>NC_136461.1:46218771-51493771 GCF_902686455.1 Sciurus vulgaris
GAATCAGTTTTATTATTGTCTTAAAATGTATCTAATGCACCCACAGTGAGGCTTCTAAGGACCCTGACAAAATCTGAAGTTGAAATTAAACTGAAAAAGCATATGTTCACCAGATTCTCAATGTCAGCAAAGTCTTCCCTAATTGCTGCTCTGGTTCCCAACAAAAAGGGCCCCTTAGTCAACCTGCCCTGAGGCAGTGTCTCAATAAACCAATAAGCCTAATATCATGTCCTGGAAACCCTGGAGCTTTGTTATTCCAGAGAAAAAAATCTGAGTGAACCTGAAGTCCTTCCCACTTACTCCTGAAACCTGATGGAAGGTTTATGAACCATAAAAATTATCCAGATAGCCAGAGGGTATAGGAAGAACTCTTGGCCCCTTTGAGGAGATTCAAGCTCCTTAACACAGTCTAAAGACTTCTGCTGGGGGATTGGCCTCTTCCTCATTCCCCGCCCTCATTTGCTGCTCTTTACTTCTCCGCAACCCCTGCCACCCCATCACCTTGTTCTCTGTCTCTGTTCATATGGTTCCTCTCATTGGAAATAGAGTACCAAACCAAGTTCCAAAGCAGTACTTTGACCATGTCTGGGCCGGCACAAGTGTTGGGGATGCAGAAATGAACCACACACAGTCAGTCGCCTTTGGCAATTAGGCAGTGTGCTCTGGAGATGCAAGTGTCAGTTCTGTACTAGATTCTAAAGACCTAGTATGAATATGTAATCACATTAAAAAAAAAAAACCTCAGAAGTAATTTTTGAAAAAATTGATTCCATGTTGAAATGATAACATGTGGCTATCTGTGTTAACTGAAGAATATTATGAAAATAAATTTTACTTACTTATTTTATTTAAAAAAAACATGGCTACCAGAGATTACAGAATGATTACACGTGCAGCTTATGTGATATTTCTTTTGCATAGATCTGCTCTAGTGGAAGGTTCTGCAACCTGCCTGCTCATCTGCACCACCTTGGGAGCTTTTCAATAAAACGGTTGCAAGGTCTATTCTCTGGCAATTCTGCCTTAGTAGGTACTTACTCAGTCCCAGAATCTATTTTTATGATGCTCTCCAGATTATTTGAGGGCTGTGGTTACCCTAGCTTGAAACAATGAGCTCCTTGATACCTTGGGCTTCCCTCTATTGCAGTGATGCCCAACCCTCACTACATGACAGGTTCACTTGTGCAGATCTAAAAAAAAAAAAATAATTTTACACCTTTCAGGATTTGGACTCAATTGATCTAAGTAGAGTTCAGGAATTTTTTTTTCTTTTTTTATTGAAAAGCTCTCAGATGATTCTCAGGTGCAGCCAGGAATAAAATCCATTGTTGTACTCCAGCACCTACCACATTCCTCTCCTACATAAGACTGTGAGTTCCCTGGAACATCCTCTTTGGCACCAAATCTTTTCTGGCTATAGCAGTGGCCTCAGAAGTGTGGCAAAATGAAGAGAGTCTCACTTCACCCATCACAGTTTGGCATTTTGGCAAAAGTTTTGCCTTTCTCGCTTGATGCCCATTTCTACCTCTTGCTTTTATTCTGTTTGTTCTTTGATCCCACATAACTTTCCTGAACAGTGGTATTCCCAGCTTCCTCTCTCCCTGGAGTTTTACCCCTTGCAGTGAGAAGAGGACACTCTGAGTACCCCATGACTATGCTCTCCACACCACCCCTGTATCTCAAAAGGTGAAAAAATGCAAGCTGTAGAAAAGGAGAATTGAGGAGGAAAGCTTCGAGCTACATTATCTTCAGGTACATCCTCTACTTTAGCCCAGTCTCATTACTCAGCGCACAAGAACAGAGAGCAGCATGTTCAGTGCCCAGAACACTGAGCCAGGTGTCAGAAGATCTGTGTTCCAGGCCCATTACTGCCACTGAAGGCCTTGGGAGTAGTTTTATTTTGTATTCTGCTGCTATGACAAATACCACAGTCTGGATATGTTACACACAAGAGAAGTGGATTTGGCTCAGAGTGGAGGCTGGGGAATCCAAAATGGAATGGTGTATGTGGGTGAGGCCTCCACGCTGCTCATCCCATGGCAGAAAGAAGGGCAAGTGAGTGTATGAGACAGAGAATGGAAGGAGGTCAAATTGATCCTTTAACCAGAAACCCACTTCTGCTATAATTAACCCACTTCCATGATAATGACTTCCACTCAGTCACAGGGAGATCCTATCACCTAATCATCTCTCAAAGTCTCCCCTCTTGGTACCCTCATGATGATTGTTAAATTTCAACACGAATTTTAGAGAGGACAGCAAACCATACTAGAAGTCCAACCTCTTCTCTCTGACCTCACTTTACTTATTTACAAACACAAAAATAGGGCAGACCAGCAAACGAGTCATTAAGACTATGGGATTCTTTAAGGGTTACTCCCTCCCCATGGCCACTAAGGCCTAAGGAGTATCTGCCATGGGCAGGCAATGAACTATGTGCTCAGGATACTCAGGGAGCAAGGGTGCAAATGACCTTTTGCCAAGGACTTGCTTCAAGTTTGTAGCCTTAGCACTTTAACTGAAATCCCTTCCTGCTTTTGAGAACCTCCAAGGCCTTCCTCCTCCTGTGTTGGTCATTCAGGCTTCAGTCCAGCTGTTCTCAGATGGTCAAGAACTGCACCTGCTTTCTCAGGGAGCTGTCATGGGAAGACATAGCATCAGCTCAGCTGGTGTAGACCGAGGATGTCTAACTAAGGACCAGAATGCTGATTCTCTTCAAAAATCCTGTAGAATGAACATTCCATCACCCATTGTTGCCTTGGATGATTAGATGAATTGGAGAAACAAACAAATGAATAAGAATCACTGAAAAGCTTTAAAATAAAACCTAAAATGGGGTGGGGGTGTTTTTCTAGATTTGAAGTGGGGGATTCAATTGTAATACTGAAAGAATAAACTAGCTGATGCAAGCACTTATTTCATAGAGACTATTTCCTGCTACCATTCAAAACTCGGGCAAAAAATAATAATATACGATTTCAAATTATTTTGAGTCACTGCATATGTAACTGACAAGGAAGGGAAAGAAAAGGGTATCTTTTGTTAACTAAGAAATTACCTTTCTTCTATAAATTCTCTGGGAAACCCGAGGACAGAATGCTGAGCTGAATGATTCTGATTGGAACAGAAACCTTTGAGCTACTTTGCAAAATTATTTGTTTTTTTTTTTTTTTTCCTGCCAAAAAGGGAGAAATCTACTTCTGAATGAATGAGTAGGTAATTGAAAGTATGATAGGATTATAGAAGACAATAAAAATAAATGTAATTAAAAAGGGCCAAAGATCATCTCTGACTTGTATATAAATAATGAAGCTACGTGAGGTGAGTAATGAGAAGAATTCTCTCTTCACGGCAAACCTGGGCACAGTGACAGAGTAGCCCAGAGCTTGCAGTGATGGAGAAGAACGGCTGATGTGAGCCCAAGCAGATGAGGCCCAGGACTAATTAGTTTTCCAGCACAGAGCCCTGTTAGTGAGTGTGTCCCTTAATAAATGGATGGCACATTTTAGTAGTCGTGTTGGTAGCTATGCAAACTAGGACCCAAAGTGTTGACAAAAATAAGTGGAATGTGCATGCACTAGAGAGGGCTTCACACATTTGTTGAAATCTACAATACACCGACCCCAGCACAGGGACTCCTTTTTTGAAATCATGGTAGAACTTCATCTAATCCCCCAAAAGCAGGTTTTATTTTTCCCATTTTGTGGATAAAGAAACTGAGGTTCAGAGAGGTTTCTACACATCTTTCTTCATAGTGTCCACATAGCAAGGGTGTCTATTGTGAGACGTACCTGTACCTTCAGGATTGCAGGACTTGATATACACCCTCTCCCCTCAGCAATATTTCTATTTAGGAAATATGTGGTTACAGTTTTGAAATTTGAAAATGGACATTTTCTTGGGAGAAGAAAAATGTAATACAATGGTTTGGGGTGGAAGGTGTGGGCTCACATTGAGTGTTTGCTTTGGTCCTTCAAGAAGGGAAGAAAGGAACTCAGCATTGATTGGCCTCTATTATCCGTCAGATACTATCCCAGGTACTCCTGATAACCACAGTCTCATTCACTTGTTTCCAAAGGCGTCAGTGTTGTTACCCTGCTATTTTTTCAGCCTCATAGAAATTCAGTAACTTTGCTAATGTTGCCCAGCTCCTAAGGCGCAATTGGATTAAACATAGGGGACTGTGTAAGAGTGAGCACATGGCCATAGAGCAGAAGATCCGAGGGCAACGGTTTCTCTCTTTTTTTTTTTTCTCTCTCCTGGGAGTGAACCCAGGGATACTTTACCACATCTCCAGCCCTTTTTTTTTTCATATTTTATTTAGAAACAGGGTCTTGCTAACTTGCTTAGGGCCTCGCTAGGTTGCTGAGGCTGGTTTTGAACTTGTGATTCTCCTGCCTCAGCCTCCTGAGCTGCTGGGATTATAGGCATATGCCAGGGCAAAGGATCTTGAGTGCAAAGAACAGACAAGTGGAAGGATCTGGGGCATATTTGGGACATATTCCCATTTTACTGAGGTAATTGAGATTCAAGGAGTTGCAATCACTTATCCTATGGAAAAATGATGTGTTTAAATAAGATAAAGTGAGAAAGTTCCCACTGCAGAAGCTGGCTCTCTGGGACTTTAATATATATTCTTTTCTGTCCTCCTGAAGCCACTTAGTAGACATCAGAGCTAAGGTTAAATCCAAGTTGAACTCAAAATGTGGACGGGGTGGCTTGTTCTGAGACTATGCAGAGGAATCTGTTACTAGGTCTGCCATGGACCACGCCCTAGGACACTGGAGATGTAAGGAAAGGAGACCTTGGGGTAGGGGTGGGGACAGTAAGCAAACAAGGTTGAAAGTGTGAGGAGCTTGCTAGATGGAACAAGATAGTGACAATAAGGGCACTGAAAGCAGAGGGAACAGTGTGAACAAAGGCCAGGAGACCAGAGAGGAGGAGGTTAAAGTATAATGAAGGGCCCTAAGTTTACCTTGGAGGAAGAAGGAGGAGGACTGTGTTAATGAGCTTTCTGTCACTGAGACAAAATACCTGGGAGAAAAAAATTAAAGCAGGAAAGGTTTACTTTGGCTGAGTTTCAGAGATTTCAGTCCATGGTCAGCCGACTCCACTGTTTCTGGACCTAAGATGAGGCAATGCATCAGCATGGAAGGGTGCAGCTGAGCAAAGCTGCTGTCTTCATGGGGCCAGGAAGGAGAATCAAAGCGAAGGGAGAAGGAAAGGGGCTACTACCAGAGTCCGCAGCAGTGACATACTTCCTCCAGCAAGGCCCCAACATCACCTCCCAAGAGTCCATTCAATTATGAGCCCATTAGTGGACCAGTGCATTAATGAGATCAGAGTTCTCATGATTCAGTTACTTCCCCAAAGCTCCACATCTCAACATTGCTACTTTGGGGACCAAGTCTTCAACACATGAGCCTTTTGGGGACATTCCAGATCAAACTATAACAGGAGTCATCAGAGTTCTCTAAGCAGGACAAGCTATGGATGCTTAGATTTTCATTTTAAACAGCCACAGGGTAAATATCCTCACTCACATTAGCCAGACTCTAAGAGGGACCCAGTGATGCCTGCCTCTTAGTACTCACAATCTCCTGGAATCCTCTCTCACAAAGTAGCTGGTTGGTCTCTGTGATAATAGGAGAAGGCAGAAGAAATGGTATGTCACTTCTGAGATTAGGTTATAAACATCCCTGCTTGCTCTGGGGGAAGACAGCTGCCATGTCCTGAGCTGCCTTGGAGAGAGGTCATGTCAAGAGAAGCTAAAGGCTTGACCAGCACCCCTGGGAGTGAGCTTGGAAGGAAGTCTTTCACCAGCTCCAGCTTTCAGCTGACATGTGACCTGAAAGTCCCCAAACCAGAACCAACCTAGCTGTGCTGCTACCTGATCAACCTAGCTGTGCAGTTACATTCAGGAACTGTCTGAAATAATAAATGATTACAGTTTAATGGTGTTAAATTTCTTGGTAATTTTGCTACATAGCAAGAGGTAACTAATACTCTGCTGAAAGATGAGGAAACAGGTTCAGACAGATGAGGTGATTGAGGCAAGAGCACAAGGCTTAGTCAATGTCAGACACTAGTTTTGTTCTCAAGTCTGTCTAATTTCAAACCCATTCTTTCCCTTACATCATGCTGTTTCTGCTATTTCCCTTAGTGACAAATCAGAGACCAAAGTTCTAGATACAATCTTTCGATGCCAAATCATTAGTACTTCCTTAGGTTCCTGCCATACGCCTGGTACTAAGCTATTCAGCGAGTAGCAGACCCTTGTAATAGCCAAGATAAATTCAACGCTGTCTCTGCCTTCTATTTTTATTATTTTCTTATTAAAAAGATGGAAAAGGATGTCTTTTATAATGGAGTATATAAAAATAACTATAATAAAAGCTAGTAATATGAAATAGAGTTAGAACTAAACACTGAAGTCCTAGGAAAATAGTAAGAAAGCAGCAATTGACTCTGTTGGAGAGAAAGAGAAGGTGAATTTGGATCAGGGCCAGGTGGAAGAGCATTGGGGTGGAAGGAATGACATTCCTGAGTAGTGAAAACCATAGGAGCAAAGACATTGTAGCACGAAACTGTTAAGCATATTTAGAAAACTGTTAATGCTTTTGATTGTAATAAAAAAAACCAGACATTGAACATACACTGATAGAACCAGAGAACTACATGCATTTCTGTGTGAGTAATCACTCAGACAGAAGGTTTTGTGGCCAGTTGTTGGCCTTAAGAACCATATTAGTGATTTAACAATTTAATTCCTATGGCATCCTACTGTTCTCATAATAGAACTGTAGGCACTAGGCTCATCTCTTTCATACACATTATTTCATTTAACTTCACAATTTGTTAATCCCCACTTTATAGATAAGATTAAAGGCTAACAGAAGTTAAATAATGTGCAAAGGCGCTTTCCCCCTAGTGATGGCTGGGTTGGGTTAAGCCTGCACTTGCCTGAGGTCTGTGAGCTTTCTGATATATGCTTTGTCCTCCTAGATTATTGCAGTAGCCTACTAATTAGTCTCCTCTCTTCCACCCTAGACTCTGTTTCCATAAAGCAGCCAGAGTGGTCCTTATGAAACATACATCAGAGGATACCACACTGTTCCTCAGACCTTCCAATAATTCTATCTTAAATTAAATTCAAATTTCTTCTCATGACCTACAGGGTCCTATGTGATTGGGCTCCTGGCCAGCTCTCTGGATTCATCTCTGGTTCTTTGTCCCCTCCCCTGAGCTGGGCTGGCGTGGGATGTTTCCCTCCCAGGTGTCCACATGCCTCTGTTTCTCCCTATGTTTACATTCATGTCTCTGTTTAAGTGACAGCTCACCAGAAGGCCTCCATGATTGCCCAACCTAACACAGATCACCCTCCCAGCCCAGCTCTGCAGCCCTTTTCTTCTCTATTACAACCCTACCTGCCATCATACCCCATTATTCCTGTGAATTCCATAAGGGCATTCAGTTTGGTCACCACTGCTATTTAGGGTGATCAATTTGTCCCACTTTGGCTAGGACTTTCTGGGACTCAGGACTGGAAATCTCATGTCCTGGGAACCTTCAATCTACTGCTGTTCCCCTTCAAATGCTGGGCTCAAGACCCTGACCCTTTGTCATGCAGCCTATCACATAAGACACCCACTAAAGTCAGGACAAGTGAATGATAGTCATCAGGTCACCTCCTCTGAACCTTCATCAAGTGATCCAATCAAAGTTCATAGCTTCTTCCCTGGGTTCCCATCTCAATGTGACTAATGCCTTCATTTTGCTAAAATTTACATTATGGTTGGTTCTACCTGTCTCTTAGCCGCTCACTAGGAATGTATACTTCTGGAAGACAGGAGCTATCTACCTCTGCCCCTCAAGTACTCTGTAAATAAGCGATGCCCAATAAATGTTTTTTGAAATGGATATTTATGTAAGTCTAGATGAAGACTCTGGCATAAAGCTTTCCTTATAAAGTCTTCATTCCTTCTGTTAGAATGACTAGTGGGAGCACAGCAGGCAGGAAGATGTGTAGCCAGGAGTGCCCAGGATGCTTAAGCATGCAAGATGGACGAGGCTGAGAGCTGAGCAGAAGGGTGTGTGTGTGTGTGTATGTGTGTGTGTAGAAGCTGTGTGTGGGGATGGAGAGAGCAAAGAAGGTGGTAAGTATAAGCAAAAGTGACCCAAGGAATCAAGGGGGGAAAATATTGAGTCGGTAATTCAAGATGAGTCCTTAGGCTTACATTTAAGATTGTGTATTGAAGCACTGGACATAAGACTGGACACACACAAAATATAAAAGGAGAAGATACGTTTCCACACAGAAGGCTATTCAACACATGTCTTAAATAGAAAAAATCGGGTGATTTTGGGAGAAAAAGTCAGTGCGGTATTAGCATCCGGGTTAAGGTGACGGTTCTGAAGCCTGATTGTTGTCACCCGGAGCCAGCGCCTGTGAGCTGTATGGCCTTATGCAGGGCGCTTACCTTTTCAGGCTTCATTGCCTCCTCTGCACAATGAAGATAATTATAATGTTCTTTTACAGGACATTTTGAGCTTTAATGGGCTCAATACATGCACAAATGCTACATATTATTATATTCCTACCACTGTATGGACCTATTTGGAGAAAATAAATGTGAGTGTATATATGAGAATGTGTGGAAAACAGAATGTAGGGGTGTTAACAGTGATGGGATTATGGGTAATTGAAATGTTCTCCTTTATGCTTACCTGAAGGTTCTAATTTTCTGTAATAAAATTCTATTACTAGTACATATTTTTAATAAAAACAAAGATAAAAAAGGAATGAGGTGGGTATCGGGACTTTGAGTGCTGAGATAGAAAATGGAGGAACCAGAGTTGAGACGAGTGGGAAATGATGAGCGAGGGCAGGAGGGAGGGAACGCAGTCCAGGTCAAGACCCCAGGTGACCGTCACTCACACCTGACTTCTCTGCTCATGGGAGGAGAACTGGCCACATCAAGAAGGCATAGACCAGAGGTATCCAACTGGAGTTGCAACTCAGAAACATCCAGCATGTATTTTGGGTACTGAGGACTGTTTGAACAGGCTCAACAGTCTGCGTCTATATTCTGGGTTACATTTTTTTAAAAAATTAAACATTTTTTAATTTAATTTTTAATGTAAAAAATTAGACCTTTTTTTTTAAAAAGTTCCTTTTTTTTCTCCAAAAAGTACCTGAAATTTGAAGCTTCTTTTAATTTGAATCTCTTTAGAAATACTACTAAATTTGAGATATTTAATTCTTTTAAAGGGAAACCTTTTAAAGCTACAGCTTAACTTCGTAATTTCATGTGTGCAATAAAATGTCAGTTGTACAACTGATTTCCTGCCAAGATAGGAGCGATTCAGAACTTGGAGCAAAGTCGATAGCTGATGTTACCGAAGCACAACAGTCTCACTTCATTCGGATCTGTTCAGAAGAAGTCCAGAGAGAGGGAGCTGACTTGAACTATTGGAAATGCATTTATTTTTCAACAAACAAATATGCAAATTAAAAAAACATGGACACTGCAACATGGTATTCTGGTTTGTATTCTAGAACAGAAAAAGTACATGAGTGGCAAACGGGTGAAAGTTAAAAGAAGTCTAGAATTTCCTTTTCACAAGTGCACTGTAGTTTTGGCAAGTGTCGACTTTTGTGGAAGTGATGTGAATGTTGTATGGGAATTCTCTGTACTATCTGGACAATGTTTCTGTGATTCTAAAATTACCCCAAATTGAGGAAGTTTATTTTAAAACATCTGGAAGGAAATACAACTCGAGAAATATTACCTTGTTTACTGAGTTCCTATTATGTGCTCAGCATTCTCCTGATATTGTCTCAACTGATCCTGCCATGACACTGTTAGGTAAATACACCTCACATCAGTTCTGTCCTTTTCATGTTCCATCAGTGCCTCTATCTAAACCATTCAAATCCTTCTCAGATGGTCTTCCTGACTCCAGCTACACAGCTACACAGGCTTCTTAGGAATCCTATGAGTCCCTGATCTTCTAATTCCCAGCTCAAAAATCTGCTTCATCTCCCTACTGCATAAAGAGGGTTTCTCACCCAACATACTGTACTTCTTCTCTGTTGTGGAGTTAGCCTCCCAGGGCATTGGTGGATGCTTAGCAGTATCCGTGGCCTCTACCCACCAGAGTTTGGAAGTATCCCTCTAGTCCTGAAACCAAAAATGTCTCCAGACATTTCCAAACATCTCCTGCTGGGCAAAACCACCCTGGCTGAGAAGCACTGGTCTAGAGAATGAACTCTAAACTCTTCATCCTGGCCCTCAAAAACTCCTGCAATTCCAGTCTTCTGCTTTCTCTGTTTTCCTTTCTTTCCTGTCCCTAGCCCTTGTCCCCTGATAGTATTCTTACTTTCTTGAAAGTGTTGTTCACTCTCTTCCTTTCTGCTGTTGTCTCTTTTTGGACTTCATCTCCCCCAAAATTCCTATCCTTCTAGAGAGTGGTTGGCATATAAGACAAAGTTGAATGAAGGAAGAAGGCAAGAGGGGAAAACCTTTATATCTATCTGACCACAACCATGTAATGCAACATTATTTCCTCAGGCATAATTTCTTTCTTCTTTTTCTCACATTGTCTATGTCCATCATGTATAAGTCATATTCATAGTTATTTATAACTATCTGCCTTTATCTCTCTTCATGCCCCCAACCAGGCTATGAGACTATACAATATGTATTAATAGTTGCCCAAAATTAACTTGGTATTTATTATGTTCTAGTTCTGTGCCACGTAACTTAAAAAATATCATTTCCCACAACTATCCTCTGCAACAGGCATTATTATCGTCCTAATTTATACATCAGGAATTTAAGTTAAATTAAGCTCAGCTAGTTTATTTGCACAAGCTTGCATGTCTAGAAGGTGGCAGAGCTCATGATTTATAATCTTCATAATTTAAGTTTAAATCCTATATCAGAATTCAATTTCTAAATTAACACCAAGAAGTCATTTTTTTCAATGCCCATTGTACCAACATGCTCTTTGCATATGGAATTCATTCAACGAAGATCTATACCATTAGCTAGGAAATCTAATATCTTCCAAGAAAACAAAAAATCATATGCAAGCCCACCTCTGGGTCTCTCAGCTTTTCACTAGCACCGTTGATACAGTCACTCACTAGCATTTTCTTCTGAAGAGAAAAGCACTGGAAATTCCTGCCTTTGCAACATGACTGTTTTCACACAGTGCTTGAACCTGGTGCAGGTTTTGCTCCACAGCCTGTGGAACTGGGCTCAGTGGACGGTATCAGATTTAGGAAACTTAGACTTACTCTATGTTTTCCTAACATTTCTTCTTTTTTCTTTTAAAAACAATTATTTTCCTAACATTTCCTCTTGGAAGCAATATTATCTAATGTAAAAAGATACCTCATATTATGCCCTGGGCTCTATTTTAAATAACTTACGCTCATTAATTAACTTAATCATCATAATAACCCAAGGAGATAGATATGGGAATGTCCCCGTTTTATTACTGAGGAAACTGAGGCACAGAAAGTTTAAATAACATGTCCACATGGTTATTTAGACTCCAGAGTGTAAACTCTGAATCAATATTTTCTGCTGCCTCTCAAAAACATAGACTGCTTTGATGAATACTGAGGATCTTGTTAGTGCAGCTAGTCAAAGACAGAATAAAGTCTTAGTATTGCAGATGTTGTCAAGAACATCCCCACACTGGCTGGGTTCCCAGTTGTGACGATGGCTGTGTTCACCATCTGAGCCTGTTTTGCTGCCTGCAGTTGTGGATTTCTCCAGTGCAGAATGTGAGTCTTAGCTTCACACCTTGAGTGCTTTCCACAATGTCTGACACATAGTAGGTTTGCAATAAAAATTTAGAATTTTTGGTTAAGCCATAGGACCCAGCAACAGGGATCTGTGAGGAAAGTTAGGAAGAATGGACCTAGATCTGGAACTTCTTCCGGCAGAGGCATTTTGCTCTCTGGAGACTGCTGAGCTAACACGATGACATCATCCACTGCTTTTGAGTCCTGAAGGTCAGATGGCATGACTTCTGGTGTGCTTCCTTAGTCATTGCCCAGCAGGCCCTGAGTCCATCAAGGACAATCTTCAAGGGTCTGATAAATCTAATTACAATGACCCAAGCACGCTCAGTCAGTTGAATCCTTTGAATAGCTAAAGACGCTAATACATCTTTTGGAGGGGAGATGTTGGACTGTGCAATGGGACAGATAATAGACCTTTTTCAGGTCAGCACGGATGAGAGCAAGAACAAGTCTTTAAAATTTTGATTAGCTTTGGATAATTCTTCCTAATGTAAAGAAAGAAGAAGGTGAATTTATGAAACAATTTGAACAGAAATGAGATTTACAAAGAATGATTCTAAGTACAGATAAAAAAAAGAAAAAACCTGATAAAGGTTCTGCAGTCTTTAGGAGGTGAGCACAATCCTTCCCCATCGCAAGAAAGTCTTTTGAGAGGAGCTTTCTTAGGCTGGACAAGACTGACACCTAAGGAGCTGTCTCTTCAGTGAACGGAAATGTGTGATGGAGGCAGAGACAGCTGGTTAAGATGTGGAGCCCTACAGACCTGGTGCAGATTCTGTGTCACCTAATTAGCTGGAGGATCTGTGCATCTCAATTTGTTCTTGTATGAAATGAAAGTAATACTACCTTCCTCAAGGACACTCGAGAGGATTTGCAATCACATATAGAACAAGCATGGTGCTGAGAAGACTGTCAATAAACAGGAGCTGTTATGTTACTATCACAGGCCATCCAGAGAGTAGTTGACAGGAGGCAGGAAGCCCTTAACTCCTCTGAGGTGAGATCACTATTGCTGGGATGCTACAAACAAGATGCATATATGGATGTGGGACTGGGCTTGTTGGTTGCCCTGACACAGGATACCTGGATTTTACACCATCTCTGTGAAATTACCGTTTCACCTTTTCACCCGTATTTCCCTGTATTTCTTTCTTCCTTCCTTTTTTTTTTTTTTTTTTTTTTGGTACCAGGGATTGAACTCAGAGGCACTCAATTACTGAATCACATCCCCATCCCCAGCCCTATTTTTTGGGTTTTTATTTAGAGACAGGGTCTCACTGAGTTGGTTAGTGCCTCGCTTTTCCTGATGCTGGCTTTGAACTTGCAATCTTCCTGCCTTAGACTTCTAAACCTCTGGGATTACAGGCATGTATCACAGTGTGGAGCTCACCTGTATTTCTTGCTGACCTTCTATACACACTCCCCTCCACTGATAATTCAGGCCTTTAGGTCTTTTGACAAACCACTTACCACCCCACCCCCTCCAGAAGTCCTTCTAACACAACTGATTGTCTCTCTGCCTGTGTTAATCTATCTGCCTATCATCTACCAAGTATCTGCTCCTCTTTCCCTCCCTCCCATGACATGTTTGTTCTTGTTCTAGTACCTCTCCACAACTCTGTCTTTACTTCTCCTGCTCAAGTTGTCTTTCTGAATTCCCCAAGTGCATTGCTTTCTTGGTGCTTAACGTTGACTTTCCTTTATTATTAGTCAAAGTATCTACTCAACTGTTGAAAAGTCATAGCTTAGTATTCTTTTTATATTTTTATTTTAATTTTTTATTTGTTCTAATTAGTTGTACATGGCAATAGAATGTATTTATGCATTTTGATAAATCATACATAAATGGAGTGTAATCTCTCATGTTTCTGATTGTACATATTGTAGGATCACATTGCTCACGCAGTCATATATGTACATGAGATAATAATGTCTGTTTCGTTCTACTATCCTTCCTAATCCCAAACCCCTTCCCTTCTCTTCACTCCCCTCTACCTAATCTAAAGGAACTCTATCCTTCTCTAGAACACCCCCCCCCCCATTATGAATGAGCATCTGTATATCAGAGAAACATTTGGCCTTTGGCTTTTTGGGTTTGGTCTATTTTGCTTATAGCTTATATTCAACCAACTTAGATGTCCTTCAACAGATGAATGGGTAAAAAAAGTGTATATATATATATATATATATATATATATATATACATACATAATGGAGTATTATTCGACTTTAAGGAAGAATGAAATTATGTTTTCATTACTGCATTACAGTTACACATAACACTAGGGTTCACTTTCACAGAATCATGGAATATAGTCATGGAATACAATCTGCTCCACTTCAGTCCTCAGTACTCTTTCTCTCTCCTCCTCCTTACCCCTTTTCCACTTCCCCTAGTCTACAGGTCTTCCTTCTGTTTATTTATAGTTTTTCTTTAAATTAGTGATTTATAGATATATATGAAGGTGGAATTCACTGTGATATATTCACATATGAACTTAGCATAACTTGGTCAACTTCGTTTCTCCCTATTCTTGTCTCTCCTCCCTCCTGCTCAATCCCTTTCCTCTATTCCACTATTCCCCCTTCTATTTTCATGGGATTTCTTCTACCTCCTACTCTTCCCCCCCCACTTATTTTGGACTACCATTCACATAAGAGAAAACACTTGAGCTTTGACTTTCTGGGTCTGGCTTATTTCACTTAGCATGGTGTTCACCAGTTCCATTATTTACAAGCAAATGCCATAACTTCATTCTTCTTTATGGCTGAGTAAGACTGCTATGGCTATCTGCATGTATACCACATTTTCTTTATTCATTTGTCTGTTGATGGGCATCCAGACTGGTTCTATAACTTGGCTGTTGTGAATTGTGTTGCATAACTTAGTAACTTGTCTTAGTTAACTTTGTGTGCCTCAAAAGATCTAAAACAGGGCATAAAATACCACTGGTAATTTTACATAGTCATAAAACCTTTAGGAACAACCCTATGTGATAACCATTATTCCCACTTTATCGTTGAGGAATCTGCATCTTTGAGGTATTAGACTTCTTGTCTAAAATTATGTAAATGGCAGGGTCAGCAGTGATCACCCCTGTACCATGCACTTCTGCCTTATCACCTCTCCTTTTGCACTAGGAATAGAAAATGGGTCCTAAGTTGCATGCCGCTGCCACTCCCTTCCATGGGCACTGTAGGAAAAAAGTGGCAGAAGGGGTGCTACCTATTTGCTATCCTGATCTCTACTGCTCAGTAAATGTGGGCTGTTTTTCCTGCCATCTCACAAGGGTACATGTCTGTGAGCACTACCTGGAAAAGGCAGGGGTGGAGTCTGGATGCTAACTTTTTCCTTGGATACCTCCCCTTCTGTGATTTCCAGTTCTGTGTCACAGAGCAGGTGCATGACAATGATGAAGATGGATAAATAAATGAGTGATCAGATGTGGGCAAGGAGGCGGAGTTAGATCTAACCTACTCAGATTGATTGGTATCTTCTACAAAGTGAAAATGGAGAATTAGCAAACCAAGTTCAGGCAACCTAACAAACCACTTGAGAGTCTTGCTCATCATGGGAGGACATGAGGGCCATTTGGGAGAGTGACAGACCCGAGAGGCCACTGCTGCCTGCACCAACATCATTCTCTATGTAAATCTAGCCTGCTACTTAAAGAGCTCTGTTCCTGAGCTCATTAGGTCATCTAAATCCAGACTCAAGCCTTCAGGAGTCTGCATAATAGTGTGAATCCCTTAAGAGCTGGGAGGGAACACCGTCTTTTTGATGGATTAATTTATAGGTAAAAAGTGCAGAGAAGAGATTGCAAGGAACTTCTTTCCCCAAGACTTGAACAGGCACTCCTCATTATTAACCAGGAGACCACATGCTGAAGTACTGTTTTAAGGCAGGATTTGGACCAGCAATGAATGACTTCCCTAAGCTGAAACAAATCATTCATACTATCAAACAAAAGGATACACAGGAAGATGCAGCACGCTTGAGACTACTACTTACTTCCCTCTCCGGGGAGGGAAGGTCCTCCTAGGCACTCCCTCCTGCTTTCCTCCGTTAAACTGGAATTACAATGGCATCACTCCCATGTTTCCTTTTCAGAGTGACCCTGCCATAGCCAGGGGGAGTCTGGTGAGCTCTTTCCTACACTGTGGATGCTCCAGAATTAGACTAGCTCTTCCAAGACCCTTCTGAAATTCCCACTATCAGTCAGTTTTCATTCTTCTAAATCCCAATCTAAGGTTAACAAAGTCTATGGAGCAAAATTCAGTCAGCACCCACTTGCTGGCATTCACCCACACTAGAGACACCGATAAACACAATAGTATCCTTGCTTTCAATGAATTCCCTGTCCAGGAGGACAGGCAAGGAGAGAAGGTATTGTAACGCAGCATGCTTGGTGCTATGGTGGGGGGAAGCTGATGCTATCTGAGTACAAAGGAATGGCTCCTATCCACCATTTGGAGAAGTCTGCGGATAGTTCCTGGAAGGATGGTGGAGCAAAGAACAGGGGATGAATGAGAGTTTCAGATGAAAGGGGATGGCATTCCAGGTAGAGGACAGAGTGTGAGCAGACATGACCTTGTAAATCAGAGTGTTGTGTGCAGGACACTTTGATCCATTCATTGTTAAGGGAGACATGTTTAAGGAGCAATGTGGTAAAGGATGAGGCTGGAGACCGGTAGAGGACAGGTCACAGGCGGGGTCCTTATGGCTCATGAGCACGTGATTGAGGGCTTGGAGGGAGTCTGTAAAGGGAGGAAAGCATTCAGATTCATGTTTCATTCCTACAGGCAAGCTGGAAGAAGGATTAGAGGTGCTGAAACAGGAAGAGGGAAGAATGGTCAGTGACAATAATCTGGGAAACAGATGAAGACAGCATAATGTTAGGAGTGGAGATGAGGTGTGAGTTGGGCTGACTCTGTGTGGCCAGTGGGGAAAGGAAGGATTTCAGGATGATTCCAGGTTCCAGGTTGGATGTGCAGGTGGCTCTGATGATGATGCCATTGTGACAGAAATGACAATGACGGACGAGGGTTGGTACAGGGCAGGAGGTGAGTATAGGGGTAAAGAGTTAAGGTCTGCTCCTCTGAATGTGCAGTGCCTGTGGGCCACGTATCTAGGACGGCCCATCAGATTGTCCCCCTCACCCCTGCAAAGCAGTAAGAGTGGGAGCAGGAACCAATTCAGTGGAAACAAAGGAGGAGGCCCCACAACCAGCCCAGTGCTGTCAACAGAAGCCAGGGGCCCAGAATGTTTGGGAGGCAAAGAATGCCTTGAGTCAAACACAGCAGCAGCAGGGTGAGGATCAGGATGCTCACGGAGGCTGGCATCAGGGGGCCATTAGCAACCATGGCTGGAGACACTCAGGTGTCCCCGCAGGAGGAAACCAGGTGACAGGGTGTGAAGAGCAATCAGAAGTTAACAGGAAAGGGCAGTGTTGAGGATCTTAAGTGAGAAGAGAAGGAGGGAGAGGGAATAGCAGTTAAAGGAGGCAGGTGTTCCAGGGAAGGTTTCCTGTTATTCAGGATGAGAGAAAACCTGAGTAGGTTTATAAACTGAGAGGAAATAACCAGTAAAGAGGGAAAGAATTAAGGGAAGAACTGAGGAGGGGTTATTTGGTGCAGTGGATTTAAAAAGGCAACAGAAAAAGGGGCTCAGAGTTAGAGAAGAAGGGAGGCCTCCAAGAGGGACAGAGTCTTCTCTTCCCGGTTTGAGCAAAGCAGGTGAAAATCCCAGAGAAGCTGATAATCTGAGAAGAGCAAATCAGTGTTTAAAAACAAGTTGGACAGACAGGATTCCCAGTGCTCACTCTGCCCTGAGCAGCTCCATCAGCTGAGAGGTGCTTGAATTTGCAGAGCTTTGTGTCTTTGTCCCTACAGTGGGCACAGGCCCTGCCTGTGGGTTATTAGGGGAGCTCCCTGGGACCAGGCATGTAAAGCCTTTAGATTAGTCCCAGAATGGTAAGTGCTCTGCAAATCAACGCATTTGTATGGTTCTTATCATCAATACAATCATCATACAGGTTCAACTACAAATTCAACAAGCCTTTGTGGTTTTCTAACCAGCAAACTCAGCTCTGGTTACCTTGTTAACACGGAAAATACATTCTGAATTCTACCTAACTTTCTTACAACTCTTTTGTAACAAGCTTGTTTTCTTAAATAAGGAAGATGTTTCTGGTCACACACACATATAATAATGGGGAGGTATTTTCTTCCTGGGTTTTTTTTTTTTTTTTCCTTGCAGACTTTCTAGCTGTTTCAATCTTATAAATTGGGTTTTTAATAAAACATTACTCTGCAAAGATTTTGATGGGCTCCTCTTGAATTTATTTTAAAGCTGATTTTTGAAAAGCTTCTAGAACATCTTTTCAAAATGGAAAACATTGGAATGTAGGAACTCCCTGATGAGGTTATTCGTCAAACAGAGTGTTTTGTGGGCCTGGTCTCACCTCATTCGGCAAAGTCACGACATCAGAGGTGGGTCAGGCTGAATCCAGATTACATTTGCATAAAACTCTCACGTGGGAGCTTTCAAGCTTTGGTGTCTTTATTCTTTTTCCTTTTGCTTCTTCCTTTCTTTCTGTGTCTGCACTTTTTCTTTCATTGAAGAGCAAATAAAAATGCAGAGTAACTGCATGTATGGAAAATAAACAATAAACACAACAGTTGTCACCTCTGGGAAAGTCTCTGGGGGTCAACACAGGTGAGCGCATCCATACAATGGCCACTGCTCTGTGCTGGATGGCAATGTCATTACAGTGCCTGACTCCAGTCAGGTGCTGGACTTGCTGTGGGCTCAGAGAGCAAAAGACATGGTTCTTACTCTTAAAATATTCTCACAGACATTGAGAAAGATTTCTTCAAAGTTCAAAACATCAAGATTTAGAGAGGGATGTGTCCAGGGTCACAGTGCTAATAAGGGTAGTACTTGGAACATAAGCGTAGGATTTCTGAGTCTAATTTCAGCACAGCACTGTTGATACTTAATAACAAACGCAGACTTCGAAATGAAATTTAGAAATGTTGGCAAGCATGCTATGAAATCCATTTTCCCAGCTATTACTGTTCTTTCATGTCTTTACATTCTACTTAGAAATGACCCACTCTTCATTCTCATTCCAAAATAAGCTATTGGACTTGGTCATATTTGCTAATTAACTATATATTTCGTGTCACAACATCTTAGTTACAGGTCCCAAACTTTTATTTGAGTTGGGGGGGCAGGGACTACGGGGGGAGGTTTTTATACAAATCTAGAAGGGATGATGTAGAACAAGACATGCTTTCTAAGCAAGATGTGTTCTAGTAATTGAACAGGAGAATCTCAAGATTCTTAATCCTGTAATCCAGCCCCACCTGGGCTCCCTGTCATAAGGAAGATGTTTCCAGTAACATGCATATGTAACAGTGGGGATTTATTTTCTTTCTGTTTCTTTCTGTCCCCATGCAGACTTTCTAGGCATTTCAGTCTTTGCACCAGTCATTTTAGAGGTAGGAAAACGGAGGTCCAAGCCCTGCATGCAAGTTGCATAGAGCATGGTCTTGCACCACAGCAGTTGAGAAATGGGCTCAGAATGCACAGGAATGGCACAGAACAGTTATTTTAAATTCTGTTTCAAAGTGCTCTAGGAATTTGAGGGAGGTAATTCTTCCTAAAAAAGAAAGGCCCTGGTTGAGTTTGAGCTCAGGCCCTCCTAGAAAAGAGTGTGGGGCTCGAAGATGACAAACAAGTATCTGTTCCTAACTTTTCAGGTGATAAAGTCATTGAAAGATGGGAAATAACCTGGTCACAAGTTGTGTCAGTCAGTTTTCATCACTTTATGAAAATGCCTGACAAGAACAACTTAGAAGAGGAAAAATTTATTTGGGGCTTATGGTTTCAGAGGTCTTAGTCCATAGGCAGATGTCTCCATTGCTCTGGGCCCAAGGTGAGGCAGCACATCATGGTGGAAGGGCCCAGTAGAGAAAAGTGGCTCAGTTCATGGTGGGGAAGGGGGTTAGGAAGCAAAAGTTGTGGGGAAGAGGACACGGAAAGAACAACACTTCCAAGGCAGGCCCCAGTGACCTACTTCCTCCAGCCATGACCCACCTGCCTACAGTTACCACCCTGTTGGTTCATTTCAACTAGGATGGATCAATTAGGTTTTGGCTCTCACAATCTAATCATTTCACCTCTGAATATTCCTGCACTGAAAGAGGCCTTGGGGGAACGTCTCTTACCCAAAATATATGGAACCAAAAGTGGAGGAGCACCCTGAGGTCACATCATTGTTGTTTTTCAGTTCAGGAAGTAAACAGGAAAATCAGCACAGCTAAACCAAATTGGCGATGTGAGTTCTAAGGCCAGTTCTGCTGAATGTGACCTGGTGGGGAAGGGTTCCACCCCTCGAGCACTTAACTCCTCCTCTGTGAAACAGCAGCCAATCTCTGTCCTTCATAGCCTCAATGGAGGACTCACTTTCCAAAGAAAGTGCTTTGGTTAATACAATTTCAAGTACTAAAATGATGTTGTTATATTTCAAGAATGTAGAGCCCATTACAAACCCTGAGAGGGGTGGCAGCTAGGAGTGATGCTAGCAATAAAGGAATGAGGGGGGGAATATGACTTATTTTGGAGGCCCAGAGGTCTAAGCAGACAAAGCCCATGAGCAGAGTTCAAAAGGCTTCAACTTGGGTGAGGCTTGGCCAAAGCCACATTGATGATGCTCTGCTACATGGTGAACAGACATGTGACTATACAGAGGCCACTCAAGTTAAAATACCCACCCTGCCACTGACTAGCTTGGGATCTTCAGCAAGTCATGAACTGCTGGGCTTTTTTTTTTTTTTTTTTTTTCCCTCATCTGTAAGACGGAAATGGCCCCTCAGAGTTGTGGTGAGTCTGTACAAACTAACCTTTGCAAGATGTCTTGTGCTAACACAAACTCAATTTAAGAGTGTGGTCTCTGAAAACAGAATGCCTAGGTTCAAATCCTTGCTCTGCTACTTTCTTAGCCATACCATGTCAGGCAAGTTAGAGATTCTCCCGCTCAATTTTCCTATCTGTACCCAGGCACAGCCTGCCTTACGGGGCTGTAGTGAGGACGGAAATGAATCAATTCCTGCAAATGCTTAGTGCCAATGTAGAGAAACTACTCAGCAAGTGGGAAATTTCACATGATTATATTTATTATAAGTGAGGATTAGTGAATCTACTTTGAGCTTGTATCAGTCTTTAGATATTTTCAGACCTGAATAAAACCTAAAGGGGAGCAAACCCCCAGCACCCACACAGTAGTTGGGTCTCTAACACTTTGAGTGCATATTATTGCTCTTGAACAAACAGACTCTGTCTCTAAGTTTGGACATCAATGGACTTGAAATACACATTAGGATAATCTCTTAACCATGTCCTATAAATATTCATTGTGGCTTAAACCCTTGTCACAAAGAAGGAACTCACCAAGAATTCATTGTGCTGCTGATCCTCTGTGGGGTCAGAGCAGCCCAGAGGCTGGAGTTGCTGTTAGGAGGAGCCTGGAGGCCCCAAATATCCTGCACCTGCTCATGACCCTGCCTTTCCCCCATGGGGAGGTCCAGCACAGTGTTGTTCACCTTGCTTCCCTGCACCTAATGCAGGTCCTGGCATGTATGATGTGCTCTGTAAAGATCTGTTGACTTAGGAGTGAGGCATTCACAGAATGAATAAACGAGGAATAAATGTACTACTTGACCTTGGGATGGGAGAAGATGGTCTCACAACCCACATGGCTTGAACTGTGACGATTCCTGGTGTTCAATGATGACCAGAAGGGGAAAAAAAAGTATGATTCGGGAAGAAGACTGATTTTGGAAAGACAGTAATGGGAGATGCCAGAAGTCCATTTTACAAGGTCTCTAGGGATTTTTCTTAAACTCGAGATCCAAATTAGGTGGATTCTGATTCACAGGATGAGGCAAGGAGAGAAACAGAGGTCCCTGGGAGACAGTCACACTCAAAGTCAGTAGGAACAACCCTTTCATTTCACCAGAACCTTCTAGTAGTTCCCAGGGGCAGGACCCAGACAGGGCACAGTGGGAAAATGAGAGGCAAGGACAGGGTGAGAACAGGACTGTGCCCTGTGAGGAATGAAGCTGCTCAACAGGATGCGGATTAGGGCAGCTTCTGGCTGAAGCATAGAACAGGAAGCTGAGTAGCAAGCACTTATTGAATTGCTACTTAGAGCTGAGAAAGAAACACTATTCACATATTATCTCATTTAATCTTACACTCTTTTAATCTCCATTTTATACATGATGAAAATAATTTCAAAGAGTAAGCATTTCTCCTGGATCACACAACTTGGGTTTCACCTTCATTTGATTTCAAAGCCCTAGGGATTTCCAGGACCTGTTAACTCCTCTCAAGCCTGTTGTCAAGGTAATCACATAGGCAGAGATTAGGATGGGAAATTGCAGCTGGGTAGACAGACATCGAGAGTAGTGTCCCTGTTCCACAGTAACATGACAAATCCTCAATTCCACCTGTTGTTTGCTGGGTCTTTTCCTCTTGGATACTTCCTGATCTGTTTCTGATGGGCAGTAGGCATGGTTGCAGGGGGCAGGAATCAGGAACTCACAGATGACCCCTGGAAACCCTACTCTACAGCTCTAATCTCCATGATTGGTGGGCCAGGTCTGTTCTTATTTTCTGACTGCTTGATGCAATCTTTACTTTCCCATTTATAAAAAAAGATATCTTACAGGAAACGAGGAAGAGAAGGTGAAATGAACTAATTAGAGGGTGTCAGGAACCTAGCAAAATTTACATAAATGGACGAAACTGCTGGCCTCGTTACTGTGCCACCCTGTAGGATAAGATGGGCAGAGAGCCTGGAGCAGGGTGAAGGGAGCAGGGAACCAAATGACTTTGGGTTAGCCAGGCAAATAACTCTGTGATCTTATGCAAATTTCTTAACCTCTCTGGGCTTCAGTCAAATACTCTAAAATGCAATCGCTAAAACATAAATGGAAATGAAGCTCTTTCAACCTGATGAAGAACAAGCATAAATGCTGAATGAGGTTAATAGCACCTTTGAATTGACAATGCCAACCCCATTTCTGTGTAGTTTCCAGAAGGCTTCCCCCATACAGGACCATCTACTTCCAACTCCATGATGTGGGTTGGGAGACACTATTTTCAGTTCCATTTTACAGACTAGGAAATGGAGTTTCTGAGAAAGAATACACTGAGTTTCAGGTCAAAAAGTTGTAAAAAGAGGTGAAACTGGATAATAGAGAATTGATGTCCTGTGGTGTAGAAAATGCATTCAATGTCAGATGGAGATAAAGCTTGACTCATTCAATTAAAGTGAGATTGCAGTAAAATATTACTGTGTTGTAGAAATGAAGAAACAGAGTTGTAGAGAAGTTAAGAAACCAGCACAAGAATAGAACATTGGGGCTGACCTATAACCCAAGACAGTCTAACCCCCAAACCCCCAAAAGTCTATATTTATTCCAGGCTGCAGATTTTACATTGCACTTAGATTTAACAAATTATTATTGAATTCTTTTATATGCCAAATGCTGATCTAGACACCAGGGAATAACAATGATCTTAGTCCCTTCTCTCTTAAAGCTTCTATTCCAATCATTAATAAACAGGAAAAAAAATATTGTATTTGAGGTAGGATTATGGCTTGAATTATGTCCCCTTAAAAGACAGGTTTATGTTTTAACCCCTAGTACCTCAGAACGTGACCTTCCTTGGACATAGAACTGTTGCAAATGTAATTATTTAAATTGAGATAAGATTGTAGTGCAGCAGATGGGTCTTTAATTCCACATGATCACCACCCTTATAAGAAGGGGGCAGATATGCAGGAGTAAGAGGGCCATATGAAGAAAATGGAGTGATGTGCTTACCAGCAAAGGGGTACCAAGGATTGCTGTCAAACACTAGAAGAGGAAGAGGCAAGGAAGGAGTCTCCTTTACAGGCTCCAGAGGGGCCTGTCCACACCTTATTTTCAAGTTTTGGGCTTCCAAAACTGTTAGACAATAAATTTATGTTTTAAGGCTCTCATGTTGTGGTATTTTTCTACAGTAGCTCTAATGCAGATGATATTTGTTACCCAGAGCAATGACATAAACAACAAAATTTTTAAAGATGTGGAAAAACAAGTCTATACTCTTAAGACAGGGTGAAGATTGCCAGAGACGAGTGAACTTGGTTGCTTTCTAGCTCCATGCAAGCAACATGTATCCTCTGCCTGCCTCCTGCACGTTTTTCTTGCAGGTTCTCTTCCCACCTCTCAGGCTCATGGACGGTGGCTGCTTCCCAGCTCACCTCTATGCGAACTTGACTTGAAAGGGTTTACTAAGCAAATTAATAATGTAAACGAGATTGCAGCTGGTGACTTCGGTGCAGGAGCAGCGTGAAGGCCTACTGCACAATAATTGTTTGCATACAAATGGATGCTTCAGCTGAAAATGACTGTAATGCTCGGGGAAGCAGGCCATCAGCGCTGCTGATGGGGACACTGTGGTACCCGGTCTGATCATTTTTGCTATTACACGAGTCATAGCAAATCTGCAAAGTGCTTTGTAACTTCTACTGTGTTTTTCTCACTCTGTTTTTAATTTCCTCCTCACTACAACACAGGGAGATGGGTGTTGGCAAGATTCCCATTTTATGGATGAGGAGACTGAAGTTTTGAGAGGTGAGGACACCAGTTGAAGATGCCAGTGTGGGACCTTGAACTCAGAGCTTCTGCTGCTAGAAGTACTGTCTCTTGGGAAGCTTCATAAAACACAAAGCGAAACAAGCCTTTTAAAAATTCAGTTTGGGGACTGGGGAGGTGGCTCAGGGGCAGAGTGCTTGTCTAGGAGGCTCAAGGCCCTGGGTTCCATCTCCAGTACTGCAATTAAATCAAGAAAAATAGAAAATAAAAAGTAAACCATCATTATCTCTTTGTAAAATAAATGAACAAAATAAAAAGTCAGTTGTTTACAAGTCTTTTAATAATTTTTAACCTTTGATGACTGAACACCAGGAAAACACTCTATCACTTCATTTTCAGTCTAACCTAAGTATTGTTATTCCCAAAAAGGAAGGAGGCTTACAGAGGCTATATAACTCTTTGTGACCACATAGTAGATAATGGGAACCATTGGAAGCCAAAACTCTGCTTTCATCCACCCATCTCTTCATTTATTCTGGGGGGAGAGGTGGTGCTATAAACCCAGATTCTGGACTCTACAAAATCTGCCAAGTCTGAATTTCTGAATGTGGATTCTGGATTGTGTGGTTTAGTACATTTCCTGGTAATTCTGATGTCACTATTCTCTTGGCGATGTCATTTCTTCAGTTCAGATTAGCATTCCTTGACTTCCCTTTCCTCAAGTTCCAAGATGTGCCTGCAAAAATGTCCCCCAAATTGCAGGAAAAATACACACCAGCTGGTCCTGATGCAAGTGCTTCTCTCCATGAAGGGTGTCCCCGGATAGGTTCAGCAGAAGTGCCACCTGCCACCACCACCCTCAGGCAACCAGGAGACCAAGAAGCCTACCAGTGAGGGGAGAAAGCCCTTTGGGACCCCATTCTGGCATTTCCATTTATCATGTAAATGAAAGGAGTTAAATTAGGTCATGTCAGGGTCTTGCAAATCAAAATCATGCCAGAGGGTTCTTGTGGGGCCACAGCAGGGCAGTGTTGAGGGATCTTCAGATGCTTCTAATTTTTAATTTCCTACCCAATCAAGGGGCTCCTGGTGCCAGGCTTCCCTTCGTGAGGCACATCTACTACTTGGTTTGGGATCTGCAATGATGATTCAGAATCAGGCCTTAGCTTCCAGCTCTTCTGAATCTGTACAGGGAGGACCAGGTGCTGCTTGTCTTATAAGTTCAATGGAAAAAGCTGTGAGGGCTTGGGAGTCAGAGTCCTGCCTGAATTTGATCTAATACCATGCAGGGCACTGTTCCTAGACTGACACTTACCTTCATAAAGCTTATTTCCCAGGATCTCACCTGAGCCTGGGCTCTGCCGTTTATAAACTAGGAGACATCAGACAAATCTCTTAACTTCCCTGAGTCTCAGCTCATCCACTGAGCCCTCTCACTGTGCCTGATGTTTTGCAGGCACACATCATCTACAGAAGCTTCAGTAAGTCAATTCCTCAAGATTGCCAATGGGAGGATGCATCGGGGGCATCGATGGAAAAGCCGAAGGTTGACTTATAATATTTAATTTATTAACTTAGTGATACATTCATTTGCTGCACGTGCATTTACTTCTGCTGGGAGGGTTTGTGTGGATTTGCATCTGTCCTTCTTTCCCCTGAGCCTGGGCCTGCATTTCTGACTCCCTTCCTAATCCTCTGGAGCGAGGCAGTCAAGCCCTTTGCACACAGTCAGCATTTGCTGCCTACTGCTGAATCACTGCCCGAATAAATGAATAATTTGCCATGGAAGGAATTGGTCCTCATTCAAAGCTCCAGCTTCTTTGATGGATTGGACTTGCCAGAATAAAGAAAAACTCAGAACTCCCAAGGGGCCGGTGGTTAGCTCTGGTCACCATTGTGTACAAAGATCCTGCAGTGTTTCAGAAACAACCTTAAGGTTGGCCCCACCTGACACCTGTGAGCCACTGCACCTGCTGCCCCACATCAATAAGGAATAACCAAGTGTTTGATAAATCCAAGCAAGCCAGAGATGGAGAGAGCTACATTTAAAGTGCGTGTTTTATTTTTAGCAGTTTTTTTTTTTTTTTCTGTGCCTTATCCATAATAATGAAGGTTCCCTAAATTTTGGTTTCTTTGTTCTGTGGTAGAAAGATAGAAAGGCTTTGAAGATAAACTTGCCAGAGTTCAAATCTTACCCTTTTACATACTGGCCTTCAGAGCCTGGGGGCCAAAAGCACTTCCGGGTCCTTCTGTAAATCAGGTGGCCTAAATATCCAGTCCTGAGGACTGCTGTGAGGGTTAACTGAGGGGGAAACCGTGAAAGTGCTTTGTAAACTATGACTGTGTGTGGATCTAATTAGCATGCCTATTTTTATTCCCTTAGTAATCTCTATTTTCCTCTCTTCTTAGTAATTACAGATTCTTATGTGGAGAGGGGAGCAGGTTCATGAGCTGCCTTGACGGAATCAACAGGTAAAGCCTGTCAAATTTGAATTCCCTGGAGTCACCCCAGATCTACTGGGAGGAAGGTGTGGAGAGCAGGAGCCCGGGGTTCATGCGGAACCCGGCCTGAGGGGCACCCTCTAGTCACAGAGCAGGGGCAACCTTGGCAGCATTCTAGTGGAGTCATATTTGATCCCGTTTCCTTGGGGAGGTGTGGAAAGAGTAGACATGGATCAAGAGGGAGACTGGGAAGATGTAAAGCTTTTATGACACCCATAGTCCTCTGAGGACAACACAGACGGCTTTGCAGGGCCACTTGTAAGTGCCAGAGTTGGCCACCAAACAAGGAGAGGGAAACTGTGGGAAAGAGATGCCATTATGGTTTTGGGGGGAGGAAAGGGCAGGGCAGGGCAGGGCGAGCAGGCTTGGGATTGGCTGGTTGCAGTAACTTCAGCATGCCCTGGGGCACAAGGACTGTCTCCGGTTTCTACTACCTGGCCTGGGTGAGTAGGCAGGTGGGTAGTGACCCAGAGTATCAGAACCCAGGAAGAAAATGGGTGGGAGTCTGGATATCATTGGGTTTTTAAGAAAGGAACGGACCAGCCTCTGACAAGGGTCTCAGAACGGGGAGCAGGACACAACACCCAGACTAGATTTTGAGTGGCCATTCCACTTCTGCTTATATCTCTCCAAGGAGGCAGAACTCACTATCTCCCCAACAGCTCTCCCCATCTCTGGCCACCTGATGGTAAGAACCTGCTTTCTGACCCCCACCTAATTCCTATCCTCCTTCAGTTTCTACTCCTTGTTCCTGGTTTTCCTTGGAAGACACCTAAACTAAGCCCAACCCTTCTTCCGCACAATGCCAACTCTTCCAACAGCTGAAGCCAGAGTCTTCTCTCCCCGGGTTTTGCAGTCCATCTTTGTTTGAGAAGTTCAACCCCTCTTCTCCTTATTTTACCTCTTAACTTCCTAGTCTGAACAGAGAGAGGTAGTTGACTGAAAAGATGCTAAGACCTCACAGGGACTTAGCTGTGGAGCTGGGACCAACGGCAATTTACTACAGCTTGTGGTCACTGAGCATCAACCATTCACCAAGCATCACAGTGGTGCTCCATAGCCTACTCGTCCACCCAACCATGAATCCCATTTATACCTGGGTTCATTGAGGTCCAGAGCGGTGAAAAGACTAGTCCAAGGTCACTAGGCTTATACCCCAGGAGCTGGCACAAGGGCACAGGGCCTCTGACTGAGTTCATATAAGGGCACTTCCATTTCCTGACCCAGTCACATTGGGCACTGAGGGGACACAACTGAGAAAACTGCATTCTGAGCCAAAGCAAGAGAGTAGTCTATCAACCTGTGGGACCCTCTCTGGACCTCTGCAGAGACGCCTCAGACTCAAATACCTGCTGGTTAAATCTGTGGGACTGGTGGAACTCCTTGTCAAACGTATAGTCATATTTTGTCACTTTAAGAAATCAAGACAATTTCTGCACTTGACAAAGGTAAAATCTTTAAAGCTTTGGAGGGTTGGAAAAGGGAATCAAAACGACATTAATAGAATGACATATTTTTAGTGTAACACTTCAGAGAAAACTCTAGGGAAACAAAAAATAAAATGAACGACCTAAATATGGTACTATTTTTTTTTTTTTAAATACTATGAGCTTCAAAGGAGTGGGCTGTGCTGGATATTTGAGTGCCCTAAATCTGTAAAGGATTTGAATACAATGGGAAGTGTTTTGGACGGAGTCTCTGCTTCAGTCTGGTAAACTGTCTGCTTGAATGCGGGGTCACCTATTTCTGAGCTGAGTGACTGTGGGTCACTTCTGACTGAGTGACCTTTCTGGGTCTCAGGATCCTAATCTGTAAAGTAAGGGTGTTGGTGCTGATCTCACAGAATGGTGGTATTTATATGAATTCAATTCATATGAAATTTATATCAAACATTTAACATTTCTAACGTATTTTATTAAAGCTGTATTTAATATTTGTATTTCCTTGATATTTACTCAAATGAATGGAAAGCATGGCATGTGACAGGAATGTCCCAAAGGAAAATAAAAAGGCTTTCCTTTAATTTATTCACAGGGTTTTTATTTGCAAATTGGACAAATGACTTAGAATGATTCCTAAAGTGTCAAGTTCCCAAGAAATAGGCTGTCTTAGTCAGACTGGGCTGCTATAATGAAATAGTGTGGACCAGATGGTTTAAGCAGGAATCTGTCTCACAGTTCTGTGACTGGGACACCTAAGATCAAAATGCCCGCTGATCTGGCTACTGGTGTGGAGATGGCCAGGCCAGTGCATCCTCCCATGGCACAGAACAAGCAAGCTCTGGGTTCCTGCTCTTCATGGGGCCTCTGTCTTCAGTGAATTCATCCACACTGATTACCTCCTCCCAAAGACCCCACCTCCAAACATTGTCACCTTGGGAATTAGAACTTCTGCATTCGAATTTCAAAACTAGGGAGATACATGCACATGTTAACATCAAGTCCACAGACGACTGAGTGTTGAATGGGTATGAGCCTCCTCCTTGAAGGTGCTGGTGTTGGAGGCTGTCTGGGTTGCCAGGAGACCTGGACCCTGCTTCTGTCTACACTGCAGGGGAGGTATTTCCCCAACAGTCATGATAG
Source organism: Sciurus vulgaris (assembly GCF_902686455.1). Classification (NCBI taxonomy): domain Eukaryota; kingdom Metazoa; phylum Chordata; class Mammalia; order Rodentia; family Sciuridae; genus Sciurus; species Sciurus vulgaris. The sequence continues at coordinate 46,248,334 of NC_136461.1, forward strand.
TCCCTGTCTTCTTTATTAACAGGTCCCTGACTTTGTTTAGGTCACTGCTGGCCATTGACATGGGGAAGTTGAGTTCAGGCTGACACCATGAGTCATGATTGGTCAAAATTAACTAGGACAGTTTCATTCCTATTTGGAGGTAATTTAACAATGGGCCTAGTACCAATTCTGGCCACTGAAACAAGAGGGGTGCTCCAGGAAAAGATTTCCCCTGATGAAAATCCCTTTTCTCTCTTGAATATTGGAAAGTGAGGACATGATACCTGAAGGAAAGCAGACTTTTCATAACCAGTAGTGAAAATACCCACAAAATTGGAACCGTGAACCCAGAATGCAGGACTCAAGATGTATTGAATTAAGAGGCCTGGAATTGCCTACCAGGTCATTCTAGTTATGTGATATAATAAACACTAACATTTTTAGCTACTTTTATCCAGACCATCTGATACAGTAGTCAAAGGCATCCTAAGAGACACAAAGTTCACTCTGTGACTCTAAACACTTGCTCTTTGTGGGCCTCAGTTTCCTCTTGTTTTAAATGTTGGGATTGGATTAGATTCCTATTGGTACATGAGGAATCTATGGGCCAGATTCAGCTTAGCACTCATGTTTAGTTCACCCCATGTATAACTACATCATTCATACTGAAAAATGGAAAACGTGACTCTAGAATTTTCTAAATATTTTCTAACTGCCCTTATGAGTTTCCAGTCCCATGGGAGAGTGGAGAAAAAATGAATCTTGAGAGTCACATCTTCATCTCTTCTGGTATGAAGAACGTCTTGTATATCTTTGGTCTTCTTTGTAAATGTTCATGATCAAGGGTTAAAGTGTGGGCCTTGCCTGCCCTCATGGCCTTTGGTCTAGCTAGTTTTTTTTTTGTTTTTTTTTTTTTTTCCCCTAGATCTGTTGTAGAATCCCAGGGTTGATTGTGGTCCTCCATTTTTATAGTATCTGAAAAGGTATATAGCAGGTCTTTCTGGGTTTTTGGAATACCCTTCTGTTTATGTAGCTGAAATATTTAGTGCTGAATGGAGTTTCTACACTTTGTCACCACAATACCATGTCTTTTCTAGTTGCCTGGACTCGACAAATTCCCCTGCATGGGGATACCTAGGGCCTGGACAGGCCTCAGGGAAGCAGACGTATTACTCAGAGCTAGTATCCCAAACACCTACACACACACACACACGTACTATATCCTCTTCTGGGACATGGTGCCAAGCCACATGCAGAACTCTCTAGAGCCTTGTAGTCTTTCTCTCAGACAATACCCAGGGAGGGTTCCAGGTTCATGAGTTCCTATGTCCCCTCATCCCTGTCTGGATACTTCTATCACTCATTCCCTGACTCATTGTCAAGACCCAGCTACAAGCTGGAGAGGAATTAGAATTCTGTCATCTCGTTTCCTTATCTACTTCCTTGCTCTGATTTCTTCTTTCACACTCTCCTAGTACCAAGAGCCCAAATTCTCTTTTCCTTTCCCTGTGTGAAAGGGACTTGCTCTATATCAAATCCTTCCCTAATAAGACTCATGTTTCAATGACAGACAGGCAAAGCAACCTTTAACCCAAAGAGGTAACAAATTGGGAGATTTCTACAAATTATACCATTGTACTGTACTTAATTTTTAATATGCTGCCAATATTTTTGAAACACAATATTCTCTATATAAGTCTGGCTCTTATTTTTTTCTTGAAAATTAGCAGCTCTGGCAACATTTAACTTGCATTTTTTCATAGCATAATAATTGGCTCCAGCTGAGTCGAGTCTTCCTCTTTTGAATTGTGCATGAAGTGCCTGGTTCTGCATAGACCGGGCCATTCCCCACTTGTCTTCGACCATGAAAACATTTTGTTCACACATTCATGCCCTCTTTCTAGTGCTTTGGTCATCAAAGTTTCTAAGATCCATTCCACATACAGAGTTCTGAGACTCCATTACCAATGACTTCCTCCAACACCCAGCACTACACTAAGCAGAGCCAGGGAATATGACACATCCCACCTGGGCATAAGCGTGATCAGCACACGAGCACAGAGGAGGTTACAGATCAGCATACAATCTCATTAAGGAGGTGCACATTGCACTCATTTTAAAATAAGAAGAAAGGCTCATCAAATCCTCTAGGAGCTTTTTCACAGTTCTCTTCTATTCTTTGGACCAGCTGTCAGGCCATGGGCAGCTGACTTGGTTCACCTGGTCTAATGTAAAGGTGACTATGTGCACCATAGTCACGTGAGTTCAGTCCAACCATGAATCCTAACATCAGGAGAACTGATCCAAGGAATGGAAGATAGGCCTTCACATTTAGGCTGTTTATGATCTAATTGGAGAAACAAAGCAAAATAATAGAAAACAATATCCCATAGGAAAGAGATTGCAGGGCTTCAATGCCCCAAATTATGGGATCTTAGAGTTGGGAAGAGCCTTAGAACCTCTTCTCTTCCCATCGTTAGCAGGCTCCCTTCCCTTCCTCCCTGAAACCACAATTCTTCCCACCCCTCTCTCTCCTAAGGCCCGAAAGTTGGGTGAGCATGAGCTCTCCATGTGGGTTCCCATAACTCTGCACTGTCTGCATCTATTTCTGGCTCCCCTGTTGGCTAGGGAATGTGATACACATGTCTTCCCCTGCCCCTGTTTTTCGAGGATCCTCTACCCTTTGTTTTAAACAAACTTCCTGAGAGAACTAGGCCAGCACTCCACTTTATGTGATCCTGATGAGATGGCTGGTTTTCATCACCCATAGCCTCCTTCTGGTGGGGGAAAAAATTAGACCAGGTTTTTTCTCGAGGAAGTGTGAATCTTAAGGGGAGTGATACAGGAACATCAAGAGTCTGACCCAGTGTTTCTGCAGGCTGAGGCAGGAGGATTCCGAGTTCAAAGCCAGCTCAGCAACTTAGCAAGGCCCTAAGCAACTCAGTGAGATCCTGTCTCTAAATAAAATGTAAAGAAAAGGGCTGGGGATGTGGCTCAGTGGTTTAGCACCCCTGGGTTCACTTTCCAATACCAAAAAAAAAAAAAAAAAAAAAAAAGAGTTGGAGACTGAATATCTGCATCATTCTCCCAGCAGAGTCTATTTGTTTCTAGTCCCATGATGCAATGACCTGTCCTGTTTCTCTCCTCCCTTGGAAGGTCAATCCTTCCTCAACTCTGACAACTCCTGGATACCTTCCTTTCCTTTCTTCCTTTTGTCTTTTCTATGTTAGAAAGAGTCATTTCTCTTTTGCTTACAATCATGATCAAATCTTCTTCAACATGTTGTCTATCAGAGAGTCTAGTATGTATTAACCTCTGGGGACAAAATGTAAAAATATCATTAAGTGAATAAACTCCCCACCAATGCTGGCATCCGTTCTACAGCATTCCAAACAGATCACCATCCCTCTATACTAGGACACAGCTAGCAACAGAGAACTCTGTATCTCACTGGACAGTTCAGGCCATTTGGAAAATTGTCCCAAATGCATCTTATCATATAGTCTCAGTTGTTAGAAAGTTTTTCCTAAATGAGTTAAAATCTTATTCACATTAACTTTCCCCCAACTATTTCTTGTTCTTTGCTGGGTCCATGAGAATTCTTCCATCAGATAATTTCAGAGTCAGGGCTAGCAACATCTACAGAGTTTCAGGGCTTGCTAAGAGGTCTCTAAGGGATAATAATATCTCACATTTGAAAGGCAAATAACACCTAGAGGGTTTTCAAAGCTCTTTCCCAACCATTAGGTAATTTATTCTCACAAAAACTCTAAAACACAGATTGCTATGGGATTACTAGTCTCCATTTTGCATATCAGGAGACTATCCCAGAAAGATTGTATAATTTCTTTTCCAGGTCACATAACTAATAAAGGGCAGAGTTGAGATGCACCGCCTGATCTTTATGGCTTAATTCTTCCCTTCCTTAGTTCTGCCACGAGTCCCTTCCCACAAGATTATAATAGTAATCTCCATGATGGAGATATGATTTTAAAGGGATTTCCTGCCTCAGTCACTCTGCTGCAGGTCAGCTTAAAATCTTTGCTCTCACCTTTTATTATCCAAAAGAGAGATGATGGCTTCTGTTGTAGAGTGGGGGAAACTGAGACTCAGCACAGAGAATAGACTTGCCCAGAGTCACTAAAGCTGACACCTCAAAGCTGGTATCAAAACCCAGTTGAAGAATCGAGACATCAGACACGTTAGGAGGTGGATCCTGCTTGTGCGGACAGCCTGGCTCTGTACCAGAGAAGCCACCATCCAGTCCAGCCCCCATTCCTTTTCCACCACTCATTTTTAGGACCCAGGACCTCAGCAAGACCAACAGCGCTCGCTTGCCGCCCATCCCTGTGACTCTGGGGAACTTTGCTGCTTTCCTCTCCCAGTTCCAAAGGTTTCCTTTGCCCCTCTCTCCACATCATTACTTTAGCCATCCCACAGTTTTGTTGATATCTTTTGTGGCTGAGTGACTTCGGCTGGAAGATGGGAGACTATCTAGACACATGGGAGGCATTCAGGTCGTTTTAATTTCTCCATCTGTGGGCAGCATGAACGTCACATGGAGTGTGCACCCACGGCTGTGTAAAGTCCAAGAAGAAACATCTGCTTTCTCTCACTCTGCTTCTCCTCTAGGCCCCTCCCTACAAAGGAATAGTGTTTTCTTAAAGTTCATCTGCAACATTCTGTTCTCAGCACTGATGACACTATAAAATTATGGTAAAGTTAATTATGGGGAAATTAAAATGGAAGTGCTATCTAAATTCTTAGGACGTCCACATTACTATCAAATGAATTTATTGTGATTAAAATGATTAATGACATTCCAGTAAATACTAGAGAATTAAAATCATGAATACAAAGAAGATGAAAGTCTTATCATCATTAAGGTACATCAAGGAAAAAGTGAAGGCTCTCCTTATCTGCTTCCATTAGGGAAAGAGACTCAGAGCAAATAAAGAAAATTATTTGAATCTTGGCAAATACCAAAATCTAGGGGCTCATTTTCTCATTTATGTAACATTTGGAAGCAACAGATATTGTACAAGAGGAAAAACAATAACTCACATGTGATTTAAACTGAATTGACACACCAGTGGAATAGAACTGAACAGTCAATACAAGATCCAAGCTTATTATGACATTTTAAGCATACAATAAGTGGGGCATTTTAAAACTGGGGAAAAGGGTGGATTATTAAATAAACGTAGTGTGACAATTAGTCCATTGATGGAGAGAAGATAACCACCTTCCATCTTATTCTTAAATAGATTCCAAACCAAAATAACTAGATGAAAATATATGTGTTGATTTCTATATAGTGTCATGAAAGACAAGACATTAGAAAGTACTGTTATAAAAACAAATCAGAAAGATATCCATAGATTTAATAAGATATAATTTAAACTAAACAAAAGATAAGTAATGAGCTAGGGAGAAAACCTAAAATATACTTGAAAGATAAAGGACAAACATCTAAAAGAATAAACATCTTTGGTTCTTTTAAGATATAAAGGATGTCTTTGGTATATAAAGATCATCTAGTAATAAAGAAAACCCAAGCTCTCTAACTCAAAAATGAATGAAGGATTCGAAAGAAGAAATATAAGTAATCAACAGAACTATGAAAACATTTCCCCTTCAGAAGGGGGAAATTAGTGCCAGGCAAAAATAACAACTTATTTACCAATTTGGTCACAATTTTAAAAGTCTTTCAATAAACAGTGTTGTAAGGAAACAGGGAGATAGATGAACCCTCTTAAACTCTTCTGGAAGAAAAAGAGTTGGCACAAATATGTAGAAGACAATTTGGAGAAAAAACATATTACATACTATATTGGTTGGCTAGGGCTGTCTAACCAAATACCGTAGACTGGATGGTTTAACCAAGACAGATGGATTTCCTCAGAGTTCTAGAAGCCAGAGGCTCAAGATCAATGTGTTATCAGGATTGTTCTGAGGTCTCTTTCCTTGGCTGGCAGATGGCTTCCTCTAGCTGCTTCTCTGTGTGGTCTTTCTTCTATCACTCATCTCCCTGGTGTCTCTTCCTTTTCTCAAAATGGCACCATTTTGAATTAGGGCCTTGTATTGGTCATCTTTCTGTCACTAAATACCTGACATGGGTTACTTCTAAAGAAAAGGTGGTTTATTAGCTCCATTTTTGAAGTTCAAACCTAAGATCAAGTGGCCTTATTTTTTGGGCTCTGGTGAGGATAGTGATTGGCAGCATCTTGGGTGTGTGTGGTAGGGAGGAAGTCACATCTTGAGCCGGGGGCAGAGAGAGAGTCCCACTATTCCTTCTGAGGACATGCACCCCTTGACCTAAGGACCTTTCACTAAGTCTCACCTCTTGAAGTTACACACCACCTCCCAACAGCACCACCCTGGGGATCAAATCTCCAATCACAATGGACTCTGGGGGACCATATAACTTCATGTAATTATAACCACCTCTTTAAAAGTCCTATCTCCAAATGTAGTGACATGGGGGTTAGGTCTTTAACATGAATTTGGAGGTGGAGGGAACACGGTTTAGTATAAACATACATAAACACACACAGACATACACTAAAATATCCTTAATCCTGCAATTTTGCTTCTAGAATAGTATCCCAAAGAGCAAAAAAAACCAAACAGACAAAAACCTTGTTCTAAAGCTTACACATCTCTCATCCTATATCCTATTTTCTAACCTTCTTTTTCCTTTTGGGTAAAATTGGTGACAAACTACTAATCAAATTGTTTCAAGGCAGAGTCTAAGAATTTATTTTTTAAAATTAAACTTCCTAAGTGCTTCTGATAAGGTGACACAGTAAAGTCACTTTGCAAAGATGATGAAAATTGTCAGGCATCGTTGTCTAACCTGTCACTACCATCCTACTACCCTTAAGCCTGATGGAATCCCACTAACGGGCAGCCCTCCTAGCGCTGAGCACCTGGGCGGTTGAGTCAGACAGCTCCAGCTGGAATTCACCCTGTTGCTTATTGCCTCTGTGACCTTGAGAAAATCCTTTACCTTCTCAGAGTCCCAGTCTCTACTGTCTGTAAAATGTAGAAAACAATACCTAACTAGCACAGTGGTCTAAGGATCAGAGATAATTTAAGACATGTGGTAACTGGCACAGGTTAAATGTCCAGGAAACTGGTGCCATCTTGTTATTATCATCACCACCATCGACACTCACAGAGTGAACGGACAAGCCGATTTATAAAGGCAATACCAAGGCCTAGCCATATCCATACCAAAGTTATTTCAAGAAGGTGACGTTCTGGGTGGGGACCAGTATATGCTAGAGGAAATGGTATAGGTTTCAAGAGATCAGTAGGTCTGGATTCAAGTCCTAACTTGACCAACCTGTTATGGGCCAGGCTATGTGGGCAATGAACAGATTCCAGATTACCCTGAGAATCCAGATCATGTAGGAAATGCCTCTGCCTCTCCCTTCGGAACACCCGCCTCTGTACCCATCAATAGATGCTTAGCATAGCATGTTTGGCAATGAAAAATGACAATTCTTATATAATATAAAATTTTTCTCTTTCTGGTTCCTGTTTTTCTTGGACAATATACCCTGTCAGAGAATGATTGTCTAGACTTTAGTAACCATTCTTTAACTTTTACCTAAAGTCGTTTTGACCCACTTCCCCTCTGCTTATGACTTTAGATCTCATGAGTTAGTCTGTAGTTTTAAATCACAGCAACAGTCACTTAATGATTGATGTACTTTACTTATGGTATAAAACCCCTGCAACTCTTCACTCGGACTGTCCTCCTAGTAGCCATTTTGGGCATTATGTGAGACAGCCAGCCAGCCGGCTAGAAGAGATTCTCAAATTCTCAGTGGTGATCAGTCTGTTCTTTAGTTGCTCTCCACAATACGCCTGACAAAGTGGGTAAATTTAGGCATGGGAGTCCTTTCTCAACCTCAGTTTCTTTGTCTGTGAAGTGGATTGATGAGTTTCACTTCACAGCATGATTCTGAGGCATACACATATAAGATAACCCCATACACTGTATTGTACAGTGTGCACACACAGTACAAGAGTAACAAGTGCAATCTATTTTTTTTTTTTTTTTTTTTTGTCATTACCAGTGCACATCTGCCTCAGACAGGTGTGCAAATGTTGGCAGCGTCAGAGGCTGTGGAGAAATCGTCTAGAGCAAAACTCTGATGAGTGGGTGTAGTGGAGTCTTTCATTCTTTAGAGACCCATGGGAAGGAAGAGAACTAATACGTTATTTCATCTGTTACCTTTACGCTGGAGGATCCCAGGCTACAAATACATTCTGTGATGTTTTTCTCAGATAAGTTACAAATATGCCCCGACTTGCCTTGAAAGGATTTCTGCAATCTAATAGGCTGGGGTGTCAGTCCTGATAGTGTGAAATCCCTTTAGCAGAAAGCCAGGGACTGTCAGTGGGGCTGGGCCCTTCCTGAGTGCCAGCCCTTAAAGAGGCAGATAAGGGAGGTTTTCCAAATAGGAACATCTGGAAATGGAATGGAGGCTCTGAGGAGTAAGAACACTCATTTTTCAAGACTGCCTTAGGCCATGTGTTCTGAGGAAGACATTTCTGAGCACCGGAATCGTGGGTTGGAGGCATAACTCCTAGGATCTTAACAAATGAAGCCCCTGGGTTTGCTTTGGGAGCACCTGGGTCTCTTCTCTCCTCAGGAAGTTTGGAAAGGCCAGCCAGAGAGGTGGCTGATAGGAGTGTGAGGTACAGAAAAGGCAAATCTTCACTGAAAAGAACTGGGAATATTATTCCAATTAACACAGATGTCACATGGGATTCTTTAGGTGACTGATGAAATTTAAATTGGTTGTCATATTAGTAGGGAGTTTTCAGGTCATAGAAAATAGAAAACCAGGTTGAACTACTTTAAGAATGTTAAAAAACACACATAACATAAAATTTACCATCTATATTAGTCAGCATGGGATGCCATAACAGAATACCATAGAATCAGTGGTTTGAACTACACAAATTTGTTTTCTGGCAGTTATGGAGGTAGGAAGTCTAAGGTCAAGGTGTTAGCAGTGCTGGCTACTGGTGACCAGTTTAATGTCTGTTTTTTTTTTTTTTTTTTAATCTTTTTTTTTTTTTTTTTTTTTTTTTTGTACTGAGGATTGAAGCCAGGGCCTCACCCATGATGCTCTGCCACTGATGTTCATCCCCACTTTTATTTTCAGACAGGGTCTTGCTAGGTTGCTGAGGCTGGCCTCTCATCCCCTGACTCAGCCTCCTGGGCAGCTGGATTGTAGGCATGTGCCAGCATACCAGCAATGGTGTTTGGTTTTTCACAGTGACTTCCTCCCATGTCCTCTCATGGCCTCTCTTCTGCGCCAGTAATCTCCCCACTTTCCCTTTTGTTGTAAGGATATTGGTTACTTTGACTCAGGCACCCACACTTATGACCTCATTCAACCTTAATGACCTTCTTTAGGGGTCCTATCTCCAAATACAGTCATATCAGAGGGTTGGAGCTTCAACATGTGAATTTTAGAGGGAAACATTCTGTCCATAGCACCATCCTTATCATTTTTTTAAATTGCATAGTTAGTGACACTGAGTACTTTCATAATGTTTTACAACCATCACCAACAACCATCTTCAGAACTTTTATATCTTGCAAAAATGAGACTCCCTATTAACTGAACCATCATTTCCCATTACTCCCCAGTAACCCAGTAACCATTTGCTTGATGAACTTTACTCCACTTTCCTTGATGAAAAGTATTTGCCTTTTCTGACCAGATTATTTCATTTAGTGTAATGTCTTCAAATTTATCTACAATGTAGCATGTAGCAGAACTTCCAGCCTTTTAAAGAATGAATAGCATCCCACTTTATGGATATACCACATTTTGTTTATATATTCACCTGTCCATGGGCACTTGGGTTGCTTTCCCATTTTGGTGATTGTGAATATTGCTGCAATAATCACAATTGCCGAATCAAACTAATTTGTAAACCTCATACATGAATGTTTCCTGTGATTGTGGAGATGGCTTCATAATGTACCCAAAACATTAAAATTTATCAAATTATACATTTTACATATGTGCAGATAATAGGATGTCAATTATTCTCCAATATAGTTCTAAAAGACAAGAAGAAGGAATTCTTTTGGCACATGACTGGGAACTTCAGGAGAGCAGTGTCCTTCAAGAGGGCTCCAGTTGTATCATCAGAACTTTATGTCATGGTTTCCAGGATACTCTGCTATGCTTCTTTCTCATGTTGACTTTTCCTCAGTGGAGAAAGATGGTGGCAAAGATGGGCCCTGGTAGCACTTTGCTAACATCATCTTTCCAGGTAGGAATGTTGAAAGGGAAAGACACCACATTTCCAAAAGTTCCACCAAAAGTTGGAGTCATGTTTAGTTGAGCTTAACTCAGAGCCAATCACTAAGGTGATGGAGAATGTGGTACTCTGCATGGCTAGGCCTGTGTTGTCTGCCCATCCTGTGATGGGTAAAAAGAATTTCCATCATGAACCACAAGGAATGCATTGCCTTCAAGAAAGAGGAGGGAGCTATCATTATCAGAAGATTAAAGACAGATAAAAACTACAGACGAATAGTACTACCCAACTCACCTGAAGGAAATTACCCTTATGTGAAAACAAAAGGACACAATCTGCTGATGACCACCTGTCCCATGGAGTATTTTTATTTTATTTTAATTATTTATTATTTTTTATTTTTTACAGACTGCATTTTGATTCATTGTACACAAATGGGGCACATCATTGCTTTTCTATGGTTGTGCACGATATAGATTCAAACCATTCATGTAATCATACATGTACATAGGGTAATGATGTCTGTCTCATTCCACCATTTTTCATACCCCCCTCACTTTCTTCTACATAATCTAAAGTTCCTCCATTCTTCTCTCACTCCCCACCCCACCCACCCCCATTATATATCATCATCCACTTATCAGGGAAAACATTTGGCCTTCAGTCTTTTGGGATTGGCTTATTACACTTAGCATGATATTCTTGATCTGCATATGAAGGCCAATTCCTGCAGCTATAAATCTTCCTACTCCCCTCATAAACCCTGAGACCAGCAAGCTAGAAGCTTCCTGAAGTCACTAGCCAAAAGTCGGTTGAAATTTTGAAGCTGAAGATCCATAGCACAATACTATTTGCCCAGGAAACTTGATTTATTTTGTTTACAATCTAAATGTTAAACCAAGATAGTTTGGAGTTCAGAAAATCATGATTCTAACACAATGCCAAATAAGTCAAATTACTGAATATAGCTGTTGATTTTAAAAAAAAATGTTCTTTCCCACTTCCATTAAGTAAATACTGAACAAATAATTTGGAAGGACATCAGCTTTTTTAGTGCCCCTAAACATCTTGATTCAATCCTGGACATGGGATTTTCTCTAGGTGAATTTGGAGCAAAACTACAGAAAGAAAAAGTGAGCACATACTATATACCTTACAGATTCTTTTCCACAAAGAACCATTCAATACCCACCCCCTCAACCCCACTCCCAGCCTTAGCAATGTGATTTGCCCAGGGTCACACAGAAACTGAATTGAGTAGTAGTTCTAAGACTCAGAGGCAGCTCCCTCTAGCTCCAAGTCCTTGCCTTGGCATTTTGCTTGCTTTGATTTCCTCTTTAGGTCCTCCTTTTGCATTGTCCTCTCAAGGGTCCTTAGCACTGCCTTTGTCAGGCTAATGCTCTGGTTAGTGTTGGGAAGCATAGACTCTCCCATGGTGTAACTCCAAGGGACATCATCTGCACAGTTTTACAAAGGCCCTGCATTGGGCTATGGGGATGCCCTGCCACGTGTTATTATTGTTAGGAGACCCAGCATTGATCCTGGATTCCTCAAATTGATCTAAAGTCCCAGGACAACCTGGCCTCCGCAGACCTGGCTTTGTCTCATCTCTCTTCTACTTTGCTCACTTGTTGGATGCCTTGCTAGTGCCCATCTCCTCAGTGTTTCCAACCTGGTTCCCCTCAGTGCCTTCGCACGTGCCATCTTCACTGACCTGGAACAGCATTCCTTGCACTCTCATACCTGTCTGGCTGCTGTCACCTCTGATGTCATTCTGTCACTTCCTTGGGGAAGACTTTTCTGGATTCCCTAATAGCTTTGCTACCTTGTTTTGTTTTCTGCAACACTGTTCTCTTCTCTAGCACTTAGGAAAATTAGTATAATCAATTACCCATGCAATTATGTGTTTAATGGCTGTCTCTATTCATGCATCCTTTTAAAGATATTTTTTGAGAGCCAAATACATGCCTAAGAGGTGCTTGCTGTCTGGGCACTGGGGCTGGAGCGCTGTGGCAGAATGAGTCCTGGGAGGGGGCTGGGATTTGGGCCTGTCTTCCTCCCCAGTTGTCCCCCAGCTCATTGAGAATGCCACCAGAACAGAAATTGGAAGAAAGAATGAATGAAGAAAAGGGAAAATGTTATTTTTCAGCCCCAGTCTGTTCCCTTTATTTGTTGGGTTTTATAAGGCTGAATCCAGTCCTATTTATTTCTGAATCTTCAGCACCTAGCACAGTGCCTGCATGGAATTGAAACTCAAAAAAACACATACACTATTTAATGAATCAATGAGTGATTCAAGCAATCAATTTAATTTGGCATATGCCTTCCTCGTAGGTGTGCCCATTAATTACCAATTACCAATGTTTACACTCCAGTGTGTAACCATTTTTTGCTGGCTTCTATGAACTCTCTGGGATAAGAGAATTGGCTTCTCAAATGACTTCCTGCATAAATTAGCCCATCTGAAAGTGAGTGTTTATCCCGGGCTCTTTGAAATTCACATCATTCGCACCAAACACCCGCTCAGAGGATTCTTTAATTCCAGTCACCTGGGATTTCTCCCTACCTTTGTTGCCAGTCCCAGCCTAACGCCACTTATCTTATCTACCTGGATTTACATATCAGAAAGGTCTAATCAAAGCCTGCCTGATTGTCACATCCACCCCTGTTACAAATCTGCCATCTAATCAAGAAGCCATACAGCAAATCAACATGCACTTCTTTCTGAAATCTTTTGCAGGAAAATGGGAAAAGCAGGAGTCAGAGCTGTGAACAAGGACAGCAAGAGTCAAAGGGAGAAATATTCCCTCCCTGGCTGTGCGACACTGGGAAGAAAGGAACAAGGCAAAACGCTTTGTCTGCAGTTTGACACAGCCGTGGGTGTGTGGGGGGAAAACCAATGTGTAGGAAGTGACATATTTCTTACCTATGGCACCTAATGGCATTTCCACCCTAAGGTTCTCAGGATCATGAGGCTGAAAAGTTAGAATCCGAGCTCTGTTATTCCAACATCATTCTGCATTTAACATGCTAAGTCCAGTGCCGATGGGAATGGACAAGGATAATAGACAACTTCCATCGCACTCTTAGAATGAATGGGCCAGGCTTTGCAGGCGTGAACTCACTGTCTCCTAACAGCTACCATCCTGTACGTTCTGTTTATTTCCCCCCTGAGTACAGACAAGGAAAATGAGAATTAGCCATGCCACTTCCCACATCCACAAAGCAAATAAGCAGTGAATCCAGAACACAAACTTACATCATTTCTTCAGTCTGCAAACATTTTTTTGTTGTCTACCAGATAAATTTTTAAATTTTGAAACGTGCATATAAATCATCTGCAATATTTTTGAATGGTGTTTTCTGATTCTGTAGGCCTAGGTGGGAGTGCCGGGTGTCCTTTGACAAACCACTTAATTTCTCTGAGCCTCTGTTTCTTCATCTATAAAATAGAAATAAAAATAGCACCTATCTCAGAGATGTGTTTCAAGGGTTAAATGCTGCTCAAAAAGCTATAAGCACAGCCCCTGACTTACTAAGCAAGGGAGGAGGTATACAGCAAGGAATGGCTACTATTGTTTTCACACTCTGCACCAGGCATGGTGCAACGGAATACAGAGTTCTCAAGGAAATGTCGTGTGGGAGACCTGGGGGATGGGAACTCAGAGGCAGCTCTTGGCCCAGGTGTGGAATCAGAGAAGGCTTCTAAGAAGCAATGTCTCTTTTCACCACCCCAGATCCATATCAAGGGCAGATATCAAGTTCCAGTGGTCAGTGTGAGTAGTTCTCCCAGGACTGCAATGGCAGAGTTTCTTCTGCTGCAGCCAAACAGTACTTAGGAGCTGGTAGGACCCCAGAGAGGTCGCCTGGCAATTCTTCCCTAGGAGTAGCTCCTCCTGAAGGACTTCCTAAGCCCTCTAGCTTTCCTCCTCCGAGGTCCTGCGCCCAGCCATATGGTTTCTGCCAAGTCTCTCAGTTCCCTTATGTACAAACACAACTCCAGGCCTTTCTCCTGGGTCCCTCCAGGAATGCTTTTCTTTCCTCTGCCTGCTTCCAACTTTTTCAATTCCATCTAGCCCCCAAGATCAACCATTTTATTCACATCTGCTGAAAGCAAGAGAAGGTCGTTTGCATTTTAAATTCTTGTTTATTATTAGAGAGGAAGCTTTCACTGAGGTTTTTTTAGGAATTGAACAGGGCTTTGCATGTGATGGACTGCCACTGAGCACCAGCCCCAGCCCTCCAGTGAGATTCTTCCTGGTTGATTTGAACCTCTTTTACTAAAGACCGAGTTTAACAATTCTTTTCATAATTGAGGACACCCAGTAGTGACCTATGAGGTAGAGGCAGAGCCTGGAACTAAAAATCATATTTCTTGCAGCTCAACAGGACTCTTTCCCCTCCAACACAGCCTTGGAACAGTGACATCAAAATGCACAGGACATTTTGCACACCCTGCCCTCCCTTCCCTAAGGAACCTTAGCAGATGAATGCATTTGGCAACCTCTCCAGAATTGTTGGAAACAGCCAGGTGTAGCACAAGGCCTGGACTTGGAATTGCAGTTTTCCCTACCTGGGACCAAATTGACTCTGTCACTGACAAGCAGCAGCAGGAGTTCAAACAAGTTACAAAATACTGCTGAGCCTCAGTTTTCTAGAAAGTAAAATGGAGATAATAAGACCTGCTGGCAGTGGGTCTGATGATTCTGTATGATAATGTATGTAGAACACCTGGTTAGCAGGTGCTCAGCTGGTGGTGGGCATGTCAAAGGTTTTAAACAAAGTCACTCAGTTGCAATCCTTCAGCAGCTGGCTGCACATGGCCCTGGGATGGAAACAGCCTGAGGTCCTATACCCAGTACAGACAGTCTTTGAAATCTGCATCTCTGCTGCTCATCACAACTCCTCTGGACCCTGGGACCCTTTCTCCAGCTTGCACAGAGCCCTTCTGTTCCCTAAACTCTACCATCCTCCCTTTGGACTTGTACTTGGCTAGTAGTATTCACTAATTTCATCTCCCCAGTACCTCATGTCCTCAGGCTCACTAAAGCTTCTAGTCTCTAATCATAGTTCACCTTTGGTGTCTTCCAAGGAAGCCTCACCCTACACCGTCCCACCCACCCCAACTCCAGCCCTGAGTGTGTCTCTGTTCCTGTAACAACCCTACTATATTGGAAAGTGGCGTGGTTATCTACCCAGTTGCAATACCTGCATCCCGGACAAAACATAAGCTAGTGCAGGCAGTCCCTGTGCTGCAGAAGCCATGTGCACCATCATCTTCCTCTCACAGATCAGAGCACACAGTAGGGACTCAAGAACAACTGTGCATGGAATCCATCAGAGTTAACAATCACAGTACTGAGAAAAATTAAAATTGTCACCACTCCAGGGTGATAAGACAAATGGGCTTGTCCCATTGTTCAAACAGAGAACTTTACACAAATAATTTCATTTCCAGTCTTTCTAAAACAAAGGAGGACTTAAAATAAAATGAGCCAGCTCCTAGGTGCCATGGAGCAAGGGTACCACAGACCACACTACTCATCTGCCAAGAAACAGAGGAAGCCAGACTTGTCAGTGCAAGGTGCTTGGAGACCCAGCAGGGCTGGGTCAAGGCAGAGCCTCTTTGAACCAGGGAGAGAAAACCCCTCTAAACCCTGTCCCTGAAAAGCCAGTACTCTCCTTTTCCAGCGCCTATAGAATCACATTAGCATAAGCATTGTCATGTAATGAGTTGTCAGGCAGAGGATGTAATTATTGCAAAGCAGAGAAAAATTTCAAAAGTTGAGCTTTAATGGAAAAATGAGATGGGAGCTCTGGCGTTCAAGTATAAAACAAACTTTTTAATATTCATTCCTCTTGCACTCTTTGAAATTCACCTTCAGAGCTCCAAGGTGAACAGGGGGAAAAAAGTTCAATAATTTTCAAATCCTAATTATAATTCATCACAGGTGATTAAACAAGGCGGTGGGTATTTTGTTGCTCACCATTTTTTTTTCTTACAGTGGACATTTAATTTTAATTAAAAAGGGAAGATTTTTTAAAATGATGCGTGAGTACCTGTGCTATTTTTCATTTGTTTCTCTTTCCGTGCACACAGTTGCAATTCCTCTAAGTGCCAATACTACACGATAGAGAATCCTATATATATGTGAATGACCTTTATTTTGATGGAGAACTTACTGGTCCATCTACCTTTAGGGTCTCTATGCTTCCTAAGGGAATTAAAACTTCATAGACTGCCTTTGCAGGTCTCCATGGTTAACCTGAACTTAAATATCTTAGATTCAGCTTCTTTATTTGAAAAATGGGGATTTTTTTTTTTCGGGGGGGGGAGGGATAGGTACCAGGGATTGAACTCAGGGGCACTCAACCACTGAGCCACATCCCAGTTATATTTTGTATTTTATTTAGAGACAGAGTCTCGCTGAGTTGCTTAGCACCTTGCTTTTGCTGAAGCTTGCTTTGAACTCACAATTCTCCTGTTTCAGCCTCCCAAGCTACTAGGATTAGAGGTGCACCACCGCACCTGGCTAAAAATGGGGATGTTAGTAAGATGGTAATAAGACCTAATTTGCTATGTAATGTTAGGGTTACCTTGCGAAGGTAGGAGAATCCATTTTTCCTTCTATAGGAACTTGATGACTCACCATGAGATCAAGTAACCTATCCAATTCTCTTCAAATGTTGGTTATTGTTTTTGCTATTGATAAATATTCGCTAAATCATTCACTCAACAAATGCACCGAATTTCTTTTGTGCACCAGGCACTGTGCTCATTTCTAGGGATATAAAAGAGAAGAGAAATTGAACCATATGCCATCCTTCACTATGAGAATGACCGAGTTTAGACAGGGAGATGTAGAATAAGTAGTTTGATTCCATTTGATCCTTGCAGAAATGCTGAGAGGTGTGGGAGATGAACTTAGGAATACGTCTTGTAGAGCTCTGAGGCTGTGTGTATGACCTTGGGAAAGTCCTCTGATGCTTTGCTACTCAACATTTATTGCATAAAAATGTCAATAGCATTGTTTATGCCAATCTTTGAGTACAGTATAAATATTCTATTCCTTCTCTTTCACAAATCTTCTAATCTGGGCTCCAATCTTACTTTTAGCTTTTACATGTAATTTCCCATGTATAAGTACTTTCCTAATTTCTATGCCTAGCATTTCTGTATTCGTCCTTTAAAAGTCAGGATAGAAGTTATCACCCCTATGAAGCCATCTCACACCCCTCAAGAGAGTTCAGTTTCCCTGATATTGTTCCTATAGCACTTTATTTTTGTCCTGATTTTGGACCAGATCCTACTGTATACAGTGAGTCATTGACTAATTTTACCCCTAGACAGTGGGCTACTTAAGGACAGGGTCCTAGTCATCTCTTTTCCCATGTCAGGAGCAAGGTTGGCTGGTGAAGACAGTTAGTGAATGGATAAGGTTGTTAGGACTGCTTGCCTGCAAGCAACAGAAATGGGTTTTGGCTAACTTAAACATGAACTTACAGGGAGGAGACCAGGAAGTTAAAAATTTGGCAATGAGGCTGCCGAACTAGGCTCATGGAATGATGGAAACTAGGGCAGATTTAGAGACTTAAGAAGCAGGACCACAGCCAGGGAAGTCCATTCCAGTATCTCTCCCTTTTTCCTTTGTGAAAGGCTCTGACTGGTTTGCTTGGGTCACACCCCAGCTCTAGGCAATGGTAGAGTGCCTCCTGACTTCTCCTAAGGGGAAAAAGGTGACTCCCTTCTGGAGGAAGTTTAGATGCTATTTCCAGAAGAAGGGGATGTGAATGCTGGTGGCTCTTAATAACAGGTGCCACTGTCGAGCGAGTGAACAAATGAGTGGCTCCTGAACCGAAAAGCAGCATCTCCTCAACAGGAACTTTCTTGTCACTGTTTCTGTGTCCCAGCTGGTGGCACAGTACCCATCAGAATGTGACTCCTTTTTCATTTTAACTTTGGGATCTGGTGGAGAATTCTTTTCAGATGTAACCTTTAGCCTCCTACGCCACTGAAGAGACTGAACTCTCCCTTGAATACCTCAACTCCGTGCCTTTTTTCCATCCTCAACTTTTCTGGCACATGGGAGAGCCTGATGTAATCACTGTGACCATCTTCATAGTTATCAGTCTTCTTGTTTGATAACTCAGTGAGCGGGGACCACATCCGCCATTAGGATATGTCATCCTGAATGGGCAACTGAAGGGCCCTTACCCTGTAGTCCTTTAATCGCGCAAATTTACAGTTGTGTCTTTTACCACTTCCTATTTTGTATTAGTTTCCGAAGCTTCATTCTCCATTAAGATCAAGTTTACACAAGAGGCTCTAAAGCAAAGCAAACTCAAGTCAGACGTTTTTGGATGGAGCCCAAAGCCCCTGATAATTCACAGGTGAAAAGGATTAATTTCATTACCATGCTTCTGACACACCCCTTTCAAAGTGGTTTAACACTGCCGTGTAGTAAATGTTATTCGCCTCCTGCTTCTGGTACCAGCCACATTTGCATATTCATCAGAAGTGTGCGCACAGTATAAAATAAAACCCTACCATTACTGAACTTCTCATTCCTGAATTCCTCTGGAATGCTGATACCTCTTTCTCTGGCTGGAGCCATTGCTGTCTCAAGGTCAGCAATGCTGGCATCTCCCTGGGGAGCTGGGAACTTCCTGCCCTGAATGAGCCCCGTGCTGCTGTTTTCTGCCCCCTCCTGGGGTGTGACTCCATGTGGTTTCAGTGTGTACGGTACAGGTGTGTGCACTAAATGCATGTACACAAGGTGAGCAGGTGTAGAGTGAACACTTCAGTGGGAAAAAAGAGCTGGTCAGGTCTAGTTTCCAAAGTTAGGCATGAGGAATGATAGGAGAGAAAGACAGACAGACATGGACAGACAGACAGTGCTTCCTGGTGAGCCCCAGCTGTTCACATTATCCCAGATGAGACCTCAGATATTATTTTGTAGCAGACATGACTCTTCCACATTACTCTGTCTGTATTACTGACCCACAACATCATCAGGTATGGTAATAATAAGACTTTTTAAGCGAGCATGCTTTGAGGTGGCTTATGATGCCCTTGGACCTTACTTGGAATATCCTCTCTATTGTAATCTTATGCTCTAGACAAATCTTTCCAAACAACATGATGAGAATTGTCATGAAGGAGATTATGATCATAATTTTATTTAAATTACATTAACAAAACACATGAGTATACTGTGGTGTATCAAATTAAAGTTATGCTTTTTTTGAGTCTTGTGTTTGGTTGTGTGTATGTTCATACTGGTCATAGTCCAAAAGTTTAAAATTATGATTATGAACATTCCTCCAATTACATACCCTGCCCGTCACACTTCTTTGTTTATGACATCTTCAGTTTCCATGTGCAAACATTAGTTTTCTATAAAGTCCTATAGGACTTAATGGCCAGACTGAACTCATTATCTTCTCTTCAAATTTTTTCTTTTTTCTGCTTTCCTCATTTTCAAGAGTTATTATCTACCTAGTCATGTATACTAGATGTTATAAAATCTATTTAGACCTTGAAAAGATACCCGAATGTATCTCTTTCCATCTTTCCCAGGAGCCCCTGATCTAGACAGAGTCTCATCTTATCTTCACTGACCATTGCATTGTATGATAGTAGGTCTTCTTAGCTTGAGTTCAATGGCACACAGTTAAAATTTTATTTAACCACTTGAATGTTGCCTGTGTGAAGAATTTAGTTGTAGTGCACATGTCTATTTTCTCTTTCTCCAGAGAGCTCATTAAAATTAAAGGAGTAACAAAAAGTGAAGGGAGGATAAACAATACATGAGAGGAAGCCATCAACACATGAGAGATGTAAGCACTCTTAAGGCCTGAAAGCAGATGGATCATAGATCCTCCACTGAATAGTCCATTTATGACCGAGAGGAGTGGATTCAACTGATGAGGACAGTCACCAGCCAGAGGGAACCATGAAGAGTTCAAAATTCAGGTTTGTCAGATACATCAGAGCATGTGACATGGGGACAAAAAGAGCTGCCAGCTAGCCAACATTTTTCTTCCCTTACTTCCATGTGCAGTATGTAATACCCTAGATATCAGGCATGTATGCTTCCAGAAAAAGGATTTTCCATACTCCAGATCACACTCTCACTCCCTGGGAGCAATGAATGTGTGTGTGTATGTATGCATATGTGTGGATACACACATATAAACACACATAGATCTGGAATATAAAGAATAGAATGAAATGGAATACAGATGTTAAAATTTAACCTCTCTGGTTGTTTCTTTATCTGAAAAGTAAGGTCACCTCCAGTTCTGACAATTTATGATTTTTCTCTCCTTTATGCAAATTTACAGCTGTTCTCTGATCATTAAACCAATCTGCTGAACAGATAGTTAACAAAAAAAAAAAAAAAAAAAAAAAAAAATTGCGATTGCCCCCTTGGACTTGGGTTTCATCACTAGTCAAGTCCTGCAGGAATTTCTAATGAAGCTTCATATTCTAATGTGAATGCTCATATCTAATGGCTTGATAGGCCATGGGTAAAAACATGTACCTAGAGTAGACTTGAGTTATTCTCCTTGTTACTAATAATACTATTAACTAACTACTGTTTATTAAATGCTTGTGATATAACAGATGTCTGGCTAAATACTTGCAGATATGATTACACTTGGCATTCAAATATTTAAAGTGAGCATTATCATTTCCATTACACTGAAGGGTAAACTAAGGCTCAGTGAGTTTAAGCAACTTCTCAACATCACTGATCTAAGTATGTTGCAAATCCAGGTGTTTATATCAAGTCTGCCAGACTCCAAAAACCACTCTTAACCGTGACATTCTACTGCCGAGTAGATAAGCTCTTCTGTTAGCTTAAAGTCAATTCACCTGTGCTTCATTTTTCTTATCTGTCAAATGGGTAAAATTCTTAACTCTTGCCGCCTTCAAGTGATTGTGAAGGTATGAACTATTATGCTTAATTCTGCCATCATAAAGTTACGTCATAAAAATGCAACTTATAAATTGCAATTTATCACACAACGGAAGTTATAAATGTAAATTATGCCTTTGGGTGTGCCTTATACTCCCCAGTTCAGCAGAATCCCAAATCCCTATGACCTTACACCAAACCTATTTATGCCTCTTGTTCTCTGCATAGCCCCTGTAGGCATTTGCATTTGTAATCCCTGGACTAGAGGCCGGGAGCTTCCCTGGAATAATAAACACTATAAGCAGAAAAAAGTCACAGTTCCTTACACAGTGATTCATGTATTTCCTCTTTCTTGCTATTTGCTACAGAAAAGGATTCTGGTGTCATCTTCTGGAAATTCAGGATAGTCACTGCTTTTTTGAGGGAGGGGGATTAAATAAAGTAACACGAAAGCACCGTGAAAATTCTAAAAGGCAAACAGAACACAAAGCACTACGTTAACAAATCACATATTTTGCAAAAATTTAAGTATGATGTAAACCACCCCTCGCAAGAAAAACAAAAACAAAAACAAAACAGTAAGCTTAGAAACCAAAGACTCACCATTGCTTTTTTTTACTTCACATATTAAAAGGTCTTTTTTAAAAACATTTTAGCAAACAACTAAAATTTATTATCAATTTATATAAAATATAGTCCTGTTGTATGAAAAAAAAAACACACTTGGGAACAATAGAATGTTCTGGGATGGGTCCAAAGTTAGCACTATTTGAAAATGGCTACAGGAATGAGCATTCACTAAATGCTGGGCACTTGGTTGAAATTTTCCTCTGGTGCCTGGGTTCCCTGTTTCCCCAGCCCTTTCCACTCAGAGCCCTTTCCACTCATTGCACTTGGTTGCCATTAATTTGCCCTTGTTCTTAGACTCTGGACTCTGGTTTGAGGCTTGCCTCTATCTTTTCATTCCAAGGTCATAGTAGGCTTATAACACTCCTGTTGAATTGTAGAGAATTCATCTGTTCCTCTATATATTAGCGAAAGCAGTTTCCAGTGATTGAGCTTTTAAATCAGAAGCCTCTGATGTGCATTAATAATCATGGATCATTGTTGAGTCTCACCATGAGCCAGGCACTGATCTGGGTTTTGTACACGTGTTGATTCACTTTACCCCCACAGAAAAGGTGCTGTTGGAAATGAGGCCCAGAGCTTTTTGGAGACTTTCCCAATATCACTCAGCAAAGGCTTGACTGATCCGGGGTGGTCTGGCTCCAGAACCCAGGTTTTTAATTTCAACTATACTGCCTTGCACATGATTTCATTCATTTCTCACTTAATTTTCATAAGATATTAAAAAATAGAGGCTTATCCCCAGTGTGTTATCCCCATTTGAGAGTTGAGAAACCAAAGTCTGGAAGAGAGTACATAGCAAGCCCAAGGCCACACGCCAGTAAAGACAGAGGGCCAGGAGTCAAACCTTTACACACTTAGCTTTCCATCACACTTGAGGTACTTGTGGATGCCTGTCTTTGGGACTCTATTCTCGGAAGGCAGAGTCTTACTAGCAACACCCAAGCTTCATTTACACTGACTCCTGCATGGAATAAATTATGGTTCTGTTAACCAGAGTTCTGCCCAGCTATCTCACTGTCCTCTTGTGGCATGTCCTCTCTTCCCCGTGCATCTTTCCAAGTTCCTAGCCTCCCCTACTCAGGTGCCAGGGTTGTGCAGGTCTGTGCAGACTCCTAGAGTGCACAGGTGAAGCCAGGGTGCTGCCCAACAGCAAGCCTGCCACCTGCCTCTCAGTTGCTTAGCCTGAAAGGATGTGTTTGAGGGCACCCCCAAACATTCACTGCTCTGTCACCTGTGGATCAAAGATGCCATAGTCTGGCCATTTCTTTTGAGAGAAAAGAAGAAGAATTCAAGGCAAAGCCTGGTTCTACAAATAAATCTGAAGATACATTATTATAGTGAACAAAGTTCTTTTTTCAATGATAAGATTGTTGACAAAATGTATCAATGTGGCTTATTTATCCCTCTAGTATTTCAGTCCTGAAATATTCATAGTACTGTTCAGATCCAAAACCTAAGAGTCATTGTGAATCCATTTTTTTCTCCCAACCTCCAAATTTAGTGTACTGAGAAGCCAACCAGACATGTCTCTCCAAATGATTCCAACTCTGAGCGTTTCTTTCTTCCTCCACTGCCACCCATTTTCTCCAATCGCCAGCCTCCATCTTCCTCTCCTGGGCAGCAGCAACAGCAGCTCCCAGGAGGCCTTGCTACCTCTACTCAGTCCCCCTGCATTCAGTTCTCATGGTAGCCAGATTTTTTTTTTTTTTTTTTTTAATACCAGGTTACATTGTTTCCTCTGTTAGGAATCCTCTGAGGTCTTCCCATCACATTTAGAACACACCCCAAATTCCATACCTGACTTCATTATCAGTCCCCTGCTTGGTTTCATGGGTGTCCTGTTTTTTGTTCAATACACCAATCTCATTCCTGTCTCAGTCTCCACACTTGCTATTCCTACCAACTTTTCTGCTTTCAGCTACCACCTGCAGCTATCCCCAGGACTCATGATCTCCTTTCAGTTAGCTACAAATGTCTCCTCCTTAGCCCAGGATCTACCTCAAATGGCCACTCCTGCCATGCTCTGTGCCTTCATCCTGCGTTTCACATCTCACAGTCTGACATCTTTTGTGCATGAATCTTGACTTAGTTTACTCTCCATCTCTGTGGAAGATGAATAAGAGTCCTAAACATGTCCACACCTCCCCCAATCCTCACCCTTTGTGAATGTAACCTTGCATTGTAAAAATACTTTACAGATCTGGTTTAATTAAGACACCCTCATCCCTCCTCCCGGTACTGGGAATCGAACCCAGTGATGTTCTAGTGCCAAGTTATGCCCCCAGCCTCATTTATTTTTTGAGACAGAATCTTGCTTAGTTGCCAAGTCTGGCCTTGAACAAATCTAGCCTCTCCTGCCTCAGCCTCCTGAGTCACTGGGATTATAGTTGTGCTCCATGGGCACTTGGTTTAAGCGAAGAATCTTGAGAGGGGAAGATTATTCTGGATTATCTGGGTGGGCCCGGTTTAAATACAGGGTTCTTATAAGAGGGAGGAAGGAGGATCAGGGTCAGAGATAGAAGGTATAAGGACAGAAGCAGGAGTCAGAGAAGAGAGACGATGCTATGCTGCTGGCTTTGGAGATGGAGGAAGGAGCCATGAACCAAGGAATGCAGGGTCATCATTCCTAGAAGCCAAAAAAAGGAAGGAAATGGCTTTAAAATCCTCCAGAAAGAATGCAGGACTGCCGGCACCTTCATGTTAGCCCAGTGAAACCCATCTGAGACTTTTGACTTCCAGAACCCTTAAGATAACAAATTAATATTGTTTTATACTTCCTAAGCTTGTGGCACTTTGTTAGAGTGGCCATAGGAAACTAATACAGCCCACTCTCCCCCACCTGAACGTAAACTTGGTGAAGAGAGAGATCAGTACCTAGAGTGTGGGAGGCACTAACAACAGTTTGTTGAATCAAGGAATGAATACATGAACATCTGTTTCCTTGTGCATCTTCCATACCACACTGAGAGTGTGGGAGAGCAAGGACTGTACTTAATTCCATTCACACACATATTACCCTTCATGCCTGACATCCAGAAGTCAGCTTAACTACAACAAAATGAAGGAAGTAGCCATGCATTTTTCAAATAAAATGATCTGGAAGTTGTTGATACTGTCATAGTTAAATATGATCTGGAAGTTGTTGATACTGTCATATGCTTTTTTTTTTTTTTTGTACTGGTGATTGAACCCAGGAGTGCTTGGCTATTGAGCCACATGCCCAGCACTCTTTATTTTTTATTTTGAAACAGACTCTCATTAAGTTGCTTAGGGTCTTGCTAAGTTCCTGTGGCTGAGTTAGAACTCACGATCCTCCTGCCTCAGCCTCTGGAGCTGCTGGGATAACAGGCAGGCACCACCATGCTCAACTGAATGTATTTAGTCTTTTAAGAAGAAAACCAGAGTGTGTATAGTATGAATATAGCAGGGAGTGGGATGTTTTTGTTTTCACCGTCTGACTTGAAGCACTCAGCATGAAGCTCAGAGCAAAGAAGTGCAGTTGTGAATGAAAAGAAGCTCAAAGTCACACGGTTTTCAAAATTCTCATTCTATTTCAGAACTGCTTCTCTAAGGAAAGGATGCAGCTCACCCTCCTGCTCTCCTGTGTGGGGTGGGTGGGTCAGGAAGGCCTGGAGCCCCACTGGGCAGCAGCTGTGAGGTCCCAGGCTCTGTCAGGTGCACCCTCCCTGAGAGCCAAAGCAGTTTCCCATGGTGCACTTGGGCTTCTGCACTCCGGTGGATTAGCTAGGGCCGATTAAGTAACCAATTTATGTGCTCAGAGCTGTTTAAATGCACGCTGTGTCTGCATGATAGATGACAATGTCCTCCTCTGAACCATCAGTCCTTTCCCAGGATTGTTTTTTCCCCCTTAAAAATAAATATAAAAAGGAGTCTAAAATAATACTGCCAGGAAACAGGAAATTCAAAACTTTTCTCAGCTAATTCTAAGGAAGTCATATAAGCCAGATGGTGTGAAGAATTCTACCTCTGTGAGAGCTGACAGAGATGTGGGTCATAGACCCTCTGGAGGGCAGGGTGACCCAGTGGGATGCACATGGGCCTTGGGTTCAAATTCCAGGTTGGCAGTTATTAACTGTGTGGTCTTAAGGAAGTCATCCTATGTCTTTGATCTTGTAAAATGGGGATAATAATGCTTAGCTTTCAGGTTCATGTGAATTTTAGAGCTATGTATATACATATATGCACATTAGTAGCTCTAAATTAGGAGTCACAAACTCAGATTTCCACAGAGCCTTAGGGGATAGCAGAAAGGAGAGATGCTGGCAGGTGGGACCTGTAATGAATTGGCAAGCGTATGCCCATCTAAAGGGGCAGCTGCCATTGGACTACATCCAGCTGGGAGTGACCATGTGGAAATGAGGGCTCCAGCATGCCCGAGCTTCCCAATTTCCCAGAGAAGCAAGATTAAAAATTTTTAAAAATGTGAAATCTCTTTTAAACTTTAGATGAAATTTGAAATTAACAACGACAATAAAAAACAAACAAAAACAAACAACAAAAAACAACACTGCCGAGTAGGTCAAACATAGCTTCTATGAATAGAATCTGGCCCCATGTCTATCAGTGAATGCTTTGTACTCTAAATAAATGGTCATTATTATTATTACTTGGTGGAAGTTTATAGAAACAGAAAATATACTGTCTTAAAGACAAGTTTTCAGTTTGCATCACCATTGAACAATACTGGTTTACGACAATGTTTTCACGACCTTGTGATGAAATAAGAAAAATGAGTTCATTCCCCATCCCAACCAAAGCTCAATTTATTCCACCAAGAAATTTGTAGAGTAAGGCCTTTCTACCTCTTTTGTGACAGTCGTCTTTCCTTACGAGATGATTGGGACAGTGGGTGATAGTTTGTTTGTTTTTCACAACTTCACTTGGAAAAACTGTAAGTTGGTAGCACTATACTGAATATGATTTCCCTTTAAACTCAGTTTTACTATTTCTTAATATAGTTTCTAGGGTGATGATCACTAGCTGGTTTGGTATATTTTTACTAATGTGAATTGTGTCACACGAGATGTGTCCGTACTGGGAATAGAAAGGTCTCCTCATTATCCATTTCCTTCCTTCTTAGTAGAGAATGTACTACCAGACACATGGACACCAAGAATAAAGACTGCATCTTACAACCTGCCTTGAGGTATGGTGGGTATGTGACCAAGATCTGTTCAACAGTAAGCAGAACTATGTTGAGGTATTTTCTTCAAACTTTGCTCAAAAAATAATTACCATGAACTGCTTCCTTCTCTTCCATCTTTATCCACCTGATGTGTGAACCATTAGTGTGGGGAGCCATTTTGGATGGTGCAGCAGGAAGCTGCCAGGAGCCTGGGTCCTGAAGCTATGTCATGGAGTAGGGCTGCCAAATTGGCCCTAGGATTTCTGACTTCAAATTTATAATCTCTAATAGATTTATCTATTAGAGAAAAATAGATTTTGGTCTTATTTATAGCATTTTGTTTGTGGATCTCTGTTGTAGTCATGACTAATCCTGATAGAGTGGAGGTGTGTTTCTCACTGGGTGCCATTAGGTGTGCTCAATACTTGTTTGGAATTCATTTCTCATTTTAATCAGTAAAAAAGATGGAAAACTGATATAAAGAAAAATTGTTCTTTGGGACACTCTGGATTTAATAATACTTTCTAAAGCAATCCTTAGGGATACTGCAAGCATAATATCCTTAGGGATATTAGCAAGCCTCAAGAGCTGGAAAGTACATAAGGTGTGGAAGCAGAATGACTTTAGGTTCTTACAACAACCCAAATTACTTGAGATGACACACCATACTCCCATAGGAAACTCACAATGAGATACTATCTTCATAGATGACCTCTAAGTGCACCTATAGGTGTTGAAACAGTACCATCAAAGCCCCCAAGTGTTTTGTTGCAGGCTTATTGCTACCTGCAGTGTCCTTGGGAATAGAGTGTGGTGTCCTGAGATAACCCTATGGCTTTTCTTTCTTTCTTTCTTCATTTTCATTGGTTCTTTTTAGTTCTACATGATAGTAGAATCTATTTTGATATATTTATACAAACATGGATTATATCTTATTTTAATTAGGATACCAATCTTGTAGATATACATGATGGTGAGATTCACTATGGTATATTCATACATGTACATGAAGTTATGTCAGATTCATTTCACTGTCTTTTTTATCCCCTTTCCCTTTCCTTCATTCCCCTTTGTCTAATTCTTTGAACTTCTACTCTTTTTCCTTCCACCCACCCTTATGGTGGGTTAGTGTCACATAGCAGAAAAAACATTCAACCTTTGGTTTTTTGGGATTGGCTTGTTTCACTTAGCATGATAGTCTCCAGGCCATCCATTTACCAGTGAATGTCATGAAGTCACTCTTATTTATTCCATTGTGTATATATACCACAATTTATTTATTCATTCATCTGTTGATGGACATGTAGTTTGGTCCATAGCTTAGCTATTGTGAATTGTTCTGCTACAAACATTGATGTGGTTATGTTGCTATAGTGTGATGACTTTAATTCCTTTGGATGTATGCCAAGGAGTGGGATAACTGGGTCAAATGGTGGTTCTATTCCTAATTTTTTAGGGATTTCCATACTGCTTTCCAGAGCAGTTGTACTAATTTGAAGTCCCACCAACAATAAATGAGTGTAACCTTTTCCCCACATCCTTGCCAACATTTACTGTTACTTGTATTCTTGATAATGGCCATTCTGTTTGGAGATGAAATCTCAGACTAATTTTAATCTTCATTTCTCTAATTGCTAGAGATATTGAACATTCTTTCATATATTTGTTAACCATTCACATTTCTTCTTTAGAAAAGTGTCTATTTAGTTCCTTAGTCCATTTATCGATTAGGTTATTTATTTATTTATTTGGCATTAAGATTTTTGAGTTCTTTGTATATACTGGAAATTAACACCCTATGTGAGGTGCAGGTGGCAAAGATTTTCTCCCATTCTGTAGGCTCTCTTTTACTCTCTTGATTGTTTCCTTTGCTTTAAAGAAGCTTCTTAGTGTGCTACTGTTTCATTTATTAATTTTTGATTTTACTTCTTGTGCTTTGGGAGTCTTGTTGAGGAAGTCAATTCCTAAGCTGACATGATGGAGAGTTGGGCCAACATTTTCTTCTAGCAGGTACTGGGTTTCTGTTCTAATACCCAGATCTTTGATTCACATTGAGTGCTGGGTGAGAGATAGGGGTTAAATTTTATTATATTACATACAAATTTCCAAAAACCATTTGTTGATGATGCTATCTTTTTCTAATGTATAATATTGGTGCCTTTGGCTAGTATGAAATAACTGTATGTGTGCGGGTTTCTCTCTGTGTCTTCTATTATTTCATTGGTCTTTATGCCTGTTCTGTGTCAACACCATGTTGTTTTTGTTATTTTTACTCTGTAGTATAATTTAAGGTCTGATATTGTAATGCTTCTTGCTTTGCTTTTCTAAGAATTGCTTTGGTTATTCTACACCTTTTATTTTTCCAAATGAATTTCATGTCTTCTTTTTTTTTTTAATTCTTCATAGGAATTTTAAAAGGAATTGCATTCATTTCTTTACCCCTAGTACTTGCTCAGTATTCTTACACTTACAGTCTCTCATTTGCTTACCACCCCCTGTGCACCCTGACATTCTTTCTGCTCTGGAATCCAGTCACACTCATTCCTGCCACTGGCTGACACTTTTGTTTTCCTTGAGAAAGGTTCCTTTCTCAGAACTTCCCCTAGATGACTGTCTCACAGTTCAGGCCTCAGCTCTAATGTTGCCTCTTTAGAGAAACCTTCTTTGACCTATGATATTCAAGTCTTTGCCTCACTCTCTATGGCACTTAATGCCATCTAAAATTTTTATTTATTAGTTTCTTGCATATTGATTGTTTTTCTTATGCTTAGAATAAGGGCAAGGACCTTGTCAGTTTTGTTCATCTGGTTTCTCCACAACATGGTCTGGCATGTAGTAAGCACTCAATAGGTAGTTGAATGAATGTCTATTTAACCTGGCACAATTACCAAAGGCAATCTGTGGGATTCTACAGGAAATCCATAGTGCTCTATAAGTACTTATAGGAGATCTATAATGGCAGTACAGACATTATAGACCACACATGGGCACCTACAGGTCACTGCTCTGAGACTACAAGTGCTTCCAGATGGTTCTAAAGGGGCTATGATACCCAACAGGTAATCTATGATGGACTTACCATTCCAAATGTTACTAGGCATTTGAAGTACATGATAGAAAAGAAAGAAAAAGTAATCCATACACTGCTCTGACAGGACAAGCATGCATAAAAGCACAGGGCAAGAAAGGTGACTGAATCTTTGGGCAACAAAACATAAACTGGACTAGAAAGCCAGCCATACTCTGAGCAAGGCAGATAAATAGTATCCTAGCCCAAGGTTAAACTGTGGGAACTCTGAGGGTATGTGAAGAGTTTTGATGTTGCTCTTCTCTCTGGGCATCAGGTGTTTCACCTGTAAAATGAGTGGACTGTGCTTTACTTAAGGGTGTTAACTAACCAGTGGACCATCATTCTCTCCTGATATTTAGGTAGTGGACATTCCCGATACTCTGCCCAGACCCCCTTTACTGGGTATTTCACCCATCTCCTAGCTGATGTGAGTGCAACTGCTAAAAGCTCACAGCTGCTGCCTTCTAAAAATAGCCCTCTGCTGAAGACAGCCACGCAGCTGGGAGGTTTTGCGTCATCATCACCCTCATTGGACACAGCCAATGGCTGACCAGCTGTCACAAAAGGTCACCCTCTTGCCTCAATTTGTGCTCCAGTGGCTCGGGATGGTCCTCACCCAGGACCACATTCCTTGTTCAGCCTGCCTTTCTTCTCCCTCCTTCTGAGAGCCCTCCCCAGTAAAAAAACCAAAAAACAAAAAAACAGAAAACAAAAACTTCCTTAGGAATCACTGTCTCATGTTCAACTTCTAAAGAACCCACACCGAGGCAGGTGCCTTGACAGACATCACTAAATCCATAGATCACAATACTCTTCCTCTATAAATAGCTTGGGTACAAAGTGTCAGCCCTGCAATTCAAGCAGCACATCCAACCCTTTGCTATTGGCACTGAAGAGAAAACAAGTTTGCTAATCCTGAGCTAGAGTGTCTCGATGCTCCCTTTCCTCATTGATATTTTATAAAATAACACTTTTCAGGTTTACTTTATTTTGTGTTGTTTCTCAAAATGGAGAAGCAGAATCAGAGGTAATTATGTCAAAGAAATGTCAAAGTCTGGGTTTCTAAAACTCACCTGTGCTTGTTTATAAAAGGAATGTCCTCCTGCCACAAGAAGGACCAGGTACCCAGATACCATTTGTCCAGCACAGCGTGGATGCACAGAGGACATGCTCCACATCAACACAACTTCTACTTTTATCCAGAAATTACTTTCTTACTAACCAGATATTGGATGCGAGTGTGATTCTCACAGAAGAGATGTGCACAGGACCAACTGAAGGATTTCTCCATCAGAACCAGTGTGGCAGGGAAGAGATCTCCTCTGAAGAGGGGAAACAGATTCACCAATTCACCCTGCAGAAACCATGGAAATGGGAAAGAATATGATACAAATGGAGAATAATGGTTTTTTGGGACATTCTCCTTCAGAGGTGGTTGGGAGAGGCAGAAATGGAACCCCTGTGGGTCTTGATACTTATTAGCCTTCCTCCATGAAAGCAACTGGTACCTATGGCTGTCAACAGGGTTGAGTAGTGCTGGGTCCTGTAGTAGCACCAAGTCATAAGAAATAATAACAGTGGGTAGTCTCAGGCAGCCTTGGATATTTTCTAGAATTAAAGTTTGGTAGAATATCAACATAAATTACATGAATAACAGTGTTACCATTTCTCACTTGTAGAGTCAGCATACAGTAGACCCTCCTTATCCATATAAGATACATCTCAAATCCCTTGTCAATGCCTGGAACCATAGATGGGTACACAATGTTTTTTGCTTATGCATGCATAACTATTATAACAGTTTAATTTATAAATTAGGCATAGTAAAAGACTGACAACAAGCTTGGGGGTCAGTGGTAGGTCAGTGGTATAGCACTTCTGTAGCAGCTGCAAGACTCTGGGTTTGGTTCTGGTCCATAGCACTGAGAGAGAAGGGGGAAGGGAGACACTAACAACAATAATAAAATAGATAATTATAATATGGATTATGTGAATATGGTATCTCTTTTTCAATACTTTATTATACATTCTTCCCTTTTCTTATGATGATGTAAGATGATACAATGTCTATGTGATAAAATTAAGCCAGGTGAATGAGGTAGGCCTTGTGACTTAGCATTAGGCTACTACCTAAAGGTGATCTGAACACAAATACTTGATCCCCTGACAGTCAATCTTGTAACAGAGCTGGATTAGCAAGAAACAGTGCAGTAGCATATAGAGCATAGATACACTGAAACAAAAAAGATGACTCATGTCCTGAGAGAGTGTTAAATTTCATCATGCTGATCAGAATGACACACAATTTAAAATATATAAATTGTTTGTTCCTGGAATTTTTCATTTAATCTTTTCAGATCACTGTCACTGTCCCTGTAGGTAATGAAACGATGGATAAGAGATGTACTGTATACGTGTGTATATAGCTGTGTGTGTATGTGTGCGTGCATGTGTTTAAACTGGAGTAGAGTGGGTGTGAGTTTAGATCCTAGTGGCAGAAAGGCTCCACAACACCTGTGTGATGTTGGGCAAGTGATTGAACTGCTGTGCACTGTGGTTCATCCTCTTTTTGAAATGAAGCTAATGATGATAGCTCCCCTTACAGACTTGTAATGAAGACCAAATGAGTTCATCTTTACAAGCACGGGCAGAGTATACTATGTTTATGTTTACAAAGTGAGCATTGTGTTCATCTTGTCAAGTGAAATTTTTAAAAATGGGTTGAACTCATTTATTTACCACAACACTCCTCAGAAACCAAGGTGTTAATTTTCCTTTTGTCAGGAATATGATGGGTAGCAGTTACATTGGGTGTCCTGCAGGTCAAGTGGCCAGGAAAAGGTTAGGAAAGAAAACTAACTGAAGGGACCTATCGGGTGAGGATGAAAACTTAAGGGGAGAGTCCTACAGGTGAGGATGAAGAAAATGATCTCATTTTTATCGAGTACTGCTAGGGTTTGAATATGAGGTGTCCCCAAAAGCTTCTGTGTTAATGCAGGAATGTTCAGAGGTGGAATGATTAGATTGTAGGAACTGTAACCTAATCAGTTCATCCTAGTTTGATTAAACTGGTGGCAGGTGGGCATGGGTAGAGGAGGTGGTCACTGTGGCTGTGCTCTGAAAGGGTGCATCTTCTCTGTAGCCCCTTCCCCTTTCTCTTTGTGCTTCACAGCTGCCAGGAGGTGAACAGCACTACTCCACCGGGTCCCTCTGCCATGATGTTTTTCCTTGTCCCCAGAACAATGGAGTCAGCCCATGGTAGACTAAGCCTCTAACCATGACCCACAATAAACCTTTCCTTCTCAAAGGGAATTCTGATAACACAAGTACCTAGAATGTATCAATGTTCTGATAGAAGCATTATCTACCTTATCCTCTTTAATCCAACCACGGCCTTGTGAAGCTCTTAAGCCACCCATTTTATGGATAAAGAATCAGAGCTTCAGAGATGGAGGAACCTGGCCAAAGTCTTCCATGATGCATTTTAGGGCCTGGAGGGGTAATCCTGCTTTGTCTCCCTGCCAAGATTCCTCCTTGGAAAGCAGAGGTCAGGAAAAATACCCAGGACAGGAGGGGTCAGCTGGAACCAGAGCAGAGAGGGGTTGTGCACAAGGCTTGAGAATGAGTGAGCACCACCCTGAGACAACAGGAGAGCAAGGCTGCTAAGATAGGGATCCTTAGAGCAGGGGAGGCAGAGCTGCTGAAGACAATAGCTGAGGAAGTCCAACTGGTCTCAGAACCTTTGTCTTTGCTTCATTTATGCCTTTGTGACTCTCTGTTCCCAGCAGCATCAGTGGTGATTCTCTTAAATGCAGGTTTCAGGGGCATTAGAAAAGGCAATGCTGGAGAACTGTTTCTCTGCTGGTGAGTGAGACTCAGCCCCGTAAGGAGTGCTGGGTGGAGTCTTGCAGGAGAGGAGGAGATGAGAAGGTCTGGGCTTTCCCAGCAGGCCTTGGATTTCACACAGGGCCCAGATCCAAGGAGTTTGGTGCCATCCGTTCTCTTATAGGGATACATTTGGAGATAAGGGGAAGGAAGACTCCTTCACTCAGTCAATATTTATAGGGCTGAATAAAACAAATAGGTCCCTACCTTTCAGACTTGGTTCCAGGACCTAGGGAATATGCTAGCTTTGTTAGAGATTAATGTTCAAAAAAATATTAAACAAACGACTGATGATTGGTGAAACTAACTTTTCAAATATGCACATAAGTAGAGTTTTTCTATGTATGTGCTTGGGGAGGACCTCGCTGCAGCTATCAGCAGAGCTGGGAGACAGCCAGGGGCAGGGGTGGGGTAAAGAGGGCTTTGGGCCAGGACTAGCAAGACCTGTGAGTGGGTGAGGTTTATCATGGCTCTTCCTTTCCTCCTCACCCTTGTGCCCTCCATCTGCTCTCATCTGGATTTCTGAAGTCTCTCTTCCCTCCTCCTGAAATGCCTTATGGAGAGGTCCAGAAGAAGCGTTAGGGTCAGTCAGACTCAGAACAAGACCTAAGCTCTGCTTCTCTGCAGGGCAGTTCATGAGATTCTCACCCTTTCCAAGTCTTGGTTTCTTATCTGTAAAACAGATAATAATTTGGTCCTCAAAGGGCTGTTGTGTGGATGAAGTGTTGTGGCTGACTCCTGGCACAGGGCAAGGTACATGGATATGCTGCTGTCCTCCGTGGGCCACAGAAGCCAGGAGCAGATCATGAGGGGAGGAGGGAGGCAGCAGCTGCAGCGCCGCAGGCTCAGTTAGGAACAAGGGCAGCACCAGACACACCTACTGTCTGCATCATTAGCAAGAGCAGAAGGCAGAGCTTTTGTCTGCAAGGCCCCTTGCTCCAGATTGTTGCTTCCTCCCTGACAAGACAATTTGCAGACTGTCCTACTTTCTCATACCCACCTCAAAGACTTGGTCATGTGCATGTGTGCATGTGTGTGCTAGAAAGCAGGGCAAGCAAAAGAGTTCTTGTGGGTGTGTGTGTGGTGAAAGAGCACATGCATGCATTTCTCTGTGTGTGTATGTAACACAGAGAGCGGGTGTGTGTTGGAGAAAGTATCTGTGCACCTGAGCGTGTGTGTGTGCATGTGTGTCTGAGAGAAAAAAAACAACTCTGTGTGTGTGTGTGTGTGTGTGTGTGTGTGTGTGTGTGTGTAAGCCCTGGGAGGGGAAAGATGTGGTTTGGAAAAGCAAACTGGTTTTCCTTTGTGTCAACAATTTCACTTTTGTTGTGAGGGGAGACATGTTGGGGTGGTCTACTGATGGAAGAGCTCTGTAACCCTCCACCACCTGCCACTACTTTTGATATTTCTCAACAAGGCTGAGGTTTATCAGGAGTTCTGATTTCTGCTGACAGTTGGGAGGAAACTGGGGTTGTTCACGAGGGTTTTGGTTGAGGACCCCCAGACAGGGGCAGGCAAGGCAATTCCAAGCCCCTTGGGGTGAGGGTGCACTATGATCCAACCCTACCTGGATCATGGCACCTGGCCAGCTCATGCAGCCACTGAGTAAATGTTTACCAATGAAGAGTGCTGCAGTCCTTGGTTTGAAGTGGGTTCTCACTGCAGATAGATGCTAACTTGCTTCTCAAGACAGACAAAAGCGATTTTCCAAAGCAGAAGTACCGTCTCATTTGAATGGTTACACTGTCAAGTCCATTGCCTGACACA
This sequence comes from Sciurus vulgaris, assembly GCF_902686455.1. Taxonomy (NCBI): domain Eukaryota; kingdom Metazoa; phylum Chordata; class Mammalia; order Rodentia; family Sciuridae; genus Sciurus; species Sciurus vulgaris. Next base: position 46,284,038 of record NC_136461.1, read on the forward strand.
CAGTGGGCCCTCAAATACTTCTTTACTGCGATATTTGCTGAATCGTTTGCTTGACAAATTCAGTCTTCTACTTTTCTTGAGCTATTTGTATGGGGAGACACAGACATGGACCAGGGTTCATCTGGAATCCACCAGTAGTCTTTGGCAGTGTCACCAAACTCAAATGGTTTTCTCAGTCCTGTAGCCAGCCCAAACATGGGAAACAACAGGTGACAAGAAACGGGAGACATAGGAGGGCTGGCTTTCATACTCAAGTATTTAAGAAGCCACAAGAAAACAAGAAACTAGGAAAGCTGAGTAAGCACTTGGACAAGTGACCTCAGAAATAAGACCCTGTATCTTCAGTCCGGTCTGGGAGTTGGGTGGGATTTAAGGTTTTCTACCACCTGGAAGAGGACAACTGGTATGGAGGAAGGAGGGAGCCTCCTTCCCTCTGAAGTGAAAAGAAGTGAAGGTGACTATGGACGGTACCTCCCTTCGTCAATCCTAGGGCAGATTTCCGCACTGCCCACTCACAGCAAAACTATAGGGGCTAGACGAGGGTTGCAGGTGGGGTTGGCATGCAGGCTACACTGCTAGCTGTGTATCTGTGAATGAAATGTTCAACTTGACCAGCTCCTGCTTTTCATGAGTAAAGTGGGGAAATAATAACTAAAAAAAAAAAAAAAATACATGAAATATTTTCCAAGCTAAAATATTGACCAAATATCATTTAACTTAATCATTACCAAAATTGTGGTTGCTACTAGTAGCTTCTCTATTTTATGAACTAGGAACAGAGACCTGGAGAGGCTAAGTAACTTAACCAAGATCACACAGCCAAGGTCTGGTTGATTTGGGGACTTGAGAGAGGCTGACCTAATTCTGAAGCTGTTGTTTTTAAACATTTGCTGCTCCTTTGCTTCCCTGGTGTAATTTTTGAGGACTAGAGGAAATCTGCTCTAGGAAGTGTAGAAGTGTACAACAGATCGCCGACCTAGTGCCTGGACAGTGATCGTTCAGGGTACTGTTTAGCCACCCTTCTCCCCTCCCTGGTCCTCTTGCCTGCAGCATCCTCTGATCCAGAAAAGATGTGCATGGGTGAACGAATAGCTGCCCTTACTCCAGGGAGTCTCAGCAGCATAGAACCCACTGGTTGCAAGCTCTGGGAATCCTTCAAGGTCTTCCTAAGGCCAACCTGGGGGTTGTGCTTCTGTGATTCTGAAATTAACCCTTGTCACCTCTGTATTTGAATAAGCAAGGTTTTTCAAATAGTAAGGGAGGGTGATTTATATAAGGACCATTTGTCTTCATAATAAATTTATTAAACGATCATTGCTGCTTTTTTTCCTTTCATATTTGTCATCGCCGGAGTGGTAATTGGTGTTTGAAACCCGTGCTGGCATGTCATCAAACGAAGCCTGCTGTTCTGATCTAGTGAAGCCGGCTTGGCAGCGGGGAGCCGGAGGAGCTGAAAGCAAGTTGGGAAGCCCGGGCCACAGGAAGTGAGGTCTTTCATGGAAGGAGGGGCCCAAGGCTTCCAGGTGTCCAAATTAACTCATCCACCCCTGTCTCTTGTTCAGCACGGAGGCAGGAATTTGCTGAGCTTCTTAGACAAGCACAGGTTAAATACACAGACCGGGATGGTGGGCTAGCACTTCATTACAGTGCATTAATTACCATCACCTCCAACGGCAATTAATAACAATTAAGGGTCTTGTAATAACATGAGCACCGTGTGTAGCTACTTTAAAAGCTGTGGGAAAGTGGACTGGATGGTTTTAGAATACCAGAGTTGGGAGGGTCAACGACATTGTCTTATAGTAAGAGTAGGAAAGGTGTTGCCAGGCTCAGCAAGCTGAGTGGCACATGCTACAACCTGGGGTAAGGAACAGAGAGACCCACAGACAGCCTTTTTTGGACAGAAAGGTATTTTAAAATAGAATTTGAATGCCCTTAGGCTGGACCTGGGTTCTCAGATTCCAGCATGTTCCTAAAACTACTGTCTTCCCATACCTGCCTGTGTCCTGAGATCAAATTCTAGTCTGCTCTAGGGTGAAGAAAGAGTCAAGAAAGGTCTAGATAGCATGCGTCCCTCACAGGTCTGTTGGAAAGTGTAAATGAGAGAATGCATGCAATGCTCTTACAAACACTGTCTGGCACTCAGCAAGCAGTCAGTAGATTTCAGCTCTTTAAACAAAAACAAAGAAGTGCCATTTCTCTCTTCCAGTGAGGCAGGAGTGGAGACTGGTCTTTCATACCTTGTTATGTGTCTGAACAACTAGAGATGCTCTTTGGGACCCCAGGAAGCTGCTCAACCTCTCAGGTGCTCAGCTTCCTCACCGTGAGTGGGGAGGACAATCCTAATGGTATCAGTTTGCTATTGGACTTCAGTGGAAGGATGCGTTCAACATGCCTGATGCATAGTAGGTACTCAATGAATTTCAATTACTTTCTTTCTCTTATATCTTTTCAGTATTGAAGACTAGAGTTTGACAGATTCATTCACCTCAACCTTGGTTTATAGCAACGTAGGCTATAGATCTGTCATATCAGGAAGAGTCCATTGGGTATCACAGCACCAGGATGAAACTCAGCCCTGCCACTTTCAGTCATGTGAGCTTTTCCAAGTGACTCAGCTTCAGAGTTGTTTCCATATAAGTGAAGTTGGAATAATGAAAGGAACAAAGATATGGGTGGATTTATTCATTGTGACAAGATGTGTAATACTATTGAAAAGATCTCCATGCATTCTCGCTGCTAAGTTGGTTATGCCCATCTTGAAATGAGAGCTCACCATTTCATCCAAAGACATCCATAACTGTGTGTTATCATCGCATCCATCGGTGAATTGAGTTTAAAATGTTAATTTTTACTCACTTTTTAAAAATCCAAACATAGAAAAAATGACTTTACACACTTAAAAAAAGTTGTGATTTCATGAAACTTAGGTGCTTTCTAGAAAATTGGGGTAATAAAACCATATATATTTCTATCCAAAATAAATTAGAGCTAAGCTAGTTAAGATCTGTCACTCTAAAACTTACTTGGGAGTTTTCCTACATATACTGGTAGATATTTTATCCTCTGGAATAAAATATTTTTGCTAAAGCAGCAGATGCTTTCTTTCTCTAATGAATTGCCAGTTTTTTAAGGTTAAATACATAGTCTATAGTATTTTCATTTTTTAGAAGATTTTTCTATTTCTACTGGGAAATTACAGAGATGAAGAAAATCTAAATATAATTTGATGCAAATGTATTCAAATAATTATAGGATGAAAAACAGACAACAAGTCAAATTCCCCTGCATGTACTGAAGATGGATGCTGGGAGCGGAGGTATTTTTGCCCTTAGGAGGCAAGTTTGAGATGCCCCATAATTGTGGAGGTTAGACAATTCTGTGCCTATTTTAGGCAGAAATTGTTCACTTATAAGAACTTCCTTTTCTCCTTTCTTAACCCTTCCCCCCACTTTGTTCCTCTTTTTAACAACATATTTCTTTTCCTCTTTCCTCCATTACTGTCTTCCTCCTCCTCCTCCTCTTTCCATCCTTGGCTCTGTCTTCCCTGTGTGTAGTTTTCTGTTGGTTAGTGCCCCTGTATTTTCCTCTCTATGTTCCTCATTCCTCATCTCCTTCTGTCAATCTCCTTCACTGAGTTACAGTGGTAGATCAGTGAGAGTAGGCACCAGTGGTCAATATTGAGAATTCCAAGCTCCATCTCTGCTCTGATGGGGTGCCAAGGTCTCATGAGCAAAGAGAACAGAGAAGAAAACAACCCTGCTCAGAAAGGGGAAGTGTTGCACTAGAACTCAGTGAGCACCTGGGAAAACAGGGTTGAGTCCTGTCTTGAAAAGCAGAGGAAGTTAAAAGATGAAGCTTCAAGGTATACTTGAAGGGTGAAAGTAAGTTGTTCAGGCAGAGCGTTCAACAGGGACAGACACGAGGACTTAACGTGATTATAGATTATGGAGAGCTTAAGAAATGGTGGGAGGATTAAGTCAGGTGCTTTTAGATTAGAGTAAGGAGAGGGAAAATGGAGGGTGCAGGAGGAAGGAGTGAAGCCTGGGTATATGGTGGGAGGGGCAGCCCAAGGAGAAGCTCTTACAACTCATGGTATTATACCAGTCCTGGCTCAGTACCCCAAACACAATCTTCTGGATACAGTTCAACTTGAGAAATAAAACCCAAAAGCCCAGTCAAGGGCTTTTAATTTTAGTTTTATTTTGCTAAATAGGGACATTTACAAAAATACTGTCTATTAGCATTATAATTTTATGAAATAAATGACATTTAGCACCAAAAGTAGTAAGATAAATAATAAGAATAAAGGATATTGAAAATGGATTATTTAAATTTATGTAAAGCTCACTGTTATATCCATTCCCACCTCCCAAGTTTGCTTTAAAGCAGTGAGAACCTGATTATGCATCGTGATCACTACTCGTTCTGGGATTATGCTTGGGAGGAGTAGTGATATGTGCCATGTGCGGTGTTCTGTAAGTTGCATTTGGTTTGAGCAGCAGTGAGGAGTTAGTGAAGGTTTTAGGGAAGTCACTAATGCCCTCCAGCAAGACCCTCCAATTGTGAGGTCTGCAAGGCCGCCTGCCTCTGACTGGCTGTGTTTTGTGGGTCACAAGTTCTGGGGGCCCAAGTTTCTGCATCTGCTATTAAAGAAAGACCACACTGGTTACAGATGGTTTTGTAGTTCAGATAGCTAACAGACCAAAGGCACCTGAATGTGTTGGGGTCAAGTGCAGGGATAATTAGTACTGAAGACTGGTCTAATTCTGAACACTGGTGGCTAGTGAGCTAAAGCACATGGAGACCTGGAGGGGAGTATGGCCAGGTACAAGCTTCCCTTGTCTTAGTCCATTAGAAATGGGTGGCTTCTAAATAACAGAAATTTATTTCCAAAGTTTTGGAGGCTGGGAAGTGTAAGATCCAGGTGCTGGCAGATTAGGGGTCCAGTGAGCATCTGCTTTCTAATTTATAGATGGCCATCTTTTTTCAATAAGTTCTCACATGGCTTAAGGGACAAGGCACCTCTCTGGGATTTATTTTATGAGGCACTAATCTCATCCATGAGAGCACCACACACATATCTAATCATCTCCCAAAGACCTACCTCCAAATACCATCATCTTGGAGTTTGGGATTTCAATATACAAGTTTTAAGAGGAGGACATAAACATTCAGTCCACTGCACAATGTGTGATGGTTAATTTAGGTGTCAACTTGCCTAGTCTCAGGGTGCCTATATTAAACATTACTTCTGGGTGTGCCCTTAAGGGTATATTCAGATGAGATTGGCATTTGAACTTGCCCTCCATGTGAGCACCGTCCAATCTGTTGAGGGCATGAAGATTATAAGAAGTAGAAGAAAGAGGAACTTGCTCCTTCTAGCTGAACTGCTTGAGCTGGGACTTTGATCTCCTGTCTTTGGAGCTCCTGGTCCTCAGGCCTTCAGACCCAGACTGGAAATCTACATCTTCCACTTTCCTGGCTCTCAGGTCTTTGGACTCAAACTGAATCATACTCATTCGTTTCCTTGGGCCTCCAGCTTGCAAATGGCAGATCATTATTGGACTTCTTTAGCCTCTAAGCTTCCATATTTCTGTGATCAAACTCCTTATAATAAATCTCTTCCCATATACATGCTGTTGGCTGTGTTTCTCAAGAGCCCTAATACTACCCTGCCTCTTAAGTACCTGTATACAGCTGCCATTATTAGAGCCATTATCGTTGCCCCTGCATCTGCAAAGGACTTTCTCATCACCCATTTCAATGGGTTTGGTGTACTTTCTACATATAAAATTATGTTATTTTTAAGTACTAGGCAACTAGTGATGGGAGAAGCAGTGCCTTCTTTAACCATTGAAGACTGAGAACTTAATGATTGAAAGGCGTATAGTAAGTATTAAATACATATTTTAATTGAAATTTTAAAAAAGAAACTTCTCCCAGATCTTACAGGGACTTAGGAGCTTAGGAAGGATTTGAACCAAAGCCTGTGCCAACACCCATGCTCATAATCACCATGAGCACATGCTTTGACCTAAGCCCTGGGAAATATGCTGCATCATGCTAATACTGGGGAAGGGGTGGGGAGCAGGCCTTTTAGCTTATCTGCTTGTCCAAGTCCCAGCACTTAGTATTCCTCTGCAAAAGATGCTGATGGTATTGCTCCTTGCTGCCCTGAAGAAGAAGGTGCTAAACACTGATAGTTCCAGACCCAAGTTCAACAGTTACTTTCTCAGGAAGGCTTTTCAAACTCCTCTAAGAATGGATATACTAATGGCCTCCTCTGTGTACCACAGCCATTGGTGCCATGAAAAGAACACCTGTTAGGAGGGAGATAATTTTGAATGGAGTTCTGACTTTGCCTAATGTAAAGTGGGTATGACCTTGAGCAAGTCACAGTCTCTCTGAGCTTCAGGTTCCTTATTTGTACAAGAGGATAATGATTCCTGCTTTGCCTAACTCTCAGGGATATTTTAAGTTCAAAGTCAATGCATTGACATGTAAGGAAGCATTTATAAAGTGCACTGTGCTGTACAAGTGTTAGCTATTAATTTTAGAGGTCAGGCAGAAGTCACAGTCAAAGGCAAAAGGGAATGGGCAGTTCAGATGTGGATAGAAACCATGGCAGGTGCTACAGGTATCTTAGCTTCTTTCCACCCTTTCCTGTCTAACTGATGACTCTTAAGTCATCTGTCCCATCATTCATTCTTTGTCTGCTTCATTCTTCACATATTCACTAAGTGGTCACTCAATATCAAGCAGTGGATCCTGAAAATACTGCAGTAGGTGAGATGTGACCCAAGCGCTTTCCCAAGGAAGCTCATGGTCATTGGGGAGATAAGCAGGCAAATTGAAAACTCATAGAACACCTAACAGTATCTGGTCATATATGACTTTTGTACTAGTCACTCAAATGACAACAACAAAACAACCCATTCTGTTTACCAACTTCCAAATATCACCTACTGCAGTGCTCACCTTTGCCATATGCATTTCCTTTCTGGTTTCATGCCACTGCTTATTGGTTATTGTATCTGGCATTTCCTTCAAATTAGTTTTACAAAGTTTTATTCTTCTCTTTATTTCCAGTCTATACTCTCTTTCTTCAATATTTTCCAGGGTCTTTGTGCTTTGGAGAGCTTCAGTTTTGTCTCAAAGCAATAATTAAGTCTAACACTCATATTGTGCTTACTATGTGGCCAGTGCTGTTTCAAGCACTGAACGCACATTAACTTAATTAGCAGTCTATTTGATCTCTCCTCACTTGTCTCCTTAGCATTTTTCTACTTTCACTGAGTTCTTATAGTTCTTACAAATTTTAAACCTTTGATTAAAAGCATAAATGGGTAAAAATGCATAAAATTATATAAGTAATTAAATCTTCAGAAACACAATTCCTATAAACAGTTCTCTGCTCTATACTGCATTACATGAAAGTGGCACATACACTGTTACATGTTGCAGAAATCCTGAGCTTATTTAAGGGAAGATTATAGAGAATATGCCAGAAATGCATGCATTTCTTATAAATGGCCAGGAGCTGTTTGTGCCCTGCCAGTATCAATATTTATAAACTGATGGGGATTTCACATGACCCCTGGCTGAGGCATTCATATGAAATCCCCCCTCCCACCATCATTAATTAGAGAGCATGTCTGAGTGCTGTAGTGTGCTATGGAAGTGGCAGGGCTTTGGGGACGACTGTCCAGGAGCTAACACAGCCAAAGAAGGGGAAGGAAGAAGAGTTTTGGAACATTATATTAGTTTGCTAAATCCACCATAACAAAATACCACAGGCTGGGTAACTGAGACATAGAACTTTATCTTCTCATAGATCCGGAGGTTGGTGGTCCATGAAGTTGGAAGATTTGGTTCCTCCTGAGGCCTCTCTCTTGGGTTTGTAGGTGGCTGCCATCTTGCCAGTCTTCACTTGGCATTTCCTGTGTTGGTACTCATCCCAGTTTTTCTTTGTGTATAAATTCCTATTCTTATAAGAATATCAATCAGACTGGATTAGGACCATCCATACAATCTCATTTATCCTTAACTGCCTCTTGAAGGATACTGTCTCCAAACACAGTCACACTCTTAGATATTGGGGGTTAGAGCATCAACATAGGAATTTTGAGAGAACACCACTCAGTCTATCACAAATATCCTTAAAAGCTGTTTCCAACAGCACCCCCTCTGGAAGGTCTTTCCAGATTTTTCTATGCAGTTAATTGCAGGGATTCCCAGGACACACCACTGATTTCTCTTTCTGCCATGTACTAGACACTGTTGGAATCATCTTCTCCCCTGGATGTACTCATCTTCTCCCATGACCCTAGACTAGGAAATGTTTCACCTCAGAGATTTTCTTCTTTATATCCCCATCACCCAACATTGGGTGGGTAAAGTGGGTACAGCAAGAGATTATAAAATGACTGATTGAAGAAGTGAAGATGGAATGTGTCAGGGCTTTTCAAAAGAAAAAAATTAAGTAGTTCATTTCAAGCCAAGAGAATAAAAACAATGTAGAGGAGGAAAAGCTCAATTTTTGACAATTTCAGAGATCTCAGTGGTCTGCTAAGTCCATTGCTCTGGAGCTACTCAGTTCATGGCAGCCAGAGAGAGAGAGAGAGACAGAGAGAGAAAGAGAGGGAGGAGGAGAGAAAAGAGCATGAATATGCAGTCAGGAGCAGGGATAAATTATATGTCCCCAAGGGCACCTCCCTGCCAAGAATCTCCAGTTCCTCCATCCATGCTGTTCCTGCCTACAGTTGCCACCCAACTATCCATTCAAATTATTAATCTGTCCAAAGGATTAATCCACAGATTAGGTCAGAACTCTTGTAATCTAATCCTTTCACCTCTGAATATCCCTGACATTCTTTATTGTCTTGCATATAAGCTTTTGGGGAGATACCTTATATCCAAACCACACCACCAAGGGAACAGAATGCTGGTAGACCATCAAATTAAAGGAAAGATTTGAGTAAGTGTAAACCCAGATTGATAATCCAGACATAGAGTGGAGGTGAGGAGCTGACAAGTTTACTGGCCAGGAGCAAAACTACAGAGACCACAAAGAATGTGAAGGGCAGTGGGCAGAGCCTACTTGCTGGATCCAAAGAACCCTGATGCAAAGTCCAGCTTTGTCACTTGCTGCATGACTATGGGCAAGTCATGCAATTGTTGTGACTTATAATTGCCTTATTAAAAATGGGATTTTATTAACTAATTGGTAGAAGTGTTTGTGAGCTAAATGAAGAAACTAATGTGGAGAGCCCACTCCAGGATATGGTACATAGTAGGTAATGGACAATGATAGAAATTTCTACAACCAGAAGGTCTCAAATGTTTTGGAATACAGCTTAGATCATTAGGATTTAGTTCTCTAGATACCTGAAGGACTCCTCAAAAAACATGAACAGATTTAGAAACACTGAATCTGCCAGAGGGAGGCCTTCTAGATCCATGCAGCCAAGAAAAATTGTCATAGCATAGAAATGTTGGGTTTTATTTCCTTTAAAAAATTACATTAGGGCTCCTTGGAGTTCAAATGAAATGCATTCCCACGATAATACTCAGAGCTTAATGTTCATAACATTTCAGAATAAAAAAATCAGTTCTTTATTTACTTTGTGCTTATTAAACAGAAAAAAGATGAAAGGAGCAAATAGAGGAAAGACAACCAAGATTATTTCCAATTTCTCAAGATATCCCTTGCACCTGGATGCTTTGATAATGCCGTAGCAAAATCTGGGGGTACATGAGGCTCAAAAACAAAAGGGGAAAGTCACTCAGTTCTGTCATCCAGATGTTTCATTTGTAAGGTGACGAACAGTCAAAGGACCAAATATCAGGGGAACTGACTTCAGATTTCAATTGTCTTAAATTTTCATAGACCCACAGAATCATAAGTGCAAGAAGACCTTGAGAGGTCATCTGGAACCTGTGTAAATTTTAAAACTCTTTAGCTCAATTGTTTTTGAGAATGATGGAAGAGGAAATTTTATAACCTGCCCGAAGAGCTCATTCAGGTATTTGACAACTCTCACCTCAGGAAAATTGTCTCTTAGCACTAAGCTAAATGATGGTTTCTGCAGAGCAAAAAAAATTTGCTGGTCATTTGTTTCACCCACATGGTATATAACTCATGGTCTACTCATGTAAAAAGGAGAGGATAGATTAGTAAGAGAATACATTGCTAAAGCTACTCTGTCTTTAGAATCCAAAGAACTGAGTTCAAAACTCAGTGTTGACCCTCACTAGCTGAATGAACTTAAGCTAATTACTTTTCTTGCCTGAATGCCATTTTCATTTGTGCAAGATGGTACCTTGGGCTTAAAACATGATGGGGGCTTTGTAGAAGGAGGAAGGTGGGGTGATAACCAGGTTGTGTTTTCATAGCATACCCTACTATTTTTAAGTCCTCAATCTCCATGTATTTGTTGGTGTGCTATTTAAATGTTCTATAAATCTGAAATTAAGTTAATATCTGTAGAACAAGATCAATGATTTAATTATTCAAATTATATGGAAAGAGAAATTGATGCAAAGTGTACAAGTCTAGACACGTCCAGATCTTCACAAATTGCAATAACTTACTATATTAGGATCTTGTGAGGCTCTTGTTGAATGAATACTTATTATTGCAGTTCAAAGAATTTCTATCAACATGGCAGTGTGGAAATGAACACAGGGACTCCTACCTCAGAGTTGCTAACTATCCATGATGAAAATACACAAGATGTATACAAAGCAAATGTCTCCTTTGGTAGGGTAAAGACGAAGTACAGTTCCTTATCAAAATGAAATCTATAGCCCTTGTTGGGATGGGCATGGGAGGAGTCATAGTTCGAACATGAATTAAAAATTATCAACTGAGAAATAAAATTATTTGAAGATGAAATTCAGAAAATCATCAGAAAGAAATTTTTCAGTAGCAAAACAGGTGTGCATGAAGATTTGTTTGCAACTTGATAGTGTCACTGACCCACTTTATTTTTAGCTAGCACATCTTTTTTTTAAAAAAGCAAATAATATTCTGATTTTCCACTTCCATAATTAATTATTTTCCTAATTGATGTGCTATTTATAGTTGGAATATTTATCTTTAGTGACTTTTATCTCCCAATTTATATTAGTTATAATTTCCCTAATGTTTATATTGGTACATCTTTTATATCTCAAGTACATTAAGTAATTTAGTTTCTTAGAGCTTTTTATTTTATAAATTCTATAAACTTTCAAAGTAAAATTGATAGTATATAAAATAAAAGCTGAAATAGTATATTTGTCATCTTGCTACAACACACTGAAAATGCTAAGATGGGTCAATCAAATTGAGAGGAACATGACATTAAACAGGGAAATGTACCAAGACCCAGTGAAGGGGTCAGTAGCCCAAATCAGCAAGGTCAAGGAGTCTGGCTTTGGCTGGCACTTCTCCTGCTGCATGTTAGCAGGGCCTGGGGCTCTCTGGTAGACTGTGAGCAGGCATCAGCATCGGGAGAGACATTACAGTTATCTGTCAGGGAGGTGGAATGCAGCGATGTCTCACACAATGAATATTTCATTGTGGGCATCAGAGGAAAGAGACTACAATGAGTAGGAAATTATTGCCGTGGTATGTGGGTTTTAGGGAGGTCAGGGACCGGGTATGCCTGAATTGCAGAACTTTCTAAGGTTTGAACATTAGGGTGCCTCTAGTGGCCTCCGCACAATACATGAGGACTTACTATAAGAGGTAGTTTAATGTAGTGCTGCTGTGGAACTTGGTGCCAGTTATTTAATTTTATTGAGATTCAGTTTCCTCAGCTGTGTAATGGTGTCAACAACACTGGTCAAACACAGTGGTTGAGAGAATTAAGTGATTAGTATCTGTGAAGGTTTTGAAATAACTCCCAGGACATGGTAAGAGCTCAGGAGGCCCACATGCCTCTAAAGGAAAGTGATCACTGGTGGATTATTGTTCTGAGCCAGAGACCCCTCTCAGCACATCCTAAAGTAACAGAAAGGTGAAGTGGGAATTTTAAGAGCTATGGTGTTTAACTTGTATTTCAAATACAAAAATTTATCTACAAGAGCATGTATGAATAGGTAACAAGGAATCCCACTATTACGCATAATTATAATGCACCAAAAAAGGTTACATATACACAATACAAAGCATCAATTGAAAATGCTAATTTGTGAAAATAGAATAAAACGTGTAATATGACTGTAGTATAAATTATTAGCAGACAAGGTACTAAAATAAAGTGTAATTAAAAAACTGAGAAAAGTAGGTCTTCTCTTTAGCAGTGTTTGTGTGAAACTTGATATGCCTTTGGCATGAGTGGACTTCTAGTTAACATGGATCTAGGAATAACCACAGCAGATGGAGGATTTCAATGTGGTCTTTAAACCAGAAGGAAAAGTGATAGTGACTTATCACACAGAGGGAATTACAATCACGTGTCTGGATAGAATGGATAGGAGAGCAGGATTCCAACAATAAACTCATCCACTCACCCAGGGAATCCAGCACCTGGAAGAGACTGGAGGACAATGATACGTGTATGTGTGGCGGGGGCGGTGCTGAGACAGAGAACGTGGAGTGTGAGTGTTTTAAGGAAAAGGGAAACTTGGGAGGGCTACATTCTCACCACAGGAAGAGGAAGTCCAAGGACAATTCCTGAAATAATAAATCAATAGCAATGTCATAGGGGTATTTAGAAAGGATGAGTAATACAGCAGAAAAAAGGTTAAAAGAACACAAGTCTTAGAGTGGCGGATATATGGGAAGCAGGGGACTGCCATTCTTCAGTAGGATTGTAGTGCATTACATGGATAGATTTTTTTTTAGATGTAAAGCAAATAGCACTAGATTAAACAGTAGTTCTTATTATGCTCTATTAGATAAGAGTAAAGATATGATCAAAATGGGAAAGGTTGGTAATGAGATTTTTCTTAAAGTAGACAATTACCTATAGATGTGCCTCAAATACATGTTTTACAGTTAACATATTGTTCCCTGCACCAGACTGAAAGCTATATACCAAGTCTGGGTGATATCAAAGCTACCTCCATCAAGATCTAGGCCCCTGAGCCTTGCCCTCACACCAGCTTTGGTTGTGTCTGCAACCAGAGCAGGATCTAGAGCAGCTGTGTGTGTCCTTGGGCTCTAGCACCGAAAGGGTTGTGAGCAGAGGAAGAGGGGGGCTCCCCAACTTGAGCATGCCTCAGAACCCCCTGGAGAGCTAGATCCCACCCTTTGTTTTTGATTCAGTGGGTCTGGGGAAGAACCAGAAATTGCGCATGTCTAACTAATTCCCAGGTGATATGACACAGCCGGTCCTGGAATTTTGAGGACCATTTGGCTTAACGCGTGGTGGGCAGGCTAGCGAGGATGGCTGAAGAAGAATACTGATCTTGGAAAGGTGTTTGAAAAAGCTCCCTGCTGTGAGAGGAGGGACAGAGGGAGGAATTTAGGTGCCCTATATATTTCCTAAGGCTGGCATTGTAATATCTTTTAATAATCTCCCTGGCTCAGCCCAACAATCCCTACTTTAAAGAAATGTCTGGTTCCCACAATTCTAATAATATGTGCCCAGAATAGGGCCCACTGAAGAAAAAGTCTGAAAAATAGATTCAATTATCCTTTTCCACTATTGAACCTAAGCTACGCCATTAGAGGTATCGAGAGAGTCTGAGAGAAACACACATTTTTCCAGGTACCTAAGAAGAAAGAGAACTGGTACAAAGAAGCTGACTTAATCTCGAAGAGACTGAACAATCTTTTAAAATGATTAGCTCATACAATATTTGTCACTTTTCTTAATGGGTACATTTACTTGTCTTATCAACCCCAATTTTTTGTTTCACAAGGGTCTACTAAGATCAGAATTGCAAACAGAAACTAAGTTATGTCATGGTTGGGGAATCTCAGACCTTGTGGTTAATTTAGGGGGTTAATGTACAAAGACAGGGCAACAGAGTAAGAGATCTAGGTTCAATGCCTGGCTCCTTAAGGGAGAAGACTAGCACTGGACATTTTAGGCCAATGACCCCAGTTAACCTCTCAGAGCCTCCACAGCTCATCTTTGAGATGAAGCTAATAGGGTGCGTACTTCACAGTGTTACAGATTTAACATTGTGGCCGGAACATGGTATTGTGCTATAAGGATGTGAGCTCCAAGAGTAGATGAAAACTAACTCTTTGAAGTCAGATTGGGTTCACATCTAGGCTGTCACTTGATTGTGATTCCCTTGGGCATGTTATAGAACCATTCAAAGGCGTAAATAATTGTCTTAAAATAGGAATAATATTTTATAATCTTTTAGGATTACTCCAAGGATTAAATGGAAACATGTGTGACTGTATGTACATCTCATGGCAATCATAATCACCTAACAAATGAAATTATCACTATGTATTTAAAACCTAACCCTTTTGAGTATTAGCCTTCCTCATCTTTGAAAATAGAACAAGTATCTATCCTAACCTCTCTTGTAGGATCGTTTCAAGGCTGAGAAAAGATAATGAATATAAAAGAAACTTGTGTTCATTCATTCAAAAATGATTGTGTATCTTTTGTATGTCAGCAAAATACTCATCAATGAAAAGTTATAAAATCCCTGCCTTCCTGGAATGAATTCTGGTTTCTCCCACTAGAGTACAGGAGAGAGAGATGGATAAACAAACATATAATGGTAGGTGATGGAATATTTTGGAAGGAAGTAAAGCAAGGTACAGAGAATGGGACTGGGGTGAGCAGGGTGTGCTGTGTGAAGTAAGGTGATCAAGAAAGATATGGTCAAGAGATGGCATCTGGGCAGAAACCTGAAGGATACACATGCAGATGCCAAGAGGACATGCAGATGTCAAAAGGACAGTCCAGGTGGAGGGATGCTCAGTACAGTGTCCCCAGGATGGCAGTGTCCTGGGTATTTAGGGAGCTCAAAGGAGCTCAGGTTGGCTGCAGTGGCTGAGGGAGAGGGGAAAGAGTGCCATGGATCACATGGGAATCTGTAGATCAGGGACCAAATTGTGCCTCTCAAATTCATATATTGAAGCCCCATTTAGAGGTGGGCTTTAAGCAATGACAGGAGGATATTTGAAAGGATGACATGCTTTTGTGTGTAAAACATGGGGGCAAAGTAGAAAGCTCAGAAATCAGGAGGTTATTACTGTCATTCAGACAAGTGATGGCAGACTGCTGAATGCAGATTGAAGGTAGAGCCAACACAATGTGCCCAAGGGTGTAGCTCAGGGTGTGAAGAAAAGGAAGGGGTCAAAGGTGGCTCCAGTGCTTTCGGTTGAGTCCCTGGAAGAAGGGAGGTGCCATTCATTCAGATGGGGAAGACTGTAGAAAAGGCAGCTGAAACTGGTCCTAGAATTTTTTTAAGTTTGAGTTGCCAGGAAACACCCCATAGAGATGTTTGAGGATACTGATGGAATCCTGAGTTCAGGGCAGTGGTAGAGTAGGAAATAAAAATGTGGAAACCATTAGTATATGCATGTTCTTTAGTGATCAAATTTCTGAATAATAAAGTGTTACGTTTTGGAAAAAACACGTGTGAATTGTTGGGATCATTGGTATCTTCCAATATTCACTTTCTCTGCAGCAATCACACTTTCAGTCTTTTTTCTCATTGTGCTTTGCCTTCCTAATAATATATTTTGTCATTCAAAAATGAGTAAGAGGAGGCACCATCTGTCAATACTCACATATATTTTAACATATTACAGGGATATCCCGATTGCCAAATCTATTGATAGGTTTGCTTATCAGCTATTCCACACTTAGCTATGTGTTGGGTACTGTGTTAACAACCAGAGAAACAAAGAAAAAGATGCCTTTCCCAACCTCAGTCATGTATTTTCAACAGTGTTGTAAGCATAATGATAGAGATATGCCCAGGGATTCATGGAATCCCAGGCAAAAAGTGCCTGTCCCAGCCCACTGGAGCCAGCAAGGACTTCCCAGAGGAGGTGCCATCGGATCTGCAGGATAGGTAAATGCAGGTGTGTGTAGAAGTTGCTGGGATGGCAGGGACAGCCAAATACCAGCCAAGGACAGCCTGATGTGTGTATCAGGATGACAGGACACGCAGGTCACATGGGGATGCAGAGACAGTGCTGGGATTTCTATATGGGCCAGGGCACAGGTAGCTCTTCAAATTCCTTGTTAAGGAGCAAGGATTAACTTCTACCTTGGCACAGAGGTCAGGTAAGAGGGAGAATCAAATATTTTTATTAAGGGGGGCATTTATAAATAGGTGTGAGAGTTAGCTAAAGCAGTAACTTCAAACACCAGAAAATATTTGTGTATGTAAGTATCTTCCTATATAACTGACAAAAGTAAAAATTCACAAGGAAACCATTTTTTAAGAATAGGGAAAGGACCATAAGCCTGATGGTGGATCTACCCAATAACGGTCCATTTATTTAATGGAATATTAGTAACTTCTAATGCTTGTTACTGAGATACTCAATACCACAGGAAAATGCAGATGGTATGGGTGAAACAAACCAGGCTTATATTCATATGTATAATTTGAAAGACTATAAAAATATATAATCTGAAGCCTGAAGCCTGGTGTGGTGGGGCCTGCTTGGTAATCCCAGCTATTCAGGAGACTGAGGCAGGAGGTCTAAGTGCCAGATCAGCCTGGGCAACTTAGCAATACCCTGTCTCAAATAAATAAATAAATAAAAAAGGACTGGGTTGTAGCTCTGCGGTAGAGTGCTCCTAGGTTCGTTCCCTAGTACAGCAAATAAATAAATGCATAAATAAATACTGAAAACAATATACCCAAATGAAAACTCATGGTTATTTTTGATATTTCCTCTAACTTCTAAGCTCCATGTAGTGTGTTTAGTTTTGTAATTCATGTATACTTAAGTAATCAAAAGGTGCTTACAAAAGCATGGCATTTACTTTTCCTTAATAAAAACAATAAATCATGTGTGATAATTTTATTAGAGCTAAATGAGGAGATAAAAATCAGTGTTTGCATTGATTGCATTTTAGAAAGCACAGGCTGTTGGCAATGCTAGGTGAGCAGCATCAGGTTGCCTGGCTGTGAGCTGCAGAGAAGCACGTCTTCTGATGTGGCTCACAGGCCACCGCTCTTCTCCACACCTGCTGAGCACACCGCCCTTCTCCTGGTGCTTGTGGTTTGGATCAGTGCAAATGCTCTCAGCATCACAACGGAGCCTGGGTTGAACCTTGTCCATCGCAGCGATGCGCATGACTTGGGGCACGATGCTGAGGACTATCTCCTCTTTGCTAATCCATGGTGCTCATAGCACAGCTCACGCTCTTGAGAGTTTGTCCAAAGTGCTCCATTGTGGAAGACACCAAAGTGACTGAAGAAGGAGCTTGAGGAATAGGTAAGGGTTTCCCAAGTGGAAGAGGTAGGAAGGAGCATTCTGGGTAAAAGAAATGGTGTGGAAACAGTCCATCATATTCAGAAAACAGACCCAGATGATCCAGTATGGCAAGAAAATAAATATATGTAGGTTGTGTGTGTGTTTTGAAAGGTGAGGATTGGAAAGAGGATTCTACAGATGAGGCCTGGGAAATTAGTAGAGAACTTAGAATCAACTTTAAAGAGCTTTTTCAACTCCATTAGGCAAGTTCAACTCCATTGAAAAGTTTTAAACTCAGGAGTGGCCCTATATTTGTAATTTAGCAGGGTATTCAGAGGGTGGTGTAAAGGAAACACAGAGTAGAGATACAGCACTTATAAAGCTCTTCAGACAGAGGTGTAAGTTTGAACTAAAGTAATGTCATTATCCCTACTGAGCAAATGCTCTGAGCCAGGTATTGTGCTAAGTACTGGGGATGCACTGTGCAAGGTCCCTGCTCTCAGGAAGCTTGAATTGCAGTGTCCTGGAGAGGAAGGGAAATGTTTGAGTCTGTTTAAGTAACAGAAGCATCAGGTCATTAGCTACTACCTTCAGTGCTGCCAGGAGAAAAGGCAAAGTCCTGCTGAAATCACGGTGGATAGGGCATTTTCCCACTACCTGCAACATTCATTCTCTTAACTGTAGCTAAAAATAATGATAATACTTTTAGAAAGTCCCATAAACATGGGGAAGAACAGACTTTGGAGTATGACCCCCTCCCTGGCAGTGTAGTTTGAAGCTCCTGGTTTCCTGGTTCCATCATGGGTCACTGTGGATAGGCTGTTGATGCATGTGAAGGGTGAAGTGGAAGCTTTAAGCAGATGAGGTGAGTGGAGAAGCGGTCTGTGAACTTTAGGCTTAGCTGGGTTCTATTGCTGTGTGATGCAATGCAAGCTGCTACCCCATCCAGGGAATCAAGTTCCTCATCTACAAAGGAAGTTGAGACCTATCAGCCCTGAGTTCCTTAGAGCTCTAAAATCGACTCATTCCACTGGTTTTTCTCGAATATTCTAATCGAAGGGAATGCTTCCAGTGATGCAATGTATTCCTATTGATGCTTTAGATCTATTATGTAATCTAAATGATCTTAGATCTATTAGCTCCAAATGTATTATACTTACATTTCCTAATCTTTTATACTTTGCCAAATATTTTCACATCTATGGTACCACATACTCTTCACAACCACCTTTTAGTCCCGTGTTTACAGGTAAGGGAATGGAGGGGAAGTGAAAGTGCGAGAAACCAGGGCCACACAGCCAACACGTGGCAAAGGGAAACTTAAATTGAGTTTTTAGCTCCAAATTGGGCCCTTTTATTCACTTCAAAAGCTCCCTGCTCTCCCTGAGCTCCTATTCCCCTGTTCTAATCAATCCATGTTTAGGATGTAACAACTCAAATAGGATATTAGGTAAGTTAAATGAGTTCAGCTCTAAGGACTCGCTAAGAGAGAAGAATGACTACATTTTATTGAACCTAATTTGTGAGCCATCTGGGAGCATTACCTTCAATGGGACACCAGCCTTAGTGTCCCCAGCTAAGAGACACTGATAAATAAAGACACTGGCATTAGAACAACATTAGGGACATGTGTTAAATACAGGGAGGTGAAGAATCTAGAGACCTGCAAACTCTGGATGTTCATTCTGTTTTCCTCAAAAGTGCTTATAGGGAGAGTCAGACTGGGCTTAAACAAAGTGCATGTCAGATGAAATTCCCATAGAGATGTGCTTTGGAGGAATCATCTTGTAGCAAATTGGACACACTGACAATGTTTGGCACCTGAAGAGTTTAATCCTGGTGATTTGCACTTAAACTCACCCTTGGCATTCATTAGTGAATTTTACCAAATTTCTAATTTGAATCTTAGTTTTTCATCCCTGAAGTACAATCATCATTTCCTCTAAGACTGCTATAAGGACAGATGAGCAAGCTGGGCCTGGGAGTGGAGGGGAGGAATAACTGGAGCTTAGCTCACTGCACAAGAGCCATGCGGTAGAGCTTTCTAGAGCTTTGCCCATTTCTGTCTTATTTCCTGTTCCTATTCTGCTCTTATATTTGACTTCCACCAAGTTCCTGGTTCTCCATGGAAGAATTCCAAAGGTCATTAGTTTAACTTTCTCCTAGTGTCATTTTCCGTGGTTCAGTCCACCTAGCATCCTCTCTGAATTAACACTGTCTGATTTACTTGCTTCCAACATTTAGCTTTGAGGACAGCTCGTCTGTGACTCTGGCTACCTGAATTCATACCTTCCCCTATGTACTTTCACTGTTTATCCTTATCTCCTTCCTTCCTTCTTCCTTCCTTCCTTGCTTCCTTCCTACTAGGAAATATCTACAGGTTACCTACTCAATTATAGGCTCTGAGGCTTAAGGGAACAGTGGATAAATCACAAATTTCATTCAGAAAGGTCTGAGTTCAAGTCTTAATTCATCAAGACACCAGCTGTGTGGCTTCAAAAAAACTGACTCACCTTTGTGATTCTCTACTTACAAATGTGGATAACAATAGCTTCATTACATGTTTGGGGTAAGATTTATTATAATTAACATATTGGGGTGCTCAGTATATATTTTTTTAATTCTCAGAGCTAGGTGCTAGAAATAAAGATGCAGAAAAAAAAAATCCTGCAAAACATGGTGCTAGTATCATAGGAAAATATAAAGAGTGAAGAAAAATGCAAAAAGACAAATGCAAAGTTATCCCTTGGTCTCCATGGGGATTGATTTTGGGGCCCCACTGAAGATACTGAAATTTGTGAATGCTCAAGTTCTTCATAAAGAAAAGATGAATCATTTGCATATGACCTGCACAATCCTCAAATATGCTTTAAATCATCTCTAGATTACTTATAATATCTAAAACAATGTAAATGCTGGGTAAATACTTGTTATTACTGTAGGGAATAATGGCAGAAAAATTCTGTAAATGCTCACATATTTTTCCCCTGTGGTTGACTGAATATGCAGCTGTGGCTTTCACCAATCTGGAGGGCCAACTGTGCCATGCCACATAATTTCATAGAGAATCTTCTTATGCCTCCAGGGAGGTAGCCCTTTCTACACACTGGAAGCCCACCCCTCAGCCCTGGGGTGCCCACTCTGATGCTGCTTGTCTTGAGCAGTGAGAGCCTATGTTGACCAGAGGCCCTGGAACTCCTCATCAGGCCTTCTGGTGGCTCTCAGAAATAATGGCATCCTCCACTTGATCTCTCTGGGTTCCAGCACTTTGCTCAGTCTTCTTGGTCTGAGTTTATTATCTGTCCACTCTGTCCCTCAAGCCCTGATCTTCTCTTACCAACCTTAGGTGTCTCTTAGATCAAATTAATTTTCTCCTCAAGACTAAAAATAAAAATTCTCAGGTCACAACTGCATCCGTTGCTTGGAGATAACATTCGGCTTGTCACATGCAGGCAGACTACCTCCAGCTCTCCAATTTAATCCTGTTCTGTGACTTTGTTCATCTGAATAGAATACCTTTGGCAGGTGACGTGTTGTGAACAACAGCATGTTACATCTTTAGTATAGAGTCATTCTCTTGGTGGTTCCCCCGCCATTTCATTTTGTCCTAGGCACTATTAT
The DNA here is from genome assembly GCF_902686455.1 of Sciurus vulgaris. Classification (NCBI taxonomy): domain Eukaryota; kingdom Metazoa; phylum Chordata; class Mammalia; order Rodentia; family Sciuridae; genus Sciurus; species Sciurus vulgaris. The sequence continues at coordinate 46,305,009 of NC_136461.1, forward strand.
AATGTCTACTGATAACTTCCCCTTGAGTTCTTTGGCAATTCATTAGTATATGCTCCATTCAACAAGTTTCCTGAGGACATACTGTGTGCCTGATTTTGTACCACAGTACTTACTTGGTACCTGTGAGATGGGCAAGGCATGTGGGGAGGGCAAAGCCAGCTGTCTTCATCTTTGGCTGTTGCTCAGTGATAAATGTATGCAGGTAAGCAGGATGAAGTGTGGCCCTAAGTGTAATTTCAGCATGACCTTTTATCCTTCATATCCCTGTCTACCAGATACCTTCCAATAACAGAGCTGCTTAACCAAGTTCATGAGTGCATAATTGGTTGCCTTCAATACCCTCAGACTCACCTGTTCTACTCATGAGGAGATCATCTCTGCCTGAGGATGGAAGCACTTTTCTTTGAATGGACATCTCTTTATTCATTTAGAATGGTTGCATTTGTATATACTTAATTTCATCAATTGTATCACTTTTTGAGGTCTGTTAATGATAGCTTTTAGTTTTTAATATGTAGTTGGCTTTATAATAGGTCATTCTATCATGTCTATTGCTGTTTTGTTTTAAACTGGTTTGAGTAAGAAATATTTCATTGTTCTTTCATAGTTCAATATTTGCCGTTTTGGGTCAGCTCTGCAATATTTTTTACTTGTAAGTAATTTTAGTATATGCATCCATTTTAAAAGAAACTATTATACATTTAATTTTTTCAACTTCTTAATTTAGGGAAGCAATTACTATGATGGACCCTGAATAATAAAAAATAAGAGCATCCTTCTTACTACCTTACTTCAACATATAGTAAAAAACTATAGCAGCAAAACCAGCATGGTACTGGCAGAAAAAAATAGATGCCTAGACCAAAGCAGCAAAGCTGAAGATAGGGAAATAAGTCCACACACTTCTAGCCAACTGATTTTCTGCAAAGGCCCGGAGAATGGACATTCAGAAAAAGATGGTTTCTTCAGTAAGTGGTGCTTGGAAAACTAGATATCCACATGCATGAAAATGAAACTGAACATCTACCTCCACTGCATACAAACATCAGCCCAACATAGATTAAATTTAAATGTAAGACCCCACATTCTGAAACTACTAGAAGAAAATACAGGGGAAAGACTTCATAACATTGGTCTAGGAATTTTTTTTTTTTTTTGTATAGTACCCAAAAGTACAGGTAAAAAGGCAAAAGTAGACAAATTTGATTACATCAAATAAAAAAGCCTCCATACAACAGAGCAAATAACAAACAAAGGGACAACTTATAGGATAGGAGAAGATCCTGGCAAACTATGCACCTGACAAGGGAGTCATATCTAGATCACGTGAGGAAATCAAGCAACTCCATATCAAATATCAAATAATCCCACTTAAAAATCGGCAAAGGACTTGAATCAAGGCATTTCTCAAAAGGAGGCATACAAATGGTCAATAATACATGAAAAAATTCTTAGCATTACAATCATGAGGGAAATGCTCGTGATGAATGTAAGTTATCACTTCACTGCAATGAGAATTACTATTATCAGAAAAACAAAAAATAATTCTTCTACCTCAGCAGGGAGAAATGGGAACCCTTATACAATGTCAGTGGAAATGAAAGTTGGTGAAGTTCTTATGGAAAACAGTATGGTGGTTCCAGAAAAAATTAAAAATATCATATGACCAGCAACCCAACTACTGGGTATTTATCTGAAGGAAATGAAATCAGTGAATTAGAAGAGATATCTGCACTTCTGTGTTTATTGTGGCACTATTCACAATAGCCAGGCTATGCAGTCAACCTAATTGTCCACTGGTGGATGAAGGGATAAAGAAAATATAGTCTATATACACAATGGAATATTCAGTTATAAAGAAGAACGAAGTTCTGTCATTTTCAATAACACAGAGGAAACTAGAGGATGCTATGTTAAGTGAAATAAACCAGGCACAGAAACACCAACACCACGTGATTTCATTTGTGGTATTAAAAAAGCTGCTGATCTCATAATACAAAACAGAATAGTGGTTACCAGAGATTAGAGAAGATAGAAGGGAGAAGATGATAGGGAGAGACTGGTCAACAAGAACAAAATCATTGTTAGAAGGAATGAGTTCTAATGTCCTAAAGCACAGTAGGGTGACTATAGCTAACAATAGGATGAATTTCAAAATTACTGGAAAATAAGAAGATTCTGAATATTCTCATCTGAAGAAATGATACACATGGAGATGAAAGACACGCTAAATTCCATAATTTGATCATTACAGGATGCATATATGTATCAAAATATTACACTGTACCACCTATACATGTATAATTTGTGTCTCAGTTGAAAGCACAATCAACCTTTAAAGAGCCAATAACCTGATTTGCCACTCCATTATAAATCCAGTATTTACCTAACTCGGATATGAAATAATCTTAGACTGAAGAGATGGAATCAAGTCAGTAGGGCCTCCAACACCCAGAGAAGTTCAGCCTTCACTGGACTCATAGAAGGTCTGAAAATGGGCAGGTCGGCTATGGGCATGCCCACTTTACAGCTGAGAACACTGAGGCCCTCAGAGGTTAAATAAGCTGATGCAGTCAGCACTCTAGGTTGGCAGTATGCAAACACTGGTCTTCTGAGTCTTATTCTGTGACTTCCTCCCTTCTCACTGGATTACCATGGACACTGTAAACATCCGGAATTCAAGATACTGTTTTCAAAAGACACAGGAAGGTTGCAGAAGAGACAGGGCTGGGGAAATGGACTGACTAGAATAGCTTCCCTGGAACAGTCATATTTGTGGGTTAAACTTATCAAGAATCCAATTTTAAAGTTCAAAACAGTGAGAAATGGAGAGAGGGAATGTGAATGCAGTGAGAGGTCATGAGACACTTTAAGGTGGAGAGAGGCTGTAGTTCTAAGGAGGATGTGGGATGTACTCTGGGTTGAAAAACATTTTTAGATTATAAGCTTAAGGGCTGGGAATGTGGCTCAGTGGTAGAGAAGTTGCCTTGCATTCTTGAAGCCCTAGGTTCAATCCCCAGGACCTAAAGATAAATAAAAATAGATTACAACTTTAATTTCTTTGTTGGTGTATCACAGAAAAGGAATAGGTTGCCTTATGAAGTAGAGAATCCCCATTATTGAAAGCATATGATTATCTATGTTAGTCAGGGATCAATCAGAGGAGCAGAAAAAATCACTAGTAGATTATGGATGTGTGTGTACATATGTTAGTGTGTGCAGACATATATGCATACACATATAACCATAAACATGTACACATATAATCTCAGTGATTGGTTCAGCTCCTCAAAAAATGAATAAATGATATTACACATATATATTTAATAATCATGTGTATTATTTATTTATTAGAGGGATTTGATTGTTTGCAATTAAGCATGCTGGTTAGGCAGTCCATGTCTCTTGTTTCACATCTGGTACTGGAGTCTTCTGAGCAGGATATTAGAAAGGGAAGATGAATATAAATGGAGAGATCAGAAGCAGCCCAGAACCCCTAAGCATGAGCTTAAATCCATGAGAACAAAATGGAATCTTAATATTCATGACTTCCTAGATAGCTGATGTGGGTTATCTATATAAGCCAGGGTGTCCTTGTCAAGGCATTAAGTACAATTATGTATGTGTGTTTACAAATGTCCTGTGTATACACATATGCATACATACATATATAATCATAAACATATACACATCTTGAGTATTCCCTAAAGGTTCATGTATTAAAGGCTTGGTCCCCAGGGAGTCTTATGGAGATATGGGGATATGGTGATATGGGGAGGTGTTGAAACCTACAAGATGTGGCTCCTAGTTGAAAGTCTTAGAGTCATTGGAGACATGATCTCCTCTCTTTTACTTCCTGGTCATGAGGCGAGTGATTTTGCCCCACTACATTCTCTTGCCATGATGTATTGCCTTGCCATAGGCCCAATCAGCAGGACTAACTAACTGATGGACTGTAACCTATAAAATGGAGTCAAAGTAAACCTTCTCTCTTAATAAAGTGATTATCTCAGGTATTTTTATTATAGTGATGGAAAGTTGACTAGCATGCACACATCTGCATAAGGAGATGGGGGTGCTGAAAAGAATTCAAGCAAAGGGAAAGCAGTTTCAGATTCAGAGACTGCATCAGGCCAACTAGGTGAATCTGCAGATCTGCAACTGTAGGTGAGCTGCAAAGTGGCTGCCAATTGCCTTCTATCCTCCAAATCTCTCAAGAATCTCCCTGTGGTCCATCTAACTGGAAACATACAAGAAATTGAATTCTGGGTAATGTCAATCTAGCCAAATTGGCATACTAAAATGCTCCCACACTCTCTAGGAAGGAATACTGTAGCTGGGAGAGGATTGACTTAGATGATCTCTGGAGGCCTAGCAGAAACTCAGAAATCTGCAGACCTCTGATTGTTCAGCATCCAGGCTGCTCCAGGCAGGGAGGGCTCACCACATACCCCTAATTCAGTTGCTGTCAGTTCTTTTGTCCCTAGGGATTTCCATTTATGGAGACCAGATATAGTGTAGGAAAACTGTCTTCCCAGCTTCTCCCTTCCTTGTTGTCAAAGATCAAAGCATCTACCCTTCACCTTTGAAGAATTTGTAAGAGTATGCATTATTACAAGCAAAAATAATTGCTAACATTATAAACTGAGAAGAGTGTGCAAGACCCTTTTGTATGCTTCATCTTGTTTGATTCTTACAAAAACCCTGTATGAAAAGTATTATCATTGTCACCTCGATTTTATTGATGTGAAAATGAAGCTTAACAAGTTGGATTTGCTCAATGTCAGAAGCTGTTATGGATTGGAGCAGAGACTTGAATCCAAGACAGCCAGTTTTAAAAAGCAACTCCGTCACCACCACCAAAAATCATAGATGAAGAGAATCACCACAAAGTTAAGTACCCTCTCTAAGCTTTCATAGTTGATCCTCCTGGAGTCTAGAACTTCTTTTTAAGTTGGAGAATGCATAATTCTATGAGAAGGAAAAGGAAAGGTAGAAGGGTAAATAAAGGGACCACAGGAAAGTAAAAACAAACAAGGAGGCACATAGGAAACACTAAAAGGGTAAACTAAGGAAGGGAAAAAGGGAGAAAGATTAGCAGGAAAAAGTTTGCTTGTCTTATTATTATCCTATTACTCAAATGAAAAGGCTCAGTGTCTTACCGCTGAGACTGGAAATGAATATAAAAATGGAGCCATCTAACGAATACAAGAAATGAATAGCCAACAGCTCAGCTGTGACAATGGAGACTTCCAAATAATTTTGAGAGATATGTGACAAAAACAAACTGTCAAAAGACACCAAGGGATGGGGACAGTGGCTTTGGCATAAGCAATTATTCAGAACGTATTCTGAGCCTTCTCAGACAGGTCAGACCCTAGGCCACCAAACAGTTGGCTTAGGAGTAGCTCATGAGGACAGAGGGTTGTCCACTGCTAGGAGACAACGAGAGCACTGAACGCTTTGAAAATCACAGAGTACATGCTGGTAGGTGAAACTGGTTGCTTAAGAAGTGTAACAGGCTGGCATGTCTCTCGCCTTCTGTAGACTATCTGCCTTGAAGCCCTTCTCCCCTGGGACAGAGCTGCTCACCCTTTGAGGTCCAGCTCAAACGGCACCTTCCCTCTCAGTGTGCTGCGTGTTGCTCTGCGGGGTTGATTCATGACGGCTCTGTATATTTTGTTGTTTACTTCTCTGGGCTCCTGGAGGAAGGACTGTATCCCATGTTTCCACTTTGCCATTAATGTCAGGACAAGTGTCTGGGGATCGTGCTGAAGCTTGGAGTCACTGCCCCTCTCCCCTGCTGCAGGCACACTGCCCTGGCGACTTCAGCCTGGAATGTCTTCCTATCAAAGGCTTCTCAAAGCTCTCTCTTCCTCCCTGGCCTCTAGTTCATTTGATCATTTTCCTCTCTGCTATAGTTTGTTTCATCATCATCTCTTCCTAAAAATAGATAAAGGACTTTCAAACACCTCCCCCACCACTTTCAGTGGTACACGATCCCAACAGTGGTACACCTTTGAATGCACAGTGTGTCTCCACGTCAAAGACACAGGCTTGTTTCCAGCTGGAGAAGTGGTATTCTTTAGGACTACCCTGGAGGTGAAGATCCAGGGTTCCAACTTCCTCCCAGGCTATGCATCCTGCACACACCAGAGAGTGATCTCTCCCTAAGAAGTTCTCAGAACAACATTTATTCTTCCTTCTTTGGCTTGGGAATTCACCATTCCTCCCTGAACAAACCAACAATCTATTGCCACTGCCCTTATTCATGATCCAGGCAGGAACTCAGACCACTGAGCAGCTTCAATGTTTGAAAACCAAGACTTTAAAGCAGAACATCCCACTAGACAGTGACGACACCACACACATGCACAGTATGTCCACCTTTCAAAGTTCTTTTGGCCACATTAATCTCCGCAATCACAGAAGATAGACATTATTATTCTCTCATTGTAAATGGTCCAACAGAGGTTAGGAGGACTAGGCTGGTGTGTGGGGGGCGAAGCACACAGCTGCTTAGGGTCAGGTCAGAATTGAACTCTGAATTCCCGAGTCTAGGTAAGGACCATATCTGGGAAAGCTTTAACTCCATTACTCTGGGTGCTTACTGATTTTTAAACTCTGAAGTCATCACATATCTATATATTTCCAACCTCTGACTATAGGCAGAATGCATTAGAGAGATTTATTAGACAGGCAATCTAGAAAAGATGACTGTTTTTGGAAGCTACTGCTCCCCAGTCCTCCTTAGGTAGAAAACCTTAATTTGTCTTCCCAAATTCACTCTACCTTGGAGAATAGTGTTGGATGGAAAAGCAATAATAAAAGACCAAATTCAGTCCAGCTTCAAATGATCAGCCTCTTCTCTCCATTGTGGTAAATTATAGACTTCCCCCAGGTCCAGCAGTTACCTACATGACTGGCAAACTCATCTGAATAACCTGGCCAGCCTACCAGGGGCTAGGGCTCTCCCACTCCAGCCTGCATTTCTCATTTAACACCACTCATTAGAGGAAGCTGGGGCACGAGTCAGCTGAACGTGTCAATAAGTCACCAAGGAAATGCAAGAATTGACAGCTGAGGAATCCCAGCCCCCTCTCTCATCCACTGTAGAAACTCTCAGAAAAAAGGTTTCTCAGCCTCCTCGCCAGGTCACTTAAATGAGTACTGACATTTGAGTCCCTCAGAGTAATTAATTTCCTCTGTCTCCAATAGCGCCTCATATTTTTAATGAATTTTTACAGGTCTCAGATCTTCCAACCTCCCATCCCCCTCTCCGGTCCCTTGTTCCCTGAGGTCCCATAACAAATCGCTCCCACTCATATTTGCCTTGCAAACTCACATAAACTGGAAATGATAAATACATTATCTGGGCTTTTTAACGGACCATTGTTTAATTTTCTATGCTTGTCTGACTGGGGAAGAGATGAATATTACCTTGTGGAGAATAAGATTTCTATTCCATTTAAGGGGGGTTAGGGGAAATCTATGGCAGAAAAGCAACACTCTGTTCATCCTAATAGGCAATGCTGCTAATTAAAAGTGTTGGAAGGGACATCCATCCACCAGTATGTGATTCATTCAGCATTATCCCCAGTAAACAAGAAAGAGATATTGGAATGAATGTTTCTAATTTGTCAAAAGAATAGGCATTTTCAATTGTGCCTCCCTGGCTCCCGTATGAAGTACATAATTCAGTGTTGCCATCATTTAAAAGTTTAGGACCTCAGAATAATAGTACTTGTCCCTGAAGCTCATAAATCTCCAAGTCTGTTTCTTATGCAGAAACATCTGTCTTACGGTTGGCTTGACTTTATTTTCCACACTTGAGAATGGTTTCTTTTGTTGGTAAATATATTGAGATGGTAGGCATTTGAGAAAAGACAGCTAACACAGTTGATTTTAAAATCAAAATCAATCCTAGATTAAAAGAGGCTCAAATCTAGGCAGGAAAACTTGAGGATCTTAATGACATTCACTAGGTACTTAAAGAAAAGAAGAAAGAGAATCAATATTATTTCTCCTACAATAACACAAAGTGGACCAGCGAAAAGTCACCTTCTGTACCAGTTCTCAAAGTCTCCATGAGCCCTCCAACATATTTCAAGAAGGAACACAAAGCACAAAAGCCACGCTTCACAAGGATTTAGAGACATTTGTGAGCTGTTTTCCCAAAATGAAAGATTCTCCTTGCACCAGCAAGTCTCAGCCAGACTCAGCCAGACTCAAATATTTACCTTTGTGTTGTGCAAAACAGTTTTTCAATCATGGAGACGTGGAGCCAGGATTTGCCACCATGTCTTGTCGATTACTAAAATCAAATAAAACATGATATTAATAAAAGGTAAACATTAATTGTTTTATGGTCTTGTTTTTCACCCAAGAAACATAGCTTCCTCCCATATACCACGCCCTGGGAATACAGAAATGGATAAAATGAAATCACCTCCTACAAAAACCCAATCAACCAAACAACAACAGCAAAAACACAAGTACAGCCCACTGAGTTAGGCAAGAGGTAGTCACAGAATGCTTCAGAGGGCAACAGGATGTGTGTGTGTGTGTGTGTGTATATGTGTGCGCGCGCGCGCGCATGTGTGTGACTTTCTGAGACAAATGTATAAAGAAAGTAAGAATTTTTAAAGTACTTCCCCACATTTTTGATTCTTCTGACTCTTTCAAGGGCTTGAGCTCTTGCCTTGAGATCAGTAAAGAAGTGGGCACTGGAGAAAATGTCAAGAGTCTTAAAAGTGATCCTATTCTTTAGTCTGCAATTCACCCTCTGGATTTCTTAAGGAAGCAATCACAAATTCAGGCCAATATTTATACACAGATTCATCATATTGTTATTTGTAAGAAGGAAGCAAACATCAAAAGAATGACACAGTGAATGTTAGTATTTCTACACAGAATAAGATTATGCACTTGTAAAAATAATTTAAGATTTCAAGGTATGAGAAATATATTTTGTATAATATAAGAAAATTATTGATAAAGCTTAAACTCATCCATGTAGGAAATGGCCTTAAAAAATAACAGTGGGAGGGGTTTCAAAATGGCGGCCTAGAGGGTGGCTGCGTTTCATGTTGCTCTAGGACTCAGGATTCAAAAGAGGAGATATTGAGAGACTTGGGACCAACTCAAAGCAGCCGGGTGAATCTCTCCCGTTAGGGAGGCGTCCCGATGGGATGGTAGTCCCGGAACACAGGGAACTTTGTGAAGTAGAGCTGCCAGCGAGACGCTCCTCCCCCCGCTGGAGCAGTGAACTTGGACAACTGGGAGTGTCGTAGCGGAGGCCGCTCAGCACATCGCTGGGACTCAGAGCAACCACTGGGGCTCCGGCGGCTGCCCAGGGGAGGAGCGGCGAGGAGAGCTGTGTGGACTCAGAACACCGGGGACTGCCCTGAGGAGGAGGAGGAGGAGCGTGGCTGCTTGCATTCGGAGTGACTATACCAGAGCTACAGGCGGTTGCCAGAGGAGGGGCTGCATGGCGAACTGTTTGGACTCAGACCACTTCTGAACACCGGGGCCTGCCCAGAGGAGTAGGAGGAGGAGGAGGAGTGCGGCGGGTCGTTTGGACTCGCAGTGACTGCATTAGAACTCCAAGCGGCTGCTCAGAGGAGGACGCGATTGCTGAGTTGTTTGCACTTAAAGCGACCGCTCCTGAACACAGGGGGGCTGCCTGGAGGAGAAGTGCGGTGGGTCGCTTGGTCTCCAGTGGCTGCACCAGAGCTCTGGGCGGTTGCCCAGAGGACGTGTGCAGCGGGTCACGTAGATTCAGAGCCACTCAGAGCGACCGCTCCTGAACACCCGGGGGGTTACCTGGAGAAGGAGGAGGAACGGGGAGGGTCACTTCGACTCAGAGTGATTGATTGCCCCAGGCTACGGGCGGTTGGCAGGAGGAGGAGGCTAGCAGTGAGTTGCTTGGATTCCTAGTGACTGCACCGGAATACTGGGCGGCTGTCTGGAGGAAGAGGCATGTGGCGGGTCTCTGGGACTCAGAGCGATTGTACGGGGCCCCAGGTGGCTGCTCAGAGGAGGGGCCGCATAGCCAGGCGATTAGTTGCAGAGCAGGGTCCAAGGATCTAGGAGGCTTCTTGGTGGAAGAGCCCCACAGAGACACGCTTAGGGGCGGAACGAAGGTTCCAGGGCTGCGGGCAGATTCTCTGAGGAGGGGCAGCCTAAGGAGATTCATCTGTGAAGGGTGAGGCTCCCAGGCCCAGGAGGTAGGGCCGGGCCCCTGGGAACTTTGCAGAGGAAGGCAGCCCAGCCCAGGCGGTAGCTGTAGATTGAGGGGAACCTCTAGGAGGGAACTGACCAGCAAGACCTCTCCACCGGGTGAGTCTTCCCTGCTGGGTGAGGTTTCCCCACAAGGACCGTAAAACCAGAGACACAGGCCCAAACAGGCCTGGCCTCAGCCTGCAGCCTAGTTCCCCTTTGGATGACCATTGGTCAACAAGTGGAGGCATCTCTGCCCACTAGCAGGGAATATACCCCACCTGAAGGCCACCACTCCTAGAGAGGCAGCTTCCTTGTGGAGCACCACATTATCAACTTCCTCCAAGACTTCAGCCTACTGAAGGCTAAGAGGGGATATATATAGAAATCTTCAAGGACATTGTAAGTCAATAGAGGAAATCTGCAGTATCTCAGCGGTCCACTGATACCTGAACAATATGAGAAAACAAGGAAAGAAAATGCTGCAAACAAATCTAGATGTTACATCAATAAAACCTAATGACAGCATGGCAGAAGAAATGACAGAAAAGGAGTTCAGAATGTACATAATTAAAATGATCAGAGAAGCAACCGATGAGATGAAAGAGCAAATGCAAGCATTGAATGATCGCACCAATTGACAGTTAAAAGAGCAAATACAGGAAGCAAAAGATCATTTCAATAAAGAGTTAGAGATATTGAAAAAAAACAAACAGAAATTCTTGATATGAAGGAAACAATAAACCAAATTAAGAACTCCATAGAAAGCATATCCAGTAGTATAGAACACCTGGAAGACAGAACCTCAGATATTGAAGACAAAATATTTAACCTTGAAAACAAAGTTGAACAAACAGAGAAGATGGTAAGAAATCATGAACAGAATCTACAAGAACTATGGGATATCATGAAGAGGCCAAATTTAAGAATTATTGGGATTGAGGAAGGCCTAAAGAAACAAACCAAAGGAATGAACAATCTATTCAATGAAATAATATCAGAAAATTTCTCAAATCTGAAGAATGAAATGGAAAATCAAGTTCAAGAGGCTTATAGGACTCCAAATACACAAAATTACAACAGACCCACACCAAGGCACATTATAATGAAAATACCTAACATACAAAATAAAGACAGAATTTTAAAGGCTGTGAGAGAAAAGAACCAAATTACATTCAGGGGGAAGCCAATACGGATATCAGCAGATTTTTCAATCCAGACCCTAAAAGCTAGAAGGGCCTGGAACAACATTTTTCAAGCCCTGAAAGAAAATGGATGCCAACCAAGAATCGTATACCCAGCAAAACTTACCTTCAAATTTGACGATGAAATAAAATCCTTCCATGATAAACAAAAGCTAAAAGAATTTACAAAAAGAAAGCCAGCATTACAGAACATTCTCAGCAAAATATTCCATGACGAAGACATGAAAAACAAAGAAGCAAATCAGCAAAGGGAGGAATTATCCTAAAGGAATTGTCAAATAAAGGAGGAAACAAGTTGTGTCAAACAAATAAATAAATAAAATTTAAAAAATGAACCAAATGACCGGGAAACCAAATCATATCTCAATAATAACCCTGAATGTTAATGGCCTGAATTCATCAATCAAAAGACATAGACTGGCAGATTGGATTAAAAAGAAAGATCCAACAATATGTTGCCTGCAAGAGACTCACCTCATAGAAAAAGATACCCATACACTAAAGGTGAAAGGATGGGGAAAACCATACCATGCGCATGGACTCAGCAAAAAAGCTGGAGTATCCATCCTCATTTCCGATAATGTGGACTTCAAGCCAAAGGTAGTCAGAAGGGATAAAGAAGGTCATTTCATACTGCTTAAGGTAAGCATAAATCAGCAAGATATAACAATCATAAACATCTATGCCCCAAACAGTGGCTCATCCACGTATGTCAAACAAATCCTTCTCAATTTCAGAAACCAAATAGACCATAACACAATAATACTAGGTGATTTTAACACGCCTCTCTCACCACTGGACAGATCTTCCAGACAAAAATTGAACAAAGAAACCATAGATCTCAATAACACAATCAATAATTTAGACTTAACGGACATTTATAGAATATACCATCCAACCAAGAGTGAATACACTTTCTTCTCAGCAGCACATGGATCCTTCTCTAAAATAGACCATATATTATGCCACAAAGCTAATGTTAGCAAATACAAGAAGATAGAGACACTACCATGTATTCTATCAGATCACAATGGTTTGAAGGTAGAAATAAATTAAAGAGTAAAACACAGAAACTATTCCAACATCTGGAGATTAAACAATATGCTATTATATGATGAATGGATAACAGAAGATATTAGGAAGGAAATTAAAAAATTCTTAGAGGTAAATGAGAACAAAGAAACATCATATCAAAATCTCTGGGACACTATGAAACCAGTACTTAGAGGGAAGTTTATTTCATGGAGCGCATTTAATAAAAGAAGTAAAACTCAACAAATAAATGACCTAACACTACAGCTCAAAGCCCTAGAAAAAGAAGAACAGAACAGCACCAAAAGTAGTAGAAGACAGGAAATAGTTAAACTCAGAGCTGAAATCAATGAAATTGAAACAAAAGAAACAATACAAAAAATTGACAAAATAAATAGTTGTTTCTTCGAAAAAATAAACAAAATTGATAAACCTTTAGCCACACTAACAAAGAGAAGATGAGAGAAAACCCAAATCACTAAAATTCGGAATGAACAAGGAAATATCACAACAGACACAAGTGAAATACAAAACATAATTAGAAGCTATTTTGAAAATCTATACTCTAACAAAATAGAAAATTTCGAAGACATCAACAGGTTTCTAGAGACATATGAATTGCCTAAACTGAACGAGGAGGACATACACAATTTAAATAGACCAATTTCAAGTACTGAAATAGAAGAAGTCATCAAAAGCCTACCAACAAAAAAAGTCCGGGGCCAGATGGGTTCTTAGCCGAGTTCTACAAAACCTTTAAAGAAGAGCTCATTCCAATACTTCTCAAAGTATTCGATAACATAGAAGAAGAGGGAACCCTCCCAAACTCATTCTATGAAGCCAATATCACACTGACACCTAAACCAGACAGAGACTCATCAAGGAAAGAAAATTTCAGACCAATATCCTTAATGAACATCGACGCAAAAATTCTCAACAAAAATTTAGCAAATCGCATACAAAAACATATTAAAAAGATAGTGCACCATGATCAAGTTGGTTTCATCCCAGGGATGCAAGGTTGGTTCAACATCAGGAAATCAATAAACGTAATTCACCATATCAATAGACTTAAAGTCAAGAATCACATGATTATTTCAATAGATGCAGAAAAAGCATTTGATAAAATATAGCACCCTTCATGCTCAAAACACTAGAAAAAATAGGGATAGTGGGAACATTCCTTAACATTGTAAAGGCCATTTATGCTAAGCCCATGGCTAATGTCATTCTAAATGGTGAAAAACTGAAAGCATTCCCCCTAAAAACTGGAAAAAGGGAGGGATGCCCTCTTTCACCACTTCTATTCAACATCGTTCTTGAGAATCTAGCCAGAGCAATTAGACAAGCCAAAGAAATTAAAGGGATACGAACTGGAAAAGAAGAACTGAAACTATCCCTGTTCGCTGATGACATGATTATATATTTAGAGGAACCTGGAAATTCCACCAGAAAACTCTTAGAACTCATAAGTGAATTCAGTAAAGTAGCAGGTTACAAGATCAATGCTCATAAATCCAATGCATTTTTATACATAAGTGATGAATCTTCAGAAAGAGAAATTAGGAAAACTACCCCATTCACAATAACCTCAAAAAAAATAAAATACTTGGGAATCAATCTCACAAAAGAGGTGAAAGACCTCTACAATGAGAACTATACAACACTAAAGAAAGAAATTAAAGAACACCTTAGAAGATGGAAAGATCTCCCATGTTCTTGGATAGGCAGAATTAATATTGTCAAAATGCCCATACTACCTAAAGTGCTATACAAATTCAATGCAATTCCAATGAAAATTCCAATGACATACCTTACAGAAATAGAGCAAGCAATTATGAAATTCATCTGGAAGAATAAGAAACCCAGAATAGGTAAAGCAATCCTTAGCAGGAAGAGTGAAACAGGGGGTATTGCAATACCAGATCTTCAACTCTACTACAAAGCAATAGTAACAAAAACAGCATGGTATTGGTACCAAAATAGACAGGTAGATCAATGGTACAGAATAGAGGATATGGACACAAAACCAAATAAATACAATTTTCTCATACTAGACAAAGGGACCAAAAATATGCAATGGAGAAAAGATAGCCTCTTCAACAAATGGTGCTGGGAGAATTGGAAATCCATATGCAACAGAATGAAACTAAACCCATATCTCTCACCATGCACGAAACTAAACTCAAAATGGATTAAGGACCTCGGAATCAGACCAGAGACCCTGCAGATGATAGAAGAAAAAGTAGTTCCAGATCTTCAACATGTCAGCTTAGGACCAGACTTCCTTAACAGGACTCCCATAGCACAAGAAATAAAAGCAAGAATCTATAACTGGGATAGATTCAAACTAAAAAGCTTTCTCTCAGCAAAGGAAACTATCAGCAATGTGAAGAAAGAGCCTACAGAGTGGGAGAATATCTTTGCCAATCATACTTCAGATAGAGCACTAATCTCCAGAATCTATAAAGAACTCAAAAAACTCTACTCCAAGAATTCAAATAATCCTGTCGACAAATGGGCTAAGGAAATGAATAGACACTTCACAGAAGAAGATCTACAAGCAATCAACAAACATATGGAAAAATGTTCACCATCTCTAGTAATAAGAGAAATGCAAATCAAAACCACCCTAAGATTCCATCTCACCCCAATTAGAATGGCGATTATCAAGAATACGAGCAACAACAGGTGTTGGCGAGGATGTGGGGAGAAAGGTACACTCATACATTGCTGGTGGGGCTGCAAATTAGTGCAGCCACTCTGGAAAGCAGTGTGGAGATTCCTCAGAAAACTTGGAATGGAACCACCATTTGACCCAGCTATCCCACTCCTTGGTCTATACCCAAAGGACTTAAAATCAGCATACTACAGAGATACAGCCACATCAATGTTCATAGCTGCTCAATTCACAATTGCCAGATTGTGGAACCAACCTAGATGTCCTTCAATGATGAGTGGATAAAGAAACTGTGGTATATATATACAATGGAATATTACTCTGCCATAAAGAACAATAAAATTATGACATTTGCAGGCAAATGGATGAAATTGGAGACCATCGTGCTAAGTGAGAGAAGCCAATCTCAAAAAGCCAAAGGACAAATGATATTGCTAATAAGTGGATGATGACACATAATGGGGGGGAGGGAAGGGTTAGTGTTAGGGTTAGAGTTAAAGTTAGGGAGGGGGGCAAGTATGGAGGAGGAAGCACTGTATAGAGGGAAAAGATGGGTGGGAGGTGTGGGGGGAAGGGAAAAAATAACAGAATGAATCAAACAACATTGCTCTATGTAAATTTATGATTACACAAATGGTATGCCTTTACACCATGTACAAACAGAGAAACAACATGTATCCCATTTGTTTACAATAAAAAAAAACAGTGGTTATCTTTTTAGTATGATTATAGGCTGTTCTTCTGTTTCTTGATACTTCCCAAATCTTCTACAATAATTATGTATTTTTTTATAGATAGAAACAAGCAGAAGCATCAACCTCAGTATCATAATTTCTGTGCCACTTTCTCCCCACTCCCTATGGAGCTGGGGACTCCCTATTTCAGGATTCCCTAGTTATACTCCATTCTCAAGGCAACACTGCACTGGAAATGTCCATTTCCACCTTTCCATCCCTCTAGTTGGGATCTTCTTTGATGAAGTTGTCATCCCTTATTAACCTTGTCCTTCCACGAACCTAACCCTGACACTGGCATACAGCTGTCATTCAATCACTGCTTACTGTATAAAGGAAGGAAGGAATGAGTGAATGAATACATACAGAACTTAATCATGGGGACTGAGTAAAACTGCATTAAGAAAATTGTTCATTTAAAATAACATTGACAATACAAAGTTAAGTTCCATGTGGATTCACATAAGATAAAATAAGATGGAAATCAGAAAAGTAGCAATTTTTCAGAGAAGACAAGTAAAAATGAGAAGAAAAATAGAGCATATAGTTTGAAAAAAATAAAACTTTAACATAATGGAATATCACAGCCTAGTGATCTTCAATATATTCCTAGACCAAGAATCTGGGCAGGAATATTTATCTAGTAACATCCCATTACAACAACTCAGTTATTTTACATGTTTGCTGTTACATATACATAAACTAGATGCTTGTTATTAGTTTTAATCAGCAATGGCTGGCCGACTCCTTCTTTAAGAAAAAAAAAATACTACAGGATAGATTATTGAGGTATTTTATAGAAATTCAATTTAGTCTACTCATAAAACTAGTGAAATACAACCAGGATATTCATTTACAGTTATATTTCTCTAGAATAAGATGTGGTTTTAAGAGTTAGGTAATCTTGGGCAAGTTATTTGACTTCTGTAATGCTCAGTTTTATTATAAATGAAATAGAATAACAATGCCAACCTGATAGGGTTATTGTAAAAACCAAATAGCATAATAGAAAGCATGACATTCAAAATGGGCATCAAGTTGTTTACATCAAAACCAGCCAGGTTAAAACACACACCAGCCTTCCTTCTTAATGTGCCCAAAAGTATGATAAGCACTATACAAAATTTTATCTCCTTTCATCCTCATAATACTTAATGTAAGGGGATCCTTATTTTATACTTTATAATTCTTTTTTTTTAATTCTGGAAGACTGGTAATACTGTTTTCTATTTATTTCTGATTTTAGCCAGATCTACTCTCTTCTTTCTTTGGTCAACATAGCTAAAAGTTGGTAAATTTTGTTGACCTCTAAAGAACCATCAGTTTTGCTGATATTCTCTAATTTTTCCCCATTCTCTATTTTGTTTGTGTGTCCACTTTAAAGATGAGGAAACTTTGTGTCTGAGCCAAGATCCAAGCCCAGCACATGTAGTTACCAAGCCTCATCTCATCCTTTTTTAAGAGGAGGAGACCAAGGATCTGCAGCTGTGCCTAGCCTCTGGCTCCCAGCACAGAGCAGCTCACAGATTCACTACATCACACGATGTCTTTACCATGCTATGACTTGAACTTTATTCCCTCACAGTCACACTTAAGTACCCTCCTATTTATTTTCTTATTAAATATTTCAAGCATGAAGTTGAATATAGACATAATTTTAACAAAAACCTATGTACTTACTACCCAGTCTGGCCAGATTTGATCATTCTGCCTTATTTGCTTCAGGTCTTTTCTTTTTAAAATACAACATTATAGATGTAAGCAAAGTCAACCATGAATTCCTTCTCAATTCCACAAAGATAACGACCCTTCTAAATTTTCATGTGTGTTTTCTGTTTCTAATACATTTTTGCATCCATAAACAATATAGGTCACTGTCTTGCATGCTATAAAACTTTGGTTAAATGATATTTCATTTATAGGCATCCATTTGAAGCCTACGTTTATTTTGCCCAATGTTATGTTTTAAAGATTTTGCCACTTTGATAGAATCAGCTATAATTCTTTTAACATTTAGATAGTATTTAATTATGAGTTCATGTTTGAGCTCAATCATTCATATTGATGGACATTTGGATGTTTTCCAAATTGTGATAATACAAATAATGCTGAAATGGACATTTCATACTCCTTAGGTACATATGTGTGGGCTTTTTCCCTGATCTTGAAGGATCAGAGAATATATTCATCTTTAAAATTGTTAGCTATTGCAAGTTGTTCTATAAATCAATGGTAGCATTCAGTCTAAGTTGGCATTAATTCACATAATTATCAGCATTTGGTATTGTCAGACTTTAAATTTTTCTCATCTGGTGGATATAAAATATCTCATTTTTTATTTTAGTATGCATTTCTCTAAATACTAGTCAGAACAAATATTCTTCTTTACTTTTAGTGACCATTTAGGTTTTCTCTTTTGTGAATTGCTTTTTCTTCTTCCCATTTTTCTATGGAGTTGTTGTAATACAGAGGTAATACTAAATGATTAGAGAATAAAATACCTAGTATATCAGAGGGTGCCATAGAAAACCAGAAGCAGGGGAGGAAAATGAAGGATTCTGGGGTGAGAGAGAGTTCAGTTTTAAACAGAGTAGTTAGGGAAAACCAGAAAGGTGATGTTTAGCAAATGTCTAGTATCCATGTGGGCAAAACTTATGACAAGAGCACTCTAAGTAGGAAAACAGCAAAAAAGTAAACTGGTATTTGACCAGCACATGTGAGGGTACATAGGGTTTGTTAAAATTATATTCTCTTTACATGTATGCTTTGGATATCAACTCTTTCATAGTTTCGTATGTTATAAATATTTTTCCTAGCCCAAACTCTTTTTATTTTCTTTATAGTAACATATAAACATTTTAAAATTTTAATGTAACAAAATATATTAGTCTTTGTTTTTAAGGTAGGTGGGTTTTGTTGTTTTATTCAACAAATCCTTTCCTATCTCTGAGTAAGAACGATCTATGTAGAGATGTATAGTTCCTTCTAAAGTTTTTAAGATATGCTATTCATATTTAATCCAGTTGGAATTAATATTCTTTGTATGACATAAGATCAGGATTCAGTCATTTTTCTGTATAACTGTATATGACCACAGTACTGTTTATTTCTTAGTTCATCTTTTCTATGTTGATTTATAATGAAGTATCCATCATTATAAAGTTTCAAGTATGTACCTTTTATTTGGGGACTCTACATTTTATTCCACTGATCTTTTCTATCCCTGTGAAAATGCCCAAAATACCTTAATTACTATAATTTTATCCTAAGTTTTCATAGCTGGTAAGGCATAACCATCCATCCATCCATCCATCCATCCATCCATCCATCCATCCATCCATCCACTTGCTCATTATTCATTCATAAGTATTTGTGGAGAGCTGAACTATACTAAACACTTTTTTCAATCACTGGGGATTTAATAATAAACTAAACAGATATTCCTGCCCTCTTGAAGTTTACATTCTAGGGGATGAAATTAAACACTAAGCAAATAAGCAAGTTAGTATAGATTACATCAACTGGCAATAAATGCCATGGAGATACATTAAGAAGGGTAAGGGGATCTGGCTCCTGTTAGTTTATGACATAATACACAAACTATTAGAACGTGACAGAAACACCAGCTAGAGATTTAGAGTTTGGAGAAAAATTAAACATGTTCAGTCTAGCCAGGAATGGTGACCCACGCCTGTAATCCCAGCAGCTCAGGAGATTGAGGCAGGAGGATCTAGGGTTCAAAGATAGCCTCAGCAATTTAGCAAGGCCCTAAGAAACATAGTGAGACCCTGTCTCCAAATAAAAAAATAAAGAACGGGACTGAGGATGTGACTCAGTTGTTGAGTACCCCTGGGTTTAAAAAAAAAAAAAATCATCCTTGTAATAGTTTACAACTTTTGGGGAAGGGCCTCTACCCCTGTGGGGGTAAAACATGCAACTTTACCACCCCAGGAGATATGTAAGTCTACTTTCTCACCTAATGTGATAGCATTACAAGATGGGATGTCTGGGAATGTTTAGGTCATGCGGAATGGTATCAGTGCTCTTACAAAAGAAAAGGCCTCACAGCATTCTCTCGCTCTCTTTCTGACACCTGAGAATAACAAGAAGCAGTTTCCTGCAACCCAAAAGAGAACCCACCAGAAACCAGTAAAGCTGCTGTTTTGGTCTTGGATTTCCAGCCTCCAGAAACATGAGAAATGTTTGCTGCTTAAGCTGCCCACTCTCCATAGCTCTGTTCTAGCAGCCCAATGGCCTAAGACTGTTTTAGTCATCTAGAAGCAGAGTTCTGAACATGCATGTGCTCTGTCTAGTTCCTTCTTGTGGCCTTACTCATGCTGCAGGTCTTGGACTGCAATTTGTCAGCTGGGAGCATCTCAAAGCTGATAAAAACTCCTGCTTCTGGAGACCTGAGAAGAAGCCCATCGTTCTCTGAAAGAACCTCTCAAAACACAGGCATTTTACAAGCTGTCTGTAGGTCTCACATGGTAAAATTTAGTAAGCACTATCCTTACTGTAAACACAAGTCAAAGGATAATTTCTTTTTTTAGGATTTGTTTTGTCCCGATTTTTACATCTTTGGTGGTTATCACCACTACTCTAGATAAAAATTTAGTTTGTGGGCTTTGCATGGGCCTGGGCACATTATTTCCCCCTCCAAACTTCCATTTCCTTACTTTCAATTGAGAGGATATGAAGTTTCAGGCTTGTTGTAACATTAAGTACTATATTGGTAAGTATGGAAAAAAATGGCAGGCTGTATAGTTAGGCTTATTACGCAAATAATTCTAGGTATTTGACAAAGATCTGTAAGGCATGCCCAAGTTCAGGCACATGCCTGTGTCTCCAACCACAGCATCTGTGGGGTCTGTTCCAGTCTGAGTCATAAACTGGTGCCAGTTCTGGCTCCAACATTTCATCATCATCAACACACAGAAGGTACCTGTGTCCTGGTGAGAGCCACCACATGTAAACAGCATCCACCTCCCAGAGCCGTTTCATTCACAAATCCCAAAAATCTCTACAGCTGATTGGATGAAGTTGTAGACCTGGCCTGTACACTAATTATATCCAGGTTTTGCTAATTTGCATATGCCCAATCCTAACAAAATGATAAGCTACAAAACCCCAAGCACAACATAGGAGTTGTCCCATGCAGAGTGTGAGGCCCAGAGCTTTGTTACAGAGCTCCTCAGCTTTCATAGCTCCTATTGCCTCTACCCTGTCTCTGACTAGACACTTGTGATATGATCCACCAAAGACCCTCATGCTGGATCTTACTCTACAGTGACAGTTTAGCAGCAGTCAGGACACTGAATGACAGCATTCATGTCTATAAGGTCGTGGTGGGTAGGAAGAGGTAATACCAAGAGGTTAGAATACCGCAACATTTTACCCCTATCCCATACGAACGAATATGTTCGTGTGTGTGGTGTGTATTAACACAAAGGAAGTTTTGGTCAAGAGAAGTTAAATGCCTTTATATTTGATACTTCTTCACTATGTTGAATTTATACTGAATATAAATAACTAGAAAGGTTATCTCTGGTTGGGTTCTGATTACAGTAAATGTAGCAGATGAATATAATATAGTTTGTAATTGACTCCTAGTATCTTTGATATACTGATTCACCTATTTATTTAGTCATCCATCCATCATCTAATGAACACTTATGAGCCCTTCTTATAGACACAGGTGTAGACCTTGGTAATAATGGTACTTATAGTAAAATGAGGACAGAGTAAACAATGAAAGGATGATGCTCAGTATTGGCCATTATGAGAGCTCACAAGGGGCCACCTTGGAGGGTAGTTTAGGTTCTTCAAAGGCAACTTTAAAAAAAAAAAACAAATAAACACAACTTTGGTACAACAGCCCTATTCATTCCTAGTGTTGGGTTTCCTAGCATTTCACCTAACCTGGCTCCTACACCTTGACATGTGCCAGTGTCTGCTGGCTTTATGTTTGTCTCCATGCACTTCTTCTTGCTTTGCTCTTATTCTGAGACTATGGACCACTTAGGCTGTGATTTCCAATGCTTTAGCACACCCAGTTTCCTCCACTCTCCAGAAATTCTCATTTCAGTTACTTCTGTTCTGTTGTCTGAAAGCCCACTGTGTCCTTGAAAGCCACAAGGAGCAGCTGTCTGTTGAGTGCATTCTGGGGAGGATCCTGGATGAAAATTCTTTTGGCCCATGACCTGACATCTCCCCACATCCCCTGGAGGCACAAGTCTCCAGTACAGGACTGGCTGTCATGTGTGTCTGATGGCTGACATTAAGGGCAGCAGGGCAGAAAGCGGATCTGCTGACACCACAGTTAGACAAGCTAGCACTGAGGTTGTAAAACACCCTTGGCAGAGCACACCAGTAAATTGTCCCACTAATTAGTTTATTATTTCATTTGAGAGATCAAATACATAAATAAAATTAATAAACCCTGCAAAATAAGTGCAGCCCTGGAAATAAAAGTATTTCTCAGGTCATTGCCTTAAACACAGATATTACATGCTAGAATAATGTTAACACAAGAAAAGCAAACCATGTCGCCTTACAGACTGGAACGTACCAACAGCAGGGAAGATGGGGGGACGAGCCTGGGGATGGGTCAGAAAATGTGGATGGTCTTCTTTACTTTGTCATTCCTTACTGCATGACCTTGAACAAGTCAATTTTCTCCCCAACTTCTACCAATGTGCTTGTTTTCTTATAATAAGGTGGTTGGACTATTTCTGAGGTTTGCTTCAGCTTTGCAATTTCATGATGATAGGAACCAAATGAAAATCAAAGCTGGATTATTATAAACTCAGTCAATAAAGAATGCATAATGAAAGTGAAATGAAACCCGAGAGGCCATTGTACGACTCCAGCAGGGATATAAGAACTCGGAGAGATCTCAGATAGCATCTGACTCAACACCCACCTTAAAAATGAAGAAGAAAATTGGGAAATCATTAAGATTCATTCAGGATCTTTTACACACCAAGAACTACGCTAAGGTTATTCACATATCAACCTCAAGACAAAGCTCAGAGAACTAACTAAAATGTGTCCAAATCCACACAGAGATTTTCTACTTCCTAGTCAAATGTTTTCTAACCAAACTGATTGTCCAGGCTGTCACTGGACCCCAGGTGCAGCCAAGTTGTATAAGAACTTCAAAGAAGAACTCATTCCAATATTCCTTAAAGTATTCCATGAAATAGAAGAGGAGGGAACCCTTTCAAACTCATTCTATGATGCTAATATCACCTTGATACCAAAACTAGACAAAGACACGTCGAGGAAAGAAAACTTCAACCAATATCCCTAATGAACATAGATGCAAAAATCCTTAACAGAATTTTAGCAAATTGCATACAAAAACATTAAAAAGATGGTGCACCATGATTAAGTGGGTTTCATCCCAGGGATGCAAGGTTAGTTCAACATCCAGAAATCAATAAATGTAATTTGCCTTATAAACAGGCTTAAAGTTAAGAATCACATGATTATTTTGATAGATGCAGAAAAAGCATTTGATAAGATACAGCATCCCTTCATGCTCAAAACACTAGGAAAAATAGGGATGGTAGGAACATACCTTAACATTGTAAAGGCTATCTATGCTAAGCCCATGGCCAACATCATTCTAAATGGAGAAAAACTAAAAGCATTCCCCCTAAAAACTGTAAAAAGGCAGGGATGCCCTCTTTCACCACTTATTCAACATCATTCCATCAACAACATTTCACCTCTATTCAACATCATCTTTGAAACTCTAGCCAGAAGCAATTAGACAGACCAAAAACATTAAAGAGATACAAATTGGAAAAGAAAAACTCAAACTATCACTATTTGTGGGTGACATGAATCTATATTTAGAGGAGCCAAAAAATTCCACCAGAAAACTTCTAGAACTCATAAATGAATTCAGTAAAGTAGCAGGATATAAAATCAATACTCATAAATCTAAGGCATTTTTATTCATAAGGAATGAACCCTCTGAAAGAGAAATTAGGAAAACTACCCTATTCACAATAGCCTCAAAAAAACAAACAAACAAACAAAAAAACCTTGGAAATCAATCTAACAAAAGAAGTGAAAGACCTCTACAATGAGAACTACAGAACACTAAAGAAAGAAATTAAAGAAAACCTTAGAAGATGGAAAGATCTCCCATGTTCTTGGATAGGCAGAATTAATATTGTCAAAATGGCCATACTACCAAAAGTGCTATACAGATTCAATGCAATTCCAATTAAAATCCCAATGATGTACCTCATAGAAATATAGAAAGCAATCATGAAATTCATTTGGAAGAATAAGAGACTGAGAATAGCTAAAGCAATCCTTAGCAGGAAGGATTGCTCTTGCAGGACTGTTGTCACTCTCTACCACCCCCTTGACACCAGTTATTGTGAACCTTTCTCTAGAATCATTCCCAGAGATTAAATGCTGCAAGTTTTACCCAAAGGGTCTTGGATCTCTTTTGTAGAGTCCTGAGTTTGTTCCTGAACTCAGGAAGATGCAATACAATGGTTTCTATTGTTGAATAAAAATGAAAGAAAAGTCCTGGTGAGTTTTAGACTTGGGAATAGAAAAAATGATAAAGCTTGAGGCTGGTTGTAAAAATGAAATACCCTGAGGATGGGGAATGCCATAAGCCAACAGCTAAGTTCCTAGGAGGAAATCAGAGATTCCTGACTGCTCAGGCTTTTGTATTGAATTCTTCCCTGTATTCATTTTTTTTTAAATAAAGAGAAACAGATCTTTTAACAAAAAAGGCTCTGTCTAGAAATCTGTGTGTGACACAAACCCATAGGACAATGAGACATTCACACTTTAAAATCCCATGCACAGAGTTAAGGAAGTACAGGGGAAGCAACATATCAGGTGCAACCAGGGGCAGAGCCACGGAGATGGCTTCTGCAGGAAATGACACTCAAGCAGAGTCCAAGATGCTCCAAGATGAAGAAGAGATGTGCATGAAGAATAGTGCAGTAGAGATGGAGAGACCAGCTCTGGTGATTGCCCCCAGGTGCCAGAGGGTGAAGCATATCCATAAACCATCTATGGGAAATGAATAACTGGGGGGGGGGGAATCATCTGATACTCATTCTTGACTATTACATTGGCATTCTAACCCATTCTGTGTTTTCTTCATCAACATATTAACATCACTTTGCAATTTGGACTACCATGTTTGATATTGAACCCAGCCCTCCTAAATATTTGACACAAATATAATTGTATCTTAAAGGTGGGGAAATAGAAGCTTAGAAAGAAGAAAAACTTACTCAAGTTTACACATTTAGACTAAGTCAAATGAGATTCAAAGGATTTCTGATCTTAGTAACCCAAACATATATGACTCAATTGTTTTCATGTCTTGCTTCACAGTACATACTCTACTTTGTCCACTATGTATTTAAAATTATCTCTTGAAATGAGAGTTGAACTGCTTTTTCTTCCTGTACTTTCTTACATATGCTTTTTTAAAAAAAAAAATCACAACATTGCTCAATGTCAAATAATAGCATATTATGATATATCTCAGGTTATATAAACACTGCTGGCATTAGTTTATATTATTTTATTGTATGCATGCAATTAGTCTTTACCAATATTAAACTCTTGCTTTTTGTGGGATACTGTGTACAATTTTCACATTGTCTAATTAAAATAAGCAAGACATGAAAGAGAATAAAAGCTGCAACTTGAACCTGTGCATGATTCTCAAAGGTCAGTTGATAATGTACATGTAAATATGAGTGAAAGCTGATAGGATGGAGAGTGGGTAGAGGAAAAAAATCACATGTAATCTTTAAGTCCATATGACGCAGTACCAAGTAGTAAAATCTACTCCGGTGGAGTGAAACAGGTCTCTGATTTGTGACTTCACCTTGCGACCTAGAACAAGCCCCTTGACTGTTTCAAAGTCTGGTGGGTTCCTCTTATACGAAAGGAGTCTGTTCTGTGATTAAATGAAAGAGTGGAGGTTGGCATGTTTGGTACCTGAAAATGTATGGTAGATATCTTATCAGTCCTCTGAGCCACTGTCTCTGCATCTTCACTGGCTCTGGAAAATATTGCTTTGTGGGAGTAAAGATGTAGACAAAGCAAATAATTGATTTTCTAAAACTCATATTATTCTAGTACACTTAAAAATGAATCCATTATAATACTTTCAGATAAGTATTAAACTTGCAAATTTTAAACTATCTGCTCTTGAAATTTGGATATTTATCTTTCTTTTCCAACACATGTGAGCTAGGAAAATTGCTCCTTTAAAATTACTTCAAATACTATGTAACAATTTACAACTTTAAGTCACAGTAAACCCCAGACTATAAACTTAAGACACAGATTTGAAGGGATATTTGGTAATATATAACAAAAAAAAACCTTAGCATTCGGTTAACCCTATGACCCACTTCAAAGAAAATTCATCATAAGTGAATAACTATGGATGTGTCCAAGGATTTAGCAGCCATAAAGATGTCTTTGTGTCTTTATAACAGTAAATATTAGAAGTAAAGAGATTCAACAATAGTGATCCAGATAAATAAATTTTGATTCATCCATATTATGAAGTCATTTAAATGATAATGAGTAAGAATATCTATTTCCATTAAACTATATTCTTAACAGTTTAAGTGAAAAAAAACATAGATTACGAGAATGTATAATGTGAGCCTACTTTTATATGAAATAAGTATAAAAGAAAAAGATGAAGAAAAATATATCAACTGTTATGAATGGTTATCACTGAATAATAGGATTATGAAAGAATTTTATTATCTTATTTATGCCTATTTGTATTTCTTCAAATTTCCACCATAAATATTTTTTATTACTTTACAGGGTACTGACCCTCTCAAATTTATATTAAAACCCCTGCCATAAACCACACGAGAAAGGAGCAATGCTCTGGAAAAGTAGATTTGTATAGAAATACTTGACAAATGCAATATGTTTATTCTATAAAATGTTGAACAAATTGATAAGAATATTTTGATGTCCCAATAGATAAATGAAGAAAGGCCTTGAATATTTAATGCCACTAACAACAAG
Source organism: Sciurus vulgaris (assembly GCF_902686455.1). Classification (NCBI taxonomy): domain Eukaryota; kingdom Metazoa; phylum Chordata; class Mammalia; order Rodentia; family Sciuridae; genus Sciurus; species Sciurus vulgaris. Next base: position 46,331,936 of record NC_136461.1, read on the forward strand.
CACATGGAAGTAGTCAGGTTTCGAAGCAAGCACATGAGAATGAATAGGATCTTGTTGCTTTTTAAACCTATGAATTAAAATAACTTAAATAAAGAAATACAACTACATAATACCCAGTGCTAGCAGGGAGAGAAATGGGATTTGGCACACATTAGAGGTACAACACCTACATAAAACGCATGAGCAATGTGTACCAGCAGACTTAAATATTTGTAACTGTTGACTGACTGAATTATTTCGCTTTGGGGAGTTTTTGATTAAAGAATTCTCTAAATACAGAATCTATATCATGAACAAAATGTGCAGTGTAGCATTATTTATGACCGTATAATTGGTAATAAGTGCCTATTTGTAGGAGAGAGAAGGACATTTTCAGTACAGAATAGTACGTAGCTACTGATGCAGCATTTAAGAATGCTCCTGGTAAAATAAAAAGGGTGTGATTTTAAAAAAGTGAATAGGCATGATTTATAACAAATACATGTTTTCATGCTTAAACACATAATGCACACACACACACACACTCAGAAAAAGGGGTTGGTGACAAGCAAATATACCAAGAATCTTTAAAGGTAATATCTTTGGTTTGTAAAATTGAATTTTTCCCTCTTGTTTTATTTTAAACTGTGTATGGGTGTGTTTCTTGCTTGTATGTGCATATTATTAAAATTTCCTTTAGTGAGTGTGGGTTATTTTAATTTTTCTTATATGTGGTGCTGGGAATTGAACCTGAAGTTTTGCACATACTAGGCAAGCAGCCCTTGGTTTGTTTTTTAACATTGGGAAATGCCTTCTATGAAACCTAAATAGATCTTCTTGTGCCCGTAGGAACATAGATGAACTTGCCTTCAATACAGAGTTAACCAGAGGAATATTTGCTTATTTAACTTTGTAAGTTAAGAAAGTTGCCAGAAGAAAAAAAAAAGAGAGGTTAAGGTAGTTCGCAATCAATTTAAAGTCTAGTAGGTATCTTAAATCAATTTTATGAGGAACATATTCTGTTGCAGAAAACTATGCAAGGAAATAGGAAGACAAATAATATTTCTTTATCTTTTAAATGTGTGCTCAGGGAAACAAAGAAGAAGGGTGACCATCATGAACAGAAAAGACATTAGAATAGAATACGAAAGCAGACACCCACACTGTAACTCATTGCTGTTCTTCCCTCAACTAATTTAGGTTTGTAAAGCAAATCGGGGACATCTGTACAGGGCAAAGTAAGTTGGGAGTGGCCACTGAGCTTCCTAAGAAAGAGGCCGTGGCTTGGATGCTTGTTTCCTAGACAACAGAAGCTGAGAGAGCCCACACACATGCACAGGTGACACTGAGAAGATGATTGTTCAACTCATCCATCTGATTCCATTTGCTACTAATTCATTGCCAAGCTCCCTGGGACTCAAGTTTCCTGATCAATAAAACAAGTATGGGTTCATCAAACACATATCAGATGCTTGGCACTGTTTGAGGTGGTGAACACAGAGACTAAGACAGAGGAGGGTGGTGCTGAGTGTGGGGACTGGCAGGAGACTCCCTGGGTCACAATCCCATCTGTGATCCTTAAAGCTCCTACTTCAATCGTTTCATCATTTGGCCTCTAGCTCAGCATTTTCTCTTATTTTTTTTTTTTTCCTGTCTGACCCATTTCTCCTTCATGGGCCTCTGGTGGTCCTTCATTGTGAGGTTAATGTTGCAATGTTTCTTTCCCCAAGATTCTGTCCCTTGATTGCCCATTCAATAGGTAATTACCACCAGCTTTGTGACTACAAAGACGATTCTATACATGGATAATTCCTGAGTTTCTATCTCTAGCCTTGATTTATCACTTTAACTTCACATTCAATACTCTACTAGGTTATTTAGCAACCATGGCCGGAAAATAAGTCTTGATTTGAGCTCACCCCTCAAAAAAAAAAAACTATTTTTTTCTAAAATCCCCCCCATGTCATAAAATTGCAACTCCATTCTATGAGAGTTACTTAGAACAAAATTTGGAGTTATCAACTCTTCTCTGATATTTTTTCAAATTCTACTTTTAGACCATTAGCATATCTTACTGGCTCCATCTTGAAAATACATCCAATGTACAATCATTTCTCACCATTTCTCACTGTGACCCTCTACTTCTGTTCCATTGTTTTTATCCTTGGTTATTGCAATAGTGTACTTACTACTTTCCTGTGACTTCTCATCCTTCTTCAGTGTTGTCTCAATAAAGCAGCTAGGCTACTTCTAAAAAAGAGTGAGAAGAGCCAAGAAATGGAAACAATCTAAGTGTCCATTAACTGGTGAATAGATAATGAAAATGTAACATATAGACACAATAGAATGCCATTTAGCCATGAATGAATGAAATCCTCTCATTTGCAACAACATGGATAGAACTGGAGATCCTTGTTAAGGAAAGCCAGGCACAGAAAGACAAGTGCCATATGAGTTCATTCCTATGTCAGAGTCCAAAAACATTGATCTCAAATAAGTTGAGAGTAGAATGGTGGTTACCAAGGATGGGCAGAGTCGGGGAAGTGGAGGGGGAAAGGTTGATCAAGTTAAGTTGCAGTTAGAAAGGAGAAAGAAGTTCTGGTGTGCTCTTGCACGCTAGGGTGACTATAGAGAACAATAATGTGCAGCATATTTCAAAATGCTAGAAGAAAGGATTTTAATGTTTCCACTATAAGGAAATGACAACTGGTTGAGGAGGTAGATATATTTAACTTGATTAAAACTTAACACAAACTATACATGTATTAGAACATTACATGGTACCCTATTAATATGTACAATCTTTGTTTTCATGCAGTAGTTAATACATTTGAGAGATCATTGATTTCTTTTTTATTCAGTATAAAACCAATGTGCTTGTTTTTGCCAGAAAATCCTTCCATTGGTCATGCTTTCCCTTGCTCAATATGCTCCCCCTAATACTGTCTCCCTTACTGTTCTTCCAACACTCCAACAGCTGGGCATTCTTCCTGCCTTAGTACTCAGGCAGTGGCTAGTCTCCTGAGTAAGAAGAACTTCTTCCAGATATCTTGGGATTTGCTTCCAATCCTTGCCAAAATGATCTTCCCTTGTTGGAGGACCCTCCCTGATTACCCTGTGTAAGATGGATGTACTCCTCCCCAGGGCTGCTGCTTTGTACAGCTCCAAGGAGTGTCATTCATGTCATGATCAACGAGGATCATGGCCCCTGTAGTGGCACAGAGTGCAGATTGTGGTAGCACATACCAGCCTGTCCATCGCCATCTCTTCTGCTTTCTTTTGCATAGTACTTAATACCATCTGAGTTTTTTTAGTTAATTAGTTATTTATTGCCTTTCCCATATCTACTACAATACAGCTTCGCCAGAGCTTTTGTCTGTTTTGTTTACTACTATGTCTCCAGAGACCACCATCTATTTTATAATTGATATTAATACATATTGATTGAGAATATAGAAATCACTGTGGAAGAGTTGTGCTGTCCAATATGATAGCCACTAGCTACATAATATGTGCACCTGAAGTATGACTAGTATGACTGGGAAATTGAAGGGTTTTAATTTTTGTTTTAATTAACTGAAATTTAAATTTATAAAGGGGAGCAGTCTTCAAGATTTTCCCACTAAACATAACTTTACTGTTTTAATAGGACATTTCATGTTAACCACTGCATTATGGAAGGTATTATTTAAGTTAAATGCTTTTGACTTTCTCATTGTGAATACCAGAAAAATTAAGATGATATGTGGAGCTTGCATTGTACCTTTTGGATAGCCTTGTTCTAGTTTCTTCAACTATAAAAGGACAATAACAGGGGTCTACCTACCAGGGATATTTTGAAGCTTAGATGATATAACACAGGGAAATATCTGGTGTAGTGCCTGATGCATAATATGTGTTCAGTAAATATGAACTTCTGTTGTACCACTGTTGTTGTTATTATTGGAACACAGGATACTGTCAGCACATTGAACAGGGACCAGTCCTTACCTGAGTTGAGGAAAGACTTGATTTTGAAACGAAGTTCAGTTAAATTCTGAAATGGGATTATTAACAGATCATGTAAATTTTAAGGAAGGAAGTTTGCAGGAGATGTGGTGGTCAAATTATTCTTAAAAGAGTAATTACTCAGACTTGGGTCTTTCTGCCCCAAAGTCTGTGCTGTGAAACATCATCTGACGCTGCCTCTTAACAGACTTCTATCCACTGAATTGAAATGTAAAAGAAAAATCTCTAGATCCTCAAAAGAGTCCACTTAACCTTGAATCAAGACACTCTGCTACTTGGCTTGATCTAGTGCTTCTCAAACCTCACATTTGAAGATCTCTAGAGAACTCTTTGAACTTATTATTTGGTGTAAGATAACTCTATGACAATTTAAAATTTCCTTTTTATACTTTACTATAATCCTAAATACTGACATATGCATATACTAAATCATGTGGATAAGCACATAATAATAAATGAGTAACGCTCTGAAATTTTCATGCCAACTTGTATGATTCTTTATGATTGTGCTGGTTTCAGTAACTACCAAGAGTGAACAAAGTGCTGAATGTTTAATTTGATGTTCCTCAAAGCAGGTCCTGAGGACCACAGGAGGCATATCAAAGATTTTCAAGATTTTACTTTGCACTTTCACATTCAAATTAGTCAATACACGAGACTTAGCCAGTTCAACCCTTTCTCAATAGATCAGTGCTAAGAGAGGAATATGAGACAGGAAAAGACAGATTTTTGAAGATCCAGTATGATTTTAGCCTACTTTGTATTCCTCTGAACCACACACACATACTGCATTCTGTGAACTAATGTATGCCTATATGTTATTATGATTTTCCTACAGTCCTCTTCTTGTATAAATGCATTCAATCTGTCATAAACGTATTTTGCACCGTAACTTGTCATTTGGAAAGTATTCCTTACAGGACTCTGGGCCTCATCAAATTATTGTTTTTAAGTTACTGCCACACCTGGAGGGACCATTCTAATTGGCCTCACAATGTACTGGAGGGTTAAATTAATTCATATGAACCTCACAGCTGGACAGCTGCCCAGCACTCTATACCAGCAGCTGTTTGACGCAATAAACCAAGAATTGGATTTCTTGCAGCAGAAATAAATTTTTAACCATGCCGCCCATTTCCACAGAGGCAAAATACAAGATATGATTTCTGTATGAGGTGATTATGATAGAAACCTCCTTGGAGGAAGGGTGTCATTTTCTAAGTCAAGGCCCTGTCCTGCCACATTACTTAAGCACAACATGACATGGAAATATATTTAATAGGATTTGGCTACAGGCAAAAAGTCTGAAAAATTGTACAGGGATTCGAAGAATCTGCTGTTGAGATATGCATGGAATTCAAAATTCACTAGAATTGAAATCCTTAAGACAATCTTTGGCTCATAACAAAACAAAAAAAAAATCTTCTCAAGTGTAGCTATACTGGTATACTCAGTATGATAAAAGCCATCATAATCCTAGAACCAAGGAGAAGATCCAAAATGCTTCTTTACATTTATTTCACAATTCAGCTCCACTAAAATTATTTTTATTCAGCACATACTAAATAACTGGCATTTCATAAGATGCTTTGAAATTCCTTACTTAATAACAATAGATAGGTTTAGCACTACTTGTTGGAGACATTACATATGTAGGATTTTATAATGATGTTATAATGTAGGTATTGTGATTGTATTCTCTTTGATTCAAGTGCTTAGAAGACAAGATGGTGGAGAGTCATTTTGCATCACTGAGAAAAGGTCAAGCTGTCAGGATGGAGGATCATTGAGCCAGAAGGGGTCTGGGTCCCTGTAAAACCTTCATGGAACAGGGCCACCATTTTAGTCCTGGTCAATTACCCTAGATCTATTATGTGAGGTAGAGAAATATACTCTTCCTGTTTAAGCTCCTGTTAGTTGTTATTTTTTTTTTCAGATGTGGGTCAAACATCTACAGTCATGCTAATACAAATCTTGCCTCAAATTATAATCTAGGTGATTTAGAAAAGAAGGAAATTATTATTTTCAGACAAAGAAAGAAAATAAAAAATAAAAATTTAATTTTTTTAAATAAAAAATAAAAAATTTAACCAGCAATACTGTTGGTTAAATGTTTGTGGGGGGAGGAAGATAGAACAACATGAAAATCCCATTGTTCCACAATAATAAGATCTGAGAGACTATTTTTTTTTTTATTGTAAACAAATGGGATACATGTTGTTTCTCTGTCTGTACATGGCATAAAGGCATACCATTTGTGTAATCATAAATTTACATAGAGTAATGTTGTTTGATTCATTCTGTTATTTTTTCCCTTCCCCCCACCCCTCCCACCCCTCTTTTCCCTCTATACAGTCCTTCCTTCCTCCATTCTTGCCCCCCTCCCTAACCCTAACTCTAACCCTAACACTAACCCTTCCCTCCCCCCATTATGTGTCATCATCCACTTATTAGCGATATCATTCGTCCTTTGGCTTTTTGAGATTGGCTTATCTCACTTAGCATGATATTCTCCAATTTCATCCATTTGCCTGCAAATGCCATAATTTTATCATTCTTTATGGCTGAGTAATATTCCATTGTATATATATACCACAGTTTCTTTATCCATTCATCAAATGAAGGACATCTAGGTTGGTTCCACAGTCTGGCTATTGTGAATTGAGCCGCTATGAACATTGATGTGGCTGTATCTCTGTAGTATGCTGATTTTAAGTCCTTTGGGTATAGACCAAGGAGTGGGATAGCTTGGTCAAATGGTGCTGAGAGACTATTAAGTACACAGAAATGACTAAAGAACACAGGGAATAACAGATCTAGCCATTGAGTCCTGCATTTGTTGCATACTGTGAAAGTTAGGTTGTATATAAAGAATGTTTTCAAATATATGGAAAATCCAAACTCATAGTAGGTATAAAGCAAACATTTATAAAATTTAGTGAATATTTCAGAATTTTAATTCAAATATTATTAAATATTAACCATTTAAACCAATGGCCAGAAAAAAATTCTTAAAGGTTCAAATAAGAGGTGTTTTATGTGTTGTGGCAAAGGGGTGAAATAAAGTATGTAGTTACTAGTATAAACATTTATAAAGCATCTATTTAAAATGTAAAAATTATTCTGAGCTTGAGCTTCAGGCCAGATTTGATCTTCAGTCCATTTGTCCAACCCTGATTTAGACTAACAACGAACAGAGTGAGTCTGGCTCAGTAAGAAATCTGAAGTCTAAAACATTACAAATGAATTCATAGTAAAGCAACTCTTAATAGGTAGTCATTTATTGGAAGCCCAAACTCCTTCATGTGACCTTAAACTAGGCAACCAGACTGCCTACCAGTCTTTCCTGTGACCCCAGTATGCTGCCCACTACTTTCTAATCACAGACACCTTAGGCCTATGCACCTTGGCTCATGCTCTCTCCTTTTTTCTACATTTCTTGCCTTGGTAACTCATTGTACATTAATTTCAGTTGATGGATTACCTCTTGTAGACAGCTCTCCCTAGACTCTATCCCAATCTCATACTCAAAGTCAATGTCACGCCTCCTGTGCTCTGATATTACTTAGTTCATGTCTCTAGTGGACTAGATATAATTTACGTGTCTCTTTCAGCTTATAAGTAAGTAATAGGTATTTTCTTCAGCACCTTGGACAGTGCCCCACACAGCTGTACTCAAAATAATAGTTTATTGTCAAGTTTTGCACCCAGTACTGCAGTTCTTACTTTCATGATCTTCTTTAATCCTCACAGCACCCACCTGAGATAAGCTTTAACCTCCCATTTATAGATGAAGGGACCAGAAAAGTTAAATAAATTGCCCATGGCTATTAGGTAGTAAAGTGACAAAGTGGAACTCAGACTCAGTTATTTATTTTCCCACATTTTCAAACCCATTTCTGGTGGACCCCAACATCCATAGTCTTAACCTATTAGGCTGTCTCATTGATTGTCAGATTAAAAAATGAAATGTGGCATTAAATATTTTCTGCTGAAACATTTATAGGATATGTTTCAATTTAAACAAACAAGATTGGTTTGCAATAATATCATAAGTCTTCAGAGGTAGAGGGAAACCTGAGATCAATTAGACAAGCTGTATTGTTTTCCAAATCATAAAGCAGCTGCTATAAGAGTACTGAATTTTTAACTCAAGATCATACAACTTACACGCAGACCTTCTGCTTTCTAGTTGGGGACTTTCTTGATTGTTTCTTGCTGTCTCCAGCACTTTCAAAGGGCAGTCACCTGTAGTTAACTTCATTCCACATCAATGAATTGACTTAATCAATGTCCATTTTTTTGAGTAAAATGTGAAAATGAGGTTTTGACAATAAGTCAAAATTGGGTTTGTTCTTCCAATTACATAAAATTAATAAAAATAAAATTGATTTTATTTTGGAACAATATTGTAGAATGGGCTTCATAGTACTCTTAGAAACCCTTTTTAGTCCGCCACCAGGATGACCCTCAACATGCATTAACCACAATGCATTGTCTTTAACTGTTTAATTATTGGTTTCTCTTATTAGATGAACCCTCCAAGAACATGGACCACATGTACAACTCTATGGCAGAGCATAGTTGTTGTTTTGTTTTAAGTATATCATCACAGAGATGGTGAAGACTAAGGACTTATTGGCTTATTATACTGAGAGTGGACCTAGGAGATGTAACTAAGGGAGGTTAGCAGAGGAGCTCATCTTTTGGCGACAGAGGGGAGAGGGAGAAAGAGTTTTAGTCCATTTGGACTTCTATAACAGCATACCATGGATGGGGTAGTGATTAAATAGCAGTTTGGGAATCTAGGAAGTCCATGATGTAGGTGATGGCAAGTTAAGAGCCTGCTAGGGTTTGCTTCCTGATGTCCTCTTGTGACAGAGGGATACTGGGCTTTCCTGAGCTCTTTTTTAAAGATACAAATCCCATTTACAAAGATTCTAACCTCCCAAAGTCCCCAAAGTCCAACCTCCATGTGTGATCATATTGGGGAGTAGATTTTCAAACAAATTTTTTTGGTGTGTGATGTTGAGGGTACACTCTCATTCTATTTTGGTGCATGTGTGCAATCTGGAACTTACTAAGTCATCACACTGCATACTTTCCTGCCCCACAAACCCTTTTCTTGTTGTTAGAAAATGCATGTGAGTGAGAACCTTGGTTTCCTTTTTTCTTTAAGTATGAAAATATTAAAAGAATCCAGGTGGTCAGATTTAGTGTAATCAGTGTTTCTCAGGGAGCATTGTTGATGGATGAATGCAGGCTGATTATATAGTAAATATTTAATTTTAGATTCTGATTATTTCATATTGACATTTCAGAGCAGTAAATATTTTTATGCTGGATTCAGCCTACACTAGAGGAATAACTCCCTCAATGGCAGAGTCTACACATGTAATTGTGTAATTTAATACTTTCATTTAAAACATTTCTACTTTTTGAAATATTTTAGATTTGAAAAATAAATTTCACAGCTGAGAAGAATGGACCTTAGGCTCTTGAGGTTATGGACTAATTTGTCTTTCACTAGGAAAATGCAAGGCTTACTTTTCTGAAAATGACTATTTTGATTTGGCTATTTTTCATCCTCTGGTGCCAGTCAAACCCATATGGAAACAGTCATGGAAGAGTTAAAATAGAGACTTCCATGGAGACATAAGGTGGATAGCTTTTGTTGGAAAGGGTGGTTTTAGACATTTACTGTCAGGAATAGGAACAACCCTAGAGGGTTGTTGAGGAAATGTTTGTTGAGTAATAGAGGTTTGCAGAGAGAACCAACTTAGAAGATTTTTAAAATGATGTGTGTTGAGGGAGGAGAGTGTGCTTAAAGCCATCTGGTCTCTATAAACCAGTAAGTAGTTCTGTCTCAAGTATTCATGAGCATTTTATAGAATGCATTTGAAAAGCTCTTCCCCATTACAAGTCCACCTCATCTCCTAATTTCTAGTGGTTATCAAACACCCAAGAGGAGATATTGTGAGATAGTATGATCACCATTTATAGACAAGGTAATTGATACTGAGAGAGGCTTGATAACTGACCCAAATGACACAATTAGGAGGAGTTAATGAAAAAATCTTTTCCCTACCTGAGTTTCCCTGGGAGCTTCATTATTGTTTCTTCCCACTTCTTTACTTATACCATATCTAGAGAGGTGGGATGGCCTATCTAAATGGTAGCAGGTTGGGTGAGTAGGTGCTCCGTTCACCTCTTCCTCTTCCTCTCTCAGGGGTCAACCACCTTGGAAGCATAGGAGTTTGCTTCACCATGCCATTGGTCTTAATTGGTACCCAAACCAACTGAATTCAGAATTCTAAAAATGGGTCCACTTGGCAAATAAAATAAAGCCACATTCTAAAACTTGTCCTTGACAATTAAGACACAAAATATTTTGACCTCTATTTTTATTCTTTTATTTTGTTTCTTAATATACTCAAAACTAAGGGGTCTACAGGTTCTTTCCCACTTGTAGACCTCAAAATAACTAACAGATAGTCAGGGTTCAAATTCTTCCAAGTTCATGGTCTAAAATCACTGCCATATTGGCAGCAATAGTAATCACTAAATAACCTATGGGCTCCCCTGCTTTCTAGCCTCTCTTACAGTTAGTTTGGGGCCTGTTTATAGTTCTGACAAATGACCCATGAGGAAGAAGTGAGATGTGCTCTTTCTGGGTGATGCCAGTTTTGAAAGCTGGTGTACCATGCACTGTCCCCTGCACTCTGTGCTGAGGTGGTGGCGTTGCATCTAAGAGGCAAGACACTCAGAGGTACTAGACTCCTGAGTTCATCACCTGGGGCAGTCACTTTCTCTCAGCACACTGGGCTTCATGTGAGGGAGAAAAGCTTTGATATGTCAAAATGTCTGGAGGGTCATTTTGTTTCAGTAGCAGAATGTAGATAGGTCCCATTTATATATCTAACGAACACAAAGTTAACATGGAAACAAACATTAAAAAAGACAGTTCTGCTAAGTCATGATAAAACCAATGCTGGTTTGATCTTTCCTTAAGAAGGACTTCCTAGCTCTTGCTATATACCTGTCTCACTCACCTACTAAACTCTAATCTCTTTGACGATAAGGATGATGTCATAACCATCTCTATGTCCTCAGGACCCAGCACAGCTCCTGAAGCTTGTCAAATTGTCACTAGATGACTACTGAGCAGAAGCAAAATGAAGACAGTAATGAATACCAGCCCTGCAATGGAGTTATTATGCCTTTGTATTATTTGTAATTATCATTAGCATAAATTATACATCTATTCAGCATAAATATATACATATATTTATGTTTAAGTTAACTATTTAGTAAACTGAATATAGTTCATTATATAATAAGCAGCCTTTTATTTTAAACAGGCATTTGTGTTTCAGAGGTCAGACCCATCAATGTAATTAATTCAGACTGTCCAAATGAGGGACAGGGAGAAAGCTTTGTGCTTTGAAGATTATTTACAAAAATACCCCAAAGCTCAAGTTGGAAATAGAGAGAAATGGGGGCTGGAAGAGACAGATAGTCAAGCCAATAGGGAAATAGTACGTAGAAGTGCATCTTAGTCTGTTTTGTATTGCAATAACACAGTACCTGACACTAGGTATTTCTGCTAAGAAAAGAGGTTTATGTAGTTCCTAGTTTTAGATGCTGAAAGTTCAAGATCAGGCAGCACCATTGGTCAGCCACTGGAGAGGGCCTTCTGGCTACATAACAGCATTGACAGATGGTATTACAATGTGACAGGACATTTACAAGAAGCATTCTGATGGTATGTGCAGAAAAATATTAGGGGCAGGTGACAGGTTCACTTAGAACAACCCACTGCCTTAGAAACTATTTCACTCCTTTGAGACCTAACTACTCCATGGGACCAGTATTGACTCTTTCATGAAGGCAGTCCAGACTCAAACAACTTCCAATGGGGCCCGACTCTTAGAAGTTCTACCACCTTTCATTGCTACACTGGGTACCAAGCACATGAACCTTTGGAGGACAAACCATGTTCAAGCCACATCCAGGTAGAAATGATGACCTGATAAAATATAATTCTGTGTGTCTATATAGACCATGGCTCAGGCCTGCAGCCAGGGTTACCACTGAGGGTAACCTGAGGTTGAACAGAGTGTTTAAGAAATGAACTGAAGTTTGCTGCACCAGGAGACAAGCCAGCAATATGCAATAACATAGGCCAGGGAATCTCTGAAACTTCATGGAGGAGTGGAGTGTAAAGATGATGGACAAACAAAGCTTCTCCTAAGCTGGACAAGTGGCCATAGGCGATGAGAGGTAGTGAGCAGACACTAGGCCCCACATGAGGGAAAAGAAGACCTTCTGTTGGGAAAGTTTAAGACCCATGGTTCTTGGACAGCCCAGAAGCAAATAGGACTGATTGGGTCTCAAGAGAGCAATGCTGAATCTCAGCTAGTTTGATAAAAGGAGACTCCAGATGGCTTCAATTCAAAGTGAACAAATAAAAATGACAGGGATGCTTACATACCAGGGCATGTAGCAATTCCTGTTATATTTTTGAGGTAGTGTCCAAGACTCATGGGTGGATTAGAAAAAATATTTGGCAATGCCATTGCCCTAAAGAATTCAACCATCTAGCTGGGAAATCCGGGGGGAAAAAATAACCACTGTCTCAAGGAAAAAATCCAAATATCTCAGCTTAACACCCCTCACTGTTAATGATATATCACCAAACAACCCCTCTTTCTTTCTTATTATCATTCTCTCTCTCTCTCTCTCTCTCTCTCTCTCTCTCTCTCTCACATCCCCCTCTCTCCCCTCCCCTTGGACTGGGGGTTGAACCCAGGGGTACTTTACCACTGAAATGCATTCCCAGCCCTTTAGTTTTTTGAGACAGGGCCTCATTATGTTGACCAGGCTGGTCTTGAACTCATGATCCTCCTGTTTTAGACTCCCAGGTGGCAGGGATTACAGGCATGCACCACCATGCCCAGACCAAACAACATCTCTAGCATCTTCTATCGTGACCCACCTTCAAGTTCTGGTGAAAACCAGGGATGTTTTCACTGATCTTCAAGTATGCCATACCTTTTAAAAGACTTGGATATTTCCTCTGCTTTTAATGCTTTCATCTTTGATTGCCTAAGAAATTTATTTTTAAAAAAAATTAAATTTAGTCATTTATTCATTTTAATAAAATTTTACTGAAACAGAAAAACACAGACCTTGTACATATTAATGGATGTATCAAGTGGTATTTAAATACATGTACACATTGGGTTATGTTTAAATCAGGTTAAACTTATTAAATCTCCTCAAATAGCTGTTATTTCCTTATGGGAAACATTTTAATCCTTTTTTCTAGTTTTTTGGAAATATGCAGTCCATTATTGCTTCACCTTTTTGAGCAGTAACATACTAGAACTTGTTACTACCATCTAACTATAACTTAGTACCCGTTGATAACCCCAACTGATTCACCCCTCCCTGCTAGTCTAACCCCCATTCTACTCTCAACTTCTATGAGATCTATTTTTTTCCGATTCCACACCTGCATGAGATCATGCAGTACTTGTCTTTCTGTGCCTGGCTTATTTCACTTAACATAATGCTCTCCAGCCCCATCCACTTTGAGTCAAATGACAATATTTCATTTTTTTGTAATAACAAAATAGTATTCCATCATGTACATGTAGTGCAGTTTCTTTATCCATTCAGGTAATTACATTGTAATTATGGAAAATACTGTGGAGGTTCTTCAAGAAATTGAAAATAGAACTACCATACAATTCAGCAATCCTACTATTGGGTATATACACAGAAAAAATGAAGTCATTATGCCAAAGAGACATCTGAACCCCCACGTTTATTGCAGCCCTGTTCATTAAAGCCAAGAAATGGAAACAACCTGAGAGTCCACCAACTGATGAGTGGATATGTTTCTATTGAGCCAACAAGATCTAGTTCTGATTACTCTTCCCTGAAGCTTTCCAAGTTGTTGAAAGAGGGGGTAGGATACTAAAATTACTAAGCTCATGTGTTTGTCTCTGCTATGGACTGAACTCTTCCCTTCCCCCAATCCAGGTGTAGAATCCCTAAGGGCAGGTATACCTATATTTATAGATAGGGGTGATGAGGTGGTAATTAATGTCAAATGAGGTCATAAGTGTAGGGACCAGATGCGATAAGAATAGTCTCCTTATAAGAAGATACACCAGAGGCATGAGGAAATCCTTTGGGCTGGGAAGGAAATGCTTTTAGTGAAAGAAATGTGGATCAAACACTCATTCCTTATCAAGCATTTATTCCTTTGGAGCAAAAAATAGCAGATATTATTGGCCATTGAGTAGCTAAAAGTTGAGTAGAAATACAATACTGAATTTACAAGGAACATTTGTCTGGGATATGGTAGGATGTATAGGAGTCAGGAGAGTGTAATAGTCCTTAGTCTTGACTACACACTGGAACCAACTGGAAAAGTTTAGAAACACTGACATACAGATGCTACTTTCAGAGAGTTTCACTAGATTGCTGTTGTTCTTTGGTTATTAGGTGTTCCGCAAAAGCTCATGTGTAAGACAATGAATGCAAGAAGGTTTAGAGGTGAAATGGTTGAGTTATGAGAGCCTTAATCTAAACAGTGAATTAACCTCTTGATAAGATTGACTGGTTGGTAACTGTAGGCCAGCAGGGTATAACTGCATTGCCATGTCTTGAACCACACCCTCCCTCCACCACACTCTTCCACCACGATTTATTTGCCTCGGGCCCCAAGGAATGGAGCAGGCTGTCTATGGACTGAGACCTCTGTAACTGTGAGCGCCTCTGTAACTCTGAGACCTCTGTAACTGTGAAAAAACAAACTTTTTCTCCTAAAATTGCTCCTGTTAGGTCTTTTAGTCACAACAACAAAAAAGCTGACTAAAACAATTGGTCTGAAGTATGATCAGGTCATCGAGAGTTTGGAAAAGCTCCACAGGTGATTCTGATGTGCAGCCAAGTTTGAAAATTAGTGGACTAGGAACCTGGATGGAAGAAGGGAATTGCAGGCTTAATGGGGAGAGTGGGGAGCCAATCAGAGGCACATCAGAGCAGCACTTACTACTGTTATACATTTGACAACACTTAACAAGTGCCCATATTGTGAGAGGCATGGGAGAGGACCTATTAATACAACTCAGAGGGCATGCATTAAGAACTCAGACAACACGAAAATCAAATACCACTGTTTATTTAGTGAATGTCTTTTAAGGGGCTGGTAAATACTATGAAGACATCATTTTAATAAGCTCCCATCATCTCTGCTAGGTAGGGGGCAAGTTAGGCTTTTATTAAATGATGACAGATTGAGGCACATTCTTGGCTAGATTCAGTAACTAGTGTAATATAATCTAAGGGGACCAGCAATTCACTTAGCATTGTGAAGATTATAACTCAGCATAGCAGAAAAAAGTCCCTAGAGATAGATCCTCATGGAACAGGCTTAGAAAACAGACCTGAGGGAGGCTGGAGGGTACCTTTGGAAAGAAAACCGAAGCAATATAGTAGCAATGATATTATTACTAATACTATTATTAGTATGACGCCAAGCATCTCACTCAGTGTTTTCCATGTATTATTTCTAGCATTCATCCTGAAAGGTAGCTATTAGCTCCATTTTGGAAGAGGAAAACATGGTATACAGAGGTGAAGGAACTTGCTCAAAGAAAAACAGCTTTTAAACAGCCAAGTTAGGTTTTGAATATAGGTATGATCTGAATGAGGTTCTGTAGCCTATTCTCTAAATCATAGGCCAGTATTCTCTTAATGGAGCAAGAGATAGAGAGACAAATTGATAAGGATGAGATAAAGCAACCAAGCCCCCCTTCCAAGTCTTGGAAGCAAAGAAGTTTCAGCTAGGTGGATTGTTTTTAAACACCGATAGGCAGTTGATAGCTAAAAGCAACTATTAATCGTGGCATGCTGCAGACTTCAGAACAGGGGATAAGGATGGGATGGCAGATAGAGGTACAGAGGAGGTCCTGTGTCATCTTTAGCCATCCCAAGAACTCTGTTTACAATCTGCAGGCTGGTGCCATGGGGATGAGAAGAGGAGAATGGAACTCACTAGCTGCTGAGTTCACGTTCAAGTTCATATTTTGATTACTTAAACTTCTTCATAAATGTGTGCTGCTGGTGCATGTGAGCCATGTGTTGAGCTCAACACCACACACATGTATGCATGTTTAGTATATTCCAGGGTACCATATATATTACCACATATACAAAAACTGGGAGAGTCATATAACTTTTAGTCTAATCCTTTGGAAATAGCAACAGGAAACATAGTGTTTCTGGGGCAAATCCAATATCAGACTAGTCCCTCCCTTTTCACATTTAAGATGGGTCAGGTACTGTGCTAAATGACTTAAATATTTCACCTCATTTATACAACACAGCTACCCCAGGAGGTTGGCACCATTGCTAACTTTGATTTACCGATGAAACCAAAGCTTGAGATTTAAAACAGCTCATTCCAGGTCACACTGCTTGTAAGTGGTTAAGTAGGAATTAGTACCCAGTTGTTCCTGAGTCCAGGGTCCCTAAGTCTTTAGCTACTATGATGGAGATGGAAATATGACAAATGTAAATGTACATTTAGAGTAGTACAGGCTTTCCTTTTCCTGCAAATTTGATGTAAGAAAATGACATCAGCTGGGAACTACTATAAAACAACTGTTGACTATATAATTAGATTAAAGTCTAGGATAGGAAAGAGAAGTCTAAGGTGCTCAACAATGGCTACTTCCCAATGGCTACAGTACTAGGGTACTGTGCTTTTGTGCTCTAGCTTTGAGCCAGCAATTTTAGAAGGATAAATGTGTTAGCTTCCCATAGCTGCTATAACAAATTTTCATCAATTTATTGACTTATAACAATATCAAATTATGATCTTACAGTTTTGTAAGTCTTATTACACTGAGATAAAATCAAGGTATTCAGGGAATAGCATTCCTTTCTGGGGACCCAGAGAGAATCAGTTTCCTTGAATTTTCTAGTGTCTTCAGGCTGTCAACTTTTCTTGCTTTGTGTCCTCTTTCCAGAGGTAGCTAGTTTTAAACTTTGTTGTTGCTGTTATTTTCATTGCAAAAGTGTTATTTCAGCAGGTTACCTCGATATCTTCAAGTTGGATGCTTATCATGTTCTTCATTGTGGTCTCCCTGTATGTACATTAGTTTTCTAGGGCTCCCACACAAAGTACCACAAACTCTATGGCTCAAAACAATAAAACATTTACTGTATAATATTCTGGTGACTGGAAGTCTGAAACTAAGATGTCAGCAGGACCATACTCCCTCAGAAACTTGCAGAAGGAACTCCTTTCTTACCTTTCTCTAGCTTCTGGTAAGTTTCAGGCAATTCTTGGCCAGCCCTGGCTTGCAGCTATATAACTCCAATTTCTGCCTTTATTATTATTGTAGCATTCTCCCTCAGTATGTGTGTCTTTAGATGGATTTTTTATTAGAAGTCATATTGGATCAGGAACTGCTTTATACCAAAGGAAACTAATCCCAATTAATTACATCTACAACAAGCTTACCTTCAAATAAGGTCAGAGTTTAAGTTACTGGAGGATACAGCAACCTAGATATCTGTGGATTTCAGCAGTGTTCAGTAAAGCTATTAGAAAAAGTGGATGGAGAAATGAGGGGTTTTTATTAAAGCAAATAAAAACAAAGCAAGTCAATAAATTATCAATAAATAAATGAGACTCATCTGGTTCAAGATGGAAAGACAAAGTATGTTTTGAACTCTTCTCCCATTTAGAACTAAATTGAAATCATGGTAAAGAAATGAAAAGGCAATAAGCCCAGAACCATGTCAAACATGAAATGGGGATCATCAGGAGATGGGAAATTTCGAAAGGTTTCAGGAAAAACAGAGGACAGAAGACTGCTGGTGAATAAAGAGAGTCTCCCAGCACTGCTGAGTTGCTGAGAGTTTTCATACTCAGAAAAGTGGCATTATAGACAATGTGGAGTTGGGAGGATGCAAATGGGAGATTAATTGAAAGCTGATAGAAGAGTCAGCTGTGTACCCCAAGTGCTAAATAGTCAGCAGCCAGGTGACCATCTACCTGCATCAGGCTCCCGTGTGGTTGTCTCAGCCAGGCCCATGAGCCCCACCTTCCTCAGGGCCAGGGTCCCTGATAGCTCATTCTGAAAAAGGAGTAGACAACCAAGTGTGATTAGATTCATGAGGAATACCAGAAACAATAAGGTAAAAGATCACAATTCACAGTCATAAATGTATAAACAGAGATATTTGGAAACCAAGAGAAATTTTTTAAAAATCTAATTGTTTTCCTTTAAAAGAGTAGAGAAGATATTGCAGTCATGAAGCAAAAGATGCACTTAAACGAAAGGATAAAAATAAGAACAAACTCTTGGAAATTTAAAAATGTGATTGCAATAAAATAAAAGAAAAATAAAATATATAGTAGAATAAGAAAAGGAGGTTAAGAAAATATGGTTAAAAACAAAACATTCTGAGGGAAAATGGGTCCCAACTTTAAAACCTTTCCGCACTAATTTAATCTGAGGGAAAGATTCCACCACTCTCTTAGAAGGCTCCTTGCAAAATGAGGTGGTAGACCAAGAAGGAAAATGACATGTGAATAATGCAGTAGAAAAATCCACTGAGAAAGTTCTAGAACCACAGCTCTGGCAGACTCAAAGTCCAGTTGTCTCAGGAGCCTAGGTCCAGGGAAGAAGTTACTGGCTAAGCACAGGTGGCGGCAGAAGTGGAGGTGGTGATGGGGCTTGAAAGAGTCAAAAGGATCATTTAGAACTTGGGAAAGGCTGGTGCTGTCAGAAAGGGTATTGGCTGAAGTGAAAAGGAGATGCCATTTAAAGGATGCTCAAGTCTTTCTTCTCTGAGTGATGCAAGAATTACCACACAGGAGTGGAAATGTTAGAGGCCTAATCTGGGAGCAACACTTGGCTCTACTGTGAACACTGTCCCATAGGGAGAGCAATTCAAAGCTGTGATTAGTTCTTAAGGCTTAGGATAAAAATGCCAATAATTCACTGAAGACTGTGGTTTCAGAACAGAGAACAAATGTGATCGATGTTGCCCGCAGGGAAGAAGAGTTGGTTGAAGGTGAGCTCAGCAATGGCATTGTCTTTCAAAACCAAGTCAAAACTGGTTATGGTGATGGGACAGCTTATTCTCAGAGAATAAACTCTGAGAAGCTAAGGGGACTCCAGGGGGAACCATGAGTGTACCTTGGGAAGAGTGGGCTGTGAACTGGGAAAGAAATCCTCTCTGGTCACTACAGAGATCCACAGATAACATAAAGACAACAGTTAACAATTTGCTAAGCAGAAAGATACCCCCCCCCCCCAAAAATTATTTAAACTAGAGTGAGATGAGAGAGGGAAGTGGGTTGGGGACCATGCCTAATCACTGTAAGATCCTCTGTATCATTATATTAAGATAAGACTATATTAAATAAAATGTTTTTGTTTAGGAAAATTTTAAGGATTTGTTTAAGTACCAGGAAAGCATAATGGTCCTCCCTTATCTGACTTCAACAACAAACAGCTCATGGCCAACCTCCTTTCCTCTACATACCCCACCCCTGCTGCTCCCTTCATAGAATTTCAAAGAAAATCCAACATATTACTTTATTCTTAAATATTCAATTTGTATGTTTGAAAACTAAGATTCTTTTTAAGTTTCACATAAAAGATTATTATACCTTTAAGAATTCCTCAATATCAAACACTAACCAGTTAATGCTCATATTTCCATTATCAAATTTTTTAAAAAAGTAATTTAAAGATGTTAATTAAAAAAATCAAGTAAATGAAAGGTTCTAGTGCTAAAAAAAGAAAAAAAGACCATTCAGTCTGTATTACTGTAGAGCACAGAACTAGAGAAAATATTTCTTTGAATGTAAAGAAGGACTTTCAATCAGAAAGATCATCTTTGGAATGTGATGCTCTGGGTTGGGATGAAGCCCTATCTATCTAAATGGGCAAATGGAACCTGGATGCCCGGATGTCAGGGAAGTTCTTTCTGTAGTCTCTAATAGCCTCTCACTCTTGATCTGTAAAGACATGGTGAATTTATAGAGAGTCCTAGTCCCTAGGAATTATTTATGTGATGAGCACAATTTTAGACCATGTACTCATAAAACTTGTTTTTTATTTATTTCTTTTTCCTCCTTCTTCTGTTCTTGTATTTCATGGACTTAACAGCTTCCCAAAGCTCTGCATTGCTTTAAGAAACCCTATCCTCCCATGAAATTGTAAAGTCCATGAGATCAGAGATCCTATCAGCTATATTGTGGTGTCTCTCAAATCTGGCACATAGTAAATACTTGTTTTTGACCCAGTTCCCTGGGAAACCATCTGACATTGAAACCTAAGGACAGTATGTTTGCTGGACTGTTTGTGACATAATAACTCGGAAAGCTGTGGGAAGCAGGGCTGAGTGGAGGGAGAAGCTGAACTGTGATGCAGCGGAAAGAGAAGTCTCAGCTGACCCCATGGGGAGACATGGGGCAGAGATGACCACAGCTGCTTCAAATCTCCCCAAGGGGTTGGGGGTCCATCATAGAAGTCTCTTCAGGCAGATGCTTAACTGTGGGCAAAACAAACCCCTAGTGCCAATGACAGTGCCTGGCCAGGGACTCAGACATGAACTGTCAGCTGGCCGACACTCCCAGTGTCTGGGAGAATGAGAATACCTCAGCCCTGAGGGAGGTGCCATGTGGAGGACCCCAATAATGCTCAGTGGAGCCAGTGCCTACCACTGACCCTTAGGCACCCAATGCTTGCACATGATCTCCTGCTTCCTGGAACATGTGATCAGTACCTTTTAGCCTCTAAGTGTTCACAGACTGCATGCCCTGCTCAGCATGCCCTGCCTTTCTTTTCAAGCCTAGAGTTTTCAGAACACAACTTGTGGTCTCAATTCCCTAATTCTCTGGGTAATTTATCATTATAAGACATGTACTCTTCCTCTGAGTCACTTTTTAGAAGTTGCCTTCTTTATGACATCCAACTTCTCTCCCAGGCAGAGCTGAGAATCTGCTCACCACCGTAGCATCTACATACCACAAGCACTTATTTTCGAATAAGTCTGTCTTTCTCACTGGACTAGAAGTTCCTCAAGTGATAGCTTGTTCGTTTGTTTTCCCTGTGCCTACCGTAGCTCCCAACATTTAATAAACGTCTAATACAGGTCTGTCAGATGAATGAATGAATCAATCAATCAAATTGTGAAATATTTTATATGCCACCAAGTCAGTTATTCTGACTGTTTTCCCAACTCCCTATAATTGTTGCTAATGTGGTTCACAAGCAGAACTGGGAAATCAACACTGGGATAATACGCCTGTCTTGTGTAGTTCACCAAATCAGCACAATGAGCTCATGTTTTAAACAAAAAAAGAAGGGGGGCACAATTGCTGCTAAAGCTTTAGCACAATCAATTTTAATTAGCATTGCTCATTGTAAGAAATGATAAGGTATCAGTCATTGTAATTGCCAGTGCTGACAATTAGTCAAAGTCATTAACATCTCAAGACCTAAGATAATGCAAACTAACTGAATTTAAAGATTTAGAAGAAAAGTGGAGAGGAGTTGTTATGAAATGACTTCATTTTTGCACAGGCTCAACAAATACACCCTGTAGATGATCACTTTGGGTATTTTGGAGGGAGCTGAAATGACCTAGGACCTGCCACTAGCCTGTGTCCTTTCTGTTCTCTCTTATTCATAGTACCATCAGGGAGATTCTTTAAAAATTTTTTTAGTCTGTCACACAAATACCTCCAGGGTTCCTTCAGTACCCACAGGAAAGACCCCATTCTCCTTAGCATTAGATGTAAGGCCCTTGCATTTCTAGTTCCATCTCTTACATGCTTCTCCACCTCCTTCTGTACCCCTCTCAACTAATTTACATACAGGTCATTGCTCAAAACCACTTTCTTCTTTGGTGTCTTTAAACAGTATAGACAGGTTCCCTTATCTTGAAATACATTAGACCATTTTTTTTTTCTATTGCCTGACAAACTTCTTCACTTCTTAAAGATCCAATTCAAACACTGTCTTCCCCCAATAATATATATATATATATATATATATATATATATATATATATATATATATATATTTATATATATATATATATATTCCTTTCTGGTCCTTTCCAACAAGACCATGTCTTCTGGGGTTTTTAATGTCTAACCCAGTGCCTGGTAAACTGATGACCTATAATAATTGTCTGTTGAATGGGTCAATCAGGGGGTGGAGGAGAGAGAAGTGATTGACTCAATGAAGAAGCAGTAGTGAATACATGTGTTCGTCAGCACGGCTCCCTCAGCAGTAGGTATCTGGGTGGTCTGATAATGAGCCTATTTTTTGCACAGGAACTTCTTCTCCTTCTTGAGATCGGAAAGGAGTGAATTCAAAATTCTAACTTGACCTTGACATTAACTTATAATCTATGTTAAATTCACTAACTGTAACAACACCAACACCAACTGAGGGTCATTGGGTGCTTTCTATATTTTTGCCAGAAAGTACTTTACATGGAACTCATTAGCATTCCATAATATTTTATGGAAATATGGACTATGACACTTTTCCCTACTTTAAAATGAAGCAATTGAGAAGTTTAGAAACTTGTGGTAAGTCACCTAACCAGAAAGTGGCTCTGCCTCTAGACTTACTTTTACAGGGTTTGATAAAACAAAGGCACACCACGTTGAGTTGGTCAACACCCCTTTTACATATAACCTCCATGCCCCCAACTCAGGTGCTGGCACATACTCAAGTCTCAGGGTGGAGTTTTGGGATAATACAGAGGCAAAATAAAATGGAGGGATGTCAGTTCATAGATGTAGTGATCTCAATTTAAAAAAAAAATCAAAAAGAGACGGAATCACAAATGGGAGTTGTAAGTCACCTTTTTAATGTGAAATTTAAAGATGGCATTTGAATTACATTACTGTCGCTGCTCCACCATTTACCTATGATCCTTCCTCTTTTTTAACTTGTTGGCTGCATCAAAAGCCACTCAATATCCCATTTATTTTGACTTTTCCCTCTCTGTTATTCCTTGGGTGCCATTGATCATTTGAATCTGCCCCCTTCCCTTTCCCACAAACATTAATGAGTTCAGATCTTTCTCATTTCTCAATTGCTTTCCCAGTTCCAGTTTAATCTCTCCAGTCTGTGCTCAGAGCTACCATTATCATACTTAAATATGTTTTACTAAAATTAATTTTAATATAAAAAATAAAAACCTTTCTACAACATTATATGTGTCTCATCCTTCCCTAACAGAGAGCAAACCCTTTACTTAGAGTAAATATCCATCTCCCACCTGGCTACTGCCAACTTCATTTTTTTCTTATTTCCAGCCACTCCATCCTGCTTGTCTTTGCTACGTGTGCTATGGATATTTATAACTCAATTCCTTTCCTCATATAAAGGTATGTGTGTTAATCAGATTTTCATGACTGTGACAAAATACCTGAGAAAATGACTTAAAACAACTTAAGAGAAGAAAGATTTACTTGGTTCCCAATTTCAGAGGTTTCAGTTCATCTTCCATTGGCTCTGTTGCTTTTAGACCTGGAGCATGGCAAAAACATCATGGCAGAGGAAAGCTGCTCTCCTCTGGCAGCCAGGAAGCAGAGAAAGAAAGAGAAAGAGAGTGAAAGAAGGAGCTAGGAATAAGATACACCCTTCCAGGGTACACCCCAGTGGCCTAATTCCTCCAACCAGGCCCTCCCTCTTACAGTTCCTACCACTCCCAGGAGTCCATTTCGGTATGAATTCATCCATGGGTAGATCTGCTGATGAGAGCAGAGCCCTCACCATCCAATCACTTCCCCAAAGCCCACCTCTGGACCCTGAGGCATGGGACGCTGCTGCCTTCAAGCATGAGCCTTAGGGCAAATTTTATATCTAAAACATAACAGCATGAATCCTCTGAAGGCCTAATGCCAAGGATTTACCCCTTCCTGGAAGCCATTTCTGTCCTTTCCTCAATTAGGAAGAATTGTTTGAATTCTCATTTTTCCTCTAATATGTCCACCTCTATAGCCTTAGAGACTGACTCTATTTTCTTCATTCATTGTCTCTCTTTCTTTCTTTTTTTTTTCCCCACAAGTGAATTCTAACAATCATTTAAAGAAGTTTATTACTGGGCAAGGGTGGCACATGCCTATAATCCCAGCAGATCGTGAGGCTGAGTCAGGAAGATTACAAGTTCAATGCCAGTCTCAGCAACAGTGAGGCACTAAGCAACTCAGTGAGACTCTGTCTCTAGACAAAATACAAAATAGGGCTTGGATATGGCTCAGGGTTGAGTGACCCTGAGTTCAATCCCTAGTACACTCACCCTCCCCCCCCAAAAAAGAAGTTTAATGATAATCCTGAAACTCTTCCAAGAAATTCCAGAGGAGGGAATACTTCTTAGTCTGTTTGTGCTGCTATAACAAAACGTTTTGCAACAGTGTGAGCTCCCCAAGGACATGGGCCATGTTTTAATTAGACCTATGCTATTAGAATCTAGAATAGTGCCTGGCATATGGGAGACAATTAATGAAATTTTTAAATTGGTGTTGACGAGTCTAATAAAGTCTCATAAAATGAAGATTTCTGGCTTTTCCTAAGAAATTGGAAGATTTTTCAAGATCAAACCTGGAGTACTATGTTCTAGCAACAAACAGAAGCTATTACCTAGGGGTAAGCCCTCTCCAGGTTGCTCCCATCCCCAACAGCCCCTCTTTTATTGCTCTAGCCAGCTTCACTCACTGGAGAACCCTGCCTAGCCTCCGAGGGCCTTCCATTTGTGGGACAAATTCCAGCATCAGCCAAGATGGGAGCTGAACTCAGATCTATTAATGACTTCTTCTGCCCTTGAGATGTATGATTCTCAGTACCATTCTCAAATAAAAGGCAATCCTGACTAATAATGCAATCTGGACAACTCCAGTTATGAGTTTCTTTCTAAATCACCAGAATTCAACATATTATTACCTATTTGTCCATAGGGAAAATTCAGTTAAAGTATCTAAGGACTTATAGTGGTGAAAGAACCACATCAAGAATGTAATGCAAACTATTCCCGCATTGATCAATAGGTAATTTTATATGTATCTGAAAAAAGAAGCAGAATTTGAAAAGGACAATTGCAATCATCTCTGATTGCATTATGCAAATATTTCCAATAGATCTATTATTCTATTGAACTCACTATTTTACCAGTTGGTGTAACTCTGAAAAGCCCGATCCTTTAGGACACTTTAATTTCTTTTCTTTTCCTCCCTCCTTTTTCCTTTGCTTTCCTTTTCTCTCTCCCCCGCCCCCCACTGCCTTCTTTCTTTCTTTCTGTAAACATTATCTGGAATTTCTGGAGACCAGATTAGGAGCCTGAGAACTAACCCTGGCTTGAACAATGAGGCCAAGACTTAATGAAGCTAATCTGGCTGTAACATTCTCTTCCC
Source organism: Sciurus vulgaris (assembly GCF_902686455.1). Classification (NCBI taxonomy): domain Eukaryota; kingdom Metazoa; phylum Chordata; class Mammalia; order Rodentia; family Sciuridae; genus Sciurus; species Sciurus vulgaris. The sequence goes on from NC_136461.1 coordinate 46,357,401, forward strand.
ACTGAATTCCAAAACAGAATTGACTGATCTGATTATTGCTGAATCGAGTTCCTCCTTCTGCTCCACTCCACACATACACCTTCTGAAGAGTAAGATCTGCTTAGGACAATGGCATGACATTTCCCTCTATAACCAAACACGTAGGTGATTTGGGAAAAGACGATCTGAGCTTTTAGTGTGGTATTATTGAAACAGTACTAAGTCATAAGAGCTGTGTGGTTACAAAGAATGGCCCCCCCTGTACCACTTTTGTAACTCTTTGAGACTCTCTATAATTAGTCCAAAATAAAAAGTTTAAAATATTCTTATTAAAAATAGAAATGGTATAGAGAAAAAAGGAATAAAGAAAACTTAATCCAACAGAAGAGAGAAAGGAAGGAGAGGTATATTTTTAAAGCTGAGTAGAAGGGCTGGGAGTGTAAGTCAGTGGTAGAGCACTTGCCTAAAACAGAGTAAACAGCACAAACTGTGAAAAAAAATTCCTATTTATTAGTAGTCACAATATACAGATCACATTAGATGAAAAAAATTTAAATATGTGCTACTTAAAGGCATCTAGGGCTAGAGCTGGAGCTCAGTGGTAGAGTACCTGTTGCACTCAAGTTCCTAGTTTCAATCCCCAGCACCACACACACACACACACACACACACACACACACACACCCATACACACAAGAAAAAGAAAAAAGAAAAAAGAAATTTATCTGAACCATGACATTGAAAGATTGACAGTAATACAGATTTATATTTACATGTACATATATATGTATGTGTGTATTATATATATGTATATATATACATCTATATAGACCATCTAAGCACTCTCTAAAACAAACTTTGTGTGCCTATACAAATATGAGACTTAACCAGGAAACAAGCCATTGGGGAAAACTGCCTAACTTCTACTTCACTATGGAAAACTAGTTTGATTCTTAGAGTATGTATTTACTGAGTACATTCATTGATCTCTACTATAAGCAGAACATTTTGTAAAAGACAGTGGGTGACATAATTGTGATATAAAGATGCCTTTAAGTAGCACATATTTAAATTTTTTTTCATCTAATGTGATCTGTATATTGTGACTACTAATAAATAGGAATTTTTTTTCACAGTTTGTGCTGTTTACTCTGTTTTAGGCAAGTGCTCTACCACTGACTTACACTCCCAACCCTTCTACTCAGCTTTAAAAATATACCTCTCCTTCCTTTCTCTCTTCTGTTGGATTAAGTTTTCTTTATTCCTTTTTTCTCTATACCATTTCTATTTTTAATAAGAATATTTGACTTTAAATAGTAAGCTAGTAATACTTGTTGGGTTTTTATTCATCTGTTTATCAGTACCTTTTCTATTTTTCTTATGTATTATTTCATGGTTCCAACTATTTAAAAAAATAGTATACAACTTAAATCTTTTAGTAAACTTTCTTAGGTTTTTGTGACTAATTATAGAGTCACAAAGAGTTATAAAAGTGGTACAGGGGGGTACTGTGTACCCCTTCACCCAAGTTTCCCCCAATAGCTGCATCTCACATAATTATAATAACAAAACCAGGAAATTTACATTGTTCTGATGTGTGTATACAGTTTTGTGCTATTTTATCATATGTATGGAATCATGTACTCATCCCCTCAATCAAGAAATAGAATTAGTCTATACCATAAAGATCTTCTTTATCCCCTCCACTCTCATCTAACTCTGCTTTCCCCAATCCCTGGTAAACACTAATCTGTTCTCATCACTATAGTTTTTTCTTTTAATTTTGAGATCATTATATAAAATGAAATTGCATAGTATATGACTGTTTTGGGGGCAGGGGTACCAGAGATTGAACTCAGGGGCACTCGGTCACTGAGTCATTTCCCCAGCTCTATTTAACTATTCAACTATCAAAGGTCTTTTCTGTTTCTTATAGTTTGGAGCTATTAAAATAAGGCTGATATGAATCTATTTGTGATCAACATTTTCTTTTCTCTGGGGATAGGTCCAGGGATGTGATTGCTGGGTTGTATGGTAAGTATGTATTTAATCTTATAAGAAATTGCCAAGCTAGGAGCTGTGACTCATGCCTATAATCTCAGAGGCTCAGGAGGCTGAGCAGGAGGATCTTAAGTTCAAAGCTAGCCTCATCAATGGCAAGGTACTAAGCAACTTAGTGAGGTCTGAGTTCAATTCCCACTACCAAAAAAAAAAAATTAAAAAAAGGAAAGAAAGAAATTGCTAAACTATTTTCCAATGGCTCTACCACTTTATAGCCTCATGACCATATATCTATTTATATGTATTATATATTTATGTGTTTTATTTTTATATACATATGTTTTATAAGTGTAGTAGATATGTGTTTTTTATTTCTAAGGATTCATATAGTGTCATCGATTCTGGAAAATTTTCAGTTCTTAACTCTTAGAACACTTTTATTCTTCATTTTTTCTATTTTCTTTTCCTGGAAATAATGTGAAGTGCAAGTTAGAATTTTTGTTCTATTCTCCATATTTAGTTTTGCCACTTTAAAAAAATACTCTTTATTTCTCTGTCTTTGTACACTCCAGATATTTCTATATTTCCAGTTCTCTAGTTACATTTTAACTACACCTAAACTACTGTTAAACCAATTTATTGAATTTGTTTATTTTAACAGTCACATCTTTAGTTTGTAAAAATTCTCTTTGGAAATTTTGAAGATTTTCCTTTGTTTTTTCATGCTTGCACATTCATTTAATTTTTTTTTTCAATTCTCTTTTATGATTTTAGTAGTTATACTCTTGAAGTTCTGGGGTGTTTAACCTTGTTTGGAGCCTGCTGACACTCATTCATGTTAATTTGTTTCCTCTATATTTTTAGAATTCTGGATTTTGATTCTTTTCCATCATATTTCTCTATGAGAATTCTGTGAAGCAGGGGGTGAAGGTGGATACCTCCAGAGTTTTCTCTTAACTTCTACCCGGTATCCCAGGGTTAATTTTGGTTTGGGTTTAGAGTTTAATACTATGGGATACTAAAGGAATTAAGATAAAAGCTGCAGAGGACACTGAAGTTTACTGGGAGACTTAAATATAAAAGCAACCTGTAGGGAAACCAAGATGGCGAACCAGAGGGTGACTGCATCTCACGCTGCCAGAACTCAGGATTCAAGAAGAGGAGGTATTGAGCAACTTGGGACCAACTCAGAGCCGCTGGGTGAGTCTCTCCCACTGGGCAAGGCTCGGCCCGAGCAGCAAGCCTGGACAGCAGGCAGCTTCTTGGAGCAGGGCAGGGTAGCAAGAGGCTTCCGTGAACAGCCAGGTTCCCTCCTGTGGAAGGCCTGGTCTGCAGGCAGTTTCACAGAGCAGCGGGGCAGTGAGAGGCTTTCAGGAACAGCCAGGCTTTCTCTTCCACACCGCCCAGTCTGCAGGCAGCTTCTCAGAGCAGGGCTGGCCAACAAGAAGCTTCCAAGCACAACTAGGTTCCCCTGGCCAGGGGCAGGCCGGACACAGGCCCAGACCAGCCATACCCCAGCCCGCAGTCTAGTTCCTCTTTGGCAGACTATCGGTCAACAAGTGGAGGTGACTCTGACCACTAGCAGGTAATATACCCCACCTGAAGGCCACCACCCATAGAGGGGCAGCTTTCTTGGGGATTACTGCATTATCGAGTTCCTCCAAGACTTCAGGCTACTGAAGGCTAGGAGGTGATATACTGGAAATCTACAGGGACACTATAAGTCAATAGAGGAAATCTGTAATATCTCAGAGTTCCACTGATACCTGACAAATATGAGAAAACAAGGGAAGAAAATGTCCCAAACAAACCTAGATACTATATGAATAAAACCCAATGGCAACACGGCAGAAGAAATGTCAGAAAGGGAGTTCAGAATGTACATAATTAAAACGATCAGGGAAGCAAACGAGGAGATGAAAGAGCAAATGCAGGCACTGAAGGATGAGATAAAAGAGCAAATGCAGGCATTGAATGATCACACCAATCAACAGTTAAAGAGCAAATACGGGAAGCAAAATATCATTTCGATAAAGAGAGATACTGAAAAAAAAAACCAGAAATCCTTGAAATGAAGGAAACAATAAACCAAATTAAAAACGCCATAGAAAGCATAATCAATAGGATAGAACACCTGGAAGACAGAACCTCAGACCTTGAAGACAAAATATTTAATCTTGAAAACAAAGTTGAACAAACAGAGAAGATGGTAAGAAATCATGAACAGAATCTACAAGAATTATGAGATATCATGAAAAGGCCAAATTTAAGAATTATTGGGATTAAGGAAGGCTTAGAGAAACAAACCAAAGGAATGAACAATCTATTCAATGAAATAATATCAGAATATTTCCCACATCTGCAGAATGAAATGGAAAATCAAGTTCAAGAGGCTTATAGGACTCCAAATATACAAAATTACAACAGACCCACACCAAGGCACATTATTATGAAAATACATAACATACAAAATAAAGACAGAGTTTTAAAGGCTGTGAGAGAAAAGAATCAAATTACATTCAGAGGGAAACCAATAAGGATATCAGCAGATTTTTCAGTCCAGACCCTAAGAGCTAGAAGGGCCTGGAACAACATTTTTCAAGCCCTGAAAGAAAATGGATGCCAACCAAGAATCTTATACCCAGCAAAACTTACCTTCAGATTTGATGATGAAATAAAATCCTTCCATGATAAACAAAAGCTAAAAGAATTTACTAAGAGAAAGCCGGCATTACAGAACATTCTCGGCAAATATTCCATGAGGAAGAGATGAAAAACAATGATGCAAATCACAAAGGGAGGAACTATCCTAAAGGAACAGCCAAATAAAGGAGAAACCAAGTCGTGTCAAAAAACAAAAATGAGCCAAATGACCAGGAATACAAATCATATCTCAATGATAACCCTAAATATTAATGGCTTGAATTCATCAATCAAAAGACATAGACTGGCAGGTTGGAATAAAAAGAAAGATCCAACAATATGCTGCCTGCAAGAGACTCATCTCACAGACAGAAATACCCACAGACTAAAGGTGAAAGGATGGGAAAAATCATACCATGCACTCAGCAAAAAAAGCCAGAGTATCCATCCTCATATCAAATAATGTGGACTTCGAGCCAAAGTTAGTCAGAAGGGATAAAGAAGGACATTTCATACTGCTTAAGGGAAGCATAAATCAGCAAGACATAACAATCATAAATATCTATGCCACAAACAGTGACTCGTCCATATACATCAAACAAATCTTCTCAATTCCAGAAATCAAATAGACCACAACACAATAATACTAGGCGATTTTAACATACCTCTCTCACCACTGGACAGATCCTCCAAACAAAAATTGAACACAGAAATCATAGATCTCAATAACACAATCAATAATTTAAACTTAACAGACATATATAGAATGTATCATTCAACAAAGAGGGAATGCACTTTCTTCTCAGCAGTATATGGATCCTTCTCTAAAATAGACCATATTTTATGCCATAAAGCTAATGTTAGCAAATACAAGAAGATAGAGATACTACCTTGTATTTTAAACAGATCAGGATGGATTGAAATTAGAAATAAATGACAGAATAAAAAACAGAAACTACTCCAATACCTGGAGATTAAATAATACATTATTGTATGATGAATGGATAACAGAAGACATCGGGAGGGAAATAAAAAAATTCTTAGACATAAATGAGAAAAAAGACACATCATATCAAAATCGCTGTGACACCATAAAAGCAGTACGTAGAGAAAAATTTATTTCATGGAGCACATTCAATTAAAGAAGAAAAAAATCTAAATGACTTAACACTACAGCTCAAAGCCCTAGAAAAAGAAGAACAGAGCAACACCAAAAGTAGTAGAAGACAGGAAATAGTTAAAATCAGAGCTGAAATCAATGAAATTGAAACAAAAGAAACAATTGAAAAAATTGAAAAAAGAAATAGTTGGTTCTGTGAAAAAATAAACAAAATTGATAAACCCTTAGCCACACTAACAAAGAGAAGAATAGAGAAAACCCAAATTACTAAAATTTGGAATGAACAAGGAAATATCACAACAGACGTGATTGAAATAAAAAACATAATTAGAAGCTATTTTGAAAATCTATACTCCAACAAAACAGAAAATCTCGAAGACATCAACAGCTTTCTAGAGACATATGAATTACCTAAACTGAACCAGGAGGACATACACAATTTAAATAGATCAATTTCAAGTAATGAAATAGAAGAAGTCATCAAAAGCCTACCAACAAAGAAAAGTCCCGGACCAGATGGGTTCTCAGCCGAGTTCTACAAACCTTTAAAGAAGAGCTCATTCCAATACTCCTCAAAGTATTCCATGAAACAGAAGAGGAGGGAACCCTCCCAAACTCATTCTATGAAGCCAATATCATCTTGATACCTAAACCAGACAGAGACCTATTGAGGAAAGAAAATTCCAAACCAATATCCTTAATGAACATTGACACAAAAATTCTCAACAAAATCTTAGCAAATTGTATACAAAATATATTAAAAAGATAGTGCACCATGATCAAGTGGATTTTATCCCAGGGATGCAAAGTTGGTTCAACATCCGGAAATCAATAAACGTAATTTACCCTATCAACAGACTTAAAAGTCAAGAATCACATGATTATTTTGATAGATGCAGAAAAAGCATTTGACAAAATACAGCACCCCTTCATGCTCAAAACACTAGAAAAAATAAGGATAGTGGGAACATTCCTTAACATTGTAAAGACCATCTATGCTAAGCCCATGACTAATATCATTCTAAATGGTGAAAAACTGAAAGCATTCCCCCTAAACACTGGAACAAGGCAGGGATGCCCTCTTTCACCACTTCTATTCAACATTATCCTTGAACCTCTAGCCAGAGCAATTAGACAGACCAGAGAAATTAAAGGGATACGAATAGGAAAAGAAGAACTCAAAATATCCCTATTTGCTGATGACATGATTATATATTTAGAGGATCTGGGAAATTTCACCAGAAAGCTTTTAGAACTCATAAGTGAATTCAGTAAAATAGCAGGTTATAAGATCAATGCTCATAAATCCAATGCATTTTTATACATAAGTGATGAATCTTCAGAAAGAGACATTAGAAAAACAACCCCATCACAATAGCCTCGAAACAATAAAATACTTGGGAATCAATCTATCAAAAGAGGTGAAAGACCTCTACAATGAGAACTACAGAACACTAATGAAAGAAATTAAAGAAAACCTTAGAAGATGGAAAGATGTCCCATGTTCTTGGATAGGCAGAATTAATATTGTCAAAATGGCCCTACTACCAAAAGTGCTATACAGATTCAATGCAATTCCAATTAAAATCCCAATGATGTACCTTACAGAAATAGAGCAAGCAATTATGAAATTCATCTGGAAGAATAAGAAACCCAGAATAGCTAAAGCAATCCTCAGTAGAAAGAGCAAAGCAGGGGGTATCGCAATACCAGATCTTCAACTCTATTACAAAGCAATAGTAACAAAAACGGCATGGTATTGGTACCAAAATAGACAGGTAGATCAATGGTACAGAATAGAGGACATGGACACAAACCCAAATAAATACAATTTTCTCATACTTGACAAAGGTGCCAAAAATATGCAATGGAGAAAAGATAGCCTCTTCAACAAATGGTGCTGGGAAAACTGGAAATCCATATGCAGCAGAATGAAATTAAACCCCTATCTCTCACCCTGCACAAAACTCAACTCAAAATGGATCAAGGACCTCAGAATCAGACCAGCAATGCTTCATCTTATAGAAGAAAAAGTAGGTCCAAATCTTCAACATGTCGGCTTAGCATCAGACTTCCTTAACAGAACTCCCATAGCACAAGAAATAAAAGCAAGAATCAATAACTGGGGTAGATTCAAACTAAATAGCTTTCTCTCAGCAAAGAAAACTATCAGCAATGTGAATAGAGAGCCTACAGAGTGGGAGAAAATCTTTGCCATTCATACTTCAGATAGAGCACTAATTTCCAGAATCTATAAAGAACTCAAAAAACTCTACGCCAAGAATACAAATAACCCAATCAACAAACAGGCTAAGAAACTGAACAGACATTTCACAGAAGGAGATCAACAAGCAATCAACAGATATATGAAAAAATGTTCAACATCTCTAGTAATAGGAGAAATGCAAATCAAAACTACCCTAAGATTCCATCTCACCCCAATTAGAATGGCGATTATCAAGAATACAAGCAACAATAGGTGTTGGTGAGGATGTGGGGAAAAAGGTCCACTCATACATTGCTGGTAGGGTTGCAAATTAGTGCAGCTACTCTGTAAAGCAGTATGGAGATTCCTCAGAAAGCTTGGAATGGAACCACCATTTGACCCAGCTATCCCACTCCTTGGCCTATACCCAAAGGACTTAAAATCAGCATACTACAAAGATGCAGCCACATCAATGTTCATAGCTGCTCAATTCACAATAGCCAAGATTGTGGAACCAACCTAGGTGTCCTTCAATTGATGAATGGATAAAGAAACTGTGGTATATATATACAATGGAATATTACTCAGCCATAAAGAGTAATAAAATTATGGCATTTGCAGGCCAATGGATAAAATTGGAGAATATCATGCTAAGTGAGATAAGCCAATCTCAAAAAACCAAAGGACGAATGATCTTGCTGATAAGTGGATGATGACACATAATGGGGGGTGGGAGGGGGCAAGAATGGAGGATGGAGGGACTGTATAGAGGGAAAAGAGGGGTAGGAGGGGTGGGGGGAGGAAAAAATAACAGAATGAATCAAACACCATTACCCTATATAAATGTATGATTACACAAACGGTATGCCTTTAAAAAAAGAAAAGCGACCTGTACAATTTTTCATTTCCAAGAGTAGAGTGGTCTAGATAACCTGAAGAACTTTCCAGTGTCAAAATACCTAAAAAAGGTCAACTTTGCAAATTCAAGGCTGAGCTCACTCAAGAAATAAAGAAGAAATGCAGGAGTCCTGAAACAAAGAAGGGGTCTCCAACAAAACCCAGCAAGAGGGAAAGCCATGGGGTGAAGAAAGGGAGGGGGAAAGCGGAATGGAGGAATGAAGTTGACCAAATTACTCTATGCACACATATGAATATAGCACAGTGAATTTCACCTTCATGTATAACCATAAGGTACTGATTTTAAAAATTTCATAAATAAATAGAAGGAAAACCAGTAGAGCAGAGGATGGGAAAAGGGGGAGGCTGGAGGGAAGGGATAAGGGAATACTGGGGACTGAATGGGAACAATTATATTCCAATATGTGATTATGTCAAGACGAAGCCAGATATTATGTATAATTGTAATCACTAATGAAAACCTAAAAGAGTATACTGAGAATTTAAAAGTCACTATACTATAAACATATTTTATTTTTTGCGGGTAAAAAATTCACAATAAAACAGTTCAAAATATGACTCGCTCCTGTTTTTAGTCATGTCCTATGTATATTCAGTTGTTTAAAATACTCATTTCAGGAGCACAGCTCTGCTTAGCATATCAGAATCAGGAGTGAGGGCCACAGACGACTTTCCTAGGGGACATGGGAATACCCACAGTGAGATCTGCCTACAAAAATGTATTCCTTGCTATTTTATTCCAAATAGGCAAAGACCGGACTTCCCTGGCATCTTGATTTACTCACAGAGTTATAGCGTGACAGCTCGGAAGCAACTGTGAAAGCCATCTAGATTATCCACTTGAATTTTGTGGCATGTCTTTTGAAAATTGTAAGAAAGAACATCTTTAAAGTTACTAAATATGTACCCCCAATTGCAAATTATATGCCTTTTAATTTTTAAAAATAAATTAGAATAGGAGTGAAGGCTATCTTGAAATGTCAGTCTCACTCTTGTGCTTTCTGATATGCTTATTTGAGCAGAAGGAAAGGGACGGAGCCATAGATAGGATGTGGGTAATTGTGCACAACCCTGGGGCTGCTCATGGGAGTTTGTGAATATCACTTTCATTGGTATTGTGAAGGAAAAAAGCCTACTGAAAACCATTAGTCCAACCCAGCAGGCTCATTGTACAGATGCAGAAAGTAAGGTCCTGTGAGGTTTCACAGCACAATGACAAAGGGGAGATTTGAACTCAGGTCCTTTAAGTTATAGTTCAGTACACGTGCTGTTATACCACAGTGATAAGTGAGACTTTTAATAACATCTCAAAGGAAGTAAGAACCCCATTTAGTTATATCAGGCGTTCACATTTTTCTTGCTGCGTTGAAGCATGCTCTTTCGATCAGATTAAAGCTGACAGAGATGAAACAGTTTTGGGCAGATTTCCTTGGGTTGGCTCCAGGGCTTCTAATCTGCATTTCATCATGATACAAGCACATGTTTCCATCATTGGTACACTCGTCTGCATCAGCCGGGATGTTAATCACATGCTAACCCAATTTCCTCTATGAATTTATTACTTACTCTTCATTTAAGTTCATGAAACCTAACATGAGTCTCAAATAAGCATAACAACCTTAACAAAAAGATCTTGGCTCAAGGACCATGCCCACTGGGCAACAGAACCCAAAGATGAAGGCTTCGGAACAGTGCAGGGGAAAATCAGTCTTGGAACAAAACCTTAGGGACTCTCTGCAAAAGAAGATTATAATGACAAATTTTGTTACATGGTACCAGTTTAGATATAAACAAGTCATGATTTGGCAATAAAATGTAGTCCTTGTTCTAGCTTCACACTGCTCAGTTGTACCAAATCGATCCATGATTTCCAAAATGAGAGGTACGGCCTTCGGAAAGGGCTGAAGGATGATGGTGTGCATGGAGGCAAAGGGAAGCTATAACGGGAAGGCATTTTGGAAGCACAGTCCAAATGCAAATTGGTTGTTAGAGAAACTATTCAGATCCATCTGGTGGCTGCATATGATGAATACTAGAAATCCGATCAATGGATATTCATTTTGGCAATGGCAAAGGAAAGTAAAATAGAACAAGTCAGGCCACCAGAGTGTGGATGTTGGACTCAAACCCTCTCGTAAATGTGCAGCAAACACTCATCCCGTGTTTTAGCTAGTAATCATGGAAGGAAAGAAGTTTTTCATTTTTTTAAAAAAAAAAGGTAAGAAGAAGATGTGTCAGAGAAATGATAACTATATTACATAACTCAAGGGGGAAATGTGTCTTTGCATGTTGAGCTTCCAGACTGTCTGTCTACAGTGATTTATTCATTCATTCCACCTACATCTGTTCTTGAGCACCTGTTATATGCCAGGCACAGTACCAGGCACTGATGATAAAAGATGATAAAACTATACACATTCCAGACCTCAATGGATTCACAGTCTTTGGGGGAAGTAGACCCTAAACAAATAAAATAAATTTAGACCCATAAAAATTAAGATATATCAATCATTTGCTATGTGTTTACTACTTGTCAGTTATAGTTCTCATTTAATTCCCGTAAATATTCTATATAACGAGTATGATTATTTCTCCCTTTACACCAGCGGAAATTCAACTCACAGAGAAGTAAAGTAACTTACCTAAAGTCACACAGCTAATAAAATGCAGAACTTAGATTGATTTCAGGAAATCTAGCTCTAGAACACAAACTCTTAACTATTATGATATCCTTCCTCTTAAAGTAAAAGATAACATGAAATTTCAGAGGGGAAAGACCCTATCTACAATACAGGTGAAAGAATGTCCTGATGATAATTGTGCTAGTGACAAAACAGAGAAGCCTTTGCTGGGGAGAAGCCCTCTGAGCCAGATCTGGAGAAGCACATCTGGAGAAGTACAACATGGGCAACAGGGCCGAGAAGGCAGTGCGAGTAAATCCACTGGAACTTGAAATGGAATCACAAGTTTGTTCTGGGAGCCTCGGGAAATCCCAAATGGGTGCAGATTTGAAGAGATAAGTAACAGGGGAAAATGGCACTGGAGAAGGAAGGAGTTGGCACCAAGGGGACCAGATCATATGGGACACTGTATGTACTTCTCAAGAATTCCCAGTTTGTCTGCAGTCCGAGGAAGAGCTGCTGTAGGATGCTATGCACCGACAGAGGCCACATTAAATGTGACTTTACTTGGAAGTACTCGATTCCAGAGTGGAACTGTGATTGGGAAAGAAGGAGACAAGCGTGCACAGCAGAAAATGAAAGAACCTGGAGATCTTTAGAAGTAGTTTGGAAGGTGGGGAAGGTTTGGGGGAGGGAGTAGATGAAGATGGATCATGTAATGCTAATTGGAAAGGGATACCAGAGCAAGAGGATTAAATTTCAGGGCAACTATTAAACTTCCATCCCACTTTACTTCAAATTCTTAAACACTATTGGAATCCAGGAGAATCCTTTCTTTAGACTGTCAGAAAGGCAGTTTTGAAGAAACCAACCAGGTCTCTGGGGCACACACTCTCTCTCTCTCCAAGCCTTCTTGAATAGAATGCAGGAATCAATTGCATTTGGCTTGATTACCTTGTACATAGAAGTATGTTCTAATTAATAATTAAAATAAAAAGAATTCAGGCTGAAGATGCGATCAGGTCATTTACAGTCATGGATATTTCTTAGCAAAAAACCTTCAAAATGTTATCAACATTCCCATAGTTATACAATCGTGGGTAGGAAATAACTCAAATCTCCCAAGTTTTTCATGATTGAAATATTTGATCAGATAACTCCAGGGTGAAAATAATAAAGCCTTGAGAGGATGTGTTTCATCAAGTAGAAAATAATTTTAAAGATGTTCTTAAGGATGCAAAAGTGACTGTGAAAAAATACTGTCTTTCTGCCAAAAGGGGAATTATTCCACTCACCAGAAAAAGGAAAAAAGTAAATAAATAAATAAAAGAAGGTGATGAAGACACCTGTTGGCAGCTTAATACAAACATGAATTCTGTTTTCAGGCTGAAAATTATGCAGCCACAAAAATATAATTTTTTTTTCACAGCTGTGTAAGTGAAGAAACATATGTTGAGAAATTATAGATAACTATTACCCATTATTCAGAATTTCCATGGCCACTGAGTGGATCCAGTGTTGGAATTGGAAATGTACAATGCTTTTTAATTAATTTAATTTACATTGTTGGCTGATGAAATGCGAAAAATAACTACCACATTGAAAACTCTCCCCCATTTTCCATAAAAACCACTGTGCCCTTCACAGAGCCGGGCAGGGCTGCTAACGCCCTGGCTCCCCAGAGAAAAGCACAGCTGGGACCATGTGATTGTAAGGCAACCGCAAGGCAGGCGGCCACCGCCACCAAGAGGCCTTCCCCCAAGTTCAGGGCTGGTCTCCTGACAAACTCCTTACTGGGCTAATGAGTGGGAAAAGCCATTTGACCTTCTCTGATTTTAAAGGAGGCTAAGGAAGCAGAATTAGTTCCATAAGTACCTCTTTAGGACTATGTTTATATGCCCAGATTATGACAGGTCCTGTGATATCAGAGGTGCTCTGTGACCCTTGGGCCTGTTACTTCTGTCATTTCAGTTTAGTCGTCCTGCCTGTGAAGCACAAGGTGAGGGTCACATGGGTTCTCTGAGGTCCCCTCTGGATCTACACTGTGGATCTAATTCTCCAAATTAGGGTCTCAGTCCTCGAGGGATGTAACATGGATAAAACTGGCACCCCTCAGCTGATGAACTAAATTAATGATAAAAGTAATCAAACGGAAAGGACCTGAGGAATGGGTGCTCACCAAGCAAACTGAGACTGCATACTCTGTTCTACATTATCACCAAACACACGCCAGGCCTCAGAGCCATCCTGCTGCACAGTTGACATCCCCAGTGCTCACAGAACCTGAGGTGGTAAGATTACAGAGCGGGCAAGCAGTCAGGGAGGATCTGAACTTGGGCCTTGCTAACTTTGGTGCTACAGTTCTTAACCTGCCCATACTACCAAAAACAGTGACAGGGCAATGCTCTGGAGACTTGCTTCAGTCCAGCATGGAAGCAGTGTGGTACAAGAGGAGGACCTCAAGGCCTGGAGGCAGAAGGACCAGGAGCTCACTTCAGCACAGCCACATGGTAATGCATAGCAATGGAATTGCCAGGTCTACTTCCTCATCTGTCAAATGGGGGCGCCCATGGCTTGATGGGGTTTTACTGAGGCGTAAATAAGACAACAGAAAATGCCGGGCACAATACCTGTCTCATGGTACGTAGATAACAGGCATTTTCTTTCCTATCCCCTTCTTCCTTCCCTGTAGCCTTTCTGATTTCTTTTCAGGTCTTTGTTTGTTCTCTTAGTATCTGTGTTTTGTCTGTAGGGACTTAAACATTGAAGGGACTTCACTGGCCACAGTAGGGAAACTCCCTCCATACTGGAAACAGCCTCCCAGGGCAACACACTGATCCTGGGTTGGGCTAAAAGGGTCCTGATTAGCATATGACATCTCCCTTGGAGGGAGAGGGAGGGAGAGACAGATAGGCATCTGCAAATTGCAGTCCTTCATTAGCCTGTCTGCTAATATTGACATAACAATTTTCTAGTCAACTTTTCACCCACCCGGCCCTCCCTCAGCTCTTTACTCCTGACCTGCTGCCACCGCTCTTCCATTCAGAGTCCCCAAGAAACTCCGCCTTGTCAAACACAGCCAGTTGTGTCCTGTGATGCCATAAGCAAAGGATATTTTTGCTGAAGGCAAGAAAATGGTGGAGTAATTGACCAGAGTCTTGCCATTGGAGAGCTCAGCCCACACTGAGGCAGTTGCCTGGAGTTGAAAGAGCAACATCTTTGAACACAGAGAAGCAAACTGCAAACAACACTGATCTGAGAGTCAGAAGAAAAGGTGTGTGACTCACAGGTAAGAATCCACTATGTATCAGACTCTTAATTTTCACAAAGAAACCTTTATATTTAACACGTGGCGTTCCAGTGATTAAAGAAATTTAATCTACACAACAGCTGTACAGGATAGGTAGGACTTATTTCTTCCTCTTACAGATGAGGAAACTGAGCAAGGAGAGGTTAAATAGTCTCTTCAAGGCCACACCACTAGTAGGTAGCAGAAGCAGGATCTGAGCCCAGAATTAGGTTCTTCACCCTCATACAATGCTACCTCTCATTAGAGGGGCAACAGGAGCCTCCTGGGAAATGTGGTTGGGGCTAGTGACAGGGCACTTGCAGCAGCGCCGCTCCTGGTCACAGCATTTAGCAAGCTGTGGCATCCATCGGTGGGATGCATAGAAGGAAAGGGGCATGTCAACCAATCTGGCCAGTTGGTTAAGGGCATAGACTGTGAAGACAAGGTAATGCTATCATTGCTACTGTTGTTGCCATTACAAAGATGAAGTCACCAAGCACAGAGAGGATACATAACTTATTGGAGACTGGATTTTAAAGTAGAGATATCTGATCCCTTAGCCCAAACTTCCCTCAGTGCTCAATGATATGAAGTCTCCCAAAACTAGCTTAGTCTTTATGTGCAAAATTTCTAAAGCCAATGCTGCCTTCCTATGAAATAGGCAGTGTTGTCATTTCTAATTAGTATTGTCTCAAAAGGACAGGTAAGACATCACGAAGCCAAGGGCTAATTCTCCTCTCAGTAGAGGCTGGAGGGATGAGTACACTGTACACAGCAGGTGCTCAAAGCACACACGAGTTCTGGTGAGCCATGTAGGTGTTTGAGCTCCAGGATAGAGTCTGCAAAGTTAAGACCCAGGGAATGAAACTAACTCCACAGAGGTGGGGGCACACTGGCTTATTCCAGGGACCCGAGTAGCAAACATTGGCATATGTGCCTCCGCCTTTCTTATGACCTCAAAGACTTAGGTAAGCAACAGTGCTGTCCACGTGGCTTGAGCCTGGTGCCTTTCAAACCCCTCATTAAGTACCCCCTGCATTAAGTAACCCCTGCAGCAAGTACCGGTTGATCACACAGGAACCTGAGCATGGTGCCCGTATGATCTAAGGCGCCGTCCCCCTGAGTGTTCAGTTTCATGGCCGACATGGTGCAACGTGTCTTCGCATAACTTGACACTCATTTCATACCTGTCATTCCATTCAGGGAACTTGAGAGCACCTGGATGGCTGCTGGACAGAAAAGAGTCCCCTAGGAGGTGACAGGACAGAGCACCAGGCCTGCCAGCTGGACCCTCCTGCCGGTCAAGGATGCATGAAGCAGAATGATGGGTTTGAGGCTACTTGGAGCAGAGTAGCCTTAGACCTGTGGAACTCAGTCACCTCCCTTATCCTCCTCAACCTACCTTAAACCTCCCCCTCTGAGAGAGGCTTGGGGAACTTCACACTCCAAAGCATCAAAGACAAGCATGTCAGAGGGATCATTTAAATACACCCATGGAACCAGGTCTTTTCTATCTCCAAAAGCCTTCACTAGTTCCCTGTGGCTGGTTGGATAAAACCTGAGATCCTTAATATTATTCATAGATATTACAATCTCAGTCCCATTGTTAAATCCCAGGCTCTTCAATTTTAGCTCAACACACTTAATTTCATTAGATAAAGTAGATTAATTTCAGCTTGCCAAAGAGCTGTGTGACTGGGCAAGTACCTCAAACTCGCTCTTCATTTACTTTGCACAGAATATCTCTTAGATTTAAGTAAGAACTCAATAAATGTCAGCTGTTACTTTTGTATTTGTGTGTGTGTGTAATATGCATGCTTTTTCCTGCCATGTCTGTAGTATATTTATGAATACATGTCTGTTTCATAGTCTTATGCCATTTATCTGTGCTTTGCTGCCTCTGTCTCTTTCTTTCCCAATTCTCAAAATCTATCTCCCAGATCTAGAAAGATTGTTTGTCCCTTCATGAAGCAGACTCTAAACTTGCAAGGCAGAACTCTCTCCCAGGTTGGCTTGGCTGGTACAAAACTTTTCTCACACAGGGAATTCTCTGCATCTACAGAAGAATGACAGGTATGGAGAGGTTGGTCTCATAAAAGCAGTCCCGCCAAGCCCCTGCCCCTGGCTTCTCTTATCCTAACCTTTGTTCCTGCATGCAAATATGTGGTGCCCCCAATTAGCTGGCTGTGACCATAGTGTTGAGGGGTGAACCCTCTTGGCCTTGCTGTTACTGCCACACTCAGAGGTCAGCTAGGAGGGTGCTGATTGACCCTTCCTGATTTACAGTTTGTAAGAGTTTGTTAAGATAGCAGATTAGTGAAGCAAACACCATGGTGGGTTTTATTCTCTTTCAGTCAGTAGGATTTCATATTCAAGAAGAAAAAAATTGGAACCATTTTCAATTCCAATTTTGGTTTTGTCTCTCTTTCTGCCTGTTTTTTCTGTTCCAACCCTGTCAAAATGAAAGCTGAAGATCAACTAGGACAGGAAGCCCAGGAGAACATTTATAACTGTATATCAAAGACAAGGCTAAGTGAGCTTCCTGTTGATGGATGGACAAGTTGAGGAGGCTGTGTCAGTGGCTTATTCTTGGTTTAAATGTAGTCTCATTCCTGTATCCACCCTGCTTTCACTTTCACTTTCAGACTTTCTGAGCAAGAGCTATTGTGCATTAAGATGGTGCAGGAAGAAGCAAGGGAGAGAGGGAGGAGGGGAGAGAGAGGAAGTCCTGAGTGGGGCCCTTGGTGGATACAGCCCCTAAAACCAGTTCTGCATGTTGGAAATTGAGAGTAAGGCTGCAGAGATAACCAGGTGCGTATTGAGGACGGTTCAGTACAAAGCAGGAGGATCCTGGGCCTTATTTATTTTAAGGAAAAAGAATCATTATTATCATGGCAGCTAAAAGCTGCTGAGTGTTTACTACAAGCCAGGTGCTGTTCTCAACATATTCAACACTATCAACATGCACTTTTTCTAATCCTCACAACCTCAATGTGAGGAGGAAAATTGAACCACAGAGAAGTTAAGTGAGTTTCTCAACACTGCACAGTGTAAAAGTGACAGAGCTGGGATTTGGACTCAGACAGTCCAACTGTCAAGTCCAATCTCTTAGTCACTACCTGGAACTTCCTCTGATAGGTTCAGAGTTCTGTTGGAAAAGAATCACTCTGTAGCCAAGGGATAAGAAATACCAGGGGCGAAAGCTGGATGCATAAGGAAAAAAATGGGTAGTGGAGCTTATCCACAGGACTGCTTCATGGGTTTTAAAGAACGATGTGACCAACTGAGTGTGAAGTTCTAAGACCAGCCCGGCAGCCACAGGCAGGATTGATGGTAAGGAGCAATGTGGAGCCAGGGAGACCGGGAAGTTAGAGAGCATGGCAATAGCCCCAGCCAGGTGACAGCTGAGCTCTGGAAGCCTGTAGGGGACATGGCCAGACTCTCCCACACACTCATATTCCAGTCCCAGATTAAACTTTGGGACAGAAAGTTCAAGCCAGCAAATGGGCACTGCTATTTTCAAGAAACATTGGGTAGGCTTAACGACTTGATCAAGAAGGTTCCACATGTAACTGATGTCTTGAATCTCAGCATCTGTTGACACAACTCTGTGGACACCCACAGGAATAGCAGTCACTAGAGAGGACAGCTATGTGATGACATGCATTAGGCAAAGACAGTCCCCATGTCACCTGTCCCTTCACATCTTACTACCTGGCTCTTAGATGGAACATCTGTAATCTGCTGCAGTCACAGGTGGGCCAGGCGGGACGGCACTGTGATGGTGATGAATGGGATTCTGTCTGCATCACTGGTAAAGTTCCATAAATGGCTGCTGGATCCTGGGGCCACTTCCATGACATATAGGGAGATAAATCTTGTTGGCCATCTCCAGAGGCTCTCTCACTCTTTCCTCTTCCCCCTCTTTCATCTTTGACCTCCTCCCTCCTCTTTTTCCCCTTTCTCTTTACTCCCTCCTCCTCCTTCTCCCTCTCCCTCTTCTTCCTTCCTCTCCCTTTTCCTCTCCCTCTCTCCGGTAATAGAGTATGGTTAGAAAAGTCCTGCTTAATTCCT
Source organism: Sciurus vulgaris (assembly GCF_902686455.1). NCBI lineage: Eukaryota > Metazoa > Chordata > Mammalia > Rodentia > Sciuridae > Sciurus > Sciurus vulgaris. The sequence goes on from NC_136461.1 coordinate 46,376,252, forward strand.
ACATTTAACTCTTATGTGCCATCTTTGCACAATTTCTAAGCTCAGCAAAGTCCAGGGATTCAGGTAAATAAGGACCAGTCAAGTTTCATTTTTGAGGCCAGGGATGGAGATGGTGGGTGAGGGTAGGAGGAAGATGTGCTGGAACGAGCAGTCTTCAAGTACTGCAGTGTTCAACATCTCCTGCCCAGGCTTTGGCAGAAGGACTCCTATAAACTATTTCCCCAGGTCTTGTTGTCTTGTGGAAGAGCTGATGATACTGATGGTCCATTGAAAACACTTTGGAAAATCCTAATAAGATGTGGGATCTGGACTTGAACCTCCTGTGAGGAGACTGTATTTGAACAGAAATATATATATATTTTTTTTTTCATATAACCAAAGCTTGATCTCCCTAATTTGGTTGGCTCCCCAACTTACTTAGCAAATACAGCATGGGGCATGGAGTATTTTCGAAGGGACACCCCCGAGATATTGTGTTCAGTAGTTGAGGTGTGAGGAGGCAGCTTTGCTCTTGCTACACAAAATGATGCCCTGGAATCTAAGTTCCTTCCTGATGGAGGAAATCCATTTTTTAAGATGAACAGAGATCAGGTAGTTGCAGCTGAAGGAGAAAACTAGAAAATTCTTCCCGTCTTCGTACATCATCTTCCATAACTGAAAATGGGATCAATAGTAGCAATCCCTTCCTATGGAAGAAGAGTTACATGAGATGACACCTCTAAAACATCATGCCAAATACAGTCAGAGTTTGGTCAATGCTATTATTAGCCTGTCTTTTATCTCTTCTTGTAACTACTCATATTTGTGTCACCTTTGGGGTGAGTCATAAAGCATTCTCATTCTATAGAATGATGTCTGTTATTTTCAAGAAGAAATAATGAACTACCAAACACCTAACTTCACATTTTGTTAGAGATGGAGGTCTGGGTTGGGAAACCATTAAGTTTCAGTACTTGCAGTGGGCAAAACCAGGTAAACAGGTTGCATTAGAATGTGGCCTTAAGGAAGTTTGGCTCTGCTGTGGTGTTTGGGCATAGCTGCTGTATTGGATGCCATTTGGATACAGAATGGGTATTGTCCAGATTCAGCATCCAGCAGGGAATGACTGTCCAGCAGTGGATGACTGTTAGTGGCAGATGTTGTTAAGAGGCAGCCAGCCTCCCACATCCCTGAACTGGCAGGGTATTGCATGTGGGCCCTGCTGCAGGTGATGCATCTCAAGCAATCTGTCCTTGTTTCCTAATCCTTCCTCTTTGCACTGAGATGGAGGAAGGACAACTAGGACTTTGGCCATACCTGCCCAGGCAAGGGGTGGGGAGTCAGGGATATATATGAGGGATCGGTGGGGTCCAGGTGGAGGAGAACTCTGGGAAGCTACATGAGTGACAGAGAAAAGCAGGTAGAAACCTGTTTGACCTTGACCTCACAGAAATGCCTATTCTCAAGGAACTCCTAGTTCTGTGGGCTTCAGGAAGATAGAGAACAGCAGATTGTCAGGCAAGAGACAGGAAGCTGCCTGACTCACTATCTTTATTTTTCTGCCATCTACAAAATTACAATGAGGGCAACAGTGACTGGTGTCCGATATCTCAATGACACAGTATAGTGGCTGGCACCTGCCCCAGGCAGTGGCCCAGCTGGGCTCATTTAACCTTGTTATACTTCTGTTTTGAAAAGCAAGGCTAATAATGGTGTCTTTTTCATAAGGCTCTTGTGTAAAGCACTTAGAAAATAACAGATGCCCAGCAAGTCAGGACTACGTGGTCACAGATATAAAGCTCGAATGCTACCACAAAGCTACAGTGTGAATGAACCTCGAGGGCACCATGCCAAGTGAAGTAGCCACTCACACAGGACAAGGCTGTGACTTCCCTTCTAAGAGCACCCAGGGTAGTCAAGTTCACAGACAGAAAGGACAATGTTAGTTGCCAGGGGCTGAGGGCAGGAGTGGGGGCAGTTAAGTGCTCAGTGGGATGATGAATGGGTTGTGACAGCTGCAGAGCAATATGAACATGTCCTATGTCACAAAACCAGACTCCCATAAGTGAATGAAATGGTAAGTTTTATGTTGTGTGAATCTTATCAAAACCAAAACCTGCAACAAGAACCAATAACGGATGTGTAAGCATCACAAGGACCAACCTTACTGTCTCTTTCTCTTTAGTCCCTCCTGTTTTCACCGACTGAGGTGTGTCTGTGTTTGAGAATGATCTTTGCTTCTTCATCACAATATGGATCTGAACCAGAAACCAACTGCATTTCCTTTCCTCTGGTCCCCTAGGTCTCATGTGATTTTAGGAGACAGGTATTCATGGGGAAGTACATTCTGGAATAAGAATCCTGTAGTCAGTTCCTTTCAGAGGAAGTAGGCAGGGTGTGCAGAATAAATGTGAGCCTCAGAAACCAGTATTGGGAAGAACACGGTGTTGGAGTTAGATGATGTGACTGAAAACCCCCATGCAATTACTGTGGGGGTATTGTACAAGCCATGCAGATTCTCCACCATCAGTGGCCTCACCCACTCGAGGCAAATGAAACCCTCTGCCCTAACTACCATTAGGGTGCAGGCAAGTGTGCTAGAGAAATCAAAAAGGCAAACTGTGAAGTGCAGTGCTCCTGTAAGTCTACTCCATTGGTGCTGACAGAGCAGTCTATTGCTGGAGGAGGCATGTAGGGAGAGATTGCTAAGTGTCAAGATGGGCAGCAGCCTGCAGGTGAGAGACACATCAGCACTTAAGCGGAGTGCCACAATTTATCAGGTAAATGGCTCTGCTGGAGAGACCACACTTGATTAGCAGAAGAAAATACATCATTCAGTCCTGCACCTACTTATGTTTCTTTGCTACTAAATCTGGAGAAAAATAAACTCACTGTGCAGGAAGGTTTATTGACTCCTAAGGACAGTTGCTGGCTTTCCAAATGTATTGGTACCTGTGTGGTGGGTTAGTCAGCTAGTGGGAGAAGCTGGCATGGGCCTTGCAAGACTGATGAAAAATCAGGTCGATTCCTGGTCATATCCAGGTCTAGTAGAGGTGAGGCAGCCTCACTGTGTGTGGACCAGGGGAGAAGAGTGCCAGGGCCCAGCCAATGCAGTTTCAATCATGACAGGCTCTGCAGACTACAGTGAGCTGCTTCACCTGCGTGACTTATGCAGAAGGTCTTTGTGCTTGGTTGCCTGCTTCAGGTTTCTCTTTGTAGCATTTACTACCTGATGAAGTTCTGTCTGTCCTTGCCACTCATGATGTGATCTTGGGTGAGTTGGTCACCTCACTGCTCTGAACCTGGCTATGGAAATGGGGCACATTTTTACAAGTATCATACTGTGATGTTGCTTGAAGAATACTGCACACCAAGCAGCCCGTGGAGTGCTGTAGAAGACCTTTAACCCAGAACCAAAAGCCACCCTATCTCCTCCAAACTCATATGAGATGTGTGGTCTTAGGAAAAACTGGGAACCTCTAAGTTTCAGTTTCTTTCCCAATAAACCACCAAGCATCAGTGTGGACAGGCGAAGGCTGTGGATTGAACTATAAGCATTACACAACCCTGCTGACCTAAGGTTTTAGTCAAATCTGCAAACTTCTCTTGCAATCAGACTGAACCTGCAGACAGTCAGGTCTTACAACTGAAGTATCCATTTTATATTCCATGTTTCTATAAAATCTTTTACGTTTGGAAATCGCAGAATATGCCTGATCTTCGGTCCCAAATTTCCTTAGCTCTTTCTTATCCTTTTTGCCCTGGGAGTGTAATCAGATCACAAAGGCAGGGGGAAAAGTCTGTTGTCCTCAGGGATCCTGGTATACTTCCTCAATTCAATTGCAAGAGGCAGTTCAGCTCTTTGTACATGAAAAACTAGTCAAATTATTGCAAATGCCTAGTCAATTCCAAATGTCACCAGCTACCAGTAAACAACAAAAAGCCAGCTACATTTAGGACTGGATCATTTAAAACATAATTATAATAAATGATTTAAAGGAGCTCTTTTAATTACTGCTACATATCAAAGCCTCAGGAAGGCATTCCAGAAGAATTGTTTCCTATTGTAACTGCATAAATTTAAATGCCATTAATTTCATATCTGTCATTCACTTTTCTTCTACTGCATTGATCTGGGTATCAAGGAATTCAATGCTTCCCATTTCATTTGGGGATTTCATGGTTTTGACTCAGGAAAGTTTTGTTTTCAGTCCTTCAGTTCCTAAATGCTCTTTCTACTCCAAAGAACGATTTGAAGTAGAAAGTAAAAACTAAAAGGAAGGAATAGAAGTGGAACTAGATGAAAAAATTTTTCCCAAAAGATGAATTTTGTTTGTTTTTTTTTAACTCCTGGCTCTACCACTAATTAGCTATGTGACCTTGGGGCAAGACCCACACCAATATGGGCCTCATTCTCTGCATCTATACAATGGGATTAAGAATGACTTCTTCCCCTGCCTATCTCATTGGAATTTTGAAGGTTGGAAGAAAAATAAGAAAGGATTTTATGAACCATTCTTTCATTTAGGCAGTCAGTCAGTCACTGAGTAATTATTTAATGAGCAACGACTATATGCTAGGTAATATGCTAGGGGCGAGAAAACCAACCAAGATAAAATTCCTCTCTGTAAGAAGTTCACTGTCAAGTGGAGGAGATAAAGGAGGGAATAGACTGCCTGGGCTAAACGTGCTCTCTTTTCCTTTCTGTTCACTTGTTTCTTTGTTTAGTTAGAAAATTCTTGAAGGTGTAATAGCTCTAGGAAATGAGATGACTATTTGGTTTAGTTCACAAAAAATCTATTTGTTCTTGAGTCTTGAACCTTTGTTCACACCAACAGTGACTTCTGTGGTTCATTTTTTTGGGTCAGTTGTTTAGAAAGTTAAGTATTCCAAGACATAATCATAATTTTTCCTCCCGTCAGAAAAAAAATGTGGCTTCTTAACTGGCATTTCCAATCTACCTCAAAGGGACTGTCTGGGCCCAGGATTAATGCGCTTCCAGGAGAATGAAACCAATGGGATGTGGAGAAGTGATGGCCTTTTTGATTCTCAAATAAACATTTCTCAGAGGGACCTTCCAAGTCCTCCAGGGATTTCATGGTGATACATTCAAATGCCACCCATCTGTACAAATATCAATATCTAAGTTAAAAAAGAAAGACCTACATTTTTCAAAGTAGGCTCTCAGAAAAGCACATTAGTGCCTCCCGACATCGATTGCCATACGCCGCCTTATGAAAATGGTTTGTGGGCTACCTCGGAAGACTGAGATGAAAGGAACCACATGGAACCAATATATTTTTCAGTCCTGGAGCCATTTTTCTTCCTCTCTAGAGACAAAGTTAAGATGAGTGTTCAGGGTAACTGGAGAACAAGAGGGACACAGGAAGAGGAAGAAGTGGGGCAAAGACACAGGCACTGAGGCACACTCCCACTGTGACTGAAGCCACGCAGGCAGGAGACGTCCTTCAAGGCTGCTGCCACTTCCTGGACATCCGGATTGTCATCAGTCTGGAGGCACTAACGCTCAGAAATGGCAGCACGTGAGAGGAAAATGGATTGAATCTGGAACCAGAATTTCTGGACAGAGTCTACGCTCAGGTACTTCATCAAACTCCAAGTGAACTTGGAAAAATTATTTCACCTCATTGAGGATCAATTTGTGAATTGGAAAGTGGGAGTAATAATATATATTAAAATGAAATAACATGTTACAGAGCTTTATGACATGTTCTTATGGCCTGCAGGGAAAGTACCCAGGTGAGGTGAAGTGGACAGGTCTAGTAACAGAGGCCTTGGCTTTTCCCTTCCTGCCTCTCCATCGGTCTCTCATCTCTCACTCCTTTCATCTCCCTTTTCCTCCCTTTATTCTTTGCTCTCTCCAACATGTTTTTATTAAGTGCTTACCTATTGCAAACAACACTGCTAGAGGCAGGTGTATCAGTCAGCATCCCAGACAGAAACAGGTGGTTCATTTAGATCCAGAGGAGTTGAAGGGAGAGACAGTTTTCATGGACATGGACGGTGCTGAAGACAACTCACACAGGACGGGAACACTCCAGGGCAGAGAGAGCCGGGTGGAGACCTTGCCACATTTGAACCTAAGAAGTTTTAGAACCACAAGAGAGCAGTAGCTGTAGGGGAGAGGGCTTCTCTTCAGGAGCTGTGGTCTCATGTAGAAGAAGCTTGGCCTTGGTGGGGAGGGAACCAGGAGTCATCTCATTGCCTGATCCACCCTTCTTCCATCTGATTTCCGGCTAGTGCCTCCCATGGGCCAAACCCAATAAGAAGCCAGAAGACAAGAGGGCCTGTTGTTGCCATCCACAGAACCATGGGGGCAAGGGTGATGAATAGGTCTGAACAGGCATGCACCCCCGTTTGCCACCAGAACTCAGTGCAGCAGTTTAGAACATGGGCTCCAGCTTCTTGGCTACATTTGAATGCTTGTCTACTTCTGAGGTACGTGTGATGACACACTTTCACTTTTCAGGCCATGGTTTCCTCATCTGTTAAATGGTCACAATAGAAGCACCTGCCCAGAGGATATTGCCAGGATTAAATGACCTAAGTGCATAATAGGACGATGCTCAGTACCTACCAGGTGCTGTATTCCCTTTAGCTCTTATAATTCACTTGGAACACCACAGTGAGCTGGAAAGGTGAGTGTGCCAAAGGCTCTTTGGAGCACCAGTCTGTCCGGCACCCACTGAACCTTGGTGCTTTTCTTCTTGTTCTCTGACATGACTGTGACATGACCCTGGTGAGAAGGGAGACAACAGGGATAGAGCAGCAGGAGACGAAGGGTGATCATTCTTTTATGCTCCCCTCACACAGTCCTGTTGCTCTTCTTGCCTTTACAATGTCAGGACCTATGACCAAGGCTCCTGGGAACTCCAAATATCTACACCTGTTCCCCTTGAGCTCTGCTGAGCTGGAACCAGAGTGGAGGAGCAGGTCACCCTGAAGAACTGACTTTGCCAGAACTGTGATTCCCAGTTGCCTCACCTCCTTGCTTTGGGAACAGACACACTAATAGCTGAGGACTTCCAGAAAGGTGTCCTGACTAGGGGTCATAACCATGCTCCAGTCCTTGCTCGTCCTGTGTGAGCTGTGTGACTAAATGACAGTTCCTTTAACTGGAAGTTCCTAGAACACAGAGACTTGAGTATGACAGATTATTTTGAACATTGGAGGGAATAAAAGGTCAAAGCTAGGAGCAATACTAGACTGGGCAATGGACAAGCACTTGAAAAACCGATGTAGTAGTTTCAATTCTTGTATTTACTAGCAATGTCACTGTGGACAGGTCAATTCAAGTTACTTGCCTTTAGTTTTCCCGGTTGCAATTTTAGCTTGTTTATAGTGACAGGTAGCTAGATGTAAAAGTGTCTTTTGAAAGTGATGAGATACATTTGAAGAAATTATTAACATCATGCTCTGATTTTGAATGCTAATCATACTAATTGGGAGCTAGTATTCTCTCTCTCTCTCTCTCATGCACACATACACATACACACACACTATACAACTAATGCTTTACATACTGTCTACACATTTTGTGTGTGGCTCCGTCAATCAGAAGTAGTGGGCTAAGTGCCAAGAACTGGTCTCTTTGCCTGTCTGTACCTTCAGTCCATAGCCTGGCAACACTGAGTGCATTTCTTTCATTATTTATACTTAAGAAACTCCATGTAATCATTGGAGTTCAAAATTTGAATAGATTGCCAGACAGCTTGTTAAATTATTTATTTTAACGGGCTTATTTCTGTAGTGGGTAATTTTTTTTCTTACGGGTTTCCACTGTATCAATAATGGGAGGCAATTATTGATTTCTCTAAAGCCATTAGGTTCAATGAATTGTTCAATTAGTTTTATGATTTCAAATAGAGAAAGATGCAGGATTACTACTCTTGGCAATTAAAAACAACTTTCTAGAAAGAGGAAAATGGCCTAATTTGTAAAATGCACAGGTAAAAAGGAGTGGCAGGGGTTACATCTCATGTGCATGTGTAGCCCACAGCACATGTTGAGGTTTTATGGTGCTGCCTCCTGAGCATCATGTTTAGGGAGCTGTCTGCTAAAGCATATTTGTGATATTGTTTACCCATTGATATTGTCAAGCTACTATAAATCCAGACGGATAATAAATACATAACGGCTTTCAAGGATAAATATTACTAGATAATGCCTTGTCCGCTTCTGGTCCTAAATCTCTGAGGCTCTCCATTGTCTACAGAATAAAGTTCAAAACTCCAGGCAGACAAGTGCAGACCACGCCTCTGTGACCCTGACTTCAGATCTGGGTTGCCTCTTTTGCCACCGTCCTTTTCACCTACTGGGGATGCAGGGAAGTGACGTACCCAGCTTCCCAAATGGCATCATCCCTCACCAGCCTTCTCATACCCAAGATGCCACTGTCCTGTCATTCACTTAAGAGTTTTTCGAAGGACACTTTCTAACTCCAGCCTCTGCTTCAGCATTTACATGAGTAAAATCACATGTTTCAGTTTCTAGTCATATTTATTTTTTTAATATTTAAATATGTTTTAATATGACTAGATTTTTGGGTGTGTGTGTGTGTAGCAGGGATTGAAATTAGGGGCACTCAATCACTAAGCCACATCCCCAGCCCTATTTTGTATTTTATTTAGAGACAAGGTCTCACTGAGTTGCTTAGTGCCTTGCTTTTGCTGAGGCTGGTTTTGAACTCCCCATCCTCCAGTCTCAGCCTCCCAATCCTCTGAGATTATAGGTATGCACCACTGCACCTGGTATGATGAGATTTTTAAAGGTCATTTTTATATCTCCCTTCCAAACAGATTGTGTTTCTTTCTTTATTTTTTTTTCTTTTCTTTCTTTCTTTCTTTTTTCTTTTTTTTTTTTTTTGCGGTACTGAGGATTGAACCCAGGGCCTTGTGCTTGCAAGGCAGACACTCTACCAACTGAGCTATCTCCACAGCCCCATGATTAGATTTTTAACATGATTAATACACACTAAAACAGATATACAACTGCTAAATTAACATATTTTCTTCCACAAGCCACATAAAAATCATTTCTCCGTACCACTGGGATCTTATCTCTTGTTAGTAGATAAGATCCCAGGCTCTGGAGAAATAGGCTTTATTTATACTCTGGCCACTTACTAGCCATGTGCTTTGGAGCAAGTTACATAAAAGTGTTAGATCACAGTTTACCCATTAACAACAAGAGGTTAGAATAGTAGCCACACTAAGGTATTGTGAACATGCAGTAAGCTAACATATGTGAAGTGTTATTCAGCAAACACTTATGGAATTACAAGATGGATAAGAGCAAAGTTTCTGAGGCCTTATTGCTTGGCTTCAAATCATGAGTACTGAGTCTTCTTGGCCAAGTTCTTCAACTGCCACCTCGGTATCCTTACAGAGTTGTTAGGAGGTTATGTAAATTGTTGGAAGTACAGAGTTCACAGGAGTGCTGCACACAGTGAGTGTGTGCATGGCAGAGGCCAGCAGTCATGATTACCAGCGCCGAGTCTCAGACACCAGGCTGTGTGCTTCTGAGGTAGGAAGCTGATGGAGAAGTTAAAAAATCTTCCCTTTTAATGTACATTTTATGGCGAACCTGCCAGTATAGATAGAATGCAGAAACTGAATAGAAAATGCTAACAAGGTTCAGGGCAGCTAGGAAGGAGAGGGGAGGTACCATGAAGGAGGTGGCGCTTAGGCTTGGCTTTAAAGATCCAGCTGGACATGGAAGGAGGCACTGATTCACCAAGACCAAGTGAGCCCACACTTCCTCTGGGAGGCTTCTCTGATCCCACAAAACAGTTAGCACCTACCTCTTGTTGTTTGGGGGACACAGGTGACTCTTGAATGCTGCAGGACTAGGTCAAGGTAAGTGCCGCATCAACGTCTCTGCAGAGTGGGGCTTCATTCCCTTATTTGTGAAATAATCATTCTTTCCCTGCCTTCCCTGTGATGCTACCACTCCTCAGCAAGATGCTAAATATTAATACTAGCAATACTAAAAGCCAACATGTATTGGATGCTTCCTATATGCTATTATTTTTTTCTCACAGCAATCCTACGATGTGGGTGCTACTGTTATTCATCTTTGGTAGGTAAATAAATGAAGGCTTAGAAAGCTTAGGTAACTCTTCCACAATTAATCACTAGCTTAAAGCATAGCCTGTCTGTCCCAAAAATATATACACAACTATGCCATTCTGCCTCTCGAAATGTCTAAATTTAAATTCTGTTTTTATGATTCAATAATATCAATTCCATTTACCAAATAATGTACAGCTACTTTTCAGGTAAGTGAGGAAACAAGGCTGTTTTGGAGGCTTGGTGTGGGTTTAGTTGTGCAAATCCACATGGCAGGGAAATCATTTACAGCCAGGGATGCAGAGTTCCCAGGATGCATCCTCACTTCCACTGCCAGTGGGAAATACAGCAGTGACAGTTTGGTCCAGCCTGAGCTCAGCTGGACAAGGCTAATTAGAATTGAAGAGACCCAGGACCTCAGCTGAACTCCTTGGTAATCAGAGAATTACGAAGTTAATATACAAGTATAATCTGTAATAAGATGAGGTGAAGGCAAATAGATTCTAATCACTGTAAACTTTCCCATGTTGCGGTTTTCATCAAGTAATCCGTATGGGCTCTCCACAGGAGCACTAATCCTGGATGAAGTCCGCGAAACTGGAAGTTCAACTACCTGGAAAAGGTCGGAAGTAGAAACAAAGAAAGTAGGGCAATGCAATATTTCAGTACACAGGAAATAGTGTTCACTAAAGTTACCTTCTATGACCCTTAGGTGGTAGCCACCGAAAATAGAAGGTTGTTTATTTGGGTTGTGGAGCCTACTAAGGGAACATTTCACAGACTCAGAATATTAGCCTGGGAAAGACTTTCGAGATTTATCTTCTCTCTTACTATTGCAGATGGTGAAATCAAGGCTCAGGGAGAAGAAGGTAGTATACTGTGAAATAAACATATAAAAAGATCACTTGGTATTTTAGAAACAATGCCAACAAATGAATTTAGGGAAAATAGTTTTTCTATCAAAATGTGGGATCCAAAGGATACAGGACAGAGCCAAACCAGAGAAGTCACCCTAATCTTTGTTGGCATCAGTGAGATATAACAGGAAGGAACCATCAGCTCATACTGAACCCTAAAGTACTCCCCCATGATACTGATACGACAGTGGATGCATGAGAGGCCTGTAGAACAGCCCCAATGGCAGAAACTCGAGTCTGCAAAAATGCAACAATGTGCCAATGTACTTGAGACTTTCTTGGGTTCTCTCCAACCTGTTGCCTCTGCTCCAGCACAGGTGACACTGAGTACCTGTGTGATGTGTTGTCTGGCAGAAAGGAGCAGAGTGTCCCCTTGGAGCTTGTTCTGAAACCGCCAAATCTGGGGGTAGGAAGGCCAGGAAGGTTTCTTCAAGGACTGATTAGAAGACTGACATCTGAAGGACAAAGACAGTGGAATGGGAAGTCAAAGCCTTGCGGGACGGTATTGGGATGGCAAGAACCACTACTGTGAAGGTGTAGGAGCGAGGGCATCATGAATTTCTGGCAGGAGGGTCCTTATTCGGAGCTGAGATTTGCCCTCTCTATGCCTTGCCGTGCATGCTGCTATATGCCTGAGGACGTGCCTGGGTCCCTATTGGAGCACATGTTGGTTCTTGGTGATATATTAGCAACACAGTCCGTGACCTGCCCTCATTTGTTCCTAGGCTGTCCTTAGATAAAAGATCCTTATGAAATTCAGTGCTTTTTGAAAACTCTGCCCGTCAAAAAAGTCAAGGTACCCTTGATTGAGGTCAAGGCCACCTTTGGGTTCCACCAGCATCACCTCTAGGAGCACAGCTATAGATGTTTGTCAAAGCCTTTGGGCCACTTTGGAGGTGACTGTTAGACCATTGCACCAGGTATACTTGGTGGAGAGTCTGTCAGGGTTCCTGTGTACTCTTCAGCCTATGAATACCTCTGGTGACCAGAGAGCCACATGCTGGAGTGTTCAGAAACCTTTCCTCCTTTGCAGGATGAGGATGTTAGGAATTTTCCTTTGTACTTCACATCACTTCTGCAAGGATCAAGAGAGACAACTAGAAAAGATGACTTTTCATCATCAAGATGACTTTGCAACCTGACATATTCTGTTCTTTAGTTCCTCGACTATATTGATGAGTTAACTGGAATCATCTTAAGTACATGTGATTTAGGGATCAGAAAGGTAATTTTGGCTAAAGTCACAAAGGAAGCTACAAGAAAGCTGTAACATGGGGTGTCTGGATTCCCCTGCCTTTTGTGCCTCAGCATCTTGCTCCTTGGACTCTCCAGGGAACATGTGTATCCAGTGAATGCAGAAGAGACCATTAGGTACTCACAGACCTCCCCACAGTGATTCCTCACCGCAGGTGCCAACCATGCTCTGAGGACACTCTCCATTTAAGTGCCCACACCCTCTGCACAGAGCAAACTACAGCTGATGACATGGTTCCTGCCCAGTGGGATCGGAAGCTAAATGGTAGGCAGGCCTGCCATCTAAAGACTATTAGTTCCACCTACAATTTTCTTTCTCAGTTTCAAGGACAAACACCAAAAGTCGGAAGACTTTGCTTTTCATAGAGCACTGTACATTTCTAAGGGACACTAATCTCACTTCTCTTAAATTCTCTAGTGTGTCTACGTGGAACCAACTTCATGTCAGAAAATCTGAGTTTGAGCTCTGTCATTTACTAATTGGCAATGACCTTGGACAAATTACTTAATTTCAATACATTCATTTGAAGATGAGGGAGAGTCACGCATATTTTCAGGATTTTTGTGGGGAATACTTACAAAAGTGGATCTGGAGAAGAAATTCGGAGGCTAGAGAATGTGATCAGTAAAATGTAATTTTGGTCCTCTACTCCCAAGAAGTTGTTTATCCATGTGGCCCCGCTACATAGCCCAGTGCTTGAGACAGGGGTAGATGATCACAATGTTCATTCCAAGTTTAATCAAATGGCTTTAAGTATAGGAAGGTGAAATTTTCTTTAGCTTAATATTTTTAGCAAAATAGAGTATCTTATTACTTGCTTTGAGGATTGTGAGCCTATAATCAGAAACCATTTGCATTGTTATGCCACTTTTCATTACAATGAACAGAACTTGGATTTTCCTACAGTAATTCTAAAGAAAGAACACCAAGGAAACTCTGCCCTGTGTCCCTACCCAAACTCATCAATCAGATATGATTTTATGTGAGCTTTTGTTCTCCTGGGATTGTATTCTCTCTCTCTCTCTCTCTCTCTCTCTCTCTCTCTCAAACACACACACACACACACACACACATTGTGGTTTGACAGTGTCCCTCAAAGGTACATGTGTTAAAGTCATACTCCCAAGACTCAGACTGGGGCTCTAATTGGAAATAATGGAACCCTTAGTTAGTGGGACCTAGTGGAAGAAAGTTGGGTCATTGGGGGACCCTGAAGAGTTAGTGTCCTTGAAGGTGATATTGAGATATGTTCCCTTCTTGTTTCTCTCTTTGCTTCCCAGCTTCCATGAGGTGAAGAGACCTCCTCTGACACCTGCACCCACCATGATATATTCTACCATAGACTCAGAGCACAGGACCAAGCACCATGGGCTGAAGCCTCTGAAATCCTATTAAAATCAAATAAACAAAAAACCCAAAACAATCAAAACAAAACAAAAAAATCCTTTCTTCCTTTTAAGTGAATTACTTTAGGATTGTCACAATAATGGGAAGCTGACTAACACAACACACACACACACACACACACACACACACACACACACACACCCCAGAATTCTTGGGTCATAGGAATTTATACAGTCAGATGGCCAAACTCCAAGTATATTCTCAATCCACACTTCTCTCTGTTTTCTGACGATTCCCCTTTATTTCGTTCCCATCACTCACTCTTGCCTATCTTTAAATGTTTGCTAATCTGATGAATGAGAAGTTATATTTCTCATTGTTTTTTCAATTTGAATTCCCCAGACTCCTAAGGCTGAGAATATGTTTGCTACACATCTGGGATTTCTCTTATGTGAATTACCTGCACATTTTCTTTACTCATTTCTATTTTTTTATTGACTTTTGCTTATTGATTTCATATTTCTGTATATTCTGAAAATGTATTGTATGTGATAAAAGTTTGAGTTTTGGGAATCTCATAATCAACATCTTTTGTCATACACTAACTTTTTTGTTTTCTTTTGGTTATACATTCATTATAACTTTTGAAATATAAAATTTACCAATCTCACATTTTTGTTGAGTGTTTGGCCATATTTATGAATTCCCCCATGACCATTTTAAAGGCATTTAGATACCTCCTGTGGGCTTGATGATTCTAAGTTTTGGTTTGGACATTTGGATGCTGCCAAGGTTCTAAATCATGCATATTCTTCCCTTGCTCACCTTCCCTTCCACACTCAAAAAAGTTTTATGCCTTCACTCCACCCTTAGTAGAGTAGTATGTCCTTCATTTTTCATGCCCTCGTTTTGCCCTTCCCATAACATTATACCATAAATTCCACTCTACCTAGGGCTCCTTACAGAAAAGTTTTAGTTTAAATTCATATGTTGATCTTCAGTTGTTTGTGTAGTATTTGGGACAGGTCATAAATTTGGAACCGAGAGGAGAGTACTAGCAGAGTCTCGGGCTCCAGTGATGGGAATAAAGTGCCAACCTCATTAGAATACTATGTATTCTTATCTAGGCAGATTAACACTGGTATCCTTCACACTCACAGGAACAGCAAAAAGTCAAGCATTGTCCAAAGAAGTTGACAGAAAGTCTGAAGGGCTGTTGGACAGCCTGCCATGGAAGGAAACAGGAAGAACCTGCCGAAGCACTGTCTGGGGTTTTGATGAATGTTGTTTACTCAAAAAAAAAAAAGTATTACCTTTCTATTCCTTGCCTGCTACTACTTGAGACAATTTGAAGAGATTCTACTCCCAAGACCCCTGAAAAATGGCATCACTTTATTTAAAGGTCTGGGATATGAAATGGCTTACCTAAGCTTGCTCTTTAAGACAGTACAAGTAGGATGTAAATTAAGCTCTATGTGACATCAAAGACCTTGGCCTGACACTAGATTTTGGTGTAGGTGTCCCCTTGTGTTAGATTTTCATTACTGTAACAAAATACTTGAGAAAAGTAACTAAAAGGAAGAAAGGTCTATTTTGGCTGTTGACTGCAGAGGTTTTCAGTCCATAGTCAGCTGGTTCTTATTGTTTCTGTGCCTAAGGTGAGGCAGAACATCATGGTGGAAGGGTATGACCAAGCAAAGATTCTCACCTCATGGCATTCAGGAAGCAGAGAGAGAGAGAGAGGGTGAAAAAAAAAAAAAGACGAGAGAGGTCAGGACCTTCAATGTCACACCCCAACTGATGTATTTCCTCAAAGTAGGTTCCACCCAGTTTTTACCATCTCTCAGTAGTCCATTCAGTCATTAATCCCTCAATGGATTAATCCATTCATGAGGTCAGAGTGCTCATTTCTCAAAATTCCCACCCCTGAAAATGGCTGTGTTGGGG
Organism: Sciurus vulgaris; assembly: GCF_902686455.1. Lineage (NCBI taxonomy): Eukaryota > Metazoa > Chordata > Mammalia > Rodentia > Sciuridae > Sciurus > Sciurus vulgaris. Next base: position 46,391,788 of record NC_136461.1, read on the forward strand.
ACCCAGCTTTCAACACATGAGTCTTTGGGAGCACTTCATATGCAAACCATAATACCCATCACGGAGTGGTGGAAGACTGCAGATGTTAAGCATACAGACTCTAAGGATAGGCTGCCTTGGCCACCTGCCTGGCTCCCCTGCTCAGGAGGATGAGACTTGGACATGCCACACAGTTGTTTTGTGCCTCAAGTTCCCTCATTCTCAAAATAAGAATGCTTCTATGACTTGCCTTAGAGAGTTTAGGTGCACATTAAATAAATAAATATATGTTGAAAATCTAGCCTGTTCCAACATGCCTTATGTAAGTTCTTGCTATTATGGTTACTTCTTGAGATATTATGTAGGTATCTCACTAAATTTACTTTCAGTATTGCTGGAGGGTAGATCTAAATCAGTGGAGAGAAGTTACTGAAATTCAGATTTAAATTCAATACAGGGAAGATATTTCAAATAACTAGAGTGGTCAGGGCAGCTTCTCAGGATGGCGAGCCCCCACTACCTTAGGGAGAGGTTTTAAGCTGCATTTAAAGAACCACTGGGTGGAAGGTTAGACGAGATGGCCTCCTCTGAGAATCCTGAGAGTGTTAGGATTCTATGAGACTATGGCAATGTCAACCCAAGTTCCAGGCCAGTGACATCATTTGGCATGCTAATGAATGGAAATATTTTCACGCAGGCTGGCCGATTCAAGCCAAGCGTACGATGAAAAGGGCAGATCTTTTCATGTGAAATTGTGCATGAATAGAGACTCATTGCCCACGTAAAATGCATTTTTGGGAAATGGCTTTCAACAAAGCAGGGTGAAAGCACATTGTGAGCTCTTGTGATTTGATCATTTATAGGAAGAACTCAGGCTGATGTTGCAGGAGCCCTTGGTCTTGATAGAGACTGAATATACCTCCCTGGAATCAGATGTATCCATGACTAAAACACCATGGTCACTGTGTAGGTAGGAGTGGTGGGGAGGGAACAGAATCACTATTAAGTGTGTATTTGCTCTGAGCAAACAGTGAGGTTGGCCCTTGATATTCTACCTTATATGCAACTTGACAGTTGATGAAAGTTAGGCTCCGAGAGGTTACACGTAGCGAAACTAGTATTTCAACTATGTTTTCTATTGTAGATCAGTGGTTGGAAACTGGTGATTATGACCAACTTGCAAAAAAATTTGAAAATGAAGTGAATTAATTGATAACATTTAAACACTATGGTTTTTCTGAAAGGACAAATCTAGATTCCTAGGTTCTTTTGGAAAGTTGGAAAACTCAGCAATACTGGGTCAGCAACTGAACATGGCAATATCTGATGCTGAGCAGCTGCTGCCCCCTCTAGTTGAGACGTGGACTTCTCTGTCATGCCCAGTCTGTGCCATCCCTAGAGTGTCATATCCTAATTTTAGTGGCTCCTTAACCCAGGTAGCAATTTGAATCATGATTTTCCACTCTATTTGCTATGCCATAAAAATGTAGAGCAAGAAGTGGAGAGCTTGGAAGAAAACAGAGGATGGAAAGGGAGGAGAGAAGGAGCTGAGATAGGAGGGTGGGTGGAGGGGGACCAAGAAATCAAAGACCAAGAAGGGGACTTGAGGTGCTGCAAGCAGACTTTCTATTCTGCCTGTGTTCTGCTCAGTTGACCAGAAGAGCCTTCCTACTTTGCAGATTCTCATAGCTCAGTATTCATTTTGGATGGATGATTTTACTTCAGAAAACACAGCAAATTCATCCTGGGGGGAAAAATCAATATGCGTGATATTTCAAATAGCTTTTCGGTCAAGCAGAGGGCTTTTGGGTTAAGGAAAACATGGACAGACTGTCTCATTCATGTACATGCTGGCCCTGCATGCATATGCTCAGGCCCTGTCTGATTCTCTGCTTTGTGGCTAAACCATCGTGTTCACCTAGGATATTCACAGGTCCTCCATCAGTCCATCATTAGTGTTGACACCATGTCCACCTCCTTTCGCTGTACTTTTATCCCATTCTTTTCATATCTGGTTCTCAAACATATGCTCCCTCTTGTTCTAACCACTCCAAATCTGTTCTCCCAAACCGTGGGGAGCACCCCATTGGTGAGCTTTGGATGTTTCTCTTATAGATATTCTGATGCCTTATTTACCATTTCTACCACCATCTTTTATTGCGACCATGACAATATAAGAGAGTCTTCATTCTTCTCCTACCAACTTGTGTGGCTTTGAGATTCAGGTCTTTCCTCTAGATAAAGTCTAACTCCTACCACTTTAATAAGAATTCTATGATATAACTAATGTAAAAAGACTCGGCCCACTTCCTAACATATGCTACATATTTTTAAAAAATGTTGTAAAGAAATCTCTATCTGCCACTACCTATGTGACCCTAGGCAAGGCTGTTAACCACTGCATTTATAATTCTTGCCCTGGGAAACAGTGGAGGCAGGTTTCTAGGGTATAGTACAGACAGATGGCCTATGTTCATTGAAGTGCAAGGGTCCTGGATTTGCCTCATCTACCCATGGTGAGAGCTGTGGAGGTGGAGGTGATGCATCCTTAAAGGAGAACAGTAAAATGCCATGACCCTGAAATATCCCTTTCTATTCCCCAGAAGCCAAGTCAAGGGATCAATGAAAAGAGGCTCAGACCTAAATGTCCAGATAGGTGTGATCCTGAAGGACACTGGCTCTCGTGCACACTGTGAACAGAGAAGCTAGTGCAATCTACGGAGACTGCTTTCTTACAAATACGCCAAAGCGGCTCTTCCCTGGAACACTGGTTGTACAATGGAAGAAAGCAAGATTCTGATGTCCTGCTAATGCAGCCCAGCCTACAAAACCCTTCTCACTGCCATGACTGTGTAGGACAGAGCACTGTGGAGAGGATAAGTGCCACTTGTTCAGTCAGCTGCCACTGGACTTTCCAGGGAAAGTGCTGTGAAGGACAGAAGTGCTACTTGTCCAACCTGTCACCACTGGACCTTACCAGTGAGCAAGCTTCAATAGACTTATGTCTCAGACAACATCTGGGTGTCTTCTTTAGTTTTTGGTAACCTACCAACTGAACATGGGGGTCATGTATAGTACATGGAGATCATATCCCTTTATTTCTGTACCATATTGCCTGGCATGACACTGAGCCGCAGTAAAATACCCGGTTTTTATCACTGATAAAGCAGCAGCAGTCACCCAAATTCCTTACTTTTACAGGTGTCAAAAGTGACAGAACTGTAGCGCTGTCCTAGTGTCTTGGTCATTCCATTAGTCCCATTCAAGCTTCTCTTCTGGAATTCCACTTCCTTCAATCTCGTGCTTAAGGCACAACCATGGGTAGCTGATTGACTCCCAGGGACTCAATGCTCAGCTTTAGCTGAGTGCACAGTGTTGAACACCTGATCCTTTAACAGTCAATCCAAAGGCTGAGAAGACCTGAGCAACTGCCTAGTAGAAGTGGGTGAGGAGAGGAAGGAGAAAGTGCCATTAAGGTGCCTTGTGGCCATTGGATTCCTCATTGGATATCTGAACTAAAACCTATGAAGGACACCATTGTTTGATTTGGATCTGGAATGTTCCCCAAAGGTTCATGTACTGAAGGCTTAGATCCCAAAGCAGCAGTGTTCAGAGGTGGGGCTTTTGGAGAGTGATTGGATCACAAGGACTCTGATCTCATCAGTGAATTAATTCAAGTGATGGATTCATAATATGAGAGAGAACCTTGCTGAAGAGAGTGGGTTCTTGGGGATATGACCATGGGTACCATATCTCATCCCCAGTCCCTTCCCCCTCTCCCTCTCTCTGCGTCTGGCCACCATAAGATAAACAACTTTCTTCTGCCATGACCTTCCACCATAATGTTCTGCCTCACTCAGGCCCAAAGCAATGGAACCAGCTGATCATGGACAGAACCCTCTGAAACTGTCAGCCATAATAAATATTTCTTCCTTTAAGTTGTTTATGACAGATATTTTGGCCACAGTGACAAAAAACCTAACACAACTACATGGTTCAAAGCAGGAACTAGAAGTGAAAGGATACAGAGAAGGAGGAGGCAGGGCCACAGACAAGGGCCACAGCCTTGGGGGGTTTTGCCAAGTCCAAGTTCCAGGGAACAGGCAGGTTTTGAGATTCTAGATGGGACCCAACAGAGGTCCCTTCCAGCCACCCACCCCCAGTAAATCTGCTGTTAGTTGAGATACTTTGAGGGAGACTTTGTGGATTTTGCCTAGAAAAGGCCAACCAGAGTGAAGGTTCTATGAAAGTCTGTTTGCAAAGGAGAAAAGAGTAGGGTGAAGAAGAGATAAATGAGAAAGGAGGAGAGGAGGAAGCAAAGCTTGGGAGAAATGGATGGAGAGGAGCTGGACGGGTAAGGTGAGGGCCACAGTCCAGGATGGGCTGGTCCCACAGAGAAGAGACTCAGGCTGAGGGCCGGTCACTGTCGGAGTAGCTGGCCTACCTCAAACACCACAGTAAGGGCGGGGGGACTCTCCATTTCTGCTCTTTACTTAATAAATACATAAATAAGACAAACCTGCCTATTTCCTCCCTGGGGGACTGAATGCGATTCAGTTCTGGCCATACAGCCCCCTGGAGAAATTCACGGTGTTCAGGAAACATTAAGAGACTGAAAGAGAGATGGTTTCTAAATCTCAGGGGAAGAAGCTTCGCAATGAAGTCTTGGACCTAATCATTTTATCCCTTCCCTCAGCCTGGTCACACTGCCAATTCCCCCAGCAGTAGCAATCACTCACAAAGGAAGAATCTCAGAGCCCAGGCGTGGATTCCAACCCACAATCAAATAGAAGTTTGAGATCTCCGCTCATGTAATTTCTAGTAAACGCTGTCAATTTCAGACTTCCAAATGGAGAGTATATTTTTATTCATTTTAAGTTATCCTCACTTTCATTTTCTTGGAAAATGGGACAATTGGGTAAGCGAGGGGGTTGATTTTCTGTACTTATTTATATTTTTTTTCAAAACATATATATATATACCTGTCAAGATATAAACAGGATTTTGATGCTGAGACAAAGGAAACACCCTTCCTTCAGGGCTCCAGGGGGACATTCATAGATAAGAGGTATGGAGACAGGCTGGCTTATTATATAAGAGAATGAAGGCTGCTGGGTCTCCTGGTGTGGCTTGAACGGAGCATTGGCAAAGGAATGGGTTGCTTGTTTACCAAGTCTTGGCCGGCTTAGTGATCCTCTTCCATTGCAGTCCTTGATTAAATGACAGTCTTTGGACACTGCAGGTGTTCTTGTTATCAGTGTCACAGCAATGCATGGATGGGTACTGTGTGCAGAGTTTGATTTTGGAGTCAGAGAGTCAAGGATTCAGGCTCGAGGCTCTGTTCTTAGTACATGGGGGCCTCTGGAAGTTTCTCCGTCCTATTGGGGCCTTCCTTTCAACATCTGATAAACTGAAGTAGCAAAATTTAAGATGTCCAGTTCTTGTAAGAGTTAAAAAAAAAAAAAATATCCATAGATGCAAATCTAGTGGCACCAGACCTGACACTTGGCAGGCCTTCCATCAATCTTTTTCCTTCCAAACAAGAAACTTGGTAATCCAAACAACTGAGAGCCGGAAATAGTCCTGCCCCAGGCAACATAATATTTCACCACTACAACTGGATTACTAGCAAAAGGGTAATTCACGAAGCTGCTGACCTGTGCTCCCAATGGCCAGAACAGCATGTCGGTTTTATAAAGAGAATGGGAGGTGATCCCTGTCAACAGCTCTGCCTGAGTCAGGAGTGAGTTCACCTGGGTGTTGGCCTTCTTCTGGCCATGACTAGGAACTGTAGGCCTGGTCAGGCTACCCATCCCCAACATGACATCTAACACTGTCTCTCTCCATACAAACATGGCGGACCACCTCCTCTACAGGAATGGAAGCCCTGCCTGGCTGGGGGTTGGAAATGTACTGGCTGCTCTTGACATCTGTAGGTGTCTCTGGATATGACCCCTGACAACCCTGACCTAGCAAGAGCTGTAGGCTCCTAGTGCTGGATGTGGCTAACCCATCTGAGAAAGCAGCAGACAGAGCCATAAGTCACTGGACCCTGACACTAGGAGAAGGAGATTTCAATGCCTTGGTCCACTATTTAGTATGACAACTTGGGCAAGCTATTAGACAGTTCTATCTCAATTTTCTCATTTGTAAAATGAAAATAGCAGGACCTATGTTCCATGAAAACTTATCAAATAAAGAAAGTATTACATATCTGTGACATGGTAGGCCCTTTATCTACAGCCTTTTCTATTATGAATATCTGCATCCCTTTTCATTATTCCCCTTTCAAAACACCTTAGTACCACTAGTTAATTATTACATTTGTCACCCCACCTCTGTGAAGGTATAATTATTACTTCTTCCTATTTTTAGTGATGGAGATTGAAGTTCAGTGACACTCTGGGATGCTCTGCAGAGGCAGATTAGTAAGTGGTAGAGGTGGGGTTTGAGCTGAGGACTTCCAAATCTGGAAGTGAGATTCTTTCACATCCAATTCTAGAAGACTGACAAGCATATCCACAGAATAATATCTTAGGCAGTTTCGAATTGTAAAGCTATCATCACCCTGAAAGAGTGCAATCTTCCCATTTTAAAGACGCATAAACAAGGCCAGGAGAATGAATCAACTTGCCTCCACCCTGCTGCAGAGGCAGAGCTGGAAGAGAGCCTGTCTCTGACCCCTTCACGACTCTGATGCCAGGTTCTTTGCTCCGGCACTGCAACTGCAAACTGGGGAGGTGGGGTGGATTTGGCAATGGACTTGTGCTACACTTGCTCGGTTTGCCATGGTCCCCCTTCTGCTGCCTTCTACACAGCTAATACATGTAGGTATTACCTGCAGACATTTAAGTTCAACATCTATTTGACAGGAAGCCTTTCTAATTTGAAAATACAGGTTCAAAGAACAGAAAAATACAGTTCAGCAATGCATTTTCCTAGTTTTTATTTCATTGAATTTTACAGATCAAGAAATTGGGATTCAGAGATGTTGAGCCACTGCCCTAAGGTCTCAAAGCTAGAGGGCAAAGCTAGGGCTCAACCAGGAGCATGTTCTTGCAGGGTTCCTGCTTCCTTCCCAGCTCTAGCTCCAAAATAGCAAACTCACAGATTAATACCTCATTGTAGAGTGATACTGGGCAAATTTACCAAAACTTAGTTTCCTCTACAACCAATTTGCAAAACAAGTCAATAAACAAACAAACCATTCCTCATTTCAGAGCTCATCTTGGTACCTAAATACAGCAAGTCAGTTCTCTTTCTTCCCCATCTCCTCCTGTTTCAAAATCCTTGGCTATTTTTGCTTCTTCATCTTCCATATAAATTTCTGTTCAGCCTATCAGTTTCCCAGAGAACCCTGTTGGGATTTTGATTGGAATAGCTTTGAATTTATAGATTAAGTTAGGGAGAAGTGGCATCTTCACAGCATAGAGCATTCCTATCCATTTCTTTGGGCTTTCTTTTATGCTTTCAGTATTTTTTTCTGTAAATGTCTGACACAGGAAATTCATTCAACAAGAATTTATGGAGGACATGGTATATATGCAAGGCTAAAATTGGTATCCCATGTGTGTAGACTTTTCTAGTTTCCCAAACTTTAACCACTTTTATTACTCTTGTACCAGTCTTACAAATGGTTCACGAGCTTTGTTTTGTATTTCTAACAATTAAACTTTAAATTTTCAGCATTTTTTACTACAATGTAGAGGAGGGGGTTTCCCTGGTCTTATGAATCAACTGCCTGTTCATTCATCCTTAGTCAGAATGTCTCCTTCCCATTCAATTTGGATTCAGTTTCAACATCTCTGATGAGATAATGTCATTTAATGTCCAAAGACTCTTCAAACTCTACATTGTTTCCACTACAGAGCACTGAGTTTTAATCCCAGTACTGGATTCTGTTAATTAACCATTTTTTCTTTCTTAAATGCAAGCATCTGATCAGTGATTAGATCACACAGGTCTTATTTAAAGCAATTAGGAGAAAATACTTTCACTCTGTTCAAGGAGGCAAGACCTAAGAGACTGCATTATGTGGGAAAGAAAAAGGAAGCTTTAGAAAAATATGCTGTACTTTCTCTGCGACTGGCACCTAATCTGTGATGTGGCAGTGGGTTTTCAGATATAAAAAATATTCCTTAAAGAAAATGCACAATGCTCACCTGCAAACTGGGTCATCTTCCAGTTTCTTTTATGTATTCAGCAAGCATATATTGAAGGTTGCTTATATACCAATGCTGCATTGGGTGCTGGGATGCAAACACCATGAGTCAAGGCCTCACCCTTGTTCCCATGTAGTATAGGAGGAGAGTAGACAACCTAACCTGTTAATAAACAGTTGGATTAATATTATGATAAAGAAAGGCATCAAGAAGTCACACTTAACGTACAGGAGTTTGGCGAAGAGGTATAGTGCAAAAAAGACCTTGAAAGGAGCGATTGATAGCCTAAAAGAAAGTAAAGGAAGCTTAGTGCACCTGGAGAATAAATGAGAAAGGAGGGAGGGGTGGCAAGAGTTACAGGATGGAACACAGACAACAGCAGATTACACAAGGAATGGAAGTCAAGTTCAGGATTCAGACTGTGCTAAAAAGGCTGGGACGCCTTGCAGGCAGGGGAGGGGTAATCATGGAAATGAGAGATTGAAATCTGCATTTTGGAGCGATCATTAAATTGACAATGAGGAGAATAAGTTGAGAGCAGTGTAGGGAGGAGGGATGTCCATTTCTGAGGACACTTCCATAGCCCAGGAAAAAGATGGAGACAGTGTCTTCTAGGGGATAAGGGCTCGGGGAATAGATGAAAAAGTTAAAGTGTAACAAGGACCGTGACTTGCTCTGGATTTTGAAACAAGCTCAATGGGGCCCCAAGCCTGTCATCTTTTTCTTGTACCCCAGGTTCCCTACCCCGTGTATGGAACACGGTTCATCTTGGGGATGATGAGGGTGGGGGTTCCTGAGCAGAGTGGAAAGTAGTTTGCAAAGATAGTACACTAGAAACAGAAAAACCCAAGAGCAGCTTGCTGCAATGGCACTCCAAAGAGAAACCAGAGAAGAGACAAGAACGGACGTCTGTTGATCAGCTGTGGAAGGTAGTCTACGGCAGTGTTTCTCAAACTTTCAAGTGTCTAGAAATTCCCTGGGGATCTTGTTTAGCAGATTTCCATTCTGCAGGTCTGGAGGGGGGCCTGGGACCTGCTTTTCTAACACTTCCCTACCTGAGGCCAGTGCTGTTGGGTCCAGAACTGTGCTTTTTGCAACAGTGGTAAAGTGCTGGTCACCAGCCCGGAGTATATGTCAGATGGACCAAGGACTCAGTTCTTGCGTTACTGCTTAATAGTTTGCCTTGTGGCAATGAATGGATTGCTAGGGCTGCTGTAAGGATGGACCACAAACAGGTTGGTATCAGCAGGAAGCCACTGACCCGCAACTCCAGAAGCTAGCCTTCTGTGGGACTGCCCTCCTCTCTCTGAAGGCTGGTGGTGCCCTTCCTTGCCTCCTCTAGCTTCTACACTCCCTGGGATCGCTTGATTTGGGGATGTATCGCTACAGTCACATGATTGTTTTCCTTACCTGTGACCTCTTGCTGTGTGTCTGTGTCTGTCTCTGAATTTCCCCTTTTATAAGAACAACATCCAGTTAAACTGGATGGAATAACAAAGACAAAATACCTGATACATGAGGAGGCAAATTGTAGTTAAAAAATGAATGGGAGACAGGTATGGTGGTGCATGCCTGTAATCCCAGCAGCTCAGGAGGCTGAGGAGGATGGCATGTTTAGGCCCTAAGCAACTTGGTGAGACCCTGCCTTAAAATAAAAAATAAAAATGGCTGAGGATGTGGCTCAGTGGTTAAGTGCCCCAGGATTCAGTCCCCAAGGAGACAGAAACTCAATGAGTTGTATAAAGTCACACTATTATTAAGATTTAAAATCCAGTATTCTCTAAAACCCAAGATGTTTGTTTTCCACCCCAAAGGGCTGGCATGGGGGAAATAGAGACAAGGTAGAGTTAAAAATAATCTCTGCTACAGGCCCATCAGCGAGAAAGATGATTATTATTTTTATTTAACCATGTAGGGACATGTGCTGAATACAGACTCTGGTTTCAAAGTGTCCAGAATCACAGATGAGGGGAGCAGAATGCACGGGGATTGAAGGAGGGAGGGCACAGGAAAGATGATGTATGAAGCTGGGTGGCTTCACCCCCTCACCAGCTCTTGTGACACTTCTGCATTGGCAGTTTTTAATAGGCCATAGAAATTCATGATCAAAATTGAAAAGCTAAAAATACTTCCATGACATCTTGGCAAATAGTTTTTTTTTTTTCTTTCTTTCTTGAAAAACAAAACACCTGAGTGTTTTCCAGCCAACAAAGAAAGAACTGTGTAGGCTGTGATGGGTAATTGAACCTACTTTTGTCTGTTGGTGATAAACATTTGCAAAACACATTATCCTTTTGACATTTCTCTTAGGATTGCTTAGATTCCATTTTCTGCAAGAGGCCTTCCATCCTCACTGGGGTCCTGTAATTACCTCCTTGGAAGAAGATCATCTCAGCTCTTCGGCAACATTATGGGTTTTAAACAATTGATTTCTAATTATTGTTTTTGCTCTTATATTCCATGATCTTTAAGCGGAAAGAAACAGTGCTATGGTAAGGGACAGAAAGACAGACAGCCTCATACTGTCTGGAAAATGATAGTTTTGGGGGAAGGAGATGGATGTTTGATCCTATTTCTTCCTCTGGTCAATTTTGTGGCTATTATTTGATCAGTGGTAAAGAGAGCCAGACTGTGTGGCTTTGGATCCAGGTTCTGTCATTTTCAAGCTATGTGGACTTGGGAAAATTGCTTACACCTCTGTGCCTTGGTTTCCTCCTTGTAAAACAAGCATAATAACAATACCTGACTCATAGAACCATTGTAAGCATTAAAGAAGCTAATATGTGTAAAGGGCTTAATTATGGGCACATTAGAGAAGACACTCAATAAATGGTCATTTTGATGGTGGTTGTGATTATTCTGGAATGAGGAAGGATAACCTTGAAATTGTTACCACTCATTTACTATGCAGTCTCCTTGGTTTTGCCTGCAAAATGAACCTGTGCCCAGAGCCTACATCCTGTAGTATTTTACACATCAGCATAGGAAGGAGTCTGCACTGTTTTGTTTTGTTTCTAATTGTAATGGATACCGCTGAGGTGGTATTCAGCAGAGGAGCTAAATGAAAATATTCACATTTTATAGGATTATTCCTTCTATTCTTTGGGAACTAGATGGGGCAAAGGTGATGCTATGAGTCCAGTCAGGTGGTGGAATAGACGAGACATGTTGGGGCATCCATGGTGTGGTCCTGGGGGAAATGAAACAAAATAAATTCAACGTGCATGTTACAGACCCACTGTACAGGGCTCAGTTACAGAGGGGGTGATACCAAGGATGACTTTTAGATTTTTCAATAACTGGACAGAAGAACAATAATTGAGTAGTGGAAGAGAGAACAATGGTACCAAAGAAGAGGAATATATTCTTCAGTAAAAGAAGAGGAAAGGTAGGGAAAAAAGAAACCAAGTTTTGTGTGCTGAGGGAGCAGTATGAACCAAGTTTGGCAGAAGAGGATGCTGCTGTATTTGAGGGACACCACGCTGGTCACTTACAATCAGGAACAACCCAGCTTTGTGTGAACTGTTGCTCAGCCACATTATGTGAGTACCACCTCGTCACCCGAATACATAGTGGTGACCTACAGCCACAGAATGATTTTCTTTTGTATTCCCAAGTAGACCTAGCTCAGTCTCATGCATGTGAAAATATTCTCAGTAAATGTTTCTTTAATTTAGAAAGTTCGAGAAGTAGAAGATAATGTATTTGTTCACCACCAACGTCTTTGAGAACCTGTGTTAAACTTTGGGGATAAAGAAAAAGGTAAGTGAGATATGGTCCATGCCCTTGAAGCTGTGGATCTTCCTACACACTTCTCTTCCTCCCATTCCTCTTTCCTTCCTCCTCTTCTTCTTCATCTACTCCTTCTTTCCTTCTTTCTTCTTTCCTCTTCTCTCTTCTTCCTTTTATTCTTTTCTACCCCCACCTCTATCTGTCTCCATCACAAGCACATGCATGCATACACACACACACACACACACACATCCACACACTCCACATACTGTTGCAAAAAATGGGAGGCAGCTGCCTGTAGTCCAGTACTGAATCTCCTTACAGATCAGTTCCAGGTCTGCTCAACATTTTTTCATCCTTCAAGAATCAACAGACTAGTCATGTCATGTCCTCCTCATGGCAACGGTAAGAGTGCAAGAAAGCAATTCTACTCTGCTAACAAATTTGAGGACTCTGTCTGTGCTATCTCCGCTAATATCCTGTTGGCCAAAGCAAGAGACAGAGCAGAAGCCAAAGTCAAAACATAGGCACCCACAATCTGCCTCCAGGGAGGAAAGTCACACAAAATTACCTGGCCAATGACATGGGTATAAGAAAGAATATAGAACCAAAGTTACTTTGGACAAATCTCTCATTTTCTAAGCTTCCTTACTGCTTAACAAAGGAGCTTGGGTCAGACCCATGAAAGTCACAACATGAGATACAACCTCTCAGTAGCACATAAAACAGTTTTAGGTGGCACATTAAATGTAGTCAATCCTTGGATATGGCATTAACTACTATTAAGCACATAAAGTAATGATAATTCAGTTTTTAATTTATTTTCAGTATTTTCAAGGAGAAAGTCTGAGTTAGTGCAGAGTTCGGGCCTTTAACAAGTCCCCAGTCCTTACTAAATTCTCATTTTAACAAGGAACAAGTAGGTCCCTGGTTTGGAGCCATCTGTAAGTCGCTGTATCTATCTAGAATTTCAAAGAGAATGCTTGTTTTCATTTTATTTTCAACCTAATTATATTTAAGGCAAGTGTGTTTGTCAGTTTTCTGTCACTGTGACAAAATACCCAAGAGAAACAACTTAGAGGAGGAAAGATTAAATTTGGCATATGGTTTCAGAGGTTCCAGTCCACAGTCCCTGGACCCATCACTGTGGGCTTGAATTGAGGCAGAACATCATGGCAGGGAGGGTATGATGGAGCAAAGTCATCCACCTCATGGTGGCCAGGAAGCAGAGAAAGCAAGAGTAGAGCCCCAGACATTTACATGTAAAGGATATGCTTCCAGTGACCTAGTTTCTCTATGCCCCACTCCTAAAGTTTCTACCACCTCCCAAAAACACCACCAGCTGGAGGCCACCCTTTCAATGCATCAGACTTTGATGGACATTTAAGATCCAAACTATAACAGCAAATATTAAAAGAAAGTAAAAGTAATTTATTAGTGGTATGTAGATAACTAGAGATCATACCATGGAGTTTGAATAACTAGAATTTGAAGAATTTTAGAATAGAGGATTTCTATGGTGTGAGAACCGATGATTCTGTCAACTTCACTGCTCTAGTTGTGGTCTCTACTTCTACCCCAGGGTGTCCCTAGAGGAAGATGAGCAGCGAGGGGCATTGACCTCTTAGGAAGGTCTCTAAGACTTTTCATTCTTCCCCTCCCTTCTAAATGTGAGCAGCTCAGCTGCCAATATGACTGCCCAGCCAGATGTTACTTGATTGACATGAGCATCCTTACACAACGGACCAGAGTGAGTCAACCCAGGGCTGTCCCTGCCCTTGGCATTGAGACACGTGGGCCCAGATTCCAAATGTCATGTCACATCTCCTCATGGCATCAAAGCACCCTTGAGAACAGAAAACACTAGCAGATGGCTGAGCTGCCTTCAAACAGACTCCCCCAGACAGCCCGGGAGATGCAGAGCCCTGTCGGTGGCAATGGGTTGCAGCATATGTTCAGCAAAAAATGCCGAAGGGAAGAATGGTCCCTGCACCCACCGTGCCCGCAGAACCCTGGCTCGGATGCTGGGTATCAGCTGCCTTCTCAGAATGCCATTTGCTTTTGCAAAATATCCATTAAATCCCTGATCTCTAGCTTTGATTCCCTGTTATTTAGTGGTCCTAAAATGTTGTGGTGGAAAATTTTATTCATATTCATTATGTCACTAAAAAGCAAATGAATAGAAAAAGATGAATTTTTTTTTTCTTTTTTTACAATAAGGAGGTTGATTCTCCTGGTTCAGAAATTCCAAACCTGGGTTTGTGAACCCTTACAAAGTCCAAAATCACCTGCAAAGTTTGTGTCTGTGTATATATTTGGTTTATCTCAAGAAAGGGTCTAAAACTTTGGTTCAGATTCACAAAATGATCCGTGTCTCATCATAAGTTAACTGTTCTAACTCTGCTCCTTAGAAAGAGTACATGAGGCAGAGAAATGTCTAAACTAAACTAGACTAAACTGGAAGCAATATAAGGTAACCATGTTTTTCCCTTGAGAGGAATACTAAGAAAAACACCTGCCATTTATCTTCATCATAATTTCAAAAAGAAGGTTATTTCAGCAAGACATGAACAAAAGTGTAGAAAGGTCATAAAAACTCAGATTAAAAACATAAATTTAGTTTTATTAAAAAAATAACATTCCATTGTCCATTTTTGTTTCATTTAGGTGAGGACTAGCTGTCTATGGATATGGATTCGGGAACAACTTATTCTCAGGGTGGCGATAACTACTTAGCCTGCAAATCTCTGAGAAATCATGAGCTTCTCTGGGATTTCCCAGCACCTGAGCCACCATGAGAGAAGATCTTTATCATGAATCTCACCATGATTATGACTGCTGTACATACCCCAAGGTGAAGAGAGTGGGCTCTGTAACAATTCATCCCAAGAGCTACTGACCATGCCCTCTTGTGGGCCTGTCCTGACCCAGGCATTGGACATCAACAATGAAAGGCACCATCCCCTCCCTGGGGCACTCACATAGCAAAAGCAGTGATAGAATGGTGTCAGTTGGCATTGTTATCTGTTTCACTACTCTCTCCCCCATCAAACAAGTAAAAGAAGTGAAGGATGGGACACAAGAATGATCACATAATCCATATTTCTATTCATTGTGGGAGCCATGGATGGCATCTATCAAACAAATGAATTCTCCTCTTGAAAGGAATTAAAAATGTCTTTTAGAAGTAGTGGAAGCAGTGATATGACAGGCCTGGTGTGGTAACTCACCCCTGTAGTCCCAGCTTAGGAGGCTGAAGCAGGAGGATCGCAAGTTCAAAGCCAGCCTCAGCAATTTAGCAAGGTCCTAATCAACTTAGAGAGACCACATCTCTTAATAAAATATAAAAAAGGCTGGGAATGTGGCTCAGTGGTTAAGCACCCCTTGGGTTCAATCCCTGGTTAAAAAAAAAGTGAATGACAGGTTAAAGTGAATGCAAAGTGGACTGGAGTTATAGCTCAGTGGGGGAGCACTTGCCTAGGAGGTGTGAGGTCCTGGGTTCGATTCAATAGCGCCACATATAAATAAATGAATAAAATAAAAGTCCATCAACATCTAAAAAATATTAAAAAAAAAAGAGAGAGAGAATGCAAAGTATAGACAGAGAGCACTCAGAGGAAGAGTCTGCTACTGCCTGTGTAGACACACAGCTGGTGTGCTTGTAGAGCTCACGGTAGAGTCAAGTCTCTTCAGCGATGCAATGGCAAGACTCCTTTCTTAAAGTACAGTTTAAATACCTGCCTGTGCATGGGCTGGGGCTCCACTGACTAGCACTAAATGCCCAAGGGAGCAACCAGTGCCAGAGGCCATGCTGAAGAAGAGCTGAAACAAAGGGAGGCAGTCTGCAGAGTGGAGAGAGATGCAAATGATTCTCTGGATCACAGGGTCAGGTGAGGGGACCTAGGGACTGGTTTCAGCATCCACTGTGCAAAGTTGCAGACAATCTTAAGAGGGTTTCACTGTTGATAGCAGGCTTGATTATCATGTACCTTCTTTGTTGTTTCCCTTCAGACCTGAGTTAAAAAAACCTCTTTGGCAATTTTTGCACAGCAAAATGTGAATCAAGTGGATATTGTCAGATAATGATGAATAGATATCTATTGGGTAAGTGGATAAGTAATTGACAGCAGCCACTTTAATGTTTCAAAGACGATACGTGTGCTCTCAACACATGCGGTAATGCTATTCCCCTTCTGTTGAAAAGCCAAAGCAGAGGTTAATTGCCTGGCCAAAGGCACAAAGCCAACCTCAGGTACCTGGAATTCACTGACTCTGGCACTAAGAGCTCATAGGAGGCTGTCAGCCTTAAGATCCCTGGGCAACAGTCAGTGCCAGTTCCAGAGAGACCAGGGATCCAGGCCTCAGATTATAACCTGTTATTCGGTTCTGAGTTTTTGAGGAGTAAGATTGAGTCCTGTTTGCCACAATGTATAGGTACTGATATTTACATAAGATTCATAAAGATGATCGAATGGTTGCAAAATATCCTTGTAAGGCGGAATGAGTCTGTAATTAGTATAAAGAAAAGATTGTGGTTTTTTCTTTTTCTTTCTTTCTTTCTTTTTTTTTTTTGTGTGTGTTGTTTTTGTTTTAGTACCAGGGATTGAACCCCTGAGCCACAACCTCAGCCCTTTTTACTATTAATCTTTTCTAAAAATTTGAAACAGGGTCTTGCTAAGTTGCTTGGGTCCTTGCTAAATTGCAGAGGCTGGCTTTGAACTTGTGATCCTCCTGCCTCAGCCTCCTGAGCCTCTGGGATCACAGACCACTGTTCCCAGCTTAAAATAAAGAAAGGAAGGCCGGGAAAAACAAAACTGCGAACTTGAAAAATTTAACGTTCTAGAAAGGATCAGAGGCCTCAATTTAGGGTAAAATTTAAAAGTTATTTGGGCAAACTAGATGGAAATACTGAAGTACAAAGAAAGATAATGATATCATTGTTTTTGCACCATAAATTAATAATGAAGCTGGGCTTAGAATTCAGTCTTCTGGCAGCCTGGCCCAAAACTCACAACACCACACCAGACGTTCCAAGGATGCTGCCCAACACATGAGAGGACTATGAAGTCTGAGAAAGAAATTTTGATTGGAGAGTTTTGTTTTTTTTCCTAGAATACAGACCTCTGATCAAACACTCTGTACTGTTGAAGGGAAGGTGTGGGGCCTATTCCCTGGACAAATACATCAAGTAGATTCTTTGGCTGTCATCTTGGGCAGAGGACCAGCATAAACCCAGCCACTGGTCCATTTTATTCCCTGCAGCAACATCTGTGCCTCCAACATTTCAAGCTCTAGATGACAACGTTAATACTATTCCCAAGTTCAAAGGCTTCACTTTCTTATTTGCTGCTTCTAAAGCAGTGGGCTTTGGGGCTTTGGTTTTGTACGGACAAGACTCGGGGCTGTGAGAAGTGTGAAAGCAGATTCCATTTCCACTCCGATGACAGCCTCGTGTGAAAGCATATCTAGGGGTAACTCAATTTTCTCTTAAACCCACTCCAGTCAGGCTCTCAGTCCCTCCAGCACACCAGGGCAGCTTTTATCAAGGTCACCAGTGTCCTCCCTGGCACCTCAAACAGTGGCCAGCTCTCAGTCCTCACTGGACAGTCCGTGTCATGCAGCTCAGTAGGTCAGCCTCCCCACGAAGCACATGCTCCACTGGACATCCAGGACAGAGCTCCCTGGTCCTCCTGTCCTCTCTCTACCACCTCTTTGTCTCCTTTGCTGGCTCCTCCCATCTTCCCCAGCCTCTGAACACTGGAGTTTCTCAGGTCTCTATCCTTGAATTCCTTCTTCTTCACCAAGGCTCACTCCTTGGGTGGCCTCCGCCAGTTCAGTATCATCTACAGGGTGACAACTCTAGCTTGTGGTCACCTCTACCTTAAAAATATGGTCTGACTAGCCAGGCGCGGTGGCACACACCTGTGATCCCAGAGGCTTGGGAGGCTGAGGCAGGAGGATCACAAGTTCAAAGCCAGCCTCAGCAACTTAGTGAGGCCCTAAGTAACTTAGCAAGACCTGTCTCTAAATAAAATATAAAAAAGGGTTGAGGATGTGTTAACCACCCCTGGGTTCGAACCCCAGTACCCAAAATAATAATAATAATAAAAAGCATATATGGTCCAACCAATTCTCACCACCCCCACTGCTAACACCACTGCCATCGTCTCTTTCCTGGATGACAATAGTGACCACTTGCTTTCTCTCCCTGTGCCCACCCTTGTCTTCTATCATTAATTTTTTAAATTTTTTTTTTTTTTTTTTTTTTTTTTTTTTTTTTTTTGGTCTAGAAAGCAAGGCAAATTTTTAAAAAAACATCAGGCAGAAAAAAGCATTATTCCAACGTTCAGCCCTTACCTCTCATACCTGGTTTCTTATCTCAGAATAAGCACCAAAGTCCCCGCTAATCTCCTTTTGCTACTCTGTTTACAGCGCCACCTGCTTTTCCAGGCACCACTTTTCCTCAAGGACAATAGACACCATTGGCCCTGTAGGTTTTCACACTTGCTGCTTCTCTGTGGGCAATGCTCAAGCTGCTCCTTCCCCTCAGTCAGGTCTTTGCTTGACCTGTTTCAACATTCCTGACTCCAAATGCGTGAGTGTTTTCTTCACACCAACCAATTTTCTAGCTCTCTGGACACCCACTGGGTGCCCTACAATTCCACCCAGTTCTGAAGCTAACTACTGGCAGTTGCATCAGGTTAAAAGCTAAGTCCCATGGATCTGGCCCTCACTTTAGATGCCAGTTGTAGTTACTAGGTCCTTGGTCCACCCACACTTCTGTCCAACTTGGATACAAATCAGGAGTTCTCATGATTCCTTTCTTGGGCTAAATAATTTTCTAGAAGAACTTCTAGAACTCGTGAAGGCACTTTTCTTACTCTCACCAGTTTGTTATAAAGGACTCAACTTTGGAACTGTCAAATAGAAGAGATGTATAGGGGACCATGTGGGATGCCCAAGTGCATCACCCTCTCAGCTCCTCAGTGTGAGCACTCTCCCGGAAGCTCTCTGAACTCTGCTGTCTGGGAATTTCTATGGAGAATTCATCAGGTAGGCACAAGTGCTTCAGTCTTGGTCTTTGCTGACTGACTCAATCCCCAGGCCCTCTTGTCTCCACCTGGGTGGAAGGGTGTGCTGGAGGTTCCAACCCTCTGTTCACAGTTCCTCTGGCAATCAGACCCTGTCCCAAGCTATCTAAGGGCCCACCAAGAGTCATCTCGTTAGCATAATCCCGGCTCTGGTTGAAAAGAATGTGTCATGAATAACAAAAGGCTCCTCTCACCCTATCACTCAGGAAATTCCAAGGGTTTGTGGATCTCAGGGACAAAGACCATATCTGTATTTTTTATCATGTAACACTGATCAAATGTTATCCAGTCAATAAGGTTTCTCTGTTCTACCCCACATAACGGAGCAGCTGCCCTCCTCCCTGTGTGGTCTCTGTGTCTCTTATCTCTACAGCAGCTATCATAATTGGACAAGCCATGAATTCACTCACTCATTGTCCTCCCTACTAGAATGTAAACCCCATAATAACTGAGACGCTGCCTATTTTGTTCACTGCTCTGTCTCCAACACCTCAATGGTGTCTGGCATACAGTGACTACTCAATAGTTATTGAACAAAAGAACCAAATTAGCAAATCTTGTCCAAGATCTACAATCAAATACAGGGAACAATACGTTTAATGCCACTACAGGGAGAAGAAGCTTTCACAGGACACATGTGACTGCTCTGAAATCAATACCTTAGGCTCACTGACAAATTTGATTCCTCACAAAAATATTAAAAGTGAAATTATATCCTATTTTATATACTACCCAGAGTGGTTAAGAATCAAGGTGCCAGACACAGGTTCCCCGGGTTCAAGTCTCACTCTATTTCTTAGTCACTGTCTGTCCTTGGGCAAGTCATCTAACTTCTTCTGTCTTTGATTCCCCTTCTGTAACTGATGATGATGTTCCTGCCTGCCTCTTGAAGTTGCCATAAAGATGAAGGAAGATGTGTTATATTTAAGGAACTTAGAACAGAGCCAGATACACAGTAAGTACCTATGTATCAGCTTTTGCTATTACACAAAGGATGGACTGTTCAAAAATATTCTGTTTTATTCCCTGAGAAGCTTTCCTTTCCTTCTTTCTTTTTTTAGGGGATGTACCTATAAGACCATCCACAGCTGACCCTCTGTATCTGTGGGTTTTGAATCAGTGGATTCATTCAACTGTGGATTAATTTAAGAAATTGTAACTGTAGCGAATATGTACAGATTTTTTTCTTGTCATCAGTCCCTATACAATGTAGTAGAACAACTGTTTACATAGCATTTTCACTGTGTAAGTTAGGATAAGTAGAAATGATTTAAAGTATATGAGGAGGCTGGGGTTGTGGCTCAGTGGTAGAGAGCTCGCCTAGCGGGTGAGGTACTGGGTTCAATCCTCAGCACCACATAAAATAAATAAATAAAGTAAAGGTATTGTGTTATCTTACTTAAACAATAAATAAAGTATAAAGGATGATGTGTGTAAGTTACATGCAAGGGTTATACCATTTTATATAAGGATTCTGGGTATCCACAGACTCTGATATTTGGGTGAGGGTTCCTGGAACCAATACTCCAAAGGGCAACTCTGTTCACATGCACACGTGTATGAGTGTGTTTGTGACTTTCTTTTTTCCTGTGTCCAGTTTCCTCGGTCCTACACAACCCCTGAAGCAGGGCTCAGCTGAGATAATTCACTCCGACAAATGTTAATGAGCAATATAGATCCTAATATTTTCTAGGGTCTTAGAAGAGAGGGCTCATAAGACCCTCTCTTATATAGTTTAAAAGCACTCTTCAGATACGTCTCCTCTCTCAAGTTGCTTGTTGGCCACACCAGCGACCAGGTTCCCTCTCACATGCTTTCTCACAGTTCCCTGGTACCTTCCTGCTCTTCATCCACCCTAGCCCAAATTCCAACAGCACCAGTTCCAGCAGCAGCTCTTACTATTTCTCACTTGTGTCTTCCTCATTCTTGTATCCTGCTATCCTGTTCACCTAGCAGAGGGCCTGCCAATGCTCTGCGGGCTATCAAGAGAATGAAGACCGAGAAGGTTCTGCACAACAATGGAAATAATCAGCAGCATTAAAAGGCAACCTACAGAGATGCAGTAAGAAAATATTTGCAAATTATTCATCCAACTTCCAGAATATGGAAGGGACTCAAAAAGTTGAGCATCCATAAAAAAATCCACTTTAATAATGAGTTGAAGAACTAAACAGACACTCCTCAAAAGAAGACATACACATGGCCAGCAAGTATAGGAAATGATTCTCACTTGCACCAATCATCAGGGAAATGCAAATCAAAACCACAGTGAGAATCCACACCCCACCCCAGTTAGAGTGGCTGGTCATCAAAAAAGCAAAGAGGATGCAGAGAAAGGGGAACTCTTATATACTGATGGCAGGAATGTAAATTACTACAGCCATTATGAGAGGCAATATGGAGTTTCCTCAAAAAACTGAAAATAGAACTACCATATGATCCAGCCATTCCACTACTGGATATATATTCTGAAGGAGAAGAAATCATTATACTAAAAAGATACTTGCACTGCCATGTTTATTGAAGCACTATTCTCAAGCTAAAATATGGAATCAACCCAGATGCCCATCTGTGATGAAAGGATAAAGAAATGTGGCATGCATATACAATGGAATATTATTTGACCATAAAAAAGAATGAAATTCTGTCATTGCAACAACATGGATGGAAATGGAGGTCATTATGTTAAGTGAAATAAGCCAGGCATAGGAAGATAATTATTACATGTTCTCACTTATTTGTGTAAACTAATAAGTCAGTCTTATAGACTAACAAAATGGAACAGTGGTCACTAAAGACTGGGAACAGCACTGGGGAGGAGGGATGGAAAGAAAAGTAATAAGGAGCACCAAACACAGAGTGAAGAAATCACTTCTGAATCTTCAGCATGGTAGGGGAACTATTGTTAAAATGATCTATATTTCAAAATGAGTAGGAGAGTATGAAATTCCCAGCACACAAAATGATTGATGTCTGAAGAGATGGAAATGCTTATTACCCTGATTTGATTATTACATACTGTACACATGTGTTATCATAATGTACCCCGTAAAGTTGTATAAATATCATGTCTTAATAAAAAAGAAAATGGATCAATGAAAGAACCTTTTATATGAATACATCTTCTTTTATGGACAGGGAAATGGAGACAAAAGAGTGTCCAAGGTCTGTGGAACACTCAAAAGAGACCCTCAGATCCTCCTGTCTCCTCTGCCTCTGTCTACCACGAAGGCCAACCCAGAAGTCCTTCCACAAATACCTGGAATAATCCTGACCTTTCCTGTCTATTCAACATTACACCAGGACCATGAAGAAAGCAAGCTCTTTCCATAGCTGCTTTATTCATTTCATGTCCCACCTGGAAAAAATAATCAAACATGCAGGAAGCTTCAGAATATTCCAAGCAGATTTGATTCTTCACTGGTGGATAGGTGCAGGAAACACACACTGCTGAACACACACCCCACCCCACTCCCACCCTGTGCAGACCGCTCCAGGCTGAGCAGGACCCAGGGCTTGAGGAACGGGCGCGAGAAATAGCTATAGGGAGCAGACCCTGCTGGTGACTGCTAAACTGCGACCCTGTCTCTGTGTATTGTTTTGTTTTGTTCTTTCTTGTCAAAGTGAAGAATAACTCAACTCTGACAAAAAAAAAAAAAAAAAGAAAGAAAAAAAATAGGGAAAAAATATTAATTTTTGAGGGTTCTTTCTTTGGGCTATTATAGGAAGTCCCTTCTCTTCTTTTTCACATGGAACAATCACAGGCAGCTTTGTGCCTTGTGGCACCTTAGAGTTTATCCTATGTTCTGGGGTGAACTTTGCTCCTCTGTGCAGCTCCCTAGCTGCCTCCCCTCCATGTTCTGTGTCGTCCCTGCATCCTCTGAATGCATAGCTGTCATGGCTTGGCAGTTGCAAACCCAACTCCCCCATGGATGATGAACTTCCTGAGGGCACCATGCATGCCCAGTATACCATCAGTACTCAATAAATTCAGTTAAAAACATAAACCCATGGAAAATGCACAGAATTGAGATCAAGAAAAGCAGAATTGAATTCTTGTTATGACCTAAATGCCTTTTTAACCGAGGGGAACCTTGGTTTACTCATGTGTGCAGTGATAATCCTCCCTTTGACCTTACAGGATTGTTGAACTAATTAATGATTAAATGAGAAAATATATAAACAGACTTTATAAAGGTAAAAGTCATTCAAATATAGAGAACTACCGTTAAGAAATGTTACACTCCAATTTATTAAAGATAATCCAAAAATCAGTCCAGAAACTGTTAAGAACCATCCAATATAAGTGGGAAGGATAATTTTATTGGACAGGTGTGGTGGTGCACGCCTGTAATCCCAGTGGCTCAGGAGGCTGAGGCAGGAGGATTACGAACAAGTTCAAAGCCAGCCTCAGCCACTTAGCAAGGCCCTAAACAACTTAGTGAGTCCCTGTCTCAAAATTTAAAAATAAAAATAAAAAGGGCTAGGGATGTGGCCCAGTGGTTAGGTAACCCCAGATTCAATCCCCAGGACCAAAATAAATAAATAAAAATGAAAAAGAGGAGTTTTAATGGGGATGGTGGAATTCATTGAGAAATGCAACACCTTTTTAAACTGAGGAAAATAAAAGGTTTTGACATTTGTACCACATTGCTATAGTAGAGGAGACAAATAAAAATGCAGGATGGGGGAAGGACAGGATAGGAGAGGGCAGTAAGAGAGCTGGGACACAGGTGGGTGCAGCTGGAGGACACTCTTGTTTCACTGTCCGATATACACTGAGCAGATTCCTTTGTGATCTCACTAAATCCTTACAACCCTTAAAGGTGGTTATATGTTCATTTTATGATGGCAAAACCCAGCTGGTAAGTGGCAGAGCCAGAATTTCAACCCCAAGCTGATTAAAACTGAAGCCTGCCAGCACGATCAACTTTACCACAATCAAGTTTATATTAGGAGTTTGTAATTTATAAAAGCTACAAGACCAGCAAAATTCAGAAAATGGTGTAATTGGCTCACATCTGTGAAATAGAATAATTAGCAACTACTGAATAAATATAAATATAAATATTAACACTATGTCATAGGTCCTAAAATTTCCTAACAGGAAAATGCTCTGATTGGCTATTTATGGTAGGGTGAGGCATGAGATGTTAGTGGGTGTTGTTCTATTTTGTTCTCATAACTGCCTGACTGAAGCACGAGTTAGAGAAGAATTGTTTTCCTAGACAATTTTCATGCCAATAATAGATGACTGTATTTTTAGCATCAGCTTTATTGATATACAATTTATATGATAGAGAGTGAACTCATTTTAAGTGTATTTATCATTGTGTTTTATCAAATGCATATACCAGTATAACCACTGCCACAACGGAGATAGAGAACATCTTCATCATTCCCCAAAGATGCTTTATGATGTTTTCTAGTGAATCTCCCTTTTCCAACTCAGAGACCCTGACAACAAATGATCAGATTTTTGACATTACAGATTAGTTTGCTCTCTTCTAGAGAGTCATATAAATGTAATATATGAATATACTGTAAGTAATATTTGGACTCTGACTTCTTGCAGTCACCATACTAATTTCGAGAGTCATCCAAATCACTGCATGTATTAATATTTTATTCCTTCTCATGGCTGCTGTTCCTTTGTATGGATTCACCACAATGTGTTTGCACATTACTTGTTGCTATGGTTTCAATGGTATCCTCCCCCCAAAATCTGCTAGAAACCTACTCCTCAACACAATAGTGTTAACAAGTGGAATCTTTAGGAGGTGATAAGGTCTTGGGGGTTATCAGGGGTCTGCCTTCATGAATGGATCAATGCCATTCCTACGGGGGACAAGTACAGCTCTGTGCACAATCATTCTCTCTCTCTCCCTGTCTTCACCTCTTACCCTTTTCCTCTCCATCCTATTCCTGCCTTTCCAACATGGGACCATTCAGCAAAAAAGACCCTCACCAGATGCTGACACTTTGATCTTGGACTTCCCAGACTCTAGAACTATCTGAAATAAATTTCTGTTCATTATAAATTATACAATTTCAGGTATTCTGAGATAGCAGAAAAAAAAAAAAACCCAAAAAACAAAAAACAAAAACATAAACTAGACACTTGTTAACGAATATTTGATTTATTTCCAAGTTTTGGTTATTATGAATAAAGTTGCTCTGAACATTCATATGCAAGTCATTATATGGACATACATTTTCATTTCTTTCAGGTAAATAGGAGTAGAATTGCTACGGTAGATCTAGTATGAATGTTTTTTTCAAGAATAAAAGATTTTAATATCAGTGGAGTAAAATTTATCTATTTTTTATGTTTTATGATCTATTTCCTAAGAAATGTTTATCTACCACAAATTTATGAATACTTGCTTATTGTTCTCTTCTAGGAGATTTAGTTTTATTTCTTGAAACAATGTTTCTGTTCTCTCATTCTGAGATTCTAATTACAAATAAAGTCACTGAATATTGCCCCACTGACAATATTTGTAGCTCTTTTTTTCTCTTGTGCTTTATTTTAGGTTATTTCTATTGCTATGTCTTCAAAATCCCTTATTTTCCCTTTTGCAGTGTTTAATCTGCTGTTAAGCATTTCCAGTGAATTACATATTTCAGATATTATATTTTTCAACTGTATAGGTTCATCTTGATTTTTTAATTTGCATAGTTTATTTTTCATTTCTTAATGTTCAAGGGTTCCTTGAAATCCATAACCATATTTAGAATGGCTCAACACCTGTTTACTATTTCCACCATTTCTGCCTTTGCTGGGTCTATAACTGTTTACTGACTGATTTTTTTTTTCTAATTATAGATTACATTTTCTTCTTGTTCACATGTCTTGTAAAAGACAAAAGAGTTATACAATCTGAAGAGAAACCAGAGTATATGTTCACATATCTTGTAGTTTTTTGGATGCTGGTCACTGTAAATGTTTAGTTATTGATTTCCTAGATTTTGTTGTCTTCTTTTGAACTGTGTTAAAGTTTGTTTGGGCAGCTACTTGTGGATCATCTTGATCACTCAAGACTTGTTTTTAAGCTTTTTTAAGGCAAGTCTAGAGTGGTCTTTATTTTTGGGTTAATTGAATCCAATCACTGAAATATGCCCCGTCTTCAGTATCTAATTAATTCACTGAAATCTGTCTCCTCTTTTGCTCAGAACTCAAACTCTGTTGTGAACTCTGTGGAGCTCAGAGTTCCCTATGTCCTTAGCTAAGCAGGGTTTGCCCTATGAGGTCATGGGTTAGCTTTCAAGAGAGTCTTAGTGGGACTCTGCACATATTTGAGGCTTGCTGTCCATGCACTAGCCTGTCCTCTAGAATTATGTCCTGCTACTTCCAGACACCTCAGTTTAACTGAAGTCTGATTATCCTCTCCTCAGCTCTGGAGTTTGCCATGTTCTGCTTAATTCTTCCTCTGTTGCAATCCAGAAACTGCTTCTCAGGCAGAAAGCGAGAGCAAGTGCAGCTTTTACCTCATGCATTTCCAGCTTCTCAGGAATCACATTTACAGTCTGCCTACTGTCCAGTGCCAACATTCAGTTTTTTCATAAAGTTGTCCAGTTTTCTAGTTGTTTACAGTGCAAGGGTCAGTCTAGTAATAGTTACTCTAATACAGTTGAGTAGAAGTTCCAAATATCTTCTAAGACAAAGTTAAGAGCTGTTCTTGAGTTCAAGAAGACTCTATTTAGAATCTTGGTTCTTTTACTAGCTGTGATTTTGACAAAAAGAAATAACTTCTTACCTCTATCTTCTCATTTGTAAAATTGGGATTAAGGATCCTACCACACAGGATAGTGGTAAGAACTGTCGGATATAAAATTACTTCCTCCCTGTTTTCTTTCCTTCTGTCCTTTCTGTCCTCCCTCTGTTCCTACCCTCTTTTCACAAATATTCTCCAGGGAATGGAGAATCAATAGTAAAGGCCAGGAAAGCACCTCCCCTTAAGTTTAGCTTCTGGTGAAGATAAATATCGGAACAAATTAAGGCAATGGTTCAGATAATGAAAAAATTTAGGAGGGAAATAAAACAGTGATGTGACCAGAGAGTAAATGAGGAGACATTTATATAAGGTCATTAGAAAGGTCCGCTTTGAGGAGTTAATAACAGAGTTATTACCTAAACAGAAGTAAACCAGGAATATAAGGAGAGCAGAAAAGTATTCCAGGCAGAGAGATCAGCAACTGCAAAGCTCCTGGGTGAGAGAGACAGTCAGGGACCAGGTGGCATGAGACTTGGAGGCCAAAGTTAAGGGTTAAGTGCCATGGAAAGAGCCATTGCAGAGATATTTTTGCTTTTGTCTTGTAAGCAAAGGAGGGGTGATAAAATATAATTTCTGGTTTTTGAAAAATGATTCCATCTCCTTTTGAAAAGTCCTAATAGTGCTATAATTTTAAAAGTCCATTGGTAAAATGTTAGTTGAATTTTACCTATATTTATGGAGTAAATGTTATGTGTTTTATGTTGTGGCGATAGATAAGATATTCTCTGAATAACTGCATCTCACAATCTTCTTGGGAAGTTAGAAATATGCCAAGTAGCCATGGCTGTTTCCTTACCATTATTGAGCAGTGGAAACAAAAACCTTCAGTGGGTTGAAACGTTTGCTAAGTCTGAGAACTTTCTGTCTACAGACAGCTTCCCGCCATACCCTCCCTCTCAGTGCACCTATGCAGATGAGATGGTGCCCTTCCCAACAAGCAGAGGCCTGATGCCACTTAAGCCATTTTCTGTTCCTTGCTGACAGTCTAATCTCTCCATCTCACATACCAATAAATAAGTTAAAAAAGAAAGTTACATTTAATTAAAAGGATTTTAGACCTGAGAGGTGGGCACACCTAGTTTATCCTCTGGAGGCCTCCCTACTCAGTATTCCATGATAAGAACCCAAGCTGGACTCTGAACATTCAGATTTCCATCTCTCAAATTTGAAGTATGTATATCTACACCCATTGTGCCAATCATTGGCCAGTTATATTCCTCCTACATTTTTTTGGTGTGTTGTTCTTAACTATAAATAGCATAGGCAGTTAAATTGAACATGAAGTCATGCCAAGAAGGCAAAAGTACAAAAGTAAGAAAAAAAATTGAAATAGTTTATGAGAGCATTTGATAAATACCGGTCAAGTAAAACTAGTTGCTAACTTGCATGGTCTTTTAGAGGGGCTAGTTTGAATGTTCACAATGCTCAAAACCTCTAACAATTGACACATACAGATTCCTTTTATTATACATTCAAATAGATGTTATTTTCTATTTTGTAATAGGTCTAATGTATGTTCATTGTGTTTAAAAAAGAACATTTTTGAAAAAGGAAAAATACTTGTATTTTGAAAGATCTAGAAATTGGTTCATACTGCAAAAAAGAAAAAAATTCCCATATTCCCACTACCACCCACTTTAAACTTTTCTCATCCTTTTTTTCCAATACTTTGTTCTATGCTATTCTATGTATTTAGAATAATACTGTCTACACACTTTTCTGCCTAATGATTTTTTCAATTTTCCTTATAGCAATGTCCCACAGTATTGGATTATTGTTAGTGTTGAATAATGTCCTATCGTACACCTGTAACCATTCTCCCACTACAGGAATTAAAACAAGGTACTTCATTTAGTCTATCTCAATTTAAGTTACTTGAAGCATTAAATATGATAGCCAATGAAACTGGATATGAAACTTTGCCTCCAATACACCAAGTCAGGAGGCAAACTGAACAAAAGCTATTATTTGTAGACACCAATTTTATTCCTGGAGTTCCACTACTTGATCTCTTGAATTTTACAAAAAAAACCTACAAAGTAGGGGGGTTTTCAAGATGGCGGCCTAGAGGGTGGCTGCATTACGTGTTGCTCCAGAACTCAGGATTCAAGAGAGGAGATATTGAGACGCTTGGGACCAACTCAAAGTAGCCGGGTGACTCTCACCCCCTGGGGGGGCATCCCGGATGGGACGGGGGTCCCGGAACGCAGGAAACTTTGTGAAGTAGAACTGCCGGCGAGACGCCCCTCCCCCCGCTGGAGCGCCATAGAGGAGGCCGGTCGGCACAGCGCTGGGACTCGGAACAGCCACTGGGGCTCCGGCGGCTGCCCGGGGGAGGAGAGGCGGGGAGAACTGTGTGGACTCAGGACACCGGGGCCTGCCCTGAGGAGGAGGAGAGGAGCGTGGCCACTTGGATTCAGAGAGACTGCGCCAGAGCTGCAGGCGGTTGCCAGAGGAGAAGCCGCGCGGCGAGCTGTTTGGAATCAGAACGACGCTTCTGAACCCCGGGGCCTGCCCTGAGGACGAGGAGGAAGAGGAGCAGCCGCTTGGATTCGGGCGACTATACGGGAACTACAGGCGGTTGCCAGAGAAGGGGCTGCGTGGCGAGCTGTTTGGACCCTGACCACTTCTGAACCCCGGGGCCTGCCCGGAGGAGTAGGAGAAGGAGGAGAAGGAGCGCGGCGGGTCCTTTGGACTCGCAGTGACTGCATTAGCGCTCCAGGCGGCTGCTCAGAGGAGAAGGCGAGTGGTGAGTTATTTGGTCTTAAAGTGACAGCTCCTGAACACAGGGGGGCTGCCTGGAGGAGAAGCGTGGTGGGACGCTTGGTCTTGAAGGACCACACCAGAGCTCCGGGCGGTGGCCCAGAGGACCCGTGCAGCGGGTCACGTGGATTCAGAGCCACTCAGAGGGACTGCTCCTGAACACCCGGGGGGTTATCTGGAGAAGGAGGAGGAACGGGCAGGGTCACTTCGACTCGGAGTGATTGATTGCCCCGGGCTACGGGTGATTGGTGGGAGGAGGAGGCACGAAGTGAGTTTCTTGGACTCCTAGTGACCGCACCGGCATACTGGGCGGCTGTCTGGAGGAAGAGGCCTGTGGCGGGTCTCTGGGACTCAGAGCGATTGTTCGGGGCCACAGGTGGCTGCTCAG
The DNA here is from genome assembly GCF_902686455.1 of Sciurus vulgaris. NCBI lineage: Eukaryota > Metazoa > Chordata > Mammalia > Rodentia > Sciuridae > Sciurus > Sciurus vulgaris. The sequence continues at coordinate 46,421,681 of NC_136461.1, forward strand.
AGGAGGGGCCACGCAGCCAGGCGATTAGGTGCAGAACAGGGTCCCAGGATCTAGGAGGCTTCTGGGTGGAAGAGCCGCACAGAGACAGGCTTAGGGCGGAGCGAAGGTTCCAGGCCTATGGGCAAATTCTCTGAGGAGGGGCAGCCTAAGGAGATTCATCTGCGAAGGGTGAGGCTCCCAGGCCCAGGAGGTAGGGCCGGGCCCCTGGAAACTTTGCAGAGGAAGGCAGCCCAGCCCAGGCAGTAGATGTAAATTGAGGGGAACCTCTAGGAGGAAACTGACCAGCGAGACCTCCCCACCGGGTGAGTCTTCCCTGCTGGGTGAGGTTTCCCACAAGGACAGTAAAACCAGAGGCTCAGGCCCAAACAGGCCTTGCCTCAGCCCACAGCCTAGGTCCCCTTTGGATGACCATTGGTCAACAAGTGGAGGCACCTCTGCCCACTAGCAGGGAATATACCCCACCTGAAGGCCACTACTCCTAGAGAGGCAGCTTCCTTGTGGAGCACCGCATTATCAACCTCCTCCAAGACTTCAGCCTACTGAAGGCTAAGAGGGGATATATATAGAAATATTCAGGGTCATTGTAAATCAACAGAGGAAATCTGCAATATCTCAGCGGTCCACTGATATTTGAACAACATGAGAAAACAAGGAAAGAAAATGCTGCAAACAAATCTAGATGTTACATCAATAAAACCCAATGACAGCATGGCAGAAGAAATGACAGAAAAGGAGTTCAGAATGTACATAATTAAAATGATCAGAGAAGCAAACGAGGAGATGAAAGAGCAAATGCAAGCATTGAATGATGAGATGAAAGAGCAAATGCAAGCATTGATTGATCGCACCAATCGACAGTTAAAAGAGCAAATACAGGAAGCAAAAGATCATTTCAATAAAGAGTTAGAGATATTGAAAAAAAACCAAACAGAAATCCTTGACATGAAGGAAACAATAAACCAAATTAAGAACTCCATAGAAAGCATATCCAATAGGATAGAACACCTGGAAGACAGAACCTCAGACATTGAAGACAAAATATTTAACCTTGAAAACAAAGCTGAACAAACAGAGAAGATGGTAAGAAATCATGAACAGAATCTACAAGAACTATGGGATATCATGAAAAGGCCAAATTTAAGAATTATTGGGATTGAGGAAGGCCTAGAGAAACAAGCCAAAGGAATGAACAACCTATTCAATGAAATAATATCAGAAAATTTCCCAAATCTGAAGAATGAAATGGAAAATCAAGTTCAAGAGGCTTACAGGACTCCAAATACACAAAATTACAACAGACCCACACCAAGGCACATTATAATGAAAATACCTAACATACAAAATAAAGACAGAATTTTAAAGGCTGTGAGAGAAAAGAACCAAATTACATTCAGGGGGAAACCAATACGCATATCAGCAGATTTTTCAATCCAGACCCTAAAAGCTAGAAGGTCCTGGAACAACATTTTTCAAGCCCTGAAAGAAAATGGATGCCAACCAAGAATCTTATACCCAGCAAAACTTACCTTCAAATTTGACGATGAAATAAAATCCTTCCATGATAAACAAAAGCTAAAAGAATTTACAAAAAGAAAGCCAGCATTACAGAACATTCTCAACAAAATATTCCATGAGGAAGAGATGAAAAACAAAGAAGCAAATCAGCAAAGGGAGGAATTATCCTAAAGGAATTGTCAAATAAAGGAGGAAACAAGTTGTGTCAAACAAATAAATAAACAAAATTTTAAAAATGAACCAAATGACCGGGAAACCAAATCATTTCTCTATAATAACCCTGAACGTTAATGGCCTGAATTCATCAATCAAAAGACATAGACTGGCAGACTGGATTAAAAAGAAAGATCCAACAATATGTTGCCTGCAAGAGACTCACCTCATAGAAAAAGATACCCATAGATTAAAGGTGAAAGGATGGGGAAAAACATACCATGCACATGGACTCAGCAAAAAAGCTGGAGTATCCATCCTCATTTCCGATAATGTGGACTTCAAGCCAAAGTTAGTCAGAAGGGATAAAGAAGGTTATTTCATACTGCTTAAGGGAAGCATAAATCAGCAAGATATAACAATCATAAACATCTATGCCCCAAACAGTGGCTCATCTATGTATGTCAAACAAATCCTTCTCAATTTCAGAAACCAAATAGACCACAACACAATAATACTAGGTGATTTTAACACGCCGCTCTCACCACTGGACAGATCTTCCAGACAAAAATTGAGCAAAGAAACCATAGATCTCAACAACACAATCAATAATTTAGACTTAACGGACATTTATAGAATATTCCATCCAACCAAGAGTGAATACACTTTCTTCTCAGCAGCACATGGATCCTTCTCTAAAATAGACCATATATTATGCCACAAAGCTAATGTTAGCAAATACAAGAAGATAGAGACACTAGCATGTATTCTATCAGATCATAATGGATTGAAGTTAGAAATAAATGAAAGAGTAAAACACAGAAACTATTCCAACATCTGGAGGTTAAACAATATGCTATTATATGATGAATGGATAACAGAAGATATTAAGAAGGAAATTAAAAAATTCTTAGAGGTAAATGAGAACAAAGAAACATCATATCAAAACCTCTGGGACACTATGAAAGCAGTACTTAGAGGGAAATTTATTTCATGGAGCGCATTTAATAAAAGAAGTAAAACTCAACAAATAAACAACCTAACACTACAGCTCAAAGCCTTAGAAAAAGAAGAACAGAACAGCACCAAAAGTAGTAGAAGACAGGAAATAGTTAAACTCAGAGCTGAAATCAATGAAATTGAAACAAAAGAAACAATACAAAAAATTGACAAAATAAATAGTTGGTTCTTCGAAAAAATAAACAAAATTGATAAACCTTTAGCCACACTAACAAAGAGAAGACGAGAGAAAACCCAAATCACTAAAATTCGGAATGAACAAGGAAATATCACTACAGACAGGATGGAAATACAAAACATAATTAGAAGCTATTTTGAAAATCTATACTCCAACAAAATAGAAAATTTCGAAGACATCAACAGGTTTCTAGAGACATATGAATTGCCTAAACTGAATGAGGAGGACATAAACAATTTAAATAGACCAATTTCAAGTACTGAAATAGAAGAAGTCATCAAAAGCCTACCAACAAAGAAAAGTCCGGGACCAGATGGGTTCTCAGCTGAGTTCTACAAAACCTTTAAGGAAGAGCTCATTCCAATACTTCTCAAAGTATTCCATAAAATAGAAGAGGAGGGAACCCTCCCAAACTCATTCTATGAAGCCAATATCACACTGATACCTAAACCAGACAGAGACTCATCAAGGAAAGAAAATTTCAGACCAATATCCTTAATGAACATCGACGCAAAAATTCTCAACAAAATTTTAGCAAATCGCATACAAAAACATATTAAAAAGATAGTGCACCATGATCAAGTGGGTTTCATCCCAGGGATGCAAGGTTGGTTCAACATCAGGAAATCAATAAACGTAATTCACCATATTAATAGACTTAAAGTCAAGAATCACATGATTATTTCAATAGACGCAGAAAAAGCATTTGATAAAATTCAGCACCCCTTCATGCTCAAAACACTAGAACAAATAGGGATAGTGGGAACATTCCTTAATATTGTAAAGGCCATTTATGCTAAGCCCATGGCTAATATCATTCTAAATGGTGAAAAGCTGAAAGCATTCCCCCTAAAAACTGGAACAAGGCAGGGATGCCCTCTTTCACCACTTCTATTCAACATCGTTCTTGAGACTCTGGCCAGAGCAATTAGACAAACCAAAGAAATTAAAGGGATACGAATTGGAAAAGAAGAACTCAAACTATCCCTGTTCGCTGATGACATGATTATATATTTAGAGGAACCTGGAAATTCCACCAGAAAACTCTTAGAACTCATAAGTGATTTCAGTAAAGTAGCAGGTTACAAGATCAATGCCCATAAATCCAACGCATTTTTATACATAAGTGATGAATCTTCAGAAAGAGAAATTAGGAAAACTACCCCATTCACAATAGCCTCGAAAAAAATAAAATACTTGGGAATCAATCTCACAAAAGAGGTGAAAGACCTCTACAATGAGAACTATACAACACTAAAGAAAGAAATTAAAGAACACCTTAGAAGATGGAAAGATCTTCCATGTTCTTGGATAGGAAGAATTAATATTGTCAAAATGGCCATACTACCTAAAGTGCTATACAAATTCAATGCAATTCCAATTAAAATCCCAATGACGTACCTTACAGAAATAGAGCAGGCAATTATGAAATTCATCTGGAAGAATAAGAAACCCAGAATAGCTAAAGCAATCCTTAGCAGGAAGAGTGAAACAGGGGGTATTGCAATACCAGATCTTCAACTCTACTACAAAGCAATAGTAACAAAAACGGCATGGTATTGGTACCAAAATAGAAAGGTAGATCAATGGTACAGAATAGAGGACACGGACACAAACCCAAATAAATACAATTTTCTCATACTAGACAAAGGGGCCAAAAATATGCAATGGAGAAAAGATAGCCTCTTCAACAAATGGTGCTGGGAGAATTGGAAATCCATATGCAACAGAATGAAACTAAACCCATATCTCTCACCATGCACGAAACTAAACTCAAAATGGATTAAGGACCTCGGAATCAGACCAGAGACCCTGCAGATTATAGAAGAAAAAGTAGGTCCAAATCTTCATCTTGTTGGTCTAGGACCAGACTTCCTTAACAGGACTCCCATAGCACAAGAAATAAAAGCTAGAATCAACCACTGGGATAGATTCAAACTAAAAAGCTTTCTCTCAGCAAAGGAAACTATCAGCAATGCGAAGAAAGAGCCTACAGAGTGGGAGAATATCTTTGCCAATCATACTTCAGATAGAGCACTAATCTCCAGAATCTATAAAGAACTCAAAAAACTCTACTCCAAGAATTCAAACAGTCCAGTCAACAAATGGGCTAAGGAAATGAATAGACACTTCACAGAAGAAGATCTACAAGCAATCAACAAACATATGGAAAAATGTTCAACATCTCTAGTAATAAGAGAAATGCAAATCAAAACCACCCTAAGGTTCCATCTCACCCCAATTAGAATGGCGATTATCAAGAATACGAGCAACAACAGGTGTTGGCGAGGATGTGGGGAGAAAGGTACACTCATACACTGCTGGTGGGGCTGCAAATTAGTGCAGCCGCTATGGAAAGCAGTGTGGAGATTCCTTAGAAAACTTGGAATGGAACCACCATTTGACCCAGCTATCCCACTCCTTGGCCTATACCCAAAGGACTTAAAATCTGCATACTACAGAAATACAGCCACATCAATGTTCATAGCTGCTCAATTCACAATAGCCAGACTGTGGAACCAACCTAGATGCCCTTCAATTGATGAGTGGATAAAGAAACTGTGGTATATATATACTATGGAATATTACTCAGCCATAAAGAATGATAAAATTATGACATTTGCAGGCAAATGGATGAAATTGGAGAATATCATGCTAAGTGAGATAAGCCAATCTCAAAAAGCCAAAGGACGAATGATATCGCTAATAAGTGGAGGTTGACACATAATGGGGGGGAGGGAAGGGTTAGAGTTAGGGTTAGGGAGGGGGGCAAGTATAGAGGAAGGAACTACTGTATAGAGGGTAAAGAGGGGTGGGAGGGGTGGGGGGAAGGGAAAAAAATAACAGAATGAATCAAACAACATTGCTCTATGTAAATTTATGATTACACAAATGGTATGCCTTTACGCCATGTACAAACAGAGAAACAACATGTATCCCATTTGTTTACAATAAAAAAAAAAAAAAAAAAAAAAAAAAAAAAAAAAAAAAAAAAAAAAACCTACAAAGTAGGGTGATTTCCCATTTTACAGGTAGAGAACCTGAGGCATACAGAAAATCATGATTTGCCTAAATCATACAGTTCAGTAAATAGCAGAAATGAAATTTAAACACAGAGTACTTAAAGACAGATTAATTTTTTTTTTTTTTTTTTTTTTTTTTTTTTTTTTGTGGGATGGGACAGGGATGGGAATGCAGCCCAGGGGATTCACACATGAGAAGCAATGCTCTACTACTGAGCTACAGTCCTAGCCTCACCCCAAAGATTTTTATCAGCTCCCAACATGGAATAGTTACCAAGCTGGATCTTCACATTTGGTTAAAACAATTAAGAAAGAAAAAACAAAAGTACAATAGGTGATTTGGTGCTGATTAAATTCTGCAAATTGTTTATATTAAAAATAATAGATAATCTGTCCTCTTAAAGACAGTAAAACTAAGTTGGGTCTCTACCCTCCAACGGTGGATTTATGATGCAAATGCCTTCAAGGCACAGTTTTCCTGTTGATGATACACAGCACAGAATCTTGGACTCTTTAGGCAGATGGTAGGTTCAGAGGGGTGAATAATTGATTTTCAATATTCTAGAAGATTGAAAAAACATTACTCATCCTACACACTCTAAATTAAACCTATTTTACAGATAAAAAGGTCTGCAGTATTAATTTAATTCATATCTCCTATAATGCAGAATTTTACCAGTTAAAGTTATTAATTCAACTCCTACTTAAATAACACTTAAGATAATTGCTTACCTTTTTCAGATAGGTTTCTTTACTTTCAGCTAAAATGCAATAAGTTTGAAGGGGGAAAAAAAGGATGTTAAAATCAGGATCAAGTGCCATTCAACCCATTATTCTGGCTTCATATTATACAGATAAAGACCATTAAAAAAGAGAACAGATGAGTTGGCCAAAGACACACAGTGTTATACAACATACATTGTATGGTGTACAGCATACAACATAACTTGAGGGTTATAAGTTCAATATCAACCTCAGCAAAGTAGCAAGGCCCTAAGAAACTCAGTGAGAACATGTCTCTAAATTAAATACAAAAACAGGCTGGGAATGTGACTTATTGGTTAAGTGCCCTGTGGGTCAATCCCCAATATAAACAAACAAAACAAACAAACAAATAAATAAATAAATAATCTGGGGCTTAAATCTTGATTCATTATTTCCGGTTATATGTTGCCAAACTGATTTTGTGTACTATCCATGGTACACATCTGCACAAACACACTCAAATAAATGGAGGATCACGAGTTCAAAGTCAGTCTTAGCAAAATCAAGGTGCTAAGAAACTCAGTGAGACCCTGTCTATAAATAAAATACAAAATAGGGCTGGGGATGTGGCTCAGTGTTCAAGTACCCCTGAGTTCATATCCTGGTACCCATCCCCCTCAAAAATAAGACAAATGGTATCATATCAGTTAATTTCCTTAGAGATTATGTTACCATCTGTGGCAATATTGTACTACATCCCCAAAGACTCAATCAGTATTTTTATCTTCTAGAACCTCCTACATCTCTCAGGTCCAACATTTATAAGTTGGCAAAGTTTTTTGTTTGCTTGTCTGTGTTTCAGTAAACAAGAGCTAAAGAAAAAAGTCATTATCTTAGGTGCTTTTAAATTTTTCCTAGGTAAGAAGGTCATGAGTTGAAGCTATATTGAATGCCTAATGTCACATAGTTACTCAATATTGGTGGCTACTACCTTACTAATGACAGTGGTAATTGGGTATATGTAACTCGAAGTCATTACAATAAATAGATTGATTTTAGATTGAACCTTGAACACCACACTACGCAATGAGGTTTAGAAACAATGGACGTGATGACCAAAGAAAATCATTTAGCATAAGCACTTCAAAATGACCAGGTTTTGCTAAGTCAGACTGGGCACCACATAAGCTTTTGAATTTTCTCCACAACTTTTTCTGCAAGGCTATTTGTCTTTGTTCAGTATTTTATTTTTTTAAATATTTATTTGCTTAATGTCAATATATGTCAAACAACATGCCAATATAGATAGATAATATTAGTAGCCAACATTAATAAGGGCTTATGAGTACCAGGACTGTGCATTGTTTCTTAATGGTTTCATTTTAATTTAATCCTCAGCACGATCCTATTGATACTATAATTATCACAAGCCTATAAATGTGGAGATGAAGTTTCATTGAAATTAGTCTGCCCAAGGTCACAGAGCTAATAAGAAATAATAAAGGCTGGCATGTTTTTCTTTCCCTCTGTTTGACATTGCTTGATTCAATTCACTAAATCCTTGAAATGGCCCTATGAGGTAGTCATTATTATTATGCCCATTGAACAGATAGAGAAACTGAACCCTGGAGATCCCAGGGTTATAAATCTAATAAAAGCTAGAATAAGGCTTCAAACCCAGGCAGCCTGACTCTAGAATCTGGGTTCTTTGAAACTATGCGGTGCTGCCAACCCACACCAGTGGTGCTGGAATCAAGAGGGAGCTCTGTCTGAGAGCAAAGCCCTGTGGCTGGGTCTTCCAGAACATGTTGTGTTTGAAATACCATCACTGTTCATTCACCATAATAATGTTAAAAATTAAATATTTAAGGATAAATCCAAGAAAATGATGCAAATTTATATGTGCTACTAGTGAAAAAATGATGAGAGAGAATTCAGAGAAGACCTAAATAAATGGGTTATTTATTAGTGGTTGGAAACCTCAATATTATTAGCATATCAGTTATCCCCATATTGATTTACAGTTTCGATGCAATCCTAATCAAAATCTTAAAAGGCATTTTTTTTTAAATTTTTTATTTTTTTTTAATTTTTTAAATTTTTTAATTTTTTTATTTTTTATTTATTTTTTTATTGTAAACAAATGGGATACATGTTGTTTCTCTGTTTGTACATGGCATAAAGGCATACCATTTGTGTAATCATAAATTTACATAGAGTAATGTTGTTTGATTCATTCTGTTATTTTTTCCCTTCCCCCCACCCCTCCCACCCCTCTTTACCCTCTATACAGTACTTCCTTCCTCCATACTTGCCCCCCTCCCTAACCCTAACTCTAACCCTAACACTAACTCTTCCCTCCCCCGCATTATGTGTCATCCTCCACTTATTAGCGATATCATTCGTCCTTTGGCTTTTTGAGATTGGCTTATCTCACTTAGCATGATATTCTCCAATTTCATCCATTTGCCTGCAAATGCCATAATTTTATCATTCTTTATGGCTGAGTAATATTCCATTGTATATATATACCACAGTTTCTTTATCCACTCATCAATTGAAGGGCATCTAGGTTGGTTCCACAGTCTGGCTATTGTGAATTGAGCAGCTATGAACATTGATGTGGCTGTATCTCTGTAGTATGCTGACTCCCATAGCACAAGAAATAAAAGCAAGAATCAATAACTAGGATAGATTCAAACTAAAAAGCTTTCTCTCAGCAAAGGAAACTATCAGCAATGTGAAGAAAGAGCCTACAGAGTGGGAGAATATCTTTGCCAATCATACTTCAGATAGAGCACTAATCTCCAGAATCTATAAAGAACTCAAAAAACTCTACTCCTAGAATTCAAATAATCCAGTCGACAAATGGGCTAAGGAAATGAATAGACACTTCACAGAAGAAGATCTACAAGCAATCAACAAGCATATGAAAAAATGTTCACCATCTCTAGTAATAAGAGAAATGCAAATCAAAACCACCCTAAGATTCCATCTCACCCCAATTAGAATGGCGATTATCAAGAATACGAGCAACAACAGGTGTTGGCGAGGATGTGGGGAGAAAGGTACACTCATACATTGCTGGTGGGGCTGCAAATTAGTGCAGCCACTCTGGAAAGCAGTGTGGAGATTCCTTAGAAAACTTGGAATGGACCCTCCTTTTGACCCAGCTATCCCACTCCTTGGCCTATACCCAAAGGACTTAAAAAGGCATTTTTTTAAATTGACAGATCTGTTATAAGATTTATAGGAAAATTTGAAGACCTAACATGGCCAAAACAATTTTTTACAAAGTACAAAGTTGGGGAGTTAGGTTATCAGATTTCAAGACTTACCAAAAAACTGCTATAATCAAGATAGTGTGGTATTGCCATAACAGTGGACACCAGTGGAATAGAATAGTGTCCAAAACATATCAGCACATAGACAGTCAATTGATTTTTTTTTTTATAAGGTACAATGGCAATTTAATGGAGAAAGGATAGTCTTTTCAAATGATTCTGGAACAATGAATGCCCATATGGAAAGAATAAAAAATGACAACCTCATGTAATATAAAAAATTCATTCAAAATGAATCCAAGGCCTAAACTGAAAGTATGCAATTATAAAACTTATGGCAAATAAAATAGGATAAAATCTTTTAAATGTTGGGTTGGCCAAAAACATAGTTACATAGGACATAAAAAAGCATGAGTCATAAAATAAAAGAAAGAATAAGCTGAACTTCACCAAAATTAAACATTTTAGCTCTTCAAAAGAAACTGTTAAGAAAATGGAAAGACAAAACACAGACTGAGAAAAAAAACTTGCAAACGCATATTGCTAAAGCACTTCTGTCCAGAACACAGAAAGACTTTGTGGGACTCAAGAAGAAAACAATCTTTCAAATGGAAAAGTATTTAAATAGATAATTAATCAAAGAAGATATCTGAATGGCAAGTAAAGTCATGAAAAGATGTTTGGAATCCTTGATCATTACAAAAGTAAAAATGAATCCTGACACTTTTTAGAATAACTAAATTAAAAGAATAAAAACAAAAATTGAGAATACCAAATGATGGAGAGAAAGGGAATGGAGTAGAACCCTCTTGTATTATTGACGGAAAGCAAATGTTACAGTCAGTTTGGAAAACAGTTTAGCGGTTTTTATAAAGATGAATACATGCTTACCTGATGATCCAGCAATCCCACTCCTAGATATTTAGCCAGGGGAAATGAAAACCATGTCCACACAAAGACTTGGACATGGATAACGTGAATATTTATAGTCGTTTTATTCACAATAGCCTCAAACTGGAGCCAACACAAGCATCTATCACCGGCTGCGCAGGTAAGATGGTTGGGGTACATGCATACAATGTGATACACTCAGTAGTAAAAAAGGGGGAGTTACTGATGCTTGAAACAACATGGACAACCTCAGAAGTGCTATGCAGAGTGGAGGAAGTCAGGCACAAAAGGCTACACACTCAATGATTCCATTTGCATGACACTCTACAGAAGGCTAAGCTACAGGGACAGAAATAAAATCAGTAGTTGCCAGGGACTGGGGAACAGGGGCAGAGTATTGGCCACAGAAGAGCAGGAGGGGTGATGAAAATAGCCTATATGCTGATTTTGGTGTTAGTTACCTAACTGCCAATTTATTATCACACATCAAACTTTAATAAGGGTGAATTTCTCTTATGTTTGTAAATCACACTCAAGTAAACCTGACTTAACTAATTTGTTGCTAACAATGAATTGCTAGCCTTCACCCTCCCCCCTCCACCCAAGTTTCTGATTTTTTTCTGGAGTCTGGGGAGTTGGGGGGAGCTGGGGGGAGGGGTGAAAGTTGGCATTTTTAACAAATCCCCAGGTGTTGTGGAGGTTGCTGGTTGGTGTCTGACTTTGAGCACCCCGTCTTGACCTTGGTGCAGGGAGAGGGTCTGTGCTCCACACTTAGACCTGGAATGGACCCTCCTGCTGTGGACCTTTGCCCCTTCTAAAGAGATCAGTCCTTTCAGCCAATGACTGCCACCAGAACACAGTGCTCCCCTTGGGCCCCCTGAGGTCTTAGGCCTGCTAGCTTGGGAGGTGAAGAGCTTGTCCTAACAAATCCTGGTAAAAGGGAATCTTTCAGGCCATTGCACCAGAGGCTGGGGGTCCCTGCAGCTATAGCATAAGGAAGTGCCATGGCCTCACTGCTGCCATCTACGAGCTGAACTGGTGGCACAGTCACTGGCCTCTAGCTCTGTCCCTGATTCCCTCCTATTTTTTTTTTTTTTTTTTTTTTCTGAATTATACAGGAAAGGGTTTACGCCCCTCCATTGTCATTCCTTCTTATTTCCCACCCCCGCTTAAGACAGTATGTCTTTGCTCTGGGTGGATTTGGTGCCAGGTAGACTGAATGCCACACTGTCACTTGGTGGAAATTGGAATGACTTACTTTGCCTTCTCAGTCTGGATCTTCCTAACTGCGAAGGATGCATGAATTTCACCATATAGGGCCCGCATGCATATGTGGTGAGTGTGAGGCTGATTGGGACTCTGTTTTGCTTCAAATTGGCAAAGAACCCAATGCTGAGACAAAAGAATCCCTATCTAAGAACTAACATCAACAGTTGAGGCCAGCATCCTCCTCAATACTTAAAACATCAGAAAACTGACTTTGTATTTCCCTTTCCCCTTCCCAACTGTTACGTTTCTCTCTCCTTCACTTAGAACCAACAAAACCCAAATGAAAATAAAAATCTTGGAGGAGAGGGCAGAGGAAGAAGATACTAGAGTCCTTGAAAGAATAGAAAGATCAGTGCAAATGCTTCTCTTTCATCCGACTAAACTGCTGAGCAGACTCCTGACAGAGACTTGGGGCATACAGGGAGGGGCACCAGGTACACTCTGTGAGAACAACTGTTTCTATAGCAGACTGGTTGAACTGCTTCTTGCATCCATGTAAGAAGAACTGGGGAGAGATGATGGTGAGAGATTGGGAGCGTCCTGGAATCAACCTTTGTCTACTCAGGATGCTAAACAGAATATCACAGACTAGGTGACTTAAACAAAATAAGTGTATTTCATAAGTTCTGGATCTAGAAGTTCTATGTCAGGTTGCCAGCATGGTTGGGTTCTGGTGAGGATCCTCTTCCTGGTACATAAATGTCTTCTTACTGTGTCTTTACATAGTGGAGAACAGAGAAAGAGGGAGAAAGCTCTCTCATGTAACTTCTCAGAAGGGCACTAATCAATCTTGAGGTCTCTACCCTCAAGCCCTAATGACTTCCCAAAGACCAGATCTCCAAACATTATCACATTGGAGATTAAAGTTTCAACAAATGAATTTGGAGAGCACATAAACATTCAATTAATAGTATAGCCCATACTACCTTGGCTTGATCTAGCAAGGATGAATGATTTCCTATGGGTAAAATGTCACAGAAGTCCAACAGACTTCAGCTACCTGACCAAGAGATTTCTTGCCGCATGAGGAGTCCCAATAATGAGAATTATTTGGTGGGGCCTGCCAGGCTGTGGGGTGAAAGAGGTCAAGCAATGCTTAGTTTACCACATTGGAACTTTTTAATGCCATGCACACACCCTTCTAGAAGCTGATATTTGGATAAATACCTTACAAGAGGTACTGATGGTGAGAGGGCAGTCACAGAGGAGCTCAATCAGTCAAGAGGGAGGGACTATCATCATGACCTGGTAAGAAAGTGGCATTTGCCCCTCCTGCTCTGAGGCCCCTCTGCCCCCAGTGTTAGAGGACATGAGCACTGGAAAGACAGTAGAAGTAATGCAGAACCAGCTCCAAACACCTTTCTCTCACCATGACCCCCAAGCCATGGTGGGTCCTGGCCAGCAAAGAAGAGGAACATACACGAAATCTGGTATGAGATTGGAGTGGTACTGAGAATGAACATTTACTATCAGAAAAGGAATGGAAGGTTAGGGATCCTGCCCAAGTTATGATTAGAAATGAAAAAAGGAGATTTTATAAGCATGTTCTAAGCTGTGAGTGGGGAAAAAATCACATGTATAAACCACTGAGTTGGAACTCCTTAATAAAATTATTATATTGTATGTATAGTACCTAGTCCACTACATGGATACCTCTTTCTCACATACCCATATGCTTTCACAAAGTAAGATAGATATACTACTAAGAATAATAAAAATAACAATATTAATGACAATAATAACTCTAAAGAGGACTATAACATTTCCAATCAAGTTCTGATTTGCATTTACAGCATTCCCATTCAAAAAACCCTGATTGGGCTCTTTTTTATGCAAAACTCTGTGAGATCTGCAGATGATTTTGGCAAATTTCTCCTCTTAGGTCCCTTATAGCCGTTTAGCAGAATTCAAACATATAGACACTTAGGAAGATCATATAAGGTGTCTACTGCCAAGGAAGTGCTGATCAGTTTCTGCATTCCCGCTATGCCCCAGGCCCTGCGATGGAACTTGACATACACTCCCTGTTTCTCACAACGGTGGTTTGAGATAGGTGTTATGACCCATTTAACATCTAGATCCTCCTCCTCCTTCTTGTGCTATTCCTACTTTTATTTTCACTGACTACCATTATTCGAGCTCCTACCACTTACTACGCTTGACACATCCATTACAAAAACGTAAAAGGATATGACTATTTCATTGGAATGAAGTGAAAAGTGCGCGCAGGTATAGATTTTATAATCAGACAGACTGGAGTTCAAATTCTGGGTCTGCCACTTACCACGTGAACTTGGACAGGTTATTTAACCTTTCTGACTCTCAGTTTTCTTATGATAGCACCCACCTTGCAGAGTATGATGAGAAATCAATGAGATAAGCTATGTGAAGCACCCACTAGACTGCCGGCGTGTCATTTGTTTTCAACAAACACCGTCCCCCGCCTCCTGCATATACACAGCTCATTGTGTGCAGGAGACCTGGGCTGCTGACTCCCGCCTTCCCCTCCCCGCTGAAGGACCACAGGTGCTCAGACATTATCCAACCTGGAACATGCCTCTCCAGACCCTCCTCTCACTCCTCCTGGGCCATGCTCCCCATCTCTAAGCACACTTACTTCTTCATCAACTTCCTCCTGTCAGGACTCATCTTGATTGCTTCCAAGTGCTGCTTTCTCTCCCCTACAAGGGAATTGATACTCCTTCCCAGCATGCATCCCCCAACCACTTCTGTTAACAGCGACTGAGGCAAAGACTTAATTTTTAAAGGAATGTCTACTTTTCCTTGACAGTAAATTACACTGGCCAAGTCTCCAAGGTTCTGCCAACCTTTCCTCTGAGAACTTATTGGATGTGGACTTAAGAAACTGGTTATTTGTCTCTGTCCTTGCTGTTGTCTTCCTCTCTAGTCTCATTTTGACATTCCCTTATCAATTTGTGTTGTCTTGTGAAATCACTCTCATCTCACCAGGCTTTTTGGATAGCTAGGACAATGTGTAGTTTCCCGTTATTTTCAATGAGTGTTCCCGTTATTTCCACCTGTTCTTGTCAGACACATTTTTTCATTTTTACAGCAGCCACCAATGGCTAGATGATAGGCAGGCATTGCAAGTATCCATCCCTGCATCTCTGAGGACCGTCTCTGTTTTTCTTTTTATATGATTTCTATATAGTTCTTTTTTCTTTTGGGTAGTTCCTGAAACTCCATTTAATAAAAGATTTTAGATTCCAAAAAAGGGGTGAAAATATACTAAGGACTTTTTTTCTATAAGCTTCCAAAGAGCACCTAACTGGCCCTGGGTCAATTTCATCAACTCCAAGGTCAATTTCCTTCTCCCTAGCTGAAGCATCACCTGGCTGTGCTTTCTTAGACATTTTGGGGTTAGGTAGCAACTGTTTTCTCTCACTCTTATGAAATCTCACTCATATGTTTGCTGTAAGTCCTCTAATATTGTGTTGAGATTTTACTTTACATATTTTTCTCCCCCAATAAATCGGTACTTGTCTAGCTAGCTGGGATGGAATCTATTCTTTTACTTGTGTACTTCCCTCGAGTACCTAGCACAGTACCTTGCACATAATAGGTGCTCATTAAAAACATCTAAACCGTGATTTCTTTGGAAATGACACCTTGCCAAGCTGGCTAGAATTCCAGTTCTGAAATTTACATGAGATATGAGAACCTCTTGCTCTTCAATTCCACCATCCATAAAATAGGTATGGATTGCACTGTTGACCAGGAATTTAAAGATCACAAATTTAATCTCCTCATTTGTTAATTGAGGAATCTGAAGCTCCAAGTAGGAGTCTCACCAACAGTTGGCTTTTAGGGCCACAATTTGAACTGAGTGGTATTTAGTAGGAATTGGCAGGTGGATTCAGTAAGCAATTTTAATAATCCAAACATAATATCTAGAATGAGCATAATGTATACCTAGAGGACACAGCTTCACATAGTTTGAGAAAACAGACAGAATATTCTTCCTCACTGGGGATCTTGGAGTTCCCAGGTATGTAAAGAATTTTATCAAAGACCTGGTAAATTAGTCCCCCTTACCTTGGACATCTGGAAATAATAAACTAGAAAAGAAAAGAGTACTGCTTCAAATGAACAGATGGGGATGGAGGAGGTAAGTTTTTCAAGACACATTGAGGACTGCAGAGGAAGGTATCATAGGAATGTTGATCCTGAAGGCATCACTCCAAGGTAACATGGAATTGAATAGAAGGTTATACAGAAAAGAGGAGTGAATGTGAGTCCTGCTGTGTTGTGGGCACTGTGGAACTCCAGGGAAGTCCCAACTCAGTGTCCTTTAGTCAACAGTGACCAAGGATGCAGAGAGGCAGGGATTTCAAACAGGAAGTGGGTATGGCATGGTGGTGCAGACGTGTAAGATTTCAGAGTGAGACAGACCGAGGGTTATATCCTCACTAACTCCTACTGTGTGCCTGGGTCTCAAAGTTTCAACTTCCGTTTCTATCAGACAAGAACAGTAAATCCAACTCCTAGGGTTGGAATGAGGATTAAATGAGACAATGGTTTTATATCACTGGAAATTAGTCTTCTGGCCTCAGTATGCCAGCTGCATAACCAGCTGTCCATTTCTGAATCTATAGGTTTGCCTAGTTGATAGGGCTCAACATCTATTTGGAGGTCCTGATCAGTTCTGGGTGCCCTAAGAGAACAGCACAGCCCAAGTCCTGGGTTAAGTTAGGCTGGAGTCCTGATACTGCTCACTGATGTCCAACCACAGATCCTACCCTTGACCCAGTAGAACCCTGTGGCTGTGTTTCAAATGTAAGACATGCTTTCTAATTCTGGTTAAATCCTAATTCCTCTCAGCTATAGGAACCTGGGATTTGGGTTTCTGATTACTTTTGTCACATACCATCTAGGTGCCAAAATAGGAGGAGAAAGAAGAGAGTCATTATGGGTAGAAAAGCAGCAGACAGATCCTCCTGCCAACAGAGCAAAGTCCAACTCCCTATCCCTGGGCCTTTCAGAGCCTGGCTCCGCCAGCCTCCGCAGCATGGTGCACTTCTGTGTGCCTCAGTGTCTGGGTTTCACTGGTGCTTCACGGTTCCTTGGTTTCTGTTTCTTCTGTTTCCTTTCAGACGTCTCTACTTGAGAACGTGTTCCTTTTTCTCCTTGGGATGCGCTATATTTTCACTAGGCAGAACCACGGCTCATTCGGTAAGCCTCATCCTTAGCATTACTTCTTCTTCAAAGCCTTTCCTGTCCCCTTTGGGTCCTTCTTGCCCCATGCCTCCATTGCACCTAAGCATGCATTTCTTAAAGAACATCATGCTGATTTGTCCTTTTAGTCTCTACATCTGTCATTTCCCAAACTTCTTCCCCTAAATTGTGAGATCGTAAAGTATAGTCATGATGCTTTATTTCTCCCTATACCGCTAGCACACAACCCAACATCTGACCTCTCAGAGGTATTCAAAAGTATTCATTGTTTTAATGAATAAAATTAATTTGCACAGCGTAATTCTTACCCAGACCTGTTTTCCTCCCAGCATGACTGGCTGCTATAGTATCTGAATTATGGAAAGAAGTACTCAAGCAGCAATGAGGATCTTTGGGGACTACAGTCACTTGACCTAATAATGGTCCTCATGGGAAGGTTGCACTATTTGCTGGAGCATGTAGCACCAGAATGTAACCATCCATCCATCCAGTCAGCTGAACCAACCTTAATGGTCAATGGAATGACCCATGCCATAGTCTGAACTCTCTCCCATCCATCAGAGTTATTGATTAGGGTGACAGTGTTAACATATGCTTTAAAGAACACAAATAATACAGGATACCACTGGAAAGCAGGCTCTGTGGTTAAATAAGGTGGGAAACACATTTGATCCCCCTTCAGGAATGATAGACCTCATTTATCATAACAAAGCAGCTAAAAAATTTGTGGATAAAGACATCCATTGAATGTGCTTAACCCAGTGTTTTCCAAACTTCTTTGACCATTAGAACTCTTTCTCCTTGTTATGTCCATTTACATGCCAGGATATTCTCAGTGTTATGAGAATACTTGTTGAGAAATTATGAATTAAGAAATTCCCCTGTATGATAGGGGAAGCATCTTGAAGGAGAGGTGATCTCTAGACAAAGGAGTATAGAAATTTATATGCAAGAAGATGAGACATAGAAGAGCTCAAGAAACAATAAGCATGATTATCATAAATCTCTTCTACATTTTTCTCATTTTTAGGTCTCAGGGTATTTCAGAGTTCTAACCAGACAATTCTGAATGACTTCTACTTTTCTATGTAGTCAGAATGACTTTTTCTTACACTCTTTAAAATATACATGATGCTTGGTACATGGTACATGATGCTTGAATTTATAGAAAACACACATGCATTTCAGCAATATGATACAGTGGGGAAATTTAGAAGATAAATTTAAGGTAAATCTTTTCTATCACTTATAGCTATAGTTCTTGGAGATATAATCTGCCTTCTCTAATTCTCAATTTCTTAGTGTGATAGGGAAAATAAGTCATTTCTTTCTAAAGTCAGAAATATTATAGGAATCAATGGCATTAATACACAAAGTGCTTTTAAAATTATAAGCACTATATATAAGATATATATATAAATGTGTGTCTCTATGTATATATATGTATATGTATATATGTGTGTGTCTATATATATAGACACACACACATGCTTATGGTAAATTTAACTCACTCTTGAATTCATGTGTACAGATAAAAATGCAATTTTTGTAAGTGGGATCTGGGCTCCCTCTCAAACTCTCATATGATTGTTGGCTGTTTCTAAGTGAAGCTAAATGTTCAATTCAGTTTATATTCATTCCAGTTCTACAATTTAAGCCCCTTAAGGTGATCCTCAGTGTGTGATTTAAGAAATAATGTTTCATTTCTCAACATCTGTTGCACCCAGAGAGTCCATGGCTGAAAAGCACTTGAGAAGACAGTGTCCAGGGAGGCCATGTCTAAAAAGCACTTGAGAAGGCAAAGGACAGTTGGACCTTTGTGCATAGCAGCACCGTTTTAGTCTCTGGGATCATGAACCTGGACTGCCTGGTTCTGCTGCTCTCCTTCTCTGAGCTTGTCATGAATCATAGTTGGGTTCCTCCCTCAGTTGGGTCTGAGCCTGCTGCCCTCCTTTAGTTTCCATTGGCTGCAGATACTGTCATGTTCTGAACTCATCCTTCTTCCCTCTTCCTTGCTGCCGTGATGGTCTTTGCCCAGTGATCTGAATTCTGGTCTCCCCTTCGGCATCTCTCTGCCTGACCACATAGGCTACCACTGCAGGTTGGAGTAAAGTAGGTCAAATTTTTTTTTTTTTTTTTTTTTTTTTTTTTTCTTTCTAGAGTCCTAAAGAATGGCTGGGAATAAGACTGCTTTGCCATCAGTATCACCTGTATTTATTTTGTGTAGTTTCTGGTCACGACTAGAGCAATATCAGAACAGATCTACTCAACTTGTACTGTTCTCTCTTTCCAAACAACCTTCAGAGTTCAAAAGAGACTTTTCTGGAACTGGGTCCTAGACTCAGTCCCAGAGAGGTTAAGGGGGAAAATAAATGCACCTCGGAATTTCTGAAGACCAAAGTCTGGTTGACAAACCTATTGTTCTGCCATACAATCCCACTTTGCAAATCAGGAGATTAATAATATTTACATTTTTTCTTTTTATATTGCTCTGTAACACATTTAATCTAATTTTGGCTTAAATACTGGACATACTGCTCTTACCTCTAGTGAGAAACCTCTAAGCATTTTCAACTGAATATAAATGCAAATATGAGGAAAACTACTAACACCTAAACATGTTGTAAGTTGAAGATCCCTGATTCTTTAGGGAGAGCAATCATGTACACATACAGAAATATTACAGCTTACAAACTGTAGAAAGAATACAGAGAGTTTCTCTGGGTCAAAAATATACAATAGCAGTGGAATGTTATTCAGCCATAAAGGAGAATATTACGGCATTTGCAGATAAATGAATGGAGCTGGAGAATATCATACTAAGTAAAATAAGCCAAACCCAAAAAATCTAAAGGCTGAATGTTTTCCCTGATAAGTGGATGATGATATATAATGAAGGTGGGAGGATGGGGGTGAGAGAAGGATGGGGAAACTTTAGATTACTTAGAAGGAAATGAGAGAGAGTGGGATATGAAAAATGGTGGAATGAGATAGACATCATTACCCTATGTACATGTATGATTGCATGAATGGTATGAATCTACATCATGTATAAACATAGAAACGAAATGGTGTACCCCATTTGTGTACAATGAATCAAAGTGCAGTCTGTAAAAAAATAAAAATAAATAAATAAATGATTAAAAAAATAACAAACATGACAAAAAAATTAAAAAAAATAATGATGAGAGATTGGACACGGTGAATATATATATATATACACACAATAACAACGTATTTAGGTTACTCAACTCCTCTGGCTCTTCAATTTCCTACCTAAATTGGGGAATAAGTATTCCCTATTTAATGTATGGGATTTTCATGAAGATTCAGTTTATAAAACTTGTAACAAATCATACACATATTAGCCATTACTCTAGCTAAAGACTCACAGAAGATGAGTATGAAAATCACCATCATTTATTATGGGGTTGGCCTGTGGTAGGAACATGGTAAGAGCTGTGTGTGGATTATTAGATCTTAACATTCTTGCAACACCACTTGAGGGAAGTACTGTTGTTATTCCCATTTTGCAGATGAGGAAACCAGGGCACAAGGAGCTTAAATAGGTGACCAGTTTACCCAGCAATGAGTTATAGGCCCTATATTCAGACCCAAATGACTGGACTCAGCGTTCCAACTCTCAACCACCATTCTGCAGTGCTTCCCACTCCATGAAAGAGCAGAAAGCTGAGGATGGAAGGAACAATGGTTATATCCGAGGACACAAAGTAGACAGCCAAAGTGACTTACCCCCCCAGTCACCCAACAAGTTCAGGGAAACCTGAGTGGGGAATGAGAGTATGTGACTTCTGGCCTGTGGGCAATTCACCACATCTAGCTGCCTGCTTTGACAGGGGTCAGGGAGCCAAAGACAGACAGCCTCGGGCATTTTGTCTGCTATGCTTGTCCTGCCATGGACATCTTCCTGGAAGTCTCAAGATCCAGCGCCAGGAGGAGCAAGGGCCTCACATTTCCCCAACCAGCCTTCCCACTCGGCTCCAATTAGTCTTGTTAAAGAAAGTTGGCCATTTCCTGTCATGGCACATTACGTTCATGCGGCCTCACCTCTATCTGCTGCAAAACGAGGCAAGTAATTCGTTTTAGCAGCTTCTCCCTTTCTGCCTAAAATGTGTCCTCTGGTGATGGTGATGCAGAGAGATGGGAAGTGTTTTAATAGCGAAAGTCCTTCACTGTGGATTAGTACACGTTCAAAGCAGCATTTCTTCCTTGGCTGGGCTCACTTTCAAGACTGTCTGTGGGGATTAGGGAACAGCATGGTTTTGCAATTGTAAGTGAGGTACCTTGTGTTCCTCTTGTTATCATTGGGCCTGACAGAAAGGGGAAATGTGACTTCGGGGAAAGGTATGACGTGTGCCTACACACATTTATGCACATAATGGAACGTTTATTTCTGTCAGTCGAAAGAGCTCGTCTCAGAAGGTCACCAGCTGTCATGCAAGAAAATATTCAAGAAAATAGGATGACGCAATGGTGAGGAGAGTTGAGCTGCGTGCTTCTGGAAGCCTTCCTTCAAGTTCTGGCTCCACCACATGCTTGCGGTGTGACCTTGGGCTGATTTTATAACCTCACTGTGAATGAGTTTCCTTGGGGACAACAGGGGGAGGTTTTTGTCATGGAATCTTTGGGAGGATGGAGTGAGCTTTCATAAATGGGAAGCCTTTGGTGCAGTGGGGCCCCTTAGGGAGAGCAGTCCAAAAGCAGGTGGGGAGGGCTCTCCTCAGTCTGAGCCCCCACAGCTGGGAACACCTGCTCTGTACTGGAGAAGCGGGGCAGCTGCCACACAGCACCTGCCTGAAGCCTTGGGGGCCTCCCTAGTTCTTTCTCTTGTAGGCAAATTGACTAATCCCATAGCTTTTAGAGAGGACAGCTCTTTGGGAATGTGACACAGACCCCAGAAAGACCCTGACTGGGAATGACAAATTGAGAGGTTTGGACTGAGTTAGGGAAGTAGCCAGGGCCATGACCTCAAAGTGCTTTCAAGGCCAAACTGATCAGTTTTGATTTTGGTAAAACAGAGTCAATGAAGAAATTCTGGAGATGAAAAAATAAAAATCTGAGGGAATATCCACTTCTCTAAACTGTAGAACAGAATCAGGTCAGCCACTATAACCCACGGACCAAATCCAGGTCACCATTTGTTTTTGTAAAGTATATGAGCTACGAATGACTTTTACAGTTTTGATTGGTTAAAAAGAAGAATATGTTTTTTCACTACACATGAAAATTATATGAAATTCAAACTGTAGAGTTCCTAAATAAAACTTTATTGGAATGCAGCCATATCTGTTTAGTTGTTGTCTATAATTCCTTTACCTACAATAACAAAATTGAGTAGCTGAAACAGAAACCATATGGCTCACAAAGTGTAAAATATATACTATCTGTCTGTTTAGAGAAAATATTTGCAGGTCCCTGGTGGAAAGTCATTGAACAGTGCATAAGAATCAGATTTGGATGCTAACGCTATCATACAAACTATAATTATTTGTGCAATTAATTGTGCTACCTGCTATGATTTTGTTTGCCTAATCATGTTTAATATTCAGGGCCACCCCATAGAGTATCTCAGCAACCTGGCCAAGGTTACCTAGGAAGTACAATGCAGAGGCAGGATTCAAGTTCATGTCCATGGACTGTAAGATCTGTGCCTTCACTCTCAATGCATACTGATTTTAACATTCAACAAGAAAGATGATGAGGAATAGGAGGAAGAGAAGAATTCAAGAGACACATAGATGTTTTAGTCAGCTTTTTCATTGCTGTGATGGAAAGAACTGATGAAAACAATGTAAAGGAAGAAAAGTTTATTTTGGTTTTTGGTTTCAGAGTTCTTAGTCCATGGAGATTTGACTCCATAGCTCCGGGTCTGAGGTGAGGCAGAACATCATGTTTAAAAGGTGTGGCCGAGGAAAGCAGCTCAGAACAAGGCAAGCAGAAAACAGAAGAGCTCTGTTCAATGGGGACAAGGTATAAACCCCAAAGGCATGCCTCCAGGGACATACTTCTTCTGGTCACAGCCTACCTGTTTGCAGTTACTACCCAGTTAACCCATTCCAGTGGATCGCACTGCATCACATTACGTTACATTACATTAAGGCTCTCGTAACCTAGTCATTTCACTTCTACAATTCCTTGCATTGTTTTGCACGTGAGCTTTGATGGGGAGAACACCTCATATCTAAACCACAACAGTAGGCAGTATAATCATCGGGACTGAGACTTTTTGAGGGAAGGATCACATTAAGTTAGAGAAGTAAAAATCTCCAGGTCTAGGTTCCTGGGATCGGTTGGAGCTCCACACTGCTAGCTAAAGTAGGAGTTGGAACATCCTTAGTTAAAACTCAGCTTCACATGAACTCTTCATGTTAATATTCTGCCATCACTCTTGATCTGGTAATTGTGCCACTTGGGCTCCCAAGCACTAAAATTAAATCTGGAAATTTGTCATACACCTTCCCCATGCGATGGTAACACAGAAGGTGGGAGCTCTAACCGTCAAAACGAATTACTCAGCGAGTTCATTTGTCACCAGAAGGTAATTGGGATTTAAGCTACAGTCTCAGGAAGAAATACATCACATCGCATGATTACTTGCATTAATGGTAACCTACATCTAATTTTCACCCCACCACCCCCCTTCATCAGATCCTGTGACCTGCTAGCAGTATAATTTGGCTCTTTTCCTGCTGCCTACCTGAAACACCAGGCATCGGCTAAGACAAGACCTACCCTTAAAGTAGGACAATAGATGTAACTACCCTAGCTCTGAGCTGCTGGTACTTGGGATTTGGGAAAACTCACTTATCCATTCATTTATTCATCACTTATTCATCATTTATTCAAAGAATTTACTGAGAACCTATTCTATGCCATGCTTGAAATTGGTGCTACAAGTCCAAAGGAGAGCAAATCATATTCCTACAGATAAAGTGGCAATCCTAGCGTATGATTTAAAGTAGGATCAAGAGATCCCACACACAAAATCAAAATGGCACCTCCCGGCCCTCCATTGCCAAGAGCAGCATTCCTTTCCACCTTCGTTCATTCTTGTCTGCCTATGCTGCCACTTTCTGATGGGTAAACATATAAGAAAAAAATCACACAGGACCACAAGCAGTGGAGAGAGCAAGGAGATGTGCATTTAGTCCTGGCTCAGATATGAATGTGTTGAGACTTTAGGAAGGTTCTTGTCTTATTGGACCTTAGATTTCTCATGTGGAAGATGATAGACTGAGTTAACCACAGGTACACAAAGGAAATGAGAGTGGAGGTGCTGGGTTGTATTGAGGAGCACAGGGAGAAGGGTGGGGACCCTGGAGCCTCCTTTTTTTTTAATCCTTTCCCCTTCACAAAGAAATCTTGTGAAATGTTATGAAAAAGATGGAAAAGACATCTTGGGCAAGTATGTTTGCTTGTTTGTTTTTTTATTTATTACCAGAGCTTGAACCCAGGGGCATTCAACCACTAAACCATATCCCCAAGCCAATTTTTTTATTTTTCATTTTGAGACAGGGTCTCACTAAGTTGCTTAGGGCCTCATTAAGTTGCTGAGGCTGGCTTTGAACTTGAGATCCTCCTGCCTCAACCTCCCAAGTCCCTGGAATACAGGACTGCACCACCGTGTCTGGCAGGGTGTGTACTTTCTGAGAAGGAAATGGGATAACATCATTGATGCTCGCCCTCTTCCCTTCACCTGTGTGAAGCCCCTGTGCCAAGCAGGACAAAAGAGCTGCATCACCTGGTCTCCTTTCTCATCAGAGTGGGGTCGGGGGATATTCTAAGAGCAGTATATCCTAGGCACAGGTAAAGACTTTTGTGCTGTATGCTCTTCAGGCTTAGATCATGATTTGAGTAGGTTTCCTGAATAGCTCTTGATCTAGGCAGTTGATTGAGTTCTGCCTGACATCAAGTCCTAGGGCAAAAAGAGTCAAAAGGAGGACATTTGAATATTCACTGCCAATCACACCCTCTAAGAAGAGTCTCCAACTCTGAGAACATCTTCCTCTTCTTTTAGTCTAAGAGTGGAGATTAGACAGGACAGGTGGGTGAGGCCATTACTTTCTTATTGTCCTTGTGGTAGAACGACCAATAGAGAGATCCTGCTACTGCTGAAACAGACCTTTCTATAATGCTGGATGTCAGATAGTTTCCTGTCACAGATTGGGCTCTCTGGAGGCACGACTGGCACAAGGTTTTAATAGAGATCGGCACCTGATAAGGAAGGAGGAGGGAAGAACAGGATTGGACAGAGGAAGTAGTTGAACTGTGACCCAACAAACCTGTCCACACTAGCAGGAGCTCTGGAATTAATATTCTCTGTCAAGTCTGTCCTACATCTGGCCTTTCCAGCTTGCTTGCTGGCTTCATTTAGTGACCAAAGGAGGGATGCACAGGAGGAGCCTGACCCAGGCAAGATGGGTCTCTGCTGCGGGGACAGGCCCTGAAGGAGCTGATACCTGGAGGCTCTGCCTGCTGGCTTCACTGGGTAGTACATCCTTCCTTGGAAAAATGTCAAAGCTGTCCACCCAAGACCCAACATGAATCTCATAACACAAATGAGCAACCTAGGAGGGTTTAATCAAGGAACAATTTGCGAGGCTGTGACACTATTTCTTTTTAATTGTGGTGAACTGTATCTGTGAACCTCAGGACAAAGAAAGATGACAATTGCCTCAATTCTGACTCTTGCCCCAGACTCCTTTCTCTGCTGGTGCCTACCTTAGAGGAAGCCGAACATCAGCCAGAAGGGAAACAGAGTTAGTTGATAGAGTCTCCCTGACAAAGAACAGGAGGGAAGGGTAGACTGCAGATGTGGAGGGGCAAAAAGCAATATCCAGGACTCTCTGGTACCTGCTCCAGCATACGAACAGCTATTGGTAGATCAAGGAAGGTCAAGGTCACAGAAGTAGAGACTGGCCAAAATTAAGAGCACACAGTGAATTCTGTGGTCCTCATGTCAATTGAATGAATTAGACTTGACCCCTAGAGTAGGACTAGGCCTTGGAAAAAGCTACAAGAAGAAAAATCTCCATGAATCTTCCACTTCACTTGGCTCTGTGTTCTTTTGAAATGCTGTCTCCAGGTATTCATTGACTCTAAATACCCATAAACTACAGACTCCCTTGCTTCTTTCTCTAGCTCAGAAACTCATTATAGGCTGTGAAATCCATGATAATTGTCATGGCCTACTCTTTTATTGTTTTTAAGTGTATACAGAAGATTATATCAGAATATAACATATTTAATAAAAAGTACTGTGAAACTTTCTTGGTTTCCATTGTGTATGAACTGAAACAAAGTAGGAGATTATTTCTTATTTGTACTCAAATAAAAAGTCTGAAATCAGTTTTTATCATTTGGGGTCATAGGAAACAATTGTCAAGAAACGTCTGGTACTGATATCTCTCTCCCATTTCTATGAGGGTCAGGACTGGGAATGTAGGGTGAAGATCAGAAATGGGATGAGATTTCAGCCTAGTTGAGTGGCAAGGCCAGTTTGAAATGTGACTGTTTTCTTAGTGTCACAACATATTAAAATTGTCCAAAAGATTATCTCAACATTACTTTTTCCTCTTTGGTTCTTTATAGGACAGGCTACTTCTAGGAACCCTCAACTGCTTCAAGAGTGACCTAAAGAAATCATTCAAAGTTTAGCAAATGACCTCAAGAGATCTGGCCAGGACTTTCCTTAGGAAGTATTTAGATATCTCAAGGGAGAGAGTAGAGCCAAAGAGAACCCCTGGAATGTGCCTTAGGTTCAGTATTGCCAGGACTGGTGTCCTCCTCATTAGCAGACAGATAATTTCCCTCTCCAAGCTGCATGTGAAGGAGCTCATGCACTGGTTGACAACCTCTTTCCCATAAACAGCACCCTCATGCCTGGCCCTACCATTATAACTGTATTAACAATTCAGTAGCCTTTGGTGCATAGGTTAGAACTGCATGCATTTAATTGCCTTGGATGATTAAGAGTTAACACTGCTGACCTACCCAGAGGGAAATTGCAAGGAATATCCAATTAGAGATGACCAGCCTCCTTGAAAATACCCAGTGTACTGGTAGTGCTTAATAACAATCATGATAATCATAACAATCTAAATATATATTTTTAAAGCTGTGAGCTATTTCTCACTCTGAAAACTTTATTTGCTAGAAAGAAGATCCTTGCAATTATTCAAATTGGAGATTTGTATTTTTTGTTGTTGTTGTTCCCCATGGCCTCTGGGTGGAGGAAGGACACAGAAAGCCATCCCAGAGGGGAACAGAATCAATCCAAGCTGCTCATTAAAAGGTAAACCGTCAATAAGCTTTGTCAGGCCTTTTTATCTTGGGCTTTAGTACATGATGATCCCCAAGGCAGCATGTGGTATGGGGATTTAGAATGGCTCCTGGTTTGCACGTCTCCACTGGTGTGGGATTAACCCTCTGCATGCTACTATAGGCTTTCTTTGAACCACTTCTGAACTCTGGTTGGGCAAAGATTATAAGACTGCTGCAAGAGGCATAGGTTTTCCTTAGTCGATGTATAAATATCTCAAAGTGCTTGGAAATGAAACCCAACCATTAATAAAATACAGTGTAACAAAAATTTTGAGGGTGGTCACCAAGATTTTATTAATTCAAAATTACATCCTGGGGTCCTGGGTTGGTAAGAGTCCTTTATCTGAACCTCTCACATTTGGATACTGCTTTGCAGTTCTTATGCTCTTTCCAGGCTATTTTCAGTTGGTTCTCACTGTAATGCTGTGCGGGTGGGGTTATGATCTTATTTTGCATAAAAATCTTGGAAAAGATAGCTTACTGCTTAAAGATACTTCTGTGTTACATAGCTTTAAATATTCATGTACTAATGACTTTCAAATTTATGTCTTCAGTCTGAACTGTTTCTGGAAAGACATTTGCATATTCAACTATGTACCTGACATCTCTATCCAGTGGGCATCTCAAACCTACAGGTCCACACCTGAGTTCTTGATGAATTCTCTTAAACCTAGAGTATCTGACAACCCCTGCCTGCCATTGCTCAGGCCTCAACCTTAAAATCATCCTTAATGTGTCCCTCATCTGACCCATCTGATAATACTTGTACCCAGAATCTGACGATTTATCACTGACTCTGCTGTGGTTACTCTGGCCAGCCACTAGTATCTTTCTTTCATTTCTTGAGTCACCTTCTAACTTCTAATAGAAATCTTCTATTTCTAACATATTAGCTCATGCGACCCTAAAAGCTTATAAGACAGATTACAGAGTTCCTCTATCCCAATGCTTCAATGGCTTCCCATTTCACAGAGGTACTCAAGAGTCCCTACCTAATCTGTCCCAGTTATCTCTCTGAACTGATCGCTGAGGATTCTTCCCTCTGTTTACTCTCCTTCAATGGCATGACCTCCTTGCAGTTCTTCTGTCAGAACTACTCATGCGTTGGAACTGTTATGGATTGAATTCTGTGCCCTCAAAAAAGACACATTGGAACTCTGATTCCCAATACTCCCAAATGTCACTTTATTTG
Source organism: Sciurus vulgaris (assembly GCF_902686455.1). NCBI lineage: Eukaryota > Metazoa > Chordata > Mammalia > Rodentia > Sciuridae > Sciurus > Sciurus vulgaris. The sequence goes on from NC_136461.1 coordinate 46,450,451, forward strand.
GAGATGGGGTCTTTACAGAGAATATCAAATTAAAATGTGGTCATTAGGGTTACCCTACTTCAGTAAGACAGGTTCCTTATAAAAGGGGACATTTGGAAACACTAACACAAGCACAGGGAGCATGAAATGTGACAATGAAGGCAGAGATTGGGACCATGTGTCCAGAAGCCAAGCAATACAAATGACGACTGTGCCAAGGACCAGTGATGCAGACCAGCAGAAGCAGAGGTGGGTCTTTCCCTCGTGGCCCTCAGAAGGAACCAATCCTGTGGACACCTTGGTCTTGGACTTTCAGCCTCCAGAACTGTGGGGCAATCCGTTCATGTTGCTTAAGCTGGTGAGACATGGGCCTTCATTATGGCGATGCTAGGAAACTCATACAAGACTTCTTACTCTTCCATCTGTCTGGAATATTCTTCTACCTGAAGGCACATGGCATGTTTCTTTTTATGTCCTTTGACTCTTTATTCAGCAAACTGTTCTCTGGGTACTTCACCAAAAATTAAGACATATTTCCTAAGATGCCCTACTTCCCTCTCACCATTATTTTAATTCTTCAAGACATATTTTATATACTTATCTTGTTTATTTTTTATTTCCCCCACTACAGAGTTAAGCTCCAGGAGAGTAAGGATTTATTGTTAGCTTGTTTTGTTTATTTCTGAATTTTTAGCACATGTGGGCATGGTCACTCAATAAATGTTTGTTGGATGAATGAATTAACCTATCCTTCCCCCCGCCCACCATTCTGACTCACATTACCATAGTCATGAATCCAACGTCTCATTACCTCTCCCCAGACCTTGGTAGCAGCTTGTACTTTAACCTACCCTTTCCAACACATTTCCCATGTTGCTTCTAGGAGTCAGTTTTCTAAAAATATATACCCTCTTCTTTTGTCCTCCACTGCATGTGTTTGTGGTTGTACCATAGGATTCTGATCTCTCCATGGCATGCCTAGTAGATGCCCTGAAATCACCCCCACTGTACCAACAAGTCCTTCCATCCCCATGCACTTATTCTGCTCCTGGTAGACTTTGTTTTCCTTTGTCTTGAGTCAAAAGGGTCCTGTAACTTGTTTTGGCCAATATGAAGTGGCAGAAGTGATACTGTGTAACTATGGAGCCTAGGTCAATTGGAGAAGAGACAACCCCAGAGCCCTGACCAAATGAAAGAAACATGAGCAACCCAATGTATTTTTGTTGTTATATGTCACTGAGTTTGGGGATCATTTGTTATAAAAAATAACTGAAACTTTTTCAGCTTCATTCCAGATATTGCTTCCACATGTCTTGTCTGTTATGGGGAAATATTGCAGTTCCACAAATGTGTTATGATCTCTGTCTCTGTCTATGCCTAATGCACAGACATACACATAAGCACACAGAACTGAGACTTTCCAGGTGCTGTGTTCTCTACTAAGAGGAAACTCCTCTTGTTTTCCCACCTGCTGACTGTGGCCTTATCCTTTGAGCCCAGGCCTGATTCAACCTCTGAGTTCTGAGAACCCCACTAGCATCAGGTTGCTCACCACCCTTAGACTATCATCTCTTGACTGCTAGAATCTTCCACAGAAAGAAAGCTTATGGAGGGTAGGGAAATCATCCTATTCACCACTCTGGCTAAAGTACTTGACTCTGTGCTGACTAGCAACAAGTATTTGGTAAGTGATTTTGAAATAATGAAATGTTTCAAGTGAATAAATGCTCAAACTTAAAATTTTCTTGGGGTGAAGGGGTAAGATTAAAATGCATGAAAAAGAACAAAGCAAAACAGTATAAAACTAAGTACTGAATGTTCACTACTTGAGAAATATTCTTATCTCGATAATTGGTCCATGCTATATTAGGTTCTTCATATTAGTAGTAATTAGAATAATAATGATCCATTACAATGAAAACTTTGGTTTTCAAAATGCTTCTGCACATATTATCTCCTTTGAGTCTACTCCAATTATTTAGGGACAAAGAAGTCATAGAATTACTTATGCCACCTCATGTAACATGAGCAGAGGTTCATGTCATTTCTTCTGTACTGAACTTAGTTGCTTGTGAAGCAGGCTGCTATTCTGTCTGCATGAGCTTTAGGAGATGGGTCATTACTCTCTGCCCCAGTGACTGCTAGGAAACGTAGTTTCTTGTGTTATCAGGGACAGAAACTACTTCCCAGATCTTGGCTATACAGAATCACAAAAACATCTCTGAAAACAAGCCTATGAAGAGAAGGGTACTTACTACATTTAATAAATTTAATAAATTTAATGCCCTCAAATTTAATAATTAAGGTGACTGAATTTTATACACAGATATTTGTATCTGCAAAATCTCCAAAGGTTCTTGACCAAGAGCAGAAAACCCTCATCAAAAATCAAAAGGAAGATTAATTATGAGCTGAGTTAGGCCACACCTGAAGAGTGCTTTGTCCATGACAGCTTCCCTATCACTACTGGCTCCTGGTCACTGAAAAGCTACAGTGAGCCAGGCATTGCATCAGGTGCTGTATTCCAAGTTTCAGTCTCATTATCTAAAATCCTTAGGCATTCCCAGGAGGCCAGTGTCATTACACCCATGTTTCCGATGAGAAAACCAACATGTGGAGAGTTGAAGCAAATGTTTCCTTACAGTGGAGCTAACAAATGGCTGCAATTCAATCAAATCTTTCTGATTTCAAACTTATTGCCCCTCTCCCTTGAAAGGTTGGTAACCAGAGAATACATGAATATTTTAGGGTTCCCCAGTAATCTTAGGAACCTGTCATTTCAACTGTTTCTAATTATTGCTCCTAATGAAAACATGAATAATTAAGTGAGGACTGACAGTTGCCTCCTGATACAAAACACTGAGGTTTGCAGATGGGTCTTCCCTACCTGGCACCATAGCAACAAACTGAAAAATGGGAAAAGTAAAGTTTCATTGATCACCTGGCTGGTATGCTTCATTTTTGGGCAAAAGGGAGAAAGAGAAAGAAACAACCCAAGTTCTTACTCTTAGATGTGAGATAAACCAGGATGTTCACTATCCCTACTACACCTGTCCTCCTTGAAGGAGCTCAAAGTATCCTTGCTGCACTCATGACAGAAATGCCCTGTGACCTGGAGTTACAGCTCATTGGAAAGGGTCAGCTGGGGCTTCCTGGATTTCCTGAGGACAGGGCTGAACGACAGCTTAACTTGCAACTGTGGGGCCTTTGCTGGGGACCATGAAACTTTTCCAGATGAGTTTTCAACCTAGTTCCCACGGCTCAAAGGTGCTCTCAGTCAAGGGCTCCCCTCCCTCATCTGGGTCTTTTAGATTCCCAAGGGGGAGATGGAGAAACAGGCAGAGCTGAAGCCTGAGGCTGGTGTTCAATTCTGCTCAGGGATTTTCCTTAACACATCACTTCTGCGATTCAGAGCTTCAGTCAGTAAGAATGGGACCTCCTTAAAAAGCGGCCTGTTGCCTGTTGATGAAGTCTGCCTAGGAGGTGAAGGGTGACAGCATGATGGGGTCAGGGGACATTACTATAGAGGGCATTGGAGCAAGCTTGAATAATGAGTAGATAATGAATGACTGGACAAATTAGGAAGTGTGCACAGGTGAACTATTATGCGTGTCTGTGCATGTCTCTGTGTTTGTGAGGTTCCGTGGGTCAGAAGGTAAAGGACAAAAGAACTAGCATGTGGGAGTGTTATGCAGGAGACAGGGCGCGGGGAGGGGACCACCCTTAGGGCTCTCAGCTCCACCCAAAGCCCTTTGCACCCTACCTCATGCTCCATCTGAAGCCCTTTCCTATGAGGGGATCCTGGGCCACCTTGCAATTAAAATGAGAAAGCCACAAGAGAAATTCAAGATCATGAAGGGAAAATCCTCATTCTTGGACATGCACAATAGCCCAAGAGATGGACCTTAGAAGCTGTTTAATATCATCAGCATTGCCCTTTGCTCCATCTCTGCATTTTCCAGAGCAAAAGTAAACTTATGCATGGGTGGCAGAAAAGAAATTACACAAGATCCATCTGTCAAACAGGGTATCAATCAACCCCAAGCCACCCAGGCCAGAAGGTGGTAGCGCAAGCCCCACTGTGCAGGACAGGGCTTTGAGCCACTTTGCAGTTTGATCCACTCTGCTCTCCTCGAGTGTTTTCTTTCACTTTCAATAAACCTCTACCTTGCTTACCAACTTCTCACATCTTGCTGGACTCTGCTTGGGACGCCAAGAACCTAAACCCAGGACCCCCTGGAAAACCTTGCCTGTGTGCTGGTAAGCAGATGCACAGAGGTGTGGAAGAGCAAGGTATGCTTTGTACAGGGGGTTTTCTGTGCCTGCAATCATCTGACCTGGCTGCTTCTCCCTTGTCTGAGGAACACTTCCTGCCCAAGTTTAGGGCAGATGCATTCCCTCCAAGGAGCTGTCCCTGGTACCCCAATGCCAGGGTAGTTCCCCTGCTCTGGGTCTCTCCAAAATACCGTGCTTCTCTGAAAGTAGCACTGACCACACTGAATGGTCATGGTCTGTTATCCTAAAGAAAAGGGGACAGTAAAACATCATGTCCCTGAAGGTCTTTCCTCTTCCAAAAACCTAGCTAAGTTAAGGGAACAATGAGAGCAAGTCTGGGCTGAAAAGTCCAGTTACATATTATTTTGAAGGATGCTGACTCTCACGCTGGGAACAAGAGGGCAAGTTAGTTTTGTCTAGAAAGCTACTTTCTTGCATATACGCTATGGCAGTTGCTCCTTGGGATACTGCTTCTACAAACAAGCTAGTGCTGATGAGGTCACAGCTTCTGCAGCCTAACACAGAAAATCCCCCCTTGAATGGGGACTGCTGTGGAACCGAGGGCATGTCACTCATCCTGCCAGCCACCACTATACAAAAGACCATGAGGTAGAGGAGGTACTTCTTGGCAAAGAACCTTGAGGAACCGATCTACTGTCAGCCTGTCACCACTGAGTCCTTCTTGGAATAGTCATTAAACTCTTGCTAGCTTTCCCTGATAAACCACATCTCCCATGCTCTCTCTGGGCACTTTCTTTTTTTATAATTTTTAAAATTTATTCTAATGAGTTATACATGACAGTAGAATGCATTTGTGCATTTTGATAAATCATACATAAATGGAGTATAATTTCTCATTTTTCTGATTGTACATATTGCAGAATCACATCAGTCATGCAGTCATATATGTACATGAGGTAATAATGTCTGTTGCACTTTACTATCCTTCCTGGCCCCATGCCCCTCCCTTCCCTTCACTCCCCTCTACCTAAAGTAACTCTATTCTTCCTTAGCACTGCTCCCTTATTATGAATTAGCATTTGCATATCAGATAAAACATTTGGCCTTTGTTTTATGGGGTTGGGCTTATTTCACTTAGTATGATATTCTCCAACTCCATCCATTTGCCAGCAAATGTCATAATTTCATTCTTCTTTAAAGTTGAGTAATATTCCATATATTTCTCTCACATTTTCTTTATCCATTCATCTGTTGAAGTTCATCCATAGTTTAGCTATTGTGCTTTAAACATTGATGTGACTGTGTCACTGTAGTAGGCTGATTTTAAGTCCTTTGGATATAGGCCAAGGAGTGGGATAGCTGGTTCAAATGGTGGTTCCATTCCAAGCTTTCTGAGGAATCTCCACACTACTTTCTATAATGGTTGCACCAATTTGCATTCCCACCAGCAACGTGTGAGTGTACCTTTTGGCACTTTCTTTGTCCTCTTCACATCCTACCCTACTGCTCTGGCACAGCTGGGCTGTGCATGAGACACCTGCTTACAACTAGCTTTATTTAAGCTCTTTATTAGTTCCTCATTGTTGCTAACACATTGCACAATTTAGTGGCTTAAAGCAATAGAAAGTTACTATCTTCTAGTCTTATAAGTCAGAGGTCTTAATTTCATCTTACAGGGATAAAATCAATATATCGGTAGGACTATTTTCTTCTGAAAGCTCCATGGGAGGATATGATCCTTGTTATTTCCAGATTCTGGTGCCTGCCAGCCGTCCTCAGCTGTGACCACTTCAACCTTTACTTCAATGGTCACATTGGCTTCTCAGGTTCTATCACAAAATCTTCTGCTTCCAGCTTCTAAGGACATTTGTGATCACATTCACAGCTGACCTGAAAATCCAGAATAATTTCTTCATCTCAAGATCCTAAAAGATAACTGCAAAATCCCTTTTACCAAATGAATGACATTTATAGATTGTGGGGTATTAGAACCTGAATACCTTCGGGGACCATTATTCAACCTACCACAAAGTTTTCACTGTCAAGGGCAGAGTCTGGTTCCCTATGCTGCCCCTAGTGCCCCATACAGTTGTCCAGGCCAAAGACATGCTCAATGGATCTGTGTTGAAAATAATGAACAAAAAGAGCAGGTTTGTGGACACATGGATGCTGTAGGTAACTCAAGTTACACAGGTGTGATCACTGATGTTGACAAGGCTGGACACAGAGCAGGGGTAGATTATGCAGGGTTATGTGAGACATAGTAAGGATCTTGGCCTTCAGAACAGTCCCTAGAGAGTCCCTAAGGGTTTTTTGGCACAACATTTTTAAAGAGTATTATATTATCATTAAAAAAAAAATACTGGTCTTTAGTGACCTAGCATATGAAGTCTATGCCTCTCCTGGTTAAATTTAGGAACTCGGATTCTTCCTTGGGAATGCTGAAGCTATTGTGATTTCATTTTTGTTAATGGAATGGGGTATGCATTGGAAGTGGCCCCATGGTAAAAGTGTCTGTACACACAGACAAAATCCCTGTATAAACAAAAGATTTGTGTATTCCAAAGGGAAGAGTCCATGATCTTTCTTCTGGGAATAGCTTCCAAGAAGTCTTTCTCCCAAGCTGCTTCAGTGTGGAAAGTCAACACACCCCAGGTTTCCTTGCAAGGCTCCGGGGGCAAATCATGGAAGGACAGAGCCCCTCAGAGGTATAGAAAGGGCCTACAGAGTACTTGGAAGTGGCCACACAAAGCGGAAGCATATGCTTCCCTTCAGCAACACATGTGCATGCGTGCCCACGGTGGGGAAGGTGGAAGGGAAGGCAGAGAGAGGGGCAGGGGAGAAAGAGAAGAGGCACCAAGGAATTTCACAAGAGGGCTCTGCAGCTGCCAAGCGAGTGGGAATACGTTCAGCACTAGAAGAGAAAAGCAATGGTAGTGCCAGCATCACAGTCAAACCCACAGCTCGGTGCCAGGAACCTCTGAACATGCATTTTTTTTTCCTCATTCACATTTCCAAACACTAAATGGCATTGTCAAATCCAATCTTGTTACAAAGATGACTCATTTGGTATTTTCTAATCCTTTACATTGATTCAATCAGCAAAGGGTTTTCCCATTCGCTATCTCATTTGAAACTCACACACCTCCTTAGAGAGACCTGGCAGCTCTCACAGTCCCTGTTTCACAGATGAAGAAACAGAGGCTCAGGGAGGATGTGTTGTCCACACATGGTCACATACTCAGGGAGTTCAGTGCTTGGTTTCAACTCCTGCTCTATAGGCTCTCTATATTACTACCTCTTAAGTAAAACTCCACCTTCAGGCTATTCTTTTAAAGGATCATGTGGTGTTATACATACACTCACACATACACACACACAGATATGTGTAACAGGATGTGTGTGTATCTATATATATGTGTGTGTGTGTGTGTTGTGCACATAGGTATGCTTAGATGCATGTATAACAGAAGTCTAATCAGAAAAGCACTTGAGAGAGCAATGAGAGAGTGCTGGAAGAAGCCTCATGCTTAAATAAAATATGAAATAACAAGGAAGACCTTCTCCACCTCCAACAATAAAGAAATGGTAAAATGGTAACAAATTCATAAGGATCAATATGGAACACTTGGATACGTTTTGAATTGAAAGGCTGCTCCTGATTACAATGTGCATCCGACTCCTCTGCAGCAAGGCCTCTCTCATGGTCATGTTCTCAAATATCTCAAACATCAAAAGCCTTCTATGTGGTAAGCATTATGTGGGGTGTTGGGACACAAAAGCAAATAAAAACATAGTCCCCAACTTCAGGGAGCTCTGGCAGAGGTTCAAGCAGATGTGTAAACCTGGCAATTATCTCATAATGTGACAAGTGCTTTCATGGACTAATTCAGTGGGACACAGATCAGGGACATCTAACTCAGGTGAGTTCACAGGAGATGTTCAGGAAGAGCCGATGCTGGGGCTAGCATGAGCTTGCCGTGCATGATCTGGCTATGCCACAGGGTCTCAGGAAATGTTTATTGGATGAACCAGTGGAGGAGTCACCAAGTGAAGAGGCAGCTTCAGATTCTCTTCATGGGTCCGATCCCTTCTCCAGGCCTCCACAGCAGCTCTCCACCCTCTTTAGACAAATATAAGAATGTCTTTCATTGGAGTTGTAAGAATTCATAGAAAATTCATAGATTATTTAGGTAGTGGGGGTCACACTCAATAAAGCCCACAACTTAGGGAAATGAAAAGCTCAGCTGCCTTTCCCCCTATCTAATGAAGAACATTCTGGTACCTCTTCACTCTGCCTGGTCCCGGTTACTCCTTTTCTTAGTGAACTTTCTGGTGTCCAATTATCAGGCAGGCTGCAAACTAGTTTCTCTTCTTAAGATAAACGGCCAATGACTAAAGCACAATTTATATCTATTATTTTTTCATCAGGTTCCCGTCTTAGTCTGGGCAAGGCTAAATAAGAAGAACTGTTAGGAAAATCGGAGGCGAGGACACAAATGAATGCTTTACCTTTGGCATTTAGATGAAGATCTGATTCTGAACTCTGTGTGTCTTCCTATGTGACATTTCCAGTGCTGAACTGGAAAACATGAATTCAAGTACAGATATAGTCTATAATGAATCCATCTGGGCACACATCAAGTTTTTAAATATTTACAATTATGGTCCTGGCCTTATTAAACTTGCAGGAAAACAGCAGCAGCCAGGTTTATATTCGGGGCTCAAGAAGCCTCCCTTAGCCAGCATCTTCACAGCAACCACCTAAAATTTCTAGAAAAATATGTATTCATTTGCCACACTCTTGAGGTCAGAAAATGGCAGGGAAACAACAGGAAAATGGTTTGCTGGCTTTTCTCAAACTGCTCACAGGGCACGGCAAAGAACATGTATGAGTTACCAAGTTCATATTCTAATCCATTCCCATTCCGCAAGTCTAGTCCATGCTAGTTGTCCAAGAGGAGGTAATTCCTAAAGATATATAGGGACTAGACATTAAGTATGAGGTAATAAAAAACTTCCCATTATAAAGGACAATGCAAAATCAAGATCTGCCTCTGAGTTAGAAACCAATCTTAACAATTGTCCTCTGTAAGGTTGCACTAATGAACCAGGTGCCTTGGCCACCAGAAGACTGTGTTTCCAGCCAGGGTCCTGCACTCAATCCTTGTTCCATGGCAGGAAAACCCCTTAGCTCCCTCAGAGTCTGTTTCCTTATGCATAAAGTGGGAATAACCAGCACTATCTCCTCAGGGGTGTGTGCAAGATTCTATTGCTGTTGCTGTGCTTTTTCAAACTGTGGTTTAAGAAACACTAGTGGGATTAGGAAAATAGTAGATTAAGATTGCTTTTGAAAAATAAATTAGAATTAGAATAGAATAAAATAGAATGGACTACATGATTGGACAGTAATTCACATAGTAAGGACTGTTTTGTAAAGTTTTGTTTATATGTGATCATGACAGTACTCAGGTGTGATGTCAAATGCATGTGTTCCTGTAAATTAAGGGTATGGTATAAGCAAGAGCTTTGTAAAATGCAAATGGAGTATTCGAGAAGCAAACTGGTCACCCAGAGATCACAAATACACCATTTTGCCTGAACAGTGTTTTCCTTTAAAAAGAGAACAGTTGGGTTGAGCGTGTAACCCAGTGGTAGAGTGCTTGCTTAGCATGTATGAACATCACAAAACAGAAAAGGAAAATCAAATTCAATTAAAAATATTAAATATATGCAGATATTCATGTCCTGGTTCCCTCAATTGCTGCCATGGCTTATTGTTAGCATGCTCCACTCATATTAACTTCTTGCTCCATGATACCTCTGAATTTGTGATACCTGGATAAAACATACTATTTATGTAAAACATAATATATCCCTAACTTTGAACTTCTTAGGCTGACTTAGAATTGTCATTGCAATTGTCTCTAAGAATCTTAAGAATAGGAGCCAGATCTTTTTAACTTCCAGGATGGCAACTACATAGTAGTTGCTCAGGAAATATGTCTTCCACAAAATAACATTAGGGGTAGATGAACGGGCACAGTCAGGATTTCTGGGTCCTTGTCTGTGTTCAGACTTTGCCCTGGGCCACCTGGGGAACTGTGAATAAGAAATTTCCCTGCTCTGTGCCTCTTTCTCTCACTGGTAAAATTAAGGTAGGTATTAGACTCCAACCAATGCCCTCCATTGGGAGATCCATAAAAGATGAAAAAACCTTGTCTGCCAAAAGAGGATGAGACCACTGGAGGAGTCTGTTCATCACCTTTATCTGTCTTATTTATCTGTGTTCTGGGCTTAAGATTTCATTCAAATAGATGGTCTTTAAGGTCCCATCCAGTTCTACCACCCAGACCCCACGTCACCCAGGGAGATGTTTCCTCAGGCACACCCGACGCCTTCATTAAGTCATGTTCTTTTTTCAAAGCCTGCCCAGTTATCAGTGACGAAGGCTGTGGCTAATATGAATGGAATATTTGACAACTCACAGCAGGGGTTCTTCATTTGTTATCTGGCTTTCAAACTGAATCCAGGCAAATGGTCCTGTCTTCCTTTGATTCTGGCAATTCCTGATGACTAACTGCATTCATCTCCTCTGTGACGTTGCTACTCCCATAGATCTTGCTGGGAACTTTCTGTTTCAGGGGTCCATCCATCAGCTCGTGTGGATTAGGAGGACATTTAATGGTGAATTCATTATTGTGAGAAATATCTTAGTTGCAGTCATAAAATTTGCTCTCTCTTTTATAGAAAACTCCATCACTCACCCACTTCTGAAAACAACTGATACCAAGCTACCCCTCCTACCTCTGGCCTCAAGTCCTGTTTTGCAAAGTTTGAAATGTTCACCCCAGTGTGTTATTTAATTCACTGCAACCCAGGTTTACTATGTGCCCCTTATGTACGGGCACTGTGCTGCCCGTAAGAAGTTCATCAAGGTGCCCTCTACACACCGGTGCCTTTGTGAACCTGCATGTCCCTCTCACCCTCTGCCTCATCCCTCAATGTTGGATTCCCTCTCATACTCACTTACGCCTTTACTCACTTCCCCCTCAGAGACTAACTCAGTATTCCTCACACTGTGCTTCTATACCTCCGTTCCTCTCTCTAGGTCACATATTTCAACAGGGGCCTTAGTTTCTTTACCTTGTGGGGAAGTTTACATTAACAAAAAAGGCCAAGCACTTAAATTGTGCCAGTCACATGACAGACATTAAACAAACGTTAGTTATTATGATTGCTATTTATTTTTATTATTATTATTTATTTATTCATTATTTATAATTGACATCTATATCTGTTTCATCCGAGCCAATAAAACAGAGCAGAAAGCAAGGCTTGGAGGGGCACTTGGCATTGGAATGTGTCATGCAAATGGAAGAGGAAAAGACCCAGAGGGTTGGTGATGTGGAAATTCCTAGACCAGGTGTGTAAAGCAATGGTTTGGGGACAAAAATAGATAACTCTGGAAACAGTCTTCAGCTGACCCCAGCCATCACCAGTTGCCCATAAAAGGTCTGATATTGAGAGTGTCCCTGCCTCCCTAGCCCCATCACCTGCAGCTCTGGAAGGGATATTCCAGCTTTTGAGGAGACACTACCTTGGGCTCTCGTTCAGGCTGCCAAAGTTGAGGGAGGGGGTCAGAGCTTGACAGCCAAAGGTGAAGAGTTGACATGATGGCTGCTTTTCCAGTAGCCCCACTTACAGGTATGGATTTCAGCGTGTGGATTAGAAATGAGGGCTGTAGCTGCAAAGGGGCCTATTTCCCTTCCTTACTGTTGGCAGAACTGGAAAGTCTCCATTCATCCCCTCTCAGAGCATCTAAGTCGGCTCTGCTCAAGGCTATAAAAATTGCTCTTCACCTGAGAACAAAGCCCACAGTCCAAAAGGTCTTAGTGGTCAATTCGTCCGCCTAGCTGCAAACTGGAAAATTCAGGGCATGCATATGGTAATATTTAGTTATTATCACATAGTCATATAGGATTTACCTGCTCCTTTAGAATTTCTTAAATTATTTTATTTGTTTTCATTACTTGCGTATTTATTCATCCAATAAATACTTATTCCCTAACCCCCTTGGAATGATATTTGATATTTAAATGATTATGTGGAAATAGCAAGCCACAGTTCCTGTCCTTTATTGATCATAGGCTAATTGTTAGAGAAAGAAAGCTAAGCAATCACAAAAAGGGGGAAGATAATGGTCACTATGTATTAAGGCCTGGGCAAGACACTTAGAAATATCAAAAGCCTTGATTATGTTGAAATGCTACCTTCTGACACACACGTATGTGTGTAACAGACTAGCACGATCCTTCCTCCACTGCCAAGTCCCACCACATCTTGGCCCCCCACCCCAACACATTCCCCCACCTCTGAGTCCTCCCTAGGTTGGGATTAGCATGGAAAACAGGAAGATATTTATTGTATCTGTTACTTAGTAGTAAAACATGTTTCTTTGTTTTATAAGCTAAATAAAAAAGCTGGGTCAAAATACTATAATATTCATAGTAATGATAATAATCAGACTTGCTAATATTTCGTGGATTCTCAGTAAATGTTACCCAGTTGGCTAAGCTCCTTCCATATCCTTCTTATTTAAATCCTGTAAAACCCTGTGTGCTAGAATCTATTATTTTTCTTCATTTTATAGATGAAATGGAAGTTAATGGAAATTGCCCAAAGTCACCCCGTTAGTATGTGATAGAGTTTAAACTTGAATTCATATCTAACTCCTAACTAATGCTCCTTATTATGGTATTATGCAATTTTTCACAAAGTGGGATTTGGGAGGTTAATGGGGCAATTAGAACCTCTCTGCTAAAGAACTAAGTACTGAGTGGCAAACAGGAATTTTGAAATCTATTAATTCTAACTAACCAACTGACTTCTTTGGTTCTACAAGGCTATGGAATTAATTTTATTTTAATTTAATGAACTAATAGAAAGATAGCGACTCAGTGCCTGCAATTTGGGACATATATTTTAAAAATTCTAATTACATTCTTCTTACCCTCATTCTCTTTTATCCACAGGAATCAAGCATAGTGCTATATACATATCTGACTGCTTGACTGATGGATGTGAACAAAGTCTGAGATTTGGGGAGCCTCTTGCTCATCAGTCATGAAGTAGGGCCTGAAGGTGACAGCTACATATCCCCAGTCACAGTTTGTGGAAAAACAACATTTTATTTCAAGGCACAGTTGAAAGCCTCCCCTTTGCTTTGAGAGTGTTAATTATTTCTGAAGTGTAAGAAAGTGCATTCAGACAGAGGTAGAAATATCTAGACCTTTTGCGACTCATTTCTAAAAGCAGATTTTATTTCTTTACAGAAGATCTCCTGCTTAAGCAAATAGTGTATGCTCTTTTAATTCTCCTCGCTGGCTTCTGTCTTCATTCTCTTCTGTTTTTCCACAATCATTTTTAGAGATTGAGGAGTGGGTGGGGAAACGGAAATGGTTTTAATAACAATAAGCTAAGAATAGACCCCAGAGCTAATTTTCCTTTATGCTTTTGGAAACAGGAAGAACCAAGAACAAGTTAAGAGATATCTTTCTTTGCTGGCAAATTCATTTTCCATAACGAGAGGCAGTCATCTTTCCTGAGGAGTCTGAAATGCTAAGATAAAGATGAAAAGATGGTGTTTTATCATAATGACATGGATCTGCATCCCCATTTATTTTGTGCTCCCACAGCAAAAATATACTGGGGACTGTCACACTGCTTTGAAAAGTGGGAAAATATTTAGCAGCTTAAATAATCCCAAAGTAAAAAGAGGCACCAAAAGGGAAGAGCACAGAATAATAACTTCACAGTCTCCCTGGGGATGGGGGGATGCGTACCACAAACCGCTGACCCAGATATCACAATTTATAACTCACCCCCTAAACTCTGTCGGCAACTGGTACTCTTTAAGAAAGAGGATTTCCTTGGTGGTTTCTTAATAATAATAATTTGTTATATCACTGTAGCATTTTAAGCTTCTTTCAAAGTATTTCCACGTCCATTATCTCATTTGGTCCTCAGAGCAGCCCTGCCACGTACCTGGGGCTCCGACGGTGACTTCCATTAACAGAAACCAGAAACTGTTCAGAGGCCTCAGCTGAGCCAAGCAGTGGTTAAAAGAGCAGAAACCACAACCACAGGCTCCAACCCAAAGACCAGATTCCTTCTCTCAACAACCTAGCGTTTCTTTTTTCAGAAGGTGTGCATACATCAGCAGCTTCTTCAAGCTACACATTTCATTATCTTCACAACAATTAATTTCAAGTGTTTACCCTGAGCTAACATTATTCAAAAGACAGTCCAGCTCTGAATAAGAAAAGCTGATTGAAATTTCCCCCTTCCCACCTTTCCACATTTGGGTCCAAGAACATTTGCAATAACTTCTAGTTAGAAAAAAAAAAAAAAAAAAGATTAATCACTTTAAAAAATAAATAGGATTCAAGGGCTATATTTGAGTATCCCGCACATCATATCTGTTTCAAAGTTCCATCAGCTTGGTGCCTAACTCTACCTCTGTTTAAAATCTACAGCTGGGTTGTATTTTCACCTTCTGGTTTAAATACATTTCGAATGTGTCAGTATCATTGCTTCTACTCCAGATTAATAGGATCAGCCAAAAGGATGGCTGACATTTTTGTTGCTATAGAAACTGGTCCTGATGTTACACAGCCTGCCTTTCCCCTATTTGCCGTACATCTATCCAGCTACGGAACACAGACATCTTTTTGTTTCACAAGGAATTACATTAAAAAATTAAACCATAATTTCATTCTGGTTTAGTACCCTTTCTGTTGACAAGGGTATTAAATAACATTAAGAGCCACCTAAAGGAAAGTGGGAATTGGTGATGTTGCTCAGTAGCTTAGGAGCCTCCCAGATATAAAAGAATATAAGTTCAACAAATTATCCCACTTCCTAAATCCTTGTTCTTTCCTGCTTAAGGACTTTAAGATATTTCCTTAGCAAATCTCTCAGCTAAGCCAACACATTCCACATTAGACTGTGGACATCCAAAGCAAGTCAGATCCTTTTCTTTCTCTTCGCATCAAAAAAAAAAAAAAAAAAGTTTCTGGACAGCTGTTCCCGTAAATATGCCATCAACATCCCCCAACATATCACCTCCATTGTACACTCAAGTTCTCTTTCCACAGATGCACCAATGCCCCCAGAGAAAACCTCTCACACAGAATTAAGATGAGAAGTTTCAGCTCTTAATGATGCAGCCAGTACGTATGGTGGATGCCAGAAGGTATATTCAAAAAGGAAGGAATAGAGGGAGTGGGGAAAAAAAAAATCCTTCCCAAATGGCCAGGAAATACAGCATCTCCAACCCCTATAATGACTGATGTTTATCAAAAGCAGCTCCCTAATTGACAGGCTCTAAGCTGTCAGATTTCCACTTGTCACAGCCATGATGGTCATAGCATGTTACACAATAGTGGAACTTCTCTTTTCCACTGCAGATTTAAATGAAACTTTCACAACCATTTGGGAGTCACAGGTGACCAAAAGGGACAGGTTCCTTAGGCAGTACTCTTGGGTCATCAAGCTTACATAGAATTCCAACAGATGTGTCTGCTTTGGAAAGCTGATAGGATTTATCAATAGTTTACTAAACCAAGAGAATATTTAAATAAAACTTCATCCTTGGTGGACTATAGAATGCAGTCCACAGGTTGGATGCAGGGGACTCAAATGAGGTCAAGGCTACCTTGTACCAACAACCATGGGGCAGCAGAAGTGTCAGCTGCCTTTCCATAGTAAGGGAAAAAAAACAAAACAAAACAAAAAAAAAAAACAAAACTAAAATTACATTTCACCCACTTCCTCTTTTAGAGAATGAAGTTTTCAGAAAAGATCAAAGAAAAAGAGTTAACTGAGCCTAAGCAATATTACTATAATTTTATTAAATTTTACAATTTCTTTGAGTTACAAGTTATCCTTAAATCCACTGGAGAGGTGAAGTCTTAGCGGTTCGGACAGGGCTGTGGCTGGTCCCCATTGTCCACTGGACTCTGGGCTCCCTTCAGGTGGCCGAAAGGGAGAACACAATGGCTGACAGAAGGTGGAGTGTGTCTGATCAATTGTTCGTCTTGTAAATCCAGTCTGCACAAAACTTGTCCTGAGCTAATTAAAGACAAGGCTTGTGGATTTGACCTATGTTTTTATTTCCCCCCCTTTCTTTTTTTGGCCAGGGAAATGTTTCATAGTGATGTACAGGAAGTGTCAGGAAGAATCATGTCATACATGGTAATCAGCAATGGAGGATTATTTTCAGTTGGAATTTCAAGTAGGAAGTTATCTCTTCTGGCTAAAGGGGTGTTGATGGGTCAAAGAGATGCAGTGAAGACCACAGGGAAGAGGGTCCATCTAGATAGAGCAGAGACTCTTGTTATGGCCATACTGGCTTGGGGTATCCTGTGACTTAAAAGTTATCTGAATGTGTTCACAAGGGTGAAAGCAAGGTTCCTCCATGCAGAGGTATTGAGGAGCTAGAATCTTTGACACCTAAAGTTTAGGGCAAGGTAATTAGGTCACGGGTGCACTGCCCTTGGAAGGAATTAATTCTGGTCGCAGGGAGTGAGTGAGTTCTCAAGAGAACAGGCTGCTTTATACAGTGAGGCCCCGTACTCATTTGGCTCCTCTTGCTCAAAACAGCTTCCTTTCTATTTCTCTGCTATGCTCTGACACAGTCAAAGCCCCTTGCGAAACTGCTAATACCATGCTGTTTGGATTCTTCCACCACCAGAAATGTGAGTCAAATAAGCCTCTCTCCTTTATAAAGTACCCATCATTGGGTATTTTGTTATTGCTACAGAAATTAATAAAAGTATCACTGATTCTTTTGAGAGATGAATTTGCAGAGTAACCCAAAAGCTCCAGTTGTATCTTTAGAAGTAGGATAACAAAGTAATTTATCATTTGAACCAAGATTATTTTTATAGTGAAAGGGGCACTACAAGTAATTTATCTAGACAATAGTCATAAACTTGGATTGTCCTGGGTGAATTAAGAAGTATGGTCATACTATTCATAAGGTATTTGCATGTAAGTACAGATGATATATTAAATATTGTCCTGGGAACAGGCTATAAGTTCAACCATTCTCAAAAGATTAATTGGTCATCTAACTAAAATTTAAGAAGATTGCTTATATTACTCTAGAACAGCCTGTCCAATAGAAATAAAATGTGAGCCACATATGCAAGTTTATATTTTCTAGTAGCCACATTAAAGAACAGGTGAAATTAATTTTAATAACATTTTATTTGGTATAATGTATCTAAATCATTACTGTTTCAGTGTGTAATCAATGCAAAACATTATTAATGGGATACTTTTCATTCTTTTTTTTAAACCAGACCTTGAAGAATGGGTAAGCTTTGACTCCATTGGGATAGAGGCGTCCCAAGAGAAGACAAAGACCTCTCTGAACTTCCCAGCGAGACTGAAGAAAATAATGTTGGAAATTTTAAAAAGGAATACACTGAGAACCACGATGCTTTCATCAAGAGGACAGGATTCTGAACTGAGTTGGAGTAAAGGTGTTGAGTGAATCAGGGGGACTCAGAGGAACAGGAGGAGAAACGAGGGCACATTTTTGCCATGAATACATGTGAGGTTCTTCATGCAGAAAAGAAGCCGAGGCCTTCTTACTCAGGTCAGACATCTGTGGAATTCAGGAGAACAACCTCTGCACTTCTAGAAAAGGAAGATTCAAATAGGGTCTGACTGAGACTGCAGGTCCCTCATGCAGAGGTCTGAGTGTCTCTAGCACCCAGCACCTACTTCCTCATCACTGTGGGCTGGTGGATCTCCAGGGATTGGTGTGAAAGGAGTCTGGCCCAGATGAAGGAAGGGCAACCACCATTTTGGGGACCATCATGCTGTAACAGGAACATTGGCCACAGGAACATTGGCCACCTACCAGGACAAGAGTGAGTTATAGAAATGCTGACCTCACTTTATGGATAGGTAAGACCATGCTCAAACAGGTCAAGCAACTTGACTAAAGCCTTACCAGTGAGCAACCAGTGAAGCTGGGATAGGAACTCAGTCACATTAAATTATGAAGCTTGGGTTGCTTCTACCATACTGTGCTGGCTAGCCAATTGGTGACTGTGCTTTGAGAAGGATCATAATAATAACAGTCGATGATGATGATAGTGACAGTTAATATGTATGTACTACACTTTCCAATACCCCAGTCAATTTCTGAAACCACGGATAGGACTGAGCCTATAAACAAGTACTACCATGCCACAACGGATCATCTGACAAATGATGGGCTACCAATGGGCAAGTAGTGTTCACAGTGTGGATCACCTGGACAAAAGGATGATTCGTGTCCCAGGCAGGATGGTGTAAGATTTCATCATGTTACTCAGAAAGCAACATGATTTTAAACTTATGAACTAGTATTTCTGGAATTTTCCTTCTAATTTTCTTGGGCCACTGTTCACTGTGAGTAACGGCAACAATGAAAAGCAAAATGTCAGATAAGGAAGGAGGCTGACCACTTGCCACACCTCTAGCATCGTTCTAAGCATTTACTCCATGTTAATTCATTTAGCCCTCACAACCATCCAAAGAAGTAGGCGTCATTATGCTCTCCATGTTATAGACAAAGCTGAGTGCACAAAGTCTAAGCCATTTGTCAGAGATCAAGCTGCCAAGCTAGGATTTGAAGCATGGTAGTTTGGTTCCAGGGTCTACAGCATTAGCTCCCCCAGCCTGCTGCCCACTGACCTGAGTGCCTATCAAGGAGGACGCACATTCCCAGAGGAGGATGCATGTGGGTCAAGCTGGAGGACAAACAGGAATTCGCGTAGATCTCTGAAGCATAATGTGCTGTTCCTGGGACAGATGACTATGGTTGATTACTTTTCAAATTCAATTAATTGTTCATCAAAAGTGTGAATTTGAGAAATAGGGTATCCAAAACATGTTACCTCAAAAAGGGTTTAGAGGAGAATCCAAGAGCTTCCTTACTGACTGCAGTGAAACACAGTATAGCCATTATTCACATAAGATTTATATTTGACCCCTTCACTAACATGTACAGAGACTGATATATGTCAGATATTCAGGAGCAATTTTGCCCAAAGCCAGCAACGGGACACACCTCTTAACCAACATTACAGTGTAACCTCTCAGAGAAAACAAATATTTATTCCCTGTCAGTCACTCCTTGCCTGCAGCTAATATTTATGGCATCCATCCATAGCAATAGCCAGCAGAGACGGCTCTGTTGAGCTTCAGGGATTACAGCAGCATCTGGGCAGAGGAGCACTGTTTCCCAAAGAGATTTACAACCTCAGAAATTAGGAAGCAGCTGACAGGTGACCCTTCTGGGGAAGGATGTGAATGACCCCAAGCTGCAAGTATGAGTGACCTCTGGGGTACCTTCCACAAGAGAAATGGATACAGACCAGGAAGGAATAGAAAAGAGTCTACAGTGGTTTTTAGTACCCATATAGTCACTGTGTGCCCTGACCTTACCTGTTTTGGACTTGGGTTTCTCAGAAACACAGGAAGGGCTGGCCCACCTTCACTCAAGATCCTTCCAGTTCTGTGCTTTAAGAGTCAAGTTCATTCCTACTCCCAAAGCAAACTCTGGTTCCCAGGAATGCAGGTCGGCTGGAGTTTGGGGCTCACCCAGAAGCAGGGTTCTGATACTTGCCCATCTTTGAAGATGTCTTCTAGCTAGAAACAGCAGATTTGGGAGGTTCAAGAGGAATTCATTTTGTAAACCCTCAAATTCAAGAACATCACTCTTCAAGCAAGTTGCTACCTCTCCAGTAGAGAACAAAAACCCAAAAACATCAGAGGGGGAGGACTGTGCAGAAGAAGGAGCCCTGGGCAAGAGTAGGAACTGATGCCACACGTCAAGGTATTTGAATGTTGCCCTGAATTCAAGGGTCTGGTCTTCGACTAGTGAAGACTGCGGCTGTTTAACTGAGAGGAAGTGAGGGAAGGACAGATCTGATAGCAGGGCAGAAGTTGGAATGGAGAGTCGTGACAACTTTGGCTCTTCATTCATCCACTCATTTATTCCACAAACAATTACTGAGTTCTTCAGTGAATATTTGTTGACTAAAAAACTGACTACATGGTCCCAAATAAGAAAATTTTCCTTGTTAGGCATTTTGCTCCTAAAACCTGAAATTTAGTAAAAGCCTAATTTCCCTTCATGGAATTAATATGTGAATATTGCTCAGGTCAAGTCCTCCAGGTGGAGAAGGCCATGAGGAAGGTGGGGGGTACTATTTGAGCAACTTGGTACTATTTCTGGTTTCTGGGGTCCCTCTTGGAATAATTTTGCATGGCCAGCTGCATCAGCATGTTGAGTTATACAAGGTAGCAAGCTGTCGCCCTGTAACAGGCATGACGTATCCTTCCATCCATGCATGAAATTAAAAAGATGTGGTTTGCTAGAGATACAGCAGATAAACCAAACTTGCTTCTCAGTCCATCTACTTTTATTCACATGTAAAAATCTCAGAAGAAGGAAAGGAAGAATCAGTCAGTCCGATTATCTCTTTGCTGATTGGTGCCGATAAATAGCCTCTTGCCATCCACCATCAAGGAAGTGGGGGGTTCATTGAGCTCCTAGTGTGTGCGAAGAGGTAAAATGTCCACAGGGAAAATCATCTACCATGGTTCCCACTATATGGTGGGCAGGATGTGAGTATATCTTTGCAACACAGTGTGAGCAATACTTTGGAAAGAGATGAATCAGGACCTGAAGACATCAAAGGAAGAATGTCTCATCTGGGCAGAGATCATGCCTGACCTGAATCTTGCAGGAAAACTAGGAACTAGCCAAGAGGAAGAGAGGGAGAAGGCAGCTGCCAGTCTGCAGAGATAGTGGGAATGGGGGACACTTCATCTCAGGCCTGGAACATCTGCTGCAGACGCTGCTGCCCAGGGCTCCAACATGGAAAGCAAATTCCTGCCAGAAGGTGAAGAGATACAGCAAGCAGGCGCTGGAGCAGATGCGGCAAGTGCGTGGGGTTAATCAAGCATTCTGTAGCCAGCAAGAGAAATAAATGCCCCCAGAGCGAGATTGGCAGCAGCTGGCAGGAGATGGCACTGACTCAAGCTTTGCCCTCCTGGAATAGGAGATGCTCTGCCACTCCAAGGACTGGAAGAGGCCCTCACAGAGTGCTTGTCTCACATTCCTTCTCATTCACCAATAGGGCCACAGGAGTGTGGAAGGGAAAAAATTAGTAATAGTGTCACTGACCTACAATAAAGACGGTAATCAATAATCATTCTACAAAGGAAAAAGAGATGAAGAAGATGGCTATTTGGTAATTTGATGGTTTCTCTGCCTCTCTGGCTTTGATTTTACGGTTGGGAAGGATGTGAGTGTTATTACATGGCAATGAGGTTGCTATGGTAACTCCTTATTGTTTAATATAAGACGAGCTAAAATCTTAGATAAGTTACGGGGAGAAAAAAATTAATGCCGCCAAAGGCCAGATCCAGCTTTTGATTCCCATTTTTTTAAAAACATTTATTCCTGTTTCCTTTTCATAATCTTCCCTTCTCCTATAGGACATCAGACACATTTCACAAAGAAGGATGGTTCTAGCTATTGTTGAAGGGACCCTGCACTAGAGAAAATCAGATAGGGGCCACTGGTCTGGTGAAAATATCAATAAAACAGGTGGGGCCTGTGCCAAGGAGAACTCAAAAGGCTTCTCAGCTCTGGTGTGCAGTCAACTTACACTGTGCTGAGGTCGCCACTCTGCTACTTAGCCTTTCTGTGTCCTTAGGTGACTAAACACCCTGGAACTATTTCTTAATATTTAAATGGTAATGATAATGACATCCATCATCAAATTGGTTGAGAGAAGTACATTATAGAAGATCGTATGTATCACAGGGCCAGGCAATATTGAGGGCTCAACAATTAGTAGCTGTTCTTCTTTTCTTCCTCCTAAGATGAGTACTATTGGACTAGTACTTCAATCCAGTTCGAGGATCATGTTTTCCCTCTTTGGTGACTTCCACAGAAAAGGAGAAGCTTGCTGCTTCCCTCCACACTCCCTTGGACTGGCCTCAGGTATCAGGGCTGCCTCTAGGATGTGGGCAAGAAGGAGTGGAAAAGGAAGAACCATGAACAACTCCTGGGAGCTTTTTTTACTCCAGGGTCTAGGCAGGGCCACTCACTTACATTTATATTGGTTACAACCCTCTAGTGACAAGGATATGACCATTCCCACCTTATAAAGGAGGAAACCAAGACTCCCAAAGGATTAACACTTGTCTGAAGTTCTCACTGCTCATGAATGGAAGATTTGTGGACATTTGATTACAGATTTCTGCTTTTACACAGTGCCATACAGTATCTGTTCTGATACATTTCCATCTCATCTCCCACCCTGACCCCTGCTGTAGCAATCCTGGGGCCTGAGGATGGGCTTCCATTGCTTCTTCCTTGTGTTCTGTCCCCTCACTGTTGCAGGGGTAGCACACGATATGATAATATGCTCCACAAAAGCCTGTTGAGTGAAGTATGGGAATCGAGTCAAAGTAAAACAGGGAGACAAGAAAAATGAATGCAGCCATGTCTGCAGGCAGAGACTGACATGGCTAATGTAGGAAGTCTTAGATTTCAACTGACAGCAAGGATAGACAAAGAGAAAAAAGTATCATACTTTTGACATAAGTGACAATCAGGAGGGAAAAAACAGGAAGGGTAAGAACTAGTGGTTGAAATAAAGCAGGTAAAACCCGAAGAAAACTAATTAACTTTCCAATTATGTTGGAAGTTGTAAATTATAACTTTTGTTCTGCTAGAAAGGAGGCTGAGAGGAAAAGATGACAAACTAGTGGTTTCAATATCACCAAAGAACACATAACTTTCATTTAATAGGCAGCTCTGGCTGTAATGTTATAAAAGGCATTCTGGTTTCCTGAAATTCCCTTTTAATGAATGGCTTCTCAATTCAATAATTTTATTTTAGTTAATCTATCACCTTGAAAGCACATGCTAAGGAAGCCTACAGAGCATTCTTTCAGATAATTTAATAAATGCTTTATTTTTTCCAGTCCCCCCTTCACTCAAATAACACCCTTGTTTGGGTGACAGCCTTACATGACAGGCAGGAGGTCCACTTACAACTTCTGTATCGGGGCTGGCTCTTCTCTTGCCAAGATGCATTATGAAAAATTTAGCAGTGAATTATGAGACAGTGTTTGATTATTGACTAGCAATTTTATTAAAAATTTATGAGGCTCACTTAAGAAAAATGATGTGTACAAACAATAAGACAGTTTTAGTGTTCAGTAGTAGAATATGTCTTGTGACTTTGGAGCCTCAGAGGACTATGCTTCCACCCTGGCTCCAATCCTTATTTGCTTTCTGACCTTTACCTCACAAAACTTCAATTTTCTCATCTACATCATATGAGGATAACAATGCCTACCTCATAAGGCTGCCATCAGACACAGAGATAATACACGAAATGCTTGGTAGACAGCCAGTATCTTGGTCCATTTCTGTTGCTATAACTGAATGCCGCAGAGTAATTTATAAAGAAAAATGGTTTATGTGGTGAATAGTTGTGCAGGCTGGGAAGCTCAAGATCCAGCGAGGTTCTTCTTGCTGTTGGGGACTGTCTGCAGACTGCCAAGGCAGGGCAGGACTTCCAAATAGAGATAGAACATCCATCTTCAGTTCTCTCTTTCTCTTCTTATAAAGCCTCAGTCCTACTAAATTAGGGTCCCCACATTGTGGTTTCATTTATCCTTAATTATCTGCCAAAGGTTTCACCTCCAAATACCATAGTTGGATTAAATTTCTACCCTGTTAATCCTTCACAATGGAGATTGTTCAATATGAGTTTTGGTGGGGACATTCACACCATAGCCACAGTCATTCAATAAATGATTTTCTTATGAGTGATCCTATCAGTTCATAGGGTTCATTTATTCATCCAACAACCATTTACTGAGAGCTCATGAAGAAAAACGACTTGAGATCTGGCAGAGGGGCAACTCTCTCTCTCTCTCTCTACCACTTCTTTGCTCAGACTGCCTCTGACAACCAGAGATTCCCACTCCAGTTGAAAATTAATAAGTACCTAATATTATTTCTTCACAGACAACAGCTATTGCCCCAAATTGCTTTGTGTGATATAATATAACCCTTCTCATGGATAACACAGACCACTGTTCTATCCAGGTCTCCTCTGAGCACAGTTGCAGTGCTGGTAACAATAACAGCCAAAACTGCAGATGCATGATCCTAAATCAATGGTCTTACTTCACAGGTTGGGAGGTCACTATGCAGAGACGAGTGCCTGTCCAGGTCCATCCTGCTCCGCAAGCCAACTGCTTTCCTGTGACAGTCTATCCTCTCCTGCTCTGCTGGGCCAGACAAAGAATGCTTTCCTAATTGTGAAGATGAGGCAACTGAGATCAGAGAGAACAATGGGCTTGCTGGTGATTATCCTATAAGTGACTGGCTGGACAGGATTAGAACCTTAGGAGGCTTGTCCTTATAGACTCATCACTCAGCTTCCATTCATTAAGCACTTGTAATCCTCTGTACAGTAATGATAAAAATAATAATAACCCCATCCATCACTAATGTGCCCTTGCTCCATCTCAGGCATTGCTAAATGAGTGCTTGATGTCCCTCAACCTTTACAATACTACAAGGTAGGCCTATCGCTTTTCCCATTTTGCACATGAATAAAGAGCATAGATAGCTTATGAAACTTGTTCAAAGCAGGTGTTACTGCCAGGACCTCAACCCAGGCAGTTTGACTCCAAACATGGCCATCTTATCTACTTCCCTGAACAGCATCTCTCAGCCAATTTTTGACTACTATGTGCACATATGTAAGTGTATATGTCTCCTTATGATTAAGATCTTTTCCCCTGTGTAGAAAGGAATTAACAGGCCTGAGGCAGCCACATTTAGCAGGGCCAGTTTCCAAGTTTAATCCTTGGCTGGTGTCTGGACACTGGGCTCTTTAAGCGGCCGCTAACTCTTCTATGACACTGGCTTGCTATACCTAGATGACTTTTGCAAACCATGTGGCTGAACATCTTTCTTCCTAAGAGTTCAGAATGTTAGTAGTTGCTGGTAATATGTATGTTTATAATCAACTCCAATTAAAACCATGGACACAGCCTCAAATGAGCTTCAGTGGAACAGAAACATCATATGGATGTTGCTGCATATGGCTGCTTGACACAGAATACATTCTATGTGACCCCTATTGGGAGGGAGGAGACCTGAACATGGATTCCTCCAGATTCCACTCATGTTTCTCCTTTACTAATCCCTCTGAACACCCTTGCTATGCCTTTGTAAGAAATGTTATCCATGAATGTGATGATCTCTTAGGATGTTGAGTCCTATGAGTCATTCAAGTGAATCACCAAATGTGCAGGTGGTCTTAGGTATCCCCCAAATATTGTATCACCAAAAACCCATGGAAAATTTTTTCTCATATTAACTAAATAGTACACACTTCTTTTACCAATCATTGATTCAATAAGTGCTCACCAAGAACTTACTGTGTGCTGGGGACTGGGGTTTGTGCTGGAGAAACAAAGGTAACACATTAGCAGGCTCTTCCTTTTGTAGCACTTACACTTCAGGGTAGAGGACACATGTTAATTACTAATGACAAATGCATCACAGTGAACTCTTATGTACATACATATGTATACATGTACATATATATACACACACATATATATTCATATATGCATACGTATATATGTATATGTATGTATGTATGTATCTATCTATATATATAAAATAAATATAGCTGAGACATAGAGGGAAGGACAAAGAGCCACATCAGGCTATGGCAGGCCTGTCTGACTTAGAGGTATCACAGAAGGCTCTCCTAAGGAAGTGACATCTGAGTTGACTCCTGAAGGGCAAGTCAGGTTAGCTAGGTGAAGGAGGATGGTCAGCAGAAGAGCAGGACTTTGGCTCGTACTTCTTACTCTTCCCAGTTTTAAACCCTGACCCAAGAAATGAAAGGAACATAAGCCAGCAGTCACCACTGGAGATCCATTCTTGTCATGCAAGTTTTAAGAGCTATGTTTGAACCCTACCAGGGTGTCTGGGAAGACAATTCCTCAGGAACATCTGGAGGCCTTTGTGGGGCAGATTTTGGTGAGCAGTTTGAATGACTGTGAGAATGGTAAACAACTGCTCTTCATTGCTGTGTGATTTTAAGTCAGATGCTTCATTCCTGCCTTGCTGACAGAGGATGGTCATGCCTGGGTCATCTCAGTCGGCCCTAATCTTCCACAGTGGAAATCAGGGCATGCTGTCACTAAATAATTGCAGCCTGTCTACTAGAATGCAGATGTGCAGTCAATGGAGAGGATTCAATTTACAGAGGGGCAAGAGGGAAAAGATAGAGGGAGTTGAGTAGTTGCAGTCTTTCTATTTGTTCTCACCTGAGTCTTCGGTTACTTGAAGGACTCAAGTCAATTTGTCTGTATTTCCAAGGGACCTGGACTCAGATGCTGAAGCATTTTTGTAGGGGAAAGAGTGTACTAAGATGGGGCTACAGATGGGATAGGGACCATCCAAAACTGGTCTTGGGGAGTTATTGTAGGTTTGGGAGAGAGGGATGAAGAGTTTTGAAGTCTCTCTTCTCCTTTTCCTACCCTGTTACAAATCCTGCCCTTATATACATGACCCTCCACTGATGTAAACTCAGGCTGTGGTGGAGGGAGTTCCACAGTGCTGGGGGAAGGGGAATGGAGCAAGCCTGGGGAGAAATTTCTAAGCAGTAGTGACGACTGCAATGGGGAAAAAAAAAATCCCTGTACTCACAATCATTTTCTAGAATATCCCTAAATCAGGAAGACACAAACCTACTTCCAATGAGTCTGCTTGGTTGTTACTATTGCCTATCACAGGTGGTGAATTCTGCCTTCTTTCTTTAGAAAAGAAAACAAATTAAACACTTATTATATGCCAGGCACTCTTGGTATCTTATTTCATTCTGAGAACAAACCTGTAAGTAAGCATTTAATTCCTATGTTACAGATTTGGAAATGAATTAGTTCATACATATATACATATATATATATTTTTTTTTGGTATGAACATGGAGTACTGCACATCTTACATGGAATCAAGTACTTTAAAGGCATAACTTCACTTAATTATACAACAAAGAAATCTTCACTCTATAAAACGGAGGACCTGTTCATTCTTCCTGTTCTTGTATATCCAACCTCTTGTGAAAGTGAAGCCTGTCCTAGGCTCTGGTAAGTAGGTTGCCCAGGACCACACAGCCTACGTCTCAGGGAAGAGGGTGGGAAAACAAAGATGAATGCCAGGCTCACAGAGCAAGATATAGAGTGGAATAAACAAATGAGTGAGTGAGTTTGGTGAATTAATATATAAATAGAATAGTTGGCGAATTGAAGAGCCGTCTAAAAGTAGAAATGACAATATATTCTCATGAGGAGAGCTGAATATTTTCAAACCCATTTATAGCCCAGCCTAACCACATGAAACTCAAAACATCATTTGGCATGGACGACAAAAAGTCATCAAACTCGGAGAGGCCAGTAAAATGAGGAAAGAAACTCATTTTGTTCAGACTTGTTTTAGCTATGGTTTAACACAGTTTAGGACTACGGCCATAAAGCCCTCAGGAACAATCTAATGTGCTTGAAAGTATCATATTAAATTACATTTCATTACATTTTGCCCAAACAGCATAGCAATATCTGTGTACAATATTTGTAACAGAAAGCAAAAACGTGGCTTATATTTGCATCCTATTAACCTATTTAAAATCCCAAACAGAAGATGAATTGGAATCTTTTGCGGTCTAATGCATTAGAATACAAAATGCAAAAATATAAAGTAGTATTAAACAAAACTGCAATAATAATAATAAACACTGTAATAGTGATGCAGTGATTTCAGACAGTAGTAAATTCACTTGGTTTTGTCCATTTGTCACACTGAAGTAAGAAATGCTGATTTGAAATTTAAAAAAATGATGCTTTCAGGAACTATCAATTTTGTTTCCCATATTCTCACCATTCCACTAAGAGGAATCAATTAGCTTCATTGTGAAAATGAAATATATATAAACTAAATAAGAGGAAGAAAAGTTCATGATGACTGTTTTCTTAAACACAGTATATACTTGATGAATGATTATTGGGGAATTAGATACATATTTTATTCATTCTCTAAGCATTCATTAGCACTTACTATGTCCCAAGAACTGGGGTATTTATACAAAGGCACAGAGGGATTTAGAAGTCATGATTGTGTCCTCAGATATTTCATTCTGTGAAGGAAAAATAAATATGTATATATATGCATGCATATACATATGCATATGTATATAAATTATATTTGTGTGTATACATATACACACAGTTATATGTGTGTGTGCACATATAACCACATGTGACTATACCATTTTATGTGGATATGAAATATAATGAAATCTATAACTAGGAGTGTAAAGATCCTGCTAGCAGAGAAAACAGGCCACACGTGTGCTCTGTGGTCAATGAAAGTATAATTCAGGAGACAGGATAACCAAAGCTCCTTCTCAAGTCCATATTCTCCATCCTTGGTTAAACTTGAAAAGTTTGGGTTCAATTTTACTAGAGAGGAGAACATTTGTGCTCAATCTTGAAGAATAATGGAAGAGGGGCATTCCTTGACTGACAGATGAGCCTGTGAAGAAGCACCTATGAGAAATTAATGTGGCTAGGGTGTAGGATAGGAATTATAGACATATCATGCTTGATAATAATAGTTGTCAACATGATTTTTGATTCTATGCCCAGACTAAATAGCAGTGGCCCTATCATTCAGCATCCATATCAAGCAACATTGCTATCTAGGGGTAGAAAAGCATCTGACATTGGCTGAGTGCTTATTATAAGCCAGGAACCATCACTAGGACTTTATAGTTAGCATCTCAGTCAATTTCATGACCATTCTTTATGGTAGCTCTCATCATCCTTCTTCTCAGATGAGGAAACTGATTCATACAGATATTGAACCATTTTTCCAAAGACATATAACAAAGAAGACTTCTGTCATTAATCCCCCAACTATTTTCAAGCAACACCTGTCACTGTAAAAGAAGATGCCTCCAAGGGCTTTAAGATCAGGGAACAGAGACCCAGAGAGTCCAATCGACTTGCCTAATGTCACCTAGCAAATTGTTGGCAAAGCCTGGACGTAAACTCAAGTCTCAGGGTTTCCCTTCTAGTCCTCTAACAACATATTAGGCTGTGTCCCCAGACTCTCACTTCTCCAGTTACAGTCTGCGCAAACAAGGGAGACAGTGTGGTGATAGATCGTGCCTAAGAGCTATTTTAATAGACCTGCTGTTTTGCTGGGGAAACACAGATGTTGCCATTTGCTCCCCCTGAAGCCTGCAGCCGGGTTACTGCTCAAGCAGCCACCAGATGCTGCTGTTTTCTAAAGACACCTGAAAGCAGATGCACTCCTGAGAACACACAGGGAGGATAGCCTGGGCCATCAAGGGCCCCTGGCATTCAGCCATCACCACCTTTGTCCTTGGCTAACACAGGCACTCAGGCACTCTACTTGTCAGGACCAAGGCTCCAAGAAAAGTGAAGGACCACTGAGTCCAGATATTTGAATTCCCCACCCTAATCAAGGCTCATGTAAAACCCAACTCAAAGCCAGTCAAGCCTCTTGGCCAAGTCTGACTTCATCAAGTACAAAAAGAAAAGTGGGGAGAAAGAGGAAAAAATTAATATATTTTCTTTATTACTACCATTGCACTTGGTGTATAATAAATGTTTTCTCATTACATTGTTACAACTCTGTGAAGACATTATTATGGTCCTTACTTTATAGATGAGCAAACTGGCTAGATCAAAATGTGATATCGTTAATCTGAAATAAAGGATTTTGACCTTGGGTATGAAAGGTCTATGCTCTTTCCAGGAAAATAGTAGCAAAGATGATCTTCAATACCTGTCATCCCCCAGAAGGTAAAGTAACTGACCCCATTGTCCCTCAGGGAAATCACTCCTTATTTATCCCTCTCTCCTGTGTTACCATTCTGTCTCCAGTCATTCCAGCTCAAAAGCTTCTGAGCTCACTCTTTGGGGATAAAGGAGAGAGGGAGGAAGGCAGGTGTTAGACCTCATCCTGAATCCATTTTCATAAATGTGAACCTTTTTGCAAGGAAATAAATTTCCCACCTATGGTATCTCCACATCTTATTTGGCGTCCCCCATCTCTTGATTATCACTGTGGGTTGTAATGTATACTCTATTAAATGGGCAATAACCACAGCAAGGGTTATTGCTGCACATAATAGCTAACAGAGATCTTGTCTTTTTCCCTTTTTCAGAGCCTCCCACACCTTCCTCCTCACACCCTTCCCATCTCCCTCTATAAAAGAAGAACCAGAAATATGCCCTGATCTGGGGCATAAAGTGTTATTCACTTAGCAAGCAAACACTTCCTCATGGCCCCCAAAGCTTGTTCTCCCCTCTTATCCCCATCTTAGAAAATGTACCTTCACCTACCTGGATGTTAAAACCAGAAATCTAGGGGTGATCCCTGACTCCACCCTCTCCTTCATTGCTCCCATTAATCCACAAAACCCAAATCTACCTCTTGAATTTTCTCAATCTGTTTTCACCTGCCACCTTTGGAGTCTAAGCTAGAATTTTTTCTTAGACTAACATAGTGGACTCGCAACACAGCTCTTTCTCTCTCTTCTTGTACTTTGACTATTGTTCTCCCACACCCCATGATCCATTTCACTGGAGGTAACCAAAAGGATCTTGTAAAGAATCAGATCAATTGTGCCACGTTCCTGTTTCCAAGGCCATTAAACTGGGTGCTACTATGGCCACCATGCTTAGTATTCTTCACTGAGTATTAATGTATCCCCAAACCTTCCCTTCTGTAAGTAAAACTTCTCCAGTGTGTTCATCTCTCCATCCTCATGCCATGTTCTCCAGTCATCTCACTATTCTGCTTGACCTGGTCCAGGTAATTTCCAGCCTGTGTTCCTTTGACCTGAAACACAGTTGTTCTTTGCTCCAAGTCAGATATTACTTTATACCTAGGCAGAGTGTGTAGATATTAGATGGTGGGATTTGAAGGATTCCTATCCTCAAACACCTCTCCCATTCTAAATTAGATCACATCATACCACTTCCCTGCTTGAAACCTGTCCCAGCTCTATTTGGCCACTGCCTCTAGGAAAATGGCCCAGCTTATTAAAGTGGCACACAGAGCTCATGAATCCATTATTCTAGCTTCATTTCTTTTCATGGTGCCAATACACATGCTTCATTCTTCTCTCTTGCATTTGATACTTCTGTCATCTTATCTAGTTCCACCACCACCAGCACAGCCTCTACTATCACCACCCT
Organism: Sciurus vulgaris; assembly: GCF_902686455.1. Taxonomy (NCBI): domain Eukaryota; kingdom Metazoa; phylum Chordata; class Mammalia; order Rodentia; family Sciuridae; genus Sciurus; species Sciurus vulgaris. Next base: position 46,482,083 of record NC_136461.1, read on the forward strand.
GCCCACACTCCCATCTCCATGATCTCCACCATCACCACCTTTAACGCTATTACTTCCACCATACCCGTCCTTGTCACATTCCCACCACCATCACCACCAGCATGACCATACCTACCATCACTCTCACCAATGTGGATATTGATTGGGTGTTTTCTGCTAAACCTCTTCATGTTTTGTCACATTAAACATTAAAGGTCAAATAGCTCATGATTGGAGAACTGGACTTGAATAGAGGCACTGTGACTCCAGAGTCCAGACTTTTGATTGTTATTCCCTGAATCTCTTGGGTGACTTCAATCCTGTGCCCCCAGGTCCCAGTTGCTTTCTTTATTCTGGGTTTGGTATTTGGTATTCTCTTTGTTTGCTGTTCTCTTCCATTATGTCTTCCTGGCAAATGCCCATTTATCCTGGAAAACCCTCCGTTATTCTTTCCTTGAACCCTTCAGACAGAGTCTTCTTACTCTGGATTTATTCACTTTCTTCTATCATAACATGTACCATGTCATAATTAATTATTTAGCTGCCTCTTGGAGACATACCTGTAGCCAGTAAGTATGAAACAGAGTGGATCACAACCTCAGGCTGCTATTTGATCCTGGGCAACTTTGCTTTTTGGAGTTTTAGAAACCACCTCACAGGATTATTGAGAGATTAAAGGTATGAATACATGAGACTGCTGGCAATAATCATCTATAGAAATTCTCAATAAACATTAGCTGTATTATTTTTGTACTATTTTTTTCATTAAATAGTGAATCTCTCTGGGATGAATCTTGATAACTATGCCTCCATTTATAACAGTAAGGAATATAAACACAAACATATTAGTAAAAAAGTTTTATTTAAAAGACAACAGGTCCCAGAATTTATGAATGCCTATCATATTCTAAAAATTATCACTACCCTTTTGAGAATATAGTTTGGGAATGAATATCAAGAGACTGGAAATATTTAATTTCATCCAGGAACTTTTATTTGGAGAAATTCATTCAAAAGAAATGACCAGAAATGAGTGAAAAAAGTGATTTTCTCATTTATCAAACACATGGAGGGCCTAACAGAGAGTCATGCACTGCATTAGACTCAATATTTATTTATTTTTATTATAAGGCAAAATTTAGGAAATCCAGAATATTCTCCAACAGGGGCTATATAGTACAGAATATTATGTAATTATAAAATAGTGTTTATCAGGGAACATTAAATTATATCCAATAATGTTGTTTTTAAAAGTTGGAGTACTGAAAAATTAGAAGATATAACCCCAAGACTTTGTTATATTTATTTTCCAAGAAAGAATTTCTTGAAGAAAATGTAAGAGCAAGCCGGCAGTAATTCCCTTGAATGGTAGATTTACAGGTAGTTTCCATTTTTCATCTTGAATTTTAAAAGAAATATGGTCTAAACTGTAGATGAATATTTATCTATGAGAATGAAAAAAATTAGTGTGAGTGAAAGATGTGGAAACTGTAAGAAGGAAAAAGAACATTTCTTCCATGTCCTACAAAGGGTCCATAAAAAAAAAGTAATAAGATTTGGCGAGAAAAGAATGGACTTTGGCATCCCATAGTTGTTTCTGGGGCTCCACCATTGACCAACTATGTCAAAAAAATATATATATCATCAGGCTGGGGATATAGCTCAGTTGATAGAGTGCTTGCCTCACATGCACAAGGTCCTGGGTTCAATCCCCAGCACCACAAAAAAAAAAAAAAAAAAAAAAAAAAAAAAAAAAAAAAAAAATCTCTTTCTGTCTCATGTTTCTTTTCCAAAGAGAGAGACAAACGGGCTCACTGCACAGACTTAGGTAAACTTGAATACCTTAAAGTTTCAGCCACTGTTGCAAATCAAGCATTAGAAACCTTAGGCCTGGGAAATGATATGAAAAAAAAAATCACCTATCAAAATGGGTGGCTTAGTCCTTAGACTTCTGTTCCATCCCCAAAAGAAGGAAATGAAACCCAGCATTTTGCTAAATGACTTTGATCATTCTCAACTATGATGCCAGGGTAAGAGTTCAGTAGCCATGCCACCATCCCTGATGACCTAAAGTACCCCAGATCTCCTACCCTTCTCGGATTGTCCATCCTTATTGAAGGATACATGGAAGAACTGGATTTATAATTAGTACTTTTTGTCATTTAAAGTTCACCAGATCTGTAGTCAATTATTGGCTAAAAAACATTTATTATTTGCAATATATTATTAGTTTATTATGGCTCATTGCTCTAAAATACTTCGTTTAATCCTTTGCAGGTCCTTAAACACAAATATGGCAGCTATTAGCAACCTCTTCAGTCAGGCATAAAATTGTACCCAGAGGCCTCATAAACAATAGAGTGCTTTGCAAAGATTAAATCAGTGTACACAGCTGTGAAGGAGGCCATTAGGAAATGCATTATCATTCTGTTTTACTGTTACTTTGTGTGCTACTCTGCTCTTGTCAATCCATCAGCTAGCCCTACCTCTGCCCTGTGAGTGGAAAAGGCTTCCCATCTGCCAGGTAAGAGGTGGCCACCTGAAGAGGTGGGGCCCCAACCAAACTCTTCAAGTAAAGTTAAGGGAACCTGGGTGCTGTTGGCCAAGGTCAGCCCTGAAAAATCATAGCATAAGTGTGTTCTTTCAATAAGAGACTGGCTTGGAGGGAGCCTTCCATGTTACAAAACTTCCCTGGAGATGCTAATTTCAAATAAAATCATTATTTTCTTATTTATCTTTGAGTCTTTATTCAAAGTCCCCTGCCTCCAGAAAGAGGAAAAAGAGCAGGGAAACTCATTTATGAAGCTCCTGTTATGCTGTGGACCTTCTCAGACAGGCAGGTGCTTACTCAACAGGACACACTCTGTGAATGGAGCCACATTGAAGAGTGAGAAGAGGGTTCAGCATCTGTGGGGGACAAGGCAACCATCAAGTTGCATCTTATGCTATGCAAGGAGTGCAAGGCTTCCCTGCAGAAGGGGCACCTGAGTTGAGCTTAGAACATCTAGGAAAAGCATAAGCAACCAGGGCCCTGAGGAGCTGTGGGGATGGGAGCAAGACCCATAACTCAGGCTGTGGGCTCAGCACATGCAAAGGCATACAAGTGTGAAACAAGGGTGCAGCATCTTCAGTGCGTTCCAGGTGCAGTGTGTTCACCTGGCAGCCTTCCATCTGTGCGGGACCATGTACAGCATGAATTGTTCTTTGGAGCCAACAGAACAATAGCAAGAGTATGGGGTTTAGATTCATGCCCAATACAGTTTGTATTCTATTTAGGTGATCTTGGACAAGTCCCTTCTCTGAGTCTCAGTTTCATATCTGAAAAATGAGGCCAATATTGCCATAAGACTTACAGGAGATTCTATATATGTATGTATATATGTATCTATCTATCATCTATCACCTCTTACAGTGTCTATCATATAGCAGAGCTCAGGAATCACTGACCTTAGGCATCAGGCCAAAATCTGTCCATCCCGGGAAGCCTTCCCAGATTCACCCATTTATAAACTCCTTAAGGAAGAGATATATTCTATGTTGGAATTTTCTGGAAAAAACTTAATAACCAGAAAGCTTTGAAGAAAGACCGGTTAAGCTGGAATAACTTGGCTTTGAACCTGACTCTCTAAGGGCATCCTTAAGGTACCATCAAGTTCTGCTCCACAGGTTGAAAACTCTGGCCCCTGGATACCTCCCCAATCTACTTTCTTTTCCAAGATTGTCAGAAGGAATAGGCAGGGGTAACAGTGCTTGCTTGGCTTTTCTGGAAACATTTCTCCATGATTTGATGAACAGGAGAAGCAAGAATTTGACTAAGTTTAACCCTCTTGGGAAGCTCTCAAGCCCCATACCCACTGATATTTCAACCAAAATTACTTTCTAGTTGTTCCCTGGACACAGCATCTCTTTCCCATCATATGTAACTGGGCATTTGCCTTGCCTTCCTGCAGGTATGGTCTTGTCCTTTTCTGTTGTAAAGCTTTCACCCTCTCTTCCTTTAGGATGCAAACATTGCCTTTACTAATTCTCTCAGCGAAGGAGACCCACTCTCCCTGAGAGTCCTCAGACCAGCATTTATGCATTTTTTTAGAATCTAATGTGTTGGAGTAAACATTTCCCTTATTCTGTGATGGGTTCAAGGACAAGGGACCTGACTTGTCTTCCCAATGTTTAGAATAAATCATGGTGGTTAGTCCATTTCTGGTAAATGCATGAACATGAATCCTCAAACCCAGGAGAACCCTCAAGAAACTCAGGTATGTTGAGAACAGCTTGGCATTTGGCAGAGACTGGTGACTGCCTCAGGAAGAAATCGTCACAGAATCTTTAATCTTTCCTTTCTGAAACTTGGGCCTAGAAAAGCAGGAAGAAGTTCTGCCATGGTCTTTCAAGGAGCCCATGATATCCTTGTCCAGTTTCCACTATGAACAGCTATTTTCTCTTGGGCCTCTTCTCTGTCCTGCTGTATGGCCTGAGAGACTGACCCCATGGACAGCTTCATGGGAGCTCCTTTGGTTTCTGGTTGCTGACTGTTTCTTTCCCATAGAAAGATTTGAAGGGAGGTCAAGGAACTGGAAGAGAGACTAGGGTATTCCTTCCTCTTTCTCCCTGCTCTAGAGCCTCTGGTGCCATATCTTAACCCACCCAGGGGAACAGGCAGCTCTTCCTCTATGGCTTGGACCTCACCTGCTGAGGTGACATGATTGCCTTCCTTCAGCACTGGAGGTGGCAACATCAGGTGCCTTACCACCTCTTCCTTGATCTCTCCATCCTGTCCACAGTTCTGTAAGCAAAGCCTTCATTCGGGTGTCTTCCCTGAACCACTCAAGGATACTCTGCTTCTTGCCATGACCTGACTGATCCACCCTCCCATAGCCATCAACAGGGAAGAACTTCCTCTTCTATGCCAGGTCTCATTCATGGTGATCTTGGGGGCACCTCCAAATTAAATATGAGAGAGGAAACACATATGAGGCTGTGGGATGCAGAACCTGTCCCGTAATGGGCAATGCTTTGTGGGGAGTCGTCTGATAGCATTCACAACCTGAAGGTTAGAACTGCGAAGAGCATGATTTTATGCCTGGTGTGACCAGTTTGAGGGCTGGCAGGAATAGATAGACAGATAGGAGAAAGATAAAGGAGAAAGAATGATGAGGGAAAACTGGGCTGATGGATTTTTCAGTCCTGCATCCAATTTCTGGTGGTCATGCAGATATGATCTGTATTATAAACAGCACAGTCAAATGCAAAGAGAACAAATTCTCCAGAGAATAGAGTGATTTGTGTTTAAGTCAGACTTAATCACATGCTTTCTATTATGCAGCTTGAGCAAGTGACAACCTCTGTGAGCCTCAGTTTTTGTCATCTGTATAATGGAATAATGTGTCTGTATAGTAGGATAATTTTACAAATAATAATTTGTGTGGACAGTAAAGAGAAATACATGATATTGCAAAATATTAGTCTAACACAGTATCTAGACAGAGAAAGAATTATATAAAAGGTGGTTGGCTTTTCTCTGACTCTTGATTGATGAATTCATGTCGAATGAATAAATGAATGAATCCTTTCAAAAAATCTTTTGCTGGATCTGAGGTTGAGTAAAATCTGCCTTTCTATAACTTTTACCCATTGGAGTAGTCCTGCCCTCTAAAGCCAAACAGAATAAATCAACTCGCTCTTCTAAATGAAAACCCTTCAAATATTCCTGTTTAATAAATTGAATAAATAGACTCCACTTTAATAAATTTGCCCTAGGCCTGTGGGCCTTTGCAAGGCAGGCCAATATAAATGAAGATGCTGTCTGCACATGAAATGCTTAGTGGAGCACATGACCTGCCACGTTGCCCCAGAGACAGAGGGGGAGATGGGGAGGGTCATTTAAAATGATCCAGTAGTGTTGGTCAGAAATAGAAACTGTGGTCTTTCTGGAAGATGTACCTTATAACTTGATTTTTTTAAATATGCCATATGCATTTTAAAATCAATCTTTCTTTCCTTCTGTGTTTTTCCCTCCTTTGTTCATGTATTAAAAATAAATTGAGCCTACTGTGTCATATAATCTGTGGAACTCTTCCCATGCTCATCTCATTATCTCACGTAGTCCTTACTCTGATGGACACATACTATTTGTGTCCATTGTATGAATGAAGATTTGATTCTACATCAAAAATGTTTTCCAAGACATACAGAGTTACAAGTAATAGGGTTGGAACTCAGAGCCAGTAAGGTTTGTCCAGAGAGTTCTGCTGCATAATTCTATCTATAGAGGAGTAGAAGGGAAGGGCAACACACACACACACACACACACACACACACAGACACACACACACTACATCAGGTCTCAGGATCTTCCCAGGCAATGAGGAATTATGTGTGGAGATATTTAAGAATCTGTCTGGTCTAGGGAATGGTTAAGAGTTTGAAAGCACGCCCAAAGCATGTGGTACTTAGTTAAGTGTAGGAGGTGGGGCAAGATAGGGAAGCAAGGACTCAAATATGAGGCACAGAGATGTGACAAAGAGCTTCAAAGCTTGGGCTTTATACAGCTGTGATTAGGTGGCTCAGGGAATAGTCATCAGTATTCCTCTGGGCTGTAAGACGGATTTTATTGACTTCTACATTCAGTGGCCAGCTGCCCACCCACCATTACATTTCTGTCACTATAAGAGCTCAGAGATCATTTTGTCAGGTTCACCTAGGATTGGCTAAAAAACGGATATTTGGCTTTTAAATCACTAGAAAAAATGAAGATAAGCCAGCCTATATAGAAAAAGATAGAAAACAAAGGAAACCCCAAGAAAGCATAAAGGAGAGAAAGCATAAAACAAAAAGACAGGAATAAGAGCAAACATATCAGTTATGACAGTAAATATAAATGGTCAAGTTCCCTTAATAAAAGATAAAGTCTTTCCGATTGGATTAAAAGCAAAATTCAACCATATGTAGCTCACAACAAAGAGTCAAACAAAAACAAGAAGAAAAGTGGGCGGGGGAGGGGAGACTGGGCAAATATTTATCAAGCACACAAAACAAACAAAAAGAAAGCAGTGATTGGCTACAGTTCAAACTCGCATTCTGTGTAAAAAGCATTACATGAGACAAAGAAGGCTATTTTATATTGATAAAAGGCATACTTTACAGTGAAGTAATAAGAGACATGCTGCTACCTAATAGCAAAATATATGAAGCCCAAACTCTTAGACATGTAAGATGATAGAAATAACCTTCTTGATACTGACTAAAAAAAAAAAAAAAAAAAAAAAAGGCAAAAATAGAATACTATCATTAGTAAGCTACATATACCACCTTAAAAATTAGTAAAAGCTAACTTAATTGAATGCTTACAAGGTTCCAGATACTGTTCTAAATATTGACACATATTATCCCATTGAATATTCAAGATAGGATATTATCCAGTAGAAAATTATTTCCCCTGTATTAAAGACATGAAAACAGAAGCACAAGGAGGTTAAATAATTTACCTATGATTATGACATAGGTATACTGCCACTACTGGAGGAAGCCTGGTTCTAAATGGAGGCAGGTATCCACAAAACCAACCTGGTGATTATGTTAAACAACCTCAGAAAAAGAGCACATATCTTTTTAAAGTACATGAGGACACTGATTCATTCAAAATGATCATAGGTTGGGCTACAAAGAAAACTTTTCAAAAGTCCAGAATGGACAAATGATCTGAATGCAATGTAAATCCAGACATTAATGGCACTGAAACCTGCTCACAGACATATACACATGTACCACATACACCAGTCATAGAAGGTGATATTAAAATTCTAATTCAAACATTTGAAATCCTATTACATCCTTTATTTTTAAAAAATCATAACCAGTGGAATTTATCCTGGACTACAGATGAATTTGGTAATATAATACCGTTTACCAATAACTCAAGAGAGAAAGCCCCATAGACATCTTGATGAATTGCAACTTTGTGAAGCTGAACCTGGACTGGTGGTGTTAAAGGAAGGTCTAGACCAGACAATAGAGCTATTATACTATATGAGGTATCAAAAGCAATGACTCAGGTGGAAGCAAGAGTGTAGAAATGACCAGGAGCATCCACACCAGAGCAGTAGCAAAATAAGCTAAGATTGAAGGAACCTTGTAAGTTGCTTCTGAATGGTCCCACATCAAGCTTAGAGTTTACCTGAATCTGGAGATGCACGTGGTGGTTATGGGCAGGGTCGGGGAAGTGAATTTGTACTTGGGGCTGGAGGGTCATTTCTGATCCTCATTTTGCAAAGGGAATGCAGACAAGACTAGACATTTAGCAGAGCCTGGAAATCCCAAGAAATTCCACTCCTGGAAGTAATCTTCACTCCTGTAGGAGGAAAATACTACATCAAGATTGAAGGTCACATCCAAAGACATTTGTGGAAAGTTAGATCTTACCTCAAGAGAGTCTCTGAATCCTTTAGGATCAGAGCTTGTTTCTACAATATTCTAAATCTGAGCTACTGTTCTCTGAAAAACATACTTGCTTCTCATGCAGCTAAAACTTGGGACAGGGTATGAGACAGAAGATAAACATTTTCTCAAAGGCATTCGTTGTTCGACATGCCAGGGGCTGTTGTCAGCAAGGAATGTCCAGGAAGGGAGAGCAGAAGCCCAGTAGGACCAGGGTTGTACTGGGTCAGGTACGAAGCCTTCACCACTGCATGAAATGCATGGGGAAGATGCCACACCGTCTGTTCCCTGGCCTGTGTCTCTACCTGCCTCTCTTGGTCTCCAGGTGGCTCCTCAGTCTCTCTACCCACTGCTCATCCTAACATGTACCAAGATCCTTGTAAGTCAAGATATAAATCATTCCTGGAGAAATCTAACAAAATGAAGCAGAGGAGAGGTCATCATGTAATGGAAGCTCCCCCATTTCTTCCAAATTTAAGATCCAGTAGGTACAGCAATGGAAGATAAGATTCACAGCCTCAGGATGCAGAAAGCAAGGAGAACTTGAGAAATCTTTTTACTCACGGAGAAGAAACTGACCTTGTGAGGGGCAGGGGACATGGCAGTTAAGGACCTAGGTTGAACCCAGGTTCATGGCCATCCTGAGCCAGTGGACTCATGATGCTTCTATCATGCTTATTTTTCACATTAATAATGATATATCCTTTGTGGATAGTTTGAAAAATCCCAATCAAGCCCAGAATTAACATCTGGTAACATTTTGGCTTGTTTTCCTTCCAGTTATTTCCTTTTCCTATCTGAGCACAGAAGGTTGTATTTATGCATATGTACATATTTACAAAAATGTAATTTATGCTTTGTAACCTAGTTTATTCTCTATCATCACTCCACCATTCTGGATGTGAAAGGGACAGATTTTATGGAAGAAATGAGCAGTTCTGAGGAGGTAAGATAAAGCGAAGTTGCCCTTGGACTTAGTAGTGAGGTCATGGACACAGGGATGGTCTCACATACAGGTCAGACATACAGGAGAGAGCAGAAGGGGGGAGGCAGAGACAGCACCTCCAGACAGCAGCTCAAGGAGGAACTCTGAAGAGAAGAGGTGAGCCAGGGCAGAGGACATCTTGGCAGAGTGCAGTCACCATGGAAAGAACACAGGCTTGGGATTTGTGACTCAACTGAAGCACTTATAAATCATAGGAACTCACGAGATGAGAGGACAGGGTTATTCAGTACCTCGGAATGTTAGCACCTCTCCACTTTTGTGCTGGATTTGATCTGCATTATTCTGGATAAAGAAACTGAGACTCAGACATGTAAAGTGATTTGCCCAAGGTCACAGTGTAAAATGGGCAAAGTCAGGATTTGATCTCAGGATCTCCTAATTCCAGGTAATGTTGTTGCTTTTAAATGACAAAATTCAGTCATTTATCATAAAATGTGACTTGACAGCTTACATAATTAGTTCTTAATAGACAAAAAAAAAAAAAAAAACAGAGAAAGACATCTGTCACAACTAAAATTCTTTGTTCTTAACCATTAGGCTCCATGGGCTCTCCTCAGGTTCTGTAATATGACCCAGGACTTAGCTTACAGCCCTATGGCCAGGCCTGGGGTACTGGACTACACCCCGTCCATCTGGTGCAACGGTGCATTCAACATGATACTCTCCCACGATCGGAGGACTGCTTCCCCTTCTTGCAGCTCATACAATCTTGCTTCCCAACATCATTTTTTTCCCATTTGACTGAGTGGTCTGACCTAGAATGGCTGTGCGTGACTTGAAATTTAAGCACTCCTCTTTCAACTCTCTGATAAGAATCTTTTCCTTTAATGATGCTCCCAGTGGCTCCTCGCCCATTCCTTTTCATTTCTGCTAGGTGCTTTTAAGTTTGGTTTCCCTTCCACCCCCTGCAAGCTCCCCAAGGCTTAGCTTCAGAGACTGGGCTCTCTCAAGACCCAATCAATTCCAACATTCAATTAAGCTAATTAAGTTCAGGTTGCCATCAATATATTTCTTAATTATTGTTTAAACATAGGTAAAACCTAGAATTGTTCATCAACAACCCTCAGCCTCAGCTGAAAGTCAGCATCTACCATTAAGTATTCCCATGAGTCAAATTGAAGTTCTGACAATAGTGAGAAAGACCACATGTGTATTTGCATAGGATTTGCATATATCTACATAGGTTAGTCTCTCTGTAGAACATTTCCAATTAAAATGTTATTATTTTGGCCTTGAAGTTGTTGTTTCCCCATTCTCCTATTCTCTAGTACCATTAGCAACACCTGTTCACTTTGACGTCAATTTCTGCATGAGAGGATAACAGGACAATGAAGAGAAAGGACATAGTCGGTAACAGAGCCCCAAATATTATCAAACATGTCTGAGGTGGGCTGACATTAGCAACTGGGAGGTTCTACTGGTAGAGAGAAGACCCCAGACTATTTGAGGGGGTCTTAGAACGGCTAAGAGCTATTGAGCAGAAGATTGGAATTGTACTGGCAGGCTGAGCTGGTCTCCACCTCTCCTTCCCTACTTCCCCCTGCCTTTGCTCTTGGTTGAGGCAACTATTTTCTCTCAGTCTTTTTGCCCACAGCATGAAGATACTGGAAAAGATTTTCTGAAGATCTGGTCATTCCCTTTTCTGGCTTCCCCAGTGCTGACAGTACAGAACATGGTGTACAAGTGGTGATAGCCCACACCACTCTGGTTGTATCTCCTGACTACACCTTTGATCCTGGGTTCCTGCTCCCTCCACCCATCAGAACTTTTTTTTCTCAGACATCCTACACATGGTGAATTCTTACACAGTCTCCCAATAGTCTTTTCTAACTGACTCCTTCACCTCCACTCTGCCATCATGCTTAGAACTCTCTACCCTAATGTATGGCACCTTGGCATGCTAAGTACAGTGCTTTAAACTGAAAGATTGGGAGGAACTCAGAAGCAAGGTATTTCCACGTACCTCCCACCCTCCATTATTCTGCTTTTTCCTCCCCTGAGGTGGGTCCTGGAAACTAGAATTCCTCTCCTAAAGCAAGCCATAAAACCTAGAAAGGTCACTATCTGAACTTTTCCCTTCTCTCTTGAAGATCCTCATGTGACAGATGTCCTGCTCTATATCCAGAGGTAAGGAATGCCAGTCACACAAAGTGGCCAAGAAAATCCAAACAGACAAGTCTTGCTGGGTTCCCCCTCAGTTTGTTACTATTACATCATAAGCTTTGGTTCAATATACATAGCTGTCCATTTTCCCTGGCTCTTTGAGTCTTGATTTCTGGGGATTTTGTTGCATTAAACTTTATGAGATAAATTTGTTGTACTTTTCTCTTGGCAACCTGCCATGACCCTTGTGATAGGCTGAGGTAAGTATTACTTTTACACCCCTACATTTTGACCACTCATCTGTATTTTCACAGTGTCTCACATTTCTCTCCTTTTCTACTAGTAAGAAACTCAAGAGGAATTTCAGCAGCTCTGTGGAATCCAAAGACCACCATAATGAATGCCCATATCACCACAGGCAGGAGAATAGAGATGACTCACCATGGGTCCTACTTCTCTCTCCTCCTCCCCACTGCCCAGCATCTCAGCACTATCATCTTACTTAAGGCCATCAGCAATGCCACACACACACACACACACACACGCACACACACACACACACGAAAAAAAAAAAAAAAACAGGTAAGAAATCCAGGCCATGCTTCCATACCAGATTTTAACCACCACATAGCACTATGAGAAATAATATCTTCTTCTCTTGCCCAGCACCTGCCTCTGCATTGCTTTTCCCCATTGCATGTATTATCATCTGAGACACAGATTTTTTAAAATTCTTTCTCCTTCAGAATGGAAGTTCCATGAGGGTATGTGATATTATCTGTTTTATTCACTGCAGTGTTCCCAACACTTAAAAATATGATTGACACATGGTGTATGTTCAACAAATATTTGTCAAATGAGTGAATCTTAATATTTATTATACTATACTTAGTGTGATAATATTGTGATAATTAGCTACTTGAGGACTAGGACTATTGCTTATTTCTCTTTGTCAAGTAGGGTGAAAAAATAGACTATAATTAATTATAATCTCTTTGTCAAATAGGGTAAAAAATAATGGAGTATAATTAATTACAATATTCTTTTCTCCACACACTTTTAAAAGACCATGCCAGGAGGAACAAATTTTATGGCAGGTTGGGATGATGCAGTAAGTAAAGACTTAGAAAAAGGTATCAGATCAAGGTACATAGGAAAGGGTTTTGGCTGCCTGAAAAAAAGTCATTTGGGAAGCAAATGAATAAGGAGAAAGGGAAAGAAACAAGTGGCTAATAGGAAGGGGCAATGAGTTGAATTACTGATGATTTGAATTGAGTCCATGAGGGTAAATATTTGAAAGCAGATTTTAAGAAGTTCTTGCTGCATATTGAATGGTATAATTCTCCTGAATTTACTCAAGAAAATCTTAAGTAAAAAATTACATTGATCTTTGTTGAATGTGACACCATAAAAAGAAAGGCATTGAAAGCTGGAAGAAAGGCTCTCTGCATGCCCCCATAAGCTGCAGGAGAGACCTGCCATCAACGTTGGACACCTGTTTAAAATCAATGAATGAATGAGCTTGAGGAACCACAACCACAACATAAATGTGAAGAGCTGCTTGGTATGAGGAATTCCAGAACTAGAATGAGTTGTTCCTTTTTTCCTGTGTGTGTGTGTGTGTGTGTGTGTGTTCCCCCCCACCCCCAAGGAGCAAAAAGATAACCATCTCATCAAAAATGCTGTAAAAGAAATGTCTGCAGCAAGGATGGCATTAGACCACAACCTCTATGAGAGGCTAGAAGGTCCTGGTGGTCTCATTTCCTGGGATGAGGGAGGGGCAGTGTGGAGGCTTCTGGGACCTCCACATCTGTTTAATCAGAGCAGCTTCGCTTCTGCTTGCATTACATATTCACTCACTAACTTATTCATTCATTCGTTTGACATATTTATAAACATTAAATGCCTTTTATGCTCCAAATATTGCACTGTTAGTCTAAAATATTCCTTTTGAAAAAGTCGTTAGGTTTGAAAAATTCAAATGATACCAGAACTCTTAAAAACCTTAAGATTGTGTCACTTTCACAAGCAGAACAATAATTGTCACCATGTACCACTGTATGCAGGTGTCCACCAGGGCCTATTACTGGGTCTATTGCCCTGTTTTTACAAAAGGAGGGGATATGAATGTCAACATCATCAGAGAAGGAGCCCAACAGGGGATGGAAGAGAGACAAACTCATCCGGTTTCTCTGAGCAACACACTTTTTGAATGATTGTTTATTCAAATCTTTAAAACAACCCAAGAGAGTTCACAGATGATGCAATGGAGGGTCCCAGACGACACATGATTCAGCCCAGATCATAAACATGATATGCCTGGATTCGAACCCCAGTCTCTGCTGCCAATGCCCTTGTCTTTCCACCACACTTGGGGATACTCAGATGTGTGCAAGCTGGTGGCCTGGTTGCCTGTGGGTCTCTAATGCGCAATATAAACCTGGCGCATGAGTGCAAGGGCTGTGCTCCATGAGCACTGAGAGCGGGAGACTGATGTTCTGGGAGATCTGGAGAGGTCTAATCGGGGTGACCATGATGCCAGAGAATTTAGAACTAGAAGACCCTGAAAATGGCCTTGGGTATGAATTCTTTGCAAGGAAATATAATGCTGAAGCCTTGGATACAAATCTCCTGGAAGAAATGAAGAAAACCCAGTGACTATCAACTCCTGAGAAAATGTAATACTACATTTTCTGTACTTTTTCTTTTTTCTAACCCTGAGGAATAAATATCCTGACCTTGCTAAGACAGAGGAGCAGCATATCTCAGAATGAACAGGCCTGAGAGGAATCACACCAGGTGGCTAGGTTTTACTTAGCTTCTCATCAGACAGAAGGAAGACTAGGGCCATCTGTGAGTGTGCAGCCTCCTCAACCTCGCTGGGGTGGCTATGGGAAAGGAGCAGTGATGGGGCAAAGATAGGAAATAACCAATTCTCCAAGCTCAAACCTTGAAGCTTGGCATTTTACAAATATGCTCTTGCTTAATCCTCATTTTCTCATTTAATCATTCAAAACAATTTTGTTGAGTACCCTATTCCTCCAGAGCCATAGACATGGTCAAGATTGATAAGGTCCCTGCCCTCAAGGAGCTGACATTCTGGTTGAGGGTCATTTAATATACAAATAAATAAGCAACTATTATCCTCTCTGGCATACACATGCAGAGACCCAAATGGAATGATAAAAGGACCATTTCCCTGTGCAGAACCTTGAAGGAAAGTGGGTGAAGGAGGAGGAATCAGGTCTTCACACTCAAGGTGGCATGTTTGAGGATGATTAAGGAATCAGTAGCTCAGAGTGAACAGAGAGAAAATAGTAGGTGGAAGCCTCTCACAAGGACACTGCAGCACCTTCCCCACATTTTAGGTTCATCCTCCATAAAAAATGTGCAAACAACAAGGGATTTGGGAAGGGGAGAAATATGATCTGGCATATGTCTGGACATCATCACACTGCTCTGTGGAGACATGACTGTGGGTGGCAGGATTGGGTAAACAGAGACTGGGGAGGCCATCATGTACTCCAGGGAGGTATGAGGCTGACCTGGATCAGAAAGGAGTGGTATAAAGTGGGGAGAATCAGGATACATTCCAAAGGTAGAATTGGCAGGATTTTGCTATCTGATGGATATAGACAATGATTACAAAGACATGAACCTGAGCTGGGGCTGGCCTGGCAATCCTCAGCAGAGAGCTGGTATCCACAGACACAGGACTGGATGCTGTATTAAAGTGCTTACACAGCATGTCACAATTCTCTCATAACTCTGGCCCCCATGAGATGAAGTGCTGTTCAATGTCAACAAGCAGGCTGTACACAGCCTTGAGCATGGAACACCTGTTGATAAGTGCAGTACTGCACGGATAAAGAGTTAATCAATAAAAAGTGATTATTACACTTCTACCAGGAGGTTTTCAATGGGGATGTGTTCAACAGATGATTGGAACGATGAACGACTGTGGATATCACACACAGTGTCTGAAATGAACAATCAGCACCCTGGACAGAGCCTGGACCTCGGAAGATGCTCAGTTACTGCATCTGACAGAATGAGTGCGGCCCACACAGATGTTGGATGGGAGTCCCCCTCTGCTGCAACCCAAGCTTCCTAAAGTGTTCAGTGGCATCACTAGCATAGTCTGAGTTGAGCAGCAGCAATGAATCAGGGCCTTTCCAAGTCAAAGGAAGAAGTTGGTTAGAATATAGAAGATAAAAGACCCTTAAAGTAACTATGTGACAATGCAGTTAGAAATGAGTTCAGAAAGCAAGTGGGCATGGTTAAGCTAGAAAACTCTCTTTCCAAAGTACTGAGAAAAAAGTATCATGTTTGGTCAAAGATGGTCAGTCAGGACCATCCCAAGTAAAATGCTGACAATATCATGTGAGGAGTCCCCAAGAAATGATGTCTGAATGGCTAAATGGCATTTGTGCCTAGAGAATAGTTCTGGAGTTAATGTGGACACCTGAGGAATGGTGGTGGTGGTGGCAATGCTGATGGTGGCTAACACTGCCATAGAACCTCTGTGCCAGGGGCTGTGGTGAGCTCGTCACATGTAAGAACTCATTTTATCCTCAGAACAGGTCTATGAGGTAAATACTTTATTATCTCTACTCTATACATGATGAAGATAAGCTCTAGATATCAAGCAATTTATTAGTGGTTGCAGAGCAAGAGAGTTGAAGCAAGGGAAAAAAGAGAAGATGGATGTAGAAGCTATTGGTCCACCTATTCACTATTTTCTATATACTGTCTGTGGACCAGGCACTGTGCTAGAACTTACACTTGGGATTTAGAAAGAAATGTTAAGGTGCAATCAAGTTAAGATTACTGTCAATACAGAAGTGTTTAAAGCTTAACTGCAATTGTATCATTATGGAACCATAGAATGAGCAGGAAAGATCTTAGAAATTATCTAGTACAAGGTTCCACTTGTGCCAAGAAGAAACTGAAGCCCAGAGAGGGGAGATAACTCATCCTTTGACACATAGCATATTAGTGACAGAACAAGTTCAGGATCCTGTCTATTAATTATTGTTCATGTTACTTTTCCAAAATGAAGCAGAATGAAACATACCTCATTAGTTGGGAGTTGACCCAGGTTGCTTTGGTGGAAGTATCAAGGTATTTCACTGCTCCACCCATTCAAGTCTGATTGACAAGTATTTCACTTGGAAGTATTTTTTTTTAAATCTAAGGGAGCCTTGGGGATTATTCATGTATCCCCTCTTTTAAAATATTAGAAAACTGACTCCGTATGATAGAATAGCATGCCCTAGATTTCCTGGCAGGTTAAAGAAGTTCCATCAGCATAGTATATTCAATATTCCTTCCTGCCTTAATGGCATGGAAAAGACAACAATTTGCAAAGATACATGCTGCATGGCTTTTCTTAGATCCAGCTATTGCTCCCACGTGCAGCATTGGTCTTAGGCTGCTAGAAGAGCTCTCTAAACTCTGTGATGTGCAATCAGGATCTGATGTAACAAAATAAAGGCAGTCTTGTGGTGTTAATCAATACACATCTCTCTCTCTTACACAAGCACGCATGCATACACACACACACACACATCCCTCCACCTTCTAGCTGTTGGTCCTAACCCCTGCCAGGCCAGGTGCTTCTTGGGGGCCTGCTACAGCATCCATCACAGTTGGAAAGCTGGGAACTGTCACCTGCCAAAGGTCTGGCTGATGACTGACTGACGTCTGAATTCATTTCAAGCTCTCTCTTTCTCCCTCTCTCTCTCTCTCTCTCTCTCTCTCTCTCTCTCTCTCTCTCTCTCTCTCTCTCTCTCTCTCTCTCTCTCTCTCTCTCTCTCTCTCTGCTTCTAGCAACTCCTTCAAATTGGGCTCCCTGAGGTAAGAAGCCAGTGAGACAATGGCCAAAAGGCACTTAGATGTGCTGACATTTTTCCTGATTAAGAACAAACTGAAGCTGGAGAAGCAAGGGAAATTCACTCCTTGACTTTCAAGAGCTGCCATTCCATGTGTGGAATGCAGACTTGTCATTGGTCATAACTCTGTGCCAGGGGCGTCCCAGGCTCCCTCTTGCTAACAACCTACGTTCTGCAGGCACTTCTGCAGGGGGTTGTCATTTGAGTCCTGAAGGAGACAGCAATAGCCTGTAAAAGCAAAGGCATGAGGACAGTGCTTCCCTAAGTGACCGAGATGTCTGTCCTGATCTGTAGCTTTCAGCTGGGCTCCAAACCTCAGACCTGTTTCCTGGCCTAGACCCCAAATTATTTGTTCCCCTCAGTCTACCAGCAGGCTTCTCATCTGCCTGTCATTGTACCTCTTACATTTACTTCCTATTAGTGGCTCAACTTTGTTGCTTGAATCAAACATTTCAAACCACTCATCTAGTTCAGGCTCTGCTTTCCTCCAGTATATCATATTATTGCTATTATTAGTATTGTATTTAACACAGATCCTATGTTGAGGATATTCTTTGGGCTGGACACCTTCACAGACACTTTATATTCATTGCTGGACCCTCTCAAGAACTTTTCAAAATAAGTTGTATTATATTCATTGTGTAGGTGAGAAGACTGAGGCTTAGCAAGTCCTCAGAGCCAGAAAATAACAGACCGGGATCACTTGAATTCATTTCTGCCTTACTTCAGACTCTGAGTACTTTGCATGATGCGATCTAATACGCATTCACCCTCTGGATCATCTGTCCTTTGTTTCTCCAACCTAACTATTTTAACTGCCTGCTAATGGTCTCTCTTGGTATTTGAGTTGGAATACATTTTCTGGAACCAACAGAGATTAAAGGGAAAAAAAAAATAAGATGGGTGAGTACACAGACTTATGTGATTTCAAATATCTTTTGCACAAAATGAACACCAGGGCTGCACCTGGATGAAGGTGAGAGTCACCTTTAGACAAAGACCTCTAGTAATCCTCCCTGTGTGGTTAACCTCCCCTTAACTGAAAATAATCCACCAAGGCATTTAGGCCTCTTTTGGCATTTGCATTCTGGGCTTTGGAGTTTTCTCACATCCCTTTATTGAATTGGGCTCTAGAAGAACACTGGTCCCATAGTTCAGATGAGGAAAATTAATGAGAGAAAGGTTAGGAGACTTCCTTAAGATCACAGTGGTTTACTAATACAGGAGGTAACTAGACCTTGGATGGTCCTTTAGGTGCCTAGATATTGACATCTTAGATGTGTGTCTTTTTCAAGTGTAGCTTAGAAAATAACATGGGATATGAAGGTAACAAACGTGTATTAAATATCAACTTAATATTGTCCCTGTTCTATACCTTTTGTATCATACATTAAATTCATAACATTCATGCGAAGTAGGTACCACTGTGTCTCTCCATTTTCCAGGTTAGGAAACTGAGGCTTAGTTGCTCAGGGTCATAGTGGTCACTGAGAATCTGGATTGCACAAGCATGTGCCTGCCTACAGAGCATCTCTCAAGGCTACCTTGTGGAGTGTTTTTATTCTCCAATGAATACAAGATGCCTGAAGAATTCTGCAGTGTTGAGAACACAAGGGTGCATCCTGATGGCTCCTAGCTAGGTTGCTAGGTAACGTCGGTTTGGCGCAATCTGGTAAGCATCCTTATGGTTCTCTTGCCAACCGGAGCTGGTAATTGGAATGGAAAGAGGCAGGCTCTTGCTTACAGAAGAGCAGGCCTGATTTTTAGAAACCACAAAAGTATCTTTGGATGATTAGGATCTAAGGGTCCAACAGCTTTGTAATGACAGTGTAAATATTGTGTGCTGGATGGACAGGCACCAAATGGGGACATTCCATACTGCTGTGTGATGAGAAAGCTGCCACTTCTGAGGACTTCCAAAACAAATAAACACTGCATATGCCAGAAGGAAGAGCCCAGGAAAGACCTGTTCCAACTGGAGATGGTGAACGGCACTTCCTCAGGAAGCTGAGATCCAACTGGTCATGCTGGGTAGAGAGTTAGTCAGATGGCTAACCTCAGGTCTGGCTAACCTGGAGGGCTTTGGCTACCTCATAGAGTGATCTTCTGAACCAACAGAAGTGGAATACTGCAGTTGTGGATAAAGACCAAATACTTGGTCCTGCAGACTCAGAGACACAAGGTAGTTTGAGATATGCAGTGGTGGGAAACTCCTTTGGCAGCACTTCTCCCTAGCCTATGTCTAAGCAAAGGCACAGTGGTCAGAGTCTCTGGTTGCATGTGTGGACTTCACTCAGACAGGCCTTGTCTTAGTTCATGGTACTTTGTCACTTGTTGTAACAAAGTGCCCTAGACTTGGTGGCTTATGAGAAACAGACATTTATTTCTTACAGTTCTGAAAGCTTTAAGTCTGAGATCAGAGTAGCAGCATGGTGGGTTCTGACCCATCAGAACTCTTCCAGGTTGCAGACAGCCTGCTAGCTCTCTGGCCTCCTCTCATGAGGGCACTTATCCCATACATGAGGGTTCCACCCTCACGATCTAATCAACTCCCCAAAGTCCCAGATCTTAATACCATTGTTTTGAGGTTAGAGTTTTAACATAAGAATGTGGGAATGGCAGAAACATTCAGTCCATTTTAAAACTGCATTCAAGGTCTCTCTCCTTCAAGTTGTCTGTCACTGGGCAAGTTATCTAACATCTCTGAGCTCACTTTTCTCATCAATCAGATAGAGCTAACATTCACTCTTATGGGGTTGTTACAATGATTACATAATGTAATACTTTTTAAGTCTTAGCACTTAAAGATTTATTATTATATAAAATATATCAGTGTATATGTATGCTCTGCATTACATATATTATATATATCTATGTTGTTGCTGTGTCTCCTACCAGAGACCAACCTATGTTTTATTAACAGGGGAGATATGAGAAGTCCAGTATTTCTCTCAAGGTAGCAGTCATCCCTTGTGGGACCCAATCCAATGGTTATTCTCCTTTGCTTAAATGCTTCCAGTGATGGGAACTCAGTAGCTCATCTGACTGCCTGTTTCATTTCATTTATTGAACACCAATGGGAAATAATTTGCTAAAATCAGACAATCTGCATCCCTAAGGTTTCTACCCTTTGGTCCTGTTTCTGCTCCTGAGGATCACAGGATAAATAATATAAATAATTCTTAATCCCCTATTATATGCTAATCATGGGTCTAGGTAGTTTATTCACTATAATTATGACAGTCATTTCATGAAGTAGATAATATTATATTTACTTTTTGTATTGGTAAGTTGAGGAACCAAAGCCCTTTCATGTGCTAAGCTTTAACATACTTAAAGGTAGAACTTGTCTCATTCACTGAACTGAAATTTTTCAATGTTCAAGATCCTTATGTTCCTAGGTTTCTAGGAATATGGAGGGGAGTGCTTCAAAATTTCTCCACCCAGGCAATGTGGGAAAGAAATTGAAAAGGCAAGGCACAGATTGGAAAAAAAGTATTTGCCAAAGAGTTATCTGACAAAGAATTTTTATCTTGTTATACAAAATATCTTTAGAAATTATTACAACTCAAAAATAAGATAACCCCTCAAAAAGGAATGCACCAACAAAGAAGAGATAAAGATAACAAACACATGCAAAGATGCTTAAACTAATTCATTATTAGGGAGTTACAATCTAAAAAGTACAATGTGACATCACTACAACACTTTATACTGACTAAAATTAATCAGACTAAACATACCAAGTGTTGGCAAGAAAAAGGAATAACTGGTACCCTCATACACTATTGGTAGGAATATAAAATGGTCTAGCCTCCTTGGAAAAGCATTCAATAATTTCTTAAACAGATAAACATGTGCCCAATATATGACCCAGCAATGTCACTTCTAGGTGTTCACTCAAGGAAAAGAAAAACATTTTTTGCACAAAGATTTATATACATATGCTTATCCTAGCTTCATTTGTAATAGTCAGAAACTATCCAAGTGTCCAACAGGTGATATCTATTGTGGTATAGCCTTACCATTCCATTGTGGTATATCCATATAATGGAATACTAATTAATAATAAAAAAGGAATGAACTATTGATACACTTGACCATGTGGATGTATCTCATAATATCTAGAAAATTAAAACTAACTAGAGTGGCAGGAAGCAAAACCAGTGATTCTGTGTATATGTGTGTGTGTGAGTATGTGTGTGTAAGGGAATGTGTGAGGGGAGGTTAGATTGTAAAAGAACATAGGAAAAATTTAGGGTATGATGGAAATGTTTAATGTCTTGATTGTGGTGATAGTTTCACAGGTGTTATGAATATGTCAGAACTCATTCATTTACATACTTTAAATATGTATGGTTTATTATATATGAATCATACTGCAATAAAACTTAAAAATTTTTGTGGAAACATTTTTTTTTTTAATATAATCAGAGGACCCTGGGATGTGGTGGAGTTTTGTGATCCATAATTCTAATCTGTAGGCTTTGACAACTTGGGTGTTGTGGAAGCACAGGTGAGGGACAGAGATGGTGACGCATGCCCTAGGGGACTGTGGGGCACTGAAGTCTGGACCTGTCAAGACTTCAGATTCTTTATCTGCCTTCAGGCACAGAGGTTTATTGAAGCTGATTAGGAACTGAAGATCTGGGGGAGGAGTAGCAGTTAAAGAGGAGGAAAACAAAGCAAAATAAAATGTGCACAGTCTTTGGTTTGCTAAATGGTTCATTAGGGCACCCGAGAAGAAAACAGACAGTAAGATGGAAAGCAGAACTAGAACCTGGAACACAGCATGTGTGATAAGATCATCATACATTCCTCCTTTCATTCAGCACATGTGCACTGGACTCCCACTCTGTGTCATACACTTCTAGATGCCTGAGATCCAGCTGCAAACCAGAGATAAGACACCTGGTCTCATAGAGCCCACATTCCAGGGTAATGAGGCTGAGCACCAATTCATATAGGAGAATCCACGATGTCAGGAGGGGTCTGCTAGAAAGGAAGAGTAAAACAGGATGGGGGTGCAGGGGCCTTTCTGAGATTGGCTAGTACTGGAAGCCCCCTGGGGAGCAATTGCAGTAGAAATAAATGTGCCAAGCATGAGCTCTGAGGACACTGGGAAAGAAGACGCCATTCAGGAAGTAACTGAGCAAAGGTTATGAAGAAGGAACGGGGTAGTGACATCTAAAATATCTTTCCATTACCGTCTTTTGATCAGACAATAACTTCTCCTTATTGAGCCTCCTCTATGCACCGTAATCTTAACTAAGGGTTTTAATTCTTAGCACAATCCCATGAGGCATATGCTGGTGTTATTCTCATTTTACAGCTGAGAAAACAGAGACAAACCATGTAAGTTGCTGAAACCCTTAGTCAATGATTTACTGAAGGCACTCCCCTTCACCAGATCCTTTGATGCTAACTCCTGATCACCCAGGGAGCAAGTCAGGGACCCAGGTGTGTGAAGGCCCCAGAAATGTGCTGCAGATAGGTTTCTGCACTGAATCTAATTACTTCCTTGCTTATTTCAGAAGCAGTGCATTAGAAACCATGAAAATAAAGTACTTGGAAGTGCTCCAAAAAAATTGCAGTTGATGTTTTTTTTTCCAAGCCACTCCCCCTGTTCAATATAACAGCAAAAATGGAAGCTTTTAAAAAGTCTTGCATGGTCCACTCAGCTATGTGAATGTTAGAAGGTCAAACCACGATCACTTCACACCTGCACCATGTCCTTCTACATGTTCTCTTGCTCTTCTCCATTCTATATACAGTGTCAAGTGATCCCTTGAAAAGACTTTTGTAGCATCCCCATAATTAGTTTCCCTAATACTAACTACAGTAGCACGTGAACCTCCCGCGGTCAGTAGTGCAGATGTTTACTTCTTGTGCTCAAAGGAATTCCACCCATGTGAAGGTGTGTGCTATCTGGAACTTCAGGGACCCAGATAGGCCCCTTCTATCTGTGGCTCTGCCCACATCTAGGGTCTCACAGATAGCTTCTTCTGGGAGGAAGAAATGTCAATAAAAATCAAAACCCCAGAGGAGGCAGATGCGCCTCTTCAAA
Source organism: Sciurus vulgaris (assembly GCF_902686455.1). Classification (NCBI taxonomy): domain Eukaryota; kingdom Metazoa; phylum Chordata; class Mammalia; order Rodentia; family Sciuridae; genus Sciurus; species Sciurus vulgaris. The sequence goes on from NC_136461.1 coordinate 46,505,565, forward strand.
ACCCTAACTTAGAAAGCATACATATCACTTCCACTCAGATTCCTTGGAAAGAAATAGTCCTTCACACATACACTGTTTAGAGAGCTGCCTCTGGAAACAACCCTCATTATGGAATGATTTCAGGTGGATAACTAGCTGACTTAGACATAGGTCCCTCCTCTCTTTAGTTTAGAATTCAAATGATGGAATGAAAAAATCTTGAAAAATGACCTTTTGGGCCTTATGTATGTTGGCCTTGACCTTATATCATGCTGTTCTCCTTGGTCTCAACACTCTAGTTACAGTAGTAGCCTCTGTGCCCCCAAAATGGCAAGCTCCTCAGGCTTAGTAGACATGAGAAACTCTTCTTTCTATTCCTCAGGCTTCATGTGCTTCTCTTCTGGTGCTTTATTTGGATCTCTCCTCTTATCCTAGGCTGCAGTGGTACCTCCTGTTCTAAATTCTTACCACCTCCCTGCCTCATCTTCCCCAGGACGAGATTCTCAGGGAATCTCAGACACTGTGATCACTGGTTCAGTGTTTAGAAGCAAGGCCCACTACCTACTGGCTATATACACTTGGTTAGGTTATTTATGCTTTCTTAGTCTGTTTGGACTACATAACAAAAGACCACAGACTACACAACTTATCAACAATGAAAATGTGTTTCTCACCATCCTGGCATCTAGGAAGTCCAAGACCAAGCTGCCAGCCTGTTCAGTGTCTGGTGAGAACCTGGTTTCTGTCTCCAAGATGGTGCCTTTTAGTTGTATCCTCAGGTGGTAGAGGGGCAAGGCAGCTCTTTGCACTCTCTTATAGGAGTATTAATCCCAATCATGAAGGCAGAGGACTTCAACACATGAGTTTTGGGGTACACAAACATTCATAGTAAAGCACTTGCCCAGTGGCCATTTCCTGCTTTGTAAAATACAGATAATCCAACTTATTCCTCATTGATTATGCTGAAGATTAATTATGCTAATACATATAAAATATTTAGTATAGTACTAGGTGTACAATAAAACAAAATTAGTAGTTGTCGTTGTTGTGACTGTCCTTCCCCTTCACAGGCAGAGGCTGAGCTCCATAATCATTTATCTTATTTGCTATTATATCTTTACAAATTAGCACACTATCTTCCCATATCAGGACTCCACTGAGGAACTGTAGAGTAAATCAATGATCTCTTTTCTTTTCTGTATGGTGGGCTTTCTTAAAGAACAAGTACCTGTTTTTGCTACTCTTTGCTCTGGTCTACACTCTTCCAAAAATTGGAGAATAGCACAGTGGGATAGAGCCCAGATGTAGAACAAGACTGTGGACCCCAGCACAGCCATCTCCCCACTGTCCAACCCAGAGGAAGTTGCACCCCTGACACCTCTCAGTATCCCTGAATGTGAAATGGAGGTAGTGCAGAAGCTACCTTGTAAAGCCCGGATGGCACTGCGCCTGCATGGATAGCATTGTTTTATTTTAGTTCTGTTTTGAGGACTTTCTCTTTCCTTCTTTATTCTCTTTGGTACCAGGGATTGAACCCAGGGCACTTAACTACTGAGCCACATCCCCAGCCCTTTCTATTTTTCTTTTCTTTCATCCTGAGACAGGGTCTTGCTAAGTTGCTTTGGGCCTCACTGAATTGCTGAGGCTGGTTTTGAACTTGCAACCCTCCTGCCTCAGTCTCCTGAGCGTCTGGGATTACAGGTGTGCACCACCATGCCCAACTGGGGCGCTTGTTTTTATAGCAGGAAATCAGCACTAGATTTCATTTCACATGCCATGCCCTTCCTTACTTCCTTCAGATGGATTTTAAAGCCATGATATTCATGGATGCTGTGGGATGAATGATTCCTTGAAGAAAGGTAGCTGGGAGCAGGCAAAACTTCCATGTCGTATGCATTTAAGGTCATGAAATAGCACCTAACACAATAACCCTCTGTTCCTCTTTGGCTTTCTCAGACTTTGCCTTCCTATTGGGTGTTGGACAGAGGACGGGGGCACTAATGGAGGAATCACCACACATCCTCCAAGGAAGGCATTTACCTAATTGCAAAGGAACACATCCTGGCTGCAGACAATAAATGCTGTGCGAAGCTTCCATGAAGTGAGATGGATGGAGCTCTCCGTTGCTAACCGGCCCGTAACCAGGGTCATTAATCACACACGGCACACCCCTTGCCAGTAATGGACTTCAGCCTGGAAAACTCCAACTTGTGGTGCCAATGGGTTAAAGGGAAGGCCTCGCCTGTTATGGAAATACAGGTCTCCCTTGGGATTAATGCTAGACATTTGCCACCCCTCATTCACTGAAAGGCTCTTTTAATTGATTTTCCCTCCTGTTCCCTCTGATTTGTTAGAGCTTGCCTGCTTGCCAGCCTCTACCTGGACCCTGAGACTTGGCCTGCACTATATGAATTTCTAAGAAGCTACCAGTCCACAGGAATTTCCCTTCTCTTGTGTGCTTAGTAGACAAGAAAAGTAACTAAACCACAAAAGCAGGTCTTCTTTTTTTGGCATATACCACAACCCGGTTGTCAAATCCAGGTTGAATAAATGACCCAACATTATTATCATGGGTCTGATGCCCATTTCCTCAATATGGTTAATACCAACAATAATTCTAAGAGCTAGTGGACTTTTGTTTTTCAAGATAAAGAGGCTTAGATTCAGAGAGGTTAAGGGAACGACTTGCCCAAGGTGCCCAGCTAAGGGTAGTGATAACCAAATACACCATATTGCAGAGCCAGGGCCCCTTCCAAGGGCCTCGAGAACCCTGAGCCGCCTTCTTTCTCTCTTGAACTGGCAGCTAAAGGTTCTTTGAAATCACAACCAAATCCCTGTTCTCTCCTTGACAGCTCGAGAGAATCAGAATAGCACTGGGTGTGCTTGCGATAATCATGACAAGTAGACTTTCATTTTAAAAGGCAGTTAAGTTCCACCACCTTGAAACTCACAGGCTAGGTCCAGTAAATATTGCTTAACTTAATAAATAGACTCCTGACCCGCTTCTGTACTTTGAAATGCACAGGATATAGAGGTTTAGAGTTGGTTTAGTCTATTTCCTTTTCATGGCAGAACCAAGCCATTAGCTAATTTGCAATAAATTCCTTAGCCCTGCTGAACTTCTGCAGACACTATTTACTTAATTTGATTAAGAAGGAAGAAGCATCTGACATTTGGTTTTGGGGGGTCATATATCTTTATAAGAGTCTAGTGGTTCGGAACCAGAGGTGGTAGGAGAGCATCTTCAGGTCATCCGAGGCCTGTAATAAAAAAGCTAAGGAAATCAAACAGATTTCTTTTGTGCTAGGAAGTCATTTACAACAGGAAGGTTTTCCTCTTGTCATTTCTGCTGCTACCTCTTTGTTGTTGGAGGCCACTTGATCTGGAAAAGGAATAGGTTAATTCCCAGCCTGGCCTGCAAGTTTCCCCCTGTTCTGACCTGGCCTGTCATTCACTAGCACTGTTGATATTGTAGGTCAGACAATTATGTGTTGTTGGGGCTATCCTGTACATGACAGGATACTTTTTAGTACTGTTGGCTTTTGCTCGTTAGATACCAGAAGTACTACCTCAGTTGTTACAGCCCAAACTTTCTCTAGACACTGCCAAGTATTATTTAGGGGACAAGATTGGCCCCCATTGAAAACTACTGGGCTAAACTATTAAGTTGTGGACTTTGTGTTTGTCACCCTGTTAACCCCAGAGGCTCACTGTACAGGACACATAGTAGGCATTATTCAATAACTGCTTGTCACTTGGATGAAGGTAGCACAGAGCCCAGGGTAATGTTCCGCTAGGGTCCCTTCACACAACACACTCTTCCTTAACCATTCCCCTTGCTTTCCTTCCTACTTCTGTGTTTTGGCTCTTCTTCCTAAAAGGTTTGTGATTCTCTGTCTTTCTGTATTAAAATGTCTTCAAGGGCTGGGATTGTAGCTCAGTGGCAGAGTGCTTGCCTAGCACATGTGAAGCACTGGGTTCAATCCTTAGCACCACATAAAAATAAATAAATAAAATAGAGGTATTGTGTCCATCTATAACTACAAAACAAAATGTCTTGAAGATTCTTTCCTTCAAGATTCTGTTCAAACATCCTTACCAAAACCATCCCTAATCACCTAACTGGAAAACAACTTCCCATTCCATGGTCTCCCTGGGAGCCACTCTCTCCTTTATGGCATCTAACAATTCCTCCACATCTAACAATTCCTGCACAAGGCAATATAATTCAGTGGTTAAAAGATTGGGCTCTGAATTGGAATCATAGCTTCATCATTTATTAGCAGTGAAATGGTAGAAAAATGACTTATCCTCTCTGAGACTATTTCTCCATCTATAAAATGCAGAAAATAATACTACCTCAGAGATCTCTTGCAGGGAATAAATGAAAGAACTCTTTGGTGGGTATGGCCACGTTCTTGGCACACAGGAATGAGTAGATATTATTATCATTTCCCCATTAGAATGGGAGTTCCCTGACAGCAGAAACTGGTCCTTACTCATCTTTGTATCCCTGGTATGGAGGTCAACTCTGATAATCAGAAGATGCTCAATAACTATAACACGAACCAATGAAGTTAATGTTTTAAGCTGGAACAGCAGAGTCAGGGACTCTTTTTGCATAAAAGGAGAAGAAATCTAGTCTGAGAGGGAAAAAACAAAGGCCAGAGGGTACAGATGACTCATCCGCAATTGCACAAGATAATGAAAAACTGAAAGTCACTCTCCAGCCAAGCCAGTTCTGCCCGTATGCCACCTCAACCCACTTTCTTTAGGAGAAGTCCAATGGAGCCTCCCTCTCCCCAGCTTGCAAAGCAGTGACAAGATAGACCTGCTTCGGCATGTGGGAAAGCTAATTAGAGCTAATTTATTATCTTTTCTCAGAACCAGGATGCCGGGTAGAACCTGCTGGAGATCTGCGCTGTGAAGAGAAATGTTTTTGATTATATTTACACATCTGATTTGAAAAGTACACGAAAACCTAATCATGACGATAATAGCATGCTCGTTGGCTCTCAGCACACTGTCAGCTGCGTGATAAGCTTTCCAAGGTGCAGCTTGGGCTGCTTTTTCACAAAGTCTTCCCCAGACTGTATTCTATGTGATCAAACCCTCCCTGAGGTAGTCTGGGAGACTAGAGAGTGTGTTAGAGGCAGGCAGATTAGATGAGAGTGGGAAAGGGGTTTACTTCTCTGAGCCTGTTTCTTCCTCTGCAAAATGTTGCAATAGTACCTACTTTCAGGTCTGATATGAGATGAAATGTAACACCACATGGGAATGGCATACCCACGGCCACGTGCAGACAGAAGGTGCATGATCAATGTGCATGTCTAAGTGTTTGGTGTAGAATACTCTGTCGCTACATGTGAGTATTAACACGTCTTCAGACTCAGTCCCAGAGTTCCGCATCCAGCACAATAGGGAGATGGCTGGAGTACAGCCAAGAGTCTACTTTATCAGACAGAAGTGGAGAAAACTTAGTGATGCAATGTTATATGATAGAAAGTCTTAGGTATGATGTAAAATTGTGTTTGGATCTCAGCTCTGGCACCTTCCAAGGCAGGACCTTGGGAAATTCACTTAGTCCCTTTAAACTCAGTTTTTCCCATCTGCAGTTTGGGTAAGAGAACCTAATTCACATGGCTGCTGAGAAAATGAATTTATATTGTTCACATAAAAATGCACACTACATAGCAAAATCAAAATAACGGAGTGCGTGGCAGAGGCTGGAACCAGACCCTGATAGACATACTAGCAACTGTGCTAAGTGAGCAAAAGATTTGGACAAATCCTACTGACATCTCTTCTGGGTGGGGAAGGAAAGAGAACACTAGACCAGAAGATAGCCACATTCACCTGTTCCCAGCTTTGCCCATCCAGCAAACCCCTCATCTTCCCAAATCGCCATCCTCTCATTTCACAAGGATTATCCTAAGAAGACAAAAGAGTTGACACTGGTGAAAAGGATTTAAAAACTATTAAGTCGAATTTCATCATATTCAGAAAGTAATTGGTATAGCACCTGAAAACACTAAACCATTCAACAAATGGTCAAAAATACCATTAACAGGTCATTGTAAAGCTCCCACTGATGCCAGCCATGGGCTTCCATGGTGGAAGGAGACACAAGGGTCCCTGACTCCTTACAGCAGCCCCAGCAACATCCCCCAGTCTGCCCCCTCCTTGCGGATGGAGGGATTGAACAGGTTAGGGTCGGTATCTACATAAGGATCTGTGTTCCCTAGCTTCGGTGATGGATACAGCCTTGTTTGAAATGCACATCTGTGTGTGTGACAGCCTATGCTTTTAATGCCCTTATTTACACTCCATCTACATTTTCGTTTTTGTCATTTTTTCCCCCCTTATTTTGTTGTCAGGGGACCTGTCTCCAAAATCACTTTCATCTCCAAGCATTCTCCTTTTTCGTGGCCTTAGAAAGCACCTATTAGCACTTGGTTAGAATTCTGCAGAAAAGTGAGAAACGGGTTCTGAGCGGAGGGCCCCAGGGTGCTTCTGTTCACCTGAGTGTCAGCAGGTGAAATTGCTGGTGCTCCCTTGTGCACATCCTACCCATCGCACTAACCCAGATCTTTACCCTTGCTTCTTGCACCGTACTGGACCAGTCCAGTTGGCTCCTTGGTAGTCTCTGATGAACACACTCCTGCTCTGAGTCTCTGAATTGTGGCTGGCCCTGGGGGTCCGGCCAGCAGCGTGTGGTGGGATTGATGCTGTGCTGGTCCTGGGCTGCAGCCTGGAGAAGGCTAAGTGCTCCATGTATATTAGCCACATAATTCTCACTACATCCGCTGAAATAGATGTAATTATCTAAAAGCTAATGATAGTTTCCTGGGTGGCAGATGCTGTTTTAAACCCTCCAAATGAATTGATTTATTTAATTCTCACATCAATCCTGGGAGGCAAATGTTATTATACCCATTTTAGAAATGGGAAAACTGAACTGCAGAAAAGCTGGGTGTCTTTTCCAAGTTCACACACCAGTAAGCTTAGGGCTGGGTTACTATACTCAGACTACCCAGTTCTAGAATTCATCCGGAACACATGAACCACCATGCTGAACTTCTGAGGGAGTACACATCTTGCACAAAAGCACATAGAGACCGTGGCAAATCTTAGATTCAAGCAGGTTTTGCTGACTCCAAAGTTTGACCCTCTGGCCTTGAACCATCTGAAAGGTTGTTTTGTTCTAAATCTGTCAAGAATATGGCCTGCGCCCAAAGGCCACTAAAAATAAAAACATAAAAAGTTTCAGCTTGAGGTCATTTAATCAGAATCCCACAGATTCATTCTCTGATTTCCTCTTCCATATTCAAAAATGGGATTATATGACAGATAGATAGACAGAGAAAGAGAGAGAAAGGAAGGGGAGAAGGGAAGACAGACAGAGAGGTATTATGAGTGAAAGCTCTCTGTCATCCTTCCTCCACGCTCAAGACATAAGTTCATTTGTTCATGAACAAATACTGAAGCATGGTGCTTCCAGAACATGTACTCATCCATCCAACAGGATCTGATCAAATGCCTTCAGCCCCATTGTTTCAGGTGCTGGGGCCACAAGGGTGATCAAGCAGACAACAGATCCTGTTCTCACAGCTCTTACAGCAAGTCATTGTGGGATCTAATCAGGCTGTGTTGCTCAGGGGGTGTGACCTGGAGCAGGAATTGTTCCCTTGCTAGGCCTCAGCTTCCTCACCTGTAAAATGGAGTTAATGATAATGTCTGTATCATAGTCTATATTATAAGATTCTTGGGATTGAAAAAATGAAATAAGTGAAATGTGTTGCAGAATATCAGATGCAAATTGAAGTCAGACACTATAAAAGTTATTGTCAATAATAGTTAATTAATAAAAATATTGGAAGCCTAGTACTACTGTGGTCTGAATGTTTATATCCTGCCCAAAGCTGTATGATCAAACTTAATCCCTGATGTCCTGGCATCAGGAGGTGGGGATTTGGGGGTGTTTAGCTCACGGGGTGGAGATCCCATGAATGGGATTAGTGCCCTCATTGGTGGAGGGTCCCAGAGAAAACCTTGGCCCTTCTGCCACATGAGGATACAGAGAAAAGGCACCAACCATTAACCAAAAACCACCCCTTATCAGATACTGGAACTGCCAGAACTTTGGTCTTGAACTTCCTAACCCCCAAAATTGTAAAAACAAATTTCTGTTGCTTATAAACTACCTTGTTTGGGTATTTGGTCATGTTGACCTAAACAGACTAAAACTACGCCCAAGGCACTGTGCTGTTTCTCAATGCAACAAAAAATCAGGATTGTTCCTGACCCTGAAGGGGTCCACAGTCCTATTCAGCAGAACAAATGGGCAGCTGAGATGAAGAGCTGTAGGTGCTGTCGGAGGGGCTGGGCAAGGCGGTGGGGGAATAGGGAGGAACACAGTGATGGCCTGCTGGTGGGAGTATGGGCAGGGAAGCAGTTGTGGGTCTTCCACAGAGAATGGGTAATTGGACCTGGCTCTGAAATTTGGAAAGCTTTTAGGAAAAAGAGATGTGATATGGAGAGAATGAAAAGGGGAAGTTGAAGCAGAGAAGAAAGTGGAGCAACAAGCATGGTAGGGTTGGTGCCTAGATAGTGTTCAGGGAGGAAACTTCTAGGATCCTGGGTGTGAAAGGGGGGATTGGAGAACAGGAGCCAAGGACTGATAGGAGATAAGCCTATAAAAGTACCTGAGACCTAATAATAAAGGGTCTTAAATGTCAGACAAAGGAGGTGAGCTTTATCATATAAGCAGGCAGAAGGAATTGATTGAAAAAGAACAATATCTATTGATCAATCATCCAGTAAATATTGAGATATAGAAGTAGAGAGTTGTAGTTCTAGTTTATAGATATGTGCATGTTTAAAGTGGTTTCTATAAATCTTTGACTTATTTTTCTCTTTTTCAAAAAACAAAGAGGGTGAGGACAGGGTCTGTTGGTTTTTGCTCACCATTTCAGGCACAGAACTTCATGGAGTAACACTTTTAAAGGTACTCAATATGAGCTTGTATTTAAATGGGTGAATGAATGAATTTTACCACTATATCTATATCCCTTGATGTTTGCTGACTGAGCAAATGAACTCACATCTTGAATATGGAGGAAGGTGGGTAGTTTCAGAAAGCAGGTGGCATTTAGTGTTGGCATTGTCGATGGTAGAACTTAACCTCGCAGAAGTGTTACTACTAATGGTGGAGCTGCGTATCGAGGACAATGACACTGCCCAGTGTGTAGTAGAAGATCAAAGAGGATGAATTCTGAAACCAGCGTTCAAGTCCTTGCTTTGCTATTTAATGTCTGGGAAGCTTAGCGCACAAGCTCCCGCTCTGTGTCTCAGTTTCCTCCTGTAAAACGAGGACCACATGAACATTCACCATATTAGGAATATAGCAAGGATGAGGTACTTACCACCATGCCCCGCACACAATAAGCTCTACATATTGGTAGTAGTATTACTGATGGACCCTGAATCCCATCAACAGACTGAACACTCTGGAGTCCTATCACACATTAATGGGGCCTTCCTTCATATATTATCTGAAGAATCTACATGCGTTTCTTTTGACACAGGTCCTTCAGAACAGATGAAGACTAGAGTGTTTGGCAGTCATTTCTGAAGAGAAGAGTGAATGACTAAACAAAGAGAGATAAGGAGAAAAAGAACAGACCGAATGCCAGGATTCAGAAGGGATGGTTGAAAGATATTAATGAGCAGGGAGATCTGGAGAAACCATGTCAAAGCTTTCTGAGAGAGACAGAGCGATACCTGGGGACTGCCAAAAAGAGAGATGATAAAGAAGGAATGACAGCTCCCTGCAGGTCTGGACCAAGTGCACCAGAGAATAAGCAACGAGGCCAGAAGAAAACTGTGTGTCTTGTTAAGTTCCTTTGCTAGGCTTTAAATCAGCAGAGCTTCCTGGCAGAGCGAGACAGGGCTCCAACCATCACAGGTTACCCAGAAGCCACCAGAGAAAAATGGAGAAAGAAAGCCTTGAAGAATGAGCATGGTCCTCAATGGGATGCAGTTACCATAGAGACCACTCTCAATGGTAGCCAGGAAGGGCAGTGCCTGTCCTCAGAGCAGTTAACAAGCTATTAAACCAAACATGAAGATGCCAGCAGGTGAGTGGGATGAAGCTGCTACATCACAGCTGTCTGTTTGCTAAGATCAAATAGAGGAGGAAACAGCCATCAATCAGCCAGGCCACTGCAGCCATCGAGTCAAGTTCAGGGGAGCATGACAAGATTTCTAACCTGTGATTCAAAGCCCAGGGATGACATCCCAGAGGTAGGTGCTCAGAAGAGTGATGCTCACATTTTCCCAGGCTGGCTTGAGGACTCAAACAAGATTAAAACAAAACAAAAGTGCACCAGCAACAGACACAAAGGCCATAACTAACAATATGAGAAATACTAGTTGAGAAAACTGCAGGAAGGCAGTAAATAAAAAAAGTCTTCACAAAATATCGCCCAAGATTCAGTCAAATCTAAAGGTATGGCAGGGCTTTGTAACAAGGAGAAGGATTCAAGCTTCCAGAAACATCCACTCCTTAGTCGAGGATAGTGAACCAGGATTTGAAAACAGATCTTTCTCAGGGCAGGTGCTTAGGTTCTGCTGGACTGCTCCATCAGGGAAGCATCCCCTGGAGGTGAACACATGTATAACTATCTTATTTCCATTCTAAGCACAAGAAATAATCTACCCAGATGAGCCATTCATTATGTGGTGAGATCTGACTCCTGCAGGGAAAGGGCCCTTGTCCTGCTCTGCCTTCTACTTCTTCATTCATTCATCAAGAATTAAGTACTTACCAAGTATCTAGGGCACCTGCATGGGTTCTCACTCAGGACTTCCACACACTCTACATCTCCCGCTCTAGTTCAGGGCTGTTTATTCCAGTCTCTCTAGCTTATTAGATTTTAGATCCTTGAGAGCAGATTGTATCTTGCCTACAGTCTAGCATAGTTTCTAGAATTGAGCACATAGTTACTGCTCAATAAATATTTATTAAAGGATAAATAAAAGAATAAATGAATGAATTCATTTGAAATTCCACCCAGGTTGCTGTATTCTGAAGGGAATACTCCAAGCCATCAAGTTGGCCTGGGATGAAATGTTCTCGTGTGCATTACTTAATAAAAAGAGCTCTGGGTCAATTGAAAAATTTAAAGTCAATATGAAATTGATCCTCATCAGCACTTTCTCCTCCAAACATATAGACAAAAGGACATTTCTGAAACATATGTATTAGTGTTGCATTTTCTGCTTCACAGGCTCAGCGATCGTTGTCACCTCTAAGTCCAGCTCTCATTAATTTATGGGACATCCAGCATAATCAGCAACAGGCTCCTTGGCAGCATAAATCAGAGCAGCCTAGAATTCAGGGGAGTTCTAAGCTGCAAACTGAGCAGTTTCCTTTCGAGCTGTTTTTGAAGTCACTAAGTACTACTGAAATGAAGCTGAAGGCCTTCAGGTTGAATGCTCAGGGACCCTCTTCAATTGTGCAGGGATGGAGGGTGTGGACAAAGACATAGCTGGACCACACCTCCTCAGTGACTTGCATGCCACCTTCATTCAGCTTAGCAGCTACAGAAATAAAATAGCCCAGAAGGAGTGGAAGGGTGGTGACAGGAAGGACACAAAATTCTTACTGGAGGAAACATGATGTAATTAGAGAGGCTGAAGTACCAGGTATGACAATCTGATGCCCAGCATCTGGCATCCATGTGTTCACCCACTGAGGTGATTGTGATGCTCTGTTGAGGCGGGCTTGAGATAGACAGTGTGAGGGAAATGATTCTAGCCCGCATGCTTAAGCAGAAGAGAAGTGAACCTAGGGCTTCTTGGGCTGCCTTTCCTTTTCTCTGATTCTGCAGCATGGGCACGCCCCACTAGCAACACCTGCAGGAAATCTAGAATCTCTTCATCTTCAGATGTCTAGCTCGGACGAGGGTGCTTCGCCTGACTACTGGTTGACACACAGGCTGGACATTCAGCAGGCCTTCATGGCCTGGATGCCAAACTGAACTTGCAAAGGGAAGGAGATGGGGGGAAGGGTTCCCCAGGAAGGATGTCTCTAAATCGCAGGTGAGTGTCACAGTGACACAGACTCCCCCAGGCTAAGGCTTCCGGTGGTCCTAGTGACAGTTTTAGGAGGGTAGGAATGAGAATGAGGAATGAAGCCTAAAGAGATCACAAAACTTTGAGGAAGAGGATTTATCCCAGTGTACCCTTTGAGCACTGGGGGAGGTACCCAGATATGTATGTGATATAACAAGGTTATATATTGTTATGGTCTAGATCTAGAAGTCCCCCAAAGGCTCATCTGTTGAAGACTTGGTGTCCAATGTAGCAATGTTCAGAGGTGGGCTACTGGGAAGGGACTGGATCATGAGAGGGCTGATCTCATTAATGGACTGATCCATTGATGAATTCATAGCTAAATGAACTATCAGGAGCTGGGGTTCAGTTGGAGGAGGCAGGTCACGGGGGGCATGTCTTGAAAGGGTATATATTGTCCCTGGCATCTCTCTTTCTGCTTCAATGACACCTTAAGGTAAGTAGCTTTCTCCAGCAGGCCCTGCCAAAATATTCTGCCTCTCCTCAGGCCCAAAGCAGTGAAGCCAAGTGACCACGAATTGAAACTCTTGACACTGAGCCAAAATAAAATTTTCCTGCTTTAAGTTGATCTTATCAGAAATTTTGTCAGGGTGACAGACAGCATATATATGCATATATACACACACACATACATATACATACACACACATACACATGTACATGCATACACACATACATATATACATACACATATGCGTACCACATGTATATACAGGTATGTATATATGCATGTGTGCCAAATATTTGAAAGTATGATTGTATTTCACAACAATACTATAAAGATGGTACCATTTCCATCTTACAAATGAGTTCAGAACAGTAAGATACATGCCCAAAGCTACACAGCTAATAAACAGAAGAGTGAAAATTTGAACCCTTTATTATAATCTTGAATTTTTAAGCCAGTTTAGTGTTCATATTTTGAAGTCAACTAATGTTGAGATTTTTGCTTTCTAGTTCCGTTGAGAAAAGTGTTGTGTGTCCTCTCAGTTTGCATAAATTTTGACTTTTTTGATATCCTCTGCTCCCCTCTGGATCTGACAATTGTAAACATGACTAGCACACTCCTTTGGTTGTTCCCCTGAGATACCTGGGGTAATTCTCCCCAGCCTGAATCAGTCAGGGTTCAAAGTCATTTTTATCTCTACTTCATTTTTTAAAATTATTTTTATATTTACCAAAGCTATGCAAACTCATCAGCATACCAGATTTAGAAAAATATGCATAAAGAGAAAAATGAAAGCCCTCTGCATTCTGCCATGTAGAAAAATTCACTTACATCTTCATGCATCCTCTTTATTCATTTTTAGGTTTCAGTGACTACGCACCTAAACATATGTTTACAACAAAACCAGAATCATGTTGTGTATAAAATTCTGAAGTCTACCTTCCTGTCCATATGTCATTAAAAACATTAAAAATTCTTTGTCAATATGTTTTACCTAATGACTGCATTACTTAAATGTGAAAAACTTTCATGAAATCTTTTTTCTCAGTTTTGAAAGTTTAGGTTGCTTGCTCTTTTTCAAAATTACAAGAAAGTTTAATGTGAAAATAAATTTGTCCACAAATCTTTGTCGTTTTTATTTTTAGGACAGAATACCAGAAGAGGAATCTTGGGGTCAAAAGTTATAACATCGTTTAAAACTCTTCCAGATAATTTGTATTGATTAAATTTTCCCCAGTAGAGGAACATTCTACATTGGAAGATGGCATTTCTTGGAAGGGACTCTTTAAGTGGTAATCAAAGGAAATCTTTCAGATGATCTTGCATGTGTTGAGTAGGAGTTGAGTTTAAGGGAACACATTAAGAAAAAGGACATGTATGCCATTTTTATTCTGGGCACACAGTTAATCTACATTTCCAAATCTTCTTGTAATGAAGTGGGGTCATATGACTGAATTCAGGCCAGTGGAGCACGGGTGGAAGAAATGTGTACCATTTGTAAAAATAGCCCTTAAAAGTTCCCCAAGTGTGGCTTTCCTCACTCTTTTCCCCTTCTTCAGAGACTAGAGACCACATGTAGAAGGTGGTGATGACATAGATAATGATTGCATTAAATATAGTAGCATATGTCTATCGTGGTAAATCTTGGGTCAGAAAAGGTTGTTGGCAAACACATTCTAAATAATGTCATGGGTGACTATTTACCTGAGGGTTTCCAAGCCAAAAAACCTCAGCTGGTTCTTTGTAAACATAGCCATTAATCTACTATTAACTCGAATGCCTTTTTCACAGTGACATGTGGTACTCTGTGGCTAGTACTTAGTAGTTTAGAGTTCAGCATATAGAAGGGTTTACATGAGTGTGAGATTATCTCCATTTAAGGTATGAATGGAACTCTGTAAGAGTCTCATGAGTCCATGTAACCAGCATGTAAGCAAGATCTACTCTGCCATCTGAAGAAGACCACGAATTGGTCTCTGCCCCCTACTGCCAGTAAGAGCACAACCCTAGAACTACTCAGAGCAGGTGCACACTGCCTGGCCATAAGAAAAGCCCAGCGCCAGGGAACAGCCCTCCACGACACAGGCTGCCGGGCAGAGGAAAGTTGTTTCCCAGCACAGTCATTTCTCTTCTCCTGCTGATGCTAACTACAATTTGCAGAATGTAAACTGGAGAAACATTTCGCCCACCCAAAAGAATTTCCAAAAATGGGCCCGTTGTCTTCATAGCAGCCTATGGAACAAAGCTATCCATACCTATGCCTTTCTATTTTTTTCTCCAGGTACATTTGGTAAACACAGATAGATATGCTCATAAAAAGTGAACTGGGACCTACAAATCTTCCCAACCTCCAGACCTTTGCTTTGGTTGCTTGCTGTGGTGCAAAGCTGGAGGCATATGATGGAGGGGGACAAAAGACACCACCTGGCTGGCAGGGGGCTTAATTACACATGTGCACACGTCTATGGCCGCAGTCTAAGAATGCGATCATGCAACTCATTGCATTGAAACAACAAACTTGAACTTCCATGAAGAGCTTCCGCCCAATGCCATGTTGCCATTTTCCACCAAGTCATTCCCTTCTCCCATTCTAACATCGCTTGTTGAATCTTTTCCCTATATTACAATCCTTTCTGATCTTCTCAGGACATCATTGAGAGCCACAGCAAAACGTTCCCTGGTTTTATTCCACCTGTCCCCACCCAAAGGAAGGGACCTTCCTTCTCTTACCACAGGAGGTTGTGTGGGCCTCTGTCAACTACTTTCAGTGTACAGACCTCAGGGGTCCAAATCTGGAAAATAAGGATCCTGGGTTTCTGAGGTCTTTTTAAGCTTCAAAATTTTAGTTGTCACCTCTACCTCAATAAATCAGGAAACATTTCTTTTACATGGGTTACTATAGATAACTCTTCCAGGTATTTTAAATGAATAGTGTTTGCAAAAGTCTTCTAATCAGCATTTTAAATTGAAATCCAGTACCCAAACAACTATCTCTTTTGAAACTGTACACCAAAAAATCAATAAAAGTTCAAAATAAAACAACTACTTTATTTTTTGAATTCTTAGAAATAATAACCAAATGGTTTAAAATATTAATGAACTACTGTGGCTTTGGAATCAGGACAGTTTGAACATCAATGCAGCTGCTTCTAGCAGAATGACCTGGACACAACTTATGTCTTTGGGTCTCAGTTTCCCTATCTGTAAAATGGCAGTCATGCTAAGTTTTCTTCACAAGGTGGTTAAGTAGGCTGTATTAGACTGTGCACATGAAAGGCCTCTATAAATAGTGAATTACAGTGAATCAATTACAGTAATAAAAAGCCCTGAGTGAATCTATACCTACTGTAAGGAATATTACCACTACTAGATTGAACATTTTAAAACACACATTTCAGAACCATGTCCAACTATCTTACTGTCTCCCTGTTTGTAGAATAATGATCTTTCAATAACCCTCCCAGAAACCACCATAGCAATTTTGACAGACCTTCACCAGATATGTGCCTGGTGCTAAGCATTTGTCCCATACACAGGGTGGAAGAATGAGACAAGCTTAGGGTCAAGTTTTAGATTTGCAAATAGACATTTATATGATTTCGAGCATATATCACTTCACTTGTGAATCTTAGTTGCCTAGTATATAAATCAGCCATGATAGCGACTGCTCCAAAGGACTGTTTTGAAATTAAAATAGGACAATCCACTTGAGGCACTCAGACCCAATACCTGACAGGTGGCAAGCACTCAACTAAACTCCATCTCTTTCTCCTACTTCCCCTTTCCTTTGGGCACCAAGACTAGACCATATTAAACATTCTTGTAAATACCTGCATGGGAGAGGCTGGGTGGCTCCCAGTGGCTGTCAGGGCAAGATTTAACCAGAACCTCCAATCCAGTATCACAACTGGACCCCTGCACGAGACTTTACCCACTATGCTCATCACCACAATATTTCACAGTAAGCACTTAATTTTTTTTACAGAAAGAAAGACTATTTTCAATGATGCATGTGATAAATATGCTGGCTTTAAACCTTTTAGAAATATTAAAGGTTTTACTGCTCAATGTTTGACAGACTTGATTAATCCCTTCCACATAGAAGTGTTCAGGAGGATAACTGTGGTTGGGTTTTAAAGCTCCAAGAGTGTTCTTTGATAAAGGTAAAGAAAAGGGAAAGTGCTTTTTAAAACCGAGCAAGAGATTCTTGTGCCACACAGAGTAGACAAAGAATTTGAAATACCCAGAATGCTGCACAGTGTGGTGGAGTTGGGAGTTGGGGCTGGGTGGGGTGCAGGGGACCAGTGCTTTAAAACCTTTTTCTTTGCAGGAGTTTTCAAATGAAAGGCACGCTTCCAGCTTGACCACAGGACATTAGTCTAAGAGTTTTCCTCTCTGCTGGATTCCAAATGGATGATGTGGGAGGGGGCAGGGCAGACCAAGGCAGTGCAAACTTCAGAGAGGAATGAAATGGAATGTACCTTTGCCCTTCTCGTAGTCCTGGACTATTCAACTGCCTCCTGCCTGCTCCTTCAGTCTCCAGTGCTATTTCCTGCACAGACCTCCCCAATCCCCGGCTAAAATTTGAGCTTCTATAAAGAACAGGAAATATGTTTTGGCTATTTTTCCCCCATCAGTACCTAGCCTATCTTTTGTGTATAATAAATTCCTAGCAGGTATTTATTAAACAGAGAGCTGTATTTAACAAATCTTGAAATAATTGTCTGATGACACAAGTAGTGAAAAACAGTCCTATTTAAGAATGACGCCTTAAAAATCCTTAACAGATTCTTCCTCCATGCTTGGGTGACAATAGAAAATTTCTTCGAGACTAAACCATGGAGACTTCCAAATAAAACCTCATTCAACAAACACCTATTGAGTGTTGTCATTATCCTAACATGGTTTCCAGCTTAACCTCATGGTCTGGGGAAGATTTGTCATCCGAGGGGAGGGTACTACGATGAAAGCATATTTGGAAAACCATGCAGGACAAAGGAAGGTATACCAAACCCAGCATTTTTCTTCCTAGGGGATGCTGGAAAGAGCTTTGAGAATGAGTGCCAGACACTTTAGCTAAATGTTCAAGGACAATGCAAAAGGAGACTGGGGAAGGATACCCAGGATATCATGTATACCGTTTTGATCTGTGAACTTCCACTGTGATTCCAAATGGAACACCCACTCTGCTTATCAGCCTCCCCCACAAAACCTCAAAGTGTCAGCCCGCTCTGCTCTGAGGTTTTCTCTGACACCCAGGTCAATCTGTAACCCCGGCCCCGACTCTATTTTTTATGAGAACATTTTCCCAACAGGAAACACCAACATATTTGCCACAAGATATTATGGGGGCAAAGGTGTAATTCAATTACGTGACTTAATCAATTCAAATGGCTAATGTACAAGAATCTCAGGATGTCATCCAGCTTTCAACTGAGGGGGAATAATTGTTCCATAATTTCTTAATTCTCCCATAAGACAGTTTAAATTAAAGGATGTCAATTTGCAAAGCCAGACTGCATTGTATTCTTAAATTGGGCCTGAAATAGCCACGAGATGAAGGGTAATAAGGCAGAGAGCACAGCCCAAAGTGCCTGGTGCTGTGCAAAATTGTTTAATACGGTCAGACCCTTTAATCTTCATATCTATTGATGCAGAAAGCAGCATATTTCTGTCACTTATGATAAGAAACATTACTTTTTAAATTCCTTGGTGAGGTCTGCAGATCTTAGGCAGCCAAGATAGCAGGACTCTCTATTTCTGTTTCTGTGAACATTTCTTTTTTCCCTTAAATTGGTTTTATTCTAATCCATTTAGTCTCCAATCTAAGTCAGAGACAAGTAACCCTGAATGGAACCACACAGGAGGAGAACAAAGGCGTGTGCCTTTCAGTTCTCAGATTCTGCTGGCTACCACCTCATTGAATAAGACAGTGATTAAACAAATAATGAACCTTGGAATATTAACTATGGAGCTGGCAGTTAGTTCTAGAAAGAAGAGAATTGGAATGGCTTTTAAGAGAAACAAAACCATGCTCAAAAGTGGAGAGTAGCAGGGGGAGGGGATGACTGGAATTTTTTTCAGTGAAGAGTCAATATTTTACTCACAATGGTCTTAAAAAGTGCCTCAGTCAACGTGTCCAGGTCCCGTGGGGGTGATGCTGGGGAGAAGGGGGTCCCCGGGGTCTGGATCGAAGAAATTGGGTGATGTTTCCCCAAGATTGCCAGGGCCACAAGTCGGGAATCCTCATCGAGAGAAGCCAAGGAAATAACTGTAAGGGAAAAAGTATGTGTCAATTTTGAGAGGAAACCAGAGAAGAAAGGAGGATCAGCATCAGGCTGGTGATAACAATGGCAATGAAGGACTCGGTTCCGGCTGCAGCACGCCAGCTATGCCCATGTGGTGCACGTGGGGATGTGGGGCAGACACTTAGGTATGGTGCTGGGCTGAGCGAAAGAAACCTTGTCAGAGTCTCTGGCCACACTGCCTTGCTAGACTATGGGGAGGATACAAACAAAGCACAAGACACGTTTTAGTCTTCTTTTTTAAATCTTGGACAAGTTTATATATACACAAGCCAAAATCTAAAAGGTACAAATGACATAGTTTTCACTTGTATGAATCTTACTGCAGGATAAGTATCTTGAAGTGGAAATATTGGGTAAACATAATATATTTAAAATTTTTTGATAGATATTAAAGTGGCATCCATAAAGAGTCAATAAATTTACACTTTCTTCAGCAATGCATGAAAAGACTTTACCCCCACCCTTACCAACAGGACCGATCCAAATTCTTTATCTGAAGAGACATGAGATAGAAGCCATAATAATGACAAATATTAACACTAACCTTTAATGCATGATCCTAGCACTTTAAGTACAGTTTTTAGTCCTTTTATGTATTAGTCTATTTATTGCTGGCAGCAACCCATGGGTGCAGGTACTACTATTACTGTCATTAAATGAATAAAGATACATACACCGAAAACTTAGGAAATGTGTTTGTGACCACAATTACACAGGGCACATTTGTACTCCAGTCCCAACAGCTGGTTGTCCTGCTTCAAAGCCCAAATCCTAACTGTTAGCACCTCTTCCAGGTGATGGTGTATTGGTGATGGCACGTGTTATAACAGGTACACACAACTAGCAAAGCTAATGGGGGTGGTATTATGAGAAATCAAAGAGATAACCAGTTCTCCCCACCTTAACAAAAGGAGACACAGGCTGCAGAACTGTTAGACTGTAGTGACTGATAAGAAGAACCCTATGAAGAACACATTGGCATGTTTATTTTTTTCCACCCATTTCTCTGGAAAAATTATTCTATAAACATTGATGATGTGTTAGAAAGATGAAAATGTTAAAAATGAAAGTACAATAGTATGAACATTGGGGCTTAACATAGACCTGAATTCAAGTCCAAGTTCTACTCTACCACCCTGCTAGGGTGAGGTTAGGAAATCTGTCTGACTTCTCTGAAGCTCATTATTTTCAAATAGAAATAAAAATGGGTAAATAACCCCAGAAAAATTTAAAACGACAAATGTAAACAGTGCCAATCACTCAACAAACATCATTAGTTATAAACAACTTCTGCCTATGTTTGATCTGTTGCCTGTCTACCTGCTTCTCTTTACAGAGACCCTCTACTTCAATCAAATTAGTCCATTCACTTTTTAAAAAAATGGCTTTTTCCAATCCACTTGCAATTCTGCATCCTATTTCTTGCTGTAACAATCCCCATGTCCCCAAATTCTTTCTATACCAAATGTCATCCAGGTCTACAGTAAATGCTCCACACAGGGATACTTAGTGATTACCCTCCAAAGTCAACTCCCCCACCTCTGCAATCCTAAGTACTATTACTAAGTACTTATGAACACTATGAAGAAATTAATCTTCATCCCAGTAGTCAGTGCAGGCTTTGCTGAGTACAGGCACTGTTCAATCACATTATTATTCTTATCTCATTGAATCCTACCCACAAGTCACCCATGCTCTTACTATCCCCTCCTAGACAGAGTCATGTATGACAGTCACTATTTGCATGCCTCATCTGCACAGCTGGACTGAAGACTCAAGAGGTCAAAGGCCGTGAGCCTACCTTTAAACTTGTTGGTTTTGGAGACAAAGAATCTGGATTTCAGTTTGATTCTGAACCTACCACATCTGTGATATATGGAAAGTTACCAACTCTCTCCAGGCATCAATTTTATTTGTAAAACAAGATACTGATAATACCTACTTCAAAGTATCATTATAAGGTTTGCATTTGCAGATGTAAGAATTTGAAACAGTGCTGGCTAAATGATAAGGTTGGTGAATGTCAATGAATGAATGAGTGAGCTTATGTTGTCATTTAAAAAGTATAAACACAGACTTATGATAGTCCAACTTATGATTTTCCAACTTTATGATGATATGAAAGTGACACACTGCATTTTGAATCATTGTACACAAATGGGGTACATCTTTTTGTTTCTATGGTTGTGCATGATGTAGATTCATACAATTCGTGTAATCATACATATACATAGAGTAGTGATGTCTGTCTCATTCCAACATTTTTCATACCCCTCCTCCCTCTCATTTCTCTCTACATAATCTAAAGTTCCTCCATTCTTCCCTCACCCCCACCCCCACCCCCATTATATATAAAACATTCGGCCTTTGGTTTTTGGGGATTGGCTTATTTCACTTAGCAAGATATTCTCCAATTCCATCCATTTATCTGCAAATGCCATAATATTATTCTTCTTTATGGCTGAACAATATTCATATATATATGTGTATATATATATATATATATATATATATATATCTCACAGATTCTTTATTCATTCATCCGCTGAAGGGCATCTAGGTTGGTTCCACAATCTAGCTATTGTGATTTGAGCTGCTGTAAACATTGATATGACTGTGTTACTGTAGTATGCTAATTTTAAGTCCTTAGGGTATAAACCGAGGAGTGGGATAACTGGGTCAAAAGGTGGTCCATTCCAAGTTTTCTGAGGATTCTCCACAGTCATTTCCAGAGTGGCATGCCCAAATTTGCAACTCCACCAGCAATGTAAAAGTGTGCCTTTTTCCCCACATCCACGCCAACATCTATTATTGTTTGTGTTCTTGATAATAGCCATTCTAATTGTAGTAAGATGAAATATTAGAGTTGTTTTAATTTGCATTTCTCTAATTACTAGAGATGTTGAACACTTTTTCATATATTTATTAACCTTCTGTATGTCTTCTTCTGTAAAGTGTCCAGTTCCTTGGCCCATTTAAAAAAATAAATAAAATGTAGCTTCCATAATAGTGAGCTAATAGATTTCTGTTTATTATAAATTATCCATTCTCAAGTATTCTGTGGTAGCAGTAAAAACGGACTAAGACATTTTTGAAGCTCATTTAGAAATCAGATGGTAAGAAAATGAAATCTAGTTTAGATCACTTCTCATCCAATATATATGATCTAAATTTATTCAGGTGCTTTGTTTGCCTATTTATCTATATTTTATTGTTCCTAGACAATTAATAGGATGGCAAGAATTCTGTTGAACTATCCAATCTAGGTTAAATCTAATACCTAATTTTTTCCCCCCTGGAGCTCTGGAATTGCTGTGAGATTCGTAATATTGCTCTATGAAGAAAAATAAGGTTGAAACAAAAAAAAAAAAAAAAAAAAGAGAGTAACACACATTTCATAAAAACTTTTCTTTGGGTTTTGGATTTTGACCTTTTCCCAATGTGAGCTTGAGGCCCTCTCTCAATGCTGGGCAATGGCAGTAAGCTGCAGCTCCAAGGCAACCCTGTGATCACCAGGGGAAGCAGCCCGTTCTCTACAAGGCCCTGTGTGGCAAAGCTGTGATGCTCAGTAAGGTAGGTGTATTAAAGGCATTTTCAACATACAATAGTTTCAACTTCGGATGGGTTCATTGGGATGTGACCCACCGTAAGTTGAGGATTGTCTGTAGAAGGTTTTCAACAAATGACCCTCACTGTGACTTTGAACATGCTCTTTCCTCTGTCTGCCCTGCTTTCTCCCACTCTTGGCCCTCATTCTACTGCTCCCTTGAAGAACTCAAGGTCCAAGATCCAGCTCTAACATCTCCTGCTCTGCAGAACTGTCCTTGGTAGTTCTCTTTCTGGTGAGAGCTCCCTCTACCAACCCCCTAGACCATTTATACCCAGTGCTCTTAGATCACTTGTCTCAATTTGCCTGTGCTGCATCTCCTGTTAAGAAAATCCTTCTCAAAACTATAAGGTCCTAGAGATAGGATACTACATTTTAATCATTAATCCCTACTATTTAGCACAGTACTGATTCAAATGATGTGTCACCAAATGCCTATATACTGAATAAATTAATGAACTAAACATAGATAGACCTGAGTGATAAGAGAGAAAAAGTCACCAAATCTTAACTTACTACTAGATAATTCCCTGAAGTCATTCAACCTGACAAAGCATAGAAAAGAAATTATACTAAAAGTGAATGTTTTATAAAAATAGATGTGAGCTTTGTAAGGGACCTAGTGCATTCCTATCAGCCACTCACCGCCCTGCCAAGTTATTAAAGCTTTAGTGATAACATTACAAAATGCTGGCTTCACCAGCAATTCTTAAACTCAAGACATTCACAGACACAGTGTTTGGCTGCTCAGATATAAGCAGAGCATTATGGAGGGAAAATAATAATTAACTCATAAGGAAAGGGGCAAGTAAACATTCTATTAAATGGAAAAAATCCCAGATGAATATAATCTCCCTCTATTACATTATAAGCATTAAAATTAATGGTGTTGGTTTTTCTGTGGTTTGGATAGTCATTGTATTTAACAAGCCGAAGTTAACTTCACAGGGAAAAAAATAAATTAAATGTGCTGGTGTCTCAGGAAACTTCATTTTCTGAGTGAATAGCCAAGTCGATGCACATCACCAGCATGTCTGACAATCAGTTTTCCATACTGGTGTGTTCTAAATGGGAAAGGAAACCAACTCTTCATTTAAATTATATTGCAAATCACTTCTGGCCTGCTGAATGGCATTCAGCGGCAGTAGGTGGCTTTCACCGTAGGGCCCAAACCACCACACTGGATGATTCATGCTAATTTCAAATATTTTCTTTGGGGAGGGGGATGGGACCACTATCTTGGTGCATATGTGGCTGAGGAAATTTTATGGTGGGTGACTGACTCAAAGGCCAACAGCATATTTGCCATCAGATAAAAATGCACATTCACAAACATACCAAGACAAGTCAATTATCCCCCAATTCGCTATTCCCTGGGTCCCTTTGTGTAAAGAAACCTATTTATACTCCCCATCAGATGGATACACAGAATCATAGTAAACAAGCCCCCGATTCCACTATCCTATATTATATTTCCCAGGGCACCTTCCATTGTGGAAGTCATTAGTTTTGGTCTTTTTGTTCCCGATTTATCAAAACAGACATTTTGCTAGTGGTTTTACTCCCAGACATCAAACAGTTCAGAGACACAATTTTTGACCATCTGAAAAAGGAAACAAAATGTGCTTTGTAATCTTTTGGTGAGGGTGACTGGGAATTTGTACTTCTCTCTTTTGAGGGTGATGTATAAATATGAAACCTGTGCTCAAAATCTTATTAGTCTTTTTCCCTTTTCCAGTTTAAAGTTCAAAGAAATAAACATGCCCTGATTTTCACCCCCAGTACAAGGCACTCAGATAATGCAAAAGTAAGAAAATTAATTTTGTCAGCTGATATTTGACAAAAATTACAAATTAAGCTGAGCTATCATATTTTACTTGCCAAACCCAGCATATTCTTTGTAAAGAGAACAATCCTCAGTGTGGCCAGGGTTGTGGGTGGATTCTCCCATACCATAGTATAGATAGCTCTGTCCCTAGGTGTCCTTTCACGGAGCACGCTCACTGTACCCTTGTTGGCATCCATGGTAAGGTGAATTTGTGGACAGTCAGCATACCTGAACTCAGACCATCTGGCACAGGATACTAGCTCTAGCATCTAGAGCTGTGTTATCTTGGATGACTTTCCTACCTTGTGTAAGTGTGAGTTTTCCCCTATGCAGGGTCATGCAGATTTAGGGTAGACTAACCAGCTACGCCTGTGACAGACATGCTGTAACAGAGCTGTTATTGCAATGTCATTAGAATGAAACCTGCTTCTGCAGTTACCATTGTTTTTCTGCCGTGATAATCAGTGAGCAGTACTTGAGATACTGGTTATGAGCATATCTAATGAGCTAATTCATGTATGCATCAATGGTTAGTGTGCCATATGACCAAATTTTCTGTTGTGGTTTTTTTTTTTTTTCATCTCCAAAGTTTATAAAGAAGTTAAAAAACATTACACCAAAAATACGAAGAACCCAATCAATAAATGGGCTAAGGAACTGGGCAGACACTTCACAGAAGAAGATATACAGGTGATCCACAAATATATGAAAAAGTGCTCATCACCCTAGTAATTAGAGAAATGCAAATTAAAACTACCCTAAAATTTCATCTGACTCCAATTAGAATGGTTATTATCAAGAACACAAGCAATAATAATTTGGGCTTGGCTTATTTCACTTAGCATTATATTCTCCACCTCCATCCATTTACCAGCAAATGCCATAATTTTATTCTTCTTTATGGCTGAGTAATATTCCATTGCATATATGTACCACAGTTTCTTTATCCATTCATCAACTGAAGGTCATTTAAGTTGGTTCCACAATCTAGCTATTATGAATTGACCAGCTATGATCTTTGATGTGGCTACATCACTGTAGTATAATGATTTTAAGTCATTTGGGTATAAACTGAGGAGCAGGAGAGCTGGGTCAAAATGTGGGTTCATTCCAAGTTTTCTGAGGAATCTCCATACTTGTTTCTAGAGTGGCTACACCAATTTGCAGCCCCACCAGCAATACTTGAGTGTGCCTTTTCTGTTGTGTTTTTAATCAATGTATTTCAATAGCTGGAAGCTAATATCTATGTGGGTCTTTGACCTTTTAAAATTACTCAATGTGCTGTTCAAGTGATAGGATCCTTTCTGTACCTGACACTGATTTGCAAAATTAGATGTTCAGAAGGCTAAAACATAATTTTTGTGAACAAGACAACAGTGTAACAAGCCTGGGATGATGTCATGAAACCTGACTACAGCAAAGCCTTGGCAGTTATGGAGGGACCATACTTCTGCCACAATAGGTATCCAGAGCAGCTCAGGACCTTTAGGCAAGGCAGTCATGGGTGGGTTTCCGTGAGAAGGGCCCAAATCCCAGGGAGCATCCAAGGCACTTAGCATACTGTATGGAGCACTGGATCCCGAACTGACTGCAAATTGAAGTCAACTTGGGGAGCTTTACAAATTACCGAACTTCAGACTCCACCCCTGACCTAGTTAATCACAGTCTTTGTGGGTGCAGCCTGCCTACGGGACGTTTTCAACATACTCCCAGGTAGAGTGAGTTGAAGGGAGAAAAAAAATAATAAATCACTGGAGTAGAGGAATGTTCTGATTGGCTGATGGTTTTTAAATGCTTTTTCTTGTAAGAAGGCAAAAAAAAAAAAAAAAAAAAAAACAACAACAGAAGAAACAATAAGGAAAACAACACAAGAAAGAAGAGATAGAAGATGGTAATGATGAGCTGGAACACATGGTGGGGTGGCTGTGGGGTGGCCAGGCAGTAATTGAGAATGGGGAAGTGGATGCATGGAGGGTCTTGGAGCCAGACCAGAAATGGGGGCGTGAAGTCCAAGCAGATCTGCATATTGGCAAAGGCAAGGTTGGACAGCAGCCTTGTAGGTCTACACCATCTCTCCAGTCTTTGAGGGGTAAAATCACTCCTAGAGGGTGATGTGGTAGATAATAGGGGTGTATGGACAAACTGAGGAAGAAGAGCCATTTCTGCTGTCAGGGCTGTAACCCCCACCTTTTCACCTCTAACCACACCAACCCCATTCATAACTTCCTGTTTCTCCACGCCCTGGTCCTTCCACCTAATAAGCTCCTTTTCTCTTTACCATGCAAATAATGTATTTTCTTCTGTGTAAAGTCTTTTCAGATTTCCTGTGGCACAATGAACTGTCCCTCTGTTCAGTCAATGAACATTTCTCTGCGAACACTTGGTGCATTTCCCTTGGTCACAGTTATCGCAATAATCTATGATTTACCCATACACCCAAGTGCTTGCATGCTCAATCCTAGGTGCTTACAATGCTCAGCATGTCACAGGGATTCAGTAACTTAAAAAAAAAAAAAAAAAAAAAAAAAAAAAGAGCCTACAACAATGTAGTAGTCCTTTATTGATCTATTTTGCACAGATTATTGTTATTGGTAACTGGGCCAACCTATGGGGTTCTGGAGGAATTGTCAGTAACTCCTCCAATTCTGGTCTGGCTCACATCTCCCTCATTGGCTTTAGGTGTTAGCATGTGACCCAAGCAGCATCACTGGAAGCCCTTCCATAAGGACTTCCATATATCCATTGATATATGGATACTGAGGAAGAGGACCTCTGTTCCTTTTGGATCAAGATCTACAAAGATTTTACCTTGGAACTACCAAAATTATCTTATTTGCTGTACAGGATTCTGTTAACAGGGTTGAATAGGGCTAAATGTTGACACATTCACAAACAGGTAGAATCAATAGATGAAGAAAGAAACTAGCTCTGATGATACACTTGGATACAACCTTGTCTGATAAACAACCATCACTCTGAGACTTCCTAGATGCACATGCCAATAAAATCATAATTTTGCTTACATTAGAGTTAGATTTCTGCCACTGTCAATGAAAGTTCTTTGGACCTACTCAATCATATCACAATAATGATTTTGATAGCAAAGTCCCAGTTGTAAAAAAAAAAAAAAATTACATTTGATTCTTCTATTTAAGAAGTCAGTGATGTAGAGAGTAAGCTGATTTTAAACCAAGGCTTTTAGAACTGTTCAACAGGCTCCAAGATATCTGTGGAGTTATCTCAGGGACCAAATTAAGGATAAATTAAAAAGCAAGTGCCTGGGGCTTGGGCCTATCCTTTCTTTATGAATCAAGGTAACTCTCTTTATTCTGTTTTACATATTGAAATTCCATGTATAATTCTATTTTTACAAAAGGTTCCCATTGCTAAAAATAAAAAAGTAAATCATCACATGAAAATATATCCTCAAAATAGAATACAATTTTAAATAAAAATTTCCTGCACATAAATAATCAGCTGAAAACTTTGCTTTCATAGAAATGACTCATGTCACAAGGAATCTGGGGAACAGAGGTTTTGCTGCAATAATTGAACAGACTGCTAGAGACATTAGACAAAAATAGAAGACCACCATTTTTCTACGGATCTGAAAGGACACTTTGTCCCCAAGACCTTGTGTGGCAGGAAACAATACCAAATGCTTTTGGGTGTGCTATGAGAAATTCCCAGGTGAATGACAGTAAAAGGCCCTTCTCCCAGTTGACTTTGGAAAACCAACCCAGAGAGAAACCCTGGTGAAGAGCAGCTTTTTAAAGTCAGATAAGTTCTAATCCCAAATTGCACCACTCTCTCTGCCTTCTTCCTTTCCTGGGTTCAGTCCTGCTGGCCCTGTCAATCCCCCATGACCCCCAAGACCACTTCCCCCTCCTGCATTCACTACCTCTGTGTCTCATCTCTACTTGGGGCCAGTTTTAGGAACCACCCGCTTCCCTCTCCACTCTTGTTTGCCTCTCTCTAGTCCTGTTCACCATGTTGAGCTTTTTCCAGCACAATGTGGCTGAAGCCTAGCCTTCCCCACTTCAAACGTGCCAGTGCAGGAGTTTCAGCTCTCTGTCTGTGTCTGTACACACCCCTCCCATCATTTCCCATCTCAAAAGCCACAATCCCACAGTACAGACCTGCGGAGGGTTCCGTCTCGTGACTCAGAGGTATTTTGTTGGTATTTTCCTTCTTCAGGTGTGTGCAACCAGGACTCAGAACTGCTACTCTATACCAGTGCTTCTTGATTGTTTTATATTTGCATGGTAGAATTACCTGGGGATCTTGTTAAAATACAGGTTCTGATTTAGTAAACCTGGGTTGGGATTGGGGGAATAAGATTCTGCATTTCTAAGAAATCCTCGGGAGATGCTGATGTTGCTGGTTCTGGAACCATGCTTTGAGTAGCCAGTTTCTAAAGTGGGATGTGATATGAACTACATTGGAAACCTTCCCTGAATCACTTCCCCTCACTCACCCACTGTGATGAATTTAGCACATCTGATTACCTTTGCGTGCAGACAGATGACGATAAGAGCAATTGATGCTTATTGAGGATGTAGGATGACTCAGGCACTGTTCTGAGTGCTTTCAATTATTAACCAATATAAACAGCACAACAATCCTCTAAGGTAGGTTACTAGTATATTACCATCTTTATTTTTAAGTGAGGAAAGAGAAGCACAGGGAGATTAAGTAACTTATCCAGGATCACTGCTGGCGAGTAGTGGAGGGTGGCTTAAACTCAGGCAATTGTCTCTGAAGTCTCCATTTTTACCTGGACATAATGTTACTCTCCAGGATTCTAAACTGGAAGAGAGTTCCTCCTGTGCTTCTGTAGCTATTTTTTGCCTCTATCCTGAGGAGTACTGAGTACAATACCTTTCAGTAGATGTTTCACTTGCTGTTTTCACCTCACTGATATATAAGTTCCTTGAACTTGGGACCCTGCCTTGTGTGACTCTGAAACCCAGGTACATAGAGTTAAGCACATATTGCAGAAGCATTCATAGAACTCAGCAACTTCCAGCCTTCTCTGACAACAAGTATTTTATTTCAATGGTTCTTGAGCACTACCTAGCATGAGGGTCCTGTGAGGGCTTATTAAGTATTGATGGCTCCCCAACACCCAAAACTGCCACTGGAGATCCGGGTGGCACCTGAGCCTGAACATTTCTACCATGTTCTCAGAAGAGGGTGATGCTGCTGGTCTGAGGACCACTGCTTTCTCAATCCTTTTAGATTCTTAAGTTCTTTCCCAAAAGACATGAAGGCATTCTCAAGAATGTCACATCCTGGGGATAGACGTGGAAAACTCTTGAACTAGTGAGAAATTTTACCCATTCAGACTAATTTACTTTCTATGGGGTGTGTGTACACGAGGTGGGGGGTGCACTGGGGAGATGAAGGAATCGGGTAAATTAACAAATGGCATTTAAAGCAGAGCCAAAATTAAGTGAGGATTTCAGTCCCTGATATTCCAGAGGCAACCAAGTGAACTTTTGATTCCAGTGAACTTTCACTCAGATTCTCTGTGCTGCAGTCAGGACACAGTGAGGGGCCACCCAGCCCTGGTCCCTGCTCTCAGGAAGACTCAGTCCAGCAGGAAAGACAAACAGAAGAAATACAACAGTGCCAGTGCATCTAAACAGAATAATAGTGGTGGCAGGAGTTATGTGCCCCTTTTGGGCAGGGTGGTTAGGGCAGGCATCTCTGATGGAAATGATATCTTTTTATTTATTTATTTATTTAATTTTACAGACTGCATTTTGATTAAATTGAGTCCACGGATGGGAAATGCCAATATCATGAATGAGGGACTTACGAAGATAAAAAAAATCTGGTCTTAAAAGAGGCACGGTATGTTTCAGGAGGAGATTGTGCCCAATGCCTAGGTTTGAGGTGGGCCATCTACTCCAGGGAGAAGAAACTAGAAGGGTTTAAACTCAAGTGTCATCTGATTTGCATTTGAAAAAGATCACTCTGGCTGACCTGCAGACAAAGGTTTGTAAGGGCTCAGCAAACTTTACAGCCTGTTCTAACAATCAACTTACATCAGACTGTTCAAAGAGAACAAGTGCCAGCAGGGGCTAATTGTCCCAGGTTGCTGCAAAGCAGACTCCAGGTCATTGTACAATCCATGGGAGGCTTGTTTCACCCTTCCCATGGGAGGGTTGAAAAGCACAGTGGTCCTTTAAAAGCTGAAAAAAGGGTAGACAGCAAAATGCTGTTTTTCTCTTGTAAAAAAAAAAAAAAATAAGTTCTTTTTGCATTATCATTGAAGTTCAAGTCTATGAATGACTACCAGTAGCAATAACCAACACTTGCATGGAGCCCATGTGCAGAACCCGGTTGTCCTGGAAGTGAAGCCTATGTGACAGACCCATGAGGCAGGCACTGTGACTGTGTCACTCAGTATGGGAGGTGAGGAGAACCAGGCCCATGATCACCCAGCTGGTTAGTGTGGGGGTTGAGCTCCTAGAAACCAGGGGCCTTAGCCCCCAAACTATGTTGCTGCTAGGAAATCTGCAAAATAAAGACAAGTAGCTCGTCACTGACAAGGAAACTCCTGTGTTTAAAATTTTGGTTGTATTCCTACCATAATTCTTGTACCCAGTGACCTGGTTCTGATGAAGAGCTAACACTCAACACTGAGTTTCACTGCCCACTACTCTGGAGAAAGGATTCAAAATCAGAGAAAGACCTGTGTTCTGAGATGAGATCCTCATGCCTATGGTACGTGCAGATGCAAACATGCACGGTGCTGTTTTGGAAAACTGTATGATTCCAACAAAAATTTCACATAAGTTTGGAGCCTATGGAAGAGTTGTCAAAACTCAAGAATTATCCAAATTCTTATTTTCCGAACACAATAGAGAAAAATGTCAGAAGCATGCATGAAGCTAAGCCAGACACTGACTCCAAAACTTGGTGCCTGAGAAAACAGTCCCGACTCAGGACAGTAGCTGAGACATGATTTGTGCATTGAAACTAGCTGAGTGGGATGGACATATACCTTGAAGTCCCTGCTTTACAGATGACTAGCTGTGGAACCTTGGTTATTCCACTTACTCCTGTTGGGCCTCAGTTTCTCCATTGGCAAATCAAGGACAGATTCTCTAATCTGTATCATTGTCATGCACAGAGGGGAGGAGTGGGGTACAGAAGGTACTAGATCAATGCTTAGCTGATCATGAAGTACTGGTACTACTATTATTTCATGTTGGTAGATTTCAAATTAACAGTAAAACCAAGCAAGTTAGGGGGAAAAAAAACAAAGTTTTAACTTGAAAGCATGATTGTAGTTAGCACTTTGATAAATATTTTTTAGGAAATGTGGGTTTTGCTGGTTAATAGAAAATAGTGGACCAAAATGACTTGATAGAGAAATCTTAGAGAGAGAGGCTTCTGTGTAGTGGTCTCTGGGCCAAACTCCAGCTTCATTAGTTATTAGCTGTGCAATCCTAGGCAATTTACTTAACATCTCTGGGCCTCAAGTCTCATATCAGTGACTTTTCCACCTGTAAGATGGAGATGTTAATAGTAACCTTCCTCATGGAATTGTTTTATTAGATGAGTCAGTATACAAAAATCATTTAAAAATGCTTAACTCAGTGTTAGCTACTATGATTATTTTTGTTGTTTATTATTTTGCCATTTATTATTATTGTGTGAGCTTAAGGTAAAATTAGAAAAGTGTAGAAGCATGAAACACTGGGCATGTGGTTTGGGTCTTTCTGTGACAAATAATAAAATGTACTTCGAAGAAGAGAGAGAGACGGCGACACTCTCATTATGTGATAGCATTGGGACAATTCAAAGGTGCTGTCTGGCAATCCTAATAGCTACAGGCTGGCTGTTTAATGACTGACAAAAACAACACGAAAGAGGAACCATGATTGGATTCCTAAAAGTTACAGAAATGAAAGAGAAGGTCTGGTGTGTGAAAGAGTATCGGTGCCTCCCCCAGGCAATTAGCGTAATCAGGGCGGATGGAGAACAGCGCCGGCATATCTGGCAACTCCTTTCTCTGTTCTATCAAAGGATAATATATATTTTCACCTTCAGAAAGGTTAGGTAATTATAAATGTATTCTCCTTACTCATAATATTTTAAGCAAGTAATTGTTGCCCATGGGAAAATGTTTAATTATTTCTGACGAACAATTGCAGCACCGAAACAAGAGAACAGACAGGCAGAGTGTGGAAACCATAGCCCAGTTCTTAATTGTGTGGGAATCCTGTCTTCTCATTGTGGAAAAAAAAAAAAAAAAAAGAATCTTATATTGATTTTCCTCTCAATTGATTTTGCAAAATTTTCAGTTTAGCCACACCGAGTGTCCAATTATCGCGTCCCCTCGGTTCCCTGGGTTGGAGGCTGCTCTGTGCCCTCGTGATGGAAACCTCACACATTTAGGATCAGGCTGGCAGTTGATGCCCTTTCCTGGACACCCAACTTCAAACCTCTATCTCTGTCCTCCCCAGCCAATGGTGCTACAGAGGACAGGGAAATGGCTCAGGAATGCTCCTTGGGGACTGCACAGAGACAGATGGAGGAGCTATTCTCACTCCCTGTAGGGACTGCAGGAATTTCAGAGATGGTGTTTGGACACTGGGGATGACAGTCCAGCAGCTTCATGGTTTGGGTGGAGAAACTGAGGCCCAGAGTGGGAAGTGTAGTGTCACACTGAACATGCTATACAGCAAAAGCAGGTTTTATTCTTAGACTGTCTGAATCCAGTTTTCTAGGCAGGGAAAAGAAGCATATTGCACTGAAAAGAGCAGAGCATTCAGTCCCCATGGAATTGATGTGACAATCAGAGAACCGGTCCTGTAGGAAGGAATGGGTTCCAAGGCAAGGAAGAAATAAGGATTGGAAGGGGCAACTGGTCAACTCTGACAGACAGACTTGTTCCGCAGCTGGTACCTACGGCCCCTCCACTTGGGGAGGCACCTCGTGGTTAAGAGCAAGCAACTCTGCAGTCCCACAAACCTGAACTTGATCTGTCTCTGAGGATGCACTGAAGTAGTCGTTGCTATCCCATTCTACGTATTTGAAAAACTGACACAGAAAATTAAGGCGCTTTCCTAAAACTGAGGTTTTGTGGGACTTTCTCATATTTGAATTTACTACCCTCAAAGGATATTTTCATAGATTTTGTTGGGATTAAATGAGTTAATATACACAAAGTGCCTAGGACATGAAACCGGCTAATCTGCGATATTCCTGGCTTAAATCTAGATTTTGTGTGTGTGCATGTGTGTGTATGTGTATGTGTGTGTACTAACTCAGGAAACAAATTCAATCTCCTCCCACTAATTCCTTGCCCCTTAGGGGTCAGGTGAAGTTGGGGGTGGGGAGTGGCAAGGGTAGGAGTCAGGTTGCTTCTGACACTGGGGATAAGAAGGCAGTTTTTAAAAAATCTAAACGACATTTACTTCATGATTTTACTCATCCATGTCATCAATAAGTGTTATTTTATATGTGGAAAATTTAACTTTTTTTTAAAACCAGATTTCCCAGCTTATGGGAAATATTCAAATACACCAGCAGTTTCTTGCAAATGTGTGAATTTTATTCCTTTCTTTTGTGAAGTCTTGAATAGAGAGTATACAAAAAAATTCCTCATGAAATAGAAGTTATTTCCTAATTTCATCTATGTGTGAAGTTTATGTGTTCTAAATCAACAGGGATGGGAATTGCTTTGGATCCTGGAGGCAAAATGAAAAGTGTGTGATCTAATTCCATTGTTAGATGTAGAAGCCCATGGAAAATTCTCTCATTGTGTCCTATTCAGGAAATGTCTGCAGAGAACACAAGGCAAGATTTTACCCAATATATAAACTGGTAAATGATTAGGGCAGGCAGAGGTTTGACAGAATAAAGGTCAAAGCAGTTTAAGATATTGTAGGTGTGAAAGGATTCAACTCGCTACCACCACGAGTCCCCACTCCAGAGCATGCACATTCATGGACTGCTGTCTCCCCTGCACGTGGGGAGAAAGCTGGGTCCCACTGCACAGCCATGATCCACTGCTGTGCACAAACCCACACAAAGAGCAAGTGGTGGGGAAAAAAAGAGAAAGAAAAAAAAATAATAAAACAATTTCAGAGCCCTGATGTTACTTGCTCCCCTTTATTTTACCCCTGGTTCAATGCACGAATTCACTTCATGATCCCCCACTCCTGATGTTCCAAGCCCAGCTCCTTGCTTCTCTCCCAGTGGCCACTCAGGAAACTCATGCCCAGTGGAATTGAAAGTAAACCTCCAACCTCCCTGACATGCGCTTGCAATTCTAGACTGCCCACCAACTCCTGTAAGTCCTGTTTTTCAAGTTTTATAAAAAGGATGCTGGGCTAGGACTGGGGATATATACTACCAGGGCAATAGGCACAGGCTCAAGGTAGAACTCTTAGGGAAAATACATGCACTGAGTGAGGGGGTTGGACAAATTTCACCAGAGATGTGTGCTTAGGCTAGGCAAGAATGGACACACTGAGATATCAGGTGGCTCCAGGAAAGGGATCCCGGTCCCCTGCTGCCTCTTCATTTGGGAGAGAAAGGGAATTACCTGACCACTTAGGGAGAAACTGAAGTTTTGTCATCAGGCTGTCAGACTCTTGGGTACAAGGGATACCTCTGGTGGGATGCTGGCCAGTTCCCAGGGAGTGTGTACAACAGAGGTCTTTCAGCCTATGGGTTGAGCCAGCTCAAGACTAGGCTACTTTGTAAAGTGAGATTGCTGGGGACATTCAAAGGACACATGGCTTATCTTTTCCCCATGGGAAAATATAAATCAATCCATCTTTAACAAGTTTTGAGACCTTCGCCCACCTGGCCGACCAGGATCAGCATTTACATCTCTGATCCCACTGTGGAGGTGAGATGATGGTGTGACTGGTTTACAATGGGTCTCCTCGAGGACACCTCTCCCTTCAGGAGGCCTTCCTAACTCACGCTTCCTCTAGCAGCTAGTACCAGTCATTCCTGCTAGCTTATCAGCTCCATGGAGGCAGGGACAATATTTTCCAGTTCGCTGCCATAATCCTTGAACCTCACACAGAACCTGGCACACAGCAGGTGCTCAAAAAAACTTCTTAGACAATTTTTTTTTCTTGAAGAAAAATAAATAACATTAGAAAGATTGAAAAGGACTTGTTCCATTTATTTGCTACTTCATTTTATTCTCATGCTATCCACAGAAAGGAAAATTATCATTCTAATTTTTATCAGTTAGGAAAATTAAAACTCAAAAGGTTAAACTGTCTAGGAGCCAGACTGGGAGTTGAAGTCAAGTCTGTCCTGTGCTTCTGCTAGGATATGACAAGATTTATCTGCTCTTCCTCCTTGCTCTTTACATTCTCTTTATATTCGCCTAACCCCCAAAGATAAACTTAGAATCACCAGCCCTCCATCCCCCACACCTGCTGTGGGATCCCAATTAATAACTGCAAAAAGCATTTGCTATTGTTCTGAGGAGCTGGGAAATCAATGTGTTCATTAGCGAGCTCCCCCTCCCTGCAATCAGCTAGGAAGACGAGGTGCTGGGGCCTGTTCTCTGTATTTCTCTTCAACCATCTGTGACTAAAAATGTTCTTTGAAATTCACTCTTCCTAACTCTCATAATTATAATTCCATCTCATCTCTATCTCCCTTCCCCACACTAATAACAGCTCCTACTCCTGCAAATACAACCCCGTCACCATCCCCACGTGATGACCTCCTGCTTTTTTCCAGACCCTTCCTGGCCAGCAAGAAATGGGCCTAGGGTGCAGCAGGTAGCCACGGGTCTTGGTTTGGGTTGAAAAGGGAAGCAGAAGGTGGTTTTTATCCTCAGTCCTTCTTAGCTGGAAAGGTATGACCTTGTGGCTTGTTATTTCGGACACTCAAAAGAGAAGGCAGATGACTTAAGGTCCTGATAGAGGCTGAATCTTACCTGCAGATCCCCAGTTTCCTGCTCTTTTCTGCCCAGGACAAAGCCCATTCCTTAGGGTGCAGGCTGATGGGTTAGATCAAGCTGATTCCCAAATAATGTGAGTTTGGGATTCATTGTATATTCTGCATTTACTTGGTCTGCTTAATAGCCACCAAGAATACTAAAACTTTTTAAAATTTTTTTTTAAAATGAAACCTATAGAAATCCACAAATCCCTGAATGCTCTTTACCTAGACTCACCAACTGTTAACATTTGCCACTTTGTCTTGTCTTTTTCTATATCTACTTCTTCTTTTTCTCCCTTCCTGAAACCACTTGAGAATAAGTTAGCAAAATCATTATCCTTTCCCCTTAAATTCTTTAGCATGTCTCTTTTATGAGCAAGGACATTTTCCTGCCTAACCACAACACTTTGAACTGCATAGAGAACAATATCTAACATACAGTCCATATTTCAGATGCCCTAATTGTCCCAATAATATCCTTTGTACATTTCTTGTCCATCTAGAATCCAATCAAGAAACTTGTGTTTCATTTAATTGTCACTTCTTGTTAGCTTATAATCTGAAACTAGTCCTCAGTCTTTTTTGTTCCCAGTCCATTGTCATTTTTGAATAATGTAAGCCAGTCGTTTCATAGAATAATCCTCAGTTTAAGTCACATGATTCCTGTTAGCCCCATCACTGGACATTAAATTTATCATCTGGTGGCCACAGATTTCTATATTGTAAAAGTACCTTCTCCTGTGTAATCAATCAGAGACCCATGGGTGCTATTTGAGGCTGTATTGGAAACCTTATGACAATCCTTGTTTCAAACAACTTTCCACACAATGATGTAAGAATCCACTAACAATATTTCCTGGTTCACTAATTATTACAGATTTATAAAATAGCCATTTTCTAAATCTGTCACTCCTTTGACATTAGGTGGCTTCTTTCTTTCCCATTTGCAGTGTCACTGTGGGCATGTAGATTCCTTTCTGTATTATTACACATTGTGTTAGAATCCATCGCTGTCATTATTCTTTTTTGTTCCCCTCAAGTATCTTGGAGGAGAAAAAGGGACATTTTCTCCTCCAGAAGTGGGATGCCTCACTTCTGGTCTTTCCTGTTCACCCCACTCATCTTTAGTTCTGACGTCCAATAACCTGAGAAGTCACAAGGAGGAATCAGGAACTGTATCATAATTGACTACTTCCATGCCTGCCTCCATGCTAGCTGGTGAGAGATTTTGAGGAATGGGTTCAGATATCTCTTCTTGCTCTGTCCCTAGCTCCTAGCATGTAGAGGGTGCTCACTGGCTATTGTGAGCCAGAAAGATTGCTTCACCCGAGTGCAAACTTCAAAATCCTAGAAAACTTTTATCAGAGGACAAGATTGGAAAAATACAGCTTTAAAAACTACTTAGAATGTGCCAAGCACCTGATAAACTTAGCCCAAAGAAGCCAGATAAGCTTGGGCTCTTATATGAGATTCAAATATAAGTATCTAGTACTATTAAGCCACTACTTTGGAAAGTTTGTCACATGCAGCTGGTATTACATCCTCATTGATATATCTCCCTTTGCATTGTACACTCTAGTTACCAAGATTGCTTCCAGTTCCCTGAACACACTACCCCATGGTTCTTAAGAGTCACTTAGGAGCCTTCTTAAAATTCTGACTCAGTGGGTTTGGGCCAAGACCTGAGAGTATGCATTTCTCAAAACTCCTGGAGGAGGCCGCTGCTGCTGGTCTGAGGCCACATCACACTGTTTAGTTAAGCACCACATCATTTCCTATCTGCCTACATTTATGAATACTGTTACTGCCTCAAATCCTTGACTTCCCTTCAGTGTCTAGAAATTTCTTATTCTTTGAAGCCTTGCTTGGAGGCCATCTCCTCTTTCATTACCAACTGCTGTGGGAGTACCTACTATGTGAATCCCTTATATTATAATGCATATCAGGTCCTAAGATACATGATTCTACAAGATAAGCAAAATCTAAGCTCTCATACATTCTTATAGAGAAAGACAGACTAAATTAAGTGAACCAATAAACCAACAAGATAAACAAGGAGAAAATAGTGGTAACTAATATGGAAAGTGAAGAGGGAGATTGACCAGCTCAGGGGTTGTCCTTGAGGTACATGATAGGGGACGGCTTTTTTGGGGTGTGATACCAGAGAATGAACTCAGGGGCACTCCACCACTGAGTCACATCCCCAGACCTATTTTGTATTTTATGTAGAGACAGGGTCTCACTGAGTTGATTAGCATTTCACTTTTGCTGGGGCTGGCTTTGAACTAGTGATCCTCCTGCCTCAGCCTCCTGAGCCACTGGGATTACAGGCTTGTGCCACCATGCCTGGTAGGCAGGCTTTTTGAAGGGGAAGATAATTGAACTGAGATGAAGAGAAGAGAAGAGAAGAAAAGAGAAGAGAAGAGAAGAGAAGAGAAGAGAAGAGAAGAGAAGAGAAGAGGAGGAAAGAATAAAAAAGAAAAGAAATGGGAAGAAGCCATCTCTGTGAACTGCTGGAGGGAGGGAGTGCAGAGAATTCCAGACACAAGGAAGAAAGAGGGCCAAGCCCTAATGGAGGCAAAAGTGTGGAATGTCAGTGACCTAAAATAAAGCCCCTGTAGCTTGAGGGTAGTGAGTGATAGGAAAGAGCTCTTAGCAGGGGTGGGAGGAGTCAAGGGCTAGTTCCTGCAGAAGCTTTAGCCTTGACAATGTGCTAGAATTTCATTGTAACTGAAATAGAAAATCACTGGAGAGTTTGGAGCAGAAAAGTGATCGTGTTTAATTTATGTTTTTCAAAGATCATTCTGGCTGCTCCATGAAAAATGTATAGTAATAATGGCTAATGATAATAGCTAACATTTATTGATTGTGCTTATTATATGCCAGGCACTTCTCTGAGTGCTTACATATATTAACTCATTTAATACTCACAATAACCATATGAAATAGGTACTATTATTATTCTCATGGTATAGATGAAGAAAGTGAGAAAAAGAAACATTAAGAAACTTGTGCAGGGTGGGTAGCTGGTGCGTAGCTGGTGTGTGTTAGAGTTACAGCTTGAACCCAGGCAGTCAGCTCCAGAGTCTTTGCACTGAGACCACCTGCTCTGCTGCAGGAGGAGGCAAGGAGCTGCCTGTGGGTAGTCTCAGTAACCTAGGTGAGCATGTCACT
This sequence comes from Sciurus vulgaris, assembly GCF_902686455.1. Classification (NCBI taxonomy): domain Eukaryota; kingdom Metazoa; phylum Chordata; class Mammalia; order Rodentia; family Sciuridae; genus Sciurus; species Sciurus vulgaris. Next base: position 46,544,987 of record NC_136461.1, read on the forward strand.
GGCTTGCCCTAGAGCAGTAACCACCCAGAGGAGAGGGGACAGATTTATTTAGGAGTTGCAAAAGGGAGCAAGAGGTTCAAAGATAATGAGGATTAGGACAGCTTCTAAGTGTCTGACTTCAAGAAGACCGATGATGTGGCCATGTGCAGTACAGAATTTTGGGAGGGCTATTTGTTGCACAAGTGGAGATGACAAATGCATATGCATCTCTGTGAAGGGAGGAAGTTGGAGCTATAGTACCACTTTTGGAGTCCCTGGTATGTGTGAGACATTCACCACCAGGGAGTGTGTATATGGGAGAGGGGAGAACAGGGGCTCAGTGTTAAGACTGGGGCTCACTGATAGAGGTGGGAAGGCGAGGACAAGCCAGCCCCAAACACAGAGAGACAGCTGTCAGAGAAGGGGAAGAGTCTGGTGTTGGGGAGCCCAAGACAAGAGCACACCCAGAGTGGGATGCATATTCTTTGGGGGGGGGGGGTCAAGGGAACAGAAGACAGAAAAGAAGCCACTCCATCTAGTCACAAGAGTGTAATAGTGTCTGTCATGGCCTGAAAATATTCCATCTTCCCTTTTTCCTTAGTAACAGTAAGCCAACAGGGGCACAATACTCATTGGAATAAATACCTTACTTCCCAACCTTTTTTTTTTTAGCTAAGTATGTCCATGAAACCAGGTTCTATAGACAGAAGTGTTGTGAGAACATTCTGGAAAGGATCCTTAAAGGTGCCTAGTAACAGGCATAAGCCCCCTTGCCATTCTTCCTGCCTGGAATGTGACTCTGATGTCTGGATCCCCTGAAGATGTCATGTGCTTAGAAGTTGCTCAGCAGTATAGAATATTCAGAATTAATAATGATCAGATATTTACATAGAGTCAGGTATTGCTCCAAAAGGCTCATATTTTTTTTTTTCAGTCCTCAAAACATTGCTATGAGATAAAAATTATTATCCTAATTTTATTTTTTGGTACTGGGGATTGAACACAGGGGTGCTTTACCACTAAGCTACATCCCTAGCCCTTTGTATTTATTCATTTATTTTGAGACAGTTTCTCACTAAGTTGCTGAAGCTGACCTTGAATTTGCAACTCTCTTACTTCAGTCTCTGGAGTCACTGGGATTACAGACATTTGCCACTGCACCTGGCATTATCCTAATTCCATATGAGGATACAAATGCACAGAGAAGTTAAATAAGTTGCCTATGGCCACACAGCTAGAACACAGCAGAGCCATTACACAATGTTCTGCACTCGCTGAGATGGAGATTTGCTGTCATGACACATGAGGAGGCTGCTTGACTGTGGGCTTTTCTCCTCTATGTGCAGCGGCTCCCATGCCAGGCAGAAGAGCTGACAGTCAGGCTTCCCGGAATTATGGTCTGGCCGGCCCAGCAGGGTGGAGAGGGAGAGGAAAAAGCACTGAGGCCTATTATTAGTGTGACTGCATTGATGGACTACGGAATCTAAGTGAAGATGTGCGAGGAGAGTACCTGGGAGGAGGATGGGCCTTGTTATTAAGATCCAGGCACCTCTTCTCTAAATTGAGAGCCCTGACTGGAATGCTGCCTAAATTCCTTCTTGTTCTAAAATTCTGTACTTTTCCTGGTGCTTGATAAATATTTGTTGAATGAATAAATGAAGAGATGTGTATGCACGTAGACAGTACACATTTTCTTGGCAAATGCTCATATGAAATAAGAATATAATATACCTAGATATATTTGCTAAGCAAATGAATATTGTCAGCAAAGACAGTACTTAGATGTTTAGGAAATGAAAGAGCACATGCATTCATATATCAATAATATTATTTTATAATTACATCACATGCAATAAAACAACACACAACCTCTCTCTATTATTGTCCATCCAGAGTCCAAACTTTGGGGGTCTTTGAAGCACATCTTAAAAAGCTGTAGGATGATGTGAAGAAAGCTCTCAGAACCCTCAGGGGTGCCTCACAGAGTGACAAGCCATGGGCATGTCGGGGAGGCGGCACACGGCACAGATATCTGGTGGCCACAATTCATTCACATCTTCCTCACATGCCAAAAAGGTGACAGAGGAAGATGGAGAGAGTGGGTAATCAGAAACCATTAAAGGGTGCTTAAGAACTCTTCGAAATTTGCTAACATGCAAGCACTCGGCTGTGTGGTATATATTTGACCTAATTCATTGTTTTAGTCAGGCTTTTTCACTTCTGTGGCTGAATGATGTAACCAGAACAATTTTAGAGAAGCTCACAGTTTCAGAGGTTCCATAGACAGCCAGCTCCATTCCTCAGGGCTCTAGGTGAGGCAGAACATCATGGAGTAAGAGTGTGGCAGAGGGAAGCAGCTCACATGATGATCAGAAAGCAGAGAGAGATCTCCCTCCACTTGCCAGATACAAATATATACCCCATAGCCACACCCCCAATTCCATGCCTCCTCCAGCCACACCCCACCATCAGGGGATTAATTCACTGGTTGGGTTAAGGCTCTTGTAACCCAATCATTTTCTCCCCTGAACCTTCTTGCATTGTCTTTGCATCGGGCTTTTGGAGGACACCTCACATCCAGACCATAACATTCATAATATTTCCGCAAGCTGTTCCACTTAGAAAGAGTGATTATATGCTAAACATCCTTCTGAGCCAAGTGCAGTCATGCCCCTCACAGTGACGTTGAGTCAACAATAGGTGGAAATACAATGGTGGTCCCAAGTGATTATAATGGAGCTGCAAATCCCCATCACCTGGTGACAGTGTGGACACATGACTGCATGTGCATTAGCTCATTTAAATTTCTTACAACCCTCTGAGATGGAGATTCTTTCTAGTCTCATTATCACAGTTGCAAGACCACCAAGAGATGGAAGCCAGTCTCTGTGAAATCGGAGCCCTATTCCTATCCCCATCTGTTGGCATGTGGTTCTCAGATTAAAGTACTATATTCTCTTTCCTGTAACAGAGTTGCCCCAGAAACACATTTCTTGGGACACCCTTGTGCAGTCCCTTTGGCTCTGACGCTTGATTTGGGTAGCACATCCTTCTGTCTATACATTAACTAAACCCATTAACAGGACAGGACTCCACCAATGTCCTGCTCGACAAGCAGCCTTACAGGCGATTTAACCAATATAGATTTATTGCTTAACGCTGGAGAGGGGGGAGCAAGAGGGAGGAGGAGCGCTAGCACCCCTCCGCTGGGCTGACGGGCAGCCAGCTATCCTCTCCTGCAGCAATTACTGACACTAATTAGCAGCTTGCTGCAGATCTGAGCTCAGAGACTGACACAGGCGCAATCCTGGCCTATAGTGTTCCGAGTGAGCGCAGTCAGAGTCCTCAGGAAAAGCCCCTGTCGAGGGCCTGTCTGGGAGGAACTTGGCAGCTCAGAAACCAAGCAGATTGGAAGGGGTGGAGGGAAGATCTAGAAAATGGCCTCATAACCAGAGTCCATTCTGTCTCTGACTCCCAGCTCGGGTCTGGCTGCAGCCTCCCTCAGCTGAGGCACTGGCCTTCCATCCGTGACAGCGCTCATCGCGGGCACTCAGCTGGCTGCAAATCATAGAGGCATATGGCTCAGAGTCCTGAAGCCAAGTCATTAGCCCTCTGACCCAGTTATAGGAATTATCATGAAGAACAAAGCAACTGGGATTCAGCGGCTGTGCTGCTCTCTGTTCTAGGGGAGTGTTTGGGGAGTCAAGTCTGTTTCCTTTTTTTTTTTTTCCAAGCAGCCTACTTTCCATGATTTGGAAACATGTTCAAGTTTAGAAGACATCACTGACGAGGGTGGAAGAGGTTCCCTGAGGGAATAGGGCAGATATTTGTAAAAGGCATGCTTGGCCTCTCAAGCGTCATGGCTTTTAGCCTTGGTTCTGGCTCCCTTGTGTTGTGTGACCTTGGGAGAGTCACATTTACACTTTAAGTCTCAGTGGCTGTCCTCAGAAACTGAAGAGTTACTTCAATAATTTGCAAAGTCTTCCAGGAATCCCCTCCCCACTTGACCATGCCCCAGAGTTACATCATTACTTGTGGTAAAAAAAAAAAAAAAATCATCAAAATAAGTTTATAAAATAACATTAATTCCTAAAATAAGGTGCAAATTCATAGGAGATTTCAATGCAGAAGAATTATAAATATGCTTTCTTTGTTTGATTTGTAATGTGAAACTGAACTAGGAAAAAGATTTCATAGCCCTGAATCTGAAATGAGAACAGAATCAACTATATGACTCTGTGTTCTTTGGTTAGAGAAACAATTTGGAAAAGAAGAAAGAAACTATGAAATTGTGATTGCCTATTGCAGCTATATACTGGGTAATAAATGTTGTTGAATCTGAGTCATTTAGCAAAAAATACTGCAAAGAAAAAAATATTGCAGGTTTAGTATCTTAATTATGTAGATTTTACATTCAATGAACTCTTGCCAAAATAAATTGCGTATATTATCTAAAAAGCAAATGTTAATTAAAACTGCATCTTGATAGCATGCTTGGTTCACAAGACATTCTGAGCATATGAGATTATATGGCACACATTAGCTACAATCAACTCAGACTGAAGGTCCGGGTCATCTCAGTGATTCATGTGAAGCCAGACAGCATTGGCTGGTACTGGCGTCTGACAGCACTGCCTCTCATATTTATATAGAAGATGCAGCTTGAGCCCAACTTATTTTTCCAGATGAGCGAAGTGTCTCTGCCTGCTCCAGAGTCTCATAAATAAGACAGCTGACTTGAGCTGCCATTAATTAGCTGTTTAACACAAAGCTACCCAGTGATCACTGCATCCGGGGTACAAAAAATAAAATCTCTAGCAAGGAAATGAGATTGGGGTACAGACAGAGAGCTAGAGGTCATCATATTCATCACCTGTCTCTTTCCCTCTGCTACCTTGAGCTTGAATGTCTCCAAAATCAGATCATCATCCGTTCACTCTGATAGCTGGGTACTGACTTCCTGAGCCACAGCACCTAGTCTTTTTTGAACATCTTCACTGCTGAGCAGTGTATACAAAGAACAAGATCCAAATGCTGCAGAATTGATTCTTCCGCCCTCTCCAAGAGGCACTGCTCCAAAGCTAGTTTAATTATAGGTGTTTAGACGCACTGAGATGAATACCTTGGGAACAACCGTTCCACAGCACTGCTCTGGCAAGCATGTACTTTCTTTTCTATTTTTTTTTCCCCATTTTCCATTTTAGCAAACAGTTAACTGTGTGCTGCACATAAGTGATCTGTAATCAACAGAACACTAAAATGCCACATGTTAGGAAAAGGTCAGGAGAGAATTTTCAGACAGCAGCCACACTGTGGTCTGAATGACAAGGCTGTCATTGCTACTGGGTGACCACGGTCAGTTAGCCTCCAGGCTACTACCAGTATACCCTAATAGAGGCTCATGTGTGTCCAACAAGCTGCTATCCACCTCCCACTATGATCACTGAGGAACGACCTCTAAAAGTTGGCCTATAATAAAGAAGTTTCTAAAGGAGTAGCAGCGTGGAGGCCAACAGACCTGGGTTGGGTCTCATTACCTGGAAGGCATGAGGTGGTGAGAAAGCCACTCCCCCCTTTGAGCTTCAGTCTCACCAAAAATGGGGGAGGAGGTGGAAATCCCAAATAATAGAGGCAGCCATGAGGCTTGAGAGAGAGAAGTGTAGCCCAGTTCCAGATACCAGCCATACATAGGAAAAGGTATGATTCATTAATATATCATCCACCATCCACACATACATCAGTACATTTGGCATTTACAGAGACTTGGCTTTGACAATCTGGAGTTAGATTTATGCACAAAAGAGATATTTAAAAAAAAAAACCAATTTGTGAGAATCAGATGATCCATGAGATAGGTAACCACTGATCTGATCTGATTCCCCCAAAGGCAGTGTGCAAAGGCAGGGAAGGGGGAACTCAGCTATGTGGGCTGGGTATGTGCCTTTTTATTCTCAGGTCCAATTTCTATTCTTCTCTTCTTGGAACCGCAAAGCCTGTATTTCCTCTATTCTTTTGCCTCATGGCTTTTCCTGGGTTTTGCTGGTAGAGAGTTCCGGCTGGGTATTGCAAGGTGGGAGGAAACTTCCAGTTTCTGCCAGCATCCTTTCAACAGCAGTGGACAGCTAGCACCTCCAGTAGCACCTGGAAGTTTCCTCTCTTATAGTGCAAACCCTCTTCCATGAGCCCATGCCCAGAGCTTAATGGCCCCTCTCCAGTCTCAGCAAGTAACCAAGAAGGGCTCATCCAGCCCCCAGTACTAATTGTGATGTCCACTCAGCCTTCTTGTCACCAACATGGGCATTCAGCAAGCCCAGCACTACAGCTCTGGCCCTCTGGAGGTCCCAGTGCAAGCCAGGAAGTACCTTCTCTCTATTCCAACACCAGCCTTGGCCACAGCCTCTCTTTGGTTCTAGTACTGTCCTGAGGGGACTGGTGAGCTCTAGAAGCATGGCGGCTTTCCTTGGGTTGGCTCAGTCCTCAGGGGTGGGGAGCAGCTCCTCTTGTTCCTCACCTTTCCCTTTTTCTCTTTCAACCCTTCAAACTCTTTTAACTAATGTCCTGTATGAAACCCTCTGTGTATGAAATACCGAATGTGGTTTGTTTTTCCTACCTGGCCTTCGACTGGCATGCTTCCCACACATTTGAACATGGACATTGGGAGCTCAGGAAAATAAGAGATGCAGGAGATTGTTTTAAAAGTTAATATGCTTCAATGCAATAATTCTACTTCTGCAAATCTTAAAAATGATGTCTGCTAACTCCAATTCTTCCTTCAAGCTTAATTTACATGTCAGCTCCTCACAGAGGCTTCTGCAGCCTCTGAATCCAAATTATTTGCCTCCCCATAGTAATCGGACCCTTTTCTTCACAGCATCCATCACACCTTTTTTTTCAATCATAGAATTGAAAGAGAATGGAAAAATTATTATTTTGTTTTCTTCTTTCTCATTTTCCATATTTTAAAATATCTGATAATGAGCATTGTATTTTGAAATGGAAAAAAATCCAAACTAAGTTATATATATATATATATATGTAACTTATTATATATGTGTGTATGTGTGTGTGTGTGTGTGTATGTTTATATATATATATATATAATGAAGGTGAGAGAGACCATGGGGGAAATTTTAGATCAACAAGTCCTTCCCCCACACCAACTTCTCTTCTCCTAGGTTCCTTGGGCTGCTTCTCCATCATTACTTGTCACCCATGGGGCATATATTGTGATCATTTCCTTAAATCTTACCCCAGCTGCACAAGAACCAGAGCTTGGTGGGCTGGTAAGCCATTGAAATTTCATACTTAAGACATCAAAGCTGGCAGCCTTGCTTTCAATTCTCCCCAGCTCATCTTCTTAGCAGAAATATTTCTCGAAAGCGCTTGATCCCTTGAAGTTATTGGGCACCACATTTAGCCAAAGCCCTGCTCACGATAGAGAGGCAAAGTCGGAGAGAGCCCACGCACAGTATATTAAAGGCTCGGCTGTGTGTGTGATGTGCAGAGGAAAAAGGAACCTAGCAGGCGGTCAGCTCTGAGCCCCACGAGTCCCATTCCCAGCAGTCTGTACAGTTATTGTTGTGGGAAAAGGAAAGACCACAAGTGTGGCCAGAGCTCTTGCTGGGAGGGACTCTGCAGCTGAGCTCAAGATAACCATTAGCCAGAGACAGCAAGATGGCATGCTGGTAGTATCTCCATGGAGGAGGATTTTAGGTGAACATCCCCTGTGACATCCTTAAAATAGAGCACACTCCACTGAGATGCTTGCTGGGGTGATGCTTCCAGCGCTCTGCCAGGTCTTGAGCGGCCACTGTGTAGAAACCTCAGGCCTTCTTCCATAAAGACTCTCTCTCCCATGCAGGGGGAAGAAGAGAATCCCTTTGTCCCATAAAGCAATGGGCGAAAGTGCTCCCTGACAGCAGAATCTGGGCCTTCATCGCCAAACCACTGCCTCAGAACCAGAGATGTGACAGGTGCTGACAAATTTCAGGGGCCGTCAGCCACGCCCTCCTCTAGCCCAGACAATGAAATTACCATAAAGAACTTGGCAGTTGCGCCTTTACTGGTCTCTGGGCTCTGGTTTTCCTGCTACTTTAGTCCATTTTAACATAGGTTAACCTTCCCCAAACTCAGATTTCTTCAGGTTCAAAGAGCAACAGAATGGACAGTAAGTTTTACAGGCTGGTGTTCATGCCATTCCCTGTGCCAGGGGCAATCCACATTTCTTAATGTGTGGTAAGAGCAGCCAATGCATCTTCAGTGCTGGAAACACACCAGGCAAAATTCTCAGAGCATTAAAACATTAATTTACTTGGTTCTCAGAATAACCCTATGAAAAAATTAGCACCCCATTTTGCAGATGAGACATGTGGCATGGACAGGTTAAACAGATTAAGAAACTCATCTGAGGTTGCAGAGCTCATGAGTGTGAGACTCAGAATGGGAACCCAGGTAGGGTGATGCCACAGCCCATATGCGAACACTTCAAACCACCGAATCACCTTGCGTACTGTCTCCCAGTCGCATGTGGAAGGAACATTCTCCACCTGCTGCCAGTCTACTGTTTTTCTCTAACCATGCCTGCCTCCCCCCACCATGTATCTCCTGTGTACCTTCCATGAGTAAGCATGTCCTCAGACCCATGACCAGAACTGAGGGCGCAGGGCAGTTGCCATAGCCCTCGCCCTTCAGTGTAGCGTCAGGTGGTCTTGAGTGGGGTTCATTCCTGAAGAGCTGAGAACCCTGGTGCTTGGATGATCACACTTTTAAGACATGGACTCAAAGTCCAGTACATGTTTTCTTGTGTGCGATGAAGAGGGCAGGAATCAATCCCAGGGCCTTGTGCTTGCTAGCCAAGCACTCTACCACTGTGCTACACCCTCAGCCCCAGAGTCTAATATTGATGGAGGAGAATTTGTTCAGGCACCTCACCTGTAAAACAGAGAATAATTCTGCTCCCTACAATTGTAAAGGAGGGAAGGATGAAAGGGCTTTAAAACTTCTGCCATCACATCTTTCTTTAATGCCCACAGCTTGTTTCACTAATATTTCTTTTACCTTTTTTATGGTCATTAGCATTTCTACTGTGTCACAGTCCAAGGCTGTACATTAGAGGCATGTACCTCAGGAAGCAGGTTGTTGGGGTATTTTCTTTTAAAGAGGGGAAGCCTTGGGAGTTTTGAAATCAACTATCCAAGGACCTCTGTGAACTCATCTTCTCTTGTTTTTAAAGCTTTTAAGGTAAAATATTGTGCTAGTCAGCTTTCATTACTGTAGTTACAATAATGAAACACTTGAGATAATCAAGTTAAAAAGAGGAAAGGTTTATTTTGGCCTACAGTTTTGGATATTTCAATTCATAGGTCTGTCAGCCTCTTTGCTTTTGGGCCTGTGGAAAGGCAGCCCATGGTGGTGGAGAGTACTTGTTGGAACAAAGCTCTATCCTTGTGACTGGGACATACAAGAAAGAAATACTAAGAGGCTGGGGTCTCATTATGTCCTTCAAAGACACCCACAATGACCTGAAGACCTCCCACTTCCTAAAGGCTTTACCAACTTTCAATGGCCTCAAGCTGGGAACCAAGCAATCAATTCATGGGCCTCTGGGGAATATTCTAGTTGGAAACTATAGTGAATGCCGAGGCAGGTGCTAAATGGTACAAGCCCACCTGATTTCATCTAGAGTCTTCTCCCCTCATTCAGCACTGACTCTGCTAACATTCACTTCCTTGCTGTTGTTGTTAATTGGGTGCTGAGGATTTTACTCAGGGGCACTGCACCACTGAGCCACATTCTCAGCCATATTTTGTGTCTTATTTAGAGACAGGGTCTCACTGAGTTGCTTAGCACCTTGTTTTTGCTGAGGCTGGGTTTGAACTCATGATCCTCTTACCTCAGTCTCCTGAGACCCTGGGATTACAGGCATGTGCCACCATGCCTGGCTAACGCTTACTTTTGAGACATCAGGAAGGAGACTCCAGGCTTCTTCTTGTCCACTGGGAACACGGTATCATTTAAAAAATATTTTGACTTACACTGTAAACAAGTGAATTGTATGTCATATGAATTGCATCTCAAAAAAATTTACTTAAAAAAAGTAAGTATCCCTAGACATTGTAATGTTAGATAGGGGGGCCTTACTAAATATACATATATATATATATATATGTATGTAATCAATGAATCTTCACAGATGTGCATGAATTTGGAGTACTTCAGTGTGTGCACACATGCATGTACTTGTAAAACAGATACATTTAAGGAAACTTACTCCTAATAAAGGCCCAGTGGACTGCATACCACTGCATCACTGCAGCCCTCCTCCCCCACCATTGTGAATTTATGAAGTTTATTTTTCTTAAGTTGCTCTGAGTGCTTCGGATGTACTATCTGATTTACCTTTATGACATTCCAATGTAGTTAAAGGCAGAAAGTATTATTTTCATTTTATCGATGCAGCTCTTATGGTAGAGGTGAGCTAGCTCAAGTCCCTAGGATTGTAGGGCAGAAAGGGACCATGAAGGTCTGTGAGTCTGACTTCCACTCAAGGTTGTAATGTCCTCAGTGACATTCTCACCAATCCTTATCCAGTTAATTTGAGTATCTCTAGGGACAAAGAACCTGCTCTATAAGTCACAGAAGTCTAAGGGTGGGCATGGAAAAGCCCTTCCCTGACAAGATAAATTGGAATCAGGTTTGGCATCTGCAAGACTTGGGTTCAAATCTCAACTCCACCATTTACTAGCAAGATAATTAATGACCTCTTCAAGTCTCTACATCCTCATATATAAAATCGAAATATGATATACCTAATTCCCAGAGCTGTTTTGGAGTCTCTACCATAGAGACCAGGGCATTTGGGCAAATCTAAAGCACTATACCCATGTAAGTTGTCATCTATCACTATTGTTGTAAATGCTTCCCCCTTAATGAGTACCACTGAGCGCTGCTGCTAGATGGTAAATTAGCACAACCCTTTGGGGGGATGGAGTGGTGCTAGCTATCAACATTTAAATACATGCATCCCTTTTGAACCACAAATTCTACCTCTAGAAATCCACAGATCTACTTCCACATGTGTATAATGCATATGTTCAAAGATATTATTCATCACCGCATCATTAGTAATTGAAAAACACTAGAAACAGTGTTCATGTTCTTCAGGAGGGAATTAATTAAAAACAGTAAAATATGGCAATATGATGGAATAGACTGTTGTATTTTAGGAAAATGAAGTATTTCTATAGGTACTGGTGTGGATTAATCCTTCAGATGTATTATTTAGTGGGAAAAGTAATCTGCCTATGTAGTCTGGACCACGGTATTAAAAAAGAAAAGTGAACATATCCATACACGTGTATTCTTAGACCATGTCTGGAAAAATATGCAAGAGATTGGAGCAGTGTTTGCCTCTTGGGAAGGAAATCAGGCAACTGACTTTCTACTGTGTGTATTTTAATACAGTTTTAATTCTTTTTACCAGGAGGCTGTGTGTTCCTTTTATAGCAATAGAAATAAAAGCACCATAAAAATGCTGACTCCCTAACTAGACATTAAGCTCCAAGGGGGCAGACTCCCATGACTTCCTCCTCCCAGTAATTGCCCCCCACACAGGCCAGTCCTCAGACCTCTCCTCACCTCCTTCTTCTCTCAGGTCTAATTACCAGCAAATCCTCTCTGCTGTGAACGTAGACCCAGACGCAGATTCCCTCTGCCACTGCAGAGGCGCCTGGGATGCACTATCCACTCTCTGTGGATCTCTGTACCCCTCCCACTGGTCTCTCTGTGCCCACCCTCACTTCCTGTAGTCTCTTCCTCACAGAGGAAAGGTGTCCAAATTAACTTTGAAAATGTAAGTCACATCAAGTCATTCTCTGCTTAAAACCTCCCTGTAGCTCTCCACCTTACCCAGGGACATAGTAAAAGTCCCTCTCAGGGCCACAGAGGATCTGCATGGCCATGACTCTGGCCACTCCATTGAATTAGCTCCTAACTTCACTCCCCTCGACCACCCCATCCCAGTCACACTGGTGCTTTGCTGTTCCTTGACACCTGTCCATGTGTCTGACTCTGCCTCCCTTAAACGTCACTCTATCCTTTTCATCCCCATCTTTGTAAAGTAGCACACTGATTACTTTTCATTCTGCTCCATTCTTTTACATGCTCATATTTCCTACGTGTATTCGTTTTTATTTATGTAGTCCCGCTTTTTTCCATTAGAAAACAAACTTTAAGATCATTCTCAGCACAAAGTACCATTCTCATGGTAGGTGCATGAGAAACTAAGAAACATCTGTAAACACTCCTGCACAAAGTTCCTTTAGATCAGAGACCAACTCTGAAGTGACACCATATATTCCACCCAAGTGCAATTCCTGAGGTTTGTGGAAGGAACAAAGGAATGAATGAACAAGAGCAGTAGATGCATCTGAATCTCAGTGTGGTCATGTACATAACAAAGCTAACACAGGACCCTCACAAAGTTGTTAGAAGGATTTTGCAGGCCAAGTGTTAAACACTTTTGGTTTCTCCTTCTACCACAAATAAGATTAATAATAAATGCTTCAGGAATGTAATTTTAGCAGGAAAGCAGAAAGTACAAACATAGACCATAATTTTCACTTCCAAATTTCATGCAAATGCAGATCAAACACAATCCGAGTAAAAGTGACAAGAGTTAGAAAGAAGCATTAATCACAGACAAATATTCAGGTCTTGAAGTCACTGGATTAACAAGCAACTTTTCTTCCTATGTCCACCTACAAGTTCAGAGTATACTAAACATGGCTGAGTACAAATTTAAAACATCAAAAAACATATGAATAACCTTTGTTTAGCACTTTGACGTTTTCATAAAAGAGTTTTTTAAATTAGCCTCTCCATTAATTCACATTCAACAGTTAATGAACACTGTTTATAAATCAGACACTTTGAAGAAAACCCAAATGACCCACATACTTCAAGGAGCTATTTGATGAAAGAGACAAACAATTTGAAAGTTGTATCATTTGATCTGGGTAGCTATCCTGGAAGAATGATCAGGTATTACAATCTAAAATTTATAGTTTAATAAATGGAGGGACAGAATTTTATGGATCAAGAACTGCAATTTTGCAGTCAAATAGATATAAGAATAATTTTCTGGATCTGCCCCCTTTCCTTCTCAATAGGGAACCTGGTATGAGTTACTTATGTCCTGTATGTCCCAGTTGACTCCTCTGATGGATATTAATAATTGGGCCTCCTTCAAGTGGATTAAATTAGTTAATGTAAGGTAAAAAAAAAAAAAAAAAAAAGAAGTTAACAAAGCACTTGATATATATGGTCCCTCAGTAAATGAAAGTCATTATCATCATCAGATTTATTTATTTATTTATTTATTTATTTATTTATTTATTTATTTATTATTTTTTGTGGTGCTAGGGATTGAACAGGGCCTTGTGCATGCAAGGCAAGCACTCTACCAACTGAGCTATATCCCCAGCCCACTTTTATTAACATTATTAATAGTATTCATATAATATTTATTTAACACCACATGATGAATAAATTTTAGAATCAGCTTCAAAACCATTCAAAACTATATCATCAGCCAGGTGTGGTGGTGTACACTTGTAATCCCAGTGGCTGGGGAGGCTGAGGCAGGAGGTTGCTGAGTTCAAATCCAGTAGCTTAGTGAGGCCCTCTGTAACTCAGTGAAATCCTGTCACTAAATAAATTATAAAAAGGGTTGGGGATGTGGCTCAGTGGTTAAGTGCCCCAGGGTTTAATCCCCAATACAAAAACAAAAACAAAAACAAAAACAAAAAAAAACTCACCACCACCAACAGCAACAAAATCAACACTTTATCACATAGGATGAATATCTGTGCACTTTCCATGGAAAAAGCAGGTTGGTAAACAGATCATGGGTTTGAAAGGAGGCTCAGAGACATCAACTGCAGATTTCCCTTCAGTGACTAATGGTCAGCCTACCTTTCAACAAGATCTTTGCCCTCTACATCAAAAATCAACCTGTGAAGCACCTGTTGCCATTAGAAAAGCATGTGTTGAGCCAAGTCCCACGGTTACTCTCTAAATTTGCACATCAGTCATTCAGACCTCTGGGGCAACAGAGAGAAAGTCTTGGCCTTCTGTGTCACAAGGATCTTTTGAAGTCAGTGATTATGTTCTGACAGGTCTCTAGGATAATTAACACCCAGAGTTTCCAGCGTTAAATGGATCACACTTGAAATCCACGTAAGCTATGTACAGAATTTATGGTAACATTGCTCATCCTAAGCAAAGGGGCTGTGCCATTTTTATTCACTCACTCAGCATTCATCAAGCCACATGTATGGTCAGGAACTGGGCTAGATAGGGGCCACACAGAACAGAGCATGGTCCTTGCTCTCGGAATCTTATGCCAGAGAAATGCTCACAAGTTCTCCGTGTGAGAATTTCTTTCTTCATTGTTCTGAAGAATATGTCTTCTGGTCCAGTTCTGTCATTTTCTGGGGGCGTAAACTGAGGCCCAAAGATGAAAAGTGACTCACCTAAGATCACAAAGTTAATGGCAGGCTGGGTGAGATATTCAGGCTATACACAATCAAGATGATGCTCTTCCCTGTTTCCAGAGATATTTCCCCATTCTTAACTAAAGTTCTGGTCATGAGAGGGAAACAACTATCTCACAAGAGAAGGTGGCATAGTTTTTAAAAATATGAACGTTCCTAGGTTGATGAGCAAAGCCACGATATAAACGGGCCTGGGCTTCCTTGTGGGCCTACACTAATTTCCTTTTGACCTTGGACATGGGGCTTGCTGATGAGTCTCAAGGCTGTCATATGGGATGTCTATTTCTGCTCCTCAACAAGAGCTCTTTGGGGTATTTAAAAACACATTACGCAGCGCAGGAGCTGGAGCTCAGTCTCACGGACGGTTACTCGGGAGTCACGGTTCCATTGTCTGCTCTGCCACTGAGACTCTGAGATTGACAGCCTGGGTGCCAGTGACCCTGGGCCAAATCTCTTAATATCCTTTCCTCCTCTGCAGAATGGTGGGGACAATGAGAGTTCCTAGGTACTTCGGTCCATTGTGAGGATGGATTGCTTCCTGATGCCCATAAACCCTGAGTTCCACTGAGAAAGGCCGATGATTATGATCCCCTTGAGAGTTCTCTTTCCTTTTTGTGACAAAAAGTGAAATTGGGCTTTATCTTATTAGCTATACATTATACATTGGTCACCTACCAAGAATTCACAGAATCTCATATGTAAATGAGGCCCAGAGGCCTAGAACCAACATAAGATAAAAGCAGGTGAGGTATGGGCCATGATAAACAAAGTGTCAGGGGACTTGGATTTTCATGTTGGCTCTGTCCCTAGCACAGCTGTGTGAACTCTCAGCCTCTCTGGAACTTACCAAATGAAAATAATGGTCCTGTCCTTGATTTCCCTGTCTTGCAGGATGGCTGTGAGGCCCAAGTAAGAATATGGATATGAAGGCAGTTTGCCTTCAACAAAGCCACATGTTAGTTTCAGATATGACTAAAGCAGATAATCACTAGCTTATAGAAAGCTGGTCACCATAGCTTGTAATTCATGGGCCAAAATCACAGAATAATACTCTCTTTAATGATGTCACTCGTAGGGGTTAGGTGCCCAGGCAATCTTACAGATCCCACTGAGTCCCAAATTATCAGTAATGATAGTTAGAGCAGAAGTAGTAGTAGTAATGACAGGGTTAAAGGTACATATGTGAAGCAGCTTTTCCATCACTGTGACAAAAATCCTGAGAAAAACAACTTAAAAGGAAGAAAGGTTTATTTTGGCTCACAGTTTCAGTGGTTTCAGTTCAGTTGCTTGGCCCCGTTGCTTTAGGCCTATGGTGAGCAGAACATCCTGGTGGAAGTATTTGGTGGAAAAAATCTGCCTACCTCATGGCACAGGGGATACAGGGTAGTGGGAAGGGGACTGGGGTACAATGTCCCCTTCAAGGGCACATCCCCAATGACCTAACTTCCTTCCACCAGGCACCACCTCCTAAAGATTCTATGACCTCCCAATGGTACCACTGTGTGGTGACCAAGCCTTCAACACATGGCCTCTGGGGACATTTAAGATCTAACCATACCCACCTAGTTTCCATTACAGCCAATCATAATAGAGTTTCTCATGGAAAATGTATTCTGAATTTTAACTTCCACAGGAGATGTCTCCCTCCCCAGAAGACTATAGTGACAGGAAGTCACAAATCTGGGAACTAGGCAAACTGGTTCAAATCCCACCTCTGCTACTCCCTAGTTATATGACTACACAGGCAAATGAATTAACCTCTCTGATCTTCAGTCTCCTTTTCTGTCACATGAGCTCAATGATGACCCCCTTATGACCATCCAATGAGGATTCTAGGGAGTGCTATGCCCACAAGGTTCCCTCTTGTACATGAAGTACCTGCTTACTCTCTTCGCTTGCCTGAAAAAGACATCTTTACACATCTCTCCCACAATCTCCTCTGGAGAGTTTGGTTATCTGAGAATGGAGGACAAATGTTCCAGGGCTGAGAGCTGCAACCTCAGTCTCTCCCATTGACTCTACGAGTGAGTGAAGTGAATAACCATCAGGCTCAAAGGAGCATCCATATCTACCAATGTTTCTTCTTTATGTAACAGGAGAAAATTAGTGGGAAAAACCTCTCCATTGGCACTAAAAGGAAGGACTATGAACTGCCAATTTAATTCTTTCACTAAATCACATTACATTCTGATCCTAGGTGACTTTCATGGGTTTACAAACTTAAGCCATAACAAAACTGAAAATACATTTCTTAATACAGTACATGTGTTAGGCTTTCAATTTGACCATAAGAATTATCTCTTTAGAAGCTTACAAACTAAGGAACTATTTTTAAAATTTCCCCAACATTATAAAAAAAATTCTAACATATAGAATAATCTTAAATGAACACCATATCTTATCATTCAACACTTTACTCTTTCTACTTTATAATCTATTATTTATCAGCTAATCATTTATCCATCTCTATTGCCACCAATCCAACTTGGTTTTTAATGCATATGAAACTACATGGCAGACATCTGTACACTTACCATAAACACCTTACCATGAATATAATTAACCAGAATTCAACATTTGTCTCCTAACTTTTCCTCTTTTGGAGATAAAATTTATGCACAATGAAATGCACCAGTCTATGTGAACATTCTTGCTGAGCTTACACAAATTCATATACTTGTGCAACCAAAGTCCATAATAAGATGTGTGTTGTTCTCTCATCACAGAAAGCTCTCACAGATCCATCCCCATTTAGACTCCTCTCCCCTCAGAGGCAATCACTATTCTAATTTCTAAAAATATACTTTTTTTTAGCTTATTTTTATATCACAGCAAAATTGAAAGGAAAATGCAGGTATTTCTCATATATAGTCTGTTCCCACCCATGTATAACCCCGTGTTATCAATATTTCCCCCCAGACTTACTACATTTATAATAATCAATAAGCCTATGTTGATACATTCTTACCACACAAAGACCATAGCTCACATTAAGATTCACTCTTGGTGTTATACATTCTGTGGATTTGGACAAATGCATAACAGCATGTTTCCACCTTTGTGGTTTCATACAAAGGAGATTCACTCTCTCTTCAAATTCTCTTCATTCTGGATTCTCAAGAATGAGGAGGAGGCACAAACTTGGGAACCAGACAGATTGGGTTCAAGTCCTACCTTCACCTATTCACCTCTCTCTCCCCTGTAACTCCTGGAGAACAATAATCTTTTTACTGTCTTCATAGTTTTTTTTTTTTTTTTTTTTTTTTTGAAACATGTGGATGGGATCATACAGTGTGTAGTCTTTCCAGGTTTATTTCTTTTGCTTAGTAATATGCATTTGTGTGTCTTCCATGTCTTTTCATAACTTGATCATTTCATTTTAGCTCCAAATGCTATTCCATTTTCTGGATATACCACACTTCATCCATTCACCCACTGTAGGATATCTGGTGTGCTTCCAAGTTTTGGCAATTATGAATAAAGCTGCTATGAAGAACCATGTTCTAGCCAGTGTTTTCCTCACTGTGACCAGAAGAGCTGACATAAACAATGTAGAGGAGGAAAAGTTTAATTGGTATTCACAGTTTCAGAGGTCTCAGTCCATAGATAGCTGACTCCATTGCACTGGGTGGGAGGTGAGGCATAACATCATGGCAGAAAGGTATGGAGGAAGAAAGCAGCTCAGGACATGGGAATCAGGAAGCAGAGAGACAGAGAGAAAGCTCCACTTACCAGGGACAATATATATATTCCAAAGACATGCCTATCTTCTCCAAACACACTCTACCTCACTATGGCTATTGCCTTAGGATTAATCTCCTGTTTAGGTTATACCTCTCATAATCTAATAATTTTGCTTCTGAAAATTCTTGTATTGTCCCACACATGAATTTTGGGGGGATATCTAAGATCTAAGCCATAACAATCCATGTGCAGATATTTGTGTGGATGTAAGTTTTCCACTGCTTTGAATAAATACCAAGGAGAATGCTTACTGCATCTTACGGTGAGAATACGTTTACTTTTTAAGAAATTGCCAAACAGTCTTCCAAAATGGCTGTACTATCTTGAACTCCTACAAGCATTGAATGAGATTTCCTATTGCTCTCCATTCTGACTAGTATTTTGATGTCATCAGTTGTCTTTTTCATATATGCTGTTTTAACAAAATACCACAGACTAGGAAATTTATTAAAAAAAATTAATTCCTTATAATTTTAAGGGCTGCTCTCTGCTCCCAAGATGATGCCTTGTCATTGCATACCGGGAAATGGAAAAATATTATGTCCCCACAAGGTAGAAGGGACAAAAGACAAAAAGGGGGATGAATACTGTGTTTTTGGGTAGCTGGAGAGCAGATGAGCAAAAAGGGCCAGATGCTGTGTGAAGCCTTTTTTTAAAGACCTTATTATCATTCATGAGCCTTTAAGCTCTTTGATCTTCTCTATCGATTTCCTATTTTAAATTTCACTTACTTCTGCTTTGATTTCAGTTTTTTTCTTCTGCTTACTGTGGACACAATTTGCTCTTCTTTTTCTAGTCTCCTAATATGAAAACTTAGTCTATGAATTTGAGATCTTTTGTTTTTCTCACCTTCACTTATTCCCTTCCTTACTGTTCTTCCTTCATGTATAGATTTGGGTTTCTTACCTACATCACTTTCTTTCTTTCTACTGAAATTTCTTTTAACATGTCTTACAGGTCATTCTACTTGCAACAAATTTCCTCAATTTTTGTTTGAGAAAGTATTTCCTCTTGCTTTTGAAAGATTATTTCACAGAGTACAGAATTTTAGAATTACACTCCCTCTCTTCTTGCGTGGTTTTTGAGACGTTACAGTTCTCCCACCATATATTCTCAGACTAGTAAAATGTTTTTGCCCTTTGGCTTCTTTTAGGAATGTTTTCTTTATCTCTTCTTCTTCTTCTTCTTTTTTTTTTTTTTTTCTTTTTCCTAGTTTGAATATAACATGCCTGGTTAAGGATATATTTTTTCATTTACTCCTGTTTTCTGAGCTTCCTGGATCTGTGGTTCAATATCTGAAATTAATTTGAGGAAACTCCTCAGTCATTATTGTTTAATATATTTTTTCTGATTCATTCTCTTTCCTCTTTTCTATTGGTCCTTTTGTGTGTTATATACTTTTTGCGGTTGTCCCACTGTTCTTGGATGTTGTATCCTGATTTTTTTTAGTCTCTTTATTCTTTACTTTTCAGTTTCATAGATTTCTACTGAGATGTCCTCAAACTTAGAGATTTTTTACTCAGTCATGTTCAGTCTAATACAAAGTCCATGAAATGTGTTCTTAATTTCTATTACAATGTTTTTGATCTCTAGCATCTCTTTTGGGTTCTTTCTTAGAAGTCCAACATCTCTATCTATATTATATTCACCTCTTTCAGTCTACTGTATCCATTAGAGCCCTTTTCATATTAATCATTGTTAGTTTATTTTGTCAGTCTTTTAATTCAAATATCCTGCCATTTCTGAATCTAGTTTTGATGTTTTCTCAGTTTTTTTAAGTAATGTTTTGTTTTTGTCTTCTAGTATGCCTTGTAATTGTTTCATGATAGTCTTGCTAAACATACTGGTTAAAATGAACTGATATACATACTAAGTGAAATAAGTCCATCCCAAAAAAAACAAAGGCCAACTGTTTTCTCTATATGCAGAATCTAATTCACAATGGGGTTGGTGATGCTAGGGAAGAATAGAGTTACTTTAGGTAGAGGGGAGTGAAGGGAGTGGAAGGGGTTTGAGGGTAGGAAGGATAGTAGAGTCAAACAGACATTTTTACATCATGTACATATATGTCTGCCTCACCAATGTGATCCTACAATATGTACAATCAGAAAAATGAAATTATACTCCATTTATGTATGATTTGTCAAAAATGCATAAAAGCATTCTACTGTCATATATTAATTAGAACAAATTATAAAAATTAAAATATAAAAAAATTAAAAATAAAATAAAAAATGAACTGATATAATTAGGCCTTTAATAATGTGGTGGCAGGTGTATAGGGTGAGAACATTATATAATCATGTTCGGTCTTAGTCTTTTAATGAGCCTATGCTCTCTGGACGGTATTCTTCATATATGCTTCTTAGTCCCTCCTCCCCCTGCCTTAGGTAAGACAGAATGGCTAGAGTGGGGAGGAGCTGGGTATTTTCCTTCTTCCATGTGGAAGGTTAGAGCCAGCAGAAGGGGATATTCCTCAGCCTCCAAGTGGAACTGCAAACCCAGGAGTTTAGGCTCTGGTTAAATAGTTTCACCTGCAGAAAGGCCTTATTATGTAAAACAAAATGCTCCAGCGTACTTCATAAAGGTCTCCTTCATCCCAGTGATGAAAGCACTAGGGAATTTTTCTCCAGTATTCACTGTAAGAATGAGGTCAAGTTTCTGGAGGCAAAACTCATGTAAATGTGGGTGCACCACTATGAACTGACCTTTCTGGACATACTTTTCAATTCTCTGAGACATCCAAACTGAACCTCCAGCAGACCACTGCCCCCAAATTGGAGACCCAGGCAGGTGAATACAGAGAATCACAACTGGTCTCCTTAAATGTTTTTGGCTCTGGTAAGTTGTGGTTTTCTGTATTTGTCTGTCTCTATCTTCAATAGGATGGACAATGGTTTGCCCTATGACTTCACTTCTCTAACCATGAAAAAGTGTTGTTGATTTTGTTGTTAGATGGAATGACATTTTCCAAGCTTCTTATATTTTAGTCAGAAACTGGAAGTCTCCATTTTTTTTTTTTTCAAAATAGGTTTGTCTAGTCTAGAGCTCCATATAAACAGACTCATACTATGTCTTCATTTTTGGTAAGTCTTCCTTTGTTCAGGACAGTGGTTTTGAGATTCATCCATGATATTATATATGTCAATGATTTGTTCCTTTTTTACTTTTTTATATTTTTTAATTTTACTTGTTCTAATTAGTTGTACATGACAGTAGAATGCATATATACATTTTGATAGCTCATACATACAGTATAATCTCTCATTTTTCTGATTATACGTGTTGCAGGATTACATCAGTCATTTTTTGGAGCAATATTCATTTGTATAAATATACCATAGTTTGCTTATCCATTTTCTTATTGATGGACACCTGGACTGTTCCCAGTTTCTGACTGTTATGAATATTCTTATAAAAGCATTTCCTAAATATATGTTTTCCTTTTCTTTGAAAAAGTAAGTTGCAGAACTACTGGATCATAGGGTAGATATATGTCCAGTTTTATAAGAGACTAGAATGCTGATTTTTCAAAGTGGTTATGCTGTTTTACAATTCCACTGAAAACGTATGAGTACCAGGACTCTATACCCTTTCCAATATTCAGTGTTGTTAGATTTTTTAAAAATTCAAGCCATTTTGGTGCATGTGGAGTGGTATCTCATTGTGAGAAAATAGACTTTTAAGGACTATAAGTTATCTGAAAACACTATAAATGGAACATGGAATTTGGGGGGAATTTATATTTCATGGTGCATTATTTGGGGATGTGTGGTGAACTAAAGGATTAGGAGAAAGAAAAGTCATGTTCTTACAATGTCAACAGCACCAAGGTAATATAGTATGCTTATATTCCAGGGGACCTTCCAATCTGTTTGCATGCATTAACTTCAATAACTAGTATGGGTACAGTGATCACCACTATTTGCTAATTTGATCCAATTTAATCTTCTCCACAAATCTGCTAACTCAGTATTAAACACCACTTCTCACAGATGAAGAATCTTGCCTGAGACCAGTACTATTGAAACCAGGATCTGAATTCACATTAATATAACATCATCTAAGTCCACTATTCCCTTACTGGATCACAGGCTCACCCTGCAATGGAAGACACTGTGCTGTGAATCCTTGTCTGTACATTTGTCTCAAATTTTCGAGACTCTTTAAAGTTTCCATCTGAGCAAACTGTCAGGCAGGCATATGAGTTCTGCCGGCTCAGCATTCTGCCAGGGAGACAAAACAAAATTTCTGTGACCTGGGAAGAAAGGAGTCTATCTCCCCTAAGGCGAGTCATTTCTGGCTGTTTCAATTTCATTCACTTAGCAACTTCTGAGACTCAATCTCCTGTTCTTTCTCTGGAAGTTAAACTCAAAGCCTAATTGAGATATACATCTCTTGCCACAAGCTGAAGGCCTGGTGCTGACTAATGCTTACTGCAGAGCATAATTAACCAGGTAACCTGGGACATGGAACTGCACTGCTAGTTTTACCACAAGAGACAGGAGAGCTCAGTGGCTTGGGGCATCTGCTCTATAGTCAGGGGGACTGAATTTGACTTGTAACTCTACTTCCTAGCTATGAAAACTGGGGTGAATGTTGTGATTGTGCCTAGCCCCCCTGTATTATTCAACTTTTTGTCACTGTGATCAAAATATATGAAATTGACAACTTAGAAGAGGAAAAGTTTATTTTGGCTCACAGTTTCAGAAAATCAGTCCCTGGAGGGATGATTCCATTGCTCTGGGCCCAAGATGAGACATAACATCATGGTGGAAGGGTATAGTGGAAGAATCTGCTCTGCTTATGGTGGCCAGAAAGGGGCACAGGGAAGATGTACCTTTCCAGGGCGTGCCTCTTGTGACCCACCTCCTCCAGTCACGCACCACTTGCCCACAGATACCACCATTAGTCCATTCAAACTAGGATGTAATGATTAGGTGACAGCTCTCACAATCCAATCATTTCACCTGTGAACATTCCTGTATTAACACAGAAGATTTTAGGAAACACCTCACATCAAAACCATAACACTCCCTTTCTGTATCTGTAAAATGGGGATAACAATTCTAATATATACCTTGTGGGGCTCCTATGAAGATGAACTGAGATAATGACTATAAAATATTAATCAAAGTTTATGACCTAGTGCCCAATAAATGCTAAGTATAATTATGGTGATGATTTAATAGTGTCTGTCTCCATTTGAAATTATTATATGGAAGTGTTACTGCTGGAGAAGTAATTATCTACAGGTCAATGTTAGCAAAAGGAGACTACTATTTATTAATACCCACTAATTGCTGGATTCACTACCTTCATATTTACAGAGATTCTAGCAAGGAGTGTTAGTATTGCCATTATACAGATGAGAACAGCAAGTGACAAAGTGGTTAAGTAATATTACCAGAGGCAGTTGAGGGTCAGAGTCAAAAATCACCATGAGTGAAAATAAGAAGACTACCCAGAACATTGCCCTGGCAGTTGCTTCTTGGAGCTCCCTGCCCCATGGGCTGTCCACAGCTATAGGCCACATGGGCGTGAGTCTGCTTGACTCAAGGGGAAGCGTAGAGATCTTAACTTCTGCCATGGATCACCTTTAAGGGCAGGAAAAGGATGTACTCAATCATAAGAAGACCTGTTTTTAATCTCAGGCTTCATGTTTGTCTTAAAGTGTGACATCCGGACAGTCACTCAATCATCCCCAAATTTACCTTGGTTTTCTCATCTAGAAAATGAGCACACTGTTGAGGGATCACAAAGGCAACTGCTTTATAAATATGAGGCTCTGCAGGTGGGTTACTCCAAAGAAGACAAGATTCCTTAGATAACTAACCAACCTTGAGAAGGAAGGCTCAACAGCCTTAAGGCTCTGGTTTACCAATTTATTTACCTTCTGTGATCATGGGCTAGAACCCAGGCCTCAGCTATATTTAACTCAGGCTCTATTCTGAATCAACACGTTCTCAGTCCAAGTCACCATTTACTCTTGCCTGCATAACTGGTTTTGGACCCATCTGGTCTTCTGGGTTTTCTTCTGCTTCTTCATCCTACTACAATCCATTCTGCTTTCAAAAATATCAAGCAGGTCGAACCAACTACCTCCTTAGAATGCCTTTATGGTTTCCAATTGCTCTTATAAGTAAATTCAAACTCTGCAAGGGTCAAAAATACCATCATGTTCAGGGCCCTGCTGAGTACTCCAATCTTATCTGACACCCTTAGCTTTGGGCTTGGTACCTTTGCTCCAACCACAACAGCCTCCTGCTCTTCTATGACACAGTGGGCTTGTTCCCACTTCAGAGCCCTTGCACCACCTCTTCCCTCTATTATGAATTCCTTCTAAATTTTTACATGACTGCCCTTCTTGCATTTAGTCTTGGCTTAGACAATTCGTTCAAAAGATAATTGGCCAGTTCCCATACCTGGCTCGCTATTCCATCGCCCTCTTCTTTCATGGTCATTATTTGATATTTGCGGGGAGGGTATTTCTTAACTCCCTGATTGCTGATCTACCTGCTCACAGTATAAACACCAGGGGAACAGGAGGCCTTGTCTTGTGTATCTCTGTATTCCTGTGCTTAAAATTGAGTCTGGCATGCAGTTGACTGGTACCTATTAATGGGAGACATGAATAAACATTACTAACCTTAGGACTATGTGACAATGTTTGTGTAGGGCTGTCATGGAGAGTAGGAGCCCATAAGGACTACTCCTAGAATGACCTGTCTGTCTGTTGGGGTGGGGATAGAGGGCTGGTGCCAGCAGCCTGGAACCAATCCGATCAGTTTTACCTACGAAGTCAGTCCCTGGAGTCTCTTCGCTGGTATCCCCCTTGCTGGACCAGAAGATGAACAGCAAAACTGTGCTCATGAGAGAAGGTGCAACTAAACTAGAGTTGCTTGTTTGTAACAGGACATGAGAGTCTACAGCAGCTGCAGTGACCACTGGGAATCCAGATGCCAGGGAGTAGGTCTTAGCAATTCAAGGAAGATGTGTTTGGGCTGATATTTGCTGCATTGGGTTTGTAAGAAAGTTACCTCCTTGAAACAGAACCTACAATATCTGCTCCTGACCTTCTCACTTTACAGAAAAGGTGGAGACGGAGGTCCAGAAAGGCTGGGATGGGTCCACAGTTACACGGCGAATGAAGGGCAGACTAGAGGGTATTAAGTCTCCTAGCCCAAGGTCCCCTGGACTTAATGTGCAAAGGAATCACATGAAGATCTTGTTAACAGGCAGATTCTGACCCTTTGGGGCTAGGGTAGAGCCTGACTTTTGGCCTTTCAAACAAAATCCCAGGTAAAACCAAGGCTGTTGCTCCAGAAACTTCACCTAAGCAGCAAAGTCCTATCCCCAGGAATGCTTTCCTTCCTCCCTCTTCTGTGAAAACTAAAGGTAAATGAAAAATAAAAGCACAGTCTCTGCAATGCCCAGTGGGAGAAGCCCTTCATGGAGGATGCGAAGCTTTATAAATAGTTGCCTGCCAAGTTTCCGGCAAGGCAATGGTAGCTTTTCATTTCTCCAGTGATAGGTTTAGGCACTATGGACATCCCCTGTGATGGGAAGAGAAAACCCTAGCAGAGATACCTAATCCATGTTTGTGATCCATCCACTTAGAGACTATAAAGTTTGAGAGCAATGCAGGGAACATCTGATTATGGTGAATGAAGGGAAAATGCAGCTCGTAATTTAGCATAACAATGAATATTCATAGCCGAAGCAATCCCTTCCTTCAGGACTCTCAAGCATGATATAGGACAGCTCCCACTCCCATTGCCCCAAGATTATCAAGAGGCTATAATTAAAATATACTGCAGAGTTCCCAAGTTGTGGACTCAAGTGCAGATTTGGGTCTCCTAGCAATAACATATTAATAATAATGCCTGGAGCTAGAGATGGTCCACAGTTTACAAGGTGCTTTGGTATTTATCATCTTATCTGCTCAGAAGTGGCCCAGCAGGATTGTGATCCAAATAACGGAGTTTAAGTTCTTGCATTGCACTTGTTGGCAAGGCATATTTTATCTAGTTTATCACCTCTTTGGGCCTCTGTTTCCTTATCTGTTAAAGAGAATATTGGTATTAATAACAATATTACCTCTAGTAGCTCTTATAAGGATTAAATAAGATCATGAATATGAAATATGATAGAAATATTATTTTAACCAGTGTTAGAACGGTGAAAGGGTACTAAAGAGTATGGGGAAGTGGACAGTGAACTTAGTGATGTGATGCTTGTTCAGGCGTCTTTAAGCAAGTCACTTAGCAAATTAAAACCTCAGTTTTCTCATCTCTAAAATGGAATAGGTCAAGTGTTTAGCTTTTTTTTTGCCTTTTTTGAGCAGATGGTGCAGTGAAGTAAGTAGATACCACCCAGAAGTTCAATGTATAGCTAGTCACCGGAGAGTTGCTTGGCTACCAGGATCCTCTGGGTCAGCTTTGCCCTAAGTGAAGTGTGAAACTACACTCTGCTTAACATACACTGTTACAATTTGTGCCATAGGCTGACTTATCATCTAGCCCAGGGCATACTGTCATCAAACATTTAGTCAGTCAACAAACACTGAGAGGCTGCAAAGGTTCAGGTCTTATGTTAAGTTCAGAGGACACCCAAAGAGGAATGAGATCCAAACACTGCAAAGCCTTTAACTAGAGAGGAGACAAGCAGACGTGTTTGACACAACAACTAACTCTAGAAGATAGCACTGTCTTTGACTGACCTCCTAATGGAATCGTAGATATATATGTGGGACAGAGAGTGTTGGCACCCATATCCCTTTTTTCTTTTCTTGTGTTTATTAACATGATCTCCCAGGTCTCATCAGGGGGCTCTGAATAAAAGACTCTACTGCCCAAATTACAGCTTAGTGTGGTCATGAAACCAAAATTCCCTCAAGTGGTAATGATGTGTGCATTTTCCAGGTCTCATTCTTTTACAAAAGTAACTTGCTTCTACTTCCTTCTTTCTATTGTCCTGTTTGCTGAAAGTGAATGGGACAGTGTTGAGACAACTTTGACCATTCAGAAGAGAACATGCTCTGGGGAACAGCTAAGTAACAAGATGGAAGGGACAAGGGTCATCTATGACATGGAGCACAGCAACCTTCCTGTTGTGGATGCCTGCCTGCCTACTTTGGTTAGAGGACAGACCTTTTTTTTTTTTTTTATCTTGACAAGTCTTCATGTTCAGGGCTTAGCTGTGCCCTTACATAATTTGTTATATATTAAACTATGAATAGCTTGAAATTATAGCCTTTCATTCACTATTTACCAGGCATCTAGAAAATGACAGAAACCATGCAGGGCACTTTCATGTACATTATCACAGTTAATTTTATAACAATGTTAACTCAGAGCTCACAACTATCTTCATTATATAGGAAAGGAGAAAATGATCACGGTTACCTGCTGGAGGTTACATAGCTAATGAAAGACTGATCAGGGACCACTTTCTGCCTGTCTACAAAGTTCTGGTTTTTCCACTGTATCTACATAACACTAAACAAGAGTTGGAGATATTGAATTCTTAGACTCTGTCTTCGTCTTGATAAATAATACTGTGATTAAGAAGAAACAATGAGAACAGAATGCAAAAGTAAATCCAACTGCACACTCAATTATATGATAAAATCAACATAAGCAGTTATTATTTGAGCATTTATAGCTGAAGCCCCTTGTAGCAGGCTGGTGTGTATTGCATGGCAAAGGATTTCTGAGTCTCCATAATAAGAGACTTCATCTATTGGAAGAACCAGATCAAAGAAGCACAAACCCACCAGAACCCCCCCATTGGTCCTACCCTCTAAAGGAATGAGCTATGATAAATTGGCCATCATCACCTATATGCCTGTGTTTATTATGTATATATGAGTGCAGTCTATAGAAACAGAAATAATAGTCATTAAGCATAAGGAATATTCACCAGTAGGAAGGCACATAATTTACAGGCAGTGACTGTGAGAACTCTCCCCTCCCCCTCATTCAGAATGGCCATAAATTTCAGAATGAGATACACAGATAACAATTCTTTAGGCGAGAGAGAGGCCAGAGCAGTTTTATGTTATGTAATTACCTAAATCTACCATCCACTGTACTCACACTCGAGATTTATGGTAACAAGAGGGTCATGCTGGAACTCGGGGCATTTTCTTTTGATTTATGAGGATATATACCGATGACAGAAAGGGCCAATGAGAGTCCTGCTTAGGAGACTAAGGCTGTTAGAGACCCAGCCTGCTCCTGCACCAGAAGAGGCTGGAAAGAGATGGGGAAAGCCCAGGATTCCATGCCTACCACTCTACCTTAGGGTCAGGAAGTCATTCTCTCTAGCACACAAATTGACCATGTCTGACAAATGTTGTCTCCCTTGGCGGGTTTCTTACTGGCTTAGTTTAAAAAAGCCCATGTTGAAGCCAAGACACTCAGTATTCTTTATAATCTCTTCCGAACTGACTGGCCCAGTTGCAGATCCTACAGCCATTCCCATACTCAAGACACCAGATTTAACCTTCCCCCAACCAAGACTGTGTCTCACATGTCTGGCTCAATGGCCTCATACCATTTCTGGACTTGGAATTCCCTATTTCACACTTCTGGTTTCCACCATTGATGTATTCTGTGTGTCTCAGAGCTGAGTTCAAATATCATCTCCTCAAAACTTCCAGAACCTGCTGACTCTTCACACTCACTGAACCTGCCCTCCATGTTAGGGCACTATGCACAGGTCTGAAGATGCTTCTCCATGTGTGTATGTACCTTAAGGATAGCAACGTTGAGAAAAGTACAAGCTTGGAAGTAATTCCACCTTGAATTCAAATTTGAAATCCAACCATCAGTGGCTTCAAAGCCTCAGACAAGTTGCTTAACCTGTTTCCTGGAAATATAGCTGAAGAAGATATCTATCTTGCAAGATCGGTATACTGATTAAATCATTGTATTTGAAATGTCTTTCATTCAGTAAATGTTGACTTTATACCCATTTTTCCATCATGTATCTCGATACGTGGTAAAGTTTCTTCCATATATATGCTTAACAGATAATTGATGAATGAATAAGTAGATGCCATCTACTCTTAGGATATCTGAGGTAAAGATGTTTTAAATATATCACTAATAATTGGTCCTAGTTTTTAGAACTTAGGGGACTCCCAAGAAGACACTATTCCATCATTCCCAGCATTGACCAGAGTTGAAGCTATCAAATTGACTTGGAAGTGTTGAGTAATGCTTGTGTTAGTGGAAACAGCTTTTCTACATGCACACACCTGTGAGCCCAGCAAGACACTGCAATATGTGCTACTTCATCTATCTGCCTGTGCTGGTCAGTCATGCACTAGTCCACTCCCCAGCTTGTAACAGCATCTCAATCATGTAATCATACCATCTCACACTCAGCTAGAGCAAGCACAGACACATAAAAGCATAGACCTTTTTTCTCTCTACCACGCTCAACATCATTTTTATACCCTTTCCTGGTAAGATGCTAAAACTGAAAATTAAACATGAATTTATAGGTTATTGACTTCATTCCAGCAGACATATACTGGGCTTTCATCATCTTTTTGAAAGTGTCAGTACCTCCCAAAAATTTTCTGACATCTCTGATTATTTAAGATAATTAACTTTGATTATTGAAGTTAATTTTTATGGAACTGATAACTTCTTCCTGAAACTTTTTTAGCTCCAAATCCTCCATGCAAGTCCACAAAACGGTGATAATGAAGCCAACTTCAAGTTGTGTTTTCTCTACACTGAATACCATCTGTTTTGTTTGGGATAACTATTGAGTTGAGTCAGAAGTTTATAACACCTTCCTTCAGTGATTCCTATCTTGAAGAATCTAATGTAATCTTTCTAGAGAAATGTCTACACATACTTACATACATATAAACACCTGCACTCAATTTCAAGGGGTTTCCTCTTAGAGTGGGGATCTCCTCCACCTTTTTTTTCTTTGAGGCAGCCATTACTCAAAGAAGTCATATGCCTTCATTAGAATGGAGCTGTGTTTCCCAACTTGGGGGAGAGAGATGCACTCTGTGTGGTAAAGATAACTACATATGGGGCTCCCTCTTCTCTGTGAAGAGCTTAAGTGTTAACATGCTGAATCTGATGGCACGTCATGGTGCCCAAACCCCTAGACTACCTGCTGCTCCACCAACCTGAGACTGCTGTAATGAATATGTTCTGTATCCCCAGATCCACTCTCTCCTCCTTGTCTACCAAGATCTGTATTCTGGGAAGCTGACACTGGGCTGCATAAACAAACTCTTTGCCCTCTGGCTTCTTGTTGAATTCCGACAATGGGAGCCACCAACACCAGCAAGAGATGCCGAAGGAGGAAGAGCGTGAGAGTTCAGGTATTCATTCCATGGTTCTCTCAGCAAAGATTCACTGCAGTTCCTACGAGGGGACCTCTCCACAGAGCTATCTGTCTCTAGATTCTGATATCTGTCTCTCTCCTTACCCTTTCAGACATAGAGAATACAGGTCAGTCTTGCATTATCTCTCTCTTGTTTTCCTAAGTCATGCCCACTCCATAGAATAGTCTCTTTTGAGACTAATAGAGTAGAGGAAGGAGATGGAGAGAAAGGAATAAAGGGAGAGGACTGGGAAGTTCTTGGGATCAAAATCTACCAAATTACACTATTATATACGTATAGACCCAAAGATTTCTGCGTGTGTGTGTGTGTGTGTATACACACATAGAATATATATATGTATGTATGTATATACATATATATTATATACAATATGATGCTGCACTAATTCAATTAATAATAATAAAAGGGACATTAGTAGAGTAGAGCAAGTAGATCAAGGGGAGGATGGACAGAAGTAAAAGAAAAGGTATTAGGGGAGGAGATTGAGCAAATTATGTGCATATATGAATATGGCATAATGAATTCCACTGTTGTAATTATAATGTACCAATAAAAATGTAAAGATAAAAATTAATAAAAAGTTCCCTGTTATGGTCTATGCTTATATGTATGTAAGTATGTGTAGACATTTCTCTAGAAATAGGCTAAAGATCACATGTGAGACAACGCTTCCTGATTCAAGGAAGAAATGATTGTGTTGTAAGAGTCTTAACCCAATCAATGATTTCTTTCCCTGGTAAGGATTAACCGAGTGGTAACTGAAGTGGTAGGGTGTGGCTGGAGGAGGTGGGAATTGGGGTGTGGTTTTGGGGTATATATTTTGTATCTGGAGAGTGGGGACACTCTTTCCTTTTGAAGATGTGAACTCCTTCCCTGTGCCACACTCTTCCACCATGATGTTCAGCTTCATCTCCAGTCCTGAGGAATGGAGCTGGCTCTCTATGAATTGAGACCTCTGAAACTATGAGCCTTCAAATAAACACTTCCTTCTCTACAGTTGTGCTGGTCAGATCATGTAGTCACAGTAGCAAAAAAGCTGACTAAACATTCCTCTAATAATCTTTCCTAAGATTTCCCTGCTGCTAATAGTTCCTAGAACACATAATGGGTTTCATGCCTCCTTGTCTTTGCATACTCTATTCCTTCTGCCTGGAACAGTCTCTATTTCATCTGATGATCTCCTGTGTTCCAAAACTCAGTTCAGACATTATCTTCCCTCCTCAGTTCAGAGTGAAAAGTCTCTTTTAAATCAATAGCACCTTGAACACACTTCACCTGTTGGTAAATCTCCTGGCATGAGCAATTTGATTCCCTATTTTGTTGTCTTTCTGTGAACTCACCTTCCTGAACACAAGGCCTGTGATTTCTTCACTTCTGCAATTCTTAGTTCATAACCAGGCAACTTGTGGTACTCAAGAATATTTGTAGAATTGGTTGCAGATTAAGTCCTCAGCTGTGCAGGGTTAAGAAACTAACAAACAGATTTAGAATCATGCTACTCTTATCAGGTGAGTGATTGCAATGCCTGTGTAGTCTGGGGAACCAGCATGTTAGCACATAACTTATTAGACCCTGGCACAACTTCATTTTTATAGGCAGAACATCTATTTTAATGGTTACATATATAACCACAGTTTTCAATCTGCTCCTTTACCCCAAGAGAAAAATCATGGAAGGAATCATGAAAGGATGGAAATAGTGGGGAGAAATAAGTTCTCTGTGTTACTTTTAAACAGATTAGAGAGAAGAAAGAGCCAGACTCACAAAGAAATATACACTCACCTGGACAATTAAATCAGCATAATGTACAAGACAGATTTTTTTTTCTCTTCTGTCTTATGCGAATGAGCCATCTGACCAAGGTACCAACACCGAATTACCCCATGGTTTCATTTCTGTGAAGCTTCCCTTTTGCAAAACTCTTTCCAGAAAAGTTGTGATGTGACAAAGGGAGCAATAAACTTTGGATCCAGACAGATTTATGTTTACATCTTGAATGTGACAAATCTTAGTTACAGACCTTTTAGAAGGTGACATCAAGCAGGTGTTGGGATACTTCCAATTCCAGCCATACTTTTTTCTTTCCTTGCTAATAATACTTCCACAAACATGGTGAACCCTCCTAAGACCTGCCAGACATTCTGTAAGAAGTGTGGCAAACGCCAACCCCATAAAGTGACGCAGCAAGGATTCTCTGTACACACAGGGAAAGTAGCTTATGAGGGAAACAGTGGCTGTGGAGGGCCAATTTTCAGGAAAAAGGCTAAAACTATGAAGAAGGTTGTGCTGAGGCTTGAGTGTGTTGAGCCCAACTGCAGATCTAAGAGAATACTGTCTATTAAGAGAGGCAAGCATTTTGAACTGGGAGGAGATAAGAAGAGAAAGGGTCAAGTGATCCAGCTCTAAGCTTCATTGTTTATTTGTTTTGTTATAAAGATGATAAAATGTTGGGGTTATCTTCAGAGAGAGAGAGAGAGAGAGAGAGAGAGAGATAGTAAGCACTGGTTTCCTTTCCTCACCTGGCAATTGGACACTAGTACCTAATTCATGGGGCAACTGCAATGATCAAATGAGGTAATGCCCATAACACAGCACAGCACCTGGTGCTTGGTAGGTGCCCAGGAAATGTTGTCTCATAGCATTATTCCTCCCATTTGCTGAACTGGGGAAAATGGCAAAGGTACAAAGGATGGGGCACTGGAACCAATCCTTCACATATTCCTTGAGTACCAACAACAGGCATGAATCAGGTACGATTCCACCCAGAGTCTTCTTAAGAAGCCAAAGTTGGTCTTAAGGAAGCTTTAAGAGGGCAAAGGTTTAAACTAGTACATGGTAAGTTCTGGCTTCATAAAGGGAAAGGAAGCCTTCTGCTTGCAAAACACATTTTAACTGGCTTCCAATATCCATTCCTTATTCTACTTACTGATACACCTCCTCCCAAACCCTTCCATGAAGCTGTCCAGCAAAAAACTGGATTTCCCCATCTTCTTTGCTTCAGTCATGACTGCATGAATAAGTTCTGGGCAACCCATTGCCCACACAAGAAGAGTTGTTGTGAATCACTCCTTATAATGAATCTGCTTCTTCCACACCTGTTCCTCCCCTTCTTGAGGACTGGCATGGGCGTATGGTGGAGGACGGCCATCTTTGAGGAGGAAGACTTGGGGATGATAGAGCAATGAGACTGAAGGAATGGGGTTCCTGTGACTTTGTTGAGCACAATTACTCACCCCGTCCGATAGCTCCATAGCTCCAATCCCGCTTCCTGTTAAGTCACCACTGTTCGATCTCCATACCTACTGCCAAACCAATATCCTAACTAACCACACCCTGAGGACATATGTGGAGCTGGCAGTTAGCCTGATGCATACGGGGCAGAGGAGAGAGTAGGTCTGAGTGGAGTAGAGGGTGAGTGTCTGAGGTGATCAGGTAAAGGCAAAGAAAAGACAGACTAGACTTACTTCTAGATTCCTGATGAGAGGAAAGCTAGGGGCTCTGAGAAAAGGTTAAAATGTAGCCTCCCTTCCCCCATGCCACTATAAAAGAATGGAGTAAAATTAAAAATCACCCAGGAAAAAAGCCAAGAAGACACATTTTCCTTATTCCATTTTAACCCACCATCAGCCCAACTCATGGAGTAGGAGGAGGGCTCAAAGGACCAAGTCCAACTTATCCTCACTACAGGCTAGTTCAGATTCTGTTAATTGGTCGTCTGCACAGATGGGAAGTCAGAGTAAAAAGAGGCAGCCTGGTCCAGCCTGAAAGGTAGCCCTCAGCAAGCTGGGACTTACGCTGACCACACTCAAATCACCTCCCTTTATTGTTCTAGTTCCATCTCCTGGGACACACAGAGCAAATAGAATCCTTACATAACCTTTGCTTCAAATGACAGCCAAGAGAAGGTGGCTCCCATGGAGTCTGATCTTATGGAAGCAAACAGCTCTTCACTCAGTCCTCCTATTTATACATTGCTATTTTTGTCTGTGCAGACAGAATTCCCACCAAGGCTGAGCAGCCATGGGCAAACAAGATTTCTTTTCCAGGTCCAGCTTTTCTATCTGAAAAATGAAGAAGTTACACTTTTCTAATAAGTCCTCGGATCAAATACTTTCAAGAGACATCTGTGTTTACAGTGGCAGATATTGGACAATGGGAAAAGACAATAATCGTGAACTGCAAAGTGCATCCTGAGCCTACCTTTGTCCATGTTCACTTCTGTGTTTTGTTCATAGTTTGCATGTATCTTGTTTTTGGTTTTGAAGATATGTCAGCCACGCAAAACACATCCAATGGCTAGATATAAACATGTTTATGAATTCTGGTCTGAATGATCCTAAAAGTTGCTCTAGCCCTCAAATTCCATGATTCTTTTAAACAGACTCATTTGTAGAGCGGTCTCTAACGAGGCTTGTGTTTCAGCCAAAGGGAGCAGATGTGCCCTAGTGCTCCAGATCTTCCATTCATCCCAGCAGATTCCCTTCCCAGCCTTCTCTTCATTGTTCTGTGCCCCAGCAATCTAACTGCTGAGAACTGCTGAGAACTGAGCTCCTTAGACTCTGACCTCTAGTTAGGACTGGCCAGGAAGAGGGTGGGAGGAGAGAAAGTTTCTTGTCCTCCTAGCTCCTTTCTCCTTGGTCTGGCAGCTGGCAGTGACTGGGCTCCTGTACTGAAGACCATGCTCCCATGTAGGCACCTGTACCAGTGGGTTCAGATAACCACCCTCCCGCCCTTTGTCATTCAGGCCAAGGGACAGAAATGACTACCCCCTGAGAGAAACCTTTGGATAGTGCATCACCTCTTTTTGTTTTGTCTTAAACCCTTCCCACACCTCTGGAAATAAGTTCTTTCTCTCAGGCCTCCTTAGACCCTTCTCCTGTTCTGAGCACTCTCTCTCCCCTGCCAGGACCCTAATTCACTAGACTTCCTCTTCCTGGCATACTTTGAATGGTGGTGAGGGAGTCCATCCTAAAAATCCCAGATGTATTCCTCTTAAAAACATAGTTTATAGGATGTGGTATAGATCCCTGTAGTGGTTGTCTATTTTTGGTCTTTTCCAGAAAATTCTCCCCCAGGAATTAAGAACAGCCTCTTCTGTAAGGGCCAATAATAGGGCACCATTCCCTGCTCAGGGAATGGGCATGTGAACAATGCTAGGACAAGTTCTCTTAGGAATTTTTGAAATGGAACTAATAGAAGACACATTCTTTTGGATTTGAGACTAGAATGTAGTGGTCCTAGGAGTTAAGAGTGACCATGACTGAACATCAAGCAAAAAGATGGGCTACAGGAGCCTAGTAAAACTGAACTAGGGGAAAAAGAAAAGAAAAAAACTTTTCTGAAGCAAGATTGCTTTGTATTTAAAAATCTGTTTTTTTCTCACTCTGAAAAGCCACATACCAACCTTCCTGTATTTTTGTCTTTGGTTGACTTTTTTTTTTTTTTTTTACCTTAATTCCTTCAATTATATTTCCTCTCCTGGTTAAGACACCCTGAGTGAAGAGGAAGCTTGGATTGGTCTGAATTCAACTGACCACATACATGACCTCTTAGCATTCAGCTCCACAGGGTGAAATGGAGAAATGTCTCCCTTGTGTGGTTTATGAATGCTTTCCCACCAGTGATCTCATTGTATCTTCCCAACAGTTCTGTGTGACACGAACACCAGTGAGTATTATGCCCTGCCAACTGATGTGAGCACTAGGCCTCAGAGAGTAATGGTCCCAAAGATAAAGCCACTTTCAACTTTGGCCTTTGGTGGGACAATGCTGGGCCTTCCCTCAGAGAGGCACAATGACTTTGCTCATACATTTTGTTCCTGGATGGATTGTGGCTTATATCCACATCTCAGTTTGCTACTCCCTCCTTGAAAATAGTCTTCTTGCAGGCTACCTTGGGATTTACAAGCTGTTCTATTTCTACCTCCAACTGGAATTCTGGCAGTCAATGTTCAAGCTTTTAGCCTTGCTGATGGACCTTATGCCCTGGGGTTCATGGTTGGCTTCCTCTCTCCTGACTTAACCTCCTTGCTTCATCTCAGTCACCTCATGAACTGTTCTTGTGCATGGCCCCAGTCATGTTGCTCTCTGTGACCTTGACTCCGCTCAGAAGGTCAGGAGAAATCCTGGGTCCCTGTTCTGAGGATGCTAAGGAGAATAAAGAGTCCCTGTTAATCTGATTTAGTACAGTGCTCTTTCCAATGAGTGACAGTCAAGCAAAGCGAAAGGCAGAAAAAGGCCCCTCTATTCAGA
The DNA here is from genome assembly GCF_902686455.1 of Sciurus vulgaris. NCBI lineage: Eukaryota > Metazoa > Chordata > Mammalia > Rodentia > Sciuridae > Sciurus > Sciurus vulgaris. The sequence continues at coordinate 46,581,901 of NC_136461.1, forward strand.
AAATGGTTCACATAGATTTTTCCCTAATAGTGGTAGCTTTTTGTATACGTACCCTGTAGTCAATGACTGTGAGGGTGAAATGGCATTTTATAAAGTCTCATTTTCAGTCACAAGAAAAACTCTTATAAAGAAAAGTGTAGAATTTAAAACAATACAGTATGCTCTCTTTACAACTGAGACAAAAGACTGAAATAGAGGATACAGCCCAAATTAGCACCAGAGCAACTCCCACTGATGAGAAAATTATCTGACAGCAAATTACACACTGTGCTACACCATGAGCGCCATTGAAGTTTAAGGTATTGGATTAACCAAACTGGAGCAGAAGAAAAAGAAAAAAGCTAGAAAAACAAATGCAACAATATAAAGATGAAGGAGTAGAAATTAATATTTTCAAAGTACCTACTCTGCATTAGTCTATGACAGTCTTATAAATCCCATTTTAAAATCTTTTGTAGTGGCACAAAAGTTTCACAGTGGCACATGCCTGCAGTCCTAGCCACTCTGGAGGCTGAAGCAGGAGGATAGCTTAAGCCCAGGAGTGTGAGACCAGAGGAGTTTGGAGAGAAAGCTGAATGAGAGGGAGTCCCATGGAGCAGCTCCCTTGAAAGGATCAACATCTGGGACATAGCTAGCCCAAGATGGCTTCACAGAGAGGAGACCAGGAGCAAAAATGCTCTGCTCTCACCTCCTTCCTTATGGCTTCATCCAGAAGCCTGAAGGCACAGGAGTCCACAGATAGACACACTTCATATGGGTCAGACTTGTGGAGCAGGGAACAAGTAGGGAAGGGTGGAGAGGAGACGAAGTCAAATGAGCACATCCAGAATCCCAGGGTGTGCAGGAAAACAGACAAGACAAGAGGGGACTACAGGTTCTTTTACCCTGAGAATGAGGTAAACCTCCTTCAGACTAAGTTGGGTCAAAAGAGGCAAGCAGCTACCATGACACCTGTGCACTTTAGGCTGGCTAGTCTTCTGGCTAATGATAATACAATGATGAGAAAAACCATATATCTGGGAAGTCAATGTTTTAATAAGGAGCTAAGCAGCATGTGGTCTAATTGGTCTTGTCTTAGAAGGAGTCTGGAAAGCATAGTGGGGTGGATATAGAGGAGAGCTTGGTTATTCAAAGAATTCAACTGAGATTGCTCCCTTAGAGAAGTTTTGGATCCACCAAATGCTTGTGTCTTTACAGACTTGATCCTAGTCCATGTAAATAAAACTAAATGTGATCCAGGGAAATGGAAGAAATGAAGTCAAAGAAGTAGCATGGGGCTAAATTGTACGGGTATGTTGGAAGTTGTTTGTGTGTGTGTGTGTGTGTTTTGTTTTTGTTGTTGGAAGATTTTGAACAGAGGAGTATGTGATTTGACTTATATTTAACAGGACTTCCCAGGAAGACATGTAGAGAAGACTCTATGGGGACCTGAGTAGATGCAGGAGTACCACTCAGGAGCATAACCTAATAATCTAGGCAAAGAGTGTGGTGGCAGTGGAGGTGGGGAGAAGTGGCCAGATTCTAAGTATTCCTTTGTAATGCCAATGGGATCCACTGAATGATTGGCTATGAGGTGTGGGGGAGGGGCAGGAGTCAGTAAGATTCCCCTGTTTCAGCCTTCGCCTGGGAGGGATGCTGTTGTCTTTTGCTAAGGTGAGGAAGTTTGTAGGTGGGACTCTATTTGATTTGGGATGAAAAGAGAAATCAAGAGTTTTGAGCGTACTGACTGAGGTGTATACTAGACATTCATGCAGATGTGTTAAGAAAGTCATAGATGCAGGAGTCTAGAGCTCAGTGTAGAGGTCCAGGCAGGAGATACCAGTTTGGGTAATATCAGCACATAGAGTTTAAGACAAGAGGCTCCTAGATGCCGGAGTCGAGACAGAAAGGTTGAATTCCAGAGCACTCCCGAGTTCAGAGTGTGGAAAATGAGAAAGAACCCAAAAGGAGAGGCCAAGGAGGAAGAAAGAGAAGCATCTGATGCCCTGGAAACAGAGGAAGAAGATGGCAAATCCACAGATTCCACCTGCCAGTGGGATTAGGACCTCAAAGTTCTGTGCCTGACGGTCCATGAAATAAAACTTCCAGGAAGTTCATTCGAAAACCTGTTTGTAATTCTTGGTGTCTAACTGTGGGAAGGTTGTGTGTATATGGAGTTCGCTCCTTGTTGTGACGGTTACTGTGAGTTATCAGAACTCCTGTTTCAACATGAGGTGCTGTTCTTTAATGATCTTAATGAGTTGTGAATCTCTGGGTAAATGGGTAGAAAGCACATTAATTTGTTCATCATTGAACGAGGACTGGTTTCTGACATGCCAGGCACTGAGATAAGTGCTGGGGACCCAGTGGTGAACAAAGCCCAGGGAAGCACCTGCTCCCGTGGTCCAAGGGGCTTTCTTTCAGGCATGCGCAGGAGCCTAGGGAAAAGATGCTGCTCTCAGGCCCCCAGGTGCCAACTTGAGTCCCTTTTGCCTCTTCTTCCCACGCCGCATCTACACAAGAGGACTTGGAGTGTGTATTAGTAATCAGACATGCATTGTCTCACAGTGCTGGAGGGTCCTAAGAGGAGGGTCTGCCCTGGCCTTTCTCCTTGGCACTCCAGACTGTCACTTTCTTCCATCTTCCCTCTATGCTTGTCTGTCTCTGTGTTCAGATACCCACTTTCACAAGGACACCAGTGCCACTGGCTTAGAGTCTACCCTAATGACTTCATTTTAGTTTGCTTACCTCTGTGAAGATAGCATCTCCCAATAAGGTCACATTCTGAAGTGCAGGGGGTTAGGACTCCAATATCTTTTTTTTTTTTTTTTTTTTTAAGGGAAGCACACAGATTCAACCACAACACAGTGCCTGTCCTTGTGCTAGCTCTTTGGATGATGATGAGGCTCTTGATCCAGAGCAGGCAGAAAGTGGCATTGAATTCAAGTGGTTATCAACAGACAGTTCAACTGCCCACTCCAGAGCAGAGTTTGAGTGTTGACCCTACTTCTTGCTCATCTTTGTTCTATCCCTTCACTTCCATGAACTACCACATTAATTGAAAAATATCAGGGCATAGGTATGTCCTTCATCAGCTCATTGCAAGTATCAGCTAAAACAAAATATGGACCTGGCATAGTCTAAGTACTCAAATATTGACTGTTCTTATTATTATGTGTACTTTAAATGTTTGTAGAATGAATTTATGTGCAAAAAAAAAAAAAACAATAAAGTAAGGGGAATTCTCTACAAAAACCAATCATTTCCATTCTGAATGGCTCTAAGCTTTCCAGGGCATTTTCCCATCCATACAATATCGCACATTGATGACCACTATCATCCCCATTTTTTGGATGAGAATACTGGAACCAAGGGAGATGTAAAACGGCAGGCAAGGGACCAGATCAGCAGTAGTTCTCTCAGATGTCCTGAGAGAGGTGCTTTCTTTCTCTTTTTGAATCATCCTGTAGTGCTTATGCCCACATACTGAGCATGCCACAATTATAAACAATCCCCACGAGAAGCTGTCCAAAGGAATTCAGAGCATCTCTGCGCTCCTTGCTGAATAATTGAAATCCTCCACACACCCAGGCTTGAATTGGTTCCCTAAATGCCTTCACGCTCTTGGAAGCTGGGGAGCTTGGCTCCTTGGGGACCTTTCTGTTTCTTTTCAAACCCAAAGCAATGGACTTGAAAATCTAAATCCAAAAAGCTAACAAAGACCTTATTAATTGTGGCTTCTTTATAAACAGTTTTTTTTTTTTTTTTTTCACTCTTTTTTCCCCTCTCTCTAGGCAACCCTTGCATAAAAATATCCATTCGCCAACTGTTCACCAACTGTTCCTCCTCTTGCTGGCATACCTTGCTCGGCATTCAAAGATGCCAGAGCGCGTCTCTGCTGCAGCATTCCATGCTGCCCGGGCTTGCCGCCATCAGGTCTTGATATGGGGGACATGTGTGTTGGGGAGTGTCTGGCAGAGGAAGCCTGGGCTGTGTTGTGGTGAAGGTTAAGGCTGGAAATGCAATGACCACGTCATGGGCTTTCTAGTAAGCTTTGAATCTCAGTTCTGTCTTGTTTTTGCTGTGTGTCATCACCCAAATTATTTCACTCTCTGAGCCCTAAATTTGTTTCCTCTAAAGGACAAATAATGCCTGTTTCCAAGAATTATCATGAAGATCAGATGAACTCATGTATGTGACCTCCTTTACATGGTGCTTGGCATACTATACATGTGTAATAAATAAAAATTTTCTTTGGCCCCTTTTTTCCTAATGAACTCATCATACCCAGTAAGAGAGAAATAAATTCACACACACACACACACACACACACACACAAAGGAAATCCATGCAAGTGTTAAGCATTAATTCAGTAGTGTAAAAGATATAGAACATTTGCAATCCTCTCTTCTTGCCTTTTGAAATACACATTCTTTTTAACTACAGTTACCCACCTATGCAACAGAATACTGTACTTACTACTCGGACCACCTGGAACTGTGTGTGTGTGTACTGAGCAGCCTCTCACCTCCCTCCCTGCCCTCTACCCTCTCTAGTCTCTGGTATCCATGGCTCCATTATCTAGTACTATGTGATCAACCTTGAAGTGATGGATAGGCTAATTGGCCTGATTTGATCATTACATAAGGTATATGCATACAGAAACATCACATTATACCTCATAAACATGAACAATTATGATGCATCAACTAAAATAATTTACAAAAGAATTTGATACGGAAAATTATCTGGTGATTTACTCAGAAAGTGGAGGTGGCTGTAAGTGTTCCGTTCAGAGGAGGGAGCCATCTTTGCAAGCTATGTAGGGATCTAGGTGTAGCCTAACTCTACCTTACAGCAGACAGTTCACCCCTTCAGTGACTCTACAAGCACTCAAAAGTGTTGACTGTGGTCAAGAGCTAAGCCACCCAGGCATAAATGAGTAGATTCCAGTATCCGCCTTCAGGAGCTCATGGAGGAGCCAGGGAGCCAAACACGCCAGCAGATAGCAACAGGGGAACAGAATCAAAGATTAAGGACCAAATTCCAGCCCAACTAGTTAATAGCACTGTGGCCTTGGCAAGTGACCTAACTTCTCTTTAAGTCTTTTTAAATTAATGTAAAAATAGTTCATCAGGTCATTGCAAAGACTAAATGATAAAATATTTATCAACACATAGCATAGTCATGGTGCATAAGAGTTCAACATAGGCTAACTGGAAATTCAAGATAAAAGGTATATACACATATATTCACATATCCTAAATTATGATAAGGTATTCCTGCATATATATAGTATATATGTATGTGTGTGTATATGATGTATATTTGTATATATAATCTATATTATATGCACTTGCTCCTTCACGTCTGTAGGTTCCACATTCAAATGTTGAACCAGTTGCAGATTAAGAATATTTGAAAAAACTTCATCTGTACTGACTATGTACATTTTTCTTGACATTATTCCCTAAATTATAAAGTACAAGAACTATTTACATAATGCTTATTGTATTTGGTATTATAAGTAATCTAGAGATGATTTAAAGTATCTGGGGTAACGTGCAGAGGTTACATGTAAATACCATGCCGTTTTATATAAAGGACTTGGTCCTCCAAAGAGTTTGGTACCCACAGGTGACTAGTCCCCTGAAGATTCCAAGGGACAACTATGTATGCGTGCATATGTACTCAAGTATGCACATACCCATGCATACGATAGTTTTACAAAGTACTGTGGAAAGTCCCTAACCTCTGAAGTTCTTACTCTCTTTTCAAAAGGATCAATTGGCTCAGATTATTTCCTATGACCTTTTTTTTTTATTTTCCCCACGATGCTGGGGATTGAACCCAGGGCCTTGTGCTTGATTCAATAGCCACACTAGTGCCCTTAGCGCCTACTCCATTACCTAAACATTTGCTCAGGATCCCATCTGCCTCCCAAATTCCACTGCTATCAGGAATCCTAGTGTTTCTTGTATGGATCCTCACAGATAGAGCCTCTGACATAAGCTTTTGCCTCACTAAAGAAATGCAAATAGTGTATTTAGAACCCTGAGTTCACTCTTCCTTCTCTCCCCCAGTTTCATTCTGCATTTTTTCCTTTTCCTACTTTGGTGTACCCTTACAGAGGCCACGTGACCTCGCTTTGGCCGGCCTTCCGTCTTGCCCTCTTTACCTGGCTTATTTCTTCCATGTCCTTCAGAAGTGAGTCCGACTCTGACAGTAATCATTCACTCAAGCACAAACAGCTTGAGAGCCTCAGACACTGTGCAAGGTGCTGGATACAGAGTGAAAAGCAAAACAAATGACCTTCCCAGCTTCGTGGGGCTTAGTCTAGAAGCCGGGCAGCCACGGAGGGAGTCACACACACAAAAAAACTTAAGAACACAACAAAAGCCATGGAGGAAAAGCCCAGGGTGCCAAGTGGACAAGATACAGACTGACCTGGTCATGAGTGAAGGTCAGGGAAGGAGCTCAGAAGCGGTGGCATAGGCCGGCTTGGGCCTCCTCTGCTTGTAATGTGCCATTCTCTCTCTGATTGTCTCTTTACTTCTAATCTGTGAACATTTTGAAAGTGGGTGAAACACGGATCCCCAGGGCCTGTTCCAAGTCTGGCACTTCGTAGACACTCAATAATTAGAAAGGAATTTTTTCTTGTTGAAAAGAGACACATCTTTAAGCAGACTTCAAGCTCTAGCATTTTCTCCGGACCCCATCTGGAATCATCCTGAATATTCTAGATGCCCGGATGCACATCCAGGCTACTGCCCACTTCCTCTTCCCCTTTATCATCCCATGGGAAGAGGTGCTGTATCTCCAAATTAGCCCCAGGGCAGCGCTCATCTGCTCTGCCGCCAGACTCCTATCGCATTGCATTTAATACATGTGTATAATGAATGCCGCACACATTTGGCAGTGCTTCCATGCACCATGTCATTATAAGCCGTATTGACAGCAAACAAGTCACATATTCTCCCTGCGAACACTACAGGAAAAAAGAACATATAATTTTGTTGTTGTTTGTACATTTTTTTCCAAGTCACATTGGACACCATTTGCCTTTCATTAGAAACACCATGCTGACAGTAAAATCACATATCCCCAACACACAAAGAGGAGGAAAACAAGCTGTTTGGGCCCCCTGTGAAGGGGAGGAGCAACAAGCAACGGCATGGCCTTTGGGGAGCGGTGGGAATAGTGGAGCAGGCTATTCCCAGGACTTTGGTGCCTGGGAGAGTAGATGCTTTTTGCCTGGTGGGTTTTGTCCATATGCTCCTGCCCTGGAATTTTACTCCACCCAAGACTTGCCTCATTCATTTTCTTATTAATTCGTTTATTTGTTCATTCATCTATCCAACAACATGTTTTGAATTGCTACATACTCTTTCTGGCATTAACTTTGGGAGGAATTTAGAATGTTAAAACATATTGAGCTCCTGTTATAGGCATTTGCTACTCATTTAATTTTCACAGAAACCCTATGAGATCTGTATTATTGATTCTGTTTCACAGCTTTAATAACTGAGCATCAGAAAGCCAAAGCGGTTTGCTCAAAGTTTACCAAGAGAGGATGATCAGGATTTGAACCTCTGCCTATCACTTTCTGTACAATAAACAAATAAATGAGTATTTATCAAGTGTCTACCATGTGAAGCACTGCCCATGTTTCTGGTGTAGATTTGCTATTATAGTTGTTGCATCCCTGATGTTTCCATAACTGCAAGTTTGTTCGTTCGTTCATTCATTCATTCATTCATTCATTCATTCATTCATTCATATGCTTATTCATTTAATGCTTATTCAATATCTTCTCTGTGAGTTTCCTGAGGGCAAGATTTATGTCCTAGTTATTTCTATAGTCATAGGCTATAATAGAGGGCCTAAGACTAAACAGAAAACTGAAATCAATTGGAAAAAAGAGAAGAAAGAAGAAATGGGGAGAGGAAGTTCCTCCCTGTGGAAGACAGGCATGTAAATTGTGAACTGGAGTGAACTCTGGCAAAGTAAATCCATGCATTATTTCTGGGGAAACCTTGAGGAATCGTGGCAACTGGAGAAATGAAGGTTTTACCAAAAAAGAGTCATTTTAGCTAGTCATAAAGACTGAGAATTCCAGTGTGTGGAAACTTAAGGCCGTATCATCAGCAAAGACAGAGGGACACGGCAGGATGGTAGAGGCCACACCACAGGAAGAGGAAACACTGTGGCAGAGACAGAGTCACAGGAAGGCAAGAAGGGACATAGACTGGGAAGACTCTGTGGAGCCAGAACGTGGACAGCGTTGAGTTTCCTTCTTTTTCCTGTGGCAGGAGGGGGGAAGTGTATCTCATGGGTACATTTTCTTTCACATGAACCTGTAAACTTTTCTTCTAGAAAAGAATGCAGAAGGGCAACAGTGTGGTATGAATTGAATCAAGCATCACCAAGAACATGGCCTGAGGAGTCAGTGTCTAGAGCTTAAGCTATGCTCTGTCACTTAATGGGTGTATCACCTTGGGCAATCTAGTCCTATTCTCTAGCCCCTTGGCTTTTCATAGGTAAAATCAATGATAGCACCAGGCTGGGGCTGGGGCTGGGGCTGGGGCTGGGGCTGAGTGGTAAAGCACTTGCCTAACATGTACAAGGCCCTGAATTCCATCCCCAGCACTACAAAAAATACTAAAAACTTTAAACATATGATAATAGATACCTCATAGGTGGTAAGGATATGTGAAATTAACATGCATAATAATTTTAATCTCTGGAATGTAGTAAGCTTTTGATAAAGGTCATTGACTTTTATTGTCAATTGCATGATTCTCAGCCAGAAGGGCTTAGAGAACAAACTGGAGATGCCTACAGAATAAAGAAGCAGCATCCACCTTGTGGAAGTCCATTCATTCTCCATCCAACAGCATTAACTAAGAACCTGCAAACCACCATTAGTGTTCTATGAACTACTAATGCACAAAGGAGAAATGCACAGCCTTGACCTCAGGGAACTCACACTATTTAGGGGCAGAAGGTAAGTGGAGAGCTATAATGCAGAAGATCCCCTGCACATGATAATGGACCACTAATGTGGAAGACCACCATGTGCTAACGATGTGTGTTGAGGCAGATTTCTTCACCATCTTTGAGAGATGGTCTTCATTTTTAAATAGAAGGGTATGATAAAATTTGATAAATTGTTATAATAACATAATGAGCTAATGTAAATGAAAAAAAAAAAGAATTGGCACCTTGCCTAGTTCACAAATGATCTTCGATAATTGCTTACTCAATGCATAAATGGATTAGTATTACAATAGAGGGAACATTCAAAATGCAGCAGTGTTACAAGAAGGAATGAGCTAGGGAGGCAAGGACTGCTCACTGTGGCCTAGCTTGCCCAGTTATTTTAAGGAGGCTGTGATAAATTAAATAGGGCTGAACACTCCTTGCAGCTTCTTTCATGATGAGCTGACCTCCTGAATGTGGGCTGGTTTGTTACTTATTTTGACCACTAGATTATAGGAGAACTGATACTCTGTGAATTCTGGAGACTAGTCTTGAAAAGAAAAAACATCACCACATTGCCACTATTAAAGAAGACATTGACCTGGAGGATAAGATGACACATAGAGAAGAACTGAGGAGCCCCAGTCAACATCCAGCAGCACCTTTTAGGCATGGGAGTGAAGCCATCTTGGAAATCTTTGCTCAGCCCCCTCCAGCTGTAGGCAGCTGCCCGAGTGAGTCCAGAGTACCAGCAGAGGAACTTCCCTGTCCACCCACAGAATCATGGGAAATAATATATTGTTGTTTGAGGCCACTATGTCTTGGGATAATTTCTTTTTTCTTAATTTTTTTTAGATGTTGATAAACCATTATTTTATTCATTTATTTATATGTGGTGCTGACGAACTCAGTGCCTCACACATGCTAGGCAAGCTCTCTGAGGTAATTTCCTATACAATATTTAACTGAAACAGAGTCCTGAACTTGTATGCCAAGGAGATCTTTAAATCATCTAAAATTTATGCAAATGTTTTGTGCATGTTCACATTTCTAGCTTTTCTGGGGATCTTGTGTATCAATTTCAACTACTTTTTTAAAAATTATTTTTCATTTTTACAGATTGCATTTTGATTCATTGTACACAAATGGGGTACATCATTTCGTATGGTCATACACAATGTAGAATCATACCATTTGTGTAATCACACAATATTACATAGGGTAATGATGTCTGTCTCATTCAAAAGAGTACATATACTGAAAAGGTTAAGAACCACTTTTTAAAGTCTAGGGCAAGAATGTCAAGAACTTATTCATCTTGTGGTCTTGATTCACATTGCCCTATTGATTAGTGATATTGAATATCCTTTCACACACATGCCAAACATTGCACATTGACCATACTGTATTGTGCACTTGAACATTTGTTAAGAGAGCAGATCTCTCCAAAAGGGGCTGAGGATATAGCTCAGTTGGTAGAGTGCTTGCCTCACAAGCACAAGGCCTTGGGTTCAATACCCAGTACTGAAAAAAAAAAAAAGAGTGAAGATCTCATGTTAAATGTTTTTAACACAATAAAATATAATTTTAAAAAATTTGTGAAAGTGTGCACAGGCACCCGAGAATGCTAAACTTCAAAGGTTTCTGCTTGAAGACAGAGCCAACTACACAGCACACAGGTCAGCATTGTGTGAGAAGCACAGTTGTGCTAGAGCCATCCTACTGCTGATCTCAACATCCTGCCCACCTCTTGTTAATTAGCACTGTCCCTAGGTGTAGACTACTGTAAGCCTTTCCTTATAAGTTGTCACTTGGTCACTCCATTATATCAGGTTAAGCAAGTAAGTCTCACTTTTTTAAACAGCAAGGAACCCAGAAGACTCCTAATCTTACCTGCTTGATCCTCAACTGAACCTAGTATTGTCCACTATACCATCCACTATCAAAGCTGGGATGGCCACTACCATAATACCTGGAAGATTTTAACCTCATAATACCTAAATTTGATCCACATATGTGTCACCATGATGACTCAACAAAATGTGCCTCCCTTGTTCCCATGGGTTCCCCAAAGGCCCACCAGTCCTGAAAGCCCTAGCTAAGCAAGAGAAGTCAAAAGATACTTGATTTGGATTTAGACCACAGTGTGGTTAAGACTACAGACACTGAAATTCAACTGGGTGACCAGCTGTAGCCCCTTAAGAAGTAATGGAGATAATAGTAGTGCCTGCTTTACAGGGTTTTGTGAGGAATTAACTGGTTAAATAAAGTATAATTTATATACGTTAACATATTCAAAGCACTCAGAAGAGGGTTCAACTCAGAGTGAGTGCTCGATAAAAGTTAGATCTTTCTAGGAAGAGAGTGAATGATAGTAATAATGCTGGTGATAATGGTGGTGACAAAAATGTGATTTTGAATCCCAGTTCTGACATTTATTAGCAGTGTGATCTTAATTTCTCAAAGTTTTGGTATTTTCCTATATAAAATGGGGGCACAAGTTTCTCGTGGTAATTAAATGATGAAGAGGAAAACACAGTAACAGACACATAATAAATACACCCTATAAATGGTATTTTATTCTCTTCTGAGGCTCCTACTTTCCTAGGATGTGCAGATGCTGGGGTAGCATTGGAAAGGGCACACGTGTGGATTTTTAACAACAGGAAGTATAAAAGTCACTTACTGAAATGATGGTGGGCTCATGGAAATCACTCTAGGGTCCCCTGTGCCCTCTCTGTCACTGAGAACTCCTCTCAGTCCACTGCTTCTTGCCTTGCTATTAAGGAGCTTTTGAGATAGATTAAGACAATAGCATCAACAGAGGTATAATTTTCTTCTATCCCTCTTTAATTAGCTGTGAACCACAAGGCTTTCCAAGTGGCAAGAGAATCGGGGAAGGCACAGGGAGCAAAACCCCACCATTTGAGTTTGTAGGATAAGAAGCACTTACTAAACACCATTCTGAGATCTGGATAAAAGATGCTGCCAGCTGTTCTCTTATCTTTTTTAAAAACGAACCTCTGTCTGTCGGTACATTGCCAACTCCAGCCTACAAAATTGGCATGACTGTTTTGAGGATAAGAAGCAGAAAGTCCGAGCTTTGGAAATGTGGTAGGAAGCAGATGCGTGTGTCGTGCATCTTTGCCCTGACACGCACAAGTTTTGTTTGTGTGTGTGCATGTGTGTTTGTTTTTTGTACCCTTTAGTACCAGTCTTTCTGACCCTCAATTTTCATATCAGTAAAATGTGGGGTGGGTTAGAATATAGCTTCCAAGCATTTGTTACACAGCTTTCGTATGCAGAGCCTTACAACCATGCTCAGCTGAGTGTTTTCATGCCCATTTCTTTGAATGAGAATACTGAGGCTTAGAATGCTGAATTTTCTCAAGAACACACAGTTTGGAAACAATGGAACAAACTCAGCCAGGGATCTAGGTTCTTAGTTTGTTGGTTTTGTTTTTTGTACTGGGGATTGAACCACTGAGCTACATCCCCAGGCAATTTTAATTTTTTTAATTTTGAAATAGGGTCTCACTGAGTTGCTAAAGCTGGCCTCAAACTTGGCAATCCTCTTATCTCAGTCTCCCAAGTCATTAGAATTGCATCCATGTGTCACCACTTGCAGATAGGGATCTAATTCTCTCTTAATTCATCCACTGCGTTGTAGGACTTCTCCTAACTCCATAAATTTGTGTTATTTGTATACTGTTGAATTGTTGGCAGATCAGAGGCAAAGCAATGACGTATAAATTCTCAAACCTTTCAGCATTATTTTGTTTAACTGGAATAATTGAAGAAAAGATTGAATAGTCAGGGTACCTAATCATCATACACATTACAAATATGAATATTCACTTTTCAAAGAGTTTGCAAAACTAATTTAAGAATCCAATATTTCTCAGCCAGTTAGTAACAGAGCCTGGAAGAACCATGACATTTTTATGGTGTTCCAGAATCTGTACATCCATCAAGTATTGTCTGTAAATTGAAAAAAATATGTCTTGCCAATATATGAATTAACATTTTTCAAACATATGTAGATAGTTCCATAAATGTTAATTCATGCATGCTTGTTCATATAATATTTGTACCTACTTAACATCCTCGTTGATTTAAAAATGACACTATATTATCCACTATAGCTTTAAGTCATCATATCCTTTCTTAAATAACAGATTCCAAAGTTATTACCATGCCTCACAAAACTTCTTGGTGGAATTAAAAAGGAGTGCTTAGACAAAGGTAAGTTGTAAACTGATTCTTCACGTATAAAAGTATGAAGTGCTTTAAAATATGCGATTTCATTTGATTCTTGGAAACAACTCAGCAATCATCATATAGCACTCTGAGAGCAATATTCTACCTAGTTACCTTTCTGCCTGGTTAGGTTCTGATTAATTGGGGATTTAATATCCTTTCATGTTACATCAGTTTTGTGATTTGGGTGTTGTAAAAACTGAATACTTGAATTCCCCCCAAATTTATATGCTGAAATCCTAATCCCCATTGTATTATGTTAAGAGGTGGAGTTTCTGATAAGAGATTAGGTTGTGAAGGTAGAGCTTTATGAATGGGAGTAGAGCCTTTAGCAAACAGTAATAAGATAAAAAAAAGAGACCCCCAAAGAGCTTTCCACCCCTTCTGCCACGTGAGGATAGGGTAAGATGGTACCATCTATGAACAAGAAAGCAGGCCTTCGCCAGACACCAAATCTGCTAGGCATTGATCTTGAATGTCCAGCCTCCAGAATTGTGACAAATAAATTTATTTTGTTTACAGTGTGTTATAGCAGCCTGGATAGGCCATGACAGAGGTTACTGACAATAAATCCTAAAAGTGCAAAGAAAAATGGATCCCAACTAGAGATAAGAGAGCTTTGCTTCAGAAACAGCCAAAAAAACATGGGTGGAGAACATCAGAACGGCCCCTATACCTCTCCACAGAGGGTTAGCCAGCCAAAGTGATTACCCACAAACCCCTGCAGCAGGAACAGCAACTTTGCTGTCCTACCCCCATCACAGCCCACCATGCCCTTCAAAGATTTTCCCAAGATTCGTTGCTGAGATATTTTGAAGCCACAATTAAATCTAGAATCCAGAGCATGAGACAAGGATACCAACAGCACTTGAAGAAAACTGCTATTGCTGGTAACCTATAACCTCTGGAGAAGATTTAGTGAAAATCAATAGATTATTCAGAAGACACTAAAGAAAGCTGGTAACTTAAAACATCATGGACAAGGAATACACTCCTTTTGAATTCAAAGCCCATGGTCACTCCATTTCAAATCCAACCTCCCAGCATCTAACTGCCTGCAATAAACCATTGCAACTGTTCATCCATCAGGAGTAGAATAGCTTAGATGCCTGGTCCAGTGAACTTTCTGGAAATTCACCATGTAATTTTCAAATTATCTGTTTCTTTGAGACCTGTCACAGAGATCTAGTGTCCTCCTAGAAATTCACAATTTTCTATATGAGAGATAAGAAATAGATTGAAAATTAATTCCCCACTAAAAAATATATCTGAACACCTTCTGGAGTTCACTCATATCATAGAGACACTAAGCATTGTATTGTTTTTATGACCCAGGGAGGTGGATCTTACATCATTACCCCCATTTACACATGAAAAACAAAACAAGGCAGTTATTCTGGGGCTGACTTTGTCTATGCATAAAGAAGGCAAAACTTGGGTCTTCTGGCTTGTTTAGTTGTGCTTTATTTGGCTTTTTGCTATTTTCAATAATTCCTGTTTTTTCCCTTGACTTAAAAAAAAAAAAAAAAAGTATTGTTCATAGTCTCCCTAATCTGCTTTCCTGTATATTACTGGACCCACTTTATGAGGGTCTTGAGCTAAGGTGGGAAGATTTTCTACTTTGCCCTTGTTGAGGGTCTGCTATTTGCTACTTTTTCTTCAGGTCTGATGTTGATGACTGTCCAGGTGTAATAGCAACTTCTAACTTTAGCATTCAGGCACCTTCTAAGAAACAAGAGGCCTCGATCCCAGTTCTAGCAAGTCCACTTTTAAGCTTGGTAACGTCAGGCAAGCCATTGTCTCTAAGACCGGAATGTTCCATCTCTACCCTGGGGAATTCCAGGAGGTTATAACGTTAAAAAGAGGCCAGAGAAACTGATGTACTTTACAAATGGGAGAGAGCTGCATTTTTCAAAGCTATGTAGTTATTTTCTATTAAGAATCACAAATCAAATGCTTTCAGGGGCCAGGTAGGTTGTAAAGGAGTGCAACAGGTAAGTTTGATCATTGTGAGTGATGGAGCTGGAAGCCCCACATGTGAGTGCAAAGGTGTTGTTTTCTTTATTCAATTAAAAAACAAACAAACAAACAAACAAAAACAGTCAAAACAGGCACATGTGATAGTCAACTTGGGCATGTGGGGCACTAGTTAAGAATCCCATTTCCACTAAAATACCTCCAAAATTGTGGGCTACTGACCCCCAAAGGGGGTTTATATTTATTTCAAAGTGTCATGGATCCGTATATACACTAAACATTATCCATCAACTGAAATGCAATGCTTGAAATCCTATGCCAAGTACATCCATAGAGGAGTATTTTTCAGTGTAAGTAAATAACATTGTGATTAATAAAGTAAACCTCATTCAAAACATAAGCAAATTCATATTAATTTTTTATTAGTGAAGAGTTCTCAATCAGCAGATACTAACACTATAGAACTTGTTCTTACGGCAACCAGGGGAGGGTACATCATTTTTTACTTTATAGATAGGGAGCTTTCTAAGCTTACATTTTGGAAAACAACTCCAAAACATTTTTTAAATTAAAATAGACCATCTAAAGTGCATAAGTAACCATAACCAGCTCTATCAATCAAGAGATAGCTTCTGAATCTGATCTGGCTTTGGCAGGAAAATTAGGAAGACCTATGCTGTTTATCTGCACTTTCTGAGGGATAAACAAGTGACTGGCAGAATTCCTTGGTATGAGGACATAGGAGAGATGTCCTTCGAGTGGGCCACAGAAAGAGACCCTCATATTCACAAATAACCCTAGAAAGCCAGTGCATGTGTGTTCTTGAGTGTGTGCACACATAAACACACACACAGTTACCCTACGTGCTGTGTATTTCTCTAAAAGGTATGTGCTCTGGTGTGCCCAAGTCCAATCCTGAAAACTGTAGCTGTTGCCTTATTTGGAAAAAGGGTCTTTGCAGAAGTGATTAAGTTGGGGATCTTGAGATAGGATGAATATTCTGGATTATCTATATGGGCTCCAAAAACAATCACAGGTGTCCTAATAAGAGGGAGTTACAGGGAGATGTAACACAGAGATTTACCCAAAAGACAGGGCAAAGGGAGACTTGCAGATGCTGGTCTTGAAGACTGGAGTGATGTGGCTACTAGTTAAGGCATGCCAGCCACACCAGAAACTGAAATAGGTAAGGAACAAATTCGTCCTCAGAGTCTCCAGAGGCAGTGTGGCCCTGGCAGTAAGTACCTTGATTTAGGCCCAGTGACCCTGATTTCTGACTTCTGGTATTGAGAACAGTAAGAATAAATTTCTGTCATTTTAAGATGCCAGATTTGTGACAGCAGTCATGGGAAGTTATTACAAAAAATTTCTCTCTTAAATATCCAATTTACATGCCTACGTTCCATGGCGACATCAAACATACATCAGCTCTTGTTATACAAAGCTCTTATGTAGAACTGGAAACTCTTATACATAGCCTAAAACTGACATTCTCATCCATCCTGTGACTCAAACACACACACATAATCAGTGTAATCCTTGTTTCCTCTCAAGACCTAAGACCTTTAACAAGTCCTGATGGTCTACTTCCAAAATATTCCCAAAGCGTTCACTTCCCTCCACCTCTACTGCCAGCCTCCAGGTTACTATTGTTTCTTTCCCAATGACTACATGAGTCTCCACACTGTCTTCTGCCATTCATACCTCTACAACAACTTGTCCAGATGATAGTCAAATGCAGTCATTTAAAATCCTCATGGGATCATTTCATTCTTTTGTGAGCACTCCCAACCTGCTCTCTCAGTTTTTCAGTATAAATCCAAATTCCTTACCATTTCCTATGATCTGACCTCTCCTTCCCTCTCAGACTCCATCTCACCCAGCCTCTCCTCCTCTTAAGCCCAGGCACTCTATCTAGGCTTCTTTCTTGCCAGGCTTACTTGTCTCATGGCTTGTGGTTGCTGATCTTCTTTCCCATCTATGGCTTTTCATTTGACTGTCTCCTCATTATTTAGACTTTAGCTCAGATGTCATCTCCTCAGAGAGAGCTTCCTAGACGACCCCAGCCACACCCCAATCACTGTCCATTTCTTTACCCCATTTAACTTATGTATTTTTACAATATTAAGTGCCATTGTAACATATTGGTTGTTTGTCAATTTTCTTCTAATCTATGTCCCCTCGTTCAAATAAAAGTGCCAAACCAGGGCAGTGACTATATCATATTTACTAAAGTCTCCCTGGAGTCCACATCAGTATTAGTATATGGTGAGCACCCAACAAACACTTGTCAATTTCATGACTGGCTCTCAATTTTTGTTAGAACTCTGAGTTGTATGTGAGGATCTTAAAAATACTGAATCTTGGGCGCCATTTTAGACATTTCCAGGAAGTAGGGACCCATGATTTTTCTACTGAAAAAAAGACCCCTAAGTGATTTGCTAAGTAGATATGATAGAAAACCACTAACCTAAAACCTGTAACTAGGTGACATGCAAGTCTCCTGCATACAGACCCACCACACAAATAAATACCTTCCACATAAATCTTCTATAGAGTCATTGCATACATACATATGTGGCTGCCTATCTGTTAAAAATACCACATATACAAATATTCCACACATTGATCTTTACCTATGATATACATATATAGTAATTATTCAAACAAAAGTACCATTTCCTGAGTGCCTACTTAGTACCTAGTTCTGGAATGGGCATATAGATTGGAGATTTAAGGACCTAGTTCTAGCTCTTAAACAGCTCACAGTCTATCACCTCTCCAGCCTCAACAGTATGTTTGTGTTCTTCCAAATTCATTTGTTGAAATCTTAACCCCCAACGTGATGTTGTTAGGAGGTGAATCACTGTGTGATCAATTAAGTCACTAGACTAGAGCCCTCAGGGGCAGGAATAATGCCCTCATAAAAATCTAGGAGAAAGCTTTCTCCCCACCACTTCCTCCATCCCCTGCTGATGTGAGAACACAATAAGAAACCAGTCATCAGCAAAATGAGAAAGCAAAATGAGAAAGTGCTCATCAGGCACTGAATCTGTAGGCATCTTGATCTTGCACTTTCCAGCCTCCAGAACCATGAGAAACTTCTCTTTGGTGATTTGCCCACACTAAGGCAATCGCCAAAGCAGACCACTACAACCCAAGTTGGCACATGTCACAACAGGGCAGTGAGCATACAGGCAGGAGGTTGAGAGAGACTGCCAGGCTGGCGAGGTCATATTAAAAAACAGGCAACATGTGATTTGTGTCCTAAAGGACAAAAGTGACTTAAGTTGGAAGGAGGAAATGAGAAGAGAAGGGTCCTTGATGTCAAGGAAACTGAAAGGTACACTCATGCATTGCTGGTGGGGCTGCAGATTAGTGCAGCCACTCTGGAAAGCAGTATGGAGATTCCTTGGAAAACTTGGAATGGAACCACCATTTGACCCAGCTATCCCACTCCTTGGCCTATACCCAAAGGACTTAAAATCTGCATACTACAGAGATACAGCCACATCAATGTTCATAGCTGCTCAATTCGCAATAGCCAGATTGTGGAACCAACCTAGATGTCCTTCAATTGATGAGTGGATAAAGAAGCTGTGGTATATATATACAATGGAATATTACTCAGCCATAAAGAACGATAAAATTATGGCATTTGCAGGCAAATGGATGAAATTGGAGAATATCATGCTAAGTGAGATGAGCCAATCTCAAAAAACCAAAGGTCGAATGATATCGCTAATAAGTGGATGAGGACACGTAATGGGGGGAGGGAGGGGTTAGTGTTAGGGTTAGAGTTAGGGTTAGGGAGGGGGGCAAGAATGGAGGAAGGAAGGACTGTATAGAGGGAAAAGAGGGGTGGGAGGGTGGGGGGAAGGGAAAAAATAACAGAATGAATCAAACAACATTACCCTATGTAAATTTATGATTACACAAATGGTATGCCTTTACACCATGTACAAACAGAGAAACAACATGTATCCCATTTGTTTACAATAAAAAAAAAAGAATATAGCAGAGTAATTCCACAGAGATCTAAAAATTATTTAATTTGTTGTTTATTCAATAGAAGTCTGACTGCTCATCATGTCTCAGGTGCTGTGCTGCGTATATCTGAGGACTACATCCTCGATTCACTACACTGGAATCTCTAAGGGTAGAGTCTGATGAAATGCATTATTACAAAATTTCCTAGATGATTATGATGCACAGCCAGAGTTGAGAACTGTTGGTCTAGATGAACTCGCATCACTGGCTTGCAGAGAAAAAAAGTAATGGATTTAATGAATAAAAACCAAGCTGGCCAGTCCATCATACTAAAAATGGTGGAAAAGCTTAAGGACTCCAAAGACAACTGCTAATTCATTCTTACTTTCTGACGGCAGTTAGAAATAATTCTGAGAACAGTTCAGTTCTTTCGAGGCCAAGGACTTCTTTGCTCCAGTTGAGTCGCTGTCCCTGAGTCCCTAGCCTGGGCACACTTCCTGGCAAGGCCAAATCCAGCAGTGAGCCCTCAGTAGAGGCCTTACAATAGTGGGCACGGGGCCTCAGACCACATGGACTGGGTTGATGAGACCGTAGTGACCCAGCAAGGGCTGCTCTGGTTTTCTGGTTCCCAGGATTGCACTCGGGAACTCACGTCTGAAGCAGTCCATTTCCCTTGCGGTTCTCAGGCCACCTGGCCAGATAGAAATCAGTACACCATTCAACAGCCCAGAAGTAAAGGACTCACCTCTCCTGTCTCCTTCATGTGAAGGGAAATCTTGCCTGAGGCACCATAAAGCTCCAAATTGATTTCATTTGAAATTTCAAACTGCTGGGTGCAGCTTTGCTCGACTGCCATCTGCTTTTCCAGTGTGCAATGACACTGAGCCTGTTTTTATTGTGTTTGCTCAACCAAGTCCACCAGTAAAATATTAATAATTTCCCCAGCGCCTGGGTGGTTTGCGTGCTTGGGATGATATCCGAACATTCATCAAGCTCATCAAAGTTATGAGCAAAATATTTTTTCTCCTTAAGGGGGAAGGGAGGGGAGATCTGGGCTCGCATTATGGGTACATATCGCTAAGTGACACTTCCAGCTTTCTCTCCACAGGAAAAGGAGACAAGTGCATTGCTTCTGCCCCAACCTTAGATACCCTTTCTCTATGGAGATCTAGCTCTCCAGCCAAGCGAGGAAGTAAGTAATCTGTGAAGACGGAAATGGGTGCCAGTCGTGACGTTTCTCTTCCTATGTAATTGGACATTAAGTCCTGTTGAGTTTCTCTTTTTTCTTGGGTGGACCCCCTCTCTGCACTCCCAAGGTCACTGTTTCAGTCCAGGTCCTTACTAGGTAACCTGGCTTACCACCATTAGTGACCTTTGCCTTCATAATACATTTTAAATCAGATCCCCACTCCTCTCTCAAAGAGTCGCCCAAGGCAGAGTTTGTAACTCAACAGATTTTAGCAGTCACTTGCTTCAACCTGTCCTTGGATCCCAGGTGCCCTATGGATAAGGTCTCCATTGACTGGCATGGGTTATAATGTTTATCTCCCACTCTATTTCCACACTAGTGTCCCACGCCCCAACCAATGGTTATTTTTCCCACACAACATGCCCTTTCCTGCTCACTGGTGTTTGTACAGAAGAGAACATACAGAGCATACTACACATTCAACAGCAAAGTTCCAGAAATGGCTCTGTCTTCATCAAAGTCATTCATGTCTTTTTCCCAGAGAAATACCCTATGCTGACAACATTTGTTTCCTGCACCTCAAAGCCAGGGAAGAATGGATCCTCACTTCTATGTTATAGAGAAGAGGCCACATTGCAAAGTTGTTAAGAGCTCTGGAACCAAGATATCCTAGATTGAAATGCTGGCTCTTCCACTTACTAGTACATTCTACATTCATCAGCTCATGAATAGAGAGGGAAATCGTAGCTAATAAAAGCTGTAGTGAGAGTGAAAGATTAAATACTCGTCCAGTACTAATAATAGTACTTGGTACATAGTAAACACTCAATTAACAACAGAGTAATGACTCCAATGTACATACATGTTTCTCTGAAAGCAGGTTTGTACATTCTTAAAGGGATCAAAGATTCTCCCCACCCAGCACCTTCGCTCATACTGTTTTCCCCTCCTGCAACTGCCTCCATTTATAATTGTCCATCTGGAGAAAATCCACGTCTTCTTCCAGGCTCAGGTGAAAGGACAGTACTGGAATGGAGTGGCACACACAAGGTTTGGCACACTTGGTTTTGAATTGTAGCATTTACTGCCTAATGTTGAATATCTTGATTAACCCAAGTCTCATTTTACTCAGATGCAAAATGAAGACAAGATTACCTTTCCTTGCAGGGTGGCTGTTTGTTCCACCCAATATATTTTAGCTCTTCTAATTTTTCCCTTTAACCCTTAGGTAGGTAGAAATTGTTTCATCCTTCTTCTTGGTTCCCCTCTAAAGTTTATGAACCTCTATTTTAGTTACAGTTCTCTTATGTTCTGAACTGAAAGTCGGGACTTGTTCATATCTTGACTTGATTTTACATATGCACACATGTATATAGATCCACATGGTATGATTTTGCCCTTACCTGACTAGTCTCCCTCTGCCCCATCTTTTTCTCAGATTTCTATTCACTCAGAGGTGTTTCCTAAATACACAAATCAGATCAAACCACTCTCCTCTGGGAAGACATTGGAGCAACCATTGATTGAATCAAACTCCTTGGAATGATACTAATGGTTTTTGAGATGCTGCCCAAGCTTGCCATACCATTCCCAACTCCAGTCACTACCACACGCTGTCAGTACTCATTGTCCTCATTGTCCCTAGAACAAGTTGTGCCTCTAAGCTCTGACTCAGGAGACACGTCAGCATGAAGTGTTCTTGCATTGCCTCCTCACCAATCAAAATTCCATCCTAACATCCAAGACCCAGCTGATGCACCCTTACTTTTCCAAAACCCTCTATCCCAATCTCCACTCTGCCCCATCCCCAAGAAATTAGAATAAATGAAATAAATTAACAAACAGGGGACTGATATCTCTGAGCCAACAATTAGTAAATGGCAGGATAGATCACAACCCGAATCTTCTGAGTCTAGATGATTCCTCTCACACTTTCTCTCCTCTACCCAATTCTGCTTCTCTACGCTCCCAAAGCCATCCTGTGCACATAATAACCAGGAGCTTCCAAATCTCCAGTACTGTGTGTGTGTGTGAAACGATGAGTCATTCAGGATCATTTGCTTCTTCTTTTGCTTTCCTTTCTACTTCTGACAGATTTGTGATGAAATGGGTACTTTGATCCATTGCTGGCAGAAATGGATACAGCTAGAACTTTTGGAAAGCAATTTTGCAGTATGTATTCATCCAAAAAATACTCATACTTTTTTACTTAGCTATTCTTTTTTCTGTAAATGCATTTTAAGAAATGAGTCAAAAGTAGCTACACATATACACACATGTAAATATTTGTAAATACACATGTAAAGAAACATACATACATACATACAAGGATAATATGACAGGAAAGAATCAGAATCAGCCTGAATGACTAACAAGAAGATAAAATGGTAGCAGGAAAGAACTTTTGTTTCTAGAGACAGAGAACAAAGTTCCACTTCCACTTCTTTATAGTTGTTTTATCTTAGCACATTATTTAACCTTTCTGTGCATTATTTTCCTCATCTATATACTCATCTCTAAAAATGGATAATAAAACCTACTTCATAGGGTTGCCATGAGGATTGAATGAGAGTTCACAGGGAAATAATTTAACTCAAAGTTGAACACATTGAAAAACTCAATAAACAAGCTAAGCAGAAGATGAGAAAGAGATAATTAGCAGAGGCAGCCACTGGTTAGAATATTATGTAGTTATTAAACCTTACATTTACAGAGTTCGAATTAATGATATAGAAAGTGAATTAATGATCAGCAAAAGTTAGGATTCTAAATTGTATGCACAGTGATAATGAAATCACAAAACATAGACAAATGTCGAGCAAAGGCGCCTTTATGTTAATAGTTTTATCTCAGTGGTGGAGGCATTGTCATTCTTGAGTACCTTGGCTTTGGTGTAGTTTGCCTCGGTGTGCCTATTTTTATCCAAACAGGTCACTGATACCTTGAATGACATGGTAAAATCTCATTATAATTTTCCTTAGTCCCTCTACCCTGACAAGAGTCAAGCACTGAGCCAATGAGCCTTGTTGATTGAACAGGTAGAACTATTCCCATTATAAATGAGGACCAGGCAGGTCATGATGTGTGGTAAGGATTACATTGTTATTTTACTGAAGTTGACGAGCTGGTGCCTAGAACAGGGTGCTGTCCAACAGATGTTAGTTTCCTTTCCTAACCTTGTTATTATTTTTTTTTCTTTATTCTAAAATGTCCAAGTTGTTTAGCAAGAAAATAAGTGGCTCCATAAGAGCCACATTTGTCACTGGCTGCTACATAACAGCTAACCTCATAATACATTAGGAACCAGTGACAGGCTTTTGGTGACACTGGTCCACCGGAAGAGTTGACTAACTTCACCTGGGTCAGTGTGGATTTGTTAGCTCTGAGTGCACTGGTCCACCGGAAGAGTTGACTAACTTCACCTGGGTCAGTGTGGATTTGTTAGCTCTGAGTGCAGCCCTCTGCCCTTGGAAGTCTTTTAGTATGCTTCTGTGAGGACTAACACTTGCTTGGAAGTCAAAACTGAGTCCCAGAATTCATTGCAAGATGTTCTCTTCTTCTGTGGTAGAAAGTCAACCTTCAATTCTTATTCAGGAGGCCTGGTCAGTGGGGCTGTGTTCCTCCCACCTGAGAGCATCAGCAGGAAATAATGAATGGCACATTTTCATTCTTTTCTTGGATGAGTAGTGGGTTTTATCCTATTTAAGTTAGATTTAGTTTTTAACTGTTTTCCACTTTTTTATCTAGTATTCATTAAGATGACATGTGTAAAATATGTGTAAAATGCACCAAAACTATTCCATCCCAGGAAGTGTCCCACTACCACTAACTGGATTTGTGATTAAGGGCTTTCAAAGCAGAAGTTGAATCCAAGACTGGGACTGTCCCTTACCACATTTCAATGGACCACCTAGAGACTGGATTCCCAACCTGATATGTGGAGTCTCACTTGTACTGTCTTCCTTTGCAATGGTCTCTGTCTACCTACCGAGATAGCCTCTGGTTTTATCTTTGCTCCTCTTCTTCTGCAACAAATTTGGGGAATGCAAATGTAAACTGCCATCTAGACCAGAACCCATTTTAGGTAAAGCACCCACATGAGGCAGAGGAATCAACTGTGTGATCACATAACTAACTATTGTCCTTATGTAGCAATGTATTTGAAAGAGATGGAACAGGACTGGGGCTACCATCCAGGTAGCTTTAAAAGAAAACAATCCCAACCTAGCTCCGTTCCTTTTTAGGTGTCCAACTTAGGATTTACTTCTTTACAAAGTACAACACCAAGCTAGTGTCAGGATTAGAGATAGTCTATGTGTATCACTTAGCAAGTCAATGCCTGGCTCAATACACCAGGGCTAATGGCAATGTTTCTGGTATGGTCTTTGAATCTTTTAGAAATCCTACTGCAGATGGTGGGGAGGGTTTGGACCTTCTTTTAGGAGACAGTTGTCCTCAAAAGAACAACAGAATCTATCATAGTGAAGTCTTATGTCTTCTCACCTTCCCTTCCATTCTTTGCCTTATGCTACCAGTCAATTTGGGCACCTGTGCCCTCAAAGAGGATGGAGCAGATCAAGAGAGGGGATGGAAATTCCCTTTCTTCTGAGATGTGTGTGCCTGGTACTGTGTTTTATATTTCCCCAGCATTTTCTCATTTAATCTTCATGGCTGAGCCTGAGCTAAGTAATATGGTTCCACTTTGCCAAAAACAAAATGGAGGCTCTGGGAGGCCGAGGGGCTTGAGCCATGGAGCTATTACATTGTGGAGCTGACTTGCAGCCCAAGCTTCAAATCCAAATTCTCTCCCAGTCACCCTGTAGCCTCTCCCCCGTTCCTATTACTTGAGGTCATTGGTCCTTCTTCCTCAGGAAGTCAAAACTCAGAGAGATTAGCCTCCAACACACTCAATCTCCTGAGTAGGATTTCTGATACCCAAGATGCACACATTCATGAAAATCTGGACTGCAAAGGAGTCTTGGCCTTTAAAATATTAAATAAAGCAGTAGTCTGGCAGGCTTTAGTGATTTGTTCATGCCCACACAGAAAGCTGTGGTACACTCAGACCAGAAAGAATCTCTTCTGGTTTAAAATAGAGGCAATATCCTTATTATAAACCACACTGAAAGATTCAGGGGGTGAAATCTGGCCAACTTATTCCGGGCACTGAGAGATGGGAATCCCGGGTGGCCAATGAGCTCACTGGGCAAAGAGAAGAAGACCACAGCCTGGGCACAGAACCGCCTACTAAAGCACCTCATGAATGCTAAATAGTGCTACAGCAGCCAGGAAGCCAGAGCAAACTGAGGTTCCCAAGCCATGAAAGACCAAGGCCAGTTGTTTCAGTCATACCGGAATAAGAATCACAGAGTGAGGATCCCAGCCCCCCTCTGTCACCATTCCACTTCAGCAACTGGAGAATACTCGCTCACACAGACACTTGAAAACAGAATATCTCCTAAATGTTTTCGTTCTGAATTCTCCTTGCAGAAACCTCCTTATATTTTCATAATCACCTCAAAGCAATCCTCAGTCAAGTACTAAAGTAAATCCAAAGCAATTAGAGAGTGTATCTGCAGCAAGCCCAGAATGTGTGCAGTGGTTCTTCAGGAAGTAGTTTAGAGCCCAGAAAGTGTTATTTGTGTAAGAAAGATGCTGCTTTCTCCCAGCACATAAACCCACACCACACACACACACACACAAACACACACACGCACGCATACACTCACACATTTAGTATGACAAATGGATGCAACATCTCAAGAGTGAAATATTGTGTTGTGAGTTATAAGCCAAAGCAAGGCAGCACTGCTCCAGTAAGCACTTATAAATTGTTGCAAACAATATCAAGAAATAGAAGCTCGCCCTGGTAACTATCAGCTGCAAGATTTCAGAGCTCAGGACTAGCTTTCAAAAAGGAAAAATGTAAACAATCAAGCCCAGTGCTTCAAATATTCTGCTGGATCTCCAGGGTGGTCTTGTGTTTCTAATTAATATTTTCTCCTAATTACGATGGGATGGTAAGTGTGCTAAATGTGGAGCTCACTTCTCACCACAGAGCTCTGGCAGGGAGAGGAGGAAGGCACTCTGGGAGGAAGGGTGTCCAGCTTCATTGTGATGCAAAAGAATGCAACAATTAAGAATATAATTTTGGGAGATGTCAGCAGCCTAATTACTCATAGGGTTTCCAGCAAATTAAGCAGTAGGTGAATTGGCTAATTTAATGAGATCTAGAGTTTGGAGGCACGTTGCTTTTACTTTGCATTTGAGAAACGTATTTCCCCAATACATGTTAATAATTTGGGCACACAACATGCTATTAGCTCAACAGGTTCTGTGAAAGCTTGAAGGTTGGTCGCTTAAAAGGGTCTGCAAGTCAGTTAAATCACATTTTTCTGCTCCCTGTCTACCTTCTCCCTCCTGCTTTTCTTTTCTTCCCAAATGCAATTGTCCAACTTAGAAAGCATATAATTCAATCAAGGGGCTTTGGAAACGATATCTTTCAGGGCAGGGTTAAAGGAAGCATGGTAGAAATTAGAAAAAAAAAAAAAAAAAAAACCTCCCTGCTTTAGTATTTTAATACTACCTTTCTAATCCTTTGTTTTTGTATCTGTAATGTGAAAAATAATGACAGTTACATTATAAATTTTGTATGTACTAGTTGAATTCCTTTACAAGATGACAGGAAGGAAATGTATAATATTTATCTCTGCAGTTTAGCACCTACTACTATGCCTGAAAAGAATATATGTTTAATAAGTACTTAATAGAACTTAATTTCAAAGTCATAAGTAAATGAATGACAGATATGAGAATTCAATTAGGAAAAAATATAAAGTTTCTGGTGTGGATCTTAATCCATAGTAGACCCTCAAAGAAGAAGAAGAAGAAAAGGCTGTTAGTCTTCGTGACACAAGGATCTGAGTTGGGCTTTTGCAAGGATGACAGATAGTTGTTCACTGACCAAATGAGGGAGAGCACGAAAGGATGTGAGGTCAGTGTGCAGTGTGCAAGCGTAAAGACTCAATGTGTCCACCACCTTGTGACTTGGCAAGCTCAGAAAGGGTGTTAACAACACAAGTGAACTGAGCAGCTATGAACACTGATGTGGCTGCATATCTGTAGTATAGAGGGAAAAGAGGGGTGGGAGGGATGGGGGAGAGAAAAAATAACAGAATGAATCAAACAGCATTACCCTATGTAAATGGATGATTACACAAATGGTATGCATTTACTCCATGTACAAACAGAGAAACAACATGCATCCCCTTTGTTTACAATAAAAATTTAAAAAAAAAAAAAAGTGATCAAACCATGCACCAGAACTCTACTGGGACTACTGGGACCTTCTCATTCATCAACACGTTTTAGCCTAAGGAACCTTCTAGGTAGGATTGCTACTCCTGTTTTTAGATGAGGAAACTTAGGTTTACAAAGATTAACCCAACTTGTTCTAACTGACATGTAGTGGTCATATGTATTCCCAGGCATTCAGTACCATCCGCACCTGCAAAGACATGCCAAGTCATCCTGTGATTGTCACTCAGCTCCCCCAGCAGCCTGGGAGCAATTTGAAGGAGGAAGGGAAGGAAGTCCCAAGACTTGCCTTGCTGGCCTTTCCTGCAGTCTCCCTGACAGTTCTCAGCTGCTTCACTTTCTCAGTGTAAAGCATGGTCCACAGAGATAAGACACTCCAATCCTGAAAGGTCCTGAAAGTCCTTCATCTGTTACTGAATGGAAAGTCTCCCTCTTTTGGTCATCTCCTGCTTTCTGACCTTGTCACAGAGGTGTCCTCCACAGTCATTTCCTGAGGCAGACCCCAAAGTCATGTCTTTCCATGGATCTCCACAGGGAGCCTTCCACCTCTCAAGGACTTAAGCCACTGTAATTATTATTCAAGTTGTAATGAACTATCATTTATTGAAGAGTTACTACATGCTAGAACTGGCATTACATGCATTATCTTATTTAATTTTCACCAAAAAATCCACATGAGATTGTACTATTATTACTCCTAACTCATAGATAAGGATGCAGAGGTCAGAGGGTTTAAATAATTGTTCAAGGTCAATTGGCTTATAAGGGGTAGGGCTAGCCTACATCAGGTTTTCTGATCTCAGGGCCTCTTGCACTATTGCTGTACACCACCTTTGTTGGAAAGCTCTGAGTGCTATAAAAATATTTTGCAAACAGAATTAAAGACTGTCTTTCTGGAATTTCTGTCTTTTGGTCATGTTTCTGTCACCAAAAACCAATCAGAGCAAGGCAATTCCTTTTATAGACTGCTCTTCAGAAAATGGAAACTCCAGTTCCCTACACAGCTTTTCCAGAAGACAATACTGCCCAAACACAAAGACACATCCATGTTCTATTTTCTATAATGGTGACTTGTAGTTTTGTGGGGTTTGTTGTTTTCCCCTTTGTCATGATATATTTCCCTGGCATGGCCTTATTCCACCACCACAATTTTATGAAGGTGATATTGGTTCCAGAGAGGAGGAAGCTGAACTTAGAAAGGTCAAGTCTATTGTCCAAAGACAAATGAGCAGTCAAACAGGAGAACTGAGAAATCCAGGATTCAACTGGGGTGTGTCCAAGCTAAGACATGGCACACTTGCCAGTGTGGCATGAAACATCTCTAAATGAATGAATTATACATGGCAGAGAACAATAAGCACCTCAACTGGAAGCCCAAGCAAATGCTAAAGGTGCTTAGCTCAGAAGGAGAGGTGGCTTCTTTCCCACCAAGTCTTCAGTGAGGCTGCTAATTACCATTTATATAAGATGCCTCTGCTGGTGCTCAGAGAGGAGTTTTAATTTGCTGGTGAAGGAGCTGGGGGAGGGAATGGAAAGTGCTGTGAAGTGTCCCCTCCAAAGCCAGAGTGATTTCTATTCAGAAAAAACACTGAGGTTACTAATGGGGAAGAAAAAAATAGTAGGGAAGATGATGAGTCTACTTGGGATGCGACGACACGCCCGGAGCATCTGCTGGGTAGGGCGCACTTGTCCTTTCCTTCCTGTGCATGTGATGGAGCAGCTAATATGAGAGAGAACTGACAATCTGTTTGTCCCACTGAGCTCAAAGATAGGTGAGTGCAGAGAGGCTCAGTCCTGTTCAGAACAGACCCATCTGTGTTAAAACTGGGGGTGTCCTGCAAGGGGTCCTGATCACCAGCATGAGGCAATGGGTCCATTTCAGCTTTGCAGGTAATATGTATGGTAAGAAAACCAAAACTGGCCCCGCCAAGACTGAGCTTGCCAAGGAAAAGGAGCCCTGAGGTCACCCAACGAGAGGTAGGATGCATTGAAGTTCATTTGTGGTCACACGAATCTGGATTCCAATACTGTCTTCCCACTCTGTGGCTGTGTTACTCTGAACGATCACTCCACCTCTCCAAGTTTCCTTTCCTCATCTCTAAAATGGGAAGAATGAAACACATCTTAGATTGGGGACTTAAAGATTACAAATGAAGATGTGTTTAAAAGTCCTGGCCCATAACGATCTTCAGTTCCTCACATTGACCTGGGGGACAGGGTCCTGACTCATATTCATTTTCTCCATGTGTTCCTTCTTGACCTCCCATGAGGTGGAAGCCCCAGCTCGTTGCCTCCTATAATCATAATTCAAGCACAGCGCAGTGCTCATGAAGTTGTTAGGCTCCCCAGAATTCCTGGAAGGAAACTGCCCGGCAGAGGTCAAGAATTTGGAGACTTCTGGTACCCAATATTTCTTAGATTTCCAATTAACAGTCAAGGTATCCTCAAACCTCCTTACAAAAATAAAAATAACACCATTTGAGACATGCCAGTCACTCCCGACCCTGGCTTCTGATGAGAGCAGCTGAACAGCATGGAATGCCTGGAAACTATTCACAGCTCTGGATCTGGGCCCTTGGTCTCCATGCCTCTCAAGAGCCTGGTCTCCTCCACTGGAAGAAGTATCCTAAGAGGTCCTCTGAAACCCCTAGACCTCACCTCAGTAGAGAGAGCACTGACTTTCGAGTCAGGTCACGCTAGATCCAAAACTTAAGAGCCAAGAGCCTGAGCAAGTCACTTCAGCTCCCTGTGTCTCAGTTCCTCTAGGTACAGCTGCTGGTCCCTCATAGAGTAGACAGGAGCATTGTGTGAGTTCAGGTCTTGGACAAGAGTCTGACAGGTAGTTGCCATCATATCCTTGCCTCTTGCTAGAACCCCAACCCCTGGGAATTCTCTAGAGAGCAAGTATGTGCCATCCTGCCTCCCTTGATGATCAACAGAAAACACTAAACGCACCTCCTAATGAACACGGAACACAAATGACACAAAGATCACATGAGCAGCCGTGACTGAGCCCATCTTCCTTTTGACTCAGACAAAGGAGTGCCCTGCCTTTGGTCACACAGCTGGTACAGGACAACACCAGGACTTCAAGACAACCACAGTGACTCAGGGATGGTCATCCTTCCACCTACCAGGATGCTCTCATTTCTGAATTTCCCCTGACTTCACTTTTTTGAACAGAAAAGGCTTGATAGAAACACTAATGATATATATGAATTTCATAGCAGATATCCATTTTTTAACGTGAGAAGGCAAACATTAAGATGTCAAACTTGGGCTGCTAAATGAGCATCTGTAGCCCAAACAAGGGGCGCCAGGGACTGAAGGCTCTGAGAAGTAATTGCCACAAATAAGACACAACTGGACATTGATTTATTCTGCCCGTTTGCTTGATTTCCACTTTGAGCTTGTTCAATTGGCTATTCCTCTTTGTTGTTCCTTCTCAGGAACATGACCCTGGCTCATTTAGATGGAAATATGCTCACCCATTACCTCATTAATTTCTGAGACTTTGCATTATCTTTTACACCCTCCTTCTCTGCTTTCTTTCTCCTCAAAATTCAAAGTATTGGTGGGGATGAGACAAATGATGCACCATTTCTCCATAATGTGTCAGGACCTGTATTTGTTGTTGTCATCTCTGTCATAACTCAGCCTTGGCAGTCTCCAAGGCACCCTGGGAACTCTTTGATGGGGATTCAGAAGGGAGGAGGCCAAGGCCAGGATTGTTGAGCTGGTCAGATGGCAGAGGAGTTAGTGTCTAAGAATGATGATAAATGGGGACTTCACTGAGTCCAAAATAATGATGAAAATGCTAAGGCAATAATAATAGCACTTATTAAACTCTGTCTGCATACATATGTCATCTCATTTATCTTTACCACAACCTTAGGTGGTAGACTTAACAGAGGACAAGTTACTTGTCCAAATCACATGGTTGGTAACTGATGGAATAGGAGCCAATCTCCTTATGTTGTGCTCTAAATCCTATGCTCTTGACCATCAAAGCCCAGTTTTATTTAATTTCTTCCAAAACATAGCAACATTCATTTGTTAGGTCCAACCAGATGCAGTTCAACTCTACGTGTCTTATGCATGTACATTGTTTTCACCTCCAATTAACAGGCAAGGTATCCTCAAACATCCTTACAAAAGTAAAAATAACACCATTCGAGACATGGAAGATACCATGAGGTTTTATTACTACAGTGAGAGCTGAACTCAGAGAGGTTAGCCCTCTCTGAAGGGCATCTCAGACTTGAAGAGTGTGGAAGGACCCTGGCACAGGTCTTTCTGAGTATGATACACATGTTCAGCCCTCAAGACTTGCTGCATTTCCTCAGGAGTCCAGATCATGGGGACAAGTGGCAGGATGGAAGGCAGCAGACAACACAGGAATAAGGTGGCAGCAGCTTGGAAGTGCCATAAAATCAGGCCTAGGAGAAGGGACTGGAAAGATAATGCCAGACCCTCTGAACTTGGACAAGATAATCCCAGAAGGAATGCCAGAGAGTAAGTAAGAAGGTCAATCCTCCACACTGTGTGCACACATCAGGATATAGGGTACTCAGATCGGGTACCCAGCACTTACTCCATATTCTTTGGACCATGGATCACAGCACTCTTCCAGGGCACCCTTGCTGTAGGGGTGAAAGGAGGGGCAGAGATACAGCATTGGCAGAATGTCTACTATGGCCAACACCATGCTCTGTATGGCACCTTAGTCAAGTCTCATGGCAACTCTGCAGAGTAAGTTTTGTTATTTTTCCCTCACTCTGTATTCACGTTCCTGGTGCCTAGTACTATGTTTGGCACCTACAGCATAAAATAACATTGTAGAGATTAATTCCTCTTCAGATGTGCTGGTGAAGAGGAAAGTGACATTTGTATTTTAAAGACAAATTTAACCCACATTGTTAGAAGAAAGCATTGTGGTTTCCTTGATGAATGCCGACTGGCAGGGGCAAGATGAGGCTTTTGGGTGTTGGGACTCCTCTATTTCATCTGGGTGCTGGTCCTTCTTCACATAGTTGTGTCTCCTGGACACACGTAGTTGTGTCCCCAGTTCATCAAGTCTTGTATCTATGATTTGTGTACTTTTCTTAATGTATGTGCAATGCTTCAAAATAAAGTTTACATCAGAAAAGGAATATGAAATTACTGAAAAATAGTTTAGTCTGTGCAGATAAAGATAAAGCAAAAAGTAAAACTCAACTTCCCAAATATAAGAAAGAGAGTAATTTATTGCCTGTGTTTCTGAAATCTGACCCAAAGGAGGGTACTGAGAACCAGCATCTAGTTTTCAATGTTTGCCCCAGAATTGTTTCTCTCACAAGGAGGACAGTCATGGCTTTCAGGTTGAGGGTAGGTACAGGAAGAGGTTGTGTGTCTGGAGACAGGTGAGTACAGAGAGGAATGGGAGACTGTCATAATAATAATTCAAGGACAGGCAAACTTAACCCATGTTGTTAGAAGACAACAGAATCAAACGTAGTGAGTTTGTTTCCATATTTTTTCAAACCTACCCAAATAGTTTATATTTGGTAGACTTTCATCACAAGATCTCATGAGTCTTGGGAAGGAATTGTGAGTTTTTTAAAAAATGTAGTGGGAAGTCATTGGAAACTTGTGAGAGGGAATGACATATACAGGCTTGCGTTTTGAGAAGTTCACTTGATGGTTGTGAAGGGAGTAGACGGGGATACGGATGTGGAAATAGAAACCACTGAGGGCTTAACAATAGTGGCCCTTAATGACAGGAAAGAGGTTGATCTGGCTGGGAATAGAAAGAATGGAACAGATTCAAGACAGTGGTTTCATCTAGCTGGTGGATTGGATGTAAGAGATGAGGGATAGGGAAGAATCACTAAGTAATTAAGGCAGATTTTAGTTAGGAAATCTGGCTTAAAAACTCCATGTGCATAGGAACTCAGAAGTAAGTCTTGAATGTGCTAATATGAGATGTTTGGGAGACATCCATGCACATATAGGCATAAGGCAGCTGAAAGTCCAACGTGAAGATCTGAAGAATGCTCTGATATGGAGAGATGTAGCAAGTTTTCTTTCAAAACATGCTCTCACATGCCTATGATTTAATACCTCACCACGCTCTAGTGATCATTGGAAAGTCTATTTCCACAAACAAAGAAATTGATATTCAGAGTGGCTTGAGAGTCTCACACAGGCCATATGAAGTCTGAGCAGGGATGCCTAAGCAGAACCAAACTTGGTGAGTTCATTCCCATAGTTTTGCAAGGCAACCTAAGTAGTTTAACCTTGGTGGACCATCATCATGAGTATGATCTGTATTGTAAGAGAAGCACTTACGGCCATGAGGGTCAGCAGATATACTTGACATATATTGATCCCACCCTGCTTTGTTCATGGGACTGCATCTGCTTATTAGAATCTTACTGTTACTTTTCTCACTGTCAAATTGACATGTGACACATGCTTCCTGCTCCTGTTAGAAAATATACCTCTAGACTGGGGCTCCGGTGGCTGCCCAGGGGAGGAGTGGCGAGGAGAGCTGTGTGGACTCAGAACACTGGGGCCTGCCCTGAGGAGGAGGAGGAGGAGCGTGGCCGCTTGGATTCGGAGTGACTGCACCAGAGCTACAGGCGGTTGCCAGAGGAGAGGCTCCACGGCGAGCTGTTTGGACTTAGAGCAACCGCTTCTGAACACCGGGGCCTGCCCTGAGGGTGAGGAGGAGGAAGAGGAGTGCGGCCGCTTGGATTCAGAGTGATTACACCAGAGCTACAGGCGGTAGCCAAAGGAGGGGCTGCGTGAAGAGCTGTTTGGACTCAGACCACTTCTGAACACCGAGGCCTGCCCGGAGGAGGAGGAGGAGGAGGAGCGCGGCGGGTCGTGTGGACTCGCAGTGACTGCATTAGCACTCCAGGCGGGTGCTCAGAGGAGAAGGCGAGTGGTGAGTTGTTTGGACTTAAAGGGACCGCTCCTGAACACAGGGGGGCTGCCTGGAGGAGAAGTGCGGTGGGTCGCTTGGTCTCGAGTGGCCGCACCAGAGCTCTGGGCGGTTGCCCAGAGGACGCGTGCAGCGGGTCATGTGGATTCAGAGCCACTCAGAGCGACCGCTCCTGAACACCCGGGGGGTTATCTGGAGAAGGAGGAGGAACAGGGAGGGTCACTTCGACTCGGAGTGATTGATTGCCCCGGGCTATGGGTGGTTGGTGGGAGGAGGAGGCACGCAGTGAGTTTCTTGGACTCCTAGTGACTGCACCGGAATACTGGGCGGCTGTCTGGAGGAAGAGGCGTGTGGTGGGTCTCTGGGACTCAGAGCAATTGTACGGGGCCCCAGGTGGCTGCTCAGAGGAGGGGCCGCATAGCCAGGCGATTAGAAGCAGAGCAGGGTCCCAGGATATTGGAGGCTTCTGGGTGGAAGAGCCGCACAGAGACAGGCTTAGGGGCGGAGCGAAGGTTCCAGGCCTGTGGGCAGATTCTCTGAGGAGGGGCAGCCTAAGGAGATTCATCTGCGAAGGGTGAGGCTCCCAGGCCCAGGAGGTAGGGCCGGGCCCCTGGGAACTTTGCAGAGGAAGGCAGCCCAGCCCAGGCGGTAGCTGTAAATTGAGGGGGAACCTCTAGGAGGGAACTGACCAGCGAGACCACCCCACTGGGTGAATCTTCCCTGCCGGGTGAGGTTTCCCCACAAGGACGATAAAAACAGAGACTCAGGCCCAAACAGGCCTTGCCTCAGCCCA
Organism: Sciurus vulgaris; assembly: GCF_902686455.1. Classification (NCBI taxonomy): domain Eukaryota; kingdom Metazoa; phylum Chordata; class Mammalia; order Rodentia; family Sciuridae; genus Sciurus; species Sciurus vulgaris. The sequence goes on from NC_136461.1 coordinate 46,617,316, forward strand.
CAGCCTAGGTCCCCTTTGGATGACCATTGGTCAACAAGTGGAGGCACCTCTGTCCACTAGCAGGGATTATACCCCACCTGAAGGCCACCACTCCTAGAGAGGCAGCTTCCTTGTGGAGCACCGCATTATCAACTTCCTCCAAGACTTCAGCCTACTGAAGGCTAAGAGGGGATATATATAGAAATCTTCAGGGACATTGTAAGTCAATAGAGGAAATCTGCAATATCTCAGCGGTCCACTGATACCTGAACAATATGAGAAAACAAGGAAAGAAAATGCTGCAAACAAATCTAGATGTTACATCAATAAAACCCAATGACAGCATGGCAGAAGAAATGACAGAAAAGGAGTTCAGATTGTACATAATTAAAATGATCAGAGAAGCAAACGATGAGATGAAAGAGCAAATGCACGCACTGAATGATGAGATGAAAGAGCAAATGCAGGCATTGAATGATCGCACCAATCCACAATTAAAAGAGCAAATACAGGAAGCAAAAGATCATTTCAATAAAGAGTTAGAGATATTGAAAAAAAAAACAAACAGAAATCCTTGACATGAAGGAAACAATAAACCAAATTAAGAACTCCATAGAAAGCATATCCAGTAGGATAGAACACTTGGAAGACAGAACCTCAGACATTGAAGACAAAATATTTAACCTTGAAAACAAAGTTGAACAAACAGAAAAGATGGTAAGAAATCATGAACAGAATCTACAAGAACTATGGGATATCATGAAAAGGCCAAATTTAAGAATTATTGGGATTGAGGAAGGCCTAGAGAAACAAGCCAAAGGAATGTACAATTTATTCAATGAAATAATATCAGGAAATTTCCCAAATCTGAAGAATGAAATGGAAAATCAAGTTCAAGAGGCTTATAGGACTCCAAATACACAAAATTACAACAGAACCACACCAAGGCACATTATAATGAAAATGCCTAACATACAAAATAAAGACAGAATTTTAAAGGCTGTGAGAGAAAAGAACCAAATTACATTCAGGGGGAAACCAATACGGATATCAGCAGATTTTTCAATCCAGACCCTAAAAGCTAGAAGGGCCTGGAACAACATTTTTCAAGCCCTGAAAGAAAATGGATGCCAACCAAGAATCGTATACCCAGCAAAACTTACCTTCAAATTTGACGATGAAATAAAATCCTTCCATGATAAACAAAAGCTAAAAGAATTTACAAAAAGAAAGCCAGCATTACAGAACATTCTCAGCAAAATATTCCATGAGGAAGAGATGAAAAACAAAGAAGCAAATCAGCAAAGGGAGGAATTATCCTAAAGGAATTGTCAAATAAAGGAGGAAACAAGTTGTGTCAGACAAATAAATAAATAAAATTTAAAAAATGAACCAAATGACCGGGAAACCAAATCATATCTCTATAATAACCCTGAAAGTTAATGGCCTGAATTCATCAATCAAAAGACACAGACTGGCAGATTGGATTAAAAAGAAAGATCCAACAATATGTTGCCTGCAAGAGACTCACCTCATAGAAAAAGATACCCATAGACTAAAGGTGAAAGGATGGGGAAAAACATACCATGCACATGGACTCAGCAAAAAAGCTGGAGTATCCATCCTCATTTCAGATAATGTGAACTTCAAGCCAAAGTTAGTCAGAAGGGATAAAGAAGGTCATTTCATACTGCTTAGGGGAAGCATAAATCAACAAGATATAACAATCATAAACATCTATGCCCGAAACAGTGGTTCATCCATGTATGTCAAACAAATCCTTCTCAATTTCAGAAACGAAATAGACCATAACACAATAATAGTAGGTGATTTTAACACGCCTCTCTCACCACTGGACAGATCTTCCAGACAAAAATTGAACAAAGAAACCATAGATCTCAATAACACAATCAATAATTTAGACTTAACGGACATTTATAGAATATACCATCCAACCAAGAGCGAATACACTTTCTTCTCAGCAGCACATGGATCCTTCTCTAAAATAGACCATATATTATGCCACAAAGCTAATGTTAGCAAATACAAGAAGATAGAGACACTAGCATGTATTCTATCAGATCATAATGGATTGAAGTTAGAAATAAATGAAAGAGTAAAACACAGAAACTATTCCAACATCTGGAGATTAAACAACATGCTATTATATGATGAATGGATAACAGAAGATATTAGGAAGGAAATTAAAAAATTCTTAGAGGTAAATGAGAACAAAGAAACATCATATCAAAATCTCTGGGACACTATGAAAGCAGTACTTAGAGGGAAATTTATTTCATGGAGCGCATTTAATAAAAGAAGTAAAACTCAACAAATAAACGACCTAACACTACAGCTCAAAGCCCTAGAAAAAGAAGAACAAAACAGCACCAAAAGTAGTAGAAGACAGGAAATAGTTAAACTCAGAGCTGAAATCAATGAAATTGAAACAAAAGAAACACCACAAAAAAATTGACAAAATAAATAGTTGGTTCTTCGAAAAAATAAACAAAATTGATAAACCTTTAGCCACACTAACAAAGAGAAGACGAGAGAAAATCCAAATCACTAAAATTCGGAATGAACAAGGAAATATCACAACAGACACAAGTGAAATACAAAACATAATTAGAAGCTATTTTGAAAATCTATACTCCAACAAAATAGAAAATTTCGAAGACATCAACAGGTTTCTAGAGACATATGAATTGCCTAAACTGAACGAGGAGGACATAAACAATTTAAATAGACCAATTTCAAGTACTGAAATAGAAGAAGTCATCAAAAGCCTACCAACAAAGAAAAGTCCGGGACCAGATGGGTTCTCAGCCGAGTTCTACAAAACCTTTAAAGAAGAGCTCATTCCAATACTTCTCAAAGTATTCCATAAAATAGAAGAGGAGGGAACCCTCCCAAACTCATTCTATGAAGCCAATATCACACTGATACCTAAACCAGACAGAGACTCATCAAGGAAAGAAAATTTCAGACCAATATCCTTAATGAACATTGACGCAAAAATTCTCAACAAAATTTTAGCAAATCGCATACAAAAACATATTAAAAAGATAGCGCACCATGATCAAGTGGGTTTCATCCCAGGGATGCAAGGTTGGTTCAACATCAGGAAATCAATAAACGTAATTCACCATATTAATAGACTTAAAGTCAAGAATCACATGATTATTTCAATAGATGCAGAAAAAGCATTTGATAAAATACAGCACCCCTTCATGCTCAAAACACTAGAAAAAATAGGGATAGTGGGAACATTCCTTAACATTGTAAAGGCCATTTATGCTAAGCCCATGGCTAATATCAGTCTAAATGGTGAAAAACTGAAAGCATTCCCCCTAAAAACTGGAACAAGGCAGGGATGCCCTCTTTCACCACTTCTATTCAACATCGTTCTTGAGACTCTGGCCAGAGCAATTAGACAAACCAAAGAAATTAAAGGGATACGAATTGGAAAAGAAGAACTCAAACTATCCCTGTTCGCTGATGACATGATTATATATTTAGAGGAACCTGGAAATTCCACCAGAAAACTCTTAGACTCATAAGTGAATTCAGTAAAGTAGCAGGTTACAAGATCAATACAGATAAATCCAACGCAATTTTATACATAAGTGATGAATCTTCAGAAAGAGAAATTAGGAAAACTACCCCATTCACAATAGCCTCGAAAAAAATAAAATACTTGGGAATCAATCTCACAAAAGAGGCGAAAGACCTCTACAATGAGAACTATATAACACTAAAGAAAGAAATTAAAGAACACCTTAGAAGATGGAAAGATCTTCCATGTTCTTGGATAGGAAGAATTAACATTGTCAAAATGGCCATACTACCTAAAGTGCTATACAAATTCAATGCAATTCCAATTAAAATCCCAATGACGTACCTTACAGAAATAGAGCAAGCAATTATGAAATTCATCTGGAAGAATAAGAAACCCAGAATAGCTAAAGCAATCCTTAGCAGGAAGAGTGAAACAGGGGGTATTGCAATACCAGATCTTCAACTCTACTACAAAGCAATAGTAACAAAAACAGCATGGTATTGGTACCAAAATAGAAAGGTAGATCAATGGTACAGAATAGAGGACACGGACACAAACCCAAATAAATACAATTTTCTCATACTAGACAAAGGGGCCAAAAATATGCAATGGAGAAAAGATAGCCTCTTCAACAAATGGTGCTGGGAGAATTGGAAATCCATATGCAACAGAATGAAACTAAACCCATATCTCTCACCCTGCATGAAACTAAACTCAAAATGGATTTAGGATCTGGGAATCAGACCAGAGACCCTGCAGATTATAGAAGAAAAAGTAGGTCCAGATCTTCAACATGTCGGCTTAGGACCAGACTTCCTTAACAGGACTCCCATAGCACAAGAAATAAAAGCTAGAATCAACCACTGGGATAGATTCAAACTAAAAAGCTTTCTCTCAGCAAAGGAAACTATCAGCAATGCGAAGAAAGAGCCTACAGAGTGGGAGAATATCTTTGCCAATCATACTTCAGATAGAGCACTAATCTCCAGAATCTATAAAGAACTCAAAAAACTCTACTCCAAGAATTCAAATAATCCAATCGACAAATGGGCTAAGGAAATGAATAGACACTTCACAGAAGAAGATCTACAAGCAATCAACAAACATGGAAAAATGTTCAACATCTCTAGTAATAAGAGAAATGCAAATCAAAACCACCCTAAGATTCCATCTCACCCCAATTAGAATGGCGATTATCAAGAATATGAGCAACAACAGGTGTTGGCGAGGATGTGGGGAGAAAGGTACACTCATACATTGCTGGTGGGGCTGCAAATTAGTGCAGCCACTCTGGAAAGCAGTGTGGAGTGGACCTTCCATTTGACCCAGCTATCCCACTCCTTGGCCTATACCCAAAGGACTTAAAATCAGCATACTACAGAGATACAGCCACATCAATGTTCATAGCTGCTCAATTCACAATAGCCAGACTGTGGAACCAACCTAGATGCCCTTCAATTGATGAGTGGATAAAGAAACTGTGGTATATATATATATATAATGGAATATTACTCAGGCATAAAGAATGATAAAATTATGGCATTTGCAGGCAAATGGATGAAATTGGCGAATATCATGCTAAGTGAGATAAGCCAATCTCAAAAAGCCAAAGGACGAATGATATCGCTAATAAGTGGAGGATGACACATAATGGGGGGGAGGGAAGGGTTAGTGTTAGGGTTAGAGTTAGGGTTAGGGAGGGAGGCAAGTATGGAGGAAGGAAATTCTGTATAGAGGGTTAAGAGGGGTGGGAGGTGTGGGGGGAAGGGAAAAAATAACAGAATGAATCAAACAACATTACTCTATGTAAATTTATGATTACACAAATGGTATGCTGTTACTCCATGTACAAACAGAGAAACAACATGTATCCCATTTGTTTACAATAAAAAAAATTAAAAAAAAAAGAAAATATACCTCTAACTACTTGCAGCCTATCTATATCTCTTCAATTTGGTTCATCAGCTAAGTAACTTGTAGGATTGTGTGCATAAGAGGGTGCTGAAAGAGAAAAGTACTTACTCTCTTATAGACAACCAGGGAGCCTCACTTTTTAGTTTCAGTTAATTCAGGTCAACGAGAACTCTCCAAGCACTTACTGCATGCAAATCTGTTCTAGAGAGAGGAGGTCACCAATCTGGATAAAGACCCTGTGACAAAGCCCTCTTCAACTTGCTTTGTTTTTCCTTCATGGCCCTTGTAACATGCTTAATGATTTGTGCAATTTTTATTTAATGTCTATTGTTCCTTCCAGATCACTGCTTACACACCATTTTCTCTCTAGTATCCAGCATTTTCTTGGAGGATAATAATTTTCCCATTAGATATTTGTTGATGAACTGACAGGAGCGCAGAGCTGAGCAGATGCCACAGATATAAGCTAATGTGTTTCAGCACGAATACTATTTTTGAACACTCTGAGCCTATGTCCCTGCCTCAAGAAACTCATCTATTTCCCAAGTGTTGATCTTTTGCCTATAAATCAGATCAAAGGCAGGACATACAATCTCCTGGGAACCTACTATCTGGAATTTGGATGGTTCCAAATTCCTTCAGAGTAACACCCTACAGGAAGATGTCCACAGGATGCTGATTTAGATACCATATGATTGATGGTTGGCTCTGTCATCTGTAGCACACGTATCCTGGTCATTGTAGAATGGCCTGCATTTCACCTGGAATTTTGGACTCTCCTTGGATCCTTAGAGTGGTGCTTCAACATATTTCTAGGTGCTATGTTCCCTCCCTGCTGGATTAGCCTTACTCCTCTTGTCATGCTGGTTCCCTGTCCCTATTGGGAACCCCTCAGTTCCCCAACCCTGATGCAGTTACTTAGGAGGAAGGGACCCCAATGGGTTACACTGCTACTATAAGATGGGAACTTTCCATGAGTTAACTCCTTTATCATCACGACCACACTCTAGGACAGTCTGGGTATACCTTCTCATAGGTAAGAAAAAAATAAAAGTTTACAGAAGCAAAGTAACTTATCTAAGGTCACATGGCAAGAATTTAGCCCAAACTTTTTGACCCTCAATTAACACTTTCAGGAGCATTCCTACTCGAAACTCCCACACTTAGTGGGCTTTGCAATAATCCCTAGAGTGGCCCCCAATATTCTTTGCCAGGGTCAAAAATCAAATGGGTATTTCTGAGAGGGCTAGAAATCTCTGACCACTCTCCCAGATAATTCAATTTGTTACTCCATTAAAATAATGAAAATAAATACAGTAATACTACCACTGCTGGCCATGTCCAGGAGGGGAAGGACCCACTAGGGTCTTCCTAGTGAGCAGATAACATATTTAAATGCAGTCCATCAGTCAGTAATCTGCTGCCACCCCATCCACAGAGAGCTGCTTTATTGAACACTGTAATTGCCTGGATGCTGTTATTCATTTCTGTAGCTGTTGCTATTAATTAAATATTTTTGTCAAAAGCTCCCTGTGACATTTCTTTCTGCATTCTTGAATATCTGATAAGATATCCAGTCAGTACACTAGTACCCGCTGCATTTGGCTGATAGTCTTGTCCTAATTTCTAACCCTCAAAACGCTAAAGAAATGACACAGTTTAAGCGGAATGAGGACTTCTATTGTTACAGGATTTGGGGGAGAAGGGGGAGTGCAGGAGTCTTAGTGAAATAGATGCAAATGTCACGTTTTGGAGCTCATTGTGCAGGCTAAAGCTGGAAATTGGACTAGACCTTTATTGCAAGGCTTAGCCCATTCCGTATTTCAAAGAAAGCTTGGTTGAATTGGTCTCTACAATCGACCCCGGTGGAAACAGGCACTGAGTTATTCTTTCATTCATATTTAACCAGGATCTCTGGAAGTGCTACCATGTGCCAGGCCCTGGTGCTAAGTGCAAGCCTATATGGTAGAATATGTGCTATAATTCCTGATATAATGTTACAGTAGTCACAATGGAGGCTACAGAGCCCGTGCCTAGTAAGACTGGCAGCAAAAGTCCAGGGCAAGACCTAAAGTGTAGGTGGAGCAACACACCCCTACAGAGGCAGGGAGAGATGTAGCACTTATGTATATGAAGAACTAGATGTTCCCACAGTCCTCCATTTATCTGAAGGGCATGGAGAAGGGCCTTTATTTTGTCCTTGAAAGAGGAAGGAATTGGAGGCCAGAGACCATGGGGTAAAGAAGAGGACAACAAAGGTAGAGGATGGCATTTCTTCCCCCGTCATTCATTCTTTTCTTCTGGTCTGGGTTGGCGACCACAAGGGCAGAGAAGGGAAATTAGAACAGACATCATTGTGCCCCTAAGAGACTAAGACACACATGGAGCAGAGGAGAAGCTGTATGCAACCCAGATGCATAGGGCCCTTCCAGGGCTAGGGAACAAGGCATGGCTCCCTCATAGACCCCTGGTGCGCTCTAGCATCTCTAGGACCAGCAGTTTTGGGCATGGGGAATGAACAAGTCTGCATGGACCCTGGCCTTCCCATGATGGGTACTTCTGGGCTGGCACTGGGGCAGGAAGTGCCTGCAGGGAGCTCCAAGACTGGAAAGCAGGCAACAGGGACAGAAGAAGGTAGTGGATATGACGTGGGTAGCAGAAGAATGAGTGTTTTTGAAAATAAGTGAGCGCATATCTAGAGACTTGTGAGGCTGGGGACAATTCTAAAGAGTGATGGAATTTTTGTGGGAGGACATTCAGTTAGAAAAATTTGAATGTGACTTAACAAGTAAAGCAGAGTTGTAATATTTGGACTTCTGAGTTAGAAAAGGAAAGAAGGAGACAAGAGGGACAGATGCATGAGAGCCTTGGATCCAGGAGCCAGTATGTCAGCAGCATTCCTGGAGTTCAACAGCCTGGGGACAGGGGACCCACCCGGAAGCTCAGGAGCGCTATCCTTACTGTGCGGGTAATGGTGTGACGCTGAACATGCTTCTTTCTGGGCCTCAGTTTCCTTGGCAATAAATGAAAGTCTAGAACAGTCCTTTCCTGTTCCCCTAGGTCCATGATTTCAGATGAGCTACTTATCTGGTCCTTAAACGCAGCAACCTCCTAACACCAGGTGAAGGCTATGTTTGTAAACATACCAAAGAGAAGAGCAAAAAGTTCAGGTTTTCATGGCAACCCAAATTCATAGAAGCCATGCACTGTTAAAGGAACTTCTGAGGCAGATGAATAATCCCAAAGTCTTTCTACTGGGACAGAAATTATCAGGAACTCTTTTTTTGGGGGGAGTGGGGTGGGGACAACGGCAAGACTAGTGAACCATTTTAATGAGATTTTTAATCAGCGCAAAAAATTTTGGCAACACTTTTAATGAAGGTGCTCAAATAAAAAATGTATTTATATTTAATGAGGCACTCTGTCTATTTATTATTTATGCAATAATAAATGCCAGTTCGTTATTAATAAAATATTGCTCAGTCATTAATCCTCAATAAATACAGTTAGAGTAATTAGTATTAAAGTGACACAGAATACTTCATAATGAGAAGGTAATTTTCTCAACGGTTAATGGATTATTCAAACAAATCTTAACTTGAAGGGATCAAGATCAAGACCCTCTGGGGACAGGGACTGAGAAGTGATAGTTTAACCTTGAAAACTTTGAAAGTTTAAAGACTTGAAAATGAGGCCAGCAGGGGTCCTTTAACAGCCCTGAGAATCTCAGGTTTCTCAGAAAAACAAGTACAGAAGCTCCTTGGACCACATATCAACCTGCAGTCTGGATAGAATTTAAGATCAGCCCTTACTAAATTGTGTGACCTTGGCCAAGTTATGGAACTTCTTTGCATCCTAGTTCCTTTGCTGGAAAAATGAGAATTATGATGCCTTCCATTCAGCATGGTAGTGATGATTTAATGAGAATTTGGCATTTTTAAAAAACTAGTACCGTACCTGGCACCTAGTAGATGTTTGATCAATGACAGTTCAAGCTAAATCCTATAAATAAGGTGTATTTCATTAGGGTAGCAATGGAAATTCTAGGCCCTATTTCCTGAGGAACTCAAGTTTGCGGGACTTCACTTGCCCAATTCCTCCTCTTTTCTCAAAATTCTGACTCTCATTCGTGATCCTTTCTGGTTCACCTAAGCTGTTTGCATAGATGTCCTGTCACCTTGACAGTATCTAACCTCTAACTGACAGAAATAACACAGAAGAGCAGGAAAGCATGAGTCTGAGAGCTGAGGGCGCACACGCCCCTCCCAGCTCTGCAGGAACTCCAGCCAAAGCTCTGACTCCCTGGGCCACAGTCTTATCACATGTTGGGACAAATAACTTCCTCAAGACTCGAGCATGTAAATGTTTTATGACCCTTCCTTAAAGTGTGTGCTCTTGGTATTTTCTCTTCCTCAGAGATTCATTGTAAAACCAGGCCATTTCTTGGTGGTGGTAGGGCTGGGGTACTGTTGATGAGAATGGAGAGAGAGAGTGTCAAGGGAGGAGGATCAAGGATTAGCTAATGCAACTCAGCTTAGAAAAATACTGCTGAGCTGGGGGCAAAGGTTGGGGAGCGTCAACCTGGGGGCTGAGGTCGCAGAAGGTCTGCCTGTAAGAGAACTGACTCCAGATCTCAGTTCCTGGATAATGACCCCGTTGCTTCACACAGTGAACAAATCACTGTGTTAAAAATGATCAGTGAAGGAAGAGAAGCAAGATATCTTTAGAAAACCCTCTCTTCTGTCTTCTAAAGAGTAGCTGAGGCAGGCACGGTGGTGACACACACCTGTAATCCCAGCGGTTCGTGGGGCTGAGGCAGGAGGATCCTGAGTTCAAAGCCAGTCCCAGCAAATGCAAGGCCCTAAGCAACTCAGTGAGACCCTGTCTCTAAATAAAATACAAAATAGGGGTGGGGATATGGCTAGTGGCCAAGTGCCCTCAGTTCAATCCCTGGTATCCCTCCCTGCCCCCTAATAAAAGAGTAGCTGAGTACACACCTAACCTTGTGTGTGACCTGGAACAAGTTACTCAGCACCCCAGTGCCTCAGTTTCCTCTGCTATAAACTAAAATAATAACATTGCCTTCTTCACTGGGTATTTGTGAATTTCAAAGTTCATATAGTACATCACTTATAACAGGGCCTGGAATATTATTTATTAATTCTCTACCCATTTGCCCCAAACCTCCACAGGGAAAGCATTTGCCTGGAGGCTCTAAACCAGATGTTAAATTGAGAAGAACCTGGATTCTGAAATAGGCAGATTGGAGTCTGGACTTTTCCCTGTCACCTCTTGGTTATATGTCTGGTTGGGACTTTTCAGTCTGCCTAAACCACAATCCTCTCATCTGTTAAAAGCAAACAACAAGGACAAAAAAAACAAAACAAAACAAAACAAAACAAAAAAAAAACCAATGGAGATGGAACTGGTTAATACATGACCTAGCCAGTAAGGGCGAGGACTGTGGGTTATGCAGAATTAGAAAGGTCTCTGTTTTCATTTGTTTGGGGGTTCTGTCTCTGCTCAGGCTCTCCTCCAACCCTACACATGCTCACAAACTCCCAGGAAGGGAGAACACCTAAGATTTGCCCTAGATATTTATACCTATTAACATTTTGCTGAAAACGATCATTCTTTAGAAAAGTTATCTAATCTACATTCTTCTAAGAAAACAAGGTAGGGCCTTGGGATGTATTAGTTTACCTGAGCTGCCATAACAAAACATCATACACTGAGTGGTCTAAACAACAGAACTTATTGTTTGAAGCAAAAAGTCCCGGACAGAGGTGCCAGCCAATTTGGTTGTTGGTGAAGACTCTTCCACACATTACAGATGGCCACTTTCTCTTTGTGTTCTCACACGGCCTTTCTACATGGAGCCAGAGAGAGGGGCCAGCAGCCCCATAGAATAGGACAAGGTCTCCACCCCAATGAGCTCATTTAACCTTAATTACCTTCTAAAGACTTTATCTCCAAATGAAGTCACACTTGAGTGTTAAGGTTTCAACATGTGAATGCCCCCACTCCACCTCAAAATTTAGTTCATTCTGGGAGGAAAGTGACTTCTTCATTAAGCTTACACAATAAATCTGTAGTAAGCTGAGACCAGGACCCAGAATTCCTGACATGCAACCTCTCGCCATTTCATTGTCATTTCCTAACTGATCAGCTGAGACAGTGCTGTAGTCATTCCTTTACCCTGCAGGCAAAGAGTGCCAGTCACAAACAATTCATTATGCTTGACTAGGCGCAAGAATTTCAAAGTCAAAAACAGACCCATTGCTCTCAAAAAGGGAATGCATATTCTAAGGAGAATTAGATGAATTCCTGGAATCCTGTATAGCAAGGTGTTTATCTGCGCCCAACAGCACTGTGCCAGAACCTTGGAGCAGCAGGTCACAGGGAACAAAGGTGCCATCCCAGCACTGCACTGACTAACTGGATGTCAGAGGGCAAATTACTGAACCCCTGTCTAAGCCCCAGCTTTTGTATGTCATAAGTAGGGATCTGACTTTCTAGAGTAGTTTGCGGAACAAATATACAAATGTATATAATCTCACATTTTGCCCAGCTCATAGTAGATCTGTGGTGAATGCTAACTTACCTTTCAGCTAGGAAAGGATGTTAGAGGATTTTTAGGCAACCATACCTGCAGATACTCTTTCTTCCTGGACATTAGTAACAGAGTTTGCACTTGGTCTTATTAACAAGTGTGTGCAAGGGTTATCAATTTTAGATTTTCAGGATCTCAGGTACGATGCTAGCTTTCATCATTTATCTTCCATTACTGCAGGGGACTGATCCCACTGAGAGAGATTTATTAATAAGCACAAGCACTTTGTTGCTAAAAAGCCATTGAACCTCTTCTTTAAAAATGGGAACATTTGTGTGCTGCTGTGAATATATCCATATTCATTTTTAATTCTCCTAGTCCTGTCAAAGACCAAACTTCCTTTTAGAGGACTTTCTTTATGAGCTACCATTTATTTAGCACCTACCGTGGACCAGGATCCTGTCCTGAGTATCTGATACATTATTTCTTTTAATCTGCAGAATAAGCCAGATAGCATTGTCTTATAAAATATATATATATATATATATATATATATATATTTTTTTTTTTTTTTTTTTTGGTACCAGGGATTAAACCCAGGGTGTGCCACTAAATCACATCCCAAGCCTTCTTTTATATTTTATTTAGAGATAGGGCCTTACTGAGTTCCTCAGGGCCTCTCTAACTTGCTGAGGCTGACTCACATTGCTAGTGGACTAGCAGCATTGGGAGTGAAGCCTGGGCAGTCTGGCACATGCCCAGGTGCTTTGCTCTGCTTGTTATGATATGGAATGTGCAAACAGTCCTGAGCCACTCATGAACACCATCACATCTTCTCCCTCACCTCACAATCCTCCTGCCTCAACCTCCCGAGCTGCTGGGATTATAGGCATGTGTCACCATGCCAAGATTGAACCCTATATTTTGGAGAAGAGACTAGAGATCAGCCAGGTTAGGGGTGGGGCAGTGAGTCTCAAAGCAGGCCCTGGACCAGCAAGCAGAAGCAGCAGAGGACGTATCAGATGGACATATTCTTATGACCCCTCCCAGTTCTATTGCATTTAAAGCTCTGTGGGTGGGATGCACACCTCTGTATTTTGATATGCCATACAGGTGACTCTGACACATCTGAAAATCAGGGTGATTTGTTTTTGATTACACAGTCAAGAAGTGCCAAGCCAGAATTAGAGCTCGGATCTGATGACAGGAAGGATGATTTTGCCCCCCAGAGAACACTTGGTGCTATCTGAGCACATTTTTGTTTGTCACGACAGGGAAAAGGGGGCTTTGCTACTGGCATCCAGTGGGTAAAGGACAGGGATGCTGCTAAAAACCTACAATGGGCAGCACAGGCTCCATGACAAAGAATTATCCAGCCCTGAGTAAGTAGTGCTAAGGTTTATATTATGTTGACTTAAGAAAAGCCCCTTGAAGTGGGTGGGGGTCAGGGAGAGTCAGAGAAACAGAAGGACAAGGGGGAAAAAGGAGTCTTGAAGGAGGCGGTGGGGGGGGGAGGAGAGGAAGCGGGAGAAGAGGACTTAAATGAACAAAATAAGGAGGAAAGGGAAGGACGGAGAGAGGGATAAATGAGGGATTTGGAGACAGCCTATGGGAAGGCCTGTCCTGCCCTGGGATGGCAGAACACCGATGATGGAAATGGCTACTTTAAAATCATCGTGCTGGAGTCTGGGAGCTCCACAGAATGGAGGCGAAATACATCTTCAGTATATCACGCCTAGCGCAACTTTGGGACGTGAAATGTACTTACAAAATAATGTGGCATTTCAAAAGCATGTTGTCCTCTGATAAGCCGGGGTCTGGAACCAGAAAGAAAATATCCGTATGGACAATTACCAGACTGTAATAGCCGATGAATGTGATTTGTAACTTGCAGCTGCTGTATTTATTTCAACATATTAACATATAGACGTTTGTCACCTCACCAAACGCCTTTATTATTTTGTCCCATAGTGTGAGCAGAAGATCTGCCGCCTCTTTCCCTCCTCACACCCTCAGGTCACTTTTCCCCTCAGTCCTCTGCTGTCCTCTCACTGCCTGTCCTCCTCACTTCTCCATTGTCCTTGTCTGCTGTCAATCTTCCTCTCTTGGTTCTCCCTCTCTATCTCTCCTCTCCTCCCCGATCTTGCAATTTTTTAGTTTTATTTTTCTCTAACGTTTTCTTGTTTTTTTCTATTAATGCCTTCCTCTGTTCCCCCCCTTTTTTTCATTTTCTTAATTTCTCTCCCTTTTGTCTCCTTGCACTCTCAATTTTCCAGTCCCTTCCTTGCGCCTCACTTACTGTCCCTCTCCCCCATCCTCTTTGCTTTGTCTCCATAAGGCCTTCGCCAGCACATGACCTTGTATTAAAAGGGCTCTTTTTCTGAACCTATCTCTCCTACCTCAGCGTGCATGAAGATGCATGCTTTTAGAAAGACAGCATTGCCACTTTTTATTGGGGGTGGGGTGCGGGAGGAGGGTCCCAAATGTGAAAAAAATAAAAAGACCAGAGATGATCACTCTGTTGCCCAGAAATACCATGGTTCCAATTTCTGGATTTGGTAGGCAGAATAATGGTCCCCAAAGATGTCAGGTCCTAATTTCTGGAAACTGTAATTGTCACCTTATGAAGAAAAAGTATCATTAGAGATGCAATTAAGGTAAGGACCTTGAGATTGGGAAATTATTTTGGATTATCCAGGTGTGCCTTACATGCAGTCTCAGTGTCCTTATGAACAGGAGACAAAGGGAGGGTTGACACAGACAGAAAGGAGAAGGAGAAGCCAAGGTGGAGGCAGTCCAGAGTGATTTGACCCCAAGCCAGGAATGCTGGCAACAGGAAGGGAGGGTGCAGGGAAAGCTTGTCCCTGGATCCTCAGAGGAAGCTGCCCTGCCCACACCTTGATTTCCACCAGTGATCCTGATTTGGGATTTCAAACCTCCAGAAGTGTGAGAGAAAATAACTTGTTGCTCAAAGCCACCAAGTTTGTAGTTATTTGCTTGAGCAGCCACAGGAAACTAACTCACAGATGTTGATCTTTAAGCCATGCGAAACAGGAAGTTCCAAGGTTTTAACTGGCCCTTTTTGTCCTAGTCCATGACTCTCACCTTCACTGATGGATGCAAAGGGTCCTGTGTTATGATTGTAGAAGACCTTTCTTTGTATTCCCTTTTAAACCTGGAGTGTTTGGCATATTTTGTTATGTTAAACCCAGGGGCGCTTAACCACTGAGCCACATCCCCAGCCACTTTTTTATGTTTTATTTAGAGACAGGGTCTCGCTGAGTTGCTTGAGACTGATTTTGAACTCAGGATCCTCCTGCCTCAGCCTCCTGAGTTGCTGGGATTACAGGCGTGCGCCACCATGCCTGGCTATCAGTGTCTGGATACCAAATCCAATTTAGGGAGCATATATTTAATAAACAACAATTAGAGAACAACAAAAAGTTTGGGCCCAGACAGACCTGCGTTTGAATCCTAGCTCAACCACTTACTAGTCCTCAAAATTTGGGCAAGTTTTTTAATCTATTGAATCTGTCCCTATCTGTAATATGGGACAACACCATCTGCCAAAGAGGTTTACTGTTGTAATGATTAAAATATATGGTTGTGTTCACTACAGTGTAGAGCATATAGCATGTTATTGTTATGATCACGAATTATTAACAGAGATGATCATATTTCTGTTTGTTTTACTAACTGCATCTTTATGACAAAATCACTTCAGTTCTGTGGTCTCAAGTACCCTAAGGAAACAGGGGCAATTATCCCTCTGCTACTGGGAAATTATAAGGATTTGATGAAATCACACAAGTGACCATGGCTGGCCAAGGGACCAGAGCAGAGTAGGAACTCATAATAGGTCCTTTCTTCTTCAGACTATTGAGGATATTGTGCTTCCTCAGCTCCACTGACAAACCTCAAAGAAGCCCATTTCTGATGGCTTCTCTTTCCTGATGAGTTTTTAAATAGATGGCCTTCAATTTTATGGAAAGCCAATTGACACTATTTAAAACATGCACTGTTTGAGGAACAGACTTCATTTTACCAGACAATTCTTCATTTAACCAAAGATGCAAGGATTTTTTTTTTTTAAATGCAATTTCTTACTTTCCTCTAAAATATGATCCAAATGAGGAAATTTTCATAACCCAAGTAGCTGGGTGCCTTTCATTATCCCCACCCCACCTGTGTGGGTCAGAGCTGCTCTGCCCTTTGTGTGCTGGCTTCTGTATGCAATCTGCCTCCGCACCCCAGCTCTATGTCAGTGTCTTCAACGGAGATTGAAAGTCCACTGGGTCATTGCTTTTTGACTGGCATCTGTGGATGCTTCCTGGGCAGGGTGGCCACGTGGGAAATGTTGCTGGCCATCACTGTCAGATGACTGCTCTCAGCACCTGTTGGCCTTGAAGTACTCACACGGAAAGCAGAAACGGACACAGCCACTTCTCCCAGTGACTGTCCTGCTTTGCTCTGCCCAGTTCCAAGTCCAGAATCCATCTCAGGTTTGTGCCAACCTCCTCCTTTCACAACCTCCCTTAACCGAAGGATGAGAGGTGGGGGTCAGAATACTAGGGAAATAAATTAGCATATGTTAGCCATTCCAGACCACATGCTAGGCCATCCGGAACTCTGCTTCTGATGCTGAGAGAAAATAGACTCATGCCAAGGCAGGGGATCTACACCAAGGAATAGGAATAGGAACCCCAGGAACTGGGGGAAACAGGCAGAAGTGACCAGAAGTGACTCTTACCAGTGCAGTGATTCACAGTTTTCTGAAAGGCTCTCTCACATACAGGCTTACATTTATTCTTCACAGACACCCAGAGGTCAGTAATAATGCGTATTACTGTATTTATATAGTCCATATGTTATATAAATACATACATATTTTCCTGTTGCAGAAATTGAGCTTGAGTGCCCGGCCAAGGTCACAAAGCTAGTTGATGGCGGATCTGGGAGTTGAACGCAGCTCTGACCCCAAGACAAGGTCAGGTGTGGAGACATTGAGCCACAGGTGCTCTGAAGGGCCTGTGGGAGCACAGCAAGGAGCAGGACCCCTCGCCATGTGCTTCTAGTGGTCTCTCAACAGGGTGTTGTATTAATAGGGTTGGGAGTTGTTCAGGAGGTGCAGAGACACAACTGAGATGTCATTAGGGTGCACCGAGAGCCCCTACCAGCCAGATGTCTTTACTTAACCTGAGACTCAGTTTCTCTATGAACTTATAGACTGTCCCTGGCAGAGTGACTGTGAGACTTGAGTGAGATGACCCTGAAAACAATGTGTGCCTAGAGTTTGGAGCAGAGTTAATATCCAAAGCGTATTCAATGGTGTTGCTTTGCATTTGCATTTCAGAGTATTTGTGATGAGGAGGACCAAGATGGCCAGCACCTGCCACAGACAGATACTCAGAAAAGGTCTCTTACACATGCTACATGCAGCTCAAACCTAAAGCTAGCTTCCCGAGGAACGGAGCAGGATACACTCACAATGACTGCCCCTAATTTTTAATATATTTTTTTAACTAACAGAGTTAGTTCCACTTACAAGAAAAACTTACATCTTAGCTTTCTCAGCCACTAAGAAGCCATTTGCTACAAGGAATCACCTGTTTTCCACCTGAAGAAACTGAATTTTCTTAAAAAATAGGACTGGGGAGAGCTTAAATGTCACCAGACGCACGTCTTACTTTTCTGTTTCCAAATTCACTGTTGTGTATTCCACACATGATAGAGTCTTCAACCATTTCCATTTTTTGAGCATTTTATCATCCCCAAACCATCCCTTGTGACCATGCCCTTTTAACCCACTAAGGATGATATAACTTTGGAAAGGCTGGGGCAAGGGGAGCATTACAGGCAGGGCAGAAAGACATAAATCTACCCAAATACCTGGGCCAGAATTTGAGACTGAGGGCAGAGAGCCAGTGACTGGGAGCAGAGTGGCTTGTTGTCATTCAGAGCACACAAGGTTCACCCCTTAGCAGCACTGATCGCTAAGCTTGTGGCCAGAGGACATTCTGCTACAACTGGAGCTTTCAGGAGATTGCTTTGAAGAAGATTCTGTAAACATGCTACATCCTCATGGGGAGCTTCAGTTCAGATGCCCAGACTACTGGCTAAGGCCAGGAGGGGCTCTGTGTGCCTGGCCTTGGTAAAATAGAAAACAAAATCAATGGCTCAAGGTCTAGGACTAGATGGAAATATTGAATAAGACATTGACAAGCAAGACCCCTTCTGATGTTTCAGTCACAGGAGTTCATCTATACTCTGGCTATATTGGCTAATTAACAATTATGATGCTGATGACAGCTAGCATTATCTAGAAACTAATTTGGAACAGGACATTTTGCTAAGAAACCTAGATCCCATCCATGATGATATCGTTTAATTCTCACAACTTTTTGAGGTGTGTACATTGGCTGTTCCTAATCTATCTAAGAGAAAACTAGGGCTAGTGAGGTTAAGAGACCGGCCCAAGTACACACAGTTTAACTCTGGGACAGTCAGAAGCCAAAACCAAGTTGCAAAATCTGTTTCTACTCTCCGCCATGTCACACCAGGAGTGGCAAAAGAGCAGCAGGGAGCAAGGGACCAGCACATGAGAGTTTTTGGCCCGAGTTCGAGTTCCCATCTATTTCCTGCTTTAATCCCTCTGGGAGTTCCACGAAGGCAGAGCCATGAACAGTTCTGTTCATCACTGTTCCCAGCACCTGGCCCAGGGCTTGGCACCCAGAGGTCGTATCTATATGTATATAATGATCTGATGTTATTGTGCACAAGCTAACAAGACACTAAAATATTCTGCCTTCTTGACCCACAGGTTGAGTGACTGGCAAGTTACTTCTTTATGCCTCAGTTTCCTCATATGATAAATAAGAAGGAGAGAGCATCAAAGGACTTGAGAGAAAATTAAAATATGCTTAGCTTCTTGTCTCTCATATAGTCAGTACTCAATAATTCACTCTTACAAGTCTCATTAATATCCCCATTGCAGAGATAAGGAGACTTAGGCTCAGCCAGGTGACCCACACTATCACAGGGCCCAAGGTGAAAAAGTGGTTCAGGCAGGTAGCGGGTTTTTATCTCTGGACCCCAAGACTTTTCTTGACATTAGATGCTCAATAATATTTGTTGAATGAAAACTATATAAAAGAGCAGGGACTGGTATAAGCCAGGTTCCAAGGTCCAAGAGACGGGAAACTCCTTGCCTGCCCAGTGAATTCTGAGCCTCTGGAAAGGATGCTCTGAAGGAGGACTGACTCCTGGCTTGCAAATACCTCCTCTCACCTGCCCTTCTTCAGGAATATTCCCATGAAGGGGAAAGAGTGAGTTCTGAAAGAGAACAGTGAATAGTTGCTCTTGTGCATTGTTATGCAAATGCTACACAAATTGGTGTCTTAAATCTGGCCGTAATGATGCCATTCTGCTTTGTCTTCCAGCTTCCCTGACACCCGTTCTGAAATGCACCTACAGATGTTAGTTTATTATGTACACCAATAATTCACTCTTCATCTCAGCGAGGTGGACTGTAAGCAGTCACGGCTGCAGTCCTGCGAGTGACAGAATGCACCCCCAGAAAGATGTGTGATTTAAACTCTGTGCAGCCCACAATTCACACGCTTTCCTTTATCTGGGCACAAGCGGCTACTAATCGAGTGACTGGCAGATCCAGAAACAACATAGATCCTACAAAGAAGCTGATTAAAAGCTTACTTGAAATTTGGAAAATAATAATTTTTAAAAAATGATAACATTAAAAGAAAAACTCAAGATGTACAAAGGAAACCAATTTAGTTGGAGCCAATCCCTCGTCCTCAGAAGGATTAGAAGGTTCTGCTTTATGCTAAATGTAGAGATGACTTTGCAGCCAAAACATATAACATCCCGCTAATTATTCTTTCAAGCTTCAATATGTACTTTATTAATCTTTTTTCCCACTTTAACAGCCACAGATGCAGACTGAATTCAGTGCATAAGCAACAGAACTTGGTGAGGTTCAGCGTGTCAGCTGCAGCTTCCGTGCTTGCCACCCAAGGGCGTTCAACCTTGGCGGGGCTCAGAGGTAGAAGTCACGTCAATCATGTTTGGCGTCGCCCTTCCAGCAGATAACCTGCCAGGAGCATATCAGCCAATGTGCTCAAGACAGGACGCTGTGGTCTCTTCAGAGAGTCACTCAAAGAGAGACAGCTGAAGGAGGATGGGGAAGCAGTGATAATAAACTACATGCCTTTCAACCAAAGAATTTGGGAGATGCTCACTTCTCATTCTGTGTCGGAGGGAAAAATAGAGTTCCATAAAAATACCAATAACATGGAAATGAAACAGCTAAAAGCTCAGGTTGATTTTATGCTTTGCAGGCCACACTCTATTCTTTCATATATATGTCCATCCACTTACTAATTTGTAATCGAGTGAATTATATTATCTAATAATGTATTCAAATATTGTGCACGGGACCTAGACATGTGATACCTACATATCCTCTACTTCAGGAGAGGAAAGAAGAAAGAGTGTAACTGTGTTTTGAATATCTATTATGAGTCAGACACTGTGAAATTAATTCTGAATAGCCCTTACACCCTAAGAGGTAGAGGTTACCTTCATTTGTAGACAAGAAATGTGAAGTTCAGAGAGTTTGAATAACTTGCCCAAGACTACACAGCCAGAAAATAGAGCTGAGATTTCGGAACCACCACACTCCTGATTCAGGATTCTTTCCACCCCGAAAATACAAATACTTAGGATGTTTCAAACATGTGATTAATGTTCGTACTGCAACATGGAACTAAAAATCGGAGGGAGACTATTAGAGAAAAGGATGAGAATCAGGGTAAAGTGAAAGGGAGGGCAAAAGGGTAATAAAGGGGTGCATATGATAAAAGTATGCTATATGCGTGTATGAATAAGGCACGATTAAACCCATTATTCTGTATAAGTCATATGCACTAATATGAATTCTTTTACAAAAGCAAATAGATAAGGCAATATGAAGACTTAGGAAAAAGAAAATGTGAGCAACAAAGAGGAGTTGGGGAAAGTCTCTAGAGAAGGAATTAGTTGACCTAGGCCATATAAGGGTTTGGCATACAGTGACCAACCTGAAAAAGACCATCCTGACCAAGGATGGAGTCTGGAGAACATGAATGAAGTTTGGGTAACTCAAAGTAGTTCAGGGGTAGATAAAGGCAGACAATGATAAGAGTAGAGATGGAGTGTAGGATTAGGTTATAGAACTGCTAAGGCCACAGGAAACATTTTTCCTTAAAATGTCAAATTAGACACAATTAGTTGTGTCTTCTACCTGCAGAAGACAGTAACGTTTAGCTCTATATATCTGAGTTACGTCAACGCAGTTAAACTCAGCCCTTTGTATTGAATATATCCAGGTCCAGCAAAACACTGGAGATCAGAAGACCTGAGTTCAAATCCCAGTTCTTCTGCTCAACAACTAAACCACTCTGAGCACCATGGCTTGCTGTAGCTGTGTTGGTTCGCTTGGTGGCTTACGTTGCTCTGAAATCTGCAGTATCTTAGCTCACAAGTTAAGCATCAGACACCAACCACATAGTAGGACATATTTAAGTAATAACTATTACGCATTTCTTTCTCATACTCCAGACGTAGGACCAGAAACGCACAAAAAGATTATCCTATTTCAACTCCAGAGCAACCCTGAAGGGTCAGTGGCATCATTCTCCTTTATAGACAAGGAGACAGATCTCAAGAATTTGACAGCTAAGTCCACGATCCCATCCCTAGAAAGTGGGAGAACCTAGTTATCTTAAATTTAGTGCTCTTCCCAGTAAGCACTACTGCCCCACCAGCCTTTTGCATTGGTAGATCTCAGTCTGTAGGATGTGGACCCTTCAGAATGTCCAGCTAAACATGAACAATGCTCAAACTGCATTTTTGCCGTACGATATGTACTGCCAGAGGAATGCTGAAGCAAGGCATTGTAGGGTACAGCTTGCTGGGAATCATGTGTCATTGGGATTCACTCTCCCTAGTTTGTATCATAAATGATTTTTATAGAATATAGCATTGTTAGGAGGATAAAGTGAGACAGTGCCTGTTAAGAATGCTTGATAATATTAAGTATTCTAAGGAGAAGTTTCCTTTTTCAGAGAAAAAGTTAAGAAAATTTCTTTAAAGTAATAGTTTTTTGTAAGCTTGTTCTCTATTTCCCACTACTAGGGTATAAAATCCCTGCCACCCAAGGGTGTCTTCTACTTTGTTTGATAGCACCAAAATACCCAGCATAGGGCATGACATTTCTAAGAAGCTCAGTTTGGTGAATTTAACTAATATTCTATTATATTTCATCATGATGATGATGCTCACTGGGATTTGCTGAGCCACTGACAGAAGTATGTTTGCTGTTAGGTATTTGTTGATTCCGTTAACTTCTAGCACACCCCTGTGAGGTGGCTGCTATTTATTGTCTTCTCTGTTTTCCAGGTAAGGAAACAGGCAGAGAGTGCAGTGGATTGATGCAGCTTACATAGCTAGTGGACTGGCACCACTGGGAGCAAAGACAGCATCCAGCACGTGCCCAATTGCTATGCTCTGTTATTAATCGTGATGAAGAATGTGAGAACAGTCCTCAATCACTCATAAGCACCATTACACCTTTGCCCTCACCTGATTCTCAGGTGTAGTAGGATTATTCCCACCTTAGAGATGAAAACACCAAGGCTGGAGGTCACACACTGGACTGGAAAGCAGCTGCATCTTTTTTATTATGGAAAGGAATGTTCTCTTTTACCACCGTCATTAAGGAAAAAAAATACACATATCTGAAAAAAATTCCAAGAATTCTCAGAGCAATTACAGAGCCTCTTGCCACCAACACAACGGAACCTTCCTTGAAGCACCACACATGCTTGGAAGAGCACACACATAAAAGTGTAATTTGAACACTTGTCTGTGTTACCCCCTTGTTGCAGGAGAAGAAGAATGTTTATGCACCAAAAAAAAAAAAAAAAAAAAAAAACTAGCTGCATTTCCCAGTTTAATTAGTTTTGTCAAGTGCCTGCAATATGATTTCCATGTTAATTTCCCCATATCCCATTTCAGTTTCTTTATATTCCACTTCAATTATTTGCTTAAAAATTGAGAGAGGCACAATGACTATGTTTAAATTCCACTTGACTCAACTAACATTTACTGATGTTCTCTCCTGGACTAACCTTGCAGGGCCCTCAGAAACACCCAGAAAGTGCTATCACCCTCCTCCTGTGCCTATCACAGACATTACTAATCGACCAACTGCTCCCTCCCCTATCCCA
This sequence comes from Sciurus vulgaris, assembly GCF_902686455.1. NCBI lineage: Eukaryota > Metazoa > Chordata > Mammalia > Rodentia > Sciuridae > Sciurus > Sciurus vulgaris. The sequence continues at coordinate 46,640,612 of NC_136461.1, forward strand.
CACCTAAAAGAGCCTTTTCAACTTGGCTTTTTAAGCGACCACTACCAACTAATAATGCTAATGAAGGAAAATACAAACTGTTTGCCATCTTAATGTGAAATATTTCTTATACTTCCTTTCCCATTTAATTCTCAAGAGATGGTATCTTTATTTTTACAATTTTTTTTCATTAAAAAAATCTTTATTGAGCATGCATATAAATTTTAAGTAAATAGATTATTGCTTGTTTATGTATTTTAAAAAGTTCCCTGAGTCATGAGACACACAGATGAGTCCAAGACAGTTTCTGCCCCCAGGAAGTTTACGATCTGGTGTGAGGGTACTGACCACTCAGAGGCAATTACAATGCAGTATGGTTCTGATGGCACAGACACAGGGGGTGAGAAATGTCTGGAACTATTTAGAAGTGACCACTATAACTGTTGACACAACAGTCTCCAAATCTCTGTAGTTTAACACAGCAAAAGTTTCTTTCTGCATCACAATCGAAAGCGGGTTAGGGGGCCCTGCACCCTAGAGTGACTCAGAGATTCAGGCTGCTTCCATCCTGTATCTCTGCTATCTCTGCAGAATCCTTGACTAGGCCCTTCCATCTGGCTCATGGTATGGACTGAATGGTTGTGTTCCCCAAAATTTGTGTGTTGAAACCATACCCCCCAACATGATGGGATTAGTAGTTGGAACTTTGGGGAGATGATTAGACCATCAGGGTGGAACCTTCGAGACTGTGACCAGGATCAGTTCCCTTGTAAGAAGAGATATGAGAACTTGCTCTTACTCTCTGCTCTCCCACATAAGGATACAAGGAGAATGCAGCCATCTGCAAACCAGGAGGTGGAACCTCACCAGATAACAGATCTGCTGAAGTCTTAATTTTGGACTTCTCAGTTTGCAGAACTGTGGGAAATGAGTATGTGTGGTTAAAGTCTCCAGTTTATAATACTGTATTATAGAATCCTGTATATGGATTGAATGAGCAGGAAGAGAGGGTTTGGCAGATTGTGCAAGAAGGTTGTTGTGGTTTGGATGTGATGTGTCCCTCAAAAGCTCATGTATGAGACAATGCAAAACATTAAAAGATGAAATGGTTGAGTTATAAGAGCCTAAACCCAATCAGTGAATTAATCCCCTGATGGGGATTAACTGAGTGCTAACTGAAGGCAGGTAGGGTATGTGTTTTAGTTAGCATTTTTGCTGCTATGACTAAAAAATTCAACTAGAACAATTTTAGAGAAGGAAAAGTTTATTTGAGGGCTCACGGTTTCAGAGTTCATAGTATATAGACAGCTGGCTCCATTCCTTGGGACTTGAGGTGAGGCAAAACATCATGACAGAAGAGTGTGGCAGAGGGAAGCAGCTTACATGATGATCAGGAAGCAGAGAGTGAGTGTCACCTGCCAGATACAAAACATATACCCTAAAGGCACACCCCCCATGACCCCTCCTCTAGCTACACCCTACCTGCCTTCGGTTACTGCTCAATTAATACTGTCAGGAGATTAATTTACTGAAAGGTCTTATAACAAAATCATTTGTCCTCTAAATCTTCTTGCATTGTCTCACACATGACCTTTTGGGGGACATCTCACATCCAAACCACAACAGTGTGACTGGAGGAGGTGAGTTATAGGGGGCATACCTCTGGGGTATATATTTTGTATCTAGTGAGTGGAGTCTCTGTCTCTCTCCCCATCTCTCTCTGTCTCTCTCTGTCTCTCTCTCTCTCTCTGTCTCTCTCTCTCTCTCTCTCTCTCCCTCCCTCCCTCTTTCCCTGTCTCTCTCTCTCTCCCCCCTCTCCCTCTCTCTCCCTCCCTCCCTCTTTCCCTCTCTCTCTCCCCCCTCTCCCTCTCTCTCCCTCCCTCCCTCTCTCTTTCTCTCTCTCTCTCTCTCTTTCCTGATCATGTCCTGAGTCCTTCTCTCCACCACATACTTCTGCCATGATGTTCTGCCTCATCTTGAACCCGAGGAATGGAGCTGGACTTCTATGAACTGAGACTTCTGATGTCATGAGCCCCCAGATAAACTTTTCCTTCTCTAAAATTGTTGTCAGGACTTTTGGTCACATCAGTGAAAAAGCCTACTAAAATAAGTGTTTAGAGACCAGGCCAGAAGGCATGTGCACCTAACTTATGCCTGTCTTGCAGTTGGGGTGCATACTGATGCTTACTATTCTTCTCCTCAGTACACAAAATGAGTATATTTCTCAATTTCTATTTAAATGTAGGGGTCACGAAACTCAAATCTAACCAATAGAACACCTCTGAGTTACCCCCTGGGGGACATCCTCCCAAACCACTTCAAACTGTGATGTGAGAAATAAACCTTTGTTGTGTTAAGCCACTGGGATTTTAGGATTATTTGTTATAGTAGCTTTTGTAAATTACCTAGCTAATAGAGATTCCATTTCTTTTACTCTAACAAGGAGATAATAGAGCCCTGCCATGAGCATCAAATAATAAATGGGCATAAAAACTCCCAAGGGACCTCCTGTAGGAGGTTTGTCATCATTCATTTTATCCTAGAGCAGCAGTTGGGATCGCAGGTATGCAGGCAGCCAGGAAGGCCTATCCAGTACCTGGTTGGAAGATGGCAAAGAAGTCCACGCTTTTCCAGAGATCACAGCATGACAACCAGAACTACTGACTCCACAAAGGGACACAGGTTTCCTTGGGTTTCTTCTTCTAACAATCCTGCACAAAGGATTCATTAATTAAGTCACAAGGGACCACCCCTAGCAGAGTCTGTCAGACAGTAAATGCCAGGCACATCAGGCTAAGACTCCTCCTTTTCACAACATCTGCATGGTAGTTGACATCTCAGAGCTGCCCCTTGCTTCTGTTCCAGGGCCTCTATTTTATTTGAATATGTTATGGTTTAGATATGAAGTTTCCCCCAATAGCTCATGTGTTAGAGAGTGCAAGAAAGTTTAGGGGTGAAATCAATGGGTTATGAGGGCTTTAACCTAATCAGTGGATTCATTTCCTGATGGATTAACTGGGTAGTAACACTAGGAAGGTAGCGTGTGGTTGGAGGAGGAGGTCACAGGGCAGGGGTGGTGAAGGATCTCTCTCTCTTTCTCTCTCTGCTTCTTTGTAGCCATGTTCTGAGCTGCTTTCCTCTACTAAACCCTTCCACCATGATGTTCAGAGTCACCTCTGGCCCAGAGCAATGGAGTCAGCCATCTATGACCTGAGTCCTCTGAAATTGTAAGCCAAATAAACTTTTCCTCCTCTAATTGATTTTGTCAGGTCTTTTGGTCACAGAGAACAAAATGCTGACTAAGATAGAGTGACATTAATAGAATCAATGGTGTGCTGGAGCAGGCTCAGACCAGAAGGTTAGTCATGCACGTACACCCAGCCCGACGTTCATTTCCTCACTTGGAGTCAGTCATCCTGGGAATCCTCACACTGCAGAAATAGATGAATGTGTGGATCATGATTCTTTTCCTTCCTTTCTTTCTTTAGTTATTTGAGATGACTATAGTGTAAAAATGTTCAAGCATGCCACTGGTAATACAACAACAACAAAAACAATTAATAATAATAATCATAATGGCAGTGGTCATCTTTTCCTGAATGCTTACAATGTGCCAGGACTCTATACTTAACAAATACTAAACAGGTATTACTTCCCTCGTTCCTCATACTATCCATGTAAGTAGATGATGCTCGGTTATTCCTACTCCAAAGTGGAAATTGAAGCAGAAGGACATGTAGCAAAAAACTAAGAGAACAGAGTTTGGACCCAGCTCTGTCTGATTCCAGGCTTATATCATTTCTGATTTGTTACATGGGTGAGAGAGTTTGGGCTTCAAAATTGGATTTTTGATGGTTATTAAGTTTCTATCCACCCAAGGAGGAGAGAAATAATAACACATTTAAAATACATCTGTCTTTGTGTGAGGATGTGTGATCTAGTGAGAACACTCTCCCTTGCCGAGGGTGTCAGTCCTCTGGGGATTCCCTTGTGTGATTCCAAGGGGTCACTGCTGTTGATCTGCCATTTGGGCAGATAGAGAGACTGACTTCATGGTGTCGAGTGGTTTATTTTAGGCCAAAGATGGCAGGTGCAGTGTGGTCACTTGGGCTTGGGTCTTCCATGACACTGCCCAGCTTTACAACTTGAAAGCATATCTTGCCCCGATACAGTACGATGGCTTGTTTATATATCCCTGTCTACCTCTGCCATCCCTTGTGAGTCTGTTGGCAGTAGATTTAAAGGTCCTCCATCTGAGGGCCTCCAGGGTAGGGCACAGGGTGCCAGACAGCGGATGTTTTGTATGTCTCTGGAATGACTAAATGGCTACATAAATGACTGTGTAATGGAGGGAGGGAATAGATTTTCCAGGCTGAATGAGTGAGGAATGTAACAAGGAAGCTGATAGGGAAGGGCCCAGTCCCTAAAAAAATGGAATGAAGCAAAGAGGATGAAAGGAGGCCACAAAACAGGGTAAGAGTGGCCACTAGAGAATAGCTTGAACTTCTTTGTGGTGTTATTCAAGGGCTTGTGCCGAGCTCCGTCTTCACAAACCTGTTGTGATTTTGATGCTTTTAATCAGCAAAACTGTAGGCTCCTTCTGTGGCTCCAGTGAGAGAGCCAAAGTCAGATGAGAGACAGCAGGAGGCAGCTGCCCTGTTTGTAGCCTTGGCTTTAGCTCTGCCAGCCTGACCAATGCCAAATGGAGCTCGTGGGCCTGATGTGGAGACATGTGTCTGGGTCATTGTGGTCCAGCGTGATCCTTGGGGCCTGTAGGACAACTAGCTTCCCCTTCAGAATGGGCTGCATTGTGTGTGGGCCCTTCCTTCCCTCTCTGTCTACCTCTCTTGAACCTCAGGTCTTCACCCCCATTAGTCCTTCCTCCACACCTCTTCACACTCTTGGCTCATTCTCCTAACTCTTTCCATTTTGAACCCCCAGACCGGCTACTTCATTCTACTTCTTGGCTCTGACATCTGGCTTTTCTCCTCGGTCACAATTTATACTTCTGATTATACTGCCTTTGGCCTTAAGTAGATAAGCAGCCAGCTGCCAAGACTGCCCCATCAAGCATGTCCTGAGCAGGAACACAGTCTCTGTGCCTTCCATTGTTTCTCCCTGAATGCTGTGCTGGTCAGGATATTTGGGCTTCCACACCTACACCTCCCCCACGTGATCATTCCACAGCAGGAGTTGCTCCATCTTGGCTGCACCTGAATCAATCGTCTGAGGTACTTTTTAAGAATCCAATCTCCAAGCCTCTTGTAGATTCTCTTTTTAAAAGTCTCAGGGGTTATTCTAATGTACAGTCAGAATTGAGAACCACAGGTCTAAACCAATCTGTTAATCCCATTTCCCTTGCAAGGGCATAGGCCTGAGACTCAGTCTTGCAGCAAGACTTGTGGCACACAGGGGAAGCTGTGAAATTCTTACAGGGAAGATGCAAAGGAGACACATGGCCCTGCCTCTGCCTCAGCATGTCATTTCCAGATGTAGAGCAGGAAACTGCTGCTGCCATCTTGCAGCAATGAAGCCTGGGGAGAGTCAATCCACTGAGGACGGTGGAACTGAGTGAGGTAAAAAGAATCCTGGTCCCCCAGATACTTGTTCTTCAACCAAGGAACCAATCTGACCTCTGATCTTATTTGATGAGATAACAGAGTTCTTAATTATCTATGTCAGGAGTCAACACATTTCTTTTAAAGGGTCAAAGTATTTAAGGCTTTGCCAAACATACAATCATGCTACTCTGCTCTTGTAGCATGAAAACAACCATAGATAATACATAAATTAATGGGCATGGCTGCATCACTAAAACATGATTTAAAACATGGGCAGTGAGCTAAAGGTATTCTTTCAAGCTCTAGTCGGCTTGTCCCTAGCCAAGTCATCCTGGGTCAGTGTGTTGTTACTTGTAGTCTGTGCCATCTTATGTGATTCAAGGATAATTCCCAAAGCCACATCTTCACAACTGATACTCCCCAAAACACAAATGAACCTCATATATACATTTTTTGTATCTGTTAGTCAAGTCACCCTTGATGCCCTGTAGGCACCTCAAACTCAACACATTCAAAATGGGTCTCATTTTTCCCATACCTAGCCCTAGGTCTGCTTCTCCCCTGCATTTCCCACTCAGCAAATGCCACCATCACCTTGAGCTGCTCAAATTATAATCCAAGTCCTCTTTATTGCCTCTATTCCCACTAGTCAACCAGTCACCATGTTCTGTCAGTCCTACCTTTAAAATGTGTTTCCATTCTCCACCCATCCAAAACCATTGACTGTGCGCCAGACACAGTGCCAGAATGGAGAACCTAAAGATGATCACAACAGAGGCCCCTCCTGCCCTCACCGAGCTTGGACAAGACCATTGGTGCACAGTAGACAATAGCTGATACCTGCCATTACCGAGGGCCCCCACTGGTCAGCCTCTGTGCTAGGCACTTTACAGAGAGAACTTGGATCTTTCAAACAAACCTGAGCACATATATCATTGTCTCCTATGCATAGAAAGAGAAATTGAGTCTAGGCAAAGTTGAATCACTTGTCCAAGGTCACAGAAGCACAGAGGTGGCAGCAGCATAATGGGAGGAAGATCTGTCCCCAATCCAGAGCTCAGGCCCTCCTCACTACCCCTGGTCCCCTGCTTGTGCATCCTTGCATCGAGTTGGCCTTTTGAGTTACATCATCACTTTGGGAATTTTCCTCAAGTATATGCAGGATGCCACCTGGGTCCCACTTTGCAAAAAGCCCATGGCAATATCTCCTCAGCACAAGGGTTGAGTAATTAACCACAGGCTATTAAGACACCCAGGTTAGAAATCACCTACTCCTTCTTCTCTGCCAAATAATACTGCCAGCTGTGCCAAGGTAGGGCTTCCTCCCAGAGAATAGCACCCAAATGCTGCAGGTGGGCAACGGGGGCCGTCAGCAAGATGCTCCTTCCAGTGTCATGCCTGGTCAGGTAGCAAGATCAAAGCAGAGCTGAAACACTCTGGCTGCCTCTACTCTGCTATTTTCCTCTCACACTACCAAGTTAGAGGTGGGAGGGTGATTGAAAGAGCACAACGCTAGATCGGGACAAACCCAGGTTCAAATCCCACTACTTTCCAGGGCAAGTACCCAAACCTCCCCTTGCAACTGTTGCCTCACCTTTAAACTGGAATCATGCTCCAATGGCTCAGGTTTCCCTGGGTAACAGGTGATAGGTCTATGCAAAAGCCAGGGCACTGCAGGGCCTGAACTGGTGCTCAGTGGGCGGCTGCCCTCTTCCCTGTTGTGGCTGCCATAATGACAGGCTTCCCACTGGAGGCTGTGGGCTCCTGGGGCTGCTGCGCTCTCTGCTCCAGAGATTCCACTGTTACCCGTGCATATTAAATTTAATTATCATTGCTCTAGGGAGTGATTATCCCCACCTTACAGGTAAGGACACTGCAGCTGAGAGAGATTAAGGCAGGTAGCAAAGTTAGGACTTGAGCCCAGGGGTTAAGCATTTACCTATGACATCACTCCAATTTCTACCTCCAAACCCTGTCCTTCGTACTATTAGGTTGTTGCCAGAATTCTCAGTAAGATCAGGGGGCTTGGCTTAATGTCCTTTCTCCGTTTACCAGGTCTCCAAAATTGGGGTTCTCCTTCATTCTTGTCAGCTGTCCCCTCCCACTTCTCTCAGTCAAGTCCTGGAATGTTAGTCCCTGTTCTGCTTGCCTTCCTATAGAACTAAAAATGAAGCTTTCCCTTTTATAGAGGGATCACTAATAGACCCTGCTTTGGACTTTAACATAGTTAATGTTCTTGATAATGTATTATGAAGCCATTTTTCAGATACTAAAACCAAGGCTTAGAAAGTGACAGTGATGAAGTGCCTAGGTGAATTAAAAGCGAAGACTCTCTGCCTGCAGTTCCTGGGCTTTCTACTCCATTCCAAGAGCTTCGATTCCCAGTGCAATGCTCATATTCCTGCTCTGCCTGGCTCTGTGGCCTGTTTCTCTTTCCCTCCCTCCTTCTCTCCCCATTCTGGCATCCCTTGAGCAGCTGGGCTTCTTCACAGCCACCAGCATCTCTGGATCTAATCTGTTCTAACGTTCACAGGTCTTGAGGGTTCAGAATTCCCAAACCCCAGGGCTGGTAGCCTAGTAAAGCCCCACTTTCCTCAGCCCTCTCCAGCCCTGGGCTTCCTGCCCAGGTTGTATGTAGTAGACTTTTTGGTTACTTCTCTTACTTTGCAAGGATATTCATTTTAATCAATGACTTTAGTATATGGTGTTGGATCATGGATGCAGAATGATCACTCACCCAGAGGCTGAGACTTGAACTGGAACTCCAGTTCAATTATCTATAACTTGCTGAACTAGAATTTACAGTGTCTTTTTTTTTTTTTTTTTTTTTTTAAATAAATATTCACAGGGTGTTCAAACTCCAGCCATGAAGCTCATTTGTAACTACCCCAAGGATCATGCCTCTTTGATCTTTGGGCTTTGCTGATACTATGTTTTCTGCAAATGCCCATCCTCCTTTACCATGCCCCATTTGGTAGGGGGAGGGTAAATTCTTCTTGTAGACACTTTCTTCTCTGAGAAACACAGCCTGCACCCACTCCCACCTCAGCTTTGCATGCATCTCTGTGCTATCTTGGGGCTGACTTCACTCATCAGACAAGACTGGACTCTTGTTGATCATAGCTATCTCTTCTTTCAGCCTATAAGTCCTACGAGGGCAAATGCTACAGATTCCACAGATCCTAGTATGATGCAAGGAACCCATTGAGTGCCTTTAGGAAAGAAAGATGAGAGAGGAGAAAAAGTAGAAGTAGAAGAAATAGAAAGAGGGATAAGATAGGGAGAGAGAAGGAAGAGAGAAAGATAAAAGAGGAAGAAGGCAGAGAAGGAGGGAATGAAGAAGGAATGGTAGAAGGGCAAAAATAAAGAGAGAATAAAGAAACACATGCAATCTGTTGGGATGGTCTTAGGAGGGCACACAGAGATGAGCAGGTCAGGGCCCCTATTCTAAGGGTGTTCAGAGCTCAGTCAGGAAGACAAAATCAGTCCGTGGCAAAGATAACTAGCAGAAAAAGCAGGCTGCACTGTCAGCTAAACCAGATGCAAATTTTGTTTTGAGATGCTCTGCCTATGGCATGGAGGAGCTGGTTTTGAATTCAATTGACAGGACCACTGGTAGCACCATCTTCTGGATTTAGTGATGGTGGCGAGATAGAGCCAGGTTCAACAAGGCTGGAGGAGATAGCTTCTTCCTTCCTATAATCTGGGTCAGAAATCTGATATACCTGATGTACACTGTCCAGTATAGTGCCTGGCACACAGTAGATGCTGAAATATTTATGGGGTGAATAGATAAAGGCAGAGCAATAATTCAGAAGCGCAGGCTCACATGCCCCTCATCTTGCAGGCCTTTAACACAATTGTTGAGTGGCCAGACGAATGATCACGAAGTGAGACCTACCCTAATGGCGGGCACATGATGGTTACCTATGTGTTAAATGAACAAAATTCACAAGGTTTCACCATCCTTACAAACTAACCCCATCCCTGGGCCTGGAAGTAAATGGAGGCACCTTTTACACATTCTTCAGCAAGGCTGCCTTTGTCACTGTGCACTCAGCACTAGTAAAGTCTCAGACTGTCTTGGGTTAAATGACGCCGAGTTTAAAGCCTTCCATATAGTTGCTTGTTCCTTGAAGAGATGGAAGCATATTCCAGAGTATCTAAGCCAATATATCTGCAAATTTGCTAGCATTAATTTTGTTAACCTCTCAGTTCCCATGTAAATCCTTCCTAATCACTTTTCTGGAATCAAAGGTGGTAATTGTTTTTATATTCACTTCCAGTTTCCAAACCCACACTGATATTTCATTCTCCTCCCAACCCTTTTAAGACTTTCCTGAGAAACTCAGCAGTACTGTGTTGTTCAACTCCTGTGGGTAAGATTCAGGGTAAGAGATGATGCAGGAAGGAGGAAAATTCCAGCTATATGACTACTGCTTTGGGGTTCTGGCAGGAGCATTATGTTGTCATTTGAAAATATTATTATTCACAGAGGAGGCCACATGATGTAATGAAAGGACCAAAGGCTTTAGAGTTAGGAGACCAACATTCAAATCTCAGCTCTGCCACCACATGACCATAAGCTAGCCACTATCTCTGGGCCTCGGTTTCCTCTTCTATACAATGAAGGAGCTAGGAATCATGGCCTCTGAGATGATTCTCAGCTCTATTATTCTGAGGGGCTAGAATGACTCAGGTCATGCCGAGGGCCAACAAATGAAGGGTGATTCAGACTGCCATGGCAATTCATATTTTATTTATTTTTAAATTATGGAGGAGTTCCTTTGCCAGCTACAGAGGCCTTTCTCACTGCTGCAACAAATGTCCATAATTTCAAAGCTATAACATTAGGTATTAAATTTAGAAAATAGAAAGGGAATAAAATGGTGCTTTTGTGTTTATAGCTTTATTAATAACTTTTACCTCATCAATAATGTGGCACATTTTCAACCCCAGAAGGCAAAAAAAATACTTAGCACAGGAAGAAGAGTATAAATTAACATTTATTTGCCACCTGCCATAAATTATCATTTATTGAGTACTTATAATAATCTAGACACTAGGCTAGAAATATTTCTTATGTTGTTTCCTTTCATATAATAATAATACCATGAGGTAGGCATTATTTTCTCCATTTTATAGATGAGAAATATGAGACTCAAGAGGATGTAAACTTGTCCAATGCCATATAACTAGTAAGGCCAATTTGAACCTAGGTCTGTCTGATGCCTGGACCAATATGTTTCCTACTGTGTCACTTATGAAATGTTCTTGCTCAGCAGAGAGCTTCCTATTGGTGGAACAAATCAAGCAGCAATCAGGGATGCCTTAACAGGGCTCACTGCCCTAGAAGTGAAACCTCAGTAGTTGGACTGGGGACCTCTAGTGTTCCTTCCAATCTGACAATGATTCTACAACCTTGAATCATTACACATAGCGTAATATGCAAAAGATCACTAATCTCCCTGGAGAACATTTTCCTTTTTAATGTCTCACAATTTTTTTTCTAAAAAGAATAACATTTTTCTCAAACTCAGAAAAGTCCACAAACTAGCCCCACAACTATTGTTGTTGTTTGATTCTTTTGATGACCACAAAAACCACAGATTATTATTCTACATTAAGACTTCTGTACCATTTTCCCCAGGGGGTAGACCCAGGAAGGTGGGCGTTAATTCAGTAGCATAGGAAATGTCCACCTACAACCCCAAGCAACAGGAACCAGGATTCTGCTCATTAACCAGATCGTTTCCTTTCACTCCATGTGTTCAAGGAAGCGCTTATAACTACCACTTCTACAGAAAGCCACAGCCACTAACAGCCTAAAATAACTCTTTTTCCAGCTTTTTAAATAGCTATTATCTCTAGAATTCCCACCAGGAGCTTTGAGTACATTTGAGCTTCCTTGCGAAAACCATAAGCTGAGCACAAATATGTGTCATAAGGAACTTTATGCAACAAAATTCTCCAAGACACCTCAGCAGCAGCAGCAGCATTTTTAGTATTTAATCAAGAAAAATTCAAGCAATTTCTCCCATAAATGGACAACTTCAGCTAGAATCGGGACTTACGAATGGTTCTTCTGAGAGAAGAGTAAAGTAGTCAAAGCCTTCTTCTCCATGACTCTGGGCAAAGAGGATCCCCGTGAGAATCTGGGTAAATGACTTCCAACAAAGAGTCTCTTGGGAAGAGAAAGTCTAGGGCTTGGATAGTTTGCAAATGAGGTCAACCATGGAAATCAAGCGTTGCAGAAGTGAGGAAAAAGGAAATTTGAATCAGTGACTTAAGTGCACATCCACAGCTTGAAGATTCATGAGAAAATCTGGTTTGAACCCAGCATGTGGCAGAGGCTAGAAGTCCCTCCTGGCCTAATTTTTGTGTGGTTGTCATGCATGGTGCACAAGAGCTGAGCATGTGCGAATAGCCCAAATAGCCATTTACCATGTTCCAGTCACTATTCTAAATGTTTGGCATAGACTGGCCCATTCAATTCTTAATAAAAGCCCTGTGAGGTAGTTACTTTATTACTGCTAGTTTATGGATAAGGAAACTGAAGATTAGAGAGATTAAACAATTTGTCCTAATTTATATGACTCCCACATGGTAGAGCCAAGATAGAGCTCCAGATATTCCAAATAAAAGTCCAGAAGGGATGCGCCTAAAGGGGGGTAAGAAAATTACAACTAATAAGAATAGAATGGAAAAATAAGTGGGAGGTGAACATATAAGAACTCCTCACTGGAAAAATGGGAAAACAATATAATGTGATCAGAAGATCAAAAGAGGGTGGTGACAGGAGGACAATTTGCACTCTCAGAGCAGACGTGGTTCAAGAGAAGGCAAATCTGCAGGGGAAGGTAGGGCTGCGTACAGGGGAGAGATTAGAAAGTCGGGTAAAGGGAGCAGTGGAGTGGTGGATCTGAAGGGACAACAGGGAATGATCCAGATCAATTCTAAAAAACTATGAAGCATCCAAAGAAGTCGGGGCCATGAGAACTCAGGTGAGGCTTCCACTTCAGAAAGAGCAAAGGCAGTGGGGGCCCAGACACTGGCACATAGGTGCAGAAGAAAAGCTATCCTCCTCTTGTAAGTTAAAGTCACTCCTGATGGCCTGCGAAGGTGACACCCAAGGGCGCATGGTGGTAGAGAATCCAGGGCATTAGCTGCCATCTCAGGAACTGGAGAGAGCCCCTGGCAGATCCTTTGAGACAACCAGTCCTCGGAATCCAAGCCTCTGACTTCAGGCTGCTGGATGTCTGGACGATCTGCCTGTCCTTGACTTTCCCCCAAAGCAGTATTCAAGGCTCTCCAAGACATTAAGTGCCAAACAATTACATCAACTAGATTGCTCATGAAATGACAACTGACATATGTAAAGCCCCTCCTTGGTTCTTAGCTTGCAGGACAGAAATGCAGACAATTTCTTGAGGATGATAGAAAGACTCTGGTGAGGCCCTTGGCAAGTTAAATTCTAACTGCTCCTCTGGTTCCTATAGGAATTAAATGAGTAGGTCTTGGGAGGGTGGACCTGGGTTTGAGTCCCAGATCTGCCTCTGGAGCCTGCAAGCAAGTCCCTTTTGTATCATGAGCTTCAACAGAGGACAAATGGACTCTAGGCTTCTTGTAGTTTGCCAGCGATGATGATGAGGATGAGGAGGAGGATGACAAAGAAGACTACTATTCCTGCTTGTACAGGTGTGCCAAAAGGAATGATTCACGATAGAGTGAAACATACTTACTTCTTAATTTCCTGCTATCCCTTAAAAAAACTTAATTATGTTAAAAGCAAAATCCTTATCCTTTCTGTACTATAGTATTTATGAGTATAATAATATGACATCTGGGATTTACTTGAAGATACTTGAGTCCCACCCACACTCCTCAATGAGAAAAGTGGATAAAATAAAATTGGCAAAATATTGAGACTGTTGAAATGGGGTAATAGGTAAATGGGAGTTCATTAAACTGTTCTCTCCATTTTAATGTATGCTTTAAAATTTTCATGGTAAAACTAAGAATAAATAATGGAGTAGAAAATAAATGTATTCTGTGTAGTCTTTCCCTGTCCTTAGATTAAAACGCCATGATTTTCCTGCTCACTCTTAGACAGCAGGCAGTTCTGTGGGATCTCTAAGTTACAAATGTGATTTCTGTTCAGAAATGAGAATGTCTAGGCCAAGGTATAAACTGAAGCTTCCCTGTGATTTAGTTTTGATCTTACAGGTCTCAGTTCTGACCACTTCAGGCTTTGGAAATCCACAGTAGGAAAGGGATTGGGCAAGGTTGGTCAATGTGCCCTTTCATTTCTCTGATCTACCTCTGTTCCTGGTTCACACCCTCTTACCCCTATACCCCACCTATCCCAACCAGAGGCAGCACATTAGGTGAAGACGCTGGAAAGGTTTTGCTTGTATCGACAGTATGGCAAACTGGCCTTGGGAGTCTCTGTGTCTTGCAGATGTTTAAGGCTCCTCTCTTGGTTTAGAGGATAATTTTGAGAACTGTAGAGCAGAGATGTCCCAGAGAAATCTAATGCAGGCCACAAATTTAAGTCATGTGCATGATTTTCAATTTTCTAGTAGTTATAATTTTAAAATTAAAAAAAAAAACCCAGGTGGAATTAATTTAAATAATACATTTTATTTTGCCTAACATCTGAAATAACATTCCAACATATAATTAATATAAAAATACCAATGATATACTTGATACTTTCTTTTTTGTATTACATTTAGTAAAAACCACAGTATATTTTACACTATTAGCACATCTGAAATTGCACACAAATTTCAAGCCACATGGGCCCAGTGGCTTCCATACTGGACGTCATCATGTCCGAGGCTCCCGTCCCTGGAGACGCCCTCCTCACTTGCCTTTCCCTTGCTCTTGACCAGGATGATCTAATCACACAGCCTCATCTGTCTCAGAGAGGGCTCGCCTAGTCCTGTTGCCCTGGCTTTATTATTAATTAAGTAACTTAGTTATTAGAGTTCACTCTCCCAACTGTTCCTGTTTGGAACACAAATCACACGGTCACACTATCTATGGCTCCTGATCTCCTCTGTGGAAAATCCAAGCTTTCCCACAAGATTCTTGAGATCCTTCTGCCCTCTGGACAGTCTACTGGATGGGCCCTGGGAATATCACACCTGCTCTCTCCAAGCAGCTCCTGGTAGGTCCTCAGAAGCACTCATCCAGCCCTGGTCCCAACACACTCTGGAGTGTGGACTGATTTCCACCCGTGCTCTCTGCCAGAGGGATCAGGGCATTTCTTCTCTAGATCAGGGCTCTGCAAATGATAGCCCACTGAGCTAAGTGTGGCTTTGACATTTTTAAAAGATTGAAAAAAATAAGCAAAGAAAGCAGAATCTGTCACAAAGACCATGAAACCACGTGTGTCCTGCAAAGCCTAACTACAATTTGGCCCTTTACCAAAAAATGGTTGTGAAACCCTACTATTTATCTTCCAAGGAGAAGAGGAGGTCAGAGCAAATGTCACTAAGTTTTCAATGCCAGGATGCATAAATGAGACTGCTCCCTCTGAGCTAGAGGCGGAGGAGAGCAATCTGATCTCTTGCTAGGCCTGAGGACAGGAGTGCCTTGCTGCCTCACCCCTGTCCTTAGGGGGCACACTGCAGGAACACGCCTAGGTAGACCCTCTCTCACCTCCTCCCTCTCCACTCTTTCAAATTTAAGCCATTTCCTTTAATCGTCTGCATACTATAATTTGTCACTGCGCTTCAGAATTTCACTCCTCTCATATTTAGTACCTTGACAAAGATTCAGTTGTAAGTTCTGGTTACTTCATTACCACCATCACATCACCAGCACCACCACCACCCATGATTTAGTTCCCTGAATAATCACTGGGGTTGAAAAGAGTTAATGACAATTAATTCACATACTCAGTATCAGCCAAACTACCAGCCCCGATTCTCTAAAGACACTGAGCTCTTTCCCCCAAGTATCTTCACATTCTTTGTATCTTTTGCCTGTGGCTTTCTTTTCCTTCTCTGTTCACCTGCCATCCTCTGAGGTGCAGCTCAAATAAAGAAGAATAAAATTTTATGACAAAATTAAAAATAAACTTCTCAGATGCACCCAAATATAAAATGGCAACTCCAGGGAGGGGCAGGGAATATGTCATCATGCCCATTTCATGGCCAGGAAGACACATTCCTCTTCTTGTCCACAAAACAGTGTATCCCATCTGGTTATATAATGTCTTTTCTATCACGTAAGGGACTCTGCATGTTAAAACCACCTTGAATTTTTTTTTTAAAATACCGAGGCCAGCTGAGCATGTTGGCATGTCCCTGCAAACCCAGTGACTTGGGAAGCTGAGACAGGAGGATCACAAGTTTGAAGCCAACCTGGATAACTTGGTGAGCATTCAGTAACTCAGTGAGACCCTGCCTTAAAATAGAAATAAAAAGGGTTGGGAATGTAGCTCAGTGGTGGTGTCCCCTGGATTCAAATTCCAGTAGTAAAAAAAAAAAAATATTACCTAGGCCTATCCCCCTTCCTGACCAAAGAAATGGGGTTCTCTAAGTTGAGGTCTGAACATGGGTGTCTTTATTCTTCAGTGATCTAACTGAGAACCAGTGTAAAATGGGAAGTGAGCAGAAGGTAAGGACTATAGTTTGTCTCTGTAACTCGAGTTCTTAGCAAAGATTCATTCAACAAATGGTTGTCCAATGAATGAACTATGAATACAACAGAAAAATAAAGAATAATTTATGTAAGGATATGCATACAAGTTTATTAAACACCATTGTGAGCTAAACAACCATATATTAATCTAATGACTTCTGACTTATTGGACAGGCTTGTGTAACCATATCAAACACATAAATTAACTAGGCTCCCCACATCTAATGAAGCAGTTTTCCCAGTTGTGGTAAACATGGCCTTAAAAGAAATATAGGTGGATGTTGCAAAAACATGCACATTAAGCCAGTTCATTAGCATAGTCTCTAAAGTCCAAAAGACGGACCTCCAAAGGCCCCTCATGTAATGCAGATATATTTCAAGGTTGTTATCACACAACTGTCAAACCCAGCCTCTTCTTGCCTTCCACTGTGTGATTTATACTCAAGAGTGGCATGAGAGTTTTTCTATTAATTTGTTTGTCAAGCAACACTCTCGGCTCTCTTGTAATTATGTTGCCTGTTAGTAGCATTAAGTACACACATATCTCTTGTTTTTTTCATGTGTAATATGCGCCTCTCCTATATTTAGATACAGCAATAGATAGTCATGAGATCAGAAAATTGCTGATGGTCAGGGGAGGACAACCTGAAGGTGCGCCTGCCTTTTTGCCTGAAATGAATATGCAGTGAACTGGTGGCATGTGGTGGAGAGATCAGAGGAGAAGCTCTGGGTCTGAGTTGACCCCAGTCACCCTGTCTTTGGACAAGTTAGCTTCCTGCTTTGTGCCTGATCACCCCATCCCAGAAATGGAAGGCAATAATGAAATCCGTCTCAAATACCCAGCAGAGTGTGAAATAAGAGATAAGAGAAGTACTTTGTAAGTAAAAACAACTATGGTAATATAGTTTCTTCAAGTAATTGGTTGCTAATATGCCACTACATCCAGTACTATATAAATAGTAGTGAGTGTTGTTATTGTTGTTACTATAGAGCTCATACTATGATAATGAAGTCCTCTGGCATCTTGTGATTATTAATTTTGTGTGGCAATTTGGCGGGGCCACATGGTGCCTAGACATTGGGTCAAACATTATTTGCGATGTCTAAGAAGTTGTCTCTAGGTGAAATTAACATTTAATTGTAACATTTAATTGTCGACTCAGTTAAACACAGTGCTTTCCTTAGTGCAGGTGGGCCTCATCCAATCAGTTGATGACCTCGCTAGAATAACAGGGCTGAATGAGAAGGAGAACCTGCTGCCTGACCTCCTGAGCTGGGACATCAGTTCTTTGTTGCTTTTAGATTCAGTCTGAAACACCCTTTCTGGGTCTCCTGCTTTTCTGACTGGAATTCTTACCATCAGCTCTCCTGGGTCTCAGGCCTTCAAACTTGCACTAGAAGTAAACCATCAACTCTCCTATGTGTCCAGCTTGTTGACTGCAGACCTCAAGATGTGTCAGCCTCCACAATCACAGGAGCTGATTCCTAACAGTGAATATCACACACACACACACACACACACACACACACACACACACACACACTCAGTGTTGGTTCTGATTCTCTGGAGAACATTTGCTAATACTCTTCTCTAGCAATACAAGGCCTCCTTGGGGATCTTCAGGGTTGATTCCCTTCCACTAAAATGCCTTGTGTTGATGGAGGTTTCTCACCTGCACCTATTAGAAGCAGTTATGTAAGTTGACAGTTATTAAAATCAGCTGACCAGCTTTAAGAACGCTGATTCCAGCATTTTTCATACTCCCCTGATTTCCCTCTACGTAATCTAAAGTTCCTCCACGTGAATGATATGTATCTTCATCATGTGCAAACATAGAAATGAAATGATGTACCCCATTTGTGTACAATGAATCAACATGCAGTCTGTAAAAATAAAAAAAAATTTAAAAAGAAAAAAACAAATTAAGAAGTTATTGTTTTTTCATTCTGCTCCTATTTCATTACTGAAAACTTTGTCCTCTGATAAGACTTGAGATTATTTTACTTTATAGACTAAAAAGAGAGATTCATAATATTCCTATGTATTCACAACTGGAATTTCAAGGAAAGCTCATGAAAGTCCATGTTTGAGAACTGTCTCTATGGCTAAAAATGAAAATTCCTAAATACTTAGGAAAACTCATGTTTTTACCAACCTCACTATTTAAAGGAATAGATAAAAGCAATAGAAATTTATGACTTTATAGACTTTATAGATTTATTGTTCTAAATGCAGAGTTCTTACTTTTCTCTTTCTTTGGGTATAAGATGAGTATGCTATGGTAGAGTTTTCCTGAATTTTCAAGGTACCAAAATGAACACTGAATTTTATTTATTTAAACTTATTTTTATGACCATTATTTAGCAGAAGTATGTTTCCTTTAATAATTGCTGTTGAAAATTTTAAGTTGTATTGAATAATACTTGAAATCGGGTATATATTCAATGGATATATTTTTAAATGCTATTTTTCCCCAACATTTTCAAAAAGCATTTCTCTGTTTCATGACATTTACCATTTACATGTGTACTATTTCTCTGATATTAAAAGTAAGAACTCTGTACCTACAAAAAAAGAATGCTGATTCCCAGTCCTGAAACATTTAATCAGTACTTCTAAAGAGCGAGACCAGAGATCTGGATTCCAAACAGGCTTCCCCATAATTTAGCTGACTAGCTACATTTGGTAACTACCCATGTAAGTAATCTGGGGAAACTAGGAACCAAAGATCTGCCTGGTGTATAGACTTCTATTATGTCAGGTCCACAGATTTGGTTTCTATTTCCCCCCCCCTTAAGCGACAAATGAACAGGAAAGATAATATCTGAGGCTTGTAATGATGAATTTCAGTTCTAGCAATGTTTCCCCTGTGTCTATGCTCCCTTGGGACCTTCCCCTCACCTACTGAATATAATCTGGCCTTTTAAAATGGTACTCAAGCTCTGTTGGGGGCTGTGCCATGTTGACAGCGCCAGAATGGCGCCTGATCACATCAGCAGCGAGGAGGTTAATTGACATAAGCACACTCAGGTGATTTATCGTCCACGCACACAATGTATGTGCATGTGTTCTCAAGCACTCCTAATTGTGCCTGCTCGGACATCTAGCGTCTTGCTAATCTTTGCGTAAGAGGCGTGGCCCTGCTCTCCGCCTCCTGGAGGTGATATAAGCGTAGGCGGAGCGAGACAGCAGAAGCAGCAGCTAGTAGAAAGAAGCGGAGCAGCAGCTAGCAGAAAGAAGTGGCAAGCAGAAAGAAAAGATAGCAGGACAGCAGCTAGCAGAAAGCGGTGGAAGGCAGATCGCAGAGCAGAGAACTGAGACGCATCACTAAAGCACCTTAGGTAGACTCACCCTTAGTTCACAGGATGCAGGACACACCAGTAAGAAGCAGCAGACCTTAAGTAAGGTGTAGCAAGTCTCTCTTCCTCTAAGCTCTAAGCAAAGCCTGTCCTTCTCTCAAAGTCTGTCTCTTAAGCAAAATCTCTCTCTCTCTCCTCTCAAAGCAAGTAAACCTCATTTCCTCTATCCGCTATAAACAAGCAAGCAAGGAAACAGCCCAGAGATAGAAGTGGCTCAGTTTCCAGTCCACCACCCATAAGACCCGTGCAAATTGTTGCTGTAGGCGGTGACAAATACCTGCGGATTTGGTACCGCAAAGAGCCATCGACAAGCTCCTCCACAATATGACCCTGGGTAAGTCTCCAGTATCATCCTTCATCAGTCACCCACATACGTCTCACATCACAGCTCCCCCAAAGTGCTGGTTCCCTTCTCTGACCCCATGCATCACTTCTGTTCTCACCTCTCCCGTTACCCCAATCACTCATGCTCCAAGTTTGGGCCCAGGTGGCATTCTGTGGCACGCAGCCTCTCTGATGGCTCTCTAATGACCTCCTTTATATTATAGCCATCCCTCAGTATATGTCTCCCTCGTAGAAGAGGAATTTAGCAAAAGCAAAGCTGTGTGCTTCATGCCTGTGCCCTCGGAGCTCTGAATCTGGTGCACAGCACAGTTCATATATCGAATTGATTCAAGTCAATTTTTTCCTACATGCTGACCAACAGGGAAACATTCTAAAGTTGAACATTTGGTTGCAGAACATGGGAAGGATATGGACAGAGGGCACAGCATGTAGACCAGGAAGCACAGAGTATTGGTTAGAAGTAAGATCTCAGGAGAGACAGAGTTAGGCTCCATTCTCACCTGTCCTACTTAGAAGTGATCTGATGGGTCCATGTGGCCTCACCTCTCAGTGTCTCAGTTTCTTCACCTGCATATGAAGAGGATGATGATATCAACCTCACAAAGCTATTCTAAGTATGACATATACTCATAACTAGGCATGTTATTAGGATGCATCATATAAACCATTTAATAAGTTATACTTGTTTTTAACATTTTCCTTGAGATTTTATCAGCATTTTAGCAAGTGATAACAGACCTGGACAGTAGAAGACCTTTGATTTATGTGGGCATAGAAAGTGGAAGTCCTCAAGCTAACTTATCTTGTGGGCCATTTCTATTTCCAAAGGGTACCTGCCTGGGGGTGGGGGAGTCCCAGAGTTATGTTCTTTTCTTCCCCAGGTTGCCTTTCTTCCCTGATAAACTCCCTTAGGAATATAGATCCACAGGAGATTTATGTGTGCAATGTTTCCCAATAGTTAAAGCAACTATTTGCCACCACAAAACATCCATTATTGTCCTGGAGGTCAATTCTCAGGATGCTTGCATCTGTCAAGGTCAGAATGATAGGCCAGGAGGCCACTAACTTGACATCTATTGCACTTGAGACTCATCTCCTTTGACTGTGTGGGAAGGAGAAATGGGCCACACCTTGACCCCAGCCTGGAAACCCTATAGTCATCCTTGGGATTGAAAATGATCTTAGATACTATTAGGCCCAATCCACTGCCCTGGGCATGTGCTGAAACTCAGGCTGGACTGGGGAAAATCACTTAGAATAAATCAGAGCTGTGGTTGCCAAAGTCCACTGAGATTGCCCTGTTCTGAGGGAAATGAGATAAAGAAGGACAATGACGTAAGGTTTTCATAAAGGTGAATGGATTAAGAATCTGAGTTTCAGTTCTTCATACTTTGATGATGCTAAAATTACTTTTCTTCATAAAATGATAAGAGTCAATGTCTGGGTTTCCCCTGTATATCCTTTAATGTCCCAGATAATAAATGTTAGCAATTCTATGTTCCTCTGCACACTTTTGTTGATAGTGGTGGCTGTTTAATAGACCTATGGAATCCCCAAGTGTTTGGGACCCTTGTCAGGATTGAGAATAGCAGCTCTGGAATCAGAAAGACCTGAATTGTTATCTTTGTTTTTCTTCCAAGTTGAGTGAATTCTCTGCATTTTTAAAATGGTAACAGTGATAATCATGCCTACCTTCTAGGATCATTGTTTGATAAAAAAGACATACCAAATGGCATGTGGTTAGCACTGAATGTGGCACGAAATTCATAATGATAGGTTATTCAAGTTTTTCCAAATTCAACTATGCAGATAAAATGTTGAAATGAAGGGCAAACTTGGAAGGAATTAACAATCATTTGAAGCTCCCATGTGGAATTCCTCCTAGACATAAATGGTATATTTTGAAGACTATTGGTTTTAGATTCAGAAAGAATGGGTTTCTATGCTGTGTACCTGGACCATTTGGGGTCAATAATTTTTAATAAGAAAGTCAACTTCTCTGAGTCTGTTTCCTCATCTATTGATTATAGTACCCTATTACAGAATGTTAACTGAACATTTTACATACTTGCTCACAATACACACAGCAATCCCACAAGATAGATTCAGTTAATTATTATTATTCAGTTGATTATTATTTATAGTTGAATATATTATAAAACATAACTACATAGTTAAATATAATAAGAATTGGAAGAATAAGGATAGTTTCCTATAAGACTCTGGTTATAAGATTTTCAGCAACTAATCAATATATAACCTTATTTTTTGTGTGTTTCTGGCTCTTTGGAGCATCAGATGGCACTTCACTACATGCTTGGGGGCCACATCCCATGGTAAAATCATCCAACAGGCACAAAAATGCAGAACACATCACCCTACATAGACCATGTAGGGGGCACCTTACTAAGTAAGGATGAGAGCTGAACACAGGGCAGAGACTCACTTGCTTCAGCGTTACCTTGGGATGTACATGTGGGGAAATCCCAACTTTTTACCACTCTGCCCATGTGTGCTAATGACCACACAGCCAAGTTTTGATTTGAGGGTTAAAAATACCTATCAGTGAACAGCTGCACTTGCAAATATAAATCTGTGAATGATACGGATCAACTGCACTATTCTCTTTAAAGATCTGAGGCTCCAAGAATTTGATACAAGTAGTTAGTAGCTAGGTTGATTTGAAATTGGGGTTATATGTCTCTGCTGGCCCAGTTTCTTTCTATTACTTCATCTAGTGCTGCCCATGTCCCCATTACCTTCATGAAACAAAAGTAGTCTGAATAGCTCCCTCACATAAGGATGATGAGCATCAATTTCACTGGTGCCCTCTAAGGTGCTTTGTAAATTAGAGCATTATACAAATATAAAGGGTTGTTACAAGTGTCTCAACTGAAGTGGGGTTGCACTATCAAGCATTAAGGCCAACCATAATGAACTCTCTGATTCTCCCACAGTAGAAAGAGACCAAGTTAAGAACCAGACCTTGAGAGGTCCATATCTGGGTAGTGCTTATCCCAGCAAGCAATGAGCAGTCAGTGGTTTAAGTTAATTCAATGCAGCCTCAGTGGGATTGCCCATCTAGGGTTCTGAGAGCAAAAGAAGTACTTAGAGCATATTTCAGTTAAAAGATCAAAATGCTGGTTGGATGCACTGAAAAAAAAAAAATGCTCCTGATGTCAAGTCCACTTACAGTTGCTGTTACAAAACTCTGCCACCCAGGGCCACAGAAAACAATGCAGCAACACTGTCCAGCAGATACTGATGAAGGGGGGTGTTGTCTTAAAAATCATCTTGAAGCCATTAGATGTGCCTTAATGAGGGAGGGGGCTTGGAGCCCACAGGCTCTATGTTAATTACAAAAGGGTACTTAATAATGGAGGTCAGAATCATCCAACATAGTTTCTGAAAGATTAACTATCTCTACTCAAAAGAATCAGTAAAGAGGGAGAGAAAGGACTTAAAATGTTCATATTACTTCATTCACTAATTCCACTACAAGGATGCTAAAAAAATAACCAAATAAAGGGGGAAAATGGATGTAGAAAGATGTTCATAGGGTAGCTCTGGCTTTTAGCTTTTATAAATAATGGAGATTTGGTTTTAAAATTATGATGTTTTCACACAATAGCAAATAAGTGTAATTAAAATGATTATAAAGCACTTTTAACAACATAGGAAAATGTTCAAAATGCAATCTTAGTAAAAATAAATGGAAAAAGGATACAAAAAGCATGAATCAAATCGAGTTTCTGTGTATATTCCTAAAAACAAAACAAGTCAACAACAACAAAGTCTGAAAGAAAATATGGTAAATGCTAACAATTATTGATATCTTATTTGGAAAATTGTGATTTTTTTTTCATTTCCAAGGTTTCTACAGTAAGCATATACTATTATTATTATTATTATTTTAAGATGGGGAGGCAAATAGCACAATGCAAGTATAATCCAGTTTGCTATTACACTCCATACCCAAAAGAGTGCTTTGATGAACAGAGGCACAGATTAAACAAGATTTAGCCTGTTCATCTAACAGGTCACTGATCTGTAAAAATATCAGATGTTTTCAGATTTTTCAAATCATTTATTATTAAGCAACTAGTTGGAGTGTAGCCAACTTAATTAAACAAAAAACATGAGATGGCCCCATCCCCAGAAAAGCCCCTGGAGGGGCTGGGATTCTCCTCTGTTCACGTTTATACTGCTAGAACCTGTGTCTGCAATAGAACAGGAGCTCAATAAATATCTACATGGAAACAAGATGGCTTTATACTCACAGTTCAAAAACATCTTTCATTCATTCATTTATGCAGTCATTCAAAAATTCATTAACTACTTATGTTCTCTCTATGTGACCAAGCACAGGCAGCTTTTAAGTCCTGTAATGACCAGTGAGAGTCTCAATTATATAAACAAATAAAGGAATTCATGCAAGAAGAAAGTTTTGGAAAAAAGACACTAGGGGAGATTGGAGTGGAGAAGAATTTCTCTGGGTAGAAGTTCATAGGTTTTCTGGACAGAGCGGGATGTGAATCAGGTCCTGAAGTGTCAACAGCCCGAGTGAGGAGACTGGAGAGAGGTTATATCAGACTGCAGTGATGGCGTGAGAGAAGTTCTGAATGCAGACTTTCTCAGGTGTAGAGAACAAGCAGTGCTTTGTTTGGTCAGCACATGGAGACCTGCAGAAGGTCCTGGAGGTGAACTTGGCAACACATTTGGAGCTGGTGCTGTGGAGAGGGTTTGAAAAAGCACAATAAGATTGACTTCCTCTGATAGAAAAAGGAGAACCACAGAAAGAATGACTGACCTGTTCAGAGAAATTTTTAGGGAGTTCTTAGGTAGTAAGAGGTAAAATGGAAGGGAAAGAGGAGGTCTGAAATGGACATTCTCCATGGTAAGAATCTCCAGGTAACTGTGGCAAAAACTCAGCCAGATGAGCTTTGGAAATTCAGTTCTGTTTCCTTCCATCACCAGCTCTCAGCTGTGGGATTCCCTTTCCCATGAGAGGCTAGGGACTACCTGGTAGAGAGATGCTAAAACTCTGGGCTCAACCACCAGACCCTGTATCCCCCTCCTCCTCAGAAGCAGCTGAATTGCTTTGCAAATGTATGCAGATACATGTGAATAACAAAGCCATTAACATGTGCCCTAAGCCTCAAAGGGAAAGGTTTGCTTTGATCAAAGCTCATAATGGGATATATCCAAGGGGCAGAAAAGCAACATCCAGCTCAGCCCAAACAAGGGAAGGTTTAGATTCTGGAGCAGAAAGTCCTGCCTCAGTACCCACTATTCAGTTAAATATTAGAATCCATGATGCTTCCCTTCTACTTACCCACTGCCTAAAGTTGAAATTGCTAGAAAAGATCTTCCTTCTGCTTTAATTCATCATAGCTTCAAATGCAGATAAAAATGTGTGTGTGTGTGTGTGTGTGTGTGTGTGTGTGTGTGTGTGCATTGTGTTTCATCTGACCCTCTAAGCTCTGCTTTTCAAAGTGTGGTTCATGGACCAGCAGCATCAGCGGCATCCTGGAAAGAATCAGGAATACAGACTCTGAGCACTAGTGAGTGAGAAGCTGCATTTTAGCAAGATGCCAGGTGGGTGATGCATTCTCATCCCGCTGGATCCTGTGTGCTCTCTCTTCAGCAGCATCCGCCTTCACCCATCCTGTGGTTTCCTGATGACCTCACCTTTGGAAATAAATCCTCCTTTAATTATCCTGTTTCAACTGTGCTCTATCTCCTGTTGGAAAGCTGATTAAATATACCTCATCCAGCAAATTCCTTCGCATCTTTGAAAACTCAGTCCAAGGGTCCGCATCTCCAGGTGTTCTGGAGAACACCTTGGGCTTCCCACTTTCACAACACTGCTTACATAGTACCACTTGTGTTCCAGTTACCTGACTTCTTCAGGGTTTGGGATAATATTTTTACTCTACTGTGTAGCTCCAGCATATGGAAAGTGCTTTACAAATATTTGTTGAATAAATTAAGAGTGACAAAATTAAATTTTCTTAAGCAAACCATTTCTAACTTACAAAAATGAAAATTTCTACTTTTTTTTTTTTTAATAGCAGGTGATCTTTGAAAAAAAAAGTCTAAATTGGGCCTATTCCAGAAAAACTGGGACAGATAGTCACCCTAATTATAACCCGCATATGGCAGTGTGATATTGAAGGTTAGAGTGAAATTTGAGTATTCTAAAATTGTTGGAAGAGTGTTATAATGGGATCCTAGGATGGCCACCAGCAGCCCCTGCCTCCTGCTATGCATGGCCTATGCAATCCTCTACCCTGAGTATAGCCTGGACCTGGTGACTTCCTTCTATCAAGCAGAGTATAGCAAAGGTGATAGGATGTGACTTCAGCAATTTGATTACAAGAATGCAGCTTCTGGTTTGCTGGCAGTCTCTCTCTTCAGCTCTCCTGCTGATGCAGCTAGCTACCATATTTGTAACCGAGCCCATGCAGAGGTTCACGTGCTTTAGAAATGAGGGCAGCCTCCAGCCAGGGGTCATAGGTCCAATTGCTTGCCAGGGACCGAATCCTCCCAGTAACAACTGAGTGATTTTTAAAAGGGATTTTGCTTAGGCCAAAACTTGGGATGGCTACAGCCCCAACTAATATTGCAGTTTGAGTCAGCGAATCCAGATAACTGCCCTCCAGATTTATAGAAATTGTGAGATACTAAATGTTGTTGCTTTAAGCCAGAGATCTGTGGGGGTAATCTGTTATGAGATAGTAGATAACTAATAGAGTCCCTCCAACTTAAATATTAATGACCTGGTTCTGTTTCCAGTCTGCTAGATCCCATAGAAGGCAAGTTAGAATGGAAAAATCAGAAAAGAAATAAACAGAGAAAGGGATCAAATCTCTCTAGATTTTAGTTATTCTAATAATGCTTAGCACATAAATTATTTCTTCTATACTGAAGAAGAAATTCAATGGGCCCCCCATCTAGCTGGCCTGAATCTGCCAGGTCTTAGGAGTTTTAATCCAAAAGGCAATTTGATTTTGTTGCTAGAGGGCATTGTCCCTCATTTGAACCCAACATTAATGAAAACCAGAGCTGCCACTTACTGGCCCTGATGGGTGATCTGCAAAATGGCCACCAGTGACTCCTTCCATGTGTGTCCATGCATTCTTCTCCTCTATCAGGAGGTCAGACCACTCTTGTCCTTGAACCTGGTATCTCATGACAAATAGTCAGTGGAAAAAGTAACAACATGCCAGGGCTAGGACTGATCTTGAGACCTTGATGGAATTGCATCTTGAGATCCCTGAGTGACTGTATTTCACCACATCTGATTACCTTGATGGAGAAGAAGGCCACATGGGAAGAAAGGAGCTGCAGAAGGAGAGAGACAGGAGAGAAGGGGAGAAGGGAAGGAGGGAGGGAGGGAGCGAGAGAGGGAGAAAGAGAAACACACCCAGCCAGCTCCCAGCATTCTGGCCATCCCCACTGCAATGCCAGTCATTTGAAAGCAGCTGTCTTGGATCCTCTAGTCCCAGGTAAACTGCTCCAACCAACACAAGAAGCAGTAAGAACTAACCACAATGAACCCGGCCTAATTGCAGAATCACAAGCAAATAAATGGCTGGTGGTTTCTGTGTTAAGTCACTATTGGGTCCATGTGTTATACAGCACTGACGACCAACACTCCAAGAACTGACCTGCTATCGTGCACTTAGATCAGCTTTTCATTCATACTCCCTTGCAGTCCTTATAACACCAACCCCATTATTGCCACCCTGTTGCAGATGAGGAAACGGAGGCCCAGAGAGGCTAAGAATTTATACCAGGCCAACACAAGTAAAGAATGAATTGGAATTTACATCTGTATTATCATAACTCTAAAGTATGCATACTTTATACTAAACTCTGAGACAGTGCATCATGCAGGGCCACCGCCGGAGACAATAGTCGGGGAGGTTATCACCTTTGGATTGTGAGATGCACACTCAAAAGCAGCACCAGGACCAGCCCTGGTAGGAAAAAAGTAAAACAAGTTGTAAACGACTCCTGGCCTGTGGAGAATCTTGAGCACCACTCTCAAGGAATCAGTCACCCAAGGAAAACTATAACTTTGGCCAAAGATGTGGGACACAGTCTTATGCTATCAGGCAGCTTTCAGATTGGGTTCAGGTTCTTGACTTCAAGTTGTGCTCAGTGACAAGGAAGAGGCGCATCTATCATGTTTCAAGACAGGAGCTTGCTTCCTTGATTGTTTCCAGACACCCCTGGGTCTGGGGTGGGGTTGCAGGAACCAGAAAGAAAGAGTTGCTAGCAGCAGAGCATGTTTCAG
This sequence comes from Sciurus vulgaris, assembly GCF_902686455.1. Lineage (NCBI taxonomy): Eukaryota > Metazoa > Chordata > Mammalia > Rodentia > Sciuridae > Sciurus > Sciurus vulgaris. Next base: position 46,668,818 of record NC_136461.1, read on the forward strand.
AATCAATCCTCTGGAAAATGCCCTGGCCAGGAAACTGGAGTAGGAGGCTGTCTGTGCAGCCTGCAGGTCCCCTAATAGCAACTATAGTTACCTAGGTGTTTGGCCTGTGCCAGGGACAGTTCTGAGCTCCTTCTATCATATGAACTCATTTTATCTTCACAATGACCCAGTACCTCAGAAACAATTTTTGGTCCCACTTTATGGATGGAAAGTAAAGGCACATCAATCTTAGTTAACTTGCCCAAGGCTGGGAGCTGGCAATAGAGACAGCAGCCCAGGATCTGTAGTTCTGCACTGGCAGCCTGAAGATGAGGCTGCTGAGTGTGCCCTGGCACTTCAGGCTGCCCACAGGGAGGAATTAGCTCTCTGCTTTCAATGAGCTTACTGGAGGCTGGCTCTGGTTCTTACAGTCTCCACTAAATGTGACCAATTGTCTCATTACTTACTTTATCACAATCCATCAACTGTTCTTATCCAAAGGTCAAATTAACACTTTTATCATCATAACAACTGTATTGCAATTTTAGGCCTAAGGCCTCCACTAATATTCTCAATAGTCTGTGATAATAAAGCCCAGCATATGATAAAGCACCTGGCTTCAATGCTGCACTCCCTTTCCCTGCTGGAAACAGCCCTGTTGTCTCCCTATCTTCCCTCCTGGAATTAATCTCACATTACCTCCCTGGGGCTTTGCTTCACTTCGTGGCCCTTCCAGCTTCCTTCCATGCTGGTTCCATGCCCCTACTTCTGAATTAGCCCACACCCCACACATACCTCAAAGCTTCCTAAAAGACCACTTTCATGTGAATGCTGGTTTCAGGGTCTGTTTCTAGAAAATCTGACCCAGAATAGCTTTGAAATAATGGGCCTAAAGAAGGGGTGCCCCACTGATCCACTCACTCAGGTCCTAACTGGTGTAAGAGTTGGTTTTTGTTTTTGGAAACCTTTGCTAAGTCTATTCTAACGAGTGCACCCTAAAAAGGCACTAAGTAGAGCAGTGACTGGATATCTTTTACATTTTGAAAATAATTCTATGGTTCTCCGATAAAGGATTGCAGGTCTGCAAGAGTCACAGTGAGGAGACCCTTGAAAGCAGGTACTTATAAAACTACAGGAGAGCCAGGCATAGTGGGGCACACCCGTAATACTAGCTACTCAGGAGACTGAGGCAGGAGGATCTCAAGTTTGAAGCTAGCCTTGGCAATTTAGCAAGATGCCATCTCAAAACAAAAAATAAAAGGTCTGTGGTGTGCCTCAGTGATAGAGTGCAATCGCCAGTACTGGTGTGGGGGCAGGAAAAATAATAACAGCAGCAACAACGATAACACAGAAGACAGTTGACTGTGGCTTCCCAAATGCGGGTGGGGGCAGTTGTGTGTGGTTATTCCAGGACACACTGTAACAGGGACTCAGGCTGCTTTTGCTAACAGCACTGACTCTCCACATGGGCCTCCAGATGTCCAGTGGGTAACTAAGAGAAGGATAAGAGTTTGACACCTCTGCCTTCATTTTGTATCTGTTCCTTTGCTACCTTAAGCTTTGGGTCAGAAGCCTGCTCCACTCTGCATGCAGAATGTTAATCTTTAAGGAATGTTTGTCTAAAGATGGTCATCCTACCCCTTTAAGGTCAAAGGCACCAAGGTTAAGACTAAGATATTTTCAAGATTTGTAGGGACAGCATGATCAACAGATTATCAACTGCTAGCTGTCACAGCATCCCGTTCCAGAATAACAGAATGGTGCTTGGAAGTCCCCCCTCATTGCCTTAGACCTGAGAGAGTGTCCCAACTTGCTCCACTTTTGCTTGCCTGATTCTTTCTTATCTCTCTGACTTATCCTAAGTTCCAGGAACCCTGAGTCTTGCAGGCGATCATCTTCACTGGTGTCCGCAGGACCCCATAAAACCAAACCAGAATTAAGTCCACTAGACCACAATCTGACTATGTGTGCTTCTTACCAAGTCCGCATCCTACTAGGCTTGAATTCCTTCCCTAGAGAAGCCCGAGCACCTTGGAGAGACAGATTTTTCAGTCACTAGTCACTGTTTTTCTACCCACTATGGTCATCCTGATAATAAATTCCTTTCATGTGTCTACCATCATTTATCCCATTTGGTCACTTGGAGTGAGTGACTGATCCTTTTCCTTTAGGATTCCCAAGTTGGGCCTGGAAAAAACACTTTGGAGATGAAAAGGAGAGAAAATGTGCTGATGGAGTGAACGTGGGGATGGAGGTGGGGAACAGATCCAGGTGACTCCTTGATTTTGGGTTGGTGGTTAAACTGCCTAGACACAGGGCACAGTTCACCTCATTATCCAAATATTTGATTATAAAGCAAACCTGTAGTGGATTTGCTGTGGCACTATCTTAGTTCATCTTATATAATTTCTCTTGCTTTTTTTTCAAAGTAAAGAAAAAAGGAACCAATTGTGAATCATGGTTTAGTACTCAAGCACTCAGCCACAGTCCTTGTCCTTCACCAAGTTTCTTCTCACCTGGGTTGAACAGTCAAACCCCAATTTGTCCAGGGCATGGGAAGACAGACTTAGCCTAATAGGGTGTTTGGCGGGTACCAAGATGTATAGACCCGTGTGAAACAGGATCTTTCCACTCTGGGAGAGCAAGCATCACATCTGAGCCTGCAGGGATGATGAACGCAGGTGTCTGCTCCTGCCCAGCTGAAATGATGGATCCTAGAACACCCTGGAAGTTTAATGTGTAAAATTAAATATGAGCATGAATAACATAATAAGACTGAAAGATACAAGTTAGAAACTTCAGTGTCTCCTCTCCCCACCCCTCATCAGACCACCATTCAGGTCTCCCTGACCACTCTGTCCCTTGCCCTCCCTCAGGAGTCTCTGGCAGCACTTCCCCCGCCCAGCCCTGGCTCCATTAACCTTGTCTCCTTATTTTTAAAATTTCTGATGCTTTGACATCAGGGAACTTGCTGGGGCTGCAGGGACTGCCTCACATGGTGAGCTAATCCCTAGAGGCAGGAACAACTCTTCCCAGCTCAGCTTTCAAATGCAAACCAACCAATGGGAATGTGCCCCCAGCTGTTCCACTCCTGGCCACCATCCAGTGTCTTCATGGCCCCAGGTCCAATTACCAGACAATGAGAGAGATCCCCTAAGCCCCAATGCCTGCTAAACTATTCAAATTGGTCAATCCTATCCTGCAGAAGCTTCTCCCCTGTTTCTCCCCCATGGAACCCTCTATAAAGATTCTTGTGTCTGTTTAGCTCCTCCTTCCCTTACCTCTAGATCAACCCTGAAGCTTTCCAGGGACTCTCAAGACATGGGGAGTTCAGGTTATTTTCTACAATGACAGTCATCTCCTTCCTGATCTGTTGGCCTTCCCATACATAAATAATAATAAAACTTATATTTTAAAATTCTTGCTCTTAGCTCAGAGCATTTTTATCAACTCCTAGGTACCCCACACTCTTTCTCAACCTACAGAAATTTGTCCTCTGAGACTCTACCCCCATCCCGAGAGAATGTAGCATAGTAGTGAGGAGTTCAGGTTTGGTCGGGGGTGGAAACGGCTGGGTGACCTGGGGAAGATTCCTATAACTCTGTGGGCCTCATTTTTCTAAATGATAATAAAAATGCCCATCTTAAGAATTTATTGTGAGGACTGAATAAGAAAGAATGAAAATTGTTTGCAATAGCTCCTGGTATTCAAAGGAATTCAATAACTGTTAGCTATCACCATTGTCAATTATTAGGGAGTAAAGATGAACAGGGCTAGCAAACCTAGCCAAAGACGGTAAAACATCACCTACTGCTCCACCAGTGCCTTCTCCAGACACAGAGTACGGGGTGGGCGGCAGGGAGGAATGATTGCATATTCATAAGCACCTCCAACCAAATTAATTGATAGGGTACGATAGTAATAAAGGGAATTAATTTCCATTTTAATAACTTCACATGCTACATGTTAAGTATAAGTCCACATTACCAATGGTCACACAATTTCCTCTTTGCATCTGTTCCGTGTTGATTATGATGTCAGGAAAGCAAAAGTTAAATCCCTTTTTCAGGAAGGAAAAAAAAAAAATCTAATTTAATAACATTGCCATCCTGTTGAAAGCAGGATTAAATCTTAATAAGGGTGGAAGGATGTTGTGTTTCATGTCTATCCCTCTTGAAGACTTGGCAACTTGTTCAGGGATACAGACCGTGTTGTCAAAGGACTTCACAGCCCAACCCTGGCCTCATCTGCCGGCATCCAGGATGCCGGGGAAGTCGCGGATGGTGCTGACACTTCTATTTTCACATTTCCCATCCTGGAGCTTTTTCTCATTAAAGCAGCTTGATTCTGTAATTTCTACCAGTACAGATGAAGATAAAATGACTCCCAACTTTTATTTTGACCTTATAAAACTATGTAATTGGTTCAGAACCTTCAGGCTAAATGAGTTTTCTTTGGATTAAGAACCTTGGTCAGAGGAATCATAGAGTTAAAAATATACCACATGTCCAGAGAGAATTAGCTCATCACCCAATGCTCTATCTGAATGCATTGAAACTCAGGTCTAACTCATGAAAGTTGAGTTTTTCACTTATTCATTTTCTTTCTCTGAAAAACAAACAACAGCTCAAAGCCCATGAAAACTGCCCATCTCAGACTGGACATACAGCTCAGTGGTAGAGTGCTTACCATGCGTGCAGCCCTGGGTTCAAACACAGTACTGCAAAAACTAAGAACTACAATGAAAATAATCATCTCAAGTCTCTTCTTTCTCTGAATGCCACAGGACTGAGTCTGAGCTCCTGAAGATTGCGTCCGGGACATATGTTACCAGATTCTCTGACCTCATCTGTCTCTGGCGTATCACACCTATGCACCACCCTGGTGCATTTTATTAGAGTTCCCCACACTGGCCACCCTAGTCCATGGCTCGGCATCTTTGCAAGCGCATTATGGCTTATCTGTGATATTCTTTCCTACTGATTCTTCTGTAAAACTTCACTCCTGCTTTAAGAGTTAGTTCCAGTCGCCTCTGCAAAGCATTTGGTGCTTTGCATCAGCTTTCCCTGATGATGCTGGGCAGACCCAGGGACCCTAGCCATCTATCCTCTCACATAATCTTGTGCAAGTCTGTGTATTACAGCAGCCAAACTAAATTTCAATGATTTGCTTGCTTGTCTCTAAGGCTGAGATTATTGAGGACAGAGACATCTTTTCATCTCTGTTTCCTTACATAGCATCTAGAACACTTGGACTCTAGCAGGCTCTCAGCATATGTTTGTAGAATGATTTGTAGGAGCCAGACTTAGGCAGTGCTCACTGCACAAAGGCATGACTCTGAGCCTTAACATCTATGCACACTCATTTGAAACACCCAAACTGGTTTTATTACCCTAATCCCTATGTTGCAGTTGCAGAACCTGAAGCATTGAGGGGCAAGGTAGTGCACAAAAGATCAAGTAGCTAACAAGTGTGACAATGCAAACTTTAGGCCAGAAGATCTGCTGCAGACTGTGGGCCCTTTAAACACCACCCTCGCTGCCTGCAAAGAAGGCCCTTGACAATATCGGGGACTGACAACTCAGAGTGTGCTAGGATTGGGACTGGCTGCCTGGGCACTTCAGACTCTGGAGGACACAGAGGCTGGGTCAAGGCTAGAGGGAAAAGAATGCTCTGATCAATTAACTGCTCCCAGAGAGAGTGCCACAAGGTGGCACTGAGGTCTGACTGCTGGACCATTGGCCAGGCATATCTGTTGACAAGGACTCATCCCCCACCCCGGCCTTCTGCAGAGGAAATTTAAATGCTCCCATGGTTTGAACTTTGGATGGTCAATAAATAAGAGAAGTCACAAATATTCATGGTGGTCCCTTGCATACGGTTCACCATGGCCAACTCAGCTCTACCCTGAGGACAGTTTGGTTGTGTTACAGATGGCTGTTGGGCTGAAGGGTGTTGAAAAGTCAGTCAAATTACAGGGCCATGCATAAAGAGAAGCTGGCTTCTTTTGAGTATGTCTGATAAGAACATGATTGGACTTTCCATCAATGACTGGAAGCAAGCTCTACCTGGGCTATCGGAGGCACGTCTGATTCAAGGACAGTCTTTGAAGGGTTCACATTTAATTAATGGAAGGCTTTAAATGATCAATTTTACTTCTCCTTTTGAACCTTCACTTCTTAGGATGATTAATAAACATTTACTTGCTATTGACTGTGTATGCTCCTATAGGTAGCAGGAACATAGAAATGAACAGAAGCAACAACAGAACCTCCAAAGCTGCCATTTATTGGGCTTCTACAATATAACACCCCTTCAAGGGCATCACAGGCACCCAAGACTACAAATACTGAATGACAGTTCTAACTGGCATCATATACTCAGCACTCTGGAAGCACACACAATAAACAGAGCCAGGGCAGGAGTAGGAACAAACCCCCTTAGAATGAAATAAATATGACCAGGAGCCCAAGCTGGGCAAGGCTATTCATGGCAAAGACTATTTGCATGGTTCATTCCCCTCGGTCTAGTCCAAAATACCTCTATTCTCCTCACCCCTTATTGTGAATTAGCATATGTATATCAGAGAAAAAATGTGGCCTTTGGTTCTTTGGGATTGGCTTATTTCATTTAGCATGATATTCTCCAGTTCTATCCATTTACCTGCAAATGCCGTAAGTTTTCTTCTTTAAGGCTGAGTAATATTCCCTTGTGCCTATATATCACAATTTCTTTATTCATCTGTTGAAGGGTACCTAAGTTTGTTCCATAGTTTACCTATTATTAATTGAGCCACTATAAACATTGATGCAACTGAGTCACTGTAGTGTGCTCATTTTAAGTCCTTTGGGTATAAAACGAGGAGTGGGATGACTATGTAAAATGGTGGTTCCATTCCAAGTTTCCTGAGGAGTCTCCATACTGCCTTCTATAGTGGTGGCACCAATTTGCATTCCCACCAGCAAAGTACAAGTATAACTTTTTCCCCACATCCTCACCAACATTTATTGTTGCTTGTATTCTTGATGATTGCCATTCTGACTGTAGTGAGATGGAATCTCAGTGTAGTTTTGATTTGCATTTCTCTAATTGCTGAGAAGTTGAACATTTTTTTATATATTTGTTAATCAGTTGTATTTCTTCTTCTGTGCAGTGTCTGTTCTTTGCAGATGCTAATTCACAATGAGGTGGGAGAGAAGAGAGGTATTTTGGACCAGACAGAGGGGACTGAAGCGAGGGGAGAGGGTATGGGGTTAGGAATGATAGTAGAACAAATCAGACATTATTACCCTGTGTGCATATACGATTACATAACCTGTATACCTCTACCTCATGTACAGCTGGACGAATGAGAAGTTATACTCCATGTATGTATGATGTGTCAAAATGCATTCCACTGTCATATATAACTAATTAGAACAAATTTTAAAAAGTAAAACAAAACAAAAAAACGAAAAAAAAAAAAAAAGGGACTGGGGATATAGCTCAGTTGGTAGAGTGCTTGCCTCCCAAGCACAAGACCCTGGGTTCAATCCCCAGTACTGCAAAAAAAAAAAAAAAAAAAAAAAAAAAAAAAAAAAAAAAAAGACTATTTGCATGAATAGCAAGGCCAGTAGTTTAACACACCTGAAATTCAGAATCCAAGGAGAGGGTATTGAGAGACTAAGGCAGGAGTCAAGATATTCTAAGGAGCTTAGATTTATCTTGAGACAGACTTGAAGTGGGGAGGAGGAAGGCATTATTATAATCAGATTTGCATTTCAAAACTAGCACTCCAGCTACCACAGTGTGGGGTGATGGATTAGAGCCAGGAGAAACTAGAGGTAGAGATTCTAGGAGTGAGGCTGTTGCCTGCTAGCAGCTGAAATGTGGTTTGTAACCCAGTAGCAGTTTATTTGTCAAATTCAGCACTAAGGAGTGTGTCATGGAAATAAGCATGGATCAAATGTTCCCAGCGATATATCCTAGAAGGAACAGATCGCTAAGACATGAAGGCATAGCTGCCGTGAGGCTGTTTCTAACTAACACGCCAGTGGAAAGAAGACAGATAAGACCCAAATTTCCTGTCTCTTTGGGCAGATCTTGTAGCAACATTTCCCCCATCGAGGTACAGTTTCTCCATCAACATATGGGCAAATATCATGGAACCAATGTAAAGAAGGGTCTGGGGACATAATATTAGAAAGTGGGTCCTTTAAGGGATCGTGGAAACAATTTAGATTGTTTATCTCTTCAATCTCCCCTAGAATTTCTAAGTTAAAGCAACAACAAAGAATTGGCAGGAAATTCAGAGACTATACAGCCCAAACCTTTCAATACACAGACTGAAATTTGTCCTTCTCTGTTCTGTTTGCATGGCTCTTCTAAGCTGAGCCATTTGACAAAACCTGCCCTGTCCATGACTCATGACATCCTTAATGTCACTTCCATGAATCTCATAGAAGCAATCATCCCCTCTTGCAGCTCAAGAAGTACTTAATGTCTGGCTGACCTTTACTTTTCTCATCTGTGAAATGGGATCCCTATTCTGCCATGGACTCAATACTAGGCAGAATTTAACAGGGTATAATCATATTTAATCACAGAACTGTTCAATGTGCCAGTTACCTGATGGTATGTCCCTTTTCTGTCCTGTGCCAAGATTATAGGAAGCAATATTCCCCAAACTCCCTTGCTCTCAGGTTTGAGTAAGAATGATCAGTATGAAGCTCTGTGGAAGGCTGGAGGCTGGTGGAGGGGTGGGGACAGGGTGTTTGTACTCCTGACTCTCCTGGCTTTGGATTGTGTCTCCAGGATGAGTAGCACCTTCTTCAAAGTTCCTGGGCAGCTGTGGCCTCAGAAAGTAACCCTGGTCTCTGGGATTTGGTGGTAGGTCTCCCTTTGTTCCTCCAGCCTTGGGGTGACAGTGGCTTCTTCCTGTCTTACATCCAGCTTGCCTCACTATCCCCCCTTGACTTCTTGGCACTTGAATCATATATGCAACCAATTCCTATAGTCTATTTCCTGTATCTAAAATACTTAGAGAGATTTCTGGTCCTAACTGGACCTAACTGATTGAATCCTAATTGATATGTTAAAGGGAAAAGGAGAAAAGAAAATAACCAATATTATTAAACACATGCTGTTCTGTATCAGGCTCTCCTCAGGGTGTTAAATTCAAAATTTCAGCATAGCCTAATTCTTAAGATTACAAATTTTGTCGGAGACACACATCCCAATCCGGATACGTGCCAACTCAATCTTAGCCTGTTTCCACTTCCATAAATTAGGAATAAGAGTAATAACCACATGTAGAGTTGAGATTAGGGATAATTATATAAGGCAATTAACACAGAACCTGACACAGAATGCTAAATATTATTAATAATAAGAAAATAATAAAAATTTAAACAAACCTATGTGGCTGGTAGTATCATTCTTCATGACATGTGAAGAAAGTGGAGTTCACAGAAGTAAGGTTATGAGCCCAAGGGCATATGGTTCAGAGAGAGAAAGAGAGAGATAGAGAGAGAGAGAGAGAGAGAGAGAGAGAGGTGCTAGGATTGGAACTCTGCTTCCAAAATTCATTTTTTTCTGTTGTGCAGTTTGGGCTGTAGTCAGCTTTTACACTGCTGTGACTAAAAGACCCAAACAGAACAACTTCAGAGGAGGAAAAGTGTATTTGAAGGCTCACGGTTTCAGAGGTCTCGGTTCATAGACAATAGGCTCCACTCCTCGGGGCTCTAGGTGAGGCAGGACATCATGGCAGAAGAGGGTGGCAGAAGAAAGCAGCTCAGATGGTGATCAGGAAGCAGAGAGAGCACCATTCCACTCATCAGATACAGATTAGATACTGCAAAGCCATGTTCCCAATGCCCCACCTCCTCCAGCCACAGCCTACCTGCCTTCGGTTACCACTCAGTTAATCCCATCAGGTGATTAATTCACTGATTGGGTTAATATTCTCATATCCCAACCATTTCTTCACTGAACCTTGCATTGTCTTACACCTGAGCTTTTGGGGGACACCTCACATCCCAACCATAACAGGCTCCCAAGTGGAAACTCTAAATGCTGCCACAAACAACCTCTGAGCTCTCCGGCGGCCTAATTACTTATGTGCATTTTTGTTAAGAGGAGAATTTGGAAGGACCCAGAACCCTGGCAAATCCCATCCTACAGGCTGGCCTTCAGGACAATAAGGTGGTTAGGGCCAGCAGCAGGAAGCACCGGCCCCAGGGAGACTGCACCCCCCTACTCTGATGATCGACTGGTCGGGGACTATAGAGGGGCCTCGCCTTCTCATTACTGCTCTGCTAAGGGGTAAGGGCTAATGGACTGTCTGTCCAGGGGGACTGTCAGCCATTCCTGGCAGCTCTCCCCACAGCACTGGGGCCTGACCCTGTGACCTCAGCCCCATGTGCAGGGCCATTACCCATCCGTGACACTGCCAGCATTAAGATCTTCTCATTACTGGTCATGCAGATTGTTCCCAGCGATAATGAGGTGGCAAGAGAAGAAAGCGTCCTGGGGCTTTCATCCACAGTGACTGAATTCCTAACCAGCCGTTTTAGAAAATTTCCCTCTAAATTGCAAGAGACAATTGTCGCCAGAGAAACTCTGACCCTTCTCTTTGTCTTTCTTCTTGGACCTTGTTAGAAGGAGTAGGGTTCCATGCCCACGCCTGCCATCTTCGGCTTCCCTCTCCTCTTGTCTCCTTCACCCCCTTCTCTCTTCTCCCGTTTTCCCTGCCTTCTCTTTTGCTGTTCACTTGATTCTCCTCTTCCTTCACACAGCACAGTGGCCTAAGCTCTGGACCCAGATGCATTCTGAATCCAGGGCTCAGCTCTGCTACCTGGCAGCCTGGGATCTGGGGCCCGTGTGTCAACCTTGTGGAACTTCTCTTTCCCTCTCTGCAAAGCAAAGCTCCCATTCCCAGGATTTTGAGGTTATTAAAGGAGGTCATGGATAGAAGGAGGCTCGTAATGTACAAGGGTAAAAAAACTGGGACAGCAGAAATACGGGGACCTTCGGACACAGTGAGTTTTATTGAGTTGCTTCTGTCACGTGTCAGGTTCTGTGAAAGGCACTGGGAGATGCACAGAGGTTGCTTTCTTCTCTCATTTTAATACTTGAGAAAAGCCAGGGAGCTTTATGTATTCTTTAATAATGACAATAACAATAATTTTTAGTATTATTATTAATTCCTAGGGATTGAACTCAGTGTGCACAGAACCACTAAGCTACACCCTTAGTCCTTCTTTGTAAAGTTTGTCTTCTCTTTACACATTTTTATATTGGTGCAAACTCACATTTGTACATGCACACAATAGCAGAATTTGGCCAATATCACCCAAACACCAGCACCTCCATCCTCCCTCCCCTCTTCTCATCCTCTGGCCCTATTCTCCTCACCTCCCTCTGATTTTTATGAGATACACACCTGACCACCCCGCAACACCTTTCTTTCCTTTCTCCTCTCTAGCTTCCACGTATGACAGGAAACATATAACTCTGACCTTCTGAGTTTGGCTTATTTCATCATATTTCAAATTTTATTCACCTTCCTGTAAATTACATAATTTCATTTTTTTTTTCTGTATGGCTGAGTAAAACTACCACATTTTCTTAAAGCTTTCTAATTTTTATTTTGAGACATGGTCTCCATAAGTTGCTGAGGCTGGACTCAAACTTGCCATACTCCTGCTTCAGCCTCCTTAGTTGCCTCCTTAGTCTCTGGAATTATAGGCCTGTGCCACCAAGCCCAGCTGAATTTTCTTAAACTAAAATAAAGATATATGTTTATCAAATATCCAATGGGGATAATAAATTTTTCTTAATAAGCCAAGGAAACTGAGGTTCAGTATCATGACAAGTGAAAAGTTCAAATAGTTCAAACTTGGGCCAAAACTTGTCCCTCCCACAAGACAGATATGCAGAAAGAGTAACTTCCTTTTCCTGTTCATTCTATCTTCTTCTTTTTTTTTTTCTAAAGCAAGTTCCTCTGAAACTAGGAAGGACATGAATAACGAAACAATGACACATTATTACTTTTATTTGCATGTTTTTAATTACTAGTGAGGTTGAACACATTTCCACATTAGCTTTCAAGTTACTTTGCTAGAACCTGTTTTATGAACTTAATTGGTCCATCTGGTATCCTCTGCACACATCATGAAATTCTAGAGAACAGAGCCTGAGCATTACTTGTTTTCGTATCCTTTGTGCAGTGTAGAAAATAAAGCATCTGAGATGGAGCAGGCATTGGATAAAAGTACCCCATCCAGGTGCCAGGGACTGTTGCTAGGGATGAAGTGCGCAGCTCTTGTGGGTACAGTCTCAGTCCCTGGCTGAGACTTGAACAAAGTTAGTTCACGTCTCTGGGCCTTAGTTTCTTAAGTTGTGAAATAAGGATGTTCTGAATGGGCTCCAAGAATCATGACATGACATTTGTGAAACGTATTTACAGACTGAAAACCAACAATCAAATTGCAGTTATTTCAAAAATTCTGTTTTGTTAATCCATGGGTTGTATGGAGCAACACTGTCCATAGACGAATATGAGCCACATATTCAATCTTAAATTTTCCCCTCTCCACGCCTGAAAGAGCAATTTCAAAGTTTTGTTTTTTTTTTTTCCAAAAGGAATCATCAATTTCATTCCCTTGTTACAGCTAGAGTCCCCTCTGAGTCACCAGGCTAGGTGACCACAGTGTGAATCACTGTAGAATGAGTGAATAAAAGACCTCCAGGCAATTCCACACAGGTGAGAGTACGGGCTCTTCTCCTGACACTGTCTGAGGACAGAAGTTAACCAGGTCGCCTCTGTTTGAGCTGAAAGTCCATCTATGTCTGCTTATCTGGAAGCCAGAAGAAAGGAAACATACATCAGCTCCTCAGTCTTCAAACTCCTTTCTAGCGACAGCGATGCTCTGCGTCACTTGGTGGCCACACAGAAAGCTCTGCACAGCCTTCTGCATCCTGGGAAAAGCACTGGTGGCCTGGTGCACTCAGATTCTTCACAAACTGGCAAGTATATGACCTGTTATGATCTGCTGCTTAGCAGAATATATTCCATTTGCTGGGGCAATTCACTTTGAAATGCAGAAAGAACATGGACTTTAGAATCACTTTTGGACTTTACTCCTTAATATGTCATTGGCTACGTGACCTTGAGTGTGAAATTTAATCTCTTTAGAATTCAGTTTTTTTAACCTGAAAAGAATAAATATTTTTATTTTGTAAGATACTCTTAATATTAAATGAGTCAATAAATATTTATTCAGTATACATGATGTGCCATGCTCTGTGTGTATAGTTATAAACAAATAAAAATACACATAAATATATAAATATAGAAATTATATGATATATATAAGCATATATATATTTATAAATAAAATGACAGAATGGAATCCACCTTTTCTTTCATGGGACTTTCAAAGTGGTAAGAAAAATACATATTTTTTTAAAAAAAATAATTAGCATTTGAAAAGGGAATTTGCAGGACATTTTGGAAATGTTAGGTCAGAAACCCTGAGTCCTAGGTTTCAGGCAGGACCACCTGATAAAGTAATGTTTAATGGAAAATGTAATAATATGTTACAAAGCTTTGTATGGAGAGGTGTAGAGCAAGCACAGAGCGCTGTTCTAAGCAGACAGAACAGCAGGAGCAAAGACCCTGTGGTAGGAGAGGGCATAGATTATTTGAGGACCTGAAAGCTGTTCAGTCCAGAATAGAAAGAAATCCATGAGGGTGGAGGCTATGGGGCCAGATCCAGGAGGCTCTTGGGAGCTGTAAGGGTTTACTTCCACATTCTCAGGGCATGGAGCTTGTTGGCAGATATTGAACAGGAGAATGACATTGTTGCATTTCTTTAAAAAATTTTTTTCTGGGTATAAACCGAGGAGTTGGAAAACTGGGTCAAAAGGTGGGTCCATTCCAAGTTTCTGAGGATTCTCCACACCGCTTTCCAGAGTGGCTGCACCAATTTGCAACTCCACCAGCAATGTAAAAATGTGTCTTTTTCCCCACATCCACGCCAACATCTATTATTGTTTGTGTTCTTGATAATACCCATTCTAATTAGAGTAAGATGAAATCTTAGAGTTGTTTTAATTTGCATTTCTCATATTACTAATGAGACAGCATTATCCTATATACATGTATGATTACACAAATGGTATGAATCTACATGGTACACAACCATAGAAACGAAAAGTTGTACCCCATTTGTGTACAATGAGTCAAAATGCAGTTTGTAAAAATAAAAAAATTTCTGGCTACATTGTAAGTCATGAATTCAGTGATGGTGAGGGGCACAAAGTGGAGGCGATACAGGATCATGGGTGAAACATGATGGGGTTTTGGAGGAAACTTGTAGTGTGATGAGAGGAATCCGTGGGAGCAGTGTGCAGCAGGGAGCAGAGACAGAGCCACCATATTGCCTATCTCCAGAAGCTGCTCTGTGGCCGTGGCTGATGGGTTTGGCCGGGTGCTGCTCTGTGCCAGTCCACAGTCCATTCAGTAAATGTTTGCTGGTACTCTGCCAGATGCCATGATTGTTGTAGGTGCTGGGATACCATGGAAAACAGAGGAACCAAGATTCCAGCCCTCATGGAATTTACAATCTCTTGGAAATATGGCAAGATTGATGTATACGAAGGGCGGCCACATGGTAGGGACCAATAACCACAGATTCACTTCCTTTTTGCCTTTCCCAGTGATGACAGGGAACCCCAATTTCTATTTACATTTAGATAACTCACTGCAAAATCACTCTGTAAACTAATCCTACACCGCAATCTCAGGAAAAAATCTGAGACTCCCATGGTGTCAACCATACTATACTCTCTATTGATCTCTCAATCTCCCTCTCTCTGTCTTTCTCTCTCTCTCTCTCTCTCTCTCTCTCTCTCTCTCTCTCTCTCTCTCTCTCTCTCTCTCTCTCTCTCTCCCTCTCTCTCTTCCTCCCCCCTCCTCCCTGTGGTCCTGGGGATTGAACCCAGGGGCACTCTACCCATGAGACACATCCACAGTATTTTTAATTTTGAGACAGGATCTCACTGTTTGCCCAGGTTGTCCTTGAACTTGCAATCTTTCTGTCTTAACTTCTCAAGCAGCTGGGATTACAGGACTGCATCACAGTTCCTGGCTCTGTTGACCTCTCTGTTTGGGTCTCACCCAAGCTATGGCCCCACATTATTGCCTGCTGTTCCTTCCACTCATATGTAATAGTTAAGGTAAAAAAAAGGGGGAAGGAGTTAGTGAGGATGAATCACCCTGGACTGTAAGCCAGGGCTCTGTCCTTTGGAGCACATGGCAGGCACCAGCTCTCCTCGTGGTGCTACACGGTCCTGGGGCAGGGCTTGATCAGCCCTATTTTACATATGAAGACGCTAAGTCATGCAGAGCTTTCTGGGATGAGAAGTTGGGTCTGGGTTTTTACTCTGGCTGAATATGAGTCAACTGTAAATCTTTTCATCTTAAATCTCTTTTTATATCATGTATAAAACTGGAGTTAAGATTGGATTGGTTTCATTGGTTTGTTTAGCAGATTTAAAAAAATGGTAAAGGATATTTTGGTGCTCAGAAGAGAGACCCATTTTAGTTGCTCTTCTTTTTCCATTTTCCTGCCAAGAGAAATAACAGTAGCTTCTACACCTAATGAAAAACAAACAAACAAACAACAACAACAACCAAAAAAAAAACAACCCTCATCATCTTTGAAGTCTCCAGGGGTGCAAAGAGCCAGTCATCCAGTCTTGTCCCATAATCTTATCCCATTCATATTTGCTCCAGACTTCTTGCCTTAGCTTCATGGGCCTCTCAGATTCCACGTTTCTGCCAGGCATGAGGACACCAACTTCCCTATTTACAGGCCTAGGCCACCACATTAATAAGTATTTACATACTGCAGGCTGACAGCCCACAACTCCTCACTGCCTGGAAAGTTTCAACATCAACGGTTATGGCTGGACACAAAACCCATTATCAGTTCATTGGCTGTTTGGACATAAAACTGTTTGGTCCCACCAAGATATTCCCCCACTGTGGAATATGTTTAATAAGAACCATAGATGACAGTAAAAAGCACATTTATTTCCTATAACCTACAGAAAGTCTTTATTGCATATAGGATAATAACAGGCCACTGTGAATTACTGGTGTGCGATTCCTCTGAGGAGGTCAGGGGCACAGAACACAGTGGGGAAGAGCTGCTGTTTAAACACCAGGCCCTGGAAATGGAGAGGCACAGGAGGAAGAGGAGTGTGGTGTAAAAGAGATGCAACCTGCTGTCAAGCAATGGTCCAGCGCAGCCACATCCATGAGGGCACGGGCAGCCTTTCCACTCAGCAGCAGGTGGCCTAAAGCAAAATTACTAAGCCATACAAACATTATCTTCCTTCATACTTAATGATGTTCAAAGCTACATCCCATCCTGTCTTTTTACTGGATCCTTACACTCACCATATGCGACCAGCACAAGAGACACAGTGTTAATTTGGGATGACCAGGGTTGCAGAATGTGTTGGTGTGTCATGTAGAACACAGAACATGAGCCATGCAGACCTGGCTCCTCTTAGCTCTCTGACCTTGTCAGACTTAGTTCCTACCATGCTACATCCTTGCTGCTTCTCAGACGCTACAGGTGTGCTTCCGTTCCAGGACCTCTGCATCCCTCCCTTTACCTGGAACCTTTTCCCATCAGGTATCAGAATGCTGCTTCCTCCAGTTCCATTCAGATGTTTGCTCTGTTGTCACTTTAATGGTCCTTCCTACCATTGTGTTTCCAACTGCAACACCTTCCTCAGTACTTCCTGTCTCCCTTGTCGACTTTGCTTTTCTCTATAGCCTTTGTCAACTTTTGACAGGCTACAGATTATCTTTATTTGTTTATTGTCTCTTCTCCCTATCAGAATGTAGGTTTCATGAGGGCAGAGAGTTCTGTTGCTTTGTTCACCATGATAAGCTAGACCAGTGATGGGCATCTACTAGATTCTCAGCAAATACACATTGTGTAAGTGAGGATACAAATAAATGCACTAATGCGCTAAGAAGTGAGGGCGAGTAGCCACAGGCCTTCAAGAGAGATGACACTGCAATAGATTGCTGTTTCGTGTTGTTCATGACAGTAACAGTGGTGGATGCTTGCTGTTTACAAGTGCCACACACTTTGTTGGGCACCTGACATGATTGGAATGTACGATAATCTTCGAGCCCCTGAGGCAGGCATTTGCTCAAGGTCACATGGTTAGCGATCTGAATACACCGAGGCCATGCTCCTTCTCATTGTTGGGTACACTGTCTTCCTCATCTCACCCTACTTTCCCATTTCCCAGATCCCAGACCACGGTGAGACCAGTGTCCTAGTGCAAGATGCCTTCTGACTGCATCTCTAGACCCTATCTTCTCCACTGAGCTCAGCCTAGGAGGCAGATTCCCATGGACTACGGCAATCTGCTCTCTCTGGTCCCCTGGATTCCAGTTGGGGTGAGCCCATGAGATTCCAGCAGGAGGAGACCATTGGGAAAAAGAGAGTTTCCTCACCTGGGTGCCCTCCTGTGCACACTGGGTGGGTGAACCCTCCACCAAGAGTCACCACTTTTCCCAAGGTAGCCTCTGCATGGGATTTTCTAGTTTTGGGTTGCAGTACCTGCTCCCTCACTCACAACTTTCAGGTCCATAAGTGGTTGCAGCCCCTAACTCTGCTCTATCTTGTGTGGTTTCCCTAAGCCCTGTAGCTACTCCTTAAAGAGGCCCTTCATTAAGCCTTCCCAAAGTACTCCAGGCCATCTGCTTCCTCCTAAGACCCTGATGATGACACATTGGGAACCCTGAGTTCAGACTTTCCCTTCTGGCCTAACTCAAGCTGAGCATGGACTATGATCCAGGATCTGTATATGAGGAAAGTGCTCACCACAGTTCCTGATACTTTGCCAGTGCTTATGAAAGTTTGCTTGTAACTTATTATAAGTCCCTCCATAACCTGGTTGCTGTCTCCTTTCACTCTCAGTCATTTCTATACTCCTTGGTCACCCCAACTGTACCAGGGGGTTAAATAGTGTCCCCTCAAAATTTTTATCTATTCAGAACTTCAGAATATAACCTCATTTGCAAATACAGTCCTAGCAAGTGAAATTAGTTAAGCTGATAGGATGTCATACTACATTAGGATGGTCCCTAATCTAGAGACTGGAAGCCTTAAAAAAAAGAGAAAACACAGATGCACGCAGGGGGAGCACAGCTGTGTGAAGGCAAAGGAAAGGATAGAGGAATGCAACTCCCAGCTAAGGAAGGCCAAGGAGGGCTGGCAACTCTGGAAACCAGGAGGAAGAAAGGGAGGATTCTTGCCTTAAGCCTCCAGAGAGAGCACAGCCCTGTTGACACCCAGGTTTGGGATTTCTAGCCCCCTAGAACCATTGAGAATTGAGAATAGATTTCCCCCAGTGTATGCTTAAGTCCCCCAGTGTGTGCTACTTTGTTACAGCAGCTACAGGAAACTCATACACACACAAACTCCACCTTCTAGCTCACCTGAAGTTTGAGCTCCCACAGTGGATTTCACAGTTCCATTCCTGTTCATACACGGCCTCTTGGGTCTGCCTAGGAACCTCCTCTTCCCTGTTCTCATGCTTGTTTCTCCCACCACAGCACTTAATCAATAAGGCCTTCCCTGACTATCCAAGTCCTGCTTCCAGAAGCCTTTCTTCCAAGTTGCACAATACCCCATGCTTTTCCACCATGTCACCCATTACATTCCATAATGGTTATATGGCTGTCTTGTCCTTTACACTGTAAGGCCGGTGAGGACGTGACCCAGCCTAACTTCTCCCTAGTGGTCCTCAGGGTGCCTGGCATCTATAAAGGCTAATGCTCAGTGAGTACTTACTACATTCTCAGCACTGTTCTATATGTTTTATTTTTATTAACTCATGTACTCCAACTTACTTCCCTGTGAGGTAGGAGCTATTAATTTCCCCATTTCCCAGTTAGCCACAATGGAAAGCAGAAGCTGAGACAGCCAGCAGCCCATCTGCATTATGCTTGGCATCGTGCCAAATGTACTTTGCAATTCCACCAGCAAAACCCACTGTATGATTTCAGTTTCCAAGTGCAAATCCATCTTTGCCTTAAACTCATTTATGCCATCTCCTCTCACTGTATCACCCATGTTCGACTGTTGCATGGCGCAATAACTCTCTGCCAGCCTCCAAACAGTTTTCCCAGTAATCAAGAAGGTGCAATTGATTCAAAGTGTTAATATCTGCTCACCACCGATACCATCAGCGGGTTTCATCACTCACAGCAATGCTACCTGCTGGAGCTCCAAAAGTGCAGGAATCTTGAAGGCTGTGCAGGAGCGATGATGGGAGATGCAGGCTTCTTGGAAAGGCGCAATCTCACACAGGAAGAGGTGCATCCTCTCCCTTAACTCTGGCTTTCCGGCATATAGATGAGAAGTAGTTTAAAATAATGTGGGTAGGAATGGAGGACCCACCCACACTACTAAATCTTCAACTGCCGTGTATTACTCATGGACCATGTGCTAGGCATTATGCTAGGTGCTAGCTAGCAACACAACGCAACGAAAGGAAGAACTCAACTTATCCATCTTCTTGTCCTCAGATGGGACCACACCTGCTACACCCATGGTCAACCACACCATCTCAATTCCTTTAAGATAACCAGACTGACTTACAGTGAAAAGTGGAAAATGTTCCAAAGACATTTGCAGCAAAGGCCTCAGTCCTGCCTGCTTACTCCAAACATAGACCTGCCCTGTTCTGTCTCCCTTTCTATTCTGCTGCTTAGCATGGGGTGCTGGTTTGGGCTCCTCTTGCTCCTCTGGTCTGCTCACTGCCGTCACACCTTCTCTAGAGAGGTGGTGAGCATGGACTCTGAGTCAGGTGGTCTGACTGACTCCAGCTCTGCTGTATTCTGGCTGTGTAGTCCTAGGGAAGTCACTGAACTCCATGCTCTTCAGGTATCTCATCCATACATTGAAGAAAATGATAGTGTGTACCTCAGAGTGTCATTGAGACAACTGAGTGTTAGCAAAGTGTTCCAAAAGAGTGCCTGACACATAGTAACCACTCAATAAACCTTCTGACCAATTCTATTGTTAATGTTATCATTTGGTTGATGCTTGGGTACACACATGACAGCATCACTATAAATTGGTTCATTTTTTATTTATGTTTGTATATATTCATTTATTTGTTTAATCAGTATGTACTAACCAGTCACTAGGCCTTGACTTAGGAACTCTGAGGGGTACAGAGGCAAATAAAACACAGTCTTGCCCTACAAGGTGCACACACTTTAATGGGTAGACAAGCAAGAAATAATCACAGAACACAGTACTAAATGGACTATTTAATTTGCTTACCATTTTTAGTTCTTTCCAGTAGCCTAATGGGGTAAAGATTCACTGTTATCATCCCCAGTAAAATCCCAAAGAGGTTTAGCAATTTTCCCAAAGATACACAGCTTAGAAGCTGTTGGAAAAGGATCTGAATCCAGGCAATGTAGCCCTCAGCTATGCCACCATTGCAAAACTAAAGATTGTCAGGTAGACCTGCCTGGTACACCTGGGGAGGCTGCACAAAGGGGATTGACTTCTGACCCGGGAGGACTTCCAGTGCAGTGCAGGGGGTACTCCAAGCCTGGGAGAGGAACCTGAGCCAGGGAAGGGGAGCACAGTGGGGGCCATGTGGTCAGTCTGGATGCCAAAGACTGGGCACTGTGCAGGGAGCAGTGCAGGGAGGAGGGGTAGGAAAACACTAAGGTGGGCTGGGTACAGGTCAAGGAGTTGGCACTTCTTTGTGGCAGGAGGGGCTCACCTACTAAATGCCACAGTTGGATCCAGAGTTTAGGAAGAAGACAGAAAGCTAGCCCTCTATGGTAAGGAGCAGGCAGGGAAGTCATGCAGAATCATGTGCACGGCCTCTGTGTGTTATGGTCTGTGCTAGAGAAAGAGTCTAGACACTCGTGCAGACAGACTGGTTTTTAACCTGGGTCTCATTCTCCTTTCTGTAGAACCTTGAAACTCACTTCGCCTCCGGAGCCCGTCTCAACCGAGTAGAGCAGCTGGCTGAGGTCACTTCCAAGGATTCCCAAGGAGGAGGACCAAGTGAGAGCACAGGTGCTGGGGAAGGGATTCCTTCCCCCAGGGTCCTTCCTCCACAGCCTCCCTGCCACCCCCGTGTGGGGCTGTCTGAGTGCCCTAAGCCAACAGAGAAGCACGTCTGGGGTTGCGTAAGCAAGCACACTCAGGTACTAGGGTGAACTGCCAATGCTCTGCTGCCTGGGCCAGGAGCCTGGGCTGCTAGACAAAAGTGACATTAGCCTGAGCAGCTTGCTCTCTGATTACCTCTGCTCGCACACCCCTCCTGCTGTGACATCCCATTCCAACGTGGGGCAGCTGGTTCCTTGGCAGGGGGATAGCACATTCTAACTGTGGGAGGCTACCATTTAGGGAAGCCAGCCGAGCCAGGGGCCGTCTGCCTACCTGCCACTTCCTCCAGTGCTGCAGGCAAGCAGGAGTGGGAAGAAGAAAGGGCCTCCACGCTCAGTGTCCCTTTCTAGGCAGAGGAGAGAAGGAGTGGACGGGGAGAGGAGCCCAGGTCTGCAGAGGGCTCCAGAACACCCTCCCTCACCCCATTCCTTCACACATGGGGCCGGGACGTCCCAGCATGGAGACAGCATGGAGACAGCATGTAGTCCCCGGGCCTTGGAGGGAAAGAGACCTGTTTGCGTTACCAGTTTTGAGATTCCAAGCAAGGTACAGAGCCTCTGTGTATCAGTTTCCTAGGGCTGCCGCAACAAAGTGTCACACCCAAGGGCTTGGAGAGCAGTATTTATTATCTCCCTAGTTCTGGAGATCAGAAGTCTGAGGTCAAAGTGTTGGCAGGTGGTTCCCTCTGAAGGCCGTGAGGACAATTCTGTTCTCTGCCCCCTCCTCGTTTCTGAGGGGTTGTTGCAATCCCTGGCATCTTTTGGAAGCCAAAGTCTCACCCTGATCTGTGACTTCATATCCACATGATGTTCTGTGCATGTACATGTGTGTGCAAACACCCCTTTTCATAAGGATACCAGTCACACTGGATTAGAACCCAGCTTAGCAGCAGCATCCTACTGACAATAGCTACAATAATCCCATTTCAAATTAAAGTCACATTCTGAGGTACTAGAGCTAGAACTTCAACATATACATTTGGAGGCGGGGAGGGGACACAATTTAACCTATAACATTCTCTGAGGCTATTTCCTTCTCAGTGAAGGGTGGACAATTTTTCCCTGTGAGGGATTATTATGTCTCATAAGGTCATGTGACAGTTAAGTGAGGTAGTGCTGTGGTCTGGCTATAGTTCAAGGGTGTCCCCCAAAGGTTCATGGTCTGGCAGCTTGATCTCCAGCAATGTGGTATTGAGGTGGTGGAACCTGTAAGAGGTGGGACCTAGCACAAGGTGCTTAGGCCATGAGGCCACAACCCTTGCAAGGGATTAATGCTGGTCTCACAGACTGAGTTAGTTCTCAAGAGAGGGTTGTTATAAAACAAGGCCACTCCATCCAGCCAGCTCCTTGTGTGCATGGTCATTTTCCCTTTCAGTTTCTCTCCCATATTGTAAGGCAGCCAGGGAGGTTCTCACCAGAGGCCAAACAGGTGGGACCACCTGACTTTGGATTTTCAGTATCCAAAGCTCTGAGTTAAAAAAGCATCTTTACTTTGTAAACACTTAGCCTCAGGAATTTTGTTATAGCAACAGAAAATGGACCAACACAATTGAAAAGATAAGTACCTGACAAAAAGCAGGTATAAATATTTAGGATGACAAGAGGTCTCCCTTCCATGTAATTAATCTACTACCTGCTAGTTACCAAATTTATCATGGTAACATGCCTGTTAGGAGCTTAAAGGCCATTTAATCTAACATGTGTCTCAAATAGGAAGGAAACTGAGGCCAAAGGAAAAGAAAAAAAAATCATTTTGGTGATTTAATGATTAGCCTTAGGCTAGAACTAATATTTGTCCTAATAAGAAGCCTTTTCATCAGGGAAATATTCTCTGTATTAAACATCATATATAGACATCTATCTGTATATATCTATGGATATATAGATAGATATTTGTATCTATATCTATATATAATCTCACTGCCCCATAAGAACACTAACAGTGTGTCTTACATAGCATAAGCTATCTTCCTCAAACCTTTCTAATAATCATTATGCTCAAGATTTATTACAATACAACAAGGGGCCCAGGGCAGGAATAACTTGCCCTATTGCACAGATGAAGAAACAGAGGTTCAGACTGCTCCAGAGCTTATGCAAGATCATAATAAAGAGTACGACAAAGGTTAAATCATGGCTCTTACTGCTTCTTGTCCAGGGCTTTCTCCATGACTGCATGGTCTTTCCTGTAGATCTCTGTCACCTTCAAATGGAAGAATACTTTGCAGAGTTCAGGGTGGACTTCTACAGAAAGTCCTGGCCACCCTTGTCCATGATTGCAGCAGACTTCAGTAAGTTGGTCTCCCTGCCTCCAACACCATCCAACAAAGACATTGAGGGCTCCATGTTGACTGATTTCCCTCAAGATCTTCCTCTGTTCATGGTGTCATCCTGTGAAGCAGGTCCTAAATCATCCCGATATTCACACCAGGAAATTGACACATGGAAAACCTGAGCAAGTGGCCACTTTCACAGCTTCTGAGTGACTGAGGCAAGATGGGACCTCCATTGCCTCACCTCTCTGCACCTTCAGACGAATGATGACTGCTCCCAGTGATAAAGTGAGTAATAAATGATATCGCATGTGGAAAAGTAGTTTTTAAAAGTTACAAAGTATTAACTACATATGAAGGGCTTCTTATTTCTTCCTTCTCCAGTATGCACAGACTTACAATAAACACAAGAAATTCCATTTCAAGTTCTACTCTCCCTTTAATGCTCGACTGTAGTAAAATGAGGGCCTGGGGATTTGGGGAAATAATCAGGAGCCAAGGCCCAGCTATAGAGATATGAGCTGGGAAAGAAGGAACCACAGGGTCTCGTTGTGCACACGATTTGCAAGCTGATGTGTAAACTATTTGCTGGGACCAATTACTCTCATCTTAATTAATGAACACACAACCCGCAATCTGTCTGAGAAATGTGAAAAAACATGGCACATGTTTGGAGGCTGCAGCGCGCCAGCTACCAGATCTGGAGCACCTTTCTCTGACTGCTGGGCTGGGAATTACCATGG
Source organism: Sciurus vulgaris (assembly GCF_902686455.1). Lineage (NCBI taxonomy): Eukaryota > Metazoa > Chordata > Mammalia > Rodentia > Sciuridae > Sciurus > Sciurus vulgaris. Next base: position 46,693,033 of record NC_136461.1, read on the forward strand.
AGACCACATTTTAGCATCCTGACAACACGGGAATTCATTCCATTCAAACCACCTCTTTAAAGTGCCCCGTGAAGTGTGTGCTGTGTCGCTGGCACCAGGCTCGGCACTGCAGAGTTATCAGAAGTCAGGCAGGCCACCCCGGCCCTGCAGGGCTGGGAAGGAAGGAGCGGCTCAGCACTGTGCCTGACGCTGCAGGAAACTCCCAAGGCTGAGGACACAAACTTGCCTTCCAGGCATTTAGCTTGGACAATTGGGAATGACACCAGACAATTTTATTGAGTGCTTACTCTGAACTAGGTACTGTGCTAGGGAAGCAATTTGCACAGATTATCTCATTTAATCCTCACAACAATTCCACGAATGATCTGTATTAACTGCTAAGAGTTATTGAGCACTTACTCTGTACTATGCATTCCCTAGGCCAAGGGCTAGCAGACCTCAGGACTACAGGCTTATGCAAGATCACTGGTTAGTAAGTGTCACAGTCAGGAATTAAGCCCCACAAGTTCAACTTCAAAAACCAGCTGAGCTCAACCATCATATTATGCTATATCCACCCAACCCATATTTGTTGAGTGTTTTCAAGGCTGACAAGAATCTTTTATTTTAGCAAATTTCAAGTATACAATATAGTAGTATGAACCATAGTCACCATGCTTTATAATTATACCTCAAAAATACTGTTTATAAAAAGCATTTAAGAAAAAAAAAAGAAAGAAACGATTATTTTAGCAAATTTCAAGTATGCAACATAGGAGTATTAACTATAGTCACCATGTGTATAATTATACCTTAAAAGAAGCTGAATAAAATCAAAATCTAAAAAAAGAAAAGAACCTTCTATTCTGGTGTAGGGAACTGGGGTTGAGGGGATATAAACAATAAACAAATGCATTTTTTGGCAGACTCTAGTTTTCACTATGAGGAAAATGTAGGGGGCGAGTCAACTAAAGGGGGAGCGTGGAGTGAGCCTGCCTCCTCCCTGCTGAGAGCCAGCAGCGGCATGGCTGCAGGTGGCGGGCGCCTCTGAAGCAGACCCCAAGACCTTGGTGTGTGGGAGCTGACAGGGTGTACGGCGCTCTTGGAACACACGCCTGCCAAGGAGGGAAAGGATGCAGCACTGGCAGGCGAGATAGCAAGCATCCCTCTCCAGAGCCTTGGTCAGTCTTGAAGGAAGCTCCAGAAATGGAAGAGCCACACAGAAGTGACCCTTCATATGTCCAAACCTACAAGGGCCACTCGAGGAAGGACATGGCTTTGGGGGAGCAGCTGACTACAGCCAAGGCACTCCTGAAGCGGGGAGGCAGGTGGAAGCTGCCAGCACCCAGCACGACCAGCAGCTGGGCCAAGAAGCAGGTCCCTCTTTAAAGAAGGATCTGGATGGCACCTCATGGTGTCCACCACAAGGGCAACCTGAGAGAGTGACAATCAAATTATGTCCTGAGTAAGATGAAAGCAAGGAGGGAGGCTAGAAGCAGCCCAAATAGGGGGCTGCTCTTCCAGTAGGGGACAAAGAGCAGATCTTCACAACAAAACATGAGCAGTGTGAGACACTGAGAGACAGAGAAGTGGGTACCACTCCTGCTTTAACACACGGTCCCGAGCAGGGCACTCAGGAGCAGTACAGGCATGCATTTGGCATGACATGTGGTTTTGAGATGGGAAGAGATAGATTTGTTAAGCTTAAAACTCTCATAAATGCTTTCTATGTTATAATGATCTTATGGATTTAATTAACCACAATTGCATTCAATCAACAGGGTGTGCAGCTGTTAAAAATAATCCTAATGGCAAAGTAGCATTTAGTATGTGTCAGGTCCCATTCTAAGGGTTTTATTTATATTAATTCACATAGTCTCACAATCAACACGTAAAGTAGGTGTTATTTTCCAGAGGAGGAAACCAAGGTATGAGGGTAACTTGTCCTGGGCTGCATAAGTGGTAAGATGATGAATGAGGCTTCAGCCTGGCCACCAGCTGTTGGGCGGTGCTGTCACCACCGACAGTGAGGGTGTCTGGATGTGACTCCTGGAGGTGTTCGTAGGTGTAGAGTCCAGCTCAAGACACCAGAGGCCTGCTCCTCACTCACCTGGAGACACTGTGATCACTTCTTACCTGTCATCCTCTACTCTGGAGTCAGAGCACTCTTTCCAGAACAGAATTGAACAATGTCTTTCTCCTGCTTAAAGCCCTTCAGTGATTTCCCATTTCAGAGATTAAACATCTCATTTGGCCCTCATGGCTCTACAGGGCTGGGCCCTTGGTCCTGTCTCTTTAGCTCTGCCTTACAGTCTCTTTCCTTGTATCCTGATGATACCTCAGGGCCTTTGCACACACTGTCTCCTTTACCTGGATGTCTCCCTTCCTCCTCTCTGCTCTAGTCAATTTCTTCTCCTTATCCCACAAGTCTCACACAGAATATAATGTTAATTTCTTATTTGGGTGGCTAACATCACAACTTGCATTAAATCAACACTGTGCAATTAGTTGTTTAATGTCTACTTTCCTACTACAACATTGGTAGGATGAGAAGAACCCAGTCTTGTTCATTGCTCTACCTCTACCTTTTTCATCACACCTCCCAATAGCCTGATGTCCAGGTCAAAACCCGGTTCATCATCTTACCACTTAACGCAGCCCTGGCCAAGTTACCCTCATGCCTCGGTTTCCTTCTCTGGAAAATAACAGGTACTGCTATGAAATTCCAGTGTGGTGCATGCAAGAGCAATGGAATGCGTTTCATCAGTCAAGTGCATTTGTTCAGAAGAAGGAGGTGAGAGTGCCAATGGCTTCTTATACCTCACATTTCTCTCCTGTAAACAGTGAGATCTTCTTGCATCCTTCTTGTGTAGATCAGGCAAAATACCAGCGGGGCATCCAGCAGCTAACAGCCCATCACTCATCTGTATCAATAACCATTTTTGTTGATTCCTAGTAACATTTCAAAAAAGTGAAGAGGATAGGTCTAGGGTTAAGAGTGCAGACTCTGTGTCCAGTGCTCTGGAATCAAACGTCAATTATGCTACTGGCCTTGTCCTCCTGTGCCTCGACCATCCCACCTGTAATATCAGGATAATCAGAGTTCCAGACTCCTTCGGCTGTTGTGAGAAAAAAGAAAGGAAAGAGGGAGGGGAAGAAGAGAAAGAGGGAGGGGGAAGGGAAGGAGAGACAAAAAGAGAACAACCAAGCACTGAGGACAGTGCTTGGCACATAATAAGCTTTATGGCCACAATTGTCCTGTATTATTGTCACAAACAAAAACGTAGCAAGAAGCATTTGAAGGCCCCACTAGAAAATGGACAAGGGTTCTAGCATGAGATTCCAGAGGCCAACTGAGACCAAGGAGGAAAAGCTGAGGGCAGGCTGACCTGGGCTCAGGAAAGAGCTGTTCCAGGTGAGAGGTGAGATAAGACAGCCAGTGTGCCATCTCAGGATGCACGCACACCAGCCAGGATGAGGCAGGAGAAACTGGGTAGGAGGGTGTGGGAGAGAGGGAGATTGCAGTAGCGTCTTTGCGTCTATCAGATGCTGAGATAGGAGGATTTTTGATGCTTTCAAAGTCCAAGATGGTGTGTTCCCTCTCTTTAATTCACCTACACTTAGAAAAAAAGGAATATATTCAGTTCACCATTTGTCAGGAACAAAACAAAGCTTTAAAAGATGTCTATACAGATTTCTGGAACATTCCAGAGCTCAAAAGGAAGATAAAGGCACTAGGAATCTCTGACCATTGGGCTTAATGTTCCAGTGGGAACAGAGTAGGGCCAATGCACCTCCTGCATGCTTTGCCAGTGGCACACCACAGCCCCCCGGGGTTCACTGTCAACCTCGGCTCTGACCCAGGGGGCTGGGTGAGGAGAGACCATGTAGGCTGGGGGAAGCTGCTGTGGCAGGAGATGACAGGAGAAAGCTAGGCCACGCTGTGTGACCATTCTGCTCTGTGCCAAAACCCTTCGCACATGCACCTACCGCTCTGACCTTCCCTGCAGACTTCACAGAGTGTCATGAAATGGTTTTCATCTTCATTCATTCATTCATTCACCCAGCACATGTTATTGGACACTTACTGTTATTATAGTACTCTTGCCCTGTCCCCAAAACTCAACCTCTTAGTTGAGGAAAGAGATACAGATGAGTGAGTTGTCCAGGATTTCCACCTGGCACATCACCCTCTAAGGACAATATTACTCACTGTCCTGAGTTAATAATGATGAATAATTCTATCTTCCAGAATCAGCACAAATGGCAGGAATGGTAATTATCATTACCACTTTATGGCTTACCAGAACACATATGTGACCAGTCCCATGAAGCATGTAGGGAAATTGTCCCTATTTTTAAAATAAATACACTAGGGTTCAGAGAGTTTCATTAACCATCCCCAGTTCACTGAGAGAGTAAGTGGGAAGGAGCCTGCTCTGAAAACACCACTCTTCAGCACAGACATGCGGTAGCAGTAATTACTGGCTCCATTTTGGAATAATATCGTAGTTAATACATGCATATTTAATTTGATCTTTCCACAAACCCAATGAGACAAAGAGCATTACTCCCATTTCAGAGCTGAGGAAACTGAGGTTCAGAAGGGGTAGGTGACTTGTGCAGGGTCATGGTAGTGAGGGCAGGAGTGAGGACTCAAACCCTCATTTTGTGATTCTAACACCCACCCTTGTTTCATTAACCCGCACCACTGAGTCCCCCCTGCAAACCTGCTGTGGAGAGATGGCGAGCCAGTAGCCTGAGACTTCTCTTTCCCATCATCTCAGTCGGAGGCCCAGAGTTCTTGGGAAACAGCATGGAGAGAGGCAGAGGCCTTACACAGTACTAGGCCAGGCACTTCGGGACTGGACCATCAGGGAGCTGACACAGTTTCAAGCACACTGCCCTAATTACTTGATAATCTGTCATCACAGAGATGGAATTATGAGGGAGGTGCATCCAGCTTTTGCCTGGCAAAGGGAAGCAGGTAGAAATATTTTACTCTCGGATCACAGGAAGGAAATCTCCACTGAAGTCTACAATCAATTCCAAATGTTAGTTCAAGAAGACGAGAAAGGAATTGGGTATTTGTCAAGCATTTACTATAGTCCAGTCACAGAACTGGCCAGGGTCATATATGAGAAGGGTCAGCTCACTGGGTCATCCCAACAATGCTGTGCAAGAGGAATAAACACTGCTTTTGCGATTTGTAGGTAAGAAGTGAAGGATGCCAGTGGTGGATGAGCCAGAGAGCCAGGCCAGGCCAGGTTAAGAAACTGAGATCAGTCCTACAGAAGTCACAGAACAATTTTAACCAGGAGTGGGTATAGTTGGAAATGTATTCTAGAGAAATCGCTCCAACTTTAAAGGAATTTTCTTTCAGATCCAGCATTTTCCAGTTGATCTGAAGGTTGGCAGAGGGTGTCAATATACAATTATGAAAATATTAGTTTATGTAAAGGTAAATTCTTTTGGTTGGATTCTCAGTATTTGAATCAAACATTGTATTTCTGAAAATAGTGGCAAAATTAAAGTACATCTGGCAAGACCAAAAAGAAGAGAGAAGACAAGGAAAAGCTACTGCTTGCTGCTCCTGTGAAGTGAGTATGTTTGAGAGGACAAAGACCTAAAGCAAGGGGTCAAGGGCATGGGTGAGAGGTGCTGAGGGCCTGGGTCTGGCATGCATAGGGAGGGGTGGCTACCCTCAGGAGTCTTCAGGACACTGAGTCCACTCTACATGACTGAGGGGAAGCTGAGAAGGGTTAACCAAGTGAGGGGAAGGAAGGAGACAGCTGATACTCAGGGTTCTGACCCATGCGACCGGATGGGTGGAGCTGCACTCACTGAGATAGGATGGGGCAGGTAGAAAGGCCCGTTTTCAGTCAGGAGCTGGAGCTGAGGTAAGAGACTGGGCCATGAAGAAGTCCCTGGCTTAGGCTGGTCCTTGCAGCCAGGAGTATGGATGGAACTGCTTGAGGAGGGAACATGGTAAGATTGGAAGTAGGGAGTAGAGCAGAATGCTAGGGTCACGAAGAAGAGTCCAAGAGAGAGGCTCAGCAAGAGTGGCCAGTGTGAAGGAGGAAAAGAGGAGATTGCAGCTGCTTCTAAAGGACCAAGTGTGTTGTGCTCATTCAGAAAGGAAAGGAGCTGCTAGTCCGGTTGAGAGAGCATTCTCCCTGATGAGATCTCTGCTGTGCTGGGACAGCACACAGTATGAATTGGGAAAGATCCAGAATCCATATGAGGAATTATTAGGAGCTCTGTCTGGATTGGAGGAGAAAGGGAGAAGTCTCTGGCATCCCTGCTGCTGCCCGGCTAACAGAAGAAGATGAAGGACGGGGACCGTGGCTTCTCTCCACGAGTCTGTGCTGAGAGATACGATGTCATTTCTGACACAGCACTGATGCTTGGCATCCACTTGATGGCAGCCAAATATGGAAGGCATCTTGAAGCATGAGACTGTGCCCAAAGAATGAACAGATGGGAACGGAGCTCCTAACAAGGTTCATGTCACACAGGGCTTGAGATTCATCCAGTGTCTATGACTTAGCCAGCACAGTACCTGAGGCACATGGCTTCTCACCATCCTGTCCTTTAAAAGCCGGAATGGTCCAGGAACACATGGGAGACCACAGAATCACAGGATCTCAAGGCTGGAAGGGACCTGAATTGTTTACTTTCTAGTGATTAACAGATACATTAATTTGCTAATTCTTTCATTCACTTTAAATATGTTTAACAAATTAACACTTACTATTTCCAAGCACTATTCCTGACATGGGGGACACAATCAAGAACAAGACTGATCATAATTCTACCCTATGAAGCTTACATGGGGACATGCAAAAATAAAAAGATATAGCATTAAAATATAATATACATAGTATATTACATAATAGCATACAATATTTAACATATAATATGTTAACATATAATAAATAACAAAATTCTAAATATCATTAAAATACATGCTTGCAAATTAGGTGTAATCTGGAGAAAAATAAAGCAGGATGAGAATAGTAAGGGTGGGGTAGGGTTGCACTTTTATATAAATCAATCACCACAAACTCTTTCTATACTATCTCACTGAATGGTCTTCTCTTCCTATATTTATTCACACCCAAAGATCATTGTTATCCTTAAAGATAACTTGTTGAAGATTTATTTGGAGTCAGTTGTGGTGCCAGCTGGTTAGCAAGCAGTGTCTCCTTTTACCGTCACACCAATATGGAGGTAGCTACTATCATGACCCATTTTACAGAACTGGAGGAGGAGAAGAAAAGGAAAAAAAATGTAGCTAAAAGCCCCTAGCTCCCTCCCTGGACCTGAAGTGCAGCTGCCCCCACCACCTCTAGGATGGTAGACCATTTGCTTCACTCTGCCAAGCCTGGTTTTCTTTGTGTGCAAGAAGGGAGAGAGAAGACCCAGCTTCTAGAGCTTCTGTGAGAGCTACAAGACATAACTGCACGACAGAGTGGGAAGCCAACCAGATAGATCTGATTCCAAAGTGCAAACCTCTAACACAAACCATTCTGACTCATTTCTCGAGATGAGGAAATTGCTAAGTAAAAGTGATTACAGTAATGATAAGATTACAACATTGACATGATCTTGCAAAATCTCCCTGACTCAGCGGCCCAGGCCATCAATTTAGAACAGACCGATGACATCCTTTAGAGTTCTCATGGCTTGAATGTCTGCCAGGGCTTAAACCAAAGGGAATGCAGGACTGCATTAGATATAACCTGGAACTTGCTCAGGTTTCACCTCCCAGATTTGGTTTCTTCCAAATAGATGAATAAGCATGCCCATATATATACACAGCCCTGGCCACCATGGTAATCAGTGATACAGAGCTTCTAAAGTACAGCCTAATTCAAGACTTCACACATAATAACTCACTTAACCTTCACCAACAATCTTAACGAGGAAGTTACTATTCTTATTATAATGGTTTTATTAGGAAGAAACAGAAGCTCTTGCACATCACAGCAGCTCTGAGTGGCAGAACCGGCCAGTGATTGAAGGGATCCCCAAGTCAGAGCCCTGGCTTAACACCAAGACTTTGCCAAACACACCGCACTGTCCAAACCACCATGCACTCCCCCACTACTCTGCCTTCATGCATGCCGTGCTGTCTGTCTAGAAGGTAGTTCTTTCCTCTTCCCTCTTTCCACATTCTCAACTGATTAAATCCAGTTTTCCCTGCAAGTCGAGCTCAGAACCATCTTCCCTGAGAAGCCCTCTCTGACTGTACCCACCTCCAAACTCCAGAACAGATGCCCTCTTCTCTGGACTCAACACTCTGTGCCCACCCACCTCTATCATAGCATTGAAGACTGCGTCACCTTTGCCCCCACCCCATCCCCCCAGAATGTGACTTCCTTTTAGTCTAAGACTGTATCTGGCAGAATACCCTGAGTGTAGTGATTCCTCCATAAATATTTGTTGAGCATATGGACAAGTTAAGTGTTGACCTTATTGGAAACATTAATGGTTGTAACTCCAGAATGCATACTAGGGAATTCAGGTAAATTTGGGATTACAAATTGGCCCAGGCCAAGCCATCTTGTGATTTGTTCAAGAATGCACACATAAGCCATCTAGCAACCCATTACACCAGTCACAATAATCCAGGGCATGCAACTGACTTAAAAAGGCATGACTAGAAGAAGCTTGGTAATTAGTTCAGAAGGTGAGTGAATAGAATTCCCAGAGGGAAGCAGTAAGCATGAAGCCAGGCCATGGGGATGTTATCAGCTATCTTGACACCTCAAATGGATGAAATTGCTCCACAAAATTTAGATTCAAAAGGCAGAATTTGTGATATTGATGAACCACAGCTTGAAACCAACCTTGACTTCTTCCTGCCCTTGGTACTTCTCCAACACTTGAGCCAATAAATTACACTGTTGTTTAAGTCTCTTTGAGTTGTGTTTTCTATTACTCACAACAAAATACATTCTAAATACTTTTTCTGTCCTGCTGGAGATGGGAGGAAGGGTACCACATGAAGGAAGGATACAGGCAGAAGCGAAATATGGAAAAATAAAAAATATCATGAGAGATGTTACCAAAATTATACCTTAACTTGACTATGTGGTCACTGGGAACCCACTGGTGATTTAAGAGCAAAGGAGAGCTCCTCTTTTCAAAGCTGTGGCTTAGAAGTATAATTCTATTTCACTCAACTTCAACGGCTGTACTAAGCCTACTTCATTGTGTCTTCAGCTTTGCAGATTAATAGTCACATGGAATGAATAATAAATATCTCAAGATTTTCTTTACTAAGTAAAAATATGTATTTCTGATGTTAAATAGAAAATAATATTCTCAAGGAAGATTCTGTGTGTGTGTGTATACATATATATATATATATATATGTATTTTTTTAAAAAAACAGATGGTATCTCAGAGCCTCAAGTCTGTTGGCTTTTAATACCAAGGCAACGAACTTTATGCCAACAATTAAACTAGTCTTCCCAGTAAAATGGCAAACCCCTCAATCACATGGCTCCCAAAGACATTGCCAAAATGAAGTGTTTAGAGTCCCTAGAGGAAAATAAGAAGAAAACTTTGCAATAGCAAAAATTAAAAAGAGAAGATCATAGTGTAAGGAGACAAGGGAAGACAGCAAATGTTTCCTGAATATCTATTCAGCACCATGTAATTTGTGAGGTGCTTGCCATTCATTGACTCCACCTTCCCCTGAAAGGCAGGGATACAGAATCCAGCCTGCATGGTTTCAAAGTCCAAAGTCATGTGCAATTTTAAAGTTTCTAAAAGTGAATCATGATGGTACAAGCTCAAGCACCATCTCCTTCATCTGGGTTCCATAACTCTATCTACTCTTTGGTTTGTTCCTTCTTGGGTTCCAAAAGCACTGATGGCTTGGCCCAGCCAACTTTACATCTGACTACCAAGGAAACTGAGAACTTCTTATCATCTCTGTAACTTAGGACTTTGTTAATTGGCTCTTTTAAAATATTCAAGGTGTGTTGAGAAGAAAAGAGGGTGTGGTAATAAATTAGAGGCTGTTCAATAATATTTGAGGACCCTTTATTAATATATGGTAAGAATGCACATCTCTCCTTCCTCAAATGATTAATATGGTTATGTGAGTTTTTTGGCTAATGAAATTGCATGCAGAAACAATCCATCACTTCCAAGAGGAAAGATGAGAGTCAGTGCATAATTTGTGATATTTGTTTCTCCACCAAAGTTAGTTAAAGGTAAAGACTATCCCGAGAGATAGTGACAAGCTTCTTGCTAAGCACTCCAGGGTGCAGAAACTGTTTAGTTCTATACTCCTGTGATTCGAGGAATGCTTGTCACTGCAGCACATATTCAGAAGGATCTGTCATGACACAGGAGTGTTCATTGGAACCCAAGGTCAGAAATGCAGTTAAACTTCAAAGCTATACTAGAACCAGGGTCTATAAAACTCTACCTCTTACTTGCATTCCACTCTGTACATCCACTTCAGTCTATCTTGTCCTCCTTCCATCTCTGACTATCCCCATCTTGATCTCTTTTGTGAATCTCTATTTCTCTTCATGTTTCTTCAGTCTAACCCAGTGGGAATCAGGGAAAAGATGTTTGCCTCAAAAGCTCTTGGGCATATTTTTCACAAGTTCCTCTTCCTTCCTCTTCTCCTCCTCCACTTCCTCCTCTTACTTCTCTGTGTGTTACACACACATATCATCTCACTTGGCTTCATTCCCAAATTACAGGTGGACTTTGATCAGCTCAATTTACAAACTGATATATCCAGCCTTAGTCCAATCAAACACGGCCAGGGGATGAAAGAAAAGGAAATGGTTGTTGCTGAGGGGACACCAAAGGTGAGTTACTGCAAAGTAGACATTAATAATAATAACTAACACTGAGAAGAAGTTTCCTCTGGATGAATGGTTCTATGAGCCTTATGTCTGTTGACTCTCTTTATCCTCAGAACAACTCTATGAGATGGCTACTAATATTATGAGCCCCATTTTACAAAAGAGAAAATGGAGACACATAGAGGTTCATTAGGTTGCCCAGGGTCATGCTGATGAGAAGAAGACCAGACATGTGCACCAGGTAGTCTCACAAGAGTCCTTGCATTTGACCTCCAAGCTGTGGTTTTTCTTATCATTGGCATCTACTATAAATACCTGGCTTATCCATGCAGACTCTGGGATCCAGCAGAGCAGAAATCCAGGTCCGAATCTAACATGTCTTCAAAAGTTTGAGAAAGAAGAAAGCAACCTGCCCTGTGCACTGTGCTAGATGTGTTCACACTGAACATCTCCTGTCACTTAATGGTAGGGGATATGCTCAGGAGTTGAATGACTTTCCCAAAACTTTTGAAAAGGTGGTGACTCAGAACCAAATCTTCTGACTCCAAATCCAGCACTTTCTTAGTTCTGCTGCACCAGTGTATTTGTGTGGGTGTCAGGAATCACAAATAAATCCAATTCCCCTCCCTCTCACTGACTTCAAATGACACCATCCCTGAAGGCTGAGAAGGTGTGACAGAGGTCCCTTCTTGCAACTGCACTGGTAAACCTCAGAAGTCAACCGGTCTGCCTCCCAGTCCCACTTTCTCAGTGCCAGGGCTTTGTATGCCATCTGTATTTCATGCCAGAGAAGAATGAGTCTTGAGCTCTGAAATACAGAGGTGGCAAGGGCCTGAGACCTTGCCAGGCTAGGGATTCTGGGCTGCACTCCAACCCAGGAGGAAGCTGGAGAGGGACTGAAGGTCTTGGAAGCAGGCCACGTGGGCAGAGCAGACAGACATGCAGGAGGGGGAAGATGTACAAGTTGCAGCCTGGTGCTGCTCATGGGGTGGGGGTGGGAGTTTTCCTGGGTCATCTGCTCCTGGTCAACTACACATCTGACTTCCAGAACATTCAAAGACAAAGCTCCTAATATTACATCAGGCTGTGTCTTATTGGCTCAGGTGCTGAGAAGACAGAGCCTCAAGGAGCAATGATTATAATTGCTGATGAGATCTGGTGGGGCTAAAAGGGAGCAGGGACTGAAGTAGCTCACCCCTCTTTTCTATAAGGAATTATAATTATTAGTTAATAATAATAACAATGATGATGATAATATCTATGGGCCACTTGCCACTGGCCAGTCATATGTTCACTCACATGCTGATCCAATCCACACTTACAGAGGAGAAGACAAAAGGTAAATGATTTTCCCAAGGTCACATAGTGAATGACCTAAAGAACCAGGATTTGAATTCACATCTGTGTGATTCACAAAGCTATCCCCTGCATGGCAATGCCACCCCAGCGGACTGATGATCCACAGCAAGCCAGGAAATGGCCTTGAAATTGACCAAATGGGCTCATTACTCCCTAGATGAAGAGGAAAGAGAAGGAAAGAGAGGAAACCAGGAAGATAATGAAAATGAAGAAGACAATGACAGCAATGGATCGGAAGAGAGAAATAACAGGAGGGAGAGAGACACAGGGAGAACAAAGCTTGTACCGACAATCTTACGTAATTCCAACAGGTGTAGAGAAGAGCTGGGTAGAGAAGGATTACAGGCTGGTAACTGCTCTTCTGACCTTAGTTTCTAAAGATCAATGGGTGCGCCAGCAGCCTAATGGACTAAGCGCCTTCGTTATTCCTCAAAGCCAACTGCCTATCCAGAGGAGAGAAGGTAAAGGAAGATCAGCAGCCTCAATAAGGTAGTGACTAAGGCCCCTTGTGCTGCTCATATGCCTGGGAATCTATGCTCCTCAGTGCCAGGGGCCACCTCAGTTCTCAGAGGCCAGGATGTTGACAGTTATTGATCCTGAAGTTCAGAGACAAGCAGCACTGGACTCTGAGCACCGCTATGCTTACATCTAAGAGTCAAGCACTTACAGCTCCACTTTTTCTCTTTAATGACTCACTTTGTCTTTCTGCAGTGTACTTTTCTGAGTTGGGCAATTTACAACTCTCTACAGATGTGCTTGCCAGCCCCGAGGAAGGAGAGAAGGATCAGAGGATAAGCTGGGCCCAGGTGACAGGGACACCCCTCTACCACTGCCTTCCAGCATGGGATTTCTCCTCATCTTGGGGTTCAGGTTTCCCTACATCTCATGCCACCCTCAGGCTTTCTGGAGACTTGGCATGAAAAAGGTCCTCAACCTTCTTCTCATCTTTCCTCCTGAGAGAGCTGTTACCCTCTTATTCTGGGGGTGTGGACTGGAGAGCTCCTCAATTAATTAGCTCAGCAACCTTGAAGAAATTCCTTACATCACTATACTTCTGTTTCCATGTCTAGACAATAGGGATCATCGACACACGAGCCTCATTGTGTCAATGTGAAGATCAAGTTAGTTAATAGATGTGTTAAAGTGATCAGAACAGAGTCCTCATCCAGTAAAGGGGCAATGAAAGTTTCCAAGAGAAAAAAGTTCTAAGATGTCAGTCCCTGCAACTTCTGCTCAAACAGAACAGAGGAGCAGGACTGCCGGAAATGGTTGGGGAGAAGGAAGAGAAAGAAAGGGAAACAGTATTTGCTAGGTATTAGCAATATGCCAGATGTGCTTGAGGTTTCTGCATGTGTTACTATTTCTAAGGTTCATAAGCATAATGACGTGAGCATTATTATGGTGAACACAATGCTGGAGTGCTACATGCAGGGTGAGTCCCACAAGGGAGCACCAAATGCAGAAGCTCTTAGGCCTATGCTAACATGAACCCTATGTTCATGACCCCTGCCGCAGAGATGGAGTTGGGCTCTTGACATTGAGACCTGCTTTTGGGCAGCAGGATAAAGTGAGTGATTGACTTCACATTATCACATTGAAAACATGAGATTATTATAGGTCAAGGGCTTCTGCACAGCAGGGTGATAATAATAATTTCCAGGTACAGGGAGGGAGAATAAGGCAGCTTGTTCAGGAAGTTTCTTGACCACCATGTAAGAGGAGGTGGGCAGGTAGGTGGTTCACCTCAAGTCCACAGGAACAGACTAAGAATCCAAGAAGTCAGTGGTTCCAGCAAGGTCATAGGGAAGATAGCACGCTGCAGAGGATGCTCTAGGTCTGTGGCCCCAGGATCATCGCTGGGCTTCCCTCAGAGGACCCTTCCCAGGCTTCCTCACAGAAACAGCACCCTCCATCCCACTCTTTCTGCTGACTAACCATGTTTTTCCTTATAGTACTCAAGATTCCTACAGGCCACTGCGTTGGGTACCTACCTCTTCTATTACCTGTCTACTTTATCAACAGGTAAGCTCATGAGGGCAGGAATGTTTGTCTATTTTACTGACTGCTATATTCTCAGCACCAAAACAATACTTAGCATAAAATCAGCTCTCAGCATTGTGGAATGAATATGTTAATTAATAATTAGCCATTCACACCATATTTTAATTGCCTTTTTGTTTTTCCAAACTCCCACCATGTAAAACCTCAGTGAGTTGGGTTGTAAACATGTAGTACAGGGGCTGATGACGCAGCTCAATGGCAGAGCACTTGCCTAGCATGTATGAGGCCCTGGGTTCCATTCCCAGCATCACAAAATAATTAAAAAACAAATCTAGTACAGTGCTTGGCATATAGTAGGAGCCAAATAATTGTTCTAAAGTGAATAAGTGAATGAATGAATTAATAAGGTATAACTAATTTTATCATCATTGTTGTTTTTTGGTACCAGGGATTGAACCTAGGGGCCCTTAGTCTTTGAGCCACATCCCCAGACTTTTTTATTTTATTATTTTATTTTTAAAATTTTGAGACAGGGTCTTGCTAAGTTGCTGAGGCTATCTTCAAATCTGCCATCCTCCTGCCCTAAGCTTCCTGAGCTGCTGTACCACTAAGTTTTGTGAGGTTCTTTTTGGTTTTTGTTTTTTTGTTTTTGTTTTTTGGTACTGGGGATTGAACCCAGAGGTGCTTAACCACTGAGTCACATCCCAAATTATTTTTATTTTTTAATTTTCACACAGGATCTCACTAAATTGCTTAGGGCCTTGTTTAGCCCTTACTGGGGCTGGCCTTGAACTTGCAATCCTCTTGCCTAGGCCTTGAGCAGCTGGGATCACAAGGGTGCACCAACAAGTCCATTATAGAACTAAGATTTAACATTTAACATAGGCTTGTTTCCCTTCCCTGGGTACTAGAAAGTTCACTGGAGAAGATAAAGTTGGAGGTAACTGTGTGTGACTAGGGCTTTGCCAATGGGAAGGGGTGGGAAGATGTGTCCTGGGCAGATATCTGGAAAATGTGGGGTTCATCTGTTAAGGGATATCCAGTCCCCCACCACTGCCCACACTTCAGTGACTAAGTCAAAGAGATTCCAGATGGATCTCAGTGAATTTGACATCCTGGAACTGAACGACACTGGGGCACAGGTGGCTCTCCTATCTTTTCAATAAAACTTTATGACTCAATCAAGATCCTGAGAGTTTTTTTCTTTTTAATACACAATGGGTTAGTGACTTAGAGCATGTGAAAACTCTTCCTCATATCTCAACAGCACAGTTTCCAAGGGAGGAAAAATAAGCCTGGCCAGGTAAGCACCCGGAATAACAGATGTGTTTTTGCAAGATTATATACTCAAGGGACAGAAAATCAAGGTTTTGCTGGATGCAGATGTCCTAAAAGCAGCAAGTTTATCCTGCAACCTTGCCAAGGCAATGCTTACTGTTGTCAATGCTAAGCTAGAGTGAGGGGAAGGAGAAGAATATTCAAAGAGTAAATCAACTTGAAGCTCCAAGGCAAACAAGAGCAGAAATAGGAAGGCTCTTGACGTTGAAGTCAATCATTAAAATTGGGCCATGCCTCTCTGCCTCACTGACATAGAATTGTAGCAGAGCTAGATTTATCATGGAGCAGTCAGACATTCTGGAAGGAATCGGAGAGGGCTGCATTGGGATTGAAGCTCTGCCACTTACTGCAGGCCCACAGTGAAGTCATTTAATCTCTGTGATTTGAGGAGTGGTAGGAAGGCAAGCACCATGCCCAGATGGCTCCCCTCCCTGCCACCGATGGCTTGGTATTATACCATTAGCAATACGTAGTCCCAGCTATTAAAGATTCCTGCTCTCCGATATCCTGGCTGGTTCAGAAAACTGAGGAGACCAAATTGCACCACTGAACTGGGCAATGGCAGAGCTGGGACTCAAGCTCCTATCCATTCCACTCCAAAACCCACGATCTTGTCACTGTCCCTTATTACCTTCCAATGGATGATTAGGAAAACCAGGACCTACAGGTTGTACTCAAATGAAATCAGTCTAAAGCTAATTGAGGAACCCATGGAGAATCAAAATACTGAGTTCAGATCCCAGGTTTGGACACTTGAGATTTGCATGATCCTGAGAAAGTCTCTTGAACTTCAATTTCCCCTTACAAAAATGGGCTTAATGTTGGTGCCAGTCAAAAGAGGCTAAGTTAGGATTCAGTAACAAATTGCAAAACGTCAATGACTCACAATATGGGAATTTTTTTGCTTAGGCTCTGTGTGTCTCTCAGGTCATCTGGGGACTCCTCTATATTAGACTCACTCCAACACCTAGGCTGATGAAGCAGCCACTGATTGGAACACTCCTGGTCACCTGGCAGAGAGGATGGAGATGCTGAGATGGCCTCATTTCTACATTTAAATGCTCATGTTGAAGTGACCAATATTATTTGGGGAACAGAACTCCTGGAACAGAACATATTGCATTTCATTAAATGATTAAAGGACAAAATATGTAGAAAAATGTAGTAGAAAAAACTAAACTGTACATTTTTGTGTCTTAAGTGCAATGAAGCAATAACTCTCTGTCTTTCCCTCCATTTGCAGGCACTTTCTTCTGAGAAATCTTATTGGTGAGTGCTGGTAAATTTTCCTGCTGAGGTCAGATACTTGCATTTCCTACCAGTAGTTCAGGATGCAGCAAAGAAGTATATTTTTACCATCTCAAGACATTGAAATGGTAGTGCAAACTTTGAGCCCATGAAAAAGGTATAATGCATGAGAAAGATCATAGAATTATAGGATTTTAGATCTGTAAGGGACTTCAGCAGGCCTCAGTCCATGTGTTTATTTTCTCAGAGAAGGAAAGAGAAG
The DNA here is from genome assembly GCF_902686455.1 of Sciurus vulgaris. Classification (NCBI taxonomy): domain Eukaryota; kingdom Metazoa; phylum Chordata; class Mammalia; order Rodentia; family Sciuridae; genus Sciurus; species Sciurus vulgaris. The sequence goes on from NC_136461.1 coordinate 46,710,061, forward strand.
GTCAGAGAAGGACCATGACTTGCCCATAGTCACACAGCAAGTTAGTGTCAGGGCCACTACAGAGTGCAAGTCTTCTGCTTCCCACACAGACACTGTAGATTCCTTCCCCCTGGTTTCACAATCTGATTTGGAATATTTATGCCAAACTGAGACTAGTTTGTTTATAATCTGTTTTTCCTTTAAGCTCTTGTAGCCATTGATCGATCTAGACCTGAAAGTCATTCCTCAGAAATCAAGTCTGAAAAAAATTAGGAATGGCTGAAGTGAAGTTTGTCTATACCTAGTCTTTAACCAGTGTCCCAAGGCCTAATTCACCTCACATCATTTACACGGCCCTGGGAAGAGAGCCTAGGAAAATGGAGGTTAAGACAAAAAAGGCAAAAGTCAAGAAAATTCCCATCCTCAAAGAACTTCCTGTCCAACGACGGAGGAGACAAGAGTACAAATTATAGATCAGAGACGACTAGGTGTAAGGTGCTGGGGGGCCTAGAAGTGGAGCTGTGGGAGAAGGTGAGTGGAGTGTCAAGGGTCCCCTGAGCTGACCTTTGGAGGCCCAGGGGGACGAAAAGCAGGGATAACAAAAGGCAGGAGGGGAAGGGCAGTTCAGGCAGGGGAAGAAGGCACACAGCTGGAGACAGACCACAGCCCAGGTCCTCAGGACACGGCTGCACGTTGCTCAGGGGCTGAGTCCCAGGCCCTGGTGAGCCAGGCCAAGGAGGCTAGATGCCCACCTCTGAAAGCTGGGAGGATTGGGGTCATTGTGGTGCTAGTGGTAGACTCGGGGAAGACAGGCTTTCAAAGACCGTGAAATTTACTCTTCTCTAGCGAGAACCAGTCAAGTGGTTTAGAGGAGAAAATGAACCCACTTTAAGAAAGCTCTAGGTTGTGATTTTTGATAAGTGGTTTTCTTGGATGTCAATAAAACAGCACAAGACCCTGCTTCCTTCTCAGTAGAGGCACAAACCTTTCTCTACATCATATTTTTTTTTTTTTCCTTCCAGCCCAGGTGTGAGGGGGATAAAAAAGAAATGAAATAATAACATTCCCTTCTTTCTCCCTTCTGCAGATAAAAGCTCATCCTAAAGGACGAACAATAGATTTCATTGACTCCATGTGAGGCCCTGGGGATGGAAGCTAAGTTTTCCTCCTCAGTTATCTGTACCTCTGAGGCCTCTTGCCCTCCACAGCGTTTTGGGTGGTATTGGGAATTGAACCCAGAGCCTCGTGCATGCTTAGCTGGCGTTTGACCACTGAGCCATGGTCCCTGGCATTTTGGTTTTTTCCCTCCCTGCTCTTCTCTGGGGCATTCTGGTCCTATGGAAGCTGGCACTAGTCTTGCCCATGCCACCCCAGTACCTGGAGTATCCGGGAGTTTAGCAAGTGCTAAATAGCAGGAAGGATGAGAGAACAAATGCAGAAAACTTAGGACGAGTCTGTTTCTCAATTTGTGAATTTAGTTGTGAGAATGCTCTTAGAGTGAAAGAGACCTACCATAACACTGAATTGTATGCATCATGAATCGTTCCACAAATAATGTCAACATGCATTCTGTGCCAGCCACTGTTCTAGGCATCAGTCAATAAAATAGACAATGTCTATTTGTGTTCTAGAGATCAAGCCAAGCAGTAAACAAACAGACAAATACAGAATACAAAGACAGGTAAAATGATTTCTGTGATTAAAAAATTAAGCAAAAAAAGGATTAGAGTATCTGGTGGTGGCCAGGAAGTATCCTTAAAGAGGTGACGCATCTGAGCAGAAACCAGAGTGAAGCAGGGGAGCAACCATGTTGGGACAGAACATTCCAGAGAGAGATAGAAGAGCAAACTCCAGCTCTGCAGAAGGTTACCCGCTTGCTGTGTAGTCAGAACTGATAAATGATCACCGTAGGGGGAAAATGGAAGCAGAGGAGAAATTGACGTGAGAGCTACCGGGGGGACATGGGCAGGGCCTCCAAATTGTCCATTAAAATATATGCATATACTTACATGTATCTTTAGGTAGTTCTTTTAAATATTGTGAGTTTAAGCCACAATTTTCTCATCTGTAAAGTGGGGATAATTGTCCCTCATAGGGTCGTTGCCAGGATCAAATGGGAGGTTTCTGCCACAGGTAACTTCATTAAATGTACCTATTGTTGCTACTGTCTCTCCACTCTAGCCTCGGCTTCTTTCCTCTAACCTTCTCCTCTGCTATGCCAGGAGGCATCACCTGGCACTATCTTCTTTCGTGGTTCTGTTTTTTGTTTTTGTTTTGCTCCAGGGAGGGGAGGTGCTGTCCTGGGGTTGTTTAGGAGCAACCCTGTTTTCAAAGGTGTACCATTGGTGAGATATATGTCCCAATGTGCAAAAATGCCACATCAGGCTGCAAGAAGAACTGTGTGGTCCCAACCTCTAAGCAGAAGTTGGGCACTGGGACCATTCTGTCATGGGTGTGTGTGGCAGCTCGACCCCCATGGGAAAGCCTGAGCTCAGGTTGCCGGAGACCTGTGTTCAAGAATGAGGTGTATCAGTTACTGACTAGCAAGTCTCTGGACAAGTCTCTTCTGCCTCCCTGACCCTCAGTTCCCATCTCTGTAAGATGCTCACTTTAGAGGGGAAAAGATTCAATACATGCATGTAAGTCAATACATATATATGCAAATTGCATAAACATGGAATATCACAGGAAGTGTGGAACAAATGATAATGGGTACATTCAGAGCAACGTGTTTGAAAAATCATACGCCAGCCAAGGCCAGCATTGCACGAGTGGGTTAATAACATAGGTGCATTTAACTACATGACTGTGAGGTTGCCATCGAAAGCAGATGGGTATAATTCTTTTGGGAGTTTATACTAGGCATTTAATGAGGGCCAGTGAAATGAAAAATGGTATTTGATCAGGATGAAAGGAAATGAATCCCCTTTTTATAGGCAATGCTGGCTTGTGAAACTGCCTCTTGCCCTGGAATGGTAGGACCCAGGGCAGAAGGGACAGATGGGGGAATTGGGTGTCTGTCCAGTACCTCTGTGGGCTCTTATTCCAAAGTCCTCTGGGTTTGAGGCTCCTTCTTATGGAGTAAGCAAACACCACAAAGCTGCTATCCCCTGCATGGATAAGAGAACCAAGGCTCCAGATAAAGTACTTAAGTGATTTTCATTAGACAGGGTTACAACATCATTTTCCAAGTCTGTCCTGAATGGGGGAAGAATCACTGCTCTCCATATGTTCCATTTCAAATGGGTGGTGTGGGAAAGAAATGCATTAGCAGAGGCCCTGAACCTTGTGGGCCAGCCTCCCTTGGCACTGCCACATTCCTGGAGTTGCGTGTCCAGCTTAACACCTCACACCTTTAATGGAAGTTCAGTGGACATACGTGTATTGTTGTTCATAGAGTTCTTCTTGGTTTGAAGTCTCCTACCTGTGGATGTAGCTGGAGGGATTGAAACACACTGCTGAGATTTCCCCAGCTCACGCCCTGTCTCCCATCCATTTGTCACTGTGTGTTCAGGCCCTCCACCAGTGTCAGGCCCTGGGGAGAAGGAGGCAATCCAGATACTTGATCTCACGCTTGGAAGTCTTTTATGGTATCTCATTAACCACACTGTAAAGTTTTGAGCTTCTAAACCTTTAATCTACCTCTCCAGCTTTCCCCTCTGGCCACCATCCCTGCCTTTTTACGCTATGTTCTCCTGTGCCAGGGAACTGCCCACTTCCTGAACATGGCAGCCATAGATTCTCCTGCTCCTGTACTTGTGTTCCTGCTCTTCCTTCTGCACAGAATTTCTTTCCCTTTGATCTCTGGACAGAAAACTCCTATTCGCTCTTCAAAGCTTGATAAGACTTTTTTCAAAACTATTTCCTCTCCTGCCCCTCCCCTCGCAGTGCCTCTTCAATGGATGGCATTAGTTCTTCCAGCAAGAATGCAGTGTGGGCTGTGGAATCTGATGGTTGCTGCTTCAAATCCTGGCTTGATCGCCTGCTGGCCACGTATCTTATGTGAAGTGTAATTTTTCCATGTCTCCCAGACATGGCAATACATAACAGAAACAATCACATGGAAGAAACAACAATGCCTGGCACATCTGGGATGAGACTCGAACACGAATCATTCATAAGGAGCTGCATGCGTGCACAGAAGGTGGCAAGAGGTAGTAGCTATTCCTATAGCCACGCTCTATATCAGAGTCTCAGTAACTATGCTCTGAGCTTTATTACTCTCTAGCTGCGCCCTCTTGAAGTCAATTAACTTTTAACGGAGTAGCACTTTAAGAGGGAAAACTTACCGTGAATCAATCAGTAAATGAAAATAAAGGATCACCATCTCGCCATCGTCTACACAGTAATTCTCATTATATGCCTATTAGGTCACTCTGCCAAACATGGGCTTTTTAAGGTGGGAAGATGCTAAGACTAGAGGAGTTTGATCTGACATTGGAGCTCAATGAATGCCAATCACATCTGCTGGGCAAACCAGCCTGACTTGTGTCTGACACCTCCCCCCCACCTCTACAGGAAACAGACTGAGCAGGAGGAAAGCCAGTGGCCCTGAGACTAAGACTTCAACCCAACACCGAAGATATACAACACACATAATGTCATTTACTTGGAAACAGGAAGTTAGCTGTATGAAAGAGAAAGCTCAAGCAGGGCCAAAAGAGAAATATATTCAAATGTGTCAAAGGTAGGTGACAATGTCTATAGACAGGAGGGCCTCATCAAGCTCCTTGATGTCAGATTTTCTATTTCCTTTCTATATTCATTTATTCATTCATTCAACTATGTACTGATCACAACTCTATTCCAGGAGAGAGATCAAACAAAATATGAATTAAGGATAGTTCCTGCCTTCTTGGAGCTCACAGTCTGCTGGTGCTGGGAAGGCTATGACCGTTTTTACTTTTTGTGTCCTTATCAAGCATTTCCTCCGTGGCTCCCAGTGCGCATGTAGTAAAGTTCTTTCTGTAAGTGACAACCTGGCATTGCTTTGCTAAGGAGATCAAGAGAAAGCTGGGTTCTGCCCACACTTAAACCAGAGCTTAAAACAGGAAACACACAGCTCAGAAGTAAATATTGAGGATTCCTATCTCTCGCCAAGTTGAAGTTCTGATTTTAGAGGTCTTCTCTCTCTGACCTCAGAAGATTGTCATTTGCACAAGAGCTTTGCCTTAACAATTTGATGGAAACTACTTGAAAGACATTGTAAAAATAAGACATAGGATAATGACATTTTGCTAAGAGGAATACAAGTGGTCAAGAAAGATTCACATTTAGTAGGCATGTGCTGTGTTCTAGGTACTATGGATATTCATCCATCTATTAAAGAAAACCATCTTCTTATTAGCTCTAACAAATAAAATCCTTTGGGGGTACTATTCATATCTTCTCTAATGGAAATTTCTGGGAAATTATCATCAGGGAGGACTGCTGGTCATTCTCTCAACTCTATGGAAAATAGGAAAACCAGAGAAACCCAATCTAGGCAGCTGAGTGTGCTTCTAGAATTACATTCTACCAAACCTGATGAGTCGCAATATTCACTAACTTTCTCAGTGGTAAGACATGAGGTTACCTATTGATACACTTTATTTATCCATTTACATTCAACAAATGCTTCTCACCACAGCATCATCCACATAGAAAACATGGTGTCAGGCATTGGAAGAAAATGTCAATTAAGATGCCATCTCTCCTCTCGAGGACTCATGAGCTGGTAGCAGTGATAGTCACAGACATTGAGGTTCCAGGACAATGTGATAGCTCCATGATAGCAGATTGCAAGGTAGCTACAGTAGCATATGGAAGGGACTGTTGATGGCCAGCTAGGACTTCCCTGTGTAGGATCCAGGGCTAAAGAGGAAGGGCAGGGCAGGGGGAGGACATCTGAGGCAGAGGAAGAGGCACAGTGGTAACTTGGAATTCAAGAGTTTATAAGATGCAGCTCTGCAAAATGGGGCATGGGCCCAGTTCCACAGCTAACACTACGTCACCATTTTCAAGTTGTCCATACTTAATGGGCCTGTGAAGATTTGCACCAGCCATCCTCCTTTTATCTGAGGAAAAAACACAGCCCTGAAGATTAGTGGAGAAACTGTCTGTGCCTCTTTCTTGCTTTTGGGGGCCAAGGCATCTAATATCTCCAAGCCTCAGCATCCTTTCCTGCAAACCAGAGCTGTCACCAGAGTTGCTGCAAAGTCACGTGAGATAATGCCCCTGCCGTGCCTAGGCCCGTGTCTGTCTGTGTTTATGAATCCATGGCGTTTCCTGCGGCTATTATTCTTACTACTCTTATTATCTTGAACAAAGATTAAGGTTTTCAGTTAATGTCTTTGGCTGAGACTGTTTCTGGAAGGAGAGATATATTAGACAAAGGATGGCCCCTCAATAAAAAGGTTTTCAATGTTCTCTATGAGGAATCATGAGCAATCTGACCTTGTAAAAAATAAAACGGTCTGAATTCTTTACATCCTGGCTTGGTTCCTAAAGGCAGCTAAAGTGATATTAAAGACAAAGAGAAACATTGCCGGGCAAGGCAGCAGGCTTAATTTCCGAGGTGAATGAGATGGATAGCCCCAGTGCCCAGCGGTAAACCTCTTAGTATTTATGAAACTGAAATTACACCATTCCAATAAAAGGGAAAGTTAAAAAAGGGTGCACTCTACATAATGGCCTCTTGTTAGGCCTTCCTGATTACCTGGGCTCTGTTTTTATGAAAACCACCAGCGCCCTGTGTTTCAGGGCCACCATCCACTGGGGGCAGACAGGAACGGTTTATTTATCCAAATGAAAATTTACACTTAAATAAAAAAATACTAGTGGTGTTTGGGTTGGAGAAACAATTACCTGGACTCCACATAGCAGCTGCAAATTGCATCGGCAGTAAAAGCAAGTCGGGGGCACAGATTACACTGCTGCGGCCTGACATCAAAGGCAGTCAGCCTTGTTTCTTCATCTGCAGTTTGAACAACATTTCTCTTTGATCTCGGACACCAAGAACCAGCATGGGAGAGCCAGGGGAGGAGGGGAGGTCTCTGTGTAACAACAGGCAGCCCACTGAGGTTGCATGGTTGAAATGCCAAGCAGGGTCAGGAAAACTCCATTTAAACAAGCAACTGAAATCTAGATAAAAGAATGAAGAAGGAAGGGTTTCATTCAATTACTCAATCAATAAGGTGCCCATGTTGTGCTGGCACTGAAAGGACAGGAGAGGACAGGGGCTGAGAGAGGTTGTGTGCAATAGAGTCAAAGACCTGCCTGGAAGTCCACCCTGGGTACTGCTGCCTGTGGGACCTCAGACACATTGTTAATTTTCTGCATCTTATTTGTCTTCTTTAAATACCATCAGACAACTATTCCCTTTTGTTGCCACTAGACTCCTGTCTATTGGGGTAAAAATTTAATCTTCAAGATTGGGGTTTCAACTCTTTCCCCATCTCCTTCTCTCTTGCCCTTATTCAAAACTCTGGTCCTACCTTCACACTTCGGGCCTGAGATCATAGCTCTGAACCCATAGACTGGCACCTCTATGGAACCACCTGCTGCTCATTCAAAGGGACGATCAGCTAAGTGCAAGCACTTGACACAACACACATGACCAGACACAGTACAGCTCAGGGTCAGGTAGGCAGACACACTAAGAAGGAGGCAGCTTTGCTGACAGAGGGGCACAGAAATGACATGTGCAGCAGGTCAAGGAAGACACTTGAACAAAATTCCAAAGGTGAGTAGGCACTCTGACTTGAACTGTTCAGATGCATAAGCTGACTCAGCACCACACGTTTAATAATCCACTGCTCCCTTGAAAGAGCTCCAGTGTCCCCTCTCCACTGTCATTGTCCTCAGCTCTTTCTGTCTATATTGTCAATTTGCAACCTGCTCCCACAGAGATCTGCAGACTCCTTGCCCCTCCCCACCCTTCAGAAGAGATAAGGTAGGACCCTCCATCTCTACCTTCTTCCAATAAAGCAGCCATGTTTTTATCAGTTTTACTTATTTATTCTGAAAACTTTCATTTCAAGAAAAGATTCAGAGCCTATGGAAAGCCTGACAATTACAGGACAAAACCTGCTCTTCTTGCTCACCATGCCACAGCCCTCCTCAACCGAGACCCATGGGACTTTCAGTACATCACCACTTGCAGTGCCCAAGTGCCCCATTGAGTAATAATAGTCACATTGATCTGACATACTTATGGCATTTTTCCTCACAACGATGACCCTGTGGGCTAGGCATACTAGCCCCACATAGTTAGGAAGCTGAAGCTCAGAAAAGTTAAGCAACATGCCCAGTGGGGTCACAGAGGTGGTAAATGATGGTCTTTGGACACACCCATGAAACATCTTCATCAAGTATAGCATGGAACACCCTCAGCTCACCATAAGGCCCTATTGATAGCCTATAACCAACCAAAGTTTGGCTATCTCCAAACACATGCTCTTACCCATGCTGTTTTGCTAAAAGCAAGGTGTCTCTGTCTGGGTCTTTCATCTTGGTAATTAGCACATCTTCTGTCTAATGACCCAAACTTAAAAGCAACGACTGTTCTTATAGTCAAACCACCCCTGCTCCACTGCCCACAAGCAGTCAAGCCACCAAGTCCTATGACCTGATTTTCTTCCATAATCGTTAGGAAGTTAGTTAAGACTTTAAGTGGTTTATGGTCTCACATAACAGATTTCCAAATTTAGTGGCGCTTTCAAAGTGTATTCTCTTCACCCCCAAAAGGTTGACTTCTCTTCTTTATCTCCCTCATCAATATCTTCAATATCAATTATCTTCCCTCATCAATCCAAGATGGCAGCCACATGCCTGTGTTGGTTTCTTCCCTCACTCACAACTAGAAGAGAAAAAGATGAGTTTTGCCTTGCACATCTCTTTTTAAGAGCTAGAAAACTTCCTCCCTAAAGCACACACCTACCAATCCCAGCAGATTTCCATTTCCTTCTGTTGAAAGTAGCACACAACTTTCTTAATCAAAAAAGACATAATGGGAAAAGAGTGATCATTTAAACTAAACAAGAATCATTCTCTAATCTGGGGAGGGCCCTTTGTTTGAACATATGTTTAAGTGGAGATTAGAAACTCAAATAAAATTTAGTCTCTGTCACGAAGAAGGAGCATAGAGGGAGATAGATTCAGGTGCAGCCAACAGTGCCTGCTACAGTTCCTTCCATATCCATCCCTTCTATTTCTACGCCTGACATTCCCTGGACCAGTCAACTGCTATTCCTCACCATGTTATTACAACAGGTTTTAACTGGACTCTTACTCCAATTTGTTTTCTTTTACTCCAATAACCATTCTTCAGCCAAAGTGAAGTGTGCATAAAACAAAGACAACTATATCTCTTCTTCATTTAACTATTCCAATGGCAAACACCAGAACAAAGTACAAACATCTGGAGGTAGCACACATAATCTGTCCCACAGACCCTAAAATTTATCTGCCTCCCAATATACATGATCTCATCTCACTGAGAGTTTCAGACCACCCTTTTCTGCCTAAATAACTCTACTTGTCTCTCAAGACCCTATTCGACAATTTCAGTTTGATTCTCTGGACACAGGGAAACCTACTGTGCTGAATCTTGGAGCTGGGCAAGAGGGTATGGCGGGGTATGGAGAATGTGACAGTTTAAATAAAGGGAGAAATGAAAGGGCCAAAAGAAAACTGGAGACAAAGTCCCAAATAAGCAATCTATGGGCACCAAAAGGGATATGAAACAACCTTGAGAGTGACTAGGACTGAAAGCACCATATGATAGTGTCTGGGGCCTCCTCCTAGCATGGGGTCCTTATAGACACTGAAGTCCTCCCCTGGCCCATTTGCTCTTAGGCCCATTCTTTGCTTGTGATTTACTCTGCTGTGTACTGCAGAAGCCTGACCCCTGAGACCGTGCACTCTGGGCTAGTATTTTAGATTGTGTCTAATTAGTGGGGAAACAGGTGGGAAGCAGTGCATGTAGGGAGAATCCCATTACTCCTTTGTCTATGCCTTAGGCAGCACTACCTGAGCTCTGTGTCCCTGTGGCTAGATCCCTGACTGGAGAGACCTACTGGGGGTGAGGGGCTCTGGGGCTGGCTGTGGGGTTCCAGCAACACCACTCCTTTGCTTTGCTCCTTCAGTCTAAGGGTGGTAGCAGCTTCCTGCTATCACAAATCTCTGGGAGTCACTCAATCTCCTGATGGCTTTGCAGCTCTTCCATCACTGTGCAACCCATACTCTGAATTAAGTTTCCTCTGTTTTCCATTCTTTGAGTGGACTCTGACTGACATAGGCACTGAGTCAATTCTGCAAAGATTTCTCTGTGAAATCCCTCTTCAACCCCTTCTTTATTTTGTTTTCAGGAAGCGGAACAGCATGATGATGACAAGCCAATGGTCTGCAGTTGGTAGATCAAGATTTCCACTCCAGCTCTGTCTTTTACTCTCAGAAAGCCTTGGGTACAATCAACTTGCCTCTCTGAGATTTAATTTCTTCAACTGAGGTTAAAAGTACTATCCTCTTCTTAATCATTGTTAGAACCAAATAAGGTACTAGATATAAAACATTTAATCCAGCTCCTGACATTAAGCATTCAAGAAACAATCTCTTCTAATACATCCCTCTATCATAATATTTTTCAATGTATCATTGAATTATTTAAACATTTTTGACATCTGCTACAGCAGTGTTGATCAAAGTTTAATATGCATCCAAAGAACCTGTAATTGCATGAAAATGCAGATTCTAATTCAGTAGGTCTGGGGCGAGGTTTATGCATTACTGTCTCTGCTCTCACCTGATACTGATGCTATGGTCCAAGGATTGTGTATGGTTTGGATGTGAGGTGTCTCCCAAAAGCTCATGTGTGAGAAAATGCAAGATGATTTAGAGGAGAATTGATTGTGTTATGGTACTCTTAACCCAAACAGTAAATTAATCCCCTGATGGGATTAACTGAGTGGAAATTGAAGGCAGGTAGGGTATGGTGGGTCCCTGGGGGTGTGCCTTTGGGGTATATATTTTTTATCTGGCAAGTGGAGTCTCTATCCACTTCCTGATCATCATGTGAGCTGCTTCCCTCTACCACATTCTTCTGTCATGATGTTCAACCTCACCTCTAGCCCCAAGGAATAGAGCCAGCTGTCTATGGACTGAGACTTCTGAAACAGTGAGCCCTCAAATAAACTTTTTCTCCTCTGAAGTTGTTCTTCTCTGGTCTTTTGGTTGCAACAGAGAAAAACTGACTAAAACAGACTGCAAGTCTCTAGACTTGGCAACCTTTTGCTGCAAAGGGTTTTTGAGAAACTTTGGGGGCCATACCATCTCTTCTGCAGCTATTCAACTCTGCCAACAGAGCATTATGTAGAAAAATGGGCATTGGGGATTTGACTCCAGGGCTGGAGTTTGCTGGCCCCTGCTGTAGACTCTACGTTGCTTCAGGACATGGTGAGTTTTATTGACCTTTAATTCTCACCCCATCACAGCTTGGCACAGAGCACTCATTAAAGGTTTGATGTGTGACTGAATAAAATCTTAGGGGGTATGCAGTCTCTTTTGTGGAATTAGGAAACCTCAGGCTAGTGTTTGTTGACTATTTACTATGTTCCAAGATGTGTTTCCCATATTTGATAGAAATTATTTTCTTCAATGCTCACACCACCTGAAGAGGCAACTGTCACTATGATCCCTGTTGTACAGATGAGCCACAGAGAGGTTAGTGGATGCTCACCAATCACAGGAGAGCCAGGGCTAAGGACAGCACTGAAGTGGACATGCCTCAACTTAGCTCTGTCCATCAATTTACTTTTGCTCTGTTTCCTTCTACAGGGCATATTTCAGCATGCCTATGAGTCCTTGCTGTCAGCATGCCCCAGAGGTCCCTTCCCACCTTTTTGTCTGGCTTTTTATCTTTTTATAATATAATTTTCCGGAGGACTGAAATCATATCCATTCTTTTTTCCCCATCACCCTCAGACACCATAATAGTGTTGGGCACATGTCACCACTTACCAAAGAATTCCTGATTAGTATTTTAAAATATCCTGCCCTAAACACACATTTCTGTGAATCTGGGTCACAAAGAAAATGTATGAAAGATCTCTATGTCCTCAGAATATACATAGAAATTGAGCTGGAAGGTACCAATTATCATATCTAAAAATGTCTATGAAAGTATTAATAATGCAGCAGTTATGTCCAGTTAGAGAAAGATTCCTGACCCTGTGTAAGTTGCTGGTGGTCCAAGATCATGTGTCCTGTGGAGACCTGGGCATTTAATGTTGTTTCCTATGTGTGTGTTGACCAGTAATAGGCGTTGGCAGACTAAGATAGTCAGAAGAACACAAATGGGCTTCAGCTGATGGGGCTGTACCCTGACTCACCTGCCCGCTGGCTGGTACATGTGCTACCCTGAGCTTTGACTCTCTTTAAACTAGAGCATCACTTAGGCCCTTCTGGTTTTAAAATGCTATAAACTTAAAAAGCAATGCTATTACCAAAGTAATTTTAAAGAGAATTGTCCTTAAAGGAAATGACCTCAAACTATAAGAATTTTAAGATTAATGCCACTTCTGTGTGTCTCAGGTCCCTGCTTCTAGCACTATTACCCTTTTACCGTGGAGTGGGAGCGCATGCCTGTATCCCCACCAATTTCTAACTTTTTTTAAGCACCAGATAATCAGGATTGTTAACACGGTAAAGTAAGTGTACATTGATCTAAGTAATGGACTCAGAGACCTCTTTAACTAATGAGGATAAGAGCCGATGTATATGCTTTGTGACAGGTATTGCAGCTGTGTTGTGAGGCTCCGTGTGTGTGTGTGTATGTGTGTGTGTGTGTATGTAAGACAGAGAGAGAGCAAGTGTGTGCTTATTCACATGTGAAGGAGGTCATTAGGTGTTGGATTAGAGTGCTCACTGAGACTGTGGTACTTCACTAGTGTCCCTGCTCCATGAGAGAGGGAACCACAAGTTGAGATGGTGGAATCTTGCTCCAGAACTCACATCCAGAAGCTAGGTCTGCTGATTCCTCGTGGAGTAAGAGCCCACATGAAGAACAGCAGCAGCATCTGCACCCTCCAGACACTCACCAAGCTACCCATATCTCGAGGGCAATCAACCCTGACATCCCTGCTGCCTTCTCCTCAAGCCTGCCTGCACCAGACATGGCTGTTCTCAAGCTGCTCTTGTTAACTGTACCTAGGACGACAATCCAGAGCCAGGCGGACCAGCCAAGCTTCTCCGCACTGAGGACCCAGTATGTGCAGAGAATGTCCAGCATCAATTCTCTAGCACAGTGGGTTTTTGCATGGAGTCCGTGACTCTGTCCAACCCCAAGGAGACCACAAGGACATGCCTCACTTAGCTCTGTCCAGCAATTTACTCCTGAACTTGTTTCATTCCACAGGTTGTTTGTTAAGGGACAAGTGAGAATTCAGGGGGGCGACTCCTAACATTTATGAACCCTGTCATGAGGGCTTTATATTCATTAATATGTTAAATATTTACAGTGACTCTGTGAAGTAGGTCCTATTCTTATTCCTGATTTACAAAAGAGGAAACTGAGGCACAACAAGTAAGTGATCTGGCCCTGGTCCCACAGCTGCCAGATGATGGAGCTGAATCCACACCCAGGCAGCCTCTCTTATACACAATTCACAACTGTCAAAGGCAAATACCACCCTGTGCTCACAGGACTTCCATCAATGAGAAAGACAGAAGGTAAACCATTAACTTTAAGCTAGTGGTTTAATCACAGTTAATGATAAGAAGGAGAAGTTCTAGGAGGCTTAGAAACACGCAGATGAACTGATCTTCACAGGGATGAAAGAGGGTGGAGTATAAAGAAACCTTTCCCCAGGATCAAAGGGTGGCATTGAGCTCTAAAGGGTAGAGAAGCTGGGAGTGGGAGCGCATGCCTGTAATCCCAGTGACTCAGGAGGCTGAGGCAGGAGGATCACAGAGGTCAAAGACAGTCTCAGCAAAAGCAAGGTGCTAAGCAACTCAGTGAGACCTTGTCTCTAAATAAAATACAAAATAGGGCTGGGGATGTGGCTTAGTGGTGTAGTGCCCCTGAGTTCAATTCTCACTACCCTTCCCCTAAAAAAAGAGTAGACAAGAGTTCACCAGATTGAGTGAAAGGTGACTAAAGAGAATGGGTAGAGACCTCAAGGCAAAGAGGAGCACTAGTATTTAGGGAACAGCATGAAGCCAGGGTGGTGAAGCCTGCAGTGGGGGGATGGGGGCACCAGGAGAGGCTAAGGAGGTGCCAGTGTCTTTAACTCTACCTCTCGGTGCCATGATGGAGGGGCAGGCTGCTGTCACTGTCTCTGTTTCACAGATTGGGAAACAGGGTGGGGGACGGAGAAATCACGTGAAAGCCACTCATCCAGGGGCCCCCATGTGACACTGATCCAGGTCCCTAATGCCTGACTCTGGTCCCTTTCCTTGATGCCTCCTGTTAGGAAATAGAATACAATGGGAGATTCTTTGCTATTTAGGAAAGAAAATGAAACATTTATTGAACATTGCTTCTTTCATTTAAAGTAATTTAATCAATCTCTCACACCAAAATGCTTGAAGTTTCTATTTTCATTTTACAAAATTATGGAAATGAAAGGATCAGAGAGATGGAAGCAGCTGCCCAGGGGCAGGCAATGGTACATGAAGAAGCTGGCCCGCAGGCCAGGTCCTCACTGCTCACCCATCTGCTCCTTCCATTCCTTCACGCCGCCTCCAATGGACGTGGACAAAACAATCAGTAGAGAAAGCTCTAAAATGCCCCAAGAAAACAAAGTCCTAGAGAGGACACAGAGGCATGTCCTTTGCTCACAAAGTTCACCACTTGCTGGGCAATGTAACCACTTTTCCCTGTACCTACCACCCTCCCCAGCAGTCAGATGGCAAATCCAAATTGGGTAATAAAATAGTAAAAGTCCTGTTAGTAAAGGTGGTGGGTGGATGAGAGGAAATCACCAAGTGTAGTAATTCAGGGTTCCATTATCACCTTAGTTTTGCAAAAGCAAAGAAATAGGGTGGGACCCTGAAGAGGGCCAGAGGTGGGTGTAGAGGGCCGGCAGACAATAGCTGTGATAGTTACTCCTCAGAGGTAGAGGGCAGCATCTAGGGGAATCAATATCCCAAATCACGCTCACCTGCCAACCTCCCACTGATGCTGCTTTTGGTCAAATTCAACCAGAAGTCGGAGGGGTGTTAAGGGATTAACTGCGTTCCCTCAGAGATCTTATGCCAAAGTCCTAACCTCCAGCATCTCAGAATTTTCTGAGTCCATACATGGAGACACTGTCAACAGGTCATTAAAGCAAAATGAGGTTCTGAGAATGAATCCTACCCCAAAACAACCAGCGTTCTAGAGAGGAAATTTGTACACAGACACATAGATAAGGAAGAGGATGTGAAGATCTGGAGAAGATGGCAGCTTACAAAGTCAAAGACAGGGGCACTCGGAAGAAATCAACCCTGCAGACACCTTGATCCACCTTAAGCTTTCAGAATCATGAGAAAATAAATCAGCCCCCAGGCTGTGGCGCTTTGCTGCCGCAGCCCCAATAACCTCACCCAGAAGGCTAGTGCAAATGGTGCGTCCCAGGCACAGTAGCTGGAGGAGGATGGAGGGGGCTATAGAGGGACAACTGGAAGGATCCTGCACAGCTCCTGCCACACCCCCAGGAACGGGTCTTTCAAGATGTGCTGCAAACAGCCAAGCTGAGCAATGCTCGCCAAGCCTGAGCTCTTCTTCCGACCACAGCAGCTGTACCTGTTCCCTTCCCTAACCACTTCTCTCCTGGGAGGTGCAGCTGGGGTCTCCCATCCTGGACAGGCTTTCTGTGCATTTCTGGCCACATCCCCTCTCTCATTGGGTGTCCTGGACAGCCTGGCTATAAGGTAATGAGCATCTTAGTAGCAGGGACTGCACCTTATTTATTTCTGATGATCAGAAGAGTGGCTGATGGGCTAAATGGAGAAAACCAACATTTATTGATTACCACCTATGTGCCCCATACTATGTGAAATGCTTTCATGTGTTTTAATGTTGCCTGAATCAAAATCAAGATGGCAGGAAACAGTTATTATGAACTGCTTATTCAGCATTTACCATATGCCAGACAAGTGAGAGCAAAATACTTAACCACTTATATGGTGCAGCACCAATAAATACAACAGAGAGGATGGTGGCCAAACACCCAGGGACAGTGGGGCTCACACCACTGGCTAAAGATCAGCCCAGCATCAAACCACTGTGCTGAAGGATCTATTGAGCATTATTTCTCTGACTCTTCATTATACTAACCGAGGTAGATATTAGTATCTACCTGCAAACAAGGAACCTGAAGCACAGAGAGGTTAAATTTGCTGTGCAAGGTTACACAGAAAATAAGTGTGGAACTGGGACCAACATCTAGTCACTTGGTCCAAGGGACTGTTTTAAAAACTGTGCTGAGCAATCTCACTGTACCACACCTGCATATATGGGTCACTTTCTTTGGGTCACCTTCCCCACCACCACACACCCCAGAGAGCCAACTGACTTGTTTCCTCCAAGTGCTCAACTGCCATCTTCCCAACAATTCTTTCCATTTAAAACCTCTTTACCAACAGTCTGACATGATCTCCCTCCCCAGTCTTATTATTTCTGTAGCATTTCAAAATATTTTTATCGTGGTAAAATAAACACAACATAAAATTTAAGCTTTTAAACTATTTCTAAGTACATGATTCAGCAGCATTAAGCACATTCCCAATGCTGTGCTGCCATCACCCTCCATTCCAGAACTTTCCATCATTCAAAATAGAAACTTTGAGCTCATTTAAAAAATAACACTGTTAGTGTAGTATGCTAATTTTAATTTCTTTGGGTATAAACCGAGGAGTGGGATAACTGGGTCAAAAGGTGGGTCTGTTCCAAGTTTTCTGAGGATTCTCCATACTACTTTCCAGAGTGGCTGCACCAATTTGCAACTCCACCAGCAATGTATGAGTGTGCCTTTTTCCCCACATCCACGCCAACATCTATCAGTGTTTGTGTTCTTGATAATAGCCTTTCTAATTGGAGTAAAATGAAGTCTGAGAGTTGTTTTAATTTGCATTTCTCTAATTCCTAGAGATGCTGAACACTTTTTCATATATTTATTAAATGCCTGTATATCTTCTGTAAAGTATCTATCCAGTTTCTTGGTCCATTTATTGATTGGGTTCTCTTAATGGTATGAATCTCCATCATGTGCAACCATAGAAATGAAAATATGTACCCCATTTGTGTACAATGAATCAAAATGCAGTCTGTAAAAATTTTTTTAAAATAATTAAAAAATAACACCCCAATATTTCTGTATGGACTCTAATAACTTCTGTTCCGCCTTCTGTGTCTATAGATTTGCCTTCCCTAGATACTTGTGTAAGTAGAGTCACATAACACTTGTCCTTTTGAGTTGGCCTTGCATCAGGGTTCATCCGTGCAGTGACATATGGGGATGTCATTCCTTTTTAAAGTTGATTATGAGTTCATTGCATGAATATACTGCATTTTGTTCACACATTCATCTGCCAATGGACACTGGGGTATTGTGGTCTTTTAGCTATTATTAATAATGGTGCTATGAATGTGTGTACAATATCTGTTGAGTCCCTGTTTTCAACTCTTTTTGAAAAATTCCCAGAACTGGGGTCAGTGGATTGTACAATAATCCCATGTTTAACTTCATGAGAACCCACCAAATGGATTTCCATCTCTGTAGCATTTATAACTGTGTTGTACAGCATTTGACCAATTTATTATGACTACTGAATGTCGCCATCCAATAGGATATGGGTTCCAACATCTGGGTCACTGCTGGGAGCCCCATATCTAGAACATCTGGCACAAAGTAGGTACACAACAAAAGTTTGTTGAGCGAATGGGTGTATTGGGTATGGATCCTAGCCTTGAGGTCAAAGGTCCTAGGTTCCATGAGAGTGGGGTAAGGTCTTTGCTCAAGGTATCCAAAAAAGTGGCATCAGAGGGAGAGAAAAAGTGAGGGTGAGGAGGGGGATGAGAGGTAAGAGCAGGGAGGTAGCAGTGAGGGCCGGTCCTGTGTGACACTGCCAACAGAAAAGCCATTCACTGGGGCCAGGTGGAAGTCACCATCAACCACATGGGGAGAGGCACCCAGAAGAGATGAGGTGAGCAGTTCAGAGGAGAGGGTGAGAGAGCACAGGGGTCTCTGGGGCCGTTAGAGTGGGGCTAGCTGAAGAGTGGATAAGGGGGCCTGCTCCACTGAACAGACCATTGTAAACAAGGTGTTGAACTTACGGCCCAGGACAATGCCCAGCCCATATTAGGTATTCACAAATATTTATTTAGTGATCGATCCCTAACCCCAACCTACCACTAATTTGACATCTGACTAAGGCAAGTCAATTCTCCTCTGTGCAACTTAACTTTCCTGATAAATACAGCAAACACAGGTAAGTCAATGAATTCATGTTTGTTTTGTGTTTTTTGTTTTTCAACTATAGAAGCATTCCCACACTTTTCTCCCAACAGATCCTAAATACAAAAGTAAATCCAAGGGCACATGAAAGGGGAGTTGAAGGCACAAAGGACAGACCTCCATCAACCCTCACCCTCCAAACCACAGAGGCTGAGTGTCGGTTCCTCCATGTCCTGTGAAGTCTACCGCAAGATGTGAAGTCCCCTGTGCCATCTGACCCCAGGGTTCATTCCATCATCCCCCTCATGCCTGCCAGGCCCTTCTCCATGGACGCTCCATACTTGAGTTTGACAGATCCTCTTCTGAATGCTTTCATATATCAACTTATTTAATCCTCAATGTAGAGATCAGAATATTGAGGTACAGAAAGGTTAAGTCAATTCTCCAAGGCTACACAGGCAGTCAGGTGTGCAGCCTGTAATCAAACTTAGGTGTCAGGCTCCACGGCCCTCACTTTTGACCAAAATTCAGCCCTGCATCCCTCAATCGGTTCAGAGTCTGCACTCATGTTCTGTGTAAGGCTACTGAGGAAGGGTAGTTTGATGGAGAGAAGAGAGAAACAAGAAAATAAAGAGAAAAGAAGACAAGGTGATGGAGCCGGACCCCAGGCGGCAGTTGGCTTCACAATGACACTGTCTGCCAGGATAGAGACTCCAGGAGCCAACCTGCTGCCTTCCCAGGTCTTAGAACCAGCCCCGATGAGATGGCTTTTCCTGGCTCCACATTTCCTAATCAGGGATGGTCAAATCCTATTCTTACAGCAAAAACTTAAATGAGAGGACTTTTCCAGAAAAATGAAAGATGTCAAGTTGAGCAAAATATTTTTTCTTTCCTTTTTTTTTTTTTTTTTTACTAGAATGAGAAAGTCCACATTATGTGAATAAGGATAGGAAATAAAAAGCTGCTCATATTCCCATAGATTTTTTCCTTTAATGAATTTAATGAATTAGAATACACACAACTCAATAAAAATATTCACTGAAAAGCCTGGTAAGCATCATTCAAATCCTCTCAATCAGTAATTTTCATATTTCCCAAAGCCAGCATTTTCATTAAAGTGGTACAACATTATGCAAAGAATAGAATTCTACTGTAATCTCTGGAAAAATGCAGAAACTGGCAATAGATGAGGGCAAAGAAGAGAGGTTTTCTAAAGAAACAGATCTCGGTGGTTTTCCAAGAAGCTCCCCCAGTACTTGCAAAACATCCATTCTTCACTGGGCAGAACTGTACTGTGTGTATCACAGGGTGTTCAGCATCCTGACCTTCCCGCTATGTGACGGTAGTGATTTGAAGTCACCATAAACACCAAAACCACCACCCCCACACACTGTTCTAGATGATTTCTAGAGGGACCACAATGACTTTGGCAAGAATCACGAGCAACCCAGTCCTGGCCAATTCAGGAAGCACTGGTTGAGTGCCTCCGTGGCCTTGGAGCAGATCAGAGACAAGTAGGAGAGAGGCAAGACAGTGATGTATGAAGCAAGCTGTCACCAGGACCTCATGAATACCTGACACATAATCGGCTCTCTTTTAAAGCCTGTCTAATGTAATACCAAATGAAAGGCTTACAGAGCATAAAATGAAATACCCTCCAAGGCTAGTGTCCATCCTGCATCAAAGGTAGCTAAGTCAACTGAAAACACATTTTACAAATAATAGAACCAGATGGGGCCCTAGTGATTGTTTAGTCCAAGCAGTGGGATACCTATTCTAAAGGGCCCAAGTGTCAAAACTGCCTTGCAACTGCTCACCTTTGTCCCAGAACAGAAAGGGACTCATAGCTGACTTGCAAATGAGGGGTGTGCCTGTGTCCAGTGAAAGCTGACTCACAAAAATCTTCCAAGTGCATGTTTAAACACTTAGATGAACACAGGACCAATGGCCTGGCTGTTTCTTCTGCCTCTGGCCCCAATACGCTTGCACACAGCACTGGGACTGATTTGTCCTCATTTCAGTGTGTGGCACTGTGTCCATCCTGGAACTCTGGCATTTATTTTGATTTTTTAAATTCTTGTAAACCTAAGTGTCTATTTGCAGATGAATAGATAAAGAGAAAATGTTATATATGCAAATGGCATATATGTATTCATCTATGTGAATATTGTTGAGCCTTAAAAAAGAAGGAAAACTTGCCATTTGCAGTAATATATCTGAACCTGGAGGACAATATATTAAGAAAAGTAAACTAGATAGAGAAAGATTTTGCATGATCCCATTTACATTTGAAATTTAAGGCAAATTCATAGAAACAGAGATTAGATTAGTGGTTGCTGGGAGATGGGGTTGGAGTGAAAAGCAGTGATTTGGGGCAAAAAGTACAAACTTTCAGTTGTAAGATCTGGGACTCTAAGGTAGAGCATGGGACTATCGTTAATAATACTGTACGGTACACTTAAAAATAGCTAAGAGAGTAGGTCTTAAATGTTCTCACCACACAAGTACTCACACACACACAAATAATTCTGTGAGGTGGTAGATGTGTTAACTCCACTGTGTTAACTCATCCTTCCACATGGATGTATATATCAAATCATATACTGTATACCTTAAATGTATGCAATTTTGTTTGACAATTATGCCTTAATGAAGCTTGAAGAAGGAAAAAAAAAGAGAAGAAAAAAATTCTTGTATGAAAATATTACTTGTCTTGGTCACTGAATTTTGGTGTCCACTTAAACTTCTTTCTGTGGCTAGGACCTTGTTTGCCTTCCTGCCTCTGCTCCCAACCACTGTCCTTACCTATCTCCATTGGTTTACTTTTGTCCCTTCACTCAGTGGCTGGCCCTGCTCATTGTCAAATAGAGTGACAGTGATTTTCTTGACTGGAGATCATGCTTGGCTTCTTCACCCCTCACTTACCTCCCTCTTGCATGCTATAATGACTGAGTCCTTTCCCACATTCCTCAATGGACAGATGGACAGTTCTCACCTTCAGACCCTTTGGAGAATCAGCTTTAGTCCTAAGAAGTCTTGCCCTAGAAACAGTCCCAATAAAGCAGACCTCCCTGTAAGGAGCATTCTTCAGTGGCTTCCAAGAAATCTGTCCTTATCTTATTAGGAACATGCAGTGCTGTGCTAGGCACAGAGACGGTGAGGCAAGAGACAGTTTCCCTATAAAGCTATGAACTCCAGAAAAAAAGAATCTCCCAAGCCCTAGCACCTGGTATGTAGCACCCTCAGGACATATTTGTCAAATTGAACTGGACAAGTCCTCTCCTTATTTTTTAAAATTTATTCTTTTTGGATATATATGACAGACAGTAGAGTGTATTTTGACATATATACATGGAGCATAACTTCCCATTCTTGTGGTTGTACATGATATGGAGTTTCACTGGTCATGTATTCATATATGAACATAGGAAAGTTATGGGCAAGCTTCTTTTACTTAGATTTTCAGAGTTTAGAGGACTAGGGCAGAAATGTGGAGGCTTGGTGTTATGGTTTAGATAGGAGGTGTCCCCCAAAAGCTTATGTGTAAGGCAATCTAAGAACATTCAAGGGTGAGGTTATAACCTAACCAGTGTGTTAATAAGATTAGCCGCATGGTAACTGTAGGTAGGTAGGGTATGGCTAGAGGAGGTAGGTCACTGGGGGCATGCTTTGGGAGTATATATTTTGTCCCTGGTGATCAAAGCTCTCTCCGCTTCCTGAATACCAAATCTTGAGCTGCTTTCCTCCTCTATGCCCTTCTTCATGATGTTCTGCCTCTTCTTGGGCCCAGAGCTTTGTAGTTGGCCAACCATGGACTGAGACCTCTAAAATGGTGAGTGCCAAATAAATTTTTCCTCCTCTAAAATGGTTCTTGTCAGGTCTTTAGGTCTCAACAGAAAAAAAAAAAAAAAAAGCTGACTAAAACACTCAGGAAGACTGACATCATGCTTTAGAGTGAGAGGAACACAGCACTATTTTGTGTTTTATTAGTTGGAATGAAATCACTGGGAAAAATTGTCAATTCCACTGTGGGTAATGCTGGACCCACAAAATATAGTAACCACAACTTGTACCATCACTAGCTGGTCTGTTGCAAGAATATCTATGTGTTTTTCCCATTTTTATTTTATTTCTTATATGCCCCTTTTCCAAAGGAAGGGAGAGAGCCGGTTTAGAAATAAATTGCCATTCTCAGCTAAACCCCCATTTCCCAACTTCTCAGACTTCCTTTAACCCATTTAGTTTTTTTTTTAAAACATATTTAAATCCACTGGAGGGAATTATGAGGGAGACAGATGAGACAGGTCCCAACATTTGTATGCACATTAAAATAAAGAAAATTAAACGAAAGATTAATAGGGCAGACAGGTAACCATGTAACATGATTTCACTTGGAAGCAATTTATTTCCATTCAAACTGTGATAAATAACCACCAAGTGATATAATAATTACCCATTTCTTGGTGTCGAATGGGATGTGGAAATTATTCTCTGAAGTGAAAACATCCCATGGACTTTCAAAAGGGAATGTCGTACATTCAATAAAGCTACAAACCATGACCCCAAAAGAAATTGAATTGGCCTGTTTGTATTCCCATCGCTGTGTCTGAAAAGTATGTTCTCACCCTCTAAGGCAAACTTCCCTTTCTGTTTGATAAAGTCTTATGATTTGTGACCACAAAAACTCTGAGGACTGCATAAATTTTGTGCTTTGGCACTCCTATGTGAGATGGAGCCCGGAAAAAGATGACCACTGAAGAAGGCCATCTTAAGGTCAAGGAACATTCCTACTTTGGGTAGTTAGCAAGGGTTATTTCTACATGCCCTCTGGGCTGAAGAATAACCAAATGCATTCTAATATCAGGTCTTTTTCAGTCTGAAACAAGACGGAATCTGTGAACATTCATCGACACCCACAGAAGAAACTTCTTTGCAGGAATTCTTCACTGCTCATTAACACAGGGGCCACCATTGTTTCCTGGTATGCAATGTGCTGTAAGTGCATGCACACATCATTTCATTCCAGAAACACTGCTGACAGGAGACGCCAGCAGGCAGAGACTTCAGTGGCAAAAAGAACTGAACTAAGACTGAGAAGACTTATGGTCTAGTCCTGGATTGACCTCTTACCAGTCAATGCAAATTTGAACAGTTCACTGAAACATCTCTGGGTCTCAGTTTCCTCATCTATAAAATGGGAATGGTGGTGCATACTGCAGCCCTTTGGAAAATTGTGAGATGTTCCTTAAATTCACTTCAACTTTCTAAGTTTTTTTTTTTTTAATACTAAAGAAATATGTTAGGAGTGATGAAAGAAGAAAGAAACAGTCCCCACTTCAAGAAATTCACTATGGGGGAAGAAAGAGTAATGTGTATGAATGTGCAACTCATCCAAGGCTACTGTGAGCCTCGTCATTTCTGTCTAGGTCACCTAATGCTCCAGAGGTTCCTGCCCCTTCACTATTTCAGTTTTCCTATTATCCATTCATTCACTCCTGTATTCCATTAATCAACAAAACTTTCTTTAGCTTTCATAATTGGTCTGACCTTGGGGAGGCATGCAATGCACTGCCCTTAACGAGATCCTAATCCAGCAAAGGCCATGGCTTTGCAATCTGGAAAGCACTTTTTTTTTTTTCTCACGTGTGTGCATGCATGAGTGTGTGCGTGCGCGCGCGTGTGTGTG
The DNA here is from genome assembly GCF_902686455.1 of Sciurus vulgaris. Taxonomy (NCBI): domain Eukaryota; kingdom Metazoa; phylum Chordata; class Mammalia; order Rodentia; family Sciuridae; genus Sciurus; species Sciurus vulgaris. The sequence goes on from NC_136461.1 coordinate 46,734,142, forward strand.
TGTGTGTCTTTAGTACTGGGAATTGACCTTGGGGCAACTTTACCACTAAACTACATCCCTAGTCCTTTTTATTTTGAGATAGGGCCTCACTAAGTTGCCAAGACTAGCATCAAACACAACCCTCCTTCCTCAGCCTCCTGAGTCACTGGGATTACAGAAGTGTGCCACTGAGCCCAGCTTGCAAAGCACTTTTAAATAAATATTTTCTTATTTGATCCTCAATATAACTTTGTGGAATATTAGTATCTCCATTTTAAAGATAAGGACAATAACTTCTCAGAAAAATGAAGTGACTTGTTAGTACCAGGGAGCTTTCTGTGATGGGACAACATGGAAATTGTGAATTTATGTTTTAAGTCAAGTGCTCCTCCTCCTAGGCCACAGTTGTCTTCCAGGAGAGAGACCAAGTCATCTTGCTAGACCATGACTCCACCTAATGGCTTATAAGTTCTTTTCTCTCTAGAGTAATATTCTGGTGTCTATATCCTCCATAAGGCCCTCCTTTCTTCCAAGTATTTATTGAGTATATGAACCCCCAGGGTTCTGCGTCTGTGCTAGACATTGTGTTGGGCCTTGAAAATTAAGAGGTGTTAAAGACATAGTCCCTTGTCTCTTGGAGTTCAATACCTAGTGGCGGACCCAGGAAAGAACCAAGGTAGCTTTAATATAATAAGATAAATGCTATGACAATAAAGATGCAGGATGCAGTAATAGCACATAAAGAGGAATCTACACTAACATTCATGGACCCAGGGAGTTTCTCAGATCAGCCAAGAAGAAAGCTGAGATGCCTTAGTCTAGACCAAAGGAGAGTGGGTATGTTTTAAGCAGAGGGCATCAAATGACCAAAGCTGGAGAGGAAAGTGAATAGGAGACTGTTGGGGACCCACAGTTGTTCATTGTGATTGAATAAGTGAGACAGCAAGATATAAAGTAGGGAGAAATTGGCTACTAGACAGGAACTCACTTGCAGAGCACATGTGAGAAGTTGAGGCTTTACTCTGAGAACCTAACCGTGGAGGGAGGTAAGAAGGTAACACCATCAGATTTAAATTTTAATAAAAATAACTCTGAGCACTCTTGAGAATGAGCCCAAACAGGAGAGACCAAAGTCAGAAAGACCCATTGTAGACAGCTGTGGTTATGCCACAGGTGTGAGATGAGGGTGAACTTGAACTAATGCAGTAGATGTGGAAGAGTCAGAATTGCCAGATTCCACCCTTAGGGTTGGTGGGTACTTTCAGTGCCTGTTTGAAATAGCACAAAATGGCCTGTTGAACACCATGTCATGAACAAAGCTAACAGCAGTGATGATGTTTATTTATCCAGTTTTAGATAAAGCTGGACTAAAAACTTTACATACCCTATGACATGTAAGAATGAAAGCAACTCAATGATGTTGGCCTGGTTATCTCCCTACTTTACAAATGCAGATTCCTAGGACTCACTGGGGCCATTCTAAGCCTGCAGTTTTTGGAGGCAGTGCCAGGAATCTGTTATTTGAGATCCAATGATCTTAATGTGAAATAAATTTTCAGAACCATGGCGGTGAACTACAAAGCATGTGACATTTTTATTCTGGGGAACAGTTTCAATTAACAGAAAAAAAATTTCAATTCCAAAAATAACAATTTCAATTAACCTGGTCTGCCTTATGCTTAATGACATACAAATGCCCCAAATAATACGAAATACCCCAGTGACAAGTACACATAAACCGTTTAGCTGAGACTGAGACTGAAGGTACTCTTAAGAAAAGATACTTTAACAGGAAGATATATTTTAAGTCCCCAGATAAACCAGGCTTCAGACAGAGGACAGAGGAGGGTGACACACCCAGGATTCAAGGGCAACCCTGACATGTGGACACGTGGAGTCTCAGCTCTGCAAGGGACCTGAGATACCTTCAAGTTCAGGGGTTCTAAAACCGTTTTCCAGAGATAACTGGGGTTCCTTAAATATCCCTGAGGAACAAGATGGAGACTGAACCTCTAAGGTTTTGGCTTTCCTCACCCAAGAACCTCAGTCTGTCTTTTAACTGTTTCACATATTGGGCTTGATCTAGAATTCTCTTTAAAGAAGGGGACAGAAGATTTAGAATAAGGGACTGTATATAGTCAACAAGTGTATCTCATGTGCTTTGAGCATTTGGGTACCAGGTGGACTCAGTGTGAGGCACAGAGGATGCTTACGTGATTCGTATATGTCCTCTGCCTACATCTGTTAAGGATTTTTGGTCTCAAGCAACAGAAATCAACTCTAACCCACATAAACAAGTAGCAAGATTCCCCAAATAACTCAGGGTAGTTCTAGAAAGATCAAGCACTTGAACAATCAGACTTTCGGTAGGGCAAGAGCCACAAAGCTTAGGGATCCTGGTAGGGAGAACAGTCAACAGAGTGGTTCTGCCTCTCAAAGCCAAACTCCCAGGAGAACGCTAGAGCTGTTCTCACTTGGGCCAAGAACACAAGGGAGAGCACACTCAAGGAAGGGTGACCTCTCCTCCCAGCCCAAGCACATGCAAAAAAGTGGGGAGGGGAGCCCCTCAAAGGCAAAGTGGTGGGAAGAGGAAGGTACAATGCGAGCTGAAGGAGTCAAAGAGCGCTGTCCCCAAGATCTCGCATCGGGGACTTGGTTTCAAAGGGGAGGTACTGGAAACATATTTTTCTGGTCTGCTCAATATCCCCATGTCTGAAGCCTCCCTAGTCATTCTTCTCTCCCACTCTGGTATGAATAGATGCTGATAGGTTCTCAAAGGCTTCTGCACCCTGGCCACAGTCCATTGGTGCTGGTGCTGGAGGGACCCATTTTAGGCCAAGCAGGGTCACGTCCCTGAAATTTTTAAATGTTTGAGTCCTGGAGGTTTGTTGGTAGACATCCCCCTTCACCCTCAGGAAGCTGGTTATAGAGAATGATGACACAGTTAAGAAAGAACTGTGACTTTATTTGAGTACTAGACTCCAGTTGACTCTGAAGCTGAACTACATGTAGTATCCCTTGTCACTAGCACATAAGGTCATCTCATATTTTTAACATCAAATAAGCAAAACACAACACTTGATCTTTAAACCAAGTCATTTCAAAGTAGGATTCTGTCATCTGCAATTAAAGATAATGTCATCAACTTAAATGCACATATAGCTGAACACTAAGACCATCTGCAAGAAATGCTATCTAACATTTGAATGCTATCTAACATTTGAATGATCTAACATTTAGAAGAGGACAAAACTATACGCACAATCCCAGTAGGTCTCATCTACCTAGCACTTGGCTTGAGCAACCATACCAGGGGCCTTGCAGACACTATGCAATTTACTCTTTGCATTGCAAGGACATACTAGCTCCTTCTCACAGGCTTAAAATTGAGGTCAGAAAAGTTAAGTAACTCACATATAGTTGCCCAGCTAGAAGATGGCAAAAATCTGGATTAAAATCTGATTCTGAAACACAGTTTCTATGCCTGACAGTCAGAAAATGCAAATGCAGTCTTTACCCCTTGCAGCAATGAACGGGTCCCCTGAGTTCAAGTTGCATCCCTGCTACCTTAAGAAAAAGAAATCTTTCTCGTCTATTTTTGCTGAGTCTAGATTCAGTGTTAATTATCATCTGATTATAGCCCATTATTATTTAGGATGTTGCTGGGGAGTTGAATTTGCAAACATATTTCAATAGTACCTCGACCCCCTCAGCCTACCAAGACTGCTGCAGTTCTCACTGTGTGCAGTTTTACAACTCTCTGCTGTTCATTAGGGTAAAAATTTATAAGCCTGACATCTTGACTAGGGATCGGCGCATCACCGTTTCTGAGTTAGGGCCCTTCTGGGAGGGCAGTGCATGGGGCAGAGCACTTTGTTCCTGCAGCAAGCAGGGGTACATGCTATTTGTAGTCAAGACCATGTGAACACAATAGCACAATTCTTCTTAGAAACTTCAGATGGTACCCTGAACTAGAAGAAGCCAGTGTGTTAAGGCAGAGAAGCTAGGATTTCTGCCAAGTTCTGCTTCAATCCAGCTGTGTGATCTTGGGCAAGTCACTGTCTAAGCCACATCTTGGTATGAATAAAATAAAAAATACTGTTGTCCATCTTCCTGTCCCACTAAAATGACTCCGTGGAATGCAGGTGCACAATGAGAAATTCTGTGAAAGACTTTCTAGGGTCAAGTAAACTTAAGAAAAACACTTGCAATTATATTGGTGTCATTACTAATGAATTTCCTGAAGACTTGGACTCACAATCACCCTGCAAAACAGGATGCAGGATTGTCCAGATTTCTTTCTTCTTTTTCTTCTTCTTCTTTTTTTAATCATGAAAGGGTTTTTATCTTTTTGTCCACCCCAAGAAAACTACATTTAACATCCCATAGCACATGGTGTTCGCTTGGAACACAATTTGGAAAATCCTAGATAAGAAGAGGATTAAATGTCTTTCTGTGCTTTTCTTTGTGCTGCAGTGAGTCCTGTTCACGTTCCGCTGGGCCTGGTGCTCTCAGCTCACTGAGTTCTGTTTCTCTTGTTCCATCCTTGATCTATCCACTTCCCCCCGTTTCCATCTCCACTGTGGCCGCACTAATCCAAGCCACCATCTTCATCATGTATTTATTCTCCTTCTCTCTCTCTCCCTCTCTCCTTACTTCCAAGCCTCCTAACTACTCTCCATAATTCCTCTCTTGAGCTTACTATAATCCTGTCTGCACAAAGCAGCCCAAAGTATTTAGGAAGTTAAACTAGATTCTTGCTGGCTTAAGATGCTACAGTAATATCCTACTTCACTTGAACTAAATCCAAAGTCCTTATCATGGCTTGCAAGGCCCTACACAAACCCAAACCCATTTTCCCCCTCAGACCCTTTCAGGTCACTATACCTGCTCCCTGTCTCCTGGCCACAGAGCATTGGCATCCACCGTTTCCTCTGCTCAGACCTCACAACCTCACTTTGCCAGCTCTTGCAAGTCTCAGTTCAAGCATTATCTCCTTAGGAAGACCTCTCCGACCATCCAGGGCTAGCTTCTCAGTCCCATCATCCTTTACTGGAACCCCACTGGAAAGTCTTCCTCATGCATATGTTGGCTTCTTATTGCCTACCTCTTCTCCCGAAGAATTAAAGTTCCTTAAGGCCAAGGACCTAGTATACCTAGTTCATAGCTTTATCCCCAAATCTAGAATAATGAGGGACACACAGTAGACACTCAATGAACACTTTTTGAATGAATGCATGAGTAAATGCATGACTATTTCCCCAATTAGACTCTAAATTCTTTGGGCAGAAGATTAATTGTTATAAGCTTCCAAGTTCTGAGTGATCTCAAAGACTTCTGAGACTATTTTTTCTTCTTTAAAATGAGGATTATAGTAGGCCCCTCACAAGTACATAATGAAATTAAATGAAAACTTTAGTATGTTCTTAACAAAAATGCCTGGCAGATACAGTACATGGATGAATATTTCATTTCCATGTTATTGTTCACGGAATCCAAGTTCCTAATTCATTGCTCAGTCCACAATAATTACTTTTTGAATGAATGTTTTTTTCCTAAAAATGTTCCAACCATTCATATATGTGAAGCACCATGAACATGCTCTCCAAGTCCACCTGGATCCTTCCATGTGGTAGTGTGATCTAAATCTGATACCCCATACAGAAAGTGGAAGCCTGCAGGAGGTTGTGGGCACATTCTTACCTAAAGTGTTAAAAACAAGCCAAACATGGTGGTGCATGCCTGTAATCCCAGCAGCTCCAGAGGCTGAGGCAGGAGGATCTTGAGTTCAAAGCCAGCCTCAGCAACAGTGAGGTGCTAAGCAACTCAGTGAGACTCTGTCTCTGAATAAAATACAAAATAGGGCTGGGGACGTGGCTCAGTGGTTGAGTTCCCCTGAGTTCAATCCCTGGTACCTACAAAATAAATAAATAAATAAATAAAAGGAAGGCAGAGCCACTGCTCTGAGACACAGCTCTTCCTGTGACCATCGGAACAGATAAGGTATTGACTGAATTTTGGGTGAGTGCCAGTTTTCATACTGGTCATAGCTGATAGGGAAGAAATGGTGTTCCTTGTCCTTATAGACCTTGCAGCCCAGAGGAAGAAGCAGACAAACATGCAGTTGTTCTGGTGGTTAGTTCTGAAAGATGCCATCACCATCATGGCACAGATGAGCATGCCTGCAACAGGCATAGGAGGTCAGGAAGTGCTTCCTGAATGACTAGATGGCCAGACTGAGAGGGAAAAATGCTACCCACCCAAGGAGGTGAGGATGGTGGATGTCAGGAAGTCCGGGATGTTCTTTGGTTAGGAGGTATGTGTTAAGGATGATGCCGAGGATTCTGGTTTGGGCAAGTTGGCTGCTGGTAATTCCCAGGTGAATGGTGTGCCTTCCAAACTCTTCCATATGACTGACATCAGACCTGCATAATTTGTCTTTAGCAAACATCTGATTCTGACAAGCTCCAGCTTTTCATCGACATCATCCACTCTGCCATCTTAAAGTGCCTGTTGTCAAAGGCTGAGGCACAAATGGCAAAAACTTCTGTCTAATGAGTGTGCATGAGTGTGGGTATGTGTCTCTGTACTAGAGTCCCTGGGGGTTCTCAGGAACCAAGAGCTCACTTCAATGACCCTGTTGTGGTAATTAATACACTCCCTTAGCAGACTGTGCTGCGGCAGGAAAGATAAGAGGAGCTGAAGTGGGGGCAGAATGGATGCCAGGAGACGGGCTCAGTCCTTGGGAAGTACAGAAGGTCCTTGAAGTGCAGCAGCGTCTGCAGAGGGGAAGGCTATTTTGAGTAGGAGTTTTTGTATAATCATGATTTCACTGAATCAGGGCAGATAACACAGGAAGTGCCCCCCAAAGCATAAGACATAAGATCACTCTGTTAAGATTAACGTCTGTGTCATTATTCACAGCGGTATGTGGCAGAGACAGGAAGCGCATTCTGAAGGAGGAAGAAGTGGCTGCCTATCCATTCCTCCCTAGAGGGTGGGAAAGAGGATTTACTAGTCCAAAATGGGAAAATGTCAGCAATACCCCTTCGGTGACACCTGGAAAGTGATTGCTAGAGATAGCCACCTCTGGTATTCTGGTTGTCAAGACTTCCCTAGTGTGGAGAGGGATACAGATCAGGGTCATCACACAATAGCCTACAGCCCAAATCTGGCTGGTTTCTGTTACTAAAGTTTTATTGGGATACAGCTATGCCCATCCGTGTATGTACTGTCTATGGCTGCTTGCATGTACTAAGGACAACACTGAGCAATTGTAGCAGAGACTCTAAAGTCACAAAACCTTAAATATTTGAATCTTTATTGACACTTTTGTAGAACATTGTATAGCAACAGACACCACTGAGATTCTGTCGATACCCATTTTTAATACCCTGGTCACCCCTATGATAGACAAGGCTGATCTTCAGTCAGTACGCATTGCCACAACTGTGTAAGTTGGTCATGGTACGCATACATTGTGATTAGTCTAAATCCATGGTCCACTGGTTGTTAAAAAATTTTAATATCACTCTAATGACAAAGGCTCGAAATGTATGTAGTCAGTTTCCCAAACTTCTTTAAAGTTTTGTGGTCAGATGACACAGTTCTAAACAATTAAATAGAAATGGAAGTCTACTGAAAAAATTCTAGGAAAATTTTGGCTCTTCCTCCTTTATCCTTCCTGGAAGCTGATACAATGCCTGGCAATGAGACAGCCATCTTGTATACAAGAGGTGGGAAGAGAGAAAGCCTAAGTCCCTGGAGGCATTTTTGAATAATTTAATCAACATTAAGAATATTTCTTGATTTTTTTTTTTAGATAAGGAAAATAAAACTATGTTTTTAAGCCACTATATATTGAGAGTGATGATTTGTTGCTATACATGTTCCTAACTGATGAAGTAACCAAGGGCCTTGAGTATTTCAGGTTCCATTAGCAAGGCCACACCTCTAGTGAGATGGTTTCATCAAGCACTTTCAATAATTCCATGGGACTCACTTAACTCCTCTGATCTGACTCAATGTCCACCACAAATTTTTTAATTAGAACTTGCCTGATGAATAGACTGTGAACCAGAGAGATCAATTCTGGTTCTGGTTCTGCCACTGACTGGCCCTCAGTCCCCAAGTTCTCTCTAGAATTTCAATTTCTTCCTCTATAAAATGAAAAATCTCAGTTTCTAGTCTTTCTTCCTGTTCTTTCATTCTGTAACATAATTCTTTAATGCTTAAGTAAAGAATAAGGTAACAACTGCAAATAAGCATTAAAGTAAGCTCTGAGCTTGCTGGCAGCCAATGCAAAAGAGAAAACAAGGATGATAGAATTTTTTTTTTATTTTGATGAAAGGAAAAATACAAGCTTTTAAGAGGGACAGTTATTCCTATTGTTTCAAAATTCAAAATGGATTAATAAGCAAGACAAGAACAACATGAATGCAATGCCTTCACCAGTATACTTCAAAGCCTTCTTTTCAAGAAAGCCTCAGAACTGTCAATACCAGCATACTCATTTGCACACTGAAAATGGTCAGTCCATTCATCAATCATATGAATAATATATTTATTACAACAATCTCAATTTGCCACTAACACAAAAATGATGATTATCATTTAATAAGGAATGCCAGTTACTAATGCACACCAAGATATCCTATTTTCCTCTCCCAAATCTCAGAGGATCCCCGTCCTGCCAGAAGAGAAGCATTGTGGGTACTCATAAGTGATGTGTGTGTGTGTGTGTGTGTGTGTGTGTGTGTGTGTGTGCGCGCGCGCGCATGCGCGTGCACAGTACTTTGTAATTAACAGAGTGCTTTACTTTCTGTTGGGTCTTTACAACAATATGTGAGGGAGAGAGAGTCAGAAAATAACTGGCTCATGTTACAACTGAGGAAACTGTTCAGAGAGCTGAAGTGATATGACATGGTGTCCATGTCAGGTTCAGGAGTAAAAGGAGCAGCCCATGTGCCTTCATGCCTGGAGTTTGCACAGAGAACACTAGCTTTCCATGTAGGCATTGCTCATGTCTAAATCCCGGCACTTCTGGCTGGTACCTCTTTCCCAAATGAGCCAATGCTTCACTGGGTGACTTGGAAGCAGCAGGTCCACTTTATTTCTGTTTCGACCGCTGTCACACAGAATCAATGAAGCTTCAACATATTATCTCAGATATATAGTCCTGACAGCAAGTTCGATGCCTTACAATAGCCTCGTTATGGCTGATTTTAAAACATTAAGATTAGAAACAGGAAAATGGAACAAAGTGGAAGTAAAAGACATGAATTGAGTCTTGATCCCAGGAATCAATAAAGGATAACCATAGTTCATGGTAGACTTCTGCATCTGAGTCAGACCCTAAACACCAGGCCATCAGGGCAGCAAGTCCTTGCTCTGGGCTTCCAGGTCAACACTCCAGACCCCTCCTTTAGTCACTCATGATTCATTCAGCTGCCCCAAGCAGAGACCGAGACATCTGTCTGCTGAGGCCTTTGCACATTCAGCACAAGAGCCAGGACTTAGGGTGGATCTTCCTGTGCTCTGACTCTGCTCATCTTCAATAATGGTCCCAGTAGGTAACACATACTAGGAGACAACCATGTGCCAGCCACTGTTCTAAGTGCTTTCTATGTGCTAACTCACCAAATTCCCTCACCCACTTGTGAAGTAGGCCTATTTTCACCCTCTTTTTACAAAGGAAAAAACAAAGGTGCCAGGAGATAGAGAAAATTGGCAAAAGTCACATTCCAAGGAACTGGTAGTGCTGGGCAGTAAAGCCCCAAATGTGTGCTTATAACCACCATGCCATTCATACTGTAGACCAGTGTTGTCCAGCAGACCTTTCTGCTCTGATTCACACACTCTTTGTTAATAAGGCAGCCACAAGGTTTGTAAGAAAGTCCAATTGTGGCTAAAATTAGTCACATGTGGCTATCATTTAGTCACATGTGGTTTTTTATGATTTAACCAAAGAGCTGCATTTTTATTGAATTTAATTAATGCAGATTTAAATAGATGCATACGACCAGTGGCTTCAGAGTGCACTGCACAGCTTTAGATTGTGAAGGGCAGATAGTGACATTCTAGTCATCTTAGATTATGATATCTTAGTAAATGTTTATAAACTGTTCATCATGGTACCTGACACATAGCAGGCACTCAATCCATGAGTACAATCTTTTTAAATTTTTAAACATTTGTTCTTTTTAGTCATACATGATAGTAGAGTATATTTGGACATTCATACAAATATGGAGTCTATCTTATTTCTAATTAGGATCCCAGTCATGTGGATATATATAATATGGAGATTTACTGTGGCATATTCATATAAGGACATAGGAAAGTCACGTTAGATTCATTTTTAACAGGAGTAAGCATTTAGCAAATATTTACATGCTCTTAGCTGAATTGTAAAGTTTAAAATGCTCTGAAGATCAAATTTCATATACGTACACAGGTGTGCAACTCTGTGTGTGTTTCACTGACTTTGGCAGCAGAGTCTCAGGTGACCTGAGCTTATTCAGGGGCACAAACTGACCTGAACTGGCAGAATATTGCTTATGGTGTTATTTGTCCTACATTATTTACTATATATTTTACAGCAGAAATATTAATGTGTCTGGTTATGGATGGCTACGGTGGTGCTGCCTGAGCCCAGCAGGGGGTGTTACATAATAAGTAATACGTGGCACGTGGCAATCCTCAGATCTGAAACATTCTAAATTTCTGACACACATCTGGCCCCTAAGGTTTCAGACATGGCACTATGGCATTCACATTTTGATCCCAAGATGGATGCAACTGAGCAGAGAGAATAAGACCTGACCTGGAGGCCCAGGGCCTACTAGTATGACATTCAGGAGGAAAAGTGTCCCTTCTCAGGCGAGCTGGAGCCAAGATAGGGCCAGAGTCTCCCTGGCGAGGGCAGGGGCCAGAGAGGCCTACAGATGGGACTCTGAGCCTCCACGGCAGCTTCCTCAGGGGGAGCTATGCCTCGAGTCATTGTTTTATGAATCTGTTCAATAAGGTTCCCTGCAGGGAAGAGGCAGGAGTCCTTTGCCTAGTGAGCGAGTGGGTTACTGTAGATGCTTTCATGGGACCCTGGGCTGAAAGCCACTCCCCATGTGAAACCAGTCTCACTCCCTTCACTTTTCCCAATTGCCATGTTCCAGAATGCCTTCCCCTCACATTCCAGAATGTCAGGGATTCAGAAAAAAGGTCATGCCTCCCAAATAGTGCTCTCACCCCACCAGCAGGCCCCAATACTGAAGTCTGGCCTCATCCCGTGGGATCAGGTATTTTACCCTGTGGAGATCCCAACTTGAGAGGCAATGTGATGAGGTGGAATCTGTTCTTCCTAACTCTGGGGTTTGGGGTAAATGGCTTAGACTCTGTTTTAACGCCTTGAATGGGTTTATGTAGGAATAAATAATATCTCCAAGTGCCTATACAAAGCACAGGGGGTACTGTAAGACACTCAGCGAGAGGTGGTTAGTGAATTGGAGCCTCCTCTTAGTGGACCTGTGGGTATAACACATGGTCATCATCATTTATTACAGTGGAGAAAAAAGTACACGGATTTGGAATAAACCTGATCTGGACTTTCTTCCCAACTAGTGGAACTTGTACCAGTGGCCCCTGTGAGCCTGTGTCCACATCTGTTCCTGGCAACGATGCTTCCTTTTCAGGAAAGCAGCCTGAAGAACCACAGGGGAACCCATACATCTAGAGAGCCGTGGCGTCTGGTTCATGGTGGATGCCTCTTTCCCCTGACCACCCTTCCCCTCTGCTAACGAGCCGACAACACCAAGGACTATGGTATTCTCCTTTCAACTTCAGCTGCCTAATAATTCCTAACTAAGAATGGCGGAATTCAATACCAAAATCAATGAAGAAGATCCACGTGGCCCTTCTTAATCAAAATCTAAAACGACAGTGCCATCGCCCGCAGCCATGTCAGGAGATGCACACAGGAAAGAGGCAGCCCTGGGAGAGGGAACGTGGCAGAGGTGCCGTCTTCCTAGAAGCAGGAGCCAAGCAAAGTGGGCCTCTGTCTTTAATGATGGGATATAATTCCAATTTCACAACTTAATTATGACTGGATGAAAAGGACAGTGTGAAAAACTAGGTGTGGGGTAGGGAGTTTCATCTCGTTAGGTTCCCTGACACCTCATTAGGGACTTTGAAAAACATTCTGCTTGCAGGCAATTTTGCTACTATCTCGATTTTTTTCCACGTTTATCTGGCTCCATTTATTTGACTTGACACAGGTAGGAAAATGGGATCTTTGATTTTTTTTTCCAGCTCATCAACTAGCACTTCTAGTTCCCACTTAAAGTCACACGATTCTTTGTCAGGTTATGATGGTTGGTACCATAGGATCAGAGCTGCCAGAGTAATCTTCTGGGTCATGCCACTCTCCTGCTGTAAGCCTTCCCCATTGTCTACTGGATCAAGTCCCAACAGCATGGTGCCTAAGTACTTTCTACTTTTCAGACATCATGCCTATTTACTTCCTCTAAAATGTCTATTCTAAGAGAATTTCCCCATGCACAAGAGAAAGTGCTATGATGTTCATGATGTCTCTCCATCTTCTTTCTCCATTTGCCATACTATCAGGGAAACTATCACTCACCCATTTAAGTTGAAGTTGATGATTTAGTTTTCTGTGAAAACTTTGTGGTCTTCCCAGACAGAACTCATTTTATCACTCCTTCTTTGCATCACCAGCACCAGAACATCCAGACTTGAATGGCAGGCAGTGGTACAAGTCTGCTGGCCCTACCCAGCTGTGAGCTCTGCCACAGGTAACTTCCTGTTCTCTGTAGGTGCAGCAGACTGCACAGACCTGTCCCAATCTGTTGTGAGATGTGTCAAAGCACTTGCCACCTCTCAGACACCACACACACTTTGCAAAAAAATTTTATTTCAAATTAAGTCAAACATTTGGAATTTTCTTCCAATGATATCCTTCTCACTCCCTTCCTTGTTCCTGAGTAAAAAAAGGGCCAAGGTCATGTTAGAGGTACAATAAGGAGAACTCTGTATACCCCAGTTCTTCTATGGGTGTGTATTTAAAACATATTAAGATAAAAATGAAAGAGCTGAGAATTTCCACTCTATGACACTGAGTCAAATCATGTGATAGTATGATATACATTCGAAGACTTCTAAATCACACTCTGAGAACTGGGGTTCTTTCAATTCACTTGGATATGTGCCAATGTTCATGGTAGCCCACCACAGCCAGAGGAATAAAAACCTGTAACATTTGGAAACAAAGAGAAAGTCTCAGTATCTGAAGTACTATACACACTTTATTTGGAGATTCTGTACCACTGCATGTTAGACTAACTTCAGAACTAAGTCAACTGTTGCAACATGGGAAAATTATTTGGATTTACTGAATATGGGTTAACTTCCTGCAAGTTTCTCACTGTCCAATGGTATGGTGACTCTGGAAAGAAGTGCCTTCTTCAAACCTCCATTCCTTTGACTATAATGCAATATACTTTACAACTGTGAAGCTTTGTTACATGAAGCAAATGCAATGATGTATTATATGCAGAAAAGGGCTTTGTGAATGATGAAGTATCATATCAATAGCAGTGAATAGTTACTGATATTAGGAATTAGCCAAGGTAAAATGTATCCTCATATTTGCATTCTTAATGGTAAATCAGACCCTTTTGTACCATGACACAGAGACCCAGCTTTGGAGAGCAGCTGAATGGTGTCCAACGTGCCCATGACTTACTGACCAGGTGATCTTAAATAAGTCACATAACTGCTGTGAGTTTCAGCTCCTTATTTATCACATGGAGCTAGCAGGGCTTTGGCAATCATTATTAAAAATTAATGTATTTCTGAAGGATAGAGACACAGAAATGACAAATCACAGTACAGCAGTTTCAATATTGGAGCAGATGTAACACAGAAATCACAAGGACAGTGCCAATGAAGGAATACATTTCATCCAGGAGCTTGCGCTGCAGAACAATTATGAGCTTTCCAGGAAAACAAGGTGGGGGAAGGATGTTCCAGGAAAAAAGGACAGTAAGCACAGCGAGTGGCAGAAGTGAAACAGTCTTGAAATCTCTTGATTTCTCTTTGTTCTGCTTCCCTGTATATAAAATAGGAATAGAAATGTCTTTCTATTTTTTCCTACACAGGCTCAAGGTGAATGAATTCATGTCTTCATAACATAATTTGCTCCAGGGCAAGAAGGAATATACATACTCAATATGGCGGTCACCACTCTCCAGACCTGGCCTATGACTGGGGACCACAGGGCAAGTGATGGCCAGAACAGCAGGTAGGCTCACAGAGAAAGAACAGGATCCATAGGAATGGGAATGCTCCCTGTATTCTTCCCATAGTCCTTGACTAGCTCCAAAAATGGGTTAGAACATGTCAAGACATTCAGAAGGGACAGATCCAAGTTCTGAATGGCTTTACTGTCTCCAAACCTTTCTTGGGGCACATTTTCTTAAGCTCCTGCTCCACCTGAGAACATATTTAAAACCAGGGCCGCAGATAGAATGAAAAACTATAGCAGGGTTTTCTAAACTAAAGCAATTGGTGATGGGGGTGGGGGCGAGGGAGATGAATAATAGCTTAGTGGGTCAAAAGAAAAGTATTTTGGGAGCTCTCTCATTCTTCTATGAAAATGAAAACATTTTACCTTGACAAACCTCTCAGATTTTAGCAGCCTTGCAATTTACCCTGTATAGAACACATAGTTCCCCTTTGTTCTGTGAAACAGTGCAGTACTGAGTGACAAGACCCATGTAGGGCTCAGGTGCACCCTTACGAGCTGTGTGACCTCAGGCAAGGTATTTTGTATCTGGTCCTCATATTTCCCACTTGGAAAATGAAGAAGCTTGACTAATTGATTTTAGTCCATTATGACTCTTGCTCACAGTTCAACTCTTATTCAGCTCATGTCTGAGACCATGTACCAAGGGCTAGGGGAAGGGCAGGAGACAGCCATATATAAAGACTCAGGCTGGGCCATATTCAGTTTGCGGTCATACATGAGAGGGAAAAACAGATATGGCAGTCACCAAACATCTACTGTATGGTGCAATGTGCTAGATTCTTATTATCCATGTTTTCATTTGAACCATCACATCAGCCTGTGAAGTGGTGTGCAGGGGTGATAATCACTTGCTTCTACCCCTCCAAGTCCAGAACTAGGTGAGAAATGCATATAAAAGTCAGAGATCAAACTCTGCTTTATTTCTGACAAAGTCTGATTGGAGAAAGGGCAGCCTGCAACCAGAAGGAAGCATCCTACTGTACCCTTCTGACTCCCTTGAAGAGGGACCTTCTGTATGGAGGCAAGTGAAGGACATGAGTGTCCTAGAAACAAACAGGTGCAAGAGTGACTTCTGGAGGGCCTGATCTCAACCAGCAAGCCAGTAGGCAGGTAAGGCATGCCTCTTCCCTTCAGAGGGACATAAGGGTCAGTGCAGAGAGCAGGTGCTTTCTGCTCCTATTCTTCCTTTCCCAAGGATGGAATGGAAGCTTCCTTCCTCTATGTGAATGCAGGGCCCCATGTGGGATAAGCTGCTCATCTAAACCTAAGAGTGACTACAGGGTTGAACCCACTACCCAACGTGACCCAGAGAGGAGGAGGCAAGGCCAGGGCTCTGTGCCTGCCATGCTCCTTCCTTTCCCACCCACTCTCCTACATAAAACCACATGCAGACACGCACACACACACCTTGGTGCGAGACAGTCAGTGTCATGAGTATCACATGAATGATAGAAATGATACAGATTATTTTAAAACATGTAGTATAAACATCTAGGTTTTCATGGTAACTTGTCATCTCAGCATCTCAGTTACTGTGAATTTACATACATACATAGGTGTGTGTGTGTGTGTGTGTGTGTGTGTGTATTTATGTGGCACTATCCTGTAGCAATAAGATTTTGGGATGCACATAAACGGAGAAATAAAAAGGTTGCTCTAAGAATAGATACATGATCTTGAATTTGTATATATTTCCCAAGATCTTATTTACCCAGACTTGTGAACTCATGCAGGAAACAGCAATCAGATGTAGGCACCAGCACTCTAAACTGTTACCTCTAGAAAGATAGTGTTCTTTCTACAATATGTTATTCTCATCTCTGCTTCCTGAAGTGAGGTTTTCAAAGTTATCATTATCAACATCAATTGCTACCCTGGGCTGTAAGGTAGTGATGAACTAAAGGTGGCGTCATGTCTCGGCACTGATGAGCTGCCCATGTTTGCAGGACTGTGCCCTGCCAGGTCATGTGTCCACTTGAATGATAGTGGGGGACCTGCTTCTTAGAATTTGCGTATTCTTGATGAATTACAAGCAATGAGTTTCCTATGAAGAAACACCAGATAAATGACTAAGCATTAGATATTTGACTTCTCCTTGGAGATTTACATTTTATACAGGGAAGTAGTCTAGTATAGTAGTTTAAGAACATGAACTGGAGAGTCAGATGGGACCTGCCACTTGCAAGCTGTGCTTCCTTAGACAAGTGGCTTTGCCTTTCTGAGCCTTATTTTCCTTATCTATAAATCAGGAGCAATGTTGGTGCCCTCCTCATTAAGAGAGGGTACTGAAGGTTGTGTGACCATGCATAAAGTAATTAGCAACACGCCCAACACATAAAAGTGGTTGGAAAGAAGGTGGTGACTGCCGTTTTATGAAGTAGACAATGTGGTTGTAACAAATCTGGTTCTAGATCCTCCTGTTATTGTTCACGATAATTATGATTACTACTATTCTATTTTAATCAAAGGGGATTCAAGACCTGGTTTTCTCATTTCTCTTGTATGTTTATGTGGTGACAAAATATAGGAGCTATAAATTAGTATAAAAATAAAACATTGTGGTAGGGGGTTGTGTTGACTGAAATATTAATTTATGAAGGTACATTGAGAAGAAAATTCAATAGCCTTGAAACAAACAGCACAGAGATTCAGCAGGATTAGGAATGAGTTCATTGTGCTGAACAGTTTTTGCCTATTCATTTGCTTGCTTTTAAATCAGCGCATTGTAAAAAACATGAACTTTGGTTTAGCTGCTTTTGAATTGCAGCTTACTTTGTTGTGGCTTCCATTCTTAGTTTATGCAAGTTCCTTTAATTTAAAAAAAAAAAAAAAACTCTGTGAAAAAGAGCACAATAATGCCAGTGATAATGGTAGCCATAATATTTACATGTCCCTTGATACTTCTGGAGGGATATTCTGTGCATTCTTCTCTGCTGATCACTCTGAGGTGATTGGCTGGGAACCGTCAGTCACTTTATGGATCGGAGCCCTGCAGCAGACAGTGCCACCCAATCCGAGCTTTGGGGAGGTCACTACAACAGGCTCTGGGAGGGAAGGGACAGGCTGTCAACATGGAGGGGCCAGAGGAAGGGAGCCAGCTGGAGGCTCAGGGAACTCTGGACTTCATTATTGAAGACCAGTTCCACCCTCTGACATCCTGTGTCTATAAAAAAAAAAAAAAAAAAAAAAAAAAAAAAGAGCTTTTGCACATCAGACTGATTTGGTCCTGGCATGAAGTCAGTCTGGCGTGTTCCCACAGAACATGCTATGCAAAAAGAAAAGGCCTCAAAGCTGCGGCCTGGCAGGGCTGCCTGTTCTTCCCCTTTGCTAAGCCAGGGCCAAGATTCCTGCCGGGTAACAGGAAGTACAGAAGGGAATACAGCAACCCCTTCATACTTCTCTCCCTCCCCAGAAAGCCAGCCCCCTGGACGCCCCAGAGACAGGCCCTGGCTGGGAGCAGCTTCTTGAGGTTCAATTTAAACCCACGAACCTTTCAGAGCAAGAAGAAAGCAACACATAGCCATACTATGACTCCTCATTTGGAAAGAGACCACCTTTCTCAAAATATTGATCTTAAAAATGGAAGGTCTTTCTCCTCTCTCTCTCTCTCTCTCTCTCTCTCTCTCTCTCTCTCTCTCTCTCTCTCATGTAAATAGAGATCTGTGAGGATCTGCCATTTGTGAGGGAAGCTTAACCCAGACCTATACACACTGCCACCCTGGAGGAGCTTCTTGTTTTGTCCCCAGGAGTGACTGCGTGACAGGGTTACAATACACATGCAGGGTAGTGCATACGAGGAGTACTGCTACTCTAAGAACCACCCCAGCGCCACATGTAGGAGCCCCAGTCATGCCAGAGATGTGGTCTAGCTGTGGCTCCTTGTGGGCTCCTGGTTACACTGTCCTGTCTAGTACCAGCCTAGCAGGAGATGGAAGTCACAGTTCCTATCCCAAGGATGACAAAATTACTATGGATTAGTATAAGTTAGACATGAGCTGTGACCTTCCTACCTTTAATAATGTAAGCTCAATTTCCTGACCCCCAATTCAAAGTGCCTTCTGGGAATTCCTTTGTACATTCCCATGACCTTATATTCTCTTGGGCATATCTCTATTTACATAAAAATACCTGACAGATCATTATTAAATGCTATCTCTTAAAAACTGAACATGGGTCTGTCACTTTCTTCCATTTATGATTCTTAGTATCTAAGATGCCACATGTTGGGAAATTGCCTAGTTTGGCATATCAGGGCTTTCTGGTCTAGTTGCACAATGACTTTCTTATTCTCTACACTTGCTTTTTCCCACCATGCACCTTATACCCCTGCTTGGTTAATGCTATGCTATTTTATGCCTCTATACTTTTCTATAGCATCTCCATTTCCTTCACTTACTGCTTCCTCACCTCATGAACTCCTATGCATACTTCAAAATATCATTCTAGAATTGCAGTCTCCAGGACTCCCTTGCTAATGTTTGGCCTGACCCGTCTGGTTTGGTTGTCCCTCCTTGGAGACCCTGCGGCGCTTTGGATTCTCTTTTGTAATCTCTGCACATAATCTTATCTTCATTTGCTTCCATGGCTCTCTCCCACACTGGAGATAGGAACCCTGTCTTGCCTCTGCCTGCCAGTGGGTCTCCAGGGCCTGTGTATGGTAAATCTTTTATACCTATTTCTCATTGATTCATTTATTTAGTAATTGATTAAGGAATTGACTGATATTTTTTAGTTGCTCAGAGATCTTTCATCCTCATTCCATTAGCTCATTTTTCAAATATCTGAAGCTACTGCACAAGGGAGGACCCTCAGAATAAGCATGAGTTCCTCTGCAAAGTTCTACTTCAGTTCAGCAGCTTATGGCCTCCAGGTCCTGCAGGATGGCTGGCTTGTGGGCGTTGGTGAGTACGATTAGCTTTCATAGGACTGGTAGTGAGCAACATCACCAAATTTATCGCAAGGCCTTTGAGTTCCTTCCTTCTTCATCTTTTCCCTTTTCAGAGGCTTGATTCCCCACCCCCAGGTACACAGGGTCCTCATTTTCAATAGGCTTCTCCAGAACCTTAAAGTTCTGCTTCTTGCTCTACAACTAACTAGCTATGTGACCTCAGGCCATCACTTCCCCTTTCTTAGACTCATTATCCTTAGTTGTCATGTAAGGTAGTGTCTTAGTTTATTCATGCTATAACAAAATACCTTAGACTTGATAATTTATAAATAATACAAATTTATTTCTCACTGCTCTGCAGGCTGAGAAGTTCAAGATCAAGATGCCAGCCACTC
Source organism: Sciurus vulgaris (assembly GCF_902686455.1). NCBI lineage: Eukaryota > Metazoa > Chordata > Mammalia > Rodentia > Sciuridae > Sciurus > Sciurus vulgaris. Next base: position 46,753,724 of record NC_136461.1, read on the forward strand.
TCAACTTTCAAGATGGCACCAGCTTTTCACACCTCATATGGAGGAAGAAACAAGCGATATACCCTTCACCTGGTAGAAGGGATGGAAGGGCCAGAAAGAGATAGATGGGATTAGTGCCCTTATAATAGAGGCCTCTAATATATCTCTATTATAAAAACCCTAATCCCATCCATATGGGCTAAATCCTCATGAGCTAATCACCTTCCAAAAGCCCCACCTCTTATCACCTCTTATGACCTTGGAGTGTAAGTTGATGACCTAGCAGGTAGAGTGGAAAATGAAAGTGTGTTACTGAATCAAAGCCTAGGAGACAGAGGGCCTGGTCACAGAGGTAGCCAGAAAGCTGGCTTCACATGGAGAGGAGATCAGGAAGACTGCATGAAACATGTGCCCCCTCAGAAACCTGAACTCCAATCTCATCTCCCACTCCTCAGTCCTATCAAGCCTCTGAGTCTCTGGTTTTTGTTGAGGACAATACATTTTCTCCCAGATGAGACTATTATAAATCAAAAAATGATAATGGAGGTGAAAGAATTCTACATCTGTAAAGTTCTACAAGTATTATGATCTGTCTCTAATGTAAACCTTCTGCATTGATGAGGATGTTAGAGGTCTTAAACAATTTACCATTGTGCCTACCAGGAACCTCTTTCTGTGAGGTATCTATGGGAGTCAATGGGTGAGGTGCAGAGTGTGCCGTTCTATAGGAAAATCAATTTAAGAAATAGGATGACAAAAGTCAATGAGATATCTTTACTGAGGACTTGACTAGCTACTATATACTGAGTATTAAAAAAAATGTTTTTCCAAGGTTTTTCAGTCCCTTTTGGCCATAGACCCCTTTTGGTTTATGAAGCATCAAATGAGCATACTCTAGGAAATGTTGTCTTCAACCAAAGGAAAAATGTGATGTAAAAATTTTGGACACTGTTAAGGAAACCTGGGGTAGACAGGAAGCGCTTTCAGCATGCCTGGTCTCCACCCCATCCCTTTGGGAAGACAGTCAACAGTCATACACCATAGAACGCTGAGAGGGCGGCTGCTAAAGTCAGGACCCCCAGTTGCTATACTCATTCTGCACCAGCCCCATGTGTAATCCTAGGCCAGTCAGATACCCTCTCAGAGGTTCAGTGTGCTCATGTGTAAAATGCAGGGCTGGATGGTAGAAATATCAAGACCACCAGAGACCAGTTGCCTGAGCTTGAATCACTGTGACAAAGTGTTTGTTGAAGGGGAAGAAAAGGAAGAACAAGACAGCATGAGTATTTGATGTCACAGTAAAACATAGCCATGCCCAGTTCTCAGATAATTGATTCAGAAGCAGGTCATCTGGAACTAAAGATCCCCCGGTAATAATGCCCCAGACAGCAGAAACCAAGGTAAATATATGAGCAGTCATATGCAAGACTGCTGTGGGAGGGGGTACTCTCCCACGCACCACCTATTTTTCTTTCTAACGCTTCAAGTGAGACAAGTAACTTAGTCCTCACTTGCTCTTGGGCCAGGGTGCCTGAGTGCTTTCAAATGTCCCCCACACCTTGTGTCCTTCAGCTTCACATCCACAGTATATCAGACACCAGGGAGAAAAGTGCCCAGTGACCTCATAATATCCAAGGATGCCTTAAAATTGGACCACAAGACCAAAAAACTGAGCTCACTATTCACAGCAGGCTCTTAGAATAACAGATTTATAACATGCATAAGTTGTTTCTGCATGTTATAAAGTTTCATTTGTATTTCCTATTCTGCTGGTGATAGAAAGAAGCATTAGCTTCAAAGCAAGTGAAATTTAGAGGTCAGATGGAATTCATATACGCTGAATTCAACAAGTGCTTTCTGAACACCTACAAGGTGACTGGACACTTCCCTGCAGAGGTTGTGGGGGGGACTTCCATTCATCAGAGTCATCAGGGCCTGTAGCATCCTGATGTGACTATCCACTTCGATCCTCACTACCAGGCGTGAGTGACGACATTTGACAGGGAAGAGGGTCTGAGATGTAAGGAACTTACCAAATATCACAAACACATGCAGAATTCAAAATTTGATAACAGACGTGTCTGAACCTAGAGCCAAGCTGCCTCTCCAGCTCTAGGTAACAAGTAGTTATCTGTTGCCTCCAGGAACTGAGGACGGTATGGAGAGTTGACATAGAACAGATAGGGCAGAAATGTGCCGAGCCCACAGAATTGAGGCTCAGGAACTATGTGTGTTTGTCTGCTTCGGCCTCAGAAAATGACAAAACTAAACACTTGTATGTCAACATCTATTTTTTAAGATCAGTTTAAAAATACATGTATTTTTCTACCCCAGAGAGTCACAGAACTGTAAAACTATACTCTTACAAGAGGTACATCTTCTCTAAGTCCATTGTTTTAGATAAGGAAGTGGATCCTTGGACACTTTAATACCTTGCTGAAGGTCGTATAGTAATCACAAAAGTTGCCCTGGAACGTGTGTCCCTGGTGCTTAGTCTATTGAACATCTCATTACATTGGTTCTCAGGCTTTTAGCTGAGCTGGGTTGAACAAAGACACAGAAGCAGGGAAGAATGGGCCAGGCTCAGAAAAGAAGGAGTGAGCCGAGGAGATGGAGCCCTGAGCTGGGACAGTTGTGGTCTATCACCGCAACCCCATAAGCAACAGAGAACCCCCGGAAATTTCTGAGTAGGAAGACAGTTCAATAAGATCTGTGCTTTCAAGATCCTCAATCTGGTGGTGAGAAGCAAGAAAGCTTGAGAGAAGAAGATGACTTAAAAGGGTAAGGACTGATGTTCCTTTAGAAAAAAGGGAATGAGAATTGAATGAGGGGAGTGATAGTGAGAAAGAGAAAGGAAGAGAATGTGAAAGATGCTGCAGAGGTTGGACAGATGGGGGTGGGGGATGGGGGTGGGAGGATGGGGTGTCAGGGAGTGGGGGGTTGGGGGGTAGATGAAGAGGTGGTGCTTGGGCTGGCCTTCTCCATAGGGATAATATTTCCCTTACTTTGAACTCCAGCAACCATGAATCAAGACCCTGGTAATAATGAGCAACTGTAGACCTAGTAACCTCTACTTTGTTCCATTTTCTGAGTGGACTGGCAAGAATTCTCTACTCTCCCACCTGCACATTTTGAAGTTTTCCTTCCAAAACCACCATTTCATCATCTCCCTCTCCTCTCAAGATGCTTTGGGGACTCCCTACTGCCAATATGACCAAAATATTTTATTACTTCTGTCATCCATGAGAGTTACCAATCAATACACTATGAATAAAAAGTCTGAGAAAAGCCTAAACTTTGCCACGAGGTTTCATTTGATTTTAATCTAGACATTCTACTTCTTAGATGTGGGTCCTTAGGCAAATGACTCAATCACATTCAAACATCTATATAATGGGGGCAACATAGTAATTTATTTTCTTGGTACTGGGGATTGAACCTAGTGTGTGTGTGGGGGGGGGGCTTATCCACTGAGCCACATCCCCTTTTTTGTCTTTAATTTAGAGACAGGGTCTTGCTGAGTAGCTTAGGGCCTTACTAAGTTGCTGAGGCTGGCTTTGAACTTGTGATCCTCCTGCCTCAGCCTCCTGAGCCACTGGGATCACAGGAGTCCACCACCATACCCAGCCACAACACAGTAATTTATAGGGCTGTTTTGGGAACTAAATGAGCTAATACATATAGAATGTTCAGTACATAATAGATGCTCAATGAGTAGAAACTATGTCATTAAATACGACCTTGAATCCTTATAATGGGTAAGAATGGTTATACCTCTTCTCAAGAGTCCTTGCATAGCAGATACCTCAGAGATCCCTGTGATGGCATATTTTGTACATCTGGAAGATTAACTACCACCCTTTATCTCAAATCCACAAACTGAGCATTCTTTTTTCCCAACATTTAACAATGAGCAGCTCTATCCCTCTTGCCTCCCAAGTCTGTTGTTATAAAGGCAAATTCTCATTATTTGGTTAAGATGGCATGTGATGCTCAGTAAAGAAATCATACTCTCTGGCTTTCCCAAGTGTTCAGCAATGCAGTCAGGTGTCCTAGCACTGACATTGGAGGGAAGTGTCATACTTACAGAGCTTACAGGAGGCAGGACTACGATCAGGGGTCTGTGTGCTTGGCAAGAGGGGGCATTTGAAGCTCTTGACTCCCTCCATGGGTTGAATGACATTCTGATACTTAAAGGGTTAAAAGGATCCTTAAAAGCACGAAAACAGAAAGGCCTAGTTTCTTATGACTGAAGGCCCACCTCCAGATCCTCCACCAGCCCAACTAGGAGTTCATAGGAGAACTAACAGGAGCCTTAGCTCCCAGTCAGCCAGAAGGCTCCAGGGGAAGCAACTGAAGATCTACAGCACGTGGTGTTGCCAAGCTATGTTCGGTAGGTTAGGTGGATTAATGGGTTTTCAACTTACAATACTTTCAAGTTTGATGGGCTCATCAGAACATAACCCCACTGTAAGTAGAGGGGCATCAGTAGCTAGCTCCAGGGCAGTGTGTGCAGAAGGTGCTAGAAGGTGTACAAGGTACCATGGAAGGCTGGTGGAAGGTCAGGAAAGTCAATCTAAAACATTTGGGAAATGTTTCTGGAATCACCCAAAGTCTCATGTGTTGGTCCCCAGTATAGCAATGTGCGGAGGGGGTGACTGGATCATGAGGACTCTGAGCTCATCTGTGTACTAATCCACTGACAGCTGAATGGACTACTGGGGAGTACGGGGAGCTAGTCAGAGGAAGTAGGTCACTGGAGGCCTGACGTTGAAGGGTGTATCTTGTTTCCAGCCGCTTCCTTGCACTCTCTCTTCTTCCTGGATACTATAGCTGAGCCAATTTCCTCTGCCACACTCTTCTGCCATAATGTTCTGCCTCACTTCAGGCCTAAAGCCATGGAGCCAGCTGACCATGACCGGAAAACGTAAGTCAAAATACATTCTTTTTCTTTCGAGTTGTTCATGTCAGCTATTTTGGTCACAATGATGAAAAGCTGATTAATGCAGCTTCCCAAAGGAAATGACGGCTGATTTGGGTTTTGAAGTACAAAGAGGAGTTGGAGATGGTGATGGAAAAGTGCTCTACACAGAGAGAACAACTTGCATGGAGGTGTAACAGAAAATTACAAATAATTCTTTTGAACTAGAGAAAGAAACTTCCACCTTCATTCCTCAACTGGCTTTCTTACTGGACTTTACACAACTCCAGACAGACACAATGCCGCTCATTCTCGAAACACGGCAGACCCTTGTCAATCACCCTTGTCAATCTTTGTTCCTGCTGGTTCTCCTGCCTCTCTCTCCCTGTCCAAATCTCAAACCACCTTCACAAGCCAAAGCTATGGCCACTGCTCCGGAGCCTCCATGATGGGCCCTGCCTCCACCCCAAGTGCCTGTGAATACCCCCTCACACAACTGGCTTGTCCCCAGGGGGTCAGGGTCATGCCCTCAATGTCTTCATCTCTCCTACCAAGTTGCTGCTGCACCTCACTTATCTGCCTGCCATTGGCTGACCTTTGTCCCTCCGTCAGAGGAGGATGAAACAGGACTGCGGTGCCAGCAGCATTAAGTGGGTGTTTCAGAAACAGTTTTCATGGAACAGTGAGCTAAGCATATGATTTTTAAAAAGAGGGTTTCCAGATGAACTGTTAATTCCATTTTTAATTTCTTTGAGGTTCCCTGGGGGACTGAGTGATGGTGTTTTTGTTTCTGCAGGAAATGGATTCTCTTCATTCTTGATCTAGGGGATATGGGCACTGCCATTAAAATTGCAGTCTCATTCCTGGCCCCCAGGAGAGTTGAAATCAGAGCTTTTCAATAAAAAGGGACAGGAGATTTCCTTGGATCTAACCCTTTGCTCCCTCCCATCCCCCCAGGGCTAGGGAAGAAAAGGAGGAGCAGGTAACCTTTGAGCATCTTCTCCTGTCCCCCGACCTCTGTCTTTCATGCAAACTTCCTTCTGCAGCTTTTATCATCTGCCTAATTCCTTCTCACACTTCAAGGCCTCGCTCAAAGGCTTCCACCTCTCCAGCTTTCCCCATTTCCCCACTGTACATCAATTGCTCCTTTCTCTCTGCAGCCAGAGCCTTTTCTTTATGCATCCATTTTAATGTTTCTCGTCTGATTTTTATAAAACACTGTGTGCACCAGGAGTTCCCAGGGCGGCAGTTCCCAAGGCAGCCTCTGTGCCTGAGCATCAGCATCCCATAGAGAACTCACTGGAAATGCAGAGTGTCACCGCTCCCTGCCAGACCCACTGAGTCAAGAACACTGGGAGCCCGGCCCAGCAATTTGAGTTTTAAAAGGACTCCAGAAAATTCTCAAACACCCTGAAGGTTTGAGGATTACTGCCTTATGGGTAGGATCAGGGGATTATTTCCACCTGGTAGAGAAAACACCCCCCCACCACACACACACAAAGTAGCCCCTTGATAAGGATATTATTGAATAGGAGTATTTAATTAACACAGTCCCTCACATGCTGATAATTATTATCTACAGTAGAAAATAAGATACCTGAGGAAGCATCTATTCAAGAAGGGAGATGAGGCTGGGCACAGTGGTGCATACCTATAATCCCAGTGACTCTGGAAGCTGAGGCAGGAGGATTGCAAGTTCAAGATCAGCCTCAGCAACTTAGTGAGGCCTTAAACAACTTAGCAAAACCCTGTCTTAAAATAAGAAGTAAAAAGGGCTGGAGATGTGGCTCAGTGGTAAAGTGCCTCTGGATTCAATCCCCAGTACCAAAAAATAAATAAATTTTTTTTTAAAAAAATAAGAAGGGAGATGAGGAGTATATAGGGAACTGGTCAGTTTTCTACTTCATTAGTGCATTTAAAATATATTTAGCTGTAGGTGGACCCAGTACCATTGTTTTATTCATTTATTTTTAAGTGGTGCTAAGGATCGAACCCAGTCCCTCACACATGCTAGGCAAGTGCTCTACCACTGAGCTACAACCCCAGCTGACTAGTGCATTCTTAAACGAGCATGAAATGTTTCAAAAGATCATTCCATATACCAGCAGGTATTCAGTTCAAATCAGCTGATAACTGCTTTGTTTCTAGGGCCTTCCTGAAATGTTTACCACTAGGAGTTCTTTGCCATTAAGGTGGTGTCTGGTTAGACAGTTCTGAGACCTCTGTTTGCATCCAAAGCTGTTTCACACACTTGGAGGCTGGCAGCTATGGTGCTAGGAGGCCCTGGCAGCGGAGGCAGGCAATAACAGTGTTCATCATTGTATGGATCCAATATACAGCAGGTCAAAATCCTGTTCCCTGGAACACAAAAACTACCTAGAATAAGAGCCTGAAATAACACAGCTGTCCTATAAGCTATTATTATTTCCCTCTAAACCAGCATTTCAAAAGGTTTCACTTTACTTGCCTTCCTCAAGACAGACTCCTAGTTTCAAAACAAAAGATAACAACCCCCTGACCCAGATCCTTCCCACCGCAGGGTTTTCCCTGTGTGTCTTTATGTGTATTTTTGCACACAGCCAGATTTCACCACACAAATAGAATGATGTCTTGACAGAGCATTTCTTCTCCTTTCTGTTTTTTTTTTTTTTTTTCCCATTTAATTCTTTCCTTCTGTTCAGTTGCATTTTTATTTCTTGCAGGAGGGTCAGTGCATTTTAATCACAGTGTATGTTGGCTTGCTGGAGCTCTTGATGAAAGAATTCAAAGCTCAGACACTCAGTTCATTTAGATGGGAGCTACCAAGTCCAATGAGAAAAGTAAAAGGGTAAAATGAAATCACACAGCCTTTTGGCTGATTTCCTATTTCTGTGTATATAAAGGCATGGGATGGCCTTTGATGCCCCAGATTCAGGAACAATAATGCCCTGGAAGGAATTCATATAATATTAATAGCATTTTATTGAGAGAGATAAATATAAAACCCAAATTTAAAAAAAAAATGACTTGGCAAGGAAAAATGTCTAAAAGTTCTTTCTCCCTTATTTCAAAATAACAATCATCACCAAAATACAGTAATAACTAACACATGTACAATGCTTTAGAGTCTGCAAAATGTTTTTATATCCATTAAGTCTGCTAACCAGCATGGTCATTACTAATAGCTAGGATTTATGGAGGGCTTATGATACACCAGGCATGGCGCCAAGCACCTTACATGGATTATGTAACTTAATCTTCATAACAACCCTCATGTATGACCTCATTTTACATAAACAAAAACTGAGGTTAAGGGACTCACACTAGGTCCCACAGCTAGTAAATCTAAGGCATAAACCCCAAATCTCTGATTCTACCTGCATCAGCATCCTAGAAGAAGGAATTTTAGGCTCAGCCAGGTTAGGGAATACACCTGGGGTCACCCAGCAGGAATTAGCAGAGCCCCAGTGAGAACAGGCCTGTCCTGATTCCCAGGTCAGTAGGCCAGGCAGCCTCTTCATCCTGCCCAGGCTAGGAAGGCAGAGGGTTAAAGGAGCTGATTCTGAGTCAAAGTCAAATACCATTTCTTATTTTTCACTTATTTCATTGTATGTATTTAAGCTGTATACATTTTGATACATACATACATAGTAAAGTGATTGCTAGTCAAACAAATTAACACATCTCTCACCTCATATAATTATTGTGTATTGTTGTGTGTGTATGTGTGTGTTCACATGCACGTGTGTGTGTGTGTGTGTGTGTGTGTTTTGTGTGTGGGGGTTATGTGTGTAGAGTACCTAAAATCTACTCTTAACAAATTTCAGTATACTTTATAATGAACTATTGCTCTCATGTGTTATATCTTAGAGTGCTAGACTTATTCAGACTTGGAAGTTTATACCCTTTGACTCACATCACCCCACTCCCGCCCCTCCCTAGCCCTAGTAGCCATCATGCTGCTGTTTCTATTTATTCTACTTTTTTATAGATTCCAGATAGAAGTGAGATAGCATACTATTTATCTTTCAGTATCTGGTTTATTTCACTTTGCATATTATCCCCCAGGTTCATCCATCTCATTGCCAGTGGCAGGATTTCCTTCTTTTTATAGCTCAATCATGTTCCATTGTGTGGGATGTATGCCTGTGTGCAGCATAAGAGAGGATGTGTATCACAGTTTCTTCTTCCATTCATTCTTCCATGAACATTTAGGTTGGTAATTACTGTGTCTGGGTAATTGTGAGTGAAGAGGCAATGGACATGGGACCACCTCACAGGTGTTAGTGTTGGTGAGAGTATAGAGAATAGAGAAACTTTGTACATGGTTGGGAATGTAAATTGTTACTTATGGAAAACAGAATGGAGGGTCTTCAAAAAATTAAAAATGAAAGCACCAGATGATTCAATATTCCCACTTCTGGCAACATAACCAAAGCAAATAACTCACTGGAGACTACTATGCACTAGATATTTCACACCGTGGTACAAAAGTACAAGAAGCAGGCATTATTATAAAGTTCATCTTGCTGCCAAGGAAACAGAGGATTGTAGATATTAAATTAACTAGAAATTAGACCTGAAACCCTGCACAAACTACAAGAAAATGTAGGCCCAACACTAACATATTGGTTCAGGAACTGACTTCCTTAACAAGATTCCTGAAGCACAAGAAGTAAAATAAATAATCAATAAATGGGATGGCATCAAACTAAAAAGTTTCTGCAGAACAAAGAAATCAATCAAGAATATGAACAGAGAGCCTATGGAATGGGAGAAAAGCTTTGCCACCCGCACCTCAGATATAGCATTAATTGCCAGGTTGTAATGAATTCAAAAATTTAGCACCAAAAAACCAAATAACCAAGTCAATAAATGGGCAAAGGAACTGAACAGATACTTCTCAGAAGAAGAAATACAAATGGTCAATACATACATGAAAAAATGTTCAGCATATCTAGCAATTAGAGAAATGCAAATTAAGGAATGATAGTAGAGTAAAACAGACATTATTACCTCATGTACATACATAACTGCATGACCAATGTGATTCTACAATATGTATAATCAGAAAAATGAGGGAGTACACTCCATTTATATATTATCTATCAAAATGTATAAATGCATTCTATGGTCATGTACAATAAATTAGAACAAATTTAAAAATTAATATAAAATAAAATAAACAGAACTGGAACAATAAAAAAAAACTACACTGAGATTTCATCTCACTCCAGTCAGAATGGCAATTATCAAGAATACAAGTAACAATAAATGTTGGCAAGGATGTGGGGGATAAGGTACACTTTTACATTGCTGGTGGGACTACAAATTGGTGCAACCACCATAGAAAGCAATATAGAGATTCCTCAGAAATCTTGGAATGGAACCACCCAGATATGCCACTCCTCAGTTTATATCCAAAGGATTTTATATCAGCATGCAAAAGTGGTGCTGCCACATCAATGTTTACCACAGTTCAATTCACAATAGTTAAGCTATGGAACCAACCTAGGTGCTCTTCAATGAATGAGTAGATAAAGAAATTGTGGCATATAGAATATTACTCAGTCATAAAGAAAATGACTGTTTGACATTTGCAAGATAATAGATGGACCTGGAGACTATCATGCTAAGTAAAATAAGCCAGTCCCCAAAAAACCAAAGGTAGAATGTTTTCACAGATATGTTGAAGCTAACCCACAATAAGGGAGGAGAGGGGAAGAATAGATATTCAGTAGATTACACAAAGGGAAGGGATGGGGGATAGGAAAAGGAAAAATAGTGGAACTAATCTGAAATAATTTTCCTAAGTACTTATATAAAACACACCATAGTGAATTCCATCACCATGCACTTCCATAAGAATGAGGTCCTAACTACAGTAAGGTAAACCCCATGCTTATATAATTATACCAAAATGAATTCTACTCTCATGTATAACTAAAAAGAACCAATAAAAATCAATTCGATTAAAATATTTTAATATATGTTTTAAAAACCTACCCATCAACCTTCTTATAAGTGTTAGAGCAAGGATTCCAGCCCAGGTCTGCTCCTCCAAAGCCCATGATCTTTCACTGGGACACACTATAGCTGGCAACAAAAAGGCCAAGTCTGAAATGCCAAAGAAAAATACCTCTACTTTTACTCCTAATGATAAGTAGAATTCAAAGCTCAGATGCCAGAGGAAGAATTAGAGTCATCCAGTTCAAATCAGCAAAACGGTCTCACATTTACCCAGGTAAGACTCCTGATCTCAGGGCAAACTTGTCTGCAGTCTGACCTCCCATCAGCAACCCCCTGATACCATTGCTAGTCACACAGGCCAGTACCTGATTGCCAAGATGACTGTATTTCTCCTAACTGGTCTCCCTTTCCCATTCTCTCAGGCAAACAGTGTGCATCCCATGTGGCCACCAGTGATCTTCAAAAGCATGCATCAAATAAGGCAATTCCCCCTGCTTTAAACCTGCTGATGGCTTCTCATGCTCTTAGAACAAAGTCTATCATGGCTTTTACAGTCCTTCATAATCTGGCTTCTACCTGCCTCTCTGACGTCATCAGCTATGCCCTGCACCTGACTTTTGTCCCACTAAGCTTCTTTCATGATCCCCCTGAATCACTAGGGTGTGAGGTAGTCTACTACCTGGAATGCTCTTCCCCCATGTGACTGTTGCTTCTTGTCACTGGGGTTTCAGCTTAAATATCAACTGCACAAACAGCTCTCCCCACGTTGCCCAATGACAGTAGCAGCTCCTCTCCTCACTCCCCATTACATCACCTCTTTTATTTTCTTCATAGCCCTTCTCACTAATTAAAAACGTCCTAGTGGTCTTCTTATTATTTTCTGTCCCTCTCTGATCAGCAGTTAGTCAGCATCAAGAATTATGAGTTTTATGAATCAATAGACATGAAGAAGAGATTCTAATGTTTGCTGCCTCCAAAAAGGGGAGGAACATAGGTGCTCATTATTATCACATAATTACGGCTAGGGAGGCTGGAGAGTGACTATCCACCAAGAGCAGCAAGATTTTCCTCTCTCTCTCTCTCTCTCTCTCTCTCTCTCTCTCTCTTGCAAATGGGAAGTGATGCAGGGGACACTATTTTTAAGACTGTTCAGGGGAGATGTAGCAGGAAGGAAGCCATCAACTGCTACCCTTGGTGATAGTTACCCTGACAGCAGCTGCTATGGATACATTTCCGGAATACTAAAGTGGGTTCATACAGGGTTTCGGATCTGAAATTTGACAAGAGTCACACTCAGGCCCTGAACCATCAACCTGACACAGCTCAAGCAGTTCCCCAGGGCAAAACAGCACCTGCAGAACCTTAAGCAGCAATAGAGTGTTGAAGCCAACAGCTGCGTGTATGCACGCACACCCGGCAACAAGGCAGGAGATGATTTGTACCAGGCAGTTTTTTCACAAAGCCGATCCCCCTGCTCCGCTCCCCACCCCACCTGCACCATCCCTTTTGCTGGCTTTTCCTGATAAATATAGGATTCATCTTGAAACACCACAATTTCATTTTGAAATCAAGGTAGCTAATGTAAGGGATAACAGAAATAGAAACAAGTCCTTTTATAGGGATATTAAGTCGATTGCTTGCTGGTGATGCTTTCAGCCACAGAGGAAGGTTAAATACTGTTCAGGGTAACTTTTTATAGGTACTCAAAAGCAAGGGGGCGAGCTGATGGCCATGTTAGCTTCCATTTACTGAAGGCTTTTCCATTGCATCATCTCTGAGCTTTCTGAATCCCTGCAAAATAAGTGGTGAATTCCTATTTTAGCGATGAAGAACAAGAACCTCAGAGAGGCTAATACGCTTGCAGATGCTTAACAGCCAGGAAATTGCAGGACCAAGACTGAATCCAGGTATGTATGCCAGGCCCCCCAGGCAATCACTGCCGTGACACCACCTACAAACCTCTAAGAGTCGCAGTCTTAGATTTACACTCCCCATTACTACAAAACCCAAAAGCAAGCACCAAGTTAAAGGATGCAGCAGGTAAGAACATATCCCTTTGGCTGAGCAGGGCACTCTCACAGCTTTTTCCACCCTCTGTTCACAGTCACATTCCTCCCCCTGCAGAGCAGCGCTTTCCCCAAAATAACCCAATGACAGGCTAAAATGGGAACAGGAACACAGATAAAAAGTGGCAAGTTGCCCAAAGGGATTTCTTCATGGACTTGCACTCTCCAAGGCAGTGAATTTGCCTTCAGGTAAAATACAAAGACATACGATGTTAAAAAAAAATAACGGGGGGTTGTATTGGGAGGTGGACTTTTCTGTACCAAACAGGTTCATACTGAAGAATCACCAGCTCTGGAATAAAAAAGACCATAGTTTTAGGTAAGCACATCTCTCTGACTGAGTCAAAAGTATCAATTACCTTGATAACTTGTATGGAAGAAAATATTGCATGGAAAGACCACCATTGCATCAGCTGCCCTGAGACTGTGCACCCTGGAAAGAACACCACCTCAGAGGCTCCTTCGTTCATTTGTACATTCATCCAGCAAATGGTTCCTGAATACCCACTATGTGCAAAGCATCTGCTAGATACTGAAGATTAAAAAAGGAAATGAGTTGCCGCTCCTTTCCCCAGAGGATTCACTGTGGTCAGGAATATAGATGAGTAAACACTAGATAAACAATTGGGAAGAGGAACATTATTGGAGGAAAGAAAGAAACAACCAACTCTGGGCAAAGGGTTTCTCGAGCAGGTTCTGAAGAACAAGCAGGTCTTCGTCAGAAATTTTAAAAATAAAAGCATGTCTCAGGCAAAGGGAAAGGGATCTGCAAAGTAAAGGAAATCAGAAAATGGGCTGATTCAGTAAAAATGATCCAAAATGTGAAGTGAAAGGGTCAAGGGAAGGAGAAGAAAATAGAATGCATTAGGCAAAAATAAGATATAATCATCCTTTTGTATTCATTTCCATATTACCCAGCAACTCACTGACAAGGATGCCCAAAGGAAGGGAAATTCTCATGAGCCCAGAGAGGGACATACGATACCCACTGTGCTGCCAGTGACTTTCATCATCTCTGGATTCCTGTGCATGTATATGAGGGGCCAATTCTTGGGCAATATTTTCCTAAGACAATCCTCTTACTCTTTTGAGGAAAGAGAACAGAGGAAGGGAGAAGGGGAGAGCAAGGGGAAGTACTGGGAACTGAATTGGAGAAAATGATATGTCAAAATGAACCCCACTATTAGATACAACTATAATGCATGCACTAATTAAAAAGAAGACTAAAAAACAAAATCCCTACTCCACTCCACATCACAGTGAATCTATATTTCTAAACAAAGCCATGGGGCATGAGAGAGGGAAGTGAAGTTGGAAGAATGATATCACCATTGCCACATCAAGCACAAGGTTTCCTCTTGGCCAACTCCTAGCTCTTCTAAACACTACCTGGTACCTTGGGAAGATGCATGAAAATCTGTCTCAGTCTCCTTTCCATGGGGAAAACAATGTCAATCTCAGTTATTAGGATTCCATTGGCTTTGTCATGCTAATGCATATTAGGCATCAAAATACACTATCTCCTTACTGTACACTTGAGTTCCCATTTCCATCTCTATTTAAAAAGTCATTCCTGGTAATAACTATATAACCATGAAAGATAACATTGCCAATTCCTCATATTCTTTTTTTTTTTTTTTTTTTTTTTTTTTTTTTTTGAGACAAGGTTTTGCTAATTTTCCCCAGGCTGACCTTGAACTTGTGATCCTCTGCCTTCACCCTCCCAAGTAGCTGGGGCTACAGGTAAGAACCACCAGACCTAACTGTCCTATTATTCTTAATAAATGGTCTATAGAGTATAAGCACTAAGTTACAGTTTTAAAAGCTCTTGAACATCTGTTAGCTGATACAGTGTTTCAGGAACCTTCTGGGTTAGATAGGAGTCATGAAAAAGTAAGAGCTGTGAATTGCCCACATTCCCAGTCATAGGTGGCAGAGCATGAATCTGAAGCTTCGTCTTTTAATTCCAAAGCTCAAAACCTTCTGACCACAGGGCATTGCATCTATTGCCTCTAAAAACTTTTTTTTAGGAAAAACATAATAACTTTGTGGCCATTAGCAACAAAGCACAGTTTCTTAAGGTAATAGCAATAGCAATGCCATATAAATCAAGTTAACATCCTCCTGTGGCAGAGCAAGTGTCTTTGTCAAAGCTTGTCTGTCCATCTAGAGCTCTGAAAGACAGAAGCCGTGTCTTATTCATGGCTGTACCCCAGGTACCTGACAATATTCCTGTCATATTACAGGACAGGTTGAATGCATGTTTGCTGGATGAGTGAATGGGTTTGATAGGCACTTAATGATTTACAAGGCACTTCCACATGCTTCTTCTTTCTTGATTTTCCCAAACACCCTGGAACATAAAGGAAGGCCAATATCATTATCCACATCTCACAGATGATGATGTGTAGGTCATACCCCAACTGCTATGTGTTCTTTCTTTAAGAACTATAATGGACTCTTATTCCCTCCTGGAACAGACCCAGCTGAATTCTGCACCCCGCTATTGGCCCTGCCACACAAGTCTGCTTAAAAGCCAAAATAGACAGTTTCATTATTATCTTTCATATCTTAAAAAATACATTGAAATCTGAAAAACTCTGTGATAATTAAACAGAAAAAGAAAAAGAAAAGCTGAAGCTGAACCATTCACCCTGAAACTGTAAGGTGGGATGATTGTTATGCTCCTATTCTTTCCTATTCTCACCTCCTTTCGGGCTCCATTGTCTATAGCAGAGAGTATTCATCTCCCTCCACAAAAAGAATCTGTTTCCTACAGAATAGAGCTGTCAGGACTGTGGGAGCCTCGCTCTCCATGCCCACCCCTCCTGTTGGGTGCAGGGCACACAGCCGCTCCAGGATGGCTCCCCCACCAGATTCTCCTCCAGCACGCTGAGGACTCTCCCCTCACCAAGTGAACCTCTGGGGATACTGCTCCCTCTGCCTGGGTCAGGACCAGGACTTCCTCCAGGAAGTGAGTGCTGCACATTCCTGGTTCTTGGGAGCATCCAAAATCTATATCCTACCCACCTCTGCAGTCTCATCTCTCAAAGTTTCTCTTCCTCTCACTGTAACTGCAATCAAGGCAAAAAGTGTGTGTGTGTGTGTGTGTGTGTAGGGGGGTGATGTACCACCAGATCCGGCCTGAAACTCCTGTGTCACACAGTTCTTCACTCATTCATTCACTCCCTAGCACTGTGCTATGAATGCAGAAATGAATGTCATGCAGTTCCTACAGGCAAGAGCTCACAGTCCAGCAGGAGAAACTAAGATATACACACAGGGCTCTGTCACAGGTGAGGAACCCCATACCAAGGACTAGGGGACTAAAGGTAGGGACTGACTGCCTGACAGAGTTGGGCAAAACATCAGAAAAGGGTGATATTCTTCAGAGCTCTTAAAGACAGTGGAAGCTTCTATGTGGAGAAGGAGGAAAAGGAAAAGGAAAGGAAAGGGAGGGGAGGAAGGGAGAAAGAACACTGTACCAGCCAAATGTGGGAGAAAAGAACTGCCTCAGTTACTTTACCATAATATGAAAAAATTACTAGAGAGGTATAAATCATTAGCTAAGTCAAGGGGAACCAATGGAACTCTAAGCCGTCATGAGCACAGCAATTCCAAGAAGCAGCCCATGGGTGAGTGGTGTGAAAGCCAGGTCTTTGAGGAGGGGTGCTTTGAGGATGGCATCTCAGAGAAGGCCCTGGGGGCCAGACCTCTGAGGAGGGGCTACAGGCCAGCAGTGACAGCTTCACCTGAGGCGTGTCAAAGCTCGTCTGCACAAGCTGTGGAGTGCAGCCTGGGTTAGCTGCCACTGTGGGAAGGAACCACTGCTGTCGGGATGAAGTGTGTCCCCATCTCACCACTGACTCTAAGCCAGGGGTGATTTACCCTCCAGAGGATATCTGGCAATGTCTACAGATAATCTTAATTGTCACAACTAGGGGGTTGCTTCAAGAATTTGATACTTAGATGAGAGAGATGTTGAGCATTGTTGTACAATGCACAGATGGACCCCCCAACAAAGAGTGATCCAGTCCAAAATGCCAACAATAGCAGCTGGCACTAACATGGAGGCTAGGTTCTCAGAACAAGCAAAGACATGGTGGCAGATACAGACTGGCACTGGAGAGGGAGGACCAGCAGCCAAGAGAGCTCGAAACGATGCCAGGCATACTGCAGGTGCTCAGCACTGAGTGAGGCTCTGCAGGCACATTCCATAAACGACTTCATTGATGAAAGGTTCACAAGCAACACCACTTTCAAACTAACACTCTTAGTGGTATTTAAAATTCTTCAATTTGGGAATGAATCTAAAGTCTTCCAAGATTAAAATTTCTTCTGTTTATAAATTTGGTCTTTCATATTCTGCCTGTCTGTTGTCTAATGAGGAAGACAAGATTTCCTGAAGTCCAATTCTTAGAGTTTATAGAAAGTGTCTAAGAGTGCTTTGTGTTTTGCATTTATTCTTTGCACAAATGAGACCATATCACTCACTCTTCAGAAGCATTGTGAAGACTTTTGCATACTAACAAAGTTCTTTTGTGCTATTTATGCATGATAATATACTCTACTACTCTTATCTCACTTTATCCAGTATCTTCTTCCTCATTTTTCTATGAGAAAAACTGAGGCTTAAAGGAAGCAAAGTGTTGGGATTCTAAGCAGCCTGTTATGTAGAGGAGTGAAACTGGAACACTCTGAGGTAGCAGAAAAGGGGTTTGTAAGTTGCCTCAAGGTGGGTGACATTGCTGTGTACCTTAGTCCTTGCCTGTCTGGGCATTCTTCAAGTGCAGCTAGATTCTTATGGCATCCTAGACCCTTAGTGTTTTTCTCCCATAGCTCAAATCCCCACTCCCTTGTAGAATCAATGGAACAATTTAGGGTGTTACTTTTCCCCAAGTAAGCACAGTCTAGTGCAAAAGACAAAGGAGCTACTAAACAATTTCAGTACAAATCGCTAGGAGGAGGTGAGTTCAGGGTGTGTGGTATCATACAGACAGGGTGGGAGGTTCAGTTCTGAGAGGTAGGGGAAGCTTTTCTGCATGAGGCAAGACCAAAAAGACAGGGTAGAAAACAGGTGCTGGAGAGGGCAGCCTGCATGAGAAGGAAGAGCATATGCCAAGTGCAGAAATAAAGAATAGAGAGGACCTGCAGGTGGACTATGGACAGAATTAAGACTGAGAAGAAACTCCTGGTCAAAGAGGAGACTGGAGTGATGAACAGAAGTCAGAACAACAAGGGCCGGTGAGCTCTGTGGAGGAATTTGAACTTGATAATGCTACTCACTAATTATGCGGGGAGGTCATTTATCTTCTTTAAGTTTTTGCCCCCACATGTGTAAAGTAGGAGAGAGAGCATCTGCTCTGCCTGACAAACAGGGTCTGAGCTGTTCATATAAAACACACACACACAGAGGCATGTGGAGATTTGCTTAAGAAACTGTCACACATTATCACTACAGCATCCCAAGTCATCTTCGGAAAATAGAAGCAGCAGCCTTCTTTCCCTCCCATTTCCCTCTACCCCCGCCGAGGAAAAAGCTCCCTCTGGGAAAAAAGACTCTCCTTAGTCCTTTGCCAAAGCTTTCTCAAGCAATAATCCATAATGCAATCTTTATTGAAATTGTATTTCAGCCCCCCTCTGCTAAAAATATAAATACATGTGACTGCAGTCTCGGAATGGCCTTTGTGCCTTTCTGCCCCTGGTGTGCGCTTTCCTAAGTGGCTGCCCTCGCCGTAGGCACCAGTCCATGTGATAACATTATAATTTTGTGTACATTGTGCTCTTGGAGATCATGCTGAGGCCAGCACAAGGAACTGGCAGTTGACAACAGGCCTCAGCTTCTCTATGAAGATTTGTGGCTTTCCCCCTCTGTGAGTCCACTAGGGTCCAGAAACCAGATCTGGGTGACTGACCCCAAGAGGCATGGACACCAGCACCCTTGTGCATCTTGTGTGAGTGCTTTGTAGAAAAGGAGACAGCTTAAGATGGACTGTTCTAGATACAGGGACTGGCTCGTAGGAGAAGGCAGATCCAGAGCTTGACCGCCTGGACCAGGTAAACTCTGAGTTGCTGGAATCCACAACCAAATCTGGCAGGGCCTTAAAAACTCACTGGGGACAGTGGTTTGGATCAGCTTTTTAGTACATCCTCTTTCTACTACATTGCAACAATTCCCTTTCTAAGTAACTTTTATACTGCTAATTATCAACTCTATGAACATTGGAGGAATATTTAATAAATGCCTAGTAGGAGCTAATACTTATGGGCAGTTGGGGATACAGGGATGAGCAAGGCACAATTTATTGTGTGTCGAACTTAGATTGGATAGGAATCAATTGCGTGATTAGTGTTAATGCTGATCTTCCTTGATTATGACAGTGGGGGACAACAGCTCCTGAGGCTAAAGAAAAACCACATTTTGTCTGGGGTAACGGCTCCAATGCCAGCATTCAAAAAGATTCGGTCACCATTGCTCTTTGTTTTTCCTTAGTCTATTCATTTGCATTGAGGAAGGAAGGCCAAAGCCTCTCACCAATCACCTTACACACTGAGCCACAGATCCAAACAGCTCAGATTATCTGTTTAATTCTCTAGGCTGCAAGGGGGCATTTACCATTGTCTACGTCTTATCCAAATGTAATGGATTAATTCAGAGCCCAGGGGGGAAAGTCATAAATACTGTGTTTAGAAGGAAAGCTATATAGAGAAGAGATATGAATTCAGAGGACGAACTTACAGGAGAGAAGAGTCTATTGAGTTGGGGGCAATTCTGTTGAGGCCAGGCCTGGACTGCTCAAAGCCAAAACGCTCAGTCCACATCCAGATGGTCTCCAGCACTCTGCCAATGACTACTCCACCCACATGCTTACCCTAGACAGGGGCCCACCCATCACTAGGGGAATATGGTGAGACTGGAGAGTGGAAGACAGCAAGTCAGGCTGCACACCATCGGGAGAAAAACCTAGAACACTGGCGTTTCCTTAGAAACCCCACAAGTTGGGATGGGATGGTAGTCACCATGAGGCAGAGCTGCGTTTGATTCCTTCAACAAAGATCGTGTCCTGGAAGGAGAAGGAAGCAGCTCAGTCTTCCACACAAGACCCAGAGAGAGCAGCCTCCTGTGGAGGCTGTGAGGGAGCAGATCTGGATCCCAGATGTCTGCAGGCAGCGGCTAGCAAGGAGAGGCCACTGTACTCAAGAGCATGCAGTGAGGAACCCTGACGCACAGGCAAAGGAGATGGTGTGCTCTCATGACCTGAGACCTCCCATACAGACTCCTTGGTGAGTAGCACGTGATAATCTATAACCTTCAGCATACAACTGAGAGCATAGCTGGTTCCATCTAATCCTAAGAGCATGTCCAACTCGCCCTCACTGGGGAGCTCAAGCTCTGGAAACAGAGCTCAATAAGAACTCTGTCTCCATTACTTGATATCTCTGTAATTTGCAGCAAATTATTTAACTTCTCTGAGCCTTATCCATGGAAGGAAGATACATTCTAGTCCCTACCCTAGGGTAGTGTGCAGAATTAAAGGAAATAATACATGCGACATACTTAGAATAGTATCTGACTTACTCTAAGCATTCATGTCGAGATTAGAGGGAAGTAGGATACATGTACACTTGGAATGAATTCCATTGAGGTCATCCACTTCCATAGCCCAAAAGAAGCCATAGACAAAAATCACATACTGTATTGTTCCATTTGGACAAGGCTCAAGAACACAATAAATTCAGTCAGGATAGTGGGTCCCTGTGGGGTGTTTACTGAGGGGCAAGAGTGACATTGCTGGGGTGCTGCCACTTTTCTGTGTTGAGAAGCAGTTACATGAGTGTATGCCACATAAGAACTCCCCACCCTTTGCACCTAATGTTATGGTGCCTGTGGACTGTAGGCATCCTCATTAGCGATCCCCATGGTACACAGTCGCAGGAAATGAAGATATGGGTAGAACTCGGGATATGTGGCAGCTGGTACATCCCCCAATGGACTTCATGTGGAGTGGACTATGGGAATACGGACTCTTTCAAGCAGGTCTGGGGCTGACTCTTCCCATGAGCTCGGCCAGAAAGGCGCTCACCCCTAATACTTAGCGGATGAAAGGAAGACTCAGAATGACCAGGTCATTTGTCCATGCCCACAGTTGGCAAAGGTAGAGGTAAGCAGAGAAGCTAGACTACATGCTACAGGACACTTCAATCTGTTTATAGAATTTCTTTCCATCCACACAAGATGGATTTCCTAGTTCTGAAGAAGGAAATAAAAGCAGGTGCTGTTTTTCTTAAGAGTTTCTTCCCCTGAGAAAGAGACCTTCCAAACACGAATGAAGCAGAACAAGTGTTATTGACCCCTGTGGCCCCTGAGGTGACGGCAGGTAGAAATCCAAGAGTGTGTGGTCTGAGTAGAGTCAGTATCCCATTTCCTCTGCCTCAGGCGGGTGCAGCAGCAGCGAGGACCATGGGTGGGCAGAGGCAGTGAGGCCATCATACCCTCTGTGGGGTTGTAGAAAGCTCTGGGAGCTTTCCTTGGAGGGGAAGGACTCGCCTGCATCAGAGAGTTCCAGCAGGTTTCAGAGTAGAGCAAGGTTAGAAAAACCTGTACCCGCTACTATTACAAGAGCTGAAGATGCAGTTATGCCCAGAAGAGGCAGGCCCTGCCCTCGTGGAGCTGATGTTCTAATGGAAGGAGCGGATATTAAAGAAGAAAAGGAGTAAAGAGAATATTGCAGGGCTACAATTAAGCGGAATAAGTGAAAACCGAGCAGGGAAAGACGGGGAGACTATGGGGAGAAGCTGTGCGTGTGACCATCAGGGAAGGCCTGTCCACGAGGCGGGAACTTACAGTGACTTTTCACAGCACAGTGGGGCGGGCTCAGGTCTGGGAGCAGCCAGACACATACACATCATACCTCAGCAGAGTAAGTTCCCTCCTGTGCTCTCTAACTGGTTCACTGAAGCCCAGTCATGCTCTTAGAATCCAAGCATAGCTTTTGCACCTCAAGTCAAATCTATAAAAAGTTGTATCACTTTGTTATAACATAAGTCCTAAAGGTTTCAAATAATTTAGGGCACAGTTACCAGACTAAAAAGAAGAAGACTAAGGAGTGCATGCTTAGAGAACCCAGATCCTGAGACTTCTACCAATATCAGTCCAGAGCTTTTCCTGTTATGTCACTAATATATGCTGGGAGATTAGGAGAGAGAAAAACAAGACAGCTCTTGCCTTTGAAAAATAAAATATACTCTAATATGTGGACAAGTCACATGCACAACTAAGCGCAGTACAAAGTAGAAAGTGTTATAATCACAGTGTATCTACAGAACTGAGCGAATGTAAGGTATCGTCACAGCCTTAGGCCAAGCAATGTCAGCAATGCAGAGGGACCCACTGCCCACGTTTAGATGAGGCTATTGCCCAGGAAGGAAGAAGAGAACCAAGTAAAAATGTTCCACAGTGCTCATGGAGTCTCCAAGGAGGGAGTCTTCCCTCTCTCCTCCTCCCCCTCCTCCTCCCCCTCCTCCCCCTCCTCCCCCTCCTCCTCCTCCTTCTTCTTGTTCTCTCTCTCTCTCTCTCTCTCTCTCTCTCTCTCTCTCTCTCTCTCTCTCTCTCTCATCCACTGAGAAATACTTCCTGCATGCCAACTCTACACTAGGTACTTAATGGACATTTTTATAAACATAGCAAGGTCCCTGCCTTAGGGAGCTCAAATCCCATGTAAAGGAAATACTTGTAAATAGACATTCACAACGCAAATTCATGAACACATACATAAAGCAGCCGGAGAACAGGAATAAAGGGATTTTATCTCTGGATTGAGGAATGCCTTAAGGTGGAGAAGACAAGGGTCTAGGCATTGCATTTTAGGCAACAGGATAGCATTATTTGGAATCACAAAATTTAAGAGGCCCAAAGTGCTTTAGAAAACTATGCCACGGCTGCCTAAAGAGTAACTCATGTGGAGTTGTGGAAGAGAGGCAATAATTAAAACAAACATCTATTGAATCTTACTGAGGGCCAGATCCTGCTCTCAGTGAATCTGTGTGTGTGCGTGTGTGTGTGTGTGTGTGTGTGTGTGTATGTGTGTTCATTTAATCTTCCCGTAATCATGCACATAAATGTTATCATCACTCCCATTTCACAGAAAAGAAATCTGAAGAGATGAAGTAATGTGCTCAAGATCAGGAAGCAAGCAAGTGAAAACACAGAGATATGAACTCCAGGAATCAGTGCCTTAACCCTGACATGGTGACCAAGAACCTGGAGGCCAAATTCAAAACTAATGACTTCACTATCTACTTAAGGCTTTTAAGCTAGGGGATGATATTGTCAGAGTTACATTTCAGAAAGACTGAATTGCTGCAATCTAAAGAATGAGATCAAGGTTTAGAAAACCAAAAACACAGTAGTTGGCTAGGAGCCTTGTAACTGTGCCAGGAAGGAGGCTGAGCGTTGAAGGCAGGAGGTACCAACAGGCTCAGAGAGGTTGGTTATTTAAGGTGAAGAGGGAACAGCACTTAATGAAAGACAGGATGAAGGGTATAAGAAAGAAAGTTTAAAGGAGGGTCTTCCCAAGGGCAGATCCTGCTTTAACAGGCAGATCCTACCCTTAAGGTAATGAGAGAAGAGAATATTCTTATCATGGCAAAGGACAGTCCTGTCAAGTCTCTGAGCCCAGGCATGTGACTTTAGAAGGCTGATCCAAATAAGGACCGTTCCTAAGCAGGCTGTCAGCCCCATAGCAACCTTGGGTATTCCCTCTCTGCTTCCTTTCTGCCTTGCTTTCCTTCCTTCTTCCCTCCCTTCTTACATTTAAAAAAAATGTAAACAAATCATGCACACATAGAAAATTCAAGCAGAATTTTGCAAATATGCAAAGAGAGTAAAATTTGCCTTAAATCCCATCACGATTCTCACCAGGGTGAACCTCCCAGGCATTCAAAACTGCACAGCACACACGTGAACACATGTTCACACGCTTGCACACACTGAAACTCTTTGTTCTGAAACCTGTTTTTCCCTTATTCTATTATTTCGATCTTTCAAATTCAATGACTATAGACCTAAGTCATCTTTTTCAGCAGCTAGCTGGTATTCCATTTTCTGTTCATACCATAATCTATTACAAGTTTTAACAATGACCAAGTGAGCAGATGGACAAATCC
The DNA here is from genome assembly GCF_902686455.1 of Sciurus vulgaris. NCBI lineage: Eukaryota > Metazoa > Chordata > Mammalia > Rodentia > Sciuridae > Sciurus > Sciurus vulgaris. The sequence continues at coordinate 46,777,805 of NC_136461.1, forward strand.
TCTCCCTTCAAAACATCTATAAGTCTGGACAAAACTAACAAAATTGACCAGTTTTACCAGTCTGGACATTAGCCAATAGTACATAGCAGTCTGAGAAACAATTATTCTTGAAAATCTGCTGAACTTCTGGCCAGAACAGTTGGACCCTATTGCATTCTTGCCTGGGACTGCCCCCCACCCCACCCACTCTTAGGTTTAGTTGACCTGGAAGTACTAAAAGGGCAGGATCTGAAGACAATTTCTCTGCCAAGGAGAAGGGAACTCAAAGGATTTGAAAGAACTGGAGATGCCCCTCCACGCTCAGGTCTGTTTTCTGTGGAAACAATGGTTCCTCAAGGCTGCCCAGGGGGTGGAGGGTCCACTGGTCTGAGACAAGCATACCCCTGACTGAGGCTGCTCATATGGCTCTAGCCATGCACACACTCCTGAAGATCTTGAGGCTGAGTGCATGTGCACAGCTCACAAGCAAGGGGAGAAGAGAAATTCGGAGCCAGAGCAGCTTTGCAAACCACCTGAACTTTTAATGTGCTATTCTACCCATGAAGTTCCAAGGATGTCTTACTAGTTTGAAATGCTTGAATATAATGTTTGCCCAGGCATCATTGGCTGACTGCGAAGCTATGCAACACAGGGCAACCCTTAGGCTTAAAGACGAAAAAAGCAAAACAAAACAAAAAAACTAAACAGAGTTATTAGTATTTTACACTGGAGGGGAGGAGGAAGGAGGATGCATACCTTTAGCCTGTGCCAGTTATTAAACAGCTTCATGACCTCAGATTTTAAAAATTACATATATATACACACACACACACACACACACACACACACACACACACATATATACATATATGTGTGTATGTTTAAAATAAACACACCACACACTATTTGGATCTGGAATGTGCTCAGAAGTGGAGATTTTAATGTGCTAAGAGGCCAAGATGGGGTTTGGGGAAAGTGATTAGATCATGAGGGTTCTGATCTCATTGGTGGATTAATCCACTGATGGCTGAATAGACTACTGTGAGTGAGACTTAGTTGGAGGAAGCTAAGCACTGGGACTGTGCCCTGTAAGGGTTTATATACTCTCCACTCCTTTTCCCCAGCCCTCACCCTGCCCCTTGCTTCCTGGCTGCCGTGAGCTGAAAGCTTTCCTCTACCATGCCCGTCTGCCATGATGTATCTGCAATGGAGCCAGCTGACAATGGACTGAATCCTCTGAAACTGTGAATCAAAATAAATCTTTCCTTTCCTAAGTTGTTTTTGTCAGGTATATTGGTTACAGTAACAATATACTAACACACACACACACACACACACACACACACACACACACACACACAAGTGACCAAAGGTGAGAGGAGATTCTTTTGTAAACTCCAAATCTCATGTTCAGTTTTGAAGTTTTATAACCCATCTGTTTCCAAGCAACAGTGGGTGAAGAATACTTTATTTCCACTCAAGTTCTTCTCCATGTTGCAAAGTTGGCTTGGAAGATTCTTAAATCAGCAGTGAGTGTGTGTCAGTGAAGAACATGTCAAACCACATGATGTTCCCTCCTTACAAAGCCCTCCTTACTATAAGGGAGAGGTGATCAGCACCTGCATTCAGAACAGGCATTTAGTACTCAGGGTTCTCCAAATGGTACAGATTCTTCAAGGTTCTTCTGAGTTTTATGGCAAATAACAGCCTCCTTTAAAAACTGGAATAATTGTTAAATGTAGCAGGCTGCTGAAGGGACACTGACGTGATTCTCACACACACATTATAACAGACATATGAAATGCTACCAGTGACATTGCCTGCTTGTGACAACCAGGATGTGGCTATATCCCTGGGCATGATATTACTTCCAATCCTCTAATGTGATAGAAAAAAAGAAAAGAAAAAATAAAAAAGGAAGGAAGCTCAATAATAATCCAACCCATCCTTTACTAAATGCAAGAATCTCCTCCATTACATCCTCAAGGGCTCCTTTCAGTGTCTGTTCAAACATACATAATAGATACAGAAGATTACAGGAGAATAGAGGTTAGATCTGGGTCATGTTCAGTCAGTAGATGTATTTTATTTGGTTAACAAATTTTTTTATTTTATTTTAACAGTTGGGCTTGGTAGCACATTCCTGTAATCCCAGCTATTCAGGAAGCTGTGAAAGGAGTAAGTTGAAAGCTAAGTTAGGGAAATTTAGCAAGACCCTATCTCAAAACAAAACAAAAAGGGTTGGGATGTAGCTCAATGTTACAGCACTTGCCTAATATGTGTGAGGCCCTGGGTTCAATTCCCTGCAAGCATGAGCACACACACAGACACACATAGACACACACACACACACACACACACACACACACACACACAATATTTTCAAATCAGGAGATTTTACACCAAAACCTGGTTGTCTAACATCTTCTACAGAAGCATAATGTTGGTCTGGTCACTCTGGGCCCCATTCCAACATGGAAACAACAGAATGGGGGTGATGAATGGGTACTTCCTTTGAAAAGAGCCTGGACCCTCTAGTTCACCACAGTCTCTACCACTCTCTAAAGTCCACAGAATCTCAACACTCACACTGCTACTTGTATTAAGATGAAGAAAAAAAGACAAGTCGCAGACCTTTCCCTAGCGAGGAGAAATGAAAGGTAGACTGAAAGAGCTCTGGTTTCTCACACCAAGATCATTCACTAAGCGCATGCCCTCAGGATGTGAGTGTGTGAGTCCTCCATCCCATCAGTCACCTCCCTCCATCAGTTCACCAGGCAATTCCTGCAAATCTCTCCAATTCTCCATGCGTCATTTTATCAGTCTGCAAAAGGAGGCTGTCTTCTGGACCCTAGCTCTGCACCTGACAGGCATGCCTTAGAAGCCATTTGATAGCATCTCTAAAAGGACACTGAGCTTCCCAGATGTAAGTACATACAACAGAGTACGCACGTTAACGTGTGGAGGTGTTATTAAAGTTGCTTATCTACCTCCAGATGACACTCTCTTATAAGTGGCTAGCAACCCATGGTCAGATAATGCTAAGAACTATTCCAAGCCCAGTCTAGTTGGCAGACCTATAGACCTGCCAAATTCTGTAGAGAAAATTCCAGGGCATAAGGCAGGATGGTAAGAGGAAGAGGAACTCTTTTAAAATCATTGTTGCTAAAGCAGAGAAATGAGCAGATAGGAAGTGAAGCATCTGAAAGACAGTGTTGCTGTCAGTCATTGTGGCACACTATAGGGTTACACACCTGGTTGCATGATCCTTTGATTCTTAAAAAGAAAAATATTCCATGAGATAGCTGTTATTTTCAGTTTTGGAATGAAAGTTTTGAGCTTTAGTTAAGTAATGTTTCCATGAACCCACAGCTACAAAGTAAAAAGACTAGGATTCAACTTCAGCCCTGATTTCTTAATTGCAATTCAAGTTTTCTTCTCTCTACTTATGGGAGAAAAGAGCACATTGCATGTATTAAGTAATTACTATATGCCAGGCTAAGTTTGTTTTTGTTTTTCATTTAAGCTCTATTGAGGCATAATCTCTATACCACAGAATTTAGATTTTTATGTGTACAATTCTAAGATTTTTGGTAAATTTAGATTTCTGCAACTGTCAACACAATCTACTTTTAGAACAATTCTATTACACCAAAAAGATCCCTGTGTCTATTTATAGTACATCTTGTTTCCACTCCCTGATCCAGGAAACAACCAATCTGCTTTCTACCTCTATAGATTTGTTTTTCTGGACACTTTGTACAAATAGAATTACATAGTATGTGATCTTTTAAATTGGCTTATTTTAACTAGCATAGTATTTTTGAGGTTTCGTCCATATTCCAATATTATCAGTATTTCAACACTTTTTATTCCACTGAATAGACTACATTTTGTGTATCCTTTCATCAGTATGTGACATTTGAATTGTTTCCACTTATTTGGATTCTATACATAATGCTTCAACAAACATTCCTGAACAAGTCTTTTGGGGACACATTTTCATATGAACACATACCTGTGAGTGGATATGTGGGTTATATGGTAAATTCATGTTTAACTGTTTAAGAACCTGCTAAATCATTTTCCAGACTGGGTGTATGATTTTATATTTTTTACTAGAATATTTGAAACAATTATATAATGCATATTCCAGTTTCTCCACTTTCCCACCAACATTTATTATTCGACGTTTTGATTGTATTTACTCTGTTCACTGTGGAGCAGTATCTAATCAAGGTTTTAGCTGGCCTTTCTCTAGTGATTAGTGATGTGTCATTCTTTCCATGTGCTTACTAACTATTTGATTTTCTGATGGAATAGTTATTTCTTTTGCCTGTTTTCAGATTATGTTGCTTCGTGCCAAGTTCAACATATACATTTTCTCATTGCTGCACTAGAAAGGGTCAGTAGAATCCTCACTTCTGCAGATGGAGAAACTGAGTCAGGAGAGGTTAAATAACTTGCCCAGGGTCATCCTCCCTAGCTAATACTTACAGCAGTTCTGGCTCCAAACATGCAGGTTCTTTTCCTGTTAAAGTTGCTGTCTGGTAGTTGGTGGCTAATTGCAGCCCACAGGCATGTCTGTATGCTTCATACCACAAAAAAATACTACTAGGACTTAAAAATTGGAAAGATTCACAAAGAAATCCAGATTCTCTATTTTCTGTGACGTGACATAAGACCTCATAGCACTAGGTGCACATGGCACGTTCTGTAAGAATTTCTGTGAGAACTGAGCAGCAGGCGCCCCCTCTAGACAACAGATCCTGTACTCACCAGGGAGACACAGGCAACCTGACCTCTCCACACTTCACCGACATTCCTGGTCCTGCAGGCTTTGGAGTTTGTAACCATCTTTTCCCCAATCACCCCCACCCCACACACCTGGCCGTTTTGGGAAACTCTTTTTATACAGGTAATGTTTGAAAACCTAACTCTACTTTTTTTTGAAGGGGGAAAGTACTAGGTATCAAACCCAGGGCCCAATGGTCACTCGCATGCCAGGCAAGTGTTCTACCACTGAGCCACATCCCCAGGCCCAACTCTACTAGAATACATGTATGTAAAGCCAAGATGAAGTAGACTGTATGGCAAAGCCAGTCTGTAATTAGGGCAGCATTCACTGCAGAATAGTGTTCCTTTGGGCAGTGGTGTAAAAACAAGAGTGTTACATCTGTTTTTTCAAATCTAATATGTAAAATAATGTTATAAAATTGGAGCACCTATGACTGAAAGAAAGGAGGTGAATTTGAAGTCATCTTTTATAAATGCTGTTTTACAGAAGAAAAATCTAGGGCTCAGCGAAGTTCAGTCATTAACCCAGAGTCACCCCGCTGATGGGGAAATCATATAGTCGGAACTCAACCTGAAGTGCTTGGGCACTGAGGTCAGGATGCTGCCTTACAAACCTCTGCTTTCCTAGTGCTGGGCACAATATCTTACATACAAAAAAAATGGTTCTATGAGTATTTGTTAAATGAAAGAAAATAATCTGTCAACATTTGTGATTAAAAGTGATACATTTTAATTTGCTAACCACTACAGACATTCAGGTTGAAAAGAAAAGCAGAGCAAGTTCTGCATAACTGGCCTAATGTACCTGAATATCCAGGTATTACTTGAGGCTGGGGTAGAATCAGCCATTTGCAAAGCACTTCACATGCAGTGCTGTGCCCATTGCTAGGAGGGATTACAGTACACAGGGCCTGGTGTTCCTTGGATTTAGGGAGATACCGGAGAGGAAAACTGGTTTACAAGATGCCTTGCAGCCTTCCAACCACCCTGCAAAGTATACATGTGTCCCAACCTCAGCATCAAAAATGAAAAGACCAACCTGCCCAAGGTTCCCATATTTGATAAAACTGACTTCAAAGCTCACTTCTTTGTCCTATACCACAAATATTTGACAATTTACATTTGTGACATGAGAACTAAATAGGAACAATGCCTGAACTGTTGGCAGACAGTCCAAAATCCACTGCAGAAGTGCTCTGACTTCCAACAAGAGGGACTCTCCTAGCCTCTACTTTGTCACCCATGAAGGGGTCATGAATATGCTCTCTTCCCAGGAGGCTGTGAAGACCAGTCACCTTAGTGGATGTGGAAGAGCTTTGGAAACAGAAAGTCTAAGGTTAGTTAGGTCCTTTAACCCTTGCAATATGGCCTCTGTCTGCTTAGTGTTTTCAAAACTCTTATTCACAAGAGCACAAGCAACAATCTACTATTAAAGAGGTAACCTCCTCAGTCTTTTCCCACCACTTAAACCTTTTTGAAAATACTTAATACCAGTATCCATCCCCTCCCCTACTTTCTGAAACTATCTCATCTTTGTCTCTGTGCCAGTCTCTCTCTCTCTCAAGCACAAATTCTCACATGTGCATGCATGTGCATGTGCATACACGTGTGCACACAACACACACACACACACACACACACACACACACACACCAGAGTTATGTGTTGCATTGTACCCTCCCAGAATTCATATTCCAAAGTCCAAACCTCTAGGACCTCATGAAATTATTTTGAAATAGTGTTGTTACTGATGTGATCTGAGATCATTATGGTGAGCTCTAATGCAGTACCACTGGTGTCCTTATAAGAAGAGGAGATTTGGACACAGAGATGGACTTGTGCACAGGGAGGATGCCCTGTGAAGACTGGAGTTGCACAGCTGGGAGCCACTGGGTACCTGAGCTAGGGGTGAGGCCTGGAACAGATCCTCCCTCAGGGTCCCCAAAAGGCAGCAGCCCTGTGGATACCTGACTGCAGCCTCCAGAACTGAGGGGAACATTTCCCTTGTCGGAGTCACTCAGTGGGTAGCACTCTGTTATGGCAGCCCTAACACGCAGGTGTGCAGGTATCTCTTCTCATCATTTCTCTTCCCATTCCTTTTCTCTCGTTTCTCTACCTTCTTCAGGCCATCTCTGGTTGTTCTGATCCAATATCATGGCTTCAGTGAGCGACCCCACTTGTAGGGACACCAAATCTGTGTCTCTTGTTTGACCTTTTCATTTCTAGCCGATGTTGTCAGAAGTCCGCAAACACCTTGCACCTGGTACCTGAGAGAGAGCTAACATATTTCCTCCTCAATCACAGAATGGTAATTTCTCTCCTTGGTTAATGAGGACCCTCTACAGGCAGTAGTGCTGAAAAATCTCAGCTTTGAAAATAATCAGAATGATGTTCCACACCTGGTTTTCTTTCCTCAGCTATAAAATGGTAATTAAAAGTAACAAATGGGTTTGGGGATGGGAAAAGGCTAATCAATGGACACCAAGTTGTGGTTAGATAGGAGCAGAAAGTTCTGGAATGCTGTTGCACAGTGGGGTGACTACAGATAATAATGCACTCTGTATTTCAGAAAGCTGGAAGAAAGCATTCTGAATGCTTTAACCATAAAAAAATGATAAATGATTGAGAAGATAGATACTTTTATCCTGATTTGAACATTGTATAACATATACAGGTATGAAACATCACAAATACCCCATAAATATGCACAATCTTTATGTTCTATATTTCAGTTAAAATAAATTTAAATACAAAAGCTTTTATGAGAACTCGTTATAAAGAGTAACTGAAATAACATGTCAAGTGCTCCAGGGCAATGATAGTGACTGATTTATGGTTCACATGGTGAATGGAAGCCACTGTTATTAGCTTTCTTATTCATTACCGTCAGAGGTCAGTGAACTTCTCTATAAAAAGACTCATAGAAAATAGTTTAGGTTCAGGACACAAAGTCTCTTACATTTTCTTTTCATTTATTGTTTTACAACTATTTTAAAATGTAAAAAACGTCCTTATTTGGTATGCCATACACCAGGATTCAGGTCAGCTTACTCTCTTGCCCACCTCAGGGCTAATGCCTGTAGGCCAAGGCTGAGCAAGAGCACCGAGGTCAGAATCTAGTCTTGCTCCTGACCTTAGGAGGGAAGCACCTGGTCTTTTACCACTAAGTATGACATTAGTTATCAATCTTTTCCAGATGCAGCTTACCAGACAGAACAAGTTCCTTCTGTTCTAAATTATCAAAAGTTTTTGTCAAGAGCAGGTGTAGAGGGAAATGAGGGGTGGGGAAGGGGGTGGGGAAGGAAAGACAATGGAATAAGACTTGTATGATTACACAAATGATGTGACTCTATTTTGTGTGCAACCAGAGAAGTGAAAAGTTGTACCCCATTTGTGTACAATGAATCAAAAAAATATATTTTTTTTTTAAAAGGTGATCCTGGGTTGCCTAGGATCCTAAGAACTTGGTTCCAGTTACAGGTTCCTTTATAAACATCTCCCCTATCCCCCAGTGATTTGAAGTAAATGGAATGGATTTCTGTTCCTTTGTCAAAATGATCTGATTAAATTTTATAGATAGGAAAAAAAGAAAGCAGGTATTGAATTTTGTCAAATATTTTCTTAGGCATGTCTTAAGATGTTCCACTCTACAAATAGATTTTATTAATATGGTATATTAAACTAATTGCTTTTTAGATGTTAAACCAAGCTTGCATTCTTGAGATACAGTCCACATGATTGTGATGTATAACTTTGTTTTATGTTTCTAAATTTGATTTTCCACATTTTCTTGAGAATTTTTGCTCCTATATTCATAGGGAGCATTTATCTATAGTTTTGCTTCCTTGCCTTGCCTTTCACATGGGGCACTGGATGAGTTGGCAAGTGTTTCCTCCTCTTTTATATCTTGGAGGAGTTTGCAAGGGTTAGATGTTCTTTTTTACTATTTTATTTGTTCTTTTTAGATATACATGAAAGTAGAATGTATTTTGGCATATTTTACATGTATGGAGTATAACTTTTTCTAATTAGGATCCTATTCTTGAGGTTGTACATGATACAGAAAAACTCTGGTCATGTATTCAAATACAAGACTAGGAAAGTCACATCGGATTGATTCTGTCCTTCCTATTTTTCTCCTACCTCCTTTCCCTTCATTCCCCTTTATCTAATCCAATGGACTTCTGGTCTTCCCTTCCGCACCCTCCCTTGTTGTGGGTTAGCATTCATATAATCAGAGAGAACATTCAGCCTTCGGTTTTTTGGGACTGGGTTATTTTACTTAGCATGATATTCTCCAGTTCCATCCATTTACCAGCAAATATCATTATTTCATTCTTCTTTATGGCTGTGTAACTGAGTCATCTTCCATTGTGTATATATACCACATTTTCTTTATCCATTCTTCTGTTGAATGACACCTAGGTTGGTTCCATAGCTTGATTATTGTGAATTGAGCTGCTACAAACATTGATGTGACTGCATCACTGTAGTATGCTGATTTTAAGTCTTTTGGGTATATACCAAGGAGTGGGATACCTAGGTCAAATGGTGATTCCATTTCAAGTTTTATAAGGAATCTCCATACTGCTTTCCAGAACGGTTTCACCAATTTGTTGTTCCACCAGTAATGTGTTAATGTACCTTTCTCCACACATCCTCTCCAATATTTATTGTTACTTGTATTCATAATAATTGTGATTCTGACTAGAGTGAGATGGAATCTCAATGTAGTTTTAATTTTTATTTCTAATTGCTAGAGATGTTGAACAGTTTTTCATATATTTTTTTACCACTTGACCATTCATATTTCTTCTTCTGTGAAGTGCTTGTTCAGTTCCTTTGCCCACTTATTGATTGGGTTATTTGTAAGACAAATAACAACAAAAACAAGAGATCTCTGTATATCCTGTTGTCTATTGATGGCCTCTAGGCTTGTTCTGTAACTTGGGTATTGTGATTGGTGGTGCAATAATATTAGTATGCATGTATCACTATAGAATACTGATTTTAGTTCTTTTGGAGAAATACCAAGGAGTGGTATAGCTGGGTTGTATGGTAGCTCCATTCCTAGTCTTTTGAGATATCTCCATACTGCTTTTCAAGGTGGATATACTAATTTTCAGCCCAACCAACAACATATAAGTGTACCTTTTCCTCCACATTTTTGCCAACATTTATTATTATTTGTATTTTTTATGATTGTCATTCTAACAGGGGTGAGATGGAATCTCAGTGTAGTTATGATTTACATTTCCCTGATTGCTAAGAATGCTGAACATTTTTTCATATATTTGCCATCCATTTGCATTTGTTCTTTTCAGAAATGTCTCTTCGGTTCAATTTTCCATTTATTGATTGGGTTATTTCTTTGGTGTTTTGTTTGTATTCTGTATATATTCTGGGTATTAATATCCTGTCAGAAGAGGAGTCAATTTTTAATTTGATTTGTGTCACTAAAGAACATACTTTACAAAATTAAAATTATTTTCAACTTACTGAAACGTGTTTATGCACAAGCATATGTGGAGAATTAGTCTATGTGTACTTGAAAAAATATGTATTCTGTTATTAAATGGAGTGTTCTATTGCCATTTAGGTGATATTGGTTGATAAAAGTTATTTAACTCATCTATATATTTGCTGATTTTCTGTCTAATTGGCCTATCAATTTTTATTAACATTGCTAAATATTATTGAATTGTCTACAGATACACTTTGACTATGATGGGGTTATATCCTGATAACCTATCATAAGTAGAAAATAATGTAAGTCAAAAATGCACTCAATACCCCCTAAAGCCCAACAAAAAAACAAACAAACAAAAAAAAACATAAGTTGAACCATTGTAAGTTCAGATACTCCTTAGCTTATGATGGAACTATACTTCAATGAGTCCATCATAAAGTAGAAAAGTCATACACTGAACCATTGTAAGTCAGGGACCGTCTGATATTTCTCCATTTAGTTCTTTCTGATTTTGCTTTATGTGTCTTAGGACTTTATTGTTAAGTGCATGTATGTTCTAGTTCCCTAATATCTTATTCTTCTTTTTCTCTAGAAACATTTTTTTTTCTTAAAGTCTATTTTATTTGTTATTAATATAGTGACCCCAGTTCTCTTTTGTTTACCTGGTGTCTCTCTTCCTATCCTTTTACTTTCAACCTATTTGATTCTTTGAATCTCAAGGGTATGGTGCCTTGTAGAAAGCATATAGTAAGATTCTCTTTTTTGTAGGTATGCTTAACTGATTTACATTTAATGTAATTATTGATATGATTGAATTTACATTTGCATTGATACTTATTTTCTGTTTCATGACTTATGATCTCTTATTTAATTGCCTTCTCATGCATAAGATAGATATTTTCTTGTATACTGTTTTAATTCTTTGTTGAACTTTTGTGTATTCTGAGTTATTTTTTAATGAATTTTCCAAGGACTTCACTTTGTATGTGTGTGTGTGTACACATGTGTGTGTGCTGGGGACAAACCGAGCACGTTGTGAATGACAGTCAAGCACTCTACCACTGAGCTATAACCCCAGCCCTCACTATGCATCTTATCATCTGGGTGTCATCCTTTCAGCTCCAAAAAATTTTCTTTGATATTTCTTTTTTTAATTTGATAAACAGACATTGAATGTCTACTATGTACCAGGGTTTGTTCACACAAAGATGCACTTTAAAAACTTACAGTTTACATTTGATGTTTTATTTTTTACATTTTTGATTAATAAAATGGTACAAAATTCTAAAATTATCAAAGGAGTATTAAAGGAAAAAGTGGTACAAAATTCTAAATGTGTCAAAGGAATATTAACGGAAAAAGTAAGTCTCATTTTCCTAGTCATACACTTTCTCTCTCTGGGTAAAAACACTATAATTTATTTATTGTGAATCTTTACCGACAAGTTGAAAGAACTGATTTTTTAAACAGAAATGATTTTATACTGTGTACATATCTGTCATTTTGTTTGGTTTTTCTATTATATCTTGGAGATTTTTTTATTCTTAATATGGAGAGCAAGAGCATTTGTTTTAACAGCTGCTTTCTGTATAATAATTAACATATTATTAATCATAGATAATATTTCATTTACCTAGTTGCATTTTAAATGGATATTTAAGTTGTCTTTAATTTCTTACTACTAAAAATAATGCTATAATGACTTTTGTACTCTATATTAGGGTTTTTAAAACACTAATTATGATATGCGGATGCTAACTCACAATAAGGGGGCATAGGGAAGAGCAGAGTTACTTTATATTAGGTAAAGGGGAGTGAAGGGAGGGGAAGGGACATGGGGTAGGAATGGTAGTAGAGTGAAACAGACATTATTACCTCATGTGCATGTATGACTATGTGACCAATGTGATCCTGCAATATGTATAATCAGAAAAACGAGAGATCACACTCCATTTATGCATGATGTATCAAAATGTATAAATGCATTCTACTGTCATGCACAACAAATTAGAACAAATTGTTAAAAATTTTTTTAAAAAACATTGTGAGTTAATATAAATCATGTTTTATGAATTAACACTCGCATCTAAAAATTATTTTTAAAAATTCTGCTTCACAATCCTCTCAGTCTTTATCTGTGAATACCTTTATTTCACCTTCCTTTGTGAGGAGTGGTTTTGGTGGATGTGGAACTCTCGGTTGATAGGTGTCTGTGTCTTAGCACGTGTCCTATGTCATCACAAAGCCCTCCTACCTGTATCATTTCTGATAAAAAGCAACTGTCTGTCTTATTGTGGTCCCTGTACATAAGAAGTCATCTTGCTCTTGCTGCTCATGAGACTGCCACTCCATGTTTGGTTTCTGATTCTTTGACTATGATGAATCTAGAAGTAGTTGCTTTGAATTTATCTTACTGGGAATTCATTGAGGTTCTCAGACGTACAAATTATTTTTTTAAATTTGGAGAATTTTTAGTTATTATCTCTTCAGATATTTTTTGCTGCTTGCTTTAACTTGTCTTCTTCTGGAACTCTCGTTGAACATATGTTGGTATGCTTAATAGTGCTCTAACTGGTCTCTGAGGCTTTCTTCTTTTTTCTTCTTTTTTCCTATTCTCTAACTTATAAAAATTTTCTTTATCTATCTTCATGATCAATAATTCTTTTTCTGATCTTAAATCTGCTGTTGAGTGCCTCTAGTGAATTTTTTTCAATTCTTGTGCTTTTCAGTTCTGGAATTTCCTTTTGATTTTTTAATAGTTTGCATCTCTTTATTGACAGTCTCTAGTTGTTGTGCCTCTGTAATCATATTTTAATTTTAAGCATGGTTTCCTTTAGCCTTTGAATAATAGCTGCTTTGGAGTATTTTGTCTAAGTCCAAGTCAGAGTTCTTCAAAGACAGTTTCTACTGTTTACTTTTTTCTCCTGGACATGGGTCAGAGTTTTCTCTTTTTTATAGATTTTATAATTTTTATTCAAAAAATTACTTTTTAGATACCATATCATAGGAATTCTAGATTCTAACTCCCCCCAGAGGTCACTAGTTTTTAGTGGTTTTACTGGACTAATTCTGAAGAATTTCTCTACCACAAATTGTACAACTGTTAGTGTTTTTGCTCAGCTTTTCTTTTATTCCTGTTGTTACTTTCAGCCTGGGTCCTGGAGGTCACCTCTGATTAGCATAGGTTAAAGATCAGGCAAGGAATGACTGGTCAGAGGTAGTAATTAAACACCTTGATTCAGTAAGATTCCTACATTTGGATTTTACCAATGGATCTGGATATGGGTTGGAGAACACATTATAAATTCAGGAAGTTTACAGATATGACCCAATTTACTTTCTGATAGGCCTTTCTGCATCTGCTCTGTGAGGTCTCTAGGTCTCACATTCATTCAATCATGAGTGAGTGAAGCTCTCCAGAGTATGCATGTAGCTTCCCATGTGTGGAACTATCCACACCATCAGGAATGGGTGGCAGATTATTGAGGTCCACAATAGTTATCTCTTACCCTGTTTCTCCCTGTCATATTTCTGGTTAGTTTGCTAACCTGTGGATTGCCTCAATCAGATTCACAAATTGGCTTTCCAACTGTTTGCCATTGAGATTGTCGTTTCTTAACGAAGCCCCTGAATATACACACTACTATAAACCAAGTCCATTCCCTCTAACAGAAGGGCTTCTAACTTTCACTTTGTTCTGCTATCATAGAACTACCCCAGAGTTTTTTTTATAGCAGCAGCTTTTGATTCTATGGAAGTATGGAAGACCTTCCCTTGTCCAAAACTACCTGGTATTTTACACAGGATGGTCTTCTTATACTATTAAGAAACTCAGTTCCCTATAGATGTAAGCCATTTTTTCCAACATCAATTTTATTGGAAATACTTTTTCTTTAATATAACATACTCATTTTCTATCTCTAACCTCTGGGTTGATTAGGTTAGATTTTTTCTGAAGAACAAGCCTCAGAAGGTAAGACTAGGACCCAATCCCCTGAATTCTGGATCAAACCTAATTTTTCTAGACTATCTTGTTTCTATTTATTTTTCTTGATTTGAATTATAATGACAATAAGTAAAATAAAAAAGTAGGGGTCTTGGATCTCCATGTTTAACATCAAATATACAAAAAAGATACTTGGTCCAAACCATTTGAAACAGTAGGATCAACAAAATGCAAATGTTCTGTCCTTTAATCCAAGCTGGTATTCCTATCTCAATTGACTGTAGCAAGAATTCTAAGAACTTGCTAGTTGTTCACAGCAGGCACTAAGGAGAACTCAGGTTCTGGGGAAGGCTATGTTATTTCTGGTTAGCAAAAGTTTAGCTAACTGATATTCAGCAATAAGTCAAAGTTGCCCTTTGTTGTTACACAAAAGGGATCTCAAAGAACAAATGAAAAGGGTTTACTCTAATTTAAGATGCATGGCCACAATGGCTAAGCTTTTAAATGCTCAGGCACAGAGACATGTAGAAAGGAATGATATGGCTAAGTCTGTGTCTATGGGAACAGTCAAAGAGATTGATCATGTTTAGCAGGAAGAGCAGACAGCACCCAAATTAACCTACACTAAAGAATGGGAAAGGTTTCTTTCTACTTTCTCAGCTGAATAAATGCCTTTATCCCACATTCTGTGGGGGGAAAAGAAAATCAGTTATCTTTTCTATTCCCTGGTATGATTTAACAGAAATCACTACATGGTTTGATGAAGCTTTCTACCTAATCAGCATATTCTAGTCCTGGACAAACTCATCAGTCTCAAAGTTAACCCTTCTTGTGGTCTAGAAAATGAGGAAAAGAGAAGGATGGATAAAATGTCATGGGTTTGTGGTCTCATTATCTGTAGGCATCTCGGGTTTTCAGTGTGGCTAAGGAAACATACATGAATGAGACCCCAGCAATATTTTCCTGTCACATCTCTAGGCCTGCAGCAAAGCCAGGCTCGGCACAAACCTGCTGCAGTGTCACATATAAGTGACTCAGATTGAAACTTACCAGCCTGTAGCCTTACTGACAGCCAGGAATCTGGAATGCTTTCCTGATTGGATGACTGGCTTGGTTATAAGGTCTTTTTTCATGCTAATTCCTGAAGCCTACCACAGTTCTGTTGAAGACTTTGAATCTATAATGACTGGTATCCCTCTGCCAATACTTCTGGCAAAGTGGTTTCATGCTGAAATTTAGCAGTCCCCTAGAAATTCAAACTAAATTAGTTGCTCTCTTTACCTTCCCAGTCAATAGTGTTGTCTGCTCCTAGACTCAACCACTCTCCAAGAGACAGGGAAAACTGTTGTGCTATAGGAATAACTGAGCTCTTGAAATGTGAAGGCCTTCTACAACTTCTACAGCCTTGAGCAAGTCATTGAGTTTCTTGGAAACTCATTGCTTTCCAAGTGAAATGTGGGTAAAGGCATTGACCCAAGTTTGAATGATAGAGACTATGGTTGGACTCACTCAGCACCTATTTTAACCCGCTTCTAATGTGCATTCTATCCGTAAGCAAAACTATACTTTCTGAAATCTCTTGCAGAAAGACTACACAAATGTAACATAATTTCCTCCATTTATACATAGCCACACAAGACTTCTGTGTAGACAGAGAGCAACACAAGTTGGTGGCCATTTAGGGAGAGCAAATCTTTCAGTAAGCATGGTGGCAGAGACTACAGATTCTCCTGGTGAAGTGAGGCTAGAGTTCCTGGCTTCAGGCCTTAGTATAACAGGAGTCAAGTGGCAGGCACCAGGGGCAATTGCTTTTCCACTAGAATGGAGCCATAGAACAACTAAAAGCTTTCCCTGGTTGTGTTTTTCTGGATAGTATAATGCCTGCCTCTTTCTGAGACTTGGTGAAATAATATTCTTTCTTTAAATCCTTTCTCTTTAAATCATTTAGAGTAGATTCTGTTATCTGCATCTAAAATCCTGGGAAACACAGTTGTTCTATGGAAGAAGTAAATAGAGACAAAGGTACTTCATAAACTCTAAGAGTTAGACAAATGGTAAAACTTATGTTTAATAAGATTTTGTTTTCTTTTTAAAGATGAAAACATTACAGAAATTCTGGACAAGGCAGTTGTTATTTGTTTCTGAAAACAACTCTGTAGTTAGTATTTATATTAGTTCTCTATTTCTGCAAAAATTCTACAAGTTAAACCACCCTAAGACTTAGTAGATTATTTCAGAGTTCCCTAGGTGGTTCTTCTGTCTAGAGTGAACTTTCTCATGTGCTTGGGGCTAACCATCCAGTCTGGCTGGGGCTGGGGCAATTGGGCCACTTTCCTCCTTTCCACATCTCTCATCCTCCAGTAGACAAGACCAAGCAGGTTTTCCTGACCAAGAGTACAGGTGGAAAGTATGGTTTCTTCCCTGCTTGTAGTACATGGGTTATCATCTTGCTGACTAAAGCATGCAATATAAGATCAGAATGGGCAGCTAAGTTACAGGGCAACAGATGTGAACACACACACAAAAGGTGAAAAACTAGGGCTATTATTCCAATCTGCCACAGCATATTTATCTCAGTTTTGTAGATTATTAATAAGGCTCAAGGATATCAAGTGAATTTTCCTATCTTTTAAACATAGTAAGCGATGGTAACTAAAAATTAACCCACTTTAATCTGATTCCAAAGCACTCTGAAATATTCTACAACACACAAAAATGTGTGCTCATGTATTTATAATAAATGTGTTCATATAAGCATACACACTTATAGATGTATCTTTATAAAATACATATGCTGATATATATGTGCACAGAGATCTTTCTATATGTAAATATTCAAACGTACATGTGTCTTCATATGTGTGAGAACTGGACATATGGATCAAGAGTTGGCAAACTATGATTTACAACTAAATTCAGCAAAAGGCCTGTTTTTTTTTTAACCTGTCTGATAAAAATGTCTTTAATCTTTTCAAAGTTTATAAATTTAAATGAAACAGAAAAAAAAAAAAAAAGAAAATTTGACAGAGACCTTATGCATCTGGTCTGCAAAGCTTAAAATAATGCCAGGGAATGGAGTCAATGCATAACTTGTTGATCTGGAAATCCTCCTGTGAACTAATGTTTAAAACTTAGAATAAGCTCTATAGGAGAATTCTCCCCAAACAGAAGAGACTGAGTCTTTGGGTACTAATTTTTCCAACATCATAAACATTTCAGTGGAACATGAACATTCATCAGAAATAGCATATTTCTTCTCTGAGTGGAAGCAAAGTCAGGTAACCACTAAGCCCCACCTAATGCTAAGATCACACATTCATGGTTATTCCATTAGGGTTTGATGCATTGTGGATGATCACTGGAAGATTCTGTTGCCCAAAGACAAAAGAGACTCTCTAATGAAGATGTTTCTGTTGAGAAATAAACAATCCAGCCACGGCATCTTAACAATTTGGAATGTATTCAATTACGTCATTTGCCTTTTAAAAATTGACGGTGGTGGTCCTGTATACTTGCCACCATCAACACCTAGGAAAGAAGTTAACTCACTGATCATTTTCAGCTTCTCCCTGTGTGTGATGAAAGCTGAGGGTAGCTGCGCTCTCAGTAAATGGAAGTGTGTTTGTGTACCTGAATTTCATGGGTCTTGAATGTTTCACAAGGGAACCAAGCACAGCAAAAGTATTTATATACCAGGACCACTAATCAGGGTTTAATTAGCCTTATAATTAGAAGGGTAAACAGAAGTACAATTCCCAAATTGCTCATTGTGGTTTTGTTTTTGTTTTTTGTTTTTTTTTTTCATCTATGGAGCACTATTTTATAGGCCTTTGCACCCCCAGCAATTTTGCATTAAATTAATCATTGGAATTTGTTAACTATTGAATGAATTGCTTGCTTTCTTTCTGTAAAATTTAGCTTCATCATATTTGGTTAATTACAATGTCCCAATATATCAATCAACCACAAACGTGTTCATCTCTGTGAATGTTACTGAAAGAGAAAAAGGAAGTTTTTGTTCTCAGCCATCCTGCGGTTGTTCTAGTGCAAAAGAGCGGTGCAGATTTGTATGACTTGCTGCCAGAAGGTTTATTTAATTTTATCTTCAGGAAAGTGGGTTTAAATGTCATCCTCTTCATTTCACAAATGACAAAACTGACATGCAGGGAAATTAAATAGGTTGCCTAAGACCATTCTGTCTGGGACAAGGTTTCTCAAAGTATGATTGCCAGATCACCCCATCAGGGTTTGGACCAGACATGTCATGTGCACCTCTGGAGATGTGTTTGGTGTTACCCCTCTCTGGAGCCTTTAGCCATCTGTCTTCCCCCAGTCATCCCTGTAACACCCAGCTCTTCCCAAGTGTCTACTGACGTCTCACTTCCTGGGTGGGCACTTTGGCCATGCCAATGACCTTACTCTGGCTGAGATATAAGATATCACAGACTCTACTTGGTTCCACGTATTTTCAATCTGGAATTACAGAGGAGTTCATGTTCCATGGGGCAAACCTTTACCCCAGAGGACTAGAAAACAGTGAATAAATTCTTCTCCCTTCCTCCTTGGTCCAACCATTCTGAGACACAGTGGTTCCATGGGCTATTGAAGACAGTTTGTGAGGAATTGCTTTCACCTGACCTGAAGTGGTAGCCGGCTCCATATGCACCCTGCACTAGGGCCCTTTCCTTTCTTTACTCACTCCTTTTTCCCTCCTGGTATTTCCCTGGGATTTTAGTCCCCAATAAAGTAGTAGAATGGGAGCTTTTTGCCTCAGGCTCTGCTTTCTGGGACCCAAGCCAGCTATCACTGAATTAGATTACCTGGGAAGGAGCCATTTTCACAAGCTTCTCAGATGATTTTCAGGCACTGCACCATCTAAGGGCCAGTGGATCTAGCATGTGACCGTGTGCAAAGAACTGTCAGTTAAGGGCTCTTTGCATATTCATATGTGCTGGGTAAAACAAAGACTGGCCTGTTCTTTTCATGTTGGGTCAAGGGTGGAAAGAGAAAGCCCTGACTGAATGCCCTGCATTTGCTCCGTGTTTCAAGGGGCTGCTGAGTGGTTCCTGGAACCTGCTGATATCTGTTCCCAAATAGTGAACCAACTCACTGCCCATCTGGGCACCAGTCTAGTCTGCCCAGGCTGCATTGATTTATGATGTGGACAGGATACACTCTGACTCATTTCTTGCCTGGGTCACTCCCTGGATGTTGGCCATAATTCTCATCCTCCTTTCTTCCTCCTTTCTTTTCCTTCCTTTCTTTTCTCCTTTTCTTTCTTTCTTTCTTTCTTTCTTTCTTTCTTTCTTTCTTTCTTTCTTTCTTTCTTTCTTTCTTTCTTTCTTTCTTTCCTTCTCTCTCTCTCTCTCTCTCTCTCTCTCTCTCTCTCTCTCTCTCTCTCTCTCTCTCTCTCTCTCTCTCTCTTTAAACAAACCAGCAAACCATTCCAATCCTAAAGAGACTGATTACCATCCATGATCTCTTGTTGGGGAAAATACTATTTAAAAAAATAAAATAAAATATAGCACTCCTTATCCAAAAAGTGATCGGGAAGCAGAGAGACCTCTGGAGCTTGGTTACAGCTATTTTTGCCCTCGGTGTCATGCTTTGAAGAGGATGAAAAGGGACACCACTGACAAACATATTTAGAAATGCTATAAATAGCACATCAGCAAGATCAGGAAACAAAAGAGAAGCACAGCCAGTATAATTAGTTCACTTACTGAGCAAGTTGACTATTCTGAGGCTGAGGACTGTGTTCCAGCTGATGAGACTATAGAACTGAGGAGGGAAGGAAAACCAACTTCCGGCACAGGTGGAGGGTGGGCACACGTGTGGGGATCCCAGGCCCCCATCTCTGATTATCAACAGTAGCCTATGGAAGGGATATGAGAAGCCAAGAACCCAAGGACTGATGACATATGCAGTTTAAGAAGGAAATCAAGGAGCCTGATACCAGAAAGCAGAGATATAGGACTCCTGGAGGACAATGTAAGGCCCAGGTCATCACAGGCAGTGACTGAGATATGCCCTTATCCAGAGTTTTCCAAAGACTAATAACATTAACTAATGCTTCCTGAGTAATCACTTTGATTATAAACACATTTAGTCCTTCCAAGAACTCCCTTAAGTACTGTTATTGTTCTCATTTTCCTAGTAAAGAAACTGAGTTTTATAAAGATCCGCTACCTTGCCCAAGGTTAAATTTCTAGTTGCAAACTTTTTAAAGCAATGGAATATATTTTTCCTTTTATTCCCATCAGAACCCCAATCATGAAAGCACAGTAGTGAAAGAAAGAGTCTTGGAACACTGAACTTCAGCATGCCATGGAAACAACTGGAAAACCATTCCCTGAGGACCAGGGAGGAGAGCAGGACTGTCCAAGGTCACCAGGATGAGCTAACAGTGGAGACAGGAAGCACGAAGCTTCTGGAACCCACCGGTGCTCCTGCCAGCACAGTACCCAGCAGCTGGAGGGCTTCCCACGGAAAGCTCCCTTTCCTTTATCCACCGCTAGACTGAGAGGACAGTTCTGTGCATACAGCACCTATGCCACTGACTGGCATTTATGTCCCCTCTGCCTCTTAACTGGACAGCCCAGGAGGCCCTTAAGGACAGAAACTGAATCTTTGTAGCTCCCCAGGCGCCTACCACAAAGACTGGCACACAGCAGGGCCTCAGTAAAGTTTATTAAAGGAGTGGACCTTTTGATAGAGGCATGAATAAATGAATATGTGAATACCTGTTATAAAAAAATTGTGCACAATTCAACATATTTTTATTCATTATACCTTCTTTTGTTTTCAAATCTAAAAGAGAGTATTATTTTTATAATTCTACAGACGAAGGACTTCAGGGACCAATAAAGAAGCTCCTTTTCCAAAGGCACATAGCTCTTGAGTAGAAAAGCTAGGATTACACTTATATCTCCTCAACTCTTAAAAATCAATAGCTAAATGAAGGATCTATCACCAGATGAAGGATAAAAAATTGTAGCATATATGCACAGTGGAATATTACACAGTCATAAAGAAGAATGACTTTATGACATTTGCCAGTAAATGGATGGATCTGTAGACTATCATGCTAAATGAAATAACCAATCCCAAAAAACTAAAGGTCAAATGTTCTCCCTGATAAAGGGAGGGAGAAGAAGAGAAGTTCAGTAGATTAGACAAACGGGAACAAAAGGAGGGGAGGGGACTAGAAATAGGAAAGACAGTAGAATAAATCTAACATCATTTTCCTATGTACACATATGAAAATACCTAAGGGAATCCTACCATCATGCCCACGAATATTTTCTCTGATTTGCAGTTGCTAAATCACAATGCCACAGGGGTAGGGGTGTGGGGAGAACTAGGGAAAATTTGAGTTACTTTAGATTAGGTAGAGAGGAGAGAAGGGAGGGGAAGGGGTATGGGGGTAGGAAGGACAGTAGAGTGAAACAGACATTATTACCTCATGCACTTAAATGACTGCATGACCAATGTGATCCTGCGAGATGTACAATCAGGAAAATGAGAAATTATACTCCATTTATACATCAAAATGTATAAATGCATTCTACTGTCATGTATAAATAATTAGAACAAATAAAAACTTAAAAAAAAATGGTGTCCTAATCAGAATAAGATATATTTCATGCTTCTAAAATTTTATCAAAATAGATTCTACTGTCTTATATAACTAAGAAGAACCAATTTTTTTTAAGAAAAGAAGCCAACCATCAACAAACTAAGAAGAGTCCTCACCACAAACTGATCTTGGATTTCTAGCCTCCAGAACTGTGAAAAAATAAATTTATGATTCCTAAAAACAAGGAGGGCATCAACCCCAAATTTATAAAGTTGACACAGTTTAATATATTTCTTCTTGTTATTCACATGATATTCTGTGTGTTTCAGTGTATAAAAGCTGCCATCTGTAAAAAAAAAAAAAAAATCCACAACTAAGGAAAATTACTGCATGAACCCACTTATTTGAGGTACCTAGAGTAACCAACTTAAAGAGACAGAGACAGAGGCAATGCGTCAGGACTGGGAATGGGGAGCTGCTATTTAATGAGCACAATTTCAGTTCTGCAAGGTGAGGGGTCGTGTGGATGGAGGGTGGAGCTACTTGTACAACAGGTGACTGGACTTCAGGCCACTCAACTGCATAGTTAAAAATGGCTAAGATGGTAAAGTTTGTGTTATTTTTCTTTTAGCACAATTAAATTTAAAAAATCAATAGCTAACATTTATTATTTATCTAATATACACAGCATTGTTGTAAGCACTTCATCTTGTTTAATCCTCATGACCACCCTAGGAGGTATTATCTCTGTTTGCAAATGAGAAAGCTGAATTATAAAGAGGTGAAGGAACTCAGCCAAAGTCACATGGCTGATAATCCAAAAACCAAACCCAAGGGGTCTGCTTCCAGCCATCATGATGGATGAGCAAAAGGGAAGAGAGGAGACAGTTTGACGAGGAATTTGCTACTGGAGCAGATGTTGAAGATTAATCTTTTGCACATTTTTCTATCTAAATCTGCACCTGTATTAAGTACCTTATCATGAACTTTTAATGAATATGTTTTTATTTCAATTTGCTTCCAAGGCCGAAAGAAAGAGCTAGAGAAAGAGCTTTTCAGTTAAGGAGGTGCAAACACTCAAAGAACAGTGGCTTAGTATTTAGATGGGACCTTACTTAGTTCAAGCCTGGTTCCAGCAATTTGCCTATGTGACATCTGACATTTCTTTTGACTTCTCTGATCCTTCTAGGCTTTATAGAGACATCACCATGAACATTGTTACTGTGAACTATAAATGAGATAATCTATGTAAAAGTGATAACCCCATATCTGGTTTCCATTCTCATTTTTTAAAACTTTAGAAAGAAAAATATCTTGTCCTCAATTCTTAATATTTCTGATTTAGTACACCGTTCAGCCTCTGGGTATGAGGATGCTCTAATGATTCTGGGAAATTAATATTTGGACTACTTTTCCAGAGCAATATGGTAAAAGATACTCAATAATTCACAATGTGGTCACATGAAAGAAATTCTCTTCTTTCTGACCTAAATGCACTCCCTACTGATTACTGACTAACCCTCCCCATGCTGAGAGGCCATCTGTATGTCTGTATATCTTCCTCCTGCAAACTTTCATTCCTCTAGGTGAGTAAGTCCAAGTCCACTCATCCATCTCAGTTTTATAAGTGTCACCCAGTCATGATGTCACTGCAAACAGAGCCCTGAGGTTCTGATGGAGTCGAATCAGACAAGAGCAGATCCAAATACTGCGCTGACATTGTTCAAGCACAGCCTGGAAGACTGTTCAACCTGTGGTCCCCACAGGGATCTGGCCTCCAGATCCTTTTCTGCCTTTGCTCTTCTCAAGCACGCCTCAATATAGTTGTGAACCCAATCCTCAGGCACTGAGATGAGAGGAAATTATGTCTCTGTTTCTGTGTTTTTGTCTTTTTTCAGCTATTAAATGCACTAAGTGTAAGACATCAGGGAGAAAGCAATATTGAATCACATTCAAATCCTGTCCCCTAAGAACCTACATCCTAATAGGGAAGAGAGACCAGGGCACAGATTGTAATATGGAGAGGAAAATCACAAGGACCACAAAAGAGAGAGTTCAAGCATTATTTATCTTGCTACCTGGCATATGTCCTCAAAGTATGAGAGCTGTTGTGTTTGTTGAGCCTCTAAAATTAAAACAAGACAAGATACTTTGTCGGTGAAGGAAGCTCGAGAGAAGTTCCAGAAGAAAAATAACTGACTGGAGTATTTGACAACAGAGGTGGAGGCATGAAATGCCAGTAGGATGAGAACAAAGATTCAGAGACAAAAAGACAGAGAGACACAGAAAGGAGAGGGTGTGCAAGGAACAGGTTCTGACCAAAACAACAGAAAGGAGACAGGAGAGAAGACAAAGCACAAAGGAGGCTAGAACAGACACAGGATAAAGAATACATCTGCTATTTCACTGAGAGTCGAGGGAGAGATTTCCCTGCCAAAAATAGAGGTAATTTTTATGGAATGCTTGTGTAACTCATTCATTCATTCATTTATTCAACAGTCTTTGCTAAGCATATGATTCAGAGCTGGAATGTATTAAAGGTGCGTAGGAAGATGCAGTGCCCATGTTCTTGGAGTCTATAAAATGCCACAGATATGGATCAACAGAAGCAATATTAAAACCTAATATTTATTGAATGTGTATTAGGTGCCAAACTTATTTGGATTTTACCATTATCCCAAAAATAAGTACTCTTGCTATCTCTATTAATAAAAGCATGCCAAAGCTTGGAAAAATTCAGTAATGTACCCAAGTTCACAGAGCTAGCATGCAGTAAAGCTGAGATTCAAAATCAAACCTAACGACTGGCTAAATCATTTATTCTTAAGAATTATTAGACTCTGCCCTGAAGCTGTAGTGTACTTCTTGGCCAAATTCTGGGCAAAGAGAAGAACAGAGGCAAGGTGACTAATACCTGGGGTCAGGAGTATTATAAAAGGCTTCCTGAAGGAGCTGAGATGAACCTTGAAAGATATAGATAGTGATTTAAGCAGCAGATGGGAATAAGAGGTGGGAAGCATATTCCAGGCATAGGAAGCAGCATGTGCAAATGCAGGAAGTGAAAAGGCGGTCCTGTGTGTTCTGGAACTATATGAAATTTGAAGTTGGAGTACCAGGTGTGAGGGAGGACCCTCAGAGAAAACAGACTGGAGAAAGAAGCAGGGCAAGATCGAGAAGGTTTCTATATGCCATGCTACATAATTTGGGTTTTCCCTTACAAGCACTGGGCAATTACTGAAATACCTGGGAAATGGCAGATGACAAATGCATTTTAGAGATCTCTGCTGACTGTATGGCCAGACCATGAGCTAAGATATGAATTCATTTGAAGATCACCACAACATTCCCGGTGGTAAAGTTTTCTTTTCCTTTTGGGCATATAGCTAAACTAAATTACACTTTCCAGTCTCCCTTTAGGTGAAGCCAGGTGACTGAGTCCTAATGAAATGAGGTTGGAATGGTACACATTACTTCCAGATATTGACCCTGAAAATCTCCCCAGGAGAGTCTCACTCTCACCATTTCCATCTTCTAATGCTATGTAGAGGAGATAATGATACTTCATGGTGGAGTCATGCAATCCTGGGCACATGAATGACTACATGGAGCAGAAATCTCATGTAACCAACACTGAATTGCAACATAAGTAAGAAGTAAGTTTTTACTACATTAAACCACAATAAACCCTGACTAGGAATTGCAATAGAGTGGAGAATGGATATAACAGATACACAGAAGGTAAAATAGACCAGACCAGGTCACAGATGGGATCTGAGACACCCCCTTTCTCTTTGTAGCCTTTGAAAGAACAAACATTTGTAGAAGAATTGCCTATCTTTTGAAGATAAGCTAAGGACATACAAGAAAGACATATTCAAGGTCCTTATAAAATTCAAACCTACATTTGAGTTCTACCTCTTCCTTAATTTCTATTTAATAGCTTCTGAGAAAATAATTGGCAAAATCTCACTTGGAAATTAAACCCCAGGCATAATGTTAGTTCGACATGAATGCATTAATACTCCTTTGTACTTGAAAGCTGTAAATGTAAATCTAATCCCATCAACACAGGTTTGAGATTCCCAAGTACTGTAGTTCACACTGCATTATATTTTCAGTTCCTAAACTCCCAGTGATGGAGTGACTCTTCAAAGAAGGATCTGTCAGCATCATATCATGATAGACAGGACTAATCAGCAATGCCATCATGCCACTGAGTGCCCTGTTCTTCCTGATACACTTAATCAAGAGGTGGTGAGAACTGCATCCAGGGGAGAAAAAGCCAGAGAACAGGCAGCTGTCCCAACACTCAAGCAGCAATTCCCTTGAGGAACTCAAAGCCATTTTCTGCAGCAAACATCAGCAGTTTAATCTTCTCATATAGTGTAAGGGGAACTGGAGATGCCCAGTGGGAAGAGCCTTAAGGTGCAGATTCAGAAGACATAGATTCAAGTCTCAAACACATAATATCCATTCCTTTCTTCATTCAAAAATTTTCTGTACCATACACTGTATCGGGTAATGGACAGAACCAGATTCAATCCATGTGGGCTATTTTTCATTGAGTTTATTATTCGTGTGACTTTATGTAAGTCCCTTCAAGCCTTTGGGCCTTGGGTTTACAATAAATAAATTAACTCTATTTTGGCCACTGATGTCCTTGCCTTCCTTTGGTAACATTAGCACATTCTCCTCTTATAATCTTTTCCTCCTATATTCTTAGTCCTGCTCTTTGGGTAGACTTGACTATTTGAACACATGATTCATCCTAGCCAATTAGAGTATTTCAGTTCCTTGTCTGTTTTTGGTTTGAGATCAAGTATAAGACCAAATTCAATGGCAGGACTGTGTGTGTGTGTGTGTGTGTGTGTGTGTGTGTGTGTGTGTGTGTGTGTACTCTAGGGAAATAAAAAGAACTGTCATTTCTGCTACTTGAACAAACTCAGAGCATATATATTGGAGCTGACTGAAGCTACATTGACCCCAGAAGAAGTTTTGAAAAGAAGCCAACCTAAAGAAGTAAGCCAAGAATGTGGGAGAGACTGGTGAGCAGACAGGGCAATTTCTTGGCAAAAAGTTATGTGAACTCCTTCTTTATCACTTGGCTTGTCAATTTCTGTAGGGTTTCTTAAAATTCCCAATAAGAAGACTCCTAATAATATATTCCTTGTTCACAAACTGATAGAAATAACAATGTCTCTAATTTTGTAAACATCTTGTAAGATACACTCTTGGTCTGTAATAACTATGTGGTCCTGGGCAAGTTATTCAACCTCTCTATGTTTTAGTTCTCTCCTTGTAATATGAAGATAATAAAAGAACCAGATTATGGAGCTGTGCAGAAGATGAAAAGAGTTTGTTATGGTTTAAATTAGGTGTCCCCCAAAAGCTCGTTTTTGAGACAAAGCAAGAAAGTATAGAGATGAAAAGATTGGGCATAAGAGGTTTCACCTAATCAAGGTATTAATCCTCTCATAGGGATAACTTGGGGTAACTATAGGCAGGTATGGTATGACTGGAGGAGGTGAGTCCTTGGGGGCATGCCTTTGAGGTTTATATTTTGTCCTTGCTGAGCAAAGCACTCTCTCTCTCTCTCTCTCTCTCTCTCTCTCTCCTTATTAGTGCTATGATCCCAGCCACTTTCCTCCACCACACACTTCCACCATGATGTTCTGCCTCATCTTGGGCCCCAAGGAATGGAGTTGGCCATCTACAGACTAAAAGTTCTGAAACTGTGAGCCCCCAAATAAAATTTTC
Source organism: Sciurus vulgaris (assembly GCF_902686455.1). Lineage (NCBI taxonomy): Eukaryota > Metazoa > Chordata > Mammalia > Rodentia > Sciuridae > Sciurus > Sciurus vulgaris. The sequence continues at coordinate 46,805,333 of NC_136461.1, forward strand.
CTCTTCTAATTTCTCGGCTCTCTTGATCATAGCAGTAAAAAAAAAAAAAAAAAAAAAATGAGTTAAAATATATCTAGTTCTTAGAGTACTGCTTGACACTTGTCATTTAATTATTTACTATATCACTACTATAACAACCTACATTTAAAAATTATAGTAAATAGAAAATATTGTTATAAGGAAGAAACTCACCAGAAACTAGGGTTGTCTATTAAAGGCAAGAGTTTCTCATCTCCTTACATTAATCAGGACAGATCAATTGCTATAACACACAACCTTGAATTTTCAGTGACTTCACATCATAAAAGGTTACTTCTCGCTCATGTTGTCACACAATGCAAATTAGTATGGTGGGTCTTTGCTCCACTCACTCATGCAGGGATCTAGGTTCCTTCTATCTCATGGCCCGGGCTTCCTCTAAACCCTTAGAATGATATCTATTCCATCAAATGGTGGGAAAAAAGAGCAGGGGCTGGAGTTATTTAGGGGCCAGTTCTAAAAATTGTATATCACTCATCTTCATGCTCCATTGGTCAGAATTCAGATAAGGTGAGACATAGAAATGAAGTCTAACTGTACCTGGATGCAAAAGAGACCACAGATGCTAGTGAGCACCAGCAGCTCCTGCTACTTCTGAATGTGACTGAATGAGCATCTTCCAGGGACTCAAGGGGTGGCATTATGAGAAAAGACTGTCAAGCCCAACCAGCTCCTTATCTGAATGTACCCCAGGTGGTCTAGATGAACATTGGCACAGCTGTAACTAGAGCCCGCTTTCAACTCCCACAACATTCTTCACCCACTCACCTCCTAAGTTGTCCTTTGCAAACCTAGTACATTCCTCCCATTTTGCTCACTGTGTGAGCCAGCTGCTTGCCTTTCAGAGATAATTTACTACTCCTCCCTAGCTTATCCGAGTTCTTTTATTGCCTTACATCATCTGGCTCCTTTCACAGAATGTGAGTTTGAAGGTGGGGAGAACTTGGAGATGACTGAGCCTCTGTTCTAATCAAATCATAGTGACTACATAGATGGCACAAGTCAAATGAAGCATGGACTGTATCAGTGAGAACATTTGGCATTGCTACACCTGTAGTTCCATTGACTGTATTTTTTAAACATCTTCTTGCTTTACTTGGCAGCTTCTTCAGTGGAAAGGGCTAAAGGAAATGTGTTTCCGTTCAGGACATCTAACAGGTCACCCAAAGAACCAGGTGCATCAATTTATTCACCTATTCACCTGCAATCACAGGCAACCAAACATGAACTCTGTTAGAAACTAATAATCAGCCCATCTCGACTAAGAACAGAGTCATAATTTAGAACTTTGCCAATTTCTTTTCCAATTAGCTTGGTTTTGTCCTTACCAGAGGCATGGATTTCTGTAGTGCCAATCACAACCTCTGATGATGGATTCTATTTGTTTTATTAATTAATTCAGTTGTCTCTTCTGAAACTTCAGGCAGCACACTATTAATGCACATGACAAGTGGCCTTTCAGAATACTGAATCTCTGGACATGTTGCTCTTTCCAAGTTTTTGCCTATGCTTTGCTGAATACCAAATGTCCATAAACAGAACTGATGAATAATTCAACTGTCTCCCCACCTCAACTCTCCTCACCCCATAGGGAGAAAATATTAGGAAGCACTGTCAAGGATGTCTATAATTCTGGAAGTTGACAAATGTATACTTAAAAGTAGATGAAGGGCCCCAAGTCAGGGTTTCACAGAGAGCCCTGTTCAATATTCTGAGCCCAGTGTTAGCTCTAGTCCCAGGGGAGGTTTTTCAAAAAGAAGCAATTACATCCTAGAAAGTACCGAGTCACTCCTGGACAAATTCTACAAGGACCTTGAGTCCATATCTGATTTCTTCCTGAAAATTTTCATTTTTAAAAAATGTTCCCAAGAAATCATTGGAAAGTCCCAATCTACTTTATTTTTAAATGTGGAACAAATAAGTTCACTATTTGTCTTCGAGATAAGTACCATGGGAGGAGTGATATAACTGATAGGAGCAGAGTATGAGATTGAAGCACACAGCATCTGGACCAATGTGTCAAACCCACTTCGAGCTCCTTCACCCCTCTGTGACTCAGTTTACCAAACTGAGTCCAGGCTGGCTGGAGGATTTAAAAGTTAATAAATGTAAGAACCTAAGGCAGTGTTTCTCATATAGGAGATACTTCATAATTATCAGCTTTAAATGAAAACACCATGGAAATGAGATGATAGTGTTTAAGACTCCCCATCAGTCATAGCCTTGCCATCTTACATTTAACGGATGTCTTTCCTTATAGCCATGTATTATGATCAGTTGTGAATTGCATGATCCATCAAATGACTCAAATGACTTCCTCATGGGTTAAAGATATTAATTGCCCTTTTCTGAGTACCTACCATAATCCTTATAAGGTACGGTTTATCTGCATTTTGCCGGAAAAAAAATGAGGCTCCAAGAATTTTAAGTGCCAAGGTCATGGCTGTCAATTAAAGATGGTGCAACTTCTTTGGCAATCTCCCATTGAGAGATGAGATTTATTTTTCCTCCTCTCAAAGCTGGGTTGCTCTGTAGTGGATTTGGTTTCTGCCATAGCTCTCCTACCTGAGAAATAAGGACTCCAACAATACCTGCCATCCAGGGTGAGGATCAGATGAGTTAATGGATGTGAATATGTTTTGGAAATGCACTACACAGGCATTGGAAATTACTATCATTTGTGCAAGCTAATTATACTGTATATTATTCTATAACAATAAAAATCATCTGCTCTATGGGGTTTCTTTGTTGATATGTGTAATGTAGACTCTGGGGGCCCTAAGGAACAACATGCATCACCTACACCTCCAAATCACTCTCCACAGGCAGGTTATATTTCTGCAGCAGCAAAACATCTGTTCAGTTCAACTCAGACATTTCCATTTAAAATCACTTACACCAATTATTTAGTGGCACATGGGCCAAAAGGAAAGAATGTGGACAGAATTGCCTTGTACCATTTGTTTCTGGGAAACCAAATTAAGAAGCACTTTGCATAAGTACTGCATTGGGTCTCAGAAATTTAAAAGGGAAAAATCAAGTCAAGGTGCTGCCCTCAAAAGGTTTCAATCATGATGAAGAATGGAGACTGGATCGCACTGTTTAAGGGAACTCAAGTGGATTTTTTGGTAGAACGAAGGCTCTTCTGTCATGCTGAAATGGGCTTGTTAAACTTTCCATTCTGATTATAAATTGATAATGATTGGTCTTCAATGAAGACATTTATAATTTTAAAAGATTTCTACCTGTTTTTGATTGACCTTCAGGAATATCTGGGCCTTTAATTACTTAGGTCATCTCAGGATGGGTTTGCACCAGGCCAAGCCACAGTCAACACCCTCACAGACTCCTTCCAGACTTATTCTAGGTTCTACCTGATCCAGAAAGGCTTCCCCAGTTTCCCCACCATGTACACTCAATTCTCTCCACAAATACATATAAACACACACTTGGATACAACCTCTCTCTTCTGCCATTAAATCCTGTACTTCTCTCTGTTATCATGGTTCCCAAATTCTAGGAGGCATCAGAATCACTAGAGGACTTGTAAAAATACAAATTGCTGACCCATGACAAGAGTTTCCATTGCAAGAGGTATGAATGGGGCTGGGAGGAGAGGGGTCCTGCATTTTCTGTCCTTCAGTTGATGCTGATGCTGCCGGTACAAGAACTACACTAGGAAAGTGCTGCTATATCATGTAATACTGATCACATGCCAGGCGGTGCTCTTTACATGCCTCTCTCAGTCTAAAACAATGAATTAAGTGTTCATGATGGCTCCCAGCTGACTATGTTGACAAGTGCAGGCATAGGTCTTCAGTTTCATAAGCTGAGAGGCCTAACCCAAAACCTGACATATACACTTGGTGAACATTTGCTGAACAAATGTCTACACGAATGCTATAGCCTGAGGTCAAAGTGCATGCACATGCAAGACCTTTGAGAAAGACTCAAGAGTCTAGCCAGCAGTGCTAGAACATGACCATGGCCCTGGTGTACCTGAGGATTTAAGGTATTACCTGCATCACCTGGTCACAAGGCAGGCACCAAAGTTATTGCTAGGCTCAGCTTTGAACTTCGACCATTTGAGTATTTCCATGTGAACCCAGTTATTTAGTATAGGGAGAAAACCTGGAAACAAGTTATGAGAGAAATATTTTAAGAACTGGAAATGCAGCTTTGGGAGAAGATTTGGCAGGAGAGGAGTGAAAGCCAGGTTGGCACAGAGAACTCTCATGAGAAGAATAGAACCAACTTTTTTGCTGGAGCCTCAGAGAATAGAATTTAAATTCCAACTTGCTTTTGTAAACGTTTATCTATGCCCCCGGGATCAAAGTGACAGTATTCAGAAATGTCCCTACTATCTTAAGACAAAGATTTTTTATTTTCTAAAATTGTTTAACAATTAAATTTATTTTAATTAATATATAAGAGCAGAAAATTGTACATATTATTGGGGGTAATGTGATATTTAATGCGCATATACATGGTTTAATGTTTAAATCAGGTAAAACATATCTGTCCAGTTGTGCACAACTGTAGTACCAGCTATTCAGGAGGTTGAGCAGCTATGTGGTTCATTTGAGAGGTGATCACCAGAAGCACAGTAGGAAAATGGAAAAGTGAGGTGTGAAGGACAGAAAACCAATACTGGGGGTGAAAGTGCAGCTCAGTCCCTTTGGGGACATCCAAGAGATGGTCAAGAATGTGCTTCGGAGTTGCCCTATCAAAGAAATGAAAAATCCAAAGTGCTCGTTCATCAGTTCCTCTTTGTAGTTATTTGAATGCTGCTCCTTGGGGCATCAGTTGCCAGGTACTTCCATCCTGCCATATTTTCAGATCAATATACCAAGAAACCCTCAGTAGAATCCTGGGTATCCATGGGTCACAAGTGAGGCAACAATAGCATCTGTTGCACCTACCTACAAAAAGTGCCTATAAACATGAAAAGGTAAACACAAACCATTATCTGTGATGTGCCTCCATGTAGTAAGGGGTCCTGCAAACCATGTGATCCTAGGACTCACCATGGTAACACTGTGTTACAGAAGTGCTATTTCTAGTTTGCCAGCAGCCCTGTCATAGAGGTGCTATTGTAATAACACACATTTCCCTGATGAGGAGACTGAAGCCCAGGTGGCTAAAGTGTCTTTGCCCAAGTCATACCAAAACTAGAGTTCCACAGGAACCTTCCTGGACCCAAGCCCAGGCTCACAGCTCTGCAGCCCAGGAGTTTTCTGAGCTCACTGCTCAGGACAGACCTTGATCTGGGTATGCCTCCCTCTGGACAACTTTTTAGGCAAGCCTGGTTTCTTCTTTCACAGGCCCTAGTCCAATAACAGTATTGGTCTGTTCTGCAAAGGCTGCTGGAGTTTAGTTCCTCTGCCTCCCTTGCATCTCCACCCTCCCAGGCCTTTTTACTCCGTAGCTTATGACCTGGTTTATTCCCATGCCCACAATAAACCCCAGTGTTCCTCTGTAAGAGTGTGTGATTTTTTTAGACATGTGTTTCTAAAACTGCAGTTTGCTTCTAGTGTTTGAGATCTTTTCACCCACAGCCCCTTGAGGCCCCAAGACCCATTTATACTAGTTAAGTGTATAAAGTGGCCTGAAAGTGGGTTTTAATTAATTCAGTTGTTCAACTCATTGGACGAAAAATTATCAAACTAAATGGCTCCTTTTAACCCTAGTGCTTTTGTTTTCCCTGTTTTCCACTTCACCAGCAACTGAGGCCAAACTATGTGATTCCCCCAATGTTGTCATTAAAATTCTTTAATTGAATGAAGAACGTGTCAGCAAACCTGATGAACAAAGGTCAATGGAAGTGACATGAGAACACCAAGATGGTACACAGATGTAAGGAGCAGTCCTGTCCTTGGGGTTCTGGAACCCTCTCTGATGCCTCCTCTTTCCCTGTGGCAGAGCAGACCCAATCTGACCCAAACTTGGGAGAAACCTAGGTAGTCAATGTCAAGTCCACGCTCCTTTGGGAGGCCAATTTAATGAAGTGCTCTAAAACCAGCCAGCTATTTTCTAACAGCTTTGTTTGTTCATATCACTTCCTAGCAAAACTTCTTTATCATTGTATTAATGGTTATAACTTCCTGCAAAGAATACATCCAGCCAGTGCACAAACTTGCCTTAATTTCTAAATATCAGACCCCTCAGTTCTTGCTGTTTTACGAATAGTAATGAGTGCTTTTCCAGATATATAATAGACAACATCCACTTTAGTCTAAACATTTCCTGAGCATCAGTGTGGTATTTGGTTATTAGTTTTGAAAGATTGTAAGAAATGTGTGTGATCCTTGTCCTCCTCCATGTAGTTTTGCTCTTTTACATGTGACATCTGTTTCCCTTCCCCTTAAATCTGGCCTCATGCCTTTAATTGCAATAGAATGCAACAGAATGGACAGAAGTGCTGAAGCTCTGGAGGTCTTACACCCTTCTGCACTAGTGCGTTCGCTTTCGCTCTCTCTCTCCCTCTCCCTCTCTTTCTCTCTTTCTTTCTGGACTCTGCCTCCTCCACCATGTGAATGAGCCTGCCCTAGTCTAATATAGGACAAAAGGACCATGGAAAGCCAAGCTGAGTGAGCCCGTTCATCCCAGCTGGGGTCCCCAACATGCACAAGAACCTGGCCAAGATTAGTAAAACCTCAACTGACTTGTCAAGGACCCCTGATGATACAGGGGGAAACCATCTTAGATGAGTCAAGCTCCCTGCTAACTTACTGACTCAAATTAACTAGATATATGCTGTGATGAGCCCTTAAGTTTTGCTATGCAGAAACAGCTAACAGATACAATAGTTTGTGAATGTGGTGGGGATGGAGATTAGGATGAAAAGGAATCTCCTGAGTAAGAAAACATTCATGCATGGTTAGAAAAAGTGAGAAAGTTCCCCAGGTGAGGGATGCCCACAACATCCACTCCCACCACTGAAGGTTGGCAACCTGAAAAATAAGAGCCAACAAAGGTTCAAGCAGCTATCTTCAAGTTATCTATGACCTAGTGAGGGTGACCATGATCAGCCATCCTGGTTTATATGACAATGTCCTGGTTGGGTTTTTTGTTTTGTTTTGTTTCGTTTTGTTTTGTTTTGTCCCATTTTTGGCAATAGGGATTCAACCCAGGGGCACTCAACCACTGAGCCACATCCTCAGCCCTATTTCGTATTTTATTTAGAGACACGGTCTCACTGAGATTTCAATGCCTCGCCATTGCTGAGGCTGGCTTTGAACTTTTGATCCTGATGCTTCAGCTTCCACTGGAAGTTCCACATTCTAGAAATCCCATCAGTACTGGGCAATTGGCAGTGGTTGGTAACTCCAGGTCTGGTAGTAAAAACCTAAACAAATAATTTTGATATGGTATAATATTTAATATGAATGGCTGTAGTCATACTAATAGTGATAGAATTTCTAGTAGTAAAATGGCCAGCATATGTTGAATCTCTGTGATATATCACCCATCATGTAGAGTGCTCAACACAGAGTTCCTTATTAAGATTCACATGGGCTGTATAAAGATACCTCGTTTCATGGAAGAAAATGAAATCTCAGAGAAAGTTAGTGAATTTCCCAAGATCACAAAGTCAGTAAGTAGTAGATCTCAGATTCCATTTCAAGCTGTTTAACTTTAAATCTTCTTAAATATTAAGATGGGGAGTGGTGGGGGGAAGGGAAAAAATAACAGAATGAATCAAACAACATTACTCTATGTAAATTTATGATTACACAAATGGTATGCCTTTACGCCATGTACAAACAGAGAAACAACATGTATCCCATTTGTTTACAATAAAAAAAAAGAAAAAAAAAGTTTATTTGTAAACTATTACTAGAAGCTAAAACTCTGATAGTTGAGTAAAATAATTACTCAGTGGAAGTTAGCATTTAATAATGTTTACGAAGGTGGGGAACAGAAATTTTTGTATCAATATTTATTTTGCTGCTTAGAAATATGCATTTGCTATTGTTATTGTATTTTTTATGTTATTTTACCAACACATTAATCTCTACATTTAAAAATGTGTTTTGGAAATGCTTGCTTTCCACAGCAATTTATATCCACTAAACTTAACTTATATCAGTAAAAAAAAAAAAAAAAAAAAAAAAAAATATTAAGATGTACCCACAGGTACTTTCCCCTATTAAAGCAAAAAACAGGAATATGGCCAAGGGGGTAATGGGAAGGAACCCAAACCAGATTAAGTAATTCAGAGAAGACTTCCTGGAAAAAGTGACACTGGAAATGAGTCCTAACAGGTAGATAGGGTTTGTCAGAAAGTATATGAGGTGAGACACTCCAGGTGTCTTGAGAGATCATCTTGGAAACAGTGCAGGAGCATAAGCAACATGGGAAACTGCAGGCTGATCAGCGTGATGCAGTGTGAGTGTGAGTCAGGGTTTGCTAGGAACCAAAGCAAAAGAACAGTTACAGTTTGAAGTTCAAGTAGTTAAAGCCTATCAGATTCTCATAAAAGATGTGCTTCCTTCCACTTCAAAACATTTACACAAGGAAAACAATTAATTCTCTTTATTGTAGAACATTTTCCATGTGAAAACAAATTTGAGAACTAACACCACTGTACTTGCAAATCTGAAGCCAAAACATTGTAGTATCACATGCTGAGAACCTGAGGCTAACAAGAAAAAGAAGAAAAAATAAACTACCTTATAAAAAGTCTTTGGTAAATGTGCTAAGTGACTGTTTTCCAATGCAAATAGTGAAGAGAATGAAGTAAAGTCACCACTTATCAACTGCATAATGTTTTCTTAAAGATAATGGAAGGTCAACCTTGGGTAGTGTAAACCTTTCAGCAGAAGGGCTAAGTATGTTTGATTGACATAAATGCAAGACATGTGAGCAAACTAGCCAATCAAAATGTCTGATCTAATTTTCCTTGCTATATTGAATTTATTTTGCCAACCGATTTAGAATTAACTCATTTATTCATTCATTGAAAGAGTAACCCAGTGCCTAGTATAGCTAGTATATCCATGATCAGGTCGTTCCTATACCTGAAGGAAAACCTAAATAAACCCTCCTTGCTTTGAGTTGACTTTAAAGATCACTAATTTTGGAGGTTGCACAGCTGAGCAATATATTATTTGTTCCCCACTAGATTTACTGTGGAAGACGCTTCTGACTGAAGTTGCCTAACAGGCTGAAAGGTTTCTCCGGCAAGGACTGCCTTTTGCTCTCCTCCGTATTCTGTATCTTAAACTACAAGGCTAACTATTCCTGAAACACAAAGGAACTTTCTAATCACTTGCTTTTTTTAAGAGTTACAAACCCAACACATTGAGTGACCTCCAGATAAGGTATCAGATAAGCAGTCCCTCATGAAAATTTTGACCCCCAGGTGCCCTGCCCACATGTCTCAAACTAAAAATATACCTTCTCAAAGTTCCCTATATAAACATTGTGCCTGCAACCCTTAAGTAAGATGACCTTTATTTTTAGGACCAAAGTATCCATTTCTGATTTGCTGGTTTATTGCCAGTAAAGATCTTTCTGCTTCCATAATTCAGGTGCTTGAGTTTTTGGCTCCATTGGGTGACAGCAGAAATGGACCTTTTAAGGTTACATTCCTACTGCCGAGATGAGGGTGAGCCATGATCAGGCCTCTCTGGTTTAAAGGGTTTATGTTTGAGAAGCTGCATTGTTTTGGAGAAATCATTCATCCATTGACTCAGAAATGGTTTTCTAGTACCTGTCGCGTGCCAGGTCTTGTACTGGGTGTGTGGGATTGTTGTAGAACACAACAAAACAGCATCACTCCATGAGAGCACACGTGAGAACAAGATCGAAAACAGCCACCGAGTGCTGAGTCACAAACTGAGATGGAGTCTGTGACAGAAAGATGCTATGACAGCAGAAGAAAACTGTGGCTTAGACCCTTTCACTGAGGAAATGTTCTTTGTGCTAAGTCCTGGAAGGCAAGTAGAAATTAACTAGAGGGAGTTGGGGAAGAGCACATCTAGGCAGAGGGAACCAATTTTGCAATGGTCTTGGGGTGGCTTTCATAACTTGATGGAGGAATAGACAGGATCCTTGAGCAGAGAGAAAAATGGGCCAAGTGGAAGAGATGAGGTCAGAAAAGCAAGTAGAGGTCTCACAAACTATGGCAAAGCACAGATCTGGCGTCTGGATTCTTTCACAAAATCTCTTAGGAGCTATTTCCACACACCAGATTTTTCCTGGAAAAGAAAAGACTCCACTGTCTGACATAGTCATCTTTTTAACTTATAGAATCTCCCTTTTGTCCTAGTTGCTTAAAAAATCAGAGCTAAAATTATTTTAGACATTCCATTCAAATCAATATGGTGATATGTGGGTCTATTCAGTTCTTCCAGAAATTTTCTCTGAGGTGATATTGATTTTTCACATTCAGAAATTCATTCTAATGAAATAACTTATTCTGAAGATCACATTGCACCTGCTCTTTGTTTTGTGAGATTTGGAATGGATTTTAGCCAAATCATGAGTGGTTGACAATTGCCGGAAGTAACTCACACATCTATTTATTCCAAGCAAACAAATGAAAGAGAAGAAAATTAAAGCAAGAAAATGAGGAATGACATGAGTTTAAAAGTTGGAACAACCATAATGAGGTAATACTTTCCATTCCTAGGACTCTAAGGTTTAAAAAATACCCTCAAAGTACTTTCTCCATATTCTCTAATCTTGACCTCATAGCAACTCATGATTCTCCCCCATTTGGGGGCTGAGAAAATTGAGGCAATGAGAAATAACATAACTTCCCTATGGTGTTATTGCTACTGATGGTAGAAAAGGGATGCACAGACTGGTCTAAGACTCTGAAGCCAATACTCTCTACTTCGCACCTCACTGCCTGCAATGAGCACACAGAAATGATTTTCAGATGCTCTGTCCTTGGGGGATGATATGCAGAGCAAACAAGACAGTGCCCAATCCTTCCAACATTTCACATTTCACAAACTTACAACCTTATAAAATAGCTGTGATCCCCTGCTCCCCAGATCCTACTCCAAACCCCTTCCCTCCTGCTGGGTTAAGCATCACCTCACTGTGTGGCTCGATAAAGGAAACCCTGGGAAATTAATGGCCTTGTTACCACCATTGGTGCTTAATGACCCTGCAGTTTCCCGTGGAGTGTATTCTCCCTGGGCTGGTTGTTAATGAACCACTTCTTCATTCCCTGGTTCCAATGGAAGTCTCTTATAACAGCATTGTATTTTTTAGAGACAGAAAAGAGCAGATTGAACACCCACTAGGTGCCAAGTACTGCACTGTGTGCTTTATACTTGCTAAGCCTTGTTTATAGATCCTTGAATCCAGAAAGGATTCTGTGGTGTAGGTACAATTATCCCCATTTTAGAGATGAGTAAAGTAAGTCACAGAATAGCTCAGTAACATGCCAAAGAGCATGCATTCAGTAAGGAGGAGAGCCAGGACTTTAATCCATGGAGGTAAACTGCAAGATAACCATTTTAACTTGTGCAGCACTGACAGCTTTCAGGCAATTATGTATGAGTTCCTGGCATCAAGGTCATCTGGTCGGGTGACTTTGGTAAGATAGCACAAGCCTTCCTACATTTATTACATCTCCTCTCAGGCATATCAAGGGTTACAGAAATGCCACCACCCCCCCCTTCCCCCCTACTCTGGGAGTTCCCTGAAATTAAGATAAATGCAGTCAGTGGACAGAAACTCATACCCATCCCATCTCATATTAACTTAATGGAGTATTCAACACCTCGAGGCTTTTATTTCTTCAAATCTCCTCCCCCAAATTAACAGAAAAACTTCATCATGAAGATAGAAAGAGTGAACCTGGGTAGATTTCATTGGAATGATTTCTAATTTCCTCTGCTTCCAGTTCTATTCATGTATGCGTCGGCTGTTTCTGGAAAACTTTTAGAACTAAGATGAACAGCTGAAGGTACTATACGAATCCCAGATTCAACACGGTTAAGCATTCCCTAAAAGGCACATAGCATTTGCTGCCTTTGAATGCTAATTTTTAGAGATGTCATCCTGACACTGTGTCTTTAAGATCAGAATCTTCACTCTCTGATGCTAGGAAAGAGGAACCTGCGGTGGTCTGAGTCATTCTTGGAGGTCAAACTTGGTAGAAGCAACAGGAATGAAGAACTCTCTAGCTTTGGGCAACCTACTGTTCTGTGAACCCCAGTTTCCACATCTCTAAGAAGACTTTTGAGAATCACTGAGGACTTTTTCAGGCCAGAGAGTTCATAAACGTTACAAGACTTAAGATTAAAGGGAAGGATCATATAAGTTTGGCTAAAGTCAATTTAAAACGTTGTTAAACTGCTGAAGTGTCTATATTTTGTCTCTACCTCTTTTATCTTTTCCAAAGTCAGCACTTTAACACCCTCTCTCCCATTCATTCAACCCTCTCTGGATCTGAGACCTCCCCTGCTACCTGCTTCTCAAGTCTGTCAACTGAAATCCATCTATTCCTCTCTGCTTCTGCTGCCTTCACCCTTGACCACATCCCTCCAAAAATTTCTGCTTGGGCATCCAGCAAAATCACATTTGAAAAAGTGACCTCCTGATTGAGCAATATAGAAATCCCTGGTGACCTCTGGAAACAGAATTTAGGGTTTGTTGAAATAAACACAAATTATTCTCTACCTTCTTATTTCCTGCTTATTGGTTTTCTGACGCAGTAGTCTTATAGGACTAACATCATTTACAACTTTTTTTAAAATGAGACTGTCTGATGTTAGAGCAAGGCCAAGTTTTTTTTTTTTTTATTTTTATTTATTTATTTATTTATTTTTTTACTAATATCACCATTTCCACACAAGCAAATTTGTGGTAACTGCTCTTGTGAAAGACCAATGTGGCCTTGCTGGACTCTTTGGCCTTTAGCTACAGGAATTGAGTAGTCCTGGAAAGTTGAATCATTATAGGTAGGAAGTCAAAGCTGGGTTTTCTTCCTGGCAGTAGTATGTTCTGCATGGGTGTGTTCCAGGGGCCTCCGTCTAAGAAACCAATGCACATAAGGCCTTTTGGAGAGATGCCCTATCCCTCCTCCCCCAAATATCTCCAGAAATGGGTGTTACTGGGACTTTTAGAATAAAAAATACATGCCTCATAGTGTTCCAGGCTGACTTTTCTGGCTTCCTCTCCCTTCACTCTCTCACTGGTTCTCTGGGCTATAACCACCCCAGCCTTCTTAGTTCTTCTTGAGCATTTCAAATGTGTTTGTGTCTCTGAACCTCTACCTTTGCCTTCCCATTTGCCTAAAATTCTTCTCCAAGCCCTTTGCAATATTGGCCCTTTCTAGTCATTCAGGTCTCAGATCAAATGGATCAATCTACTGGAATGAACTAAGTGGGTGGTAACTGTAGATAAGTAGGGTGTGACTGAAGGAAATAGGTCAGTGGGGGTATGCCTTTAGGGTTTTAATTTTGTCTCTGGCACTTCCCTCTCACTCTCTCTGCTTCCTACCTGACATGAACTGAGCAGCTTTCCTCCATAAAGCCCTTCATCCATGATGTTCTACCTCACCTTAGGCCTAGAGCTATGAAGACAGCTGATCGTGGACTGAACCTCTGAAACCATGAGCTCAAATAAATTTTCCTCCTTTAAGTTGTTCATTTCAGGTATTTGGTCACTGCATTGCAAAGTTAACTAAAATGGTATCTGTTGATATTTGAATGATTGAAAGGAGATACTAAATGAGCATTACAGAAATGGGTGGTAATAGAATCCTGAGGTAGCATGACTCATTTCTTCAGCCACTCAACACGCATTATATATTTGCATATTATTATGCACATAACCATGTCTGTTTGTACATATTATATATAACCACCTCTGCTATACAGGGCACTGGTGAGATGGTAAAGACAAAGGAATAAAGACACTGCCCTTGTCTTCTAGGTGAGTTGGTCTCCAGTCCTGGAAGCAGAGGGAATGACTTGCAAAGGAAGCAGCAGATTTAGGCAGAGTAGGAAGAGGTGATCCATAAACTCCATACCAAAACACCAGGACTGAATGATGCCACCTGTTGAGGGTCCACTGCTGGAAGCAGGATGAAAGTCAGAGCTTAGGAGATCTTAAGCTGCTGAAGTGTGACTTCTAGAGCCTTTAGACTCAGGGCTGAGGCTGAAGTTAAGAAAACCTAGATGCAGAGAGGAACACGGTTCAGGGACATGCCATCAGACAGGTTGTTATAACTACAAGGTGAATGTAGCTGACATTCCCCAGTCCAGGAGAGACATGTTTGGCTTCCCAAAGATAAAATCCATGGGTGTTTGGTGTTGGTGTGTATATGTGCAGGAGGGTAAGGAGGAAAGTGAGTACGTCACATGAGTGTGCTTGCATTTTGGACCACATTGCTGTGGGTACCTATATCTACTGGTTCTTCAGTCCCTGGGTCTGAGTTGGAATCCTTGGGTCAAACCTTTGTACTGCCAGTGTCAGGGAAGAGGATTCTGGGAAATGAGGAAGAAGAGAGAAAAAGCATAATACCTCAATCAGATACTTAGTGACCACAATCTGTACATTTTTCTGAAAGGGGCCTTCTATGCATGGCTTTTAATATGAAGAGAGAAAAGTCCAGGCCCCAACTTCCTGAAAGATATATATCCACACTTGCCCGAAGCACATTCTTATACCACCTAGTGTTGAAGTGTCTCCTGATTGTGGGTGGTTTCTAAAAAGGGATTTAAAACAAGAGTCACACACACTCCCCAAGTGCTTTCTTAAGGAGTAAGCCCCTCAAACCTGGTCATTGTGGCTCACTTTCTCTCAGTTTAAAGCATCTATACATTATTCTCAAGAACTTGGCTATGTGAGCTATAGAATAAAGAATGGCAGGCTCCAACACCTGGCTCAGTTTTCCAGGTCTTCTCCTTTACCCTCCTGGCTTCTATCTCCTCCTCTCCCCAGCTCCTCATGGAGGGTTCACACTCTGGAAGCTGGTGATATGCTCTCTCTGGCATTTAGCTCACTCCTTAGAGCACACCTTTAAAAGAAGGGAAGGGTAAAATGTTTCTTATATGTAGAAAAACAGGCACTAATGGAGTAATAGAAGAAGTCCAATCCATCCACATTGCTTCTGGTGGAGCCTCATCTTTGACCAGGAAGCATCCAGCCATGCACCCTCCCTGGCTAACATCCTTTGACGGCTTCTCTAGCCTGAGTGAGCCATACCAAGCTGGGCCTACTCAACCCTGACTCCTAGCAACTTCTAAGGTCCTTCTTCCAGGGTTAGCAGCTGGCTAGCCACCTTACAGTTCCTTAAAACCATTGGGTTCTTCCCAGCCTCAGGATCCTCTGCTCATAGTTACTTCAGCTGGTGACCACCACCCATTCCTTAGCTTGCTCCTACTTGTTCTCCAGGACTCAGTTCAGAGGGTACTCCCCATGGGAAGCCTTCCATGGCCTGCCTAAACTCACATGTGTGTGCACTCCCACATGCCTGAATGCACACTGCCAGGGCCCAGTGCGACTTCCCAAATGCTCATTGCATCCTGTGGTTCATTTCCATAGCACCCATTACAACTTTAATAAACTAGCCATGAAAGACTCTTCCCCAACAAAAGAAAGCTCCCTGTGAACAAGAACTTGCCTTGTTTGTTGATGCTTGTCTCATTCTGATAGCAGGCTTTTCATTTAGCATGTGTAATCTCAGTTGAATGAAGGGATAAGTGGGCCTCAGTTTCCTCATCAATGGAAGTAATAATTATTTTTAAGTTCTGCAAGGATTGAATGAAATAATAGAAATGACACTATCTGACCCAGAACAAGGATTCTTGTTTTGTATCATTTGGGGGTTGTTTATTCTAGTCTATTTATTTTATTTTAGAGATGGCAATAAGAAGTGCTTTCCAAAGGGTCACACTCCTTTGGTCTCTTTTTTGACTCTCTTCATAGCCAGTCCCTTTCTTGGGTAGATGGTCCATATTACTGGTATCTTAAATCCTGGGGTTTCCATTCCAGCTTTGGCTTCACATTCACATTTTGCATTGCCCTCTCTGGGGCAGCCTGCAGGGATTTCAACCCTACTATGCTTCACCTTCCCTCTAGGCCTTCCTTTAAAATCTCATTGGAAACCTCCAAGATTCCTTAATTCAAGCATCCTGCATTCCTGCAGAACTAACACCATGTGGATGACACCAAGGTCTGCCACCAGATTGAGCAAGGGCAGGACCCCCTGAAACCATGGTTGCAGCAATCTCAGTGCCTGGGTGACTAAGCATCATGAAACAACATCCTATACCTCCCTGTGGAAGGAGGGTAACCCCAGGATCTCTTATCAAAGGAATTTCCCCTTCTGTACCCTTGAGTCTTCAATGGGTGTGGGCTTGAAACTTCCTGAGATGCCCTCAAGGCATCTTTCCTATTGTCTCTGTGTAAAGTCCTTAGCATCTCTTGAGTGACTATAATCTCTTTAACAGAACATGAGGAAAATGTGGATAAATTCTGTGCCAAAAGATAACATGCATGGCCACTAGTTCAATTCCCAATAAAATCCTCATTTCCCTTTGAAACCTTATAAGCATGGTCTTTAATATCTGCATTCTGGTCTTCTGACCTCCTCCTGGAATCACCCATTAAACTCTGCTTACAAAATTCTAAGGTTTCTCTGGCATGCATCTCCAAACTTTTCCAATCTCCTTCCACAAACCAGCTCCAAAGGCTTCTGAACCACATTGTAAGATTAGACATAGCAATGACCCTGCTTCTTGGTTCTTATTTCTATGTTGGTCAGCTTTTTGTAGCTGTCACCAAAATACCCAGAAAGAACAATTTTGGGAAGGAAATGTTTATTTTAGTTCATGTTTTCAGAGGTTTTGGCCATTGTTAGCCAAATCCATTTCTTAGGGCGTGAGGTGAGGCAAGGAAGGGGTAGTGGATGAGCACTTCTCACCTTAGGAGGTTGGAAAGCAGAGAGAGAGCAGGAAAGGGAGAGCCAGAAAGAGGAACATTTCCAGGGCACACCGCCAGTGACTACCTCCTCCAGGCAAGGCTTGCCTGCCTACAGTGACCAGCCAATTAGTCCATTCAAACTAGTATGAACTAATCAGGTTTCAGCTCTCACAATCCAATCATTTTACTTCCAAACATTCCGGCATTAACATGGAAGATTTTGAAGAGTAACTCATATCCAAAACTATAACATTATTGATGTGAGCATATTTCACAAAGTAAGTATAGGCATATGACATTATCACTGTGATTATTGGCCAGTCCAGGTGGAAAGTATACAAGTGATTTTTTTTTCCTTTTTGAAAACCAAAAAGCATTCTTAGAGAATGATGGTTTATCTCTTTTGCACTGGAGTTGGTTGAGTCTTTAAAAATATACACATGCAAATGTATATACAAATCACATACATACAGGGAGTTCTTTTCTTTTTTCTTTGTGTGAAAGATCCCACTGAACTACAGAATTCCTGATAAAATATGAATCAAAATGTATGGTGCTGTGAGGCTTTCCCCCTGGGGTGGCAGGGTCACATATATATTGCTAGAAATGATCTGCCAGCTCATTGCTCATGGGGTCTTTATAAAACTGAACACCTGACCCTAAATGATGGGGAAAAGATTCAAAGCCTGCTTGGAAAGAAATGGAATTTTAAACAGATTCTTGATATCAGCTTGTAAAATGACACCAACTCCTCAGCATGCTTTGCCTGAGAGAATAGCTACTGGAGCATCCTTGCAAGCAAGCCATGTCACATTTCATTATAATTGATACAGTCTCCAGGGCAGAAGACACCCTGGCACACAGTGGCCAGGGAGCCTACATACCAGATGAGTACTGACTGTGCCTCTCACTAACACTGTGGTCAGGGAAAGTTCCTCTCCCTTTCTGTAAAGTCTCACTTTATCTGAGAAGTGGGGTGATGATAACTCCTCTGTCAACTTCACGATATTGCCAAAGGGTTACTGGCAGGGTATGAGGGTAGGTGCTTTGTACCACATGGAAAGCTGTGCAAATACAATGTTGCATCACCAGGTCTATGCCAAGGATGGTCTGGACTGTGATGATTGCACCACTTTGGGTCTTCTGGAACCTTCAATTCTCACAAGATTCTCAAAAACTCTCATGAAAATGTCCCTGTTCTGTACGTCTAACAGATTCCATAGTCCTGTAATCCTAAAAGTCCCTAGGTCTTGTTTTGTTTTCATAGTGCTGGTATTGAACCCAGGATCTCCTGCATGCTAGGCAAGCACTCTACCACTGAGCTACATCCCCAGCCCATATTTCTAGGTTTTAAAAGTGCCTGGCTGCTGGGAAATTGGTTGGATTCACAGGCATTAGAATTGAAGCAACCAGATCTGGATTCTGTTTCATCCATTGGAACAACCCTTCATGCAGAGGGCCAGGCAAGAAGGCTAAAATGCTGATAATGGGAAGTAGAGACATGGGTTTAGCATCTGTTGGGTTTTTGATGCTCTGAAAGTATGGAACCCAGTTTGAGGGGGGGTCTTCAGCTTATATACCTGTATGTCATCACCACCCATCCCAGATTCTAATATTCCTTGGGCAAGAGATAAGAGTGAGATGAGCCATGATATACATGATGTATATACATTTTAGGGGAAAAATCCGGAGCAAACTGTCCTGCCATTCCATCACAGTTGAAAACTTCTGCTTAAAATCATGTCCTACAGCCAGATACTCATGTCAGCAGGTATGGGGATGTTCCACCCACAGTTCACCTGAGGCACCAAATAGTTCCCCCCTTTCTACACAGCTGACGCCCCACACCTTCCAAACCTATTAGTTACAATGATAGTGATAGAAAAACAAACTCCTTCTAGATGTACCAGTTCTTACAATTTGCAACACTCCTGCCATTTAAGCATCTTATTTGATCTTCCCCACTGTCCTTATCTGACAGAACAGGAACCCAAGGCACAGATGAGTGATGTGACTTGCCTAAAGCTCCACAGCCAAGAAGGGGTGGAGCCTTAAGTCAAAAACAGGCCTCAGAGATCTTAACCCAGCATTCTGTCCAGTTCCATCATACCAGTAGGAAGGATGACTCATGTATTTATACAGTTCATTTGTCTCTCTCTTTTTTTTTTTTTTTTTTTTTTTTTGTGGTGCTGGGGATCAAACCCAGGGCCTTGTACTTGCAAGGCAAGCACTCTACCGACTGATCTATATCCCCAGCCCTCATTTGTCTCTTTTAAATAATACTAATTATTACATGACAGATACTGGGAGAAGGTTTTTTACATAAAGTATAGCTTATTTCCCAAACGGTCCTTCAAGATATTTGGGGGCTGGGTTGTGGCTCAGAGGTGGAGTGTTTGCCTGGTATGTGTGAGGCACTAGGTTCAATCCTCAGCAACACATAAAAATAAATAAACAAAATAAAGGCATTGTATTCATAGGCAATATATATGTATATTAAGATGGGTATTATTGCCCCATTTTACAGCTAAATACACTGAGGCTCAGAGCTGAAGAGATCAACCCAAGGATACATTCAGGTCAGCAACCTCTCCTCCCAGATGCCTGCTCTGAGCTCCGGGACTGAGCCATGGGCCTGCTTTGAGGGTAAGGAAGTGCCATAGCACTTGTCACATTTTCATACATGTCTCCTACCCATGAGACCATGTTCTCTCCAAAGGTGGGGCTATGCCTTAATCCCAAGGTCCCTCAGTACTATCCCAGGGGTAGCCCACACTACACACAAGGAAAAATATCAAAGAACACGGGGGGCGGGGATCACAGAACTGGGATTTGGAGTACAAACCTTTCAACTCTGAATGCTTTATTGCTTTCTATCAAAAATGGCCCACAAACATTTACTCGGGTTCTGTCCATAGAAAATTCTCCTCTCCCTCAAGTCCCTCTAGCCATTCCTCCCAGCCAGACCCAGAGGTGTAACTGGGTTTTTGATGAAAGAGAGTCAACCTTGTTCCCAGACATCACGGGGCCTAGGTGAGATAGGAGCTGGCCAGGCACAAGGAGCAAATTCTTCCTCCAGTCTCTGCCTAAGGAAAATGAAGTTCCAATTACAAATGTCCTGAGAAAATGAATCCAGCATTGCAGAAAGTGAATTTTCAAGGCATTGATGCCTTTTTGGTTTGCTTAGATATAGGAATTGGGGAGATGGAGGAGTATTTAAAAGCTGGTTTTCAGACCAATGAATCTAAAGAAATTCTCTTTATTGGTCTGCAAGAAGAGATGGGGGTGGGGGAGGCGGACCTAGATCTGATAAAGGAGATTAAATGGCCTTATACATCTGACAGCAAAGAACAGTCCCCGTGGGAATCCCAAATCCTGCTGGTGCTAATAAAGTGCACGATATTACTCCAGTAATATAGTGTACAATATAAGGCGTCCAGATGCGGGGCCAGAGCCACGACCTACATCTTCTGCAAACCAATTTTCTGCTGGGTTGGATGTGTAAAAAAGAATCCAAATACAGACTGTTTTTCTTTGAAAGAAGAATTGCTTCTCTGGCTTTTTACCTTGGCCTGCCTGTTGCTCCCACCCCCTGGGTTCCCAAAGTGGGAATTGCTTCTAATTCACTCACAGGGGAACCGCCTCACTGGTCTGTGGGCTATTAGAGGACAATTGGGCTCCTTGTGGGGTTCCGGTGGGGTAAAGAGGAGCACACCTGGAATCTGCAATCAGGCAAACTCGGTTCAAATCCTCATTCTGCCTTATGTAAGATGTGTCCTTGAGTATGTCCCTTGGTTCTCTGAACTCAGGTTCCACATCTACCACACAGAAGTGTCATGAGTCCCAAAGACAGCTTGCAGGAAGTGCCTAACACAGGGCTTACCCTCAGGCAGTATTTAGTAAGTGGGAGGAAGAAGCAGTGGTGGCAGCCTTTATTAGGGAGAAGGCAATGAAGATTAACAAGATGGACAGCAGCAAGGCCTCATTTATCCATTACCAGTTACTGAGCATCTCTGGATGGCTGCTAGTGTTGTGAGCACTGAGAAAACAGAAACAGCAGTTAATCTCTCCCAAGGCCTGGCAGAGCAGTGGGGAAACCCAGACACGTCATAGTGTCTATTCTGAGCTACTGTGTCCCCAGGACTTAATATCAGTCATCTCATTGGACTCTCACCAAAGCTTCAGACAGTGGGAAAGGCCTGAATTGCTAGTCCTCATTTAGGAGGTTAAAAAGAAAACAAAACTGAGGCTCAGAGAGATGAAGTGGCTTGGTTACTCCAGCCACTGCAACACTAGCTCTGGCCACCTCCAAATTCATGGCATCCCCATTGACCACAATTATTTGGTTCAAAAAATGTTGGGGACATTGTCAGGTCCAGTTCAGTGTGGCACAAAAAGAGGACTACAGCACTGTGGCTCTGCAGACCATGCTGAGTACTGACAGCAGCTGAGTAATGTCTTTCCTTCACAGCACACTTTTCAGTTCAAAGTGCTTTCACATATTATGGCGCTAGTTTTTGTTTTATTTTGCTTCGTCTTGTTTTTATGTCCTTTAAGTATGGATGCTACTATCCCATTTCCCAGATGGTAAAAAGAAGGAGACCAGAGAGGCTCACTATTTTTTTTTTTTTTTAATATATTAGGGATTGAGCCCAGGGGCACACAACCACTGAGCCACATCCCCAGACCTTTTTACAATTTTATTTACAGACAGGGTCTCTCTAAGTTGCTTAGAGCCTCACTAAGTTGCTAAGGCTGGCTTTGAACTTATAATCCTTCTGCCTCAGCCTCTGGAGTCATTGGGATTGGAGGCATGCACCATGCCTGGCTCAGGTTCACTTTCTCAAAGCCACAAAGTAAGCAAGGCACAGAGGCCAGATCTTCTTACTACCTAGCTGTCCTTGGACTCCCAAAGGTGTGATATGAAACTGCGAGGTGGTCACGGTTTGCTCAGCAGAGCCGCTGGCATGTGATGGCACCATGAAAAGTTCAAACCAAATACAACCCACCTCCAGAAAGGCAGTAGGCACTTACTGTTTGCATGCTCAGTGTGAGACCCTGCCAAATGATTTCCAAAGATTGCCTTGTTTCATCCTTATAGGCTAGGTTCTATGGCCACCTTTACAGATGAGGACACTGAGGGTTAGAGAGGTAAAATAACTTCCTCTAAGCACAATGGGGGTGAATTTGGGATTTGAACCCCATACACCCTAATGACATCATCCTTTGCTTAGTCTCTGGCACAACCTTCCACCTGTGTCTTCTGGAAGAGTCCAATATTAACAACATTTATAGATCACCACTAAGCGTCAGGTATAGCTCTCAATGCTGGTTTGATGGGCTCATTTACTTCTTACATAATTATTAACCTCTTTCACAGAGGAGATGCTGACCACGTGCCCAAGATTGCAGAGCCTGCTAAAAGCAGAATCACTTTCAAATAAATGTGGACACATGTGAGGAAGGAACCCTCTCCTTTCAACATCTTCACATTTCTTGAGAGCGCTCTGTTGCACCCAAAAGAAGGGAACCAAAAGGGACAGGGAAGCAGCAGAGCCAGACTAGCCTCCTGAGCATGTTAAGTGCAGGGGCTGCCTGAGGTCAGGAGAAGGGAGGCTGCAAAAGGTTGGATGCACCCGGGAAGGCTGAAAGGAGGAAGGAAACTCAGAAGGGCCCTGAGGAGCAGAAGACATTGGGTAGGCAGGGTCTTCGGGTTGGGAACAGCATTTTTAGAGTTAAAGTGGGGTTGAGAGACAGATCCAGGTAGTAAAGGGGAACCCTGGTGAAATGGCATACAGTTGAGGGAGACCTACTTACGAGGTAGGGGGTCACACTGTGTCCCCATGGTTCTTGAGCCTCAAACTCAGCACACTGTCGTCTCTTTGTTTTCCTCTAGCACATACCCCACGAGGTGCCAAAACTACAATGGAAAAAGTCATTGAAGTTAAAGGAAAAAAAATAAAACAAGAAAGAAAAGACACTGCACACCAATCACCTGGGATCTTCTGGAAGGGAGAATGGGAACAGCTCTGATTTGCCCACAAAGCAAGTTGGTCCCAGCTCTTCGACTACCTGTTTCTCCCCTTTCCCTTCCCTGTGTTCTGCACATAGCAGCAAATGTACGAATGTATGCTTGGAGGACCTGGCAAAAAGCTCTGAGATTGATTCCTGCTGACAACCCTGTCAACAGCAAGCTCTCCCTGTGAGGTTGTGGATTTGGAGATCACATACTTGATACAGACAGTGCTTTTAAAAAACAGACCCAGAAAGTAGATTCCTTGCCGTGAGGGTGAGCCTGCAGCCTGACAGTTTCAGAGGACTCTGCCCACTACCTGGGAGTCAATGAGAGCTCAGAGCTTGGTACCTGAGATGAAAAAGAACACGTAGGGTAGAAATACGACTCCACAGCCCTGTGCAGTGTGGTCAGCTGAACACAAGGATGCAGTAACTGGAGATGGTTCCAGTTGCTTAAAAAGGAAAACAAGTTGGCTGAGATCCAACAGTGGCCTTGAACTATTCTGAAACTTGAATACTGATAAGTCATTGTGGGGAGTAGGTACTTGGCAATAAATGTGGAAAACGTTTTATCAAGTGTGAATTTCTACATGAACATAAAGGATTGTAATGATTACCTTTGTGTGAGAGGAAGAAAACCACATCTTTTATGTCTGCTTTGGAAATTAGGTACCCATAATAGCAAATAAACTTACAAGCACAGAATTTCAGAGAGCTGGGGAGAAATGTATTGGTATCCTCGTAAGTACACAGAGACGACTTCTAGGAACCAGGCCCTGTGTGGGGCTGCAGGGTGTGGGAAGAACCATGCCCAGGCCTCAAGTTTCCCACAGAGTGACAAGTGGAGCCACTGGGGGTGGTGGGCACCCAGGGATAAGGCATCTCAATTGGCATGGGGCATCAGGGAAATTTTTCTACTCAAAGGAAAGCCAGGGTTGAATATGTTTTAAATTTTTTTTATTTGTCCTAATTAGTTATACATGATAGCAGAATACATTTATGCGTTTTGATAATTATTATGTAAATGGAGTTTAATTTCTCATTTTTTTTATTATACATTTTGCAGGATCACATTGGTCATGCAGTCATATATGTAGATGAGGCAATAATGTCTGTTTCACTCTACTATCCTTCCTCCCCTCATACCCCTCCCCTCCCTTCACTTCCTTCTACCTAATCTAAAGTAACTCTATTAAAGGAGGGCATGAGTATAGCCAGACAAGGATGCAGAGAACATGGTGGAAGGGTGATAAGCCAAGGCTTGGCCTGCAAGCCCTCCCTATGAGACATGTGAACACTGAGACTCAGAGATGTAAGGAACCTACCCAAGGTATCCAGGTAGTAAGCGGTACAGCTAAGGATTCATGACTAAGTTTGCTTTCAACCACTCTGTTCCACTGCCCAGGTACGGAGCATGGAATGTAATACCTTCTAGAGGGTTAGAAGCTCACCCGTGACCACACAAACGGGTAGTGGCAGGTCTCAGATGAGAGCCCACTCCCAGTCCAGTGCTCATGACATTCTGCCAAGCAGACTCTACCACCACTCAGCCCCATTGAGACTTGAATCCTGCTTCCTATTGCTCCTGGACCCTTCCCCTGGCTCCCTCACTCTGAGTCTCAGTCTTTAAGACTGATGTCTTCATTTCTTTTTCATTAAGCTGACAAAAAGAATGGGGGCACTCTCCCTTCCCGTGACCTTCTCACCCTTGACAACTACCTAGGTCAGGAGGTCCTCAGACATCCTCACTTCCAAGCCTTCCTTATAAAGGCCAGCTGGCCTGGGAATAAAACAGCTCATTGTTGGGCATTTAATTTTTAAAGAGAGAGCAAAATGGCGAGGAGACTTTTAAAATTGCTCTCAGCTTTGTATGTAATCGCCAGCCAGGCTGGAGGTCACCACCAATCCCCTCATCTCTCGAGACTCGCAGGCTTAGAGGAGCAAGCTGAGTATTTGTTCCTGCAGCCAGAGAAAATTGCAGACCTGACCCTGCCTTCCTGTGCTCAGAGAGAACCCACCTCTACAACAAAGCCCAAGTCCTTATTGAACGGCAGGCTTTCAGCCAGCCAACCCCCTCCAATGGCTTGACCGCTAACAAAGAACCAATACAAAGGACAAAGTGGCAGTCTCTCAGAAAGATTCTCTATAAGGCCCCGGCATATTGCTCATGACAGTGTGGGTTTGTAGGAAGACAACAACTCCAGATAAATGTCTGGTCCTCAAAACTCCGCTTCATCAGAGGCAGACATGGAGCCCAAATGCAGGAATAAAATGAGTATTTACCAAATCTAGCCTTGCCAAGCTTCTAGGGCTGTGACATAATGATACCAATATTGATTGGATATCCATAACATCACACACACTCTATAGTTTACATATCTAAGCCTCATAACAGCTCTGCAAAGTTGGAATTAAAGCACCACAGTCGTCAGAATGACATGATGCTTAAGACTGGGCTTTGAAACCAGGATCACTAGGTTTGAATTCCATCTGTGTCCCTTATTAACTGTGTGACCTTGAGCAAGTTACTTAACCTCTCTATGACTATGCATCCTCAGCTTTTCCATGGGTGTTATTATTGTTCCAACCTCACAGAATTATAGTGAGGATTCAACGAGCTCATCAATGTAAAGTGCTTGAAATGGGGCTTGCTTCAGGCGACATGATGATACTCAGAGTAAGAGGATCCTGACTGGAAACTCAGGGTCCTGGACTAGTGAGGGTAGGTGGAGTGCAGAGTCTCCAAAGTTCAAATTTGATCATGCACTATCCACACATTTTCTCACTTGATCTTCAGTACAGCGGTTGAGGTTGGTACTCATGATTCCACTTTAGAGGAGTGGAAATTCAGATTCTGAGCAATTAAGTAACCTGCCACAACAGGTCAAAGTACAAGCAAAGGGCAGAGTTTGGATTCAAACCCAGGTCTGTCTGACTTTAAACCCACGCTCTTTCCCAGGTACAGTTTTGTGCTGGTTTGCTTTTCTTTTTTAGACTCATCTGCATCAATACCTATCACTCATGGCTTT
This sequence comes from Sciurus vulgaris, assembly GCF_902686455.1. Taxonomy (NCBI): domain Eukaryota; kingdom Metazoa; phylum Chordata; class Mammalia; order Rodentia; family Sciuridae; genus Sciurus; species Sciurus vulgaris. Next base: position 46,831,315 of record NC_136461.1, read on the forward strand.
GGAGAAGCATGAGGTTTAAGAAATGGCCTATTGGGTTGTTCCAATTCCAGTCAAAAGCAGATGAAGAAAGGAGAGGCCCATCAAGATTAAGCAACCTGTCCCGTAGCACATAGCTTGCAGGATGCAAATGACTGAGGGAAAGAGACTGTGCCAGTGGTCCTCAGGGCTGAACCTAGATGGAATCACCCCGGCCATGCTTCACTCTGAGCTCATGGGGAACAGTGCCCTGCTTCTTCAAAATGAAGACCTATGTCAGCAGCTGAGTGGGCTTCCCCAGGACCTCACTGAGGCTGCCCACCCACTGCTCCCGAGGTGGTCAGGATGGGCTGGTGCTCAAACCAGCATGCTAGCTTCCTCACTCCCTCCATAAACCATCAATCAACACATCCTGTACCCAGAAATATGCCTGGTACAAAGCAAGAACACATGATCCTGGAAAGTTCAGGTCAGAGGGATGAAACCTGAAATACTAGGAGTGGGGAAGTTCATGTGCAGTCTTGAGGAGGGAGAGAACTCTGTCTCCACAGGTGGGCAGAAAGGGCAGCCAGAGCAGGTGAGGTGGGAGTGGAGTTGACAATGGATTTTTTGATGAGGTAGATTGACAGGTGGGAAGGGTGGCACTGCAGGTGGAGGGAAAGGCTCTGCTCCAATGCGACCTCCCCTGAGTCACTGTCCCTAACAATTCACATATAAATAGCAGATTCTGTCTTTGTTCCTACCTTTTCTCTCCCCATTTATAAGCTCTTGGTAGCTTTCTATTATTTACCTTTGGATTCTCCATCTCTCCCATGAAGAGGTAAGAAGCACCACAGCACTGTTGGCCTTGGTGCTGTGCCCCAGTGCCTAGAACTGTGTTGCACATAATAGATGTTCAATAAATATCTGATGCATAAATGGATGAGTTCCAGGCAGATATGACTAAGAATACTGTATAAAGGCTTATGTGCTTGCCATTTTAATGTGAATCAAAGCAGGGAGTGTTCTCTTAATCACCTCTCTTGCTTTTTTTGCATTCCCGAAATTAAGTATATTGAAATGTAGAGAGGAGGAGGAGAAATGAAATAACATTTATCGAGCATTGACAGTTCCCATAATTTCAATCTCCATAACAACTTGATGAGTAGGTATCATTATCCCCAACTGAAAGGGAGGAAACTCCAGATGCATGTGATTTACGTAGCCTCCCAGCAGGTAAGAGGTAGCTAGGCTCTGGTCTTCACCCAGGTCTGCTGGATCCCCAAAGTCAACCAGGAACTATACAGATTCTCCTTCAGAACGCTGCCAACCCTTCCCTGCAGGAGCAGAACCTACCTGCAGGGTGAGAGACTGGTGATAAATATTGCTATTTTCAAAGTTTTGCCCTCAGTTGTTCTTTTCATTGTCTCTCTCGCTAATTATCAGGATGGTCTCCATGCAAAGTATTCCCATTCCTTTTAATAGTCATAAGGAAACAGACTCAAGAACTGAGTAAACTGTACCAGGGTTACCCAGATTGTGAGGTGGGTGGGGAAAGAAAAGAATGCAAACCTGGAGTCCACAAAGTCTGACTCCCAAACCTGCAATCTTCCCCCCATGCTACTCTAAGCCCTGGATGGTAGGAATTTGAAATCAGAAAAGAAATCTCCATTTTAGCTCCCAGAACACATGACAGTTTCTCACCCCAGATTGTTCTTAGCTCAGTATGAAAACATATAACAGAGTATGAATGCCTGAGTGAAAGAAAGACCTAAACTTAAATTATTCCAGAACGGCAAGCTATTGTCAGTGATTGACAACCAGTCCCGACACTCACCAGTGACAGCCACACACAAAGTAAGCCTTCAAAAGGAGCTCAGTTTTGTTCAATTAGCAGAGCTGAAATGAAACCACTTAGAAAATTATACTATTGGGCGACTGGTGGGCTTTAAACATAATGAGAAAAATAAAGGCTGGGCCTGTTGTTTACCATCAGCAGAGCTAGAGATGTCAGATATGCCAGGACTTGGGACCACACAGTCTCCTGGAACTCAGGCCCGCCTGCCTCGCTGTCACTGATTTGACCCCGGATCCATTCTTTCTTTCATTCATTTAGTAAATATTTATTGATTGAGTACTGCCAACAAGGAGAGCTACAAGAGGCAGCAACACAGATGCACTCCATGCCTCCTGGCACTCCTGGACCAGTAATCCAGCACTTGGTGCCTTTGTGATAGGTGATGTCACCCGGAAATGCAGAGTGCGCAGAAGCAGAGCAGGAAAAGGGCCCTGCAAAAATGAAATTTCACACTGAGTGAAAAAGTGTCATGTGTGGCAGAAATGCCTCCCAGCAGGCAATGTGCTCAGCCGTCAGGAAAAAGACAAGGGTGACCAGGACGGGGGGAGGCAGCTGCAGGAATGGGCCCTCCTGTCTTTGTCCCGAACTCTGGAAAGCTGGAAGAGCTCCGAGTCACTCACCACCATTCACTCAATAAACCCTGTCCCCAGGTGTCAAAGGCTCAGCAGAGACCAAGAGTATCCCACACACAGGGAACTGCAAGTGATTCCCTGGGACTTCACTGCCTGGGCCCGATGGTGGAGGGCCAGCCATGTGAAGGGATTGGACTTTGTCCTGAGGCAGCAGAAGTAATACCCAGAGTCTGGGAACTTTACCAGCCCAATATGGGTGGGATCATAGATGCTGCAGGTATAAGGCCTGGGAAAATGTACAAGAGAAGACAGAAGATGAGTGTTTATCCAGTGGTGGAGAAGTCCGGGGTAGGCTGGCGTCTCAGAGCTGGATCTCAGTGGAATGAAAAGAAAATGGAGATTCAGTTCTATGCCAGGCTCTGACTCTAATTAGCTGTGTGATCTGACAAGTCAACCCCCTGCCACATTCATGCCCCACCTTAGTATGCTCATCTGTGTGATGGGCAGAGAATGAGGGAGCTAATTTTAAAATGCTAATTAGCTAATTCGTATGAAATAATGATAATCACTTCAGAGTAGCATTACCCTGAGCCAAGTGTGTAATGCCCACAAGCACCCTCTGAAGTGAATCCAATTATCATTGTCCCCACTTCAGGTTCAATGAAAATGGACATCAGAAGGTATTAAAAGCCATGTTGAAGGTCAGATATTCAGTAAGTGGTGGGACTGGGATTTGAATGCAGCACTCAAGTCCTCAACCAGGAAAGCGTCTAATTTCAAGGGTCTTGTAACTTGGCTTCACAAGGACTTTGAGCCCCTGGGCTAGGAGGGCAAAACAGGAAGCAAAGCTCTCAGGGCAGGAGACAGACATATGCTCTCTTTTAGATTGGGAGCCCTGAATGCTAGTCCTGGTGGCATTATTAATTTATTTTGCCTCTATGTGGGGTAGGGGCTGTGTAGAGGGAAGAAAGGAGGTCGTGACAAAATATTCTCTCTAGGTCCTTCTGCACTTTGAAACCATCTTGTGTCAACAGGAGTCAGAAGAGACCCAGGACTGAGATGACCATAGTTGGTAAAGTCATTCATAACATAGTGTCATCCCCAGTGACCTCACCCCAAATCGACCAGGCACCCAAATAAAGGGCTGATTGGGCAACTTTCGCCTTCTCTGGGAGACATGGTGGCCACTGCCTCCAGATCCCTCAGAGGCAGGCCATTCACAGTGGATAGGGTCCAAAGGGCCCCGTCTGAGAGAGAGGGCCCCACCTTGTCGGCCATGGGATCAGGTCAAGCCCAGAGCCAATACAAGGGAACACTGCCACAGAAGGCCTGCTCAGACAAGCTGCCCAGGCCACGTGCAGCAAGAGGCAGCCAATTAGAGCTAATTAGCCACCTGTTGAGCAGGAGTAGCCTAACGGCAGAACCAGGTGCTTGGGAGGTGTCTGCCCCTGGCCTGTGATTTGCCCTCCCACCCCCAGGTGACTTTCTGCTCTGGCTAATGAGCCGAGGCCAAGGAGGGAGGGCACAACCTGCAGAGAGATATTTTCTCTCTTCTCCTAATAAACTTTTCAAAACAGCTCCTGAGATCCACGGCTGGATTCTTCCATGACTGCAGCCCCAGGTGCTAAAGGACAGAGGCGCACAGTAACAGCTCATTTAGCAGGGAACAAATGGTTTCCTTTCGGGCCAGCAAATGAAATATTATGCACTCAGACAGGCACTAGGATGCAGGGATGGGTGTCAGAGGGAAAGACACACAACACCCCCCTTGCTTGAGCTATCCCAAAACTGCTTCAGGAGCAAACTAAAAAAAGAAATAAATAAAATAAAATAAAATAAAATAAAATAAAATAAAATAAAATAAAATAAAATAAATAGAAAGGCAAAGTTTCCCTCAATCAGCCCAGAAGACAAAATCAAAGTGCTAGTTGGAATAGCATATTGATATCAAGATGATTATTAAGAGTAATAAGAGCTTAAGTGTTCAGCCTCTCATTCTGATAGTCACAGCATCTCTTAGAAGCTTTACAGTGACTATAAGCAGCAAGAAAGACAAGAGGTAGAATCAGCGTTTGATAAAGAAAAGTCTCTGGAGGGCTGAGACTCAAACCCAGCCTCACATGGGCACAATGCCAATGCCATGTTCACCAAGCCTTCCCACTTCAAATCCACTGCACTCTCCACATTAGCACAGCAAATTCAAACTCTATATTCCTTTTATGCTTTTTTAAAATTATAATATATCAGGGATGGAAAGATCAATAATAGCTGGAAATGGAAACCCGAAGAACTTAACCAATGCATTCAAGATCACACAGCAGATTAGGACTCGGTCCTTTTTCTCTCCTCCTCACCCATCCTCTCCCACCCCCTATGCCCAAATTTAGGCCCAACACCAAGGACAATTTCTACAGAAATTAATAACAACAATTTGATGTGGTCCCTTAAAAACAGCTCACACCAGCTACTCACAGGTTTCCTTTCACAGTCTTTACTTTTGCTAAGGCAGAAATATCAAAGTGGTGGAAGAAACGAGCCCAGGGGGACATCTCGGTACAGCTCCCTGCACACAGTAGGGGTTCAATCAATGTTTGCTGAATTGAATGTAGTGAAATAAGTGGGGACCCACAGGGAAAAGAGAACGAGAGGTATTTTGCAGGTCTGTGTAGAAGCACATCTACTCCACATAAGACACTCTGCTGGGAGTTTGGCACCAAGAAGACATTTGCCATTTTCCAAGCTGGTTTCTGACATCAGCTTGTAGCTCCCACTGTCTAAACACTGCGCTCTCGCGGAGAGAACACAGCAGGCTGCGTGCTTCCAGCGACCCCTGGGACAATGTCTGACCTTCATTGGAGTCCTGATGCCGTTTTCAGAGTCACCCTCAGTGTCATTGTTATTTTCTTTTTAAGGAAAAATTTTAGAGTAAAGAGAGAAGTGTGCAAAGAAAGCAGAATTGTTCCTAAACTCCTGGGGACACTGCATTACGGCAGCATGATGTCAAGCTGCATTCTCTCACATCGCCACTGAGCGACTCTGCAAGGGATTTTGCCTGAGAGTGACTTCTGTCAATTTCTGACTATTTTCACTCCCCTTCTCAAGCTTCAAAGTATGTGGAGCAAGTTCTACCAGAGTAGAAAATTTCCCATGTAACCACTTTACCCTCAGTCTAGAAAGTATTCTAGTGATCATCGCCAATTCCTGAACACCTGGTAAGCTTAGCATCATCAAAATCATAGCCAACTTGTATTACTCCCCCTGTGTCCTATGCGAGCACTTCTCAGGCATTATTTTCTCTGGCCTTCATAAACAACTCTGTGATGGTTGACTTGTCTGAAGCTCTACAAATATAACTATGGAGGCAGAGTCAGATTCTAACTTCAGAGCCTGTGTCCTCCAACATTCATTCTTTAATTCATTTACACAACCACTATGTCCTGGGCATTTCGCCAGCTACTGGGAGACAAAGATAAAGACCATGCACTCAGGAAGCTCACAGTAGTACAAGCAGTCAACAGACCCATTCTGTGCTATGGGTAGACAGAAGTGATTGTTGGGGCTTTCAGTGAATCCAGGAAGGACACCTAGCTCAGTCTAGGAGGGAACAGAAAAGGATGCCCAGAGGAAATGATACCTCCATCCAGAAGGGTAGGTTGAACTTTGCCAAATGGCAGATGGCACTTATGGTGGCACAGAAAGAACAGAGATATGGAACCACAGGAGAGCACGAGCATATGCAGCGGTTTTCCAAGCAGTTCAGAAAGGACGGAGCCCAGAGGAGAGAGCCAGAGAGCAAATACAGAGAATATTGAAGAGGAACGGGACTGAGAAAGTAAGGGGCAAGCCGGGAGGGGCACTCAGCCACTTGAAGGAGTTTGATTTTATCCTGAAGGCCCTGGGGTCACGGAGAATTTGTAAGCAAGTGTGTGATGTTTAAGGGGAGTGATTACTGCCATACTCCTCTGTGCTCTCCAGAAGGAAAAAACAGGACCACAGTACTTCCAACCTCTGTCCTCAAAGGAAAAAGACTAATGTACCTTTTGGGTAAAATCAGGGAAAGCGAGACCATGTGTGTGGCACTGGTAAATGTGCTCCAGGCTCTCTCAACACCATGCCAGTCCCATTTGTGTGCTGTCTTATACTTTGGCCTGGGAACAAGAAGTGATCACAGAGTACTCTAGGGTCACCAAGCAGACACACTTGCATGAAGTTTGGGAGGATGGAGCAAAAGATAGCAGACGTGTATCGTACGCATAAAGAGTAACTTTTCTGGAGAAGCTCAAGTGAGGAACATCTTACCTGTGCCTAGCAACAGTGTGTGCACACTAACAAATCCATGATATAGTTAAGCATCTTCTCTATATACCAAGTTTGGCTCCCAGGCTCCTCCTGGAATTCTGTAAGCTATCCAATGCCCCTAATAAATCCCTTTCGGCTTCAGTGATGTCACCAGCATCTAAGAACCGAAATGAAACCTCAGACAGATCATGTCCTTCTCTCATGTAAAATCCTGATCCCAGAAGATCCTCCTTCATTTCTCTCCCAGGAAATAGCCACTGTGCCACCTGTTTTCCTTCAGGGGAAAGGGAGACCTGCAGATGTCAGCTTGGACCAACATAGAATGTTCAAGAAGCCTGATGTAGCTGTACAACCTAAATTCTCCCATCAAGTTCTAACAGAAATAACACCCACATTTTCATCTTTGTCTAATTCTGTGTTCATCTCCCATTCGATTTTTAACTTGGAGGGAGTGAGGGCATGTTCAGTATCATCCCCTCTGAAAACTAAATTTACATTTCTGCTTTGGAAACAGAGAGACCAGTTGTAATCATCCATTTGGCTGGAGCAAACCCAACTCCAGAGTGAGTGTGCAGTAAGGAGATGACGCTTTTGTGCTAATCAGGGAGGCAATGGGAGCCCATAGGATGCAGAAACTTCAGCTAAAAGATGCAATCTGCTGATTACCCAGAGATCCTTTTTGCAAAAAAAAAGGCCATAATCTCAAACACTAGCTCACTTGTATTATTTGCAGGGGGCTGATTTCCCCTTAACTCTCAGAGTTGTTCCAACACACCTGCTTCCAAAGCATGTGTTCTCTACACCTGAACCTCTTAGAGCTGAAAATGAACTATGAATAAAAATGAAGAATAACTAACCGTGGGTACAGCAATAAAGGACTAGACAGGACATGAACTAAATTGCATAAAAATCAGCCAAGAAGTCCAAATGTCCCTGAACCTCATGTCACCAGTAAGTTCAATTTCTTCCCTATATTTTCCATCGCTAAAACAAGAAGAGAAAGATTTCAAATACAATTTTCTTTGTTGAGTAGTTATTTTACCCTCCACATGACAGTTGAGAAGGGACACAAAAGAAGTGGATGACTTCTGCCTCACACGCAAGTGCTGGAAAGCTTACTATCCAGCCCAGGACACTGGGAGTTTCGAGAATAGGTGTGGCAGGAATTTCCCAGCCTGTCCACCAACTTACATTCTCCTCTTCTTCTAAAAATAAAATCCCAATTCTGGCACATATCTACTCAGAACAAAAATGATATTCCTCAGTCTCCCTTCCATTAAGAAGGAGGATGAGAAGCTAAGTTGTGGGTGCAACTTCTGGCCAAAGAAATGGAAGGTCCTCTTTTGACCTCTTTCCTCTCTTCCCAGCATCTAGCCAGAATGAGGGCATGGTGATGTAGCCCAGTGGATCATGAAGACCACAACCACATACTATGGATGAAGGACCAGCCAGCAAGGAGGCTGGAGTCTACGTGACTTCATGGTTTAGAGCCTCCCTCTGCACTCACACTTTTACAAGACTGAGAAACAGATTTCTGCCACCATAAAGACACTTTTAGGTCACTTTATTTGGGGTCTTGTTTACAAGCCATTGAAGCTATATGCTAATTAGTTGAGATGGTATGTCACTACCATGTCACTAACCCAGCAACTCTTTAGCAGCCAAAGTTACATTTTCACCGAAAGCTGATGCTCTTTATTCATAGAAATGACATTCAGGGCAAAGCTTGGTAGTAACTGACTCTTATTATATCCATATTACCAATGAGTGTAGTTCCTGGTGTATTAGTCTACAGACAGTACAAAGATAGAAAGGGAAGAGGATTGACTTTAAAGACAAAAAAGCTAATGATACCAAGACAAGATAGTACAATCTGACAGTGAGGAGTCTGCAAAAAATATAAAGAATACATGTTAAAATGTTAAATCCATACAGAAAGATATGAGAAATGTATTGGAGGTACTCCTACATAGGGGCAAATAATCTTGTAACCTTCAATGACCACCAAGTATGGCTCAGCATAATAATTGATGATCACAATGGTATTTTTAAAGCACACTTGATTTTAAAAAGCATGGAAGTATGTAATTCACTTATAAATATTTCCAGAACATTAGTCATCTTGAATCTTTGCTTATTTGGAACATCTCAGTCCATGTGATGTCATATACAGAAACTATTTTATACAATTCATTGCTAAACAAAATCTACTTGGGTATCATAATTAGTGTCACGACCACTTATTTGGTACCTACATTTTTTCACTTTGCCCAGATGAAAGGTCCCAAAGATGAATCACATACCCAGATGTGTGAGTGTAGTCATCACTGCCATATAGTGATGTCTGTTCTGGTTTGGACACAAATAAAGAGATATTATAACACTTGATCAAACCTCTGGGGAAGGAAAATTATATGCCACATAGATGAAAGAACAATAAATCACTGTAACATAAAATGAGCCCTTACAAAATGATAAGAAAAAGACAAACCACCCAAAAGAAAGATGGGCATAGGCAATGAATTAGCTGTGCACTGAGAAGCAAATCCAAATCTTTTCACAATAAATGTGAAAAGATGCTCCTGCTTGGCAGGCGTCAAAAAGTACAAAGTAAAACAGAAATGGGATATTGCTCCTTATGGACCAGGTTAACAAAAGTAAGAGGAAATGCTAATATGTGCTGCCAGCAAGGATGTGGGGAAAGGACCACTTCATACTGGAAATGAAAATGTGAATTAGTTCATTCCCTTTGGAAAGCAACATGACCCCATCTACTGAAACTGACACCTATCCTTCAGTTCAGAAATACTACTTTTGGGAATCTACCCTCAAAATTAAATTATCAATAGAAACTATAAATGCTCAAGGATGCCTATTTCAGCATTATTTGTGAAAATTAATGAACAAAAGGAAATACCTCTCTGGAGGGAAGTGGTTGAAAAATCTGTGAACTTAATCATTCCATTAAGAAATATATAACCATTGGGAAGAGTGTTGATCCTCCAACTGACTCAGAGAGAACTGGGAAAAAGCAGGAATAGTTTTCCATAGTGTTTTAAATGAGAAAGCAATATGCAAGGAATGTATATATGTTCTCATTTTTTAAACCAATGGCAGAATTCTTGTGCATATTTATGTGCATGTGAATGTATGTATGTGTAAATGATAGCAGGAGATTAGAAGGTACAGAAAGCATCTAGATTAGTTTGGAAAAAAATGAAAAGCTATATTAAAAAATAAGATGTCCATGGGCTTGGGCTGGGGCTCAGTGGTGGAGCCATGAGGCATTGGGTTCAATCCTCAGCACAACATAAAAACAAATAAAATAAGGTATTGTGTCCATCTACAACTAAAAATATTTTTTAAAAAAGGATGAGATGTCCAGGATAAAAGGTAAACAGCCTGTATAATAAGGTGAAGTATGTAAAATTATATCTACCTGCATATGTTGGGGTGTGTGCGTGTGTGTGTATGAAAGGATATAGGCACATATACATACATATGTACATATATATTCTTTTGTTCGTGTGTATATATATATATATATCATTATTATGGAGATATACATATTATCATTACAAATATAATATGTGTGTTATATATATATACACACACATAATAATAATAATATACTATATATACAACTAGAAGAATGGCCACCAAAGGATGTGTAACACAAAGAATTAGAATTTCAAGTGGTTTATACTAACACTTTACATTTTTTTCTCTACTTTTGTATATTTTGCAACTAACATGTATTATGTATATGATTTTTGAAAATTAATCAAGTGATTAAAAACAACCAGCAACAGTGTGGTCAATATTGAGTGGAGCCAACTAAGAATACTTTATGCAGGTCATGGGACCTTACCTCAGCTTTAAGAGATGATAGGATTTAGAGGAGATTCGAAAAGGTTCTAGACAGCGGAAAAAAACATAAGTAAAAGTATGTTTGTAGAAATAAATATGGGGATTAACCCTGAGAGAGTCTGCCTCATCTGGAGCAGAAGATAAAAGAGTAAAAGCAAATCGCTGAAGTCCCATTACCATAGCAAACCCAATCAGAGAGGAAGTAGAAATGGTCACTGTAACACATGTACAAAAATGTGATTTTTAGACTTAACATTAACAAATGAAAACAGCTTGTTTTTTTTCAAGTTCACAAATTGACAAATATTTTGAGCACTTAGGACTTTATCCATGGTGGCACCATGTGCTGCACTCAGATGTAAACTTCAGTTTGGTAACATTTTCATTTTAAACCCTCCTCCTGTCAGTTTCCAACTTGGCTGTAAATATTTGCTTGGAGGAAAATGTCACTAAAGATCTAAGCTCACGCTTCTGAAAAAAAATGGTCATTTTGAAATATGAAGAAGCCATATTCTGCATGCTAACTAAACAAGAAGTCTCAAGACCTATGGCTCAGAGCTCATTTCAGAAAAAAATCATTTTTATTTATTAAAAGCCTATGAATACAAATGAATTCTTTATTTGGCATTCATTCTTATTTAATTCCGTCTGTCCCCTTTGAGATAGGAACCACATGTGCTTTGCCAGATAAATTAAAAGGTTGTCTGATGTCATTGGGTCTCCTCCTCCACAATATGGCTATTTTATAAATCCCGGGTGAACACCCATTAATGATGCAGGATTTCTGCACTATCAACCACAAAGAAAGAGTCCAAATGTCACTAAGGAATGGTCACTTCCTTGTCCAAATCAACCAGGTCACACAGTGACTCAAGAGAGTTTATTTCAACCTGAGAAACACTCTTGTGTCTCTTTCGCTTTTTTGCCCTAAATGGAGATTAGAATCACAGGGCCCCCATATCAGCACATCAGGTAGCCCTTCATACACCTGAAAGTGCAATAGGAGAAACACTCAGGTTTGCCAAAATGCAAATACTGTATCTTTTTAGACAATGGTCCTTCTGAACACTGGATTAACAAAGAAAAAAACCAAAAGATATTTTTCACAATTTCATGCTCTGATAGATGTTAAGAGCACCAACAAAGAATAGTGAAAAAGAGACTGACTAGAGAAAACAAGAACAGAAATTGAAGCCAGACACAGGAGGTTCCAACTCCAGCTTCACTCATTGGGCATGTGACTCTCAGCTCTCTTTTAACCTCGTAGAGCCCCAGTTTCCTTACATGGAAATATTGGATTGCTTCAAGAGTAATTGATAACATGAAAAGTACACATAATCACAGGTAGACACTCAATAAATTCTGAGCACTGTACTAGGTGAGAATAAAGTGAGAATTATAACACTATTCTTGGTATTGTTAGCAAAATAAAATTAGAGAATGCACAGATGGTGTGCATTCTATCCAGGGTCTGACACATAGGAAGCATGCACCCAATATGAGGGAGCCATAATTGCATCACCCTACCCGGAAGACAGATGCTATCAAAGCCAAACTCTGGAGGCCTCCAGTACCTACTGCCTCACTGGCAAAGTATCCCAACATCGAAGCCTTCAACCCCCTATCAAGTGTCATCAGGTACCCACAGAACCACGGACAATGTCCACAACTACTCACCAAAGTCTAGAGCCTCACTCTCTGTCCATGGTTTTGAGTTAAGAGGACCTCAGACATGCAGATGAGAAGGACTTGGGGAAAGATGGATCCCTGATACAATGATCCCAGGAAATGTGAGCCCTTTCACTCCGCAGACCTGAGTGGCAGCAAAACCTCCCCTCTCCAGAAAGAGTCCTCATCTACCAGTCCTCATCTCCACAGACACTGAAGTCACAGTACTCAAGTGAAGAATGATGGCGTCCTAGTCCTTTCTACTGTTAGATCCCAAATGTAAGAAGAAAGAATGAGCAGTCCTTGGCCAGAAGGCCTTCAGCACCTTCTACTTCCTCCTGTCTCTAGGGGATTGGCCAAGGCATATTAACTTCTCACTTGTGCCTCCTTTCCTCATCTGTGAAAGGTGGTGACACCTGGTTGGAAGAGCCACAGTGAAGGGATGGGCTAAGGGCTCTAAGAACGCTTGTTCTCTGAGCAAAGGATGGGCATGTAAAGCCGAGCTAGAAGATTTGCCTCAGGGTGCCCACAGACCCACTCAGAGAGTAGAGAAGGCAGAGTGGAGGCTATTAAATGAAGGAGATTTTGGTGTCAGTCCAGACCCTACTGTCCTTTCTCTTTCTGACCTGGTCAATTTATATAATTTCTTGGAATCTAGGTTTCTTTATCTGTAAAATAAGGGTTATAACACAATCACACAGAGCTATGGTGAAGGTTATTGAAACAATTTATTTCATGTAATTTTACACATAAACTCAACTAATACTAATGTTCTTGCTCTTCAAAAATAAGTCGCAAGAATCTCAGTGTTCACGTACTCCATAGCTATTGGGCAACACTGCATGGACGACACTGTTAGACATGAAGAGGATACACATACATATGTATTGCATGATCCCTGCAGATAAACCTGTTAGGAAATATGAAATTAAGGCCAAGGGGTAATGCAAATGTTTAATAACACCTGCAATAAGCACAGAGGGAGGTCCTTAAGTGGTGGTGGAACAATTGTTACTTTTCATTTTAAATGTTTATCATCTGAATTTTTAAAAAACTTGCTATTTTTTGTAAACAAAACACCAGAGTAAGAGAAAACAAGAAACAAGTGAGAAAGATGTTGAGGATGTTGGTCATTCTTTAGACACCCTAAATGAATGTGGCCATGAAACATCAGTCACACGTCTTTGTGCTGAAGTCCACATTGTGCCCTGGGATGGACTAGGGAAACGAATTGTCCCCTGCTCTGAAGGCATGTCCAGTCTATCAGGAGAGAAAGACACATGGAGACATACAACACAGACTTCAGGAGAGGTGTGTGAGGAGTACTGAGGGAGCATGAGCTTCCCAAGGGACAGGTCTCTGTGTGGATGTCACTTGAGAGATGGATATTGAGATAAGCAGAGCTCACCAGACCAAGGAATAGGAAAGTACATTCCAGACAGGCCAAAGCAGCTTGCCCTTGCCCAGGTACAAAGGCAAATGTGGGATGCGAATGGGATGTGAATGCATGTGTGAGCATAGAGTTGTGAGTGTAGTGTGCATGAGAGGGCATGTGATGCTGTGTTCATGTGTATATGTGTATGTTGTGAGTCTTTATAGGTGTGTGGGTGTAGCATGTTATATGCATGTGAGGATGAATGATTCAGTGCATATCTACATGAGGCTGTGTATGTTTATGGATGTCTGTGGAGGCATGTTTCATGTGAAGGTGTGTGATGCTGTGTATAAGTGTGAGTAGGTGAGCTAGTGCAAATAGTATGTATGTGTGTGAAGTTTGTGAGGCTGTGTGAAGGCATGTGAGGATTTCTATGTTTTTGCATGTCTATACATGTGTGTCAGTGTGTAGTATGCACATATGTGGGCATCAGGCCATGTGAAACGTTGTGTGTGTATGTATGTGTGTGTGATGCTGTGTGTGATGTGATATTTGGGCATGTTTGTGTGAGTTTGAATGTAGTGCATATGTTTGTGATGTGTGAATGTATATAATGGTGTCTGTGTTTATGTATATGTATACATGTGTGCAAGTTTGTTCAGTGTAATGTGTGTATTTGTGTGTCAGGGCATGTGTAATACTGTGCATGTGTGTGAAATGCTGTAAGTGTGGTTTCTGGCATGCTTCTGTGTCTGTGAATGTGGATATGAAGGTAGTATGTGTATGTGAGGGTTCTGTGAATATGCATGTGTGTAAATGTATGTGTGCATGGGGGGTGTAGCATGTACGCATGTGTGAGATGGGTACATTTGAAAGAGTGGAGGCCAGAGAGTAGAAGGCCTTGATGTCTGTGGTTAGGAATTTGAATAATGTGCTTTAGGCAATAGGGATTCCTTTATGTTTTTGATCTGGGAAGAAATAGGATCAAAGCTCTGTTTTAGAAAGATCATGTCACAGCTGTGGAAAGGCCCATCCTAGAGGCTCAGAATGAGCTGAGCAGCTCAGAGGATGGTCCAGAAAGGGGACGAGAGGGCTTTAGAGGAGAAAATGACTTGTAATCATTTTTCTATCACTTCAAGTTCTGGTGGCATGTATCCTTCTCATCCCCCCCTCACCTCTTCAAATTAAATAATAATACATTTTTTTTAAGTTGTCCATTCTGTAGAAGAAAAATCTAAAACCAAATAAGTGGCTCCTCCAAAACCGTTCTGATACTCAGCCTGTCCAAACGCAGTGCCACAACCTAACCTAAGCAAGAGTGTGCCCTCCAACCATGCAAAGCAAATGGAGCCCCTCTCAGCCCCCACCCACCTGGACCAGAGACCCCAACTGAGGAAGAAATGAGAAATGGAGTTAAAGGTTTTCTGTGATGTAAAACTTATGTAGTAATTGTCTGATTATATCAAAGCTGATTTCCAGGCAGCAGGTCTATCTGGAATGAGTCTTGTGCAGTCTGAGGTTTTCCTTGACATTATTTCCAAGCCAAATGATGAAGAGGTCTGGCTTCATGTGAGCACTATTCTCTCCCTCTTGATTCTAGTATTCTCCTCTCAGTTTTTTTTTTTTTTTTTCCTCTCCTCTTCCTGTGTGTTGCCCTCCCCCCCTCCTCCCTCCTTCCCACTGTCTAGTTGCATGTGAAGTCTTAGGCTCTCTGTATCTCTCTTAGCACAGGTATTTTACCCCCTTCTTTTCTTCTCTGCCTTTCTTCTTCCCCTAAATCTCTTCCCAGTATGGAGAAAAATACTGTTTTAGAAAAAGCAAGGCCTTTGCTAGTGTGAGTCTGACTAACAAATGTGGTTGCTGTGAGGGAACTGGCTGAGTCCAGCTTCAAGAGAAAAAAATCTTGGCTAAGAGCAAGGGCTGAATGGTGACCCTTCCTTCTGAAGAAGGCGGGAGGAGCCTCTGGCTAGCAGTTGTCCCTGGACACCAGTATCACTAGGCAGTCTTCCAGTTGGGCAATTCCAGGCAGTCTTCCAGTTGGGCAATTCCTATTTGCTAACAAGTCCCAGCCAGCCCCCACCCCTCTCCACTGGGAGTGAGGTGGCACTGCTGCTGTCACATTGCACTGCTCAGCTTCTCCTCTGGCTCTGCTCAGAAAGGAAAAAAAAAAAAAAAAAAAAAAAAAAAGTCATAAAATTCAAATCCAGCTAATGGCAGCACTGCAGGGGATTTCAGAGACCACCTGATCCTGCACTCCAGTCACTGTAGAGATACGCGGGCCCCAAGCTAAGTGACCTAGGGATATATGATTAGAAACCCTAGACCTAAGACCTGTTGCAAAAATCCCTCTGTCCTAGGAACACCTCTAGGTTTTTCCTTTAGATTAGAAACCTACTATATAGGGTTCAGACGTATAAACAGATAGGAAAATCTTGAATTAGAGAGACAGAAAGGGATTAAAATGCACATAGTGTATGAAATCCACTGCATGATCCCTGCAACAAGGATTTAAGCAGGGAAGTCTGTTGAAGATGGGGCTGCAGTGGTGGAGGGCTCCAAGCTCGGAAGACCTTTTTAATATGGCTGTATTGTAATACTGCAGTGCCAAACCCCACCAGTCATTCCAAAAAGAAAAGGACGCCCAGCTCCACAGCAGAACTTCCCAACCCTGGAAACAGACTGTCTCCTCTTTTACACCCATTTACGAACTGCTTTTTTCAACACAATCAGGGAAATGTGTGTTCTCAGAAGGCACTGTACGGGAACCTCTGTCTGCAACGACAAGGTTCTTCCTGCAGGAAACTAAAATGCTTTCATCGGAACTCAGCCTCCCAGGGCAGCAGCAAAGCCACTGTGAGGCTAGGCGATTTACAGGCGAGAGCCTCAGGGAGACAGCGGGAGGAAGCCTGGCATGCAAGAGGACACACCTTTCTGAGCTCTTGGAAACATGTTGCCTGCAAAGTCCACTCAGACTGCGCTGCCAAGGGTTAATTTCCTGGGCAAAAACTGACACTGACGTGTGTACACACACACACACACAAACACGCGCCGCTCGCGCGCACACACACACTACTCCACCCCTACAACCTCCTCCACCACCACACATTTGAATCTTTTTAATCTTAAATTCCCAGAAATTCCCCGGTCCGCCCTATCTTTTAGGAACAGCCCCTCCACCTGGGCTGGAGTCCCAGCTCCTCACCAGTGAAAGCGCAGAGATTCAGGCATAATTATTTTTCTACAAGGTTATGCCTAATTGGCCACTAACCTAATTGATTAATCATCTCATTTTTCAAAGCAGCATCAAAGAGCCAAGGTGGCAGGGGTTGGGGGGTGGGGAGGGAAAATAGGAGTCCAAAAACCCAAGGGGGAAAAATTACAGAGACGAGGTGGGGAGAAGACCCCAGGCCAGCTTGCCTGGTTTCTGGAAAAAGCAGTGGACAGAAACGAAAAGAAAAATGTGGAGTGAGTGGGGAAATGCGCAAGACCACAGGACTGAGCCAGGAGCCTCGAGCTGCCCAGCCAGCCTGAGTCCAGCCGCCTCTGACACGGATGAAGTTGTTTCCCCCGAGAGGCGAAGGGTTAAACGACTGTGTCAACCCAGCTTCGGATGGGGTTGAGGGGAGCAAAAGGCACTTGTCCCGGTCTCGGGCGACTCCGCGTGGGGCCCTCGGGGGTCGTCCTGGCGCTCTGGCCACAACTTGCGCGGCTCCGCGCGGCAGCCCTTGCCGGTGCCTTCGCGCTACCCAAAACTTTGCGCACACTGCAGCCGCTGCCTGCCTGCTTTTCGCGGCAAGACGCGCGCCACCAAGTGCCGCTGGCAGCCCTTCTTCAGACGCCGCTGCCCGGCTTCGGGCTCCACACTTTCCCCTGCTGCCTCCAATTTCCACGCAGAGGACTCCCTCACGGCTGCGGGAGCGCGGCGCCCTCCCCGCAGTGGGCAATGCGGGGCAGCGTTGCAGACCACCACCCCGCCAGGTCCCGGCAGCGCCCACCCTACGGATGGGCGCCCATGGCTGCCCCTGTCCAGGCGCGCCCACCCCGAGCCTCCCACGCCGCTGCGGGAGGCGCAACACCTTCTCCTACCTTCCAGCCGCCGAAGACCACACTCTCCGCTCAGCCCTCTCGACTCATCCTCTGGCTGCAGAAGAGCGCGAGCGGGCTCCGCTTTTGTTCCCTGGGGCTGGAAGGTCCGTGTGGGGCCAGGGCAAGCGGGAGATGCCACGGAACTGGGTATCCCGGAGAGAGGATGCTCACTCCCAGCAGCTCCGCTGGCAGCAGTAGTGGTGGTGTCGGCGGCAGCGGCGGCAGTAGCAGTAGCAGCAACAGCAGCAGTAGCAGCAGTAGAGATAGTGCCGTTTCTCTGCAGGCCACATCTTTCATACCTTATACATCACTACCGCATATCCCCGAATAGGGGAGCCCCTCAGCATTTCGCCACCTAGCGCAGGATGAGGGCGCCAGCAGCAGTGGCTTGGCCTGACCAGGTCAAAAATGTGAGCTCAGTGAGGGGAGAATGACCTCAGCACCCGCTGGCAGGCTCCCTCCTAGTCAGTCACAACAAAACCTACAACTTGCAACCATTTTCCTGGCAACCATTCTGCAGAACTCACCTTCAGTGGTTCTCAGTGTGGGCTTCCCTGGAAGACCTGGGCTTCAGGACAAGCAATAATGATTTATTAGGGGAATCCCTCTCCCAGCTTGTTGCCTGTTGGGTCTTGGAATGAAAGTGTTTGACATAGCCTCCTCCTCCTTGGGAGTCTTCACACACATAAGATTTTGCAGCAGAAGACACACCCTCCTGCAAATACATAAACCCCTGAGACATATCTATGCACACCCTAAAATCAAGTGTGTGGGCCCAGGAGCTAGCAGCTGTATTACCTTAGCAAATTGTCTAATGATTGAGCCTTCATTTCTTCCTCTACAAAATGGGAATCAGATGATCCGGTTCATAGGATTGTGAGAATCAAATGAGATGAGCCCAGAACTTGATGCCTGGTGATGGCAAGTGGCAAGTCTTCTTCTTCATCCAATGTACAACCCTTCCTGGGATAATTACATATCAGTAACAATTCTCTCACTTAGTAAATATTTATTTTGTGATTACTGTGTGCCAACCTCTACTTTTTGGAGTGGGGTAGCACTTTCAAACAGACTAGTAATTCTTATTCTCCTGTAACTTGCTCTAGAAGAAAACATAGAATGTAAATAAGTAAGTCAGCAAGAAACTATTGGATAGTAACAATCCCTATTGACCAAAATTTAAGTATATGGTGATATATAATAGGACACGACTGGGGTAAGACATCAGACTGGATGGTTGGGAAAGGAGTCTCTGAGAACATGACAATTAATCCAAGTCATATAGGATAAAGAGCTAGTCATCAAAGATGGAGGGAATAGCAGGTGCAAAGGCCCTGACCCAGGAGTGAGTTGAATGCTTTTGAGGATCAGAAGGACATAAGTGTGGCTGGAATGTAGCAACAGCAATGGGTTAGTGGTATGAGAGGAGGTAGGATGGTCCCTCTGAGAGGGAGGCTGTTCTTATAAGAGGAAGTCAGTTAGGCAATTAGACTAGATTCTGTTTGGGGTTAGTGATGGAGACAGTGTAGTTTTCCGTGGAAAAAACTCACTCCAGTTGCTGTATGGAGTGGAATGGGTTGGAGGGGGTAAGGGCGGAAGCAGAGGAACCAATCAGAGGCTCCTGCAATGCTAAATAAAAGTCCCTTTTCATTCCCTGGCCTCCACAACCACAAAGCACAGTGACCTCTCCTCTTCTACTAGGCCTACTGGGGGAAATGTCCACTTGAAAGCTCCAGGGAGCCTAGTGTGAGCCACTCCCCCAACTCTCCAAATATCCTTTTCCTTAACTAGAAAATATAAATGATACCTATCATCTCATAAAATTATTGTGAGGGTGAAATGAGACCAGGAAGACACCCAAGGTACTAACTGGTTGTTAATTCCATCGTCACCATCTGCAGGTCCCCAGGAATCTCTGAAGTACTTCTATAATCCCTCTGTCCCCATCTAGCAACAGCTTCATCCTGGAACTCTCCTGTCCAAGGCCAGACAGGGAAACACATGGGTTCCAGGCAGAGCCTCTCTCAGTGTCTGAGAATGCTTGCATTTGTAACGTTGGCCCCTGAACCCATCTGTCATCTTCTCCAGCAGGAAACAGATTTTCATTTTGTTTAGGTCTTTTAGACTTTTTTTCCCGTCTGCCACCTTCATCTAGTTTGAAGCATACAGGACATCATCATATGAAGCTCTTGAGTTATAAAAATAGAAAGGAAAAAGGGCTGGGTGGATGCATATCTCTGGATGCATAGAGCCAGAGATGGCAGGAAAGTAAAGCAGACTGTCTTTCTCTCTTAGCAACAGGAGGAAAGGTTCTTGGCTGAACCACATGCTCATTCTCTTACATCTGTGTAGTGCAGCAGATTCCAGAGGCCTTCAGGATCCTTCTCCCATTGATTCCATAGGAACATGAGGTAAAAAGGCATAACTAGTTATTGTACCCCTTTTACAGATGATCCTAACACTAGAGGAGTAAAGTAGAAGGGCTGGGATTTGACTTTCTCCTTCTGCAGGCCTGAATTCTTTAAATGGCCCCCATCCTAATGGTGCTGCCTAATTTTTAGGACCTGGAGGTGTTAATCCAATTGAGACTCAGAACTATGGATCTCCCAGACAGATCAGTTGTGCCTGGTGCAATGTGTTACACTCCTTTCCATCTTTTTCCAAGTCCCAAGCTGGAGTTATTGAAATCTGAAAAGGGATCTTAAATGCCATTTGGTCCTAGAAACTGAGTTATGTCTTACAAAACAATAGATGAGTTCAAAACTGAGTTCAAAACAATAGATGAACAATAGATGAAGCAATAGATGCTAACAGATGCATCTGTGGGATACTGCATGGGAAACAGAGAATGCGAGACCTGACCTCAAATCTCTGCTATTTCATTTACTATGTGTTCTTGAGCAAGTTATGAATCTATTTTAATGACCTCTGTAAAACAAGATCAGTATCAGATTCCTGGTATTTTGAGGACTAAAGTAGATGTTATGAGGATGTTCAATATATAGAGTGCAACTTAAATAGTAGTATCCTTTCTTCTCTTCTTCCATCCCCAGCACCCAGGGAGCATTGCTTAACCACTGACTCTCCAGGGAAAAAAGAAAGACCTTATTCTAGACATTTGCCAATTTCCTTGGTGTACATATTCTTATCGTGGCTGATTTCAGCTTACCAACATGATACACATACCTCCACTGAATGTGGAGTTGAAAAGAGAATGCTAGACTCAGAATACTACAGCTGTCACTCAAAAAAAAAAAAAAAAAAATCAGCCCCAAATAGGTGGACAGTCCCTTGCCACTCACAAAAGCCTCCTTCTATATCATCTCCTGGGATAGTCACAAGAATCCTTGAAGGAAAATACCATCCCTAGTCCCTCATCTGACAATTGGGGAATTAAGACTCAGCAGGATTGATTTGATGAAAGTCAGATGGTAAGTAAAAGGGTTAGGACATAATCCTGGGCCATCTGGCTCCAAACCCAAAGATACTTCTGCCCTTCATACCATCTCTTACCTATGAGATCACCACACAACTCTGTCCATGCTTCCTTTTTGAAGTCCAAGATTCTAGGGCCTGAGCCTCTTTCTCAATCTGATGGGCAGTAATAGTAATCCCAGCCCTGGCTTCATCTCAGATGCCCTGAGAATCACGTCTGATAATGCAGATGAACCTGCTTTGCAAAGCACAAAGCACCCTGCAAAGATAAAAATGTGAATATTTAAAGCATTTTTATACGCAAGCGACCAAACAGCTGAAAGGGAAATGAGGAAAACAACCCCATTTGCAATAGCCTCAAAAAAAAAAAAAATACGTGGGAATCAATCGAACCAAAGAGGTAAAAGATCTCTACAATGAAAACTACAAAACATTGAAGAAAGAAATTGAGGAAGACCTTAGAAGATGGAAAGATCTCCCATGTTCTTGGATAGGCAGAATTAATATTGTCAAAATGGACATACTACCAAAAGTGCTATACAGATTCAATGCAATTCCAATTAAAATCCCAATGACGTACCTTACAGAAATAGAGCAAGCAATCATGAAATTCATCTGAAAGAATAAGAAACCCAGAATAGCTAAAGCAATCCTTAGCAGGAAGAATGAAACAGGGGGTATCACAATACCAGAACTTCAACTATACTACAAAGCAATAGTAACAAAAATGGCATGGTATTGGCACTAAAATAGACAGGTAGATCAATTGTACAGAATAGAGGACACGGACACAAACCCAAATAAATACAATTTTCTAATACTAGACAAAGGGGCCAAAAATATGCAATGGAGAAAAGATAGCCTCTTCAACAAATGGTACTGGGAAAACTGGAAATCCATATGCAACAGAATGAAACTAAATCCCTATCTATCACCCTGCACAAAACTCAACTCAAAATGGATCAAGGACCTTCAAATCAGACCAGAGACCCTGCATCTTATAGAAGAAAATGTAGGTCCAAGTCTTCAACTTGTTGGCTTAGGATCAGACTTCCTTAACAGGACTCCCATAGCACAAGAAATAAGAGCAAGAATCAACAACTGGGATAGATTCAAACTAAATAGCTTTCTCTCAGCAGAGGAAACTATCAGCAATGAGAAGAGAGAGTCTACAGAGTGGGAGAATATCTTTGCCACTCATACTTCAGATAGAGCACTAATTTCCAGAATATATAAAGAACTCAAAAAACTCTACACCAAGAATACAAATAACCCAATCGACAAATGGGCTAAGGATATGGACAGACACTTCACAGAAGAAGATCTACAAGCAATCAACAAACGTATGAAAAAATGTTCACCATCTTTAGTAATAAGAGAAATGCAAATCAAAACTACACTAAGATTCCATCTCACCCCAATTAGAATGGTGATTATCAAGAATACAAGCAACAATAGGTGTTGGAGAGGATGTTGAGAAAAAGGTACACTCATACATTGCTGGTGGGGTTGCAAATTAGTGCAGCCACTCTGGAAAGCAGTGTGGAGATTCCTTAGAAAACTTGGAATGGACCTACCATTTGACCCAGCTATCCCACATCTCGGCCTATACCCAAAGGACTTAAAATCAGCATACTACAGAGATACAGCCACATCAATGTTCATAGCTGCTCAATTCACAATAGCCAGACTGTGGAACCAACTTAGATGTCCTTCAATTGATGAATGGATAAAGAAACTGTGGTGTATATAGAGTAATATTCCATTGTATGTGTATATATATATATATATACTATAAAGAATAATAAAATTACGGCATTTGCAGGCAAATGGATAAAATTGGAGAATATCATGCTGAGATAAGCCAATCTCAAAAATCCAAAAGACGAATGATCTCACTGATAAGCGGATGATGACACATAATGGGGGGGTGAGAGGGGGGCAAGAATGGAGGAAGGAGGGACTGTATAGAGGAAAAAGAGGGGTGGGAAGGGTGGGGGGAAGGAAAAAATAACAGAATGAATCAAACATCATTACCCTATGTAAATGTATGATTATGCAAATGTATGCTGTTACTCCATGTACAGAAACAACATGTATCCCATTTGTTTACAATAAAAATTTAAAAATAAAAATAAAAATCACTACTATAGGAACAGCAAAAAAAAAAAAAAAGTGAATATTACAGGTTACCTGCTAGAGGAAATACAGGGGGAAATGAATCCCAAGCCCTGGGGGGGACTTATGAACCAAGGAAGAGACGGGACGGTACCACGCTGAATTCACTCACTTCAGAGGAACACTCACAGGGAAACATGAGACCAGATACACATACCTTCTCCTTTAAATGTTTGTCAGTACAAAGACAATGTGATTGTGATTACAGGCATAACCAGGATTGTTCTTCAGCAGCCTGTTTGCTTTTCCCTCTTGCTGTCTATAAGAATAAGGTCATTCTTTACTCCATAACTGTCCCCTACCCCTCCCACCTCCCTACTGGGAGAGGTCAGCACCCCCAGCTTAAGGCAAAGGGAATTTATGGGCATATGTCACTTGGCAGTGCAGGGTGAAGCCAGCCTGGGTCTCTGTTGAATCCAATGATGTCATCATGTCTGTAATATCCCTATCTCTCCCTCTCCTTGTCTTTTCCACTCTCCTCTGCATTCATCTATTTCTTTCCCTTCCTTCATTTACTTTACAGCAGAAAGCTTCTTTCCTATAGTAGGTGTGTAGGGACATGGTCACAGAGAGTTCTAGGCTTGTATAATCTCAAGAAAGAGGCTTCCAAGTTTCAAACATATGGAAAAATATTTAAAGTTCTGCTTGTCCTGGATGGAGTCACATGCAAATGTCTACTTTGGTCAGGGATAAAGAAGTACAATGATCACCTGTGCCTGACACGTACCTGATACTGTGACCAGACTTCATGGAACAAAGAGGTGGTCTAACACAGGAGGTCATTTACCAGATAAAAGGAAGGAGAACTGGGAAACACAATTGACAGGCATCTACCCAAGTGACAGAGTTAAAATATAGAGCCTGGCTTCCCTGACCTTGAAACCTTTATCCTTTCCATGATCCCACACTGACACCAAGCATGGAGCACAGGAAAGCTGTTGTGGCCTGAACAGTCTGAGGACAATATTTGACATTATTCAGGACCCAGGACATTTGAAACATTCAGTTAATATTTATTGAGTGAGTGGCTACCCCAGTTGATTGATAGGGAATGGAAGGATTCTGAGTCCCTATCAGGGATCAATAGAAAAAAGGCTGGTATTGATTATGGATGGAGGCCAGGACTGGACCTGGATGGTGGCTGTACTTCACATATTGTCTGAGTCTGCTCTGCAACCAAAGTCCAGTCTAGCAGGATAAACACTCTCTATAATACTCAGTGACATTCCTGAGAATACTGCAGTACCCACTGTGCTAGAGAAAAATGGCCACCTAGTTTACACTGGTCTGATGGCAAGGACCCACCACTCAGGCTGCTGTCTGGACCCAATGCAGAGTATGCCCTGGGACAGAGTCCCCTCCCTGACCAGTGAGTGCTGGCCCTTGCGAGTGCTTCCACCCACCTTCTCTGGCCATGCATTTCATATATAATTCACCTGCCAGTGCCCACACTCACTGACTCCTCATTATGTTCAGATGGTGCCTACAAACACTAGGTCAACACCATTAGGTCAATATGAATTGGGCATGTTGAGCATCAGAAGACCATGTGGTTCTCATTTCTGTGTTGGTTGATGACTTGCCAAGCAATCTTGGAAATTGTGTCTGGGTCTCCATTGTGTATTCAACTACTATCCATCAAATGCCTATTCCACTTTCATTTAATCCTCGCAATAAGCCTGTAAGATTTATTATGCCCACTTTGCAAATACAGAAACTGAGACCCAAGAGGATTCAACTACTATGCCCAAACTCCCTTGTTCTAAGGTGAAAAGGCCATGGTGCCATCTTGGCACTCCTCGGTCCCATGCCTGTGGGCTTTCCCCTGCACTACTGCTGCTTCTGCAGGGCCTGTGGCCATGGGGTTCAGCTCTGGGCTCTATGACATGAGGCTGTCCTTAGCTTGGCCCTTCTCTGAGGGAAAGCAGGTACCGAGAGTCATGTGCTACTTTTCCAAGAAGATGTGTGTGTCACCCTCTTCAGTGGAAGTTGAAGAGAACACTCTCCACTCTCCGTGGCATTGTCGCCTGAGAGGCTATGGATGCTTTGGTTGCCAGGGTGATCGGAGTGACTGCAGTGAGAATGGCTTCTTCAGGGAGGCTGCATGGCAGCTCCGTGGAGTCTGAAGACAGTTTGGGCCTTTCCAACTGCAAGCTCCTGGTTCCAGGCTTCTGTCCATCCACCCTCGCCCCAGCCAGCACAGTGCCCTTGAAGCTGCTGCCAGATTAAGGAAAGAAAAGCAAGAGACATATAAAGGGAGGAAACTGGGAGAAGAAAAAGTGGGCACTTAAGAGAATTGGTAGATGTTGAATGGTGGAGATTGATTCAGAAATGATTCAGACAGAAATCAGAAACATTTGTTACAGTGCTGCAATTCACTGTACACCTACTGTGAGCATTATTAGCCCATTGAGCCCTCCCCATGTCCCCTCTCTAGGTTATTTTAGCAGCATATTTGTGTTGTCTGTTTGCCTATCATCCCCTACCAGCCTGTGAGCTCCCTGAGGCTGTGGGCTTTGGGTTGTTCCTCTCCATATCCCTGGGGTCCAGCAGGCAAGCGGGCATAATATGGGCTTGGGAACCATTTGATGAATGAATGACAGTGGTGTGTAAGTGCATGATCAAGAACCCATCCAGGCTTTCTGCCACCGAGTCCACAAATTGATCTCCTCCACCTTTCTGAACTCCTATAAAAATTATGGCCCAGCAATTAATTTGACACTCATATGCTGACTTGCCCTATCTCTTGAGTTGTATTGAACTCTAATTCGAAAGTTTATTGTTATTAAATGCTTCACATGGGGATTTATGTCTTGTTTTCACAACTAACCTGTGAGTTCATTCATTCATGCAATAATCGTTCACTGAATTATGCATTGGGCATTGTTACACGAATAATCTAATTTACGCTGTCCTCCTTCTTCACACATGTATTCCTTCAGAGCCTACTGTGTGTTGTAGGTGCCCTGCTCAGTGTCTAAGAGAACTTAAAAATCTAAGTTCAGGTTACTGTCTCAATTGTTTTTAAGGGTCACTTTAAGTTCAAGGAGTGAGGCAGGAAACTGCTAAGAGGGAGGCAGTCTGTTTGGACAGGGCTTCTACAGATGACCTAAAAGTTTATGTACCATCCAAAGTGCCCAGCATGCTCTCTGCTTGCCAAACTGTGCAGCCATGTATCTGGAGATGTGTCTGCCTGAAGGTGAGAACACCTTTTCTACCCTGAAAACCACTGTGTCTTGCCAAGCCCTGCACCTAAGGCTGCAACTGGCCCAAAAGGCTACTGGTTTTTTTTGTAATTTGCAAAGGGTGCAGCATGTGCTAAATAAGGGCTATTATTCATGCTCTGTGTTGGGGACAGGCAGGAATAAACTTAAGTTGCCCACTCCCCCACCTCACTCCCAAAGGCATTAAAATTCAATTAAACAAATTGCTGCACAAACAAAATACCTCTGAAACATTCCAGGTGGAGTGACCTTTAATTTCAGTGTATTCTTTAAACAACCCTACAAAAGAGACATTAGCCATCTAACCTTACAGTTGGAACAGCTCAACTACAGAGTTGAAGTGACATTGATGAGGTTACAGTAAAGCTCAAAGAGGTTAAAGCAAGTGCTGAAACTGCTCTGAAAGTTGGCTCCTCTGAAGTGATAAGTTCTGCCTGGGCCCCTGGCACTTGATCTCAGGACTCCCAGCCTGCAGCATGGTGCTCAGTTGGTGCCAGGGAAGATGAAGTCTTGCTGATTCAGATTTTAAATGTGTGTTGTTTTTACAGAGGGTCTTACCACACCACCTCCTCACACGTGTGCACCCCTGTACAAGGATAACTTGGGGGTTCCTCAGGACAGGTGCTTGCTGGCTCTCCTGTGCCGGTGTTGCTAGAGTCAGTCTCTTTGCACCCCAGGAGGAGTCTGAACACCCCACAAAGGAGCAGCTGTGGCTGTCAACCTCACAGGCAGTGACAAGTAGCGCAGCAGACAACAGACATGCTGGGGGCACCCAGGACCCATTCTGTTCACTTCGGCTCTCCACTGCTCAGTTGTTCTGTCCAATCTGTTTCAAGACTTCAGACAGTGAAAAAAGAGGAAAAGAAAATCTCTTTAAACCAACCTCCCAGACATTTTCCAGGTCTAATAGGGGGCTTCCTGGTGAAACATACAGATTATATATAGTTTCCAATGCCACAAACTGAAAGAGCATTTAACTCCAGCTCTGCCACTAAACCACTGTGTGACCTCAGACCAGACATTTACCCTCTCTGGACTCATTCTTTATAAAGGCTCAGCATTAGACTAGGTGGCCTCTGAGGTTCCCGTCAATTCTGTAGGCTACAACTTACTGATTCTCTGAAAAACTGGACTTGGAGAACATGAAGTACTGAGGAGGGGACTGATCACTTGATGAAGAGGAAGATTGGGTAGTTAGATAAGGAGCCCAACCCTCAAACACCTTCAGCACTGGTGGCATTGATGGAACTTCCTTCTTGGTAACTTTACAGGTCTAGGGATGTTTGCAATTATTGTGGGTCAGTAGAGGGTGGAGTGGTTTATGGAAAGGATGATGCCCTCAGAGTCTGGCCCTCTAGATGGTAAGGCAGCATGTTCTGTGTTTACAGGATTGGGATTTCAAACTCAAAGTGGTCTGGGTTCAATACTTCACTCTAACACTAACACTCAGTAGATAATTATTGAATGAATGAGCTCACTGTGTGAATTCAGACAAATTGCTTCACTTCCCTGGGCTGTGATTTCCTCCATTATTAAATGAGGCAGTAATAATGCTGCTCTTACAGGATCCTAAAATTAAATGAGGTGATATAAGCAAATTCATACTAGGTCCTCCAAAGTACTAGCTTTCTTTTCCTTCCCTTTCATTGTAAAGTCACCATATGAAATTACAAAAGTTTAAAGAAACTAGAACAGAGACATGGGATCCAGAGATGGAACAGTGTGTGCACATATCCACAAGTGATTTGGTGGGTCAGGGAGAAAGGGCAGAATTTCATGGAAAGTTCCTTACTTAGAATTCTCCAAAAGATGCTTAGAAGTTTAGGACATTCTACCTCATTCGCTTGCTTTCCTTCCTTATGCTCAGGCCTGTCAATAGTGCACTCATCACTAAAGGCTCAGCTTTTAACTCCCATAGACTCCCATAATGACTAGGCTATATTTAACCTCTTTCTCTCCGGGCTCACCTGTCCTGCAAGTGTGTGTCTGTCCCTTCAGACCTTATGATATAGCCATTTGCCTCCAAATCTTACAGCCCCTGTTTCCCATGAGCTCTTACATCTGACAGACCAGGTGGGTACAACCCCTACACATCCCTAAAGAGATGCAGACCCAGCACATGGCAGATGCCCAATCAGTGTGGGTGGAATAATTGGTCAGACTCCCTTGTCAGTATGTTAGAGAGGGGAGGGAGGGGATCTTACTCCCTGGTACCAGGGACTGAGCCCAGGGTTGTTCTACCACTGAGCTACATTCCCAAACTTGTTTTTATTTTGAAATAGGGTGTCAGGCTGGTCTCAAAACTTTTGACCCTTCTGCCTCAGCCTCCCAAGCTGCTGGGATTACAGACATGTGCCACCACTGAGATTCATGACTCTAAGGGACTTGTCCAAACCCCAGTTAAGACTTCTAATTCTCTATCCAAACCACAAAAAAGTATACAAGGTATAGCTTTGTCCTCAAAGAATAATCTGGCCATTAGAAGCAAGACCAGCCTAACTGAAATACGGGCAGTCGCCATCTTGCTATGGATTGACTTAGGATTTTTCAACTTTATAAAGATACAAATGCAATACACATTCAGCAGGAACCATACTTCAGATTTGGAATTTGGATTTTCTTTCAGGCTGGTGACATCATGGTGTGATACTCTCTAATGCAATGCTGGGCAGCCACAAACCAGCCACGGCTCTATTTAGCTACTGGTCACAAAGAGAAACCAAGACTACAGGATACTATGTGAATAAGCTATAGTGTTCTGTAGGTTAGGAGTGTTAAACGCATTTTCAACTTCATACATTTTCAGCTGATGAAAACAAGTTTATCAGGACATAATACCATCATAAGTTGAGGGGTATTTGGAATAAAGTAATGACAATGTACAGCACTTACATAGCTCACTAAGGGCTTGGGCCTTCTGTAAGTAAGACATAGATAGATAAAGATATAAATATAGATATAGATGTATAGATATAGATCTATAGGTATATATAGATATATATACTCATTTAACCATCACAATAACCCTACGCAGTTGGATCTGTTATTAAACTCATTTGCAGGTTTTGCAGCTAAGGAAATTGAGATTCAGACACTTCAGTGATGTGCCAGGCACCCTTGCTTTGTACATCCGGAAGCTGGGAAGTGAGACCAGGAAGACTTAGTCCAGCATTCACACAGGGCTCCCTAAATACAGCAGGCAGATGACCCCAAAACCCAGCAAAGCCTATGGATTTGCATTCCCAGAAACCTCAGGCAGGTCACCTGCCATCATTGGTTCTCATTTCTCTACAAAGGGTGGGTGCAGAACCACTCTCCTCACTCCGCAGCCCTTTACACAGAGTGACGCACCAGCCTAAGGCACTAGCGTGGAAAGAGAATGAGAAGGAGTCTGAGCTGGCCTGCCTGAGGGGCCTCCAGTCCCCTCGCCTATGTCCGTCTGCCTTCCAAGCATGGGGATGGGCTTCAGCTGGACCCTCCCACCACTATCACCTCCTCCTGGCCACGGACTCCTCACCATGCTTTATCTGCGTTATCGCTCTCCTGCATCCTGATTGCCTAATCAAAAGCCTAAGATGTTGGGTCTTTGTGGGTCACTGCTGTTACCCTCCTGAACCCCATTCCTGGCCACTCTCCAGCCAGTATGCCCACTCCAGTCAAACCAACCCCACCTCCTTTCTCATGCTGTGCACATATACATGAGCTGTTTTTCCAGTCCTTAGGTGGTGTTGTTTCTTCTTCCTTTTCCCCTCTAACTCCTTCCCATCCTTCAAAAATTAGCTCAGGCATCATCTTCCCTAGATTTGCTTGAAACCCAATCCTTGCCCCACTCCACCCCACCCTCAGCTCTTTTTCCTTATGTGTGATGGCACAGTATTGGCATTATCCCTTTGCTTCTCTGGCTTTCCAAGACTCTACAAGACCCCAAGGACAGGGACTATTTATTTTATTTATAGCCCCAAACATGGGCTAGAGGGGTTCAATAAGTATTACTACATAAACAATAATATGGATGCAGTGATTTATTACACAGTTGGCAATGCCTCCAGCACTTTATATATTTTTTGGACTTATGAGGAAAATAAGATAGTTATGTATGGATATTTGTAATCCCACATCAGAAACAAAGTTTGGCCAACTTCATGAAACTAAAAAAATAATAAAGTAGGGGCTGAATCTGAAGTCCTATGTCTTTAAATTGCATTCAAAGAACTCCATTAAATAATCAAACTCCCTATCTAAGTTTCAAACAAGTTGAAGAATAAGTAATACAGAGACCAAAGTATTAACCATATTAATGCTGAAGGCCAAGCTAGGGGACATGGACTTGGGTTTCTCAGCCAAGTGGCTTGCAGGGATCTAATTCCAGAGCTTGGTAGACATGCCCACCAGTCCAAGGCATTGCCAAGCTGCATTACCTGGATGACTAAGGTAAGTCCTAAGGTATGAGAGAACAGAGGAGAACCAATGCTCTCTGTAGACAGACCCTCTCCTAATAGAGAGAAAGAGGATGAATCTGAACTGGACTTGCCTAGCTACTGTTCCCAAATTCACCAATCAGAAAAATTACTTTAATTCCCTCAGAGAAGGGGGAGGGGGAAGTCTAGGGGCTTGCAAAGAGAAAATTCCTCCTCAAAGAAAACCAGGACTGAGAAAAAAAAATGCTAGTCTGACTCTAACAGTAACCCAAAAGATATGTTTCAGATCAATTTGAAGAAAAGTTCAATTCCACAGACATCCCCAGATGAAATTGACCAAATCTTTCATGGACTCATAACTTTCCCCCAGATAGTCAGTTTATGATCCCTATGAAATATCCCAGCAATGATTTCTAAAAGGCTATTAGGTCCATGTGCCTGTAGTGCAGATGGACTTAAACTGTCATCGTAGAAATCATCAATCTGCAGAGGTAATTAAAGAGGTGAGAAAGATAAGACTCCCACGATAAAATGGGTAGAATGGGAATAGAAGTCTAAATTTCAGTCCTCTAAAACACATCAGTTCAGGAACAGGAAAAGAGAGGGAGCAGGTGGCCGGGCTCTGAGGAGTGGCCAGAGATGCAAGAGGAAAGATACAAGAAGTCTCGTTCATGGGAGCCAGAAGGAAGACAGCCTGAAGATTGAGGGAGTGGTCATCTATGTCCTATGGTGCTGAGAAATAAAGCTGGAAATAAAAATGGAAAACAGATGGTTGGATTTGAAGTGTGGAGGTCAATGAGAGGTCATTTTAGTTGAGTGAGAAGGGCAGAATCCACAATGCAGGAAACAATTGAGAGGTGAATGCATGTGTAGATAACTTTAAAAGTTTGCTGGGGACATGATCAGGAGAGCTAGGGCAGTGGCTGGATGTACGAGTTGTCAAAGAAGAATTTTTCTTCCATTTTCATACAAATATTCTGACATGAAGGATCCAGCAGAAGGTAAAAGTAAAAATATCTATACAGAGAAAGGTGATACCTGAGGGAGAGATCCTGTGAGAAGACAGCAAGGTGGCATCCAGAGAACAGGTGTGAAATTTGGGAACAAGGATTTGGAGTCAGGTAAATGAGATTTAAGTCTCCTTCCTTGTGGTCTGATCACAAACGTGGCACATAGCACCCCCACAAAAGCCCTCAGTTTCCTCATCTGCAAATGGAGTATAATAAATAGTACCTTTCTAAAGCAGTCAGTAGAATCATTAACAAATATTTGAGTCTTTCATTCTTGGCATATGCTAAGATCACACTACCTCATCCCAATTAAACTCAGGCAAAGACATCTGCTTTGCTTCGTTCAATGATATATATATACACACACATACATGCATATAAACATATGTATACACACACACACACACACACACATATATATATATTATAGAAAAAATACATATATATATATATATATATATATATATATATATTAGATCTGGGATCCAGTGTATGCTTTGCCATTTTCTCACCCACCCCTCTGCCATGTTCTTAATGGCTTCCTTATCACTCTGATTCCCAGAATGAAAACAAAGATAATGCTGAGGTAGAGTCAACAGCCAACCTACGATGGATATGCAGCATGAACAAGAAATGAACCTTTGTTGTTTTAAACTGTCTAGACTTTGGGAGTGCTTGTTGCTGAATAATAGCCTAACCTATCCTTACTGATATGCTACCTTGTAAAATTATTGTACAAGTTACATGACAAAATATGTAATGTGGCATACAGAATAAGATAACTTGGAAAACAGAAGACAATTAATAAATAATGATTCTCTTCAGTTATTGGTAAATGTGAACAGTGCTGCTCAGTGAACAAAAATATTCCCATTATTAATAGGATGCAGAAATGATTTTAATAATAATTGATGATAGCTTACATTTATTTAACAATTACTACCAACCAGATTCAGCTAGAAAAAGTCTTTTCTCTAGCTGGCTTCTTTCCCCTGTCATTTGTTTTCTCTCTCACCTTATCATTTCTGACAATCAACGAACTAGCCTGCAACCAACTAGATATTGTACATCTTGATTACCAATACAGAAGAGGACCCTAGAAATCATGTCACTCAATGGCTACCCAATGTCAGAGCTTCCTTTACAATTTACCCTGATAAGTAGACATCCAAATTTCACTGAATCAACCTTCCTGAGAGGTGGCTCACTAACTCCTGATACAGATGCTGGACCAGAAGTTCTAACTTGTCAGGGCTCATATTTGTCTTGTGTACTCTGGAATTTCCTGTTACCACATAGCACCTGATGACATAGTACCAAGTCAATAAATACCTATTAAAGGAATGCATGACTGTATGAATAAACTTTTGGATAGCTCTGATTTTAGTCTCCCTTATCTGTAAATTGGTGAGTCTCTGAAGACCTGGATGGGATAACATGTGAATATACTTGGTACATTGTGGAGGCTCTATTAGTTTGGGTTTGCATTCCTTCCCACTTTCCCTTCTTAAACAGCCAGAAACAGACTACTGATACAATAAAAATTGAGCTATTTTTTAGTTTTCCAACAAATTTCCCAATAGAAAAATTTGACTAACTCCTATAAGAAAGATCTGATACATATAGAGTGTGCACAAAATCATGCACTTGAAGACTTGAGGAGAGAGTATCATCCAGTTGTAGGGAACTCAGACTCCAGAGTGACAAATTTGGATGCAAATCGACTCCTTGTGTATTGCCCAATCTTACACATATCTTATATTCACCAGTAGTCATCAACCTTCTTATATTTACATGGGTACACCTCCTAATATTGTTTCAAGGTCCAAAGAAGAATGTTTGACTTAGTACAGTTCCTGGAATAAAGCAAATATTTATTAAACATGAAATATTGGTGTCATTAGTTTAGGTCACTAAGAGACCTTAGAAGCCATCTAGTCAAACCTCCAATCAATTCATGACAGCTTGATAATTAGATTCTGTCTGTGATGTGTTGGTTTTCACTGCCTAACTTTCAGAAATAGATACAATCTATCACTTTGGACTATCCTGTTGTGTTAGTTAGAATAATAGTAACTGCTATAACAAATCTAAAGACTATATGGCTCAGATATGATGGAAGTCTACTTCTCATCCAAGTTCAAAATTGGTTTTCCTGATCAGTGGGTGGCTTTCCTCCAAGTGATAATTTGGGAATATAGGTTCAAAACATGTCTTCCAAGGATACCAAATTTGTCTACATTGAGCCATTAGAAAAAGAGGAGGTAGATAAACCACACCTGTTTATTACCTTCCTGTGACATGCATCGCTTTTGCTCACATTTCATTGGTGAGGACTAGTCCCAATGGTGCCACCTAAATGCATAGCATGTTGGAAAATACAACAGTTACCTGACTTAGTAGCTATTTCCCAGTGGCCATTCTATTTTGATTCTATAAAAGGAGAAACATGAATTCTTATGGTCAGTTAGCTGTGATAAGCCTACTTCCACCTATATTTTCTTTGCTGTGGTTTGTACAGTCTTAGAAGAAATGTTTTAATTTAAGCATAGATAGCTCTAAAACATTATATACCATGTGGCACAACTCATACAAATTCAAATGAGTTTCATAATGGAGGCAAAGAGTAGAATATGTTGGGAGTGGGAAGGAGAAAGTGATCAAGAGAGAATGTCATAACCGAGTAAAGTCAGGAGAGGACATTTTACATATAAAATATGTAATATTCTCATAAAATATAAACTTCATAAGAATACTTTAAAGATAATGTATTCCCCATTAAATAAATAAAGAAACTGAGGGCCATAGATGTGGCATGGCTTGCCCAAGATCACATAATAGAGAACTGCAGAGCTCAGACATCCAACCCCAGATTGGTCTAATTGCAAAATGAACTCTCTCTCTCTCTCTGCCCCCTCCCCAAATATAAGAGGAATGTCTTAGTTTAATGTTTTCATTCCTCTCCACTGGAAGGTTCTCTCCTCCATTGGTCAAACTTCCACCAATTCCCTTTTCCACTAGGGGCAGTGATCTTGAACATGGTCTTATTTCCACTTCCACTGACATTGCATTGAACCCATAGGAATAATTAAAATCAGGGCCATTCACTTTGAGTAATTCCCCTAATCAAAACCACTGGCAATTTTTTCCCATATTACATAAGTGGATATCAATAAATTCTGTTTACAGTGGAGTCTATAAACATTCCACTTGAAATAGCCTGAAGTCTCCTTTCTCTACAGTCAAATCCCACCTACGTCTTGCCAGCAATGCCACCACCACCTTGAATGGGAGAGAAAAGGAGAGCATCAGAATTATCAGGGGCAGAACATGCATTTCCATATGGAGTTTGGCTTCACCTCTTCCACTCAGCTGGAGATTCCAGCTTTGAGGGATAATGAAAAAAATATTGGCTTCATTTACTGTAGGTTATTTCCTCATAAATGATTCATATTTGTCTAATAACTTGTATCCACCCCTCTCATCCAAGAGGCACCCATCAGCCTCAGAGAGCCAAGTACTGAATGTGACACTGTCAGATGCATATTTTTGATCACTCAGATTTATAGGAATCTCTCTGTGTCTACACACACACACACACACACACACACACCACACACACCTCAGAGAAGAGAATCGGGTACAATTCACAAGAAGCATTAATTAGTGCATATCAAATGAGAGATTGACAGGGCTATGATTTAAATACAAAGATGCCTGAAGAATTATATTTGAGCTCCATGCTAGTCTGATGTGATTGTATCCACCTGAACAAATATGGCCTGGCATCTTACTTTCTCAGCAGTTGTTTCACTCTCTCTACAGGGTGGTGGATCTGAAGGATTCTCTTCTGCAGGGGAAGAGGGTGAGGAAGGATTCCACATGTGGCTCAGCAAGGTGGTAGACAGCTGGAGAGGTTGGGTGGGCTCTGTGACTCTTCCTTCTGCTGCCAGGACCCAGCAATTCCATGAATTGGATAGGAGACTCTGTCACCTGAGTGTTCACATGGACACTTGCACCCAGAATCTGACACATTGACTGTGGAACATACAGTAAATTTCTGTATCCTTGCTGAGCCTCATTTTTCTCATCCACAAAGTAAAAATTGTAATTCCTAGCCCTCACAAGTCTGTTGAGTATTTATAAGGGTTTATGTATCCGGGGCAAACATGTATGCCAGCATCTTATCTAGCATTTGTATGTAATATATCATCTATTCCTGACAAAAATCCTATGAATCCATGGGTATAAGAAAAAGAAAAGAAGCAGAGAATTGGAGAATTTGCCTAAGGGTGCCTAACTAGCAAGTGATAGAGTGAAGAGTCAAGCTTCAGCCCACACTTCTACTGTACTCCATCCTGTTGGCTCACTTTTGCCTTTGGATTGAAAAAAATCTCATAAGGGAGTAGATGAATACATAACAAGAGCCCCATACACAGGGCTTACTATTTCTTAATCCAGAAATGAGACAATTCCTTGGAACCTGCTTTAAAAAATTCTTGCTTCATGTGGATCATTCAATCTGGCATCTCATCTATTTCAAGAAGCCTTATAACCCTTCCTTACTTTCCATTCCCTGCCCTACAAACACTACATCCTATTGTAGTGTTCATTTCCAGCCAGTGTGAAAGCTCTTTATGGCCACATATCCCCATAAGATTCCTCACTTCCAACCAGATGCTAAGCTAGACTCATATTGTCCTAGTGTAGAGTTGAAAGCTTGAACATTACAATCAGAGAAATCCATATTTGAATCCTAACTCTGCCACTTACGAGCTACATGATCTGTGGAGATTACCAGTCTATCTTAAACTTTACTTTCCTCACTTATAAATTTGGCAATACTAGTATATATCTTTCATTCTACAAGTATTCCTTTAGAGCCACACTTCAATTCACAATACATTAAAGTCAGCTTATAACAAGGTATACAATAAAGGAAAAGACTATTAAGGCTAGAGAAACTATAAATTACAGTAGAGATTTAAGACCTGAGGGAATGTATGAATATAAATAGGCTTTCTAATTATGAAATTATAACATATAATATATAATTATTAAAATTAGCTACATATTTCCTAGGAACAAATAAAAAAGGAGTTAAGCAGTTAAGTGATTTCTATGTGTAGAGGAAACATGAGGAAGGAATATTTCAGGTATTCCTAAGAGTAAAACTCTTCCTGGCACTTATTTCTGAATAGTCACTGAAGAGGGCCTTAGAGTGAATGAGATCTGAAATAATATACACAAAGCCCTTGATTGCTGGTTAAAAAGAGATGCTTCCCCAAGACTCAAATAAATGGAAATATATCCCATGTTCATGGATTGAGAGACTTAATATTGGTAGGGTATCCGTAGTACTTGAAGCGTTACATAGGTTTAATCCCTACCAAAATCATAAGGGAAATTTTTGCAGAAATAGAAAAATCCATCCCAAAACTCATATGAGGCCTTGAATAACTAAAACAATCTTTAAAAAGAACAAAGTTGGAGGTCATACACTTCCTGATCACAAAGTTAAAATAATTAAAACAGTATAGCATTGGTAAAGAGACAGACATATAGACCAATGGAGTAGAATTAAAAGTCCAGATATAAACCCTCACATATATGGTCAAATGATTTTCCCACAAAAGCACCAAGACCATTTAATATGAATAAAGTAATCTTTTCAACAAATAATGCTAGGAAAACTAGATAGACTTACAAAAAAAGAATGAAGTTGTAGCCTTCCCTAATGCCCCATACAAAAATGGACTAGAAATGGATTAAGAATGTAAATGTAAGGCTAAAAACTATCAATCTTTTAGAAGAAAACATAGGGAAGAGTTTCATGACATTGAATTGGGCAATGATTTATTAGACATGACCCCTAAAATTGAGGCAATAAAAGCAAAAATAGGTAAATTGAACTACATCAAAATTAAAATTTCTGTACACCAAAGAATATAATCAACAGAATAAAAAGGCAGTTTTTCTAAAGTAAATACTTATAAATCTATTATCTGATGAGGGTTACTATCCAGAATATATGAACTCAACATTAAGAACAAAAACATCAACCAAAAAAACCCTACAACTCAACAATAAAATAATATAATTTAGACATAGGCAAAGAACTTTAAAGGGGATTTCTGCAAAGAATAATACGAATGATCAACAAGCACAGGAAAAGATGTTCAACATCCTAATGATGAGAGAAATGCAAATCAAAGCCATAATGAGATATCATCTCACACTTGTTAGGATAGTTATTACAATAATAATAATAATAATAACAGAAAAGAAAATAATAAAAATTTGGTCAAGAAGTGAAAAATAAAAGCACCGTGTACTGTTGGTAGAAATATAAAATGGTACAGTCACTATGGAAAACAGTAAGGTGGTTCCTTGAAAACTTTAAAAAAAGAATTACCATATGATCCAGCAATTCCAATTCTGGGTATGTATCCAGAAGATTTAAAATCAGAGTCCCAAAGAAATGTTTGTATGCTTATGTTCCTAGTAGTATTCATAATGGCCAAAGGGAGAAACAACTCAAATGTCCATCAATGGATAAGATAAACAAAATGTGCTATATACTATAATTGAACACTAATTCTGTCTTAAAAGAGAAAGAAATTCTGACACATGCTACAGCATAGATGAACATTGAGCACACAGTCACGAAACTATAAACACTGCATCATTCCATTTTTACGTGGTACCTAGAGTTGTCAAATTCATAGAGACAGAGTAGAATGAGAGTTGCCCAGAACTGTGGGGGAAGGGGAGTTGGATGATTGCTCATGGTAACAGTGCTTCAGTTCTGCAAGATGAAAAAGTTCTGGAGATTGGTTGCACAGCAATGGCAATAACACCATCACACCTCATACTTGATTTATGTTATGTGCATTTTATCACAATTAAATTGGTTTTTGAATTTAAAAACAAAAACAAGACACAGGTGATTCAATGCAAGCTTCTTTCCTCTCTACTCTTAATGGAGTGCTCTTCACAAAAGAAGAATGGATAAAATCTGATTGGGAAGTTCTGGAAAAGCCACATAGAGAAGAAACTAGCTGCATCACAAAGGACTAGTAGATATCTCCAAAGCAGAGAACCAGCAGAGGGCATAAAGCACATGAAGGAACAGTACTACCTGAGGACCTGGGAGTGCAGGTGTGTGCTGAGCAGAGTGATGGTCCATGAGGCTGGAGAGAGGCCAGGTTTGTCCACCCTGCTAAGGGGCCTGTTGTTTACCTGCTAGTGCCCAAAGTCTCATTGTTCATAAAATGGATGGGAGTCATCAAAACTGTCATGTCCCAGTGATTTGGGAAGTGGCCATCTAGTATGTGAATTACAAAGTCTTGTCATCCTCTCTGGGCTGCTTCCTTTTTCATTTCAGTGATCCTTAACATTATATACATCACAGAAATATAAAATGGTAGATACCATGTAGATCATGAGATTGCGACTGGGTGGGGTAGTGGTTACCAAGAGTGAAATTGGGGTGTAAATTGTTCTTGTTGAAGGTGACTTTTGTGCCCTGTCCATTCTGCAGAGACCCTTCATCCACAGGAAACATTCTCTTAAGCATGATTTGAATGAGGGAGAAAGTGATGCAGAAACCTTTAACGCCTATTCCGAGCACTTAAGATTTCCCTGGGGCAGAGTCATTATTCAAATATAACTCTGACAAAGGAATTTGGGGATGAAATTGAGCTGCACATGAACCTCCTGACCGTGGCAGAACATTCCTGCTTGAGGACATTCCTATTGCCTCTAATGCTCAAATCCCAATAAGGGGAGCTGCCAAGGTCACCCTCAGACCTATCTGAATTTAATCCTTCCTGTCATCATTCAGTCCTTCAGTCAATGTCTCCAAAGGGGAGGGAGATAAAAGTAAAATAATAAAAGTAAACTGACAAATGATGTTCTTTCATAGTATCACCAATGTTGTGCAAGATAAGTCTCCATGGAAACTTTCTTGACCCAGGGGGCTTCTGTCAGTCACTCTCTTTTGAGCCCAGAGAGTATTTTATTCTACACACCACTGACTTGGCCCTTCAGCCCTGCCCATTTGTGTTGCTGTTGGAGTATATTCTGCAACCTGACACCTGGATTGTGATATGCTATATGACAGGGACTTTGTCACAGCAACTCAATGCATCTCAGTTGCTCACTTCTCTATGTATCTGCTCATGTTGCTTCTTTTGCCTGAAATGATCTTCCCTGTTCTAGACCTTCATGTGCTAGTGAACTCCAATTCACCATTGACAGCCCAGCTCCAAGGTCCCCTTGCTATATGAAGCTTTCCTTGATTTCCTAGGCAGTCACTCTATTTTTGGGGGGATGGGTACTAGGGATTAAACTCAGGGGCACTCAATCACTGAACCACATCCCCAGCCCTATTTTGTATTTTATTTAGAGACAGGGTCTCACTGAGTTGCTTAAAGTCTCACTGTTGCTGAGGCTAACTTTGAACTTGGATCCTCCTGTCTTATTAGTCTCCAGAGCCACTGGGATTATAGGCATGCACCACTGCACCAGGCTAGGCAGTCACTATTGGTGCTCTATCCCCTCAGCACTATCTCCCTACTTCTATTATAGCATTTACTGTACTGTTTTGAAATGCCTTAATTTCCATGTCTGCCTCTCTCAACTCACAGGGCTGGAAAGGATGCAAATTAGGCAGTACCCTAGTTAAGAAAGCAAACTGCTATGGAAAATACAAACAGAAATCTCAGTGACCCAGCACGTGTAAATTCCAACCAGATTTCCCCAATCAGCAGCAGTGGTGGGCTGTGCTCCATGAAGTCATCCGGGGATTAGTTTGATTGACATTCTGCGATCTTCATGGCTTCCAAGATCTCCCTGGCGTCTCCAGCAAGCAGATGGGTGAGAAAAATAGTGGAGAAGGCACGCTTTCTTCCTAACTACCTCGGGGCAGAAGAGGCACCTGTAGCCTCTGTTCACAACCCTTTGGTGAGCTCTGTGGACCCTCCTGGACACAATGGGGAGGACGACTTGAAAACTGTAAGCTCTGGTGGGGCAGCCACTTCCCATGGGCATTCTATGCTACAGAAGAGGAGCCAGGATTTTTAGAGGACAGCTGGCAACCTCTGCCAGAGGTGACAAAAATGGACTCTCTAGACACAGACCTGCTCAGGAGATACCAGTAAACTTTCAAACTGCAACCTTCAGAGAAGTCCAAAATTTATATGCAGAAAAAGAAAGTTGACGTGGGAAAAATTCTTTGATTCCTAAAAGGAACTTGGCAAAGAAAGCCTATAAACAGTATGAGACAATAAAGGATAATACCATTTAATTTGGTCCTGTAATTATAGTTACTTCTTCCCAAAGAGCCAAGAATAAACACTCTAATTACTCTACAGGTTATATGGAGATTAATAAACCTGACTTCTTCAAATCTCTCCCTGCAGAAACACATATCTCATAAACACAAAAGATCAGGACAAGACCTGACCAGTTATTAGACCCATATCCCTGGGTGAAGGAAGGAGGAGATTGTAAGGTGAGAACCTAATTTGCTCTGTGAATTGTAATAAGCATTTTATAGAAGTCATTTAAACTAATTCTCAAAGCAAACCCTTGGGCAGGGTATGGCTGTCTTCATTTGCATGTGAAGAAGCTGAGTTTCAGAGAGGTGGAGACACATTCCCAAAGAGTCACAATTGGGATTTGAGCCTAAAGAACCAAAGTCCACACTCTTTCCCCTGCACCAGGCTCTTCCAAAGGAAGCTTCAAAGTCCTACAGGAAGTCTGCACTCTTTGAATTCTGCCCCATGGAGGATGCCTTGGTGGTAAATTTGTAGCTTCCATACTTAGTTGTCCAAATATAACTCAGGTGGGCCCCCAGGTTACCCAGAGGCTGTGGTAAGGAGCCTTTCTGGAAAGGTCTGACCTTCAAATGCCTCCCTCAGCCCATCAGTCAGAGCCTTTGCCATGACTTTGTAGATGGGCTCTGCTGAGCTCTCATAGAAACGACCGCCTGGAATTGGACTCCGTCATGCATTTATATTGGCCTCATCAACGGAATGACTCCAGGAGAGCAGGACCAACCATCTGCACACTCTGAGGTGGGGGCTCCAGGAAGGAAAGAATTACCTTGAGCCGAACAGCAGGATGCAAGGCTGCCATGAAACTGCAGGGGAGGGGATGCTTTTTTAGATAAGGGTACCTGCAGTATGTGCTCGAGAGAAAAGTCCTCCGTCTATGTAAAACCTGCCCTCCTCTGCAGGGAGGCCCCACCTCTGGAGAGGAGACACGGCGCCTGCCTTCTTTTCCACATGCTGCCTCCTAGCCCACCACATTCTCTTCCTTTTGTAAACTTCTGTTCCTTTCTGGGCACTTAACAGAAGGGCAGCATAGCATGGTGACAAAACAGGACTGGCTCTGACAATGGATAAACCTGCCTTCCTGTCCTGGCTCAGCAGCCATAGACCTTGGGCAAATGATTCCCTTTCTCTGAGCTTTAGTTTCCAGTGTGTAAAATGGGGATAAAATAGAAATGTCTATTTCAGGATGGTCAAAAGGTAACCTTGTAAATGATACGCTTAATACCTGGCATAATTACCCAGTTTCTGGTAGATTACATTAAGGCCTACAGATGAAAGAAAAAGCATATGGAATTTCTAAATCCTGTTGGGCAAGTCACTTAGATTTTCTCAGTCTCTGCTCCTCCCTCTGTAATAGAGGAAGAGGATGAGGATGATGATGCCTGCCCTCAGATCTTGAAGAATTGGCTGGGAAGATCAATGAGGATTTCAAATGCAGCAACATCCATGAAAGTTTTGAGGCAGTGAATCAGGTAGTAGGGAATCTCACTGTCCATTCCAGAAATAAGACCAAGAAATAGATATGATGATGTGTAAAGTGGTCTTACTGAATGATCCAGAGACTATAAGACCCCAAGAGGCTCAGAGAAGAGAGATCCATAAGGCTACAAAGGAAGAAGAGATGGACCTTGTGTTTGTGAATGAGGGTAGACAGAAATGAATGATGCACCCCACAGCAGTGAAATGGGCACAGTCTGCATGTTTGGGAAAACACACTGAGGCAGGAGAACGGGGAGGAAACTCCTCTGTGACTGTGTCATTTTTAAGCACAAAGAACAATAACTCGGTATAAGTAGGCTGGGACCTCACATGAGAGGGAGCTGAGAAGAGGGATTTTATTTATGTTGCCTTTGCCTATCCAGCATGCATTTATCCCGATTTTCTTGCGGGGAGCCCCCCAACTCTTGACCCAGTTCCAGGGACTGGAACTGAGGTCTGACATTTCACCCAGGTGAAGAAGCATCAAGCCTGTAATTCTTCCCTGATCCCTTAGACCCTTTCCATCCAGACATCCCTTAAGGACTTGGATTCCATCTCCTCAATGCCTCTGATCCACCCATTCCTCTCCTCACCAGCAATCCCCCTAATCCAGGTCATTCTCATCTCTTACCTGAGCACTTCCATCAGCCTACCTGGCATCCTTGCCTCCCCTTCCACTCCCTCCAATCCACACCACATTCTGCAACCAACATGCTTTTCTCTATAGTGCATATGTCCCTCTCCTATGTCATAATTTTCATGGTTTCAAATTATCCAGAGGATAAATTTCAAATTCTTTACTGTAGCAGGTCTCCATTTACCTATCATAAACTCTACATCCAGCTTGTTAAAATGTTTGCAGTTGAATCCTAGGAAGTCTTTGAACTCCTCTTTTTCTCAGTTTCCTCATTTACAAAATGAATATAATAATTAGTACATACTTCATAAGGTTGTTGTGAGGATTAAATGAATTAATGTATGGGAAGCATTTGGAACAATGCCTGGAACACTGAACATGCTTTTTAGTTGTTGCTACCACTACCACGCCATTATTATCACTGTCACCACATTGTCATCGCTGCTATCATCATCATCTTTGTATGCCACACTCTTCTTATTCTCTACTACAGCTACGCTGGGATTTAATTCCTCCTGACATACCTAGGGTTATCTCTCTTCAGAATTTTTTCATATGCTGACCCCCTTTCCTGGGAACCAACTGCAAAGTCCACATACTGTGATTCTTCACTTCTCTCTTAAGCCCCTTTTCCTCAGAGAAGCCTTCCCTGACCACCTCAGATAGGGAAAGATGTCTGTTATCCTCCCTCATGGTGGCCTACACTCCCCCTCTTGGTAACATTCACCACACTGGTAATGACTCGTTCAATGTCTCTCTTACTCACAGAATCATAGACTCCCTGAGGGCAAGGGTTGAGGAAGTCTCAGTCAGCACTGTCCCCCAACTCACCACGCACCAACTCACCAACTCCAACATAAAAGACATTGTCATGTTTTATACCAGCTCCTTTCTCTATATCCTAACATAGTGGGAAGCATTCCTCTTATTAGAAGTAAGTTTCCCACTTATTTATGTCACTCTTTTATTTGAGATCATCTTTAAAACTAACCAGTAGATCATATTTTCATGCAACCAGTGAAATCATTGGAAATATTTACAAGGGCCATTTTCAGCCTTTGTTCCAAAAACAAGAAGGGGTTGGGGTTGGAAACAGATTCTAGAA
This sequence comes from Sciurus vulgaris, assembly GCF_902686455.1. Lineage (NCBI taxonomy): Eukaryota > Metazoa > Chordata > Mammalia > Rodentia > Sciuridae > Sciurus > Sciurus vulgaris. The sequence goes on from NC_136461.1 coordinate 46,875,825, forward strand.
GCCACATATGAGTTACAATTAGCAGCGCCAAGGCTCAGAAGGATCATCAAAAGCTGCCACTCTACCCGCTGCAAAGATGTTTCCCAAAATAAAAGACATGCCATCCACTGACACTTGCACAGTCGTGAAACCGTGCGTGTTCAGCCTCGTGCCAAAAGAGTTTGGGAGAGGAGGGAGCGGCTGCTCCCAGCTCTGCCGGCAGCCGCTTCTGAAGCTGCCATAGCAACTAGTATACACTAAAAGTAAACCTTCCATATTAGGTGTGAACTGACTCTAGACAAGGAAAATGGCATGCAGAGAAGAAGTTAACTTGTCTGGGGAACTGGTAGGGAGTCATTTGCAGGTGACCCATCCCTCTGCAACTACCATGACTTCCAAGCCACTGTGTGGGTAATAGCATACAAACTTTCCTTCAAACACCAGACATACAACTTGCTTGGTAAATTGCACTGGAGTCTCCCCCCATCCTCCAAATCCCAGCACCCTCCTCTCATTCTGATTCAGCTGCCTCAGTAGCCCATCCATCTGTCAGTGCACATATGGGGACAAGAGGCAATCCAGGAAGCAGAGCAGGAGAAGAATTTGTATTTCATAAGCATGTTCTCAGAAGTCGAATAGAAAATGCTTTCTGCCAAAACTGAGAATAGGGTGGTGGGTCTGGAGTGGTGTCTTCTCAGCTAGGAGTGACCCTTCAAGTGGAGATGCTGCTCTGCCTTTTGGGTTCCAGTTCCAGTAGCAGAACTCTCCCCATAGCTTCTGCCTATCCTGACTACACTACCACTTCCATCCATTCATTCATTCTTGCCTAATGACAATACTCTGTGTGGCACACTAAGTCCCAGCCCCCGTGTACATCCTTGCCCAGGTTGTCTTCCTTAGTGCTGAATCAGCTCAGTTCAGAATCCAATCCAGGCGCAGAATAACTGTGCAACCTTGAGCAAGTCACTTCATCTCTGAACATTGGTTTCCTCAGCTCTAAAACAGAACTAATAGCATTGCCAAACTTGTTTATCAGTTGTGAGGATCAAAGGAGATAATGCATGTAAACCTCCTAGAACAATGTCTGGCTCATAATAAATGATCAGTAAATGTTAGGGTTTTTTTCACCCACGAACTTCCTCTTTCAGCTCATTTTGGAACTGCCCACAATATCTAGTCTTGACAGATTTTGTCCTCGAAGGCAAACCATGCTGTCTTATTCATCTTTGTCATACTGATTTGTCTGTAATCCCAGTTACCTAATACATGGTGTCTGACTCAATGTAGGTGTTTAATAAATGTTTGCAGTTAAAATGCACAAATTGATGGATGGGTCTGTGGATGAATGGGTGGATGGATGGGTTGTTGGGTGGATGCATGAATAATGAAGGGGGCGGAATCCACCTTTTTCTTGCCACATGAAATCAGTGACAGTCTGGGTCTCTGGTAAGCCATCCAAGAGAGACAAGCTATCCAGGTGGGTTCACAGACTTGCCTAGTCTTGAGGTCTTTTCTGGCCAGAGGCTGCTACATGGAGTTGGTTGGATGTTTCTTTCTCTATCCATATGGGAACTTGGGAATTTGGCTAAAGTTCTGGTATTTTGTTTTGTTTCTCCTTCTTGTCTTGACACCGAAGCTCCTTTTCTTTCTCTCCTTGAGTGCCAGCACAGATGCCAGCTGGCCCACTGGCTCTGTTAACCCTTTCCAGCCTGCCCTTGGGTGGCTCTGCCAGTACTCCATATTGCTCGGCTTTGCTGTGAACCCGCATGGCTCTCTGCCTCGTGATATTTACACTGCTACCCTGCCTCTCATTCAGTTTCCCCAGCCTGGCTTCTTCAGTCACACAAAGACATGTTGGAAGAGAGCTAGGACTAAGCACAGACCTGGAAGGAAAGCAACAAATAAGGTTGTTAGGTGTTTTACCTTGTGCCCATGGCATGGGTGATTGGGTAAACGAGGAAGTTGACACTTGTACAGGTGGAGTAACACAGCTGGGAAAATTCAGAGCCAAAGCTCCAACTCAGGCCTTCTGACCACAGGGCTCATTCCACCACACTAAGAATCTTTTCATAATCTTAACAGAATGCAGGAAGATTTCCTATCCTTTTTTCTGTTCCTTCTCCATTGCTTTCCTTAGTTTCCTTGCCTCCTAATCTTTCTGAGGGATAAACTGAGGCTCAGAAATAATGAGAGATCTATATAATAATAAAGTCTCATTTGGAGGAAAAATCAGAAAGCACTGGGAATAATGGAACCCTAGCCAAGTCTGCATAAGTAAAAGCAGCAGAGCCAACCCTGGAGTAGATGCCTCTGACTCCTCCAGGTCTAATCTACCTCCACAACATCATCTGTTTGCTCTGCAGTAGCACTTGCTTCATATGTTGAAAGCACCTGTTCCTACATCTGCCTCTCATTCTCTCACTGAGGCTTTCTTTGTAACAGTGTTCTGGATACTGATTGCTACATAACAAACCATCTCATACTTACAGGTTTATAACAATCATCTCTCAGTTCTTTGGGTTGACTGAGCTCAGCTGGGAGGTTCTTCCTTGGGGCCTCTCCTATGGTTACAGTCAGTGCCTGGAGTTAACATCAACTGAACTGGATGCCAAGATGGCACTATCACATGGTTGTAACTGAAGCTGACTGCTTCTCAGTAGGGATGCCAACCAGAGCATCTTCCCAAGGCCAATCCATGGGTCTGAGACTTTGCTCAGAAAGGCATGTGGGTTCCAAGAGCAAGTGTCTCAAGAGGCACAATCAGGACTTGCAAGTATTCTTATGACCTAACTCAAATGCCCCATTATGCCATTTATCACATTCTATTGGTCAAGTATGTCACTAAAGTCAGCCGATATTCAAAGGAGTAGAAAGGGTTTGCTTCTATCTTCAATATGCTGCAGAAAAAGATGGTCTTCAAATCATCCCTCTGCTTCCACACCTTGCGTAGCATCTTATAAAGAATAAATGTTTGTTGACCAAACTCAAACTGACAGATCGTGTGAGATGGAAAATATTATGTCTTGAAAAACTTTAATGGCCTCCACTTGCTCCCTTGAGATCTCTTGATGTCTTTTATTCCACATGACATAAATGCATTTTTAAAATTGTGTCTTCCTGCTCATTTGAAGCTTCTGTCTGGATCTCTTTGGTGATCAGGAATACCTCATCACAGTGCTAGCCTGGCTGGACAAGAGGTCTGTTAGTAATCCCAGCCTCCTGACCACTATTCCCTAGTCTCTACAAAAGCCTACAATTTAATAATAGTGGCTTCTCTGAAGCAAAAAGAATCAGCTTTTAAAAAACTATTGTGCACAAAGATTTACTTCTTGATCATTCTCCCAGCCATCCATATAAAGTTGCATAATATCAGCATGACAAATGCAGATAATCATATTGGTTAAGTGTATGAGCTATGAAGTCAGACTGCCAGAATCTGATTCTGAGCTTCACTCCCTTCCTAGCAAACATGTTCAGATCACACTTCTTATGTCTCCATTTCCCCACCCATAGAAGTTGGGATAATAAAAGTATCCACCTCCCGGATTAATGTTAAAAGTCCATAACTTAGTATAGTGCTGGTACATAATAAGTAATTAATAAATATTATCTTCAGTTCATAAGCCCCTTCTCCAATCCCCTGCTATTTGTAAATATTTTTGCCTTCTATCTATAAGACCTGCTGCAATTTCATTATAGTGAAACAAAATAACATGTAAGCTTGAGACAAAATAATCTTTGAGACTCCTTTATCTGGCTCCATTGCCTTTTTAGGGCTAAAGGGAAAATATTTATGTTGTGGATCATATTTCTCTGCTCATTCAATAACACACAGGATTATGTAGTCTAGTTCATTCCTAAATAAATTCATGCAAGAACACTCTGCACTGTCCCTGTCAGCCCCTGTTTAATCTCCACTCTTCATCATAATTTTAATTTCCCCACCCACTCCCCCTTAGACATAATAAACTGTGGGCTCCCCAGAGCTTTTTTCTTGAGGCTTTTTCCCACCTCATTTCAGATATCTGAATGGAGCGAACATCTCTGCAGTATTCCCATTGGTTTCCTTCCTTCTTCTTTCCAACTATCTTTTCAAGCATCACCTTTGTTCCTGTTTCTTGAGTTGTATAGAATTTTATACTCTCAGAGTACTTTTGTACCACTGTAGTGTCCTCTTCATACCTTTGGTAAAGGTAACAGAATGGTCGCCACTATGCCCATCTTAAAGGTTAATGAACAGAGGACATGACTTCAAGATCAAGAGGGGCTTCTTCAAGATCATTTATACAGTAAATTATCAGACCAGGAATGGAACTTCAGTGTCCAGGTTTAGCTTCTAGTCATCTTCCCACTAAATGACATGATCACCGGTGATGCCAATGAGAATAGAAAATCATGTGTGTTATCCAGCACACAGTCTTAACCTCTGAGGGAAACCACTGAAGTTTGGGCTTTCTAGGACTTAATATTAAAAGTGAAAGCTTAGACCCACTGAACTATCAAAATGAATGTAAGCTTCTAGAACAATTTGAAAGGCAATTAGTTTTCCTAAACTAAGAGCAGCTGTTCTTGCCAGTGGTTATTAAATAGGAGTCTTGTGATGATTTAGAATTTGCTAAAGATTCTTGGATGCCAGATCCATGGTGCCTTTGTAGCTAATTCATGGAGGCAGATGCTCTCTCCCCTCTGGATCTAATTCATGGCTTATGTGAATTCTCTGTTTTGGAGAGAATTTATGCCCAAAGCAGTGACAAATCATCTTGATATGAATTTAGCCCACTCAAAAAAAAAAAAAAAAAAAAAAAAAAAGCTCACAATAAACTAAGTAATCCATATAGTACATGACACTAGCAAATGAGGGTCTTCATGATAATAGCCAGCACAACAGCTTTCCAATGAGCTAGAGACAGCAGAATATGGTAAGAGAGTCCTGGACTGGATGAAAAAGTTCACATATAAGCCCCACCACATTTAGTTGAAAACAACAAGCACTGAGCACTCATGAGGGGGCAGGTATTGTACTTGAGATGTTGACACATGGTCTCTTCTGTTATAACTCCCAGTCTACTAACTCAGAGCCATCAGAATACTCACATTCATGTGGTAGACCTATTTCAAGAAGTGTGGAGTTGCCTGCATGGAGTGATGTGACAGCCTGTGGAAGGGACACGTAATCCACCATGAGGTGGCAGGGAAGGGCAGAGGAGAATTTCTAAGGAAGAAGTCAGTGGACCTGAATTGTGAGCAACACACGGGCAGTAGAATGGCAGAGGTGGGTTTTAAGAGCACTGTAGGCAAAAGGAATGATATGAGCATGGCATAAAGCAGCATGGTATGGGAAGAGGACTGTCAGTCACTCCAAAGTACAAAGGGACAACATGCCAGGCAGGATGCAGCAAAGGTAAGGGCAGAGAAGTAGGTACAAGGCAGGCATTGGACTGAGGACCTCTCACATGGTATCTAACCCACATGCCACAGTCATTGTCACAAAACATCAGAACCTCCCATTCCACACACGAGGAAAATGACTACCAAGGAAGTTAAAGAATGTTCTTGTCTCAGAAGCTCCACATAGGTTGCAAGAAAGGCTATATTCTGGTCTCATAAGAGATACACCCTCCTCAGGGAAATCATTATTTGTTTATAGGTCCCTAGTTCCATTCTGTTGAAATAAAAGGGACTGGACAGAATGCGTTCTCAGGCCACTGCTGCTGCCAGCGTGTTAGCATCCTCCAGGTTCCCTGAGCTGCTGCTGCAGAGCTGGAACCACGTGCTGTTTTTCAGCACCATGGAGAGGTGCCGCATTGCTGAGAGCCGCAGACCCCAGGGTCAGTCAACGTGGAGGAAACCAGGAGATCCACAAATCTTCCCTTAAACAAGACATCAACAGACAGAAGGGCAAGGAGGAGGAATATCAGGAGAGGAGAGAGAAAGAGAAATTGTCCATCACGTGTTTTTTTGAACAGCAACTGAGTGATATGCTGAGAGAGACAAAGTGAACTAAATAAAGGGAATAAATTGTAGCAGCAACATGTCCTCGACATCATAATACAGATGCTGTAATCATACAAGGCTAATAGTCTGAGTCACTCCACAGCCATTGAGAACAAAAAATTGATGGAACAAGCCTTGTGGCTGCTCACAAAAAACAATAAATTAAACTTGCTGACCATGGCCTGGAGACAGGGGGAGGAACAATAAAATTATGTAACTGGTAGTTTATTTCCTGGATCACACAGCCTTCTCTTCTTTTTCACCTTCAATACAGGTGATCAATGGCTTCATGTTTCTCTTTACCACAATTAAAGAATCTACCACCTGATTTATACTAAGGTGTGAGTGGCTGCTAAAACTTAAGGAATTATCTCTCACAACAATATCAGAAACTGCAGGACTGAGTCACTATAATTTAATCCCATGAGAACATATAATAGCACCAAACACAAAATATGCTATCACAACAACAATAATATTAACTAAAATTTAGTGGCTGTTTACTTACTATGCAGCAAGTGTTTTGCTATTTCTTTCTTTCTTTTTTTCTTTCCTTTTTGGTGTGTATGTTCTTTTAATCCCCAACACCAACACAATAAGTAGCACTGCTGCCCCCATTTCCATAGGAGATACTTTGAAAACTGTAACATAGTTAATAACAGACAGTCTATAGTAACTTCCAGGAAATGCAGAAACAAGATTCAAAACCAGAAGATTTCTAAATTCAGAAGCCAAATTCTTAACTCTGATGTTTAATTATTATGTGTCAATTTGACTGGGCCTTGCAGTGCCCATATTGAACAGTTCTAGATATGGACATGAAGATTCTTCCAAATAAGATTAGCACTGGAATTGGCAGATCCAGTAAAGTAGATTGCTCTTCCCAATATAAGGTGGGCATCATCCAATCTATTGAGGGCTTGAATAGAACACAAGGCAGAAGAAGGAGGAATTTCCTTCCTTTTATCTGACTCACTGCTTCCACAGGGACATCTCATCTCATCTATTCATTCCCTTAGATGGATTTACATAGACTACATTGGTCCTCAGGCCTTTAGACTCAGACTGAATTGAACTACTGGATGTCCCAGATCTCCAACTTGCAGTTGGCAGATCATGGGATTTTCCAACCTCCTTAATCAGGTGCTCTGAACAACTCTGACTAATGCATTAACTATTGTACTGTACCAATGAGAGGAAAAGATGGAGAGATATACAGTGAAAACCAAAATAAGACAGAATGATGCACACACAATAGTAAGAAATAAAGTCTCATCAAAACTGCTAAAATATTTTCATAGCACATGAGGATTAAAAATGAAAAATAGTAACACATTAATTGTATTCAATATTGTGCTCATGTTTAGTGAGGGGCAAAAACAAGTGAAAAGACAGGATAAGATGGTCTGATGAATGTTTAGGTGAATGCTTATATATGAGCTACAGATATTAGCACCTATACTATGGAAATTCAGAGAAAAGTCTCATTCTCAGGGTTAGGAATTAGGGGTGTTGCCAATGACATATGTTCTCCACATAGATCCTAGGAACACCACAGCTGAAAAATTAATGGGGTGCACAGGTCCAAAGCTGTAGCAAACCATCGGGTGTACATGCAAGGGTGGTGGACCATTTGGAATCTTAGAGATTGTATCATCTAACCTCACACACTCTACGGTTTGTTTGTTCAACTAGCATTCTAAAAGGTGTTGGGCTTTGTGCTTGGCACTAGTGACATAAAATAGATAAGTAGACATGATTCCTTCCTTCATTGAGATAGTCTTCTGAAATTATACACTTGAGAATTATGAAACTGAGGCCCACTGAAGGCGCAGCTGAAGTGAAATTGAGGTCAAGCATCGCCCACGGGATTGCACAGTGAGGGAATGATCAAGCACAAACTCAAAGCCAAAGCTCAGTGGCAGGTGTCTCTCTGGAAATGCTCATTGAGTAAAGGAGTGAGTCATGAACAAAAATGGATTGTGAAGTTCCTTAATAGGCAAAGAAAAATGCCACCTAGCTCAGTAGTTAGGTGTAAGTCATGGCTGGAGTCTAACAAGGCTACATAGAGACCTTCCCAACATCTGCTGGTGGCCAGAGAAGCCTAGATTGCCTCAGTTCCAAACCTCCATCCTGAACATGAGCTTTCTCACTCCAGCTTCTTAGAGCCCCTGTAATCCAATGAGTTCATGCGTTTTGTTTCCATTTGCTTTTTGTTTATACAAATCCTCGGCCGAGCCAAGGAAAATCAAAATCAAAAATATAACTTACTGAAGCAGCCTCAGAAAGCCCCAGGAGAAATGGAAGCAGTCATAAGAAGAGAAAATAACCCAGCAGAGTGTAAATAAAGCCTGCACAGAGATAGAGAGGCTGAATCACATTCTCTCTCCCCGACTCCTCAATGCAAACCCACAGAGAACTAGGCCACCTTGAGATGACGGAGCTGAAAGCTGCAGGGGTCAGCGCTTCAGACTGGACAAGAGCTTGAGGCTGACACCAAGAAGGCTGTTTGGAGGCACCAAATTGACCAATAGGTAGAAGCAATGAACCCCTTTCTCTTCATTGAACTGCCTCATTTTCTCCCAAGGTCATCAGTCTTAAAAAGGCCTGAGACATACAAGAAATAACCCAGTGTAAAGTAATCAATTGATATTTTGGCAACATCTGCTCAGGACTTCTAGAACAGGAATGGAAGGAACCTCAGTGAGCCACTAGGAAAGCACTTCTGAGCTTATTAATTTGAACTCTGACAGCACATCCTAGTGAGAGTGGGGGCTACCTCTATAGGACCCTGGTCCTTTGTAACTGGTAAATTATGCCCCATATCATTCATCCGGTTCTCTTTATCTAAATCTAGGATCTAGTCTAAATCCAATAGATTTAAGCAGCTGACAGGTTCCTAATTTACCCAAGTCCCACCAAAAGACAAATTATATATTAGGAAGATGAGATTTCATCAGACAGGACTTGACCATCTTTGACCATGGGAAAACTTCCAACTTCCTGAAGCAATGTGAACTTCTGGGAAAAATAACTCATCTATATGAATCCTACAGAAAGTAATTCTTTTTTTTTTCAGATATATTCTTTTTTTGTTTGTTTGTTCTTTTTAATTATATATGATGGTAGAATGTATTCCGACATATTCTTAAAATCTCCATTCATAGCAACTTAAGTGGCAAATAGTTGAAGGGAAATTTTAATTCAAGCCCTGCATGTTTCTGTACATTCATCTTCCATTTCACTTTGAGATAAAAATATTGTAGTCTATAAATAAGCACATAAAAGTCAAAAATAAAGGTTTGTAAAGCACCTACTATGTGTCAGGTTCTGTGCACAGTCAACAATATAGAAGTGCACAAGACACAACTCCACCTTTGAGGAGCTTACACTTAGTAAAGATGTCACAATGTCACATTCTTTAATTCCATAAAGAATGTACCATAACAATGTTACAGACTGGAATGGGAGCTAAGAGGACAGAGGTTAATTAACAACCAGGGCAAATGGGGAAGACTTCTGGAAAGTGGGAGATTAGCTGTGGTGAGTGGGATAAATACATACAGGATAAAGAATTTTCTAGATAGAGGATAAAAACAAAATAGAACAAAAACCAAACAAAAGCTGACATGCTGAATGGTGCGCTGTGCCCAGAAGAATGTGTGTGTGTGTGTGTGTGTGTGTGTGTGTGTGTGTGTGTCTGAAAGTGTGTACATGTATATGAGTGCACCTGTATGCATGTTGTGTGTGCATGCATGTCCATGCACATACCAGTGATGAGTGCTGATCAGAAGTACTTAAGGCGAAGAGAAGATTCTCCTTGATCCTTGGTTCTCCTATTCATTAGCAAGTCACTTTATACCGGTCACTGGTTGCTTAGAGATTATGTTCTTTGAAAAGCCCTCCCTTGCCTGTTGCTTGTTAGGTGCCTTTCTGAACAGTATCTGAGAATTGATATTGTGATTTTCAGTTCCTCCTATCTCCTCTTCTGGACTGTGAGCCTGGACTTGAGGATGTTTATTGCCTTCTCCCCTGAACTCCCATGTCAACAGGGTCCCCGACACATAGTATGTACTCAGAGGAAATTTGTCAAATTAATGAATTATACTTACCTTTTGTGTCTGTGTCACAACTTCTCACACAGGTGAGAATTCTGAGGCCTGGAGAAATTAAATAATTGGTTGCGGTCACAAAGTCAGCCATACGAAAGTTCATTTCTACATCTCCTTCTCGTGGGAGGTGGCAGTGGCAGGGAAAAGCATGTTAGCAAACATCTGTCAGCTCTAGAGTTCATTTTGTAATTGTTGATCAAACTCTCACCAACAGAGATGTCTTTTCTGAACACCTTTTCTCCCCTCATTCTCTACCTGGAGCTGTGTTTATATACATATTCTTTTTTGTTGTTTTTTATTGCCTTCTTCTTCCTGTGATGGGCTGACAGATCTGACTCTATGAGAATGTTATAGGCCAGACTCTAAGGGAAATGACTAAACAGACTCCATTTTGCTCTGAGACTCCATGTTATGTAGGAAATAAGCTTCTCCCATGGGAACACCCTGCCTCTGCGCCCATCATCAGTTACTTGGTGTGACATGTTTAATAATATACATTGGCAACTCCTATGTAGTAAAGAATTGCTCTCTTTTGATCCCTATTGCTCCTAAACAATGAACCATGTAAATAGTGATTGTGTGGATGTTAGTAACCATTCTTTAGTTTGTACCTAGGTAAGGATCATTTTAACCCACTTCCCCCTCTGTCAATGATCTCATGATGTTAATGTGTAATTTTGAATCATAGCAACAGACACTTATGATTAATGTGATTTTTGGTATAAGAACCCCTACAACCCTGTGGTCGGGGCTGTTCTCCCAATAGCCATTTTTTGGGGGCATTGTGTAAGACAGTCGGCCGGCTTAATAAAGACTCTCAAATTTGGACTTCTCAGTGGTGATCAGTCTGTTCTTAAGTCGCGCCCCATAACATTCCCTGAAAGAGAAGAGTGATTCTTATCCAATTGCTTTGTCCCCAGCCCAAAGAACAGACCTGGCCTCTAGCAGGAGCTTTATAGACATGAGTTGAATGACTAAGAAAATGAGCACTATTGAATATAAGGGGCAAAGGTGCTGCAGACAGGAACATGGACATTAAAAGCAAGGCAATCTAAAAGTTCTTGCAGCAAGTCCAAGGTGGATAGAACCTTCTGGTGGACACTCAGAGGGCAAATGTTCAATGTGGTCTCTCCTGACAAGCTGGCAGGAGCTGTGCACAGAAACATTAAGATGGTGCCAAGTGCCCTGCAGAGATAGTTACATGTGAAGGCAAGGGAGGGTATCAAGCACAGCTGAGGAGCAAAACAGTCCATGCAGATTCCAAGATAACCAGAAACCAGATTACAGTCAAAAGAATGAGAAACATGGTAATTGAACATTGCAAACATTAGGGGTAGCAACTGAGATCTCCAATGACATGTCCTGCTGGAGGCTGATGGGTACACAGAATGTCTCCTGCCTCTGTGTGTTTGCTTCTGCTATTCCTTCACCTGCCATGCTCTTCCTCAATTCTCACCTGATGATCACCAGTTCCAATCCTGAGTCTGTGCTCAGGCCATTGTCTTCATTGGGTATCATTTCCTTCTAGCTCATTTCTCTCTGTGCCTCCATGACACCAAACCCATCCTAACACTTGCTATGTTGGATTGCAATGTTAGTGGAAAGCAGAATTGCTAAGGATATGAAATCTTACAGTAGAGCCAGGCTACCTGGGTTTGTATCACAATCCACTTCCATATGACTGTGTTTACTTTGGGCAAATTATTAAGTCCTTCTAAATTTCCCAAATGGGTACAATAAGTAGTGCCTACCTTACAAAGTTGTCCAAAGAAGAACATTATTTACTTAAATATTTAAGGTACTTCAGACAGTGCCTGACAAATAGTAAGAATTCCAAAGTATCTTCTGTAGTCAGTGCTGGACTAAGATAGTTTATACATGTTATCTCATTGTTTATCTCAAAAAATCCTGAAAGGTATTTTCACTTGAAGAAATTGAAGCTTAACAGGATGTAAAAAGTGAGCAGTTAAGTTTCTTTATCTGTGGAATAGGGTTAATCATTCCTCCCTCACAGTTGTGAGAATTATGTAACTTGGTAAAAGGAATGGAAACTAAGTGTTCTAAATGATCAGTTGAATTGTGTTATTTGCATAGTTGCTTCAAATTCAACATTGGGCATGTAGGTGTGGTGAGTAAATATATCTCCTGCTCTTGAAACCCATGGTCTTCAACCCACAGTGGGTTGAAGGTGATGACTAGGTCTTAATCATTACGGCGGCATCCCCCAACCCAATAGCACAGTGCCTGGCTCAAGGAAGTGCTCAGCACAGGTGCTCACTCTACTTCCTGGCTCTGGTTCCATGTGGTCTTTACTCCACTTCTGTTTGGACTCAGGAGTCATGGGGAGTAAGGGAAAGGGACAGACATATGTAATGCCCATATATTCTGGCTCAAGGAGTATTATAATAAATTTCAAAATTGAAATCTCACCAGAGTAATGTATAAACATGGTGGGATGAGAATAAATCTGCTTTGTGGAATCAGAGGGTTCCTGAGAACGGATGATCTTTCCTGAAGAAAGGTTGACTTTATGAGGAGCATGTTTGTCAAAGTTGAGTATATTATACAGTTTTAGGATTGGGCATATGCTTCATTATCTTGAAATATTTGAATATGCTTCGATGGGGTAGTTGGAAGGAGTGGAGAGCTAAGAATGTTGCTGTAGGGCTGGGGGTACATCTCAGCAGTAGAGAGCTGGCGTGGTATGCATGAGGCTCTGAATTTGATCTCCGGCACCTCAGAAAATTGTTGCTATAGTGGGAAACTGGAATAATGACTTCTAGCACTTGGGGCAGATTCCTCCATTGTCAAGTGTACCAGATGACCCTAACAGTGTTGTCAAGGAAAACATGAATTTTCATTAATTATGTTGAATACTAATTACTGCAATGGTGTTGAGTCTATCATTCACTCCATCACACATTGGACACCTTGTGTCTTTGTGACAATTCTAAGATTAAAGAGCTTATAGTCCAGTCATGGCCACTTGAAATAGTTTTACAGGACCACATGTTAAATAGTGTGCTTACTGGGGCTGGAGGTGTATGAAAAAAGAAAAGAAAAGAAAAGATAGGTTACCAATTCTTAATTTGTTCCTATTATTGCTCCTTAGCTTGCTCATCTTTTGGCTTGTATTATTCGTATCTCTTGAAGACACTTTCTGTTTTGGAATGAGGTAGGGTGTAAACAATTATACACTAAACTCTTAGTCATAGCCCACAACCCTCAGCAGCCATGTGCCTGGTCTACAGAGGTGCCTATGTCCCTCTAGCAGTTGTCACCACTTCTAGTCTGTCACAGCTGGTGGGGAGTACATTCTATGGGCCCAAATGCACTTGTCACTGAACACATGCTGGAGATGGTCAGAAAACTGGAAAGAGAGAAAGAACCACAGAGCGAGGTGTGAACCAAAGAAATGCTCAGATAGGGGAACTGGCCCCAACCAAGGTCTGACCCTGAGAGAAATACAGGCCTGGAATAGGCAAAGTAATGTCTCACCTCGCTTCCTCCAGGGAGCTGTCCAGTCTGGAGTACATGCCCATCCTCTGGGATCCTGTCTATCCCTCTTTGCAGCATCTATCATTACTTTACATGACACCATGTTACAAAATCTATTTACCAGTCTGATTACCTCCCTCTTTTATGTACTTAAGAATTCCTAGAAAACAGGTAGAATGCAGGCTCCCTTGTTCCATTCTAAGAGATTTTATGTCTAGAGTAAAGCTCAGGAATCAGCATTTTCAATAAGCAGGCCAAGTTGTTTGAAAGCAGTCACAATTTTCAGAAGATCATGCCCAAGCTAAACAAAGGCAGATTTTGTTCAACTAAATCTATAGCATCCAACACAAGGGCCTGGCTCACAGCATCACACCCTTTTTACAGATGAGCCTACTGTTAAAAGAGATTGAATCACTTATCCAAAATTCCTGAACCAGTGATTTGGAGAAGCCAGGATTAAAACCCAGGTCTGACTGAATTCAAAGGGCATGTCCATCCCATAGTCCCAAACAAGGAGATGACATGATTTCCTTCAGTGGTGTCTAAGTAGGCTATGTACTTCCATGGAGGTATGCAAGATGATCAACCAGGGTGTGAGAAGAGTATATTGGAACCTCTTTTCATATTTATTTTACTACATCCTTTTTGTTTTATTTTATTTTTATATGTTTATCACATAAAGGCATATGTACAGAGGTTTTGTACACAACAAATAAATACAAATGCTCTTCAACTTACAGTTGGGTCATACCCTAATAAGCCCCTCATAAGTTAAAAATACCATAAGTAAAAAATGCATTTGGTATAGCTACCAAACACCATAGCTTATTATCATAGAATCAGTAGTTTACCCTTGTGGTCCAGTGACTGAATGGGACCTGCAGCTCACTGCCACAGCCCAGAATTACAAAATTATGTTGTACCACACATTGTTAAGACCAGGAAAAGATCAAGATTTAAAAATGTAAGTAGTTTCTGCTGCACCACCATAAAAGTAAAAAAAATATATATCAAATACTCGTTAAGTCAGTGACCTTCTATATGCATAATATATAAATAAACATGCATATATTGGGGTTTTTTCACAAAGAAAGTCTTACTAATAGGGGTACACAGTTCAATCCTTTGAAGACCAGTGGTTTAGTTATCTTTTACCCCTGATCTGTGGTACCACAGTAGTGCCCATGCCTGTGCACCTTAAAGATACTGTGCATGGCAATAGCCAGATTGTGGAACCAAACTAGATGCCCTTCAATTGATGAATGGATAAAGAAACTGTGGTATATATACACAATGGAATATTACTCAGCCATAAAGAATAAAATTATGGCATTTGGAAGCAAATGGATGAAATTGGAGAATATCATGCTAAAGTCAGATAAGCCAATCTTAAAAAACCAAAGGATGGATGATCTCGCTGATAAGCGGATAATGACATATAATGGGGTTGGGAGGGAAGCAAAAATGGAGGAAGGAGGGATTGTAAAGAGGGAAAAGAGAGGTGGGGGGAGGAAAAAATAACAGAATGAATCAAATATCATTACCCTATGTAAATGTATGATTACACAAATGGTATGCCTCTACTTCATGTACAAACAGAGAAACAAGATGTATCCCATTTGTTTACAATAAAAATAAATTTAAAAAAAAGATACTGTGCATGGTATCTCACACACCTGCTGAGACTTCTCAGGGGCCAGAGCTAGAGATGGATGAGCATAATTATTGCAGGAGGATTAAATCCTTCTGCTGAACATTTCTAGGGACTGTACATTTGTCGTTTTGCCTACCAAAGACTGATTGTGATACGCAGGACTTCCTAGGACTGCCTTCATCTGCTACAAACCCGGAGCCTGTCTGGCCATATGTTTCCTGGAGGCAGAGTCAAGCAGCTCTCTGCAGGGAGGGAAGCATGAGTCCACAGGCTCAAGGATGAGATTAAAGCCCTCTACCTCTCCCCTACATTCTGCATCATTTATGGTTTGGTCCCCAATGGGGCTTATAGAAGAAAGGGTCACATTTAGAAATGAAATTTACTGAGCAAACAAAGCTTGGTTTAGGCAAAAAAAAAAAAAAAAAAAAAAAAAAAGTGACTGCTCTGATAACTCAGGGTAATGTAGGAAAATGGATAGGAATGGGCCATGCTCAGAAGGAAGAAGGAGTCCTGGGACTCCTTCTTCTGTTTTTCAAGGGCCTAAGCATAGTGGATGGAGATGCTTAGTTGTTGGAAATAAGTAGGAAGGTAGTGTCACTGCAAGAGAACTGGCAAGGAGAGAAATCAAGGAAGTAAGGGTTACCGAGTTGGCAGAGGCCAAGCCAATGCATATAGCCCTGCACATTAAACTCTGAACTGGATGGGGGCAATCAAGGGACAAGAGTGGGCTTTTGTAATAGTATTTCCCTATTTGTCTTCCTCAAGAGGGTCTTTTCCTATTTGGTCCTGAAGATGGAGTGGTTGGGGGCCTTTTTCTAATTTGCACAAAGGTGTGGCATGTGCTACCAGTGGTCATGGATAGAGGTCTTATTCTCCATTATGTGACTACACATTGTGGCTCAAATATCTTCAGGAAATCTACAAGTATGACACGCTGGGAACTGTGTAAAGCTACAGGGTGGAGTTCTGAGCTCTGGCTTACAGGCGCTAGCTTAGCAGAAGAACAGGAGATGGGGAATGGTGGTCCTGAGTTCAATTAAGTTCAGGTCTCAAATTCTGGGGGAGGCACCAAAATGGTATGACCTTAAAACTGGTAGGATTGACCAAATTTATTTCAACATCTGGGAGGAAGGAAGGATCCATGAGACTTCTGGGCCACTATAGATACATTTGTCTCCTGCCTCCCACTATAACATTGAAACTTATATAGTTTACCATTGCAAAAATTTAGAATAGAAAGAGCCTACATCCCTCTGAGGTCCAGAGGGATGGCTACCTCTTGTTGACTGTAGATCCAGATTGCTTTGAGTTCAAATTCTGACTCTGCCTTTTATTAACTCTGTAAACCTTGGACAAAAGTCATCATCACCATCATCATCATCATCATCATCTGCCTGTGCCTCATATTCTCATGGGTGAAATAAGAATAATCAAAGCAATTGCTCAATAGATCTCTGGTAAGAATTCAGCATGCAAGCCTGTCACGTGGTCAGCAAGTCCTGTTATTCCTTCAGTGACCTCACTTAATCCTCATCATCACCTTGTGAGTTGAGCAAGGAGAAATTTGGCCTCCCATTTTATAGGTCAGGAAACTGCAGCTTAAAGATTAGGAAATGGAGGAAGGTAAACCATGAAATTTGGTTTTCCCAGAACTAAGATATTTTTGAAATTTGTGTTTATTTGAGTCTCTTATGGGGGAAAAAAAGGCATTGAAAACGTCACAAAATTAATCCCTTTCTGTTATAAGCATTGCACTAAGATGCAGCAATAGCAAGAGAGTAACACTTTTTCATTACAATCCAAGAAAATCCATTTTATCAAGAATGTTGTCTACCTTGAGAATGGTCATGAAATATCAGTGAGGGAAACTGGGAGGTGGTTAAAAGCCCTAACTGGTGCCAGTCCAGGAACTGGAGACTTAAGGAAGAGGAATAAGGGGTGGAGGACAGCAAAGAAAACACAGAAGGAAACTCAACTGGGTCTGACCCAGGAAGCTGCTCCTGTAATTTCCATTTCCAAGGGTGGGAACAATAAATTACAGTGTAATTTTTCATGTTTTCTATGTTCTAGGATTATAGTCTATAAGTATTCATCTAATCTCATGAAAGTTCTGAACTATTGACAAAGTAGCTAACATTAAAGAAATGTCTAAGAATTTTGAAAA
This sequence comes from Sciurus vulgaris, assembly GCF_902686455.1. Taxonomy (NCBI): domain Eukaryota; kingdom Metazoa; phylum Chordata; class Mammalia; order Rodentia; family Sciuridae; genus Sciurus; species Sciurus vulgaris. Next base: position 46,893,226 of record NC_136461.1, read on the forward strand.
GCCAAATAACTATTGGGTAAGGACATAAGACTTCAGATTTAAGTAGGATACCACGTTTAACCTTAGGGGCTCCTAAATCCAGCTGCCTGTATTCAAGTACCAGTACAGACATTTTCTAGAAATTTTCTAGAAAGAAAATTGCTTAATTTCTCTGAGTCTTTCCTCATCTCTAAAGTGAGATGAGGATAACTGAAAATACTTCATAGAGCTGCTTTATTAATTGTATTTGTTGACTAAGGGGCTTAGAATAAAAAGTGACCAAAGTAAGGAATAAATATTAGTGACAATTTTAATGCTTGTATTTTTTATTATTAATTGTATTCTTAGCCTAGAGGGCTTTGGCATCTGTTTTACTCAACTTTTTACTGCTATGACTTAAAGACCTGACCAATACAACTGTAGAGGAAGGAAAGTTTGAGGGCTCATGGTTTCAGAGGTCTTAGTCCATAGAAGGCCAGGTCCATTCCTCAGGGCTCTAGGTGAGGCAGAACATCATGGCGGGAGAGTGTGGCAGAGGGAAGCAGCTCACGTGGTGATAAGGAAGCAGAAAGAGAAGCTCTACTTACCAGATACAAAGATATACTTCAAAGCCATGCCCCCAATGTCCCATCTGCTCCAGTCACACCTTACCAGCCTTCAGTTACCACTCAGTTAACCCCTATTAGGGGATTAAGTCACTGATTGGTTAAGGCTCTCACAACCCAATCACTTCTTCTCTGAACCTTCTTGCATTGTCTCACATATGAGCTTTTGGGGGACACCACATCTAAACCATAACAGCCTCAAGTAGTTCAGAATTGGAACGTTTATTCTACCCACGTTTGCTTTTTAGTGTGATATCAAGCATGTTGTCTGTTCACATCCAGATCTGCTCCCCACCTTTCCTCTATTCTGCTCTTTTCACAGGGGACTGATCCCTACAAATTATATTTTCAAGTATTCCTTACCATTATGGTTTTCAGCTAGATTCAGCCAACATGAAGCATAGGCTGATGATGGTAGGGCCAGAATAGGTGACTTTGACTCTCCCAGTATCTAGCTGTCCTCTGATCTCTTCTCCCTCAGTGGTCTCATTTCCTTCTGAGCAGCCTCCATCTTGGATTCCAGTTCCAGCTTGATGTCTTTGCTCCTGGGCTCTGGGAATTAACTTCCTCCACTCTTCACTAGCCCTGTGTAGGAACAGTAACTGTTCCCTGCTGTTGCCAATTTCTGGGTTGCCTCACTTGACCAATCTTGGCTTTTTTGTTCTTCCAGAAGTTAGTAATGGCCCTGCTTAGACCCTGACCAACACAATATAGTCTATGGAGATGAGCAGAACAGGTAAGAGCAAAACCAGGACTGATCCTAAACACAGCAGCAGGACAATAACTCAGACTCTTTAGAGGCCAACACTAGAGCCCAGTCATCAGGACTGAAGCCCAAAAGGTGAAGCCTAAACCAGAAAACTGTGACATGACACCCACACATGATGGACGGATGAAATCTTCATAAGGGAGGTCAGAGCCCAAGTCTCTGGGCAGGACTGAGATCAGGAGTTGGCTTCTAAGGAGAAGAGGAAACTAGGCAAGTTCTGAGAAAGAGACTACTGCAAGTTGGGTGTTAACCACATTTTGGTTAATTTAATTACACTGTGAATGTTGTTGGAGGGCTCACAATTTAAAGGAGCCCTGTGGGGAATCCTTTTGTTCTGCAAATAATTATCCCCCTAATTTATTTGCTTATGTTTGGATTTTCATATATTGCATTTGCTTATTTATTTATTTATTTTTACCCAAGAACAATAGGGCCCAACTCAGCTGGGGATGAGCTGTTGCTTTGAATTAGGCACTGTTTGGAATAAACCACAATCAGTTTAGTAAAATTTTGATTATATTAGCCTTGCAAATAGGCTTGCCCAGACTGAGCAGCCATGCATTCTGGGTAAGGAAGGGAGGGAAATATCATGATTCCAGAACACAGAAGGTCTGGAAAGACTCTAGAGCTGTCAGGAATAATTGAAAATATTTGACACTTTAGACACTGCCTAAAACATCTTGGCTAAGTAGTGCCAAGTGAAGCTTTGAAAGCCATCAGGATTTGTCTAATGACAATTTCCACTCACTGGTCTTGGTTCCACCTGTGGGGACTACAGGAAACAAATTCTCTTCCCTAGAAGTACATCACCTATGTTTAAATGCCTTTGCTCTTAAAATGAAAATTCCTAATTTCTTCCATCATCCTCCTGTGATACTTCGTCTAAAGCTGAAGAATGGTTAATGAGTTGCAGTGTATACACTAGGCAGAATAATATGTAATCCTAAATATGGTTATGAAAGAGGGGGAGAAATTCTTAATGTTACAAGAGCAGATTACAAAATGGGAAGAAGGCCATTTTCATATAACTGAACACTTAGATTCAAACACGCTTTTGCTATTTTATAATTTTGAAAATAATTTGGCAGTAGTACAAAACATTTATGAAATAGAAAAAGATCTCCAAGTCCTCAAAGAACAGTGATTGTCTGATGCTGCTTTATGGATAAATTGTATTCAAATTGCCAGAAACTTGTTAGCATTAGAGATCCCAGGACCTCGCCTGACTTGCTGAATCTCTGAGGGTGACACCTGAGACCCCTTGTTAGTCACTTAGTCTCCAGGAGATTCTGATGGGATAGGGAGTCACTGTCTCTTTTTCACAGTAGCCATGATCCTTTCTGCATTCCCTTCCATTGTATTTTCATATATATATGTTTACTCAATCACAAAGGTAATATTTACTCAATTTTGGACACATATATATTTATGTAACATTGAAAAATTAAATTCTCTTTGAATCGAAATGTCTGCTCAACATAAAAATACAGGTAAGTCAAGAGAGGAAAAAATCTCCCATGATCAAAGCACACCCTAATGTAACCACCATTAATATTTTGATATTAAATTCATTATTAGGCTCTATTTTAATTTCGTTGATTTTCACTGGAATGACTGTGCCACACATACAATATTAAAATCTCTATTTTCCCTAAACATGGTGGTAGCACAATTTTTTCCACACTTTTACATAAGATTCAGCTACTCCCCTACTGTTAACCGTCATCCACTTACAAATAATTTTCTGATAAACATCTCTCAATGTAAAGCATCTTATACGCGAGCATTTCCTTACAATATGCCAAGAAATAAAGTCACTGGATCACAGCACACGAATATTTAAAAGTTTCCTTTTTCAAAAAGATCAATTCATTGTAATTACCAAAAAAGTTATATCAGGTAGGTCAGCCATTCCCCGAGCCTCTCTATTTTGGAATTCAAAAACTGATTTTGCTAAAAGAAACATCTCGAAATCACCAAGGTGCAAAGAGCGCCCCGAACAAGCAGCACGGGAAGCTTATTATAAGACGGAATCTGAGGTGTCCTTGCGGTGGAGCTGACATGCGGGGAAAGCTCCATCATGAGGGTGTTTCTGGAGTCCCAGCCACGTCTCAGTGGGGGGCGCGTGTGTGTGACAGGAGCACTCCCACCGTAGCACTCTCCCTGTGAAGGAAAGAAGCCACCCTGCCAGGGCACCCATGCACTAGTCAGGGCTAGCTCGTGTGGGTGACAGGGTGGGAAAGGAGGAGCGGGCTCCCTGACAGGAGGAGAGAAGAGCTCAAGTGAGCCCTCGTTACTGGAGGTCTCCAATTCTCCTGCAGAAATAATGAGTGTTGCGGGAGCTCTGTGGCTTCCTTCAGGATCCTTCAGGAGCAAGATAACCTGGGTTTGATTAGGATGATTCCACTTAGTCCACTGTGGGAGGAGAGAGGAGGAGAGGAAGGACGAGAAGGGTCAAGGTGAGGTTTTAGAGAGGATGCTGACATGGAAGAAAATAGTACATTTTAAATACCTGACATTTCACAGGGTATCAGGGTAACAAAGTGTCTTCCCCGCTAAGAATCCAGTTGATAATAAGGGACACTTTGAATTGGTGGGTAGATGCTATCTACGCTGCACCCCATTCCCCTCGGCCCACCTTGGAGCCCACTTGCATCTAAGACAGATGGTTTCCGGTATACTAACAGCTTCTCATCTCACTGCCCCTCTGCCTGAGCGCCGCTGCAGCATCTACTGGAGTTTGCTTGGCAGCAGAACTGGGAGGGATGAAATTCAACCAGAGAGGAATGAGGGTACAGGGACCAGACCTCCATCTTCCAGTTCCTCTCTCAAGTCCTGAGGCTGGTTTTGCAGGGTTTCTCAGAGTGGCTCATGCAGGATTAGGCCCCCACAGGATTAGGCCCGCTATCCACAGCTGCCCCATCATTAACATACACACCATCGACTTGTTTCTTTGCCCTGTCTCTCCTTCCCCATTCCCACACTAGTATTTCCCAGGATCACCTCCCAAATAAACTACATAACCCAAGTCCTTGTCAAGTGCATACTGATGGGCGAATCAAGCTAAGAGAGGAGAGAATTTTTATGCCCATTTGGCAGATTAGAAGACTGAGTTTCAAAGAATCTCTCTGACTCCCAAGTTCACCAGTTGCAGAATCAAAACCAGAGACTGACTGCTCAACTAGTATTCTCTCCACCAATAAAGGCAGTCTATCTTACAGATCCAATGATAACTCTTTATTGAGAACCCACTGGGCCCTATGTGGGCACTGATAACTCCAGTGAAACAGGAAGAGAAAATTACCATAACGCAGTGTCTTCAGAGAAGAAATCATCTCATTCACTTCCATTGTTTATTATTCAGCATCTGTTCAGGGGCTCCTGCAGGCCAGTACCTGGCTGGACACTGACACCCTAAAGTTGAGTGAATCCCAGCTCCTGCCCTTGAGAAGTTTAGGATCCAGTCTGAAGGGGAGAGGGCAGAGGAGGCCCACAGACAGAGATGCAGACACTTCCCAACATAAGGCGGGGCGAGGAGAGGCGTGGGATCCCACAGGACAGAGAGGACTGACACCTAACTGATCAGGGGATGAGGGTCCAAGACAACGTCTCCTGGAGGAGATTCATTCATTGGCACGCACAACAGGTATTCCTGGAGTTTCACTACATCCGGGTGGCACTCCAGGGGCTTGGACCATGCTGCAGAATCAGAGGGCCATCTTCTCTGCCTCAGGCCAGAACTGTCTTGAAATATTCCTAAAAGTTAGCCAGGAAAAAAAAAAGGGGGGGGGGGAGGGTGTGGAGGGAAGCCTTCCAGAAGGATGGAGAAGCACAGCCGTTCCTAGGAAGGGTGCAGCAGCTCCCTGAGGGCAAGGCGTGCTTGCTGTGTGTGTCTGTGGGGGTGAAACGCAGTGCCAGGGCACAAGTGCTGAGGAACAGCTGCTGGGAACGGAGCCGTGGAGTGACCAGGGACCCCCTCAGAGTGGGGCTGAGGCAAATGTGGTACAATGGGGACACAAGAAAGGAGAGGGTGGGTAAGTGTGAGGGGCAGGAGTCATCAGGGAGAGAATCAGAAAGCCAGCTCCATGGGACCTGTTCCTTGAACAATGACAGGGACCCAGCCCCATGCAGGATAAAGGAGACTCCTAGGAAGAACCGGCTCATTCTGCAGTGCCAATTCTGTTCAGTGTGCATAAGGGGTGGCATTCCAGTGACTTTTTCCTTCCAGAGTGAGGTTCAGGGCTGCCGCATACAGTGGCACAGAGCTCCACCTACCTAGGTAAATGTAGTGTGGATATTGCTGGGAGGGCCTGGCCTCACAAAGGATTGTTCTCATCTTTTTAACCAAACATCTGAAAAGCACATGATTAGACACCCATTCCTTTACATGGATCTAGTTGTCCTTCAATGATTCTTCTTAAATGAGACTTAAAGGTGGGGACATAACACCTGACATCAAAACACTGCCTGTACCACTGAGGTCCAGAGCCAGGAGAAACTACTTACCTCCTCTCTCTGGTTCCCACAGTTGAGGCACCTGACTTCCACCTATAGGCCTAGACAAGCTCCCATTTCCCAGAATGCATCTGGGTCTCAAGCAAGAGAAACTCCAGCAGACCCACTCAGCATCCATTTGCCCCAACAACCCCAAGGATTCCCTTGTTTGTTTGAATCTGGTCTTCAAATTATCCCTCACAGGGATCAGCAATCCACTAGTTAGCTAGCTTTTGGGCATCCTTCTGTTCAGGAAGCTCTAGACCACTTGTCTGTGGGTCTTGCCCAATAGGAGGCATCCTCCTTTACCACCTAGACAAGGCCCTACTTCCAATTGTGAGTCTTAGGTATTCTTCATATTCCCGGGTCTGCCTGGTCAAATCTCTTGAAGAAAGATAGCAGTCATCCCACCTTTCATTTCACAAGTCTTTATTGAGCATCTAGTATGTGCACAACTTCAAGGAGTACCTTGGAGATCTTGTAGTCAGTCAGGTGAATGAATGGGTAATTGACATGCAGTGTGAGATGGGAGAGACTGAAATTGAATGAAGAGGAAAGAAAAATGTTGATAATAGAAAAGAGATTATTTAGCTTAAGAGACTCTTTGAGCATTAGTTTTCTTAGCTGGAAAACACAGATGATATTATTTCTTTGCAGGGTATTGTAATGATTTGAGATAATGTCACCTAAAGCACGCAGCAAATATAGGTACAGGATCAGTCTCATGGTGTTTTTCCTAGCTAAAGTGAGATTGTGGAAAGGCTTAGTGAGTTATGTTACAGATTGTGGAAGATTAATATTTAGGGCCTGAAATAGTTGACATTTAGTATATCACCCCACATGGGGTGCTTGCATCTTAATGGAGCAGATTTTGCCAACTATACTACCACACATTTTTCAGGTGTGTTCAGATATTGAGCTCCCTATTCTTATAGGTGACTGGAAGGGGTGGGGCTGGAAGCAGGATAGTGATAAGCCTGACTCTCAACCCTTCCTTGTTTTTTTGTTTTTTTGTTTTTTTTTTTTAACAAATCAAGGATCTAAAGCTCCTTGGGTCTAGTAACTTGTCCTAGGTGATATAGCCACTAAAAACTATGGCATATCTTCAAACCCAGGATTTCCAAGGCTAGGCCCACTGCTTTCTTCTGTCCTTTGCTATTTTCCTTATTATAAGTAAGTCCATGCTTTAATCTTGGAATGTAATGAGTAAAGATTATCCTGCAATAGGCTTCTTTCCCAATGATAATGAAGGTCCTGTAATTGACTCAGGAGTACTAATGGCTGCTTTAATAAATGCTCTGAGCACCTTCTAAGATCTGTAGACAGACGGACAGGAGCAGACCTGGAACTGCCAGGAGACACAATGTACTTCAAAGGTACCAGCTCAGCAAAGATGGGGAAGGGGAGCTCACACTACAGACGAATGAATAAGCAGGTTGTTGAACTGTCAGACAGCTAGAGAAATTTGAATCTTGGTAATCCCTGTCCAGATCTTGCTTAATTATTTCCAATGCCTTGATTTCAAAAGTAATGTGCCTTTTTCCCCAAAACAATTTGAATCAAGGCAATTAGTCAAATGATTAGTTGGCTGATCATAATCAGTCTATTAAATATGACAGAGGAAGGGGGAGAGAGAGAGAGAGAGAGAGAGAGAGAGAGAGAGAGAGAGAGAGAGAGAGAGAGAGAGAGACACAAGAGAGAACATGAATGAGCGAATCCAAAGAGAATGAGAGAATGCAATGTGGGGCTGGGGTCAGGAGTTAGTGTCCAGTGTCTGGCCTTGAGGATGACCTGTGCCCTCTCTGAACATCTGTTTCTCCATATATAAATTGGAAGTGCATATACAAAATATTACTAGTTTTGATACAGAAGAAGAGTTAAAACAAAGCTGGGCTGTCATGGATACCATTCAAAGAGATTTTGTGGAAAGTTAAGTTTCATGATCCCTATGGGACAACATTAAAGGAAGGTACAGTGTGTGGACTCTCTGAATTGCTCACTGAGCAGTTAAAGTTGAATTAAGAATTTGAAAGTGAGAGCTTTGGCCTCCTCCTGATTCAGCAATACCTTTGCCTGAACCTCTTGAGAACATATTGTGGACAATGTGTCATTCCAGATGACTCCACCCAAGCCTGAGTGGCTTCCAGGTGTCCTATATAGACAATCTTCCCAGTTGTCAGACCCTGAGTTCAAAGAGAGGCTCGGGAGTCACTGGAGGACCCCCTACAGATGTCTTCCAGGTACAACAGTTGCTATTCCTGACCATCGGGTTTAGCGCAGTGAGCACAGCAATTGCATACATTAATGCCCTTCATGCCGTCCTTCTGTGAGCTTTGCTGAGTCCCTATGTGCAGCAGGTACTGGTGGACAAACAGAAGTTGGCTAAAAAGCTGACCCTGATATGACTGACTCCTATTGAGGTTCCCTTCATCTAGGAGAGGTGACAGATGACAAACACTCTGTCCTTGACTGAACTTTAGTCAGGTTCCCTTCAGTCCTCTTCTTGACTTGGCTTGAAACTTGGGGCTGACTTTGCCTTTCCAAGCCAAGTTTTAGAAAATAATTCTACTTTGTCAATTTAGTGATAATTCCCTCCACTCTTGATATCAGATCAAGTTCTTCACCCTTTGCCCTTGACATCTAGGGACACTCAACTTCTGAGTCACCTCCACAGCCCCATTTTGTATTTTATTTGGAGACAGGGAGTTGCTTAGTGCCTTGCCATTGCTGAGGCTGGCTTTGAACTCACCATCTCTTGACTAAGCCTCCTGAGCCACTGAAATTACAGGCATGCACCACTGCACCCAGTCCATTCTTGATATCTACTGAACCCCTCTTAGCAATTCTCCATCCATTGCCCCCTCACTGTGCCCGTTGGCTGCATATCCCTAGCTATCTTTTCAGTATTTGCAATTGATCCTACTTCTACCAAGAAATCTCTCTCCCCTACCATAGTAGCAGAAATAAGATCTATCTTGCCCATTTTAAGAAATGTCCAGTGAATAATTTCTCACTGATCTACACAAGCACATGGTTAACTATAGTGCAAGGCATAATAACACTTGTTTTCATTCCTTCAGCTCCTAATTTAAAGGAACAATGAGGTGGGCAGTCCAGCTGGGAATTTTACCCACAGTGTCAGTTGTGAAGGTTTTTCTACTCTCTGGGAGTTCCAATCAAAGATCGGACACAGTGACAATACTAGGACCTGGCCATTTCTGTCCAGTGTAAAAATCTTCATGGGCGATCTTGGTGTCAGAGCTCCCCATTGACGTGACTGAGGCTTCTTTAGAACTGAACCAGAATCTGGGACACTTTCTACCTAATTCATCCTTTCACCCTCTTCTTCCACAGTGCCAGGCCTGCATCGTGGTCTGCAGCTGTCCCTGGGGACTCTTGCTTCCTTTCCTCTTAGTCTTTCACAGATGTTACCCCAATAAGTTTCCTGCACATCTAACTTTGCATTGACACGTGTTTCCTAGAAGACTTGAACTGACAAATACACATTATCTCTTAATTTTCTCAACAACCTCATGAAATGACTAGTCTTATTATACTCATTTTATAGTTAAAACATTAAAACTTATTGAGGTCAGGCAATTCACACGCACAATTAAATAGCAAAGCAGGGATTCAAACCCAGTTGTGACTTATTGTAGTAAGAGCCCACTTCCAGTATTCATGTAAGACAAAGGCAGCAAAGAAATACCCCAGTCAGACAGAATTCCTGGCCATCACTAGACAAGAAGGCTAGTGCACTTACAGATGAAGGCAAGGAGCCACCAAGCAACCAAGCAAGCCTAATTCCTGCTCTGTGTGTGGTTCCTAAGAAAGGACTATGGCACTGGAGGATCGGGTTATGCCCAAAGGCAGATCTGATGTTTCCATAGTGATGGGGTCCAACAAAAGAAAAGAATATACAGAAAGTAATGTGGCTTTCCTCCATATACTCTAATAAGCTCTGAATTTTAAAGGATATGTCGAAAAATTCATTCAGCAAATATTTATGCCAAGTTCTAAATTTTCAATTCTTCAAGTACTTCAATGAATTTGACATGGGGGCATTACAAGGAGTTAAAAATCATGATCTAGAATTTATGTATTATTATATGAATTGATATTATTGTATATTTTCTATTATAAAATAATTATACTCTTATAACTATATTGCATATTATACAAGTATATATTTCATACCATATTTAAACTTTTTTTAGGTGTTTCATGTCTGGGGCAAAATGGGTTAACAGTCTTCTACCATGAAGTAGGAAGCAGGATGAAGCCGTGAAATAGGCCTCAGGGAATTCCCAAGGTTCATGAGAAAAAAATAGAAAGCTTAGGAAGAGCTGAGCTTCAATCCAGCCTCCACCATTCATGAGCTGTGGAACCTCTGGCTGGGTTTTTAACCCCTGGATGAATCTAAAACATCCTGGAACCTATAAGAACTCAATCGGAAGTAGGAGGCTAAAAATATGCTCAAGTTAATTAAGGCACTGGTGTCGATGCAAAGTGTCGCTGGCTCTTTGTGGTACAAAATCCGTGGATATTTGTCACTGCTTGCAGCAACAACTTGCACGGGTCTTATGGGTGGTGGACCGGAAACTGAGCTACTTCTATCTTTCTCTTTAGTGCACTGCTTTCTTGCTTGTTTGTTCATAGAGGATAGAGGAAATGAGGTTTACTTGCTTTGAGAGGAGAGAGAGAGAGACTTTGCTTAAGAGAGACTTTGAGAGAAGGACAGGCTTTGCTTAGAGCTTAGAGGAAGAGAGACTTGCTACGCCTCACTTAAGTTCTGCTGCTTCCCACTGGTGCGTCCTGCATCCTGTGAACTAAGGGCGCGTCCACCCAAGGTGCCCCAGTGATGCGTCTCAGTTCTCTGCTCTGCGATCTGCCTTCTGCCCGCTGCCCCTACTCGCTGCTGCCGCGCGTGTCCTAGCTGCTTCCGTGTGTCTTCTACTAGCTGCTTTTTTTTCTGTCTCGCTCCGCCTACGCTTATATCACCTCCAGGAGGCGGAGAGCAGGGCCACGCCTCTTACGCAAAGATCAGGCACAATTAGGAGTGCTTGAGAACACATGCGCATACACTGTGTCTGTGGACGATAAATCACCTGAGTGTGCTTATGTCAATTAACCTCCTCGCTGCAGATGTGGTCAACATGGCACAGCCCCCAACAGCAAAGGGTGCCATTCGCGATCTTCAGACTCAGAAAGGGGCTGAGGAAAGGACAGGCCTAGTACTTGAAAATGAATGATGCTTGTCCAGAAAGTAGAGTCGTGATGGTTAAGACCATGGACTCTGCCATGAGACCACTCCAGCTGCAGTCACTTCCTACTCATGTGATCTCAGGCAGGTCACTGGACCTCCCTGTCGTCAGTTCCTTGATTTGTGAAATGGCATTTTTCTACTCAATGGAGATTGAGGAAGTTCATAGACATGGCACTCAGAAAGCTGCCTATCCCCATCTGCTACTTCCAAGTCCTGAGTTCAGCCTTCCCTATTCTCTGATGTGAATTTTCCTAGCACTGCCTCTTTAAATTAGGCCGACCCATGCATAGTTTATACAAACAGAAACCAATAAGACAGAGCTTTGGACATAAGCCCTAAAGCTTCTGCATTTCTCAGGGAACCAGCAGCAAACAGATGGTACACTCAATTAGGGTAACAGGACTATTTACAAAGTTATGGCAGAGTATAAGGAAAGCACAGGGGAAGTGCGGCATTCTGGGGCTAGTAACAGGTGGGGCTGCCTGACATCTCCAGGTTTCAGGAAGCAGAGGAAGGAGTGGTTACCAGAATCCTGAGAGGATGACAGGGTCAGAGACCTGTGGCTGAGGGAGACAGATGTCTCACAGTGGCCTGAAGGAACAGAGGGGAACAAATCCCTTACCCCCCTCTTTTCCCTTTCTCCAGTCTCCTGCCTGCACCCACCCACTGACTGAACTCATTCAGAAGCCAGAGGCTAAGACATCATTTTCTCTCTGAGTTGTTTGCCTCCCTGGGCAAAGAACAGGGCAAAAAACAGTAGAGAGCAGCTCTGAAGGGCCTAGGAGAAGCTACCCACTGTCTTAGTCCATTTGGGCTGCCATAACAGAAGAGCAGAGCCCAGGTGGCTTCAATAGCAAACATTTGTTTCTCAGGGTCTGGAGGCTAGAAGTTCAAGATCAGAGTGACAGTCAAATCGACTCCTGGTGAGGGCCTTCTTCCTAGTTTGTGGATGGCTGATTCTTGTATTGTGCCCTTATATGGTTGTAGAGAGGAAAAAACAAAAAGAAAACAGAAAGGCAGATATAGAGACACAGAGAGAATTTTCTTATATTCGTATAAGGACACTAATGACATCATGAGGATTTCATCCTCCTGACCTAATTACCTCTCAAAAAATGTTGGTGAGGATGTGGGGGAAATGTACACTCATACATTATTGGTGGGACTACGAATTAGCTCAATCACTCTGGAAAGCAATATGGAGATTTCCTCAAAAAACTAGGAATGGAACCACCATATGATCCAGCTATCCCACTCCTCAGTATATATCCAAAAGGTCTAAAATCAGCATACTACAGTGATACAGCCACATCAATGTTACAGCATTTCAATTCACAATAGCCAAGCTATGGAAATACCCTAGGTGCCCTTCAACAAATGAATGGATAAAGAAAATGTGGTATATATATACACAATGAAGTATTACTCAGTCATTAAAAAACAGAATGGAATTATGGCATTTGCCCATAAATGGATGGAACTGGAGACTATCATGCCAAATGAAATAAACACATCCCCAAAAGTCAAATGTCAGTTGTTTTCTAATCCAAAAGTCGGGGGGAGCAGAAAGAGAGAAAGTTAAACAAGGGAGAGGTAATTTCATCAAAATAGAGGAAAGATCAGTAGAGTAGACAAGGGAGACTAAGGGAGGAAGGACGGGTGGGAAAAGGGAAGAAGGGTGGAATGAATCTGACTGAACTCTCATATGTACATACATGAATATAGTACAATGAATCCCAACATCAAGTGTATCCACAAAACACCAATTTATTTAAAAAAAAAAAAACCTATAAACAAATTGCAGAAAGGTCACTAAAGTAGAGGGATGGGCACAGGGGGAAGGAAAGGGAAGAGGAAAGTGCTGGGGACTGAATTAGAGCAAATTATATTCCATGCCTTTGTGCTTATGTCAAAATGTGCCCTGATATCATACATAACTAAAAGGAAGCAAAAATTTTAAAAGCCCACCTTTATCTGGAAAGCAGTGTGGAGATTCCTTAGAAAACTTGGAATGGAACCACCATTTGACCCAGCTATCCCACTCCTTGGCCTATACCCAAAGGACTTAAAATCAGCATACTACAGAGATACAGCCACATCAATGTTCATAGCTGCTCAATTCACCATAGCCAGACTGTGGAACCAACCTAGATGTCCTTCAGTTGATGAGTGGATAAAGAAACTGTGGTATATATATATATATATATATATATATATATATATATATATATATATACAATGGAATATTACTCAGCTATAAAGAATAATAAAATGATGGCATTTGCAGGCAAATGGATGAAATTGGAGAATATCATGCTAAGTGAGATAAGCCAATCTCAAAAATCCAAAAGATGAATGATCTCACTGATAAGCGGATGATGACATGTAATGGGGGGTGGGAGGGGGGCAAGAATGGAGGAAGGAGGGACTGCATAGAGGGAAAAGAGAGGTGGGAGGGGTGGGGGGCAGGAAAAAATAACGGAATGAATCAAACATCATTACTCTATGTAAATGTATGAATATGCAAATGGTAAGCTGTTACTCCATGTACAAACAGAAACAACATGTATCCCATTTGTTTACAATAAAAATAAATTTAAAAATTTAAAAAAAAATTTAAAAATTAAAATAAAAGCCCACCTTTAAATGCCATCACACTGTGGTCAGGATTTCACCAGGTCAATTTGGAGGGTGGTACACAAGCACTCAGACCATAGCATCCTGCACAAATCCTAACCTTGTGCCCTCATTTTCCTTTGCCTCGTTTTCCATTCTTGACTTTCTGTGATTACTCAGTATCTGCTTATTTCCAGTCTTTAATCTTACTCTGTGAAACTGATTAGAGGTAGAGTCTTCTGTTCTTGGGTGTGGTGTCTGTTCTAACTCATCTCACTAAACTTTGCCTCATGCCCAAACACCATGCCCCAGGGAGCATGGAAAGTAGGCCATAAGCCACATGGTCTGTCTGTCCTTGTTTTCTGCCAGATTCTAAAACTCTGGTTCTATTCGATGGCTGATTCTTTCTGAGGTGCTTTTCTGTTTGTTCAGTTAGTCATCCATCTGGCTTTAAATATTGGCTTCTAGATGGTTCCTGAGACTCTGTTTGATCCTTTGGCTTGCATGTCCCCTTTTACTTCAGAGGGAAGCTCTCCATGACCTTTAACCTCCCAACATCAGGAACAGATTCCACAACTCTGAGCCTCAAGATCCAGAAACGTGATTCTTTGTGTTTAACACGGAGTTATATTTACCATCACAGCAAGTGACCACCTCGCTGATCTCACTGAGAATCTTCAAAAACAATGGAAGGAGGTGTTATTTTTGCTCCAATTTATTGAACTGACTTTCAGTAAAGTGAAGTGCCAAATAATAAGCAGCTGGTGGCCACTAGGCACTAAGCTACCTTATTATACAGAGCATCTCACCAAAACCAAGCTCCATGACAACAGGGATTTTTGTCTGTTTTGTTCTCTACATTTTCTTCCATGTTTTTTTAAAAAAGGGTATTTATCATAGCAGAAGCTTAAAAAATGTTTGTTGGATGGATACTGAATGAGTGGTTCCATTTGATCCTCATCCCAAACCCATAAAGAAGGGAGGTACTGCTATTTTTCTAATTTTATAGATGAGAACACTTAGGAGGTTTTGAGAGTTTATCCCAAGCACATGCACTGAGTAAGACTCTAGCCCTGCTGAGTCTGAGTTGATCCCCTAAAACAGTGCCACTCAGGGTGCGATTTGAGGATGTAATCCAGACTGTGAACTCTTTGTTTATAGTTGGTGAAGAGTTTAGCGATTGAGGGTGAGCTTGTAGAAATCCTTTTCGGCAATCTGGCATTGCCATGATTCCTCAGTACACAGCCAGAGGCCTCGTCTCTTTGTATGGCATGCAGGCTAGCTAGGATGCCGCTGTATTCAGACGTGGGTCACCAGGCGCAGGAAGCAATAGGCTAGCATTAATTCTTGGTTGATGAGAAAGGTGACAAGAATCTGGGCCTTCGGTGCAGATGATTGGAGAAGCACAATTCCCACATGCTTCACTTTACCAAGTTCTGCCACACCATGCACCTCCTTCCAGACTTGACCTCGTTGCCAAATCCGGGGAATGCACATTTTCATTTACTGGTTCCCCTCTTTATTTATCCAAAACTTATTCACTGAACAATTTCTGTGTGCTAGGTCCTGTGTTGGGTGCTGTGGCACAGGATGAATAAAACAGCTCCTCCTGCCTGGTTTGCTCTTGGAGACGTCCATACATACTTTATGCATGTGTGTTCAGAGTCCTCTCTTGGATCACATGGAAAGAATTTAAGGGAAAATCCTATAAAAGGAGATCAAGCTGATGAAGTAGCTCAGACTCTCTGTAATGCTCTGGAAACATACAGTTCTATTGTTATATGAGTGGGACTGCAGCCCTGGGAGTGGGGACGAAGAAGAAATAGGATAGGAGCTGATTTACACAGGAAAAGGGATCCTTATTAAACCATTGTGAACTAGTTTATGTTGTTTGTATCTGTGATGCTAAGATTCTGATATTCCCCTGAACATTGTATCTGAGGTGATGATTCCACGGATGCAAAGGTGGGGAGGCACTGGAAAAGAAAAGAAAGAAACTGTTCAGTGAGGGCAACTGGTCCAAGCACTAAATCACCCAAAAGAGTCAAGTCTTGGACTCAGACTGGGGTTTGGGTCCTACTTCTGCTGCACGCTGGCCCTGTGGCCGTATGCAAGTAAAGCAACTTCTCTGAGAGGCAGATTCCTTATCTACAAAATGAAGATAATAATTTTTACTCCCAGCGTTGTTGTAGGAACTGGTGCTACAAATTCATTTCGGGAACTGTGCTACAGTAATCAATAAATGGTTGTGGTTATTGCTTTTGTTGTGCTATTATCGTTAGGAGTATTAGTTACAGAGCTGTGCAGTGAGGTTTGAAGCTGGACCCTAGCCCGTGTCACGCACAGCAGACTGTCTGGGTTTGAATCTTGGCTCTGTTGCTTACTTACTGGCATGTAACAGGTGTTATGCAAACGTTTATTTAACATAAAATAAATGGGTGGGTTTGTTTCAAATAAGAAAATAGAAGCTAAGTTCATGGATTGAATGCTCATTTACTTAGGTCTGCCATGGGCCAGGCAGGCAAGAAGAGAGGGGGGCGGGGATAGAGAAGAATGTCGACCTAGGAAAGATGTGTATGCTTGTAATTAGGGGAACACAAAGGAAACAATGTTTTGAAGACTAGAGATGTGAGCAGAGTGGCATCTGAACTGTCACTGCACCCAGAGCAGTTGTCACCAATGCCTGTGTGCTTGTCTGTCTCCCTTGCTGGAGAATAAACCCCCTGAGGTCAGAGTGGACCACGTCATTCTCCACCACATTCCCAGTACCTCACACTGGCTTTTGGTCTGTTCTTAATAAATATCTGAAAATGGATGAATAAATGTTCTAGATCTATTTGCAAGAGTTTCCTATTTTTAGTCATATGATATTAACTATACATATTAATCATCATGTTTGTTCCAAGCACTAAGGACTTCATATTATGTTATTTAACCATTACAACAACTTAAATCAATCAGTTAATTCACCAGGAAACTTGTTGGAAGCTCACCTGCTCAGGACCGGGTTAGATGCTGGGGAGAAGAGAGAGCCTTGCATATGCCACTGGGCTTTTGCAGCTTCCAATCCATGCAGCTTCCTTCCCAAACATCTCCTTCACTCCTTTTCTCTCCCTGATGAAGGCCTAGTCAGGCCATTCCTCTGCCTAGAAGTCATCCGTGATCCCATGAGAGCTGTGTGTCACTCTCATCTCTCTGTGTTCTGAAACATCCCTTACACCCAGGTGATAGCAGAAGTTCAAGGAAAGGCCCTTGAGACCACAGGACCTATGCCCTGGAACCTGAGTGTGGTGAGATCTCACTCCATAACTGCCTGACATTATAGGAAGAGTGAAGTTTGAAAAGGGAAGATATTCAAGTGAGCCAGGTGGAATCACATGAGCCCTTAAAATACAGCACTTTCTCAGGCTGGGGGCAGAAAAGGAAGATAGGAAAGAGGCAAAGTTTGAGAGCGGCTTGACCCTGTATGACTGGCTTGAAGATGGACGAAGGGCATCAGGGAAGAGGAGTACAGATGACCTCTAGGAACAGCGAGCAGCCTCTGCCCTGGCACCACCATGGTACAAAGGAACTGTCTTCTGCCAGTGCTCTGAATGGGTCTGGAAGTGGAATCTTCTTCTGAGCCTCCAATGAAGAGCCCAGCCCAGCTGATGCCCTGATCTTTGCCTGGTGGAACTCTAGGCAGAGATTCCTTCTGAGTCAACCTGGACTGCCGACCTACAGAACTGTTAGCTAAGGAATGGCTGTTTATTTGAAGCTGCTCATTTGTGGTGATGTGTGGTACAAGAACAGACAATGAATACATCCCTCTGTCCCGCTATGTAAACATCTACCTAGTTATCTGTATCCCTCTCTGGAAAGCGAGTTCTACAAAGTCATGGACTGTGTTTTGTGTCTCTTTACCTTCCATGAGCAGCAAAAAGTCTGAAGAGAGTTTCCCATAATCATTTGTCCTTGAGCTTAAAGAAATTCAAGTGAGGCTAGGAGACAAATAAACTGAGCACAAATAAAAAGTGAAAGAACAATTCAAGAGATTTCAAGAGCTAATGCTAGACTGTGTGGCTCAGACCATACCTTCCCAGGGAGTGTGGGTAGTACTCTTCAGGAAGATTTAGCTTGTTCTATGCTCAATGAAACACTTCCTCACCTGTTGCCACAGCCAACCACACCTCAGTGCTACTAATGCAAATTGAGTCTTAGCTGGTATTGGAGGAGATGGATATTCTTGGAAGGTCCAGATGGTTCTTCAAGGCATTGCTTTTGTGTCCTTGCTGAGGTTGTATCGTGAGTGGGCAACCCACAAATATTTAGCATGTGGCCATTACAATGAGTCCTGGGAGAATTTCCTTCAAGTCTGATCATAGGCTTGATCTAAGCAGCTTCCCAGGACATGAGGGTGCCATACTTCTGAAGACCATCCTCAAGGATTGTGGCCTAGCCCCAAGGACATATTCCTGCCCCCTATGACACATTCGGATCATGGAATCACCAAACATGAGGACTCTATGGATAACTTGCTTATTTTACAGATGGGAAAACTGAGATGCTTAAAGGAGTAATAGGCCAGCTCAGCCTAAGATCAAATGAGTATGAGAAGTAGGCCTGAGCCCAGGGTTTCCGATCCCCTAGTCCAGCTCTTTCCAGCTGTCACTGCCTCCCAGCATCCATTTTATTAATGGCCTCAGGCTCTCATTCCTCCCCAGGGAATCCAGATCTTTACTTACCTCAAAATTTAAGACCTAAAAGGCAGGAAGAATGAATTTTTTAGCAAATCCAAGCATACGTTGTAAATCTTGGCCCCATTTCTGATGTGCTGAATTAACCCTCTCTACAGCTAACGGACATTTGGCATCTTTCCATGGGGATTGCAGGTTCTAGAGGACAATTCTCTCTTTGACAGAAAACAGATCACTGTGAGGCAATGCACTGATAAGCCAAAGCAGCTTAGAGTCAGGAAAAGTGTGCGGGGTGTTCGTGTGGGTCAGAGGCATCTGTAAGGGAATTGGGAAAAACAAGCCCTAGGACTGCTATTTCCTTTGAGATACAGGGAGGATGTTAAGGTTTGGATCAGGAATATGTCCTCAAAAGCTCATGTGTTAGTCAATGCAGCAGTGTTCAGAGGTGAAAAGACTGGATTATAAGAGCTGTAAACTCATCACTGGATTAATTCATTTGATGGACTAATAATTTGGAAGGATTACTCAGTAGTAACCGTCGGCAGGTGGGAGCTAGAGGAGGCAGATCACTGGGCACTGGGGGTGTGGCCTTGGGGAATACATCTTGTCCCTGGTTCTTTGTTCATTCTCTCTCTCTCTCTCTCTCTCTCTCTCTCTCTCTTTCTCTCTCCCTCTTCCCCTCTCTCTCACCTTCCCTCCCAGCTGCCATGAACTGAGCAGTTTCCCTGTTGCTCCTTTATGCCATGACGTTCTGCTGCACCTGAGGACCAGGGCAATGGAGCCAGTCAACCATGAATTGAAACCTCTGAAACAGAGTCAAAATAAACCTCTCCTTCTCTAAGTTGTTCTTGTCAGGTATTTTGTTTATAGTGAGAAAAAAACTGACACACACAGAGGATAAGGAGAGAGATAGCATGCCTTGCTTAGGTGCCAGCAAGGGTCTTTTCATTTAGCACAAAAAGGTTCCTGTGACTTCCCTCCTCAAAACCTTGCAAAGACTCCACATTACCTACACAATAAAACCCAAAGGTTAAGTCTTGGCATTCAAGGTTATTGATATTTTAGTCTCAAATTACTTTCCTGTTTCCTGTTTCATTTTTGCAAACTTCGTGGATCAGAATGCTGTTGTCTTCCCATAACAGAAAGTAAACTTGAACTAGCTTAAATGGGGAGTATAGAAGGCCTATAAGGAAACTTGTGGAATTTGTGGTGTGTGTGTGTGTGTGTGTGTGTGTGTGTGTGTGTGTGTGTGAGAGAGAGAGAGAGAGAGAGAGAGAGAGACTGAGACTCATGGACTCCAAGGACAGAAATGCAGCTAGAACCATTGAATTGGAACTCAAACACTCATGGAGTCTTCCTTCTCTCCACTTCGGAACAATTCCTTTATTTTTCCCTCTGTCTGCTGAATAACTTTTCTTTACATCACCGGGAGTAAAAGTATGGCTGCCAACTGCTTCTCAGCACTATATCTTACATCTCCAATTACTGATAAACAATTGGTTTCTCTTCATATGTTTCTTTTCTTAAATTCCAAGGAATCCAATAATTGGTACGATCCCAAACTGATTGACCCCACTTTGGTTTCATGTCCTCCATCAGGACAGCAAACTATTAACAGTGAGTCCTCTTGTGTAGTTCTAGTGGCTCTCATGGTCGTCTTTTCTAGGAAAGAGAAGCTGAACTGACATCTAATAGATGTCCACTCTCTCTTAACTTGCTCTAGCCAACTCTAACATTTCATTATTTTTCCCATCTGCCGTTCAGTGAATGGTCATAGTCTCACTGCTTTGTTCAGGTTTGGCTTAGAAACCAGGCACAGTTGTCTATAATGAAGAGGGGGCTAGAGAAGGCAGATTGCCATGCTGGGGAGATTGTTCATCTTAGTTTGGTGAGTGAAGATAGCAATTACTTTTTCATTCATTCAGCAAACATTTGCTAATCTCCTACCCTTTTCCAAGTCCTATGCTAGGTATGGTATGGAGAGAGCAACCCAACTCTGCCATCTGCAAGCAGTTCATATTTTAGTGAAACAAAAAAAAAAAAAACTCAAGCATAGTTTTAACATGGCATATACCCCAATAGAAGCATACCCGTGACATGGAAGGACAAATAGAAAGGTCACCCTGGAAAGGTCCCATCAGAGTGCTGACATTGAAACAGAATCTTGAAATTCAAGCAGCTTCTGCTGAAAATGATATCATGTGAGTATGAAGTTAAGACTAACTATGGGTAACAACTTTAGAGTGGCCAGGACTGAGCTTTTCTTATGTACCTGGCACTGAGCTAGATGTTTTATGCTCATTTCCTCCTTTCATCTTCACAACTCTTTGTTCTATTTCATTATCATTTTGGAAATGGGAAAACTGAGGCTCAAAGAAGTGGGGTAACTTGTCCATGTTTTCTACATGGTTTAAGGGGCAGTGCTGGGATTTAAACCCAGGTCTGTTTGCAACCAAATTACAGTTTCAAAGCACCTTGTAGATTGTCAGGAGTCAAAATATTTTTCATGAATGAGACTATGAAAAAAAAAATACTTTAACTTTTCCAGAATCCTTACCATACTCATGATCCAAGGCCTGGCCAAAATGAGCACAGATATACCAGATTCTATCTGCACCTATGCCAGACCTGGGCCTTTACCCTCAGGTTCATCTTTATCTTTTCTTGACTGCACTAAGCATCCAAGGGGCTGAGACCTGAGAGTGCGCTTCCAAGATTCTTATGCCAGCTGGTTTCAAAGGGGTTCAGTCAATGAGAGATCCAAGACTGTAAAGAAGAGGAAGGCAGAAGCCAGCTCCTCCTCTCTCCCTCTCCCAGGGCACGTCGTTGGCAGTGGTTTCACACCCTATGACTCTAGCTTCCGTTGACTGCCTGCCATGATTCCAGCTCACACACATGACCCATACCTTCAGCTCCAGCAACACCATCTCCTCCTTCTAGTTGAGAAGGCGTAGTGGCTTCCTTGTGTTACTGAGCTCTGAATTGCCTCACTGTTATGATTTGGATAAAGGTATCCTGCAAAACTCATATGTGAGATAAAAATGTTTGGAGGTGAAATGATTAGTGTATGAGAGCATTAACCTAAACAATGGATTAATCCACTAATATAGATTAACTGAGTGGTAACTGTAAGAAAGTAGGGTATGGCTGGAGGAAGTAGGTTACTGGGAATGTGATTTTGGGGTTTATATTTTGTCCCTGGTGAGTGGAACTCTCTCTGCTTCCTGGCCGTCACATCCTGAGCTGCTTTCCTCTGCCATGCCCTTCTGCCATGATGCTCTGCTTCACCTCAGGCCCAGAGTGATGGAGTTGACTGACCATGGACCAAACCTCTGAAACTGTAACCAAAATAAACCTTTCCTCCTCTAAGTTGTTCTTGGCAGGGCTTTTAGTCACAGAGATGCAAAGCTGACTAAAACACTCATTATCTTCTCTTGTCCATTGAAAGCCTCCATTACCTGTGGAACCAGTTCCCTACATTAAATGTCCTCCAATTTATATGCTTAGAATGTACAAAGTTCTATTCTCCAGTTTAGACCTTCACTGATATGCCTTCTTTCCCCTTATTCACTTATCTGTCTCATTCTCCTTGCCCTTTGTTACTATTTGATGGCAGGATAAATATATAATTCCCCCAGAGTTTCTTAGAAAATTATAACTTTTCATTTCTAAAATACTCAACAGTCTGCTTCTATGCCTGTACTCCTTTTAGTATTCTGAGTCTTATCTTTGTAGTAGGCAAATCAACAGGAAGATACATGGTTGCTTTAAATTAATTTCCATACCCACAAAAAGGTTTCCCTGAGATATCATAACACCATTGTATATTGTTTTTGTATATTGTATATAGTTTTTTCCATATTCCAATGCCCATCAACCAGTGTATCAATGAAATAAATTCAACAAACTTATTTTCATTATGCATATGCCATGTATACTATCAGGCACCTGAGATTTTACAATAATTAAGATTTAGTCACTGCTCTCAGGAAGCTAACCATCAAAGTTCTGTTGTAAAAGTTTATATTTCCAAATTTTCCAAATTTTCTTATTTTACCTGGTAGTACAAATATATGTACCCACCATCATCCCCTTTGCCTTGTCTGTCAGGAAGCTCAGAGTTAATCTTAAATCTCAGTCATGTTAACCATACTAGCCTAGTAGTCACGGATTTTTGCCTGATATTTTTAATTCTGTATCAACAACCTTGTTTATATTTTTCTTTAATGATAGATCTCCTCAAATGCCTTCAATATGTAGATTGCACATTATAAATAACATATAATCCTCTTCGTAGGAATACCTAGACTCTAGGTATATGGTAGATACTCAATAAAGAATTGGGTCACTGTCAAAATCAGGTGGCAATACAGACTATAATCTAATGCAGTTGCTACTCTATTCATAACAATTTGCTTGTACCAATAATCTTGAGCCTCAGCTATCTGAGTTTTTCTCATCATATTTAAAAAAAAAAAAAAAAAAAAGAACTCTTGTTTCCTGGTGCCACTTACGCCATCTCAATTGCCTCTTGAGAAGACTAATTGTCTCCCTTTTTATGTCCAAACGTGCTACTCAGCAATTTGACCCCATCAGGCTGTCCCCAGTTGGGTGAATATAATTGGAATCACCCTCGTCATGCTTGGAAAAGCAACCACTCTCTAGCCTCTTAATATTCAATCTGGAGGAGAAAAGAACTTCATCCAAAGGTTTTCATTTTTCTTACCATGCTTTCCTGCTAAGACACCTGCCCCTCAGTTGATCTTGTATAAATGTTAACACAAAGCGACTTGGAGTCCCTTGAAGGGAAGGGACCTGGCTGAGTGTTGGTGTGTCACCTGTGCCTGCTGGAGACAGCTACGGAAAGAACTGAGCTGTTCCTACCTGAGTCTCATTAGAAGATGCCCCTCTCTCTAGTTATGAAGAGAGACCAGAGGAGCAGCTGGAATAATCAGAATGTGAGGCAGGCACAGCTCCCCAGTGCAGATGTCCCCATTCCACCGTGCTGAGGCTGTCACCGACATGACCAAACTGTTCCTCTTTCCTCAGAGTCCCAACGTGGCCTCGAGATATTTCTCAACCCACATGCCAGGCAGTCACCTCCAGGCGTCAGTTTGGTATCTGAGAGACAGCAACAAGCTGCCCTCTGCCTGCTTGGGGCTCTCAAACCAGAGATACCCCTTGGGTACTTGGATCCTAGGGCACCTGGTGATCAACCCTGGACCCACAAAACTGCTTCACAGGAGACAGGGCAGCAGATCACAGAGCCTGCACTTCAACCAGGACTCCTGTTTGTGCAGAGCTGTTCATCCCACGGAGGCTGTGTGCTCCTTGGATTTTATCATTTTGTAAAAACAGAGTTAGTGTAGCTTTGCATTTTTTTCTGTTCTCATTTTACCTTGTGCTTACACTTTAGACTTGCCAGCGACTGCTGGGTGATTTGGGATTAATTTCCACCTTGAGAAGCTAGGCTTTTGTCATTTTTAAGAATATACACCTTCCATAGTCTTATTGAATGATGACATGGTATATTTTAAGCAGATCAGTGCACTACAGGAATTAGCACTGTAAACTTTGGAGTAAAAAATATTAAGCATATTAAGCTATGACCTGCCAATTTCTACTTATAAGACTTGAAGAAATTTCTTAACTTCTCAGGGCCTCAGTTTTATCATCCTAATAATAATAATAATAATAATAGCAGCAGCAGCAGTACTTCCCTCATAAAATCATTCTAAAATTAAATTGATGCTGTATGTTAAGGACCTAACATAACTACATGAAAATTACTCCATAAACATTGATTTCTATGATTATTTTGACATCTGGTTCCCAGCAAGCACATACCAAATTCTAGTTTCTCTTTGTTCAATTACTTTTTTTAAGAATCTCACCTGCTCTTCTACCTCTTAGGATTAAAGTGAGAGGTGAAGTTTCGTTGGTCCAAAAGAAATTTTAATACCCTGCTGTCAAAGAGATGGTGCCACCCTGCAAGTTGCTCCTGCCTGCTGCAGGTTTCAGCGTGGACGTGGACGGGCCACATACCCCTCCCCACCTCTCCCTCTGACGGTGGTGGCAGGCCTCTTTGGCTAAGGGAATCTGCTTCTTCATGTGCCTCCAGGAGACAATGTATTCAGCCTCATAATTACGTGCTTTTCCCCAATCACATAGCATTATACACCACATCACCACGCTGCCGAAAAAAGCCCCAAATGCTAATTAGTCCTCAAATTATCATTGATTTGATTTGATGTTGAATAAGCTTTGCCGTTTATATTTAGGCGAGAACTTCAGATTCAAGATGCTCGCTCTCTCTCAGATTGGGGTTTTAAATAACTCTGCGGGGCCTGTCTTCCTTGTTCAGTGTGTTTATGTCAAGAAATCAGACTGGCTGCTCTCCCTGGCTGCAGATGATGCTGGGTTGATTGAGTATTAGAAAGGAATTATCCTCTCTTCTCGGCCAGAGCTCAAAACCCAGGAGCCCCCCAGTGCAGAAGTCCCCATCTTTCAGGAAGTCTGAAGGAGGAGAATAATGAGGGGAAAGAAAGGAGACCGTCTCCAGCCGTGAACACCTGATGGAAACATGCTTCCAAGTCACGTTCAGCAGACGCTTCTTAGTCCTACCAAAGGCAGTCTCTTCCACAGGCACCAGCTCCTTTACTTCTGTGGGTGCTGGACGTTGTGGAAAGCAAGGCTCAGCAGCATGAGGTGAAGGACTGAACACAGGGCAAGTGCCTGAGAGCGGCTGAAGTTCACATCTGGGTCCTCCTACTCCAGTCCCATGAAGGAGGTTTTGAGCTTTCTCCATCACTCACTCACCATTCCCACCTTCTGAGCACCTCAGCACCGTTCCACACCCCACACTCTGCCAGCTGGTTCCCAGTTCAGCGAAAGGATGATGAAAGTCACGCAATGGTTTTGCTTTAGAAAGTACTAGATTATGTTGGTGTGCGTTAAATTTTTCCTATGTGAACCACTCTCTAAAGTAACCATAATCACTTAAAAAATACAGGAAAGATCTCCAAAACCTAAATATTAAGTGATTATCTAAAAATGCAAATTTTTCCTGCTACTCCCCAGTATCTATTCTTGTCATTTGATAAAAACTAACCATAACTTCTATGGGTAAGATTTTTGAAACATGACTTTAAAATTAAGGGTTGGGGCACAGTTTCACTTAAGTGCGTTCACAGCTAGACTTCGCTTGATAAATCAATGTGGGCTTTATTACATTTGACTTTCCTTCTTAAAATAATAAATAGCATATGAGGAGGTAAGGGAGAGGGAGAAGGAGGAAAGGGGAGATGAGAAGCAGGCAGTATCCAGGTTGGCATCCAGGTTTTAACTTTCCTGGTCTGACAGTCCAACCCCACCCTGGGATCACCTCCAGCAACAGACAGTGGGAGTGTGATTAAGAACAAGGGCACTAAAACCAAACTCTGAAGGCTTCAATCCTGGTTCCACTGCTACATGGCTGAATGACCTTGGGAAGATTTCTTGATTTCTTCCTTCATCTTTCCTCATTGTTGAGACGGGGATAACTGCACTCCTTCACAGAGTACATGAAGCAGGACAGAGCCCTGTGGTTTGGGTAAGCAGTACACAGCTTGCAGCTCTTGTAACATAAGATGGACCACCCAGAACCCCCCTTCCAGGAAAGACTTGTTGCCACCCCCAGTTCCTTCAGGGTCACCGGAAGTCATGACCTTCCTGGGGCAGACCATCTCCCATGGCTGAGAAGGGGGCATAAATGGTTGGCCATTTATGGCCAGGGCAGTCTGGTGCTGAGGGGTAATTACTAGCTCCCAAGCTCCCACACCATGTTGGTCAAGGCTTCGTCTGGTCAACATCAAAGTCCCATGTCTCCCTGTCCACTCCTGCTCCTTAACCTTCCCTTCACATGTGTTGACCTCTAATAAATGTCTCAAACCCTAAACCCTGTCCCCCAAGTGTGGTGCAGAAGAAGCTAACCTGCAACATCTACTACTATTGTTGTAAAGCCTACCAATTTCTCTTCCTAAGTGCCTCTCCAATACAGCCCTGCTCCTCTGCTCCTACTCCCATTTTCACAGTTTGGGTCCTCACCATTACATACCTGGACTTTCAGCCTCCATGCTGATCCATTCATGTACTGCCCTGCTCTCTGCTTGCTTTCCTGCCTTCTTTCTAGGCAGACCAATTTTTGCTCATTTCTCCAGGTTTAACTCAACCTTTGCCTCCTCTGAGAAGACTTCCCCTCCAAACGTTCTCATCTCTGGACTTAACAGTGTTTTGCTGGGCTCTTTATTCTGTCGTGACTTCTCCTAGTGACCAACTCCAGGTTCGACATGCATCTATCTTTAGAAATACATTATCTTTGTGAACTTAGCACATAGGTTAAATGCAGAAAATTTATAGAATGCAGATGAGGAAAAGAATAAAATAAAAGTTGTCTACAAATCTCAACACCACTATTAACCATGATTTACATTTTTCTGTGTATCCTTCTAGGCTTGAACTATGTATACATGTCTATAATATATACAGTATAATTGGATTCTATGTACCTGCTGATTTTTAACCTGATTTTTAAAACAAAATTTCAACAGATTTTATTACTTAAATAGTCCTTTACAAGAGCATTTTTAGGGATTCTAGTTTTTAATTTTATGGAGGTATGATGATTTATTTAAACTTGTTTGTGTTTTAGTCATCCTCTATCCCAATAACTAACATAGTATGTATGTTACATATGATATGTACTCAATAAATGCTTATTAAATGTATTTCTCACATATTAAGAGATGAGGGAAATTAAAACACTTCTTCAATAATATGCCCCTACTGATATTAGCCCTACCTCCTGTCTCTACTGTTAAATCTCCTAATATAATTTATAGCCACCGTCTGAACCTCCTCAGCTCCCATTTGCCCCTAATTCATATTGATTGGCTTCTGCATCCACCATTTCTCCATGTATAGTTTATGGTTAGATCGTCAGTGAACTCCGTGTTTAGACCCAGTATTTTATTGTGTGTGTGGGTGTGTGTACTATCTTACCTGATTGTCTCAGAACTATGTAAGTTTACACCTCCCCTCTCAAAACTCTTCTCTCTACATTATCTATGCCCTCACCTCCTCCAGGGTCTCATTTTGCTTCACTTGTCCAGACCACCTTCCTCTGACCACCCTTGATATATATTTTATGTTCTCCCAGGGTTCATTCTCCAAGTCCTTTTTACCCAAAGACAGTATTTTGAATGTCATTATACTTCAAATAATGACTTCTTTGTATGAGTCAGAAATACAACCTAAGCTACCTTTGTCCAAAGAGAAAAGAATCAATTATTCACAGGATTCAAGAAAGGGATGAATAATCAAATGCACTCAGGGCAGAAGGATGGTTGGGGAACAAGAACAATTGGACATGGACCTTGAAAAGGACTTAAATGGCACATGCTGGTGTCCTTCCAACTCAGTTGTATCAGCTTTATTTTCTGTCTCATTCAGGGTTTCTTCACTGTCAACACAGGAAATATGGAAGCCTCTACTGCTTAGACTCTCATCTCCCATTTTCTTGCCTGTGATGAATGGGGTTGAAGCATTCTCCTAGTCATAGTTCTAAATATATAAACCAAGAGCTCTTATTAGACAGGCATAAATCAGGTGTCCACTCATGGACCAATCAGCAGTGACTGGGCAGGGATTTATTCAAGAAGATGGTGGCTCTGCACACCATATAGTTGCAGTAGGGAAAGGGGGAAGGAACAGATTTTAAAAGGTCTATTCCCAGAAAAATGAAAGGATTTTTGTTAAATAAATACAGTTGTCCATAAAGCCCTGACTAGAAATGTTAACTGGAGAGCAATTTTACATGAAGTCTAGGAGAAAAATTGCATAAGAGCATGAATATGTAAAGCCATCTCCAAACTGTGTGTGTGCATATGTGTGTGTGTGTGTGTGTGTGTGTGTGTGTGTGTGTGTGTGTAGCTCCTTTTATTCTAATGACTTGTTCATCAAGGCTAATTTGGCTCCTGGGAATGCAAGAAAAAATTATTTTCTGGAGAATATACCAAAGATTTTTGCCTGCTCAAAAAAAAAAAAAAAAAGTATAGTTAAAATTGAAAACAAATAATTTAACAGCTAATTTTCACATCAATCTTTTGTGAAGTTGATCTAAGTCACCTTGGTGTATAGGACACTGTAAGGTCTCAATGTTTTCACTACATTAGTGCATAAAGAATGCATGAATGAAGGGTGCAAAGTCATTCACTGCTTCTGGAAATAATCCTGTAGGTCCATATTTGTCCAGGTGAAGACAACTCTAAATTACTGTGGACACCTCTCTGAGAATGGCTACAGGGGGCTTTTGCTATTTTTGCCCCTGGACCCCATTCTTTGAAATATTTTCTCTTTTTGTGATAGATTAGGAATTATATTTCAATTCTTTCTCCCTCTCTATAATAAAATTATGAATTCTGACCTTTTGCCATGTGATGTGCCTGTACAAACTGAGAAAGGAATATTCATCCCTACCTTTAACATTGAACTTGACCATGTTACATACTTTGGCCAATGGGAGACCATGAGTATTTGACACTTGCTATGTCAAATCAGGAGCTTTAAATGTGCTCACATGGTTTGGCTCCATAACTCTCACTCTTGCAACAAGCAAGGGAACAGCATTTACTCAAGTGGTCACTCCTTCAGTTTAGATTGCAAAGTACAAAAAGATATGAGCTGAATTGAGCCCAGCTGATCCACAGCACTCATGTAACATGAACAGGAAAAAAAAATATTTATTGTCATGAGCCTCTGAGATTTGGGGGTTGTTTATTATTGCAGCAAAACCTAACTAATACATTTTCTAAATAAAGTCTACATATTGCCATCATTAATTCATTTTCTTTTTTGTTTCATCAACTGCCACAAATAGCCACTGGCCTGTGTAAGTTCTGGAAGGAATAATTTGCTTGAGTAGAAAGCTCTGGGGCAAAGTCTGAGCCTATCAGACTTTGATAACCACCTGTGGCTTGGATGCTTCATCTCTAGAAAACTCTGTGAAATTGTAAAAATGAAGATCACATCATCATGAGAAAAAGTAAGTGATGTGTGTGGGCCAGTACCAGGATAGTCAGTGAAGGGAAGAAGGAATATATGAACCAATGAGTAGATTTTATATTGTATTTATTCAGTCTCTAAATATTTATTGAACCCTTACTACACACTAGCTTTTGTGGGAAATGCAGTGGTGAATGAAATGGATAAATTCTCATGAGAAGTAAATGCTTAAGAAAGAGAGGACAACCAAATAAATAAATTAAATATATACTATAAGGCAGAATATCAAGAAAAATAGGGTCAGATAAGTATGATATTCTCAAATTAAATCGTAAATGACCAGGAAAGCCCTCTTTGAAAGCAACATTTGAAGAAACTCTTGACTAATGAGGATACCCGCTATGCATATACTCAGGGGAAGAACATCCCAGGTGAAGGGATCAGCGAGGTCAAAAGCCCTTGGATAAGAATGTACTTGAGACGACTGAGGAGAATTTGAGAGACAAGGAGATTTTTGTGAGGACTGTGGGAGAGAGCAAGAGAATTAAATGAGGGTGCAGATGAGGCCCAGAGCCAGAACCCGAGGCATCTTACAGAACTTCAGAATTCACTCTAAATAGAAAAGGAAGTCCCAGAGAGTTCTGCAGAGTAGCCCTAAGCTTTGCCTTAGATCTGCCAAGTCTCCTCTACAGAGAGTGACTGCAGCAAGGCAGGTAGGGTCACAGCATTGCACGATGCCAATACTGTTCTTCATACCACCATCCCTATGGGTGATGTCCTGGATTGTGCTGTGTGCAATGGATGTGGCTCAGGCACTGGCCTGGGGCAAGGATGAAAGCAGGGGTTAGGAAGGCATTTGGGGCTGAGTGGTAGTGGAGAGGGGCTGGTGAAAAGAGCGGCTGGGCAGGGATTATATCCTGAAGGCAGAATTGATGATATTTACTGCTTCATTGAATTAGAGTAAGAAAAGGCAGAAGGCAGAGATTGCTCCAGTTCTGGACCACATAGCTAAATGATTATGATGCTGTTTGCTGGAACATGATACACTGGGGTAAGGGTAGGTTTGTCGAAGGTGGGAGGACAGACTGTCAAGATACTGTTTGGGTTGCTTTACCTTGGAGGTGCTTCCTGTCTAAATGAACGTGGAAAATACACAGGCAGAGCTGAGTCTGAAGAACAAAGGAGCAGGTAGAACCAAAGAAATAAATTTAGTAGTCATTAGTATTTAGATGCATTTAAAGCCATGTTATGGTTTGGATGAGAGGTGTCCCCCAAAAGCTCAAGTGTGAGACAAGGCAAGAAGGTTCAAAGGGGAAATGATTGGGTTGTAAAAGTCTTAGCCCAATCAGTGGGTTAAGTAGTTGGAGTGGTAGGGTGTGGTTGGAGGAAGTGGGAATTGGGGCATGACTTAGGGTATGTATTTGTATCTGGTGAGTTGAAGACTCTCTCTGCTTCTTGATCACCAGATTTAAGCTGGTTCCCTCTGCCACACTCTTCCGCCATGATGTTCAGCCTCACCTCAAGCCCAGAGCAATGGACCGGCCTTCTGTGGACCAAGACCTCTGAAATAATGAGCCCTGAAATAAACTTTTCCTCCTCGACAGTTGTTCTGGTTAGGTCTTTCAGTCACAGCAGTGAAATAGTTGACTAGATCATGAGATCAAATCCCTCCCCTCAGGAATACAGACTCAGAAGAGATCCAATGCACAGCCATTTGTCTTTGGGTTTCCTACAGTGAGCAGCATAGGTAATAAATGATTGTTAAATTGGTTGCAAAACCTTGGGACCAGATGGCAGAATATGAAGCTGGTGCAAACATCTTCAAAATATAAATGACCTTGGCATTTGGGATCTAGGCTTTAGGATACATCTTGTTAATTATCATTCTCATTTTCTGGTCTGGTATTTGAGGGATATCCCAAAAGAAAGAATTCTGTATCCATCAGGCTTTTGCCTCTCCTCTCTGAGTACCTATATCCCTTGATCTGTGATACTAGGATTTTCAAACTTTTGGTGATGTTTACGGTAATAATAGTAGCTTCTACTAAATATCCTCCCAAGAAACTAGTAAGATCAATATTATCCTTCCCATTTTGCAATAAAGGAAAGAAGTCCATACTATAGCAATTGGCAGAAAAGAGACTGGCACTTAATGCTATTTGACATCAAATTCTGGGATCTTTCCATACTTTCTAGCTGCAAGAATTCACTCCATGATCCAAAAATTGTATCAGCTGGATGAAGTGTTCGTCTTTGCATATTTTAGGTAATAATAACATCTGCCATTGTTAAGTGTTTACAATGGACTAGGGAAATGCTAAACAATTTTGCTGCATTATCTCATTTACTTCTCATTAAGACAGTGTGAGGTAGTACTATGGTAATCACCATTTCACAGAAAGGACCATTCAAACTTAGGTTAAGTGACTTCTCCAAGGTCATCCAATTAATTGAGTAACAAATGCAGGATGCAAGCCCAGGTCTGGCTCTAATACCTTAGCACTTAACCAAACACAATGGCTAAAACTCACATATTAGTAATGTTCAGCACAGTAAATAAAAGCGAAATAAGAAAAATATTTTGCATTAGAAGGGTTGATAAAAAAGAACAAAGCATCTTAAGTGGTGAATTTTTTAAGTTGGTTTAAGCCAGAATAATAAAGTTTATTTTGTAAGCATTTTCTTTATTTCCCAGAAACTCAAAAGACAGTGCTAAAGTCACTCTTCGGTGTGATCAGGAATGAATCTTTGGCAGCATAATGCATTGGGGAAGAATTTGTGTTCAAAAGCAGACTTCAGATCTTAGCTCTGCCACTTACTTTCTGTGACCTTGGATAAACTACTTTTGTTCTCCTGACCTTGGTTTTCTCATTTGTAAAATGAGAATAATAATACTTTGGTAGAGGATCAAATAGTGTGATAAATAAGTGCCACTTATAAGTAAATATGAGGAAAGTACATTATAGCACTACTAAAAACAAGCATAAGTTATTTTCCACATGTAAAAATAGTCTCTGGATATCCATGGAGAAAAGGGTAAGATCCAAAGAGACAGTGGTTTGCAGTTAATGAAGGCATCAGTAGGTGATTAATAAATGTTGACTAAAGTATAAAGTATATGGTTTCAGTCATGCAAGTTCCATAGATTCGTTTTACAATAATGTGCATATAGTTAACAATACGGCAATATACACTTAAAATATACACTTAAAGCGTTGATTTATGCTATGTGTTTTTTACCACCACTAAAACAAAAGTGACTAATATTTGAAGACAGCTCTCCATTTCAAAAGTTTATTTCTAAAAGCCAAAGTAACTCCTGAACATCTAGGGAACACCTTCAGAATTCCACACAAAAGCACACCTTTAGTTCAGAAATAAACTTTGATGTTTGAAAATGAAAGACAAAGAGCTATTTCCTGGGGGCAGAGAGCACTTCTCTGAGCTGCTTGAGAGGCAGTCAGCAACCTGAGAGCTGCTCCCTCTCCTTCATCTGAGCCCCCTGTCCCCTCCACAGGTCTCACAGCCCACCTTCCCACACTGTGCCACCCATCTCTGCTGCTTCCTGCTCCCCGGCCCTGATAGAGTTCTGCATTCCTCTCCCCCACCCTCACCCCCTTCCATCTCCCACAGCTAGTCTTATATAGAACTAAGCCACAGGTATTCTTTGATGTTTTGGGCAATTATTCCATTTTTCAAGACTGTGATTCCCTATTATTAAGGAAATTTCCATTATTGACTTTAACTAAAAATTCGAGAGACTTGAACATTTTATATTCAGTCGTTCACTCAACAAATATTTCCTAGGCCACAGATTGACTTGGGAATATGCTTATGAACAAGAGACTCAGTCCTTGCCTTCATGGAATTCATGGTTTTGAAGGGGTGACAAAGAGACAATCAAATCTGATACAAACAAATACTTGCACAGAGATGGGCATAAGCAGTACTATTCACAATAGCCTAGAAGTGGAAACACTTATAATTTCTAATAGCAGATGATTAAAGAAAATATGTACAGCCATCCAATGGAATCTTACTCAGCCATGAAAAGGAATGCAATTCTGATTCATACGACATGGATGGAACTTGAAAGCATTATGGTGAATAAAAGAGGCAAGACACAAGAGGACACGTATTTATCCAGAGCTGGCAAAGTCTATAGACACATAAAGCATATGAATGGTTGCCAGGTTCTAGGGGTAGGGAGGAATCAGAGTAACTGTTTAATGGTCATAGAGTCTTCTTTGGGGGTGATGAAAATGTTCTGAAACTAGATAGAAACGGTGCTTGTTCAACATTATAAATGAGCTAAATGACATTGAATTGTACAGTTTAAAGTGGTTAATTTCACATTTCAGGGATTTCATGTGAATATTTTTTAAGTATAATGTGAAAAGTGTTGAGATGAATTAAGTAGAAGTTGAAACTTGTTTTAATTTGTCTATTTGTCGGTGCTGGGGATTGAACCCCGGGACTTCACACATGCCAGGCAAGTGCTCTGCCATGGAGCTACAGCCCCAGCTAGCAGATGAGATCTACTTAGGATAAGATTCATGGAGGAGATGCCCTGCACAGTGTGATTGTCATTCACTCATTCAAATGTGTATCAGGGTCCCTCTACATATCAGGTCATCCTCCAGGTGCTGGAGTATAGCCATGAACAGAACGGGCAAAATTCTTGTCCTCAAGAACTTATATTTGGCAGAGGAGATGGGAGATGCAAGCAAAAATGTAATTAAAATGTTTCATATTATGATAGAAGGTGATGCATGCTATGGAAAAACACAGTAGAGTAAGGGTTATGGGGAGCTCCAGAGAATGCTGAATTGTGGAGAAATTATCCAGACAAAAGGGAAAATGTCAAGGGTCCTAGGGAGGATGTAGTCTAACAGTCTCACCACACCTGATAAAATCTGCCTGCTCATACACAGACAACTTGTGATTGTTCCCTGCACTCAGTGAGCCTTACCCTTCTCTTTTATTCCTTACCTCAGTTAATGTTGCCTATCACGCTAAAACTTCAGTTATTCTTAGTACATTACTGTTTCACAAGACTTTAAGATAATTTTCCAAACAGAAATATTTTAGATGCTTTTGGCTGAAGATTTTTTTGGTAGAATTCAGGTTATTAATAGCCCATCTAAAATTAACACTTAAAAATTTAAATACAGGATTTTATAAGACATCTCAAAATCTTAGGCATAATCTTGTTATGCTGTAGGCCAATATTTTTCCCACTGAATATTTCCCCAATTTTGTAATTTGAGTTAAGAGGGGAAAATGGGATATGCTTTTAGAAATTCTAATCACAGCTAATTTGTCAAGAATATTTCTACTCCATAAAATAAACTAACATTGATTTTACTAACTCTGCAGCAGAAGCTGTAGAAAATTAGAGAACTGATCAGTAAAAGGAAGAGATCCCCAACCAGATGTATCCTGGTCCTTTTCTATGCAGACTTTCTCTGTTAGGCATTTATCAGAAAATCTTAAAAGAAAGGGTTTCCCATGCATGCCCTTTCTCTCTGTCCTTCCTCCTCCTAACCTACACAGTCTTTCTGTTGTCCTCTATTAGAGGACTTGCCAGGGACGTATGTCCCTCAACTCCCTGAGAACATTAGAGTAGGAATAAGGATCAAGACCTGTCACCCTCATAAGCCTGACCCTTAAACCAAAAAGTCTTCAGGCTTTCAGCTTCTCTTGGATTCCTCCTCCTTTCTCCCCCATCCCCACATGATGCCGAGGGTGAGGTCTTTTGAACAGCAATACTAAGAGAGCCTGTAGACTCCTAAGGAGGACAGACATTTTTTTTTTTTTTTTTTTTTTTTTTTTTTTGGTGCTAAGGATTGAATCCAGGGGTGCTTTACCACTGAGTTACATCCTCAGTCCTTTTAAAAAAATAATTTTTATTTTAAGACAGGATGTATTAGTGTTCTTTAGAGGAACAGAATCAATAGGAAGTATGATTATAAAAAGAAATTTGTTAGATTGGCTTACACCATCAGAAGCTGGATAGTCCACAATGACCGTCTGCAGTTGGAGAGCTGGAAGAACCAGCAGCTGGGCAGTCCAAGAGGTGGAAGAGCCAGAACAAGAAGGATCAACAGTGCTACCCTGGTCCCAGACCAAGGCTTCTGGAAACTACCTGGAGAATCACTGGCAGTGTCTGCTTTGGAAGAGTGAAGAAGCAAGAGTCAGATATCTTCAGACAATCAAAGCAGCAATCAAGAACCCATTTAAGAAGAGTCAAGCTGACATCTGCATCTGCTTCCTGTTCTTCCAACTTTTATTCCATCCAAGTCACCATTCTATAGGGCAGTGCTGCCCATGCTTAGGGAGGGTCTCCCACCTCTGTTCACCATCTCACATTCCAATCATTCCTAGACACGCCCTCATTGACACACCAGAGGCCTCTTAATCATTGGCATCTCTTAATCCAATCAACTTGACCATTCAAATTAACCATTACACAGGGTCTCACTTAAGTTGCTGAGGGTTTCACTAAGTGGCTGAGGCTGACCTTGAACTTGTGATCCTCCTGCTTCTGCCTCCTGAGTCTCTGGGATTATAGGCATGTGCCACCAGCCCTGCACCATTCCTTTTTTAAATTTAATTTTTAATTAACAAATAATCATTGTATCTATCTTAATCATCATGCTTTCTCCATCATCCAGAGCAGGTACGAGCTGCTGAGCTAAAATTGTGTATGTGGTTGAATTGCTGTGGTTGCATCCAGCTGGGAAACAGACCTGAAAGTTCCCCCAGAAGGGAACAAGATTTGACTTCAGAATTTGATTTGGAATCCATACCTGCTGTGTTTCTTAATGTGATCTCAATCAAGTCACTTAGGCTTAGGTCAAGGCTTAGGTAAGGTTTCCACCTGTGGGAGATGGAATACCTACTCCTCAGAACTGTTTTTCATCCGTGGAAAAACTTGGCACACAGTAGGTATTGGAAATGGATGAATCTCAACAGATGTTTATTGAAATCTCCATTTTTTCCCAGATTGCAGATCCAAAGGGCCATGCATTTGACAGCTATGTTGATAAAACATCTGGGTGGCTGCCAGTATGTTTTTCTCAATTTCTCTCCAGATGTTCCAGGCCCCATACAAACCCAGCAAATGCTAGTGCATTATTCACTTAGGTATCATTTTTTGAATAAAAGCAATGTGCAGTAATTTGATGCATACAAATAAAGGTTGAAGGAAAGAAGAAAAATGTGTTGTATGATAGTCAAGCTCAATTTTTACAACTTTTTCCGATGATGTCCATAATAAGGCCCATCTTCCTTAAAACAGTCTATTAAAAAAACAAAAGCATCTCAAGAGATTATACGATCTGAACCCACAATTGGAGGATGGGAAAACTCTGGACCAGAAAAGTCATATAATTGGCCAAAATCAAAGCTGCTTAGGAACAAATCTGGGACTGAAAGTCAATAATCCTAATTCCTAGTCTCATGCTCTTCTGCCACTTCTGACGGCAGAAAGCAATTTGAGACTATATTTTGAATTGGAAAGAATCTTGGAGTTTGCCTAAAATATGATTTAAAAATGCTATTTATTAAACATAGCATCCTTTGGAGGTGGATCACATGTGTAGTTTACAGATGAGTAGAGCACTCGGATGGATTAAGTAACTTACCCACGGTCACAGAGGAAGTGGAGAGTTGGGATTTGAATCAGGCATTCTGACTCTGAAGACGTGCCCTTAACCACTTCTCAACCATGACTTTAGTAGGTTCTATTATCTACTACAAAGGAGGCAACATGATGTATTAGAAAAGACTTAGAGTCAGACAGATCTGATATGATCTTACTTGGCTACACACTAGCTACTCACCAGGAGAGATTTTTTTCTTTGAGTGGGATAGCTAATTGTAACTTAGTTACCACCTCCTCTAGGCTGTATGATAATTGCCTGGTTAGTAGTGTTTAACTCCCTCCTGGTAGAAGGTAAAGAACAGAATGGTCCACATCTTTCAGTTTCATTATTGTACTTCCAGCATCAAGGGAAGTGCTTGGCAAATAGTAGGCACTCAATAAATAAATATTTAATCGAATGGAAGGGAGGCTCAGTAAGTCACTTTCTCTGCCTTGGCTTCATAATTCCTATTTATAAAATAGAAAAGCTATGGTTGATCTTCAAGATCACGTTCTATCTCTAAAATTCTCTGAACATTTGATCCTTGGATGCCCAAAGAGATAGTGTGAATTCTATTTTTTTAAATGTCCACTATATATATGAATATACTTTAAGAAGGCAATACATGAGTTTCCAGAAAACTACAGCCATGAAGATAAGATGTTTGTATATAGGAGAGGCCAAAACTCAGAAAGAATTTGGGGAACTGAGCAGTTGATCTTGGAAAAGCCCGTAGGATTTAGTGCCTGTGTGAACCAGTCAGCTTGAATTTACAACCTCAGACTGTATGGATTTACCATTGATAGACAAGGCCCCTGGGCTCCAGTGATCAGCAGTATCCTAATGAGAATATAGATGAATCAATAATTAGAGTCTGAGCCAGATTAGCAAAATATACCAACATAGCAGATATTCCCTCAGTGTTCATTATATACCATCTATTTCTAAACTCCAAACCCAAATACTTAAATGATCACTGGGTATGTTCATGTGGATGTCACACTGACATCTCAAACTCAATTTATCAGTGAAGCCAACATCTTTTGCCTCTCAATTTCCTCATTTCTTCCAGGGTACTATATATTAAAGCTCACATTTCAAACAAAAATCCTGGAGCATCCTAGACCTCCCTCATTCCTCTTCCATCAAAGCACGATTCCTTCTCTTATTGTTGCTCAAACTTCCTCCGTTCTCTCACTCCACAACACAGGCCCAGCTCATGTCTTCCTAACTGTTGGTTAAACTGTTCCAACTCTCTCTCATATGATTTCTTGATTTCTAACACTGGCCCTCCAAATCTGGTCTCCCTACTATACCCAACGTGTTCTTTCTAAAATTAAAATCTGGTCGCCTCACTCTCTGCATAAAATTTGTCCCCACCTCCTTTTCTTACAGGCTTCTGTCCAGACTGCAAATCATG
Organism: Sciurus vulgaris; assembly: GCF_902686455.1. Lineage (NCBI taxonomy): Eukaryota > Metazoa > Chordata > Mammalia > Rodentia > Sciuridae > Sciurus > Sciurus vulgaris. The sequence continues at coordinate 46,931,740 of NC_136461.1, forward strand.
TGATGCATGACCTTCCAGCTTCATCCATGTGGCACCTTCCTCTTGCCTCAGGTGTTCCAGTCCTCACTCTTGCCATGCAGCAAAGGCCTGGCAGACCCAAAATGATGGGGCAGCTGTCCCTGGGTCTGACGAGTCCAGCATTAGCCACTGGACTTTTTCTCTACAATGGGGATGCTGGATACGCTCCTGTCCAAAGGCTCCTAGAAATCTAATATTCTTCTGTTTTTATTTTCAAAACTGATAAACCTTTTTCTATTTGTTGTACAACCCAAAATATGTCTGCCTCATGTTTCCATATCTGGTACCAGCCATTCTTTCTTTTCTGTATTTAGTGTTTGGAAAATAAAAAGGGGAAGAGTCATTTCTGTGTCTCTGTACCATGTTTTCGTTGGTTTCTATAAACTTTTATTGATTAGCTGTCAGGATACTGGTAGCACTGGGTCAGGCATTAGGCAAAAGAAAGGGGGAAATAGGCCACGACCTCCAAGAATTCACAGTCAAGGGAAGAAATGAATATGTGAATAAGCAATTAGAACGTAGTGCAATGAAGGGGCAGAGGAAGTATGAAACTGAGTTCATGGGAAACAGGGAAATTATGATAGGGGATACTTACAAAAGTCTAACATTTCATTAAATGCTTAGTATGCATGATCTCACGCAATCCTTACAACTATAGGAGATAAAAATGCTTATTGTCCTCATTGAAAAGATTGAAAATTGAAGCTCCCAGTGTTGAAATAAGCTCTCCGAAATCACGTAGCTGCAATCTGGTATAACCAGGATTTGAACAGAGGCCTTAAGATTCTAGAAACATCACTTAACTCACTCCAGCTCTATCCCTCTTTTTGTCCCAGGAGCATCTAGTCATGCCTGAGGCTTGGAGAACAAACGCTATCATAGGAAAAACACATCATTGATGCTTCAACCCTTCCTTTAGAGGAATTAAAGGGAATTAGAGGATCATAGGCTTTTAGATTTGGAAGTCACCTTCGGTATCATCTCACCCAAAACTCCAGATGGGAATGAATGGCGATCCAAAGGGGTTTGGTACCTCGCCAGAATCACACTCGTCAAATACCGGGATCGTATCTGCAACCTTATTTCCTGACTCTCACGCTGGCACTGGTCCCTTCTCACTGCACGGGAGGCACACCTGGAGCTGGAGGACCACGGCCAGAGCAGGAAACCAAACAAGAACAATGGACAGGGAGTGGGGCGGTCGTGTTCTAGTCACCGTTTGTAGAGTCTATATGCACCTCATCCACTTTAATCATTAATATTCAATAAATACTTTTCTAAAAATAAATGAACAAAATATAAGCTGAACCAACCAATCCCATCTGGAATAAAGCTCTAGTTAAATTCTGATAAGGATTCTATATTAAGTCAGAACTGTTTACTGAGCAGTTACCAAATGCCAGTCAATATGTTAAGTGCTTTGTACGTGTAATCACATTTAAATTTCTAACGTTTTTAACAGTTCTATGAGTTAAGTATGTGAATATGTTGCCCTCATTCTGATAAGGAAACTAAAGGTTAAAAAGGTTAAAAATCTCTCAAGATCAGAAATTATGAGAGAGACAGCTGGAATTTAAATTTGTTCAGTCTGACATCAAAACCCATGATGACTATATGTCAATCTCACTTTGGTGGAACTAAGAAAACTGTCCTCCTTACACTCAGGATAGTAAACAGGATCCCTTAGTCTGTAAGGAACAGTGTGAATGTCAATTTAGAAAGCCAGAGAGAGGGAACTACTGGATGAAACAGGGAAAACATCAGCAGAGGTGGTCTGGAGAGAATCCAGTGTCCCGATCTCACTGTCTCCCTTTTTGTTTACAAGTCTGCCCACAAGGGGTCAGAGAGAATCAAACTCCCATTCCCTCCTGAAAACCCTTACATGACCTTGGGGTCAATGGATTCCACTAGCTAATATTGCTTTGCCACTGCATGTACCCTGGCCCTGATTACACCCTTTCCCAGGACCACATGTTCTCTGCAAAGAAATGGTTCTGGAATCTCTTTTCATCATGCTAGCTGGGAACTGCTTCACCCTGGAACCACAATGTTTAACTCTGGAGAGCCTTTGTTCTCGGGCGTCTGGACTGTCCCTCACACATCCCAGAGCCCAGAAGAATATCTCTGGAGGAGGGAGGTGTAAGGCTTCCAGTCCCTTTTCCCAGCTTCAACCAGGGTACCTTTCCTCTTGTCCTTCAGGGAAGGACTATTAGATAGGGCTTAAGAGTTGAGGCTCCGAGCCGGACACAGTGGCACGTGCCTGTAATCCCAGTAGCTTGGGTGGTTGAGACAGGAGGATCGTGAGTTCAAAGCCAGCCTCAGCAAAAGTGAGGTGCTAAGTCATTCAGTGAGACCCTGTCTCCAAATAAAATACTGAGATTGTGGCTCAGTAGTTGAGTGTCCCTGTGTTGGAGCCACAAAAAAAAAAAAAAAAAAAAAAAAGAGTTGAGGGACTGAACTCAGAAGGCCTAGGTCAGATCAAGCTTTACTAATTAATTTTTATGGGACTTGGACAAGTTACCCTGGGTTTATCTTTCTTGTCTTTTTTTGAATGGGGAGGTGACTACTAGGGATTGAAGTCAGGGGCTCTCGACCACTGGGTCACATCCCCAGCCCTGTTTTGTATTTTATTTAGAAACAGGGTCTCACTTCATTGCTTAGTGCCTCACTTTTGCTGAGGCTGGCTTTGAATCCTTGATCCTCCTGCCTCAGCCTTCCGAGCTGCTGGGATTATAGGTGTACACCACCCCACCCAGCCCTTGTCTTTAATATTTAAATAGTAATAGTATTTATCTCACTGAGTTGTTGGGAGGATTAGGAAAGCTATTACATAGACCTATAAGCCCTTAGGAAATGCTAGCATTATTAGTTTTGTTTGTTTTTCTTCATATTGGACTCTTATGACACTTCATAATTCTATAACTACTGATTTTTATTTTTGAGACAACCAAATATTGAATGGGAAAAGTGAGTCCTCCATGTTCACAAAACAAGTAGTGTGGAGCCGAACTCAGAACTTAGGTCTCCTGACTCCTTTTCCAGGGATCTTTCCCTTAGATCTCTGTGTGACCTCTGCTTCCCCATCTTGTGATCATGACAAACACTCTTAACACTTTCATTATCTTCCCTATTAAATACAATTTAGTCACCAAGAATCCTTCCACTTTTTTTCCTGTATTTAGAATGTTGGGGAAATCAAATAAAACTAAATTCAGTGAAGTGCTAATGGACAGAACACTGCCTATGAGTTTCTATTCCCTTTGCCTAGGGGTCTATTCCTAAAAGTCTTGACAGAACTGATTGTAGTTCAAATGCCCCTGAATCCAAAAGACCTTTCCTGACCACCCAGAGTAAAGCAGCATCTACCTGTCTCCACATACCTCAGTGTTTCCATTTAAGTGCAATTACTACTGTCTAAAACGTTGGTTTTTTTAAATTTCCCTAGCTATATTCTGTCTGCTTTACTCAATCTGTGGCAAGAGGAAATTTGTATGTCTTGATCTCTACTGTGTTCCTAGTGTTTAGTATAGAGTCTGATACTTAGTGGATTCTCAATATACATCTATTGGATGGATGAATGGATGGATGGATGGATGGATGGATGGATGGATGGATGATAGCTGAAAGGATATAGTATCTATATACTTATGGATGGATATATAGATGAATGGTTTGAAGGGTAGATGGATAGATAGATGTGGAAAAGGGAAACAAGGGATAATTTTGTGCATTGTAGGGCCTTCTCTACAGACTTAACACTTTTGAAATGCAGAGAAATGTTTTCAAACCACCATGCAAGTCCCACTCAATCTGACAGAAATGAGGGCCACACAAGAAATCATAAGTCTGAGGAGTATGAGTACGGACAGCCTTGGGTTGGAGAAAGGAAGAACAAGTCATCAGGTTATAATTGCACAGGATACCATGGATAAAGTTCAACATAGATAAATCAAAGAGTCAAGTTTGGCTAATAAAAAAATTGGGAAGGAAATGGAGAGAAAAATGCAGCGTTCCTATAGTGCTATGTGAGGAATAGTGGGCAAGATGTTTAACTGCATTGGCAGCTGTGCCTGACACACGTCACTCAATCAGTCGGGTCAGTTTGAGCTGTCTACTCTATTTCCAGTCTTGCCCTCTATATGGGAAGGGGCAGGAATTCTGTGCTTTCCAGTGTGGTCTTTTGGGTGCAGTGACATAACAAGCATGAAACACTTGGTAGACGGTCACCATGGTGGACACGCAGGTTCCAACCATCCTTAGGACAGGAGAGCCGTAACTTTGCTGCTCAACATTTATCCTTGAACACTCAGTGAGAGCACAGGCCGCATCACTTGCCTTCGGTTTAGAACCCCAGTGTTTGTGGACATACGTTTGGCATTGAAAAATGAAGAATGCTTGGTGACAAGACCCCTTGAGAACAGGAGAGCTTCCATGAGAAGGGGACTTTGGAATGGGAGCAACTGCCTTTGAATCCTGGGCCTCTTCCTCATTGTATGACCTTGGGCATGTTAGTTTACCTCTCCGAGCCCCACTGTTCTCACTGGTCAAAATGAGCAACAATGCTCAGCTCATGTGGTTGTTGTAAAGATTAAAGTGATTGATGCTATAGCAATGGAGCTCCTGAGCACATAGTAGGTGATTTAATGTGACCCTTGAGAGAAAGAATAAGGAAAATAATTGAGTATCCATGGTTAAATGGGTGAGGGATGAAATGCGCAAGCCCAGTGGGTGGAAAACACGGTGGGATTCCTGACAATCACTTCATCTCCAACAGCACCAAGAACGTAATGGGTCTAACTCAATTTGTTCTCTGGGAAGTGTGATGTGGGCTTTGGACGAGATGAGGCTTAGAGTGACAACTACCGGGACCCCCGGGGAGAATGAAGAGAGCACAGATCTCAGCCATCTCTCCTTCCATCCCTGCCTCAGTCTTCTCCAAACGGGGAGGGGGAGGCTAGCTAATCCCATGAATAAACCGTGGCTGGCTGAGTTAGGCTGAAGAGAAAGGATTTTTATTCTCTCTGTGTTAGGTCAAGTCACAGTGAGAAGTTAATTACCATCACTGATCTGGTTGGTCCACCTCTTACAGGGAGCTATTCACACCTAAGCTGCAGGAGTGTTGCAGGGGTTAAATGAAGTGACACAGGATAGACAGTAATTAGATACTTAAAATATAGTTCTCTATCATCCTTTCACTTCCCTTCCCCAACCTAGCTGGGTCTTCTACTCCTGTGGCATCCCTGTCTATTGGCCAGTAGGTGCCTTTGCTCATCAACGAGGGGAAAGAGGAAAATGTCCACTGGGCCCTTTCAGCCCACCTTCCACTGGGTTGCCAGAATTATCTTCGACAGCACAGTCCTGATCTTGTCATTACCCTGCTCAAAAGACTTGCTTGACTCTCTGTCACCTCAAGACAACCACATCTAGAACTTAAGCTCCCCACCAGGCCTTAGACCATCTCGATTCTAGTTTCACCAATACTTGAAACAATCCACTTCCCAGCTAAGCCGAGCTCAGTGGCAGGCTCTTGTTCTTTCCACCATCCCGGGCCACCTATAACATCCTTCAAAGGAAAAGAATTGTATCTGCTTTGGAAGACTAAGAGTCTCAGGGGGATGTTTGACCCCACTGTAGTCCAAATCAGAATTTGCTGCACCAAAAGTGGGAGAATTTCCGCATTATTTGTTTTTCTCCTGAAAATAGTACTCCCTCAGTAATGAATTCAGCAGGGGCTCCTCCATTCCCAGTCTCAGGAGTGCCCCAACTGAAAAATGCTTAATTTCTTCCATTTCTCCTCCTCTCCTGGGGGTGTCAGATACCGCCTCCTGGCATCCTGGCTGAGGATGCATAAATCCAACTGGAGGCTTCTCTCATTGTCACATTTTCATTCCAATCAGCAACCCCTTAGCCCCTTGCCCCACCTCCTCTTCATCAGGGACCATAGGAACTCCCATCCCCCTCCCAAGCTGCCACCATGCTAAGAGGACCACCTCCACCTCCTTCTTCCAACCCAGGAAGTTGCAACCCCTCATTATCCAAGAAGGCCCCTGCCAGGAGGTTCCTTTCATCTATCAGTGCTGAGCTTCACCTTTGACCTTAGCCTTCCTGGGGGTTGCAATCTGCCCTTCCCCCTTCGGCTCCCCTGTCAATTCCATAGATTTTTGCTGCTGCCCAGAGCAGCTTCTAGGGGTGGGAGCGATTGCCTGTCTCAGCTGGGAGGGAGACGCGGAGGAGAAATGGGTCTTTTAACAACTGCGATGGGGCCGCCACCATCACTCAGACCCTCCTCCGAGCCCTGCGCACTTGCCAGGTGAAATGGAAAACATTTTGATTAGGCCTAACTGGATGATAAATATGGGAGTCCAGCCCACACAGACGCTAAATCCCCTTCCTGCCTCAAATGAATGGGCAGGCGGCCTGATCAAAATTTTCCTTGGCTGAAAGCGGAAATGAAGGCCCCTGTGCCATCGCCCACTGAACTCCTGGCAACGGCTATTTATTCAGCTTTTATGAGAGCATCCTGTCCTCTGCGTAGGCCCCCTGACTGTAGCTGCAACCAGGGTGAAGCTGTATCTGTTATTTCATGATGTTATAGAATCAGAGCTGAAGAAAAGACTGTGAGAGTCATTTAGACAATAGAGTTCAACTTGCTTTTGTTTTATAGCATTGGAAACTTTCTTTGTTTCTGTGGGGGTTTTCTTTGTTTTTTTGTTTTTTTGGTTTTTTTTTTTTTTTTTTTGCAAATAACTCCTTACCCAGTAGCTCAGTACAGGACAGGGGAAAATAAAGTTTCTCTGGATAAATAAACTTGAGGTTTGAAAAAGGTCTTTGAAATGCAATGTTTCATTCTAATCCTCAAGCATCAGAAGCATCTGTTCTCTAGACCTGGGAATGCCATCGCTGGCTTGATTAGTTCTGATTATGAGAAGGTCCTTAGGTTACAAGTAATATCACTTCCCCAGCTCTGATCTCTCACTGTGGGTTATGTGACAATGGACCCATTAATCAACCTCTCTGGACCTTAGCATCCTCATCTTGAAATGAAAGAGAACAAGAGCAACTGCCTGGTAGAAGGAAAAGAAGAAATACTTAAAACTCAAGAACTCAACAGGCACACTAGTGGAGCAGGCAACATCTTTAGGTGAAAGGACTAACTTGGAGTCAGCTCTTACTTCAGACTTGACTCTGCCACCTAGTAGCTGTTTGACTTTCGGCAACTTACCTAACCTCTCTGCCTCAATTTTATGCTCCATTTCATCATATGGCTCATTGAGATGCTTTGAAGATTGAATGCATGACATAAAAGGCACTTTATAAAGCATTAAATATGAAGATGATTATTATAGTATACGAACAGGAAGACAACCCTGGACACTTTGACTAGCTGCAAGGACAGTCCTCTGAGGTTGATTCCAGTGTCCTGGGGCCCAGTGCTGTGTCACAAGGGTAAGGAAAACCATCTTTGGGCACAATGCTTTGATCTTGATGTGCAGGAGATTGTTTAACTCCTGTTTGCAATCAGACCCTTCTTAGGTTTCTCTCCTCTCTATCACATGAGCCTAACCTCTGCAAACTGTATTTGCAAAGTCCTTGCCCACAGAATTTTCCTAGGTTCAGTCAAGGGGAGGCAAAACAGGGAGGCTGAGAGGAGGAAGGGAGAGAGAAGTCAGGATATTTCTCGCCTCTCCCCTTGGCTTTAGGGAGTCTCCAGCAGAAGCTGCATCTCCCCCAGCTTCCAGCAGTCAGCCTCTCACACCATGACCTGAGCTCCTGCCAGGCAGCCTCACCAGTGACTCCAGGTCCAGGTTGGCTTTCCTAGGACTGGTCATCCTCCAAGTTTCCAGCTCTCAAGTCAGGGCTCTGCAGTAGTGTCCCCTCTGTCCCTCCAGCTCTAGGGCAGGTTATGGGTCCTGCTAATCCTAGGATGCCTCACCTTTCTTGGTTTGCCCCATTAGTCCTTCTAGCACCTTGTGACCAATTTTTTAAATGAGCTTTCATTGTTTTGAACCATCCATCATGGATTCTGTCTCCAACAAAACCTTCATAAATATACCACCTGACAACTCTAGGAGGATATTATTTTTCCTATTTACCTTTAAATTAACTTAGTATTGGAGAAGCTAAACTATGGATTCAAAATTATAAAACTGTGCATCTGAACTGAATCCAGGCTCAGACTTTCAGGCCATTTTATGCTTTTTCCACCAAACCATTTACCTTTGAGTTTTTGGATAATGTGAGGCTGCAATTCTCTACATGCTGGATAAATCTATGTCTATGGTTATAAAAAATAAAAATAAAAAAATGACTGCTGATTTTGTTTCAGGCTTCAGTTTCTTGGTGCTGATAGCAGTTGCTCTGTTTGAGATGCACATCTGCTTTTAAAAGACAGACAGTGATGGAGTTAAAAGAATGTTGAGGGACTGGGGTTGTGGCTGAGTGGTAGAGTGCTTGCCTGGCATGTGTGAGGCCTTGGATTCAATCCTCAGCACTGCATGTAAATAAATAAATAAAATAAAAGTCCATTGACAACTAAAAGATATTTTTTAAAAAGAATATTATCAAGAACATAAGCAATAAGTGTTGGTGTGGATGTGGGGAAAAAGGCACACTCATACATTGCTGGTGGAGTTACAAATTGGTGCAGCCACTCTGGAAAGCAGTATGGAGATTCCTCAAAAAACTTGGAATGGACCCACCATTTGACCCAGCTATCCCACTCCTTGGTTTATATCCAAAAGACTTAAAATCGGCATACTACAGTGATTCAGCCACATCAATGTTCATAGCTGCTCAGTTCACAATAGCTAGTTTGTGGAACCAACCTAGATGCCCTTCAATTGATGAATGGATAAAGAAACTGTGGTATATATACATAGTGGAATTTTACTCGGCCATAAAGAAGAATAAAATTATGGCATATGCAGGTAAATGGATGAAGTTGGAGAATATCAAGCTAAGTGAAATAAGCCAATCCCAAAAACCAAAGGCTGAATGTTTTGTATGATAAGTGGATGATGATACATAACTGGGTGGGGGGCTAGAGAAGATTAGAGGAACTTTGGATGGTACAGAAGGGTGGGAGGGAGTGGGGGAAGGAAAGATAGTGAACTGAGACAGACAGTATTACCCTATGTACATGTATCATTACATGAATGGTGTGAATCTACATTATATACAACTATAGAAATGAAAAGTTGTACCCCATTTGCATGCACTGAATCAAAATGCAGTCTGTAAAAATAAAAATTTTAAAAAAAGAATGTTGAGGATTATGAAACTATGGCTAGGGTCTACCTCCAATTTAGCTATGAGACCCCAGGCAACACACTTGTTCGTTTTTGTCCTAGTTTTTCAATCTTTAAAAGAAGGTTTTGGACTCAGTAATTCAACATTCTGATTCTGTAATTCTAATTTTTAATTGTGTGGTTTAATAGTGATTTTTGCTTTACTTGACAATGAGATTTTATACCCATACTGGAGTTTTTTTTTTTTTTTTTTTTTTTTTTTTGCATGCAAAACCCTTAAATTAGAATGAATAAATGAAGTCACAGGCATGCCACTCCTAAAGGGTTTTTTGAGTTCAAATTGGAACGTGCAAAGGGAGGCTTGGCAGAATACCTCAGGAAGGTGCTCAACCTGGGAAGAGAGTTCAGGGGTCAATAGGAATGCCACGTTGTCTTTGTTGTGTTGTCTCATTTCAGACACGTCTCCGGCTGGCACAACTTGCATTTGTAAGGCCCTTCCTCCTCTGAATGCACAAGAATTGTTGATTTTTCTTTCCAGAAATCTCTATTTGACTCCTTGCGCTGAGGTGCCTCACCTGCCTCCTCTAACCTTCTGTGATGGAGATACAGTGAAGGGAAACAGTATTCTGAGTGCTCGTGCCAAAGTCTTCTACAAAATGCTGTGCTCAATATCCCATCCGCAGCTCAAACTTTCTATTAGCAATACTAATTGTTTATTGAATATTGAAAAACTGTTGATAAAGAAGTGGAATTAGTCACCTATCAATATGCTAAAATTCTGAGTAAACAGACATGAGGCATACATCTAACCCTTGCAGAGAAAGGGACCATCATTTAGAGATGAATGAAGTTTAAATATTTGATCAAGGGCAGCTGCTAATGGGTGCCATGTCTGATTCTGCACACTGCACCTTCTACCTGCATCCAGCACAGTAACAAGAGAAGCCAGTCTAACCAAGGCCAACATATAACAGTTCCAGGGCTACCATTCACTTTGCATTCTACTGCTATGGTATGAATGTGTTTCTCCTAAATTCTTAGGTTGAAATCTTAACTCTCAAAGTGATGATATTAGGGGGTGGGAGAATTGAGAGATGATTAGATAATGGGGCTGTGACCTCATGAACGGGCTTAGTGCCTTTATGAAAGAGATTCCAGAGACTCCCTACCTCTCTGCTAAAAGACAGCCTGTGTGAGTCAGGAACCAGGTCCTCCCCAGACACTGAGTCTGTGGTGTCTTGGTCAAGCACTTCCTCGTCTCTAGAATTCTAAGAATAAATTTCTGCTGTTTATTAGCCACCCAGTGTATAGTATCTTGCTTAGTCAAATAGACTAAGATATCTACATCAAAATCACGCCCAGGGTTTTGCAATGTTGCAAAATTAGCCCTACATCAAGGAACCCTAATTCCTCTTCCTCCAAAGTCATTTTTATTTGCTCCCTCATTATAAACTTTGTGTCTTAAAAGACTTAGTTTATCAAATAGACTGAATTTTTAAGGTGTAAGTAAATTATTTTCTATGGTTTTAAGTGAATCAAAATACACCAAAACATTCATCAACATTTTAATCACCAGGAAATAACAAAGTTTACTATTTTTAATTGATTTCATTCCAGGAAAACACACATGAATTTGACATTTGAATTAGCACATGAAACCTTAAAACAAGTATTTCTTTTCCTATCGGCTTTCTGACACCCTCAAAGCAACTAGAGAAGCCCCCTGCTACCATGACATTAGATGTTGTAGACCGTAGTCTACAGGATCCTGCTTTAAGAATGGCAGACTTCACCATACTGGGATGACAAGGCTAGTTGATTGTTTACTGAGTTTGAAATTAGTTAAAGGGGAAGGAAAAGAAAAACAGAAATCAAAGTCTTTGTAGAAAATCCCACATATTCAAAAAGACTTTCTATGTTTTAATTAGATTTAACATGAACAGAATAGAATGAAAAGTAGAGAAACACCGACAATTTTGCTTTCTTCTTTGTTAGTCAAAAAGGACAAAGTGAAGGGAAATGGAATTAAAATGCATTTTATCTACTATGTGCCAGGAAATGTAAAAGGATAATTATTGCAAGCATTTCCCTTGTTTAATAAAAAAGGAAACAGAAGTTCATCCAGCTAGATAAATCGCCACATATCTAGTAAGTAATAAAATCCAGGATTTGAATTCAAGATTTCCTGGCATAAAGTTTACCTCTCCATGAGAAAAATAATTCAATGAGCAATTTTCAAGCTCTTGTGTCCAGCAGCCATTTTTACTCACTCAACGAACATTTATTGAGCCTCTAGTATACCCCAGGCATGGTGCCCAGCATCTGCTAGTTCATGTGCTAATGGGAAAAGCAGCCTCACAGGGCAACTCATGGGAACACAGTGGAGGTGGGAATAAACTTATGTAGCTCTGCAAAACACACAGCTGTCATAGATCTTTTTATTTTTCCTTCCAGTGAAGGTTAGCTCAGTGTTCCCAGATCTATAGAAGGGATGGTTAAGGCCAAAGGATGACACTTGAGACATATCAACCCAGGCAGATTCCCCTCTTTCTAACATATTATAAAATATGGGGCACGTAAACTTGCCCCATCAAGGGAGCCAGCGTAATTGGTGCACCTTCTTTGGTAGCATTTAAGGTGTTATCTCTATAAATACGGTGCATTTTGCTTTAATAAAAAATGAATTTTCCAGAACAGTGACAGTATTGACCTTACATATTATCCAAATAGAAATTGTAATGAAACAAGTCGAACAGTGAGTAGTTATAATAGATATGCAAATATTGGTCTTTTCTTAAAGGTCTTTCGGCCTACTCACACGTGTCTCTTCTGAGTCTGGGAGGGTGGATTTGGCCTGTGTTTTTAATCTAGGAGGACATGGAGGAGGAAGAAGAAAGAGGAGGAGGGGAAGTGGTGTGGCAAACAATCACAGGAGGTGGAGTCCAGGAAGACTGTTTCTGAGCCCACAGCTTTGAAAACGCAGTTTGGCATAACTTCTGTATGTTCAGATGTGTGCTCTTTTGCTCTTTGTGATACAAGTACAGTCATTGCTGTGCTATGGGTGAGATGACCAAGACTCAGAAAGTGTGTGATGTGTCCAAATTCATACAGCTGGAGAAGAGCATCATTAGACTCAGACCTCTGATCTTCCTAACCTTAAGTTGGCGAGGTTGCTTATTTAGCTAAAACTCATTTGGGCCAAGTGGAGTTATAGCAGTCAAATGAAATCTATCCATTCATTTTCTCAATAATTCAATGGGTAGTTATTGAATGTTCAAACATTTTCTGTATACTCTTCTAGGTGTTATAAGAAACTAAAAAATAACTAAGAAGTGGTTTCTGATGTGAAGAGTTCACAGTTTGGTTTGGGAGATGTTGTGCAGACTCCAAAGACTTGACAATGAAAAGGAGGGAAGCAGATGTACAACTCGATTCTCCTTAATACAGCACTACACAAACCATCATCCAAACTCATTGGCCGGTGTCCATCTGTAAAGAGGTACAGTCCATTGCAGAGTTTTCGTGCAGCGGCTAATGTGGATTAGAAAGTCGTATTGTTCAATCCTTAATGATCTCTGGGTAGATTGCACATTTCGTGATCTCCCGCTGGAAATGTGTAGCTGATTTTTTTGACCAGAGGATTGAACTTGGTGAGATGCAACCATGGAAGTTTTATTTTTCTCCCATTTCTCTCTTATCTGAATCTCCCATGAATCTGTCTCCTAATAACATGTCTGGCAGACCTCTCAGCTTTCTTGTCACTTTCATGAATAAAAATGTCCAGTCCAGATTGGATGGGTTTAAAATTTAATCTCATCCAGTTGCATGCTCATTTCTCCCTCTCACTCTTGCCTTGGCAGGCCCAGGTATGAGGCCTCCTAGGTGAGGAGAAGGAAGTCCATTCCCTGGACACCTTCTCTGCCCACTTGTTCCCTTCCTTCTCTGGGAAGGTAGAGTACAAGGAGAGATGATGAAATGGGCTAAGGATCTCTTATTTCAGCTGTTTCCCTCATTTCCCATCAGATCTCCTTGCTATAAGAAGCCCAAGGATACCTCTAACACAGTCAAATGAAAAGTCTCAAGGGCACCTTGCTCAGATCAAGGCTGGGTCAGACCAGCTCACCTGAAAATAAGATGCCAGTGTTCCCTTCTTTAAAGCACCCCAATCTCTATAAGGAATTCTCCTGTAAAGCCCCTCACTTAGCTGGAGAACAGCCACTGGGGAGAGGAAAGAAAAGTCAATCTTCCTCCCAAGCCAACAACCTCTGACCCCTGGCCATCCTTCTCCCTCCTCAGCTGTGTATTTACACCAGTTTTGTGCACACAGTCGGAGGTGGGGGAAGCTATGGATGGCTGGGAGCTTTAGGGTCGGCCTTTATTTGGTTGGTTCTTTATTTCCCTGTGTCCTCAGTTTGGGGTTCCACTTGTGTTTTTGCTGCTGTGACTGAAAGACCCAACCAGAACAATTGTAGAGAAGAAAATGTTTATCTGGGTGCTCATCGTTTCAGAGGTCTCAGTTCATGGATGGCAGGCTCCATTCCTCAGGGTTCAAGGTAAGGCAGGACATCACGGCGGAAGAGTGTGGTAGAGGGAAGCAGCTCATGTGATGATCAGGCAGCAGAGAGAGACTCCACGCACCAGATTCAAAATATATACCCCAAAGCCACTACCCAAATCCCCACCTTCTCTAGTCACACCCTACCTGCTTTCAGTTACCATTCAGTTAATCCATCAGGTGATTAATTCACCAATTGGATTAAGGCTCTGGTAAACCAATCATTTCTCCTAGAACCTTCTTGCATTATCTCACACGTGAGCTTTTGGGAGACACCTTACAGTCAAACCATAACAAGGTGTAAACCAGAAAATTTGTAGTTGACAATCTACTTGTAAATTGATAGCATTGGCCTACGTATATCTTAAATAGGCAGGAAGCATATCTGTGCACTATACCACTATAAATGGCATAAGCATACTTTGCCACAGGGAGCTTAAATTTTAGGAAAGATAAAAATATATGCATGTATAAGTAGCACTAAACAATACAAAATCAATAATGTATACTGTGCAGATTATTATCATAGGAAGTAGAAAGCAAATTTAGATGACAGGACCAGGAAAGACTATGCTAAAGAGATGACGTTTGAGTTGGATTGAATGACAAAGAAAGAACCAGCATCATAGATCAGAAGGAACATTTCAGACAGTGAGAACAGCTCGTTTAAAGTCCCTGGGGTGAAGGACCTGAGGGTGGAGCAAAGTATAAATGCACATTTGGGTCAGTCAGGGAAGCAGATCCCACAGGAATTTTTCCTTAAAGATCATATTTAAGATGAAGCATGAAACTACTGGAAAAATTTAAGCATGGAAATGACAGGATGCATGTTTTGAAAAGATTTCTCCAGTAGCTTTTTGGCAAATGGATTGTATGAAGCAAAAGTGGAAGTGAATAGTAATTTGAACAAAAAATGCTGGGTGATGTGGGCTAGGAATCTAGCCATACGAATAGAATGGGAGAATGTGTGTACTTAGAGAAATGAAGCACAGGACTAGCTGGTAAGCTCAATGCTATAGTGAGGAAAAGAGAGAAATAAAAAATAACACACAGTCAATGGTGGCACATGCCTGTAATCCCAGTGGTTCTGGAGGCTGAGGCAGCAGGATCTTGAGTTCAAAGCCATCCTCAGCAACAGTGAAGCACTAAGCAACTCAGTGAGACTCTGTCTCTAAACAAAATACAAAATAGGGCTGGGGATGTGGCTCAGTGGTTGAGTGACCCTGAGTTCAATCCCCAGTACCAAAAAAAAAAAAAATAGAAGAAAATAACATGCACATTTTTGGCTTGAGGTAGTGTCATGGGAAAAGGAAAAACAGAAGGAGTTTAGAAAGTCAAGAGTTATCTCTTAGTCACATAAAATTTGATTTCCAAATAAGAAAGTCCATCAGGCAATGGGAATTTAGATACCTGAATCGAAAGTTCCTGCAAATATCAGAGTTAAGCATATTTAGGAGTGTTTAGATGGCTCGTGAAGCTTGTTATAAAGGATAAGAGTTTTCTAAAACAGTATGTTAATAAGCATTTGAGTCACCTGGGAATCTTGTTAAAATGCAGCTCCTGAGGTGACGGACCTGGTGGGAGGCGGATAGTGGGCGTATCTAATGCACTCCTGGTGATACAGCTGCCAAGGTCTGTAGACCTCATTTTGCATTGTACGTGTCAAGGGGGAAGGAGTCTAGATAGAGAAGTTGGTTCAGGACAGACACCTGTGAAATCCAAGATCTACAGCAGCAAAAGATGAACCAGTAGTGGAGATGGCCCTCCTCACCTCCCTCAATTCCTTCTAGCCTCCCTCCCTGCCACCATCACATTTATGAGTCAAAGTAGGTGTCAGGAGCCCCGTTGAACAGTTTTCTGTGTTCCTCTATTGACTGAAGGTTGCCAAACCTTAATTCAGTCTTTTATTCTGCAGGTAAATTTCCTACTCCCTGCTGTGAAGACCTTTCTACTGAACTCAAAAGCTGTTTACTTGTTTCTAGAACTATCCAGATTAGAAATTTAAGAATGTAAACACCTGTTTGGTAGGACCCCTCAGGAGCCTTAACTACCTTAACTAACTCTATGCAGATGGTGTAAGGGGAGTAGGAAAATGTGAGGATAGGATGCTTGGGCTAAGCTTGACCTTGGGGATGAACGCAGCTGGGGATTTAGAAGTTCAACCATTTTCCAAATGCAGTCAAGTGTAAAGTAGCCCCTTCTGATTTCAGGAAAGAGGAGAAGGATTGTTTTCTCCAAAGCCAAGCGTTATATCCTAACAGAACAAATTCTGACTGTGCTTGACAAGGGGAAGACAATGAAAGAAAGAAGGAACACACGGGAAACAGCACCGCCTCCAGCATCTAGTTAAAGGGAAACAAGGCAGACTGAACAGACGCACCCAGGAGCAAACAAGTCAATTAGACAACGATGTCTCCCAAGCAATCCTGTCCCCCTCTAGCCTCGCTACTAAATCGCATCTTGCTTACTCCTCAGCTCAAAGACAGAGAGGAAACAGAAGGTGGTGATGCAGGTTGGATTTATGTTTGAAGAAAGCGATGGTGATAAAAGACAGGGCTTTGAAAAGCAATCAGCGCCGCCAGCCTCCCAACTGAGAAATGTTTAAAATAGCACCATCAAATAAGAGCCGCATAGATACATGTCAGAGCTTAAGATCCCCTTTGGACACGATTTCCAGAATGCCAGAATAATATGGCTATGTCTCTTTTTCTTTACTCTGTCTCTCTGTCTGTCTCTGTTTCTCTCTCTCTCTTTTATACATACACACTATAATCTAGGATAGGTCTGAAAAGAGGAAAAGTGAGCATGAGATCTAGGATTTGGCCAAACACTGGGTAGAGTAAGGAGAGAAGATGTGTCATTTCATCAGCTCCTGAAACCATTCTTCCACTATTTTTTTCTTTTTTCTTGTTTTTATTGGTACATTAAAATTGATCATGCCTTGCCCTTGTGGAAGAATTCTACACATGGAAAGCAATTCCACACACATGACCCTGAGTAGGCCTTTATGCCACACCTGTAAGGGGAGTCAGAAACATTACCCCTCTTGTTTTCATATAGGAAGAAACAAAGACTCAGAAATATAATGGGATATAATTAAGAAGAATTTTAGTCAACTAAAAGTCTAGCATATAAACCAAGGGCTTTGAAGTTCATGTTTGAAGTTCTTTCCACGGCTACACTCACTATTAACGTAGTTTGCAGATGTGAAGAGCAACAGCTTTATCTGCAGGATATGGCCAAGCTTGGGCTCAACTCCTCTGAGGTGCACTGAGTTCTCCACTGTGAGCCTTTTCCTTAGTCTAGAACTTGAAGTCCACCAAGTCAATTCAGGGAGTCTATGGCTCACTGTTGATATGCCAGAACTGTGACAGCCCCCACAGAGGATGTAAAGAAACGTCAGATGCACCTAACACCCAGCATGCTTCAGTAGTCTGCACACGGTGACTCATGGAAGGAGGTGTAAGAGGAGTCACGACACAGGCCGAGAGTGATAATAATGATGATGGCCATGATGCATTTAGTATGAATATTCTTATGCTCCTGGCTCAGTGCTGGCACTGGCAAGATGGTGATGGTGATGATGAAGGTGGCGGGGGTAGCGATGGTAGAGATGATGGAGATGACTGTGACCATATGCTGAGAGAGCACAAGTTTAGAAGTTGAACTGACTTAGGGTCAAATCCCAGCTTTATCATATACTAGTTGAGGGATTTTCAGCAAGGTGATGCCTCTCTCCTTGTGATTCAGCTTACTCCTCTCAAATGGAAGCCCCGCTTACTGCCTTGTTTGTCCTTGAAGGGAACAAGGCTGCAGCCATTTCTCCCCTGATTCTGCCCCCGCCACACACCATTTTAACTTCCTCGTCAGTCATTGGTCTGATTAGCCCACAAACTTCCACTATTCTCTTTCTCTCTCTTCTCTCCTCTCTCCTTTCCCCTCTCTCCTCTCCCCTCTCTCCTCTCTCTTCTCTCTCTCTTCTCTATCTTCTCTCTTCTCTTCTCTCTTCTCTCTTCTCTTCTCTCTCTTTTCTTTCTCTCTCTCTTCTCTTCTCTCTCTCTCTCTCTCTCTCTCTCTCTCTCTCTCTCTCTCTCTCCCCCCCCTTCCTCCCTCCCTCCCTTCAGGGCAGACACTCTGCTCGTCTGCTTAATAAAATCTCTCGTGTGAGTTCCCACATCTGGAGTGGTTTTCTGTTCGTTTTCAGTCCTTACTGGGTTGTCTCCCCTCAAGTGTTCAAGTTGAACACTGTCCTACACTAGCCATAGTGTTACATGCTGAGTACACAGAGATGAGGAAGACTCGGTCCCTGCCTTTGAGAAGGTCATACTCCAAAGGAGAAGACAGAGCTATATTCTAATACCTACCTATGAAATGGCAGGCATGCACAATGTGTCCTGAGAGCATAGAGGAAGGGTTCGTTAGTCCTGTGAGGATTCAAGAAAGGCTTCAGGGTGAGGCACTTGAGGTGAAACACAGAACTTTTAAAGGAAGAGCACACAACAGCAAAGGCAAAGGCTCAGGAACTTGAAATCATGGCTGACTGCGGGAACCGCAAGCTGCTGACTATAAAACTTGTTTGTGGATGCGAAGGCATTCTGCAAGCCATAAAGCACCATCTCTGCACACTTAAGGGCATGTTACATTTATATGGATCCATGACCAGCGTGAAGCACCGAGACCAAGTCCTGTCTTGCAGCCTTTCATCTTTATGTCTGCTGTTACCCTGCTCTCTGCTGCAGTGTGGAAAAACACAGCCTTTCCTGCACAGCCATGGAGCAAAGACAGAAAACATGAGATGGTGTAAAAGGATGCAGAAGAATCACTCAGAGGCACACTGCAAGAAGACAGGCTGTGCAAGTTGCCAATAAGAACCACCCAGGGCATTTGCAAAAAATCAAATGCTGTGCTAACAGGAGGGCTTCAGGCTCAGGACCTATCATGACTTGTTATCTGATATAAAAGAATGCACATGCTTTATAGAATATTTGGAAATACAACACAATAAAAAGAATACTAAACAATCTCATCACTTAGGTAAATAACAGAAATTTCTTACTTTTTATTGTCTTACATACAAAACAGAAATTTTTCTAAATATATTGCTTTGTAACCAACCTTATTTCAACTACAACTATTTCATTAGTATTCTCTCTGTTGTTATCTTTTGGATCTGAAAAGTCACCCAAAGGCTTTTGTGTTGAAGGGTGGGTCCCCAAAGCAAGAGTGTTCAGAGGTTGTGCTCTTGGTAGGTGATTGGATTATGAGAGTCCTGGTCTTGTTTTAGTCAGTTTTTTCACTGCTGTGGCTGAGAAACCTGAGAACAACAATTAGAGAAGGAAATCCTTATTCTGGGACTCATGGTTTCAGAGGTCTCAGGCCATAGATAGGTAACTTCATTTCTTAGCTGGAGGTGTGGCTGCCCATCATGGCGGAAGGGTGTGGCAGAGGAGAGCAGCTGGGGATACTGCTTCAGGAAGCAGAGAGAGCTTCACTCAACAAAGATAAAATATATAACCCAATGGCACACCCCAGGGACCCACCTCCTCCAGCCATACCCCACCTCCCTCCAGTTACTACTCAGTTAGTCCCTATCCAGGGATTAATGCACTAATTAGGTCAAGACTCTCATAACCCAATCAGTTCATCTCTGAACTTTCTTGCATTTTCTCACACATGAGTTTTTGGAGAACACCCAATGTTAAGGCCTCATCAGTGGTTTCATTCATTCATATCATACATTGTCGGCATTATTGGAAGGAGTTGGGAACTGTAGGAGGTGGGGCCTAGTTGGAAGAAGCATATGTCATTGGAGGAACATGCCCTAGAAGGGTATATCTAGTTCCCTGCCCCATTTCTCCCTCTCTTTCTCTCTGCTTTGTGGCTGTCATGAGGTGAGACATTTTCCTCTGCCACTTCCTTCTGCCATAATGTTTCCATCTTGGAGCCAGCCAACCACGGACTGAAACCTCTGAAACCATGAGCCAAAATAAATCTTTCCTCCTAAACTGTTTTTCTTAGGTATTTTGTCCCAGTGATGAAAAGCTGACTAATACACCCATGTTGTAAAATCCCTCTACAACATGGTTTTTAAAATTTTGAAATATTTCAAATCTAAAAAATCATTTAGAATACAATATACTATGCTCCAAATACCCACCACCCAGTCTAGGAAGTGAACTGTTCAGATACAGAAGCCCCAGTGTTCATCATGATTGCTGAGCCTGCTGAGCTACGAAGAGGCACTGCAGTCCCTTCTAACACACCAAAGCCCAGTCTTTGGTCTTGCCTCCTGAGTCAGCCTGTCTCCTCAATACCAGGAGGCTCCCACACTGGCCCAGTCAAGGTGTATTGTCAGAAAGAAAATAGCTCTGTGGTTCACCCCAACATGGTAGGTGTAGGGTATCCCCACTATGTGTTTTCTGCTCTTCTTCAGATTGGACCATTAACAAAAAGTTCTCATTGTGCCTACAAACACCTACTATAGAGCTACAACACTTGTGTATACCTCTGTTGGACTGTTTTCTCTTTTGTGGGGGAGGGTAGACAGGGACCTAGACCTTCTTGTTTATCCCAGTACTTACCATGGGGGCTGGCAAAGGCTTATGAAGAAAGGGGATCAGGCATGTTCTGGTTGTGGACCTGACTTCTAACAATCAGACTCTGGCTTCTGGTCTCATCTTTACAACGTATTAGCTCACTCTCCAAGGCTTAGTTGTTTCATTAATAAAATGAAGAGATTGCTAGTGCTATCTGCCTTCTCTGCCATTTTCAATTTTTGAGTCCAACATCCCCATTCTTGTGGCCACTTCATTGTGACCTAAAAAGTCTCCCTTAAAAATGCACCCCTGTGTGACAGTCATGTATCTGCAGAACATTGAAGAGCCTCATCCCAGTCTCCATGGATACTAAGTGAGATTTGCTGTCTAAATTCTCTAGACCCCCCCATCACAGCTGATTGGTTCAAAGGTAGCATCTGAGCCCAGCTGGATTAGTAATTCTCTTCTCTGGAGTTTTGAAAACTTAAACTCAGAATACCAAGGTTAGTGCCTCAAAGATGTAAAACTCATTGTTTCCCGTTATGTCTCTGTTGTGGTTTAGATATAGTTTGAGTTTGTTCCCCAAGAGTTCTCGTTTGGACACTTGGTTCTCGGTGTAGTGATTTTAGGAGATGGGGATCTCGGTCCCTAGGTCATTGAGGCTGGGCCCTCAGGAGGCATTTAGGGGTTCTTGTGGGATTCCTAAGTTAGTTTGTGTGAAAGAGTTGTTATGAAAGACAAGCCTCTCCCCAGCCAGACCACTCTGGCTTCCTCCCTCATAATGCAATCCTATCCTCCCACATACGCTCCTATCACCATGATGTCCTCTGCCATAGGCTTTCACCAGAGCCCAGCAGAAGCAAGCACCAAACTGCTTTGTTACCCCTATTGTATTTCACACAGTAATAAAAAACCGCCTTAGTGAGGAAAGTGAAACAGGAGGTATCATAAGACCAGACCTTAAATTATATTATAGAGCTATAGTAAAAAAAACAGCATGGTATTGGCATCAAAACAGCCATGAAGACCAATGGTACAGAATAGAAGACACCAAGACAAACCCACATAAATGCAGTAATCTCATACTAGACAAAGGTGCATAAACATACATTGGAGAAAAGACAGCCTCTTCAACAAATGGTGCTGAGAAAACTTGAAATCCATATGTAGCACAATGAAATTGAACCTCTATCTCTCATCCTATGCAAAACTCAACTCAAAGTGGATCAAGGACCTATGCATATGACCAGAGACTCTGCATCTACTAGAAGAAAATATAGGCCCAGCTCTTCATCGTGTTGGCTTAGGAACTGACTTCCTCAACAAGACTCCTAAAGTGTAAGAAGTGAAAGTGAGAATTAATAAATGGGATGGTTCAAACTAAAAAGTGTGAAGAGAAAGCTTTTAGAATGGGAGAAAATCTTTACCTCCTATACCTCAGATAAAGTATTGACCTCCAGGATATATATAGGAACACGAAAACCCTAACACCAAAAAAAAAAAAAAACCAAATAACTCAATCAATAAATGTGCAAAGAAACTGAACAGACAATTCACAGAAGAAGAAATACAATTGGTCAATAAATATATGAAAAAATGTTCAGTATATCTAGCAATTAGAGAAACATGAATTAAAATTACACTGAAGTGCCATCTCACTCCAGTCAGAATGGCAATTATCAAGAATACAAGTAACATTAAATGTCAGTGAGAATGTGGGGAAAGATTATAGTCATACATTGCTGGTGGGACTGCAAATTGGTACAACCACTATGGAAGGTAGTATGGAGATTTCTAAAAATACTCGGAATGGAACCACCATTTGATCCAGTTATCTCACTCCTTGGTCTATACCCAAAGAACTTAAAATCAGCATACTGCAGTGTTACAGCCACATCAATGTTTATAGCAGCTCAATTCACAATAGATAAGCTATGGAACCAACCTAGTTTGCTTCCAGATGAATAGATAAAGAAAATGTGGTATATATACACAATGGAATATTACTCAGCCATAAAGAAGAATGACCTTACAGCATTTGCAGGTAAATGGATGGATCTGGAGACTATTATGCTAAGGCAATCTCAAAAATCAAAGTTCAAGTGTTCTCTCTGATATGCAAATGCTAACACATGGGGGATGAGGGGTGGGAAGTTCAGTGGATTAGGCAAAGGCAAATGAAGGGAAGGGAGGGGCAATAGGAATAGGGAAGATAGTAGAATGAATCTGACATAACTCTCCTATGTTCATATATGAATATAATACCCGAGAAATTCCACATCCTGTACAAACACAAGAATGGGATCCTAAAGAATAAGTTATACTCCATCTATGTATAATGTCAAAATACACTCTACTGTCATGTATATCTCAAAAGAACAAATAAAGAAAACTTGACTAATACGTTTCCCATCCCGTGGGAAGAAAGAACTCACCTACAGCAAGGGTGAACGGGGTAAGTATATGAAAGAAAGCAGAAGGAGGGACCAATGTTCTAGAAGTCCCTAAGGCTCAGCTGCTTCCCTGTCCTTCCTGAATGTTGACAGTTAGACCATTTCTTGGGTTGTCTGGGTTTGCATCCTCTCATGTTCAAATTTGCTTTTCTATCACCAGAAAGAGAGAGAGAGAGAGAGAGAGAGAGAGAGAGAGAGAGAGAGAGAGAAGAGAGAAGAGACACTATTACTGCAACTTTTTTTTAATTGAAAATACCCCTAAAAGAATAATGCATTCCATCAGAAACACCTTTAAGTAAACTGAAATAAGGGAACTTCAAATGTGGAAAGGACCTTTAATCTGATCTAATTTAATCCAACCTCTTCATTTACCAGTGAGAAAACTACGGCCTAAGGAAAGGAGAGGGCCGATTCACTCTGTTAGGCAAGGTCTTATCTCACAATTACAATGCACTAGCAGATTAGACTGCCACAAGAAAATATCACAGACTGCTACTTAAACAGTGGAATTTATTTTCTCACAGAACTGGAGGCAGAAATTCCACAGTCAAGGTGCTGCAGGGTTTGAGCTCTGACAAAGGCCCCTCTCTGGCTTGTAGATGGCTACCGGTGGCTGTGTGGTAGAAAGGAAAAGCACAAACTCTCTGGTGTCCCTTCTTATAAGGACACTAATCCCATCAGATTAGGGTCCCACCCTCGTGACCTCATCTACATCTAACTGTAACTATCTCCCGAAGTCCAATCTCCAAAGATCACATTGAAAGTTGGAGCTTCAGCACATACATGATAGGATACGATTCAGTCTATAACATATAGCTTTAGAATTCATAAGGTTAGAAATGTCCTTAAAGATAACCTGGTCCAAATCCCCTATTTGCAGGCAGTGGGAAAAGTGAGGTCTATGGAAATGTAGAGATTTTACAAAGTCCACAGTGACTTAGTGGCAGGTTTAATCTGCTAGGTTATTCCCTGATAGACTAAAACAGTCTAGGGACAGCAAGAAGCATGTGAGGCTGTAGGGGTACTACTGGCATGGCCTGGCTAACGGGGAGAGAATAATAATAATGAAGCACAGACAACTGAGTTCAGCCAATTCTGCAAAATTTAAGCTCTGTTAGGGAGCAGTTGATCCTCGCAAGTTAGTACAGTCACCCCTTGGAGTCCATGGGGGATTGGTTGCTTTATATAAAATGGCATAGTATTTGCACCTGTACCCATCCCCTTGCATACTTTAAATCATCTCTAGATTACTTATAATACCTGATGCAATGTAAATGTTATGTAACTAGTTATTATACTGCATTGCTTACAGAGTAATGACAAGAAAAAACATCTGTACATGTTTTCAGTTTGAGGCAGACAAGGACCCTATGCCTACAGAAAGCCAAGTGCTTACAGGAGAGAAGACGTTGCAAGCTTTGCCCTTTTTTCTTCTTCTTCTTGTAGGCAACTACCAGGCAGCAATTAGTTGTCTGCTTCACCTGGCCCTGAGTGTTTGGATATGCAAATCAACTGTGTCCATGCATAATTAAGACAGACACTGTGGAAAGTTTCATTTTCCAAGGGAAAGGCTGTCAGATGGCTGGAAAGAAAGGTCAGTACGGATCACCAACTCATCTTCTGTCCCGGACTGTGAGCTGAAGATAATGGCATCCAGCTTATCCTGCCCTTTGTTCTGTTCTGCTGAACACATTGGGGAGCCTCAGGGGGAGCCCTTGTCTTCCTCCTGGGCCTAGACAGACCCTGGGGTTTTCCACAGAACATACTGGGACTCAGTATTTTCTGCCTCAAGTAGGAGCAGAGGTGGGTAACCACATGCCTGGAGGCAGAAGCTTGCCCTCTTTCTGGAGTCAGCAGGCTGCCTTTATGATCCAGGAGGGAGGAGTTATTTCTGAAAGACAACGTTTGGGGAATATTTGTGTAGAATGTCTAAGTTGTTAAGTCATTGCCTCCTGACTCCAAATGCACCTCCTGCTTGCTGCTCTGTGACACTGAAATAGGACTCAAACCCCAGAGGAGAGAAGCATGTCCCATCTGGACCTGGTACCTCTGAGGAGGTGTGAAGCGGTTGACTCCAGAAGGTTGAAGAGAGTTTGGAAACTAAAACCAAATGCTACTGGAACCAACTGCTGACTCCAGGATAATGAAGTATGGCTGGGGGAACAAAGATAGAAAGTCCCTCAACCTTCTAGCGGGTCTAGCAAGAAGCCAGACAACGACAGCAGAACGCGTGTTCACACTCCCAGCTCCTGTGAGGCAGCACCCACATAAAAAAGAAGTAATGACAGCTTAGAAATTAGCACAGTCCACCTGTCAGCCACCCAGCATCCATACCCGCTCCTCCTCAGATATCTGAACTTACTTCACAAAGTTGGTCCCAGTTATTCCTGAGTATTCTGTAAACTGAACACTACATTGAAATGTTAATCACCAGCATCCACCCTTATGCTAACCAATAAGGGAAGAGAGAACAAGAAGACAGTCTCTATTTACATAATGTGTGTGTGTGAGTGTGCACGTGTGTTCATAACAAACAAGGGATTTATAATGACTGCTATGACATCTTGTTGCCTTGAGCCTCAGCCAGGATCTCACCTGGGTCCTTCCCCAGAAGAGTAGTGTGACCTAAAGCTTCCTTTTTGAAGATTCCAAATCATTTGTCCTGTTCTACATTTTTTTGCTATCATTTTCCATTAACTTTTACTCTTGGGTATGCACTTACCAAGAGGTGTGTAGAGAATTCCGACTTCCAGTCCTTGGCTTCATAGTCCTCCCTAGCCTCCTTGCACAATAATCACCCAATTTCTCTTTGGAGATTGGACTCGTTTATTCCAATCAGTACAATAACCCTCTGATTTTCTGGGGTTGGCAGCATGAGGAGACTAAAGTAAAATGGGTGGATTCAACTTCCAAGTCAATGAATGTATTGTCTTGACCCTTGGTGGAAGTATTTCTCTAATGGGAATAAAGACACCAGAACTCAAAGTACAGAGATTAAAAGAAGAGAGTCCACAGAATCATAGTAGTTCTGGAGCTATACCTCCCAGACCCCTTCAAGGAAGTCTTCCTGCCCAGTTGTGAGTACAGTCTGCAGAGTATGCAACTGTCAGCTTCAATAGAACCATATCAGCTACAAAAAACCACTTTATCAAATTTACACCCTGCGTAGGACTCCAGGTATCTGGGGAACAAGTGAAGTAGGGACACAAAGATCTGGCCATCTCTGCCAAATACAGAGCAATTCTGATGGACCATTCTTGCTTCAGAGTACCCTGCCTGGTTAGTCAAGGCTTTCTGAGGCCTGCACTAAAGTTTGAATTTTTCCTCTATCCCATCCTGCCTTTTCCTCCTTCTTTCCACAGCTGTTGATCTCATGATCCAAATTCCATCTCAGAGCAACTTTGAGAAAATTCAATGTCCTAGGACCAGATGAGGATGAGGCAAAGATACAACCTGCGGTACAAACTTTGAGGAGGTGTTCCCTTTTAAGTGCTGACCCTGCATGCACACGAATCTAAGATCAAGTACCTCCTTAAATTTTGTGCCCTAACCCTCTGGTCCTGATCATGTAACTTGTGACAGTTCATAGTGAAAATTGATTCCAGCAGGAGAGCAGATGAAGTTTTGGAGCTAGATCATTCATTGACTGGTCATAAGAACCCTATCACTGGGAGGAGGTGCAGCAGATAGTCCCTAGAAAAAACTAGCAGTGACTACAGCCAACATATGCCCATCCTGTCAGTGACAGAGATCAAAACACAGAGCTCTCAACATAGCACTGCTTGTTAAGAAAACCAGTCAGCCACTTGGTGGGAGGAAAATTGGTTATACTGGGTGTGTTTCTTCCCAGAAGGGCCAGGTTTCATCCTCATAGTGATAGATATCTTCTTTGGGTATGGGTTTGCTTTTACTTCTTGCAGACCCACAGCCAGATCTATGATCCAAGGGCTAAGTGGTGTTGGTCTCCCAGCATGAGATGCTACCTGTCATTGTGCCAGGACACGGAGAACACTTTAGAATAAAGTACAGGTAGGAAAGAGGTCAAAACTAAAAGACCCACTGGCCATGTCACGTACCAGAATCTTCTGGCCTTATACAGCATTGGAATGACCCTCTAACAACAAAGCTAGAGCACCAGTTAGAGGAAATGCTCTGTGAGTATGTGGTGCATCCTATAGAAGGTAACAGAGGCATCAATCAAAGATTTCTACATGCCTGTTTCTCCAACAGGAGGAATACATGAACCCAAGAACCTAACGGCCTTCCCAATGCCTCAATGGAGGACTCTGTGCTTTCTAACCCCACAACTCTAGGCTTTCAGAGTTAGAGGTCTTGGTTCCCAAAAGGGCAATATTTTTTCCAGTGGATGCAGTGAAAGTCACAAAGTATACACTATAACTGCTGCTTTGGTGCTTTGGACCCCATGTGTCCAGGGACCAGTAGGTAGGATGTAGTCACTGCCTTAGCAAAGACAATTTGCTTGAAACAAACAGAAGTGCATATTTGTAGAATTGCACCAAGGCTATGTGAACTTGCCTATTTTTTGACCTAATGCAGTTGGAAGGAAAGTTGATCATCTAGACATTTCACAGAATAGCACACTGGCCCACTGTGTTGATGACCTCTTGTTAATCCAAACTCCAAAACAGGAAATAGCTAGTAAGTAGGAGGTCCTTATGTGACTCATGCCCACTGTAGGGTAGCAGATAAATGTAATAAAGATTCCAGGCCTGCCACATCCCTGAAATTAAGAGATATAGTCAATTCTGCTATAAAGATTCTTTTGAAAACAAATTTGTTCCAATGTGTATCTAAGGATACTTTGAGCTTAACAGGAATTTCATATTTATTTATGCATGATTTTATCCTACAAGAAACACTGGGTGAACTAGAAGAACAGGTGGGTGCTGATAGGAATAAACAAACTGCACACATGGACACACCTCAAATATGTGCCCACCACCTCATTTCATGTTGTAAACCACACCCACCCATTTCTGGTGTACAACTTTATCTTAGTCCCTTTTCTATTACTATAACAGAGTACCTGAGATTGGGTAATTTATAAAGGAAAAAAAATTAATTTAGGCTGAAGATTCTGGAGGATGAGAAGTCCTAGGTTGGGTGGCTGCCTCTGGGGCAGGGTGGGGTTATGCTACTTCATAAAAATGAGGAAGTTGAAAGGGGAGAAAGTGCATACAAGCACAAGATGAAAGGTCCTGAACTCTTGAGAAAACCGACCTGTGCCTTCAGGAAAGTTATTCATCCATTCATGAGAACATAACCTCCATGACCCAAACACAAACTCCCAACAATGTCGCATTGAGGAATTAAGATTCCAACACATGAGCTTTAGGGGTCTACTCTCAAACCAAAGCAAACTTCATGTACAATTTTAGATAATCCTTCTGCCACTGCATAACAACTCACAGGCTATAATTTTTGAAGTCTACTTTCCATAAGCAAATTTCTTTCTTTTCCAAGTAAAGTTTCATATTAATGGTAGTAGTTAAGTCACCTACCTCTGCGCCACAACACCTCTTACTCAGCACCCTATGGCTTTTCTGGGAATTCCCCGTTACTAACAGAATAGGAAAAACTCAGGCCAGTTCAAGATTGGGCCAACTCATACCCTGGTGTAGGCTGAAAATACATTACTTCTGTAATATATTCGTTGACTCATACCAATGCCCACACAAATGAATTCACCAAAGAATATGCTCTGAGCAGCCATATGGATAGGACAATTTAACCCAGGACAGCAGCCAGCTTCTGTCCTCCGCCACCCAGCACTGGCCCAATGGAGTCATAAATCAAGTGCCCAAGTGTTGGAGTGGAGGTTGTGCCTCACAGGGTATCTTTCAGCAAGACTGACCTACCTACCGCCACTGCTAAGTGTCCAGTCTACAAAAGCAGAGACCAAGTGTGAGCATTCTGCATGACATCATCCCTTGAAAAGACTAACCAACAACCTAGTGGCAAGCTAATTATAACCAGTCTCCTTCCACCCTTAGGGGAAAGTCATTTGTTCTAATTGTCATTGATGTCTATTCCAGTTACAGGTTTGCCTTTCTTTCCCACAGTATCTCAACAGCTCCACCATCCAAGTGATCCAGAGCCCTTCATAATATTACCTTGAAACAGGTGCCTATTTTTTGTCAATGCACAGGCTATGTCACGTGATCTTGAACTCCACTGATCTACGAATTTCACACCATTCAAAGTTGCTGGCTTGATAGGATTTTGGAATGGCTCTTACAGGAGCGAAGGCCCAGGCTCTGGGATGACAACTTGCAGAGTTGGAGTGCTGTTGTGCTGGAATGGTATGTACTTTGAACCAAAGCCCATTACATGACACTGTTTTCCTAATAGGCAGCATTTGCCTGATCCTGAATATGTCTTGGATTTAGACATAGATCCAAGAGCAAAAGGATAGAAGCAATGGCCTCTGTCCACCATCACTTGGAGAACTTTTACAGTACTTTTGTTCTCTAGATATTTTTAACTCCTACGAAGATTTTTTTAAAAATGAGTTACTATTCTGGCAGGGGCAACTGACTATATTTATTTTAAGGGTGTTGTTTGGTGCTACTGGTAAGTGCATAGAGGAATACATCTGGAATTGGAGGGATTTATTGGGACATTTCTTAGTACTTCCATGCCCGGTGAATTCCAGTCTGAGCAAAGCATGGTAACAAAGAGTTCCAGCACCTCAGGGGTGAGTCTGGGTTACCCCACTAGGCAAGCAATTCAGACTAGAAGAAGAGCTAAGCAAGGGGAAATGAAATTTAGAATGGCCATTGGAAATGTCTCTGTTCACACTTGGGGTGGGCAGAAATATCAGGAGATGAGCAGATCCCAAAGTAATCCTCAACCAAGGACTAATAGGAGTTGATGCATGAATATGTTAGCTTCCTTGCACTTTGGGTAGAATAACTCTGAAAGTGTATATTCAATACTGGCTCCTAGAATTTCTCAGTGGAATTATGGTTCATTTCCCCACAAAAGTGACTTATTTGTTATTGGCTTTCTTTCCTTTCCTCTTTTACATCATCCTTCCCAACCAATGTGTTCTATATTGCCTCCCAAATAAAACATTAACACCTGAAATTTTGTCTCAAGTTATTTCTGGGAATCAAAACAGACAATACTATGATTGATTGGTTATAAGACAGATTTTTCAAACCACATTTTACCATTTCTGAAATTTTGATGAGTTTTACAATCCATGGTATTTCATCATTTAATGAACTGAACAGCAGTTTTCTTCCTTAAAGGTAAAAAGAAAAGTACTTCTTTTAATCCATGACATCGTAGAGTCAATGAATTACATATACTACTATATGTTCCAAAACTTCTAATATCATTTAGATAGTTTAGATGAAGAGAACAAATGTTTATTTATCCTGCCAAATGTCAAGCATGGCAAGAATTTTCATACTTAATTTAGTCTTCAAAATGACCTAACTGGAAAAGAAATATTTCTATTTTACAGACTAAAAAAGTGAGGAGAAATGAATTAAGCTATTTACTCACAGATTTGATGATGGTCAAGTTCTTCCACTGGACTATACAACCTTAAACCATTTAGCAAAATAATATTTATACACAGTGCATTAATGCAAGAAATGAGAGAATTTTCTTGGTTTTCTTCTTCCCTCAGCTCAGTAGAATTAAGAATATTAATAACAAATGAGCAAAAAAGTTAAAATATGATCATATCAATTATTAAAAGGATGTGGGAAGTGAGACTGCTAGTGAAAGCATAAGTTGTTACAGCCCCTTTGGAAAATATTTGACAGCAGTTAGTAAAAACTAATTTTTAACATGTATGCTTTAGGACCCAGGGATGCCACTTTCAGGTTTATGCCCCAGGCAAACATTATCAAGGGTACACAGAAAGGATGTACACTGCAGCATTATCTATAAAAGCAAAAACCTGAAAACCTTCCAACTTCCATCGATAGGGGAATGGATTTTTAAAATCTGGTAGGTGCATGGAGGAATACATCTGGAATTGGAGGGATTTACTGGGGCATCTCTTAGTACTTCCATGCCCAGTGAATTCCAGTCTGAGCAAAGCATAACAGTGTGCCAAACATAAAAAGAATTAAATCCACAGATCAGTCTTGACAGGTTCCCAAAACAAAACAAGTGAAAAAAAGTTATAGCATGATAGGGAAAGCAAAGAAGTATTTACATAAAATCTATCAATATGAAATGATGTTTTATGTCACTTATGACTACATATTTGTATGTAAATATACTTTAGGAAATGGACTTGAGGAATCTAAACCAGTCTCAGAACAATGACTGCCTTTGGAGAGCAGTGGGAAAGAATGGTTTAAGTGGGGAGTCCAGGGAATTATTAGTGACCTTTTGTGGTTTCTCTTTTTCTTTCCCTGTGAGAATCTATTAGGATATTATTCATGTAAACATACACATGCACACAAGAAGAAAGTCTGAAAGTAAAAATGGAAAAATGTTAACAATTCATAGTTCTCTATGGAAGGAATAGGAGTATGTGTTAATTTTATACTCCTCAGTTTTCCTGTTTATTAAAACAATAAAAATTAATGAAGTCTGCTAATGCTTTTCTAACCAAAAGTTTCCAACTATTTTCTTCCAGTCATGGGTATCTTGGAAGCAGCAGTGAATTGCTACATTATGTGTGAAATGCATTAAACACTCAGGTTGTTTAAATCAATAATTTTTAAATCATCTAGTATAGGTAGCAGTACAACGTGCTGCTACTAATGTCTCTGTGCAATATAAAATCCATTTGGTACATGAAACCACTCTCCATACCCTCTAGCCATGGACTCCAACCCACTAAAATGTATTAATATCCACTGGAGGTGTTCCCACTGGGAACTTTAATTAGCTAGCCTTTTATATCAACATATCAGGTCAAACTAAAATTCAAAGTTAACATTACACCTAATAACCACTTATTATGACAAATTATATGAAAATCAGCCAAATCCTTTATTGTTGGTTTACTTAGCAAATATGTTTTGAACAACTACTCATGCACTCACCTAGGTTCTTGAGATACAGCAGTAAATAAATGGATCTGTCCCCCTGAGCAGATACTCTACAGAGTGAGGACAATAGAATATTAACAAAGAAGCAAACAAACACATAAGGTCAAGCCTGATGAGTGCTATGAAGTATGAGAAGAGGGTGCAAAGAAGCTGGGGTGTGTAGGCAAGGTAGAGACTATTGTCCTCAGGACCCATTCTCCCATCTTCCTTTCAGTATAGAACCTCTGAGTTTGATTAACTAAGCTCAAGGTCACCCAGTAAGAGATGATATTTCCCAGTCTCTCTCTCAGTTAGATGTGTGTATGTACCATGTTTGGGCTAATGGATTGCAAGTGACAGTGAGTTCTATTGTTACCTTCCTGAGACAAAACCACTTGCCTTGGATTTCTCTTTTCCTGTTGGCTGAGAAAGGTCAACAATTACTGCATCCTTGGGAGACACCTGGAAGGATGTCAGAGATACCCCAGGGGTCCTGAATTTTTAAATGAAAAATAAATGTGTATTGTGTCCAAGATACATGTTGGCATCTCTTTGATGCAGTAGGCAGTTCTGTCCCTTCACTGGAACAACAGATATGTGTATTTTTGGAGTGAGTCATCAGGGAAGGCCTCTCTGAGAAGGTGGGCATTGGAGCAGAGAGTTAATTAAAATGAAGGAACGAATCATGCACAGGAAAGCATCTTAGGCAGAAAGGATGGAAGTACAGGTTCTGGGGCCAGGATGAGCTCCGCGATTTGAGGAGTATTAAAAAGATCACCATGACTGTTGTGAAGAAACAAGTTAGGAAATAAGGTGGGAGAAGTAGGTGAGAGTCAGTCAAGCAGGGCTCAGTTTCAGTGAGGATTTGGAGTTTGCTTTATAGGAAGAAAGTGGAGTTTTTGAAGAGGGAAATGATGATAATTGGTATAAACTTTTAAATCTAATCAGGCTGCTGTATGGAAGACAAATGATTGGGTAGTAAGAATGGAAGGAGAGAACCAGCTGGGAGCTACGGTAAATAGGGGAAAGACTACAATGTCTTTGAACAAAGTGGCAGATGTAAATGTGATACAGAAAGTTTCTAGAAGAATTAAAGACCAAACCACAAGAATTAATTAACCATAGGTCCATGATGTTTGGTCTAATAAGCTTGGTGATTACTGAGATGGGGAAGGAATAGATTGGGATGTAGGGTATTACAGTTCACAGGGGTTTTTTATTATTATTTGTTAGCTGTGGGCTAACAGTCAATAAATGAAAATGTTAAGCAGGCAGTGGGCTAACACAGATCTTAAGCTCTAAAGAAGGTCAAGGCTGAGAATATAAATTTATGAATGACTAGTTTATCATGGTATTGTCATCAAAGAAGACCACCAAAGAAGAAAGAATAGATAGATAGCAAAAATGGCCCTATGACTACTTGTCTTTGAATGTTTGATTTGGGGTCTGCTTCTAAGGAATTCAACAAAGATATGTGGATTGAGGGGCAGAAGACAACGTGTCAGGCAAGTGAAATCTTTCAAGTTTTTGCCACTAATCAATGTTATTCTCTCCAGGCTGGGTGCCACTTTTCACTAATATTCTGATTGGGAAAGGAAGTTCCAGAAGCTTCTTCTTGGACTTTCCTACTATAAGAACCCTCACTCCATAGATCAGAGAGCATAAGTGGGAATTCTGCCAGTTCCTGAGTATGTCTGTTTGATCATTCACAGCATGGAACAACTGTTGGTCCAAATTCCACCTACCTATCAGAAGCCTCCATTGTGACATGCACAAACCTTCAAAAGTCAAGCTACTCAAAGCCATCTTGAGCATCTGCAAGAGCTGTCACATATGGCTGAGTGGTTTGTGTCCCTGAAGGGACTACTAGTAAAAGAAGACAGTGAGGTTGAACACTCAGTGCATGGTCCACCTGTTGAGCTATGGCAGAAATCACTGGATTATCCTTCAAAATGCTGTTATGGGAAGAAAAAAAGAAATGAGTACACTAAAAATTAAAAGTCTAAAAAGTTCTAAAAACCCAATATGAACTGCTACATCTTTTAAACTTTTAAAAAGAAGCATGTAAATTTGTTTGTTGCTTATTTGGTAGATAGATATTTGACAAATTGTCTTCTGCAAAATGAGCTTGAGTTGGATGGTTTATATCATTTACACTTATCATCTTCTGGTGTGTTCAAAAGGACCCAGGGATTAGAAACAGTTCTAATCAGTTCTGTCACCTGACAGCTGAGTGACCATGCCCCTCCCCCAGCTTGCAATAAAATGAGGGTAAGATAGTTCTGTTGTAAGAATCCACACTAATATGTATGGAGGGCTTATTCAGTGCCTAGTGCACAAGAGGTACGTAATACAGAACCGAAAGAGCATAAGAACAGAAATAAGCCAGCAGTACTCTGACCCTGTGCAAAGAAGGATTCATAGATTTTTATTTCATCTAATCCCATATTAGCCCTCTTAGTGAACAGAGTGTTATGCCTTTTTTATGCAGATGAGCAGATGAGGGTGCAGAGAGTTATTTTTAAAAGGTAGCACATAGTAAGTACGTGACGGTCAACTGTAAATAGTTCATGCTCAGTAGAGACAGCTCCCACTGCCCAAGTACTACATCTCCCCAAATCCTTCCCAACACTCACACTGGCAAACTTAAGTGAGTTTTTAATATATCCCTGGTCTTATATGAATCATACCCTTTCCTGGCTTTCCATGAAGTTGTCCTTCCTCTTCAAATGTTCTCCAACAATAAATAGCATTTTCTACATCTAAAAAAATGGCAATGAAAATAGTACCATACAGTGTTGCTGTGAAAATAGAACCATACAGTGTTGTTGTGAACATTACTTGAGGTTCAGACACACATTTTTTAGTACAGTGCCCTAGGCATGACACTCGATAATGTTGTTGAAGTTAGCAACTACTACCTGTTAAAGTCACTATTCATGTTTGAATCTTAGCTCAAATATTTTCACTTTTTCTAAGTCTTTTCTGATCCTATTCTACATCCAGCTCCAAGTTAAAATTAGTCTTCCCATTTATCTGTCACTGTTTATTTGGGTTCTTTCTATCTTACCTATTGTGAATAACACCAAAATGAAAATGGGAATGCAGATATGTATATATCTTTGAGATCCTGATATCAATTCTGCTGATTATACACCCAGAGGGAATTGCTGGATCAAATAGTAGTTCTGTTTTTAATTTTTTGAGGAACCTCCATACTGTTTTTCTTAACAGCTATTGCATTTTATGTTCTTACAGGTAGTATACAAAGGTTTCAACTTCTCCATAAACTAATACATGTTATCTTTTTTTTTTTTTAATAAAAGCTATCCTATCAGACTTGAAGTGATATCTCATTGAGGCTTTGGGTTGCCTTTCCCTGATGATTAGCAGTCTGGACATCTTTTCATATAGCTGGTGGCTGTACAGATGGAAAGGAATATTATCCAACATTAAACAAGAAAGAAATTGTCCCATATACGACAGCATAGATGGACCTGGAAGACATGGTAGGTGAAATTTCAGTCACAGAAAATTAAAAACTAGTCACTATTTTTCTTATGTGATGTATCTAACAATAGTCAATCATATAGAAGTAGACAATAGAATTGGAGCTACCTGGGGGTGGAAGAGTGGCACACTGGGGAGTTGTGTTTAATGGGTACAAAGTTAAAGCTGCATAAGATAAGCTAGTTCTAGAGATCTGCTGCACAACATAGCCTATAGTTAAGAGAGAGTATTGTGCCTTACAAATTCATTTAGAAGGCTAAAAAATGTTGAGTGTTCTTACCATAAAAACAAGCAAACAACAACAAAACCACACAAGGACACAAGGAAACTCTTGGAAATGATCTTGATGGTGGGGATGATAACGTGAGTGCATATATGTACAGGCTCACCAAATTCTATACATTCCTATGTGCAGTTTTATACACCTATCATACCTCAATAAAACTGAAAGAACTGAATCTATTCTTTCCTGTGCTTTTGTAGCAGTTGGTTGCTTACTACCTTACTCTAGAGTTACCCTTGCATGCCTATGCCTCCCACTAGACTCCTCCTGAGCAGGTTTTATGGTACATAGCACATACCAGTTGAGATCGCATTTTTTTCTTTTCCTTCCATAACCCCTCATTTCACCACACTGCTAAGACCTCACAAAGAGATTATATTTCATTCAACACCAAGACTATTCCTCTTTCAGCAACAGGAAGATTTTATTAAATATGTGATAATACTAATAACTTCTAGCCAATAGAACTTTATAATTCATAAGGTGTTTTCATTTCCGTCATCCATTTTTTCATTCATTTTTTACGTCAGGTATTATTTTAATGTGCTTGCTAAGACTTGTACTGAGATGTCCGTCAGATTCTTCTGCTACTCCCAAAACCAGCTGACAAAAGACAAGGGAGTCAGATGAAGATCTTGGTACCAACACTATTGCTTGGACAGCTGCTTGGTAAACAGTGCATGGATCAGATATTGGAATGAAGCTTCCTCCTATGTCACCTTGACGCTGTCCAGCGGCGTCGATTTGGTGTGGGGGACAAATAAGTAGCAAGGCTCTTGAATTTGGAACGGTTTACTGTTGAATCAGGAAACCTGGGAACCCTGGCTCTCGAACTCTGAACTTGGGACTCCAAACTCCGGCGCTCGAGGAGAGCCGGTTTATATCCCCTCCAGGAGGTGAAGGGTAGGGCTGACGCCAATTACGCGAAGATTAGGCAAGGAGCTAGCTGCCTGATCATGGCAAAGGTCAAAACAAGCAGGCATGATCAGGAGCACTTGGGAACACTTGTGCACATGTTGTGTGTGTGGACTTAATTGAATACAGCCAATGATAAATCACCTGGGTGTGCTTATGTTAATCAACCTCCTCACTGCCGATGTGACCAAAACAACTTCTGGCTGGCTGCTAGGCACCATCTTGGCAAGTCCGCATGGCATAGCCCCCAACATCACCTCCTGCCTCTTCTACCAAGGACAGCCTTTGTGATCAGGCTTAGGAAAGAGTCTGTGGAATACTTGCTCAACCAACTGCGTGGAGAAGGCACCTGCCTCACACACAAAAGAATGGTTTATAACATATTAACTCTACCCAATGGAGACACTTGTCCATATTATCAAACTAGAAAAGAAAGAAGCAAGTAAGGCAAGGAGTTTTCATTCCTAAAAGTGGAGTGAGAGGTATAGGTTAGGTCAAAAGTATTGCTCAAATATGCCTCTTCCTAAGAAATGAAATGAAAGTCCCATAGTGAAACATGAACCCTAAGAAACATATCCTTCCAAAACATGACCTCAAGGGCCTCTCAGTTTAATGAGAAATACGTATCCTTTGTGCATTGGGAAAGTGTATGAATAGTTGGATGAATTCTATACTCAAGGTTAATAAGAAATGGTTGGTTGGACAAAAGGAACCAATTTGCTTTGGAGATGATCAGGAAAATGTAGTTGAGTTTATTATTCAATAGCCGTTCATTCTCATCTTTACTAAGAACTTGAGCAGTCCAAACACTTGGAGTCACTGAGTCCTCACATGACTTTATGAGGTTAGTAGGACCATTATTGCTCTTAAACAGGTGCAATAATAAGCAGAAAGAGTAAGTGACTTGTCTAAGCCACAGTATATCTCAGGAAACTAATCTCCATTTCAGATTTTACCATTTACTTGTTCTATGACTCTAAGTAAGTTTGAGCCTCAGTTTTCTCTTTTGTAAAATGGGAAATATGGTGCCAGACCTGCATAACTCCTAGGTAATCATACCTGCCCTGCTTAGAAGGTTGTCATGGAGATTAAAAGGGATAAAGCACATGAAAGTATTTTTGAAAATTAAAAACCTGGATCAATGTGAGGGATTATTGGGGTCATTACTGCACAGTCCAATGCAAATTGGTGCCAAACACTGCTAGCTCCTGTCCCTTATCCACCCTCCTCTCTTTATTATGTTAACGGAGCACCGATTCTACCTCAGGAGACCATATAGCTATTTAAAAATACAGATTTTCCTCTACTTACAATGAGGTTATATACCTTCAAGTCTATTATAAGTTCAAAATAATACATTTAATAAATCTAACCCATTGGACATTTTTGCTTAGCAACACAGCACACTGTAAAGCACCAACTATTTACCCTTGTGATGGCCTGGCTACTGGGAGCTGTGGCTTGCTGTCACTAGCCATAATATGTCATGAGCAAATATTATACCACACATAACTAGCCTAGAAAAAGATCTAGTTCAGAATTTGAAATACTAAATACATATTGCTTTCGTACCATCAGAAGGTCAGAAACAATCATAAGTTGAAGCACAGTAAATCAAGAACATCTCTACTCACATCCCAGATTTCCTTACAGCCAAGGGAAGCCATGTGACCATTTTCAACCAATCAGATATAAACCAGTCTACTGAGTGGAGTTTGCAGAAAGCTGTTGTTACCCTGATGGAAAGAGATAGACTCCACTGCCCTGTGGTTTTTAATCCTTCATCCTTCTTCCTACCCTGAATACAGACTTAATGCATGAAGATAAGGTAACCATCTTGCTGCCTTAATGACAAAAGACTTATGTTTATAATGTCAAAGCAGGAGGCTAGAAAGAGCCAAGTTCCTCCACTATTGGAGCAGTTGCACAAGCTCAAGTTCACTTCACTAAAATAAATAAATAAACAAACAACATTGATCTAGTTAAGCCACTGTGTTCAGATTTCCATCACAATAAGCCAAGGACAATTTTAGTTGATGGTAGGTGTTAATCGTAGCAACAAAAACATGTCCTGATGCTTTCTCAGGCTCTTGATTACAGCTCTATACCCTCAGGGGCATTAAAGGGTGTGACGCAGTTTGTCACAGCAGGAAGAGACAGACAACCCTTTTGAAGTAACCTATAGATCTAGAGGAGCTCAAGTGTGTATTTTACAACTGCCCCTTACTAGCTGTGTAATCTCCCACAGAATCTTAACTCTAAAGGGCAGTAGTAATATCCCTGCCACGATGAGGTCTAAATGGTGTATGTTAAGTACTCAGCAAGTGGCGATGGTGCTTCTGGAGGGGCCAGAGGATAGCTCAAGAGTAACCCAAGGTTCTGATCTGGGCTGAAGGGCCATCGCTCCTTCATGAAACCATGTGTTAAAGCTTGTTTTGATGCAGACTATAGAACAGTAAGAACTGACTGTAAAGCCACCAGGCCAGCACTTTAGCATCGCTTGCTTGAGGAGAAGCATGACATAGGATTAAGAATTCTGGCTTTGGAGCCAGAGGTCTGGCTTCGCACCCTGGCTGCACTGCTCTCTGCCCATGCTTACATGGCTTGGGGTAGATAATTTCATCACTCTGAGGCTCAGTTGCCTCTTCATCTGGCACACTTCCCTCACAGAGGTTGTCAGGAGGCTCAAACTAGACAACAGATGTGAGCATGCTCAACCTGCACAGATTCATTATTACCTCTGCTGGTCTTCTGCAGCATGTCCAGTAGAACACCAAACCCAGTGCTGGCGGGGGAGGGAGGAGAGGGGAGGAGAAGGGAAGAGTTGGTTACAGCTATAAATTGAATTCCAAAGATACGAAATTACTATTTACAAAAAAACAAGGAGGAGGTTGTTTAGGTCAATGCCAGCCTTGAAGCAGACCTGCTCTCTGAGTTTGTGAAGTGGTAACTGCCTGCTGGGCAGTAGCACTTGGGAGGATGGAGGGGCAGATGCAAGGGGAAGAGTTCAAAGTCCTACATAGCCCCCTGGCTCTTTTCCATGGTAGCCATTTCCCTAAGGGTCCCAGCAGGGCTGAAAATATCCTTTGCCTCCAACACAGCTCGATAGATTTCGGGCTGAGGAGGGGCTGGGGGGAAAGAAAGCAGAACTGGGAGCTATCTGTTGGTAATAAAAAGCTTCCAGAATGCACACAGCTTCTCTTGAAGGACACACACACACACACACATCACCATCACCATCATCACACCCTTGCCTCCCAGCCAGCATCTGCCCTCCTCCGTGACCCTCCAGCTGCCCTTCTGCTGGCCAAGGCCTCTGGAGAGACTTATTAACAGGATCAAGTCCATCCTGTTCTCCGGGCCCTGCACTGTTTTCACTTGGATTTAAATATAGAAACTCTAGAAGAGAGGGGGAGGGGAACAAAGAAGCTGAGACCTGCTCAATTCAGCAGTTGCTGCTGCTGTGTCTACACAACTGGAGGTAACCAACACTGGCAGGAGGGGTGTTGGGGGAAAGGCCCAGTTTTGGAGACACAGGGTCCTGGGATCAAGTCTTCATAACTTACCATCTCTGAGGATAAGCAAGTCATGTCACCTCACTGATCCTCAGGGCCCTTGCACTTTTTATAAAATAATATGAAAAGGCAATCATAACAACTTAAATCTGCAACAACACTGAGTAGTTAATATGTGCCAGGCTCTGTTCTAAACCTTTTATGCATAGTATCTCTTCCCATTCTTCCAACAACTTTATGAGTTAGGCATTCTATTGTTCCTGTTTTATAAATGAAGAAACTGAGGCATATAGAGGTAAAGTAAGTCACCCAGGGTCACAGAGATAGTGAGAATCATGCACGACAAACGAACGGTGTCTAGCCTACAGTGAGATTGACTTGGGGTGGCTCCCTCCAAGGGTGTGTCTAAGTTAACATAGCAGCTTCCTGCCTTTTCTCATATGCCCTAAGGACACATCTGTGGCCTCACAATAACCCTGGGACATAGGCAACATCTGTCCTATTGTGCAAACAAATGTTTCAGTCACTGAAATAAAATTCACTCTAGTATTTCAAGCAGAGGGAAGTTGTAACCAAAAAGGTAGTAGTAGCAGGAAATTGCTATCATTTCCAGGTCTTCTGGCTGGAGCAAGAACTACAAGGGAATGTCCAGCCTGCCAGAAGTTGGGCCCTGAGGAAGAGGCCCTTCAGAGCTGGAGCCATAGAGGAGATGCTGTGGGACCAGAAATCTCAGAGAGCCTGGCTTCCACCCTCCTCTCCTCCAGCTTTCTCCAAGTGCCATGCACTGACCAGGCTTATTTGGAAGCCAGCTGGGAGCTTAGGGAATGTAGTTTCCTGAAATGTGGAGCAAAGCAGAGGAAAGGTGAGAACTAACAGACAAATCATGGCCACAAAAAGGAAAACATGGACTTATTTAAGGCTACAGAGCTGAGGAAGTAGAGCTAAGGCTTAAATTCATGCCTCCTCCAGGCCACCTCCCAGTCCTTTGTCTTGTCCAACAACTGATTCTGTCTACTCTTTATTCCACTTATAATAACATGATTTCTAGAGCTTTTCCAACATTTTCAAGCTTCAAACTCTACCCTAACCCTAAATTTTTCCTGCATTTAACCTGGTTCCTGGTGTCTTCAAAGGACCCAAGACCATGAGACCAAAATTTCTTTGACATCTGCACTGTCTCTTTTCCTACACTCACTTCCAGGGCTTTCTCTCAGTCTGAGTAGGAATACCTCTTCAACCCTTATTAGTCATGGCTTGATTGGAAAAGTAGAAACTATGTGCATTCTGGATTGAAGGATTCATAGGAATAACTCACTCTATAACTATGGTAGAACTGAAGAAATAAGAGCCCAGAAATGGGAGTTGGAATATCAAGTAAAAGTCAACAATCAGTCCTTCTAAAATACTGAGATGGATAGGCAAATTGGATCTCAAAAAGGAATATGGGTAGCCAGGCACAGACCGCTATTGGAGTGGGTCTGCCAAAGAAAGTTGGTGGAAAAGTCTTTGAAAGATTGTTGTTCACAGGTCTGATTATCATTGAGGGTTCAGGCAGGTAGGAAAGGGCTAAGCACAGAGTTGAGAACAATAAATATAAGCTGGAATTTTCTGGCATTTCTGCATGTAATTTTCACTCCAATAGACTAAAAACAAGCTGAAGTCTGCCTGCCTGCATGTGTATCTTCTGCATGTGTATCTCACCATATGTAAGCATAATGACCTTTAGAGGCTGGGTAATGGCAGTTGCTTTTCTTTGGTCTCCCAAATCTCATGCACTGTCTCCTTTGGTTCACTCTAATCCATAACTATAATTGAAACATTGCTCTATCTCAGCCATTTGACACAGTATAACATCATCACATTCCCCCACCTAGGCTGATTCTATACTCTAGAAACCATTCATCCCTTCCCATTGTCTTAGGGGTCTTACACTCTTGGTTATCATCTACTCTCTATCAGTTCTGTCTCATCTGTATGAGAACATGCCTGGAATCACTCCCATACCGTAAAAAGAAAACCTCCCCCTTTCTACCCTGGAAAGAAAGCTACCATTTTCTCTCTTGAAAGGAGGGGAGAATAAAGTATATACTCCCCAAACCTGACCACCTGCTTACTTCTTAATCCCCTATCATTGGACTTCCTGCCCACCTCTCCATTGAAAGCACCTGCTCAGTGTCTAAGGATGCTCTCTGCTCTTAGCTAACACAGGGCTCACCTCTAGAGCACTGACATTTGTGTTAGCCAGTTTTCCATCACTGTGACAAAATACCTGAGTTAATCAACTTATAAAGTTGAAAAGTTTATTTGGAGTCACAATTTCAGAGGCTTAAGTTCATGGTCAATTGGCTTCTTTGCTTTTGGACCTGTCATGAGGTAGTACATCATGGTGGGAGTGTGTGGCAGAGGAAACTGCTCACTTGATGACATTCAGGAAGCAAAAGAGAGAGACAGGAAGGGGCTGGGGTCCCAATATCTCCTTCACAGACACATTCCAAAGACTTAACTTCCTTCTACTAGCCCACCTCCTAGAGGTTTTGTTGCCTCCCAATAGCACCTTTGGTTAGGGACTAAGCCTTCAACGTGGACCTCTGAGGGAAACTGAAAACCATTGTTAGTGATTCCACCAGCTTGAAATTTACTGATTCCTTGGTATCTATGATTCTCTTCTCTCCTGGCTTTCTTCTTCCTCTCATGCTAAACGATCTCCATAAGCCTCTCTTTCTTTGCCCATCCTTGGGGGCTTGGATTGCTCAGGTTTTCAGTCATGACCATTTCATCCCAATATATGTACCTCAGTGAGTTCAGCCAGGCTCAGGACTTCGGATGATAGCTCGATGATAATTACTCCCAAATCCTTAGTTCCAGTCCAGACTGCTTTCCTGAGCTCCAGTTATTTCCAGCTACCAGCTGCAGATTATATGAAGTAGTGCCCGAAAAGGACTGTCTTGAGTGAGCAGAAATGGAATGAATAAAAATCAAACAATAACAATCTGTTGATGATTTTCAAACTCTCATTAAGTTCTAGGCATTATGCAAAGTTTTACATGCACTATCACTTTGAATCCTCACTCTAAGATGTAGATCCATTTTGAGCACCAGTCTACAAATGGGAAAACCGAGGCCCAGAGCAATGATGGACTAACCCAGGTCTGGTCCTGATGAAGTAGTTCTGTCCTTGCCTTGAAAAGCTAAGCCATAAATTGGGAGAAAATATTTGCAAAACATATTCATCATAAGACTTGTATTATGAAATGTGATCTCACATGTGGAAAAAGCTGAACTCATAGAAATAATGAATAGAATGGTGATTACCAGGAGCTGGTTGGTAGAGGGAGGTAGAAAAGGAAAGGAGAGTTGTTAGTCAAGAGGTACCAAGTTTCTATTAGACGACAGGAATACGTTATGATGATCTAAGACACAGAATGATAACTAAAATAAATAATAATGCAATATGTGTTTCAAAATTGCTGAGTACACTTTACATTTTTTCAGCAACACACACACACACACACATACATACATACATACACACGAAGATATGTGAGGCGATTTGCTAATCAGTTAATCACCCCACATGTATTTACATTGTATTCCATTGTTTGCACCATATCCCAGAAATAAACATGCAATTATCATTTGTCATTTAAAAGGAAATTTTCAAAATAAAAAAATATGAAAATACTTGCAAGTTAGTAATAAAAATGCAACTAACCTGATAAAATAGACAAAAGATTTGAACACATACTTCACCAAAGAAAAGATGCTCAACATCACTAGTCAAACCATAATGAGATACTATTGCACCTCAGCAGAGTTAAAAATAAAGAGACTGATAATAATAAGTGTGGGCAGCAATGTGAAGTAACTGCAATTCCCATGCATTGCCAGTACTACTGGAAAACAGTACAACACTTTGAAACTATTTGTCAGTTTCTTTCAAGGTTAAACATATACTTAGATATGACATAGCAATCTAGTCCTATTTATTCAAGAGAAATTAAAGCATATAAAATAAAAGGACTTATATTTGAATGTTCATAGCTGCTCAATACTCACAATAACCAATAAGTAAAAATGTCCCAAATGGCAGTATATCTACACAATGGGAAAGAATTCCCATTTAATTAAATGGTGCTGGAACAACTGGATAACCATTTTAGTCTAAAAAGAATGAAGAAACTGTTAATACATGTAACAATGCTGATGAATCACAAACACACAATGATAAGTGAAAGTAACCAAATACAAAATGATTCTAATTATATAAATTCTAGGAAAAGCAAAAGTATAGCAGCTAAAATTGGATCCATGATTGCCTGGGGCTGGCTATGGGGAATCTACTACAAGGGAGTATGAGGATACTTTGGGCAAAAACAAAAGTGTTCTCTATTCTAATTGTGGTTTTTTATGGTACAT
Source organism: Sciurus vulgaris (assembly GCF_902686455.1). Classification (NCBI taxonomy): domain Eukaryota; kingdom Metazoa; phylum Chordata; class Mammalia; order Rodentia; family Sciuridae; genus Sciurus; species Sciurus vulgaris. The sequence goes on from NC_136461.1 coordinate 46,976,215, forward strand.
ATTTTCCCAAACTCACTGAATTGTACATATTAGTGAATTTTATTGCATATAAATTATATATCATAAAGTTGATTTAAAAACAAATATGGAAAGTTGAAAGCAAAGATATGCACAGGATCCAGGCAGAGCAAAAAAGGCACACTTTCCTCAGCATGGAGGAGTCCTGGAAGGCTTCTGATCCTCTGGTGGACCTTGAAGAATAAGCAGGCATGAGACCTCCAAGAAGCAGCTGTTGGCAGCTGGTTGTTTGCCTGTGGTCAGGCTGGGATGGCTCCCACAGGGACTGCATGTGGGAGGACGGGGAAGGTTAGGTGAGCTCCATTCCTCAGAGAATGAAGCATGGGATTCACGGGGCTTGCAGTCACCAGTGCATAAGGGCGTGTGGAACACAGACCAAGGATAATGTTTGATGAACTTTGAGAGACTACAGAACTCTCATCTCTGCTGCCCAACTCTCTGTCATAGAGACAAAAGTGACCCCTTTCTCTGGGCACAGTTTTACCATGTAAAATGGGAGATGATGAGTAGACTTGATCTCTAAGGTCTCTTGCTTCCTTGACTTACAATGATATCATATGTGCCCTCCTCTGCTGGCTTGGTCACATCCAAGGGGCCAGTGCTCTAAACTCCTGCTTGCATGACTCACTACCTTCACCCTCACCCTCCTTATATCAGGTGGCCACGCACAGAGACCGGGAAGCACAGAAAGGAAGACAGGGCTGCCCAGGAAGGACAAAGATCTAGGGTCTAGCCTAGAGCTCAAGTCTTGAGAAGTCAGAGACAGAAATGTGAAGCTAGCCAGCTACCACAGGTCTAGAAGCAACTAGGTTCACTTGCTGGATAATCACTTATGGAGCAACTAATGTGTCTGATATCACACACACTCATTAAGCACCTCCTGGGAGCTTGGTGCTGAAATGTAACAATGAAAAAGACAAATGTGATCTTTGGTACAGGAATCTAAGTTGTGGGGTTGAGAGCTGACCAAATTTGCTATTCAAAAAGAAAACTGGCTGTCTGAATGGATCTTAGGTATGAGAGTTTCCGTGATTTACACATCAGAAAACTGGAGCTCAGAAAGATTAAGAGTATTGATCCAGGTAGAACCCGTGTTTTTTTGCCAACCCTATGCTGGCTACAATCTATGCCCTGTGTATTACAGTTTCTCTTTCTATTCATCATATTCCTGAAGTAGTACTGAGGGGGTAGGTGAGGGAGGGGGAGTGGATGGAAATGAGGCACCCCCAGGTCAGATGTGCTGGGCTCACACTTCAAGTCTTCTGCGCTGTGATACACTCTGTTTGAGCCTGGTCGAGAGGCCAGTCATTCCCAGGGGCTCCGGTCAGAGGGAACTGCTGGCAGCCGCTGTCCAACAAAGATGTCTGGTTGCATCTTGTTCCTATCGATTACCCACCAAAGTGTCTCTCATTGTTAGGCATTCCCCAGGGGCAAGCAGGAGAAAAGGAGTCCTTTCTCCTTTTGTGCATTTAATGACATCCAATCCTACCCAGTGATCTCTGCCCTCTTCCTAGAGGCAGAAGAGGGAGAGGGAGGAGGGGAAGAACAGAAAGAAAATACAGAGGTAGGGGCACAGGCAGATGCAAAGAAAAGAGATGGGGAGAGACAAAGGCAGTGATGCAAAGATAGAGAGACAGAAACAGAGAGAAAAACCAGCACAGAGACACAGAGAAGCAGCAGAAGCAGTCAGACTGATAGACACAGTGAAGTAATCAGAGACAAAAGAGTCAGAGACAGAGGGAGAGATGGAGGCAGACCAAGAGAGGGAAGGAAAGAGAGACAGAGAGACACAGAGGGAAAGAGGAGGAGGAGGAGGAGGAGGAGGAGGTGGGGGAGGAGGAAGGTAGAGGAGACAGAGACAGTGGGACAGAGGCAGGAAGAGCAGCAGGAAGAAAAAGCAAGGGAGGAGGGGGGATCTGAAGCAGGTGGCTGCAGACTGTGGGTACCCTAGTCCCCCTAAGGCCCCGGTACTAAGAAGACTCACTGAGGAACCTGGGTCCAACCTGACACAGCCCACATACCACATTCCTGTCCACAGCTGGATGGGATTGGGTGTGCTGCCATTTCATGTGCAAACCATGGGAAGTCCTTAACTCCCCTACAGGTGGGAACTAGAGGTCCACAGAGGCACGCTTCCTGCTGGCTGCCCAAGCCTTCCTCCTTTCAGTGCAGGCACTAGCACCATAACAGGCTCGGAACCCTGAAGACAAGTCTGCAGAGGTCCATGTGCCCAGACTCACCCCGCACCACTCTTCAGATGCCTCTGAGAAGCTTCTGTCCCTCCCTGACTCCATGGTTCCCAAAATAGTGTGGAAGCTCAAACCTCCACATCCAGCACAACCTCTGAGCTCCACACACCTGTCCGGTGCACCCATCTGCCCCATGGTCCACAGCCTCTCACAGGCCCTGGTGTCTTCAACACACACACATAACTGATTCATCGCCCCACATCAAGTTAATATTGCAAAGCACTTGGAACCATGAGCCCTCAACAAATATCAGCTTGTGGTTAGAAGATGCAGAAGCCATTCTACAGCCTTGGCCCTCCTCCAGGCCACCATCAGCCCCCACCCATGACAGCCCCTAACAGAGCCCCTGCACTGTATACATGGGTTCCAGTCCATCCTCCGAGCTGCCAGGGTGGTCCCCTGGCAGGGAAGCTCTGCTGCACCTTACGTGCATGGGAGCATGCACCGAGTCCCCGCTGCTCAGAGTCCTCCATCATCCAGACCTTTCAGTGTCCTTACTTTCATTCCTGGCTCCTCATCCCTCCTCAAGACAGACCCATGCGCACCATGTTCTCAACTCCCCGCTATTGTTCTTGAACCTTGCCACCTCTGGGCAACTGCCTCACTCCTTACTGCATTTTTTTTTTTTTTTTACAGTGTTGGGGACTGAAGCCAGGGCCTCTTACAAGTCAGGCAAGCACTCACCACTGAGCTACACCTGCAACTTTACATTTCTTAAGTATCCACATGTGCCAAGTACATGTATCTATATATCTGGCTCCAGATCTTTCCAGGATAGGCATTTTCTATCCACATTATCAACAAGGAGAGAGGTTTCGTGGCCTGCACAAACAACACAATTCTAAGAGCCTGAGCCCAGACTTGATCCCAGGGCCTTCTACTTTCATGTCTTACCTGCCCACTGTGCCTACACCTTGGAGCAGTTACCATGCCTGAGGCACATGCTAAGTATTATATTACCTGTTTAATCCTTCTCACCACCCTAGGAGGTAGGTGCCAATTTGCAGGAGTAAATACCCCTCCCCCATTTTGCATATCAGGAAAACGTGGCACAGAGAAGTTGAGTAACTTGCCCACATTACCAAGCTAGTATATGGGAGCTTGGATAGAAACCACAGGCAGGCTGGCTCCAGAGCACACTTCTTCACCTGCTATAGGGGATGAATAGAGAATGACTCCACAGTTCCATCTCTCCTACTGCTATACCACCTTACATGGTCGCTTAATATCCCAGAGCCTCAACTTACAAGGCTATGAAATAGGCATAACAACACACTGCTTTAATTCCAAGACCAGGCTGAGGCTCAAGTTTAAAAAGCAAAAAGAAGGAAAAAAAAATAAGGTAGCAAACCACTTCCTAAAATCTAAAGGAGAAAGGCAAATCATCATATATTAGGTTACAAGGAAGTGCCAGACACTGGAATCATGTTTTCATCCTGTTACGGTGTAGATCTTAAATGTCCCCAGAGGCCATGTGTTGAATGAAGACCTGGTAGGCATCCTGTGCTATTGGCAGTCAGCAGAACTCTTAGGAGGTGGGGCCTAGAGGAAGGATGTATGAATATTGAGACCCGGGCCCCTCCTCTCTCTCTCTCTCTCTCTCTTCACTTCCTGGCTGCTGTAAGGTGAGCAGATTTTCTGTACCACACACTCACAGGCCTGATATATGGCCTTGTTATAGGCTGTGTTAGTCAGAGGAAGAGAAGCTTATTTGGGACTCTCAGTTTCAAAGGTCTCAGTAATCAGTCTCATAGATGGAAGACTCCACTGCTTTTGGCCCAAGGTGAAGCAGCATATCATGGGAGAAGGGGCCAGTAGAGGAAGGCTACTCAGACCATGGCAGGGTTCAGGAAGCAGCAGGGTGGGGAGGGATAAAAGGGGTCTCAGGGAAGATGCACCTTTCCAACAAATGCCCCCAATGACCACTTCCTCTGGCCAACCCTACCTGCCTAGAGGTACTACCCAGTCAGCCCATTCAAACTAGGATGGACTGATTATACTACAGTTCTTATAATGCCATCATTAATGCTGGGATCCAAACTTTTCATCTTTCAGGTCAAACTGGATACTTGAAGATCAGAATTGGCTAAAGCTTATGTGCTTGCATTGCTAAAGATGGGGAAATGGCAAATTTAGATGTGGAAACCATGTTTTTTATAAGTCGAATAACTCGTCCAGGTTGACATGGCCAGTAAATAGTTGAGTCTGACCTGGCGTCAGACTCTGCAGCCTGAACTCATTCATACATCAGCTGTCATACTGGAAGAAGCAAGGAGGACAGTGAGAATCATCTCTCCTTCCACAGATTCCATGACGTGCATCGGTAATAGCCACTGCCAAGTGCTGTGCCACAACTAATACATGTCATACCCTTTCTTTTAATCCTACGACAACCCTGCTAGGAAGACTTTATAATCCTTGTTTTCAGAGGAGGAAATGAAGGCTCAAAGTGGTGCAGCAAGATAAGCTGTGGAGCTGGCGTTTGAAGCCAGTTTTCACAGAATGCCACCCCGAGATCGTCCGGGATTGAGACACTGTGCTGGGGCCTGAGGTTATGCAGGTGAGCTAGACACAGGATTATTTAGGACTCCTGGGTTGTAAAGAACAGAAACCATCTCAAAATAGTAAAAGCAAAGAAAAAGGGAGACATTTATCATAAGAATATAAGGTTTTGTGGATCCTCAAGGCTAGAGTTCAACAAGCCCTTTGAAAGGCTAAACCCAGGAAATAGAGATCAGTCAGCAACCTGGACAGGGCTTTGTCTGCTCCAAGTCTCTGCCCTTCTCTGCACCTCACTTCTGTCTCAACAACCAGCTTTCCATTCTGTCCAGTCCACATGGCAGGCAGAACGTGGCCACAGCAATGCTCCCGAGTTTACGTTTCCTCTCTTAAGAGTCCAGTATAGACAGAGCCAGAATCTCTAGGGCCACCTATCAGTTCCAGAAGGTCATCTGAATGAGTTTTCTTGGGTCAAGAACCCATCCCTGGTCCAAATAACAGTGACACTATAATAGGGACACATTGTTCAAGTAGAGTGTGGATGAGGAAGTCAGTAAGATGGAAGAATCATTAGTTTCTGGGCTGGACAAACACCCCAAGGCTATTTATTTACCACTGATGTGATCCCGGTCCCTAAAGAGCCAGAGTTTAGCAAGCAAGTTGGGCAGATAGGTACACACAGAATCACAGTTGAGCCTTCTGAGAGTCCTGAGAAACACATGCAATTCTACAACCAAGGGGAGAACTACCAACTTTACCAAGAAAATCAAGAAAGAGAATTTTAACCATTGTACAAAAAATGATCAGAACCTCAGAGGTAGTAAAGCTTTAGATGATACATGTGTGTATAACAAAGACTACAAAGGAAATTTATAATTATAATTTTAGATTACGAAATACATAAGACTTCTTTGAAATTCACAATTGAGGATAATTATTTGGGTGCTTTTGAGAAAATTTCATTAATGGTTTGCTATAATATTGAAAATGAAGATATGCAAAGTAGGGTCTTTAACCATTCAACCCGTACCAAACAAGGCAGATGCTGGTTGAGGGAGGCAGTGTGGTCTAATGGAAAGACCACTGCCATCAGAAATATCAGTGTTTGAAACCCAACTGCAAAACTGACTAATTGATGCAGAGCAAGTTATATGCCCTCTTTCATCCTAATTTCTTATCACAAACCCAGACCAATAATATCAGATTCTCGGGACTTTTGAAAATTCGGAATGACACAACTCATGGGAGCCAAGTCATGTCATTCTACTCAAAAATTTCCAAATCAAAGCCAAAGTCCTCCCTGTGCCCTGAAAGGCCTGGCTTGATCTTCCCAGGACCCTGACCCCACTCCAGCTCATATCTGACCTCATCCTCTGCTCCCCATTTCCTGGATGACTCCCTTACAGGCACACTCCACACAGGCACTGCTTGCTGTCTGTCAGATGCTCCAGGCTTCCACATCTTCAGGTGACACCTGGTGTCCCCTGAAGACTCACCTCTCGCCTTCTTTAAGTCCTGGCAAATATGTCTGCTGACCACGCTATCCAAAACCACAAGTTGTCTCCCCAGTAGATCCTTTCTCCTCTCCTGTTTTTTCACTGTTACATATACCATCTTTAATTAGCTATAGAGTAAACTTACTGACTGCATGTATTGTCTGTTTTCCCTTCAGATATGTAATCTTGACACATGCATGGATTTTCTTCTCTTCAGTTCTTTCCACTGCTCTGTCTTGGCCACTACAATGCCTGGCACCTAGTGGTGATACCACCCTACGGCGAGGAGTTCTGCTCCCTCTAAGGTTGAAGTTTGAACACTAGAGAAGCACATGAGAGCAAGCATATTAAGCAGGTTTTATTTAAAGGTAATAATACGGATTTCTTCTGGGAGGAAGAAGGGGACGGACCATGGCTGATGTTCTAAAGTCCCAAAAAGTGAGCGCACCCTACATCTTTCATAGGCTGAGGTCTCTTTTGTCCTCCAGTTCTTTCCCCACTTATCTCTCCTTCCTGCCTATGTGATTAGACCTGGTTTTGCAGGTGAGATGTAAAAAGTGAGAAGCAGAATGGGCAGGGGGGAGGGCCAAAGTGATTCAGCCAGGCAAGGGCCCAGGGGGCATTAATTAGCAGCTCCTTGCTTGCAGTCCTTGATAAGGGCAGGTAAATTTGGCAATCAATGGGCTCCAGAGATCCTTGACATTCCATTCTCCCAGGGGCAGTCAGTCTACAACTTCCAGAGGCAGATGGCTTTCATGGCATCCATTTCCTGGATTTGACCAATCCCCTATTTCTACACTAACTGCCTGTCCCCAATTCTGGCTTCAGTGGCACACGAACACATAAAAGCTCCTAGGATAGAACTCAGTACACGGTGGGACTCACCATCGCTCCCTTCCTTTCTTCCACATCTTCTGAAACAGTTTCTTTCCCCAGGCCTGAGATATATATTAGTTATGACTGATGTCTTTTTAAAATACCATAGCGTATCCCATATTCAGACTATCCATATGTCAGGGGGTTTTCTCTCTTTTTTATTTCTATCCTTGCTTTTTCACAAGTTGTATAGACATAGAAGGTGCTCCATAAATATTTACTGAATTGACTTAATTATCCAAGTCCCAGGAAAGGAAATAAAATAAATGTTCTGCCCACAGATACCAAGCCTGAAATGATCAATTCATGATAGAGTCTCAATCATACTGAGGAATCCAGGCCACGAGAAAAGAGTGGAGATGACAGTGTGCCCAGGCAGCAGGCATGCAAAGAACCCTGTATCCCTCTGCTCCTGGAGGGGACAGCTGTTGGTTTAGTCTGCCTGGCTCCCTTAGAAGGGCTACTATTCTCCACTCCAGGCCTATCATTCTAGCAGAGCTGCCAATCTTAGGGCAAGTCCTTCACTATGGGACCCAGGCTGATGCCCCTTTCCTCTGTCTCAATAGTCCTACCCATTAATGTCTTCTCCCCCGCTTCCCAGAACACAAATGTCTAGCAGGGTAAGATTCTTACTGTTTTAAGTAATGAAGATGGAAGGATATGTACCAGTGACCACAGGTAGCCATTGTCCCTGCCTCATGGAGAAAGACTGTTCACAGTGGGAGAAAAAGAGAAATACAGAGAGAATTGATGAGACAGGTGAGAAGGAGAACGTAACTAAAGCCCAATCTGCTATATCCCAGTACCCGACACAGTTGCTGACACATGGTAGGGACTCAAGAAATACTTGCTGAAAAAATTGTCAAAGGGAAGAAGGAAGAGGAGGAGGAGGAGGAGGAGGAGAGAACGAACTGGTGATTTAATTTGTGTCCACATCCAAACAAACACCTTTTCCACACTTATTCATGGAATTAGTGCCATATGCCTGGTGCTGTCCTATGTGCTAATGTTAAAATGGTGAACACAGTTAGACTTCCTTCCTTAGGGAAATTTACATTCTAGTGCAAGAGGTAGACAACAAAGCAAATATGTTCGCCCTAAGTCGAACAGCCTGTGAGGAATGCCCCTGAAGCACATGGCCTGCCCACTTTCTGGACCTCGCCTGGAGAAGCTGCCCAGCTCACAATAGCTCCCCCACCCTGATCCTGCCTCCAGTTCTCAGAGATGTGTGCACAGAGGTGAAGTCAATGCCCTGTAATTATGTTGGGCCAGTCAGTATCTTTAGCAGGATCTGGGAATTTTGACCTGAGATACAGAGACTAGGGTTCATTGCAGCTGAGTTTTGCAAAAAAGGAATCTTTAGATCAAACCTTTAGAATTCCTGCAGCTAAGATCCAAGACTGGCCCTGGTCACTGCCCACCCAGAGGCTTAGTTAATTGATTCTTGTGGGTTCTTTGAGCTTCCCCATGACCCCTAAGTAAATTCCTTTGTTTGTTTAACCTAACTAAAATTGCACTGAAACAAAAATCTTTCCTTAATTTTCTGGAAAACAAAAAGAAAGGAAATAAAATAAGTAAATTTTTAAAAAATAAGTAAAATTTATAGTGCTTTGAGATTTTCATAAGACTTTTTGCCCATATCACTTCTTCTTAATGCCCACATCATTAAGAATCATTAAGGAAACAGTATTATTATTCATGCCTATCTATGGATGCAGAATCAGCAATGTGAACTGTTACTGTATTTCAGAACATTAAGATCAGAGAGACCACTTTAAAACTAATTGTTGCCACTAAGTAGCTGTATTATTTGGGCAGGTTAATTAATCTCTCTGATCCTTGATCTTATCATGTATAAAATGAGAAAGGGAAGTTATAATACTTTCATAAGGTTGTGAGGATGACATTAGATCTTGGACATGAAGCTCTGAGTATGAATTTGGCCCTGGGCAGCTTTCCAGGTGCTTAGGATCCTCTGCCACCACCCTTGTCCTAGATATATTTGCTTGCAAATGTTATGCACATGTGTACACACACACACACACACACACACACACACACACACATTTGGGTGACTTGAATGGCCATAACTGATTAAACAGGATTTGAATTTTTGTCTTCTGATTTGAGAATGATCACTCTTTTTATTCACAAACTGCTAATAGGAATGTAAGAAGATTCAAATTTATGTTATGAAGAAGTCTGGATTTATTTGATCTGGAGATGATTTCAAGAAATAATTGAAGGGTTATCCCAAGGAAGTGACCAGACTTACTTTGTGAGTTCTCAGAGGTTGCTATGGTTTATAAGAGTGGCCCCCAAAAGTCTAGGTATAAAAGGTTTTGTCCCCAGACAGGCACTACTGGGAGGTGTTGGGACCTACCTATTCAACATAGTCCTTGAAACTCTAGCCAGAGCAATCAGGCAAGAGAAAGAAATTAGAAGGATACAAATAGGAAAAGAAGAGATCAAATTATCTCTGTTTGCTGATGACATAATCCTATATTTAAAATACCCAAAAAAACTATACCAGAAGACTTCTAGAGCTGATAAACAAATTCAGTAAAGTAGCAGGATACAAGATCAACATACATAAATCAATCAGTTTCCTATGCTCCAATAATGCATCCATTGAAAAAGAAATTAGGAAAAAATATCCCATTCACAATAACCTAAAAAGGTAATAATAATAGCAATGAAGGAGGTGAGAGACCTCTACAATGAAAACTATATAACACTGAAGAAAGAAATTGAAGAAGACCTTAGAAGATGGAAAGAATTCCTGTGCTCTTGGATAGGCAGAATTAATAAAACAATAATAAATGGCTACACTACCAAAAGCAACATACACGTTCAATACAATCCCCATCAAAATACCAACGACATTCTTCATAGAAGTAGGAAAAACAGTCCTAAAATTCATGTGGAAGAATAAGAGACTCAGAATAGCCAAAGCAATCCTGAGCAAAAAGAGTGCTGTTGGAGGCCTCATAATACCAGACCTCAAATTATACTACAGAGCTACAGTCACAAAAACAGCATGAAATGGCACCAAAACAGGAGAACCAATGGAAGAGAAGACACAGACAGACACACATAAATACAGTTATCTAATACTAAACAAAGGAGGCAAAAGCATGTTGGAGAAAAGATAGCCTTTTAAACAAATGGTACTGGGAAACCTGGATAGCCACATGTTGAAGAATGAAATTTAACCCCTATCTCTCACCCTGCACAACTCAAAGTAGATCAAAAACTTAAGAATCAGACCATAATCTCTGCAAATGCTAGAAGAAAATATAGGCCCAACACTCTAAAATGTTGGCACAGGAACCAACTTCCTTAGCAAGACCCCTAAAGCGCAAGAAGTAAAACCAAAAATCAATAAGTGGGATTGGCATCAAATTTTAAAAAACTTCTGCACATCTAGGGAAACAAGTGTGTAGAGAGAGCCTACAGAGTGGGAGAAGATCTTTGCCACATGCTCCTCAGATAGGGTATTAATATCTAGAATATACAAAGAACTCAAAAATGGTAACAGTAAAAAACCAAATAACTCAATAAATAAATGGATAAAATAACTAAACAGACACTTCTCAAAAGAAGAAATACAAACAGCCATAAATATGTGAAAAAAATGTTCAACATCTCTAGCAATCAGGGAAATGCAAATCGAAACCACACTGAGATTTCATTTTACTCCAGTCAGAATGGGAATCATCAAGAAGATAAATAATAAGTGTTGGCAAAGATGTGGGGAAAAGGCACAGTATTATATTTTTGGTGAGACTGCAAATTAGTGCAAACACTCTAGAAATCAGTATGGAGATTCCTCAAAATTCGAGGAATGGAACCACCATTTGACCCAGTTATCCCACTCCTTGGTATATTTCCAAAAGATCAGCATACTACAGAGATGTTAGCCACATCAATATTTACAGCAGCTCAATTTGCAACAGCAAAACTTTGGAACCAACCTAGGTGACCTTCAACAGATGAAAGGATAAAGAAAATGTGGTATATATACATAATGAAATATTCCTCAGCCATTAAAAAAAGAATGTGCTGGGCATAGTGGCACACACCTGTAACCCCAGCAGCTCCGGAGGCTGAGGCAAGAGAAATGCAAGTTCAAAGTCAGTCTCAGCAACTAGCAAAGCCCTAAGCAACTAAGTGAGATCCTATCTCAAAATAAAATATAAAAGGGCCTGGTGATGTAAAAAAAAAAAAAAAGGAATAAATTATGGCATTTGCTGATAAATGGATGGAACTGGAGACTATCATGCTAGGTAAAATAAACCAGACCCAGAAAGTCAAAGGTTGAATGTTTTCTCTGATATGCAGAAGCTAGTCCAAAATAAGGAAGGCAGGAGGCGGGTGGAGAAAGGAAAAAAGGGAGGGGTGAATGCCATCAAAATAGAAGATCAGTGGAGTAGAGGGAGGGGATTGAGGGAGAAGGAGGAAGGACAGGATGAGGAAAGACAATGGAGTGAATTCGACTTTACTTCCCTGTGTACATATATGATATACCACAGTGAATTTCACCACCATGTGCATTCACAAGACACTAATTTAAAAAAAGCTACAAGTAAATAGCAGAAAGATCAATTGTGTGGAGGAAAGGGACGGGGAAGTACTGGGGACAGAATTAGAGCAAATTATATTCCATGCTTTTATAATATATCAAAATGAATCCTAATGTTATGTATAACTAAAAGAACCAATAAAAATTAAAAAAAAAAAAAAGAGATGGATCCTATGGTTCTTAAATCACTGAGATTGTACCCTTGATGGGGAGTTGGGACCCTGATCTGGTCTCTTATTCTTTCTTTCTGCTTCCTGAATATAATTAGTTTGCTCCCACCACATACTCCCCACCATTGCCATCTGGTGGCCCCAGATCAATTGAACTACCTGATCCTGGACCTCCAGAACATCTGCGAGTGAATATACTGTTGTCTCAGCAGCACACGGATCCTTCTCAAAAATAGACCATATCTTATGCCACAAAGCAACTCTTAGTAAATACAAAAAAAATGGAAATAATACCCTGCATTCTATCATATCATAATGGACTCAAATTAGAAATCAATGATAAAATAAAAAACAGAAGCTACTCCAACACATGGAAACTAAATAATACACTATTGAATGATGAATGGATAGTAGAAGAAATCAAGGAGGAAATGAAAAAATACTTAGAGGTAAATGAGAATACCGATACAACAAACCAAAATCTCTAGGATACTATGAAGGCAGTACTAAGAGGAATGATGATTGCATTGAGCTCATTTATTAAAAGAATAAAAAGCCAGCAAATAAATGACCTAGCATTACATCTAAAAGTCCTATAAAAGAAGAACAAATCAATACCAAAAACAGTAGAAGAGAGGAAATAATTAAAATCAGAGCTGAAATCAATGAAATTGAAACAAAAGAAACAATTGAAAAAAATTGGCAAAACGAAAAGCTGGTTTTTTGAAAAAAATCGATAAAATTGATAAACCCCTAGCCACACTAACAAAGAGAAAAATAAAGAAAACCCAAATTACTAAAATACATGATGAAAAAGGAAATATCACAATGGATGCAACTGAAATACAGAAGATAATTAGAAACCATTATGAAAATTTATACTCCAATGAAATAGAAAATTTGAAGATGTTTGATCTCTAGAGACATATGACCTACCTAAAATGAGTCAGGAGATCATACATGATTTAAACAGAACAATTTCAAGTAATGAAATAGAAAATGCCATTAAAAGCCTAACCATTAAGAAAAGCCCATGACCAGAAGGACTCTCAGCTGAGTTCTACAAGACCTTCAAAGAAGAATTAACACCAATACTTCTCAATTACTCCATGAAGTAGAAAAGAAGAGACTCCTTCCAAATTCATTCTAATATCACCCTGATACCAAAACCAGACAAAGACACATCAAGGAAAGAAAACTTCAGACTAACATCCCTGATGAACATAGATGCAAAAATTCTCAATAAAATTCTGGCAACTTGCATTCAAAAACATTAAAAAGATAGTGCACCATGATCAAGTCAGGTTCATCCCAGGATGCAGGGTTGGTTCAACATACAGAAATCAATAAATATAATTCATCATATCAATAGACTTAAAAACAAGAATCATATGATCATCTCAATAGATGCAGAAAAAAAATTTGACAAAATATAGTACTTCTTCATGTTCAAAACACTAGAAAAGCTAGGGATAGTAGGAACATACCTCAACATCATAAAATACAAACAACTTACAAATAGGTAAAAAAGTACTCAAACTATCATTATTTGCCAATGGTATCATTCTATATTTGGAAGATCCAAAAAATTCCACCAAAAATCTTCTAGAACTAATAAATGAGTTCAGCAAAGTAGCAGGATATAACATCAATATCCATAAATCAAACACATTCCTATGCATTAGTAATGAATCCACTGAGAGAAATAAAGAACACTAGCCCGTTCATGATCACCTCAAAAAAATAAATACCTGGGAATCAATCTAACAAAAGAGGTGAAAGACCTCTACAATGAAAACTATAGAACATTAAAAAAAGAAATTGAAGAAGACCTTAGAAGATGGAAAGATCTCCCATACTTCTGGAGAGGCAGAATTAATATTGTCAAAATGGCCATATTACCAAAAGTATTATACAAATTTAATGAAATTTCTATTCAAATTCCAATGACATTCTTCATAGAATTAGAAAAAACAATCATGAAATTCACTTGGAAAAACAAGAGACCCAGAATAGCCAAAGCAATCTGTAGCAAGAAAAGTGAAGCAGGAGGCATCACAAGACCAGGCATCACTATACTACAGAACTATAGTAATAAAAACAGCATGGTATTGGCACCAAAACCGACATGTAGACCAGTGGTACAGAATAGAAGACACAGAGACAAAGTCACATAAATACAGGTATCTCATACCTGTAAACAAAGGTGCCAAAAACATTCACTGGAGAAAAGATAGCTTATTCAACAAACAGTGCTGGGAAAAATGGAATGCCATATATGACAAAATGAAATTAGACCCTTATCTCTCACCCTGCATGAAACTCAACTCACTATGGATCAATGACTTAGGTACTAGAACAGAGATCCTGCAACTACTAGAAGAAAAAGTAGTCCCAAATCTTCATTGTGTTAGATTAGGACCTGACTTCCTTAACAATACCCTTAAAGGACAAGAGGTCAAACCAAGGATCAATAAATGGAATGGATTCAAACTAAAAAGCTTCTTCTTAGCAAAAGAAACTATCAGTAATGTAAAGAGAGAGCCTACAGAATGGGAGAAAATCTTAACCACATGTACCTCAGATAAAGCATTAATCTCTAGGACATATAAAGAACTCAAAAAACATAACACCAAAAAACAAATAACCCAATCAATAAACGGGCTAGGGAACTGAACAGATGCTTCACAGAAAAATATATACAATCAATCAATAAATATATGAAAAACTGTTCACCAATTAGAGAAGTGCAAATTAAAACTACTCTAAGATTTCATCTTACTCCAATCAGAATGACAATTATCGAGAATACAAGCAACAATAAATGTTGGCGAGGATGTGGGGAAAAAGGTACACTCATACATTGCTGGTGGGAAAGCAAGTTGGTACAACCACTCTGGAAAGCAGTATGGAGATTCCTCCGGAAACTCAGAATGGAACCACCATTTGACCCAGTTACTCCATTCCTCAGTTTACCCAAAGGACTTAAAATCAACATACTACAGTGATGCAACCATATCACTAGAGAATATCATGTTAAGTGAAATAAGCCAAACCCAAAAAACCAAAGGTCAAATGTTTTCTCTGATCTGTGGAAGCTAATTCACAATAAGGGGGGAAATAAGGAAGAATAGATTACTTTATATTAGGTAGTGGGGAGTGAAGGGAAAGGAGGGGAAGGGCTATGGGGGTAGGAATGATAGGAGAGTGAAACAGACATTATTACCTCATGCACATGTATGACTGCATGACCAATGTGATTCCACAATATGTATAAATCAGAAACATGAGAGATTATATTTCATTTATGTATGATCTATCAAAATGTATACATGCATTCTACTGTCATGTACAACCAATTAGAACAAATACAATTTTAAAAAATGTAAAAAAGAATTAAGAGTTACCAGGTTTCTGTTCAGTATACAGAACTTTCTCTGAGCCAAAGAGAGGGTTTAAAACCCACATCACTGGCACTGAGCCCGTTGACTGATCTACTCAGGGGCCCATCAAAAAAATACAGGTACCAGACCCAAGTTTGTGCAGGCCTGAGCCTCTAAGAGTGTCTTTGGACACAAGATGTATACCTGAGGTTATCTGATAGAAACCACACCAAAAAGGGATCAGGTTTCATAAGCAGAACCTGCTGCAAGACAAAGGCCTTAGTGGACCACCACAAAATGCAGTGCAGAAGCCATGCCCTGGGTCCTCTTTGCTGTGAGTCCTGGAAGCCTCATGTCTCATCTCTCTAACCTTCAGGGACAGTTGTATGATCACTTCCCAGCCCCCAAGACACCTGGGGAGCAGCAGGACCAGCACCTTTCGTCAGCCCTGAGGGCTGCACAGATTTCCTTCAGACCTTTTCTAGAAGAGAGGCTGACCCCAGCAGACTGTCAGAGAAAGTCAGTCCCCTTTGACCAGAGCCACGGCCTTGAAGCTGGCAGCAGAGGTGGGCAACTTTGCAAGCTCACTTTGAGCCTAAGTATCCAGGTTCCGATTGTGCTTTACCTATGACCCAAGCAAGTCAGCAGACCTCTCCACCATTAGCTCCTCATCTGCAACACCCAGAGGTGCTGAGAAGATGAAATGAGATCCAGTGCAGCGATCCCAGCACCCAGGGAAGAGCACTGTTGAGGAAGAGCATCGCTTCCTTTTCCTTGGCTCCTTTTCCTTCCTCCTCCACTTTCAACACTCCTCTGCCCAGATTAATCTCTAGTTGAGCTGGGGGTCCCAGCCAGGCCTCTTAGGTCTGCAGCTGTGTTGATCTCCTGACTTGCTGCCACTGTGTATAAGACATCACATCCCATGGTCCATGTGACCCTGGCCCCAGAAGGCCTGCCGTCTATCCTCAGACTCCCCACCCCTTACCACCTCAGGCCTTTGCACCTGCTTGCCTCTGCCTAGGCACCAGGCCCTGCTCCTTGCTGTCTCCTCATCTTGAGGGCTTACTCTGAAGTCATACCTCCAGGAGGCCTTGCCTGACCACCCTGCTGAAAGCAGATTCCTCCCAGTTACATTTTGCATATCATCCTATTTTAATTCTCTAAAGTAGTGATCATAATAATCTACTCCTCTCCTGTGATTACTTGTTCATTGTAAGGCCTCCCTTCAGAGTGGAAACTCCAAGAGGGAAGACCCTCATCTCTTTTGTTTGCTGTTTCCTTCTAGAATCTGGCAGAGCAAGAGCATTCAGGCATGATGAATGAGCACATGAACAAATGAATACTGTCATCCCATTTTATGGATGAGGAAACTGAGGCTCAGAGGAGACTTGCCCCATCTCACACGGTGACTGCCTGGCTCTTTTCTAACATTCCCCATGCACACTTTGTTTTGCTGTAGGATCCTGGGGACTTATCATGTCCCAGGGAAAGAATAGGCCGGATCTTAGGGGAGCATCCCTGGCCTGGAGCCTCAAGAACACAGTAGCTTTTTATTGCTTTTAAGTGCCAAGTTCTACTCTGCATGCTTGACATGCATGATCTTGCTTAATTCCTCCTGGCAGTCCTCTGTCTCAGAAAAGGAAACTGAGGCACAGAGAATATCAGTGCCTCGTGGAAAGTCATGAAAGAGCAAGCCTGCGAATCCCAAGCCATCAGGGCCACAGTGGGTGAACCACCCACTACACAACATGGCCTCCTCTCCTGAATGCCCCCTTCCTTTCTTCTGTCTCAGCGCCTTCTCTTGAGCCCTGAGGCCCGCCACAGACCCTATGAGAACAAGATGTCCTTTGAGTCTAAATGGAACCGGATCTTAAAATCTCTGAAAGCAAAAGAGGACGACTTCTTTTGAGAGGCGCCCACCTGTAATTGGCATGGCCGGTCGCATCTCCCTCAATGTGTAACATGGCAGAAATCCTGTTGAAGTCCCTGGAAGGCCGTCCCTCCTTAATGAGGACACGATCCAGCCCTGGGCGGTTCCGGCCGCTTTCAAAGTCGCAGCCCAGAGCCAGTTTTAATGATCACGGAAGGAACTTCTGAGAGAGTCCTGAGAAGAGGATGGGATAATTGCACTAGAAATACCAGCCACCGTGACAATGGCCTGTGGGCCCGGGCTCTTCAGGAGACAAGGCCTTCAAGGTCAGCTCCTCCAGCACCTGCTCTGATTCCCTCCGACTCTCTGCTCTGAGATAATTATGAAAGAGACAGTAAAATACCACCAGCACCCTCTCACCGACGGCTCCCTCCCACCCTGATGAAGCTGCAGCAAATAATGAATCGTAATGGTCGAGTTTAATGCGTTTCCCAGCGCAAAGCTTGACCACGCTGCTTATCAGCTGTATGACCTTAAACTGGTTACTTAGCCTCTCTGGACCCATTTTCTCAGCTGGAGAAAAAAAAAATCAAATAATACTTGTCCGATGGGCCTCCTAGAATGTCAGTAACAGTGGCTGGCACAAGGCATGTATGCTGTTGTCACTGCCAGGAGCAGAGAAATAGAGGTGTGGCATTTTGACCTGGTGTTGTACAGTTCTAGTCTCCCGAAGTTCACTGTGTCTGATGCAAAATGATTGCTCTGTGAGTGTCCAGTCTGTGCCTCCTCTCCCTCCCGGGCCTCACCCCTCTCCACTAAAGAGGGCTTTGTCTTTGTACATTCACCCTCCAGGGAGAGTTCTGCCTTCCATTTCCGTGCTGCAGATTTGAGAGAACAGCTACTACTGCAACAGACATGCCCAAGGGCTTTGGTCACCTTCCCCCTCTTCCATGTCACTACTGGGACCACAAGCTCATGCAGATAGGAGCTGTCTGTTTTGTTCGTTGTCATCTCCCAACCCTATCACAATACTAGCATGTAGATATTTGTTAGCATCAATAGATATTTGTTGAATAAATGAAAGAAAGGTGAATGAATCCCCCAGGTGGAAGGTTCTCAATCAGGAATGCTTTTGCACTTTCCTCAGGAGATATTTGACAATGAATGAAAACACTTTTTGGGTGTCACATCTGAAGGGATGCTACCGGCCTCAAGTCGGCTGAGACCAGGAGGCTGCAGAGTATTCTGTGCCTGTGGAGGCACAGGACAGTCTCCATGGCAAAGAATCATCCAGCCCCAAATGTGAATAGGGCTGAGGTGGAGAATCTGCTCCCCTCCGGCTGCTCCTCAGGAAGCTTGCCGTTAAAGACAGGAAAGACGCTCTCCCGCCAGCCTCTGTCCTGCAACCACCCGGGGCCACTCACTGTCATTTCTCACTTGTTACTCTGCAACAACCTCCTCTGAGACCTCCTGTTTCCACTCTTATCACTTGAAATACACTCTCCGTGGGGCAAAGTAACATTTTTTTAAAAATCAAGTTAGTTTCCCACTAGAAACCTTTCTAGAACCTATGACTTCCCATGGCCCTTCGAAGAAAATCCTAACTTCACTGCGTCTTGCAAAACTGTATGCACTCTGGCCTTTGCTTCTCAATTTCTACTACTTTGACTCCTCACTCAGCTCCAACCATACTTTGTTTCTCTAACACAGTGGTTCTCAAAGTGTGCTCCTTGAGCCAGCAGCATCAGCATCACCTGAAATTAGTTAGACATGGAAACTTGCTAGGTTCCACCTCAAACCTGAATAGGAACTCCAGAGGAGGGGCCAGCAATCTGTGGTTTGACAAACCCTCCAGAAAGTTCATGCTTACCTAACAGAGAGACCCAGCTCTACCTCAGGGCCTTTGCACTTGCCCTTCTCTTTGTTCTCTACCCTGATCTGCCAGTCATCAAATCCTATTCGAGTCTCAACACAATTGGCTCTTCCTCACATAAGCCCTCTCTGAATATCTAGAGTTGCCCTCTGACCCAAATTAATGGCACACTACTTCATTACAGTAGTAATTATTATATTATATTATATATATATTATATAATATATTTCATTATTATATTATATATATATTACTTGTTTGTATGTTTATCTTTTCTCTCTCATCCGCTACAACACAGGTGTCATTGGAGAGCAGGGAGCTTGTCTATGTTGCTCATCAATATCCCTCGTGTGCAGAGAAATGTGTCTATGATACTTACCAAGTGAATGAATAAGCAGTGGAAAGTGGTTAGAGGAAGCAGAAGAGAAGCTGAAAGGGCAACCCACAAGGTGACAATTTACATTGTACTTAGATGTGGGGGCAGGGAATAAAAGAAAGGAAAATAACATTTTCAAATTGGGGTGCTCAAGAATTTTGGCCCTAGAGGAGGAAAGGCATTAGGAAGGAGGAAAGGGACCAATGAGAAGAGCTGATGTTGGTGCCTGAAGACACATGAGGACACTCAGTTCCCACAGCACGGCTGAACTCTGCTGTGTAGAAGGTGACCTTCTATAGCGGTGATGTGGGTCCCTGGGCTAAAGAGGTTCACACATGAGCTTCCTGCATTTATCAACCTATACAGAAGTCCCACAAAAAACCAAGTCCCAAATACCACGGTTTCTTTATCCATTCATCTGTTGAAGGGCATCTAGTTGGTTCCACAATCTAGCTATTGTGAATTGAGCTGCTATAAACATTGATGTGGCTGCATCACTGTAGTTTGTTGATTTTAAGTCCTTTGGGTATAAACCGAGGAGTGGGATAGCTGGGTCAAAAGATGGGTCCAGTCCCAGTTTTCTGAGGATTCTCCACACTGCTTTCCAGAGTGGCTGCACAAATTTGCAACTCCACCAGTAATGTATGAGTGTTCTTTTTTCCCCACATCCATGCCAACATCTATTATTGTTTGTGTTCTTAATAATAGCTAATCTTAGAGTTGGGATATATGCACAATGGAATATTATGCAGCCATAAAGAAGAAGAATATTATGGCATTTGCACATAAATGGATGAAATTGGAGAATATCATGCTAAGTGAAATAAGCCAATCCCAAAAAACCAAAGGCCAAATGTTTTCCCTGATAAGTGGCTGATGATATATAATGGGGTGGGGGTGAGAGAAGAATGTAGGAACTTTAGATTACTTAGAGGGAAATGAGGAGAGGGGTATGAAAAATGTTGGAATGAGACAGACATCATTACCCTATGTACATGTATGTTTACACGAATGGTATGAATCTACATTGTGTACAATTACAGAAATGAAATGATGTACCCCATTTGTGTACAACAAATCAAAATGTAGTCTATAAAAATTTTTAAAAAATTAAAAAAAATAAGTCCTGGTAGGAACACAGAGATGAATTAGGAATGAACCCTGTTTTCAGGAAGCTTGGTCTAGCATGGGAGCTAAGACTCACACAGAGGTGATCATGAGAAAAGACATAGTGCTAAGAAAGGAAATATATTTGTCAGTACTTCTTTTACATGAAGCATCTCCTTGGTGCTTTACATAAACTATCTCATGTGATACCCAAAAACCTGTTAAGTAAGTGTCTGAGTCTGTTTTATATTGCTATAATAAAATGCCCAAGACTACACACTTTATAAAGAAAAGAGGTTCACATGGCTAATGATTATGGTGGCTGGAAAGTACAAACAGAAAGGCACTGTATCTGATGAGAGTCCTTTGTCTGTGATAGTTCGTGGCAAAGAAGCAAAAAGGAAAACAGCCATGTGCAGAAGGGACCAAGCACATGGGCTGGACTTGCTTTATAATAATATAGTTCTCTTGCAAGAACTAACCTAGTCTTCCATTAATCCCTACAGTAATCCCTTCCTGGGAGTGGTCCCCCATGACCTAATCATCTTCCACTAAGTCCCACCTCTTAAAGACCCACCATCTCTCAGTATCATCACCTTGGAAGCCAAGCTTCCCTCACATGAACCTTTGTGGGACACATACAAACCACATCTAAACCACAGCAGCAAGTATCTCCATTCCACAGAAGATAATAAAATGAATAACATTTGTGAGCATTGGGTCTGTTTCAAGCTAAATGCTTTCTAAGAATTCTCACAGAATTCTCACAATAATCCCAGGCAGTGTTTACTATCATAATCCCCTCTGCAAAGATGAGAAAATTGAGCCTCAGAAAGGCAAATGCACAAGGAGATAGAGACCACTTGCTCAAAAGAGTATTAATTTAAAAAACACGAGTACCTTCATTCTTCCTGTATGCGACCCTTTCCTCTTGACATCACACAGGCGCCAGGCAGCTTTACAGAGGAAGGGGTTTCCACCAGCATGGCAGCCTGGCTGTGTGATGGGCTGTCCGGTGAGAAGGGGAGCGCTCTGTTGCTATGTGCATGAAAATGGAGGCCGATTATTTGGGAGAATGACACGCTTTCTATGAAGGTTGGTTTCAGGATGGAAGAGCCTGTGATTCTGTTCCTGTTGCACATCTGTAGGACTGTCCTTCCCCTCTCCAGACCAATTTTCACTGCATGGGATTATATGACCATTAAAGGCCCCTTTGCTCTCACAGGCAAAGGTTCAAAGTTGAAGGGCAGATACGGAGGCAGGGGCGCCAGGCACTGGCTGGGATCTTGGCAACCCTCACTGAAGGTTCAATTTAGCCAAGGGGCCTGGGAGCTTTGAAACTTTACTTCCTTCCCAATTTTGCCTCCGGCTGACCACAAGCAAACCCATACTGTGGAAAATTCCAGGCAACAATATATATTGGTGTGATGATAAACTCTTTGCAGTCATTCCCACAGCCAGCTTGGACCCAGCACCTCCCCACACACTCCCTCTACCCCCACAAACCCAAAACACCTCGTTTTATTAGAATTCCAATTATGCTCCAGTGATTTTGAATCCCCAGAATTCCTTTATCCCAGAGCAAGAGTAATTGGATTTTTCTCCCTCTGAGCCTCCGCCGCCCCTCCACTTCATCAGCATGCTGGGCTCCTGGCCCACCTGGCCCGTGAAGGAATTGAAAAGATGCCATGCAGCTTTATGAAATCATATATAAGATCTTTAAGGATGCTTTCTGCAGTGGAGGGGGAGTTTTTATTTTTCGATAAATCACTTCCAGCCTTCAGATAACAATTTTATAGTCTGCTAAGATAGAATTTATGATTCGGGGGAATTGCTCATTCCTCCCGGTGTGTCCCTTTCTTGTGCCTTTCCCCACCTCATCCCTTTCTGGGAGGATTCAGGAATGGGGCTGGAGGGGAGGGAGCAGAACTGATTGCCATGACCTCCTAGTGTGCACAGTCCCTCCTCGCACACTGAGCTTGACATCCTCAGAACGCTTTAACATCCATCAGGCCACTTCATCCTCTCAGTGAGGCTGGAAGTGGCCTGAGCAGGGTTAATAACAGTCCATTTTCCAGATGAGGAAACTGAGGCTCCCAACAGAGGCGGGAAGCAAACTCACTTCTGAATTCAAGTCCAAGGCCCTTTGGAACATATTACAATATTCCCCTAATTATTAGTGGCCTCTTTTATCTTTCTGAGCTCAGAAGTAACCCAGGTAGGGGGCTGGGAATATAGCTCAGTTGGTAGAGTGCTTGCCTCACGCACAAGGCTGTGGGTTCAATCCCCAGCACCGCAAAAAAAAAAAAAAAAAAAAAAAAAAGAAGTAACCCAGGTTGGAATGGTTGAACTTCTCAAATTATAGTCTAAGAGAGTTACTTAAGACAATGGGGGTTAACATCTGTCCTTCCCTAATCCACAGATCGAGGTGGTAAATTTTGAATTTGTTTGCAAACCCAATTAATCCTCCTTACCTAACAATCCCGGAGATATTTCCAAAGATGACTGTGACTAAGTCTCATCATCATTCAAAATGTCTCTTATGCCTAAAAAGAAAAATTACAGTGTTGGTAAGAATTTGGAGACCGTCTCATCCAGTATTCCAAAATTACGCAATAATACACTCTCCCACACCGGGACCCCCAGGCCTCTGCTTGAGAAATCCAGCGACCGGGCTCTCACGGTCCTTTCCTATCCCATTCAATCCTCTGTTCATTCACTTCTTTTATCTGAACCACAGATATTTATGAACAGGAAAGACGTTAATGCTGGGAATACCATCCTGAACATCACTACTTAAACAGGAGTAGTTGAAAGAAAGTTCTGGAATCACATTACAGAAATTTAAATTCCAGCTCCATCCTCTCGGACAAGTGCTTTCACTCCCCCTTTGGCTCAATTTCTCCCATGGAAAATGGGGATCAGAATATTGCTAAGTACTAGCTACATGGGAGCTAGGGGTATGGATGAGAAAATAGGCATCCACCGTATGGAATGCTGAGGAAGCATCTACTCCATTTAGGGTGGTGGTCAGGGAAGGCTCCCTGGAGGCAGTGAGCTCTACGCCAGACATCACAACCAAGCAGGAACTGTCTAAGCAAAGAGAGAGGAAACCATTTCAGTAGGAGGAAGTGAAACTGTAGGTCCTGTGCTCAAATCAAGAAAAGCACAGTCTTCAATGAATTCTGAGTTCAGTGCAACTGGAGAAGAGAGGGCAATGGAGAGACCTGAGCTAGACGCTTCCTTTCAGGGAGCTCCGTGCGGGAAACAGTTTCTGTCCCCTCGGTGCGGCACTTAAAGGCTTCTGTAATTTGACCCTAACCTGTTTGTGCAAACGTAACTCTTGATTCTGTACTGTTAACCTGTCTATCAATAAGACATATTTCCCATATCCCGGCCTTGGCTTCTGCTGTTTCCCCTCCAAGGAATGCTTTCTCTAATGGGCATCTGGGGGTGGGATTTCTCAGGACCCCTTGGTGCCATCTTTGGGTAGCAGAATCCTACCTTCTTGTGGGGCAGCCATTCCACATGTCCAGGTGAGGTCATCCTGATCTAAACCTGCCTCCCAACTATGTCCCACAGAGGATAAGCCAGCCCTTGGCCGTCATGACGGGCTGTGAACGGATGCATACCCATGCTCAGCTGCCCAGTCCCCCTGGACTCTTCCACTGGAGCAACGATGCCCTTGGTGCTGCTCAGCTGGGAAGACGAGTCTGGAGCTGCCACACCATCTTCCCTGCCCCAGAAAGGAGGCCTTCTGAGGAAAACTGCCCAGAGGGAAAAGTAGAGTCGCCAGATAAGGAGAGTCAGGTAAGAGGTCATCTGAGCCCTGGATGGACACCTGCCTGAACTGCTGCATTCCCGGACTTGTCAGTCACACAGGCCAATATTCATTCCCCGCCCCACTCTCTCTGTTTTTTTTTTTTTTTTTTTTTTAATTCATTTTTATCGTAAACAAATGGGATTCATCTTGTTTCTCTGTACATGAAGTAGAGGCATACCGTTTGTGTAATCACACATTTACCTAGGGTAATGGTGTTTGATTCATTCTGTTATTTTTTTTCCTTGCCCCCACCCCTCCCACCCCTCCTATCCCTCTATACAGTCCCTCCTTCCTCCATTCGTGCCCCCTTTCCCACCCTCTATATGTGTCATCATCGGCTTATCAGTAAGATCATTCCTCCTTTGGTTTTCTGCGATTGGCTTATCTCACTTAGCATGATACTCTCTGTTTTGAATTAAGTTTTTGTCCCCTCAAGCTGACAAAGGTTCTGATGACTCTCCCTTCTGCCTCCTTTGTGCCCCACCATGACCTAGCACAGACACCAGCTCTTCCCTGACCATCTCAGCCAGGAGCACCGCCCACCCCACAGACCACGCTGGTTTTACTCATGGAGCCTCAGGCTGCAGTAGCCCGATGGTGCCTGTCACATCCGTCCTGAACCGTGGCACATGTTTCATCTAGCATCTGAGCGGAGAACTCCTTATGGGAAGGCAGCCTTGCATCTCCCTGTGTCTCTGGCGTCACAGCAGCCACCACGGGGAGACACTCAGTGTCTGTGGGATGTAAGTAAAGGCACATGGAGAAAGAACATAGGCTGGGAGGGTCAAACCCAGGTCTAATATTTCTTAAATTGGTATCCTGGAAAAGTCACTCATCTCCCCCAGACACCATGTCTACACTTCTTTTCTTCATCTATGAAATAAGAATGATATTTATTAAAGTCACTTCAGGAGAGAATAAGAGAATGAATATTGCATGCTTTGCAAATAAGAGACCTATTTACATCAGCTAAAGCATCCGTTTCTAGCACGGTCCATGGGTAGGGAGCCCCGAGTTTCTGAGTTCAAGACATCTCTAAGAGTAATGACCTGCTTGG
This sequence comes from Sciurus vulgaris, assembly GCF_902686455.1. Lineage (NCBI taxonomy): Eukaryota > Metazoa > Chordata > Mammalia > Rodentia > Sciuridae > Sciurus > Sciurus vulgaris. Next base: position 47,001,597 of record NC_136461.1, read on the forward strand.
CAAGTAGGTGTCCTCAGCGGACTCCATTCACGGGGAGGGAACGGGTGAGCTGTGTGAGCACTGCATGATTCTATGACAACGTCATTTCTCATCCATCGGCACCTGGCAAACTCCATCTTCCCCACGTCAATGCGGGCAAGACGTGACTTCAGCATCTAAAGAGGGGCAGGGTCCCCCTTTTGTCATCTCTTCCCGTTAGTATAATCTTTAATTGGTGACAAAATCAGCAGTTTCCATGCTAGGTAATTAGCATCCATTATCTCATGTATTTTTTCAAAATAACTCGATGAGGTGGACTTAATTATCCTTATTCTAAAACAGAGAAACTGGGGCACAGAAACATTAAGTAACATAGCTAAGCCCCACAGCTAGAAAGTGGTAATGTCATTCAAACCGGGGTGGAGGGGTCCACTTCCAAAGCTCAGTTCTTAACCACTGCACTGCACTGCCTGCCTGTGAGTCCCACTCTCTCAGTTGACAACGGCAACAAAGAGAGGCCTGTGTCTGCTCCGATGGCCTGCAGTCCCAACTGTGCTAACAGTCCAGGGTGCTGGGGGCTTGTGTTGAGCGGGAATGCCATGCTGCTAATGGAAGAAAATGTAATTATAGAGCATAATTACAGTGTATCGTATTCTGTAATTACACTGATGGTATTTAATATAGAACATATTCTGAAGCTAAATGGAATGGAAACACCCCCCCAAACAGAACAGAGTCAGAGCTGCTAAGAACCTGTTCCCTCAACCATGCACAATTGCAGGACCGCTACATACCATTCCTCTTCTTGGTGGAAAATAACCCCAGCCTCCCTATGGCCCGTCCTCCCACTGGCCCCTTGCTGGCCCTCCTTCCTGCATCCTGTAGCCCTTACCGCCTAAGAGTTCCCTGCCCTCTGAACTCCACACTTCTTTCCTACTTCAAAATCTGTCATCTCTCCCCTGCACTGTCTTAAAATTTGCCTGCTAGTCTTTTTGTTTCCAGAGACGCCCCATGGGACTTCCTCCACCTGTCCATGAGCAATCTATTCTAGGATGCAAATCTGACCATACCAGTCCCCTGCCGAAACCTTTTCAGTGACTGCACACTGATGTGCCCAAATCCTTTGGCTCAGCACACAGAGAGTCCTTGGTGATCTGGCCTCTGCTTGCTCCCTAGCCTCACCTCCTGAAGGCTGCCCTCCACCCTGCTCCAGCTTTTCTGAACCGTCCATGTGGGCTCCAGTTTCTTCTTCCTCCCCAGGTTTGTGCACATTCCCCTCTGCCAACAGTGAGAATCTTCACTAACTCTCAGTCATCGTTCAGAAGCGACTCATGTGACATCTCCTAACAAACCCCTCACCCCAAGCTAGGTGAGGTTCTGCTAAAATGTGCCCCTTCAGCGTCTCCTGGCAGAGACTCTTCCCACCATGCTCTGTTGGTTTTCTTCTCAATCTCTCCTTCTAGACTGGAGCAACTAGAGGGCAAGACTGATTTTGCTTTGTTTTTGTTTCTGTATTCCCGGTGCCTAGAATGATTTCTGTCACAGATCAAGTGTTCTTGATCTGTTTCCTCAATACCGAATGAATGAAAGAAAACTATATTCATATTGTATGCAAGCAGTGATGTTTTGTTTTTATGACAAGTTATAAGGAAAACACAGAATCATAAAGGGTCAGAGATTAAGAGTCTTTTAACTCTTCCTTTAATTTTAAAGATGAGGAAGAAAAGAAAACCCAAGAAGTGAACAAACCTGCCCAAGGTCACAGAGCAAGTATATGGTGAATAAAATGAAAGAGAAGATCTTTCCACTGGAAGTTCAATGTTGCTCCATAATATGGCAAAATATTTAGCTATTTATACACAAATATATAGGCCAAGGAAAAAAGGTGTTTGAAAAAATTTTTAAATGTTAACAACAGAAAATATTCAAATAACCAATTTGTCATGAGGCTGTATAGATGCAGTGTTTGGTGCTACGAACTACATGTTTGCATTCCCCAAAATTCATGTTGAAACCTTAACCCCTGTGACAGAATTTAATGATGAGGCATTTGGGAGGTAATTATGGGTAGATGAGGTCAGAAGGTGGTTCTCATGACAGAATTAGTGCCTGAATAAGAAGAGGAAGAACATTCTCTCTCTATCTCTCTCTCTCTCTCTCTCTCTCTCTACCACTTTTCTCTCCCTCCCTGCCTCTCTCTCTCTCTCTCTCTCTCTCTCTCTCTCTCTCTCCCCCCCATTTTCTCTCCCTCCCTGCCTCCCTCTGAATGCATACACAAAGGAAAGGTCATATGAGAACACAGTAGAGAGAAGATGACCCTCTGCAAGCCAGGAAGAGGATCTTCACCAGAACCCCAGAATCTAACCAAGCTGGCACCCTACACTTAGACTTCCAGACTCCAGAACTGGGATAAATAAATTTCTGTTTTTAAGTCATCCAGTCTATGGCATTTTATTATGGCAGCTAATATATTTCATATCACAACTTTCATGATTTTCCTCATCAGGTTTGAGTAAAAGAAAAGAACTATATTTCTACTTAGGTGCAATCTCCACCAGGCTTTTCCAGAGTCACCAACTGCCCTCAAGGATACATGAATGTGCTAGAGAGGAGACAAAAAAAAAAAAAGCAAATACAGCAAATGCAGAAATCATATCTCTACTTCATCCAAAAATATGAATGCATTCAGAAATTTATTTGTTTAGAATACCAAATACCTACTACTTGCACTTGGGGAATACCCCAGAGACAAAAACCTTTGAAGCTAAATTTATACAACACTGGCTTCCCTCTTCTTCCACATCTATTCATCCATTTATTCATTCAACAATTATCAAATGTCAATTGCATGTCGGCACCAGAATCATAGCAGGGAACAAAGCAGAACCCCTGCCCTTATCCAGTCTCCATTTCCACTCAATGACACAGAAGCAGTAGCTTCCATGACATTCTGTCCTCCACCGGTATCTCCTCAGAGGTCCTGCTTCACAGACTGAGAAGTGCATCTCAGAGAAGACAAGCAGGGGGACCAGGTCACACAGTGCATTCATGCCAGAGCTTCACTTGCACTGTGACTCAAGGCCACCTCTATCTGCATGACCAGGAGTCTCTGGCTTGGCACTGCTGTCACACCAAACTCTGTTCAAGCTCTGTGTTCTACCTTCCTGTCTGCATTATCCTGAAGGTTATTTAATTTTTTTGCCCTTCTATATTCCCATCGAGGGAATGAGCAGGATAACACTATTGATAATGGCAATGACTGCAGCATTAACAATAGTAACAATTCTCCCTTCACTTTTGGAAGGCTTACATGAGATGACCATGTGATAAGGGCATAGTGATTGTAAAAGGCTACACTGTCCAATGCAGTAGCCACCATGTACAGGTGGTTATGAGCACTTGATACATGGCTAGGGCAATAGAAAAACTGAATATGCAACTTGAATCAATTTCAGCTAAGTTAAATTTAAGTTTAAATATTAATGCTTGATTCAGTTATTGGAAAATTTCCAACTATTCACAATTTGGGTATGTGAATCTACTTTTCAACAGTCTCTTTTTTATAGAAACTTAATACAGATTAAGTATTTGTAATGAAAATTAGCATCCAAATGGAAATGTTAAAGCATAAATACAGGATCTTGAAGACTTACGATGCAAAAAGAAAGTAAAGTATCTCATTAACAATTTTTTGTACTGGTTACATATTGAAATTGTGCTCTTTTGGATATATTGGGTTACAAAAATGTATTTGGAAAATGAGTATCGCTGTTCCTCTTTGTTCTTTTAATCTAGCTACTAGCACATTTAAAACCTCCTGTTGGCTTGATACTCCACTGGGCAGCACTGGGGACAGGACCAGACATTGGGTGAGGTGGTCTTCCTTCCTCTACTTATTTTCTGGCTCTTCTTCAGAAAGAAGCACTCTCCACTCTGGTTGGGAGAGTGAGTCATTTAGGGTTCTCTGGTTACAACCACTAAAAATCAGCTCCAACAAACTGAAACCAGGTGAAATACAGAAGAACACTCACAGGCTGTCAAGAAAAGTTGCTGTATTAGGCCTGAGAGAGGAATTGGGCATGGGCAGGCCCTGGGGAGCAGGCGTGTGGGACAGCCCCTTACTCCTGGAGGCGTGGTCACTAACGATTTTCAATCTGCATGTCAGACTCCACATTCCCACGATGGGGCAGGGGAGAGAATCTGGTTGTCTGGCTTGGCTTGCTAAAGGCCCCATGGTGGCAGTGGTCACAGGGTACCGCTTGGCGGGTGGCACTTTGACAGGCAGACCCAGCCAGTCAGTCTCCCATACAGAAGAGTCCTTTCTACAGAGAATAATCAACTGGGCTCCTACTGCTAGAGGAAAGAAAGTGGACCTTGAGCAGGCAATAGCCACAGATGCCACTAGCGGAGTGGCCTGGATGCAGGTCACTACAGAGAGGTGTTAGGAGGAATGTGCCAAGGAATGGATTCCTGCTCTGCCCCGGACTCAGGCTTCCCATGGAGGAACTTCTCTGCCCCTGTGGGCTTCTCGTCTTCTCAACCAGAAAATGGGAGAAGCGCATTGTGCCGAAGTCTCTCCCATTAGAAAAACATCAAAATTGCTTTAACTCTTGCTCTTGCCTTCTCAGGAATGGACCCCACCTGGGCACATGAGGTGGACTATGCACTCTGTTGGAAGAACAGGACAGTTCTGGCTACAGAGCTCAGCCGGAGCCACACCCACCATGACACTGCAATTCTGCCACTCTTCCCGGTGCTCAAGACCCTCTGCTGCCTCCTTGCTCTCTCATCCTCTTTTATAGCTTTGCTACAAAATGAAAAATCAAGAGTTGGCATGTTAAGAGAGAGTCCTTTAGTCTAATTGATCGGGAATTGCTAATTCAGCAAAACCAAAGTCTCAGGAAAAGAACTTAATTCCCTACATGATCTCACCTGTTAAAAGAGAAAGAAAAGATGACATAGGGCTTTATACAAACCCATTATATCAGCCCCAATTACACTCTTTAGTCAACAGCCTCCTCCTCTGCTTACACAAGGGTCCTTCAGTGCTGAGACCAGTGGCAAGAAGGACCAGGGAGAACTGCCTTTGAGTCTTGGTTGTAATACAAGTGTGTGTGCACTTATTCATTTAGGCAACACAATGTGGGGAGGCAGACATGGTTAAGACCTGGTCTTTGTCATCAAGGAATTCACAGTCTACTAGGGGAGTTTCATAAGTGAACAAATAATCATACGGCAAAGAGACAGAGGCAAGGGCAAATCCTTACAAGGTTGGAGAAGGAGCCAGCTCTCAACCTGGGAAGGTTCTTTGGGAAGATGATTCTAGGCAGAGAAAACAGTATCTGCAAAGTCAAGATTTCATTACCTGTTTGCAAAGTAGAAACAAGTTTGACTGAAGCATAAAATGCATAAGGAAATGATAAGTGATGAACACCAGGAGCCTGTTTCACTGTCTGCCCAAAAGGGGCAATTGTCCCTAACCTCCCTGCCTCTTTGAGTGGTATGAAAATTAATATGCATTTCTTTGCAATCATTCTTTGAAAATTGTGGTGCGCTATGGAGGCAGGAGTTACGGTGAACTCTTAAGAACTAGCACAGTCTTCAGGGGCCTCTGGTGACCTCTTGGCCCTTGTAAATGAGACAGTTCACTAGATCAGCTGTGCAGGGAACTTCCCCTGGCAGAATGACAGTGGAGCAGATGCCCATTTTCTTCCCCCTTTCTAACCTCCTTGCAAGCTTGTGTTTGGCCTCAAAGTCTGCCCTTCTTCTATTTCCATGGTGTAAACTTAGCTCCTCTCCCTTATGATGACTTGAAACAATAAACTCACCACCTAGGTATACTAAGAACTTCCTGGTTGTTCTCTGTTCTGCGCCCATTCCTATTGCATGTATCCTAATCCATGAAAGAAAAACAGAAACCACTTTGTCTTAATGGCTACATACTGAGGTACCAATTCTTATTTCCAGATAGCACAACCCTCAGGCCACACAGTCAGGCCAGTCATTCGGATTTCAAAGAACTGACATGTTTCTCTGCACAATTTGCAAGCAAAGCAATAATGCTCTAATTATGTGTCTATTATTGTCATCATCATAATGCACCCACATAGATGGTGGCAGCAAGACTGGGTTAATATATTCATTAGGAACAGGCATGAGCAACATGACATTAATACTGCTAATAATACCTAATTGAGCCTAATTACAATGTGATGCCTAATATATTGTGATGAATTTATTCTCAAAGTATTTACATATTTGTAGTTAAGTAATTAGCATTCAACCCATAAATAACTCCTCAAAAGTCCACTCCAGCACTGGAGCTGAAGGGGGACTGTATATACCTCCTGCTTGGATGGCCTGGCTAAAAAAAACTCTTAATTTGTGCAGAAATATATATGTCACGTCTTCCTTAAAGGCAAAGTGATGAGTCCCAGAGGGGAGCATTTGGGGGAAGGTGGCAGAAGGAGAGAGATTTGTTCCTATCAACTCCAAGAGTGTGGCTGAGATTAAGAGGTTTCATGAGAGGGTTTTGCTGTGCTTGTCAGAATACACAGGGAGTCCCATGATCTGTCCTGGGTAACAGAATTGAGGAGGGACATGCACAAACTTCAAGAAGGCGATCCAGGTGGAGAGAGGCTCTATGAGGTGCAGTGATGGTACTTGGCCTGTTTAACTTGCAGCGGAGAAGAGTCCCCAAGCTGGCGGTGTTGTCCTCTCAGATTTGAAGGCTGTCATGGGCCACGGCAGCAGGCTGTGAAGTGGGCAATAGCATAGGTTTTAAAGTCAAGGAGATCTGCTTGAATCTCAGCTCAGTTGTTTACTATCCACATAACCTTGGGCCAAATACACAGTGCCTCTAGGCCTCTGTTTCCCCTTTGGGTTGTATTAATTACATTACCCAAAAAGGAGTGCATGTCTGAAATCTGGAATTCCAAATCCTCGATTCATCTGCCCTGTGAAACAAGAGTTAAACCCAGGCGCTAAAACCAAACTGCATTTCAGACCTTTTCCCGCCATTTAAAATCTGGTGATGTCGGGCAAGTTATTGAATCTCTGTGGGACTCAGATTCCTCACTTACAAAGTGAGGATTAATTTCACACCTAACTCATAGCGTTGTCATGAGAATTGAATGAAAAAATAATTCATGTAAAGTGCTTGGAGCAGCTGGCACACAGGAAGCATTTCATGTTAGCTAGTAGCATTATTGTGGTTGCCACACCTTTTGTTCAAGGTCCTGCTGCCCAAGAAAATACCGTCCCTGCATAGCTGAGGCAGAAATGGAATTTATTACAGTGATTAAGTGGACAAGCAGGTTTTTGAGTGCTGAGGTCAAGGTCAAGGTTGGATTTTCAGAATAAACTCCCACAGCTATGTCACAGGCTCCAAGAGAGTTGTCATCTCAACCAGCCAGAAGCCACCAGTTCCAGCTCCAAATCCATCTTCATGACTGTAGTAAGGAGAAAAGAGTGGTCAGGAATCTGCCACTGTCAGGAGGCTGCAGCTCTTGTAGCCAGATGCTCAGCCACATCATGCCTGTTGCCATCTACACCAGCTGCCTTGCATCTCCACACCCTTTAAGAGAGTAGGTGGACAGTCAAGCCTCTGCTAACGCTGCTTTAGAAAAAAAAAAAAAAAATCAAGCCTCTGCACCCATGGTTTCCAACAGAAATAGGAAAAGCAAGTCTTCCCTCATTTCCAATTCTGACACCAGCAAATCTAGTTGGCCAGGTTTCAGAAACAACTTGAACCCCAGGTGCCAGGAAATCTAGGAAGGGTAAAAATTTGAGATACTGCAGTACAGAAAAGTTCAGTGGGAGGATAGAATGGATGCTGAGTTCTACTTCCTCTTACCCATCATGTCACCTCTGCTATGTGAAAGGGGAATAGATAACATCTTAGGAAAACAAGGCGGCAAGACCAGACAGAACTTCATTCAAAGAGCTCTATCTGGTTGTCCCCACAAAGCCTAGAAAACCTCTTTTGCTCCTTCAGCTTAAGGGTTGGACAGGAATTTGGACAAATATACAGCTCCTTGGGCTACATCCCAAACTTAGACATTGGGTCTTATTTCCACAGTAAGGAAAACCTCAAAAGAGAGTGTGCTTCTCTCCTATGGCAGAGAGCTGGGCACCTCACAGAAAGTCAGTTCCTCCTTTCATGATCCTGTTTGTGTTCCAAGAGGAGGAGAAAAGGAAGGAGATCTCCAAGGGGAGGTTGGCTTCAGACGTTTCACAGTTCCAGCTATCTGCAGGGTAGTCTCCATTTTCCAACTGCACCTGCCCAGAGTCACTCTGTGCTTTTCTATCCCATGGTGCCAACCCCCAAATACAGTATCGCCAGGCTCCATACTCTTCGGCTCATAGTTGGGTACAGTCAATGGTACTGGCAGATGACCCAAGTTCAGAAGGGAGAAAGGGACACATTTCTTCTTCACTTTCTCCAGATTTCAACTGAAGTTCTGATAGTGTCTGCATTCCTCTGTGGCATATCTCCTGCCAGGCGGCCCTTCTTCCTGGGCTCCAGGAACATCATCCTCCTCACTTTTGCCTTAAATTCTAGGGGATGTCGTGATTTTTCCCTGCTGCTAACCCCTGAGTGCACTGTATCAACACATGTTGGCTCATTTAACCTTGCCCACAGTTCTATTCAATTCCATTGTTAAATCATTCTGTTCAGTTAAACACTACTTCTTGTAGGGCTCCTGACTAGCACTGACCTCAAGGAAAGAATAGCTAAGATAGAGCCTTTACACTTCTCTCAAGATTACCTCACGTATATTCCCTTTACGCCTCCCATGAAACTCTCCATTCCCTCCTAAGGGAGCTCTGCCCTATTCTTGGGTTACATCAGGGTGTCCTCTCTCAACAGAGAGGGGGATGGGGGCTTAGCTTCCCTGGGAAGTTAGAGTATGCAGGCAGCAGGTGGTTAGGGCAATAAAATGAGATGGTGCATGTGACATTCCTGCAGAGTGCTAGCACACAGTAAGGGCCCGGCGAATCACTGATGGCTCCTGGCCCACTCTCCCCTCTCTTGTCCCCAATCCAGAAACCAGACAGTTGAGAGTTGGGATGGCACAGTGATTGATCTCTGTGAGTAAATCACCTCAGTCCAAATCCAAGCTCTGTTCTGTAGTGTTGGGCAAGTAACTCTGTGCCTCAGTTTGCCTGCCTGAAAATAATGGTGATAAATAGCAATATCAACCACATAAGATTGTTGTTAAGGACTAAATGAAAAAAATGTTCAAAGTATTTAGAACAGTGCTTGCCATATAGTAAGTGCTCAACAAATTGTAGCTATTTTGATTTGAACACCTTGCTTCATGAAATGGAGACATTTTGAAACCACATTCTGGGGAAGGGAAGGGTGTTTGTCAAGTTTTACACTCTCTAGGCCCAATTTTGACCTTAAAAGACAGGTAGGGTTCACTCAGTCCAGGAATTGATTATACAGCAAATCCTGGAAGAGTTATTTAATCCAGAGTTTTCAAAAGATGATAAAAGAATGAATTGAAAAACAAATTTTAAAATGTGAACTGTATACCTGTATATATAGGGAGACACATTCAACTTCCCCACCCTCTTTTATAGGAAATGGTCTAGGATGACCTGAGTTCAAACCTCACTTTACCACTTGCTAGTCAGTGACCCTAAGCAACCTGTGTAACTACTTGGAGCCTCAGTTTCCTCATCTTAAAAATAAAAAGTGGAACCTGAGGTATCTTCGTCTCTGGCTAAAATAAAGATCAGCAGGACCACTGTGCATGAAGCCTACCTACTCCGTTTCTCCTTCTGTACCTCTCCTCTATGACGAGGCTCTGCCTAGGCTTACTCCAAGTACAGTTCTCAGATACCAGGCCTATGACCCACCGAGTTCCTTGAGCTTGGCTGTTGCCAACAGGTTACTCCTTGTCATTAAGTCTTCAAACTCTGAGTCTCCATTCCTTTATTAAACTGCTTTCTTCAGTGATGTTATCTCAGTGAAAGCATTTTTTAAATCTCCCCTCTGGAGATGTGGCTCAGTAGTAAAGCACTCCCTAGCATGTACAAGACTCTGAGTTTGATCCCCAGTACTGAAGGAAAAAAATAAATAACTCTCTTTTTGGAGGAATAGATCCTCCTTGCTTGATACCATGCTGCACCTGTGCACTGCACCCCAGTGACAACTCTTTGTGCATCATATTATACAGAGCCCTGGAAGCATGAATGAGCATCGCTTCTAAATCAGCACAGACCAAGCCCATGTAGGGTTTACCAGCCCCAGGGAAAGATGTGGAAAGGAGGCTGAATAACCAAATGGAATAACCAAATTCTGTCCCCCACCATTTCTGGTTTTTTTTTTTTTTTTTTTTTTTTTTTTTAGTCTATTAGTCAGGATTCTAAAAAAAAAAAAAAAAAAAAAAAAAAAAAGCAATAGGTGTGTCAATAGGTGTGTCAATAGGTGTGTGTGTGTGTGTGTGTGTGTGTGTGTGTGATCCTCCAGAAAATCCATAAGGGATTCTATAAGGCAAACACACAACCTTTATCTGAATTTACCTTTCATTTTTACCTATAATATTCTGCCTGATTAATGCACTGAACTACTTCACTCTGCTTAGATGCCTAGAGTAGTTTGCATTTTCTGTGGGTCCTATTTCAGTGGACCCTGCCTAATACAGTGAGCAAGATAAGAGATTAGAAGTCTAGTTAGTAGTGGTGATAATTGCTTTGGGATGACAGGATGGAGGTTCAAAACTGAGTAGCAGTGGGATGAGGAGAGAGAACAGGAATCAAGAAGCACTTGAGAAACAGAACATTAGGATTTCATCATAGAATCCTAACCCTGGGACAGCAGGCATCTGCATGACTCCTAAGCCTCTGGTTTGAGGAACACTGAGAGACGGAGTCGTTCAGTAAAGCAGCACAAGTGGCGAGTGCTGTTTTGGATGTGTTTTCAACAGGGCAGGCGGTGGACAGGTAAGTATTTGGCTTTGTAGGTAAGTAAGTATTTTGTAGGGCAGGTAAGTATTTGGACATTTATCATGCTGTATCCCAGAACCCCTTCCTACTAAGGACAGGAGTCCTTCTGTTTTCAATGATTGCTCTAAACAAAAGATCTAAGTGGAAACTGATGTCTATGTCTGAAATTTTGCTTATCTGGTTAATTTAATTTCTGGAGAGATAAAACCCTGGACTATGCAAACAAATCTGCATCCTTTACCAGGTTTTCTAACCCAGGCAAGGGAACCTCTTTCCTCCATTTTTTTTTTAAATAAAGATTTTGAGTCTAGAGATATGGACTGCCAGAAAATCACAGAGAAGCCATTCATAAAAAATAGGGCCAAGAAGAAAGACCAGCTATATCCTGATAGTGCTAACATCCCTGATTCTAGCTAGCCTGGAACAGCTGTGTCTAAAGGTCAGAAAACCCTCAGTGCTGGATGCAGATCTGAGTTACATCAGCAGAGAATATATAACCAGAACCTTCAGGGCAAAGAGATTGCTAGGGACAACTATATAGACTAAAAAAACAAATGGTGAGGAACAGAATTTGAGGAAACCCCAATATTTTAAGGATAAGCAGAAAAAAAATAGAAAGGTGAGTAAAATGTTTTTTAAAAGATGGAAGAAGCATCCAGGGACAGTGGCTCTTGAAATAAAAGGAAAGAGATTTTCTGAAAGAACGGGTCAACCCAGTCTAACATGGCAGAGGTGGTAACTGAAAAGCAGCCATTCAATCTGATCAGGCAGATTACCAGGAGCAGAAGCCTTCTTGCACCAGGCCTAAGGATTGGTGGGAGGTGAGGAAAAAGAGACAGGAAGTGAGAGGCTCAGGATAATAGTTGGGGTAGTCGGATGCAGTGGCAGTAGTGAACTTTAAGCAACAAGAAGATGGTGAAGGAAAGTGAAGAGAGGTGACTTCTGGGGACTGGGCAGGATCCCAAGCACAGTGGAAGACTAAAGTTCGCAAAGCACTTCCTCACATGCCTTTTCTTTCTCAATACACGTATGGGATGGTTCCTGGAGAATTTATTAGCATCCCACTTTTCAGTGATAAAGCTAAGGTTCAAAGAATTAAGGTACGACCAAACATTCTGCAGTAAATGGTAGATCCCAGAATAAGAGGTCCTTTGACCTCTTGTCTGGTGCTTTTTCTCCTATAACCACATTTTTCTTACTACTCAGGCTAAGGCTGACCTCTGCTGTGGATTTAATGGAGGGTTTTAGGAAGAGAATTAACCCATACTGAGGACGCTCGCCATGTATTGGACACCATACTGAGCACTGGGAGTCACTCAGCATATGTTATTAAGTGCCCACTACATGCCAGGCACAGGAGCTGAGAATGTAACAGGAAACAACAGACAAGTCCCACCCTCTGGAGATTACATCCCATCAGGGGACAGAGGAACAAGAGACCTCCTTGTATGCCTACATTCAGTAACCTCATATTGAGTGCATAACATGTGCCAAATTCTGTTTAGGAGCTGGAGACATAGCAGTGAACAAAATTCAAAATAAATAAGATTTAGGTCTGGTATTGTGATGCCTTCTGCTTTGGTTTTCTTGTTTGATTTTGGTTTTTGGTTTTTTTTCACTAAGGATTGCTTTGGCTATTCTGGGCCTCATTTTTCCAGATGAATTTCATGAGTACTTTTTCTATTTCCATGAGGAACATTATTGGAATCTTGACAAGAATGGATTCACCACTAGTCTCAGTTATCCCACTCCTCAGTATATATCTAAAGGACTTAAAAATCAGCATACTATAGTGATGCAGCCACATCAATGTTTATAGCAGCTCAATTCACAATAGCTAAGCTATGTGAACCAACCTAGGTGCCCTTCATCAGATGAATGGATTAAGAAAATGTGATATATGTACACAATGGAGTATTACTCAGCCATCAAGAAGAATGACTTTATGACATTTGCCAGCAAATAAATGGATCTGGGGACTATCATGCTAAGTGACATAAGCCAGTCTCAAAAAAACAAAGGTTGAATGTTTTCTCTGGTAGGTGGAAGCTAACCCACAATAAGGGGGAGGCAATGCGGGGAAGAACAGAAATGCAAGTGTAATAGCGTAGACAATGGGGAATGGAGGGAAGGGAGGGGGATAAGCAAAGGAAAGACAGTGGAATGAATCTGACATAGTTTTCCCACGGAACTCTAGCTAGAATAAGATATATGCTATGCTTGTATAATTATATCAAAATGAATTCTGCTGTCACATATCACTAAAGAGAACCAATTTAAAAAAGAATAAAAATTAATAAATAAGATTTATATGGTGATAAATGTTATGGAGAAAAAAATGAAGAAAGCGAGGAATCAGGACTTCTGGAGTGGGGAATCTTGATGTTGAGAAGGTTGGTTAGCAAAGACCTCACCGAGAAGAGAAGGTCCAAGCAAGGTCACCAGGTGAGGGAGTAGACACTAGGGCTATGTGCTGCAAGAGGGAACAGCAAGTACCAAGGCCCCAAGGTGAGCACATGCCAGGGGCGTTCCAGGAATACCAAGGAGGCCAGTGTATGCTGAGTGTGGCACAGCCAGAGCAGGCACAGCCAGGAGGGGTACAGTGCGTGGGGTGAAGTGGGGAGGTAGAGGCAGGCAGGCTGACGTGCAGTGGGCTAGATATGTTGGGCTCGGGTGAATGAAGAGGATTGTGGAGGGTTCAGGTACAGTGGGCCGTGGAGTTGAGGGATAGGAGGCAGAGTGAGGCAGAGCAGATTGAGGGGAGGTGGCAGGGAGGGATGCATGAGGAGGGGTGTGGGGGTGCTTTGGGACAGACTGGGTGGGGTTAAGCAAAGGAGATGTGAGTGGGAAGGGAAGGGGCAGAGTAGAGGAGGACAGGCTGAGTCGTGATGGCATGGGGTACATTTGGTCAAGGTAGCGGACTGGGCTGGAGCTGGACAGAGCACCAGAATCTTCCAGACACACAGCACTAAGGACTGTGGCTCTGGCTCCCAGCAAGGCGGGAGCCTAGGCAGTGCCGACATGTAGGGTGCCATGACCTGACTTCCTAACATTTAAACAGCACCACCAAGGCCACTGAATTGAGAATAGACTGCAGGGAGAGAGGGTGAGCCAAGGAGCCCAGCCAGGAGATGATGGATTTAGTCCGAGTGAGGGATACTGGAGACCTAGACCAAGGTGGCAGCCGGGGAGGTGTCAGAACATGATTCAATTGGGGAGTGTATTTTTAAAATAGAAGTGTTTGTGCTGGACCTTGGATGTGTGGGGAGAGGGAGAGTCAAGGACTATGTCAAGGTTGTCCTCTGAGCAACTAGAAAGATGTGGTTGCTATTGAATTGACTGGGGAGTCTGCAGGACCAGGATTGAGGGGCCTGGGTGTTTCACTTGGGAAATGTCAAAGTGCTGTATTCCAGGTATCAGATAGGAAGCCGGCCATGTAAGTCTGCAGTTCAGGGGAGAGATCTGAAATAAAGATAAAAAGTAAAGGATCATCAGGACAGAGAACATGAAGAGGTTTCCACCAGCCAAAGACTGGACAATTAATAAGACTACTAACTGCAATTAATTGGCACACATAGAATACATTTAAAATTCCACGTGTTCATACATTACTAGAAAGTATCATTGGTTACTTTTAAGGTGCTACAGAACAAACTCATTATTCAAAAAAACTGGTAAATTAGAGAAAATAAGTATTTAAACTGCCTTTCCTTTATAAATTGCACTTCTGATAATCAACCCATTGATGAAGGAAAGTTTTTTGAATAGAAATATTATGATAAATTAAGAAGAAACAATGGAGGTAGACAATCACCATCCTGTGAACCCTTAGGAAATATTGATCCCGGACAGTAATCAACAGCATCCAAAGCGTCCAGCTGGACATGATATGCCTCCTGTCAGACACCAGCTGTGAAGTATTCTTGCCCCAGAAATGGAACCTGGCTCTAGTTAAGCCTCCAGATCTATTTACTAGTTTACAGGAAATACAGGAGACAGAAAGACCTGCTGAAAGATCCTCAGTGGATACAATGAGCCAAGTCCAGAATGTAAAACTCACAGCAAAAGGAACCCAGTTTCTTCAAGTGAACTGCTATAAAATAAGAGAACGAAAATATCCATAAATCGACATACCAAAGAGCTGTACGTTAACTTAATGTTATATGTGATATCGTTTAAATGCCCTTTTAAACATATCACTGATTAGATATTTGATAATATTAAGGAGTTATTGCCATTTTCAAGTGCCATAATAGTAATGCAATTCTGTTTGAGAAAAAAAAAAACTTAATGCTTTAAAAACATATATTAGAATATCTAGAGTTCAAACTGTGTTACTGTAGATGGGAGTAGAGTGGTGGAACATGGGCACTTAACACAATTCTTAATCCTTAACGGTATATGCTTTAACTTATCTATAATTTTAAAAATGTTTAATAAGATAGTTATTAACATAAGTGATATGCTTGAACTTTTTCATAATAAGCCAAACACCGAGAGTATGTGAAAGAAATTCAAGGACAAGTAAAATCATCTATTCTGGTGGGAGACAGTAGGGACAATCAAAGGGAACAAGGGAACCTTCTGGAGTGGGGGAAATTTCCTGTATCTCTGTCAGGCGATGCTTTCCTATGGGTTTGAAATCATACAAATAGTCATAAAGCTGTAAGAGATGCACATTTTATTGTATGTAAAATTATACCTCAGTTTGTTTAAAAAATGAGTCACTAGCACATAAATAGTTTCCAACTTTATAAGACTGGATGAGATTGCTAAGGAGCAAGTGGAAAGAGATCAAGGACTATGTTTGGGGGCTCTTCAACTTCCAAGAGCCCAGGAGATAGGACAAAACCAGAAAAGGCAGTGGAGGACAGTCCGTGGGGTGAGAGGACAGCATGACAGTGAGGGGTACTGGAAGCCAACAGAAGGAAGGCTCCTCTGGGTGAGAGGCTGTGATGGACTGAGGGGTGCTCTCGAGTACCTTTGAAGGAGTGGTCAGTATAGGGAGGGAGGCTGTTCCAACATGCTAAGAGGGAAACAGCACAGAGGAATGGACAGGACCTGGAGGTACTGGATGCTTCCCTCCCAGCATCTCTACTTGCAGAACTGTGGCAGGGGCAGGCAACCCCACTTCACTGAGCCTTGTAGTCCTCGGGTATAAAGCAGGTAGTGACTTTTGTCTTAGTTTCTTTGAGTTGCTATTTAAAAAATTGCACAGGAGAGGAAAGGGACCAAGGAGCAGGGGGCAGGGAGAGAGGGGGAAAATGCTGGGGAGTGATATTGGCCAAATTATATTATCATATTGTGTGTGTGTGTGTGTGACTATGTAACAACAAATCCCGTCAATATGTAAAACTATAATGTACCAATACAAAAATGAGGAGGGACAAACTGCATACACTGAATGGCTTAAAAATCAAGAGAATCTTATTTCTTGCAGTTCTGCAGGCTAAGAAGTCCAAGATCTAGGTCCCAGCAGATCATGTATCTAATGAGGATCTGCTCTCTGGTTCACAGATCATATAGGGGATCCCTGAAGTCATTTCACTGTCACCTCACATGTCAGAGGGAGCCAGGGTCTCTCTGTGGCTTCTTATATAAGGGCAGTAATCCCCTTCACAGGATTTCTGCAGTAATCCCCTTCACGGGGGTTCTGCCCTTTGACCTAATTACCTCCCATAGGCCTCACCTTCCAAAAGCTATCACCTTGGGGTTGGGGGTAGGATTTCGGCATGGATTTTTGAGGGTAGGAGATACAAAGCCATTGCTTCAGACCACAGCAATGGAGGATGAGTGGCGTTCATACCTGAGAGGCCCAGAGGGGAAACTGAAATAAAGTAGGAGATTATCTCAAGTTAAAAATTAAAAGAAGTTAGGAGAGTTGATTTTTAGGAATTCTGGCTCCAGAAAAGCCCTGGGGCAGTGGAAAATCAGGAGTGAAGAGCCACCTATAAACAGTGGGTGTGCCTGGGCTCTCCACAAAGCCCTCCTCTCCAGAGCAGGAGTTGGAAGCAGATTGCCAGATATACTCAGGCTGCAGCCATGACCTTGCTGGGCCCTGAGAGTGACAAGAACAGAGCCTGTAATTATTAACCTTGCCACTTGTTTCTGTAGTTTATTGTGACAAGACAATGCAATAAGGAGGAGGTAATCAAAAAGCAATTTTGTAGCAGTAAGCTTAAAGTGACAAAGCTTGCTTTTCCTAAATAAATCACCATTATTCCCATACGGCTTAGGACTGACAACTTGGGTTTCCTTAGTAACCGAGTACTTAGCTAAACCTGTGGCCATGTGAGTGAGAGTAAAAGGCATCTGGAGGGAAGAACTAGTTGCCAAGTCTTTCCCAGGAGCCCCCGTACCTTACAGGTGAGAGCAGGCACCATTAGCATGCCTGCCTGCACGCTTTGCATCTGCAGTATTCTCTGGGGATCCCTGAGGTCTATG
Organism: Sciurus vulgaris; assembly: GCF_902686455.1. NCBI lineage: Eukaryota > Metazoa > Chordata > Mammalia > Rodentia > Sciuridae > Sciurus > Sciurus vulgaris. Next base: position 47,018,979 of record NC_136461.1, read on the forward strand.
ACATGTAGTAATTTGTTATTTTGAAGCATCATTAATTTGGTTTTTGAGAGCCATTTGCTTTGCTAGTGAGCAGGTTTGCGAACCCCAGCATCCAGATCTCAGCATGGCCTTGGAGGTTTACAAGAGAAAACTCGAGATCACTGAAACTGTACCAAAAAAAAAAAAAAAAGGTTTCTTGATGAATTGTGCTCCCAAAAAAGAAAGCCAAGAGCTAATGATGGTGATGGAAGGGAAGGAAAAGTAGTGACAACTAAGCAAGCAACGATTCTTAGGAAAAGTTTTGTGGCAAAGATACTCTATTTTCGGTTGACATTTGCAAATATCTGGATTTACAAGGTTTCCGAATACATCTTTTGCCAGTGTTAAATATCTATGATGTTTTTAAAATGTCAGCTCCTCCCTTCATTTCTTCCTTCCCCTCCCTGTTTTCCTTCCTTCTTTGGACACAGTTACGGAGCACCTGCCTGGTCGTGGCCACAGGCTCATGCATGGAGGTCTGACAGCCTGGCTGCAGGGAAAGACGTGCGCACAGATGGGTGACAGGCCTAGGCTGGGAAACCAGAGGACAGTGTTACCATCCTGCCCTGCAGGCTTTTGGGGAGGTTCATGAAGTGGTAAGATTTAGGTGAGGTTCATAAAGTGGGGATACTCTTGAAGGACCAGTGGAATTGGACACATGGCACTTACTGTGGGCCAATGACCAGAGGAGCTGTGCCAGTTTGAGCAGGGCTGAGGCCTAGACTTGCAGAGGCTCTGGGGCTTAGAAGCACCAGAATTGCTTGGATTTCACACTCAGATCCATGTCATGGCAAGAGGCCCCCCTCCGAGTTGCTCCCTGCCTGTCCTTCCACCGGGGCCTCTGTCCAGAATGCTATCCTCTATGCTGCCTCACTGGGCCTCCAGCCCCTGCTTCCCACCCGGCTCTCTACCTAAAGATCCTGCCAGCTTTCTTCATGGTCTACAACGGCAGGTTTTAGTTTTAGTTTCCTCATTACATTTGTTTTCTGTCCTAGAGTCTAAGTTTCTTAAAATCAGACAAAACATTTTTGGACCAGGACTGTATCCCCAGCACCTGGCCCAAAGCCTTCTCTCACAGGAAGACCCTCCAAGGTACTGGCTGAGTGGATGGTGGCAGCACTCACGGGTGAATGGACACAGAGCAAGGGCACTCCTTCCTCCAGGCTTTCCCTCCAAGTGGGGAACTGGGTCCTGCCTGCACGCCTTTCTGTGTACCGTGCCCAAGCACTCTTAACAGCCCTGCTGCAGAGTGCCTGCCTCACTCCTCTGCCGCTCCAGCCTAGAGCCCCCAATAGCAAGGAGCCACCTCAGTCTCCCCTGCCTGGCGCCTGGCACACATGGTTGCTGAACTGACACTTTGCCACAGGAGCAAGTGTTCTGCTGGGGGCAGAAGGAGGTCCAGCACCTTCTGTGTACTCTCATCTCCCCATCCCCGGGGAAGAGGGCCCTGGGTGATCAGGGCTTCCCTTAGGGAAGCTTCACAGTCCTCCTCCAGCCCCCTCACGTCCTGGGTGACATCCGGGAGCCGAGGCGGCCCTTCTGCTGGCTGCCAGCTTTGCCTCGCATCCTGTCTGCCTCCCAGGCACTCCTCTTTGCAAGCCGACTCTACCCCGAGGCGAGTGTCTGTGCTCCTGCGTGTGGATAATGAGGTTGGAGGCTGTGCGAGGCAGCAGTCTGAGCAGCGAGAGGGCCTCCCACACCCGCCTTTTTCTTCTCACCCAGGCGCCAGCCAGACGGTGGGGCTTCTCTCTGGAAGGTGGCAGGATTGCACATTTGGTGGGTCTTTCACACCGTGGTCTCAGCTACTCTTAACCAACAGTCCTATGAATAAACAGGAGGGAGAGTTAGGCGGGTCACAAGTGTGGAAACAGGGAAGGGAGGCTGCACATGCAATAGGGTGGACGGGGAAATTCTCAAAATCTCAGTGGAGGCCTATGAGGTCAGGGAAGAGTGAGGCTGGTCAGGGAAGAGTGAGAGTAGAAGGAGGTGACAGCAGAGAGGAAAGGATGCCAGACAGGCCACTGGTTCCTAACTGACTACTCCAGCCACTGTGTGGAAGACAAAGCATCAGAGGACAGGAAAGCAATGTTGGTGTAGGAGGCTGCAGGGATGAGCTGGGCTGGCAGGAGTCAAGACAGTGAGAAGAAGTTGTGCTGTTGGTGTAAAAGGTGGAGCCAGCAGGATTTCCTCAGGCCTTGGATGTGGGATGTGACAGGAAGAAAATCCAAGGATGATTCCACCTCAGAACAGCAGAGAAACAGAAAGGACAAAGTTGCTGCCTATTGAGATGGAGGAGGCTGCAGACAGAGCAGATGTAGAAAGCGGAAGAATCAAGGGACTTATTTTGACTTCTTGGATTTGGGATTTGGGTTTAGGAAAAAGGTCTGAGTGGGAGATATAAATTTGGGATCTATCCCCTTACAGATAGCATGCATTGCCATTAGAACAGATGAGGTCACCCGTATAGTGAGTGTAGGTAGACAAAATATGAGTCTCCTGGTGCATGCCAATGGTAGGAGGTGGCTTTGACACTGAAGAGATATTAGATACACTTGGAAAATTAAACAAACTACATTCTCCACATGCCCCAGCTCACTCACTCCCTTCTCGAACTTCTTAAACAAGACTCTCCCCCCACAGACTCTACTTACTCCCAACCCAGCAACCTAGCTTTGACTCCAACCGTTCCATGAAAACTTCTTCCTCCAAAGCCATCAAACACCTCCAGTGAAGGATCCTGAGTGTCATCCAACACAGCTTCAGGGGCATTCTTATCTTTAGAAACTCTCATTTCCAGCCTAAATGAAACAACAGATGACCATGAGGACTTGCACCTCTGAGAGTTGGAGCCTGTGGAGTGCATCACTTGGGTCCCTTTCTGGTTGACTTGGGATCAGGTTCACCCAATGGGAGATGGGTGGGCAGGAGGAGGGAAGTCAGGCATATTTTTATTCTGCTTTCCCATGGTTTCTTCCCACATCTGGTGATAGTTGCATCCCCTCTTTCTGGGTTCCAGTCCTCACTCTTTCTTCTCCTGGTTCTAGCCTTTCTGTCTCAGTTTCTATGACTGGCTCATCTCCTTCTGTACACCAAATGCTGGTGTTCCAGCCTCCCTAATTTTGTCTTCTTTCCTTATTGAACCTGATATTGATGGCTGTGTTTTGCCCGTGGTTGGAACTCCCACACAGATCTTACACGTCACTGAACACAGCAGCTATCGCTCTTCCCCATGCATTCACAGGGATGTGGTGGCCCCTGTATTCAGCTACTCACCAGACCTCCAACGATGTCTCATAGACACCTCCAAGTCACCGTGCCCACCAGCAAAACAAGCTTCTGCCTGCACAAAACCTCCCCTCCCCAGGGCCTCTTCAGTTTGCTTGGTCATTCCCTCTTCCTGGGATTCCCCCCTGCAGATCCCCCTTCCCACCTAGCTTCTTCCTGGACCTCCCTGCTGCTAGCCTTGCCCTAAGAGAGGAGGGTGGCCCCCTCTTCTGCCTCCAGTCCTTGTTTTTGCTACCTCTAGCATTGTCCTGTCACTGGGTGGAGCATCTGTTATTTATGCCTCAGGCCTAACTCAGTTAATCTGTTCCATAATTTATGAGACAGCTAACCTTAGCATGTCTGATTTATTGAACAAATATCAGAGAGTATTTAGATTTGGTCACTGAGGAGCACAGGGCCTGCAGTCTGGCCAGGGGTACCGTGGGGGAAGAGCATCAGATGGCTCCCTCAGCTTTTCAAACTAGTCATGGTCTTCCTCACTAGAAAAGAAGCCATTATCAACTCCTGCCTGTTCAACTAAAGTCCTGACAACCTGCAAAGTCCTCACCTCCCGGCTGTCAATCTCAATCTCTCCCTCTCTCTCTCTCTCACGCATACACACACACACACACACACACACACACACACACATACACTTTAGAGTCCAGTTGGTCACAGGTTGAAACCAGCTCTTCATCTTGGTTGAGTGAGCATGTAGAATGAATCTAATAATACCTGCCTGAACTTCTATACTGAGAAAATGCATGGATTATACTGAGTGCCAAGAATTTTACAAACATTATCTCATGTACTGCTTGCACCCAGTTATTGGCTGGCTATTACCTACCACATAAGTAGGTCACTGGATTTTGGGGAAGAATGAAGGGAGAGAAGGATGTATTATCCCCTATCCTATAGAAGTAAGGGAGTGGGAAACACCCACAGACAGAGCAGTCACTTCATCTGAGGTTCCCAGTTGCCATAACCCGTTCTGGGCCCCAGATTCTTAATCTTTTGAATTTCTTAGCTCTTGTATCACTTCCCATCTCCACTCTACACCACTGAGATAAGGCCGGCACCTTCCTAATGATCTCCCTGTGGCAAATAGTCACGTAAAAACAGATTAGAAAGATGAGTCATTAAGTAAAGATCCAAAAGTTCAAAAAAGAAATGAGGAAGAGGAGGAAGGAAGGAAAAAAACAAAGGATTTTTTTATTTATCTCCTAAGTATAATCAAATGACAGCATTATAATACGTGACTCTAAATCCCTCCTTGGATGTAGAGTATCTAAAGAAAGAAACACAATGTCAGTGATGCCTGCGAGTCCTGTTTGGGTTATTGCAACTACCCAAGTCAGAGCACAGGGAACCCCTGCACCCCCCCCACCTGAGCCTTCTCCTCCACTCCAGCACCTCCAGACATGGGTTCTCTCTCTCTGTGTCTGGGCCCCCAGCCTGTCCTCCACCGGAGCCTTCGGAGTTCTTTCCAAAACACAAGCAAGATCAACATCTTCCCTGTTCGGAGCTTTCTGTCTTTCCCCTGCCTCAGAAAGTAGTGATCAAACTTAAGTGTGCTTGAGGGTCACCAGGAGCCTGTTAATAATACAGATGCCTAGGCCTCGCCCAGAGATCCTGAGTCTGTGGGTCCTGAGAGAGACCTGGGAATCCACATTTCTAACAAGTACCCTGCCCCACTGGGCATTCTGGTGCAGTCTAAAGATTACATTTAAGAACGGGGAAGGGAAGAAGAGCGAGGAAGGAGGACTCCCTTCAAATCCTTCAGAGTGGTCAGGGGATCCTTCACCTGCTGGTACCTCCTTACTACCTTCCAACATGCCATCTCTGGTTTCTCTGGAGAACATAGTGTCCCCTGAGCAATCCCAGCAGTTCTGTACCCTGCTTTGTCTGCAGAGCACATACCACCACCCGACACATTTGATTAGTGGCAAGCTTCTTTTCTGCCCTCCCCCACTGCAATATAAACTCCAAGGTAAGCAGAGATTATATTTGACATCCCTTGATACCTAGATCAGTGGTGGACACATAGTAGGTCATATCTGTTTTTATGGAAGATAGAACGTCAGAGAGACTGAAACCATGTGCCCAGCCCCTCCCCACACCCGTCAGAGGAGTTGCACTGCCCTTGGGTCCTGTGACTCTGGGGCCCTACCCTTAGCCACGATCTATCTTCTGTGTGCCAAGTGAGCAGATGACCAAGGGCCAGCCAATCACAGTGACCCACTTCCATCTTAGAAGGAGATAGTTCTAGGGGTAGGCTAGATGCAAAACAGTCAGCCTTCTTCCAGTAGCAGGGAGGATACTGATCTGGAGATGTCCGTGAGAGCTTCCCTCCACCTGGACAGTAGTAGAAAAGGAGCATGCAGAGTAAAAGATGAGGAGTGGGAAGGCGCTGGCTGTGTGGAAGCCCTGGTGGCTGCAGACAGTCCTGATGTCACCCCACGTCCCTTCCAGCTAGGGAGCCATTCCTCCACTTTTGTTTCAGCTGGTTTGAGTTTGTTTTTACACCATTTGCAAACCACAGAGTTCTGCCTAATACATAGAGACTAATTATGTATGTAATAAATTACGACTTGCTATGGAGTGCCAGGAAGGAGCATGCAGAGTGCACAGAGGACAGACAATAGGTGGGCCTAACCCCATCCCGAGAGCCAGACTGCTTCTCTGAGGAAATGGCTACCAGAGAATGAGAAGAGTTTGCTAGATGAGGTTGGGGAGAGAGCATTCCAGGGAGGGGAGCAGCAGGCATGAAGACTCTCAGGTAGGAGCACCGAGCATCCTCAGAGAAGGCCAGTGCAGAGCACTGTCCCTGCTGCCCCAACCCCCACACGTGCTGGGATCCTTTCTGTGTCTGCGTGACCTGCTGCTAGAAGCTTGCCTGGTACCTGCGACCTCCGCAGTCTTCCTGGGCCCTGGAGACACCTACCTCCCCAGCAGGGCAGCCAGAAGGGTCTGGGCTGCATCCTCCTCAGGTGTCCAGTCCCAGTGACATGGGAGAATGAAGCAGGACAAGTTCTGGGGCACCATGGCCAACTTGGCCTTCTTATGGGTTAAGCTGAGTCTACAACATCACCAAAATCACTTACTTGACTTCCTGTTCTATTACCTGTTTCTCTGCTTGCTCCTAAGAACAACTGGACTAGAAACCACCTGTACCTGAGGATTTTGCTCAGAGTCTATGCTGGGAAAATGGACCTTAGATGGCCAGTGTGACCAGAGCCGTGGTGGGGGGCAGTAAGACTAAGGGACAGGGATCACCATGGTATTATCATGGGTTAAGCATGGGGTTTTGGTCTCTGTTCCAAGAGCAGTGGAGCCACTGAGGGTCTTTACACAGCACAGCAACTGGCACCTACTCATGCCCCAATGTCCCAGCCTCAGCACATTGTCCACATTGCTTCAACAGCCGTCTCACAGTCCAGTCATCAGCTTTAGCCTGGGGTGTTTCCTCTGCCTAGAAAGCCCTCTCCTCCTTTCTCCATTCAATGGCCTCTGACATATCCTAGGAGACTTGCTTCAGCATCGCCTCCTCCAGGAAGCCCTTCCTGATGTCCACTATTCACAGCCTCCACCAGGGCTGGACTAGACAGAGCTTCTCTATGCTGCCCAGAGTTCTGTCACTGATTTCCCTTCAATAAATAAACATTAGTGTCCTCACTTTTTATTAAAGTAATCAAAACACTCCCAGGTCTCAATCCTGGATTCTGAGCTTCTTGAGAGCAAAGATAATCAGTCCATTCTGGTTTTTTTCAGTCTTATTAGTATCTAGTAAAAACTAGCACTTGCCTAGCACAGGTAGGCCATGGTCCCCAGCACTTTACAAGCTAATATCCATGACTCTCCTGTGAAGAAGGTGACTATTATCCCCATTTTGTAAATAAGACACTGATACACAGAAACACTCATTTGCCTAACACCTCACAGCTAGCAAGTGACAGATTTGAACCGAGGCTAAAAACAGGCTAGACATGTGGCTCAGTGGTAGAGCACGTGCCTAGCGTGCCCAGAATGCACGAAGCCTTGGGTTTATTCCCTAGCATTGCAGGGGAAGGAAAAAACTAATCTGTTGGGCCATGCTATAATGTAGGTCCTCCAAGGAGGTGAGTACGATTGTGATTATAATTATCACAGCAATTATCATTAACATTCTCATTAAAAGGGTTCCACATTTCAGGCTTCCTTAGCCCACTTGTCGTCTCTTGCCATCTTTCTCGTGCTCTTTATCAGCTCTTTAAAGCTGCTCCTGTCACTCCAGCATGACCTCACAATGAAACAATTACTGTGATTAGATTCCCACCTATCTCAGGGTGGTAGCCTGGGAGATCCTTGTCTTCCTGACAAGATTTTAGGGAGGACTAGATGCCTTGATGAAATTTTGGAACCCCCAGGAGGCCTATCAGTCACATTTAAAAATCCTCTCTGCAGCAGGACGAGAGGAAAGGGATTTCCATGGGGGATTTTCATACTGTCCTGTCTGGTTGAAATCTGAAGACCACAGACCCTTGCTCAGTACGCTACGTGTTTTCCTAAATGCCCTGCAGCATTGCTACAGGACACCAATCTGTCCTTCCAGGTTTTATGTCCTTCCTTTGCATCACTGTTCTTACACTTTGGGGCCATTGCTAAGAGAAATTAATGTTACTTAACACAAGCACTGTGATATTGTGGTAGTCGATCTGATAATCAAGACAGTTACTAAGTGACTAATGAGCAGGAATCATGTACAGCATTGGACAGCCAGACAATGATTCATATCCCAGGTAGGAAGGAAAGGGGTTGAAAAGACCATGCTACTCAGAACAGTGTGAATTTAATAATGATGAATTCTCTATTTCTGGATTCTCCCTTAAGGGTTCTCAGACTTCAGTTGACCTTGAGTAACAAGTAAAGTGAAGGTGTAGATAAGGGCAACTACTATATTCAGCACCCACCTGAAGCCTGTGTGTGCTGAGCAGCAGGCTACAAGCTGACCTTAGAGATACCTAAGGCCAGGTCACAGGCTTCAAAGAGCTCGTGGCCCTGAGGGAAGTACAAGAAGCAAGGGGATCATTTTAATACTAGGAAAAGTACTATAACAGAGTACCTCCTGGCGGAGGCAAATATGGAAGGAACTTCAGAGGTGGATTCACATTTGGATTCTTGTTAAATGGCATAACTTTGAGGAAAACATTTAGACTCTTGGAACTGGGATTGTCTTGTTTGTACAGTGAGAGTACAGTGTGTAACCATGTAAACTGAATGAGATGATTGATAAGTACTCATCGGACCCAAGGCTAACATGTGTTGAATTATCCCTGAGGGTCAGGCATCATTTTTTGCATCCTTAGTTCCATCATTACCACCACTTTATAGACGAGAGAGCTCAGGCACTGTCTTGGCTTGGATTAACCACGCAGAGGCACATCTTGACACAAGGACTAAAGCACAAATAGATTATGGGGAAGCATAAAGAGCACAGGTAACATTGGCACAGGGGAAAGCAGTCAATTACTGCATTGTTAGACCAGCTCCTCTGGAAAGTGAGCAAAACACATGCCTTAGAATTATCCCAGTCCAAGGCAAGGGAGCTGGGGCATTTATATCCCACATCTGTCACATGTCGGTTAAAGGCGGTCCCAGGCGATTTCAGACCTGCAAGGTAGATTCTGGAGGCACAAAGGCAGCCCTCCAAAACAGATGCAGGTGCTGGTCATGGAAAAGTGGGCTAGACAGACCCCAAGAACTGACAGTGTCTCCTACAGTTTCCCGAGGGTAAGAAACTTGCCCAAGGTCACACAACACACAACTGTTCAGTGGCAGAAGGATGTAGACCCAGGGGGCCTGACTCCAGTGTGGACTAGTTCCACACTCCCTGCAGAGCTGGTCACTTAAAGCACAGCTCTCGCCCAGGGTCGTCATTGTCATCCTGATTATCTTTCTCTGGTCCTACCTGTGGAGATTAAACCCAAGGGCAAGTATTTAAGTCATCCATTCTACCTTGTGTCTTGCTGGAAAGAGGGGATTTGGGAATTGAATCTTTAGTTCAAGCCCTAACTGCCTGCCTAACTAGACAGATTGCTTTTCCTCCCTGGCACCGATTTCCTATAAAAGTAGATGTCAGACTGGATGATCTTTAAGGAAGTTTCTCCGATGTTGGGCACTTCCCTCATGTGGCTTCCACCACTGTGCAGGGTGCCCTCCTGGTGGACCCCGGCCAGGAGGCGTCTCTAGTTTGGTGGTGTCCGCCCCTTCAGAGAGCGGGCTCCTGATTAACCAGGACTGAAGGGAATTTATGTCTTCTGAAAACCCTCCTCATTGGGAACAAGAGGAAATTAAATTGCTCACCAGAGTCGGTAACAGATGGTTGGCTCCATCTTCTATCTGACTGGGCCCCCCCCAGAGAGAGTAATTGAGGGCATCCTGTCACATGAAAGGGACCGAGGGGGCAGGGGAGGCTGAAGGATGGCCCGGAGTCCTCTATTCGGCATGTAAGTCATTCTGATGTCTCCCCATTTCTCAGTGAAGGAGAAAATCAAATAAAACCCGGAAGGAACTACAGAAGTTTGTAAATAGGGCACACTGGGGTGCCTCCCGTCTTCCCATCTCACTCTGTTGGTTTTGTTTGGGTGTGTGCCCTCATCTCAAAAGCCAAGCTGCAGGTTTCCCAAGCATCTGGCCCAGGAAACCCTACTTGGCCAGCTCCAAGGGAACCCCTGGACCCATTCGGAGGCTGACTGGGCCCAGCTCATTCATGCAGTAGCTGGCTCCCCTTCAAAGCCTCCAGTTTCAACCAAGAACTGACATAAGATTCCTTATTATTGCTCAACAAAGGAAGAAGGGAGAGTTTACCCTCAACAACCGTGCTGACAACACCCACACACAAAATCCCACTGTACCTCCTGGAACCTTCTTATCCCCTCCCAAGGTATCCCTGAGCCAAATGCTCAGCAGAAAGTTACCTCCTCCCTTTGATGTCAATTCCAAAGAGGCTTTTATTGAGGGCATGTCGAAGGAGTAAAACTGGGGTATAAAAGAACAATGTGGTCAGAAAACCTGAGTTTTAATTCTGGCTCTGCCACTGGCAAGCTGTGTGTCTGTGGACAGGCAATTTAGCCTCTCTGGTCTCACTCTTTTGATCTTTAAAATGCAAATAGAGATCTTTAAAGCAGAACTCCTTGTTTTGAGGATTACAGAAGGTAATATACATAAAGCAGGCAACAGAGGGCCTGGTACTCTAAGGGATGCTTCATAAACGTTTATATTTACAAAGAATCACCAAAGCTCAAATTCAGAAAGAAACGTTGAGTTCCCTTTTAGATTTACCAGCCACTGGATGATGGAACCACACAGCCAGAATTTAAATGCATCCAGCCCCTGCCTGTTCCTGATCTCACCTTAGTCACAATGGTGGTAGCTCAGCTTGCCATCACCTGCCTCCCCTGGATGCCCACACACATCTGGCTCACCCCCACTCCACAGGTCCAGAAGGTAATCTAAGGACTTCTCCAGTCCACAGCCTGGTCTGAGTTAAACAATGCCAACCTGCCATCACACAGGAACCTCCCTGTAAAAACATTTCACACTGGTCAGTGTGGCGATATAATGAAATTATAACACGTTTTAATTTTGAACATAAAAAAAAAGTGCCACCACCGATGATACAGTCCATGAAATCTTTGTTCCAGAAGCACACAAACTTCTACATCAGCACTCAGGTTTTTTCCTACTTAAAACTTAGCAGCCTCCTGCCTCCCACCACAGATTGGATCCTGGAATAGATAAAGGACATCAGTGGAAAATGGGAGTTCAGGGGAGTTCAGGGGGTGCATTAATGCTCACTTCTTTGTGTTGACCAATGCTCCCTGGTGACCTATCAGCCCTAGGGAAGATGGGTGGAGCGCATGTGGGAGCTCCCTGCTCCACCTCTGCAACCCTTCCTGAGTCTAGTCATTCTAAAGTTAGAAGCTCAGGTGTTGAAAAGGTAAGGTAGAAAATATCACATATTGCATGTAACACATGTAAAGATTGAATAAGCATGTTTACTCTTCCACAGAGAAATGAATAACCAGATCTTTTCATTGCTTACACATAGTAATCATATTTACCATTTCTGTTGTTGAATAGTTTTTTGTGCTAAAATAAATACTTAATTTCTATTTTTCTCTTTTTAGTGCTGGCACTTGAACCTAGGTCCTCATGCATGCTAAGCATGTGCTCTACCATGGACGTGCACAAGCAGCCGCAAGCCTTCTCTCTAAGCCACAGAGACCAGGTGCAGCCCTTGGCCCTACCCTGCCAGGGTGCCCACAGTAGTGAGTGGCTCTTAGGCTGAAGTCCTTCTCAGACCTGCTGTCCCCAGTGTTCCTCTTCTGTGATTCAGGCTCCCAAGCTGAGCTTGTGCATGTGCTTTTGTTCTTGCATCTGTGGAAAGTGTCTCTTGCTAGAGGATGGAGAAACCTGGTTGTGTGGTGAGAGTGACAGTCCCCCTAAGGGAATGCAACGTTTTGCACTCAGGAAGCACATTTCACCCAGCCAAGCTTGCCATAACCGCCACTCCACTTGTCTTCCTCCTCTCCTCTCCCCAGTGAGGGAATGGTCAGGCTCAGAGAAGGGAAGCCATCCCAGAAACAGGTCTCCAGCCTTACAGAGTTCTCTCTGCCAGAATGAGATTCTCCAAAGACATCCAGAAGCCACTTTCTTTTAAGTGACCAACCATCCTGATGTTCCTGGGACCGTCCCAGTTTTAGAACTGAAAGTCACCCATCACAAGACAGGTCTATTCTTGGGCAAAGTAGGATAGCTTCCCTGAGTACCCCCAAACCACCTCCTTTATATTGTTATTGAAATTTATATGTAGTTCTTGTTTCTTTATCATAGCACTCATCACAGTTGTAATTAAGAAATCAGTTGGGAATTTGTTATTTGGTTTTGTCTTGTCTATTATACTATAAGCTTCATGCAGCCATTGATCAAACTTGTATCCTTTGTTTCTTATCCATTACATGATGAATGAAAGAATGAATGAATGAATGCACGAATGAATGAATTGTTCAATGAATGCTTGTTACATGTATAAGAATACCTAATTAACCACTTTTGCTCAGATCAGCATTTCCAAAAACGTCTTCCTTCCAGGAGTTGTTAATACTGGTTACAAAAAATAAGGGTTGCCTTGGTAAAAGAAGCTCTAGGACACCAGGTTAAACAGTCAATCTTGGTTTTGAGATTTTTGCAGTGACCTTTATATTTGCTGAGCAAGGTGCAATCAAAGGGCTGGGTGGAAGGGATGGACAGGTAGTGCACACTGGGTTTTCCAGACATTTTATCCATGGAGCCTTCAGCAAGAGTATATGGGGGACTTAGGCTGCACAAAACATCCTCTGAGAAAGGCTGGACTAGGTAACTGAAAAATGTGTACTTGCTGCTAACTGTGCTTCCAGTCTCCTCTAGCCTGTAGTTATGGTCACTGTTGTTGATGCCATCGTTGTTCCTGGTCAGTGCATAAGAGAGAGCCAAGGAGGAAACATGCTGCCCCTGTTGTAGAGCTGCCTCTGCAAACTCCTGTGCTTCCCCCCTACAGTGAACTAATGCTTCATAAAAATAAATCACCATGGTGTTCTGGCTGGTTTCCAAAATACTCCTGAAGGATGACAAGCTGCTCCAATTTGTTCTTCCCAAGCCCCAAGTCACCTCCATTCACAAGCTCCATGATCCCTGAATTGTGGAAGGCAACTCTGGCCATCCTGTGAGAAGGGTGTCCGGGACAAAATTGCCCTCATTCCATTAGACAAGAGCTCCATGCTCAGTGGGGAGGTGGCCAGATCCCTACAAGGTGCAGCGACCTCCCACGTCATTATTCACAAGTAATGACTTATCACTCACGGAGAGTCTGCAGAGGAAGAAAAATCAAAGAAGGGGCTTGCTTAGCTGTCATGAATGCTAAAAGAATAGCAGCAAGGGGTGGGCTATAGAATAACACCTGCTCCTAGGAGGAGGAAATAATGGTGCCTTTCAAAGTAAATTCAAAATTGTTTTGAAATACATCAGCCAGTGATTGGGTACAGAGTCATTTGTCAAAATGAAAAAAAGGAGAGTTGATCAACTTTTCAGACTCAAAAAGAACACAAAGGTAAACTTTCCTGCTATATGCCATTTTTTTCCCCTACATTCAGACATGTGTTGCATACCAACATTTCAGTCAAGGACAGGCCACATGTCTGTTGGTAGAGCAACTGGCTGTACCATATACCCTAGGTGTGTGGCAAGCTGTATCCAGGTTTGTGTAAGTACACTCTGTGATGTTTGCACAATGACCAAATCACCTAACAAGACATATCTCAGGATTCAAGCCTGTCCTTAAGCAACACACGGCTGTGTGCTCATGTTTTAACTCATTCTCTCATTTAGCAAATGTTTATTCAAAGGTCAGTTATATGTTGAATATTATGCTAGACATGAGAGGCTCAGCAACCAGCAAAAGAAACATCACCTGCCTTCACACAACTCATAGATGAGTGAGGGAAAGTGAATAATAGGTAAGCAAACTCTGACCAAGGTCATGAAAGAAAAGGAAGGTCATGAAGGAAAGATACTCCGTGCAAATGACAAAGGCATGACAGGACACAGGAGTTAGTCTGAGCAATGAGGGGAGGCTTCCTTGAGGAGGTGACATTTGGTCTGAGAGTTGCAGGATGAACAGAAAGTCTCTCATTTGAACATTGTGAGAGAGGCATTCAATACACCATATATCACAATGTTTTGGCAGTGTGTAGCAGCAAACTCAACTGAAATGACTTACACAAAAGAAAATTGTAATAAAATTAGAGGAGGCACAGTTTCCAGTGGGTTAAGTGGTTTAACAATGTTATCAGAACCAGGTTCTCACCTCCTTCTCCCTGCCATCATCCTCGGTGTGGGCTTTGCCCTTTGGGTTTGCACTATGCAGCCTCATGCAATGGCCTCTACAGCTCCAGGCATCGCAAGAGGAGACCAAATTCTGAGGCAGAAAAGTGCCTTCTTCCTCGAACAGTGCCCCGCCCCCAGGCTCCTTTTTCTGTTGAAGAAATCCTTTCCTAGTGTTTCCAGCAGACATCCCCTAGACGAACCATTGGACAGAAATTCATCACATGCTCAGCCCTAAGCCAATCATTGTCAAGATGAAAGGAATTACCATGATCAGCTTAGATCAAGGTCAGCCCCCTGGGGGCTTAAATCATTCTCCCCAGAAGTCTTAATATCTAAACAAAAGCAGCATTGTTTCAGCAAGGTAGAAGACAGGATTTTACCCACAATCAATTTTATAATTAGAAAACTGAAGTCAGAGGGTTACACAACTTGCTCATATCATTTTCAGTTGGAGCTCAGATGAATCTGACCCCAAGTTCATGCCTTTTCCTCACCCTGAAATATGCATGCAGTGAGGACAGCCAGATCCAGTGGGGCTTTTATGCTGTGTCTCAAGACATGGGACCCATCCTGGCATTGAGTCTGTGGGTGAAGGATCCCAGCTATGGAAGAAGAGGCTGGGATCAGGGAGGCCCAATGCATTTTCAAGGAAGAAATTTGGGGACATGGAATATGAGTAGAAGATATAACTGTAACTAAGGATCCTGTTAGGGTTGCAGAAATGAGGGGAAAAATGCCAGTTCCTAGATTGAGGCTCCAGCAGCCAAGAGCTAGGCTGCATGACTGGGTAAAACTCTGTACTCCTCCTCCATCTCAGAATGCATGGCATACTGCCTCGGTCGTTAGTGGGGTGAGGTCAGAGCAGGTAGGAGGGAGCAGGGCAGACCATGAGAACAGTTCAGGTTCTCCATGAACTGCAG
Source organism: Sciurus vulgaris (assembly GCF_902686455.1). Classification (NCBI taxonomy): domain Eukaryota; kingdom Metazoa; phylum Chordata; class Mammalia; order Rodentia; family Sciuridae; genus Sciurus; species Sciurus vulgaris. Next base: position 47,034,083 of record NC_136461.1, read on the forward strand.
AGTAGAGAAGGAGAGAGTCAAACAAAAGAAATAGGAAGGAGTGGTCACAGAGGTACAAGAACGGGAATAGTGTAGAAGACTGAATGAGATTCCCATCACCCAGGAATAGTCAAACAAAGATCTGGCACAGAATTTAGATAGAATATACTTGGATGCATTCGTGCATGTGTCAATCTAAAAATAATCAACCAGAGAGAGATTTTTCCAAAGAAACATGACATTTCTTTGGGAGAAGCAGGGCACTGCAATGGGAGTACGCACGTCATAGTAAGCCATGGGTGTGTTCGAAGAGGTAGAGGCTGATGGAATGAGCAGGATTATGGCAGCTATTTTGAAACATTAATCCTTGACCATAACGATTAATGACAAAAGTGGTGTCAGTCCAAGGATGAACAGACAGTTGCTGGGCAGAGGTCCTTGAAGAAATACATTTTGTATAAGGTCGTGATGTTCTCTGTGCAAGCTGTGGTTCTATCAGGCAGTTGTGCATAACAAGCCTTCCTGCATGACCTCCTGGCTTTATTTACTTTTTGTTGTTGTTGTTAGGGATGACACAAGTGACTCATTTGGATTCTGACAACTTTCACATTTCTTTTACACATGCATGAATGAATAAATGGCTAATTTGGGGGGGATACCAGGGATTGAACTCAGGGGCACTGGACCACTGAGTGACATCCACAGCCCTATTTTGTATTTTATTTAGAGACAGGTTCTCACTGAGTTGCTTAGCACCTTGCTGTTGCTGAGGCTGGCTTTGAACTTGTGATCCTCCTGCCTCAGCCTCCTGAGCTGCTGGGATTACAGGCATGTGCCACTGTGCCCAGCATAAATGGCTGATTTAATGCATATGGAAAGGTCAGATAGAAGGCAGGACCCGTAGATATCAAGAGAATGAATAGGAAGGCTCTGAGAGTCCAAGGATTGGAACCCAAGAGGAATGAGGCAGATATATTGCTCTTGAAGATGGCTGGGGAGTCTCAGAACCTGACCCTTCTTGGACCTGAACATCAGTGAGAGTCTTCTTGTTCCCATCCCTTTCCAGATGTGGCTGCAGAAGCAGGCCTGCTGCCTCCCTGCAAGAAGATGTGCAAGCCCTCTGACAGACTGGTCCGGTCCTTGGAGCAAAGCCTACATTTTTACAAATGATAGAATACCAAGCAGATGGAACTGCCAGGAAGGATGGGAACAGGATAAGAGACCTCCAAATATGAATTTAAACTAAATCTAAACTCATCTAAACTAATCTAAACTCAAGGATTACCTTGAATGAGTCCTTTTGTTCTACTCTAGGATTGTTTTCAGTCATGCCTCTGTCCAGAAATCCTAGGAATGCCCAGGTCAAAGAAGACTCACCACTTCTTCACCCACATCCCCTTGACTTCCCAAGCCAATGCCTCAGCTCAAACTGTACTTTCAAAGTGAAATGCTTGCCTAGCCCAAATCCACATGTCCCTAAAACAGACAACTTCCTGAAGCCAAACTGCCTTATTAAAGAAATGCTCTGCTATGGTTTGAATATATTCCCCAAAAGTTCATGTGTTGGAATCAGAATTCCCCAAGTGATACGTTAATGGTATTGGGAGATAGTGTCTTTGGAAATTAAGATTTAGATGGGATAATTGGGGTGGGGCTCCCATGATAGCATTAGTGGCTTTATAAGAAAAGGAAGAGAGACTTGCATTAGCATTGCTTGCTCTATCTCACCATGTGCAGTCCTCTACTGTGTTATAATGAAGCAAGAGGGTCATGCTCTCAGATTTTCCAGTCTCCAACACCTTGAGCTAAATAACCAAACCTCTGTTCTTTATAAATTATATGGTCTCAGGTATTTTGCTCTAGGCATAGAAAATGGACTAATATGCCCTCATTTAAGATAGTTGGTCACTTCTGTAGTATCACAGCACTCATTCCACTATATTCATGTTTCTTTGATAATTCCTTTGCTTTCCCTCAAGCCCAAGAATTTTGAGGCTAGAGTTGTGTCTACTCATGTATGTATCTTCAATAACTGACACAACCACTGACTATTCTACTCATGTATGTATCTTCAATAACTGACACAACCACTGACTATTAGTAAGTGCTCAAATCATGTGTATTAATTTATAGGTATAGATACAGATATGAACATAGATATATGACTTTTGAGGGAAAAGTGAATGACTGAATAGGAGTAAGGAATTAATGAATAAATGAGAGGCTTGGGTTCCAATCAAGATGAATATGGAGGCTTCAATTTGGTTCTCACTAAAAGTAACTGGAAGCCCTGTAACACACTCACGGAACAAATAACTAAGGCTGTTGAAACACAAGTGGTTGGCTCATGAATTTGCTAAGCAAACAACATCAAGTAACAGCAAGCTGTTGGTAGTTTTCTGTTGATTTCCTACCCCCCAGTCCAGACTCAAAGACAGCAAGACGTTTAGAGCCATGCCCTGGATAAAAATAGAAGAGGCTCTAAGAAAAACCTTCAAAGGAGTAGCTTCCCACTCCGGAAGGTGGAGCTTGATTCCTCTACTCTGGCTTTTGGGCCAACTTAGGGACTCACTTGCAAAGAACAGAGTTTGGAGAGGGCAGGGCTCATATATATATATGAGCTTGACGAGGGAGAAAGGAGGCAGCAAGGATGTAGCCAAGTGATGAAGGTTAGAGAAGCAGAGATGAGCCACGTTGACATCATGCAGTCTCTGAACGGTATGATGAGAAGGACGCTTCACCCATGGGACCTCAGTCCATCCTGAGACAGCATCAGACAAGCCCAAATTGGAGCACATTTTGGAAAATACCTGACCAGTACTCATCAAAACTGTCAAGGTCAGGAAAAACAAGCAAAGCCCGAGAAAGTGTTATAGATCAGTGGAAACATGGTAACTAAATGCAATAGCAAATCTTGAGTTGGATCCTAGAACAGAAAAAAGGACTTTGGTGGAGAAAATGGTTAAACCAAATAAAGTCTTTAATTTACCTAATGGTATTCTATCCAGGTAACTTTCTTGGTTTGACAAATGTACCATGATAATGTAAGATGTTAAACATCAGGGAAGCTGGATGAGGGTATATGGAACTCTAAATATCTAAAAATAAAATATATCTGAAATAAAAATATATTTTTTTAATTAAAAGGAAGGGGCTGGGGTCATAGCTCAGTAGTAGAGTGCTTGCCTCTCACATGCAGGGCACTGGGTTTGATCCTCAGCACCACATAAAAATTTAAATATAGGTATTGTGTCCATCTAAAGCTAAAGAAAATTTAAATAAATAAAAAAATAAATAATAAAGCAAAAGGAAGGCTGGGAAAACCTGCTTAGCATGTGTGAGGCCTTGGGTTCAGTGCCCAGCACTAAAAATAAATAAAAAAGAGCAAAAGTATTAAAAGGACATACCATACAAATACTGATCATAGAAAGCTAGAGACTAGATTAATATAAAAATAGACATTAGGGTGAGAAAAAATACCAGAGAAAAAGGGAGAGAGATAGTTAATGATAAAGGGGACAATTAAAAACAAAAGATAAATTTAAGACGAGAGGAAAGTATTTGAAACTCACCTACATAGGACTTATATTCAGAATATATAAAGAAGCCTCAAATCTCAACAATAAGAAACAAGCATCCAGTTTTTAAAAATGGACAAGAGTTGTGATCAGACACTTCACCAAAAAGTTATTCATGTGGCAAATACGCACAGAAAACAGATTCAGGATTATTAGCCTTTAGGAAATGCAAGTTAAAATTATAATGAGATAGAACTAGACCCTAAAAGGAGGACTTAAAGGAAAAAGAAAAAGAAACACCAAGTGTTGGAAGACATGAGGCAACAGAAACTTTTACTCATTGGTGATGGAATGCAAAATCATAAAGGCATTCTGAAAAACAGTCTGTTTTCTTAGAGTTAAAACTACATTTTCCTTATGACCCAGTAGTCCCATTACTACATATTTAATCTGGAGAAATAAAAGCTGTGTTCACACAGAAACCTGTACATACGTGTTATGACTGCTCTTTTCATAATCATCATTCACAACAATGTCAACTGAATAAACAAGCGGTGGCATCTCCATGCAGCAGGATACTCAGCAAGTAAAAACAGTAACAAACAGCATGGGTGAATCTCAAGGCACAGCCCTGAGTGGAAGAAAACCGTCTCAAAAGTGTACACAGTGTACAATCCCAAGAACACGACACTGGATGAGGCAGAACTGCGGGGATCCACACAGTTCAAGGTTCAGGGGCTAAAGGTAGGGAAGAAAGCTTGATTACAAGGCCAACAGCATGGGCTGGGGGCTGTTCTGTGTCCTGATTGTGATGATAGTTATGAATTTATACATGTACACCCAGAAAAAGAAAGTCAAGTTGACTGTATGTAAACTCACATAATAATATAATAGCAATAACGGTAGCAGGGAACGAATGTGAGGCCTTTGCTTACCTTATCCCACCTAAGAGGAACTTTTCACACCATCTAGGGCAATCCTCATTGAGCACCCAAGTCCCATCTCTCCAGGTTCCTCTCCTTTTGTACCTCGACTATTCACAGAACCCACAGCACACCACGAAGACTTGGAAACCTGGCACCAAGGCCACTCTGGAGTGACTCATCCTCAGCTCCACAGACCGTGGCCCACTGCCCTCTGGCACTGGCCAAGGGCTGCTGCGTCAGTGCCACAGGTACCCTCGAGTTCTGCTTCCCTCCGGACACTTGACTCTACAGAAGGGAATGTCCCTTGTGCTAAAAGTAGAAAGCACTTATCACAGGGCTTCACAGAGGTCTTCCAGAGCCTGTGATGGAAATTTCAGGAGAGCCAGGCCTCAAGGAACTGAGGACTGTGCTCTGTTGAGGGTCTGCTGGCCTCTGCTCCTCTCCCTGTGCATCTGCTGTTTCTCCCACTCCTGCCTTTCTCTGCTCGCACCTCAGTTGTTCGTGGTCCCCACACCCTCCACTCCACACAACCTTCAGGGTCCAGGATATACCAGATACTGGTAGCAGTCTCTGTAAATGTACAGTTCCAAATTCTGGGGAGGGAAATCAATGGCAGGTTTGGCCTGCTACAGAATTCTAGTCTTGGATGAGGTCCCCACCTCTGACCCATTAGCCACTGGGTGAAGTCCAGGATCAAATTAGGCCCACACTGCTCCTTCCAGGGGCTGTGGCAAGGGCCGGTGCTGCAATAGTGCCTTTGAGATTAATTTGTGGAGATGCCAGGCCATCGATACACCACTCCCTATGGGGTACAAAGCCAAGACTGCACACCCAGTTGTGGGGGCAGCAGCAGGTTGGGGCAGCCAAGAAGGTCCAGCATGATGACACATTCAGACTAGTCAGAGGAGCCTCAGAGAGGGGAGGGCCAGGGACAGATGCCTGGAGGAGTGGCTGACCTAGACTCCAAGTTCACCTTGAGCAAGAGGTGACTACGGCCACAAAGGCAGCTTTACCAACAGATGAAGGGGCGGCCTAGAGGATGCAGGAGGCGGATCTGTGAAGGGCTCTCAAGGAGGTCAGGTGAGGAAGCTGGCAATAGGGGCCACACCTCCTTGCTGTCAGAATGCAGGCCTGCTCCTTATCCCACACTGAGGCCTCCCTCCTCACCTGATTGACAGGCTGCTGCTGGTGGCCTCTGTTATAGGGGTTCTGAGTTCCCACCAGTTCTGACTGCTCCCAGACAAAACAATTCTCCAGTCCCAGTTTGTGATAGTAAAGTGCTTTCCTTCCCTTTGTGGAAAGGAAATGTGTTGTCTTATACCCTTCCTACTTCGAATGTCTATTTATTCTATAAAACTCCAATTTTCAATGGGGAGAGGAGCCAGGAGACACCTGAGGGGACAGGAGCCTGCAAGGGAGAAGGGAGGGAGTTCCCAGGGAAACCAACTGCCCTGGGGGTGACAACAGCTTCATCTAGCTCGGACACTCTCAGAGTATGGGATATGCGCCTTCCACCCACAAGAGGGTAGGGAGCTGGGTAGTTAAACACCAACACCCATCAGCCTGAGATGGAGGGCTGCTTCTAGGGGGCCTGAATTCCCTGAGGTATAGGCCCAAGCCAACAGGCAGAGAAAGCAGGCTGGAGCAGTCCTCAGCAAAGACATACAGGCCCTGGCTATAGTACGTGGCATGACCAAAAACGAAGTTGCCAGGAGGAGGGAGGGGGTGAGGTAGCACAGTAGAGCAAAAGTCCACTGAATCATGGTCAGTCCACCTCACTCAGAGCCTCAGGAACTGGCATTTATTTCTTGTACCTAGATATCAATATACACAAGAAAAAAGGAATGCCACTGTACTTATTTCTTCATGAGTTTTCTGGAGCTCTCAGGCTGGTTACCTAAGTGCACTTTTCCCTCCTTAATGCCATTTCTTGAAAAAGAAAGTCATACGTATGAGCTATGTAAGTTCCCCTCATTAGACATCACCCACTGGGCATTGGGTTCAGAAGTTGTGATTAAGAAGTGGGTATATCTGTCTCCATTTCCCCCTCTCAAGTTACCAGCGTCCCTCCCAAAGCTGAGAGGTCAATCGAAGTAAAAGGATGTCCCCCAAAGCATGACTCTTCACCAGGCAGAGGCACATGCACAGCTTGAGGTCTGGCCCCGAGCTCTGCCTCTCCTCACTGCAGGACCAGGGACAGCACTTTTGCACCTTGTTTTTGTCATCTTAAAATAAAAACATCTGTGTCACTTAGTTTTACGGAAATGAATTTATGTAAGTTACAGAAATCATTCAGTAGGTGCTCAGTACTTCTGATCCCTCAGTGTTCTTTCCTTCCTCAAATGCAGGGTGACACTGTAAGAGAGGGCCTAATGGGGAAGAGCAGCTGATTTCAAACAAAGACCTGGATCTTGAGGATCCCCATTAAACATATAAGGGAACTGAGAACAGAGAGGTTAAGAGAAATCATTCAATGGAACAGAAGGACATTATGTTAAATGAAACAAGTCAGGCACATAAATACAGATGCTGTATGTTCTTCCTTGTATGTGAAAGTGAAAAAGTTGAAGAGTGTCAGGGAGGGAGGGATGGTGAGAAGACAGTTAATGGGCATGGGGGGCAGTCCAACAGGAGGAATAACTTCTAATGTTCTATTGCAGTAGGATAAATGTGGTCATCAGCAATTGTCTATTTCATAATAGCTAGTAGAGAGGATTTTAAGTGATCCCAGCACAAGAAATGATAAATGTCTGAGGTGATGGATATGACCGTTACACATTGTGTGTATGTATTGAAATGTCACAATGTATACTGTAGATATGTACAATTATTCTGTGTCCTTTAAAATTTTTTGAATATGTTTTTTAAAAAAGCTAAAGAACATCATTCAAGGTCTCATAGCTAGTAAATGGCTCAGCTGGAATCAGAACACAGATTGTCTGGCTATGTAGTTTATACCCATGATCTCTATGCTTCATAGATTCAGCTGAGAAAGGGGTGTGCTGAGTTGTATACTGGAACTGGGAAGATGATACAGTGATCTCTTTCTATTGAAAGAGTCCACAAGTACAATAATGATGTTCCAAAGCAGAGTGGGTATGGCAGGAGTGGAATGGAAGACCATTGGATGAGAGAGATACACCATGGAACAGTATGCAAATTGGGGAAGGGCAAGGGAGGATTGAAGAAGAACAAGGAAGAATCAATGGAGATTGCATTTTATAAGTCTAGGGCTGGGGTTATGGCTCAGTGGTAGAGCGCTTGCCTGGCATGTGTGAGGCACTGGGTTCAATTCTTAGCACCACGTATAAATAAATAATAAATAACATAGACAAGTCTAGTACTTTTTTTTTTTTTTTTTGTCATGGGTATCTTAGGTCCAGAGGGCCAGGTTTGGAGAATGATGGTTACAAAAATGATCTTTAAAATATCCATTGAGTCACAAAACACTTAATAAGCTCCTGTGGTATATGAACCCTTTCCCCCAATTAAACCTTAAAAATGATTCAGAAGCACCTGAGGAGCCTTTTGTTAAACTCTCAGCATTTAGTTCTCACTATGGACAACTAAGTCGATATCTCTGGGAGTTAGGTGTAGGCGTTGTGATTTTTTAAAAGCATGCCTGGTGATTCTAATATGTAGCCAGAGCTGAGACCACTGAAATTCATTATATCATTTAATCCTCACAGCTTCCCTTTAAAGTTGTACTACTATTGTCTCAGAGAGGCTGAATAACAGCTCAGAAGAGCAGAGGCAGGGCTCACCCTTTGTTTTTGTGATTTCCAAGTCCATAGTCTCGATCCCTATGCAAGCATAGAGCCAAAAGGGGTCTTAAAGATCACCATGTCCAGCCCCTTTCCTTTTGCTGAATTAACATTTGAGGTACTGGTATGGGAAATGGATTGTCAGAAGTCACCCACACCCACAGTAATGTCAGAGTCCAGACTCCAACCTCTATCTCCTGGCCCCCAGGCCAGAATTCATCGTTCCCTGCCAGATGCATTTTTATCAGACTGGAATATCGATCCAGAGAAATAATGGGGAAAGCCATCTGAGAGTCAGACATGCCCCTCACTGCCAAGGCTGGCTGTATTACAGGAGAATAGTGAGGAAGAGAGCCCCAGCAGGCCACCCCCACCCACCACCTCCCATGTCTGCACAAGAGCTCCAGCTCAATGACAGCCAGACCCCTTATTAAGCAGCCTGTGCCATCTTGCCTCCTGCCCTTGCTGAACTTACACAGCTTATGTTGTAGGGATTAGGGGAAAAAATCCCTCCACCCTGAGGCGGAACAATAACAACATGGAAGCCAACAGGAAGGCAGTTCATCCTGTTGGCTTGAAAAATAACGAAGATGACATTTAAGGAGCTGCTCTGGCCTCCCTGTCACCAGATCTCATCATTAATTTAACTGTCTCTGTTACAGACAAACTTTCTAGTCAGTCTTGGAGGGATGAGGGGAGTTCTTGTCCTCTGTGGCCTATTAAAGATGTAGGGGGCTCCTTTTTTTCTGTCCCCCACAGTCACCTGAAATCCAGTTTCTGTCCAATTCCTAGAGCTCAAATGACATTTCTGAGGAGAGCATAATTGGCTGCCATTGCAGGGGGGAGTGGGGAATGGGGAGAAACAAGGAAGGTCCACTAAAGATCAATGCTTTGCCTCACCAATAGATACTATTTATTCAATGCCCAAGATGGACCAATTATTCATAAATTCATTATTTGACAATTCATTTCAGGTGTCACTGTTGTGTCAGGTACTGTTGCCAAGTGTTGAGTATGTCATGGTGAGCCAAATAGCTGTGAACCCTGCCTTCCTAGAGCTTATGATCTAGTCATGCTCTGTTCAATCTAGTGAAACTAGCCTCACATGCCTCCTAAATTTAAATTTATTTAAATTGAAAACAATAAAGAGTTCAGTAGCTCATTTATCCTAGCCACGTTTCAATGCTCAATAGCCACATGTAATTAGTGGCTTCTGTATTGGATAAACAGGAAACAACTCCATCATCAAAGAAAGTTCTATCAGACAGCACTGGTCTAATGGGATGAGAAGATACTTTCTATATATTCTTGAATCTGTCCCTCACAAAATCTTTTAAGGAGGATGTTGTTTTCCCCATTTAAAGAAGAGGAGACAGTGATCAGATGGTCAGTTTTAGAGACATAATTTGAACTCAAAAACCTGTAAGTAATTGAAATATATACCAGGACCCAAGCTACAGATAGCAAAGTGGTTTACAGCATATGGTCTGCAATATGACATATCGAAGTTTAAATATTCGTGTGGGCCAGTGTTTTCAACCTCTCTGAACCTCAGCTTACTATTTGTATGGGAATAATGATGTGGTCACTTCATATTTCGGTAGGGATGAGTGGTGAGATAATATATGTGTGTATCAGGCCTGCAATGGAATAAATGCTCAATATGTTGAGCTGTTGTTGTTTGGGATAAAGAAACTAAACTGTAAATAAGAAAAGCAACAATGGCAGTAGGACAGCAGTAAGTAGCAGTAGGCAGTAGAAACAGGAGATGGACCCAGAAATCGTTTGCTTGGAAAACTCAAGAAGTCAAAACTTTAAATCAGTTACAAACAAGGTAAGAGGGTTCAGGATTTTGAAAACCGAGGGCCAGGAATCTGTTAGTAATTTAGCTAGGTGGGTCTGGTTCAGGGTCTCTTGCCAGGTGCAGTCAACCTCAGTGGTAGAGTGCTTGCCTAGCATACCTAAAGCCCAGATTTGATCCCCAGAACAACAACAACAAAAAAATGTGCATACTCTTATACTACATTTTCAAATTTTCAATGCTAATAGAGGTACATGACCAAAAAGATCAAAGACCACTCACTGCTCTAGAGCCCAGTTGTGCCTCCTATCAGAATTGACTCTCATGTTCATTCTCCTGAAGTAATTTAGAGTGAGGATAGGGCAGGGGTGGATGAGAAGGAGGAATACAATGGCTAGTTCCATTACAGTTCTACCTAGAAACACTTCCAAAATTGCATTGTTTTTTTACTTCTGGCCATCTGCTCTGAATTCCTATCTCCCTCCCATCACTTGTCACCAGGTTGAATGGTAGAAAAGGAGAAACAAGCAAGTAAGGAATAGTTATTGAGCATTCACTGTGCCCTTTTGATCATGTCTCATAACTGTCCTATCAGATGGTAGCAAAGCAGAGTATTGGAAATACTACACTTGTGTGTAGCTGTCCATGGTTCTGAATTTCATTCTTCTCTAGCTAATGTGGCTCCAAAATGAGGTTGACCTACCTAGAAAGTATGCATAATGATTTGTGGGGGCTGGGTTGCGGGGTGGCATATTGACCCTTCTAGTTATATAGTTAAAGGATATTGAGGTTCACTAAGGCAGGCATTTGACCCTTCTAGTTATGTAGTTAAAGGATATTGAGGTTCACTAAGGCAGGCATTTGACCCTTCTAGTTATATAGTTAAAGGATATTGAGGTTCACTAAGGCAGGCATTTGACCCTTCTAGTTATATAGTTAAAGAATATTGAGGTTCACTAAGGCAGGCATTTGCCCCTTCTAGTTATGTAGTTAAAGAATATTGAGGTTCACAATATACAGATGGACACTGATGCCCCTACCCAGGAATTCTCAATTACTCTCTGAGAGATTCCAAGGAGTGTGGTAAGCGTCCCACAGTACAGAAGAGCTACCCTCAGAACCCACATTCAGCGTTTGGCTTTCAACATTTGCATGTGTGTGTGTGTGCGCGCGCGCGTGTGTGTGTGGTTTTTTTGGTCTATTGTGTTTTGTATTTTGTATTTTGTAATTGACGTGTGCACAGGTAAAGTGCAGTCATTTATTGTAGTATCTGAAATATTAGTGTTGACAAGAGATGATGAAAATCTTGCCCCAGAAAGAGGTTCACTGGTTATCCCAGGAAATATTCATCAAAAATCAAGATGGTAGGTAACTGTTACTCAAAAACACAAGGATTTACAAATTCCTGATCTTTTTCATGATGAAACTAGCTATTGTCTCTTAGAGATAGGACAGATTAAATTCAACCTTTGAACTTTGGATTGAACCTTTAAATAACTACTTGAGAAAGGGTTAAACTAAGGTTTTCAAAAACATCAGACTCTTTGTCTTGTTAATACTTTTAGGTTACTGTTTATCTTTATTTCATGCATTTAAAAAATATCCATGCTAAAATCTCCATTAACTCTGTTTTATACATAAAATTTTAGTGAAGAAGTTAACTGTGATTTGTTTAAAAAAGAGATGTGGCACTGGGGTTGTAGTTCCATTATAGAGTACTTGCCTAGCTTACATAAGGCCTAGGATTTGAACCCCTCTACACACATACACACACACACATACACACACACAATACATATGCTAGTACCAGATGCTCAAAATTTTCATTTCTAGTAAAGTCACATGATCAAAAAGATCAAAGACCACCACTCTAGAGCCCAATTGTTTCCTCTACCAGGCTTGAGTCTCCTGCTCATCCTCTTGAAGCAATTAAAATTAAGGGAAAAGCAGGGATGGATGAGGAAGGAGAGAAATGGAGACCTGCAAGAGATGGAAGCTTTGGAAAGCAGAGCTACTCAGGGATTGTTAAGGAGAAAGCATAAGAGGAATTTGTTCTGAAGTTATTTTCCTGTAATCAGAAAAACCAAGGGAGAAACTGCAACCATCCCCAGCCATGCTACTAAACAACCACAAAGGAGTCAGAGAGGCACCTGCCAGTGGTGGAAGAGCTAGCCAGCTTCAAGATGAACAATGGGATGGGCACCCAGAGAGTACTGATAAAGGGATTGAACCCTCTCTGTGGCTGAGTTATTCTAAAAGGCTCCTAGTCTTTCCTCTGTTTTTATTTTCTGTCTTGATGAGAAATGTGCTGATTTTCACCCTGTCTCTAGACAAATAGAACTTTGACATATAGTTCACAATTTACGTAACTGATTTCATATTCTCCTGCCAGCTGTATCATTCTTCTGACAATTACAAATATTTCTTCCCTCACGCTGAGGAGTTGTGAAGCATCCACAATCATGCTACTATTCCTTTAATTGTATTGTTTTCATCTTACACTACAGGTAAACAAACAGACCGAGGAGTAATATTACCCAAGGACACATGAGAGGTAGATGACACAGCCACAAACTGAGGAAGTACCTTCCATATCCCAAAGATCTCCAACCTGCATCCTCTCAATCTGAAGGCATTTCAATCAGTAACATTTTTTGAGAATGTTTCACCTTTGAAAAAAATATGGGAGGCATTGCTTTAACTTTTTATATAGGAGACAAATATCCTTTGCCACATCCCTTTAATCTCACATAGCATACTATTGACCAGACTCTTGCTAAGTGATCTCAGCAGATTAGTTTACCTTGCGTACTTCAGTTTCCTCATCTGTAAAATGGGGATAAGGACAGACATACCTCTTAGTGTTATTGCAAAGATTTAAAAAATTTAAACTCAAAATACACTAAAAACAACACCTGACATAGTAGGATGTCAGTGCCTGCTACTGTTCACCTCAGATCCCTCATCCGTAAAACAGGAGTTTTCATCCCCATAGGATGATTGCAAGACTCAAACAGAGGAGTGCAAAAGTGTTTTATAAGCTGTAACGTGCTCTGAAGATGAGAAAGTATGCTGTAATTTTCACTCTTAATGACTCACATATGAAACAAGTCTAAGAACAGTGTACTCCAGCCGAGAAATTAAAAGCTTTGTTCCTTTGGAGTCAGAGTGTGTCCCTGTACAGATCAATGTTGCCGAAGTGAACAGAGAGAGATTTAATTACTTTGAGCCTTCATGCCTTCCCCACTGAGAGCAGAGAGCTCCTGTTGAGAGGAGTGGCTGTGTGTGGAGGTGACAGGCATCCTAAACCACAAACTAAACCTGGCACCTTCCTAAGGCCCTAACTTGAAAAAGGAAGAGCTGGCCCCAAGGAGAAGGTGTGAGCCTTCTGTGTCTTTGAAAGACCAAGAGCTGTGTTGGAATCCATTTGAGTGTGGCACCATAGGGAGAAGGAAGCTGGCCCTTACATGGCTATGTGTGAGTCTATTCATATACAGGGTATATAGTGCTGTGTTTGTCTACTCTGGTACCCACCCTCTAAGGGATACATGTACCCACATACTAAGTATTACATCATAAGATCATTTGCATGCTTACCAGTCTACATGCACATGTTCCTGTGGATCTGGCTGCATCCTTCATGTAAAACATGAATGGGTTTGCATGTAAATCCTGTGCCTGCCCCCATAGACACATGCATGACTGCATTGGCACAGTGGACATGTGTCTGTATGTCACACCAGCTATACCATGTATATGCATAGAAGAAATCAATGTGAGTATTGTGCATACATGGTGATCTGTATTTGTACAGGGCTTTCCCAGAGCTTGCCATGTAATGTGATTTAATTCCAAGAATGTTGACTTTTACTCAGATAGCATTTAAACCAAGCTTATTATGTGCATGAGGTGTTTGAAGGACTGTAATGAAGTGGGATCATATACCCTGTCCTTGAGGTTCTTCTATTCTACATGGGGACAGAAACAAAGAATCATACAATGCAGAGAAAAATTATAAGCATCAAAAATACTATGGATAGGGATTCTACTGGCTAGGTTTGTGTTTAAGACTGAACTCTGCCTTTTATGAGCTTTGTGGTCTTAGCAATTACCTCTCTGATTTTCTTTTCCCTTGTCTATTAAAATGAGATAATAACACCAATATCGGAAAGTTGTTGGTAGAATTAAAGAAAGAAATATGTAAGAAGTCATTGAATAGATTGGGGATGCTCAGTGGTAGAGCATTTGTCTGGCATGCATGAGGCCCTGGATTCTATTCCCAGTACAGAAGGAGGAACATGGGGAAGGAGAAAGAGGAGTCATGTAATCAAGCACAAAGCAAATACTATGGATGTGAGCTTGTGAGACAGGCTCTATGGAGGAGGTAAGAACTGACCTGGTGGGCAAGGCTGACCCAAGCCCAGGAAAAAATGTGATGATCCTGAGCTCCGTGTTGGGCAGCCCTGTTCCCTCACCAAGCAGTGTCCAAACTCCTGGATTCCTTAAATCTTTGAATGTTGGAGCAGTAGAGGACCTTAGATAAAATGGGAATCCAACCTGTCATGTCACTAAGGCAGAAAAAGGCTGAGAGGGCTCATCTATACCCTTTCCAGGAGTGTGTGGAAGGAGCAGCTAACACAGCAAGAGGCACTACACAGTGATGTGGCACATAGTCTCAGCCTGACTTAGCAGCAGAGCAGCTGTGAGCCAACAGAGCACCTTTGTCAGATAAGAGACAAGCCCTCCTTGGGATATCTGTAGCCCCAGGGAGCCCACCTTAGTGAGCTATCAGTAACATTGCATAAATGCAAATTAGAATACTTCCTCCTTCAGGTAGGCACAGGCCCTAAGCACCCAACTCAGTGACCTGCACCCTGGTCAGGCTGCAGACCCAATTTCCTCTCAGGCAGATGCCCTATGTAACCCTACAGAGTGGCCACTGCCAGGGCAGGGGCTAGGCATCATGCCACACACTGGAAGACACAATAGGCAACAGGACATTGTGCCCACTCCCACAGGAGCTCAGCCTATCAGAAGGAGTGAAAATACAAAGACACAACACAACCAGTCATTGTGAAAAGCTCCTTGGGAAAGGAAAGCTATAGGATCAGAGGAAGATCCCAACCAACCTCAAGTTCAGAAAAACTGTAGAAAGATGGGTAAAACATCAAGAATGGAGTGAGGTGTTCAGGTATATTTGGCACACAGAGCAATCAGGGTGCAGATATTTTACATTTTCATGTAGCACTGTCAAGCTGATATATTAAAATGGTCCCTAAGTGTTGTAGGTACCATTACACTCAGGTACCAGACATACCACATGTTTTCATACAAGGAAACTGTGGAGTAACTAACTCATCTAAAGTACCTGACTAAGTGGTAGAGCTGGGGGCTGCTTCCAACATGTAATCCTAACCTCTGGGCTTTACCACCTTGGGGCAGATGTGTTTCTTTTGTCAGAATTCGAGAATAAGAGTCAAATCAGAAGCCCGGATTTTCTTTATCTTTATTTATTTATTTATTTATTTATTTTGGCAGGAGGGCAGGGTTTGCAAATGCCCATGCCCACGCCCATGTTGATTTAGAATTCCTGGGTTCAATTAATCCTCCTGCCTCAGTTTCCCAAGTGCTACGGATGTGTGCCACCATGCCCAGTGAAGCCCAGACTCTTGAAACAAACAAACCAAGAGGAGTGTAGAGGCTACAAGAATATGCCTCTTAGATGTCCTGTTTCAGGGGACATAATTACTCAATGAAACCAACAACTGCCTCCAAACCCTAGCGCCACTCTGCACCATACTGGTCCCTGGCCACTCCTAGTCAATGGAGGAGCTGGGCAGAGACACTCAGGAAAGGCCATTTCTAGAGACACAGGACTCCTCTCATGGGAAACCCATGAGAGGGTGATTCCTAGACAGCCCTGCCAGAGTTTCCTTAGGAGCTCCTTAGGATTCCTGAGACACTTCCTGCCTTCCCTCTCTTCTTCCCTGGGGATCAGTCCTGAATCATGAACTCATGGCTTTTCCAGCCTCCTTGAGCTTCCTCCTTGCCTTTCTCTCACAGGCCTTTACCCTACCAGATTCTAGAAGGCTTACTCCTGTCTCATTTTCTACTTTCTTTGGGGACATAGACTAATACAGATGAGGTGGGTAGGTCTCAATAAAAAGACTCAGGATGGATGCGCTGAAGCCCAGGATTCTGAGCCTGACAAAGGGGATGTTCAGGTGGTTGCTACTTGAAGCTCTGTCACTTTCCTCTCCTCTTCAGGCCTTGGAGGGCCTGTTCTTTCTTGAACACCCTACTCTCACCTTCCTCTGTATTTACTGTATCTCATCTGGAGGTCATTTTCTCCAAGAAGCCTACAGAGCCCACTTAGGGAGATGCTCCACTTCTTTGGGCTGCCACAGGCCCTGACCTTCATGTATCACAGACCTCACCTCACTGAACCTGCACCTCTGGCTGGCTGAGGGCTCCCTGAGGGTGGGTCTCAGCCTATGCTGCTTACCACCATACTCTAGTGCCTGGTGCAAGTCCCTGGAAATGTGGAGAGCACTGAATAAACAACATATTAATAAAGGAATGTGTAGCCTCCATAGCAGATCCACCACTTGCCTTATAATGAAGAGACAGAACCTGGATACCGTGCCTCCCAGTGAGCGACTGGGATTAGAGAGGTTTTGGTATGAGCCCAGCTCTGTTAATCTGGCAGGTGACTCTATTCTCAAATTGGCTGAGCATCAGTTTCCGTATCTGTACAGGCCATAGTGCCTCACTCTCCCAGTTACATGTCGTGTATAACAAAGTGGCTAGCACAGTAATAAGAACTCAAATATGTCACACCCTCTGACCTGGCCCCTCAGCCACCCCACTGCAGAACTGTCACTCAAATGTAGCTGCACTCACAAAGGCAGAGCCTCTGCCTTTCTAGCTACATTGAAAAAATAGTTTCTTATGCTCTTCCATCTGCTCTACCTGCCACCTCCCTTCCCAATGCCCCATGTTCTCATCTCCTGATTATTAAAGACATAATAAACACATATTGCTCTCCTGCTGCTGTCACGGCCACTGGGGATTCAGAAATAAGGAGGTGAGAGTCTTCTTTCTTAGAGCTGGTGGTCCAGTGAGGGTTGGAAAGAGAAAGAGAATAGAAACACATGTAAAAGTAAGTAATTGCTACTCAGTGCAGTAAAAGCCACAATAGTGAGACTCCACTGCTGTCATGTGAAAACACGTGTCCCAAATTTCCCAAAACGTAACCAATTTCTAATCATTTTATTATTTTCACGTGAAGCAATTCATTGTGTACAATTTGCTTAATATGTTTTAATTTTTTATTATGAAATACATTAGGCGTTTAAAAAGCACAGGTACAATGAACAACTGTACCAACCACAGAGCTTAAAATACAAAATGCATTTGTGCTCTTTTTTTCTTTCTCTTCCCAGTGGTAATCTCTCTCCCAATTCAGGTGTTTATCATTCCCTAGTGTGTTTTTATACTTTTATTGTACATGTATGTGACTACAAGTGATGTATTACATTGTTTAACTTGTTTAAAATTTTATATGAATATTGCATACTGTATAAACCACTCTGCAACATTTTTGGTTTTGCTCAACATGATGTTTTTGAGATGTATCCATGTGGATACGTATCTCTCATTCATTCATTTTCACTGCTCTATAGTGTTCAGTTACATGATGATATCATAATATTGATCTATTTTCTTGATTACAGGTATTTGGTTTGGGAACACATAGATGTCCATTAGCATCTTCAGAGAAGCATATGTCAAGATGGAATTAGATATGCAAGCGATTTATTGGAGAAACTCTTATGAAAGGGGAGGCAGGGTAAGATGTGGATCTGACAGGTGTGAAGGGAGAGTGGGAAGGAAAGAGGATGGAGGAGGAGAGCTTCACTGGAGTGACGTTCTAAGAACACCTTGACCAGGCCAAGAGTGAGTCCCTGAGAAAAGGTTGTCCTGTGTTGACAGGATGGCCCACTCTGACACCTGCATCCAGGTGAAGCACTGCAGTAGGTGTGAAGGTGTGGTGGCTGCAGCATGCAGCCCCCAGGGCAGGTTCTCTTGAAGAGTGTCCACTAGGTCTGCCACTGCACATGAGCAGAGAAGAAGTTTTCCTGCCTGGGGGACTTTCATTCATTCATCCTCTGTCTTTAAAAAAAGAGAGAGAGAGATTGAACAAGGTCATCACAGTGCGGTGTCATTAAAGCTGGGTCCTAAAGGACCATCTGGGGCATCATTGCTGGGGCCAGCAGTTACAGTAAGCCACTTGCATTTATTTCTTGATATCAGTTAAGCTCTGCTGCCGGGGACCTATAATCAAAGCTCTAGCAGGCTTCGAGATAAAGCTCTGAAATCTCACAGACCTGCATTTCATTCTCATTGCAGTCACTTGGCCATTGCATAACCTTGTACAAGTCATTTCACTACCATGATTCTCATTTTTCTCACATGCAAAATGAGAATAACCAGACCTATTTCAAGAGCTGTTTGGGGGACTGAAAGAGGCCATGTAAGCATGGTGCCTGACACACATAGTAGGTGCATGGAAAACAAATTTCTTCCTCATCCCACCAGGCTATTGTAAAAGATAAAGAGATCTATCCTTGGATGTGATTATTTTTCTCAAACTGAGAAATGTTTTAAAACTTAAGGTCTTAGTTCTACAAACTCCAGTTATCACAATCGGGATGAATCAGAGTGATCTCCACCAAACCTTCTTATTCACACCCATCACTCTTTCTAAAGCAGCATTTGTGATTAATCTCACTCTAGGGCTAAATCGGTCCCAAGCGCTTCCAAGGCACTTGATAAAGAAGCTCTCTGATTTATAGCAAACACCATTATTGAGCGGTGGCAGAGAGAGGCCATTGGGGGATTTGTCTTGCTGGAAACTCTGTCTGTTGGAGCCACTTCTTCTATTTTCCTAGATAAGAGCTCAATTTATTTCAAAATAGATGGATGGGATCCTTCTTAGTTGTGGTTGTTATTTCCTTGGTGGGGTAGGAGGGAGAGAAGATTTGAACAATTTTTAAAAACAAAAAACAATATTTACTCTTTTAAATTTGGGAAACTTTTTCAGCTTATACAGATATCAGGACTCATGAGAAGGCTAGGTACGTAGTAGATCTTCATTAATGAGTATTTTTGGAAGTGCACCATCATCTCATTTGATCTTCTCAGTGGCTTCATTTCCTATTTGACAAAAGAGGAAGCTGAGATTAAGAGTCTAGAGGTGGCAGAGCTGGAACTTTGATGGAGGCCCTGACCTGACCCTTACTGCCCTCCATGATCCAGAAACACAGTCATCAGACCCAATTCCATGAGCACAGATGCTTGAGAAACTGTCACATCATCAAACTGAAAACCTGGTTCACTAACACTGCAACATCCTTCTCACCTATTCTTTGGGCCCTTTTGGTTCTATTCCAGGAAACATGCATGGAACATTTGCCTCTCACTTGTGGTCTTTGTCACTTCCACCTACATGGTTGTCTCATCTGCTTGAACGGTTCCATTACAATGACTGAGAGCTCCTTACTCTGCATACTGTCCAGTGTTGTGAGCTCTTCTTACATGATTGGGCCAGCATATTGCCCTTGAAATGCAATTCTCCTAGACTTGGCCACTGGCAGAATAGGGGCAGGAAAATCAGGCTCAAGTAGACCTGGTTTGAAGCCATCCCACTTACATATGGGAAGTGACTTAACTTTCCTAAGTTCTCATTTGTAAAATGGAACCAATATTGTGTCAGTAGAAATATTTCTTGGTGCACATAAGAGAATAACCTACTAATAGTGGCATAAATAATAAAGACACTTGATATCTCACTTCACAAAATGTTTAAATGGAGGAAGTGCCAGTGCACCTGGCCCAGCAACTCAGTGATGATGGGGTTCCAGAGCAGTACCTCTGGAATTCTCTAGGCCTTCATAGCTTGGCACAATACTTACAACGCAGGGATAGAAAACAAGGGTACTAATAACAACAGGCTTTGACCTCAAACAAAAATATCCTTTACCGTGGCTTCTCTCTTTTCCAGAGAAACATTTTCCCTGGAAAATATTTGCTTTGTTTGATTTATTATTGGTCATATCTGGTCACATGCCTTTTGCTAGACCAGTCACTAGGTGGTGAACAACATTGCCATGACTGACTGAGATGCTCATGATTCATTCTCTTGGGCAGAGCACAATGTCACAAAGCCAAATGAAGTGTGCCAAAAAGGAAGAGCAAAAGTGACTCTTGGCTAGGCAACAGGCATATTTTAGTGTGTAAAATGAGAATGTATGCAGTGTTTAGTAGATTGGCATTTTGCTCCATAAGTATTAACTATTATTATAGCCTACTATTATTAAAAATGTTAATAAAAGTAACCAGGATCACTGACCATCTCCTCTTCCACCTAAAGATCTATTCACCTTCGACAGTGGTCTTGATGATCATGCTCCTCACAGCAAAGATAAAGGCACCCCAGGCAGGGCTGCCTTGCCACATAACTCAATTACGACACACATCAAGGTCCAGGTGAATGGCACTCTGCAAGTTGGCAGTGTTCAACTTGTGTGGCCATTAGCTTCAATCCTAAAAAGGAGGAAAGTATTCTTCAGTGTCATCTGTCTTCACAGCCTCTTATCTAAGAAGTGGCCACCTTCTATTGACCCTGACATAATATTATTTTAAGTTTAGCTTTATTTTTCTCATTACACTCTTAAGTCTCACACTGAAAGTTTCAACATCTCAGGTACAAAGAGGGAGAAGCAGGTCCCTCTGAGGAAGAGCCAGTGACCAGTTGTGCCTTTGAGATTGACCATGGGAGCTCTATCTGTCCTTCTTATATCACTGGGGCTGGGGTGGGACAGGCTCCCCAGCTCTGCTTGGATATATGAAATAGTCCCAGGAGAGAGGCCACAGAGAGCACTGTGGTAATCGCTGATTATTACTTCCTGTTATCTGGAGTACAAAACAAAGACTTGGTTGAAAAGGCCATCTTATATTTGTCCCTTAACATTCTCTGTCCTAAGAAAAGAATCTCTAAGAGATCTGACAAGAACTGAATCTCCTCTCAGACCTTGGCCCAACTTTCTTTTGTAAAGCAGCTTTGGAAATAGGTGGAGTGTATGCTATGAGGTAAGAGAGAAAGAGCAGTAGCAAGCAATGATCACTTACCCTGAGCCAGGCACCTCCAAGCCTAAACCCACTACCTTCTCACACATGCTCTATGAGGCAGGCATTCCAGATCATTTGGTAGGAAAAGAAGCTGTCCCAGGAAAGCTAAGTACTTCTCCAAGAAAGACATTTCCCCACATTACTCTGTATGTTCATATATTATGAATCAACCAACTAGCCAAGCTCCTTACACCTACTGTCTCCAAATGTCATTGTGTCAGGGGCCCAGGAGCTTGGAGGCCGGGGTAGCCTTAACTGACTTAGAGCTCTGGGCTCCAGTCTCCTCATTCCTAAAGTGGGTCAATCATATCTGTCTCACAGAACTGCTGCAGAGTCAAACCAGCTACTACATGTCAAGTGCTTTTAGGTCTTGGTTTGTAAGAGGTCTCAGGAAGGAATGGCAGTCATTATTATTGCTCTCCTTACTGCTTGTATTGTTAGTGACTTGATCCTACTAAGCCCCAGTGACCCCATCTCCAGAACAATCCGGCTCAAGGGCCCTCTGCAGAGCGAGTCTGAGCACTGCTGAGTAGGCTTCCCCAAGCCTGGTCTGTCTTCCCTGCCTGCATTTCCTTTCCATTTCAACTCTGACAGATTTCTGTGTTCCGGACGAGGCCATTGAGTGTTATCTGCAATCTGTTCTGGCTGTTAAATAAACTTTTCCTGCTCCAGGACAAGCTGCCACATGTATGTAAATATCATTTTATGCCTAGACTATGATTTCCAAGTCAAACTCCTACTTCATGGTGGCTATTAGGGTCACTCTGGATCCAGAGTCTATGAATCATGGATAATAAGCTCAAACCGCAAGGCTGCTCTGGGGACAAACTGTGTGGCCTGAGAATGGACTTGAGCATGTTTATGGGCACTCTGGACATCGCCGAACCACCTTCCGTGTCATCCTCATTTGAAGTATTTGCATATGAAGAGACAAAAAGCAAGGTGCACAATACTACATTTACAAAGCCCATTTCTGCCTGAGAGTGGATGGTTACTTCCTCAGAACAACCCCAGGAGTTATGGAGTCTCAGAACCACTTGTTGTGTAACCCAGAAGCCAATTCCTTTGCCTCTCTGAACTTCAATTTCTCCATCTATAAAGTGGATTTAATAACAATGTTTTATAGCTAACCTCACAGTGTGGGCTCCCCTAAAAACTGGCCGAGATAAGCACAAGAGTAGGACAGGTGAGCTGCAGTTAGCGTAGTTGGCAGTGATCTTAGGAAGCACTTGTGAGGGGCTGAAAGTAAGCCAGAAAACAGAGAAAAGCCAGTATGTGAAAGTTCTGGACCCAGGGGGCTCAGTCCCACAGGGCCCTTCTGTCAAACTGTGTGGTGCAGACCCCAGAATCATCCCATGAAGATGGAGATGCAGAGGGCTATGTCCCCTGATTCATTTCCACTAACCTGGGGATGGCCTTGGGCTTGAATCTCCCAATCCCCGCACTTCCAGCTGATACTGCTTATGGTTAAGTAACATATGGTTAAGTGTCATCTGTGGTGCCAAAGGAACCCCTGGGGAGGACAGCAAGCACCCTCAGCAGCTGCAGGTGAGCTTGAGTCCATGGGAGATGAGTGTGGCCCCTCCAGTCATCCTGACACCAACTCTGAATGCTAGCCAACTCAGATGCATCCTGACAGTACTTCTTACACCCTGGAGTGTGCTGAGCCCTGGACACACACAGGGTCCTCACGACAACCCCACAAAGCACCATTGTAGATATCTTCATTTTCTAAGCAGAAAACAGTCTTAGAGAGTGAGGTAACCCACCCAGAACCAGCCAGTCTCAGACCCAGGTCTGGGTGGCTGCAGAGGCTGAGCTCTTAGGGGCAAGGCTTTGGGGCAAAGCTGAAAAGGAGTCCATCTGTCTGCTAGAACTGTTGAGACTCCACTGAGGAATTCGATGGCACAACATTAAAAGGCGATAATAGTTACTGTTCTTTAAATTGACTTAAGAAGCATGTATTGAGCAGTGCTTTGGACTGTGGACAAAAAACAATGAAAATAACAGAGCTCCTGCCCCAAAGGTACTCCCAGGCCAGTAGCCACAGGCAGGACTGCATTATTATATGGCAGGTAGTGATAGGACTCTTCCTGTCTTCACATCATAGGGCAAGGACAAATTGAGGTTCTGAGAGGCAGAGTGACTTGTCAGATCCCCCCAGTAAGGAAGACAAGATATAAATCCACAGTATCTGAACTCAAATCCCTGGCTGTTTCCAAAACTAGTTCTCCTAAGAGGAGGAGCTAGTTCATAGAGATTAGATCAAGTCAAGGCTTATGGCCTGAAAGACTTTGGGTAGCTACAAGTGTCAAATAAGCCTGTGATTTACAAGGGATATAGATACTCTGAAGAATGTTACGCCACCTGCAATTCCCCTCAGTGCTTGACAAGGATTCTGCTGAGTAATAAAGGCGTTTGCAAAGTCTCATTGTATTGGGAATTCAGTTGCGGACTTTCCTTCCTTGCTTGCTTAATATGTGTAGGTTTACTATTAATATTTTATGTGTTTTCCCTGAAAATAGGAGTCTTAACAGAACCAGGGTTAGAACATAAAAATCAGACTTCTTATGGAACAGTGATTTCAGATTTCCTCATTTGCTATGAAACTCTGAGTAACCAAGATTGCTATGAGAAAATACAAAAACAGATTCTAGCTGCCGATTCCCTGTTGACTACTCTCAGATGACCTGAAACATGTAGGAAAATAATTCCAACCCCATCAGGAAGGAATAACAGGAACAGAAGAAATAAAGTGTTCCTCAATGTTAAGTTCAATGTTAAGTATAAGATGATATCATATATTTCTTAGCTTAAAATGTGTAGCATTTATTAACTACAGCAGTAGTCACATGACTGACATTTATTCAACCCTACTGAACTTGCTTTAACCTTTATGATCAGTTAAATATTAATATGTCTTATTGTTTAGTTATAGGTTATCACAAGTAAACAATTACTAGAATAATCAGAATACTTCCTTGTCTAGTCTAGTAATGATCATACAAAATATTTTTGTTTTTCTCCTTGTGATCTTTTCCTGTTCTGAAAAAACATGTGTAACTGCCTACCTTTTAATGTATAAAAAGCTGGCTGGGAAAAATAAAATTTAGAACTTAGCATCCATTCCTTGAGTTTGTGTTGCTTTGTTCTCCACCTCGCCGACGCCTACTCCATCACCTGTGACCACTACGACCCCTGCTAGGGTTGGACCCCGGCAGAAGAAAAATAAAGCAGACTGTACGGTTAGTGAATGGTTAAAGGGTGCATAACTGATGGGGCTTTTCTTATCTTAAGTGCTTATGGGTGTAGCTGAGGCTTAGTGACCCCTGGACATTAGGAAGAGGTAACGTAAAAATGCCCCTGGGTACCTGGGTGAGGCTTTCCCATTACTGTTAGTAAATGAAGTTCACCCAAAAGTTTCCTCAAACATTCAAGAAAAGACCATTCCTTGCTTGTTTGTACAAATTTGTTCATACCTCCATTCATTAATGCTTTCAATCTTTTGCCTTGAATTCACTTAGCACTTAATGTGCCAATACATGTCAAGGCTAGCTTTCAGTTAGCTGATTGGCTCATCACAAGCAGTTACTATTGAGAAATAAGATACTGGAAAGTTTCAGGGATTGTGAAGCAGGAGAAAATCTGTTCCTGCAGAAGGAGGGCCCCAAATAAACATTTCCCTGTTGCCCTCTCAATTGCTTTCATTTGTGTGTAAAAGTATGTTAAGACAGTTAAACTTTTGAGTCTCACAGACCTGGACTATCTTTGTATTTGTGGTCAAGTGCCACAGTCCTATAACCCAAAGTTTACAGGATTGCTGTGAGGATTAAAAGGAGATAAAGACCATAGGATCTTGCCTTTTGTAGGGATCAACAAATATTAGTTCCCATTCTTCCAGTCAATCATATGGAGAATAGACTGGTGATTCCAGGAAAAGGCTGGTCTCATTTTTCTATATTTAAACATCAGAATAAAGAAACTGATGACATATTAATTAGCTTTCTGTCACTGTGACAAAATACTTGGGAAAATTAACTTAAAGGAGGAAAGATTTCTTTTGGCTCACAGTTTCAGAGGTTTCAGTCCATGGTCACTTGGCTCCATTATTTTAGGGCCTGTGGTGAAACAGAGCATCATGGTGGAGAGTGCATGGTGAAGCAAAGCACTCACCAATGGTGACCAGGAAGCAGAAAGCAAGAGGTAGGGGCTGGGGACAAAATATATCCTCCAAGGGCACACCCTCAGTGACTTCCTTCCTTCAACAAGGCCCCATCTACTAAAGTTCCACCTCTTTCCAATAACCTATTGAACTTTGATACATCAATGTTTTTAATCCACTATTGAGGTTAGAGCCCTAATGATCCAATCACTTCTTAAAGGTCCCACTGCTGAACATTGAACATTGGAAATCAAGCCTTCAACACCTGAGTTTTGGGGGAACATTTCATATCCCAGTCATAACAATGGAGATCAGAAGCACTAGCCAGACCAGGACAGATCATCATCAGTTCAGAGTTATAATAGATTAGGTAAATGACCATCTTTCTGGAAATGTCCTCGCTAATAATGCCAGCATGTAAAAATCAGTATGGGTAGAGCACTCTGGATGCTGTTTGAAGCAGATGCCTATTGCTATATTTAAAACCTAGAATAAACCCTGGAAACTAGGCAGGGCAAATGTTACTACCCCACTTTCCCAAAGAAAAAAGAAAAAATAAGATGTGAGACCAGTGATGTTGTACTTGATTCTCTTACAGCTACAATATCAAAGGGAAATAATTATAGAAAAAAATTAAATTTGATTTGCTTCTATGCAGAACTAGTTACTTTAGAAGATACGTCCTTAAATATAGAACAATAAAATCCTGGAGACCATCCATCATGTCTAACCCACAAAAATATGGTCATACCTTGTATCTATTGGCCAAAATTTATACATGTTAATTTTACTTTCTTCTATATTCTCAAGGTATGGGGGAAAGCAGAGCTGATTTTAAACCAACACAGCTCAAGATGAGGTTCCAGACCCCTTGTGGTCTGTGACTATGGTAGTAGGAATCTGCCAGATATGCTTAGTATTTCCAAGAGCTTAACTAAAAGTTTTAGATTTTCTCTCACATAATTAGGCCATCCAAACAAATTTCTGCCTTTGGGTGGAATTTGGAATGGCAGAGGGCACACTATGATCAGAGACTCTGATTAGTCTCTGATGATATCATAGACATTCCAAGAGCTGGAAACTGGACTACACTGTAACTTCTGCCCCTTGCTCAGCAGTCTCAACTCCTAATCAGCTGGGGCAGTGAGACACCCTGGTCCTGAGTCTAGACACTCTGACCCTTTGACACAGAGAACTGTTGTGCAAAACTTCTTGTGCACAAAGCCAAGAAAAGGAGTGCTTGGTGATTGGAAGGTGGGAGCCACTGGCTAACGCTTCTGATGGAAGTCAGTGGGTCAGGTGTAGAGGGTGGAATATTGAGGTTTTCTTCCCAGAAATGAATGAGGGTATTTGTCACCACAGATTACAGAACTCTCTAGGCCCTAAAAGAACAGGACTTTTACCCTCCACTTGTATGGATATGCTTAAAATTGGATATTTTTACCTTCTCTCTTTAGAGTATTAAAATGAATGGTTTTAAGTAAAGGGAAAGAGGTACTGTCCTGCTGTTCACTAGTGAGGGGTGAAGGGAAACAAACTCCATACCTTCATGAGATTTGCAGAAAATGAATGAAAGACACAGACTTCGTAGTTAAAAGATGAGGATTTGCATCTCAGTTCGACATTAAAAGTCAAGCAGTGTAGGACACATTGCTTAATATCTTTGAGCTTTAGTTTCCAGAGGAAAAAATGGAAGCGATACTTGCTTCTCCAAAAAATGTGGTATTGCAGAAAGAACACTGGATTACAAATCAGTGAGTCCTTTAGCTCTAATCCCAGTTTAGCCATTTACTTGAAATATGTACTTAGATAATTCACCTAATTCCTTCAAGCTGTTTCTCTCCTGTAATACTATTTTTCCTTCCAACCTAATAAGTTAGTTTTAAGAATATAATGTAGGTTATAAAACAAAAACAAACAAAAAAACCTTATGTGGTAAAGTGAATAAACTAATTTACTATCATAGCAAAGTAAAAACTTAGGCTCTTTTTGCTGAGATTAAATATCATTTCAGGACAAATTTTTAAGGAATTATCTGTTTGTCTGCTGAAAGAGGATAAACCTAACAGGTTTCAATTCTAGTCCAGCCACTTCCTCACTAGGACCTGTGGTTGCATGTCCCACTGCACATTCTGTTTGCTGGTGTTGATGGTGCACCTCCTCAACTCCAGGGCTGGAGCCCAATGAGTCCAGGTCAATCAGGATGATCCTGTCCCTTGTCTTGGTAATTGCTTCAGGATGCAGTTAGAGTGTTGAAGGCTTTGTTGCAATAGTTGTAGGCTGAGTTGCTCTTTCCACTTGGGTATGAATGAAGCATGTTACCATGAGAGCTGCTGATAGCCACCTTGATAACATCAGGGAAAAGTGAAGCCACAGTTGAGAAAAATCACATAGCAAAATGTCCATTGCTTTGATTACATTGTGATCCTCTGGATTAAACTACACACTTCTGGGGTTTTCTGTTAGGTGAGGCAATATATTTTCTTGGATCAGTTTGAGTTGGTTTTTCTGTTCTTATAAGTAAAGTTTCTTCCTTGTCTTTGATAGCCTAGCTGTGACAAACTTCATTGCCCCTCTAAATTTCAGTTTCCTGATCTCCAAAGGGGACAGTATAATATCTATCATTTATAAGGTTGAACTGAGAGGTTCAAAGGCACTTGGTACAAAGCAGACATTTGATTAAAAAAAAATGGTTATGGTTGGAGCTGTAGACTTTATGATGCCTTAAGCACATCATTTCACTTAATCATTGCATCAAACCTCTGAGGACAATAAATGAAGAAATGAGGATTACAAAGTTTCAGTGACCTGTCCAGAGTCCCAAGGCTAGCTTCCAAGAGGCAGAGATTTCACAAAATGTGACTGTTTCTCCTTTCTTCATTCTTTTACCCTTTGACCAGATGGTTGATGTTGAGTATACAGTGGTAATAAAATATTAATTTTATGCCCATAATGTGACAAAAACTATAAGGTATTAAATAAATACCAATAAATACACACATTCTCTTTTAGTTTTACAGGATACAGTTTCACAATTATCTGCATCATAAAAGAGATTAGATTGTTTGTGCCTTCAATTTACTGACCTCATGCTCCTAATGACTGAGCTAACCAGGCAACATTTAAATCTTATAGGAACAGGGATAGTGCAGACAGTAACAAGAAAAATTCTACAACTAAATGTAGAACGTAAAGAGGTTGTTTTAATATGATATTTGTATGTGTGTGTGTGTGTGTGTGTGTGTGTATGTATATATATACATACACACACACCTTACATTCTAATTGCTGTTTGTTCTTGAAACCCTGATCAAAATGTAGTTATTTCTTTTATATTTGATTCCATGGGTTAAAAAATGTCTTTTTCACATAACTACAAAGTATTATCTCTATTATCTCTGCTTTTTCTGACATGATGTCAACTTGCACACGTTTTCTTAGAAAGTCTGAACAACACAATCAGATGTGGCAAGGGGGTGGAAGGAAAAATAGACTAGGGTTCTCCACTACACTATTTTCTTAGAGAATCCGCAGGGAAATCAAACACTGTTTTACTGTTTACCTCTGGGTGACATTCTCCAAACGTCTTTCCATGTTATGGAGTGCCTCTTACAAAACCCAATCACCAGGAAAGTGAAGAATGACAGTATGGACAACAGGCACTGTGAATTTCTCCCTTACAAGTGTTGTCTTGTGTGCAGATCAAGGAATATCTTCTGAGCTATATAATAAAACCACGGGAAAGAAAAAC
Organism: Sciurus vulgaris; assembly: GCF_902686455.1. Classification (NCBI taxonomy): domain Eukaryota; kingdom Metazoa; phylum Chordata; class Mammalia; order Rodentia; family Sciuridae; genus Sciurus; species Sciurus vulgaris. The sequence goes on from NC_136461.1 coordinate 47,063,177, forward strand.
TGACTCTGAACTTGTCTTCTTAACACTAGGCAAATAATTTGTCTAAGCAAATTTAACAGCATTAGGACACATCCTAAATGAGATGCCACAGGCTCCCACAGGCAGGGAGGGTCCCACTTTCCTGTGCTGTCTCACCCCTGCTTTCCATGCAATTTTGATAGAAGGGTCTAAAAGGAATACCTGAAAAATTCATCCTGCAGCCAATACAGGTGGTCTCAGATTTTATATTGCAAGATGTTTACCTGTATTGAAGCCACACATGAGGAAACAAACGAATGAGAGTAGAATTTTTTTCTTGTCTTTTGATAACTTAAAGATATCTGAGAGTTGTGGAAAATAGGCAGATTGGTAGTCAGACATAGCTTTGCTCTTTCTAAGTAAGGGACATTGAATATATTTTTTAAAACCTCTCCAAGTCTATTTTTCAGAGTAAAATGAAAATAAAACCTTTCCACAAGGTGGTAGAATAAATGAATACAGGGTCCAGCTCATAGTAGATGATCAAAAAAGTAGTTTCTTTCCCTTTCAATTCCCTAAAAAATTATTTATTCAATATAAAGTGTTTTAAGAAAAATGTCTGCCTTAGGAATATAACTAGAATGTTGCTAGTCTTCACCAGTTTGGGAGTACAAATAATACTGTATAATTAAACTCATATTTTAAAATTTACTCCCAAATTTATATAATACAGCAATTTCTGGGCATCACTGGGACTTTTCTCATCTTTCTCCTCCAGCACTTTTGCTGATGTCTAGTAGTCAGGGAGATGAACATGGGGGCAGCATCTCGCTCCTGCTTCTCCTAGTGCTATCAATGAGAACACAGTGGCTGTCTTCTCTGAGAATCCCAGAGATTTCCAAGCTGTAATACTGCTGAGGACCCAAAAAGGCATGACTTTCTCTTAAGACTGTACCAAACACGCTATGACAGCATGAAAATCACCCTCGCTCCCAATTTTGTGGTTTGTTCTATTGTCTGAACCAAAAACAGCACTTCTTTTTTTTTATTTTATTGTAAACAAATGGGATACATGTTGTTTCTCTGTACATGGCGTAAAGGCATACCATTTGTGTAATCATAAATTTACATAGAGTAATGTTGTTTGATACATTCTGTTATTTTTTCCCTTCCCCGCACCCCTCCCACCCCTCTTTTCCCTCTATACAGTCCTTCCTTCCTCCATACTTGCCCCCCTCCCTAACCCTAACTCTAACCCTAACACTAACCCTTCCCACCCCCCATTATGTGTCATCATCCACTTATTAGCGATATCATTCTTCCTTTGCCTTTTTGAGATTGGCTTATCTCACTTAGCTTGATATTCTCCAATTTCATCCATTTGCCTGCAAATGCCATAATTTTATCATTCTTTATGGCTGAGTAATATTCCATTGTATATATATACCACAGTTTCTTTATCCACTCATCAATTGAAGGGTATCTAGGTTGGTTCCACAGTCTGGCTATTGTGAATTGAGCAGCTATAAACATTGATGTGGCTGTATCTCTGTAGTATGCTGATTTTAAGTCCTTTGGGTATAGGCCAAGGAGTGGGATAGCTGGGTCAAATGGAGGGTCCATTCCGAGTTTTCTAAGGAATCTCCACACTGCTTTCCAGAGTGGCTGCACTAATTTGCAGCCCCACCAGCAATGTATGAGTGTACCTTTCTCCCCACATCCTCGCCAACACCTGTTGTTGCTCGTATTCTTGATAATCGCCATTCTAATTGGGGTGAGATGGAATCTTAGGGTGGTTTTGATTTGCATTTCTCTTATTACTAGAGATGTTGAACATTTTTCCGTATGTTTGTTGATTGCTTGTAGATCTTCTTCTGTGAAGTGTCTATTCATTTCCTTAGCCCATTTGTCCCCTGGATTATTTGAATTCTTGGAGTAGAGTTTTTTGAGTTCTTTATAGATTCTGGAGATTGTGCTCTACCTGAAGTATGATTGGCAAAGATATTCTCCCACTCTATAGGCTCTTTCTTCGCATTGCTGATAGTTTCCTTTGCTGAGAGAAAGCTTTTTAGTTTGAATCTATCCCAGTTATTGATTCTTGCTTTTATTTCTTGTGCTATGGGAGTCCTGTTAAGGAAGTCTGATCCTAGACCAACAAGGTGAAGATTTGCACCTACTTTTTCTTTTATAATCTGCAGGGTCTCTGGTCTGATTCCGAGGTCCTTAATCCATTTTGAGTTTAGTTTCGTGCATGGTGAGAGATATGGGTTTAGTTTCATTCTGTTGCATATGGATTTCCAATTCTCCCAGCACCATTTGTTGAAGAGGCTATCTGTTCTCCAGCATATTTTTGGCCCCTTTGTCTAGTATGAGAAAATCATATTTATTTGGGTTTGTGTCCGTGTCCTCTATTCTGTACCATTGATCTACCTTTCTATTTTGGTACCAATACCATGCTGTTTTTGTTACTATTGCTTTGTAGTAGAGTTGAAGATCTGGTATTGCAATACCCCCTGTTTCACTCTTCCTGATAAGGATTGCTTTAGCTATTCTGGGTTTCTTATTCTTCCAGATGAATTTCATAATTGCTTGCTCTATTTCTGTAAGGTACGTCATTGGAATTTGCACAATCAGAGAGGGCCGGGGACTCGAACCTGGGTCTCCAGGATGAGAGTCAGGCACTCTACGTGAGGGGCTATACGGCCAGCACTACGTCATTGGGATTTTAATTGGAATTGCATTGAATTTGTATAGCACTTTAGGTAGTATGGCCATTTTGACAATATTAATTCTTCCTATCCAAGAACATGGAAGATCTTTCCATCTTCTAAGGTGTTCTTTAATTTCTTTCTTTAGTGTTGTATAGTTCTCATTGTAGAGGTCTTTCACCTCTTTTGTGAGATTGATTCCCAAGTGTTTTATTTTTTTCGAGGCTATTGTGAATGGGGTAGTTTTCCTAATTTCTCTTTCTGAAGATTCATCACTTATGTATAAAAATGCGTTGGATTTATGGGCATTGATCTTGTAACCTGCTACTTTACTGAATTCACTTATGAGTTCTAAGAGTTTTCTGGTGGAATTTCCAGGTTCCTCTAAATATATAATCATGTCATCAGCGAACAGGGATAGTTTGAGTTCTTCTTTTCCAATTTGTATCCCTTTAATTTCTTTGGTTTGTCTAATTGCTCTGGCCAAAGTCTCAAGAACGATGTTGAATAGAAGTGGTGAAAGAGGGCATCCCTGCCTTGTTCCAGTTTTTAGGGGGAATGCTTTCAGTTTTTCACCATTTAGAATGATATTAGCCATGGGCTTAGCATAAATGGCCTTTACAATGTTAAGGAATGTTCCCACTATCCCTATTTTTTCTAGTGTTTTGAGCATGAAGGGGTGCTGTATTTTATCAAATGCTTTTTCTGCATCTATTGAAATAATCATGTGATTCTTGACTTTAAGTCTATTAATATGGTGAATTACGTTTATTGATTTCCTGATGTTGAACCAACCTTGCATCCCTGGGATGAAACCCACTTGATCATGGTGCACTATCTTTTTAATATGTTTTTGTATGCAATTTGCTAAAATTTTGTTGAGAATTATTGTGTCGATGTTCATTAAGGATATTGGTCTGAAATTTTCTTTCCTTGATGAGTCTCTGTCTGGTTTAGGTATCAGTGTGATATTGGCTTCATAGAATGAGTTTGGGAGGGTTCCCTCCTCTTCTATTTTATGGAATACTTTGAGAAGTATTGGAATGAGCTGTTCTTTAAAGGTTTTGTAGAACTGGGCTGAGAACCCATCTGGTCCCGGACTTTTCTTTGTTGGTAGGCTTTTGATGACTTCTTCTATTTCAGTACTTGAAATTGGTCTATTTAAATTGTTTATGTCCTCCTCGTTCAGTTTAGGCAATTCATATGTCTCTAGAAACCTGCTGACGTCTTCGAAATTTTCTATTTTGTTGGAGTATAGGTTTTCAAAATAGCTTCTAATTATGTTTTGTATTTCAATCCTGTATGTTGTGATATTTCCTTGTTCATTCCGAATTTTAGTGATTTGGGTTTTCTCTCGTCTTCTCTTTGTTAGTGTGGCTAAAGGTTTATCAATTTTCTTTATTTTTTCAAAGAACCAACTATTTATTTTGTCAATTTTTTGTATTGTTTCTTTTGTTTCAATTTCATTGATTTCAGCTCTGAGTTTAACTATTTCCTGTCTTCTACTACTTTTGGTGTTGGTCTGTTCTTCTTTTTCTAGGGCTTTGAGCTGTAGCATTAGCTTGTTTATTTGTTGAGTTTTACTTCTTTTATTAAATGCGCTCCATGAAATAAATTTCCCTCTAAGTACTGCTTTCATAGTGTCCCAGAGATTTTGATATGTTGTTTCTTTGTTCTCATTTACCTCTAAGAATTTTTAATTTCCTTCCTAATATCTTCTGTTATCCATTCATCATATAATAGTATATTGTTTAATCTCCAGATGTTGGAATAGTTTCTGTGTTTTACTCTTTCATTTATTTCTAACTTCAATCCATTATGATCTGATAGAATACATGGCAGTGTCTCTATCTTCTTGTATTTGCTAACATTAGCTTTGTGGCATAATATATGGTCTATTTTAGAGAAGGATCCATGTGCTGCTGAGAAGAAAGTGTATTCGCTCTTGGTTGGATGGTATATTCTATAAATGTCCGTTAAGTCTAAATTATTGATTGTGTTATTGAGATCTATGGTTTCTTTGTTCAATTTTTGTCTGGAAGATCTGTCCAGTGGTGAGAGAGGCGTGTTAAAATCACCTAGTATTATTGTGTTATGGTTTATTTGGTTTCTGAAATTGAGAAGGATTTGTTTGACATACATGGATGAGCCACTGTTTGGGGCACAGATGTTTATGATTGTTATATCTTGCAGATTTATGCTTCCCTTAAGCAGTATGAAATGACCTTCTTTATCCCTTCTGACTAACTTTGGCTTGAAGTCCACATTATCGGAAATGAGGATGGATACTCCAGCTTTTTTGCTGAGTCCATGTGCATGGTATGTTTTTCCCCATCCTTTCACCTTTAGTCTATGGGTATCTTTTTCTATGAGGTGAGTCTCTTGCAGGCAACATATTGTTGGATCTTTCTTTTTAATCCAATCTGCCAGTCTATGTCTTTTGATTGATGAATTCAGGCCATTAACATTCAGGGTTATTATAGAGATATGATTTGGTTTCCCGGTCATTTGGTTCATTTTTTAAATTTTATTTATTTATTTGTTTGACACAACTTGTTTCCTCCTTTATTTGACAATTCCTTTAGGATAATTCCTCCCTTTGCTGATTTGCTTCTTTGTTTTTCATCTCTTCCTCATGGAATATATTGCTGAGAATGTTCTGCAATGCTGGCTTTCTTTTTGTAAATTCTTTTAGCTTTTGTTTATCATGGAAGGATTTTATTTCATCGTCAAATTTGAAGGTAAGTTTTGCTGGGTATAAGATTCTTGGTTGGCATCCATTTTCTTTCAGAGCTTGAAAAATGTTGTTCCAGGGCCTTCTAGCTTTTAGGGTCTGGATTGAAAAATCTGCTGATATCCGTATTGGTTTCCCCCTGAATGTAATTTGATTCCTCTCTCTTGCAGCCTTTAAAATTCTGTCTTTATTTTGTATGTTAGGTATTTTCATTATAATGTGCCTTGGTGTGGGTCTGTTGTAATTTTGTGTATTTGGAGTCCTATAAGCCTCCTGAACTTGATTTTCCATTTCATTCTTCAGATAAGGGAAATTTTCTGATATTATTTCATTGAATAAATTGCTCATTCCTTTGGCTTGTTTCTCTAGGCCTTCCTCAATCCCAATAATTCTTAAATTTGGCCTTTTCATGATATCCCATAGTTCTTGTAGATTCTGTTCATGATTTCTTACCATCTTCTGTTTCTTCAACTTTGTTTTCAAGGTTAAATATTTTGTCTTCAGTGTCTGAGGTTCTGTCTTCCAGGTGTTCTATCCTATTGGATATGCTTTCTATGGAGTTCTTAATTTGGTTTATTGTTTCCTTCATGTCAAGGATTTCTGTTTGGTTTTTTTTTCAATATCTCTAACTCTTTATTGAAATGATCTTTTGCTTCCTGTATTTGCTCTTTTAACTGTCAATTGGTGCGATCATTCAATGCTTGCATTTGCTCTTTCATCTCCTCATTCAGTGCATGCATTTGCTCTTTCATCTCATCGTTTGCTTCTCTGATCATTTTAATTACGTACATTCTGAACTCCTTTTCTGTCATTTCTTCTGCCATGCAGTCATTGGGTTTTATTGATGTAACATCTAGATTTGTTTGCAGCATTTTCTTTCCTTGTTTTCTCATATTGTTCAGGTTTCAGTGGACTGCTGAGATATTGCAGATTTCCTCTATTGACTTACAATGTCCCTGAAGATTTCTATATATATCCCCCCTTAGCCTTCAGTAGGCTGAAGTCTTGGAGGAAGTTGATAATGCGGTGCTCCACAAGGAAGCTGCCTCTCTAGGAGTGGTGGCCTTCAGGTGGGGTATAATCCCTGCTAGTGGGCAGAGGTGCCTCCACTTGTTGACCAGTGGTCATCCAAAGGGTACCTAGGCTGCGGGCTGAGGCAAGGCCTGTTTGGGCCTGAGTCTCTGGTTTTACCGTCCTTGTGAGGAAACCTCACCCGGCAGGGAAGACTCACCCGGTGGGGAGGTCTCACTGGTCAGTTCCCTCCTAGAGGTTCCCCTCAATTTACAGCTACCACCTGGGCTGGGCTGCCTTCCTCTGCAAAGTTCCCAGGGGCCCGGCCCTACCTCCTGGGCCTGGGAGCCTCACCCTTCGCAGATGAATCTCCTTAGGCTGCCCCTCCTCAGAGAATCTGCCCACAGGCCTGGAACCTTTGCTCCGCCCTAAGCCTGTCTCTGTGCGGCTCTTCCACCAAGAAGCCTCCTAGATCCTGGGACCCTGCTCTGCACCTAATCGCCTGGCTATGCGGCCCCTCCTCTGAGCAGCCACCTGGGGCCCCGTACAATCGCTCTGAGTCCCAGAGACCCGCCACATGCCTCTTCCTCCAGACAGCCGCCCAGTATTCCGGTGTGGTCACTAGGAGTCCAAGAAACTCACTGCGTGCCTCCACCTCCCACCAACCACCCGTAGCCCTGGGCAATCAATCACTCCGAGTCGAAGTGACCCTCCCCGTTCCTCCTCCTTCTCCAGATAACCCCCCGGGTGTTCAGGAGCAGTCGCTCTGAGTGGCTCTGAATCCACGTGACCCACTGCACGGGTCCTCTGGGCAACCGTCCGGAGCTCTGGTGTGGCCACTGGAGACCAAGCGACGCACCGCGCTTCTCCTCCAGGCAGCCCCCCTGTGTTCAGGAGATGTCACTTTAAGTCCAAACAACTCACCACTCGCCTTCTCCTCTGTGCAGCCGCCTGGAGCGCTAATGCAGTCACTGCGAGTCCAAACGACCCGCCGCGCTCCTCTTCCTCCTGCTCGTCCTCAGGGCAGGCCCCGGTGTTCAGAAGCAGTCGTTCTGAGTCCAAACAACTCGCCACGCAGCTTCTCCTCTGGCAACCGCCTGTAGCTCTGGTGCAGTCACTCCGAATCCAAGCGGCCACGTTCCTCCTCCTCCTCCTCAGGGCAGGCCCCGGTGTCCTGAGTCCACACAGCTCTCCTCGCCACTCCTCCCCTGGGCAGCCGCCGGAGCCCCAGTGGTTGCTCCAAGTCCCAGCGCTGTGCCGAGCGGCCTCCTTTACGGCGCTCCCAGTTGTCCGAGTTCACTGCTCCAGCGGGGGGAGGCGTGTCTCGCCGGCAGCTCTACTTCACAAAGTTTCCTGTGTTCCGGGACCACCGTCCCATCCGGGATGCCTTCCCAACGGGTGAGAGTCACCCGGCTGCTCTGAGTTGGTCCCAAGTGTCTCAATATCTCCTCTTTTGAATCCTGAGTCCTGGAGCAACATGAAATGCAGCCACCCTCTAGGCCGCCATCTTGAAACCTCTCCACTCATCAATTGAAGGGCATCTAGGATGGTTCCACAGTCTGGCTATTGTGAATTGAGCAGCTATGAACATTGATGTGGCTGTATCTCTGTAGTATGCTGATTTTAAGTCCTTTGGGTATAGGCCAAGGAGTGGGATAGCTGGGTCAAATGGAGGGTCCATTCCAAGTTTTCTAAGGAATCTCCACACTGCTTTCCAGAGTGGCTGCACTAATTTGCAGCCCCACCAGCAATGTATGAGTGTACCTTTCTCCCCACATCCTCGCCAACACCTGTTGTTGCTCGTATTCTTGATAATCGCCATTCTAATTGGGGTGAGATGGAATCTTAGGGTGGTTTTGATTTGCATTTCTCTTATTACTAGAGATGTTGAACATTTTTCCGTATGTTTGTTGATTGCTTGTAGATCTTCTTCTGTGAAGTGTCTATTCATTTCCTTAGCCCATTTGTCCCCTGGATTATTTGAATTCTTGGAGTAGAGTTTTTTGAGTTCTTTATAGATTCTGGAGATTAGTGCTCTACCTGAAGTATGATTGGCAAAGATATTCTCCCACTCTGTAGGCTCTTTCTTCGCATTGCTGATAGTTTCCTTTGCTGAGAGAAAGCTTTTTAGTTTGAATCTATCCCAGTTATTGATTCTTGCTTTTATTTCTTGTGCTATGGGAGTCCTGTTAAGGAAGTCTGATCCTAGACCAACAAGGTGAAGATTTGCACCTACTTTTTCTTTTATAATCTGCAGGGTCTCTGGTCTGATTCCGAGGTCCTTAATCCATTTTGAGTTTAGTTTCGTGCATGGTGAGAGATATGGGTTTAGTTTCATTCTGTTGCATATGGATTTCCAATTCTCCCAGCACCATTTGTTGAAGAGGCTATCTGTTCTCCAGCATATTTTTGGCCCCTTTGTCTAGTATGAGAAAATCATATTTATTTGGGTTTGTGTCCGTGTCCTCTATTCTGTACCATTGATCTACCTTTCTATTTTGGTACCAATACCATGCTGTTTTTGTTACTATTGCTTTGTAGTAGAGTTGAATATCAAAACAGCACTTCTTGAGCTTCTCTATGGAAAGGGTTTCTTCAGCATCTGCCTGTGACTGTTTCCTTTGTCATCCATAGGTGAAGCAGGAAATTTTCTCCCCCAAGGTCCTAGTTTCCACACAATTTCCACTTTCCCCACCAATGCCAACCATTTCCTGCAAACGGATACCTTCAAACTGTCCATTTCCCAATTCATCATAAACACCCAGACTCTGGAACTCAGTTTAGGCTGAAATCCTATAACAACTATTGCACATTCAGATTTCTTATCCACTAGGGGTCTGCCTTTTAAATCAAAAGGAAGTATCAGAGATTAAGGTGTGTAATATAAATTTATTCTGTGACATTTTCTTCATTAAAGATATTTAAAAATAGATTAAAATACATCAATATTTTCTGAAAAATAAATGCCCTGTAGAATTTAGATAATATCTGTAATATACATGATTTGACCCTGAATATCCCCTTTTTAAAAATTTTGAACATCATTTTTTAAAAAGTAGCATAAAAATGAAAAGGACTGCTGTATTCTTCACATGTCCTGAGTCTCATAAATTTTAATTCAACTGCCAGTTTTTTTCTCAACTATGTATGTTAATGGTATTTGCTCCTGCTTTTGGATTGGAAGAGTATCTATTTTCTGTTTCTTAACAGTGATATTTAGGTCCTCTTTTTCTGATTCTTCAAGAAAATGCTTCATGCTGAGTTTGAACAGTAATCGAGGGTCTGGTCCAGAAAGCGGCGGGCAATTACAGATCTCTCGAATTTTGAGAGCCTATAAAGAAAGAATACAGTGCAATTCCTGATATATTTCATGCAAAACAATCAAATATAACACATTCTGTATTTGAGAATAAAATTCATCTTAATTAAAACACATAAAAGATAACCATAGATAAATTCATGGTAAGAATCTACTTCCCATCCTGAGCTCAAATAATATTTTTTAAACAATGACAATTGTATCTATAACAAAAACTCTGTAAAGGAAAACGAGTCTTAAATCTACCTCTATAGTTTCAAATTCAAGCAGATCCTGAGAACAACCATTCAGATTAATAATAATCTGAAGATTCTTAAAGAGTTTTTTTTTTTTTTCAAGAAAAAGAAAACAATAGAAAATACATGTCTGAATAAACTGAAAAAAAGGACATAACTTGGACAGCAAGGGATGAAATTCATGCAAAAATGGAAAAGAAAACAAAATCAAAATCATGACAATTTTTAACTTTAGAAAAAATAAAATGCTGTTAGGGAAGGAAAAGTCATCACAGTACATCATGTGGCTCAGCTACATCTACTGATTAGAGTTGAAAATAAAAAATCTTAGCCAGACCTGGTGGCACATGCTTATAATCCCAGTTGCTCAGGAAGCTGAGATAGGGTACTTCCAAGTTCCAGGAAAACATATGGAACTTAACAAGACCCTGTCTCAAAATAAAAAAAGTAAAAAGGGTTGGGGATTTAGCTCAGTGGTAGAGTGCCAGTACCAAGTAAAAAACAAAAATAAAATACCAAATCATGATCGAACTAAAATTACAATTTTCATTAAATATTAATATAATTTGTGGAGAATGAGAGAGCTGAACACATGTGTGTGCATGCACACGTATGACAGTGGTAAAAGTTTAGGAGCTTATGTCAGGTCTTCTTTGGTGAAAGCAAATAAAAGGTCTAAAACTGAAAAGTTAGGAAGTCACAACATAAGCATGTTATTTAGATAATGTGGGAAAATTTAAAAATTATGCAACAAGCTTGGAAAGTAATTAACCTCAAAACTGAGGGCAGGATGGGAAACTGCTGCTTCAAGTAATTACCCTTAACTAGTTACTTATGTCTAAAGTGGGCACATAAATAACTTTTAAGACCTTAAAATGAAAATATTTGTATTTTAAAAAGTTTAATATTTAGGTGGTTTTAGAAGAAAGATATTTAAGTAAAGTTAGTTCAGGTTTTTTTTTTTTTATAGTACTTCTGACTTTTTGATAGTGATATGTATTAAGGGAAGTAAATAGGGCAGAAAAGGCAATAGTAAGCATTTCGGGGAGCAGTAAAAATTTTAGAAAGACTGGACAGACAAGATCTAACTAGTAAAACAATGACTTTGAGCTGGGAAGAGAAGACCTAAAGGACTTAAGAGATCATGTGGCAACCCTGGGGACAAGCATTCCACAAAGGAGCGAACAGCAAGGAATGCAAGGGAGATGGAAATGTGGAAAGGTTGGCGCACCAGGAGAGCACAGGGTCAGGGACAGGATAAGACTGTATGGGCTCTCACAGGTCACAGTACATCCTTTACACTATACTGTGAAGAGACCTGCCTCTAATGTTTGTAGGGTGCATTGCAAGACTGCAAATGGAGGCCTGGATACCATGTATCTAAGTATCTACATGCTAGAATTCAAGATTATAAACTATTACATAAAATATGTTCTATTCTCTTACTTCAACAAATATCCATTCAAAATTACCTGTATGTCCAGATACAAAACTCAAATTCTTGAATTTCAGAATGTATAAGGTTGAGGGAGTCTACTCTGGTACTTTTCATTAGACTGTTGTCTGCTCCCCTCTCCTCCCATCCTATCCTGGCAGCCCTGTAAGGGCCTATGTTCACATGTATCCACAGGAATAGGTTCACAAAGGTCCAGGAAGCAGACTCAAAAATGTTTGAGCAAGGTATCTGGAGTGTGATGAAGCCCGGGTTCTTAGAAGAGAAGTTCCCTTAAACCCCACAGGAGTGTGGGGTGGAGGCAAGCAGCATGCAGCCAGAGACAAGTCAGAAAGAAGTCCTCTTAGGTGGACAGGGCCATGGCAGGAACCAGGGCTAGGAGCATTTCTGATTGATGAGGCTATTCTTTTTTTTTTTTTTTTTTTTAATTTATTTGTTTTTTATTTTTACAGACTGCATTTTGATTCATTGTACACAAATGGGGTACAATTTTTCATTTCTATGGTTGTGCACGAGGTAGATTCATACCATTTGTGTAATCATACATGTACACCACCTTTCATATCCCCACCCGCTCTACCCTCTCACTTCCTTCTACATAATCTAAAGTTCCTCCATTTTTCTCTTTCCCCCTACCTGCATTATGTATCATCATGCAAAGTAAACTTAAGAGGTAAAAGCATCACTTAATGTAAACCTCATGGATGGCAGGCACTTAGTCTTATTTCCCTTTGGATCTCACAATATGATGAATTTAAGATATTACCTCTAAACATTAATTAAATGTTTGTCAAAGTAGACTGAATTTAAAAAACAAGAAAATGTTTCCCTGCTATACAACTGAAATAAAGGGAAAGCCAGATCCTCAGGGTAAGCTACTGTCCAAACGGGGATACTTTTAAGGGTGCAAGAGATGCCACTGATATTTACACCAGACTTCAGACACAAGCCAAAACTTTCTTGGTAGAACTGCAATATATAGGCACTCTTCACAAACATACTGATTTTCTTTTCCAAGTAAGAAGTTTATCTGTCATGGCTGCTATATCACATGTCTAAGCCCCATACTGGCATCAGTAAAGGGGGAAAGTATGGAGTCCAGCGGAGTAACAGCGGGCACAGCATTTAACATTTAGTAATGAAGCAGCACACAAAGAACAAGAGAAAAGGAAGCCTCTCAATCATCTTTTGATAAATACTCTTAAATTCTCTTATTCAGTCTTTTTATATATTACAAATAATTAGACCACCACACTGAGTAAGGTAGTAGGAACACATCAGTCAGAACAGTCATGGTCTCTGTCCTCTGTAATTTTTCTTTGTATTTTTCTACTGCTGGACATCTAAATTGTTCCCATGGTTTTATCTGGCTTTTATAAATTACCCTGCTTTAAAAATCTTTGTTAGAGGGGATCCAAGATGGCGGAATAGAGGAGGTCACATTCCTGGCTGCTCTCTGGCATGAAACCAAGAAAGCAAATAGGCAGCTTCTCCACAAGGTGAGTGAACAAAAAATGGTGGGGTTGGGGGTACTTTACTGGAACCTAAAACTGGACAGTAAAAGCAGATAAGGGACACAGGAGGTTGGATATAATAAAATAAGGAAAAAGTCCCCAGCGGCATAGTCACAGCCACAGCCAGGCCCAAAGCTCCAGCCAGAGAGGTCCCTCCATGAGCACAGAGACGGGTAATTAAAGGAACCTGCGTTTTGGGGAGGCCGGAGGTGTCTGGGTATGGAGGGCTTATAGAACAAGGGCATTGCCCAGCAAACCCGAAGGACACGCTGCGTGATACCAGAGTGTGGGGAAAGAGGCCACCATCTCTCCAGGCAGCACACAGAGGACAAAGGAAGGAACCATTCTGCAGCTGCAGCACAGGGGCCAGCAACTGAGGAAGCCGATTCCAGGCAAACCCAAGTGTGGCCCAAAATACAGGCCCAGTAAACACACACTGCATGACACAGAGCATGCTTAAGTGACCAGGAGAAAATCAAACATGCAGAGAGGATTACACAGAGGACAACTGGTCATGGAAACCCACCCGGCTCTACCCCTCCCCTCCAATCCAACTGCTTGCGGGACCAGCTGGGAGAGCTGCATCTGGCCAGGAACTCTGAAGGGTGGGGGCGGGAGCAACTGTCTGGAGACTGAACCCAAGACCAGGAAATGTGGGGTCTGCAGGTAACACAGGGGACCAAGAATTGACACACCCACCGCACGAGATGAACCCAGGGGACCTCTGGGATAAAGTCCTCCAACGTGGACCAGCAAGTACTGGGCACTGGAGGTGCCCAATTTAAAATCTCCAGACCAGGTGGCATTCAGCATAGAGCCTGGAGCCCACCTAAGTCTCAACCCTGCCTCCAGGAACTCTGCCTCGGGATCACCTCTCACTCCAGCCATCCAGAGGGTCAGGCAGCAACTCCAGAAGACCCCACCTCAAACTGCTGGGAGGAGAAGCTGAGAATATTCTGAACTCCATGGAAGGAATTCTTCAACTTTTCATCAAGGTTTTTAAAAAATTCTTTTCACTGTTTAATTGTGATCTTAATGGTACATGGACATTAGTACAGTTCCCTATTTTTTTTCTCATCTCTAGCATATTTGAAGTCAGTTATTTTACATGGTTTTTTGTGTGTGTGTGTGTGAAGTAGGATGTTTGATTAGTATACTTTAGTTTTGTTTTGTATTCTTTTTATTTTTAATTTTTTTATTTAAATTTTTGCTTTTTTTTTTCTCCTGTTTCCCTTGATTCTCTCTTTTCTTCTGCTAATAGGTAATCTCTACTGCTCTCTCTTTCACTCTTCCTTTAATCTTTTACTTCTGTCTTCTCTCCTTCTCCCTCATAATCATCACATCCTATAACACCTGTTTTCTCCCTGTCCACCATTTGAAAATGTAAACACTTTTGCAAACTTACTATTCTTATTATAGACATAACTGATCATATCGTTTCTGTTTATTGTGATAATTAACATTGTAGAAGTCATAGTAGGAACTGTTTGGTTTAATGCTGTACATTGTTTGCATTGGTTGTTGTTATTACTTGTCTTCCCCTTAATAGTGAGGTACTGGAAACCTTCAGGGACACTAAATCCACAGGGTAGAAATTCTACTACCTCAAATCCGTATCATTAGATGGGTAGACACACAAACAACATGAAAAAGCAAAGGAACAAATTGCCCCAAGTAAACCAAGATACTCTAATAACAATTCATCGATACCACAGTGGAAGAAGTGTCAGAAAAGGAATTTAGAATGTATGTACTTAAACTGATCTGCAAGGTAAAGAACAATGTAAGAGAGCAAATACAGGTAGCAAAAGATTGCTGAAAACAAACAAACAAACAAACAAACAGAAATCCTTGAAATGAAGGAAGTAATAAACCAAACTAAAAATTGAGTAGAAGGTATCACCAATAGAATAGACCACTTGGAAGGCAGAACCTCAGGCAATGAAGACAAAATACATAATCTTGAAAACAGAGTTGACCATGGAAAGATGTTAAGAAGCCATAAATAGAACTTCCAAGAATTATGAGATAACACGAAATGATGAAATTCAAGATTTATCGAGATAGATGAAGGAGCAGAGATACAAACCAAAGCAATACACAATCTTTTCAATGAAATAATATCAGAAAATTTCCCAGATCTAAAGAATGAAATGGAAAATCAACTATAAGAGATTTACAAGACCCCAAATGTGAAAAATTACAGCAGACTCAGATCAAGGTACATTATAATGAAAATACCTAGCATACAAAATAAGAATAAAATTTTAAAGGCTGAGAGAGAAAATAACAGATTACATATAAAGAGAAACCAATTCAGATCTCAGCTGATTTCTCAACCCAAACTCTCAAAGCTAGGAGATCCTAGAATAACAAATACCGAGCTCTCAAAGAAAATGGATGCCAACCAAGAATCCTATATCCAGCAAAATTAAGCTTCAGATTAGAAGATGAAATAAAAACCTTCCATGATGAAAAAAAATTAAAAGAATTCGCAACCAGAAAGACTGCACTTCAGAATATTCTCAACAAAATACTCCATGACAATGAAAGGAAAAAAAAGTGAAAACCAGTGAAGGGACTGCACTAAAGGAATAGTCAATCAAAGGAGAAACTAATTCAAATTAAAAGCTAGAAATAAACCAAAATGCCCAAGAACACAAATCATATCTCAATAATAACCTGGAATGTTAATGGAGTAAACTCATCAATCAAAAGACATAGACTGGCAGATTGGATTAAAAAACAAGACCCAATAATATGCTGTCTCCAAGAGACTCAGTTCTTAGGAAAAGACATCCACAGACTGAAGGTGAAAGGATGGGAAAGCACATCACTCACATAGATCGTGTTAGCAAACAGGGGTTTTTATCCTCTAAAATAGACCAAGTTAGGTAAGCTGCAGAATTGTAATTACACAATTGTAATATTACCTTAATGCATTTTTAACATCTGTAGGGTTGTTTTGATAGCTCCCTTTCATTGATTTTTTTCTTGCTTTTTTCTTGATTAGACTTGTTAGATTTTTATCAACTTTTAGCTATATTATTTCTTTTCTATTTCACATATTTTTGCTCCTACTCTTATTTTTTCCTTCCTAGTACCTAATTTGAAAATAATTTGATTGTTAATCTAGCTTCTTTCTGATACAAGTACTTTAAATTGTAAGTATTCATTTGAGTACTATTTTGTTCCAGGGATTCTGATATTTTAAGATTTTATTATCACTTAGTTCAAAGCACTTTTTATTTACTTTTCTTGTGCTTTCTTCTTTGATCTGTGAGATATTTATAAGTATGCTGTTTAATTTTGAAAGAGCTAAGATGTGGTTGTGGGGTTCTATATATCTTAAGGTGATTGATTTCTAATGTAATAAATCATGAAGAAACAGCATGCATGATTTCAAAATTTTTAAAATTTATCAAAGCTTATTTTATGACAGAATGTAGTCTATTCTTATTAATCTTCTAAATGTCATTCTTGTGTATAGTTCTCTATAAATAACAAGTAGGTCAAGGTGGATGATAATGTTGTTAAGCCTTCTATATCATTACTCCTTCCAGCAAAATAAGGTGGTTTAAACTAAGTATAATTGTGGATTTGTGCCCTATTATGGTTATAAAATGTTCCCTTTTATCTCTGAAAATATTTTTTCTTGAAATTTATTTTATATTAATAGTTCTACTTCAGATTTCTCATGAAAAAAAAATCTTTGTTAGCTGCGAGTGGTGATACTTGCATACAATCCCAGCAACTCAGAAGGATCACAAGTTCAAGCAAGGCTGGGTCCCTTACAAGACCTTGTCTCAAAAATAAAGAGCTAGAGATGTAGCTCATAGACTGCCCTATTTTTAATCCCTAGTACTCAAGACAAACAAATAGACAAAACTCTGTTAAAAAAATCTTACATTTTAACTTCCACTTGGGTTTACTGGAAGCATAACACTCAAAAACTATCTGATCAAACTATCTGATCAAAGAACAGATTATACTATCTGTAATAAAGGACCACACTCCTTTCTACCAGAAAAAATTAATTACTTTATAATGACATCAGCAATATAGTCATACTGAGTTTAGTCACAATAAGGATAAGATTTCACTTTTTTATCAAGATAATCAAATAATTTCAAACATCAGAATCCTCAGAAATCATCAGCTAAATTTTACAGTTGAGAAAACTGATCCCCAGAGAAGTTAAATGACTGGTAGGGAACAAAAAGTTGCCTTGGAAATCTCTGCAACAGCTTTATTTGCCAAAATTTGGAAGTAACCAAGATGGCCTTTAGGAGATGAATGAGTAAATAAACTATGGTACATCTAGACAATGAAATATTATTCAGCCCTAAAGAGAAACAAGCTATCATGTCATGAAAAGACATGGAAGAACTTCAAATGAATATTAATAATTTTTTTTAAAAAGCCAATATGAGAAGGTTATGTGACAGTCTGGAAAAGGCAAAACTAAAGAAACTACAAAATCAGTGGGAGGGATGAGTAGGCACTGAATATTTTTTTAAGGCAGTGAAACTATTCTGTATGATACTATAATGGCAGATGCATGCTATACATTTGCCAAAACATTTTATACCACCAAGAGTGAACCCTAATATGAATGATGAACTTTGGGTGATAACAATGGGTTGGTGTAGGTTCATCAGCTGTAACAAACATGTTACTCTGCTGCAGGATTTTGATTGTATGGGACTCTGTATCTCGGGTCAGGTATATCTCTTACCTTCCTCTCAATTGTGCTGAAAACCTAACACTGTTTTTTAAAGAATTCAGAGTTTAGAATCAGACCTGTTTTATATCTAATGCTTTCACCCAACATGTTTTTTTTTTTTTGTGCTAATGCTTGTTTGTACCACATGATATGCTTTTTGAGTAAACTTTTCTACTGAATAAATGTACTTTGAAATGTTTGATCTATTTCTTTAATTGCTAGAAAAACTATGTATCTTTCATAAAGTTTGGTATTTTTTACCTTCGCAGTGCCTTTATGCTCTGCTATGATTCTTTTTAATTTATTTATATTTTTACAGACTGCTTTTTGATTCATTGTACACAATGGGGTACAACTTTTCATTTTTATGGTTGTGCACAATGTAGATTCATACCATTCATGTAATCATACATGTACATAGGGTAATGATGTCGGTCTCATTCTATCATCTTTTATACCCCACCCCTCCTCCCTCTTATTTTCCTCTACATAATCTAAAGTTCCTCCATTCCTCTTTCACCCCCTACCCTCCTGCCCCCTTGTATATCATCATCCACTTATCAGGGAAAACATTCCGCCTTGGTTTTTCGGGATTGATTTATTTCACTTAGCTTGATATTCTCCAATTCCATTCATTTACCTGCAAATGCCATAATATTATTGTTCTTTATGGCTGAATAATATTCCATTGTGTATATATACCACAGTTTCTTTATCCATTCATCTGTTGAAGGTTTCCTATCACTTTCTTCATATATTAACTGTTTCCTCCTACTATCAAAGCAAAATTATGTTAAATACCACATGCATTTCTGTCAAAGCTTAATCTATTATATTGCATAGTAAAATTTTATCTGATATCTGGATAAAATATTTTTCCAAGTTTATGCTTTTCAGTCTGCTCTTACTTTATTATGTATTAGGGTGATAACATCTTTTTAAGCTTTATAAATTCAACTCCATCTTATTAAATATCCCTTTATGTATTCAAAAGTGAGTAATATTGTCCTAATATACTGCTGCCTTTCCATTCCTTTTTTATTTTGTTTTCTTGTTTAACTCATGTACTGCACATAATAGGCACATAATAAATACATGCTGAATTTTAAACAAACATATGTAGAAACCTAGTTATGGATAAGTCATTGTGATAAATGTCATAAGGAAAATATTCTAAAGAATTTATAGCCTAAGAGAAAGCAAAAAGGTACTCTATTGGCAATAATGTATGCTTCTGAGAATCCTGAGGAAGATCTGAAGTAAATATAGAATGAGCTAACCTAAAGAATCCAACCAGAAGTGCATGGACACTGTTCACTTTGTGCCTTGCATTGTGCCAGGTATCGTTCATATGTTATCTAAACTGATGTTACAATGTGAGTCAGAGGTTAAGACTTGGGCCTGGTGTAAAATACTTACAAGGAGTGCAGGCAGTGAAGGAGAGAAGCTGGCAGGACCTGATTCACACAAGTACACAAGTACATAAAGCAACACCTTGAAGATATTGCTACCCTGATTTTAAATATGAAGAAAACCAAAGGTTAGATATCCTTTCTCAAAGTTAATTGGCTAGGTCAGAAACAAAAGCCAAGATTCCTAACACCACTGCTATTTTTTTTAACAATACAACTTCCTATGAGCCTATTTTCCCCATCACCAACTATTAATTTTCCTACATGCTAATGTTCTATAAGGCTGTGGAAATGTTATTCAATTCTACTGCCAACTTTTCTATTTTTAGCCCACTATTATGTTGCTTATTTTTTCCTATTATTACACACCATGCACTCATATATTCACTAGGCATCTCAGAATCTGTCACAGGCACTAAGGAAACAATGAACAGGGGCCTTACATTCTAGGATAGAAGACAGACAATAAACAAGTAAACACCATTTTAGTTAAGCACATGAAGAGCATGAACAGTGTGTTGTGTAGAGAAATGAAGAATGACTGCATGGAAGAGAGGCTACTTGACACTTAGGGATCAGAGAAAACCTTCAGGAAGGTCACGCTTGTGTGAAGAACTGAAAGCAGGATGTTCCAGGAAGAGAAATCAGCAAGTAGAGGAGCTATAAGAGGAAACAAGATTGATGTAAACTGGATGGAAACAAGAAAAACCTGAGGGATGGGACAAGAACTGATAAAACAGGAGAGGAAGGCAGTGTCCAAATTCTGTGATTTGAAGACTGAGTAATGAATTTTTATTCTAAGTTACATAGGAAGCCTCTGGTAATTTTTAAGCAAGGAAATCACATTGAAGAGATCATTCTGGACATGTGTTGAAAACAGGGTATTAGGAGTTGAGGTGAAAAATGGAACAGGAAGACTGATGGGAGATGCCTATCGTAGCTGGGGAAAGGTGATGGTGACTTGTACCAGGGTGGTGGCAATGGTGAAAGAAAAGGACATATTCCTAATGCACTGTACATGAAGTCAAAACACATTCTCTTGGATAGGATGCAGACATGAAGAAAAGAGAAGTAACAAAGATGAACTCTACATTTCCTTCTGGGTGAAAACAGTTTTTCTTTTAAGATGACACCCATGAATCTGAGGACAATTTACTTGCTTGTGATAAATAATTATTGAAAAGTAGTATTCTACCATCTGATGATTAATGAGACCAGTCCAAAAATTCCTTAAAAGGTGTATTTATCCAAAAACTATTACCCTATGTAAATCTATGATTACACAAATGGTATGCCTCCACTTCATGTACAGAGAAACAAGATGTATCCCATCTGTTTAGGATAAAAATAAATTTTAAAAAAGGTGTATTTATCAAATTGTAGAAATAAAATCATTTATGTTAATGAAATGACATAGGGTGAATCAGATACTTGATAACAACCCTTTTTATATTTTGAGGCTGGAATTGGTAATTGGGTAATTATTCTTTCAACTAGTGAAAAAATTCTCCTAAGTAAATCCCCATCAGGGATAGATGCCCTTCTCTTTCTTCATTTGTTAAAACTCTATGGGTTTATAATAATTGTTATTTTTTTAATTTCATTTATTTGCACCTAACCTCTTTCCAAAATTAATTTGAAGAGGTTCATTCTATTTTACTGTAGTTTACAATTCTAGCTGCAATTACTCTGGCAATTCATACACATACACACATGCACACACTTTAATTAATGATTTTAACCTGAGCTATCAATTAACATCATCTAACTAAAAATATTCTCCCAAATAATTTGGCTTTACAGATGTTAATTTATGTCTTCGTCAGATACTATTTTCATTTTATTCTTTTTCTAATTGATCTAATGATTATTACCTTAACTAAATTTCCCAAAGAATCAACTTTTGTCCTATTCTTTATTCCTTCTTAATTTTATTAATTGTATTTCCCTTGCTAGAGGTACTTATTATGGTTCTATACTTCTTTTCTCTTATTCTCTAATTAACAGAGATTTAAATTGATAAAATTCTTTTTAAATATGGCTTTGGCAGCAGCCCATATGAACATAACAACATCATTATAAAATTTATTTTAGGTATTCTCATGTTGTTTGTAGATTTATCTCTCTAATGCACATCATTTAAATTTTTATGTGGTCACTTTCTATGTTTTGAAATTTTAAATCATGACATTTTATATCACAAACGTAATATTTTGTGAAAAATCTATGTGCATTTGAAAATGTACTCCTTTTTCTTAGCATTTTGTTTCTTATGTCAGTTACACCTTATTTTGCAGACTACACAACTGAATTTTTAAATTCCTTACTTGTTTTGTGGTTCTATCGATGTCTTACTATAAAATTAAGAATGATATAAACTAAAACTGAGCAGTTGATCTAGTTCTTGATCATTGGTAGATTCTGGAAAGAGCACTGATGCTACTGAGTACTTCATTGACATGTTGTTAGAGTTACATTTACGAAGTATCTTCCATCTTAAAAGAAAATAATATCAGTGTGGCTAGGTATCATACCAAAGTGTACTAGTTCTTTTGGTGTTTTGTTGGTTTTCTTTTCCCCTAGATGTGTACTTCTTCAAAGTCTGAAAAGTAAGGTCCAACATCATTCTTACTCTGGTGTATCTTTAAATTTCTGCCTTTTATCTAGGTAGCTGGTAAGAGTCTATCTTTTCAATGAAGACTGAATCCTTCATAAATTTAAATAACTGAGCTTTGCCATGTCAGCAGTTTTCAAGCATGATACTCTGGGAATCTTCTAAAAGACACATCTTTAGAAATGGTATCTAAATGACAAAAGAAAGTGATATAGATGCCACAAAAAATTGAAGACACAAGTAAAGAAATGACCGCATCTGTCCCTCTTACTGTTGCACGCAGCTTGGATTTCCTGGTGTCCTTCAATATTCTTTCATGTTTTAGACATTTTTTGGGTTTGAGTGTTTTAATTTGGTTGTGCTATGTTCCTCTACCTTCCACATCAATGAGTCTTTGTTCTGGGGCATCAATTCTGCTTTAAAGCCTCCACTAAAAGTTTTACAGCTCTGCTGTATTCACAAGTTTAGCAATTTTCCAAAAGGAACATATCTTACATTTGTATAGTCGTTTTTTCTTGCTCTGTCGCTCTGAAGCAGTCAAGTCAGGCTTATCATGCCAGCTTCAGGTGGCACTGCTTTTGTAGGAGTTCTTGCCACCTCCTCTGCCCTCTCCAGCAGTGAAATTTTAAAATTACACCTGAGACTTGGTTTTGATTTTTTGATATTTTTCCACTATCAAGACTTATTTATTAGGAGACAATGGGCATTTCTGAGGTTTTGTTTTCTGATGTTATTACCGGATTTAGCTTAGATGAGGTTCCTTGGGGTCCTACCAGTTAAGGATACTGAGATATTCAATAAATCTTTTAGAGAAAATTACCTTTATCATTTTTCTCTTTTCAGCTATTTTTTCCAACTCTTGTTCACTTGTTATCATTCTGATTTTTTAAATCTTTCTACCTCTTCGATCTACACTTGAATAGGAGAAAAATGTAGCTTCAACATTTGTTATTTCAGTAATGTTGATTTGGCTGATCTAACTTTCTTCTTCACTGTCTTGTATATATTCCTCCTGACATACACTGAGGTCAGCCTCTTCAGATAGAAAAGGAAGATGGTTTCTCAATTATTAAAGCTCAGGTTGAGAACCAGATAATTGTAGGGTATGAAATTATTACCCCACAGTCTCTTGTTGGCTGTACGGGGAAAAATTTCTTGTTGGCTGTAAAGGGAAAAACCTAATGTGCGATTGAAGAGTCAGGAAAAAAAACTGATAGACTCCGGGGTGTTTGAGGTAGCCAGTATTAAGAGATGCCCAATGCAAAGCAATGCACAGCATAATACACTGCCTAAAAAGTGCATTTGCCAATTTGGATTTCAAATTACAAGTGCATGGAGAAACAAGTTAGATGATACCACAAACAAGCAATCAGATAAATCTAGAATCTAGAATATGGGAGTAGATCTATTCAACAAGTCAATGATATATTGAAAAGTAAGATAAAAAGGGAGGGGTACTCTTCCAAAGTGAAGGAGACTGAAGGGTCATGAGGACAAAATGCAATATGTGCACCGCAATGAATCCCAATCTGAATAAATCAACTGTAAAACTCTATTTTGAGACAGAGAAATCTAAATATGGACAGAATATTTAATTTTAAGGAAAAACTGTAAATTTCCCTTAAGCAGATGTTATGTAACAACCTGGTCTCAGTATATGAGAATTGGCCCCAACATATCATCATACCAGAGAGAGGAGACAGATCTAGAACTGCACAGAGTACAATTTATTGGACCCTTACTGTCAGAAATGTGATCCTGGGTGGCAGCAAGACCTTCAATTTGAGTCAGAAAGAGGGGTCGTATACATTGGTTAGGACAAAAGTGACTTCATCCTAGCTAAAATGACTAATGGTTTTATCTATTTACAGTTTCCAGGTATACAGGAAAACCAAGTAAGATTACTCCAAAGTAATCATGGAGATGACAACTCAAGTTAGCTGCAGCCATGTTAAACTGAACTCATGTAGCAGGATAATGATATGCTTATAAAAAACAAAGATACTACTTCCTAAAATGCATATTGAAATATACAGTGAACAAGCTCAGGAAATGCCACCCCTAAGTATGGCACTTGGGTATGCTGATTACTTTGAACTGAGAACATTTGGAGAACAGAGGAGGAAAGCAAGGCTTTCTCTATTATCTGCCTAAAGACAGATGCTCCTAAAGGAACTCAACTGTTATGAATTTCTTCTTGGGTAATCTTATCAGAGAAGATTAACTCACATCACAGGAGAGGAGACTAGAGGTTGATGCTATGCCCAAATAATCATCTATTTTCAATTTTATTACCTGAGAGCTTTATATCTGTATAACAAGGCCATCTTTATTCACCATACATTTCCTCCCCTACTCTTCCATAACTTATATCCCACCCCACCCTAGAAGCCCCAATCCTGTTCTTTTCTGTAGTTCAGGATGCTATATAAGATAGCATCCTGAGTCAAATCTCCAAGGATCTGACTCTTAACTTTGAGTTTCATATTACTGTGGGACTCCTGTGCATAGGTATATAATTACATATGGTTTTTCTCCTGTTAAACTGCTTTACATTAATTTAATATCTAGGGCAACCAAAAAACCCTAGAAATATAGAAGGAAGACATTTTTGTTCCCCTGCAATGGAATTCAGGACATGTCATCCCAAAATATGACTAATAGTCTAGAAAATGCCACCCCAAATGTCTCTTTAGCACAATAATTATTTTGAACTTACTTAAGAAACAGCACACACAGGAGAAGCTCTGAAAATGGCAGAAGTTACCCTTTTGTTAGGGAAATTTACATCTATAAAGAAAACCTCTTTCTCTGTACCAGGAAGAGAAGGATTACTCTGTAAATCACTAGAGACTCCGAACAATGGAAAGGAACTGACTTAAACCTGCACAATATACCCTACCCTTGTTCACCATGCTTTTCTGACCACCTCCCCAGAACAAGTCCTTCCCTATGCTCTCAGTGTTTCAGTTGAAGATGTTATTTAAGCCTGAATTCAAAATCTTCATCTTCTTTCCCTGGTGTCATTTATGTATACATGAAGTATACCTGTTAATAAAGTTATGTCTGTTTCTCTCTTGCTACTCTACTATTTGTTATAGCAGGACTGTCCTAAGGAAGAACTATGAAGAGTAAAGAGTTATTTTTCCCTCCCAGATAATTAGGGATAAAATGCCCTGATGTCTGGGATTCACATTAAAATATATCTTGGGGAGGGGTAGAAAACGATAGATGAAGCAAATGCATAAAAGGGTTGATATTGTAAGATGAGTGAAATATGAGTTTCATTAATTATTCAAATCATTCTCTATTTTTACAAGTATTTTTAAAATTTAAAAATTTAAAACTAATATATTTTAAAATACTTATTCCTCTCTGTCCTCCTTTTTCTTTTGTCAATTTTGCATTTCTGCAACTTTACCCTTCATTTTACATCTGCACTTTTAGTTTTAAATGGCTAATGAAAGTTTTAAATGTTCTTCCTGGAAAAAGAAACCAATCCCTTAACTACCACCTCTATTTCCAACTCCATCCCTTAATTTCTGAAAGCAAGTATATACTTTTCAAAATACCTATGAAGTTTAACTTCAATCTAAAGACTAACTTCACAACAGATAAAAAATTAATGAGAATAGTGGGTTACTACTTTTAAGAGACAGAACAAAAATATGGTAAGGATGACACCTACATGGCTTCACAATAATATAACAAGACATGCTTATATATTAGTCTGACAGGATGATATCTGATCAGGTATCTTTTTTCTTAAAAGGAGAAAGAATGACAATAGAAAATAAAAACAAAGAATTATACAAGACCTTGAAACAGGCAAAAAAGTATCATTGGGTGCCCTATTAAGTGCACCCTTCTAAGTTATCTGTACCTGTCATAGTCTTTGAGTTATTTCACAATTCTGTAAGTCATAGAAAATTAATAATAATGAAAATGATACTTGTCTATGGAAATGGGAAATGGAAATGAACTATGTCTCATAGGATGAATCTGATTACTGCTCTATAAATGGAGTTTTGCATCTATTTATATTCCTCACTGCCTATATAACTATTAATGAAATAAAAATCAATATGGCTGCAGAATGTAAAACATAATAAAAAACAAAAGAAAAAGCAAACATTACTTCCTGAGTCTTAGAGATCTACTGACAGGAGCAAGATCACCACACAGATCATGTCAGGAACTGAGTCTGCCAAAAGGAACCATTTTCTAGCATCTAACAATATTAATGTTCAAGAAATACCAGAGTAATCCAGTTTTTCCTTGATCTGGACATTCTGATAAACCTACAAAATTTATGACCATTCTCCTTTGTATCAGTTCCTAACTGCCAGACTTGATAAAAGCTAAAGTCCAGTTTCTTGCAGAGGAATGCTGGTATGGTCTAACTGAGCCTGTGTTCCGAATTTGCCAATCTATTCTACACCTGAATAAAACTGTCTTTGCTTTTTCCCTTAACCTCATTTATGATTACTTGGCTCATACTATGGTTCTTGAATTCTCCTTTGCACTAGCTATAACAATTAGTTTCCGAAGTTAATTAATGAAAGTTAAGTAAAATTTCTGACATGTATTCATTTTATATTTGTAAGAGTCAAGATTTCATCTTTTGAAAAATTTATACTTCAACTCTTTTCATAATCTGCAATGGACATTGGAGTCTGATTAGCTTTTGATGTGGTTTAAAGTAAATGTGAATACGAAAATTTACAGTAAAATTTAAAAGTAAAAAATTAGGCCATTTAATATATCAATTGTCCTCTGGAATAAAAAAAAAAAATCAGTCAAGGTTTTAAAACAAAAACGTTTTATAGTCAACCACACTTAACACAGGAGAATGATAAAATCCTGTCATTTGTAACAACATGGATAAATCTCAAGGGCATTATGATAAGTGAAATAAGCCAGGTACAGAAAGAAAGATACTATCTGATCTCACTTATACGTGAAACCTAAAAATGTCAAACTCATAGAATTTCAAAGAATGGCAGCTCTTAGGAGTTATGGTGGAAGAGGTGGGCATGGAGAGATGCTGGTTAAAGGACATTAAGTTTCAGTTAGGTAGAAGGAATAAGTTTAGAGAGCTATTGTACATCATTGTGACCACATTTACTATATATTTGAAAACTGTTAAGAGTATAGATTTTAAAAGATGCCACCCACCAAAAAAAAAATAAGCACAGAGAGATGGATACATTAATTACCTTGATCTACTCATTCCACAATGTGTGCAAATATCAAAATATGTCATACCTCATAAATATATATAATTTTAAAAGGTTAAAATAAATAATAAACACATTTATTTTAAGAAAGGCACTTACTATATTTATTCCCAGTAATAACTAAAGAATTCATGGAACAACTGCTGATACACATCAGAATTATTCTACTTTATATCAAGTAAAACAATCACTAATTCATAAAATATAAATAATAATAATTGAGTTTAACAGGAAAAAAGGAGCGAAAATAATGCCAGAGAGACTTCGTGACTGGATTAAAAGCTTCCTTTGAAAGCAGAAAGCAAGACAACTCAAGGAGAGAAAAAAAAATCACCTCCAGTTTTTAACATGTTTTTCTAAAAATATCATTACTTGTCCCTCCCTTACCCACAAGCAATTTTTCCTAATAGCCCATTCATTTCAACCTCTAGCAGATACACATCACATACAATATAATGTTTTTTTTAAGGTTTTAGACAATGTTACTGTCAGGCTTCCTGGCTTCATATGATTCAGAGGCCAATTCAATTACAGTAGCTGCTATATGATATTTGCTTTTTCCTCCACACTCTCCATGTCAGACAAAATGAAATTCTGTAAGGTGAGCAGTGTATGTTTGTGTTGGCCAACAATGACATTTCACTTTAATGTTAAACACTCTTATATTTTCTGCTCATGAGATGTACAATACTAATGATTTATTCATTTACTTTGTCCAATTATAAATGCATAAGAAAGATTTACGCATGAGTTCAAGCCCCCCGCTTCCTGAAAGTTTAAAGGATTCAAAATAAAATGAGATTAAAATGAATGCATTTATCACCTGCTGCTGAGAGATTTTGATACCTAAAACTGAATGTAGTAAATCTGAATATCAAGATTTTTAAAATAGTTTACAAATAAACTGGCACTGAAAGCTCTAAAAATGTTTTAAAATAAATCCTATTCAAATTATGATTATAATGACACTAATTATAATAAACTTATTAATCCCAAATAATCCTCAAATGATTTTCATATACATTTATCATCCTCCATCCCCTGTACTTCTCAAAGAAGGGATGGGAGAAAAGCAGGGAAGGGGAGAATATAAGAAGTAGAGAATATAAGAAATAACAAGTAAAAAATTTAAAAAGTAAAGAATGAAAAACATTAATCTAAATACTTTTGTTTTTAAAATAAATCTTTTATGTAAATTTAACTTATTCATGTCCACTCGTATTTTGAAATATGAGGTATCTCTTTCAAGGACAAATTATGATGTACATGAATTTAAAGTCT
Organism: Sciurus vulgaris; assembly: GCF_902686455.1. NCBI lineage: Eukaryota > Metazoa > Chordata > Mammalia > Rodentia > Sciuridae > Sciurus > Sciurus vulgaris. The sequence goes on from NC_136461.1 coordinate 47,091,383, forward strand.
GAACAGTATAACTATAATTTTAAAACTGTCATACTATTAAACATCAACAGGTTGACAGAACATCTGTTCTTCAATTTTTCACCAAAGTTGTTATGGTAACCAAAATATGTGGGATATGTTTCCTAAATTTAACTGATTATTTCAAGTAAATAAAATTATAGCTTCTCAGCTTATTAACTGCAAATAATATTATTACTATAAACCTATATTTATCCTTTTAAAATGGTAGTGGATCACAGGATTATATTTAAATACACATTTATACATCTTTTATCACAGAATTCACAAAAATAGCAAGGATTTTTTTCTTATTTGGAGACATTATCTTGATTTATGAACAAAATAGGAAAGGAACTATTCTATTTTCTGAACAATACGCTATATGATCTAAAGTACTCCAAAATTATATGAAAATTGTACTGCTCTGTGGAAGTTGTAGAACACATCCTTACAAGCACCTGCTAGACCCTGTCACTCCTCCAATTCTCTGCTCAAAACTGGTTCTGCTCACACACTGCCTGTCTGCTAAAGAATGAACTGCTTCCCCCGAAGACTCATATCCCCAATGTGAACATACTTGATGATGCGGCCTACAAGGAGGTAGGTTAAGGTTAAATGAGATCATAGGGTGAATTGATCCAATGGAACTAGTGTTCTTCTCAAAAAGAGACACCAGAGAAACCCCACCTCCTCTATTTATTGTCTGTTTCCCCTTACTGTAGAATAAGCTTTACGAAGGTGTAGATTTCTGTAGTTTATGTGACCTAAAACACCTACAACATGGTGCATAAGTGATCAATAAATATTTGTTGACTGTATTAAACAAATTTACATCTTAAATACATAAATACATACTATGGTAACAAATAATACATTTTTGTGGGGATATTCAAAGAATCCAAAAAGAAAAATTTTAAACCATCAGTAATTTAAATGAATAAAGTAAAAATTACCAAAAATTACTACAGAATCTTGTTTTCTTGGTTCTCGTCCTATGAATCTGACCCACAACAGGTTCTGTCTTCCTCTCACCAATTAAATGCAGAAAATACCTACTCTTGGTGCTACTCTGTTCTAGATCTTGTTCTTTACTCAGTTCCATGGTGGACTCATCCACTCTCACTGCTTCATCTATCACCTCTTTTGAGTGACACACTGCCTCTGGTCTCGACTTGTCTCTGTCCCAACTACTTTTGAGACATATATCACTTAAGCCATAACATCAGTAACATCCAAGGACAGGAGGCTAAGGTACAATATAATATTGTACTCATTTAAGTAGGAAAAATCCTAAATGAAATATAATTTTAAAATATGGTCTTTAGTGGTGTACAGACTCACATAATTCTACCCAGTGCCTGAAGAATTGCTTTTTTTCATTATAAAAATTAGACCTATGATAGTAGAGAATTATAATCTTTGAGCTATGACTGTGTATTCTAATTAACAATATACCCATACACTAACTATCAGTTTCTTTTCAACTCTGAATTATTCCCAATATTGTAGTAGAATTTTATTGCTTTCAAATTGAATTTAATCACTTGGGGGGGAAATATAAGATATTTATCTGAGGTTTTCAAATTAAGTTTCTGAACTGGGATAGTTTATTTTTAGAAGAAAAATACCTCCCATGTTTTTCTTCATCACTGGCTTCCAAATATTAGTTTCTACAACCATTTTTCTCCATATGCACAAATCAACTCATTATTTAAAGACACTTTTCTAAAGTACCTTTTTTTAACCTCTCTGAAGAGCCTCAGTAATTTGATGAAATGACAACTCAGAATTTAGAAAAGACTTCAAATCAAAGTTGGCTAGTAAAATTCATTGTCTAGTTTAAATAAACCACACATTTTTTAGAATTGTATTAGGTTAAAATAAAAAGAAGGAAATTTCCAAGAGAAATTGTATGTTTATTATGACTTTTGAGACAAGCCTCCTAAGGTACCACAAGATCCCTAGGTCTTGGGTCTAAGGAGGCTCTTACAGCCAGTGACCCTCAGCGTAGACTTAGTAACTTATAAGACTAGTTCTGCATTGCCCTTTTAAGATAAATGATTACTGTACATTATACCTCGTGCATTTTACTAGTATTTCTCAAATACCTTTCCTTCAAATTAAGCATATAAATGTAATTTGGTTAGGCTAAATAACCAAATAGAATAAATAATCATGTCCCTAAAAATTCATATGTTGAAATCCCAACCCCCAATGTGATGGTTTTAGGGGTTGAAACCTTTGAGAAGTGAATAGGTCATGAGAATGAATCCCTCTTGAATGGGATTAGTATCCTTATAAAATACTCCAGAAAATTCCCTTGCTTCTTCCACCATGTAAGGTTAGAAATAGAAGACAGCCATGTATGAACTGGGAAGCAGACCCTCACTAGAACCCAAATCTGATCTAAGACTTCCCAGTCTCCAGAACTGTGATAAATAAATTTGTTTTAAATAAGCCACCCAGACTATGGTATTTTGTTACAGTAGCCCAAATTAACTAATGAGATAAGTGTTAAGAATCCATGCCTCAGGACTGGAGGCCTAGCATGCATGGGTTCGATTCTTAGCACTACATCAACAAGTAAAAAGATATTAAAAAAAAAAAAATCAATGCCTAGCTATTCCTTTTGTGTCATGAAAGACACAAAGTATGTACAAATGATCAACAAATCCTCTCATCGCTCTTTTCAAAATATATTCAGATCTCATGAAAACAGAAGAAAGACCAATGAAGTAGAGAAAAGGGATTGAAAGGGAGGGAAGAAAAGAGGGCACAGAGAAGAACTGAGGAATGAAACCCACCAAATTATGCTATATTCATGTACATATATGCCACAATGAATTATATATATATTTATATATAAACAATAATAGAAAGGAGGCCATGAGTAGAGTAAGCAAATGGGAGGAGGAGGAGTGGGCAAGGAAAGGTAATGGGGAATGAAACTGATCAAATTAATTACTACATACATGTACAAATATGGCAGAATGAATCCCACTATTATGTAAAATTACCATGCACCAATTTAAAAACCGTATGTGTGTGTGTGTATCTCCAGAATTTGACTCACTTTCGCCCCCTCATCAGCTACCATATACCTGATCCAAACTACAATTATCTCTTACCAGGATTATTTCAAGAGCCTCCTCAACAGCCCTGATTCCATTCTGCCCCCAATAGTTCACTCTCCATATAGTAACCCCAGTGATCACTACAGAATGTGAGTCTGATCAAGTCTTTCTCTGCTAAAAATTTACTAGCCTGAAGTAAAAGTCTAAGTCCTTACAATGACTCAGAAGATCCTTCATGATCTTTGTGATCCCTCTGCACCTCATCTTCAATTGTTCTACCCCTCCCCTTACTTCATTTAGCTCCAATGTCCTCCTTGCTATTTCTTGCACACACCAAACATACTCTCCTTTCAGGTCCTCTGCATTAGCCACTTCCCCAGATATCCACAGAACACGCTGCCCTCCTCCCTTCCAGATCCTGTTCAGTGAGGTCTTCCTTGACAACAGTACCCCTTCTCTGCCAACAATCCCTCTCCTATGCTTTTTACCTATTTTATTTTTCCTTTAACATGTCGATTGATGCCAGGATGCTATATGGTTTGTTGTTGCTGTTTGCATTATGTAACTAGAATGCTAGCTCCGAGAAAACAAACTGCTTTGTTCCTTGTTCATTCCCCAGCAACAGAATATACAATGGCAGATTTCCAATAAATACTGATCAGACAAATAGATGAACAGATCACAGAGATTCTTCTTCCTTAAAATCACATACTAACCAGGCATGGTGGCACACACCTGTAATCCCAGTGGCTCAGGAAACTGAGGCAGAAGGATCACAAGTTCAAAGCCAGCCTCAGCACCTTAGTGAGGTTCTAAGCAACTTAGTGAGACCCTGTCTCAAAATAAAAAATAAAAAAGGCTGGGGATGTAGCTCAGGGATTAAATGCCTGGGTTCAATCCTCAGTACCAAACAGAACAAAACATACCACTATATTTCTACTTTTCTAATGATAATCATATTCCTTGCATTAATCATTTTGTACTTATCTTACATCATACAAGTATCAAGAACCACATATTACTCCTCTGGACCCCCTGCACTCAGCACCATTTCTTGGCTTTTAACAAGTACTGAATACTCCTTGAGCTGAATTTGAAGTCATATTGAAAGATATTTCTATGATACACCTGGTCTATTGTGTTCTCCTGCAGCAAACAGCCCAGTACCAATTCTTAAATTGCTAAAAATGTTCTGCTTTCATACCACCTAGCACATTCAATGCAAATGAAACAGAAGATCATACTGCCTTGCTCAGAAACTTGTGACATCCAGTTTGTCCTGATGTGGAAGCTGCGGAAACATTATGAATGATATAACAAATCAAAAGATTTTCAGAGGACAGTGAAAACTACTTGCAAGAAAGCTGCCTGGGTTTGACCCATTAATCAATTCTATTAAAAAAAAGTCAGAGAGCATCCAAACCACTCTATCTTTAAAAGAGGACAACAAGAAGCAAACTAACATGAGATTATTTTTTCTAAGAAAACAACTGGAATTAAAACCCATTTCACCTAAACTTTTGTACAATTCATTAACTGGTATTTTTAACAAAAGGCTTATATCACCAAGGAAAATTTAAATTATAATCAATGTAGTAAACATATATCAATTTTAAATTTCAGTTTTAAACTTTTATCAAATCAGTTAAAATTAAAAGTCATCAATAAAGGATTAAATCTTCACTACTGACAAAAGTCAACTAACAGCAATTACTCTCCAAGACTTGTGGATATGCAGGATTATACTTTTCGGCCCAATCTTTTGCAAACTGATAATCCATAATCATAGTAATCAAATAGTTGACATACTAGAACTTTATGCAAAAGAAATAACAGCATTAAAGATAAGTGATAGAGCAAAAATAATTACCTGCCTCATACAGTGTTAACTGACCTGTGGTATGAGCCTATCCAAGTGTTCAGCTCGATTTCCATGAGAAGGGTGTGTAGATAACCATTCTGGTAACTTGGGATGACCATGGAGGCTATCTGCAAATTCCATCTGCTGCCAAAACACTGAACTGGCTCTTACATCCACACAAGCCTATAACAAAAATTAATAAAAGCACACAATGAACTGAGTTATGAGGATATATTATTAAATATACTTTTATGTCACTACATGTTTTTAAAACATTTTCAACCACTGTTTTAATACACACAGAATATGTTCATTGATTTTAAAAATTCAAATACTCTGATATTATAAAAATAAGAGAACACCAACACCCTCCATTCTTACTCTTTCCCCTACACAACACTCACAGTAATCCTACTCCCCAAAAATAACCCACTATTCTCAATATGATGGATATTAAGAATATGTACTAAGGGTAAAATCTTCTATACAAATTAAAATTTTTATGCTTATGTAAAAATACATTTTATAAATTTTAATGTTTTAACATATAACAAGTTATCACACTGCTCTAAAGGTATTTTTCTCTTAATCTATACCACTAGAATAATTAGAAGATTTCAAATAAACATGCAGAAACAAAAACGTTATATTTTAATGTACATTAACTTATCTACTTTTCCTCAATGTGTATGAGAAATAATATATTTAATTCATTCAGAATATCTTTTAAAAGTAATTTTAAAGGACATATATGGATCTTATGTACATGTGCCTACACACACACAATTCCATCACACCTGTGTGCACATACTTGAATACACACAGAATATTTCTGGAAGGCTAGTTAAGAAACTGTTGTTAGTAGTCACCCTAAGAGTATTTGATGATAAAGAAGAAATAAAAATTTTACTTCTAAACTATATTAAAATGTTTATAACAAAAATTATTGTTAAATCCTCCATAAGGTAACAATATTTTCATAAGCCTGTTCAGTTTCTTCACATTTCTTAATTTATTCTAAGAAATAACTGAAAAATAAGTGCTTACATAAGTGATTACATATTTTCCAAATATTTTACTTTTGATTAAAACAAAGAAAAATGTATCGATGCAAATGTGGTATCAAAAAGCCTTACAATAGTGTGACTGTGACACCCAAAGAGGCAAATATGGCACATCTCATGCTAATACAAGTAGTCTACATTGATGCTACATCAATTCTTCTCCAACACAAGCTAAAATATATTCAAATACTGGGAAAATTTAGAAAAAAATAATTTGAAATACAAGTAAATTTTATTCAATATTCAGAGAACTACGATGAAGATCTTTGATTACCCTAAGCTTCCTACTGCACAAATATGGATATACAGGTATATGTGTGTATAAACTGGAGTATATAAGATGAATACATACATCAAATATACAAAGATATGACCCATGTTTTATATATACATACATATCTATAAATGCACAAGTTATGTGTACATCATATATATCCACATAGAAATATTTATGGCTAAATTCCAAATACCCACAGGAATATGTCTGTCAATAACAGGGCATGGCATTCACAATATAAATTGTTTTTCTCAAGCTGAAACAAGTAAGTAAGGTAATTTAAAATAATTCATAAAAATATAAAATGACTTGAAAGAATTCCAACTGAAATCATATCATTTATAAAGCACAGCTTAGCTAATAGGGTAAAAAAAATGAAATACTGAAAACTGTAAGATAACACTTCAATAGAATTTACAAATTCATAAATTATCTTAAATACATAAGGTTTGCTTAGAACATAATTCTGAAAACATTCACACTTAGAAATAAGCTTGAGATATCCATGTGCTCATTCTGAATTTCATTAATTCAGAATGAAATCTGAATTAGAAAGGTAAAACAATGGTCTCACCCCTTCCCCTCCCCTAAGTCTGCCCAGTACAAGATAGAGCTTTCCCTGGGCCCACAGGTATTAGAAGGGAAAGGAGAATGGAGCCAGTCATCCAATTTCCCTAGTACTTCCAGAGGCTTCCCAGGGAGCACTAGGGCAATGGCACAGCTAGATTACCTAAAAGAGTAAATCTCATGTTAAATGTTAATGCTATTAAAAAAAAAAAAAAAAAAAAAAAAAAAAGGAGAGAGAGGAGTGACAACTATAGACCAAATGAAAACATTTTAAAAATAAACATTCACTTTATCATAAGCCTCACTAGCCTCAACAAAAATAACAGCAAATATAAGGAACTTGAGTTTGTCAAACATATGTAAATACAGAAAGAAAGAAAGAAAGAAAGAAAGAAAGAAAGAAAGAAAGAAAGAAAGAAAGAAAGAAAGAAAGAAAGAAAGAAAGAAAGAAAAAGACTTTCTAGTCAAGCTTTCCTTCTCAGAACCAGTAATGACTACATCCAACCAGAGAAACACAAGTAACATGTTTCGGCAAAATGTTTTGTAAGGCAGAAAACTGGGCTAATGGAAAGACCATAGGTTTTAGAACCAAAAAGATTTGAGTTCAAAATACCAGTTACTCTTTTAAGTAATAATCAGTTATATGACACCATATGCCAGGTACTATAGGATACTATAAACATTAACTCACTATATTAACTCACTTAATCCTCATATCAACATTATGAGATAAGTACAGTTATTATCCCCATCTTAAAGAGCAGATGAGGAAATTAAGGTTCACAACTTGGTGAGGTTTACAGAGCTATTTAGAGCCACAATTTGATCCTAAGTAATCTGGTGCCAGAGTTTGTGCCTGTGAGCCAAACATTCAGTCTCCAGAGTCTAAGATTCATTTATAAAACTGAAATTAAAGCAGTAGATTATTAGGATAATAAAATGTGATAACTTGCAAAATAGTCCGGAACCCAGAATATAGTAAATAATATTTCAAGTCCTCCTTTCCCCTGATGAGCAACCAGAGGCATGTGGTAGTTAGAGGATGCTATATCTGGTTGTAAGTAATGATGTCATAAATTTATAAGTGAAGAAGGATATAGTTTAATCTCGACTACAGTAACAATATGCATTAATATACATTAAGGGACATATTAATTGACAAAGAATTTGCTACTATTCAATTAGAAACTCAATTAGATATGATATTCAATTAGATATGATATTCATAAAGAGTGTATCAGTATAAGAACTTTCCTTATAGTATGAACATTTCTCAATGCCAAAACAATACAGAGAAGAATATATAACAAAGCTAGACCACATTGAAGCCTACCTGTACTCTACTTGTAGACAAAATGTTCATTAGAAATAAAACATGAAAAGTGTCTGAATTTTGCTATTTCCACTTATTAGACTCTCCAACAAAATTTGTTCAGTCCTCACTCCCTGAAAGAGGTTAAGTCTTGGTATTAGCCTCTCTGAATTCTTTTGACTGTAATTAACACCTTACACTTGCTCCAATCATTCTGGCATTCTCTCCTGTATCCCACATAGACTTACAGTAGATAAAATAATTGTGTGAGATAATACTACAAAGGACTATAGCACAGGATACTTGGATTCCTAGAGCTAGAAAAAAAACTTGAGATAAGATTTGAAGGGACAAAATCAAATACAAAAATTGGCATTATTTTAGAAACAATACTGCAAAAGACTAAAATTGTTTCCAATGGGTTAAAATAAGACAGTTTCACGTCAGAAATGAACATAACTCTACTCTGGTACTTACTATCTGAGAGATCTCTGCAAGCTACTTAAGTTCTCTACCACTCAGTTTCATCTATAAAATGATAATAACAGGACCTACACCTTACAGGGAACCCCACAACATAAGTAACATATTCAGAACAGTGTCCAGCATGTGAGAAAATGTTAACTGCCACTGCTATAATGACCATCATTAAGACCATCATCAGTGTCATTAGCACACCAATGTCTTTTTTGTCATCTACCAAGAAACTAGCTCATTTCAGTCTCACACACTCACACAGCTTCATCATTTTCCAACATCACTGACGGCATCAGTTGCTAAAACTCACTTTATTTTGTGACCCACTTCTCTAATATTTTTCCAGAAAATAATTTAAAATTTCTCCTTCCCAACTGAATATGACACAGTTTCAAGACAGCTTCATCTAAATTAGTCACATTATTTGCTAATCCTTCTCACTGATAAAAACCAAATCTGATTTACCGTAAAATTTTATATGTCCCTACACAAAGGAGAAATGGGAGCAAACTGTGGTTCATTTAATTTTAAAATTTTTTGCCCAAATTTTCTGTATCTTTTGATTGCTAACATTCCAGTTCATCAATCAGTACAATAAAGTTTTAAGTAAAATTTCATGTACCTATTTTTTTCTATGTTAAATAAATTTTATAATAAAATTCAACACTCAGAGCAGTAGCAGTTAAAAATTAGGCGAATATTCATTTTTCTGGGTGATAACATTAAGTGCAAAAAAAGATTTCAGGCATAAGGTACGCATTATGAAAGTTACTTTATAACACACCTATAAATTAGATGTTCTCATTTATTTTTTCCTTCTTAGATGAATAACTAAGTCAAGAACCTAAGAGAGTAATACAAATAAAACATAAAAATAGCTCCCTATAACTAAGGCTCAGAATACTAACCTGGAAAACAAATGCCAGGGATCTTGCTACTAGGCATGTTAATAAATTAGTTCACCTCTCTGGACTCTAGTTTCCTTACCAATAAAATAAGAAGGTGGATTATACTAGCTCTAAATTTCCCTTCCGCTCAAAAAATCTGAATCTCTAATCTATTATTTTACATAGTTTACAATTTTAAATTTTCTTATTTCTGTGAGGAAAGTAGATTCAGCAGGGTACCTAATTCCCTCACTAGATGGTGCTATTGGCACAGTTATCTCGGGTTAGTTAAAACAGCATGCAGTGTTTCCCAAAAGGGCAAGATAGGTTCCAAGAGCCAATTTGTCCCGAGGCTTTTCAGCCACTTTACAATATTTATCGTCCCTCATCCCCACCCATTAAACACAGTAATCTCCCCTACACACCTCCTTAATTACTGTAACAATAAAAAGTAATCACATATAACGCCCTCCTAAAAGGATGCCCTCAGTTTAGAACCACTTAAAAAAAAAAAAAAAAATTCAAACTTAAAAAACAGATCCTCAAATAGTCTAGATGCTTGTGAAACCTTTTTAAAAGTTAATTTCTGTAACTGACTGTAAACTGGCAAAATTTGTTTATAGTGACAAATGAATATGCACTATTACAGTTTGGATGTGAAGTATCCACCAAAATCTCATGTGTGAGACAATGCATGAAGGTTTAGAAGAGAAATGATCGGGTTATGAGAGCCTTAACCTAATCAGTGAACTAATCTCCTGATGGGATTAACTGGGTGGTAACTGAAGGCAGGCAGGGTATGGCTAGAGGAAGTGGGTCATTGGGGGCATGCCTTTGGGGTATATATTTTGTATCTGGCAAGTGAAGTCCTGTCTCTGCTTTCTGATCATCATATGAGCCACTTCCCTCTGCAACATTCTTCTGCCATGATGTTCAGCCTCAACTGGAGGCCTGAGGAATGGAGCTGGTTATGGACTGAAAACTCTGAAACCGTGAGCCCCAAACAAACTTTTCCTCCTTAAAATTGTTCTTGTCATGTCTTTATGGTCACAGCAGTGAAAAAGCTGACTAAAACATGCACAGTCAACAAAATCAAATACTTAAAAGGATATTTTTTCATAATAATTAATAAAATAAATGAGAAACTCTATCTCCTTCTGCCCTTTCAAGCCCCAAACATTGACAACCAGTTGTATAGGATTCTTCTGAAACACACATTCAAGTAAGCACAGAGAAAAGGTCGATCTATATTCCATGTAAAGGTTCCCCAAGAAAGCTCACTCACCATTCTTAATCTTACAGTGAAGTTCACTATCACAGCCTATGCAGACACAGCTTCTGATATATCTCCTAATGCCTTATGAAATATGGAGAGATAATCATGAATCACAAATTAAGGAGCTTATTATATAGTTTCAGTCATGAAAGAATAGTCCTAGACCAATGCTCTCATTTTTAATTTCTATAAAGCTGGAAAAAAACAAATAAGGCAAATGTATTAAGTAGGACAGAACTGTGATACCTCACTGAACATGACCCCAAGATGTGCCTCTTTTCTCTGCATAGGAGAGTTTCCTGACTACAGCATGGGCAGGCAGAACCCAAGCACAGCATGGCAAGTCTCAGTGAGAGGAGTTAGGAGACAGGAGTTGAGAGATGCAGAAGTGGCTGAGATTTGTGTAATAAGGTACCAAAAGGAAGCAAGGCCCCCAACATTGGTATAGAGGTTCTATTCAGATAACTCAAACTGGACTTCACTGAAATGAAATGTCTGCTCTGCAAATGTACCAAAAAAAAAAAAAAAAAAAAGAAAGAAAGAAAGAAAGAAAAAGAAAAAGAAAAAAGCAGCAAAAAAATTCTATTAAGAAAAAAAAGACAGACCACAAAGAAAAACTATTTTCAAATCATACATACAACAAACAACTGTGTATAAAACATGTATGGAGCATTCTAAAGTTAGTAGTAAAAAAAATCAACCAATCCAATTAGAATATGGTAAAAGTGTTTGACAGATAGTTAAATAGAGAAATACACATAGGCAAGTAAGCACATAAAATCATTAGTCAGATAATAAAACTCTGAATCTTCCAAAATGAGAAGTCAACAGATAATATCTAAACTTAATGAAGAAATTTCAAAATAAACATATTACATAAAAATACAGTAGTAAATAGCTAAAAGAATTAAAGATGAGTATGTAAAGTGAGGCAGAGAAGGCCATTATTTTCCATTATGAATTCATAATATTTACACCTTTCTATACTATATCTATACTATATTGAAATGGGTAGCTACACACACACACACACATACACACACACACACACACACACACATACACACATATACACATTTAAAAGGGAATGTGGTTAATAGTTTCAAATGCTACTAAGAAGTTGAGTGAGAAAAAGAATTTCTGCATGGAATATAACACACAGGTAAAAAAGCTGATTAGAGAAACAAAACTGATAGAGGAACAGAGGCATGGACCTTAAAATCAAACAAACTTGGGTTTAAATCATAGCAGGTACAAAAGGTATTTGTACCTATAAGCAAGAAACTGAGAACCTATGAAGGTTTCAACAGCTTCATCTGTAAAATGGGGATGATGGACATAACAATAACCACTTTACAGAATTACTATATGACAGATCAGATTATGTAATATATATATAAAACACTAAGCATAACACTGGCATATAATAAGTATTAAAGGGCAGATAATGGTGCTATTATCCAAACAGGTGCTATCACAAAATAAATGGCAGTATAAATAAAATGTGAGCCTTTTATATTGTTTTTATTTTTTGACAGGAAATAAAAACTTGTATTTCAGAGATGGCATTTTTATATCATAAGTGTTCCATAACAAAGACATTATCTGCACTGCTACATATTTATGACAACATCTATAGCAATATCTCTTTCTCATTTGAGCTAAGTAGTCCATGTTATCACAAGTGGCAGAAAAGTCACGTACTACACAACACAATAATGTCTAGTGCACTTTAGAAAATGGAATCACAGTTTTATCTATCCAGATATATCTTTTTAAAAAAATGGCTTGTATGTCTCAAATAATCAAAGAAATATCAGTATTTCTCCACTAATTTCTCTAACTTCATTCTTCTATTTAAAAACTTACCAAGTTACCCCAAAACACAAAATTGGAATTTTTTAATTTTTTAATTTTTTTTTTTAATTTTTTAATTTATTTTCATTGTAAACAAAAGGGATACATCTTGTTTCTCTGTTTGTACATGAAGTGGAGGCATACCATTTGTGTAATCATACATTTACATAGTGTAATGGTGTTTGATTCATTCTGTTATTTTTTCCTTCCCCCCACCTCTTCCACCCCTCTTTTCTCTCTATACAGTCCCTCCTTCCTCCATTCTTGCCCCCCTCTCATCCCCCATTGTGTGTCATCATCCGCTTATCAGCAAGATCATTCATCCTTTGGTTTATTGAGATTGGCTTATCTCACTTAGCATGATATTCTCCAATTTCATCCATATGCCTGCAAATGCCATAAGTTTATTGCTCTTTATGGCTGAGTAATCTCACCCTGCACGAAACTCAACTCAAAATGGAACAAGGACTCTAGAATCAGACCAGAGACCCTGCATCTTATAGAAGAAAAAGTAGGTCCAAATCTTCAACATGTCGGCTTAGGATCAGACTTCCTTAACAGGACTCCCATAGCACAAGAATCAATAACTGGGATAGATTCAAACTAAAAAGCTTTCTCTCAGCAAAGGAAACTATCAGCAATGTGAAAAGAGAGCGTACAGAGTGGGAGAAAAATCTTTGCCACTCATACTTCAGATGGAGCACCAATTTCCATAATATATAAAGAACTCAAAAAACTCTACACCAAGAATACAAATAACCCAATCAACAAATGGGTTAAGGAAATGAACAGACACGTCAAAGAAGAAGATCTAACAATCTACAAGCAATCAACAGATATATGAAAAAATGTTCAACATCTCTAGTAATAAGAGAAATGCAAATCAAAACTACCCTAAGATTCCATCTCACCCTAATTAGAATGGCAACTATCAAAAATACAAGCAACAATAGGTGTTGGTGAGGATGTGGGGGAAAATGGTACACTCATACATTGCTGGTGGGGTTGCAAATTAGTGCAGCCACTCTGGAAAGCAGTGTGGAGATTCCTTAGAAAACTTGGAATGGAACCACCACTTGACCCAGCTATCCCACTCTCTGGCCTATACCCAAAGGACTTAAAATCAGCATACTACAGTGATGCAGCCACATCAATGTTCATAGCTACTCAATTCACCATAGCCAGATTGTGGAACCAACCTAGATGCCCTTCAAATGATGAATGCATAAACAAAATTGAAATTTGATGATTTAAAGCAATAATGTCTAAATTTGCCTGGGTATCGGAATCACATGTTTGCTCTTAAATATTTTCAGATCAGAACTTTATCATCTGTAGGACCCCCAAAAAGGAGACCCCAACTCTATCCCTCAGATCGACGGCAACCCCAATCAACCACAGGAGGCGTCACTTGATGCAAACCGCAAGAGGTGTTTATTCCAGCGCGCTGGGACCCAACTCATGACTCATGCAGGAGTCCAGGAGTCCAGTCCCTAGCAGAAAATCATACAAGTTTATAAAGGCAGAAAACCACACATCGGGAGGGGTCGCACATGAAAGGGAGAAAAAGGGAAAAAAAAGAAAAAAAGCGGGAACAAAGCTGCCGGGAAATTCCAAAGGGGGTCTGAGTTGTCTGATAACATACAACATGTTTCACAATGTTTTACAACAGGGCGTAGATTCTGGTCAATAGTTTCTGGTAATCCTACTGTTTGAGCACTATCTAGCTATCTGGCTCAATTTACTCTTTTATTCTCTGTTTGGGGCTGTTTCTTGGAACAGCTTTAGGGGCTTTGTTCCCATTACTGGGAGGAAGACCTTAGGGAGTTGAGATAAAACAGCTTAAAAAAATGTCCATTCTTTCAATCTACCTACTAAATCAGAATTTCCAAGTACAGAGCCCACAGTATCTATTTTTTAAAATCAATCCAGTACCCCCCAACAAAAGACAATCTGCAAAAAAAGAAAATAAAAGTCAACAGAAGAGACAACATTCAACTTACCATGAGGTAAGAAAATGTAAATTTAAAAAGCAAGGAGCCCAGTGTGGTAACACAGGCCTAAGATCTATAATCTCAGCTCCTTAGGAGACTGAGGCAGGAGAATCTCAAGTTTGAGACCAACCTGTGCAGTTTAATATGACTTTACCTCAAAATAAAATAAAAAGGACTGGTGATGTGGCTCAGTGGCAGAACACTTGCCTAGAATGCACAAAGCACTAAGTTCCATTCCCAGCACTGAAAATTAAAAAAAAGGAGTCAGACGTCTTTTCTGTCCAAATTGACAAAAAGTTAAAATGACTGAAACAGTACTGATGCGGGTACGAACAAAAAGGGCATTCTCACATATTGGTGAGATCTGCTATTAACACTGTAGAATAATTGGAAGTATGTTCTAAATATAAAAATAAAAATTCTACCAATCTTACTTGTTGTTACCCTTCCTAGAGCAATAAAAGTCCATGGGGTTTAAGGAAATATGAGTAAGACAACAATCACAAAAAGAAAAAAATCCTGAAAATAACCCAAATTTTAATAGCAGATAAATAAATGTATCATCCCTATTATGCAACATTAGGTAGTTATTAAAATAACTAATTAAGGAACTTACTCTTCTAGTTGTGAAAAAGTAGCTTGCAACAGAACAATGTTTCTGCCATACACAATAAGAGTATTTGGTTAACAAGCCAAGGCTGGAGAAAAGAAAAAAATCCCTGAAACAAGGAGAGCTCCATAAGGTGAACCTCCCTTTCTGAGTGTCATTCTTTCCCCTCAAAGAATGTGAGGAATTTTAAGCAATGAAAAGCAAGAGGCTGAAAAATCTGAGCAGAAAGGTGGCAAAGGAGTGTGTAGCTGCCTGGTGGGTCTAGAGAACCAAAAACTTCAGAATCAGACTCATCAGAGCTGCTAAATTTGAGAAGTCAAGCTTCTAAAGGCAAGGAGGGCACAAAGCCAACACTTGATTCTCGTTCACAGAGGTATCTGCCATTATTCAGCCACCCAAGTGCAACAGGTAAAGTGAAACAGGAAGCAGCTAAACCTGGGTGTGGTAGCACATGCCTGTATTCCCAGGGTCTGGGAAAGCTGAGGCAGGAGGATTCTAAGTCTGAGGACAGGCTGGGCAATTTTGCAAGACCCTCAGAAACTTGGCAAGACTCTGTCTCACAATTAAAAATTAAAAAGGAATGGGGCTGTAGCTCAGTGGTAAAGCACTCCTGGGTTCCATCCCTAGTACCCCCTGCCCCCAAAAACAGTATCCAAAAAACTGGGTAGAGAGTTCAACAATTTCAGCAGAACCCTGGTACTGTGAGAATAAAAAAACAAAGCTGAGGACCACTAAAGAGAAGGAAGACAGTGCACACTCCAGGCCTTTGGGAAGCCTGCCTAGAGGGCAGTACTCTTAGAAACAGGGTATACCTGACAAAGATAGTAGGTAGGGTCCTGATTGACTGAAATGACCTACTTTACTCTAAATGCCATCAAATACAGGGAGAAATTCCTCGAATGAAATAAAAAGTTAATTAGAGCCAAAATATCTATCTATATGTAATATCCAGCAATCAAAAATAATCAACTAAACTAAGAAAAAAGACCAAAGGCAAAATAGAAAATAGAAGCAAACCCAAACAGAATCCAGACATTAGAATTACCAAAAAGGGATGTTTAAAAATATTAAGATTCACATATTCAAGAAAATATAAAGAAACATATTACAAGATGGAGAATTTCACCAAGGAACTGAGATTTATAAGAGAGAATCAAATGGAAATTCTAGAATGGAAAGACACAATAACTGAAATTTAAAACTTAAAGATGAGTTTAATACAGAATGGAAACAGCTGAATATAGGATTAGTGAACTGCATTACTGTGCAGGTGAAAAACACACATCTTGAAACACAAACGTGTAGAAAATACAAAAATAAAAAGGAAAGAGACACATGACAGTTTAACATATCTGTAATCCTGATACCAGAAGGAGAGAAGAGAATAAGTAAAGCCAGTGCAATTCATTAAAAGATAATGGCTGAGAATTTCCCAAACTGATGAAGAATATCCAACCACAACACGCACAATAAATGAAAAGAAAACGTAAGTAGATATATCACAAACTACAGAAAAGCAAAGACTAATAGAAAATTTTAGCAGCCATGGAAAAACTAAGGAACAATGGGAAAACTTATAGCTGATGTGGTGGAAGCCCTCTTCAAAGTCTGTTTAACCTGGTTAGTATCTGTGCGCGCAAGCAGGACTCTGCCGGACAACATGGCACCTTCAGTGACCAGGTACCCATGCATTTCCCAGACAAAAGGCAAGGTGGCACACAGCACGCATGTGCAACTCACTGACACTCAGGGCACATGGATGACCCTGACAAACCCCCTTCCCCAGTGGGCAGGCACAGTTCTGTCCTAAGTTCCTTATGATTTTATAGTATAATACTCAAGCAAAATGTATTTTTCCATAAAGGGGAAACAAAGGGACTAATATGTAATGGCGTGGGGGGAGGGGGACTATCAGGGGCTGTATAAGACAAAAGGGTCCCTCTGCATTAGGGGCTTGGACTGTGGATGAAAATCAGTCAAGTCTGTGCTGGTACGAAATAAACACTGCTTCCTATTGAACACTCCATGTCCTGTCTTAAAAGAAACACTGAAGTCTTAAAAGAAACAATAAAATTAGAAAATGCAGGAATGTCATCATTAACATGGTGAAAGAAAATAATTGCTAATTTAAAATTTGTGCCCTGGAAAAATATTCTTTCAAAGAATGTGAAGCTTCCAGAAGAGACAGAAAAGGGAAGTGGTCATGTGAACATAACAGCAGATAAAAATAATAAAAAACTTGATTAAGAATAACAGCTAATTGATGATATTGGCAAGTATAGAAAAATACCAAGTCAAAAGAGAATTAAATATCAAAAGTTTTTTAGAGTAAATAAGACAAAAGGTCATGGCTTTCTGGCCTAAGGATACTGCCCAGCTTCCACAAAGTTGCCGTAAAAGGTAGTGGAAAACAATAGTCCATCAGCTACAGTTCCAGAGCTCAGGGATGGAAAAGCAGTGAGAATTCTATAAGAGGAAATTCTTACAGTGAGGGAACAAAAGGCATGAGAAACTGTCTGCTCTGCCCAAATTATCTAATGGGGAGGAGGAAAAATGCACTGAAGGTACTCTGGGGGACTGTTGAAAAGTTGGCAGAGAATAGACAGACATCCACTTTTAAAAGAGGAACCCAGGAGACCAGATCTATGAGTCTGCAGCCTTTTTTTTTTTTTTTTTTTTTTTTTAACCAATGCATTCATCAAACAAGAGAAGTTTAGGCAACAAAAAGCTGAAACAATATGGACTTTTAGTTTCTGTGGAGAGAACCTGAAGCCAGCAGCACGATGTGAATTTAAGAGGAGACCCTCAGAAACGAATATGAAGAATGGGCTTCATCTTTGCCTAAATCCTTGATTGCCAAACATACCATGATAAGATCCCTGTTCTTAGAAATTATTTAATATTAACCTCGAGTAGATTTGAATAAGTTAAATATGAATATTATTATCCTAAGAGGAAAAATTTAAAAATAATGCAAAGACCTCTCCCTAGAAAGTCAGTTGTACAGGAGACTAATATATACTGATTAACCCAAAAGAAGGCAAAAAAGGAGGAACATAGAAACAAAAACTAGATAAGACAAATAAAAAATAGCAAATTGGTAGACCTGAATACAACCATACTCAAAAATATTTAAATAAATATAAATGGACTATGCGCTTCAACCTAAAGGCAAAGATTGTGAGACAAATATAAAAGCAACAACCTAGCATATGCTATCAGTAAGAGGTGTCCTTAAACATAAAAAACTCAAAAGGCTAGAAAATAAATGAATAGAAAGAGATATACCAAATGAAGTAACTCATAAGAAAGCTGAAGTGGCTATATTAGTGTCAAACAAAATAGACTTCAAGTAAGAAGTATTACTAGAAACAAAAAAGAAATGTTTCTTCATGATTAATCAATTCAAGAGGATAAAATAAGCCCAAATGTATATGCACCTGATATAGAGCTTTAAATTATATGAAGCAAAAAGTAAGAGAACTGAAAGGAAAATAGACAAATCTTCAATTACAGTTGAAGATTCTGAAACTCCTCTCTCAAAAAGTAGACTAGTAGGCAAAAATCAGAAAGATATAAATCTGAATGACAGTGTAAACCAGCATAAATTAATTTGTATTTATCAAAAACACACACTTGACTACTACAAAACACATTTTTTTCTCCAAGTGATAGAATGTTCATCAAGACAGGCCAAATGTTGCACCACAAACCAACAGATTTTTACTAGATAAAGCTCTTACAGAGTATGTTTACTGGCCACAAAGGAATTAAATTAGGAATAAGCAACAATAAAACATTTAGACAAGCCAAAAATATCTGGACATTAAATCAATCATTTCTGAACAACCTAGAGATAAAAGAAATCACAAAAAAAATCAGAAAAGTCTTTACTTAAATAATGATATAACAATATATCAATGATATAACAATATATCAATGTGTCAAATTAACCTAAAATAATAGAAAATGGGAAATTTATAGCTTTAACTATTCTTGGTAAAGAACAAGAAAGTCCAAAACCAAGTGTCTTTAGTTCCCATTGTCATAGTTTAGATATTAGGTGTCCCTGAAATTTTCACATGTGAGACAATGCAAGAAAGTCCAAAGGGGAAATGATTAGGTTATGAGAGTTTTTAACCTAATCAGTGCACTAACCCCTAACAGGAATTAACTGGGTGGTAACTGTAGGAAGGCAGGGTGTGTCTAGAGGAAGTAGGTTACTGAGTAGGTATGCCTTTGGCATACATATTTTGAGTTGAGTTCAGCTCCTCTCTTTGCTTCCTGGTTCCAAATCCTGGGCTGCCTTCCTTTGCCACACCCTTCCACCCTGGTGTTCTGCCTCACCTCAAACCCAGAGCAATGGAGCCAGCCACCTATGGACTGAGACCTCTGAAACCAATAAGCCCCAAAATAAACTGTTCCTTCTCTAATTGTTCTTGTCATGTCTTTTGGTCTCCGTGACTAAAAAGCTGACTAACACACCCATCTTAAGAAAATGAAACAAAGGAAAATAATTACACCCAAAGTAGAAAAATTAGGCTTAATAGACATTTTAAAATCCAAATCCAAATCCACTCAAACAACAAAAGGACAAGTCACAGAATGATAGAAAATATATGAAATACACAAATCCTTGACAAAGCATTTGTATCCAGCAAGTACATAAAAACGTTTTATAACTCAAGAATAAGAAGGCAAATAATTCCATTTAAAAATGGGCAAAATATTTGGACAACTCACAAAGGAAAATATATAAATAATGCCCAATGTACACATGAAAATGTGCTTATACTAATATCATTAGTCAACAAGGAATGTCAATTAAACTCACAGACTAAAGACAACCCCTCAAAAGGCAAAGATTAAAGAAAAGAACAGGATTTCTGCTTATAAGAGATACACATTAAGAACATAATTTCTTACCATCTTCTCTGTTTGGTCAACCTTGTTTTCAAGATTAAATATTTTGTCTTCACTATCTGAAGTTCTGTCTTCCAGGTGATCTATCCTATTGTTTATGCTTTCTATGGTGTTTTTAACTTGGTTTATTGTTTCCTTCATTTCAAGGATTTCCGTCTGGTTTTTTTTCAGTATCTCTAACTCTTTATTGAAATGCTCTTTTGCTTCCGTTATTTGCTCTTTTAACTGTTGATTAGTGCGTTCATTTAATGCCTGCATTTGTTCTTTCATCTCCTCATTTGCTTCCCTGATTGTTTTAATTATGTACATTCTGAACTCCCTTTCGGACATTTCTTCTGCTGTGCTGTCATTGGGTTTTATTGATATAGTATCTAGGTTTGTTTGGGACATTTTCTTCCCTTGTTTTCTCATATTGGTCAGATGTCTATGGGACTCTGTGATATTGTAGATTTCCTCTATTGGCTTATAGTGACCCTGTAGATTTCCAGTGTATCACCTACCAGCCTTCAGTAGCCAGAAGTCTTGGATTAATTTGATAATGCAGTGCTTCCGAAGAACGCTGCCCCTAGCCCGCTACTGGTTCCTGGGAGAGAGACCTGGAGAGGTATCTTGTTGCATAGCCCTGGTCCAGAGGCTGTGTAGGTTGGAGGTCTCCACTGGCTTGGGGACTTGTGGCTGGCTCTGTGTAGACAGGCTCTCACTGGGTGATTTGCCCCGAGAAGCTAGCCTAGAGAGGCGCTTCCCGCTGGAGCGGGGCTGGGCTGCTTGGGGAAGTCCCTGGCGCCCTGCGCTGGTCACTGAAGCAACCTGCGGGCAGGCTGGAGCTGGCTGTGGCGGGCCGGAGCTGGCCGCGCTTCTTCTGTGCAGAAGGGCTCTCACTGGGGGGCCTGTTCTGAGAGGCTGGAGGATCTGTCCCTGTGGGCGGAGCCCACTGCCAGACTGCACCGAGCTGCCTGGGGGAGACGCTATCTGCCCTGTCCCACTCTAATAAGCCACTCGAATCCGGGCCTGCCGCCCTTCTGAGCTTCGCTGGGTGGGGGAGACTCACCCCGTGGTTCTATTTTTGTCCGAGACTCTCAATGCCCCCCCTTCTTGGATCCTGGGTTCTGGGGCAACTGGAGATGCAGTCACCCTCTAGTCCGCCATCTTGGATTGCCCCGTGGAAAAAGCCTGCAGCTGGAGGGGGACGATGCTGCCTGGAGAGGTCTCTGGCTGCCCAGCCCTGGTCCCAGAAGCCTCCCATAGCCCAAGAAATAAAAGCAAGAATCAACAACTGGGATAGATTCAAACTAAAAAGCTTTCTCTCAGCAAAGGAAACTATCAGTAATGTGAAGAGAGAGCCTACAGAGTGGGAGAGTATCTTTGCCAATCATACTTCAGATAGAGCGCTAATATCCCGAATCTATAAAGAACTCAAAAAACTCTACACCAAGAATACAAATAATCCAATCAACAAATGGGCTAAGGAAATGAACAGACACTTCACAGAAGAAGATGTACAAGCAATCAACAGATATATGAAAAAATGTTCAACATCTCTAGTAATAAGAGAAATGCAAATCAAAACTACCCTAAGATTTCATCTCACCCCAATTAGAATGGCGATTATCAAGAACATAAGCAACAATAGGTGTTGGCGAGGATGTGGGGAAAAAGGTACACTCATACACTGCTGGTGGGGTTGCAAACTAGTGCAGCCACTCTGGAAAGCAGTATGGAGATTCCTCAGAAAGCTTGGAATGGAACCACCATTTGACCCAGCTATCCCACTCCTTGGCCTATACCCAAAGGACTTAAAATCAGCATACTACAGAGATACAGCCACATCAATGTTCATAGCTGCTCAATTCACTATAGCCAGATTGTGGAACCAACCCAGATGCCCTTCAGTTGATGAATGGATAAAGAAACTGTGGCATATATATACAATGGAATATTACTCCGCCATGAGGAATGACAAAATTATGGCATTCGCAGGCAAATGGATGAAATTGGAGGGTATCATGCTAAGTGAGATAAGCCAATCTCAAAAAACTAAAGGACAAATGATCTCACTGATAAACGGATGAGGACATACGGGGGTGAGAGGTAGGAGGGGTTATTGTTAGGGTTAGGGTTAGGTTTAGGGTTAGGGATAAGGAGTGTGGTAAGAATGAGGAAGAAAGGAATGTATAGAGGGAAAAGAGGGGTGGGAGGGGGGAAGGGAAAAAAATAACAAAATGAATCAAACAACATTGCCCTATGTAAATTTATGATTTTTAATTAAAATTAAAAATTAAAAAAAAAGAACATAGAAAGTCTGAAAATAATTAGGAAAAGACATACCATTCAAGCACTAACCAAAAAAAGTGAGATAACAATATTTACAAAGGAAAAGGTGAATGTAGGCAAAAAGCATTACTACAGACAAACGGGATTTACACTGATAAAAAGATTAATCTGCCAGAGAGATAAAAGAATCCTAGATATGGATGGTAAAAATACAAAGCAAAAACTGATATAACTAAAAAGAGAAAAATCTGTAATGATAATTAAAGACTATCAAACCTCTTTGGATAAGCAGGAAAAAAAATTCACCAAGAAGACCTAAAACAACAAAATTAACACACTTGACAAAACTAGCATTTATAGAATACTGCATCCACAATGGCAGAGCTTACTTTCAAGTGCACACCATTTTAACAATCTTGATCACATGCTGAGTCACAAAGCAAGACCCAACAGATGATACTGTTTTGGTCAGCTTTTCCAGGGCTATGACCAAAACATACCATAAGAACAACTTAGAGGAAGAAAAGTTTATTTGGAGTGCAGTTTCAAAGGTCTCAATCCATAGATGGTCAACTCCATTTCTCTGAGCTCAGGGTAAGGCAGGACATCATGGTAGAAGGGCCCAGCAGAGGAAAGCTGTCCAGGTCATGGTGAGTTCACAAAGCAGAGAGAGGTTGTGGGGCCACAGGGAAGATGCCCATGCCCAGCCATGCCCATCTGCCTACAGTTACCAACCCAGTCCATTCAAACGAGGATGGAAAAATTAGGTTACAGCTCTCACAATCCAGTTATTTTACCTCTGAACATTCCTGCACCAACACAAGAGTTTTGGGGGGTTACCTCATATACAAACCATAACACTCATCATTCAGTATATTCTCTAGTCACTGTAATTAATCTAGAAATCAAAAACAAAAGGTAACTATAAAACCATGAAATGATCAAAAATTAAACAATACACCTCTAAATAATCCACAAGTCAAAGAGGAAATCACAATAAAAACAAGAATATATTTTAAACTAAAGAAAAAAGTACATGTTAATACCTGCAATGTGGCAAGCAAAGATGCTCTTAAAGGATAAAGGATATCCTTAAATATATACACAGTCCTCAACTTACAATGTTTAACTTTAAGAGTTTTTTGACTAGAGGATCTTGTTAAAGTGACAGGTATTCAGGATAAGTCACACTTCAAATTTTGATCTTTTCCTGGGCTAGCAATATATATAGGGTACTCTTATGATGCTGAGCAGCAGCAGAGTCACAGCTCCCAGTCAGACACATGACCACAAGGGTAAGTCATCAATAGGTAAAATGCACTGCACCGTACTACTAAGCTACGATGCTTAAAAAGTTAGGTGTAATAGGCCATTAGTCAGTTTTCTGTCACTGTGACAAAATGCCTGTCATAATCAACTTAAAAGGAGGAAAGTGATTTTGGCATACAGTTTCAGAGGCTTCAGTCCATGGTCACTTGGCTGTGTGGAGGCACAATACACCATGGGAGGAACATGTGGAGGAAGAGGTCTGTTCAGGTTATGGCAACACAAAGCAAAAAAGACAGGAAGGGGCCAGAGTCCAAATATTTCCCTCACAGGCATATTCCCAAGGACCTAACGTCTGAACAGGCCCACCTCCCAACAGCACCATGGGCTGGGGACCAAGTCTCTAACACCTGGGCCTTTGGGGGACACAACCAATAGTACATTTTTTAACTTCTGACAGATTAATAAGGCTATAACATCACTGTAAGTTGAAGAGTATTTATGCTAGAAACAAAACAATTTTAAAAAATCAGTAAGTATCTACCTTAAGAAACAATGGAAAAGAACAGCATGAGACACCTGAAAAAAAATAATAAAGATAGACAAAGTAACTGATATAATAAAAAACAAACATATAATAAAGAAATTATATAGAACCAAAAGATGATTTTTGAAAAGATTAATGAAAGTGATAAAATATAGCAAAAAAGACAAGGCACAGATCACCAACATTAGGAACTAGGAGGATATTTAAAATTTAATAAGCAAAATGCAGGTATCCTTTAGACATTGAAAAGATAGTAAGAATATGTTAAAATAAGATTGTTGAAATCTTAAACAAATATCTAGAAAAACAAAACTATTAAAACTGACACAAGAAATAGAAAACTGAATATTTCTACATCTATTAATGAAACTAAGTCCATAATTAAAAACAATCCCACAAAGAAATCTGTAGACCCAGGTGGCTTTACCTATGAATTATCCAAACATTTAAAAAATACATAATGCTGCTCTTACAGAAAGATTAGCATTACATTTCTTACATTTCATTACATTTCTTACATTTCTTTTTATTTCTTCTAGAGAATAGAAAATTAAGTTCACTTCCCAACTCAGTTTATGAGGTCAGTTATAACCTTTATACCAAAAACTGACAAGACATTACAAGAAAAGCAAATTCAATCTACCATCGCCTATTAACATAAACATTCAAACATATACATCAGCAAACCAATTCTAGCAACATATTAAAGAGTAATATAATTGACAAAATCCAGCTCACTTCCACAAGTAAAAGTTTGACTACTTTAAAATAAAATCAATGTAATTTGCCACATTAACAGTTTAGGAGAAAAATCACATAATTCTCTCAGTAAATGTATCAAATACATTTGATAAAATTTAATATTTATAAGTTTTAAAATAACAAAAATATTAGAAATAGAAGGGAAATTTTCATCTGATAAAAAGTCTCTATAAAAAGCTTATAACACACATTACAATTAATGGAAAAATACTATAAGATCAGGAAGAAAGAAAGTTGCCTACCATCTGAAGTTTCTTACTATTACCATATGGCAGGAAAAAAAAACATACAGACTGGAAAGTAAGAAATAGATTGCCAGATACAAAGTCATTTATATAAATAAATGATAGTTCTATCTATAAGCAATTTATTTTTAAAATGACACTATCATAACATCACACATTTAACAATAAATCTAACCAAATATGTCTGAGTCCTACATACAAAAACTCTTCAAAACATTACTGAGAAAAATTTAAAAACATCTAAATAAATAGGCAAATAAATCATATTCATGGATGAGAAAATTCAATAAGGTAGACATAAGTCAACTGTCCCCAAATTGCTGTATAAATACAATGCAATTCCAATTAAAATTCTAGGCATGCTTTGTAAGTCTGTGTATAATTTAATAAGCTGATTCTAAAATTCATATGAAAATGCAAATGTCCAAAAACAGTCAAATCAATCTTTTAAAACACTGGAGGACCGAAGCTATTAGATGTCAACATTTATTACTAAAGTACAGTAATAACGTAGTATGGAAGAGAACAGTGAGTCCAGAAATAGACCCCACATATACCACCACCTTAAAACAAAAAGATACTGAAGTGTGGTGAAGAAGCGATGACTCATCAAAAAATGGTACCAAGTCTATTAGCTATCCATATAGAAAAAAATTTTCTTAACCTCTAATATAATATGAAAAAAGATAATAAAATTTCTTGGAAATTAAGCAGGCAAAATTTATTGAGATTAACAAAGGTTTCTTATCAAGAACAAAGAACACACAATATAAAGGGAAAATTTGATAGACTATAATACATTAAAATTAGAAAGTTCTTGATATAACGTATCTATCATCCCTTATTTGGGAATCTGAATGTGCAGTCTGAAAAGTCACTTAGTTTTACTTATTTAACATTCAAAGGACCGCTTCTGCTTTTGTGAATGAGTAATGTCTTCATTTATGAAATTAAACTATAAAACTCATTATGAGAGGTTCAAATAATAGTGCCTTTAATAATTAATAACTACTGGAAACTCAACAAAGGATCAAATAAAACTTGAACTTAATATGCGAAGTGGCACTGTTTACACTTATTTTTATTAAAAAATGCACTTTTACTTCTAATGTTAAATTCTAGGAACTTAGTTATTACAGGTGATTAAAATAGTAGTCAGGCATTAAGTGCCCATTGAGTAAAGAGAAACAAAACCAATTTAAATAAAAGTGAAGACCCAAAGTTGCTCTACCTGCTACAACAAAAATGCCCTGAATGCCTATTCTTTTACACATTTTATGCAACCAGAATCATAGCTACGATAGGATTAACTTTTCTCCAGGTAGGGTAACAGCTACACATCATCTTATCTACTCATAAAGCCTCCTTAGATCAGAGAAGCAAGGGACAGGAGAAAACTAAGGACTGCATTAGCTTTCTAGAGAGCACAAGGTTGTTTGTTTGTTTGTTTTGGTACTGGGGATTGAACCTAGAGGCACTTAACCTCTGAGCCACATTCTCAGTCCTTTTTTGTATTTTATTTAGAGACAGTCTCTCTGAGATGCTTAGGGCCTTGCTAAGTTGCTGAGGCTGACCTTGAACTCAAAATTCTCCTGCTTTAGCCTCCCAAGGTGCTGGAATTACAGGCATACCCCACCATGTGGCAAGTTTTAAAAGGAGATCAGGACATACCTATATTTAAAATTTTCAATTTACATAATTCATGTCTATAATTGAATAATGTATGCAAGCAAAAAATTCTTTCCAATAGAAGAGTAAGACTTTTTTTAATAAAACACAATAATTACAGCACTATAATCTTACCTGTTATATTAAAGGCATAACAAAGCCTCATATATAGGAGGGGATTAAGTGAACATCTTTAGTTTGCATTCTTACAAAGATGACAATCTTCAAATTCTATAGATTAATGAAAATTATATAAAGGGGACTATGGTTTGAATGAGGTCTAAATGACCCCTAAAGGTACATTACCACTAAAGTCTTAGACCCCAAGCAGCACTATTGGGAGGTAGTGGAACATTTAGAAGGTGGGAACAAGTTGGAGATCCCTAGGTCATTGGAGTGTATCCTTGAAGGGACTGTAGGACCCCACCTGTACCCTCTTTCTCTCTGTTTTTGTTATAGATATTACCACTTTGCTCCTCTGCATGCTCCTGCCATTACATGCCACCATCTTCTACCCACAATAGAACTCAGCCAGTGCAGGTGTGCACAATGCCTTTGAACCTCCAAAATTAAGAGCTAAAGAAACCTCTTCTCATTTGAAGCCAGTTGCCTGTGGTATTTTGTTATAGTAATGGGAAACTGATAAATATTTAGGACTAATATAGTTTAATTCTCAATCTCTGCCCATGCCAAACATTAAGACAACACACATTTATCTTACTATGTGAAGAACATGACTTTCAACTAATAGTCACTTTACCTTTGCAGCAAGCTCTAATCCAATTTGATCAGCTTCAGCCTCCAATGTTCTACTGTATGGTCTATCAAACATATACTAAGAAGAAATATGATAGAGAAACTCCATTAAGATAATTTATTATGTGACAAAAGGAACAACATAATAAGATTTTAAAAAATCAATTTCAAAGAGTATCTAGGATAAAATTTCTATACTTTCCACATCTTTGAACAACACCATGATATAAAATATAAAAAGAATCTTTATTTCCTCTATCAGATTAATACTTTAAAAACAAGGGAAAAAAAAGAAAAAATCATGCCTACA
Source organism: Sciurus vulgaris (assembly GCF_902686455.1). Lineage (NCBI taxonomy): Eukaryota > Metazoa > Chordata > Mammalia > Rodentia > Sciuridae > Sciurus > Sciurus vulgaris. Next base: position 47,119,387 of record NC_136461.1, read on the forward strand.
AATTTCTGGACAGTCAATAGTATCATTTCTGTTTTTCCAATTATAATCTCCACTTAGTAGAGGGATCCCTAAGAAAGCTTATTAATGTAAGCTCTTAATATGACCAAAGAACATTTAGATCTTGCAGTTTAAAATGGAACTGAAAAAATATAGGTACATAATAACCAGTGATACTACCAGAAGATTTGTTTCAGTAAGAAAATTAACAATATGGCTGAATGTTCTCTCTTTGATAAATTATCTTAATTTCCCTTTCCTTTCCAAGTATTGATTTGTAAGGAAAATTAAATTTTCTTCTGAATTCAAATTTTAAAAAAGACATTATAACTTTAATTTTCCTAATTGTATTTATGAGAATGCTTTCCAGTTAAATTCTAATTTTCAGTAAATACTAAAATTTTATAAAAGATCAATAGGCAGGACTTTTGAGAAAAGAGTTATTAATTGGGGAAGCAATTTTTCAAAGGTGGCAACATGCTTGTGATGGCTAGAAATCAATCTGATCACAGTATGTGACCATTAGATGTGAATGTTTTCATCTCCATCACATCTGTTTTAAAAAGATTGGTAAATGGATCACTGTCTCTTCACCCATGAGCAGTCTTCATGTGTCCCATTTAGACTCATAATATACCAATTAAAAACACTGGCTTTAAAAGGATAGCCAGTAGTATTATATGTAAAATGGAGCTGATAACAGTGCCAAACTCCTAAATTTACAGAGTATTAAATGAACCAATAATAAAATTAATAGTTCATATTTATTGAGTCCTTACTTTATGACAAGGACTATGCTAAATGCTTTAAATTAGTGATTCTCAATCTGGTGTGACTTTGTCCCCCAGGGACATTAGTAAGTGGAAAGAAACAAGGGAAAGCTACTGGTAACTACAAGGCACAGGAAAACCCCCCATGACAAACAATTATAGTTCTAAGATTGAGAAATCCTATCATTAAGTGTAGTATTCAATAGTCACAGCAAATGACTGACAGTAAATGAATGAAGGCAATTCCTACTCCCTAATGACTTTACTATCAGAATTCCTTTCTGCTTCCCAGTCAAAATGGGAAGAGCTTTGGACAGAAAACATTTGTCACCAAAAGCATTGAGGGGCCTCAATTTAGGGGAAAAGAATTCAAACAAAAGTCATCCCTATTCTATTTTCAGTTTAGTTATTAAATTAAAGAATTACAATGAAAAGACAGGCTTCATCAAGAATTTCAAAAATAGCTACAAGAAATCTTAGTGTGGTGAAAATCTGATTTCACCACAGAAAAAGTAATCTATAGATGGATGGGTAGGGGAAACCTCAAGAACACCTCTGACATTGCAGCAGGTCAGTGACAGAAACAAAGTCCAAAATATGAGATTTGATAATCTAAGCAATAACTATTTCTTCTTTTTCCCTTTAAAAACCTTTATTTCAATATAAATAAAGCCAAATGATGTGACAACTCTGAATAAAAGCCTTAGTTATTGAATCTCAAAAGCAATTTGTCTCAAAGAATTCTGCACATTAGATTTGAACAACACCCAGATGGCACTCTGATGGGTGCTCCACAAATCATTAAATAAACAAATGACAGATTGTGCCTAAATAACCAAACCTCCCAGGATAAGAAGAAATAAAGAAAAATGTAAAATAAAATAATTAATCATGGTTAACAAAATGCTTATGAAGGTTACAAGACCTACTTTCAGTAATGCAGTGTTTCAAACAAAATGAAGGACTTAATATATTTTTGAGATTATCATTACACATAAGCACTAAGAACCAAAGTTAACAAACACCTTTTCAGATGGTCCTTTTGATAATTTTGAAGCAATATAAGTTTAAATGGGAGTGAACAGGAGAGGGTGATAAAGCAGCTTAGCAACTCCATGATCATTAAAGTTTAAAGATTAAAGTGTTTTCCAAAAATATGAAAATATCTGGGGGACAGGGGAGTCAGTACACCACAGTAATGGAATGAAAGGAAGGGTTTTGTGACTATGTTCTCTCTGTATAAGAACAACTATGGAAAAAAAAAAAAGATACTAGCTAAAAATTACCAAGCCCTTTTAAACCATCCATATTCATCATTTATTTGAGAGATGTAGTATTTCTTAATTTAAAAGCTTATATGTAAGAATATTCCCTAAAAATGAGAAAATATAAGACACTAAAATTCAATACCCATGTTAAATTAAATACTAAATGAAATAAATTAAATATTAAATATCCACCAAAAAAGTGAAAACATCTCTGTTATTTGTTGCTTCACAATAATATTAAAATATCCTCAGTAGGCCATTATAAATTCAAGATATTATCTCAGACTTACCTCCTGCAGTTTAGACTGTATCCACTGGCCCAAAATTGCCAAACTATCTCGTGGACAAATGGCCCAAATCATCGTGAGAAATATCATACCTAGGAAATCCAGTAAATGAACCAAGCTAGCCTTTTCTGCCTGAGAATAATCAAAAAAGTGAAAATTACATTCAATAAATTGAGACAGTGTGTTTATATTCTCTAGTTATCATGTGTAATCACATTAAATAACTGCATGTATTTAAGTGGTACTCAAGAAATACAATCCTTACTTCTCTTCGGTGTGCATATAGTTCCCAGTCTGTTTTTCCTGTCCCTCACTTACATACTTATACACATAACATTTACTGTGCTGCTACTATCAAGTCAATGACAGGTTCATTAACCTACAGTTTCTTATATTAACAGTACAATTCTGTGAAATAGGTAGAATTATTCCTATTTCACAGATAATGAAACTGAGATGGAGAGGACCCTTAAAACTGCTTTCCAAAATCACACCACTATTAATGAAAGGACCAGGAATTAGACAGACCCAGTAAGTTTTAGTTTCTAATATAGTCACTAAATCTTTTTAAACAAAAATAAATGTGTTTATTATATTTTTGGATAAAGACTAAACACTACCTAACATATGAAGCAGTTAAAATAAGGAATAATTCAGAAAAAGATTAGAAGTTTATTTTAAATAAACATCTTTTGGTCTTTATGACCTAAAATAGGAAAGGCTCATCGATTTTATACAAGTTGTCAATTTTGTAATTTTAGTATTTCTCACCAGAGAATTAGGTTGAGTTTCTGTATTTACTTACAGCAGTAACCAAACAAAATTATATGTAATATAGTTTTTTTTTATAGTAGTAATGTTTAATGTAAGTTTAATGCACTGGATTATTTGTTGTTTGCATTGATCAGTAAATGTAATGCTGAGAATGATAATATTGCAGTTATTAACCTGAACATATGAAACATGCCTAAAAACTAAAAGCAATGATTTGGACTATATTCTTCAACAATATCATCTTTCATCACAAAACACACTTTGCTTCATTATAAGAACTCTGTGCTATGAAAAAAAAGTACACAATTATTTTAACATGAAAGAGTGAAACTCAAAATAATGAAGTCATTATGGAACAGAAAATCCTTGCTATTAATTACTGAAAAATATAATTGCTAAACCACACAGTCTTGGGAAACTAGAAATAAAAAAATCTGTGTATTTTTGAAACAAAGAAAACAACATAAAAGGTTAGATCTAATCAAAATTGAGATTCCCAAAAGAGAAAATATATTTTTATATAATAAATACCTCTGCATAAGAAGTATTAATAACTATTTCCTATGAAGGGTACTATTTGCATTTTATGTCTCATCTAATTATTGTTCTTATACTGACAAAGATAACAATAACAAAATGAGAATAAGGCACTGAATTAGATGCCAGAAAAACATAATGAATGTAATACCTTTTTTTTTTATTGTAAACAAATGGGATACATGTTGTTTCTCTATTTGTACATGGAGTCAAGGCATACCATTTGTGTAATCATAAATTTACATAGGATAATGTTGTTTGATTCATTCTGTTATTTTTTTTCCCTTCCCCCCCCACCCACCCCTCTTTTCCCTCTATACAGTCCTTCCTTCCTCCATTCTTACCACCCTCCTTATCCCTAACCCTAAACCTAACCCTAACACTGACCCCTCCCACCCCCCATTATATGTCCTCATCCACTTATCAGCGAGATCATGAATGTAATACCTTTTAAATGTTAAAATGGCCAAAACTGATCTATTTTTGTGGTTATGACAACATTACTTGAAAGACAGAGTGCATATAATAACACTAAAAATCGCTTAGGACTTATTTAAGAAAAATACTTTTTAAATTTTTCTGTAACTTTGAGGAAATAAGGAAGAAAACTATTATTTGCACTTCAGAAAAGCACAACTTTGACCTATCTTATCTTCTTATTACTCTAAGAAGAGGCAGAATTTAAGACTTTTAGAAGAACTATAAACATTACTGTTTCCACTGAAGGTTAACATTACTTGCACTTGTAATTTAGCATTTCATAATCCTTTCACTATTTGCCTTCAGGTTTTCAATTAAAGAAAATATACTTCTCTCTAATTATGTGGACAAAAGAGCCATTCATATTTTTTTAATGAGTGACAATTTAAAAAGGAGTAAAATAAATATGTTATTTTCCTGGACTCATACCAAGTCAAACAGATGTGTAATCAAAGGACCATAAATCAACCTGAATTCTAAAATCTATAAAAAGAAGTGCTGCCAACAAGCAGGTAACTGTGGTAAAAGAAAGAAATGTTGAACTTGCAAGCAGAAGACCTACTTTAAATTCTCAAGTCAGTCACTTTGTAATGTTGTGTTATTGAGAGTCTTTTTAAACACTAGTCCTCATATATAAAATAGGGGAAATAAATATATATTTCATGAGGTATTAAAGTTAAGAATGAAAAGATATATATATAAAAAACCTTCAAAAACTGTAAGATGACAAGATAATATTATTATTTTGCATTAATTATATGTGGCTAACATTCTAGATATTTTCAGAGATGCTCTAAGCTATCCTCTGAGAATGAATAAAAAAGGAAGAAAACATGTTCCCACTTCAATAGTAATTTCATTTTATATAATTAATTTTCTGACTAGATTATATATATGTTAATAATTATGAAAAGTTTAAAATCAAATTTGATATAATTAGAGGTTGAAAATAATTACTTTTTAGCAAAAGAGACAGCTAATAAAAATAGTATTTAAGAGAAACACTAGCGATTCAGTATCAAGTACAAAGAATAAAAAAATCTAAAAATGAGTCAATTACATTTTTTAAGTAACAGAATAAGGAAATTACTAAAAATACTAAAATTCCATCATTAAAAATAGAAAACTGAAAAGACTCAGTTCTTGAAGAGATGTAATTTGCTACCTTTGAAGCAATATTCTGACAACTCAGCATTCACTATAGGTACTTACAGCATGCCCAAGTACTGCATGTGCTATTTCATGACCCAGAAGAAAGGAAAGTTGATGCATATCAGTTACACTATTTAGGAGCCCAGTGAAAATAAAAACTTGTCCATTCTGCACCATAAAGAAAATAATATAAGCAATTAGAAACCATAAAATATAAGGACATTAAATTTAACAATAAAAATGTGTTTGAAAACATTCACTTACTGGAAGCACAAAGGCATTTATATCTGGGGAATCAACCACATGAATAACCCAATTGATCTCAGAGATCCCTGGGATATCTTTATTACATTCAATTAGATGACAAACCACTTCTTTAACAGTCAGATATCGAGGGTCTTTCTCAGTTAGCATATCATTCTTAAATTCTTCCATCCACTAAAAGATTAAAATGAAAGTATTCTTTATTGTAAAAGAGTTTTACAAAACATTTATGTCACTTCATGAAGAGTTACATGACTATTTAGTGTTGGACATTTTAAGATTTAATTATATAAAAATTTGTACATATTAAACACCCAAATCTCTCAAATTTGAATTATTCATGCAAAGTGGTTTCTCACAATGGAATAAATTCTAATATGAAGATTTTTCACATAAATGTGTTGAAATCAAAATTTCATTTTTTTCTATTAACCTATATGCTAGTAAAGTGCTTAAATTTTTACTTTCCTAAGTATTTTAGAAAGCAAAACACTGCCTAGAAAACAAAGATTTCACATAAAAAAAAAGCGAGACACAAGAGTTATTTTCATAACTCACTAGAAAAACATTCCACACACCAATACTAATAGGAAAGATCAACTTTTAAAAAGACATTTTATTCATTTGAAAGTGATTTATTCACACAGACTGAAAGGGAATTGCTAAAACATGAGAACTAATGGATTACTTTCTCCATACGATGCTGATTAAAACTAGTCACCTCATGTTTCAAGAACCTTTTCTGACACTATATTCATGAAAGATCCTTTCAAGTATACTGAGAAAACTAAGGATGTTCTGAATCTATTACTTTAACTTCCAAGTTGTCATTCACATATAAATCAACAAGGGGGCAACCTTCTTTTTCAGCTTCACTAAAAACCCATATTTTATAGAATATGAATTTAAAATAGTCTTCATCAATGTAAACTGAATGAAACAAACCAAAAACCTACTATGAATCTCTCTGAAGGAATTAAGATTACATGTAATTATAGTACTTTATCTCTAAAAGAACATTTGCTTGAATTTTTACCACAAAGGTATTACATCTGTAGATTAAACAATTAAAAACAGATAAGTGTGTCCATGTCTATATCTATATGTATATACAGGTATAGAAGCACATATGTATGATTTTTAAAAATGTCTTAGCAATATGAATAGTACGAGATGCACTAATAGAAAGCCCATCTCAATCTTTCCAGAATACCTTCCTCAAACTTGTCTCTTACTAAATTCTAAAAAAATCTCACCTCTCTATATGTAATCTATCATAAGAGATGTCTTGATTAAAAACAATTTTACAGTAAAAAGTCACTATTATTTCTTATTTTAATGGTAACTTTTCTTCGATAAATTCAGTAACTTATTTGCAATTTAAATAAAAAGACCTAACCATACCAAAGCTGGGTCAAGTGAGGCTAAAAGACATTAATTCAGTCAACATGACCTAAACACATATGAGGTATGTCCTAGGCATTAGAGACAGAATGTTGATATCCTCAAGTAGCATACCAGGGTACAAAATGTTTAACTACCTGAGTTATTATATTCTCCCAAGGAGCTAAGAATTAGAATTCCCTGGGTTTTTTTTTGTTGTTGTTGTTTTTTTTTTTTTTTTTTTTTTTTTTTTTTTTGCATTCAGAAAATACAATTGCCAAAACTGATGTTTAGGAAAGAAATTATTTTATTTTACTTGACTTTCAAAGCATTAAAAATTCTCACTACATATGTGTTCATTCAATAAATTCACACTACCCATACATGCTAGCCCTTAAATAAAACACCAAACAAAACAGACAAGGTCCTTGGCACCTTGGAGCTTAGTTCAATAAGGGAAAGAGACTAAAAAGTAAATAATTATACAAATAATTATTAAGTTACTCTCATGTAAATTCTTTGAAGGAAAAATACAATAAGCAAAAAGAAGACAAAAGTAAAAGACCTAACCCCACTATAGCCAAGCACCAGGCACAACTACAAATGAGCAGGTTCACAGTTTAGTCTAAATGAAGGATACCCACTAGTGCCTGATCTAGTCACCCTGCTGATCACAGTCTGAATAATCAAGGCAGGCTTTCCTGAGAAAGTAAAGGTGACATGTGCTGAGCAGGAGTTGCTGGTGAATGGGAAAGAAACCAATGTAGACAGTGGGAATACTACATGTGAAAGTTCTCAGGATTTCTGCAAAAAAAGATGTTAATTTCATTCCAATGACTAAAATTAAAAAGCAGTGCATCTTTCAAATATATGAAACTTTCCTTCTTTGAGTGAAAATCTAATGAAAAACAATTCTTTCTACTTACAGCTTCATATTCCAGTTCTGACAAAAGTCTGAAATGCTCTTTCCTCAATAATAGTAGCTTGCTTCTTCCTGTGATTGGGCTCACTTCCAAGTGAGTAAAGTAAAACACTACAAATAGCAGTCCAAAGCTACTCAAACCAAGGAATAACTTCCATTTATTCCTCCTTACGCTCTCTTTAAATAGTTCCTTCTTGTTAGGAGGAAGTGCTTGCCACCATTTCCTTATGCCCCTAGAGCAAAGAGAAAAATTCAAAGTTCTGATAACTGTACTGGCACACATCACCAAAATGCAAATGCATGTGTGCTAGAATTTTATGTCATCAAACACTTGAATGTTAATGCTACTTTTCTCTGTATCCTTGACTTTTTAACATAAAATTGCTAGCTAAATGATCAAAGAGTATTTATGGAGATACAGTTAAAAATTCTAATGCTCATTTGAAATTTTTCTTCAGATATTTTAAGGACAAACAATAAATGAGGAGTTATTTGATTATTTTACTACAACTCCCACTAATTAATATTTATTGACTAGTTGCCACTTGAAAAGCACTCTTTTAATCATTATATAGATGTCATCTCATTTAATCTTCCTAATAATCATGTTACAGAAAACTGGGACAGAGAAATTAAGCAACTTGTGCAAGGTTACAGAGTAAAGAGGAAAACCAGGCAATGAAGGCAATGACATTCCAGAGTCTGACCACTGAACCACTTAATAGGGATAAATTGCCCATATAAACATATAAGGAGTTACAGTACAACGAATCTATACCTTTAACCACTATTCTTCCCCCTGCTTCTCAGATTTCTGGCAAGTTCTTCAGCAAGGTACAAAGAAAACTACTTTAGCATTGATTTTGGAAATAAATATTATTCAGAAGCAGAAACTCCTTTATCCCCTCTAGAATATGAGAAAGGAGAGGTAAAAAGAAGATCAGAAGCACTGTAAATAAGCAAATGGATTTTATAGATACTCTCTGAGAAGGTTCAATTTCTACCAGGCAACAATACTCTATTGCTCAGAAGAATTCAGAAATATTTTGACAAGTAATATTTTCAATAATGGGATACAAAGTTCCTTTTAAGTTCATCAGTAAAATCATAAAAATTTAACATATATATGTATATATATATATATATATATATATATATATACATCATTCTCGACAAAAATTTACTTTAAAAAATTCTAAAGTTATAATTTTGTTAAGTTACTAATATGGCTTACAATGTAAGTGACCCCAAAAGGTCCATGAGTTAAAAGCTTTGTTACTAGTCTGTGGCACTACTGGGATTATGAGATGATAGAACTTTTGAGAGGTAGGGACCTAATGAGAGGAAGTTAGGCATTAAGTCCATGCCCTTGAAGGGAATATTAGGACCCTAACCCCTTCCTATTTCCCTCTTTTAGCTTCTCTGCCAGTTCTCTGCCATGATGTGTTGTACCTCCACAGGACCAAAACTACAGGGCCAAGAGACCACTGCCTGAAACCTATGAAATCATGAGCTAAATAAGCCTTCCTCCTTATAAGTTGATTATTTCAGGTATTTTATCACAGTGATGGAAAGATGCCTAACACAATAACATATATGAAATGCTTTTACACAAAGGGTCTTAACCAGAAGAGACATAAATCAAACTACAAAGTATACTTATTTCCTATTTAAAATTTATGATATTTTACTTAATTAAAATGTATGCAGAACATATCCTAAAAGAAAATTTTAAGTAACTCATAGCTGTAACCAAAACAAAATAATTAAGAAAAAAGAATTTAAAAGGATGAAAACACACAAGAAATCAGAAAGATATTATTCCAAGAAACTGGGATGAGTTTGTTACTTAACCTATGATCCAATATGACTGTTTATTTTCTAAGTGCCAACACCAAATCATAATGAAGAAAATGAAAAACTAAAGAGAACTTCTTGATTTTTATTAAAAGTATATTGGGTTGTTGGTATAGAAGAAAGGCGGCTGGAAGGGACATTGTAGTTACCAAACTTAAGAAACCTTTATGAGATGAGCTTTCTTCAATTTCCATGAAACAAAAACAAAACAAAACAAAAAAACAGGTTAAAAAACAACAACAACAAAAAGTACTATTTAAGCTGGGCAAGGTGGCAGTGTCTGTAATCCCAGCTACTTGGGAGGTCAAGCAGGAATATCAAGGCCAACCTGGGAAACGTAGCAAGTTTTAGTCTCAAACTAAAACTAAAAAGGGGTGGGGATATAGATCAGTGGTAGAGTGCCACTGAATTCAATTTCCAGAACTGCCAAAAAAAAAAAAAAAAAAATTACTTATATGATGCAAAAATAGTAATTTTTATAAAGAAAAATATTTCAGAAACAGAATAAATACATATTAATGGTTTAAAAGGTAACTTGACTAGGTATGAGCCCTTTATTATATAAGAAAAGCTCCTTAATTTCATGATTCACTTTCTCAAATTCCACCAAATAAAAAGGCAATGTTTATTAACTACTATACCTATGCATGAGCTATAGCCAAAACCTGTGATTCTTCTTATAATTATAAAATATTTTAAAAAGGGGTTACATGAACATATAACTTTCTAAAGATCATATTTCTATGCCATAAATTAATATGCAGCAAATTATTTTGAGAGTATTAAATCACATATAACAAAATTGGGTAGGACCTACCGTATAAAAACTCAATTTTGAGCTAAATATGGTATGGGGAAGACTAACAAACTTTCTTTAAATGTTTAGGTTTTCAAAATTAAACTTTAATTTTTAAGTTGATATGAAATGTGAATATCAAAATCAACAAAAGCCAATATAAAAGTTTAATTTGTTAATTATTTTACCTGCCCACAATGATTGCAAGTAGCTTCTGCACTGGTTTCAGAATGATCAAGAAGAGAGGAACTGGAGCAGCTTGAACCCGTGAAGAAGTGTGGAAACTCCTGCCAACTCTGACAGAGGAACAGTTCAGTGGACTTGAGGCTCCAAGAGTAAGATCAACTGCAACTTCTTTAGTAAGCATCCATCTTGGAAAAGAGTCATTCCATGCAGAACAGGTGTGAGTAACCATCCGAATTTTCTTACTTTTGGCACTTGAGAGGTATCCCGTTCTTCTGTTATTCAAAGTCCTACAGAAATGAAAGTTTCCAGGGAGAAAAGTCCACATGTAGCACTGACTGAATGATTTAAGACCCTGATACTTCTTTAACATTTGGAGATTTTGTACTTGACAATAGCCCACTAACGTTACTACTGGTGAATTCCATTTTCTCCAGTTGTCCCATGAATTAAATCGGGAGAGGAAACAGTTTCTAGTAGCAGACCGCAGTCCATAGATGAAGCTCATCTTTCTTTTGTTTGATTATCTGGAACACGAAAAAATAAAATATAAGTATCTATGAAAAATATTTATTCACCAAATTGGGAATACAATATTTATGAAACACATGTGATGGTTGTTCTTTTGCCACATCTCAGCCTAAATTATCTTAGGTTTCTACTAATCATCCCTATGGCAATGACTTTCACCAACACAAACCAGAACATATATAATACTATCACTGTATGATGTGTACTTGAAAAACTCGCATTTTTTCACTTCATTTTTAACCTTTTGTTGGGGAGGAGTCTATTTTTATTTTAAAAGCAAATTATTTGGGGAATAAGAATAAACAAGGTATTAAAAAACACTAGTAAAATTTTATCAGTTGGCAGTAACTGGGGGAAAGAAAGTATGCAGTGGGATAGAAAAAATTAACTTATAAAATGTGTCTTTTAAAGTAAAAATGTATTTCTTTTAAATAAAATCCTAGGACTTTTCACTGGGATTAAAATAGTAAGTGGGACCAGATTTATCCTCCCACCTAAAAAAATAGAATATATATCACAATGTCTAATGATCATCAGACAATGAAAGAGGGAAAGATGGGAAACAAACAAGATGAGCCCTATATTCACCCCAGCTTACTATACTACCTAGAGAGTTTCCAGGTGACAATGCAGACAGGGAAATCTACGTGAAGCTCAATGGTTGCCCTAAATTGAAGAGATGTGCCAGTAGGCCCAGGTAGCTAGAGTTTACAATACAGAGAATAAGAAAAGACAGAGTTGCAGAGAGAATTCCAGAGATCTGCAGAGAAGCCCCCTCTCACATTCAGATGAATTCTATCAGCGCATATTTGTAAAACAAAATAAAAACCACTAACACTTGGAAAGAACTACCTGAAAAGAATAGAGGGCACAATATATATAAATACAGGGCTACACATCATAGGGCAATGTCCATTTTCACCCACTGAAGTAGAAAAACTTACAATTCATGGTAACTGGGTACTCACAAGGGTTTGGCCTCAGTCTTATTGAAAAATTAATCCGACACTGAAAGCTATTCTGATCCCAACTAACAGACTAGAAAAAAACACCTAAAAGATCAGACTGTTTCTATATAACAACTACATACCGTAGGGAACAAAAACCTCAAGAACAGATGTAAGAACAGAAAAAGATCTAGTACTTAACAAGGTATAATTTATAATTAAAAATTACTAGGCTCTCAAGAAGTAGGAAATGTGATCTATAATTAGGAGAAATATCAATCAATGGAAATGAACTTACTCCTAAATAATACAAATAACAGCATTAGTAGACAAGAATATTCAGGGAGTAATTATAACTACATTTTACATGTTTAAGTAGTTAAAGGAAAATTTGAGCATGTTCTGTAGAGACACTGAATGTATTTTTTAAAGGGCCTACATTTAATTTCTGAATAAGGAAACCACAATGTCCAAGATGAAAGGCACACAGGCTAAAACAGCAAATTAGACATTGTAGAAATGAAGACTTGTGAACCTGAACACATATCAGAGAGATAATAGGCTGAAAAAGAAAATGCACAGGGTATCAATGAGGTATGGAATAACTTCAAGCAGCCTATAATATCCTTATAGCTGGAATCCTCCAAAGTGGGGGGTAGAGTGGTAGATGAAAAGTTCTTGAAGAAATATTGGCCAAAACTGCCTAAACTCAATGAAAACCATAAACCCACAAATCTACAAAGTTTAATGAACCAAAGGAAACAACTCCAACGCACATCATAATTTCTTAAAACCAATGAAAGAGAAAATGTCAAACTTGACATCTTAGACAAAATGAATAAATTCTTTGAAAGACACAGCCAAAGCTCACTCAAGAAGAAATAAATAACCTAAGAGCTCTATTTTTTTAATTGAATGTCTAATTAACAATTTTCCCACTCTCTTAGTGGGAAATGCATGTAGAGGAATATGTATTCCTCACAATTCACTGAGGAATTCTATTAAACAGTTAAAGAATTAATATTAATTCTATACAAATGTTTTTAGTAAGTGAAAAGGAAAGAACAGTGTGCAACACATTCCTAAGACCACCATTACCCTGATACCAAAGACAGACAACTATACTGTAGGAAGATCATAAAGTAATATCCCTCAGGAACCTAGATACAAAAGTTCTTAGCAAATTTTAGAAATATATAAAAGAGTAGCCTCATGATCAAGAGAGAGATTCATCCCAGGAATGCAAGGATGGTTAAACATTCATAAACCAATCAATGTAATTCACCCTATTAATGGACTGAGAAAGAAAAACCCATAACTATCTCAATGGACACAGAAAAAGTATTTCATAAAATTCAACATCCATCCCTGATTTAAAAACAAACAAAAAAACAAAAAAACTCCCAGTAAACTAGGAATAGAAGGGAACTTCTTCCATCTCATAAAAGAGGAAACAAGCAGTCAATACAAAAACAACCAATAGTACATTTATTGATAAGACTACATTTTCCCCCTAAGACCAGGAACGAGGCACATATGTCAGCTCTCACCACCTCTATTCAACACTGCACTAGAGGTCCCAGTCAGAGAGACAGAAGCGGGGAGGGAAGGAAGGAAGGATATTTAGACCAGAAATAAAGCAGCAAAACAGTCTTTACTTCTAGATAACATGATCATCTATACTGAAAATCCAAACAACAAGAAAAATGCTATGAATTTAATAAGTTACCAGAATACAAGAAAAATATATAAAAATAACTATTTCTATATAGTGATAGAAGCCATATGTACCCCTCCAAAAAAGTATATGCAATACTCTATGATTCCAGATCTATAATATACACTGCAAAAAATACAAAGTAATCTATAGTGTCTGATCAATGACTGCCTCAGGATGGGTAGGTAGAAAGGAGTAGGGGAAGGCATTGCAAGGAGCTGGGATAATGAATTTGTTCACTATTTTGATTACGGTTTTGGCTTCACAATAGTCCACAAGTCAGAACTTACACTGTACAGTTTAAATATGTACAAATCACTGTAGATTAATTATATATCAATCAAACTGTCTTTTAAAAGATACTAAAAAGACAATAATCAAATACAATATGCAATCTTTGCATCCTGGTTTGGAAGAAAAACAGTTTTAAAAGACCTAGTAGGAGAATATGAATTTGGATTTGTTTTTTAAAGTTATTTTAGGCAATTATTACTTATTTTCTTAGGTAATGAAATTGTGGTGATGTAGGTGAATATCTGATTCTTGAAAAACTTGGAAGTACTTACCTGTTTATTTTCAAGTACTATGTACTGTATTTACTATAGGTGCTATACTTTAATATGACCCACAGAGAAGGTTTGTTTATATCAGCATCACAACAAACAGACGAGTAACACGTTGTGCCAGGAACATATTACAGGAGATACAATGCCACTAGATAGACCACTGGAGATTTTCAGCTCTGTTACAATCTAATGGAACCATCCTCATGTATTTAGCTAATAAAGTTCTTCTTTCTCTAGGTGGCATGGGAGTTACAGAAACAGCATAATATACAGTATTTTCCCTAACAGAGGTTATAATCTAGTTGAGACAACCATAATTCTTTATGCCATTTGGGTAGATGTAAAGAGACAAAAAAATTCAGAAGAATTATTTCAAATGACAAAATTTATTTAAGTTCTTCTACTGGAAATCAAACTGCAAAAACAGCACAAACCCATTTTCCTTCCTTTAGTTCAAATCTGATGATTTACTATGGTAGATAAGCTTTAGATACTTGCTCAATCACAACATCAACTTAGGGGATGCACCTAAAGAGTCATGTTTGTCCCTAATGACTCCTACAACTGACCACAGAGCTAAGACTGGATATCTGATATAGAGAAAATTTTATATAAGACAGCATCCAGCATAAGAATATATGGGTTTATATAAAGTGGGAATATAGCTGGTGCTAGGGAAATACAAAGCAGTATACAAGCAAGAACTGCAAACCAAAAGCTTTGCAAGAGGATATACAGAAAGGACAAAGGAATACATGTGTAAAAAGGACACAAGTGACAGACCATGAAGCCAGCAAGAGATAGAGACAGAGAGAAAATGAATGATTAAGAACTTTCTAGTCCTAAGTGATTACCTGTATACTTTCTACATTTAATTGTGCTTCATAAGCTTTTACTTTATTCCAAAAATAATTCCCTCTCTTCATTGAGTACCTTGAAAATAGATGATCTCTAAGACACTTACATGGTCTGAAACAGTTACACATTCATTTATATACAAAATGATAACATTTTAGTATTACACATGTTCTTTATTGAAACCACCTTAAGGTTCCTTCTATACAAACTTCCCAATTTACAGCACTGCAACAGTTTCAGAAAATGCTGAATTATCTCTACAGTGACTTTAACATCCAAAAGATCTAAGGCCACATTAAATCAGTCCTGCGTATTCACACCCTGTCAATCCAGTTCCTAGGCTCTGCATTGGTTATGATACACTCTCCAACCATTTGGCCTCATTTTGCCACTATCTCTTCCACTCCAGGTCATTCCCCAAGCTCGAGTTAAGGCAACTTTTCTAAAATGCAGATCAGACAACAAAATCTAGTGCCATAATTCACATAAAATCATACAGTGCTAAAGACTAGACAGTCAAAAAATGGAGATCCATGTCATGAGAAATAAATATGCAAATTTAAGAAATAATTACAACAAATGCTACTTGCAAAAACTGTATAGCAGGAGAGGCAAACTGAAAGGTCTAAAGCAGTAACTGCATAACAAAATTTTCTACGGTGATGGAAATATTCTGCATCTGTACTGTCCAATATGGTAGTCTCTACATGTAGTTATTGAGCACTTAAAACATCTGAGGAACAGACTTTTTAGCTAGCTTAATTTTAATTAATTAAAGTTAAATGGCCATACCGTGTGTAACAGTGGTTATCATACTGAACAGCAGGTTTGCGGGATTCAGGCAGGTGAGTATCAGTAAAGCCACACTTAAGTGAACACAGATTCATCTCTAATTAAAAGGAGATACAAGTATAATGGAATTTGAGTTTAATGTTCCCAAATGTCTAAAAACTGCCAGCAGAAATTCAGACTTTAAAATTGTCAATTGTAAAATGCTGGCAACCAACATTAAAAAAAAAAGTTTCTTGACCACCTTGCACAAATATTCATATATTTCATTCAGTTTTTGTCCTCTGGATTTTATTATTCTTTCGTTTCTTTATTCATTCACTATTCAATGAGTTCCTACTACACGATAGACATAATTCAGGGTGGTAGGGAAATTAAAGAGAACAAAACAAAAAAACCTACTCAATTTGTAAGAATAGTAATGATAATATATGCTAATGTATAAAAAATAAG
Source organism: Sciurus vulgaris (assembly GCF_902686455.1). NCBI lineage: Eukaryota > Metazoa > Chordata > Mammalia > Rodentia > Sciuridae > Sciurus > Sciurus vulgaris. The sequence goes on from NC_136461.1 coordinate 47,135,918, forward strand.
TAAATGTTAAGGTAGATTATTATTCATAACAACTACTTTGGTGGCAGGATGGTGGTCATAGGATATAGTATTTCCATCTTATATATTTTGTGCAGTTTAAATTTTTACAGGATGTATTACTTTTGTAAACCCCAAACCAAGCAACTTTGTTTTACTTCCATTAGTTTTCTATAGGCCTCAATAAACTTCATAATGCTGTCTCTCATTACTTCTCCAGGCACTTTTCCCAACCTTCCTTCACCCATTCCTAAATTTCAGAATCTCTGCTTCACTTATACCCCTCAGAAAAGAGAGCTCTCATATCCATGCCTATGTGCATCTATTCATACTGCTTAACTTTGACAAGTAAACTCCTGCTCATCCCTCATAACCTGTGTGAAAAAAAAAAAAATTTAAGCATCCTACTGACAGAGAAAAAGCCCCAAACAATACCCACATATAATTAAAATCATTACCATTTATATCACTGACAATCAAGTGTCATTTATATAGAAATAGTACCTGATATTTTGTAATCCTGGTTTATCCTTAAAATAGGGTAAAGAATGGGGGAAGAAATCTATTTATACATTTTCAAAGAGCCAATCACTAGACAATACAGTACCTAAGAAAGAATTAGGACTGACATATTCTTTTTAAAGAATTGTGACAGGTCAACAAACATAGCAGGCAGACTTCTAGGATTACTAAATTAATGATGTGAGAAAATTAAGCAATTTGAATAGTTAGCCTCTAAGAACATTTCAGATCCTTAATTCTTTAAGTATCATATCAGAATGAGCAAGTACAGCACTCACTGGCACTCACAGCTAAAGACTGGAAGACAGTTTTAACAACTCTCGCTGAAAATGACTATTTCTTCTCTAGTTTCTATGGAAACAGCTGTCAGATTGGCAAAAATAGGACATGCACTTTAAAATAATCATTCAAGCAAAGTACACACATGATGGAAATCTTTTTTTTTAAAAAAATTGTAAGGCAGCAGACAGGGTTCTTAAGCTTCCAAATGCCACACTGCACCCTTTCACCCTGCCAAAGAATGACGAATATGAACCCAAACCCTTTTAGTGAGGGTTACAAGGCCTTGGTCGGAGTCACTATAGTCGATCAACTCCTGAATTTCAATGAGATACTTTCATCTCCCTGGACTAACATTTTCTGCTGAGGCTTGCATGGCACAGTAAAACTGTTGCTCCATTTAACACACACAGGTGACATTTAAATAGTATAAAAGCGATATTTCATAAACAAGTTCATAAAGAAACTATTACAACTCTACAGAAAGGTTTACACAGGAAATTTTCTGGTTTTTATTGCCGAGTATAGGCAGGAAAACTTTTTTCTTCCTTCAGAAAGAAGAAAAGAGCGAGGGGCTGACACTGAGATGCCTTAAGCGACCAGAAAGGTTTGGACAGGTGAAGGTGTCCGGGTGAGGCGCGCAATCCTGAGTTAGCAAGCAACACTTAAAGAGCGGCTGGTGAGAAGGAAAGTCTGCGGGGGAGGGAAGGAAGGGAGCTTCCCGGAAAACACCGCCGCTGGGCCAACTTCCAACGCTGCGCCGTGGCATCCCGGTCGGGGGAGGACCAGGCTGTGCCCTCGCACCTGCCCTCTCGCGCGCGCCCCAGGCCTCGCCACCCAGCCCCGACATGTCCTCACAGGTCCCCTTCTCACCCAGAGCTCCTCCATGCCCTGCCCTGCCCTCCCCAGCTCCCACACGGCGCCCCTTCCCCTCCGCCCCGCCCAACACGGAAGAACAGGGCAAAGGCGTCACCGTGAGGACAGACTCTAGCAGTGGCGAAACCCGGGTTCCTCCGACCCAACCTCTGCGCAAGCGCACACCCCTCCGAGAAGCCCCGCCTCCCCACTTCCTGCCCTCGGCTCGGCCCGAGCCTTTTCTCCGCCCACCCCGGGCAGTCAATACTCCCGCCCAGAGTCGTCCTCCCTGGGGGACTTCGGCCTCTGTGCGGACTATGGCGCCATAGCTCCCCCGTGTGGTTGGAGGAGGACGTGGCTTTGGGCGGGGTGATTTGCGGGGGAGTGAGTTAACTTACTCATGTCCTTGATACTTGGCTTTGGCCCAGTTGGGTCGTTTAAAAAATGATCAGAGCAAGGCTGTACAGGCTGAAGATTCTAAAGCAGTACTGGCCAAAAGGAGAGAGACTTGAGGGCTACCAAAAACTTAAGTTTCTTGGTTCAGAAGCTACACAGGTAGTAGTCTTGGAGTATGGGAACTCTGCTTTCACAGGATTTCTGGAGTGACACATTCTCAGAAAGATGAAATATAACCTGAAGTGTCTGAAAATTAGTTGAAAATAGCCAACTACAAAATAGTGTGAGCTAGACTGAGCTAGATAGACTGAGACAGATATCATTACCCTATGTCCATGTACAACCATAGAAATGAAAAATTGTACCCCATTTGTGTACAATGAATCAAAATGCAGTTTAAAAAAAAACAGTGTGTATAGTATACTTCATTACACACACACACAGAAAAATTCTTGAGCACCAATTGCATTCTAGGTGCCAGTTATGTAGTAATGAACAAGACAAAGACCTGACTCTCATGGCGCTTATATCACAAAAAAGGAAAGTAGACAGTAAAGGAATATATAGATAAATAAACAAGACACCAGCATGATGATCAGTAGAATCCCATATTTATCATATTTATACTCGGTACAATGGAAAAAAACTCAAAGGACATAAATGCTATGAACAATTTTAGGTATTTCTTTCAGAGGATTTATAAGTGATTTTTTCTTTTATCTTGCTTGTATGTATTTTATAATTTGCCTTTTGCTTGAAGGGAACATCCTGGCAAACCCTGCACCTGGATCCTCAAAACTGAAGAAGCAGGTCCCTCAGTTTTCTAGGATTGTTTTCTGAACCTGTGAAGTGCCTTTGCCTTACCAAGGTTTCCAGAATGCTAGGCACCTTTCTGCTTATCGTACCTACTTAACATGATGCCATCGTTGTAATAAATGGAGAGGTTCTTGGGATGTCCACATGGTTCACCTCTGTACTGTCTACAACCCAGTTGTGTTAGGGCAGTGGGATCAGTTGCTGAGAGACCAGAGAAAGTACCTAAATACAGCATGTAAGACATAGGATTTATTTTTAAATGCTTGCAGGGACCGTCTAGTGGCAACAAGTTGGACAGATAACACCTCCATCCCTCTTGATCCTTCACCAAATAATGCCTCCATCTCTCACAACTCCAGAAAATAGAAGTTCCATTCCACTCAACATCTTTTCCAGTGGCAACCAGCTGGAACAGTAAGTAGTGCTTGTCCTCTCCATAGCGCCCTCAATTCTGCACCAGTTACTACAGGGAGAGGAGTTTTATAATCTAGGCTACAGAAGCAGTGATGTCAGTAACTTAGCTTACTTTGTCCCATCATATAACCAGCATCCCAAAGAACTTGGTTTACATTCAAGAAAGCAGCTTTCTACAGTTAACAACTTGCCTTAATTCCCAGCATACACGAGAGAAAGCCTTGGCATTCAAGTTAATGTTTATCTGGAAATTCCAGAAAATAGACAGTAAAGAAGTATATAGAGAGTTCTGACTTACTCTTATTGTTCTCTTAACTTGGTTAGATTCTCAGGAATGGATAGAGCCCTAGGGTCATGGTGTTTTACTGTCCTCCTTTTCTCCAAGAATGTTTCAGGTTCCTTTTGGACTATGTGTGAAAGAGCTGGCACAGCATCATGATCAGGGCTATTTGGTTAAGTCTGCAGTAGTCTTAAGCCATTCTCTTGGGTCCATCTGATTTCTGAAGAAGCCACACTGGCAAATTAAATGAAAGCATGACAGAGAAAACCGATCCTGTATCCTTTAAGTCTTTCATGATGGCATTTATCTCCACCATCATCCTCTCTTGGAAGAAATATTGGTTTTGATTTATTATCTTAATGTGGGGAGAGGAGCAGCTTCACAGGCTTCCATTTGGCCTTCTCCACTGTTTTAACTCAAGGTCAAGGATCTTATATTAGTTTGGTATTCCATATTTATGTCTGAGGAATGCTACTTCAGGGAGGAGGAGGTGTAGCTAGCTCACAAATTCAGAGACTCAGAATTCAATATCAAGCAGCCCCATTTGTTTGGCCTCTGGTGAGATCCATGGATGGCATCATATAATAGCAGGAGGACATATAGAAGTTAGCATGATTATCTCAAAATAGAAAGCAGAGAGAGGGAGGGCCAGGCTTGCATACAGCTGTTAACAGTAATCGCAGCCTGCAGGCTTCTGGCACTTCAAGCCACCACAAAGTTTCTGTTATTGTGGGATCCTGTTACCCCCTGAATATTATCTAGACCAGTCTCATGATGACTGCTTTTGCCCTCATCCCTGGCCTGCAGAGGACAGTCCCTTCTGAATTTCCTAGTGATGCTGGTGTCCCTCTCAACTGTGTGCACCCCATTGCTTTTGTATTTGAATGCCACCTGGGCTGCTGGCAGGACACAGCCCTCTGACTGGTCTTCTGCCTTCACACAACAAATTCATCCCAGCAAGCCTACTTCCCATAGCTACCTCATTCCTTTCTCTACCATCTTTTAGGGAAATTCAAACGTTGCTGCCTCACTGTGCCTAAACCATGATTTTCTCCTAGGTTCTGAGAATCACCTAGCATTGAGTTCACCCTATCTCTTAGGGTCCCAGGATCCCACATCCCAAAGAAAAAGTTCCCATGGTGATGAATTTTAGTTAGCCTGGCTTATGGTCCTGCCTTTCTTGATGAAGTACCCTTAAAAACTCAAAAATCAATCAAAAACTGCCCCCAGCTCCTGCCGGTACATGCTTACTAATTCTCGAAGCTCCTTCATTATGCAATCTTTCTCCTCCTTAACAGACCCAACACATCCCTAACTGGGTAATGCTGAGATTGAACCCTGGTTATTTCCCTTTCTGATAACAAAGAGGAGATGGGGAACAGTTCCTGATGGGCACCTATTACCTTGTGATAGAACCTCAGTTTGGCCTTGCCACTTAGGTTAAGTGTCACTCTTAGTATGGAGGAGTTGGCCACATCCACAAGTTCTAAGGGTCTACAGAGTCAACATACTCAAGGATTCTATCCAGATGTCCCATTCCATACTTTAGGTTTTCCCAACCAGGGCTCAGATCTGCCTTGGCTAAGCATTGAAACATCTCTGGGCTTCATGACTCTTTCCATCAGATTCCCACTTACTATGGTTTGAATATGGGTAGTGTCCTCCAAACACCCATGTGTAAAAATTTGACCCCAGCAGAGTAGTGCTGGGAGATTCTGTGGACATTGAAGAGTTAGGGCATTGTGTTAACTCCTTAGGTCACCGGGGGTGTGCCTCAGAAGGGATTATGGGATCCTAGCCATCCTTAGTCTTGCTTTTCTTTCATTCATTACAGGAGTTTCATACTGCCCAGAAATGGGTATCCACTAAAACTCACATTATGCCTAGTCATTGGCTAAGAGCAGCCTGGGGTGAGCATGAGGCTATTGTAAATGTGGGGGAGAACCCACAACATCAGAGGCACAGGCTGTCAGTCAATCATGCTCCCCACAGCCTCGCTGCCATTTCAAGAGAGTTACATATCAAATGGTAGTGGTGACTAAGTAGGGGTGAGAGTAATTTTCACTTTTTATTTTGGTTTATTGTGGTATTAATATTTTGCTTGTGTAACAAAAAAAAAAAAATGTTTACACCAACACTTAGAAAAGTGCTCCACTGGACTCTCTAAAGAAAAAAAAAAAAACTCTGGGAGATAAGCAAGGATGTGGTTGAGCTTTGGCCTTCCCCTTTGTCTTTACCTGGGGCCAGTTGGGCCATGTTGAATTATCCTGACACTTAACCTCAGGAATTGGATCCTAGTATCCACTGTTTAGACAAACTGAGTGAGGCTAGAGGCAGGAAGACCAGTTAGGAAGCTGGGACAATAATAATCTAAATGACAATTTATAAAAATAGTATACTGGGCCTTGGTGTGACCATTCTTTTGGAGCAGAAGACAAGTGTTTTAAGTGGAAGATCTGCTTGTGTTATGTGGGAAGAACAGTCTGGATGACAAGAAAGTAAAGGAAGTCACAAGTGGATGAAGGAAATGCCAAACTAATTTTTGTTGGAATAGAGCATGAATATGGTGATGTGCAAATTCTGCAGGTTGGAGTGATTTCAAATTTACTGCCAGCCATTTCCACCACGTTGAACAATCACACTCAGCACATATTTAAATAGAGTAAGAGGCCACTTTACTCAAGGTGCTGTCCAAGCATTGCAGCCCTCCAAATAATGGGTCCTTCTCTTTTCAGCTGGTTCACAACCTGCATTTGGATTAGCAGAGATTGGATTGTTGTGTTAAGCTTCTGTCTAAACCTGTCATAAAACAAATCATGCATCATAATTCTTCCCCTTTAACTCAGTATTCAAATTCCAGCACTTCTTGTAGGAGTTATCAATAAACATTCCTCTCTACCAAGGTGGCTTTCCACTGGAGAAAGCTGAGTTGTCTTAGATTGTATTGCCCGGAAGCAGATTGAGATAAATCCTTGTGTGTAAAGTTACCGGAGGGAGTTCTGAGGAACAACCCCTATAAGAAAGCAAGGAAAAGAGCACTGGGTAGAGGGTAATAGGGAGTATTTCAACTTCTCCCAGAAGAGTTCTAGAGTAGAATAGCTCTTCAGAGTCATCCTCAATTGAAGCAGTGTCCTGGACTTGGTACCCCCATCAACTAGTGGTTAAACAGTGCTGTCTCTGGGGAGAGGACGTATCCTTGGATGAGGCAGGTGCCTTCAGCCAGGTGAAATCTCCCAGGAGGCAGGCAGCTGTTGGAATGGTGCCTCTTTGAATGGGATTTGACGAGCAGCACAGTGTCTACTGTGTTAATGAGCAAAGTTCCTACTGCTGCAATGGTGTGGAAGGACAAATGCTGCCGTAGAACCGGTGTTCAGCAACTCGGCCACCATGCATGATCAGTAAGAACCCCTACAAAAAACACTCACAACTCATCAAGCCATGCTCAAAATGGAGCACTTTTTCCGAGGGTTTACCTAATTTTAGATTTTTTTGATATGAATAAATCTGTCCCTTTTTTTCATTGTGGTCTCTGCCTCTGAGATCACATTTATACTATGTCTTAATCAAAAGGTTATATATTTATCAATATTTTAGTGGCACTTTAATGACTTCGTTCTTAAGTCTTTTAAAATCTTTAATCTACTAGGAATATATTTTACCATGAGGTAGGAGAAAACAATAGAACATAAAATGCTTTCTGAACCATTAGGCCAGGAGAGCTTTTCCCCAGGGGCAGGACCACCAAGGCAACTGTTGTCCCTACAGTTAACTGACTATTCCAGCCTTGCCTGATGACTTCAAGTATCACTTTTGCTGTATGCCAAATTCTCCTGTTTCTGGATTTTCTCTTTTGTTTCATGATCTCTCTGTTCTGGTACCAGTACATAATTCTAACTATTGTAACTTTGTAATATACATTGCATTTCCAAATATTGTGTGGTTCTTTTTACACATTTAGCCTTCGGGATGAACTTTATATTTCTTTTCCCAAAATGCACTGGGATTTTGATTTTGTTGTTGTTTTTAATCTTAGATTACTTTGGGGAAATTTATATCTTTGCAACTCTGACTATCAATCCAGGAAACTGTTATGCATTTCCATTTACCCAGGTCTCCTTTTATGTCTCTCTATAACATTTTACAATTTTCTTACATGGGTCAAAGCAGTATATTTTTTAAAGGAATATAAATTTTTATTTCTTAGGATTACAGAATCTGAAAACTGGAAGGGACTTAAAAATCACTTCATCATCCCTATCCCATCTCTTGTTGAGTTCCCATCTTGCACAACCAAATAGCCAGGGTATATTTTGGTGTTTTTAAAACATGGTAACATCAAACTATACATATTTGCAGTGATTTACAGTTTATTACTTGAACAACATAAAGAGAAATTTGAATGTCAATATATACAGATCGCTAAATTTATTTTAATCACTGCATGGTGTTCTGTGCAAAGAATATATGTATAAGTGAACTTTTCATTGCTGTAACAACATTCCTGAGGAAAACTAAAGAGGAAAGACTTATCTTGGCTCACGGTTTCAGAGGTTTCAGTCCATAATCACTTGGCCCCATTGGTGTGAGCTTGTTGTAAGGCAGAATATCATAGCAGGAAGTGTAGTAGAGTAGAGCAGCTTACCTCCTGGAAGTCAGTAAGTGAAGAATGAGTGAGAGAGAGATGAGAGAGATGAGAGAGAGAGAGAGAGAGAGAGAGAAAGAGAGAGAGAGAGAGAGAGAGAGAAAACCAGGGATGTGATGTATCCTTTAAGGACAAACTCCAAGTGACCTATTTTCTCTAATTAGTTCCTACCTCCTCAAGTTTTCACCACCTCCCAAAAGTGCCATTGAATTATGAATCCATGACTGGATTAATCTACCAGTGAAGATGGAGCTTTTATAATCCAATCACTTCCTAAAACTGCTACATTGAGACCAAGTCTTCAACACGAGAGCATTTGGGAGACGTTACAGATCAAAACCATAACAATATGCCATAATTCACTCTATTATTCCTCTATTGATAAACATTTTAATCATTTGTACACTTTTGCTGATATGAACAACTCTGCTCATGAGTTTGAATTTTAAAGTCAAAATCCCAAAAATTCTGGAGCACACAATCACTGTCTAGAGTCCCCTTGTCAAAAATCACCAGCAGGTGGCTCAGTTCACACAAAGGCATTTCTTTGGTTTTTCAAGGTCCTTCATTTTTTCAACAAATCTTATTTTCTGAGCATGCATTTTGAATCCTAGTGCATAATACAAGTTTTATTTTTTTAGAGACGTTTTAGATTGAGTGTAAAGCAGGGAAGGTTCTCATATACATCCTGTTCCCACATAAATACAGCCTCCCTTACAACCCAGAGCAGTATTGACACATCATTATCACCCAGAGCTCACAGTCCACACTGGGAACATTTTTAATACACTAATTTCAACACAATAAGCAAATTCATTGATTCAATAATACTTACAGAATGTGTACTATGTGCCAGGGATGGTGTAGAACTGGTCTTCAGAGGAAATTAGCAGTCCCCAATGCCTCATATCAACTTCCACAATCCCCTGAATAAAATATGGATCATTACATCATGGTGCCCATTTATTAAAAAGTTGCAGATGATTATTCATACATTAAATCACTAGACGAGGCAACAGATTCTCAGAGAAGATGGACAGCCTCTTAAATTTGCTTTGAGATTTCCATGCTTTGACTTCCATGCACTTGCACATGACACTCTGTGTGGAATGCTGCCTAATGGAGGTTCCCCCAGAAAGAGACTTTAAGAATTCAAATGCAAATGATTTGGAAGCAGGGAAGGTGATCCCAGGATATACCATTTGGGGAGTGGGGAGTATAGAAGTGAGATAAGGCAGGGAAAGAAACCAACCAATTGTGTTAGGCAGATTTTTGCACTACTCAAAAAAAAAAAAAAAAAAAAAAAAAAAAGCCTGATGCAATCAACTCATAGGAGAAATGATCAATTTGGCTCATAGTTTTCAAGGTTCCAGCCCATGATCAGTTGGTCATTGTTTTGTTCCTGTACCAAAGCAGCACCCCATGACAGGAGCATGTGGCAGAGCAAACAATGCCCACTGGAGGCCAGGAGACAACAGAGAAAGAGGAAGGGGATGGAGTCTCACAAACTCCTTAAGAGCACATCCTCAATGAGGAGGGGTCTCTCACAGGCTTCCAAGGTCCCACTTTCTCCCAATACTGTCATTCTGGAGATAAAGCCTTTAATACTGGGATCTTTGTTAGACATTCAATATCCAAGCAATAACACCAACAAAAGATGTATTAACAAACAAGTTGCCAATGAGAATAGATGGCGTGTGATCCTGATGGGGAAGAGTGGAATGATGTAAAAAAAAGGCGTGAGTTTTTCCAACTGAGGGATGAAGAGCTGGGCTATCTTTCCACCATCTTCTGCTAGTCATTTGTTGAAGGCTGTCTGTCCTAGACGTGATTAATTCTCTGGCACTTCCAACCTCCTACATGTGCAAGTAAAATGAGCTTCTGTTGACCAGAGAAAGCCTCAAGCAAAGAGCTTCAGCTGTTGGCAGTTGCAAGTTGAACCAACATGTACAGAAATTTGGGCCAGTCACCAAAATGAAGGGAAATGTAACTGTGGCATCTGCTACAAATGTTTTTTCTACCATCACCTGTGGCATCTGCTACAAATGTTTTTTCTACCATCACCTGGCTAATTCACTCTTCAAAACACAGCGACAATCACTAACCCTGGCAATCTGGCACGTTATCTAGACCAGACCTGGTGAATTTCCCCTCTTATGAACAGTTGGAGGACTTCATGCTCATATTGCTCCTACTGAGATTGTAAACAGAAGTACTGGACCCAGGTTAGCCTGACTCCATCTCTGACTGAAACCACTAAATTAACATAAATGAGACCCTTGGCTTGTAAATGCATTACTTCAATCTCTGCCCCAATCTTCACATTGCCCTTTTCTCTCTTTCAGTGCAAGTTTCTTTTTTAAAAAATGAATTAGATCTACATGAACCAAAGTGCAAAACTCCAATGAAAGAAATCATCTAACTAAATGAAGAGAAATTCCATGTAAATGGATATAAAGTCTCAATATTGTCAAACTAGTAATTCTTCAAAACTTGATCTGTGGATTCAATGCAATTTCAATCAAAACTCCAACAAATTATTTTGTGAATATTGATAAATCGATTCCAAAATTTACATGGAAAACAAAAGACCCACAATAACCAATATAATATTGAAGGAAGATGAAATTGGAGGCCTGACAATACTCAACATCAAGACTTGCCACAAACTACTCTAACCAAAACAGCAGGTTGCTAAAAATAAAAAAATTAAAAAAAAATAGATCTATGCAACAGAATAGGGAATCTAGAAATTGACCCACATAATATAATCAATGGATCTTTGACAATCAAACAGATAATACAACGGAGAAAAGGCAGTCTTTTCAATAAATAGTGCTAAAATAATAGAACATCCACAGGCAAAAGTGAATAATGATACAGACCTCTTTGCATTTTTCATAAAAATTAACTCAAAAGGAATCACAGGCATAAATGTAAAATACCTGTTATGGTTTAGATATAAGGTGTCCCCCCAAAGCTCCTCTTTTAATACAAGAAGTTAAGTAATTAGATTATGAGAACCACATTCCAATCATGAATTAATCCATTTTTTAGATTCATTTGATGGATTAATAATTTAAATAGATTACTAGGTGGTAACTATAGGCAGATGGGGCATAGCTGGAGGAAGTGAATCACTGGGGGCGTGCCTTAGAGATTATATATTTTTCCTCTCCCTCCCTCCCGTCTTCCCTCCTTCCAGGCTATTATGTGGTGAGCAGCTTTCCTCCAACCTGCCCTCTGCCATGATGCTCCTCCTCACATTGGGCCCAGAGAAATGAAGTCACCAACAGCAGACAAAACATCTGAAAATGTGAGCTAAAAATAAATTTCTCTTCTAATTTGATCTGGTCAGGTATTTTGGTCACAGCAACAAAAATCTAACTAGCCCAAACAAGAAACATGAGAAAGAACATCAGAGAAAGTCTAGATGACTTTGGGTTTGGCAATGATCTTGGGTTTGGCAATGACTTTTTAAATGCAACACCAAAGGCATTCATCCATACAAGAAGGAATTGATGAATTGACTTCACTAAGATTGAAATTTCCTCATCTTCAAAAGACACTGTCAAAAGACTGAAAAGAAAAATCACAAATGAGAAGAAAAGATTTGCAAAAGTGTGTCAAATAAAGAACTATTATCACAAATGTACAATTAAGACTCAATAGTGCAAAAAAAGTTTGATTTAAAACTCAGTCAAAGACATTAAGAGATATTTCATGGAAGAAGAAATAAGCATATGAAAAATGTCTGGTTTATACCCAAAGGACTTAAAATCAACATACTATAGTGACACAGCCACATCAATGTTTATAGAAGCTCAATTCACAATAGCTAAGCTTTGGAACCAAACTAGATGTCCTTCAACAGAGGAATGGATAAAGAAAATGTGGGTATATGTATATATATGATGGAATATTACTCAGCTTTAAAGAAGAATGAAATTCTGGCATTTGGTGGTGAATGGATGGAGTTAGAGAATATCATGCTAAATGATATAAGTCAAACCCAAGAAACCAAAGACCAAATGTTTTCTCTGATGTGAAGATGCTAATTCACAATAAGGGGGGGAGCGGAATAAGGAAGAATAGAGTTACTTTATATTAGGTAGAGGGGAGTGAAGGGAGGGGAAGGGGAATGGGGGAAGGAATGATAGTAGAGTGAAACAGACATTATTGCCTTATTTACATATATCACTGCATGACCGATGTGACCCTATAATATGTATAATCAGAAAAATAAGAGGTTCACTCCATTTATGTATGGTCTATCAAAATCATAAATACATTCTACTGTCATGTACAACTAATTAGAACAAATTAAAAAAATTTTAAAAAAGAAAATGTCCCACATCATATGTTGTCAGGGGAAACTGCAAATTAAAATAATGAGCCACCACTTCATACCTGGTAAAATGTGTAGGCTCCTGGAGGGCAGAAACAATTCTGTTGATTACTATATCCCCTTTTCTAGCATATTGATGGAATAAAGTGAGCAGCTGATATCTAGTCATCCATAGTTTTGAACTTCATTTGATTTTCAGAATTCTAGTAAAATAAACTATGACCAAGTGCAAATCTTTTCATGTGGCTACTAGACAATTATAGTTTATCCTGATTGATTTTTAGCATTTCAAAAAGCTGGTTATTGCTTTTACTTAGGGATTTCTTTTGTGGTGCTGGGGATCAAACCCAGGGCCTCATGCATGCTAAGTAGGTGCTCAAACATTGAGCTATGCTTCCAATTCATTTTTTGTTTGTTCTGTTCTGTTTTGTTTTGTAATGGAGTCTCACTATGTTACCCAGGCCGGCCTCAAATCCCTGGGCTCCAATGGTCCTCTCACCTCAATCTCCCCACTGACTGGGATTACAGATATGTAGCACCACACCTGGTGATTTCTTAATGAAATTACAGTAATTGTTTTAAAACTTCCTAAACTGATCAAAGGGCATAACTTGAAGATAATTATAGTCATGGAGAATTAAGATGATTGTTTTAATAGTTTGTAGTAGTCTGCCTAAACTAAGGAAAGGGGAAACCCAGTTTGCCTGTTCTTTGAGAATTTTCTGAACATCTATATTAAAATCTGAATAACACATCATGTTTAATACACCAGCCTTCTTTAAAATAACTTTGTTTTTCCTTGTGATTAAGGCAAATTATAATCATTGTAGGAAATATATAAAAACACAGTTAGGGACAATAGAAATTCCTACTGTACCATTGATGACGGGCAGTCTTTTCTCTGTGAGTCTATCTGTAACAGATATCAGCTCAGATCCGTTGCTCTTTCCCCCCACCAGGGGACACCTCCTGGTCTTACCTTCTCAGGGTCTCTCTTGGGGGATGCCTGATTTCATTTCTCTTGACTGTACCCTCTTTATCTCACAGAAGCACAAAGATGCCTTTCCTTTCATTTCCACACAAACAACACTGGTCATCCAGCACACTTGCGTAGTTGACTGAAAATTTGGGAGTAAAGGCAAGGAGGGATTGATTCACTCACTCAGCAGCCATAAAATAATGGGAATATGAGAATTCCATTTTCTTGGTTGGTTGAGTGATGTACTAGGTGTCTGAACTGGGTCAAAGAGTACCCTCCCACAAATAAATAAATAAATAAATAAATAAATAAATAAATAAATAAATAAATAAATAAATAAAATAAAACAAAGAAACATTTCTACCTGGAACATGTGAATGCGACCTTATTTGGCAATAGGATCTCTGCAGATGTCATTGAGTTAAGATGAGGTCATGCTGGATTAAAGGGGCCCCAATTATTCAGGGGCTGCTGTCCTCATAAGAAAATGGAAATCCGGACACAGAGACACACAGAGGGAGACAGCATGGCAAGGGAATTGAGTTTGCAGTTACACTGCCCCAGGCCCAGGAGCACCAAGGATTGTCAGCAACTTCCTGAAGCTGGAAGATGCAAGGGAAGACTTCTTCATAGAGCCTTCAGAGAAAACATGGTCCCACCGACACCCTGACTCCAGACTTCTGGCCTCTAGAACTATGTGAAATTAATGTCTGCCGTTTTAAGGCAACCAGTTTGTGGTCCCTTGTGTGGCATCCCCAGGAAACTAACACATGGTCTTATCTCCTGCCAAGTGATCTCCCCTACCGCTCCTCTATGCTCCTCTATGCACAGGGCCTCCCTCAGCATGTGCAAAGGCTCTTACTCTGACTCAGTAAAGAGGAGGTAGTCACAGAGGTAGGTTCCCTTTGCTTCTGCCTTTACAGGCGCTTCAAGGCTGAAATAAAACAGACTAAAAGAAAACACTATTTCCTCAGTGATAAAAATTATACCATTCTACTCAAAGATAGGTCTTAAAGAAAGAAGAAAAGTGGGGCAGGGTGGAGTGAGAAGAAGTCAGTTATGGCCAGTTTGGATTTAAGAAAACAAATTTTATACTTAAAATAACAAATTTGTTCCCATTTTTTTAAAAGAGTGGAATCATTATATAATTTTGTTACATTTCCCCTCTTTTCTTAGCTCTACAGTGTACTGAGTGTTTTAGTCAGCTTTTTCATGGCTGTGAGTAAAAGATCTGACCAGAACAATCATAGAGAAGGAAAAGTTTATTTGAGGACTCACAGTTTCAGAGGTCCCAATCCATTAGACAGCAGACTCCATGCTTCAGGACTCAAGGTGAGGCGGGGATCATGACAGAAGAGTGTGGCAGAGGGAAGCAGCTCACATGATGATCAGAAAGCAGAGAGAGAGAGAGAGACTCCACTCTCCGGATACAAAATATATACCCCACGTCCATGCCCCCCAATGAACTACTTCCTCCAGCCACATCCCACCGGCCTCTAGTTACCACTCAGTTAATCCCATCAGGAATTAATTCACTAATTAAGTTAAGGATAGTAACCCAATCATTTCTCCTCCAAACTTCCTTACATTGTCTCACACATGAGCATTTGGAAGACACCTCACATCCAAACCATAACTCTGAGCATATTTTTTCCATATTAAAAAGTCATCAAGTACTATATCATAATTTACACAATCACAATTCCTTATCTACAAATCCAAAATGCTCTGAAAACCAGAAGCTGTTCTGCAAGTTTGGTGCAAATTCCTGTGGCAGTAAAGCTGACCAGAAATGATCTATGGATGTTATGGTCTATTTATATCATTTAGTGGGACTATTCATAAGATTCATCACAGAAATCTGAATGTAGTGACTAAAGGATGCTGTCACAGAGGTTGCTGAGGGGATTAAATAACATATGCACCAAATTGTCACGTGGTCTGAAAATTTCTGAATGCTGAAATGTACCAGATCTCAAGGAGTTGTAGACCTGTATAACCATCCATCCTACTGTTGGATGTTTACTTTCACCATTTTATTATTAGAACTGCTGCAGGGAATATGTCTTGTATGTGAATCTCTGTTTTAATCATTGTTCAATTCCTTAAGATAAAATCCTTGATATGGAATTAGTATGTCAAAGAAAATGAACACTAGAAATAGCTCAGGTTCTTGGTGAATTTTGTCCACATGTTTTCCAGAAAGGTCATACTAATTAACATTCCCCTCACCAGCACTGAGCAACAACAGTTTTATTAATTTTGCAAGAAAAATTTTTATTTGCTGTGCTTTAAACTCATTAAATAAGATTTTAATTAGTATTTCTAGCTACTCTTATAGAATTGTCCATTCATGACCTTGGTTCATCTTCTGAACTCAAGATCATCTCATGGGGTTGTTCTGTGTTATGTGTCACAAAAAGGCCAAGGATAGAAATCAAGCTGACTCCGGTCACCGACCTGTGTACCCTCAACTCAGGAGGGAGCACCTTGTTTCTTCTTACAAGGGTAACTTTGTCCCCTTACACTTGCTCAGTCCTGCCTTGCAAGCCCACTTCAAGAAGATGGAGTGCCTTTTTCTAATTTGTCTGCCCAGAGGGGGCCGCCCTTTCTAATTTGCACAAAGGTACATGGCTGAGTCCTGAACTAAATAATTGTTTTTTAAAATTAATTAAAAAGTTAATAGCTTTATGTACTATAGCTATTAACTTTTTAAATAGTATATTGGGCTGACTGTTTTCCTTGCTTGTTTTATATTTATTTTATTCATAAATTATCTTATTGCATTCTGTGTTGCTTTTCTTAAGAAATCTTCTTGGAATTCTAAGTAGCTTTCTTTTCCTCCTTTTGTTTCTGAATATAATTTTCAGTGGTGACCTATAAATAGAACTCTATGAAATCTAACTCCTTGAACAGTTGATCCCATAGTCCAAGGGGCACATTTGACCCTATTTAAACTCACAGGCCAGGACTCCTTCTGAGAGATATCTACACCCGTTTTCTCCATCCATCCATTCAATTGGCATTAATAATTGAGCATTGGCTGTGTCCCAGGCACTGTTCTGCACACTCGAATATGAGAAGAATAAAAGGAGCAGTACCCCTTCAAGGAGCTTGCCAAGGCACTGTGTGTTCCAGTTTCATATAATCTTAACAATTGCTAAGGTTTATGAGTGCTCAAGGTATGCCAGGCACTAGTCCAAGAGCTTTATGTGCACTAAGGTTTTTACTTCTTTCACCAATCTTATGGAGAGGGGTAGATATATTGTCATTCCTATTTTTCAAGGGAGTAAATGGAGGCACAAAGTTCAGTAACTCGATCCAAGATCACACACTGACAAATAGCTTGGCTACTTGTAAAGTTGTACCTAGGCAAGTCTCGGTCACTTAATCCAACCTCTCCTCTTCCCCACATAGACTCCATACCAAGTTCTATTGATTTTATATTCTATATATCCCTCCAATATCCCTTCTTCTCCCCATCAGCACCACTATGCTCATCCCTAATCCATGCTGCCTCAATCACCTGAAATGCTCCTACTGCTGGACTTTGTTTCTTTATCTCCATTCTTGCTCCTCTTCAACCTATTCTCCATATTCCAGCCAGAGTGAACTTTTTAAAACCCAAATCTGATTATGTTACTCCCTAAAATAATTTTTTTCGATGATATCCCTATGCTCTTGACAGGGGAGGAGCCAAAGCTATGTTATAGAGGGTGATATGGGTGCATTTGCCATGTCCTATGCTACAGCCTAAGACAAGTATTTAGGATGCTTATTTTTATTCTGTCAGCAAAAATGGCATGATTTTGTCATTTGCACAAAGGTAAGAATATTTCATAGGCTTAAATGGTCTTCCATAATCTGTCCCAGACTGCTTTCCCAACCTCATGCAGCACCAGTCCATACTGCTATCATGCTCCATGCTTGCTGATTTACTCTCAGGTCCTCAGATGAACCACACTCCCTTCTACCTCAGGATCTTTGCCTGGGCTTTTTCCCTCACTAAAATGCTTCTCTTCGTGCATAAATAACATTTTCTATGTTGCAACTCAGATCAAGCATTAATTCCTTAAAGATGTGGCTCCCTATAGCCCATAATGGCTCTTTTTCTTTAGAACACTTATCTCATTTTATGATTGTGCCCTTACTTATATGATTATGTAGTTAATAGCTGACTTTAAGTTTTATAAGGGTAGAGACTGTGAGAGTCAGGATTCTTGATTGTAAATAACAGAAATTTTTTCTGGCTGCACATAAGCATAAAAGGAATTTATTGGAGGATTTAGGGGAAGTTTGCAGAATCGATGGGAAGGCAGAAAGCAGATGTAGAAAGTGACCAGGAACTAAGGTGAGCTGTGCAGCAGGGAACATGAGCAAGGTCAAGTTATGAGGTAACAGAACTAATAATTCACAGGTGGACAATTGGTGCTCTTGGCAAAGTCAATGCTGCTGTGAGTAATTTTTCAAATGGCCTGAGTCACAGCATGGCCTTTAGAGCAATGTCCTAGGCCAGGAGTGTTCAACTGACTGAGTCAGGTCACATGCCCATGTCCCACCTGCCAGAACCACGTGGTCTCCCACCAAGACTCACATAACGGGGGTGTTTCTCCTATTGAGAAGGTTGTGGGACTTCCTGGTAAGAAAAAAATATGAAATAAGCCCCAAAGAAACTGCATCTGTTCAATTCATCGTTTATTTCCCAAGTGGGTACCATCTCTGCATAAAATATAACGAAAAGTATTTGAAGGAATGGATGAAAGATCAATGCTCTTCATCTTTAAAAACACAGGAGGCCCAATAGATGACTGTTCCAGAGTGACCACCACAGTCGCAAAGGGCCTTTGCACTCCAGCAGTAGCCAGCCCAGATCAGACTGGCTACTTGGCCAAGCTTACCTCAGTCCCACTGAGGCGAGATAAGAGCCCTATGAGTTAGAGTAGACTTCATTAGATTCATTTTATGATTCAAAGGTGAGATTCAGGAAGATAAACTTCAGTGTTTAAGATCACACAGTTAGGAAGCAAGAATCAGGACTGAAAATCTCATCTGGTAGCCTAGTTCAGTGCTGTTATGATTTAGACATGAGGTTTACCCCAAAAGTCCCTGTGTGAGTCAATGCAAGAAAATTGAGAAGTGAAATGATTGGGTTTTGAGAGCCTTAACCTAATCAGTACTTGATCCAGTTGAATGGATTGACTGGGTGGTAACCATAGGCAGGTAAGATGTTACTGGAAGAGACAGATCACTGGGGGAGTGCCTTTGGGGAATATATTTTGTCCTTTTTGAGGGAATTTCTCTCTCTCTCTGCTTCCTGGTGCCATGTCTTGAACTGCTTTCCTCTGCTGTACCCTTCCACCATGATGTTCTGCCTCACCTCTGGTACAGAGCAGTAGAGCAGTTCATCTATGGACTGAGACCTCAGAAACCCTGAGCTTCCAAATACAATTATCCTCCACTCATTGTTCTCTTTAGGCATTTTTGTCACAGAGATGAAAAAACCAACTAAAACAAGTGTCTCTCCCCACCTTCTTTTTTTTTTTTTTTTTTTTTTGTGCATACACATATTTTATTATACACATTCTTCTTATAGGATAAAGTCTTACAAGTGGAATCACTGAATTATAATATATAAATATTGTAAATTTTGATGGACATTGACAAATTTTCCTTTTTTTTTTACTGTATTTTATTTTATTTATTTATTTATTTTTTTTATTTTATTGTAAACAAATGGGATACATGTTGCCTCTCTGTTTGTACATGGCGCAAAGGCATACCATTTGTGTAATCATAAATCCACATACAGTAATGTTGTTTGATTCATTCTGTTATTTTTTTCCCCTTCCCCCCACCCCTCCCACCCCTCTTTACCCTCTATACAGTAGTTCCTTCCTCCATACTTGCCCCCCTCCCTAACCCTAACTCTAACCCTTCCCTCCCCCCCATTACGTGTCATCCTCCACTTATCAGCGATATCATTCGTCCTTTGGCTTTTTGAGATTGGCTTATCTCACTTAGCATGATATTCTCCAATTTCATCCATTTGCCTGCAAATGCCATAATTTTGTCATTCTTTATGGCTGAGTAATATTCCATTGTGTATATATACCACAGTTTCTTTATCCACTCGTCAATTGAAGGGCATCTAGGTTGGTTCCATAGTCTGGCTATTGTGAATTGAGCAGCTATGAACATTGATGTGGCTGTATCTCTGTAGTATGCTGATTTTAGATCCTTTGGGTATAGGCCAAGGAGTGTATTACATTGTTCAGTATGATATGATAATGTGTTTTTACATCAAAACATTTTGATGGTGCAGTGGTATACTCCTATAATCCCAGTGACTTGGGAGGCTGAGGCAGGAGGATTGCAAGTTTGAGGCCAACCTCAGCAACTAAGCGAGGCCCTAAGTAACTTAGTGAGACCCTGTCTTGAAATAAAATATAAAAAGTGTTGGAGATGTGACTCAGTGGCTGAGCCTTCCTATGTTCAATCCTCAGTCCCCCCTGCCTCCCAAAAAATAGGGTGGCCAGGACATTTCATGCAACAGTGTCAGATAGCAGGGGAGTTGAGAGTGTGACTGAGGTATCCAGTGTTAGGGCCACGAGGTCACATGGCTTCTCATGGGTTCTACTGATTCAGTCAAGGTCCCTTTTCTTTCAAGGAGACAAGATGCCCTGGTAAGTTGAAATTCCTGTTTCCTGTTGGCTAATGTGTTGACTCTCACTCTGGATCATTTCCTTTCCCTTACCCAGCTTGGACTGACTTCCTTGTGCAGAATAGACCTGAGATTGTACATTGAAATGGAGGAGAAGTGCTGTGACGGGCCCCGCCCATCGGCCATTAAGTCTGAGAGCTAAGATGGCGCTGAGCGGAAGTTCCTCGGAGCACTTAGGTGGTAAACAACTTTCAGGAGGTCTGACAGCGGGAGCATGAGATGCACGGGAACACCGCATGCCACGGGGCAACTGCCAATGGACTGGCTGAGTCCATGTGATGTGCACGTGGACAGGCTGCTGATTGGCTGATGGGCTCTATAAGGGAATGGTTTCTGGGGTAGGGGGAGGAAGAAGATCTACAGGAACTCTGTAAGAACCTGGGGTAATAAAACTGCTTGAGGAAGATCGTGTAAGAGTCGTCATTGCAAGCGACAAAGTGCTTGCGTGGTACCAGGGGCACAGATCTCCTGTCTTCAGGGTAATTCCCTAACAGTGATATTTCCTCTCCTTCCAATAATCCTTTTCTTGAGCTTAGATGAAAAGCTATCATAAAACCTCTGGTGATATTTACCAGTGTCTGAGAATGTTTCCAGAAGGGAAATGACAACTGAAAGATGTCCACCAGGATGTGCTTGATTATAAAAGAAATCTGTTAAGTTCCCTAATGGTCGTTTGAGGGAGTACATCTAGGTCCCTGAGAATAAATCTTGCTATTGCATTATCACTGTTTGCTGTGAACAGGGTTCTTCGTTCTGCAGTGCTGTAAGGGCACGGTCTCTGGAAGAGGGCAGCCCCACATTTGAATTTTACCTTGCTCCTTACCAGCTATGTGACTCCTTGTTTAAGGCCTTGGTTTCCTCTTTGGTAAAACGGTAAAGAGAATATACTTCATGCTCATGGGTTGCTGTGAAATACATTATGAAACTGAAGCTTATAGAACAATGTTCACACAGCCTATGTGCTCAATCATTGGCAGCTCACCAGTTTGATTCAATATGTTTCCTGAGTGTTCACTATGTGACCCTGTGTGAGATACAGAAATAATTCTCCCTTTCCTCCTTGGAAAATACTTTGTTTAAAAAGAGAATCAAGGAGAGGGTTGTAGAGAAAGAACTCTCTCTGCTTACTGTGTCAATATAGATTGTAATAGCAGCACACCACAGACTGAGTAGCCTATAAATGGAATTTATTTGTCACAGTTCTGGAGGTTAAGACCAAGGGGCCAGCAGATTCAGTATCTGGTGAGGGTCTGCTTTCTGGCTCATAGACAGTCATCTTTTTGCTGCATCCACACATGGTGGAAGAGGCATTAATCTCTTTGGGTCCTCTTCCATAAGGGCTATTCTCAGTCTCTTAATTTTCTCCTTTGTTATGGGAATAATATAACCACCCATGCCAGTTAGGGTAAAAGAGTAAGCTAAAATTAAAAAAAAAAAAGACTATTAGGGAGACCCATTAACATAGACAGTGTATCCCCTATCCAAAATGGTTAGGACCAGAAATATTTTCAAGAAATATCTGGAATTTTCTCAGATTTGGGAATATTTAATATGCATAGTAGGTTATCTTGGGGATGGAATGCAACTGTAAACTTACAAAATTCATTTGTGTATCATATACACCTTATACATATAGCCTGAAGATAACTTTATACATTTTTAGTGAACCTGTGTTTTGACTATGACTCCTCACATGAGCTCAGGTATGGAATTTTCCATTTGTGGTGCCAGGTCACTGTTCAAAAAGTTTCAGATATTAGTGCATTTGCGATTTCAGATGTTCAGATTAGGGATACTCAACCTGTAGTTTAAAAAATGAGGGCAGTTGTTTCTCTCTCACATCCTAGTTGAAGATCAGTGTGCCACCTGGGTGGGCTTAGCTGGGATGATTCTCCATATATTTATTTGCACATTAGAACTGTGCATAATGATGGGATTTGTTGTTACATATTTGTACATGCAAACAATATAACAGTATAATTTAGCCAATATCATTCCCTAGCATTTTCCCTTTCCCTCCCCTCCTTGCCCTGTCTGATCCTTTTCTTCACTAATTTTTCTTTGATTTACATGAGATCCTACCCCAACTTTGTTTTCCTTTCTCTTCTCTAGCTTCATCATATGATAGCAAATATTCAACCCTTGACCTGAGTTTGGCTTATTTTGCTTAATTTAATGTTCTTGACTTCCATTCACTTTCCTGCAAATAGCAATTTCATTCTTCTTTATGGCTGAATAAAATTTCCTGGTATATATACCATATTTCCTTCACTCATTCATTCAGTGATAGACACCTCAACTGGTTCCATAGATTGGCTACTGTGAATCATGCTGCTATAAACATGGGTAGGCATGTATCCCTGTAGTAAAATGACTTTACTTCTTCAGGTTAAATACTAACGAGTGGTGTAGCTGGGTCATATGGTGGTTCCATTCCTAGTCTTTTGAGGAACCTCCATACTGATTTCCATAGTGGTTGTACCAATTTATAATCCCATCCACAGTGTAGAAGTGTTCCCTTTTCTCCACATCCTCTTCAGCATTTGTTATTGTTTGTATTCTTGATGATTTGCCATTCTGACTGGTGTGTAGTGAAATCCCAGTGTAGTTTCAATTTGCATTTCCCTAATTGCTAACATGTTGAAAATTTTTTCACATATTTTTCATTTGCACTTCTTCTTTTAAGAAGTATCTATTTAGTTCATTTGCCCAATTGTTAGCTGGTTTATGTGTGTGTGTGTGTGTGTGTGTGTGTGTGTGTGTGGTTTTGATGTTAAGTGTTTTATATATTCTGAATATTAATCCTGGGTAAGAGGAGTAACTCACAAAGATTTTTCTCCCATTTTGTAGGTTCTTTCTTCACATTCTTAATTGATGCCTTTGTTAACTTGATATCATCCCATTTATAAATTCTTAGCATTATTTCCTGAGCTATAGGGGCCCCATTGAGTACATCATTGCCTGTGCCTTTATGTTGGAGTGTTGGACATAGTGTTTTATACAAACCAAGTGGATGATTGCTCTGCCTCTGTAAACAGGTGGCTTCCAAGGTTGAAGTTTAAGAATGGAGATGTCCTCTTAAGAAAGTGGGGTGGAAGTTCTGCTCACATTCCACTGGAATAGCTTAACCATTACTGGTCATTTATTCCCTGTGATCTTAGGGTAACTTCTTGTTGTTCAAACAAGAGTGATCACTCACTAAATACATATTCCGTATTTTCACATGTCTAATCTCAAAAACATATTAGATAAACCTATACCTAGTTTACAGATAAACAGCTGCAGATAACATCAAAGCTCATCCATTTTACATTTAATCAAAGTATCTCTTTGATTTAAGTGATATTCAAAAGTTAAAGATTAACCACAGCTTAAGAACACAAATAATCAAGGAAAAATAAATAAGCAGGAGACTAACCAGGGAGACAAGTGCAACAAACATTAGACAGGCACAGTGAGGGTAGCTCTGCCATCCTCTGCTGAGTTGGACAGACCATTCTCCTCCCTGTACTTCAGTTTCCTCATATGCAGAATGAGGCTATTGGACTAAATATGTAAGTGGGGGAAACAGGAATGGATAATTTTTTAAAAATTGTTCTAATTAAGGAAATAGCTAGAATAGAGAGACTCTTGATGACCCACATAAGGAAATCAGTTGAGCCTCCTCCAGTCTCAGAAGACAAGCCAAGACCTGCTAGGTGAGTCACACCTGCTTCTCACATTCCTTCCAGGGGCAGCCCCAGGTCTGAGGCCAACAGTGAAAGGTGTATTTGGAAGGGAAGGAATTTTCTGGGGGTGGAGGCTGAAGGTAACTGGTTCAGGAGCCCTGTACCCAGCAGAGGCAAGCTGAGTTTCACAGAAGCATGAGGTGCTTGGAGGAAATGACTAAGAAAAGCATTTTAATTGGTGGGTGCATAGGACAGCAACCTGGGCTGGGAAGCC
Source organism: Sciurus vulgaris (assembly GCF_902686455.1). Lineage (NCBI taxonomy): Eukaryota > Metazoa > Chordata > Mammalia > Rodentia > Sciuridae > Sciurus > Sciurus vulgaris. The sequence goes on from NC_136461.1 coordinate 47,160,109, forward strand.
AGAGCCGAGGTTCCAAACCCTGGCTTTGGCATGTAGAGGATGTATACTCGAGTGTGTACTTGACTTCCGGGGGAACTCAGTTTTCTGATGTGTGCCATGAGTATAATTTAGAAAAGAGAATTTTTTTAGGTATACTGAGCTCTTGCCAAGTGCCCAAATTGTTCTAGGCACTCATACCTGTCACATCATTTCATCTTCACCATAATAAGAGATTTGTAGTTTCATTTAACAAATGAGAAAATGGGAGTTAAGTGACTTCCCGGCTTAATGGAGCAGGCTTCGAAGGCAGGTTTGTCAATACTTCAGTTATTTCCAGTAAGTCAATGTCTCAAAGATTATACATGTGAAAGTACTTTTTGTACAGTGAGTGCTATAAAGTGCAGGGAGTCATCATCTGGAATGAATGCAGAAAATTATTATACAGAAGTGACAATTCTAAAGGATGAATGGCTTTTGCCAGGAGCTCCCTTGTTCATCTGTCCACGCAATCTGTTTATTTTTTAGGCAGTCAAGTGATAGTTTTTTTGAAGAGACTCTCGAAACAATAAGGCTTTCTAGTTCCAGCTGTGCCACAGAAACATTAATCTAGAGAAGGCACTTGCTCTTAAAAAAAGTAAAGAAATGAAGGATTAGGTCAGAGGTCATTACCAAGGTCCCTTCTGCTAAGGCATGTGGATGACTCAAAGTGGAAAGCACCCAGAGAGTCTGAGAATGGAGTCTCACTCTCATTGTTATCCATCCTTACCTCAGGGCACTGTCCTACCATGGGGAGTCAGCCCACATCCTACCTGCCACCAACTCTGTGAAGTCCCGACTTGTATGAGCCTGAGAAGATTTTTGAGGCTTGAAGAGCAGCTCCTCCCCAGCTGGGGTGGCAGCAGACTCTGAGGTCTCTCGTGATCCTAAAGTACTCACTTCTCCAGCACTGGACACCCACAGTCCAAGCTGTAAAGACAGTGGCTGAGAGCAATATCCGTCCACTCTCACTGGTGTTTCGGTCTCGAAGGGTTGGCATAGACTGTGGAGGGGAGAGGGGCATGAGATGGGTATCTGGGCAAGAAACTGAAGTCCTGGATGAAGCTTATTACTTATGGAAGATTTGATATGCCAACCACTCCCTCCTTTACATGTGCCCAGTGTGGCTTCAGCTTCCTGGTTATTACTGTCACTTGTTTACATTTAAGCTGCCCCTCAGCAACATGCTTGGCTTCACATAAATGAATATGAATGAGTGAGGAAGAGGAGAATGCATGAAGGAGCCAGTGCCTGTTTTTCACAGCTACTAGAGAAAAAAAAATCTTTAGAACACATTAGTAGTAAAATCCTAGAGAAAACAATCATGTGTACAGCCAGCTCATAGGGCTGACCACGGCCTGCTGTAATTTCATAGGAAAGTTTCTTAACTTCTCTTAGAATCCAACACGTTGAGCTTAAGAAATTTGCCCAAGGACTAAGTGAGAACAGTACCTCCTATTTCAGAGTGGGGCTGGAATTCAGAGGAGATACAGTCTATGAAACAAATTAGAGCTTTCCCCCTCCCCTGGTGCTCAGGCTTGTTTAGAGTAGCCAAAGAAGGCTGGCTCCCTTCCCAGACAGGGTGGCCAGTTTTTGCCTCCTGCCTCAAACCCACCAGCATTTAAACAGGCCAGTTAGGGGATCTCAGAAAACACCACAGTGGCAATATGAAATGAGAGCTCTGTAAAAAGAAGTGTTAGAATTTGAAATAAAAATGCCCCAGTCATGGGAAATCAGACAGAGAAGACCAAAGTGGTATAAATCCGGAGGGAGTTTTCACAAACTCCATCTTTTCATTTGTACCTTTCCCATATTTTATTAAATTCATGTTTAAAAAAAATCACAGCAGCATTATCAACGACGACATATATACAAACATTTTACAAAGGAAAACATGACTGATATCAGCTGTAATACAGGAGAGCTGAGAATGGAAGCTGTTTCTGGGGCAGTCTCTGCCCTCAAACTAAGACATCTAAAATGTGTTCAGGCAGTGGAAATAGGCTTCTTTCCTAGTGACAAGCTGTGTGGTGGGTAATACAAACGATGGTAAATGAGGATACTACACAGGCCTAATTAATAGGCAGGGCAATGATAACTGGGAGCTCATCAAATAACAAATTCAAGATAGTAAAAGAGCTGTTTTCCATCTAAACTCATTTAAAGCTTCCAGATCGATCTGATCACTTGCAAAGAGGCTAGGTTGTCAGACATTTGCTTCTTACACATGGCTCTGTATCATCCTTCCTTCAACTCCCAGAGTTAGTATTCTTTTCCTTGGATCAGAAGGAAGAAATTTTAGAATTGCTTCCTTCAAGACAGAAGTCACGAAGAACTGTCTCCTGATACCAAGATATCAAACTTATCAAATTTGGTGTGTGTGGAGAGGAGAGGGGGCAGTAAGGATTTGGGAAGAGAAATTCTCCTTTGAGCCAAGAATCAAGAATTGTGACTCACCCCTCCCGCTTCCCCTTCTGGTACCTACAAGCTGGGTTCATTTCTCAACTCCCCCAGCTCTTTGATTTCCACCTTCTTATACTTCCCGGACTTCCTCCGGTTGGTGATCACCAGGACGACCACGCCCGCGACGATGGCCACCACGACCACCACGATGACGGCTATAAGGCCGGCGGTGAGGCGCTTCATGGAGAACTGAGGGGGCTTCTCGTCCAAGTAATAGATCAGCGTCCGCTCCACGTGCAGGGGCTCGCCGCGCACCCTCATGTCCAGGCCTAGGCCGGGGAACAGCGACTCGCCCTTGACATCCCTCTCGAAGTAGTAGGCGGCGTCAGCGATGTCCACGTCGCCGGGGACTTTCTGCGAGGCGTTCTGCTGCAGCTCGATCTGGATAGTGGGTTCCTCATAGTGCACTGCCGACACGAACCTGGGGTGCAACTGGTAGCGCTCCCGGAAGAGCCGCCGCAGCTCGGCGTCCAGGTCTGAGTGGTTGAAGGCGCGGTCGGTCTGCCGGTGGCGCAAGTCAATGAGGATGTGATGGGTACGCACCACCTCATCACAGCGCAGGTTCTGGTCGCCCTTGTCTGTGCGGCGCACGCCCACCGAGTTCACGCACCAGCACACCGACGTCTGGTTGCACTGGCGCGCCTTAAAGCGGCCCTCGTGGTCGCACTCGGGGTCATAGAGGCCGTCATTGTCCACGATCGCTTGCTCGCTCGGCCGCACCAGACGGCGGCCGCTCTTAGGGACGCTCATGCGGGCCTTGAGCAGCAGGCACTTGGAGGTCAGCGTGGAGCAGTCGACCACCACGTTCGAGCCGAGCGCGCGGCACTGGCAGCTGCCTCCCGGGCCATCCCGGGAGCACACAGTCATCCTGTTGGTTGGGCATGTGCAGTTGTACTGCGCGACCGCGTAGCCAGTCAGAGCCGCCAACACCAGCAGCTCCAGCAGCGGCGGCGGCGCGAGGCCGGGGCCCCTGGCCATCGTGGGGCGGAGGTGCGCGGACCGGACACTGGAGGACTAGGCGTAGCGGCTCGGCTGGCTCGGGCTCGGGCTCGGGCTACTGGGTCGGTCTGCAGGCGTCTGCCTCCAGGCCGCTCCCTCCCGCTCTTATACTCCGCCGGACCTGCCTAGCTGGTTCGGCGACTACTCACCGGCTGGTATTTGGGTGACACATCCCCCCACTCCCCATCCCACGGAGGGCCCAGACTGCCCTGCGCCGCCCGCGATAGGATCAGGGCAGGGGAAGCTGCTCCCGCCTTCTCCGACCGAAAGCCGGGAAGAGGGAAACCGATACTCACCTGCGGCTGCGGGCACCCGGCCCCGCCCTCCTGTCCCTACCCAGGGAGGGACCCGCCCTCTGCGCGGCTTCTAGCTCCAGAACTTGGGCTTCCCTGCCGCTCTCCTGGGCATGGAGTCCCAGGAGTTTCAGAGGGAAGTGAGGCTCAGGGCTGTCACCTGCCTCCCACCTCGTCCCCACACTCCCTCCTCTTCTCTCTTCCTTTCCCCAACACTTTCCTTCAAGTTCTTTCATTCCCTCTCTTCCTCCCCAAGTTCCAGTAGCATACATTTATATAGTCTAGGGTTCACAAGCATTATCTCATCCTCACGCCAGCTCAGGCAGGCTTGACTACCTATCATACCCATTTTATAGGTGATGCAGGTGAGGCTTAGAGACCTAAAGTCGCCCAACCACCAATTTCCTCAGATTCCTGGGAAGGATCCTTGTTACCCTAACTATTGTGAGATCTTAAATAAATGTTGTGGAAACCAAATGGGGCAGGATCTAAAGAAAAGCACTGGGAAAACGTAGGTGTCCCGGTGTCTAATTATTAAAAGTTCCTTCACATGTCTGCATTCAGTATTAGGAGATAAAAAGGAACAGATTCTTAAAGAAGCAGCAAGACTATAAGGAGTTCTTTGTACAATTTGATTCTAGAAGAGCAAAGCTTTTCTTTTCCTGTATCCCATGTATGTAGCTGAACCTTTGCACATAATGAAAGAATGGAGCCGGTGAGAAATTGCTAGTCTGCCACTGTGTGGCTCCTTTAATGGGATGGAGGGATTGCAATCTCTTTTTGAATCATTGAGAAAGTTCAGAGTTCCAAAGCTGTGGTAAAATTAACAATAATTAGAAAGCTATAATTATTCCTGGGTCCTCCATCAAAGCATGTTTTATATATTCAGCAGTTAATATGCACCGCCAGTAGCTCAGAGGTGTTGTTTAACACATGAAAGCCAGTCAGGACTCTGCCCTATTAATTTTCAAGCAATTCCTGAAGCAGGTAGATGGAAACATATCATTCTACCTTTACAGGTAGAGGAAGTGGACAGGTGAGGGACAATTGCCTATCAGAAGTTGTTGGGGACAGCCCTCTGCTTTCTGTCCTCACCGTCTCTGTTCAGTTCTTCTTTGAACAAATAGCCTAGCCCGGTTCCCACTTCATTTCACCTCTCCAATGTCAGTGTACCCTGCTTCAGAGACTTTCTAAATCACAGATCTTTGCTACCTTCTTTCTACAGAGAATGCTTCAAGCCTAGAGAATGTGGCTCTTAGGTTAAAATTCCTACCTCTTCAGTTAGCACATAGTATCCTTTCTACATGACCTTTTTGATAAGCTGCGTATCTTCTCTGTGCCTTAGTTTCTTCATTTGGAAAATGGGGATAATAAAAGTACCTTACATGATGGTGTGAGGACTAATGCAGAGAAACTGCGGAGAAGAGAATCTGTTTCTATAGCATCTGCATATGGTAAGCAATGGACAAGCTAGGCGTGAGCTACTATTATTGCCATCTGCATTGTCATCGTCATTCATCTTACTTCTGAAACTTCTTCAATGTTCCTTCCTCATGGTTTCCATCCTTTGCAAAGTCATCCACTTGGTCTCACCTTCTTGGTCTGTGTAGTGTATAATTGTGTTTTTCTTGAGTCACCTCCAGGAAGCCTTCCCTCTAGGGGTCCTCCCTATCATACTCAGAAATATGCATCTTCTCTGTGCTTTTCTATCTTGTGTATGCTGCAATTAGTATAGAATTAGTGTATACTACCTTTTCTTGACTTCTGCCCCACATCTGTAAAATGGGTATAATACAGTCTCTATTTCATAGATTATTCTGAGATCAAATCTAAAAAGGTGAAAGATTAGATGCACAGGCTTCGTAGACTCCAATAGTTTGTTTTTAAAAAGTTAGATTACATTTCCATTTTTAAAATATCTATCTTGTCTTCTTCTTCAGAGATTGGCTAGGTAGCCACAATCCTCTGTGTCTAGCAGAGTCATCTGGTTGTCATTCCACTGGGTTCCAGACTGAAGAGAGGACAGCTGATGTGGGAGGACTCTCAGGACTGAAGGATGTATGTGATGATGTGTTGACTTCTTGGCTAAGGCAGCCCCCAATGGCAATACATTATTGGGGCGAGTGCTCAGAGGTCTCAAATGCTCTGCCTTCTCCAATTATGTTCTAGCTCTATTAGGAGGACAGAAATAGGAGGAGCCCAGCCTCTCTATCCTCTGTGGGAAGATGGTGAACCAAAGATGACCCCCACATGTCCGCAGCCCCCTTCCTTAACTTCTGTGATTCATGCAGCTTTCTCCCAACAGGCACAGACACCAGGAGGAGTTCATAAACAGCCCCAGCTCTGATTCTTCCTTTGTCCACTTCCTGCCTGCTTCTGAAAAATAGTACTTTTTTTAAAAAACAAACTTTATCTTGTGGTATTCTTAAACATTTTTATTTTTAAACGTTTAACATAAAGCATTCCATCAACTCAGTCTTTTTGAGAGTTTATAAGTAGGCAAGAACCCCATCTGAGCTCTCTAGCCCTAACACCAGCATATAGACAACACTAAGCAATGCGTATTAGATTAATTCATGTCACTTTGGGCCCAGAATGTTACATTATTTACATCCTCCTTCAGCAGTCTTCATGTGGATCATGTCAAGACTTCTAGCTTAAGTCTTACCACTCACCCCAGCCACAGTACACCATCCCTACCCTAACTCAAACTCCAAACACTTAATTTCAAGGAAGACTGGATAATGATGCCTTGAGTATTACTTTTGCTTTTATGCATGACTCCAAACTTTTATTGGTCTTGTGCTTGTATAGGGGAAGGATGTGATCTGGGGAGGCTGAGAGCAGCTAGCCATTGAGTCTGTAGGCAAGGCATGTAGTGTGGTTGAAAGAAAATGGACTTTGGATCCAGTTAGACTTAGGTTCGAATTCTGGCTTCATGGCATTCATTGGCTGTGGTTTTGAGCAAGTTACTACACTCTGAACTGTAGTTTCTTAAGTGTCAAATGGGGGTAGTAAAGCCTACATTTCCCCCTTGCCTATGAAAAGGACAATTTCCCACAAAGTTCTTTGCTATTAAAAAATACAATTTCCCCTCCCTGAACTTCACACTTCAGTTATTCTTGTGCTCTGTTTTATAAACTCTTAGTGTTTATCCCATGCTTTCTGCCATGAGACTAACACCAACCTGTGAGTTTTATATTGAGGGGTATGATATATTTGTATATCATATATCAAAACACAAATATAAAACTGTTTCATTAATTTAAAAACTAACATCATTCAGAATTATTTTAATGATTCAAGATAAAAATTACCAATACCCAACAGAGTGTTTAGAATGTACTAAGTAGAATAATCTTAGCTATTGTTATCTGCTCTCTTGGGAATGTGAGAATCTCTGGAGATCATTAAAGCATTCTACACAAGACTGGTGATTATGGAGACTGCTGAATATCAAGAGCAAAGAGCTGGGTGCTAGGGAAGAGAGTTGAAGAGAGCCCCCATCATCCCTTGACTCCCAAGACACAGGAGTACATAGAATATCCAGGTGCAAATGGAACTTTGATATAAATTCTCCCATTATCTGCTGCAGAGCCTACAATACTCCTTGTGAGTAGGCAGGGAAGGTGTTATTATCCCTATCTTACAGATGTGGAAACAGAGGCTATGGGAGGGGAAGGGAAGAACCTGCTATGGGCATATGCTTTTTAATGGTAAGGCCACATCTAGAATCCAGGTTCCCTGATTGCAAATGTATATAGAATTAAAGAAGATGGAATTAACAAAGGGATGAAAGAGATTAAGGTCTTATGTTACTGGGATTTTAAAAGATTTTTCCTTCTTTGTACAAATATGTTTAGTGAGTTCTGGTTTTATAATGAATGAACAAATAGCTATTCATGTAGGCTACAGCTGTGCGCCCACACCTGAAAACTCCAGGACTTGTGCCATTGACCACCATTTCCTCATACTGCAGAGTGGAAGTGGTCCTATTGCCTCTGTTCTGCCTCAAGACAATCTGCATTTAATTCAGTAATACCATGTATTAGCTATGAACTCTCCACAGGTCTTTCCCCTTGGCTTCCTTTTATCCAAAGTAGAGATAATGGTGTCCTCTTAAAGATGTCATGAGGACCCACTGACAGAGTGTCTGCCTGGTGGTGACTTGGGAAGATTTCTCATTCTTCTTTCTGGCCTGACCATGGCCAGCTTGACCCTCTGTAGGGAGCATCTTTTGAAAGAGTGGCCTTGCTGGAAGGCCAGGCAGGGCTTCCCTTCCTCCTTGGCGTGCTCTTGGAGCTCTAGAAAGCAGACAATTCTTTAGCCAGAACGTAGCAAGTGCAGAGAGAGGAACCGCTGTGGTGACTGCTGGCCCTGGATGGAGGAAGGAGGCCCCGAGAAACAGAACACAGAAGAGGAAGTCAACCCAGGACCTGGGGGTGGGGTTGCAGGAAAACGAGTAGACAAGACCCAACTGTACCTTCAGTGTTTCATTTCCTTTAAAATGAGAGTCCAAAATAAAATAAAAATAAAAATGAATAAAATAAAATAAAATGTGACTCCAGTACTGTGAAATATTGAAATTTGAAAAATTCAGGGGTAGACACAGCCTGGATCTTCTTTTTTGCTTAAAATATTTATTTATAAGAAAAAAATTCACATGAAGTCAATCCCATAAAGAAAGTCTAGATGAAGTATTTGGGGGTAAGTTTTCTGTTTTGCTGCCACTTGATTTTTTTCTCCATCTCCATAGTTTCTGTTACTCATGTAAACTATCACTTATTAATCATCATGTTACAAATTTCCTATAATCCCCCTACCCTTGCCCAGCAACTGTAGAATGATTACTCTTATTCCCATTCACCTAAGCAGGAAGCTGAGGCTCAAAGTCACAGAGCTAGGAATCAATCAAGAAAAGATGATTCGAACCCAGATCTGATGACACAAACATTTTTTTTATAACACAGTTTAGTTTCTGGCTGAAGAGTCCTGAATGAGGAGAGTAGGCCAAAGATGTTACGGTGATAAACTGGCTGCCCAGGGGACATTTGGTCTTTTCACTCTTCTGGGAAGACAGCATGGTTTTGTTTGTATTTGCTCATTCGGGTGGGGCCTTATTCCATTTCTTAGGAGGGCTGGCTGAGAAGTCTGTGGTCCTGCTGGCTGTTTGCAGTTCATCTAGATTTGAAGTGACCGTGAGCCCATTTGAAAGTGTGTCCTGGTTTCATCTCTGCACCTCCTATTGGTCTGTGTTCTTCTCTTCGTGATTTCCTTGTTAGGAGCTGTGAACTGTGCCTAGTTCCCATCTGGTTTGCTCCAGGGGCAGCTGGATTCTTTTCTAAGGGATTTCCAGTGGGGCAAAAGCCAGTAAAACACCCAATAACTCTGTGCTTCTTTTGTTGTTAATCATCTGATGGGGCGGGCAGTTTCTGGAGAGATCTGACAACAAATGAAGGGGGATTGGGAAATCTTGGTTTCCCGAGGCAGCCACATTGCTGTAGCTGCAGAGATGAGTCACCTGTGCTTCCTTTCCCAGGGCCAGCCAGGTGATGTGTGAAGCCCATTGAGAGGGCCTGCAGGTGTTTGCTGCTTCTAAGCACTTCCCGTGTTCTAGAGGTAGGCAGGTGACAAAAAGTCTCAATGTGCTTCTCCCACCCCAAACTGCCTGCTTTTCTGGGCTGTGCTGACCCAAGTGCTGCTCCTTCAGATTATTGAACAGGATTTTAGGGGACATGTATTCCAGTTTCCCAAAGAGGAGGGATCCCTGTTCCAAATCCTGCCCAGGTGCTTTTATGCCACCTGCAATGATGAAACAACCTCTCTTCTCAAGAGACAGCCTGTCCCATCCCAAGTGACTTTTTTAGAAAGTTCATGGAGGTATCAGGGAGCTCCTCTGTCTGTAATCTTCACAAAGTGATCCAAATCTCTACTCAGGGAGCAATAAAGAATAAGTCCTTTTTTGTCCTCTACTCACTGTTTCCTCGGGTACTGAAACCAGCTCTCCTGTCCCCAACTCCTTCCCCTCTCCTGCCCTCTTTCTGCTTTTCCTTCCCTCTCTGTAGAGAAAACATCCCTATTTCTCCATCCTTCCTCCTGTGCCACCTCACACTCTGGGTTGTGGTGGGTGAGCATTTTCCCAGTGGTGGCCCAATCCAGCAAATGATGTCACCTAATCAGGCAGTCTGGAGAGATGCCAGCAGAGGATCCTGGGGAAGCTGTGAAGGAGGTACACTCCTGCTGTCTCCCCTCTCCACTTCTCTGCCCAGGGAGGTATGAGTAACCCAACTGCCCCTAACCTATCTACTTATCTCCTGGTTCCCAGGAACAGCTGGGGAAATCCTTATACTCAATTGATATAGAGCTTGTGAAGGGCAGCTCAAAATGTGCTGCCTCCAGCTTTACAACACCTAAATAAACAGGTTTTATTCTTCTCTCTTCATAATCAAGGAAGCCCAGGCAGCAGGGCGCTGGACTATGGGGATAGTGAAGTGTACGAGTATTTGCAGATAGGAGATGGCAGAATTGGAAATCACGTTCATTGTGTCTCTGAGGTTCTGAGGTTCTGCTTTTTCTGTGACATGCTGCCACATCACATGAATTTTCTGAACCCAAGTGTTTAAAACTTCAGCACACTGGTATAAAAGCTCCAACTATTTCCCAACCCCTTTCTTCTATAGTTGCTAAAACAGAGCACAGCACAGGAAGGGACAATAGTCTCTCAAGCAAAATAATGAGAGGGCTCTGGTTCTATCCGCCACCTTCTGATTTTTTTGCTGTCTGCCATCTTGGTTGAAACTTGTCCTTTGGGGAAGGCAGGAGGGCATGGCTAGCACTGTGCAGAAGAAGAACATACAGCCTGGCACAGGAGAGTGGTTTGTTCAAAGCAGGAGAGCAGGAAAGGCCTTTCCATTCCTCTGGTAGAGCACACTTTCCTAAGTCCTATGCTGCCCTAGCCAGGGGTACGGATGTCCAACACCTGGGTCCATGCCCCTGTCCTGGATGACACTCAGCTCCTCCCTGCCTCTGCTGCTGTCCACTTTGAGATGTCTCTGTTCACACCAGTCCAGGGCTGAGAGTGGTGAGACGCTGGCCTCCATTTCTACCGTCAGTGCTCATGAGTCACCAGACACGCGAGATGGAAGTGGAGGCGAGGAAGCGTGGGAGAGAGGAAGAGTTCAGAGGCCTAGGAAGAATGAGGCAGGCTTGAAAGAGGAGACTTCATTGTTCAATCATTCTGGGATGTAGGCACCCCAGACAAGAAAGGGCAAGAAAGTCCCCATTGTTCCTCTGGCCTAAGTGGGATGCCAGAAATTAGATTCATGTTTTTGGATTCATATGAGAAATCCTGGCTGTGCAGCTGAGCCTCAACTGTGAACTTTCAAACCATGACTGGCAGAAACACGAGACCACCCTCAAATGCTTTTGTGAGGCCAGGGAGGCTGCCAACTGGAAGGCCACCAGGAGCCAGCAGGACGGAAGTCCTCACACCCTGGACAGCCATTTCCCTCCCACACTCCTGCCATCCATTCAACCATCCATTCATCCAGGCTGCTGGCCAGCCATCCTTATCAGATCCTACCATGTGCCAGGCCTGTGCTGGGCTGAGGGATAGGAGCCAAATCCCACCTCACCCCTGACTCTGAGCAGCTCACAGTCCACACAGCAACGACCATCTAGTGGAGGGGAGGCTCAATACATATTTGTTGACATAGGAACTTCTGAATACTTATAATAAAGGTTAGAAACCACAGTTCCCATCCTCTCCACTAATACAAATTATTTACTTGGAGTTGTAGAATGCAACAGTAGAAAAACCTAACTTGCATGCCTATAATCCCAGCCACTTGGGATTCTGAGGCAGTAAGATGGCAAGTTCAAGGGCAGCCTGGGCAATTTCAGGAGACCCTGTCTCAAAATTAAAATGTGAAAATGACTGGGATGTGTCTCAGTGGTGGAGGGTCCTGGGTTAATCCCCAGTACTAGAAAAAAAAAATGAAAAGGAAAAAGAAAAGAAACCTTTCTTGCTCTTAAGTCTGTTTGCTTCTCTTTTTTCCAGTAATGATTATTTAGAGCTTTGGGGGAATCCAACCCAACAGAGAACATTACATTTTTTTTTTTTTTTTTTTTTTTTTGCAGTACTGGGGATTGAACTCAGGGCCTTGTGCTTGCGAGGCAAGCACTCTACCAGCTGAGCTATCTCCCCAGCCCAAACATTACATTTTTAAAAGGCAACCGAAGTAAGTAATCTTTGACTAGAAAAGACAACCTACAGAGAGAATATTTGAAGACAAAGACAACAGCCCGAGTGGAAAGGTGACAAATGCTGAAGATGGAGAGGACCTCCCAAGAAAGCAAGCCCAGCAGAGCTAATCTGTTAGGAGTCATGGGGCCCATTTCCAAGGAAGGTGATGGATCCTTTCCCAAATCAGTGTGATTTTGTACAAACACACTATATTTTGTAGTTTCCAGCAGGAGAGTTACAGACCGCCCTGAAGTTTATTCATTTCAAGAACCTCTTCTCCCTCAATTTAGAATCTGATGGAGTTCATCACTTCACCTCATTTAACAGGGATGATGAAATGACTCATTCAAGGTCACACAGCCAGCCAGTTCATGAAAATATAAGATAGTTTGGTCTTAAGAAAGTATTCAGTATTAGGATTGAGTACCAGTTACTGAATACATATCCAGCCCTTTGTATTTTATTTTGAGATGGGGTCTTGCTAAGTTGCCCAGGCTGGCCTTGAACTTGTGATCCCCTGCTTCAGCCTCCCAACTATCTGGGATTACAGGTGTGCATCATCATACCCAGCCTATCACATACTTTTTTTTGACACTGGTTATGTAAATTCTCTCAATCTCAATGTCTTCACTTGTCAAATGGGGAAATGATTTTAGCAACGACATATAAAGTTATGTGTATGACTTTGCATGGGACATTACACATTCACTCAGTCTGATACATTTGTTTTTTCATAGTTCTTTGGGAATCTAGAAAAGAAAAGGAGTTTGTTGTCCCTTTGTAATCATCTAGACTCACAGCTGCCATTCAAATGGTGATACATTCATTTCCTAGGCTGGAATACCAAATTACCACAAAGTACATGACTTAATATAACAGAAATTCTTCTTGTGGTTTTGTAGACCAGAAGTCTAGTTGAGGTGTGGGTAGGGCCATGCATCCTCCTAAGACTCTTAAAGTGCATCTTTTCTTAATTCTTCCAGTTTCCAATGGTTCTTGGTATCCTTGGTTCCTGGCCACATGATTCCAATCTCTCCTTCCATCTTCTCACAGCCGTCTTCCCTTTGTCTGTCTGTCTCCAACTTCTGTTTCCCCTAATAAAGATGTCAATCATTGTCTTCAGGGTTAAAACCTAAACCAGGAGTATTTCAACTCAAACTCCTTAACTGATTATGTCTATAAAGACCCTATTTTCAAATACATCACCTTCTGAGATACTGAGCAGATATGAATGGGAGGATGCTATTTAATGTGCTAAAGAAGTGGCACCTCCAAATGCTTCCAACTCCTTCTTGCCATTTTCCTTATTTTGACTATAACACATGCCTTCACCACACATTTTAGGAGTAACTACTTTGTGCCAGACATAGTTCCAGGTCCCAGGACACATAGGTGGTTTCCTCAAAGAGCGTGTACTATTTTGAGAATGATGCCCATTAAATAGCTTTTCTGGAGCTATACTGAAAAAGAGGAGAAACAAAACAGTGCATCATCCTGAGGTTGACCAGAGGGCTTTCTCAAGTCGGTAAAAACCTGCAGGTCTCACAAGTTCTTTACTCATCTACTCGGAGCACGAGGGGAAAAGAAGAAAAGAGGACTTGGATGGACAGGTCACTCTTGCCCTCTAGGTTAAATAAGACTTGGATGGTCTCTTGGTTGTCCAATCTCTTGCTTTAAATAATATTGTACCCAACATTTCAGACAAATGGATATCAATGTACAACAGATGAGAACCCTGGATTATAGCATTAAACTTAAAATAGAGAATTTCTATTAGGTCTTTTTCATGGAAAAATACATGTTTATTTTTTAATTTTTAATTTTGCAGGGGGGATGGGTGCCAGGGATTGAACTCAGGGGCACTTGATCACTGAGCCACATACCCAACCCTATTTTGTATTTTATTTAGCTACAAGTTCTCACTCAGTTACTTAGCGATTTTGCTGAGGCTGGCTTTGAACTCATGATCCTCCTGCCTCAGTCTCCCGAGCTACTGGGATTACAGGTGTGCATCACTGCACCCAGCTAATTTTAATTTTGTTTTGGTACCAGGCATTGAACCCAGGGGTGCTTAGCTACTAAGTCACATTCCCAGTCCTTTTTCATTTTTTTATTTTGAGACAGGGTCTCACTACATTTCTTAGGAAGGATCTCGCTAAGTTGCTGAGGTTGGTCTCAAAAACATGTGATCCTCTTGCCTCAGCCGCCCAAGTCACAGGGATTTCAGATGTGCATTACCACATCTAGCTGATTTTAATTTTTTGATTGACACATGATAATTACATGAATTTGTGGGGTACAATGTGATTTCAACTCATGTGTACATTGTGCAGTGATCAAGTCAGGTTAAATAACATACTTATAACTTTAAAAAGAGGAAGGAACTTAGAAGCCAACAGGTTGAGTTTAAATCCTGTCTTCACCATTTACTAGCTATCTGACCTCAGTAAATCACATAACCTCCCCTGCCTCTGTTTGCTCAATTGTAAAATGGTGATAATAACTGTAACCTACCTCATAGGGTCATTGAGGGATGAGGACCTATGCCATCTTAGACACTTGGAGCAAGGATTATCAAATGTTTTTGTAAGATACTAAATAGTTTAGGCTTTGTGGGATAAAGACCAAAATTTGAGATGATTATGGAGTTACGTATATGATTATTTAACAACACCAAAACCCATTATTAGCCCATGTTCCATGTGAAAACAGAATTTGGCCAATGGTCTGTAATTTGTCAACTTTTAGCTTAGAGCAGCACCTGGCACACAGTAAGTGCTCAATAAATACTAGTTTCTGTTATGCAAACCAGTACTCTTTTGACTGCTGTGAAATGCTTATGACCCCTGAAGTATAAATAACAACAGGAAACAAGATACTGGTCAAACTACTTAGCCAACCTGTTTGTTAAATAATAAGCAAGAGTTACCCAGGTATACAGTGCCTCCCTGCCCCACCCTGTTCAGGGCCTTTCTATCCATGTGCAGCTTGAGGAGGTAAAGCAGGCTAAGCTCTAATTATTTTCAGGGAAGCTTCAAACAGTTGGCAAGTCAGGGTAGGGGAAGAGTTGCAAGGGGATTACAGGTCTTGGTTTCTGGGCAGAGGAAAGAGATGGGAGGAGAAAGGAACCCTTCCCATACCAACCAGTGTTGCAGGCTATGGAGCACCCTGCCGTCTTTCATCTGTGGGGTGCTGGGAATGTCCTGCCTCTTGCATCTGTAGGAGCCCAGGTCAGCTTCATCCTGCCCACACCTACCCACACCTACCCACTTCAGACACAAACTCTGTGTCTGACAGCCCCAGACACAAACTCAACCATCATTGATCCAATTGCCTCATTTTACCAATGGGAAAACCCAGACCTAGGCTGGGGACGTAATTTGCCTGAGGTCACATGGCAATCATAACCACACTAGATTAGAAACCCAAGCTTCTGCTTTCCAGGCTAGTGCTCATTCCCTGACTGCATTTGTGTAGGTTTCCATCTTTGGCACATAATGGAAATACTGCAGGAGTTTTCCAGTCCAAGGTTTTATTCTCATTGGATGCAGCTGGTTTGCCTTGGATTCAGCCCTTGCAGAGTATATTTGCTTGTTTATCAGCAGCACCTAGTCTCCTCCTATACATCTAGCTCTGTGCCAGATGTGAAAGACGACGAAGGAACCAACATCTGCTTTCAAGGAGCTCAAAACTTACAATTCAGTGTGATCATTTTTACCCATTTGTTGGTTTGTGCATTTGTTCATTAATTCAAGAAACACTATTGAGCATACACGTGGTGGGAGGTACTGCACTAGATGCCCAGAAATACAGCATCAATACAGTTTGTACCTTTATGGAAATAATGACCTGGGGAGGAGATAAAGAGTAAAAGAATACATAGATATAGTAGCATTCATCAGTTATTTATTTCTCAAAAGAGAGAGAGAGAGAATTCTAGTTGGCATCCTTTGGTGACTTTCTGTGTATAAATTCTTTCCACATGGCCAGTTTCAAGGTAACAACATGGCATCGATTTGGAAGACCCAACAGTTTTTCAATTTGGGAAGGATTCACACAGTTGGCTCTTGCAGCCCAGTGCTGTGTAGGCACTGTGACAGATGGTAAGCTTTGAGGGGAAGGGAGTAGATTAAGAGAAGAGAATGAGGGAGGCTGCGCTGCTGTAGATTAATGGTCAGGCAGGCCTTTCTGAGGAGGTGAGGTCTGAGCAGAGGCCTGAATGAAGTGAGGAAGTCGACTACTTTGTGAATATTTATTAAATTAGCCCCACAGGCAGCAGGAACCACATGGGCAAAGGCTCTGAGTCAGGACTGTGCTTGGCCTGTTGCAGAATGGCAAGAAGGCCAGTCTACAGTAAGTACGGGATTTATGGGAGTTCATAGAAGAGAAATTTGAGTCCAACTGGTGTGTACTGGGTGGTGGTGGTGGAGGACAAGAATTGAGACTGACTACCTGGAGAAGATGTGTTTGTAGGGAATCTTAAAATGTGAAGGCAAGTTAACCGGTGATGAAGAAAGAAAGTAACTTTGGGTAGAAAGAACAGTGTGGATGAAGACACTGAGGATGGAAGAGAATCCCGTGCTGGGGTCAAGAGTATGTAGGCAATTCATCCTGCACAGGTCCAGCTAGAGCCTTGGGAGCTATGGAAGTTTTCCACTAGGGAACAGATGTAGACTGGCATTTTGTGAAGGACATGTTTGATGGGGAGACACAGGAGGCAGAAAGACTGCTCTGTGCAGTACAGAAAGGACATGTGCCTCATTTAAGGCAGAGAGGATAGGATGGACTTGGAAAGATAACCTCATGTCCCTTTAATGACTTACACTAAGGGCCTTCACCCAGGCTGTCTTTCCTCATCCTTACAATGACTGAGGTGCATGGGATATGTGGTGTGGCGGATTAGACCTGGTGGCAAATATTTGTCACTCTTTCCATTTCTTTCACTTGAAACCTCCTGGCCCCATGTCCCACCTATAACAATAGAGTACAGAAGTGAGACAGAGGGACTACCAAAGCTTGGTCTTGTTTCTGCCTTGGTCTCCTGACATTCTTGCTGCCACATGAGAAGTCTCACTACCCCAAGACCACGGTGCTATGAAGTCTCAGCCAAGTGGAGAGCAGCATGGCCAGGAGATGCTCAGCCAGCCTTCAGCTATTTCAGTCCACTCAGTCCTGGGGCCAGGCATGTGAGCTGAAAAGGTCACTTGGACATCTAGTTCAGTCATATCTTCAGATGACTTCAGTCCTAGCCACCATCTGACTGCAATTGCATGAGAACCAAAGCAAGAGCCACCCAGCTGAACCCATAAACACAGAACACTAAGAGCTCATAATTGTTGCTGTAAGACATTAAGGTTTGGTGTGGTTGATTATGCAACAGAAGACAGCCAGAGACATATGGCATTATCACCATTTTAGATGGGGAAACGAGGCTTATGAAGATTAGGGGACCTTGTCTAAAGTCACATGAATGGTAAATGGCAGGTCCAAAACCAAAACCCAGGTATGCTGACCTTTAGAACTGCTGTTTGAACTCTTTCCTGCTCTATCATAACCATCCCCTCCCATGCCCTGGGCCCAGAAGGTCAGAGAGGGAGGCAGTCATCCACCTGAGTCTTTCTGCCAGCCTAAATGAGAGGTCCTTTGTGAAAAGAGTAAGAGAAGTGTCCCTTCCAGCATCCTGATGCCCAGGAATTCCTCTTCCTGTATACCCCCTTGTTCTCCCTGTCTCCATTCAATCCCTGCTCTCAACCAGCTGTCCACTTGGGATTGAAGAAATTCACATTTACTGAGCATCACCTGGTGATGCCCTTTTATGTGGTGTTAGGTCATGCAATCCACATAGTCAGTGTTATCAGTAGGTACTGCCTCAACTGATGGAAACTGAGGCTCGGACAGGGAAAGGGCCTTATCCAAACTCACACAGCAAGAGTTCAGAGCCTGGATTCTAACCCAGGTTTGTCTGTCCTACCATCTGCATTTCTTCCACTGAAAATGGGGCTAATGTTGCACACAACAGCTCAGGTGTGTTGTAGGGGGTAGGGGACATAATGCTCATGGACATGCTGGCCAGTATCTGATCCATACAGATGTCCAGTCTATGCTAGAATCCTCTCCCCTTCTCTCCCTCCATCCCTGCTCCATCCCAGGGAAATCTGTGACCTGCCAAGGGCAAGAAAAGTCCTCAAATAGAAAAATAATGCTCAACCTTTATTGAACTCCGTGGTGTAGGTTATGGATCATCTAATGTAATCCTCACAAACACACTATGAATTAGGTGCTATTATTATCTCCACTTTACAAATGATGAGTTCAGGTCTCAGGTTAAGTAACCAACAGTATAAGTAACAGGTAAGTCTAACCAAGATCATACTTCTGGTAAGAGATGAATTTAGGGTCCAAATCTTGGTGCATTCATCTTCAAGTCTGTGCATTTAATCAGCAAAGACTGCCTCAGCCCCTGAACTGGGAGGCCCATGGCAGGTACACACCTGGCAGGCTGCCCGATGGAGCAGGACTGGGCAGGCTGATTAATGAGGGGACCAACGTGGGGAAGGAATGAGGTCACATTCCAGGAGGCTGAGGCAAGGCAACTGCTTCAGAGAATTTGCTCTCTTGGAAAAATACTAGCATGGTTGTTACCTGTGCCAAAAAAGATAACTAGATACACAAAAGGGATATAAGGACTGAGCAAGGCATTTCATCCTCGGGGTCACAGAAGCCATGAACCATCATCACGCTCAAGGGACTCAATCATGTCCTGCCCTCTTCCCATTTCTACCTCCTATCTCCAGAAAGTCAGCTGGCTTTCCCTTCAAGAGTTCACCCTTCTTAGTTTGTGGCTTAAGCATGTATCATGTTGTTATTAATGAACTCATTTGTTTTACTGATATATTTTGAGCACTGACTTTATGTCATGCACTGTGCTGGGAGAAGTGGACGTGGACGTTTGTTAACTCTTTAGGTCTTAGACATTAAGCTAGAAATGAACACTGTGATGGATGAAATATAAAAATGAACTATTCAGCCTAGCATGGTGGCACACAACTGTAATCCCAGCTACTCAGGAGGCTGAGGCAGGAGAATTGCAAGTTTGAGGTCAGCCTCAGTAACAGCAAGACCCTCTCTCAAAATATAATAAAAAGGACTCAGGATGTAGCTCTATAGTAGAGAGCTTGCCTCGTATGTGTGATGCCCTAGGTTCAATCCTCAGTACCTAAAGAAAAAAACAAAAACTATCTTTCTTCTTTCCATACTGGTGTCCCACACTTCCTCTCTTCTTCCCTTCCTTCCACAAATACCTATACCCACTATGTACGTGCCAGTCTTGGTGCTAGAGACATGACATCCCTGTCCTCTTGGAGCTTACACTCCAGTGATGATTGGGGGATTTGACCCAGGACAGGAGCAACTTGTAAAGGAACTTGGTGGCCATAGTGAGGAGTATGGACTTTTATCAGACTGGCAAGAGAGAACAAATATTGATTTAGACAAGGGTATGGTCTGAGTAGATTTGTGTTTCAGAAAAGTCCTGCACCATTAATGAGGGGACCACCATGGGGAAGGGATGAGGTCACATTCCAGTTACTGGCAAACAATATGGAAAGTGAATGGATAGAGGTGAGACTCGAGGCAGGAAGATGAGATTGGAGGCTCCTGGAGAGACATTAGGGTATCCCAGACCCAGCAGGGTGATGAGAGGGAAAGAGCCCCACAACTCACTTTTAGCCAGTGACATTGGCACCCTGGATGCCCTGACAAACCTGCATCTCTTCAGACTGATATGTCAAAAAATATAGACACATCTATTTAGTGGGCATGGAGAGAAAGAAAATATTGTTAAAAATTGCATCCCCATGGCTTCATGTTAATTACATGCACTGAAATTCCAAATCATTTGGCATTGTCTTTTATTTTGCAACTTCCCATTGCTTATAGGTGGGTTGTGAACAGCTGTGGTGTGGTTAGTTCAGCTACCCTGCTGAAGAGGTCCATAGAGAGGGACAGGTGTCCAGCTGAATTCAGTCTTTGCCATCTCTACCAGGGTGCCAAGCATGCAAGGGATAACAGGATGGGATCCTCGGTGATAGGACACCAGTGATAGGATCCTCTGTTCCACCTAGCTGCCAGCTGAACGCTACCCTATAACCCCAGCTGAAGCCACATGAAGCTGAAGTATTTCCCAGCAGAGCCCTGCATGAATTCACCATCCTTACATTGTGACACAGAGTAAAGTATTGGCAACTTCAAGTCACTTTTGTTGTTTGTTGTTAGCAGTAGATTAATGAACAGTTCTATTTGTTGACACTCAAGGACCATCAAAGCTGGAAAGTCTCTGCTCCATTCAGAAGTCTTGGCATGTGATCCCTAGAGAGGCCATCACAGCTGAGTCTCCAACTCCCATTCCACTTCCGCTAATTGCTTCTTCTTTCCAGGGGTTGTGCCAGGTAGACATGGGGAAACTTGAGGCAATGTGAGTCATGAGGAGAGACTCCCGGAGACTCCAGTAAAGCCTCCTTCTAGCCTCTTTTTCTCCTTCACTGGATATGAAAGAAGACACAGGTATCCCAATTGCCATTGGCAATTAATATCTGACCACCAGGGAACCCAGACTTAGGAAGAGGCTGATGCTACTGAGGGCACAGGGGAGAGATGGGAAGAACCTAGGGCCACAAAGACATCATGGAATCCCTGAACAAGCTAGCTTTGCAAACTGCCCTGTTGTTGGACCTGCTATGTGAACTAATTTGTTTGCTTCTAACTTAAGCTAGTGTATGTAGGACTTTTGCTTGCTGCTCAAGATAACCTACTTAATGCTGTATTTATTTCCTTTTTCTGAGAAATTGAACATTGGTGAATTCAATTTCTCCATTTCTTGCTTATCCTGAAAACAACCTATGCTCACTTGCTGTAGTTAAAACCCTAGGATGGAAAGCAGGAAAGAAATAATTTTGATCCAGTTGTCATTTAAACCACAAATTTGACTTACCACATAAAACCCATGAAAGCAATGCTTTTGAATATTAAGTGTGCTACAACAAATGAATATTAATAACAATAATTACAAGAAGAGTAACAGCTATCATCAAGGAGTTACAATACACCAAGCATTGCTTTAAATGCCATATGGATTGCCCCATTTAATTCCCACAATACTTCTGTGAGATTACAGATATTTTAATCTCGATTTCATAGAGTAGAATTTGAGACAGGAAAAAATAAAGTTAATTTTCCTGGGTCACATGGCAGCAAGTAGTAGAATTAGAATTTAAACTGAGAACGTCTGACTCCAGAGTTCTACTTCTGAATGACTATTCTAAACCAAGAAAATAGGAACAAAAATATATGAAGCACCAAAAGGGAAAATAAAAGTTTTCTTAGATTTGTTAGGAAAAGAAGACTGATAGGTGAGGTGGATTTGGGACAAATGACTCTATATTTAGGCACAAGTAGACCCTCAACATCTTGTATCTTCAGAAACACCACTAAGGTTTTATAAATCAATATATTTATACACGGGCATATACGCATAAATACACACATATGCATACATACTTATCGTGGATGTCTTATTACATCTTTTCTATGTAAGCTTGCACACTTTAGTTTTGTTGACTGTGGTAATATATTGGGAGGTTAAGTGTGACCCTAAACAGCAGGTATCACAACCAAGTCCCACAGGAGATGTTTTTTCCCATAACTAATCTATCTTCTCCCTATGGCTTTGTCCCCACTTGGCTGACTTTAAACTCACTATGCTAACACTTTAATTGTGAAATCAGTTGATTGGGGCAAGAAGTAGAGAGGCTACAGTCCCAGAATCAGTTCTGCATTCACTTGAGATAAGGCCTTGGTTCCTCCTGTGTCATTGCTCCTTGTATTTAGTAAAGAGGAGCTTTAGACAACTGATTTTGTGCCCATGCCTAAGGATTATGATGCCAGGCACATGTCTGCTACTTAGCCTCTTTCTTGGGAGAGGTAAAAGATTTTAGTGTTATGATTCAGTTCCCACTCAGACCCCACACTCAAAAACATATAGGTTCTCAGGTAACATCCTTGGAGAAGTGAGTTTGTATCCAAATCCAACCCTTGCAAGAGCTCTCTGAGAATCTGAAGAATCCTTCTCTGGATTCAGTCTGCTCTAACCTCTGGGCTGTGGGAACTTCTGAACATACACAATCCTGCATCTCTGAGGCTCTTGAGCATCTCCTGGGTCTTACAAAGTGGTCAGGAATGCTCTGGCCTTCTCGGGGTCAAGTACTCCAGGAGTGTTGCTCCTCACTGGAGACAGGGAGCAGTGAGTGGAAATACTGCTCCCCTCCAACAGTATACTTTTGTATTGACCTTCTAAAGAAACTTCACTTCTTAGAATGTGATGGACTCTTCCAGATCATGTAGAGATCTATCAGCAATTTAGGGTATCCATTCTGCAAAATAAATAATGAAGATTGCAATTATCTCTCATAATAATTGAACTTTCCTCCAACTGATATCAATATTGCCTCATTTCATGCTGTTCCCAAGATACTTACCCTCATTCTCTCACTTGTGCATTTATTTATTTATTCATTTAACACATTCATTCCATATACAGAGACCACCATAATGTTCCATACACCACTCGGGCTATTGAAGATACATGTGAACAAGATAGATACAGTACTTGCCCTCATGGTGTTTAAAAGGGAAGAAGGACAGGTCTTGGAGAATGGTGAGTACACTTTATAATGGAAATCACAGGGTGATATGGTGGGTGTTTCCAACAAGGACTGGGGATGAGGTGGCACTGCTGAGCAGAGTGAAGATCAGGGAATGCCTTCTTTAGAAAAAGAAATCTAACTCAAGACCTAGGATGAGCAATACTGGGTCAGGGGAAGAGGGCAAATAGTGTTTCAGACTATGGCAGATGTAGCCCATTGGCACTGGTATCTACTCCAGACTCCTTTCAGAGTGTCTAGTCTGGAAAACTAATCACCAGGTTCCTTTGAAGGACAAATTCTGAATGTGAATGATCTCCACCCATCAGATACACTCCTGCAGGATTTGGAAGATGGCAGTGACCAGGTGGCCTCACCTCCAGCTTCTGTGGCTTCTGCTGGCCAGGAAGCCCTGCATGGGTGGAGGTCTGGCCTTCCTGAGGCTCCTCTTAGTTGTGGTAGCTTCCTGGTCATTATAGCCTCTGGGCTGTGGCTGTTTGCTGATTTAGGTAATTTCCTGATCCTGTCAGACAGCAGATGTAGGCAGCTTCCCACTTTGGCTGCCAGCTCCATGGTGGCAGAAAAGGCAGAAGCCCCTGTGGTTGTGTCCCATTCACAGTCTAGTTGTATCAGGGAAGCAGGGTAGGTTGCTAAAAGACAAAAAAAAGAGTGGATGGAAATGGTGTGCAGGACATGATTTATTGGGGAAAGCTTACAAGAGATCGGTGACTCCTCCCAGAAGAGTTCAGTGGTGACAGCAACAGGCTGAACAGTAGCCCACCGGTCCCTCATGGTGCTTCACCCAGCAGTGCCTCCTCTCTGTCACAGCATTTTATTCAGTGGCAGCTGGCTGGTTGAATGACACATATTCTTTCCTCAGTTCTGTGCCAGTGGCCTCTGAGAAAGGGATTTTACTTGTTTGACTGCAGAAGCAGTGACATCAATGCATTAACTTGCTTTGCTTGTATGACCAGCATCCCAAGGAGCAACTGTCCTGGTGTACATGCAAGAAAGAAGCTGTCTACAGATAACACTGACTTTCTGTTTTAGTCAGCTTTTCCATTGCTGTGACTTAAAGACCTGGCAAGAACAATTTTAAGGAGGAAAAGTTTGTTTGGGGGCTCATGGTTTCAGAAGTCTCGGTCCACAGTCAGTCAGCTTCATTCCTCAGTGTCCTCAGTGAGGCAGAACATCATGGCAGAAGTATGTGACAGAGGAAAGCAACTGGGAACATTGTACCAAGAAGCAGAGAAAGAGAGCTCTGCTTAGCAAGGACAAAATATAAACCCCAAAGGCACACTCCCAGAACCCACCTCCTCCAACCATACCTTAGTTACCTGAGTGGTAACCATAGTTACCATATTAATTCACTAATTGGGTTAAGAATCTCATAAGTCAATCATTTCACCTCTAAAACTTCTTATATCGTCTCACACACGAGCTTTTTGGGGACATCTCACATCTAAACAATAACACTTGCTCTAGTTCTTAATGTGCAAAAGAGATAACCAGTGTCCTTCAAGATAATATGTATCTATAGTCATCTGATCCTTGAAAAAGGTGCCAAAAACATACACTGGATAAAAAAAACAGCCTATTTAACAAAATGGTTCTGGGAAAACTAGTTATCCATATGCAGAAGAATGAAACTAGATCCTTATCTCTCACTTTGCACAAAAATCAACTCAAAATGATCAAAGATCATGCAACTACTGGAAGAAAATGAAAGATCAACTCTCCAGTATTATAAGCATTGACAATGACTTTTTCAGTAAGGCACCTAAAGTTCAGAAAATAATGCCAAGATATAATAAATTGAATGGTATCTTATTAAAAAGTTTTCCACAGCAAAGAAAACAATTCAGAATGTGAAGAAAGAACCTACAGATTGAGAGAAAATCTTAGGTAGCTACTCTTCCAACAGAGAATTAATATCTAGAATATACAAAGAAATAAAAAAAGTAACACCAAAAACCAAAAAATCAAATAACCCAATTAATAAATGAAAAGTGAATTCAATAGACACTTCTCAAAAGATGAAATACAAATGACTAAAAATGAGAAACTGAAAAAAAAAAAAACGTCCAACATAATTAGCAACTAGGGAACTATAAATCAAAAATATACTGAGATGCCATCTCATATTACTCAAAATGGCAGCTATCAAGAAGACATATAAATGCTGGAGAGGATGTGGAGGAAAGGGAATACTTTCACGCTGTTGGTGGGGTTGTAAATTAGCACAACCACTATGGAAATCAGTGTGGAGTATTCACAAAAGACTAGGAATGGAGTCACCATATGATCCAGCTATACCACTCTTTGGTGTTTATTCTAAAGAATTAAAGTCATCATTCTATAGTGATACATGCATAAGCATGTTTATAACAGCACAATTCACAATAACCAGACTATGGAACTAGTCTAAGTGTCCATCAATGGATGAATGGATAAAGAAAATGAGGTGTATATACACAATGAAGTTTTGTTCAATCATAAAGAAAAATGCAATTATATCATTTGCAGGAAAAAAGGATAGAACTTGAGAACATTATGTTAAGCAAAACAAGCCAAACTCAGAAGTTTGAGATTGTATGTTTCTCTCACATGTGGAAACTAGAGAAGAAAAGGAAAAGAAAACTGGAGGTGTCTCATGAAAATTGAAGGGAAGTCTGTAGAGTTGAGAAAATGGACCAGGGCAAGGGAGTAGGGTGGGGAAAGGAGAAATAAAGGGGAATGATATTGGTCAAATTTTATTTTTTATACTGTGTGCACCAATAAAAAGCGCCAGCAAAAAAAAGGTTATATGTATCTGGACATTCCAGCCCAGGCTTACTCTCATTGTTCCCTTACCTTGGCTAGGTTTTGTGAAAAAGAAAAGGGGCAATCAGGGTCACCATGTTTTACTCTCCCTTTTTCTTTGAAGATGATATGGGTGGTTAGAACTGTCTGCAGCTCTTGAGATTGTCCTGGAGTTCATTCTCCAGACTCATCATTACCTCTGAAGTCATTTAATATGCTGCAAGAAATAAATCCCTTTCTGTTTAATATAAGTAGGGTGGATTCTGATTTCTGCAACTGACAAACAACTTACAGACAGCATGAACCACACAGGTGAATGTTAACTAGGAAGAAAACAGTAGTGTTCCAAGGATGTCCATCATGGCAAGGGTAGTGCTCCCATTCTAGGCAAGAAGAACTGGAGAGGCAAGAAAGTGCTAGATTATGGAGTGCCTTATGAGTCAGCCTGGAAATATCTACTGAAAGGGCAACTGAAGGATTTCAAGCAGGTCAACCCCAGAAACGGATCCATCATTTTCAAACACACCTGCCTAATAGATGGAGAGTGGGTGAAAACCCAAGAGTGGATACAGGAACAGCTATTGTGTTAGTCCTGGATTTCAATATATCAGATAACAGTATTTCATGCTGAAATGCTATTAGTTAAAACAAAGACATTCTAAAAGTTTTTTTTTTGTTGTTGTTGTTGTTGGTGCTGGGGATTGAATCCAGGACCTCGTACATGCAAGGCAAGCACTCTACCAACTAAGCTATATCCCCAGCCCTACATTCTTAAGATTTTTTGAATATAAATTAAATTTTTGTTTCTCTCTTCCATTTTATTCCAAATAGAGTGTGACGTCAGTATGCAATATTTATTGACCACCTTGTTGTCCTTCAGTGGATGATAGCAGTCCTGTATTCAGATCCTCTCCACATAGTCCACCTTCTCCTTGTCTCTCTTCCTTCCTTGCTCCACCCACCTCTATGTACCCTTATTATAGTAGCGGTTTCTTCTCCTCCTCCCTTCATCCATAAAGAGAGAATGTCTCTTGAGCTATAATTGTCTTCAGGGTATCGTGCAACTCTTTTTCCTCTTGTGGTTCCCCTACATTCTGCACAAATTTTTGTAAACAGTCTTTTCATTAAGCTCTTCTTGAATTACCTAATTTGAGTGTGCCATCTGTTTTCTGCTGGGACTCTGAGGAAGACGCAGGATCATTTTTCCTGTAGAATTTTTCTGCATTCTGGATTGGGCCAGTTGTCTCATTTCCCTATCCCCCATACTTCCTGTTAGCTGGTAGTAGGACATAGATGCTTGATGAGATTAGAATTTTAGTGTCTTATTGGAGCAGAGGGGTGAGAGAACAGGATGGCTTATAAGTGACTTCCATGTATCTCTGAGAGCATCTCATTAGAAGTCAGATACTATCTGGTTGTCTGACCTTTAGTTGTATTAAGGTTGATATATGGGTTCAGATGTTTCAGCCTTATTGATTCATCATAAAGTTCTCCATCAAGTTCTCATCTGATTTTATTTTTTTCACCATCACTGGTGCTTGTTAACTAGACCCATTATTTTATTCAGGAATTATTGCAAGATGGTGATTTTCTCTTCTACCCTTTTGACTGCACCTATTATCTAGGATTCTTCAATAGAGGAGAGCTTCCCCTAATCACCTAGAGGGCTTCTTTTGAGACTTTTTCTTCATTTTCTGCAGTTTCATTACAATGTAACAGGATGCAAGTAGTTGCTAGACATCAGAAGACCTTTTTCCTCTATTGCCCTTTCAAATATATGCTGTTGTTTTCATGTATTTCTAGTCTATATATTATTGTTGTTTCATTTTCATATTTTAGTTCAGTGTTCACCCATAAATTTATCTTTTTCTTTGTTCTTCATTCTTGCATCTCTGACTTCCAACATGAGTTCAGACTATTCTTGACAATTTTAAGCCCTAAATTTCCTGACTACATGAGCAGATCCTCTTTTCCCATGGAGGGCTTGAAAGTGTCTGACCAGACCAAAGACCCTAATTGTCTTTATTGTTTTATTTATCTCTTTATCCAAGTTATCCCAAAACAGATTTCCTTCATTCTATGACCATAACAGCCAGAACATACAGCACATCCAGGCTGGCAGTTCCTGGACAAGCAATTTAATAAACACTATCTTGGGTGCCTAGGTGCTCAGTAAGTACCTTCTGTTTACTTTGTTTGGACATTATTTTGTTCAACCTGTCTGTCACATCTTAGTTTCAGACACAAAAACTTCACATGAACCTTCATATCTTGGGCCGTTGCATCAGTTTGGTTTGGATTAACTGCAAATAACAATTCAACCAAATTTTACAATTAGAAATTACACACACACTCCCACAGAAGTTTATAGTTGCTAGGTCCATGACTCATAAACATCTGGGCCAAGGACTCCACCATTTTTTTTGGCACCTCCCTCATGGTTGTAATATTGGTAGTGTCACTCCAGTCATCACATCTACATTCCAGACACGTGATAGAATGGAAAAAAGAGTAAAGTGGTAGCCCTTACATTAGATATATGAGCTTGCCCTAGAAATCCCCATTAGACTTTTGCTGACATCTCATTAATCACAAATGTCAGATGGTTGCCTTGATCTGAATGTGAGGCTAGGAAATGTGTATGTGTGTCTTATTAAGTACACTGTGTACCTTAAACAAAAACTGTAGTTCTGGTAGGGAAGCTTTGACTTTGGGTTGACAATAGCCCTTGTCCTTTCCCTACTGTTTCTGGAACACCCCTTGCTCCTCACCATCTACTGAGATCTTATGCAACTTTTAAGACTAATGAAATGTTGCCTCTTCCAAGAAGTCTTCTCAAATTATCCCAGTAGGAATTTTTCTTTTAATTCTTCAGATTAATAAGCAACCTCTTGGGTGCCTAGTAAATGTCACATACTACTAACATGCCATGAATAGAGAGCAGTTAAGCTGGAATTGCTGCCCTCAGTTTATTTGTGGTGTCTGAAAAACAGACTCAGATCATTGCTTATTGGTTATAAAGTTTGTTTGAGGTAATGAAAATGATGGGGATGGTTGCTAAAATTTGTGGTATTGAAAAAGTTTTGGAAACAGATGGAGATGACAGTTGAATATAATTAACACCACTGAAATGTATGCTTTAAAATGATAAAAGTGGCAAATTCTGTTACATGCACACACACACACACGTCCCCCACACACCTAACTACAATGTCAGCATGGTGTAACAAATGCAAAATCAGAAGGAGGGACAGGGTGTGTTAGGATGCCCCAAAGCGTCCTCTAAATTGCCCAGGTTTTGGATCCTGGCTCTGCCACCATAGGCTGAATTGACTGGAAAGCAGACACTGAGTCATAGTTAGGACCAAGAGGTTATGAGGAGTGAACTTGTGAGAGAAAGAGAGAAGAAGCAGGATTGGGCAGAGGAAGCAGAGACTGCACAGCAGATGAAGCAAATTTTGTCAGCCTAGGAAAGAGCCACCAGAGGAGTCCCATTCTGGGTGGAAGTGATTCAGCCTTTCTTCCACCCTCCACTTTACCACAGCTAGTGCTGCACTGGAAGGAGCTCAGGGTCACCAGGGGGCACACAGCTAACCACCTTCTCACCACTGAGCAAGGGACCCCTTCTTGAAGGACTATAAATGCAGCCCATTTCTGCCACAGCTGCTATTAGCTATATGATCTTTGGCATTTGAACTTTCTGTTTTTTCCTTTGCAAAACAAGTATAATAATACTAGCAACCTCATCCAGTTATTGGGACAATTACCTGAGCTAATGAATGAAGAATGCTTAAAATGGTACCTGGTTGATAGTAGGTGCCCACTCTGTCAACTGTTATCAATAATGTCTTACTAATACATATAGAATGTGTGCTATGAAAAAAACACAAAAATAAATAAATTACAAATGATGTAATATAATAAATGCAAGAGAAGCCCTGAGTTTTTCAATTGATCATCTTCTGCATTTCCTTCTTGGACTTATAGTTTGGACAAGAGATGACAACCATTGGTAGTTAAGGTGGTGGCAGTGGATCAAGTAAGATATGAACAGATTCAAAATACATATTAGAATTTTAGGACTTGAGTGAAGTGACCGTGGGGAGGGAGGAGAGGCCACTGATTCCTAGGGGTCTGGTTTACTCAGCTGTGTGGATAGTGCTGCCCTGTGCTGAGGAGGACCAGAAGAGAGAGGGCCAGTCAAGACTTTCCTTGAGGCCTGGGATATCCATGGGGTGGTGGGGAAGTCAATAAGGAGGCAGCTGGACATAAGAGCTCAGAGATGAGATCCAGGTTGGGAATATAATTTTGGGAGTTATTATCATTAGTAGAGTGTTTAAGTCCATGGGAATGACTGTCATCACTGGAGAGAGAAAAGAACCAGTGTCCTCCTCCTTCAGGCAAGCTTTGGTTGGAGTGGTGTCTGAGCCAGTTCAGACAGAGAACCATAATTATGAGTTTGGATTTTCCTCTACATGCAAGATTTTCTTGAAGCCAGTGAGGTAGCAAGGTCTGAGAGAGTAGGGAGCACCAGAGGATTTGTAAATAGTTTGGTATGGCTGGACTGTGAAGTGCACGGGAGAGATCATGTAGAAATGAACCAGAAAGGCAAGCTGGAGGCTCCACTCAAAAGACCTGCATAAGGAAGAGCTCAACTTGGCTCTCTTTCTTTCCTCTGTCTCAAGTTAGCCATTGGTCTCCTGAATGTTCCTTTTCTCTTTTATTTTCCTTTCTTTTTGTATCATTTTCTTTTTAAAGACTATTTTAGAGCACTTTTAGGTTCACAGCAAAATGGAGAAGAAGGTGCAGAGATCTCCCAATTACTCTCCTGACCTGCACACGCATCACCTCCCTCATTGTGAACACTGCCCACCAACCTGTACACTTGTTACAAATGATGGACTGACATTGACCCACCGTTGTCACACAAAGTCCATCATTGAAATCAGGATTCCCTCTTGGTGTTGCGTATCCTGAGGGGCTGGACAAATGTGTAATGGTCTGTGTCCACCACATTGTTTCACAGAGTATCTTCACTGCTCCAAGAATTCTCTGTGTGTTCCAACCTCCTGGCTATTTCTTGAACTTGCCAAGGAAATTCTAGACGTAGGACTCTTGCACTTGCTCTTCCCTCTGTCTTGAATGCTGTTTCTCTAGGTGGTTACAGGGCTTAGGCTGTTATTTCAAATGGATCTCCACTTCCCTCTTTGCACCCCATGTAACAGACACGCTGGCCTACTGCCTCCTGTGTCTCTTCACTCAACTTCATTTTTATTTCGTGATTGTACTTTTCCCTGATATCACATGTTTATTCTGTTGCTTCTTTACCAGTGGAACATAAATGCCACAAAGGTAGTGATCTCAGCCATGTTGTTCACTGCTGTGTCACCATTGCTTTGATCAGTTTCTGTACTTAGTAAGTGTCCTTCAGTCATAGTTCAATGAATAAGTGAATACAGGGATGAACACCGCCATTTCTGACAGTCAGTCCTTTTCCATCTGGTTGACTCCTACTCATCTAGAGACTCAGGTGGCACCAACCCCTCCAGTAAGTCCCTCAGGCCTGTCTGCCCAGGCAAGGCAGAGGGCCCCTTGCTTTTCTTCTGGGCTTGTCTTTACTAAAGCACCTCTTACCTTGCACTGGGACAGCAAGTAATGCCTCCTATCCCAACCACTAGAATTCATGAAGGCAGAAACACTTTATCTGTCTCTCAGTGCCTGGCAGAAAGTAAGTGCCCAGTAAATGATTGTGAAATGAATGGAAAAATGAATAAATGAAAGCATTATAACAATTTACATATAATTATGATGTGCCATCTCACTCCAATTAAATGGCTTTTATCAAGAATACAAGCAACAATAGGTGTTGGCGAGGATGTGGGGAAAACGGTACACTCAGACATGGCTGGTGGGATTGCAAACTGGTACAGCCACTCTGGAAAGCAGTATGGAGACTCCATACTGGTGGAATGGAACCACCATTTGACCCAGTTATCCCACTCCTTGGTTTATACCCAAAGGACTTCAAATCAGAATACTACAGTTATGCAACCACATCAATATGTATAGCAACTCAATTCACAGTAGATAGATTGTGGAACCAATCTAGATGCCCTTCAATTAATGAATGGGTAAAGAAACTGTGGTATATATATATACCAGGGAATATTACTCAGTCATAAAGAATAATAAAAGTATGGCATTTGCAGGTTAATGCATGGAGTTGGAGAATACCATGCTAAGTGAGATAAGCCAATCCCAAAAAAACAAAGGTCAAATGTTTTCTCTGATAAGTGGATGCTGTTACATAACGGTAGTGGGATGGGGGAGTAAGGGAAGAATGGAGGAATGTTGGACTATGTAGAGGGAATTGAGGGGAGGAGAGGGAGGATGGGGAAGGAAAGATGATGGAATGAGACAAACATCATTACCCTATGTACATGTATGATTACACAAATGGTGTGACTCTACCCATGTGTACAACCAGAGAAATAAGTACTTCATTTGTGTACAGTGAATCAAAATGCATTCTGCTGTCATGTATAACTAAATGGAACAAACAATAAAATATAAATAAAATAGATTATCCTGCAAAAATAACAAAATACCATGATTTTCTTTTGTAATAATTAACTCATTCCTACTACTAGTGGGAAATAACCCTTCAACTCACCACTTAAAAGTAATTCAGTTTGTTCTGAATTCTAACTCAATCATATTGAGGTTGCTGGGTGATTCAAACTTGAGCCTTCTATCAATACAGTTTCTCTCCTCGTTCTGAAGACACTTCCTTTCCTTCTTTCCCAAGATAATGTCAGGGAGCAGGAGTGAGTTTCTGCATCTCCATGGTCATGGGAGAAAGGAGAGTTCAGATCAGGGAGGGACCCAGGTCCAAGAGTTCCCTTAGTTCTCAGTGTACTCCAGAGGGTTAGCAGGGTTGGTTTGGTCCATCGGTGCCTTGAGTGGCTGTCTACTGAGGAGTTCATAATCCCTGAGGTCCTCTGGGGTCCTCTGGGTATCCTCCAGCCACCTGTGGCCCATGATGCTGAAGACTTCATCTCTATTTTTACCCTCTAGTTGTCCCTAATCTATGGCTTCTAGTTCCTCAACCCTGGAGCTTCTAGAAATGTTTTGTTTCTAGTGTGCAGCCTCTGTGACAATACCCTAAAACACAATTTTGTGTTGCAATAGATATGGTGCCATGCTGAATCTAGAATTTGGAATTTTCTAGAGCTGGACCCTGAGAAGCAAGGAACAGACTGTTTTGTACTGTTGTCCCCAAACCTTGCTCATAAAATAGTTCCTGCTTCAAAGAGGACATTCCTCTGTTTGGACTCTTTTTGGTCTCCATTGCAAAAGAGATTTCTGATACCCATTTCTGTCTGGAAAGATGTCCCCTTATTTCTTATCTTCCTTTTTTTTTTCTGCATTTTATAGCTTTCTATGTTCCAGGTGGTTTCCTCACTTTTCTTTCTTGAGCAATAAACATTATGGCATAACTGCATGGTGTGGGAATGCAAAGGAAACTACTTCTGTAGATGTTCTATTCAGATAATGGATGGATGGATATTAGACGACCTGTCTCATATCATTAGGTCCCTACATAGAGAATACAGGACTCCAAGCCAGATCTTCCAACCAGTCTTTCCATTTTGTCTTTTAAATTGAAAATCCAGTTCCTCAACTTTGCAATTTACCCAAGTGCAACTTGTGCTTTTGGAAAGCTTTCTCAGAAGGTAATTATATACCTTGAGAACTCTGAGCTGTTCAGATGTGAGGACACACTTTCCAAGGTGTGCAAAGCAGTAGTTTGTCCAGTGGGTTTCCCATTGCCTGTTCTCAGTAGAGTCAGCTAATTAAATTGCAGATTGCAATTACGGAAAATGAAGAGACAGCAGGTTGGTCATATTTTCACCATAAAATTCTATTTTAAGTTCCTTACACTCTTGCCCAAATGATCTAGGAGAAGAATTCCATCATATCTTTAAAAAAATTTTTTTTGATACTTAATCCCTTCTACCCTGAAATCTTTATACCCGAATCCAAATGCCCAAGACTTGGATTTCAAATTAACATTTCCAAAAAAGAATTCCCGTTTTCCATCTCCATCCAGTTTCCTCCCCTCATCCTCTCCACTCGACATAGTTTCTCAAGTCTTGGAATCACCCACAACTTTTCTCCCTTTCTCATAGTTTACATTCACTCCAGCAGAAAATTCCATCACTTGTGCTTTTACAATATCTTCATGACCTGATTTTCACTTTGTTTCTACAGCTACCACCTGTTTCCAAACCACCATGGTCTTTGCCTGGACTGTGTCCAGAGCTCCTCACTGGGCCCTCTACTCCAACCCTTGCTCTTTGTGTGCTTGTGTGTGTGAATGCGTGCACATGTGTGCCTGTGTATTTTCAGTTATTCTAACAGAGACCCATACAAAAAGTGGCTTAAACAAGACTAGAGTTTATTTCTCATTTATGTGGTAACCTGGGTGGAAGCAAACCGGGACTTGTGTGTCAGACTCCCTGCTATTGTGTCCTCACCCTCCCTAGGGTATTTCCCTTGCTCACATGACCCAGATTGCTCACCACTATGTCTGCATTCTGTCCCGTGGAAAGAAAGACGTAGAGGAGGGGAGGGAACACTTCTTTTCCTAACTGCTTGACGCACCCATGGTGCCCACCACTTTCATTTATCTGCCACTCGTCAGCATTTAGGCAGATAGCCTCACCTGGCTGCTGGGGAGGCTGGGCTGGGATGTGTGACCCTGTTCTGGGCAGCCAGGAGTCCAGTTAAACACACAGCTCTGCAGCTGCAGAAAGGAATTGCATGGACGTGGGAGTTTCTGCCATGCACATACTCATTACAGTCTGTTTCCCTGCAGTGGACGGAGTGGATTTTATGAGCAGAGACCAGGGCATGTCTCTCAGAAATAGCACCATGGCATTCGAATATGTGCTTAGTGCCCCACCTTAATAAACCCCAAGTCATGAGAACCAGGCCTGGACACCGTCTCAGTACAATAGCTTTCAAAATTATCACACACACACACACACACACACACACACACACACACACACACACACATACACCCATTTGGAGAAAGTCTTATAAAGAAGCCTATTATGTAAAATGAATGAAATTTTGACTGCTCTGTTTGCATCTATTTCTTTTTCCTACCCAAACCCAACCTGGTACAGATTCTAAGTAATATTCCCAGAACTCTTGGGATTGCAGTTTATAAACAAGTGATTCAGCATAGCATCTTCATTTTCCTGAGGCGGAAACTGAGGCTCAGGGAAGAGCAGTTGCTACTTACTGAGCCGCTCTTTCATGAGAAGCACACAGCTATATGCTCCATTCCCAGCTAACTTTCCCAAAGGTGGGATCCTGGTGGGGGAAACCCCCAGCGAGAAGGGGGTTCTTACAAAGTGCAGATTTTAGCCTGGAGGCCAGGGGTTGGGAGTGAGATGAGGTACTGCGACTCCTCATTGTCAACAAATATCCTGGTGATGCCGAAGCTGCTTTTCCCAGTGACAACACAGGGGGAAAGAGACCCCACTGGAGCAGAGGCCAGATGGGCCTGATTCCCAGTCTCCCCTCCTCCCTGTCAGCTCTGGGACTTGACTTAGGTCTTTCACCTTGGGCATCATAGTATCAGCTTTGCACCCAGACTGCTGACATCCAGAACTCAC
The DNA here is from genome assembly GCF_902686455.1 of Sciurus vulgaris. NCBI lineage: Eukaryota > Metazoa > Chordata > Mammalia > Rodentia > Sciuridae > Sciurus > Sciurus vulgaris. The sequence continues at coordinate 47,195,315 of NC_136461.1, forward strand.
CTCTCCTCCCACTCAGACCAGTTTGCAGTTTGGGGAGGGAATGGGCCACCTGCAGAGTGGGGGAGAGGTTCCCTCACCTCTCTTCTCTACTCCTCCACTGCCCAGATTCCACTTGGTTCCTCCCACTGCCTGTTTTGTTTGCTTGGTTCCTTTATTTTCACTTCTCTGAAATGCAAGATCATACTTGCCTTTCAGGTTTGTTGGGAGGGTTAGTGACTCTCCCCTGTTCTCAGAAGCAATTAGGCCCCTCCCCACAAGGGCCCCCAGAGCCCCTCCCCTGCCCCAGCCCAGGGTCGCCCTGTGCTCTCTGTCATCACAGGACCCCAATGTCACCCTAAGTCAGGGACCCTCATGTTCCTTTCAGTCTTAGACTTGGGTTAGGCGCTGGAGAGCAGCCTCGCTGGGCCAAAACAAGCACCTGGAGAGGAACCACGCCTTCAAAGGAACAAGATAAACCTAGTTCTGCTTCCTTCCTGAGACTGGAGAGGTCACGTCATGGAATTTTTCTGCCTTGTTTTACGCGGGCAGCATGTCTCCCGTCAGTGATTTCCCTGATGGAGCTATTATGATTTCCCTTTGGCAGGTGAGGAAGCCAAATCCACTTGTCAGAATCCCACAGCTGACAAGTGACAAGATCCAAACCCAGACCTTGGAGATGCTATCTCTGTTCTAGAAATCCTTTTGCTGGAGGATGAAAACATGCCCTGTGGTGTGGCGTAGTTCGTTCTTTTCTTACATGTTTTACCTGAGGCAGGAATGATAGAGTTTGGAGCTAAAGGGGAAATGATTGAAAACCAGGGTTTCAGGGGACAGATCCTGTGTTAAATCCCAGGTGAGAGCTGTGTGACATTGGCCTATAAAAAGGAATAAAAACCACAACCTACTCCATGGGGTGGTCTTGGGGATTAATGTGCTTATCCCCATATTTACCACATAATAAGCACCTAACTAAAATCTCAACTGTAATTATTAATAATACAACTGAATTCAGACTCTACCACTTCCTCAGTTTGTAATCTTGGATAAGTGACTTAGCCATTATGAAAGTTGGCTTCCTTTTGCATAAAATGGGAATGACCCTCCTTCTCTCTGCTGCAGTATAAAGATAAAACAAGTGACACAGGTAAAAGGGGCTAGCACATGCTGGGCACAATGGAGTTGATGATGGGGAGCAGTTCTTGCCAATGCCTGGCGTTTCTTTCCTGTGAAGGAACAAAATTAGTGTTACACTCAGGGCTTCCCTCCTCTCGCTCTCTACCTTTGAGGAGGTGGGGTGATTTCACTTAGGTAAGATAAGGAAATAACTGGGCATGCTGTGTTCAGCTTGCCCATCTTACTCTTGGGAAGCCTACCCACAGATAGCATAGGATCTGCTGTAATTCTTCTCCCCTGGGTGATTCTCCCCGCCACTGGGTGGGCATCTGCCTAATACTATGGTTCTCTGGCAGACTCATTTGGCCCTCAATCTAAGCTACATCTTCCAACATGGTATTTCTTACTAGTCAAGATGACTTTTGGCTTCTGACTTTACTCTGGACTCATTTCTCAGATTGTTCAGGAGTGTTATTTTGGGGGAACCCTGCTTGGAAGGACCCTATCAGGAAAGTGTTCATTCAGCTGGTCTTATACTTAGTTTTCATTGCAATCCACTATGTACTAGGAACCGAGCTAGGGAGGAAGACATAATTAAGACAACACCTGCTGCTCAGGTACTTCCAATGGCTGCGGGTCAGACAGTCATGCAAACAGAGGTAATAATGTGCAAAGGGCTTTGGGAGAGACATGTAGCATGTTGATAGAGCACACAGGAGGTCACTTAGCCCAACCTGGAGAATCTGGACAGACTGCCTGCAGGTGAGATTAAAGTGAATATAAAATATGAGTACAAGTGTTTACAAAATGTGTAGTACAACATCACTGTTCAGCATCACTAGGTGCGTGATGTCTCTTTCCTGCTAGACTGTGAGCTCCGTAAAGGCAGTAAGCACGTCTGACAGCTCACCATTTTTAGTCAGTGTCTGATCCATAGTAGGCACTTACCTGTTTATCCACTAAATAGATAAATGAATGAATAAATAAACAGGATAAAATGCATTTAGAAGCAGGCAGGATATAGAATGGGGGGAGGAAAGCAAAGAAAGGAAACTGGAAAGGAATGGGAGTGAGTGCTGCCAGTCTGGACTGCGACCCTTGCCCCTCCTGGGAGTGCCTAGGAGCTGTGGAAGGTACATTCAGGGATCACATTGACAGGCATGGGCTGGGACCTTTCCAAGCAGAGGAAAGAGGAGGAGAGGATGCACAGAGGAGCTCATGACATCACCAATGTGGGGGGAGGCGGGGGACATGACAGAATCTCCAAAGGGAGTGCCTTCAGGAGGCAGCTCTGAATGAGCCACTTGAACACAGGGCACGACAGGACCCCTACTCATCCATATCCAGACTCTAGAGGAGGACAGCTTTGCACCTGGTAAAAGATCAAAGTTAAAATCAAATAGGATTTTTTTCCCCCCTGGTTTTGTGCATGTTTGAAAATTGCCATTAAATTATTTTTAAAATGAAAGATAAGTCTTTTGGGAAAAAAATTAAAGAAAATTGAGTTTTAAGGAACAATTAAACTGTACTATTAATGAAAGGCTTGTTGAAAATAAGTAATCCAGCCAAGATGTCATTAAGAGAGCCACTACTCAGCAGTTTAAACTCAACTATTTGAGATTTCCCTATAAACCAGTTACAAGTTGAATTTATACCAGAAGGGAAATAAAGGAGCCAAGAAAAAAATAGCATCGGAAACAGAAATACAAAGTAAGATATCAGAAAGTAGTCCAGATACCCCAGAGTTCGTCAGAAAATTCACTGATTTAAGTTCCCTATTGAAAGATGACAGCAGGACAGTGAATATCTCACTTTCTTAGAAGTCCTTTCTTGGCTGTGCCCTAACTCCCTGGGTCTCCCCCCACCTCACCAGTCACCATTTCTCAGTTTATTCTGGATCCTTCCCCCTGCCAGTTCTCCAACCAGGGCTCAATCCGCTCACCTCTTTTCCTATCTCATCTGTTCCTTCTGTGTGGGTTGGGTGTGATTTGAGTGTGCCCTGCATGGTTTAATGTGCTGAAATTTAATCTCCCACATGAGGCATTAAGAGGGTAGAGACTTACTCTGACTATGGCTTAGAGGTGGGATCTTTGGGGCATAATTAGATTAGATAAGGTATTTGGGGTGGATCCCCTGTGAATGAATGCTGGTGGCTTTATAAGAAGAGGGAGCAAGGAGACACACACACACACAAGTGTACTCTGTCTTCTATGGGGTACCCTGCCCCACCTTGGGACTCCACCAGCAAGGAGATCATCACCATCAGAACCATGAACCAAAATAACAAACCAATTTTCTTTATAACTCACCCAGTCTATGTTATTGTGTTTTTAGCATCAGAAAAATGAGACAATATACCATCTCCATCCCCACTGCTTTAAATAACATCTGATAACACCAAATTCCTATCTCCAGCCTGCAGCTCTTCTTGGAGCTTCAGACTTACTTATCTGGTATCTTACTTGGTATCTGCACTCGGTTATCTAGTCAGCCCATCAAAACTGGTGGAAACAGAACCTTTGAAATTCTATACCTTGTCCCCATTCTTCTTCCTGTCTCCCCACCCAGTAAATGGCACCACCATTTTTTTTTTTTAATTGCTCAGACCAAAAGCTGGGTGACCATCCTTAATATCTCTCTTTTTCTCACATGCCCTTGGCTCAGACCTGCTATTTAAACTCACCCATCCCTCTTGGTCAGACCATTGTAGTCACATTGGTCTTCTTTTGCTATTCCTATAATACTCCAAGCTTCTCTACACCCCAGGACCTTTGCATATGTTTTCTCTTTGATTAGAATGACATTCTACATGATCTTCACATGGCCCTACCCTCACTTCTTTCTACTGAAAACATTCTCAGAGGGCTCTTGCCTGACTCCCCTAAATAAAACAGAGCTTTCCCTTATGCCACTCTTTATGTGTTTACCCTATTTTATTTCTTTTAATAATATTACCACTACCTAAAATTATATGTTATACTCATTTATTATCCGATATCTTGGTCTTCTCCCCAGCAACATAAGTTTCACAAATGCAGGGACATTGTCTTGGTCACAGCTATGTCCCCCGTCACTAGAACAATGCCTGTCACATAGAAGATACTTTATTAAGTGGTTTTCAGATAAGTGAACAAATGGATGAACACATTGGTAAATGAAGGCAGGCAGACCTCTTAGGAGTTAGGGAAATAGTCCAGATGAAAAATAAAGAGAGACTGAAGTAGATGGGATGGTTAATTGTATGTGTCAACTTGGCTGGGCCAGAGTGCCCAGATATTTGGTCACACATTATTCTGGATGTTTCTGTGAGAGGATTTCTGAATGAGATTTACATTACATCAGTAGACTTCGAGTAAAGCAGATAATCTCTATTATTGGAGCAGTCCTCATCCAATCAGTGGAAGCCTGAAGAGAATGAACCTGACCTCCCCCAAGCAAGAGGAATTGATTAGCAGTTCTTCTCTGGGTATCCAGCATACTGACCCATCCTGCAGATTTTGGACTTGCCACCATAATTATGTAAATCAGTTAATTCTCTAAATCCCTTTCTATCTGCCTGCCTATCTATCTATCTATCTATCTATCTATCTATCTATCTATCTTTCTTTCATCTATCTATCTATCATCTACATACACATCCTACTGGTTCCATTTCTCTGGAGAACCCTTGATTAATGCACTAGGTTAGTCTGGGATGGTTGCAGAAGGGAGGAAAGCCCCACCTGGGAGCAAGCTTCAAGTCAAGATACCTGCATGAGAGACTGGGTGCTTGTTGGTGCTACACACCAAGACGAAACAGGTGTCCCCCAGCAGCTGTCTTGCAGGCAGGTGGGTTCTTTCATGAGCTTGTTTATACCTCCATCTGGTCCCACCACCTGTTCCACATACAAGGTACCTAAGAGCCAGGGAGACGAGAGGATCTTCACAGATTACAGAGCAAATTGTTTCAGTTTGAGAGTTTATTTGTATTTTCATTCTATCTCTGTTAGGAAAACTAGTTCTCTTGATTTTGCCCTAGATCAAAATAATTGAGGATGTTTTCAAATGATCTAGCATGGGAAGATTGGAAGAAACTGCCCAGCGGTCCCCCATTCCTGGTTGTAGCCTTTCCTTATTACTCTCTGCAGAGTCAACCTGTGTCATCCAGCGGAAGGGAGGACACTCTTCCTCCCACAGGTATTGCTGCTCCTGCCTGGGCTGTTTCTCCCTACCCACAAATGGGCTGGTGAGGCTGTGGGTGTGTTATGATGGTATCTAAGTAATGATGGTCCTGAACTTTGGAAAACCAAAAGGCTCAGTGAATTATTATCATTAGTCCTTCTTTAGAAGTGCAAAGAAAGGGATCCTATCTCACTGGAGAAGTGTGGGCTACTCCAACTAGATTGTCAAGAGATGATGAGGTTAAGCCCTACATAGGAGAGATCCTTTGTATTTTTTTCTTTCTTTTTGCTACTAGGGATTGAACTCAAAGGCACTTTACTACTGAGCAACATCCCCATCCCTTTTTATTTTATTTTTAAAATTTCAGAAATAGGGTCTCACTAAATTGTTGAGGCTGGCCTTGAACTTGAGGTTTTTCCTGCCTCAGCTTCCCGAATCGCAGGGATAAGAGGCATGCACCACCATGGCTGGCGAAGGAGAAATCTTTAACAAGTGAAAAAATCTAACATTTTTCCAATATGTAGTTTATGAAGGGTTTTAAAATATATTGTGTGCTGGAACCTTACAGCTACTCTTCAAAGCAGGTATTTTTATTGCTCCAAATTTACAGAAGAAGAAACTAAGGATGAAAGATAATAAATGACTTTCCCAGCCCACACCCATATTTAGAAATTTACAAAGAATTTGAACCCATCTCTTCTGGGTTATATTCTTGTACATTTTTCTCTAGGCCAGCTGACTCTGAACATCAGAATTAGGTCAACTAAATAGAAACACAATACTTGTGGAGGTTTTTTGTTGTTGTTGTTGTTGTTTGTTTTGTTTTTGTTTTTGTTTTTTTAAAAAGGCAGGTTTTGAGCTCTACCTTCAAAAGATTCTAATTCAATAGGTGTCGAAGCCCTAAAATCTGTGTATTTAGAGGACACTCTAAAAAATCTCCAGTACAGCCACGGTGTTAACTAAGCCCCTGCCATGCTTAGTAAACTATGCTGGATATAAGAATAATAGCAAAGGATGAATTATTAGGGAATGAGATGAATCTAGTTTTTACCCTTATGGAAAATTTACTCTCTTAGGTGAGATGATTATGCACAATGATCATAAAAATAAACATATTTAAAAATTGTTAAGTATGGGGAAGGAGAAAAAGAGGACAATAACCATCTGGAAATCAGGAATATGACATTGAAACAGAAGCCTGAAGGGGTGAGTGGGCTGGGTGGACGAAGGTTGGCTGAGATGCTTGGCAGAGAGAAAAGTGTGTGGCCATGGCTATAGCTGGAAGAATTTGCTGTATTTTGGAAACTGAAAGGAGGCCTGTGGCATGGGAGGCAGTTGAGCAACGAGGAGGAAACAAGGCAGCTAGGGTGAGGGGAGGCCAGGGGGTCCAGGGCCTGCGAACCATGGTAAGAGATCTCGATTTTCAGTACAATGGAAAACCAATGGAGGGTTTCTTGTAGGAAAAATGTCAATCAAATTTGTCAGGAAAGGAAACAGGGCAAAGGGGGATTCACGGAACCTCCGTAGATGATTATAGTTGAAGTCCAAGTGAGAGACAGAGATGCTTTGGACCGGTATGGTTACAGAGGACCTTGCAGGAAGTGGATGGATTTAAGAAGTATTTCGATGGGAGTATATCATGGTTTGGGGAATAAGGGAGGGAGGTATGAAAAATGGTCCCGGGTTTCTGTTGTTAGTAATCAGAGGACCCAAATGAGTTGAGAGCCATTTTGAACTGGGTCAATGTGAAGAAGAAATTGATTTAGGAACACAGAAAGATGAAGGATTTAGTTTCTGTCGTACTAAGTTTGAAAATGCTATTAAACTTTTAGGTGGATATGCGAGGACTTGGCTGGAGATAAAATTTTTGAGGTTTTCATCATAGAGATGGCACTCATAGCCAAAGTGGCTAGGTCACTTGGGAAGAGAGCACATGTCAGTAATGGGCAGGCTGTGATATCTTTCTGAGGAGTGGACCAACATAGAAGGCCAACTCTCAACTGGGGTGCTGTCAATTCCTTTTCTTCCTTTCTTCCATTTTGGTTTTTTCTGTAGTGCTGCAGATTGAACCCAGGTCTTGTGCATGCTAGGCAAATGCTCTCCTACTGAGCTAGCTACATTCCAGGTTCTTTTTATTACTTAGAGACAGGGTCTCCCAAAATTTCTCAGGCTGGCCTTGAACTTGTGGTCCTCCTGCCTCAGACTCCCAAGTAGCTGGGATTACAGGTGTGCAGCTGGGATTACACATGCAGCTCTGTCATTCCTTCTGGATCTATAAGAGGCCATGGTAGAGAGAACTGTGATGGCACTTGTCACCCTGTAGTTAAGTGTTTGTTCATTGCTCAATAGACTAAAAGATGTTCAAGGGTGAAGGATGGGATCATAGCTCATTTTTTAAAATGAATTTCTCTCTTAATCCTTTCCATGTCTAGAGTGAAATTTTTATCTCTCAAGTAAGAAGAAAATAATACTAAACATTCATTGTAGAAGAGCAGGTCAGGCACTGTAACAGCCCAGCTCTCCACCACCCGATGAATGCACACATAATCAGAGACAAGCAGTGACTTGCAGGCTGGTACTTGGTTCTTATAAGGTGTTTGTGTTAGTCTGATTCTCCAAGAATCAGATTCCAAGGTAAAGTTAAAAAGATCAGCTCATTCATCCTGGACTCCCTGACACTTAGCACTCTAATACAACTAATATTTTCTATAAATATAAATATATATTATTTACTATAAATTTATAGTATATATATAATTTACTATAATTATAATTCATAACAAACTATGCATGCTGTTAAGAACTTTACATTCATTCTATCACTTAATAGACCAAAACTATCTTCTTTTTAAACTCAGAGAAGTTACATTGCTTGACTAATATTGCATAGCTAGTAAATGGCAAAGTCACATCATTTTATTTATTTATTTATTTATTTACTTACTTACTTACTTATTTTTCTGCAACTGGGGTATGTACCCAGGGATGCTCTACCACTGAGCTACATCGCCAGACCTTTTTATTTTCTATTTTTATTTTGAGTCAGGGCCTTGCTAAATTCCCCTGCCTCCGCCTTCCTTGTAGCTGAGGTTACAGGCATGCACCACCATAGCTGGCATTTAGAATCAAAGTCTGCCAAATCAATGAACATGACCTTCAGAGTTCAGCAGGCTAGAAATTTTTGACAGTTCTCTGTGTCTTTGTTGTCTTTTGTTGAACAGAAATTTTGCATTTGATAGTGTCCATTTTATCAATCTTTGTTATAATTCATGTATTATGCCCTATTTAAATAATCTTTCCCTACTTTGATGTCATAAAGATATAAACTTGTATTGTTTTTGAAAATTTTTAAAGACCAGTTTTTCTTTAGTCCATCCGGAATCTATTCTTGCAAATGAGGTGAAGCAAGGAACTAATTTTTTTTATTTACTTGTGTATGTGTGTGTGTGGGGGGGAGTATGTGTGTGTAGTAAGCTGTCCAAGGACCGTTTATTAAAGGTTTTTTTCTTTCCCCTACTATAATGCCACATCTGACATTCATGTCCAAGAACCGCATATGAAGAACCTGCTAACTATTGGTCAAGCACAGTTCAGCAAGTGCCAGCTAACTATTGGTCAGACACTTTCACTGGGGAAATTGTTGAAATGCAGAAGGCTAAGATGATCCAACACAGCTGTTGAACATGAAAAGATGTTAGTATAGAATAGTTATAAAAATTTTGCAAATACCTTAGATGCATTTTGTAGCAATATACTATGTAAATAAATAAGCATGCATTTTCATTTTCAGGCTCAATTTAGATAGTCCCAATTCTAGGAAGTCCTCTAAGAGCTCCCTAGGCTATGTAATGTCTTCTTTCTTCTTTCTTTTCTTTCTTCTTTCAGTGCTCTTTTTCTTCTTTAGACATTTCTACTGTAATGTTGACCATACCACATCATTGACTGTTTACCTATTTTCACCAACAATAACAAAAAATCTTGAATACAGTAACTCTGCCTTATTTATTTCAGATCCTTGGACAGGCCTTTATTCCAGTTCACAGTTGTTAAATAAATTAATATGTAACCTTTGGTTATACCTGTTTAACTTCAGAGGTGCAAAGTACATTACCAGGAAGGAAGCAATCTTACTATTGACAATTGCAAACTCATATGGAATCCAGGGGATAATATAAAAAGGAAACTTACACACATGAACCCCAAGTGCCTTTTTGAAGAATGGGCACTAGCAAAACTAGGGGGCAAATCCAAGTCGTAGAGAATTCTACCCAGGTGAACACCAAAGACTATCCATATAGGGCAGGCATGTGGAGCAGGAAGCCCCATTCCTGGCGTGTTGCCTGTGGAAACGGAGAGGAGTAGATGAGATAAATAAAGAAGGTATTAGGAAACAATAATCAAAGGACAGGTAGATGGCATGTCTGATGAGAAACTTAAAAATTCCATTTATGCAGTTGTTACACTATAAAGCTCAATTTCCAATTAAATTAAAAATGATATGGGGGTCTGCGGGGGTTAAAGAGGATGCTATAAGAATGCTAAATGCTTGGATCACCATAGGAAGACAATAGATAATGTCTAACTGATAAAATAGGAAACAGTAAAATAAGCATATTGTCTAGAAATACATAGGTGACTATTCAACTAAAACTGCCTTTGGTGGGTGGAACCAAGGAATGGAGATGGGACAGCTGTTTCATTATAAGCCTCCATACTTTTTTTTCCTTTTAAAAACTACAAGCATGTATTAGTTGGATGGATAAATGTCAAAACTAAGTGAGTCACTGATTTACAAGCATTTTAGGTGAATCGACTGCCCACCTGCCTGTGCGGAAGCACAGAGAAACGGTACTCATTTGGAGAGCTGGCTGATGCTAGAGTGTGCATTTGGGGCCAGGGAAATTGTTCTTCTGACCCCTTCCTTCTCGAGAGGTAGAAGGAATGCCAAGTACCCACCAAGATGTGATGTATGCGGATGTGTTTCTGAGGCTCTTGTCTCATCTTGTCTCATCTAGTTCTTCCAGGTAAATATTATTCTCTCCATTTTACAGATGAAAAAACAGGTTCCAAGACAATACCTGTCCAAGTCCTTCACTAACTGGAGTGACAGAGTAAGGATTTGAACTCAAGGCTGCTAACACCAGAAGAAGCAAGACTGAATAGTAAATTATGAATTATAATTATAGCAAACTATATATATATACCATAAATTTATAGTAAATAATTGATATTTATAGTAAATATATACTATATCAATATTATATTTATACTATACAAATATTATATGGTATGTTTATATATATATTATATATACTATAATTTTCTACTAAATCTGAAGTTCCAGATTTGTTTTCTACCCTGCCACATAGCCCTCTCTTCCATCTGCAGCCCCTTCTATGCTGATCTTCTCATATCTGAGCAAGGCTAGTCCAGCCCTGCCTCTGCTTCTGCACCCAGACTCAATGCTTTGGAGTCTGTCCTTCCATTCATCTTTCTGTATACATAAAAATATATCTTTTAAAAAAATAAGCAGCACAATAGGATGCATCTTGAAGTCTTTGTTATTTTGCTCATATGTTTTGTCTCTCCATGTCAGTTCTGGTTGTTCAATACAATTACCCCCATACACAATCTGTACTATTCCACAGTATAAATTGCTTTCATTCACTTAATCTCTTTTACATTTCTACATGGTAATTTATCAGCATTCTATCATTCTGATCCTCATAGCAACATTTTTGGTAAAGTTATTATTCTAGTTTGTAAAGACAGAGAATGGAAGCTTAGGGAGTATAGACGTTGCTAATAACCCTGCAAGACAAGATTGATAGGGACTGTCCACTATCTCAAAAGGACACTTAAGACTCCAAAAAGTGCTTCTCACTGGACATTGCTCTTGGCCACAGGAAGCTGCCTCCATCACTCCTGGCAACAGCCCGAGCCTGTGCCAGGCAGATGCAGGGATGCAAGGAGCTGATCCTGTCTACCTTGATTTGAACAATTCTGAAGAGTCCTCTCCATTGCAGAGCTCACTGTGGGGTTGGCTGAAGGCTGTTACAGTCATATTGTTGTTGGGCTTCTTCCTCTGTCCAATCCTGCGGTCCTTACTCCAGAGACTGCTTTCCAGTAAATTTCTACATGCAGGTTCAGGCTCAAAGTGTGTCTTCAGGGAACTGGATCTGAGACAATACTGTTTTGGAATTCAGTTCCATCTTCTTTAAATTGTGCTTTCTCCTACCTTTGTACATAGCATTTACCAATCCCTAATATATATTTATGTGTTTATTCATTGTCTGTCTTCTTCTGTCCCCAGAATATGTGCTCCATAGAAGCAGGAACTTTTCTTTGTTCTCTATTGTATCTACAGCACCTAAAACAGGTCTGACAATAATTAAAAATTAAAAACATTGTTAGAGCAGGGTGTGGTAGCACGTACCTGTAATCCCAGCCATTCGGGAGGCTGAGGCAGGAGGATCATAAATATAAGGCCAGCCTGGGCAACTTAGGAAGAACCTGATTCAGAATTTAAAAAGAAATAAATAAAAGGGGCTGGGGACATAGCTCAGTGATAGAGTGCTTACCTAGCATGTGGCAGGCCCTGGGTTCAATCCTCAGTGCTTCAAAATAAATAAATAAATAATAAACAAACAAACAAACAAACAAAAAACATTGTTAGAATAATTGAATCAATGAATCCTCTGGGAACTGTGAAGACAGGCGAGAGAAGGGGATAGGACCATGCCCCTTGGTGGTACAGACTTGTGATGGAGTGATGAAGTCTTAGTTCAACCCCATTTTTGGGGGGTCACTTTGGACAAGTTTCTTTACCCATCTTAGCCTCAGTTTCTTCATCCATAAAATAAGGCAAATAATAGGACCTATAAGTAAAAGAGATTCTAGGAAGCTTCCAGTGCTTGGTCATTGCCAAGGGCAATGCATATTGGACACTTTTCTGCATATTGAACACTTCCTGTGCTATTCTGTCCTAAAGCTATAAAATAGAATCTAACTCATAAGCTTTCAATATTCTTAAATGATTATTATAATTCTGAACAGGCTTCTACAAAAAAGTAATTACAAAAATCACAACTCTAAATTATTTTTCTAGACCATTGGGTTAAAATACTGGGGAAAATATAATGAGGCAATGACTATCTCGCCAACCTGCTGCTGGAATATTTTCCCTAATTACAATGTAGATTTCATTAGCTGGTTCTGCAACATTCAGTCCAGGACACAAAAAACCCACTGGACAAATTATCTCCTGTACTCAATGGACAGAGCCTTTCATCTGAGCGACTGGAACTCTCAGGGCATGTCATCATCATCTGTAGCAACCTGCAATAGCAGGTGTCACTGGGGAAACCAGGGAGGTTGGAGAACAGATTTTAAAGCTTGGTGAGACAAATTAAGAATACAGGAAGTAGGCTTGTCTTTGAGTCATTCCATCTGTCAGCCATGCTGTTTTGAACAGGTCATTTATCCAACCATCCGTCTATCCGATCAACCACTGTTTAACATTTCTGAAGCACTTACTATGTGACAGACACTGCCTGACCTAGACCCTGGAGTTGAGCCACTTCAGTCAAGGAGCACACCCTCTAGTGGAAAATGAGAAAACAGCAATTCCATATTCAAGTGGTAGCACTGGCATGAAGTCCAACATGTTAATGGCAGTTAGTCCTGTGCTGGGAAAGAAGTCCGGGGCCGGGAGGGGAGGATGTAGAAGCCGGTCAGGAGGAAAAAGAAGGAATAAAAGTCCAGGAAGACCCCAAAATTCGTGAGTAGGGATGAAGTCATGAGGGTCACATGTTGTGGGTCTTCATGCTTTCTGTTGATTTTGTTGTTTAAAGTCACCCCCCCAAACAGTGTTGAAGTACTGTCTAGTGTTTCTAAGTGCAACAGTAGATGTGCCTTATGGAGAAAACAGGCACGTTAAGGAAATTTCCTGAAGGCATGTTCACTGTGAGTTCTGTGTTAATAAATGGGCAATATAGATTAAACAAGGTGTCTGTAAATAGGAACACACATAAGAGGTTATATGTAGCATTGGAAATGATGTGACCAGAGATTCACAGGAAACTGTATTTCTCTTGAGAGTAATTTTCCATATTCACTAATTCAGTATTCACAGAGATGGTGTGGAACAGGAGAACTATGAATAATAGGAATTGATATGATCTCTTATCCTATACAACATGGAAACCAAGTCCCTGTCCTTAATTTCTTCCCCTGGAGAGAAACTCATATGTGAAGCTGTGTACAGCTGGGCAGTGATATTTACTAGGTTCCCTGAAGGTTCGAATGAGCCTGGACATGTGTACCTCTTGCCTGTTTTCGTCTGGGCTTTGTGGTCATTTTCCTACACCTCCACGACGCTGCCTTGCCCCCATTGTGCTAGACAAGGCTCACGAGGTTATGAAAAAGTCTAAGATATAACCCTGGGGAGTTTGGGTTCCTAGGATTGCCCGCCTACACCCACTCTCACTTCTCATCTACTTTCCTCCAAGCTCCAAGTGGGTTGGAAGGATGGCTTCTCCCCTTATGCTTGGGGGGATGTTCCTGCCCTCTGCTCTGTCAGCCCCCTTTGCCTGAGAAGCATGTGAATGATTTTACCCGAGTATCCTTTCATGGGCAGTCACCTCGTTTCGTGGATCACCTCGACCCGCCTTCCCACTTTCCTCTCCAGAGATCTGAGCCCCAGTGTGGTCTCTCTTCTCTTACATGACATGTGTGCTGTGGTCCTTCACTCTTACCTGGTGGGCCCCAGTTTTATAGGGTTCACTTTCTTTCATGGAGGCAAACTGTGGTGTCCTCCTCTTCCCATTTCTTGATGAGTTTTAATAAATGGACAGAAGTTGGTATTCTATCAGATTAAACTTCAGTTAGAGGGTTTTGCAAAGAGTAGGCATTGGCTACCTTTGGTCCCAGGGACATTCATGCTTATTTCCTGGATCTTGCATGCTTGACCAGTGCTCACTGTACCAGGAATGTCAATAACGTCAATGTTTACTCTATTTTTTAAAAGCAACAGTCTCTCGAAGTTGCCTAAACTGGTCCTGAACTGTTGGACTCAAGGTATCCTCCTGCATCAGCCTGCTTAGCAACTGGGACCACAAGGACATATGCTATGCCCAAGTTCATAATCTCAGATTTCCTAACAGCTAACCCTGGTAACTGCAGGACTCATTTCTTTGTGATGAGCCTGGGGAAGAGGCTCTCTTAATGAAAATTAGAAAAATTACTTAACTCTGAATATTAATTGTTTACCACTCAATCTGTCAATCAGAACTAATGTAGATTTCTTCCTAATTACCACCAGCAAGAAAGTTGTCATGGATTCATAAAATAACTTTCCTTGGTCCCATCTCCACCAACTCATGGGAAATTGCACTAGGACCAGTCTTCTAGCATACCTCACATAACTCCATGTTGCCCTAAAGATTTAGACTAGAGGCCAAGGAATATTTCAATGGTTATGGAAAAACAAAAATTATGAAAATTCAACAGCTATTCCTAATTTTAAAAAAGTCTTATAGAATCAGGAATGGAAGGCAATTTTCCTAACTTGATGAAAGTATCTACAAATAACCCCCTACAACAAATATCACCTTTATAGTAAAAAGACCAATTTTTTAAAAAACAAGATTCCCCTATCATCACTTATTATTATTATTATTTTTTTGCTCTGAATTTTTTTGAAGGGCCTAGTCAGTACAGTAATATATATATAAAAGGAAAGCAGTATGGAGATATCTCAAAAGACTAGGAATAGAATCACCATACGACCTAGCTGCCCCACTTGTTGGTATTTATCCAAAGGAACTAAAATCAGCATACCATAGTGATACAGGCACATCAGTGTTTATAGTAGTGCAATTCACAATAGCCAAGTTACAGAACCAGTCCAGGTGCCTGTCAACAGATGAATAGATAAAGAAAAATGCAATATATACATACACAGTGGAGTTTTATTCATCCACAAAGAATGAAATTATGGCATTTTCTGGTAAATGGATGGAAATGGAGAACATCATGCTACGCAATATAAACCAGACCCAGAAAGTCAGTGGTCCAATGTTTTCTCTCATGTGCTGAACCTAGAGCAAAATAAGGGAAAAGTGGGTGTGTGTGTTGCAGATTCCACAGGAATAGAGGGAAAAAATCAGTGGAATAGAGGAAGGGGGTTGAGGGGGGAAAGAGGAGGGACAAAAAAGAAAGGAACTGAGGAATGAAATTACCTAAATTATGCTATGTACACATATGAATAAACCACAGTGAATTCCACCTTTATGTATGTCTATAAAGCACCAATTAACAATGGTATATAGATAAAAGAAAGACCAATAGAGTAGAGGAAGGAGAACAGGGTGAGAGAGGAGAGGAGGGAAAGAGGGAGTACTCAGAACTGAACTGGAGAAAATTAAAATTCACACATGTATGATTTTGTCAAAATGAACCTCACTGTTAGTGTATAACTATAATGCTGTAATGAAAACATTAAAAAGAAGAAATGAAAGAAAGAAAAAAGTATCACTTTGAAGGCATGATTTTCCTCAAACTCAAGAAAATCTACAAATTATTGAAATTGAAAGGAAAACTAATAAAGGGAATATTACAAAATGCAGATATTAAAGTCAACTATTTCTATACACTAACATCATTTGATACTAATTTTTAAAAGATATAATTTTCAAAGCTATCAAAGTTTGAGGTAAAGAAGAATATATCTAACAAGTTTAAGATCCTTATGAATGAAAGTATAAAATCTAATTGCAAGATATTAACAAAAGTTGATACTAAAATTGATATAATAAAGATAGGGATAGGATCCAAGATGGCAGACTAGAGGGTGACTGCATCTCCCGTCGCTCCAGAACTCAGGATTCAAGAAGGGGAAGTATTGAGAGACTCGGACCAACATAGAGCCGCGGGGTGAGTCTCTCCCAACAGGTGAAGCTCAGCCTGGTGGCAGGCCCAGACAGGGGCGGCTTCTCAGAGCAGGGCAGGGCAGCAAGAGACTTCCCCAGGCAGCCCTGTTCTCTCTGGCGGCAGACTCTTTCCACAGCCAGCTTCGAGGAGGAGGCCCGCCCAGTGAGAGCTTTTCCTCACAGAGCCAACCCCAAGCCCTGAACCCAGCGGTGGACCCTGGCCTGCAGGCGGCTTCTGGGACCAAGGCAGGACAGGGAGAGGCTTTCCCCAAGCAGCCTAGCTCCCTCAGGCGGGGCAGGCCCTGTCTATAGACAGCTTCTAGGAGCAGGACAGCCCAGTGAGAGGATTTCCACGCAGAACCAGTCCCCAGCCCTGGACCCAGTAGCGGGCTAAGGGGCAGCTTTCTTCAGAAGCACGGCATTATCAAGTTCCTCCAAGACTTCAGGCTACTGAAGGTTGGGAGGTGATACACTGGAAATCTACAGGGACACTATAAGCCAATAGAGGAAATCTGCAATATCACAGAGTCCCACCAATATCTGACCAACATGAGAAAACAGGGGAAGAAAATGTCCCAAACAAACCTACATACTATATCAATAAAACCCAATGACAGCACAGCAGAAGAAATGTCAGAAAGGGAGTTCAGAATGTACATAATTAAAACAATCAGGGAAGCAAATGAGAAGCTAAAAGAGCAAATGCAGGCATTGAAGGAAGAGATGAAAGAGCAAATGCAGCCATTAAATGATCACACCAATCAACAGTTAAAAGAGAAAATACGGAAAGCAAAAGATCATTTCAATAAAGAGTTAGAGATACTGAAAAAAAAAAAAAAACCAAACAGAAATCCTTGAAATGAAGGAAACAATAAACCAAGTTAAAAACTCCACAGAAAGCATAACCAATAGGATAGAACACCTGGAAGACAGAACCTCAGACACTGAAGACAAAATATTTAATCTTGAAAACAAAATTGACCAAACAGAGAAGATGGTAAGAAATCATGAACAGAATCTACAAGAATTATGGGATATCATGAAGAGGCCAAATTTAAGAATTATTGGGATTGAGGAAGGCTTAGAGAAACAAACCAAAGGAATGAACAATCTATTCAATGAAATAATATCAGAAAATTTCCCAAGCCTGAAGAATGAAATGGAAAACCAGGTACAAGAGGCTTATAGGACTCCAAATATACAAAATTACAACAGACCCACACCAAGGCACATTATTATGAAAATACCTAACATACAAAATAAAGACAGAAATTTAAAGGCTGTGAGAGAAAAGAATCAAATTACATTCAGGGGGAAACCAATAAGAATATCAGCAGATTTTTCAATCCAGACTCTAAAAGCTAGAAGGGCCTGGAACAACATTTATCAAGCCCTGAAAGAAAACGGATGCAAACCAAGAATCTTAC
The DNA here is from genome assembly GCF_902686455.1 of Sciurus vulgaris. Lineage (NCBI taxonomy): Eukaryota > Metazoa > Chordata > Mammalia > Rodentia > Sciuridae > Sciurus > Sciurus vulgaris. The sequence continues at coordinate 47,212,926 of NC_136461.1, forward strand.
ACCCAGCAAAACTTACTTTCAGTTTTGATGATGAAATAAAATCCTTCCATGATAAACAAAAGCTAAAAAGAATTTACAAAAAAAAGCCGGCATTACAGAACATTCTCAGCAAAATATTCCATGAGGAAGAGATGAAAAACAATGATGCAAATCAGTAACAGGAGGAACTAGCCTAAAGGAATAGCCAAATAAAGGAGAAACCAAGTCACGTCAAAAAACAAAAATGAGTCAAATGACTGGGAATACAAATCATATCACAATAATAACCCTGAATGTTAATGGCCTGAACTCATCAATCAAAAGACATAGACTGGCAGATTGGATTAAAAAGAAAAATCCAACAGTATGCTGTCTGCAAGAGACTCATCTCATAGAAAGAGATACCCACAGACTAAAGGTGAAAGGATGGGAAAAATCATACCATACACACGGACGCAGCAAAAAAGCTGGAGTATCCATCCTCATTTCAGATAATGTGGACTTCAAGCCAAAACTAGTCAAAAGGGATAAAGAAGGACATTACATACTGCTTAAGGGAAGCATAAATCAGCAAGACATAAAAATCATAAATATCTATGCCCCGAACATTGGCTTATCCATGTACGTCAAAAAATCCTTCTCAATTCCAGAAATCAAATAGACCACAATGCAATAATAATACTAGGCGATTTTAACACACCTCTCTCACCACTGGATAGATCTTCCAAACAAAAATTGAATAAAGAAACCATAGATCTCAATAACACAATCAACAATTTAGACTTAACGAACATATATAGAATATACCATCCAACAAAGAACGAATACACTTTCTTCTCAGCAGCACATGGATCCTTCTCTAAAATAGACCATGTCTTATGCCACAAAGCTACTGTTAGCAAATACAAGAAGATAGAGATACTATTTGTACTCTATCAGAGTACAAGATCATAATGGATTGAAATTAGAAATAAATGACAGAATAAAAAACAGAAACTTCTCCAATACCTGGAGATTAAATAATACACTATTATATGATGAATGGATAACAGAAGACATCAGGAGGGGAATAAAACAATTCTTAGAAGTAAACAAGAACAAAGACACATCATATCAAAATCTCTGAGACAAAATGAAAGCAGTACTTAGAGGAAGATTTATTTCATGGAGCGCATTCAACAAAAGAAGTAAAAATCAACAAATAAACGACTTAACACTACAGCTCAAAGCCCTAGAAAAAGAAGAGTAGACCAACACCAAAAGTAGTAGAAGACAGGAAATAGTTAAAATCAGAGCTAAAATCAACAAAATTGAAACAAAAGAAACAATCAAAAATTAACAAAATAAATAGTTGGTTCTTTGAAAAAAGAAACAAAATTGATAAACCCTTAGCCACACTAACAAAGAGAAAGAGAGAGAAAACTCAAATTACTAAAATTCAGAATGAACAAGGAAATATCACTACAGACACGAGTGAAATACAAAACATAATTAGAAGCTATTTTGAAAACCTATACTCCACAAAACAGAAAACCTCGAAGACATCAACAAGTTTCTAAAGACATATGAATTACCTAAACTGAACAAGGAGGACATACACAACTTAAACAAATCAATTTCAAGCGATGAAATAGAAGAGGTCATCAAAAGCCTACCAACAAAGAAAATTCCAGGACCACATGGGCTTTCAGCCGAGTTCTACAAAACCTTTAAAGAAAAGCTCATTCCAATACTCCTCAAAGTGTTCCATGAAATAGAAGAGAAGGGAACCCTCCCAAACTCATTCTATGAAGCCAATATCAACCTGATACCTAAACCAGACAGAGACACATCAAGGAAAGAAAATTTCAGACCAATATCCTTAATGAACATCGACGCAAAAATTCTCAACAAAATTTTAGCAAATTGCATACAAAAATATATTAAAAAGATAGTGCACCACGATCAAGTGGGTTTTATCCCAGGAATGCAAGGTTGGTTCAACATCCGGAAATCAATAAATGTCATTCATCATATCAACAGACTTGAAGTTAAGAATCACATGATTATTTTGATAGATGCAGAAAAAGCATTCGATAAAAATACAGCATCCCTTCATGCTCAAAACACTAGAAAAAATAGGGATAGTGGGAACATTCCTTAACATTGTAAAGGCCATCTATGCTAATAGCCATATCATTCTAAATGGTGAAAACCTGAAAGCATTCCCCCTAAAAACTGGAACAAGGCAGGGATGCCCTCTTTCATCAATTCTATTCAACATCGTCCTTGAAACTCTAGCCAGAGCAATTAGACAAACCAAAGAAATTAAAGGGATACGAATAGGAAAAGAAGAACTCAAATTATCCCTGTTGGCTGATGACATGATTATATATTTAGAGGAACCTGGAAATTCCACCAGAAAACTTTCAGAACGCTTAAGTGAATTCAGTAAAGTAGCAGGTTACACGATCAATGCTCAAAAATCCAATGCATTTTAATACATAAGTGATGAATCTTCAGAAAGGGAATTTAGGAAAACTACCCCATTCACAATAGCCTGAAAAAAAATAAAATACTTGGGAATCAATCTCACAAAAGAGGTGAAAGACCTCTACAATGAGAACTACAGAACACTAAAGAAAGAAATTAAAGAAAATCTTAGAAGATGGAAAGATCTCCCATGTTCTTGGATAGGCAGAATTAATATTTTCAAAATGGCCATACTACCAAAAGTGCTATACAGATTCAATGCAATTCCAATTAAAATCCCAACGATGTACCTTACAGAAATAGAGCAAGCAATTATGAAATTCATCTGGAAGAATAAGAAACCCAGATTAGCTAAAGCAATCCTTAGCAGAAAGAGTGAAGCAGGGGGTATCGCAATACCAGATCTTCAACCCTACTACAAAGCAATAGTAACAAAAATGGCATGGTATTGGTACCAAAATAGACAGGTAGCTCAATGGTACAGAATAGATGACATGGACACAAATCTAAATAAATACAATTTTCTCATATTAGACAAAGGGGCCAAAAATATGCAATGGAGAAAAGATAGCCTCTTCAACAAATGGTGCTGGGAAAACTGGAAATCCATATGCAACAGAATGAAATTAAACCCCTATCTCTCATGCTGCACGAAACTCAACTCAAAATGGATCAAGGACCTCGGAATCAGACCAGAGACCCTGCATCTTATAGAAGAAAAAGTAGGTCCAAATCTTCAACATGTCGGCTTAGGACAGACTTCCTTAACAGGACTCCCATAGCACAAGAAATAAAAGCAAGAATCAACAACTGGGATAGATTCAAACTAAAAAGCTTTCTCTCAGCAAAGGAAACAATCAGTAATGTGAAGAGAGAGCCTACAGAGTGGGAGAATATCTTTGCCACTCATACTTCACAGAGAGCACTAATTTCCAGAATATATAAAGAACTCAAAAACTCTACACCAAGAATACAAATAATCCAATCAACAAATGGGTTAAGGAAATGAACAGACACTTCACAGAAGAAGGTTTACAAGCAATCATCAGATATATGAAAAAATGTTCAACATCTCTAGTAATAAGAGAAATGCAAATCAAAACTACCCTAAGATTCCATCTCACCCCAATTAGAATGGTGATTATCAAGAACACAAGCAACAATGGGTGTTGGTGAGGATGTGGGGAAAAAGGTACACTCATACATTGCTTGTGGGGTTGCAAATTAGTACAGCCACTCTGGAAAGCAGTATGGAGATTCCTCAGAAAGCTTGGAATGGACCCACCATTTGACCCAGCTATCCCACTCTTTGGCCTATACCCAAAGGAGTTAACATCAGCATAGTACAGAAATACAGCCACATCAATGTTCATAGCTGCTCAATTCACAGTAGCCAGATTGTGGGACCAACCTAGATGTCCTTCAATTGATGAATGGATAATGAAACTGTGGTGTATATATATATATATATATATATATATATATATATATACACACACACACACACAATGGAATATTACTCAGCCATAAAGAATGATAAAATTATGGCATTTGCAGGCAAATGGATGAAATTGGAGAATATCATGCTAAGTGAGGTAAGCCAATCTCAAAAAATCCACAGGACGAATGATCTCGCTGATAATCGGATGATGACACATAATGGGGGGGGGTGAGAGGGGTTAGTGTTAGGGTTAGGGTTAGGTTTCAGGTTAGGGTTAGGTAGGGGGGCAAGAATGGAGGAAGGAAGGACTGTATGGAGGGAAAAGAGGGGTGGGAGGGGTGGGGGGAAAGGGAAAAAATAACAGAATGAATCAAACAACATTACCCTATGTAAATTTGTGATTACTTAAATGGTATGCCTTTACTCCATGTACAAACAGAGAAACAACATGTATCCCATTTGTTTACAATAAAAAAAAAAGATAGGGACATACCCAGTGTTCAAGGGTAAGAAGATAATAATCTAAAGGTGTCAATTCTCCAGCATTTTCTGTAGATTCAAAACATTTCCAATCAAATTCCACAAAGCTGGTGTTGGTTGTTGCTTTGGTAAAACTTGTCAAACTGATTCTAAAATTAACATTGTGTATTAGAGCCCAGGCTTAGCAAAGATAATTTGGAAGTGGGGAGTGGGGAGGAAGAACTGGCTGTATCAACTATAAGGACTTAAAGCTCTAGAAACTAACGTTGTAAGGAATAGGCAGGTTAATGGAACAGAATGGTGAGTCCCAAACGGCCAAGCATAGATGGGTTGATACACAATAGAGATGGCATTAGAAACCAGTGGAAAAGGATGGACATTCACTAAATGGGAGGGAACAATTAGGTATGAAGAAAAATCTATACATAAAATAACATTTTGTCAAAAACATTAGAATATGTTTTATGTTCTTATGGTAGAAAAGAGAATCTTCCCACCTAAAATCTATGTTATAAAGTAATAATAAAAATATTTTCAATGATCTCAAGAATTAAAATTTATATTGGTTGAGTATCCCTTATCAGAAATGCTTAGGACCAGAAGTGTTTCAGATTTCTAATTTTTTGAGGAAGATTGTATAATGCAATATCTTGGGGTTGGGACCCACATCTAAACACAAAATGTATGTTTATGTTTCTTATATACCTGATACACATAATCTGAACATAATTTTATATAGGGTGCCTGTGTTTTGACTGTGACCTCTCCTTTAAGGTCAAGTGTGAATTTTCCCACTTGAGACCTGGTGTCGGGGCTCAAAAAATTTCAGATTTTGGAGCATTTGAGGTTTCTGAGTTTGGGATTAGGAATGCTTAGCTTTTAAATATGTAAAAATGTCAGTAAATTAACAGAGAAGCAAAAGAGAGGTAGATAATTTTTCAATGCTGTGACCAACCCAAGGTCTTGGGCTCAATTTTCAGTACCACACACACATGCACACCAAAAAAGGCAAGATAAATGAATAAGCAATTCCCAGGAGAGGGCTATACCACCACCCTCCACAAAAACAAAAGTTTGCTCAAACTTACAGTCACCAAAGAAGTTACAACTCAAACACTGAAATACCATTTCCGTCCCTTTGGATTGGCAAATGTTTAAAAGCCTGACAGTACCAACTGGCACTCATACAAGACTTAATGGCTAATACAGCTCTGAAGAGAAATTTTGAAATCTCTTTAAGCTCGGAATTGCATGACCTTTTGACTCAGTAGTTCCACCTCCAGGGATACAACTTGGAGAAACTCACATGTGTTCATGGAGAGAAATTAGAAAATATAAACAGCAGCACTGCCGGTAACATCAAAAACATCAGAAATGACCTCTGTGCCCATTAAAGGAGAATAAAAACTAATTGTGCAATGTTTATACTTAAGATGCTATTAAGATGGATGAACGACTGACACATAAGTCATTACTAGGAGAGTGTTATAGCTCAGGTTCCCAGGATATGCTGAGATTGGCATGAAGAGCTCAAAGGACCAATACCGTAAGGATTGAGGGAGACAGGAAAAGCTCAACAGAGGCCGCAGCCAATCTAATGGCCTCTTTGGAACTGAGATGGCTCTGCTGAGTTGTCCTTTTTGAGATAAGGGCTGAAGGTGCTTGGACCTCTTGTTTTAGCAGTCGTTGGGCACAGGCTGCCCCCAGGAAAGTGGCATAACCTTGGAAAGGCAACTTCTTTCTGCAGAGGGCAAATTCCAGCGTGACACTCAGTTCTTCCGGCCACTGAGGAGATTGGAGCTTCTCCTCCTGAAGGGTAAACTGACCCTGTACCACAGTATCCTCCACAGGAAGAAGAGTGGGGGATGCTTTAAGGAGAAGAGATATTACTAAGCATCTGAAAATATTAATAGGGGCTTTTCAGGTGGGCCAGGGGAGAAAGGATCTTTTGACAGAGGCTACTACAGGTATAATTCATCACTCTACGAAAAAGCACTTAGATGACCTGCTACAGTTGAATTTTTAATCTTATTGTCTTCAAGGAGCTCTTTATTAATTGTTTATTTGAGTTGCAAATATTTTCTCTCAACCTGTTGCTTGTATTTTTATTTTGCTTTATGAAATTTTAGCTTTATATTATGCTAAATGTGTCAACTTTCTCTTGCAACTTCTGATGTTTGTGCTTTGCTTAAAAGCAAGCATTAAAAGAATATGTTTCAACTCACAACATCAGGCCCAACTTCATGGTGAGATCTGTGCTCAGACCATTGCTATTCTCATATGATCTAAGACACTAGTCCCTTCCCCGGGGTACTGAAATTAGGACTGACTTTCCCCTTTAGGTGAATTACTTTTTATACAGAGGGTAAGCTTTCTGCTTAGTAGACCTTCATACATAGATGCCTGCACTGCAGTGTGCCTCAACCATTTCCACCTGCATTAAAAGTTGCTCCTTTTAATTGCAGTGGTTGGACAACTAACAATTTTGCTTCTTACACCATCAGTTCTACATGCTAATTAGGTTCTGCCCCTTAGATGTTCCTCTGGAATATCAGTTAGATGGGAGTGAGAAGAAGCCTTCTTTCTGCCTCCCTTGGGTGCTTTTGCTGGCAGGTGGAACTGTGAAGCTGTGTGTTCTGTATAACTGCCTTCCAGCATCCATTCACTGGTAATGAGGGTTGCTTGCTTGCTTCCTGATCCCTGGGTGGTCACAGCCACAGCTTCCCAGGGGCAGCAGATGGAGATTGTTCACTGCAATAGTGGTAGATCCTTATTTCCAACTGACCATGTTGGTGAGCTCAGAGGTTCTTATTTCCCCAGGTGGTCATTCTTGCCAGCCTCAACCAGAACCAAGACCTTTCTGTCTTCCCAATGGTTTTGTATCTAATTTTCTGTATTAAATCCCTTCCTGCATGAAATACCTGCAGTGGTCTCTGTTTCCCATAGTGAAACTTTACTGATAGGAAATCTAAATAAGAATATACTAGTGAATATAGTAACACTAATAAAGATAGTAACAATGATAAAAACAGTGATAATGACAGCAAACATTTTACTGAGGGTTCCATCCTAGAAACTGTTCGAAGTGCCTTGCATGCTTTAACTTAGTCCTTTCATAACCTCCGACTTAGATACTCATTTATATATGAAGACACTGAGACACAGAAAGCTTTCCCAAGGTCATACACTTAGGCAGAAGTGGAAGTGGTTTAAACCTGGGCCATACTGACATTTATACCACAAAATAACAATGTCTAGGAAGGTGTATTTCTTAGATGTCTCTTCTGTTTCTCCCACCAAAACCAGAAGTCCATGGCCCCTCACTATCTTTAGCATTCTGAAAGTGCTTTATTAGCTACTAATGAAGAACCAGAAGCTGGGTGCAGTGGCACATGCCTGTAATCCCAGAGATTTGGAAGGCTGAAGCAGGAGGATTGCAAATTCAAAGCCAGCCTCAGCAAATTAGCACAGCACTTAGCAACTCAGTGAGACACTGTCTTTTAATAAAATATAAAAAAAGGCTGAGGATGTGGCTTAGTGGTTGAACACCCCTAGATTCAATTCCCAGTACAAAAAACAAAAATAAAAACCAACCAAACAAACAAGGAACACCAGTAAGATCTGACCATAAAAAGTACAATCCCATTATTATGCATACACTCTGTCTCTTCTCAATATGTACTGCAAAATCCAGTCAGCAAGCTCTAGACAGGGCCTTCCCTACATCAAGTCTAAATTGGGCAACAGGAAAACTTGTTGACATTAGGAAAAATCATCAGGCTTTAAGTGCTCTAGAAGTTTCCAGAAAGACAAGACCTGGGCTTAATTGTGGGTGACTCTGGAGCAGTTGTCTCAGGAGAATCATCTTTCTTTCTCTTGCTCCTGAATCAATACCACAAATTTTCAGGGGTGAAGACAATGTTGACTATTTTAACTGCCTCTGTGGATCAACAATGTTCTGTGTATTGCAGGGCTTTGGTTCTGGGTGGGTGGTATCTAGAGAAACTCGAAAGGGCATATCAAAGGGGACTGGCAGCAGCAATAGAGAAATTCTGGGATTCTGGCTTGGATTTCAGGTCCTAGTGGAAGGCTCAGAGGCAGAGGACAACAGATGGACTTAGCAGCGTGTCTGAGGAGGCCAGTGTAGAAATGGTACCTTATCCACGGGATGGTTATGAGGGCTGGAGTGTGAATCAGAGAGGAATCTGTGACTCGCTGACAATGCTAAATCTTCCAGAGGCTAAGATGTCCTGTGTCTTACTCCTACCTCACTAAACTCAAAACTGATCCCCAAATGATAGGGAAGGCCAGAACCTGGGGAGGGAGGACAGTGGGAGGTGTCAAGTGGTTCCAGGTTTCAAGGCCAGGGACACCTGGGGGATTAGGCTAGGCCCTTGGTGACACTGCATGCTAGCTTGGTCACTCTGGGGACTCAGGCTCCCTGGGGTTTGGGAAACCAGACTTAACTTGTAGATGGGAGACTGGGAGGCATGGGAGGCTGGGAGGCATGAGCTGCAGGGGCCAAGAGCCTCCTGTGCCTTCCTGCTACACTCCCTTCCTCCCTTCCTCCCCTTTCTTTTTCTTTTCTTTTTTCTAAGACATAATACCATCAAAGTCACCATTTTAAACTCTGTTTTTTAGTGTGTCCAGTGATTTTTAGTGTATTTGCAGGTTTGTACAGCCATCGCCATCACCACCCCTAATTCCAGAACATCATCATATCCATTGGTCATCACTCGCATTCCTTCCTCCCTGCCCCAGGTCCTGGAAACCATTCATCTACTTTTGTATTTCTTGGGATTTGCCCATTGTGGATATTTCATGTGAACCAAGTGATACCAACGGGCCTTTCACTTTGGGCTTCTTCACTGAGCACTGTGCTTTCCAGGTTCGTCTGTGTAGTTGCATGAGTCAGAATTTCATTGCTTTTGGTGGCTGACAGTATTCCGTTGTATGGATATACGGTATTTTATGTACCCATTTATCAGTTGACAGTCAATTATACGCTTGTTTTCTTATGCATGATTTTCTTTAATTTAACCAGACGTCTCTGGCTAAATTAATGTCTAAGCAGCACTTGGTTAGAGGACCCTCCCATTTTTAGCTGTTGATTGCCTGAATGGCTTTTCACAAGAAACACAAAGATACCCATCTCTAAAGTGGCACCTGACACCCTCGAGGATCTTACCCCACTTCTGCATCTCATTCTGTGGCTCCTGATTAAGTCACGCACGATCACCTCATGGGAATCTTCGTTTCTTGGCTGCCACTGCTCCACTGGACCTTTGGCCTAGTATGCCCCTTCCTCGCTCTGCTTGTCTAGATCCTGTTTTCCATTTTTCTGAGATTCTGGCTAGAAATCCAGGGCTCCCGCTGCATGGCCCTGCCTCTCTGCAAGACCAAAATAAAAGTACATGCTCCTTGCAAGACTCCTGGTTGGACTCTGGGTGCACAGAGCAGGAGGTGGGGCTGCTGTACTTCTAAACCACAAGCAGATTTCTTTTCCTTCTGCAGCAGTAAAAAAGCCCCCATCCTTTCAGCCTTGTTTTTATGTTGTTATTTTATTGTTCTCTCTCCTAAGGAGGAGGGGAAACTCCATTCTGGGTACAGAGAGCTAGATCTGCCCTTTTGATGGCTATTGAACCCCATTGGCTGAAGGCCGACAGGCCCTGGGTGAAAAGGAAGTACAGTCCAAAGGACTCTTTCCAGGTGGAGAAAGGGTGGGGCCTGAGCTGGACCTGCAGCTGCTCCCCCTCCTGTGTTCAACCAGGTCTGAGGCAGATGCTCTTTCTAGTCCTCACATGCCCCCAATAAACACACTTGCCCCAAGAATGCAAAGTCTGCTTCTTATTTGTCCAAACTCAAGTCATCTAGGCACTTGTGCCATCTTAGAAGGGATGCCACCCCACTGCCCGTTTTTCCATTTCGTTTGTCTTGTTTTATATGGTCTTGTTTTATATGGTTACCTTCTATTGTCAAGGTAAGAGACATGGTTTCATGTCACATTGGGGTAAAACATGGCACAGAATTTACAATCACAGGATTTCTTTGGTTGTTCAGGGAAGGCAGGGATTGCTATGAGGTATGATTCAGGAGACCTCAACTTCACAACCTGGACTTGACTGGGTCTGTGACTTGGACAAGTTACTTCTCGTCTCTGGGTATCATTTCTTCCATCGCAAAATGAGGAGATTGAACTAAATCATTCCTTAGGTTCCTTCTAGCTCTGAAATCAGTAACATGATGGTTTAGTCAGCTGGTTTTAGAATCATGTGACTCAGTTTGAATTCTGCCTCTGCCTTCTGGCTGCATGACTTGGATTAGTTACTTAAATCCTCTAAGGCTAAGTTTAAAATGGTGATAAAAAAACTATTCTTGCAAGGTTGCTGTGGGGATTAGATATGATACTGCATGGAAAGCTCTTAGCACTGTATGTATAAATGGGTGGGTATTATAATAAATGAACTTATAAAATGAAGTTGGCTAACCTAAAGAGATTAGGGAACAAGGAAATGCACTCCTAGATCACAGGACGACAAGGAATTAGAGAAGTGAATATATAACACCATTTACAAATTCAGCCACACACATGTGCAATCTTTTCTGACTCAGACCAACATTCAGGGCCTAAGACTACCATGCTAACACTGTGATGGGGCGCCTTCTAGTGGTTACATGTAGACATTAACATTTTCATTAAAATGATTGAACAAGTGTGGCTTTGTGGACATATAGGAAAACAGGGAGAATTTGGGGGCTCTTTAATCTTAGATAAAGCTAATAAAGCTAATCTTAGAAAAAGCTAGTAAAGTCTCATTAATTATATCATTTCTAAGACTAATTCCTTAGTCAACTTTTCCATAAAAAGACATGTTCTTCACTTTTATAAGAAAAATATTGCAGTTCTAAAAGAGAAAATTACATTTTAAATTAAAACATAAATTATCTTGAACATTTGAATTGCACATAAAATTTTTAGGGTAGTTCTTTTGTCATAAAATTGAAAATAATTTGTAATCACCCAAAAGGACCATGCAATAGCATTTGGGTTAAATGGAGGAACTCGGGTCTTGTTCCAGAGGTGACCCTGCAACAAACTTGACTACTTGACTTTGGTCAAGTGACTTCATTTCCATGGACCTCAACCTTCTCACATTAAAATATAGAACTCTACACCCAAACATTTCTAAGGTCATTCCTAGCTTTAACATTTCTTTGATTCGAGGGGAATGTTAATCTGTTTAAATATTAGGGTTCAGGCTTTCAAGAAAGTTGATGTCAACTTTCCTTTTTGAACACTGAGTCCCAATTATAGTAATTTAAGGCCTTTTAGAGAAGTGTTTTAACATTTTATAAAATCAACAAAGGCCATCTGGAGTAGAGGTGGCGTTTCCAAACTAGAGTGTCAGGTGATTTTCTGTTCTTCTTTTACCTTGTCCTTAAATGGGGAACTTGCATTACTTATTCATGAAAGGGAGATGAGCTGCCCATGAGAGCCACCCAATCAGGAGCACCTGCACTGGATTTTGTGAGTGATGGCACCAAACATCAAGGGTGGTGTGTTACAGCAGCCAGTTGAAACTGCCCTGAGACACTGTCCAACTTCATGATGCTGGAGTCCAGTTTAAGGCCCAGTATAAAAGCAATCAGATCTCTCAACTGATTGCATTAAAGCAAATTCTGAGGAGGATAAAAGTGAGGGAGAACTGGGGAAAAAAATGAAAAGTAGGGAAAGATTAGTCTGGTCTTTATTTTGTGATCAGGGAAACAACTCTGTTCTGAGAAAGGTCTTGTCAAAGGATTATTTTTTTTCATTACAGCTTTGCATTAGTGACCAAAATATCCAACAAGAACAACTTAGAGGAGGAAAGTTTATTATTTGTTTGGGGCTCATGGATTTATTGGTCAGCTGACTCCACTGCTCCACTGCTCTGGGTGAGGCAGAACATAATGGCAGAAAGATGTGGCAGAGGAAAACTGCTCAGTTCATGGCAGAAGGGAAGCAGAGAGAGAGCATGGGGACAAGGACAATCATTCCCGAAGCCACACCTCCAAGATACTTCCATCTGTCTACAGTTAACCACTCAACACTTTATTCCAAGTTTTAAATGGATTCATCCACTGATGAGTTTACAGTTCTTGTCATTGCCTACAAACTCTACCTTCTTTCTGCACTGGGGATCATAATTTAAAAACACGAGGTTTTGGGGAGACATTTTTAGATCCAAACTGTAACAGTTACACAAAGGGAGTCTGACATACACCACCTTCTACTTAGTTACCAGTGAGTATAGAAGGCACAACTATTGCTGATTATACCAGGAATGATAGAAGAAATTTCAGTAATCATTATCCAGATAACACAAGCTAAGCAGTTAACTTGTTTTCCAAAAATTTCCAATTCTTCTGCATTTGGGGGTGACCCTGTTAATGGGGGGGGGTGGATGGGAGAATCTTTGATTACACCCAATAACAGATACTAGATAACTGATGTCTCGTTTTTGACAATAGGAAAAATATGGAAATATGGAGGACAAAAAAGGAGTATTTTATTTAGTTACATCTTTCTGAAAATGGAAGACACTAAATAAGTATATATAGCATTCAATGGAAAGATTGATTTGAGAATCAGTGATGTAAATATAAGCAAGAGTAAAAAAAACATCATAGTATAAACAGGACTTGCAACTGATGCTGGGAGATGGGAATATCTGACCCAGTTGCAGAAATGAAACCAAAAAGCAGGAACACAAAAAGCTTTAGTTGGCAGCTTTGCCTCAAGGAGACGGGCCACAGCACTGATAAGAGATCACGTTGCTCACATAACAGAGGAAGCGGGGCAAACTTTCAATCATTAGTAGGGGCTTGCAGAGGTGAGCTAGCATTAGAATTTTTTCCCTGGTCAAACATCCTGGCCAAAAGGAATGGGCGGTCAGTTTATTCCTGGAACTGCTGTATTTCCTCTATTGGTGTTGCCAGCCTGCACAAACGTCCTGGCTTTGTGGTAAGGTTGGGTTTTTGTAGCTGTTAAAAGCACACAGGTGTGGGTGGTTCATGTTTTTAACGACAGACAGGTTAAGGGCCCACGAGTTTGTTTGCCCTTTGTAGTGATCGTCAGCGGTCTCATTCTCCCATGTGGCTTTTTTTGGAGGTGTTACAGCAAAGACATCCTATCTTTTATGATGTACCTGGTCCCTGTGGGTGATAAAATTGTTTGGGAGAGTGAGTTGGCAAGGAAGAACACATCCCATACTTTTAATGGATAACAGGTCATGAGTTAAGGCCTGGGAGTACACCTCCCTTTTGTCCCCATGATGGTCCCTGACTCAGGACAATACTGACCTCTGATGTCATAGGCGGAGTACAATGCTGGCCACGATCAGAAAATTACAACAAATGCTTAATGAGCGAGAACCCACAACAACTCCATAGAAGAATGAACTTCTAATGAAATAAATGCCTCATGGAATTTAAACTCTCAGGATTTCACTGTAATTTGCAACCTAATTTATTATTTTTAGTTAGGTACCTGAGTTTAAATTGGTTCTGTAAGTAAAATGAAATGTCTATACTACTATGAGAAAAATCAGTTTATAGGAATTAAGACTTTTTCTGATATTAACAAAGGGTACCAAGCTCTTGATCCAGCAACTAAGCTTCCAGGAATCTATTTACAAAGTACTGATAGTGGGTAAAACTTTTTTTTTTTTTTTTAAATAGAAAAATAGAACAACCTTAAGTTCTTTTGTAAACTGATCAAATATGACAAATTTGTACTGTAGAATGCTATGCACCTACTACAAAGAATGAATAGATCTTTGTGTGCATATGGAAAGATGTTCCTGAGAAGAGAAATATTTATTTTTATTTATTTTTTGGGGAACTAGGGATTGAACTCAGGGGTACTTGACCACTGAGCCACATCCCCAGTCCTATTTTTTTTATCTTTATTTAGCGACAGGGTCTCACTGAGTTGCTTAGCACCTCACTTTTTGTTGAGGCTGGCTTTGAACTCATGACCCTCCTGCCTCAGCCTCCTTAGATGCTGGGATTACAGGCATGTGCCACCACACCCAGCCTGATGAGAGAAATATTGATGTTAAAGATGTGATCTTGTTTTTCATATATTTCTTATAAGCTAGAAATAAAAACTGAAAAGTTCAAAATCAGAGTTAATGTTGATTTTAAGGTGAGGTCTGTCCTTTGTACTTTCTATAGCTTAATTTAATTGGTTGCATGTGTGCTGCTTTCATATATCCTATTCTGATCAAAACATTTTCCTGTTCTAACATGTGCACACCTACACTAAGATAAGGTCAAGCCTCTCAGTAACATCATCCCTCAAATGCCATTTAACCAAATCCTGCCAGGTACCTCTTCTAGGAGACTGATCTCACTGCTCACATTCTACAGCATTCTCTTGTCTAACCACCCAATACCCTCAAGGCATTTATAATCAGTTCCAGCTTGTATCTGAGCTCTTAGCTATTGGTGTTCTTTTACCTGTTCTCTCCCTTGTTAGGCAATAGACTTCTTATGGGAAGAAACCAAGATTTACTCATCTTTGAGTCCCCTGCAGAGTTCAACCTACCAGATGCTCAACAAATGGTTACTGAATTAATGTTTTTCTTTTTGTAATTCACGATGCATAATATTGCTAATAATTTAGAGACCAAATGATTACCACATTGTTTTCAAAATTTTATTTACACTGAATCCTCAGTATCTTCCCTTAGTTTTTTTTTTATCAGAACATAAAATTCCAAAGCTTAAAATCAGATATCTTATAGTATGTCACAAATGATTATGGAAAGAACAGTCTGATCATTTTTGAAGAAAATCTTTTGTAATTCTACAAACACTGATATTTACAATATTCTTTAATATAGATATGTACAATATGTCATATTTTAATTTGTAAAATATTTAAATCATTAATTTTGTTACAGAACATTCCAAAATTCAAACTAATGAAAAGAATCCAATGACACTGATAATATTTCGAAAAAATGATACCAAGAGATTTGTCAAGTCATGCAATACATATAGTAAACTTACACACAATACATACTATACATGTCAAATTCAGAAATTTAAAGGTATATGATTTAAATCATGCTAGAATCCAAATACAAGTGTATAACTCATAGACTGAAACAAGTGCTTTGTGGTAACCTATGAAACAGGAATACAAACTGAAAGCACTTGAACAGACTTCATAATTCCAAAGAGACTATCCTAGGAAACCTCAATGATAGCAAATCAGGCATTTCCTCCTAAAGTTAAAGTTTTTAGGGGTACATTCATAAACACTAACAGAAGAAAATAAAAACAAACTCAGGTTTTATGAACTAATTTTACCTATTCAAATTTAGTTCCACATAGAGCCCTAATCATAATCACAGCTTCTCTGGGAATTTTCCTTTTCTCCTGATGTAGCAGGAACATATTTATTATCTCCCCTGTTCCAGGAAGAATTTAAGGTAGAAGACAGATCCAGAAATACCAAAAAGTATAATTATAGGTTAAAGAAAAAAACAAAAACAGAGTTTGGGGGAATGGCACACACAAAAACATTTAAGAAAAGGTCAGGAAATAACCTAATAAGTATGTTATTCTATATATTCCCACAGTGATATTCTAGCTATATTGAAAATTAATCTGTGAGAAAACAAAGTATTGGTGAATTAGAGATGTGGATCAAATCTCTTTGTTCAGGTTTTGTTAATCTTGACGGAGCACATGATTATCAAAATGTGTGTGCTGCATTGGGTGCTTCACTGAAAGAAGTTTTTCTTACTGCCATACTGTGTGACACTAGATTTAGTCTCTAGTTATTATTGGTAGAGGAGAATGTTGGTGAAAAACAAAATGTGGGTACACTGCCTTGATTCATTCCCACTGAGAAGGCCATCAGCTGGATGCCGCTGATGACTTGAGGATAGGAAGCTACAAATTAGGCCAGATGACATGGCTCTTTTTTGGGCACAGGACAGAGCACCGATTCTAGGTTTTCTAACTGTAGCAGCTCATCCTTCAGCTCCCTTTTTAGGACGCAGCAAGGTAAGTGGGAAGAAGTTAAAGAACAGGAGGCTGGCTCAGCTGGATATGTTGAGGCCATAGTCTCCTCTGCTGCCCAAAGAGCTGCAGAGATTCTGATGGGGCTTAGAGTGCGTGTCACAGACATTCCTGTGGTTGGGGAAGGAAGAACATTCTGGAGAGAAGGCTGAGGCAGCACTAAAACAATTTCAGGGAAATATGAATACATCTATTCATCTTTATTGTATAGGAGTAGCTTTCAATAAAAGATCTTGTTCATATAAGAGGTAATTGGTAGAGGAAGCAAGGATAAAGGAAAGGACTTGGGAGAAGTGAGGCAAAAAAAAAGGCAGTAGGATGCTCTCCTTAGGTGTGGCACAAGTCTTAAAACTAGACTAAGGACCAACGAAAAACCATCGATCTAATGACTAAAATTAACTACTTGCCTTCTTTTTTTTTGAAGATCAGTGTTCTCAAGTAGTACTGCTGAGTTTTGGTTAGGCTGGGATTCTTCATAACCCAACTCCATTCCTATGAAGTTCAAGTCTATCAACCTTTAACAATGGGAACTGCAGTGCTCTTGGGTGGGGTGGCAATGACTACTCTAGCACAGTGATACCTTCAGAACATAGACAGGGTCAACCTATCCAATGCAATGCCTCAGGTTCACAATATTTTGAAAGGCCCACAAAAATGTTTTAATATTTTTTTTAACTTCATGAGAAAAAAAAAAAAAAGCGGAGCTTTAAGACTAAAAGAAACATTTTAAATCTAAATATAAATAAATTCATTTTATACAAACATAGCTTTAAAATAGTTTTAAATTTTGTATGGAAGAAGGGATGCAAGAAGGCAAAGTATCTGGGGCCAAGAAAAATCACCAGATAGCTCTGATTATAGGGTCTAACCAACTGTAGAAATGGAAACTGAAGATCATTTAAAAAGATTAGAGACGAATGGTTTAAGGTTAAAATAATGGAGGGGAGAAGAGAAAGAGAGTTTGATCTTCCTGATCTTTCACTGATTTTTCTTGTTTTGACTATTTCTTTGGAATTAAATTTTTAAGGAAAGCTGTCTAATAGAAGTATTTACAGCCAAGCCAGAACAAGAAACAAAGTTAAGCTCATTATGTTATAATCATGTGCAATAATATTAAATAACAGACTCAGGATGAAGAGACTGGGATATTTTTGAGTTCTGTCTCTACTTCTGCAAACATTATTAGGGGCAGGTTTTTCTTTTGGAGTCTGTCTCCTGAATTTCCTATATTACATGCTCTCTCAATTCTAGATTTCCTCTTTGATTCTCCAAATCCATGGCTGCAACTGCATAAAGTTGGCAGTGTGTTAAGAATATGAGAAGAGAATAAAAGAAGCAAGCAGAATGACTAGCAAAGGAGAGGAGAAAAACAGTAAATTTTCTGTATATTTCTCTGTATTTAAAAAAATATTTTATAAGATAAAAGTACTCAATATAAATACTAATGCTATAAATATTGTTTTAAAATTATTTTTTAAATTGTTCTTTCAAGGCTCTAAACTATGCCAATTACCATCCTTGAGTTCCTTATAGTATGGCTTGATTAGTAAATATGGTTAACCACTGACATTTAGGAGGCCCAGAATTGAGAACAGTACTTTTAACATTTTCTATCATCCAACTTCATCAGTATTATAGGGATATATATCAAACAAGGGAGCTAAAAATTACCACTTTCTAGTGTCCATTCCTCCATGTGTAATGGGGAAACGGATCCAAAGGAAGATGAGCACAAACTAATTATTGCCTTTCACAGAATCATATACTTCTTGTGCTTGAAGGGAAAATCAAAGTCATTTAAAATTCATACCCTTAATTTACAACTGAAGAGACTGGGGCTCAGAAAGGGATGTGATTTAAGTCACATGGCAAATCTGCTAGAAGAATTAGGGTGAGAATCAGATTTTGTGATTTTTAGTCTAGCATTCTTACATTTCTAACCCTTAATGTATTTATCTTTGTAAGTTTTGTCTTATCATTTATCCTAAATGCACAGAGAAAAACTACCACTCTTCTTTTAAAATGTTAATTTGAAAACTGCACAATTTCAAAATATAAAATTAAAAATAAGTAGTCCAATAAAATAAATCATAAAATTTTAGACCTGGAAGGATACCAGGAAGTTAATTTGGACCTTGGCTACACAAAAGAAGTTAGGCCAAGAGAAGATTAACTATACTTCCCTAAAATCACAAGGTTGAGACAAGACTCAGACAACCTAAAACTGCAAAGCTGCTTCTTTCAATACTGCCTTATTATTCCTTGGCTAATGATTACAACCAAATAAAGCAAAAATACAGAATCACATCCACTCTAGATAATAACTGTTAATATGCCTGGAAAATAGGTATAAATCAATTCTCTGCTCAATGGAAATAAACTAAAATCTATTAAATTTCAATAAATGAGGCAGAATGCTTGTTTCATTTGAAAACTTAAGTGTGGATAAAAATTCTAAGTTTTGTGGTTGTTCAAAGATGAAGCAGACTGAATGGTGTCTTAGACTCAAGAATCTAACACTAAATTTGAAAGTTTGCAGTTCTCTAGATCAGCAGCCTGTTTTTTGTGAAAGATATGACCTAAGAATGGTTTACATTTTAAAAATGTTATTAAAAAATATGAAGAAAGTCTGACAGAGACCACACGTAGCCAAAGAGCTGAAATTATATACTAACTAGTCCTTCACATTATAAAAGTTTGCTGAATTTTGACTGTTCTCTGAGTCAGGGCTATCTCTTTCACCTTGAAGTGAAGACCCTCTCCCCCTTTTCTTTTCAATTAAAGCTTTGCCTATAAATTCATAAAAAAGAAAAGACAAAGGTTTGCTGGGCTCCATTCAGAAAGGACATGAAACTGGGGTGGAATATGTAAAGATACTTGAAGGCTTTTTTGCTTGTTTTGCTTCTAAAAGCTAAATCTCTACTTAGACTTTATTGTAATTTATCTTCTCACAGTAGACAGTGGAGGAAAAAAGTCTTGTTTGAGGGTTATTAAAATGACTAGATCTAGTAAGATGTTTTATCACAGACTAATGGAAAGTGAACATATAATTGGAGCTAATTATTTTATGCATGTGAAATCCATAAACATTTCAGAAAACTGAGAAAACTATATATTCTAAAGTATGGTTGGCTTTTATAAAACACAATGGAAGCAAATATCTATGATTAAAAACCGGCAATTTAGGACTGAGGATACAGCACAGTGGTAGAGCACTGACCTAACATGCATTAAGCCTTGGGTTTGAGCCCTAGTACCAAAGGGAGGGAAAAATTGAACAAAACAAAACAAAACAAAACACCAAAACCAAACCCTGGTAATTTAATTCTCTTTCTCTGGTTTCTTCTGTTGGTTTTTAAGGTTTTCTCCTCATGCCTCTCCTGGTTCCCTTACAGCATGTTGTTATTTATTAATCATAGTTCTCCACTATGTTAATTATCTCAGTGACCACCCATCCATATCTCATTTGCAATCCCAATAACAAATACTCAAATCTCACCAGAACATATGCAAAGAATGGAAGTGCTTCTAATGAGATATGAAATGCCCAAGTGAAAAAAAGTGACTAGTTCAGGGAAAAAGCAAAAAGTAGGGATATTCCACTTATCAATATGAATATTTAACAGTAAAGCAGACCACCTGCATAAGTTTTCATAGTCTACTGCACTGCTTGATAAAGGACAGGAACACTGTGGTAAGCCCTGGTTTATGCAACACTCTAATAACCACTATATGAAAACAAGTCCATATCTCTTCCTTTTCATAAATTTATGTGGAAAAGTGTAGATTTTTGTCCACTAGAGAAAAATATCAGTCATGCCACAGTTAAATTACAATCATGTCAAGGTTATAACTTTAAAAGTAGGACCTATTTTGTAGCGATTAAAATGTCTTACTTTAATAATTACATTAAAAATTGCTTTGCACAGTCTCTTCAGTCACTCCATTTTCTTGCTTGCTTTTGTAATTGGAAAGGAACAAATTTTCTATTTGAGTCAAGAATTCCTCAGCAATGAAGCAATTAGTTACTTTGCTCAGAGTTTTCCTCAGACACTCCAAAAGCTAGTTGAAAAAAAAATTTTTAACAAGTTAAGAAGAGGATCTACCTTAAATATCACTATTTTATCTCTTTCCAAACCTCACATTTCTTAATGATCAAATGAGAAACTCTCCTAAGTATGGCTGAAGACTGATTTATGTTCAACTGCCTGCTGAAGTACTAGAAACCAGTGAGGAATGCTTAGTTTGGTTCCCTTGCAACTTTACCAAGATAAACCCATGATTGTATATGTGATGATCTCTACTTTGGAAAAATTCGTGATTTTTGCTACATTTTTTTAATTATTACATTTACAGAGTAAAATAATACTGGGATATTAAAAGAAAAGCTATGAATCTAGTGATTTGGTAAAGTGCCTGATTAATCCATTTTGTCTCAAATGTAGAACACTTAAGAAAACTTAAATTGAACAACAAATAAACTAAGATAACTTTGAAATAATTACATTTTAGGGTCTATTCTTTTGATAAAATAGGTGAATGATTAGTGTTTGAAAAACCATTTTCACACACACACACACACACACACACACAGGATATCTAAGCTCTAGATTATACCTTTCAATTTATCTTAATGCTTATGTACCAATTTCATTGAAAGATTTGCAAAATTGAAAACTTGGGACTTAATGGGCTAATGTGCAAGGCCCCAGGTTCAATCCCCAGCACCACAAAGAAACAAAACAAAGCAAAACAAAAAATCATGTAGATAAAAATGTTTAAGTCTCTACTTTTCAAAATTTTAGAATGTTAGGATCTATTTTCTGGGAAATGTGTATATTAGTCTTTCAGTAGCATGTGGAAAAATGTGGATATAAAATTAAGAAGTAAAAAGATATTGAAAATTAATGCTTAAAAATTTTCTATTCCCAAATTGCTACCAAAAAAGATTCCAAGACAAAGGTTGCCAGTCTACTCATTATAAAAGCAAAATTAGAAGTGAGATAAAATAATTCAAGGCTCTTATTTCCTACTAAAAATTTAAATAAAAAGATCATTTAAATTTGTTAGGTTTACACTATCATTCTTAAAAATGGTCAATTGTTAAGGCTAGAGGGAAAACATGGTGCTTTTGAATTTAATAAAAATATTCTCCATTGTGCACAATAATAATCTGCTAAGAAATTCATCAGTCAACACTGACAAATTTATTCTAAAATAGTATTATTTCTATGTGTAAGTTTGGGCAACAAAACACATGACTAATTATCTTCTAGAAATTAATTTTAGAAAGGAAAAAGCAATAAAGAAACTACATAGAAAATGTATCCACAAAGCATTAGGCATCAAGGGAAAACACATCTAGATGAATAGCTTTGGAATCTGTGAACAACAGAATCAATTAAAACAAAGGCAGCTTACTTTCTGCAAACAAGTCAGGTCAGAATCCCGGCGAAAGATTTTATCCATGGGGACACTGCTATAGGAAGAAATACGAAAACAAACTGATGAAACAAATACTATAAGGTAATCAGTTGTGTAATAAACTATCACTGATATCATACATCACAATTTTATATTTAACTTGGGTTTTCTCTAAAATATAATTTAATGAGAAACACTGCAGATGTGCAACCATCTCAAACCACAGCACATACCTATGGGAGAGCCTGTATTTTTCTATTATCCATCTTGTCTTTTCAAACACTAATCCCCACCGAGGTTCTTCTAACATCTGCTGTACTTCAAATTTGTAAGGTAAACCTAGAAAACCATAAAGAAGCATATTTTTAACTATTTCTTAAATCTCCAGTCTCCTTTCAATTACTTAAAATTCCCTTCAGTGTTTTAACAACCACAGCTTGGCAGACCAGCTGAACAGCACTTTAAACATAAAGGACAGTCATTAAATATTTGTTGCCTGACTGTACTTGGTCCACCAAGCATATTAATGCCAAGCTATTAATAATAATGAAGAAAAGTAAAAGTGACACTTTCTTGACAATTCTACAAAAGGCACTGTGAGAAGTGGAGTGATCACATAATTTATCATCCAAATCAAAAGACTATTATAATGAAAGGGGACAAAAGTAATAACTATGCCTGAACCGCAGGCTTAAACTGGGACTGTCCTAGGCAAGCCAAGACATATGGCCATCCTAGTGATAATTTGTTTTTTCTTTTTTTACACGTTATCAAGCTTACAACAATGCTATAAGTTAGGCAGCATTATTCCTATTTATCAGAGGAGAAAAAATGAAGTTAAGCTAGGTTAAATACAGTCTTCAGGTCAGCAATGTTGGAACTTAGATTTCAAATCACCTCTATATAGGTGCTAGTCTAAGACTAGACATGGAATGGGATCAACCTTGGGTAGGCAGCAACTGCAGATGAGTCACAGTTATCACACCAAACTCTGGAGGAGGGGAGCCCAAAGGGTGGACATCACCACATGGTGAGCCATCTAAGCAATCTGTCACATATCCTTCAAGACTGTCATGTAAATCTATCTACAGTATACTGAAAGAACAGCTATAGTTATTTATTACCAAAGGTTTACCATGTGCCAGGCATTAGGTGCTTCAAATATGTGAAGTCACTGAAATGAAATAGTTACTATTATTGTCCCCATTTTTCAATGAGGACACTGAGCCAGGAAAAGGTTATAAACTTATTTATGGTCATCTATAAGAAGGACTTGAACCCCCAGGTAGTCAGGCTTGATGATTTATGTTTCTAACTTTTACATTGTATGACCTCTCAATTGAGGTTTTTTGCTATAAGAAGGCTTTTCAAGTTAACAAAAATCCAGCAAATCAGAAGGCAAAAGAATGAGAGGCGAAGGGAAGAAAAAAAAAAAAAATGATATTCTTCACAATGAAACAAAAGACGCTCCAAAAAAGGCTCCTCCAACGCCACTCCCAGCTGAGTTTGGAAAGAAGGAAGAGGACAGCAAGTCTACTGATGACTTTTATTTTTTCCCTTTTCCATTTCTCAATTGCCCTACCCTCCATTTTATTTCTCCCCTGCAGAAACTTAAGAAGACTGATATGTTATAGTACAGGAGTTATTAAGCAAATTCTTCTGGTGATAACAACAGTTTACTGACATGTTCTGATTACCAACTAAGCAGATACCAGCTATAATTGTAACCACTTATTGAAAACCTATTATTTGCTAAACACTTCACATACATTACCAACAATCCCTCAGCTATCTACCCTGTAAGCAAGGTAATATTTTTTTCTCATTTTACAGAAGTGGCAAAAAAGAATGAGAGGGCCTAAGTAATCTGCCCAAGGTAAAATAACTAGTCAATGTCAAAAGCTGATATCTGATTATAGATGAGTGATGTCTACTCCTAATGAAAATTGAAAATGGGAATAAAGAAAGGTAAATAATGCATTTCCAATCAGGGCTGATGGAAAAATACACACACACACACATATACACACAAACTATACAGAGATCTATTTGGCATCAAGAAAATTTTTCTAAGTTAAAGGCACTAACGTAAAAATTTCCTTTTGTATAGAATATTTTTATCCACTGAAATATTAGAAAAAAACTAATCAGTAGATATATTTCCTGACTGATACAAGTACAAAAAACACTTAACCAGTAGACATTTTAAAGATAGGAACAGAGTTAAAAGCACTGTAGCACAAGGTATCCCATGACTTCTGTAAAACCTTAATTCTTGTACCAAAGGATTACCAAGAGAAACAAAGCAAAGAACCTAAGATTAATCTTGCATGCAGTTCTAACAATGGACAAGTCACTAACCAGGCAGCTCTATTCAACAGAACTTTCTGTAATGATGAGTGCTGAATTCGTATGCTGTCCAAGGAGAGCTTATCAAGTGGTTCCTGCCCTTCCTGAGCTAGTTCCTTCACACACACTGATCTGTATTTTGCTAAATACCTGAGGGGCCCTTCCATAAATCTTCAAAATTCACTCTCAAATTATTTGGCTTTCTGTTTGTTCTCTAGGAACTTAGCTGCCTTGGACTTCTTCTAACCTCCATCACCTCAACTCAGTGAGCTAAGTTCTGGTGGCTTTCTACTCCTGTGCCATATCTAGAAACTCTTTTAAGTCAGTAAGTCATGGTAATTGGGGCTCAATTCCTTCCTTTCCTATCTCTAGGAATCATCTTTCTTTGGTGCCTGAAGTTGCGTCCTAAATACCATTGTTTGATATATTTGTCTAGTGTTTTGGTTGTTTCAGACAGGTCTCTGTTACTTCATTTTGGCTAGAAGCAGAATTACATGAAGTGAATTTTAAACTTCATTTAATTCTAATGAAGTTTAAAGTCACATGTATCCAATATTTATTGTATTAAATGGCATCAGAATAAAGGCTCTTAAGCAAAATCTAGCCAATTATAATAGGAAGTGGTTTAAATTGAGAACAAGTTGAAGGTGTTTCTTTTGTAAATCTTTGTAAAATTATACTAAGCCAAAGAATGACATATATCATGTGTTTTGCTCAAATGGGCATTTTAGACTAAAGTTAAAATCAATGTTATCCATTCAATAAAACCCAACAGTGTTGCCCACCTCCTAGATGCAAGACAATTGATCAGGTGCTACTGGGGATGCAAAGACAATTAAGACAATAGTCCCTGCTCTTTAAAGAAAGTAAAATTTTAACAAGACTCACAAAACAGAGAGTATCTAATGGTAAATGACATGGGGATAGTGCTGGGAAGTCTAACAAATATAGGACATCCAAGTGAGATGATTAAAAATGAAATGATTCAACTAATATTCATTTAGTTTAAATGCCAGGTCTTGTACTAGTAACAGGATAGAAAAATGAGTGCAATATACTACATACCCATAATGATACTCATGATTTAATCTCAGTATTCAGAGAAAACCTGAACTTGAACAGTGGTAGTAAGAACAAAGAGACAAAAACATCCTAGAAGAGCCAACTGCTTCCTCCAACCATTTCATTTCCATATATGTTCCCTTCCTTTTCTAGTCTGGTATACTAATTCCCTATCCAGCTAAGGATGGCTAGATCACAAGTAGACATAAAATCCAGAGGAAACTAGATGTCTGATGGGATAAGCCAACAAAATTCTTTCATGAGACAGAATGGGAATTAAAAGATATTAAAAGAGTTAGTCATTGGTAAACCTTTATCACTACAAGATGATGGAGAGCGAGGGTTTTTTTACCCCTTTTCCATTTCCGATACAGAGAAAGCCAGTCCGCATTTATAAACATACTTTCATGAGATCAGGGACTTTGTCTGTTTTATTGATTGCAGTTTCTCCAGCATATATAGCATTCTCCTACCACATATACTGCTTGCCCATAACTTTTCTCCACATTTTAAACCTTGTACCCAGTTGTCATGGTAACACAAGGGGCTATTATATAAAGAAGAAAGTGGTTACACTAGATGGGACAAAAACAGTGATTCCCTAGTTAATGGACAAATTTTCCATAAGATAGTTTTGCATAGCTGTAAATTCTTTGATTTGCAGAATTCAAAGAAATGAGAACAGAAATAGTAGGAAGCTGTTATTGTTGAAAACTTACGATATGAGCCATCTGGACTAATTTCCTCACTTATAACCAGGCAGGTAATCTGGGAATATGGTAAAGGATTATTTCGATTATAGGGACTAATAATCATCCCAATGAACTTTGCACCTCCTCTGGAGAAGTAACTCTATAAAAAAAGTAAAATTAGTTTCAACTACATAAATTTTAAAAAGTCAGTATTTATCCACACTAACATCTAATGGGGGGAAGGAAACAAAAAGGTATATTACGAACCTCATATCCAAACATCGACTAAATGAAATTCTATATGTATTCATTTCACACTGTAAAATTTTTAGGCTAAAATGTGTTGAACCCAATCTGAAATGACCCTTTTTTAAAAAAAAATCACATAGCCTACAAAAATTTACATTGGCCATTAATATGTTTACTAATTATAATGAGTATTTTTCAACTACAATCTACAAATAACTGTCCACAGCTAAAACACTCATACAACAAACATAAAATTACAGAAAAAAAAAACAAAAAAAAACTTGTTTTCTTCAGATGGGTAAATTATATGAATGTTTCTACTTTTTTCCTATTGTTTTTAGAAGGCTCTGGGAATATCAGTGTTACTTTTGTGTCTTGTCTATACTAAAGAAAACTGCTGACTTTCCAAATGCTTATACGAACAAGTATTACTCTAACAATCAGAGAAAAAAAATCCAAGTTACTTCAAAATCCCAGATGTAAAGACTATAAAAACAATATATTTATTTAAATAAAAAACAATGGGGGATGTGTAATCATGTACAGCAGACAAATATACAATACCTATAAACACACCTGGTATTTGGCTTGTGTGTCAATATCTCGTAAGGAAGGATTAGGATCAAATGCAGGATGAGAATGATACCACCCAATAACACTGTAACCTCTTACAGCCAAGGTTTCTGAGGCCTGTGTTTGTGATACAGGATCCATCTCACATTGCAGTCCTGTACTCAGACTGTTACATGGTTCTGCTGCACAGACCTATAAAAGATTGAGCTTCATATGATTTACTGAAATCATCTTAATTCTATTACTTGCAAATGAATTACACTCCCAAAGTGTGATTGTACACTACAAACTTACCATGCATTTTTCTATTGTAACAAGATCATGATAACGACTAGTTTTCAGGATCACACCATATAATACCTGTGCAAAGGTATTCTTTCAACAGTGCCTGTTATTTATAATAACAATTTCAACTTGATATGCAACAGAATAATATATATTGACTTTGAACTAAAAGTATCAATACATATTTTTGGCCTCTTAAAAGTTATAGCTTTTTATTGATAAAGGTAGTGAGAGGCCAAGGTTTGGCAGTACTCTTTCTTGATGAAAAAAACAAACAGGAGCTCATTATATGAACTGTAAGTCACTTCTGGGAATAAATAACTTCTACATTTGCATAATCTCACAATACAATAAGGAAAGTCTATTTTAAGATAAATACTCCATAAAAATATTTAGTGTGGCAGCAAGATTAAATAGTAATTAAAACACTTGAAATTTTTAAAAATTTGATCTAATTAGTTGCACATGACAGAACTTTTTTTTTTAAAAAGAAAGAACTTACTTCAACTATCTTATCAACTTCTGAGTATCTTCCTCCTAACAGACCAATTACTTCTGCCATAGAAACATGAGCATGCTAAAAGAAATACAACATAGACTTAGTTCAAACGCACAAACCATTTGATGAAAATCAGAATTAAACTCACTATTACAGGATAGTCACTTGTAAGTATTACTATGCTTTTCTAAAATAAGGTTCACACAGGTTAACTAGATGTGAGGCCCAGCAGAGATTTCAGCTCGCTCTTCACTGCTGACTGAGAAGTTTTGAAGCAAACAATTTAACATCCCAAGATGCCACTTTTTCACTTAAAAATGAAGACATTATTTGTTCTCCCTATTCAAGAAAAGCATTACAAGGATACAAAGTAAAATTTACTCTGGGTCCTTCTATAGAAAAACACCACAAACTTACACAACTGTTAGAGGTATTGGTAGTTTAGTGCAAACAAGGAACCTCCAAATTACAGAAGTTGTGCTTTGTTTCAGTAATCCAAAAGGCAGCAGACATGAGATATTAGGAAATGAAAATAGGGTTAATGATGGCAAACAGTCTGCAAAACTCACATTAATTTATTTTTCTCTAAAATAGGGAAACATGCAATTGTCTGGCTTTTCTTCAAAAGAAAAGACTTATTTTTAGATTCCTTGTCTTAAAAGAGGATAGTTAAGATCCAAAATACACGTCTTCCATACTCTCTCTTATGCCTGCAATAAAAATACAACAAGAACAGAAATCAGAATAAGTCAAGACAATAGATTATCCTTACCAAATCCATTATTAAAAGTGCTTCTGAAGCCACTTTCACCTGAAATGGCTCCTGAAATATAAAAAAAAAAAGGGGGGGAGCATAAAAATAAGAGACTGTGTTCTCCCCAACTCAAATGTCCACCCTTTTCTCCTTTACCTCTCCCACCAAATTCTCACCACTAATCAAAGCTCAATGCAAGCTAGACTTTTTAAGAAAATTACCCTACAAAACTCCAGCAGGAAGATATTTCCTCTCATTTTCCATCTGTACCAATCATCTGACCTTAATATATCTCACCTTGTCTGATCTTTTATATACATATTCCTTGTATATACAGAATAAGAAAAAACATTTCTTGTCAGACAGGGGCATTACCTATGGTTAGTCAATGATATATAAATAGTACCTGCTTTTCTTCACTGAAAAAATTACAAGGTATCAGCTGGAAGGGATCAAATGAGCTGAAAAGAAAAAAAATATTCATTTTTAATGTAATCTCAATAAGATTAGGAAAATTATAAAATTATTTACAAATTTGAAAATGTATATCAATAATCTAAACTCGAATTGTCTGAGAAAAATATTAAACTAGAAAAAATTTCTTAGGACATTCCATACAACCCTTTTTAAAGAAATCATAAGCAACTTAATTTTCTAATACCCAAAGAGAACAAGATAAACGGTCAAAAATGTTTCCTATACTGAAAGCAGAATTTTTAAAAGTTCCATGAAAGGTAACTAATTTCCTGACGTTAAGACATCAAAGTTTGTGGATGTTTCTCAAAAACACTTCTGTCAGTACAGTGTGCCTGCCACAGAGCAAATTCAAAGAATATTTTTAAAATAAATGAGTAACAAATAGTTCTGTTAAAGAAATTAACGTACATAGGAAGTTCTACAATAAGCTCTTATTTTATCATATAAAGAGATTAAAAGGGGGAACCTAAGCAAATCTAAATAAAAAGCCATGTGTAAACCTGAAGGACGTGTCAAAACTACGTTGACCAGTAAAAAATTTGAGGTTTGAGAAAAAAACTGAACACATTACAAGGTTATTTTAGGCTATGCTCACAGAAAGAAAGATGTTCAAGATGAAAAAGATTTAGACTATTATGTTTCCATTCTACCAAAGAGACTATTAGTATCAAAAGGACATTGTATATTGCTTAATACTGTATCCCAAGGGCCTAGGACAGTGCCTGAAACACAGAAGGCATTAAAAAATATATGTTGAGTAAATAAGAACTTTAAATTAACTGAATAAAAAGGAACTCAAGGACAAGACAGATGAGAAAAATAAAAAGAACAGAGGAAGAATGTCCCAGAACACTTAAGAACCTTGAATATGGAGCCTCTGTCAATGCTTCTTGATGATTAGAGGACTATAGATTGGCATTGGGCTAAAATATTAGAAAGCAGACATCAGAATTGAGAATTAGATGCTGACTACTGGGAAAACTCTAGAAATGATTTTTAAACAGCTGATTTGTGAGGCTTTACTGCATGAAGGGGTAAATTAATGGGTTTAGGAAAACTGAAGTCATGATAAAGAGATTTTTCATTGATGTGTCTGATAGGAATAACTGGGTAGAAACCAGCAGACTACATAAAGGTTCAAATTATTTTATCCAAATTTAAGCAAGACACATGCTATCATTACTTTTCTGAATAAGATGAAGAAATACGGGTTAATTATGGTAATAGATGTATCTGACTGAACAATGATGTCTGACATTTATTTGTATTCCATTTAAACATTTTATGTGGCAATTAACACCAGAAAAGGCAAACTTATTGAAATGTTGATGATTCAGTGGCACAAAGACTAAAATGTGAAAAGTAGATCTGAATTTGAAAAAGTCCTGACACACTGGAATGACTTGAAAATCAAAATAAGCCTTAAGTTTCATAGATTCAGAAAATCAAATGTTTGAAACTCAGTGAAGACGCCTGGCTTACAGATGACTGTATCTTTTTTACGTAGCCTAATATATGTTCTTAACAGTTAAGTTTTAATTTCTACTTCACAAAAGCAATATATAATGTAGTGAATTATATATTACTAGAAATATGGATTCTTTTTTTTTAATTTTTTTTTTTTTAGTTGTAGATGGACACAATACCTGTATTTATTTATTTTTATGTGGTGCTGAGGATCAAACCCAGTGCCTCACATGTGCTAGGCTAGGTGAGTGCCCTGCCACTGAGCCACAGTCCCAGCCCCAGGAATATGGATTTTTAAGCCTTACTGTCTGGGCTTAAATCCAGCTCCAACACTAAGCATCAGCAAGTTACTAAATTGTCCTTTGTCTCTCAGTTGTTGATTTGTAATATGAGAGTGATAATATTAACTATTGCAGAGGTTATTATAAGGATTAAATGGTTTAATATATGTGAACAGCTTAAAACACTAACCCTGTTAGCTATTAATTATTACTTCATAAATGAGGAGATGAGGTCTACCCAAGGGCATATAACTTCCAAGAAAATAACCTAGTAGCATTCCTGGATATCTTGTTTTAAAAGGGACAGTGATGAAACTATGGTTTATTCAGTGAGGAATCTGTAGGAAGTGAGAGGTCTTCTAGAAAATCAAGGCATTTAACTTACTTGGAGACCCTTAAATTTTACTAATTAGTCTCTCTATATATGTATGTGTGTGTATATATATATATATATATATATATATATATATATATGAAGATTGAACCCCGGGGCACTTAACCACTAAACCACATCCCTGGCCTTTTTTACTTTTTATTTTGAGACAGGTTCTTGCTGAATTGCTTATGGCCTTGCTAAGTTACTAAGTCTGGTTCTGAACTTGAGATCTTCCTGACTCAGCCTTCTGAGCTACTGGGATTACAGGCATGCACTACTGCACCCAGCCAGTTCATGTGTATTTTGAGAGAACTAGTCACTTCCTGAGGTTACTTGACCATTTCTGGAGGAGTTGAAAGACCGCATGTCAAAAACAAGGTCCTTTTGTAACATGTGTTGGATCCTATGTTCACTCAACCTGAAGGTTAAAAAATTTGATTATCAGTGGAAAAAAAATTCTAAAATTTTATGATTCTTTTAATTAAAAATCTTTTAACTGATCAATCTTAGTGAATAGCATAATGCGGGTATTAGACATTTGCCCATACATTTTCTGTGTGGTAGGTTAAAACAATTACAATTACATAATACTGTACCTTTTTGTTGATCTTGACACTTTTGAAGATTTAACAGGTTTGCCCTTTTCCTCTTCTCTTCTTTTTGCCAACTCTTCAGCAGAGAGATGCTAAAACAAAACACCAGTTGTTATCATATTCCACCAACTACACAGATGGAGAAGTAACAAAACAAGGTCCTTTAAAACCAAATTCAAGCTTATACAGTATGGCCAGTGACATTAGCTAGCACTCACTCTATTCTCTGTAATGGGAAAGCAGCATACTACAAGAGACTGAACTGTAACTGCCTCTATTTCCAACAGACGCAACGTTCAACTTTTGCCCCCCCCCCACAAAGCTGGGAAATTTTTATTAATCCTTTTTTAAAAAAATGTAACATAAAATTACAACAAATTAAAAAAAAAAAAAGGAACCTGAATTTTAGTAACAATTTGGAACAATCTGCAGAAGTGGCAGCAGCAGGAGAAAAGATTTAATTTAGTTGATTTTCTGTGGTGGATGGTTGTTCACAGTCTCACAGTAATGGAAGCTGCACATTTTTTTCGAAGGGACTGAGAAGCTGTTGGAGGTTTGCTTCTCCAGGCAGCAAACGACACAAACCAAGGGTCTGGGGATCTTCACACTATCCCAAGATCTGAGTGGGATGTACTTTTGAAGGATGTGCAATGCTCAATCTTAAGTGTGACAAAAACTGACAAGTAGGATGTTTATGTACTCAGGAAGAGCAGCATTATTATCTCCAAGAGATTTTTCATTTTGAATACCTGAGGCACCACCCTCTTGCTGAAAGCACTGGTTCCCCTGTTGAAGCTTGCTAGGGCTTAGAGTGGGTCTGACTCAATTCAAAGCTTCTTTTATTCTCTTAAGAATTTCATGAAGCCTTCTCATCAAGGATACCCACACCAGAATTTCCAGGAAGAAACGATTTCTTAATGCATTTTTCCAAATGGAGCAGCATATTGTATGGGATGTACAAATTCTGACTATTGGTACTAGAAGACTGAATTTCCCAGAAAGTCAGGTAATAAGTCAACCAGCTCAAACCCTGGAAATTTTAATGAGTGAACTTGACCCAACAGTTATGGACCAGTTCTATATGAAAGATGAAAGATGAAGGATGTCACTCATCAGAGTGGAACTTGTAACCTGATACCAGGTTCTGTCATTGATGCCACATCGTTCAATCCTTTTGAGTATTAAATGAATGGAATAAAAATCAGATGGAATTTACTGAGTATTCATATCACTCCATAACCAGAATTTTCTTATGTTAGCTTTGAAACAAACTTAAGTCAGATCTCTTATGATGACCTGATCAACAAAGTTGTGGAAGTATTCAAACCAGGAAAATCTGTGACCACCTTGTTCGTTAATCAGAGTTCTAAATGTCACACAGTACTTTCTTCACCCCAGAAGATTGAAAGTTTTAAACATCTTGATTCTCAGAGTGCTATGTTCAATGATTACAATTTTGTTTTTACCAGTTTTGCCAAGAGACAACAGCAACAGCAGAGTTGATATTATTAAGGAAAATGAAGAAAAAAACACACAAAAAAGAACACACATAGAAGATGGTGCCTGTTTTCTAGATTTTGATACTGGGAGCCATGCTTTCCATAACCACCACCCTGTAGCTACAGAAAGCCCTAGATATAATGATAGTGTAATCATTGTGAAGTGTATGCATTATTATATAAAGGAGTCAGATATCTTGTGTGAATGCTCTCTTCTGTGTTTAGGTATTCTATTCCACTCTTGCTGTCAAACTGAAGTGCATGTAGAAAAAAACTCTTACTATATGAAACTTTACAACACTTGTGAAAACACTCAATTTGGTTTATGCACAGTGTATTATTGCTGCAGGTACTGTCCAAAACTTCCCACAGACAAGGACTTCATCCTCATTAGGTGTTGGCATCAGCATAACCATCTGGAACTGTTCTATAAAACTGCTGCCAGAATTTTATATTCAGTTCTTTCACTTTCTAGAACATATTCTCTTCTGTTATTGAAACCAGTTTCTACTTCATATAATGCTTTTTTGCAATAGCAATTAAATTTTCTTTTACAAGTCCTTCAGAAAATGATACCAATTACTCATTTTGTATATTATTATTTTAGTAATTATTTCTGTGTTTGTAGTCCTTTGATTTTTTTTTCCCTCAACCTGGTGTCTTCCCCTCCAGTTCCATAAATGAAGCAATACACTTATACTGTGGTTTTATATGCTAATCTTATGGGGAAATGGGGAAAAGTCTCTGGGCTTAATTTTCTTTTAAGGGCATATTAATTTGGCCTCCTTTTTATTGGCAAGGGCTCTTTTGGAAGGTAAATGACAAAATTAAATGCTTCCCACAAAAGAATTTTAAGCATCTCCAATGTTTACTGGCAGGGAGGACACATAGTTATAGATTGAGATTAGTGTGTGCTGACTGACTTGTATACCCTAAGCTATGCTGTGCTCTTTAATAAATAAGATTAGCTTCTAATGGAGTACCCTGTATTTACTAACTTGCTAAATAGTGGTATAAAAGGATTTTTATCACTAAGTAGATAAGTAGGGAGATTTAGCATATAGATTGTCCTAGATTCATTAAGACCTGTCAGCTTGGATCGTCCACTTTAACTTTTACTTTTAGTAGCCATTGCCACTAATTTCCTTTAATAGTGTACTGTAAATTTTGGTTCAAAGCAGAATCAGTGGTTGTCCACTTTAAGACTTGAGAAATTCTGTGATTCAGTGATACATACATGTTCAGACTTCATATATTCCTATTATCATCTTCCTTCCACCAAGGTATTCACAGGATCAAATGAATGACTGCCCAGAAGGAAAACTGTCCAGGTTATTCATATATTATTATGTAGCAGAATGTATGGATAGATTTAAAAAGCATTAAAATTCTACAAATATTCAGTGGGAAATGACAATATAGGCTTTCAAGAGTTGCGATCTTTTTAGCTTTATTTGCGAATACTGTGGTAGTTAAGCAACTGAGAGAACAGCAAAAGTGACCACATTTTGTGTCTCTTGAACTTCAAATATTTCTTGATAATTTCTGGATTGATGCAGTGAAGCTTTGTTCCTTCCGTAATTATAAACAAAACACATTTTTCAGTGTTACTAAACATAAAATCTACTTGGTTTGAAATCAAGTGGTTGGAACACTGTTTGACTTACATCTCAAGCATGCTGATGATGGAATGTTTCATTGAGGAAGCTTTCAATCACCTTGATCTGTTTGATTCTGTATTGAGCACAGCACCTAATGCTTTGACTTCTCTGTGAGGACCAAGGTGGATTTTGTTTTGGAGCAGTATCCCAGTAGACTGGTCATGTTTGTGGGCCTTAAAATTTTTGGACCAACCCTATGGAATTTGGCATAGGTTTTGTCTTTCCTAACAGAAATATAAGTTCCTTATGGTAAGAAACCATGTATTACTTATTATTATGCCTATAAGAGTGTTCAAGTGCTAAGGTTGGGGGCAGGAAATGGAAAGGGACAACATTTATCTAGTACCTTATGCATGTCGTCTTAGTGAGTACCTAACAGTAAGACCTTTATATATTTCATCTCATGTATTTCTTACAAAAAATCCTTTCAGGGAAGTACTTTTAATCAAGTATCATAAATTAAAAAAACACAAGATTTAGTGAGGTTAAATAGTTGCTCAAGGTAAGAGCCATTGAAAACACATTCGTGCATTCCTTCCATTCTATTGTACTGGCTATTTACAACAAAGTATATATTTAGAACAGGTGTGTGCATGTGTGTACACACAAACACATTCATTGCCTGCATTTTCATTTAAGAATTATTAGAAAAACATTTCAATATTTGTATTTCAATGTGTAACGTTTAGAACAACATTTTAACATTTTAAATCAGAACATCATTCAATAAGTATTTAATGAAATAGGCATACCAACTCTTTGGCTTGGCATATATTTTTGAGCTAGAAACAAGACATGTACAGAGAGAGAACCGAAGTGCTAAAAATAAGTCAAAACTCCTAACTAACTGCACAAACAAAGCTTTCCATTTTTGTGGCTTCCTGAAAACTTCTAGACAAACAAATTAACATGTGACTAAAGATGTCTATGTGTAAACACATGAAACAATTGTAATACATATGACATTAAAATATACAAATGTATATTGACAAAAAGTATTCAGGGATAAGCCATGTAAAAGGTCAAAATTACCTCAAATGTTTGTCCTTCTAAGTCCTTCGCATCACACCAGTTTCCCCATGGATCTCGAACCCTTCGTCTC
The DNA here is from genome assembly GCF_902686455.1 of Sciurus vulgaris. Taxonomy (NCBI): domain Eukaryota; kingdom Metazoa; phylum Chordata; class Mammalia; order Rodentia; family Sciuridae; genus Sciurus; species Sciurus vulgaris. Next base: position 47,248,719 of record NC_136461.1, read on the forward strand.
CTTGTACGCTATGATGAGAATACAATAAAGCAAAAGGTAACCAGATTAACTTGGAGAAATTACTGCACATTAATACACAAAACCAAAACAATAAATATCAAAACTCCATTTATCAATTTAAATATTATGATCTCTGATCACCAATGACTCACTAAACTTTATTTATGTTCAGTTGGTACTCTACTTAGAAATACATCAGTAATTGTGAGCTAAAGGTGAAAGCACTGGCAGCAGGTGAGGAGAGTGTGGGCTAAGTGATGAGACAGAGGCATTGTTTAAAAAAAAAAATTAGTGATGATTTTCTGTACTTTACTTGTATTTCTTAATTTTCATTTCCGTTCACCATTTAGAAGCTAAAAACCTAGGATTGAAAATATTTTAAGACCAGAAAGAACCGCCCAGGAATGGCTTCCCTTTGTATTGCAGCTTTAGAAGAGACTATGAAGTTAATACAGTGAAAAATTACAGAATTTGACATTACTAATATCCAGTTTTCAAACCTCAACACTGAGACCTTTAAGATGGATCAGCTATGAAAGGGCAGTATGACATATATTTCCAGAAAGAAAAACATTCTATCTTAAGAATGAACCTAGGTAGAAAGTAGTTTGCAGCCTCAATACTGAGAAAAATAGCACTGAATAATACTTTTTTTTTTCCATTATTTTACCTATTACCAACTTTACCTACTGTCTTATAGGAGACTTTATGGAAAACTTATTTTTAAATCAAGATTCACAAACTTTTACATATTATAAAATTCACTGATTCTAAGAATTAAAAAAAAAAAGGTTATTTCAAAAAGCTGATTCTTAAGGTAAGAATTTTTAAAGACACAAAAATAACAAAATGAAAGAGAAAAATAGAACTGAACTGTAGTTTTTTGTTATTGTTTTTGGTGGTGCTAGGGATTGAGCCCATAGTCTCCTGCATACTAGGCAAGTACTCTACTACTGAGTCACATCAGTAGCCCCCTGAACTGTGAAATTTTAAAAAGACACATTTCTAAATCAAAATTAAACAGTCCCAAACCACTTTAACAAAACATTATGGTTTTGCATAATGTTTATCAATGCATTTTAAGGCTTTTATAGTTTGACTCATAAATCACCATGAAATTGAACAGAAGCTAAAAAAATATATGTCTAAGGTAAAGTGCAAGAGAAAACATGTGCTTCCACTAAGTGGCCATTTGTTAAGAGTTAGAGAAGTAGGCATACTTTACTAAACTGATAAGGAGTAATGTAGAGGAATTATTTAGAAAAATGGTTGTTTACCATAGACTGCAGACGCTGGGCAAGCTGGTATGCTTCTACTGCATCTTTTCTGTCTCTGATTCGTACTTTATCAACTGGTTGTGGTCTATTATATACAGCCTGTTCTATTGGAGTTCAGGAAAGATAAAACAATATATTATTTTGGGAAATTCACTCGTTAAAGAGGAAGACACATTTATAAAGACTTTTTAGCTGAGCACCTATGATTTTTATTCCATAATCATACATTTGATGTATGTACTATGCTGTAGTTCCCAGATAAAAGTAATGCTAATTATTAAAAGGGAATTTCAGTAAAACAGATTTAGGAATCAGTAATCTATTTAATTTTTGATTCCTGAACTTACTTTGCTCACTTTGGCAGTCTAATACAGATCATTTTTCTTTTAATAGCTAAGGAAGCTAAAATGTCTTCATTTTCCTGAAAAGCTGATTTCTAAATATAGGGCTTTGGGGCAAACTGAGCTACTGCAATGAAAACAGGCCCCCAGACTATAAATTCTCTGCCTATATAAAATGAAATAAAATTACTATGAGTTTTCTGGTGAGTTGTCTCACTTTCAACAGATAAAAACAGATATACTCCTCTTAAATAAACCATGGGTTTTAAAAATCTAGTTATCTTATGCAACTGTGGCTATAAGCTTTCTTCAGAAAGTTTTGTTGTGTCAGCTCAATGAAAGGATGGAATACATTTTGAAATACACATATACCTCAACTTTAAATATTAAAAAAAAAAAAAAAAAAAAACTGGGCAAAAGAACTTTCTTCCATTAAAATATTTGGCACTTTTAATACATTTAAGGATTGAGGCTCTTAAATTATTTCCTTTATTTAATCATTACTATCATAATGCAGTACAGGTAGAATAACCCTAATCCCAAATGCTCAAGGCCAGAAGTACTTTAGATTTCATACTTTTTTCAGATTTTGGAATATCTGCATAGAAATGCTTCCAATGTCTTTAACTTTTTAAGCCATGTTGGCCTCAACCTGTATGTATAAATTTAGTGAACCATTAATAGACTTTTCGTAAAATTATTTACTTTTGTGTGACAAAGGACAACATTCTTAAATATTTCTATTATATTATTTTTCCTCTAAAATTATACCTTCAGTGTTCATTGTAGATCAAAAAGAAACACAGTTTAATCAACAAAAAATCTGTTTTACAGCAAAATCTTAATTATTTATCTATTCCATAATGTTATCTCTTTGAATTCTATATACTTAAATCTACTTGAATTCTAATCATCATAGGAAATTAATGGGTACTATAAGGATAAAAAAATGTTGAGTAAAAGATGTTGTTGGGTTTTTATTTTTACCACATCCAAAATTGATTGCTCCTATCAACTCGAGGTATGTATGAATCCGTCCAATACAATTAACATCCCCACAGTTCTTCAGGCCAGGACGTACTGAGGTCTTATTTAAGTATTTCGGTTGCATATCTCCCTAATTAAGAGATGGAAGTACAATTATTTTGGATAATAAAAACATGAAAAAAGATTTCTGGGGAAAACTTTATTATATGAAATATCTTAAAATTTTACCCGTCTCAATGTATAAATGTGTATAGCAAATATAATACATAACCCAAGTGCACTTTTTTCTGAAATCTTTAAAAATCTTTAAATGATACAATAATTTACAGGTACCTGTACTATGTGAGCTTTACAAGTACTATTCTTTTCCCAATAAAAAAGTCAATAGATTCCAGTTACCCAGGACCTTTAATTTAGAAGCTTATTTATGTACTGATCCAAATTCAAGTATAAATCTTTAAATAAAAGGGCACTTTGACAATATATTAAAAAGATTTAGTATTAACCCTATCCCCCTTTTTTTTCAGTGCTAGAGAACGAACTAAAGTCTCATACATGCTAGGCAAACATTCTACTACTGAGTTATATCTTCCCCTACACCTTTTCCAATTTTTAACTTAACATATTACTTACTAACTTCACCTTTTTGTTAGATCTCTTCATTATTAGTTATCTTATATTTATTTTTTTATATTCATTTTTAATAATGAATGCAATAAGTATATTATTCTTACTCTCAGTGGAAACAGAAATCGATATTATAGGGGATTCCAAGGAATCAAGATAATCCCCAAACTCCAAACACTCCCTTCCCTGAACTTCACAGAATTTATCTTAAATTTGTGTATTTATTTGCATTAAGGTCTATAAAGTAAATAAAACCCAAGGTAAGAGAATGAAGAGTAACAGGCAAAGACATATCTGGGTGGTCAGAAGCCTCTCATTCCCTATGCAGACCTGAACTGAGATGAGAAAGCAAGATACTCCACGAGCTGGAGGAAAGCAAGATCTAAGACAGAGTGGTCAGGTTCTGAGCCGGAACTGTGCAATCGTGAGTCAAGACTCCAGACACTGAAATCATTTCCCCTAGTTGGACCTGGAAACAAGTTCCTTGTCCTTTGTAAACCTAATTGTTCTCATATGCAAAATAAGGACAAAGATGTCAAGAGGACTACAGAGGACTTAAATATAATGCCTGGCATTTGGTAGAAATTCAGTAACTATATTGGTTACTGCTTTAATAAAAAATCCTGTAAGCAGGGAGGGAGACAATTAAATCTATTTTATGGAAAGGATTTATCTAAAACAAATTTGACAGACTTCTTTTTATTTTGAAAACATTAAGTCTTCCTTTTTTTTTTTTAGCACCACCTCCAGTCACTAACCAAAATTTCAGTTCTGCTGAAAACAATTCATTTAGCTTACACACTGTACTGCTAAATTACCATATTTAAACAGCATTACCAAATTGGTTTCAAGAACTAAGGTAAATGACTTAGCAAACTATTGTCATATCATTTATATATCTACATAATTATTCTGCCTTACTTAGAATCCAAAATTCAAAGTAACTATTTGATTAAACTAATATTAATTATATATTGATCATTCGTATAGACATTTGAGGTAATTATTGTTCTGAAGTCCTTCAATTTTGGTTATCCATCCTCTTACTTCCAAAAAACAAAGGTAGAGACCAACAGAAAACTAATTTCATTGGTCTTTTAAAATATAAGGGCAGAAATGTAGCTCAGTGGTAGAATGCTTGCTTAGTATGGAGCCCTGGATTCAATCCCTAATACTACAAAAATAATTCAATAAGTAAATTCACTTAAAAAAATAGTGTCAATTAGGTAATGTAGAATAACAAAAAGAGTGATTTAGAGTTAAGACTTGCACTGACATCTTTCCTAGTCACTGATTGGTTATGTAATCAAAGACAAGCCCCTTAATGCTCTCCTGATCTCAGAATTGTTCTCTATCAAGTAAGATTATACCATCTGTCTGTTTCAAAGTATTACTCTGATGAAATCAAATGAAATGATGTAGGAAAGCTTTCTGTAAAATGCAAAGCACCACATAAATGCCAGGAGTTATTCTTCAAAGTATTCTTTACTATGATAGCAATCTTATCCAGAAGTTGTACTTTTAACACTTTAACCAATGGAAGATAATCATGAGGCAAGAACAAGAACAAAAATCCTCCTGTTGGAATATGTCTGTCTTTACAAGCCAAAAAATGTAATACTGTCTGAGTAAAATGAAGCTATCTGATTCAAGTTATGTGTTTTCTTTTGAAAACATTCCCAGGTTACAGCAGAAAATTACTGCAATAGGATGGAAAAACCTGATAAAATGGAAGAGAAAAACAAGGGACACAGCCAAATCCCCACCCAAGGAACCTAATTGGGGTGCTCTCTGTGAAGCTGGCCCTACACAATTCAGTGTTCTTGAAACAATAATAGTAATTTTGAATATTTAGTGATGACTTAACTGATAAGCCACTAACAAAAATTCAAAAAGGTTTTCAGTATTTAGGCTAATAAGATGATAAGTATTTTGGCTTGTTCCCTATTCCACATTAAGTAATTCAATTAAAATATACTGACAATTTAGAAGGTAACTCCATATGTTGTTAGAAAATTCCTGTATCCAAAATGAAGGTGGATGAAGAAAGCTTTACCTTTTTATGTCACAAGTTCAAGCTGGAAACATTTAGGACTGCTATTTAGGAGAACAGTTTATGCTATCTAGCTACATTTAATGACACTATATTCCTCTGTCATCTAATTTTTCCTTCTTTATACTCAAGGTACATAAGATTTCTGGAAAGAAATTCTCTATGTACATCTTCCAACACTGTACCAAGAAGTTGCTTCTTAAAGGAATCATCAGTCCCTTTCTTTCCAGGCTCCAACACTATGAAGAATAGATGGGTCATGAGAGCCATAGGTTACAGTGTTTAGCAATGCTTTTAAAAAGATTCACTATGAGAAATATTCAGTCTTGCCTCCTGAAATGATAACACATGTGAAAACTTTTGGATCACTAGCACAATTTTCAATTCTACATAGGTCTAACTAAAATACTTCACAGAGTATCAGGTTTTCAAAGCAGCATCTAAAATGTAATTCTTACCACTGATCCAAAATGTAATTTCTAATTTTCAAATAGCGTTCTGGTGTTTTTAGCTTGGCGCCCCTCAAAAACTCAGGAATTGCTTGTTTTTCTTCTTCCTGTATGACATTTCTATCTATTTCTACTTCTTGTTCTGGTGGCTTAAGCTCTTCTTCCTCATGGTTTTCCTCTGCCATTTGGCAAGAATGAAAAAGCGTATCATTATTACTAAATCTTTCTGAATTTCACAAGGCTCTGGAAAAGCACACTGCCTGGCATCATCTATTCCATTTCCACCTTGCTTGTCACAATTTTTAATCAGTTCATTGCATTTCTGATCATTTATGTCAACTGAGTTATTGTCAATGTTGCTCTGTTTTTTGGTCCACAATGTAATTTCTGAGCTTGAAAGTGTTTTCATCTCTTCTTGTTTTCTATTCTGAAGATATTCCCTGGAAGAATGACAAAAGGGAACTTCCTGGCTTCTGACTTCTTGACTGAATTCATGTGTTTTATTATTAGGAATGTCTAATGAGGTACCACTGCTACAATTCTTATGTGATGTCTGAGAAGCCCACTCATCCAACTCATCTGTGATGTCTACTTCTTCGTCATCAGATAACTTTTCAATTTTACAGCATTCAGGTTGGGATCAGCACGTCCCCTTAAAAAGGACTGTGTCCATGCCTTTGTCCCTTTATCTTCAGTTTTAACCTGATGATCACTGCTGCTCTTCTGATTTGGTGGTTCTTTCTCCGGACTCCACTTTACCTTATTAAAAATCAGAGTAAGACACTCATATTAAGGTTTTAAAATTTAATCAACTGATACAATAAATAAGATATAATATTATTAAACTTCATACATGTTAATGGTACATTAGACCTTCCCTGTGCTTCTCCTTAATGGGTTTAAAGTTGCTTTTTAAATATAAAACATCACCATTTTAAATTCCCATATACAACTCATCATCTGGTACTTTTAAAATAATCATGATCTATATAGAACTACCACTTATTTATTTTCCCATATTAAGTTTAAAATAGGTATCTGGTTTGGACTAACCAGAGGAAAAAAACCAATAACTTTCACATTAAGGTGTTCTGTAAGATAGTAAAAATTATTTATAAAAGCTTATTTTCAAAAATATCTGATAATCTCTGCTAATCATTTCTTACAATGTTAAAATAATCCTTTATTGGGAATTTATATCACATATTTTCACTCAATAAATTAAATCTATCTTTCATTTAACTACAGAAACCTATTTTTTTGCAAGTTAACTTAATGCAGCTTCAACATTAGAGTTTATGTTAAGCCATGATATTATCTTCTATACCTGCTAATACCTGATAACATAAGAAAAGGATGAGAGTCAATGAGTAAATATGAAGTGAAATATAAATTTATATATTTTTTTAAAAATCCTATAAATGACTAACATATCAAAGAGCTATGATAGTTCTAAGCAAGAGATTATTTATAGCTCCACAAAAGAATCCCAGGATCCTGTATTTAAAGTTAACTGGCTTACTATGTAGAGAACAAAAGGGTAGCAGGGGGAAGAAGAGATTTGGATACATGACCTCAAATACCATTAACAATCTTCTTATTATTTGCAGCCTATATTTTGGGGTTTTCTGTTTGTTTTGCAATTCTGGCGATCAAACGTAGGACCTCATGCATGCTAGACTGAACTTTACAACTTGATTCCTAGCCTCCAGCCTCCTGTTTTTAATCTCAAAATTTCAGATGAAATTTTGCATTAGAGTTCATAAAATTCTAATGTCTGTTGTAATATAAACGTATACTTCCACGCCACAATTGTAAGTACAACTTATACTACAACATACACCACATTTTCTAGTTTGAGAAGCATGGTGTAAGAATAATCAAGTTAAGCTTTTATTCTGTTCCTTATTACCTCAAAGTTGATGAACTACTTACTTCAAATTGCTTTGGTTAGGCTGAAAGAGGAAGCAGGTAATTACTATATAATGAATCCATTCCATTACTTACTACCTATTCCCAGCTAACACTGACAAATCTTGTATACAAGGTAGAACACATTAGTTACATTAAAAGAAAACATCAAATTTCACTTAAGACAGTTCCAAGTTTTTATACTTGCATAGCTCAAGCACCACATGTTCAAAAATTCTAAGTGTCAAACTAAATAGCTGAATACAGCACACATTACTTGAAAGATTAAGGAATTCTAACTATATCTTTCTGAATATAATTTATTAAAGTTTTCAGAAAATTCTCCATAAGAATTATAAAAACTTCATTACTATTAAACAGATTTCAGAATCATGTTAGCATTTATGTCCCCTAACCTGTAATAATAGTTAAAAGTCTATGTAATACAAATGCTTAAAAAAGAAAAGATACTGTTTAGAGGAAAATAAGACCTCTAAGTTTTTCTCTTAGGAATATAATTTGCTTTATAGAATGTTTTTGAGTAGTTAATATTTTGTCCCTCAACTATAGGAAATTAAGTAGTATAATATCTAAATACTATTCAATAGCAACACTTGAAAAAATAGAGATATGCTCTACAGTGTTTAAAGACAAAGGTGTGTAGTGTTTTATGAAGTTAAAGTACTTTCAACATGAAACTTTAAACAATAAGACTTTAATGCTTACATCAGATAATTCTGCTTACTAATTTTGTTCTGAATATTATTATTATTAACTAGGACGTTTACATTCTGCTTACCTTATTTTTAAAGTACTGTCTGGCATAACTCTTCACTTGTAAAACACTGCGACTTCCAATTAGCTTTGCAATTTTGGTCCACCTTCGACCAAATTTAGCCTGTTATTAAAATGGAAAAAAAATTGCTTTCGATTAGCTTACTTATCAACATTTCAAGCAATGGTAAATTTGAAAAACAAGTAAAACTATCTATATTCTAAACCACACAATGAAATACTCTATAGACTATGCTTTTTAAAATCAAAACTCAGGCTCTCCCTTGAACCTGGACTTCTGAAAACAATCCAAAATGACTTAAAAATTATTTTCTTATAATATATATGAAGATCCATCACTTGTATTATCTAACTATATGCATTTGCACTGCACATTATGATGTTCCAAAATCTAAGATGTCCTTTAAAAGGAAATAAGTGCACAAAAAGGAGGTAGGTGACACTGGCCCTTTAAAGGATCAACTGATTATGTTCTGCACTAATCACAGAGTTTTCAGAACATCCATTGGACCCCACACAGACACTTTACACAGACAAGACTGAATCACAAATGAAGCAGACCTGCAACTAATGCCTCCCTCCTAGTGCCAAGGTTGTGCACCTGCTAACACTGAAGCTGCGTTAAGAAAAATCTGGGAACCTGAGGGCGCTCCCATGTTTTGAAGTAAGAAAAAAAAAAAGAACACACACAATTTTACATAAAAGGGATTTTTAAGTATCAAGTCTAATTCTCACTTAATACATAAATCCTCTTTGTAATATCACCAACACAAAATACTCTATTTCTCAAAGTAGCTCAACTATTCCAATTTTCAAGAATGCTTATAAGAACATACAAACAAAAAAAGAAAAACTACCCACAACTGAGGGAAGCAGACCCCAGGGAAGATCTACAAGTCAAACAGTTAAATCTCATGGCAACAAATCATCTTCAAAGATCTGACCTGAATGGCAAATCTTAATTTATACACTTACTTCTGATATTCATTAGAAAATCTGACATATGGACAATTTCTTAAAACTGAAAGTACTTCTGAGAAAAATGTTAGTAATTATAAATTAATTATTGAAGATCAGCACCTAGCAAGGAGCAGTGGCACAAGCCTGTAATCCCAGCAACTTGGGAGAATGAGGCAGGAGGACCACAAGTTCAAAGGTCTGCCTTAACAATTTAGCAAGGCTCTAAGCAACTGAGTGAGATCCTGTCTCAAAATTAAAACCTAAAAAGGGCTAAGGTGGTAAAGTGCCCCTGGGTTCACTCCCCAGTACAAAAACAGAAAAAAAGATTAGCACCTAATTGAGACTAACTTAATGAAGAATTAGTTCTCTTTTGACGGGAGGTAAAGGCAATTAAATAACTTGATAGCACAGAACACTTTTGCAGATAGGAGAGATTTAGATAAAAGTATAATCACTGGGGACATTAGAGATTTGGACACCCAAAAAACTGGAGAAAGGACACTAACAAGAGTAGCAAAGAAAACATCCAACTTCAAAATAAAGGGATAGTCTGTTACCAGAGAAAAATAAGGAAAAACCTTCCTTAGTCATTCAGTATCACATAATTCCCTTTTCTTATGCCTGAGAAAATTCAGTGTGTATTCAAATTCTGTGGGTTAAAAAGGCAGGGAATACAACCAATAATTCAATGCTTTTTGTTTGTGAAAGCTTTCTAATTTCAAATATCTCTTAATGTAAATAGGTATGTTTCTATATAATGCTATATAAATGAATACATATTTGCTTAAAATGGACAAAATAACTCAGGAAAGATATACGAAAGAGATGATGCTGATTACCTCGGAAGTGAGATGGAGCCTTAACACCCAATAACTAGACTGCACTTGACTTTTGAGCGTGCAAGTGCAGACCCCAAAAAATGGTTGAAAACAAACCATTTCATATATATGGATATCTGGTCTTTGTAAGGGGTAAAATATAAAAGCTGTCAGTGATCTAAAATAAATTACTGGTTAATTAAAGTTAGATTATGATGCAACAGACTGAAATCCCAATATAAAAAAATCACCAGTACAGGAAAAAAAACCCTCAACATCATTTGGTATTCACAGAATTTATAGACATCATGGCTTTAACTAGAAAAACAGAAACACACTTCATTTCTCATCATCTGTAGAAACGTAAATATTTTAATTTGAACTTACAACTATTACATAATTACACAAATATTCTCTCTATATATCTAATTTCTTAAGTAATTTGTACAAAAGAGTAACATGTAACTTAAAAGAAAATATATAACCTACTCTTGATAGTTTAAAGACAAATTTCCTGAACATTTTGTTAAAAATTTCTTCATATTAAGGAATGTTTTCAGAAATAGAAACAAGCATACATCTTGTCCCCATTACATAACTTGTGCACATTTAATATATTTCAGTGAAACATTCATACAAAAAAAGTCTTCATATGTATGCGTGAAACACTTAAACAGTGTATATAATGCCAAATAGTTGAATTAAAAAAACTCAGCTGATCACCTAGTTTCACACATATGAAGCTTTGTTTTGAGAGAAAACATTAGACAACTAAATATTTTACCTTTTAATCCACAGTTGGTGTCATGTATTCAGATAACAGCATAATTTCTTGGATTTTACTAATACCCGAAAAATGTTATATCAAAATACTGATTCGAATCTATTTTAGTTGTTAGTTAAAAGAAATTCTCTTGTACTACACTATAAACATCATTACAGAAAAACTCATGCTTACATATGTAGTTAAAAACTCTGATCTCTACAAATTTATCTTATAACTCTATCAATATTTGCTTTTAGAATCATTTTACTATAAATTAAAAATTGCTCTATTTACCAGCCCTTGTTCAAACAGCTCTTTTTCTTCTACCGTCCACTTTACGAGAGTAACTGGCTGGTTTTGTAGGAGAGTGTACCCTGAGGGGAAAAAGAGGAATTGCAAAAAAATTTCTGAAATGGAACATTCCATATGTATGCAACTAAAGATTATAGATAGCCATGGGCTAAAATGAGTCAAAAGAATTAAAAAATAAAACAAAAGTAGAAGGCTGCAGCCCCTACCTGGGGGGCTGTTGTCTATCTCTACTAAGGATGATAGGAGTCCCAGAAGATAAAATCCCTGAATCTGAGTGAGGATAAAACTAAAGACATCAAAAGAAGTCAATGTAATAACTAACAAAACAGGCCTCTTAGGCGAAATACAAAGCAGCAGGTGTTAATACATCCCCCAGTCCTAATGGCATGTGAGAGTTTAAAATAGTTCCAGAAATATCTCTGGTTTACTACTGTGTAAAACTATATAAATATTGAGCCAGAAAAGAAGTTGCAAAACCATGGCATTACACTTACTGCTTTTAAAACCATCTTAAGAAATTAAAAATAAAATGCTGATGAAGCTAATTCAACCAAGTCATTAATCCTTCTATTAATTTCACTTTGTTGTTGTTTATTCAGCAAAATACAAAAGTCAAAGGATGCTCAGTGGTCAAGTTCTTGCACAATTACCACTATGTAAATCCACTTTTTTTTTGATACTGGGGGTTGGACCCAGGGGCATTTTACCACAGAGCCACATTCCCAGTCCTTATTTTTTTTTTTGATTTGGCTTTTTAAATTTTGAGACAGGGTCTCACTAAGCCGAAGGTCTCACTATGTTGCTAAGTCTGGCTTCAAACTTGCAATTCTGCCTCAGCCTCCCAAGTTGCTGGGATTACAGGCCTGTGCCATCGGGCTCAGTAATCAATCCACATTTTAATAACTACACACTTAACAAGCTTATAAATGCTAAGTAATGTCAATTTTTTTTTTTACAATTATCAGGAAAAGATATTTGTAAGATAAAGTTTCTAGATAATGCTTAAAAGCCATAAATTCAAATTAAATTTCTGCTGAAAATTGGCTAACACAACAATAGAAATCAAGTTAATTCATAATGTATTAGGTAACAGCCTTCTTAAAATTTCCCCATAAATCTCTATGAATTCATCCTTCCCATAATTTGATGAGTTGCCTCTATAGGGTCATAAAATAAATTCTAGCTAATAACATACTTATGGCATTCCTACATCTGTACAAGAAACTCTGTTTTAATATTTATTTTATTTTTGCTTTTCCTCAAGAGAGCTGTAATTTTTGAAAACTATCCCATAATTTTTTAAATGATCAAAAAGGTTTTAAAAATATAAGCCAGAAGTACATACATGATTTTTGCTGTTTTCTGCGGACTGCACCACATGAAAAAAGAAAATAAGGAAGCTTGAGAAGAAATTTCTAAAAATGCATTGAGATGTTTAACAGTTATAAATTGATTTTACCTGTTCATTTGTTTTTTATTATCTTCCTTTTTATCAAGCCAGAATTTTCCTGGAAATGATTTTTTAGATAAATAATACCTGAGTGATTATTAAGGACACTTTTTAAAAAAGGTTAATATCATAAAACTTTTGTGTGACATATAAAATAGGCATTTATAGATTCATAGAAGTCATACTTGATTTCAGGCAAAACCAATTCCTCTCAAAGACTTTTTCCAAGTCTGCAAAAATTATGATAAAAATATTCATACCTCAGTGCTGTTACCTGTATAAGTTACATGTAATATCACACAATACAATGGCAGCACAAAATGTGCTATATATGCTAATTTCTCTTATCTTCCCTATTAAAAGTGAGAAGAAATATCCTTACTGTTTACATAATATTTTCTAAATTATATGGAGAACATAATAAATGAATTTAATTGATTGCCTAAGGTAATATGGGAATATTTGTTTCCATATTTCTAAAGATAACAGAGAAGAGTTCAGCATTCTTCTCTACCTTAAGAAAAAGAACACCAAGATCAAATCTACCAAGGATCTCCCTCCTCAAGTTCTTGAAAGTAGCCTATTGCAATACTGTTATAAGTCCAAAATATTCTTTACTTAACAATATTTGTTGATTATACACTATACAAGATACTATGTGAAGTATTATGAGTTAAAGACAAAAAAAGGTAAGAAAACATTATCCCTATCTTCTAAATACTTACATATAACTCTTACTCTCATTATTTGTTTCCATATCTGGAAGTGAACAAGTAACTACTTAAGTGTTCATTAATCTAGAATTGTACTGTTCAATTCAGTGGTCACTAGCCATGTGACTCTTGAGTACTTGAACCATGCCTCTCACAAACAAATGTTTTCTCAGTATACACAGCACAAGATTTCAAACACTGAGTATGAAACAAAGAATGTAAAACATTTCATTAATGTTTTCAAAATAATATTTTAAATGAAATACATTACTAATATTAGATATATATATAAATGATACATTATCAAAATTAATTTTATCTGTTTTAGTTTTAAATGAGTCTACTAAGAAATTTTACATTATATGTGCCTCTCACTGAATTGCAATAATTTAGGCTATAACTGCAATGTTTGGGAAATGTTAAAAAATAAGAAAGCCCATAAGAAATTAACCTGATAAATCAACACAGCAGTAATTGGGATGAATTAATAATAATTATTAACGTAATAATCTTTATAAGTAATAATATCAGAAGACATTTTGTTTAACCTTCCCATTTAACATGTAAGAAAACTAAGTCCCAAAGTGAAATTACCAATATCACACACAGATGAAAACAATGAGGAAAAAAGGCTAGTGGCTGGACCATGGATAAGAATCCACAACTTTGGGGGAAAAATATTCATTCTACAGCATTTGTTTTGTGTTTTGTACTTAAGATTCTTCCCACATAACACCTGTCAATTATAGAGTAAAAGTGAGAACTTTTACATATTCTAATTTTGAGTCCTTAGAAAAATGAATGTCTCTTAGTTTTAGCTTACGTAACTTTGTAAAATGGAAAATGGAAACTTGGACTTCAGGTTTTAATTGACTTAAATATTGTATAAGTTCAGTTCAATACTCACATACCACACAGAGTTAGCTGACAAAACTCAAAAATAGGAAGTTGGATGTCAGACTAAGCAATAAAACAGAACTTGAAGAATAAAATGATGCTTTTTCATAGCTAGGAAACATGGTATTACATGATATCTGTCTATGACCAAGTAATACCCATCTAGGAATTAGAGTGACCTCTTGTCATTTTTACATTGATTTTTTAAAAAAATCTTTAATTCCCTCATAATCACTAAAGGATACTCTTCTTCCAACAACATTTTCTCAATGACAGCTCTGTTCTCTTCACTGATGGTGCTATCCAGAGTCCAAGGCTATTAAAAAAAAAAAAAAAAAAAGAACATATATGTATATTTCTATTATGTTTTGAAATTATTTTGTTTTGGTAAATAAATACATAATATTATAATTACAAATAATAAGAGCTACTATTTACTGAGTGCAGACATCTTTGATTCTCACAATAACCATGAGATAATACTTTACGCTCCCCCATAGCACTGCGGCCTTTTAGGTGGAAGACAAGAGACCTCAAACCATGTCAAATTCAAAGGCTCATGCTCCTCGCCACAATGAGAAAACAATGGCTATTATATACGAGGAGTTATTAGGCATCAGATATAATTGCTAGACATTTAACCTATTTCCAAAACTCACAATTCTTTTTCCCCCTCAGCCATAATCTCTCTGTTGATGATTGTGCTTATTTTCAACTCCAAAGTTAAAAACCAGCTATATCTTCTCCAAACTTAAATCCAACTGTTCACTCAAGACTTCCTCTTGGATATAACTGGCTTCTCAAATCTAACATATTCAAAATAAAACTTACCATCACATATCGCCACCTGCTTCTTCCACTGCTTTTCCAACATCATAAAACGAATTACTAGTCACTAAGTTCCTCCATCTAAAAACCCAGTAATTATTGTGGATTCTTTCTTTTCCTCAATATCCAAACAGCTCTACCTCAAAAATATGATTCAAATCTGTTTCATGTCTATTTCTCTTATTACCAGTAGAGCCAAGCCACCATCATCAAACCTTGCTTAGATTACTTTAAGTGTTCCTAACTGGTCCCTTTGCTTCCGCTCTTGCTTCCCCTCCAATCTAATCTTCACCCTAGCGCCCCAAATTAATTGTATCAAAATGAACTTACCCATCTGTATAAAATCTATATAAAGTGGTTCAGTGATGATTCGGTAAAATTTAAGTCCTTTAGCATACATATAACTCACAGCTCTAAATGACAAGAATTCTTACCTGCTTCTCCAACACTGTCATACCTCTCTTCCCACTATATTCCAGATATAGAATAGGGCCTCTTCCTTCAACCAGAGCTTCTGCAATTGCTGTTCCTTTTGCCTAGAATTCTTTTCTCAACTTTTCACCTATCTCCCCATTCTTCCCATTACTTTTCAGCTTTAAATGTCCACCTCCTTGGTTTCCCTATTGACGATTTATCTCAAGAAGGCTCCCCACCCTGGTATTCTCAGTAGCACTTTATTTCCTTCATAATCTACATATGGTTCCTCTACTTATCCCCTAACCTCCTATTGAATATAAAGCTCCTTGAGAGTAGGACCATGTCTGTCTTGATTACAGTTGTATTTCCCAAACCCAGCCTAGTGTCTGACCATATAGCTGGTATTTCAATAAATACTGATAAGCAAAGAAATGAAAGTGTACTTGAAGAAACAAAAGTTCACAAATCTGAGAAGTGGTAATTTGTACCTAAACCAGCTGGCTCCAAAGTTGTTTCTCAATAGGCCATTTTTCAGTCAAAAGAAAAATGATGTTTCTTCTATTTTTAAAGTAAGAAAAATGTTTTTACATATTACCTGTATTATTTGTGAAAACTAATCCTCTGTTAAAAATTAGAAAGAGGCACTCCAGGCAATGATAACAGTTTAAATCACCTGATATTTTCATAGAATACTTACAATAAGGCCATTCTCATTTCTCCAGGATGAATCCAGATAGTGATCTGTGTTGTAAATCAATGCTTTATTTTCATCATTTCTGTAATAATTAAGAAAACGGCTATAAAAGAGAGTATCAGTTAATGGTTATAGCACATGCTCAGGGACTAGCCAAGTGTAGATGTTAAGCAATAGTTTCCTTCTCCCCTTAAAAGATTTAACATGGCAAAAATGCCCACTCTAGCTCTTTGGCCTATAAGGAAAAAAATACAGCAACCACCACATATTCTGTGGCCATCAACTTCACTTCAGTTTTGGTTCATGAGTATTCATGTGTACAAGAACTCAACTTTGCAATTAAACTGTTTAGCTATATCTAAACCATAAAAACCTCCATTGATAGCACCAACCTCAAAAGGAAAGGAAAAAACTAGACGGAAGAATCAAAATAGAAAGCAGTAAATGAAGTTTTAATAACACCTCATATACTTTCCTCTTTTTTGTACTGGGCATTGAACCAAGGGACACCTTACCATGAGCTACATCCCCAGTCCTTGTTATGTTTTAAGACAGAGTCTCACTAAATTGCTGAGGCTGGCCTAAAACTTGCAATCCTCCTGCCTCAGTGACCCAAATCACTGGGATTACAGTAATGCACCAACACTCCTGGTCCAACTCATATAATTTTTAAAATTAATTTGGGTTATCTGGGGGATAACCCTGAATCCATCAGGGAATCAAACCGTTAATGTCTCTCACTCCTTTCATTGTTATAACAAGTTACAATGTATACCATATAAGCAAAAAGGCTAAGTTCTGAGGACCGTTCTGAGGACCACAAACTGTGATATAATTAAATGTAAAGTTTTGCTTTTGTACACCTGAAGTTACAAAGTTTTCTAGTAATTGATTTTTCCCAGACCAAAATTTTCCCCAGGTTTAAATTCAAGGACCAACTCTGATCTGGAAGAGGCTAAATAAAGGATTCTGACACTTGTATCAGCAAAAGGAAGTCTCTACTCAAAAACTAGGTGTACCAAGAGTGTGGGAGGTGGGACTGGTATCATTTCAAGTGCATTGCAGGAATCTCTTCAGAGGGTATTCCTTAACCAGGAAGGATGAGCAATATCACACTCTGGTGTATGCATATGGACACTACCCAAATCTCCATAAGTAACACAAATCAACATGTGTAAGTCTAAAATCACTTTTTCCTCCCAAATCTGCTATTCCTTCCATTGTTCTTTACCCCAGTGAATTGCACCTTCACCTCCATGGTTTATCCAAACCAGAAATCTGAATCCGCCTTCTTTCTTAAAAATCATATTCAATCTGCTGCCAATTTTACTGTTTCCCCTTTTTCAAACCTAGTCTTTCCACTGTATTGATACCCAGCTCTGAAATCCCAGTTTCAGACCTGTCAGTTTTCCTGAATAAGAGAGAAAGCTGATAAGCTATTCATCTTCTCTCATCTTTCTTCATTTTCTCCATCTGACACCATATACGGTTTTATTGTCTGTTCTTATCCAACAAGAATATAGTTCTGTGTGAGCAGGGACTTGGGTTTTTATAACTGTTATTTACCCAGGGTTTGGCATGTAAAAAGGTGCTCAATCCATATTTGTTAAAGGATTAAACAAGGGTAGATGGGTCACAAATCACACAGGTCTCTAGCAGTTAGGGAATGAAGATTTATCACAAAACCAAATGGGGATTGAAGGGAATAATATGGTCACATTGGTAAGAAAGACTAACTTTAGAAAGAATAAAGGGGTCAAGGAGACAAGGACCAGCACAGAAATGATTATAAAAAACACAAAAGAAAGGTGTCAGCAACTTATACCTAAGGAATTAACAGTGTGACCAAAATTGAATACATTTGAGAGGATATTTAGACAGCATGAACTGTTCCTTAATAAATAATAGAATGGGAGAAGTAGAAGGAGGTAAGGAAAAGGGATAAAATTTACATTTGTGCCTTTTATGATTGGATGGATGGATGTTGTTGCCACTTAGTGAACTAGGGAACATCAGAGAGGCAGGTTTAGTGCAGAAAGTTTATAAAGATTGAAGTACTTGTGGGACATACAAGTGCTGATAGATTAAGAGTTGGGTAAATTAATCTGAAGCTCAGGAGAAAGATTTGGGTTGGTGACAGATTTGGGAAATATTTGAATATATTAGGTTCAACTTGAACTTCCATTTAAAAAAAAAATGGAAGAATACTGGCAATATTTCAAATGGGTCAATCTAACAAAAATTAAGACTTGAGAGATGGTATCACCAGTGATTATGAAGAAGCAGAAGACCAATGACAAAACCCCTTTTAACATCGTGATTTGAAGAACAAGCAGAAGAAAAGAAAGATAAGAAGGAATGGGAAGAGTAGAAGGAAAACGAAAATGTCATCTTTTAACTTTGGTACCTAACACTCAGCAAGTGGTTAAAGGCAGTATGCTTTAAATTTATGTCCAAGGGTTCCACAAATGCTATCAACAGCTGTTATTACACACTTCGGGGGGCACCAGTCATACTAAATTCTAGATTATTTTAGCCCCATTCACAAGAACATAATGTCAATAAGGCTCCTTGGAGTCCATCAGAAACTAATCTTTATAATTCTGCTTATATAAGACATACTGAAGAGCCACCACTACACCTAAGGCTGAAAAAATAGGAAGAAAGAGAAAAGGGAGAAAAATTAAACACAATCAGAAAAATTAAGATAAAACCATGGGAATAGGCCATAAAGCCAAAGCCCTCAGATGATCTTTAGGGTTTCCAAGGCAAATTCATTTCTTTATGGACTGCAGATAAGTATACCTGTCCACTTAGTTCACTGACTTGTTATGAAACATAAATTATAGCAAACACTCAAAACACTTATTTAAACCCCACACAAATGTGGACAATTGTTATTACAGACTTCCTACTTATCTGAATAGCTTTAGACTGCTCCGCCTTAAAGATCAGTAGGAGAATAACTATATAAATTTAACTACTCTCACATTTTTATAGTTCTTCAGAGTTCACACCTAAAATTCCCAATCTTAGTGCCTCATGGTCCGGGTGGGTACTTTTTTCCTCAATTCTGAGTCCTGATATCAAAAGGAATTACATGAATTGCCACCTTATATCTCAAAAATGGCCTAATGCTAGTAATTTCATATGATTCAATTTAATACAGTTGTAGACAGATATCTCAAAAATGACCTAATGCTAGTATTTCATATGGTTCAATTTATACAGTTGTAGACAGTTTTAAGTAATGTAATTGGATGCAATTAGAACAGGTCTGATTCCTTCCCAGTCTAGGCACTTGCCATTACTAAAAGGCGGCACATTTCTTACTCAGAAAGCAAAGCCACAAAAGAGGTTGTTTCAAACCAAACCATCCCATTCTGCTGAAATGGGTACTAAATGATTCCTTACTAGGTGCTTAAAATATCAGCCCTGAGGATGAGGACTTATTTAATCCTCACAACAACCTTATGAGATACATGTCGTGAGCCCCACTTTACACATGAGCGGCCTGAGGCTCAGACAATTTAAGCATCTTGCCCAAGGTCACAATGCTAGTTACTGGTTGAACCTGCATATGCAGAAGGAAACCTAGAACTGTCCAACTCCAAAATCTGGTCGCTTTCCTTAAGTCATTCTGCCTCCCAATTACCTCTATGCAGAAAAAGGAACGAAACGACTCGACCAAGATCGCACTGATAGCAAGCGATGGAAGAGGGGTCCCTGAGCTCAGTCCCATCTACTAGATGCACCTCGTTCTAGTAACTGTCGGACAGACTGAAGCAGAGGGAATGCAAGAAGGCATCCGAATTGTTGTAGCAAGTGCAAATAAGCTAAAAGAAAACTGCTCCCTCACAGCATCTCTGTAAAAGTTAAAGAGCCATGCGGATACTTGAATACCGGAGCTCAAGTACCACTGGGCTAGGCTCAGGATAAGCTAGCGGGCCGGAACCCGCAAGTGGACTTCCGGGATGAGAGTAGACTCTGGTCCAACCCAGTCTTCTCTTTCCCTGTCCCTTGCCGGACCCGCAGCCTTCCAAGGTCCTCTCCTCGCATCTGTGCCCGCCCCCATCCCGGTAGAGACCCTGTCTCTGCGCCTCACCCTGACAATGTCGCCGCTGCCGCCGCCGCCACCACGTCCCCTTCGATATCCACCTCTGCCTCCTCAGCAAGCCATGATGGGCACCTGACCCCGTCAGTCTTCCCGAGAATACCGCGAGAGGTGGCGCACCGGGGGCGGGGCCGAGACCGATGCGTCACGGGGCGGAGTTAAAACCTCGCCCAGCCCCACCCGTGCTAGGGAGGCGGGGCTGCCACAGAAACTGCGCCTCCAAAAGTTAGGGCAGGTTCGTTTAAAATGTTTTGACGTGTGAAAGAGCTAGGAAAAGTGACCCAGGCAGGACTTCTTGTGTCCTAGGACAGATTCTTTGACGCCTCACTTCTCTCATATGTACAGTGGGGTTAAGAGCAAGTATCTTTCTAGTAGATGAAAAAGTCAAATCGGCCCTACTTTGTGAACTGTATGTATGTGGCAAACATGAAGGACACTTATCGCTGGCTAAATTTCTCTGTCTCTCTTTCTCTGGAAAACTTCACTTGTGTAAAGTGCAGAAGACTATATTTCAAAATGCAACAAAAAATATATGATAATAACTTATGGCTGTGCTTTGTTATAGAGATCTCTACAATTCTAAAATCACTCCTCATGACTGTTAATCCTTATAATAACCCAGCGAGGCAAGCAAAGCCCATATCATCAGTTGTACTTCACAGATGAAGAACTGAAGGTTCGGAAAGTTAACATGATTGCATAAGACAGCACTAGGAATTCAGACCTTTTTGACTCTTAGTGTTCCCTGCCTATAAATCACCATTATTAGGAGCTCTTGAGGATAGACTCCATTTCTGCCAAAACTTACAACTTTCAAGAACATAGACATTTACCTTACACATTCCTTTACCTTACTTTACCAAGGATTCCCATGGTTGTAATCATTGACTCATTTGTCCTGCGCACCGCCCACCCCCCACCAGGATTATGAATACTTAAAGGACCAAGACTGTCTGGTAGTATTATACTGCCAACGTTCAGCCTGGTATCATAAATGTAGTAGGTACTCAATAAGTATTGAAGAGGTGAATGGAATCAGCAAAATGAGCTTATTTCCCACATTATTCTTTATTTGCTTCATCTCACTTTTGTTTGTTCTCAGAGCATAAGGTGGGCTGCACTATGAATGTGATGGCAAGAAGATAGAGAAGAAGATTTGTAAGATGAGAGCTCAGTGCTCAAAACTACTGTAACATTTCATCCCATTCAAGTCAGAATGGCAATTATCAAGAATACAAGCAACAATGTGTGGCGAGGATGTGGGGAAAAAGATACAACTCATACCTTGCTGGTGGAAGCGCAAACTGGTGCAACTACTCTGGAAAGCAGTATGGAGTTCCTTAGAAAACTTGAATGGAACCACCGTTTGACCCAACTATACCCTACGGACTTAAAATCAGCATACTACAGTGATGCAGCCACATCAATGTATATAGCAGTGTCAATTCACAATAGCTAAACTATGGAACCAACCTAGATGCCCTTAAACAGAGAATGGATAAATAAAATGTGGTATATATACACAATGGAATATTACTCAGCCATAAAGAAGAATGAAATTATGGCATTTGCGGGTAAATAGATGGAGTTGGAAAATATCATGCTAAGTGAAATAAGGCAATCCCCCCAAACCAAAGGCCAAATGTTTTTCTGATGCTGGTCCATAATGGGTGGGGTGGTCAGGGAAAAATTGAGGAACTTTGGTTTGGGCAGAGGGGATTGAGGGGAGGAGAGAGGGAAAGGATGGTGGAATGAGACGGATATTATTACCCTATGTACATGTCTGATTGCATGAATGGTGTGACTCTGCATTGTGTACAGCCAGAGGAAAGAGACTTGTGCTCCATTTGTGTATAATGAGTTGAAAAGCATTCTTCTGTCATGTATAATTAGTTAGAACGAATTAAAAATTTTTTTAAAACGTACTGAACACTGTGAAGTCCCATTCTCAAGCCACCTTGGGGGTGCCTTCTGTTGTCAAAGGGCTTATTCAGTGACCAGCCCCCATGATAACACCATGTCTGCATAGAGTATGCATTTTAAGGTGTCTGTTGAATTTAATTTAGAGTAGATTTAGGATTTATTGTACATGGGCTAGACAGCAAAAGAAATATAGAATAGATCTGTGCGTGGTGGTGCACACCTGTAATCCCAGCAGTTCTGGAGACTAAGGCAGAAAAATCTCGAGTTCAAATCCAACCTCAGAAACTTAGTGAGACCCTAAGCAACTCAGTGAGATCTTGTCTTTAAATAAAATATTAAAAAAACCTGGAAATGTTGTTCAGTTGTTTAGCGCCCCTGGGTTCAAATCCTGGTGCCAATGAACAACAAGAACAAC
Organism: Sciurus vulgaris; assembly: GCF_902686455.1. NCBI lineage: Eukaryota > Metazoa > Chordata > Mammalia > Rodentia > Sciuridae > Sciurus > Sciurus vulgaris. The sequence goes on from NC_136461.1 coordinate 47,271,466, forward strand.
AAAAGCCCTGAAATGTAGAATATAGAATAATAGATGTGCCTTGCCTTTAACTGACATTTACACAGGTAGGAATGAGGATCCTGGCAACACTGGATATTCGTTGTATCAATTTAGAAAGACACCTCCCAGAGCATAATGCAGAATACTATGTGAACATTGTCTCTGCAGGCTTTCCTACTCCAGGATCCTACACTGGTAGGCATTGAAATATATGGAAGGAAGGAAAAGGTGCACAGATTCAGACACACCCCAAGTCATCTCAATGCCTCCCTCAACAGAATCCTTAGTTGAAACCCTACTGCTTAAATGCCCCACACTATGTACTGGGTAGCTGGCTTTAATGAAACCAGCTCCATAAGGATCTCAATCCCAACCCCACCAGCCAGTACTGTGCTACAACCTCCCATGCAGGTGAACTCTAGAGACTTGATCTGCTTTATTAAATTCCCCATTCTAGAGGCTTGCAACTGGGGGACTTTGTGAGAGATCTGTTTTTTAACCAAGTAATCTGAAAGTGAAATGAAGAATTCAAAATTAATATTTACAAAGTTTTAGAGTTCCTACTGTGCTCAGTAATAGGGAAATGACATTGGATAATACTGACTCAGGTTACTTCCCTAATAAAGTCAATTGAACATGTGACATCAAGACAACAAAATAAACTATGATGGAGCATTTACAGCTTGTCTTAGTCCATTGCTGCTGTTATAACAGAACACCACCAACTGCGATAAATTATAAACACAGAAGTTTATTCAGCTCATGGTCCTGAAGGTTGGGAAATACAAGCACATGACACTAGCAACTGGGTGAGGGTCTTGTGCTTTGTTAAACATAGCAGAGATGCAAGCAAATACGCATGAGATGGAGAGAGAAGTCAAGTCGACTTGCCTTTAGGTCAAATCTACTCACAATAACTAACCCACCTCTGCCATAAGGACAGTAATTCCTTCGTGACAGCAAAGCACATATGACCTAATCATCTCTTGACGATTCCCACTTCTGAATGCTGGGACAATGGAAATTAAATTTCAACACAAATTTGGAGGGGACAGTCTAATCATAGGGCAGGCTGATGTGAGATCATGGAAGAGGACCACTTGGCCCAGAATGAAGCTTTTTCTTGTACCATATTTTTGAGAAGAATACTCATCAGTCAAAACTTGAAAGCAATGCTCTAGACTCTATGAGATAAAAATAGAGACTGTCTATAACCTAAAGATTTAAGAGCCAGGGGAAACAATTAGAGGAAATTCTGTAGTGCCTACTACTCATACAGAGCCCGGAATAGTGCCTACTTCCATTAGTCAGATTGGAACTCCTTATGGTTCACAGAGCCTTACACAGATGATGTGAAGGATGTTACCTAAGTAGTAGAGAATAATTAGCTCTAGGTAGAGCATTACTCTGGTGCTGTCTAGCAAATCTTTTAAAGACAAGACTTGAAATGATCAAACTGTTTCCAGATAATCTAACCACACCACTCCCCAGAAAAAACCCCAAGAATATTTATATGAATAAAAAAATCCAGCCCTTAGAAAGGTAAAATTTATAATATTTGGCATCCAAGTATTAGGCATGCAAATCATTAAGAAAATATGAGCCTTAATTAGGAAAAAAAATCATTTGAAATCCTCCAGTACTGACATGGCTGTTAGACTCTTAACTGTATCCTGTATGTTCAATAAGTTGACAGAGACATGGAAAATAGTAAAAGGATGAAATTGAACTTCTGGCATGAACACTACAATGTGTGAGATGAAAAATACACTAGTCAAAATTGATGACAGACATTGACAAAGAAAGGATTAGCAAAACTGAATACAAAATAAAAAGAGACCAACAGAAAGGAACACACAGAGAAATAAAAAAAAAAAATTAAGAATGAACAGAATCCCTGAGCTGTAAGGAAACTTCAAGCATCCCAGTAGGTATGCAATTGGATTCTCTAAAAAGCAGGGGCGAGGGGTCACAGAAAATATCTGAAAAAAAAAAAAAAACAACTGAAAAAAATGTCCAAATTTGAGGAAAACTCTAAACTCATAGATTCTAGAAACTGAAGAAACTCTAAACAGAAAAAAATAAATAAAAAATATACTAAAACCCATTATAATCAAATTACTCAACACCAAGATCTTGGTTTTTTTACCAAGTAATCTGAAAGTGAAATGAAGAATTCAAAATTAATATTTTACAAGTTTTTAGAGTTCCTACTGTGCTCAGTAATAGGGAAATGACGTTGGATAATACTAACTCAGTTACTTCCCTAATAAAGAGGAAATCTTGCCAAAGGAAAAAAGTCATGTTACCTATGTAGGGACAAAGAATGATACCAAATTTCTTGTTGAGAACAATGAAAGCAAGAAAACCTAAAAGCAAAGTAGAGAAGGAGTGGGGGAAATCAGCTAACTTAAAATTCTATACCGAGTAAAAATATTTTTCAAGAAATGAAGGCAACATAAAGAGTTTCATAAGGTACAAACTCTGAAAGAACAAGAAACATTAGAGGACACCTAATTGGGCAGAGGGAAATTATATGAGATGGAAATATGGGTCTATATAGAAGAATGGAGAGCAGGGAATAACAACTGCATGGGTAAGTATGCAAGATTTTTTCTTAGCATTTAAATTTCTTTAAAAGAATATTAGCTATTTAAAAATAATACCAATATAGTATGAGATTTGTAACATATATGCAAATAAAATGTGTGACAACAATGTAAAAGTCCAGGAAAAAAAATGCAAGCACAATATTGTAAGGTTCTATGCTATACAAGAAGTGCCATAATGGCCCTTGAATATGCTATTACTGTGATATGTTAAAGATTGTAGTACAAATCCTTGCACAATTACTAAAATAACAAAACCACATTTGAATGTTAAAAATTTAAAACTGCATTAATAAATGACTTGTAATTTTTTAAATAATAAAAGAGGGTGATTATTAACTTGCTAAAAGACACAGATCTAGGAAGTAATGGGGCAGGAATCCAAAGTAACAAAGAGATTATTTTTTCTACCCCAGACTTTTTCGTGTGTGTGTTGTGTGTGTGTACGTGTGTGTATGTGTACACACTATATATCTTCACAGTTAAGTGGGAGACCACCTCATCAATGTAGAGATGGTCAAGTAAATATAAAGAAATGGAAGGACATTCAGGCCTTAATGAATTTTCACATCTAAATTCACAGTGATTGATGCTGTCAGTGCCTTTCCAAACAATGTCTAAGAAAAAGGAAGCTGAATGGGCTGGGGTTGTAGCTCAGTGGCAGAGTACTTGCCTAGCACTTGTAAGGCACTGGGTTTGATCTCAGTACCACATAAAAATAAATAAAATAAAAGTATTGTGTCCCTCTACAATTAAAAAAGTAAAAAAGAAAAAGAGAAAAAGGAAGGTGGAGTGTTACAGGTTTCTGGTTGAATATGGAGGAAGAGCCAATATTTTCTGTCCCCTTAGCCTAATCATATGTGCTTTGATAACCTCTATGAGAGGATGGATTTTTTTCTTTTATTGCTTTATTCCTATGGACTACATCAGTGTTAGTTTCATAGCAAGTGCTCAATAAATATCTGTTGAATAAATGAACAAAAAAGAGCCAAACCAAAATGAACACACAGAGAAATTTTGAAAATTTGAAAATGAATAGAGAATCACTGAGTGGTAAGGCAAATTTGAGCACCCACTAGTATGGATGCATTTGGAGTCTCTGAAAAGCAAGGATGGGTGGTTTCACCCCTGCATGGAGCCCTTACATGGAAACACAGCTAACTCTCCTTGTTCTAACTCCAGATTCAGAAAGCAACCAACTTATATATATTGTGATTTATCTTTTCACGAAACAAGAGAATGGATAGATCATACTGATATGAGCTTTACAGACACTTGGCAGCTACAATTCTCAATGCAAAGAGCAACTTGGCAGGCTTATGGCCACATCAGTCTTGTGAGCCTTTCAAGTAGTGTGAGTCACTGAGGTCAGACCACTCTGCTCACAAAGAGAACAAGCCAGTCCATAGGCTCTTCAGGTGTGTTCCAAGCATCCCTTCCACTATCTGACCTTGTCACATCACTTTTACTATTTATTCTTGTTTGTTTACAAAAAAACAGAGAGCAAAATGGTCAAATTCAAGCTAGTTATCTCTGAAATTTAATAATTTACTTCCTTTGAACAATGTTAAAAGTAAGTCTTCAGGGAGACCATATATTTAGATTTTTATTCTTGAAATTAGCTTTTATTTTTACTCCTAATCCTCTTAAAATGTCATTATATATTTAAAAATGCATAACGCTTATGTAGAAATGAATATTTTTATTCATTATAGTTTTCTGTTTTCCTGCAAACTGAATGAATATTGGGGTAATTTTAGACTGGAAGGGGAGAAACATGAATTATGGGTAGAGAGGATGTGTCGGGGCCAATATGACCACATATCATATGCCAGGTATCATGTAAGGTAGAATCTTCTTTGACCTTCCCAGGATTCCTGCCAAGAAAGTATTATTATCCTCATTTGAGAGGTAACTTAAGATTAACTTAAAATTCAGAGAGTTTTGAGTACACAGCTAGTGAGTACCAACCATGACTATCTGACTCTATACCGGTTCAAGTGTACTTTCATATTTTTTACAGTTTGGATTTGAAATGTCCCCGAAAGGCTCATGTATTGAAAGTTTGCATTTCCTCAATGCAGCAATGTTCAGAGATGGGGCTTTGGGGATGTGATTGGATCATGAGGGCTCTAATCTCTTCAAAGGAATAATTCACTAATAGAGTCATAACTAAGTAGCCTACTGGAAGGTGGGGGAAACTGTAGGAGGTGGACACAGTTGAAGGAGCTGGGTTCCTGATAATGTGTCCTGGAAGGTTATGTCTCATTCCCAGAACCTTCCTCTCTTTCTCAACTTCCTGGCTGCCATGAGTTAAGCAGTTTTGTTCCACCATGTCCTCTGTCATGATGTCCTGCTTCACCAGAGGCTCAGAAGCAATGGAGCCAGCTGATCTTGGATTGAAACCATAAACCAAAATAAATCTTTCCTCCTGTAAGTTGTTTTTCTCATGCATTTTGTCACAGTGATAGAAAGCTGACTAATACAGTATGATAATAGAAACAATGGGGTGTTTGCAATATGATGTGAGCTGGTATTTTCTCATTTGGTTTAAGAATGACACAGAAGTAGAAGATTTTCTTGTTTCTTTGAGGTATTTAAGTCTAAAGATAAGTAGAAAGTATATTTGAAGGGTTAAAACCTGGTCATGGGTTTACAAATTCTTTTCATCTAATCATCAATACCCTCTATTTCCTTTGTTGATCTTAAAACAAAGTTAGAAGGAAGTACCATACTTGTAAATCCTTGTGGATGTTGTTAGAGGAACATTCAGCCAAGAAGGTGCCTGTGTTATATATCAGCTACATTGCATTTGAATGCATTGAGGAGACAGCTTATTTACTTCTTGTTTTTCCACATTTCACTGCATTTTTATTGGAAAAGCAAAGTATAATTGTAATATTAATCTATAAAAATCTGGCATGTTATGCTTCTTGTTAATTAGCTCAAATTTGTAAAATGCTTTAAAAGCAGGAAGTGTCATGAAACTGCTCCCAAAGTTATTATTACCTTACTAGCTGAACTGTCAGCTAAATGATTGCCAGGGATTCAAAAGAGTTCCCACTTAAAAATACAATAGCTAGTGAGTGGGGAGAAAAACCACTTTATCTATATAGAGGTGAGATAATAGATGAATGCAGACATAGACTTATGGTCTTCACTTGGCAGGCACTGGATATGGCTTGAATTGTTCCAGGAAATCAAGCTGCATTTTATTTTCTTTTTCCTCTCCCATTCCCTGAAATCACATAAGGTAGCTACTGAAAAAGCTGTTCTCAATATGTTGTAAAGAAAGTCTGCCAATGCACTTCTTACATTTTAATTACAATAATGCTACATCCATCTGACATTTTTTGGAAGAAAAAAAAAAGGATGTCAGCATTAATGAGCTCCTACTGTGTGCCAGGAATTTTGCATACATTATTTATTTACAGCCAGACAACAGATCTTTGAGGTAGGAAGTGCTATTTCTGTTTACAGATGTGGTAACTGAGGCTCAGAATAGCTAAGCAACTTACCCAAAGAAATGTAGCCTATCATCTTTTTATTACATCATTCTGTCTTAAGTTAGGTACAAATATCATCATTTAGTCTTAAATCTTTTCTTATCAGCAAACCCTGGTGGCTGGATTTTACCTTTTTCCTGAGAGTTCCAGGTGGATGGGCATGGCCAGGCCTGGGTCACATGCCAACCTTGAAGCCAGCAGGACTTTGTGTCATCAGGACCATATGGAATAGAGAGGAACAGGGTTCCCCAAGCAAAATAAGATTTATTTTTCAGAAAGCAGAAAAAGAATTTGGGGCTGACAGAACAACAGGTACCCACTATGCCATTCTGTGTTGTTATTCCTCTCTGTTGCCCCAAAACTTTAGTCCAGTCTTTTACCATGACAGACACATTAGTGTTACTCAACCTCTGTAGACTCCTATTTATTTATTTGTAGGGTTAAATGTTGATGGTTAAATGACTTATAAAATAACCTCTCCCACAGCCATAAAGAGGAATAAAATTATGGCATTTGCAGGTAAATGGATGGAGTCAGAAAATATCATGCTAAGTGAAATAAGTCAAGCCCCCAAAACCAAAGGTTGAATGTTTTCTTTGATAAGTGGATGATGATACATAATGGAGGGTGGGGGGGTGAGGGAAGAATGGAGGAGCATTGGATGGTGTAGAGGGAAATAAGAGGAGTGGAGGGACTGGGGGAAGGAAAGATGGTGTAATGAGACAACCATCGTTACCCTATGTACATGTATGAGTATATGAATGATGTGAATCTACATCATGTACAACCATAGAAATGAAAACTTGTACCCCATTTGTGTACAATGAATCAAAATGCAGTCTGTGAAAATAAAAACAAAAATGAAAAAAATTAAAAAAAAATCTTTCCCAGGGTAAAATTCTTTTGACTCTTATGTACCTCATTGATACCTACTGAACATCATAATGGGTATAAAAGGCTAGGGGAGTGTTGGAGTTTACACAGGTTTATAGCTTAAAGTATGGAGCACAATAAAAATATTCCCTCTGCCTGAAGTCCACACCTGTCTCCCACTCCCAGCCCATCCACATTTTCAGAGGTTCTGGCTGCCTCCCTACCTCTTAAAGGGCAGTGAATTCTGACTCAACTCTGACCCACTATTGCCATGCTGGAAGTCTGGCTTGAAGTTGCTAGATTTTCTGATTTTTCTTTTTAGGGAAGCCAGAAATCAAGATTAATCTGTAAAAATCAATTCAAGATTGAAAAAATAAAAAAGATTAAATCAAACAAATGCTTATGTGGACTGTATATCCCCCATAGTTGCTGACTGTTGGCCTACTTCCTTCTCTTCTACCATATGTAGTGTGTCACTATTCTTACTGGCTGACAGGTCTGTCTGTCCCACTATTATGAGCATCCTAAGATTGGGGAACATGCCTCTTCTCTTCTTGGAATCCACAATCTCTAGCATAATATCTGGCATTTAAGAATTGTCATTAAAAGTGTGAATCAACAGGCTAGGATCAATATGGCTAGGATTTTTTCAAACTGGAAAGGTAAAACTTATTTTATAAACACATAAGTGATACTGAGAGGGTCATAGTATGATACATGCAATGTTATTTTCATCAGGTTTCTTTAGGGAAAAAATATCCCACCAAGTATAACTGATAATTTGGTTACAATGAGAACTTGTCCCCCAATCATGGATGATTGCATCTTTGTGTCAACTTTGGTTTTCGTACTGCATTTCTTCCCGTCATCTGTTTTCCCTTGAATAGTCAATTAACTCCTTGAGAAATAGAGTGGCTGCCATAAAGTTATCCATTAATTTAAAGTGTGTGTTTTTACTCTAGTGAGAGGTCCTAAGACTACATGCTGATGCTGATTACTGTGCTGGATACAGTAACCACTGATGTGAGCAAGATATTGTCACTACTGCTAAGAAGTTCATACTCAATATAAATTTATAAATCATTCCAAAAGAACAGGACAGATGCCATGCAGTATAGTGCTGTGCCTGGCCCCATAGAAGTCTGATAAAGCAAGGTTAACTCTGCATGTTAGGAAAGTAAGCTCTGTGTACTGCCTCCCATCCTCTCAGTCCACCTCTTACTATAACTATTGCCATGGCAACCACTTTGCATAAGTATAACCTGACAGCACTATATATCTTTCACTTTCTATACTAGGACATCCTTAACTCATGCACAATCTGGAAAAGCGAGAGTGTTAACATCCCACAAGGCAACCTATGACCTATAGGGAGCAGGAGGTGATGAATAAATCATAATCCTATGGGTAAGAACTCTGAAATTCATCCCACCAGATCCTCAAATGGTCCCTATAGGATGCGACCCAGTTGCCCACAGAAAGGAGCCGTGCAATATTTCCTCTTACTATTGTGCAATATTTTCCTCCTTCTCTATTTTTCACACTTTCCAGTTATCCATTCTAATCCTCGTGTTCACTTCCCCAATAAATTACTATCTTAAATTCTGTCTCAGGCTCTGCTGCCCTAGGGAAGTCCAAACTAAGTGGCCGATGTTAGACCTGGGTTTTTTAAGCTGAACATGAGTTTTCTAAGAGGAGATATAGAGGAAGAGCATTTAAGGCAAGGGGAGAGCATGAGCAAAGGCAGGAGGCATGAACTACACAGAAATGTCTGCTGTCACTGAAGAATGGGTAAGTGGAAGGCATGAGGAGGAGGGAATCACTGGAAAGATGTACCAAAAACACTGAGCTGAGAATGCTGAGAAAGTGTTCACCCAAAGTTTTGCTTCTTGTTTTTCATCTCAAACTTCTATATTGTTCTTCTCCTCTGGGAAATCAGGGGCCTGTGGACTGAACAATAGCTTGAGGCCATGCAATCAAGACAAAATGAAATATTTGGGTGAAAGATCAAATGCTAGAGAATAAAACTGCTATTAGTGTGCATATTATCTTCAAAAGAGTAGATGAATGTATGATCATCTTATTGTGACAAATATTTTAAGTAAAGAAAATGGAAATGAAATTTATAATACCTATTATTATCAATTAAAATTATGAAAGATAGCAGCACATTTCCATCATTTTCTCATTATGCACAAAAATTGTATAAGTGCTTTTGTGTAATCATTCCTTATTTTACTACTTAATTTTCCCATCAGGACTTAAGTTCTTCCACTACAAATACTCTTCTCAGGAAAGTTGACACTTGTAGGTTTGAGAGAGAATGGTGAACTCTTTATTTTATTCTCTTTTATGTAATAACCACCATGTTTAATCAAATAGAAACTTCGTTGTAATGGATATTAAGCTATTCTATTATTATGTGCCACTATAAAAGAAAAAGCTGTCGATTACACTTTCACACAGTGTCAGTTGCAAGATGCATCCTGGTTTCAGAGCTTTGAGAAAATATGAAACTTAAAGTTGATGGCTACTATTTCATTTTCCCCACCTGAATGAATTCTGGAAGGCAGGGATCTAATTTGTTTAACTTTGACTCTTTCTAATACTTAGTACAATTTTGGATACATGTTGGTTCACAAGTGTTCAAATATTTGTTGAATTAAAATGAGCAGATCTCTATCTTTACCCACTTTGACATAACTCCTAATATCTTACCTCATACAGGACATTTCATAGGATGAGAATTTTGTCACCCATCTCAGAATCCTGTGTAGTATAAGGAAATACCATTAATCGTCAGAACAAAAAATCAACAATCAACAAAAATCTCACATTACTGCCCTCCTGGCAGAAGTGTGCCAGTCACCTGGGCGGCAGTTTGGGAGAGCCTGTGGTTACTGTATGACTGGAGCCCAGCTGTGGGTGCTCAGCATGGATGACTACACCATCCTGGGAGTGACCAAGGAGGGCTTCTTTGACAGAGCTCTTTGGTTCAGCAGGAAAGCAGCAATCAGATGTTTGCCATTAAGGAAAAGGCTTCCTCAGTCTCTCTCTGATACACAGAATTCTAGGAAAGAGGCTGTCCTGTTATCCAAAATGAAACACTCCAATATTGTCACCTTTAAAGAATCTTCGGAGGTTGAAGGTCATCTGTATATTGTGATGGAATATTGTGATGGAGGAGAGCTAATGCAAAAGATTAAACAGCAAAGAGGACAGTCATTTCCTAAAGATACAATACTTAATTGGTTTACACAAATGTGTCTGGAGTAAACCATAGCAATAGACTTCTTATGGGAAGAAACCAAGATTTACTCATCTTTGAGTCCCCTGCAGAGTTCAACCTACCAGATGCTCAACAAATGGTTACTGAATTAATGTTTTTCTTTTTGTAATTCACGATGCATAATATTGCTAATAATTTAGAGACCAAATGATTACCACATTGTTTTCAAAATTTTATTTACACTGAATCCTCAGTATCTTCCCTTAGTTTTTTTTTTATCAGAACATAAATTCCAAAGCTTAAAATCAGATATCTTATAGTATGTCACAAATGATTATGGAAAGAACAGTCTGATCATTTTTGAAGAAAATCTTTTGTAATTCTACAAACACTGATATTTACAATATTCTTTAATATAGATATGTACAATATGTCATATTTTAATTTGTAAAATATTTTAAATCATTAATTTTGTTACAGAACATTCCAAAATTCAAACTAATGAAAAGAATCCAATGACACTGATAATATTTCGAAAAAATGATACCAAGAATTTGTCAAGTCATGCAATACATATAGTAAACTTACACACAATACATACTATACATGTCAAATTCAGAAATTTAAAGGTATATGATTAAAATCATGCTAGAATCCAAATACAAGTGTATAACTCATAGACTGAAACAAGTGCTTTGTGGTAACCTATGAAACAGGAATACAAACTGAAAGCACTTGAACAGACTTCATAATTCCAAAGAGACTATCCTAGGAAACCTCAATGATAGCAAATCAGGCATTTCCTCCTAAAGTTAAAGTTTTTAGGGGTACATTCATAAACACTAACAGAAGAAAATAAAAACAAACTCAGGTTTTATGAACTAATTTTACCTATTCAAATTTAGTTCCACATAGAGCCCTAATCATCAATCACGCTTCTCTGGGAATTTTCCTTTTCTCCTGATGTAGCAGGAACATATTTATTATCTCCCCTGTTCCAGGAAGAATTTAAGGTAGAAGACAGATCCAGAAATACCAAAAAGTATAATTATAGGTTAAAGAAAAAACAAAAACAGAGTTTGGGGGAATGGCACACACAAAAACATTTAAGAAAAGGTCAGGAAATAACCTAATAAGTATGTTATTCTATATATTCCCACAGTGATATTCTAGCTATATTGAAAATTAATCTGTGAGAAACAAAGTATTGGTGAATTAGAGATGTGGATCAAATCTCTTTGTTCAGGTTTTGTTAATCTTGACGGAGCACATGATTATCAAAATGTGTGTGCTGCATTGGGTGCTTCACTGAAAGAAGTTTTTCTTACTGCCATACTGTGTGACACTAGATTTAGTCTCTAGTTATTATTGGTAGAGGAGAATGTTGGTGAAAAACAAAATGTGGGTACACTGCCTTGATTCATTCCCACTGAGAAGGCCATCAGCTGGATGCCGCTGATGACTTGAGGATAGGAAGCTACAAATTAGGCCAGATGACATGGCTCTTTTTTGGGCACAGGACAGAGCACCGATTCTAGGTTTTCTAACTGTAGCAGCTCATCCTTCAGCTCCCTTTTTAGGACGCAGCAAGGTAAGTGGGAAGAAGTTAAAGAACAGGAGGCTGGCTCAGCTGGATATGTTGAGGCCATAGTCTCCTCTGCTGCCCAAAGAGCTGCAGAGATTCTGATGGGGCTTAGAGTGCGTGTCACAGACATTCCTGTGGTTGGGGAAGGAAGAACATTCTGGAGAGAAGGCTGAGGCAGCACTAAAACAATTTCAGGGAAATATGAATACATCTATTCATCTTTATTGTATAGGAGTAGCTTTCAATAAAAGATCTTGTTCATATAAGAGGTAATTGGTAGAGGAAGCAAGGATAAAGGAAAGGACTTGGGAGAAGTGAGGCAAAAAAAAAGGCAGTAGGATGCTCTCCTTAGGTGTGGCACAAGTCTTAAAACTAGACTAAGGACCAACGAAAAACCATCGATCTAATGACTAAAATTAACTACTTGCCTTCTTTTTTTTTGAAGATCAGTGTTCTCAAGTAGTACTGCTGAGTTTTGGTTAGGCTGGGATTCTTCATAACCCAACTCCATTCCTATGAAGTTCAAGTCTATCAACCTTTAACAATGGGAACTGCAGTGCTCTTGGGTGGGGTGGCAATGACTACTCTAGCACAGTGATACCTTCAGAACATAGACAGGGTCAACCTATCCAATGCAATGCCTCAGGTTCACAATATTTTGAAAGGCCCACAAAATGTTTTAATATTTTTTTTAACTTCATGAGAAAAAAAAAAAAACGGAGCTTTAAGACTAAAAGAAACATTTTAAATCTAAATATAATAAATTCATTTTATACAAACATAGCTTTAAAATAGTTTTAAATTTTGTATGGAAGAAGGGATGCAAGAAGGCAAAGTATCTGGGCCAAGAAAAATCACCAGATAGCTCTGATTATAGGGTCTAACCAACTGTAGAAATGGAAACTGAAGATCATTTAAAAAGATTAGAGACGAATGGTTTAAGGTTAAAATAATGGAGGGGAGAAGAGAAAGAGAGTTTGATCTTCCTGATCTTTCACTGATTTTTCTTGTTTTGACTATTTCTTTGGAATTAAATTTTTAAGGAAAGCTGTCTAATAGAAGTATTTACAGCCAAGCCAGAACAAGAAACAAAGTTAAGCTCATTATGTTATAATCATGTGCAATAATATTAAATAACAGACTCAGGATGAAGAGACTGGGATATTTTTGAGTTCTGTCTCTACTTCTGCAAACATTATTAGGGGCAGGTTTTTCTTTTGGAGTCTGTCTCCTGAATTTCCTATATTACATGCTCTCTCAATTCTAGATTTCCTCTTTGATTCTCCAAATCCATGGCTGCAACTGCATAAAGTTGGCAGTGTGTTAAGAATATGAGAAGAGAATAAAAGAAGCAAGCAGAATGACTAGCAAAGGAGAGGAGAAAAACAGTAAATTTTCTGTATATTTCTCTGTATTTAAAAAAATATTTTATAAGATAAAAGTACTCAATATAAATACTAATGCTATAAATATTGTTTTAAAATTATTTTTTAAATTGTTCTTTCAAGGCTCTAAACTATGCCAATTACCATCCTTGAGTTCCTTATAGTATGGCTTGATTAGTAAATATGGTTAACCACTGACATTTAGGAGGCCCAGAATTGAGAACAGTACTTTTAACATTTTCTATCATCCAACTTCATCAGTATTATAGGGATATATATCAAACAAGGGAGCTAAAAATTACCACTTTCTAGTGTCCATTCCTCCATGTGTAATGGGGAAACGGATCCAAAGGAAGATGAGCACAAACTAATTATTGCCTTTCACAGAATCATATACTTCTTGTGCTTGAAGGGAAAATCAAAGTCATTTAAAATTCATACCCTTAATTTACAACTGAAGAGACTGGGGCTCAGAAAGGGATGTGATTTAAGTCACATGGCAAATCTGCTAGAAGAATTAGGGTGAGAATCAGATTTTGTGATTTTTAGTCTAGCATTCTTACATTTCTAACCCTTAATGTATTTATCTTTGTAAGTTTTGTCTTATCATTTATCCTAAATGCACAGAGAAAAACTACCACTCTTCTTTTAAAATGTTAATTTGAAAACTGCACAATTTCAAAATATAAAATTAAAAATAAGTAGTCCAATAAAATAAATCATAAAATTTTAGACCTGGAAGGATACCAGGAAGTTAATTTGGACCTTGGCTACACAAAAGAAGTTAGGCCAAGAGAAGATTAACTATACTTCCCTAAAATCACAAGGTTGAGACAAGACTCAGACAACCTAAAACTGCAAAGCTGCTTCTTTCAATACTGCCTTATTATTCCTTGGCTAATGATTACAACCAAATAAAGCAAAAATACAGAATCACATCCACTCTAGATAATAACTGTTAATATGCCTGGAAAATAGGTATAAATCAATTCTCTGCTCAATGGAAATAAACTAAAATCTATTAAATTTCAATAAATGAGGCAGAATGCTTGTTTCATTTGAAAACTTAAGTGTGGATAAAAATTCTAAGTTTGTGGTTGTTCAAAGATGAAGCAGACTGAATGGTGTCTTAGACTCAAGAATCTAACACTAAATTTGAAAGTTTGCAGTTCTCTAGATCAGCAGCCTGTTTTTTGTGAAAGATATGACCTAAGAATGGTTTTACATTTTAAAAATGTTATTAAAAAATATGAAGAAAGTCTGACAGAGACCACACGTAGCCAAAGAGCTGAAATTATATACTAACTAGTCCTTCACATTATAAAAGTTTGCTGAATTTTGACTGTTCTCTGAGTCAGGGCTATCTCTTTCACCTTGAAGTGAAGACCCTCTCCCCCTTTTCTTTTCAATTAAAGCTTTGCCTATAAATTCATAAAAAAGAAAAGACAAAGGTTTGCTGGGCTCCATTCAGAAAGGACATGAAACTGGGGTGGAATATGTAAAGATACTTGAAGGCTTTTTTGCTTGTTTTGCTTCTAAAAGCTAAATCTCTACTTAGACTTTATTGTAATTTATCTTCTCACAGTAGACAGTGGAGGAAAAAAGTCTTGTTTGAGGGTTATTAAAATGACTAGATCTAGTAAGATGTTTTATCACAGACTAATGGAAAGTGAACATATAATTGGAGCTAATTATTTTATGCATGTGAAATCCATAAACATTTCAGAAAACTGAGAAAACTATATATTCTAAAGTATGGTTGGCTTTTATAAAACACAATGGAAGCAAATATCTATGATTAAAAACCGGCAATTTAGGACTGAGGATACAGCACAGTGGTAGAGCACTGACCTAACATGCATTAAGCCTTGGGTTTGAGCCCTAGTACCAAAGGGAGGGAAAAATTGAACAAAACAAAACAAAACAAAACACCAAAACCAAACCCTGGTAATTTAATTCTCTTTCTCTGGTTTCTTCTGTTGGTTTTTAAGGTTTTCTCCTCATGCCTCTCCTGGTTCCCTTACAGCATGTTGTTATTTATTAATCATAGTTCTCCACTATGTTAATTATCTCAGTGACCACCCATCCATATCTCATTTGCAATCCCAATAACAAATACTCAAATCTCACCAGAACATATGCAAAGAATGGAAGTGCTTCTAATGAGATATGAAATGCCCAAGTGAAAAAAAGTGACTAGTTCAGGGAAAAAGCAAAAAGTAGGGATATTCCACTTATCAATATGAATATTTAACAGTAAAGCAGACCACCTGCATAAGTTTTCATAGTCTACTGCACTGCTTGATAAAGGACAGGAACACTGTGGTAAGCCCTGGTTTATGCAACACTCTAATAACCACTATATGAAAACAAGTCCATATCTCTTCCTTTTCATAAATTTATGTGGAAAAGTGTAGATTTTTGTCCACTAGAGAAAAATATCAGTCATGCCACAGTTAAATTACAATCATGTCAAGGTTATAACTTTAAAAGTAGGACCTATTTTGTAGCGATTAAAATGTCTTACTTTAATAATTACATTAAAAATTGCTTTGCACAGTCTCTTCAGTCACTCCATTTTCTTGCTTGCTTTTGTAATTGGAAAGGAACAAATTTTCTATTTGAGTCAAGAATTCCTCAGCAATGAAGCAATTAGTTACTTTGCTCAGAGTTTTCCTCAGACACTCCAAAAGCTAGTTGAAAAAAAATTTTTAACAAGTTAAGAAGAGGATCTACCTTAAATATCACTATTTTATCTCTTTCCAAACCTCACATTTCTTAATGATCAAATGAGAAACTCTCCTAAGTATGGCTGAAGACTGATTTATGTTCAACTGCCTGCTGAAGTACTAGAAACCAGTGAGGAATGCTTAGTTTGGTTCCCTTGCAACTTTACCAAGATAAACCCATGATTGTATATGTGATGATCTCTACTTTGGAAAAATTCGTGATTTTTGCTACATTTTTTTAATTATTACATTTACAGAGTAAAATAATACTGGGATATTAAAAGAAAAGCTATGAATCTAGTGATTTGGTAAAGTGCCTGATTAATCCATTTTGTCTCAAATGTAGAACACTTAAGAAAACTTAAATTGAACAACAAATAAACTAAGATAACTTTGAAATAATTACATTTTAGGGTCTATTCTTTTGATAAAATAGGTGAATGATTAGTGTTTGAAAAACCATTTTCACACACACACACACACACACACACAGGATATCTAAGCTCTAGATTATACCTTTCAATTTATCTTAATGCTTATGTACCAATTTCATTGAAAGATTTGCAAAATTGAAAACTTGGGACTTAATGGGCTAATGTGCAAGGCCCCAGGTTCAATCCCCAGCACCACAAAGAAACAAAACAAAGCAAAACAAAAAATCATGTAGATAAAAATGTTTAAGTCTCTACTTTTCAAAATTTTAGAATGTTAGGATCTATTTTCTGGGAAATGTGTATATTAGTCTTTCAGTAGCATGTGGAAAAATGTGGATATAAAATTAAGAAGTAAAAAGATATTGAAAATTAATGCTTAAAAATTTTCTATTCCCAAATTGCTACCAAAAAATTCCAAGACAAAGGTTGCCAGTCTACTCATTATAAAAGCAAAATTAGAAGTGAGATAAAATAATTCAAGGCTCTTATTTCCTACTAAAATTTAAATAAAAAGATCATTTAAATTTGTAGGTTTACACTATCATTCTTAAAAATGGTCAATTGTTAAGGCTAGAGGGAAAACATGGTGCTTTTGAATTTAATAAAAATATTCTCCATTGTGCACAATAATAATCTGCTAAGAAATTCATCAGTCAACACTGACAAATTTATTCTAAAATAGTATTATTTCTATGTGTAAGTTTGGGCAACAAAACACATGACTAATTATCTTCTAGAAATTAATTTTAGAAAGGAAAAAGCAATAAAGAAACTACATAGAAAATGTATCCACAAAGCATTAGGCATCAAGGGAAAACACATCTAGATGAATAGCTTTGGAATCTGTGAACAACAGAATCAATTAAAACAAAGGCAGCTTACTTTCTGCAAACAAGTCAGGTCAGAATCCCGGCGAAAGATTTTATCCATGGGGACACTGCTATAGGAAGAAATACGAAAACAAACTGATGAAACAAATACTATAAGGTAATCAGTTGTGTAATAAACTATCACTGATATCATACATCACAATTTTATTTTAACTTGGGTTTTCTCTAAAATAATTTAATGAGAAACACTGCAGATGTGCAACCATCTCAAACCACAGCACATACCTATGGGAGAGCCTGTATTTTTCTATTATCCATCTTGTCTTTTCAAACACTAATCCCCACCGAGGTTCTTCTAACATCTGCTGTACTTCAAATTTGTAAGGTAAACCTAGAAAACCATAAAGAAGCATATTTTTAACTATTTCTTAAATCTCCAGTCTCCTTTCAATTACTTAAAATTCCCTTCAGTGTTTTAACAACCACAGCTTGGCAGACCAGCTGAACAGCACTTTAAACATAAAGGACAGTCATTAAATATTTGTTGCCTGACTGTACTTGGTCCACCAAGCATATTAATGCCAAGCTATTAATAATAATGAAGAAAAGTAAAAGTGACACTTTCTTGACAATTCTACAAAAGGCACTGTGAGAAGTGGAGTGATCACATAATTTATCATCCAAATCAAAAGACTATTATAATGAAAGGGGACAAAAGTAATAACTATGCCTGAACCGCAGGCTTAAACTGGGACTGTCCTAGGCAAGCCAAGACATATGGCCATCCTAGTGATAATTTGTTTTTTCTTTTTTTACACGTTATCAAGCTTACAACAATGCTATAAGTTAGGCAGCATTATTCCTATTTATCAGAGGAGAAAAAATGAAGTTAAGCTAGGTTAAATACAGTCTTCAGGTCAGCAATGTTGGAACTTAGATTTCAAATCACCTCTATTAGGTGCTAGTCTAAGACTCATGGAATGGGATCAACCTTGGGTAGGCAGCAACTGCAGATGAGTCACAGTTATCACACCAAACTCTGGAGGAGGGGAGCCCAAAGGGTGGACATCACCACATGGTGAGCCATCTAAGCAATCTGTCACATATCCTTCAAGACTGTCATGTAAATCTATCTACAGTATACTGAAAGAACAGCTATAGTTATTTATTACCAAAGGTTTACCATGTGCCAGGCATTAGGTGCTTCAAATATGTGAAGTCACTGAAATGAAATAGTTACTATTATTGTCCCCATTTTTCAATGAGGACACTGAGCCAGGAAAAGGTTATAAACTTATTTATGGTCATCTATAAGAAGGACTTGAACCCCCAGGTAGTCAGGCTTGATGATTTATGTTTCTAACTTTTACATTGTATGACCTCTCAATTGAGGTTTTTTGCTATAAGAAGGCTTTTCAAGTTAACAAAAATCCAGCAAATCAGAAGGCAAAAGAATGAGAGGCGAAGGGAAGAAAAAAAAAAAAAATTATTCTTCACAATGAAACAAAAGACGCTCCAAAAAAGGCTCCTCCAACGCCACTCCCAGCTGAGTTTGGAAAGAAGGAAGAGGACAGCAAGTCTATGATGACTTTTATTTTTTCCCTTTTCCATTTCTCAATTGCCCTACCCTCCATTTTATTTCTCCCCTGCAGAAACTTAAGAAGACTGATATGTTATAGTACAGGAGTTATTAAGCAAATTCTTCTGGTGATAACAACAGTTTACTGACATGTTCTGATTACCAACTAAGCAGATACCAGCTATAATTGTAACCACTTATTGAAAACCTATTATTTGCTAAACACTTCACATACATTACCAACAATCCCTCAGCTATCTACCCTGTAAGCAAGGTAATATTTTTTTCTCATTTTACAGAAGTGGCAAAAAAGAATGAGAGGGCCTAAGTAATCTGCCCAAGGTAAAATAACTAGTCAATGTCAAAAGCTGATATCTGATTATAGATGAGTGATGTCTACTCCTAATGAAAATTGAAAATGGGAATAAAGAAAGGTAAATAATGCATTTCCAATCAGGGCTGATGGAAAAATACACACACACACATATACACACAAACTATACAGAGATCTATTTGGCATCAAGAAAATTTTTCTAAGTTAAAGGCACTAACGTAAAAATTTCCTTTTGTATAGAATATTTTTATCCACTGAAATATTAGAAAAAAACTAATCAGTAGATATATTTCCTGACTGATACAAGTACAAAAAACACTTAACCAGTAGACATTTTAAAGATAGGAACAGAGTTAAAAGCACTGTAGCACAAGGTATCCCATGACTTCTGTAAAACCTTAATTCTTGTACCAAAGGATTACCAAGAGAAACAAAGCAAAGAACCTAAGATTAATCTTGCATGCAGTTCTAACAATGGACAAGTCACTAACCAGGCAGCTCTATTCAACAGAACTTTCTGTAATGATGAGTGCTGAATTCGTATGCTGTCCAAGGAGAGCTTATCAAGTGGTTCCTGCCCTTCCTGAGCTAGTTCCTTCACACACACTGATCTGTATTTTGCTAAATACCTGAGGGGCCCTTCCATAAATCTTCAAAATTCACTCTCAAATTATTTGGCTTTCTGTTTGTTCTCTAGGAACTTAGCTGCCTTGGACTTCTTCTAACCTCCATCACCTCAACTCAGTGAGCTAAGTTCTGGTGGCTTTCTACTCCTGTGCCATATCTAGAAACTCTTTTAAGTCAGTAAGTCATGGTAATTGGGGCTCAATTCCTTCCTTTCCTATCTCTAGGAATCATCTTTCTTTGGTGCCTGAAGTTGCGTCCTAAATACCATTGTTTGATATATTTGTCTAGTGTTTTGGTTGTTTCAGACAGGTCTCTGTTACTTCATTTTGGCTAGAAGCAGAATTACATGAAGTGAATTTTAAACTTCATTTAATTCTAATGAAGTTTAAAGTCACATGTATCCAATATTTATTGTATTAAATGGCATCAGAATAAAGGCTCTTAAGCAAAATCTAGCCAATTATAGGAAGTGGTTTAAATTGAGAACAAGTTGAAGGTGTTTCTTTTGTAAATCTTTGTAAAATTATACTAAGCCAAAGAATGACTATATCATGTGTTTTGCTCAAATGGGCATTTTAGACTAAAGTTAAAATCAATGTTATCCATTCAATAAAACCCAACAGTGTTGCCCACCTCCTAGATGCAAGACAATTGATCAGGTGCTACTGGGGATGCAAAGACAATTAAGACAATAGTCCCTGCTCTTTAAAGAAAGTAAAATTTTAACAAGACTCACAAAACAGAGAGTATCTAATGGTAAATGACATGGGGATAGTGCTGGGAAGTCTAACAAATATAGGACATCCAAGTGAGATGATTAAAAATGAAATGATTCAACTAATATTCATTTAGTTTAAATGCCAGGTCTTGTACTAGTAACAGGATAGAAAAATGAGTGCAATATACACATACCCATAATGATACTCATGATTTAATCTCAGTATTCAGAGAAAACCTGAACTTGAACAGTGGTAGTAAGAACAAAGAGACAAAAACATCCTAGAAGAGCCAACTGCTTCTCCTCCAACCATTTCATTTCCATATATGTTCCCTTCCTTTTCTAGTCTGGTATACTAATTCCCTATCCAGCTAAGGATGGCTAGATCACAAGTAGACATAAAATCCAGAGGAAACTAGATGTCTGATGGGATAAGCCAACAAAATTCTTTCATGAGACAGAATGGGAATTAAAAGATATTAAAAGAGTTAGTCATTGGTAAACCTTTATCACTACAAGATGATGGAGAGCGAGGGTTTTTTTACCCCTTTTCCATTTCCGATACAGAGAAAGCCAGTCCGCATTTATAAACATACTTTCATGAGATCAGGGACTTTGTCTGTTTTATTGATTGCAGTTTCTCCAGCATATATAGCATTCTCCTACCACATATACTGCTTGCCCATAACTTTTCTCCACATTTTAAACCTTGTACCCAGTTGTCATGGTAACACAAGGGGCTATTATATAAAGAAGAAAGTGGTTACACTAGATGGGACAAAAACAGTGATTCCCTAGTTAATGGACAAATTTTCCATAAGATAGTTTTGCATAGCTGTAAATTCTTTGATTTGCAGAATTCAAAGAAATGAGAACAGAAATAGTAGGAAGCTGTTATTGTTGAAAACTTACGATATGAGCCATCTGGACTAATTTCCTCACTTATAACCAGGCAGGTAATCTGGGAATATGGTAAAGGATTATTTCGATTATAGGGACTAATAATCATCCCAATGAACTTTGCACCTCCTCTGGAGAAGTAACTCTATAAAAAAAGTAAAATTAGTTTCAACTACATAAATTTTAAAAAGTCAGTATTTATCCACACTAACATCTAATGGGGGGAAGGAAACAAAAAGGTATATTACGAACCTCATATCCAAACCGACTAAATGAAATTCTATATGTATTCATTTCACACTGTAAAATTTTTAGGCTAAAATGTGTTGAACCCAATCTGAAATGACCCTTTTTTAAAAAAAAATCACATAGCCTACAAAAATTTACATTGGCCATTAATATGTTTACTAATTATAGATATTTTTCAACTACAATCTACAAATAACTGTCCACAGCTAAAACACTCATACAACAAACATAAAATTACAGAAAAAAAAACAAAAAAAACTTGTTTTCTTCAGATGGGTAAATTATATGAATGTTTCTACTTTTTTCCTATTGTTTTTAGAAGGCTCTGGGAATATCAGTGTTACTTTTGTGTCTTGTCTATACTAAAGAAAACTGCTGACTTTCCAAATGCTTATACGAACAAGTATTACTCTAACAATCAGAGAAAAAAAATCCAAGTTACTTCAAAATCCCAGATGTAAAGACTATAAAAAACAATATATTTATTTAAATAAAAAACAATGGGGGATGTGTAATCATGTACAGCAGACAAATATACAATACCTATAAACACACCTGGTATTTGGCTTGTGTGTCAATATCTCGTAAGGAAGGATTAGGATCAAATGCAGGATGAGAATGATACCACCCAATAACACTGTAACCTCTTACAGCCAAGGTTTCTGAGGCCTGTGTTTGTGATACAGGATCCATCTCACATTGCAGTCCTGTACTCAGACTGTTACATGGTTCTGCTGCACAGACCTATAAAAGATTGAGCTTCATATGATTTACTGAAATCATCTTAATTCTATTACTTGCAAATGAATTACACTCCCAAAGTGTGATTGTACACTACAAACTTACCATGCATTTTTCTATTGTAACAAGATCATGATAACGACTAGTTTTCAGGATCACACCATATAATACCTGTGCAAAGGTATTCTTTCAACAGTGCCTGTTATTTATAATAACAATTTCAACTTGATATGCAACAGAATAATATATATTGACTTTGAACTAAAAGTATCAATACATATTTTTGGCCTCTTAAAAGTTATAGCTTTTTATTGATAAAGGTAGTGAGAGGCCAAGGTTTGGCAGTACTCTTTCTTGATGAAAAAAACAAACAGGAGCTCATTATATGAACTGTAAGTCACTTCTGGGAATAAATAACTTCTACATTTGCATAATCTCACAATACAATAAGGAAAGTCTATTTTAAGATAAATACTCCATAAAAATATTTAGTGCGGCAGCAAGATTAATAGTAATTAAAACACTTGAAATTTTTAAAAATTTGATCTAATTAGTTGCACATGACAGAACTTTTTTTTTAAAAAGAAAGAACTTACTTCAACTATCTTATCAACTTCTGAGTATCTTCCTCCTAACAGACCAATTACTTCTGCCATAGAAACATGAGCATGCTAAAAGAAATACAACATAGACTTAGTTCAAACGCACAAACCATTTGATGAAAATCAGAATTAAACTCACTATTACAGGATAGTCACTTGTAAGTATTACTATGCTTTTCTAAAATAAGGTTCACACAGGTTAACTAGATGTGAGGCCCAGCAGAGATTTCAGCTCGCTCTTCACTGCTGACTGAGAAGTTTTGAAGCAAACAATTTAACATCCCAAGATGCCACTTTTTCACTTAAAAATGAAGACATTATTTGTTCTCCCTATTCAAGAAAAGCATTACAAGGATACAAAGTAAAATTTACTCTGGGTCCTTCTATAGAAAAACACCACAAACTTACACAACTGTTAGAGGTATTGGTAGTTTAGTGCAAACAAGGAACCTCCAAATTACAGAAGTTGTGCTTTGTTTCAGTAATCCAAAAGGCAGCAGACATGAGATATTAGGAAATGAAAATAGGGTTAATGATGGCAAACAGTCTGCAAAACTCACATTAATTTATTTTTCTCTAAAATAGGGAAACATGCAATTGTCTGGCTTTTCTTCAAAAGAAAAGACTTATTTTTAGATTCCTTGTCTTAAAAGAGGATAGTTAAGATCCAAAATACACGTCTTCCATACTCTCTCTTATGCCTGCAATAAAAATACAACAAGAACAGAAATCAGAATAAGTCAAGACAATAGATTATCCTTACCAAATCCATTATTAAAAGTGCTTCTGAAGCCACTTTCACCTGAAATGGCTCCTGAAATATAAAAAAAAAAAAGGGGGGGAGCATAAAAATAAGAGACTGTGTTCTCCCCAACTCAAATGTCCACCCTTTTCTCCTTTACCTCTCCCACCAAATTCTCACCACTAATCAAAGCTCAATGCAAGCTAGACTTTTTAAGAAAATTACCCTACAAACTCCAGCAGGAAGATATTTCCTCTCATTTTCCATCTGTACCAATCATCTGACCTTAATATATCTCACCTTGTCTGATCTTTTATATACATATTCCTTGTATATACAGAATAAGAAAAAACATTTCTTGTCAGACAGGGGCATTACCTATGGTTAGTCAATGATATATAAATAGTACCTGCTTTTCTTCACTGAAAAAATTACAAGGTATCAGCTGGAAGGGATCAAATGAGCTGAAAAGAAAAAAAATATTCATTTTTAATGTAATCTCAATAAGATTAGGAAAATTATAAAATTATTTACAAATTTGAAAATGTATATCAATAATCTAAACTCGAATTGTCTGAGAAAAATATTAAACTAGAAAAATTTCTTAGGACATTCCATACAACCCTTTTTAAAGAAATCATAAGCAACTTAATTTTCTAATACCCAAAGAGAACAAGATAAACGGTCAAAAATGTTTCCTATACTGAAAGCAGAATTTTTAAAAGTTCCATGAAAGGTAACTAATTTCCTGACGTTAAGACATCAAAGTTTGTGGATGTTTCTCAAAAACACTTCGTCAGTACAGTGTGCCTGCCACAGAGCAAATTCAAAGAATATTTTTAAAATAAATGAGTAACAAATAGTTCTGTTAAAGAAATTAACGTACATAGGAAGTTCTACAATAAGCTCTTATTTTATCATATAAAGAGATTAAAATGGGGAACCTAAGCAAATCTAAATAAAAGCCATGTGTAAACCTGAAGGACGTGTCAAAACTACGTTGACCAGTAAAAAATTTGAGGTTTGAGAAAAAAACTGAAACACATTACAAGTTATTTTAGGCTATGCTCACAGAAAGAAAGATGTTCAAGATGAAAAAGATTTAGACTATTATGTTTCCATTCTACCAAAGAGACTATTAGTATCAAAAGGACATTGTATATTGCTTAATACTGTATCCCAAGGGCCTAGGACAGTGCCTGAAACACAGAAGGCATTAAAAAATATATGTTGAGTAATAAGAACTTTAAATTACCTGAATAAAAAGGAACTCAAGGACAAGACAGATGAGAAAAATAAAAAGAACAGAGGAGAATGTCCCAGAACACTTAAGAACCTTGAATATGGAGCCTCTGTCAATGCTTCTTGATGATTAGAGGACTATAGATTGGCATTGGGCTAAAATATTAGAAAGCAGACATCAGACTTGAGAATTAGATGCTGACTACTGGGAAAACTCTAGAAATGATTTTTAAACAGCTGATTTGTGAGGCTTTACTGCATGAAGGGGTAAATTAATGGGTTTAGGAAAACTGAAGTCATGATAAAGAGATTTTTCATTGATGTGTCTGATAGGAATAACTGGGTAAAACCAGCAGACTACATAAGGTTCAAATTATTTTATATCCAAATTTAAGCCAAGACACATGCTATCATTACTTTTCTGAATAGATGAAGAAATACGGGTTAATTATGGTAATAGATGTATCTGACTGAACAATGATGTCTGACATTTATTTGTATTCCATTTAAACATTTTATGTGGCAATTAACACCAGAAAAGGCAAACTTATTGAAATGTTGATGATTCAGTGGCACAAAGACTAAAATGTGAAAAGTAGATCTGAATTTGAAAAAGTCCTGACACACTGGAATGACTTGAAAATCAAAATAAGCCTTAAGTTTCATAGATTCAGAAATCAAATGTTTGAAAACTCAGTGAAGACGCCTGGCTTACAGATGACTGTATCTTTTTTACGTAGCCTAATATATGTTCTTAACAGTTAAGTTTTAATTTCTACTTCACAAAAGCAATATATAATGGTAGTGAATTATATATTACTAGAAAATATGGGATTCTTTTTTTTTTAATTTTTTTTTTTTTAGTTGTAGATGGACACAATACCTGTATTTATTTATTTTTATGTGGTGCTGAGGATCAAACCCAGTGCCTCACATGTGCTAGGCTAGGTGAGTGCCCTGCCACTGAGCCACAGTCCCAGCCCCAGGAATATGGATTTTTAAGCCTTACTGTCTGGGCTTAAATCCAGCTCCAACACTAAGCATCAGCAAGTTACTAAATTGTCCTTTGTCTCTCAGTTGTTGATTTGTAATATGAGAGTGATAATATTAACTATTGCAGAGGTTATTATAAGGATTAAATGGTTTAATATATGTGAACAGCTTAAAACACTAACCCTGTTAGCTATTAATTATTACTTCATAAATGAGGAGATGAGGTCTATACCAAGGGCATATAACTTCCAAGAAAATAACCTAGTAGCATTCCTGGATATCTTGTTTTAAAAGGGACAGTGATGAAACTATGGTTTATTCAGTGAGGAATCTGTAGGAAGTGAGAGGTCTTCTAGAAAATCAAGGCATTTAACTTACTTGGAGACCCTTAAATTTTACTAATTAGTCTCTCTATATATGTATGTGTGTGTATATATATATATATATATATATATATATATATATGAAGATTGAACCCCGGGGCACTTAACCACTAAACCACATCCCTGGCCTTTTTTACTTTTTATTTTGAGACAGGTTCTTGCTGAATTGCTTATGGCCTTGCTAAGTTACTAAGTCTGGTTCTGAACTTGAGATCTTCCTGACTCAGCCTTCTGAGCTACTGGGATTACAGGCATGCACTACTGCACCAGCCAGTTCATGTGTATTTTGAGAGAACTAGTCACTTCCTGAGGTTACTTGACCATTTCTGGAGGAGTTGAAAGACCGCATGTCAAAAACAAGGTCCTTTTGTAACATGTGTTGGATCCTATGTTCACTCAACCTGAAGGTTAAAAAATTTGATTATCAGTGGAAAAAAAATTCTAAAATTTTATGATTCTTTTAATTAAAAATCTTTTAACTGATCAATCTTAGTGAATAGCATAATGCGGGTATTAGACATTTGCCCATACATTTTCTGTGTGGTAGGTTAAAACAATTACAATTACATAATACTGTACCTTTTTGTTGATCTTGACACTTTTGAAGATTTAACAGGTTTGCCCTTTTCCTCTTCTCTTCTTTTTGCCAACTCTTCAGCAGAGAGATGCTAAAACAAAACACCAGTTGTTATCATATTCCACCAACTACACAGATGGAGAAGTAACAAAACAAGGTCCTTTAAAAACCAAATTCAAGCTTATACAGTATGGCCAGTGACATTAGCTAGCACTCACTCTATTCTCTGTAATGGGAAAGCAGCATACTACAAGAGACTGAACTGTAACTGCCTCTATTTCCAACAGACGCACGTTCAACTTTTGCCCCCCCCCCCACAAAGCTGGGAAATTTTTATTAATCCTTTTTTAAAAAAATGTAACATAAAATTACAACAAATTAAAAAAAAAAAAAGGAACCTGAATTTTAGTAACAATTTGGAACAATCTGCAGAAGTGGCAGCAGCAGGAGAAAAGATTTAATTAGGTTGATTTTCTGTGGTGGATGGTTGTTCACAGTCTCACAGTAATGGAAGCTGCACATTTTTTTCGAAGGGACTGGAGAAGCTGTTGGAGGTTTGCTTCTCCAGGCAGCAAACGACACAAACCAAGGGTCTGGGGATCTTCACACTATCCCAAGATCTGAGTGGGATGTACTTTTGAAGGATGTGCAATGCTCAATCTTAAGTGTGACAAAAACTGACAAGTAGGATGTTTATGTACTCAGGAAGAGCAGCATTATTATCTCCAAGAGATTTTTCATTTTGAATACCTGAGGCACCACCCTCTTGCTGAAAGCACTGGTTCCCCTGTTGAAGCTTGCTAGGGCTTAGAGTGGGTCTGACTCAATTCAAAGCTTCTTTTATTCTCTTAAGAATTTCATGAAGCCTTCTCATCAAGGATACCACACCAGAATTTCCAGGAAGAAACGATTTCTTAATGCATTTTTCCAAATGGAGCAGCATATTGGTATGGGATGTACAAATTCTGACTATTGGTACTAGAAGACTGAATTTCCCAGAAAGTCCAGGTAATAAGTCAACCAGCTCAAACCCTGGAAATTTTAATGAGTGAACTTGACCCAACAGTTATGGACCAGTTCTATATGAAAGATGAAAGATGAAGGATGTCACTCATCAGAGTGGAACTTGTAACCTGATACCAGGTTCTGTCATTGATGCCACATTCGTCAATCCTTTTGAGTATTAATGAATGGAATAAAATCAGATGGAATTTACTGAGTATTCATATCACTCTCATAACCAGAATTTTCTATGTTAGCTTTGAAACAAACTGAAGTCAGATCTCTTATGATGACCTGATCAACAAAGTTGGGAAGTATTCAAACCAGGAAAATCTGTGGACCACCTTGTTCGTTAATCAGAGTTCTAAATGTCCACACAGTACTTTTCTTCACCCCAGAAGATGTTGAAAGTTTTAAAACATCTTGATTCTCAGAGTGCTATGGTTCAATGATTACATTTTGTTTTTACCCAGTTTTGCCAAGAGACAACAGCAACAGCAGAGTTGATATTATTAAGGAAATGAAGAAAAAAAACACACAAAAAAGAACACACATAGAAGATGGTGCCTGTTTTCTAGATTTTGATACTGGGAGCCATGCTTTCCATAACCACCACCCTGTAGCTACAGAAAGCCTAGATATAATGATAGTGTAATCATTGTGAAGTGTATGCATTATTATATAAAGGAGTCAGATATCTTGTGTGAATGCTCTCTTCTGTGTTTAGGTATTCTATTCCACTCTTGCTGTCAAACTGAAGTGCATGTAGAAAAAAACTCTTACTATATGAAACTTTACAACACACTTGTGAAAACACTCAATTTGGTTTATGCACAGTGTATTATTGCTGCAGGTACTGTCCAAAACTTCCCACAGACAAGGACTTCATCCTCATTAGGTGTTGGCATCAGCATAACCATCTGGAACTGTTCTATAAAACTGCTGCCAGAATTTTATATTCAGTTCTTTCACTTTCTAGAACATATTCTCTTCTGTTATTGAAACCAGTTTCTACTTCATATAATGCTTTTTTGCATAGCAATTAAATTTTCTTTTACAAGTCCTTCAGAAAATGATACCAATTACTCATTTTGTATATTATTATTTTAGTAATTATTTCTGTGTTTGTAGTCCTTTGATTTTTTTTTCCCTCAACCTGGTGTCTTCCCTCCAGTTCCATAAATGAGCAATACACTTATACTGTGGTTTTATATGCTAATCTTATGGGGAAATGGGAAAAGTCTCTGGGCTTAATTTTCTTTTAAGGGCATATTAATTTGGCCTCCTTTTTATTGGCAAGGGCTCTTTTGGAAGGTAAATGACAAAATTAAATGCTTCCCACAAAAAATGTTAAGCATCTCCAATGTTTACTGGCAGGGAGGACACATAGTTATAGATTGAGATTAGTGTGTGCTGACTGACTTGTATACCCTAAAGCTAGTGCTGTGCTCTTAATAAATAAGATTAGCTTCTAATGGAGTACCCTGTATTTACGAAACTTGCTAAATAGTGGTATAAAAGGATTTTTATCACTAGTAGATAGTAGGGAGATTTAGCATATAGATTGTCCTAGATTCATTAAGACCTGTCAGCTTGGATCGTCCACTTTAACTTTTACTTTTAGTACCATTGCCACTAATTTCCTTTAATAGTGTACTGTAAAATTTTGGTTCAAAGCAGAATCAGTGGTTGTCCACTTTAAGACTTGAGAAATTCTGTGATTCAGTGATACATACATGTTCAGACTTCATATATTCCTATTATCATCTTCCTTCCACCAAGGTATTCACAGGATCAAATGAATGACTGCCCAGAAGGAAAACTGTCCAGGTTATTCATATATTATTATGTAGGCAGAATGTATGGATAGATTAAAAAGCATTAAAATTCTACAAATATTCAGTGGGAAATGACAATATAGGCTTTCAAGAGTGCGATCTTTTTAGCTTTATTTGCGAATACTGTGGTAGTTAAGCAACTGAGAGAAACAGCAAAAGTGACCACATTTGTGTCTCTTGAACTTCAAATATTTCTTGATAATTTCTGGATTGATGCAGTGAAGCTTTGTTCCTTCCGTAATTATAAACAAAACACATTTTTCAGTGTTACTAAACATAAAATCTACTTGGTTTGAAATCAAGTGGTTGGAACACTGTTTGACTTACATCTCAAGCATGCTGATGATGGAATGTTTCATTGAGGAAGCTTTCAATCACCTTGATCTGTTTGATTCTGTATTGAGCACAGCACCTAATGCTTTGACTTCTCTGTGAGGACCAAGGTGGATTTTGTTTTGGAGCAGTATCCCAGTAGACTGGTCATGTTTGTGGGCCTTAAAATTTTTGGACCAACCCTATGGAATTTGGCATAGGTTTTGTCTTTCCTAACAGAAATATAAGTTCCTTATGGTAAGAAACCATGTATTACTTATTATTAATGCCTATAAGAGTGTTCAAGTGCTAAGGTTGGGGGCAGGAAATGGAAAGGGACAACATTTATCTAGTACCTTATGCATGTCGTCTTAGTGAGTACCTAACAGTAAGACCTTTATATATTTCATCTCATGTATTTCTTACAAAAATCCTTTCAGGGAAGTACTTTTAATCAAGTATCATAAATTAAAAAAACACAAGATTTAGTGAGGTTAAATAGTTGCTCAAGGTAAGAGCCATTGAAACACATTCGTGCATTCCTTCCATTCTATTGTACTGGCTATTTACACAACAAAGTATATATTTAGAACAGGTGTGTGCATGTGTGTACACACAAACACATTCATTGCCTGCATTTTCATTTAAGAATTATTAGAAAAACATTTCAATATTTGTATTTCAATGTGTAACGTTTAGAACAACATTTTAAACATTTTAAATCAGAACATCATTCAATAAGTATTTAATGAAATAGGCATACCAACTCTTTGGCTTGGCATATATTTTTGAGCTAGAAACAAGACATGTACAGAGAGAGAACCGAAGTGCTAAAAATAAGTCAAAACTCCTAACTAACTGCACAACAAAGCTTTCCATTTTTGTGGCTTCCTGAAAACTTCTAGACAAACAAATTAACATGTGACTAAAGATGTCTATGTGTAAACACATGAAACAATTGTAATACATATGACATTAAAATATACAAATGTATATTGACAAAAAGTATCAGGGATAAGCCATGTAAAAGGTCAAAATTACCTCAAATGTTTGTCCTTCTAAGTCCTTCGCATCACACCAGTTTCCCCAGGGATCTCGAACCCTTCGTCTCCTTGTACGCTATGATGAGAATACAATAAAGCAAAAGGTAACCAGATTAACTTGGAGAAATTACTGCACATTAATACACAAAACCAAAACAATAAATATCAAAACTCCATTATCAATTTAAATATTATGATCTCTGATCACCAATGACTCACTAAACTTTATTTATGTTCAGTTGGTACTCTACTTAGAAATACATCAGTAATTGTGAGCTAAAGGTGAAAGCACTGGCAGCAGGTGAGGAGAGTGTGGGCTAAGTGATGAGACAGAGGCATTGTTTAAAAAAAAAAATTAGTGATGATTTTCTGTACTTTACTTGTATTTCTTAATTTTCATTTCCGTTCACCATTTAGAAGCTAAAAACCTAGGATGAAAATATTTTTAAGACCAGAAAGAACCGCCCAGGAATGGCTTCCCTTTGTATTGCAGCTTTAGAAGAGACTATGAAGTTATACAGTGAAAAATTACAGAATTTGACATTACTAATATCCAGTTTTCAAACCTCAACACTGAGACCTTTAAGATGGATCAGCTATGAAAGGGCAGTATGACATATATTTCCAGAAAGAAAACATTCTATCTTAAGAATGAACCTAGGTAGAAGTAGTTTGCAGCCTCAATACTGAGAAAAATAGCACTGAATAATACTTTTTTTTTCCATTTATTTTACCTATTACCAACTTTACCTACTGTCTTATAGGAGACTTTATGGAAAACTTATTTTTAAATCAAGATTCACAAACTTTACATATTATAAAATTCACTGATTCTAAGAATTAAAAAAAAAAAAGGTTATTTCAAAAAGCTGATTCTTAAGGTAAGAATTTTTAAAGACACAAAAATAACAAAATGAAAGAGAAAAATAGAACTGAACTGTAGTTTTTTGTTATTGTTTTTGGTGGTGCTAGGGATTGAGCCCATAGTCTCCTGCATACTAGGCAAGTACTCTACTACTGAGTCAACATCAGTAGCCCCCTGAACTGTGAAATTTAAAAAGACACATTCTAAATCAAAATTAAACAGTCCCAAACCACTTTAACAAAACATTATGGTTTTGCATAATGTTTATCAATGCATTTTAAGGCTTTTATAGTTTGACTCATAAATCACCATGAATTGAACAGAAGCTAAAAAAATATATGTCTAAGGTAAAGTGCAAGAGAAAACATGTGCTTCCACTAAGTGGCCATTTGTTAAGAGTTAGAGAAGTAGGCATACTTTACTAAACTGATAAGGAGTAATGTAGAGGAATTATTAGAAAAATGGTTGTTTACCATAGACTGCAGACGCTGGGCAAGCTGGTATGCTTCTACTGCATCTTTTCTGTCTCTGATTCGTACTTTATCAACTGGTTGTGGTCTATTATATACAGCCTGTTCTATTGGAGTTCAGGAAAGATAAAACAATATATTATTTGGGAAATTCACTCGTTAAAGAGGAAGACACATTTATAAAGACCTTTTTAGCTGAGCACCTATGATTTTTATTCCATAATCATACATTTGATGTATGTACTATGCTGTAGTTCCCAGATAAAAGTAATGCTAATTATTAAAAGGGAATTTCAGTAAAACAGATTTAGGAATCAGTAATCTATTTAATTTTTGATTCCTGAACTTACTTTGCTCACTTTGGCAGTCTAATACAGATCATTTTTCTTTTAATAGCTAAGGAAGCTAAAATGTCTTCATTTTCCTGAAAAGCTGATTTCTAAATATAGGGCTTTGGGGCAAACTGAGCTACTGCAATGAAAAACAGGCCCCCAGACTATAAATTCTCTGCCTATATAAAATGAAATAAAATTACTATGAGTTTTCTGGTGAGTTGTCTCACTTTCACAGATAAAAACAGAATATACTCCTCTTAAATAAACCATGGGTTTTAAAAATCTAGTTATCTTATGCAACTGTGGCTATAAGCTTTCTTCAGAAAGTTTTGTTGTGTCAGCTCAATGAAAGGATGGAATACATTTTGAAATACACATATACCTCAACTTTAAATATTAAAAAAAAAAAAAAAAAAAAAAAACTGGGCAAAAGAACTTTCTTCCATTAAAATATTTTGGCACTTTTAATACATTTAAGGATTGAGGCTCTTAAATTATTTCCTTTATTTAATCATTACTATCATAATGCAGTACAGGTAGAATAACCCTAATCCCAATGCTCAAGGCCAGAAGTACTTTAGATTTCATACTTTTTTCAGATTTTGGAATATCTGCATAGAAATGCTTCCAATGTCTTTAACTTTTAAGCCATGTTGCCTCACCTGTATGTATAAATTTAGGTGAACCATTAATAGACTTTTCGTAAAATTATTTTACTTTTGTGTGACAAAGGACAACATTCTTAAATTATTTCTATTATAGTATTTTTCCTCTAAAATTATACCTTCAGTGTTCATTGTAGATCAAAAGAAACACAGTTTAATCAACAAAAAAAATCTGTTTTACAGCAAAATCTTAATTATTTATCTATTCCATAATGTTATCTCTTTGAATTCTATATACTTAAATCTACTTGAATTCTAATCATCATAGAAATTAATGGGTACTATAAGGATAAAAAAATGTTGAGTAAAAGATGTTGTTGGGTTTTTATTTTTACCACATCCAAAATTGATTGCTCCTATCAACTCGAGGTATGTATGAATCCGTCCAATACAATTAACATCCCCACAGTTCTTCAGGCCAGGACGTACTGAGGTCTTATTTAAGTATTTCGGTTTGCATATCTCCCTAATTAAGAGATGGAAGTACAATTATTTTGGATAAATAAAAACATGAAAAAAGATTTCTGGGGAAAACTTTTATTATATGAAATATCTTAAAATTTTACCCGTCTCAATGTATAAATGTGTATAGCAAATATAATACATAACCCAAGTGTACTTTTTTCTGAAATCTTTAAAAATCTTTAAATGATACAATAATTTACAGGTACCTGTACTATGTGAGCTTTACAAGTACTATTCTTTTCCCAATAAAAAAGTCAATAGATTCCAGTTACCCAGGACCTTTAATTTAGAAGCTTATTTATGTACTGATCCAAATTCAAGTATAAATCTTTAAATAAAAGGGCACTTTGACAATATATTAAAAAGATTTAGTATTAACCCTATCCCCCTTTTTTTTCAGTGCTAGAGAACGAACTAAAGTCTCATACATGCTAGGCAAACATTCTACTACTGAGTTATATCTTCCCCTACACCTTTTCCAATTTTTAACTTAACATATTACTTAACTTCACCTTTTTGTTAGATCTCTTCATTATTAGTTATCTTATATTTATTTTTTTATATTCATTTTTAATAATGAATGCAATAAGTATTATTATTCTTACTCTCAGTGGAAACAGAAATCGATATTATAGGGGATTCCAAAGGAATCAAGATAATCCCCAAACTCCAAACTCCCTTCCCTGAACTTCACAGAATTTATCTTAAATTTGTGTATTTATTTGCATTAAGGTCTATAAAGTAAATAAAACCCAAGGTAAGAGAATGAAGAGTAACAGGCAAAGACATATCTGGGTGGTCAGAAGCCTCTCATTTCCCTATGCAGACCTGAACTGAGATGAGAAAGCAAGATACTCCACGAGCTGGAGGAAAGCAAGATCTAAGACAGAGTGGTCAGGTTCTGAGCCGGAACTGTGCAAATCGTGAGTCAAGACTCCAGACACTGAAATCATTTTCCCCTAGTTGGACCTGGAACAAGTTCCTTGTCCTTTGTAAACCTAATTGTTCTCATATGCAAAATAAGGACAAAGATGTCAAGAGGACTACAGAGGACTTAAATATAATGCCTGGCATTTGGTAGAAATTCAGTAACTATATTGGTTACTGCTTTAATAAAAAATCCTGTAAGCAGGGAGGGAGACAATTAAATCTATTTTATGGAAAGGATTTATCTAAAACAAATTTGACAGACTTCTTTTTATTTTGAAAACATTAAGTCTTCCTTTTTTTTTTTTTAGCACCACCTCCAGTCACTAACCAAAATTTCAGTTCTGCTGAAAACAATTCATTTAGCTTACACACTGTACTGCTAAATTACCATATTTAAACAGCATTACCAATTGGTTTCAAGAACTAAGGTAAATG
The DNA here is from genome assembly GCF_902686455.1 of Sciurus vulgaris. Classification (NCBI taxonomy): domain Eukaryota; kingdom Metazoa; phylum Chordata; class Mammalia; order Rodentia; family Sciuridae; genus Sciurus; species Sciurus vulgaris. The sequence continues at coordinate 47,306,693 of NC_136461.1, forward strand.
ACTTAGCAAACTATTGTCATATCATTTATATATCTACATAATTATTCTGCCTTACTTAGAATCCAAAATTCAAAGTAACTATTTGATTAAACTAATATTAATTATATATTGATCATTCGTATAGACATTTGAGGTAATTATTGTTCTGAAGTCCTTCAATTTTGGTTATCCATCCTCTTACTTCCAAAAAACAAAGGTAGAGACCAACAGAAAACTAATTTCATTGGTCTTTTAAAATATAAGGGCAGAAATGTAGCTCAGTGGTAGAATGCTTGCTTAGTATGGAGCCCTGGATTCAATCCCTAATACTACAAAAATAATTCAATAAGTAAATTCACTTAAAAAAATAGTGTCAATTAGGTAATGTAGAATAACAAAAAGAGTGATTTAGAGTTAAGACTTGCACTGACATCTTTCCTAGTCACTGATTGGTTATGTAATCAAAGACAAGCCCCTTAATGCTCTCCTGATCTCAGAATTGTTCTCTATCAAGTAAGATTATACCATCTGTCTGTTTCAAAGTATTACTCTGATGAAATCAAATGAAATGATGTAGGAAAGCTTTCTGTAAATGCAAAGCACCACATAAATGCCAGGAGTTATTCTTCAAAGTATTCTTTACTATGATAGCAATCTTATCCAGAAGTTGTACTTTTAACACTTTAACCAATGGAAGATAATCATGAGGCAAGAACAAGAACAAAAATCCTCCTGTTGGAATATGTCTGTCTTTACAAGCCAAAAAATGTAATACTGTCTGAGTAAAATGAAGCTATCTGATTCAAGTTATGTGTTTTCTTTTGAAAACATTCCCAGGTTACAGCAGAAAATTACTGCAATAGGATGGAAAACCCTGATAAAATGGAAGAGAAAAACAAGGGACACAGCCAAATCCCCACCCAAGGAACCTAATTGGGGTGCTCTCTGTGAAGCTGGCCCTACACAATTCAGTGTTCTTGAAACAATAATAGTAATTTTGAATATTTAGTGATGACTTAACTGATAAGCCACTAACAAAAATTCAAAAAGGTTTTCAGTATTTAGGCTAATAAGATGATAAGTATTTGGCTTGTTCCCTATTCCACATTAAGTAATTCAATTAAAATATACTGACAATTTAGAAGGTAACTCCATATGTTGTTAGAAAATTCCTGTATCCAAAATGAAGGTGGATGAAGAAAGCTTACCTTTTTATGTCACAAGTTCAAGCTGGAAACATTTAGGACTGCTATTTAGGAGAACAGTTTTATGCTATCTAGCTACATTTAATGACACTATATTCCTCTGTCATCTAATTTTTCCTTCTTTATACTCAAGGTACATAAGATTTCTGGAAAGAAATTCTCTATGTACATCTTCCCAACACTGTACCAAGAAGTTGCTTCTTAAAGGAATCATCAGTCCCTTTCTTTCCAGGCTCCAACACTATGAAGAATAGATGGGTCATGAGAGCCATAGGTTACAGTGTTTAGCAATGCTTTTAAAAAGATTCACTATGAGAAATATTCAGTCTTGCCTCCTGAAATGATAACACATGTGAAAACTTTTGGATCACTAGCACAATTTTCAATTCTACATAGGTCTAACTAAAATACTTCACAGAGTATCAGGTTTTCAAAGCAGCATCTAAAATGTAATTCTTACCACTGATCCAAAATGTAATTTCTAATTTTCAAATAGCGTTCTGGTGTTTTAGCTTGGCGCCCCTCAAAAAACTCAGGAATTGCTTGTTTTTCTTCTTCCTGTATGACATTTCTATCTATTTCTACTTCTTGTTCTGGTGGCTTAAGCTCTTCTTCCTCATGGTTTTCCTCTGCCATTTGGCAAGAATGAAAAAGCGTATCATTATTACTAAAATCTTTCTGAATTTCACAAGGCTCTGGAAAAGCACACTGCCTGGCATCATCTATTCCATTTCCACCTTGCTTGTCACAATTTTTAATCAGTTCATTGCATTTCTGATCATTTATGTCAACTGAGTTATTGTCAATGTTGCTCTGTTTTTTGGTCCACAATGTAATTTCTGAGCTTGAAAGTGTTTTCATCTCTTCTTGTTTTCTATTCTGAAGATATTCCCTGGAAGAATGACAAAAGGGAACTTCCTGGCTTCTGACTTCTTGACTGAATTCATGTGTTTTATTATTAGGAATGTCTAATGAGGTACCACTGCTACAATTCTTATGTGATGTCTGAGAAGCCCACTCATCCAACTCATCTGTGATGTCTACTTCTTCGTCATCAGATAACTTTTCAATTTTTACAGCATTCAGGTTGGGATCAGCACGTCCCCTTAAAAAGGACTGTGTCCATGCCTTTGTCCCTTTATCTTCAGTTTTAACCTGATGATCACTGCTGCTCTTCTGATTTGGTGGTTCTTTCTCCGGACTCCACTTTACCTTATTAAAAATCAGAGTAAGACACTCATATTAAGGTTTTAAAATTTAATCAACTGATACAATAAATAAGATATAATATTATTAAACTTCATACATGTTAATGGTACATTAGACCTTCCCTGTGCTTCTCCTTAATGGGTTTAAAGTTGCTTTTTAAATATAAAACATCACCATTTTAAATTCCCATATACAACTCATGATCTGGTACTTTTAAAATAATCATGATCTATATAGAACTACCACTTATTTATTTTCCCATATTAAGTTTAAAATAGGTATCTGGTTTGGACTAACCAGAGGAAAAAAACCAATAACTTTCACATTAAGGTGTTCTGTAAGATAGTAAAATTATTTATAAAAGCTTATTTTCAAAAATATCTGATAATCTCTGCTAATCATTTCTTACAATGTTAAAATAATCCTTTATTGGGAATTTATATCACATATTTTCACTCAATAAATTAAATCTATCTTTCATTTAACTACAGAAACTATTTTTTTGCAAGTTAACTTAATGCAGCTTCAACATTAGAGTTTATGTTAAGCCATGATATTATCTTCTATACCTGCTAATACCTGATAACATAAGAAAAGGATGAGAGTCAATGAGTAAATATGAAGTGAAATATAAATTTATATATTTTTTTAAAAATCCTATAAATGACTAACATATCAAAGAGCTATGATAGTTCTAAGCAAGAGATTATTTATAGCTCCACAAAAGAATCCCAGGATCCTGTATTTAAAGTTAACTGGCTTACTATGTAGAGAACAAAAGGGTAGCAGGGGGAAGAAGAGATTTGGATACATGACCTCAAATACCATTAACAATCTTCTTATTTATTTGCAGCCTATATTTTGGGGTTTTCTGTTTGTTTTGCAATTCTGGCGATCAAACGTAGGACCTCATGCATGCTAGACTGAACTTTACAACTTGATTCCTAGCCTCCAGCCTCCTGTTTTTAATCTCAAAATTTCAGATGAAATTTTGCATTAGAGTTCATAAAATTCTAATGTCTGTTGTAATATAAACGTATACTTCCACGCCACAATTGTAAGTACAACTTATACTACAACATACACCACATTTTCTAGTTTGAGAAGCATGGTGTAAGAATAATCAAGTTAAGCTTTTATTCTGTTCCTTATTACCTCAAAGTTGATGAACTACTTACTTCAAATTGCTTTGGTTAGGCTGAAAGAGGAAGCAGGTAATTACTATATAATGAATCCATTCCATTACTTACTACCTATTCCCAGCTAACACTGACAAATCTTGTATACAAGGTAGAACACATTAGTTACATTAAAAGAAAACATCAAATTTCACTTAAGACAGTTCCAAGTTTTTATACTTGCATAGCTCAAGCACCACATGTTCAAAAATTCTAAGTGTCAAACTAAATAGCTGAATACAGCACACATTACTTGAAAGATTAAGGAATTCTAACTATATCTTTCTGAATATAATTTATTAAAGTTTTCAGAAAATTCTCCATAGAATTATAAAAACTTCATTACTATTAAACAGATTTCAGAATCATGTTAGCATTTATGTCCCCTAACCTGTAATAATAGTTAAAAGTCTATGTAATACAAATGCTTAAAAAAGAAAAGATACTGTTTAGAGGAAAATAAGACCTCTAAGTTTTTCTCTTAGGAATATAATTTGCTTTATAGAATGTTTTTGAGTAGTTAATATTTTGTCCCTCAACTATAGGAAATTAAGTAGTATAATATCTAAATACTATTCAATAGCAACACTTGAAAAAATAGAGATATGCTCTACAGTGTTTAAAGACAAAGGTGTGTAGTGTTTTATGAAGTTAAAGTACTTTCAACATGAAACTTTAAACAATAAGACTTTAATGCTTACATCAGATAATTCTGCTTACTAATTTTGTTCTGAATATTATTATTATTAACTAGGACGTTTACATTCTGCTTACCTTATTTTTAAAGTACTGTCTGGCATAACTCTTCACTTGTAAAACACTGCGACTTCCAATTAGCTTTGCAATTTTGGTCCACCTTCGACCAAATTTAGCCTGTTATTAAAATGGAAAAAAAATTGCTTTCGATTAGCTTACTTATCAACATTTCAAGCAATGGTAAATTTGAAAAACAAGTAAAACTATCTATATTCTAAACCACACAATGAAATACTCTATAGACTATGCTTTTTAAAATCAAAACTCAGGCTCTCCCTTGAACCTGGACTTCTGAAAACAATCCAAAATGACTTAAAAAATTATTTTCTTATAATAATATATATGAAGATCCATCACTTGTATTATCTAACTATATGCATTTGCACTGCACATTATGATGTTCCAAAATCTAAGATGTCCTTTAAAAGGAAATAAGTGCACAAAAAGGAGGTAGGTGACACTGGCCCTTTAAAGGATCAACTGATTATGTTCTGCACTAATCACAGAGTTTTCAGAACATCCATTGGACCCCACACAGACACTTTACACAGACAAGACTGAATCACAAATGAAGCAGACCTGCAACTAATGCCTCCCTCCTAGTGCCAAGGTTGTGCACCTGCTAACACTGAAGCTGCGTTAAGAAAAATCTGGGAACCTGAGGGCGCTCCCATGTTTTGAAGTAAGAAAAAAAAAAAGAACACACACAATTTTACATAAAAGGGATTTTTAAGTATCAAGTCTAATTCTCACTTAATACATAAATCCTCTTTGTAATATCACCAACACAAAATACTCTATTTCTCAAAGTAGCTCAACTATTCCAATTTTCAAGAATGCTTATAAGAACATACAAACAAAAAAAGAAAAACTACCCACAACTGAGGGAAGCAGACCCCAGGGAAGATCTACAAGTCAAACAGTTAAATCTCATGGCAACAAATCATCTTCAAAGATCTGACCTGAATGGCAAATCTTAATTTATACACTTACTTCTGATATTCATTAGAAAATCTGACATATGGACAATTTCTTAAAACTGAAAGTACTTCTGAGAAAAATGTTAGTAATTATAAATTAATTATTGAAGATCAGCACCTAGCAAGGAGCAGTGGCACAAGCCTGTAATCCCAGCAACTTGGGAGAATGAGGCAGGAGGACCACAAGTCCAAAGGTCTGCCTTAACAATTTAGCAAGGCTCTAAGCAACTGAGTGAGATCCTGTCTCAAAATTAAAACCTAAAAAGGGCTAAGGTGGTAAAGTGCCCCTGGGTTCACTCCCCAGTACAAAAACAGAAAAAAAGATTAGCACCTAATTGAGACTAACTTAATGAAGAATTAGTTCTCTTTTGACGGGAGGTAAAGGCAATTAAATAACTTGATAGCACAGAACACTTTTGCAGATAGGAGAGATTTAGATAAAAGTATAATCACTGGGGACATTAGAGATTTGGACACCCAAAAAACTGGAGAAAGGACACTAACAAGAGTAGCAAAGAAAACATCCAACTTCAAAATAAAGGGATAGTCTGTTACCAGAGAAAAAATAAGGAAAAACCTTCCTTAGTCATTCAGTATCACATAATTCCCTTTTCTTATGCCTGAGAAAATTCAGTGTGTATTCAAATTCTGTGGGTTAAAAAGGCAGGGAATACAACCAATAATTCAATGCTTTTTGTTTGTGAAAGCTTTCTAATTTCAAATATCTCTTAATGTAAATAGGTATGTTTCTATATAATGCTATATAAATGAATACATATTTGCTTAAAATGGACAAATAACTCAGGAAAGATATACGAAAGAGATGATGCTGATTACCTCGGAAGTGAGATGGAGCCTTAACACCCAATAACTAGACTGCACTTGACTTTTGAGCGTGCAAGTGCAGACCCCAAAAAATGGTTGAAAACAAACCATTTCATATATATGGATATCTGGTCTTTGTAAGGGGTAAAATATAAAAGCTGTCAGTGATCTAAAATAAATTACTGGTTAATTAAAGTTAGATTATGATGCAACAGACTGAAATCCCAATATAAAAAAAATCACCAGTACAGGAAAAAAAACCCTCAACATCATTTGGTATTCACAGAATTTATAGACATCATGGCTTTAACTAGAAAAACAGAAACACACTTCATTTCTCATCATCTGTAGAAACGTAAATATTTTAATTTGAACTTACAACTATTACATAATTACACAAATATTCTCTCTATATATCTAATTTCTTAAGTAATTTGTACAAAAGAGTAACATGTAACTTAAAAGAAAATATATAACCTACTCTTGATAGTTTAAAGACAAATTTCCTGAACATTTTGTTAAAAATTTCTTCATATTAAGGAATGTTTTCAGAAATAGAAACAAGCATACATCTTGTCCCCATTACATAACTTGTGCACATTTAAATATATTTCAGTGAAACATTCATACAAAAAAAAGTCTTCATATGTATGCGTGAAACACTTAAACAGTGTATATAATGCCAAATAGTTGAATTAAAAAAACTCAGCTGATCACCTAGTTTCACACATATGAAGCTTTGTTTTGAGAGAAAACATTAGACAACTAAATATTTTACCTTTTAATCCACAGTTGGTGTCATGTATTCAGATAACAGCATAATTTCTTGGATTTTACTAATACCCGAAAAATGTTATATCAAAATACTGATTCGAATCTATTTTAGTTGTTAGTTAAAAGAAATTCTCTTGTACTACACTATAAACATCATTACAGAAAAACTCATGTTGCTACATATGTAGTTAAAAACTCTGATCTCTACAAATTTATCTTATAACTCTATCAATATTTGCTTTTAGAATCATTTTACTATAAATTAAAAATTGCTCTATTTACCAGCCCTTGTTCAAACAGCTCTTTTTCTTCTACCGTCCACTTTACTGAGTAACTGGCTGGTTTTGTAGGAGAGTGTACCCTGAGGGGAAAAAGAGGAATTGCAAAAAAATTTCTGAAATGGAACATTCCATATGTATGCAACTAAAGATTATAGATAGCCATGGGCTAAAATGAGTCAAAAGAATTAAAAAATAAAACAAAAGTAGAAGGCTGCAGCCCCTACCTGGGGGGCTGTTGTCTATCTCTACTAAGGATGATAGGAGTCCCAGAAGATAAAATCCCTGAATCTGAGTGAGGATAAAACTAAAGACATCAAAAGAAGTCAATGTAATAACTAACAAAACAGGCCTCTTAGGCGAAATACAAAGCAGCAGGTGTTAATACATCCCCCAGTCCTAATGGCATGTGAGAGTTTAAAATAGTTCCAGAAATATCTCTGGTTTACTACTGTGTAAAACTATATAAATATTGAGCCAGAAAAGAAGTTGCAAAACCATGGCATTACACTTACTGCTTTTAAAACCATCTTAAGAAATTAAAAATAAAATGCTGATGAAGCTAATTCAACCAAGTCATTAATCCTTCTATTAATTTCACTTTGTTGTTGTTTATTCAGCAAAATACAAAAGTCAAAGGATGCTCAGTGGTCAAGTTCTTGCACAATTACCACTATGTAAATCCACTTTTTTTTTTGATACTGGGGGTTGGACCCAGGGGCATTTTACCACAGAGCCACATTCCCAGTCCTTATTTTTTTTTTTTGATTTGGCTTTTTAAATTTTGAGACAGGGTCTCACTAAGCCGAAGGTCTCACTATGTTGCTAAGTCTGGCTTCAAACTTGCAATTCTGCCTCAGCCTCCCAAGTTGCTGGGATTACAGGCCTGTGCCATCGGGCTCAGTAATCAATCCACATTTTAATAACTACACACTTAACAAGCTTATAAATGCTAAGAAATGTCAATTTTTTTTTTTTACAATTATCAGGAAAAGATATTTGTAAGATAAAGTTTCTAGATAATGCTTAAAAGCCATAAATTCAAATTAAATTTCTGCTGAAAATTGGCTAACACAACAATAGAAATCAAGTTAATTCATAATGTATTAGGTAACAGCCTTCTTAAAATTTCCCCATAAATCTCTATGAATTCATCCTTCCCATAATTTGATGAGTTGCCTCTATAGGGTCATAAAATAAATTCTAGCTAATAACATACTTATGGCATTCCTACATCTGTACAAGAAACTCTGTTTTAATATTTATTTTATTTTTTGCTTTTCCTCAAGAGAGCTGTAATTTTTGAAAACTATCCCATAATTTTTTAAATGATCAAAAAGGTTTTAAAAATATAAGCCAGAAGTACATACATGATTTTTGCTGTTTTCTGCGGACTGCACCACATGAAAAAAGAAAATAAGGAAGCTTGAGAAGAAATTTCTAAAAATGCATTGAGATGTTTAACAGTTATAAATTGATTTTACCTGTTCATTTGTTTTTTATTATCTTCCTTTTTATCAAGCCAGAATTTTCCTGGAAATGATTTTTTAGATAAATAATACCTGAGTGATTATTAAGGACACTTTTTAAAAAAGGTTAATATCATAAAACTTTTGTGTGACATATAAAATAGGCATTTATAGATTCATAGAAGTCATACTTGATTTCAGGCAAAACCAATTCCTCTCAAAGACTTTTTCCAAGTCTGCAAAAATTATGATAAAAATATTCATACCTCAGTGCTGTTACCTGTATAAGTTACATGTAATATCACACAATACAATGGCAGCACAAAATGTGCTATATATATGCTAGTTTCTCTTATCTTCCCTATTAAAAGTGAGAAGAAATATCCTTACTGTTTACATAATATTTTCTAAATTATATGGAGAACATAATAAATGAATTTAATTGATTGCCTAAGGTAATATGGGAATATTTGTTTCCATATTTCTAAAGATAACAGAGAAGAGTTCAGCATTCTTCTCTACCTTAAGAAAAAGAACACCAAGATCAAATCTACCAAGGATCTCCCTCCTCAAGTTCTTGAAAGTAGCCTATTGCAATACTGTTATAAGTCCAAAATATTCTTTACTTAACAAATATTTGTTGATTATACACTATACAAGATACTATGTGAAGTATTATGAGTTAAAGACAAAAAAAGGTAAGAAAACATTATCCCTATCTTCTAAATACTTACATATAACTCTTACTCTCATTATTTGTTTCCATATCTGGAAGTGAACAAGTAACTACTTAAGTGTTCATTAATCTAGAATTGTACTGTTCAATTCAGTGGTCACTAGCCATGTGACTCTTGAGTACTTGAACCATGCCTCGCACAAACAAATGTTTTCTCAGTATACACAGCACAAGATTTCAAACACTGAGTATGAAACAAAGAATGTAAAACATTTCATTAATGTTTTCAAAATAATATTTTAAATGAAATACATTACTAATATTAGATATATATATAAATGATACATTATCAAAATTAATTTTATCTGTTTTAGTTTTAAATGAGTCTACTAAGAAATTTTACATTATATGTGCCTCTCACTGAATTGCAATAATTTAGGCTATAACTGCAATGTTTGGGAAATGTTAAAAAATAAGAAAGCCCATAAGAAATTAACCTGATAAATCAACACAGCAGTAATTGGGATGAATTAATAATAATTATTAACATAATAATCTTTATAAGTAATAATATCAGAAGACATTTTGTTTAACCTTCCCATTTAACATGTAAGAAAACTAAGTCCCAAAGTGAAATTACCAATATCACACACAGATGAAAACAATGAGGAAAAAAGGCTAGTGGCTGGACCATGGATAAGAATCCACAACTTTGGGGGAAAAATATTCATTCTACAGCATTTGTTTTGTGTTTTGTACTTAAGATTCTTCCCACATAACACCTGTCAATTATAGAGTAAAAAGTGAGAACTTTTACATATTCTAATTTTGAGTCCTTAGAAAAATGAATGTCTCTTAGTTTTAGCTTACGTAACTTTGTAAAATGGAAAATGGAAACTTGGACTTCAGGTTTTAATTGACTTAAATATTGTATAAGTTCAGTTCAATACTCACATACCACACAGAGTTAGCTGACAAAACTCAAAAATAGGAAGTTGGATGTCAGACTAAGCAATAAAACAGAACTTGAAGAATAAAATGATGCTTTTTCATAGCTAGGAAACATGGTATTACATGATATCTGTCTATGACCAAGTAATACCCATCTAGGAATTAGAGTGACCTCTTGTCATTTTTACATTGATTTTTTAAAAAAATCTTTAATTCCCTCATAATCACTAAAGGATACTCTTCTTCCAACAACATTTTCTCAATGACAGCTCTGTTCTCTTCACTGATGGTGCTATCCAGAGTCCAAGGCTATTAAAAAAAAAAAAAAAAAAAAGAACATATATGTATATTTCTATTATGTTTTGAAATTATTTTGTTTTGGTAAATAAAAATACATAATATTATAATTACAAATAATAAGAGCTACTATTTACTGAGTGCAGACATCTTTGATTCTCACAATAATCATGAGATAATACTTTACGCTCCCCCATAGCACTGCGGCCTTTTAGGTGGAAGACAAGAGACCTCAAACCATGTCAAATTCAAAGGCTCATGCTCCTCGCCACAATGAGAAAACAATGGCTATTATATACGAGGAGTTATTAGGCATCAGATATAATTGCTAGACATTTAACCTATTTCCAAAACTCACAATTCTTTTTCCCCCTCAGCCATAATCTCTCTGTTGATGATTGTGCTTATTTTCAACTCCAAAGTTAAAAATTACCAGCTCATATATCTTCTCCAAACTTAAATCCAACTGTTCACTCAAGACTTCCTCTTGGATATAACTGGCTTCTCAAATCTAACATATTCAAAATAAAACTTACCATCACATATCGCCACCTGCTTCTTCCACTGCTTTTCCAACATCATAAAACGAATTACTAGTCACTAAGTTCCTCCATCTAAAAACCCAGTAATTATTGTGGATTCTTTCTTTTCCTCAATATCCAAACAGCTCTACCTCAAAAATATGATTCAAATCTGTTCATGTCTATTTCTCTTATTACCAGTAGAGCCAAGCCACCATCATCAAACCTTGCTTAGATTACTTTAAGTGTTTCCTAACTGGTCCCTTTGCTTCCGCTCTTGCTTCCCCTCCAATCTAATCTTCACCCTAGCGCCCCAAATTAATTGTATCAAAATGAACTTACCCATCTGTATAAAATCTATATAAAGTGGTTCAGTGATGATTCGGTAAAATTTAAGTCCTTTAGCATACATATAACTCACAGCTCTAAATGACAAGAATTCTTACCTGCTTCTCCAACACTGTCATACCTCTCTTTCCCACTATATTCCAGATATAGAATAGGGCTCCTTCCTTCAACCAGAGCTTCTGCAATTGCTGTTCCTTTTGCCTAGAATTCTTTTCTCAACTTTTCACCTATCTCCCCATTCTTCCCATTACTTTTCAGCTTAAATGTCACCTCCTTGGTTTCCCTAATTGACGATTTATCTCAAGAAGGCTCCCCACCCTGGTATTCTCAGTTAGCACTTTATTTCCTTCATAATCTACATATGGTTCCTCTACTTATCCCCTAACTCTCCTATTGAATATAAGCTCCTTGAGAGTAGGACCATGTCTGTCTTGATTACAGTTGTATTTCCCAAACCCAGCCTAGTGTCTGACATATAGCTGGTATTCAATAAATAACTGATAAGCAAAGAAATGAAAGTGTACTTGAAGAAACAAAAGTTCACAAATCTGAGAAGTGGTAATTTGTACCTAAACCAGCTGGCTCCAAAGTTGTTTCTCAATAGGCCATTTTTCAGTCAAAAGAAAAATGATGTTTCTTCTATTTTTAAAGTAAGAAAAATGTTTTTACATATTACCTGTATTATTTGTGAAAACTAATCCTCTGTTAAAAATTAGAAAGAGGCACTCCAGGCAATGATAACAGTTTAAATCACCTGATATTTTCATAGAATACTTACAATAAGGCCATTCTCATTTCTCCAGGATGAATCCAGATAGTGATCTTGTTGTAAATGCAATGCTTTATTTTCATCATTTCTGTAATAATTAAGAAAACGGCTATAAAAGAGAAGTATCAGTTAATGGTTATAGCACATGCTCAGGGACTAGCCAAGTGTAGATGTTAAGCAAATAGTTTCCTTCTCCCCTTAAAAAGATTTAACATGGCAAAAATGCCCACTCTAGCTCTTTGGCCTATAAGGAAAAAAATACAGCAACCACCACATATTCTGTGGCCATCAACTTCACTTCAGTTTTGGTTCATGAGTATTCATGTGTACAAGAACTCAACTTTGCAATTAAACTGTTTAGCTATATCTAAACCATAAAAACCTCCATTGATAGCACCAACCTCAAAAGGAAAGGAAAAAACTAGACGGAAGAATCAAAATAGAAAGCAGTAAATGAAGTTTTAATAACACCTCATATACTTTCTCTTTTTTGTACTGGGCATTGAACCAAGGGACACCTTACCATGAGCTACATCCCCAGTCCTTGTTATGTTTTAAGACAGAGTCTCACTAAATTGCTGAGGCTGGCCTAAAACTTGCAATCCTCCTGCCTCAGTGACCCAAATCACTGGGATTACAGTAATGCACCAACACTCCTGGTCCAACTCATATAATTTTTAAAAATTAATTTGGGTTATCTGGGGGATAACCCTGAATCCATCAGGGAATCAAACCGTTAATTCTCTCACTCCTTTCATTGTTATAACAAGTTACAATGTATACCATATAAGCAAAAAGGCTAAGTTCTGAGGACCGTTCTGAGGACCACAAACTGTGATATAATTAAATGTAAAGTTTTGCTTTTGTACACCTGAAGTTACAAAGTTTTCTAGTAATTGATTTTTCCCAGACCAAAATTTTCCCCAGGTTTAAATTCAAGGACCAACTCTGATCTGGAAGAGGCTAAATAAAGGATTCTGACACTTGTATCAGCAAAAGGAAGTCTCTACTCAAAAACTAGGTGTACCAAGAGTGTGGGAGGTGGGACTGGTATCATTTCAAGTGCATTGCAGGAATCTCTTCAGAGGGTATTCCTTAACCAGGAAGGATGAGCAATATCCACACTCTGGTGTATGCATATGGACACTACCCAAATCTCCATAAGTAACACAAATCAACATGTGTAAGTCTAAAATCACTTTTTCTCCCAAATCTGCTATTCTTCCATTGTTCTTTACCCCAGTGAATTGCACCTTCACCTCCATGGTTATCCAAACCAGAAATCTGAATCCGCCTTCTTTCTTTAAAAATCATATTCAATCTGCTGCCAATTTTACTGTTTCTCCCTTTTTCAAACCTAGTCTTTCCACTGTATTGATACCCAGCTCTGAAATCCCAGTTTCAGACCTGTCAGTTTTCCTGAATAAGAGAGAAAGCTGATAAGCTATTCATCTTCTCTCATCTTTCTTCACTTTTCTCCATCTGACACCATATACGGTTTATTGTCTGTCTTATCCAACAAGAATATTAGTTCTGTGTGAGCAGGGACTTGGTTTTTATAACTGTTATTTACCCAGGGTTTGGCATGTAAAAGGTGCTCAATCCATATTTGTTAAAGGATTAAACAAGGTAGATGGGTCACAAATCACACAGGTCTCTAGCAGTTAGGGAATGAAGATTTATCACAAAACCAAATGGGGATTGAAGGGAATAATATGGTCACATTTGGTAAGAAAGACTAACTTTAGAAAGAATAAAGGGGGTCAAGGAGACAAGGACCAGCACAGAAATGATTATAAAAACACAAAAGAAAGGTGTCAGCAACTTATACCTAAGGAATTAACAGTGTGACCAAAATTGAATACATTTGAGAGGATATTTAGACAGCATGAACTGTTCCTTAATAAATAATAGAATGGGAGAAGTAGAAGGAGGTAAGGAAAAGGGATAAAATTTACATTTGTGCCTTTTATGATTGGATGGATGGATGTTGTTGCCACTTAGTGAACTAGGGAACATCAGAGAGGCAGGTTTAGTGCAGAAAGTTTATAAAGATTGAAGTACTTGTGGGACATACAAGTGCTGATAGATTAAGAGTTGGGTAAATTAATCTGAAGCTCAGGAGAAAGATTTGGGTTGGTGACAGATTTGGGAAATATTTGAATATATTAGGTTCAACTTGAACTTCCATTTAAAAAAAAATGGAAGAATACTGGCAATATTTCAAATGGGTCAATCTAACAAAAATTAAGACTTGAGAGATGGTATCACCAGTGATTATGAAGAAGCAGAAGACCAATGACAAAACCCCTTTTAACATGGTGATTTGAAGAACAAGCAGAAGAAAAGAAAGATAAGAAGGAATGGGAAGAGTAGAAGGAAAACGAAAATGTCATCTTTTAACTTTGGTACCTAACACTCAGCAAGTGGTTAAAGGCAGTATGCTTTAAATTTATGTCCAAGGGTTCCACAAATGCTATCAACAGCTGTTATTACACACTTCGGGGGGCACCAGTCATACTAAATTCTAGATTATTTTAGCCCCATTCACAAGAACATAATGTCAATAAGGCTCCTTGGAGTCCATCACAAACTAATCTTTATAATTCTGCTTATATAAGACATACTGAAGAGCCACCACTACACCTAAGGCTGAAAAAATAGGAAGAAAGAGAAAAGGGAGAAAAATTAAACACAATCAGAAAAATTAAGATAAAACCATGGAATAGGCATAAAGCCAAAGCCCTCAGATGATCTTTAGGGTTTCCAAGGCAAATTCATTTCTTTATGGACTGCAGATAAGTATACCTGTCCACTTAGTTCACTGACTTGTTATGAAACATAAATTATAGCAAACACTCAAAAACACTTATTTAAACCCCACACAAATGTGGACAATTGTTATTACAGACTTCCTACTTATCTGAATAGCTTTAGACTGCTCCGCCTTAAAGATCAGTAGGAGAATAACTATATAAATTTAACTACTCTCACATTTTTATAGTTCTTCAGAGTTCACACCTAAAATTCCCAATCTTAGTGCCTCATGGTCCGGGTGGGTACTTTTTTCCTCAATTCTGAGTCCTGATATCAAAAGGAATTACATGAAATTGCCACCTTATATCTCAAAAATGGCCTAATGCTAGTAATTTCATATGATTCAATTTAATACAGTTGTAGACAGATATCTCAAAAATGACCTAATGCTAGTAATTTCATATGGTTCAATTTAATACAGTTGTAGACAGTTTTAAGTAATGTAATTGGATGCAATTAGAACAGGTCTGATTCCTTCCCAGTCTAGGCACTTGCCATTACTAAAAGGCGGCACATTTCTTACTCAGAAAGCAAAGCCACAAAAGAGGTTGTTTCAAACCACACCATCCCATTCTGCTGAAATGGGTACTAAATGATTCCTTACTAGGTGCTTAAAATATCAGCCCTGAGGATGAGGACTTATTTAATCCTCACAACAACCTTATGAGATACATGTCGTGAGCCCCACTTTACACATGAGCGGCCTGAGGCTCAGACAATTTAAGCATCTTGCCCAAGGTCACAATGCTAGTTACTGGTTGAACCTGCATATGCAGAAGGAAAACCTAGAACTGTCCAACTCCAAAATCTGGTCGCTTTCCTTTAAGTCATTCTGCCTCCCAATTACCTCTATGCAGAAAAAGGAACGAAACGACTCGACCAAGATCGCACTGATAGCAAGCGATGGAAGAGGGGTCCCTGAGCTCAGGTCCCATCTACTAGATGCACTCGTTCTAGTAACTGTCGGACAGACTGAAGCAGAGGGAATGCAAGAAGGCATCCGAATTGTTGTAGCAAGTGCAATAAGCTAAAAGAAAACTGCTCCCTCACAGCATCTCTGTAAAAAGTTAAAGAGCCATGCGGATACTTGAATACCGGAGCTCAAGTACCACTGGGCTAGGCTCAGGATAAGCTAGCGGGCGGAACCCGCAAGTGGACTTCCGGGATGAGAGTAGACTCTGGTCCAACCCAGTCTTCTCTTTCCCTGTCCCTTGCCGGACCCGCAGCCTTTCCAAGGTCCTCTCCTCGCATCTGTGCCCGCCCCCATCCCGGTGAGACCCTGTCTCTGCGCCTCACCCTGACAATGTCGCCGCTGCCGCCGCCGCCACCACGTCCCCTTCGATATCCACCTCTGCCTCCTCAGCAGCCATGATGGCACCTGACCCCGTCAGTCTTCCCGAGAGATACCGCGAGAGGTGGCGCACCGGGGGCGGGGCCGAGACCGATGCGTCACGGGGCGGAGTTAAAACCTCGCCCAGCCCCACCCGTGCTAGGGAGGCGGGGCTGCCACAGAAACTGCGCCTCCAAAAGTTAGGGCAGGTTCGTTTAAAATGTTTTGACGTGTGAAGAGCTAGGAAAGTGACCCAGGCAGGACTTCTTGTGTCCTAGGACAGATTCTTTGACGCCTCACTTCTCTCATATGTACAGTGGGGTTAAGAGCAAGTATCTTTCTAGTAAGATGAAAAAGTCAAATCGGCCCTACTTTGTGAACTGTATGTATGTGGCAAACATGAAGGACACTTATCTGCTGGCTAAATTTCTCTGTCTCTCTTTCTCTGGAAAACTTCACTTGTGTAAAGTGCAGAAAGACTTATATTTCAAAATGCAACAAAAAATATATGAATATAACTTATGGCTGTGCTTTTTTATAGAGATCTCTACAATTCTAAAATCACTCTCATGACTGTTAATCCTTATAATAACCCAGCGAGGCAAGCAAGCCCATATCATCAGTTGTACTTCACAGATGAAGAACTGAAGGTCGGAAAGTTAACATGATTGCATAAGGACAGCACTAGGAATTCAGACCTTTTTGACTCTTAGTGTTCCCTGCCTATAAATCACCATTATTAGGAGCTCTTGAGGATAGACTCCATTTCTGCCAAAACTTTACAACTTTTCAAGAACATAGACATTTACCTTACACATTCCTTTACCTTACTTTACCAAGGATTCCCATGGTTGTAATCATTGACTCATTTGTCTGCGCACCGCCCCACCCCCCACCAGGATTATGAATACTTAAAGGACCAAGACTGTCTGGTAGTATTTATACTGCCAACGTTCAGCCTGGTATCATAAATGTAGTAGGTACTCAATAAGTATTGAAGAGGTGAATGAATCAGCAAAATGAGCTTATTTCCCACATTATTCTTTATTTGCTTCATCTCACTTTTGTTTGTTCTCAGAGCATAAGGTGGGCTGCACTATGAATGTGATGGCAAGAAGATAGAGAAGAAGATTTGTAAAGATGAGAGCTCAGTGCTCAAAAACTACTGTAACATTTCATCCCATTCAAGTCAGAATGGCAATTATCAAGAATACAAGCAACAATGTGTTGGCGAGGATGTGGGGAAAAAGATACAACTCATACCTTGCTGGTGGAAGCGCAAACTGGTGCAACTACTCTGGAAAGCAGTATGGAGTTTCCTTAGAAAACTTGAATGGAACCACCGTTTGACCCAACTATACCCTACGGACTTAAAATCAGCATACTACAGTGATGCAGCCACATCAATGTATATAGCAGTTCAATTCACAATAGCTAAACTATGGAACCAACCTAGATGCCCTTAAACAGATGAATGGATAAATAAAATGTGGTATATATACACAATGGAATATTACTCAGCCATAAAGAAGAATGAAATTATGGCATTTGCGGGTAAATAGATGGAGTTGGAAAATATCATGCTAAGTGAAATAAGGCAATCCCCCCAAACCAAAGGCCAAATGTTTTTCTGATGCTGGTCCATAATGGGTGGGGTGGTCAGGGAAAAATTGAGGAACTTTGGTTTGGGCAGAGGGGATTGAGGGGAGGAGAGAGGGAAAGGATGGTGGAATGAGACGGATATTATTACCCTATGTACATGTCTGATTGCATGAATGGTGTGACTCTGCATTGTGTACAGCCAGAGGAAAGAGACTTGTGCTCCATTTGTGTATAATGAGTTGAAAAGCATTCTTCTGTCATGTATAATTAGTTAGAACGAATTAAAAATTTTTTTAAAACGTACTGAACACTGTGAAGTCCCATTCTCAAGCCACCTTGGGGGTGCCTTCTGTTGTCAAAGGGCTTATTCAGTGACCAGCCCCCATGATAACACCATGTCTGCATAGAGTATGCATTTTAAGGTGTCTGTTGAATTTAATTTAGAGTAGATTTAGGATTTATTGTACATGGGCTAGACAGCAAAAGAAATATAGAATAGATCTGTGCGTGGTGGTGCACACCTGTAATCCAGCAGTTCTGGAGACTAAGGCAGAAAAATCTCGAGTTCAAATCCAACCTCAGAAACTTAGTGAGACCCTAAGCAACTCAGTGAGATCTTGTCTTTAAATAAAATATTAAAAAAACCTGGAAATGTTGTTCAGTTGTTTAGCGCCCCTGGGTTCAAATCCTGGTGCCAATGAACAACAAGAACAACAACAAAAGCCCTGAAATGTAGAATATAGAATAATAGATGTGCCTTGCCTTTAACTGACATTTACACAGGTAGGAATGAGGATCCTGGCAACACTGGATATTCGTTGTATCAATTTAGAAAGACACCTCCCAGAGCATAATGCAGAATACTATGTGAACATTGTCTCTGCAGGCTTTCCTACTCCAGGATCCTACACTGGTAGGCATTGAAATATATATGGAAGGAAGGAAAAGGTGCACAGAATTCAGACACACCCCAAGTCATCTCAATGCCTCCCTCAACAGAATCCTTAGTTTGAAACCCTACTGCTTAAATGCCCCACACTATGTACTGGGTTAGCTGGCTTTAATGAAACCAGCTCCATAAGGATCTCAATCCCAACCCCACCAGCCAGTACTGTGCTACAACCTCCCATGCAGGTGAACTCTAGAGACTTGATCTGCTTTATTAAATTCCCCATTCTAGAGGCTTGCAACTGTGGGACTTTGTGAGAGATCTGTTTTTTTAACCAAGTAATCTGAAAGTGAAATGAAGAATTCAAAATTAATATTTTACAAGTTTTTAGAGTTCCTACTGTGCTCAGTAATAGGGAAATGACATTGGATAATACTGACTCAGTTACTTCCCTAATAAAGTCAATTGAACATGTGACATCAAGACAACAAAATAAACTATGATGGAGCATTTACAGCTTGTCTTAGTCCATTTGCTGCTGTTATAACAGAACACCACCAACTGCGTAAATTATAAACACAGAAGTTTATTCAGCTCATGGTCCTGAAGGTTGGGAAATACAAGCACATGACACTAGCAACTGGTGAGGGTCTTTGTGCTTTGTTAAAACATAGCAGAGATGCAAGCAAATACGCATGAGATGGAGAGAGAAGTCAAGTCGACTTGCCTTTAGGTCAAATCTACTCACAATAACTAACCCACTCCTGCCATAAGGACAGTAATTCCTTCGTGACAGCAAAGCACATATGACCTAATCATCTCTTGACGATCCCACTTCTGAATGCTGGGACAATGGAAATTAAATTTCAACACAAATTTTGGAGGGGACAGTCTAATCATAGGGCAGGCTGATGTGAGATCATGGAAGAGGACCACTTGGCCCAGAATGAAGCTTTTTCTTGTACCATATTTTTGAGAAGAATACTCATCAGTCAAAACTTGAAAGCAATGCTCTAGACTCTATGAGATAAAAATAGAGACTGTCTATAACCTAAAGATTTAAGAGCCAGGGGAAACAATTAGAGGAAATTCTGTAGTGCCTACTACTCATACAGAGCCCGGAATAGTGCCTACTTCCATTAGTCAGATTGGAACTCCTTATGGTTCACAGAGCCTTACACAGATGATGTGAAGGATGTTACCTAAGTAGTAGAGAATAATTAGCTCTAGGTAGAGCATTACTCTGGTGCTGTCTAGCAAATCTTTTAAAGACAAGACTTGAAATGATCAAACTGTTTCCAGATAATCTAACCACACCACTCCCCAGAAAAAACCCCAAGAATATTTATATGAATAAAAAAATCCAGCCCTTAGAAAGGTAAAATTTATAATATTTGGCATCCAAGTATTAGGCATGCAAATCATTAAGAAAATATGAGCCTTAATTAGGAAAAAAAATCATTTGAAATCCTCCAGTACTGACATGGCTGTTAGACTCTTAACTGTATCCTGTATGTTCAATAAGTTGACAGAGACATGGAAAATAGTAAAAGGATGAAATTGAACTTCTGGCATGAACACTACAATGTGTGAGATGAAAAATACACTAGTCAAAATTGATGACAGACATTGACAAAGAAAGGATTAGCAAAACTGAATACAAAATAAAAAGAGACCAACAGAAAGGAACACACAGAGAAATAAAAAAAAAAAAATTAAGAATGAACAGAATCCCTGAGCTGTAAGGAAACTTCAAGCATCCCAGTAGGTATGCAATTGGATTCTCTAAAAGCAGGGGCGAGGGGGTCACAGAAAATATCTGAAAAAAAAAAAAAAACAACTGAAAAAAATGTCCAAATTTGAGGAAAACTCTAAACTCATAGATTCTAGAAACTGAAGAAACTCTAAACAGAAAAAAATAAATAAAAAATATACTAAAACCCATTATAATCAAATTACTCAACGCCAAGATCTTGGTTTTTTTACCAAGTAATCTGAAAGTGAAATGAAGAATTCAAAATTAATATTTTACAAGTTTTTAGAGTTCCTACTGTGCTCAGTAATAGGGAAATGACGTTGGATAATACTAACTCAGTTACTTCCCTAATAAAGAGGAAATCTTGCCAAAGGAAAAAAGTCATGTTACCTATGTAGGGACAAAGAATGATACCAAATTTCTTGTTGAGAACAATGAAAGCAAGAAAACCTAAAAGCAAAGTAGAGAAGGAGTGGGGGAAATCAGCTAACTTAAAATTCTATACCGAGTAAAAATATTTTTCAAGAAATGAAGGCAACATAAAGAGTTTCATAAGGTACAAACTCTGAAAGAACAAGAAACATTAGAGGACACCTAATTGGGCAGAGGGAAATTATATGAGATGGAAATATGGGTCTATATAGAAGAATGGAGAGCAGGGAATAACAACTGCATGGGTAAGTATGCAAGATTTTTTCTTAGCATTTAAATTTCTTTAAAAGAATATTAGCTATTTAAAAATAATACCAATATAGTATGAGATTTGTAACATATATGCAAATAAAATGTGTGACAACAATGTAAAAGTCCAGGAAAAAAAATGCAAGCACAATATTGTAAGGTTCTATGCTATACAAGAAGTGCCATAATGGCCCTTGAATATGCTATTACTGTGATATGTTAAAGATTGTAGTACAAATCCTTGCACAATTACTAAAATAACAAAACCACATTTGAATGTTAAAAATTTAAAACTGCATTAATAAATGACTTGTAATTTTTTAAATAATAAAAGAGGGTGATTATTAACTTGCTAAAAGACACAGATCTAGGAAGTAATAGGGCAGGAATCCAAAGTAACAAAGAGATTATTTTTTCTACCCCAGACTTTTTCGTGTGTGTGTGTGTGTGTGTGTGTACGTGTGTGTATGTGTACACACATATATATCTTCACAGTTAAGTGGGAGACCACCTCATCAATGTAGAGATGGTCAAGTAAATATAAAGAAATGGAAGGACATTCAGGCCTTAATGAATTTTCACATCTAAATTCACAGTGATTGATGCTGTCAGTGCCTTTCCAAACAATGTCTAAGAAAAAGGAAGCTGAATGGGCTGGGGTTGTAGCTCAGTGGCAGAGTACTTGCCTAGCACTTGTAAGGCACTGGGTTTGATCCTCAGTACCACATAAAAATAAATAAAATAAAAGTATTGTGTCCCTCTACAATTAAAAAAGTAAAAAAGAAAAAGAGAAAAAGGAAGGTGGAGTGTTACAGGTTTCTGGTTGAATATGGAGGAAGAGCCAAATATTTTCTGTCCCCTTAGCCTAATCATATGTGCTTTGATAACCTCTATGAGAGGATGGATTTTTTTCTTTTTATTGCTTTATTCCTATGGACTACATCAGTGTTAGTTTCATAGCAAGTGCTCAATAAATATCTGTTGAATAAATGAACAAAAAAGAGCCAAACCAAAATGAACACACAGAGAAATTTTGAAAATTTGAAAATGAATAGAGAATCACTGAGTGGTAAGGCAAATTTGAGCACCCACTAGTATGGATGCATTTGGAGTCTCTGAAAAGCAAGGATGGGTGGTTTCACCCCTGCATGGAGCCCTTACATGGAAACACAGCTAACTCTCCTTGTTCTAACTCCAGATTCAGAAAGCAACCAACTTATATATATTGTGATTTATCTTTTCACGAAACAAGAGAATGGATAGATCATACTGATATGAGCTTTACAGACACTTGGCAGCTACAATTCTCAATGCAAAGAGCAACTTGGCAGGCTTATGGCCACATCAGTCTTGTGAGCCTTTCAAGTAGTGTGAGTCACTGAGGTCTGACCACTCTGCTCACGAAGAGAACAAGCCAGTCCATAGGCTCTTCAGGTGTGTTCCAAGCATCCCTTCCACTATCTGACCTTGTCACATCACTTTTACTATTTATTCTTGTTTGTTTACAAAAAAACAGAGAGCAAAATGGTCAAATTCAAGCTAGTTATCTCTGAAATTTAATAATTTACTTCCTTTGAACAATGTTAAAAGTAAGTCTTCAGGGAGACCATATATTTAGATTTTTATTCTTGAAATTAGCTTTTATTTTTACTCCTAATCCTCTTAAAATGTCATTATATATTTAAAAATGCATAACGCTTATGTAGAAATGAATATTTTTATTCATTATAGTTTTCTGTTTTCCTGCAAACTGAATGAATATTGGGGTAATTTTAGACTGGAAGGGGAGAAACATGAATTATGGGTAGAGAGGATGTGTCGGGGCCAATATGACCACATATCATATGCCAGGTATCATGTAAGGTAGAATCTTCTTTGACCTTCCCAGGATTCCTGCCAAGAAAGTATTATTATCCTCATTTGAGAGGTAACTTAAGATTAACTTAAAATTCAGAGAGTTTTGAGTACACAGCTAGTGAGTACCAACCATGACTATCTGACTCTATACCGGTTCAAGTGTACTTTCATATTTTTTACAGTTTGGATTTGAAATGTCCCCGAAAGGCTCATGTATTGAAAGTTTGCATTTCCTCAATGCAGCAATGTTCAGAGATGGGGCTTTGGGGATGTGATTGGATCATGAGGGCTCTAATCTCTTCAAAGGAATAATTCACTAATAGAGTCATAACTAAGTAGCCTACTGGAAGGTGGGGGAAACTGTAGGAGGTGGACACAGTTGAAGGAGCTGGGTTCCTGATAATGTGTCCTGGAAGGTTATGTCTCATTCCCAGAACCTTCCTCTCTTTCTCAACTTCCTGGCTGCCATGAGTTAAGCAGTTTTGTTCCACCATGTCCTCTGTCATGATGTCCTGCTTCACCAGAGGCTCAGAAGCAATGGAGCCAGCTGATCTTGGATTGAAACCATAAACCAAAATAAATCTTTCCTCCTGTAAGTTGTTTTTCTCATGCATTTTGTCACAGTGATAGAAAGCTGACTAATACAGTATGATAATAGAAACAATGGGGTGTTTGCAATATGATGTGAGCTGGTATTTTCTCATTTGGTTTAAGAATGACACAGAAGTAGAAGATTTTCTTGTTTCTTTGAGGTATTTAAGTCTAAAGATAAGTAGAAAGTATATTTGAAGGGTTAAAACCTGGTCATGGGTTTACAAATTCTTTTCATCTAATCATCAATACCCTCTATTTCCTTTGTTGATCTTAAAACAAAGTTAGAAGGAAGTACCATACTTGTAAATCCTTGTGGATGTTGTTAGAGGAACATTCAGCCAAGAAGGTGCCTGTGTTATATATCAGCTACATTGCATTTGAATGCATTGAGGAGACAGCTTATTTACTTCTTGTTTTTCCACATTTCACTGCATTTTTATTGGAAAAGCAAAGTATAATTGTAATATTAATCTATAAAATCTGGCATGTTATTCTTCTTGTTAATTAGCTCAAATTTGTAAAATGCTTTAAAAGCAGGAAGTGTCATGAAACTGCTCCCAAAGTTATTATTACCTTACTAGCTGAACTGTCAGCTAAATGATTGCCAGGGATTCAAAAGAGTTCCCACTTAAAAATACAATAGCTAGTGAGTGGGGAGAAAAACCACTTTATCTATATAGAGGTGAGATAATAGATGAATGCAGACATAGACTTATGGTCTTCACTTGGCAGGCACTGGATATGGCTTGAATTGTTCCAGGAAATCAAGCTGCATTTTATTTTCTTTTTCCTCTCCCATTCCCTGAAATCACATAAGGTAGCTACTGAAAAAGCTGTTCTCAATATGTTGTAAAGAAAGTCTGCCAATGCACTTCTTACATTTTAATTACAATAATGCTACATCCATCTGACATTTTTTGGAAGAAAAAAAAAAGGATGTCAGCATTAATGAGCTCCTACTGTGTGCCAGGAATTTTGCATACATTATTTATTTACAGCCAGACAACAGATCTTTGAGGTAGGAAGTGCTATTTCTGTTTACAGATGTGGTAACTGAGGCTCAGAATAGCTAAGCAACTTACCCAAAGAAATGTAGCCTATCATCTTTTTATTACATCATTCTGTCTTAAGTTAGGTACAAATATCATCATTTAGTCTTAAATCTTTTCTTATCAGCAAACCCTGGTGGCTGGATTTTACCTTTTTCCTGAGAGTTCCAGGTGGATGGGCATGGCCAGGCCTGGGTCACATGCCAACCTTGAAGCCAGCAGGACTTTGTGTCATCAGGACCATATGGAATAGAGAGGAACAGGGTTCCCCAAGCAAAATAAGATTTATTTTTCAGAAAGCAGAAAAAGAATTTGGGGCTGACAGAACAACAGGTACCCACTATGCCATTCTGTGTTGTTATTCCTCTCTGTTGCCCCAAAACTTTAGTCCAGTCTTTTACCATGACAGACACATTAGTGTTACTCAACCTCTGTAGACTCCTATTTATTTATTTGTAGGGTTAAATGTTGATGGTTAAATGACTTATAAAATAACCTCTCCCACAGCCATAAAGAGGAATAAAATTATGGCATTTGCAGGTAAATGGATGGAGTCAGAAAATATCATGCT
Organism: Sciurus vulgaris; assembly: GCF_902686455.1. NCBI lineage: Eukaryota > Metazoa > Chordata > Mammalia > Rodentia > Sciuridae > Sciurus > Sciurus vulgaris. Next base: position 47,332,054 of record NC_136461.1, read on the forward strand.
AAGTGAAATAAGTCAAGCCCCCAAAACCAAAGGTTGAATGTTTTCTTTGATAAGTGGATGATGATACATAATGGAGGGTGGGGGGGTGAGGGAAGAATGGAGGAGCATTGGATGGTGTAGAGGGAAATAAGAGGAGTGGAGGGACTGGGGGAAGGAAAGATGGTGTAATGAGACAACCATCGTTACCCTATGTACATGTATGAGTATATGAATGATGTGAATCTACATCATGTACAACCATAGAAATGAAAACTTGTACCCCATTTGTGTACAATGAATCAAAATGCAGTCTGTGAAAATAAAAACAAAAATGAAAAAAATTTAAAAAAAAATCTTTCCCAGGGTAAAATTCTTTTGACTCTTATGTACCTCATTGATACCTACTGAACATCATAATGGGTATAAAAGGCTAGGGGAGTGTTGGAGTTTACACAGGTTTATAGCTTAAAGTATGGAGCACAATAAAAATATTCCCTCTGCCTGAAGTCCACACCTGTCTCCCACTCCCAGCCCATCCACATTTTCAGAGGTTCTGGCTGCCTCCCTACCTCTTAAAGGGCAGTGAATTCTGACTCAACTCTGACCCACTATTGCCATGCTGGAAGTCTGGCTTGAAGTTGCTAGATTTTCTGATTTTTCTTTTTAGGGAAGCCAGAAATCAAGATTAATCTGTAAAAATCAATTCAAGATTGAAAAAATAAAAAAGATTAAATCAAACAATGCTTATGTGGACTGTATATCCCCCATAGTTGCTGACTGTTGGCCTACTTCCTTCTCTTCTACCATATGTAGTGTGTCACTATTCTTACTGGCTGACAGGTCTGTCTGTCCCACTATTATGAGCATCCTAAGATTGGGGAACATGCCTCTTCTCTTCTTGGAATCCACAATCTCTAGCATAATATCTGGCATTTAAGAATTGTCATTAAAAGTGTGAATCAACAGGCTAGGATCAATATGGCTAGGATTTTTTCAAACTGGAAAGGTAAAACTTATTTTATAAACACATAAGTGATACTGAGAGGGTCATAGTATGATACATGCAATGTTTATTTTCATCAGGTTTCTTTAGGGAAAAAATATCCCACCAAGTATAACTGATAATTTGGTTACAATGAGAACTTGTCCCCCAATCATGGATGATTGCATCTTTGTGTCAACTTTGGTTTTCGTACTGCATTTCTTCCCGTCATCTGTTTTCCCTTGAATAGTCAATTAACTCCTTGAGAAATAGAGTGGCTGCCATAAAGTTATCCATTAATTTAAAGTGTGTGTTTTTACTCTAGTGAGAGGTCCTAAGACTACATGCTGATGCTGATTACTGTGCTGGATACAGTAACCACTGATGTGAGCAAGATATTGTCACTACTGCTAAGAAGTTCATACTCAATATAAATTTATAAATCATTCCAAAAGAACAGGACAGATGCCATGCAGTATAGTGCTGTGCCTGGCCCCATAGAAGTCTGATAAAGCAAGGTTAACTCTGCATGTTAGGAAAGTAAGCTCTGTGTACTGCCTCCCATCCTCTCAGTCCACCTCTTACTATAACTATTGCCATGGCAACCACTTTGCATAAGTATAACCTGACAGCACTATATATCTTTCACTTTCTATACTAGGACATCCTTAACTCATGCACAATCTGGAAAAGCGAGAGTGTTAACATCCCACAAGGCAACCTATGACCTATAGGGAGCAGGAGGTGATGAATAAATCATAATCCTATGGGTAAGAACTCTGAAATTCATCCCACCAGATCCTCAAATGGTCCCTATAGGATGCGACCCAGTTGCCCACAGAAAGGAGCCGTGCAATATTTCCTCTTACTATTGTGCAATATTTTCCTCCTTCTCTATTTTTCACACTTTCCAGTTATCCATTCTAATCCTCGTGTTCACTTCCCCAATAAATTACTATCTTAAATTCTGTCTCAGGCTCTGCTGCCCTAGGGAAGTCCAAACTAAGTGGCCGATGTTAGACCTGGGTTTTTTAAGCTGAACATGAGTTTTCTAAGAGGAGATATAGAGGAAGAGCATTTAAGGCAAGGGGAGAGCATGAGCAAAGGCAGGAGGCATGAACTACACAGAAATGTCTGCTGTCACTGAAGAATGGGTAAGTGGAAGGCATGAGGAGGAGGGAATCACTGGAAAGATGTACCAAAAACACTGAGCTGAGAATGCTGAGAAAGTGTTCACCCAAAGTTTTGCTTCTTGTTTTTCATCTCAAACTTCTATATTGTTCTTCTCCTCTGGGAAATCAGGGGCCTGTGGACTGAACAATAGCTTGAGGCCATGCAATCAAGACAAAATGAAATATTTGGGTGAAAGATCAAATGCTAGAGAATAAAACTGCTATTAGTGTGCATATTATCTTCAAAAGAGTAGATGAATGTATGATCATCTTATTGTGACAAATATTTTAAGTAAAGAAAATGGAAATGAAATTTATAATACCTATTATTATCAATTAAAATTATGAAAGATAGCAGCACATTTCCATCATTTTCTCATTATGCACAAAAATTGTATAAGTGCTTTTGTGTAATCATTCCTTATTTTACTACTTAATTTTCCCATCAGGACTTAAGTTCTTCCACTACAAATACTCTTCTCAGGAAAGTTGACACTTGTAGGTTTGAGAGAGAATGGTGAACTCTTTATTTTATTCTCTTTTATGTAATAACCACCATGTTTAATCAAATAGAAACTTCGTTGTAATGGATATTAAGCTATTCTATTATTTATGTGCCACTATAAAAGAAAAAGCTGTCGATTACACTTTCACACAGTGTCAGTTGCAAGATGCATCCTGGTTTCAGAGCTTTGAGAAAATATGAAACTTAAAGTTGATGGCTACTATTTCATTTTCCCCACCTGAATGAATTCTGGAAGGCAGGGATCTAATTTGTTTAACTTTGACTCTTTCTAATACTTAGTACAATTTTGGATACATGTATGGTTCACAAGTGTTCAAATATTTGTTGAATTAAAATGAGCAGATCTCTATCTTTACCCACTTTGACATAACTCCTAATATCTTACCTCATACAGGACATTTCATAGGATGAGAATTTTGTCACCCATCTCAGAATCCTGTGTAGTATAAGGAAATATACCCATTAATCGTCAGAACAAAAAATCAACAATCAACAAAAATCTCACATTACTGCCCTCCTGGCAGAAGTGTGCCAGTCACCTGGGCGGCAGTTTGGGAGAGCCTGTGGTTACTGTATGACTGGAGCCCAGCTGTGGGTGCTCAGCATGGATGACTACACCATCCTGGGAGTGACCAAGGAGGGCTTCTTTGACAGAGCTCTTTGGTTCAGCAGGAAAGCAGCAATCAGATGTTTGCCATTAAGGAAAAAGGCTTCCTCAGTCTCTCTCTGATACACAGAATTCTAGGAAAGAGGCTGTCCTGTTATCCAAAATGAAACACTCCAATATTGTCACCTTTAAAGAATCTTCGGAGGTTGAAGGTCATCTGTATATTGTGATGGAATATTGTGATGGAGGAGAGCTAATGCAAAAGATTAAACAGCAAAGAGGACAGTCATTTCCTAAAGATACAATACTTAATTGGTTTACACAAATGTGTCTTGGAGTAAACCATATTCACAAGAAATATGTGCTATACAGAGATATCAAGTCCAAGAATATCTCCCTCACCCAAAATGGAAAAGTAAAATCGGGAGATTTTGGATCTGCACATCCCTTCTCCAATCTCATGGCATTTGCTTGTACGTATGTGGAAAGACCTTACTATGTGCCTCCAGAAATTTGGGAAAACCTGCCTTATAACAATAAAAGTGACATCTGGTCCTTGGGATGCATTCTGTATGAACTCTGTACCTTTAAGCATCCATTTCAGGCAAACAGTTGGAAAAGTCTTGTCCTCAAATATGTCAAAGATCCATCAGCTCACTGCCATCTCATTATTCTTTTGAACTTTAATACCTTGTCAAGCAGATGTTTAAAAGGAATCCCTCATAGTGCCCTTCAGCTACTACCCTGCTTTCCAGAGGCAGTTTAGCTCAGCTAGTCCAGAAGCACTTACCCCCTGAGATCATCATGGAATATGGAGAACAAATATTAGATGAAACCAAGATGTGTAAGCATAATACACCAAGAAAAAAGGACCCCAGCAGAATCATGATAGCTTTGGGAAATAAAATGAGCATGATGCAACAGGGAGAAAAAGAAAGTGTGACCATCCCAGGTTGGAAAACACTAATACAAATTTGGGTGAAAGGGCATTGAGGAGACTAACCAGAGGAAAAAATGAATCAGGTAATCCGTCAGTCCTTTCCATGAACACTAGTTCACCAAGTCTTCAGAGGCAGCAGTGGGAGAAAAATGTACCCAGTACAACTCTTAGAGCTTTGGGAAATGCACCCATACTTACCTCCATTTAACTGCAGAGGGTTGATAGAGGTGGTTCTATAATAAAGTGCAGTGAAAATAATATCCATAAGCTGTGACTCCCTGCAAAGTTCATACTCATTTTATTTCCAAACATGAATTCCTGCTAATACTTAAAATTGCTCCTACCTAGCATCACAGTTTTAAAAAAGCTAGAACCCCTATGTGTGAGCACAAGTGAGAAGGTATAACAAATGAGTATGATCTTTACAGTCTGATAGAATAGAGATTGGATATTAATTGGACCACTAATTGTGTGATTGATTGTAGGAAATTACTTCTTTGAGTCCCAATTTTCTTAATTATAATATGAAGATAATGATGCCTACCCCATAGGAATACTAACCATAGCTCATATGTTTATTCCTATTGCTACAACTTCTGTTTATTACTATGTAACAATTTTTACTTTTCCTAAAGGTTGTAGATCTAAATACATTTAATTACAGTATAAAAAAAACTCACATTGCTATTTTTGTTTATACCAACTTGAGAACTCAAAGTGTGCAAGATTTTTCACAATGTATTTTATATGCATTTGTCTCCATGCCATGGATTGTATTCTTATCACATATATAAGAAAAGGATTCCTTTGAAAAAAATCATTGTTGAGGTAAATGTGGTAGTAAAGATAGTTTTGAAAGTATAGATTTTGTATTAATTATTTACATAAGAGGGTGTGTTTGGAAGATCACAAGATGTCCCTCATTGTTCTAATCCTTTGAAAGGATTTACTGTGGAAGAAAATCACTGGACATCAAGGAATTATTCATAAACATTGTCTGTAGTATTCACTTAGGATGGGAAGGGAGTTTTCAAAAGTTTTCCATGCCTTTATTTGATTTAATTTCATGCTCACTGAAGCCCATTTCCATCAGAGTCACCGGCACCTTGAACTTGCTGTGATTTTCCTCTGCTTAGTAGGCAGATGATATTTGGTAAGATTCTTGGCTTCTAAGCTCCATGTCTTGGAAACAGCCCATACTGCATTAGTGAAGATTCTGGGGCATTCTTCTTACTGATCCAAGTAAGCCTTTCAAAATATACTATGACCACTAGGAAATTTCAGTCTTAGTCTGAACTTGGCATAAAAGGATCCAGAGATGCGGAAGGCTCCAGCGCCTGGGGTGCAGTGGTTACACCTCATTAGCCCCAGAGCAGGGCCCCCCTCCTCCTTTCCTTTGGGTCTCTGTGTCTTCCCATCCTGGCCTGGGGCCAAGGCTGCTTGGGCCATGGGAACATAGCACAAAGTCATCTGAGATGCCTCCCAGGAGAGGCTGTTAGACACACACCACCTCCTCATACTCTGCTACAGGAATGTCATCTTTGTTTCAGTTTTGTCTACTCAGGGCTTGTTCTAACTTTAGAGTTTAGGCAGATTCTCAGAATGGAAAAGGTGATGTTTGCTGGAGTGAACAGTGAGTGGTGGTGGAGTGGGAGTGAATGGTCTAGAATCTGGCTGTGCCATTTACTGTTGGTGTGTCTTTAGAAGTACAGTAGTCCTTCCCTATCAGCAGGGAATGTGTTACAAGATCCCCAGTGGATGCCTGGAAGCATGGATCGCACTGAACCCTATATATACAGTGTTTTTTGCTGTATGTATACCTATGATAAAGTCTTCCCTTTTCCTTAAAGGAAGCACTTTACAGCTTTCCTTTACTGTATCTGAATTGCCAGGAACATTGTTCTTAGACTTTGGGGTTATGGTTTGAATATGAGGAGTCCCCCAAAAGCTTATGTGTGAGACAATGCAAGAAGGTTCAGAGGAGAAATGATTGGGTTGTGAGAGTCTAAACCTAATCAGTGAATTAATCCCTAATGGAATCAACTAAGTGGTAACTGAAGTGGTAGGGTGTGACTGGAGGAGAATGGAATTGGGGCATGTCTTTGGGGGATATATTTTGTACCTGGAGAGTGAGGTCTCTCTCTCTCTCTCTCTCTCTCTCTCTCTCTCTCTCTCTCTCTCTCTCTCTCTCTCTCTCTCTTTCTCTCTCTCTCTGATCCCTGATGTTGCAAGCTGCTTCCCTCTGCCACTTTCTTCCTCCATGATGTTTGGCCTCACTTGGAGCCCTGAGGAATGGAGCTGGCCTTCTATTAGGCCTCTGAAGCCATGAGCCCTCAAATAACCCTTCCTCCTCTTTAATTGCGCTGGTCAGATCATTTAGTCACAGCAGTGAAAAAGCTGACTAAAACAGGGGTTATCACTAAGTAAAATAAAGGTTATTTGAACACAAGCACTACAATACCACCACAGTTGACACGAAAATCAAGGTAGTCACTAAGTGTGACTGATGGGTGGGTACCCATACACAGCATGGATACGCTGGACAAAGGTATGATTCCTCCAGGAGGAACACAGCAGAATGGCAGGAGATCTCACCGTGGTACTCAGAACTATATGTAATTTAAAACTTATGAATTGTTCATTTCTGGATTTTATCATTCAGCATTTTTAAACATCTGTTAACTGCTAACCACTGATTCAGATGTCTGCTCTGCTGGGTGCTGGCTTGTGGAGTAGGGTGGGCTTCTAAGACCTGCTGCACAGTGTTGACCATGCTCCACCCCAGGGAGTCAGGGGTGGGGAGATTCTGTGTGCACACGTTTCCTTCCCCTCCAACAAATATACCCTGGAAAAATGGTAGGATTGCTGCTTATTATTGCTGTTCTTTGCTTTAATTTCCCTTGGTTCTCTCTCCTCATCTTTCATCTTTTTCCTCCTTCCCTTCACTCTTGGAAAACTCTAAAAGCACAGTTTCAACCCAGAAGATAACTGTGTTACCTGGTAACTGTGTTAACTGGATCAAGTCACTGTACTTTTCACTTATCCAAGCATTTGCTAATTCACTTAGTAATCAAATCAGACTTTTGGTTGCCAGACCCTGAATGAGAGATACAGACATGTGGATAGAAGGATGGTTAAAATATGGTCACCACCCCCAGGATGGTCAGAGAAGAGTAGAGAATTGTACTTAGCTCACAATGTTGTTTCAAGGATTAAGTAAAGTATTGAAGGTAAAAACATTTTGTGAAAAAAAATGCAGTATTATGAAAAGTAAAATATTAACACTTTTGACTCTCTTCTCCTCTAACTTCTGAAATGACTTAATTTCTGCCATCAAAATGTCCTTGTTGGGTTGGCTCAGTTTGCTAAGTTGCATGATAAAATCCTGTTGGAACTAATGAGATGAATGTCACCACACAACCATTATTTTAAGTATGATGTACATTTGACTTCGTTTAAAAAAACCTAAAGGAACAGGTCCTAATATGGTAGATGTGTCTTATTTTAACAAGCCATGGATTAGCAAAGCAGGGCTGGTGTGGCAGTTCCTCCTTGGGCCACTTGGTGGCTCCCTTAGGTGTTGCCCTGCCTTATAATTCAAATGGCTGCCAGAGTTGCAGCCTGGCATCAGCCTGCAAGACAGAGGGGAGAGAAAAGACGAGGGCATGCTTTTTCACTTTGAGAAGTCGCCTACTTCTTTCTGCTTATGTCCCACGAGTCCAAATTTAGAATTAGATGACTGCACTTCAGGGAAGGCCAGGAAGTGTTATCGTGGACATTCTGTCTGCCAAAACACATCCAGAACCCAGCCCCTTCTCACCACCCTTCCTCATTTCATGATCATTAGCGCCACTGTCACTCTTCCCTGGATGACTGCAATGGCCACTTAACTGGCTCCCCTGCTTCTACGCTTGCTCTTGACGTCTTTGCTTAACATGCCCGTAGAATGGTTCTTCTGGAATTGAAGTCAGATGTTTTTTCTCCTCTGCTCAAAGCCCTCCAAGGGGCTATGAGGATCTCTGGGATTGGGCCTTCCTTCTCTCCCCTCTCCCTCCCTGGAGTCAGTCACTCTTGCTCCTCAGGATGATGGACACATTCATGTAAAACCTTTGACTTGCCACCCCATCAGCCTGGAAGATTCTCCATAGTTGCTGGTCCCACTAACCTTGCTTCCTTCAAATCTTGACTTAAATATCACTTTCTTATAGAGGTCTACCCCAGCTGCCCTATTTAAAATTGCCAGTCTAACCCCTCATCTCTCATTTTCATACCAGATACATTTTCTAATATAGTCATCCCTCAGTAACCATGGGGGATACTAATATCTGTGAATGATGAAGTCGCTTATATAAAATGGTGTAGAATTTGCATATAACCTACAAATATCCTTCTGTGTTCTTTAATTAATCTTTACATGATTTAGAATACCTAATACAATGTAAATGCTATGTAAGTAGCTGTTACACTGTGTTGTGTAGGGATGGTGACCAGAACACAACACCTACATGTATTCAGTACAGACACAACCTTCTTATCCCAGTTATTGTTTTTTATCATGGTGGGTTAAGTCTGTGAATGTAGAACCTGCAAATATGGAGGATCAACTCTATATGGTATACTTATTTACTCTCTTTATTGATTTGCATATGTGTGTGTGTGTGGGTCTGTGTATCTTCCCTTGTGAGAATGACAGTCTCTCAAAGGCAAATATTTTATATATTTCTTTCTTCACTGATTATCCCCAGCACTTAGAACAGTGCTTACTTGGTGTGTAATAGAGGATAACTATTTGTGAAATCTTTTGAGTGCTGGATCCATTGTGTCTAAAGAAAGGCTAATTCTAGACTTTTCAGTTTCAGGAGCCAATACATTTCCTTTTGTTTATTCAATGAAGAAGCTACTTAACGAAATCAACTAGATCTGGGTTTCTGATATATGAAGGAAAACAACCCTAGCTTCCTCAGGAAGCTAAGGTCGACTGGGAAGTCATAGAAGACCTTGCTGAGGAAGTGGTATTTACGTGGACATGTGAATTATGAATAGAAACTGGTCAAATAAGATGAGAAGGAGGAGAGGCAGTGCAGGGGGAATATTCCAGGTTGGTGGATGATGGGAACTCCACTGTGGGCAATATCTGAAAGCTGGCCACTGAGGCTTCAATACAATGAATGAGGTAGAGATTGGTGTCAAATGAAGCCAATAGGTCGTAGGCTGAGGCCAGATCATGGAGCCCTTGGAAACATTAGGGAAGATTTCTAGGCTCTTTTGCCAGCAATGGAAAGCCATCTGTGGGTTTCAAGCAAGATGGTGGCATGATCTAGTATACTTTTCTAAAGTATTACTCTGAGTTCTGGATGGTTAATGTATTGTGGAGTTTGTGTGTGTGTGTGTGTGTGTGTGTGTGTGTGTGTGTGTGTCTGTGATTTAGTGGAATTGTTGTGAAAGTGGGGGAGAAGGAGTCCAGATGGGAAATGATAGTGTTTGAATATGGTTAATGGTATTGGAGCAAACAGATGAAATAGAAATGTATTTTTGAGGTATAATCAACAGGATTTGGTGACAGATTGGCTGTGGGGGTGAGGAAGAGGGAGGCAGCAAGAATAACTCCTAGGTTTTTGGCTTGGGCAACGTGAGGGATGCAGGTGCTGCTTGCTGAGATATGGAAGACTGGAACAGGAGCAGATTGAGAAGAAGCCCCTGGTCAGAGCAGCCTGGCCTGGTGCAGTATGCTTTTTGGCTGAGCGTTGGAGACATAGTCTAAGTTAGACACTGAAATGTCTTGACTATATTGGAGAAGCAATTTGGTGTAAAATTCATTTTCCATGAGAAAAAAATAAGGACAGCATCCTGCTTGCTCTGTTTTTCTCTGCACATAATTTTGTTGTAGTATATTCTCACAAAGCAAAGACACAGCCCAGCTAAAAGTGGTGCCTTGCTGGGATTGTGATGTTGAGGGTAGCTATTGCTACTGGAGAAGTAATAAGGATTGTTTAGAGCACCCTTGCTGGAGAGTTCCAAAAGGTAATATCATGTGGACATTGGCCTAGCTAACTAGTCTATGTGGTCCTTTCTACATTGCAGTTCAACAGTTCAGTTAGTGGGAAGGTGTAGTTAGAAGAAAGAAAAACTGGAAAGAATGAAGGAGGACTCAGGATACAACAAGTTATGAAGTGGTCTCTAAGAATTTATTTGTGTTCTCAATGTGAGAATTTACTCTTTCAGGCATTCTGGGATTTTTAAGCCATCTCAGTAGCCTTATTGTCTGCCCATTAGTATCAAAATGTGAATACACAAATGAAGGTTAAAATTTTGAAGTAGCATAATATTTTTGGAGTGTAAATTTGGGGTGAAAAGAATATGAAGTTTATTGCTTTTGGCACTAAAAAAGCATGATTCATGGAGTCAGACAGACTGAAGGTTGAATGCTTATTCTGTCACGCACTAGCTGTATGATCATTAACAGATTACTCAGTCTCCCTGAATCTCACTTTTCCCAAATGCAAAGTGCAGGAATTCATGGTGCCCCACAGGAATGTTGTGTTCCTTCACAGGGTTACTGTGGGGATTAACCAAGCTAATGTTTATTGTAATCACTACTTTAATACATTTTGTTAGAGGCCTGTTCTTCATCTTGGCAATCCTGTTTCCTATTTGTAAATAAGGTGATTGAGGGATACCAAACATGATGGTGAACTCACCCATTAAATGAGCCACACGGGATTTTCAAAGTTAGCACTCAAACTGGAACACTGAAAGGTGATAGGCATCAGAACACAATGTCCTTGGAGGGTCTGCCTTTTGCTCCCAGAGTCCTCTGTATATCTTGGTTGTGGCCCTTATCACACAGTATTGTAATTGCCTGCTCAATATCTGCTCCCATTCCCCATGAGGGAAGGGCCCAAGATTACTTTTCTCATAGTTTAATGCCTACGACCTACTATAGGTCCTGGCTCTGTGAAGTCTCCCAATAAAGATTCATTCAGTGATGTTTGGATGAATGAATTACATGATTAATTAATATAATTAACTATCGCAGAAAATGCCATATTTGTCACCTTAACAGAATTTCCATTTTATTTGTATGTTCTAAGCAGCAAGAATGATTGAAATCTGTACACTAATAACTAAAATAATAATAAGGCCCAACAGAATTCAATAAAGCAGATGCACATGTTGGCTTCACAGAGATTGAGGAAATTGGAAGTCATGTTTGAGTCTTGTACAGGATATGATGGCAGTCTCTGGGGTTTTGTTTACTAGTTTGGCTTTGGTGAGAAATTTTTGTCTTGCTCTTTGCAAACAGTAATGTAGGCAACCTATCAATGGTGTCAAGAGAAAATAAGCAAACTTAGAAATTATGATTATACTTGCTTTAGCTCACGTATGGGTTTGGGGAAATTAAACACGTTATTAGCAATATGAGCCAAGAATTTCATAGAAAGAAAGGGCACAGGGAAAGTCAGGAAGCTGTCTAACAGCTGACCATTCACTCTGCTGTATGCTAGAGCTCTAAGGGAGCTTAGGTTCTGGTTTCATCCCTGAAATGGAAATCATATTACCCAACTATTGGTTTTGAACCAATTCAATCAAAGAGAAGGAGATGAAAACATCAGATTTGGGCTGGAAGAAGTACCCTCAACCTAAAACAAAACTGGCTTCGTTAGATCTACCTGCCAAATCACTAGGCCAGCCAGGCAAGCAGCCCCCTCCAGAGGAGCAGCTGCTCACCTTGCAGAGGAGAAAGAGAAAGCTCACAGTCATGCAAAGGGAGGGAATGGTGGGCTGCATGGAAACAAGTCTCAGATACCTTAACCCTGGCAAATACAGGATTGTAGACCAATGAAGGTTACACTATGGCCAGACCACCTTTCACTAATAAGTTAGTAAGGGCTAGCAACACCAAAACTTTTACTCTAGTAGAATGTTCTGGATATCTACTACTGTTTAACAAAATATCACCAAAACATCCCAAAACACAGTGGCTAAAACAAATTATATATATATGCAAAATATATATGGTATGGTATATACTATATCACTGTATTTTGGAAAGTTTGAATTAGTTACTTAAAATAATCATTGGAAAATGCCACATTTTTCACCTTAACAGAATTTCCTCTCCTTTTATGTCCCAAGCAGCAAGAAAAAATGGAAGCAGTACAGTAGTAACTTTAATAAGTAAACAAATAAATATCCAGAAGAATTCAGTAAAGCAGATGAAAATTTGACTCAACCATATGTCATGTTCTTGATTTAAATATACATAAAGTTTTCTTTCACAGTGTCTTCTAGCTGGGTGTCTCTCACTCAGGATCTTTCATGTAGTAATGGAGATGATAGCTGATTCTGGAGTCTTCTGAAGACTTTTGCTTGTGTCTGGCACCTAGCATGGGATGCCTGGTGTACCTGGACTGAATGGGCATCTCTCCTCCCATTGACTCCTCTGATTTTCAGCTGGGTTACCTCACAGCATGAAGAGCTTTAGTGTAGCTGGATTTCTTACAAGGCAGCTGGCTTCCCTGTGGGAAGCCCAGATGAAAGTTGCGAGGTATCTTATGGCCTAGCTTTGCAAGTCTCAAAATTTTCTGTTACATTATATTAATTTTCTGTTACACATATTGTTACATTATATTTCTGTTACATTATATTGGTCATGTAAGTCACTAACACTAACTCAGATTCAAGGGGAGGAAAACTAGGCTCTACTTCTCAATGAAAGGGATAAACAATTTTTTAACCTAACAGAAGAAAAAATAGGCCTAAATCTTCATCATGTCAACTTAGGACCTGACTTCCTTAACAAGGCTCCAAAAGCACAAGAAATAAAATTAAGAATCAATAAATGGGATGGATTCAAACTAAAAAGCTTCTTCTCACCAAAGGAAACAGTCAATAACGTGAAGAGAGAGCCTACAGAATGGGGAAAAACTTTTACCACACGCACCTCAGATAGAGCACTAATCTCTAGGATTTATAAAGTACTCAAACAACTTAACACCAGAAAACCAAATAACCCAATCAATAAATGGGCTAAGGAACTGAACAGACACTTTACAGAAGAAGACATACAATCAATCAACAAATATATGAAAAAATGTTCATCATCTCTTGCAATTAGAGAAATGCAAATCAAAACTGCTCTAAGATTTCCTTTCATTCTCGTCAGAATAGCAATTATCAAGAATACAAGAAACAATAGGTATTGGTGAGGATGTGGGGAAAAAGGTACACCCATACATTGTTGGTGGTACTGCAGATTGGTGCAGCCACTCTCAAAAGCAATATGGAGATTCCTAAGAAAACTTGGAATGGAACCACCATTTGACCCAATTATCTCAGTTCTTGGTTTATACCCAAAGAACTTAAAATCAGCATACTACAGTGATGCAGCTACATCAATGTTTATAGCAGCTCAATTCACAATAGCAGAACTATGGAACCAACCTAGATGCCCTTCAACAGATGAATGGATAAATAAACACACACACACACACACACACACACACACACACACACACAATGGACTATTTCTCAGCCATAAACAAAAATAAAATTATGGCATTTGCAGGTAAATGAATGGAGCTGGAGAATATCATGCTAAGTGAAATAAGCCAATCCCCAAAAAACAAAGGCCAAATTTTCTCTGATAAGTTGATGCTGATAAATAATGGAGGCAGAGGGGAAGAGGGTAAGGGAAAAATAAAGGAATGATGGATTATGTAGAGGGAAATGAGGGGAGGGTAGCAGGAAGGGGGAAGGAAAGATGGTGAAATGAGACAAACATCATTACCCTATGTACATGTATGATTAACACAAATGGTGTGACCCTACATCATGTGCTACAGGAGAAATGAAAAATTGTACTACATTTGTGTACAATGAATCAAAATGCATTCTGCTAGCACGTATAACTAAAGAGAACAAACAATAACAAAAAGAGTGGAAAAAATGCACTATTATACTATTCAGATGTAATTAGATCCCTGAGTCATCGAATTGCTAATTGTCCTTTCCTGTTATGAATATTTTGTCTTTAGCTGGTTCACATCCACAACATAAAATGTCCACCTAAAAAATAAATAAATGAATAAATAAATCACTTTTTATTTTAGAAGTTTCATCATGAAACATGGAAACAAGGAATAGTGGTTAATAATTTTTGAGACACTATATCAAAAGCACATTTTAAACATCATGTGATTCCCACAAGAACTCAGAAAAGCTAAGCGTTATTATTCCCATTTTAGGTGAAGAATCTGAGACCCAGAGATGATATGCCTTGCTTGTCAATAGGTGGTAGGGTGAGAAAAACAAAACAAAAAAACAAAAAAAAACCCCAGTTATGTCTGATTCTAAGATCTTTGTTCTTTCTACTTATTACACCATCCTGCATCTACTATAAAACTTTCATTTTTACAAAAGGCAAATTTGAAGCTCTCTAAAAAGGCCTGTGAACTACTGGACTTAAAAATATTTTCATGACAGTTTTTCTGGTCCAATATTTGCTCTGGTTCAATGTGTAATGATTTTATCTTGAGCAGAACTCATCCTCTGCCTCATGCGATGCCCCACTAGGTGAGAAAGGCTGTTTTCAACCAAGACCCCGTCAAGGGAGCTTTTCCTACAGGGGAGCCCAGGAGAACATGCCACCTGCCACATGGTTGGAGGTTGGAATTGTTTCCCCACCTAGTGCCTTGAGGTGTTCTCACTCCCTCCTGGAATCTAACCCAAACTCCTCCTGTCTAAAACATCCTACATTTGTGGTTCACAATTCTACAACACCCACTCTTAATGGTAAACTCTTTAAACACCTCCTGGAAATTCTGAAAGGGAAATCACACTACTGATATACTAAGCTCTAACACTTGGAAGAAATAAGAGCCAGACGCGGTGGTGCACACCTGTAATCCCAGCGACTTGGGAGGCTGAGGCAGGAGGATCTTGAGTTCAAAGCCAGCCTCAGCAAAAGTGAGGTGCTGAGCAACTCAGTGAGACCCTGTCTCTGAATAAAATATGAAATAGGGCTGGGAAAGTGGCTCAGTGGTGGAGTGCTCCTGAGTTCAATTCCTGGTACCTCCCTCCCCAAAATAAAGAAGAAATAAGAGCAAGGTGTTTTTAATAAAACAGTATGCATTTTAGTAAGTAGAGGCTGACACACAACTATATCAGATGACATATTATTAGTGATTCTCAAACTGTGATGAAGCAACAGTAGTAAGTTTTTTTTTTTTTTTAATTTACTATAGATTGATAACTTTTGTAAAACATAATAAAACTGTTGTGGTGAAGTGAAGTTGCTGTAAACGTTATGTTCCTAAAAAAATCCCTACACTTTCAGTGGGTGACTGATAATGGGCTGGTAACCAGTGTGTAGACCAGCTCTGATCTCAGATCCCACTTTCAGTAGCATTGCATTACATAAGGTAATGATCACAACCTCCCCATCAGGCAGGTATTATTTGATGTCTCCAGGTTATATGTGAGAAAATTGAGGCACAGGGAGGTTAAATAACTTCTGGAAAGTTCAGATTCAGACCCATGCATTTTGGACATCACCCACACCAGACTTAACCTGTTATAGATACAGAATTAGATTTAGTACCTCCAAGGTGTGCACAGTCTGTTAGAAGAAACAGGCAAAATAGGTTAATCTTTTTATATTGATAAAATATTTATCTTCAAGTAAAAATTTAGGTTCAAATTACTCCACTGAAATTACCCTAGGCTCCCAAATACCCCAACAGTCAGTTTCTTTCATTCTGACCTCAACGTGAAGAGCACAACTATAAGAACCGGTCACATCTCATTTTGTCTTCTAACCAGTTCCCCCACCAAAGGCCTGGAGGACAGAAGTGGCACATCCCATCCCCAAGGACAACATCTTTTCAAGCAAAATCTGTACCTCTCTTGAAGGAGTGTGTAGGGGACATGATGAGAAATTAACTGCCACATCTGTTCTGCTGTCTGCTCGTGAGCAGCCTGTGATCACAAACAACTCATTTAGGGCCATCGTCAATCTCTCCCCAAGAGGGACCACCCCCACACCATTTGTGGACAGCACACTCTGGTGTGTGAGTCACCTCCTACGATGAGTGCCTGTTGACTCACAGCTTCAGAGAGCTTCCTACTGAGCCAGCAGTTGCCCTAAAGCCTTGGAAAGAGAACAAAACAACTTTTGAAGGAAATGAACACCATTCCTGTGTCAACCATGAGACTGTTATGGCTGGAAATGGTTCTTGTGTCCCAGCGGCAACAGAATTCAAGCTTCTGCAGGTTCCCAAGGCTCAGCCTCACCGTGGCTGGAGGGACAGCTTCCCCAGGCTCCAGCAGTACTACCAGGGGCTGTGAGGGCCAATTATTCTGGAGTGATAATCATTGAGCACTTCTTCTATATTAGGCACTACACAAAATAAACATATATAGCAGTCCCCTTTATCTAAGGGAATATGTCCCCAGACCCTCATAACTGAAATAATGGATTGTACTGAATACTATATATATACTATGCTTTTTCCTATACCTATATAACAATGATAAAGTTTAATTTATAAATTAGGCACAGACAGAGGTTAACAGCAATAACTAATAATAAAATAGAACAATTATAAAAATGTACTGTAATAAAGCTATTTAAAACTTGTGGAATTTTTCATATAATATTTTCAGACTGTGGCTGAGTGCAGGTAACAGGAAGGGAAGCCTTGGCTAAGGAGGTACTGTGGTGGCAGGCAGATGCACAGTTGTTTTAAACTGAGGCACAGAGTGTTTAAGAACCTGTCAAAAGTCAGAGAGCTGGTAGGTGGCACAGCAAAGGGCCTTTGGCTCAGGGGAGTTTGCTCTCAAGCACTGAGACTTCAGGAACATTGTTGTCGGGTTGGGGCCTCGACTGTCCAGGGGGGCCTTCTCCATTCAGTGAACACGTGCATTGGCTTCAGTTCTGCTGCGGTGCACAGAACGTGGAGCAAAGAACACAGCATCACACCAAGGTCAAAGTCCTTGACCTTGTACCATCCCATGATGGGGATATAGTGTCTCCTGGGTTTGGAGAGGGACCCAAGGAAATGATATTGGTAATGTGCCTCAAAAGTTATTCTTTTTATTAAGGAATGGTCTTTTGATAATGAATTTATAATATGGAAGCTCAGGCACCTCATGCCAGCCTGGTCTGTGGTAGATACCCAACACATGTTTTCTCCCATCTTCCCCAAAACACATGAGAGAGACATAATGCACATATACAAAGTAATTCAAATTTGAATGGATTCATGTTAGGTTTTAGGATAATGCACATAAAGAATGTGATGAAATGTGATAGCGCTTTTTTATTTTTAGAGAACTCTTAATGCTCAGCACCATTCTAAAAAAATAATGTCATCTAATTTAGTCCTAAAGATTATATGAATTTGGTATTATTTTGCCCACTGAATAAATGAAGCCGTTTTTATATGCATCACACTGGGTAAGAACATACATGCTCTGAGAGGTAGAGTTTTGAGGCATAATTATAGACAATGTTTAATGGGCATCTGCTGTGTGCCAGGTATATGATATATTATTCTTGTTACAGATTAATATACTCTATGAAGGTCTCACAATAGGTCTTATTATTACCAAGTTACCCTGAGAAAACCGAAACAGAGTTTAGGAAACTTGCCTAAGAACTGAAATCTAATGTGTCTCAAAAGTCATTTTTTAGTAAGGGATGGTCTTTTGATGCTGAATTTGCAAAATGGAAGCTCAGTTGAGTATAAACAGGTTTGATATCACCTTGATGTTTGTTTCAAGCTGCCTATAATTTTATTCCCTTGAAGTACATTTTATTTGTTTAGGTCTCTAGATGCGCGATGACAAAGGTACAATCCAGGTGTGTGTTTCTTTTGGAAAATAGGTGTGTGAATGAAGGTGACAGCTGAACACATGGGTGAATTCCAAGGCCAAGGTGTTATCAATGGGAAAAATACATCCTGAGCCTGGTGGGTTGACCAGAGTATCCAGGCACAACATAGGTATATTTGGTAAAAAGATGAGGGCCACACCCTTCCATAGTTTCCTAAAAGTCCTTCCTTCCATGAATGCCTGCCTGAACTCTGATTAACGGGGTATGAATAATGAGAGTTTTCAAGACTTACTGTCCAGGTTTAGTCAATCCCAAATCTGGGTGCCTCCAGCACAGCAATGCACAAGTTTAGTGAACGTGTTTGACTTAGCCCAAATCCAGAAATTGAATGGAGTGAAAGAGCTGAGATCCTGTGCCATCAGATAGGTTTGCTATCAACTCATGACCACGTTTCTATGTGGGCAGCAGTTTGTGACATTCAGCAAGCCAAATATGAAGCTTGGTGCTGTTACCAGGTTGGCCTGCTTACAGAAATATGCTCCACAACCACGAAAATGATGACTGAATTTGGTGATTTTTTTCATTTTGTTCATCATCTAATAAAACAAAAGTTTAAGAGAAAGAACTCTTGGAATAGCTTTCCACTATATGTAAAAACCTAGGTTTAAACTCATGTCTATGTGAATTTAAATATCTATGTTTATCTTACATAGCTACACTTTTCTCTGACAATGTGAAAGTTAAGTTGAGTTGGGCCAAGGGAGTAGACCTTTCCTCCGTGAGTTAAGAGGCAAAGGATATTGTAAGCAGAGGGACAAGCCTTTGAATTGTGGGTTGAAGGACTGAAGGAAGGCAAGACTGTACAGATGATGTAAGGAAGAAGCACTGGAATGCATTGAAATGTGTAACTCATCATTATTTGTTCATCTGCTAATTCAATAGATATTTATTAAGTGCCTTCTATATTCAGATGACATGTTGTCAGATCAGAACTGGAATTTACTAGAAACTTTTGCCAAAAATCACTGCTCCTTATATCTAGAACTTCCTCTTCTTCTTTTAATTTTTTTATTTGTTCTCATTAGTTGTACATGACAGTAGAATGCATTTATACATTTTGATAGATCATACATAAGTTGAGTGTAATTTCTCATTTTTCTGATTGTATGTATTGTATGATCACATCGGTCATGCAGTCATACATGTATGTGAGGTAATTAAACAAATGAGTCTACAGAATTTTGTCTTATTGGCAAAACCAGCAGCAAAAGTCCCCTTAGTGGGCCTGTAAATGAAATAAACTATGGTTAGTAGTAATAGATTAAGAGTAAGCACAATGTAAAGATAAGCAGAGAGAAATATTTTAGGGCTGAGAAGGATCTCGGCTTTCACCTGTTAATCTTGTTGAATTGAATTCCAGAAGTAAAAGTGAGCTGCCCAGGCTCTATGAATTAATTACCTGTCTTGCCGCCTTTCTTTTTATACTTGCTGACAGGATCTTCTTTCAATGTCTCATAATTTTTCACTTGGATTATTACAATTGCCTCCAAACAGATCTTTCTGCTTCCACACAGCAGCACAGAAATTATCCAGAAAGCAATTTTTTCATTCTGCATTGTTCCTCAGAACCATTCAGCATTTCCATATTGCCTTGAACTGAGCTTCTCAAACTGTAGTTTGTGATCTGGTTTCCAGACAGTAATCAAAGACATAGGATAAAGCTACCATTGCTTTAGAATGCTAAATTAACTTGTTGGCTAGCAATTAAAGCCATTGTTTTATATTAAAATTAATATCTAATTATAATTGAAATTTAAAAATTTGAATGATTTGACAGATTTCAAAGAATTTTTCTAAATTGTAGCAATTGATGTCAGAACACTTAGGAGTACAAGGTTCTTTTCTACTATTAGGGATGCTTCATTGGTAAAAGATGATAATGTCCTGGGCCATGAGATAAATTCCAAGTCCTTGGTTTGTATCCCAGCTTCTCCAGGATTCATGCCTGATTTGCCACAGGCCTCTCTTTGATCATTACTTTGGAACTCCACTTGACAATTGTTATGGTTTGAATCTGGGATGTTCTCCTAACATCTCATGTGCTCAGATGATTTTGGGAAGTGATTGGGTCATGAGGGCTTTGGTTTCATCTGTAGATTAATCCATTGAGGGATGCGTGGACTACTGGGAGGTGGAATCTTATTTGACAAAGAAGGTCATTGGGGTGGGCCCTGAAAGGGTCTATTTTCTCCCTGGTTCTCCCCACACCCTTTCTCTTTCCCTCTGCTTCCCCCAGCTCTATCCGGAGCTCTACACGGAGCTGAACAGCTTTCCTCTGCCACACCCTTCTACCATGATGTTCTGCCTCAGGTCCAAGTTCAGCTCTACCCGGAGCTGAGCAGCTTTCCTCTGCCACACCCTTCTACCATGATGTTCTGCCTCAGGTCCAAGGACATGGAACTAGCCCACATGGATTGAAACTTCTGAAACTGTAAGCCAAAATAAATCTTTACTCTTCTAAGTTGCTTATTTTTAAGGTATTTTGGTCACAGCGATGAAAAGCTGACTAACATACCAACCATCCACACCACTTAGAGAACAGCTACTGTAACCTTCAAGTTTTAGCCACAAACAGAAAATAGAATCTCAAACAGAAATGAATTTTATGTAAGAAAGTCAAAGCTCTTGCAAAGCTGGGAGAACAAAGGTCAGGGGAAATGGCCAGTGTTCTGGAAGTGAGGAATTGCAGGCGGTGCAGGAAAACATGGCTGGTGCTCTAGGCTGTCGGCAGAAGCAAGGCTGGTGGTTTGCAAGAAGATTGCAGCCACTGGATGAACCTTACATCTGCCATGTTCCAAAACCCAAAATGATGTTTTTTGCTTCTCTTCTGCCATTCAAATGTTACATGTATGACTCTAATCCAGAACTCTGTTATGGTCTCAATTGTGGCCCCCTAAATTCCTATGTTGAAGTCCTGACCCCCAGTACATCAGAATGTGATTGTACTTGGAAACAAGGCTTTTTAAAGAGACGATTGAGGTAAAATGAGCTTATGTGGGTGGGTCCTAATCCAGTAAATTGCTGTCCTTTTCTTTTGTGGGGGAGGGTACTGGGGATTAAACACAGGGGCACTCGACCACTGAGCCACATCCCCAGCCCTATTTTGTATCTTATTTAGAGACAGAGTCTCACCGAGTTGCTTAGCACCCCACTTTTGCTGAGGCTGGCTTTGAACTTGTGATCCTCCGGCTCAGCCTCCTGAACAACTGGGATTACAGGCATGTGACACCATGCTCAGCATAAATGGCTGACTGTGCATGTGGATACACGCACACACATGCACAAATGCATGCGTACACACACAAAGGACCTTCTCCATATCTATAACCAAAGATTTTCAGCACTGATGTTGGACAATTTCCTTTCTAGAAATTGGCCAGCAGTGTGATGACTAACTTTCCAACCAACTAACCAAACATTTCATTGTTCTGTCAAACCAGCAATAAGAGAGATGTGTTGTGGAGCAGGGACAAGAGGTCTTGGGGAATGAGAGGGAGGCCTCACCAAACAGATGACATTTGAACTTGACGTTAAAGATGAGTAAGTGTCTTACGGTGGTGGTGGGGACTGTTGGTATGACAGAAAGGACAACAGCAGGGGTCATGTCAAGAGACTTGGGCTAGACAGCAAAGAGAAAGCAGTTAGTTATGGTGTGTGGGGGTGTGTGCACGCTGGGGTAGAGGGTGGATAGGGAAGGAAAAGCCACAAGAAACATCCTTATGTACAAACATAGGCTCATATTTCAGAGAGTGATAGAATGTTTTTGATTTGGGCACTATCTACATTATCAAAAAATTGGAAATGACCAATATGATAGGAGAATGAATAAACTGTGGTATCTTCACTTAATGTATAATACAATAATAACCATAGCCTAACTAAATAATTTGAAGTCTGTAATGAAGATCTTGTAATAACTTTAAAGAAAGGGTTTCTTTTTTCCCTTATAAATTATCCAGAGTGAGAGAGCAAGGTTTGGTGTGATCATATGTATTTTAAAATAAAATTGTAAACAAGAGGAAAAAAAAATGAAAGTAAAAACTGTTAGCAGTGGTTCTCTTTAGGTGATGTCCCTCTTTGCTCCTATTGTTTATTTTATGCTTCTAAGTTATCTAATAAAAAATGAATTTGTTTAATAATGAACTTTTGGAAACTTCATGTCCAATCTGAAGAATTTGCCAACAATACCTTTATATCATGTAAAGGATGCTGTTCACAGGAATTTTCTCTAAACCACCCCCCCCCCCCCCCCCCAAATAAAAGGTGATAGTGTCTAAATCACCAACTACACAGAGGTTCAAGAAAGGAATCCATGGGTCTGGGCCTTGATCCTTGTTCTTCCCCACCCCAGAGACAGGGTAAGTGGCAGTACTAGAGCCCTCCCCAGAGCAGACTGGGCAAAGGTGATATAGCCACAATGCCTAGATCCAAAGGAAACTAAGAAGACCAACTTCCACCAACCCCACCCCACCTTGATTCTCCTAGGAAACTTCCCCTTGGCTTTCTAGGTTCTTCTTGGATATTCCCTGCAATTCATGGTTCAGCCATTAGCTCCAGCCCCCTCCAGCCAGTGTGAATTCTGATAAGTCTGACCCTGCTGGATCCTCTGAAATGAGGCTAATTCTCCACCTGAGACCCCTACTAGTCTTTGACCTTCTCTAGATTGCATCTGCTTTGTTGTATCCTCAGCACATGACAGGTGCCCCACACATAGTAGGCACACCACAAATGTAAATGAGAAAGTGAATGAGTGAATGAAAGACTGTGCTTCCTGAGTCTTTTCTTCTCCAGATCAAGCATCCCCAGTTCTTTTGATCCTCCCTCTTTTATCTGGTTCTTCAACCTTTTGCCACTTTCTTTTGGACATTGTCTAACATGTCGATGTTCCTATTAAAATGTAGAGCTCAGGGATCCATGATAGTCCTTGTATGGTATAGATGGTACAAAATTCACAAGAATTGCAACTTATTAGAATGACCTATTTTTATGATGCAACACAAGATCTTAAGAGTTATTGATAAAGTCAATAATGCTCAAAAATTTGAACTTTAATTTTAACACTTGGGGCCACTGTGACCAATCCCAGAAACACTGTGGTCCCTCTTTTGGCCACTCAAGATACTGCTGCCCAACGTAGTAGGAAAGGCACAACGTGAGAAGTCAAAAGCATGGGACTATCCTCATTACAAAGACAGTAGCTACCCTGGGTACCAGGCACTGTGCTAAGTGCCTCACCCATGTATTCTTGTCCAATCCTTTTTATGAATATAGACACTGTTTTTATCCTTATTTTTAAAAATAGGGAAATTAAGGATTGAGGAGTTAAGAAACTTGCCTCTGTCTCTATCATTTAACAGCTAAGGAATCTTGGTTTGGTCACACAGACTCTCTGGACTTCACTCTCCTTGTCTATCAAATGAAGATGATAACAATACCTGTCTTGGAGGGTTGTTAAAAGAAAGCACTAAAAAGTAACTATTAAAACCTATAAACCTGAAATGCATTATTATAAAGGATTGGATTTTCCAGAACACTGTCTAGAGAACTAGACTCCAGTTTCCTCTCCATGAATGCCCCTTCCAGATTGCTGTCAGTCCATGTAACAAATGTTTTCTTCCTTTCTCTAATCCTGGACTTCTTTTGGTAGATTTAGAATAATGACTCCCAAATGGATACATGAAAGCCTAATTTCTGCCTAACATACATCAAACCATCCATAAATATGCATTTACATTTTATTTATTATTCTTCATTAAATCTATTTCAAGTGAAAACAAACAAATCCATGCCTTCCAAGTATTAAATTTTCTCATGCCAAGTGTGCCATCCTGCTCCACTCTTCCAGCAGAGGGCACTGTTTCCCTACAAAGCAGACAGTTATTAGCCTTCAAAATGGGATCAGATTTTGGAAAGGGGCACATTTTCCCCCAGATCCTAGAAATAAATCTGTACCAAAGTACTAGGAATTAATGATAAGGATGATGTCATTTGGGTTTACTTCCTGAAAAGAATTTTTAGTACAGAAATACTGATTTGTGTGTTCTGCCATATTAAATCTGTTAACTCCCCTCATTTAGGAATCACAGAATGTAAGGCTTAGGGCCTTAGAGGCTATTTAACCCACAGATCTCAAAAAGCAAACTTCAGGCCAAATGGTGTTTCCTACACAAGTTCATTACTATTTTTATCATCAGATTAACATATTAACCAGGAAATTGCACATAAAATATAGATGCATTTGCATTTCTTTAAAAATAAATCAGAAGCTATCACAATCCTAAGCCCACCTGCCTCCATGGTGATAATTTCTGGGATTCAATAAATTCCCACCCTTGCGGACAGGACATGTGCCGGCGAAGTCTCCTGTCCTTGTCTAGCCTGCCCCATTACTGTATGTCTCCCTGGACCTAAGAGCACTTGAGTATTGTGGCCTGTGGATTCTGATCCAGCCTCATCATGCTACAGATGAAGAAACTGGAGTCCAGAAACAGGAAGGGCCTTGCTCTAGGTTCAACCACAGGTGATATGCAGAGACCAGAGGAGCTCCCAGGCCTCCCAATTCACAGGGTCCTGGTCCTTTCCCACCTCTGAGGTTTCTCAGAAATGACTCCTGCTCATGCCTTAGTCAGAAAGCTTCGGTTCTGTCCTTCTCTCTCTCAGGAGGCTGGGATTCCCAGGCAGGTGAGGAGGGCTGTGAGGAGGTCCCAGAAAAACAAGACTCAAGAGGAGGATTCGGAGGGCAGAAAGAGCAGGAGGGGAGGGAGTATGGGAAGAGGGCGCCTGCCCCCGGTTTTTCTAGGGACCTGTTTGTGGAAATTTCCAGCCCAGTTCTGCTTCTCTGAGTTCAACTGATGTTCTCTGAGTTCTCTGAGTTCAACTGATGGACAGGACTTGGAAAGCATGCAGTTGGGACCTTGGTTTCCTCCTCTGTGAAATGGAACACTATTGCTCTGTGGAGGTGGTGGGAAGATGATCTTGAGCGAAGCATCTGTGATTCAGTCAGTTATTGACTGCCTATCTAGATGTCGAGTGTGGGAGTCAGGGGCTCTGCTTTGTCCAGAACAAGGGAAGTCCTCAGTGAATGGGAGTGATTATTGGGGAGAAGAAGGAGGAGGAAGACTCCTTGTTTTCCTGTCAAGACTCTAATCCTTTGGCCTCAATGCCCACCCCCCACCTCTATTTCAACAACTCTTCTTCAAAACCAGTGGTTCTGATGTTGACTGCACATTAAAATGTCATGGAGAACTTTTAAAATATTGATTTCCAGGCTGACCCCAGGTCTAGTAAATAAGGATGATCAGAGGTGAATCTAGTCATCAGTGACTTGCCTGACTCCAAGGCACAGGTGGTAACCACTATTCCAGAGCCCCCCTGCCCCAGCCTGGCCCCAGCCTCTCCCTTGCCTGAGAACCACTTTTACCATACACCTTTCCTGGAGTCCTACCCCTAGTCTTGGAGTCTCCATGTGTTAATTAAATCCCTCTGAGTCTCAGTTTTCATATTTGGAAAGTAAGGGTGTGAGAGACAGTTGGTTACCTACCCAGAATCCAGTACCCCCCTTTTCCCTCCAAGCAAAAGGCAGGAGTAGGTTTTGCGGGCCCAAAGTTTATTCAGCCAATCCCCTTCTGCCATGGTTGCTTTAGGAATGAGACTGTGGTCCAACTCTGTTAAATAAGATATGAGGAAATTTCCAGGAAGAATGTTTTCACTCCTGAGGGAACTAGAAGGTGCTGTGTGGCATCCTGATTTGGCACTTGGAACTGCTGCCACCATGTGGTGACCAGCCTGAGAATGACAGTAGCATGGGGACTGAAGATTCAGGGATGAGTGTTGGTAACTAGAGATTTTCAAAGTTTAGGTCACAAGGATGATGTGTAGAAGAGAATTAGCATTGACTGTGTCCCTGTCCTGTGCCAGACCGCCCCCCCATGAGGTCCAGCAGGATGCATCTCAACAACACTGACTACTGTGGCTGGCATTAGAAAGTAATCAGCTTATAAAGTTTATTTTAAAAGTTAACTTATTTAATTTTAATTTTTAAAGTTAATTTTAGCTTCAACATTTCAGTAAATACTTTTAAGCTCTCTCAAGCTCAGTTTTCTCATCTGTGAATTAGGATTCATAGAATATTCCCACCAGGGGATTGTTGGAAAGATGAAATGAGAAATGAAATGATACGTGTAAATAAATAAGCACATCATTAGGATTCAATGAAAACCAGGAGCCACCTCTTGATTGGCTCTGTGAGGATGCTATTGTTATTGTCATTATCAGCATCCACTTTTCACATATGAATAAAATGAGGATCACAAAACCCAGATGCATTGAGCTAAGATCCCATCATGTCTGAATGACAGAGCTGGGACTTCGCGAATTCTTGCTCATGCTTTTCCCTCCTCTCCTCCTCACCATACTCGTCGAGGACCTCCGAACACCCTCCTGCAGTGCTTGGTGATGGGGAATCCTTCCCCAAATACAGTTTGCAAGCAAACCGAGTGAAAGGAAGAGGCTGAGTTGAGGCAGCAGAATGTCTGTGAAAGGCAAGGGACCCCCTTCTTTTAGGACACATGATAGGTCTGTGAACAGTGAGGGCTCAGAGGATCACAGACCCACGGGATTCACAGAGATAGCACGCCCCAACCCAGACTACCCTGAGAGGGGGCTTCTCATTTTCCAGAGTGGGCAGTTCTGATTGCTATGTCCAGATGACCTTTGACTTCCTTGAACTTCCATCCATTGGTTCTACATGTAGCCTCCAGGGAAAGAGAGAACAGCTCTCCATCCTTTGGCAGGCAGTCCTTTAGAAGCCTGGTGATAACAATTCATTTCACCCCTGAGCCTTCTCCTCCCAGCCGTTCCCTCCCCAGGTGTTCTCAGCTGATCCCCAAACAGTAGCTTCCAGGTCCACTGCCATTCTGGCCCCTCTCTGATACAGACAGACAAAAATGGAATCGATACTGAGGGAAGGGTTTTCTAACAATCAGAGCATCTCTCAAAGGATCTAATGGTCAGTTTGAAACTTTATTGTTGGTATATAAATTATACCTTTAAAAAGTTGAAGGGGAAGAATCATTCCCTAATGTGGGAATATCTGTGTCTTTCGTTTCTTGATCATCCATTCCATTTCCTTTGGGACTCAGGCTAATATCCACAGAGGGAGATAACCAAGGTCCTTTGGGTACAATCTGGCTAGGACAGTTAACAAGGTGCCCTAACTCTGCCCTAGCCATGGACAGAAGCATGACCCCCACAGGACTGATCTCCCTCCTCAATGGCATGGGAATTAGGATGGGTGACTTGAGTTCCCTGGTTGTCACAGGGTACCTGGAGGAACCTATATGCAGCTCCTGCAGAACCCCAGGAACACTTGCTTCCTCTGCCTATCTTTCTAAGCCTTGTTCCTTGCTTTCCCTCTGAATCTGTGAATTCCCCATATTTCCCCAACAGATTTCTTTCTGGTATGTATTAGCCAGATGCAATCTCTGTTGCTTGCAGCCAAAGACCCCTGATTTATTAGGTAACAAAATAAAGGAAAAAAAGTAACAGTATGAAATATCAGTAAAATAGTCTCAAAACAGATAAAGAGAAAAACACACATAGATTCTACTTTAATCTCTACTATTATATTTGTTATAAATGTTATATTTATTTTATGGTGCATATGTATGATGAATATTTTCATTTTAATGTTTTTAAAATTAAGTTTTTATTGTAAAATAGTGTGTGCTCATTATAGAAAATTTGGAAAAAAACAGAAAATAATATATTACATATTAAATAAGTAAAGTTACTGCTTAACTGCCAGAAGTGTGAGTCTATGCCCAGGGCAGAATTTATGCCATTCCATACTAGGCCCAGCTTTGTGGTTACCTTTTGGTCTGTTTTTATTTCACTGGAAATGTGGGCCAGTGCTTATATTCACAGCCAAATTAATTAATGAGAAAATCCTCAGCCTTTCCATTTATCACTTCCAAACACCCACTTTTGATGAGTCAGTTGCCATTTGAACAATATAGGATGATTTTCAAATTAATTAAAACAGAACAACAATACAGCCCATTTCTTCCTCAAGTGTCTCCAAGGGATTCTGACTTCATTAATCTTGGGACCACCACTCTCAAACAGGCAAAGGGCATTAATCACATTTCTCCAGTGGGAGAGGATAGGACCCAGGGCCAGTGAAAGCTTTGCCAGTTATAAAGAAGGGCTGGAGCAATTGGGACCTCATATCTAGTTTGGAATCTTTCTCAAAAATATATTGTTTTGCCACCAGACAATCAATCAGCTGTATTTATATATTTAGTGAATACCTGTTGTGTGCTGTAAGGACTTAGGGGAATGTGAAATAAGAACAAGTAAGGCCCCTTAAAGTTCCTGTAGCAAGCGAGACAGATTTGTAAGGAAAAAAGGAAACAGAGGGAATGCTGTATTGATCATTAAGCATTAGACAGCTCAGTATAAAGTCATTTCTTAGTGTTGGTACCTTTTTTCTGCATCTGCAAGTGTCTGTTGGAGTCTGATGTATAGAAGTCACCTTAACACCCATCTCCTGTCTCAGGGCTCTGAGAGCCCAGGAAGGAGGCACCCTGGCTTTCATCCTGCAGAAGGGGTGTGGAGGCCACCTAACAAGGCCCAATTCCTTCTGCACATTCTTCCTGGTCTCTCTCCTGAGCCACTGTGCTTCGTCACTTCTGTGCTCCTTTGCCTCTCTTAGCCCAGTTCTCTCGCTCTTGCATGTGGAGTCAGAAGTAAGTATCACGAGACAGCTCCACATGGATTTCCTGCAAGCCTGTGGAACTCGGAATGCCTTAGAGCAAAGTCAGTATTTTCTTTGCACCCCCCCCCCCCCCCCCAGAAAACCCTCCAAACCCTTCTTTTATTTCTAATCCTGGAAAATAGTTTTATGTACTGTCACCCCAGCTGGGATCCTGAGAATCAGCCTAGATGATTCCCTCTCCTGGAGATCCCTCTCCCATCAATCAGCCAGTTCATTCCAAACCATCTTTTTCTCCACCTCTGAGTCCGCGGTCCTTGGTGTAACACTTGCGCTTTATCTGCTTTTTACTGCACCTGCCTTCTCTTCTAAATTCACCCCTCTCCACTACATCCTCTAGGTTACAGCCCAAAGGGTCTTCTAAAAATGCACATATGATTATGCTGTTTACCTGGCTTAAAATCACTCAAGGGCTCCTGATGCCCTGGCCACAAACCCAAACTTTTGTCCATGACATGTGAAGTCACTTAGGATCTGTTTCCAGTCCCCTTCTTGCTTTTGCTGTATATATATTTTTTTCCTTCTCGAAATTTTTCTCATTCCTTTCCTCACCTGACTAATTACTATATATCTGTCAAGACCCAGCTCAGCTCCCCTCCTACAGGAGGCCTTCCCTGACTCCTAAGATGAGAAAAATCTCGGTAGGGAAGAAAGCAAGGACAGGTATTATTTCCTTGGCACCTTCCTTCTATGTTTATCCTGGTCAGTCTGTGACCCTCAACTGTTAGTCGCTAAGCCTGTCACAGTGAACTTCTTGACACAGTGTCCTTTCTCAGTGTCTGTAGCCAAGTCCCCCCATTCTTTTAAACCCAGGTAATAGAACCCCTGTGGCTGACCCTGGGTTGCCTCACAGTCCCCGGGTCCCCACATTCCACCCACATCCTTATACACCTCCCTTTGTAAATAAACTGCCTGTGAATTACCCTAATGTGGGTGTCTCGTCTATTTCTTAGCAGGACTCTGAGCCTCCAAATTTTCCTATAGAAATAGAAGTACATTTCCTATTTCACTATTAACATTTTAAAGCTCCATTGTCCTCATTTCTTGTTGATCTTTCCTTGGCCTTGTAACTCTAACCGAAAGCTGGGGACAAAAATAGCTTTTCTATCCTATTTACCAAGATAGTGAAAAACAAAAAAGCAATAAATATCTACTGCTGATAATTCAAGAACATAGATCTTATCACAAGAATCATAAAAGACAATTTATGTTTCTATCTCTCCACTAGACTATGTACACCTTGAAGGCAAAGACTGGCTCTTTTCCACCATTTATCACCAAAACCCAGCCCTGGGCCTGGAATAGAGTTGATAGGCAGTAAATATTTAACTAATGAACACATCACTGGTAAGTCTTAACAAAATATTTGTTGTTTAAATGAATGGGGAAAGAGTTGCTGCCTCCAATCTGAAAGTCTTAGGAACTGCAGTTGTTAACAACTGAGCCTCCTTTTCTGTCCTCATGCCAGGGTACTGGAGTGTTGTTTTGGTAGACACGGTAATTTTCTGGAAGGAGTTGAAAATATGTTTCCCACCCAAAGCACCTTTGGACCACCACATCCTTGGAGAGAGCGCACTGCCAGAGGAGAATCACTAAACCAGCTCTCATTCCAATCTTCTCCCTAGCCTCCCCACCATCCCACCCTTTTAGATTTGACAACTCTGTAGGAAACCAATTTGCTGTTAATCACAAGGGAGTTTTATTTACTCTGTTGAAAGAATTGAAAAGCAGTCATTTTTATTAGTGCCACAGCTGGTTCTTCCATCATGGAAGAAATACAATTATGCGTTTTCCTATGGCTGAATGCAGACAGCTACAACCTCATTATTCATTTGGGTAGGAAGCAAGCTTTCATAATGAACAGGGGGGAAAATGCACCCAGCCCTCATTTGTAAAGGGAACAAATCTTAGTTCCTGGAATGACATTGCCCCTGTCACCATAGAAGAAGGACTTTTTATTTTTTTGGTTACATAATAGGGTACGATAGCTTCAGAAGCAGAACCCAAGGCAGTCATTATAGAGTAATAGAAAGAGTGTGGGCGCTGGCACCAGGCCAGCCTGGTTCAAACCTTGGCCCTGCTTCTTATTAGCTGTGGATGGGGGCATGTCAGTTCTTCTGAGCCTCCAGTTACTTTTTTATTTTTTGGTCTTTTACGTGTTTGGTATGTAATTGTACATATTTCTCGGGAACCATGTGGTGTTTGATCATGTGCAATGTATATTTCTAGCTGTTTTGAAATATACATTTTAGATAACTACAATTATCCTACTATGCAGTAGCACACCAGAACTCAATCCTTTTATTTAATAACCTCCCACCCGTTGGTCACCCTTTCCTGTTTGTCCTTAGGCTTTATTCTCCCCAGCTTTTGGTAGCCATGATTCTTCTCTCTACTTCTATGAGATCAATGTGTTTTTAGATCCCACAGGAGTGAGATCACATGGTATCTGTCTGTCTGAGACTGGCTTATTTCACTTAACATAATGTCCTCTAGGTTCATTTATGTATTTGAAAATGAAAAGATCCCATCCCTTTCCATGGCTGAATAGGATTCCACTGCACATATGCCACATGTTCTTTATCTACTCACCCTTTCACAGATGCTTAATGAAACTTCATTGTCTTATTTGTAAGTTGGATTTACTAAATGGGATAGTTTTTCAGGGTGGTGGTGAAGGATTCAAGATTAAATTTGATGGCTTATCACACCTTTTGTGACATGACCTGACCTCTCTCTGGTGTTCTCTCCCACCCCCAGAGCTGACATCTTTGCTGCAGCCATAGTGAACTATGAATAGTTCTGCAGAACTGGCTACATGTGTCCTTGCTCCCTGACTATGCACATGTTGGTCCCTCTATCCAAGTTTATGCCCTCTTCACTTCCTTTATTCATCTGGAAAACTTATTTTCTTAAACGTAATGGTTCTTATTCAACACCCACCCCCACCATGGTCTTAGAGATCCTCTTTCTTTCCATCACCCTTCAGGTGTACCATTATAAGAAAAGGCCACACAACACAATGGACTTGTTTGCTTACATGTCTATTTCAAGCATCAGGCTGTAAGCTCCTTAAAGAATAAGAGGTGCATGCTTTTTTTTCTCTTGTCTGGTGCTGATACAGAACAGGCAGAACTGGTAGTCAGGAATGATTTACTGAATGAGTGAATGGAGGTGGGTGAAGCTCCTGTTGCCCTTAATGGATATGGCAGGCACGGTTGATTAATCAAGTTAAATCATTCTTAACCCTTGCAAGCTCCCAACAGAGGCATCTCAGCTGTTCAGGAATTGAGAGAATCCTGTTACCCAGTGTTGTTGGTGAAACAAGGGAGGAAGTCTGTTGAGGGGGTACTGGCTTTCTATTATCCGCAGACATCCTAACTGGATCTTAGCACAGAGTATTCAACTGGAAAGGCTGATTTACCTTTATCTAGTCTCATCCCTTCGTACGGTGATCCAGGTATGGCCTTTGGAGAATAAAAAGAGAAAAACCAGGGTTTGGATTTAATCTCTTACCATTTTGTTTCCCATAAGAGTCAATACAATATGGCAGCCAGGAATATTGACCTGGGAGACAGAGTTCAAGTGCTGCCTCTGTTTTGAAGTTATTGATCTCGGGCAAATGACCTAGTCTTCCAATTTCTTAATTTCTTCATATGTAAAATCAGGGTCGTAATACCCCCTGCCTCATCGAGTTAAATAGGCTCATGAATATAAAGCACTTAGAAGAGAGTCTGACACATAGTTAGGGCTGTGTTCATGTCAGCATTATTTTTATTAGTAAGACTAGTTGTGTAACCAGGGTAATTTCATATGCCTTCTGGATTTACTTTGCACATCCATAAAGTGGGATTAGCAATGCCTACCCTTGTAGGACTGTGTTGAGGATGTCAATTCACTTGTGTGGAGGGCACAGGGACAGCACTGGCACAAGGCAACAACTGTACAAAGAGGGGTAAAAATACCCTGTGATCTTGGGAACCCACCATGTCTGAGAGAATCTGAACATACTGCTGTTACCTCTGCTTCTTGCTTACTTCCCTCCCCTCCAACCACAATGGAAAGGGTCTCTTATCACTGGCAGGGCCCATTCCTCTCCCTGAGCTCTGGGCCCTTCCTCTCCTGCCTTCTTAGGAACTTCATGCATTTGAGTCAGCTCCTGTTTCTCCCTTCAGCTCTTCCTCTCCACTCGCCTCTTCATAAAAACATTTAAATGGATTCCCATCTCTTCCACCTTACAACAAACATCATCCCTAAAAACTAAAACAAACAAACAACTCATTCCAGGTCTCCCTTAGTCTCACTCTTTCTCTATCCATCTTTGCATGGCCAAACTCCCTGCAGGGTTGATCTACTCAGTCTGTTTCTAGTTCCTCACCTCCCACTCAATCTTCCTGATGGTGCAGGAAGTCATTCCATGATGACAAAGGTCATTTCATCCTGGAAAGGCAAAGCTGGCAGTGGTTAGAATCCTCCAGGGAGACTCTGCTAACCAGGAAGGGAATTTCCCTGGTTCCTCTTGGCCTTATTGTCTGACGTACAAGCCAGGTTTGTGGCATATTGCATAAAACCCCAAGTCTGGGCTCAAGTCATACAGGCATGCAGTTCCCTCCTAAATTTTGAGCCCTTTATCTGGCAGCACCTGCCTTCTGATCAAGTCTCATGCAGCCAGAGCCAGTCCCTCTGTGCCTTTCCAGTTTCTTATTACATGGTCCTTATTCTGACGTATCTGTCCACCTGG
Source organism: Sciurus vulgaris (assembly GCF_902686455.1). Classification (NCBI taxonomy): domain Eukaryota; kingdom Metazoa; phylum Chordata; class Mammalia; order Rodentia; family Sciuridae; genus Sciurus; species Sciurus vulgaris. Next base: position 47,365,672 of record NC_136461.1, read on the forward strand.
GAAATCTTTAGGAACATCTGACATGCCACACTCGACACAGCCCCAGACGATTATGGGTAGTGTTTGTGAAGCAAAAACTATAAAACTCCACCACATCCAAGAGCTCATTTTATTCTCTTAACATTTATATGAGGAAGAGCCATTGAATGTTGGCCCTATTTACAAAGAGACTGATTCCAGGAAGATCAGTGTCAACAACATCAACCATTAGCAGAGCCTGCCATGCATTCGAGTGAGCATTTTGAGGACACATTTTCTCATTTAATCTTTACAGTCACCAACTTATGATCAGGTGTTTTTTTTTTTTTTTTTCAGATAAAAATAGGATTTGGCATGAGACAAGGTTGATTCTGTTATTCACTGATTAAATGGATGAGTTTGGGTGATCTTAACCTCACTGAGTTTCAGTTTACCATCTATAAAATATTAGGGCTGGACTGAATTGGGATGGCTGAAAAGTTCATCCCAGTTGAACTCCCTTTGACCTGATAATTGCCTAGCATCTCCTCACAGCCCAACTACCTATGTCAGCTCTCTATATTGGAGTAACAGGGAACAAATAATTTCAGTTTTTAGGTGGATAAAGTGGGTGGAGAAAAAACTGGATGGCCTGTAACTGCCATTCCTATCCCTTTTCATGAAGTTGTGTTTGGTAGGTCTTTTAGAACATCTTCCAGACTTTTCTATGTTTTAAAATATTGGATGTTGGAATAAGACTGGCAATCTGGATTTGGTTGTAGTATTTACTACTTATGTGATCTTGAGAAGCACGTCAACTCTTTGGAGTCTCAGTTCCCTCATCTGTAAAGTGGATGCTCACAGATGACTAAGAAGATGAAGCAGGAAAGAGTGTGAGAAACTGAACCTCAAGTTCAAAGATGGTCTCAGCAATTAAGCGAGGACTAATCAATGGTAGTGATGATTCTGTTTTTGACAATCTTGGCTTAATTCATTTCATAATGAAATGACCCATGGAAGATCCTAGGAAAAGTTTACAGGTTTCACATTTGGAACTTGCAGGTATTGCAGAGTATCTGCTCCTCCTCACTGCAGACTTGTGTTCCTGTTAACATGAGCTCAGTTCCAGGGTCTGCAGTCTTCACTGACCTGCACAGAGACACAAGCAAGCTTGGTGAAGGGAGGCAGAATTAGGTGTGTTTTCAGCAACAAAAGAAGAAGAGGAGCTAGGCAGGTAGTCCTGAGCAGGAGGCACGAGGAGGGGACAGGAGAGGGGATGTGATGGCACAATAGTAATCTCAGTTTACACAGATTAAGGCACCACTGCAGACCACGCAACTTGAGAACAGCTCTGGAACAGTCAAGTCTTTCATGTTGGTAGCTAAGAAGCAGGCAGGGTGAGGAAGTGTTCATCCCTCTAGTAAAAAGTCAGGGGAAACATGGACAGAGACAAAGTTTAGATTTTGGAAACAATTCCATGAACTCCAGTTCTCTGACTGGTAGTGACTTTGAAGACATTTTCCATATTGGGCAAGTACATACTGAGTCCCCTCTGTGTATGTGCAAGGCTCCAGGCCCTGGGGGACAGAGGTGGGCCTTGCTCTCATGGGACTTCTACTGGATTCAACCTTCTTATTTAGAGTTGGGTGCCATGCTTCTAATTCAAGCAGCTTGGAAGGCTGAGGCAGGAGGACCTCAAGTTCAAAGATGGTCTCAGCAATTAAGCAAGGTCCTAAGCAACTTAGTGAGACACTGACTCAAAATGAAAAAATAAAACAGGCTGGGGATGGTGGTTCAGTGGTTGAGCAGCACTCCTGGATTCAATCCCTAATTAAAGAAAAAAAAAAAAAAAAAAAAAGGACCCGAGAGGAAAATAAACTGCCTAAGTTCTCAAAGTCACTTATTGGCGATTCCTATTTTAGAATCTGAGCATCCTCAATACTAGACTGGGAGTCTTTCCGTGGGTTACTGTTCTGGTCCATTTTGTGCTGCTTGGACAGGGTACCAGAAACTGGGTAATACATATCTAGGGCAGAAATTTTACTAGGTCATAGTTTTGAAGGCTGGGAAGTCCAAGATCGAGGGACCGGCATCTGCTGAGGACCTTCTTACTGCATCATCCCATGGTGGAAAAGCAAAGAAAGGTTGAGAGAGAGCAAGAGGGGACCATATGGTTCCCTTTATAAGGAACTCACTCTCACAATAACAAACCGACTCTTGAGATAATGGCATTAATCCATTCATGAAAGAAGAGCCCCCATGACCCAAAAATCTTCCAGTAGGCCCCAACTCCCAACACGCCACACTGGGGATCAAGTGTCCAATACGTGAACTTTTAGGGAAACATCCAAACCATACAAACTGTATGAAAGAGGTTCACATGCAGCAGATTTTCATATTAGCTGATATTTTAGCACCTCAGCTAGATAAATAAGGATCTTACTCTGTAGAGTTCTGGAAATGGGTCTAAAAACAATGATGTTCCTTTAATTTTAAGTGTTCCACTGACATTTTATATTTATTCAGATTCACTGTCTTACATTATTTTACCCAACTGGATGAGAGAGTAGAGAATTGAATGGAAGTGGCAGGATAAAATCAGAAGGAAGATTGGGTAGCTCACAATTGCTGAAAATTAACAGGACACAGGAATCCAGGGATATGGATCAGGAACCATTTTCCCTTTCCTGCCTGTAGTCTCTACCTCTCTGGGCTTCAGTGTTCCCACTCACAAGATGAGTGATTGAACTAGAATGATCTCAGAATTCTTCTCCAACTCTAAATTCTTACACCCAGCAACGCTATGCAGTGAAAAAGGCCCAACGGACCTCAGGTGCAATTCCAGAAAGTGACTGTGGGCCCACAGTGAATTGCTGAAGCACCCCTTCTTCTGTGCTCCCCTGGCCCTGGGGCAGGGTGCTGTTAGGATATGACCTATTGTGCCTGTTGAATGGCCATTTCAGAATCTGTACCTCCTCAAATGTTTGTACTCCTGGAGGTCAAGAATTATGTCCTACTCAGGGCCATGTGACATTTTTGAAGGTCTTTCTTCCCCACCAGATTTTGATTGCTTTAATGGCAGGGAGCCTGTACTATTTACCCCTCAGCACCAATTCCTGTCACTGAGGAGGTTAATCAGTCAACATACTTAGGGTGAAGGAATAAGTGAATAATGACTGAAGGAGAAAACTATGCTTTTCAAGATCCTTAAGGAAACCAACACACAAGAGCCTCCACTAATAAACTCATCTGTGACTCCAGAATTAAACATTGAGACCAGGGAGGTTATTGATGACTTGCTCAGGTGACATAACTAGAAAGCAGCAAAACTGGAATCATTTTTCTCTTTTCTTTCATTCAATACCCCACAAGGGTGGCCAGCTCCAAGATGGAGTGCTGAACTTGGTGACTTTTTATAAAGAACAAAATGAGAAGTAGCTAAGAGCATGGGCTTTGCTGACGTGGGCCCCTGACTACTGGCGTGATCTTTGGCAATTATCCTCTGTGCTGCTCAGCTTCTCTTGGGGCGGTGGCAATGAAAACATCTCCTCTGTCTCCCTCAGAGGTTGTTCCTGTGGGTTATTTGAAGGTTGTGCTCTAACTAAATTAAAGGTAGGGTGGAAATTTCTCATATACCTAGCCTCTCACTATTCCATTTGATTTGTTGATTCAGAGCAAGGGGTTCTTTTCCTTCTTTATGTCTTTTGAAATGGCTTTTTTGGCTGAGGTAATGAACTACCTTCTGGAAGTACAGTTGGCGTTCTCCACCTGACCTACTGGGATATATATTCTTCAGCCTACTGAAGAAGACCTGGCCCATCCCTTACAAAAATTAGTCTGTACTGGTTTGTGTTTTTTTGCCCTTTCTGCAGCAAACAGCCTGAGCTAAGACTGAGTCCTTGTTGATGTCAAATACATGATTGCTGCCTGCCACTACCATGAACCTTTCTTGGAATGAGCAACAGTTTCAGCCAGCAGAGCCTTGCACAGAGCCAGGCTTGAGTGCAGGCTGGCTGTGAGTCACGGACAACCATAGGCGCACTGGATAGAGAGCTACCAGATGCCATCAGCATATGCTCTAGTTGCTTTGTGGCCTGGAGAAGGGTTCTCAGAGACAGCACCTCTGCTTTCTCAACAGGAACCTGTGGTGCCATGGGCTTCACCACGTACACGGTGGCTGCCTCTAGACTCAAATGCCCCTCTCATTACTCACCGGAAGTGAGTTTAGAACAGTTCACACAGGAAGGAAGATGACTCGCTCCTCCAACAAACTGCCGAACGCATTTCCAAGGAAATGATTTGAAGTGTTTAAACATTTTATTTCTGAGTCTGCTTTTCCTTTGTCAAACCCCTCAGCTTCAGTGGGAGCCCTTAACTGCAAATTGACCTGGTTGTAGCATCCCTTGAACACTTTGGTGGATTTTAAGTTTGTACTTATGCCAGTTATAGTACTTCATCTGTAAATCAGCTCTCTTTATGCTCCTGCTGTTGAGAGGATGGGTTTGTCATAGCAATGAGAAATAACACAATGAGCATGTCGCTCTTACAACTGGAAGTGAACTGATATAATAAAAGATAATAGCACACATTTGTCATGGGTCAGACTTGAGTACATGGCATTATGGGTTTCCACATGACTAAGTGAGCAGGAGGGTGGACCTGGGAGAAAACAGAATGGTAACCCACCTCTTGACCTTACTCAAATCAGTTTAGGAGCAGGGAGGCTCCCCAACATAGCAACCAAGAGGATGCTTTAGTTTGATTCTCATTCTCAAAGGCAGATGTGACTAAAGTGGAAGCTCCTTTTTGCATTCTCTGGAATCAAGTAGGGATCTGTCACCTTTTGGGAAGATCTATCTATCCATAGCAGGTGTTCCCACCAGTAAAGCATAGACTCTGGAATTCAACCTCTAAGGAAAAGAGTTCCTTCAGTTCTTCAGCCTACTGAAGAAGACCTGGCCCATCCCTTACAAAAATTAGTCTGTACTGGCTTGTGTTTTTTTGCCTTTTCTGCAGCAAACAACCTGAGCTAAGACTGAGTCCTTGTTGATGTCAAATGCATGATTGCTGCCTGCCACTACCTCTAAGGAAAGAGTTAAGAATGAATCCAGGCCATCAACCAATGGCCCAGGGAGAGCAGCAGGTACTGGGTTCAGCGAAGGTACACTTAGGCAGAGGACAGTCCAAAGGGATGGGAGAAGGCAGCATGGTATCATGGGGAGAGCATGACTTTGGACTTGGAGAGAGATACATTTTAATCCTAGTGCCTATTAGCTGTGTGACCTTGGGTGGAGTGCTTTATTTCCTGGGACTCATCTGCAAAATAGTTTCTGGAGAGGCAGTCCATTGATCAAGATCATCCTGTCTGTAAAAAGTTGATGTGAGTGCTTATCTTGTACATCTGATGTGAGGATTAGTACACAGTGTGGGTAAAATGCTAAACAAAAGGCCAGGACACAGAAAGCACTCCATAAATGGTAGCTATTATTCAGGCCTGGAGTGTTGGGTCCTGGTCTGTTTGGCAGTGAAAGCACAGAAATAGGACTTTCTAATGTGCGGTGTAGCAACAGTTTGTGGATACCCCAGTGTGTTCAGTCCCCTGATCTTGGTGTCAAGCCATATACTGCATGGTCCTGGCTGAGACACCAGATTCTGGGTCTAAAAACAACTTTGAAGCCCAAGTAGACAGGCTGAGGAGGTCAATGAGGTCACTTTGAGGGAAACTTTAGAGCTAGGCTTGCCCCTACTGCTGAGTCTTTGGACTGGAGGGCTGGGCCGAGCCTGACAGCTTTAGGGTTACAGAATTTCCCATAATTTGCTCCCTATAGCATTGCTAATGTTTCCCTCCACAAGGAGAGAGAGGTCTGGAGAGCATCCCCGCTTGGGATTAGTACTACTGCAGGGCCCTGAGCTTGGCAGGACTGCAAAGCTGCGACCCACTCCTGGGGCTGCAATGCTGTGGTGCCCACCTCTAATGCAGTGGCCTGGAGAGGACTCGCCCTATGTGCAATTCTGTGGAGGAGACTGATTGGGTTGACTCTGCTCCTGCCATTATAGAGGCAGCAATAATTATTCTGGGAAGGTAATGAATGATAGATATTGCTTATTGAGCACCAACTATGGGTACTAAGTGCTTTACTTAAGCAATCTTTTTTTCCATAGAAAAACACTATAAGTAGGATTTATGGTGTCCACTTTGTAGCTGAGAAAAGAAAGGTTGGGCAAGGTTGTGCAAGGACACATAGCTAGAGGAAGTGTTGGGATTTTAGTCCCTTAGCAGCACTTCCCCATTCTGGATGCCATTCCCTTCCCCTTCCTGCTATGGTTTATCAGGCAGTTAGTTTAAGCCTAATTATATACAACAAATTATGAATTATGCACAACAGGATTTTGGTACAAATTTCCTATCCCTTTTCCACTAAACAACTGATGAAACCCTTAGTGATTAGATGTGACTAATGGAATTATTCCCATTCTATTGTGATTTGAATTTCTACATTGATGATTACATAAAAATGCTAATGACCAGGGTGGACAAATGGTAAACAATGCCCCCTTCTCAGTGTTTCAGCAGTTAGAATTTATTCTGCTCCTCTCTTTTTTTGGGGGGAGGGGACAATTGTTCTTTCCCAATTTTTCTATTGAATATAAAAACATTTTGTATTCTAAGAAAATTAGTCCTCTTTGTTTTCATTTAAGATAGAAATATTTTTCCCATTTATTCAATGGTCTGTTGAATATGTAATATGAATATTCATATGTAATATTTTGGAGGACAATCCAATAGTTTCGTATTATTTTTATTTTAATTTTTAAATTTTATTTTTAAATTTTTTAATTAATTTTTTTATTTGTTCTATTCAGTTATACATGACAGCAGAATGCATTTTGAGTCATTGCCCACAAATGGAGTACAACTTTTCATTTCCTTGGTTGTATACAATGTAGAGTCACACAATTTGTGCAATCACACGTGTACATAGGGTAATAATGTCCGTCTTGTTCCATCGTCTTTTCCACCCTATCCCCCTCCCCTCCCCTCATTCCCCTTTGAGTTTTGTATTATTTTTAGGAAAGTCTTTCCACTCCAAGAGAAAAAAGATAAATTACTCATATGTCCAAATCTTATGTATATATTATAATATATATGATTATATATAATGATTATACATATATAATTATACAAATATTATGTATACTTTCTCTTCTATTGAAGTGCAAGTCCAGTATTCTCAACTCTAAGTTATTGCCATAGTTATAACTTTATAATTTAATTTCTGTCCTTTTCTAGCTTTTCCTTGGCTCTCTTGCATGTTTATTTTCCTATCTATTCAGAAAAACAACACAAATGATATACCCTTGTGGGAAAAAATAACAAATAGGCATAAAAACAAAATCAAAGAAAAAATAAATAAGGATACAAATGTTACTTATGGTTAACCATTTTTGAAATACTTTATTGCAGTCTTTTTCCATGTGCAGACACAAGCATGTATCTTCTCTGTAGTCAAAATTAGATCATGCTGCACTAGAAAATATGCTTTCTGAAATCTGTATACCCACTGCCTAATCAGTATGCTCATTGCCTGATATACTGTTTTATTTAACCATTACTTTATTGTTGAGCATGCAAACTGTTCCTAGATTTTCACTTGGGCCATTTATATTTCGTGTGAATGAATCCTTTGCACATTCCTCTAGCAAGTTGATCAGGATCTAGTCTAAGATATTTGGCACTTTGGTGTTCGGTTTGTGATGTCCACATCACTTACCAGTGTTTGCTCAAGGATTCCTTCCCCCTCACAAGTTTCATTCAGACTTGCTCTGGGTATAAGTGAGGCTAACTCATTGAGAAGGAAGTTATCATGGGTAAGTGCATAAACTTTCAGTTCAAAAAGAACTATGTGAATCTGGCTTAAACTTTGAGTCTGTTTCCTTGTCTGTAAAATGTGGACATCAACAGTTACTCATCTGGTGATAGTTGGAATTAAAAAAGTGGTTGAATCTGCAGAGTCCTTAATGTTATGCCCAGCACACAGTGAAACAAAACAAACATTGTGACCCTCCCCTACTCATTCAAAGCTGCCCTCCCTGGACAAGCTGGGGATGAGGCTGCTGAACACAGAATTATGTTTTAAAAAGTGTTGCCATGCACGAGGATGTGGGGAAAAAGGTATACTCATACATTGCTGGTGGGGTTGCAAATTAGTGCAACCACTCTGGAAAGCAGTATGGAGATTCCTCAGAAAGCTTGGAATGGAACCACCATTTGACCCAGCTATCCCACTCTTTGGCCTATACCCAAACGACTTAAAATCAACATACTACAGAGATACAGCCACATCAATGTTCATAGCTGCTCAGTTCACTAGAGCCAGATTGTGGAACCAACCTAGATGCCCTTCAGTTGATGAATGGATAAAGAAACTGTGGCATATATATATATATATATATATATATATATTATATATTCCATATATAATGGAATATTACTCCGCCATGAAGAATTATAAAATTATGGCATTTGCAGGCAAATGGATGAAATTGGAGAATATCATGCTAAGTGAGATAAGCCAATTTCAAAAAACCAAAGGACGAATGATCTCGCTGATAAACGGATGAGGACATATAATGGGGGGATAGGAGGGGTTAGCATTAGGGTTAGGGTTAGGGATAAGGAGGGTGGTAAGAATGGAGGAAGGAAGGACTGATAGAGGGAAAAGAGGGGTGGGGGAAGGGAAAAAATAACAGAATGAATCAAACAATATTGCCCTATGTAAATTTATGATTTTTAATTTAAAAAAAAATTTTAAAAAGTGGTGCCATGCAAGGTGTGGTCCCTGACTAGGGTGTTTGCTTCGCTTGAGAATCTCAGAATCTGCATGATTTCAGGACCCACACACATCCATCCAATCAGAGCCTGCATTATTAAAAAAAAAAAAAATCCCCAGTTGATTCATATGCACAGTTTGAGAAGGTGTTGGTCTAGGTATTCAGACAGTTGGTGGTAATTAAGTGTGGAGGTTGGGGGTCTGGGAATAGATGACATCCTTAGCTTGGAATTCTCCATAGCATGTGCCTTCTTTTTGTCTTAGAGCTGCCGCTCAGTAGCAATGGGCTCTTGGTCAAGTTCTCATTATGATCTGGTGGGAGAAACACCATCTTCAGATTCAGGAAAACTGATCCCAACTTTGTTAGCTGAAGGATTATTATAACTTGGGAGGCCTCAGGACAAATAATTTTAACTTTCTGAACCCAGTTCTCTCACCTGTAAGATGTGGATAATACACCTTTCTTGAGATGTTACTGGAGATAACTAGTGACAGAGTATTAAAAATTTGGGGGGTATAATAGATAAGTAGGCTGAATCCAAAGACCTGAGTTTGAATCTCGGCTCCAAGACTCAGTTGGCCAGTCACTTCCCTTTCCTGATCTCAAGTTTCATTTGTAACATCTAGTTCTCTCCCTCTTTCAAATCTTGATATCTCGAAGGCATATTTAGTACACATAGAAAATGGTTGAAACTCCCATCTACCTACCAAGTTACCTAAACAGTCTCTCGATTCACAGATATTAAAAGAAGGATGGATTTTCTGTGAATCACGGAATACTTTCAATTCAATGGAAACAAGAGATTCAAGGGAGGGGTTGACAGTTACTAAATTGAGTTTCCAGATAGCATGGACGTATACCTAGGTATTGGTCCAAGCCAGCCATACCCACTCATTCAGTATATATTTATTGAGTATGGATGTTTTGCCAGACACTATGGTGGGGGTCAGAAATACAGCTCTTGGTGCTGAGGGACTGATAAGCGGTGTTGGCCATGTGGTGGGACAGAGGGTGGAGGAGGCTCAGGGAAGGCCCTACTGAGATGTGAGGCCTGACCCTTGACATACTCCAAGTGGGAAGAGGGGTTGATAGGCAAAACCTGAGGAACTAGCATTCTGGGTAAAGGGAACAGCATGTGCTGGGCTACTTCCCAGAGAAGTTGGGGAGAAGAGAACAGAAAATCATCTGATGCAGGATGAAGCTGGAGGAGAAGGGAGGGGCCTGAAGAATGTTGTCTTCATCCTAGGAGTCCTGAGGAGCCACTGAGAATTTTAAGCAGTAAAGTCTGATGATCACATTTATATTTTGAAAAGGTTCTCTAATTTGCTAGCTCTCTGTGTTGAACTAGTTGGGTTCATGTATCTGCTGACTGGTGACAGGGTAGAACGAAATGGATGGAGGAGACCAATTAAAAAGCCAGCAAGGATTTCTGTGTAATTTTTTTTTTTTTTTCAAATGAAAGACTACAAACCAAATCAAAGCTCCAGCAATAGATCATACCACTGTGAAGATAGATTTTCAGGTTGGGGAAGTAGTGCAGTGGAAAAGCACTTGCCTAGCTCGGGGAAGATCTTGAGGGAAGTCCCCAGCACTGCAAATAAATAAATAAATAAATAAATAGGTGCCATGAACATCAAGCTCAATTTATTTATCCTGCAGTGGCTGTCTCTGGCCTTTCCTGGACTTGCTGCCCCCAGGGAGGGATCCTGCCTGCGGCTCTCCCTTCCTGTTATTTTGATTCTTTGTTGGGTGACTTTGACAAAAGTAGACATGGAAACCCAGACTGTCCGAGAGCAGAAATACCTTAAAAACCATCCAGCTCCCTGTTCTCGCTACTTGGATGAGAACACGAAGGCCCTGGGGAAATGGAATGCTTTGTGCCCATGTCTCCATGCTTTGTTTCTGACTCCCCACGCCAAGCTGATCTTTCCTCTAATAAGACATTGAGCTTTTACTGGGAACAAGGTACACCCTGAAGGGCACAGACAATAGCTCAGTTCACCTGGATTTGCACCTCTGCTTTGCTATTTTTTTGCTGTGTGCTTGGGCAAATACTTGTCTCTCTGAGCTTCACTTTCCCCACCTGTAAGCTAAAGGTAAAAATGATGACCTTGAAATGGAACTGTGAGTATTAAAGATATTTATCAGTTTCTGATACTCAGACCCCATTCCTAAAGTCTCCATTCCTAACCCTAACCTCTTCCTTTCTCTGTTCCTGAGTTTGACAGGGATCTGCAGAAACTTTATTTCTTTGGAAGTTACTTGTGCAGTGCAACATTAATTTGCCATATCAAATATATGGTAAAAAAACGAGTCCACATTTCCCCTGCCTTTTATTTGGGCTTCTGGTCCCTAAGGTGTAAATAACAATTAAACCCTGGCCCCCAAATCAGCCTGCTTTCCCCACACAATGACTCTACACCAATCTCAGGAATCTTCATATGAAAAACAAAAACAAACAAACAAAAACCTCCTTGAAACAAGAAACAAAAGGAGTTGGAGAGACTCAGCAGGAAGCATAATATAAAAGCTAGACTTGAAGAAGGTGGGTGTAGAGGCTCAAAAAAATAAGCCATCATAGGCAGGATTTTTTTTTTTTTTCTTTCAAAGTGATTTTTGATGGCATGTAGTTACTTTCCTTTGTTCCCTGACTTTGAGAGGCTGACAAATAGCAGTCTTATTTTGAATATCTATTGTTACTCCTGAGGTTTTATGCAGAGTAGAAAAGATTGTTTTGAACATTTCTCATGGATAAGTGGAAGCTGTACTCTTGCTACAAATGATTCATCTGGGAGAAATGATATATAAACAAGACTGCCTGCTTGGGGAGTAGATGGGAGGGCAAGTTATTTCAAAAGAGCTTTTCCTCTCATGCCAGCTAATGAGAAATGCTAGCTCTCAAAATAGAATGAGTACTATGGGATAGAGGCTTTAGGAAGTTTCTGACTCTTACATTCCACAGTCAATATCAAAGAAGGCATTTCTTAAATTTATAAGGCCAGTTATTTTCTCATGGTGATATCAATAAATTAATTGAATCTTAGGCTTTGTCCTGTCAGTGTGATGTGGCTGAAAGAGCAGGGATCCTGGAACTGGTACCAGCTGAACTGGTACCTAGGGTAGAATTTAAGGAGGCACCTCCTTTTGGGGTTATACAAGCACAGAGTCATCACTTGCATGACCCCAAAAGTGAGTGCTTCCTTAAATTTTGCACTCTGGTTGCTTCTCTTGTCTTGCTATACTGGGCCTTGAAATGAGTTAAGAGTCAGAGTCAAGGTTCTACCACTTACTGGCTGTGTAACCATGGTGAATCAGTTAGAATAGGCCTTGGTTGTAACAGAAAAATCCAAATAAGGGTGGCTTATTTCTCTATTCCATAAAAATCTATAGTAATACAGGTCAGGGTTGGAATAATGTTCTTATTCTATAATAATCTGAACCTAGGTTCTTTCCAGTGAACTGTTCTGACATCCCTTGAGTTTTGATTGAATTCATGATCAAAAATGGTAGCATCCATGCTCCAGGCAGAAAGATGGAGGAAAGTACATAAACCATAAGACTGTATTATGGATTTTTAACAAGATAATAACATTTTTGTGTGTGTGTACCAGGGATTGAACCCAGGGGTGGTTAAACACTGAGTCAGATCCTCAGTCTTTTTAAATATTTTATTTAGAGACAGGGTCTCGCTGAGTTGCTTAGGGCCTCACTAAGCTGCTGTGACTGACTTTGAATTGGTAATCCTCCTGCCTCAGCCTCCCGAGCAGCTGGGATTACAGGTGTGTGCAACTGCACCTGGCTGGCAATAACATTTTAATTATTAAAAAAAAAAAGATCATATTTTTTTTAAAAAACAAAACGTGAAAATAAAATATACGTATTTTTGGACAGTTAAATCACCTGTTATTCCCATTTCCATCAGTCCCACTCCTAATTCCCAACTTGAGCATCAATCTTTGTGTGTGTGTGCTGGGGAGGTCCTTGTACTTACTAGCAAGTGCTGTATCGCTGAGGTACATATCCAGAACTTAAGCATCAAATTTATTGCAAAAGTTGGAGATAGAGCCATAGTCTTGTTTTCAGAAGGAAGGAAAATATCCATATTAGACCTTGAAGGAAGGAAATATTCTAATGTGTCCTTGTGAAATATTTCTACAGTCACAGGTTTGGAAATGATAGCAGTGGTAGACATCTGTGGTATTTGCCTGCCCAAATTTCACTCTCAAATCTGGTAGCCACACCCTAGTTTCTGCCTGTGGAACTCCCAGGTTACATTGCTTGCAGACCTAGTAGAAATTTGTCAACCAGGTTGTGGATGAGGAAACGTAAAAATGTAACTCAAACCAACACAGTAGCCTCCTTCTCTTCCAGCAGTTTGTCTTCTGAGTACAAGATAAAAACACAGAAATATGAGGGAGGACAATTCTTTCTGACAGAGGAGTTCAAAGTCCTTGAACTGTTCTAGATCCTATTTTTTTCTGAAGACCTGCTCTTCAGTTTTTCCTTCAAATCTTGTTTGTGGTGGTCCAAGAAAACCTCTTTTGTGCTGGAGTGGTGGAACATACCTGTAATCACAGCGGCTTTGGAGGCTGAGGCAAGAGGATCATGAGTTCAAAACCAGTCTCAGAAACACGAGGGCCTAAGCAACTCCGGGAGCCCATGTCTCTAAATATAATAGAAAAAAGGGCAAAAGGGCTGGGGATGTGGCTTAGTGATTAAGTGCCCCTGGGTTCAATCCCTGGTATCAAAAAAAAAAAAATCCTTCTTTTGTTTATATTAGCTATAGTTTGTTTCTGTTGCTTGCAACTGAGAACACTGACAGCAGCATTTGTTCATTTTTCTACCTTAAGATTTGGAATTATATAGGTCGGTCTCCTACTTTGTCCATTCTACCTGTTTTTTTCTCCAGCTTCTCTTAGATGAGACTACTAATGACTCTACCTCCAGGCTTAGCCCTGCCTTGTTTCTGAGCCTACTCTGAAGCAAACTATGAAGATTTTGGTTTTTTACTGGGTGGAACTAAGAATTATGTTGTTCCTCTCAATGTTTTAGTGACTAATAGACCTTTTTTGTCCTCAAGACTAAGACCAATAAGATAATGAGTGAATTGTATGCAAGTTACCAAATAAGTCCAAGAAGGCAGCCTGAAGAATTACCCAGAAGGCGGCCTTCCAAGGAAGGAGATGCCATAAGACAAAGGGGCTCACCTGTCTTGTACCCTAATACTGAAAGCTTGATCTGACCCATGGTAAGTCAGTACAGACATGCTGCATGAAAGACTGAAGAAACAGGATCAGAAAGAAAAGTTGATATTTGTGGCACCAGAAATCAAGTGAAGAGGTGAGGCGCTATCACAGCAATGAAAAGAGTAGAAGTGAGCATGGGAGAGGGGCATGTGGAGTTGAGAGTGCTAGAGAGGTTGGATTTTTTTTTTCATTTATTTGTGAATTGTTTTCATTGGTGCATTATAATTATACAGAATAGTGGGATTCATTATACCATAACCTGCTTCGATCAATCTCATTCCCCACCACCTTCCTTTTTCTTCTCTTCCTCCCTCTCCCTGAACAACTTGCTCCACTTTATTTTATTATTATTATTATTTTAATTAGTGCATTATAATTATTTATATAAATGGGATTCATTGTGGACTATTCATACAGGACATAACAATTTGGGAGAGTTATTCCCCAGTGCTTCCCCATGCACTCCCTCTCCCCTCCTCCCTCCCTCTCCATCTCCTTCCTCTATTTTATTGATCTCCCTTCTCTTTTCATGATCCTCCCCCCCCACCCTAAGACAGATTGGACTCTTATAGATTCCAACCAAGGCTGTCACTGGGATGACTTCTGATCTTCTACAATATTTTTTTCTTAAGTCCTCTTCTCTGCTAATTGCATCTCTTTTTTTTTTTTTTTTCCATTAGCATTTTTGTCCCATATTCTTTTTTTTTTTTTTTATTGTAAACAAATGGGATACATGTTGTTTCTCTGCTTGTACATGGCATAAAGGCATACCATTTGTGTAATCATAAATTTACATAGAGTAATGTTGTTTGATTATAATTGCATCTCTTAATGAGTGTCAACCCCAGGAAAACCAGTAGCAGTCATATCTGCCTTTTGCCCACCTCCACCTCCCGCTCCTCCCAACTCCTTGGTGGCTTGGCTCAGTCCACCAGAATGAATTCTGCCTTGGTCCTTTCTCTTGAGTGCTGACAATTGCCCAGGGCCTGGGATTCTAGTATCTTTCTTTGCTACTTCAAATGCTCCTAAGACCAGAGGCTTGCCCTTGTCTTGAAAGGTTCCTGAGATGCTATCACCAAAGTCAGGCTTCCTACATAATGACCTAGTTAATAAAAGTAATAATGACAATATCTAACCCATATTGGACACTTAAAAAGATCAAGTCTTAGGAAAAATGCTGTATGTTTGCATAGTGCTCACCACAATCCCACAAATTGAGTGTTGTTATTTCGGTTTGGCCTGCTGTTTGCCTATCCAATGTTGATTCCTCCATTCACAGATGTTAAAGACTCCATTTTCCAGTTTTCCTTGCAACTAGGAGTGGTCAAAGATGTGAATGCAAGTTGCTTGGGGAGCTTCTGAGGGAGCTCCTTAATTCTGGTACCTCCCTGTCCTTTCTTCCTTCTTCTTGGATGGAATGTGGACACAATAGCTGGAGGGCACCTTGTAACCATGAAGTGACCTTAGGATGGAAACCTTATGCAAAGAGGGGTAGGGCAGGAGCACAGAAGGAGCCTATGCCCTTGGTGACTGAAGAGTTGCCACACTGACTCTCCAGACTCCTATAGGAAAGAAATCTCTAACTTTTTAAAGCCATGGTTATCTATTTTATTTTATGCAATGAAATCTAATTTTATTGACTTAATTATTACCCCAAAGGGTAGACAGAGGAAGTGCTCCCCAAATATTCACGTGTTTCTTGCACTCTCCAGTCTTTTCTTGCAGCTGGATTGGGCCATGTGTCTGATGCTGATGTGTGACATAAATCACATGTGAGCCAAGGCAGCTGAGGCCAATGTGCCTTTTAGCCAATTATCCAGATCTCTCTTTTCTGCCACAGTAGCATGAGAAATCACATGATGAGATGGTAATATCACAAGATAGGAGGAACAGAAAGCTCCCAGTCACTGAATGAAGGGCTCCTGTTGACCTGTCTTGGAGTGACACTTTGGGTCAATGAAAAATTATCTTTTGCTTTGTTAAGTCACTGTTATTTGCCTATACCACAGCACAGAAAAATCTATCCTGACTAATAAATCCCATTTCAAAGATGAAGAAATTGAGTCTATCAGTAATTATATAACTTTCCCCAATCAAATGACCACTAAGTGACCATCTCTGTCTAACTCGCAAACTCTAAGGTCTCACCTCTTCCATTGTATTGGCAACCATTCGGCATCCCTAACCCTTTGGTTTCCCACAATTTGCTTCCATTCAGGTATTTCCTGCTTTCCCTCTCTTCTCTTTTTGGCATGCATATATGAGAATACCAAATGCTCAAGTCTTAAGCTATGACACTAAAATCATAGAATTATTTCTCATGTTGTAATTCTGTCTTGGAATTTATTTTGAATCTTGGCTGCTTGAGTTGGACATTACTAAAGATGGCTACTGAGCATCTGTCTCCTATTTGGTCTTTGGCTGGAACAAAAAATCTCAAAATTTATTTTCATCACTGGATTTGTAGTATTTTTTCTTTTCCCTGTTGAGCACCATGAGGAAAAAAATGAGATGTAACCATAATACTATATCTGAATCATCCATCTTGGTGCATTGGAATAACTTATTTGTGAGAAAACCTTGTGTTTGCAATAGTCGTTATTATATTCCAGGGGCAGTGATGGATGCAAGGAATGCAAAGAGAAATTCATAGAAAAAATCCTTACTTTAAAGGTGTCAAACAAATGTCTGCATAAATATAAAGCAAAATAGTATGATAAACCCATAGAGAATTAGTATGGAAAAAAATGAGAAGGTTTTGTTTTTTGTTGTTGTTGTTGTTGTTTTGCACCTGCAGTGGCACCTGCTTTCTACCTGAATGGGTTTTAGTGTTTTATAATCAGAAGAGCTGTTGAAGATGGAGTGTTGGAACATTCTTCATAAGTCAACTCCTCTTCCTCCATTACAACTGTTAGCATTTATTTCAAGGTGCTCAATGAAGAGAAGGAACTTTTTCACTAAGCCACACATCTAGCATTCAAATTCAGTTCCACCCAACTCTAGAACTTCAAATTTCCCCCAGCATACCAAGCTAGCGATCCTGGTAATGCAGATGGGTTTATTCCAACAATTGAAAGCTCTCTTGCTCATTATCCAAAGAGTTCCCTAAGCCAAGAGTTCTGCAGCTCCATCACAGCATGGGCTTCTTGGAAATTCAGTGCTAGTTCTCAAGGCCTCCCTACCTGCTGAGTATTATTCTTCATTCCTGAAATAGGAGCTGTCCTCTAAACAGTGTTTGGTGCTTGCTTCCTGGCCTCTTGCTGGTGGAGCAAGGACATTTCCAACGCACGTGTTTCCCCACTCTGTGAAAAAGCATGTGTTTATACTTGGTCCCCCTTGAAGGTTGACAACACCCATGCTTATGTCCAAGTCGAATTTGTTGGCTGGGCTTTTTCTAAATCATTGCTCCCTGAGAAGCGGGAGCATCACGTTTGCACTCTGGCGCCATCTACTGGATTGTTTCAAGTCCAGGGAATTCCCTGCAGAGGAGTTGTGATGTATTCAATAATTCATTGAATGAATCCGCCTACTTTGTTAGCAGATTTTCCCCCCTTTATAAGGGTGACCAAGTAGTCAAAAGAGTATATAGAAAATGTATTATCTTGCTTTAAAGAGACTAGAGTCGCGTCTGCCCTGCTTTTTCTATTTCACCACTTGTGACATTCCTTCATCTCCAACTCTTTCTTCTAAAAATATTTATTTTGTTATTGTACAGAGATCAGGGCATGGGACATACAGCTGCACACCTGAGCAAACAGAGGGGCCGATTGATTTTCTGATGTAATGAAAAAAACATTGGTTTTGAGTTCATTACTGTGATTCCACAATGGGCACCAAATCCCACTTAAGACCCAGGAGGAAGTCTTCAAAGGGATGCTGTTCCAGGTTTGTGCCTGGTGAGTGTACTGCTTCTATGCATCTTTGCAATGGCAATAACCCATGTTTGGAGACCCAGACTTGTCGGATCAAAAGCAGGCCCAGCCTTCAGACCTTGAAACAAGTTGAAACAGTGAGTCTTACTCATCCATTTTCAAAATACAGCCTATTCTCTTTGCAAATGCAGTAAGTTGCTCAAATGCGTGATGGCTATGATATTGGATATATTAGAGAGAATCCTGACTCTTTCCAGGTTTCTGTCTGTTTTAAATTCAAATGTCTTGGTGGAGGGTGTTTTTAATTTTTTCACCTGAAATGGAATTCAAAACAGCAGGGGCATAAAATCCAGAGATAGGTAGAAGAGAAACTAAAAAGTCCTTTGGCCTTCCACAGTTCACCTTCTATGTTAAGGAAAAGGAATTGGCATTTGTGGTAAACCTACTATGTATCAAGTTAGCACTCGAGGAATTGAGATTTGTGAGTTGTTGGAGTCTTACAGCATTTCAAATGCTTTTGGTTCTCTTCTTCAGTGGTGGTTTGATGTAATGATCAAAAACTTGACTTTGACAGCCTGTTCCCATCCCTTGCAGTCCTCGGCATTAGCCCCTTTTATGTAATCACTCCATTTCAGTTTCCTCACCTGGCAATAGGCCTGTGAGGTTTAAATAAGGTAATGCAGGAGGCACCACCACAGGTCTGTCACACCACAGGAGCTACATGAACGGCTCATGTCATGGTCAGTTCCCCACAGCCAGGAGTTGGAGGTTCTGCCCTAAGTACAAAATGATGTGGCTTTCAAAAGAATCCTGGGGTTTCTTTCTCACTGCCATCTAACTTCACAGCTTGTTGAAGACTTGAGGGTTTGGGTGCCATGTTCAGACAAGGAATATTAAACAGCACACCATCTGAAATCCCTGCCCCTCTGGCCTCCTTCCCCTGAGGGAACTTTACATTCTAACCACACTGGTCTTGCTACTTCTAACACGCACCTTTGCTGAAGACAGGAATGCTTTCTCTCCACCCCCATATGCCTGACTAATTCCTTCCGGTCTCAGCTTAAGGTCATTTCCTTGGAAGGTCTTCT
The DNA here is from genome assembly GCF_902686455.1 of Sciurus vulgaris. Taxonomy (NCBI): domain Eukaryota; kingdom Metazoa; phylum Chordata; class Mammalia; order Rodentia; family Sciuridae; genus Sciurus; species Sciurus vulgaris. Next base: position 47,384,668 of record NC_136461.1, read on the forward strand.
CTAATAACCAGGCTGAATAAACCCACCTCATCCCACTGAATGCTCTGTCAGTGCCTCTACTATATCTTCAGGGACACTGCTTGAAGCACAGCAGCATTTTGCAAGACTGCTGGGCTTCATAAAGTCATTGTACTAATCTGCTTAATGTCTCTTTTCCTTATCTGCCAATAGATGAGCAGAAACTCCATCCACTTTGTCCATGAATAGTTGAGGTGGGCACTCTGAATCCGCTTACCTTAGTCTCTGATGTCCCCTTTTTCTAAACACCATCACCCCACTTTACTGTCAAATTCTTTCTCTTTCCCTTTAGGAGGCAATTTCAAGTTACCTCCTCAGTACACTCATTGCTGAGCTCTCTTAGGTGGGTACTTGTTCCCAAGGTACATTGTATTTACCCCTAACACAGCAGTTATTTACTATATAGAATGTCACCAGTTTTTGATAGTAGTATTGATGTTGTCCATAGCTTCTCACCCTCCAGTGTTTAGTGGATGCCTGGTAAAGAGAAGAAATTCAATAAACCTAGGGTACAGGGGTGGGTGAAGAGAATTAACACCATCTTCTGCAAGAGCAATGATAATTCAATTCCATGTTAGTATACCAAAATGGAAAGTTTGTAAGACTCTTCATGCCAGGAATCTGTCTTCGTGTTTTCTCCTAGATGTATCTCAAGCCACACAGTAGCTCATCAACCTTCTCTGGTAATTGATACTGGGCTTATGATTCACTTTTCATGTTTATAAACAGTTTTTATTACTAGGAAGTTTTAGAGATCTTTCTCACATTTTGGTTTCCAGGTGTCAGGATCTTATTGTGAGGAGAAAAGAAGAAGGAGGAGGAGGAGATTTCATTGTACATTGTGTCTCCTTTTCAAATTTCAGTCATGATAAGTTTATCTCATTCTCTTTTCCTCTTTTACTACTTAACTACTTGAATTGTGGAAATACTATGCAGATATTGATACTGATGCAGTGAAATGAGCAGGTGAATAGAGAAAAACACATACTGGGAGTAGTGGTGTTTGGTGGGCTGCTTGACATTTTAGAATCTCGACCAAAGAATCCTCAACTCTCTGAGGAAAAATATATATGTATATATACACACACATATGTATATATACATATGCACGTATGCATATATACTGCACATATATATGTACATATGTATATGTACATATACATATAACATATCAGCAACTAATAGTAGCTAATAACTCTGTTGCAGATGTTTTTACATATGTCTTGTCATTTAATACAATACTCCTGAGCATTTTCTACCAGAAGGATGTATGTTCCTGGTGCTTCATACCTGGATCCCCCAACTCATTAAAACAGCCCAAGTTTTAGAAGGGTAGTCAATGCCACTCTCCCCTGGTTTGTAAAACTTGATCACAAAATGGATGGTTCTGGTAGCTGGAATTTTCTTTTTGACCCCCACCCCCATCCCCAGCATCTGCTTTCTCCTAGATTCCAACTTTACCTTAAAGAGTTCATCTTCCCTCCTTCTCTAGTCAGGTGATTCGATGGGACTCCATAACCTTGGTATCAGGGGTGGGTACTTGACCTACATGTATCTCACTTATATATTCCTCTTCACCCTTCAGCCACAGTAATTGGCTCAGGGATGACTAGGAGAGCCAGTAAGGTCAATGAAACATCGTACTGGGAGGATATGAGGAACTGGTATGGACAGACAGCAGACGGCTGCTGGACACTGCCACGCTGAGAGACGCTAACTCTTCCACTGGAAAACTGAATGATGCAGTGCAATCAAAGTCCAATGACACCATGTAAGCCCTGGATCAAGCTAGGTCTAAAGCTTTTCCACGATATATTTCAATGAAATTCCTTTTTGCTTAAACTGGGTTTTCTGTCACTTGCAATCACATAATTCTAACTGATATGATTATGATTTTCCAGCATTAGGCTAATCCCTTTCATGCATACAAGCTTGTTTGATCCTTACAATAATCCAGTTGGTAGGTATTATCATTCTTATTACCTCCATTCCATAGCTAATGAGACTGAGGTTTAGAAAAGCTAAATATCTTCTTCCTCACAGCCAGGGGTTGAGATGAGAATTTAGGTCATAGCTACGATACCATTTCATAGCAGGGGAACCAGGCTGGAGAGCGGTGGCCTGTTCCTTTCTCAGGATTCCACATCCTCTTTTATTTCTCTCCCTCACCAACATATCTAACCAATTCTTTCCCCTCCCTGCACCACACTTTGACTCCAAGATTCCAAGGAGATAAGCAGTAGCTCCTCCATTCAGCAAGTTCATGGTGCCCAGGTTAATATATTCCCCTGCTGATGGTCAGGAGCTGGCTGAGATGACTGCTGAGTAGCCCTTCTGGCTACCTGGCTGTGCAAACCAGGGCCCTTTCCTAGGCACTGGTGATTACCCTTTCTTTTCTGGCACAGAGCCATTCTTGGGGGCTTCCTTGACAGCACCCAGGGCAATGCAGGCTGATAGGCACCCTGCTTGGGCAAGGCATTTCATTGCCTGGGCATTTGCGTGCAGCTGGCCCTGTCTGAAATCTTGCCTCTTTCTGACTTCACTTCCTGAATGTGCTGACAAGCCTCTGAGCCAAGCCAAACAGGTTCACAATACTGTGCCTGGAGAGTATTCCCCTGCGAGTGCAGCTGGGGAAACAAAACTTCTCCAGCCTGCAGAGAGGACCTGCCAGGCCTTATATGACCAAGAAGCAGGCCCTGTAAGACCTCGTTGAATCTTGATGGGAAATGTTTTCATTTCTGTGAGGGTGGTGTGTATGTCTGTGTGTTGTGTGTTTTTCTGATCACTTTTTCAATTAACAAGTCTATGGTGAAAAATGGCTAATTATTACTTGCCTGCTATATACAGGTGCTTTACATAAATGATCCTCCTGACAACCTTCTGTGTAGCTATGGTTGGCTTCACTTTTACAAAGGAAGGAATTGAAAGTCAGCAATATTAAGGGACCTGCTCCACCCTCTCCAGCCATAAGCAGCGGAGGCAAGATGTAATCCAGGGGCACTTAACTCCAAAAGTTGTGCACTTCTAACTCAATGCCCCAATTCTCTCCTCTAACTCATCATACTTGATTCTTTGTGTATTCAGAAGGGTAGTGAGGAACCAGGCAAAGAGCAGAGACCCTGGTGTCTTCCCAGCTCTTTGAAATTTGGTTAGTTTTCTTCTCTGAATCTCAGTTTTCTTGTTTACAAAATGGGATGGTAATGGGGACTCTGTGACAAGGAAGTTATGAGGTTCAATTGAGGTAGAAATTCACCTGGCAATGCTACACAGGAGCAAGGTCATGTGTGGCAAAACAAGCCCTTTGAAGTCAGAAAGCCTTGGATTCAGTTCAGGTTTCCACCAAACACGTATTTTATGAACTTGAACAAGGTCTGACCCTTCATTTTCCTATATATAAAATATAGCTCTAACATATACCTTGTGAATCCTTAGCCCAATACTTGCTACAAAGTAGAAAGAAACTTAGTAAATGGTATCTATTATGATACTATATAGATGTTTGTTTTTATTATACAATACTTAGGACAAACATTGTTAATTTCTACTGAGGATACTGTTCCTACAGTTGGATAGGTAAGGTGATGTTACAATAACAAGCAGCCCTCAAATTTCAGTGTTCAAAAACAACAAATTGGGTTTTTGCTCATGTTAAATGTTCACTGTACGTATGCTGGGAGCTCCAGAGAGAACTCTGATCTTTATCACTGTTATTTAGAGATCCATGTTAATGGACTCTCCATATCCATGCTTAACAGTTGCCAAGGCAGGAAAAAGGGATGTTGAATCTCATATTCATTCTTAAGTCTTCCACCTGGAAATATGTCACTACAGCTTGCATGAAGCAAGTCAAAAAGTTTCTTACCCAAATTCCAGGAGTTGGGAGATAGTGAAGTGCACCAATTATGGTGGGCTCACTCTCTTTAGGGATGACCCTGGGTGTAGACATAGAGCTACTCCTAACTAATGGAGCCTGAGGAGAAGAATATTGGGGTGGAGGAAGGAAGTTACTAGAAAATATTTCTTTCAAAAAAACAAATAAATAAAAAGGAGAAAAATGAGAGTAAATATCCCTGCATTGCTTTGCCAATTACTAGTGATTACTGTGTTTTCCTGTGATGCCAGGAACTGCTGCAGGTATCTTGACTCCACACAAGAAACTTCCTTGACTCACTGAGAATGGGGAAATGAAAAGATGGAAAGCACTTGGATCCATGATGATGTTGTTGAGCCACTGTATTAGCCATCTCTGAACCTCTTTCATATCTGGACTTCTGTTGAAATTGTGTCTTCTGTTATGAGCCCCTATAAGCATTCTAACTGCTTAACTATATAACAGCTTAGGGGCCTGTCCATTTTTTTTTGCAAGATTTGAGATTAAGGTAGGCAATGTTCTTTCTTAGAGCATAAACCTAGGATGAATGAATACATTCTGGAAGAGATTAACCATCAGTAGTAGATGGACTGAGCATCCTGAGATCTGAGAAATGTCCAAATTCTGTTCTGATGGCCAGTGAGTACCCATAACCTATGAAAGAAGAATCTTGATCAATGATCTGATAACCCTATTTTCTGAAGCAATAATGAGTCAACTATCAGGCAATGTTTTCTGGAATGCATACATCAAGAGAGTGTATATAGCAAGAAACTGTCAGGGCTTCTCCATGCTGAGTATTTGATTCCCTCCAGAGATGGGGTGTTTGCAGCAGGGCAAAGAGAGTTCATTAGACGTTGCTGCAGCGTGGACAAAATGTCCCAGGAGACTATCTTATTACCTTTGCTCAGATGCTGTGCATATCAAAGAAACTTCCAATGACTAATTCAGTTCCTTGGGGTCCTAGATGTCGAAGTAGGGGTGTATACTGGGTGAGGGAACCAAGGTCACCAGGGTATCTGCAACTATATAGGAAAATCATATGGCCCTTGATGCTTGGTGCCTGAATCGTGGTCTCGTTATTCATTGGGTATGTGATTTTGACAGAGGCACTTAAAATTCACTGGGAGCCTTGGTTTTTGCTCCTGTGAAACATAGCTACTGTCAGTGAGCACCCAGAAGAGTGGTGAAAATAAAACAGGATAGAAGGGATTAAAGTGTTCTGGAAACTACAAGCATATGAACTGGTGAGTAAAAATTGCATTACTCTCCACTCTCCCCTCTGCCCACTCCGCTCCAGGGACTCAGACTTTCATATTGCTCCTACAGTGTACCCAATTCCCAGACTCTGCCCCAGACTGACCCCACCTGGGATTCCTAAGCCTACTCTTCTGCTCTTCACCTGTTGAACTCTTGGTTATCTAAGAATCTTCAGTACAAGTCCTTCTCCCAGAAAGGCTACGCCCAGTTTACACTGTTTCTCCTTCATAGTGCCCAGTTCCTTTTCATTGCATTTGTCTGTACACACACATTTATTTGTGTGTTTGCCTATTTACTGTCTCTCTTACTAGGTTATAAATGCCATGAGGAGAGACTTCTGTTGATTTGGTTCCCCTCTGTGTTCTTAGTATGTGGCACTAAATGAATCTTCAGTATTACATGTTGAAGAAAATAAGTGTTATATGATGGTGTTATTATTCAATTCCTTCAATATAATAAAAATACTGGACTCTTTCGAATTTTGTATAGTTTGAGTCAATTAATCCCAATGAGCTTAATCAGTTCTGGTGACTAACAAAGTTAGGTTTGGGTCTTGCAGCCATGAGGACCCTCTCTGTGGTTTTCCCTGGGAGGTCTGGCCTAGGTAGACACAGGCCCATTTCTTCACATCTTTTTATTTGAGCTTCCTGACACTGAGCATTTCTGTAAGGTGGCTTTCCTTCAGGATGTCAAATGGACATGGGGAAAGAAAAACTTAAGCGTGGGCCAAGTAGCACAGTGAGCTTTCCGACATCTCCATTTAGGGCTAACTTTGTCAGAAAGCTGTATAAGGAGAAATGTGCTGTGATGTAGCTTGGACCAAGCCATCTTCTTCCCATGTCTCCCCAACTCTAGGACTACTTTAAATACCAGGCATTCTAGATTAACCAAAAACCTCTTTCTGGTGTTACTCCCCTTACCTCCCCACTTAACCCCATTCAGTCACTGCAGTGCGAATCTTTCCAAAGTTGAGTGTCCATTTCCTTGCTCAGCTTCAACTCTTTCTACATTCCTCCATCACCTATAAATTGACAGAGAATAGATGTCACTGTACAGTCTGGGCCCTAAATTGCTCCCCTGCTTCATCTCCTCCACTTCTCTTCCCACACCTTCATTTCCAGCCTCTCCAAGCAGCTTACAATCCTTTAGTCAGTGTTTTCTCATGCTTTGCATACAAGTTCTTTCCCCAAACATTTCTGCTTAGTAACTTCCACTAGATCTGCTCATGAACTCTTTCCTAATAATGGATTCTTCTCCCTTCACCTGGCACCTCTTTCTTACAGCCTGTGTTTTGTGCCAATGGAATAGTCTGTTTCCTCTTCACTGCCTCTCACCAGAATGTGAGTTCTTTGAGAACAGGAACAATGTCTTGCTCATAACTACATTCCCATAGGGCTGGTTTCTGGAGTTAGGAAGAGTTTTACTTCTGGGGCTATCCCTGTTATCCCTGTTTTATTCCTCTTTCCTCTTCCATGAAACTCCATGTGACCTATAAGGGAGCAGGTGGTGGAGGCAAGAGGGAAGGAATTATCTTTTTTCTGGCTCCAACCAATGTACGTCTTCTCCAACAATAGAAGGACATGTCTAATAGATGGATTATCAAACTTCCTATCTCAGCAAGCAAAACATGGGTACTAACTTCTAAGATCCCTGAAATACATCTAACTTTATAAATAGAAGTCCCCTTTGTCATAACCAGTGAAGCTGGTTGTTTTTAATAAAGTCACATCTGGAACTACTTTTTGTTCCTGCTTAATGATACATCATCTCTCCCGCCTCCCCATCTCTACCTTCAAGCCTAATGTTTCAGGCAGACTTATTTTACATAAGAAGGTGCCCATTTGCATTAGTGGAGGCAGGAAGGGATGCTCTGTGTGGCTGGAGTATGAATGTGTTAACAGTTTAATTCTTTTAAGAATGTTCATTGAGAACTACCTTTAAAACTTGGTGATTGGCCTGACTTTCCTAGGGTGGGGTGGTCTTTGATTCATCTGGGATTGTATACCAGGAAACAGATGAAGTATATTCCTCTAGAAGAAATTAAGACCTGGAAATATGTTGGAGGAGGATATAAGTTCACTTATTCATTCACTCATCAAAAATGAACATCTATTATGTGCCAGGAGTCTGGGGGGCCTCTGATGAACAGGATAGGGTTCTGACCAGGAGCTATAAATGTTCACAATGGTAACACTGGGTAAAGGTTGTCATAGAAGTTTTGGTAAAATACTATGATGCTCAGAGGGAAATTATTCATTTCACTGGAACATGGCAACAACAGGAATGGCTTCACAGAGAAGGTATTGCTTATACCAAGCAAGCCTTGATTAAAGGGAAAGAGGCATCATTTGAACCAGAAGAAAAGGTATTCTGGGCAGAGGGATGAGCGGAAGGGTGCAAGCAGAAGCTTGGAAGAGTAAAAGAGGGTAGGATTCAGATTCATACAAAGATGTGTTTCTGACAGAGAGCACGTAGCCATCAGTTCCAGGCTTATTCATCTTTTCGGAGTCACAGAACTCTGGAAAGGCCAAATAAACTCTAATGATCTCTGCCTCCCCCTCGTACCATTATGTAGTCATTTCTATTGATTTCATGAACACTTTGTCCCCATGGACTCAGAGAGTTAAGAATCCATAAATGAATTATTTATTATACAAACATATATAACAAATTAAAAGAGGACTAATGACTTTATTTGCCATTAGCTTTCTTCTCTGAGTGTTATCCAAAGAATAACGCATAGAAAGTCCACAATAGTTATTCATTGAGTATGTCTATAAGCAATTAGTTGATTTTCTGCTTTTAAACTTTATGTCACTGGTTTGTTTCCTCTTCTATAATAATTATTTTACCCCTTTCGATTAGAATGATCAAATTTTCAGGGGTGTACATTGAGAATGTTAGTTGGAAAAAACAAATATGGGAATAAGCCTGACTTCTTTTTTTAAACACTGAAGTCTAAAGCAAACTCAAGAGTGGTGTGGCTTTTCTGTGCTGCACTGTTGTCTGGGCTTAGTCTACCTTTGCAGGTAATTAATTCCCCAGCCTGCTTATTTTTTCTAGTTGGCTCTTGTTTAGCTTCCACAGAGCCCCACCCCAATGTGCTTTATTGTCCCTCTGCTGACTATTCCTACATATGGTCAAAATCAACTTACCTTCCGGGTTGCTGACATCGGCAAATTCACTGTTTGGCAAACTCTGCCCTGCTCCCAGTAACCCTTTGTTCAAGAGTGTTATTTCAACGGAGTGTATCTGATACCTAACAAGCCTGTCCAATCTCTTCCACTCTTAGATGTACTCCTAAGGAGAAACTCTGTGTGTTTGGATTTACAGCCACAGGCAGGATATTAGCACTCCCAGACCTGTTGGGTACTAGAGCACTGCTAATGAGCAAACAGCCCTGCCTCAATTAGTGGTTTGTGAAATATTCCTGGATATCAAATTGCTTCTGCTGCTTGATAATCACACTAGCTCTTGGGATGAAAAGCAACTAAGTAAAAATTATTCCCTTGTTGAGTACTGCCTTGTTGATCTAAGTTATATCTATAGACAGATTTTACATTTGCCATTTCCCCAGAACCGAGGTTTGGTCTACATGTGTGAGCCTATTGGCGTTTGTATTTTCTCCTGGGAATATTTTCCATAGTATTTAGATTAGCATCTTTTGAAACTGATTCTATAATAATTATGTAGGCCAGTTTATTTTAGAAATGAATTAAGAAATAAATATGGATACGAAATTGTAAACTGCCATACTGCTAATTTTCTTAGGCATGGATGTTTATTTCAGGGGGAAGGGAGAAAAAAGAGAATAGGGAGAGGGAGACAGGCAGACAGACACTGGGAGAATGTTTCATTCAGAGCACACCTTTTAGTTTGACTCTTTCGAAATTCTTTTCTTCTTAATTACCAAGTAACTTCAGGTTGCAATAATGTTAACCCAGCAACTGAAAATTAAAGCTTCAGTATAAGTATACAGCTTGGGAAGATAAAGTAGAAAAGGGAAAGGAATTCAAGATTTGTTATTGTATTTGAATACATTTATTGTGACAAGAATGCTGTTATAAATATTCATAAGCAAAGGCCATCTTTTTTTTTTTATCTAGGAATTGTTAAAGTGAAGATTTCAAATTGGATGGATACATCTTTCGTAAAAATCTGCCACAAGCTCCTGTTTTGAGAATAAGCATCTATTGTTAAATCTCTACTAACATTACAAATGGTCACAGCACATGCCACTTGATACAATCCCAAACTTTCTCAAGTGTTTGACTTCCCAGTGGGCTGCCCTCCTTCAGCCAACCCCCACTTCTTCCAGCCTCCTGAAATACCACACTATCCTTTGGTAAGCAATTCTGTACAGACAGCTTGTGGAGGGAAGAGTATAACCTGATGATAGCATCAGGTCCATTTATTCCTAAAGTCTAACAGCGAGTAGTTTTTATTGCTTGATAGCAAGAAGCGCTATGAGTGATTTTAACTGACACTCAAGTCTTTCAACTTCACCTAGATATCTTTATCTATAGATAATGCAGAAAAGAGGTTGGGGGGTACTTTTCAATATTTTATTGTATTTTCTTAAATATCCTTTCTGGAATTTTCAGAAACAAAACATAAAAAAATTATATACTTTATTACAAATGGTAAACTCAGAGCGCTCCAAATCTCTTATTTACAAACAACACTGGGCAGGACACCCCAACAAACAAACATGAAATAACTTACAAAGGCAGGAAGCTGTTTATTGACAGTAATCAGCTTTCATCAAATTAAAAAATATATATATGTACATACACAGTTGAAGGCAGGCCTGAAAGAGTTCATCTGTAGGCTCAACCTTCCTTGCCCTCGCAAACTTCCCTCCCGCCTCCCCTGCCCAACCCTCCCCCCTTTGTGTTCTTAAGGAGTACTACAGAAGCAATCTAGTCTCTATTGCAGTTTGTAAACCCCCGCCCCCCTTTTAATACTGAATGAGATCGAATGTTAGGTCCATGCAGTTCTTGGTCAATGTTAAAGAAAAGTCTATCGTTCTGTTCGCGCTGGGACAGCCCGTTCGCAAAGCGGGGCAGCCCGCAGGCGGGCCCGCTCCCTGGCTCCACGCCAAGGGAAGGCGCGCCAAGTCCTTCCCACTCGTGCACACTGGGGGCGCCGTCAGGACGCAACCCAGTCCAACTTGGATACCCTTGGCTTTAGTCCTCGGACACTTCTTTTTTTCTCTCGGTCGCAACCTGTCAAATTCTCAAGTCTGTTTCTTGTTTTTTTCTCCGTTGCCCCTCAGCCCCGACAGTCTCTCTTCAAAACGTTTGCAACTGCTGCGTTAGCATGAGTTGGCACCCGCTGTTAACGTGGTTCATGACTTTCTGTTTTAGCTGTGCCACCTGTTCCCTGAGCATGTTGGCCGTGGACGCCAGCTCCGAGTTCTGCGCTTTCAAGGTTTTCACTTTTTCCTCCAGCCTGGCGATTCTCTCCAGCTTCCTTTTCCGGCACTTGGAGGCGGCAATGCGGTTCCTCATACGCTTCCTCTCCGCCTTGATACGCTCCTGGGACTCCATATCGATGGGAGACAGGGGCGGCGTCTCGCCGGGCATCTCGGGCACGGTCTGCGGCTCCTCCTTCAGGGCCTGCAGCCGCGGGTGCTGCACCGAGATCTGCTGGGGCAGGTGGTGCGGCGGCTGCGGCGGCGGCTGCTGCTGCTGGGGCTGAGCGGGAAAGCCCAGGCCGGCCGCGCCGTAGGAGGGCGCCCCGCCGCCGCTGCTCAGCGCGCCCGGGTTGAAGTTGCTGAGGTTAGCGTAGACCGGCGGCTCGCTGTGCAGGCTGGCGCTGAAGCCGCCACTGCCGCTGCCGCCCGCCACCGAGGCCACCGCGGGAGCCACCATGCCCGCCCCGCTGACCGGCTGTGCAGCCGACGTGACGCTGGGCAGCGTGTTCTGGCTATGCAGCTCTGCCAGGGCGCGCACGAAGCCCTCGGCGAAGCCCTCCTGCTCGTCAGTCACGTTCTTGGGGCACAGGAACTGCGTGGGGGTCGGCGTGGTAGTGATGTGCCCGTTGCTGGACTGGATGATCAGGCGCTCCAGCTCGGGCGACGCCAACTTGAGCAGCCCTACGTCGGGCGAGGTGAGAAGGTCCGAGTTCTTGGCGCGAAGGTGCGGTTTCAGGCTGCCCACCGGGTCGGCTAGGTTCAGGGTCATGCTCTGTTTCAGGATCTTGGGGTTACTGTAGCCGTAGGCGCCGCTCTCGGACTGGAGGAACGAGGCGTTGAGGGCATCGTCGTAGAAGGTCGTTTCCATCTTTGCAGTCATAGAACAGTCGGTCACTTCACGTGGGGTTAGTTTGAGCTGTGCGCAGAAGTTTCGGGGCCGCAACAGCGCGCTGGCAAGCTGGGGACACTCGCACCTCCCGAGCCTTTAGCAAAGAAAGTTTAAGAGCGCGCGCCCCCGCTGGCTGATCTACCCCCTGCGCCCTCGTTCCCAGCTCGCTCCAGGGAGCGCAGGGTTAAGATGCCGCCTGCACTCTTACTTGTCCGCTCGCGCGCGCTGCCCGGCTTTAAAAAGTCGCGGTCACTCACAGAGCGCTCTTCGGGCGCAGCCGTACCTCCGAGCCAGCTGATGAACTCGCCTCCCGGGGCAACGGCTTTCCGGCGGCGATGGGCAGCAACCGAACCCACAGTGGCGGCGGGTGGCGGCCGCCCGAACTCCGATGTCTGTCCCCTCCTCCGCTGCGAGGGGGAGGGGGACGCCCGGCAGCCGCGACTCGCGCTCGCCCAAGTTCAGCAACCGGTGCGAGCGAAGCTGAGCGCAGGTCTCTCCTCTCTCCGCTGCCTTCTTTTCTTTACCGTCGCCGTGGCAGCTTACGGCGCAGGATGGGTTTGCAAAAGTTCGTTCCGGGACCCGGGGCCACTTGTCCCTGGTCCTCGAGGCCGGGAAAGTTGCCTGCTGCTGCTGCCGCTTGCTGACTTCCCCGCGCGGACAGTCGCCGCTCTCGGCGGCTGTCAGCAGCGCCCAAACAGCGGGGCTCTCCTCCCGGAGGCGGCAGGAAAAGGGGATCTCCAGGCGCTCCCCAAAACACCAGCCCGGGCGCCACAGGCGTTAGCTCTAGGCTGTTGGTGAGAAAAGAGAAAAGAACCAGATTTGCAGCTCAGACTCCACTGCAGTCCTCCTAGCTGGCTGAGTGTCTGTCTCCCTGAGTCCGCACCTCCACTCCCGCCTCGCCGCTTCAGCTACACTCAGTGCAACTCTGAGCCCTTATCCAGCCGGAGCTCAACACTTATCTGCTACCAGTCAACCCCTAAAAATAGCCCATGATGTCACCCCAAGGCCTTTCCATTGGCTCGCGTAGCTCTCAAGGGGGCGGGCCCGCCCGTCGCCATGGAGACCCCACCCTAGAAGATTCTTCTCTGGGCCCGCGGAGGCTCACGGGATGAGGTAATGCTCCGCTGCCCTCCTACAGTTGGGCCCTTCTTTCTCCTCCTCGCTCCTTCCCCCCTCCCGCGCTCTTCCCGGCCTTCTCTTCCCGGGTCCCCGCCCCGGCGCGTCTTTCCCGGCCCGCCCGGTGCATTGTGGGCTGACGTCTTGGGGTTTGACTGCCTAGTGACGGGGACTGCCGCGAGCGGCTGGATGTTCGCAGTGTCAGACCCAAGCGGGCTCAAGTTCAGGGCTCAGGACTAGGATGCGGGAACCTGGAAGACTGAGGATGCGAGCCAGTCGTTCGGGGCAGAGGGCGCGGGCGGGGAACGGAGTTAGCTCCCCACGTGGGGGGCTCGGAGTCGGCGCGGCCGCGAGGCAGGGCGCCGGGGCTTGTGCCCCCCCGCACTTCCGGGGGGCGGGAGCACCGCCCTTAAGGTGGTTCTGTGAGGTCCCCGAGCGGGGCGAGCGAAAGTGGGCTGAAGTTTGGGGACGGTCTTGAGAAAGTCGGTTGCCTACGTTGAGAACGTTCCGAAGTTTGTCTTTTGGTCAAGTTAAGGGGTCGCATAGGTGTGTGGCCGCGCGCAGTCACCGAGCGATTTCATGGCTGGATACGGATTTAGCTGAGTCCCCTGCACCCTCCGGGAACGTGTGGGAAAGCGTGCAGGGGTTCAGCTCTGCCTCGCAGGGGCGGGCGTTTTAGGAGCGGAATTAGGGGGGCACCTCAGCGTCTAGATGGGAAGGAGATTTCAGGGAGTCCGAAATTCGGGGAACCCGCTGTTCGTCTGCGCTCGGCTCCCGCCCCCGCGCAGCACGCGCGCTCCCCCTCCCCCAGGCACACACAGTCGCAGTCCTTCCGCCCTGATTTGCCTTCAGGAAAACAGGCCGGAGAGCTGGGGGCACTCGCCCAAAATCACTCAGTAGAACCAGGAGTCTGGAGTAGAAGCAGGCTTAAATCTCTCCACTCCCTGTCTGGTGGTGGGCCCATATTCTGTGCAGCCTCTAGGAAGCGCTAGACACATGTAAGTGGTTTCTTTTCTGCGGTTATGATCTTACCCCTGCCCCCAACCCTTAGGGACCAGAGTGTGTGGTGGAAATACTGAAGTCGGGATCGTGGTTCTCTCGGGGGTAGGCTCCCACGGTGTGAAGTGTGCAAATCACAGAACTTCTTTGAGTGTCATTCGCCTCATCGGCAAGTGGAGAGATTACCGCCTTGGTCTGCCAGGAGTTAGTAGCATTGTGGCCTCCAGGGAAGTGGTCACCAAACTGCCCCTTTCCCTACGCTTTCTTAGAGTTTCACAGAGCCCCGAGGGAATGCCAGGTTACTGGTGTGATGTGGGGAGACCAGGTGTACTTTCCTGCGTGGAGCAGGAGAGGACGAAAGGTTGGAAGTCAGCTTTTCCCCAAGCCTTCTATCTGAAACTGGGGTTTGACGTCGGACCTGTAACATTTAAATTCCTGGATTATGATTGGGACTTTGCTGCAGCTGAACTTGGGGGAATTCATCAGTGGGTTTGTAGAATAGGGCCTTAAGGTATTTGTGGCTTTTGAGATTTCAGAAACCAACAGCAGCTGGTATCAGTGGGAAATCGGCCAACTTTTCTCCACCCCAGGCACGAACCTCGCTGTCACTCCTGGAGCAGAGGATAACTGGCTACTACCAGCCAGGGACCGAGTTGAGGTGGGGGCGGGGTAAGGATACCAGTGATGACAATATCCAGTTACTTTCCCCAAGGAGGAACATTATCTGTGGCCTGAATCATTATCTGCTGTAATCAGGGAGCTGATGTTCTGTATAATGTTTTATGATAACAACGATAAAACTTGTTTCATGCATCAAACACCCACTATCAACCAGGTGTTCTAAGCAATTTAAATATACCATTTTCTTCTTACAACCATTTTGACTCAACCTGAAGAAATGGGCCCAGAAAGGTTGTCTTGCTGAGATCACATAGGCAGCTGGAAATTGACCTCAGGTCTGTGTGACATTCCCTTGTATTTTCTCCTTTCCTGTAAACTTTCTTGTAAAGTATTAATTATCTGCAGAGGAAATGGTTCTTGTGTTAGGGAAGAAGTGTTCTTTCCTGAACCTTTGATTGTAACTCCTTTCAGAGCTCTTGTATTTAGAAACCTCATCTCAGGACTTTGTGTAAATATCTATATATTTTGCCTAATGGTTCTTTTGTGTTCATCTCTGCCTTATGTGGCATAGCAGGCTGATTTTGTTCTTGTGTTGAGAAATAGCATATTTCATCCCAAAATTAACAGATCTGAACATGGCAGTGGCCCTGTTTGGAGGCCTTCATTGGCCTCTGCTTTTCACCAGGAGAGATTTCTGCTCCTTTGCCTAGAAGGGGCCTTTCACAGTTCAGCTCCTCCTCTCTAACCTCCTCTGCCCTTCCCAATTCCTTGTCGGGAAAAGGTGGGTTCTTCTGTCCTAATGAGCAACCCTAGCATTGCCAAGTCTTAACCCCTTGAAATTTCCTGCTCCTGTTCCATACCTGCTGTGGGTCTGCAGGGAAGCTCTGCTCACTTTCTTCACTTGAGGACTGTTGCTGAGGAGGCTTCATGTTGACAGGAGCTTCTCAACTACTTTGGCTGGGGGAGAGAAATCAGCCAATCGTGGACTGGGTCTGGGCACATCCACCTGGAAGTGCACACATCACTTCTGCTTATATACCATTGGCCCAAGCAAATTACGTGGCCCTGCCAACTTTAAGTCTCTGTGATCAAGCCAAGTGCCTGAAAAGGCTCTCCAGGAGTACTTGCGGAACTCTGACACTCTTCCTTTCTGTTCACCAAATGTTTGGTTCACTCTCACCCCAAAGAGTATTTGTTGACCCTTTGCTCAAGGGAGTTAGTCCTGAAGACCCTTCCAATTACAGCATCAGCTCACTTTCCAGTTTTCTGAATGATGTGTAGTAGAGTCTACATCAGGTCCAGATGTGTCTCTGCTTCATTGGAAGGAAAGATACCTCCCCTGCATCCCCCTCAACATTTATGCTGGAACAGATACAGTCTCTCCATTTGGAGGTCACAGTAGATGCTGGCCCACTGAGCAGATACTTTGAGGGTCCCCCCAACCCAATACCCCAGTTAAGCCCTGGCTCCATTCCCTAAGTATAGTGCTCTATCCCTTGTTCTCTGTGACCCCCTGAATTTGCCTCTCACAGTCTACCTTATCTACATTAAAGCAAGTCTTAGGGAATACATTTTTAAATCAGCCTTTAAGGAATTGCAGGATGGATGGATGTAGGTGATGTCAAGTCTTAAAGATGGCCGCCTTTAATTCAGGCCGCTGTTCTTTGGTAGGGACATTGCTCACAGATGTGTAGGCTTCTTGTCTATTGGACACCGGGTATGTTTGTCCAATTGGAAGCAGATGGTAGGTAATATCCTAATTTATTCTAAGGTTTTTAGCATTAGGTTCATACCCCTTGACTTGATCTTTACTTCAGAGCTGATCTTCTTCAAGGGCCTTTTTTGTGGAAAACATTTCTTGATTTTATATTTTATAGTTAGGATTGAGAAATGATTGCCTCTTCTAACCTTGCACATCCCTGAATCTGTAGGTTATCTCTACTCTTTTTTATTCCTTCTTACTGAGTGGCCAGATCTTTTCTGAGCTCATCTCTGTGGAAAGTTATTTAGGATAATTTCCCAGATGCATATAGTAGCTACCAACACATGCTGCTAACTTTGTTTTACAATTTCTTGCTTTAGTCCAGTAGGTTGGTGACTTGCCTTCTAAATTATCACAGGTGATAGATTCACCAAATAGATCACTATCCTTTCAGCTTCTGATAACAATGTTCTTAGGTTGTTCCCAATGATGAATGTCGAGTAGTTGACCTGTTTATTGTTGTTATTACATCACTCCTTGTCTAGGCGCCAACTTTTATATCAGCCAGGAGCAGATAGGTTATGCACCATAACAAAATTCCTAAAATCAGTGGCTTAATACAGAAACTTTAATTCTTGCTCATATTATATGTTTGAGGTCAGAGGGGCTGTGCTCACTGTGCTCACTCACGATCCTTGCCTAAAGAAGATTTCATCCTGATATTTCTCTAAACCCTTCCTCCCAGGAATGAAATACATTATTCTGTTTATTGGTCCAGACCAGTCACATGACCATGCCTTCAAGGTACAGGAAAGCTCAATCCTACTGTGTGCCTACAAGTCAAAGAGCACACCTTTGTCACACAGCTAGGTGATGCTGTGGTAGCCATCCATAAATCTGGATCACAGATTCTCACTCATATTGTACATCTGTCATAAATCAACTGTGCCTGTACTTTTACCCACATCTTTGCCCCAGGACCCTGGCTCACAGAGCATCTTTTTTCTAAAACGTTACTGTTTGTTGTGGCAGAGAGAAAAGAGCATGGCTTGTAAAACTTCTGCTGAGAGCAGTTCACATGGCCAAGCCTGATGTCAGTGGGGAGGGGCAGCAAGTATTTGTGAATGGTAATGCAGTCCACCACACCCTACACTCCACATTCCCTCCATTCCTTTGAGTCTCAGCTACTCCAAACATTTTCCATTCCTCTAACGTTTCCTTCTTTCCATTAACTTTTTTTATCTTCAAGCAAAATGTGAACTAGCAAACTCCTATTCACCCTTCAAGACCCAGCTCAAGTAATCATTCATTCTAAAAAGTTTCTTTCACCCTATTCTCACCCCTAGCCCTCAAAGTTGTCTTCTTTGGGTCTCACCACACTGGGTACATACCTGAAGGAGAGGATGTCAATCACATGAATTTTTAAATGTCTTCTTTACTCCCTGACTCCAAATTCAGAAACTGTGTCATTATTATTTTATATTTCCAATGCTTAATAAGGAACCTGACCCATGCAACCATGAAAGGTGCTCCATGAATGTTTGTTGAGGATTTTTTTAAACTGGCCTTTTCCATGGTGGAATTAAGGGGGTGTTTTAATAGTCACATAAAAAAAATGGTACCTGGTTTTGTTACATAACATATGGAACATGTCAAACCCCCTTGCTAAAATGTTAGTCTCGATCAGCTAGTACTTCTACCCTTACTTTGTTTTCCCCAGCCACCCTATTTATGGCTGGATCAGTCAGGATCACCTAAGTTATGGTACAATAAAAAACTAGTTCCCAAATTTCAATGATTTATGATAAAAAACAAACAGGTAGTGGGAAAATGGTATTTCTTGCTTCTGCTACATATCTGGCAAGGTTGGGAGGGTCTCCATGCCATGTTCCTCTGGGATCCAGACTAATGGAGCACCCACTTTTGGAAATGTAACAGATCTCATGGTAGAGGAAAAGAGAGCTTTAAAAGGTCTTACCTGGGCAATTAAGTGTCTGCTTTAAAATGCCACATGTAGCTTCTCATGATTAATTGGCTAAACCTTGTCCATAGCTCCTCCCAGCCACAGGGGGCCAGGAAGTGGCAATCCTGTTTGCCTGGAAGGCAGAGAGCTGGAAGTATTTGGTGACCAGTCCTAATGACTCCCACACTGGCTTTTCTTGGTTCCCCAAACATGAGAAACTATCTGTTGCCCAAGAACCCTTATATGAGCCGTCCCCCTCTTCCCTGTTCTTCAGCCAGTTTCTTTCTTTGAATTTAGCATCCTCCTCCCACCTAAATTAGATTTCTCCTCTTATACTCTCTCAAAAGTACCTATATTTCTTTCTTTGTAGTTATTTGAATGTGAAGAGTAATGAATAACACCCCTTTCTTGAGTTCAGAATCAGCTGAAAGTTTGACACAAAGAACAGATGAATGGGGATCATGATGTCACCTTTACACTGATATAGACTGGATTGGAGTTCATGGCAGACATGAAGCCATAGTGGGTTTCCTGATGTTTTATCCCTGAATTAAACTAACCTACTAACTCTGGCAAATTTGGGCAGCTATAGGTTGCTTCCAAAGGGGCAATGCATGTATAACTCCTTTTGCTGAATTAACTCTGAAAGAGACAAGTTGCTGAGATGGGCTTCCTGGGGTTTTCTTCTGAAATAAGACAGTAATTCACTCCCTTCCTAGGGTAAGTAAATAGATTTAAAAGAGACCTGCTTATAAATGTCTCTAACAAATGTCCTCTCATAGATGTTGAGGCTAGGGAAATGGTAGTTTCCTCTTAGCAGAATTAAATATGTTATTGTGTATACTTTGTATAATTCTGTATTTTTTAAATTTTTGTTTAAGGTCTCTTTCACCAATCAGAGGCCAAGCATCAAGAAGGCAGAAGAAGGTATCTTTTCGTCTTCACTGAATCCACAGCATCTAGCATAGCATAGAGAGTATGCTCGGTCAATCTGGGTTATACATCAGAGCCCCTGTGGAAGTCCTCTTGGGTCAACTAGGTTTTGGTCAAGGAGGATTATAGAACTATTGTATAAACATCACCCTTATGGGCTTGCCTAGTCTGCACTCATAGAATTTCCACAAAGCTTATAGTATCATAAAGTAGCCAGAGTCCTTCTGGGTTATCTTCAAAGACCTGTCCTCCCAGTGAAGGACTTCCTTTGGCAGCATCTTAGATACTTAAATACTTCTAGCCACAGAGTGAGGATGTGATACCCAGAGAGCAGTAGTAATAATTCTGCTTAGTGCTACTGATTGGACACCATCAGGAATACTGTGGGTACAAAACTTGGAAAGCAATTTTGGCCAACCATAGAAATCTGAGTGTCAGACAGCTACATGGTAAGAAACTTGAAACCATGCCCCAAGGGGAATAACTGAAGGAACTGGGATTATTCAGCAGGGCATGGGGTGGGTATGGTAGGGACGAGACAGAGCACATATAGGACTTCCCAAATAGCAGTAATTGTCACATGGGAGAGTTGACTTATTCTGTAGGCTTTGAGGTCAGAGTTAGACTAATGGTTAGAAGTCAGAGAAGAAAACTTGCTATAATTAAGGAAGAACTTTCTGAAATTATTGATCAGTAGGACAGTTACCTTAATTGTAGAATTGCAGTCTCTCCACTCAACACATATTTATTGTCTGCTATGTTCCAGAAACTCTGTGAGTTAGTTTATGGTAATTCCTAGTGAGCACATAGTACTTATGGTAATCATCACTTTATTTTCACAGTTCATAAAAGCTATCTTAAATAGTCTCATTTAGAATTTGGGATTTGTTGCCTACATTGTGGTTTCTCAATTCGAGAGTTACAGGTTTTTGCTCACAAAATTTGTAAACTTGGGTTGATGTTTTCTTGTGTCCAATGTTAGTTATATGGACATTCTTCTGTCAACACAAGCGTTTTCGTATCATAAGAGAAAATTACCCATACTTAGGATCACTCAGGAAGATGAGGTACTCCCTTATTGTCTGTGGTAGAAGAACTGTAAGTATTCACCAAGCCCCTTTTCTTTTCTGCCTTGGTACCCAGCTAGACTGCATTTCCTGGCTCCTTTGCAAGTAGGTGTGCTTGTATTTTAACCATTGCAAAGAGGGTCAATAGGATGTGCATCACAGGCCTGGTTCATAAAACCATCTCCCTATCTCCTGATAGGGGACTCCAAGGTCGTACAGAGGGGTACAACCACAGAGAGAAGGAGCCTGGAAATCTGATGAAGGTTGTCTAAAACTCACAAATGGTCTCACTGGACTTGGAATGTGAAATCAACTTCATTGTGTTGATGAACTGAGATTTAGGAGTATATTTGTTAGAACTGCCAGTGTCCTCCTGCTGCAGTTGGTGCTGCAGGATGACCTCAGGGATCCCAGACCCAAAGTTAGGGATTCTGTCCTAGTTTTGTACCAGTTTAAAGAGAATGAGTGGAAGAGGCAGAAGTACAGGAGATGGCACTTAATTGCATACTGAGGCTTCCTTTTGCTAATGTTTTCTTCCCATCAAACTTATAAACTTCGTAAGTCATGTTAGCATGTCTTATATCCTCTTCTGTATTGAATGGTTCAGTGGGTACTTACTGAGAAATGCCTGGTGCTTTGGGGATTTCAGAAGAAATGCAGATGTCATATATTGTTAAAACATTCATCAATTCAATAGTGTTTGAGTGTTTACCATAGGCCAGCCACTGGTGATCATGGGGAAGAAGAGCTACAGGCCTGCCTACAAGTTGAGGGATAGCAAGGAAAATGTATAGAAAAGAGGTAAGACTAATCCAGTTTGATAATGTGCTGAGAGAGAGGAACAGGATTCTCTAACTGTATATGGCACCTAACAAGGATAGAGGTCAGAGAATAATTGTTAAAAGGTCATGAATAAACTTGAGACTTCCAGGAAGAGTAGAAGTAGCCAGAAGAAGTGGAGGTGGTGGAGAGACACAGTGTTCTAAGAAGATTGAGGACATACAGCAATGCCTGGTATTAATGAATGTAGGTCATGTTTGGAGGGAAAAAAGGGAAGCTAGAAAGAAAAAGTGAGGATGAACATGAGAAGAGGGCTTTGTGGTTTATGTGCATGTGTACTGAAATGCACCTGGAAGGCCTTGCATTGTGTACAGGCATCATGCACTAGATGTGCATGCATGTACTTAGGAGGAAATATGACTGGTTAACCATCAAGATATCAGTGACTGCTATTTGGCTATCCACTGGCCTTGTGCTTCCCTATTTGTTTTAAACTTTTCTTCAATAAACATGTACACTCGCAGTTAAATTAAAATGCTTTTTTAAAGTTCTTATTGTGACTACTGTAGCTGCTGTCCCTTACGGGGTTCTCACAGCAGTCCTCTGAGTATGCTGAGGTTCAGAGCTGATTCACAGCAAAGCTGCAACTAGACTTCCTATGGTCCCTTTCAGTCCCCACTCCATTGCACCTGCACATTTCTAAGAAGTGATGATGACTTTTCTAGGAACCACAGACATTGGTGAAGTGTTGCATGTCTGTGTGTATGTGTTGTTGGCAACCTGGAGAAACTGGGTCAAAGTTCTCATGATAATGACCTATCCGAGAGGCTTCCCACACACAAAAGGTGGTCCTGAACTTATTCTGAAAATTTATCTTTTCTGTGATTCTGTCATGTCCTTTGCCTGGTGATTTGGCAGGTGAGGAGGGGGCTTTTGATAATTTGCTAAAATGAAGTTAGGGATTTGATTGTTCCTAATTACTCTGTCAACTTACATCTTTAGCTAGCACACTGGTGCCAAACCAGTGATAATGATTATTTGCATTGAACACTCATACCTGAAGGTCTGGAAAGACTATATTAGTATTCTTTAAATCATGCTATGGCAGTAAACAATCACCCAAATCTCAGAGGCTTGAAACAATATGAGTTTATTTTATGTGTGTTACAGGTCCATCTGAATTCAGGTCTGAGCTCTTTACTGCAAAAACCCAGGCTAAAGGAGCCTGTCTGTAATATTCCTGATGTATGTCACAGGAAAGGGATATTACCATGGGATGGTTCTTAGGAACACATATCACTTCATCTTTCTTCGTCTACAGACCACTTCCATTCACCTTTCACTGGTCAAAGTTCACTGCAAAGCCAACCCTGAGACAGGGAGGAGAGGGCTTAATGGGGAGGGGAGGCAAATGTTCTGACAAACACCTCAGCTCTCTGAGTCTTAGGTTCTTTAAAATGAGAATAAGTAAAATAAATGCATTACAGTATATTCAAACCATGGGATACTATGCAGTCATTTAAAAAGATGAGTTAATAGTCTTTAAAGAAATGAGTTGACCTGTAGGAGTACCCAGGATGTAGCATTAAGTGAAGAAAGAAAGTTGCAGAGTAAAGTGCATTGTGTGGCCTCTTTTCTGGATGAATTTTTAAAACCTACTTTGAGAGTATTTGTGAGAGACCGTTAATCAAAACAGCTTATGTTTAATGAGTGCTTCCCAGACACTGCTAAGTGTTTTTATATATGCATTTGCTTACTTAATCCCTAGAAAAACCAGAAGAGTAGAAAGCATCAAAGGGCTACTATCAGCTACTTTAGCTGGAGTTGTGATTAGAGATATGATTTTACTCACTTTAAAAATTAGATCATTTCATTTCTGTAAATTCATGTTTGTCACAATAGGTGAAGCAAACCACAAAGTCGGAGTCCATACAGTACCAGGCACTTTATCTTCTGCTCATTGACCCACAGTGGAGGTGGCTTAGCCTTCCTAAGGTCCTAGTCAGTCTTCTCTGCAGATACCACCACTGCAGTTTTCTAAGTAGTGACAGTAGCTTTTCCTGGAACTACCTACTTTGGTGTCCTGTTGCACGTATATAGTTTGCAGTCTAGAGAGGGTCAAATTCAGGGTCACCCCCTGCATCTCATTCTCAAACCCAAGCTGGACAGGCAGAATCTACTAGGGACACATTCTTCTCAGGGAAAAGATTGAGGTGAGAGCACACGGAGCTTTTTAAGGCCTAGATATGGTTGCCATTTCTGCACACCCTCTGTTGGCTGAAACAATTCATATGGATAAATTCAATTTCAGTGGAGCTGAGATGTCATAGAGGGAGGTTGTAGAAGGAGGAAGTATTTGCTATAGAATAATCAACTACAATAAACGTGAATTTCTTTCATAGTTGAAGTAATAAAATGAAGAAAAGAGAATATTGGCCAAGATGAGTTGAAATCATGTTCAATACATTCCAAAGTAGCATTATGCATTTCTTAAAAATAAAAATTCCATATCTACAATTATAGTGAGCATAGTTGTATTTAAAGGACATTTAATTAGCCAGAGTATTCATTGACTAGGTAGGCAGGTGAGAGTTTACACTAGCTTGGCTTATGCTGCTTGTGATGTGACATTAGTAATAAGCATAATTCAGAGACTATTTAATGGCCCTGTGTGTATATTACTGCTACTTGTGTGGCCAGACGCAATCCAAGCAACCAAAGTCATGAAGTCACAGGCTTGCAGAATAGGAGGGGCTCTGGTGCCCATAGTAGGCAGGTGCCTCCTAACTTGCAGGGATGTCTGCTTTTGCCAGTTGTGGTCATTCTTAACTGGGTGTGTCTCACATTGCTGGAAAATGGTTCTGGAAATCAAAACTCCTCCATTTAACCAATGGGAACACTGATGTCCCCAGCCATGACTTACCTGAGTGACATAGGAAGTTAGTGGCCAAAGATGGAATGGAAAGCCAGGTGTCTTCAGTGGGCCTAGAACCTTTTACTTTGTTTCTCTGTACAACCCAAACCTTAAGCCTGTAGATCACCTGGAAGCATTCAGCAGGCTCTGAAAACTTCCGTGATTCTAAAGCTGTTGTTTCTACACCTACAGCTTCCTCTAGCCTGAAAGAACCCAGCAGTTAGAGCAGCTACCTTGGAATCCTCTGAAGAAACATCGCTGACACACAATGCTGAGAAAGAGTACATGTTAAATTCCTTAAAACACTGTCCAGGGAAACAGGCCTGTTTCTTTCTCTTCTGAGTATTATCTGCCAGGATAGCTTATGAGAATCAATCATACGCATGCAAAATGTTTTATTAAATAATTTATTTATTAGGATTAAAAGTCCCATCTCAAGTTTCTGACATTTACCCAACACCTTTTTCCATTTTTATGTGTCCATTTGCATGTCTAAAATAATGTTTTCCTCTAAATAACTCACTTCTTTAAAACACAATAGATTATAAATAGATATTATTGTATTGCATTGGATTGGATCCTATGGTAAGTGGAAAACAAGTATTAATTGCCACAGACATTTAGTTAAATGAAAATATAAGTACAAAAGCATTAAAATAGATTTGTCCATGTGCCACTGGAAGTTGGCCCTTATTCTATAAGTGGTAGGCATATCAGCTTTGGAATCAGGTAGACTTGAGTTCAGATCTTAACTCATTTACTTTGTGGTATATAAGATAATTTCCTTAAATGGTTTAGCATAGTTTCTCGTCTGTAAAATGGATTAACAAAAACTGCCTCACACCTATGTGCTTGTGTGTATGTGTGTGTTCAGAAAAAATCTAGTGTCATTCCTAGCACATAGTAGGTACTCAAAACATTTATCTTCTTTTTTCCTCAGTATTCTTTTTTTTAACATTTCAAAATGACACTCATGAATTGTATTATCAGATAGATGAATCATCTAGAGACAGTGTGAATTTCACCAGAATAATTTACTGATTGCCCACCATGGACTAGGGATTATACTATGATGAAGACTCAGTAAATGGATTTGGAATTAAAGTCTTGGATTCAAGTCCTGGTTGAGTCTTCCAACAACTCTGAACCTTAGTTTCCTCATCTGAAAAATGAAAGAATTCATTCCTACCACAACAGCTTATGGGAAAACTTTTGGTTAATTGATAGAAATTCCTTTTTAACACATATGTTATATGATGCATACACACACATATATATATAATACATTATATATATATTTTATATATATATATATATATATATATATATGTCCTGAAATAGTTTGTGTTCTGCAGAATTGTATATTAAAAATAACAAGGTGCTTGCAAAAATTAGGTTTGGGGCAGACCATGGAAACCTGTATAATACTGTGACCACAATGCTAACATAAAACTCTAAATGTCCTAATAAAAATAATAGAGCTAAAAAGTTCTGTTAACCTTTAAATAACTAAATATGCATAAACATACATGCTACAACTATTATAGGATGTTACCTTAAAACTAGTGAAGGTTGCTTGAAGGAAGAGTAAGGTAGGGATGAGCTGCTGAGTCACGGAGCAAGGACAAATGCTCAAAGACAAGGGGCACCATGCAAGAAGCTCTTCCAAGAAAGAGCACGTAGGCAAACAGCCTAGGAGTGGATGGAGGTAGAAGGGCATCACGTCCAGTACCTCCAGCACTCTTTTTTGTGGTGACTGCTTTCAACTGTGTCAGTGTACCTTCTGTTCAACTGCTTCTCCTCCTGGGAACAAATCTTTAACAACCTGGGAAGAATCAAGCAGCTTGCATATTATTCTGCTGTCATTCCTCTGGTCATCAGTCTTATCCTGTCTTACAGTGACATGGGTCACAGTGTCAGTGCTAGAGAAGAGTTGTCCACAGATGCAGGTGTCAGTTCGCAGCTCTCCTTGAAGTCCCAGCTTCATGAGCAGAATACAGTGAATCCCAGAGGTGGAATTCAGTGAGAGGCATGAGTCCCTCTTTCTGTCCCTCCCTTCCCAACCTGACACAGATACTGTCCTCTATTCTCCTTAGTTTCACAGTTCATCTTCTTCACTAGCCTGTGAGCTCCTTGCGAGAGGTCTCTGTCATATTTATCTATAATTCTCTAAGGGGGAAGTGCAGAATGGATGCATTACAGGTGAACTTTGTAGACAAGGAGAAACTCAGGACCCATTGAGGAGGTCCAGGCCTTATATGGGTTCATCATGAGATGTGGGGATGGAGGCACTTCTCCAGGACAGGGTTACTGTCCCACTTAGCTCTGTCTTCTGCTCTCTCACTTAGCTCTGTTGTTCCCACAAGAGGCAGGGATTGCCTGGTGGGTCCCAGCCCTCCTTCACCCAGGAGGAAGCCCAGTTGGAGCTAGCAGCACATCCTTCTCCTCAGCCTACTCCCTCCTTTTCTTCCTTCCAGTGTTTGCTAAATCCTTATTCCATGGCAGGCATTTTACCAGGTCTGGAGAGAAAGTGGTAACCAACAGCAATGACGAAAAACACATGATGCTTCAGTATTGTTTAAAGCTTAAGTGCTTAACCTCTTAGCCCCATTGCCTGGGTCCAGTATTTGCCTCCATCTTTTGCTCACTATATGAGCTTGGCCAAATTCTTCTCTGGATCTTCATTTCTTGTCTTTAAAATAAGATTCATGATGGAACCCATTTCAGGGAGTTATGAATTTCAGTAAATTGATATGTACTTCAAATAGTACTTGGCAGAGTAAATGCTGAACACATATTAGCTATAATTGCTAGTATATAGTTGCTGTAGATAATAAACCAGTCAGTTAATATAGAATCACAATAATAAGTGTTATGGGTGTAAAGAACTGAGTGGGAAATACCGATAACCTGAACGTTTTTCTTGTGGTGTACCTCCTTAACCAGTTGAACAGATAATTGGTATCTCACATGGAATTCAGTAACAACCGGGCCTGTGGACCCAGAAGCTGTCTGAATACCCATCTGGGTTTAAGGAAGATGGGGATGACAGAAAGGAACCCCCTGAGAATATAAATGCTGAAACTGGCAGGAGAGTGATCTGAGGGGTTATGCCAAGTAGAGAGGGAAGACTGGATGATCCCAGGCAAGAGCAAGCCACCAATGACCAGGTATTGAGGACTTTCACCTGAAGTGTATACACTTGGCCAATTTTGTTAATAAAACCTTCATTCCTAGACTACCAGTTCAAGTGTCACTGGGGAGCACTGTGTCATGTCTTTCAAACACTGACGCCGTTCATATTCCAAGGATTCTGAAGCTCCCACACCAGGTCATCATTGTGACCCTCTCTGCCCTGCCCACTGGACTCTGCACCACCAGGGGTGCTGGGCCACTGTTTTATTTCTTACGAATTAAAGAAAGAAAACAGAGAGAGCAAACATTTCTATGTACTGCAGTCTAAATTCACCCCTAATCCCTAAGTTTAAATCAGTACATGGTACCAGCCATGTACAGTTTGGTCAACCTTGGTCACGTCATTTTGTTTGCCTGTTCATTCACAGGTATGCATTCAATGAATACCAATTGAGCAAGCCTTATTTGCTGGCATGACAGGTAGATAGGTCACTTGGGGCCTCAGGTTTTCTATCCTTCAAGACTTGGGCCAGAGCGCTGGTTTTCAACGGTAGTATAGACTACTAACCTCTGTTTTATTAAACAAAAGAGAGTAGGTTCAAGGTATTCCTTAGCCGGGCACAGTGGCACACACCTGTAATCCCAGGGGCTCAGGAGGCTGAGGCAGGAGGATCTCGAGTTCAAAGTCAGCCTCAGCAACAGTGAGGTACTGAGCAACTTAGTGAGACCCTGACTAAAAAACAAAATAGGTCTGGGGATGTGGCTCAGTGGTTGAATGCTCCTGAGTTCAATCCTGGTACCAAAAGAAAAACCAGGTTACTCCTTGATCAGCTTCAACTTTGCTCTTTCTCAGGAGAGAGGAAATGGTGCAGTGCTCGCTAACAGCTGGAATCTTTACTGTTGTTACTGGAACTCATTTTCTCCACATAGATATTTGCTAAGGGAGCTTCTCTTGTCACAAGGTCTCCATAGAAAGATTTGCAAGCTGGATATTCTCTGAGTTATATTCCAGCTTGACGCTCTCAAGGTCCTTGGACAATTTTACTTTTTCCTTTATTTCTTTTTGTTCAACACTTTCATGTGCTTATTTCCAAGAGTCCACAGGGCCCGCTCCCTGGTCTGTCACAAGGCTAATGCTTCAGTTGTGCCTATCAGTGTCCCTGTCCCTCTGGCTCCCCCTCATCTTGATCTCCTCTCCTTATTCAGACCTTTTTCAGAGTTTTTATATTAAAGAATCCTATGAAGATTTTGAGTGTATCTCCTCACACTTTGGTGCTGGGCAACTGCTAGTTGGGTGAATTTATGAATTCTTAATATTTGTGAAACACACTCTGACTTTTGGATTATTTGAATTCTTTTGCAAGGGTATTAATTCTCAACATGGGATTGTTAGATCCAAAGTTCTAAGCAGACTTCACATTTGTATTACCAACCATCAGATTGCTGTGGTGCTTATGTTTTGCATAAATGGTAGCATTGCTGATAACACTTGTAATAATTATTTATAAAATTAGCTTATATGATTAATTAAATCAGGGAATACTTCTTCTCCCTTATTTTCTGGATATCAGTATTCCCAAATTCCAGTAGTTTCCCTAAAATCACTTAGATCAGTGCTTTGTGCTCTGAACTTAGCTAGAGAAAAAGAAATGGGCCATTCCAAGTCTGTACTCTGCAGTTCAACACCAACCTGGTTCAGGCTGGGATGATGGTGATGATGGTGATAAAGATAACTATAACATCCCTGTGAGAATGCTGTTAGCCCATTTTATACACAAGGAAACTAAGGCTTAGAGGCAAGGTGATTTGCCCTCAGTCAGACAGCTGAGAATTGGCAAAGACAGGATTACATCTGCTTCCATGTGACTCAAGGCCAGTCTCTTTCTACTCAGCTACAGGACACCACTCCCCAGGTAGATGCTCAGGGTCAGGAACCTCCTGGGAGCAGCAGGTCTGTCGAGTTTTGCAAGGTTGAGCTGTTTATCATTGTGGAGGACACTCATCACTGCGCTAATTACATTAATTGCTGCCCACTCTGCGGCTAGGTGGGTGGCTTAACAACACCTAGCAACGTGGCAATGATGCCCAGACCTGCCTTTATGCCTGCAAACATTGGCCTTTTTAAGGAAAAAAAAAAAAAAAAAAAACTCCTTCCTGTGGTGGCCAAAGATAGTAATTGTAGGTTCTATTGTTTGGAACTTAGTGACTCTCTACCATTTAGGGGAAAGGTCAAGCCTCTGAACTTCGCCCTCCATCAGCCTCTTTACAGGAAGAGGGAGGGTGGATGAAGACATATTAAGCATCAAGTGTGCACTTGACATTTTATTTAAGGGATCTTTTATAATTCTCATGATTGCCCAGAAGTAGGTATTATCTTATCCTAATTTGGTTTATAAGAGAACTCAGTCACCTGCTTGGTGTCACAGAGCTAGGGACTGTAGGAATAGGCTTAGAACTAGAGACTATCAGAGGACAAATTTAGTCTCTACACATTTCCCTACCCCACAGCGCCTCTCCACAGGAGACTGCTCTTCTAATGCTTGGAATTGAATTATGGACCAGTGGAACTGGGTCCATTTCCAGGGTAGAAGCAGGGTATTAGGAATTGATTCTGTGGAGTTCTTAGTTCCTAAGGGATGAATAATTGAGATTTTAACCTCCCAACTTCCATCCCTTCCATGAACTTCTGAAGGAAATTAAACATAAATTAAATGTAAATGTACAATGTTTTCTAGTTGACTTTTAAGAGGTAATTTGAAGACTACCTCTGTATACTAGTTGGTAAGAGATGGAATGGCTTTGACAATTCATTGTAATTGGGCAAATGACTTAACTTCCAGAGACCCAGATAACAGAGGATAATTTAGGAAGTAATTGACTTTGGAATGCTGCGTATTCCCATACTTCGTGGGTGTGCCCATATCTATAGGTGTAGGTATATATCAGTAAGTGTGTTTGTGTGTGTGTTGTTCCAGGAAGCCTTGGAGTGGCAGTGGACTTAGATGATTTGGTTCCTGTCATACCTACTGCTATAGTTTGGATCTTGAATGTTGCCCAAAGGCCAAGTGTAAAAGGCTTGGTCCTCAGCTTGATGCTATTAGAAGGTGGTGGAAAAACCTTTAAGGAGAGCCTAGTGAAAGGTTTTGGGTCACTGAGGGCATGACTTTGAAGGGGATTTTGGGGCAATTGTTCCTCTCTCTCTTTCTCTCTCTTTTGTGCCCATGAGGTGAATGGGCCTCCTCCAGTAGGTGCTTCCATCATGATGTCCTATACTAGCCCAAAACAATGGGGCCAATCAGTCATGAACTAAAACCTCCTAAACTGTGAACCAAAATAAACCCTTCAATTTTTAAGGTGATTTATCTCAGGTATTTGTTTCAGTAATGGAAAGCTAACACACACACACACACACACACACACACACACACACACACACACTGGTGTGTATGGTTTAAGATATATTTTACTAAAGCTCAAAACAACTACATTATATGATGATATAGGTTTATAGTTAAGACATTTGGAGGTAGACCAGTGTTTGATTCTTGGCTCTGCCACTTATAAGCTGTATGATTTGGGCAAGTCCTTTAACCTCTCTAGGAATCAGTTTTCTTGTTTCTAAAAATAAGAACAATAAAAATTCTGACTTCATAGGATTCTTGTAGATCCAAGGGAATTTTTGAGGGCAGGAACTGTGTCTACACATTTCTCTGCACCCAGACAGAAGGAGGTTTGGGAAGAGCAGGCTTTGGACTTAGAAAATGCCCGCTTCTGAGGGCAACATCCCATATTGGCTGTGTGACCTTGGAAAAAAACATTTAATTTCTTTTCTGAGCCTCACATTCCTCATCTCTACAATAGAGACTTGCTACTCCTACCTCAAATGATTGATGTGTGATAAGGTGGGACATGTGAAGACCTAGCAGAGCAGTTGGCACATAGGTGACATCCAGCAAAGTCTGGTTATCTCTCCCTTCCCCATTCTGGAGCCTCATATTCAATAATGGATGGTTGAGCTCCTGTCTGATATTAGAACCCATTCCTTTCTCTCACCATCTGTTTTTTTCTTCCCCTTTCCATTCTTTTTCTTTCTCTTCTTTCCCTTCCTTCTTTCTCCTTTGTGGTCAGCTCTGTTCTGCTGTGACTGCATCCCTCCGTCCTGGCCACCATCCTTTGTCCCCTGGATTTCTGCCACAGTCTCATAACCGGCCTCCTTGCCTCCCTCTGGTTCCATCGTTCAGTTCACCATGCAGAACAATCCTTCTGTGACCTGGTGCAGACCTCGTGTCCCTCTGTGCTGCTCCCCTGGGGCTCCCACACACTGAGCCTCTGTGACCTCCCCGTGGCCTTCAGGCTCTCCTGAACTCTCTGGAAAACTCTTTCCCCACCTCCTAGCACTTGCTCACTCAATCTGTGCCAGACTCAAAGAGCTCCTGGCTGTTACTGGAACTTTCCATGCACGGTTCTGCTTTGGGGTTTTCACACTCACAGTGCTCTGTTCCTCTGGATTAGCTGCAGACTTTATCCTCTCACTTCCTTAGGCCTCTGTCCATGTGCCACCTTCTTAGGGAGGCCTTTCTTGATGACCTTAAGAAAAATAACACCTCCATTCCTCACTCCCAGTCCTCCACTTTATTTTTCTTCTTCTCATTTATCAGTGACATATTACACATTTATTCATTTACTTTTTTTATCGTCTCTCTCTCCCCTGAGTGGAATGTGAGCTTATAAAAGCAGACTTTGTTTTGTTGTCGGTAGACCCTGGGGCTTAGAAGGTGCTCAATCAATATTTGCTGTGTTTATGAATGTGCATGATTCCATTTATGCAATGAAAGACAGGAGCCTGCCTGGATGCTCCAGGAGATTCCAGGTCTTGGGGACATGCCCAGCAGTTATCTCACCCAAACCAGGGAGACGGGGGAGGAGAAGCGGTGTCCACGTAAGGGCCCCCTCGCCTTCACGCCCATGCCCTCGGGAGCAGCAGTGTCTAGTCTGTGGCAGAGACAGGCTTGCTTTCATGCTGTGCTTAGCACCACGGTTGCAATGTTGTCTAGAATTCCCCTGGCAGCTTACACTGTGATTAACTTTGCTCATACAGATATATATCGATCACAGATAAAGATCACTCAGGTTTAAATTTAGCACTGCCTCAACAGATTGAAAGTTAGAGGTGTGCTACCTAATTCTTCCCAGACTGTGCAAACAAGCACAACGTATGTGCACACTGAATCACTCCTTTCACCCTCTCTCCCTTCCCTTCAGCCTCCCTGTCCCAATTCTGTGCAAGTCAGAAACTGTGCTAGCTTCATGAAGTGACAAAAATCATGGGAAGTCCAGGGTTCCATGACTCACCCCACCACTTATTCGCAGTGAGCTCTCAAGTTCCCGGGCCTCAGTTTCTTCCTTTGTACAGTGGACCTTCTTGGAGAACAGGTGTTCCTCTCCATGACACGCTGGAAGGAAGATGATAGTGAGACCTGGCCGGGGGGAGGTGCCCCTGGTGAGCACTAGATGCCAGTCCCCTTCTCTGTGCAGCCATTAGGATAGGCAACCCAGGAGACAATACGCATAGCTTGTGTGACAAGGCCTGAATCAGGTCCTCTTAAAGGTTTTCATGGAGTTCCCACTGTGTCCACCCAGGGGTTGAAGATTCAGGGGTGGCGGGTGGGTGGGACATCGAGACAGTGAGGAGCATGATTTCTGCTGGTTTTAGTGT
This sequence comes from Sciurus vulgaris, assembly GCF_902686455.1. Taxonomy (NCBI): domain Eukaryota; kingdom Metazoa; phylum Chordata; class Mammalia; order Rodentia; family Sciuridae; genus Sciurus; species Sciurus vulgaris. The sequence continues at coordinate 47,417,071 of NC_136461.1, forward strand.
CCTGTGGCTGCTGTAACAAATCACCGTAAGCTTGGTGGCTTAAAAACAACAAAATTTGTTCTCACAGTTCCAGAGGGTAAAAAGCTCTAGAGGGTTGTGCTCCATCAGGGGGCTTCCCCTAGCTTTTGGTGCTGCCTGGTATTGCTGGGCCAGTGACAATACCCCAAGCTCTGCTCTGTCTTCACATGGCCTTCCCCTCTGTGTGGCTGTGTCCAAATCTCCCTCTCTTCCTAATAGAGACATAAGTCACTGGACACAGGGCCCACCGATCTTATCCTGAGACAAAGACCTATTTCCAAATATGGTCCAGGGTTAGGACTTGTGTTTTGGGGACACAATTCAACCCATTAAGGGCCCACCAAGCATTTCAAATTAGGGAAAGGGACAGAACGCACAGAGCTGAGCAACCAGAGTTTCAAGGCAAGCATTAATGAAACAAAGCCTACTTGAAGGTGGGTAGGGAGAGGAGTTATTCCTTTTTTGCTTCAGAGACATCCACTAAGTCCTTGCTGTGCCCAGTGCTGGGAAGCAGAGATGACAAAGCACTGACCCTGCCCTACAAGTTCTCAGTTGGATGAGAAGACCAGGGAATGGGTAGGGCCAGTTCAGCAATGGAGAGGCCCTGAAGCTGTGGGGTATTCCCAGGTCTCACTGCCACCCTGGAGAGCTGGTGGTCAGAGGGGGATTCCTGGAGGAAGCAAGGTCTCACCTGAGGCCTGAGGGGTGAGGGAGCAGGAGCTGGACAGGCCAGAAGGGGAAGGGCTATAGGAAGAAGGAGTGAGAGAGGAAACCCCATCCTATGTGGGTTTGCTACAAATTAGGGGTCAGAGAGGTAGACACGGGATCAAGCCCAAGAGAATGCTGGAATGCTGTAAGATACCCAGAGTGCAATGAGGAGCCATAGAAAGGCTTTAGGGAGGGGAGTAATGTGACCAGATCTATTAAAAATAAAAATGGCAGCTGTTTGAGAAAGGTGATTTCTAGCAATTTTACAATTGTATTTATTTATTTATTTTTAAAGTCTAATGTACAGAAAAGCACACAAGTCCTAAAAATGCATCTGGATGTGTGATCACAAAGTGAGCAGCCCCCGTGTGGATATTGCTTAGGGTGTCTGGGCTCAGGCGCTGGCAGAGGAGAGGCAGGATAGAGGTGCTTAAGAAGGACAGGACTCGAATTTCTCTTCTTTGTCCTGGGGAAAAATGGCCCCCATGGCAGAAAGAACCTGAGATCTGGAGCAGGAAGACTCCATTTGGAGCTCCCTCTCTGGCATTTCCTTCCATGTGATTCCAGGCAATTGGCCACACTTCTCTTATCCTTGGTTTTACCATCCGTAGAGGGGGTCAGCAGTGTCTGCCTCACCAAGATGGTGTGCTGGTGACAGAGTACAAAGCTGGAGAAAGCTCTCTGCCTTATGCAAAATAGTCATAGATTCCCAGCTCCCACCCACCTGGGCCACTTCCCTTCCCTTCCTCATCCTCTACCAGATGCTTTGATAGGTAAGCCAGGGGCAGGAGAGTTTCTCTTTTTGCGGTGCTCTTCCACTCTGAAAAATCTTGACCCTTTCTGGTGGCTCCCCTCTACCTCTCCTTATCCCCAGTTCCCTTGCTTGCTGTCAGCTGTTCCCCGAGTCTCTCAAAGAGGCAGGGAGGAGAGCAGGAGCTAAAGCTGTGAAAAGAGGCTCCAGATCCAGTTGTCTCTTGAACTCCAGCAAGCACCAGCTACCCCCGGGGGGACACCAGGCATTTGGGATGGAGGTAGAGGACAGAGAAGACAGACATGGCATTCACACTTACTCAGTTTGTTGAGACACTGAAAATAGGTCCGTAGCAGCAAGGCCAGTTAAGGTCAAGCCTTGTTGTGTCCGCTCTTCGTCCCTGTGACCAAAATACCTGACAAGAACAACTTAGAGGAGGAAAAGGAAAAGTTCATTTTGGCTCACAGATTCAGAGGTTAAGTCCATGGTGGGCCGAGTCCATTGCTCTGGCCCAAGGTGGGGCAGAACCACGGCAGAGGGTGTGGCAGAGGAAAGTTGTTGCTCACCTCACAGTTGCCAGGAAGCAGAGGGGCGGGGGAAGGGGCCACAGGCAAGATGCACCCATTCAGGGCACGCCCCCAGTGACCCACCTCTTCCGGTCATGCCTCACCTGTCCACAGTTAGCACCCACTCAGTCCATCAGTTAGGATGGACTGATTAGGTTGTAGTTCTCACAATCCAATCATCTCACCTCTTAATAGTTCTGCACTAACACAGGAGCTTTTGGGAAAGACCTTGTATCCAAACCATAAGACTTGGGGTCAAAAGCAAATAGCCAAAGAAGTTAGACACAGAAGAGGTCATGGCTTTGGGTAAAACAGCATGAAGAAGGTGAACTCAGGGCTGGGCTCTCCCTCTCTCCTCCCATTTCAAATTCATGACTTCATGCAATAAATAACCAGAAGCACCTATAGCATATGTGACATTATTTTATATACATTATATTATTTCAACTTTATGCCAAGACTGAAAGTGAAATACGGTAATGACTGCCTTTCAGATAAAGGAACATATTTATGGCCATCTGCTCAAGATATACCACTATCAGAAGGAGGACCTAGCGTACATCTGGCCACATCTGCCCAGCTCCAGGGCTCCTGCTCTCTCTACCCGCTATGCCATCTCCCTGGATGTGTGTGGGAGGGGGCCATGCATTTTTTTGGGCTACACTGCATTGCATGCGTTTTTAGTATATGTGTGCACATGCCAACAGGCCTGTGGGAATCCTGCTGAGTGAGTTGTAATGATTGTGCTTTGAGTGGCTAAATGGACTTTTGCTGCCAAGGCCTGGCTCAAGGAGAAGAGGCAAGGAAGCCTACAAACCCGCTGTGTGGGAAGCTAGTCCCACGGTGTGAGGGCTGGTCCTTAAACCAACTATTGGGAAATGGGTCTGTTAGCCCTGGGGAACTGTACTTCATTAGGGCCCTGGGGTTTTTCCATGACTATTTGATTTCCAAAGCATAGTTCACTCTCCTTTCTTTAGTAAAGGGAGCTGATATTTGTTTAGCATTCTCTATGTGCCAGGTGTGCTGCTTAGTGCTTTACACCTGTGACATTGTTTAATTGTCAAAAAGCCCTGCCAAGGGTCTCTGAGAGCACCTCTATCCAGCCCAGGAAACACTTCCCGGAGGCCAAGTGATTGGCTGTGAGGAGCAGAGCCAGGCTCCTGCCTAGCACTGACCCATCAGTAGCCATACTGGCACTTCAAGTTTATTGGTGGGACATTCTATTTTGCAATAAATGTGTGAGTTATCACTAATTCATGAAGCACGATGCTGGCATACTGATCCTACCCCTTCTCTTTTAGAGAAAGAAATGCTGGGGCTGGGGTCGTGGCTCAGTGGTAGAGTACTCGCCTTGCATGTGTGAGACACTAGGTTTGATTCTCAACCACATATAAATAAATAAGAATAAATATCCATCAACAACTAAAAAATATATATTTAAAAAAATAAGAAATGCTTTGTGTTTTCATTCCAGAACTTCTGTGCCACAGAGATAGAAATCTTCATTCCAGGTCATTGGAGTGTGGTTATCAGGAGAGTGCAGCACGTTATTCTTGCTCATTTGACTTTTCCCCCCTTTTTCCTAAGGTTCCCACCCAGCTTCCTTCATGACATCTCCCACCTATCCCCTGTTCCTGTCACCACAGAATGTGACTGTGGAGATGTACCGATCATATAAGGAAGGCAGGGACCTCTGCCTGGATGAACCTGTGGTCAGGGAGACCTGGTGCACACATTGCTGAGAGGGACTTCTGGGATTTGAGATAAACCAATTGTCTCCCAGAGACCCCTGGTCCCTACTCACCCAGAGCTACCAAAGAAAGCAAACCATTTCCTCAGTGTTGCAAGAGGACATTTGGCCTCTGAAACAAACCTTGGGGCCATCAGTCCCTTTCGAGAGTGGGTTACAACCCTGATTGCCTAAATAACTAACTTTGCACCCAGCAGAGGGTTCGACCAAATCTTCCAGAAGCAGAATGAATGATAAAGAGGAGGGTCTTTGAGATGCCATGGCCTGTCATTTCATACCTCCTTTAAGGCTTGCAGAGCAGAGAGCAGTGAGGAGGGGGTCCCACGGAATGAACGTCCGTGTGGGCTGTGGGGAAGAAATCCAGAGAATCTGGCTGTGTGCCCTTGGCATGCGCTGCCCTGCCCTCAGCTGTGATGTTCTCTTCCGCCATTTGGCAATAGTGCTGCTCCCCCTGTCCCACTCATTGAGCCCTCCAGATGCCGGGTGTGAGAATGAAATGAAAATATGTTTAGGGTTTTGGAGCAAGGCCCCAGCTCAGTGAAGGTGGTCGCCAATGTCAGGAGGCAGAGGTCTACTACAGACTGCCCAGCCCCCCCCCCCTCTCTCTGAGCTGGTCTTCCTTTCTCTAAAGTGAGAGAACTTGTTTTTGCTTCCATGGTCTCTCTTGTCTCCAAATGCCATGAATCTTTGGTCCAAATGAAGGACTAGAAGCAACTTGTAGAAGATGAATGCATCATTTAACATTTAGCGATTGAGTTAGTGGCAGATATTTATTGAGGGCCTACCTTGTGTCAGGCACAGTATCACATAATAGATACAGGGTGGAAGACCCTGCTGTCATGGAACTTCTAGGCTACAGTGAGATTGTCCAGGGGAACTCGATCATCTCAGATAGCAGGAGAAGGTCCAGGGCTCCACGGGGAACATTGTTAACCAAAAGAATGATATTAGGCATGTCACAGGTGCTCAGGTTTTTGTTAGATGAATAAACCAATCTGAGCACCTTAAGGAAGCTCTTGGGGTGACCCTAGCTAGAGTTGGGAGCAGTTTCCTGGAGTCCAGAAAGACCGTGGGAGTTCCAGTAAAGGGGGTGTGTAATTGCTAAATAGTTTGTTGAGACACCTGTGCATAGGAGGATCTGCCCCTACCTGCCCAGTTCTCAAGGGGGCCATTTACTGGGAACAAGGATGGCTTCACATGCCAGATCCCTTTCTCAGAGATGGATCCATTGCAGATACTGAAATCCAAAGAGAGAAGGGAATAGTGGCCAGAGAAAAATGCCAGTATTAGTACAACATTTGGGCAAAGCCCAAAAGACCCTTAGATGTTACGGAATCTCATCTGAATCCCCTTAGACGGGGATCTGGGGTCCAGTTGGGGCGTATGGGCACACAAGCATTGACTTTAGATGCCATGGTCAGGAGGCTACATGGCAGGGCAGAAAGAACCTGGGCTCAGGATTTGGAGACTGATTTAGATTTGAAGGCTATGGAACCTTGGGCAAATCACTTAACCTCTCTGAACCAACTTCCTTATCCATAAAAAAAAAAAAAAATCATCACAATGGTGGCCTCTACAAGACATCTCGAGGTATAATGTGTCTCAGGCATTATGAATCCATTAATGGATGAACCCACTGATGAGGTCAGAGCCTGTGATCCAACCACCTTCTCAAAGGCCCCTCCTTTGAACACCGCAGCACTGGCGACCAAGCCTTCAGCAACTGAGCCTTTGGGGGGACACCTAAAACCAACACCTCTAACTAACTATGGGCCTGACAGTTGGTTTTACAATTATTGCCCTATGAGGACCCGGGTCCTGTTTCTGTGCAATATTGAGAGACAGTGATAAGACAAATTTGATGAGAGAGCTTAGAAGGAAGTTGTATTATTTTGATGAAATGGTGAAACAGGACTGAGTGGATTTAGGGGATTTAACTCTGACTTATCTCACTGACTAATCAGCTGTCACCTACATAGTTTAGACCTCTTTTAGACTTGCTTTTGTCCTCTGTAACATGGGAATCACTTTTACACCCAACTTTTCTGTATCCACCCATTAGATACTTATTGTTTGTTCTGAACCACAACATGCTTGGTGCTGAGGACACAGGAAACAGGACACAGTCCCTGCCCCTAAGGAGCTCACCATCTAGTGGAATATACCATTAAGTAGTTATTTAGGGTGTAGGAAGTGCAGAGTCTAGTAGGAGCCTCACCCTGACTGAGTGAACCAGGAATACTTCCTGGGAGAGGTGATGTTTCAATCTGAGGGCTGAAGGATGAATGTGATCTAACCAAGTAAGTAAAAGTGTGGAAGGAGCTGGGAGATGTGCAGGGCATTCCAGGAAGAGAAATTGCACATCAAGGGCTAGGAGGCAGGAGCGTGCAGCAGATGTGCTAAAGTGGCTGGCGGAGTACGCCTTTCTGCAGTGAGGGCTTTGTGAAGGCTGTGGGAAGCCACTAGAGCTTTTAAGCAAGGGAATTGGAGCAACATGATCATATTTGCATTTTAGAAACTACTTAGGGTTCTGTGTGCCTGTGTGACATTTTATTATGAAGAGCAAAGGAAGGAGTTGATTCTTTTCTCCTCCTTTCCTGCCCACATGGGATGGTTCACATAACATGAACTAACCCCCAAAGCAGGCCTAGGGAAGTATCTGGCACATAGTAGGTGCCCAATTAGCATGTTCCCCCTTGTAAAGTGTAGCTCCTGAAAAAGAAATTCCTAGCAAGTTGGGGCATACCCAGTGAGTGAGGGCATGGCTGTCTGTCTGTATCCCCTGGCTGGTGTTTTCGTGTAGTCAACAGGATTTTGGTTGGAGGAAGTCTCCCAGACGTTTGACCCCAACCGGTCATCTGGGGTTTCAGAGGGCAGGTGAAAATCTTACTATCCCTTCATTTCAGAAGGCCATCCCTGCTCAGGGGCCTGGTCTGGAAAACTTACCAGTCGTGGGTCAGAGGGATGATTTGTCTGGGTCAGATTTCTCATCCGTAAAATGGGTATAAGGTTACCTGCACCACCTACGACATGGAGTTGTAATAAGGATTAGAAGTGAGTGAACCACAAGAAAACAGTACAGTGGATTGCACTCATGGATACCTATTTTGGGTCAGGCCCCATTCTATGAGGCAGATATTACCATTATTCCTATTTTACAGATAGAGAAACTGAGGGCCAGAGAGATTGCGTGAATCACCCACAGGCACAGATAAGTGACTGTATCCGGAGATCTAACATTTTAACCACCACACCATGACACCATGACTTGCTCTTCACTGAAAGCTACCCAGCACTCGTTGGGTTCTTAGCATGATGTTGGTACTCCAACACTAACTGTGGAAAGATGGAGGGAAGGAAAGGGTGAGTGTTTGAAATGTGGGAAAGACTTTCTTGATGGCGCCAGACTTTTGGCTTCACCTGTTTAGGGTCTTCTCCCAGATGCACTGTGGGAAAAGGCACATTCCCACATATTAAAATGACCAGGTATGGATTCTGACTCCTCTCCAGGCTGGGATTCCTGAGGGCAGGGACTGTATGTGTGTCATGCTGAGTGGAATGGGGTATAAATTTGGGAATAAATTATTTCTGTCACTTGCCTGGATTTTCTACCCAAGCTGTACTCTTGACCCAGGCTTCTAAAACAAATAAACTGGAGCTTTTGGGAATGTTTGGCAAGCTTGTTGGGCGCATGAGTGATAGAAGTCCAGTGACAGGTCAGTGTGACTGCCCTGGGGCAAATCCGAAACTGGCCTATGGCACCCTTCACATCTTATGGATCCAGAGCGAATAGAATACCATTCAGCCCACTTTCAAGTGGGACCTGCTGCTGACCCTCTGAGCACAGAGCGCAGGTCCTTAGAAGACCTTTAAGGATCTGCTGGGTGGCCTTGCGTGCAGGAGGACGTTCGGGTGGCTAGAGTTGGGCCCACCTGACCGATTGTCTGGTGGAACGCCTGAGAACCAGAACAGTCCTCGGGCACATTGAGCAATCAGCTTCCCTTCCTCGCCCCGGGCAGGAGTCCGGCCAGGGAAAGTGAAGAAACCTGTTCGGGGCCGCCGCGAGGTGGGCGTGGGCGGGGCCCTGCTGGGAACGCAGCAGCTGGACCAGTTTCCAGTGCTCTCGGACCGGATGCGGAGCGGGGATCTCGGCGGAGGACGGAGAAATGCACACCCTGGGCACACCTGTACGTCCCCCAGGGCGACACTGGCTTTGGCAATACAACCACTAGGGGCTCTGGGTCAGCGGTCGCCGGACGTACGACTTCCGGTTGCTAAATCAGGCAAGCGGGCGTGGCTACAGGGAATCAGCAGACGGGTAGAACTGGAAGAGATTTTGGCTATCCAGTCGGCAGGTGAAGGGTGCTGGGGACACAGGTGCTGGGCAATCGCGCCGCTGTCTTGACGCCGGAGCCCCTCATTTTCTGCCTTACCCCTGTGCCTTCCTTGGGCGACGCAGTGGGGTGGAAGGAGGCCCAGAAAGAAGTATGTTTGGCTCCAAGCTGTTCCACCTAAAGGCTTTTGTGTTCTTAGGCAAGTGACTTCACCAATATGAACGACCCAGAGCTTTCCAAGATGAAAAATGGGAATACCTACTCGAAAACGTAAAGAGATTGAAATAACATAGGAAAGGTGCCTGGAACATAGTAGGTGCGCAATAAAGCGAGATTCTCTTTTCCTCCCAGATCTCACTCCCGGCCCTGCAGTCGCACCCTTCAGGCGGCCCTAGGAAGGCGGGGTCTAGGAGGCAGGTGGCCTGGTCTGGCGAAAGTCATTTAAGGCTCAGTTTGCCTGTCTATCAAATAGGATGGTGCGTGCGGGAGGATTCGAAAGTCAACTTTGGGTGGTTCCTGTGATCACGGGAGGAATTTCAGTGCAATCTTTCATTCACGTATTTCTTCGCAGATTCCTATCAGGCTGCCTCTCCTTGCCTGCCCTATTGGCCCGCCAGCATTTCATCCATACAAGGCCAGCCTCCTTCCGCAGCTCTTTGTGTAAATAGAGCTAGAGCCTTCCGCCTGCAGGTCGCCACAGGTCCCGCCCGCAGCGCCTGGCCTGCGGGGGAGGCGGCAAGCGGTGCCACCGCTGAGCAGGAATCGGAGGCTGGGAGCCGGCCACACCCAGGCTCTCAAACCCAGGCAGGGAGCAGCTCTTGGGGTGGGGGGTGAGGAAGCAGGGAGAACTCCAGGTTCAGGCCATCCAAGCACCCTCATCCATTGATCACCCAGTACGTGGCAGACCCTAAATAATAACATCCCGATTCTATAAGCAACCCTGCAGGAAGTCTCCATTAACATCATTTTGTAGACTGGAAACTGGGGTTCAGCGGGTTAAAATGCTTTGGCCAAGGTCCTGCAGGTAACAAATAAAATAAAAAGAAAAATTAGAAAATGCAGAACAAGAAATTCTAACCGAACGTCTGGTTGCAAAACTCAGTCTTCCGCCCCACCTGTCATCAGTGAGATTGTAAAAGTACTAACGGGGAAGAATACAATATGTCCGCAACAGTCACAGATTAACAGACCAATGGAAGCGGGAAGGGAAGTTCTGGAACTTCCTGGGGTGTGTCAAATTGGGAACCGAAGCGTAGGATAAAGCACAGGCTAATTTTCCAGGGTGACAGCTTAAATTCTTTTAAAATAGAAAAGTGTAAATTCGTATTGAAACAATAACTGAGGAGATTGTAAAACTCTCAATTATTTTAGCTGAAATAGACTTTCAAGACATTTCAGGCAGTTCCCACAACCAAGCAGAAACATGCTTGACGCCTGGGCACAGAGGAGCAAACTGAGGCTGGGACCGGGTCCCGCAGACCCGAGCGGCAGAGCCCAGGAGAACGGAGATTTCCGGACTCCCCATCTTGGGGTGTTTTCCGCTGGAGCGAGAGGTGTTCTCAAATAGGTTTCCTGTGATCTTTGTCTCGCAGCCAACCAAGTGGGAGCGTAACCAACCGCCTGCAACCAGATCTGGGGCTAAAAGCGAAAGGGGCGCGCGGGCGACCCGCTGGAGAGGGTGGTGGGCGCCCGGTCCAGGCGGCGTAGGCGGGGCGTCGCCAGTGTTCCCTCGACCGAGCGCACCAGTCTTTCTCCAGCTGGACGCTGCCACCCCGGGACCACGCCCTGTCCCAGGCTTGCTGTACCGCCGCAGTTCAGGCCCGAGGTCTTAACCCCTGTAGAGGCTAGAAATAAACTTCAGCTGTACAAATTTCAGGTTCCATCGGACCCTCTCTTTGTGCATGGCACACAACCAGGTTCCCTGACCCAGATTTCAATCATCACCTGATATTTGTCAACTCTATGGCTTTGAGAAAATTACTTAATTTCTCTCGGTCTCAGTTTCTGCATCCTTGAAATGGGGGTTAGCAACACTTACCTCATATAATTGTTTTGAGAGAAATGTATGCCTATCTGTAAAGGGCCAGGACATTTAAAAAACTAATTAAATTCTGTGTTTCGCTGTTATTGTTAGACAGGTCTGAGTAGGAATCTCAGGCCAATTAAGAACTGGATGACCCGGGCAGGTGTGCGTTCTTCAGTTTCCCCACCTGGGAAAGGGAGCTTCACTACTCTTGACGTCACAGGGTGGTGGCAGGCAGGATAAGCTGGCCAGCATCAGGCAAGTCCACCAGTGATGACGTTGGCACCTTTTAGACTATTTGCCAGCACTGTTTTAAGCACTGTACACTTCCTAGCTCATTTAATTACAATTATGGTGTGAGCAAGATCTTACTAATATCCCATTGCATAAGGGAAACTGAGGCACAAGTAAAGTGAACTATCTAAGGTCACACAGCTACCAAGTAGGGTGTTCCTAATCCCTATAGAATGTATGGGGCACTATGCTAGACAATGGGGATGCAGCCAGAATGACAGCACACAGGGCCACCTTCTCACACAGTCAGGGGCTCTGAATTTATTGGCATCCTTTAGGTAGGCTTAAGCACTGTATGCACTTTCTTATGTTTTAGATGATAAGGCACCTTGCGAATAGTAGGCCTTCAACATTGTTATTGTCCTTCCTGTGTGTGTGTTTTTTGGGGGGTGCGAGGGAGGAGTCCAGTAGCAATTCTTGGTGGAGTGTGGAGGGGAGGTTTTTTAGGGGTGTCTAGTAAATGTTCCATGTACCTGGGCTCCTCCTTCTCTGGGCTTGTGATCTTCCGATTCAATAGACTGAAACAGCACTTGCTTAAGGTCTAGACTTTTTAATAATAATAATTGCTTCTGCCTCTAAGAATTACTGTCTGCACTGTGGGGTTCCCAGAACTGAGGGTGAATTTACTGTATTTATCACTTAATCATTTCCAAAACAGCTCATGGCTATGGCATCAAAGGCCCAGAATTCTCCCTCTCTTACCCTCCCTCTTTGGGGTCCTGTGATAATTCTTGCTGTAAGTGGCTCATGCTACTGAATATAGACTGTAGATCTTTCTGTAGTTCAAATGTAAGCTGCCGTTACATTCGTTGCTTAAATGTCATGGTCAAGTTTGGCTTTCGCATCTGAAGCACCAAGTTAGAATGTGGGAAGTAAGGCAGAGGGCATAACGGTTGGAAATTAAAATATGCAGTGGGTCGGTTTCCAAAGTCATTAAAAAAGAGCTTTAAATTTTAAAAGATTTTAAATCTGGTTGTGGTTCCAGGCAGCATACCCTGAGTTCCCATCATTCATGTGGCTATATTCTGAGGGTCAAAATGGCCTGGAGGCAATTCAGGGAACTCCACTGACAACAGAGTATTAAATCAGTTAGTGGCCCCTTGTAAAAGAGCCCACGGAGAAGGCCCAGCCCAGGGTAAAGATTCCTAGGGAAGCTGTTGTGACTGGGGCCTGGGATACAGATGGAACATTGCAAGACTTTTTAAAACTCAGCTGACACCTACTATGTGCCAAATGCCTGCAAATCCATTATTTGAAATAAGCCCACAATAAGCCTGTGAGGAAAATAACAGGTTCTATGGAAGGGGAAGCGGACACTCCAAGTTCGTTAACTCACCCAGGGATTAAGTGGCGGTCTGAGGTGGAATTTGGCGTCTGATTCACCACACCTTTCTGCTTTTTCTGCAGGTCCAGATGTTGGTCATCTTAGAATGAGAGAGAGAATCAGAGGGGATTTTAGGATCACCTCAGCCAAGGTCTCTCTGCTTCTTTTATAATCCAAGTCGCCCTAGGTAAACGAAAACTTCACAGCCTCTTTTAATGAATTTCAAATTCAAAATAAATATCACCGTTCAAAGCAAATCAAAGAGGGGTACCACATTCTCAGTATTTTCTCTTGAAACAAAACAAGCCTCCCTGGAGCCCGGTTCCCGCTCCTCACCTCCACCGGCCTGCTGGACAGCTGCCAGTCTTCGTGCCCCTCCTCCTAGTCATGTACTTCAGAGGAGGCTGAGCCTGGTTTCCCATCATGCCCCAGCTCAGCAGAGTGCTTCAGGAGGAGGTTAGCACCTCCAGTTCCCACAGAATCATCCTTCCAGGCTTCGCACAGGCTGTGCCCCTTGTCTAGACTGTTCTTGCTCCTCCCTCCCCTGGTGAGCTTCTGTTTGTTGAGAGTCCCCTGAGATGCTGCTTCCTCCAGGAAGCCTTCCTATGTAAATCTCCCAGCATCTGCTAACACTTGAGTGTTGTTTCCACATCTGTCTCTCTTAATCACCTCTGTCCGCCTTGGCCACCTCACCCTCTACACACAATGCCACGGTCAGATTATTTTAATGGTATTGAGTTTTGTCTAGACTGAACCTCTCATGGACAATGGTCCTCTTGTTGAAGAAATAGGGAGCTACTGCAGGTTTGTGAGGTAGAGAGTTCCTTGAATCACAGGTAACATGGAAACTTGCTCACGGGATTACAGTTGCAGATCTCCCAGTTTCCAAGCCTTTGCCCTGACATTCGTTCTCTGGAAGGGTTTTATTTCATAAATAAGAGGCCAAGGGAGGTAAGTTTTATTCCTTCCTTCTTTAGTAACAAAAATCTCCCAGGTGCTGTTTTGGGTACCATGGATATAACAGTGAACTAGACAGACAAAATATCTTCTGTCTTGGATTTTATATTTTCCTGGAGAAGAAAGATAATAATTAACTAATAAATCTGTTAGTTCAGATAGCAAGTTTTAAGGAGAGATGAAGGCTATCTTCATCAAAGACAGGTGGAGTGAGGGATGGGCAGTTCTTTTCGATGGCAAAGGTAGGAAGGGATCTTTGAGAAACATTCATTAGGCAGAGCCCTGCACACAGTTTGGGAGGGAACCAGAGGAAAGTTGAGAGGAAGTGTAGTCCAAGCAGATGGAATAGTAAGTGCAAAGGCCCTGAGGTAGGAACAGCTGGGTATGTGAGAGGGACAGCAGGAAGACAGCACAGGCTGTGACTGGGGTAGGTCCCAGTTATTGTCAGGTAGCTACTGGGATGAGATGAACATTTGTTAGCTGGAATAAGATCAGCCATACAGGTGGTTTTAAGTTCAACCCAGTCATGCATGCATGATTGGTCGAATGAGTGGAGCACAGGCTATCCACCACGAAGGTGGGCACAATACTTGGATCAGATTTTTATTGCTTCTAGCGACAAAATGAAGACCTGTGGAGCAAAACGCAAGAAAGATATGACCTTTAAAGTGAGTTAAAACGATCCAAATAGGACAAAGTTCAAGTGAGTTTAGGGGGCATTTTACTGCTTCTTCCTAAACAAGAAATTTGCAAAATCCTTCCCAAGGTTGTTCTTAACTAAAACTACAGGTTATTTTCACTCTAATTTGGGGATGGCACCAAGTGCGAAGAGTAGCTTCTGCTTGATCCTGCTTGATCCTGCTGGGAGGCCCTATGTGTGGCACCAGGTCTTCCGAAAGGTTGGTGAACTGTCACGCAAGTGGCACCAGCAGTCCCCGCTGCCCCCAAACTGTAAAAGGAATCCCACCGAGATCTGGGTGAACAATGGCATTGTCTGACTCAGTCAGGAAGAATCAGAGGAGACAGGCTGAAGGTCATTTGCCTCTGGGCCTTCTTCACGTAGCACTCATTATACTGCCATGATTATAGGATTGGAGACAGCTAAGCATGGCCAGGGGCCTGGGCCTCTGGGCAGCAGCGGCCTCTTGGCTTTTCTCTTCCTCAGCATTGAGAGCAGCTTTACTCCAAAGGGGCAGGAAATCAGTGGAATGATCTGGATTCAGAGTCCACCTTCTTTTTCACCTGTATGAGAAGCTTTGTGACCTCTCTGAACCCCAATTCTCTGCTTTAGGAGACCCAGACTTCTCCCACTACACTCCCCGATCTTTCTGGGGTCTTACTGTGTGCCCACAAAGTGTCTGAAACAATGAAGAGGATAACTTCTATTTTTCCAGATCCAAACCAGTTTTGACCAGACGATGTGTAATTGAAATTCTTGCTTTGTCAGTCACTCAGATTTTACTTTGCTTGATTCCTTGAAATGATAGGGTCTTGGTGCAGAAATTTTGAAATTCATTTTGCAGCAGAGCAATTTTATACCTTTGTTAAGAACTGGAGGAGAACATTGAAAAAGAGTGAGGGAGAGGAGAATATGTATAACGGGGGTCCATCCAGGAGGCCAGAGCATCGGGGTGGAGTCGACGATCTGTACTTTTCATTGTGCAGCATTCTTGAGTGTCTGAGAAAGTGAGTCGTAATATCAAGATTTGTGAGTGGGTGTTGGTGGGGATCGGAGGGCTTTTAGCAGGAGGGAGGCGTCCTTTAGGGACAGACCCACCCCCAGGTGTTTAGCAGCCCTGCCTGAGTTTGAAGAAATGAGTTTTTTCCTGTCACATGATGGAGGGAAAGTGTGCTCTGTGCTTGGTGCCTGAGCTCCAGTCCCAGGACTCCATCTTGGGTCCATCCCTTACCCTCTCCATTCCTTATATACAAATTGGATGTAGGGGGTGGGCGGTGTCAGACTTGCCCAGTCCACCTATCTGGGCTGTTCTAAAACTCAGGTGCTGTGCAAATGTACCTGTTTATTATCTTTGATGATGTGCGGGGATGTGTGATAAAGTCACTCCAGACACTGCGAGATCTCCGGAACATCGCATGGCTTTACTAAACCCTCCAGTTTTATCATCTCTAAGTGGAAATAATCCCCACCTGCCAAATTCAATTATTTAGTGAGATTAATGAATAGAAAAGCATCTCATAAACTGTAAAGCACCAGAAGAGCAATAAGGGATTCTTATTTTCCTCCTCCTGTTCTCTTGGTCATTATTAGATTCTTAGTCCCTAAGAAAGCCCTAATAAGACACCCTTCTCATTAAGGTGCTGCTGGAACAGAACAAGTGCTTCGAAAGTCAGATTGGCCTCTGCTTAAAGTCTTGCTTTACTGGCTACTAGCTGCTGTGTGAACCTGGGTGAGATACTTAACCTCTCTGAGCACTGAGACTCAGAACAATGAGACCCACCTCAGAGTTCCTCTTTCCAACAATCTGTGCACTCCTGGAAGAAAGGACACGCGGCTTGCAGTTCCAGCCCCTTGAACTAATGAGTAGACATACCATTCCAGGCACAGGTCTAGTGGCTCACAGGGGAGGTGTTGTAGCACAGAATGAGCAGACTCTGGGTCGCAGAGGCTTGCGTTGGAATGTCCCTCTTCTGCTTCCCATGTTGGGAGCCTAAATGAATCATAGAATGACTCCAAGACTTAGTTTCTCCTTCTGACGAATAAAGAATAGAGAGGCATAGAAGCATATGAGCATATGCCTGGGGTTGCCAGGAAAGGTGGGAGATAATGGCGGGTATGGTATCTAGCACACAGTAGGCCTTCAGTGAGTGACCATTGCCTGACTAGAGACTGCACCCAGGTTCCCTTCCATTCTTGGACCCAGGAAGTGGTCATGTGCACAAGAGCGGCCCTCTGCTTTGTTACGGTACCAGGGAGGATATGGTACTGCAAGGTCAGGGCTAGAATGCTTGGTGTCCATTCCTGTGAACACTTTCTAACTGACCTTGTTCAGAATGGCCTGCACATGGTGACAATAAAGAAGACCCATTCAATTTTGTTGTGTGTTTTCAGTTTGCAGCAGAGAATGCACCCTCTTATTACCTGCACCTGGGCACACTATTCCTTTCCTCCACCTTTGATTCACCACTGGCTCAGCGAGGGGTGAGGACACCAAGGGCAGGGCTCAGGAGTGAGAGGAGAGAAGGGGTGCTGAATTACCAGGCTGGCCTTGCAGGAAGCGCAGGAAGGTGCCAAACAGGAAGGAAGGGAAAGGGGCCGGGAAGGCCCGCATGCCATGTTCTGGAGCCTCAAGTGGGAGGGTTTGGTTGGGGCAGAGCCCACAGGGCACAGTATTTGTATATAACGTTCTCCCAGGAATGTCTTCAAATACCACCTTCTTGCAGGGGCTGAGGAAGGTTCCTGCCGTTGCTTTTGTTGTTCCCTGTGTCCAGTGCTTGGTGGAACCAGGGACTGGCCTACAGCCATTAGGATATTTCTCAGGGAAAGCCCTTGGCCCACGAAGTCATTTTTTCTTTTCTTTGGAAACTATGGTGCTGTCTGTGAAAACAAAGGGATTTGGATTCTGTTCAGGAAAAATGTAACCTACAAACAAATAGCCTTGGAAACTCAGTACCTCACCCTGAGGCCGGGTCAGGCACAGGAGCGCCCCACCCCTCTGCAGCTCTCCAGCTGGAGGCTTCCCCCCACTTTGCCCTCTTCTGGGTGCTGGCTCTGGCTGCCCAAAGGGCACTTCCTGCCATCCTTGCTTCTCCCTTTCATTTTGTCCAGGCCCCCCAAATTTTTGCAAGTGCTCTTGGGTTGCCTATCATGTTCTTTCCTCCCCATCTGTGACCCTTAATTATTTTCTAAGAACTAGCTCCAACATCTACTCCTTGGTTCTAATTTTCCCAGATGATTAGTTGCTTCTCTAGTATGTTACTTTAGACAAACTGAATTTTAAATATTCTTCCTTTTGTCCAGATAACAATCCCTGATTTTATTTAAAAAAAAAAAAAAAAAAAAAGTTAAAATGACTTAAGTTGTTACCCAATCCCCATGCAGGGTGTTCAGGACAGAAACTGGCATGTAGTAAGTGCTTCATAACGTTACTTATTCTCTTAGCCTTATTAACTTCATTTTCTTGTAGAGCTTATGGAAGATAGGATTTGTTGCGTGCATTGGACTTAGTGGGTTACATGTCTGTGAGCTCTTTGTGGGCAGGACTCTGTCTTTTTTTCTCTGAGCTTCTGCATATCCAAAGGTTCTCTGCTGACTACAGCCTAATCTCGGAGGGTGCTTGCCCAGCATGCGAAAGGACTGGGGTTCGAATCCCCAGCACCGCGGGATGGGGGTGGGGAACCAAAGGGTCTGCCATGGGTAAACATCTGATTGTTACAGCTGAGAATTGAGTGCTGAGATTCATTATTAGTGTTCACGAGTCCATTTAGGGTAGTGGTGGCCTGAAGATTGTGGGACGGGAGATGGGAAGATCTGGGCTTGCTCTCACTTGGCTACCTACCAGCTCTGGGACCTTGGGCAGGTTAGCAAATCTTTCTGAACCCTCAACACCTGTTTTCCAAAATGAGGATAATGGTACCTAACACGCCCTGATAGGTTTTCCTCAAGCATCTCGTGAGTTCACCCATGAGAGAGCTTGGTGAATTGTGAAGTATCTCACAGGATGTGACATTAACATTAGAATCACTTTGGATCCACTGCCATCACCACTACACTTGGCAGAACATGAGCCCTCCGGTAACTCTAGCTGGATGAATATCAATTGTCATTTTTTACTTCTTCAGTGTCCAAAAATGTAGTTCCTTAATGTTGGAAATATTTCTTCTCCTCAAAGCATGCACCCAAGGTGTTAGCCTCAACCTTTTAAAAGGTTTTTAAAAGGCTCTTGATTTTACTACTTGCCTGCTTGAAAACCTCAAACCTTAAATTTTGCAGTCACACTTTCTTTTAGAAAACATCCTACAAGAACTGCAATCAAATGATCATGGGATTTGTAGTTTGACTATTTAATTCAAGAGGTGAGAAGCTAGGGGTATAAAGAAGGATAAAAAGAAGTATAAAACATGGCCTAACTCTCAAGGAGCTTATAGTCTACTTTGGGAGCCAGAGCTAAGTTCTAGGCTTGTAGGCAAAGTATATGATCTGAGAAAGCAGAGATTCCTCAGTGTTGAGGTGTTTTGTGAACATTTCAGAGAGAATTTGGGCCTTGTGCTAAGTCTTAAAGAAAAACTGATAAACCTCGGAACATAATTCATAAGCCAAGGCCTTGACCATCAAGTAGTGGTGGTAGTTCTTCCTCTTTTAGCGAGTTACTGAATTTTTGAAAGTTCTTGGTGAAATAGGAGGAAGATATGAGCACATTTTAGTGAATGACAAATGTCTGAACCTCTCAAACTGCTAATGTTCTGTGGCTGAAGTTTTCATGATGAGAAACATGTACATTACAGGTTTTCGAGTTCCTTCAAGGCTCACAGCCATGATGTATGTGTCTTTGAAAGAGGGCAGAGAGAAAACTGTTCACAAAAAATTTTGATTTTCTATCTTCAGCACCATAATAATAACAAGAACAATAAGTGCTCCTGGATCAGTAAAGCTGAAACATAATACTGAGAGTATAGGATGATATTGATAGTAACTCAAAGAAGAATTTTTTTAAATACACAATTGTAAACTATTTAGGAAAAATAAAATTGAATGAGAGTACCAGATATGACAACCTGCTAAAGTCCACACAGCCAAAGCCATAGTCAGAGCTCAATTCATAGTTTTATGTTTGCACTTAAAAATAAGAGTAAATGAAAATAAATCAACTAAATATGTAACTAAGAATTTAGAAAACAAGCATCAAAACCAAGAAAAGGATAAAAAGTGAATTAGAAAAGTTAACATAATAGTTGATTCATTCATAAATAAATGTATAAGCTGGTCCTTTTGGAGGAAAAATAAAAGAGACAATCTCTAGAAAACATACTTAAGAAGAAAAGAGAGAAAAACATCAAATAATGGATATCTGAAAAGGTGATATAGTTTGTACAACTTTCCCATTACTTGTCATTCTTTGTTTCTAAACTATCCTTTGTGTTATATGTTTGTATTCCTATTTTGCTAATGATAAAACTGAGGATCAAAGAATTGAGGTTGCTATTTATAGTCGCACAGATAGTGAGTATGAAATTATTAGATGAGCCAGGTCTTCTCCTTTTGTTGAACATTTTTCCAATAACCACATGGCATACTTTTAAGATAAATTTAGAAAAGGAAGAATGAAAATTTCATATGTGTGCATTGGTTTCCTGGGGCTGCTATAACAAATCACTTAGAAAGAAAGAAATTTATCCCACCCCATTTTGGAACCTGAAAGTCTAAAATCAAAAAGATATTGGAAGGCCATCCACTCTTTGAAGACTCTAAGGCAGAATCCTTCTTTGTCTTTTCCCAGGTCCTGGTGGTTGCTGGCATTCCTCAGTATCCCTTGGCTTGTAGTCAAGCACTAATCTGTGTCTCCGTCTTCACAGGGTACTCTCCCTGTGTGTCTTCACATGTCTTTCCTCTGCCCACAGTCTCCCCTGATTTTTCTACTTAAAAGGACATTAGCTCTGAGTACCCAGTCTAATACAATAGAACCTCATCTTAACTTATTTCATTACATTTGCAATGACTCTTTCTAAATAACACTACATTCTGGGGTTCCAGGTGGTCATAACTTTGGGAGGGGCCTTATTCACCCCAATAAGTTGTCTTTGTTCTCTTGTGGTTTTAGCAATCTTTATCCTGCTCCCTCCACCTATGAATTTGCATAGGCACCCATCCATCTGTTCTGCCAGAAATCCTTCACCCCATGGTTAAAGGAGCCAGATGCCTGATTAGATGGATCACAACACAAAAAGAAAAAGACGCTTGAGATCTTAGGCTATAGTATTAGGAGTTTACTAAAATACGGACCGGAAGGGAGTGACAGTCCTACCCTACTAGTCAGCCCAATCTGGAGAACTGTTCAGATTCAGGAACTTTATGAGGGAGGTAAATTGGGACAGATTCAGAGGTCAGTGACCAGAATCCTAAAATCTTATTACTCTGGCCACAGTTGAGGGTATTAGAATAACTAAGAAATCTCAGGTTTGTATATGGGTGGTGGGGTGGGGGAAGAGAAAGGACATGGAAACTCTCTTCTAATACTGAAGGGCTACCAGCTGTGTCTGGGTCTGGTCTATTGGGTCTCTAGTTACCAGGACCATGACAAATCGGTGGAAGCTATCGGGATTTATTTCCCAACTCTGTTAACAGAAGATCTTTAGAGAGCAGGAGTGTCTGAAGACACTCTTAGGACTGGAGCACTCTGGTAGCTGCCTGCATGTAAGTTTCATCCCTTAGGCTGCTGTGACGGCTGAGTGATTCCTGGTGCTGGAGGGACTGGTAGGAGAACAGGAGGGAAGGAGGGTGGTTAATGGATTTTGTTACTTGTTGATCACTCCAAATGGGTCATTAGAAGATCTCTGTCTAAAACTTGGAGAAAAATTACTTTAAAATTGTTTTGCCCAAACTTACAATGTGTCTCATATAAACATGGTGTTTGCATAAAAATTAAGTTGGTTTCATGGGCAGAGGCTGTGCTGGCGCCTAGCAATGCCAGGTTGAAAAAGACATGGGCCTGTGGGAGATATATGACATCCAATAGAAACACCAACTGCAACAGTGTAAGAATTAGGTGTGCAATAAATATTTAAAGAATGAATGAGGGCGTGAGTTTCTACAAAGAATACTTTTGTTGCTCTTCTGGCATTGATATTGTAATAGCAGAGTGAGCAACTGTTCTGATTTACCTGGGACTGGGTGGTTTCTCAGGATAGAATATTTTCAGTGCTAAAACCAGTAAGGCCTGAGCAAACTGAGGTGAGTTGGTCACACTGATTTTCAGACTTTTAGAAAAGGCAAAAGACATAAGGGCAATTATGGTAACAGCAGCAACAACAGTTATGGGAATGGTGAGAGGGGACAAATACCCTCTTTAAGGGGGAACCCCGGGCAAACCTCTTAATCTGATGCAATGTCGCTCTTGCTCACTACTACATTACCAGCACCCAGCACAGAGTTTAGCTCAGGGTTGGAATTGAACCTGTATTGATCAAATGTATGAATTAATTAATGTAAGTCAAAAAGCCTTTGGGCTAAGCCTTCAAGGCTATGTTGCATTTTGACTAGAGGAGAGAGGTGTGAGAGAAGAGTCCAAAAATAGAGAACGTGGACATGGTCATTGGTAAATACGATGTTTAGTGGAATCTAGTCTTTTCCTGTGGCTATTAATATATTTCTTGGGGAAAGCCCTTGAAACAATAAGTCCATTATATTTCCTCTATTCTTTTTCCACCCTGGAGTCCCTTGTCCACCCGCTGTTGGCTTCCTTTTCTCTGTTGGAAGGGATAATCTCTTTGCCATTAAATTCTCCTTCAGGGAAAGCCTAAGTGGCAAGTAGACCGTTCAGGAAACATTCTGTTGGGGGTGCACTGAGGTGTAGGTGGGAGGGTGAGAAGTGGCCAGAGAAGGACTGATAACCCGATGGTGTGGAGCAGCAGGGGAGGGGGGAGGGGGAGGGTTAGGACTGGGGAGGGCACTTGGGGCCAGATGGTGGAAGGTCCCACTGCTGAATCACAGCACACTATGCACTAGCCCGCCTTGGGGCACACAGGTGTTTCCTGCTGGATTCTCATTATGGAGGACAAAGCATAAAGTTACTCCTCTGAGGGAAAGAGAAGCAAAGGGGGAAAAATATTTATTGGCAACCATCATGTGCCAGACACCGTGGTGCTTTTCTTATATGCAGGAACCACATATGCACATTTGGCAGGAAGATATTATCATCTTCATTTTATAAATGAAGAAACAGGAATAAGAGATGTAGTAACTTGTCTAAGATGTTAATTAGTAGCAGGTCCAAACCATATTTGACCCTGGTCTGGCTTTTCAGAGATGGTTTCCAACTTCCCATCCTTCCTTTTACATCTCAGCTGATGAAAGCAGAACCTTTTTCAGCCTCTTCCCTCTTCTTCCTGCCTTTTCTCAACACCAGTGGAGACTTCTGTCCCTATGCACCCATTTTCTTCTGGTGGACCGGGGTCAACCTGCCCTCCTTAGAAGCAGTGCTGGATCTCGGCATCTCAGTGACATGAAATATGATATTTTGACCTGGACGAAGTCCTAGAACCTCTTAAGAGCCTCTTTTGTTATTTCTTAGATCTATGTCTGGCAAGTGTTAATGTACACTCTAGTTGAAATCATGAATGTCCCTGAAAGGTCAGTTGAAGGCTTGGCCCCCCCAGCTATGGTACACTTGGGAGGTGGTGGAACCTTTAGGAGATGGGGGCCTACTGGAAGGAACGTAGGTCATTGAATATGTGTCTTTGGAGGGGAAACCAGGAACCCAGCCCCTCCTCTTTCTCTCTGTTTACTTCCTGCCATCATGAGGTAAACATGCCTGCTCCACCCCAGGCTCCGGCCCTGGTGTGCTGGGCTGCCACAGGCCCACAGCAATAGGACTCAGTGACAAGCACTGAAACCTCAAGCTTCCTTACAAGGAGATTTATCTCAGGTAACAATCAGGGAAAGCTGAATAACACTTGATACTATGAAGATGTGCTTCTTTTTAAAAAAAAATTTTTTTTTTAGTTGTCAATGAACCTTTATTTTTTGTTTCTTTGTGGTGATGAGGACTGAACCCAATGCCTCACACGTGCTAGGCAAGTGCTCTACCACTGAACTACAATAGCCTCAGCCCCAAAGATGT
The DNA here is from genome assembly GCF_902686455.1 of Sciurus vulgaris. Lineage (NCBI taxonomy): Eukaryota > Metazoa > Chordata > Mammalia > Rodentia > Sciuridae > Sciurus > Sciurus vulgaris. Next base: position 47,439,590 of record NC_136461.1, read on the forward strand.
GCTTCTTAAAATGGCAGTTACTCCAAATAGGAAATCGAGAGAATCTTACGAATCCAGCTGGCCAAACTGCCTCTCTCTTGGTGCTCATGGCCATGACTTATTAGCAGAACAGAGAGGAAATGTAGAGAAACCTAGATACCAGCCAGGCTCTGCTGTTTTTTAGCTGTGATCCAAGTCCCTGTACTTCTTTTGTTCTTAGTTACTTTGTCTCTAAAAATGGCTGAATTGTATTTGGTTTGTTTAACTCAGAAAATTATACTGAGATATTACTCTGAGTGCAGTAAAAAGTCATAAATCAAGGAATGTAAAACAAGTGAAAGATGTGAGCTTTAAATCTTCTGAGGGACAAATGGGTACAAATAAAATATGAAATATTATTGTTATATCTTGGTGGCTAGTCAGTTCAATTAAAAACAAAAACAAAAAACAAAACAACCTAACATAATGTAGCTCAAGCTAGAAAGGGAACTTTTTGTGCTCAGATAAATCACCAGAAGCCAGTCTCATACGTGGCTAGCTCTGCGTCCAGCACTGCCAGTTGCCATGCCCGTCTGCCACCCTGGCCTTATTGCCTGTTGGCATTCTTCTCTGTTACTCCTCATGAACTTGCTGCATAGGATGAGCAATGGGACCACTGGCCTGATTTCCAACTCTTGTAGGGTCTTCTTTCATTTGTGAAATATGACTTCAGTAGAAAAGTAGGTAGTGATACATGCACAGTTTAGGCTGCCATTTTTACAACTTGTGATCAGAGAGAAGAAAGATTTTCCCTACAGCTGGAGGTAGGAAAGTCCCATGGGAGCCGTGTAGCTGGCCTGGCTGGGGTTATGTGCGTGCCTTTGCCAAATCACTGTGGTTAAGAGTGGGGATTACCTTTGACCACGTTTGGGTCTCAGGCTTACTATCCCTGTGGCCCAGGGGAGAAGTGAGCAAAGGCAGGGCCACTCCCCTTGTATTCACAACAATGAAATTAAGACAATAAAGGATAATTGAAGGGGATCCTTCTGCAGGTTTCTGGTTACTCTGTGATGTTCCAGCTCTCAGGGTACAGGCTTACCTGGAGGTGCAATTAGTACTTTTGCACTGATTGGAAATCTCGCAGTCCTTGCTCAGTTTAAGTTTGGCTAGGTATATAGAATAAGCACTGATTATTTTGTCAAATTTAGTACAGAGAATGGAATGAAGTGAACTAGCCTCTGGGTGAAATCAGACCCACATCAGGAGACTTCTCAGGGCAGCAGGAGGACAGATATGCAAGAAGCGTTGGTGCTGCAAAAGACAAGTCTGGAACATCCAGCTGCATGCAACAACTCACAAAGGACAGCCTGACATCTCCTCAGGGAAGTGTCCTGGTGGGAGGAAGGCCTTTTAGGATTAGCAGGAGCAACAGTCCTGGGGTTGGAAAGAGCACGTTGAAGGAGGTGTATCCTGATATAGAGAACTAGGGGGAGAGTGGCACAAGATGAGGGAGGAAGAGGCCAGATCAGGCACCTGGAGAGCTACTCAGATGTGAGGTCCATGGTGAGTGCTCACCAGTGCTCTTTCTATCTTTGGCCAAGGTTGGCCTGTGACCTTTACATCAGGCTCTGGGCCCAACTTCCAACATCACCACATCCTGCCATGATGTTGTCCCCTTTAAGAGCAAAACTTAGCAGGGGAGGGAGCCTCAGCAGCTGGGAAATCATTGCAGGGCTATTTCCCCCTTTCAAAAGAGCTAAGCCCTGCTGCTAATAATAATTATTATTAGTGCTAATCATCCCATTTGACACTTCTATTGCCACAGAGCATGTAGACCTTCAAAGCTCCCAGGAGCAATTATTACTCCTCCCAGCTCTTCTATGAAACAGGTAAATAGGGGGCTGAGTACAGAATGAGGAGCCATAAAGTCCTGAAAATCAGTCTCCTTCTCTTTGGCCTGTAGCAGAAAAAGGAATGTGTACCAAAAAGCACCCCCTTTGGCTCCCAACTATAAAAGGGGGAGACAGACAGGGGCAGGGAGAGAATCGCGGCTCCCAGGTGTGCTGAGAAGCTTAATTAGAAGGTTCAGGAGCGCTTTCATGAGGAAAAGGGCTGCTGAGCGCCTCCCCTCCAGACTTCAAATGCCCCTTTAGGTAGACAGTGCATCAGGGCGCGGCAGTCAGCACTGGGACAAAGGAAGGGGAAGGGGGTGGCTAACGCACCCCAGGAGACAGCACTTGTGGTCCACAGAAGGCCAAGTGGGGCCAGACTGCTGGTCTCTCCAGGGCCCAGCACTGCTGAGGTGAGGAGGACCAAACCCTCAAGCCCTTCACTCTTACCTTTCCCTGTGCCACAATGCTCCATGGGACCAAGAGCTCTTGGTCTTGAGTGGCTCAATAAGCATTTCCGGGTCTTTGCTTTGGTTCAAATAGGACTGATATTGATTGGTCTTGTGCTCTCACCCTCTGTCCTTTCTTAGATGCATTTATTGAGTATTTGCTGTGTGGTGCAGGCAGTAGGATTACAGAGATGAAGAAATGGTCCCCAAATGTAGGATTTGCAGGAGAATGGAAGCGGAAATCCAGAGTTTCTATTCATGGTGGTGTGCTTTGAGAGAGGGAAGCACAGAGGTTATGAGACCACCTAAGGAAGGATACCCCCAAGTTGGATGTGACAGGGGACACCTCCTAGAGGACTGAGTGGGCCTATTCAAGCTCTTTCCAGTGACCCCAACTCATCTCTGGAAAAGCAGCCTTTTCTGACACCCTTAGCCAATGTACACCACGGCCTCTTCTTACAGAATCCTACAGCTCTGAACACCTGCCCTGATCCTACAGCACTTCCAACCCATTCTTGTGTTTCTCAAAGTCTCTCCAGGCATGAAGTTGTATGTTCTGATTGACAGACTTAATGACAATAATCACAATTCCTTATGTTTGTGAAATACTGTTTACCAAGAACATTCTCCGTCATCTCCTTAAGGAGCTCAGAATTTTAGAGATGGACCAGGTAATCCAGATCATTGCATCCACTTGTCTGCCTCTTAGTCCTGAACTTTCTCTCATAGTCCTGCTCCAGGTGGACAAAGAGGAAAGGAATCTTGATATGCCTTCTAACCACTTCACAGGCATTAATATCTTGCTTGTCATGTCCATCTATAAGACCCTATCTTATAGGTAGGAAGCTAAGCTCCAAGAGGTGATGTCACCTGTCCAACATCCCACAGCTCATTGGGAATGGATCCAGGATTCCTCCTGGCAGGGGCTGACCTTCCCCTGTCCACTGTTGGCTGTGCCATGATACATGGTATTGTCTTGGTACCTATCTCTCATTGCCAGGCATGTAGGAGAAGTTGAATAAAGATTTGTAGGACTGATGTATTCATTTGTTTTCTTTTCTTTCTACCTGACCTTTTTGATCTTGGAGTTGACATGCAGAGGGAATTAAAGGAAGTTTTATCCTTGGTATACTGAAGAAGTACTAGTCTGTGACTAGGCACCTGTTTCTTTTTCCCCACCGGGACTGTCTCCAGTGAGAAGCAGGATGTTAAGATGTTGAAATATTGACTGCCCAAGGTGAATGGTATCTTCCTGTCCCCAACCCCTCCAGACATGAATGTCATTGGAGGCAGCTGCCAATCAAACCAGGAATAGCTCTGCCCTCCAGAATATCCTCTGCCTCGGCCAAGATCAGGGACACACTGTCCAGGCCTTCCTCTTGGGCTCCTGTTTTCCCAGTGTCCTTGAAGATCAGTGGTCCTGGATCCATTTCATGACCTGTGTCTTAAGGGTCCCTGTTTGCTTTCTTATTTACCAGGGAATCTCCTGATTGTCTGCATTCTACAGACACTTGCGGGTCTCTGTGGTGTTGAACACAGCCTGTGTCCTGGAGGTTTCTCAGGAAGGCCTTGAACACTGTGCCAGGGAAGAAGAGTGAATGGGAAGAAATCCAGGGGCTCGTGAGAGCGTGAAGGAAGAGAACCCATGTATACAGGGACTTCAGGGAGAGGGGGCATGGGCTTGGGCTTAAAGGATATACCAGGATTTTCCAGGAGAGAGAGAGAGAGGGAGGTGATTCCACTGAGAGCTTTTTCTCCACTTGTTAGTCTTGGGTCCTCGTAGGAGCTGCACAGGTATGTACCCAGGTCCTGTGGGACAGCCTCTAGCTGTGAGAACAGATCTCATGCTGCTCATGTGGCTCAGTTCCTCACTTGGGAGCATTTCTATCCTTGGTGGGGGTTTGGGCAAATTGGGCACAAACCAATTTGGAGGAGTCTGGCCAGACTGGAGTTTGCCTTAGGCCCCAACACTGGCCTTCTCATGCAGCCAAAGATCTCTGGCCATTTTGGCAGACACACCCTCTGCTGACTCACCCCAGGCTGCCTGGTCCTTGGAAGCCTTCGACTTCCTTCTCTAGGGCTGCACTGCAAAGTCACGTCTCCTGCACCATTTCCTGGAGCTGTTGGTGTGCTGGAGTCTTGTCCAGGGACTGACATTTCGGCTTGTGAAATTCCATTGTGGGTACATTTAGCCCATCCTTCAAACCTGCTTTGAATCTGAGTTTGGCCTCCTAATATTTGTCAGTCTGTTTCCTAACAGGATTTCCTCCCAGCCCAATCCATTTCACAGACCACAGTCAGAGGAGCTTTTTGAAAATGCTGTTTTCTTCAGACTCCTCTCCTGTTCAAAATGCTGAATGCAGGACTGCTGAATGCATGGAGTTCAAACTCCTTAGGTGGCACAAAGATGTTTTATGATCTAGCACCAACCTGCATTTTTGAACTGTTTTATTTTCTTCCTTGTGCCCAAAGAGGGACAAGGTAGTTGTCACTATATCATGGGACTTTTTTTTTTTTTTTTGTACCAAGGATTGAACTCAGGGGCACTCAACCACTAAACCACACCCCCAGCCCTATTTTGTATTTTCTTTAGAGACAGGGTCTCACTGAGTTGCTTAGCACCTCACTTCTGCTGAGATAAGCTCTGAACTCTGGATCCTCCTGCCTCAGCCTCCTGAAACCCTCAGATTACAGGTATGTGCCTGTGCCTGGCTGCCATGGGATTTTTGACAGGATTAAATGAGCTCATATTAGAAAAGCATTTAGTACATGACTTTTAAGAACTGTGAGTTTCTGAGATCTTATACCACTTGCCACCTAACAGGGCAGCCTGGCACTGTGTCAGACACCAAGGGCTTTATCACTTGTCACAGTGGCAATAGCTAGAGTATCAGTGTTTTCTTATGGCCATTCCTTGAGCTCCAATTCCCAGGTGCTATGTGAAGAGGAACAGATGACACCTGACATCTGTGGGTTGCATTATGGAGACTGTGGTGGTTAATTTTGATGTTAAACTTGACTGGGTTGAGGGATGCTGCTGTATTTTAGATTTGGAATGTCCCACAAAGGCTTGCATGCTCAAGGCTTGGTCTCAGGAAGGCACTGTTAGCAGTGGGTGAAACCTTTACGTGGAAGGGCCTAGTAAGAGGTCCTTAGGTGATTAGGGCTAAACCCTTGAAGGTGATTGTGGGACTCCCTACACCCTTCCTCATTCTCCACTTTTTGCTTCCTGGCCATGAGGTGAGAGATTTGCTCCACCACTCACTCCCTGCCATTGCTATCTAGCATCCCCACCAGAGTCCTAAAAGCAATGCATCTGCCTTATCATGGGCCATAAACCAAAATAAACCTTTGCTCTTTATAATATGATTATCTTAGATATTTTGTTATAGGGCCATCTATAACAATATATAAAATATCTTAGATATTTTGTTATCTGACCAACACAGATGCCTAGAGAACTGATAACACACACTTCTGGGTGTGTCTGTGAGGGTGGTTCTAGAGAAGATTGGCATTTGGGCAGTGAACTGAAAGGGGAAAACCCATCCTGAGTGTGGGTGGCATTGTGCAATAGGCTGGGGGAACAAAAAAGGAGAAGAAGGAGGAATCTAGCTCTTTCAGCAGGTGCATTTTTCTGCTGAAGTCATGAATATCAGACTTCAGGTTCTTCAGCCTTTGAATATGGACTTGCATGGGTGACTGATGCTCCAGGGGCATTTGGGTCTTCGGTCTTGGACCGAAGCTTCATCATGGTTTCTTTCTTATTCTGAGACTTTTAGCCTCTTGGACTGAGCAGTTACTGGTTTCCCTGGCTTTCCAGCCTGCAAGTGGCTGTTGTGGCACTTCTCTGTCTCTGTCACACAAACCCATCTAATAAATCCCCTGTTGTAATTATGCATATTCTATTGACTGAGTTTTTTTTTTTTTCCAATTTCTTTTTTTAATTTTTTTTTCTGGAGAATCTTGACTAGTGCAGAGAGGAATCCTGAGCTCAAGGAATCCATGTTGTTTTAAAGGCATGTAAGCAAACCTGCCCTCTGCTCTGGAGCTAGACGGCACCCCTTCTGTTCCTGCGCAGACAGCCTTGAAAAGGTAGCCTGGTGCACAGGCAGCCAGTCCTGTGGTCATAAAACATGCAGAAACGCAAGATGCCCGTGGAGAGTCACCTTCACAGAGGGCCACTGTGCTGCAGGTACCAGTCATGGTGAGGATGATGGTGTTGGCCTGCTGGTCTGCTCCTCAGTGTGACACTTCCGTGCTTTGCCTTGTGCAGTTCTTGTCCCTCCCAGCCTCCTCCCATCTAAAATCTCCACATTCGAGCTCCAGTTCTGCAATATCTCTCTTCTGACCACTCCAATTCAAATGGACCTGCCCCCAGGAACCTCTTGACAGTGCCGCTTGTCCCCTTCTCTCAGCACTTGACAAATACTCTTTCCCTCCCTCTGGACTTTTGCAGTGCTTTCCCCTGGAATGCCGTCTGTCTCTCTTCAGATGATCTCCTCTATAACCTTTGTTTATCAGCTCCAGTGACACATCCTCCAGGAAGCATTCCCGATTTCTCCTGTACCCAGCCCAGATTAGGGGCTGATATTTGTTCCCATGGCATTAGAGGCAACCTCTCTATGGCATGTCCTGCCTTACTTCCCCACTAAACTCAGAGATTCTGGAGGATCCCTGTGTGCCCAAGCACCACTCATGGTGTCTGGCACCTAGAGGCATTAAGGTTAACATTTACAAATGAATGAATGGCCACATGAATATCACAATATTCACATCATATATTCATGTAAGTTTAACAAATCTGACCATAATAGAAGCTCCTGGAGAGTGCCCAGTGGACACGGCAGTTTGGTAGGTGTTTAGGATCTGTGGATTGATTGACAAGATGTGCAATTAGCCCTTACAGTGCTTTTCAGATGCGTGAATTTCATCTTGCTTTAGCGGATATCTGTGAAGCCCAAAACATTTACGTTGTCTGAGGTCCTATTCATTCTGACTTTATATAAGGGAAAATTCTAGTAAGCCTCTTTGCAGCAATTTAAAAGCCATAAACTTCATGTTCCTTCAACTTAGTAAATATCAAACTCATTTCATCCTTAATAGTCTACAAAATCAACACTAGTTTAAATTAATGGTCTGTTTGTAGCTTACATGGCAAGTTTCAAATTGCAAATGCGTTTTTACAGTGGCTTTTGAAGGTTGATATTGGAAAGAATGACAGAACTAGTCCCCACCAAACCTGGAGCTGAGTTTGAGGCTAGCTCCCAGTTTTTCATAATATGATAAAATTACACCAAAGAATGGAAAATCTGCAAACTCAAACCAAATAATGTGAGCCCTCGTTAGACGCGGGGAAGGCAAAGAGAACTGTGATCAAAATTTAGCCCTGAAGGTTTGGATGAATCTGTATTTGAATTTTGTCTCTTAATTGCTGAGCCTCAGTTTCTTCATTTATAAAACGTGTGGGCAGAATATAACACTCAGCATGGGATTGTCTTGAGAACTTGATGAGGAAGCACATATCTTAAAAAACACTTAGCATTGAATGCAGCACATAGTAAGCTCTCAACTAATGGTAGCTATTGTGGTTATTATTATTTTTGGTACTGGGGATTGAACACAGAGGCGCTTTACCACTGAGCTACACCCCCAGCTCTTTTTATTTTGTATTTTGAGACAGGGTCTCTGTAAACTGCTTAGGACCTAAATTGCTGAGGTTGGCCTCCAACTTGGATCCTCCTTCCTCAGCCTCCCATTTTGCTGGGAGTACAAGTGTGCACCAACACATCTGGCCAAATGGTGACTATTCTTTCTATTACTAATTTCATAGAAAGACCTGGCTTTGTATCCCAGTGCAGGCACTAACAGCCGTGTGCTGGGCCTATCAATTTGAGGGGCCTGGAGATGTTTCTCAACTTCCTTAAGCCTGTTTATAAGATGGGGATGATAATAATACCTGGGTCACAGGGCTGATGTGATGATAAAATTGGAAGATGATTTGTAGTACATTTAAGGAGTGTATAGCACCAGGAAGTCCTAGAAAACTAATGACAATAATCACTACATTTTTCTGATCTCTCTTTTCTCCCATTTTTAATTTTGGGAATGCCTGTGTTGCTCTGTGAGTGTAAGCGTTGAAAATAAATGTACGCCTTGCTCACAGGCACACAGTAAATAGGCACTCTAGAGATGGAAGCTATTGTTTCTAGACCCCTTCCTGTCTCTCTCTGTCTTCTAGCTCTGCATGAATGGACGGGGTGATTTTGATTTTGGGGGCTTCTTTGACAGCACCGAGTCGGGTGAGGGGCAAGAGGGGGCTCCATCAACTGGAAACCACAACCTGGAAGTGAACTTCCCTAATCAGCGCTGCAGAATTCCAACAGCTGGTTCTACTTTGGAGTCAATTGGAAACTCCTGGGCCCCTTGCTCTTTTTCTGCAGAGAGCAAATGCCATCCCACAGCTAAGATTTAGAAATTTGCCACACTGTATAAGAAACAGGCCCATCTGCCACAAGGTCAAGGTTCCCCAGGCTGAGGCCCCGGCCCTGGAACCTCCGCAGCTGCCGGGTGGCCTCCCTCCTGGGGTCAAGGCAGCCTCTGGCACTACCAACAGGCACTGTCCTGTCGCTGGCAGGTAACCACCCAGATTTCCATTTCAGTGAGTCACGCTCGGATGTGGAGAGCACATTAAATAACAATTTTTAGGATATGAGTGTTAGAGTGCAGCAGAAGAATGCATTTGATTTGGAAACGAGCTGCTTCCTAAATGCCTGCCTTCTAATTTCTTCCATCTGCCCACATTTCTGGTGGGCCTTTGAGGGTGTTCAGGGCCCCCAGAGTGGCCAGTGCTGCCCTTGGTGCTGCAGGGACCAGGGGATGTTGGTTGAAGGGCTGTTCTCATCCATGTCGGAGGCCTAATGAGTCATCGGGTGAAGAAGAGCCAGCTGAGTGGAGTCCTCACTCTGAGCCTACTGGCTGTGTGGCCTCAGGCAAATTCCTGCTTCTCTGAACTTCTGTTTTTCATTTGAAGAATGAGGAGTGGGAATATGTGCTTGAGAAGCTCCCTTACAACTCTTTAATTCTCTGACCACAAGTGATCACAGGTATTATAATTGCTCAATGAGCAAAAAATAGCCGCCATGAATCAGGCACTTACTGGTCTTAGGTCTACTGAGGGTCTTTAAGGTACCAGTTAATGAACTGAATGAATAAGTGCAAATGTCTATTTTCTCTTGGAGTACCCACTATGGATTGGACACTACCTAGGATGCCTTACTATGCGTCCTCTGGTTTCCTCCTCTTCTCAAGCTGTAGGTCTTATTACCGCAGGGTGTCAAAGAAAACGGATGCTTGAAGAGTTGAAGTTACTTTGGACGGCAGCCGTTCCATTAGCTCTTTTGCTTCCCAGGTCTTTGGACTTGGAGAGCAGCTACACTATGGAGTCCCCCAGGTTTTCAGCTTGCTGACTCATTTTGCCGATTTGGGGGACTTCCCCAATTCTGTGATCACATGAACCCAGGCCTTATGATAAATCTCTCTCTCTTTCTATATACGTACCCTGTGGTTCTGTGTTTCTAGGGAACCTGGGCTAATGCAACAACCATGGTCATTTTTGTTGCCTTTGTGCTTACCCTGTCCTTCATCCATATTTCTTTCAACCTGTGGAACAGTGTTGTGGAGTAGCAGATCAGGCACTATGGAAATCCCCATTTTATAGAGGAGGAGACTGAGGCCTATGGAGAATTCTAACTGCAATGCCATGGGGCTGATCCCTTCTAAGAGAAGCACCTCATACCCACAGCCAGAGGACCTGCAGGAAACCGGGTAAAAAGGTCTCTAGACCTTTGTAAGGAGGAAGCAATATTTTGATTAGTATTTTCATTTTTCTTTCTGTGTCCAGGGTGGAAGAGCAATTACTTTCCTCTTTGATTTTTAATATAGCCTTGGTCATCAATTAGAAACCTCTTGAGAGTCCCTTGGGGAGAAATATGAGTCTGCTAAAATGTGGGCTAGGCGAATATTGTAAAATAACACATAAGCAAGATCTTCTAGAGAGGCCTTGACTAGACTTAAAAAAAAATGCCTAGATGAGTCATGCAGACTCAGGTTTAAAACAACAGTAATATGTGTTCATTCTGGTCCCTTCCTTACACAGCAAGAGTACTAAAGTCCAGAGAGGGTCACTGGCTTGCCAGGGGGCAGCGTTTCAGAGGGACAGATTGACATTATTGCTACCCCTGGGCTTCGAACCCAGTGCTCTGTCTGCTAGGTAATGCTCATACAGTAAATGCAGACTGTCCCGCACCCCCAGCTCTTGGGGTACATTCATGCCAGCCCCACGGAGGGAGATTTTCTCCACACTTCTGTGCTCATACATGATCCTCTGAAATGCAGGTGATTGCTCAGGGCCCAGCATTTGTAAAAGAAATGTTTTGGAATTAAATGATCCTGGGTTTCAGGCCCAGCTCCTTGCTTGCTAGTCGTGGAAACATGGGGCCAATTACGTAACACCTCAGATTTCTGTTTCATCATCCATTAAATTGGCCTGGTACCCAGCACTGCTGGCCGAACTTTCCTGTGAAGACCATGAGACAATGCATGTGAAGCACTCAGCACCAGGGCGGCCTAACCAATAGCAGTTATCACTCAGGTGGAATCCCAGCATGGAGCCAGGCTGATCGGGGAAGGCACCAAGAGCCCCCGAGGACTTCCAGGCAGGTGAAGCCCGCAGCGAGCGATCTCTTCTCCCACTGGCACAGTAGTCTGCAGGCCCCTTTGTGACACTTGACATGTGTGTCCTCATTGTCCCTACAGCACTGTGGGAAGTCTCTTTCAGTCAGAGCCCAGTTTTTTCCTATCTGTAAAATGGATCCTGTGCAAAGGGGGACTGCCTACCTCACAGGAGCTTTGAGAGATTTATGAGCATGGAAGGACTTGGCTAACTGAGCAGTGGAAGCATTCCTTCCTTCCTTCCTTCCCTTGCTACATGTTCATTGAGGAAAACCTGTTGTGTGTTTTATGTTGTGCTTGGTGCTAAAAAAAATCTTGGTAAATAAGATCCTGTCTGTTTCCTAGGACTTCAGAGTTAAATAAAGAAGAAATTTCAATGAAACCATAAAATGAATTATTATTATCTTACTAATTATTGTCCTTAAATTTCCTGGAGGAAATGGAAGCTCTTGGATGGTGAGGACCTTCATGGATAGAACATGTCAGGGGTCCACCCAGGAAATGACATAAATGAAACTTAAAGATTCTGGTTGTGCTATCCTCCTGGGTAAGGTTCTTCAGTGGCTCCAAGAAAAAGCTCCCAGCTTCTGAGCAGAGTGTCTTCAGGGTCCTTTGAAGACTCAGTGTCTCTGCCTTATTGCTCAGTCCTCTGCTAATCTCACTTTATGCTCCAACCATTGGAAACTCCATCTAGATGCCCCATGTCATCACGCCCTTCCACATGCTGTTCCCCCCCGCAGGGGTGCAATTCCTTCTTTTCTTGTCTGCCTGGCAAACCCCTGCAGTCCTGGGGTCACCTCTCAGGGGCCTCTTCACCACTCCTCTAAGGAGGATCAGGCACCGGTGAGCTCGGTGGCCTTCTGTGGCCCCTCCCACTAAAGTGGCAATCCTTACCTTCTGTATCTTTGTCTGGGAACCCATTAGATGGAGTGCTCTTTATGCCAGTGACTCGGTATCCCCAACATTCAACGCAGAAGCTGGTACACAGGAGGGCTCATCGTACGTTTGTGGAGTGCATGAGGGTCAGTCAGTATTAACCACCTTCTCACATTTTGGGTTGAATTAATTTGTCAAGCACCCAAAGTGGGCTGGGAAACAGGAATTTGCTTCTTGGCCACTTTCAAGACGGAAAGTTTGATTTTGACCCAAGGTTTTACCTCTTTTGCTGCCATAAATAGGGGTGTGGGTTCCATAGATAGCAAGGGGAGATGGAACCCTTCAGGGAAGGGAGAATTTGTGATTCTTCTTTCTCCCAAGAGGACTCCGAAGTGATTCTCAGGGTTGCCAATATTAGGGGAGAAAAAGAATGTCCATTTCTCTAAGTGTTTGTTACCCTTAGACTAAAGATTTCTCCTTCTTGTCCAAAAAGTACCCTCTGGTTAATTTTCTTCTGGGAGTCTGCAAGGTGTAATTCAAGTAATTTTTGATGTGGGATCAGAGAGGTTGGCTGAAATCTTGTTCCTTCCACTAGTGTTGTGACTTGGGGTCCCCTCTGAGCTCAGTTTCTCCTTTATAGGACACCCGTCTTGCATCACGGTGTGATATCCAAGGGAATGAATGACATCTGTACTGCTCAGGCCTGTGGCCAGAGCCACCTAGACATCAGTAAGTGTGAGTTCTCTTCCTTGCCTAGCATGGACACTCACTCTGAACGTGCTTCCAGTTGCCACTGTGGACTAGCCATGTTCAAGTCCCGGAAGGTGTTTGTTGAAGTCTGACAGCAAAGCCAATGGCAATGGGGTTCCCAGTAGGGAAGGATCAGAGGCCATCCTGGGTGCTTTGTATATGATCCTTCACAGCAGCTCTGTGCGGAGACACTGTGTTGCCTAGTTTTCAGATGAGGAGACTGAGACACAGGGAGGTTGTGCATCCTGCCTAAATTTACCCAGTTGGGAAGGGGGAAGCCAGGGATTCTGGCTCCAGAGCCCCACAGAACTAATGGAGCTGGTTTACCACCTACTGCTCAGCCAGTTGGAGATTTTGGTGAACCATGGTCAACAAATGGTGCCACACCAAGTTACTATGCTCTCAGCCTACAGCATAGAACAGTCTTTTAAGAAGCTCATGGAAGCTGTTTTATTGGCAACTCTGCGTGGAAGAGAATGCCTCTTTCACTGACTTCACCACCTCCCTGGACCCTTTGAATCCATGGATCTGAGGTTGAAAAATCCCAATGTAACTTTAATCTCATGAAAAACAACTCAGAGCTAGGCGAGGTGGTGCACACCTGTAATCCCAGCAAGTGGGGAGGCTGAGGCAGGAGGATCAAGACATCAAAGCCAGCCTCAGCAACTTAGCAAGGCCCTAAGCAACTTAGCAAGACCCTAAGCAACTTAGCAAGACCCTGTCTCTAAATAAAATACAAAATAGGGGCTGGGGATATGGCTCAGTTGTTAAGTGCCCCTGGGTTCAACCCCTAGTACCAAAAAAAAAAAAAAAAAAAAAAAAAAAAAAGAACCCAAAATATACAGAAACAACTGATACCACATGTTTCTATCCCACTGCATAATGGAACTGAACTTGGGGTGCTCTACCATGAGCTACATCCCCCGTTTTATTTATTTATTTTTTCATTTTGAGACGGGTTTTACTAAGTTACTTAGTGTCTTGCTAAGTTGCCCAGGCTTGTGTTGAACCTGCTTCGGCCTCCTGAGTTAATGGGACTCCAGGTGTACACCCCTGTAACTGGCTAGCAAGTGAGTTTTTGCCTTCTTACCCCAACCTGAGATTCTATTCCATGAGGAAAATGACAGCTTTAGTGAAATGATTATTTACCACATTGAGATCCTTGTTTAAGTATAGTATACCACATTTTTTAAACGTGGTTTATCATATATAACACCTTAAGATTTACTAATAACCTTCCATATATTGACTCATTTGATAAAAATAATAGCAATCGTAATAAACTGAAAACTACCGAGCATGAGATAGTTTGTTAGGTCATTTTTCAGTGTTACTTATTCTTCAGAACAATGAAAAAGACATATACTATTTTCTCTGGTTCACAAGTGAGGGAGTGGGTTTATTATCTCATATAATCTTTGTTATAACCCTTCAAAGTTAGTTCTTTTCTGATCCTCATCACTGATGAAGAAACTGAAGCTCAGACAGGTAAAGAAACTTACCTAAGCTCACACAGTGCATTAGAGGCAGTGCTGGAACACAAACCAGGTCTTCTGGACTCAAATTTCTGATCCAGAATTTTGCTGCAGTTCATAAGGTGAGCAGATAGTATTTGCATCTTGCAGTGGGAAAATGGAGGTAAGGAGAGGGAAATGGCTTATTCTTCTAGTTTTACTGTTCTTCAGGGATCACAATGCTTAATAACTGCATCCAAGGTCTTTGGGGCCAGCTTTCACTTAGCTCAGTTGGGGGATGGTGAGCTCTCAGTGACTGATAGCTGTTGTCATTTTTAGTGTGTGAGTACAGCAGCCCACGACCTTGAGCCCAGACCTGCTACCTGTGTCCTTGCCTGTGTATGTTCTGCTGTGCAGCCTGATGCCTGGACCACAGGGCTCTCCCACCATCTCTATGCAATACTTGCTGATGACGGCCTGCCCACTGGAGGCCACTTGAGTCTGCAGGAAGTAGCTCCCTTTGTGGGAGGCCCATCTGAATGGTTATAGCCTGCAGGGACCCTTGGAGCAGAGACCAGGCCCCTGCCTGACTCACACTGAGTTGTCCCCCATCCGGCTGAGGCTGGTCCAGGAGCCGCCCACCTCTCCTGCACCCACTGCCTTCTTGGCACAGACCTCCGGCTGCAGCCTTTGGACTCCAGGCTGCAGAATTACTCACTCCCTGATTCTTCCTTTGGCATCTGCCAGATCCAGGAAGAGGGCTTTGTAGTCTGTCTTTCTCACTCAGCTTTTTCCTGCCTCCTTTATTGGTTGAATTGCTGAAGCCAAAGCTGCAATTCGCTCCCATTTCCTCCAAGGACCAGTATCCGACAAGAATCATCTCTGCACTTGAGAGACTAGGAAGAAGTCAGACACCAGCTCTGGCCTCTTGCCGCTGGAGGAAGAGTTAGTCACTGGGTTACGGCAGGCTGGAACCGATAGATGTCACGGGGAGGAAATGCACTTTGCATGAGTTAGCTGAGCAAGGTCGCCACAAAAATTGCCTTTTTGTAGAACAGAGAAAGTGGTACACTGATTTCCTCTTCTGGGAGTGCTGATCCGAACCCCCCTTAGCAATTCTTGCCCACCCAGTGCACAGAAGTCACAGGAGGCACAAGGACAAGGTGACGTGTTGGGGAGAAGGAAAAATCAGATGTTTTGCACATATTGTTTCATTTTATCCTGGCAAGAACCTTATTGCCACTATCTCCATTTTTCAAAGACTTGCTGGTGAATGCTTGTCCAAGGTCATGCAGAACCCGTGTGTGGACCCAGTCTAAGGCCAAAGCCACAGCAGGGGAGTGCTCTCCTGCCTTTCCCTCAGCCTCCACTTTTCCTCGGTTCCTGTGCTCATTTTCTCCCACCCCTACCCGTAAAGAGGCAGCAATTTTCCAAAGGATTAAATGACATAACACAGCCTCGCATACAGCACGTGCTCAATAAATACTAAAAACTCTTCCATGCCTTTTAGGAAGGTTTGCATTTTCAAAGAGGACTCCTGGAAAAGATCATGTCTAATACCAAAGACTAAATGGGGAGTTTTCAGCCCCATTTCTAGACCTCTGATAGGGTGTTTCTTTCCTCCCTTCCTTCTTTTATTCCCTTCTTCTGTATTTTTTCTTTTAAAACAAACACCAGCAGTAGCCTAAATATTTTATAGATATTTATTGATTTCATCCTCATTACTCATCATATCGGTATTATTTTTATCAGCAACTTGCTATTCTACAAATAAGAAATGAACACAGAGTAGCTTAGTTATCTGCCCAGAAACACACAGCTTATCAAGCAAGAGTTTATCAAGCAAGAGCTCAAAGGTGGGCAGGCAGGCTCTTTAACCATGGCTTTTGTCCCTCTTGAGTCAAAGATGACTCCCTGGAACCTCTTCTAGCCCTTGTATTTACTGGACATCATTCACATTCCAAGTATGTTCACATTTCACTCTGTTTACTCCCACTATTGTATGCAAGATGTAGACTATTATTCCTGTTTACAATAGAGTAAAACCCAAGCTCAGAGAATTTAAGTGACTTGTTCAAGGTCCCATAACCAATAAGTGAGCCGAGTGTGAGAACCAAACCAATGATTGGGTCATTAATTTCTATGAATGAAGCTGATACCCAGGAATTGGAGCTGGTCAGAGCAGAGAAAAAGCTTTCAACAGGAAGAGCACACAAAAAATAAAAACAAAAACCTCAACGTGTTCATTTTTTCCCCTGACAGTTGAACAGGGCGTGTGTGTGTGTGTGTGTGTGTGTGTGTGTGTGTGTGTGTGCACACGCGCATGCACATGTAACAGTTGTAAAAGTATTTCTCAGACCTTGAGGTTTTAATAAAATGTGAAAAACATTTTTTTCCCGGCACTTTCCCTTCCCTCCTGGTTTTTAGGTGCTACATAATTTAAGGAAATGTAATCCATATGTTTGATTATTCATACTTCCATCATCAAAAAATATTGTTGATTCTTTGAGGAGTGTTTGATGTTCTGGAAATCATTTTTTTTTTTTTTTTTTTTTTTTTAGGGCAGGGAGGAAGAGAGGAAGTTTTTTGCAAAAGCAGCCTTCCTTTTTCTACTGTTTTATTTCTCTTTAGTTGGGGGATGAATAAGTGGTCATCCCACTTTTTCTGTAGATTTCTTACATTTATAATCTTTATTCTTAAAATGACATTTCTTCTTTTATTTTCCCCCTCTGGTATTTTCTTTTTTTAATTTCTTTTTTATTTTTACAGACTACATTTTGATTCATTGTACACAAATGGGGTACAACTTTTCATCACTATGGTTGTACACGATGTAGATTCACACCATTCGTGTAATCATACATGTACATAAGGTAATGATGTCTGTCTCATTTCACGATTTTTCATAACCCCCCTCCCTCTCATTTCCTTCTACATAATCTGAATTTCCTCCATTCTTCTCTCACTCCCCACCCCCATTACATATCATCCTCCACTTATCAGGGAAAACATTTGGCTGTCGGTTTTTTGTGATTGGTTTATTTCACTTAGCATGATATTCTCCAATTCCATCCATTTATTTGCAAATGCCATAATATTATTCTTCTTTATGGCTGAATAATATTCCATTGTGTATATATACCAGTTTCTTTATCCATTCATCTGTTGAAGGACATCTAAGTTCTGTATGAACATTTTCCCACCTTCTTTTTTTTAATGGTGCATTATAGTTGAACATAATAGTGGGATTTGTTGTTACATATTCATACATGCACATAATATATAAAGTGACAATATATTTGGGCAATCTCACTCTTCAGAATGTCTTCCTCCCCACCTCTACTACCCCTTAGTCCCTTTCCTCTACTGATCTCCCTTTAATTTTTTTTTTTTTTTTTTTTTTTTTTTTTTTTTTTTTTGGTACTGAGGATTGAACTCAGGGGCACTCAACCACTGAGCCACATCCCCAGCCCTATTTTGTATTTTCTTTAGAGACAGGGTCTCACTGAGTTGCTTAGCAGCAATCTTTTTGCTGAGGCTGGTGTTGAACTCAAGATCCTCCTGCCTCAGCCTCCTGGGCCGCTGGGATTACAGGCATATGCCATACCATGCCTGGCTCCCCTTGAATTTTAGGAGACCCGCCCCTACCTTTCTTTCCCTTTTTCCTCTCTAACTTCAGCATATGAGAGAACACATACCACCCTTACCCTTCTGAGTTTGACTTATTTCACTGAAGATGATGGTCTCTAGTTCCTTCCATTTTCCTGCAAATGACACAATTTCATTTTCCTATAGATTTTTAATATAGTGATAAACTCCAAAATGCCCATTTGCAGCTTCAGGTTTCTCTGATGTGGTGGGCAGGACGGTTGATATTTATGGAGTTCCTACATCATGTAGGGCTTTACCTACATCTTATGTGGGGTATACAACACCCCAGGGTAAAGGTGTCAATGGCCCCATTGTACTGGAGAAGAGATCAGAGAACCTTTGCCAGAATCCCATCAGGTCTGCGTTACTATTCTCACTTTACAGATGGCACTGTGGATGCTCTATGAGTTGGATTTTCCCAAGCCTAGAACTAGGACTTTGACTGCCCTATGCCCACACTGTTTCTGCCACCAGCTAACATTCCCACCAGTGCAGGGAGAAGGGCATGATGCCACCATACCTGCGCCCAGCTCTCTTTACTTCAGAGGGGTGGAAGGGAGTTCTGGCCACTTATCCCCAGCCCTGAGGCTGCTTCCAGGGGAGAATGTCTGACGTGGAGAGAGAAGGCAGAGGACTGGGTAGGAGGGTGGACGGGGGCACGGGCTGAGAGAGCCTGCGGGGGAGGGGAACACTGGAAGAGAGACAGCAAATTGTTTCTGGATGGAATTTTCCAGTCAGGGCCTCAGTCAGAGAACAAATGTGCCTTCTGAATTTTCACTATAATCGTTATTGACCTTTAGTGAGATGAGCAAAATTACTCTCCCGTGCCCCTCCACCCCCAACCCAGTTCACAAAACTTTTCCCTGACTTTTCGAAAATGAAGTTTGGCAAGCCCAGCCCTGACGGCAGGCCGGCCTAGACTGTGGGAAAACAACACATCTCCTTATGGCCCCGAATGGAGTGTTTGCAATTAATCCATTGATCTCAGTAGAAAACCCTATTGTATCAGGGTGGCCAGGAGAAAGCTGCATCCTGCCCCTCCCGGTCCTGCACAGAACGTTCATTGAAGTCAGCCCCCAAATTGATGGCAGGATATGGCCCTAGAGCCTTCAAATGAAAGGGGCACAGAAAATAATGTCCCCTGGGAGGTGGAAGCTGGGGGGCTGGAGAATGGGGGAGGGAGGGTTGTCCTCTGAGGTCTGTGGGTAGGAACCGAGTGGCAGGGTCTGCCTGTGTCCAGAGAGGTTTTGGAATTGCAAAAAGTTTTTGTCGCCCTTGACCCTGAGTTTTCCTGAGTTTATTCTATGGTTTCAGAATTTAGCTGTCTAGTTTGCTGGTTGTTTGGCTTTTTATAGATGCTGCTGATGCAAATAATATGGACAACGATACTGCCCACTGGGATTTATAGTTCATTGTCTGGGAAGCACCCCTCTGTCTCATCTCTTCTACTTCTCAGACCACCTGGTGGAGAGGATAGAGGAGATCATGAGGACTATTGCACATGGAGTGGGTCCCCCAGTCAGTTGCTTTCTATAAGTTTCTCCTGTACCCTTCAAACCCTGCAAGACGATGGAGCTGGATTACATTGTGGTCTGGCCTATCGAGCAGTAACTGGGTTCACCAGTGTTCATGGGCAATTCAGCATCACTGAAAATGACAGATGCATTTAAGAGTTTCTCCGAGATAGGGCTTTGGATATAGTTGGAAGAAAGAGGTAGATAAGCTACTTGGGCTGAGGAATGAGCCCCACAGACACCTAACCATCTGCTATGAAGACTTGGGGTACTGATTGCAGGACTTGGGTTCATGAACTGAGGGGAGCATGCAGTGGGGGGTGGTGCATATTTGTGAGATTGTGAGTTGTGTGCTACACAACCCCAGGGATTCCTGGGACTGACGCTTTCACCTAGACAGCACTCCATGGTGGACCTATGTGGCCTCCCTTTTAGTTCTTTCCTCACCTAATACACTTTTTGTCTTCCAAATAAATATTAAACTAATATTCAAGGAATTTCAAGCCCTTGAGAAACACCTACAATGTCAGCTCTGGTGTTGGGCATTTTTCTCATTTTCTAGGTGAAAAAAAATTGAGATTAAGTGAGTTGGAATGATATGCTTGAAGATGCACAAGAATATAAGATCTGGGGGATCTGGGATCCTTTTAGTTTCATTCAGAGATATACTTCCAATATCTCTCTACCAGCTCTGTCTAGTGTGGTATCTGACATATGGATGATGCTCAATAAATATTTGTTTCTTAAGTGAATAAACTGCTATTTGTTCTTTGCTAGCATACGTGGAGCCTGAATTCCTCTCTAGCTGCCTGGTTGCTTCACCACTGTTGGTTGAGTCCTTATGTTATTCAATAATCCTTCTAGAAGGATCTTCTGCTAAGATTAGCTCAATCAACTCCTTCTGCCAGACTGGTCTCCCCAGCTCTGTCTCACACCGATTCCCCCTCTTCCTGTCTCTGTCTCTCCCTTACTTGTGTCACTTCTCTTTTCCAAGGCCATGTAAAAAATGAAAAATAGAAAATTGGTGGACCCACTGAATTGGTGAAAGTTTTGTAGTCTCAGCACCTGAGTAAGTGTGGTTCCCAAGAGCTCAACCTGAGGTGAACTAAGCCAGTTGCTTCAGGATGCTCCCTCTGAGGGCCTCTCCTTCCCCCTAGAAGGCTGCAGAATGGGGGAGGGGAGGGCAGAGGGCAGGCAGAGTTGGTTGCCACCTGTCTACCTGTTCCAGCCCAAGTCTAAATGAGACCAGCTCTGGATGTTCAACCACAGGACCCAGTATTTGTTTGAATCCTCACAACAGTTTTCAGGGGTTGTCCTCATTGCCATGCAGAAGAGACTGAGACTAGGATGAGTTGAGTCACTTGCTAATGAATGCAGGATCTAGGATTCCAAAGCAGGGCTTTTCATGCAAATCTTCATATTGTCTCATTTTCTCAGCACAGCTGAGACTCCATCACTAGCAAAGACAGGATGAGAATTCCCGTTCCATTTTTCCCTTGGACTGGCTCTCCCAAGCTCGAGGCTGAAGCAGAACCAGAACGGAGCTGTGTGTTTTGTTCTGCCACACCTCTTTTTCTCAAGATTTCAAAGGCCAGGGCCCCTTTATCTGGATGCTCGCAGGGCTGGAGAGCGGAATGCTACTGGCAAAGATGGAGTGACCCAGGCAGTGTTTATGTTCAATTCCGGAGACCTGCTTAGAAAAATATTTTTAAAAAAACGGAAGGAAGAGAAACTATGCACTCACAGAACATGAGCAGGGAACGTTGTGGGGAACCTTTGCCCTTGGATTCTGTCCCCCAGAGCGGACATGTGCAGCCCCACAGCAGTGGTAGGAGATGACAGGGAATCTTTCAACATTTCCTCCCATTGTCTGTTTTGTGGCCATCATATTTGTTGTTAGAATTCCACTGGTAGGGGTTTTCCCTGCCCCCAGAAACAACTAGAGAAGAGCTGGCAAAACCCAGCAGGAAAGATCTGTGGCTCACTCCTGTCTACATCTTGGAATGGTTTGCTGCTTTCAGTTAAGAAGTTTGAGCTCCTAAAAGGAAAACAGACACACCAAGGGAAGTGAAAGATGGGCTGTCCCCCAGCAGTAGGAGGTGGCTTGGGCTCTATGGTGAGGCACTGCGAGGTGGAGAACTCACCCTCAAATTCTGATCACCCTGGTTACTGCATGACGGTGAGCAAAGCACTTAACTTCTTTGACCTTCACCAAGTTCAAAGTGAACTTGGGAATTCCATGTATGTTTGGTGAAAATTAAATGAGTTAAGGTCTATGGAAATGCCTGGTGCAGGATCGCTTTCAAATGTCATTTTCCTTCACTCTTCCTCTTGGCACTTCTTTTCCACCTGCGCAATCCCCAACACAGAGCTTTTGAGACGGCCAAATGAGAGAACAGGAACAGCCTAAGTAGGAAGCTTCAAGCTCGGGCAGCTTATTTAACCAATGAAGATGTGTATGTATGTGTGTTCTGGAGCAGTAAATTTTAAGAGAAGAAAAGACTATTTCGTTGAGGCTACTTGCTCTCAGAACTAATCAGAACAGGTGTTCTATAAGGCTCTCATTTATAAAGACCTGTTCTGTCTTGGACTCTGTGTGACTGATCTTGTCTGGTCCCTGCAACATATCTTACGAGTTAGGAATTATTATTCAAATTCCCACATGAGGAATTAAGTCTCAAAGAACTGGTCAGTAGTGGAGTCTGGATTTAAATTTTGCCTTTTCTGACTCCTCCACTGAACTTCAAAAGCCCTTGTGCTCTTTAGTGCTTGTGTTAGTATTTAGCACGAACCACCTGGTACTCAGATGTTCAGTCAAGGAGCTTATGTGTGTTAGGGACTAATCTAAACGGTGGCATTTCAAGATGTTGAAGATGGTCTTGAACAGTTACCTCAAATATTTGGATTTCAGGTATACTTTATTTTGGCCTGTAAGTAAAAATATTAATATTTGCCTGAAATTTTGGGAAGATAGCATGGAGATCACCTTAGAGTGCGCTTGACATATGACAGGTGTCCATATGAGAGTCTTAGACACTCAAGCTGGGTCATTGAGGAGTACAGTTATTTAAAGAGGCATAGACAGGTTCAGAGAAAGAGTCCAAGACTGATGCTAGGTCCTAGGGCTAGCAACAGAAGGAGGCATTATCATTTCCCAGGTCCAAAAGGGTGAGAGGAAGGAGCCATCATGGCACCTGGTGAAGGGAGGTGTGTAGGGAGAATGGGGGTCTTTCAGGAGCCGTGACCATGGAAGAAGAATGCAGTGAACCTGGAATGACCTGATGGAGAAGGAGCCAGGAGCACCAACCCCAACCTCATTCTCCTCTCGGTTTCTGTTCTGATGGTAGTTCCACTGGACAAAACTCAACTGGGATCTGGGGCAAGAGAGCCCATTGGTGTCCTCTATAGGATAAGCATCTGGGGCACAGAACTGGTGCAGAGGTGTAGGGAGTAGACCTGGATGGGCAAACAGAATATCCAGCAGAGGAATCCATGACTACTGAATCCAAGTTCCCATTCTGAACTTGCTTACAGACAAGAAGGGAAAACCAGGTTTTCACCCAGTGTTCATGGCATAGAATAGGGTGTGATGAGTCTGGTGTGTAGGACTGAGCTGGACTAGATGCTACTTTTTATTTGTCACAGCCTGCAGTTACCGTTTCCCACTGGTTCACAAAGCCTAGACTCTTCCAATCAGGCAACGAAGACTCTCTAGGCTGGGTTGGGTATATACTCTCCTCTCACCTGATGGGGTAGCCAAATTATATTGCTCATGGTTGAGTCTCCTCATGAGCCCTGTCTGCCCTTGCATTTTGGGTACAGTGCCTCCTCCAGCCTGGCAGACAGTGTCCTCCCACCTCCCCACTCAGGGCACATCCCACCAGCTCAACCAGTCCTTCTGTGCTCACTTCCACTCTGAATTTTAGCATGGGTGTTTCTATGCTCCTCTGCATGGAGCTTGCTTGTCTGGGGAAGGCATACATCATTCAACAAACATTTCATTCAACCAACACTTACTGAATGTCTGTTGAGTTCCTGGCACCGTGGGAAGAAGGGCTACAAAGGGATGAGGGCTGGTTCTTGCTCTTAAGATACACATATTCTTTCTGGGCTTAAAATTCCCCTCTAGACTGTGAGTGTCCTGAGGACAGAAAATCTGCTTAATTATCTTTGTCCTCTCAGTGCTTAGCACGGATTGACATGGAGGTCTTTCAGAAAACGTGGAACTATAAAAGAAACAGAGAGGGAGGAAGCAAGAAATAAATTAACTGAATCCACAATTATTTGCTACGTACCTAAAAATGGGGCAGGATCTGGTGGACAACGAATAGCATAGGCTACATACATGCAGATGTGTGTGTGTGCACACAGGACCAAGGAATTGGTGGTGAATGTCTATAGAGCTCTGAGTTCTCAATCAGAGAATGCCCATCTTTTATTTGGTTGTTGATGGACCTTTATTTAATTTATTTATTTATATGTGGTGCTGAGAATTGAACAAGTGCCTCACACATGCTAGGCAAGCACTCCACCACTGAGCCACGACCCTAGGCCCAAGGAGGATGCCCATCTTGACCAGCTGTTTGACTGAACCATTCTGGACCTAGAGGAGAGACAAAAAGAGACCTGTTCAGATGCTCAGCTGAGCTGCCTGGTAGTTAGAGGAACTCTTTGAACAATTTTTGAAAGCAGGTGATTTTTGCAATTGAGGGCTTGTAGGCATATGGTATTTGGATGATATAATTTCTTTAATTGAAAGTGTTATCTTAACCAGAGAGTTTCGCAAAACCCCCCAACAAAGACATCTGTTGCTGTTTTTGTTCTTTTTCCCAGCAAACAATCTGGTGGTGAAAAATAGGAATGACTAAATGGAACGCTAGGGAAAATTGTGGATTTGAAAAATAAATTCCTACATCTTTAAGCAGGGGATAACTAATCAAGGCACCAGGTAGGCAGCTTCTGAACAGTCTTCTGTGAGGTCTGGGGCCATTATAATTCAACTTCTTTTTAGATCAATAATTGTTAACACAGATGCAATGGGATGAGCCAGTGGTAAATTCAGTGTCTGTCCCAGTGGTCCAAGACCCTAATTATGAGCTCTGTACTTCTAACGACTTGGCTAGATTTTTAGGCCAAACCCTTGGATCCTCCTGCCTCCTGGGCATCTTGTGATGTCCCACAAATACTTCAAACCCAGCTAACCAAAATTGGTCTCACTAGTCCACTAGAACCTCTATCTTTTCCTGAATTCTCCATTTTGAGGAGTATCTTACCAAGACAGAAACCTCTCAGAACCATCTGTCTCCTGGAGACCCTTTGAGGACAAAATCAGGTCCTCTTGCTTCCCTTTGGAGGATTTGCTACTCAGCCCTCTCTTCCTCATCCTGCAACCTCTGAATCCCTTTCACAGATTACTGTGATGGCCCTGTCTTTGTCCAGAACTCTGTCTAAGCTTGACCCTGACTTATGGTAGGAAGCAAAATTGCCCTTGACATAGTTCAAATGAGACATTAATAAAGGGACTACACGGAGAGGTGAAGGCGGGGTTAATGGATTGGGCAAGGGGTGTTGAAGCACCCAGAGAACAGCAACAGCTGGAAGCTGTTATCACCTCCAGGACTGAAGGGATGGGGAGAGAAGAAAAGCTATGGAAGCCTGGTGGGAAGTGGTACCTTGGAGGAAGGGCTGCCCAGGGGAAATACGGAAGCAGAGAGAGAACAGGGAAATGCTTTCTGCCTGCCTTCTCCCTGCTGGTGCTTCCCATTGCTTGAACCTGGAACCTAGTTCCAGAGAGCCTTGAAGATGCATCTACAAGGATCAGCCTTTTGGGGCAGAAAAGGCTGAGAATGGACCTGGGGACCATGGAAGAGGAGGACAGGGAATAACCAGCCTCTCCCCTCATACCTATTCTATATGCTGGTGCCTGCGTGCCAGTTCTAAAACCCTCGCTCCTTGGTCTGAACTGCCTTAGAAACTCCCCCTTGCCCTCAAGATAAAATCAGAGCTCCTTATGCTGGCATTGAGTCTTCCTGTCAACCCCTGCTGACCTATCTAGCCCCATCTCTCACTACCCCTGATCCTTACATGACACCCTGCTTCTACTGCATGACTTCCAGGCCCCTGAATACACCATGCCTTTCTATACCTCCATGAGTTAGCAAATGTCTCTCCCTGGAATACCTTCTTCCCCTGCCCCAAAAACATCTGCTTGGTGAGTTGCAAATCTTCCTTTCAATCCACTTCAGATGTTGTTCTCCCTGGGAAGTCATCTCTAACCATCTCACTCCTTGACCTGAATTAATTACCCAATCTCTGAACAGTATCCATCCTATACAATTCCATTTTTTTTTTTTTTCAGTATTGGCACACTTTGTGATTTTTCTGGGGGTTTTTGGAATAAAGTTTATTGTGTATATTTGAGGTTTACAACAGATTCTAGGGTACATTTAGATAGTAAAATGGTTAGTCTAGTGAAGCAGATCATCTCATAGTTACTGTGACAACTATAAGCTAAAGTCTGCTTATTTAACAGAAATCCCTAATATAATACAATTTTATTAACTTTAGTCCTCATGTTGTATGTTGTAACTCCAAACTTGTTTATCCTGCATAACTGCTATTTTATGTCCTTTAGCCTTTATCTCCCCATTTCCTTTGTTCCTACACACCACCATTTCACTGTTTCTGCATATTTGAGTCTCTTTTTACATTCCACATGTAAGTGAAATCATAATGCAGAAATTCTCTTTCTTTGATTTATTTCACTTAACATAATGTCCTCCAGGTCCATTTGTGTTGTGGCAAATGGTAGAGGCTCCTTTTTAAGGCTGGGTAATATTCCCTTGTGTGTGTGTGTGTGTGTGTGTGTATCACATTCTCTTTATCCGTTCACCTATCAATGGACATTTGGGTTGTTTCATTATCTTGATTATTGTGAATAATGGTGCATTAAAAGTGATAGTGCAGATGTCATTACAGGGTGGCAACTTCATCTCTTGTGGGCATATACCCAACAGAGAGATTCCTGGGTCATATGGTAGTTCTATTTTAAATTTCTTTAGGAATCTCCATATTGTTTTACATGACTGCTGTTCCAATCTACATTCCCACCAACAGTGTACAAGTGTTTCCTTTTCTTCCCACTCTCACCAACATTTGTTATCTCTTGTCTTTTTATAATAGCATTCCTATGGTGAGAGGTGATAACTCATAGTGGGTTTGATTTGCATTTCTCTGATGTCGAGTGCCTTGTATAAATCTCTTGGCCATTTTTATGCCTTCTTTGGGAAGATGTCGAGGTCTTTTGCCCACTTTTCAATCTTGCTACTTGCTTTTCTGCTCCTGAGCTGTGATTTGCCCTTACACGTGCCAGAATCCTCCAGACAGACTGGCAGCTCCCTCAAGGTGTGGACAGTGGATCAGTCACCTTGGCATCACAGCTAATCATCATAGTGCCAGGAACATTGGACATTTAAGGAAGAAAGAACAGAACAGGGATGGAGGGGGAAGGAAGGAAGGAGGGAAGGAAGGAGGAAGCAAATCATTCCCACCTTGTCACCTCAGATCTTCACAAGCATACTACGTGTTGGGGTGGATGGTTGTGTAGGACAGGGACACTGAGTTTCAAAATGGGATGGCAGGCTACTGGGGAGAGGCCAGTGGAAGAGCTTGGGATTGAGAGTCAGAGAATCGGGTTTGAGCTCTGGGTCTCTACTTCGTTGTGAGTTCTTGGCTGAACTAGGAACTTCTCTGAGTCTGCTTCATCTCTATAATTTAGAAGTAATAATACCTCCCAGAATTATGGATGAGACAGTGTATGGAGATGGTTCAAGTACTATAAAAGGTTGGACAAATGAAAGGGACATTGGGACTGCTTTTCAGTTTCACTTTGCCATTTTTAGTAGCTCTGATTAATTGATTGACATGTTCCAAGCTGTCCTACCTTATATGCCCAAACTAATATAAGGCAGAGGAGGCTCTTCCCACACACAGAAAGTTGCTTAGTGGATTTTTAGAATTGTAAAGGTAGGTTCAGAAAACACCTGGAGAGTACCCAACCCACTCTTTGATCTCATGTCCAGGTCAACTCCTACAGGGTTCCTGACAAGTGGACACAGCTTCACAAACCTGGGGCAGCTTACTCCAGTCGAGCTAGCCCTTCCATCTTAGGAAGACTCCAGCTGCAAGAAACTTCTTTTTTTGAGTTGAAAACCATCTCTATTATTTTTTCATGCTGGCTGTGGGACTACCCAGGAGAGGGCTAAGCTCATTCCACGTAATAGTTCTCTTGCAATGAGGGCAGCTTGATTGTCCTTCTGAATTGGTTCTCTACCAGGCCAGGCATCTTCTGTCCTCCAGTTGTTCTTCATTACAGAGTTTTTAGCACCCTGGAGGGCACATCAGAACTTTTCTCTTTGCTGGTATTTCTCATTTGAGCCTGTGAGAAGTCACACATATGCCTCATTTGATTACACCGACACGATAGGAAGCCTTATACATCTAAAACAAGAATCACAAGCTGTAGAGGTCCTTGCATGTCTAGATAAGGAAATCAAGCCTCTAGATGGGGGTGGGGTCACTTGTCCTAGTTTATATCAATGTACGGGGAATATACTCAGAGCTACCTGAAGGACTTCTACAGTTCTTGTGTTTTCTGCGGACAGCAACATTTTTTCTGTAATATTTTTCCTGGTCAAGGATGTCTGAACACATGACCTACAGTTATAGGCCATAAGCAATGCAAGAGTAAGGCCAAGGGCAAAAAGAACCGAGGGGTACGCTTGTCTGTCTCCCTAATTCAAGAACAATCTCTTCAATGAAAAGATCTGATTAGAAAAATTCCAGATCATTGATGGTAACTTCCACATAGAATGCACTTGAAAAATAAGTAGTCTCATCACCATCATCATTAAACTTCATTAAACTTGTGGGTTGATTACTTTTCCCATTCATTCTGAGATTTCCAGATATTAAGGATTTTGGAATCATGCAGACTGGTGCTACTCCAAGAATTGTCTGTTTACTGGTGTCTATCTGCTGTCAGTCATGGGTTCTTGCTGAGGTAAGTACAGAAAATAAGAGTGACGGTTGAGAAATTTCATGGCAATTTGACATCACCATGGTATTCAAGCATATGTTTCATATGTTACAAAAGTTTCAGTTGGTTATAGATTTAAAAGAATAGCTTGGCTCTTCACCATAAATGCTTTGAGGAGCACTGATGCAGATCATTCACCTGATGATTAACTGGTTCTATTTCATTTTGACAAGAATTTGGACTTCATTTGAAGAATGAGATCAGTTTGGCTCAGCTGGGGAACTGAGAGCAACTGTGCACCATGCACTATGTGCCCCACCAGGGACTGTGGGAGACTGTAGGGATGGGTAAGGACTCAAGGTGCACCAAGTAGATTCTTAGGGAATGTTGTCGAAGTTGAATGGGTTTGGCTTGATGGTACATTTGACGTTCTGCAGGCTACCTAATGGTTCATGTCTACAGAAATCTTTAAGCCTGGTCAAGAATGTCTGAACACACAACCTACGGTTGTGGGCTACAAGCAGTGTAAGCTATGGCCATCTTTTTCAGCCCTTCAAGTGCTCAGTAGAAAGGGAAAAACTTTAAGTATTTAATCTGCAGTGTTTAACCATGTGCTATTTATTTATTTAGTTTTCTTTTTCATCCATGGAGCCTTATCTTGCCAACTGGACTGCTTATTTTTTGAGGATGGAGGTCATATCTTAGATCACTTGTCCTCAAATTCAGAAATACTTTCTTCAAATTTAATTTTCTGAAATCAATACAGAGCTTACAAGTAATGTGTGCATATGATGTCATCTCCCCACTTTAACCTAGAAGTTATTAAATCAGTGGTGCTTCTGGAAATTAATGGCATCTTAGAATTTAAGAAATATTATAATTATACAATACCCAGAGTGCTCTCAGCACTCTGAAGGCACATAGAGAATGTCCCATAAATACCCACGGGTTGAATTTTTACCTTTAGTCTTTAGAAACATAATTTGGTCTCACCAGGGGCAAGAGCACTGGCTGGAAGCTGAAGTTTTTGTGTCTACAGTTGAAGTAAATGTTGGGAACAGTATCCTTCCCAGTTGGTAGCTTTATTCCCACCTTAGAGGTGAGGAAACTGATGTTAGGAGGTAGAGGCTATTGTTTGACCAGCATCAACCAAAGGTCAGTTGCTGAACCGTTGGAATTCAGGTTCTTTCCACTGTACCAAACTGGTGATCTGTGCCCATTACAAAACCTGGTTCAAAATTTACTCTTTCAGGAAGATTTCCCTGGCTCTCTCTCCAGATTTGCCTTCTGCATGCCTCCCTAAGTCTCTATCTCTGTCAACTTAATGCTTTGTGCCTTAAATTATGTTACACATATCTTGGTTTCCACTACTAGACACCAGTTCCTTGGAAAGAAACGAAGGGAATGGCTTCTACCAGGGGATGCTGACAAATTGCCCCAGATCGTACGCTATTTCCTTGGTGGAATATAATGTAAGCTTTAGTTATGTACATGTGTGGTTTTATGTGTGATGGAAAAGTGTTTTGTCATAACTGAGGTCTTGTCAGTCTACATGTCTGAGGTGATTTACTTTTAAATTCCTCCTAATTTAATATGGTTGTTTATTAGAAGTAATGTGGAACCCCCATAAGTAATGAGGATTTGAGGTTGCAATTATAATGCCATGCACATTTTCTGAGGATGATGGTGTAATATCATGAAGAATAATAAAAACCAACATTTCCTTAGCATTTTATAAAATAACAAATGCTTTCACATCTGTTAGGTTGTTTCATTTTACAACAACTCTATAAGGTAATAACCTCATGCCTATTGGACATAAAAGGAGACTGAGACTGAGTCACTCAAGGTGCCCACTCAAGGCACATTAGCTGTTAAGTGGCAGAATCAAAGCTAGAATGTGATTATAGATCTTCATGTCCACATAGCCTTTAACCATACAACAAATACGATTGCGACTACTTTTGTTATTTTCATACCACTGCCCTATCTGATGTCAACTCATTATAGCAGTGATCTGCTTGTTGGCCAAGTAACTGATAGAAATCTGTTGTGGATTTAGAGTTCCCCAGGTGACATCTCAGGTAGATAGCTTATTATGATTAGCATGTAGGCAGAAGATGCTGTAAGTCATGCTTTCCCTGGAGGTAAACTGAACCATGAAGATGAAGAGTTATCCAAGATTGGGGAGGGCTATTCCCCTAGAGGTGGGCCGGGGTCTTATCTTCCTCATGGGACAAATGAACAGAGCCCTGGTAGGAGGTAAGCCACACGCATTGCGATCCTGGCTAGTGGCACAGCCCCACACAGGACTTGGACGAGCTTAGGGAGATCTTGCCCCATTGACCTTGCCAGGTGATTGTGAGGTCCAAATGAGATGTATCCCATAGTCCAGGCTTAGAAAGTATTTCTATGGTATGGATTATCTCTGGACTCCTGGCTGTTTTCAGTCCTGGCTACTTCTGAGCTTTGGCTCCCAGGTTTATATCACTTGTTCTGGAAATTGGTCTCTACAAATAGTTCCCTGTGACACACAGAGTCCCCATTGTTGGGACTAAATCAACTGACTGTGAAGCTTTTCAACCAGCCAAACTTCCTTGAGAGCCCAGGGGAACTTGTGCTTTTCTTTACATATGTTCAAGTCAGCTGTGTGATGGGAAACTCCTGATTTTACCCTGTGGAGTCCACTAAGTGGCTGCTTGCTCTGCGAAGCCTCCCTGGGTCCCTTAAGGTACCACTCAGAATTCTGTATTTCTCTTCTGTGTACTCACTTCCATTCTTTTAATCATTTTGTGATGTGGTGGAATTTGTTTCCTTGGTGCTGTTCCTCACAAAGATATGAGCTCCTGAAGCCAGGACTTATGGAGTCCCCAGGGTCTAGTTGGGGATCTTGTATAGAGTAGAATGTGCCAGGGTCTAGTAGGGGACTTTGTATAGATAGAGAGAAGAATGTATAAATAGAGAACTGAGTAACTTAGTATCAGGAGACTTGGGTTTGAGTTCCATGTGGCCAGTTCTCCAGAGGTATGCCTTGGGAACATCAGAACTTCCCTGAGCCTAACTTTCCCTTTCAGGTAAAATGTTCAGAACAATGCTTTTTTCTGTTATGGTCAAAAGAGGTGATGTGAATGGAAATGCTGTGAAACGCTCAAGTCTTAGAGTGCCAAGTGATATTTTTATATTCCAACAACATGTAATGGGCAAGCTCTATAGAGCGGCACAATACTAGGCAATCAATGCAGAAGCAGGTATGTCTCAAAGTGGCGGCCTGAGGGTGTGTCTTCGTCCTGGCTCTTAATTTTGATGAGAACATGACTGAGGGAAATGGGTTACTGGTTTTCTTAGAATGAAACATTTAACCAGGTTGGATCTTGAAGCCCCTTGACAGGGCTCCCTCCAGTCCCTGTCTTCCATGATGGGAAACTGGGCCCAGACCAGTGCAAACTGTGCTGTCACCCAGCATGCCTGGTGTAAAACTCTGCGACTGCCATCTTGAAATCCTTAATAATTTTGAATAAGGGGATCCCCATTTTCATTTTGTACTGGTTTCTGCAAACTAAGTTTAGGGTCCTGCTCATATTCTCTGGAGGCAGCTATTTGCTTTTCTACTCACTGAGCAGACATTTCCCTCATTGAGCAGATATTTCCCCTCCTGGCACCCATTTTTTTTCTGATTCAGTCTTAGAAGCTTGAACTGGGAGGATTTCTCTTTCAGTCAAGGAGCCTAAGATATTGAAAGATGGCTATATTTTCCTTTCCTCCTGACCCAGATCTCTTTTCTTTTCTCTCCACATTGATTTGTGATGTTATCATATTAGACATGCTATTTGAATGTAAAATGATCCATTTCTCCAGTGTATTGCATTCCATTCATCTGCTTATATTTTTGTGTACTGATGTTACACTATTTTAATAATTACAGTCTTGTGCTGTGTTCTAAATCTTGCCAAGGGTAGTTCATTATTATTTGTCCAAATAAACTTTGTATTTATCCCCTCTTTCTTCATTAAGATGAAACAAACACTACATTCCTGGGAAAAGCCCTACTTAGTCATGGTAGATTATTCTTCTTAATGTACTATGGAATTCAATTCCCTACGATTTTATTTAGAATTTTTACAAACAGTAATATGTTGAAGCTGAGCTTTAATTACCTTTTTTGGAATTATTGATCAAATTTTAATATAAGGATTTATGATAGGTTTATAAAATAAACGAGATAACCTTTCATATTTCTCTGTGTTATAGAACACTTTAGATAGCATGGAAATCTCTTTTCTTAGCATCTAAAAGAATTTACCATATAAGGCCTGAACATTGTGAAACTGAGAGAGAGGGTAATATTAAAGATAATTTGCTTGAATTGAGCTTTGAACATGGCTATATTTAATCCTTTCTATTTCTTGTTGAACCAATTTTGTAATTTACATTTTCCCACAATTATCCAAATTAATAAAGAATTTTCCAAAGTATCTACGCATGGCTATGCAAAGCATTCTTTAGTCGTTTATATCTTCTATATGTCATATTCCTTCTGATTTTTTAATTTGTTTCCTTTTTCTTGAATAAACTTGTAATAGGCTAGTAAAGATTTTATTCTGACCTCAAAAGCCAGCCTTTAGGTTTATATGTGAAGTCTCTGTATACTCTATTTCTGCTTTCAAATTAATTTTAGTCTTTATAGATTCTATTTCCCATCATTCTTTCTTTGGTGTTGGGAGCTCATTAAAAGTTTTTAAAATTCAAAATGTTACTTATTCTATTTTCTTATTTAAAACTCATAAATTATCTAACTGGAATGGAGACGAATATTGATATTGTCATTTTTCATACTATTTTTTAAAGTTGTTTGCAGTATTGTAATCTAAATGACCTTATTACCATTATGTCCTCATTTGAGATTATAAATTTTGCTCAATATGAAGTGATTATCTTTACCTTTCCCCCTTTAAAAATCTGCTTTGTCTAATATTTAACTTTCCTTGCTTTTTTGCTACATTTATCTGACTCGTAATGTTGCAGCTTCATTATTTTAAGCTTTCTATGACATGTCTTTATATGAACAAACACTGATTTCTGTCTTAAAATCTAACACTAGTTTTTATTTTCCGTAAGCTCATTTCTCTTTGTCCTTGTATTTTTTACAGCTCCCTTACCATCCTCATGTCTTTTTAAATTTTAACTTTTGTGGAACTTATTTTATTACTGATGACTCCCATCCACCCTTCCCTCAGTTTCCAAATATATTTCCCCAAGGAAATCAGCACATTGGGGCAGAGACATTTAATGATATGTTTGCATAATGGTAGTAGTTATTTATCCAAGAAATCCAAAAGGAGCAGCATATCAATGGAACACCAAAAGAAACCTACAAGTATAAATATATTCAGATTAAAGTAAATAGGGATGAAAAAGCTGAAAAAAAGTTCACATTTTGATTCATATCTTAATGCATAGCAAATATTGAATAATATAAAAATACATGATGTTTTTATATAGACTAATAATCATCCCCCCCAAAAAACCCCAATATCCATGAATTGTTTAGAATGGCCTATTCACTTTGTCATGGAATGTTCTAGGTTCATGAATCAGAACTCTCATGAGACCACCAGGCATTCTAATGTAGGGTATGCTATTTCCCCATTTCTTTTGACCACAGCAACATACATCATATGCTGTAATAATAAGAAACACATTTACCCTT
Source organism: Sciurus vulgaris (assembly GCF_902686455.1). Taxonomy (NCBI): domain Eukaryota; kingdom Metazoa; phylum Chordata; class Mammalia; order Rodentia; family Sciuridae; genus Sciurus; species Sciurus vulgaris. Next base: position 47,473,608 of record NC_136461.1, read on the forward strand.
GTGTATGTGCCGACTAATAAAATATAATGCGTATTACATTTTAGAAAAAGTCTCCTCAAATTTATTTATTTTTTACTTTTTACTATCTACTTATTCAGAACAATAGCTCTCTAATGAATGGACAGATTTCATAGAACGTGATATGGAAAAACCTGCTTCAGGAACAACTGGGTTGTAATATTTCCAAGAAAGATAAAATCATAGTGTGCTACAACTTAAAGATAAACTTAAAGATGACATTACTCATCCATTCAGTCCTCTGTGCATACAACAAATGCTTGTGAAGCACCTTCTTTGGGTTGGACGGTGTACTCACATACTAGAGCTGTGATATTGAATAAAACATACTCATATTTCTTGTGAAACTCACTGTCACTAGTGGGTAGTCATAAGAAGGTGCCATCATGGTTGAAGTACTCACAATACATTAAGGGAACATAGAAAAAGGAAGTCTTCCAGTGAGGGCAAAAGAAAGCAGTCTTGGAGAAGACCTGAATGATTGGGGAGGGGTTTTACAATGGCAGAGAACACCAGAGCCAGCATTCAAGCCTGGAGGGAGGACGTGTAGCTGTGCAGTCTGAGAGAGGCACATGGGGCGGCTATGGACCGGAGGACACACGGACTCGACATTGGAGAGTCCCATCCCCTCAAAGTGGCCACCAATGTCTCAGACTGACATTCATGGAGGTATTTTAAGAGCTTGAGATGTGGTCTTAGTGGCCTCAGGAAGATGACAGTAAGGTATTGCTGATTTCTATTTATTAAACTTCAAATAGGCCAAAAAGCTCTGTCCTGTGGGTGGCATGGTAGATGGCATCCCTATTCAATAGGGGTATATTTTTTCAGTTGCTGGATTGGCTCTGGTGAGGTGTGGAATCTCTGCAGCTTGAAATTCTACAAGCCTAGGAGGGATGGCTTTACTGAACCCTGTAGATTGAATATCCATCCTTCCCCTGCTCATAAAAATGGCCTAATAATTATGTCTTCACATTTGAAAGAAATCCTCTTTCCAATCTTAGACTACTAGGTCCATTTTAGTCAGCTTTTTCACTGCTGTGACTAAAGAAGCCAACTAGCAAATCGTAGAGGAGAAAAGGTTTATTTAAGGTCTCGTGGTTTCAGAGGTCTCAGTCCATGTTCAGCCACCTCTATAATGGCAGAAGAGTGTGGCAGAGGGAAGCAACTCACATGATGATCAGAAAGCAGAGGGAGACTCCACTTGCCAGATACAAAACATATACCCCAAAATCACACCCCCAATTCCCACCTCTTCCAGCCATACCCTACCACTTCCATTACCACTCAGTTAATCCCTAACAGGGGATTAATTCAGATTAGGTTAAGGCTATAACCCAATTATTTCTCCTGCAAATTTTCTTGTATTGTCTCACATGTGAGCTTTTGGGGAACACTTCACATCCAAACCTTAACATTCTACCCCATCCCCCAAATGCTCACACTCATCTGACAATGCAAATACATTTAGTCCATTCTCAAGGGTCCCCATCTTCTCAACAGGTCCAAGATTGCTCAAAGTTCAAGTCCAAAGTCTTCTCTGAGGCTCAAGGTAATCTGGAATTGTGAGCTCCTGTAAAATTGAAAGCAATTTACAAGTATCCAGTACATAATGGTACAGAGTAAATATTTCCATTTACAAAATTAGGGGCATAGAAAGAAGGGATAGGACCAAAGCAAAACTGAAATCCAGCTGGGCAAACAAATTCTTCAGCTCCATGTCTGGCATCTGGGGCACATAGCTTTGTGATGTTCTCTCCAAAAGGTTTGTGTAGCTCTGTCCCTGTGGTCTTGTTGTTTGCAGCCCAAGTGGCCTTCCTGTTGACTTCTCTCTGCTCAATTCTTACAGCTTTCCTGAGACTGTGTCCCATATTACTGGCATTTCTTAATCTCAGGGGTTTCCACTGCAGGGTCTGTTTTATCATTTACAGTTGAGCCAGGAACAGGATCAGGGATGGAAGATAACTGTGTATGGTGTGCTACTCTTCTTTATTTGTACAATCATGACAAACATCTCTACTCAATCCCAGCACACTTTCTGGCAGATCTGAAGGTAGCCTCAGAATCCTTCTCCATGCTGTTCCATGTAGTCATTTCCAGGTAAAAACGAAACAAAACAAAACAAACAAAAAATTTGTGTTTTCCCTGATAATAGATGCTTCTTTTAGGCTTAACATTTGATATTAAGAAAAATAGAAAAACTCTGCTTCCTTGGCGTCATGTTTTGAGCTGCCTTCCTCTGCCATGCCTTTCTACCACGGTGTTCTGGCATGCCTCAAGGGCAGAGCTTTGGAGTTGACAGTCTATGAACTGAGACCTCTAAATATGTGAGCCAAAATAAACTTTTACTACAAGAAAGGAGGAAAGAAAGGAAGAAAGGAAGGAAGGAAGGAAGGAAGGAAGGAAGGAAGGAAGGAAGGAAGGAAGGAAGGAAGGAAGGAAGGAAGGAAGGAAAGAAGGAAGGAAGGAAGGAAGGAAGGAAGGAAGGAAGGAAGGAAGGAAGGAAGGAAAGAAAGAAGGAAGAAAGGAAGGAAGGAAGGGGGAATGAAGGGGGAAGGAAGGAGGGAGGGAGGGAGGGAAAGAAAGAAGGAAGGAAGGAAAGAAAGAAGGAAGGAAGGAAGGAAAGAAAGAAAGAAAAAGAAGGAAGGAAGGAAGGAAGAAAAAAAGAAAGACATTTAGTGCATATTGTTTGCATGTGAACAGAGAGAAGTCAAACCATTACAGCATGTTAAAATTTTAAAGGTAGGAATGATTTAAATTTTTATATATTCAAGCAATGACCAGTAGGTATTTGCTTATTTGTTTGCCTGAAATTGTATTGTGCAACTGTGGGACATCTTAGACATCCCTGGCCCCCAATATGTACCTGGTGATTCTTGAGAGTATCACAGTTTTTGAAATCCAAATGTTTCTAAGTTTGGGGTTGCTTCCATTTAAATGATGGCTGTGATTGTTCCATTTCCAAACAGAGAACACTCCTCATTTTAGGTAAGCATCCTGTGACTTTTCTGCAGGGTTTTCCGGGTCTGTTTTCTCCTAAAAGTGTAACATACTAAATATTAACTGAATTGAATGATTTCCCCACTGAGAACCAAAAACCTTTTGGTTTTTATGGTACAAAGTAATCTAAAAAAATTCTTATGATCCAGAGATATCAACTTTTGGTAATGATGTTGGGGCCATGGGCAAGCCAGCATTTAGGTCTAGGGTTTGTAGCTGCCTTTCTCCATGAAGTTTGAGCTTCTTCTTGCTATGGTTTGAAGGTATTCCTCAAAGTTCATGTCTTGGAAGCTTAGTCTACCTCTGCACCCTGCTTCATAATGGACTAGTGAGTTATCACAGAAGCGGATTTGTTATAGAAATGAGTTTGCTCCTTTTGTCCTTTCTTGCCATGCAATGCCTTCTGTGATGTTAGAACCCAGCATTAGATGTGGCCCATTGACCTTGGACTTCCCAACCTCCAGGCAAACAAACTTCTATTATTTATAAATTACCCAGTCTAAATTAATCTGTTATTGCTTCTTATACTGCTCAGTAATCCAAGCCCAGAGCATTGTCTCAGCCATAGACCAGCCAGGAAGAGTGCATTGGACCAGCCTCTTACAGGAAACACCTGGCCTGCCCGGGAACTCTTGAAATCACATACTAGACTTTTCTTAAAAGAGTTACTTTCAGGTTTCCAGAAAAATCACAAAGGTGAGGAAAATCTGCAGAAAATGAAGTTCTTTTCTTTTATTCTTTGACATTATCCTTTGTCTTCTAGTGTTACTATTCTTCCAGAGCCCTGGTTTTTACCAACATGGCCCTGCCCACAGGATAGTACACTCAACTTGGAGAAATCTAATCCTATTAAACAGGGTACTCATTTGTTCATTCATTCAACACATATGTATTACAGACCTACTATGTTTCAGACATAGAGGAAAGTATAGATGACCAATTCCTACTCTGAGATCAGTCTTGGAAGGGAGATAAATAAAAAAGTGGGAAAGCTTGGGATGCAGTGGGAGCATAGATAGTGGCCAGGCCTGGGATCAGTGCAGATCCTGGGAGATGGTTACAATCTGAGTTTGACAGGTACATTAGTCAGCTTTTCATTGCTATGACCAAAATGCCTAATGTCAACAACTCAAAGGAGAAAAATTTTGTTCTGGTTCATGGTTTCGGAGGTTTCAGTCCATGGTCAGCTGGCTTCATTGCTATGAGCCTGAGGTAAGGCAGAACATCATGGTGTCAGGGTAGGGCAGAGAAAACTGGTCAGCACATGTTAGTCAGAAAGCAGAGAGAAAGGAAAAAGGAGAGAGAGAGAGGAAAAGGACAATGACAAGTTATCATCCCCAGGGGTACTTCCCCAGTGACCTATTTTTTCCCACCATACCCAACCTGCCTATGGTTTCTACCTCCTCCTACTAGTTCACTCAAATTATTAATCCACAATAGGGATTAATCCACTGATCTGAGTAGAGACCTCATGATATGATCACATCTCAAAAGTTCCACCTGTGGACATTGCTGCATTGGGACCAAGTTTTTACGTACATGAGTCTTTGGGGACATTTTAAATCCAACAATAACAATGGACAAGTAGGACCTGACTGCTGTGGGGATGTGGCAATTATAGTGCAAATATGGAGATGGAAATTATTAAGATCCGGTCTTAAGAAGCTTGCAGTTTCTATTTGTGGGAGTAGACTTCACTGTACAGCTCAGATGGATCAACAGACATTTATGGAGCTCTTATTATATATAATCTTCATGTGAAACCATTAAATAATAACACCAGATAGTGTCTGATTAATTACCCATTGTAGGAATAAAATCGACTTCTAAATGGAGGGAAACAGACCACGTGTTGGATCTTTTTAACCCTGAAGATGCAGGCCATGGATGTTCAAGAGATGTAGCCAGGGTCATATGGTCTATTGATGGACCATCCCATGATGAAACTCAAACCCAGCACAGGTGACCAACTTTAGGACATTAGAGCGACTGACTCTTCATTCTTGGAATTAGTTCCTCTCTCCTGCCAGTATGTGTTTTCATTATTTCAGGAATCACAATGTATTAAGAGGTTTTATTTCACTATCTGCTTCTACAGGAGCAGTGAGTTCCTTATGCTGCCTGGCACATAGTGAAAGAACAAGGAAAGTTTATTAAATAGGGAAAAGCAGAGTAAGTGCACAGCAGTTGACAAATACATGGCGATTCTGATTTTTATACATTGCAAAGTTTAGATTTTTTCTTGATTAAAACAACTATGAAAATTCATAGCAGCAACATTAACATCAACAAAAAGAACAATGAAGAATGTTGGAATTAGGTGACATTGAGCTCTTTGAAGCAATTAAGTACCCTTGGGAGAACTTAAAGTGTCCAATTGATTCTTAGACTTGTGCATGAAGCACCTGGCATTTAGACAGGCCTGAGCTTGGTGCTGATTATTGACTAAACCATGAGGATGGAATCAAGAGGGTACACTGGAAGATGCTCCCAAGGTGCTTGACAGACTTAATAGCCAGCCATTCATCAGCATTTACTATGAGCTGCATAACTCTATGGACAGAAGGGTTGTAAAGCAGTATATGTTTTGGCCTGCTGAGAACTCAGTTTTTCAAGGGTGCTAGCAATTATTGAGGACCTACTGTGTGTCAAACTCTACATGAAACACATCTTTACATCTGTTTTCTCCCTCTTCCTGCTCCTAATCACTGATGTAAGAGAAAACAGTGAAAAGAGGTATGCTCTTCACTGTGCCAGCTGTCCTAGGACAGTCTGGCCTAGATGCCTCTAAAGTTTTTTAACTACTTCGAGGACAATGGTGAGCAATACACCAAAAGCCTGGGATTGCTGACTTCTCACTCAACAACTGCATGGGTTTGAGAGTCATGCAACACTTGGGTCTGAGTAGTAGCTGCATTGCAAAAGAGGAATAATGATACCTGGATCTACACCTTGAACCCATTGCCTGCTAACATTGTCTCCTTGGGTTTTAGTGTCCTTGTCTTTGAAATGGAGCAAAACCATCCTGGATGGGTTAAATGAGCAAAGGTATTTGAAAGTAACTTGTTCCAATCCTGGCACTTAGTTGACATTCATTAACTGTGCTGCATTTTTCTCTTATTTTAGGTATCTGGGCCTTCTGAGAACTTACCAGAACTTTCGGACGGAAGGCCTTTGGGCTAAGGGAATCAGTTTTTTCACTTCCCTCCCTTTCTGTCCCATCTCTAACTGCTTTGCTCTGGAGGTCTTTGTTCCTTATCTTCACTGTGGACCGAAACATTGGTCAGGCAAGGCAGGGAGTGGAGCCATAAAGAGAAGTCAGAGAGGCAGTGGGCCCAGGAGGAAGGGGGTGGGCAGGTCTCCTTCTATTTGTACAGGTGCATTGTAATGCTGCCTGTAGTGTGAACATTTTCCACTTCATTACTCCTGGCCCTGGCCCAGGCCCTGTCTGCTCCCCTGGCCCCTGCTTTGGTTTAATTTCAGCAGTTCCTGGCCTTTGGAAGGCAGCAGTAACAGAAAGGAAAACAAATGAGGTCGCCATAAACATTTTCGCACATTGCCCAGCTAGGGCAGATGGAGCAGGAAGGGGACTAGTTTGGCTGGAATTACTGGTACCCCATCAAAGTAACTCAGTCCCCAAGGGCTTCTGTCTGCTGAGCCCAATCTTTCTAGTTGGAATCAGCTCTGGTGTAATGTGTAACAGTGAGCCAAAACAGATACCCATGGGTTCCAGGGTCCCATAAGAGTTGGTTGAACTAAATAAATAATAGCTAACATTTACTGAGCACTTACTATGTGCCAGGTGCTATTTTAAATACATTAAAGGGATTTTTGGAGTGAGTATATCTTGATTTTATTCTCATCTTACAGATGAGGAAACTGAGTCACACAGTACGGTGTGTTCATAGCCGAGCCAGATTTTGTCCCTGGCAGTCTGATTTCAGCACCTGCATATTCAAATACTATGCTATCTTTAATTTTAATAGAACATGTCATACGTGCTTATATTTTGATGATGTGAAACCTCAAGGTATCTATTATACAGCTCTAGAATGATAAAATTTGAACTCATCGAATCCAGGATCATATGACAAAAAGGTGTTAAAACCTCATGACCATTTTTGCCAGGGTTCCCCATAGATACTATCCAAATTCTGCTTACATAACTCCATTGAAAGGAAGTTCATCCCTATCTGAGGCATTCTGTTCCATTATGTGACAATTATGTTCCATTATATGCTAATTTAATGCAAAGACAATACTGGCGACTCAGTGTGCACATTGCAGCTTTTTCTTTATCAGGTTTGTTAACTATAAAAGAGGAAACTCACTGTGACCATGCCTAGCAGAATAAGAGTCTGCTGTGGGCACTCAATCCATCTCCATTTTTGTCCTTCTTTCTTGTCTTTCACCAATGAAAAAGGAAAAAAAAAAAAAAAAACTGTTTACTCACTCAACTGTCAGAAAGATATTTTTGCAAAATAATATCAGGTTCATGCCTCATTTGAATGGTAAGAGTTCAGTAGGACAGGAAGGTCCAATCCTCACCTGCTCTTCTGCATGTCTACTCCCTTTCCTAGGGATTTCAACCCAGCCTGTGGATTTAAATAATATGGGTTCTAAAGAATGAGAAACGAGTATCTCCAAGTTATCTCTCTCCACCTTCCAGGCTTCTCCATGGAATCTCCAACATGCATCTCAAATATATTATACTTTAAACAAAACTATTTATTTTCACCACAGTTACCTACTCTTCCCCCAGAATTTCCTATTTCTGAAAATGGCAGCTTCATTCTTTGTTTCTCAGAATTACCATTCACTCTTCTTTTTCCTGCCCCACCTTCTACCATCAGCAAACCCTGCAGCCTCTTCCTGAGAAAGAGTTCCAGAGTCACACTCCTTATTACCCCAGGGCTACCATTCTCCTGGGGCCACCCTTACTCTTGTCTGGATTGATACAATAACCTCTGCTCGTGTGCCCCCCATTTTCATCCTTGCTGCCCTCCAGACTGTTGTTTATGTGGGAGTCAGAAGAACCTTTTAACATGGTAGGTCACATCATGGCCACTTTTTTGCCCAGAGCCTTCCAATGACTCCCATCTCACTCAGGGTAAAATCCAACATGTGTTCCACCCACTCCAAGGTCCTCATGAGCTGGGATGCTCACTTCTTCTTGGCTTCATCTTCTGCCTGTGCCTTCATTCTTCTCTCTGCTCTAGCTGTGTTGGCCTTCTTCCTCTTCCATACTACACCAACACACCCCTGCCTCAGGAACTTACATCACTGGTCCTCTTGCCTGAACTCACCCACCATAGCCTCTGCATGGCCATCTCTTTGCTTTTCTCAGGTCTCTTTGGCAAAAACTTCCCAGGTGACTGTATGTGCAATAGTATACCATATCATTGTTTTCTGCACTCTGCTAACTTTCCTTAAAGTGCTTGCCACATTGGGAAACAGTATGTTTTTATGTGTTTGTTAGTTTATTTCCTTTCCCTAGACCTTAGGCTCCCTCACACAAATTTGTTTGTTTACTGCCTCTAACTTCAGTGTATAGAACAAAGATGGTGCCTAGAAGCTGCTCAAGAAATGTTTGCTGAGTTGGGCACAGTGGCATATGCCTATAATCCCAGTGGCTCAGGAGGCTGAGGCTGGAGGATCTTGAATCCAAAGTCAACCTCAACAACAGTGAGGTGCTAAGCACATTAGTGAGACCCTGTCTCTAAATAAAATACAAAAATAAAGCTGGGGATGTAGCTCAGTGTTTGAGTGCCCCTGAGTTCAATCCCTGGTACCTCTCTCCTCCCAATAAAAAGAAAAAAAAAAAAAAAAAGAAAATTTTCTAATAAAATAAATTGAAAAATGTGTTTGAATCCAGCTCTGCCTATAATTCCTTCTGTGGCCTGGGAAACCCATTTCACCTTTGTGCTTCATCCAGATTGAAGGAGTGGACACAGCAATTCTTGTCCTCCTAAAATCAGTGGATGATTAAGTCCAGTAGGATAGGGACTGAGAGAGCCTGCTGTAACAAAGGTATATGGACAAAATTATTAAAAGATCAGTCCCTCCCAGTTATGTCCAAATTGATAAATTTATCTTGGTTACAAGAAGAATGTTATAAAGGACCTGGACTCTTGTTCATCTCGGGGCTTTCTTGGCATAACTCAGTTTGAAGAGGGAGGGAAATAAACTTTTATTGTATAACTAATCCCACTGGGTGCCAGGCAGTGGACTTGGGTATATGTCCAACCTCTATTCAATACAGTTCTGCCTGGTAGGCTCTGTGAGCTCCTGAGAGCGAGAAGCAGGTGTTTTCAGCTTGGAAACCCCAGCATCTAGCTCAGAGTAGGAGGTCATAGTCTTATTGAATTGAACTCCATTGCAGCAGAAGGGGCTTAGTGACGGCAAGTGACTTTCCCAGTGTTGCACAGGTAGTGCGTGGTGTTATTGGCATTCTCTTGTGCCAGAACCAGAGTCAGTACCCCAGGCCGAAAGAGCTCTGTAGACGATAAGCAGGCTGCCCAATTAGGCTTAAGTTTCCTAAACCCTATCAAGGCCAATTGGTACAGTCTTGCACATTCCTTTTCCATCTGAGTAGTCTGCATGAAGCCAGTATAATAACTTCTCTTTAACACCCTTTGAAAGGAGCCTGGAAAAATCTTCAGTTTGTGGGGAGGGAAAGGGCCGGGAGAAGGCCTCCTCCCCATTGGGCTTCATTTTGCAGCACCTCCCATTTCCATGTGCAGTTTCAGGGTTTTACCATGGCCACTGTGGTTGCTATGGAAACAGAGCAACAAATATTTGGAGGCTGGTAACACCTTCCCCCCAGAAGCCCCATCAAGAATGTTTGGGACAAGGCCCCTGCCAGTCAGGCTGCTGTAGCTGCAGCTGAATGAAGCCTTTGTGACCAGCCTCCTGGCCTGCCACCAGGCTCCAAAGAGATGACTCGACCCAGGGCTTTCTAAAGAGTGTTTGTGTTTCAGTTGTCCACAAGGAGGGGCGGGTGGGAAGCCTGACAGGACTCTAAGAAAATTACCCCATCTCTGGCTGATTGTCAAGACAAAAATGATGCTAAATGTCACTTTGTGAGTATTGTTCAGGAGAACCGTGCCAGGTTGCTATACAGTGGGCATGAGGGGCCTGTCCCAGGGTCCTCACAGCAGTAAGGACAGACAAGTCTGTGTCATCCCTGTCATCTTGCAGGTGAGAAGAGATGATGAACGTTCATGGAAGGGAAGAAGAATTGCTTCAGATTATCAGATTAGTAAGGGGCGAGCTGGCATTGAGTATCTGATTGTTGTGATCCCAGTGGTATTATTGTAAAGTTCTCCAGATTCAGTGGGACCATAGCTGGCAACTTTTTGGAGACTCACACCTTGCACTGCACTGCACTGAGTCAACCTGTCAGAAAAAGAATACAGTGAAATGGAGAAACTGGAGGCTCATTTTCTGTGTTCATGGGAACTCAGTATACTTGCTTATCATTGCAGTCAGGCATTATTCGATTTTACCAGAATGTGAAGGTCCATGACCTGAGAGTCTGGCTCCAGTTCTGTTTGGGAGAGAGGAGGTGGTGAAGGAAATTTGACTTAATGGCAGGTGTTACTTGGAAGGTTAGAAAGGTACCATTGTCTCCTTTGCAATAAACTGCCTGCTTTTCACCTGCTGTCAAATTGCAAATTCACTTACCATTAAAACACTGGGTCATTGCTTCATTAATTTAGTAAGCCTTTATTAAATGCCTACTGAGGGTCAGGCACTGGGCTGAGCACGAGGGACAGAGAAATGAATAATATTTGTTTAACAAGTATTTATTGAGTGTCTGCTCTATACCAGGTACTATGTTAGGGTTTGGGGGTGACACTTATTCCATCCACTCATGGGAATTGCTTGTGGATAAGCTAAGTGAACAGACACTTGCCACAGAATGGATTACTTCTTTATTTCAAGTGGAGGCTGCTGGGGAGCACTCAGCAAGGGCACTTACATTAGTCTCAACCTGCCCAGTCCAAATCAGTAGGCCCCAGTGGCTATTGTACAATACTGACTAGTCTGAACTGAGATGTGCTATAAAACACACACTGAATTCCAAAGCGGTTATATGAAAAATAGAATGTAAGATAGCTGATTAGTAATTTTAATTGATCAAATGCTGAAATGATAGGATTTTGGATATATTGGGTTACATAAAACATATTTTCAAAATTATTTTTTTGCATTTTGAAGCTGCATAAGCTGCCCAACAACCTGAGCTTGATTTTATTCTTATCACCATTTAGCGAATGGAGAATAGGATTACAGTGGTAAAAAAATTTTCCCAATGTCACATGACTCAGAGGTTAATTCATTTGTCCAAGACCACACAACTGGACCTTCCCAGAGAGAAAGCTCATGGATGACTCAGTTTAGAAATCAGGTCTTTAATGAACAGTTAGTTGTCTTCCCTCAGTGTATATTGATACCCTCTACAGAAGGCCTAAGGGTATGTCAGACATTAAACCTATCCAATCATGAATCTGTTTTAGACAGCAGGGCACATACAATCTGAAAGCAAATAGTGCATATATGTGGCCTTCTTCACAACAGAACCCCTGCTTTTTAGCAGGGCATGTGGCTGTTAGAAATGAAGTCCACCACATCAGCCTCCATTACAACTGGGTGTTGCTTTGTAGCTAAGTTCCTGTCCATGGGATATAAACAGAAATGCTATGTGCAACCTCTGGAAAGTGTTCTTATATGCAGAAGATATGTCCTTTGTCCTGTCTTGTCTTCTCCTTGCCAGATGGAACCAGAAGATGGAAAACACATTGAGGATGGCAGGGCAGCATGTGAGAAGCAGCCTGTGCCTCTGCCACCATAGACGGAGTTTCAACCCAAGATCAGCTCCCTCTGGTCTTCTGTTATGTGTGAGACAATTAAGTTCCAGGGTTATGGTGAGTTTTCTGTCATGCACAGCTGACCATAATCCTTGTAATAGCACTATGATGGTTTGGAAGTGGTTTTTCCCTGGGGTTCCTGTGATGGAAGCTTGGTCCTCAGTATGGTGACATTGAAAGATGGCATGGAATATGTAAGAGGTGGGAGGGGCTTAGGTCCTTGGGGATGCTGCACTTGGAAACAATTAACATAGTACTCACAGAACCCCGGTTGGTTTCCACAAGCGATTTTAGAAGAGCAAGCCTGGCCCCTTCCTTCTCTGGCTCTTTGTTTAGCCATGTGATCGCTCCCTCTAATGTGCACTCCACCATGGGACCTGCTGCTGCCTGTGACTGGCAAATTACTCAATTTCCATAGAAGGAAGTTTCATAGAGTGGAGGCTGGGAGCCCAGTCAAGACCAAGGATGACCAGAGCCAACAATTAGGGTGAGACACTGAACGTGGAGAAGGGAAGCCTCTGGCTTAGAGCCCAGAAGATCCAGTGACTGGACAGATATTATCCTTTGACACTCTTGTGGGGTGGAGAATGGACCCAGTGTGACATCTTTACACCTGTCCTGTCCCCTTTGCTCCATGTCCTTCCACGAAGGACTTTCCAGACTGTGCCTGAGGGATGCCTGGGCACACCTGTCCAACAGGTGCTCTTGCCTCAGGTCTGAAGTTCACCCTAGCTGTGACTCAGTATGAGGGACTAATGGATTGGTTCAAGGAACCACTTCCACAGGGAAGTGTGAGTCATGTGTGGTAGTAGAGTGTCACCTGACTTGAGCCAGAATGACCTGCACTGTGGGATCTAGCAGAAAGTCACCACAAAGGGTCTGACCATCTGACTGGGTCATTGATTGACAGGTACTTCCTTGAACTTGGTATACGTATTTTTTTATTTTTTTCTCCTTCAATCAAATGGAGTTTCATCTCTAGGCTCTAAGGGGAATGAAATTAGATAAGAAATTTTCTTGTCAGATTACTCAACTGTTGACTGGACACCTGTTTTATGCCAAGGTTCTGGGGACAGAGAAATGAGTGGATCAGAGACCTTCCCTCAAGGGGACAAAGTTTTCATGGGAAACAAGTCCAAGTGGAAACATCGTCATAGAGTTAAACTTTCCAATGCACTTCCTTGAGTCATCTTATGTGAGGTAGTAACCAGTTGACAGAAGAGGAAACCGAGGCAACTTGGCAAAGTGATTGCCCTTCCTGGTGTTCCTTCACCTTTTACACATATTTCTATCACAGCCCTTAGCATTCTTCTTTTGTGTATAATTGCCCAAATGTTTATTTCCCCCACAAACTTGAAACTCCCTACAAGGAGGTCTAGCTTTTTACAATGTCTGACCACCAGGATCCAGCTCAAGCTTGGTGCATAGCAACAGAGGGATGGTGGTGGGCAGAGTGTGGGGAATGGAGCTAGAAGCAACAGAGTATCCACCACATGCCAGGCTTGACTGGGCTGTTCACATTCATTATCAGCTCATCTACTACCAGCACTTGGCCTGGTGTATTATTATCTGTTTTATAGGAAACGTGCCAGAGGTTGAGATGAGTTATGGGATTTGCCCAAAGTCACATCAAGAGTGATCTGAAAAGATTCAAGTTCAGAAATGGCTGAGGAGAAGGTGTGTATGTTAGGAATGGAGGATGAATACTGGGGAACCCTGTAGTCCAAATGCAGAACCAGAGCAAATCCCTGTACAGCACTCAACTGGGCCAGAAGTCTCTGCATCCACCAGGGCCTGATCCTGCACACGGGCTGTTGTGAGGGTCTGGGTTCTCTCCGCTGCAGCACCCAGCTGCCCTGGCAGACTCTTGAACATTTGCCAAACAAATTCTTGACTGGGAGAATAGATGCCTGAAGCAAGTACAGCCAATGCTGAATCCTTGCTGTGTGCCAAGGCCTGGGGTCAGTGGTTGACTTCTGCCTTCTCTCTCACCTACCCACCATCACCATGAAGTAAATTCTATCATGGCTCTGGTTTCCCAGAGAGAAATTGAGACCTAAGGAAGTTGGGACTTGGTCTAAAGTCATAAAGCTGGTGAGTGGCTTTGAACGTAGGCCTACCTGGCTCCAAAGCTGAACTACAAAGCCCAGCTTAAAAAAATGAATGTTTTGTGTGAATGAATTGTAGCTTCCAAATGCTTCTGAAAGTGAGCCTCAGTCAAGGCAGCCACAGCAGTTGATCCTGGGAAGGGCATTTTCCAGGCCCTTGTGGATCAGATCTGGCTCTGTGAAAAAGCCCTCTGTTTGTGGTTCTCCTGGAGGGGTCAAAAGGCATTCCTGGCCACCCCCTGGATCCTGCTACCTTCAGGGGCTTTGAAGGGCTACATTTAGAGGGTATCGATCAACCAAGGTAATCACTGAGGGAATCCCTCTGGAGGGCCACCATAGTGTGACTTAGGCCTTAAGAAATCAGGCCATGTAGAGGAAAGGACATTAGACAGGAAATTGGGACATGAGAAAGCTGTGAGTCAGCAGAGGGGTGGTAGTTGCTGAAAGAGCTAATGTATCACTAGGAGCACAGTGTGTCAAATAACAAAGGTGACATTGCACTTCTGGAGCTGGGATGTGGGCTTAAGAACTGGTTCTGCCTTTTCAGACTGTAACAGTCAAGCTAGAATTCATTTAAAAGAGTGGAACAGGAGCTTGGAGGACAATTGATGCAAAGACAGAAGGACCTCCATTCTTTTTCCCCAAGAAGAGGAGAGATGAAGAACTTGAGAGAATGGGCCTTAGATGTCTCAAAGGTTTCCCTATGAACAAGGTCAGGGTAAATTGGACTAAGGCGAGGAAATGATAGGAAGCTAGTTTTGAACTCAATCTGTGTAATGCCTTCGACTAGTCAAAAAGATAACCAAAGAAGGAAATGTTTTAGAAAAAAAAAAAAAAACGTGCAAAAATCTCAGTGAACTCCTTCTCTCCCCCCGTGTGGCATGCAAATAACCTAATATTTCTGAGCCTCGGTTTTCTTGTCTGAAAGATGCAGGTGTGACTTGAATCCAACAGAGTGCAGACTGTGGAAGCAGTGCAGAGATGGTTGTGCACACAATCTGATCACTGGGATTTAAATCTTAGCTTTGAGTGACCTTGGAGACTGATCTTAACTTTGCAGTGCTTCAGTGTCTTCATCTGTAAAGAGGCATCATTTATTCAAGGCACTTGCAACTATACCTATCATCCAATAAATACTTAAGAAAGTCACCATTTTCATCATCTCTGCATATCTGAAAATAACTGCCACCATATCTAGAATATAATAGGTGTTTGGAGAATGTTTCTCCTTTCTCTCCTACTCCCTTTCTTTCTGTCTCTGGGATACCGGCTTCTTCTAACCTCCAGACTTCTGAAGAATGTTTGAAAATAATACCTGTTTACACATAGAGGTCACCTGCCTCCATCTAAATCCCCTTTTAGCTAAGAAAGTGGCAGAGGAAAGAGAAAGCCAACTCCTTACTTTTAAAAGTTTCTCCTTCTTCTAGATCACAAAGTATTTCTACCTTTACTATCCTTCCATTATGTGACTTGCAGCCAGGGAAAGCACTGATTTGAAAACTGAAGTTCAGAGAAGTTTAATGAATCACTAATATTTGAGTGACTGAACTTGCATCCAAGGAGGCCAGACTCTGAACACCAACATTTATGTGAGGTGTTCCCAGCCTCTCACCCCTCACCCCACATGTCCTCCTACCCTGGAATTCTGCTAAGGGAAGCCTCAGGAGGGCACTCAGCCAGCCTACAAACCTTGAAGCCAAATCCTGTAGTATTAGAGAGGACTGAGGCAAAGGGGACAGGTAAGAGCCCTGGATGTCAAAGCTGAGCCCTTAGAACTGAACTGGCCTAACCAGTTCCGAGTAGCTGCAGTTGGTGATCTAAAACCAATGTCTAGAGCTCAAAACCCCCATGGGCATTGTCCAGCAGGATTTTCCATGATAATTCTAGATTGGCAGTGTCTAATACAATATTGATTGTATTATTGATTACTTGAAATATGACTCATGTGACTGAGCTATCTCTCTTCCTGGTTCATAGCTAAGGAAACTGAGGCTCAGCCAGGGAGCTCACTGAGGTTTGCAGGTAGGTCTCTGGGACTGAACCTTCTTGTCTGGTCCCACAGCCAAGCCCTTCACCAACACAGTTGCCTCTCCTCCAGTTCCCAAGGAAGTTCTTTGCACCCTTCCAACCCAGACAGGTGAGGGGGTGATGTCTGCCTATGTGTGGGGGTCTCACTTCCTGCTTGGCTCCACCTGGACTCAATTCTATGAGGCACCTGTGTTGTTTTACTGATAACAGTGTTTGCCCTTCCAAAGCCAGGGCTATAAAAGGCAGCTTTCAAAGTCACTGCTGCAGAAATGTCAACATGTGGGGGAGTCTAGTCATGGTTTCTGAGGGGAAATGTCACCTCTGGGTTGCCTCAAAGGCTGCTGGAGTCCTGGGTCCTAGAGTTATTTCTACCATGAGCATGATGTGTTATTTTGCACCTATTTCTACTTTTTCTGGGCTTTGTTTATACTATCAGTGTGAGGAGGGGTTGGACTTGGAGCTCTTAGAGGGCTCTCCTATTTCTAAAATGCTTAGTGTCCTTTGCTTGGGGTCCTGGGACTCAACACCCAAATGTACCATTCCATGACCGTAGTGCTTTATATAGCAACCTTCAAAACAAAACCACCCCTAAACCTGAATCTGTATTTTTTTTTTTAAAACCTCCAACAATGTCACCATTGAAGCAGTAAAGGTACTCATTAATATCTTGTAAAAGGTGATTTTGTATTTTTTCTTAATGTATGAAAAAATGTCCCCCAGGCTTGACACTGGGCCCAGAGCCCCCGAGTCTAAAACCACAGTCAGACCACGAGGATTCTACAGAGCTCAGGTGTTTAGACAAATTACTTGCACTTGAGAACGCAGGGTAATTTTCTCAACTTTTCAAATGTTTTCTCCTCCCCCCTCTCTTTTCTGGGGTTTTCGCCCTTGCTTGTAACTCAAACCACAAATAAAGCTTTAAGTCTCTGGCTGCAAGGCACACGGTGGTGGTTGCCAAGAACAGCCTGGTTCACGTGGGCCCTTTTTCTGCCTCTTTGGAAACCAGCTCTCCAGAGGACAGCTCACACACGTTTTTCTCTTTCTTTATTAATCATAAAAACAAGAGCAAAACACAACAAAATATTGCCTTTCACAAGGTCTAGGCAAGAGGCCGACTGGTATTGATGGGTGGTGGGCCGAGAGACGTGGCTGCTTGAAAGGAGTCAGAACCCAGCTGTGGAAGCCAAAAATATTCCTGTATTCCTCCCAGGTGAGTGCTCTATTTCTGGCTCCCAATACCTATTTGCAGGTGTCCAATATCTATTTGTGGTTGAGGGGATGAACTTCCACAAACATGCGTTCTTACGCTTAACACTGGGATGAGTATTCATATCCTCATGCTGTAGCCAAGGAAAGAGAGGCTCCAGCTCATTCAAGGTCATGCACAAGGCTACCTGGTGGGACCAAGGAGTGAAGCTGGACTGGGTTGGCTCCTGACTGGGCCTTTAAAACCATGTTCTTTCTGCATCTGCCTCTCAGCCATTCAGACCCAAGCAACACTGTTCCCAGGCCACAGATGAAGCCAAGGTCTGAAAGACAGATTGTGGAACTAGACTTTTCCAAGTGTTCTCTCCCATAATTTGCAAAATTATCTTCAGGAGGATGATAGTTACAACTGAAATGCCAGCTCACCACTCCTAGCTTCCTGCAGACATCACTGCTAGACTTATGTACACTCAGTTCTATATCTAGTGCCTCGCCCAGAGTGGGTACTTCAGTCACTTGCCTTACCATTGCTCAGTTCTCAGTGTCCAGATGTGGGTTGCTGAATAAATCAATAAATAGTAAAGTGCATTTTCCTTTCCTCTAGTCCAATAGAGGAAATAGAATTTATTTTCTGGAATTGTCTACTTCTGTCAAAGACACCACCATCCCTTTCCAGCCTCTGAAGCCAAAAGCCAGGAATTCCTAGGACACCCTTCTCTCATGACTCATCAAAATGGCCACTGCATCTTTTATGTCCATTCTCTTTTCCCAATATGAACATGTGAACTTCTATTTTTTAAGACTGCATTGGTTATAAGGAGCAAAAACCTAATTTGAACTTACTTAAGCAAAATAGGAGAATTTAAATCAGAAGACTACAGGGACAATCACAGAATTAAAGGAGAAACCCAAATTCCAAGTTCCAAGAAGGGTAGGGTTGATTGAAACAGAAAGTTCTAATTCTGACTGCTCTCTTTCTCTTCAATTCATTGATTGATGTACCATATCATTATCAGTTTTTTTTCCTCCATATCGACATGGACAGGGATAGCTACAGACTCCTGTCTATACAATTTTAGGACCTGAGTGGAAAAATTTCTTTTCCCATGTACTCCAATGGAATATATTCCAGGAGAATCCATTTTACCTAAAGTTACCTTATGTGGCACATGGGCCCGATCCCTGGACCATTCCCCAGGAGCTGACAGAACAGAGAGCACCTCTGTGAAATTCGAAGAAGGTGCCATCCTCTGGGTATCTGCAGCTCCACAGATGCATAAGTTTGTCTTGTAGAACATGGACCGGTTTCTAATCACCACTCATCCCTGTCCAGAACACAATCAAACAGAAGTATGAGGTAAAAATGTATGGCAATGGATGTGGGACTGGGCACTCTCATTAGCCCAGTCTAGATCAGATGCCCACACCTGGTCAATCACTACTGCTAGGAAAGTAGGGTCATACAAGTGATTTCAACTTCCACTTGGAAAATATGTTCAGAGTGGAGAGAGGGTTGTGTGAAGAGTTTCTTCTCCAAGAAAGGAAAGTGACACACTCCTGGACCCCTGGGAACTCATCTAAACTGTGTTTATGTTTCCCAAGCCTGCTTCTTATATTGGCTCCCTTCACTGATACAAGGAAACATCTGCCAAGTTATGCTGGTCAAAAACCTGGGAGGTACCCTGAATTCTTTCTTCTCTCTCACAGTAATCTTCTGAATATGTCTCAGATATATTCAGGTCATTTTTCCATTCATTCTTTCATCCCCTAGGTTAAGCAACAGGTTTTATTTGCTTGGCATTTCACAAAAATGATCTCCTAACAAACTACCCCAAATCCATCCCATCACTATGCATGCTGCTTAGTTTTGTGACTTGGGCTTTTCCTGCTGTCAAGAAGTGGTATCTACATATAACCTTCCAAAATTGAATTGAGAGAACATAGAAAACCTACACAGACCAATAATGAGCAATGAGATAGAAGCATTAATAAAAAGTTTTCCAAAAATGTAAAGCCCAGGACTAGATGATTTCTCAGCTGAATTCTACTAGACCTTTAAAAAAGAACTAATGTCAATGCTTCTCAAATTATTCTGTGAAACAGAAGGAGTCAAATGCTTCCAAATTCATTCTATGAAGCTGGTATTACCCTGACACCAAAACCAGATAAGGACACATCAAGGAAAGAAAACTACAGACCAATATCCTTGATAAACTTAAATGCAAACACTCTTCAAAAAATATTCACAAGCAAGGCATGGTGGCTCATTCCTGTAATCCCAGTGGCTTGGGGGGCCGAGACAGAATGATTTCAAGTTCAAAGCCAACCTCACCAAAAGCAAGGTGCTAAACAATTCAGTGAGACTCTGTCTCTAAATAAAATACAAAATAGAACTGGGGATGAGGTTCAGTGGTCAAGTGCCCCTGAGTTCAATTCCTGGTACTCCCTGCCCCCCAAAACATATTGGCAAATCACATTCAACAGATCAAGTAAAATATTAGCAAATCATATTAAGCAGATTATACAACGTGACCAAGTTTATTTTATTCCGGAATTACAAGGATAGTTTAACATACCTAAACTCATAAATAGAGTTAAGGACAAAAATTACATAGTCATCTCAATAGATGCAGAGAAATCCTTTTATAAACTTCAGAGCACCCACTTCTGATTAAAACATTGAAGAAACTAGAAATAGAAAGAATTTCTTCAACATCATAAATGTTATATACAAAAAACCCAAAACCAAATATCAAAATGAAAGGGGAAAAACTGAAAGCATTTCCTTTAAAATCCAGAATTAGACGAGGATGTTCACTCTCACCACTCCTATTCAATACAGTACTAGACATTGTAGCCAGAGCAATTAGGCAAAGAAGGAAATCAGAAGGATGACAATAGGAAGGAAGTCAAATTATCACTGCAGATAAAATGATCCTATACTTAGAAGATCCAAAAAGTTCAACAACAAGACTACTAGAGGTATTAAACAAATTCAGCAAGTAGCAATTTACAAAATCAACATACAAAAAATCAATAATTTTCCTATATGTCAATAATAAATCTGTTGAAAAAGAAATCAGGAAAATAATCCCATTCACAATAGTCTCAAAAAGTAAAATAAGAAAATAAAAAAGAACCCTAGGAATAAATTTCACCAAGGAGTTGAAAGACCTCTGCAATGAAAACTATAGACCACTGAAGAAAGAAATCAAAGAACATACAAGAAGATGGAAAGACATCCCATGTTCATGGATAGGTAGAATTTATATAGTTAAAATGGCCATATTGCCAAAAGCAATATATATATTCAATGCAATCTTCATCAAAATACCCATGACATTCTTTACAGAAGTAAAGAAAACAGTCCTAAAATTATTTTGCAATAACCATAGACCAAGAATAGGTAAACCAATTCTAAGCCAAAAAAGCAATGCTGGAGGCATCATAATACCTGACTTCAAATTTTACTATAGAGTTATAGTAACAAAAACTGTATGATAGTTGCATAAAAAACAGACACATAGAACAATGGAGCAAACAGAAGACAGAGACAAGCCCACACAGATAGTCATCTGGTCTTTGACCAATGTGCCAAAAACATGTTGGAAAAAAGACAGTCTTCTAAATAAATGGTACTGGGAAACTGGTTGTTTATATGTAGAAGAATGAGACCAGATCCTTATCTTTTATCCTGCACAAAGTTAACTTGAAATGGATCAAAGACCTAGCAACTAGAACAGAAACTATGGAACTCCTAGAAGAAAATCTAGGATCAGGATTCCAACATTTAGGTACAGGCAACAACTTTCTTAGTAGGACTCCTAGAACTCAGGAAATAATACGAAGAATTGGTATACAGGATGGCATCAAATTAAAAGGCTTCTGCACAGCAAATGACACAATTAAGAACAAAAAAAAAAAAAAAAAAAAAAAAAAAAAAAAAAAAAAAAAAGGACCTACAGAATGGAAAAAATCCTTGCTACCTACTCTTCTGGCAGAGAATTAATACAAAGAATATATAAAGAACTCAAAAAACCACCAAAACTCCCAAATAACCTAATCAATAAATGGGCAAATGAAGAAAAAATACAAATGACCAATAAATGTATGAAAAAATGTTCAACATCCTTAACAATGAGGGAAATAGACATCAAAACAACACTGAGATTTCATTTCACTCCAGTTAGAATGGCAGCCATCAAAAATATAGACAACTAGGTGTGGTGGCGCAAGTCTGTAATCCCAGTGGCTTAGAGGCTGACGCATGAGGATTGCAAGTTCAAAGCAGTCTCAGCAACTTAGTGAGGTCCTAAGCAACTCAGCAAGACCCTGTTTCAGAATAAAAAATAAAAAGGTGCTGGGGTTGTGGCTCAGTGACCAAGCACCCTTGGGTTTAAACCCTGATTATTAAAAAAAAAAAAAAGAATACAGACAATAATACCTACTGCATTACTGCATACTGGAGAGGATGTGGGAAAAAAAGGAACGCTTTTACACTGTTGGTTGAATTGTAAATTAACCACTATGGAAATCAGTATAGAAGTCCTTCAAAAGACTTGGCATGGAATCACCAAATAAACCAGCTATACCACTTGTTGGTATTTATCCTAAAGAATTAAAGTGAGCATACTACAATGATACATGCATACCCATGTTGATAGCAGCAAAATTCACAATAGCCAAATTATGGAACCAGCCTAGGTGTCCATCAACAGATGAATGGATAAAGAAAATGTGGTATATCAGAGTTTTATTCAGTCATAAAGAAAATTGAAATTACATCATTTGCAAGAAAATGAATGGAACTTAAGAACATTATGTTAAGTGAAATAAACCAAACTCAGAGAGTCAAGGGTCATATGTTTTCTCTCATATGTGGAAGCTAGAGAGGAGAAAGAAAAAGAAAGGGGATTTCATGAAAATAGAAGCCGACACATGTCCTGTCTTCTGCAGACATACTCCACTGGGTCTCATATTTTAGTTTTCATGATTTCTTGTCCATTTTCCTTCATGAATTGATACTCCTTGAAGGTAGGGACTTTGGGAACTTCTTTGTAGCTTTTTCACACAGCACCTGGGGCAGTGTACACGGTGCCCAACAGTGAACTTCCTAGCAGCCTTCCGGAATTAGACAAGGTGGACATGACATGTTTCAGGAGAAGAGAAGACAGGTAAGAGAGTAGGCTTTGAAATCAGGTTATGTGGGTTTGAGTCCTGGACATTCCCCTTATTGCCAGTATGGCCTCAGAAATTTATCTAATAGGGTCTCAGTTTCCTCATCCATAAATTGGGAACAGTAATTGAACCTAGATCACAAGGCGGTAAGCACTTTCTAAAATTTAATTGCCATAAAAATGATGGTGGTGGTGATGATGGTGGTCTGTCCTCTAGACTCAGGCCCCTCCTGATTGTCTCCAGTTGCTCGGAAGCAGCATGGGTTATCCTCTCTTACCATCAGTTCTCTTCTGTGTTGGCAGAATGGTGTGTGTGGAAAGCATAGGCTCTCAACTTGGGAGACGTGGGCTCAAGTCCTTGGTCTGCCAAATGAGTGACCTTTACCAAAGTCCTTCCCTCCTCTTTTGTTTCTTCATTCATAAAATGGATGTGGCCTCACTAGGATGAGGGGTAGCTTTGGAACATCAAGTTCCTCCTGGAAGGAGTCTGGACCCTCTGCAGGACTGGGTCATGTGCCCACGGCTCTCTGTGTCTCCTCAAGCCATGTTCTTATTCACAGATATTTTTTGAATTTACACTGGGGCAACACTGAGATTTCATAAGTGAGCATCTACTATGTGCTGGGAGCAGAGCAGTGGTTGAAACAAAGCTCTTCTTGGAGATTTCATTCTAGTGGGAAGATAATCAGAACATAGGTCATTAAATAATGATATAATTTTAGTTTGGTAAATGCCAGAAGACTGGGAGTATGCTCTCCTATGGGAGCCCCCCAATCCTTGACACACTGTTTTTATTGCCTGTTTGTGTATCAACTTCCTCTGTCATGACTTCCTGGAAGTCATGGTCCCCTTTCATTTACCTCTGTTGCTCAGGTACCCTGCACAGTACCTAGTCTATAGTAGGAACTCAAAGTTTGTCTCTTTTCCCTATGTTTGCATCTAGTGATCAGCAATTTTCTAATTACAATTTTTCTTTCAATAAATAGTAACTAAAAATCTACCGTATGTCAGCTCACGCAATCTTGCATGGCCAAAGAGCAACGACTGTGGTATATCCTATCATCAAAGAGCTTTTTGTGGAGTGGAGGAGACAGCCACGCAAAAAGGAATATCACAACCAGCTGGGTGAGTACTATGGGCAAGGTTTGCACTGAGAGCTGTGAGGAGTCCCAGGGGACCCACCCTTTATGGTTCTTGAATCTTTCAACAATCCTTTTAGCTCAGACCTCACACAGGGTGAACAAGCTTTGGCTTTTCCCAGAGAAAAACAGAGGGAGTGGCTGGATTTTTACATATGCATGCTGTTGATCAAACAGCAATGGCTGAAAAATAAGACACATTCCCTACTGCTCCCCAGTCCCGCTGTAGATTAGGCCAGTCTTCCTGGAGCTCTGCCACTTCTCCACTGAAAATAGGTACTGTGCCTTAGGACCTGGCTTCCCAGCATGAAGCTCCAAGTCCTTGGCCCATGCCCATGGCAATCAACCAGGCTTTTGCCCACCACTACTCATATCCATGCAGAGCTGCCATCAACTCCTGGCAGGCCTTAACCTCTCCCAGCCTCCACTTCCTTATCTGCAGAGTGGGGACAGACACTAACAGATGGGCTTTCACCTCTTGCTTGCTGCCATTCACCCATTCGCCCCTGCTACTTCATGCTTATTATCCACTGGGTGGATGGCAGGTGCGGGGGATGCAGAAATGAATGAATGAGATCAATCTCTCACCTTCATGGAGCCTATATTCCAGTGAGCGGGTAAGAAAAAAATGAATAAAAATCAGAAGCACATAGTATGTGGGATGGTGATGAATGTTATGAATAAAAAGCAGGGGACAGGGACAGGGTGATCCTGGGGGCTGTGCATGGAAGTGTAATTCTAAATACAGTGCTGATGAAGTTCTCCCTGAGAAGATGATCTCAGAGCAGAGAGGTAAAGAAGGCAGGGGGGCAAGTCATGGGGTAATAGGAAGAGCAGATGGTCTTTGAAGATCAAATCAATTCCCTTTC
The DNA here is from genome assembly GCF_902686455.1 of Sciurus vulgaris. Taxonomy (NCBI): domain Eukaryota; kingdom Metazoa; phylum Chordata; class Mammalia; order Rodentia; family Sciuridae; genus Sciurus; species Sciurus vulgaris. Next base: position 47,498,023 of record NC_136461.1, read on the forward strand.
CCCTTCCTCCTTCTTTCCTTCCTTTTTGTCTTCATATATTTATTTCAAAATATATTTTTACTACTATGCTAGGTGAAGTGCATTGTATTAAATCATATGAGTTGGAAGAAGGCTTCTCGCTTTCAAGATGTGCAAAACCATCAACAGAAATGTCTAAGATCAACTTAGAGTTTCAGTGGAAGGTATTTGGGGTTTACGCCAGAGAAAGGGTAACCACTCCTGCAGGAACCCCAGGTGGTTTGGGGAAGCCTCTGGGCCTTTTCTCAGAATAACATCTTAGAACATGTAAAATAAAATGCAGGTGGTTACAAAGAGAGCCAATTATTTTCAAGAAGTTAACAAAGGACATGGTAAAAAATTCAAACCGTGTAATGATTTACGTGCTTTTTTATTTACGCTTTCAATAATAGATCTACAGATCTGAACTATTATAATTTTAAAATACAGATGAGTCAAGACGCACCTTTGAGAAAATCTGTAACAACTGGCAAGTGAATGAAAAGAACTGATTTCTGAGGCAATGAATCTCAGGTACCACTGGAACCACTGTGAATTGTGCCTGCATTTGTAACTGAAGGAAATGTTAAATTTTAGGTAGAGGAGAGTGAACGTAAATGTGTGTTTTTCTCATACAAACACAAAACTGATCTGGCCCGAGGTTTAGAACCCCCGTGCAAAAGATGGCAGACCCTGAAAGCATGGAGGAGGGAAGAGAAGAACATTTCCAGAGCAGGTGGTGCCTTAGCAGGGTTCTGAGAGAAGTGGACATAGGGGATTCCAGGAAGAGGAAAGATCAGGCAGCCCACTGTCACATGCATCATTTGGGGACTGAAGTTTAGGTTGGCAAGAAAACAGGGTTTGTGTACGTTTTGGTGGAAATGAAACCAGGAGTTAGATTATGAAGAATTGTGGATCCTGAGCTACGGGGTTGATGAGAAGGTGGTGGGGAGCCCTTGAGGAAGTAAAGAAGAAGAAGAACACATCAGTCAGAGGTGCACATCAGAAAGATCACTGACAGCTGGAGGTGATGGATTGGAAAGTGGAGGCTGGAGACCAACTAGGAATGAGTCTAGGCCAAAAGCAGCTATGTGTTCAGAAAACTGCCCACAGAGGCAGAGAAGAGGAGGTGGGCCCCTGAGACACCTAAGATGCTGCAACCTTCACAGAACTTGATATCGATGGAGAAGAGTCAGGCAGAGGGAGGGATCACAGCAAAGTGCAAGTCCGCAGGTTCTCTGTGCTCAGGGGATCACCACATGTGCTGCAAACCTCTTTGCCTTTGCAGAAACCCTCTCTTTTCCTGGGGCTCCCTCTCCTCTGTGTTACCTCTTCTTTCCTGGATCCCAGGTCACCTCACCTATTTCTCTTCTTTCATCTTGCTGGGAGGCTTTCCAGGAAATGGCAGGTTATCAGAGCTTTGACCTTGCCTGACTCTGCCCAGAACCCTGAGCTCCTTGGTCTTGGTTAGAGGCCTTCAGTTTCCTCCGGGTCCTGGGTAGTATCAGCCTGAGTATGGGCTCTCAATTTCCCTGGGGAAGCGAGGGGGGGACATCAGCCCAGTGACTGGCAAGTCAAAGAGAACTGCCTGTCCATCTGTGAGCCAACAACAGTCACACTGGAAGTCAACAAGGGAAATGGAAAGGGAGAGACGCAGCCTCCACAGGGGCTCACGCCCTGGGACCTGTGCCAGCGTGAACAAGGTTTTCCGGGTGAGGATTTCCCCTCGTAGAATGAGAATAGCAGTTGAAGGCAGGGAGAGAGAGAACGGCATGTGCTTTCCAAAGAGCTTTCCTTCCACATTGTCTTATTTATTAAAACTGCATGAAAACTTGTGCAGGATGTGTGCGCGCACGCGCGCGCGTCCTCATGCACACACAAGCACACTTAATTTCTGATTTTCAGATGGAGAGAATAAAGCCAGAGAAGCTAAAGGATTTGCATATGGCCACCCAGCTAGAAAGGCATGGAAGGTAGGTGTGGAAGTGGGTTGGGAAGAACACACTCCTCAGGACCCTTAGGTTTGCAGTCAAGAATGGTTTCAGAGAAAGGATTTGGGATTAAAGAAGTTCCACCAACAAGAAGGATTGTCATTATTTCCCATGAGGTCCGGCTGCTGCTCTCTCCTTCCTCTAGCCCAGCCTCCACATCCTTGCTAGAGTCAGCCCCTGCAGCAGAACAGGAAGGGGCAGTGGCTTTTCTTGGTTGCTGTTGGCATGATTTGTCTCAGACTGTCTCCAGGCTCCTCTCCTGACACTGTCCCTCACCAATCCTCTACTGTCAAGCTACCCATGGTGGTGCTGGCCCCTTGACTCGCTCAGACTTTTGTACTACTAAACACACTGCTTCTCATTCCTGGGGATGCAGGAGGTGCACAGAAAGTGGGAGGACACCTCTTTCCATAATCACATATTCCCAAAGCAGCACTTGCTGCTTAAGGTTGAGGTAATCCGTTATTATGACAGTTGATGAGACACAGTAAATGACACTAGAAAGAGTGTGAATGCAAGATCTTGAGACAGGAGAGGTGGTCAAAGGTGCCACCCTTCTCATTTGCAACCTCCCAGTCGGCCAAGACTGCCACCCTGGCCCAGCGCCCCTGGCCCAGTGCCTACTACACACATCGGAGGCCACCAGGATATCTCTGTGAAAGGACCAAAAGAAGAGGAGAAGTGAAGTCACAGAGAAGTGCATCCGTCCCTCCTCTGCTGGGACTCCCCCTTAGAAATTTAAGTAGGCTGTCAGTGGGTCAAGAGCACAGCTGGGGGAAGAGGAGGTGGAGAGACCCAGGAAAGAGGAAGAGGAGAAGGAGAAGTGGAGGCGGAAAGGAACAGGACTGGGGAGGGAAGCTGGAAGCGGGAGGGGAGTTAGAGGAGGAGGCCCAGTGGGAATTCAGCTGCCTCTAATAACCACCTGCGACCTCTGGCAGCTGCGGGAGGAGAAGTGTAGCCTGCCCACAGGACAGAGGTGAGAGGGCACTTCCTCTAAGAACATGGAGGCCTAGGAATCTGCATACTCCCATCTAGGGCTGCTTGCTCAGTGACACACAGCCCAGGCCACCTGGATCTGGTTTCCTGCTCAGTGCTGCCAGCTTAGGGTCAGACCCTGGGAAGGCTGGCTCACCCGGTCCAGGTCACATGACACTAGGTCAGGATGATGCTCCTAGCAGCCAGTGAGGCTGGGGTGAGGATGTGCAGTCTGCCCCAGAAGCTGTGGACTGTGAAGTGGGCAAGGATGTTCAGCATCTTCTGAAAGGACACCTGAACCACAGGGGGATGTGGGTAGGGCTCAGGGAGAAGGAATAAATACCTAAGTTTTAAAAAGTGCAAAACTGGAGAGAGTTTTTGTGTAGACCTGGAGGTGAAAGAACTCTAAGCTGTAAGATAAAGAAAAACCTCCTTCTCTGAGTGCCTGCTGTGCGTGAGACCCTGGAGAAGAGCTGAAGATAGGGAAATCATCACCAGTGGCCCTATGCTCTGCACGTTCGCCATGTGCCAGGGACTTTGCACCACTGTCTCACTAAATCCACACTGCCACCTGCATGAGGTGGGTCTAAGTGCTCACATTTACTCATCAAGAATCTCAGACATTCTGTCACTGGATGGAGACACTCCCCCCACCTACACCCCCACTAATCAAGCCCCCTTGCTTTACTGCTACAGAAAATGAGGCAGGGAGGACAAGCACCTCCAGCGCATTGTCCCATGGCAAGAGCTGGGGACAGAGCTGAGCCCTCTGGCTGGGGTATGAGGCCTCTCCATCCCCACACCCATCCTCTCTGAAGTGTTTCAGGGAGGGAGCACCTGTTGGCAGGATTTCCAGTCATCTCCTCAACTGGTGGCAGCTTCTTTGTTTCCCAGGGCCAGGTCACATTGGGTCCTCCCCAGGAGGCTCCCAGGGTGGTAGTGACAGCACACCCACATTCTGATGGAGTCCAAGTGCTGAGGGAGACACAGGAGAGGAGCAGCAGGAGGGAGGGAGAGAGGGCAGGTGGCAGGAGCTGGGGCTCAAGCCAGTGTTCCCTGTAGAGCGAGGGCAGGCTCCGGGGACTGGCTTCCTTGTAAACAGTGTGCGGCCAGCTCTAAAAATACCTCTGCCCTAGACAGGGCATGCTGAGCTCCTCTGGCCTCCTCCAGAGCCTTCCCGGGGGGCCTTGTCCCTTTCCTGAGAGGTCAAGGGGATGGGAAGAAAGTTCACTGGAGAAGGGTAGGATTTCCTTAGCAAAGAAAGTCTAACAATATTTCCTTCCTCTGCAAAACAGGAGGAGAACACTCCGTGGGTTTTATTAACAACAATATGAGGCAAAACACAGGTTCCCTGGGCCCCGGTTCCTGCTTCTTTAAAATGAGGCCTGGACCTTACTCAGGTTCACAGACTGAACCTGATTCATAGCCTGAGCAGAGAGCTGGGAGGAGACTACTGGGCGGGAATCTCCAGCTGTTCCCCTCATTAGGCCTGTGACCCATGACTCAGCCACTTGATGCCTCAGTTTCCACAATTATATGAGGGGACAATAATAGTGTTTACCACACTTGGCTATGGAGAGGATTAACTGTGATGCTGAACAGAAGGCTCCTTATGAGGTGCCTTTTACGTGGTAAACTCCGATTATTATGGTATAGGGAGGATATGACTATTTTCCGAATAACTGAATACTTAGTTTAATGGGAAATTTAGTAGGTAGGCAGAGAGTGGTGTGGATAAGAGGCTGAAAGCATCTGAATCATAGAAAGTCTGTTGTTTGACAGATGGGGAAACTGAGACCCAAGATGTGGCAAGGAGTTGTCCCAGGTCAGATGCTGTGTTAGCAGTGTGATAAGACCACTAAATAGCCTGTGTAGCTTTAGGTCTGTTCCACTAGGAGTCAGGAGAAGGAAGCCCTTCATTTATGTGGCACATTAAAGCTTGGAAAGCACTTTCTAGAAGGAGACAAACTCAGCAGATGACTCTCAGAGGACTGAGCTCCATGGTGGGGTACACTTGATAGGCCTGAGCAAGGACATAGCCAAATAAGACTCACCCTAGGGATTGGTGGCTGGGGTGCGAGGCATCTGTAGACCATGTCCTTGGACCCAAGGACCATGGAGGACAGGCACTAGCAGGAAGAGCTTTGCTGTACTTGGAGAATCTTCTAGCTCTATGCTGTTCAGTTTGGTAGAGATACTAGCCAAATGTGACTACTGAACATTGGGAATGTAGCTAGTCCGAATTTCAAAGACTTCGTTGTAAAAAGAATGTGAAATATTTCATTGATAATTTTTAATGGGTTACCCATTGAAATGATATTTTCAGTTGTATTGGGTTAATTAGGATACATGATTAAAATTTTTTACGTGTGTGTGTGTGCATGCACTGTGCTACTGGGAATTGAACTCAGGCACTCTACCATCTAACTACATCTCCAACCCTTTTTAAATTTTTCTTTTGAGACAGTACTTGCTAAGTTGCTGAGGTTGACCTTGAACTTGTGATCCTCTAGTCTCAGTCTCCAGGCATGTACTGTGGCACCTGGCTTTTTTTTTTTTTTTTTTTTTTTTTTTTTTTACTTTTAGCCTGTGGTTCCTGGAAAGCTGTAAATCACCTATGTGTTTTGTACACAACTTTCTGTTGGGCAGTGCTGCTCTAACCATGGCATTAGTGTGACAACAGAAGAGGCTTTCTGCAGGTAGTGAGCCTCTTGTCACTGGAGGTATCTGAAAAAGGCCTTGTTCATGGAGTTCTCATAGCTAGATGGATAAACTCTAATCCCTCCAACTCCGACTCAACGACAGTTCCCAGACAGTGATCTGAGGAGCTCTTGTTCCTTGGAATATGAGATGTCACAGGAAAAAAGGCTGGTGACTGATCTTATATGGGAAATTCTTGCTTAAATGAAGGTTAATTCCTTTAATCTAAGACTTCTCAGAGCCTTGTAGACGTGGAAGTAAGTTGGTCTTTCTAAATGCTGTCTGCAGCATTAAATGAGTTAAATGGTGGGCCTTCATGCTGTATATAGTATTCCCCTGATTAAATTGGGCACAGGGCCTCCATCTCATAGAGCATGAGCAGGAAATAATTTATTGTTAAGTTCATTCCTTGAGAATCACTGTCCTCAAGTTCTCCAAAGAAAGTGGATTCTGTTGCCAGACAGCACTGAGTTCATATTCTGGCTGTTTTGTAGATGACCTTGGACATGTTGCTCTACTTTCATCAACTGTAAAATAAAAGGAAGAATATGTGTCACTCAGGAGAACTTTGAAGATTATATTTTAGAAGGCACATAGAAAATGCATTGTGGTGGCTGATATAATAGTCATTCTAAGAACGGTGGTTCTAATTAACTACAGCGCAGAGAGGGAACGCAGTTTTGCCAAACTCACACAGGAGATTAATGATCATGTGAGGCCTTGAATCTGAGTGTGTGGGCCCTCTAGTTTACTTCATTCTCTTTACCAAGCAGTAGCATGTAAGAAATCCAGTTCACCAGGAAAGATGAGAAGCCTCCCCAAGTTTGGTGCGGTTTTATAGGGCAATTTTAAATGGGAGACAAATGTTTTCTTCTTTTCCTTGTCCCTAGCCTTGGCCAAAGGAATCACAACCAGGCCTGGCAGGCTTCCCCTTTCCCCTGCACAGGTTTGGTTCCTGTTCAAGCAGGTCCTTGGAGCCCCCCGCAGAGGGGCTGCCCTTATCAGCCGGCTCCAGGCCAGAGGAGGAATCCTCGGGTCACATGTGGCTCCCTGGAGGGAGGGAGACCTTGTAAATAAACACAGCCCACACAGAGGAAGGGGGAGGGTCAAGGGAAAAGAATCCTTGACATTTTAGTGACTGGGCTAGGATTAAAGGCCACCAGGCATAGCCCTTATTGGCCATTTCTGCAAGGAATGACAAATCCATGCAGCTTCCCTGGGTGACGGGGCTGTCTTTAAATAGCCCTGGGAGCTGGGGCATTCCCAGTGCACTGCGGGCTTGATCCAGGCCTAATCCCTTGCCCAGGACTGACCTTTCACAGTTTACAGAGCACTTTATCTCCTGGCTCGGTGGAGTTTCTCAGAACCCTCCTGAGAGAAGGGAGGTTTATTATCACCCCCAATTTACAGATGAGAAAACTGAGACCCTGGGGGTGAGTGACAGGCTCTTGGCTGCACAGCTTTAAGTGTTGAGTCTGGACTGAGGACAGTGTATATTCTGGCTCCAAATTCAGAGATCTTTCCACCCCCCATAATGTCCTCTGCCACAGTGTTCATTTGTACCCAGCACTTAGCTTCATGTGCTGTGTGAGCCACAGTTCTGCCCCAGGGAAGTCCACAATCCAGTGACAAGAGAAGGTGGAATGGATGGAGCTCAGTGAAGGAAGCCAGTCAAGAAAAGCTATACTGTATGGTCCCACGTGTGGAAACTCTAGAAATGCACGTAGATCTACAATGACCGAAAGCAGATCCACAGTTACTTGGGGAAGGGAGACTAAAGGAAAGGAAACTTTTGGGGTGATGGATGTGTTCACTCTCTGAATGGTGTGGAGTGTTTCACTAGTCTGTACATATCAAACTATACATTTCAAATACACGTACTTTACTGTATGTCAATTACACCCCCATAAAGCTGTTACCAAAGAGAAAGATAAGTCAGGAGAGAATGAAGGAAGTTGGCTGGCATATAATTAAGTAACCATGAGCGTTTTTTTAATGTGAGCCTAAGTATTATGGACTCATGGGAAAAGGAGAGAAAAACTCACAGATGGGAGAGCTCAGCCCCTGTTGAATCAGGGTTTCAACATGGCTCAAGGTATGGATATGAAGGATAAAGATGGAAGATGTAGGTAGAGTCTGTTAGGGTAAAAGAGAGTGGAATATTACATACACACACACACACACAACAACAACAACAACCCCTTTCTTTTCAATTTTTGGAGGCTTGAAGTTAAAGCCAACAGCTGCAATCCTCTCTTTTTCTTGGGAAATTCAGACACACACCCTACTTGGCAGCAGCTGGTTTCGCTAATAAGATTTCTTCCCTTCTCCTTCCCTCTCCACGCAGCTCATCCCTTCAGCTCCAGCCTAGGCCCCTGCCCTCTCAGATTTCCTCTTTGAACTAAACTGCCAAGTGCTTGCTGGCTGAGCCCCTGACTGCCTCGGCTCCCGAGGCTCTGGGCACCCTCAGTGCAAATGGCTTGTTTCCCAGGCCCTGGGGACCCCATACAAGCTTCTTCTAAATCCCACAGTAAGAAGGAGGTTTGGAGAGATTAATGGAGGAGTGTGATGGGATTCTAGGTCAAAACAAAAATCTTCTTGTCCTTTCTCTTCCATATCATTTGGCTCAGTAATTGATACATGACTATAGGAAAATTCTGAATAATGAACTAATTAAGATATATTGTGGATAAAGCAGTCAGAAATTCAAGAATTGTTAAGATGATGAATTGGCTAACTTACTCCCCAAACAATTTTGATCACTGCTCTTAAAGTGTGTAAATCATTAATTTGAGTTTGAATGATCCTACTAGTCATAGCTTTATATAAGGACTCTCCCAATGTTAGATGAAACCCACATAGAAATTGTAAAAACTCCTGCTTTTCAATTTCCTTGGCATGTTTGTTGATTCTAAACTGCTCCTTTTCAAAAGTTTCCCTATTAATTAAATAAATCAGTCAGCCACATTCCCTGTGTCTAACTCAGCATTCAAGTGTAAGCTCAATTCTGGAGTCAGCTTTCCAACCTTGGCTTAGAGGCATTAGTCACTAGGAGCAAAATGTGGCATCTGAACAGCTGTTTTTGGTTTTCAGAGTCCAAGGCCTACGTGTCTGAAGAAAGAAGAAGGTGGAAGTTGGGGAAAGGGAACCAATATTTATTTACTGAACACCTACCCTGAGACAGGCACTAGGGACTTTACAAAGAGCATCTCTTAATTCTCTAAAGAGTCCACTAATGTGTCCTGTCTTCACTGGGCATAGCAAGGGTAAGAGCTGGTCTAAGATCATATAATTCATAAGTGGCAGAGCTGGGACTGAAACCTAAGCAAACTGACTCTACCTTATACTCTTAAACACCCTCCTATATGTGCCTTTTTTAACCTTTCCAATCCCAAAATATAGGTGCCTTATTATCATATCTTTTTCCAGGATGAGAAAACAGAGGCTCAGAAAAGAAGTATTTCCTACATAAACTAAACTCTAGATTAGAACTCTGTGATCCTGAGGAAATCACTTCACCCAACCACCCATCCATCCATCCTCCATCTGCCCGTTAATACTTACTCTGCCCTAAGGATTATCTTGTTCCTTGAAATGAAAAGATCTGTACAATCTAGTTCCTGCTCTTCAAGAACTCATAGTCCAGTGAAAAGATAAACACCTAAACAACAATAAGAAAAATGATTGCAACATGAGAGGTACTATAAAGGAACTATAAAAAGAGCTCCAGGAACATAGAAGAAAAAATATCAAATTACCTGGTGAATAAAGCAAGGTAGGCTTTAGAGAGGAGGGGACATTGGTTTATAATTATATGCTCTCCAGGCAGAGAAAAAGGGAGGGGTGACTACTTCAGGCAGAGGGCATCCAAGCGAAGACAAGCAGAGTGGCTGCCACCTGCTTCAAGCACCATCTCTCCAATTCCCACAATTCTTAAAGTAGGTATTATTCAGACCCCGTTAGGGAAGAGGAAACGTGGGCACAGAGAGCTTCAGGACCTCGTCTGTGATTTAGTAAGGAAGAGCTGGGTTCAACCCTGGGCAGCCTGGCTTCAAAGCCCATACTCTTAGCCACCCAGTGCTCAGTGTTTGGCCTCTCCTGCTAGGAGTCCTTCATAGTGAGGGCCAGAGACTGGCCACACAGGCGGGAATCAGGCTCTAGGGTCTTTCTCTATGCAAGCTTTCCTTCCCCAGGCCTTAGATGATTTTGGACTTTGGGATTCTATGAAAGCATCAGTACTGTGGTGTATGTGAGTGAGTGCCTGTGTGTTGAGGAGGGACATCCTACTCCATTTCTGTATAATGGAGCCACACAGGGGAACCATAGATGAACTTGTTTGCTTTTGACTGAAACCACATCTCTCATTGAAAAAAATAGTGTCTCATGTTCAGCTGGATTGTCTTGGCTTAAATGTCAGTATTTGAGTTCTTGTTCATATTCTATTTTCCCTCACCAGTCAGAAAACTCCATGGGACAAAGTCCTTGTCCACCTTCTCTACCATGAACCCAGTGTCTACCCCACAGTAGGTACTCAATAAATATTTGTTGAATGAGTATTTGTTGAGTGAACTCTGTGCCTTTGATTAATTGAGAGAGTAAGTAAACTAATTGTGGGTTAATAAATCTAGATCGGTTAACAAAATATCTCACTCCGTGCAATTAATGGGGTGGGAGGCAATAGCATAAGGGTCTTTGAAGACGAAACTGGGGGACTAACAGCTTAGACCAGCGGGTTACACAAGTCAAGGTGTGCTTTTTAAAAATTCGCCTTCAGGACTACAGATGGAGACTTCAAATGGGGCTTTCCAGGTGCTTCTCAGGTCTCCAGATGAGTGTTTGGGGATGGCAAGTTTGGGTTCTTTCCTGCTGTTTGGTTTCTTTCCCATCTCATTCAACTGGTGCTTGAAGACTGATCTCACAAAGCACTGTTAACAAGGACACCAAGGCAGCGCCCACACCCTGGGCACTTCTCAAGGCACGCTTCGCCGATTCAGAGGCGGGCTTTATTAGTCTCCAGCTTACAGTCAAGGGAGCCGCAGCTCGCCGTCCTGCGGCTGGCAGTGTCGCGAAGGCTGGCAGCCGGCGGCGGGGGCCCGCGTCCGGTGCGCCCGGGGTCCCGGGCTGCTGCGCGGCGGAGGCGGCCGCCTCGGGCCAGGGCCGGGGCGGGGGCCACGTCAGCCGCGCTCCGCCCAGCCCCGCGGCCTCCCCAAACAAGGCAAGGCCGGGCCGCGAGCGCTGGCGCCCCGGCGGTCTGCTGGTTTCAGTTTCTGAAGAGCCGGCCCTGGGCGGAGGCGGGAGGAGGGTTCTGGAAGGCTTCCAGCAGATAGCACAGAACTCCCCGCCGCCGGAGCCACCCACCCGGACGGCGCGCTGCCCGGGCGCCGCGCTGCGGCCTCGTCCCCGCGGGCCCGCCGCGCACCGGCCTCCGGACACCCGAAGTCCGGGTCAAGCTGGGCTCCCTGCAGGACTTCTGGGCTCGCGTGGAGAGGCCAGCGCGGCCACCGCCCTGCAGGCGCCGCCCGCCGCTGCCTCCGCAGGCCCTTTCCCTCCCGCCCAGCGCTCCTGTCCCGACGTGCAGCAGGCCTCTTGGAATGCCTGTGTTCTTTCTGAGAAAGAAGCAGAGGGACACACACGCAGCAGTCCCTGCGTCGGGCGTGCTTTTCGGACAGGCAGACCTGGTCTGAACGCCAGTCCTTGTCAGCCGGGTGACCTTTGTGCACATTTCTTAATCTCCTGCGAACTCATCATCCTCATCCATAAAATGGGGATAATGATACCTATCTTAAAGATATGTTCCGAGGATTAGATTAGATAAACATAGATTATACATATTAAGCACTTAGTGCCCGCAATCAATGGCAATTAACATTATTATTAATTATATTGTTATTACGAATGACTAATCATGACACTTAGGATTATTAATGCCACTGTGAGCATAAGTGTAAAAAATAGGCTCAATTAAATTTTTTTTACTGAGGGAAATAGTTTTATGAGTGGCAAATAAAGAAGGAGAAATAGCAGTGGGTCAGGATGTATAAACACATCTCAGTATTCAACAGCTTCATAAAGCAGGTGTCATTACCCCCATCTGCAGATGAGGAAATTGAGGCTCCTACAGACTGAGTAATTTGCTCACTTCACTCACTGAACTAGTGCCTGGTGTCCTGGCCCCTCCCGTGTCTGTCCCCGTCCCAGTCTCTCTAGTGCCTTAACTGTGTCCCTTAACCCCAGCTGCCTCAGGTCTGTTTTCCTTAGCAAAGGTGGTTCCATCTACAGAGTGCCTTCCTCCCTTCTCCCGCTCACCAACCTGGAGGAAACCTAGCGGCGTCTGAAACCAGATAAAGGTCACCTACTGCTCTGTGCCCACTATAGCACACCACTGCACTTTCCCCTCTGGAGGGAGACTTTCCCAGGCAGCCGCTACACACCTTTTCACTTTGAGAGTCAATAGGGTGCCGTGGTTAAGGTCCAGGTCCAGGAGCCCAACTGCCCTTTCTTGGCTGTACTATTTTACTGGTTGAGTCTAGAATAAATGACTTCACAAGGAGATTAACAGGAAAATCAGCCTCAGTGGATTGCTGTTGGGATTAAATGAGTGAATATGTAGAAGGGCCTTTGAACCTCTAAGTGACAGATGCACAATGAATAAGGACAGGATCCTGAAGGTTCTGGAAGCTGCTTAGTAACAGAAAGTGAAAGTAGAATCTAGAGTTTGGGTAGGTATCAGAGACCATGGCTTCCATCCCTTTCCTATCTAACTTCATGTATGGACTTGGGCCTACCTCTTCCTCTCTTGCAATTTATTTCCCTGTCTGAATAAAGAGAACTTTGGCTGCCATTGCTAGATGATCTCCACAGGGTCATGTTAAATGACATTAAAGGTCACATCTTTGTCTCTAAGAATTTTATTAGTGCATCATCCCATGTTAGAGCTCATATAAAGGAATAAGTGGTTGCTACTGGAAACATGAGACCCAACCATTGGTTTCCATGAATCCACAGGTAGATAATTGTATCACTGTGATAACTGCAAGCTTTTACTGGGCAGGTCCAAGGGTCTTCTTTGCCCCCTTTATTTTTCTCCAGGATCCTGTAAAGAAGGCACTGCCACAATCCCATTCTACAGCTCAGGAAATAGAGGCTCCCAGGTTAAACAGCCTTTGATTAGCTGGGTAGGGAGCAGGAGGCTCTTTAGAAAGACTAATTCCCACCACCAGCCAGAGTCCTAGTGCATGCTCATTCTAATCCCTCGGGGGACAGCAGCCTCTTATCTTTCAGGCATTTCCATTCTTAACATCCTGACTTGTTGTAAAGAGCCATGCTGCCATTTTTATATTAATTTCATGACTTAAATATTAGCTTCACCATGTCCTCTAGGAGCCTCAGTTTCCTTATCTGTTAATCAGACTCTAATTTCCACATGGTCACTGTGACACTAGATGATCAAAGAGGAGCTGGTGTAGGTAGATGATAGTCTAAGGCTTTGTCATCTGTTGGACTCTAGTTCATGCTTCAAGACCCAGCCTTTGTTGCCTTCTCTGTGACAACATTGGTAGCCCCCTGGACATTGCTGCTTCTCACTGAGGACAACCTCGTATTTTGTCTGTCTCCTTGCACAAGTCTCAGATGTTGTAGGTTCTTAGTAAGAGGTTGTCAAGTGAGTGGTTACTCTCTAAGAGGGGTTTTGTTTTTTTTTTTAAACTTTTTTCTTTCCAGTCATCAAAAGAATAAAAATGTTCATAAGAACATATTAAGTCTGTATACCTGAAGACCGAAAAGGAGACTGGAAATACAAATACGTCTAAATGAAGGCCAAGAAATGTTTAGGAAAGTAACAAGAAATGCCCAGGCATCCTTGCTGCTGTGGTGAAATGTTCAAAGCTTTATGAAGCCTCTTTGACAGTTCTTTAACTTCAAAATGTCAACATTAACTCTGTGCTAAAAAGAATAAGACTTTTTTTCTTTCTACTCTTCTATATCTTTTTTAGAAAACAAGAATGTATTACTTTTTCGTTAACGAGTATGTTTTTCCTTTAATAAATACTACTTTTTAACAGGAAAAGTTTTCACTAAAAACATATAAAATGTGAAACAGAAAAAATAGTTCTCTATGAGCATCAAGAGGCTATTTAGACAAATCCATTTATTTTATATTCCAAAAATTGTGTTGGGAGAAGAGAACACGTAAGACTAACCAACACACAAGGGTCCAAATAATTTAAGTGATTAAAGAATCCTCATGGCTTGTAAGTGGCACAGTTGACCTTTGAACCCAGATCTTTGAATCTGTGTCTCCTGATCCCTGTGCAGCCCTCCTCCAATTCTTTTGGATTGGTAGAAGGCATCTGAGCAGGGATACTCTTATCTTGTCATCCCTGGAATTAGAATGTGAGCTCCATGCCTCCACTGGAATTATTTGGATAAAGTTAAACTATGCACAGTCCCAAAAATCAAAGGAGTCAAAGAGAAATATTGTGCATGGCTGCATCATGGGCTTTAGAGTCAGGCAAGCTGGGGCTCAGATCCTGATCCCTCACTCACTGACCGAGTGCCTTTGGTCAGTTACTCACCTACTCTGAGGCTGATATTCCATTCCCTTTGGCTTTGTTCAATAATGATAACCATGTTTCTTATAGCATTCAGTGAAATTTTAATGAAATAGTGGGTGTAAAGCACTCACTGGATTTTGGAAGTGGTAAACATTTAATAAATTAATACATTATTATAATTACCTTTTCTATTCTGATTCTCAGACTTGAATTGAAGGAAGGTTTATAAATTTCAAATAGGAACCATACAAATTATTCTGTTCTAATACAGTCACACATCACTTAGTGACAGGCTGTGTTCTCAGAAATGTGTCATTAGGTGATTTTGTCATTGTGTGGAGATCACAGTGTACTTAGGCACAGTAAGTAGGCTACAGTGTCACTAGGTGATAGAATCTTATGGGACCATCTCTTACATGCCATCCATCTTGACCAATATATCATTATGTGACATTCAGGTGCCGATCCTACAAGTGGCTTGACATAAGAAGCCTGTCCTCTGAGGAGGTGGTGATTGAGACAGGATCATATATGGAGGAGTCTGCATGACTGATCTCCTGTCACCAGGCATTTTTCTATCTCCTAGATTCCCTAATATCACTTTTATTTTGACATGGGCTTTGCAAAACTTCCTGGTGGGCAGTTTTAGTCATCCTTCTTAGCAGTTTGCAAGAGTCTATTATGAAGCCAGGGATCATGGAAGATGTCCTGATGTGTCAGAAAAAGGAAAAGAGAAGGAAGGTGGATCCTCATGCTCATTCATTCAGAATATTGGTTACTAGTTCTTCCTAGAGCATTGGTCTTGTCTTTTCTTTTCTTTTCTTTTCTTTTCTTTTCTTTCTTTGACCCCCACAGACTTCTATCATTGAAAAGAAAAGCAACCATGGTACCCTGTCATCGACAAAAAGGAAGCCATTTGCTCAAGTCTTCACCTACTCATTTGACATATGCATTAGAAACCTACTGCATTGGAAACCGCACTAAGCTCAGACATGCAAGTTGTGTAAACTGTTTTTATGGAACACGAACTCTGACAGACCTGGTTCAAACCTCTGTTTCTTCAGTTCCCAGATTTGATCTTGGGCAGATTAGCTACTTATCTCTCTGATTCCCCATCTCAGCCATGACATCACCTATTCCAGTTCAAAACCCTCAGAATCCTTTTATTCTCCTCTTTAACTCTCTGCCTAATGTTTAATCAGTCACAGCAATTGAATGAATTGAATGAATTTTCACCTTAGTATCCAATTTGGTCAGCAAATACTCATCAAGAGCCCGCTGTGTCCCAGGTCCTCTCTCTGCTGGCACAGGTACCTGCTCCCAAGGAGCTCCCTTACTGGTCAGGTACATCCATAAACACAACTCCCCATGGAAAATGACATGTAGGGATAATACAACCCCACTTTTATTGTATGCTTAATCACAGTCAGACACTGAAGTGCTTAATATGTATTAAATCATTTAATCCTTACAATAATCAAGGGGATGGGTACTGTTATCATCTTTACTTTCTAGATAAGGAAGCCAAGGCACAGAGTGACTAAACAATTTATCCAAAATCACATAGCTAGTGAGCAGTGGAAACAACATACCATGTCTTAAAAATGACAGCTTAAAAGCAGTGTTATTAACCACACTGAACTCTGTTGCTGCTTCCAGAGCATAGCAGAGGGGTTCCTGGGTCCCAGAGGAGGAACTTCTAGCCACATCTAAAGGCCCTCATCGAGCTGCCCTCTATGCTGAGCTTAGGTTAAGCCAGTCCCCACCTCCGTCAGTCCAGTCATCTGCAGCTGTGCCAGAGGGAGCTTTTTAATCAAATCCAGTGGTTTTGTTACTGCCCTGCTTCACATTTGACAATGGCTTTCCATCTCCTGCAGGGAAGAGTCTGATCTCCTCAGCGTGACCAGGAGAACTCTGCATGCAGTGCTTGGCTAGCCCTTGGCCTTGCCCTCACCTCCCTGCTCTCAACCACCCTGGATCACTGCTGGGCCGCTGAATGCAACATGCTCTCTTCCACTTCCGCACGCTGAGATCCAGCTCCCTCGGCTCCAGTGGATCCTTCCACACACAGCTTCCTTCTGCGATGCCTTCCAGGATCCCGCAGGCAAAGTGAAGAGCTGTCAACAGTATGTTCCTCAGACCCCAAGTACTTTTATTTTAGCTTTTCTCCAATGGAATTGGAACAGCTGAGCTTTGAGTCTGTCTCCTTCATTACACAGTGAGCTCCTTGAGCAGTACTTCCCAACTCCTAACAGGGCTGGTCAACAAGAGAACTCTTTGAATGAATGTATGAGCAAATGAATGAATTTGTATTAAGAAAAGGATCAGGCTTTGAGTCTTTTTAATTGTTGCAGCTCCTATCATAGAGCTGAGGATATGTAGTATTGGTTACATACTGATTCTTCTCTTACCCATCTGTGGGGTACAATCATGTTCAAATAAAACTATGACAGGGTATATATCATCTGTGAAGTCAAAGCTGTACCATGATTAAAGCACTGGACAAATGGTTTGGAGATCTGGGTTGTCATCCAGGTTCTATTACCAATTTGACAGGGTGACCGTGGGTGAGATGTTAACGTCTCTGAGACACCACGTTCTCAGCTTTAAAAGTCCGAGGGAGCATGGATGCTGAAGAACTTTGCCAAAGATGCCCACGACGTGATTCCTCCAGTTTACCTCCAAGTATCTGTCTTACCTGAATGCCCTGAATGCTACTGTGGGCCACGGGGCAAGGCTTTTCCACCTTTTCTCCTCTTCTTGGCTTAAGTCCAGGAAGATTTCCATCTGTACTTTGTCTGTGAGCCAGACTCTGAACCAGCAATTGGAAAAACAGGCAAGTTATATGTGTCCAGGTGTATCCTGTCTATAGACCGAGCTGTAAGGCCAAGTTTGTTCCCAGAATAGAGTGCACACGTGCAGGTGTGTACTTGTGCGTGTGTGCGTGTGTATGTGTTTGTGCTTTCATTAGCACGGCAGGGTGCAGCATATTAAAGGCAGCTGTACTGGTGTGACTTCTGACCTTGGCATCATTTGGGTCTTAATTTCACCACTATCGTTTATGTGCAGGGTGACTGGGTATATTCTTAACCTCCCTCAGCTCTGAAATGAGTCGATGCATTTGCCACAGAGTCACTGTGAAGATTAAGTGGAATAGGGATATAAGAGGCTAGCACAGTGCCCACTGTGGGTACATACTATATAGATATTTGTCTCTTGATTTTTATTTTTATTAATAATAACAATTGAAATTATGTAAGTACTTCCTATGTACCTGGTTTTATACTAAGTATCTTACATATGTTAAGGGTTTGAGTTTCATAACAATCTTAAAAGAGGTATCCCATCTTACAGACATTGACTATGATAGGTTACACAGCTTTCCTGAGGTCTGAGTAGAGCTGGTAATGAGAGAACCACAGGGCTCAGATGCACACGTCTATATCCCAAGTGATGCTTTGGGGACCTCCACTGCAAATTTGCCAACATTTCCCACCTTGTCCTACCAGGAGATTATATTGCAGACACAATAAGAATTGGGGGGGAAATGCAGAAGATGCATTTATGCAACAGTATAAAAATAAGCTTAAGTAAGTATCTACATAAACATATATACTAAAAAAGATGTTGACTGAAATTGATTTGTTAAAAAGAGGAAGAAGAGAAAAGCAAGTACAAAAATTGTCTCATCACCAATCTAATAGGTGTTGTCAGAAAAGTGCTACTAAGGATGATATTACAGATAGAATTCAACTGGCAACATTAGAACTGAAATACAAACCGTTACAAATAGCAAGCAAACTACAAACACAAGTCACAAGTCGGAGCAGATTATATTGTGAATGACAGACATACGCACATTAATAAACGCAAGCTAACTTCTGATTCTGGCCAAGATGTTGAAAAGGAGACAGATCTATTTTCACACTTGACAACCCAAAATACCAGACAAAATAAAAGGTAATTGTTTTCAAGATACTGCACACCAGTCAATGAAAGACAGTGGCCCCTGGAAGGCAGAAAACAACTGTCCAAATTTGGAGGTAGTTTCTAGGCTGTGGCATGAAGAAGGAATCCAGACAGAGCTCAGCAGATCGCCAGAGTTGCCAAGAAACTGAAAGTTCAGAGAGACCAAGGCAGAGAGATTCATAGCACCAAGGACTAGAGAAGATAGAACCACAGAAATGGAGAGCTTTGAAGACCTGTAGCGGGTTCTGGTTAGCATAGACATGGGAGGAAGATCTCCAAGGCTGGGGAAAAACCGCCTGAAAGAATTAGAGAGAAACATATCTGTCACTCTCATGTTTGTGAGTAACTCAAAGAAGACATCAAAGGGAAGTGATAAAGTACTTTGAACTCAATAAAAAGAAAGATATCTTATATTAACATTTGGGGAAAGCCCCTGAAGTAGTACTTATGGACAAGTCTACAGCACTGAGTACCTACATTGTATTCAACACTGTCATTAAATGAAATAAGGTGAATCGATTACTCCAGCTTTACATTAAGAAATAGGAAGAAAAGAGGAAATAAGCCTAAAATGAACAGAATAAAGGAAAGGATGAAAATAATAAGTAGAAGAGAAAACAGAAAATAATGAAGAAAGGCAATGAAACAGAAACTGGTTCATTGAGAAACAATTATCAGGTTGAAAAAAATAAAAAAGAAGACGACACAAGTTTTCAACATCAGGAACAAGAAGATGACATAATTACAAAAGGCAAAAGGATTTTTAGGGAATATCATGAATAACTATGCCAGTAACTATGACAACTAAGATGAAATGCATACATTACTGGAAAGGCGCAAACTACTAAAACTCACTTCAGAAGAGCTAGATAACCTGAATTGTCTTTTATCTACTAAAGAAATTGAATTGTAGCTGAAAATCTTCTCACAGTTATAATTCCAATCTCAGTTGGCTTCACTAGTGAATTATACCAAACACTTAAGGAAGGAAAACAAATTGAACACAAACTCTTCCAGAAAACTGAACAGAAGAGAATGCTTTCCAATTCATTGTAAGATGCCAGACCTACTTGATAATAAAACAAAGACATTGAAAGAAAAAGATAATAAAGAAGATAGATTAAAAATTTTCAATAAAAGTTTAGCAAATATTGATATATACACATACACATATATATTTATTTAAATGGTGTTGAAAAGAAGCATTATAAAAGCAATAATACATATGCCCCAAATGGGATTTATTTCAGTAATGAAAAGTTGATCTAGTATTAGAAAGTCAATAATATTTACCAAATTAACAAGGTTAAAAAAAAAAAAGAAAAATAAACATTTATTTTATTAGATGAAATATCCAGGCCCTGCCTTCAGGATTCCCAACTTGGCACCCGACCGGGTGTGGACTCCATGTCTGCACCCTGGTGCCCACATGGTGAAGCTCTCCCTTTGCCAACACATCTGGAAGCTGGTGCAGTCATCTTGGATTACCCTGGAAGCAGAAAGCATCGTCTTTAGGTGGGGCAACTACCATTTTGAGATGCCTGCTGGAGATTGGAAGCTCATTGTCAGGTACCTCTCATGCATCAGGCTACTGAAGACTGGGAGGTTTGAATAATATATGACTGTTATAGTGTAGATTTTTTCCTCCTTTTTGAATTTTTAAGTTTTTATTTCTTTATTTTTCTTACTCTCCTTTTTCCTTTTGTTTACCTGTTTCCTTGGAGTCTCTCTCTCTCTTTTCTCATGTTAACAACAAACTTCTTTTTGTAAAAATTTAGATTTTATTTAGATTTTATTTTATTTATTTTATCTAAATAAAATTTAGATTTTATTTTATTTTGCCTTTTGCCTTTTGTAATTTTATTTAGATTCATTGAACACAAATGAGGTACAACTTTTCATTTCTGTGGTTGTACACAATTAGAGTCACACCACTTGTGTAATCATACATGTACATAGGGTAATGATGTTCGTCTCATTCTATTATCTTCCCTTCTCCCCATCCTCTCCCCATTCCTCATTTTCCTCTATACAATCCATTCTTCCTCCATTCTTGCCTCTCCCTGACCCCATTATGTATCATTATTCATTTATCAAAGAAATCATTTGACCTTTGGTTTCTTGAGATTGGCTAATTTCACTTAGCATGATATTCTCCAACTCTATCCATTTACCTGCAAATGCCAAAATTTGATTCTTCTTTATGGCTGAATAACATTCCATTATATATATATATACACCACAGTTTCTTTAGCCATTCATCTATTGAAGAGCATCTAGGTTGGTTCCACAATCTAGCTATTGTGAATTGAGCTGCTATAAACATCGATGTAGCTGCATCATTGTAGTATGCTGATTTTAAGTCCTTTGGGTATAGGCCTAGGAGTGGGATAGCTGGGTCAAATGGTGGATTTATTCCAAGTTTTCTGAGGAATCTCCATACTGCTTTCCAGAGTGGCTGCACCGATTTGCAACCCTACCAGCAATGTATAAGTGTACATTTTCCCCACATCCTCCCCAACACCTTTGTTGCTTGTATTCTTGATAACAGACATTCTAATTGGGGTGAGATGGAATCTTAGTGTAGTTTTGATTTGCATTTCTCTTATTACTAGATATGTTGAACATTTTTTTCATATAGCTATTGATTGCTTGCAGATCTTCTGTGAAGTGTCTGCTCATTTCCTTAACCCATTTGTTGACTAGGTTATTTGTAATCTTGGTGTAAAGTTTTTTGAGTTCTTTATAAATTTTGGAGATTAGTGCTCTATTTGAAGTGCATGTGGAAAAGATTTTCTCCCACTCTGTAGGCTCTCTTTTCACATTGTTGATTGTTTCCTTTGCTGAGAAAAAGCTTTTTAGTTTGAATCTATCCCATTTATTGATTCCTGCTTTTATTTCTTATGCTTTGGGAATCATGTTAAGGAGGTCTGGTCCTAAGCCAACATGATGAAGATTTGGACCTACCTTTTTCTTCTTTAGGTGCAGGGTCTCTGTTCTAATTCCTAGACCCTTGATCCATTTCGAGTTGAGTTTTGTGCAGGGTGAGAGATCGGGGTTCAGTTTCATTTTACTGCATATGGATTTCTAGTTTTCCTAGCACCATTTGTTGAAGAGGCAGTCTTTTTCCCATTGTATGTTTTTGGCACCTTTGTCTAATATGAGATAACTGTATTGATGTGGGTTTGTCTCTGTGTCTTCTATTCTGTACCATTGGTCTACCTGTCTATTTTGGTGCCAAAGCCAACTTCTTTTGATTCCACTTTCACTCTTCCTATGATCTAGTACCTCTATATACACTTTTCTTATCTCATTAACAGTTATATCCCATACTACACCCCATCCTCTTTGTCCACCACTAGAAACTGTAGACCTAATTGCAAATCTATTGGTTATACTATAGATAATAATCAAATTCCTCCTCTTTGTTTATTATTACAATACTGTTAAAGTCTTCATTGGGCCTATTTGGTTTAGAGATGCATATTGTCTATACCAGGTGCTACCAATAGTGATCTCCCCCTTAAAGGAGAGGTTTTGGTCACCTGCAGGGTCACTATAAGCCTATGGTGGGGGGGGGAACTGCAATACCCCAGTTCCACACTGCTAGAGGGGAAGGTACGTGAACAACATGAAAACACAAGGGAAGAAAGTGTTCCAAGCAAGCCAAGATTCTATATTAATAGAATCCAATGACAGCATGGTAGAAGAAATGTCAGAAAAGGATTTCAGAATATACATTATCAAAATGATTTGTGAAGCAAAGGATGAGATAAGAGAGCAAATGCAGGCAGTGAACACTCACTTGAATAAACAGTTAAAAGAGCAACTGCAGAAAGCAAAAGATCATTTCAATAAAGTGATAGAGATTCTGAAAAAACAAAACAAAACAGAAATCCTTGAAATGAAGGAAACAACCAAGTTAAAAAAAAAAAAAAAAACTCAATAGAAGGCATCACCAACAGACTAGACCACTTGGAATACAGAATCTCAGACAACGAAGACAAAACATTTAATCTTGAAAATAAAGTGGATCAAACAGAGAAGATGGTAAGAAATCATGAATGGAAACTCCATGAACTATGGGACATCATGAAAAGAACAAATTTAAGAATTATCGGGATTGAGGAAGGCACAGAGATACAAACCAAAGGAATGAACAACCTATTCAATGAAATAATATCAGAAAATTTCCCAAACCTGAAGAATGAAATGGAAAATCAAATACAAGAGGCTTACAGAACACCAAATGTACAAAATTATAACAGATCCACACCAAGACACATTATAATGAAAATGCCTAACATTCAAAATAAAGATAGAATTTTAAAGACTGCAAGAGAAAAGCATCAGATTACATATAGGGGTAAACCAATACGAATATCAGCAGATTTCTCAGCCGAGATTCTAAAAGCTAGAAGGACCTGGAACAACATATTTCAAGCTCTGAAAGAGAGAAAAATTCAAATCACTAAAATTCATGATGGAAAAGGAAATATCAGGACAGACACCATTGAAATACGTAATTAGAAGCTACTTTGAAAATCTATACTCCAATAAAACAGAAAATTTCTAAGACATAGACAAATTTTTAGAGACATATGATCCTCCCAAACAGAACCAGGAGTACATACACAATTTAAATGAACAATTTCAAGCAATGAAATAGATGTCATCAAAAGCCTACCAACAAAGACAAGCCCAGGACCAGATGGACTCTTAGCTGAGTTCTACAAGACCTCCAGAGAAGAACTTATACCAATACTTCTCAAAGTATTCCATGAAATAGAAAAGGAGGGAATCCTTCTAAACTCATTTTATAAAGCTAGTATCACCCTGACACCACAATCAGACAAAGATGGATCAAGGAAAGAAAACTTTAGATGAATATCTCTGATGAACATCATTGGCAAAATTCTGGCAAGTTACCTAAAAAAACATATTAACAAGATAGTGCACCATGATCAAGTGGGGTTCATCCTGGGGATGAAAAGTTGGTTCAACCTCCGGAAATCAATAAATGTAATCCATCATATCAATAGACTTAAGGTTAAGGATTATCAATATCATCTATATCAATAGATGCAGAAAAAGCATTTGATAAAATACAGCACCCCCTTCATGCTCAAAACACTAGAAAAAATAGGGATAGTAGGAACATACCTCAACATTGTAAAGGCCATCTATGCTAAGCCCACAGTCAACATTATTCTTAATGGAGAAAAACTAAAAGCATTCCCTCTAAAAACTGGAACAAGACAGGGATGCCCTCTTTCACCACTTCTATTCAACATCGTCCTTGAAACATAGTCCTTGAAATACTAGCCAGAGCAATTAGACAGACCAAAGAAATTAAGGGGATACAAATAGGAAAAGAATTCAAGCTATCATTATTTGCCAACAATGCTTCTATATTTAGAGGATCCAAAAAAAAAAATCCACCAGAAAACTTCCAGAACTAATAAATGAATTCAGCAAAGTAGCAGGATATAAAATCAATACCCATAAATCAAATACATTTCTATTCATAAGTGATGAATTCTCTGAAAGAAAAATTAGGAAAACTACTCCATTCACAATAACCTCAAAAAAATAAAATACTTGGGAATCGATCTAACAAAAGGGCGAAAGACCTCTACAATGAAAACTACAGAACACTAATGAAAGAAATTAAAGAAAACCTTAGAAGACAGAAAGATCTCCCATGTTCTTGGATAGGCAGAATTAATATTGTCAAAATGACCATACTTCCAAAGGTGCTATATGGATTTAATGCAATTCCAATTAAAATCCCAATGACATTCCTCATAGAAATAGAGAAAGCAATCATGAAATTCATCTGGAAGCATAATAGACCCAGAATAACCAAAGCATCCTGAGCAGGAAGAGTGAAGCAGGGGTTATCACAATACCAGAACTTCAAATATACTACAAAGCAATAGTAACAAAAACGGCATGGTATTGGCACCAAAATAGACAGGTAGATCAATGGTACAGAATAGAAGACAGAGACAAACTGACATGAATACAATTACCTCATAGTAGACAAAGGTGCCAAAAACATACAATGGGGAAAAGATAGCCTCTTCAACAAATGGTGCTGGGAAAACTAGAAATCCATATGCAGTAAAATGAAACTGAGCCCTTATCTCTCATCCCGCACAAAACTCAACTCAAAATGGATCAAGGTCTAGGAATTAGACCTGAGACCCTTCACCAAACAGTAGAAAAAGTAGGCCCGAATCTTCATCATATTGACTTAAGACCAGACTTCCTTAACGAGACTCCCAAAGCACAAGAAATTAAAGCAAGAATCAATAAACGGAATGGATTCAAACTAAAAAGCTTTTCTCAGCAAAGGAAACAATCAACAATGTGAAAAGAGAGCCTACAGAGTGGGACAAAATCTTTTCTACATGCACTTCAGACAGAACACTAATCTCCAAAATTTATAAAGAACTTAAAAAAAACTTTACACCAAAAATACAAAGAACCCAATTAATAAATGGGCTAAGAAATTGGGCAGATACTTCACAGAAGAAAATATACAGGTGATCAACAAATATGTGAAAAAGTGCTCACCATCTCCAATAATTAGAGAAATGCAAATCAAAACCACCCTAAGATTTCATCTAACTCTAATTAGAATGGCTATTATCAAGAACACAAGCACTAATAAATGTTGGCATGGATGTGGGGGAAAACAGCACACTCATACATTGCTGGTAGAATTGCAAATTGGGGCAGACACTCTGGAAAGCAGTTTGGAGATTCCTCAGAAAACTTGGAATAAATCCACCATTTGACCCAGCTATCCCACTCTTCAGTTTATACCCAAAGGACTTAAAATCAGCATACTACAGTAACACAGTCACATCAATGTTTATAGCAGCTCAATTCACATTAGCTAGATTGTGGAACCAACCTAGATACCCTTCAATAGATAATGGCTAAAGAAACTGTGGTATATATACACAAAGGAATACTACTCAGCCATAAAGAAGAATCAAATTTTGGCATTTGCAGGTAAATGGATAGAGTTGGAGAATATTATGCTAAGTTAAATAAGCCAATCCCCCCCCCCAAAAAAAAAAACCTGAATGTTTTCTCTGAGAAGTGGATGATGATACATAATAAGGGGTAGTGGCAGAGGGGTAAGAGAAGACTGGAGGAACTTTGGATTGTGTAGAGGGAAATGGGGCAGGAACGGGTGAGGGAAGGAAAGATAATGGACTAAGACAAACATCATTACCCTATGTACAAGTATGATTACACAAATGGTGTGACTCTACATTGTGTACAACCATAGAAACTTGTACTCCATTTTTGTACAATGAATCAAAATGCATTCTGTAAACATAAAAAATTTTTAAAAAATAAATAAAAAAAGAGAAACAGCCATTCCTGGTAAAATCTTTCTGCAAAATAGGACTAAGAAGGGAGCTCCCACAACCTGGCAAAGATTACCTATGAAAACCTCACAGCTACATTGTTCTTAATGGTGAAAGACTAAATGCTTTCCCCCTAATATTTGAAAAAAAGACAATGATATTCATTTATCACTTCTTTTTTAACATTGTCCTGAATTTTCTATCCAGTGCAATAAAGCAATACAAAAAAAAAAAAAAAAGAGAGAGAATTCAGATGGGAAATAAATAAATAAATAGATTCTTTATTCTTAGAAAACATGATTGCCTAGGTAGCAATTTGATGGAATTAGAAAAACACTAACTAATCAGAGAGTTCAGCAAGATTGCAAGATGCAAGAATAATATTAAATATTGATTGTATCTCACTATAGTTGCAATGAAAATTAGAAATGTAGATGGTAGAAAATTTAAAAGAGCATCAAATAAGTGAAATACTCAGGGATAAATCTGAAAAAGATATGTGAAACCTGTACTCTGCAAACGTAAAACATTACCAAGAGAAAGTAATGGGAATTTAAAGTAAATGGAGAGATGCACCTTGTTCATGGGTGTAGAGATTCGATGATGCTAAGCTGTCAGTACTTCCCAAATCCATCTACAGAGTCAACACAATCACAATCTCAGTAGACGTTTATGTTCAAATCTACATGCTCTTTTAAAAAGTCATGTAGAGGGCTGGGGATATAGCTTGGTTTGTAGAGTGCTTGCTTTGCAAGCACAAGGCCCTGGGTTCAAATCCCCAGTACCACACACACAAAAAAAAGTCATGTAGAAATATCAAGCACTTTGAATATCCAAAACAGTGTTGAAAAACAGCAAAATCAGAGGGCTGTGTGGTATTAGTGTAAAGGTAGACACAAAGTCCAACAAAATAGAAGAATTAAGAGGTAGATCCAAGTCAACAAATGGGCTAAGGAAATGAATAGACACTTCACAGAAGAAGATCTACAAGCAATCAACAAACATATGGAAAAATGTTCAACATCTCTAGTAATAAGAGAAATGCAAATCAAAACCACCCTAAGATTCCATCTCACCCCAATTAGAATGGCGATTATCAAGAATACGAGCAACAACAGGTGTTGGCGAGGATGTGGGGAGAAAGGTACACTCATACACTGCTGGTGGGGCTGCAAATTAGTGCAGCCACTCTGGAAAGCAGTGTGGAGATTCCTTAGAAAACTTGGAATGGACCTTCCATTTGACCCAGCTATCCCACTCCTTGGCCTATACCCAAAGGACTTAAAATCTGCATACTACAGAGATACAGCCACATCAATGTTCATAGCTGCTCAATTCACAATAGCCAGACTGTGGAACCAACCTAGATGCCCTTCAATTGATGAGTGGATAAAGAAACTGTGGTGTATATATATACAATGGAATATTACTCAGCCATAAAGAATGATAAAATTATGGCATTTGCAGGCAAATGGATGAAATTGGAGAATATCATGCTAAGTGAGATAAGCCAATCTCAAAAAGCCAAAGGACGAATGATATCACTAATAAGTGGAGGATGACACATAATGGGGGGGAGGGAAGGGTTAGTGATAGGGTTAGAGTTAGGGTTAGGGAGGAGGGCAAGTATGGAGGAAGGAAGTACTGTATAGAGGGTAAAGAGGGGTGGGAGGGGTGGGGGGAAGGGAAAAAATAACAGAATGAATCAAACAACATTACTCTATGTAAATTTATGATTACACAAATGGTATGCCTTTACGCCATGTACAAACAGAGAAACAACATGTATCCCATTTGTTTACAAAAAAAAAAAAAAAATGTTAAAAAAAAAAAAAAAAGAGATAGATCCACACAAACAATTGATTTTTGACAAAAGCACACAGGCTATTTAGGGAAGTATAATGTTTCCAACAAATGATACCAGAACAATTGGGTAACGCATATGTAAAAATATTAACCTTGATCCATACCTGACATCATATGGAAATACTAGCTCAAAATGAATTATAGACCTAAATGTGAAACTGAAAGCTTTAAAACTTAAAGGAAGAAAAGAAAAAGATTTCTTAAGAGACATCATCAGAAGCATGATCCATGAGACAAATTGATAATTTGGAATTCATAAAAATTAATAACTTCTTATATTTTTGAAAGACACTATAAAGAGAATGAAAGGATGAAAGGAAGTCACAGACTGGGAGAAAATATGTATAGAGCATATATCTGATAAAGGACCTGTGTAAAGTCTAAACACCTACCTCTCAAACCAAAAATAAGAAAACAAACAACCCAAAAGATCTGAACTGACCCCTCTCCAAAGGAGATAGATGGATGGCAAGTAAGCACATGAAAATATACTCAACATCATTAGAAAAAACCCCAGAGTATTATATTATACTTATTATATTATTACCAAGCAATAAAACTAGAACTTTATAATAAAATTAAAAACTAATTTGGAGAGGTATATACTTCAGCTGAATAGCTTAATTTAGACAAAATTTTTAAAACAACATAATGAAAATATTATGTATTAAAACCATGGAATACTGTAAAAACAGTCTCAAAATTCATACCTCAAAATTGACATCAATATTAGGTAGAAAAAAATAGACCAAACATTTATTAAAAGTTAAAAAAATAAAAAAGAATAGCCAAGCAAACTGTTGGAAGCAGAAAATAGATTAAGGAAGAAAAAAATGAAAAAATAAATTAGAAAACCTGAAAAAGCAGAATAAATAAAGATATAAAGACTTTTTAAAAATAAAAAAAGTTAATGAAATGAATGAACCAGTAACTCATCTAATTATCTTTCTCAGGTAGAGAAAGAACAATTACCTATAATAAGAAATACAAAGGTGAAACCAAGAAACACAAAAAATGAAATAATAAGAAGAAACTTCTTTGCAAAGAAATTTTCTAAAAATTTAGATGAAATAATTTTTTAAGAAAATGTAATTTACCTAGAAGTGAGAAAATAAATTTGTGTTATTCTTAAACCCCAGTTCCCAAATGAGGAAACTGAGGCTCAGAGAAATGATACAAATTATGCAGTTGGGGAATGATGGATGTGCAACTTGAACCTTAATGCTATGATTCCAGTGCTCTCCTAATGCGTGAAAACTTTCCATCCATCCACCCATCCATCCACCCACCCATCCATCCATCCATCCACCCACCCATCCATCCATCCATCCATCCATCCATCCATCCATCCACCCACCCACCCATCCATCCACCCATCCATCCATCCATCCATCCACCCACCCATCCATCCATCCATCCATCCATCCATCCATCCATCCATCCATCCACCCATCCATCCATCCATCCATCCATCCACCCACCCATTCACCCATCCATCCACCCACCCATCCATCCATCCATCCATCCATCCATCCATCCATCCACCCATCCATCCATCCATCCATCCACCCACCCATTCACCCATCCATCCATCCATCCATCCATCCATCCATCCATCCATCCATCCACCCATCCACCCATCCATCCTTCCTTCCTTTCTTCATCCATTCTTCATTCAAGTACGTGCAGACAACTGCCATCCCTGGCAGTGTTCCCAGAGTTGCTGATACAAAGATGAACCAAACTTGTTGATGGATCCAGATAACAAGCATGTGATGTAAAGATGAACACCAACACGTATGAAATAAGGCCAGGAAGGAGAAGGGCCACGCAGAAGAATAAAGCTGGGCGAGGGCTACTTTTGAGACAGAGTGCTCATTCAGGAGGGAAGACCTGAATGAAGTGAGACACGAGGGAAGCCAACACAGGAAAGATTCATGTTTTTACGGAAACCTTTCCTCTATCTAAAGGCCCCATATTTACCCTGCCCAATGGAGCAGGCTCCCTGAGTCCTGTGTTTGTACATGCTGTTTCCAAAACCTCCTCAGTGTGCTGCTACCTACACCATCTGCACAGAGCTTGGGAGCACCTTCCCACCTGTCTCTAGGCAGGCCACAGGACCTTGTCCTCAGCACCAAGCATGCCCTTCCACCCCATCCCCGAACATCCTTCACCATTCTGGTGCACACTCACTGCCTAAAAATATTACTGTCCCTTCATTATTCTCACATTTCTTTTCCCCTTTAATCTTATGCCACCCCCTCACCATGTTTCCATGGCATTTTCTTTTCTTTGATAATGTATTTGTTTATATTTCTATCTTCACCTCTGCCCCTACTCACTGGGGGCTTTCTGAAACAGAGTGGCTCTGTCCTGTTCACCTTCTCTCTCCCACCTTAGCCATGGATGCTGCTCCGTCTTTGTTTGTGGAGTTGGATTCAACTGGATTCTCTGTGGCAAAGAGGTGAAGAGGTGGCTGCTTTTTTCAGGGCTCTGCATCTGCATTTTTTTTTCCAGTATTGGGGATGGAACCCAGGGTTGCTCTACCACTAAGTTATATCTGCAGTCCCTCTACCCACCTTTTTGCTGATACAGGACCTTGCTAAGTTGCCCAGGCAGGCCTCAAATTTGTGATTCTCCTGCCTCACTCTCCCAGGACTGAGTCCTGTGTTTGTACCTGCTGTTTTGCCGGGATTGCCAGGATTGGATGGGTGTGCCATTGCTCCTGGCTGCATCTGTAATCTTACTGTGTGGTTCCCTAGTGCTGGTCAGTTTCTTACCCTTTGTCTCTAGACTAGGGAATCCACCAAAGGAGACAGAGAAATGTGAAACATCCTGTGGCTGAGCTCAGAGCTAGGCCAGAGAATGGGGACCTTGGATTCTACCTACAACTTATTGAGTTAGTATGGACTCCCATTGTGATCAGTCTTTAGGTTTTAGTGACCCCAATCTTGCAGGCCACAGAGAGCTAAGGTCACTGGACTTTAGAAGTCACCCTAGCAGTCTGGGTAGGTATTTTTGCTACCCGTGATTAAATTCGGTAGCGCAAGGGCTCTCTCTTAGGAGCATGAACCTCTCTCCTGCAGCTGTTGCTGCTGCTCAGGCTGTGTCCTGCTGCTCAGCTGGGTATGGCAGGCTGCTATACCAGGCTAGACTCTCGCTCCCTTTGGCCTGTGATCTCTTTTTGACCTCTTCATTTCTCTGCATATCCAACAAATTTTTATGAAGTTCCTCCTCTATGCTGACTCTTGGTCTTGCTGTCATGAAGTTTATAGACCAAGCAGGAGAAAGGCACAATGCACAAGTCACAGTGCCCGCAAATCCATGGTGGTTGGGAGGTTCATGACCAGTCGAAATCAGAGCTGTGCAAGGAGAAACATCTCAACCAGTCACTGAATTAGGACCAAGGAGGACAGGGAAGCTTCTCTGGGCAATGATGTTGAAGTCGTGTGGAAGGGGAATGATGGGTCAAGGAAGAGCCACAGGCATGGAGGGAATGCCACCGTGGCTGGGGTTGGTGAGGAGAAGAGGGTGCAAGAGAGAGGAGGGAGACTGTGCAGGATCACAGGGCCCACCCAGAAGGGGGAGTTCTTCCTCCCAGCCAAGGACTCACTGACATGATTCATGCGATGGAGCTACACAACCATATTCACCCAGTAGCAGGATTGCTCTGGCTGCAGGGTGGGGATGATGGAGGGACTGACAGGCAGGAAACTGGGCAGAAGATCATAGAGTGGAACCTGGCGTGGAGCTGTCCAGAGGATCCCCCACGCTCACATACAAAAAGTTTACAGGTCAAACTAGCCTTCTAGAATTGGGTTCAGTTCCAGAAGTAGTGCTTTCAGAAAGCCCACAGCAAACTTGAGGCTCCCGAGCTGAGCTCAAACTCACGAAGATATGAAGAAGTGCAAGACTAGGCAAAGTGGAATGACCAAAGACCCTGGGTTCTTTGGCTTGTGGCTGTGGAAACTAGGAATCATCGTCAGCTGCCCTCATGAGAGTGAGCTGTGGGCCACAGAGGCCATCCTGTTCCCAGAGAAGCCACCAGATTCCAAGCAAAGACCAAAGAGTGGAGGCTGAGGGTTTCTGGGTTTTCCTGAGGAGTTAATAAGATTAATTTCTTTTGAAAATGTGCAGAATCTTCTCCCCTTCTTTTTATAAAGGCATCAATCGTTTGAGTCACTTGGGAATAAAACTGTTTTCGGCGAGAAGATTTCTGTGGGCGCTTAAGTAGGAGTTGGGATGGCTGCTGTCAGGGAACGGGGGAACATATGGTGGTCTGTTGTGAATGTGATCTGTTTTTTGTGTTGTTGTTAAACTTCCTCTTGTTAGCATTGGGCCGTTATGTAAGAGCTCGAGGGTCCATATGGTTTGTTGCATAAGATGCCAAAGAGGAACACGGTTTCTGTTGCCCCGCAGCTAGCCCAATTGTGAGTTTGGAAAACATGTGGTCAGTGTTACATATGGGCAATGGAGTTGAGTAGTCAGTTCTACCAATGGTTAGCTGTGTGACCTTGGAACATTATCTAACCTCTCTTGGAACATTATCTAACCTCTCTGAGACTAAAACTGTCCAAGACTCCATTTTCATCTGTACCAATGAACAAAATAGCACCAACTTCATACTAAGATGAATACAAATTATAGTTTATTAAGTATCTAAAATTTGTGATATTGCAGGCTTTATAAATATTATCTGCTTGAGCCTCACAGTGACTTTTGGAAGTAGCTACTGTTATCTTCATGTTTTAGGAACTGAGGAGCAAAGGGATAGGGTGACTTTCCTCACTCATAAGAAGCCATCCAGCTAAGACTCAAACATGTGTTCTTGTCAATGTCAGTAATGCCATTGCCACAGTGGTCTTACCACCTCAGTGCTGGTAAAGCACTAGGTGTGCAACAGGAGCCAGTAAATATGCCGGTAAGCTCCATGAGGGTGAGGCATTTGGACAATTTTGTTCACTATTGGCATTCACAGCATTGAAAACAGGACCTGGTGTCAAGTGGATAGTCTATACTCATTTTTGGACTGCATAGGTAGATTTTGCATTTGAGGTACAATTGTCAGCTCCAGAGATGGACCCACTTGGGTTTGAATCTCAGCTTAGCCATTTCCTAGCTGTGATCATAAGCAAGTCACTTAGCTGATTCATTTCCCTGTACAGTATTCTTATTTGTATATTGGGGTTTAAGATACCTCCCTCACACTAACTGTCCCTTTTCCTGTCTTTTTTGGATATGCAGATCAACTTTCTGACCCAGACTGAATCATCTTTACCCTACCTGACTCAAAACAGAACAAAACCCATACACAAAACCACAATAGAAAATTTATGTGTGTTTGCTGGTTAAAAGAAAAAATCCTATATAAACTAGAATAATTTATCCTTAGTAAAGCAAACATATACCAAGATGAATGTGTTATCTGTATCAGAGAGCTTTGCGGCTCAGCAAATACATTCTCGAGATGTTGTGACTTATCCCATGGTGTCACTGCATCCTGGTAACAGTCAGACCATAGGAAGTCCATTGAGGAGGGTTCTCAGGTGCCATTCTGGTGCAGTGGAAGACAAGCTTGTGATCAATGTGTGATATCTGCATAGAATGGAGAGTGTTTCTGGAACCCAAGTGCCATCCTAGAATGTATGGGAAGTTGATCTTCCCATACATTAGAGTTGAGAAAACTGAGGCCTTAGAAAGGAGAAATGTGACTTAATCAAAATCAAATAACCTGTACGCATCAGAAACATGTTAGACTCCTGCTGATCTGCTCTGGAGTTCAGAGCTCTTGCCCTAACCTGCCAGCTTAAGGTTCAGACAAAATCTTCACCAAAAGAAAAGAAAGGGGAAGGATAACTTACCCTCTTGGAAACTCCATCCCAGGATGGACTGCCCCCATGAGACACTTTTAAAATGTTTTCTTTTATCCTATGGGGTGTGCAATGTTACCTCTATTTTACAGATGAGGAAACTCAGACTCAAAGAGGTGACACAATTTACCTAATGCTCCAGAGCCAGAGAGAGAAGCCTGACCTGTCTCCCCCTCTCCACCCCATCAATAATTTGATTGCACACTCCAGGGCTAAGTAGTTGTCCATCCACACACTCAAGGGCTAAGAACTATCTGTGAAACCTTGGACCCTAACTTTGCCTCTCTGTGCCTTAGTTCTTCATCCTTAATTAAGTACAATCAGTATAATGCTTTATAGAATATGTGAGGATGAAGCCAGCTCAAGTACACAATACGGCTTAGATAGAGCCCTGCCTGTAGCAAGGGCTCAGTCAATGTTAGTTCAGAACAAACCAACCCCAGGCATGCAGACTCCCCTCCTCCCTGAGAAGGGAGAAGGGCTGGCAAGGCCCACTCCGGTCAGGAGTCTGCATCCAGACCCCGCCTTCCGGTGTCTCTGCTTCGTGCTTTGGCAGGCGGCCCAGGACTGAGGAGTCCCCATTCCTCTCTCCTGTCAAGTCAGCAGAACAAGCTGTTTCAAAGGAAGGTGGTTCCCCTTGAGAAAATGTTCTTGTACGCCCTGGAGGTTCTTGCCCTGCACGTCGGCAGTGATCAGCCGGGACAGGGCCTGCACCCCACCCTGTACAACCATTCTTTGCAAAGTCTGCATTCTGCCTTGTCATAAAAGGTAACGTGTGGTCTGAATAGCTGTTGTCTTATAGCACAGTCTCATGTGCAACTTCCTCACCGTGCCTGTTGAACCAACTTCCTCTCTGTGCCTGTTTCAGGCCCTTTAAATTAGGGTGATAATGGACTGTCAATTATTTGGAAGGAAAACTGAGAGAGACCATTGGAGGTGCCACCTCTGCTGCCTTGGGTTCTGCACCTGTCTTTATGTCCGCAGTGTCTTCTGTCCTCTCCACCCCCAAGGAAACCTCTGAGTTCTCTGGATTCTCCTCCTCTCTCTCAGCCCACTCCTCCTCAGTCTCCTTTTAGGGGTCCTCTCCCTGCTCCAATCCTTACATGGTACAGTTTCTCCAAGATTCAGTGCCCAGCCTCCTCTCTCGCTCTCTCTCTTTCTCACACACACAAACACACACACGCACACACTCATTGCTCAGTCTCTACCCCCACAGTTGGCTCCTGCACTCAGACCCTTTCTCCAAATCTGGGTCCCTGGACCTGGGAGTCTGACAGCCCTATCAAACTTGGTACACCCTAATAACTTTGTATGTTCCTTATTGCCACTACCAAATACACAATCTGTGATCAAAATGAGAAGTGCACCACTCTTGATTCTATAGATGTGCAAAGAAGAGAACATAGTTCCTGCTCTCATGGCAATTAGGTTCCATCTGAGATGTCCACAGATAGGAGCTCGTGGCAACGCCCTTGTCCCTCGCCCACCATGTTTAACTGGACACCAAGCCTCGTCAAGTCTGCTTTTGTAATATCACTTGAATTGGTCCGTCCTCTACCATTCTGATTGCTTTGACTTAATTGAGGCAAGTGCTTCCCACGTGGTCTACCAGTCTTTAGTTTAGCCCCTTCCAGTCCACTCACACAGTGGTTAGAGCCATTCCTTAACAATGCCAATCAAGTTCTGCTACTCCTTTTTGTGAACCCACCATGGCTGGCCAGGTGGAAACCTTTAGGACTGGGCCTGAGGCTGAGTTCCACAGCAGAATTCCTTCTCTCTCAGGGAAGCCTATCTTCTTTTTTTTCTCCTCCTCCTCCTCCTCCTCCTCCTTCTTGTACTGGGGATTGAACCCCAGTCCTTTTTTGAGACAAGGTCTCGCTAAGTTGCTAAGACTCTAACTTGCAATCCTCCTGCCTCAGCCTCCTGAGTTGCTGGGATTACAGGTGTGCACCTCTGTGCCCAGCTAAGCCTGCTTTGTTTTTAAGGCCTGTCAAACAATTCGTTGAGGCCCACCCAGATTATTGAGGATAGTCTCTGTTCTTCAGAGATAATTGGTTGTAGATGCTAAGTATATCTATCCATCAAATACCTTCACATAACACCTTGGTTCATGTTTGAGCAAATACCTGTGCCCAGTTAAGCAGACGGGAAAAAGGAACCATCCCAACATGGCACTTTTGGCCCACGCCGTACTCATCTCCTTCCCCTCCCTTTTCCCCTTTTTCTTTCTCTCCCCAACCCAATGTTGGGCTGTCATCCCTGGCACTGGGCTAACTGGCCTCTGGCCACCTGTCCTCATACAGGCCTGTATTCTACCCACCTCTTTCCTAGATAACTTCTACTTGTCTTTAAAATCACTCAGGCCTACCCCTTGGGATGCCCCCTACCACCCTGCCCAAACCTCCTACTCTAAGTGCACTGACTATGAGTTTGCAAAACCCCAGCACTCACATGAGTTGGAAACTTCCTTTTGGCTCTGAGGCCAGCCCTGCTGGCGTGTGAACAACTCTAGGACAAGAACTTCATGTCACATCCCGCTGATAAGTCCCACATGCCACAAGTCCCAATCAGTAATGATCTCATTTACTGATCTGTAAGTTCCTCCCCTCCCCCTCCACTTGCATGAGAACTTTATGGAGATGGAAACCATGTCTATCTGGTACACTGCAGGATGCATCAGGTCTAATTGTGCTTGGCACGTAGTAGATGTTCAATCAGTGTTCACTGAGTGAATGAATCAATATTTGTTTGAATGAATTTAACATAATATTAATTAAGATCCTCCTAAGTTTAGGCACTATTTTGGGGCCTGAAAATGTAATCATCAAGAGAGCCAAGGTCCCGCTTGCCTGAAGTTTACATCCCAAAGAGAAGACAGACAGCAACTGAGTAGATATAAAAATAGTTAAAGATAGGAAAACAGAAAGTGTAATACGAATGACTGGATGAATGAATGGTTGTAATTTATGTAACTATCTGCTTCCTCAAGGGGAAACTCCACATTGAGAGGGTGGGAAGTGGATTTAGAGTAAGAGTCAGAAAGGTCATACTCCAATCTTTACTGGTGGTGTGCACCTGGGTAAATAATCCAGCCCTCTAGTACCTTGGTTCCCTCCTTTGTGACATGGGATTATGGTAATTCCTTTTTTTATCTCACAGGGTTATCGTATCACATGAGAGCAATTGTAAAAGAACTTATGACTGAAGTTCGGTACGATGTGAGGGGTCATTGTTGATATTGCAGTTGCTGCAAACAGCACTTTAGCTCCACAAGCTAATTGCATTGTTTAGTTAGAGAGAAGCAGAAAGGAATTTTGGCATTGGACAAATCTGTGTTTCTGCTTTATTTCAGCCACTTAATGATAAATGACTTGACCTTGAATAAAAGTTATGTCACCTGCCTGGGCCTGATCTATGAGAATGGGGAGAGCATTCATACCCAGCTTGGAAATGTTTTGCCAGGTTTAAACCAGATAACCCATGTCAAGTGCCTGGCACAGGGTTAAGTCCATATGAAGAACCCAACCAATATTAGCTACTAGTAGACGTTCTGTCAATCAATGGGGACTGTTCATAAATGGAGCCATTCATGGTTCAAGTTTTCATGTCTCACATTTCTGCCAGGAAACTTCCCAAGTCTTTATGCACCAACACCTGGGATTATGCAAAGCCACAATCAACGTTCATATTCAGAACCTGAACCAATGAAAAATTTGCTGTTCAATTCCCTCCCTCCCTGCTTTTTGAAAATATTTTCTGGAACATAGAGATGCACTCTCCATTTGTGAAAACAAGTGTTCCTGGTTTTGTGATCATATAACCCTGAAATTGTTACGTTTTTCATGTAATGCATTTTAGAGGTGCCATAAAGTAGTTCTTGTCAAGAGAAAACACAGCTGGGGCCCAATTAGAGGTGATTGAGACTAATGGACGGGCAGAGTTCTTAATTAAGCTGGGACCACAGACTGCAGGGGAGATGGAGGCTGGGGAGCTGAGGTGGCCCCACATACACATGCAAAGGCCATCAATGAGAAGAGTGGATTTTCTTCAGGAGAGAAAAAAATTCATCATTATGATTGCAAGAGAACGTAAACTTTAAAAAACCAGCGCTACAGAGGTTGACACCTGATTTTTGACTGGCTCCAAACTTCTCTCTCTTCCTTTTCCCTGAGAGGCCTCCAGCTCACTGGCCCCTGGGGAGACTCTGAAAGTGGAAGAAGTAGCAGCAACTTCAGAGAGACCTGCAGGGCCCACCTGACTGCACCTCTGTCTTCACTTTTACTATCTTCAGACAACTCTAGCCTTCCTTACCAACTGCCCCACCCACAGCCCCTCTTGCACATTCTTGCCTAATACTATTGACTTCTTTGCTCCCTCTTCCCACCGTGCCGGTGGGGTCCCCCAAATGGTGCCAAACACACTCCATCACACTCCATTTATAAACCCATTGTTCTGCATGCCTCTGTCTCTGGACCTTTAATAGAGCTGTATCGTGATTGCTCCATGAAGATGGTTCATTGTTCCACACCCCCATATCTCAGGTCAAGTAGCAGACTGGGCTTCGGTTTTGTCCCCTAGTACCACCTAAACCTTAATCCTCCATGCTCCTCTCTCTCTCTCTCACACACACACACACACACACACACACACACACACACACACTTGCAGCATACATTTGTCAGCCATGTTTGGAAAGCAATGCTGAGCCTGCTGTGCACTGGACAGATGTGGGGTGTGCCTATTTGTGAGTTACCTGAAGTGGAACAGAAGTTCCTAGATTGTAGTCTTAGAACCAGAAACTCAAGGATCATCAGGGAACTTCTTAGTAGTGAAAATTCTCGGGCTCCACCTCAGAACAATTAAATCAGAAATTCTAGGGGAGGGACCCAACATTCTGTTTTAATGAACCCCAACCCCACCCCACCCGAACCCTCCCCACCCAGGCATTGTTGATGCTCACTCACGTTAGAATGAGCCAGGGTGTAGCTACTGGTATAACACTGAAGACAGGGGGCTGTCAAGTCAGCTCACTGGAGTCCGAATCCCACTTGTGACACACACTAAGAATCCAGCCTTGGCCAAGTTCCATAACTTCTGCGCTTTTTTTTTTTCTTTACCTTTAAGGTGGAAATTTAAAAAATGATATGTCCCTGCAGGGCATCCTGAGAGAATTAAAATAGCCATGCACATTAAGTGTTTTGAACACAACCTAGCATATATTAAGCTCCAGTGCACTACTAACTACTATTATTATTATCATTGAATAGAAATGTAAAAGGTCCCATCCTCAGCTATTTGTATATCTAGTCCTCATGGTTGCTGTCACCTACCATAAGACTTCAGGTGACTGCCCCACATCCAGCATTTCTCCAACTTTCCACTGTAGAGACTTCACTTTCCACTGTAGAGGGCTTCACACACACCTCTTTGAAGTCTTACATTCTTGTTTCCATGTTTGACCATTAAGAAACACTACTTTCAAACATATACTGGTAACATGTGTACCCTAGGAAGCTGCATTATCCTTCCATGGTCGTTCTTTCTTCCCAAGAAGAGCAACGAACCTTCATCTGTTGTCCCTTTGACCTCCTCAGCTCCAAGACCTTTGCCCTCAGTGACTCCAGCCACCCACACTCAACCACACCTGACTTTTATCTTGGTTGGCTACTGCTCCACCTCTGAAATCTCAAATAGCAGGGCACCTGCTTTCCGACCCCTCCCTTTAATCTTTCCAGGACTCTCTCTAGACTGGCTCTTTGACCTCTGTCTAAATTCCAGGCTCTGGACTCCTCCTTCCTTTCCTTCAGACCTCCTTGGCTTTTTAGACATGAAAATCATTATAGTCCTTTCCTGCCATTTTGATGGGTGGACATAGAACATGAGCAAGAAATAAGCCTGTGTGTCTGTAATGTCCCTTTAAGCTTAAATATCCCTGCAGCATGGCCTGGATGGGGAGATAAGAGGTCATGTAAATAGAACACAGAACTCAGGGCCAGGTCTGTAGAAATAGCTTCAGAAACATTAGCTATTACTTTTTTCCACCTAAAGATCCTAGGGGTCATGCACATGTCTACAAATTCCCAGCCAGATCACTTCCCCTCTGGGCAATAATGTCTCCAAATGCCAACCTTCATCCCACCAAATCCTCAGCCTTCAGAGGGAAAACAGGGACAATCAGGCAGGAACTTTCTCAAGGTTATTTGCCCAAATTTTTCTGCAGGTATCATTTCTCATCATTTTTTTCCTTCTGGTTTTAGGAGTGGTTAGGTTGTGTTTCCTTACTATGGGAATTAGAGAATGTAGGTAGGAGTGACTTCTAAGACCAGTAAAGGTTGAACACTCATTCATTCATTCCTAGTAAGAAGGGACTAGGGGACCTGGAGAAAGGTGGTTTCACGATTGAGATCTGAAAGTTCAGTTAGGGCAGATCTACTCTTCTTTCCCAAACAGACCCTTCTCCCTGTGCTGCCTCTTGCTCACCAATCCAGGTCCATCTACTGACCAAAGTCAAGAAAGTAGGAGGACTAGGTTGAAGCTCATCAGCCAGGCCCCCCTGTCACCATCCTCGGCTACCTGGAGGAGAGTCATGAGGAGTCACTGAGAAAGCCTGGGGCAGAGGAGTCAGGGACTCCTCTTCTGGAATTTCCATCCATCAATTTCCCTGGCTACATGAGCATTTGAGATGTAAGTTCCCCCACCTCCAGGAAGTTTTCCCTGGAGCCACAGACAGACAGACAGACAGACAGACAGACAGGGATGTTTCCACTCTCTAGACAGCATCTTTAGCAGCAGCTCTGACTCAGCCTCCCTGCCCATCCCATGGGTGGGGCAGGAAGGCAGTCCAGTACCTGGAATTGAATTTGTAGGTCACACCAGGGGTAAAGTCCTAGACATCTGCAAATGTAAGACCTATGGTTTCTCCCCCACCCCCAGAACACTCTTTACTTTCCTTTACCTGTCAATCAACCCTGTCTTCCAGCTCCAAATCCAAATGGTTACTCTCCATGCAAAGTACTGGAAGCACTAGAGGCCTTGGACAAATCATTCCAATTTCTGTGCCTTAATTTTCTCATTTGTAAAATGAGGAAGATAATATTTTTTTGCAGGGCTTTTATAAGGACTATATGAAATGAAAGTATGTAATCCAGGCCTGGTATAAAACTGTGACAACATAATTTAAGAATAATATCCAAGGATTCCAAAAGTCACACAGGCCCTTTCCTCTGAAAGTTCCTTTTCTTTTTGTATCTCCTGTTTCACCGTTGACTTCAGCACTCTGTCAGTTGCTATGATTTAAAGCCTCTTTACCCCATCCTTCTCTCCAGCAGCACCCCTCACCCTACACCCACCAAGTGGCCAGTACCGTGCAGCACGTGTGTGAGCCCATGTGCTGAGTTGCATCTTTATCATTGCTGGTCCCAGCTCTCTCTTCTGGGCTAACTCAATAACCCTCTCAAGGATCAGAGGCCAGCGCAGAGCTACGTACTTAATAGGCACTCAATAAATATTGTTAAAGAAATGCTGCGTAGAAGCATTCCCACTCAATCCAACTTTCCCTGCAAAAAAAAGTCCTCTAATCATAAGGTAACTTCAAATGCCTTGCCATGCACACACAGGGCCTCTCCCACCTGCCCCCACGTGGTCCCACCTGCCCTGCAGACTGACTCACCATCTCCCCCAGGCATCATTTCCTCCTGTACCCTTCACAATTTCATCTTTCTTCATCCTGCTCTCAGTGCTTGGAATGCCCTTACCTTCCTTTGTAGGTCCACTCCTCCAATCCCTAGTCATCTTTCCAAATTCTATGAGTCATTCCAAAGATATTTATTTGGTGTTCATTGTGTGCTAGGCGTTTTTAGGTTCAGAGTCTATAGCAGGGAACAAAATAGAAGTCCCTGACCAGGAGATGCTTATAGTCTACTGACAACTTGGTATGACAGCACCAAATCTGGTTAGAGATGGGTGCGGGAGGGAGCCTGGCAGTTCCTCCAAGAATCCTTTTCCCAAATCCTCTCTCCGTTCTCAGGCAGTATTGGCCACCTCCTTCATAGTGCCCCTCTGTACCTGGGATGCCTGATGACAAGTGATTGCATGTCTGTTTGCTAGTGATGGCCAGGACTGTATTGTTTCTATGTCATGGTGTTTGAAGCTTGTTCATTGGAAGGAAGGAGAGAACAAAGGGAGAGAGGGAGGGATGAAAGATGGAAGGAAGAGAGGAAGGAAGGAAGGAAGGAAGGAAGGAAGGAAGGAAGGAAGGAAGGAAGGGAGGGAGGGAGGGAGGGAGGGAGGGAGGGAGGGAGGGACGAACGGACAAGAACAGAGGCCATTTCCCAAGAGGTGGAACAGAATGTCTCAGGTGGGACTGGAGCAGTAGTGAAATTGCAGATTCTTCTTGTACATGAATTGGAATCGCCCTTGTCACTAATGCTCACACCCTAACCTGGCTTCTGCTTCAGGTATTCAAATGACCAAAACAGGTCTTTGGAGCTATTCCATCCTGTTGGACTACATCTTCAGCAGTCCGTATGCATGCTTCTGTGGCTCCCAAACCTTGAAGGCTTTCAACCTACCCTCTGAGTCACTCTGGGGAATAAGTAAATTTCACCAAAGAGTTAAGGTCACTGAAGAGAAAGGCATGGGAGAACAAAATGAAAACGAACCTTTGGCCTTTCATGAATAAAGGCTCTCATTTAATGCCACAGCCTCCCCACTGTGGTATTATCTCTTTTTAGTATTGAAAAACTGGAGGTCAGAGGTTAAGTAACTTGCCCAGTCTCTGGCTAGTGGTAGAGCCCAGATACAAAGTCAGGTCATCTGGCTCCAAACACCATGTACTTACCTAATTTTAGTGCGAATGTTAGAGACTAGACCAGGGTTTTTCAACCTTAGCACTGTGGATATTTTGGCCTGGATAATTCTTTGTTATGAGGACCATCCTGGTCATTGTCAGATGTCCAGCAGCATCCCTGGCCCCCACTCACTGGATGCTAGTAGTACAATCCACCTTCCCCTACATACCCACCTTCCCGTATATGTGACGATCAGAACTATTGCCAGACATTGCCCTACATCACCTGGGGCAGGTCTCCCACTGAAGCAGTTTGGACAAGTTACTTGACCTTTCTGGCCTTCACTGTCCTCTCCAAAAAACCATGTGAGTGAGGAATCGCCAAGTGCTCAATGACACTTTCATACTAAACCTGTGTACATTTAATTTTACCCAATATAAGAAATTAATCTTTAATAGTATTTGCTAAGTAGATTAATGGTAGAAAATACATATAATTCTAAATATGATCAATGAAAACAGGTTAAATATTATTTGCTGTGAGAGGAACAATCAAAAAGCCTTGGTGGGCATTTGGTTTGATGGTTCTAAGTTTCTGTCAGGCACTTATCCTAGCTTTATGAGAATAAAGGAGAGCCCCCTGCAGTACTGTGATGCCAATGGCACTTTTCATTCTGAGCTTCAGTTTCCACATCAGGCAAATGGAGGTAAGAAAGGGCCCTGCTTATAAGATTGTTACATGGATCAAATGAAACCATGCATGTGCAATGCTTTGAACAGTGTATATCATGACACTCAGAAATGTCACAGTTGATCTTCCTCCCATTGACTGCCATCTCCATAAAGTCAGGGGCTGTTCCCATTTTCATGGCCCTGGTGCTCTGTGCTCTGCCTGGTATACAGACATATACTCATGAACTATATGTCGATGGAAGGTTCAAGATTGTTTTCATTAGCTTTTTTGCTGCTGTGGCTAAAAGACCTGACCAGAACAATTGTAGAGGAGGAAAAGTTTATTTGGGGGCTTATGGTGTTAGAGGTCTCCATTCATAGACAACCAGTTCCATTCTTCAGGGCTCAAGGTGAGGTAGAGCATCATGGCAGAAAAGTGTGGTGGAGAGAAGCAGCTCACATGATGACCAGGAAGCAGAGAGAAAGACTCCACCTGTCAGATACAAATATATATCTCAAAGGCATGTCCCCAAGGACCCACCACCTCTAGCCACACCCTACCCACCTTCAGTTACCACTCAGTTAATCCTATCAGGGGATTAATCCACTGATTGGGTTAAGAGTCTCATAACTCAATCATTTCTCCTCTGAATCTTCTTGTGTTGTCTCACACTTGAGCTCTTGGAGGACACCTCACATTCAATCCACAACCAAGACCATGGTTTGAGATTTCAGCCTAACCTCTTCTGTGTTTTACTACTGAGACCCAGAGAACGAGGATGGAAGTAACTAGAGGGTGGACATCATGGTCTCTCTGCTGGCTGCCATCAGAATAAGGTCTATGGCTTCCCCAGTTTTTTTCTCTTTCCCTTCAACTCCACAGGAAGACTAGAGACCATTACCCACCAGGTGCTTAGAATCCCAGGGATATCTCTGAGGAGAAAGATAGGAAGTATCTTGACAGCTCCAAGTGGGAGTCCCTGGAAGACACATAGCAATGTGGAGAAACCAACCCTTCTAGATGTCACCAAAGCCTAAGATGAAAATTGGCCCCATTCCACCCTCTGGGTACCTGGCTCCTGACTCAGCAACCAGTGACTGAAAAGTGCTTTGCAAATGAGTATGTGTCTCAGGAGAGACTAATTAGCACACCCCAGC
Source organism: Sciurus vulgaris (assembly GCF_902686455.1). Taxonomy (NCBI): domain Eukaryota; kingdom Metazoa; phylum Chordata; class Mammalia; order Rodentia; family Sciuridae; genus Sciurus; species Sciurus vulgaris. The sequence continues at coordinate 47,541,952 of NC_136461.1, forward strand.
CTGTGCTCATGAAACAAGGCAGATCCCTGCTACCCGCCCGCTCACCCGTCACCCCTCCATTCATACCGAGACAAGTGAACAGTGGCCGTCTGACAGGCTGCACCATTTACAGTTTGTGTGACTTTGGGAAAAAATATCTTAACAGCTCTGTGCAAAATGGACACAGCAATAGCATCTACCTCCTAGGGTTGTTGTGACAATTTGAAGTTAGTAGATGTAATGGACTAAGGGCAGAGCCTGGTGCATCATTCATTCTGTGTAGGTGTGGGTTTCTGTGAATCTGAGTGGAGATCAGGAACACACCTCCCTGCCTCCCTCTGCTGTGCTCTCTCTTCCATCATGGATGCACATCTGTGCACCTAGCAAACACCTATCCTCCACTGGATACCAGATCCCATGCCCTCTCTTCCTCCCAAGGCCATTGCTCCAACAATTCTCCTTTCTGACAGCATCATCAGCGTTTGTCTCTAAGACTAATAATTTCTATCAGCATACAAATATACTGCCAGTTCCCCCTCTTTCTTACACACACACACACACACACACACACACACACACACACATACACACACCCTTCTGATGAACCATATCCTCCTCCAGCTTCCAGCCTGTTTCTTTGCTCCTCTTCACAGCAAAGTTCCTCAAAGCATTGAATGCATTCCCTATTTCCAAATCCTCTCCCGCTTCCTGTTCTTAAATCAACCCTGGCTGGGCTCTTGCCACCATCCCATCTCTAAAACTGCTCTTGTAAAAGTCCACAGTGACCCTTCACTGTAAGTCCAGAAGTCAAGTCTCAGTCTTGATATTAGCAAATGAGGCAGCAGCATTTGACCCAACTGATCCCTTCTTCCTCCATGAGGCCCTTTCTGCACTTGACTTTCAGGATCAACAGCTTCTTGGTCCCCTCTACCCGACTGGCTTCCCATCAGTCTCCTCTGATCTTCCCAAACTCTTCACCCTGGAGGCACAGCGTCCATTCTTGGTTCTCTTTCCCTTTATGCATTCCCCTTCGCTGTGAGCTCACCCAGCACCTCGCTTTAAATACCATGCACACTGTGGACATCCAAATGTGTCTTCTAGCCCAGCTTTCCCCTGCCTGGTCAACTCCTCCACATGAGTATCTTTCAGCTTCTTGAATGTAATATGTTAAAAACCAAATTCCTGACTCTTACCTTTCCCAACAACCCCTAATGGCTTCTTTCCCATTTCAGCTAATAGTAGTTCAATCTTTCCATTTCCTCGGGTACTAAATCCTTGGGGACATTCTTCACGTCTCCTTCCTTTTCTCAGCACTTTTTCAATTTGCCAGCAAACATTGCCAGAAACACTCAGGATTTGACTGCTTCTTACCACCACAGCCACCCAAGACTGGGCACAATGACCTGTCACCTGGATGTCATCATGTCTTCAACAACTGGTTTCCCTGCTGCCAGCTGTGTCCTGCTTTACTCTGTTCTCAACACAGTCCCCAGGAAAACCCTGTTGAAACACGAATTCATCAAGTTAGCCTCTGCTGAAGACCGAACTCTGCTCAGAATAATAAAAGTCAGAGTCCTACAATGGCCTGGAAAGTCCATCTTTCCACCTCCCCTCCCCAGCACCCTGCAGACCCACGCTTTCCTCCTGCCCTCCCCTCTGTCCCGGTACACTGACTCCTTGCTGCTGCTGAGGGGCACCTGCTGGCTCCCCTTGGAGGCAGCACAGGGCTCCCAACTCCAGGCCACTTTCTCACTGAGGTCCTTCTTGAACTTCTGTCCCTCAGTTTTCTCTCTGCTTCCATTTCTTCTTTTTTCCTCTTCTGCTTTCTTTCCCTCTCCATCTACCCCCACCCAGACACTGACTGTTTTCCTCCTTTGCCTCCCTGCCAGCCCTCTGTGGAATGCAAGTACCAGGCCTGACGGGTGTTCAGACAGGTTTTTTTTTTTTTTTTTTTTTTTTTAACTGCCAGTCACACACGGTCAGCACTCTGGCAACTTGAACAAGTGCTTGCATTTTCTGTTGGCTTTATCTTCCTCTGTTCATCATGAGGGAAGAAGCTGCCTCTTCTCCATGAGAGCGTCCCCTTTGGTGCCCCTTGGAGAACCTTCCACTGCCTCTCACGAGTGTCTGTCAGAAGATCAGGCAAGCCAAGGGTAAATGAAGCAAGTGAAAACTTAGAACAGCACCCAGCAGCCTGGGCTGCATACATCACCTTCTTCAGGAAGCCTTGTCCTTCTGCACAGACTGCCAGGTGACAGCCTTCTAAGTCAGGCCACATAGGTGGAGGTTGGCCTCACAAGATATGGCCACCCCTCTCCCACCATGGGTTCTGTGCTGCCCACAAACCCCACTGTGATTTCCCTCAGTGTCTGCCTAAACACCGACAGCCCCTCTAGATCACTCCAGCCCACCAGCCTCTCTCTGGCCCTCAGTGCCCTTTCCATCTCCAGCCTCAGCTGCCACACACCCAGTGAGTCAACAGAGGGGACACACTTGACTCTCCCCAGGGTACGTGCTCCCTCTCACACCTCCAGACTTTAAGGCATCCTGCCTGCTGGGAGAATGTCTCTGGAAATCTCCCGTCAGCTCTGCCCTTAGGCCTGCCCTTCTCGCTGGTCACAGTGGTGCTGGTGGGAAGACTTGGGTTACTATTTCCTCGGTGAGGTAGAAGCAAGCTCTTGAGCTGGAAGTGACTGAGCTGAGGAAGGGGGAACTGGAGAAAGGAAGATAGAGAGGTAGGTCTGCAGTAGTCGAGGGTGGGAGAGGGAATGGGTCTGCAGACCAGTTACTGCTTCTGGACATTTTTCTCAGGTCATGGTCAACGGCACAGGTGACAGCAGAGCAGGTGGAGTCACGCTAACCAGGGTGGGGATTTTGCCCAGCATTGTGATACATCACGCGGGAAGAAGGGAAGTCGTTTTTCAGGGAGTGAGCGTAGGGGATGACAACAGGAGAGCTAAAAGGAGGCTAATACAGAAGCCAGTGGCCCTGGGGCCCAAATTTGCTGGGAAAAGTCTGACGATAGACTTGAAATTGGGACTGTCCCAGAACGCCTCTTCCAGACAGTTCTCTGACCCGCCCTTTTGCAGTGTGCATTAGTCACTCTCTCCTCTCTGTTCCCACAGTGCCTGTGCTTACCTCTGCTGTCTCTCAGTACTTGATTTACTTGTATATCTTCCCACTGAACCTGGAGCATGTGAGAGAAGAGCCAGGTGTCATATTTCTTTGTATCCCAATGTCACACACCAAGAGAAAGCTCACAAAGCACTTACCAATGGACTGAGTTCATTTCTTTCCTAGAACCCAGAACATGTTCTGTGATAATCACAGATCTTCACATTTGTAAAACAATTTTTAGGAGCAAGTTCACATTCATAGTCTTTCAGTCCTGTAAGATAGCAATTCATTCATTCATTCAACTGAGACAGTGCCAGGCACTGTTCTAGGCACTGAAGTACAGAAAAACAAGACAGGATCTCCTACCTCTGTGGAGCTTATGTTTCTGCAGAAGGTATTGCCATTTCTGTTTTACAGGTGGGAAGCCTGGGTTGGCTCAGGTAGTCTTAGCAACCTGGCCAAGGTTATAAAGCTTATAGGTAAAATAATTCAGACTAGGTGCAGAGCTGTCCGACTGCAAGTATAAGGAACGCCGTTTGTACCACACCACGTTACCCAGGGATCACAGGCTCATCCATGAGGTACCTTTTCTTTTCTTTCATTTCTTTTCCTTTTCTCCCCCTAACTTAACAACAAATAAAAGGAGACTTGGCAGAAGTCCACACTCTGGAACTACCTTGGAACTCCTTCCTTGTCTGATTGTGTGTTTAACAAAGATGTGAGAAATACCTGCCAGGTCTCTTCTTGCCAGAACCACGAAGACAGAAGCCACACAGCATTGCGAGCACAGCGTCTGCTTGTGTGCAAACCCGCAGGCATTTTTAGCAACTTTGGGGAACATAAAGAAAGCTGTTGGTTTTGTTTGCACATATTTTTCGCCTCTGCAGAAGGCTCCTCACCAAGCGGCAGCTTCGGAGCTGCCTTTTGCTTGATCTTAGGACAGGCAGCGTCTCCACAACTTGCTAACTGAGCTGTGGCAGGGCAATTAAAGAACCTGCCCTTGGCTCCCTCATTCAGGAAATGGATCTGGTAATAAAGGTCCCTACCTCTCTGGGTGGTTGGGGGACTAAATCTTTCAGAAGTGCCAGTCCAGTTGTAAAACTCTGAGCCCAGATGAGGGTGGCTTGGAGGGAGAGGGATTCCTTAGAACCTAAAGGAACTGGGCTAGAATCCCAGGTCCACACTTCTCAGGGACAGAACCTCTGGCAAGTAACTTGATCGTTCTCACCCCTCCAGCCTCAGCTCCCTCAGCAATGGGAATATTAGTACAAATCCCCAAAGGCTGTGATGGATGTTAGCTATAAGGTGCATATAGTGCCCAGCACTGAGTCTGCACATAATTATTGTCCAGAAGATGGCATAAAGTGTTTATTATTATTATCATCATCGTCACCATCATATTTTGCTATTAGCATGTGAATGGTAAGGTTAACAAGGATTTTTGGAATTTAAAACTGTGAATTCCTTGTCTTCTGTATCCCTGCATACCCAGTGCTCAGAAGGACCTGGAAGTTGGCAACTGCTCAGTACAGCTGGAAGAAGTGGATTAGGTGGGAAGAGGAGAAGACCAAGTCCTCAAGAGTGGTCAGCTCTGGGTTGAGCAAGAACATGTATTTATGCATATTTACCCTGTGGCAGACCTATGTCTTTACCTGCCTTTACCCCTCACATAGGCTCACAAAACAGGTATCATCATCATCATTGGTCTTGTAAGTTAGGAAATTGATCATCATTAAATAACCTGAGCAAGGTCATGCAGCTAGTGGTTGGCAGAGCAAAGCCCACACCATAGGCGTCTGACGGCTAAGCCCAGGCTGCTAACCTCTGCCCTGCACTGCCAGGAAGAGTTCTGGGTTGAGGTTTCCTCTTCTTCTGACCTACTTGGGTTCCTGGTCCTCTGGTTGTTTCTGGTGTTTCATGCCAGCAGGAAATGCAAGTCTTCTCTGTACAGAGAGAGCAAAGTAAATCTTCAAGCCAGTAGGGGTGTTTTTGGGGGTGTTTGTGTGTTGGTTTTCCCCCATAATGGCAGGGACTGGCAGTGAAAGAGAGGTCAGCACTACTGGCCTATAGTAATCTCCCTCCAGCACAGTGACCACCCGGTATGAGCAGATATCACCTTCTGCCACCAAGGGGTACAGGGAACTCCCACTCAGCCACTCTCTTGGGAAGTATGCTCTCAGGAGGGAAGGAGAGGCTGAGTTGCCCCACTCCAAGAACCTCTGCCAGGGGGCCAGAGGCCAGCAGCCCAGCATGAGGAAACTCCAAGTTCCCCCTCGGCTACCTCACTCTTCAGTGGCTTCCTTTAGGACATCACCATGGGTCTCCCCCCACTGTGGCCTGGACATAGATCATGGCCCCCCACTCCACAGAGGGGAGGAGGTTTGCCCACCATCATACACCATTAGCAGATGAACCAGGAAGGCCATTGTCTCATCCCTTGGCCTTATCACAGTGTGATGTCCGGGGATGGAGACAGAATCCTAACGGAGTTGTTTAAAACACTGTCAGTTAATGGTTTCATATGGCATAAGAACAGAGCACATAAGAGTTTCGATTCTAAAGTGAGAGGGACCTGAGTGTGAACTTCAGCTATGCCACTTGGACTGTGACCGTGGACAAGTCACATGAAGTCTGCTCCTCTGGGAAGAACTGGTACCCTCTGCCACGAGGATACTGTGCACACAAAGCCTTTAGCCTCCTGGGCTATCAGGGAGTGTGTCACGACATGTCAACTTTATTTGTTCCTTAGTTCTGCAAACATTTATTAGACATTAAAATGGACATTGCACAGTATTTTCTTCTCTATTCATGTTAATACTCTAAGGTAAGAATTCAAAACTAAGACACTCAATTCCTCATCTGCAAAACAGAATCCAGCCTTTCTCTGTCGAATCTAACTTGAGTCATCTGCTGAGACCAGTCTCATCCCTAACAATTCGATGTCCTCAGAACCTTGTTGCTTCCCACCTCTGGTTTTGCAGGTGCTCTTCCTTCTGCCTAGAATTCCCTCCTTCCTCCCTCCCCTCTTCCTTCCCTTCCCTGGGCTGGGGGTATTGGATACAGGTGGGGCAAGCAGACAATACTGCCGCCCACACATCCACACATTCTTTCCAGCCTGGAGAGAGGACAGGGAGGCGGCAGCACAGACAGGACAAAAACCTGGGGAACTCTCAGAACCCTGGCTGCCTGACAAGCGCCTGCTCTTCTTCCCTGACATGACCTCCCCTCTTCATAAGGGGACCCTGGACCCCCAACCTGAGCTGTGTTGCCCTTGTCCAAGGACTCCAAGCCTGCGGAATAACCTGTCACCCTGCATCTAAGTGCCTCTGACCCCAAGACTGAGCTCCTGGAGAGCAGAAAGTGCTCACTCCTGTCTTAGCTCCCAGCACAGGGGCGTAGACATAGGAAGTGCTCAATACATGTTTACTAATGGAGAGAAACTGATAAGGAGTCATTTTGTGATTGTTGGATTTCTCCCCATGAAAAATTCTCCACGAGATATAAATGGCCAGTTACACTTTAGCATGCTTTCTCTCTGGGTCTCAGAATATGTCTCTGTAAAATCAGGGGATTAGAATTATAGATGCTTTATTTTTCTTTCTTTTATTTTCCTTTTTCTTTTATCTAAGAGTGATAACCTTTCATCGAATGAAAGGTACTCAGAAGCCCTAATGGTCATGAAAATAAAGTCTGAGCATCTCTGAAGCTGGAGATGGGACCCAAAACTTCCAGGCTCACCTCTGTTTGGTTTCACCACCTTCATCCCTCTTGTCTCTAGTGCTGAATGAGTCTGTGATTAGCTTCATCTTGGGTGTCTAGATCACCGGGGCCAAATATTACAACCAGCAGATAACAATAACCAGGGAGTGCCTAACACATGCCAGGGCGATCAGGTCGTTTTTAAAATGATCTCATTTTCTCTTCTTTTTTCTTGCCATCCTTTCTCTGAGGCCCAAATTCTTTCTTTCTCAGTTAAAAATAATCTCCTATTGCTGTTGGGTGCCTCCGATGCTTTTGGAGAACAAATTAGAGTTATAAATAGATGTCAGTATGAAACAGTATTCATTGAATCTTCAGACAGACCTGTGGGGCTGGTTTTGGTAATTCTCTTTCCTAGCTGAGATCAGCAGGGATCTGGGAGGAAGAGTTGCCCAAGATCATTCCAGGAAGTGGGTGAGCACAAACCTAACTCCCAACCAGTGGGTACTCACCCCAGGGCCACACTCACTAACAGATTTACACTTACTAATTGATTTAATCCCCATAAAACTCCACAAGCCAGACACTGTTGCAATTGCCACATTGCAGGTGAGAACTCAGAGGATTAGAGAGCTATAGTAGCTTGTCCTGGGCCATGGAATCAAAAAACACCTGGCCAGGCCTCAAACCAAGTCAGTGGAATCAACAGCCAATGTGGAGCCCACACTCCAGTCTCCTGACTCCCACGCCTTCCTCTTTCTTTCCTACTTCCATTTAAAAGCTTTCCTTTCATCCTGGGCAGGGCTAAGGGGAAAGGCCTGGGACATCAGAGGTTGCTGAAGCTTCTGCTATCATCAGTTAGTAGACCAGAGTACCTGGGAGCGATTGTAATGATCAGCCCTACAATTTGACTGTGTGACCTTTGGTAAGTTACTCAACCTCTCAGTTGTCTAGCTTTCTCAGTCATGAAAAGGGGGAAAAAAAAAAAAAAGATGTATAATACCAACAATTTCAGAGATGTTGTAGTAAGGCATGAAAATGTTTAGAGTAGTATCTAGCACCAAGTAATTACTTAATAATTGTTAGGTATTATAATAAGTATGTAAAAAAGTTTAGCAATGAATAACTGCTCTCTGTGCTGTCGCAGTTAGTGCTGTCTCTGGGGGAATTTTTTATATCCCTTGAAACTTTTGTCCATGGGGAAACTAGAACTGGCACTGAGCTGTCTCAAGTCAGAGTTCTGATGGTGTTTGCTGTCTCCCAGGCTGAAGGGTGGGCAGACTCCCTAAAGAAGTCTATTCAAACCAGCCAGTGTCTAAGCACCTACTGCATGCCAGACCCTGCATGACATTCGGCACCCAAAGAAATCACAGAGGCCTAGGGGTGCCCAGTCTTTTCCTTCTTATTGTATTAAAATGCCCATAACATCATATTTATCACTGTTACTATCCATAGGCATGCTGTGCAGTGACATTGAATGCATTCATAACTTTGGGAAACTATCATCTCTGTCTATAACCCAAAGCTTTTCATCATTCCCAGCAAAAGCTGTGCCCATTAAATAAGAACTCACCTTTCTCCCTTCCTGGTCCCTAGCAACCTCTATTCTGTTTTACATCTCTAGCTACATTTTAAAAGTTTTTTTAAAAACTATCAATACACAGAATACAGAATTCATCATTTTGGGAGGGGGTACTAGGGATTGAACTTGGGGGTACTTGACCACTGAGCCACATTCGTAATTCTATTTTGTGTTTTATTTAGAGACATGATCTCACTGAGTTGCTAAGCACCTCACTTTTGCTGAGGCTGGCTTTGAACTCATGATCCTCCTGCCTCAGCTTCCCAAACCTCTGGGATTAACAGTTGTGTGCTACTACACCCCGCTAATTCATCATTTTAACAATTTTTAAGTATGCATTTCAGCAGGGACAAGCACACTCACATTGTTGAATGATCACCGCCACCGTCCATCTCCAGAACTTTTCCATTTTCCCAAAAGCAAAATTTTGGACCCATCAAACGCAAACTCCTTACTCCCTCTTTTCCCAGTCCCTGGTAACCACCATCTTGCTTCCTGTCTCCACAGATTTGACTACTCTAGGGACTTTATGTCAGTGGAATCCCACAGGATTTGTCCTTTGGTGACTGCCTTATTTCATGTCCTCAAGGACTGCCTTGTTTCATATCCTCATTTGTGCTGTAGTAGGTAGCAAAACTTTCTTCCTGTTTAAGGCTGAATAACATTCCACTGTGGTCATACTGCATTGTGCTTATGTATTTTGCTGGGATGGGCACTTGGGTGGCCTCCATCGTTTGGCTCCTGTGCACGAGGCTGCCGAGAAAGTGAATGTGCACTTCTGCCTGCCTTTGGGCCACTTGTGGTCTAATGCACACAGATGCACCTGACTTTGATGAGCCTGTTTCCGTGGAATGGAATGCTGATCAGCTGCCCGCTGTAGGAGTTAAATGAGATGAAGAGGCCCGAGGGGAGAGTCTGACACTCTGAACACTTTGTAAACTGCTGCTGCTGCTGCTGCTGAGAGACGGGGGGCCTCTAGGGAAGAGAGTCTGGAGGTGGGTGGTTAGCACCGGTTCTCTCCCAAACCTCTCATCAACTGCTTTCACAAACATCCTGGCAGGTAGGCCAGAAGTTTTTGATTTTCCAGATGAGGAGAAGACAGAGAGGACCTCAGCTGTGACACTGTAGAGGCGGGCCTACAACTGAGTCCTCAGGGCTTCTCACACAAATCTCATGAGCAGGGAGGTTAAGGCCCAGGAGAGGCTGAGTACCGCTCACAAAATCTCCAGTAAGTAGCTGTAGAGCTGTGTGGGGACAGGTAAGTTGTCCCAGATGGCCTGTTGGTGGGAGGAGCTGGGGAGGCAGAGGTGAGGAGAGATATCAACAGAGGCAGAGGGCACAGCCTGGGCAAAATCCAAGAGGCAGAAGACGTGGTGTCTGCAGGAGGACTGGAAGGAGGCCAGTCTACCAGCATGGATGACATTGCGTGTGGGAGGGAAGGGCCGGTCACTAAGGGCACATCAAGTGGCCCGGCCCAGTCTGGCTCCTGGGTCTGGGAGGGCTCTGCTGAGCTGCTCAAGTTGGTGTGTCAGGCACGTTAGTCAGTCTGATTTGATAGAGATGCTTGTCTTCCTACAGTCCCCGCCTTCAACACAGGCCATATTTGAAAATTAACAATGTCATGTATGGTTCTTTGCAGCTCATTCCCCTCTGCCCCCAAATTTTATTACCCAAAGAGAGAACTGTGTAATATTTCTTCCAATTATTTAACCCCATATTTCTGAGTGATATATGCTTATGCCTCTCTTTATTCACTTTTCAGCTTGAGGCATGCCCTGCTGACTCTCTATTATGAAAGAAAAACTTACTGTGTTCCCCTACATAGCCACAACACTGTCCCCCAACTCTTCAATTGAGTTACAATGTAATTTTTGGTTAGATTAGTGTTTACAGTGTGGTGACCACATAAATCCCAGCTAAGCCATATTGTGTTATGAGTAAACTTTTGCCTTTTGCATGACCTATTATTTTGGCTGAAATTGATGTCTAATTTTCTAAATCTACTTGCTTCACTTGCTAAGTACACTCATCTGTCTCCTTTGTGGGAACTTTCAGTCTTCTCTCAGGATCTTCAACCACGTCAGGTAAGTAACCCCTTCATCTTATTCCTCTGGAGTCCTCAAAGTTCCTGCTCTCATCTGGGTCCTGTTCTCTGCCTGCTACAGAGCTGCAGCTGTGCCCAGGATGTGTCAATGAATTCCTGATGCCAGTCTGATGAGCAGTGTCAGCAGAATGGTTCAACTGTCATTCATCTATAGATTTAAAATACCTCCTTCAACCTTCTAAATCTCAAAGAAGCCCAGTGCTACAGGATGTTGGTACAGACATGAACTACTTGCCCTTCTGACCTTTAAAGGCTCCAGGCCCAGGAGAGTCAACATGGGCCGGAAGTGAGCTTGGGGATTTGTAAAGGCCCAAAAGAGAAGCCCCTACTTCAGTACAGGGGAAGGCCAGGAGTCTCAGAAGACTTCCTGTGGGAGGTGATGATGGGCATGTCTCGGCTTGATAAGAGGAGCTTTCTAAGAGTTCTGGGAAGGGATTCCAGGTGGGAGAACATTGTGCACACAGCACGGAGCACGACAAAGCATGACTCATCCTGCAAATTTCAAGTAATCAATTAGTGATGCTCATGTGGGAGGGTTCTAGTTGAGGGATAGTAGGGTCTTGAATGGCAGACTAAGGGACCAGAGGTAGTGAGGAGCCACAGAGGAACTTTAAAGAGGAATGACTTGGTCAAGTCTGTATTGTTTTAAAAGACAGGCTTGTCAGATGCAGTGGAGAGAGAGAAAGGCTGGTGAGGGGAACGCTGAGGTGGAGGAACGCTGAATAACACTGGCCCTGAGGTGAGATGTGGGGCACGGGAGAACTTAAGGTCAAACTGACTGGACTTGGGGATACAGGGAATGTGGGGAAGTTAACCGATAATTCTCAGGTGTCCAGGGAAAAAGTTGTTTAGATTCAACACTGGTTCAAAACTGGTTGGGTTTGGGAGACCCAAAGCTACTCTGGGCTGAGAAGAAGACCCTTGGCCTCTGGGGTTTTGGGGGGCCAGAGGTGCTGAGTGGATGGATGCCCAGAGCCTAAGGGAACAGAGACAGGGCCTGAGGTCTACAGAAACTAGAGGGTAGAGGCCAGGTTGACAGGCTATGGGCTCAGAAGGGTCACTCTATCCTGACGGGGGAGAACATAAGGTCTGGGCTCAGGCAACCCTTGATTAAAATGCCAGTTCTACCACCTGCTGACTGAGCTTCAGTTTCCTCATCTACAAAACAGAGACCACAGTGGTATCTACCTGTTCCCTGACTGTAATATGCTTGACACGATGCCTGGAATATGAGTGCTTTATTCTGTGACTTCCCATTACTTGTCTTGGGGAGTGAAGCCAGTGAGAGTCAAGTTGACCTGGAAAAAGGAGTGGGCAGGGTTGGCTTCATGGGCATGGAAGCTATGCAGGCACGTGGGCCCCTTACCTCAGAAGAGCCCTGTATGGGGTGGGATGCTCTGCTTTGCTGCCTTGAGGTAATTTTTTTTTTTTTTTTAAACAAGAAGCCCTGAATTTTCACTTTGAACTGGACTCTGCTAATTAGGTAGCCATACTGTGAGTAAGAGACCATCTGGCAGAGAAGGAAGAGGGTACTTCTGAAGTAAAAGGGCCCTGAATGTACACAGGCCTGCTGCACTCAAGGCTCAGTCTGTACCAGAAATGTGAGCTGCAGTGTTTTCTGCCGGAGAGTTGTGCTTGAGGGGAAATCAGGAAGAGCTCAAGACAGAAACCAGTGGAAAGCTTCAAACACAGTATTGTGGAATCCAGGTGTCCTCTACTGTCTACTTGGGGAGACTTCCAAACTTCACATCTGGAAAGGAAGGGGGAAATGATATGTAAAGTGTGATGATTTGTGTTTTACAGATGACAAAATGGAGACAGGCCACATTATGATTTTCACAGGCCTTAGGCACTTTTGCCATTGTGGATGCCTTTCTCTCGAAAAGTAAATATAATAAAATTATATTTTACAACTGCATCAGTAATAAGGCAAGTGAGTTAATATTGCATACTAATACATTTTCTTCCAGCTGAGGTATGATGGACTGAGGTGCCGTACTTGCTGTATTAATGGCAAGTCTATGGGATGCTCAGATCTTTGAATGTTGTAGCCAAGACTCCTGGGGCATCATGCAATGGATAGAGAATCCTTCTTTTTTCCTAGAAGAGAATGCTAGTCAGTCACTGAAGAGCCAGGAGAGGGACAGGGTGATTGTGCTTAGGCCTATCCTCCAAATTCTTTTCTCTTTTTACAAACTATCTCTTGGCAACTGTCCAGACAAGATTTGGGCTAAAGCAAGGGGACAGAGTCTATTGCAGATGGAAAACCACATTGTTCCTGAGACTGACTTTTCCCCCAGAGACCTTTTCGTCAGTTGAGCCTTGAATGAAGGTCAAAACTAATTCTTGCCCTTTGGCCAGGAGACTCCTTCCTGCAAGTGCAAAGCATTAGCCCATACATAGCTCACAGTCTCTGAACCAGTCTCTAAAGCAGGGTGACCAGGAGAACATCCCAGGCATGCCACAACAACTCAATCAGTATTGTACATGGAGCATCTGCATTGTGCCTGGTATACAGGAAGCACTTGATGAATGTTCGAGACAGCAGAGCGGGGTAGTCAAGCACACAGGCTCTCTGGAGACAGTCTGCTTGCCTTCAAGCCCCAGGTTCATCCTAATTCCATCTGATAGCATACTAGCAGTCAGGTCTGGGCAGGTTTTAACCCTTGTGCCTTGGTTTCCTCATCTATTTAAGAGGCGTAATAACAGAATCTACTGTGTATGGAATCATAGAGACAGACGCTAAAGACACACAAAGTACTTAGAATACTATCCCTTACCTCCCTCCCCACTTGCAGTCTGGATCCAAACTAAGCAGGAACCTCCCAAGGGGGAACTGTTCCACACTAATGCTAGAGGGGAGTTGAAAAGGGCAGCTTTGGATGGAGGAGGTGAATAGCATGGCAGGAGGCAGCTATTCATTCTTTTCTCCAGCATTTTACTAAAGTGCTAATTTGTACCATGTCAAACATTTAGACGCTATAAATGACACTATGATTAATACATCCATACCTCCCAAGGAGCTCAAGGTAGAAAAGTGGGGAGACAGGAAGTAGAGACTTTATAATGGTTCAATGGATGTGGGAGGACTTGCCATGACTGGTCTGGAGGATGGAGTGGCTTGGGTGCTGGAAACCTGGCCTACCAGCCTGCTGGGAGGGAGAAAGGGGAGAGAGAGCTAGTTTGAAGAGAGCTTGCAGAGATACTGTTGGCACGGTATTTGCATTGAGTAGAGAGAAGTGACTTTTGTTATCACAATGGTGGATTACCTGGGAATGACCCTGGCATTTGGAGGCAGGGGAATGGAGAATGACAGGACAGGAAACTGAGGCTGGGGTAAGCAGAGTCTGTTTCAAAAGCTACCTGAGGCACAGAGATTTTAAATAACTTGCACGAGGTCATGTCAACTTGCTGACGGGGGATGACATGTGCAGATTGTATATAGCGAGGTTTGGCAGGATACAAAGTGAGGAGGTGTCAGGCAGATAGTGAAGTTGCCAGATTACTTAATTGTTGGACTCCTTCAGAGCTCATGGCAGAATGAGAGATGCTGGGTGGTAATCAGAGACATTTGCCTCTGGGTCCCCATCTCTTATCTGGGAGACCTGAGCAAAGTCATTCAGCTTTGGCTTTAAAAAAGAGAATTCCAATAAAAGTCTGAAGGGTGGCTCTGAGGGCTGGTTAGGAGGCCAAGCTGAGGCTGCAGCATAAAGCACTCTGGGTGGCCTGGAGCAGGGTCCTGTCCCTCTCTGAACACACTTGACCCCATTTGAACGATGAACCTTTGGGTCTGACTTGGGATCTAAGATGCCTGGCCTTTGAAGGACCATGGTATATCTTTCTGCCCAGATGGATGAGGCCAGGGGCAAAAAGTCAATAATGACAGCACTGGACACTTCCAGAACAGGGACTGAGCCCTCTCAGTTGCCTTGGTCTCCTCTTCTCAGTCCTTCCCCCGCAGAGAGTCTCCACAGGAATCCAGCAGGATAACAGGAGGCTTTAGTCATGGTGGTTCACCTGCATGGGGTGGGTGGGGCCAGGAAGTGAGGCTGCTGAGGGACTCCTGGAGGCCTTGGTCCCCAGAGCTGGGGAGGGAGGGACACCGTGCCCAGGCAGTCCCTGTGGGGGAGGGGAACCTCAGAAGCCCTGCCTCTGGGAGCCGTGGGCTCAGTCTTCTCTCTGGTCTCCTCCTACAGCATGGTGACACCACACGAATGACTATGGCATCACCCAGTGACTATGGCCACTGTAAGGGAGGCAGGGGTGACCAGCCCATTTCTCAGGGAGGAAGCTGAGTGGTTTTAAGACACGCCGTGCCCTGCCTGACTCCAAGCCCTCTCCATTCAGCACACTGCGTGACTAGACTCAGCTGGCCCCCGACAGCTCCTGCACTTCAGTTCCCTCAACCCCAGCTCATGCTGCTCCTGCCCCCACGCCACCTTTGAAACCTATTTTTCAAGATCCTGCTCAAATCCCCCTCCCTCCTTCCCTGCCACGGATCCTTCCCAAGCAACTTCTCCCTAGTTGACAAAACCTTTGATAGCAATCCCACTGTGTCCGCATGGCCACAAAGGACAGCCTGGCACTTGTTGACACTTGCCACAAGCTGTTTACTGTGCAAAGCACTCACATGTATCACCTCACAATTCTCATAAGGGGCAGGAACTAGTATTATCCCGTTTCACAAGGAGGAAACTGAGGTTTAGAAAGGTCAGGCAGTTTACCCACAGTCCCGGAGATGCTAGGAAATGCCAGAAAATGGCAAAACATAGAGCTCGACTCAGGTCTTTCTAAGCCTTAGCTGTGCTCTTCACCACACAGTTGTCCCCCTATGTCCCCACGCGGGCTCCTCTCACCCAGCCGGGCTCCCTTCTTCCAGTCTCCCCTCCATGATCCCCTATCATTCATGCCCTGTAACTGGCTGCACATGGCTTGCCCCCACCTCGGCACACGCTCCTCCTTCTCCTGGGGATACCTTTTCTCTTGTGCTCATCAGAAGCCTGACCATGTGTGGTTCTCGGCTGGGCAGTCCCTCCCTGGGGCCCTGGTTGCCCTTTGCTCCCTCACAGGAGAAAGTCCCCTCCACTTGCTCCAGCAGCATCAGCGGTGCTTCTCAGTGTGGCTGGATTGGTACAGCATCACCTTCCTGCTCCGTGTGTGTACCACTCGGTTGAGCTCCAAGGGGCAAGCAAGACAGGTGCATTTCAGCCTTTATGGGGCTTGCAGTCTGGTGTGGGAGACAAGCCAAGACTCAGAGCCATACAGAGGAGGGCTGAGTCCAGTGGGGGGCAATGTGAGAGACAGGAAGTCCTTCCAGGAGAAGCCCCTCTCCAGGACTTGGGGTGTTCTGAAGGACTTTGTGGAGTACATGACATTAAACCAAGTTGAAGGTAGTCAAGTTGCACGCAAGAGGATTTATTGGGGAGGCAATGTCCCAGGCAAAGGGAACAGCTTGTGCAAAGGTCCAGGGGTGAGAGAAAGCAGGATGAGCTCAAGATACTTCAGAGATTAGCCTGGCTGGAAAATTGAGGCACAGGGCCAATGTTGCAAGACCACTCTGGAGAGGCAGGTTTTGATCCTCTGACCATGAAGGGTTGCTTAATCCATGGACAAGATTCCTGTCTCTCTACTGCCTTTCTGTGGGCTCCAGGTGGCATTGAGGACAGCTTGGCATGATGGCCAACAGCCTGCCCTTGCAACTGGCAGATTTGGGCTTGACTTCTCCATCCACATGCAATGATCTCAGCAGGTGACTTACCTGCTTCTTACTATGATCATGATTCGAATTATTTTATTATTGAATCTAAATCATCACTGCCTCTGTCTGGTGGCCTTGAAGGCACTTATTGCCAGCCCAGATCTGGGTCCTGGGGAAGATGGGCAAGGTTCCGATTGGAGAACAACCCCTTTGCCCTCCATAGCTGTGCATGGGCCAAAGTATGTGATGTTTGTGGCTGTGTGGAATATTCTGGCAAATGCACCAGACACAGGACCTGGGTGCTACGTGAACACTTCAGCCTGGCTGGGAAAGCTGCCTGCCAGCCAGGCTCACTCTTCCCCTTAAATGGCATTCTCTTTCTTGTGGAAGAGTTCTCCCCCTGGGGTTGGCTGTTCCTACTCTCTCTGTAGGATGCAGGGGCACTTGCTCTATTGGTGATTCTTTTCTCTGGTCCTTCCCATCAGATCTCTTTTGCTGCTCTTCTCTGCCTGCTCTGAGCCCTAGAAGGTTACTCCCTGAGATTGCATTACCCAGACTCCCTTACGCTTTCAATTCTAATTCTAGCCTGTAACTGGCCAAAAGGAAGCCTCAGTGGGAGAGAGGAGCATGGGAAGAGAGAGGCCAGGGTTCTGTACTTCTCTTCCTCCTGAACCCCTTTTTTTGCCACAGTTCTGGCACTGACTGGAACCAAAATGGCCATAACTACTAGAGGAAGGTACAGGTGCTTGTCCTGGCTCCAGCTCTCAGGCCTCCAGGACACATTTCTTGGCTCTTCCTTCACTCTTGGAGGGGCCTGGGTGTCCCCCTATGGCTAGCTCCAAGCTATGTCAACCTCTCTTCTGGTTTTCTTAACCCTGCCCTCATCTCCAAACACAGTCCTGTCATTATATTCTTTTCAACGACACCCTTTTGTGTGCTCCTTTGGGCCTTGATTGTGACTGGGACTTCCTGAGAGGGTCTGCAGAGTTGCTGGGAGAGGCCCTGCCTTAGGCAAGGGTTGAGTCTGCTTTTCTACTGGCCCTCTGGTAGCATTGGTGCCTTCAGAGAGGACACTGAGGCGGAGGTGGCATGTGGACACTCCTCCCAGGGGCCTGGCGCAGCCTGGCTTTCACAGGCCCCATCTGCCGGAGTGTGTAGCTCTAGGGGATGCCGGGCCCCTGGTGGAGGGATCATGGGAGAGCCTCGAAGTCATGGATTTATTGTAAGAACAAAGGCAAGGGCGATTGAGGGCTGGGGAGTGCATTATAATCTTAGAAGATCCTTTTACCTCCTGAGAGAGAGAGAGAACAAGGGGGTTCTAGCAACTGAGAGAAACCCGGGAAGACATTGGGGATCTAGCACAGTTGTCCCCACAGCACTGCCACTGCCATTAGGGATGGCTTCCATCCCCACGGCCTCCACCATGAAGCTCCCACTAAACCCTCCACTTTGAATTAAAGTCTTCCTTCCTTTTGTGTGCACAAAACTTCATGACAATGACTATCGCTTGATTTCTGTGAACTTCAACACCTCTGCAGAGCTATTCCTATGCCTCGGTGTTCACCCTGGGTCCTAGCCCACCAGGCCTAGGGTGTGTCACATCACCAACTGGCTGGAACGACCTGGTTCCAACACAAATGTGCTAGAACTATCTCACAGTATTACACTAGCTGGTAATATCAGATGGGCCAGCATTATCTTGTCAAACAAGGAAAGAAAGCCAGTGTCTGCCAAGCATGTGCCACGTGCAGAGTCACTTTCCACGTGCTGCCTCATTTGGTCCACACAGCAGCCAAGAGGAGGCATCACAGTCCCCTTTCTTCCCTGTGGAGGCTGAGCCACTTGGGGAAGTGGTCACCCAGCTTGTGAGTGGCAGAGCCTGGACCCAAACCCAGCTCTCCCTGACTGTACAGACGTCAATGCAGAAACCCCGGGGCCATAAGAGTGGAGGACACTGCACCCAGAGAGGCTAATGACCCTAAAAATGTGACCATTATAATCTCTAGCCTCAAACACTATAAACAGCTGTCACCGCTGCTATAGCAGAGGGGGTATGCACAGGAGACTGTTTCATCTTTCTTAGTTATAGGTCTTTGCACACCCACTTCACAGCTCCTGCTCCGCTTAAACACGACTTCCTCTGAGACACTCTCCTAGGCCTCTTAGACTAAGC
This sequence comes from Sciurus vulgaris, assembly GCF_902686455.1. Classification (NCBI taxonomy): domain Eukaryota; kingdom Metazoa; phylum Chordata; class Mammalia; order Rodentia; family Sciuridae; genus Sciurus; species Sciurus vulgaris. Next base: position 47,560,304 of record NC_136461.1, read on the forward strand.
CCACCTCTCATGTGTGCCTAGGTAGCCTCTTGCAATTGCTTATACATGTGTAGATAGTCATCCCAACTGTGTGGGTGCACATGTTCTGTACATGCTCAGTACAGATGGATTTTTTTCTCCAGATATTTTTGGTCCATGGTCAGTTGAATCCATGGATGTGGAAGCCAGGGATGTAGATGGCAGATTATATACGTAAGCCATTCTTTCTTTATATAGACATAGGTATATGTATATTACATACCTAATTAAAGCCTCAAGAATTCTTTTGGGACCTGAAAGCTGCCCTCTCTGCGGAGGGGATGAGGGTCTAGATTGTTTGTGGTGGTCCTGAGGTGAAAGATCCAGGGAGACCATTTTGACTCAGCCTAAGGAGGAACTTTCTAACAGTGAGACTCATGATTAGGGCCTGTGAGCCCAGGTTGGGGGAGGAACCAGGGAGGCCATGTGATGGGGCTGAGGAGGAGCAGGACTGGGTCCCTGACAGGCTCTTCCGGTTCTGAAATTGGATGCACTGTTACAGCAACAAAAATCACCATTCATTTCCTACAAAGTGCTTAGACCCTAACATGCATGAACTCATTCAGAACTTACATCAACCCCTTGAGGTAGGTATTACCTTGGAGAAATGGGGCTCAGAGAAGTGAGGAAACCTGCTCAGCAAGATTGGGAGTACCAGCGTTGGAATACAGCCTGCCTGACCCTGGAGCGCTGTCTAATCAGACAGCTCCACTCCTGCCCAGGGGTTAGTCCTCATGAACCGGCCCCTCTCAGCAGCACAATCCAGTTGCTTTGTTTTTGCATGCCTCAGTTTACCTCCACTGCCCCTAACTCTTTGATGCCGAAGGCTGACTGACAGGCCAGGCCACCAGATGTATAGTTGGCTCTGGGAGAGCAGAGGGCTAGCATGGGTCACACACAGACCCCATTTGGGTGGCTCCTGAGGCTCCCATTCTCCTCTTCTGGAACAAATTCAGTTTGCCAGCTTGTTACTGGACCTCTGGACACATTTATGAATCCACATGGCCTGGAAGGGGTAAGCAGGTGACATGAAACATGGCAGCTAACGGTTAAGAAAGGGTTTTGGAAAGGCCTATGGCTTCAGTTTCAGAACTGGGGGTGGGGGGGGGGTGGCGGGAACAACACTGAACCCAAACCCAAGCAGGCTGTCTGCCAGGACACTGGAGAACATGGTCCAGGCCAAAGCCAGTGTCGGCCAAGAGGGAAATCACAGGCCTTAAATGGGAGACAAGTCTGCAAAGACTTTCTAGAGCTGCTTTGGTATGTTTGTTTGAATACATGTTTGTTTATGGGGGTGAGTTTTTCAATATGTATTTTTTTAAATATATATGTTTAACTCTGAAGACCCTTCTTAAAAACAACATATAAATATATAGTTAGGCAATCCCATTCAGCTTAGTTAAAGTCAGCAAGGATCTACCAAAAGACCGTTAGGTGCAGGCACTGTGCTAGGTCCTGTGCTTCCAGGGCTGAGGAAGGGGCTGCCCTGAGATAGCCCACCATTCACTCAGGAAAAAGACACATGCAGAGAGGATCCCAGAGGATGGTGTGGCCCACATCATTTCAGTTGCAGGTAGCTGAGACCGTGGGGAGGGGAGGCCTTAGTTCACGGGGGAGGGGGACTCAAGAAAGCCTTTTCAGGCAGGCATAGGTGGAGGGGGCCCTCATGAGCCAAGGGAAGAGACCTGAGAGGAACTCATTTGCAGGTCAGAGACATGTGACTTTGCCCAAGGTCACACAGCTAGGAAGTGACAACCCGAAGACTTGCACCCAGGTATGTTCGATTTTTTCTCCAGCCCAGCAAAGAAGCTGGAACACAAAGTAGTGTGATGTGGTTGTGGGGACTGTGCTCCAGTCCCTTTTGTCCTTGCTGTCTTCTCAGGACCAGCTGAGTCTCACATGTTCTGGATAGGCTGTTCTGAGACCACAGCTGAGCTCCTAGAAATTATCTGCCTTAACAATGGCAGATCTCATTTAATGGAACTGTGCTTTGTTCTTCAACAATATAAATTACATGCACCCATTTATTTAATTTTTAATACAAAATGGATGTGACTTCCTACTCTGTATCAAGATTATGCTCAGCAGAAAAAGTATGAAGAGCAATAACAACATCTTTGAGAGTAGAGATAGTATGAACTTATTACTTGCCATAACATAGTGGATACTTAAAAATTCTTACAGAGCTGGTCCAGCTCTGTTATATTACAGTTGTGTATGAGTCAGTTATGCCACAATTGTGCTGGGTAACAAACTTTCCCAAACTCAATTGCTAACAATTATGAGCATTTATTTTTCTCAGAGGTTTGAGGGTTGGCTGAGAAGCTGTGGTTCAAGATCCAGGTTGGTGGGGTTTTGGGTCAGGTCTGGATCTGCTCTTATTGTGTCATTTTGGGACCAGGCTTAAAGGGCGTCTAGCTTATTCTTCTAATAGTAAATGAGGCAAGACAGGAGGGGAAACAGGAGTAGACTGGATTTCAAATCTGTTTTACTGTTCGCTTGCTTTGGAGACTCAGAACTCAACCTTTCTGACCCCAAGTCTCCTCATCATTTCTTACACTTTTTTCCCATCCCCCACTTAACAGATGAGGAAACCGAGGTTGGTAGAAGTAAGAGACATTGCCAGCATCACACAACAGCATTTAGTTTCATCCTAGATCAATCTGCCACTTCTGCTTAATTTAAATAAGATATTAATGTGCATTAACTGGCATAGAGTGTGTTTGTTTCAGGTAAATTTTTGTCTCTTTCCCTTGCAAGAGTCCTAGAAGCTCCCAGGTCACTGGACTTTTACTTTCTGATGAACCTCACTCAAGGAATAACCAACTGATGTGACAGGCAAAATAAAGGACTATTATTAGCAGCGATCAGAGGACGATCACACTTCCCAGTCACAAGTCACTGGGAGGAAGGACATTTGAAGCAATGCAACGTGTTTGTTGTGGAAGCAAGTTTCATAATCACCACGCCTGTCAGGTGATGCCGAGGTTTCTGCTCCCCAGAGATTTTTCCAGTCTGGGGCCAGCTGTTCTGACATCTCCGGGGAAGGACAACTGGCAGCTTTTCTTTTGCAAGACTTGATTCATGCGGTATGGAAGTTACTAGCAAGAGCAAGTTTTTGGATCAGACAGCTCTGATTCCAATCTGAGTTGGTGCCTCTGACAGGGTGGCCTTGGCACCTGGCAGAGCTGTTCCCTCTGGCTGTTCATCTCCTCAGGACCAGCCCTGTGCCTAAATGCCATTTCATCCAGGTCTTCCTGACTCCTTTGAGCTGACATCTAGGATACCCCAAACCCCACATTTAAGTTTTCCCAAACACTAGCTTAAGTGGTTCTCTGTTACTAGGATAAGTGCTCTGTAGGGAGAACCATGACCCTTGCTTCCCACTGAAATCCTGCTTTCCAGTATGGTGACTCGTGCATAAAGGAGCACCTATTTATCTGATGAATTCAGTAAGAATGAATTCTTACTGTCAATTTGTAGTCTTCCTGTGGTGGGTCCCGTATTGTCTGTGTAATGGAAGTCATTTGACTCTAAATCCTTACTACTCAAAGTCTGGTCCCTGGATGAACCTCCGGTACTTGGGAACATGTAAGAAATGTAGCATCTCAGGCCTTGCTCCTTTAGAATCTGCATTGTAAACAGATCCCAGATCCCAGATATTTCATGAGCACATTAAAGTTTAAAAAGGAATGCTCAAAATGACTTGAGGCCGCTTTTAGTAACAAAAGGTAACAATAGAGTCTTGCCTTGGGATATTTGAAGACTGTAACAGCCTCTAAGGCCAGTACTTCTACTGGTCAGGGCTGCTTGGACAAGCCTATCCATTATCAGAGTGGACAAGAGATTATTTGTTAAGCAATCGATTGCCTGAGTCCTTCTAGTGACACTTCAAGAGCATACTGGAGGGCCCACGGTCTCCAGGGGGATTTTCCATTAACTCCCTAGGCAGACACAAGTGGATGGGCCAGTGCCTGGTGTCCAGCCCCCATTAGCAGTCTGTGAGGCAGATATTATAATCTCCACCATCCATGTGAACAGGCTGAAGTCCAGAGAGGTTAAACCACTTGCCCAGAGTCACATAGTGGGGAAGAGGCTGAGTGGGGACATTCTCTTTTCATAGGTCAACTCTCCCATGAAAGCTACCTCTGTAGCTCTGACAGTAAGACCTCTGCCTGATTCCACATTCTGGCCTTAAATCCTCTTCACACAGGATAGACGACTTTCCATGAAGCATATGAAGTGGCCTTTCTTGATCCTCTGGATCACATGGCTCTCTCTGTTCTAACCACACTGGTCTGCTTTCTGTCCTTAAATATGCAGGCTTGTGCCTGTGCAGGACCTTTGCACTTTCCTCCGTGTGCAGAGTTCACCTTCCCGCACCATCTGCTCATGTCTGACTCCTGATCACTCAGGGCTCGCTCTGTGTCACCTCTTCAGAAAGACTTTCCCCACCTACCTGGGGAAAGGGATATTCCCTGCCATCTCTCCAGCCCTGACCAACACTAATTCTCATTCTCATAAGTTTTCTTCAGGGCACTTAATTCATTCAAAATCACCATGGGCATTTGTTCACCTCCCTTTTCCCCTCCCTCTATTAGAGTGCCCGCTCTGTGAAGGCAGGGTCCTTACCTGGTCTGCTCCTCTGTCCCCAGGAAGGAATGGTGCCCAGCAGGGCTCAACAAACATTTCATGAAGGCATGAAAGTTCAATAATGGTATCAGAGGAGATGAAGCTTGGATCTCATCCTCTGATGAACCTGGGTCTGAAATCCTAACATAACTGCATATCTTTTAGCCATTCTCACCCTTCCCAAGTCTCAATTTTCTGCTCTGTGAAATGAAAAATAATAAAGAAACTCAGAGATGGTGAGAATCACAGGAAACAATATAAGTCAGAGTCAGGTGTGATTGGGATCCTTGGTAAATGTTGGGACATCCCTCACAGCCCTGGTACCCCTCCCCTCCTGAGACTTAACCAGGATGGAGCTTCTCATGGTTCCTTTGAGGACAACAGCCTGACTCTTACCTCCAGGTGCTTACTCAGATTGTAGCTTTTGTCTACAGAGCTCTTCCTCCTGTGACGGACTGCAAAGTACCTGCTCATCTTTCAAAACTCTCACTACTCTGCTGCCCATAGGAAGAAGCCCTCCATCTTATGCACCCTAGAGAGGACCACCCCCAAACATCTAATCAGAACTCCTGTGACACCCTGAGGTGTGATTTGACACTTAGACAGGGGGTACTCTCCCCTTCTAGTAGGTGGGAAACCAATACAAGCCCTAAAGTAAATCCAGTGGATGTGTAATAATCTCAACAGAGGAGAATGTTAGAATCACCCATGGAATCTGCTTGAATTTACCCTGCCCTTGGATCTAAGGTGCCCATGGGGGTGCAGTATCTCTTCCTCACACTTTTCATGTGTCACTTCCCCAGCCCACTGGAAGGACTGCAAGGACCTTGATTTGGGGAAGCTATCCAAATCCCATACTCAGAGTGAATCTGATTTCTGCCTTTTATAGTCTACTTGAGTGTCAGTGTTGTTGAGTTGCCCTGTTGTATGCATGCCTGGCCCTTGATGGAGTGTCCATATTGATGTAGAACCTTCTTTATCCTCACTGAATGGGCATGGAAGCTGGATGGTGCACTCCTGTTTCTAGTCCTGGATGGGTTAGCCTATAGGGATAGGATTTGTAAGCCAATGAATGGATGTAGTCTGGTTCATACTGGACCTGCTCATGGGCTCCAAAAGTATTTCTTAAGGCAGTTTGATTCAGGTTGAGTGGGGATGGGCAATGAGTTGATGCAATAGTTACTAAGGGCCTACAATGTGTGAGACACTTTGTGTATATGACCTTTAATTTCCAGGATAACCTTTATTATGCTATTAATTTTACCAATGAGGAAGCTCACATCTCAGACCCACTCATAAGTGGCAGAACTGGGATTCAAACCCATTCTGCCTCACTCCCAAACTCTAAACTGTCTGCTGACACCAGCTCCAATGCTTTATCTGGAATCACATAGGAATCAACTTGACTGAAGTCATATGGAGAATTATAAGCCATGATAGACCAGGGCCAACTTTTCTTATTCCAGGGTCATTATCTCTTCCTGAGACCACAGCACATGCTTCCCTTTGCAGTGACATGAAATAGGCTTCTGGAAAAAGTTCTCAAGGCTGACTTCTGGCCCTAGGAGAACAGGCTTCTTATGAAACCATCTGGGTCACCCTGGGGACACTTCTCACCCCTCCTCAGAAGTGCTGTTTCCATGTTTAGTCTGGGTTGCCTCCAGGGGTGAGCTGGTGAGCTGGAGCTAGGCACTGGAGGGAAAAAGATAATCTATAACTCAAGCTGGAGGGAAGAAATCATCAAGGAGATGGGGTGTTTTCCCTAGAAGCCAAACTGCTAAAATCAGGGGTTTTGGAAATGTTCTTGGAAAGCTTATTCATTTGGGCTGCTGTAACAAAAATACCATAGAGCAGGTGGCTTATAAATGACAGAGTTCTGGCAGCTAGGAAGTCCAAGATCAGGGTACCAGCCCATTCAATATCTGCTGAGAACTCTCTTCCTGGTTCATAGACAGCCATCTTCCTTCTGAAACCTCACTTAGTGGAAGGGGCAAGCGAGCTCCCTGGAGTCCTTTCCATAGGGGCACTAATGGCATTCATGAGAGCTACACCCTCCTGACCTACTCACCTCCCGAAGGGCTCACCTCTTACCAACATCCCTTGTGGGTAAGGATTCAACACATATATTTTGCAGGGACACATACATTTTGTCTGTGGCAAAAGCTTAAGCAATGGCAGCTTGACAGCTGGAGTCAGGCCTGGCCTCCTTCCCTACTCTGCCTTCGCTGCTCACTACCTTGTACCTGCAGTGTGGTCACAACACTGACTACTTGGGGTTGTGACTTTAGCATGGGATCACATACGTGATATGCCAGGCCCAGAGAAGCCCAGCAGTGGGGAGCAGCGTGTGTGTGGGTGATTGCCCTCTCTCCGCCTCATTTTATACACACAGAAAGGAGAGCCAGTGACAGGAGTTGTGTTGTACAGCGACACGTGGGAGTTATCAGCAGAGCCAGGGCTCTAGTCCAGTTCCCTACAGTGCTCTTATTTCATATCACCCTGACAAGGATGTGATTTTTAACCATATCTCTAAATTCTGGGACTTCCAGGCATAAAATGACAATTCTTGGACAGCTTAAAGGGAATATACTCATGTGATACTGCGCCTCAAGAAAGTCCTTTGAAGCAGCATTCCTGTAGGGTCAGGGCAGTGGGCCAGGGTGGACCTGATCCTTTTCACCCAGGCAGGACTCGACCCAGCAGCGTCCTCTCACCCACCTTCCTCCCGCAAGCCAAGGACTCAGCCAGGTGAGGTCAGAGAGTCACAAGTAGATGCAGGCATTGGGCGTGTGGCCTGGGGCCAGCTTGGGCAAGCTTTATCTCTATGATAAGGACCTCAAATGCACCTTGTAAACCACAGCTTAGCTTTTTATTGAGAAGGAATGTTCTAGAAATGACCTTGTCTTTCAGGGTCTCTGGCCTTTTTGTTCTAACAGCACATTAAGGTAATTGCATCATGATGGAAGGATGCACTCTATTCACTATGTCCCTGAACTGGTCACTGGAGGGTCATTGACATTCTTAGCAAATCCTCTGAGGCAGGTTCTGTACCTGTCGAACCATCAATGAAAGGCCCAAACATGGCTCCTGTGGGCTCACAGGCCTTCAGGTCTTTGCTCAAATGACACTTTTCAGTGTGGCTTCCCTGGCCAGCCTCATAACTGAAATTGCAACCCTTTCAATATACCCCAACCCCGTTTCCTGATTTATCGTTCCTCTTCACTTGGTATCATGTGATACACTATATAGTTGACTTACTTTGCTAGTGTCCATGTTTTTCTACTACTTATTTAACAGTACTTTGTGCTCTAACTGCCCATTCATTCCTTATAACAACTGTAAAGGGAGATATTACCTTTTGCCCCTCTATACAAATGAGGAAACAAGTACAGAGAGATTAGGCAACCAGTCTGAGGTCACATAGCTTGCAAGTGGCAGAATGACCATGTGATCCTGGGAACCTTCCTCTCGAGTCCTTTCTTACGCCCACCATGTCTATTTTGTTCTTGCGATGTGAGTTACACAAGGAAAGGGGCTTGTCTGTTTGATTCATTGCTATATTCTCAGAGCCTAGAGTAATGACTCGCACACCACAGTGACCAATAATTATTTGTTAAGTGAACAAATGTTTAAATGGAGCATATTCTATTCAATTCAATTTCTTTAAAGCAGTACATCGACAGACGCTATGAATAGTCACTCTCCATGAACCAAATCTCTGGATTGTAGGGAGGAGTGGGGCAATTGGAAGGAATATGGGCTTTGAGGTCAGAAAAGTATGGTGGGGGTCAAGATTCTGTCTGTCATATGTAATATTACCTGAGTTTTGTGACCTTCACAAATTCATTTAACCTCTTTGAGCCTTGGTTGTCTCACCTTTAAAATGGAGAAAATCAAGATTTCCTTGTAGGTTTATATTCTGTGGAATGAGGTAAATGTAGGTAAATTGCCAGCAGGTACTCAGGAAATACAAGTTTCCTCCAACATTAAGAAGGGATGGAGGGAAGAGAAGTGAAACTCCATCTTCCTTTTGCTGAGCAAGCTCTTATTTTTGGAATGAATATATTAGGGTCAGGGTAGGCGAACACAAGATGGAAAATTTCACTTTTCCCTTCTGCAACAATTTGAGACTGGAACAACTTCAGTCAAGTCAACAATGCATTTCTTTTGATTCTCAGCTAAAGCCATATTGACGTCACTTTTCTCTCTTCTGCTACCTTATTAAATTTGGTTGTCTATAACATAAAACATTGGCTCTTCAGAAGTGGTTTCTACCGTATTATTGAGCAGGCAGGAGGATGTCAATCTATCTTCCACCAGAAAACAAAGTCTGCTTTAAATTAAGGAGAACAAAGTTACACATCTGACATTCGAGTTCCCCATTCTTCCTAATTTGTAGGCTGAGCTCTTCAAACTCTAAATATTTGTCTGAGTTCTAAGACTGTTTTCTTCAAGTCTTCGTCAGAGATTCTGCTGTGAAACCCAGAGTCCCAGGTTCAAAATAAACTGTGCTAGTGTGCTCGGAAGTTTTTTCTGCTCTCTGCATTTGGTGAGTCCTTTGACATCAGATTGTACTGGAAACTTCCACAAATGACCACGAGATAGAGGCTTCTTCTTCTATAGGGGAGGGTCAAGGACCCCCAGCATGTGCTCTGTCCTCTTTCCTGGACCCTTCTGCTGCCATGCTGAATTAATTCTCTTGGCCTTTACAGGTGCTGTTCCCTTCTCTTAGAACACCTTTCCTTTACCTCCTCTAAGCTCGGCAATCTACTTAATCTTCAAGACTCAATGTATATCTTCATCTGGGACAAAAGTTCTGAGGGGCCTGTGTTCTTTCCTAGGAATTAATCCCTTGCTTATAATTTTCAAAAGTTTGTGTTTTTGTCTGTGAGCTCCTTGGAAATACTGTATGACTTATTTAAATATCTCTAGAACCCCATATGGGTTTTGGTCAATAGCAAGCATTCTCCAAGTAATAGATTTAAAGAGAAGCACTGTAGCTTAAATTTTAGGCTCAAGTGGATAGGGAGTGGTGTCCTCAAAAAACAAACAAAAAAAGCATGAGGATGAGGGGTGTGTGAATTATTTCTCAGGAGACCCTGTTGGGCCAGTCTAGTCCAATGGGAGCTCAGGGACATCCCTGGGACTGCACACATTGCTGGTGGACCGAGGTCTCCTGACTCTCAGTCCAGTACTGGCCTGTGATATCAGGATGTTCCTTGTCCTCATCTGAAAGGCAGCAGCAAAGATGCAGCTGGCAGAGTTGGGGGAGCAGTGGAGGGACAAGAGACTGACATGGAACAAAAGTGACTGGAGTCGGGCCAAGTCTTGGCAGCCAGCTGCCTGGAGATGGGGATGCCAAGAGCCAGACAGGCACAGGGAGTGGGAAGGGGAGGAGCTTGGGGTGGGGAGACTTGGGCTTTGGGGGCAAGACCCTTTTTGCCTAAGTCAGCAAAGGAACCAAACCAGGAAAAAGTGCCCCAGAACCTCCCCCAGATCAAAGGGCACTGACTCTTCTCAGCTGGGCATCAGGCCGACCTTCAGAAAAGTGGACATTGCAAAACATCTCTAGGAGGAGGAAGTGGTTTGGATTTCCTCCTTGGAGGAGGATACTTCATTTAAATAGAATTCAAGAGAACTAAGTGGAAGGGAGAAGCACCCTGAGCCCTCTAAGTGGACCTTGAAATCCACTTCTTGGGAAAAAGGATTCAGCAATGGCCTCCCAGGGCATGAGGAGGAATTTTACCAGATCTCCTCCAGGGTAGAAATGGGTTTGACAGAACCTGTTCCCATCTAGGGAGCACCTGCTCTGTGCTGGCACTTACCTCAGTCCTTTTCATGTTCTCCCCAGTGTCTGGCAGGCACTCAGATTCCCCAAGGTTGAGTGGTTCACGGGAGACACACAACCAGGCAGTGTAGGCCTCGGGCCTACTCCACCAGACACTAGATCCAGTTGGCTCCCAAAGTCAGCCAGTATTCCCAGAACTCTTGGAATGCAGGTTAAGGGACAGTTACCAGGCTGGTCCCCTTCCCTGCTTTGCACAGCTAACTCCCTGTTATAGACACAGGCAGGCCCAACGATGAATCCCTGGAAAACAGGAGCTGTCTTCCCAATCTAAGGGTAAGGCCCCAAGTAGATGCTCAGGAAATAGCTGCCACCTCATGCCAGGATCTTTCCACTTAGCTTATCTCATTTTTTTTTTTTTTTCTTCAATTTTTTAGCTTATCTCATTTTTATACCAAACCAGTGGGATGAGTTTTATCATACCTGTGTGTGAGAGGAAGGAACTAAGACTCAAGAAGGGATATGTTGGGTTATGTCATTTGGTGTATTTTCAGAGTGTGGTGTAGATAGGAGGTTTTGTGACATACCTTTGCAAAAGGAACACTTCTTTTATTTCTGAATCAGATAAATCTGGCTTATCACCATAACCTCATTTGGCAGAAAATTCTATCTTGGCTCTATAGGATAGAAAATCCCCAGATTCTGGGGGCTTATAAGGAATGGGGTTTAGGTAAGTATCTGTCTCTGTTTTCAGTTCCCAGTTACAAAAATGGCATTAATAAACTTCTTCAGGGACTCTCATTGCACAGGTCCCTTTTGGGAGTGGCCCTAACAAGGTGTCCACACATTGAATATTAAGAAGTATGGTATTTTAACCCTAAAGGGTAAAGACTGTTGTTTCCTTCCACCCCCACATTCCCTCCTCTTAGGTAAGTCACTGTGACAATGGGCATTTTGTATTTATGTTTTTTTTTTTTTTTTTTCCTTAAATAAACTTCCCCAAAATGTCTGTGCTTTATCCCCCAACCGCCCCCCTCCCCCACCCCCGCCTGCAAACCTGCATCTGCTGGGCTCTACTCAAAGGCGGCTGACCCCTTCCATACAAGCTCTGGGCAGCTGGCCTGGTCACCCCTGGAGGCACGACTCCTCCTGACTCCTCCTATGAGGACTTTTGGCTTTTCCTTTGCTCTTCCAGAGTTTCCACCCCTCGGGGACTGGGGGACTGTTGGGGTGCACTGTACACCTCCTTGTTGGAAAGAGTAGCAGCCACTGGAGAATTCCAGCTGGGGTCAGGCCATTCCCTCTTTCAACTTGAGTTCCAGCTCCTCTCGTTTCCCCTCTAGACAGGAAAGTAGGGGAGACATGTAGGAGGACTGACCAGCCCTCCAAAGGAGAAGAGCAGCCTCCCCTTCCCAGGGAGACTGGAGAGAGGGCGCTCACGCCCCAGCACATGAGCAAGCAGACCACAAACCACACACACACAAAACAACTCAAAGACTCCAGGTCCCTTGCCTTAATCACCCACCCTGACACAATGACTCCGGAGCTTTTAGAGATGCTGTCCTACAATGACACCGAGAGGTTTGAATTAGGATCACAGTTTCACTTGTGGTTTCAGGGAAGGACCCTAAGGACAGAAAGGGACAGTTGAGGACAAGTGCTACAGCTGAACAGGAGCTGAGGTGTGGCTCTGCCTGGTGGCTGATGCATTGGCCGGGCAGTTACCTCCCCATCTTGGGGTGTACACATTGAAGGGGGTTGACTGGATTCCGGGAAGAACTGGCTCCTGAGCTCAACATCCAACAGAAGGGATGCTGCTGAGTAACAGAGGTGGAGAAGCGACGGTTGAGAAGGGTCCAAAAGTGCAGATGCGGTTGTGAGCAGTGTGGTGGTCAAGCAGGAGGGGAAAGGTCAGCGGGGAAACAGCAGGCGTGGTGCGTGCAGTTGTTTTTATTCTCCTAGATGAAGTTCAAAGCAAAAGTTCCTGATATCCCTGAGGAGAGGACATCCAGGTTGTGTTCCTGCCCAGAGCTGAGTAAACAGGATCACTGGAGCCTGCGGTGGCCTCCACTGGGCACGTTGGCTGCAGCCTGGCTGGCGCTGGGCGACAGCACAGCAGGGCAGTGGTGAGATAGGAGCCGCCCTGGCCTCTGGACTTGGGTCCCCAGGCAACGCCTCTGTTGGTACAACGTGTCTCCAGTACTTGGAATCTGTATCTCAGGTCAGAATGTACGCATAGCCAGCCTTTCACCCAACAATTCCATTTCTAGAAAAAACGTGAGGAGTAGTTGCGGGTGAGTGTGAAGATATTTGTCCAGGGTCTTCCACATGGTGTTGTTGGTAATAGCAAAAAACTCAGAAGCAACCTAAATCCCCAGCAGTGGGGGTAAGTGGAGAAACCCATTTGTCTCTTTGACAGGAAAATATTAGCCATGTTCTGAATATTTGTTGATGTGGAATATTGAAGAAATTGTGCCAACTGAAAAAAAAGGCTATAAGACAGTGTGTACTATCTGCTCTCAGTTATATAACTATATATTACAATGAATGACATTTAGTGAATATGTACCATGTGTCAGGCATAGCTCTAAGTATTTAAAATATATTAATATGTTTAACCATGCAATAAGTTTATAATGAAGATATTTTCACTGTCTCTATTTGACACATAAAGAGATGACAACACAGAGTGTCTATGTAATCTGTATAAGATCACACAGCAGTCAGTGGTAGAACCTCTTTGTAAACAAGGCCCCTAACTCTACAACCCATGGGAATCTCCAAGCTAGCCATGCTGTCTCTTCCTGTGTGGATGCACACGTGTGTACAGTTCTCTGTCTTTCTTAGAAAGGTTGCACCCAAATGTTAGCTGAGTTTTAAGTAAACACCCTCTTGGACAAAATAAGGCAAATATTTCCACGATAGAGTAGAGGTCCCACCCAGGGTTGACTCTGGAGGACGCCTGCTCTTTGAGGGCAGAGAGTGAGCTGTGTTCCTCTAAGGATCCTGCCCTAGTTCTCTTATTCAGCAAAACAGCTATTGAGTGTCAATGCTGTGCAGGGATGTCCTGGGTTCTGAGGATTCAGCAGTGAACCAGACAAGTGACATATGGCCAGTACTCTCATAAGGCTTCCACCCTGTGGGGCAGTCAGGGAGGCGACCAGTAAGAAACAGCCAAGAAAAATATCTGATGAAGTTCAGCACTCAGTGGAAGACTGCAAGGGATGAGAATGAGACCATAGGGTGGGACCATGGGCTGAGGAAGGTGACCTTCGAGGAGGGAGAGAAAGAGAGAGAGAGGAAGCTAAACTAAACCCAGTACAATGTTCACATTTGAGAAGTCGGGGAAGGGTACATTAAATTTTTTGTGTAAATGTTGTGACATTTCTGTAAGTTAGGATTATTTAAAAATAAAAGGTATTGACATAAATATATTACAAATAAAAATGAACCCTTTATACCTAAGGAAGCAGTGGATGGACTTGCTGGGGAAAGATGTGGTGGGTGAAGAAATCAAGGGCTAAGGAGATAAGGCTGGTGCCTTTGATTGAAGTGGGGTGAGGCTGAGATTTGGGGATTGGCAAAAAGCACTCTTTTCTTGGCCCTGGAACAGCTGAGGGGCCACATGGCCATCGTTCACAGTTCCACTCTTCTCTCTGGGTGTCCTGAGTTGGTTAGGATTGGAATGACACTTCATTCTTCCCAGCAAAGAAACTGAGGCCAAGCGTGGGGGAAGTGATTGCACAATGTCTCATGGTGCCTGAGCTTCCGAGTTGGGTCAAGGTCAGGTGTGATTCCACCAAGCTCAGCGCTCCCCAAGGCTGTCCCAGGAGATGCACCACTCTAGGGTAGTACAGGTGTTGAACAGACTGGGAAGAAAATGGCCCATGGAGGATGATAGAAAACTCAATTTTAATAGGTTGTGCAAGCAGGGATGAGACTACATTCTTCTTAGACACTACCAAGGATTCCCAATGGCAGGTGAACCAGTTTACTCCCCAGGAGGTACAATGCTCTGGACTGCAACTGGATTTCTCTGGCTGTGAAGCTAATGGTCCATCCTTATTGTTTAAAATCATTATTAAAATGTAGTTAAAACTACTTGCTTCCATCTGAAGATAATCACGAGAATCAGCATACAACAGATATTCAAATGGAAAGGGTTTTGTTGGACAGACTCCTGATTGGGACCTGGGGCCATGTTCACTGATTCTAGGCACATGGCAAGTGCTTCAGGTTGCCTTCAGAGGTCACCTTTGTGACTAGCTCAACTTCTGCCAGTTTGGAGACCAGCTGAAAACTCTGAGACAAGAAAAAAAAAAAAATGCAGGAGCTAAGAGAAAGAGCGTCAACATTTTTCATTTAAGTAGCACTTGCTAAGCCCTTGTGACCTCATTTAACCTCCACCCCAACACCTCTGGAGGTTGACCCCCCAACCCAGTTTTAAAGAAGAGGAAACTAAGGTCCCAAACCAACTGCAAGCCCACCCTACTAACCCTGAAAGCTCATGCCCTTTTTTCTGCACATTGTGGCCAGACTGGCTCTCATTTCTCCCCAAAAGGGAAATGAGCCACTCATGGGGCACAGGAATGGGCTGCCTTGGAATCCACCCTGTTTGTAGTCCTCATCACCCTAAATCAATGATCTGCATGATTTCATTGGGATGGTATTCATGCTTAATTTATGTTGGCAACAGAGCAACTCTAAAGTGTGCCCATGGACCATTGAAGCCTTTTCTCACATTGAAGATGTTTATAGAAACAAGAAACATGGCCTCTGCATGAATGTACTGGTCTTCTCTATGTCAACAACATCATAAATAAACGTATCCAGGATCTCTGCCTGGACTATTTTCCATAGATACTCAGCAACCCTGTGAAGCAGGTCATTATTACCAAGAGGAGCAAGGAGGCCCTCCCTTCTTCTAGAACTTACCCTGACAAGAGGCCTTCTTGACTAAGGACCATTAAAAAACACCTGCCCCTCTCCTTTGGTTAGTAACTGGACCCAGTCCATTAGGTTGCCTCTGTTCTTTCTGCAGTTTGAGCAGCAGTCTCCTGGCCTGGAATCCAGAGGTGCGGAGTTGCTTGCTTCTGGAGAAGCGGACTCACTCTGCAGACTCAAACCCTTCACTCTCACTTCTCTCTTTACTTGACAAAGCTATTACCCATTTTATCAGGGGTGACGGGTCATGTGACAGGTCTTCTTTTTGTGTCCTCATTTTGCAGACTGGGAGAATGAGGCACAAAGAGGGAAGCATCTATTCTTTGACTTGGAAGTTCTCACTAAACTTGGCACTAAACTCTGTCCTTACCAAAGAACTTAGTGGTGATTATATATTTTCACCACCATAGCTGTCAAAATCTGTCTGTGAGAAGCCTGCCAGAGACAGCTGCACACTCACAAAGGGCTGCAATTAAATAGGAATTATGAAGACACAATTGCAGAGGTGCAGGGAGGGTTGGAGACTAGCACCTGGGTATTTGCAATATTGGGGAGCCATTAGCACCTGTTACGTACTGAATTGTGTCCCCTTCCCCAAAATTCATATGCTGAAGACCTAACCCCCAGTATCTCAGAATCTGACTTTGGAGATAGTGTCTTCAAGTAGAGGATTGAGTTAGAAAGAGGTTGTGAGTGGGGGTTCTAATTTAATGACTGGTGTTCTTATCAGAGTAGAGATTTGGACACAGATACACACTCAAGGGAAGGACCATATAAGGACATGGGAAAAACTGCCATCTATAATCCAAGGAGAAAGACCTTGAGAGAACCTTGATCTCAGACTCGCAGCTCTAGGGCTATGAGAACACAAGTTTCGGTTGTTTAAGCCACTCAGTCTGTGATTATGGCAGCCCTAGCAACCGAATATATCTCACTCTATGTTTGAAAGGAAGGGAGAGAAATAAATATCTCACCTCTCTCCTCTTAGCCTCTGATCTGCTAGAGCCTCCCATGGACTGAACACACCTGAAAAGCTGATAAGGTAAGGAAGGGTACAATTAGCATATGATCCCAGCTAGAGCCCTGATAAGAGCTAGGCAGATTCATTGATTCATTGATCCATCCATCCATTCTTTTGTTCATTTAACAAATATTCATCAAATATTTATGACATACCAGGAGCTATTCTGGGTGCTGTGGGTATAAAGATAAGTAAGATGGAGGCCCCTGTTCCCAAGGGGCTCATACCATGGCATAGAGGGTAGAAACTACTATGTGATCCACCATGCAAGATCCTCACTGTACCCCACACTGATGATTGCTATTTGCACATGATGCTATGGCACAGAGGACAGCTTGCTCAATCGGCCAGAGAAGTAGGAAGAGAACCACAGAGGAGGTGCATTTGTGGCTGGCCCCTGAAGCATGTGCAAGATTTTGTGGAGGAATAGAAGGGGAAGGTCATTCTGTTCTGAGGGACATGCAAAGACTCAGGGATATACAAAGCAGAGATTTCTCAAAGAGAGGTCAAGAGATAGATGTAAACCCCATGCAACTGGAATGTTTTTTTCACCTGCAATGCCTTACAACACTACTGTCTGTTTTGAGCACATTGTATAGTGGCAAGAACAGGGTCCTAGAGTCTTACACTTAAGCCTCAGTGTCAGCATCTGCTCTCCATGTGAACTTGGGCCAGTCCCTCAATCCTTCTGAGCCTCTGTCCAAACAATCTGGCAACACAATTGTATTTCTTCACTGTTCTAAGCCCCAAAACTGTAAGGACAGATGGTGCTCCTGGGAGCAGACAGTGTAAAAGATGCAGACTCTACACTGAGACCTTTTGTGCTTCTGGAAAGGCTTCCAGAGTTGTACTCAAGTGCTCTGGAAATGCAGATTAGTACACAGCTTTCACATGTTCCAGGGACATGGATGACAACCAGAGGAAGAACAGAGGAAACACATGTTATTGGTGGTGGCTGTGGCAGCTGACATGTCAGGGAAGGGTTCTTTCACTTCAGGTGTTCTCATTGCACTCCCTGGTCATCCCCACCTTCACAACTTGGCTCATACCATATTTACCTCCTGCCTCTCTTACCATTTAAATCCAATCTTTAAGTGCAAGAGAGAATGTATGGGAAAAGGAACATGTTCACCTGTTGGTAGGTTAGGAAATTAGTACAACCACTATGGAAATCAGTGTGGAGGTTCCTCAAGCATGGGACCACCATGTGACCTAGCTGTACCACTCCTTGGTGTCCAACCTTAAGAATTAAAGTAAGCATGCTAGGTGATATTTGCATACCCATGTATGTAGCAGCATAATTCACAACTGCCAAACTATGGAACCAGCCTAGGTGTCCATCAGTGGATGAATGGATAGAGAATGTGGTATATATATATATACACAATGCAGTTTTATTCAGTCATAAAGAAGAATGAAATTATGACATTTGCAGAAAATGGATGCAACTTGAGAGCATTGTATTATGTGAAATAAACCAAATTCAGAAGGTCAAGGGTCATATGTTTTCTCTCATACGTGGGAGTGAGAGAGGAAAAAAGGAAAAAGAAAGGTGGGGGGAATCTCATGAAAATGGAAGGGACATCAGTGGAGTAGAGGAAAGGACAAGGGGAAGAGGAAGGACAGGGATAAGGGAATACTGGGGAATGATAAGGACCAAATTATATTGTCATATCATGTGCATGTACAAATATGTAAAAACAAATCCCACTATTAAGTATAATTATAATGCAATGACAAAAATATGGGAAAAATTTTAAAATAAAATAAACCAGTATGGCACCCAGCAAACCATGGGCACGCATGGACTTGCCCACCTCTCCTGCAGATATCTTCCAGCATCTAGTGAACATTTTGCTGTTAACCAAATGCCCCTTGCTTGTTCTGGTCCCCTGTGCTTTGCACATGCTATTCCCTCTGCCTGAAATGCCTCCTGGTCCAGCCCATCTCAATCCTCAAGACACAGGCCTCCCACGGGGAGCCTGCTTACTGCCTGGACAGTGAACCTTCCAGTGGCTTTGGTTAGGTCTCCTAGCATGGCTGTAGTTACTTAGGAGCCTGATTTCCCCACTGGACTCAACTCTCAGAAGCTATCTCAGTCACCATTGTCTCCCTGTTGTCACATTGTCCAGCACCTCTATCTGACCACAGCTAAGTGTTTTGTTTGTTATTTTATTTTTTTTACAGTTAATTCATCTTTGCATTAGTTACTCACACTGTCACTTCATTCTTTTTCTGTTTCACTGTTAAAACATCACTTATTGTGAAGATCGAGGTGTATTCGTAGGAAGCTACTGTGCATCCCAGGTTCCCAGCAGTTTCAGAACCAAAGATGTGGTCTTCTTTGTGTCCCAAGGGAAAAATCCTCACCCCATTGTGTAGAAATGCTGTAAAGTTTTTGGAACCAAGCAAGGAGGAAAAGTGAGTTAGGGAAGCTGTAACTGGCTCCTAAAAGATGCTTCAGCCATGCTTATTAAATAAAGGAGAGTAAAAGAAATGGAGGAAGGGAAAGCAGGAAGAAAAAAGCAAGACACATTTTCTTATTTTCAGTTTTAAATTAAACTTAAATGACACTTTACCAAAGGGAGTTGGCAGATTAATAGGAAGAAACATAAGAAGAAAAAGGAAAAGGAGCCAGCCTTTATTAAGTGTTTCTAATATCTTTACTGAATGAGGCATGGTGCTTATGTGATCTCGCTTTAATCTAAATGGAATAACATCCCACGGGAGCAGATATTTCTTTGAGTTTTACAGATGAGAAAATCAGGGATCGGAGAAGTTAAAACATTTTTTCAAGGTCATGCAGATTTGATCTATGGGTCTAAAGGAAGTTAGAACGAAATCAGACTTAAACCCAGGTCTATGTGACTCTATCTCCCTGTTTTTCCTCCACAATAGTGAGATGCCTGAATTCTCAGGGGGCAGGGATTTTTAGAGTCACACTGATTTGGATGCATCTACTCTAAGTGATTTTGCTTTTAGCAATCAGTCTCATGACATCAAAATCTCAGCTTCCTATCAGAACCATCTTAGAGACCATCAGAATAAACTCTACTCATCTTAAGATCCTAGCTACAATTACAGCCCTCTTTGCAAAAGAGATGTGCAGTGTGTATTTACTGAGGTTCTTAGATTATTTTCCTTGGTTTTCCAAGAGCAAAACTTCTTCAACTGTAGGTGACACTGAGCCATGTACTATCAGTATGCTCTCTACCTCAGTGATGGCATCCTAACTGCCAGCCAGCAGGCAGGTGATCCAGTTCCAACATCCTAGTGTAAGGCCACTGCTGGTACCACTGTCTTAGGTTGGGTGCCTTGGGAAATAGACGTGGAGGCAGGTATTTGCCCATGGAAAGTTAATAGGTGAGTGCTTTAGAAAACACCAGCCATGAGGGAGCAAGCAAGGCAGGACTGGATGGAGGGGACGTTGAACTGAGATGCAGTTGTTAGAGGCTCTGCAGCTTGGATGGCCCTTCTGAGTTGTCACAAAGTGAAGTGAGCAGACCTTTCACATTAATCCACGAATGGATATAGACGGCCCCTAGAGAGTGAGTATAACTTTGCTTGGGGCAGCACCCTATAGCCAAGGGTTAGAGAGGAAGTCACTGTGAGCTGTCAGCCGTCAATGTTGTCAGTAAGCAGGGAAATGACCTTCGTTGGGCATTTGGGTAGCATGACATAACAGCATCCATTGCAATGGATGGATGGATGGATGGATGGATGGATGGATGGATGGATGGACGGACGGACGATGGACGGACGATGGACAAACATCTTCTAATCTTTCTAAGTACCTTGGAAATCCTTGGAAAAAGGGCCACTCTTCCATGATATTTTTAGACCCACTCTTGCTGGTTGCCCAGAAATTGTGCTTGGTAACTTAGCATTAGGAAAAAGAAAAAAAAAAAAAACTTTGAAAATACCACTCTAATTCAATTTATTTATTTTCCTAGTTGGGTTAAAGAGAACCCAACTTCTTCAATGTTTACACAACTTGCCTAAAGTCTCACTGTGAATTTGTGATCTAGTTGAGACTTCATGAGTATTTTATGTCTCAGGAACAGAGGTCTAACCACAAGGATTTCCTGTGTTGCATAACAGCTATCTGCAGATCCAGGGTTGGTTTAAGGGTCCAGAGTTATCAGGGAAGCCCTGCTCTAGCACATGGCTTCCTTCCTCAAGGTCACCTCAAGATCCCATATGGTTTCAGGAAGCGCATACGTCACATTTGGCTCTAGTTTAGCCGCAGGAGAAATTTTGAAACAAAAGGATGCACACTATTCCTTGTAAGGAGCATTCACTGAAGCCCCACTTGGTCCTTCTGATTATAAACCATTGCACAGAACCTGTCCTGTGCCCTCTCTAGCTGTAACGAGGACATGGAAATGTCTTCCTTCCAGATAGTAATTTGCCCAGCAGAGAACAGCAGTTCTGTATCTCAGCACATGGGGTAACATGGATGTTTGGTGGGTAATTTACCACATTGGTTAGAGAACTGTAAAATGAAAAGCATTTTGGATTATAGCTAGATAGGTCTTCTCCTATGTGGGACTGGATGTCAGCTACTTAGCATTGGTTTCTGCAAATGTGCAACAATCCCTCATCCCATTTATTATGAATGAAGTTTGGAAAGCATCTACCACCATGGCCAGTGCATGCATGGACACAATGTCCATCCCTCCCTCTCTCATGTTATTTAGTGACTTGTTTACAACTTAATGGCCTATACTACATTGCCCTGGGTCAAAAAGACCCAGAAAAACTATGCATCTGTTTCATGGAGCCCAGTTCGGTTGAGACCCATGTCTAGCACTCTGCCCATTTTGGGGGCCGAGCTGATGGAAGGAGAAAGCAAAGCCCCTCATGAGACTGTGAACAGGTTCTTCCTTAACTTCGGCTGGTGGCATGCAGGTCTAAAGCCAAAACAACAACCAGAGATTTTTAAAAGGAAAACCTCTCCCATGTGGGAGACCCAATCCAGGCTCTGATGACAGCTACACATCCTCCCTGGGCAGACCCTCCTGGGGAGCCCAACCTCTGCCTCCTGCGAGCAGACCTTGCCATGCCTTTGGGCGGCTCTCAATGCCTTGGATAGCTTTTGTGCATGGAGTCAGGTCCTGTGTGAGGAGCTGGGGACATAGAGGTGTGAAGTGAAGGCCCCTGTTTTGGGGAAACCACAGTCTAGTGAGGATGACTAGTATAAGCAAATAATGTCACTTAGAGCTGCCTTTAACTGGAGCTGGGGAAACAGAGAAGCTTGGGCTGGGAGGTCAATGAGGACTTAGAAGTGGAGATATTTGAGCTGTATCTTCAAGGGTGAGTATGAGTCTTCCTACCTGAAGAAGTGGACAGGAGGAGAGGGTATCCCAGAAAAGAGAGCAAGAAAGGCCAAGTGGTGGTGGAATGGCAAAGCCTAGCATGTGTCGAAGACTGCGTGGTTTGGTGGTCAGATTATAAAGAAGGTAGGGAGCCTTCACTATAGGCAGGACCTTGGGTCTGACATTCCAAGCTTTAATGATTTGCCCCAACCCACCTCTCTGAATTCTGGAAAATAGTGAACTGACTCCACATCAGTGCCAGCACCCAAGCAGTGGTGGACAGTGGGGATACAGAGTAATTACTCTAAAATGATCTTTGCTAGAATCACTTCCAGTTTTAGGACTCTGATTCAGGATGATGCCAGAGCACATTTTTTTGTGGATTTTGTTTTTTCTGAAAACAGCTGGTCTTAACTTTCCTTGTATCTTCTTGGCAGTCCTGGATTCTTTTTAAGTAGAAAACACATGAGGATAATAGTGAGCAATTTTGAACACCTCCACCATATAGCCATCTTCACATGTCATCTCCCTGAAGCTTCACAAGTTATTGTGAGCCAAGGTGATTAGCCTATTTTTTCACAAATGAAGAAATCAGCCCAGAGAGGTTATGTAGCATGCCTAAGGACACACAGTGATGGAGTGGGGAGTTGAATGTAAGACTGCCTAACTCTAAAGACTACCAAACTCCTCTGCCATCCTGAAGTCCCTGACTTGGTTGGATGGAACTTTGTTTGAGTCTCCTGCCTTCTTTCTGTTTTAAGTTGAAAAATCCCTGCTCTTTGGGGGGGATTTCTCTGAAGCCTAACTTTGAACTTGGAATAGTAGCCAATAATTCCGAGGGAGACACCTGAACTTACTGAAGTCAGGTTCTCCTGAGGAGAATGAGTTTTTGTTCAAGAATCACTCTTTTACTAGTAAGTTCTTACCATGGATTGTTTGTAATGTCCCAGCATCAGAAAAGTAAGACCTGGAAGACCTCTATCTCCTGAAACCAACCTCCTGCTATGCAAATGAGGACATCAAAGCTCAGAGCAGGACATCTAGGCTCAGGGCAGGACAGTGGGTTGCACATAGTCAGGGAGTGAGCAGAATTCAGTTGTGTCTGGGTTCGCTATCTCCCTTTTCCTAATGGGTTTTTGGCTCCAGGAAGAGATGCAGTAAGTCAGGCACGAGCCCAGACATGCCACTGTGCTAGTTCAGAGATGGGTGTAAAGAAAGACTTAAGGAGAGTGGGAGAGGACTGCCGGGTTCTGCTGACTCTGGGATGCTCTCAGGAGGACTGCTCTCAGCGGGAAGTCCTGGACTGAAGGAGTCTGCAGGACTGTATGGGCACGGTGCAGGATTAGACTCCTCCAGGTAGAAAGAGCAGAGTGTACAGACCACCAGGTTCAATCTTTTCTCAAATAAGGCAATGGAGGCTTAGAGAAGGGAAGTGACTTACCCAAGATCACAAAGCCAGGGAGTGGCAGAGCCAGGACTCACATCCAGTCTTCATGGGCCAGGAAGGGCTGTGGGTCGATACTAGACCACTGAACATTTGGGATCCCCCTCTGGTTCTGCTGCTTTCTGGCTGTGTCTTTTACAAGTCACCTGACATCTTTGAGCCTGTAAAATGAGGTCAATGGGAGAATTAAATGTGGCCCTAACAAAGGTGTGAATCTCTGTGTGTACACAGTAGCTATTAATTTCCAGGCCATAGCTTCCTTGAAGCCTTGAAAACGTTACCTGGAAGCAGGGCAGAGGGGGCTTTGGCGCTGGTTATTTTAAATATAAAGGCGTTAGGAAGTCAGGGTGTGAAGAAGCCTGGTGTGTAGGGGAGACAAGACAAGGAGTGTCTCTGGAGCAGAGGTGTGAACTGAAAGGAGACCTGGGCTGCAGGAACCCTGGCTGGGGTCCAAGGCAGTGCCTGTAGCAATTTGTCAGGGGAGTAGCTTGTGCTGAGCCCTGTGGATGAAGGGGACTTATGAAGAAGAACTAGACCCGTGTTCCTTTACGTCCTCTGCGGGGACTCTGTGCTGGGTCAGCATGGGTATAGGGGAGCTCTGAAGCAAAAAAAAAAATCACAATGGTCCTAGAGAAGGTCATGGGGAGCCTGGGCCAGAGTAATAGTTAATATGGGATAGACGGCAAAGGTAGGAGAAAAAAAATCCACCGGGCTTAGAAACTGATTTCATGTAGATGGGGAGGGAGAAGGAGGTACCTACAGGGTTTCCTTCTTCTGGCATCAAAACATGAGGAATTCGGTATGTTAAAGTCACTGTGAGCAGAGTGAGAAAGAAGAGCTAGATGGAGGAAGGCATTTGCTACAGACCATAAGACAATAGACTATATGTAAGCATTAAAATGAGATTATCAATAAGGAAAAAATTTCATCTGATAGCAAGAGAATGGATATCAATGAATTGCAGATGAGGAGATGTAAGTGGGCAGCAATCTTTCGAAAAGCTCAATCCCACCAGTATTCAGGGAACTAAAGCACTGAGGTGCCATTACTTACCTGCCATACTGGCAAAACCTTACGAATTCTAAGACACTTCGTTTCTGACTGGAAAAGGAGGAAGGGTGGACCCTGCTAGGGGTACTCTCATTCTATTTCATTCATTTTACTCTCTTAGTTTGGCCCCATGGGACACCATAGTCACAAACTGCACTCTTACTGTGGTGGCAATGGTGGCTTCTCAGTCACCTGACAGAGGAGATTCCTCGTTGGACCAGGAACACTTTGAGAAGGACTCCTGTGGTCTGAAGAACATGTGTGTGGTGGTGGGGAATTCCCATTTTTTTCTTCCTATTTTGTCTCACTGTTTCATTTTCAAGGTAGATGTGGTTGTGGAAAAATGCATGGCAGCTGGGGGAGGCTAAAACTCTGCTTCTATCCAGCACATCAGGATGCTGGAACCCTGTGTAGGGGTGACAGGGAAACCATGGAGAAGAGGGAGGTGAAGAAAGGAGTTCCTTATCTGTATGAAATCCTGGGCTCGCTCTGAGGCTTCACATACAAGAATCTCACCCAAAGCAACATGAGAAAACTCTGAGACTGAGCAGCAGGGTAGGCACTTCTTGGATCCCAGACCAGTTGGGAGAGACCCAAATAGTACTGCAAAGGCCTTGAAAATTGAACCACAGCCTATAGAAGGTAGACTGTGGTCAGTGACTTGTGGTTTGAACCTAACTAGCTTGGTTACTTAAAAAAAGTTTTAAATTATTATTCTCTGGAGAATCTTAACAGGACCCAGCATCTTATAGCAACATTGAAAATGTCCAAGTACAACTCAAACTAATATACAAAGAATAAGACAACTAACAGACATCAACACCAAGCTGACCCAGATATTGAGATAAGCAGACAAGACTTAAAGCAGCTGTTTTATCATGTTCCATCAAGTAAGAGCAAATATTATTGAAATAAATGAAAAGTTAGGAGTTTTCAGTGACGAAATAGAAACTATTGAACAAATGGAAATTTTGCACCAGTAGCATAATGGAGATAGTCTGTGAAATTAAAGCTGGATCAGGGTGGGATTGGCCATCATTTTCCATGATGAGAAAGACAATAAATATTTTAGGTTTTTTTGAACATAAAGTCTCAATCCCAACTCTGCAGTTGTTAACATGAAAACAGCCACAGAGAAAATATAAATGAATGGTAATGACTGTGTTCTAATAAATAATGATTTGCCAAAATAGGCGGGCCAGAAAACTACATTCTAACACATTTTATGTGGCCATCATTATAAAACCAGACAAACACAGTGTAAGCAAATGAAATAGAAAATTAGCAAATCAAATCTGGCAATATATAAAAATACAGATAATAGTTCACAACCAGTCGGGGTTAACATGAGGAATGCAAGTGTGGTTCATCATATAAAAACCAAAGACTATACTCCAAAACATTAATTAAAGGAAAAGCACATGGTAATAGTTACCATGAGAAAGTAGCATCGTCCATGACAGACTCAACAAAAAAGGAATAGTAGGGATCTTCTTTAACTCGATAAAGTTCATTTATAAAAATCTGGAGTCACATGAGCAAATCTTAAAGATGTAACATTGAGTGAAAAAAGAAATTGTAGGATATTTATAGAATGGGATAATTTACATAAAGTTTGTTACATGCAAAACTAGCACATATTACTTCTGGATAAAATTGTCAAGCAATGACATTAAAATAAGAGTTGAGACCTCACCTGGAGGTGAGAGAAGAGGAACAGGCTGAGGGACTGGCCCATGTTATAGCACTGCTTTGCTGTAATGCTGGAATTCCTTTTTAAAAACCGGAATCAAACATAACAAAATGATAAGATTCAAAGAGAATAGTGGAAGAAACATGACCAACAATTATACTATCGTCTATATTTTCCTAGATTGTCACTATTTCATAATTTAAAAAATACATAAATACTCTGTATCATTACTGTGAGAAAAGCACATACAAGATTTCATTTTATGGAGACACAAAGCCTGGGGAAGGAGGGAAGAAGGCTGGGTCTTGGGAGGCTTTTTGCAGCTGATGCTAGTGCTTCCTCAACAAGTACCAATGCCAGGCAATGCTTAAAGGAGTAACTTCTAGTAGCAGTCACGTACTGTACACAACCACTGTTGAGGTCTGCACATGTATCCTCATTTATAGATAAAGAAACTGAGGTGGGCACAGTGGTACACACCTGTAATTCCAGCGACTCAGGAGACTGAGGCAGGATAATCACAAGTTCAAGGCCAGCCCCAGCAACTTAGCAAGGCCCTGTCTCAAAATTTAAAAAACTACAAATTAAAAAAGGACCGGGGATGTTGCCTAGTGGTTAGGCACCCCTGGGTTCATTCCCTGGTAACAAAAAGAAAAAAAAAGAAGGAGGTGGAGGAGGAGGTGGAAGAGGAGGTGGAGGAGGAAGTGAAGGAGGAGGGAGAGAAAAGAAAGGAAATTGAAACCCAAAGAAGTGAAATAACTTGTTCTAAGTCAAAAAGCCAATGAATGGGGAGCCAGGAGGAAAACTACGAAGTCCAGTCCCAAATCCTGAGCTTGCCAACAAACCACTGCTGCTCTACTTTGGGGTGATTACTCTGCCTGTGGTGTGGACAGCAGTGTGGATGCAGGCAAGGCTGGAGGCTGGGAGTTAGAGGAACATGATCATCTTGCCTTTCTCTTTTCCCTCACTGATTTTTCTTGCTAAGTTTTTCCATATTCTTAATGCAGACCTTTGTTTTGTGTTACATTTGACAACTACCAGGCATGCCTTATCTTTCCCCTTTGTTCTTGGTGGCTTTTGTTGTATAGAAGTCTTTAACTCCCTCTGGGTCCTGAGCTAGAGGTGGGACAGCAGGAGAGAAGTTCAAGAGGGGTCAGGAAAGCTGCAGCAATGGCAGAATCTGAGGCTTCTGACTTCCTTGTCACTTGCGGAGGAGGCTGGCTGAGCTGCAAGGCACTTAATTCTCCCTGCTGTGAGCGTGTCTGCATTGCCACTGCAGTTCAGAAGGCAGCGCTCCAGGTGGCATCTCTCACAGCACCTAGCAGAGGACCTGTGAGGCTGGATCCCTGGACGTCTAACAGCTAAGGACTAGCCGAGGTTTAGGACCCAATCTTCAATGCCGGGGCAGGCGAGTGTGGAAAGTAAGTGGACAGGGGCTCTCATGGAGCACATATTCAGTTGCAAAAACTTTCCTTTATTGTGTGTGTTTTTCCAAAGGGTATATGGTTAAAATTTCTTTCGATGCAAAGATAGTGACATCAGATGGAAAATCAATTCTTGTTCTAGTGTTCTTGTTTCACCAAATAAAAAGTTGGCAATCCTCTATGGGTGCCTCCAAGTTATTTTTATATTTTTCTGCTCTGTTAAATTTTTTAAAAAATCTGAGAACAATAGTCACAGAGAAAAGAGTACAGGCTTTTAAGACTCAAAACATGTGTTTTCAATTTGGTCACATGTATTAGCTCTATAATGAAGAGGCAAGTTGCTGGACTTTGGTGAGTCTTGGTTTCTTCCCTAAATCTTGGTTTCCTGGTGATAATTATGCTCTCCTTAGGGAGACAGGATTAAATGAGATAATATCAGTAAGGACTTAGTTCCATGTATGGTTCGCTTTAGGTTTATTTTGCTGCCCTCTCCCCTCCTGGCAGGCAGAGAGACTGGATTCTATTTGCATGTCCTGACAATCAACCAGTTTAGACCCAGATCATAGTAGGTACTCCAAAATGGTCTGTTAAACCACAGTGAGATACCCTATCCTGTCCTTTAGAATGGCTACCATCAGAGAAGAAAAATGAGGTAAGGAAGGACAGAGGGAGGGAGGGAGGTAGAAATTAACAAGTGCTGATGAGGATGTGGAGAATTATAACTCTTGCACATTGTTGATGGACATACAAAATGATGTGGTCACTGTGCAAATGAAATGGCAATGCCTCAAAAAATACAGACTTACCCTGTAATCCAGCAATTCCACTTATGAATATGTATCCAAAAGAAATGAAAGTTGCTACTCAAATGGATATTTCCATGCCCAGGTTCACAGCAGCATTATTCACAATAGCTGAGAGGCGCAAGCAACTCAAGAGTCCATAATGACTTAGGTAAATAAAATGTGCTATCAACACATAATGGAGTATTAGTCAGCCTTTAAAAAGTAGAGAAATTTGTCATGTGCTACCACATGGACGAACTGTGAGGACCTTATGATAAGTAAAATGTGCCATGATGTTGAATGAGTCCACTCCTGTGAGGGACCTAGACTAACACAATTTATAGAAACAAAGGTACAAAGTTAGTTGCCAGGGACTGGAGGGAAGAGGAAATGGAAAATTACTGTTGAATGGGTCAGAAGTTTCAGTTTTGCAAGATGAAAAGAGCTTTCTGGATGGAGAGTGGTGATGGTTTAGTTAATGCCATTGCTTTGGATTCTTAAGAACGGATTAAATCCTAAATTTTGTGTTATGCTTATTCTACCACCATGAAAATTATTATTTTTTTTTTTAAAAAGTAGTTGTCTGTTATATTGAGGAGATAATAAGTGAATGAGGAGGATAGAGGCAAGGATGCCTGAAGCCAGAGCCTTATGTGCAAGAAAATAGCGAGGGTATTGCTTCTTAAAAAGCAGTGTGAGCCTGCCTGCCTGCAGGGGTGAGTGACGGGCAGCGGGAGGAGACGAGGTCTGAAGGGCAGCCAGCAAGCAGGCCACGCAGGGCTCTGCCAGACTTTGCATTTTGTTGTCAATGGAGTTGCTGGGACACCATGGGAGGACATATATGAGTAAGTGGAGGGAGGGAGGGTCCCGGAAGGCTGGAAAGGTGTCCCAGCTGCCATGGGCTGGGCAAGGCCTCTGTGTCTCACCGTCTCAAGCATACACCAGTACTAGGGCTCTGACTGTCCTTGGAGCATGCCAGCACCCACGCGGTTCTCTGATCAGAGCCCTCCATTTGTGCACATCCTGATGGTGATCTTGCTTGGGCAGGGGAAGTGTGTCTTCCCCAGAGATGGCTGGGGCTGTGGCACAAATGCACCTCATTACTCTTGGTTTCTATCGTGGGAGGAGGAAGTGTGAAGGGTGGAGGAACTGTTTCTTTTAGCACATAATTAGATTAGAAACTGGCTGGTTGTTCAGGGCAGGGACCCACCCGGATGAGACCTATAGGAGAATTTCCCTGCTGGGTGGCCCCCGTCATGCTCTGGAAGGTTTTCAATTTTTTGGACCTAACTTCTGAGCTCTTTGTATCCTTGAGAAAAGGCCTATGGTGTGTGTCACATGAAAGCCCAAGCCAGATTCCAAAGACTTAATTTAAGTCCTCATATCACTATTCACTCACGCATTGATCATTTACTGAGCACCTACTGAGTGCCAAATACTATGTCAGGCATTGGGAATATGCATGTAGAGCCTATCCTTGAGTTGCTTACAGAATTAATAAATAATGAATGAAATGATATAAACTTTGAATTATACCATACTGTTACATTTTATGGTGCATATTGATAATAAAAATAAATTGGCTAGTATTTATTAATCCCACATACTAATTATATGTCAGGCATTCTTATAAGTGATTGATTTACACAGATAGGCTTGTTTAATCCTTAGGAAAGCTCTGTGAGGTAGGTACTATTAACAGCCCATTTTACAGATGATGGTTCTGTGGCACAGAGAAAACAACGTGGTAAGGGCACACGGCAGCAGGAAACGGTGCAGGCAGGAACTGCAAACTAGGCAGTCTGGCTCCAGAGTCTTGCTCGTGACACTGTGCTGCCTCCGAATGGGAACACAGAGGAGACTGGAGCAGGTATGTTTCTCAGAGTTGGTGATACCCAGCCCTAGTATTAGAAGATGTCAGGAACCTAGCCAAGCAGAGAAAGGATTAACAATGACTTTGATCCGCCACATTTTCACCAATCAAAAGTTTCCAATGGGACTACAACTGGGATGCAGAGAAGCATGACAGGATGTATGCATTCCAGAGAGGAAAGGAGGGCTGAGGCAGAAGGTGAATCTGGAGAGAAGCCCCGGGACAAGATGGGGTTTATGCCTGAAGTGATGAGATGTAGTGACCACTGTAGGCTTTTTGCAGGAGTTTTGCTTATGGTGGAGTGGTAGGAACTCAAATGGGAATCACAAGGAATGCTCTCTGACTGGCCTGCTGATTCTTCATTTGCACCTCCATCCCACCCAGATCTGCTCTCTGGTCCGCATTGTGCCATAGGGAGGTTGAGTCCCATGATGGCCTCAGGGGAACTCCCTGGCCTGCCTTCCTCCTGGGTTTGGCCTGGTAGGCATCAGCAAGAGACTGAAGAAGGGGAGGAGAGGGAGCTGGGGGATTTCCCCACTGCTCCCGTGCTTCTGAGCCAGGGTGTGTCACTGGCTGTGTTCCTCTGCCACCCAGCTCTTACCAGTGGCCCATTTCCACAGCTCCACTCTTGACTGGGCTCAGTCACACCTCACTCCTCTTGTCCCCTTGGGTTCAGAGGTGGTGGGTTCCCACTGCTGTAGTTATCTGGGGCACCTTTCTTGGTTCCCTTAGCCCTGCCCCATCCCTGTTAATTTCCCCTTCATTGAATCCACTTCTGAGTCACTGTGAGGTGAATCTTCTTTCTCTTACTGATATTTGGTCATGTTGAGAAACTGTGTGGCGACAATGACCACTTATTGAATACCTACTGTGTGCTCGGGGCTTTCAATACATTTATTTTTCGGTTAATTCTCACTCTAACCTCATGAGTTATAGACTCTTTTATCCATTTTCAAGATGCAGAAACTGAGGCAGGCACATAAATGCTAAGTAACTTGCACAATGCTATGTGGGCCTTTTGCCCAGGATGACACAGCTAATCAGAAGCAAAATCAAAATTCAAAACCAAGTTTCCTGGCTCCAGATTTCATCCTCTGTCTGCTTCTGCAGGTCACCAAGTAAATCCTTGCAAATTCTTTTTTGTCTGGCTCTGAGAAATCAGTAAGGGCAGCAAATGAAGATGGGGTATTCCAGGGCAAATGAAGATGGGGTATTCCAGGGAGGGCATGCATGTTGTTATGGTGGGTCTTTAAGTATGAGTTTGGAACTTTAAATTCCCGCATCAATGGAAAACACAGTGGTGGGTGATTCTCCAGAATATTCCTCACTTCACCATACGCAGTTCCTCTGTGGAAGGAAACTCAGCCTATAAAGAGTTCAAAAGAACAGGAAGCTCATCCCTCCAAGACCCACAGCAGAAAAAAGAAGGGTTTATTTATAATTTTTTAAAATCACTTGTGGTCTTGTGCACCAAAGCTTAGGAAAAGGCACGGAGTGGTGACCAGTGGTCAGGGGAACCACCCTGTTTCCCTGGCAGTGCTACAGCTGAGACAGCCCTTTCCAGAGACAGTACGTGAGGGAAGGAAAGGCAAAACCAATGGGAAATTTGAACATGCTGTGGCTGACTTTTTACTTTTTGTTTTTATTTATTTATTTTGATGTGTTTGGGTGGAACGGGTTCCACAGAGCCTCTGGAACCAGGAGCTGCTGGAGCTGCCCATCCACGATTCATGCCTCCCTCTATGCACCTCAGGCCTCCTGTCCAGCTCCATCAGTAATGGCAATGCCCCTGCCTTCAATTTCTGTGCCTCTCACTGTTGGGCAAAATCCGGTCACACTCCAACAATGGTTGCCTTTACACGCAGTACCAGGTTCCTCACCCCCATGTCTTTATTTCTTCTTGACAACAACCCTTTGGAGACTTTATCATTGTTCTTTAATTCCTAGCATTTTTCTGAAGACAATGAGGACTAAGGAATATGGAAATGCTTTGAAATAAGGTCATACGTGTCTGGCAAGGGTTATGCTTGATCTTAAATAGTTTGTGTCAGTAATGCCAAAGAAGTGTCCTGTGAGGGGTCTGTAGCAGGTGTGTTGAAAACATGTGGTGCTTGGATTGGTTCTCAGTCAATGCACTGGCATTATTCAGAAATTTCCGTTAACATTGAAGGTGGAAGATATCTGGTTTTGTTTCCCAAAATGGATGGCTGGATGCTAAGACATATAGTTTATCCTATGGAGACACATAGTCTCCAACTCACATGCCCATAGAAGTCAGGAGATTAATGCCTGAAAGAGGTGGTGAGCTCCTGTCCACCTGACCTTTGTCAGGCAGGAATGAAAATCTACCTCCTTCCCCATGTTGATGGCTATTTTTTACACTTACTAGCAGGGAATAGTTTTGGATTTTCTTCAAACCTTGGGTAAACCCCTCCAAAAATGTATCTTCAAGTCTGGTACAGTCTGAAGGGCATCAGTGTACAATCTCTGCTAGTCTGACTGTTCGTGCCATATGGTTTCTGTTCCTCTGTTTATATTTATTACAATCTGAGCATCTTCTTCTCTAAGCCCACTGAACACCATGATCCTGCTACCATTTCTTAGTCTGAGGCCAAGGTTACAGGTCAAGGATGCTGGAGTGTAGAAGGTTCACAAGCTCTGGTTGGTAGCCCAAGGTTCAGTGTCAGCTCTGTCACCTACAACTGAGCAAGGGGCATGATCTCTCTGCTCAAGCTTCAGTTTCCTCATCTATAAACATGATACTTAACCACACTGGGTGGTGATGGAAAGGAAAGTTGTATAAGTCTGAGCCCATGGAAGCTGCTCAAGTACCATAGCTCCTTCTACTTCTCACAAATCTTATCTAATGTTCAAATCTGGATACAGGTAGCAGTCCCTTCAGGAAGTTTTTGTGACCTCTCTGACTCCACTGGACACCTCTGTTTTCTGAATTTCAGCTTCCCT
This sequence comes from Sciurus vulgaris, assembly GCF_902686455.1. NCBI lineage: Eukaryota > Metazoa > Chordata > Mammalia > Rodentia > Sciuridae > Sciurus > Sciurus vulgaris. The sequence continues at coordinate 47,593,255 of NC_136461.1, forward strand.
CCGTGGCTTTGCATTTTGCAGACAATCCAGGCAGGAGCAGGTAATTTGTCACATGTATGTGATACATGGACTCGATTCTGTCACTGGCTCCCTGAAGGCACTACTTTTCTCCTTCTCTTGATCTTAATTCCTTGTACTTTACTGTAGATCAGGCACTGCCTTAGAGCTTTCTCATAGCAACTGTGTAAGGGAGAGCACCAAGGACAGGACTTTCTAATGGGACACCTGGCACACCAAATTGGATAACTGCAAAGAAATAGGTGACTGTATAGTGCTCATAGTCAACAAAGAAGACAGGCAAGAGGATGTGGACCATCAAAATGCATTCTACTTCCCCTCCTAGAAAAATAATGCAAATGCAACTTTCAGGGAGAAAACAGAGAAATGTCCCCCAAAGATAAGATACCAGACTCTAACCCTGGAGTTGTATCACCATATATATATATATATATATATAATATATTATATATTATATATATAATATATAATATATTATATATATATAATATATATATAATATATGTATATATTAATATATATATTAATCTGATCGAGTTAAGGATCTTGAGTTAGGGACATTATTTTGGATGATCCAGCTGGGTCTTGGATGCAATCCCATTGTCCTTATAAGACAGAAGTATAAGGAGACCAGACAGACAGAAGAGACTGCAGCATGTGAATGGAAGCAGAGAGGAGATTTGACTCCTACAGAGGAGAAGAAGGTTGTGGGTTGGAAGAAAGCAGAAAGCAAGATCAGAGTGAAAAGATGCTCTGCTGCTGGCTGGGAACATGGAAGAAGGTGTCATGAGCCAAGAAATGCAAGGACAGCAGCACTAGATGCTGGAGAAGGAGAGACTAGAGTTTCCCGTGAGCCTCCACTGGGCAAGCAGCTCCCCAGCACTTTGAATCCGGCCCAGCGATACTGATTTTGGATTTCTGGTCTCCTGAACCAGAAGAAAATAAATGTGTTGTATTGTTAGCCCTCAAGCTTATACCAATTAGTTACAGTATAAATAGGAACTAATTTAGCAAGTGAGGGAAAGAAGAGGCAGAAATAAAGAAATAAGACTGAGGTGTGGAACTAATGTAGGGTGCTTGAAATAATCTCACAGGAACTGTTAAAAGCCCTGAGTGCTTATCCTGATTCTTTGAACATTTGGCTGATTCTGCTGAGGCAAATCACTTCCCCTCAGCAAACCAGGATTTCTTCCTGGATTTCATCTAGTGGTGTGAGCTGGGATTTCTTCCTCTGGTAGTATGATAACCCATCTGACATATGTAGATGATCAATAAAAGGCAGCTGCTATTATGAGAATATTAAAGAAGGGAGAAAAGTATGGCAGGCAGAGGGAATGGGTTCTAAGTGGGCTTTCCTAGCATAAAAGAGCTTGTGACTGATGTGATCTACTGATGAAATCTGATAGAAGCCCCCTCTACTCACATCACAGGGAGAGAAAGGAGTCAAAGTAGAGGTGTATTAATTTTGTGTTTAGTTCTTGAAAGAAACCATAATCTGTTAAGATGGCATCTGTTTTAGCACTAAATTATATATTTAGTCATTTTAAGTTAAGAAAAAGAATGTCCTTTCTGTATTGGTCTTCCTGTATTGTAAAAATGGGAATACCACTCCACAAAAGGGTGCTTTTGTGAAATGATTGAGATAATGCACTTACATGCTTAGGCTGGGGATAATCAGCGCTCAGTAACTGGTAGCTTCCTAGCACTGTATTGGTTGCTATTATGGTTATCCAGCTTTTAATGAAGCTACTTTGGTAAAATTTCACCTTCTGTACTGTACTCTTGAACCATTTAGCTTCTCTAGGCAGGAAGCTTGAGTTACTGAAACTGCAGAGCTTAGAGTTAAGAGAAATGCGGGTGGAGACAGAGCTTAATTTGCATCCTGCTCCCACCATTTACTGGCTGTGCAATATTGGGCCGATCATGTAAAAATCTGAGCCTCGGTTTCCTCATCTGTACTAGCAAACTATAATGACATTTATGTTGTATAATTGGTATGAGGAGTATACAAGATGGTGCATGCAAGTGGTTTAGCATACTGGGTACATAGTAGACAGTCAATATTCAATGGATCAAATGCCCTTGCTTTTATTTCCATTTAAAATTAGAGGGAGAAAGGTGAGAAGGTTTGAGGCAGGGGATGTCACTGGGCCATTCACCAATCCATGTCCACTTTTTAAGGCCAGTTTCCAGCTGCTCTCCATGTTGATAGCCCGAGACTTCTCAGGAAACACGACCACAGGACCTCTCTCCTCCAGAAACCTAAGGTGTTAGCCCTGAAAAAAATCCCTCAGCCAAGAGGCAGTTCAGTTGTGACCTTTCATAGGCAAATTTACCTAAAGCCCTGGACTAGTGGGAAGAGACCAGGGAGCTCCCCTTTCCAAGGGCACCAGGCTGTGGGAATTTCCTCCGGCCTTGCTGGGCTGGCCCTGGCCTCCTCTCACTGAGTCCTGGTGGTTTCTGTTGGTGCAGAAACTGCTGTGCAAAGTTCAGCTTGAGAAGAAGAGGGAACAAGGGTTTGATGTTTCCCCCTTTCTTTTGAACGCTAAGATGTCCTTTCAGAAATCGTAACCCACACCAAATGCTTTCCTGATGGGGCGACCACATTGAGGAACGCCCAGAGCATTTTGACTTTGTGAAGACAGCGACACAGGGAAGGAGCCAGATCGCTTCAGAAATCAAACGGTGCAGGTTCACACGCCACCAGGGACTGCTGGAATGCTGCTTTGTTTTCGTCTCTGAATTTATAGGCCAGCGCCTCCTTCCCACCCCCTAGCACTTGATTTATTATTTTGCAGACCCAGTGGCTTCTCTCCAACTTTATTTCTTTCTTCAGAAATAAACAAGGATTTTACAGCTCCATAATCTCCCCCAAAGTTTGTTTGTTCTTCTCTCTGTACAGCGTGGGCCATGTTTGTTCCCTGGGAAAGTCTCTTCTCTAATTATTTTCACATTTCAACAGCTTTTGTTTCTTCTTCTTTCTCCGAGGTTTATGAAAACGCTGACAGTGGATTTGCTTCAGGCTAACTGGTACCGTAAACATTTTCTCCTGGGCACATGGGAGCCTCGGTGACGGGGGCCATGTTGCCTTTTCTGATTGTGTAACCTGCCAGAAGGAAATTGGAAAACTCGGAAACACCCTTTGGAAGAAAAAAATATGTAAATCGGTAATGGTGTAAAGTCTGCTTAGGTGCAGGGGACCTTTGACAACATAGTGTTTCCAAGATTCAGCTGAGCAACAGCCTGTCCCAAAGACAGAGCTTTCATTTTGCTTTGGGAATCTTTTTGCCTCTGAGCACAGACGGATGTTTGGTGCGTTTTAAGGAAATGCAGATTCATGACATCTAAGGCTAGTATATACTAGCAAATCTTGCATAATGGGGCAAATGATGGTTTATTCTAGCTGAAAGGTGTACACCTTCTCATGACATTTGCATGTTCAGTTTGCATGTTTCTGTTTGAGAACCGTCAAGGCTCAGAAGGAAGGTATGATGTTTGATTCTCTCCTCTAATATGGCTTTAAGTGCTTCAGTGGTTTGTTAGACAACCTCTCCCTATGTCCCTGGGGGCCTTTACAGTGAGTGACCCTAGGAGCTCAGCTCCACATTTCTAGGTTGACCTATTTGAAGTTCTGAACCTGCCCTTTAGCATCTTACTTGTCTACAAAGAATCTCAACCATCCTGTACAAAATGGAGATTTTTTTCTCTTCTCCCTACTCTGTCCTCTCCTCGAATTCCCACCTGGATAAGGGATACCATCATCTGCTAAAAGCCCTAGATGTCTGAACTCCAGCTCCCTTCTCTCATCAGGCCTTGAAGCCCGTCCTTTCTCCCTGCCCAATATCTCAGACATGGAACTTGTCTGCTCCTTTCCGATAGCCCGTTGCCTCATGTAAACTCATTGCTTCTCACCAAGACCAATGCTACAGCCTCCTGGTTGGCCTCCCAAGCTATGGGAATGTTTTAATCCCACAGGGATCATGACTTTCCTGCTTAGAAACTGCCTGTGTCACTTTCCCTTCATCCTCGCAGACTGGCCACGCCCATGGGCAGGTTCTTTGTGTCCTCCATAAGGAAGTTCCAGGCTTTCTACCACTTGGTGTCTAGAGCCACTTGCCCACCCACATGGCTGGCTACTCCCCAAACACATCTCACTCTTCCATCCTTGATGCTTGGATCTGCTTGGGCTGCTCTTCTGCCCTTTCTCCTACTGGCAAACATCTGCTTATCCTTAAAAGCCTGATTTGATTCGCTTATTAGGCACTCCATGAGACCTTTCCAAATCCCCCCAAAAAGAATCCGTTGCTCCCTGTCAGCATTCCTGAAGCAATTTGTAGACATCTTTTCAAAGTAATGATATTCTCCCACTCCACAACCCTACCTGGACTGAGTCTCTGGTAGGCAGGATTCAAGTCACTCCCACTGTTATATTCCTTCTATCTAGGACAGGCTGACTTGTGAGAGGGACTGCAAATGGCATAAGAGATGTTACTGAGCCCATTTCAAGGGAAAACAACTCTGGGATGTACTCTAGGGGAAAAGGCCCAGGAAGATCTCTGACTTGCCCTTATCTGAGTCTCCCTCTCCCATGACTGTCTAATAGGGATCAGCATCTTTGCTCTGACTACAATGCAAGGTTATGAGTACTGGCTCTGTGGAGCCCTGAGTCAGGTTAGGGGTACCAGCATGCACCCTATGTCTGGCACACAGTAGGTGCTCCATAAATATTGGTTGAATAAATGAGAATAAATTAATGATTTCTCCTCCTAGTCTTATTGAGAAAGGGCACAAACACCTACAGGATATGTACTGTGCTTTATGTCACAGCAAGGTGTATACCACCATGGTTAACAAGACCTACATGGTGCATATGACCACCACCAATGCAACTAATATTGCACCTACATGCACAGCTGAGAAGACCAGGTTGCACAAACTGAGGACTGAGTGTGGATATCTGGTGCGCTTTTTTTCTGTTAGAGGGTGAAAGGTTTGTGTTCAGGGATGCTGAGAAGGATTTCCATGGAGGAGAGGAGTTTAGAGCGGTCCTTGGGAAGGGATGAACTGTATACTCTTGAACCCTCCCTCAGAGCTTCAGTGAGACTGTGGAGTTTCCAAGGAGGATTTCATGGAGTCTGTGGTCTAAGCCTTCTATCTTGGCCTTCGTCTTCTTGAGCATGGCAAGGAGACACATAGGGATTGTACATCTGGTGGCAAGATTCTTTCTGAGATTCCCTCCTTTCTTGAGATTCTTTGCAGATGGAGAGGTTCTTGTGGTTGGGTGACTTCAGCCCGGCTCTGCCTGTGTTTCTAGATCTTTTACCACAGCATTCTCCTTCTGAGTCTCGGAGTGCCCCCCATTGTCTTTCATTTGCTCTCATGATCTTTTTTCTCCTTTTCCACTCCTCTTGCTCTGGTGTAGTTCACACCATTTTTTTGTCTCTCTTTAAAAAATGAAACAGCTTGTGGGCTGCTGGGGTTGCATATAACCTAGAAGTTCTATAATCCTAAGCCCCTGGAGGGCAGGGATCATGTCAGTGTGCCCACTCAGTGTAGCTGTCATCTAGAATAGAGACTACTCTTGATGGGGACCATGGATATTTTTGCATGAACACACAAATAAGAGATGTTTGCTTGGGGAGGTGAAGGGAGTCAGGACGGGACCAGGGATACGGAACGTGTATCTCCAGTTTGGGTCTGGCTTTGGTGTAAGCTTTAAGGGAAAGATGTGGAAGACATTCCTTGAGCATTTTAGATTGTCAAGCCTGACTCCTTATGAGAGAAATTTAACGGAGATCCTGAGTAGTAGCTTCTCTCAAGAATAGAGCCTGTGTCTCAAAGCAGCATCCGGGGTTTTATCTCTTAGGAAAATACAGGGGAGCAGAGAGTCTTAAGGAAACCTGATGTTAGAGGAGCATGGGAAGCAGAGTCCTTGCCCTCAAGGAGCTGCCAGTCACCTCATAAAGGTCTTAATTGCAATGAGGTCTGCCCCGTCCTGCCCTGCATGATCCTATAAACCTGCACAAGTCTCCCCACTCTTGGGCCCAATACCACCAGTGAAATGAAGGATGTAGGCTAGATGTGACCTAAAGATTTTACCATTCTTAGATCTGTGAAATTAGGTAAGGGACGGGCTGGGGCTCTAAAATGGATTCTATGTCAGGAACTGTAACACTCGCTCAGTAGAGATGGGAAACTCTGCTTCAGTTGCTCTCCTCGTTGTTGGCAGTGCCGAATGTGTCTGAGCTGCATGCTGACTCATGCAGGCCATTCTGGAAAAGCTTCCTGGCTCAGGCAGGAAGCTGGCTTCACTCTGAGTATGCTCATCAGCACACGTGAGCACAGAGCGCAGAAATCCAGGTCCTGAAGTGTAAGTGTCCATATAGGTCATCTATGAATACACAACCATTACATGATGTGAAACTCCACATCATGTTCAACCACAAGAATGGGATCCTAATTAGAATAAGATATACTCATGTATGTATAATAGGTCAAAATACACTCTACTGTCATGTATATCTAAAAAGAACAAATTAAAAAAAACAAAAACCTTTTTTTTTTTTAAGTGTCCAGATGGGGAATATCCATGTAATTCACAATTTGAATTGTCAGGATAATATTACTCAGTTGTCTAGTTTATGTTTCTATATCCCCCTTCAGGTGGTCTTCCCACTCTCCAACACACACGTGCATCTGACTACCACTAATGAGATCAGACAGTGTATCTTCCTTGACTTCCCCACCCCACGACTCCCAACATACTTCCATGTCACAGGTACAGCACATACCTTAGACACATAGAGATTCTATATGTCCCACATACATACATCCCTGACAGCATATTCAGACATTCAATTTTTCCCTGGGCTTGTGTTTGAGGATAAATAGTGTGGCAAGCTGAACAATAGTCTCACCCAAATTCCCCATGTCTTAATTCCTGGGACCTGTGATATAATGTGGCAAAAAGGAATTAAGATGGCAGATGGAATAAGGTTGCTAATCTACTGATTAACAATTATCCTGGTTTATCTGGGTGGGCCTAATATCATCATAAGTATCTTTCAAAGGTGGATAAGGGAGGCAAAGGATCCAAGTCGGAATAATGCATGACTTTGAAGATGAAGGAAAGGGCCATCAACAGGGGAATACAGACAGCCTATAACAGGAAAAGGCAAGAAAACAGACACTTCCTAAAGCCTTCAGAAAAGAACACAGCCTCCCAGCACCTTGATTTTAGCCCAATGAGATGTATGTCAGGCTTCTACCTCTGGAATTTTTCATTATTTTGTGTTACTTTAAGCCAATAACTCATGGTAATTTGTTACAGCAGCAATAGGAAACTAATACCCAGAGAGAGAGAGAGGTATCCTACCCTAGTGGAACTTTTGGTCAAATAGAGGAGACAGACATATAATCAGGGTACTCAAATGCAGAGTAAGAGAGGTTATCATAGCCTAAAGCCAGGTTGCTGCACAAAACACAGGAAAAAACCCCAGCCTACACATTGGCATGGAGGGAAGATTTCTTTATAGAAACTCCACCGGGGCTGGGACCATAGATGACCTACATCAGGAACACCTATCGTTGGGCCTGCATATGCCAACTGTCCGATAAATATCTGTTAGAGGAAGAAGAAGAAAGGAAGGAAGGAAGGGAGGGAGGGAGGGGAGGAAGGAAGGAAGGAAGAGAGGGAGGGAGGGAGGGAGGGAAGGAAGCCAGGCAGGTCCAAACTAGAGCCTGTTAGATAAGCAGGAGTTGAAATGGGTGAATAGAAGGCGTGGAAAAGTGTTCCAGGCTGAACTGGTAACTTGGGCAAAGACCTGTGGGCTATTTAGAGAACTAAATAAAGTTTTCTTTGGCTGGGACACAGTGCCCCATGGGGAATGGGGAAAGATGAGTCGGGTAGGCACAGATCATGAGGGACCTTATCAGCTATAATTAGACATTTGGCCTGTATTCTATGTACAAATGACTCTCCCTCTTTCTCTTTCTTTCTCTTTTTCATTTTCTTTCTTTTCTTGAGTTGTACTTTAATTTTCCTTTGTTTGTTTGTTTGTTTGTTTGTTTTGCAGTCCTGGAAATTGCACCTATAGTGCTTTACCACTGCACTACATCCCCAAAGCCTTTTATTTTTAATAATTTTTATTTTGAAACAGGATCTTGCTAAATTGCCCAGGTCAACCTTGAGCTGGCAGAGGCTGACCTTGAACTTGGGATCCTCCTGACATTTTTTAAAAGATCATTGAACACACATAATGCTTATGGAAACATTTTATCTTGTCTCCTAGGCCACATCTCTGTTTTTCCCTACATTTTAGGCATGCTTTAGGATCTACCTCAACAGCTTTCATGTGAGTGCTGTGGGGTGGTCCCGTAGATAATGGGTGCAGAGCTGTCTATCTGGCATGAGTTTATACTCCTCCATTTACCACTAGCATTTGACTTTTATAATCCCTAGATCCCCAATGAGACTGGATAGGGCCTATCCTTGTGGGCTTCCTGAGAAGATCAAATGATCTAGTCCACAAAATGCTTTCAAAAGGTCAGGTATACTGGAAATGGAGGTAGTCTATGATGGTTATCTATCAGAATCCTGGTTTAATTGTTATCAGCTATCATAACTGTAGGTTCTCATGCCTTTCCAGATCATCCTGCCCCTGGGAACCCCAGTCTTCCCTTCTAAAGAGATAACAGGGCCCAGCCTAGGGGGCAGCAGCAGGAGATGCAGGTGGTGCAGGGCAAGGAAGGATGGACAATTTGTTCCCTGAGTTCAGGGTTGCTGGGCTCCTTTCCTCTAATGAAGGCAGCCTCTGGTCAGGGGGCCCCTCCCACCCTTTTTTGGTTCCCGGAGCTGCTCGCTCCTCTTGCCTTCTGAGGTGGGTATGGCAATGGGTCCCTACCATGCAAGCCCCAGGGTTTTCTTTGTACCTAAGAAAACAACCTTTTCACTGAATTCTCTCCCAGAAACCTAGTGTGACTGTGCCTTTTATTTCTCCTTGGAACCTTGACCCTGACTGAGATAACTTGCTTGGGGTTTGGGGACTGCCTGTTTATAGGCCAAGGAGAACCTATCCTGGTAAGGAAGTCCCTGTCTCCTGGTCAGGGCTGACAAAAATCACATCTTTTTTCACGCTGCAAGAAACTTTGAAAATTTCAAGGAAATCTGTAAGTTTAATGGACATCTTGGCCATATTCCACACAAGAAAATTAAATCAAAACTAAGTGACCCAGGTTTCCTACAACCTAGGGATCATGAGTCAGAGCAGTTGGCTTGAGGCTGGGAGGCACATCAGCCAACCACTGTGCCCTGCCCTCAAGAGTCTGTCATAGAATTATGGCATTTGAAGGTAAATGAATGGAGTTGGAGAATATCATGTTAAGCAAAATAAGCCAATCCCCCCAAACCAAAGGTCAAACGATATGTTGATGGCAATCCATAATGGGGTGGAGGGTGGTGCAAGGGAAGAATGGAGGAACTTTAGATTGGGCAGAGTGGAGTGAGGGGAGGGGAGGGGGTATAGGGATGGGAAAGATGGTGGAATGAGATGGACATCATTACCCTATGTACATGTATGATCACATGAATGGTGTGACTCTTCATCATGTAAAACCAGAGAAATGAAAAGTGGTGTTCCATTTGTGTCAAATGAGTTGAAATGCATTCTGCTGTCATGTATAACTAATTAGAAAAAAATAAAAAACAATTTGAAAATGTTAAAATATATTCTACTGTCATGTATACCTAAAAAGAATAATTAAAATACATAAATAAGTAAAAGAAAAAAAAAGGAAGAGTCTCTCAAAGGGTAATAAGTGAGCATGTACTTTGTGCCAGGCACCATTCTAGCAGTTTATACAGGCTTAAACAAGACAGGCAAACTCCTGGCCTCATGGCACTTACATTTTACTTGGGAAAGGAGCTGGAGGAGATAGTAAAAAAGCAAGAGCATAAATTCACTAACTTTAGGTGTTGTGTTATGGGAAGACTGAAAAAGGACCCTGGAATACAGAATACCTTTATGGGGGAAATCAGGTTGTGTTACCTGGGTAAGGTAGTCAGAGTGGGAAAGGGGTGACTTCTGAAGTTGAGAATGAAAAGAAAGAGCTGACTATAGGAGAATATGGGACCATGGGAAGAGTGTTTCAGTCAAAGGACAGCCAGTGCAAAGTCAGAGATAGATTTAGGGCATTAAAAACAGGCTGGTTAGAAAAGAAACAAGGTCAGGGGTGACAGATTAATGAGATGTTATATGTGAATTGTCCAGGACAATGCCCTACACAGGGATTATGTTCGAGAGATGCTACTTTTCCCCAGCATATTCTATACTTTTGAGCTGGTTCAAGATACAAAAATCAGTAATTCATGCTCCTCTATCTCTAAGGAGCTTGGTCTAATACTACTCACTGTATTAGGGAAGATATCTGCATTAAAAATAAATGAATCAAAAAGAGACAAATGAGTAGAACTGAAAATAAGAGGTAATACTTGGGAGATGATTTTGTTATAGATACAGAATGGATATGGATATGGATATGGATGCAGATACTGATGAGGATGCAGGTGAGCATTAGGAAAATCAGTATGGTGAATGCAGTGTTTCCACACCCTCTCATAAACTCAAGAATGGGCCTTGGACCTGGAACACTTCCTCACCAAGAAATGAGGAGTCCTCAGCCTATACTGGGCTTACTACCTGGTGTGGCAGTACCCCAGTGGCACTGCATTAGCTGCTAGGAGGTAACCGCTGGGCTTGGGGATCAGCACCCACTACTGGAACTAACCTGGTGAATACAGTGCCTATCTATCTTGTATTTCTAGTACCAAGACAAAGGGAGCTTGAACTTCTGTGATCATAGCAACAGATGCCACTTGCCTCATAATGTGACTGTAGATACATAGATACAGATATTAAAAGAAGAAGGAAGGGATGAAAGGAGGAAGAAAAGCAGAAAGAAGAGAGTGATTGGATGAGTGAACATGTAAAAAGGAGGGAGAGTTCCTGGGGTAGGAGGACAAGGAAGGGTTGAAGAAGGCAGAGGCAGGGAGGGCTGGGGAAATAGAAGACTTCTTCACCACTGAGAAGACACCAACTGGGCTGGAGTAGAGGAGCTTGCACAAAAGTGATGGCCGTAAAGTAGCAGAAGATGGATGGGGGAGGATTTGGAATTCGTCCTGCGAGCCTGTCATGCTGTTTATACTTAACAGTTGTCAGACCCTTCCACAGCACATCAGAATTGGCAAAGCCATTCACGGCACCTGACTTCATATAAGCATATATGATTTCTCCAAATCCCCTTGGGGAAACTCAATTGAAGAATGTGGGTTCCACCTGCCCTTTTCCTACGTCTATTTTGAGATCAGAGTTTGTGTCTTACATGATTTGTAAAAATATGAAAGGCTCATTTTAGGATCTGATGGGAGAGAGGAGTTAGTGGGGTCCCGGGGATGGTTAAAAAAAGTCACAAGTTCATTGTTTTACTATCATATTTGAAAATGTTAAAATTGAAACATGAAACAAGCAGGAAGGTGCAGAAAAGTAAGATTATTTCAGATGTCAAAATTGGGGTGGCAGAAAACACCAGTAATGATCCTCAAAACTTCTATCAATTAATTGTTCAATGGATTCTGTGCAGCCTTGTGTCAAATTCAATCCCAGTTGGTTCAACCACAGAACTCCTCCACAGATGATCTTCTCGTGGGACTATTTGCCAAAGAAATCTTTGGAAAATACTGATACACGACACAGAATGGAGTCATAATGATTTAGACCTGGACACTTTTCAAAGTAGGGCTGACCAGCTGTCCCCTAAAACTGGAGAAAATATGTCAATGATGTATCATGGAACATGCATTTTTAGCAATATAACTAGCTAATGAGACTTCAGGTTGAATTAGCTGCCAATTATGTCACTAAGGTTACAGGGTGCAGGGTGGACCCGGAGCCATTGTGAGGGTTGTGGGTTGGGACAACTGCATTTTTTGCATTTCTGTGGTTCTCAGCCCAAAGTAGAGTTTCAGATGTGTGGATATTAAGTCACCCTTGTTGCCAATAATTAGACAGAAAATTATTTACCCATTGAAATAATAACTTCAATGAAAGAGGAAATATTTTTTCCCCAGTCTCCCTGGGAAACATATTTTTTAGTTGTTCCAACCACAACAGGTAGGCTCGAGTGCTGGCCTTTGCAGCCCTGGGGCACATAAAGGGAACTTGGTGTTAGTGATACCAAGAGAAGGTTAAAGCTCTTTTAAAAAGGACAGACTGGTCTTGTTGTGTTTTCTTTGGTTTAGAGAGTGTAATGATTCAGAAGAGCTTTAAAAACCAGGCAATGAGTCCATTTTGCTTTCCCCCAATGCAGTCCAATTGATTTGCATTTGAGGTACTGGGAAGGTAAGTGCCTGGCCCTGAGAGATCATCAATCAGCCCTGTGTCCTACAAATTGACAAAGGACAGTCCCCTTCTGCACTCCACAGGCAACATCTCGCAGCGCGTAGCACTTGGGCTAGGATTTCAACCTGGTCGAGGTCACATCTCCCGCACATTCATCTACAGTCCACCTCCCCACAATGTTCAATATTCCCCCAGGGCAGCTAGACCCTAAGCATCCCCAAGTTGAAAGACTAGGGAGTGTGGAGTAGGAAAATATGACTCCATTTCTCCCTCATATATCTGTATTTTTAGTTTCAAAAAAGCAGGTGCAAATCACAATTGAATTTGAAACCCCAAAAGAGGCCAAAACAAATCAACTTAACAACAAAAAAGTTTATTATAGCAAAACCTGAAGAAAAATTTCAGTTGTGGCACCTCCAGGCAATTATTGACTCCCTGGTTGATTTCAAAGCCCCCTCAGGATCTCGCGTTGATTGGATTCCCACAGCCCAGCCTCATGTGAGTGCTGAGTGGGCTGTTTTGAAGCCAAATGTCTGTGATTGTGGGTAAATATACTGATATCCTAGCAACGTGTAAAATCACAGTACCTTAGGCAGGGCTGGTTTTGCATTTTTTTAAACAGAAGAGCAGGTTTGCAAAGGGGGCTGAGCAATGTTTTGAGCCAAAGAAGTTCTCAGTAAAAATATGAATTTGTTTCTTTCTGGTCATCCTTGGATGACCCTTGGAAGTCAGACTCATCTGCCCATTCAGCCTTCCAGGATCTTTCTCAAATTCAAAGTTCTGTCTTTCTTTAAAAATAGAGAAGTCCATGTTATATGTTTGCCTAACTTTCACTGATTATTTAGTTTGAGCTGCTGTGCCCAGGTATGTAAACAGTGTGCTTAAGATGTGGCGGAAAACAGCCAGATGAGACCTGCTACCTCCAGTCCTTGAACTTGCCCTTTCTTCTGCCTGGATTGAATGGCCACAGTTCCCTTGCTCTTCCCTGAACAAGGCACCCAAGCCTGTGAGATGCTCTGTACTTTAGTCACACACCCATTTCACATTTCACCTACTACGGGATTTATTCCTTCTTTCAGACATGTTCTTCTAGTCTGGAATAGTTCCTGGTGCATGGTAGTGTACAATTGTTAGCGGTGGAATGAATGTATGAATGAATTCAAGAGGAAGGTGCGGCCCTCTGAGACCTCAGCTTCAAGGCTCTCTCCAGTGCTTCTGGGCTAAATAACCTAGTTGAGCCATTTATCTTCCTAAGACTCACTTTTCTGTCTGTACAATGGGAGCATGACCTATTTCACATTGTTGTGAGAACGAGCAAATTTCTATCAAGCACTTACCAAAATGACTTCCAACTGCGAAGGGCTCCACCAACAGTAGCCATTAGGACAGCTGTCATTAAAACACATCTACTGAGTACCACTGTGTACCAGACAATGTGCTAGGCACCAAGGGTAAATCATGATTAGCGTGAGGTACCTGCTTTCAATGAGCTCTCAGCCTGGTTGGGAAGACAGGTAAGATAACACATGTTAAAAGACTGTCTTGCAAGTAAGTGGGATATTAGCAGCACAGGGTTGGTGGGTGGGTGGAACAACTAGAAAGGATAGTGCAAGTTGGAAAGTTTAAACTATTGTATAAGGTTTGGTGAAAGAAGCCAGGTCACAGCAGGAGGAGGGAATGAGGGCAGGGATGGAAGGGACAAGGGAGAGATTGAAAGGGGAGATCTGAAGGTCTTAGAGTATGAGAGGAAATGGATGAGAAAGACAAAGGGGGGCATGGTGGAGAACAGCCAGGGGCTCCAGTGTCTAGAAGCAGAACAACAAGAGAGCCAATGTTGTAGGTCGCACAAGGAAAAGGACATGAGACAGAAATAAAAGCATCATGGGAGTTGTGTAAATGCCATCTGAAGTCCTCTTAGTCTGCCTTCTGAATGGATAGATGAATGAATAGATGGTTCTTAGGAACATCCATTTGGGAAGAATAAAGAGAATATAAGAAGAAACAGGTAAAAAATGAGCTCTTGACTCTGAATATTAGGGTCCTTGGTATTGATACCTCTGTGTTAATAAAAAGCAGCACAAGTTCATTACTAAAGAATCAAGAAAAAAAAATAAAACTAAGGAATTCTAAAAATTACTCAAATTCCTCCATCCAGGTATAACCCCTGTTATCACCTTGCTGTAGGTCTTTCTAGTTTTTCCTGTGTCTTTTTATCTTATGCATCTGTCTGTACACCTACTGATGCATGCCTTCCTGCATATCAAGGATCCTTCTATCCCTCCAGCCATTCATCCATCCACTTTTTCATCTATGCTTTTCTAAAACAAAAATAGGTTCATAGAATACTTAACAGTTTGTATCCTGATTTTTCTAACCAATTTAGTAGGATAATCCAGTTTGTCTTCCCATTTTAAAACAGATCTGGTTAGCTGTGTAATACTCCTTCTTACGAAAATACTACAGTCAGTTTAGCCAACTTTTTGCTTTACCTTTCTGCCATTACCAAAGATGTTTCAATGAACACTTGTGCTCTCCTTTTGGCCCACAGTGAGAGTGAAGCAGCAACCTTTCTCCAAAGAGTTGGGAGACTGGGTTGATTGAGCAAAACTTAAGCTCGATGTGTCACATTGAATCCTCTGACACGAATCAACTGCCTCCTGAAGAGACACTCCCTCATCTGCACTGCACCCTCCCTGCAGCAGCAGGGACAAAGGAGGGCCTCCCCCACAGGGCGGTGCATTGGTGTAAGCATCATCGGCAACCACAGGCCGTCTGGGGCTGATAGGCTGCGACAGCACAGCCCTCCTGGCTTTGTCACAGCACTGGTGATTCAGAGCTGTCAACTCGAACAGCTGTGAGGAAACATTCGGAAGGATTTATGGTGTGCAGCCATGACTCTATGACCCCCAGATGGAAAAGTCTTTGAATTAAGAATGGTCAATGTGGCTAGAGGGAGGAAAGAGGCACTTACCCTCGAGTAGAATACAACACATTCTGCCATTTCCTTGAAGCCTCAAATATCCAATGGCTCCCCTTAGTTACCGGAAAAATATTAAACTATTTGATGCAACCAAGAGGTAACAGACATGGTAGAGAGAAGATTGGCTGGAAAGCCTGAAGTCATAGGCTCTAGCAACTGGTCGGTGACCCACAGGCTGTGTGACCTGGAGAGTCACCGCTCTCAGGGGCTTGTTTCCCCCCATCTCTAAGATGTTCATAGATAGATGAAGTATGAGTGTTTGGATTAAGGAGTCAGTGAAAGTCAGGATCGTCCGACAGTCACTCACGAGGGACTCCCGGGTGCTGAGGGTGGAGCTGAGAAAAGCAGCCCAACTGTGCAGCCGACACTGCGTGAAGGGGACAAGTGGTGGCAGAACAAGAAATAGTCACTGAACTCTCCAGTCGTGATGAATTCTGTGTTTATCATGGTGGGGATCCTAGTGACAGGGTCCATGCCAGCTTGGGTTTGTGGTTAGGAGGTGGTGTCCCCACAACTAAAATGACCCAGCAGTTTAGGTTGGGACAAGTCACAGGATGGACTTGGCAGAAACGATTGAGGCCAAGTAATACCGTAGGAAGACCCTCCTGACGAAGGAGAGCCCGGCCTTTACCTGAAAGTGTATTTATCAAATGTCCCTCAGCTGGGTTCTGGGGTTTTAAGAACAAACCTGTCTTCATTCTCACTGGGGTTAGAGTGAAGTGGCGGGAACAGGAGACAGCAGGTGACTGAGGCAGCATGAGGAGCAGGAACCGGGAGTGCTTCTGAGAAAACGTTGACCGGAGCCACCGCCCTAGCCCAGGAAGATCAGGGAAGGCTTCTCAGAGGAGGAGGCACCAGCAAAGCTGAGCAGATGGAGAAACCTACTTTTAAAAGAAAGGCCAACATGGGGATGGAATTCTAACCTGCCTGTGGTCATGCCTACTCTTCAGTTAGGCACACCTGGGATTTCACTGAACCCTGAGTAACTGCAGGAAGTCTTTACTCATTTGTAGGAAACCCAGTACATTATAGTAAAAATACACAGAATCACTGAAGCACTCCATAAAATGTTCACACTGTCATGTTATTTGCTACAGGGTTTCTCAAGCTTCAGCACACATCAGAGTCGCCTAGCAGGTCTTGGAAGCAGATTGTCGGGCCCACATCCCTCTTGGGTAGTTTTTCCTTAGTTCTATTTTGTCAGTCATGAACCATTGATGGTTTTGGGTTGAGTAGACACCCAGACAAACCCACACAGGTTAATGATAGTGAATAAATTCCCAGTTTGCAGTCACATAACTCAGGATCTCAATTGCAGGCCAACATTTTATGGAATTATTTAGCTTCTTAGAACCTCAATAGAATGGGGTGGGTGCAGAATTGGGTTTGTTGGAATAATTACAAGATGAATGTTATGCTTCAGGGACATTGTCAGTTCCTAGTTGGTAAGGAAGCCTCGTGGCTTTTTGTCATTTAAAGTGGAACTAGATATAGAATTGCTGGCTCCAAGCCAACTATCTTCTCCATTTCCCCTGGCCTGAGGGTCCATAGGAAAAAATGGGTCGGGGGAATCCCACATCCTTCCTCTGGCACAATTGCAGGCCCTTAACATCTTTTGCCTGGAATTTCCACAAGGGCTTTCAAAAGCATTTCTCTGTCCCTAAAGCACCCCTCTAAGCCTGTTCTTCGCCATCACTGAGGAAATCTTTGTAAGGCAGAGATCCTTTCATGCCCCTTGCCTGCAAGGAGCTTGATTTTCTAAAGGCATTCCAGTTCAGAATTCTGTAAAACCTCCCATGGGCTACATCAAGCTTGTCCTGCAATTGAGTGCCTGGCCTTGCCTGCCAGTGTGTGAGAGCTGTCCTGGAGTACAAAGTTCAAGTGCCTTAGCCCAGCTTACAAGGTTCAGCCTCCTTCTTGCTATTCCCTGCCTGGGTTGAAATTCCTACAACCATCAAATTATTTGCAGTTCTTCCACATAAACTATGCAGATCCTTATGTCTGTGGCTTTGACTCACCCTGGAATCCCCTTTCTCTGCCCTTTATTTGCTGAAACCCTGCTAGTCCCTTTAAAACTCAGGTCAGGCAACTCCTCCTCCATTCTTCGTTCTCCCAGATGGGTTATGTCTCTTTTCCTGGTGCCCCAACAATAGCTGTTGCTTTCTCCATTGTTGTGACTATCAAGTGGTAATCCTTATCTCTTTTTGCCTCTACCTCCTCTGCCAAGGTATAAGTGCCTAAGTGTTATGTACCTTTGTGCCTAGCAAATATGGGGTATTTGGTCATTGTTAAATGAATGGGGAAGCAGTGGTCCCCAAAGTGATGGGTAGGAATCTGAATAGTGTGTGGTGAAAGAGGTGCACCCATTATTGACAGGGAGAAATCGGGAAAGGCTGGTCACCTCTCACTCCTTCCCATCACAGGGAGAGGGAAATGACAAAGAAAGCAACGATATCTGAGGATTCCTTGACTTTATCCTTGACTGCTAAAGACTGTCTCTCCACATTGGTGATTCAGATTCTCAAGCCCCAATGGGGCAGCTGCCCACACCAGACCATCCTTGGAAACTGGGAAGTCCAAGATCAAGGTGCAGGTAGATTCAGTGTTGGACAAGGACCCGCTTCCTCAAAGATGGCACCTTCTTGCAATGGTTTCCCCATGTGGTGGAGGAGGAAAAGGAGTTTCCCTAGGGCTCTTTTGTGAGGAGACTGCTATGATTGGTGTCCCTCCAAACATGTGGAAATGTAATCTCCAAAGCAATGGTTTTAAGAGGAAGGGCCTTTAGGAGATCATTAGGTCAGGAAGGCATCTCCCTTGGGAATGACAGTAAGGCACTTATGGAAGAAGCTTCACCAAGCATTTGACTTCTTTTCTGCCCTTCCATCCCTTCCATCACAGAGGACACAGAATTTGTCCTTTCTAGCAGGCGCAGAGACATGGTGCCATCCTGTAACCAGGAAACAGCCTCCCACAACTGCAGACCTCCCAGGAACTTAATCTTGGACTTTCCAACCTCCAGGACTTGGAGAGGTACATTTCCATTGCTTATAAGTTACAGTCTGGTTTTCTTTTTTATATGGAAGCACAGATGGACTAAGATAGGCACTAACACCACTCACAAGGGCTCCACCCTGATGACCATATCAGCTCCCCAAAGACCTTCTAATTCCATCACCTTGGGGGGTTAGGATTTCAGCAGATGAATTTTGAGCAGGGGGTGGGGGCATACAAATGTTCAGACCACAGCAATCCCTCTGAAGACCTTTGAGTATGGCAAGTGTCCCATGACCTGGGTGGTCCAGGGTTCAGGGCCAAGACTAGGTGAGTTGAGTGAGGTGCTTAGGCTCAAAACTTAAGGAGGGATTGCTCAGGGTCATGCAAGTGCCTCCCTTGACTCACCCTAATTCCAGCCCTGACAGGGCTGACTTTGTGCACCACTTCAAGGATGTCATCATTTGTGACCTTTAGTTTCTTCATCTATAAAACAAAGAGTCCAAACTATGTGGCCTGTTCAGCTTGCAAACTGCTTTCTAGTCCCCTGGCTCCTGAGACCGTTTACCTCCTCCATCTTACCCACTAGATTTCGCCCCTTTGTTCTGCAGAGGTCTGCTCCTGGCTTGACTTTCAAGGGCTCAGTCATAAGCCACTTAGCAAAGGCAGTCACGAAAGAACAACACAACATCTGTTCTGCCCCTTTTTGGTGGACATGCTTCACATTCCTCCCCTCAAAGCAAAATTGATGGGCCCTGACCTGGGGCCACACTAGGGAGAAAGCACCCTCAGAGCCTGGGGTGCCATTCAGTGCCCAGATGAGGTCAGACCCCACATGGGCCTCAGCAGCCCTGAGGAATGAGAGGTATGTGCCTCCTCAGTTAATCACTTGGAAGAGTTATGAATATCTTGGATCAAACTGACAGGAAAAGGGGCCTAAAGTTTGATTCCTACTTAGAAAAAGTCCAAGTAGTTTTGTTCTTCTGAATTTGAACCAAAGAACCATAGAGATGGGAAGGGACCGATAATGAGTAGAAGAAACAAGGAGGCTAGAGAATATGGTGGGTTCATCAGTGTTAGATCTGATACTTGAACCCAACCTAAAAGCTTCCATCAATCATCCTGAGAACAGACACTCCTCCAAAGGCAGCTCATTTCACTGTTAGATGGCAAAAGCCATTAGAAATACTTTAACAATGAGCCAAAATCTGTCTCTTTGACATACCCATATACTGGTCAGTGTAGATGAGGAACAAGTCAATTTCTCACTCAGATAGTTACCCTCATAACTTTTGAAGGTATTATTGCATCCCTGCCAAATTCATCCTCATACAAAAAATCTTTCTTTCAGCCCATCCTTATGCTACAAGTTTTCCAGGCTTCCCATTCCTTCTGGCTCAACCTGGCTCCCCTTTCCTGGAATCACAGCATATCAGTGACTGTCACACGGAGTGGGGCCAGAAATATATATGGTTGTGCAACTTGTGGAAAGCCACCATCTCAACTTGCAGATGCCATTGGGTGATGACAGCCCGGACAGGAGCCCAGTTCTGCTGATTCCCAGGTACCGGGGATTGACAGAGAAACTACTAATCAACCAGCTACACATGAACATATTTTACAACATAAACATTTTACATGGAAGTGACCTTGTATGTAGCGTCCCTCAGGGAGCCCATAAACCCTCTAAATGAACCCAGCCCACCCACCAATACAGAAACACTAACCAACTAATGCACTATCAGCTGACCTAAATGAGCAGAAACTATATTGTTTTAAAAAGTAGGTAGTTTGATAGAGGGAAAGGCCTTGATAGAGACTCAAATCTCATTGATTTAAGACCCATGTTGCCTAAACTGTCATCTTGTCCTTGATTATTGACAACCATGAAGTTCATCAGTTTTTCTTTATACTATACTTCCAGGCAATACACACCTTCTCCTGGCTTCCCTGAGACTAATATTCTGGAATAATTTTTCCCTCGTTTCATATGATACCAGGTTTTTTCATACTTCTTTAAATGATTTTACATTTGCTCTTCAAGATAATCATTAGTAGCCAGGCATGGTGGCATACATCTATAATCCCTGAGGCAGGAGGATCTCAAGTTCAAATTCAACCTCAGCAAATGTGAGGCACTAAGCAACTCAGTTAGATCCTGAAATACAAAATAGGGCTGGGGATGTGGCTGAGGGGTCGAGTGCCCCTGAGTTCAATCCCCAGTACCCCAGTACCTCTTCATCAAAAAAAAAAAAAAAAAAGACACATTAGTACCTTGAAAATACTTGAAAATATTGCATAATATGACCATGGAAATGGGAAAGAACTCTATTTTTTACTTGTCCCGGCGGTTTCAGCTGCTACCTATACAATATCTGTCAAACTTTTATCACAAACCTGAATCCCATATATGAGTTACACCTTTACAATGAAACTTTTCCCTTTAGGGGGTCCCATAGGTACCTGAAATTCACTGCCACCCTTCCCCCACCAATGCTTTGATGCATCTGCCATGATTCGTGATCCCACAACCACTTCCTATCCCAGCACTGTGCTGCTGGGATAAATCCATTTCTTGAGCGACTATTGTGAAGCTTAGCCCTACAAAGAAAATATGAGCCCTATTTTTAGATAAGAAAAGTGAAGTACATGCTTTTGTGCCCCATTTATGATCCTTTTAACAAGTGCAACGGGAACTCATAAGAGTCAATAGCAAATAAATAAGTAAATGAAATAACCCTATTAAAAAATTAGCAAAGGTCCTGAAAGACATTTTTCCAAGGAAGACATACAAATGGTCAACAAATATTTAAAATGTGCTCGATGTCACTAGCCATCAGAGAAATACAAATCCATAGTGAGATGTTATCCAGACCTTTTGGGATGCCTATTATAAAAAGAGAAAACCAGTGTTGGCAAGGGTGGAGAAAAGGAAATCTTTATACAGTGTTGGTGGGAAGATGAATTGGTTTAGCCATTATGGACAACTCAAAAAATAGAACTACTCTAAGATCCAGCAAGCCTACTACTGGGTATATATCCAAAGAAAATGAAATATCAAAGAAATATTTGTATTACTCTGTTCCCTGCAGCATTATTCATACTGGCTAAGATAATGGAATCAACTTAAATATCCACTGATGGATGAATGAAGAAAGAAAATGCGATAAACACACTTGTATATATATGGATGTGTGTGTGTATATAGATAGATAGATATGTATATTTACATATATATGACATCACACATAATATCACATATAGATCATGGAATAACTTTTGGGCATTAAAAAGGAGAAAATCCTACCATTTACTCAATACAGATGAACCTGGGGATATCCTGCCAAGTAAAATAAACCAGACACAGAAAGGCAAATACTGCATGCTCTCACTTCTATGTGGAATGGAATCCAGAAAAGTTGAACTCACAGACATAGGGAGTAGACTGGTGGCTGCCAGGGGCTGGGATGGGGTCATGTTCATCAAACGATACATATTTTCAGTTATGAGATGAGTTTCAGGGATCTAAGGTACAGCCTGGTGATTATAGTTATCACTACTGTATTGGATACTTCAAATTTGCTGATAGTAGTTTTAAGTATTCTCACCTCGCCCAAAAACATGTGAATATGCAAGGTGATGGATATATTAATTAGCTTGATTGTGATAATTTTACTACATAAACAAGTGTCAAGTGTCTTTGGCATTCTAGTCCCAGGTTCACCCTGGTGCTCACTGCACGTCTTTTGGCAAGACGTCCTGTTCACTGACCTTGGGTTTTCCATTTCTATAAAGGAGGCGATCATCTCAGCTCTGTCTGCTTCCTAGGGTTGTTGCGAAACCTTTGGAAGGAATGACACCCGGCTGCCTCCCAGGAACTCACTCTACTCTGCCCTCGCAGCCTTTCCCCTGCTCATCAGAGTACTGCCTCTCTCAGCGTCCTTGGCCTCCAGCCCTCAAAGGCAGGGGGTATCTTGGCCCAACCAACTGATGACCAGCAGATTCCAGTATGTGTGGCGAGGGTGGAGATGGCTTATTCTTGCTGGGTTGGCCTGCATTGCCCATCAGCCTGGATTCAACCCAGGCAAAGAAGCCCTCTAAGCTCAGCAATCAGCTGATGCTTTTAGAATTGAGTTGAGTGACTTTGCTAAAAAGTAAGTCTGATCGTGACATTCACCACCCTGACACTTGCCTGCAGCTATTAAATGGTTCCCCATCTGCATGACCACTTATTAACTCTCCCCCATACTACTGAACCCTGGATTTTCTCTACCCAGTTACTCCTAAATAAATTCATTCTTTACACAGCCAGGGAGAGAGTCAAGTAAAACTTAGGCTGTCTCTCTGCCTAAAACCCATCATCTACTACAGGGTTTCCTTATTTGAAGTTCATGGAAAGGCATCAGGAAATTGTAAACACCCTGGAATGAATGCCCAAGTCTCTGTATGCACTTTAACTTCGATCAGACTCTCAGAGAGGTCTGTGAGCATCCACTTCCCTAAAAGTTTGCACACCTCTATTGCACAGGACAAAGTTCAAGCTCCTTAGCCTGATGGGCACACACAGCCTGACACGGTAGAGTGACTACCTGTAGCATTTTCTTTCTGGATTGCAGCCCCACTTGCTCAACACACCTTAGTCTTTCCCTCCTCCTGGCCTTTGCTCAGGCCATGCCTTTGCCTCAAATGCTCTCCTTCCAGTCCTTCCTGGGGACCTCCCTCTTGCAGTCAACTGCTATTTAACCAGTATAACTCCTTCAAGAGTTCTTCTTCCAGAAGCTTCTCCTGAGCCTTTCCCCACCCCCACAGTGGGGGAGATGTCCTTTCCTGGGTCCTCCAAGGGACATTTGCCTCTCTGGAATATCAAAGTCTACACATTGCTCACCGGAGAGAAAAACTTCTTGAAGACAAGACTGTGTCTTGTTCATCCTTTCCCTCCCTACTTCTCTGAACGTGGTGATTGTGGATCATCAGCAGCAACCTTAAGTGGGAACTGGATAGAAATGCAAATTCTAAGGCCATCCCAGAACAACTGAATGGGAAACTCCAGTTAGCAAACTGTGCTTTATCTAGTTTTGCAAGGGTTCTGATGACCGCTTATGCCTGAGGACCAGAGACCAGAGAGACTCTCCCAGCTCTTTCCTGGTCTTCTGGGAGAGCTTGGATCCCATTTCCTGCTTCCTTCCCATCCTTTTCAACCTTCTCTTTGCAATGCCACCAGAATGATTTTTGTATAACACATGAGGACCCTGCTCAAAAGCCTTCGGTGACTCTCTTCTACCCCTAGATTTAAATTCAGCCCTCTACAGTGTCCTGCAGGGCCCTGTGGGACCTGGTCCCACACCTCTTCTCCACCCATTCTCTACTGCAGGCATGCTGCTTTGGGCTTCAAGATTGTACAGGTCATGTGCTGGGGCCAGGGAGTGGGCCCTGAGTGAGTCACTTAATGAAGAAGAGACGGTCAAGTAGAGGAGAGAGACATGGACACAGATAGGCAGACAGCTTATGGGAAGCAGAGAAATAGGGTTATGTACATGCTACAGAAGCAGCAAAGATGAATTCCATTTGGGGACTTCCATTCTTCAGCAATTGCCAATTGTTTCTAAAGGTCAAAACTTCCCTTGTTTGAACCTTCTAAACTAACTCTAGGTAGTCCATCACCCTGGCCTCAGTCTCCAACTCTCAGTCAGAGATCAGGTCCACCCTATTGGGAGGAAAGCACAAGAGCATCCAGTAGTTTCCTCCACCCTTATCCGCTGGGGATATGTTCCAAGACATGCGTGGGATGCTGAAGGTGCAGATAATACCGAACCCTACAGAAACAAGTTTTTCTTATACATATGTATCTATGATCAATTCTAACTTGTAAGTTAGGCACAGTAAGAAATTAATAATAGCTACAAATAAAGTAGAACAATTACCACACTGTACTATAATTAAAAAGTTATTTACAATTCATGAATTAATTATTTCTAAATTTGCCATTTAATGTTTTCAGGCTGACATTGGCCTCAGGTAACCAGAACGACACAGGTGAGGGGAGAGGGGCTGGCTGTACATAAAGAGGCCAGGCTTCGGGCCTGGCTTCTGTATCTCTGGGTTAGATTCAAGTCTTGCTGTTGTGAGGACCTCTGTCCTACCTAAGGTTCAGGGGGAAACTTCATATCTCCTGAAAAAATAAAGACTTAGGAGAGAACTTGAGGTTAGGGCAAAGGAGAAAGAAAAGTTCCCTCCACACTGAGAAATCTCCCTCCCGTGGGTGTCGCAGCAAATGTGAAAGTAGAACTCCCTCTTGGCCCCCCACTTACCAGAAGGGGCAGTGGGGCTTGCAAAGGTCTTACAGAAAGAGCAGCAGCTGAACAGGAACTGGGGCCTTCGATTCTGGGAAGCCCTGAGCTTCAGGGCCATGCCGGCAGGCCCCAGTGTTTACAAACTCCAGGGCACCTGCATGCACAGTGGCAGGCCCAGAGCAGCTCGCCCAGAGCAGCTCACCCAGAGCTGGTAAACTGGACAGAAAAGCCAGAATCCCTTCTCTGACACCCAGCTTTCCAGACAAACATCCTCTCTGTGGTCACTAGGAGGAGGTGGAAGACAGCAGGCTGGGTGGGCTGACTCTTCACTCATTCACTCACTCACTCATTCATTTCTAATGTCTTCATCTGCAGAATGGGAAAAGGAATTCCTCCTCTGCCTGCCTGGAACGCATACAGTAGAGAAGGGTGGGGAAAGGGTTGCTATGGAGATAAACGAGAACACTCACTCATTCATTTATTTAATGTATACAAACCACACACCTGCTATATAATAAAAATAAGAATGGACACTTACCCAGTACCAAGTATGTGCCAGGTTACTATGCTAACTACTTGAGTCCTTGCAACCATCCTCTAAGGTAACCACTCTGGTTTCCATTTACAGGTGAGGAAACTGAGGCTCAGAGAGACCTCATTCAGATCATAGCTCATCAGTGGTGGAATTGAGATTTTGCTGACCAGATGGCCAACTGGTCCTGTGCTCATTGCCACAGTGTCAAATGGGGCTCAAGACCCATTTTCTGCACTAGAGTCAGGGATCTGCAAGGTTAGGATGGATCATTTAATAACCTCTGAATCTGCAGTGTCGAGGCCATGACCCAGCATGTAGTAGTTGATCACTAAATGTGGATAGGCAACTTGCATCTCTGTAAGAAAATGAAATGAAGCAGTCTGATGAGGAGGGCAGGGAAGCCAATCAGCAACATGAGATGTAACAGGATCTATGACAGAAGTGCCTGCAGAGCACTCCCTGAGTTCTGTGCTGGGTCACTGTGTACTAGTTAGGGTCAGAACAGCCCCAGTGTCTCCCACTAAGTAACATATTTTGAAGGGGACTTATTTTCAGAGATGCAGATGTAGAAGGGTGACAAGGGAAAGCGTAGAAGCTTAGAAACTGTTAGACTGTTTCCACAAAGGGAGGGAGAGTCTTGCAGAGTTGCCACCTTGGGAGGAACAGTAAGAGCCAAACCAGTCCTGGGGAAACTGCAAGGAGAATCAAAGGGGAATCAAATCTCTCCATGACCCAGCTCCCACCTATCCTTCTTCCTCCCCTTCAGTCTCCTGAGGCTCCTAGTTGGTCAATCCAACAGAAGCAGAGGCTCAAGAACCTGCAGAAATGATCCCCACAGATTGCCTTCCTGGTGCAGACCAGATGGGGAAAGGGAAATATGGAAGCAGAGGTGCAGTGAAAGACATTCTGCATGGACCAGAAGACGGCAGATACATTCTGTAACACGGAGTTGACCAAGGACATCCCTGAGGGTAGGGTGTGCAGTCTTGACGGCAATGCTTAGAGCATTCCAAGTGCTTTGGGACAGCAAAGGCACGGAGGATGAGAGACTGAAAGGAAGTTGGAGGGAGAGGCAGGGGCTGGGTCATGGACAGCTAGGATAGGGGGCCATTCTGCAGGCACTAAGGACCCCTGAGGGCATGAAAGTGGTAAAGACCATGGGGTGGGGGCAGGAGCAATTCCTCTGACTGCAGAAAGGCTCATGATTCAAGGAAGGAGAAAGGTTTGCAGGTAGAGCCTCCTGTGACCCATTGTGTGCCTCCTGTGACCGTCCTGGAGAGACAAGGCCAAGGGTCTGAACAGGCAGGGGTCCACCCTCTCTGGAGTAAGATAAAGATGAGCAAAACCTGCAGGTGCCACAGAATCTGGACCAAATCTCTGCAATTTTTTTTTTTTGTCTTCCTACAGGGGCATGTGAGCTGGAAGGGTGGCTGCTGATCAGCCCTGGAGCTGGCCGGTGCTGAGGATGAGTGAGGCCACGGTGTCAGGGAAACTTCCAGATTGGGGTTCTCTCTGGATGGAGAAAGTTAAAGAAAAGATTGCAAATCCCAAAGGGGAAAGTCTGTATGGACCATACAAAAAGGAGAAAGAGAAAGAAGAGGTCAGAAGATAAAGAGGAGCGGCCTTGTTCTTCAAATGTGTGGGAGGCCATGCCTGGGCAATAAATGGGCGCCAACAGGTGCAGATGTGACATTCAATGCTAGGACACAGAATGAAGGGAAATTAAGTTGATGGTCTCATTTTCTCTTTTTCTTTCTTTTCTTTCTTTCCTTTTTCCTTTCACTGGTGTCGAAAACCAAGGGAGGTAGGAGGGAAGGAGGGAGTAGAGTGACTGGGAAGATCAGGAGCAAATGCTTCTCAGGAAATTAACAACTTCAAAGGTCAAGGTGCTGGGAGAGTAAAGAGTCTGCAGGAGCTGAGAAGAGGGAGGTGCTGATTTTGGAGGCAGGGCATGTTTGCCTCCCCACTGAAGTATAAATCCTTTGCCTGAATTGCTTACTGTAAGTGGGGTGACAGAATAGCAAGATGGGAGTAAAATGGAGAAAGGAATACTCACATTGCACCTTTCCTTAGGGCAGCTTCGGGTCCACGGTCTCTAACTGCTCCTTCTAAATGGAGAAACGGGTCCAGTGAAGGGGAATAGCATTCCT
This sequence comes from Sciurus vulgaris, assembly GCF_902686455.1. Taxonomy (NCBI): domain Eukaryota; kingdom Metazoa; phylum Chordata; class Mammalia; order Rodentia; family Sciuridae; genus Sciurus; species Sciurus vulgaris. The sequence continues at coordinate 47,620,614 of NC_136461.1, forward strand.
GAACTGCATGGAGACACTTCCACCTGCACTATTTCATTTGATCCTCATTGCGGTACATTCGGCCAACATGGAGAGGAGACAGTGGAGTGGGGAGGTCACCAAACGGTTTCTATAAAGGGTCAGAGAGCAAACATTCCACATTTTGTGGGGTCACTTGGGATCACTGTTGAATATTATTATTATTAATTATTGACAATCTTTTAAGAATATTATGACCATTCTTAGCTCAGAGGCCATACAAAAGCAGGCTGTTTAAAAACAGGCCTCTTTTTTTTTTTTTAATTGTAAACAAATGGGATACATGTTGTTTCTCTGTACATGGCGTAAAGGCATACCATTTGTGTAATCATAAATTTAGATAGAGTAATGTTGTTTGATTCATTCTGTTATTTTTTCCCTTCCCCCCACCCCTCCCACCCCTCTTTACCCTCTATACAGTACTTCCTTCCTCCATACTTGCCCCCCTCCCTAACCCTAACTCTAACCCTATCACTAACCCTTCCCTCCCCCCCATTATATGTCATCCTCCACTTATTAGCGATATCATTTGTCCTTTGACTTTTTGAGATTGGCTTATCTCACTTAGCATGATATTCTCCAATTTCATCCATTTGCCTGCAAATGCCATAATTTTATCATTCTTTATGGCTGAGTAATATTCCATTGTATATATATACCACAGTTTCTTATCCACTCATCAATTGAAGGGCATCTAGGTTGGTTCCACAGTCTGGCTATTGTGAATTGAGCAGCTATGAACATTGATGTGGCTGTATCTCTGTAGTATGCTGATTTTAAGTCGTTTGGGTATAGGTCAAGGAGTGGGATAGCTGGGTCAAATGGAGGGTCCATTCCAAGTTTTCTAAGGAATCTCCACACTGCTTTCCAGAGTGGCTGCACTAATTTGCAACCCCACCAGAAATGTATGAGTGTACCTTTCTCCCCACATCCTCGCCAACACCAAAAACAGGGCTCTTTTTAAAATTATGGTTTTGGATTTTGACCCAAGTTTGAATTTTGTTTCTGCTACTTATGGGCTATGTCTTAAGCTACTCAATCTCCTTTTCCTTCTCTTTAAAATGACCAAAGCTGCCTCCCTGGGCTCACAAGAAGATGGAAAGAGATACTGCTAGGCACTAGGTTCAAATCCTCTCTGCCGTTTACTTATACCATGACCATTGCTAATTAAATTCTCTGAACATCCATTTCTTCATCTGAATAATGAAGATAATCATAGTACCAATTTTATGTGATTTTTGTATGACAAAATGACAAATATGTAAACAACCTAGAATAACACCTGGCTTGTATAATTTTGCATATTATTATTAATTACATATATTATATAAATGCTTAAAGTACCTGGTAAAAGATAAATACTTGGCAAATGGTAGCTAACTATGTTCATTTCTCATGAATAAGAGACTCTACGAAATTAAGGAAGATGGGCTGTGTAATGAGGGCCCGGTCATGCCAGGGTTCACTTACAGTTCAGTCTTAAGTCTGTTCTGCAGGATAAATCAAGCAAGATTGGCTACATGAAAGTGAACTCTTTTTCTCTGCCCTATGTGCAGCCCTCCCCCACCATCAGATAAGCTCTTGCGTAACCTAAGTCCATTTTGATCTTAGCAGAGATCTACGTATATACACACACTTGGCAGCCAGGGGCTGCAGATCTGGGGCTCTTGCTTACTATTGGAGCTATGTTATCAATACTTGTGAGTATAAACTTGGGAGATCAAAGCTGGCCAGGTCAGGAAAGCTAATATTTAAATTCCTAACTTGCAGGCACAGCTCTGAAATTCCATGGCTCAGAATCAAGTTCATGTACAAAATCAAGTCAAGCATATATTTGACAGAGTTGTAGGGCTCTGGAGTGTGGGTGAGGTTTGCATTCAGTAGAAACAGGGGGCCCGCCCAGAATGGAATTCTGTGAAATTCTAACCTCAGAGAGGGTTTTGGTTCAATGCTTCTGCACAACCATTTGGAGCAAACACATTTTCATGGCCTGGCTTTGATATCACAGAGGAGATGTTTTCAGTCTTAGGAGACACCTTCGCTGCTCTAAAGCAGTAAAACCCAGAGTCACCATCCCTTACCTTGCAGGTAGCACAAAAACTGGAGAAAACTTGACAGGCTCCCAACAAAAGATAACTATGATGTGAGTATCGTTATAACCACTGAACCATTTCCTCACTACTCTAGAACATTCAAACCAAAGACTACATCCCTTGAAGATATCAAATCTTTTTTTTTTTTTTTTCGTATTCTGCCCACTTACTTCAATTCACTTAAACTGCAATAAGAAACTTTCTTTTATTTATAAAATATAAGGCTTATTTTAAGTGCAAAAATAAAAGAGGCCCTCAAGGAAAATGTCTGGTCATGGCTGATAGGCACTTACTAGTAGTGATAAGTCATGCAAATGACCTGGAAGCAGACTATCCTGGGTCTGCAGATTACAGGTAAAGGTCCATTCTTCCTGGTAGCAATGGACTAGGCTTCCTGGAGGGGCTGAACTTCCAACCTCTTCCCCAATGTACTGCAATGAATGAATTTCAATTCCAGAAATGTATGTTCAAATCCTGGCTGTCTTTTGAATTGTTTCATCTGGGGCAAATAACGCCACCTAATTGACCTGATCTTTCTTGTCTGCTGAAAGGGGGTGATTATCGTATCTACCTCAGGGAAGGGTTAATAAGAATTAATAAGATAATCCACATAAAGTGTGAGCACTGTTCTCTGTCAAGTTACCACATAGCAAACCAATCTGGCTACCACCTTCATTAGGAAAAGGAATCCACTCAGTCCTTCATCTTAAAATCACGCTGATTCTTATTCTGCTGATGTGTGACCAAATTCATTTTACCTTACATCCTTGTAGCTCCTTTTAACACTTTTATAAGTTGAAACATACAAAATTCCCAATGTAAAACCAATTTAGACCTACAAAAATGGCAGCCTCCTAGTAGCTTTTTGTAGCACCCTCTTCTACCACATGTCATTTGATCCGTACAATTTTGTGACTATGTTGACTTCCCTGAGATATCCTTCTAAGGCACTTTTCTAAAAGTTCCTCTTCCCCCACCTCTTATAAGATGATGCAAAGATAGTGTAATGTTCAATGGTCACTGTCGTTTGGTGCAAGGGTAAGCATGATTTCGTTTATGTATTTATTTACTTAATCTATTACTTTTTAAAAGTGGATCTTTAGAGAGATTTGTTGGCCTTTCCCAACCTGAAGTCATTGAGTAGTAAAGGCTGGAGAAGTTAGTGACTATATTTTCTGCCCTCCATTTATCCAATGATTATTTACTGATCACCTTCTATGCTCCAGGCACTATGGGTACAAAAGATACAGAACAATATACACATTAAGTTCTTGCCCTCAATGAACTTCATTGTATAAGAGACTTAAAGTAAGCAAGAAAATAAATTCACAAATAAAGTATGGCAGAGTGTAGTAAATTCTGGGCTGGGACCATGTGGAAAGAGTCAGGATGCATTGAGATAAGAGAATGCAGTCAACACACTGACAGAAACAGGTAGGATTGGAAGGAACACTAATGGGCATTTGAGCATCTGGTTCCAGCAGTTCCTGAAGACCATTCTCTCACTGCCTTCCCAACACCTTGTTATTCAGCTCTTTCTTGAAACTCATGGGCTGTGGAGATATTTTTCTCATTGTGATAGTCTAATTGAGTTAGATGTCTCTTGTTTTCAATCATAAGGGCCTATTCTAACATAGCAGTATATATGGCAGAATTTTATTCTTCCCTGTGTAAACCAAGAAAATAAGAACTTCTTTGGGGAAGTAAAAAGTGGGTCTGAAACTTGAGCTGCATCGAATCCTTTTTGGATATGTAGCTGAAGTATAAATCATAAATAACAGGTGTAACCTGGGATGTTGCTTGAGATTACAAAAATAATTTATCAACTACAGTTGGGTTATTGCTGTCATCACCATCTTTGACAGCTTTTAATGGTCAACAGTATGGAAAGATTAACAAGATCAGGGTATCTGGAAGCGGGGAAGGACTTTCTGGATCATGAAATCAGATCGTGTCTTCCAGATGTTGAGATAGAGGCCCAGAGCACACACATGCCATGCTATGTCCAAAGCCAACGACTTGAGAGCAGGCTGCTGAGACTTGAACACAGGACTCCCAACTCTTGGTTCATCGATTCACCCACTGTTTCATTAAACAAACATCTCAAGTTTCTTCTAAGTGTCAGGCCATGTTCTAGGTGCTGGGGTCCCTGCCCTTATGGAGTTTCTTAGTGATTGTGGGATGAGAGATGGTAGACATAGAAAAACTCTCGTGGTACATGTCAGGAAGAACCTAACAGAAGGTGAGATGAGAGAGCATGGCTCTGAGCCTGCAGATGAAGGCAGTGCTGACCTTCTCCACTGAGTGGTCAGGGAAGGCTGCTCCGAAGAGACGTCATTTAAGTCAAGAACCGAATGGCCAGGAGGACTCAGCCACGCAAAGGTGTGAGGGAAGAATGTTCTAAGGAGAGGAGACCCTTGATGCAAAAGCTTCTACCTCGGAAGGAGGTGACCTGTCCAAGGAACAGAAAGAGGGCTGGGGCAGTCAAAGTCCACTATGAAAGGGGCGAGAAGGGGTTATTGTGACCCAAAATTGAAGAGGTCATAAGGGGCCAGATGATAGCTTTCAGGGCCCAACTAAAGGGTTGAGTTTTAGTTCAAAGTGTAGCAGAAGATCATTCGGGCAGTTTTACATAAAGGAACAACATGATCAAATTTCTGCTTTAAAGCTTGCTTCTGATCACTTCTTGGGCAACAGAGTAAAATTAGGGAAGTATAAACATGAAAAAGGCTGATGAGCTGGGCCGTGGCAGTGGAGGGAGGAAGACAGCGGGGTGAGATGTGGATGGAGGTGAAAGCACAGGACCGGCTGATGACTGGGCTGGGGCAATAGCTAAATCCGGGTTTTGTCTCAGGAAACTGAATGGATGGTGTTGCCACTCACTGAAAGCAACGGAATGATGAAAATTTAAGGAGAAAAAAGCAAATTGGGAGTTCTGTTTTGCATCTCGCTCTATACTCTTGTCCCACAAAGGGTCTGCTCCAAGGTCAACAACTGACAAATCTGAGAGAGAATCAACAGAGAACCTTGGAGATGGAAGAGCGTGGGTCGCTCTCAGGGGCCACACTGGCCGCCTAGCCTCCTTCCTCCCTGTTGATTCATCAGTGTGGAACAGTCTGAAAGGAGTCAGCACCCTCACAACAAACCACGAGGCACCCTGAGCTCGCCAAGCCGTCCCAGCTAGTATGGAAAGTGACCAGGGCAAACCACAGCGAGAGGCGCAGAGCGGGTTGGGGTGCAGGCAGTCCAGCAGAAGGGAGAGAGGGAACTGAGGGGGAGGGGACGCTCGTGAGCAGCTTACAGCCTGAAAGGACAGGTGGGCACTCTCGGAGGAGAGAGGTAAGACAAAGGAAAGATCATTGCGTAAAAGAGATGGGAGGAAAAACAATCTCATTAATTACTGAATTAATCCACACAGTCATACATCATTGGACAAAACCGCATTGAGCCCCATAGCTGTGCAGAAGCGCTTCAGGACCACCCTGGAGGAGCTCCTATTCTAGCGGGAGACGGACAGTAAACAAGTAACATGCCCACATGTCAGGGGCGGACAAACGCTGTGGAGAAAAACCAGGCATCTTGTGAGCTTCAGCACTTGGGGCGTTTTGTTCGCAGGCAGTGAGGCTGGGCTGGTAGAGGGAGAGGGTGGTGGCCCAGGCCTCTCTCTGCTCGCTGCTCTCTGCCGGTTCCTGGTTGCTTCCCCACCAGGGAAAGCTTCTCTTGCTTCGCTTCTTGGCACAAGTGTGGCCAGAGCTGCTTGCACAGGGTGGGGGAGGGGAGGATGAGGTCAGAGAGGTAACAGGCCAGGTCTTAGAGGGCCCTGTGAGACACTGTCAAGGCTGTGGGCTTTCCTGGGAGCAGAGGAGTGGACACACTTGCCAGAACAATGGGAGGAGGAGCAGAGAGAGGTGCCCTGGGTCTGTTCCCACTCACTCACCTGAGGCTGACCTGCCCAGCCCTGCTGTGGGTAGGTACTACCCCCTTCTGTCTAGGTGGGTAAAGAAAGCAGAACTTTCATTCTTCCTCTCTCCTCCTCTAAGACACCATCGACTGAGCCTCTGGTTTTCTATTGCTCCTTTAAAGAAACCCCACAAGAAATCTCCAGGTGTGGTAAGGAGAGGGGAAATTCCGTTTCCTTGGAACTAACCCACCCGAGGATGCTCATGTGGGTGGGAAGACTCCAGGGTGAAGGGGAGAGACATCATGGAACCTGGTCTCGGTCTGTCCCTGCCTCGCTGTGCCCTCCTCAAACTCGTCCCTTCTTAAAGTTACCACTCCCTGGGAAACTGTTGAAAAAGTGTAGGCGTGCAGAGACAAGGGCAGCGGGGGTGGGCAAGTGACAGCCAGGAGTGGGCCAACACCCAGGAGCAGCCGGAGTCCTGGGGTTCCTGCCGGGACTGCTGGGGAAAGTGCACGCTCTCCTTGCAGAGGGGCTCTGACAGGCGGGATCCAAACCAGATGTGCACCAGAGAGAGCAGCGCCTATTACAAAGTGTTGTGAAACGGCCCAGGGGAGGTAAATAAGCAAAAACAGGCCAGTTGCCTAGCAGCGCACACAACAACAAAACAAGCAGCAGCGCTCTGTGGGCATTGCGCAGGGCAGAGCCCTCCTGCGGTAGGGGAGGAGCTGGGGAGGCCTCCCCGGAGGAAGACCCAGGGGGCCTACTCCCAGCAGCCCTTCCTTTCTCTCCCTCCAGGCCACTCCTGCCGGGGGTGGCAGGGCCACCACTTGCTCCTCCCAGCCTGGCTCCACAGCCTCTGTGGCTGCATCCAGCCAACCCCTCAGGGTCAGGGTCAGGGTCAGGGTCAGGGTCAGGGACTTCTCAATGGAGGAGCATTGGAGTGAGTCTACACCCCTTCCTGAGAACTCTGCTGTGCATCCACTACAAGAGGGAAGAGAGGGGAGAAGGCTACAAAGATCTGCTGAAGGTCCCCAGTACGTGTACTTCACATCTGACTCTTCATCATTCCTTGAGTACCTACTATGTGCCAAGCACCATGAAGGCTCCAGAAATAGCCAGAATGGATCAAAAGAAATCCCTCCTTGCTCTCAAGGTTCTCACAACCTATGGGAGGAGACAAGGAACCACACACTCAAAGGCCCAAGTGCAAATCATGGCAGATGAAAGAAAAGAAAGCAGCATGAACCCATGAGGGAGGGGGTTGGATTTAAGCAGAAGGTTCAGGGCAGGTCTCCCTTAGGAGGGGGAGAAGTTGAGACTTAAAGAATGAGTAGACATTAGCCCAGTGAAAAGAGAGGAAAGAGTCCCAGGCTTGGGGAACAGCAGCTGAGAGGACCAGAGGCAGAAAGGAGTGATGGAGGAAATGACCTAGAGAGAGTGGGACTGGAGAAAAGAGGTGGGGAGGTAGGCAGGGGACAGACCACAGAAGCCCTGACTTGCAAAGACATGGGATTGGTTCATTGATAACTAGTTGGGGAGCTGCAGGAATCGGGAGTGGATCAGATTCACCCTTTAAGAAGATCACTCCTGGGTGCCGTACTGCAGTTCTGCGAGGGAACAAGAGAGAAGACGAGAAGGCCAGTTAGGAGGCTCAGATTTAGCAAACTGGAAAAGGAGGAGTTCATAAACTAGCCAAGGTCACAGGCAGGGCTGGGACACAAGCCTAGATTTGTGTGGTAACAACCACACTAGCATCTCCAGGCTCCTGGCTCCCTGGGCCCTACTTGTTGCTAGAGCTGTAGAAGATGCCTCAGTCCCCTCCCAAGGAAGAGGATTGTGCCTTCTGAGCGGGAGGACCAGCAAGCTCTGACCTTGAAAGGGTTATTACAGTAGCCAGAGATGCTGACCTGCTGCCTACGCACGTCACCCCACCCCCACACACAGACACCAGACTCTCCCTTCTGTTGTGACTCTACCTGTCTCCCAAACACACACACACACCCAGAACTGGCCATCTTCTGCAGGTCATTAGAGAGAGCCAATCTAAGGCAGTGGAGTGTTATGAACAGAGCACGGGCTTAGGAATCAAGATCTTAGTTCTCAATCTGCCCTTTAGGAACCTCTTCCAAGGGAGCTGTGTGTCCTGGGCAAGTTGCTCAGCCTTTCTATATGGGATAATATCCTGGACTTTCTTTTTTTTTTAATTGATTCATTGTACACAAATGGGTACAACTATCGTTTCTCTGGTTGTACATGAAGTAGAGTCATACCATTTGCGTATTCATACATGTACATAGGGTAATGATGTTTGTCTCATTCTATTATCTTTCCTTCCCCCATCCCCGCCCCACCCCTCATTTCCATCTACACAGTCCATCCTTATTCCATTCTTCCCTTACCTCCCCCTGTCCCCCTAATGTATCATCAACCACTTATCAGAGAAATCATTTGGCCTTTGGTTTTTTGGGATTGGTTTATTCCACTTAACATGATATTCTCTAACTCCATCCATTTACCTGCAAATGCCATAATTTTATTCTTCTTTATAGCTGAATAATATTCCATTGTGTATATGTACCACAGTTTCTTTATCCATTCATCTATTGAAGGGCATCTAGTTTGGTTCCCCAAACTAGCTATTGTGAATTGTGCTGCTGTAAACATTGATGTGGCTGTGTCACTGTAGTATGCTGATTTTAAGTCCTTTTGGTATAGGCCAGGGAGTGGGATAGCTGGGTCAAATGGTGGTTCCATTTCATGTTTTCCAAGGAATCTCCATACTGCTTTCCAGAGTGGCTGCACCAATTTGCAACTCTACCAGAAATGTATGAGTGTACCTTTTTCCCCACATCCTTGCCAACACCTATGGTTGCTTGTATTCTTGATAATCGCCATTATAATTGGGGTGAGATGAATCTTAGGGTAGTTTTGATTTGCATTTCTCTTATTACTAGAGATGTTGAACATTTTTTCATGTATCTGTTGTATCCATCACTTTCAATATTAGAATTAATAACAAATGTCCATTGAATTCCTCTGCTTCATCTTCCTCTCCTCTCCTCCTATGCAAACCATTTCACTAGCATTATTCTGAGCAGTTGTACCTCTCAGGTGAGTTGGGAGTGTGCAGTACCTCAGCTGGATGAGAACAGGCCAACCTGGAGACAGGGCCCACCTGGGTCTGATGGCAGGTCTCTCTAACCCCTGTAAGGCAATGAAGCCTGGTTCCCAGAGAGGGGAGTGTACGTGATGTGTGGCTTTGGTAGAAGCTAGGAGTTGCTTGATCCTGGAGATTGACTTCCCTTTGGCTGGCTGCTGCAGGCAAGTGTGGAGTCCTGAGCACCTGGAGTGGCAGGACCTCAGAGGGGGATGTCAGCTGAAAAGAGGATGCCACAGTCTTGAGAGGGTGGCATCCCTGTTGTGTGGCCTGGAAACTGCGGGCCAGTTAGGGAGTGTCAGTGGATGGCAGAGGATCCACCATCAGCAGTGGTCTCATGGCATCCTCCTGACTGCAGGCCTCCCTCCCCTTTCCTGGAAGCACAGTGATCCTGGCTGGGGCCCTTGCACCAGTGACACCTTGTTTTTTGATCTTGGAGTGAAATGGGGGAGGGGTTCAGGTCCAGGCAATTTAATTTTTTTTAAAGAAAAGAAAGTAACCTTGCTTGGACCTCATATTAGAGAACTTTTCATATGTACTTTGAATTAAATGTGATTTTTTTTTTCCAGAACCCTTTTAATATCCCTCAAAGATTTGGCAGTTTGGGCAAATCTGCCCTATACAATAGAGTCTCCTGCAGCTCATGCGCAGATGGGTTCTAGGGCAAACCGTTCAACTTCCTGTTTCTTCCATTCATAGTCAGTTCATCGCCCATTATTTATTTATTTATTTATTTTTTATTGTAAACAAATGGGATACATGTTGTTTCTCTGTACATGGCGTAAAGGCGTACCATTTGTGTAATCATAAATTTACATAGGGCAATGTTGTTTGATTCATTCTGTTATTTTTCCCTTCCCCCACCCCTCCCACCCCTCTTTTCCCTCTACACAGTCCTTCCTTCCTCCATTCTTGCCGCCCTCCCTAACCCTAACCCTAACCCTAATGCTAACCCCTCCCACCACCCATTATGTGTCATCATCTGCTTATCAGTGAGATCATTCGTCCTTTGTATTTTTGAGATTGGCTTATCTCACTTAGCATGATATTCTCCAATTTCATCCATTTGCCTGCAAATGCCATAATTTTATCATTCTTTATGGCTGAGTAATATTCCATTGTGTGTATATACCACAGTTTCTATATCCATTCATCAATTGAAGGACATCTAGGTTGGTCCCACAATCTGGCTATTGTAATTGAGCAGCTATGAATATTGATGTGGTTGTATCTCTGTAGTATGTTGATTTTAAGTCCTTTGGATATCAGCCGAGGAGTGGGATAGCTGGGTCAAATGGTGGTTCCATTCCAAGCTTTCTAAGGAATCTCCATACTGCTTTCCAGAGTTCATCACCCATTATTGCAGAATCTTTTTCTAGCTTGCAAACCTCCCTGAGGTGTCTCATGGTTGAAGAAGGAAAGATCCAGTAAGCAAAAGTGAATGCTGGGTAATATCGGAGACATAAGGATGCACCCCCAGTTAGTTTAAGGAAGATACACGTGGGCAGATATGTGGGTGTACACAGTTTAGTAAATTTGCATACAAGTTCTGGCCACCAAGACTGCTGATAAGCAATGATCTCAGCAACAAGCACAATGTAAGTGCCCAGGTATTGGTTTCTAAATTCCATTCTCCAGCAAAAGAAATGAGGACTCCTGGGAGAAATACGAGATAAGCCTGAAGTAGGTCATAGCAGCAAAATAAATAAAAAGTAAAAAGTGTTTAAAAAAAAGAGAATGAAGCATGTCCAAGGGACATAGGAGTCAACCTGAAAGAGCTCCCCGTGTCCAGGGATAGAACAACTTCAGCAACAAAATAATAATAATTATATGGAAATATAAATGAAAGAATTAAATCCATGAGTCTCTATTAATACAAATAAAAGAAGAACTGAATAATAAAGAAATGAGGAAAGGGGTCAAATCTCCCTTGCAGAAGATTCCTAATAAGTATAAAAGGAAGCGGGAAATAGAAAATCATCACTGAAACAGTATTGATTTTCTCAGGTCAGATCCATTAACCAATGCTAAGATTAATGAGTGAAACCTTAAGCAGGAAGAGGATGTTTGCATGGCCCCACACAATCTCATGCAAAATATGTGTTAATTGCTGTGGGGTTTTTGACATATGTTTTAAATTCCTTGACAATTTTTTTCTAAGAGGTGGGACGTAATTCCCCACCTTACCTCTGAGAGTGGGTTAGCCTTAATGACTCACCTTCAATGAACAGAGTACCTGGCAGACAGCACCTTATCTAAATGACCAAGGTCAACTCCACTGGTGGTAGGTCAGACTGACATTTTGCACTCACCCGTAGCAGGTGATGAGGAGGTAAAGATTTATAGTCTCCACCTAATCATGAAAGGAACACCAGACAAGCCCAAATTGAAAGGTCTTCCACAAAAATATCTGCCTGGTATCAAGGTCCAGGTCATGAAAGACAAGAAAGAAGAAGAAACAGTTACAGATCAGAACTAAGGAACCAAGACATGGAACCACAGGGTGGTATCCACGATTGTATCCTGGAACAGAAATAAGAACTGGTGGAACAATTGGTGAAGCCTGAATCATATCTGCAGTCTAGTTTACCAGAATGTACCAGTGTTAATTTCTTAATTTTGACAAATACACTACAGTTAAGTAAAATGTTAAATGTTAACATGGAGGGAAGCCAATGAAAGGGTATATGGGGACTCTGTATGCCAACTTTGTAACTTTCCTATATATCTAAAACTGTTCCAAAATTAAAAGTTAAAAATAAAAAAGACAACTATAAGACTATAAACTCTTCCAAGGAAAAGACCATAATGTGTATTTTTTTCTCCATCATCTCAGAATTCCCAGTAGTGCCAAATACAGTAATCCTTAGCCATGATTTCATGTTCTATGGTTTCAGCTACTTGTGGCCAACCATAATCCAAAAATATCAAATGCAAAATTCCAGAAATAAATAAGTCATAAATATTAATGAACTTTTATTAAAGCCTATTACTGTAACTGTTCTATTTTATTATTAATTATCATTAATCTTACTGTGCCCAACTTATAAATTAAATTTTATCATGGGGATGTGTGTACACAGGAAAAAATACAGAAACTATCGGGTTTGGTGCCACCGATGGCTTCAAACATTTACCAGAGATCTTGGAATGTATCCTCCACAGATAAGCAGGGTGCTTCTATATTTTCAAGGAATTCTTGTAGAGAAGAGTTCTTTGGGAGCACAGAGTTCTCTGTTACTTCTGTATCCTCAGCACTAACAGTGGTGGCAGGTAATAGATGAGTGTGAGTCTGGAAGACAGAAGAACCAGGTTCTAATTCAGCTTCACAATGACTATAATGTGGTATATATACACAATGGATTATTACTCAGTCATGAAGAAGAATGGCATTAAGGCATTATGGTATTTGCCAATAAATGGATGGAACTGGAGACTATCATGTTAAGTGAAATAAGGCAGTCCCAGAAAGTGAAGGGCTGAATGATTTATCTGATATGTAGAAGCTAATCCAAAATAAGGAGGCAGATAAAAAAAGAAAAAAAGATTAGTGAAGTACACAAAGGGGAATGAGGGGAAGGGATAGGGAAAGACAGTGGAATGAATCTGACCTGACTTTTCTATGTAAATATATGAATACACCACAGTGAATCCCACCATGATGTACATCCCCAAGACACTAATTTAAAAATAAAAGAACAAGAAATAGCAGAGCCAGGCACAGTGGCACACACCTGCAATCCCAGCAGCTTGGGAGGCAGGAGGATTGCAAGTTCAAAGCCAGCCTCAGCAAAATCAAGGAGCTAAGCAACTCAATGAGACCCCATCTCTAAATAAAATACAAAATAGGGCTGGGGATGTGGCTCAGTGACCGAGTGCCCCTGAGTTCAATCCCCAATACCACAAAAAAAAAAAAAAAAAAAAAAAAAAAAAATTGGCAGAAAGATCAGTGGAGAGAAGGAAACAGGGGAAGGGAGAAGGAAAAGAAAAGGGGAAGTACTGGGGACTGAATTAGAACCAATTCTCTTCCACACTTTTATAATTTGGTCCAAATGAATCCCAGTATTATGTATAACTAAAATGAACCAATAAAATAAATAAATATTACCTTTGAAACTTCATCTATAAAGTGGAGAAAAAATGCCACTTGTCTCAAGTCGTTATGAGGGTTAAGTGAGACGATGTATGTGGCAAGGTTTTAAAAATCGCAAAGCCTGTGTAAATATTCATTGTGATGTTGACACAGACACTGATCAATCAGAAGTTCCACCTGAATGGATGGGTATCTTCCTGGTGCTTCACCTGTGACACACCTGTGCACAGAGCTAGGGGTGTAGCCTTCCCTTCTAGTACTCACCTAAGCCGGCCACCTGTCCACACACATCCCATGTGTGTGAGGTACTTCCAGGTCCAGCCCTCTTTTCTTTTCTTTTTTTCTTTTTTAATGTAAGTAAATGTTTATTAGACAAAATTGTTAGCAGCAGAAAAGCAGGTCATAATCATTTGGTAAACTTGGAGAAATCCCATTTTGTTCCTCTTGATGCTTCCACCACACCTTCCATAGAATGTTCTCTTCATGCAGAGCAACAACACCCTGAAGGCTCTTTTCTTACCCTGAACACCATCAGCTTCACCCTCTGCTGGCTTCTGTGCCTACCTTGGCAGAGAAATGAGGAAATCCTGGTTGTCCCCGAGTATCAAGGTGTGCTTTCCATAGGACTACAAAACTCTATCCAGTGCTTATATGATGAAATATCACAATATTAATTTTACTACCCATGGTAGAGTTCAAAAGGTGATTGCAGATTAGCCCCAAGATTTTCGTCCTTGTTGCTCCTCCTTCATGACTTTTGCCGTATATGACTATCACCATGTTATATTTTTCCCAGTTTGCATTAACGTGATTCAGAGAACTCTCTAAGTCTGGGGTGGCTGGTTGCTCTAAGCGGGAAAACACACGCCAGAGGCCAGCCTTTAGTCAAGAAGCCACACTCCAGAGCCAACATTTCAGTTATGTTTATCTCCACTCAACCCCCAAAGTTGTGTTGATTAGCATAATATATGTTAAAACTAGAGTTTTGTTGATTAAAAAAATAATGATTTTAAAGATATGTGAGTTGGTTAAAATACTATAGAGACAATCCTACCATGTTTGCATGAACTAAACCAGAGATCTAGGGATCTATTCACCTGTCCATCTTTGGCATGGCGGATGAGGCTAGTCACTGGTTTGGAGCACCTGGTTTACTGCTGGGTTGGCCGTTGGAAGGGGCTCTTCAGACCTCCAGCTGTAAGGAGCACAAGGCCCTGGCTGCTGGGCCCTGGAAGCCATCACAGCGTCGAAGCCTGAGCCATGCTCCCACAGCTGCTCCCAGCCAGTGAGTGAGTGATCCAGGAGTAGCAAGACATCCAACTCCTCTGATGAGCAACACCAGCTCCCCAACAACTCTGCCACGCTCTCCCTGGAACTGCACCATAGCCGGAGACACCTCCGCCCCGCCTTCTCCCTCATTCCCTCTCACCTTCACTTGGGGTCAGACTTGCATCACAGTTGAATGCAAGTTGAATCCCAGGCCCCCCAGCTACCTTCTTTCCCAGCCTCTTTCTCTAATAACTTCTTACACACTTAAACTCATCTGCTGTCTGCCTCTCAGAGGACTCAGAGTAACTTAGGTATGCCAGGGGTTCACACAGTTGGTAAGATGGTGCTATGGTCTGAAGGTTTGTGTCCCCCACAACAGTCATGTTGAAACCTAATCAAAGTGGTAGGGCCATTCGGGAGGTGTCTTAGTCCATTTTCTATTGATATAGCAAAATACTGGGGCAGATACTGGGTAATTGATAAGGAAAATAGATTTATTGAGTTCATGGGTCTGGCGGCAGGAAAATCCAAGATTAGGCTGCCACATCCGTTGAAGGTCATGTGCTGCTTCAGCTCATGGTGGAAAATAGAGGGGCATGCGAGAGCATAGGAAAGGAAGGAGGAGACAAAGAGGGGCAGAGGCTTTCCAACAACCCACTCTCCAGATAACCAACCCAACCTTGTGACACCTACACTAATCCCTTCATGAAGGCGGGGTCCTCAGGACCCAAACACCTCTTAAGACCCCACCAACTCTCAGCACCATTGCCTTGGCAATTCAATTTCAACATGACGCTTGGAAGGTCCAAACCATAGCAGAGGGCAATTAGCTTATGAAGACTCTGCCCTTATAATCACCCTAGTAAAAGAGATCCCAGAGGATCTGCTTGTCCCCTTTGTACCATGGAGCACAGAACTTCCCAGGCAGCAGGGCTTGTCAGCATGATAGTGAGTAAATAGCCAATTGTGACAGGGTCAGGAGTTTCAGTCCTAAACAGATTGTCCTTGTAGTATCATTGCCTTCTGCCTTATCTCCAAGTCTCATTCTTTTGCCTTCTTATCTATTCTGTGGGCTGGACACAGAGTCACCTAAAACATAGGGTGCCTTTATGTGAATTTCTTGAAGGCACGTCCGTCTTTGTCAAACCTTCCTTTTAGCTGAGCACAGTCTTCATTCGCTCTCCGTCACTGTAGGCCACATCTGCATAACTCTGCTTGTAGTACCAGCTATGCAAGTACCATGCCAAGGTATTTCTTTTCTACAAAGTTCAACAAGAACTGGTTTCTTTTTGTAGCAAACATCTGCTATGTGTTCACCAAACCTCACTTTCTTTTCCTCCTGGGCACACAGTTGACTACACTTTCCAGCAGGCCATGTGGCTCTGTGGTTCCAGAGGACTATGTTCTGGCCAGCGAAATGAGAAGAGAAGCGATGAACTTCTAGAGTGAGCCCATAAAACCCTTCCCTGCCCTTGGCAATTCTTTTTCCTCCCTAGCTATGTGCTGAAGTTCCTTAGAAGAAGACAGAGCCCTGAGATGGAAGGACCCTGACCTACTAGTTCCTGAATGAATGCACAGATTAAAGCTCTTTCTGCTTTCACATGCCAAGAAACAAATATATACTATTGAAGCCCTGATGGATTATAGGCTCCCTGTTAAGGCAATTAACCTACCATGTCAAATACACTATTTTCAAACAAGAATCCTGATTAGTTATGGGCTCTACAGGTTGCTTAATTTTGTCCATGTCTTATCATCCTGATTAAGTTGTAAGAAGCTACTTAACAGGGATCTAGAGTTTAAAATATTTTGCTTTTTTTATTTAATTCCTAGCTCAGGGTAATATCCATGGATGAATTCAAGTCCAAAATATCTACAAATATACATTATTTCTCCTTGCTCCACTTTCCTCTCCAAAGTACATATTTCACAGAAAAGAAAACCAAGATTCGGAGAAACTGAAATTGTAAGAACTAAATGAAGATTCAATTTAATTCAATGAAATTATGTGCAACTGCTGATTCTTAGGTCAGTTTTCCATATTTATTAATTAAGGAAAAATGTTTCCTTTGTCCTTCCACAGTTTCTCAATGAAAATAACTTTATTTATCCTCTTCTGCTACATAACAAAATACCCCAGAATTTAGTGACTTACAATAAGTTATCATTTCAGTTCTTTGGGTCAGGCATCCAGGTGTGGCCGTATGGAGTGCTGTTGTTTAAAGGCTTCCATGACATTGAGGTCAAACTGTCCGCTGAGGTGACAGTCTCATCTGAGGACTGTACTGGGAAAGGGGGTTGGTGATCTGCCTCCAAGCTCCCCTGTGTCTGCAGGCCCTGATCCCATACCACATGGGTCTCTCTGCAGGACCGCTTGACCATTGGCAGACAGCTTCCCCCAGAGTAAGCAGCACAAGACAGAGCGCACAGGTGGGAGTCACAGCTGTTCCATAACCGAATCTTGGAATTGACATTCCATCAAATCTGCCATCATTTCTAGCATGTAAGGATCATTAGAGGTCACCTTGAAGGCTGCTTACCACAAGAACATTCTAGAATTTTTCAAGAATATTTTTAATTTTTTTAGAATTTTTCAAGAATATTTTATGACTAACTGGTGGAGTTTCTTGAGCTCCTTTCTACCCACCTGCTCCTCCTATTTCATCTCCAGACCTTGCCTAATACGGCAGTAAGGGGCCTTAAGATACAGGTGGGAGACAAAACACACCCATTATTTCAACAGAGAGGATGTAATATAAAGATTATTATCTAAGTGCCAAAGAACTAAAATAGTAAAAAGAGTAATAGGAATCAGTGATCAGGGAAGCAACTACCATCTCTAGTGTTGGAGGGACAAGGGAACAGATAGAATTATTAAAATTATCAAAATATAGTAACTTGAAGAAGAGGATCCTGAGCACAAAAACGCAGATCACTAGTGGGGGTGGGGCACTGGTCTGCTGGTGCTGAGGTGTCTGAGATTACAGGAGGGACCTGAACCTCTTAGGAAGGAGGGAGTGCATGCCAGCAGCAGGCACCGGGGTCCTAGAGGGAATTCACAGAGGCTAATTCAACAGGTATTGAAAAAACTGCAAACTGGTCTCAACCGGAAGGAATTCCTGCTGCCACAGTGAAGATGCTAGATTGGAGTGGCACTGGCAGAACAGGGAGCAAACCGGAAGGAGTGAGTCTCTTCTTTCTCCTCCCAGCTTTCAGTCTCTCTCTAGCACCCCCTACTGGAAGGGCCAAAAGGGAACTGCTGGCAAAGAAGTTTAATTTTTAGGGTCTCAGCCCAGTGTCCCCAAAACAGTTCTGAATAGGGGTGGGGTGTGTGTGACTGTAACAGAGAAATAACATGCCTCATACATGGAGCATCCCCCACTCTGATGACGGCAATTTGGTATCTTATTTTTTAATTTCCTTAAATACCCATCTATAATAAGTGCATTCACACATCACTCTGCAGTTTGTCCAAGTCTACTCTCTCGTTTAACCTTGCGAGACTCCTCCAATCTCCACCGAAGACAGTAGTGCACAGAAAGGCAAAGCCCTTACCTGAATGATGTACGATACGTAAACAGTAAACTTGGGATTCAGTCCCTCTGAGCTCAAGCCTGTGTTTTGTTTTGCTTTGCTCACTACACCACCATACTATCTTCTCAAGATTTTTCCATAAGTCAAATGAATCAATGAATGGCCCATCTTTAATATTAAATCCTCTATTAACCAGAAATGAATTCATGTAAGCATAATTAGTAATGCTTATTTTAACTCTCTCCGTGATTGAAATTTCTGGGACTTTCATTCACTCAGCAAATACTCAATGAGCACATTCTAGGCTGTGGACATGCTGGAGACACAACCTTACATAAAACAGGGTGTGTGCTCAAGGATCTCATGGTCTAATACAAGAGAAAGAAGGTGACATTACAGTGCATAAGAAGGGTGATTACACGGGTCGTGTACGAAGCTACTAGCATTCCACGTGAGGAAGGGAGAGGCAGTGAAGTTTCTAGGGAGATGAAGGGACTAGGGGTGCGTACCAGGAAGAGGGTCCAATCTATAATAGGCCAACGGGCAGGGAAGAGCAGGGTCATTTGGAGAACCGCTTTTGTAAGCACAAGACTCCCTCCTAGAGGACAGGGGAGGGGAGAAGAAGAAAGTGCGAGAAGCCAGGCCAAGGGGATCACAAAAGAAGTTGAATGCTGGGGAATCTTGCCTCAGCAGCAAGTCTGCCCCTGGCCCTCTCACCTGTGTGCTGAAGTCGCAGAAGACCTGCCTGTCTCCTAGGTCCCTGGGACTGAGTCTGCTCTGGCCAGCTAGAACTCAGTGGGTCCTGAGACTACTGATGAAGAATTTCTCACCTTTCTTGGTTTCATTATCTCACTCTTTTATGTCACAGGGCATTTTTTTAGGGAAAGCATGTTCCAAAATTTTCCCCTAACGAATGGGCAGTGTCCCCTCAGAGAGCCTGGGGAGGAAAAAAAACCCTATTGGAAAAGCCCCAGGTGGCCAGATTTAGGAGCCTCTATGTTTTCATTCTCCCTCAGCTCTGTGAGGATTCCTTTCTAGAGTTACCATAAACTCAAAATCCCCATTTGGTTACCTAGTATTATGGTAAAATAAGTTTAAAACTACCTTGAGGTAGAATGAGACAGACATTAGCGCTCTATATACATGTATGATTACACCACTGGTGTGACTCAACACCATGTACAGCCAGAGGAATGAGAAATCATGCTCCATTTGTGCACAGTGTATCAAAATGCAGTCTACTGTCATGTATAACCAATTAGAACAAGTAAAAAAAATTTTCAAAAATTCCCATTCAAGAATACAACACAAAGTGCTCTGGCCCTCTTATACACCCCAAATCACCACCTTGTCACCTACCACATTGGGTGTGAAAATGACTCAGTTAGAAGAGAAACTTTAATACCTTCCAAAAAATGTCCTGGAGACTCATTGAGAGGGACAGCTGAGCACCATGAACTGTGCGTGGGCATCATATTCTGAAATACTTTGTTCTTTCTTGGGGGTGAGATTATGAGGCATTTGTACACTGTGTGTTTTTTGATTTCTGCACTGTTAGAATTTTTAATCACTTGCTATTATATGTGTGATTTCACAAATGTGTGTCTATGTATATATTTAAACCCATTGGAGATGTTGTTATTAGTAATAAGGTATGTGCTATGTGTGGAAACGGATACCAGGAGTTGCAGGGAACTTTTGACATCATCTATAGACCATTATAGATTCCACCAGGGACTACCCAGCAGCATTTACTTCACCTGGGACCTTGTTAGATACACAGAATCCCAGGCCCACCTCGGACCTACTGAATAGGAACTTGCACTTTAACAGACTTCCAGGTGACTGATATGTCTATTAGTACCTGAACAGCTCTGTCTAGTCTGGATTCTGACTTCTGGATTCTACTGCCGAGGAAACAGGAAGGGTAGGGGGAATCCTTTGTCAAAAGTTCACACAAGTCGTCAGCAGCAGAACTATAGTTTCAACTTCTGTGTTTAGATTTCCAAACTACACCTTCAGGCTGCTTCTCCAGCTATGGTTTTCTGAGCTGCAAGTTCAATAAGAATTTGCCTTTTTATCCCCTATACTTCATTTAAAAAAAAATGCATTCCAGATCTCAGGGTAACCTGAATGTTCTCATGCTAGGTTTGAAGAATACGTGAAGCCATGGAGAAATATGGTAGGACAGAACGGTGTTTTAACGGCAATAAACTGAAAAAAACAGAGGCCTATTCGTTCAGATTCTTCTGAGACCCTTTCTCTTCCTTTCCTCTGGGCATAGGACAGCATCTGTCACATGACGGTCTTGTGACCTTCCTCAGGGGAAGGTTAGAAAATCCTTCCTAGGCTTTATGTCCTCCCACTGCCGGGAAGGGCTGGGGGAAGGTCAGAAGAACTTGCTTCTGCTGGTTTTTCAACAAGCCCAGGGGCCATTATTTGAGATAGCTTGTCTTGAACCCAGTCATCTCACAGAATTTAACGGATTGTGCTGTCACCTGTACAAGACTCTTTGAAGGTAAACCACGTCATACTCAATGGTAACAGAGCAGTAATGCAGTGTCTGACACAAAGCTAATGTGACTAGAAGGTGTCTGAGGACTAGCTATATGACCCCAGGATCTGACAACTCTGGTGCCAGATATGATGGACTGGCGCTCAAAATCCACTTCATCCTCCTTCTAATATGTATCCTTACATTGTGGAAGTTAGAAAGGTAAAAAACGTGTCCTAGACTGTTGGGGCTGAGCTCTGGATGAATTTAGGTTTGGCCAGATGCATGGATTTGAATTCTGGAATGTGGAAGTGAGTGGATACTTACTGCTACTTCCACTGCATCCTCTGCCTCATACCATGATGGTATTAGGATTTTCTGCAGCACATCAGAGGAGAGTCACTAGCTCTGTGGGGATCAAGAGGCAGGCAGGGTATGGGACATCCGTACAGACTGTAGCAGGAATAATGTGGCTCTTCTAGGTCACAGCAGAGTTGAGGTAGGTTTGGAACAAAAACTTCCATTTCACAGAAGGTCTATAAAAAGATAGAAGGTCCCAGAACTGCCCAGGGCTTTCAAGTAATTTCTAAAAGCTCAGTCTAGACCCTATATATTCAGCCCTCCCAGTGACTCTTCAAGACATTTTAATACTAGATTTTTGTTTTTAAGTTAGGGCATTGGTTTAGCTACTTCCTCAGGATAAATAACAATCATTTAAACAAAGTAGAAGGCTTGTCTCTTTTATAAAATTATAAGCTGGTGGCCGTTCAGGGGAGTTTGGTGGTTCTACCTAACATGATTGAGGGACTTGGTTTTCTTCTTTCTTAGTGTTCTACTGCCCCTGAGTGTAGCTTTAGTCCCATGGGTGTAGCTGTTTACCACCACTCTGTCTCATATCCCAGTATGTGGGACGTGGGAAAGAGGAACTGCAGGGAAAGCAGTTTCCTTTTAAGTAAATGACTTAAAACTTCGTGCATCACCTTCTCACACTTCCCATTGGCTATAACTCACCCACAGGATCCAGCTAGCTGTGAAGGGGGCTGTACAATTAACTCCTGTGGAGGCAGCCCGATGAATGCCCAGCTGATAGTTGGAAGGAGTGGAGTTCCAGAATGAGAAGATCAGAAATAACAGATATTGGTGATTAACAATCTCTGCCATACTCGATTTTTAAAAAATTGGCCCTATGCTAAAATAATTATATTCTAATTATATTTAATGATATTGTAATTAGCTAAAATAATAATATTCTTTATAACTGAAACCGACTGTCCTATCAAGAGGGGGTTCTCACTTTGTGTTGAATAAAATTAAGCAATCACGATCAAGTCTAGTTTATGTCTCAAGGTTCCATTAGCAAGGCAAAACATACCATAGGAGTAAGATGTGTTTTTTGAGGAACATAAAATACATTGAAAAATCAAAATTAACACACAATAATAACCTTGAAAAGAAAAGAAAGGAAAAAAACACACCTGAATGTTTTACTTGGAGGTGAAGTTAACAAGGAAGGCGTAGCCAGGAATATGAGTAATGTTTTAGTAGAAAATAAATATTTCAGGTTACAGGATACTGCATAATAAATTCTATTTTGGAAGTGAGTGACAGAAGATAGGGGCAGCTTGTTACAAGTAAAGTTTAATGGAGAGGCAAGTGCTGATATCCGATGGGGGCTTATATTTCCAAGCATAGTACTAGATACCTGTCTTAGTTTTGGTTTCTCTATTAGCCCCTATGTTTACTACAGCACATTATATGAATGCCTCAATGCACTTCCCAGTACCTTAGGAGGAAGACACTACTATTACCACACAGAGTGGAGGAAACTGAAACAATAAGAATAAGTAACATTCCCAAGGTCACGTGAGTTGCTTCAGTGGCTGGGCTGGGTTTCAAAGGTAATCTGTGGCCAATGCTCTTTGGCACTTCTCTGTGTGGTAGTTGTTGACATGCTTAGCTGTGGTGAGAACTTGCCTGTCTCACCCTCCAAGACGGCCACCATCAGCTCTGAATCAAAGACTTGAAAATGCACTAAGGAATCCAGACGGTCTGTCAAGACCCTATTTGTGATTAGTCTCTATGAGTGAAAAAGCAGAAACATTTTATCAGAAAAAAGACTGAAAAGCTTATGCTTTTCCCACCATTGTGCCAGGCATATAAGATGGATTCCTGCCTTCAAGGAGCTTAAATATGCCCTGTGGTAACATGAGTTACACAGCCATCGCCGGGACTACAGAAAAACCTACGAATCTATGTATTTGAGGAGTAATGACTGCATGTCAAATCCAGTGTTTTATGAGTCTACAGAACTGGCAAAATTTTTGCCCTCATAAAGCTCACAATCTAATAGGCAAAATAGATATTAAACAATTACAATAATTACAAATTTCATGAGGTGCTCTAAATTATAAGAAGAAAGATGGTACACAGGTGTTCATTTAAACTTGAATGTCAGACAACACAAAGATCTGTTTATCCTCAGTTCTGAAAAATGAAAAGAAATCAAACTGAGTTGGGGGAGAGCACTTCATGCCAAGGAAGTAATAAATACAGAGAGGCAGCTCTGGGTGGCTCTGAGCTGGTGAGTTGAAGGAACTTCAAGAGGACATTGTGGCGAGGATATAGTAATTAAGGGGAAGCAGTTTAAGGCGAGGCTTAAGACACTGAAAATCAAGAAAGCCCTTGCAAACGAGCCAAGGAGTTTTAGTAATTATCAGTGAAATGGGCACGTATTGTAGATTTAAATAGAGAAATGACTATATGACTTAGTTATTAAGCGCATAATCCCAGCGACATGGAGGCTGAGGCAGGAGGATCACAAGTTCGAGTATAGCCTGGGCAACTCAGCAAGACCTGGTTTCAAAATAAAAAGGAATGGGGGTTAGCTCAGTTGTAGAGTGCTTTCCAGTGTGCATGAGGCCCTCTGCTCTGCAAGAAAAAAAAAAAAAAAAAAAAAAAAAAAATATATATATATATATGGCATATCTATCTATCTATCTATCTATCTATAAGCTATATAGAAAATAGAAAATTAAGAATTAAAAAAGAAACAACTGATAACAACTAAAAACTTTTATGTTAGTCCAGGTCTTTGAATGCTAAATTTCCATTTCATTTGACTTCACCACAATGTCTGTTTTGAGATTCTGGAATTAAAACTCTACAAAAAACATTTTAGCCTGATAGCTAGATACCTGTTGAACTCAGCTAATATGGGATACTAACAGGAGCCTGCAACCTGGAAGAGCAGAAGAATTGGTTGCTCTTTCTGTTTGCTCCTGGAATTCAGTTTTGTCCTTGTCGGTGTTCATGAGCAGAGGGCACTTCACTCTGAGCAGCTGTGCATTCACAATTGCATTCACTTTACAGTTTTTTCTACACTCACCCAGCAGGCCTCACTGCGACCCTTTGTTGACACCACCAGCCTGCATCCCCTCAGATCTGGGTCCCAGACCAATGGGACTCATCCTTCAAGCTCAGAAACACCATTTTCAGCCAGGCAGTGTCCCCTCTCAGAGTCTGAGCTTCTGATCCACAGGGTCCCTACACCATATGCCAAGTTTTAATTATGCCATCCTCTTCCTTTTGCTGTCCCAATCCTAGAGGTAGCTGCCTTTTATAGTTGTTAGCTCCATGATACTTAGCTTTCCCTTTTTGCCATTTTAATTCTTCAATTCCCAGATAGCAATTCTTTTCATACTTTTCTCTGTTAAAATAACTGGTATGGTTTATCTCCTGGCTGGACATTTATGGATATACTATGGGGATTTCCTTCCCCTAAATTTTGAGCTTTTAAATACATATTCTTATTATACCATCTAAAAATCTAGGCCAATTAGATGATACAAGTAGTCACAGAATAAATTTTGCAATCAGGAAAACAGAACTACCTACCAGCACTGCGATTATGAGTACCAACAGACTTGAGGTTCGTAGCCTCTGTGAATCTTAGTTTCTTGCATCTGTAAAGTAGAGTCAACTTCTATTTCAGAGCCAGTGTGACAAACTGAGAAGTGCTGGAAACATAGTGGGTGGCAACTATTGTTATTAAAATATCTTACATACAGAATGTTTGATTTTAGATAATTTTTTCAAAGAATATTTTAGAACATGCTCTATAAATGTTAATTTCCTTTCTATTCTCTCTTGCTAGCCTACAGGTGCCTGTGATTCATGACTTTCTCTCTTATGCTTGTTCCTTGAAATCTCCTGTCTATATACATTCATTTCCCTTGACTTTATTTTCTCCCTCCAAAACTAGAATCTTTGCAGTATCAGGAAAAATGCACTCAACACTAGAGCTGAATTTTGTAAGCATTCAGTGATCACTTGTTGGCTCATCTGCTTGCTAACTCTTCTGCCTGGCTTTGTCTGGCTCCTTCCATTCTCTGACTACCTTGGCTCCTCTCAGGATTCTTCACAACTGGGCCAAAACATCAGGACAAAAAGGCAGGGCAGGAAAAATGAAGACACTTCCCACCACATCTTAAGGCTTCCTATTTTCAAGACCAGCACTTCAACAACCAGCTTCTCTTTACTTCAGCCAGAGGGAGCTCTCTGAGCCACCCAGGACTGGTAGTTAAGACCCATGAGCTGTTGATTAAGAGATAATTAGTGAGTCCATTCAGCATCATTTGCAAGTCTTAGTTCCCATTTGTAAATCATAACTGCCTCAAATGAGGAGCAAAAACAGCTGGTGGGGAGATTCTGTCTGGAAATTCCTCTTCAGGTCCAGCCAAGTACCCACTAGTAATCTTTGGGAAACTCAGTATGCCAGACAGGTCTCTGCTCCTGGGTCCTAACACTACCCATAGTTTGAAGAATCACCAAGACCTCTGGACTTCTCCTGGAGCATAGAAATACAAATATCTCCTTTCTTCTGAGAAAAGGGCTTGGCCATATTTGACAAAAGAGATTTGGGAGCTAGGCACACTTGGGTTGGAAACTCATCTCCTTTGCTAATTCAATTGGTGACCTTGGGCAAATTGCTTAACCTGTATCAGTTTCTCAATGAGAAGCATCTTCTTTGTCCTTATGGAAGGACTTCTTATATTTTTGTTAGTGCATTATAGTCATACATAATAGTGGGCTCATTGTTACCTATTTGTAAATGCACACAATTTGTTCCATTTAGTTCCCCAGTGCTTCCTGTTTCCCTTCCCTCCAACCAATCTCATCCCCCTTGTACTCTACTGGTCTTCCTTCTGGTTATTAATTATTTTTAGTTGGTGCATTATAATTTACATGAAGTGGGATTCTATGTGATGTACTCAGACACGCACATAACATAATTTGGTCAATTTCATTCCTCTTTCTTCCCTTTCCCACCCCTCCTTCCTCTCCCGTAAGCCTCTTTCCTACTGTTCTCCCTTCTATTTTCAGGAAATCTGCCCCCACACATGCTTTTTTTTATTCTTTATTTATCTCCAGTTTCTGCATATAAGAGAAAACATTCAACTTGACTTTCTGCATCTGGCTTATTTCACTTATCATGATGTTCCATCCATTTATCATAAAATGGTATAATTTTATTCTTTATGGCAGAGTAGAACTCCATTGTATATACATAACACATTTTCTTTATTTACTCATCTGTTGACAGATACCTAGGCCGGTTCCATAACTTGACTTTTGTGAACTACGTTGCTATAAACATTGGTACGCAGCTATCACTATAGTATACTGATTTCAGCTCTTTTGGTTAAATACCAAGGAGTGGGACAGCTGGGTCACATAGCGGCTACATTTGTAGTCATTTGAAGAATCTCCATACTGATTTCCATAGTGGTTGTACTAATTTACAGTTCCACCAACAATGCGTAAGTAATCCTTTCTCTCCATATCCTTGCCAGCATTTATCATAATTTGTATTCTTGATGGCTGCAATCCTAATCAGGGTGAGATGAAATCTCAGTGTAGTTTTGATTTGAATTTCCCTCATTGCTAAGGATGTTGGACATTTTTTTCATGCATTTGTTGGTCATTTGCATTTCTTCATTTGAGAAATGTCTGTTTAGTTCCTATGTCCATTTATTAATCAGGGTTTTTTTTGTTTTCTTGTTGTTAAGTTTTTTGAGTTTTGTATGTATTCTGGATATTAATCCTCTATCACAAGAGTAGCTGGCAAAGACTTTTCTCTCATTTGGTAGGCTCTCTTTTCATGCTCTTAATTATTCCCTTTGCTGTGCTGAAACTTTTCAAGTTGATATTATCCCACTTACTGAGTCTTGGTTTCTTTTTTTTTTTTTTTTTTTTTCCTTGAGTTTTAGGAGTTTTATTAAGGAAGTTGCTACCTTGCCTATACGTTGGAAAGTTGATTCTTGTTTTCTTCTAGCAGTTGCAAAGTGTCTGATCTGATTCCTAGGTCTTCAGTCCACTTTGAGTTGACTTTTGTACACGAAGATAGATAGGGACCTAGTTTCATCTCAGAGCTATTAAAAAGCTGTCTTTCCTCCAAGGTGTTTTTGACACCTTTGTCAAGGATGAGATGACTGTTTCTGTATGAGTTTGTCCCTGTGTCTTCTATTCTGTTCCATTGGTCTTTGAAAGGACTTTCATTTATTTATTATTTATTTTAACAAATCAGAGGAGTATTTGATGGTAAAAAGATCAAAGTTTTCCATGGGATCCAGGAAAAAGAGGAGGAAGAGATGAACAGATAGAGCACTGGAATTTTAGGGCAATGAAACTGTTCTGTGTGATACTATAATGACTGAAACAATACAAAGAACTGAATAGTAGTGAAAACTATGGACTAGAGTTAATAATTGGTTCATCCATTGCAACTAATCCATTATCACACTAATTCATGATGATAATGATAGAGAAGACTATGTATAGGGAGAGAAGGACATGTGGAAACTTTGCTCAGTTATTCTGTACACCTAAAACTGCTCTAAAAATAAATCAAACCTACTATTAAAAAAAGAAGATGATGAAGAGGAATGTTGCCCACCCCAGCGTGTCTGTAAGTTTGAAGTCCATAGGAATCACACGTAGGTGCTGTTATAGGTCTGGGATGGGGCCAGAAACTCTGAATTTCTATTTCATTTTATTTTGTGGTGCTGAGGATTGAACTCACGGCCTCATGCATACTGAGTAAGCATTCACCACTGAGCTGTATCCCCGATCCTTTTTATATTTCTTTATTTTGAGGCAAGGTCCTGCTAATTGCCCAAGTTGGCCACAAACTTGGCCATCCTCTTGCCTCAGCCTTCATAGTAGCCAGGATTACAGGTAAGGTGCCACCAGACCCATCTTCAAGATTCTGCATTTCTAATAAACTATGCTGCTTGTCCACAGTCTTACTTGGAGAAGCAAGGCTTAAGACTGAAGCGGTGGTTATCGAGCTGAAGTGAGTGGGAAATAGCCAGGGCTCGATGAAGTGTGACAGTTGTTAATATGAGTTAATATGATTCCCTGGCCTGCCACTGTCCAGATACTGAGGTTAGGAAAGAGCCCAGCACCTGGATGCACTAATAGTTAAGCAAATATACCAAACTTCAGGGAATTTTCCCCTAAATGGCAACTAGATCCCTTTAGAAATGGGATTGCTAGATAAAATACAGGAAACCCTATTGAGTTTGAATTTCAGACAAACAACAGATAATTTTTTAATATATGTATATCCTATATAAACATGCTCCAAGGAATCAATGTGCTCAGGGAGATGGCTCTCTTGGGTCACCTTCCTTGGAGTAAATAGCCAGCAGCAACTGTATGAATGGAAATACTGAGTGTGCATAGGGATGCTGCTCTTCATTTCTATCAAATCACTGTTAGCTGGTGTACCTCACTTCACAGTTTATAAAACACCTTCACATTCTTTGGTTCAGAGTTTCTCAAACTTTAATGTGTATATAAAGCACCTGAGCATTTTGTCAAACTGCAGAGTCTCATTCAGTAAGTCTGAGGTCCCACATTTGCAGTAAGCTCCAGGTGATGCTGATACTGCTGGTCTGTGGATGACAATTTGAGTAGCAAGGGTTTAGATAATCCCAGGTAGTAGATTGTATCATTTCCATTTTATAGTTGAAGAAAACTAAGGGTTAGATTAATAGGCATGAAGTCTGCAGAGAGAGGCAGAGATGGAGAGAGAGAGAGAGAGAGAGAGAGAGAGAGAGAGAGAGAGAGAGAGAGAGAGAGAGAGAGAGAGAGAGAGAGAGAGAGAAACTGAAACTCACCAGGTTCTACGTCCAGCTCTACCATGCTGCCTCTGTAGAAGGGAGACTTCCTGGGTGTGCATCCTTTTCTATCCTCTACAGTCTAGGTGAGCTTGGAAAGATGATTTGAACTCTGAATCTCAGTTATCTCATCTGGAAGGTAGAACGTGACAACAGTGATCTCCCAGAGGTTTCCAGAAGAGACTAAGGAGAGGACCTGTGACAAGGTCTTCTATTTTGTAATATGATGCAAATTCTAGCTGCTGTTTTTATTAAATCTTGAAAAAAAAAAAGTCCTTTTAAAGGTTATAGTAATGTGTGTATACATTATTTAATTCTTATGACAGCCATAGGCAATAGGTATTATCATTATTACCACCCCCACCCCTTTTACCATAAAGGAACCTAAGGCACAAGTAAGTGACATAAACAGGCCACTGATTCAGAGCTAGTAGGAGCAAGATCTGGATCTTGGCAGTCTGCTTTCAGAGCCCACACTCTGAAAGCCTCTAGCCATACTGCTTCTCTCTGGGTATCCTCCTCCCTTTCCAACTGCGGGTTTTACAGTTGAAGAAATTACTGTTCAGAGAAGTAAAGTGATTTTTCTAATGATGGCTTGGCAAGACTTTTAATGGTCCACACTAAATCTTCTCACTCACTCAAGACAGTTGCTTGGTCTCAAGTGGATCCCACCTCTCTGCCTTATAGGAATCCATGAAACCTTCTGCTTTCTGCCTGGATATGATTTGAGTGTGTCCCTTAGAGTTTCATGTTCTGGAAGCCTTGGTCTCAGAGTAGTTGAGAGGTGTTGGAGCCTTTAAGAGGTGGGACCTGGAAGGCAATTAGTTCATTCTGAGAGCCGTCCTCAGAAGGGATTAACATAGCCCTGTGGTATCCCCGTTAGCTCTTGTGAGGCAGAGTTGTTATAAAAAGAAAAAAAGAAGAAAGGAAGGAAAGAAGAAAGAAGGAAGTGATTCTGGGTTCTGAATCTCTCTTGCTTCCTCTGTCACCATGTTGTTGCTTCTGCAGGTGCTCCCACCATTGGGCATTGTGATAGGACTCACCAGGAGACCCTCACCAGGGGCCCAACAGATGGCATTGCCTGATCTTGACTTTCAACTCCAGAACTGTGAACTAAATAAACCTTTTTAAAATAATAAAGTAGCCAGCCTCAGTTATTAAAATACAAAAGATGAGACTAAGATAGGTTCTTATCAGGGAAGAGTAGCATTGTTTGTTGGTCCTTGGAAAAAAAAGGGAAGGGAGATTTTCAACTCGCTTCCAGCAAAGGCAAGTGGAAGAGACCATGTCAGCCTCCTGACCTATTTCCTATCACCTGCAGGTCATTGGCCTCCAATAGAGGCCCTACAGTCCACCACTGTGGATGCATTTCAAGTCACTCCCCAGGAGACTGACCCCAAGGTGACTGACATGCCTTCATGTACACAAATTCAGCCCAGAATTCTAGGACTAAAATCTGACTGATCACACATATTCATGGGAATCATTTAAAGACAGTCCTGTAGAAGGGGCAGTAAGGGTCCTGGAATTTGGAAACCAATTTCCGGCCCTGCCATTTCCTAACTGAGTAACAGTATGCAAATTTCTTCAGCTGGCTGAGTTTTAATCTCCCTGTCTATAAAAGAGATAGGAAACAAGCTGTTCGAATCTAATGCCTAAACTGGGGTAGGCACATACAAATTTACATGCTTAATCTACTCCAGACTTGAGAACTCTCTTAGGATTTTTTACCTACATCAATGTAAAGACAAAGGAAGAGTTTATAATCCAGCTCAAGAGCCCACCAGAGACTTGACCCCAGTACTCTGAGTCTTTCGCTATGTGGTGAGCATGTGCTTTTGCCTTATCATGCAGCCCTTTCAATTTCTGCTCTGAGAGACTAGATGAACTCGTTTCTTGATTGATGTGACTTTCCTCTGCCTGGCACACAATAAACTCAGCTTTGTCCCCCACCACCAACTCTGGTAATGTTCATATTTTTATTTGACGGTACAACTCCTCATAGAGTAAGGTAATGAGTTTGTTGTATAATAAACTTAAAAATCAGTGGTAGCATATTAGGAGCCCAGCTCAGTGATGGAGTACTTGCATAGCATAAAGGAAGTCCTGGATTTGATCCACAGCACTACAAAAAATAAAATTTAAAAAGAAGTGGTAACTAGCAGGTGCAGCAGTAGTAGTATTGCTATGGTATTAATGTTGTTGCAGACTTGTGTTTTCCCCTGGAGGGTCTGAGTGACTGAGAGCAGGGCCGTGTCTCGTTCACTTCACACAGCCCCGGCACACAGTTCCTGGCATAGGTATGAAAATGAATGTGAAAGTCATTTTTAAGTGGTAATGCTCCCTATAAGTGTGACTTACCACTTTGTTATGAATAAGTCTGGTAGAATTGAACTGAACAGAACCTCTGTCTGGTCCTGAGGACGTAGGAAAGGAAGCTCAGGGATGGGAGTGCATGGAGATAGGTCCTGGAACTCAGAGAACCAAGACCTGCAGAGAAGGTGAGGGATCTTCATCAGGTGGACTGCAGCACATGGGGACAGGTCAATTGACAAACGAGAGGAGAGTTACAGCCTGCTGGAGCCTGGAGCTACTAGGGTTTGAGTCTGGACTTGGGCTGAAGTAGCAAGTAGGAATGAGGAGATGGAACTTGACGTATTTCCTGTGTTCTCTCTGGTATGAAATGGGCTCTCAGGTTGTATAGACTATGTCCCCTCCAGTAGGTGGTGGTGGCTGTGCCTGCTCACCTCTGAACAATGCTGCTCACACAGGTCCCCTCTCCCCTTCTTGTGATTATACAGAGGAAACTTTACCAGAAATCTCGTGGTGGCTCATCAGAGTTCAAGGGGTTGGCCAGGCTACTGAAGCAGTGGTGTAGTTAATGTCCCTGTGACTCAGCACTTTCTGAGTCCTTAAATGCATAATACTACCCACCTTGGTTACCTTGAAGATCATTGAGGAGGTTATATATTGAAAACCTTAAGAAGTAAATAGAAATTTACTGAGTATATGCCAGGCACTGTGCTAGGTACAGAACATACAAAGATGAGGCAGACACAGATCCTACCCTTAAGGAGCTCCCAGTTTGGTAAGAGAAGAGAGAGAAAGATAGAAAATGACCCTGCTGTGTGATATAAAATAAAATTATTGCCAGGTGTGGAGTCAAACACCCGTAATCCCAGCAACTTGGAAAGTTGAGGTAGGAGAATCACAAGTTCAAGGCCAGCCTCAGCAACTTAGCAAGACCATATCTCAAAATAAAAAATAAGGAGGGCTGGGTGTGGCCCAGTGGTTAAGCACCCCTGGGTTCAATGCCAGGGTACAAATAAATAAATAAATAAATAAATATATATGTGTGTGTGTGTGTGTGTGTGTGTGTGTGTGTGTGTGTGTTAGCCAATGTAGATTAATAGTCATTAATAAAAATTGTGTGTCATATTGTATTATATTACTATTATATCATACATGTATTATTTTATTGCTGGTTTTATATTTATGACAAACTCAAGAAGTAGTTATTATTATTCAATTTTATAGAGGAGGAACCTAAGACCTAGATTAACATCTGGCTATGGGTCATAAGTCAATGAGAGGCAGAGTGATAATGTCACACTGGTGATCTGCACCAGTGCAATAATGAGCAAGAGTTTATCATCCAGCTCACAAACCAACCAGAGACTTGACCTTCACTCTGGGGGGTAAAAGTGTAAACAGGGAACTTTGGGAAGGAACGACAGAGTTCCTATCGGGCAGGCTGACTTTACATCCTACTGTCCTACTGTTTGGCTATCGCCACTCAGTGATGGACATCAGGGGACCACAGAGAAGGATCCGAGGAGCCCTGACTGTCCCCATTCATCACCAGTCTACTCATGTTTCTTGAGAATCTGTTCTTTGTCAGAGACTGCTAAACTGTGGGAAATCAATCCCCCAAAAGGGGAAAACATGGCCTTTCCTTTTGCAAAGCAAATATTCTAGAGGAAGAAACCCCAAATAAACAAATAAAAACAAAAATAAATACCTAGGTAACTTGAATGCATTATCTGTGCTAGGTACGATGCAAGGGACATTATAAATATTTTTAAATCTTGGAGATGCTCCTGTAGGATCCTATCAGTATCATCAATTTACAAATGAGGAAATAGAGGCTTGAGAAATAAAATTATTTTCCCAAGGTCCCAGAGCTAATAAAATACTAAGCAAAGATCTAAACTCCAGTGTATGAGATGTGAACCAGACTCCGCTCAACAAACTGCAATGTCTATCTGATGACTAAAGACCTAGCTGCGGATAGTGATGGTGAAGTGTGGTATTCGGGAGAAGGCCCATTAAGATGGAGTGATTGAAGATGGCCTCTGCAAGAGATTCGGCAATATCTAATCCCAGGCTGGAATGATGGCTGAGCAGCGTTAGACATTCTCGTTAAGACAACTTCCCCATCACCGCCAGGAACTCAAATCTCATGGAAAAAGAGAGAGACAATAAATACACTGTGGTAAATGCTAAGATTGAACTCACTCCTCGAAGGTGGACTCGGGGAGGAACAATGAGGGAGGCTCAAATTTTCTGGAAGGGTGGGTGATGGGCAGATGAGAGTCCCAGAGACAGCTTTGCTGAAATAAAATTTGACTCTTGAGAGAGGAGTAGAGTCCAGATGGAGGTGTGCAAGAACTTTCCAGGCAGATGTACTGCACAAGCTTTGAGTTTGCAATAAGCCTTGACTGCCATGCTGAGGAGTTTGAACTTGATTCAAGAACAAGGTTGTGAAGAAAGCCCAGACCAAGAACACTGGAGACCCAGACCAAATGCCTATTGTGTGTCAGGCAGCACTGGGGTCAGGGGATGGGAGAAGGCCATGAGCTCACAGGAAGGGGGAGCTGAGGCAGGCTGGGCAAGGGGAGAAGGGTTCTGACTCAGTTTGGCAACTTTCCTGGTCTTTTCAGGCACCCTGCTGGTGCTCAGAAAAGGTAGCCAGGGACTTCTGCATGAAGATGACCCCGCTTCATGGGGTGAAGGTGGTAGAACATGTGACTCTAGGTAGCAATCACTGAATCTCTGAACTGGCAAAGTCCCCAGCCTGGTCAGCTGGATGCTTGCAGGATGATCTAAGAATGCATTCTTGACCCCCATAATACTAAGAGCATTGAAATCAGACTCGCATTTGAGTCTTAACTCTCTCTCCTATTACACTTTGTATTAAATGACCCTGGACCTGTTACTTTACCTCCCTGTACCTTCGTTCCTCTTCTGTAAAATAGAAATAACAATTGCTTCTACTCTACTGGGTCATTTGGGGGCACATATCATTTGAGAGCACATAAGATCACTCATTTATTGTTAAATGAGACAATTCAGGAAGGCATTTAGCAGTGACTGGCAGAAGAAGCATTCAATAAGCAGGGACAATGGTTTAAAAAGGAAAAGAAAAGAAAAGGAAAGAGGTTTCTGTACAATTAGGGTGGTGGAAGGGAGAAGAAACCAACTAGATGAAACCATTGAAATGCATACCCTCAGTAAGGGTAATTTGCCTACTCAAATCCCCAAGTCTTAGAGTTGGGAAATAGCCATTTCCCCAGTGAGAAGATGCAAATCAGTTTATTTGCCTAAAAAGACTACATTTCTTCTCCTTCCGCTTTTTCAAAGAGATCTGCACTAAGGGGAGAGATCTCACATATGCTGAATACCTACTGTATACCAGGCCCTTGATCAAGATCTTCCTTTTCTGTGCCCACCCACTCTGTTGGGGCATACACTCTAGGAACTCCTTTTTGTACAAGAGGAACTCAGACCAAGGCTGAGAGCTGTGCCCACATCCCTCACTCAGCAGTGAAGGATCCTGGCTTTGGACTCCACTCTGCTGAAGCAATGTAAAGGCTTGGAGGACTCCTTTCCTGGACCCAGCAAACACACAGCCTGGCTTCTGAGACACCACTCAGCCGAGACCTTCTTGAAAGTGCTTGACCAAGGAGTGTGGTCATCACCCCCACTGAGGTGCTTTCTTTATTAGTTCTACTTCCCTCCTTCGAGGAGGCAATGCAATTGATCACTGGAGCTGAGAGCCCCTGGGTGGTGTCAGCAGAAAAAACTAGCCCAGTTCCAGGCCACCAGCCCCACCCGGAGCTCTGGTTCGCTCCCTCCCCTCACAGAAACTTGCACTCAATTGCTCATTTGCATGAGTTGGACAATTTCCTCAGCAGCCCTCCCATAGAGTAGCTAAAAAGGGAAACTGTAAAAGCCCAGTCCACACTGAGACTCTTCTTTCCCAACAGTAGTGGAACAGGTTTCCGTTCTGGAGAAAGACCGAACTGCATTAGAGTTCAGCAGAGAGATGCACAAGCTGTTGGTCTTCAGCTGCTTCTCTCCTCTACTCACACCTCCAATTCCTCATTTGTAAAATAAGAATGTAATATCGCTTGATTCATGCTTCATGGGTTGTTTCAAGGACTGAACCCAAGGAAGTCAGGAAAGGAAGCAGAGAATGAGGTTGGTTGGTTTATTAGGTAATTCATGGGTCCCAGGACATGCATGGACAGTATTATTTGATCATCACAGCAACCCAGTGAGATAAACAATAATGCTCCTATTTTAAAATGAGAAAATTAAGTTACAGAGAGTTTTACTCAAAATTTTATAGCTAGTAATTAAGTATAAGTAGGAGCAATAATTCAAACCAAGATTCAAACCTCGAAAGCCAGACACTCTTTCTTCAATCTTTCTTATTGCTTCTACGAATTCTTCCTCTATCTTTTTTCTTAGAAATATTTCTCTACACAACCACCTAGGAAAGAGAACAGACTGAATTAATGATACCAATCAGAATAGTAGACCCAAGATTTGAGCCCTGTTTTGTTTTGTTTTGCTTTGTGAACCCAGGGGCACACTGCCCCTGAGCTACTTCTCCAGCCCTTGGTATTTTTTATTTTGAGACAAGATCCTCCTTCCCAAGTCTGGCCTCCAACTTGTGACCCTTCTGCCTCAGCCTCCAATCTGGGATTAAAGACATGCTCTGCCACACTGACCGAGCCCTGTTTTTTTGTGTGAAATCTCAGCCCTAAACGGGAAAAATTTTAGAGAGGAAAGAAGGTTCAGAAAGCAAAGAGAGTCTTTCCTCTATGAATTTATATACTGAGGGTCAAGGCCAAACCACAGGCTAATTTTTAATCCCTGAAGTATGTCCTGTAAATGGAAAGAAATATCTCAAACTTTTCCACGTACTCCCATTTCATAGGTGAAGTTCAAATCTCACTTGGAGACCGAGTTCAAATCTTTGGTTCTGCCGTCTTAACAAGGAGAATTTGGACAAAGCCCTTTGCACCCTCAGTTTCCTTGCCCATAAAATAGGCACTATAAAAACACCCCTGCCTCCAGGACTTGGTGGAAGAGTAAACCAGATTGGGCAGGTGAGGGTTCAGGGCCCTGCCTCACTCCCAGAAACTGCTCAGCAAAACCAGTGCTGCTGCCATCATTAACCCAGTGATTAACTTATAACCCTGGTTTCCTAAAATCTCTTTTCTCTGATGGGAAGGTCGTTTGAAAATGTGAACTTTTCCTTTTCTGAAGACTTCCCATGGTGATCTGTCCCCTTTAACTACAGAGGTGTCAAGGAATCATTGTGAATCAGCCATCAAGTGTAGGCTGTTTGACGTGACTGTGGGGTTAACTTACAAGTGACTAATTTTTGGAGGCGCTTTTGTACCCTTCCCACTGGTGGCACCATGGCTGGCTGTAATTACTGCTGATGAGTTTGCAGAGGGGCTCATTAAAGTGTCGGTATTAATATCCATATGAATACTTTCAACAAAACCTTTTGTTCTTGGAGTAGGGGGGGTGTGGGAGGTAGTTACAGGAACTGTCTTGCTTTTCCAAATTTAATTGTCTAAATACAGTGCTGTCTCAGCAATCCAGAGCATTTTTTTTTTTCTTTTATTCCCCCCTCTCTCTCGCTTAATAGAGCTCTGCCAAAAACCTACTCTGGCAACAAGAATGATTAGTTTGTGTTTAGTAAACTTGCTAGATCAGAGTCATTTTATCCCAGCAGGGCAGGGGTTTGAAATGTGCACTCTTTAACCAGTTTGAACTGCTGTTTATTAGACACAGTCTGGGGCACAGACTGTGAGGGTTATAATGAAGAGGAGCACAAGAGCTCATAAAAAGGCATCTTCCTTTCAGCGGATGCCTGGGGGTAGGTACTCATGAGCATACTGATCACAGGTTTCCTAAAGATAGACCCTTCTCCCTTCCAGAGTCTGCTGAGTTAACAGTACCTTAGCAGAGTGCTCCACATCGTACAAAGCTTCCTTAAGTTAGTCCTCATCACAACAAATAGAAGGAAGAACTGGTGCTAGCATTATCATTTGCAGCGGGGGAATCTGAGTTTCTGAGAAATCCAGTGATAACATTGGTATCAGACTCAGGCTCTTCTGATTCCAGAGCATGAGCTCTTACTTTTCTCTACTATTGACTGCAGTTGGGGGTTCCAGGAACCCCACTCTCAGGTTATCACAGGACCATGGAATTTTATAACTGGAAGGGACTTGTAGGTAGGATAACCAAATGTCCTGGTGTCCATGGGAGTGAGGAGATTCCTGGGTTTTGGTACTTTTACTTTTAGAACTAGGATAGTCCCAATCAAATAAGGATGAGCTGCTCATCCTGTATGATGTAAGGTTGGGGAAACTATCAAAAAAGATAAAAAATGCAAAAGTTTCTAGACTAATTGGAAGTATTCTTATTACCTCTTCTCCTCTAAATTTTCAGAAGAGGAAACTGAAACTGAGAGGGTAAATGATTTACCCAGGTTCATATAGCTTCTTTGTAGACAGAGTAGAAAGTACAAACCAGAAATTGGGACTCTTATACCACTCTTTTCCAATAAGTGAAGCTGCAAAATTCAAGCCAAAGAGCACTTATTGAGCTCCTACTGTTTAAACATCTAGACTGTGGTTGTAAAATCCCAGGAGAAATAAAAGGTGTCTAAGGTAGCATTACCTAAGACAACTCTCCTTGATAATAAAAATGTTCTGTATCTATGGTGCCCAATATACTAGTCACTAGCCATATGGGGCTGTTGAAATATGGGTAGTATGATAGAAAACCTGAATTTTAAATTTATTTAATTACTTTTAAATAGCCAAGCACAGTAAGTGGTCACCATATTGGAAATACAGATCTAATGAGTATGATTAGTGTTTCAGATGCATTTTCTCTCACACAGAACAGATCCTATAGTGTGCACATATTCCAAAAGAATTTTTTTAAGGGAAGGGAAGATGAGGGCAGAAAATAATCATCATTCATGGATGGCATACTGTATGTAAGAACAGAAGTAAATCTTAGTTCACTTACTCCTCCAAGGCTGGGCAATGGGCATTATCTATCCTAATTTTTTTTTTTTTTTCCCCCTGTGACCTGTTTTATTGTTCGCATCAGGAATGCCCGACATGGAACATGATTGTGAAGACTCAGCTGTGCTAGGAGCTATTACTTAGGTACAAATACAGACATGATTCTCTGGTGTAAATAAATACTCAACATGAGGCGGGTCCCAGGTCTCTGGACTCTAGGTCTGCCTGGTGGACCTGCCGGGCCCTGGACCCGCGTGATATCTCGACCCTGAAGCGCCACGTGGAGGGGGAGTCCGTGGTCCCAGGGGACCCCAGGGCGCCCCTGCAGAGCCCCCAGCCCTCTGGACACCCTCTAGCCAGGAGGAAGACTGGAATTCCCAGAAGGTCCATGGTCCGCAGCGGTGGGGCGCTCCTGCCCCTGGTCCCCTGGCCCCTGGCCGTGCAGCGGAGCCTAGATGACCTTCTTCAGCTTGTCTACAACACCAGCACGAAGGCCCCGCCCATGCCCGCAGCACGTTGGACCAGGCGCCCTTGAAGAAGGCCTTGCAGCTCTGGTCCTTGAGATCTTCCTCCAGCTGTCCACCGTGCCCGTGTACGGGATGCCGGCTCCTTTGCGCTCCGACTGCATCATCATGCGCCGCCGCACCGTGTCGAAGGGGTAGGAGGCCACGCCAGCCCCGGCCGTGACGGTCTGCGCCATCATCCAGCTCACCACGATGTGCGTGTTCTTGGGGTCGGGCAGCACGCCCTTGGCCGTGTGGTCCACCCCAAAGTAGGTGGCCCGGTAGATGATGATGCCCTGCACGGACACGCTGAAGCCCTGGAACAGGCCGAGCACGCCGTCCGACTTGGTGATCTTCACCAGGCAGTCGCCCAGGCCCTTGAACTCACGCTCCTCGGTGCCCGACTTGCCCACTTCGGCCGCCAGCCGGGTCCTGACGAAATCCACGAGTAGAGGAAGCAGAGCGAGGTGGCCCCCGCCGTGCTCCCGGAGGCCAGGTTGCCGGCGAAGTACCTCCAGAACTGGGTGTGCTTGTCCACGCCCCCCAGGAAGACCTCCTTGTACTTATCCTGGAAGGCGAGGGTCAGGGCTTGCGTGGGGAAGTAGCGGATGACGTTGGCTAGGTTGCCCCTCCAGAAGGACGGTACGCCCTGCTTCTTAGAGATGCGGAAGATGCAGTCCACGATGCCTTTGTACTGCTTGTCGGCCGCCATCTGCTTGCTGGCATGTTGCACCCGGGGGTCCTTGCAACGATGCTGTCAATCACTGCGATATTTAATGCAACCTCTGAATGGCTGCACAGGCTCAGCCTAGCTTACAACTACGCGGCTGTGTGGTTATTACAGGGCATCGGCGGGACACCTACAATGGGGGGGGGGGGGTACTGACCAGTGGGCACTGACAACGGTAAGGGTCACACAGAAAGGTGCAACCCGGAGGCAGCCCAAGGCGACCTATCTATCCTAATTTTATCAACAAGGAGAGTAAAACCCAGAGGAATTCTATAAACTGCCCAAGGTCTCACTCATCAATATAGAATGGGAATTTGAGCCCAGATCTGAATCTAAATTATGTCCACTCTAACATGTATCTTAAACTTCCTTGTGTATGTGAAACATTTATGCCTCTCATTTGGATGCTGGAGGGCTATGGGCAGTGAGTCTTCATTTCTAACAAGCTTCAAAGGGATATCAAGACTTTAGGTTCATGAACTATATTTTGGCTAATATAACACTCTCTTTATAAAGCAAAATTTCTTCTCTTCCTCCAAATGTCATTAAATACCTACAGAAAGGGGAAGTTACAGTTGTAAAAATAATTACTAAAGTTCTGAGAAGCAAGTGTGCCCTTGTTGACTTGGAAGAGAGCACCTTTGACATTGGAGATGTGAGGGACTCATCTTCAAGGGAGGAGAACCAACATGTAGTCACACCTCAGTCTAACCCAATGGTACAACCACCCAGGGAAGGACTTTCAATCAGAGCATGGGATAGTCCAAAAAATATGTGCTTTGGGATGAGGTGGGTTTTGGGGAAGAATCCCAGTTCTGATTGTTGCCAGCGACATGACCTTGGGCAAGTCACCATCATCCAACCCTCTGAGACCCTGTTTTGCCTTGACGAAAATTAGGACAGGAGTTGAAACTCATGGATTGTAGTAAAAATGGTAGGGGCAGAAAGGGCTGAGATACCTTTCCCTCAGCCATCGGAAGCATCCCTCCTGACACTCCTATAATAAAGACAGGTTAACAAGAGAGTAGCGTATAGATTTATATAATCAAAATTTTATCTGACACACAGGCTTCATAAATCATGACCCAAAGATCCACAGAAAATTGTTCATTTTTATTCTTAGATTTGATAAAGAAAGGAGTTATGTAGAGATATGATTGGATACAAAGTGTATGATGTTATGGTAATGAACTGATGGGGAACCCAGCAAGAACTGTCTTTCCATAGTCTTCTTGGCTTCTCTGCAGCATTCCTTCCTCCCCAGTCTAGGGCAGGACCCTTCTGAAATGAGGGTCCTCAAAGAAGAAGATAGATGGGAGAGATTGACCTTTCTTAGTTTT
This sequence comes from Sciurus vulgaris, assembly GCF_902686455.1. Classification (NCBI taxonomy): domain Eukaryota; kingdom Metazoa; phylum Chordata; class Mammalia; order Rodentia; family Sciuridae; genus Sciurus; species Sciurus vulgaris. The sequence continues at coordinate 47,661,273 of NC_136461.1, forward strand.
GTAGCTTACTTTGGGGCAGATGAGGTGTAGTTACTATGACTTTGGATAAGAGGAATTCTGGATTCTCTGACTTGCTTTGGCAGAGAAAGAGGTGGGAGACAGGAAAGCAAGAGAAGGTCAGGGAGGACTTTGCTTCTGAGGCCATCAGCATCCTTCATTTCCCAGTACGGAACAAGCCAAACCACCATGTTATGTTCTGAGCCCAGCAAAACAGAGAAATCACACATGCAAAGTGTTTGACTGAACCCAGTCTCAGCAGATGGCTGTAGTTCTTCCTCTCTCCTGCATTTCTGCTTCACTCACCTCTCCTGGGCACTCTTCCCCAAAGGCAACTCTGAGTGGTGAAGAGAGGATGAGCCACAGTCTACCCTTTACCCCAGTCAGCCTCTTGTGGACCTTGACCTCCAGAAAGGCTGGACGCTCCACCAGGCCACTAACCCTGTTATCTTTACATTCTTCCCCAAGGGTCTGCAGTGGAAATTCCTCCATTTTATCTCTGCATCCCAACTAGATTTAAGACACAGGGGAGACAGGGAGAGAGAACAAGTCTAATTCACTAAAATAATCTATGCTGAAATCCAAATAACTTTAGTTAAAAAAAAATTAATTACATGATTTCTTCGACAGGCAGCAGCAGAGTTCACATCAAGGGCCCGTGTTTTAGTTGAATGTGATGTTTTTCCACACTTCAGAAAAGTCTTAGGGGCAAGGCTTAACGTTAATATAAAAGGAAGACCACTGTCTTCAGCAACCATTTCCACTGAGGAAAGTGACCTCCAACTCACTATCTACTGTCCATCTTCCCCAAGAGCTTAGCCAGGAGGGGTGTCTCTCCATGAGGATTCCCCTGTCTCCTAGACACCTGGCTTTCTGTGTGAACAATACCAACACTCTTGGCTATATGTAAAACTGTCAGAGTCTCACCTACTGAACTAGAAAATTGTAGGCTTGCTTTTTCACCCATCCCAGCACAGTGAATGTCATATATATGGAGTTCAAAACACACAAGTAGGCATTTGTTAAAATGTACTGATTTGTTTGTTTATTTCTTCGTAGCAGATTGCAATATTGATTTCAATTCTACAGCCAAACCCACACCATGGGTAAGCACCCTCCATGCCCCTACCATTCTGTTTCTCTCTCTCTGTCTCTCCCTCTCTCTTTCACACACACACACACACACACACACACCACACACACACACACACACAAGTTCTGCTGCTGCTGCAGATCTTGAGTGAGCCTGGGGGGGAAAAAAAAATCTCAACTGCAAAAGAAGTTTAAAATAACGTTTCAAAGCATAAGTTCTTTATTTTAACAAGAAGGAAAAAAGGAACGAAGGCCCCATTCTGAATTGACCCTATGTGTTTTTCTTCTCTAAGTGTGCAAAGAAAACTAGATTAAGATTAAAAAGTTGGCGGAAGGCCATTTAGATACGCCCAGAAATTATAGCTCAGCTGCTAATGGTTACTCAGCTTACATCTGATTAAGGTTTTCCCTGCAACTGAAAATTGTTTCCCCACTCCAGGCCCAGCTGGACCCAGACAGTCCTGGGCCTCCCAGTAGTGGGTCTTCCCAAGGTCCAGGATCCAGGCTGGGGCCTGGAGATCCTGAGCGCCTGTCATTTCCCTTGCCTCCCTCCTTCCTTCCTTCTCTCCTGGCAAAGACCGTATCCTGTTGCTCTGAGAAAGGCCCAAGAGAAAGGCCAGCAGCAAGTTATTGTGCTGGGAACGAAGACAAATGAGTCCCTTTTCTGTGAGGCTCCTGGCATCCTGTTGGAGGAAGGAAAGGACAATGCTTTGAGGGAGCTGGCTTTGCTGACCCCCTCCTGACAGCTCTCCCTCCCCTTTCCGGTGCAAGTCTGTCAGCCCCAAAGCCCCCACTTCCTGAGCGATCATTAGATGCACGTGTGAGGTATGTGGTTCCCATGCCCAGGGCAGATTCCTGGCCCAAGCTCAGGAAGTGCAGCTCAAAGAGCCCTGGCTGAGGACCCTGAGCCAGAGGAGAGGTTTTGGCTCCTTTCTCTCCCTGCCAGGGTGGCAATGCCAGATCACTTCACATCCCAGGGCCTCTGTTATGGCATTTATCTAAGTATCTTCTGTGAAACTGCAGGCTGCATCCATGGTTTCAAAACCCACCTAGGCATCAGAATCACCTGGAGAGCTTTGGTGACACTAGGCTCTCGGCAGGCATTTCATCACCAGAGGTGTTCTGTAATGATCTCGGTTCCCCCTGAAATAAAAGATGATCCCTTCCTCTCCCCTTACCAAGCTCTTTGCTAACCCTGTTCAGTCAATGGGTGGCTGGCAGATGGATAGGCACAGCACATGGAAACAAGAAGCAGTAAGCAGGAGTGATGAGGAGAGCAAGTCTCAGAGATAGACTCTGAGCAAGCAAACCCAGACGCACCACTGGACAGGGGACATCAGGCAGAACTTGGGACCACTGGGTGCTTCCCTTTATTTATCTATAAAATGGGATTAATAATAATAATCATGACTTTCCAGGATTGTTGGAAGGAGAGTTGAATCCTTAGGTTAAAAGCCTTTAAAATAGTATTTGATAAGTATAGTAAGTAGTACTATTATAGTTATCCCAGAAGTTCACAGGCATATTTCTCCATCATTGCACATGAAAGGAATGTTTTCTTCTGGGCTAGTATCAGGCCAAGCACTGGTGATCTAGGAATGAATAAAACACATTCCTGCCTTCCAGAAGCTTTCAGGTTATCCAGGGACTTGGACTCACAAAGAACCCAATTGTCACCAGCTGTGTTTTCCAAAGAAGCAGACTCAGAAGGTGTTTAGCACACAGGATGTTTTAGGGATGTCATGGGAGGAATACCTGTGGAAAGGAAGAAGATGGAGGCAGAGCTGGCAGAGTGAGAAAGCAATCCATGAAGCAGGCCCCAGAACAATGCTGCTCCCCACCAGGAGTTTTGAAACTAGAGCAAAGTTAGACCAAGATAACTAGAGGTCTTTATGCTCTTGATCAACTGGCTACTGGACCACTGGTCTTGGGCTGCTCAGAAAGGGGTGTGACCTTGGATGAGGCATCTCTTCCCTGTAGGTTTACACCTGACCACACTCCCAGAAACTGGGGTGACGTGTGCTTCATGGAAAAGGGTTCTGGGTGGTGCATCGAGTGTCTACTTCGAATTTGGGGTAAATTGTGATAAAAAAAACAAGAAGTACAGAGAAGATGAGCAGTTAATAATAATATATTTGAAACACCTGGTATTTATTTGATGGCATTTATGACTTTCAAAGCTTTTTCTAAATACTAAATCTTACTTGTGACTTGCATTCTAGGGTCTCAAGGAAAGTTGGGAAACCATACATGGTAAAGAAAAATATTCTGGATTTGGAGCAAGAGACACACCCTGAATCCCAGCCCTGTCAATGTTTAGCTGGGGTTCTATGGACAGATTTCTCATGTTTACTAGGTCTGCTCTGAAAAAGAACTGATCACACATAATTTGAAGATTTGCAATAAGTTTAATTAGTGATAGAGTGGTGTATCATTGAAACTCAAAAAATAAATATCAATAATAAAACAACTTCTAAAATAAGCAACAATAAACATTATCTTCCATTTTACAGATGAAAATACTGAGACCATAAAAGTGAGATACTTTTCTAAGGGATCAGAGTGGACTACAGGTAGATCCAAGACTCTTGTCTACTAAGTTCTGTAGCATGTTGTGACCATATAGTTTGCCATCTTACCAAACACAATGGCGCTCTCTCTCAAATTTTATCCTCCAAGGTTTCATTTTCTTTCCTGTCTCTCCTCTGAACTTTTTTAAAAATGTAAACCAGCTCAGTTTCTGTCTCCTACTGTGTATGCACTATCTTTCCTTCTGCCTTTCTGTTTGACTCTCTCCACATGTTTTCCAGGTAAGTGCCACAAAAATCTGAGACCTGTGTCAGCAAAGATAGAAATCTCCCATAGATCAACTGGGTTTGTGAGAAGGAGGTAGGAGGCTGAGGGCAGGACTAATTATTCAAAATTAGCAATTACCAGTACAGTAAAGATACCTAGGAGACAGAATAGATGGCCTAAGAATTGGATTAGGGTCCTGCAGTCCCCCTAATGTGCAATGACAGGGAGTTCTAGAAGGTGATGGGAGAGAGTCTGTGACATGTAAGGTAGCAAAAGGAACACCACAGAACCTCAGAAAGACGAAGACTCAAGGGCAGCAACAATTTACAATTTGCATGAAAATAGTCCAGTTTTAGTAGTATTTTAGCAACTGGTGCAGCCTTACAGGTAAGTTTCAAATTTTCTGTCTCTAAACCTGAGCTCTTTCTACCACTCCATGTACTTTAAAAGGAATGCAAAGAGACTATCTATGGAAGCCATAGCAAGCATATTCTCTTCTATCTCTGTTAGGCATTAACAGTATACTGAAAAGAACATAAGACTTGGAATCAGAAGACCAGGAAACAATTCAACTCTGCCCCTTACTAATTCTGAGAACTTGGCCAAGCCTCTTACTTTCTATGAGTTGCATTTCCTTCCTTTAGTTAACAGGCATAGTAAACACTGATCTTCTAGAATGTAATGAAAACTGAACATCATTATGTAAGTAACAGAATGCCTGGAATACAGTGGGTGGTTAATAAATGTCCTACTCTCCCTACCCCCAGTTTCTGTCTCTTCCATCCCTTTCCTGTCTCCTACTGCTAATCCCTAGGGCTCATGCCCTGAAAATTGGAGACACCCAAGATTAGAAACAATAATAAAAGCCTTTACAAGTATAGAAAGTTATCAAGATTTGCAAACCTGCCTGGAGTAGATACTTCTAACAAGGAAGTAGAATCACATGAACAGTTCTTTCCTGCCTTTTCTTCCCAAGAATAGCAGACCTACCCTCTTTTCTAGTAGTGGAGAATAGGATCCATCAGCACTTGGTCCAGGTTATCTGCTTAGATAGATGAGTGCTAATCAGAAACTGCTTAAAATCCCACATGTTATAGTTGGATCTCTTTTTTTAACATTTTTTATTTGTTTTTTATATATTACAGACTGCATTTTAATTCATTGATCTTAAGTGTCTGCCAAAGGCTCATGTGGTAAAGTCTGGTCACTGGCTGATGGTACTATTAGAACCAGTGGAATCTTTAAGAAGGAATTGGTGGGAGGAAGGAAATTTAGAGGCATGCCCTTAAGGACATATTCCATCCCTGACCCTGTTCTCTTCTCTCTCTGCTTCCTGGCCACCATGAGGTAAGCACCATACCCCTCTAGGTGGGACCCCACAGTCCTGCATGGACTGAAACTTCTGAAACTATGAGCCCAAACAGATCTTTCCTCCTTTAAGTTCTCTATCTCGGGTATTTCATCACAGTGACAGAAAGCTGACTTAGCACACCACTCTGTTCCATAGGCACGTATGCAGGCACACACACATGCAAACACACCACCACGCGCACACACACACACCTTTGTTCTCTGTAAAAGATTTGATAAGTCCTGCTAGTTGAGTCCTTTGAAGTTCAAATTAATAATATTTGAGATTTTGATGATTCTGCCCATTGATTAATATGGCTGTTGGTCATCAATATTTTACAGTCAAGTACACTAATAGCTGTTTTTTTCCTCTTCTCTCTCAAATGATTGCTGCTTTATAAAGAGCAGACCTAGTTTTGTCTTCTTGTTATTAAGACCCTGAGCAGCATGTTTCCTTGACAATTCATGTTTCTTACTGACTTATTCAGTTAGTAACATTCAAAGCAATCTCAGTTGTTTTTTTAAAATGGTGTATTCAAGAGTCTTCAGCATTTTAACAAATCTAGAAGAAGGCCACTCTAAATATATGTTGTTATGCATCTGTGATACCATGCTTGCAGACAACTCTATCAGCTAAGTGTATTTGGGAGTGGGTGACCCTGAGAACCCTACTTTCACTAAAAACAAGGAAAAGAGATCGCAAATAACAACATATAACTGCCATTTACTGGGCACATGTTATGTGCCCGTTGCACCATGTTATCAGTGAGGCGATTAATGGAATGAGAGAAATTTTGCTTAGTGGAACACACTTCAAGAGGGCTCTGGTCCGAGGTTGTGTGTGTGTGTGTTAAATATTTGTTTGTTCAGTTTTGTGTAGTAAGGATTGAACCCAGGGATGCTCTGCCACTAAGCTACATGTCTCTCCAAGTTGCTGAGGTTTGGACTCAAATTTGCAGTCCCTCTTGCTTCAAACCTCCCAAGTAGCTGGGATTATAGGCATGAGCCTCCATGGCTGACTCTAGGTGCGTTGATGAGGAACTTTGACAGATAGCTTGTGATAGATGCAGATCTGAGACTTCCCAAAGAGTTAAACTACTTTTATGGAGGATCAGTCAATTAATGGGAACACTTTAGGCTTGTTGGTTAGGATGCACATATTTAGATGTAGAATTTGGTCAAGAGCTAAGAAGGGGGTGAGACGCTGAAGAGGTCCTGGGAGGATTTAAAAGAGGGACATTGGGGCTTTGCATGGTGGAGAGGTGAGCTAGTTAGAAGCAACACAGATTCAGGAGAGGAAAGGCATCAGAGAAGGATTCTAGATGTTTGTTCTGGAATATGCAGTGTAAGTTACCTCCTCTGACTCCAAGATAAGATCTACAGTAAGCAATTTTTAGTGTGGATGTATTTCCGCTGGAGTATGTAAAGAGGTTTCACATCTGCATTAAAGTTGATCTGAGGCAAGGGTGGGGCTGTAAGTATGGACTACCCATATTTGGGAAATAATAATTAAAGTGATAGTAATGACAATAGCAAGCTTCATAACTGAGCACTCGTTAAAAGGTAGGCTCAATGTAGATCTTATCTCAGTTAATCCTCATTTGCTACCATTAGCTTCCGTGGATCATCCCCTGTGATATAAATGAGGAAACTATAGCTCAGAGAGGTTAGGTAATTTGCCTGAGAAAATTCAGCAGTATGTGGAAAAGTGGGGCTAAGAACAGTGACTGCTTGACTCCAAAGTTTATCCACCCTCAGCCTTAATGCTGCTTCCTCAAGGGTGGGAGGCAGGGGGCTGGCATTCAGATTGGGGTGTAGTTTCTCCAAGATACACCCAGTGTGTGGGACATGACCTTAGTGGTCTGACCACTTCTTCTTGGCCCTCTGGTCTCTGGTGTCTCAGAAAGCCTATTAATTTCAGGTACCTTCTTCATAAGGGTTCATGGAATAATTAAATAAGTTAAGGAAAGCTGTTTTCAAAAAAGTGGATGAGCTTAAAACAGTGCCTGCATGGGACCCAATAAATGTTTTCTATTACTACTAAGAGATTCATGGGCAAATTCTCATTTAATTCTCACACAGTAGAAACTGTTACTATCATTTACAAATACTAAACTGAGGCCCAAGTTCATACTGAGAGTAAGTTATGGGGCCTGAATTCAAGCCCCAAACTGAAGGAATCCAGGCTTATTTTCACTGTACCTATTGTCCCTGGCTCCATCCCTCTGCCCTCTAGCTCCCCACATTTCTAGGATGGGAAAACAATAAGCTCACTCTGATTTCTACTTGTGGTTAAGATCTCATGCTGTGGACTTCCTAGGTCTTCTTCACTCTGAACTCCAAGGGGGGCAGAGTTGAAGCCAACAAGTCCAGCTTCTCCAAGGGCCCATCTTCTGACATGGGGGTGGGGAGTATGGGATGTTTAGTCTATTGTTTGTTTCCAGTAGTCTGCTTTTCAAGCCCTTTTCCCTAGAGGATCATGACTTAGGAATTCAAAATGAATGACTTTTCCAAAGCACTTCTGGTCATGTCTTCCATAGTTCTTCATGTTAAGATATTTTATCATGTTACCTATCTTGAAAGTCCAACCAAAAATGTCTGTTCTACTCATCTGCATTTAAATGGCCAAAATCTCAGAGTGCATGTGCACAGGCATGCGAATTTCATTCTTACTTCTAAAACAAAAAAAAAAATGTGTTTTGAAGTGTAGAGATGTTTTCAATGACTACATTGAACATTCAAATGGTCGCTAGTTTATTTAAGAGGGGCATTGGGAGTCTGGAGTGGTAGTCATTGATTCTAGGAGATAAGTCCCATCTCCTTCACTTACTAAGTGTATGACCTAAGGCAAATACCTCATATCTCATGAGGTTAAGCCCCAGCACCCTCATTTAGTAAAAAGAAAAGAATAACTATTATTATTATTCATATTGCTATGGTGCAGCTTAATGAGCAACCACATGCGAAATGCTTAGAACGTGTCAGTAGCTCAACACTGATTGCTAGTACCCATGATTGCTTCTGAGTATTTAATAATTCAGGTAAAGCAACTAGTATAATGCGAGGCACCAACTGAGTGGTTCGTAAAATGTTTGTTATCAGTAGAATTGCTGTTGTTGCTATTATCAGGATTAAACCTGTAGTGTTTTCTTTCTTTTTTTTCTTTTGGGTACTGGGGATGGAATTTAGGGGCACTCAACCACTGAGCCACATCCCAGCCCTATTTTGTATTTTATTTAGAGACAGGGTCTCACTGAGTTGCTTAGCTCACTGTTGCTGAGGTTGGCTTTGAACTCTAGATCCTCCTATCTCAGCCTCCCAAACCATTAGGATTACAGGCCATGCCCACCATGCCGCTGTAGTGTTTTCTTTTGATTTTGACGTTCATTCATTTAGCTTCATTCATTCATTCACAACTGATGTGCCTCCACTCAACATTGCTGTCCACACTGGATTGAGTCAGACACCTTGCTGGTATCAGAAAGTTCACAGATCCTGGGGCAAGACTGACCACAAAAGGTTTATCGTCTCGACAGAAAGAGAGGATTAATTGGAACCAGTCAGAAGGGATCCGGTAGAAGCAGTAACCTCTGAATCAGGAAGAGAGCCAGAGAAACTTCTCTGAAGAAGGCGCTGAGCTAAGACTTGAAGGAATGTGGCTGTTCACTGAAGGCAGGGGAAGGGGAAGCCCACCACAGGCCAGAGGCCTTGAGATGTAAGGTTGCATGAATTCGGCAAGCTATAACTCATCTAGACTGGTCTGTGCATAGACATTAAAAAAAAGCACGGTAAAGAGGTTGAGTTGGAGAGAGGACCTGGACAAGATCCAAGGGTAGAAGACCCTCTGTGCACACTGGGGACTGTGGCTCCATCCCACTGAAGTGGAGAGACATACATTGACCGGACAGAAGCCCAGGTATGATCATGGTGTCTGTGATATCTGCATATCCTGAGGATGGGTTGCAAGTGTCAGTATAGGGAGACAGGAGACTCATCCAGTTATAGCCATCCATTCATGTGACAGGCAATGAGGAGCAGGAAGAGGGGAGATAGGGCAAGAATGGGTCATGAGACGTCCTACCTTCCATTGATCATATGAGCCAATTCCACATTTACACGCACCACACACACACATATATTTATTGCCAATTATATGCATACATGTGTTTTATGTGTATATATATGTCACAGAAACACTACTATTAGGATATTATATGTGATATTAATATGCAGGTAACAATTACATGTGACAATCTATTAGGTAGAGAGCCCTGACTAATGCAACATCAGGAGTGCAAAAGGCAACAAGTAAGAATCCCACCTAGCGACACAGACTTTAAAGAACACCTAAGGGTGGACAGGAGGAGGAACAGGGCTGAGGTAGGGTGACTTCCTTGGTGAGGAGGTGGCTTTTCAGCTGATACAGGCAGCTGTGCAAGGACGAGAGCTAATGACAAGACAGCAGCCATGCAAGGACCCAGAGGGTAGGCATTCCAGGCCCCAAGACCAACTAAGACAAATGTCCTGAGGTGGAGACAGGAGTGGTGCTTGAGGGGAGGGGGAGGGGAGCCAAAGAGGCAAGGCTTGCACTGCCAGCTTCCTCTTCCAATGCTGGGTCCCCCTTGGGAGTGTCCTGAGAGCCCCTGATATGTGGACTGAGTCAACTCACCATCGAGTCTCCTCCAGTCTATACCAATACCCTGGGGAGTCCTGCCTGGACCCACTTGGCTCCTGGGCACTAGGGAACTGGGGCTTGTGACGGGAGGTAAACATCACTTTGAAGGTCTGTGTATTGCACTCTAAGAACAGAAAAAGAGAGACTCTTTATCTGGAAAAATTAGAAATCTACAGAAAAGTCGTAACACTAGTACCATAACTTATATGCTTCAAGCAGCCCCGCCAAGTGTTCTCACTGGCAACATGTGCCCTCTCCCTCTGCTTCTCTGGCATCTCCTGTGTGTATGTCACTGTGCCCTTTTTTTTTTTTTCTTTTATATATATATATATATATATATATTTTTTTTTTTTTTAAGTTATCATGAATCTTTGTTTAATTTTATTTTTTACGGGGTGCTGAGTATTGAACCCACGGCCTCACACATGCCAGGCAAGCGTTCCACCACTGAGTCACAACACCAGCCCCTCTGTGCCCATTTTAATGTGTTCACTGAACTATATGAATATTAGTTACAAACATCAAGATACTTTGCCCCCAGAGTAGTTCATCATGAATCTTCTAGAAAAAAGGAAACAAGAATATTCTTCCGTGAAACCAGTTTCCCTGCTTAGGAACTTACATTGAAAGACCACTAGTTCTAATGCAGAGTCCATATTAAAAATTTTCCAAATTTTCCTTTATAACTATTTCATTTTTCCAGTAAAGAATCATGCATTTTGACTATCAGGATTTTTTTCCCCAAAATCAATAGAGATCTTTTATTGTGTCATTAAAATATCACAAATCAGTCTTGTAATCCAGGGCGCTAGATAACTCTAAGATCCTATTCATCAGCCTGCTGAACCGCTTCCATTTCAAAAATGTAGATGCCATTCCAAAATTCCCTAATATTCTCGTTTTCAACTGTTGTGGTTTGCTGAATTAAAGTAGCTGAATTGAAACAAATTCAATAACATTTTCTTCAAAGATTAATTCATCTTTCTGAGCTTGAGACACAAGTAGCACCTGTCCTCACCCGAACCCTGAGGATGTATTTTTCACCCAAGAAATTCTGAATTTCATCAAGAGAGCCTTTTTCCTGAATGACAGCATGGATGGGACGAGACATATCCACAGAACTCATCTCGTACCCATACCCAACACGATACCCTGGGCATGTTCCGCACTTGACCACACATCGTGCAAACAGTGGCCAGTTCCTTACGAGTTCCCCACCATTCTTCAGCCCAGAACCTCTTCTTTTTCTTTCCATGGAGACTGAGTTCTACGTTGACCGAAGTCCTTCTGGGTCCTTCACAATAACCATGTGACCCTTCAGAGTGATGCTGTCATTGTTTGGAATGTGAGTCTGATGACTGAGAATGGTCTTCATTTTTGTAGTATGCAGCAAAGAAAGAATGTCTGACAATCGTGTTTCTTAGTCTCCTTTCATGCAGGATGATTCACCACAGTATTAGTTTATTTGTTTTTCCTTTTCAGTCTTCATGACAGTGAAATATTTAAGCATCTAAGCCAACTTTTATAGAATGTCCTCAGTTTGGATTCGCCTGGTTCTGTTTTGGTATAAATAGGACATAGGTGACTCCTTCCCAGTGTGTCACACCAGGGTGTATGGGATGCCCTATCATTCATTATATCATATTTGATCATCAGATAAAGTGGTATCCCAGATCTCATCATTGCAAAAGTGGCTTTATGCCTTTGTAGTTGCTAAGTAATCTATTTGTGTGAATATGTTCTGTCCCCTATATTTTTCACCCAGGAGTGTTAGCATCTATTAATGATTCTTGATTGGATCCATTTGTGAAATATAATTGCAAAATGGAAATTTTATATTTTTAGCCTCCACGGTACGTTTCTTGATTAATAATTTTTAGTAATGCAAAGCTTTCCTTATCACTTCCAAGGACATAGCCACTCTGGGCAATCCTGATGCCTGAGTTATACTGTCCAAGATTCAAATGCAATTCAAATTCAAAGTTCAATTGGTACATCCTAATTGACAGCTCTATTAAGACTGAGATAAGGGGTCATTCCTCAAAGAAAACTTTAGGTGAAATTATTAAATCAGGAGGAACCAGGCCTGATGGCACAAACCTATAATCTCAGTGACTTGGGAGTCTGAGACAGAGGGATCACAAGTTTGAGGCCACCTCAACAACTAAGCAAGGCCCTAAGCAACTTATTGAATACTGTCTCAAAATAATATATAAAAAGGTTTAGTGGTAAAGTGCCCCTGGGTTCAATACCTGGTACCAAGAATAAAAAAATAAATGAAATAAAATCAGGAGAAAAGGAAGCCAGGCAGGCATAGGCAACAGTTGCCCATATAACAAAGAATTAATATTGGTGGGACTTCCTATCATTATATAAGATACTCTAGTACCCAAAAACCCAAAAAACCCAAAGGCTGAATGTTTTCTCTGATATGAGGATGCTAATTCACAATAGGGGTAGGGGAGCACTAGGGAAGAATAGAGTTACTTTATATTAGGCAGAGGGGAGTGAGGGACGGGAAGGATAGTAGAGTGACAGACATTATTGCCTCATGTACATATATGACTGCATGACCGATGTGATTCTACAATATGTACAATCAGAAAAACGAGAAATTATACTCCACTTATATGATTTATCGAAATGCATAAATGCATTCTATTGTCATGTATGACTAAATAGAACAAATAAAAAATTTTTAAATAAGTAATTTTAAAAAGGTAGGGGAAAATCTTGGATCAAAATATCAGAAAGCTGTCCAGAAATGGCTTGGGGTTCATGGTATCCCAGATTCTTGAATCCTGTGCTTTATACATGTGGACTCTGATGCCAGCATTTACTCATGGCCCAAATAGCTCCTCTAGTTCAAGTTTTCACCCCTACATTCCAACTAAAAGAAGGAAGAAAGGAGAGAAAGAAGGTCACACACCTTTGCCTTTTCTGGAAGTTGTACATAACATCTCTGCTGACCTCCCACTGGGAAGAAGTAGCTGTCCGTAACTACAGTAAAAGTGAGGAAATATAGTTTTTATACTGGACAGTTCTTTGCTCAGCTAAGAACTTGGAGTTCTGTTACTAGAGATGAAGGAGAAAACCCAACCTGGAACAATGAGCAATCTCTTCTGTAGATCCCACGAGGAACATGCTAGAAAGCTCATTTTAAAGATGAGAACAAAAAAACTCAGTGAGACTAGACAACCTGGAAGGGATACACAGACTTAGATTACTGTGTCTGTTTGACTCAAAAACAAAAAAAAACCACTGTGCTATAGCAACTGATTTTGTCTTTTTCAATCCATACCTAATTCTCCAGGTGTAACTTTATTAAGTTGCCCTCTTTCTCTTTGAGGATTGAATTGCAGCCTTGTGACATAATGGCTCTGGTGATATCAAGTCTTTCTTAGAAACGTGTTATTCATTCCTGGCCAATGTTCCCCAGGCAGCTAGTGTGGACAGCTGAAACCCTGATACGTATATGGCAGTGACAAGAGATGCAGATGGAAAATAGAATGACAGGGGGTGTGTGTTGGAAAGTGCCCCAGCCAGGGAGTCTAGATACCATGCTTCCAGTCTCTGCTCAGTCACTCACTAATTATGTGATCCTGGCCCCATGATGACCCACTGTTCCTCAGTTCCTTCCTGCCTGTGTCCCCTCTAGCTCCCATTCTCTCTCATTTTGGGTATTATCTGCTTATATGTTGAGCCAAACTGGGATCTAGTATTTAAAACCCTCACTTCTGTGTGTTGGGCAATTTTAGAATCTAACAAGTTCCAGGGCCTGGCTATATAATTGGTTTTGTATTTTGCTTTTATAAAATCTCAAATGATTAATGAGAAATTCTGGTTTACCAGAAACTATGAGAAGAGATATCACATTTGATTTTCCCACCCTTGTATCTCCAGCAGCTGGTGCAGATCCTGGTACATAGTGAGCCCCGTAATATCTATGGACTTATGACCAACCTAGACAATGTCCTTCCTAGACATATGAGCAAATAATTCTCATCCCCACTCCTCAGGAGCAAGCAGGATCTTCAAGGGGAAGAATAATGAAATAAATTACACAGAGTACATTTAACAACTTTCCTCTTTTATTTTTTTGTAATAATTCTTCAAGAAAGCTATCATGATCTTTTTTTGATGATGAGAAATCTGAGATTCAGAAAGATAAAGTAGCTTAAGATCATATAGTTTAATTAGAAATGTTCAGGAAGTATATGAGGAAAACTATAAAGCATACATAAAATACAAAGATAGACTTGAACAAATGGAAGAATAATTTCTGTTCTTGATTCATACATCTCAGCATCACCAGGATGTCAATTCACCTTAGGTTCATTTATTAATTTATTGTAATTACTAAAAAATACCAATAAGCCTTTTTCCTAGCTAAACAAGCTGATACCAAACTTTACATGGAATAAGAAACATGTAAAAAGTAGAAAGGAAAACACTAAAAACAAATGCTAGGATGAAGCCTTTGCCACACCAAGTATTAACGCATCCTCCAAGCCTCTGTATTTGAAACAGAGCAGTGTTTATGAGTAGACAGACAAACAGCATTGATTAGGAAGCCCAGAAATGGTTTAATTCAAAGTGGAATAAAGGTAGTAATTCAAATCACTCACACAAAAATGGACTTTTTATTTAATGGTCTTGGGAAAATTAACCATTTGGAAAATATAAAATTAGATGCATTCCTTATGCTGTGGACAATAATACATTCCCAGTCTATCAAAGATCAAAATGTAGAATAATGAAACTATACAAAGTCCTGAAAGATTACACGATAAATTCCTTGCACTCTGAGTATAGAGGAAGGTTTTCCTATTATGACTCAAACAATAACAACAAGTGTTGTATGGGAAAACACCATAAGCAAAGTTAAAAGACAAATGACAAATTTGGAAAAAATATTTCTAACACTTATCGCAGATAAAAGACTAATATTTCTAACATGCAAAGAACTTTTAGATATAAAGGGAAAAAACAAAAATGATGTAAAAATCATGTGCAGATGCAAAAGACAGATGCATAAAGGCCTACTCATGCTAAGAGAAATACTATGTCAGGGAGCTTTACGAATGTCCGGACCTCCATTTCTTAGGCATTCACATTCTTGTGTCACACTCCTCTTGAGTGTGAGTTGGGCCTGGTGACTTGTTTCTAATGAAGATGATGCTGCAAAAGTATGGGATATCTCAAAAGTGATGGGACATCACTTAAACGTCACAAAAGACCCTGACTTTGGTCTTGGGTACCTCCTCTTATTCTCTAGTTCACTGGTTTTGAGAAAATCCTGTTGCCATGTTGTGATCTATCCAATGGAGAGACCCACACAGTAAGGAACCAGTGTCTCCAGCCAACAGCCAGCCAGGACCTGAGGCCTTCCAACCGTCATGTGTATGTGCTTAGAACTGGATCCTCCCCCAACTGAGCCTTGAGATGGCTGCAGCTTCAGAAGACAACTTGATCTGCTATAAAGAGACCCTGAGCCACAGGCATAAACTACTGAAATTTCGACTCACAAAAAGTTGTGAAATAATAAATTTTTGTTAGCAAGCCACTGAACAATTAGTTGTTTTAGGCCACAATTTTGAAACACTTTTAATGCAATAATAGATAACAATATGATTGTAAATTAAAACTACCCTGAGATATTCCTTATCACACATCAGATTGGCAAAAATTCAAGTTTCAAAAACAGTCACAATTATACATTGCTGCTGGGAAAATAAAACATTATAGCCTCTATAGAGAAAAATGTGCAGTATCTGACAAAATAATTATGCATGTACCTTTCAATCCAACAATTCCACTTCTAGGATTTTACATTGAAGATACATTCCAACAGTATAAAAATATAAATGCACGAAGTCCTTCATTGAACCATTATTTGTAAACTGTAAAAACAATACCCGAATGTAGGAGGTTGGCTAGACCCACAGAATACTATTATTTCACGTATCTATCACTTTGGAACAAACCACCTCAAATCTTAGTGACTTAAAACTACAACTTATTATTCTTAATGACTGGGCTTGGCTGAGTGGTTCTTCTTAGCCACAGGATATAGGCTGAGGTCACTCCACTGACCACATTCAGCTGAGTTCAGCTGGTGCTGGAACATACAAGATGGTCTCCTGTTCTCCAGGACCACTCTACATGGGGCCTCTCCCCACTCAGTCACCTCACCTGAGCTTCTTTAGAACATGATAGCTGCCTTCCAAGAGTGAGAAAACCAAATTCCATGGTCCTCTAAAGGTCAGGGTTTGGATGTCTGAGGGCATTGCATATGTCATATGCTATTGCTCAAAGCTAGCCACAACATCATCCCAAGTTCAAGAGGCTGTAGACTACCTCTGGCTAGGAGGAGCAGAAAATAAACATCTACCAAAACAATATGCAAGTACATAAAGAATAAGGGACATCTCCATGAACAAATTGTGGAATGACTGCAAGCATAAAAGCAAAGTTCAAAAGTGACACCTAAGATGCTACTTTTTCAGTAAGAAAGGAACACGTTTGCTTTTTGCCACTGTGACAAAATACCCAACAGAAACAACTTACAGGCAGAGACAAATTTATTTGGGCTTTTGATTTCAAAGGTTTCAAATCATGGTGATTCCATTGTTTCGGACCTGCGTGAAACAGAGCATAATGGTGGAGAGGGTTGTGCAGAGTAAACGCTTGCTCATCTCATGATGAGCTATCTCTCTATTAGAGAGAGAGATGAGGCTAGGGATAAGAAGTACCCTTCCAGGGCACACCCTCAGTGAACCTACTTCCCCCAAATAGGCCCTCATCTCAAAGTTTCCATCACCTCCCCACAATGCCAGCAGCTTGACCTTATCAGCAGATTAATCCATTGATGAAGTCGAGCTCTCATGGTCCAATCACTTGCTATGAGTCCCACCTCAGAAAATTGCTGTATTGGGGACCAGGTCCTTAGCACATGAGTCTTTGGGGGACATTCCAGGCCCAAATTATAACAAGGATAAATAATAAAAAAACACATATATCTATCTGCCTACTTGTTTTGCACTTTTGGAAAAAAATCAGGAAACAATACAATTGGTTACTTACAAAGGGAATGGGGCAGAAAGGATCAGGGAGGGAGGGCCTATCTCTGAATAAACTTTTTTGGATGGTGCTGACTTCGGAAACATGTTAATGTTTTACATGTTCAAAATATAAAATTAAGTTATCAAGGAAAAACATAAAAATGAATATGAAGACAAATGTACTCAGGAGTTACTCCAGATACTGAAGGGGAAAAATGTTTTATAGATAACATTAGAGGCATAATTGAAGACATTGCAATTACCAACTATATATAAAGGTTTTCTCTCAATGCTATCTTTCCTGAAACTGCACTGAGGTTAGATAATATCCTTGTTCTTAAGTAATCTACATTGAAGTACTAAAATGCATACTCTATGGAGCAATGAATACACAACTTCAAATGCTTCCAAACACCAAATGAAATATTAGTATGTTACAGTGTTCCCAAAATCTTAGTGCAATTTTAACTTTTGATAGTTTCTGAAATATAAATGCTACCAAATTACAGATTTATTTAAAAGTTTACTTCTAACTCTTACATTCATGTTTTGACTTTTGAACAGTAACAACTTTCTGATTTCAAGTTTTTGTTTCAGCAAACTTTTTTCATCTTCAGAGGGACTGAAACAAAAAGGGAAAAAGGAGAAAGCAAATGTAGCCAACTATTTTAAAATGGTGAATCTGGACAGAAGGCACATGGAAGTTTCCTGTACTATACTTGCAACTCTTTGGTAAGCTTGAAATTATTTCAAAATAAAATGTGTTTTTAGAAAAAAGTATATAATGGGAAGTGATTGGGATGTCTGTGTTCTGTACCTCGTTCAGGTTGTCTGATACCAAAGTTCAAGTTCACCCTCCTCCATGGCTCTACCTTTCATCTCGAGTAGGGGGATGGGTGTGCACTGACCCAGGCTCATTCTGTAACCACTGGGACCACCAGTGGCCAGGAGTGGGCAATCGGCCCATAGCTCAGAGCGGAGGAAGAGAAAGGAAAGGACTCCCACCACCCTTGGTCTTGAGAGACTCACTCTCTAATCCACTGAGCTAACCAACTCCAGACCTTTCCCTGAAGAGAACCGTGTAATAGGCGTGTAAAACGATGAAGGGGATTGCTTTGGAAACTTGTGTAAATAACTCTTTGGGCAGAAGAAAGATTGCCAACACCTGCTTTTTGTTTTCTGGTATTTATTAGAGCCACCCTGTAAGGAACCTCTAAGCTTCCTGGATCTCATTCACTCATCTGAGTTCATTCTTGGTTCAGGGTCAGCATGGGGATGGGGGGGTATGCTGGAAAAAGTTGTTAAGGATCAGAGGAGGGTCACTGACTCAGGGCTTTTAGGAGGTGAGGGTGGTTCAGAAAACCTCAACTAGATAATAATAATCTGGAGGCCAAATCTGGTTGTTCTCTGCTTTACCTAATCCTTTATTTTCAATTCCCATCTCCTCGTGCTGATTTATTAGTTCATATTCACCTACTTACCTATTAATAATTATTAGTCTCAAACTACCTCCAATCCTGGGAATAAAGTAATGAATAAGGTTGGTCTATGACCTTTGGAAGATAGAGGGACAGAAAATCTTATGGGGATAGTCACAGGTGCAGAGTCTCATAGGAGTAGGACCCAGCCAAGGAAATCCAGGTGAATCTTTGGAGTTGAATTAAAGATTCTGGGAATGGTGGGCAAAGAAAGATTCACCTAATCCTTTGCCACTCTAAAAGTGTGGTCCCTTGATCAGCACAGTCAGCATTACCTAGAACTTTCTAAAAGGCAGAATCTTGGGCCCCACCCTAGACCTTCTGAGTCCGATTCTGTGTATTTTTACAAGCTCCCCAGGTAAATTCTAAGCACAGTCATGTTTGAGAAGTCTTGGACTCTACACCGTTTTCAGGAAATCTCCAGTGGTTGACAGGCATCTCACTCCTAGTCTACAGGGGCGTCCTCTCAGTCACAGCTATTGCCACTGCTGATCTGAGATCCAGCCCTGGGCTCTCCTTCCCACTGTCCAGCTCACTTCCAACACCAGCCTCCCCAGTCATCCTGAGGTTTCTGGGAAATGAGAATTTCCACCCCCAGGAAGAGATAATGAGTCTAGGTTTCTTTTAACTGCAACACTGTCTGTGCTTTTTGACCTGGTAAACCAAGAGGATATGAGCCCAAGGGGGGGAAAAATTTCAAGAGAATATAATCATTATATTCAGATGTTGGATGTTTACAGTTGTGTCATCTTCAATCATAAACAATCAAAGGAGAAACAACCCAAATGCCCAAAGAAGGCTGGTATAGGGACATGGAGTTGGTTATTCCCAAAGTATTCAGCATAGCCAGGCTGCCTCCGGAGTCGGACAGGTCATAGTGTCATGGAAAGTTTCCAGGCTGGGAAGATGGGAAACCTGGGTCTACTAGTTTTAGTTCTGCTCCTCCAGACTTGCTCCCCTTAGCCCTTTCCTGTCTCAGGAATCTCTGTGATCTCTAAAATTTAAAATTCCATCTGTGCTCTGTGGTGTCCACAAATCCGTACAGAATAAGCCTGCCCTTCCACAAAGACCCTGGAAGGGCAGCGTGGACAAAGAAACTCAAGCAGAGCTGACAGTAACTGCACAGAGAGAAAAGATCATATATGGGACCATGCAAATTCAGTGATACTGGTCACAACTAATGTTTATTCAAGGCCCACTGTCACCAGTGCTGTTTTAGGTGATTTTACATGAATTAACTCACTTAATCCTCACGTCAACACTATAAAGTACAAAGTATTATTCCCCTGTTTTCCTGATAAGACTCAACAAGGAATTTGCCCTTCTGTTGGAAGGGGCAGAGCCCCATGGAGTGCCCTCAAGTTCTGACTCCAGAACTCACACACTTCCACTCTCCCCAGTGACCCTCACCATGTGCTTCCTGGACTGGCAGCAATGGCCCGCCCTGGGAACTTGTTAGGAAGACAATACTCTCCAGACCTATCAAATCAGAAACTGGGAGATGGGGCCCAACCATGACTATTTTTGCAAGCTCTCTCCACCCAGGTGATTGTGATGTGTAGGTAGGACAAATTTGCAAAACCTTTGCTTTAGCTACTTGCTGCTTTTAATACTCATAACAAGTAGGGATTAGAAGGAGGGATACCATTCCCACATTTAGTACCTCTACAAAAGTCAGTGTATCCAGAAATAGAAGAGAGAGAGGAAAGGAAGAGAGAAGACACTGGCCCTGGTGTATGAGGCTTGGAGAGGCAGGGGGAGAGTGAATAAAGAAGATCCCTGTGGGAACACTAGTCAGACCTTATTTCTTTGACTACTGTGCTTCAAGACTTATGGTGGCAGCCTGCTTTTGCCTGGTTGGCCAACCTCCTGTGTGCTGGGCTGCTGATTTTCTGGGCCCATGCATAAGAACTATTTTTAGCTCAGCCTTGATGGGACACGTTTGCTGGGTGCTGCCAAATCACAAGAACAATCACACCCTGGTAGCAGGCAGGCTATGCTTGGCTCATAGAGCATGCGGGCTGTCTGGGCTTGCACCCAGCCTCCACCCAGATGCTGGTCCCACCTGGACCAGCCCTAGGTGGGGAGAAAGAGATTCCAAGAGAATCAAGGCCAGGGCACATCCCTTCTCTGGCCACAGGATGCAGTGGTACATGGGCTCTCAAAAATTAGAGACACAGATAGCACTTTAACAATCCCTGGCCACCCAGTCAGTCAGTAAGTAGGTGGGATTCAGAATCCCAGGTTTCTTGAGTCCTTTCCCTGTAAATGTAAACAGTGCTTGAGTTCTCCAATGTTGGTTTATTTGCATTGTGTCTGTTTCTGCTATCAGCAGCTACAACAAACAAAAAATAAGCCCAAGGAATGCCAATGTCTTTTGTAACAGAGGCACCTTCCCAGGAGACAGTCTACAAATGGAGGCAGACACCTCCCTTCTGGAGACCCCAGGATTTCGGTGGACAGCAGCAGCAACCCAGAGAAACTGGCAAAGGGAATACAAATTGGGACTCCTGGTCACAATTGTTGGTAACATTTTAATACTAATCTCTCCCTAAGTGTTTAAAGTTTCTTCTCCCTTTTATCTAATATCTCATCACAATCTATCCAGAAGGGAAAAGGATGTTTTATTATTATTAATTATAAATATATTAGTAATAATAGTAACTGCTATAGTTGGTGTCAGGCTCTGTGTTTTACATTCATTAGCTCATTTAAACCTCAGCATAACCTCATGCAGTGGATAACATTAGCCTCATTTCACTAATGAAAAATGAAGGCTCAAAGAGTACCAGTCACTCAAGGTCACCAAGTCAGTGAGTATCAGAGCCAGGCCTGACAATTCTGAAAATCTGTGAGTTTAACCATATGGCACAGTCCCTCTAAAAAAGGAGACTGGTTGGGAGAGGAGGAGACTGAGAGATGGACAAACAGATGAGAGAGCTCCTTCACATAACAAGTAGGTTGTTTTGTGAATGAGGAATAAGCAAAACCTGTTCCTGGTAAACCAGAGCTGCTGGGGAGAAGTGACAGGGATGTAGATGTCACTCAGTGTAAGCAACAACAGCTGTTGACTCACAGTCAAGGTGCCTTGGAGGGCCACCACCAATGCTGCTGATGTGCAAGCACCACTTGAAGGTGAGTCCACTGACCAAGAGAGTACTGGACTAGACCATCCCTGTGTCCCTTCCAGCCCTGAGACTCTACAGCATGCAAACATTTAAATATCTTGAGGGTAGATACCACATTCAATATTCCCCACCTTCTGAGCACCCAGCACAGGCCTGCCTAGGCAGGGGTGAGAAAATGTTTGCTGGGAATGGTTTTTGCCTGTGATGAATTGATTTCCTCTGCATGGTCCTCAGAATAAGAAATGAGAGAGTGGCCCCTCTTTGCCACACTGGCAGATCTCAATTGCAGTACACAGTAGACCAAAGGAAAGTCCTCATTCCCTGTCTCCCTGGCTCCTAGATAGGGCAATGGGAGGTTGAGGGTAAGGAGAATTAATTGGGAATAAGAATGTGCAAACTCTAGGAAATGTCCTTAAAATGGAGCGTGTGTGTCTTTCCCTTTCATTCTGTCATCCTGCTGCATGAAAAACAGATACAATATTTAATGTGAGAGCAACATTCTTCAAGTATGAGGTGGAATCTATGAGCTAAGAATGGCAGATCAATAAGGTAGCAAGAGTCTGGGTCTGAATATCAGGGAGATGTCAGCAGCACTAGGTCCGGCACACACGTGAAGTGACAGAGAAAGAAGCTGTACTGTTATTCTGGGTTTTCTGTTACTTCCAGCAGATCCAATTTTAATTCTTACAAATTCGAAAAAAAAAGTCTGAACCAAATAAGAAGATGATTGTGAAAGTAAATCTGAATCCGCTATTGAGAGGTGAATAATTCAGAAGAGAAGGAGGAAGACAGAAAGAAAAAGAGGAGGAAGAAGAAGAGCAGGAAGAAGAGGAGGAAGAAGAAGAAGAGCAGAAGAAGAGGAGGAAGAAGAAGAAGAGCAGGAAGAAGAAGAAGGACATGGCAGAGAAGAAGGAGGAAGAATGGGAAGAAGAAGAAAGCAAAGGAGGAGGAGGAAGAAAAAAAGAGGAGGAAGAGAAGGAAAGAGGGAAAGAGATAAGGAGGAAGAAGAGGGGAACGATGACAGTGACGATGATGACAATGACAAGAGCATGTCTTAACCACCAGGTCACGCTATTATTGATGCTCAAGGTAGAAAGACTCTCCAACCCCCAGTGACTGTTCCAGTTCACCTGCTGCTGCCTCTCACCTGAAGTGCTGGGCCCCATCTCCGGTGTCTGTCTCAAGTCTCTCCTCCCCTCTGCCTGATCCTTATTGCAGAGTATTGTCCAAGTTAGCAATATCAGTCCCTTGCTCAATATCCCTCCAGGGTTCCCTTGTGTTTCAGAGTAGAAAAGGACTCCTTAGTTAGACATTTGCCAAAAATCGATACCTAATCTCTTCCCACTCTATACCTACTCCCCTCCTCATTTCCCCTGTACACTTTCCTTTTCAAGAAGGACGAATGTACCTGCCAATCCTCTGCCCAGATCCCTCTGCACTCCCTAGTTTCTCCTCCATGTTTTGCCATCATCCCTGAGCACTGACACCTCGTCTGCCCTTAATGGCTCTGGTCAAATGCCCCCCTTCTGAAGGAATGACTCTCAATTCTCCTTGCTCCAGCAGGAATCAATCTCCAAAGCCCACATATTTTCTACAACACACAAGTGCCTCTTCAGAACCACCCCCCAAGGACTGTCGATGGCAGAAAGACTCAGGAAGAACAGGAGAAAGAGGAGGAGGGGCATGAGGACAACTTCTTTCTCCGTGAGGCTGCTGACTAGGACTAGCCACTGTTCCAACCACCCCCCAGGGCTCCCCAATGCCTCTTGGTCTAAACTCCTTAGTGTAAACTCCTTAGTGCTCTATAATTTGGCCTTTTCTTTCTCTTCATTCCTGAAGAGGTGTCCCATGCAAGGTACACTAAGGAACACTAATGACATAGCCCATGATTTCCCACTTTTGACGTTGTGTATTTTTGTAACCTACATGTATAATCTTCTCTTTTGCCCTAACCATGCTCCCCATTTTCCAGGTATCTGCTCATTTTCTTATCCTATGGAACCTTCTAGATCCTGGCAGTCAGATGGCATCTTGCCCTCTTTGGAATTCTTCCTGTCTTACGGAGAACTCTTCATGTTATTTCTCATCCTTTCTATCCTCTACAGTCTAGGTGAGCTTGGAAAGATGATTTGAACTCTGAATCTCAGTTATCTCATCTGGAAGAGGTAGAACGTGACAACAGTGATCTCCCAGAGGTTTCCAGAAGAGACTAAGGAGAGGACCTGTGACAAGGTCTTCTATTTTGTAATATGATGCAAATTCTAGCTGCTGTTTTTATTAAATCTTGAAAAAAAAAAAGTCCTTTTAAAGGTTATAGTAATGTGTGTATACATTATTTAATTCTTATGACAGCCATAGGCAATAGGTATTATCATTATTACCACCCCCACCCCTTTTACCATAAAGGAACCTAAGGCACAAGTAAGTGACATAAACAGGCCACTGATTCAGAGCTAGTAGGAGCAAGATCTGGATCTTGGCAGTCTGCTTTCAGAGCCCACACTCTGAAAGCCTCTAGCCATACTGCTTCTCTCTGGGTATCCTCCTCCCTTTCCAACTGCGGGTTTTACAGTTGAAGAAATTACTGTTCAGAGAAGTAAAGTGATTTTTCTAATGATGGCTTGGCAAGACTTTTAATGGTCCACACTAAATCTTCTCACTCACTCAAGACAGTTGCTTGGTCTCAAGTGGATCCCACCTCTCTGCCTTATAGGAATCCATGAAACCTTCTGCTTTCTGCCTGGATATGATTTGAGTGTGTCCCTTAGAGTTTCATGTTCTGGAAGCCTTGGTCTCAGAGTAGTTGAGAGGTGTTGGAGCCTTTAAGAGGTGGGACCTGGAAGGCAATTAGTTCATTCTGAGAGCCGTCCTCAGAAGGGATTAACATAGCCCTGTGGTATCCCCGTTAGCTCTTGTGAGGCAGAGTTGTTATAAAAAGAAAAAAAGAAGAAAGGAAGGAAAGAAGAAAGAAGGAAGTGATTCTGGGTTCTGAATCTCTCTTGCTTCCTCTGTCACCATGTTGTTGCTTCTGCAGGTGCTCCCACCATTGGGCATTGTGATAGGACTCACCAGGAGACCCTCACCAGGGGCCCAACAGATGGCATTGCCTGATCTTGACTTTCAACTCCAGAACTGTGAACTAAATAAACCTTTTTAAAATAATAAAGTAGCCAGCCTCAGTTATTAAAATACAAAAGATGAGACTAAGATAGGTTCTTATCAGGGAAGAGTAGCATTGTTTGTTGGTCCTTGGAAAAAAAAGGGAAGGGAGATTTTCAACTCGCTTCCAGCAAAGGCAAGTGGAAGAGACCATGTCAGCCTCCTGACCTATTTCCTATCACCTGCAGGTCATTGGCCTCCAATAGAGGCCCTACAGTCCACCACTGTGGATGCATTTCAAGTCACTCCCCAGGAGACTGACCCCAAGGTGACTGACATGCCTTCATGTACACAAATTCAGCCCAGAATTCTAGGACTAAAAATCTGACTGATCAACATATTCATGGGAATCATTTAAAGACAGTCCTGTAGAAGGGGCAGTAAGGGTCCTGGAATTTGGAAACCATTTCCGGCCCTGCCATTTCCTAACTGAGTAACAGTATGCAAATTTCTTCAGCTGGCTGAGTTTTAATCTCCCTGTCTATAAAGAGATAGGAAACAAGCTGTTCGAATCTAATGCCTAAACTGGGGTAGGCACATACAAATTTACATGCTTAATCTACTCCAGACTTGAGAACTCCTCTTAGGATTTTTTACCTACATCAATGTAAAGACAAAGGAAGAGTTTAAATCCAGCTCAAGAGCCCACCAGAGACTTGACCCCAGTACTCTGAGTCTTTCGCTATGTGGTGAGCATGTGCTTTTGCCTTATCATGCAAGCCCTTTCAATTTCTGCTCTGAGAGACTAGATGAACTCGTTTCTGATTGATGTGACTTTCCTCTGCCTGGCACACAATAAACTCAGCTTTTGTCCCCCACACCAACTCTGGTAATGTTCATATTTTTATTTGACGGTTACAACTCCTCATAGAGTAAGGTAATGAGTTGTGTTGTATAATAAACTTAAAATCAGTGGTAGCATATTAGGAGCCCAGCCTCAGTGATGGAGTACTGCCATAGCATAAAGGAAGTCCTGGATTTGATCCACAGCACTACAAAAATAAAATTTAAAAGAAGTGGTTAACTAGCAGGTGCAGCAGTAGTAGTATTGCTATGGTATAATGTTGTTGCAGACTTGTGTTTTCCCCTGGAGGGTCTGAGTGACTGAGAGCAGGGCCGTGTCTCGTTCACTTCACACAGCCCCGGCACACAGTTCCTGGCATAGGTATGAAAATGAATGTGAAAGTCATTTTTAAGTGGTATGCTCCCTATAAGTGTGACTTACCACTTTGTTATGAATAAGTCTGGTAGAATTGAACTGAACAGAACCTCTGTCTGGTCCTGAGGACGTAGGAGTGGGAAAGGAAGCTCAGGGATGGGAGTGCATGGAGATAGTCCTGGAACTCAGAGAAACCAAGACCTGCATGAGAAGTTGAGGGATCTTCATCAGGTGGACTGCAGCACATGGGACAGGTCAATTGACAAACGAGAGGAGGAGTTACAGCCTGCTGGAGCCCTGGAGCTACTAGGGTTGAGTCTGGACTGGGCTGAAGTAGCAAGTAGGAATGAGGAGATGGAACTGACGTATTTCCTGTGTTCTCTCTGGTATGAAATGGGCTCTCAGGTTGTATTAGACTATGTCCCCTCCAGTAGGTGGTGGGGCTGTGCCTGCTCACCTCTGAAACAATGCTGCTCACACAGGTCCCCTCTCCCCCCTTCTTGTGATTATACAGAGGGAACTTACCAGAAATCTCGTGGTGGCTCATCAGAGTTCAAGGGTTGGCCAGGGCTACTGAAGCAGTGGTGTAGTTAATGTCCCTGTGACTCAGCACTTTTCTGAGTCCTTAAATGCATAATACTACCACCTTGGTTACCTTGAAGATCATTGAGGAGGTTATATATTGAAAACCTTAAGAAGTAAATAGAAATTACTGAGTATATGCCAGGCAACTGTGCAGGTACAGAACATACAAGATGAGGCAGGACACAGATCCTACCCTTAAGGAGCTCCCAGTTTGGTAAAGAGAAGAGAGAGAAAGATAGAAAATGACCCTGCTGTGTGATATAAAATAAAATTATGCCAGGTGTGGAGTCAAACACCCGTAATCCAGCAACTTGGAAAGTTGAGGTAGGAGAATCACAAGTTCAAGGCCAGCCTCAGCAACTTAGCAAGACCATATCTCAAAATAAAAAATAAGGAGGGCTGGGTGTGGCCCAGTGGTTAAGCACCCCTGGGTTCAATGCCAGGGTACAAATAAATAAATAAATAAATAAATATATATGTGTGTGTGTGTGTGTGTGTGTGTGTGTGTGTGTGTGTTAGCCAATGTAGATTAATAGTCATTAATAAAAATTGTGTGTCATATTGTATTATATTACTATTATATCATACATGTATTATTTTATTGCTGGTTTTATATTTATGACAAACTCAAGAAGTAGTTATTATTATTCAATTTATAGAGGAGGAACCTAAGACCTAGATTAACATCTGGCTATGGGTCATAAGTCAATGAGAGGCAGAGTGATAATGTCACACTGGTGATCTGCACCAGTGCAATAATGAGCAAGAGTTTATCATCCAGCTCACAAACCCAACCAGAGACTTGACCTTCACTCTGGGGGGTAAAAGTGTAACAGGGAACTTTGGGAAGGAACGACAGAGTTCCTATCGGGCAGGCTGACTTTACATCCTACTGTCCTACTGTTTGGCTATCGCCACTCAGTGATGGACATCAGGGGACCACAGAGAAGGATCCGAGGAGCCCCTGACTGTCCCCATTCATCACCAGTCTACTCATGTTTCTTGAGAATCTGTTCTTTGTCAGAGACTGCTAAACTGTGGGAAATCAATCCCCCAAAAGGGGAAAACATGGCCTTTTCCTTTTGCAAAGCAAATATTCTAGAGGAGAAGAAGAAACCCCAAATAAACAAATAAAACAAAAATAAATACCTAGGTAACTTGAATGCATTATCTGTGCTAGGTACGATGCAAGGGACATTATAAATATTTTTAAATCTTGGAGATGCTCCTGTAGGATCCTATCAGTATCATCAATTTACAAATGAGGAAATAGAGGCTTGAGAAAATAAAATTATTTTCCCAAGGTCCCAGAGCTAATAAAATACTAAGCAAAGATCTAAACTCCAGTGTATGAGATGTGAACCAGACTCCGCTCAACAAACTGCAATGTCTATCTGATGACTAAAGACCTAGCTGCGGATAGTGATGGTGAAGTGTGGTATTCGGGAGAAGGCCCATTAAGATGGAGTGATTGAAGATGGCCTCTGCAAGAGATTCGGCAATATCTAATCCCAGGCTGGAATGATGGCTGAGCAGCGTTAGGACATTCTCGTTAAGACCAACTTCCCCATCACCGCCAGGAACTCAAATCTCATGGAAAAAGAGAGAGACAATAAATACACTGTGGTAAATGCTAAGATTGAACTCACTCCCTCGAGGTGGACTCGGGAGGAGGAACAATGAGGGAGGCTCAAATTTTCTGGAAGGGTGGGTGATGGGCAGATGAGTAGGTCCCAGAGACAGCTTTGCTGAAATAAAATTTGACTCTTGAGAGAGGAGTAGAGTCCAGATGGAGGTGTGCAAGAACTTTCCAGGCAGATGTACTGCACAAGCTTTGAGTTTGCAATAAGCCTTGACTGCCATGCTGAGGAGTTTGAACTTGATTCAAGAAACAAGGTTGTGAAGAAAGCCCAGACCAAGAACACTGGAGACCCAGACCAAATGCCTATTGTGTGTCAGGCAGCACTGGGGTCAGGGGAGGAGAAGGCCATGAGCTCACAGGAAGGGGGAGCTGAGGCAGGCTGGGCAAGGGGAGAAGGGTTCTGACTCAGTTTGGCAACTTTCCTGGTCTTTTCAGGCACCCTGCTGGTGCTCAGAAAAGGTAGCCAGGGACTTCTGCATGAAGATGACCCCGCTTCATGGGGTGAAGGTGGTAGAACATGTGACTCTAGGTAGCAATCACTGAATCTCTGAACTGGCAAAGTCCCCAGCCTGGTCAGCTGGATGCTTGCAGGATGATCTAAGAATGCATTCTTGACCCCCAATAATACTAAGAGCATTGAAATCAGACTCGCATTTGAGTCTTAACTCTCTCTCCTATTACACTTGTATAAATGACCCTGGACCTGTTACTTTACCTCCCTGTTACTTCGTTCCTCTTCTGTAAATAGAAATAACAATTGCTTTCTACTCTACTGGGTCATTTTGGGGGCACATATCATTTGAGAGCACATAAGATCACTCATTTATGTTAAATGAGACAATTCAGGAAGGCATTTAGCAGTGGACTGGCAGTAAGAAGGGCATTCAATAAGCAGGGACAATGGTTTATTTAAAAGGAAAAGAAAGAAAGAAAAGGAAAGAGGTTTCTGTACAATTAGGGTGGTGGAAGGGAGAAGAAACCAACTAGATGAAACCATTGAAATGCATACCCTCAGTAAGGGTAATTTGCCTACTCAAATCCCCAAGTCTTAGAGTTGGGAAATAGCCATTTTCCCCAGTGAGAAGATGCAAATCAGTTTATTTGCCTAAAAGACTACATTTCTTCTCCCTTCCGCTTTTTTTCAAAGAGATCTGCACTAAGGGGAGAGATCTCACATATGCTGAATACCTACTGTATACCAGGCCCTTGATCAAGATCTTCCTTTTCTGTGCCCACCCCACTCTGTTGGGGCATACACTCTAGGAACTTCCTTTTTGTACAAGAGGGACTCAGACCAAGGCTGAGAGCTGTGCCCACATCCCTCACTCAGCAGTGAAGGATCCTGGCTTTGGACTCCACTCTGCTGAAGCAATTGTAAAGGCTTGGAGGACTCCTTTCCTGGACCCAGCAAACACACAGCCTGGCTTCTGAGACACCACTCAGCCGAGACCTTCTTGAAAGTGCTTGACCAAGGAGTGTGGTCATCACCCCCCACTGAGGTGCTTTCTTTATTAGTTCTACTTCCCTCCTTCGAGGAGGCAATGCAATTGATCACTGGAGCTGAGAGCCCCTGGGTGGTGTCAGCAGAAAAACTAGCCCAGTTCCAGGCCACCAGGCCCCACCCGGAGCTCTGGTTCGCTCCCTCCCCTCACAGAAACTTGCACTCAATTGCTCATTTGCATGAGTTGGACAATTTCCTCAGCAGCCCTCCCATAGAGTAGCTAAAAAGGGAAACTGTAAAAGCCCAGTCCACACTGAGACTCTTCTTTCCCAACAGTAGTGGAACAGGTTTCCGTTCTGGAGAAAGACCGAACTGCATTAGAGTTCAGCAGAGAGATGCACAAGCTGTGGTCTTCAGCTGCTTCTCTCCTCTACTCACACCTCCAATTCCTCATTTGTAAAATAAGAATGTAATATCGCTTGATTCATGCTTCATGGGTTGTTTCAAGGACTGAACCCAAGGAAGTCAGGAAAGGAAGCAGAGAATGAGGTTGGTTGGTTTATTAGGTAATTCATGGGTCCCAGGACATGCATGGACAGTATTATTTGATCATCACAGCAACCCAGTGAGATAAACAATAATGCTCCTATTTTAAAAATGAGAAAATTAAGTTACAGAGAGTTTTACTCAAAATTTTATAGCTAGTAATTAAGTATAAGTAGGAGCAATAATTCAAACCAAGATTCAAACCTCGAAAGCCAGACACTCTTTCTTCAATCTTTCTTATTGCTTCTACGAATTCTTCCTCTATCTTTTTTCTTAGAAATATTTCTCTACACAACCACCTAGGAAAGAGAACAGACTGAATTAATGATACCAATCAGAATAGTAGACCCAAGATTTGAGCCCTGTTTTGTTTTGTTTTGCTTTGTGAACCCAGGGGCACACTGCCCCTGAGCTACTTCTCCAGCCCTTGGTATTTTTTATTTTGAGACAAGATCCTCCTTCCCAAGTCTGGCCTCCAACTTGTGACCCTTCTGCCTCAGCCTCCAATCTGGGATAAAGACATGCTCTGCCACACTGACCGAGCCCTGTTTTTTTGTGTGAAATCTCAGCCCTAAACGGGAAAAATTTTAGAGAGGAAAGAAGGTTCAGAAAGCAAGAGAGTCTTTCCTCTATGAATTTATATACTGAGGGTCAAGGCCAAACCACAGGCTAATTTTTAATCCCTGAAGTATGTCCTGTAAATGGAAAGAAATATCTCAAACTTTTCCACGTACTCCCATTTCATAGGTGAAGTTTCAAATCTCACTTGGAGACCGAGTTCAAATCTTTGGTTCTGCCGTCTTAACAAGGAGAATTTGGACAAAGCCCTTTGCACCCTCAGTTTCCTTGCCCATAAAATAGGCACTATAAAAACACCCCTGCCTCCAGGACTTGGTGGAAGAGTAAACCAGATTGGGCAGGTGAGGGTTCAGGGCCCTGCCTCACTCCCAGAAACTGCTCAGCAAAACCAGTGCTGCTGCCATCCATTAACCCAGTGATTAACTTATAACCCTGGTTCCTAAAATCTCTTTTCTCTGATGGGAAGGTCGTTTGAAAATGTGAACTTTTCCTTTTCTGAAGACTTCCCATGGTGATCTGTCCCCTTAACTACAGAGGTGTCAAGGAATCATTGTGAATCAGCCATCAAGTGTAGGCTGTTTGACGTGACTGTGGGGTTAACTTACAAGTGACTAATTTTTGGAGGCGCTTTTGTACCCTTCCCACTGGTGGCACCATGGCTGGCTGTAATTACTGCTGATGAGTTTGCAGAGGGGCTCATTAAAGTGTCGGTATTAATATCCATATGAATACTTTCAACAAAACCTTTTGTTCTTGGAGTAGGGGGGTGTGGGAGGTAGTTACAGGAACTGTCTTGCTTTTCCAAATTTAATTGTCTAAATACAGTGCTGTCTCAGCAATCCAGAGCATTTTTTTTTTTTCTTTTATTCCCCCCTCTCTCTCGCTTAATAGAGCTCTGCCAAAAACCTACTCTGGCAACAAGAATGATTAGTTTGTGTTTAGTAAACTTGCTAGATCAGAGTCATTTTATCCCAGCAGGGCAGGGGTTTGAAATGTGCACTCTTTAAACCAGTTTGAACTGCTGTTTATTAGACACAGTCTGGGGCACAGACTGTGAGGGTTATAATGAAGAGGAGCACAAGAGCTCATAAAAAGGCATCTTCCTTTCAGCGGATGCCTGGGGGTAGGTACTCATGAGCATACTGATCACAGGTTTCCTAAAGATAGACCCTTCTCCCTTCCAGAGTCTGCTGAGTTAACAGTACCTTAGCAGAGTGCTCCACATCGTACAAAGCTTCCTTAAGTTAGTCCTCATCACAACAAATAGAAGGAAGAACTGGTGCTAGCATTATCATTTTGCAGCGGGGAATCTGAGTTTCTGAGAAATCCAGTGATAACATTGGTATCAGACTCAGGCTCTTCTGATTCCAGAGCATGAGCTCTTACTTTTCTCTACTATTGACTGCAGTTGGGGGTTCCAGGAACCCCACTCTCAGGTTATCACAGGACCATGGAATTTATAACTGGAAGGGACTTGTAGGTAGGGATAACCAAATGTCCTGGTGTCCATGGGAGTGAGGAGATTCCTGGGTTTTGGTACTTTTACTTTTAGAACTAGGATAGTCCCAATCAAATAAGGATGAGCTGCTCATCCTGTATGATGTAAGGTTGGGGAAACTATCAAAAAAGATAAAAAATGCAAAAGTTTCTAGACTAATTGGAAGTATTCTTATTACCTCTTCTCCTCTAAATTTTCAGAAGAGGAAACTGAAACTGAGAGGGTAAATGATTTACCCAGGTTCATATAGCTTCTTTGTAGACAGAGTAGAAAGTACAAACCAGAAATTGGGACTCTTATACCACTCTTTTCCAATAAGTGAAGCTGCAAAATTCAAGCCAAAGAGCACTTATTGAGCTCCTACTGTTTAAACATCTAGACTGTGGTTGTAAAATCCAGGAGAAATAAAAGGTGTCTAAGGTAGCATTACCTAAGACAACTCTCCTTGATAATAAAAATGTTCTGTATCTATGGTGCCCAATATACTAGTCACTAGCCATATGGGGCTGTTGAAATATGGGTAGTATGATAGAAAACCTGAATTTTAAATTTATTTAATTACTTTTAAATAGCCAAGCACAGTAAGTGGTCACCATATTGGAAATACAGATCTAATGAGTATGATTAGTGTTTCAGATGCATTTTCTCTCACACAGAACAGATCCTATAGTGTGCACATATTCCAAAAGAATTTTTTAAGGGAAGGGAAGATGAGGGCAGAAAATAATCATCATTCATGGATGGCATACTGTATGTAAGAACAGAAGTAAATCTTAGTTCACTTACTCCTCCAAGGCTGGGCAATGGGCATTATCTATCCTAATTTTTTTTTTTTTTCCCCCTGTGCACCTGTTTTATTGTTCGCATCAGGAATGCCCGACATGGAACATGATTGTGAAGACTCAGCTGTGCTAGGAGCTATTACTTAGGTACAAATACAGACATGATTCTCTGGTGTAATAAATACTCAACATGAGGCGGGTCCCAGGTCTCTGGACTCTAGGTCTGCCTGGTGGACCTGCCGGGCCCTGGACCCGCGTGATATCTCGACCCTGAAGCGCCACGTGGAGGGGGAGTCCGTGGTCCCAGGGGACCCCAGGGCGCCCCTGCAGAGCCCCCAGCCCTCTGGACACCCTCTAGCCAGGAGGAAGACTGGAATTCCCAGAAGGTCCATGGTCCGCAGCGGTGGGGCGCTCCTGCCCCTGGTCCCCTGGCCCCTGGCCGTGCAGCGGAGCCTAGATGACCTTCTTCAGCTTGTCTACAACACCAGCACGAAGGCCCCGCCCATGCCCCGCAGCACGTTGGACCAGGCGCCCTTGAAGAAGGCCTTGCAGCTCTGGTCCTTGAAGATCTTCCTCCAGCTGTCCACCGTGCCCGTGTACGGGATGCCGGCTCCTTTGCGCTCCGACTGCATCATCATGCGCCGCCGCACCGTGTCGAAGGGGTAGGAGGCCACGCCAGCCCCGGCCGTGACGGTCTGCGCCATCATCCAGCTCACCACGATGTGCGTGTTCTTGGGGTCGGGCAGCACGCCCTTGGCCGTGTGGTCCACCCCAAAGTAGGTGGCCCGGTAGATGATGATGCCCTGCACGGACACGCTGAAGCCCTGGAACAGGCCGAGCACGCCGTCCGACTTGGTGATCTTCACCAGGCAGTCGCCCAGGCCCTTGAACTCACGCTCCTCGGTGCCCGACTTGCCCACTTCGGCCGCCAGCCGGGTCCTGACGAAATCCACGAGTAGAGGAAGCAGAGCGAGGTGGCCCCCGCCGTGCTCCCGGAGGCCAGGTTGCCGGCGAAGTACCTCCAGAACTGGGTGTGCTTGTCCACGCCCCCCAGGAAGACCTCCTTGTACTTATCCTGGAAGGCGAGGGTCAGGCTTGCGTGGGGAAGTAGCGGATGACGTTGGCTAGGTTGCCCCTCCAGAAGGACGGTACGCCCTGCTTCTTAGAGATGCGGAAGATGCAGTCCACGATGCCTTTGTACTGCTTGTCGGCCGCCATCTGCTTGCTGGCATGTTGCACCCGGGGGTCCTTGCAACGATGCTGTCAATCACTGCGATATTTAATGCAACCTCTGAATGGCTGCACAGGCTCAGCCTAGCTTACAACTACGCGGCTGTGTGGTTATTACAGGGCATCGGCGGGACACCTACAATGGGGGGGGGGTACTGACCAGTGGGCACTGACAACGGTAAGGGTCACACAGAAAGGTGCAACCCGGAGGCAGCCCAAGGCGACCTATCTATCCTAATTTTATCAACAAGGAGAGTAAAACCCAGAGGAATTCTATAAACTGCCCAAGGTCTCACTCATCAATATAGAATGGGAATTTGAGCCCAGATCTGAATCTAAATTATGTCCACTCTAACATGTATCTTAAACTTCCTTGTGTATGTGAAACATTTATGCCTCTCATTGGATGCTGGAGGGCTATGGGCAGTGAGTCTTCATTTCTAACAAGCTTCAAAGGGATATCAAGACTTTAGGTTCATGAACTATATTTTGGCTAATATAACACTCTCTTTATAAAGCAAAATTTCTTCTCTTCCTCCAAATGTCATTAAATACCTACAGAAAGGGGAAGTTACAGTTGTAAAAATAATTACTAAAGTTCTGAGAAAGCAAGTGTGCCCTTGTTGACTTGGAAGAGAGCACCTTTGACATTGGAGATGTGAGGGACTCATCTTCAAGGGAGGAGAACCAACATGTAGTCACACCTCAGTCTAACCCAATGGTACAACCACCCAGGGAAGGACTTTCAATCAGAGCATGGGATAGTCCAAAAAATATGTGCTTTGGGATGAGGTGGGTTTGGGGAAGAATCCCAGTTCTGATTGTTGCCAGCGACATGACCTTGGGCAAGTCACCATCATCCAACCCTCTGAGACCCTGTTTTTGCCTTGACGAAAATTAGGACAGGAGTTGAAACTCATGGGATTGTAGTAAAAATGGTAGGGGCAGAAAGGCTGAGATACCTTTCCTCAGCCATCGGAAGCATCCCTCCTGACACTCCTATAATAAAAGACAGGTTAACAAGAGAGTAGCGTATAGATTTATATAATCAAAATTTTATCTGACACACAGGCTTCATAAATCATGACCCAAAGATCCACAGAAAATTGTTCATTTTTATTCTTAGATTTGATAAAGAAAGGAGTTATGTAGAGATATGATTGGATACAAAGTGTATGATGTTATGGTAATGAACTGATGGGGAACCCAGCAAGAACTGTCTTTCCATAGTCTTCTTGGCTTCTCTGCAGCATTCCTTCCTCCCCAGTCTAGGGCAGGACCCTTCTGAAATGAGGGTCCTCAAAGAAGAAGATAGATGGGAGAGATTGACCTTTCTTAGTTTTGTAGCTTACTTTGGGGCAGATGAGGTGTAGTTACTATGACTTTGGATAAGAGGAATTCTGGATTCTCTGACTTGCTTTGGCAGAGAAAGAGGTGGGAGACAGGAAAGCAAGAGAAGGTCAGGGAGGACTTTGCTTCTGAGGCCATCAGCATCCTTCATTTCCCAGTACGGAACAAGCCAAACCACCATGTTATGTTCTGAGCCCAGCAAAACAGAGAAATCACACATGCAAAGTGTTTGACTGAACCCAGTCTCAGCAGATGGCTTGTAGTTCTTCCTCTCTCCTGCATTTCTGCTTCACTCACCTCTCCTGGGCACTCTTCCCCAAAGGCAACTCTGAGTGGTGAAGAGAGGATGAGCCACAGTCTACCCTTTACCCCAGTCAGCCTCTTGTGGACCTTGACCTCCAGAAAGGCTGGACGCTCCACCAGGCCACTAACCCTGTTATCTTTACATTCTTCCCCAAGGGTCTGCAGTGGAAATTCCTCCATTTTATCTCTGCATCCCAACTAGATTTAAGACACAGGGGAGACAGGGAGAGAGAACAAGTCTAATTCACTAAAATAATCTATGCTGAAATCCAATAACTTTAGTTAAAAAAAAATTAATTACATGATTTCTTCGACAGGCAGCAGCAGAGTTCACATCAAGGGCCCGTGTTTTAGTTGAATGTGATGTTTTTCCACACTTCAGAAAAGTCTTAGGGGCAAGGCTTAACGTTAATATAAAAGGAAGACCACTGTCTTCAGCAACCATTTCCACTGAGGAAAGTGACCTCCAACTCACTATCTACTGTCCATCTTCCCAAGAGCTTAGCCAGGAGGGGTGTCTCTCCATGAGGATTCCCCTGTCTCCTAGACACCTGGCTTTCTGTGTGAACAATACCAACACTCTTGGCTATATGTAAACTGTCAGAGTCTCACCTACTGAACTAGAAAATTGTAGGCTTGCTTTTTCACCCATCCCAGCACAGTGAATGTCATATATATGGAGTTCAAAACACACAAGTAGGCATTTGTTAAAATGTACTGATTTGTTTGTTTATTTCTTCGTAGCAGATTGCAATATTGATTTCAATTCTACAGCCAAACCCACACCATGGGTAAGCACCCTCCATGCCCCTACCATTCTGTTTCTCTCTCTCTGTCTCTCCCTCTCTCTTTCACACACACACACACACACACACACACACACACACACACACACACAAGTTTCTGCTGCTGCTGCAGATCTTGAGTGAGCCTGGGGGGAAAAAAAAATCTCAACTGCAAAAGAAGTTTAAAATAACGTTTCAAAGCATAAGTTCTTTATTTTAACAAGAAGGAAAAAAGGAACGAAGGCCCCATTCTGAATTGACCCTATGTGTTTTTCTTCTCTAAGTGTGCAAAGAAAACTAGATTAAGATTAAAAAGTTGGCGGAAGGCCATTTAGATACGCCCAGAAATTATAGCTCAGCTGCTAATGGTTACTCAGCTTACATCTGATTAAGGTTTTCCCTGCAACTGAAAATTGTTTCCCACTCCAGGCCCAGCTGGACCCAGACAGTCCTGGGCCTCCCAGTAGTGGGTCTTCCCAAGGTCCAGGATCCAGGCTGGGGGCCTGGAGATCCTGAGCGCCTGTCATTTCCCTTGCCTCCCTCCTTCCTTCCTTCTCTCCTGGCAAAGACCGTATCCTGTTGCTCTGAGAAAGGCCCAAGAGAAAGGCCAGCAGCAAGTTATTGTGCTGGGAACGAAGACAAATGAGTCCCTTTTCTGTGAGGCTCCTGGCATCCTGTTGGAGGAAGGAAAGGACAATGCTTTGAGGGAGCTGGCTTTGCTGACCCCCTCCTGACAGCTCTCCCTCCCCTTTCCGGTGCAAGTCTGTCAGCCCCAAAGCCCCCACTTCCTGAGCGATCATTAGATGCACGTGTGAGGTATGTGGTTCCCCATGCCCAGGGCAGATTCCTGGCCCAAGCTCAGGAAGTGCAGCTCAAAGAGCCCTGGCTGAGGACCCTGAGCCAGAGGAGAGTTTTGGCTCCTTTCTCTCCCTGCCAGGGTGGCAATGCCAGATCACTTCACATCCCAGGGCCTCTGTTATGGCATTTATCTAAGTATCTTCTGTGAAACTGCAGGCTGCATCCATGGTTTCAAAACCCACCTAGGCATCAGAATCACCTGGAGAGCTTTGGTGACACTAGGCTCTCGGCAGGCATTTCATCACCAGAGGTGTTCTGTAATGATCTCGGTCCCCCTGAAATAAAAGATGATCCCTTCCTCTCCCCTTACCAAGCTCTTTGCTAACCCTGTTCAGTCAATGGGTGGCTGGCAGATGGATAGGCACAGCACATGGAAACAAGAAGCAGTAAGCAGGAGTGATGAGGAGAGCAAGTCTCAGAGATAGACTCTGAGCAAGCAAAACCCAGACGCACCACTGGACAGGGGACATCAGGCAGAACTTGGGACCACTGGGTGCTTCCCTTTATTTATCTATAAAATGGGATTAATAATAATAATCATGACTTTCCAGGATTGTTGGAAGGAGAGTTGAATCCTTAGGTTAAAAGCCTTTAAAATAGTATTTGATAAGTATAGTAAGTAGTACTATTATAGTTATCCCAGAAGTTCACAGGCATATTTCTCCATCATTGCACATGAAAGGAATGTTTTCTTCTGGTGCTAGTATCAGGCCAAGCACTGGTGATCTAGGAATGAATAAAACACATTCCTGCCTTCCAGAAGCTTTCAGGTTATCCAGGGACTTGGACTCACAAAGAACCCAATTGTCACCAGCTGTGTTTTCCAAAGAAGCAGACTCAGAAGGTGTTTAGCACACAGGATGTTTTAGGGATGTCATGGGAGGAATACCTGTGGAAAGGAAGAAGATGGAGGCAGAGCTGGCAGAGTGAGAAAGCAATCCATGAAGCAGGCCCCAGAACAATGCTGCTCCCCACCAGGAGTTTTGAAACTAGAGCAAAGTTAGACCAAGATAACTAGAGGTCTTTATGCTCTTTGATCAACTGGCTACTGGACCACTGGTCTTGGGCTGCTCAGAAAGGGGTGTGACCTTGGATGAGGCATCTCTTCCCTGTAGGTTTACACCTGACCACACTCCCAGAAACTGGGGTGACGTGTGCTTCATGGAAAAGGGTTCTGGGTGGTGCATCGAGTGTCTACTTCGAATTTGGGGTAAATTGTGATAAAAAAACAAGAAGTACAGAGAAGATGAGCAGTTAATAATAATATATTTGAAACACCTGGTATTTATTTTGATGGCATTTTATGACTTTCAAAGCTTTTTCTAAATACTAAATCTTACTTGTGACTTGCATTCTAGGGTCTCAAGGAAAGTTGGGAAACCATACATGGTAAAGAAAAATATTCTGGATTTGGAGCAAGAGACAACACCCTGAATCCCAGCCCTGTCAATGTTTAGCTGGGGTTCTATGGACAGATTTCTCATGTTTACTAGGTCTGCTCTGAAAAAGAACTGATCACACATAATTTGAAGATTTGCAATAAGTTTAATTAAGTGATAGAGTGGTGTATCATTGAAACTCAAAAAATAATATCAATAATAAAACAACTTCTAAAATAAGCAACAATAAACATTATCTTCCATTTTACAGATGAAAATACTGAGACCCATAAAAGTGAGATACTTTTCTAAGGGATCAGAGTGGACTACAGGTAGATCCAAGACTCTTGTCTACTAAGTTCTGTAGCATGTTGTGACCATATAGTTTGCCATCTTACCAAACACAATGGCGCTCTCTCTCAAATTTTATCCTCCAAGGTTTCATTTTCTTTCCTGTCTCTCCTCTGAACTTTTTTAAAAATGTAAACCAGCTCAGTTTCTGTCTCCTACTGTGTATGCACTATCTTTCCTTCTGCCTTTCTGTTTGACTCTCTCCACATGTTTTCCAGGTAAAGTGCCACAAAAATCTGAGACCTGTGTCAGCAAAGATAGAAATCTCCATAGATCAACTGGGTTTGTGAGAAGGAGGTAGGAGGCTGAGGGCAGGACTAATTATTCAAAATTAGCAATTACCAGTACAGTAAAGATACCTAGGAGACAGAATAGATGGGCCTAAGAATTGGATTAGGGTCCTGCAGTCCCCCTAATGTGCAATGACAGGGAGTTCTAGAAGGTGATGGGAGAGAGTCTGGGACATGTAAGGTAGCAAAAGGAACACCACAGAACTCAGAAAGAGAAGACTCAAGGGCAGCAACAATTTACAATTTGCATGAAAATAGTCCAGTTTGTAGTATTTTAGCAACTGGTGCAGCCTTACAGGTAAGTTTCAAATTTTCTGTCTCTAAAACCTGAGCTCTTTCTACCACTCCATGTACTTTAAAAGGAATGCAAAGAGACTATCTATGGAAGCCATAGCAAGCATATTCTCTTCTATCTCTGTTAGGCATTACAGTATACTGAAAAGAACATAAGACTTGGAATCAGAAGACCAGGAAACAATTCAACTCTGCCCCTTACTAATTCTGAGAACTTGGCCAAGCCTCTTACTTTCTATGAGTTGCATTTCCTTCCTTTAGTTAACAGGCATAGTAACACTGATCTTCTAGAATGTAATGAAAACTGAACATCATTATGTAAGTAACAGAATGCCTGGAATACAGTGGGTGGTTAATAAATGTCCTACTCTCCCTACCCCCAGTTTCTGTCTCTTCCATCCCTTTCCTGTCTCCTACTGCTAATCCCTAGGGCTCATGCCCTGAAATTGGAGACACCCAAGATTAGAAACAATAATAAAAGCCTTTACAAGTATAGAAAGTTATCAAGATTTGCAAACCTGCCTGGAGTAGATACTTCTAACAAAGGAAGTAGAATCACATGAACAGTTCTTTCCTGCCTTTTCTTCCCAAGAATAGCAGACCTACCCTCTTTTCTAGTAGTGGAGAATAGGATCCATCAGCACTTGGTCAAGGTTATCTGCTTTAGATAGATGAGTGCTAATCAGAAACTGCTTAAAATCCACATGTTATAGTTGGGATCTCTTTTTTTTAACATTTTTTATTTGTTTTTTATATATACAGACTGCATTTTAATTCATTGATCTTAAGTGTCTGCCAAAGGCTCATGTGGTAAAGTCTGGTCACTGGCTGATGGTACTATTAGAAACCAGTGGAATCTTTAAGAAGGAATTGGTGGGAGGAAGGAAATTTAGAGGCATGCCCTTAAAGGACATATTCCATCCCTGACCCTGTTCTCTGTCTCTCTCTGCTTCCTGGCCACCATGAGGTAAGCACCATACCCCTCTAGGTGGGACCCCACAGTCCTGCATGGACTGAAACTTCTGAAACTATGAGCCCAAACAGATCTTTCCTCCTTTAAGTTCTCTATCTCGGGTATTTCATCACAGTGACAGAAAGCTGACTTAGCACACCACTCTGTTCCATAGGCACGTATGCAGGCACACACACATGCAAACACACACACACGCGCACACACACACACCTTTGTTTCTCTGTAAAAGATTTGATAAGTCCTGCTAGTTGAGTCCTTTGAAGTTCAAATTAATAATATTTGAGATTTTGATGATTCTGCCCATTGATTAATATGGCTTGTTGGTCATCAATATTTTACATCAAGTACACTAATAGCTGTTTTTTTCCTCTTCTCTCTCAAATGATTGCTGCTTTATAAAGAGCAGACATAGTTTTGTCTTCTTGTTATTAAGACCCTGAGCAAGCATGTTTCCTTGACAATTCAATGTTTCTTACTGACTTATTCAGTTAGTAACATTCAAAGCAATCTCAGTTGTTTTTTTAAAATGGTGTATTCAAAGAGTCTTCAGCATTTTAACAAATCTAGAAGAAGGCCACTCTAAAATATATGTTGTTTATGCATCTGTGATACCATGCTTGCAGAACAACTCTATCAGCTAAGTGTATTTGGGAGTGGGTGACCCTGAGAACCCTACTTCACTAAAAACAAGGAAAAGAGATCTGCAAATAACAACATGATAACTGCCATTTACTGGGCACATGTTATGTGCCAAGTTGCACCATGTTATCAGTGAGGCGTATTAATGGAATGAGAGAAAATTTTGCTTAGTGGAACACACTTCAAGAGGGCTCTGGTCTAGGTTGTGTGTGTGTGTGTTTAAATATTTGTTTGTTCAGTTTGTGTAGTAAGGATTGAACCCAGGGATGCTCTGCCACTAAGCTACATGTCTCTCCAAGTTGCTGAGGTTGGACTCAAATTTGCAGTCCTCTTGCTTCAACCTCCCAAGTAGCTGGGATTATAGGCATGAGCCTCCATGGCTGACTCTAGGTGCGTTGATGAGGAACTTTGACAGATAGCTTGTGATAGATGCAGATCTGAGACTTCCCAAAGAGTTAAACTACTTTTATGGAGGATCAGTCAATTAATGGGAACACTTTAGGCTTGTTGGTTAGGATGCACATATTTAGATGTAGAATTTGGTCAAGAGCTAAGAAGGGGTGAGACGCTGAAGAGGTCCTGGGAGGATTTAAAAGAGGGACATTGGGGCTTTGCATGGTGGAGAGGTGAGCTAGTTTAGAAGCAACACAGATTCAGGAGAGGAAAGGCATCAGAGAAGGATTCTAGATGTTTGTTCTGGAATATGCAGTGTAAGTTACCTCCTCTGACTCCAAGATAAGATCTACAGTAAAGCAATTTTTAGTGTGGATGTATTTCCGCTGGAGTATGTAAAGAGGTTTCACATCTGCATTAAAGTTGATCTGAGGCAAGGGTGGGGCTGTAAGTATGGACTACCCATATTTGGGAAATAATAATTAAAGTGATAGTAATGACAATAGCAGCTTCATAACTGAGCACTCGTTAAAGGTAGGCTCAATGTAGATCTTATCTCAGTTAATCCTCATTTGCTACCATTAGCTTCCGTGGATCATCCCCTGTGATATAAATGAGGAAACTATAGCTCAGAGAGGTTAGGTAATTTGCCTGAGAAAATTCAGCAGTATGTGGAAAAGTGGGGCTAAGAACAGTGACTGCTTGACTCCAAAGTTTATCCACCCTCAGCCTTATGCTGCTTCCTCAAGGGTGGAGGCAGGGGGCTGGCATTCAGATTGGGTGTAGTTTCTCCAAGATACACCCAGTGTGTGGGACATGACCTTAGTGTGTCTGACCACTTCTTCTTTGGCCCTCTGGTCTCTGGTGTCTCAGGAAAGCCTATTAATTTTCAGGTACCTTCTTCATAAGGGTTCATGGAATAATTAAATAAGTTAAGGAAAGCTGTTTCAAAAAAGTGGATGAGCTTAAAACAGTGCCTGGCATGGGACCCAATAAATGTTTTCTATTACTACTAAGAGATTCATGGGCAAATTCT
This sequence comes from Sciurus vulgaris, assembly GCF_902686455.1. NCBI lineage: Eukaryota > Metazoa > Chordata > Mammalia > Rodentia > Sciuridae > Sciurus > Sciurus vulgaris. The sequence goes on from NC_136461.1 coordinate 47,704,125, forward strand.
CATTTAATTCTCACACAGTAGAAACTGTTACTATCATTTACAAATACTAAAACTGAGGCCCAAGTTCATACTGAGAGTAAGTTATGGGGCCTGAATTCAAGCCCCAAACTGAAGGAATCCAGGCTTATTTTCACTGTACCTATTGTCCCTGGCTCCATCCCTCTGCCTCTAGCTCCCCACATTTCTAGGATGGGAAAACAATAAGCTCACTCTGATTTCTACTTGTGGTTTAAGATCTCATGCTGTGGACTTCCTAGGTCCTTCTTCACTCTGAACTCCAAGGGGGCAGAGTTGAAGCCAACAAGTCCAGCTTCTCCAAGGTCCCATCTTCTGACATGGGTGGGAGTATGGGATGTTTAGTCTATTGTTTGTTTCCAGTAAGTCTGCTTTTCAAGCCCTTTTCCTAGAGGATCATGACTTAGGAATTCAAAATGAATGACTTTTCCAAAGCACTTCTGGTCATGTCTTCCATATTTCTTCATGTTAAGATATTTTATCATGTTACCTATCTTGAAAGTCCAACCAAAAATGTCTGTTCTTACATCATCTGCATTTAAATGGCCAAAATCTCAGAGGTGCTATGTGCACAGGCATGCGAATTTCATTCTTACTTCTAAAAAAAAAAAAAATGTGTTTTGAAGTGTAGAGATGTTTTCAATGACTACATTGAACATTCAAAATGGCTCGCTAGTTTATTTAAAGAGGGGCATTGGGAGTCTGGAGTGTAGTCATTGATTCTAGGAGATAAGTCCCAGCTCCTTCACTTACTAAGTGTATGACCTAAGGCAAATAACCTCATATCTCATGAGGTTAAGCCCCAGCACCCTCATTAGTAAAAAGAAAAGAATAACTATTATTATTATTCATATGGCTATTGTGCAGCTTAATGAGCAACCACATGCGAAATGCTTAGAAACGTGTCAGTAGCTCAACACTGATTGCTAGTACCCATGATTCTTCTGAGTATTTAATAATTCAGGTAAAGCAACTAGTATAATGCTAGGCACCAACTGAGTGGTTCGTAAATGTTTGTTATCAGTAGAATTGCTGTTGTTGCTATTATCATGATTAAACCTGTAGTGTTTTCTTTCTTTTTTTTCTTTTGGGTACTGGGGATTGAATTTAGGGGCACTCAACCACTGAGCCACATCCACAGCCCTATTTTGTATTTTATTTAGAGACAGGGTCTCACTGAGTTGCTTAGCTCACTGTTGCTGAGGTTGGCTTTGAACTCTAGATCCTCCTATCTCAGCCTCCCAAACCATTAGGATTACAGGCATGCACCACCATGCCCGGCTGTAGTGTTTTCTTTTGATTTGATCGTTCATTCATTTATGCATTCATTCATTCATTCACACCTGATGTGCCTCCACTCAACATTGCTGTCCACACTGGATTGAGTCAGACACCGTTGCTGGTATCAGAAAGTTCACAGATCCTGGGGCAAGACTGACCACAAAAGGTTTATCTGTCTCGACAGAAAGAGAGGATTAATTGGAACCAGTCAGAAGGGATCCGGTAGAAGCAGTAACCTCTGAATCAGGAAGAGAGCCAGAGAAACTTCTCTGAAGAAGGCGCTGAGCTAAGACTTGAAGGAATGTGGCTGTTCACTGAAGGCAGGGGAAGGGGAAGCCCACCACAGGCCAGAGGCCTTGAGATGTAAGGTTGCATGAATTCGGCAAGCTATAACTCATCTAGACTGGTCTGTGCATAGACATTAAAAAAAAGCACGGTAAAGAGGTTGAGTTGGAGAGAGGACCTGGACAAGATCCAAGGGTAGAAGACCCTCTGTGCACACTGGGGACTGTGGCTCCATCCCACTGAAGTGGAGAGACATACATTGACCGGACAGAAGCCCAGGTATGATCATGGTGTCTGTGATATCTGCATATCCTGAGGATGGGTTGCAAGTGTCAGTATAGGGAGACAGGAGACTCATCCAGTTATAGCCATCCATTCATGTGACAGGCAATGAGGAGCAGGAAGAGGGGAGATAGGGCAAGAATGGGTCATGAGACGTCCTACCTTCCATGATCATATGAGCCAATTCCACATTTTACACGCACACACACACACATATATTTATTGCCAATTATATGCATACATGTGTTTATGTGTATATATATGTCACAGAAACACTACTATTAGGATATTATATGTGATATTTAATATGCAGGTAACAATTACATGTGACATCCTATTAGGTAGAGAGCCCTGACTAATGCAACATCAGGAGTGCAAAAGGCAACAAGTAAGAATCCCACCTAGCGACACAGACTTTAAAGAACACCTAAGGGTGGACAGGAGGAGGAACAGGGCTGAGGTAGGGTGACTTCCTTGGTGAGGAGGTGGCTTTTCAGCTGATACAGGCAGCTGTGCAAGGACGAGAGCTAATGACAAGACAGCAGCCATGCAAGGACCCAGAGGGTAGGCATTCCAGGCCCCAAGACCAACTAAGACAAATGTCCTGAGGTGGAGACATGAGTGGTGCTTGAGGGGGAGGGGGAGGGGGAGCCAAAGAGGCAAGGCTGCACTGCCAGCTTCCTCTTCCAATGCTGGGTCCCCCTTGGGAGTGTCCTGAGAGCCCCTGATATGTGGACTGAGTCAACTCACCATCGAGTCTCCTCCAGTCTATACCAATACCCTGGGGAGTCCTGCCTGGACCCACTTGGCTCCTGGGCACTAGGGAACTGGGGCTTGTGACGGGAGGTAAACATCACTTTGAAGGTCTGTGTATTGCACTCTAAGAACAGAAAAAGAGAGACTCTTTATCTGGAAAAATTAGAAATCTACAGAAAAGTCGTAACACTAGTACCATAACTTATATGCTTCAAGCAGCCCCGCCAAGTGTTCTCACTTGGCAACATGTGCCCTCTCCCTCTGCTTCTCTGGCATCTCCTGTGTGTATGTCACTGTGCCCTTTTTTTTTTTTTCTTTTATATATATATATATATATATATATTTTTTTTTTTTTTAAGTTATCAATGAATCTTTTGTTTAATTTTATTTTTTTACGGGGTGCTGAGTATTGAACCCACGGCCTCACACATGCCAGGCAAGCGTTCCACCACTGAGTCACAACACCAGCCCCTCTGTGCCCATTTTAATGTGTTCACTGAACTATATGAATATTAGTTACAAACATCAAGATACTTTGCCCCCAGAGTATTCATCATGAATCTTCTAGAAAAAAGGAAACAAGAATATTCTTCCGTGAAACCAGTTTCCCTGCTTAGGAAACTTACATTGAAAGACCACTAGTTCTAATGCAGAGTCCATATTAAAAATTTTCCAAATTTTCCTTTATAACTATTTCATTTTTCCAGTAAAGAATCATGCATTTTGACTATCAGGATTTTTTTTCCCCCAAAATCAATAGAGATCTTTTATTGTGTCATTAAAATATCACAAATCAGTCTTGTAATCCAGGGCGCTAGATAACTCTAAGATCCTATTCATCAGCCTGCTGAACCGCTTCCATTTCAAAAATGTAGATGCCATTCCAAAATTCCCTAATATTCTCGTTTTCAACTGTTGTGGTTTGCTGAATTAAAGTAGCTGAATTTGAAACAAATTCAATAACATTTTCTTCAAAGATTAATTCATCTTTCTGAGCTTGAGACACAAGTAGCACCTGTCCTCACCCGAACCCTGAGGATGTATTTTTCACCCAAGAAATTCTGAATTTCATCAAGAGAGCCCTTTTCCTGAATGACAGCATGGATGGGACGAGAACATATCCACAGAACTCATCTCGTACCCATACCCAACACGATACCCTGGGCATGTTCCGCACTTGACCACACATCGTGCAAACAGTGGCCAGTTCCTTACGAGTTCCCCACCATTCTTCAGCCCAGAACCTCTTCTTTTTCTTTCCATGGAGACTGAGTTCTACGTTGACCGAAGTCCTTCTGGGGTCCTTCACAATAACCATGTGACCCTTCAGAGTGATGCTGTCATTGTTTGGAATGTGAGTCTGATGACTGAGAATGGTCTTCATTTTTGTAGTATGCAGCAAAGAAAGAATGTCTGACAATCGTGTTTCTTAGTCTCCTTTCATGCAGGATGATTCACCACAGTATTAGTTTATTTGTTTTCCTTTTCAGTCTTTCATGACAGTGAAATATTTGAAGCATCTAAGCCAACTTTTTATAGAATGTCCCTCAGTTTGGATTCGCCTGGTTCTGTTTTGGTATAAATAGGACATAGGTGACTCCTTCCCAGTGCGTCACACCAGGGTGTATGGGATGCCCTATCATTCATTATATCATATTTGATCATCAGATAAAGTGGTATCCATCAGATCTCATCATTGCAAAAGTGGCTTTATGCCTTTGTAGTTGCTAAGTAATCTATTTTCTGATTGTGTGAATATTCTGTTCCCCTATATTTTTTCACCCAGGAGTGTTAGCATCTATTAATGATTCTTGATTGGATCCATTTGTGAAATATAATTGCAAAATGGAAATTTTATATTTTTAGCCTCCACGGTACGTTTCTTGATTAATAATTTTTAGTAATGCAAAGCTTTCCTTATCACTTCCAAGGACATAGCCACTCTGGGCAATCCTGATGCCTGAGTTATACTGTCCAAGATTCAAATGCAATTCAAATTCAAAGTTCAATTGGTACATCCTAATTGACAGCTCTATTAAGACTGAGATAAGGGGTCATTCCTCAAAGAAAACTTTAGGTGAAATTATTAAATCAGGAGGAACCAGGCCTGATGGCACAAACCTATAATCTCAGTGACTTGGGAGTCTGAGACAGAGGGACTCACAAGTTTGAGGCCAACCTCAACAACTAAGCAAGGCCCTAAGCAACTTATTGAGATACTGTCTCAAAATAATATATAAAAAGGATTTAGTGGTAAAGTGCCCCTGGGTTCAATACCTGGTACCAAGAATAAAAAAATAAATGAAATAAAATCAGGAGAAAAGGAAGCCAGGCAGGCATAGGCAACAGTTGCCCATACAACAAAGAATTAATATTGGTGGGACTTCCTATCATTATATAAGATACTCTAGTACCCAAAAACCCAAAAAACCCAAAGGCTGAATGTTTTCTCTCATATGAGGATGCTAATTCACAATAGGGGTAGGGGAGCACTAGGGAAGAATAGAGTTACTTTATATTAGACAGAGGGGAGTGAGGGACGGGAAGGGGCACAGGGGTAGGAAGGATAGTAGAGTGACAGACATTATTGCCTCATGTACATATATGACTGCATGACCGATGTGATTCTACAATATGTACAATCAGAAAAACGAGAAATTATACTCCACTTATATGATTTATCGAAATGCATAAATGCATTCTATTGTCATGTATGACTAAATAGAACAAATAAAAAATTTTTAAATAAGTAATTTTAAAAAGGTAGGGGAAAATCTTGGATCAAAATATCAGAAAGCTGTCCAGAAATGGCTTGGGGTTCATGGTATCCCAGATTCTTGAATCCTGTGCTTTATACATGTGGACTCTGATGCCAGCATTTACTCATGGCCCAAATAGCTCCTCTAGTTCAAGTTTTCACCCCTACATTCCAACTAAAAGAAGGAAGAAAGGAGAGAAAGAAGGTCACACACCTTTGCCTTTTCTGGAAGTTGTACATAACATCTCTGCTGACCTCCCACTGGGAAGAAGTAGCTGTCCGTAACTACAGTAAAAGTGAGGAAATATAGTTTTTATACTGGACAGTTCTTTGCTCAGCTAAGAACTTGGAGTTCTGTTACTAGAGATGAAGGAGAAAACCCAACCTGGAACAATGAGCAATCTCTTCTGTAGATCCCACGAGGAACATGCTAGAAAGCTCATTTTAAAGATGAGAACAAAAAAACTCAGTGAGACTAGACAACCTGGAAGGGATACACAGACTTAGATTACTGTGTCTGTTTGACTCAAAAACAAAAAAAAACCACTGTGCTATAGCAACTGATTTTGTCTTTTTCAATCCATACCTAATTCTCCAGGTGTAACTTTATTAAGTTGCCCTCTTTCTCTTTGAGGATTGAATTGCAGCCTTGTGACATAATGGCTCTGGTGATATCAAGTCTTTCTTAGAAACGTGTTATTCATTCCTGGCCAATGTTCCCCAGGCAGCTAGTGTGGACAGCTGAAACCCTGATACGTATATGGCAGTGACAAGAGATGCAGATGGAAAATAGAATGACAGGGGGTGTGTGTTGGAAAGTGCCCCAGCCAGGGAGTCTAGATACCATGCTTCCAGTCTCTGCTCAGTCACTCACTAATTATGTGATCCTGGCCCCATGATGACCCACTGTTCCTCAGTTCCTTCCTGCCTGTGTCCCCTCTAGCTCCCATTCTCTCTCATTTTGGGTATTATCTGCTTATATGTTGAGCCAAACTGGGATCTAGTATTTAAAACCCTCACTTCTGTGTGTTGGGCAATTTTAGAATCTAACAAGTTCCAGGGCCTGGCTATATAATTGGTTTTGTATTTTGCTTTTATAAAATCTCAAATGATTAATGAGAAATTCTGGTTTACCAGAAACTATGAGAAGAGATATCACATTTGATTTTCCCACCCTTGTATCTCCAGCAGCTGGTGCAGATCCTGGTACATAGTGAGCCCCGTAATATCTATGGACTTATGACCAACCTAGACAATGTCCTTCCTAGACATATGAGCAAATAATTCTCATCCCCACTCCTCAGGAGCAAGCAGGATCTTCAAGGGGAAGAATAATGAAATAAAATTACACAGAGTACATTTAACAACTTTCCTCTTTTATTTTTTTGTAATAATTCTTCAAGAAAGCTATCATGATCTTTTTTTGATGGATGAGAAATCTGAGATTCAGAAAGATAAAGTAGCTTAAGATCATATAGTTTAATTAGAAATGTTCAGGAAGTATATGAGGAAAACTATAAAGCATACATAAAATACAAAGATAGACTTGAACAAATGGAAGAATAATTTCTGTTCTTGATTCATACATCTCAGCATCACCAGGATGTCAATTCACCTTAGGTTCATTTATTAATTTATTGTAATTACTATAAAAATACCAATAAGCCTTTTTCCTAGCTAAACAAGCTGATACCAAACTTTACATGGAATAAGAAACATGTAAAAAGTAGAAAGGAAAACACTAAAAACAAATGCTAGGATGAAGCCTTTGCCACACCAAGTATTAACGCATCCTCCAAGCCTCTGTATTTGAAACAGAGCAGTGTTTATGAGTAGACAGACAAACAGCATTGATTAGGAAGCCCAGAAATGGCTTAATTCAAAGTGGAATAAAGGTAGTAATTCAAATCACTCACACAAAAATGGACTTTTTATTTAATGGTCTTGGGAAAATTAACCATTTGGAAAATATAAAATTAGATGCATTCCTTATGCTGTGGACAATAATACATTCCCAGTCTATCAAAGATCAAAATGTAGAATAATGAAACTATACAAAGTCCTGAAAGATTACACGATAAATTCCTTGCACTCTGAGTATAGAGGAAGGTTTTCCTATTATGACTCAAACAATAACAACAAGTGTTGTATGGGAAAACACCATAAGCAAAGTTAAAAGACAAATGACAAATTTGGAAAAAATATTTCTAACACTTATCGCAGATAAAAGACTAATATTTCTAACATGCAAAGAACTTTTAGATATAAAGGGAAAAAACAAAAATGAAGTAAAAATCATGTGCAGATGCAAAAGACAGATGCATAAAGGCCTACTCATGCTAAGAGAAATACTATGTCAGGGAGCTTTACGAATGTCCGGACCTCCATTTCTTAGGCATTCACATTCTTGTGTCACACTCCTCTTGAGTGTGAGTTGGGCCTGGTGACTTGTTTCTAATGAAGATGATGCTGCAAAAGTATGGGATATCTCAAAAGTGATGGGACATCACTTAAACGTCACAAAAGACCCTGACTTTGGTCTTGGGTACCTCCTCTTATTCTCTAGTTCACTGGTTTTGAGAAAATCCTGTTGCCATGTTGTGATCTATCCAATGGAGAGACCCACACAGTAAGGAACCAGTGTCTCCAGCCAACAGCCAGCCAGGACCTGAGGCCTTCCAACCGTCATGTGTATGTGCTTAGAACTGGATCCTCCCCCAACTGAGCCTTGAGATGGCTGCAGCTTCAGAAGACAACTTGATCTGCTATAAAGAGACCCTGAGCCACAGGCATAAACTACTGAAATTTCGACTCACAAAAAGTTGTGAAATAATAAATTTTTGTTAGCAAGCCACTGAACAATTAGTTGTTTTAGGCCACAATTTTGAAACACTTTTAATGCAATAATAGATAACAATATGATTGTAAATTAAAACTACCCTGAGATATTCCTTATCACACATCAGATTGACAAAAATTCAAGTTTCAAAAACAGTCACAATTATACATTGCTGCTGGGAAAATAAAACGTTATAGCCTCTATAGAGAAAAATGTGCAGTATCTGACAAAATAATTATGCATGTACCTTTCAATCCAACAATTCCACTTCTAGGATTTTACATTGAAGATACATTCCAACAGTATAAAAATATAAATGCACGAAGTCCTTCATTGAACCATTATTTGTAAACTGTAAAAACAATACCCGAATGTAGGAGGTTGGCTAGACCCACAGAATACTATTATTTCACGTATCTATCACTTTGGAACAAACCACCTCAAATCTTAGTGACTTAAAACTACAACTTATTATTCTTAATGACTGGGCTTGGCTGAGTGGTTCTTCTTAGCCACAGGATATAGGCTGAGGTCACTCCACTGACCACATTCAGCTGAGTTCAGCTGGTGCTGGAACATACAAGATGGTCTCCTGTTCTCCAGGACCACTCTACATGGGGCCTCTCCCCACTCAGTCACCTCACCTGAGCTTCTTTAGAACATGATAGCTGCCTTCCAAGAGTGAGAAAACCAAATTCCATGGTCCTCTAAAGGTCAGGGTTTGGATGTCTGAGGGCATTGCATATGTCATATGCTATTGCTCAAAGCTAGCCACAACATCATCCCAAGTTCAAGAGGCTGTAGACTACCTCTGGCTAGGAGGAGCAGAAAATAACCTACCAAAAATATGCAAGTACATAAAGAATAAGGGACATCTCCATGAACAAATGTGGAATGACTGCAAGCATAAAAGCAAAGTTCAAAAGTGTACACCTAAGATGCTACTTTTTCAGTAAGAAAGGAACACGTTTGCTTTTTGCCACTGTGACAAAATACCCAACAGAAACAACTTACAGCAGGACAAATTTATTTGGGCTTTTGATTTCAAAGGTTTCAAATCATGGTTGATTCCATTGTTTCTGAACCTGCGTGAAACAGAGCATCATGGTGGAGAGGGTGTGGCAGAGTAACGCTGCTCATCTCATGATGAGCTATCTCTCTATTAGAGAGAGAGATGAGGCTAGGGATAAGAAGTACCCTTCCAGGGCACACCCTCAGTGACCTACTTCCCCCAAATAGGCCCTATCTCAAAGTTTCCATCACCTCCCCACAATGCCAGCAGCTGTGACCTTATCAGCAGATTAATCCATTGATGAAGTCAGAGCTCTCATGGTCCAATCACTTGCTATGAGTCCCACCTCAGAAAATTGCTGTATTGGGGACCAGGTCCTTAGCACATGAGTCTTTGGGGGACATTCCAGGCCCAAATTATAACAAGGATAAATAATAAAAAAACACATATATCTATCTGCCTACTTGTTTTGCACTTTTGGAAAAAAATCAGGAAACAATACAATTGGTTACTTACAAAGGGAATGGGGCAGAAAGGATCAGGGAGGGAGGGCCTATCTCTGAATAAACTTTTTTGGATGGTGCTGACTTCGGAAACATGTTAATGTTTTACATGTTCAAAATATAAAATTAAGTTATCAAGGAAAAACATAAAAATGAATATGAAGACAAATGTACTCAGGAGTTACTCCAGATACTGAAGGGGAAAAATGTTTTATAGATAACATTAGAGGCATAATTGAAGACATTGCAATTACCAACTATATATAAAGGTTTTCTCTCAATGCTATCTTTCCTGAAACTGCACTGAGGTTAGATAATATCCTTGTTCTTAAGTAATCTACATTGAAGTACTAAAATGCATACTCTATGGAGCAATGAATACACAACTTCAAATGCTTCCAAACACCAAATGAAATATTAGTATGTTACAGTGTTCCCAAAATCTTAGTGCAATTTTAACTTTTGATAGTTTCTGAAATATAAATGCTACCAAATTACAGATTTATTTAAAAGTTTACTTCTAACTCTTACATTCATGTTTTGACTTTTGAACAGTAACAACTTTCTGATTTCAAGTTTTTGTTTCAGCAAACTTTTTTCATCTTCAGAGGGACTGAAACAAAAGGGAAAAAGGAGAAAGCAAATGTAGCCAACTATTTTAAAATGGTGAATCTGGACAGAAGGCACATGGAAGTTTCCTGTACTATACTTGCAACTCTTTGGTAAGCTTGAAATTATTTCAAAATAAAATGTGTTTTTAGAAAAAAGTATATAATGGGAAGTGATTGGGATGTCTGTGTTCTGTACCTCGTTCAGGTTGTCTGATACCAAAGTTCAAGTTCACCCTCCTCCATGGCTCTACCTTTCATCTCGAGTAGGGGGATGGGTGTGCACTGACCCAGGCTCATTCTGTAACCACTGGGACCACCAGTGGCCAGGAGTGGGCAATCGGCCCATAGCTCAGAGCGGAGGAAGAGAAAGGAAAGGACTCCCACCACCCTTGGTCTTGAGAGACTCACTCTCTAATCCACTGAGCTAACCAACTCCAGACCTTTCCCTGAAGAGAACCGTGTAATAGGCGTGTAAAACGATGAAGGGGATTGCTTTGGAAACTTGTGTAAATAACTCTTTGGGCAGAAGAAAGATTGCCAACACCTGCTTTTTGTTTTCTGGTATTTATTAGAGCCACCCTGTAAGGAACCTCTAAGCTTCCTGGATCTCATTCACTCATCTGAGTTCATTCTTGGTTCAGGGTCAGCATGGGGATGGGGGGGTATGCTGGAAAAAGTTGTTAAGGATCAGAGGAGGGTCACTGACTCAGGGCTTTTAGGAGGTGAGGGTGGTTCAGAAAACCTCAACTAGATAATAATAATCTGGAGGCCAAATCTGGTTGTTCTCTGCTTTACCTAATCCTTTATTTTCAATTCCCATCTCCTCGTGCTGATTTATTAGTTCATCTATTCACCTACTTACCTATTAATAATTATTAGTCTCAAACTACCTCCAATCCTGGGAATAAAGTAATGAATAAGGTTGGTCTATGACCTTTGGAAGATAGAGGGACAGAAAATCTTATGGGGATAGTCACAGGTGCAGAGTCTCATAGGAGTAGGACCCAGCCAAGGAAATCCAGGTGAATCTTTGGAGTTGAATTAAAGATTCTGGGAATGGTGGGCAAAGAAAGATTCACCTAATCCTTTGCCACTCTAAAAGTGTGGTCCCTTGATCAGCACAGTCAGCATTACCTAGAACTTTCTAAAAGGCAGAATCTTGGGCCCCACCCTAGACCTTCTGAGTCCGATTCTGTGTATTTTTACAAGCTCCCCAGGTAAATTCTAAGCACAGTCATGTTTGAGAAGTCTTGGACTCTACACCGTTTTCAGGAAATCTCCAGTGGTTGACAGGCATCTCACTCCTAGTCTACAGGGGCGTCCTCTCAGTCACAGCTATTGCCACTGCTGATCTGAGATCCAGCCCTGGGCTCTCCTTCCCACTGTCCAGCTCACTTCCAACACCAGCCTCCCCAGTCATCCTGAGGTTTCTGGGAAATGAGAATTTCCACCCCCAGGAAGAGATAATGAGTCTAGGTTTCTTTTAACTGCAACACTGTCTGTGCTTTTTGACCTGGTAAACCAAGAGGATATGAGCCCAAGGGGGGGAAAAATTTCAAGAGAAAATAATCATTATATTCAGATGTTGGATGTTTACAGTTGTGTCATCTTCAATCATAAACAATCAAAGGAGAAACAACCCAAATGCCCAAAGAAGGCTGGTATAGGGACATGGAGTTGGTTATTCCCAAAGTATTCAGCATAGCCAGGCTGCCTCCGGAGTCGGACAGGTCATAGTGTCATGGAAAGTTTCCAGGCTGGGAAGATGGGAAACCTGGGTCTACTAGTTTTAGTTCTGCTCCTCCAGACTTGCTCCCCTTAGCCCTTTCCTGTCTCAGGAATCTCTGTGATCTCTAAAATTTAAAATTCCATCTGTGCTCTGTGGTGTCCACAAATCCGTACAGAATAAGCCTGCCCTTCCACAAAGACCCTGGAAGGGTCAGCGTGGACAAAGAAACTCAAGCAGAGCTGACAGTAACTGCACAGAGAGAAAAGATCATATATGGGACCATGCAAATTCAGTGATACTGGTCACAACTAATGTTTATTCAAGGCCCACTGTCACCAGTGCTGTTTTAGGTGATTTTACATGAATTAACTCACTTAATCCTCACGTCAACACTATAAAGTACAAAGTATTATTCCCCTGTTTTCCTGATAAGACTCAACAAGGAATTTGCCCTTCTGTTGGAAGGGGCAGAGCCCCATGGAGTGCCCTCAAGTTCTGACTCCAGAACTCACACACTTCCACTCTCCCCAGTGACCCTCACCATGTGCTTCCTGGACTGGCAGCAATGGCCCGCCCTGGGAACTTGTTAGGAAGACAATACTCTCCAGACCTATCAAATTAGAAACTGGGAGATGGGGCCCAACCATGACTATTTTTGCAAGCTCTCTCCACCCAGGTGATTGTGATGTAGGACAAATTTGCAAAACCTTTGCTTTAGCTACTTGCTGCTTTTAATACTCATAACAAGTAGGGATTAGAAGGAGGGATACCATTCCCACATTTAGTACCTCTACAAAAGTCAGTGTATCCAGAAATAGAAGAGAGGGAGGAAAGGAAGAGAGAAGACACTGGCCCTGGTGTATGAGGCTTGGAGAGGCAGGGGGAGAGTGAATAAAGAAGATCCCTGTGGGAACACTAGTCAGACCTTATTTCTTTGACTACTGTGCTTCAAGACTTATGGTGGCAGCCTGCTTTTGCCTGGTTGGCCAACCTCCTGTGTGCTGGGCTGCTGATTTTCTGGGCCCTATGCATAAGAACTATTTTTAGCTCAGCCTTGATGGGACACGTTTGCTGGGTGCTGCCAAATCACAAGAACAATCACACCCTGGTAGCAGGCAGGCTATGCTTGGCTCATAGAGCATGCAGGGCTGTCTGGGCTTGCACCCAGCCTCCACCCAGATGCTGGTCCCACCTGGACCAGCCCTAGGTGGGGAGAAAGAGATTCCAAGAGAATCAAGGCCAGGGCACATCCCTTCTCTGGCCACAGGATGCTGTGGTACATGGGCTCTCAAAAATTAGAGACACAGATAGCACTTTAACAATCCCTGGCCACCCAGTCAGTCAGTAAGTAGGTGGGATTCAGAATCCCAGGTTTCTTGAGTCCTTTCCCTGTAAATGTAAACAGTGCTTGAGTTCTCCAATGTTGGTTTATTTGCATTGTGTCTGTTTCTGCTATCAGCAGCTACAACAACAAAAAATAAGCCCAAGGAATGCCAATGTCTTTTGTAACAGAGGCACCTTCCCAGGAGACAGTCTACAAATGGAGGCAGACACCTCCCTTCTGGAGACCCCAGGATTTCGGTGGACAGCAGCAGCAACCCAGAGAAACTGGCAAAGGGAATACAAATTGGGACTCCTGGTCACAATTGTTGGTAACATTTTAATACTAATCTCTCCCTAAGTGTTTAAAGTTTCTTCTCCCTTTTATCTAATATCTCATCACAATCTATCCAGAAGGGAAAAGGATGTTTTATTATTATTAATTATAAATATATTAGTAATAATAGTAACTGCTATAGTTGGTGTCAGGCTCTGTGTTTTACATTCATTAGCTCATTTAAACCTCAGCATAACCTCATGCAGTGGATAACATTAGCCTCATTTCACTAATGAAAAATGAAGGCTCAAAGAGTACCAGTCACTCAAGGTCACCAAGTCAGTGAGTATCAGAGCCAGGCCTGACAATTCTGAAAATCTGTGAGTTTAACCATATGGCACAGTCCCTCTAGAAAAAAGGAGACTGGTTGGGAGAGGAGGAGACTGAGAGATGGACAAACAGATGAGAGAGCTCCTTCACATAACAAGTAGGTTGTTTTGTGAATGAGGAATAAGCAAAACCTGTTCCTGGTAAACCAGAGCTGCTGGGGAGAAGTGACAGGGATGTAGATGTCACTCAGTGTAAGCAACAACAGCTGTTGACTCACAGTCAAGGTGCCTTGGAGGGCCACCACCAATGCTGCTGATGTGCAAGCACCACTTGAAGGTGAGTCCACTGACCAAGAGAGTACTGGACTAGACCATCCCTGTGTCCCTTCCAGCCCTGAGACTCTACAGCATGCAAACATTTAAATATCTTGAGGGTAGATACCACATTCAATATTCCCCACCTTCTGAGCACCCAGCACAGGCCTGCCTAGGCAGGGGTGAGAAAATGTTTGCTGGGAATGGTTTTTGCCTGTGATGAATTGATTTCCTCTGCATGGTCCTCAGAATAAGAAATGAGAGAGTGGCCCTCTTTTTGCCACACTGGCAGATCTCAATTGCAGTACACAGTAGACCAAAGGAAAGTCCTCAATTCCCTGTCTCCCTGGCTCCTAGATAGGGCAATGGGAGGTTGAGGGTAAGGAGAATTAATTGGGAATAAGAATGTGCAAACTCTAGGAAATGTCCTTAAAATGGAGCGTGTGTGTCTTTCCCTTTCATTCTGTCATCCTGCTGCATGAAAAACAGATACAATATTTAATGTGAGAGCAACATTCTTCAAGTATGAGGTGGAATCTATGAGCTAAGAATGGCAGATCAATAAGGTAGCAAGAGTCTGGGTCTGAATATCAGGGAGATGTCAGCAGCACTAGGTCCGGCACACACGTGAAGTGACAGAGAAAGAAGCTGTACTGTTATTCTGGGTTTTCTGTTACTTCCAGCAGAATCCAATTTTAATTCTTACAAATTCGAAAAAAAAAGTCTGAACCAAATAAGAAGATGATTGTGAAAGTAAATCTGAATCCGCTATTGAGAGGTGAATAATTCAGAAGAGAAGGAGGAAGACAGAAAGAAAAAGAGGAGGAAGAAGAAGAGCAGGAAGAAGAGGAGGAAGAAGAAGAAGAGCAGGAAGAAGAGGAGGAAGAAGAAGAAGAGCAGGAAGAAGAAGAAGGACATGGCAGAGAAGAAGGAGGAAGAATGGGAAGAAGAAGAAAGCAAAGGAGGAGGAGGAAGAAAAAAAGAGGAGGAAGAGAAGGAAAGAGGGAAAGAGATAAGGAGGAAGAAGAGGGGAACGATGACAGTGACGATGATGACAATGACAAGAGCATGTCTTAACCACCAGGTCACGCTATTATTGATGCTCAAGGTAGAAAGACTCTCCAACCCCCAGTGACTGTTCCAGTTCACCTGCTGCTGCCTCTCACCTGAAGTGCTGGGCCCCATCTCCGGTGTCTGTCTCAAGTCTCTCCTCCCCTCTGCCTGATCCTTATTGCAGAGTATTGTCCAAGTTAGCAATATCAGTCCCTTGCTCAATATCCCTCCAGGGTTCCCTTGTGTTTCAGAGTAGAAAAGGACTCCTTAGTTAGACATTTGCCAAAAATCGATACCTAATCTCTTCCCACTCTATACCTACTCCCCTCCTCATTTCCCCTGTACACTTTCCTTTTCAAGAAGGACGAATGTACCTGCCAATCCTCTGCCCAGATCCCTCTGCACTCCCTAGTTTCTCCTCCATGTTTTGCCATCATCCCTGAGCACTGACACCTCGTCTGCCCTTAATGGCTCTGGTCAAATGCCCCCCTTCTGAAGGAATGACTCTCAATTCTCCTTGCTCCAGCAGGAATCAATCTCCAAAGCCCACATATTTTCTACAACACACAAGTGCCTCTTCAGAACCACCCCCCAAGGACTGTCGATGGCAGAAAGACTCAGGAAGAACAGGAGAAAGAGGAGGAGGGGCATGAGGACAACTTCTTTCTCCGTGAGGCTGCTGACTAGGACTAGCCACTGTTCCAACCACCCCCCAGGGCTCCCCAATGCCTCTTGGTCTAAACTCCTTAGTGTAAACTCCTTAGTGCTCTATAATTTGGCCTTTTCTTTCTCTTCATTCCTGAAGAGGTGTCCCATGCAAGGTACACTAAGGAACACTAATGACATAGCCCATGATTTCCCACTTTTGACGTTGTGTATTTTTGTAACCTACATGTATAATCTTCTCTTTTGCCCTAACCATGCTCCCCATTTTCCAGGTATCTGCTCATTTTCTTATCCTATGGAACCTTCTAGATCCTGGCAGTCAGATGGCATCTTGCCCTCTTTGGAATTTCTTCCTGTCTTACGGAGAACTCTTCATGTTATTTCTTCCCCAATATAGATCTGAATTTCCATACTTGCTAGACTGTAAAGAGAACAGAGCTTAGAAATCAGATAGTCTTGTCATTGAACAAGAGGTTGACCTTGCCTCAGTTTCCCTATCTGTAAAATGCAGACTTGAATACCTACCTCAATACCTTCAATTCAATACTTGAATACCTTCCTGAGTAGTCAGGAAGAGGGAATAAGATAACATAGAACTCAAAGCAAGGTTGGTATCACCTGCTTTGGAAAATGCTGCACTAGCACAGAGACCTGCATAAAGAAGGTGTTTGCAGGGCTGGAGAATCACTGAACTGTTGAACTTGGGGCTGCTGGAGGAACCTCTGAGGTTAGCTGGGGGTCACTGCCTGCAACTGTACAAGTTAGTAGCCCTGTGATCTTCGTGACATTTGGACAAGAGGAGCTTGACTGTGGCCTCTAAGGTGGGCAAAAGTGCAGATGCATTTAGTTTCACAACTAGCACGAAGAGAACTGAGTTGAAAAGTCAGGCACTGGCTCCAGGGCTCTTGACTGCTTCACAGGCTGGAGTCTGAGAAGCGAAGTGACAGGGGGGAGATCCCAGGGTTCTCATGACATTCCCTCAAGGATGCGTTGCAATAACCAGCTCAGCACCTGCACCTGCTAACAGCATAATTCATGTGCCTATTACATTAACAACCTTTCCTGATGGTCATCCTCACTGTCTCCCTGTCTGTAGCATTGTCTTGTCCCTGCCTGTCTCTCCCTCTCGATCCCCTGTTCTAATTATCACAGGAGGGATTATTTCAGTGTCTATCTCTAGACAAACACCCTTTTTATTTACACCCAAATTATGATTTATTCCTATTCACCTTGCTGTTCCCTGTAATCCCTCCCAAACCCTTCCCCAACCTTTTTGTTTAATCCTAGGAATTATTTATCAGGTAAATCTATCATTAGGTAATGGTTTAAGAACACGTTTCCCATCAGATAAATGGATATTACATATTCCCTATCACCAGCCATGCTCTATGGTAAATATTACCCTAAAAAGAAAACTCATGACTCATGACTAACTGAACAGCCAAGTGGGAAGCTGGGGAGTTCCCATTTATGAAAATTATTATTGTTCGATTGATTTTTAACCCACCCTCCGCCTGAGGGTCCTTTGAGTCATTCTGTGTTTGTGTAGTGTGCAAATTGGTAGGGGCCAATTGGTTAGGAATGAAGTCAGGCTGATTTACCATCCTATATTTAGAGTATCTACGTACAAGAGAAAATATCTCCTGTGTTTTGTGTGATTACCCATAATCAGGAATTTGCTGGCAACATGTGTGTGTGCACATAGGAACACCGGATCCTGCACTTCACCTGCCCTGGCAGGGCCAAGAGCAATGTCTCTCAATTCCTTTCCTTCATCCCACTGGTGAGCTGTAGGGAAGGTGCCCAGGTACATGACAACATGATAATTAAATCAGATAAAGCAATTGATACATAGCAAAGTACTTAAAATTTGACATTGCTGAAGTGGACACAGAAGAATGTGACACTTGGGGACACTCTGCTCCAGGACAAGGATGGCAATACATTTGAGATCATCTCTGAAGAAGGGCAAGGTTCCAGATGCATATTAGAACCATCAGTCTGTTTGCTTTGTATTGACAGGATTGGAAGCAACAGGCTAAAATTCAAGTCACTCTCCTTGAGTACCAGCTACTTGTCAGGGACTGGGTTAGGCAGGTACAGGGTCATTCAGAGAGGAATCTCTTGTTTTCCCTGTCACCGCCTTGCTCACAGGTTACCCAGTGGTTCTCTAAGCTACCTGTAGGATATGGACCACATCTGCCCCAGACTTAATGGAAAACAGTCCCTGGAGGCAGGACCCTGTGGCCTGCATTTTTACAGGTCTCCATCATCAATCTTACGTACAGTAAGGCTTGAGAATCACTTGCCAACAGTTGGCAGCATCTGAGATTTATTGTGCATTGACTATTTATTCCTTCATTAGACAAATATTTGTGGAGGGTATTTCAACAAACACCCTCACTGTGCTAAGTGCTTTATGTGTGTTGATTCATTTAATTCTCTCCACAGTTCTATCCAGCAGTAGCCATTAATTTTACTTTTCTATATGCACTTAACATGACTGAGTTCATGAAGCATCATATAAAGGCATATAATATGTGCTCTGGAAGTCCAAAGAGTGGAGAAACCACATCTAATTAAGAGAGGTAGTGCAGAAATGAACAGGTCGAATGTCATTCTGGCATGAGGTGAAGCTTTGGATCCCTTCAGGGATGGGCAAGTTACAACCTCACAAAGAAACCAGTTGCTCACAGGCACAATGTTTACGGTTTGAGAACATACATAAGCCACTCCACAGAAAGATTTACATGTCAATAAGTACTTTTAATATCAGATGTGTTTCTCAGAAAAAAAATCAATACCTTAGCAAAGATATTTGTATTCACTGGGAAGGAAGTATTGACTTTTTTCTTTTTGGTTATGAGGGGATATGAGTTACTTTAAAAGCAAATTGTTATTCTTCAACTATTTTGAGCAGTGAATTCATTTTTTTTAAGTAAAACTAAATTGGTATGGTATTTGTTGTTACAGATCCAAGAACTTGATGTCTATCCTATAAGTAAGAATTAAAGACACAGAAAAAAAATATTTGATTTAGTCCAGGGTGTGGTGAAACGGACATCTTCAGGAACTGCTGAGGTTGGTAGGAGTGTAAATTGTTACACCTGGGGCTTAGTTAGCAATATGACTCAAGAACTTGAATGAATAGTCCTACCCTTAAGCTTTGTGATTCCCATTCTGGAATTAATGAAATGCACAGAGACTTGGATATAGATGGATAGAATACTGTCCTTCACAGGGTTATTTTTAAGGCAAATCAGAAACAGTTTAAACATCCTGCATAAAGAAGAGCTAGGTAAATTATCACAAAATCACAAGATAAATCTGAAATAATGTGGGCTCTGTCAAGGCAGGGATCATTGTGTCTTTTGTTCACTGCCGTATCCCCAGAGCCTATCCCAAGGCCTGGCACACACTGCAGACACATAGCAAGGGTGTTTGGAATGAGGGTAACATCACAGGCAAGAGGACCTTGGAGTTGGACCTCCTGACCCTCAGTCTCTCATTCTGGCACTTCCGCCTCAGTACCTTCATTTTTCAAATGAGCCTGGCATGGTGGCACACGTCTGTAATCTCAGTGACTTGGGAGGCTGAGGCAGGAGGATCGTGAGTTCAAAGCCAGCCTTAGCAACTTAGAAAAGACCTAAACAACTTAGCAAGACCCTGTCTCAAAATAAAAAATAAAAAGGACTGGGAATGTGGCTCAATGTTAAAGCATGCCCAGGTTCAATCTTTAGTAGGAGAAGAAGGAGGAGGAAGAGGAGGAGGAGGAGGAGGAGGAGGAGGAGGAGGAGGAGGAGGGGGAGGAAAAGGAGAAGGAGAAGAAGGTTAACATAAGATTCTGTTAAGAATTGCAAACAATAGATAAAGTGGAATGAACACAGAAGCATTAAATAAATGTTAGCAGCTATTATCCATGGGACTTTAAAGAGAACATTGTTGTGGTTAGCAAAACTAACACATCAATGATACTCTGGGAGATTCAAACTTTGCGATAGAACAGTACAAATACAGTATTTGTATTTAATATACTAGATGGAGGCTTACCAAGTATGGTGGTCATGGCACACCTTCATTTTCAAAAGCAGATGGACAATGTACCTCCAAAAGACTTGTGGCTGAAGACTAAATTTGATACATCTATAGCTTGATCTCTGCACAAATAATCCAAGAAGGAATCAAAGCAATTCAACAAGGTCTGGGTGGGGGGATAAAAAGAGTTATGCTGTAAGCAATTATTGGAATGGCAAACAGAAGGGCTTTGAAAACTTTATTTACATCAAGCCATATGTTTAGTGCTGATTCTTGATCTTTACTTGCTGATAAGAGGCCCCCAAAATGAATTTTAATTCTTGGTATGCCTCTAGCATTTGTAGGGAACATCTGTGAACCTCAAGGAAGCTTTGCTATTTACTATTTCAAGGTTTTCCTTTAAGCAATTCTATGGCTCTAGACAGAACACATGCCCAGACCACTTTTCCAGAACTTCATCTTACAACTTCAACTTGATCCTGCCAATTAAAAGATCCCAAAGGGTAATGTTATGTTTTCAGAGCAGGCCATAACACTTCATGGTAGCATGAGCAGTCTACAGTAATCCGTGGTTAGGAATAGTGATAATGGTTTGGGGTGACTTTGTGCTTTAGGAACTACAGGCACAGCATTATGGAATTATGTTTCCTGGGCTCAGCCTTAAATATGATCTGGGAACCCAGTGACAAAATAGCATTCTGTGGTTCCACACTCACTGCAGAATCGTGAAGATGGTAGTTCAAAACCTTCCCTATGATCTAGAGGTGGATTTTGTGCATGAAGATTGAGTGAAGGTTTACAAAATTCAAATATCAACTACTAAAATTGAGAGTGAGAAAACTAAACTGCTAATAAAAGGCCCTGGAGGATTTATTAACCACAAAACAGGAACTTCTGCTGTTTAAAACTGCCGAAGAATTCAAGACAGGGAGGGTTTGGTGAGATGATTTGGTTGAAATGCAAATTTCTAGGTCTCTGACCCAGAACTTACTCAGTTTTGATTCTTATACTGGTGCAGCCATAGCAGATTGCATTTTTAATGAGAATCCCAGGTGAAAAATACTGATCTAGGAAAGCATCCTTTTAGGAAATAATTGCTCTTTTGTGTGAGAAGTTACTTTAATTGGCTTTTGGGACTCCGCAAAGCTAAGTGCCATCATCTTAAAAGGATGAGAGTTTACACTTGTCCATTTTATGATATAACAGGTCTGGAGGGTTTTCCCACTGTGAGTCCCCCTGATCCCCCAACTCCCAGTCAGAGTCTTGAGTCTGGGAGAGAGGGTACACGGCCCAGTCCTCTGGAAGTAGGGGCGCATCAATGCCTGTGAACCCCACAGGCATGCTGACATTTAGTTTTCATTATTTCTTCTTTTGTGATACGATTTCCCTTCTTCACCACCAAACCTTCAGTAAAATGTTCCATACACAACAGCACTGTGCTGTGGTCTGTAGGGAGATCAAGGACAAAGTTGCATTCTGAGAGTTTCCAGTGATACACTCTAGAGAGAACCGGGACTGCCCCAAGGAACAGGGAGTGGGTGCCAGTGGAATAGCGGAATTCACCCGGCAACCCTAGGAAAATTGAGGGCCTTTCCTTGGCAACTTTTGGGAAGACTTTGGAAGCCTGGGGTATGTGGAATATCCTTTAGATACAATGGAATACTCCTGTTTTGAGTGACAGTTCAATAAGTTTAAACAAAACTTATTACACCTATGAAACCACCACTGTAATCAAGAAAGACTTCCCACCACGGTAGAAGCCTTCCTTCTGTTCTTCTAGTCAATCAATTTCAAACATGTCTATTTGCAAGCCACTGCTAAACAATTTTTTTCTTGACACTGTAGATTAGATTTGTCTCTTCCAGGGTTTCATATAAATGGAATTTTATAGTATAAATACCTTTCAATACAATACAGTTTTAAGTTCCTCTGTATGGTTACATTTTTCGGTAGATCAGTTGGCCAACTGTTCTGAGCAGTAGCATTTTGTTGGATGGATATGCTGAAATGTGTTTATTCACTCATCTGCTGGTGGTTGTTTGGGTTGTTTCTCGTTTTGGAATTGTATCAGTAAAGCTGTTATAAACATTCATATGGAAATATTTATGCAGACATAGTTTTTCATTTCTCTTATGTAAATACCTTGAGGTAGAAGGTATCACCTGGATTATAAGTATGGATTTATAAAATGCCTCTTTCCTGGAGTGATGGTGTTTTTGTTAATACCTGCAAAATGTGAGGAATTTATTTGCTTCACATCCTTGGTGATACTTGGCATCATCAGTCTTTCTAACTTCACCCATTTTTAAGGATGTATCCTGGTGTCTCACTATAGCTTTAATTTTTATTTTCTTGATGACCAATAATATTGAGCATCTTCTCATGTTTACTTGCCATTCCTATATCTTCTTTTGCAAAATAACTGTTCTAAGGTTTTGCTGCTTCTTAAATTTTTTTTTGTTGTTGTTGTTGTTGTTGGTTTTTTTTTGTTTTTTGTTTTTTGTTTTTTTTTTTAATCTTCTTTTGCCAGGTGCAGTGGTGTAAGCCTGTAATCCCAGCAGCTCAGGAGGCTGAGGCAGGAGGATCACAAGTTTAAGGCCAGCCTCAGCAATTTAGCAAGGCTCTAAGCAACTTACCGAGAGCCTGTCTCAAAAATAAAAAATAAAAAAGGGCTGGGGATGTGGTTCAGTGATTGAGTGTTCCTGGGTTCAATCCCTGGTACCAAAAAAAAGAATAATAACAAAAAAAAATTTAGACTTGTAAGAGCTCTTTATAAACTTTGGATATTTCTCTTTTGTCAGATTTATTTATGCCAATATTTTCCCCAGTCCACAGAATGCCTTACTATTCTTTTGATACTATCTCTGAAAGAGTAATTTTAAATTCTGACTGTCAGATTTATTGAATTGTTTCCATATTGTATGTGTCCTCTTGAAATAAATGCTAACAAAAAAGTTGCAAATATTTTTTTCTATGTTTTCTCCTCAAAATTGGTATTTCAGTTCTTACATTTGACTTGTGATGCATTTTACATATTCTGGTGTGCATGTGTGATCTGATGTAAGTTAAAAGTTATCTTAGGAAGAAGGCATTTACCATTTTGTATATTGGCTGTTAAGTTTTTCATAGATACTTTTAGACTGAAGAACTTCCCTACTATTCTTAGGTTGTTAAACAGGCTTTTTTTTTTTTTTTTTTTTAAATGAATAGATTCTGAATTTTGTAAAATCTTTTCCTGTACCCATTGAATTTTTTAATCTTTTTTTTCCCTGTTAAAATGTAAAATTACATTGACTGATTTTTAAATGTTGAATCAACCTTGTGTTCCAGGAATAAACCTGACATGAATGTGGTATAGTACCCTTTTATATGTTCCTGAATTTTCTTTTCTACTTGTTAAGAGAATTTGTCTGTTCATGAAGGATATTAATTTGTAGATTATATTTGATAGCAGGGCAGGCTCATGAAAAGAGTTATGAAGTAACTCCCTCCACTCTTCTTTGAAATAGTTCTTTCGCAGGATTTAGTATTATTTCTTCCCTAACAGTTTGATATTATTTATTTCGGAAGTCCATGTTTTTCTTTATGAAAATAATTTTAATAACCAAAGTAAATTCTATAATACATTTTTAGGGAAATGCATATTTTCTATTTCTTCTGGAATCAAAATTTTTAATTAGAGTCTTCCAAGGAATTTTATTTTATGTAAATTGTTGATTTTCTGGCATAAGATTATTTACTATTACCTTACCATTTTTTTTAATTGCAGCAGGATTTTTAAAGATTTTATTTCCTCTTGATTTTGGATATTTGTGTCATTTCTCTCTTCTATTTAGTGATTTTATCAGAGGTTTACCAATTTATTGACTTTTTTTTTTAAGCTAGCTTTGAGTTCATTGATTTTCTGTATAATGATTTTTCCATTTCCTATTTTATTGATTTCTGTTCTTATATTTTTAATTTCCTTACTTCCATACATTTGAGTTTAAATGAGCCTTCATCTCCAGCTTAAGTTGGGTCACTGCTTTTGGAGTTTTAGATAGAAATGAGTTGACAGTTTTAATTTTCTAAGATAGTTGTAGATTTTCCGTGACCACTGCCTTACCTTCATCTCATTTTCCCTCACTACAGTATATTTTCCAGTATCTCATGTGATTTATTTTCTGATTCATGAGTTATTGAGAACTCTTATTTAATTTCCAAATATTTGAGTATCCTCCAGACCTGTGTCTAGAAATAGGATTTCTAATTTCTTTTTATTGTGCCCAAAGAGCACAGTCTACATGATGTTAGTATCTTTAATTTACTGAGACTTTTTCTCACTAACTAACATATGACACTCTTCAAGTATTCCACTGGCACTGGAAAGCAAAGTGTGCCCTGATGCGGGTGGAATGTTCTGCAAATATCAATAGTGTCCCATGGGTTGGCACCTTTGTTCCAGTCTGCTCTACTGTTGCTGATTTTCTTTCTACTTGTTATGTCAGTTATTGGGGAAGAAGTATTAGAATCTTTCAAACAGTACTGTGGATTTGTCTTTTTCTCCTTTCTTTTCCGTCAGTTTTTATTTCATGGATTTTGAAGCTCTGGGGCAGGTGTTTACGATTACTATGACTCATGAGAAATTAATAACTCTTGATGAGTTATCATTACAGAACATCCCCCTCTCTCCCTGTCCATATTCTTTATACTGAAGTCCATTGGATATGATTGGAGCCCCTCCAGCTTTCTTAACACTTGTATTTTCACAGTACTTTTTTTCATAGGACTGCGTATTATTGGGTTTTGCTTTTCTAAAATTTAGTTTTACAAGATCTCCCTTTTAATTTGAATGTTTCAACTACATTTGAATGAATTTAGTAATAACATGGTGCTTATGTTTAATATATTTAGCAATATCTGCTGCCTCAATCCGTCAGTACTGTGGTGCTTAAATTTCATGTATTTAGTAATGTTATGGTACCTTAGTTAACCACCCTACTATTTGTTCTCTATTTGTCTCATCTGATCTTTTTCCTCTTTTGTCTTTCTTGTAATTGACTTTTTTATTAGTCTACCTCCACTACTGGCTCTTTAGTCTACACTTTAATTTAATTTTAATTAATATTTAGTGATTGCTCTTGAGCAATTGCTTCAGCCTGCAGTCAAATATGACCCACTTTCTGTTCTTATAAAGTTTGTTGTTGTTGTTTTTTGTTTTGTTTTGTACCAGGGAATGAGCCCAGGGGTACTTAATAACTTAGCCACATCCCCAGCCCTTTTCATTGTTTTATTTTTAGACAGGGTCTTGCTAAGTTGCTCAGGGCCTCGCTGAGTTGCTGAGGTGAGCTTTGAACTTGCCATCTTCCTGTCTCAGCCTCCGAAGTTACTGGGATTACAGGCTTGTCTGCACCCGGCTAATTCTATCATCTCCATCACTTCTGGTTCTGTTTCTATTGACTGAGTTTTTTCCTGACTATAGATCACGTGTGCCTACTTCTTGCCATCTCCAGCAACTATTTTATTGGATATTGAATATTAGATTTTATTGTCCTTTAAAGAATACTAAGCTTCTATTCCAGCAGACAGGTAAGTTGCCTGCTGATTGGTGTAATCCTTGAAGACTTATTTTTGAGATTTTTAGGACAAGTCCAAAGGAGGCTTTCCTCTGGGGATAATTTAACCCCATGACTAGCACATGACGCCTTTGTGGTCTCTGTGTCCCAGGTCATCCATGAGGACCTTCTGCTCTTACTGGTTAGGGTTGAAATGTCAACCAACTCTGAGGTCTGGGAAACACTCAGCCTACAGCCCCTGGTGCTCCACTGCCTGGCTGAATGACGTTTTGCCCAAAGCATGTGTGACTAGATGTTCATCAAGGAGTCTACAGTACTTTTCTCTATGTAGTTCTTTCTCTCTGAAACTCTGTTTCACATTTTGAGTCACCTGGGCCTCCCAGAACTCCACTCTGTCTTCTCCATTTGCCTTCTGTGTATAGGCTCCCTCCCCCTGTGATGGAATCCAGAATGAGATTCCAGGCAGAAGGCCAAGGGGCTGACCTCACGCATCCCCTTCTCTTAGGAATCACAATATTGCACTGTCTGTTGTCCAATGTCTGAAAACAGTGGCTTGTAATCTTGTTGATTTTTGATAAGTATGTCTGGATCTTGTCACCCCATTACAGGGTGAAAATTCAGTGATTATACTCTAATTTGTACATAATCTAGTTGGTGTTTTTTAAAAAATGCCATACTGCTGGGCACAATGGTGCATGCCTATAATGCCAGTGACTCAGGAGGCTGAGACAGAAGGATAGCAAATTTGAGGTCAGCCTCAACAATTTAGCAAAACCCCATACCCAACTAAAATAAAAAGGGCTGGAGATATAACTCAGTGATAGAGTGCCCCTGGGTTCAATCCCCAGTAACACACACATACATACACAGAGTCGTGGGTTGTAGTTTAGAAAATGGATCTCTAGGGGAAAGTAATGATTCATCAGGAAGATGTATATTAATACAGGCAAAAGATGATTTGAACTTGAGTTATGTCATTGGAAATGGGAACCTTAAAAAGTAGATGAATGGGAGATATTTAGAAGGCAAAATCAACTGAACTTGAAAACTAGCTGGATATGGTAATCAAGCAAAAAGTAGAGGACATAGATAAAGCCTAAGTTTTGATTGGGTCAACTGGAGTATTCCAATAAGGGACAGAATATTTGCTGTTTTCTGTTTGAACTGATTGTCTTGCTATATCAGTGATTCTAGGCCCCTAGTTGCCTGAGCCTATACAATTCCTTTGGGAGCTTGAGATTTATTCCTGTTATGCTAGTTGACCTTTCATCTCTTACCTGTTCTAACATTCAGAATCTGGGTGAACCTATATTCACGACTGCTCTCCTGGTTCTGCTTTGGTACCCAGGTCAGGTCCTTTCTTGGATCCGTCACATTCTTGTTTGTGCTCTGGATCCTACACCCCAAACTTCAAAGTAGTACTGCCATACTTCTTTCTATGACTCATGGAAAATTGAAATCCAAAACAAAAAATAAGGATTGAGGGTGCAGCTATGTGGTTGTGTGTGCTGAGCATGCTCAAGGCCTGGTTCAACCTCTGGCACCAAAAACAGAAACACAAAAACCTGAAAAAATAATACCTGGAGATCAGAGTTAAAAAAGAGGTGGACCTTGTGTGAGCTAGTAACAGTCTTATAGAGAAGCCCTAGGAAAGAAGATGGTAATTTCCTTACATTATGGGTATTATGAATAGGGTTCCAAAGTTTAACATATTAACAGTGGACATAAGAAATAGGCAAAGGGATCAAGAAGGACAGATGAGACTTCAGCAAAGATTGTTCATTGTCCCATAACATTGACTCTTCTCTTCTTTTGGGATAATAGAAATTTCCATAAAGTGAGCTCATATCAGCTATTACCTTTCCTAAAGCATAATAAAATGAAGGGAAGTTGCAGTTACCAGAATGTGGGAAAAGAGAGTCAGGTAGTGTCAATCCTTTTGCAAGAATCAGTAGCCTTGAGTTGAAGGACAGAGCTAGCCCAATGCAATTTTCAAGGAAGGGATCTATGGAAATGAATGCCTTGACTTCACTTTGTGCTTTGTCTCATTTTCTCCTAGACCCCCTATTGTCTGAGCTAGAATCAGAAGCCAGAGGACACAATACCCCATTGATCAAATCCACAAAGTCTAGCCTTCCAAGGCAGAGGGCAGATGAAGAGGAATAAACAATGGGACTGGGGAGGCCAGTGAAAGATATTTGGCATGTGGGAGTTATTTAATTGCATTTGAAATGTGTGTAGAAATGGTGTATTTAATTCGGAGGGACAAATTTTTAAATGATAAAGTGTGTCTGCCTCCTTCCTGTAGGCTAGATTGATGACAGGACTAGAAATAAGCTGCCATCTTGGTCCATGAGATGGAAATCATAAACCAAGACTGGCAGGGCAGCATAATAGAGGGAACCCAGATCCCTGAGGACCAGGCAACCACTTTTGGTTGCTTTATTTGATGTAGAGAAATAGATTCATATCATCTTTTAAGCCACTCTTATTTTGGATTTTCTGTCACTTGCAGCTGATGCAAATCATAACCAATTCAGTGACTGTTTTAGTCAGCCTTTTCATTACTATGGCCAAAAAACTTGAGAAGAACAACACAGAGGAATAAAAGTTTATTTGGGGTTCACAGTTTCAGAAGTCTCAGTTCATAGATGGTCAACTCCATTGCTCTAGACTCAAGGTGAACAGAACATAGGGCAGAAGGGCATGGCAGAGGAAAGCAGCTCAGGACATGGCAATCAGGAAATAGAGAGAGCTCCACTCACTGAGGACAAAATGTAAATCCCAAAGGCATGCCCACAGTGACCTACCTCCTCTAGCCATACCCTACCTACGTACAGTTACCACCCATTTAATCCCTATCAGTGGATTAAGGCACTCATTAGGTGAAGGTTCTCTTACCCCAGTCATTTCACCTCTAAACTTTCTTGCATTGTTTTACACATGAGCTTTTGGGGGACACCTCACAGCTAAACCATAATTGACCAAACAGGAAATTCTTTTGGTATGTGGTTGTATTCGTTATGATTTTTTTTAACATATAAGCATCTGAGATGGACTTTGGTTTAAGGAAAAGGGAAATTTATTGGAAGAGTGCTGGGGATGTCTCAGAGAATCAAAGGAAATACTGAACAACCAAGATAGGAGGACCTTGGGCAGTTCTGGTAACTCAAAGTTCTTCATGTCCTTTCTCCCTGGAGGACTGCCACAAATGTGAATCATCTCCAACAACTCCCAATCTCCTCTGCAATTCATTCCAAATTTTGTATTTCTGCTAGAGAGAATCTGATTGGGCTAGCTCGTGTTAGGCTCTAGTATGTTTGGAAGAAATAGCAAAGTACCACTGGGGCTTCCCAAAATTCTTAGAGCATGATGCATTGCTAGTCAGTCACTCCAGGTGGCTTGATTTAAAAGAACCATAACCTCAACTTCTACCAATCTCTAAAATATTCACATAAGCACAGTGTGTCTCCACAAAGAGGTCTAACTCTTTGAGGTCCTGTTTCATACTTACTCTGCAAGCAGCATGGACAATAAAAATGCCTGGTCCTCAGAAGACACCAAATGTCTACATCTGATGTTATGGGTCTTATTACAGGGTTAAAGATGGGCATCAACTCAAAACCAAAATTTTTGGTAACTAAATTCACCAAAATTCTTATTATCTACATTGCAGGACCTATTCTGAATTGCAATTGACGGGGGGAAAATCATGAAATGCTTTTAAGAGTCCACAGTCTCGCAGAGATGAGAGGCATGTAGACAAATCATCATAAAATGCAAAGTTATGTGCTACAGTAGAAATAAGCATAGCGCCTCTGAGAGATGAGATGTTTGAGGTTGGCACACGTAGGTGAGCAGGAGTCCTACAGGCATAAATGGGGGAAGAGAATTCAAAGCAAAAGGAAGTACATGTGCAAAGCTACTCAGGCTTGAAAACGCTCAGCATGGGAAAAGTTAAACCTCCCTGTGATTTGACTGTGAGGCACAGACTTAACAATCATTTAGTTATTCAACAGTAATTTATTGTGTACCCACTCTGTGCAGGGCTACCAAGGAGTCAAAGGCAAATGAAATGCAGATCTTACTTAAAATGGAAGAAGCAGAATCAATGACTACCACCAGATGAGTACTACAGCAAAAGGGGACAAAATAACCCAGTGAGATTGAAGGGACAGGGGCATTATCCAAGAACTCAGGAAGAGGAGGAGCCCGGAGCTCTGGGCAGGAGTTGGGGACTTGGATGCCATGCTACAACTGTTGGGGTCTCTTTGCTTTGAAGGTTTTGATGCCCTCTAAAATTTTCCATATGTGTTTATTACACAGGAAGACACATTTTCAGATGCTTCTTTAAAATCTTCTGCTTCAAGAAAAAACATCCGTTGTTTTAGACTTGTTTACCAGACACAGTGCAGGGATTTTATATCCATTATCTCATTTCAATTGAAACTGGTCTGTAGGTGGTGAGGGCTGTGAACATAATTCTGGAGGCAGAGAAGAGAGGATTGTTGTGCCCTATGAGGTCAGGATGGTTAAGTAGGGTATGGGGGCTTCAATTCTTCACCTACTTCAGATAAAGTTTCTTGCCTTAATGGAAATGGTCATTATACATGGGGAATGTAGGATGGGTCAAAGACTGTATTCATCAGTAGAGAAAATGGTCAGCTGCAAATTGCTTAAACTAGTTAGAATGTTCTTATCTCAGACAATGAGTCCAGGAGAAAGCAGTCCAACAATACCATGGGAAGTTCAGGCCCTCCCATTTTGCCAAGATGGCTGCTGCACCTCCTTTTTCCACTCTCCATTCCAAGAAGGAAGAAGAGAAGAGAATCTACCAAAAAAGTTGAGCTTTCTTATTCAGGACTACATGATCTCCTTCTGCTTATATTTCATTGACCAAAACTATGTAATGTGGCCACCCCTAGGTAAAGGGAACATTGAAAAATTAATTTTTATAGAGTACATTTGCTGCCCCATCCACCCAAAATTAGGGTTGAGTCACAGAGACTCAGGGACAAGAGGGATCAAGGGGAAAATGAATAGCAAGTCATCAGTGTAATTCCACTCCATGTTTCCAACAGTTCTGTAAGTTAGATGAAGTGATCCACATTTTACTGATGGGGAGTTGGATTCAGAGAGGAAAGCAAATGCCCCAAAGTCACCCAAATAGTGAGTCATGGAATAAAAATTTTAAAGCAAGTCTATATTCTTCCAGTAGCAAAGGATATTTTTTTATGATATCATCCTGTCTCCCTTAGTTGTGTGACCTTGAAGTATTTGCTAAACTTTCCTGAGTCTCAGTTCCAGATCTGCAAATAAGGACAATCATACCTGTCTGAAAGTTTCTTAGAACATTAAACAAAGGGTTTAAAGGATAATGTCAATGGAACTCCGATTGTTACCCATTTACCTCTTGCCAGTTTCATCTGCAGTTAACAAGCAGTAATGGCTATTTGAAGAGCAAGCACAGTTTGAACACTGGTACTGAACTTGGCATGATAAACTCTCTTGCTGGCACTTCCTATTTGGGCCCCATCACTGTTTCCCAGGAATTTCTACTGACTGGGTTGCCTTTGTCCACTTCAATAGCTGTATATTCAGATGAGTTATGGCCACATTCCACAGCAGATCAGATGAAAACAATGTGCTAACTATCCCTCCCAACTTTCTTACCTCCTTCCCCAATCGCTTTTCCTCAACTAGTGTAAACTTGGGTTGTTGGTTAGACTGGGCCTCTGTCACCCCATCTCAAGATGGACTAAGGAAGTCCCCAAGGGTTGGACCCACAGCAGTTCACATAGTTTCATTCCCCCAAGCTTGGACTCCCCTCTTTTCTGGAGAGCTCCTGCTCCCCAGGCAAGGCCCAGCCTGAATCTCACATCCCCCTTTTCAGTGACACCTGCCCCCACTCTTCCAGGAAGAATTTTGTTGTTGCTGTTTCATTTTCCTCTGTAGTAGCATGGGTTTGACCTCTAGTACAGCATGACACATAGCTCATCCAGATTGAATTAGATTTCATCATATCAAGTACTGCTTTACTTTTACTAGTCACCAGAACCTTAGAAAAGCAAAAATAATGTTGATAGTCCCCCACTCCCACTTAAAAAATCCATTGCTATAGTCTGAATGTTGGCATCCTTTTAAAATTCATATGTGGAAATGTTGTTCTCTAAGATGATGGTTGTAAGAGGTGGGGCCTTGATTAGGTCCTGATGGTAGAGCTGTCATAATTGGATCAGTGCCCTTATAAAAGATGAAGGCAAGAGTGACATCCTTCTCCCTTTCTGCTATCTGAGGACACGGTGAGAAGGTGCCAGCTATGAGGAAGCAGGTCTCACCAGACAGCAAATCTGCTGGTGCTTGATGGTGGACTTCCCAACCTCCAGAACTGTAGAAGTGAATGTTCATGTAGATAAGTCACTCACTTCTTGGTATTTTTGTTGTAGCAGCTAAGATATATTCATTAGATCATAAAGGAAGACTAAGATAAGCTTATCAGATAATAAAGAAAAAAAGACAGAAGGGAGAAGAGAGGGAGGAAAAGATAATAGGAAATAAACCACAGGTAAAAATTAGAAAAAAAAAATCCTATTGCTTTCTTCCCTTCCCATCCTGTCCCTCCTATTCACTTAGTTATGTGTCTGGTGTGGCACAGAAACAACTCTCAGAGAAGACAAAGAGCTAGATCCAAGAGCCAAGGCCTATTGTGAAGCCAAGGGTTCATTTTTCAGTTGTTAAAGTCTGGTCTTTCTATGTAAACACATGTAGACCTATTATATTTATTTTCATTGCTCTCTATTGTAGAAATATAACACAAAAATATTTAAGCCATTTCTCTACTTCAGAAGCTTCCAGTTTTTCACTGCTAGAAATGGTGTTGGACTGAACATACTTGGAAATACATTTGTCAGATGTGTGTTGGTATTTCTGAGTGATAGAATCCTAGAAAGGGGATGTGGGTGGAGATCCAAAGTTGCATGCCCACTGACAGGGGCATAAAATGCCCATTTTCTCTGAGTCTCACTGAACGTGGATGTTGCTGACTGTTCATGTCTACAAACATTGAAGAAAATCTTGCTACTTCATTTTACTTTCTCTAATGATAAGTGTAGTTGAGTATTTTTCTATGTTTTTAGGTCTTTCTTTCTTTTTTTTTTTTTTTTCTGTGCCATAACTATTAGCATCAGAACCTTGATTGCAATAGTCAGTGGGTCCCACTCAGTCCCTTACCTCAGGAAGTATTCAAGACAGGATTAATGACAATGACCGAAGAATTTGTTAGGGATACATGAACCAAGCACTCTGAAATTAGCACTACAAGAAGTTTCTTTTGTAGTTTATTTGGCATCTCTGTGTCTGACCACCCTGTGAACCATCCCCTGAGGTTTTGATGACAAATTCCAAACCATGTATCTCACACACCTACTGAGGCTCTTTCACTTGCACAGAGATGGGAAGTTTTAAGTGTCTTGGTTTTGAAGGGCATTTTGTGGGTCTTTTGTTTGTTTCCTTTTTTTTTTTTTTTTTTTTTTTTTTTGGTTGCGTCTGCTTGCCTTTGCTTTGCCCCAGTCTGGCTGAGCATCTTCCGTGTGAGATGATGTCTAGTTCTGCTACATTCTGGCCTGGGAAGTCACCTTCTTGATTCAGAGTCCTTGCTATTAAATACTCATGGTCTATTGTCTTTGAATAAATCAATTTCATTTCATTCAAATTCAGGGAGAACCTACTCTGTGCTCAACTTTGGGAATACAAAAATGTAGACCACTCAGTCCCTGTTCCAGAAAAGTCTGAAATCTAGAGGAGTAGAAATTCAGGTAAGGGGGAGTACCATGTCCTATAGTCAAGAAAGATTGAAGGCCAGGATGCTATGGGAGACAGGACAGCTCCCCTGCAGATTTTATGGTCTGAATGTTTATGTGCCTCCAAAATTCATATGTCAAAATTCTAACCGCAAGATGATGGAATCAAGAGGTGGGGCCTTTGGAAGATGTGAATCTGCCTGGGATGGGATCAGTCCCTATCAAATAGACCCAGAGAAATCCCTTGCCCCTTCCACCCTGCAAGATTGTAGTGAGAAGACAGCCGTCAAGGAGCATGTGAGCCCTCCCCAAATATCAGATCTTCAGGCAATGTGGTCTTGACCTTCTCACCTCCAGAACTGTGACACATGAATGTTTGTTGCTGATAAGCCACTCAGTTTATGGAATGTTGTTACAGCAGCCTGATGTGACTGACACTGCTGATGAGATCATGGGCAGGACATATAAACTCCATGTGCCTATTTCTTCTTCTGTAAAATGCAGAATATGACACTGATAGGATCGTTATGAGGACTACATGAACTAATTCAAAGGAGATATTTAGAATATGCTGTGTAGTGATAAATAAATGTTAGCTTTTAATGTTATCATTGCCACTGTTTTTTTTTTTTTTTCTTAATTATCATTAACATTACTATAGTACTGCAAAAAGGGACCTAGCTCAATCTAGGGGTTACTGGAGAAGACAGCAGGGTCAGGTTGTGAAGAGCAGGGAGGGTGGGTGAATCCTTGATGCAGAGACAAAATATTCCAGTAATATAATGTGCTGATCAGTGACAGCAGGCGGAGCATTTAGTCTCCATGACCTTGGTTACCAATGAAGATGCTCAGGCACAGAGAGGTCACGTAACTTGCCCAAGTTTATAGAACTAGCAAGTGTTGGTATTAAGGTCAAAGTGTGCAGTGTTTTTGTTTTCTATTTCACAGATAAAAACAACGAAGTGCAGAGAGGTGCAGAGGTAAGTATTTAAATACATGTCTCTCGAGCTCCTAAATCCATGTTCTTCCCACCACCCCAAGCGGCCCACTCAAGGAAATGCACAAGAACTTATTCATTTTGAAACAAAATATTGGGCTTCTTTATGAATTGGCCTTCTTATTTTGGAACTGAACCTACCTCTGCAAGGTGCCTGCATTTCTCTGAAGAAAGGAAGGAGGGAAACATGAAGGATGGCAGTGGCAGCATTTTCGAGGGTGGGTGATGAACGGAAACTTCCTGACATTTGGAGTGACAGTATCTGAAAGGAAGTGGAATTTTTCTGAAGCACAGACAGGAGATTTTTGTCTCAAGTTATTGATTTGATGTGAATGTCTTGCATTTAATCTGGTGATTAATTTGGAGCGAGCCTCATGCATGCTGGACTTTCATTTGGTGAGTTTAAAAGTCCATGAATTCTGATTATTTTGTCTTCATTCATTCATGCAGGGATGTTTTATGGTAAAGAGCTGAACAACAAGCTTTCTGGCAGGCTCTAAAGACAGGTAAAGTTTAAATAAGGAACATAAAATCTTTTAAGTTGCTCTATTTATCTTTTGTAATTTACTACTTGAACCTATTGAAGGGGTGGGTGACCCTCTGGATCAGTTCAGCAAAAGAAAATTATTCAGCCTGCTAAGTCGGCCAGTCCCCTTGCTCTGTGTTTTCTTCCTTTAGAGATGAAAAAACTAGGGCCTCCCAAATAGAAAGTGACTTGCTTAAATCATACTGTGACTTAGAACTGAAATGATCTCCTACCTCTGTCATGTGACTTCAGGACCAATAAAATACAAACTATAGAGCTCCAATAATGCTCTATCATGTTCAAAGCATTTAAATACCAGTTGAGAATTAACATGAACCCTCCCTTATTTATCTCCCATCAATGGTTCCCCCTTGCCTAGTGGAGAGCTAGCCTCCACTTACCTGGAAGGTTCCATCTCTTAACTTTTCCCCTTTGAACTTGCCTCCATCCTTATGGAACATCATTACTGTTTCCCAAGTTAGGTAAGTTCCTTCATACTGCTGGGCCAATGCCAGTGCTGGAACCTTTCTCCCAGAAGGCAGGAAGACGGATAGCAGGAGAGCAGGAAGGCAGGAAGGAAGACAGGCAGGAAGGAAGAAAGAAAAGGCAGAAGGAAGGAACCTGACTTACAGAACTGGAATTCATAGCTCATTTCATTAGAAAGCATTGCCTCTTTGTGTTAGTGCTCATTCCAGCAATTCAACTATCTCCAATCCTCTAGAATTTTAGTATTTCTAATGTGACTTTACCATTTACCCAGCTTCTCCCATGGCAAACATGGAAACTACTTGTCTCAGGAAGCTGCCATAGCCCAAACCTAAGACTCTCTCCATTTTGATGCCTTAGTAGACTGAGGAAATCTCTCCCATGTAGATTCTAAAAAAGTAAACCAACCCATTTTAATATCTCTCCACTGCAAAGGTGGAAGGATGCAATATTAAGATGTAGGTAGGCATCATTACCTTAAAGGATGGTGCAAGCTTGAACATCAGGCATTCCAAAGAGGCTGGGGAGGACATTTCTTGGTGCTTGTCAGGTTACTGCTCATCTCTGTTCATCTCTGCCCATCTCTAGGAAGCTGTCTGCTCCTAAGGCTGTAAGCTAAGACAGGGTGCCAACATAATCTGGGCTTTCTCAAACTAGGAAATTTCACCCAAGAGTTCCCAAAAGAGCAGCTTCCCTGCCTTAATGGCTCAAACAAACCCTTTATTTATTTATTTATTTATTTTGAAATATTGTATTTATTTATGCCTGAAGTCAATTTTTTTTCCATTTTATATTTTGTATTTGCCCAAAGTGTTTAAGCAAATGTTTCTCTCTCACTTGGAAAGGTTCTTTTTTTAAATATTTTTTTCAATTAAAAATCATAAATTTACATAGGGCAGTGTTGTTTGATTCATTCTGTTATTTTTTCCCTCCCCCCACCCTTCCCACCCCTCTTTTCCCTCTATACGGTCCTTCCTTCCTCCATTCTTACCACCCTCCTTATCCCTAACCCTAAACCTAACCCTAACCCTAACGCTAACCCCTCCTACCCCCCCTTATATGTCCTCTTCCGCTTATCAGCAAGATCATTCATCCTTTAGTTTTTAGAGATTGGCTTATCTCACTTAGCATGATATCCTCCAATTTCATCCATTTGCCTGCAAATGCCATAATTTTATCATTCTTCGTGGCGGAGTAATATTTCATTGTATATATATGCCACAGTTTCTTTATCCATTCATCAACTGAAGGGCATCTAGGTTGGTTCCACAATCTGGCTAAAGTGAATTGAGCAGCTATGAACATTGATGTGGCTGTATCTCTGTAGTATGCTGATTTTAAGTCCTTTGGGTATAGGCCAAGGAGTGGGATAGCTGGGTCAAATGGTGGTTCCATTCCAAGCTTTCTGAGGAATCTCCATACTGCTTTCCAGAGTGGCTGCACTAATTTGCAACCCCACCAGCAATGTATGAGTGTACCTTTTCCCCACATCCTCGCCAACACCTATTGTTGCTTGTGTTCTTGATAATCGCCATTCTAATTGGGGTGAGATGAAATCTTAGGGTAGTTTTGATTTGCATTTCTCTTATTACTAGAGATGTTGAACATTTTTTCATATATCTTTGATTGCTTATACGTCTTCTTCTGTGAAGTGTCCATTTCCTTAGCCCATTTGTTGATTGGATTATTTGTATTCTTAGTGTAGAGTTTTTTGAGTTCTTTATAGATTCTGGAAATTAGCGCTCTATCTGAAGTATGAGTGGCAAAGATATTCTCCCACTCTGTAGGCTCTCACTTCACATTACTGATAGTTTCCTTTGCTGAGAGAAAGCTTTTTAGTTTGAATCTATCCCAGTTGTTGATTCTTGCTTTTATTTCATGGGCTATGGGAGTCCTGTTAAGGAAGTCTGCTCCTAAGCCAACAAGTTGAAGGTTTGGACCTACTTTTTCTTCTATAAGATTCAGGGTCTCTGATCTGATTCGGAGGTCCTTGATCCATTTTGAGTTGAGTTTTGTGCAGGGTGAGAGATAGGGGTTTAATTTCATTCTGTTGCATATGGTTTTCCGGTTTTCCAGTTTTCCCAGCACCATTTGTTGAAAAGGCTATCTTTTCTCCATTGCATATTTTTGGCCCCTTTGTCTAGTATGAGAAAATTGTATTTATTTGGGTTTGTGTCCATGTCCTCCATTCTGTACCATTGATCTACCTGTCTATTTTGGTACCAATACCATGCCATTTTTGTTACTATTGCTTTGTAATAGAGTTGAAGATCTGGTATTGTGATACCCCCTGCTTCACTCTTTCTACTGAGGATTGCTTTAGCAATTCTGAGTTTTTTATTCTTCCAGATGAATTTCATAATTGCTTGCTCTATTTCTGTAAGGTACGTCATTGGGATTTTAATTGGAATTGCATTGAATCTGTATAGCACTTTTGGTAGTATGGCCATTTTGACAATATTAATTCTGCCTATCCAAGAACATGGGAGATCTTTCCATCTTCTAAGGTCTTCCTCAATTTCTTTCTTCAATGTTTTGTAGTTTTCATTGTAGAGATCTTTTACCTCTTTGGTTAGATTGACTCCCAAGTATTTATTTTTTTTGAGGCTATTGCAAATGGGGTTGTTTTCCTCATTTCCCTTTCAGCTGTTTTGTCGCTTGCATATAAAAATGCTTTAGATTTATGTGTGTTGATTTTACAACCTGCTATTTTGCTGAATTCATTGATGAGTTCTAGAAGTTTTCTGGAGGAGGTTTTTGGATCCTCTAAATATAGAATCATGTCATCCGCAAATAGTGACAGCTTAAGTTCTTCTTTTCCTATTTGTATCCCTTTAATTTCTTTGGTCTGCCTAATTGCTCTGGCTAGAGTTTCAAGGACAATTTGAATAGAAGTGGTGAAAGAGGATATCCCTGTCTTGTTCCCGTTTCTAAGGGAATGGTTTCAGTTTTTCTCCATTAAGAATGATGTTGGCCATGGGCTTAGCATAAATAGCCTTTACAATGTTCAGATATGTTCCCAGTATCCCTATTTTTTCTAGTGTTTTGAGCATGAAGGGGTGTTGTAGTTTGTCAAACGCTTTTTCTGCATCAATTGAAATAACCATATGATTCTTATCCTTAAGACTATTGACATGATGGATTACGCTTATTGATTTACGAATGTTGAACCATCCTTGCATTCCAGGGATGAACCCCACTTTATCGTGGTGCACAATTTTCTTAATATGCTTTTGGATACGGTTTGCCAATATTTTGTTAAGGATCTTTGCATCTATATTCATCAAGGATATTGGTCTAAAATTTTCTTTCCTTGATGTGTCTTTGCCTGGTTTGGGTATGAGGGTGATATTAGCTTCATAGAATGAGTTTGGTAGGGTACCCTCCTTTTCTATTTCCTGGAATACTTTGAGAAGTATTGGAATGAGTTCTTCTTTGAAGGTCTTGTAGAACTCAGCTGAGAATCCATCTGGTCCTGGGCTTTTCTTGGATGGTAGATTTTTAATGGCTTCTTCTATTTCATTGCTTGATATTGATCTGTTTAAATCGTGTATGTCCTCCTGGTTCAGTTTGGGAGGAGCATATGTCTCTAGAAATTTGTCAATGTCTTCGGTACTTTCTATTTTGTTGGAATACAGATTTTCAAAGTAGCTTCTCATTATGTTCTGTATCTCAGTGGTGTCTGTCATGATATTTCCTTTTGCATCATGTATTTTAGTAATTTGAGTCTTCTCTCTCCTCTTTGTTAGTGTGGCCAAGTGTTTATCTATTTTGTTTACTTTCTCAAAGAACCAACTTTTTGTTTTGTCAATTTTTTGAATTGTTTCTTTTGTTTCAATTTCATTGATTTCAGCTCTGATTTTAATTATTTCCTGTCTTCTACTACTTTTGCTGTTATTCTGTTCTTCTTTTTCTAGGGCTTTGAGCTGTAATGTTAGGTCATTTAGTTGTTGACTTTTCATTCTTTTCTGGAACGCACTCCATGCAATGAATTTTCCTCTTAGTACTGCTTTCATAGTGTCCCAGAGATTTTGATATGTTGTATCGTCGTTCTCATTGACCTCTAAGAATTTTTTTAATCTCCTCCCTGATGTTTTTTGTTATCCATGTTTCATTCAATAGCATATTATTTAGTCTCCAGGTGTTGGAGTAATTTCTGTTTTTTATTTTGTCATTGATTTCTACTCTCGGTCCATTATGATCTGATAGAACACAAGGCAGTATCTCTATTTTTTTGCATTTCCTAAGGGCTGCTTTGTGGCATAACATATGGTCTATTTTCGAGAAGGTTCAATGTGCTGCTGAGAAGAAAGTGAAGCCGCTCATTGATGGATGGAATATTCTATATATGTCTATTAAGTCTAGGTTATTGATTGTGTTATTGAGTTCTATGGTTTCTTTGCAAACCCATAATTTATATATGACCTCCAACAAATACCTACTATGTGTAGGCCCTGGTTTGAGAAGCTGGGAAAAATATGGGATAGAAAGAGCTTGAGATCCAACCTCACAGAAATCTGGATTTCAGTATTAATTCTATCATTCCTATCAGTTGGACTCTGCATGGTTGATTTATCTTGGGTTCCATATAGGTAAAGTGTGGTTTATTATTATTATTATTATTATTATTATTATTTCTTTTTTTTTAGTACTAGGGATCGAACCCAGGAGTGCTTTACCACTAAGCCACATTCCCAGTCCTTTTTATTTTTCATTTTGAGACAGGGTCTCACTAAGTTGCTTAGAGCCTTGCTAAGTTGCTGAGGCTGACTTTGAACTTGCTATCCTCCTGCCTCAGCCTCCTGAATCACTGCAATTTTAAGCTCCCAGCAAGTGTGTATACTCCTTAATGTTTACTTATAGGGTACTATGTCATTATTCAAGGGTCTGTGTAGGCACTTGACACACAACCATGTACAAGACAAACTTAGTCCTGCCCTCCCAGAAGCATACTGAGTAAGGAAAGAGGCTGAGGAATTATTAGAATAAAGCATTTGCGGGGGTGGGGATCTGGCAGGGTTGAGATAACACTTGTCATAATAGGACTATAAGGATTAAATGACACGAAGTATTTTAAGGGTCCAGTGTGCTTTTGATAAAAGCACAGACTCTGAAACCAGGAGAGGACCAGGTTCAAATCTCAATTTTGCCACTTCCTAACTAAACATTTAAGGAAGTTTCCAAATCTCTGTGCTTCCTCATTAATAATAAGGGATAACAAGAGTAATTAACTTAAGCAATTGTTAAAAGGATTAATTAATATATGTAAAGAGATACAGTGCTGGCACATAGTAAGTATACAAGTAAGATTTATTATCAATGTGTCATCGTCAACACAGACTGTGGCCCATAGTGGATGTTCAGAGTGTTACCTCCCTTCCTCCACTCCCCAGCTCTTTTTCAAGTTCCACAGGCCTAGCAGAGAAAAGCAGTTTGGGTTTCATGTTTTGACATATTTCCAAAGCCCAGACTGGTAACTACAGAAACAATTGTTCTCAGTACAATTTATAATCTATTCTTGTCCAAGCAAGTTGCCTGTTGAGCCTTTGAAGAGCAAAAGAGTCTTCCTTGTACTTATGTGGACTGGAGACTAAAGTGTGATTGTGGTTAGAGTCACAGGGACAAGGGAACCTGCAAGAGCTCAACTCCCAGATGAATGGCAGCTGACTTCCTAGAAGCCCCTCAGAGAAACAGACCATGTTTTAATATTGGGCCACAAGCATGGTCTTGGGGGTCTTACACACCTGGGCTTAATGTTTGGTTTTGTACTTAAAAGTTGTGCGGTCGACTGGGTCACTTGAGAGATGTAGGGACATGTCTATCCTGTATGATTGCTGTGAAGATAATATGAAATGTGTACATTTTAAATGCCCAGAGGTTAATAGAACTATTGTTCAGCCATGCCATCAAATAATGTTCATTAACTATCAGAGGAAGGCCACTTCTCAGCACCCATGAGGCTGAGTGTCTAAGAACCTTCCTTCTCCAATGCTTGTAGGCCTGGTATATGCCTTACAAGGAATGTAGCCTCAGAATTAGGATTACAGTTGCCATGAATGCAGGAACCGAGGAGTCTTGTTCTTTTTTGTATCCCTGGCATGCAGTGGGGATGCAATAAATGGTTGATGAATAGATAATTATGAAAGGGACAGGTATAAAAATATATCATGTTCAGAAAGAGTCCAGGGTGGTGGAAGGAGTCGAAGCCATGTTGTATAAGCAACAGTGATGAAAATAAGACTATATTACTATTGAAGGAAGATGGAAGCATAGAGGTCTTCTTAAAGGGGCATGTCAGTAAGGGTTTAACCAGCAAAGCTGAACTATAGGTGAGATAAACCTTGACTATTTGATTGGTAGGTTGGTGGGTGAACAGATGTATGGATGGATGACAGAGAGATAAAAAAGGAAATTTAAAAAATTATAATTATTATTGTTTCAAATATTACTAATTATCCTAAGTAATTGTGAAAACTGTCCAAACCCAAGTCCATAGGGGAAATGGACAGAAAAGAGTATGCACAGAAAAGAAAAAGCAATTGCAGGTCCAGCTGTTCTTGACACACTCAATTGATCAGGGGACTTTACATCTGCAAATTCCCTATGCTGCAGTACTTAGACTTGTGTGTGAATGAATCACTGGAGAAGGTGTGTGCATACTACAAAGTGGCCACTGCCTTCTACTCAACTTACAATTCTCAAGGAGAATCAGGCTTGGGGTCCACTCTAACCAGAAACAGACTGGAGTTCTGAGGAGAGTGGCTCAGCCTAACTAAACTGACAGGTCCCAAAGTCATCACAAAAGTCATAAGGACAAGGGAGCAGATGCCCATTCTCCAAAGATAGAACCAGGCTCAGCATTCGAGCATATTAGGAAACTATGAGCCTAAAGAAAGGATGATAGGCAGGAAGATGTTGCTAAAAGAGGGGTGTAAGCAGGTGATAGTGGAGACCTCAATACTGGCAGGATGGTGAGTAGGGTAGCCTGTGAAAACCTCCTCCTTGTCTAGGATCTACTATCCCTTGTGTTAGGGGCCACTCTGGTGCTGATGCTGCTACTTGCACATGGCCTGCTGTATGGCAGCCACAGCGCTCACTACCATGAGACAAAATGAGGCCTAACTCACTTCAGTTTTAACACCAATTGGATCTTTACCTAGGAGTTTGGAAGGTGCTGCCTACCTCCTCAAAATTATACCTCAGCAAAGACATGACAGTTAAAACCACATACGCCTATTTGAGGCATCACCAAATTGGTGAGTCACAAGACCTAGGGGAAGCACAGGGACCTCACCTCTTGGGCAACACACAGGGCTCAAATGCACGTGTCAATCTGTGATGAATGCAGACTCTGAATTCTGCTTGAGAATATTTAATCTCCCCAGATTCCAAAAAAATAGCATATATACTCTTTTCACCTCTCCATACCTCTGCATCTGTTACCATCCCTCTTCTTGAAATGTCCTTACATCCTGTTCTAGGAATTCAATGCCACATATAAGTACCTCAAGATACAGTAGTTAAAATCTACTAAAAACCTTTATTTTACTATCAAACCTGCAATCCTGGCAGGCTGCTAATCTCTGTTCTACTCCATGTCAGCTGGGGTGACTCAGAGGCTGGGGCTGGATCTGTCTGGTTTCTCTATGTGATTTCTCCAGTATGGTAGAGTCAGGATAGTTCAACTCTTTGCATGTCAGTGGTTCAGGGTTTCTGAGAGGGGTGTCCTAAGAAAGAAAAAGCCAAGAAGAAGCCACAGGACCTTTTAGGAATCCAGATAAGAAGTCAGATGCATCATTTGTGTCACACATGGTCACATGCCCCCTATCCAGATTTAAGGGCAGGGGCCAGGTGTGGTTGGCACATGCCTGTAACCCAAGCAACTTGGGAGGATGAGGAAGGAGGATCACAAGTTCAAAGCCAGTCTCAGCAATTTAGTGAGGCCCTGAGCACTGTCTTGAAATAAAAAATAAAAAAGGGCTGGGGATGGAGCTCAGTGACTAAGCACCCCTGGGGTTCAGTCCCTGGTACCACACACATGTACATGAAAAGAGTAGGGAACACTGCCCCCTACTTCTCTGTGGGAAGCATGCCAGTCCACTGCAGAGCACGTGGCATGGGTGATAGGTTGGGTGAGTCTGTCTTCAGAAAGTGCAATCTGCACCTGCTCTTTTTCTATCCAGAAAACACCTCTATGCTTCAAGACTGGCCTCAAATAGGCCTGCTTTATAAATCCTCCCCAGCTCCCCCTGAGCTAGTTACCTCCTCCATGGGGCTCTAATGACTGCTCCTGCACCTTTGGTCCCAGAGTACTTCATATCCTAAAATCCCGTTGTTTGTTTGTCTCCTTCCTGAGATTGAACTCTAAACTCTTTAGGGTCTGGGATGGTATTCTACATCCCTAGCTTTCAGTGTTGACAGGATGGTTACTTGGGAAATAGAAGTTACCACAGGCAAGATCAAGTGTCTCCTGCACCCAGGGCTCCCTGCCATCAGGACTCCTGAATGCTTGTTCAAAATGCAGATGCTGGACATAGACCCTCCTGGATTGATTCCCAGGGCTGGGCCTTGAGAATATGTATTTTAACAAAACTCTCTGTATGATTCCAAGGGATA
Source organism: Sciurus vulgaris (assembly GCF_902686455.1). NCBI lineage: Eukaryota > Metazoa > Chordata > Mammalia > Rodentia > Sciuridae > Sciurus > Sciurus vulgaris. The sequence goes on from NC_136461.1 coordinate 47,748,170, forward strand.
TTAATCTTTGCATGCTATTGTATCCCCAGTGCCTAGTACAATGCTGGTAATAAATACCTGTTGAGCGAATGAACGAGTAAGGGAATGCTATTTTCAGACGGAGCTGGGCACTTGGTAGTCACTTTGCTCTTTTGGCTGATGTGATGTCCAGTTCTGACTCCCAAGTCACATAGGCAGACATGCCTCTAGGTTAAGCAGGAGTCCACTTCCCCTTAAGTGGGCCCGTCCCCTGGAGGAGGTGACTGGGACTGGAGAAGGGAGAGAATCCTGGCAGTCAAAATGTTGGTGCATTATCTCACGCTCTGCCAGAAGGTTCCTTTTCCATCCTTACCTCCTCCTCGTCTCCCCACCCCCAAGCATCCTGTCACATCCCAGATCAGAACCATTTTGGAAGCAGTATTTGCTAGTTTGACATTTCAAAATAGCATCAAGGAGGCTAAAGATAGCTAGGTTACCAGAGAGGTTAAACATCTTGCCAAATGACGTGGAGCAGATTAGGTCTTCTCCATGTTGGTCCGAAAAGCACATGGATGTTTTTCCTCTAATTGGAAGAAGATAAGCATTGGATGAGGAGGGAGAGGAGATGGAACCAAAAACCAGAGCATGGAGCCCCAGTCTGAATGCAAAGGAGCCATACATTGCAGACGTCTGGGATAATGGATTGTTTTCTCTAGTTGTCTAAGACAGGAAACTGGACATAGTGAAATCCTGCTTTCCAGGCTACCCGTCCAGCAGCCATGTCTACCTATGTGTCTGGTTTACACTCAGACAAACAGTCAGGAAGTTGGGGAAGCATTTTGTGCATCTGAGATAATTAAAAAAAAAAAAAATCACTGTTTCTTTTACTTCCTTTTCTTTTCTTCCTGTCTCAACTAAATTTTCCAAAGCCACAACCATATGACTGTGGATGCAGGGAGTTGGGGGCCAAAGCCTAGTGTCTATCGGAAGACACAATGTTCCCCAGAGATCAAGCATCTGGAGAGGTCAGTGTATACAAATAATAATGCCTACCCTTTATGGGCTGTTTACTGTTTGCCGAACACTCTGATACGACATTGACATTCTTCACCTCATTTATTCTCACAACAATCCTACAAGTTAGGTAATACTGTCTCCACTGTAGAGATGAGGAGTGAGGTCAGAGAAGTGCAGCAACATTCTGTGGCTGCCGGAGACAGTAAGTACATCATTCTTATAGTTGTGATTCCACTCAGGCTATCTAACCCCAAACTCTGCTTTCTTCCCAACTATGTTTCATATCTTCCTTTTCAGAGGAGGACAAGGGACATCCTCACCTGCACACCCTGGACTGAATCCATTCCAGGAATCCAACAGGCTTCAGAGGGGGAGGAGGCATCCCTGGAGATGGCAGGCCACAGCGGGTGGCCTTGAGGGGAGGTAGGCCCAGCTGTGACTCAGCAGCCCAGCCACAGTCTGACCTTTCCCCCATGTCACAGATATCTGATGAAAGGGTTATCCCTGCTTGTATCCAGCAGCCCCAGGGGTAAGTGGCAACCTCAGTCACAAGGGACAGACTGAATGTCAGGGTTGAAGTGAGTCCCTCTGCCTCACCCCCTGTGAATGTGACTGCAGCTGCCCATGCAGTGGTGGCAGCCCCATCACAGCCAGGACACGTTGACAGAGAGGTGGGCAGGGTGTCTGCAGGGGCGGGAGACTGGTCATCCTGCTAAAAATGGGGGAGGGGGGCAGGGTGGGTAAGGTGGCCCAGTTACACCTCACTCTGCTTCCAACTCTATAATATGATTCAGGTGCCTCCAGAGGCCTTCTGCCTTCCCAGAAAATTCAGTTAAGGTCAGGGGCAGGATGCACTAATGGTTTCCACACCTCGGGCTCTCTGCAGTGAGGCCTTCCAAGCTCAGGGGCAAGGAACGCTTACCTGGCCCCAGGCAGAGTTTTGCTCTGTGGAGTGTGTTTATCAGTGCCTCTTCTAAGTGAGGTCCTTGAACTTTCTGGGCAGGACCCTGAGAATATGAGGATTAGCAAGCAAAGACGCACCCTCTGGGAGAGATAGAAAATTTACCCAAAAATTACAAACATGGTGAAGAAGACCATAGGTGCTGCATGATCATGGGAGAGGACACTGAATTGAATTTAGGAGTTCAAGGGCAGGGCTGCAGACCGAGGCAGTGTTCACTGTGGGTGCTGAAGATTCAGGCAGCAGGGACCACAGCACGTGGGAAGAACCTGTGACTGGGAATTCCTATGGGCAGCCAGAACACAGGGGCAAAGGCCCAGGGGTGAAGAGACGACAGGAGAGCTAAACAGGTGCCATGAACTTCAGGTATGAAATCCAGCAAGGGAGCAACTGGAGAATTCTAAAGAGGGAAGAGGTGTACCAAGATCTCTTCAGAAATGCCAGTCCGGCTTTGAGAAGAGCTACAGGACTGGATACCTGCAGAAAATAAAGGAGAGAGGCAGTGACTAGGGACAATGACAGTGGCATTCTAGACTAGGGCAGAGGTAGTAGGATGGAGGGACGCAAGGCCACAGCCAGATTAGAGGCCGAGTCGACAAGTTACGCAGTCCTTCCCTCTGAGGAGAAAACTGTTTTTAGTTGAAAACATCTTTTCTCCCTAATTCATCCCAGTCTCAGAGAGGCTTAAGGGGGTTGAGAGGTCATTCAGTTCAATCCACCCTTGCAAGAAGTCCAGGGGTTTTCCACCTGAGTTTAAATTCCTTCTGTGCAGGGGAGGGAGTGTTGGAATGTCAGGTAACACTGGGGTCAGTCTGGGTGGACAGCCAAACTGGGCACAAGCTTTCTTCAGGTTCTAGAAATTTCTGAACATGAAAGAGTATGCATCCTGCCTGCCAGGCCCATGACTGTAAGCAGTGGGGCCTTTTTGAGGTGACATTATCCCTGCCAGTTGTAATGGGGCAGGCTGCTCCCCTCACCAGGCAGAACCCCAGCAGAGGGAGGCTGCAGAGGATGGTGGGGGGGACAGAGGACACCTTTCAATACACAGACTCAGCCACAAGTGCCTGCTGAGTGACTGCCCTGTGCCAGCCTTCTTCCTGGAAACTGCTGTGATAACTCTCTGGGTGAGAACCAGTTCTCACTGACCTTTACCAGGGGCTGATCTGCAGGAAAAGGTCATTCTTTTTGGAGGCTGTTGAAAATTTAATGACAGTCATTCCTTAGGCTTGTACCACTGTTAATGTTCTCAAAGCACAGACAACATCATCTCCCCTGAGCTACATGGTGTTTTACAGCTGTAAAGCACTTGCACACTTACATAGCCAGACAGCAACTTACACAGAGTCATGCTTAGTCCACAGATAGCCCCAGGAGGGAGTCAGAGACTTGGGCCCCGGTAAACCAGGTTCAAGTCTCTACTCTCCCCCTGTGATTGTGGGACCGTGGGACTCTCTCAGTATCCTCCTCTGGAAAAGGGAGATAATGTACTTTTTCTGAACTGATTATGCCAAGTCTTAAATAGATTATATTGCCTAGCCCCGTGCTCAATAAAGGCTCATTCTCTCTGCCTTATTTCTTGCCAAACAAGAAGATAATCAAGATTACAGAAGCAGAAGGGTTCCTGGGGCATAGTGGGTCTGAAACAAAGCTCAGTTTCCCCTTTTCTCCCTTTATGGTTCTAAAATAGGGTGCTCTCTTCCCCAGGTTTTTCCTTACTCAGCCCCAGTACTTGCTGGAGACCTACTTTGATGATGTCACCAAAGTCCATGGAGCCTCTCCCCTGCAAGATGCACATGTGTATAAAGAGGCACCACACACATCCTCTCACCCACACAATTTTGCTTATAATTTTAAGGAACTCACAGATTCCCTGAAGCTCATCCATAGACTTTAATTTCAAAATGTGTTATGGCACCCATATGACAAAAGCTGCCTTCTGCCACAAACTTAGTTCTTTGGTTATCTAATTTCCCTTAGGATACCAGAAACCACATGAATCTGAAGACCATCTTTTCTTCTTTTAAAGTCTTTATTACATATAGTGACTGTAGAGAGATAAGAACACAGTGAATGGTAATTGAGCACCTTTGTGGGTGGATGGATATGAGTGGCAGGTGGTAGATGTGAGCGGGGCTTTGGAAGAGTGAATGGACAGGTAGATGGATAAAATGATGCAGAGGGTGCCAGACTCAGGCAAGCAGTGAGAAGATGTATACATAGTGATTGGGGACCAAAATGATAGAGGACCTTAAGACCCCTGGTAGAAGTCCTCTGATGTAATTCAGTAGAAAACTTGGGATCCTGAGAGGTCAAAAGCCAACAACGAGTGAGGGCAACACCAGAGCAGGCTGGGTCTGAAGTCTGACTGGCTATCGGCAGGGTGGGACAGAAAGAATCTGAGTCACGAAGCAGAATAGGAAGCTGGGCAGGAGATGGGGGAACTCCTGGCCAAGAAAGCAGTTCTGATACAGAATGGAAAGCAGAAGCAGACAGGATCCAGGGGTGGAAGAGGGTGAGTGGAGACCAGGAATGCAAGGCATGTGGGATTCTCTGACTCACTCATTCAACAATCCTTTGTTGAGTTCCTCCTATAGGTTGGGATTATTCTAGGCACTGAAGATAAGATGCAGCCCCTGCTGCTTGTTAAAGACAGAAACAAAGTTGAAATTTTATGAAGCGCCCACTATGAAGCACCAGCTGCTATTCTAAGTGTTTAATATGTCTCCTCTCAACAACAGCTGTAAGAGTGAGGCATCGTGATCATTACTGCATAACAGATAAGGCAAAGGAGGCAAAGAGGGTAAGCGACATCTCCAAAGTCACATGACTAGCAAGGACCAGAGGCAGGATTTGAATTCAGTGTCCAGAGGCTCTGTGCTGGGTCACTGTATAAGCCTGCCACCACTAGATGAAGGTAACATCTTTAATGCTGCGTGGTGAGGAAGAGGACAGCAGTTTAGGCTGGTCACCATGAGGCCCAAAGGGGAGGAGGTGGTTGACCGGTTGGATGGCTCTAAGAGGGCTTTGAGAGGGCTTTGGAGAAGAGATGGTTTTAAGCTCAGTCCTGGAGCATGACTTAGACTTTACCTGTCCTCAAGTGAGGGGACAGGTGAAGGACGAGAGAGGACATTCCAGGCAGAGGAACCAGTTTGCACAAGTGCATCAGCCCCAAGGCAGGACCTGGGCAGGAAATCCTGAGTAGCTCTGGGTGGCCACTGTGCAGAGCTGGGAGCCTGCAGCAGGGGAGGCAAGCTGAATGTTGGGAATAATGCCTCCTATTTGTGTGAAGATTTATGATGTGCAACATGAATTTTCTCTCTTCTGAACATCCTGAATACCCAACAAGCAATTATTAAAACTAGCCCTATTTGGGGACTAAGAAAACAGCTTGGAGAAGTTAAATGATTGATCTAAGGCTGATCTATTCACCAGTTGCAGCAGAGGACAAACTAGAGCCTCCAACTCCTGATTTTAGTCATCTGGGCACTTTTGGCACACAAAGCATTTTGATGAACAAGGCAGAGTTACCACTGTTCTGCTAGGAAGAATGACAAAGTGACTTAGAGCCACAAAGCACTGTATATGAAGGCTTGACAGAAGAATAACTACCAAGAATAATCGACATAGGCTGGATAGCTTTCACAGCACATTCATATGCAGAATATAGTTGATATTTATGAAGACATGTGATATCTTATACATGTAATTCTTTTGGTCCCATTTTCTAAATGAAAAAAACTAAGGTTCAGAGACATTAGTTGATTTACTGAGATCACACAGCTTGTAGATGATAGAGCTGACTCAACTACAAATCTTTCTAAGGTCAGTTGTACAACATTCATGAGGACTGTTAATAACCAATACTTACCGTGTGATTACCATGTTCTAGCTCTATGTTAAATGTTCACATGCAGCATATCATTTCTCTTCTACAAATATGCCATGAAGTAGGTATTGTCTCCTTCTTTTTTTCAGGTATTTTCTTAAAGAAAATTGAAACTCAAAACTGCTATTGTCTGAAGCTAGGGCTTCCAACCAACCACAACCCAAAGCTACCTGCTCTTGAGTATACTGTCCCCATTGTCCTTGGGCACTGGTCTAGTTCACTGGAACAAAGAAAAAAGATACTTCAATTTTGCACAATATCTCTATTAAAACAGATAACATTTGATAATGAAAATTTCTCTTTTGTTCAAATCTCTAAATCCCCTTCGTGCATGGGCTAGTCCAAAAAGCCAAACCTTCCATTTTCCTTTGCAGAAGGCCCAGAGAGGCCTTGAAACCTAATCAGTAACACAGCATTACTGTACAAAAGTTTCAACTCTAAAGTCATTCAATCCCTCTTACCTCATTTCTGCCTTCCATATGGTAGCCTTGTCTTCAACCTGGCCTTGTAGAGTAATGGCAACCAGGTTGGGAATCAGTCAACTGGGGTTTGAATCCTGGGCATAAATTTACCAGTGGTACACACTTGGACAGATTGTGTGGTCTTTTTACCTGGGTTTTAATATCTATGAAATTGTTACTCAGTAGTCAACTTGATGGGGGATTGAGAGGGTTAAATGAGCTAATATCCAGTCATTCTGTTATTATTTTGTTTGATTTTCTTCATAGCATTGAGCAGTATTACCACTTATTCATGAGTTTGCTGAATGTTTTTTCCTCTGTCCCTCTTTCTTGGTCTTACCCATAACTGTTCTCCTCGTGTCTAGAATTGCACTGTCCTATGCAGTTACCACTAGTTAATGTTGCATTTAAGCACCTGAAATGTCCATAAGCAGAAGATATGTTGAAAGTATAACATACATACAAAATTTCAGATTCCATATGAAAAACAAGTAAATGTAAAATATCTCATGGATAATTTTTATACTGATTACATACTGAAATGGTATTTAGGTATACAGGGTGAAATGGAATGTATCATTCAAATTAATTTCACCTGTGTCTTTTTGCTTTTTCAACATGACTGCTAAAAGTTTTAAATTTCATGTAATTCATATTATTATTTCTATTGGACAGGGTTTACACAGAATACCACACACCACTGGGTGCTCAATAAACATCTGGATGAGTGCATACATTTTGGAGGCGGGTGAATAAGTGGCACAAAAGTGAAAGTAGGTAAATAACAGCTTCTCTCAGCCCCCATGGGGTATTGCTGTTTCAGGTAAATAAATTTACTGTGGTTGAAGTGTTAATAACTAATAACAGCTTAAACTGTTGGCATTCATCAAGGTAAGAGCTACATTTTAATTACAACTTTCTGGAAGTCAGACAAAAGTGGGTTTTCTAATCCTATTGTTCGACCTTCTAGAAGAGAAGTTCCTTTAGATATAAACAGGAGAAGGAGGAGAAAGAACAGCCAGGGAGGGGAAGGGCGCAGAGGAGGCATGGAGATGCGGAATGGGAGGTGACTTTGTTTGCCTAGCGGACTACCCTGGGCTTCCAGGACAGAGTGGGCGCTTGGCAACTGTTTGTTGAAACACCAAAAGAATATGAAAAAGGAAAACGGTATTGGGAGGATTACATCGGAAAAGGCAGAGGTGAAGAGAGAACATCAAAGAGAGGCTATAAGAGAGTGGCGATTGGCCACCAGCGGATGAAGAGGGCAGGGGACAGGAAGACGCAGGCTGGGACTCCGCGGGGTTGGAGGAGTCCGCAGGGCGGAAGGTCATGGCCTGACCAGGGACTTTCCCAGGGTTGGGGCGGGAGCAGCCGGGAGCCCTGGCCTCTCGAACTTTCCAGGTCAGGCTCCGACTGCGACCACCCTGAGCAGCCTCTAAAGCAGGAGCCAACCCAGGGCTAGGCCACCCTCGGGCACTTGCCCTCTGGCCTGACCTTTTAAGCCCACCCTTCTCTCCAGGGCGCTAACAAACTCCTCCTTTCCTGCGAGGATTCTAAACTTAGTGCATAAGAATCACCCAGAGACTTTTTTGAAGCAAGTTGCTTGGCTCTCTCCACAGGAGTTCCTGATTCAGTGGGTCTTAGGTGGCGTCTGAGACTCTATTTCTCACAAGCTCTGTTGCTGACCTGGTCTGGTCAGCGTACCCTCTCCTGGGAGCCATCGCCCCTTCAGTAACCATTTTCTTCCACTTTTTCCTCTTCGAGGCCATAAATATCTTGTTCAGTCCCGCACTGAGCCTGGAACATCTGGTCTCTGAGGAAACAGGTGGGAGGGCACCTGACAATCCAATTCTCAGTCCCAGGGTTTTCCAGTGTTAGTTTTTTCCTTAACTCTCTGGCACCCAGAAGGGGGCAGAACCCTAAGCAGTAAAAGCTGCGTGGGAAATGTGGGGAACGTTAGTCAAGTCTGGCTGCTGGAAGGGTGTGAAAAGGTCCTTTCTTCAGGAAAGAAGAGATGCACGTCAACTAAACTGGCCTGAGCACCACCATCAACACCCCCATCCCTTTAAAAGGACATTAATTAAGCAGCTAATTACTGTCTGGGTGCTGGGGATAATGCAGCAAATAAAACTGAGATTCTTGTTTTAGAGAGCCTACTTTCTGGTAGGGATATTATTGGTAAACATAATAAAAGATAAATTATTGAGCATGTTAGAAATTGATAAAAGCTATGGAAAAGAAGAGTAAAGCAAGGGTGTGCCAACAAGAGTTGAAATTCTGAAAGAGATGGCCACAGGAGATCCTCTAAGGTGACATTTGAACCAGGAGTTAAGGTCAGTGGCCATGTGGTACCTGGGAGGGACAGTGTTTTAGGCAGGGGGAACAGCCAGTTCAAAGGTCCTGATGTTTTGAAAGCCTGATGTTTCTGCGACTCAGTCACGAAACCAGGGAGTAGAGCAGAGTGAAGGATGGGTACAGGGAGGAGATAAGCAGGAGATGAAGTCACATAGGTAAGGGGACAGGCAAGAAGATGCCAGGCTGGGTGAGCCATTACTGTGGGTTTAGATTTTAACCTAATATTTCTTCATTTTTCTTTGCTTTTTACCCTCATGGCTTTTGCCTCTCCCATCTTCAAAACCTGACTCAAAAATGGCTGAGTCATACTCGGTCTTGCAGCTAGAGCTGGAGTTGAGGAAGACACAATTTTTTGGCACATCGGTGGGTTCAGCATCTCAGATTTGGACCTTGCGAAGGTTACAGTGCCCCTTTCTGACCTGTAGGGTAGAAGGCCGGCAGTTCCCAGTGCCCTCAGCGTCTTCTCCTGACTCTCCGACCACCTCCTCCTATTACACTTTCCTGAAGTACCTACTCCCTGAGCCTCCCAGAAACAGCACTGTCCAATCCACACAGGGGAGCCACATATATAATTTAAAATTGTCTACGACCACATTTAAAAAGTAAAGGGGCAAGGGATTTCTCTGGGTCTGTTTGATAGGGACTGATCCCATTCCCAGGCAGATTCACATCTTCCAAAGGCCCCACCTCTTGATTCCATCAGGGAAAATTGATTTTAATAATGTATCCAATTAAACCCAATGTATCCCAATTATCATGACAACATACAATCAATTGGTACATAAATAATGAGATAGTTTACATTTTTTTAATAATCCCCCTGTTAAAATTTGTTCTAATCAATCATACATCCCAGTAGAATGCATTTTCACATATCATACATAAAGGGAGTATAACTTCTCATTCTTCTGATTGTACATGTTATAGAATTACATGTAATGTAAACATATGCACATAGAGTAATAATGTCTGATTCATTCCGGTGTCTTTTCCACTCCCTTGATCCCTCCCTGCCCTTCACTCTCCTCTGTCTAATCCAACGTACCTCTATTCTTCCCTAGTCACCCCCCCCCCTTATAGTGAATTAGCATCTGCATATCAGAGAAAACATTTAGCCTTTGGTTTATCGGGATTGACTTAATTTGCTTAGCATGGTATTCTTCAGCTCCGTCCTTTTACCTGTAAATTCCATCATTTCATCCTTCTTTAAGGCTAATACTCCACTGTGTATATATACCACCGTTTCTTTATCAATTCATCTATTGACAGACATCTAGGTTGGTTCCACATTCTAGCAGTTGTGAATTGAGCAGCTATGAACATTGGTGTGCCTGTGTCACTGTAGTATGCTGATTTCAAATCTTTTGGGTATAAATGGAGGATTAAACTGGGTCAAATAGTGGGTCCATTCCAAGTTTTCTAAGGAATCTCCCATACTGCTTTCCAGAGTGGATGCACCAAGTTGCAGCCCCACCAGCAATGTATGAGTGTGCCTTTCTCTCCACATCGTCTCCAAAGTTTATTGTTGCTTATATTCTTGATAATTGCCATTCTGACTGGAGTGAGATGAAATCTCAGTGTAGTTTTGATTTGCATTTCTCTAATTGCTAGAGATGTTGAACATTTTTTTCATATATTTGTTGATTAGTTGTATTTCTTCTTTTGTGAAGTGTCTGTACAGTCCCTTAGCCTACTTATTGATTTTTTCCTCTACTAAATCTTCGAAATCCCTCCTTACATTGATAACACACCTCGATTAAGACCAGCCAAGTTTTAAGAACTCCATAGCCTCAGTAGCTTTGGGCTACTCAGTTCAGTCCTAGAGTGTAGTCCCAGTCCTTCTCCATCTTAACATAGCTAATAACTCCTGCTTTCAGACTGGGCTGACACTTTCTTCAGGAAGCGTTCATTGATTTCTCCATTTCCCTGCTACACCTGTGAGAGTTAAATGGGTTAATTTATGTAAAATACCTAGAGTAGTTCCTGGTACACAGTAAATTCAATTGAAGTGTGAGCTATCATTATACCACTTACCACAACTGTAATAAATGAATTTGTTGTTTTCTCTCCCTGTTATACCAAAAGCTTCACAAGGAGAAAAGACCCTGCCTGCCTTTTTCATTGCTGTATTCTTGAGATCCACATCTGGCACAAAAAGATGAATATTCAATATAAACATATTGAATGAGTGAATAAATTAAAAAGGAAGTACTCTAGGAGTTATGATTAAGCATTTTAATTCTTAAATTGCAGGGGATTGAAATCATAATCCTGGATGTGATATCAGGCTCTGTATTTAAAGATGTTCAGACAATAGATCCTAAAGAGAGATGAAATCTGGTCTCAAACACGGAATAAAAAGGGTAGTATGGTGGATAAGGTTCAGATTTTGCATGCCAAAGACCTGGGTCTGCAGTGCTGTTACTTCACTTACTGCCTGTATGATTGTGAAGAAGTTACTTAACTTTTCTGTGCCTTCATTTGCCCATCTTTAAGATGGGATAAGAGCATCTCTGCATATGATATACCTTATACAAAGTAGGTTTGTATGTGAAAATAACACGACCCTAATCTTGGCTCAGTCACACTCATGCATGCAGGGTACTTAGCCAATCTGTGCCTTTATATCTACAGTACCTACTGTGTGTGTGTGTGTGTGTGTGTGTGTGTGTGTGTGTTCTTTTAGCATTTAATGAGATATGATATTATACCTGTAAAGGTTGATACATGGTAGATGTTAGTAGTTAATTTTCATTATCAACGTGTGCTCTTTCTTTCCTCCTTTTTCTCCTCCTGGCATGAAAGAGGGAAGTTCAAGCAGCATACTCTTTGGGGGAAGTTAAGCTATTCTGCCTAGAGATAGTGTTTAACAGGTTCAAGTTAAGGAAAGGTCCTTGGTCAAAATAGAACTTGCTACTTTACCCTCATCTTTTCTGCATCTTTCTGCCTTCTCTTCTTCTTCTTCCAGAAAATCTTCTTTGGTGCCTTATTAATTGCTGATGATACCTTCTTTCTCTAGCCCTAATACGTTAATTTTCAATCACACTGTGAGAGTTGCTGCTTGTTAAGAGTGCCGGGCACTTAGAAAGGGCTGCCCCTTATTGCTGGCCCTCTGAGTTTTGCTAGCACTCTCCCTTCGGTTGCTTTGGTGCTTTTTCCACATTTTCCCCCATCAGGCCCCTGTATGGTGTGCACAGACGCAGCCCAGGTCTTTCCGGATCCCGCCGCTTAGCCAGGAGAGGGACACACACTAGGTGCGGGATGAAGGTACGCTAACTGCGTAATGTGAATAAACCCGTGATGCGTGCCTGTTTCTGGTTGCTTCCCCTGAAGTGTGCAAGAGACGGACAGATGTGTGCGGCGAGAAGCACTAATGGGAGGAGGCTGGCTGCTTGTTTAGAAATGAAACTGAGCGCTCGGAGAAGCCTAGCTGCTTCCCTTCGGTGTCTTCTGGGGATAAAGGGGCAGCGGGGCTGAGAGCTGCGAGGCAGGAGGGATGACAAGGTGCCCTCTTCAGCACTGAGTCAGCAACACCCGTCCCTGTGGACACAGGAAGATCGCGATCGCAAGGGCTGAGTCACGCGAATAACTGGAATAGTTGTTTAGATCATAATGAATTCCCAGAACCTTTCCAAGCCAACCAGCAGGCGCAGGCTCTCTCCCTACCATCAATGTTTTCCAGTTGGGTGACTTAGCAGAAAGGAGGAGGCCAGGCGGGGCGGGGTCGGCGGGGGGAGGGGCGGGAGTGTGCACAGGAATCTTCACCATCACCAATCACTGCAGCTTGTTTCTGAACCTTGTCGTGTTTCCAGGAAGATGGAGACGGAGGCTGACATTGTGAGGAAGGATCCTGCACAAACCACCCAGCTGTGTGTCAACTAGAAATATGGGCTAGGGATCCTGGTTCCTTACAGTGAGTGGCTAGGATGTCGGTGGGCACGAACTGCCCTGAGATCCCAGACAAATTATCCTCCGTTGAAATGTCATTAGAGGTATGCTCCCTTGGATAAAGGAGATAGCGAAACTCCAGCCCTGGAAGAAACAGTATGGAGAGGAGGGAGACTGACTTCAGAGGCCTGGTGGGATTGGTGCAGTTGGGATTGTGGGATTCTGCAGGTTGCATCTTCTAAGCTCCAAGTCCAGAGCCCAGAGTTTCCCCAGAATACCTGTTCCAAGATCTGTGAAATCACTCAGTGAGTGCCTTGCTTAAAACATCTGCACAATTTAGAACTACATCTCAGTGTTTTCTTCCCTAAATCTCTACCTTCTAAGATTTTGCTCTCTCTTGATATCACCTCCACTTTGAATGCCTTGTTCTAGCCAATGAGCAGACCCTATTACTTCATCACTTATGTTTATGCTTGCTCTAGGGAAGAGTTCTCAAACTTAAGCATACATCGGAATCACCTGGAAGACATATTAATGCAGATTTCTGGCACCAGCCCCAGAATTTCTGATTTAGTCTGTCAGGGATAAAGCCTATGAATATGCATTCCCCCAAATACTAGGGAATGTTGATTCTTGTAGTTTAAGCATCATACTTTGAGAACCACTGCTCTAAGGCAACATTCTTAAATGGTCAAAAATCCATTTGAGAATCTGTTGAAAAGCCTTGCCACCGCTCTCCAGAAAAACAATACACAAATGCTGGAAAAGCACAAAAACTTGCTTACCATCTCAGAGTTCATTAGACTTGCAGAAATCCATCCATGCACTTCTAGGTTAAAAAAACTCCATACCCTTGTCTAAATCAGAATTCATAAATGGAAGATTTATAAGGTATAATACAACAGATTTTAATCACTAAAAGCAGAGGAATTTCATAGAAAATTTATTGAGCATCTGTTTCCTAAAACCAGTCTATCTGGTTTCAAATCTTATCTCTGTTATTTTTCCAGTTGTGTTTCAGTTTTCCTCATCTACTGACTAAGATTGATAATAGAAACTACTTATAGACTTTCAAAAGGATCAAATGAGTTCATACATGCAAAGCACATAGAATGGAGCATGGTACATAGTATACATGCAATAATCATTTCCAATTACTTTAAGTTCAGTCATATTGATTCAACTTGCTGATATATTCCAAACATTCTACATCCCATCTCAACATCCATAGTTCCAGTTTGACTTCCAGCCATGTCTAGTCTACTATATTGTCATGTCCTCCCAACTGCTCTTTATTCTGATTTCTCCTCATTCCTATGTATCTCCAGATAGCATCCAGCATGACTTGTCTATAGCAGTTCATCTTGTGCTCTTATAACACAATATTTGAAGCTTGGAATTCTATAATGAAAAGAGGTTTATTTAGCTCGCAGTTCCAGAGACTCAAGAACATGGCACCCATATCTGCTTAGCTCAGAAAGGCCTTTCGGCAGCATCATGGCATGGTAGATGGTTATTTTGATAGGAGCATTGTGAGAGGGAGAGATCAAATGTAAGACAAGAAGCCAGACAAATTTAGGGGCCAGGTTCATTCTTTTTAACAACTTAACTAACAGGGTCCCCCAAGAACACATGTCCCTTCCAAGAGTGGTGCCTCCAATGTCTTAATCACCTTCAATTAGACTCCAGCTCTTACAAGTTCCACCACTCAATAGTACCACACTGAGGACATGTGCTTCAAGTATATAAACTTCGGGGGATACACTCAGACAATATCCAAACCATAACATTTTACCAAACCTATGCCATCATGTCATTCCCTGCTTTTAACCTTCCAAAGATCTCCCCGCATCGTGTAGGAGAAAGTCTGAGCCCTTGAGCCTGGTATATGAGGTCTGCTTTATTCTGGGCCCTACCCCTCATCAGAAATCCTTGCTCACTGCCCTCCTGTTTCTCCCTTCTCTTCCAGACCAAAGAAGTAAAGCTGATTCTAGGTGCATACTCATTTGCCTTATAACTAAAGCTTACTCTGCCCTATATGCCCTTCAGCCCCCTTTGAGGAAGACTTTTATTGACTGTTCCTCAAGACTCAGCAGTAGGAGAGTTTCTTCTTTTTACTATCCCTGAACCTCCAGGTAAAACTGATATCTCCCTTCTTTGCCACCTACCATCACATGCTTCTTCTGCCACTTTAGTACACATATATGTTCATGAGTCTATGGCAGACACTGCTACTTATTCCCCCAATGTTAACTGTTATCTTTTGGAGTTTAAGTCATTTTCCAGGCATCCTACAGATAAGTTTCTGGATGCAAATTAAGTTCCACCACTAGTTCTACAGGTATAGGATTTGAAAAGCAGAAATGAATTAAAAGATAACTTTTTGATTCTTTAGGTATCTTCTATTAGAAAGCCCAGTTGTAGAGACATGAAGCTTTTCTGCATCATATTCTAGTTACCAGTCAATAGTTTTGTGGTTGTTATGTCATCAGTTTTAATGGCAGCACTAACAGTTTCCCAAAGCCAGATTTTTTATTCCTATATTGCAAGTATGTGGTCTGTTCTAGATTCTAGAATCTAGAACTCAGTAGTTCAGTAGTTTGGAAATTCCTGATTTCTCATCTTCCTGATGGGGCAAAGGTAATAGCTCTCTCTGTAAGTCATTGCTGGAATCTACAGTCTACTCCTCCAGCCCTTCAAATGATTTCACAAGTGTCTAATCCCCTATTAAAATCCCTTCTGCTTGAAATACCTGGAATGGCTTCCATTCCTTGAATTGACCACTGAATGATAGTATCTGTCTTACTGACCCTGTTGTGAACTATTAGCAGGCTAAAACCATGACTCATTCGTTTTGGTATTCTCAGTTTCCAAAATGGTGAATAGAGGTTTTTGGAAAATGAATCCCTTCAAGAAATGGGTAGAACCACTAACCTGAGTTGGAGAAAGGTTTAAGACAAAGGCAGCTCAGTTACCTTTTTCATCAAATGAACTTTGAGCATAGAGCTGCTCTCAGACTAACCAGCAACAAACACACAGTCATCACCAGCAAAACAACGTGAAATGGGGACTGAATGAATGATTGGAACAGTAGTGTCAGAGTTAAAACTGGAACTCAGACATCATTCCTCACAGTGGGCCCAGAGGAAAGGAGGTGCTGTCCCCCACCAAGGTCCATGGCCCTCAGGAGACCAATCAAAAGACAAGACTATATTTCCCCAAAGGTAGTTTCCATCAGCTTATGAGTGGAATGTGCTTAGAAAACTGTGAAGAATGGAGAAAACAAGCCCTGGCTGGCCTAGCTCAGCCTCAGGGTCTGAAGCACAGCATAGCTAAAGACCAGAGGGGTGACTCTGTGGAGTGTGGGCGGGTAAATTGAGGAGCAAGGTCCATGTGAAAAGCTAAAACAGGAGTACAGTAAGAAACCCATGAGCTCTGGAAATCAGGTGGATTCGTGATTAAATCCTGAGCCTGTCGCCAATCACTGTGAGACTGGAGACAAAATTCTTCAGCCTCTGTGAACCTCTATCTTCTCACTCATAAAGTGGGTAATAGATCCCTTATTCCCAAAGACTGTTGTGAGAATTGGAGAAAACAGGTAAGTCAAAGCCTCTGAGCACAGGAGGGCCTGGCTTAGGGTAGCTCTCCACAAGCCCCCTTCCCTGCCCTCACTCAAGTTGTGCCTTAAGCTCTATTTGGTGTTTTTCTAGTGTGAACACATTGCTTTATAAAATAATTAATTTAGTGTTTTGCTTTGTCTTCTCATTATTCTGTCTGAAGGTAAGGATGATTTCTCAATCCATTCGTTTGTCTTAAAAGACTTTGGCTAGGAAGGAAGATTCCCGGAAGTCTTTTAAGTGCAGAGCGGATGGGAGGTGGCAGGGAGTTGTTCCAGGAAGGTTGCTCTTGCCAGCTGGGGAAAGAGTGCAGAACTTGGCCTTGCCTCTCTGTGTAATCATGTTGTCCATGCTCATCAGTGGGGCTATTAGCATTTGAGTCTAAGCCAGTCTTTCTGTGGCATCCCACAGGACTTTGGTTTTAATGCAACTTCCCTTTCCATATGCCCTTGTTATGAATTTCTCCAGGAAAAGGACTAGAAGGTTTCCATTTAGTGAGAGAGAGATGACATTTTCAGATATCTCATCAGCCTTTCCAAAAGAGATTAAGATATTGTCAGATTTTGTCAGTGGAGAGAATACCACAGCTTTTCAGGAAAGGTCTAAGCCCTAAAACCCTGGAAGAACAGTGCATCCTTGGAATGAGTCTGGGATAGTCCAGGGCTCCATAGCATGTTCTACAAAGTCAGCTGTTGGGTTCATCCAAATGGATAAGACTGAGGGACTGAGATTCACAGGAATTAAAAGGAACAAAGAAGGAGTAATGTAAGGAGGATGTAAAATGACACTTATGTAGAACCTCGTGACATCAACTACAGGAGAACTTGGAGAGATGGCCACAATACCTGTTTGAGAACAGAAGCCAGAATTAAGAAGATGACAGTCATGGCAGGGCACCATTATGTGCACCACATTGTGGCAGGCACTTTTGTATATCATGCAGAATGGACGTGAAACAGTTAAGCTGTTAAAGCCAAGCTCCTGCAGCCAGCGGGAATATTTGATGTTACTGCACAGGAAGCATATCCTAGAGTGAATAATTCCTGCACAGCAGGGGAGCCTTTTTTCAGGTTGAACTCTGTCTGGAAGCTGCTCTTTTTCTTGTCAGAGAGCCAGTGGCAATAGCTATCACCCTCCTCTCCCACTCCTACCCTTCCCTCACCAGGAACACAGCAAGGGCAGCTCAACTCCCATGGAGACTCTCAGAGCACATGGTAGAGATCCAGAGGGCTGCTACTATATTTTATGCACAATAGTAGAAAACAGATCTCCTTATTAGCTGTTGATAACCATCTGTACCCTTAAACCCCTGTTGACAGAAAGACTGGGAATTCTCTACCATTACTTTAAAAAATAATGCACACTGAGGTGAGCGTTGTTTTGACTACTAAGCAAGATATAAACAAGGAGGAACTCAGAAAAGGATGCAGAGCAGTGTATAAACAAGATGACTAAAGAAAAGAAGCCTCCAGATCAGAAAGTTCCCAAATCTCCACTGAGTGTCTAGTACCACAGCAGGTAGCACCACAGTGTGGTATCACTGGGTGTGATGCCACTCCAAATATTGTTTTACATGAACATTTGGCATTGAAGGGATTCTAATAATTCTTACAATCGATTCTCATAAGTAACCTCCATTTTAGAACATTGATTTACCAAGGGTTGTTCTCATTTAGCAAGATTGTTTTATTTATTTCTCATGGAAACACTAGGACATAGGTTCACTAGGTCCCTATGGCTTTTACAGACATACTGGGACTCAGGATATATACTGAATTGTCCCAAGTGACAAGATTTATTCTAGAGCTAGAATTCTAGTCCAAATATACCTGATCACTTCCAAACCTGTGCCCTGTCCACCAAGCCATGTGTATCTCTGTGTTCTGTGTTCTATGTTCTAATCTGTAGAATGTCCTCTTACAGAAGAAGAAGGCACTACAGAGGGAAGAACTAGAACTAAAATGATAATAATAAAATGAAACAACCCAATAAGAAAAAAAGACAAAGTGTTTGAATGGGCATTTCAACAAAGAAGAAATGTAGATGGAAAGTAAGCATTTAAAAAGACACTCAACATAATTATTCATTAGGAAAACTCTAGTTAAAACCACAATGAAATACCTTTACGTGCTGGCCAGAATGGCTAACATTGAAAAGACTGATCATTTCAAGCACTGGGGGAGCAACTGGAGCAACTGGAATTCTCGAGCATTGCTGGGGGGAAGGAAGCTAGAACAACTTTGGAAAGCTGTGAGACAGTTTCTCACAAAGTTAAACCTAGTCATTGCATCTTTTGATATTTACTTAAAGTGCATGTTCATGCAACAAACATACATTATTGTTCATAACTACTATACTGTGCTGTTATTTAAACTGTTACACATAGGAGCATCCATACAAGGTAATGAATGAAATGAAAAGGAACAAATTATTGAAACTCTCCACACATTGATAGATCTCAAAATAATTGTGCTGAGTGAAAGAAGGGAGATGATGAAGAATATATAAATATTATACAATTCCAGTGGAGGATGACGGATGTTTCTTATCTGAATTGAAGTGATATTTTCATGGGTATAAATATATGTCAAAACTCATCAATTTGTACCGATTGTTGTCAATTATGCCTCAAAAAATTGTTAGAGATAGGCTTCCAAAAATCAGCAGCAGGAGGAGATAGAAGGGAAAAAGAAAAAGCAAACTCTTGCAAGGCAAGTTATATAAAAAACTGCAATACAATGGTTAAGAGCGCAAATCATAATTCATATCTCAGTTCAACTTTCAGCGAGGCATTTTATTAACTATGTAAAATGCAGATAATTATAGAATCTACCACAAAGAATAGTTGGGACAATTAAATAAGTCATGAATCTAAGACCCCAGAGCAGTTCCTGGCTTATACTAAGGATTCAATAAGTGTTAGTTATTATTATTGCACAAATCTTGTTTCATCCAAATTCATCCATTTCCCAATATTATAAAGTTTAAAATCCAATTTAACTGGTAAATCCAAAGGTCACTGATTTCCAAGCCTGGGTTTTCTTGTCAGTGCTGATTCCCCCTTTCGAACATAGGTTACTGTGATCACCTAGGAGATTTTGCAACTTACATGCTGAATAATGCATCTAACTCTCCAATATCCATTATTCCAAGGGTCAGAGAAGTAGAAGATAACAAGACTCTCTTTTGCCTGGCCTCTACCCACTGGGAGGATTTCCTTTGCCTGGTGTTTGCCAGTGCC
Source organism: Sciurus vulgaris (assembly GCF_902686455.1). Classification (NCBI taxonomy): domain Eukaryota; kingdom Metazoa; phylum Chordata; class Mammalia; order Rodentia; family Sciuridae; genus Sciurus; species Sciurus vulgaris. The sequence continues at coordinate 47,767,554 of NC_136461.1, forward strand.
AAACCTTGAGAGGAGAATTGAAGAGGGTCCCACCGTAAGTGGTTCATTTCTGTTTGTATCATGAATCTGGGTTCAAGGTTAACTTAAGGGTTGAGCAAGCCCAGTTCCCTGTTCGCCAGACTCAAGCATTTCTTGTAATGCAACTCTTTTACCTCCTTTGTTATCTGGGTCTATTGACTGCAGGGGGAAACCATGGAAGACTCAATACACTAATTAGTAGACAACACCAGAAATCTTGCCAAAATTTCATTTTTTAATTTGGTCCTTACTTTTATAACACCAGTTTCTTAATATCAAATTGGGAACTCTGTGCATCTCCCTCTTAGCTTATTGACTTCTACTTCTGAGTTTGGAAAACAATAGCCCGAAGTAATGAGGCAAAGCTTATCTTCCCTACCACGTGGCTTCTGTCTCCTCTTCACTTCTCATGCACACATGTGTTTCCAACTTTCCCAGACAGGGCTGCAACAGCAAAGTTGCTCAGAAGCAATCTGGGAGCATCAGGTTTCCCTAATTCTTTTGAATCCTAGAAGAGCTTCAATAGGCTAATTGGTGCACTAACTTTAAGTTTGTATTCTTAAGGTCCTTGATCACTTGATTCAACAGGTTCTACTGTTAACTACAAGTGGTAGAAACCAACTAATTATTTAAACAGTGTTGTAAACCTGCCCAGTTATTCTCTATTTGCTATCAGATCAACCGAAATCTACTTCCTACTAGAAGACATAGCCAGGTACAACAATATTTTGACTTTCCTCTATCATTTTGCCTGAACTTACTATTTAGTGGATGATGCTCTGAATTCCAACAGATGACCAATAATTCTTTAACCAATTGATCTTCTCCCACCTAACAAGCATTGCTAACATCCAGCCCTTTGTAACAGAGTCCCCACAATTCCCTACTCTTTCTATGTCAGCCAGTTTCACACTGGGAATCTACAAGTTGTAAAAGTCCATTCCATATACATACTCCTGTATACTAGTAAAAACTCATTGATTGAAAGTGACAAACATCCATCTCAAATAAGCTTAGGCAAAGGAATGGATGGTTGGAAGAACATGAATTTCATAAACTGAAGAGGTAAAGTTGTGACCTCAGGGGACAATGATTTAGCCAGCTTTGTTGACTGCTCCACGTCCAAGGCTTGGAATAGACACTATTCAATGAAAAGATCAAACTGCAATAAAGAAAGGGATGCTGCTTGGCTTTGATAATACCTGAAACCAGCACTTAATGCTTCAGGAAGAGGAAGGAGGTGTGACTTTATAATACCCTTTGGGTTATTTTCCAGCTGCTCTATTCTTAGAACTCCCTCACTCCACCATCTACATGATGCACAGGGCTCAATTCCAGGGAACCAAGTTCCTAGACTGGGATCCTTCCCTTGGCCAGAGTGGATTGTTACAGTGCTGGTCCCGAGTGTGCCAATCATATCTGTGCTTCAGGAAACGTTAACTAGGCTCAAGATTCAGACTCTTTTCTGGTGGTTGAATTTGTAACATATAAATATGGATACTGATGGAGGACTTTCAGAGACAGAGAGAGAGAAAGAGAGTAAGAGGAGAGCAGATATTAGGGAGAAACAGATTGCCAAGACACTTGGGATCCTAGTTCCAGACCGCTATTAGGTTCCTCTGAATCCCTATGTTTGAGTGACATGAAATACCCCTTATTTCTATAGCGTTTCCCCCTCATTCTTATAAGCTATCTTAAGTTCTTTTCTGATACTCTTAACCATCAGATACCTCCCACTAACAAAAATATAAATAATGAAATTCTGAAATTAAACAGATTTGTCTGTTGTCTGTGTCTCAGGACACAGAAATGAATGAGAAAGGCAAACTTTATGCTCTTTGGAGTTTATGTTATAGCTAACTCATTTGTTAAATAAGAATAATGCCTTATATTCTATTGTCCATAAGGATTAAATGAAACAACTCGTGAAAAATATCTATGAATAGTAGATGTTGAATAAACTCTAATTCTTTTCTCTCCTTTCCTTTTGTAGGCATCACAGAATGCTGGATGAAAAGCATTGCTTGGATGTTCTAACCCTAGCCCTACTGTTAACAAGCTGAATCACCTCAGGCAAATGCCTTTACTCTCTGGATCTCAATCTCCTCATCTATAAAATAATAGTATACTAAATAATTTGTAAAACACCTTTTATTTGGCCAAGACTCTGGATTTCTCAAAATTACCCATTAATCTTGATATATAGTGGAAGAGTGGGTCTATCAGATTGCTTTGATTTTAAAATAAACATGGCTGACATCCATCAAGGACTTGCTAGGTCCAAGCCCTGTGCTAAATCACTATGCTGTTTTCTTTAATCCCACAACTTTATAAGGCAAGAATTATAATCTTCACTTTATATGAGGAAACCAAACCTCAGAGAAGTGACCAAGCTAGTCAGAGGCAAAAGTGGTCAAACTCTAAAAGTCATTCTCTTTGCCCTCCACTATGGCTGGGTGGCTGTTCAGAGCTTGTCCTAAAGCCAACTGAACCTAAATAGTGACTCCAGAAATTAACACGTACTCATGTTAGAAAGTAGCACCTCCTGGCATGGTTCATCCAGAGGAAGATTTAGACCACAAGCCTGGCCCTGCTGCTCCCCAGATCTTGTCCCTGGTTCCCCGCAGGCGCCTTTCCCTACCCCCATTTCTGTGGACGGGCCCATGTGATTGATGGGAAACCAAATATTATTGTTCAGGAACGATTTTTTTTTTTTTTCTCAAATTGGACATCTGCTGCTTATTTGGCTGGGAGTTTGGCAAGTGTTTTAATTTGTAGTGGTGGTCAAACCTAGAGGAAATAATTAGGTGGTCATGGCAACCAGCATCCCAGGCACACTACAGCAACGCCGAGGAGCCAGGATTGAATGGAGAGTCCAAATGTCCACTCTGCTTTCAATGCTCTGGCCTCGTATTCCTCAGCAGGGCCTCTTTACATTTAGGTCTAAAACTCTATATTCAATTCCATACTAAAACATACAGGTCCTGAGATCTAAAGGGCACCTGAAGAGAAGACATGGAAACTATAACTCATAATTAGGGAAAAACCAAAGGGGAGGGGATAAAAATCATGAGCAAAATATCTACTATGTGCCAGGAACCATGCTAGGTGCTTTTCATATCATTGTTTCAGTTGATTCTCACGACATCCTCTATTGGACAAAGGTGGAAACTGAGGCACGGATAGGTGAAATGGCTTGCCTATGATCACATAGGTGGGTAATCAGAGAGCTGCGATCTTAACATTGGTCTAGTAGACCTTGAAGCTTCGCACCAACATCTGTTGAAGGATGCCATCCGAGTCTTCCCTAGGAACACTTTCTGTTGGTGGAAAAATGGTCTGGGTGGGAGGCACAAGTCCTAAAGGTAATGTCCTTGGTTAGTGTTCCCTCCCAGTACTACCAACTTTGATGAGAATTCATTTTCTGTTGTAGGTCCTAAACCATTCTACCGTAAGTAACACATCTCATCCTCAACCCATTATTTTAACAGCATGTGCTTTCCACAGTATTTCTGTTGTGTCCTGGGCAGTATATCACAGTTGGTCTGAGCCCAACTCCTTTCTTTGCCTTATTGAAAAGATGACAAAATCTGTATGATGCTCTCCAATTCCTGGAATGTATATCTTACCTCTGACTCAGAAATTGGATCAGCTGTTACCTTATAGATCTTTGAAAATTACTATTCCCTATGGACAGATTCAAAAACGTTCCAATCATCAGAAATTTTTATTTCCTTTCCCATATTCCTAAAATTCATTTAGAGTCTCATGAGAGATTAATTACTTTTTGCTTGGTAAGGGCAAGTTATCTTGCACTTCATGCCCTGTGGGCTTTAGAAACAAAAAGTTCTGTCATGTCCTGATACAGGAACCAGAAGACTGCTTTTGAGTCTCCTTTCTGCCACTTACTTGCTCTATTGCTTTTGTAATACTTTTGAAAGGTCACTAGACATGTGCATTTGTGAAATAAGAGTTGACAAACTACCATTGAAGGTGTCTTTCAATTCAAGGCCAATAATTCAAGTCTTCCTTCCAGTAAACAAAATTAAAATCCTCTTTGAAAGTTGTTCAACCTGCTCCTCACTTCACATGGACAAGTCACTTATCAGATTGATGCAAAATCATGATTCCTTGCCCTCAAGGTTTTGATTTTTCCACCTCACAATCTCTGAGTTCTGAGGAGGTGATTTGTGAGTTTTAAGAGAGCTGTTTTTCTCTCTCCAGATTAGCAGAATACTGGATGACGGGCAAATCCAGATGGTGATGATGTCACTGAAGAACATCAACGAGTTCAATGATGTTCCGAGGCACTGAAGGCCAGTGCTGCCTGAGCCACACGGCCCTCACTATCACTATATTTCACTGTGCTTTGGCTGCAGTGAATGATGGTGTACCAAAAGGGCACAGCCTTGGGTCTGGCTCTGTCACTTCAGTGGTTGCATGATCTTGGGTCAGTCACTCGGCACCTCCAAGCTTCAGCATCCTTTTCTGCCAAGTACGAATACCAGCACCCTAATTGTTGCTGTGAGAGAGATTCAACACCAGGAAATTGAAGTCCAGAGATACAAATTTTACAGGTAAATTGACCTAATTTCTGGGATTTAATCCTAAATAACTGGTAATAATGGTCAATTTATTTTCAATAAGGAAGCCAAGACAGTGTTTCAGTCAACTTTTTTAAAACTATGACCAAAAGACTTAACAAGAAGAGGAAAAGTTTATTTGTGGTTCATGGTTTCAGAGGTCTCAGTTCATGGATGACTGACTCCATTCCTTGATAACTGAGGTGGGACAGAACATCATGGTGAAAGGGTGTGGCAGAGAAAACCAGCTAGGGGGATGGCCACCAAGAAGCAGAGAGAGAGGGATAAAATACACATCCCAAAGGCATATCCCCAGTGACCCACCTCCTCCAGCCACACCCCTCCCACTTTCAGTTACCACTCAGTTAATCCCTATCAGGGGATTAATTCACTAATTGGGTCAAGGCTCTCATAACCCAACCATTTCACTTCTAAACTTTCTTGCATTGTCTCACACATGATATTTTGGGGAACATCTAATGTCTAAAACTATAACAGACCATTTAATCATTTTTAAAATATTCTTTCATCAAATCATACTGACACAACTGGATATTCACATTCAAAAGAATGAAGAGGAACTCCTGTATCACCCCATATACTAAAAGTAGAGCTCCAACCTCACACCGTATTCATTCAGAATGAATCAAACATCTAAATGTAAGGGCTAAAACTGTAAAGCATTTGTGAAAAATCATAGATATGTCTTTATCATTTATTAGGCAACTATTTCTTAGGGATGACATCAGAAATACAAGCAACAAAAGAAAAAAAAATATAGATTAACTTGGACTTCTACAGAACTAAAAACATTTGTGCCTCGAAGGATATCATTAAGAAATGGGAAAGACAACTCACAGAAGGGAGAAAAACATGTACATATTACATAGTTAATAAGTGACTTGTACCTATAGCATACAAGGAAATTTTACATCTCAGTAATAAAAAGACAGCTCAATTAAAAATCAACAAATTATCTGATTAGATATTTCTCCCCAAACTATATTCAAATGGCCAATAAGAACTTAAAAGGATGTCCCAAATCATTAGCCATCAGGGAAATGCAAATAAAAATCACAAGGTGATGTCACTTCACACCCACTGAGAGCTATAATCAAAAAGACACATTAAAAAGGAAAAGACCAGGGGAGATGGGGATCTCATGAAAATCAAAGGGAGATCAGTAGAAAAAAGGGAACAGGAGGAGGGAGCAGGGAAGTGCTGGGGAGGGATATTGGCCAATTATATCGTTATACCATGTGCATTTATGAATATGTAACAATAAATCCCATAGTTATGTACAGCTGTAATGTATCAATAAAAAATGTGGGAAGAGGAAAAAAGACAGATAATAACAAGAGTTGGAGAGGATACAGAGAAATTGGATTCTTTATATACTGCTGGGAGAATGTAGAATGGTGCAGCCACCCTAGAAACCAGTCTGGCAGTTCCCCAAAAAGGTTAGAAACATAGTTACAATATGACCCAGCAAACCCTCTCCAAGACACATACCCGAGAAAAATAAAAACATACATCCACTTGTGCAGGAATGTTCTTGTAGGTGAATCTCATAGCAGCCTTATTCATGATAGCCCAAATACAGAAATAACCCAAATGTTCATTAGCTGATAGATGGATAAATAAATGTAGTTTATACATACAGTGGAATATTATCTTTAGCAACAAAAAGAAATGGAGTATCAAAATATGCTACAACATGGATGAATCTCAAAAATATTATGCTAAGTGAAAGAAGCCAATCACAATAGACTACATATTGTGTGATTCTATTTATATGTAATGTCCACAGTAGGCAAACCTGTAAGGACAATAGTATCTTAATGGTTGCTTAGGGCTGACAGGAGGAAATTATCATACAGGTGCTAGACAGAGGGTTTAGGGTTTCCTTCTTTGGTGATGAAATGTTCTAAACTTGTAATAATTGTTCCACAATTTTTGGAAGATACTAAAACCTGTCGAATTGTATATTTTAAATAGGTAAGTGTATGATATGGGAATTTTGTCTCAATAAAGCTGTTTTTGAAATAAGATAACCTGGGCTGGGGTAGGTGAATGGGGACAGTGGGGGCGGGGGGCGGGGTGAATAGAGAAGACAAAGCAATTGACTAGGGTGTGATCATGCTGAAACTGTCTACTAGGTATATGCAAGTTCATTATGCATACTACTCTTTCTCCTTTATGTTCAAAATTTTCTGTCATAAATATAAAGTTAAACAAATACATAAAGCAGTAGGAGATAACAAGCTGGAAATAAATGACGCAGCTGTTATTGTTTTCTCACAGAGCCTGAAGTTTTTATATACATATTTCTAAATAACCTATCACACATCAGAAACTTTTTCTTTTAATTGACCTAAAACTATCTTTGATACTTTTCTTTCCACTCTGGCCCCAGCAGGGCAGGAGAAGAACTGACCAGAGACATGAAGATGGGTTGTAACCCCTGACATACCCTTCTTTATCTTTCCATGGTCAACCAACCAGTCACCCACTCTTCCCAATTTTTCATCAAAAAGACTTACTTTCCCCAACCTTTCATTCTCAATTCCACTCACCTAACCCAAGACCTTGGCAAATTCCACCAAGGTTACAACAGCAGCTGGTCTTCTCCCCCGTTCCCACACCATTCCTCTCTCCTGTATCTAGTGCTCATCTCTCCATGTACCATAGGTGCCCTTCTTACCTGCTCAAAAATTTATGGTCTCTGTTCCTTACAGCATAAACTTTTAATTTTTCTATGTGGATTCCCATATTCTCATGTCGTCCTATCATGCAAGCACTTTTTACCATTTCATAATTTGCACCCATTTCTATGATGAGCACTTCCATCAACTGTGTTCATCCAGGCAGCCATCTTGATTAGTCTCACCTAACCAGGTTATTTCGATTTTCTTCTCAGTGATTAGTTTGAGAATGAGTGTATGATGAATTTCTGGGCAGTAATACATGAGCGGGGGGTCTTTGGGGAAAACTACTTCTTAGGGCAAAAATAGGGCTCATAAAAGACATGGAAGAAGAGACAGAGTCTTCTCCTGCCTCCACCTGTATACCTATGGTCATTCGAGAAATAAAATGTGATGCCTGGAATTGCAGACACCTTGTGACCATGAAGAAAAAGCCAAGAGAAAGCGATGCTCTTGTGTTGAAGCCATAAATCTGTTGACCTGCCCAATTAAACCGATCCTAGAACTGAGCTATGTCTGCACATTTTACTATAAAAAAATAATAGGTGTTTTATTGCCCAAGGTAATCTTACTTCAAATCTCAGTTGTGTGAGCCATCTCATTCTAAAGTCCCCCTAACCCTGGATTTGGATTTCCAAACCTCACTTTGCCACTTATTAGCTCTGTGAACTTGGCAAGGTAATCACCTTTTTGGCCCAGTGCTTCTCAAACTTGAGCCTGCATCAGAATTACCTGGGGCGCTTGTTAAACCACATATTCCTGAACACCACCCCCCAGAGATTCTTATTCAGTAGGCTTACATTTCTACTAAACGTCGAGGTAATGTTGTCACTTCCAGGACCACACTGTATCATTGACCTGTGCCCAAGTTTGTCCCTCCATAAAGTGGACCTGAGGGCCTTACTCAATAGATTTGTGAAGATTAAAATGATGATACAGGTTTAGTGATTGGCACAGAGATAATAGCTATTATTATTATCTTGGGAAAATATGACTCTTGCAGTTAAGGGCTTCATTTGTGCGAATTCTTTAGAGTTCCGGGACCTTGTGGAGTAGTCTTTCCCAGACAAAAGAGCCAAAAGAAACCTGTTGCCTGGGGATATTAACTAGGTGGCTGTGGGACAATGACATGAGTGATTTGCTGAGATTATTGAAAATCATCCGAAATACTGCTAGGTTGAGAAACCGACAGGAGGAAAAATGGCCTTCACTGATCAGCCCTCCATTAAAATGGTTTGTAGTGTGTCTCAATATTATCCAAGTGATTGAAGAGGTGAGACCTTGAAGAGGGACGGAGGTGGGAAAAAGACTGGCCGGCTTCAAAAGAGGGAAGGCGAATAAAAGATTAGTTATTAAGTAAATGAAGTTCAGGAAACGATCCAATGTCGTGGGAGTGTTTAATCACAGGAGATGGAAGCCTTCTAACCTTGCAGAGTCAAAGAAAATTCACAGAGAGGCTGTACATATACCTCAGGGAGGCGATTCTGTGGCAGTATTTCAGGGTAAGGACAAATTAAAAAGACTGAGAAACGTGGACTTTTAAAAGGTTCCATGAGTTCCTTTTCCTAAAATGCCCCATATATCTCACTTTCTCCACTTCCCAGCAGTAAAGAAATGTTTCCATTGTGATCGTCCTTTCTATTATAAAGGCAGTTACGTGTTGGATCCTTGATGTCTCCCAGACGTTATGCTAAGCATTTACCAACATTATTTCATTTAATCCCTTTAACAAGTCTATGGTGTAGGTTCTATTTTTATGCCTTTCACAGATGAGTAAAACAGTTTCAGAAATGTGGAATAGTTTGGGTCGTATAGCAAGTAAAAGTGACTTTTACCTGGACCCAAATGGTGTTTTAACTTTTTAAATAATACATCTTTATTTTTATGTTGTTCCTCCCAGAGAGTCAGGTAGTTATTAATATTCCTGCTTTTTAAATTTTTTTATCTGTTCTAATTAGTTGTACATGGCATTAGAATGCATTTATACATTTTGACAGATCACACATAAATAGAGATAAGGAACTAGAGACTTAGAACATTTACATGACATGTAGCAATGTAATCATGGACATCAAGTTATGAAATCAGGGACTCAGGGTACTCTCTCCTGAAATCACTGAAAATTGTTTCTAAAGGTAATTTGCAGGCTGTACATGTTTATCATTCTTTTCCCTTCTGTAAATGAGACAAAAGGGTTTTAAAAATCTGTCTTATATACAGTTTCCCTCTGTTTTTATTTTCCTTCTCTCTGTTATTTCCATTTCTTCCCTTTTTCAGAGGTTTCATGTCTACCAAATGCTAGTCTTCTAACTCTCCTATATATTCCCATGCTGCCCTGGAGACTAAGTACAACTAGGCCACAGGTCTTTCTTCTTTCTTGTGCCCATTTCCTTTTAACCAATCCTTATTACTTGTGACCCAAAAAAGATCAGGTATTATTATTTCCATATTAAAGATGAGGAAATCGAGTCAACAGAAGTGTTAAAAAAAGTTTTCCAAGTCCACAGAGTTAGCATAGTTCTTTCAGATTTTAATACCTGCCCTCCTCTAATGCTTACTTTGAGTTGGCCAGAGGTCTAAGTTTGAGAAGCCATAATCTGACCAGGAACAAATTGATCTTTAACATGTTTCTTATTTTCTCTGGTCTAAGTTTGCTCTTCTTTAAAATGGATTTCTGTAAATATTAAATGAGATAATATGTGTAAAGTACTTTCCACCATGCCATGGTAGCAGAAAAACTAGATTTTATATTTGTATGTGTATGCATATACATGTGTGTATGTATATGCACATACATGCATCTATATTTATATACTGTAGTCATCATCATGGTGTATTATCATTACTCAATGTGTTTGTGTTTCCTAAGCCTCATTTGTTTTACTTAAGTATGATATACATACAGAAAAGCACACGTCAGCACAGTTGTGCCAGGGCAGTGGGATAGATTGCCAAGAGACCCAACGAAATAACCAGAGATGCCAAGCAAGGCATAAAGTTTATTGAAAAATGCTTACAAGGAAGGTCCAGTGGCAACAGGCTGGAAAGATAGCAACTCTGTCCCAGTGGCAGCTGGCTAGAAGAGCAGTGCTTTTCCTCAATTCTGCACCAGTCAGCTACAGCAGGGAGAGGAGTTTTGTAAGTAAGGCTACAGAATTGGTGATATCTTCAGTCTGCTTAGTGTGCTTTGTTCCCTGTGTGACCAGCATCCCAAGGATTGGCTGTCCTGGAGTGTAAGAAAGCAGTTCCTATAGATAACACTTGTTTGTCCTTGTTGCAAAAGCATTGAGAGAGTCATTGTCCTTCAAGATAGTATTTATCTGGACATTCCTGTCTAAGCCCTCTCTCATTGTTTCCTTAACTTGGGAACTGAAAGGGGCATTTCAAGGACAGGGTATTTTATTGTTCTCCTTTGCTTTAAGAATGGCACATGGTTTGATGAATTTTCACTATCTAAACAAATCTTAGAAATGAGCACAGAGATAAAGAAGTAAATATTACTAGTATGCCCAGAGCGCTTTTATACCTCCTTCCAGTCATCCCTCACTCCCACCAAGCTAACCCTCTGCTCTGGCTTCTTGCCACATAGACCATTGCATCTTCTTTTGTACGTCACATATGCATAGGTCTAGATACGGATAGAGATAATAATAATCCTTCAGTATTGTACTCTTATGTCTGTCTTCTTTCATCAACATTATGCTTGTGAGATTTATGCATAGCATTGCATGTAATTATAAGTGGTCATTCATGTTATATAACACCCACTGTGTGAATCTATCTCCTTTAATTCATCTGTTCTATTCTCCATGGGCTGATTTGACTATCAAAACACTTCATGAGCTCAAAAGCAAAGTACTACAATCTTTACTTATTAGATGAAGAAACTGAAATTCGGAAAGGCAAATTTATTTGTGAAAGTTCAAGTAAACAATACCAGACCCAGAACTCTTCCCTCCTGACTTCGAAATCCCAGTTCTGAAATCACAGACACATTCCTATGCATTCCAACCAGGAATGCAGCCTCTATCTCCATACGGTCAGGATAAGCCATCTTGGTGTTCCTGATCATGAACCAGCCTCCAGCTGCTGTTCCTGGGTGAGTTGAGAGGTGTGAGCTTTATTAGTTTCACATGCATTTCTTCTGTAAGTAAGAAAGAGCATTGGCCTGGGATTCTGGAGAGACTCATCCCAATGCTGCGTTTGCCACACTGCTGAATTATTAGCGTGTGTGCAGATGCCCTTTCTTTGGAGGGCCTTTGTAGAAGGAGAAAATGTATGTGAGGACCTTTATCAAGGCTAAGGCAGTAAAGGGAGGGATGTGTTGGTCCTTACCCTCTCCTGGAATGAAAACAACAAGAACGAATGAAAAATTGTCCCTGACTTTCAAGAACTTCTTGTTTGGAAAACAGAAAAGTTGGGATATCTACAAGATAGCGTGGGTACCACCACCAGGGCCTTCAGAAACCCAGAGCCCAGCCTCTCACACAGGTGGGCATCAGGGAAAATGTCTTGCAGGAGGGGAGCCTGTGCTGAATTCTGAAGAATACCTGGATTAACTAACAGGCTCTAGCAGGTGGGAAATAATATTCTAGAGCAGTGGCTTCCCATTCATTTCATCTCGGGAGCTAAAAATAATAACAAAATATTGATGATTGGGTTTCCTCTAGAGGAGTTTCCAATATAATTAGTTTTGAGTGCTACCCAGGCACTAGTATTTATTCAAGCTCCCCACTGCTTTTAATGTGCAATCAGAGCTGAAAACCACTGAGGTAGGCAGAGAAAAAAATGCTTAAGTGCAGTCAGGGTGGCTAAATCACCTTTCTTTTGGGGAAACTACCAGAAGCTACCTGTTGCTGGAACAAGAAAGGTAAAATAGAGTTACGAGATGGGAACATAGACCAGATGAAGAAAGTCCTTGCTTGTGAGCCAAAAAAGGTGACCCTTACCACCAAAGTGACAGGACAATATTTAAGGGTCTTAAACATGAAAGTATCACATCAGATTTATATTTTTTTATTTCAATGAAATATACATAACCTAAAGTTTACCATTTTGATCATTTTTAAGTACACAGGTCTGTGGGATCTGTGGCATTGAGTACGTTCATGTTATTTTGTGACCATCAACACCATCCATCTCCAGAAGTCTTTCATTTTCTCCAGCGGAAACTCTGCACCCATTAAACACTACATCCCCATTCTGACCTCCTCCCAGCCCCGGTAACCCCCTTTCTACTTGTGGTCTCTGTGATTTTTGACTATTCTATGTACCTCATGGAATCATGGTATTTCTCCTTTTGTGGCGGACTTATTTCATTTGGCATAATGTCCTCAAAATTCATCCAGGTTGTAGCATGTGTCTGAATTCCTTTCCCTTTTGAATGTGAATAATATTGCCATTGCATATGTGCCACCTTTTGTATGTAAACCATGATTGTATATATACTGTATTCTGCTTCCACCTTTTGGCTGTTGTGAATAATGCTGCTATGCACATGGGTGTGCAAAAATACGTTCGAGTCCTACTTTCAATTCTTTCAAGTTCATACATAGAAGTGAAATTGCTGATAATTCAATGATTTATTTCTTGAGGAATTGCCATACTATTTTCCACAGCAATGAGATCATTTTACTTTTCCACCAGCAGTACATAAACATTCTAATTTCCCCACCTTTTCACCAAACTTGCTGTTTTTCTGGAGGTTGGTTTGTTTGATTGGTTGTTGGGTAGTAGATTGGGTATGTTTAATAGGCATCCTAAAGAGGGTGAAGTGGTATCTCATTGTGGCTTTGATTGTCCCTAATATTTAGTGGCATTGAGCATCATTTCATGTGCTTATTGATCACTTATGTATCTTTTCTGGAGAAATGTCTATTCAAGTTCTTTGACAATTTTTAAATTGATTTTTTTTTCCTTGTTGCATTATAGGAATTCTTTGTATATTCTGGATATCGATTCCTTATAAGAGACATGATTTGCAAATATTGTTTTTCTCATTCCATGGGTTGATTTTTCACTGTTTATGGTATCCTCTGATACACACGTTTTTAATTTTGATGAAATCCAACTTATTTTTTTTTCTCTCATTGCCTGTACTTTTTGTATCATGTCCAAGAAATCATTGCCAAACCTAATGTCATGAATATTTTTCCCTATGTTTTCTAAATTTTTTATAGTTTCAGCTTTTACATTTAGGTCGTTGGTCCATTTTGAGTCCAACTTCATTTTCTGCATGTGGATATCCAGTTTTCTCACTGCCATTTATTGAACACACTGTCCTTTCTCCCATTGACTATTCTTGGAACTCGTCTTGGAAGTCATCTGACCATATATGTAGGTGTATTTCTTTGCACTCTATTCTACTCTATTAATCTCTGGCTATCTTTATTCCAGTACTTCACCATTTTGATTACTATAGCTTTGCTGAAAGTTTCAAAATCTGGAAGTTTCCCAATATCATTTCAGTTAGTCAAGTTCCTCGAAGTGCCATAACGATTTTAGCTTGTATTTTGGAGAAAAATTCTGCAAAACATCATTGAGATTTTGATAGTGATACGTTGAATCTGTAGATGGCTTTGAATAATGTCAACCCCTTAACAATAGCAAGTCTTCTAGTCCACGGAAACAGGGCATCTTGCCATTTACTTGTCTTCAATTTCTTTCAGTAATGCTTACAGTATTCAATGGACAAGTCTTTTGTCTTCTTAAGTTTATTCCCATTTTTAGTCTTTTTTGATACAATTGCAAATGTAATTATTTTCTTAATTTCCTTTTCAGATTATGTATGTTAATGTATAGAAATCAATACACTAATTTTTGTTTATTGATTTTATATTTAGAAAATTTGCCAATTCATTAATTAGCTCTAATAATTTTTGTGTGCGAAATCTTTAGATTTTTCTACATATAAGATCATGTCATCTGCAAACAGGTATAATATTACTTCTTAATTTCCTATTTTGATGCTTTATTTAATTTTCTTGCTTAATGGCTCTGGTCAGGAATTCCACTACTGTACTGAATAAAAGTATCCAAAGCCAACATCTCTGTCTTGCTCCTTATCTTAAAGGAAAAACTTTCCATCTTTCTTTTTCTTGTTTATTTTGGGGGGGAGGTGGGGGATTGAACTCAGGGGCACTCAACCATTGAGCCACATCCTAGTCCTATTTATATTTTATTTAGAGACAGTCTCACTGAGTTGCTTAGTGCCTCTTTGTTGTTGAGGCTGGCTTTGAATTCACATTCCTCCTGCCTCAGCCTCCCACGCTACTGGGATTACAGGCATGCACCACCGGGCCAGCATCTGTCTTTCTTGCGTATGATCTCAGCTGTGGGTTTTTCATATACAGCCCTCTCATGTTGATGTAATTTCCATCTATTCTTTGTTATCTGAGAGCAGGTTAACAATTTCAAAAACAATACTTGGGCTGCTAAGTAAAAAATGGATTGTATGGAAATGAGATGATAGCAGGGAGATCCTTCTGGAAGCTGTTGTGATGATTTAAGCAAAAGTTAAGTTAGGAGAGTATCAGTAAGAGGAGGGAATAATTATAAGAAACATTTAGGACTAATAGATCTTAGTGACTGATAGGATGTACTACAAAGAGAAGAGTCAAGGATGCTTTCCATATTTCTGACTTGGGAACATGAAGAAAGGAAATCCTGGAGAGGGATAGTTTTTGAGGAATGATGATGGGTTGGCTGAGGATGAGGCACTGGGGAACAATCAAGAGTCAGAAGCTTGAAATGAACAGCACAGACTGCAGATAGAAGTCTTGAAATATTTCACCCCAGTAGTCAAAACCACTACTGCAGACGAATCAAGCAGGGGTCACAAAAACAAATGTCTAGAAAGGCCAGTTAGGTAGCAACCACAGTGAAGGGGGCTTGGTGCAATTCCCTAAGGGATCCCTGGGGATTGGTGCAAATGAGAATGTATGCTCTGCCCAAAGGCTTTCCAATGTGGTCAGAGAGCGAAGCAGACTATGGGTTTGTGTCCGGGTTCCATCCTGCTCCATTGTTCTCCCTTTGGAACCTAAAGGAATAGGTTCCATCATCTCCATAGAATTTCATGAAGTGTATCAGACCAGAGGGGAGGTAATCAGAGTCAGAAAAAGTCATCTTTACCCCAGAACTTTTGACATCATTCTACAGATGCAGATGTGGTTCCAACTGCAGTTGGTTCTTTTCTTTGCCATGGTCCTTAGCAGTTTTGTTCAGAGCAGTGGCCTCTGGGTGTTAAAGTTTAGGAGCCTGGTGGGCCTAATATAAGAGAGCCAAGAAATCCCAAGGTCAAAGCCAATAGGCCTGGCTCCTGTTTCAGAACTTGGAAACCCCTCAAGACATCAACACATTAATGATCTGCTAAAGGCTTGGCTTCTCATGCATTTGGAAAGAACAGGTTATTTTTGTTGTTGTTTTTAATATATAAACAACAATCTGACTTTTTAGCACTGCAGAGAGGTCTAGGCAGACAGACTCGGAAGACCCCCCACAAGGGTGAGAGTCTGAAGTCAGCTGGTGCACAAGCCTATTGCTCCTGGGTGGGTCGGACCTGAGCAGCCAGAGCTCAGCATCTCAGCTGCCACTTTTCCCAGGAGTAGCAGGCAGGCCAGGTGGGGCAAGGGATCACCTCAGGTTCCTGGGCTGCTGGGGCCATTCGTTTGATCCTGCAATATTCAACAAATTTAGTAAGTCTACGGTTTTGCTCCTTTGATGGTAATGTGGACCAAGTAGGTAACGGAAATAATCAGCTCTATTAAGCAACCAGCAAGCAAGGTAGTCATCCTTCAAGGCCTGACTCTGATGCCGACTTCTGTATCCAAACCTTTGCCTATTCATTTCTTTGGGCCCCCAGAACATGCACTTCCATTAAATGCTGACTGGATACGATTTGAGCTTCTCAAAGGCCAAGAGTAGTATTCTAATTCTCCATGCTCCAGGGTCAAATGAGGTCCCATACGCACTTAGGGTTTGAATGAATTAATGCATAGCTTAATTATTTCATTAATGCAGTATTTCTTCTGTCACACTGCTACTTCCTTTGACTATTGCATAATCTTTCTCACAGTCATTCTGTTAGTGTCCTAGAGCTGCCATAGCAAGATACCATGAAGTGTGTGGTCTTACACAACAGGAAGGTATTGTCTCACAGTCCTGGAGCCAGAAGTCTGAGATCGAGGCACCCATATGTTCGTTGGTGCCTTCTGACAGCTGGGAGGAAGAATCTGTCCCTGACCCCTCCTTGCTTCTAGTGCATTTTAGGCAATATTTGGCATTCTGTGACTTGTAGTGATATTAATCTGATTTCTACCTTCATGTTCACATGGCTTCCCGGTGTGTGTTTCCAAATGTCACCTTTTAAGAAGGACACCAGTCTATTGGATTTGGAGCCCATCCTACTGCAAAATGATCTTATTTTAACTCACTGCCTCTCTCTGTATTGGCCCTATTTCCAGATAAGGTCACATTTTGAAGTACTGGGGGTTAGGACTTCCAATCATGAATTTGGGAAGGACACAGTTCCCCTGTGACAAGCCCTGTCTCACACTGAGTGATTTCCAAGTGCTCTGCCTCTCAACCTTCTTGAACTCAGGGATTATATTCTGAAATTTTTACAAGGCTGATATATATTAGGAGGAGTTCTGTTTAAAAAAAAACTCGCCCCTGCTTCCTGGCCTCAGTTTTCTCACAAGTAAAGTGCAAAGCTAGAGTAAATCGTCCTTTAGGCCCCTCTGAGCCCAGAGATCCTTAGATTGTTCTGGAAACCAGAAGCCCTTCTGCCTGCTCTCTCTGGGAGTTCTCTCATCTCTGATTGGCAACAGGCCTGACCATCATGCTACCTTGCTGCCCTTTTGTTAATCTTTCTCAGATCTAAACCCAAGAAGTCGCCCTTTCTTGGCCTCCTCACTTGGGGGGTTCTCATGGCCCAACTTTGTTAATAAAAGTCATTTATTTTGTCATTGTCATCAATCAACAATTATGTTAGTTGTCTTTCTGTAACTGTAACATAATACCTGAGATAAACAACTTATAGAAATAAAGATTTATTTTGGCTCATAGTTTCAGAGGATTCAGTCCATGGTTCATTGGTTGGTTAGTCCCCTTACTTTTGGGTTTACAGTGAGGCAGAAGGTCATGGCAGGAAGCCTGTGGTAGAGCAAAGCTGCTCTCCTCATGGAAGCTGGGAAGCAAAAAGAGAGAAAGAGACCAGTCTTCCAATATCTCCATCAGAACTCACCTCCTTCATCTAGGCCCCACCTTCTAAGCTTTCCACCACCTCCCAATAGCACTATCAGCTGGGAGCCACGCTTTCCACATGTGAACTTTTGGAGGACATTAAAGATGCAAACTATGGCAGTTATATTTCTCATTTTCATTCAATTATTTGAAGAATCTTATATAGTTTGTCAATACACAATTTTTGCTGTGTGTGAGAGTAAACTCTTAATTTAATTTTTAATAACCTCGAAGAGGACTTTATCCAAGCTGACTGAAAGGAGCTCATGCAAAGTTGTGAAAGTGATGATTTAGCCCTCTCAGCTTCTCTGTTTCATTAAAGAACCACTGGGTCTAGGGTCTGTATGTGGCTCAAATCCACTTTGCTCATACCTCCAGCCACTTCTGTCCTTTGTGCACTTATCTCTAGTCACATTCTATGTGTATGCCTACATGTTTCGCACTGTGTGAATTATCATTGATAGCCATTCCTACCTTTATGCTTCTGGGTTTTATGCTATTTACTACTGACATGACCTTTTTCTATCATCTTCAATGTATCTTTCAAGACTAGCTGAAATTCCATCTTTCCCATGCGGCCCTCTCCTACCTCCCTGAGCAAAACCTCACTCTATCCTCTACATGGCCATGGTACTATATTGATATTTCACTGTGGTATTTAATTGCCTTCTACTTTGTATTGGAGCATTCAACTTCACTGTTTTTCAGCTCTGACTCTAAGTTAGTTAAATTCTCATCTCAGTTTACTCATCTGCAAAATGGGAACCATACCACCAACATCAAGGGTAGTTGTGATAATTAAGGTAATAAATATGAATGTACTAGGATGCCTTAGATGCACAATAAGTATTAGTTCCTTGTCCCCTCAACCCCATGTTAGGTTTGTGTATTTGCTATTTTTTGCACTCCCCCCACCACCCTCTAGAATAACATCTGACATTTGCTGGATGGTTAATATGGGGCGAATGCATGGATACATGGATTGGCAACAGACCTGACCATTATGCTACCTTGCAGTCCTTTTGTTAATCTTTCTCAGGTCTAAACCCAAGAACCCGCCCTTCATGGCCTCCTCACTTGGGGGTTCTCATGGCCCAACTTTGTTAATAAAAGTCCATTTATTTTGTCACTGTTATCAATCAACGATTATGTTAGTTGATTCAGTTAGTAGTTTCAATCAGTAGATTATGTTAGTAAATTCAGTGAACTGTGAGAAAAATCAAGAATATATTGGGCTGCTACCTTCAGCCAAATAATACCAGAGTTGAGCCTTCATAGGCAAAAAAGAAAACATAAACATAATCTAATTAGTAAGTAAAGAAAAGCATTTTGGCCTGTGCTTATAGTCCTCCCTGTACCATAAACACACTTAATTTTTTCATTTACTCCTAGTAGGACAACCAGCCACATCTTGGCTGCTTTATGCAAGCCTGTCTTTCTCCCTGGACTTGACCTGGTTTTTTGAATTCTCTTCTTTCCCTCTCCACATCCATCAAAATTTACCTGTTTCCTGTGCTAATCACTTCCAGGTCCAATTACCAAAGAAAAAAGACCTTTATTTGGTGTCAGGAAGGACTTCATGGTGTGATAGCCAGCCCCCCAGATGACCTCTACTGATCTTTACTTTTTGGAGTTCATTTCCTTCTATAGTGCCTTCCCACACTGACTAAGGGTATCTTGGGCGACTAATAAAATACTAAGAAAATAATGATGGGTGATGTTCAAGGCCATGCCTAACTCTCCTGGGTCTGCTCACACTGGGTGAAGCCAGCCACCATGTGGTGAGGATACCCAAACAGCCCTGTGCCTTGACTCAGAGAGAGAAAAACTGAGACCTTCTTCCAACTTGTCAGATATAGGAGGCACCACCCTGGAGGTAGATCTCCCAGTCCCAGCCAACCTTCCACAGGACCATAGCTCAGGCCAACATCTGAGTGAATCTCATTACAGACTTCAAACTTGGACCACCAGCAAAGTCACTGCCAAATCCTTGACTCACAGAAACTAAGAAATATTACATATGTATTTTTGTTTTAGGCCACTGAATTTGGAGGGCATTTGTTGCATAGCAATAGATAACCAATGTATCTGATTGCCCATCATCTGCTTATTCCAAAGAGTAAGAGAAAGATCCCTGGATTTCAGGAAACATGGGTCCAGTAAGGGAGAAAATGTAGGCAGATGGAAATATCAAAGCTCCTCGGGTTCCTACCAATTAATAGTGGGGACATTTCAGCCACTGTGTAAAACTGCATGACAGATCTACAAAAGGTGAACATGTACAAATTCTAACACTCAGAAACTCTACCCATAGGTACATCCCTGGTGGAAATCAGTTCACCAAAGACACATGCAAGAATGTTTGACTGCAGCATTCTTGAGAATAGCCAAAACCCAAAACAACATGGTGTCCACAAATCATACAATGAATAGATAAATTGTAATATATTCACCAAAATACTGTATAATGATGAGAGGAGTCAGCAAGCTATAACTACAAATGACAATTTGTGCAAATGTACTGAACATCACAGAGTGAAAGAAAAGTCAGACATAGGAATATCTATACATCATTCTATTTGTAATAAGTATAAAAAGACAAAGTCAGCCTAGATATAATAGCTAGCAGAAAGGGTACTGAGGGGGTCTTCCAGGTCACTGGTAATGTACTTGTTCTTGGTCTAAATGCTTATACAATGATTAGTGAACTATGCACTATGATTTGTGTACCTTTGTGTATGTAAGTTGTACTTCAATGAACAGTTTATTTTTAAAAAGTTATGACCTGTTTATAAAAGGATCTATCTTTATATTGAAGAAGGGGTGGGAGATGGAAAGTTTCTAATTTCCTGTTATCTTGATCTGGGTTTCAGTTGCTTAATAATAAAAAAACAACAATTTATTACATACCAATTATATCTAAAACATTATGTCAGAAAAATAAGTGTAGAATTTTATGTAATTTCAAAACAATCTTTTAAGCTGTATAATATTATACTCATTTTACAAATGCAGAAGCAGAAGTCAAGAGAAACTGAATAACTTACCCAGAGGTACAACATGGACCCATGTCATGGGCTACATTTGATCCCAGATCTTTGGCTCCTAAGACTTCATTTTTTTCAACAATATCATGATCATGCAGAAAAAGAGGGTACAAAATATCTGATATTTCTTTGGTACTCCATTAGGATCTGTGTATGTTAAATGTGTTTGTATGTGTGTGTACATGTGTGTGTATGCGTGCACACGTCTGCTATATGTATGTGAATGCACACGAGTGTTTGGGTTACACATTTTGTGAATTAGGCTGTCTGTTCAGTGCCAATCTCTAGAAGGAAACTAGGGACAAAAGTCAAGATTGGTTGAAATGATTCCGAGTACTTATGTTTGGCACTGTGTAATTCAAACATCTAAAAAAACTCTGCTTTTTGCTCACTACAGGTCTACCAGTGACCCGGTAGGTAAAGTGATCAGTATTTATTTCACTGATGCTTTCTTGCTTCCACCACTCCTGCTCCCAAAAAACTCCCCAGTGGAAGGTGGGCTCATGGTCACCTGGCTAGAGACCTGGGTTTTTTGCTTTCTTGCAATGTGGAGATGTGACTAAGGGTAAGTGACTCATGAAGCCTCCCAGTCACCTCTTTAAAATCAGAGTCCTTTTGCTGGAGTTGCTTTCTTTCCCTTCTTACAGACTGGAAGCCAGATAAGACAGTTACCCAGCTTCAACCAGAGATGAAGACAACACCAAGGTGTGCTTGGTCTCTGCCCTGTTGCTTTACCTCTTAGACCTCACTGTGTGGGAGCCTGCCTGGGAAACCTGGCCAGTAATGCTGATGGCAACCCTTCCACTGTGCCAGGAACTATTCTCCATACTTTCCACTTGTTAACTTGTGCCTTGCAGCTGAAGACCACCAGGAACACAATTGTCATTGAACAAAATAGAGTTTATTGACTCACTGCAATGAAGCACAACACATGTCACAGGGAATCTTGGGGCGTCTCAGTTGAGGGTATTAGAAAGAACTCCCTGTAGAATGTGATGTGGGGCAGAGTTCAAGGAAAGCAGGGCTTTGGCAGCTGTCAGGAAACAGGGGTGATTCTTATGATGGTGTATCTTGATGAG
Organism: Sciurus vulgaris; assembly: GCF_902686455.1. Lineage (NCBI taxonomy): Eukaryota > Metazoa > Chordata > Mammalia > Rodentia > Sciuridae > Sciurus > Sciurus vulgaris. Next base: position 47,789,228 of record NC_136461.1, read on the forward strand.
TTTTATGTAGGAGGGAAGACTAGAAGGATGCTAAAGATTTGATCAATAAAGAAGTAGCGGTCACTCATAATTAGCAGGGTAGAGTGCATTTGATATTTTTATGACTTGAATGGTAACCTTGTTTTTGACTGTGCTTAGAAATATTTTGAAATAGTCTTTTTGGGTCTCACTTGTAAGATTGCTTATGTTCCACAAAAGAATACCATAACCTAGCTGTGAGTGCCAAGCCAGCACCTAAGAACTCTGAACTCTAGGCCGATCCAAAGCACTTTAAGCAGTCCAGGGCTGCATTCCCCCCTCATGTATTTAATCTTCACAACAAAGTTATGGTTAGATTCTATGAATATTCCCATTTGACAGATGAGGAACAAGACACAGAGGACTGAAGTAACTTGCCAAGGCCACACAGTTCACAAATGGAACAGCTGGCATGAGAGCCTAGGCAGTATGGCCTCAGAACTTTTCCATCCTGAACACTGGAATATTCCACTTCCCCAGGATTCCAGGAGATGGGTCCTGCTTGATTCTCTCTGGGCCTAATCCCACCTGTGACACACACCCCACTAATGTTTGACTCTGGTAGGGCACAACTCCTTGTTCTTAGACCACATACCCTTGAATCTCTGGCTGCCTACAAACACACATAGCTGGACTCTAGGGATCCATTGTGTGCCAGACTTACTCTCTGGAAGGCAGCTGGAATTTCTGAGACTGACAGCCTCCCTATACCATTTGTTCTTGCCCAGCCCAGACTCTTCTGGAAGCCTTCTCTGCCTGCTTCATAGGACTACCCTCATCACCACCCCTTGCCTCCCCAGTGACCTCCCCACCCTGGTGAATGAAGCTTGTTTGTGGAGAAGCAGGACTCAGGGCCTGCCCAACCCCAAGTGCCTGTTGTAACATCCTGAAAGAATCTGATCAAGGCCCCCGGGGGTGTTTGTTAGACACTGTGTACAAACTTGGAGGCTGCATGGTCCAAAAAGAAAGAGCTGACTGAGTTCTTACTTAATAGATATATGTACTGTCTGCAAGTTTCCCAGCTGCAAAATTAAGGCAATGGTGTCCTTCTCATATGTTGCTGGGAGAGAAGGATAAGATCATGTATGTTACGTGTAAGATCCACACAGTAGTAGTGGGCACAATGGGGAGTCATCCCTAACACACAAATGCTCTGTGTGTGATGTTTTGTATTTTTTTGTTTTTGTTTTGGTTTTGGTGGGAAATGAGGAAGCAATTAAATTTCACATCTATGTTGATAATAGATAAAGAGGGTGGGCAAGGGAGGGCAAAATCAGCTATAATTGTCCTCTGCAGAAGTCCTCTCTAATTACTAATCTCCTCTTACAGAGAAGTAGCATTGAGTTGTAGAATAAACCGGTGGCCATGAGCACAGACAGTGGAGTCAGACTTCTATGGTTCAAGTCCTTATCCCCTCCTGTACTAGTTGTGCGACCTTAGACAAATTGCTTAACCACTCTGAGCCTTTCTCTCTTCACAGGTGAAGCAGGAATAAACTGTGCTTTGCACAAATACTATGAGGGAATTGATATCTGTGCAGTGGATGGCCCATGAACATCTTCCATACACCATGGATCCCTCCTATCCCCCCACCCCACTCCACTAGTGGGTTTATATTTTTAAAGAGATTGTAGGGAAAGAGAAGTGCATAACTCCAAGATAGGAAGTCCTAGCACAGTAATTTCAGGCTGCAGAAAGTCAGAGGGAGGGAGGCCACTCCCTGGCCTCACCACTGTGTGAACATTTACAAGCAGTAGTGCATTGTGAGGCCAGGCCCTGACAACATGAGGATCACTGGGAAGCTTCCATCTCTGATGCAGTAAGGAATGTAAGACACTGATTGGATTTAACTTCAGAATATCTGCATTCTACACATGGGGCTGCCATTTTGTGGCCTTGGATAAGTAATATAACCTCCATGTTTTTCTTCTCTCCCTCAATAACCCAAGGGAAGGGTCTATAAACTAAAGCCTAAGTACTTTATTTGTATGTAGTCTTAACAACCTTCTCCAATATGTAATGTTATTATCCTTATTTTACAGATGAGGAATACCAGGCTTACAGGTGTTAAGGGGTTTGTCCAAAGGCACACAGCTAATGAGTAGCTGGGCTTTGAATGCAGGCCATCAGACTCTAGAGCTGGTGCTCTTCACTGTGGACACAAGCAGCATCTTAAGGCTTCCATACCTGAAACCCTGGAGAATAGCTGTCCCTCCTTTCATCAAGTGGCACTGACTTAGATGACCTGCAGGTGTGACCATGATGTACTTTGTTAACTGAAATATGCTGCAGAGGTGCAACATGGTCCCACTCACTGTGGCTATGGAGAACAGTACCAATTCAAAAGTCCTAAGCAGTGGTGTTTCAGAAATGCAGATTTCAGCTCTAAGTGACAGTCTTTCCACACATACATACTTTTGAGTGACTTGGGCTGTCTTCCACAAAAGAAGGCAGAAAAGGATTCATTTATCATGTAGAAAGTAACCAGAGTTCTCAGCACCTGAAGTTCCTGGTTCAGGCTTCAAGCCTGGTGCCCCATTGAGTGAGGTCTCCTCCTCCTCCTCTCTTCTGTTAGATGCTCTCCAGCCACCATCTCTACTTCGGTTAGTGAATTCTGAGGTTTCTGTGAGGTTACCAGAGCCTGACTTGACCTGAATACAGTTTAGCCAACTTTATCACAGCCTCTGGGACTGGGGTGGATATGTGGGGAAAACATTTTTCCTGAACTCTGGCTCAGACTGCTTCAACATCTGTCAAAAACAAGGGAGTTTACCACACAGCCCTCTCACGATACAGCACTCAATTAAAGTTTGGCTCTCCGAAGTGACCTTTCTAAAGAGAAATACCGTTTTAAAATTTTACTCTGCCCCTCTCCATCTTTCTGAGAGAGGGAGTTCTGAGGGCAACCATGGAGAACAATTTTGGTTTCTCCCCTGCAGATTGTTGTTCTAATACCTGAAGCCAAAGCATGAAGAATAAAGAATGGACCACTCAGTGTACACTGGTGTGACCTCCACATTACCTGGGTGTGGCTTGAGGAGAGACTAAGGTAAAGGGCTAACAAGAGAGAAGTGGCCCCTGTGAATTTCCCTGTCACATCCACACCCTAAGAAGATAAGAGAACCCTCTTTTCTCAGGAACGAGAATGCTGAGTGCAGGATGTGAAGACCATAGAAGATATGTCATTAGTGCCTTGTATGACAGAATGAGAGGAATTTTGCTCCTGATTAGTCAGGGAAAGAGGAGAGTAGATGAGTCAAGCAGGAGAGGTAGGAAGCATTATCCACGGAGGTGGGACCCCTGGGGTGAAGGAGCCAGTGAGAAACTACTATTGTTCTGTGGTCAGCAAACAGAGATATTCAGTGCTCAAAATAAAATGACCAAAGTGGTCATTTTACTCAATTCCTTCTACTCAGCATGACTTTGGAAAGGCTCTATTCACCTATACTCTTGTGAGTTTTTTTGGGTGGAAACCAAAGAAGGGATGAAGTTTCCCATTTGGGTTGACATGGAACGGAGAGAGTGGGCAAGGGAGAATAAAATGAGCTATCAACTGTCCTATGCAGGGACCAGTTGTTCAGGGTCATCAGAGGTGATCATGAGAGTGTGTCCCTGTTTCATGTCTCAAAAAGAAGATTTTTTTTCTCACACCCATACTCATAGTGGCACTATCCACAATAGCCAAGAGGTAGACACAATCCAGCTGTCCACCAACAGATGAATGAATAAACAAAATGAAGGCCACACATAATGTAGAACATTATTCTGTCCTTAAGGAAAGGGATTCTGACATGTTTCATCATGGATGATCCTTGAGGAGATTATGTTTAATGAAATAAGCCAGTCAAGAAAGACAAATACTGTATGAAGTAACAAGAGAGATAAAATTCATGGGTACAGAGAGTAGAACGGTGGTTTCCAAGGGCTGGAGGGAAGAGAGAATGGAGAGTTAGTATTTAATGAGTAGAGTTCCAGTTTTCCAAGATAAGAAAGTTATGGAGATTTGTTGCATAATAATGTGAACATACTTAATACTACTGAACTGTACACTTAGGTAAAATGGTAAAATTTTTATTACTTGTTTTTGTTTTTAGCCATAATTTAAAGTAAAAAAAAAAAAAAAAAAGTTTTGAAATCTTCAGGGAAGGCAAGTATCCTTCTAAATCTTAGTTTCCTCACTCCTAACTTATGCATGAATATGTATGTTCTCTAACTATAGCTCACAGGATTGTTTTAAAGTACATACAAACTGTTGATACTAAAAGGAAAAAAAAAATCCTTTCCCAAGAGGAATTCCAATGTCCATGGTTAAGATAACTTACTTTTACTTGTAATCTGTGTGTTTCCCATCTTCTCTGCCATCTTGCCCAGGTCTCTCTCCAGACTCCTCTTCCTCCACCATTGATGCTAATGTGCCAATGTTCATTCTCTTCCTTCTCTCATGCTTCTATTAGCCTTGGTATTTTATTGACTGAAGGCTTTAAGTACCATCTGTGGACAGATGAGCAATGCTCTATAACATTTATCTAGATCTAGATAAGATTCCAACTGGTATACCTACTATTCTTTTTTTTTTTTTTTTTTTTTTGGTTTTTGATGAAAGTATCAATGGCTTATTATTTGGGTCATTGTTTTTGAAATTTCCAATCTTTTTTTGCAGAGCAATCATTATGTATTTCTTTTATTTTCTATTAAAACATTATAATTATGCATAGTAGTTTGGTTCATTTTTGACAAAATCATATATGCAAGGAATTTTACTTCAGTCCCCTTTCCCCCTTTTTCTTCTCTCCTCCCCTTATTCTCCTTTCTCTGTTCTACAGTTCTTCCTTTCACTTCTTTATTTTTGATTGGCACTTTGGTACTTTCTACATATACATAAAGGTAAAATTCTCTTTGGTACATTTATGTATGCATATAACTTTAGTGTTTGTTAAATTCATTTCATATTTCCTCCCCTTACATTCTCCCTCTTCTGCTCCACTGATTGTCCCTATATAATTATGATATCCTATCCTCCCTCCCCACTGCCTTTTTCCCTTTATTTTGCTCTAGCTTCCACATATGAGAGAAAACATTTGACCCTTGATTTTCTGAGTCTGACTTATTTCAGTTAGCATGATGTTCTCAGTTTCCATTCATTTACTGGCAAATGCCATTATTTCATTCTTCTTTATGACTGAGTAAAACTCCAGTGTGTATATATGCAACATTTTCTTTATTCATTCATCTGTTGGTGGGCATCTGGGCTGGTTCCATAATTTGGCTATTGTGAATTGTGTTGCAATAACTATTGAAGTGGTTGTATCACCATAATCTGATTTTAGTTCTTTTGGATAAATACCAAGCAGTATGGTGGCTCCATTCCTAGTTCTTTGAGGAGTTATACCTACTACCTATTGGGTTTCTCTATCATGCACTTTAACTCAGCATGTTCAAAACCAAACTTAACCATTTTCCACAAACGATCTTCTCCAAGGTTTTTACCCTCAGTGAAAGGTACAACCATCTACCTGACTATGAAGAAAAGAAAGCTGGAAATCACCCAGTGATTACTCTCTCTCTTTTTCCCACCTTCACCCCTTATAGGTCTACTCTCAAGAGACGGTCTCTGATGAGTCATTTCCCAAAGGCTCATTTCTCTCTGTCATTGTTGGAGGCAGCTGCAGGATGGATGTGGCTCTGCTTCTTGTATCATCTTCATTCTAAGATTCATGATGAAGGAGCAGCCTATATTAGAGAAATATCATTCTTGTTGTAGAAGTAACAAAACAACCTGGCTAAAACTTGCAATTGTTTTTAATGTTTCTGCTTGTGCTGGCCTAAATCACTCCCACTTAAGTTCTATCAGTTAAAATAAGTCATACGCCCAAGTATGGTCTTGCTTTCTGAAGTTTTAATTAACCATGGTCAATTGTAGTTTGAAAATACTAAATGGAGAATTCTAGAAATAAACAATTCATGTGTTTTTAAAATTACATTAATTTTGAGTAGGGTCATGAAATCTCAAGCAGTCCTGCTCTGTCCCATCCAGAATGTGAATCATTCCTTTGTTCAGCTTGTCCATTACTACCCAGCCATTAGTCACTTAGCGTCAGGTTGACTGTCTTGGTATTACAGTGTTTTTGTGCAAGTAACCTCTTTACTTAATAATGACCAGAATTTCATCTGTGGTCATAGAAAATCCAAACAGAGAGAGGCACAAGGTCCACTTTGCCTGTGTTTGGCATGAGGAAAGTGAACTCAGGAGCTCTGAGAACCTGCTGTTCTTCCAACCATTGCACTGAGTAGCTGAGAAGCTAGTCTTTGGGGACCAGGTCAGCCCATCAAGCCAAGCAGAGAAAAGGGACATGGTGAGAAGAAGAAGCAGCACAGCTTGAGTTTCCTGCAGTTTTCTGTTATCTAGTTGGCATTTCTGGGGTTCTTCCTTGTAGGTCACTCATGAACTTGTGTTCCCTAAGCCATCTCTACATCTTATAATGAACTTCTCTATTTAGTTTTGTTGAACAGCAAGCTTTCTGTTTGGTTTCTGTTGCTTGCAACCAAAAGAAATTTAAAGCAATTCATATTCACCTTGTTCATTCAACTGAAAATCAAGATAGTAATGCTGAGTCATAGGATTGAAAAATGTTATGAAAATTGGAAGAAATATTATTGCAGGAGAGACATACCATGGACAGAGCAAAATGGCTAAGAGAAAAATTTGTCCTGAACTTATGAAACTTTGCTAGAATAGGAAACAATGACAGAAACTAATAAGCAATATATCAGAATATACCAGACACTGTTCGAGTCATTCACTGTATTAGTCATTCTCACATCACTTATTTTGAATGGGTTCTATTCTCATCTCCCACCATGCAGATGAGGAAACTAAGATATAGAAGGGTTTCAAAGGCAAGGGAACATAATACCCTTATATTACAGATGTTTTCTCATCTGTAAAATGCACAAAACACCAGAATGGTGTTTTGAGAATTAACTAAAATGTCTTCATGAACATATGACATATAATAAGAATTAAGTGTATAATCTCTTTCATAAGAATATGCATCATAAATCTGTTTGTTTCATTGGAAATGAAAACAAAGCATGAAATAATGAAGAAACAAATTTCAAAGAAATAAAGAGCAATTATGCTTGTGCAATAGGAGTTGGACTCACACAGCTCATTAACCCAAGTGTGAAATAGACCTGAAAACCCATAGTGCTTATAACAAACATGACTGGTGGCAGCTTCAGACACACAGTTCATTGGCCCTGACTTTTCAGGGCAACCAATACACCCACACATGGTAGTACATTTTGTCAATATAATCTGTTTCTTTCCTCAGTCTTGAGAATGGCGTGTCTCAGTTGAACATGAAAAGTGGTACAAGACAAAGAAACAGAATCACTGGCCAACACTCTATTTTCGGTGTTCTTTGAGCACCATCGCATGTTCCAGATCTAAAATAGGCTCTACTAGAGTAGAGTCTACAAGACTTCAGTCCAACGACCATCAAGTAGGAGGGTGGATTGCAAATCTTTTTTACCCCAAAGTCCCTGCTTTCTTTTCCCTCATCCCTTGAGATGTCTTACAATATTAGGTATCTATTGCTTCTTAACGAATTGTCCAATGTCAAAAATTTGATACAATAATGAGCATTTATTATTTCACTGTTGCTGTGGGCCAGAAATTCATGGGTTGGGTGATTCAGGCTCAGGGTTTCTCATGAGGTTAACAACCAAGTATCAGACAGATCTGCAGTCACTTGAAGCTTTAACATGGGCTGGAAGGTCTGCTTCCAATTGACATGGCTGGTAATCTGTTGCTGGTTGTAGGAAGAAGACCTCAGTTGTCCCTCGGGAGGTTCTCCATATTTGCTTGAGTACCTTTACATCATGGTGACTGACTTCCTCCAGCACAAGCAACCCAAGACAAAGAGGGCCGTGTGGATGCTAACCCTTTACAGACCCTAGACTCAGGAGTCCATAGAATCACTTCCCCCACAGTTTGTTCATTGGAAGTGAGTCTCTAAGTCTGACCCACATTCACAGGAGGGAAATTAGGCTTCATCTTTTGAAGGTAGGAGAATTGTGGACCTATTTTAAGGTTACCACACTTACAGGTACAGCTCAGGTCTGAGTTACATGTGCTTTCAATAAGTTGGGAGTCCTTCAGTAACCTCTCAGGTAAAATCAAAATTCTCAATGTGGCCAACAAGGCCATCCATGCTCTGTACCCTGCTGACTTCCAACTCAAACCAAGTCTGTCCACATGGCATGTGGCACACCTGGACTGATTTTACTTCTTATAAAATGCTATATTGCTGTACTCTCTGCCCCCAAGCTATGCAGAGATGTTCCCTTGGCCCTCCATGTCCTCCCCCAACCTCCTCTTGCCTTGTCAAGGTGCACTCATCCTTCAAATCCAATGCAAAGGTCACCTCTTCATCAAACTTTTCCTGCTCTCTCAGATCACATCAGAGTCTGTCAAAAGTTTTATAAATCCCTGGGTACTTGCAAAGTCACCTCTTCATTTGCAATTGGGTATGGGTTATGAGCATTTGATTCATGTCTGTCTTTCTCACTAATTTTCAGTCTGTATTGAGACTGCATCTGATTTTTCATTCTATGTTCTATGCCCAGCATTTGGAATGGCACTGGGCACATAATGTGCACTCAATTAACTACAAATCACTGAACAAATGAATGCCCAGACAATGATCTTCTCACAGCTGAAGGTGTTCAAACACAGATGGAACCCCTTCTTTGTGTGTTTTAGGAAGATTGAATACATCAGATCAGGGTTTAATGGATGACTTTTAGGATTCCTTCAGGAGAGACTTTGAGATTCTGTGTAGCTACAATTCCACATTCTCTACTCTGGTGAGCAAGCTCTGCCCTATGGGCAACTTGGGTATGGCCCGGCATTTCTGTCTCCAGGGACACATGCTCTCAGGGGTAGCCTAACTTTGGTTCTGTTCATGTCCTGATACTCCATCAAGTACAAGGAAAGGCTGTGTTGGAACTTCTGGGAGCAGCTGCCTGAGCTCTAAGGGGGCCCTCTGTGGCTCCTTTAAGAAGCTTTACAAGGTTAAGGTTTGCTCTAAAAATAAGCCCACAAGGCTTTTTTAAAAGCTTCTAAAACCATATGTCCACAACAGCCATTTTTTGAAGGGCCAGTGAGCCTTTAAAAGCTTCAAAAACCACTACTTGGCCTGCCTCCCATAGTGGAGAAAGTTCAATATGTGGTGTGTTTAAAAACAGACCCGCTTTTAAGTTTTCTATAATCTGCACCTGAAACACTCTGCTTCTATCAAAAGGGTTCAAGATGGAGATCAACACGTACAGACCTTGTTACTCCAGAGGCCATATTCTTCCCACAGTAAACAGCAGTCCTAAATAACCAAGAACTGCAATTAGTTGCCTATTTCTCTTTCCTGTTCCTCTCTCGTCCCATCGGGTTCTTCATAATAAAGCATACTGCAGATCATTCCAAAGGCACACATGTGCATGTGCGCGCGTGCGCACACACACACGAACCATGATGTGTCCAAGAAAATGTCTACCCAGATTGACTGTTTTCAGATGACCAGCAGCAAATGAGGAAGAGCATTTATGTACTAAATTGTTCTGTTTTCTTTTTCTTTCTCTCTCCTTACCTTAACACTCCCTCCCTCCCTCTATCCTTTCCTTCCTTCAGTTTTTCCTCCCTCTCTCTCTAATTTTTAAAATAAATATGTAAGTGCCTAGTACATGCTATATATTGAATATCTCTGAGGAGGGAAGGCAGGGCTTACAGGTGGATAGAGAGTAGTAAAAAATATCTCTACGAATCAGAGGTGCGTTCTCCAAAGACATTTTACAATTTTGTCAGGGAATTGGAAAGGGATGCGAAAAGTTTCATACCACATTCCAGGCTCCCTGAATTCTTCAAACCTCAATAGGAATCCCTTTTACATAAATGAAGAAACTGAGACCCAGAGACATTAAGATCCCATGGGTTTATTACCTTCCACACACACACATTTTGCTGCTTCCTTTAACAGAGGAAATCTAGCTATCCATAAAGTGTAATGCAGTGGGGACAGGGCTCCATGTTATAAGAGAGGTATTAGATGATGTGGGAGAGCAGAGGAGAGAGATCCCTTCCAACCAAGAGGGTCAGAGAAGGTCTTGATAGAGCTCCTTGGGCCTGGTAGCATGGATTCTTTCTACCCCACATCAGATAGTTTCCTTTCTGTGCAAGCAAAATATATCTAGTTTTTTCACAAACATACACACATACACACACACACACGACGAGAGAGAGAGAGAGAGAGAGAGAGAGAGATGCTTCCTAGTACTCCACTTGCTTCAAATCAAAGCATCATGTGGAGGGAAGGTACCTGTCCAACCTCCTCCTGTGTCATCTGGACTGGTGCTCACCCAGCTTGTGTTCACAAACTCACACCACCTGGAGTGACAGGGAGCCTACAGACTCATGGTAGGACAATTCTGGACAATTCAGACACTCACTGAGAGTTATGCTCTTTGTCGAGCCATGGTCTGTGTCATGATGGTTCCCACCCACTGGTTCTATATTCAGCACTTTGGAACATCATCAGAATGGCTGACTTCCATGATCACATTAGCCCTACGATGCATAAAGACACGCTTCACATGCTTCCTGTTTGCTTCTCTTCATCAAGGTAGACATCCCTGATTCTCCCTCTCCATGTGAAGAGGTAGAAGTGCAGTGATTCTAGAACTAGACTAACAAGGTTTAAATTCTGGCTTCACCACTCATGGATGGTAGATCTTTGGGCAAGTTACTTCACCTCAAGGAGTGTCAGATTCTTTATTTGCCTAATGAAGATAATGACATCTATCATAGAGGGCTATTGCAGCAATAAATTGTAGTAATTCACATGAAGGTATTTTAAGCATGCCTGAAATATGTTAAGTATGTAAAAAATGCTACCTAATGGGAGACGGAAATCTTTAGTAATAAAGTATTATTTCCCTGTATGGGCGAAGAAAGGAATAAGCAGAGAGCTTGTTTGGAAGCATCATGGACTGAGCAAGTTCTCAGAAACCTGAGACAGTTACAGATGAACTGATATGTCTCAGATGCATTCTAATTACTACCTTTGAAAACTTTAGCAGAATCAGAATCATCTGGGGGTGGGTGATAAAACAGAGTGATAAGGAGGAAAACACTTTGGGGGGAAAAATTGACCAAATTATAATTATTCTATTGTCTGTACATGTGAATATGTAACAAATTCTGCAATTATGTATAATTTTAGTGCATCAATAAAAATAAATAAATAAGAGTGATGGGTGTGCCTCGAGTTTCTGATGCAGTAGGTCTGGGGTGGGGCCTGAGAATGTGCATTTCTAACAAGTCCCAGATGAGGTTGATCTTCTTTGTCAGACTTGGAGAAACACTGTTCTAAAGCTTATGTAGTGGTATGTAGGAAGTTCATAATAACACTCCCAAGCACTGTGCACCTGCATTTTATATCTAATCTCAACCAATTCTCTGAGATAACCACCTAATCGGGTCCTCTTTAGCGCTGAAGGCTCATTAATGTGCCCTTTTGACACAGTCAAAAGGAGAGCTGAGGTTGACATCCAAGTCCAATTGACCAAAAATCTGTGTTCTTTGAATCCCCATTTGGCAAAGGAGTAAACTGAGACACAGAGAGGTCACACCTTGCCTCGATTATATCTATAATAAGTAATTGAATTGGTTTTTAAGGCTAGGTCGGTCTGACTCCAAAGTACAAGCCCTGAGCTCCAGCTTCTGTGCACTACAGGGTATGTCGAAGGCCATCTCTATGCTAGCCTGGAACCTGGAACCTCTCCTCTGGTGAATAATTTTCATTCTATCCTGTCCTTTTTGCTTGATTTCTTTGAGTAATTGCCTCCTTTCTTCAGGCACTTGATGGGATAGACCTGGTTTTCCAGGGGATCGAATGACTTCAGCAGAAGAATAACTTTGAACAGGCAGTTCTTCATTTTTCCTTCAGCAAAAGAAATGTGGAAAGAAATGTGGCCTCTGCACACTTTAAATGGGACCATCAATTACTTGTACCTTGAATATGCAGAGCTCATTAGGGCTCTGCTGGCTGCAGGAGAGCACCTGGGCCGAGAAAAGTAAACTTCTCTGCTATTTCAACTCATGCTGCCCCTCCACAGTGGAGCCCAGACAGGGTTGCCAGGCTCTAATGTGACCAATTATTTCTGTCCTCAGTTACTAGGTCATAAATCCTGCCCTGACAAAGAGTCCCTGACTTCTTATGGAAGAAAGTTTGGTTTTAGGAACGACTGTACCTTATTGCTGTGGGACTCTGATGCTGTGGTTAGGACTCTTGGACTTGATGTCACAGTGTTGCTGGGACCTCATTATGGCCCTGTTAATAACCAACTGTGTGTGAGCATCACATTCTTGTCCTACTCTTCAGCAATAAATAGACTCCCACCCAGGCCTGCTCAAGTGTCTCCATGTTTGAGTCCATTAGAGGCCACTGAGAATATCTACATGCATCTGGTTTGATTTCCTAAAAGAAAAGTGCATACAGAATCTTTTCTGCTCCAGAGCCTCTGCACATTCTGTTGCCTTGACCAGAAAGTTCTTCCTCTGTGCTGTGCATACCTGGATTATTTACAATCTTCAGTTACTCCTCAAACATCACCTCTTCAAAGAGGTCTTTCCCACATCTTATCCAAAGTTTTCCTTGGAACATGTTTGAAGCATGGTCCTCTTCTATCTTCTTTGACCTAAATACAATCTAAACTTACCTTGTTTATTTCTTTAACAGCACAAATTACTATCTGATGACTTCACAGGCTACCAGGTTATTTTCGTGCAACCTTCTGAATAAGCATTTGCCTGCCCCCTCTGTGAACTGCACTCCCCTGAGATTGTGAGTCTTGCTCTTTAAAAATCTATGTCCTCAACTGCTCATCTGGAAATTCAGGTTTTTCAAATTCAACAACCAAAGCAAAGTGCAGGATTAAGTTGAATGCTAAGGGTAACACTGAGCTTGCATTCATTAACCTAGCTTTATTGTTTTTATTGGTGGTCATTACATGTTGTAAATCAGGTCTATAGTTTGAAAAAAGCAAGGAAAACAAAATGAGAAAAGAATCCTTGCTTTGAAGGAACTCAATCTAAAGGGAGAGAGACACAAAGTAGCTGACAATTATAGGGTGATTTGATAAATTTGCTGATACAGATAATAAAACTATATAGAGGTTTTCCAGCAGCTGGGCAGAGGCAGGGGTGAGGAGCAAGATGGCAGGCTGAGAACTTACAAACAGCTCAAAGCGGGTAGTATAGAGGAAGTGGAGATGAACGCGTGTTGACAGATCCCGGGGAGTTAGTGGACAGACCTCCTGGGTGCCTCACCATCTCCTTCCCAAGGTTGGGTGGTGGCTGTTTGCCTACTTGTCTATTCATTCATCACCTGGATCCTAGTTTCTGAATTTGTGGTACCACATGTTGTGCCTGCCCAGCATCAATACTCAGTTATTTGTTGAATGATCTTTGAACAAAGGGACAGATTTCAGGGTTCAGGTCACAGGTGCCATGGAAGTAGCCAGTGACAGAGACAGATAGCTGCAAAGTTGGAGACAGGAACCACCAAACGAAGGGGAGACGTAGGGCACCCCTGGATAGTGTGTAGACTTCACAAAGACTTGGCTCAGCGATTTGGCTAAAATAACACTAAAGTACAGAAAGAATTATTCTAACTTTACATGCAATAACCAAATAACATTTTAAGAATCTGATAGACAATTAACAAAGGAAAGTCAAAGTTGTTATTTTATAATTTTCCCATATTTTATCATTATATATGGCACTATCCATGTTTAGTTGTCTACCAAAATATAATATACTTACCAATAAATGGATAAATGACAAGAATCCCTTGGTAATGAGGGTTAAAAATACAGGGTTTAGAATCAAATGGATTCAATATCTGAATAGAGTTTTGCCACTTTCTATAGGACTTCAGAAAATTAAGCTAACTCTCTGAGTTTTAGGTGTCCTTTTCAAAAAATAAACTAAAAAGACAAGTTTTATTGAGGTGATTAAATTGCGCGTTCCATTATTTATTGCTGCCTATCAAACAACCACAAAATTTAGTGTCTTAAAACAATAATAACTAGGCATAGAGGTGCACACCTGTAATCCCAGGGGCTTGGGAGACTGAGGCAGGAAGATCACAAGTTCAAAGCCAGCCTCAGCAAAAGCAAGGTGCTAAGCAATTCAGTGAGATCCTGTCTTTAAATAAAATACAAAATAGGGCTGGAGATCTGGCTCAGTGGTCGAGTGCCCCTGAGTTCAATCCCTGGTACCCCAAATAAATAAATAAATAATGATTACCTCTCATGGTTCTGTGGGATGCCTGGGTGGTGCTTGTTAAGTCTCCTGTATAGCTGCATCCAGAGGTCAGCTGGAGCTGGAGTCCCCTGAAAGGTTAACTGGGCTGGATATTCAAGGTAGTTGAAGGTCAGCTAGTTGAGGTCAACTAGCTTGTAGTTGAGGTCAGCTAGGCGCTTAGCTAGGGCAGTCAATTGGATCACCTAAACACGGCTTCTCCAGGCAGCACAGACTTCCCATCCTACAACAACAGGGCTGTGATCCAACAAAACCCACGAGTCAGTACAGTCATCCTTCAGTATCTAGGACCCACATCAAATACTAAAATCTGCAGATGCTCAGGTCCCTTACATTAAATTCAAGTGGACTTCACTTTTTGATGTGAGGGGCAGTGTAAATACACAAGAAGGAAAGGAACGGGGAGTAGTCACATTCAGAGACTATTGATCAAGAAGTTCACAGCATATCATAGACACACAATGAGTACCAGTTCACTCCCCACCCCTGCATTTTCAATTTAACTCATTCTTTTAAAAAAATATTATATATATGTATATAAATTGCATTATATATATATATATTTATATATATATAAAGTCAGAGCTGAATAAAATTGGACTTTAAAAATGATCTAAGAGAGTCTTCTCTTATCCTATAGATGGGAAAACTGGAACCCAAAGGAGGGAATACTGAATCAGTGACTTATGTCTCTAGACTACATCCTAAGGTTTCAACATCATAGGTTCTCAGTAAGTGTTTGCTCATGAAACAAATGAATCATTGAATCTTCCTGTGTGTGCCTGTAACCAGTGACTTGGGAGGCTGAGGCAGAAGGATCACGATGTCGATATCAGCCTTGGCAACTTAGTGAGACCCTGTTTCAAAATAAAAAATAAAAAAACTGGGGATGTGACTCAGTGGTAAAGCTCCCCTGGGCTCAATCCCTAGTACAGGAAAAAAAAAAAAAAAAAAAAAAAAAAAAACAGAGAGAGAGAGAGAGAGAGAAAAGAAAGGTAAGGAATTTCCAGACAGCCTTACTGTTTTTGGAGTAATTTCCACATATACAACTGAGAGCCAAGGTGAGGCAGTGGAAATTTCCTAGACATTAGAATGAAAAGAGCTATGTTAGAATTCCAGCTCTTCTGCTTACTTTGTGATTTTAGGCAAGTTGCTTAACTTCTCTGAGTCTCAATTCCCTTAACTCTAAAGGTCTGTGAAGCACAGGTTGCCAGGACACTGTGTGATGCTGAGGTCATTAATGTGGAGTAGCGGATTCAAATTAGATGCTCAAATTACTATTTGGCTTCCACATTTATTTTTCATTAAATTTCACAAAAGCTCTGTGAAGCAAGCATTATAGTCCTATTCCTGGACTTGGAAACAGCCTCAGAAAGAGTGAGAGATTTATTTCATATAACCCAGTCAGCAAATCGCATCTCAGGGGCTTGAAACTTAGCTTTGATTCAACCAGGGAAGCACATTCCTCCCCATCACCCCTACCCTCACTGCCCACACCCCCATCCTTGAGATCTTCAGAGATCCTGGGCAGCAACAATTTGCTAAACACTTGACAGTTTCGGATTTTTTCCATAAGGGGGAGGGAAGTTTCCAAATTTAATCTGCCCAATAATCTAGCACATGGTCTAGCATTTAAAGTCATTGAAGTTTGCATGTTTCTTTTATCTTCAGTAGCACCTGAGAGAGAGGAAAGACAAAGATGATCATGACTACAGCAAAATGACCATAGCTTCCCTTCCTGCTCTGGGGAGAATACGCCCCATGGTGCTATGGGAAAAGAAAAATTAAAGGGAGCCCAGAACCACCTTTTGTAAAGCCAGCCGTGAACCTTCTCAAAAACTGTGACACCCCTGGAAAAGCAAAGAGTGAGTAACTAGAACAGAAGTGAGACTAAAGCCCCAGGGGTGGGTGGGAGATAAGCTCTCCAGTGGATAGAGTAGGGGCCAGCCCCCAAAGAAGCCTCCTCTGTGAGCCACTGCACAGAAGAGGTCACACCCCTGTCCCCCACCCAGCCCTTTTAATTGTGGAGCCTGGTCTTCATGCAGATGTTGACCTCTGCCTTGGAACTGGATACGGGGCCAGTACTGGGAAGAAGTCCACTCCCATCAGTGTGTGGCACAGGTTTTAGAAAGGTTATTTGGAGAAAAGCTCGTAGATCCCCTGAGGAACTGACTTGAGAGGAAAAGTATTTTCGTTGTTGTTGGTTGCTTTTTGGGTTGCTTTCCTCCCCAGATATCACCCCTCCCCTACTACCAAGAAAATGCACTTGGGAGTTTTCCATCTCTCCTCCCCTTTCCTTGGAGCAAGATTAGCATTTTCCAACATAATCCATTTCCAAAAGGTAAATAAAATACAAATTTAATTTAATTTAATTTAATTTAAAAAACAAAAACAAAACAAACGAACACATTTAAAAGGCAAAAAACAGTGATGTCTGGAAGGAGGAACTCACAGGCCTGAAAGAAATCCAGCTTCTACCTAGAAGGTCTGTGCACTGTCACCAGGAAGTCAGAAGACACAGGACACAGATTTAAGGACAGCTTAACCCCTTTATAAGCTGTGTGCCTTTGGACAAATGCCTTACTGCCTCTGAACTTTACTCACCTATAAAACGAAGGATGCTCCCCAGAAGAATGAGATGATCCCAGTAGCCATGCTCATAAAATGCTCCCCATGTAAAGTCATTATGAAGAAGTTGGCAGGCACACTCCCTTTTGTCTACAGGGTTTCCCTCTCTTCTCCCTGCCATTTATGCTTGGATATGCCCATGGAAGAAGTATATTGGTCCCAAAGATAATAGCAACTCTAAAAAGGAATACAAAGCAATGAAGAGAAGGAAGAACAAGCCTTCCAAATTATAGCAAGTGGCCAGTCTTGAACTGCCTTTCTTCTTTAAATTCTAGGTCACACTAGGTTACACTAGGTAACATGTTGGAAAGAACCCTGTCCTGGAATCCTGCAAAACCAGACCTAGGGACTGACCCTGGGCAAGTCACTCTCCTCTCGCTGAATCTCACACTTGTAACAAGGGGACTGGACCAGGGAGTCCCTAACAAAGGGTTTTGTATAAGATGAACTCCGCAGACCAGGCAGACTTGGCCTCAAATCTCAGTTCCCACAGCTTAGGACCTTGGACTTTATAAGTCTCGGTTCCTTACCTATGTAACAGGCTTAATATAGATAGATGCCTATCTGACAAGGCTATCCTAAAAAATTAAGTGAAATAAAAAAACATAAAGGATCCAATACTGCTCGGTTTATAAGTATTTAATGAAAGAAAGTGCTATATTATTAAAACTTTCATCTTCAATACTATGTTTACTCTAAAACTGTTTGGATTTCAGAAAAGTAAAGCTCTACCCCTGAGTTCTTCATGCTTTTTAACCAGAGGTTAGTCTTGGCAGGGGTGAGTTTTGAATGGCTGCCTTCTTTCAGGGGTCACACAGTAACCCCAAAGATAGGGCAATAAACTCATCTGCCCTACAACCTGGGAAGGCCCATCCTGCCCTCCCATGTCCTTTCTGGGGCCTCCTGTTTTTCTCCTTGTCTTGCCCTCTCTGGCCCAGGTCTGAGAACTGGAGCTGCTGCTTTCTGGGCTGATACTAGTCAGGCAGCCAGGAGGGAGAGGAAACCAGAATAAACATGTTTTGCAAGAGCAGGCTGGTTTAAGTGAAAGCAATTCTAAATAAGGACAATAGAGTCTTATGGAGCCAGCACGTTGGCTGTTGGCTGCTTGTCCGCAGCTTCCTGCATGAAGGGGTTTGCCATGGAAAACCAAAGGTCAGACTGATAAGCTGGAGGTGCCTGAGCCAGGCTGGCAGGGAGTGCAGGACAGGACCTCCTCACCCAGCATTTAAATCCATCATCAGCCAGAGAGTGGGAGTCCAGGGCAGGGAATCAGGGGACTCCGCCAGGCCTCCAACCCCAGCTCCTTGTGAGCTAATGCATCAGATTACCTATGTATCAAAAAGATTTAAAAAGAATAAAACATTTCTGTGTTCTCATGAAAATACAGAGACAATTATTTCAAGGTATTATAAACTATAAAGTGATTTGCAAAGCTCAAGCGTTCAAACTCAGCTCAACCACCTATTAGCTGTATAATCCTGGACAAGTCAACTTACTCTTCTGAAACTCATTTTCCTATTTTGTATGTTTCATACCTGTCCTGGATTCTAATGACCTCAGGGGCCATCACAGAAGCAGGGTATAGTAATTTAGTATATTACTTTCCTATGGCTGCTGTAAAAAGTTATCACAAACTTGGTTGTTTAAAAAACAGATATGTATTTTCTCACAGTTTCAAAGGCCAGAAGTCTGAAATCAGTTTTACAGGTCCAAAATCAGAGACTTGAAGCAAGAGCCCATTCTTGCCTTTTCCAGCCTGTGGTGGTTTCTAGCATTCTTTGGCTTGTGGCTGAATCACTCCAATCCCTGCCTCAGATCACACTGCCATCTGTCTGTGTCAAAGCCAATCTCCCTCTGCCTTCTTCTCAGAAGGACACCTTGATCCCATGGATAATTGAGAATAATTTCCTCATCTCAAGATTCTTAACTTTATTGCCTCTATAAGTCTTTGCTTTACAGGGCTTATTATCCTGGGTGTTCCATTATTCAGCTTGCCGTTAACTTCTCCTTGACTATTGAAGGGATGAGAAGTTTCAGAAGGATTCCATTATTAACAACTGTCTTGTGTTTCAAGCTGAGAGTTAGGAACTCTTGAGGCACACCTGATGATGTTGAAATTCTTTATACTGTCTTGGCTTGCATAGAACCTCTTCTTAGTTGCCTCTTTATCCCAACCAGTGATCCAGAAGAAGTACTGAGTTTTATGAATGGATAATTGGATGCCTGGAAATATTTCTAAACATTTCCATTTCATTTTGAGTATAATAGAGTGGTTGTATGTATAGACTGAAATCAGATGACCTGAGTGGAACCTTTACCAGTTGTGATACTTTGGGCAAGTTACTTAGCCTGAAATGCTCCAGTGTTCTCACTCATACAATGAAAATAATTATTTGATCTATCACATAGGGAACTGTAAGGAATTAATTATCTATGTCAAGGATTTGCACAGTGCCTAGCATATTATAAACACTTGTATTTTATATATACATAAGCATATATATAAATATACATAAAACCTATTATTAACTGTAAAGGTGTTTCAAGTTTAATTGAACATATCCCTTGTATATATTAATAAATTGAATTAATTTGGAGGGGAAGGAATAATGGAGAAAAGGTCTTGGAATATATCTTCACAATTATATTTAAGAGTGAAAGTGGAGCTAGAAATGTGTTTTCAGACTTAAGCTAAAGAATTCCATGAATTGTTTTCCTCTCTATATTCTACCTGAATTCCCCCCAGGATCAAGATTGGGTTCTGCCTCTAGATTTTATTTCTTGGTAAGAAACTGATGGGCTGAGGCCTTTCTTGCAGGGAGTTCTTCAGTACTTGTTTTCTAAGCACCCATGACCAAGAAGCTATCTGAACTCCCTTCCTCTGGAGGTGGGTTGAGGTGAGCCTGGACCAGCCACCAGAGCCCCATGGTCCAAGGCAGGATTCTAAGCACAGCTGTGGCTACATTCATTAGATGGAGCGGGGTAAGGCTGAGAATGGCAATAGATAAAATAATGTCTTCATCAAGGAGAACTGAAGAGATAGCAAAAATTGCATACCAAAAAAAAAAAAAAAATTGCATACCAAAGCCCAAGGGGTCAGAAGGCCTTGGGAATGATGGGAAGCTAAATGAGAAGAAACACCTGGAATAAATGTTGCTGTGATTGACTTTTCTGTACTGGATTTGTGAGAGCATATTTTTAAAGAACCCAATTTAAAGGATAGTATGTTCTACTAAAAAAAAAAAAAAAAAGTCATGTAACAGTGGATTTGAGGTGGACCAAGAAACTGCAGTTTTAGAGGTGCAACAAGGCAGGGAGAGAAAGCAAAAAGTTCAGCTCAGGGGCAAAGGGTGGGCATCAGTTAGGGAAGTGCTCCAAAGTGACACAAGGCAGGTTTGCAAGTTTCCTGTGACCACCAGCCCTTTGAAGAATCAAATGAAAGAGACCTCAAGAGGTTATCTGATTTAGAGCTCTGCCTTCAGGGCCTGCTTCTCCCCACTTTATAGATAAGATTGCTGAGGCCCAGAGAAGCACAGGAAGTGGTGGTGGGGAGAAAATGATAACACATGTCTTTCTGCTTGTTAATACTTTCTACTTTCAGATGGGATACATAAGGAGAAGATGCAGCTTTTAAAATCGTAGCTGCTAGTATTAGCTACGATTGTATTAGCTAAAAGTATGATCAGTTTAGGGTAACAAAAATCAAGGTAACCATGGGTTCAACAGATAAAAATGTATTTCTGGGTTGTGAAAAAAAAATCTAGAGACATTTATACATAATGTTCGTTAAAAGCACTATTCACAATAGCCCCAAATTAGCAACAACCCAATGCTCAATCAACAGATGGAAAAATAATGTGGTATGACCGTACCGTGGGATAATATTCAGTCACAAAACACGCCAAGTGACAGAAACCAGAAGCAAATGATCACCTGTGATTCCATTTATAGGAAATGTCCTTAAGAGGCAAATCCATAGAGGCAGAAAGCAGGCTGGTGGTTGCCAGGGACTGATAGGAGGAGGGCATGGAGGTGATTGCTTAATGGGGATGGTGTTCCCTTTGGGAGTGATTAACATGTCTTGGAACTAGGAGGTGAGTGTTACACAATATAGTGAAAATAATAAATGCTGCTGCTTTGTGCACATTACAATGGTGCATGATCAATTTTGTGTCATATGAATTTTGCCTTGACTTGAAAAATGAAAAAGAAATTCAGAGGCAGGTAATTCAGAACTGCTAGGCAGCTTTATGAAAACTTTGGAGATTTGATCTCCATCTATCTTACAGTTCAGCCATCTACCACTTTTACCTTCTACCTCATAGTTCAAAAGAGCCTCTCTGATAATAACAACTGAATTTCAGTCATCAGGAAGGAGAAAAGAACAATAGGGGAATTAGGGAAAGACCCTGAAGAGGTGACATATTAGTTGAAATTTAAAGAATGTACAGAAATTAGCCAAGGGAAGAATGGCAAGGAAGAGCTTTCCGGAAAGATTGAGTATATAGGCCTCAGGTCGGGGAGTTTAGTGGGTGGGGGAAAAGGAAGATGTCCTGCGGGGCTGGCACATGGGGAACAAGGAAAAGAGCATTGGCCGGGTGGGCGTGGAGGGGATTACCCAGCCCACAGTGGTCCCTGTCTGGAGGTGGCAGTCTGTTATCTTTCCCCAGTCTTACTCATTTTACCGCACCATCCTCCTGTACCTGGAGGAAATGGATTCAATAGAAACAATCAAATGCAAGAAGAGTCTAGAGAGGCGTCTGGTATGCATAGAAGCACAGTGTATCTTCCAGACAAGTACTCTTTGAAGTTATTTACCTCAAAAGCAGCTGCTAAGGACCCCTGCCTCCCAACGGTACATTTTACTGCTGCGCTTCCAGAGGTTCTCTCCATTGTCTCCTCCTTCAATGACCTCATTCTCAGTGCCACTGAGAGCCAAGGTAAATCGTGCAGACTTACGGCCAGGGCCAGCTGCAGACATGTGAACTGGTTATTTGTCTCCCTTGGTCCCAGGAGAACGGTGTTTGGGGTAACAAGGAGGAGGAGGAGGCCGTTGCCTTCCGTCACTGTGCCCACTGCTCACTCTGTTTTGACTTTGATAGGAGCTTTGTGTGCCAAGGAGCACAGCTGGGGCCAGCCTGCCCTGGCTGAACTTCTCATGGCTGAAGAGGGGAAGTAAGGGCCTGCTGACTTCAGCTGGGGCTCCAAGACAATTTGGTGTACTCTAAAGATACCACTATTTGTTGAGATGTTTGAGAATGGCAGATCTGGAGATCTGAGTCCTGAATCAGTGAGATGACTTCCCAAGGGCAGACCCTGAAGGTCAAGGTACCTTGGTCAGCTGGAGAGTTATAGGTGACATTACTAAATGTTTTTATTTTTTGGTACTAACTTCCCTAAACTCCTCCAAATTGCTGAATTTTGGCCAGTAAACCTGAGAGCAGAGAGATAGAAGATAAGTATGCAAAAATCAAAAAAGTGGAAACTTTAATACTAACCTTATACGGGAGAGTATTTTCCAGTGTGCTCTCATTTGGGCATAATAAATTACTGCCAATGAATTGCTAAACCATGTGCTTAACTCTAACGTACTTTATATGTTAAAACTCATTTTTGTCTTTGTCCAAATGCTATAAAGGTAGTCCATTTCTCTCCACTTCACAGTTGTGAAACTGAGACTCTGAGAGGTGATGTAATTTGCCCAAAGTCACCCAGCTATCAAAACCCAGTTGTGTATCACCTCAAGGTCCATGCTCTTCATCAACAGTCAATATCTTTACTCTTTTTCTTTAAACTCTACTGTCCAGCATTTGCCTCTTTAGACAGAGATGGAATTATTTTTTTATAGCACTGGAAAAGATTTGAAGAAATCACAAAATTCCAATTTGATTAAGACCAGAAAGAGGGTAGATGAAGATGTGAAGCCAAAATGAAGGAGGATAATTGAGAGGAGTTCAAGGAGAAGCAGAGGCTCCTTCTTCCTACCTTCTGCCACGCTGCAATGATATGCAAAGCTCCTGATATAGGCTAGATGGTTTCCATTCACCCCTGCACATCTGCTCTCCACTGCACTCACCTGCAACATGGACACTTGCCCTACTCATGGAAGGGGCCTATTGCCTTCTCCACTTACCATGCTGTACTGTGAGTACAGCAGAGTGTCTCAAGATTTGGGGGCTCCCTGGACTTCCTATATCTTAAGGTAGAGCTAGTCTACCAGCTCTCAGAGGTCTAGGAGCCAAGTGTTCTTAGAACTCATCCACCCATGACTTCTAGTTGGGTTTGAAGGAGCATCCTCAGGAGATCTGAGGGCAAGAGAGAGGTTAGGGCATGTATTGCTGGCTCCCTCCTCTGGAGCCACCGTGGGTTCCTCCCATCAGCTGCCTCTCTGCTGAGGCCACAGCACAGCCCTGACCCTCTCTATGGGCTCTGTTACACGCCAAAGCTGCTTCACCACTCCATATGTTTCCCTTGACATCATTTATATCTTTGTTAACAGTCCCTTCATTAATCTCTTCTCAATGAAGAGTGAACCGACTGCTTCCCATTAGGACCCAGGACAACTCAGTATGAGAGCTTTAGGTCTGAAAGAGACGTCAAAGTCTTCCACTCCTGCAGTTCTCAAAACTTCATTTTTACTCACAGAAATCTAGTAAGAATCCCTGCTATAAAACCTATAAAGTCCTGGAGGGCCATGGAACCCTGCCCAAAAGCTCTCCTCCAGGGATTGTAGGACACACGCCGTGAAGCCCGCTGACCTGGTCCAAACCCTCACTCCACATGAGGGGAGAGGCAGCTGGCAAAAGTTCCAAAGTGCCCCTTGTCAGCCCGAGCGGGTCTGATTTATGCCCTAGGCCTTCATCAACGGTTTGCCTCAATATCTTCCAAAGTGTAAAGTCCCGTAAATCTTCCCTGGGAGCGACGACTCGACCGCCAGCCCGTGTTATACAAACACACAGAAATGTCATTAAGGCAACAAACAGCCCCACTGGCCCGGCAGAGGCCTTTTCTGCCAGGCTCAAGTTACCTAAAATCAATATTTGAACAAGGACAAAACCACATGTTTTCAAAACCAAATTAGAGGGGCCCAATACCAGGCCTGGAGATGTGGTTACAGCAGGCGCGTTCCAGCTGGCCCTGGGGACTCTGCCATCATGCCTAACTGGTCTGCCCTGGCTCTGACAACCTCACATAGTCCCTGGACTTATCCTTTGTGTCTGATCTTACCTGACAGGTGACACCAAGGGACAGAATAAATAAGAAATGTGAATTTTTACAGAGCCAAGCATGGAATTGAATTGATAAAGACAGTGAGGTGTTATCCTTGTGCACCCTTCTGTCCAGGATCTCTTCCAACTCAACCTTAATACATAGGAGTCCCAAAGTGAGTCCCCAGACCATGAGACTCAGCTCTCAGGGAACTCACAGTACAGCATGGCAGGCAGAGGAGACAATAGGCCACTTCCATTCAGTAGGGAGAGTGCCAGTGTTGCAGATGAGTGCGGGGCACGTTGAGCAGGGACAGGTAACCCAGACCCCCAGCACCTAAGGTGACTTCCAAGGCAAATATGCTAAAAGGCATCTTATCTAAACTACTCTTGTGACTTTTCTATGTCCACAGCCCCAGCAAAGCAGCCATGGGGAGCAGATAAGAGGGGAGAAGACCTTGCCTTCTCCCAGAAGGGAGATGCAGCCTCTCTGAGAAGAGAATCTTCTCTGATGGGCTAGTGGGGAGTAGGAAGGGAGCATGCCCAGCTCAGCTTCTCAGGGGCCTCTCTTTACAGAACCAGCCTGCCCATAGTCACCCCACCTCCACCACTCAAGCATGCACCTTGGTTCAATCCTCAGATTAAAAAAAAATTAAATTATTTCATTCTCTGCTTAAGTAGAGGTGTCATGAGTGGAGGCTCCAGGTGCAAGTCTCTGGCACAGCCCATTTTCAAGTGGAATTCTCTGTTAACCCCATCAAGCTCCTCTGTGTTCTGTGTTCCAGAACCAGGCAATGGAGTCACCATCTTCCTTAGGTTGGTGCTCCAGGTCTTCTATGGTCCTGCAGGTTGCTATGACTGTCTGAACGCCCTGCTTGCCCAGCTGCACCATGCTTCTCGACAGGTTGTTCCCAGCAGAGACAGTACACTCGCCCATGTCTCTCTGCCTGTGTGCATCCAGTCAGTCCTTTTGTGGAAAGGCCTATCCCCATTCACACGTTGAAGGCATGATCTGCCTTTAGCCCACTAAATCTCACATTCTCATTTCTAGGTAGGACAATGGGACCAATTCAGATTTAGCTTAATGTCCCCTTTTCCAGGATGCTTCTCTGAGTATTCTCCTAGAAAAACTGGACACACTCTGCCCTCTATGCTTGTTTAGAATTCAGCTATGGGCTAGGGAGATAGCTCAGTTGGTAGAGTGCTCGCCTTGTAAAGCACAAGGTCCTGGGTTCAATCCCCAGCACCACAAAAAAAAAAAAAAAAAATTCAGCTATTACTGGGTCCTGTGCTCTGTTACTGCTTGTTTACCTGCCTCTCTTTGGAATAAGAATCACACTTCATTCATTCTTTTTTTTTTTTCCTTTAACCATTCATTTTGAAAAACTGACATTGAGTGAGTTCAATTCTGGGCTGCATACTGAGCACTGAGGGTACACACATCCTGTCTTCCAAGATTATTATATGAAAGAAAAAAAGGAATGCATATTTCTCTTCCACAAAACAAGGAGTGCCAGAAAAGAATCTGCCTAGAGGAGCAGGAAGGGCTTCCTAGAGGAAAATTTCATTTTAGGAAAGGTAGAATTTAGTCAAGTAGATGTTAAAAAAAAAAAAAAAAATTAAATAGGAAAAGACCTAGACAGAATTAAATAGCATTCATGATCTAGAAGCTTGAAATGGTCCATCTTATAAGTATAGTCATGCACCACGTGACATTTGGATCTGTGATCAACTGCATGCAGAATGGTGGTCCCATACAATAACAAAGGAGTGAAACATTCCTATCACCTAGTGATGTCATAGACATCATTACATCAGAGCACAATGCATTACTCAGGTGTTTATGGTATTGCTGCTGTAAACAAACCTGCCATGCAGACAACCCTATAAAAGTATAGCACCTACAATTATGTAGAGTATGTTATACTACACTTCTTATCATAGTTTTAGAATATAGTATTTATATTTATACAAAAATATTTACCTTCAAGCAGTATTCCATGTTACATCAACAGCAACCTCATGTGTTTCAGGTTCACAATATCTCTTGAAGCTTCCAGAGGCCACCTCAAGGATGGACTTGTAACATCTATGTATGTGTAAGTCCACTCCATGATGTCCACAAGGTAATAAAACCACCTAGCAGAGCATTCTCAGAATGTGTCCCCATCATCAAGCTGCACATGACTGTAGTTCAGAATGGCCAGAATAGTAAATGAGATAAAAATGACACAGAAGGGCCAGGTGAGATGGAACTAGAATGAGGAGAAGCCAGATAGTGAGGGTCAGGTGTGGGCCAGGTCGTGGAGGGCTATGCATGTTGTACTTAGGGAGCCTGTACTTTATTTAGTAAGGAAACGTGTTTAGAAAGAAACCATGTTGTTGAAAGGTCCTACTTAGAGTTGTGAATTAAATAGATTAGTTACCTTTGCTTTTCCAGTGCTGATAAGAGCAGATGATAAATAAACATTTAATGTTCAATTTGAACATCCTAACCTGTTTCAGGGTGCTCCAGAATCCTGGAAGTAAGACTGCTCTGCAGTGGGGGAGCAGCCACTTTCTCCTGCAGGCAGAACTTGCCATTAACCACCTGAATCCATTCAAAGTACTGGGAATCAGCATCTACTCTTCAGTTCTCATTCTGATCCCCTATACCCTAAATAAATAAGGTTAGGCACAACATGTACAATGGATGTACCCTACCTCCCATCCGTTGGACAGAACCTGAAATTCCCATCTATTTATTGCCTGAATCAGCTCCTTCTTCATCATCAGGCTGTTCCTTTTAAGACTCTGAGATAAGTAATATATTGGTCATGGGTCTCCAGAGATGCAGAACTATAGGAGAGACGGATAGATGGACGGATAGATAGATAGATAGATAGATAGATAGATAGATAGATAGATAGATAGATAGATATATAGATAGATATGTGTGTGTGTGTGTGTGTGTGTGTGTGTGTGTGCTTAGAAAGAGAGAGAGAGAGATTCATTATAAGGCATTTGCTTATACAGTTATGGAGGCTCAGAAACTCTACGATCTTCTGTCTGCAAGCTGGAGAGCCAGGAAAGCTGGCAATATGGAATTCCTGAGATACATAGGGCCAGTTGTGCAGATTCTAGTCAATGTCACTATCTGAGAATGAGGAATGTGGAAGGCAAGAGATAGACATCTCAGTGTACATAGTCAAAGAAGATGTCCACTCTTTCACTACTTCTTTGTTCTATTCAGGTCTTTGGTGAAATAGATCACTGAAGAGGACCATCTGCTTTATGTGGTCCACCAATCCAAATGCCCAACTTTTTTGGAAACACCTTCATAGGCACACCCAGAAACAGTTTGACTAGTCATCTGGACTTCCCATGCCCAGTTAAGTTGGCACACAAAATTAATCATCACAGCAGCTTTCGAAATAGTTCTCAATGATCCCTTGTATTAGTTAGCTAGGGCTTCCATAACAAAGTACCACACAAATTGTGTGACTTACACAACAGAAATATATGATCTCACAGTTCTGACAACAAGATTTCCAAGATCAAAATATTGGCAGGGTTGGTTCTTTCTAAAGTCTGTGAGGGAGAATCTGTTCCAGTCCTCTTTCCTTGACTTGCAAATGACTATCTGAATGTTCATATGGCATTCTTTTCTTATGTATATCTACCTCCAGATTTTCTGTTTCTATAAGGATAGTAGCCATATTGGATTAGGTCTTACCCTATTGACCTCATTTTGACCTCATTACCTCTATAAAGTCACATTCTGAGGCACTGAGTGTTAGGACTTCCACATATGAATATGATTGGGCATATAAGCAGGTTTGGGCAGAGGGATAATTTGAACCTTGATGCATGGTTGACCAAAACTCAGTCAATCCAGCAAGGGACTCTAGAGTTAATTGTCCAACAGTGATGTCTTCCATCTGGCTAGGCTATTTTGGCCTTTATGCACTTGTCTTGCTTAGTACCAATGACTACAAGTGTGTGATTTCAGGCAAAGCATTTTTCTGCAGGTCAGGCTGACCCTAGAGGAACAAACAGCTAGAGACTGCCCAATAATTATACTCCTGGCATCTGGGCAAGCCTTTACTTGAAGGGGCATCTGGATGGTAGATCTCTGTCTATCATAAATGAGTGGGCACATAACTTAGAGGGTCATAATAATGACTTTTAGGAGAAGATGACTCTGAATCCTGAAGGAATAGGAAAATAATATTCAAAGCCAAGAGCTAAAATCAGGAATTTTGATGGAGAAGGATAAAAAGATAAGAAGAAACTGAGATTAGTGTCTTAGGCCATTTTGTGTTTCTATAACAAAATATCTAAATCTGGATATTTTATAAGAAAAATTAGTTTATTTTGACTCACAGTTTTAGAGGTCCAAGACCATGTCATCTGTGTCTGCTTCTGGTAAGGACTTGATGGCTAGAGTGTCTGCAAGAGAAAGGTCACATGGTGGGAGAAGAGGCAATAGACCAGGGAGGGGCCAAGTTCACTCAGTTACAAAACCCATTCTGGTGATAACTAATCCAGTCTCCCAAGAGGGACATTAATGCCTTTCAAGGGTGTTGCCCCTAGGTCTAACTATCTCCCTGAAGTCTCCACCACTTCACTATTGTTAACGTGGGAGAGTAAAGCCTCAATATAAATTTTGGTGGGGACAAATTACACTCTGACCATAGCCATAGCTACAACAATATTTCCCTACCTTCCTACACTCCTGTGATTTCTTAATATGCTAAATATTTTCATGAAAGACAGCCCTTGCAGCGATCTGAATGTTTGTGTCTCCCTGAGTTCATGTGTTGAATCTTAATCATTAAGGTGATGGTATTAGAAGGTTGGACCTCTGGGAAGAGATTAGGTTGCCCCTTCCAACGTGTGAGGACATGTAGAAGACTTTATCTATTAACCAGGAAACGGACCCCCAACAGACACCAGATCTGCTGGTGCTTTGATCTTGTGCTTGTCAGCTTCCAGAACTGTGAGCAATACGTTTGTGTGGTTTATAAATTACTCAGTGTCAAGTATTTTGTTACAGCAGGATAAAGGAACTAAGATAATATTTTATTTCCACCTCGCTTTCTTCTTTCTCCTGCCACAAAGCCTTTGCAAAGAAGAGATTATAAGTAAGACACCATAAAGACAGGAAGCCTGTATCAACACAAAAATACATGAAAGGTTTTCTAAGAAAGTCTGTTAGCATTAGGAAGAAAAATACAGATTTGGTTTGATGCTGCACTCTTAAGAATCGGAAGGCCCCAAAGCTTTATAGATCTAGCCGCTGCCACTTCAGGTTGACCTGAGATTCTGGGCAGGGGAGGAAGAAGTAGAGTGAGAAGTAGGTGAAGAAAAAGAAGAGGAGATGCAAAGAAGGAAGAAAACCCCCAATGTCCACATGAATTGAATTCAGTTGGTGTGTTGAGAAAATACAAGTTGCATGCCATCTCCATTATAGGATTAGATATAAAAGGATTTTTTCTCTGATGATGAGATGTACCCACCAACTCTTCCAGATATTTTGTTGATGATGAAGGCCAGTCTTTTCTGGGCACTGGAGACTGCTGAGGATTATGACAGTCCTTGCAATAGCATCACTCACAGCCCAAGGTGATGGCAGGCAATCAAATAGAGAAGTATAATGGAGGATAATTGCATGATAAACTTAGTACCTTACCCAGACTTTGATTTTCAGCAGGACTTCCCAGAAGAGATGTAGAAGAGTTGAGTTTTAAAATGTGGGTCAGAGTTATCCAGACAATGAACAGGTAACAAGAGAAAGACTTAATAAAAGAAGAAAGGAGGAGGAGGAAGATGAAGAAGAGAATACCTTTCTTGGCAGAAGGATCAGCTTGTTGAAAGAGCCCGGTCATGAAAAGCTTGTGTAGCTCAGTGTAGTTGGCCATAGGAGTGGGAAGGAAAGACAGGCACTAAAGCAAGATTTGGCTCATAGACGACCTTGTGTGCCAGTTTAGGCATTGAAACTATATTCTGAATAATATGGGACCCATAACATTCCACAGAACTGTGATCTTAAGTCACTGAGATGGAACTACTGGAATTTCTTGGATGGTTCCAGCAGCTTACCTCTGGGTCCTAGGCTCTGATGTCTGGCCCCAAATTTATGCAGTCTTTGGCTTCTTGCTCTGCCTTGGGATCAGAGACTGACTCCCCTGGCTCATAGGATGGGCTTATTTTCATGGTATTGGGCCACTGGGTGGAGCCTCTGTAGGTGGGTCCTTCCAGCAAGGAACTGCACACCCATGATGTCAGAAGGGTGGGGCTCAGGGAATGGAGTGGGGTGTAACAGCTGCTGTGGCAGTCCCCCCTTCCCCCTTCAGAAAATTCAAACCACTACCCAAGTTTCCGAGCAAGGAACACTTGAATTTTTGGAGAGATTTAACTTTCCTAAGACCTAAGTTGTTCTTAGAGACTATCGGGTTGTGAAAAGACCTCAGGCTTTATTGTTGAACTGATCTAGATTGGATCCTGGTCTTGTTACAAACTGGAAGAACTTTGCCTCAGTTTCTAGAGCAGTAAGCAAAGATAATGATATCTTTCTCACAGGGTTACTAGGTATACCAAAGTGGGGGAAAACCATGAATCTTTAGCAGTACATACTCTGCTTCCAGAGAACTTTCTTCTTGTGGTCTTTGTCTTATTGGTCATCAAAGGCCAGCTCAGTTCAACTCTTCTTCCCCAATAACAGAACTGAGAAAGTATTATGTGAAATCATGAGTGCCATTGGCCAAACTAAGAAAATTGATTCATTTCCTCAATTATTTTAGTAAATGATACTAAGTCGGGCACTGTGAATTTATGAAATCAAACTGCAAAAAGCCCAGCACTCAAAGTAGCAAGACCCAAGCTCCTATCTTTCTTTGTGCCTTTGGTCAAGTCACCTTTCTGAAAAATAAGATCCCTTCCAGTTTCAATGGTCTCCAGAAAAGTTCATAAAAGATTAGATTCTAGCAAGTCAGGCTTATTGGAAAATAGTAAATTGAACACCAAAGGGTGTCTCTCCTTATCTGTTCATAAAAGTTCCGAGTTTCCATGCAGTCCTGCAGCTAAGGAAGAAGAAATTCTTCCACGGGAAAAGAGTTAAAAAGTTCATGCTTCAAGAATGAATCATAAAATATTCCAAGAATGTCAGAGAGAAATATGACATACCCCAGAGGACCCCCAGGGAGAGTGAGAGAGGAGAACAGCTGGAGCTGTTGCACGCTGAGCCCTGCACAGTCTGTCTCTAGCCCAGATTATGAAGAGCTGAGTATAGGGCAATGCCAAGGTGGACCTTCTCTCCATTGCTTCTCTTCCTGCTTTCTAGATACAGAAGTCCTCTCCCAGGGTGAGCCCACTGACACAGTCTCCAACTTCTGCTCACTGGATAAGATAACTACCTTTGTAATCAAGTAGATCTGTCACTTACTGTGTGGTTTTGGCAAGTTAACTTATCTCTCTGAGCTTCCATTTCTTCATCTACCAAACAGAAATACAAATATTATTGTCAAAGATTTTTAAAAGGCCTCAATAACATGATGATATAAAGTCTTTCACCCAGTATCCTAGGAGGGGCTCCAACAATGGCAGCTAACATTTGGGAAGAGGTCATAAACAGCACCTCCTCCCTCAGTGTCTGGCAGTGCTTACACGGGACAAACCAACAGGGAGCTAGGCGGTTGCCTAGGACAGTGTGGAAGGGCAGAGAGCAGCTCTGAGCCAACCTCCACCTGACCCAAAAGAGAAGCACCTCAAAGTCAATTGGTTGAATTGGCCATATGCTCCAGGCATGGCTCAGACCCTCTCTGATTCACCCTGGGTCCCAAGAGATATGTTCAATTTATAAAACTAGCTTTTGTCTGCAACCACAAACCTGAAGATCTCTAAAGTGGTGAGAAAAAAGACTATCAGAATTACATTTTACTTCTCTCCAAGCAACGCAGGGGAAGAAAGGACAATTCCAAGAGGCAAAGTAGCCAGGGAGCAGGATGGCTCCCTAGATGACTAATATCTTTCAGGTACTATTTATTTGCATGATTCATAGAAGTCAACCCCAGTATTCTTATGAAAGGAAGCAAGTACAAGGACTGGTAAGGAGCCACAGGTTGATAGTAGCTCCTGGGAAATCTGTCCCTGGGTGGGCAGCAGGACTAACCATGGGAGCAATTCAGTTATTGGAAGTGGAGGCACAGGTTCTGATTTTGGACAGCCTGATTGTGAAACTTTGCTCCACAAATTACAAACTGTGGGACTTTAGAACATTACTAAACTTCTCAGAGCTTAAGTGCATAGTAAGGACTCCATGATGAGGAGAGGGGTCCAGACCTGGATTCAGAGTGAGTGGAAAAGGACAAAGGACACTGAGGTTAATGGGAAGGAAGAAGTAAAATGTAATTCTGATAGTCAGAATCAAGTTCAAAAGTTGAACACATTTAGCAGCAGAACAAACAAAAAATATAGATCCACAAACAACTTAAGATAGAGAGAAAAGGGGAGATTCAGGCTAAAGTGTAGCTAGTAATAGCTCATTCTAACTGAACACTTATTTATGCTAAGCTTTGTGTACATGTTTGATACATTTAATAAAAGTGCAGTTCTCTGTGGTAGGCATTACTATCTCTCATTTAACAAATTAGGAAACTAAACCTTAAAGAGATTGGAACTGATCTAAATTCAACCAACCAGCAAATGATTTTGAACCTAGATTTGAACCCAGATGTATCTAATAACAAAGCCCATATGGTTCTTAGACATAAGGCCATCCTGTTGGTCCCAAAACCCACTTGACCCCCTCCCCTCCATCCTCCATGATTGTGTACCTCATTCAAGTGGTAAACATTTTTAAAGCATCCACCTGTGGCAGTTGCTTGTGATGGACTGACCTTACTGAAGTCCTCAATCACTCTTGTCAACATAGGAAGATGGCACCCTTAAAGGAGTCCTTCCTTGAGGGTCAGAAAGACCCAAGTGACCAGTAAGACAGTTTTTGACAGCCTGTCTCCTCAAGTCTACCTCAAAGGACAGCTAGCTAGTCCACATTTAGGTATGTTGAATTACACTGAAAATGGCGTCACATAAGGAATCTGAGTCTCTTGAGTCACAAGACCTGGGTGTTGGTCTTGAACTAATCATTTAGTTGCCAGAGTCTTAGTGTCCTATGGCAAAACCAGGGCTTAGGACTAGAAGCCTACAAAGACCCTCTTGAGATGACAGAATGACTTTTAAATTAAATTCTTGAGCTCAAATCCCACCTTTACTTCAATCTTACTCTATGATGGGACTGGAAATCATCAAGTGTCCTCCTTCTGGCATTCTGTACATTGTCTCTCCCCTCTAAAAAAAAAAAAAAAAAATTCTCCAGCTGATATGTGTGTCGGACCTCTCATCTGGAAGAATGAAGGCCTCACTCCTAAACAGGGCACCTGGGGGACAGCACAACATCCACCACACACTGAGTGGTACACTATAATTGCACAACTCAGATCCACTTGCTTTTTCTAAGAAGTTTAATTCAACTGGGAACAGAACTTATTAGATTCGGATTGTTTCCTTTCCCAAGGAAACTTATAGGAGGAAGAATAGGATGACATAGTCCCAGACACTACAGTTGGTCTCCCAGCTGCAGCAAATACTCATAATTTCTCTCTCCTCACTCATTTTATATGCCCCTCACCTGCTAGCACCTCTACTAATCTGGGTAGTT
Organism: Sciurus vulgaris; assembly: GCF_902686455.1. Classification (NCBI taxonomy): domain Eukaryota; kingdom Metazoa; phylum Chordata; class Mammalia; order Rodentia; family Sciuridae; genus Sciurus; species Sciurus vulgaris. The sequence continues at coordinate 47,823,162 of NC_136461.1, forward strand.
TATGTGGGGGGGGGGCACAGATAATCAGACTCTTATTCATGGTATATCTGAGCCCCCAAGTCATCCTATCCACTTACTATTAAAATTGGTCAAGGGGATACCAAAAGATGCCCTAGTGAATCCCCAGGGTGTCAATCCTATCCTTCCCTGCCCCATTGCATAACAGAAACCCCATCCTCTGCCAATTATTAGTCAATGAACCCTGACGAAAGTACTGATTTATTTCTTTATTGGCTGGTTTTTGGTTTAAGCAGTCTAAGATAATCAGAAGACAGTGATAGCTTAAAGTTTAATGGGATTCTTGAAGTGAACCTTGTAGCAGAGTTCTTCTTTAGGAAGCAGGACATCCAAATCTGCTGAGTCCAACATAATGAGGATGAAAAACACAAATTTCCTGGATGGATCATTAGAAGTAGTGGTAATCAAGACATCCCCACTTCCACTCCTTGGTTATTGAACCCTCAAATTCTACCTACTGGGGCCATACAACTGTATAACGTTCTTTGTTTAGCATATTTACTGCATCTCGGAAGATGGTGCTCATCTTTGCTAGGTCCCATTTCAAATCCAGTGCTTAGATGATTCTTCAAAAGGCCATTCCCTCACTCTGAGTGGCAGATTCTGAATTATACAATTAATGACAGGACCAATAAATCCTATTATGTGCCACTGCTTTATCTCCTTTACTAGGAAGTGGGTTCCATAGTGTAATATTTTGTAGAATTTCTTGTTAATGGATCAAATGCTATAAATCCTTTGGTATTTCTAGCCAAAGACCTACAAACAGAAAAAAAAAATCTACAAGCAGAAAAGGCAAATCTGTCCCCATCAAGATGAATCTCTGCCCCTTCAGATTTATCCCCAAGTGGTTGGTATGTTTCTTTAAGGAAGGGTCTCGTACTATCTGGTTGGACGTTTGGCAGCCACAATCAGATCAGATCTTGTGAATGAGATCCATGCTGATGGATCAGACTGATGGGAGTACGATAGGGGTCACCATCCCTGGATCCCTTTAGTCTTTAAGGTTAATTTTAATTTCCTCCATTCCCCTTTACATTTTTCTAGGATGGAATGTTCTTTTTAATTTACTATATTGGCCAGTCAGAGGCTAGTTTTAGAGGTTTTTGTTTAGTCTTTCCTGCTTCAATATCTCAGTCACAAACCAGGGAACTAATGTGAAGTTTGCTAACTACCAATTACATTCATTCCACTGATAAGCTTAGGGACCAATAAAAATATACAGCAGATGGGACTGTGGACCCAATGGACACACTGTGACCTGGACTTGGGCCAAGATTCCATTTATTTAGTGGTCCCCATATACCCCTATTTTAACAGGAAGACCTTGATAATACTTCTGATTCCTAACTTAAAATGTCAACCCAGAACCTGTGTGATCAGCAGTCTGCAAAATATCTACGCATTCCTCTATTCCCAATATGTGATAGCTCAAGTTAAAGGCTAAAAGTCCCTTTGGAGAGGTTTCATGGAAATCATTACCAAATGCACTTCTTCATTATTGCAGGGTTCTTTATCCCAAGAATATGGCCTATCCCTCAGTCCATAGATTGCAACTCTAAACTTTAACTCAGGTCCAGAAACTGCCATTTCCTGATCATCCATTCTAAAGTCCTTTGAGTACAGATTGAACAAGACCATTATTACCCTGCACCAAGTTTGCCTCCAAAAACATTGTATTCTATTGACTGCTGTCATGGCTCTCTGTGGATTGGGTCCTCCTGACCTTGCTACCCTGACCTTGCTTCTAGTGACTAAATGCCACCAAGTGATCCTTATTATTTTGAGATTCCATCATCCCCTTTGCTGTTGGGAAGCCCAGCTCTGTGACACCATTGCCCAGCTTTATCTTAAACACATGCTTTTCAACAATACTTGCTCTCTCACTGTACCTTTTCCATTGCTTTGGTAAACCATGTCCTGTGAGCCCTACAAATTATTACTAACAGGTTTTCTAACATGCACACTTCTTTCTAATTCCTTCTCCCATCTTCCATGGTCCTCTGTTAATCCTATATCACCTAATGTTGAAACTTTCATGAAGCTTCCAGAGTCATTAGAGTAGAATGTTAGTATCATCTCCTAAGGTCCCTCTCAGGGTGTTAAATCCTATATCGTGGCATAATATTCTCATTCCAATAAGTGACCCCACTTTAGGTCCTGCTTTCCTTGATCTATTGCTATTTGGATCCAGGTCCAAACATACCCTTTCAACTCTGCTGGTTTATGTTATCTGAATACTTTATCTATTTCAGGGCATAATCGCTTCTCCCTTAGAAGCACCAGCACTTTCTCAGTTTGTTTTTATCATGACTTGACATAATTACCAGCCTGCTGGCCATGAGAAGTGGAAGTGGATTCTTGGTGGACAGCAGGGGTTAGGAGTGGGGTCGGGATTTTACCTTGCAAGGTGAGGCATCTGCCCTATCTTCAAATAGATATGGAGTACTATTCGTTTTCTTTTTATAATGTTTTCCTTTTTAATGGTTCTTTTTAGTTGTATATTACATTAGAATTAATTTGACAAAATTATAAAAGCATGGAATATAAATTGCTCTACTTCAGTCTACACTATTCCTCCTTTCCCTCCCATCCCCCTCCCCATTCTCTTCATTCTACTCTACTGATCTTTCAGATATTTACTTTTTTTTTTTTTTTTTTTAGTTAGTGTCTTGTGGATGTACATGATGGTAAGATTCACTATGGTATATTCACATGTGTATATAGGAAAGTTAGGTCGGATTCACTCCACTGTTCTTTCCTTATCCCATCCCTCCTCCCTCCCATTCAATCCCCTTCGTCTACTCCACTGATCTTTCTATTTTGTTTTGTTTTGTTTTGTTTTTATCTCCCCTCTACCTTATTTTGTATTAGCTTCCATATATGAGTGAAAACTTTTGACCTTTGTCTTCTTGGGACTGACTTATTTCACTTAGGATGATTAGTCTCCAGTTCTATCCATTGATGGGAAAATGCCATAATGCCACTCTTCTGTGATACTTATATATATCACAATGGAGCATTATTTTTAACAAGGAAGAATATGCTATTTCTATAGGCCAAGAACTGTACAGAGACATCTGGGGGTTCGATAATGTCTCATGAAATCAACCTAGATCTTCCCACTCCAAGTCTTCGGCTCCTGTCCCTTCCCAGTGAAGGGCCAGACCTTGGTGTAGCTAGCTTACTGTGGATGGGATCACTATCTTGTCTAGATTTCTTCTACCTTTATCAATAAGTTCTGGGCCTGAGACTCGGTTTTCTCTGCTGCCAACTCCAGTAACAAATGTTTCTTTATAAACAGCCAGAAGTACTTCTGAATTTCACATTGTGGACAAATTGGTGATTATTCACCTCCAACCTTCATTATAGTTTTCCAATACATTGATTATATTCAACTATCCAGTTCCATTGTCCTTGTAATCACTTTTCCCCAAACCCCTTCACCTGACACAGTGCAATGGCATAGTATGATTTCTCCTACTGATATTCCACCCTGTTAAGGATTTGTATCTTAAATGTTGCCCAAAAATTCATACGTTGAAGGCTTCTTCCACAGCTTATGGCACTACTGAGAGGTGGTAGAAATTCTAAGAGATGGGGGCTAGTGGAAGAAAGTGAGGATCCTGAGGGTATGTCCTCAAGGTAGATATTAGGACCCTTTCTTCTCTCTCTCTCTGCTTCTCAGCCACCATGAGGTGAGTGGTTTCCTCTGCATGTGCTTCCTACTATATGGCATTGCCTCACCACAGGCCTAAAGCAAGGGGTCAACCAACCACAGACTAAAACATCTGAAACCATGAACCAAAATAAGTCTTTCCTCCTTAAAGTTGATTCCTTCTGATTCTGTCACAGCCAGAGGAAGCTGACTAACACAACTACTAATGGAAGTATTAACAATTGTACTGATGGGTATGCCAAGACTCTTGTGCTTGACATATCACCAGTGATAGTGTCCTCCCTGCCAGCTAGGATTCCAGTCAACAGTTATCCCCCATTAAAATGAGGTCAAGGCTTTGAACCCTGCTAGTCTTTGGTTATGGACAGCTCCTTGAGAGGGAGGCAAAGCTTGATCAAGGAAACTCAGGAGTGGTTTTGGTAGCAGCTTTCAGAAGATGAGAGGATGAATGCCTTGGTAGTGATGTGGGCTCACCAACACAGATTTCACTACAACACCTTGAGATTACAGGGTCTCTCAGCACCACCATCCATACTGTGTCTCCTCAAACATCACCTTACAGGCAAGGCCTCTCCTTGAAACTATCTCTCCCTGTTTTCTCTACTTCACTTTCCTCGGGAATTGATTTCCTCTGGAACTTCATTTATTACTTATCTCCACCACTGGATTGTATGACCCAGACTCTAGTATCATATCACTCAGAAGAGATCCTGGTACAAAGCAGAACCTCAACAAATGAAATACCAAATATTTATCATATGCATGCTGCATGGATCTCACTGAAATTGCACTGAGAACTAAAATAAATCTCATAGGTGAAGTTCTTTCATAGATACACCACTACGAAAAATATATAAAAATACATAAATATATTTGAAAAATGTTTGTGAATATGTTAAAGAGTTGGGGCAGCACAAAGACCCCCTTCAAATGCCAATTCTTGTGATCAGTCAGAAAGATTTCAGACATGTTGCTCAGAGTAACAGGAATGAGTTTATTGGAAGGGATAGCAAAAGGGAAAGGGGACATTCTCAAGGGTCCCCTCAGAGGGTCCTCTCAGAGAGGAGAGGGACAACACACCTTTCCTAAACTCCAGTGTTATTGGGGACACCAGAGAAGTTCCAGAAATTCCTACTCAGATTCACCTCTTGACTTGACTGACAGTAGGGTGACATCAGACTTTCAAGTTCCCACTGTCATGGCAACTCTAGGTCGCCTTGGCCCATGCTGACCAGTTCTAATTGGATTCCTAACCATATATTTTTACAGATTTTTTTTTTTTTTTTGGTTAGGAGGAACTATCCTTATCTCCCAGAGTTTCAGAATCTGGTCCCAAAAATCTCCTGGGTTCCTCCCATTGACATTATCTTGGAGCTGCATTTCTCCTGCAGTGAACAGGTAGTTGGCTAAGGAATGTGACATATCCTGTCCACTTAGGCCAGGCAGGGCTGCAGATAAACTGCTTCTTAGAAAAGAAAGCAAGTGGGGGTCAACACAAAGGGCCCATTTTATAGAATTATTCTCTTAACCTTGTTTGCTCACCATCTTCATCTATCAGTCCCTTAACAAATACATTAAGTAGCATTTGGTATAAGGAAAAGAACTTTTTCTTTTTAGAAAAAAAAAAATACTAAATTTAAGCAATTCAGCATCAGGGAACAGAAATGGAACTTCTTATCTAAAGCTTATGGGTAGTTCTTTGATTCTCAGTAAGGAAGGAGGATTTAGGACTTGCTTTTATGTCTTCCAAGCACCAGCATTTAATTGCAGATTTAACAGGGGTTCAGGCCTATAAAAGATTCACCTTGTTTCTCTGAATATATACATTATTTACTGTGCAGCCTATAAAATATTTACCCATTTTCTCAGCCGGCTGCACTCTGCTCAGCCTTAACTACCTCACTGCTGTTCAAAGCTGATCAAATAGGCGGCTGGCATTATTCCAGAAATGGACCAAGTAAGCAGCTGGAAGGGGACCATATTTTATGCATTTGTCAAAGCACATAGCAATCAAGGGTGTTGAAAGCCTTTCTGAAGATACCGGGGTTGGGGGAGGGTCCTTAGTCCTTCCTTCCTCCACCTCCCATCTCTACAATGTGACTACCCCTGCCAGGTTCAGTCCAGTCATTCACTCAGGGTGCACTTCAAGAGGCCCCATCATGTTCTCTAGGTCTTGGACAGATAGGTGTGAATAATGCAAATTACTATTCCCCAGATACACACCCCAAATACAGTTCTCTCTCCTTGCAATTAGCATGAGCAAAAGACGTGGCCTCGTGAGCTAGATTTTTGGGTTGAAATTCGGTCTTACCTCATCACTCATGAGTGTATACCCTTGGTCAAGTTGCCTAACATCTTATCACCAGAGTTTCCTCAGGATATTGATACAGTATTCCCAATTTCATGGGATCACATAGATGTTAAGCACTGAGTATGGGACTTGGCATGTTGAAAGCACTTGATAAAGGTTAGAGGAGGAAAGGGAGGAAAATTCTCATGACAGCTCATGACAGTAGATGTGTTGTCATCCCCATCTTACAGATGAGAAACTGAGACTCAGAAAATTAAATACCTTGTCAAAACTCACTTGTAACTGAAAGAACTAAGATTCAAACTCATATCGGCTTAATTCCAAAGACTGTACTGTAATTCACTGTCTACACACAAATACTTAACATACACACACCTACATTTTAAGACAAACACACATATATATGAAAATGTAGCCTAATCCTCATGAGTACCATGTTTTGAGTGATACTTCCAAACCCAATGACATCATATTTCCTTGTTATTGCCTGTACAGCACTCTTTGCATTGCAATCATCAAGACTGCAATAATTTATTTGATCATTATTTGCCAATGTCTCCCTGAACTGTGTATGGGCAGGGGCTATGTTTACCAGTGCGTGGACTAATGTTTTGTATATATTGTTATTTACTCTTTGCAACAACATTCGGATGAAGGAATATTTTTCTCCCATTTATTTGTTAACAAAATTGAAGCTCAAAGAAACAAAACAACTCTTTAAAAAATGAAGCTAAGAAATGGAAGAACTAAACTCTAAATCCAGATTTAACCCAGATCAGTCTAATTCTGTACTCTTCTCTTGGGCCACACTGTCTCCTTAAGAAAAGAAATCCAAGGGAGAGAAGAGAACAAACTCCTATTATTCAGGGTCACAGTGTTAGGCATTATGCTGAGATTCGTGGTCACAGTGTCTTTTTCTCCTCACCAAAAATTTGTGTTCAGAACAACGTTTTTACCAAAACAGAATCTTTTCAAATTCAGATGCAAACCCAGCTGGAATGAGCTGGCAAGGACTAAAATGAAGTTGACACTGAGTTTGAAATACATAAGGAAATTAAGAAGGATACAAAGAACTGTAATGTACCTCTTCTCCCCCATCATCCCTGTACAAATAATAAATAAATAAATAAATAAATAAATAAATAAATAAATAAATAAATAAATAAATAAATGACAGTTCAGGTGATTGCCAATGCCAGGATCCCAATGCAGGTTGAAGAATTGTAGGGGTAGGATGGGGAGTGAAGCAGGATATTTTGATTCCCCACTATTTTGACTCTGACCCATGTTGTACCTTCTCCTTGCTATCCTAATACTCTCTCTTCTTTACTTTGGAAAAGCTGACAGGAACCACTTATCTCCTCAGTCTTTTATGTCCATTGACCATGTGTTTCCTGATGAACACCACTAGTAGAAATAATTGGTACAACATAACAAAATGGACAACGGACAAAAATCCCATATAAGATAACGTGTTACTGACTACAAATCAATAGAAAGACCAACTCTTTTTAAAGAAGAAGACATTTTGAAACTGAATTTTGTGGAATGAATTGTCACAAAAGAAAATTCGAGTGGCAGAAGCTATAATCAGTTCAATTTGACTTGGGGAAAATATTGATTACTTAATAAAATATTAATTTTATCATTTATAAAAGTATTTGATTCTAATAAGTAAGAAAAAACAAAAAACAGTAAACTGCTATACAGAAATTTATAAATTGAATCAATAATATTTGCTCCAGAAAATATTTGATCCTTCAACCTGAGTGCAACTTTGATGAAAGTAATTGTTTCACTAAGGTTGTAGCTTAGCATCAGGTCAAACCAAGATCTCCTGACAATACTCATCTTGACTAGGGTCAGAGGGTATGCATGCAACTTTACTTATGTTGCCTCTAATCCTTCTGACAATACTTTGTTGTAGTATCATGATCCCCCAATTCATAGATGAGGAAACTGAAATTCAGTAAAGTTCAGCAACCTGTTCATGATCACAAGTGATTGAGTACCAAGGCCAGGATTATTTGGTGATCAAAAGAGAATAGTCTAAGTATGAGGTGATGGCATGTGGGACTTCCTTCCTGGAGTTCAGGACATTTTGCAAGGGGTAGGGGAAATATTCGTCTTCTCAACCTCTGCAAAAGCATTGAGCTGGTAGACATAACCTTGTCTCTCTCCAGGTGGAAGCCCTGAGGACCCAGGAAACAAATGGACTAGTTTAACATTTCTAATTGTGTGAAAGACCTGAGCTCTGCCTGTCTACCATTGTTTTCTCTTGAAGAAATGACTTAGTCATCAGTTTTCTGTTGCCATAGAACAATGTTGCTTCTTATAGATTTTTTTTTCTTTCAGTATTAGGGATTGAACCCAGAGCCTCACACATGTTAAGCACATTCTCTACCGCTGAACTACATCTCCAGCCCAAATAAAGCTACTTTTAAAAGACAAACAGAGGCAGGGAGCTATATGAGATGCAAAGAGATTTACTCATGACAGTTTGGGGAATTTTGTCTTTCTGCCCCACACTCAAAGTAAAACTGTCCTCCAAAATTATCCAAAATAATATATCCTTCAAAGAATAGTGTAGTCCCTGAACTTGCCATTTAGCACTCAGATAGTGAAGGAAAGGGGCCAAAGCTGACCATTATAACATCATAATACTGTAGTTTTTTAAATCTTATCATTGGTTTCTCCAAAACATTGTCTATTCAATATTCATCTAAATTTGGGGGTTCATGAAGAAGAATACCAGACACATTTCAGGTCTCCAGGGAAAAGAAATGAAATATTTTCAGCAAGATTTTCACTTGCTTTATTCCAAATCAATAAATCTTACTGACTTAATTTATGTACTTGGTATGACACTGTGTCCTAAGATATGGGAGTAATTTTATAGGACATCTGAGGCAACTATTTACCCAGGTTTGCTCAGGACTGAAGGGTTTTCCAGGATGCTAGGCATTTAGTTTTAAAATCAGGACAGTTTCAGTCCATCAGTCTTGGATAGTTGGTGACTACACTTGCTCACCATTGCAATAGTAGCACCCAGGTCCGAACCTGGCATGTAATGAGCTTCTGTCACTCCCCTGAGATTTCTCAGAGTCTTGATTTTCTTCCCTATAAAATGAGAACAAAGGAGATACATACTATCATATTTCATTTACAGTTTATATACTCTATAGTACAACTGAGGAAAGATTATTCCTATTATTTTTCATTATTTTTTTCTTTTTTTAAATTTATTTATTTATTTATTTTTATTGTAAACAAATGGGATACATGTTGTTTCTCTGTTTGTACATGGCATAAAGGCATACCATTTGTGTAATCATAAATTTACATAGAGCAATGTTGTTTGATTCATTCTGTTATTTTTTCCCTTCCCCCCACCCCCCACCCCTCTTTTCCCTCTATACAGTGCTTCCTTCCTCCATACTTGCCCCGCTCCCTAACCCTAACTCTAACCCTAACACTAACCCTTCCCTCCCCGCATTATGAGTCATCATCCATTTATTAGCAATATCATTCGTCCTTTGGCTTTTTGAGATTGGCTTATCTCACTTAGCATGATATTCTCCAATTTCATCCATTTGCCTGCAAATGCCATAATTTTATCATTCTTTATGGCTGAGTAATATTCCATTGTATATATATATATATATATATATATATATATACACCACAGTTTCTTTATCCATTCATCAATTGAAGGACATCTAGGTTGGTTCCACAATCTGGCTATTGTGAATTGAGCAGCTATGAACATTGATGTGGCTGTGTCTCTGTAGTATGCTGATTTTAAGTCCTTTGGGTATAGGCCAAGGAGTGGGATAGCTGGGTCAAATGGTGGTTCCATTCCAAGTTTTCTAAGGAATCTCCACACTGCTTTCCAGAGTGGCTGCACTAATTTGCAGCCCCACCAGCAATCTATGAGTGTACCTTTCTCCCCACATCCTCGCCAACACCTGTTGTTGCTCGTATTCTTGATAATCACCATTCTAATTGGGGTGAGATGGAATCTTAGGGTAGTTTTGATTTGCATTTCTCTTATTACTAGAGATGTTGAACATTTTTCCATATGTTTGTTGATTGCTTGTAGATCTTCTTCTGTGAAGTGTCTATTCATTTCCTTAGCCCATTTGTCGACAGGATTATTTGTATTCTTGGAGTAGAGTTTTTTGAGTTCTTTATAGATTCTGGAGATTAGTGCTCTATCTGAAGTATGATTGGCAAAGATATTCTCCCACTCTGTAGGCTCTTTCTTCACATTGCTGATAGTTTCCTTTGCTGAGAGAAAGCTTTTTAGTTTGAATCTATCCCAGTTATTGATTCTTGCTTTTATTTCTTGTGCTATGGGAGTCCTGTTAAGGAAGTCTGGTCCTAAGTCGACATGTTGAAGATCTGGACCTACTTTTTCTTCTATAATCTGCAGGGTCTCTGGTCTGATTCCGAGGTCCTTAATCCATTTTGAGTTTAGTTTCGTGCATGGTGAGAGATATGGGTTTAGTTTCATTCTGTTGCATATGGATTTCCAATTCTCCCAGCACCATTTGTTGAAGAGGTTATCTTTTTTCCATTGCATATTTTTGGCACCTTTGTCTAGTATGAGAAAATTGTATTTATTTGGGTTTGTGTCCGAGTCCTCTATTCTGTACCATTGATCTACCTGTCTATTTTGGTACCAATACCATGCTGTTTTTGTTACTATTGCTTTGTAGTAGAGTTGAAGATCTGGTACTGCAATACCCCCTGTTTCACTCTTCCTGCTAAGGATTGCTTTAGATAATCTGGGTTTCTTATTCTTCCAGATGAATTTCATAATTGCTTGCTCTATTTCTGTAAGGTACGTCATTGGGAGTTTAATTGGAATTGCATTGAATTTGTATAGCACTTTAGGTAGTCTTCTAGTAAGTGAAAAAAATTGAATAATCTCTGAAAAATGAGATCCAGAGCATCAGCTTCTTGAATACCAGAACCACATCTTTTTATAAAGCAGTATATAGTACACTGCCTGGAAGGAAGAGGATGCTTAAAAACATGACTGAATAAAAAAATAAGTAATGAATGAGTAGTTATGGGAATGATTACAAAGTGATTCACTAATTTGGAGGAATTCTTTTCAGAGCCAGAATTTATTTAGCCCAATCCCTACATTTTTTCAAGTTCACATTCAAATAGTAAATTTTGGACAGGGTCAATACTAAAATCAGATCCTCTCAATTTTTAAAATACAAATCAGGCACAGTGGTACATGCCTGTAATCCCAGAAGTTTAGGAAGCTGAAGCAGGGTGATCACAAGTTCAAAGCCAGCCTTAGCAATTTAGTGAGGCCCTAAGCAATCTAGTGAGATCTTGTCTCTAAATAAAAAATAAAAACAGGCTGGGGATGTGGCTCAGTGGTTAAGGGCCCTTGGGTTCAATCCCTGGCATTAAAAAAAAAAAAAAAAAAAAAAAAAAAAGAATGAAAAAATCTTAACTGATTTTGCCTATTTTCTCCAGAAATCTTTTTCCAGCATAAGAAACTTCAAGTCAACTAGCACTTAGTTTTTCCTCCAACTGAAGCCTGAGGGTTGCTTTAACAGCAAAGCAGCCTGGTTTGAGCCTCACCACCCTCCTGGCCAGCTCTCCTCCAGGTATTGTATCTTTAGTTGAACTTTAAGAAAGAACTGAGAAACCAGAGGGGTCCACCCAGCAGCCTGGGTCATCCACAAACCTTTCTGACATCATTGAGAAATGGTAAGTTTGTTTTGGCAGAAGCTTGACCAAGACAACTAGAGCTCTCTGCCTGGTGTAGTCCCTTCTCCTGTCCTGCATTTCCCAAGTGTGGTCTCCTCCTAGGCCCCAGTCCAATTCTCTTGTCTCTGTGACTCTTTGGCCTCCCTCATGGTTGAGACTGCATTAGACTATGAGCAACTTGCACACAGGGGCCTATTTATTCATCTGTATATCCTACATTTAACAAGATATCTGACAGAAAAGAGAAGCTCGATAGGTGAAAGAATGAATGCATGAATGAATTTTTTGATGCAAAGTTCCAGAATCAACCAAGGATCATAGCATCTGTGCCAGCCTAAAGTACAGTATATAAAATATGTATAAATATGTATAAAATATGTTGAATGAATGTGTGAAATAATGAATGAATGATTAATATGAATAAATATTATGAATGAACAATTGATTATGGGCCAGACACTGGCTAAGAACTTTTATAAATCATATAACCTAATAATTTCAACAACATTAATGTATCTTTTTCTCCTTAGTGCTTAGCACTATCTAACATGTCACAATCTTACTAATTTACTCTCTTTACTCTCTGTCTCCCCGATAAGAATTTAATTTTGCCAAGGCCAAATCTTTCTTTGTTTTGCTCATTGCTACTTTTCCTGCCTAGAGGAGTACCTGGTGCCAAGTAGATGTTCAATATATGCTTGTGTATGAATATTATTATCTTTACCTTGCAAAGAAACAAAATGAATTTAGAGTTTCTTTTTAAAAATCTCTGATATTATGTCAAGCATACCACATGCTTTCTGGAAACTACATCATTAAGAGTGTGTCTAACTCTCTACCAAGGTCGACCCTGAGATTCAAGAAAGCAGAGTGACTAGCTGAAAGTCAGAAAGCAACTCCCCTGATAAAGGGCTGCATCAAGATTCAAACCCCGAGTAGGGTCACTACAAACACTTGATTCTCCCATGATTTCAATCTACCTCAAAATAAGAAAAATAAACCCGACCCTGAATCAGAAGATTCATAAAGAAGGTGTTATAGCACATCTGGAAAAATTTGAGAACCCACTACAACTCCAGTCTGCTTAGAAAGTCCTCACTGAGCAAAGAGCATCCCTTTAACATTAATAACGCAATAAATGTGAAATGCAGGAGATTAAAACAGTTATTAGGAGGAGAAAGACATGCCAATGTCTTTAACTCTTAATGAGACGCCCACTATATCTAGGAGTAAGCAATTTCCCCAAGTACTATCTTATGTGAAAGGAATAGTAAGGAGCTCTTTAGTGGCACCCAGACACACACACCTGTTCAGGGTTCAGCTAAAGACAGCAAGTAAATGTCTGGAATATTACATAAAAGCCGTCTGCCCAACCAGTCAAAGCTATTAAAATCCATCTTGCTGAAACGAACCCTGAGAGCAGGTCAAACAAATCTAATTTTTATTGTTCCTTAAGGAGATGGCTGTGTCGGAGACAAAGGAGAGAGGCAGGAGGCCAGTTAGGAAGAAGGGGGAAAAAAACCTTAAGAGGCCTTAAAAAATTAAATGTTCAAAAGAGCCGTGGCAGGCAAGATAAATGATATATTACAGTGCTGGCTTAAACCTAATTGATGACTAATGTTGTAATGCATCTGAACCTACACTGATCTATTATCCGTCTGGTACAGGCTGAAGGGACACTGCAAGGAGAAAAATTGCTAACTGTTTTAACCTGATGGAACTTTAAAAAAATAACCAGTCTAGTTACTTTAAAAGATAAATGGCTGGGTGGTGACCTCCTAATGTATATCAGGGTCTTGCAATGCAAAATCAAATGTTAATTAAATAGAATCCAGTACAAGAACAATACAGAAAGAGTATGTTTTAGAGCTCAAGAGGCCAGAGGGAATTATGTTGTTTGGGTTCCTACAAAATATTTCAAATAACTATGAACAGACAGCCAATAATGGGAGACCACAGAGTAGTCATTGAAAAAAAAATCAAATGTACACACAAACACCATCTGGAAAACACCTACATACAGGTTTTATATAGTAGCATGTGGGCACAGCTAAATCACAGTCTCTGAAAGGGCAGGGTCACCAATACAGTTGGTTAAATTCATGTGCATGGATTACAGAGGCTTTATTTTCTAGTTTTACAACAACCTTGACACAACCTTCAGAAGAAAAAATAAGCAAACGATGCAAGAATATGTAAAAAGGTTGGAGAAGCCAACTTGAATGGGCTTCCAATGGTTAACTCTAGAATAATGTTAGCCATAAATTAATGAATGTAATAAGTCATAACCAAAGACTAAACAGCAACAGTAATGGGACAAATGCATATAATGTGTCCACAGTTTAGGACACGTAGAGGAAAACATGCTTGTTCTCAAAAGAGGCTTGCACTGCTAAATGAGACATTTGTAATGGATGGAAGTATCAACTGCAGTCTATGCTTATTACTCTTAACCCCAGTGGAATATGCAGCCTCAACTAGAGTGCAGAGTACCCCTCAAGTGACTTCTTAAAGTTCAACTAGATGTGAGCTAGAGCTTGGGTAAAAGATGAAATGGAAAAAGAAAAAAAAAAAAAAGATGGGGAGGTAGTTTCTGGACCAATTTCACAAGGCAAGGTTACTATAGGACCATTTCAACTACCTAGAACTCTATGATTTCTAGCACTTAGGCAGAACATCTCATTTCACACTAACAACTAATATGCTTACTAAGAATAATTCTCATTTGTTTTTCTGTATAAACAAGGATTTAGTGAACATTCATTATGTAAAAAACAATGCTGGGACTCTAAAAGATAAAAACAGCAATGTCGCCCATTTGGACTTATGGAGAGCAAGTCATGTTAGACCCTCAATCTCTCCCTGTCCCTCCTCTTCACTCAAGACCCTGTTAAAGACCCTGCTTGGGGGTTCTCTACTCTTTTAAGTCTTCCTAAAACTTCTGGTTAAAATGTAACTTCCAGATAAAATTCTCCTTCCCCTCTCCTTCATTGAAATATTAAATAGTTAGGCAGATCAACACAAGTAGGGTGATGAGGGGAGGTAGACTAGGATTCAGGCTCATTCATCTTGAGCAAGGAAGGATCAGTCCACCTCAGTGCTGGAAAAACTGGCCCACAAAACACCTCCTTCAGGGTTACAAGCTGCCTTCTTAAAGCTGAAGAAACTGGGAGTAACCAGTTTAAAGGACTTTCCAGCTTTGGAGCATGTGGAGAGCACAGAGGCACTGTCATTTGGGTGACCCCAGGCTCACCGAAATCTCATTCACATTGTGGTTTTGACTCCCCCATGAGTTTAGCTTAGGTACCAGTGGGAAATTTCCCAACATGGCGAAATCAGTTGTGCACTAAGCCAGGGCAGGAAACTGCAACAGCCATCCCAGGTACATAATAGGTGAGAAGGGAGGTTTTCGAGACCAAATATAATAACACGTCCCATGGAAAACCACAGGCTACCCCTTCCCCTTGGTACCAGAACTCCAAATTCCCTGGGGTGTACCACCACTTCACTAAATAAACCCTTTATGTTTATTCTGTCCCCCAAATGAAATCTTTCTTTGGAGAAGACAAGAATGAGGAACCCATTGCCTAGTAACAGAAACACAGATTGAGGAAGAATTCATTTTAATTGGAAGTTTTAGGAAAACTTAAAGAGGGGAGAATCTCTGAGTAAGACCTTGAACAAGGAGCAAGACGTTGATATGCAGGACTGAGAAAGAAAGCTTTTTGGGCAAGGAGCTCACTGAAACTAAACTATACTGGTGGAAAAGTTCATAGAAATAAGATATGTGTGGAATATTCAGAACATAAAGTACCCAGGATACTGAAATTAAGAAGGAACAAAGAGCAAGGGCTGGGAGTGACAATGACAAAATTAATAAACACTTGTAAAGGTAGATTCAAATTTATTCTTGGAGAGGTCGTAATTCTCCCAGGAGGAATCTGCATTTAACTTTCTGGACAATAGGCAACTGCCTCGTCATAAACCAAGATTTGTGTCCTGTTTCTGAAGATCCAGATAAAGTTCTTTAAACTCTCCAGGAGAGTCTGACAAGCAAACACTAAATGGCCATTCTTGGCACAAGTTCATATTATCACATTCTTTTTCAAGAATGATATGTGATATAACTATGTGTGGTGTCCTTTAAGATTCTCCCAAAATCCAAACCTTTTGCAATATACACTGCTTTTCTCTTTGCTTTGTGACCCTCAGTAGGGTTTGCTCATAATGGCCCCTTTTCTGTGGTAATTTTGATTAAAGTGGATGGTATGAGTGCCCAAAGGAAGCAGAAGACAAAAACACACTCCTAGAAGGAACTATTACCTTTCCTACTGGTGTAGGAGCTAACAAACACACGGAGGCACTATCCACTACCCAAGATGGCCATGGCCACTCAAACTCCTGTACCGCTGGCGGGAGAGGTCAAAGTTATTTTTTATGAAGATCAGCTAACTTAACGAAAATATCTTGTTGAACATCCTCGAGTACTCTGTAAATGAATTTCTAGGGTTTTTCTTGAAAGATGTATGAGAACACCATGACTTGGAACTAAGTTGTGTGATTAAAAGAACCAGAATACAGCCTTCAGAGGAATATACGTCTCTTTGCAGATCTGTGTTTAACCACCCAGATAAGAAAACAAGTTCTGGGGTCAGGAATAACTGGGTCCAAATCACAGTTCTTCCACTTACTGAATGTATACACGAGCAAAGTAATTAATTATTCTGAACCTCAGTTTCCTTATGATTATAATGCTTATAAATCTCAAGGTTATTTTGAGGACAGTTAATGCCCTGGATATCTGCATGAATCATGACCACATCCTTTTGGTCTTCACTCCGTTGTCCTTCCCAGTGTGGCCTTCACAACCTCCCTATTCAACACTGCAAGCACTTTCCCAGAAGCCTCCAACACTTCTTATCCTCTTTTTATGTTTTCTTTTTCTCCCTAGCTCTTATCACTATATGTGTTACCATTTTTATCCTCTTAACTTTCTGTCTCCAACACTAATATTTTAACAACACAGGAGCAGATAAGTTTGCCTATTTTAATCACTACTATATACTTTGTTCCTAGGACAGTATTTGGAACATAATAAATGCTTGATAAATATTTGTTGAATGATTGGATAGATGATTAAGCAGTTAGTCAATGAGAAGATGCCTGGCCCAGAATTTCTGGTCAAGATGGTTTGATGAGTTCATGCTTCCATTGCCTTTGAGTGCCAAATTCACAGAAATAAGGGATCAACTGCAGAAATAAATATTAAAAATCTATCTGAGTTGTACAAAATGTTGACATCAGGGGAGGTTGGGTGAAGAGCATACTTCCAGGATTATCCCTGAAACTTTTCAGTAAAGTCCAAGAATATTTCAAAATGAAAAGTTAAAAAATAACAATTTTCTTAAAGTAAGATAAGCATTTCTATAATCCAGAAATAAACCTAAACACACAGCAACAATCAGGGGCCAAAGGTGTGGCCCACTATGCTCTCCATCAGGCCAACAAAGACAGCTGGCAGTCAAATTTCTGGGATAATAACTAAATATAGCAGGGGACCCGCTTGAACCTCAAGCACTAAAACTGAGAGTCTTGAAGCAGCACTCTCCGATCCATGAAGGGAGGCTGAGAGTCACCACCTGTTGCCTAGGGTTGTGGTTTCTAAAAAGCTCCAGGAGGGAGAAGAACAGCTGCACAAAGAGAACTTGGGCCAAATTGTCTGCTAGTGGCTCACTTCCAGAGAAGGGTCAAAAATTAGTATTTGAAAAGATGATGGATACGATATTTTTCAACATGGAAGATAGACCATTGGTTCCAGATTGAAAACGCCAGAGTGCCAGGAGATGAAATTAGAATTATTCTTCAGAAAACGTGCTTATCATCATGGATATAAAGAAGATGTCAAAGCTGTTAAAGAAAAGGGGCAGATTACCTATCACAGAACAGCAAGGCTGGTAGCAACTATCATAGCAGTTATTGTTCAGACAACGATAGACATCATCAAAATATTGAGGCAGAAAAGATTTGACTTAGATTTCTATCCCTTGCATTAACATTTTCAAGACTCTTTTAGTTCTCTAGGTCTGCCATAACAAAACAGACTGTCCAGCTCAAACAATAGAAACTGATTTTCTCACATTTCTGCAAGCTAGAAGCCCAAGATGAAGGCATTGGCAGGTTTGGATTCCCCTGAGGTCTCTCTCCTTGGCTAGAAATGTCTGTCTTGTGATATTCTCATGTGATTGGTCCTCTGTGTACATACGTGCATATTGTCTTTTTGTATGTCTAGATTTCTTCTTCTCATAAGGACAGAGTCAGATTGAATTAGGGCCCATCCTCATAATCCTTTTTAAACTAATCACCCCTGTAAAGGTCCAATCTCCAAAATCTAAAGTACTGGGAGTTAGGATTTCAATAGATTTGAAGGCTGAGAGACACAGTTCATCCCTTAACAAAGACTAAGAGAAATGAAGACATAATCCAACTCACAAAAATTAAGAACACTTATTACTTATGGATATTAGCTTCAAGAACAATAAAATGTTATTCATTTGTATGGAGGGAACAAATCTCACAAAATAAACCAGTAGAAAGACATTGAAAAATTAATTCTAAATAAATTAATTCATTTATTAAAATCTGGAGATTATCATGTTGAATTTTTAAGATATCCAGCTATACACTTCGTGAAAGATACATTCAAAGAAAGATGGTCCAAAGATTGAAACTAAATGGATGAAACAAAATATAACCAATAAATAAAGCTGGTAACAACAATATTAGTATTCAACCAAAAATAATTGAAGGAGAAAAAAATCATAGAAATAAAGAATACTAGATAACAATTCAAAGAACCTTCTCTAAGAAGGAACCTGTATTTACCTAACATTGGATAAAAATGTCTAAACCAATCACATATTAGCAAATCTGCAATCATAATGACATTCAATCTTGAACATATTATATATATACACACATGCATGTATATATTCTATATGAGTATAATTTTTCTGTATGTGTGTGCCATATACACACATACAGAAATATATATATACATATATTATATATATATATATATATCAATAAATATGCTTGCACAGATTTATTTAAGAATCTAACATAGAGAATACATGTACTTCCCCTGGGAAGTTCTCTCTGCCTTGTTAATCTAGCATACACCTTTTAAGCTTCAAGACTGAAATCTTCTTAGGTCTCTTGGGTAGGAGTGCTCATTACAATTCTACGTTCTCTTATTATCCTCCATATACCTCATATAGCTCTCATCTCAATCTATGTACAAATACACCGGGTTGTCCTCACTAGATTTTGTTGTCAGACTCTGGCATGCTAACCATCTCTAACCTCAGTGCCTGGCTTGTAGTATGGTTGATAATTTCTGGATGAATGAGTGGAGCTCTAACCTCTGCCCTTAAGAAGCTCATGAGGTAGAAAAACAAGCAGTTAATACACATGGAGAAAAAATTCAGGAGCAGAGCACTCTTCTAAGTGCCTTATGAGGGCGATCCCATTAGTTACCACAGCATCCCTGCAGAGAAGGTGTTAAGACTATTTCACTTTATAGAGGAGAAGAACTAAGACCAATAATTTTTTTGTGACTTTTGCAAAGGCACATAGTTGATAAAAGACAGAGCCAGAATTTTGCTCCAAATTCTCTGACTGAGCCCTTCTATCATCATACTACACTCCTCATAGTTTTTTATATGAAAACACAACCATAGAACACAATTGTTAAGCATCCATTGAACTGAATAAACAAATCTGACATTATTACGCTAAAAAGATTAGATGTGCAAATTCCTATCTTGACAAACTGCCTTTCTTGTGTGGTGCTGTCTCCCATCTCTCTGGAAGGATACCTTGGTGGGAGGTGAGAGAATAAGTCAAGTGGTCACTTTCCTTGGAGTCAGCTCTACTCTGAGTCTGTGGAGCTATTTCAGAACTCCATTGGTTGCCCTACAATTCTGCAGTCACAGCAGGAATTCCTGAGTGGTGCCCTGTGACTCCCAGACCCACTGGGCTTGCTGCTCCTCAGTATCCTCAACAGGGACAAGAGGGATGAGTGGTACTAAAGACCCATGTAGACAGATGGGCTGCTGCTTCTCTCCTCTTTAATTTCACATTATCTAGAAAATTCAGATGTAGGTCCAAAGATGGATTCTGAGAAAAACCTAGGGCAGGGTTCAGAGAAAGTCATGTTTTTTTGTTTTTGTTTTTTTTTTTTTCCTAATCTGATTATCATGAAAACATTATGAGACTTTTGGGTGACTGGATCATATGCATCATGAACAAGCATTTATACACAAGCAGCTATAGGGATAATGATTGGTATCTTATTTCCACTGAAAAAAAGAGTTAAAAAGGAAACATTGCTTTACTTGCAAGATATATATCAACTTCTCTGAGCTGGGAGCCTTTATGTTCCATCCCAGGGTCACTGAGAAATTATTACACAGCTTGCATTATCCATTGTATTTGTTTGATGGTACTAGATCACAGCTTATGAGAAATTTACCACTGAATAAGTTTCACCCAAATGTAGAAGCTGGAGGCAGTTTAAT
Organism: Sciurus vulgaris; assembly: GCF_902686455.1. NCBI lineage: Eukaryota > Metazoa > Chordata > Mammalia > Rodentia > Sciuridae > Sciurus > Sciurus vulgaris. The sequence continues at coordinate 47,843,488 of NC_136461.1, forward strand.
TCATGCCTAACTTCAAAGCTGAAATAGTCGAAGGCTGCAGTTGAGTAATCAAGCAGTTGGCAGGGTGAACATTATAAAATCTTTGACTGGAGAGCTTAAGAGTATAAATTCCTGGCCAATAACTGAGCATCCATGATCCCTTTAAGAAATCATCCCCAAAAGCCCCTTTAGTTTTTGAGATAGATCTCTTGAGCCTGAAAGTTAGTGAGAGAAATATTAATCAAACTAACAATACTAGTTTTGGTAGACATAATTAAAGTGTTACAATATTTGATTCATTTAATCCTGAAAATAAAATTCTCAGAAAAGAAATATTTTATCTAAGAAAAATCACAGTTGTGAAATTAGCTTTTCTAGTTCAACCCAACACCCTTTTCAGTCCAGCAGAACATCTCTGTCTTGCTCCATACCCCATACTCTGTGGTTCTTTCAAGCTGCCTTCAGATACAAGTCCCTTGCCCAAGGAACAAGAATCTCTGCTGTGTTTCACAAGCTAGGACAAGAAGAAGATACTTGAGCTGGAAGGAACCTTAGCGACCATCTGGTCCTATCTTCTCTTTTTAAGATGAGGAAAAACAAGACCCAGAGAGACAGGTCGGATCACTGAGACAAGAACCAGGGTCAAAAGCAGGGCTCACTGTCAGCCTTTCCACTAATCCCTAAAACGTCCTCAGAAATATTTGGCCTCAAAACTCTCGAAATTGTTATTTATTGACTCAACCTATATTTACTCATCACTTGATACAGTACAATTCGTGGTGTGCTCACTGAGAAGACAGATTTACACTAAAGAAATGCATCATATTTTAGGTAAGATAGATGCACAAGCAGTTATACATTCTAAGTCAGAGGTTTACCCAGATGAAATAGATTAGCCAAGAAGGCACCATTAACTAGGCCTGTGGAACCAGTGGAGACTCCACCAAGGGAAAAAAAAAAGAGTTGGTTTTCAAGCAAGAGAAGTTTTTAGCTAGGTAATGGAGAAAGAAACTTTGCATTCAGAGGGAATTATTTGTGTCAAGGAATTAGACCTTTGAGCCAACACTTCGAGAAACCTGCAAGCCTTCAGGTATTGAAGATCACCCCCCCACCCATGGGAGTGATACGAAAAGAGAGTGAGAAACGGGGGTGATAAGAAGGCTTCCTATGACATACCAAGGCTGGTGGACTCTCTCCAAAGACATGAGGAACTATTAAAACACGAAAGGCAGCAGAGTTACCTTAAAGAAGTGAGTAATATTATTCCCAAAATTGAAGATGTGGAAACTATGAAGCTCACAGAATAAAAACACACTTAGGCACCCTACTTTTGTGTGGGAGATGACCTGATGACCAGAATACTCTGGTATTCTGAACCCGAGTCCCAGGTTCTGCACGGGTCACTCTGCTGTCTCTCAGAGGAATCATTTCTGAAACAGAGAGTCCTGAGACCTTTCAAAATGTAAGAGGTGGAGAGAACAGAGGCCCCAGAGGACCCCAGCCCCATGAGACTTCTGCAGGCCACTGCCTACTGCTCATGGCCTTTCCCCTTGGTCTGTAGAGTATCACTTATCTTCCCCTGGCTTCTGAAAAACCAAGTAAAAACAATTCCACTTTCCTCTGTCTATGACCCTTATGGGCTGCCTGTCAATGGAAGGACATTAAAATGCACTGGGAGGAAGGGACTGGTCTCTCCAGTCTGCCCTCCAAAGAGCAGCTCCACCAATGCCAGAACTCTCCAGATTCCCAGCTTCACTTTCCTGTTCTGCCCTCCCTCTCTCTCCTCCTCTTCCCCTCCCTCTCCCCTCTTTCTCCCCTCCCTCTTTCTCCTCCTCTTCTTCCTTTCTCTCCCTCCCTCCTTCTCTCCCTCCCCCTCTATTTCTCTCCTTCCCTTTCACAGCACTCTCTCTCCTAGATAATCTCTCAGAAAGAACCTCTGTCTTTCTTCCCAGGAGTTAGCATTTCCAGCCAGTCCTTCCCACATGATTCTAGGATTCAAATCAAATTTTGTCTGATTTTTTATACTAAAATGTATTTATTCTCTGTTCCATTCTGAGTATTTCCTCTGTGATATACTTTATGCTCTTTTTTTGTCCTAGAAATGAAAGACAAAGAATCCTAGGTCAGAGAAAAGCAACAAAAACTCAGTCCAATGTTTTGTACCTACAGCATCTAGCATATTCATTTGTGACCAATTTGTTAATAGTTTTTTACCTGGTCCAAGGTAGACACTCAAAATTGTTAGTTAAACCATTTAAATGCTTGAGTTTCTCTCTAGCATCTAGCAGATCAGGTAAAAACTGATAAGAAAAAAAGACATATACATTATACACACATATGTGTATGTATATACATATATATACATCACACATGCACATACAGATGTATATAATAGCCTTTCATGTGCAGCTAAGCGTGTTTCTAACAATGCAGAAAAACACAATTAAAAAAAAAAAAAAACAGTTAATTACCAGGTCAGTACAAGTCTAGTTAGAAAAATTAAACCCACACCAAGTAATTCAATAAAGGAAGTTTAATGTGAGAAACTCACTTCATATACCTCGGGAGACGTAAAAGTACAAACCGGGAGTGGGAAAGCAAGCCAGGAACTTACTGCCACCCTTCAGAGTGACAGGATGAAGGAAAAAGTGGTGTTATCCAACCAAAAATCCAGAGCCACCCAGAGGGAGATGAAACTTTTGAGAAGATCCAGCCACCCTGGAAATGCTGCCTGACAAGCAGAGAGGGGTGAGAAACACCCTGCCTCCTCCCTCATCCCACCCCAATTTCAATCTAGTACTTTCCATTAGCAAATCCTGATGGAGTGACAAAAAGTGAGAATGCATGAGAACTATAGTTCACAGGGTTTCACCTCTGCAATACAAGATCTTGCAAAGTAATGAATTGGTCTGAGATCAAACAAGAAAGTGAATAACAGATATTTGTAATTTCCTTTGAAGAAAGCCACAATTGATATTTGGCATATTTCTTTTCATCCTATTTTTTATATATTTTTTAATTTGCATATGTAAGTCAAACAGGTTTTGCAAGTTGATGCCCTTCTCTGTTCACTCAGTATTACTTCTTATGTTTTCTCACATCACTCCAAATTTTATTTTCTCATTAGTTCTTTTTACTTATACATGACAGTAAAATCCACTTTGATATGATTATTCAAACAAGGAATATACAGTATTCTAATTAGGACTCCATTCTTGTGGATGTACACAATAGTGTGATTCACTGTTGTGTATTCATATGTGAGCATAGGAAAGTTATGTCCAATTCATTGTACTGCCTTTCCTTTTCCTATCCCCCACCTTTCCCTCCATTCCCCTCTGTCTAATCCAATAAACTATTCTACCCATTTTCCCCATAATGGGTTAGCTTCCACATATTAGCAGAAACAGTCAACCTTAGGTTTTTTGGGATTGGCTTATTTCACTTAGTACAATAGTCTCCAGATCCATCCATTTACTGTCAAATGTCATAAAGTCATTCTTCTTAGTGACTGAGTAATACTCCACTATGTATATATACCACATTTTCTTTATCCATTCATCTATTGCACATAAGTTAGCCCCATACCTTAGCTATTGTTAATTGTGCTGCTGTAAACATTAATGTGGCTGTGTCACTATAGTATACTGATTTTAAATCCTTTGGATATATACCAAGGAGTGGGATAGCTGGGTTAAATGGTGGCTCCATTCCTAGTTTTTTGAGGAATCTCCAGACTGCTTTCCAGAGTGATTGCACCAATTTTCAGTCCCACCAGCAATGCACCTTTTTCCCCACATCCTCACCAACATTTATTGCTACTTGTATTCTTGATAATTGCTATTCTGGCTGGAGTGAGATGAAATTTCGGTGAAGTTTTTTTTTTTTTAATTATTTTTTTAATTTTACAGACTGAACAGGCTGTCTTTTCTCCTTTGCATGTTTTTGGCACCTTTGTCTAGTATGAGAAAACTGTATATATTTGGGTTTGTCTCTGTGTTCTCTATTCTGTACCATTGATCTACCTGTCTATTTTGGTGCCAATACCATGCCGTTTTTGTTACTATTGCTTTGTAGTATACTTGAAGTTCTGGTATTGCGATACCCCCTGCTTCACTCTTCCTGCTAAGGATTGCTTTAGCTATTCTGGGTTTCTTATTTTTCCAGATGAATTTCATGATTGCTTGCTCTATTTCTGTGAGGTATGTCATTGGGATTTTAATTGGAATTGCATTGATTCTGTATAACACTTTTGGTAGTATGGCCATTTTGATAATATTAATTCTGCATATCCAAGAATATGGGAGATCTTTCCATCTTCTAAGGTTTTCTTTAATTTCTTTCTTTAGTGTTCTGTAGTTCTCATTGTAGAAATCTTTCACCTCTTTTGTTTGTTAGATTGATTCCCAAGTATTTTATTTTATTTTGGGGGGTTATTGTGAATGGGGTAGCTTTCCTAAATTCTCTTTCTGAGGATTCATCACTTATGAATAAAAATGCATCACATTTATGAGCATTGATCTTATATCCTGCTACATTACTGAATTCATTTATGAGTTCTAGAAGTTTTCTGGTGGAATTTCCTGGTTCCTCTAAATATAGAATCATGTCATCAGCAGATATGGATAGTTTGAGTTCTTCTTTTCCTATTTGTATCCCTTTAATTTCTTTGGTCTGTCTAATTGCTCTGGCTAGAGTTTCAAGGACAATGTTGAATAGAAGTGGTGAAAGAGGGCATCCCTGCCTTGTTCCAATTTTTAGGGGAATGCTTTCAGTTTTTCACCATTTAGAATGATATTGGGCATGGGCTTAGTATACATAGCTTTTACAATGTTAAGGAATGTTCCCACTATCCCTATTTTTTCTAGTGTTTTGAGCATGAAGGGGTGCTGTATTTTATCAAATGCTTTTTCTGCATCTATCGAAATTATCATGTGGTTCTTGACTTTAAGTCTGTTGATATGGTGAATTACATTTATTGATTTCCGGATATTGAACCAACCTTGCATCCCTGGGATAAAACCCACTTGATCATGGTGCACTATCTTTTTAATATATTTTTGTATGCAATTTGCTAAAAGTTTGTTGAGAGTTTTTGCATCAATGTTCATTAAGACTGCAATTTGGTTCATTGTACACAAATGAGGTACATCTTTTCATTTCTATGGTTGTGCACGATGTAGATTCATACCATTTGTGTAATCATACATGTACATAGGGAATGATGTCTGTCTCACAGTGAAGTTTTAATTTTCATTTCTATAATTGCTAGAGGTGTTGCACATTTTTTCACATATTAATTGACCATTCGTATTTCTTCTTTAAGTTCTATTTGGTTCCTTTGCCCATTTATTGATTGCCTTTTTTTTGGTGTGAGGTTTTTGTATACCCTGGAAATTAACACCCTATCTGAAGTGCAAGTAGCAAAGATTTTCTCCCATTCTGTAGGCTCTTATGTCATGCTCATGATTGTTTTGTTTCTGTGATGAAGCTTTTTAGTTTGATGTCATTCCATTTACTGATTTTTTAAAGATTTTACTTCTTGTGCTTTAGGTTCCTAAGCTGATGTGATCTTCTAGTAGATGCAAGATTTATGGTCTACTGCTTAGATCTTTGATCTCCTTTGAGTTGAGTTTTATGCAGTGTGAGAGATAGGAGTTAAGTTCATTCTACTACATATGGATTACCAGTTTTCTCAGCACCATTTTTTGAAGAGACTATCTTTTCTCCAATGTATGTTTTTGGCACCTTTGTCTAGTATGAGGTAACTGTATATGTGGATTTGTCTCTGTGTATTCTATTCATCTTTTGCCTGTTTTAGTGCCAATACCATGCTGTTTTTGTTAGTATAAGTTCTGTAATATAATTTAAGGTCTGGTATTGTGATGCCTCCTGCTTCGCTTTTCTCACTAGGGATTGCTTTGGCAATTCTATCCCTATTTTTTCTAGTGTTTTGAACATGAATGAATGCTGTATTTTATCAAATGTATTTTCTGCATCTATTGAGATAATCATGTGATTCTTGTCCTTAAGTCTATTTGTTTGATTTCTGTATGTTGTATCAAGTTTGCATACCTGAAATGAACCCCTCTTAATCATGCTGCCCATTCTAAATTTAATAAACTTGATTATCATGGGTGCATACTAGTGCATTTTTATGACATATTATAATTTCTTTTGCAATTTATTCATTATTACACATCAAAAACATATCCATTAAAATAATCTAAGAAGGAGAACAAAGCCAGAGGACTTAATCAGGCTTCAAGACTTTTTACAAACTACAGTAATAAAGCCAGTACAATATCGGTGCTAAGTTAAAATGTAGAACAATTAAACATAGATAGTCTAAACATAGATTTACACATGTAGACTGAATTGATTTATAATCCTGCAATTTAGTAGAAAAGAGATAGGCTTTTCAATAAATGGTGCAGGGGAAATCAAATATTGATGTGGGAAAAATAGGAATTGATTCCTACCTCACACCATGCACAGAAAGTAACTCCAAGTATATTAAAAACCTAAATGTGATATCTAAATCATCTAAATTTCTAGAAGAGACTACAGGAGAATATCATCCTGACTTTAATGTAAAGAAAGATGTGTTATGAAAAGAACTTAATGGAAATTTTTCATAAAATATACTTTATTAATGTTCGAAATTTTTGTTCATCAAAACGAATAGGAAAATCACAGAATGGAAGGCATTACTTATAATACACATATCCAAAATGTATAAAGAACTCCTTCCAAAAATCAATAAGAACACAAGAGCAACCTAACTTAGGCAAAATACTTGAGTGGGTGTTGATTTTCAAATGGTCATGCATAAATAAAGGTGCTTAGTTTGATAGCACCTTTATTTCTAGGGGCAATTCAAGACAAAGCCACAATTAAATACCACCACAAACCCACCAGAACGGTAAAATTAGTAAGATTGACCATGTCAAGTGTTGTCAAGGATGTGGAATAGCTAACACTCTCATGCTTTCATGGTGTCCTTGAAAATTGATCCAAGTACTCTGAAAAACTATCAATTAAAACTGTGATACAGCAATTCTAATCCTAGTATTTGCTTAAGAGAAATGTAAACACATAACCATTAAAGAAATAAACAAAAAAGTATTTAGCAGCTTTACTTATAACAGTTCCAAACAGGAAACAAGACACATGTCCTTCAATAGGAGGAAGGCTTTGCAAATTATGGTAGATTTGTACAAAGGAATGAAACACACTAATTGGAAAAAATTAACTATTTAAATACACCAAGAAAATGGATAAGTGTTTTCAAAGAATCCAGTGAAAGAAGTTTAATGAAAGAATCTGGCACACAAAAAAATTGCCTACTATATGCTTCTATTTATATGAAGTTGTTGACTAGATCAAATCAGTCTATGTTAATAGGAGTTAGACATGGAAAACCTCTGGCTTATTGATAAAATAGAGTCATGTGGAAGTTCACTATACTGGAATGTTCTATGACTTGATCTGGGTGATTGTTTCATGGATATATTTATTTAAAAAGTTAATTAAGCCAAACATTTAAGATTAATACACATTACTGCAAGTAAATTATATCTTTAAGAAGCATAAAAATATCCTCTAGGATAAATAATATGGTAATGCATATCTTTGTATATAGATCTTAAGCTACGTATCTTAAGCCACATTATGAAGAGGCAGTGCAGTATGGAGCTAAGCATGCCAACTCTGAAGTCAGAATGCCTTGGTTTAAATTTTAGTTCTACAAATTACTAGCTGTGTAAATGTGGGTAAAGCATATCAAAACTCTACTTTTCTTACTCTTCTTCATCAGTAAAAAAGGGACCAATAATAGAACCTACCTCATAGGTCTTAATGAGATTTAGCTATCCTGATACATGTAAAGAACTTAAAATAATACTTGTATGTTATCATGTGTGATCAGTTACTATCAGTGAAATTCCTGGGACCATTTGAAAGTTCTTGATACATGTGCAAAAGTTCTTTCCAAATAGTTTATACAGTTCACACTTCAATTACCAGTCTTGGAGGGAGTGACAGAAACAAACTATGTTCAGGTGTTACTGAATATTAATAGAAAAGAGCAAGTCCTTTTAGCTAGACAACAACCACTCAGACTTGCAGCTTTGGAGCTAGCAAAGAGCAGTGCTGAAGGCCAGATATGGTGCTTGAAAACTGACTTGCATCCGTAACTCCTTGTTTCACAGATAACCATCTTGAAATTCCTGTTGCAACTTTGGTACTTATTCTTTATTTCCCGTCCCTTTTCTGTTGACTTTTGCTGTAGTTTGGATATGGTTTAACTGTGTCCCTTTCCAAAGGTTCATGTGATTGGAGGCTTGGTCCTCAGGGTGGCAGTGTTGTGAGGTGATGGAACCTTTAAGAGGCGGCACCTAGTGAAAGGTCCTTGAGTCTTGGGGAAGCATATTCTTGAAAGATGGTTCCGTTGTTAACACCTGGCAGTTGTTGTTAACACCTGGCAATTGTTGCCAAGGGTTTTTATAAAAGAGGCAATCCTAGTCCCCCTCTCAGCTTCCTGTATGGAGATGTAATCTGCTTACTCCTGTGTGTACTCCTGCCATTGCTATTTTCCATGACCTAATGCAGCCAAGAGGTGGCCCTCACCAAGTCTGTACTATGCCATTTGAACTTTAAGCCTCTCGAACTGTGAACCAAATAAGTAACCTGTTTCAGGTGTTTCATTAAAGTGAGAAAAAGCTAACTAATACAACATTCTTCCCCAATCCCTTTCCAACTTTTGCTACTACTTCCCACCATCTGCTTATCCTGCCCTGGCTCTCCTCCTTTCAGTTTCTACAACTGTTATCATGTCTTTTACTTAAATAGATGGTGGAAGAGGGGATTTCAGGCACAGGAACTAGCATAAACAAAGATATAGGGGATGTGAAGAGAGAGCCTACAGAGTGGGAGAATATCTTTGCCACTCATACTTCAGATAGAGCGCTAATTTCCAGAATCTATAAAGAACTCAAAAAACTCTACTCCAAGAATACAAATAATCCAATCAACAAATGGGCTAAGGAAATGAACAGACACTTCACAGAAGAAGATGTACAAGCAATCAACAGATATATGAAAAAATGTTCAACATGTCTAGTAATAAGAGAAATGCAAATCAAAACTACCCTAAGATTTCACCTCACCCCAATTAGAATGGCGATTATCAAGAACACAAGCAACAATAGGTCTTGGCGAGGATGTGGGGAAAAAGGTACACTCATACATTGCTGGTGGGGTTGCAAATTAGTGCAGCCACTCTGGAAAGCAGTGTGGAGATTCCTCAGAAAGCTCGGAATGGAACCACCATTTGACCCAGCTATCCCACTCCTTGGCCTATACCCAAAGGACTTAAAATCAGCATACTACAGAGATATAGCCACATCAATGTTCATAGCTGCTCAATTCACTATAGCCAGATTGTGGAACCAACCTAGATGCCCTTCAGTTGATGAATGGATAAAGAAACTGTGGCATATATATACCATGGAATATTACTCCACCATGAAGAATGATAAAATTATGGCATTTGCAGGCAAACGGATGAAATTGGAGGATATCATGCTAAGTGAGATAAGCCAATCTCTAAAAACTAAAGGACGAATGATCTCGCTGATAAGCGGAAGAGGACATATAAGGGGGTGTAGGAGGGGTTAGTTTTAGGGTTAGGGATAAGGAGGGTGGTAAGAATGGAGGAAGGAAGGACCGTATAGAGGGAAAAGAGGGGTGGGAGGGATGGGGGGGAAGGGGAAAAATAACAGAATGAATCAAACAACATTGCCCTATGTAAATTTATGATTTTTAATTAAAATAAATAAATTAAAAAAATATATAGGGGAAATTTTCTATTAAAGCTGAACTATGTTATTCCCTGGACCCAGCAATTCCCATACCAGGTACTTACCCAAGAAAAATGGAAGCCTAGTCTAGTGATGGTACGAGGATGGATATCCATGAAATTCAAGATGCACGGGATGGAGAATGCAGCACTGAGCCATGTCTCATCTGTCCATAGTCCATCTCCTCCATGCTCATTCCTTGTGTTCTACCAAAGTATAAAGTACTTAATATTCTTATATCTATGAACCTTTCCACATGCTCTTCCCTCTGCCTAGAACACCAGTCTCAATTATTATCAGTTGGCTGACCCCTGTTGTTCTTAGGCCTCCTCTTGAGCATCACCAACTCTATATCTCCTCAAATCAGGACAATTGAGAGATTAGTGCATCCTGAATGATCTTTCAACTCCGTGGAAATCCTAAATAAAGCTCACTGACTTTAGGATCAAACTCGAGTCAAAACAACCTGACCTTGACTACCACTCCAGCCTCAGCTCTCCACACTTCCTCTTCTCCTCTTCTCACTCCAAGTTCCAAGCACACAGAACGTCTCTCAGACCCATAAACCTGACACACTTTTGCCTCTGGGCTTTTGCACTTATATCATCTCTGTAGGTAACCTTCCCTCTTTGCCCCTCACTCCTCTGGCTGGCTGACCTCTGTACACCCCAGGTCTCAACTCAAATGTAACTTTCTCAGGGGACTATGCTGTGGGCTGCTGATCCAATCACCTAATCTCCTGTTCTCACATACTCCTGCACATTGTGTTCCCTATGTTTTATAGATTATTTACTTTATTCAGTTTTTCTCAATGGACTAAAGGTCTATGAGGCTAGAGATGGTTTTTATTCTGTTCACCCTTTCACCGCCCAAAACCAAATACACTGTCTCCAGCAGCTGTTTTCTCCATTAGTCACATGGTAGTGATATGATAAATATTTTAAATATTTGCTAAATCAATGAATGGTGTGTGTGTGTGTGTGTGTGTGTGTGTGTGTGTGTGTACACCTAGGCATCTTGAAAAAGTATAGATGCCAGATGTGCTGGTTAATCTCTATTTGCCCTCTTCCTTAGATCCACTTTCTGCCTTTATTCACCATCAGGTTATATAACACTTGCAATCTGGTTTCCAGTTGGTTCGGTCAATGGGAATCACCAATAGAAAATTGGAAAATCAGAGTTGGGGTAGCCTGGAGAATTTGTTCTCTATATCTTCCTTGCTCTGTTGGCTTTCTTCTGGTAGGAACACTGACCTTCTTTGTGACCCTCTTCAATTCTTACTGAGAAGGTCCTTGTCCAGGACTCTGGTTCTTGCTACTGTGAAACACTATTTCCTCCTTGCCTCATTGGCTCTAGGGATCATAATGACTTCTTATTGTTGGTATTCTAAGGGTGTCTCAAGATCCATTGTTTGCTCTCCTAACTCTGCCCACATTCTGTAAGTAGTCCATTGTCTATGAGCTGTTCACTTAAAAAGGACAAATGAATTCTGGTTCTTGCTGGGAATCTGACAGTGCACTTGATCAATCCTGATTGCTTGCTTCTTCTCCAGTTGCCAGCACTTGTTTAGTGGGACTCCCAGTTGCCTCGCACTTACTAATCTGTTTAATGATATTCTTCCCCACTGGGCAGTGAGTGCCTTGAGGAAACATTTATCTCTACCCTCTCCAGCTCTAAGACCAGTCCTGGCCTACCCTAAATACTTTACAGTTTTGGTCTCCCTCCTCATCTTCATGACAGTACTTATACTGAACTATCTCTAAAATCATCTTTAGGTCTTCCTAAGAAGATGAGGCAGAGAAAATGTTCTTTTACCATCACTCTACTACCACCACCTCCACTCCTTTCTGGAAGAGTTGCCTAAGAAGATGCAAACACATTTGCCTTTTCTGGATGCTGTTAAGGCTGCCATGCGAGAAGGAGATGTCTTAGGAAGCCCATATTGAGCAATTTATGTTGGAGAAAAATTGTACCACAAAATATCACAGTTTGGATCAGATTTAATAGACCAATAAATGGTTGCTTAACGAGGACATTTGGTTACTGTTACATTAAGTTTCCTGAGGGACTTTGTTCTGTTATACCAAAAGGCTGAAAAGGGCTATAAAGTATAGGCCTTCCAAGCTTGATAAAAAGAAAATCAGTCCGTTTGGAAATTGTTCTTCTTATGTGACAGTATGAAAACAAGCCTCAAATGTTTTCTTTTCCAGGCACTTCCTTCATGTATTTTGGAGAAAGTTTGGCCTGACTTACAAGGAAACCCCTTAATTGTCCCTTAAAAGTAGAATTGCGTCATTGTGGATAAGACTTGGTGTTCAAATAGCTCCCTGGGGGCTGGGCTCTTGGAAACTCAGCAGGATTTTAATTGTAAGCAGACAATTTCTTTTGGATGGTATGCAGAGCACGAAAATATAACTGCTATAGGATCTAGCAATGTATAAGGGGATTAAAGTCTGATATTTCCCCTCTGCTTTACTTACTTCTGGGCCCAAGCTATCTTTGCAAGTGATAAACTCACCAACTAAGGTTATTTGGCATCTTTTTGAAAAGCTGAACTTTTCAAGTTTTAGATCTTAAGCACCTTGAGGAACAAGTCTTATTCACTACTATCTCACCAGTGCCTAACATGATGGCCTAGATCCCCTGTGCCCAATAAATGAACTCTGTTTCATAGATTCTAGAACACACTTATTCTCATACTTCAACAGCTCTGAAATCAGAATACCTTCTATAATTGATGGTAAGTCCTAGATGCATGGCCTTTTTCTTTGTCAGTGATACATGAAGTCATGATGCATATTGCATCAGGGATGGGCTCAGTGAAATGAGGAATACTGAGGGTTTGTGGCGAGCCAGATTCAGTGTCAAGTCCTTTAATGCATTATTCATTACACCATGTGATAGAAAACTCTAAGGTAGGTATTATTATCTCCATTTGATAGATAAAGCTCAGAATTGTGCAGTTAATATACCAGAGTCACAATTTCTTCTTGGAAAAATGGAGTTGGCCTCAAACTCAAGTCTGACTCCAATGCCCATAGACTTTCCATTAGATTGAAACTTCAGATAAATGTATTTCAGGATCAATATTTTAAAATCTAGGATGCTTCATTGCAGTTTTAACGTTATCTACCCTGGTGATCAATTGAAGCAATAAATGCCATCTTAAAGTGCTCTTGAAAGTGGTCAATGCATATCAATGCATTTACATTCTTGGTGACAAAGTGAAAGTAACCCAACTCATACCAAATAACTAATGTGGTTTGTGTTGGAAGTATCAATAGATATTTCACATCTCCAAGGTTGGGTAAAGGTTGAATATACTTAAGCTCCAGAACAATTGGAACCTTAGAGCTGATGGATTGATAATATTGACAGAGCACTATCTTATCTCTGATTTTCTCAGAATACACCTGTATTCTCTTTTAATGTAGGCCTATGATTTCCACAAAGCAAAACTGTGACCCTTGACAGGTTCAAAATGCCACTTGTTAGAGCTTCGGTTTTGAGACAAGTAGATACAACTATTTCTAACTCATATCTAAAAATCTAAAATCCCAAGGAATGAAGTTATTGGTGCAGGCTATCACGTATCCCCTCTAAGGATCAAGTAAGTGGGGCCTCAGGTGGAATTACACTCTATTAATAAGACTAAACACATAGTCTCCATGTAAATGGAAAGGGGGAGATGAAGGCTAAGTCTGCAAAAACAAAACCACCAGAAATGTCTGAAAACTATATTGATGGAAGATCAGAAAATAACAGCTAATGTAATTCCAACTGAATAGATTGGTGACAGAATTCAAGCTAGAAGTTGAAGTGTGGCTAGGATTTGGCCAGGCAAAGATGTGAGAGGAGGCTTTCCAGCTGTAGAAACAAAATGATAAATTGTCTTGTTAGAAAAGATCATATTAACAAAACACATAACTATAAATTTAAATTAGCGTCAAAGAGGAAAATGTGTATAAGAATATAAGAAAGAAGAGTTAACATCCAGGGATCAGAAATGGTTTCCTTGAAAAAGTGATGTTTGAGATGTGATCTAAGGATGAACAGGCAATAGCAAGATGAAGACCAGGGATGCTTCACAGAACAACTCTAGGCAGAAGGAAAGCAAGTGCTGAAGATCATGTTGTGGGCACCATGACCTTGTAGTGGAAGTAAAAGGACCAGCAGCTTCTGTTGTATTTCTGGGTCTCAGTGAAAGCCAATAGGAGGCCAGCATGATGGTGCTCATTTGTAATCTCAGCACCTCCAGAGGCTGAGGCAGAAGAATTGCAAGTTCAAAACCAGCCTCAGCACCTTAATAAGGCTCTAAGCAACTTAGCAAGACCCTGTCTCTAAATAAAATGTAAAAGAGGACTGGAGATGTAGCTCAGTGGTTAAGCACCTCTGGGTTCAACCTCCAGTACCCCCCCCCCCAAAAAAAAAGAAAGAAAATCCCGAGGAGCCTTTATACAAACCAAATCAGCCCACTTACCTTATTAAAGCTCTTCTCTTACTGTCTACCTAGGGCAGCTCTTCTCAGCTACACCAGGGCATATTGCTGTGCCACATAAGGCTCACTAGTGCTTTAAGATACTGATTTTTCCAGCTATGAGCTCAAGCATCCTCCTCCAACTACTCCAGTGTACCCTACCAAAAACAAAACAAAACAAAAAAACTACAATTATTTTTATGTGTAAACTTGACTGGACCTGAATAGAACAAAAACAGTCAAGAAAGGATAAGTTTTCTCTTTTCTTGATCTGGAATATTCATCTTCTCTCCTGGGATATCAGAGTTCCTGTTCTCAGACCTCCAGACTCTGTACCTTATACCAGCAGAGACTCCTCCACCCAGTGAAACTCAGTCCTTCAGATTCAGACTGAATTATTGATTAAGATCACTGGATTTTCCTGGGTTTCCAGCTTGCTTCCAGCATTCCTGGGTTTCTTGGCCTCTATAATCAATGAGCCTCTATGTTATCCATACATATGTGAGCCTATATGTAATCATAACTATATATGAAATCTGCTGGTTCTATTTCTCTAGAGGACCCTCAGTAATACATATACCTGACATGACAAAGATTGGGACGCACTGAAAGGAATAAAATTTAAATACTCAGTTCTCCTCTTTAATTTCACTTCCAATTCACCCTCTACAATCTTCTAGTTCATCCTCCCCTTAAAGAGAATCATATGAGGCTAAATGATGATCTGGGACATGCAATTAGATTTCATTCTTCCTTCCTACTCACTTTCAGATGACATTTTTAGCCACCTTCCTGAATTGAGTCCTGGTAATAAAGACATTTCTCTGCAATCTCCTTTTTCCTATGCACATGAACCATTAAGAAATTTCTCTAAAGTTTTCCCCCAGCACTCTCCACAATGCCCCTGATAAAATTATTTCATACCTCTGTTCTTTTGTGCTTTTTCCCTCCTCTGGGAATGACCTGATTCAAATTCTTTGAATCACTAGGGCTGAGGGATAGTAATAAGTATTATGGGAAAAAATGACTATTTGTAAGCAAAAAGACTAGGAATCCCTGGATCCAACAGAATTAAATGATGCCTTTATCTCAGGATTTCTCAGGGTCATACACATGGTGAGTTGTATTGTGAATTTCTAGGAAGGGAATTTGGTATCCTGAGTTTCCCAAAACTACTTAACCACAGAGCCATTGTCTGTAGAACATCTGTGGGACTAGGAAATGCTCCCAAGGTCACATAGACAAGAATATGTGGAAATGTGGGATTTGAATTAAAGATTGAGAGAGAAAGAAGAAGGAGGATAGGGGAGTTGGGGAAGGTAGAAGAGAAAAAAAGAAGGAAGAGGATTATAAAGATGCCCCCCTCCCTAAAATCCAGAAATCTTTCAGTTTGCTTCTACCTATAAGTAATTATTTTCTCCCTTAACGGAGTCCCCCAGTGTTGGACTGTGTGTGGATGGTAAAATAAGCAAATGAGGCCACTTCCTAACCAGGGGTCTGGGGAGTAACCTTCTTAGTGGGTGAGGAGTGAGCCTTTCCTTTTCTGCCAGGACCAGCTGCAGGAAGCATTGCTGACACTTATTGCTCGGCTGTGATGCTACATTTTGCAGCAAGCTTTCCTTCCTTATCTTGAACAATAGCTCTTCTTACACTGCTCAGAGTTCACTTAGGGAATGGAGATTCAAAAAGCAGGTGGCACCATTACTTGATTGTTCTACCAGGACTTTTTTAGCCAACAAGTCAAAAATCAGTGTTTTAACCACTAGAACAGGAATCTACTACTGATATTTATAGTCACGTTTTTAGCCACAGCTATCACATATTGTGCATCTTCTAAGCATCAGGAAAAGTGTAAGACAATGTGCATAGTGAAGGTTCAAATAGTGGCAGCAAGGTGATGGGAAGTTGGCCTTTCTTGTCCTCATGACTGCATGACCTGTTCACTCACACATGGTGTGATTAAGGTCATGTTTTTTATTATTTAAAATTAATACTAGCTTGGCTCTGTTTCTCCTCTTTCTTTTGCTTTTCCCTTTGAATTGCTTAACTCATCAAAACGCCCAGGACTATTTCTCACACCTCTCAAGGGAAGAACAGGGGAGTCTGGTCCGTGAGGAATAGCTGTTTTCAGTAGCTCCAGCTTTCTGACACTAATGCATGGGGACATCTTCACAAGTCTGGTCTTTTCTAATTACGTTCATCTCACCTTCTGCTTGGTAAAATCCTAGTTGTTTGTTTTAGTCAGGTTGTTGCATTGTTATGACTAAAATACCAACAAAAACAACTTAAAGGAGGAAGAGTATATTTGGAGGCTCATGGTTTTAGAGATCTCAGTCCATAGAGAGCTAATTCTATTGCTCTGGACCCAAGGCAAGGCAGCACATCATGGGGGAAGGGTCTAGCAGAGGAAAGCTGCTCAGCTCATGGTGGGGTCAGGAAGCAGAGAGATGGGGTGGGGAGTGGGGCCACAGAGAAGATGCACTGATCCAGGAAACTATCCCACTGACCCCCAGGTTACACCCCAGCGACCCACCTCTCTGGCCATGTCCTACCTATCTACAGTTACCACCTAGTCAATCCATGCAAATTAGGATGGGCCAATTAGGTTATAGTTCTCATAATTCAATCATTTTACCTCTGAATATTCTTGCATTAATAAGAACTTTTGAGAGACATCTCATATCCAAACTACAACATTCCACCTCTGGCCTCCAAGAATTCATGTCCATCTCACATGCTAAATGCATTTAGTTCATCTCTAACAGTCCCATAATCTAAATAGTTCCAGCACTGCCCAAAAGTTCACTCCAAGTCCAAAGTCTCATCTGAAATTCAAAGCAAATTCTTGGTTGTGAGTCCCTGTAAAAATTAAAAACAAGTTACATATATTCATATCTGAACATACAAACATATATACAGTAGCACAGAGTAAACATTCCCTTTCCAATAGGGGAGAATAATGGCACAGAAAAGAATGGGACTAAAACAGGACTGAAACCCAAATGGGCAAAGATTCCCTAAACCACATACAGCATCTAGGACACTTGGCTGTGAGATGTCATTTCCAAAGAGATTCTTCAGCCCTGCCCCTTTGGCCATACTGATTGTGGTGCACATGGGCTCTCTTTTAGCCTGGCTCTCTTGGCAGCTAGTCTCTTTTCTCAGCAGATGTTCCATGTAATGGGCATCTCTTAATCTCAGGGGCCTCCAATGTAGCTTCAGTTTCCTTCTCACATCTTCAACCATCACCCTCTCAAGGGCAGCTTGCAGGGACTCTGACCCTAATTCACTTTGCCTGGCTTCCCAGGCCTTCCTCTGAAAGTTCAATGGAAGCCTGCATGACCTCTTAACTCCAGGATCCTGCATTTCTGCAGAACCTGTGTCACATGGATGATGACAAGGTCTGCTGCCAGCTTACACAATACCTGGGACCCCTGGAATTATACCTACAGTGACCTGAGTGCTTGTGAGACTCAACACAGTGAAACAACTTCCTTGGCCCCCTTTGTGAGAGCAGCATGCCCCCATGATCTCTTCTCAAAAGGATTTTCTCTTTTGAACCCTGGAACCTGTAGTGGGTATATGCTCACAATTGCCTGAGACGCTCTCAAGGCATCTTTCCTGCTATCTCTGTGTGAAGCACTTACAACCTCTTTACAGGCTATAATTTCTTCAACAAGAAAAACTTCCTTGGCCCTGCTTTACATGCACTTTTCTGGCAAAATTGCAAGATTTTAAAATCCTTTAGCTCTGCTTTCTGTTCCTGATTCTCATAGTAAACCTGGATAAATTCTGCCAACAATATCCATGCCACTGCTTGAATGCGTTGCTGTCTTGAGTTGCTCTGTCTGATTAATTAGTCTATCAATTTTATATTCAGGCTGACACAAAGTCTCAGAAAGTGGGCAAAATGTAGCCAAGTGTCTTGCCAGAATATGACAGGAGTGGACTATAATCCAATTCCCAATAGAGTCTTCATTTTCCTCTGAAGTCTTCATTTTTCTTCATTTCTCCTCTGCATTTTTCAGCATTTTGGTCTTCTCAGCTCCCGCTAAAATCATCCATTAACCTCTGCTTACAACATTCTAAAGCTTTTGGAGCTTGCATCTTTACATTTTTCAAAATTCCCCCCATCCCATGTAAATCAGCTCCAAAGGCTTCTGAACCATGTGATCAGGTGAGTCACACCTATGACCCCACTTCTCAGTACCAATTTCTGTTTTAGTCAGGTTTTTCATCACTATGACCCAAGTACTTAACAGAAAGAACTTAGAGGAGGAAAAGTTTAGAGGTTCATGGTTTCAGAGATTTCAATCCATACATGGCTGACTCCATTGCTCTGGGCCCATGGTGAAGCAGCACATCAAGAGGAAAGGGCCCAGGAGAGGAAAGCTGCTCAGCTCATGATAGGACAGATGCATCCTACCAGGGCAAACCCCAGTGACCCACCTCCTTCAGCCATGACCCACCTGCCTACAGTTACCACTCAGTCCATTCAAACTAGGATAAATTGATTAGGTTACACACGATTCAGTCATATCACCTCTTAATATTCCAATATTAATACAGGAACTTTTCAGGAGTCATATCACCTCTTAATATTCCAATATTAATACAGGAACTTTTCCAAACCATAGCAGATTTAGGTCCCTTCAAAGCAGTAAAAGATTTAAAGAAGAACAATACACTTTCCCAGTGTTGTTCTTGGCTAATGATGTTCCACATAGATGCTTCCATCTACCTTCAAAGTATGTCCACCAGCAGACTCACAGGTCATACACTTGACTGAAATGACCCTTCTTTTGTGATCATCTAAGTGCAGGAATGGAACCTTGATCATTAATCCAAATGTCTTCATGAGTAGTTCCTGTGAGGCCACCATGGTGTCCTTTTTGCCAGTAGACTTCAGCTATGGCATTTGTAATCACTGGAAAAAGCATAATAAAGTCGGACATCCAAAGGAAAGTCCAATCTCAAGGTCTTCTTGCCCAGAGCCTCCTGGAATTTCATGCAAATGTGCTAACTTCCATCCAAGTGATCCTTTCTGCATATCAAGGAAGACAGCCTGCCTAAGCCACAAAGGCTCAATTAGAGAATTCCCTCATCACTGGGTGTCTATTGCCTAATGTTTACACAACTCAAAAGAGTCACCATATGAAAAGATTCTTTTTAGATCAAAGTGAGATGACTCCACTAGCTTCCAGATTTTGTCCTAGAGAGAGAAGGGATTTTTAAATGGTAACAATAAAAAATAAAGGTTTTTGAATCTACATAACTAGTCACTCCACTCCATTTAGACCTCTGTTATTTTTCTGACTGGCTGTTTCTCATCATCTTATTCTTTTAATGTGAGTTCATAACCCTTTGCTTTACTTTCTCTGTCTCTAGTATCTGAATGCTAGTCCCAACATCAATTATGTTGGTGACTCTACAAATATTCCCTTACCTGAGGTCTGTTAGCACTACCTACCAAGAGTCTAGC
Source organism: Sciurus vulgaris (assembly GCF_902686455.1). Taxonomy (NCBI): domain Eukaryota; kingdom Metazoa; phylum Chordata; class Mammalia; order Rodentia; family Sciuridae; genus Sciurus; species Sciurus vulgaris. Next base: position 47,863,289 of record NC_136461.1, read on the forward strand.
ACTTGGATTACACAAAGCATTTCATTAGAAAAAACATATATATTATCTCTAAATGCCAAAGAGCATCTTCATTTGTTTGCCTCCTTCATTAGAAGCAAAACCTATCCAGAACTGAGCTTTTCTTCCCATAGAAAGCTATCCTATTAAAGTCATTCTTTTCAGTAGTGGGACCACCAGCTCCTTGACCAAACCTCGAGTCTAGGCTCATCTTGAACTCTTCCTCTCACTTCTTGCTCTACTCTGACTAGTTTTCTCATCTGCAACGTGGGGATAATAATAGCAGCTACCTCATAGAACTTGTGAAGAAGAAGAAATGAGTTAAAATGAAAGAAGTACCACAACAGTGCCAAGCATACAGAAAGCAGTGAATGCTGTTATGAGTTTTATATTCAGAAACCAAAATTACTACATATAATGTGGTCTGAAACTTCACTCTGAAGATGTGGCATGGACCCTCCACCCAAATTGTGGTTTGCATGTCAAGAAAGATGACACCACACACATTCATTAAGAGGGTATGGAAAGGTCTGTTACATAATGAGGCTTTCTGGGGAGAGCAGGGTGACCTCCAAGCAGGTCCAAAGTGGCTTGAGAGAACAGGGAAAGATGACTTGGTTGGAGTTTTATGGTGGTTGAGGGTGGCTGGTTCCTTCCTATTGGTGCTAAAGGAGAGGCTACTGGTCTTCCTTATCAGTTTGCCCAGATGTAAAGAAAAAGGAGGGTGAGACTTAAAAACTGTCTGTAGCATTAACGAAGTTCATGGAAGGCCATTATTTTGGACTGGACTAGGCCCCAGAGGACTAGACCAAACCAAAATGGAGTCACCCATGCTAGGTACCATTAACTGAACTTATCTCTGGAACAGGCCAGGTTTCAAAACCAAACAAAAACAAAACAAAAGATTCACAGCAACCAATCAGAAGAGACCCATTTTACCTAAGCCAAAGCTCAGAGAGTGTCCCCTGTTTAACCCTGTAAGGAAAGTCACTTTGAAATTATGAGTCCTCATTTCAATCCCTGTTCACCACCTCTGCCAGCCTCCAAAAGAACACTAATTCTTTTTTTGTAGAGTAAAGTGTGGCCTGATTCTAGATTGACAGATTACAGTCACATTCTTTAAATTAAAGTCGTTACAATTTTGTCCTTTGACAGCAGTCAAACAGTTTTTGAAAATGGTGTCAGGTTCTATTACAGTGCTAATAAGGCAGACCCCAACCAGTCACCTACCAAATCAGTCAATTTTCCTTTGAATCTTCTTTAATATGTGTCCCTTCCCTTCTCTTCCTATGACTCTGGATAAATGAAGACTAAACTCTTCCAACTTTGTTTAGCAGGAAATCTCCTTTCTGACTTTCTTTTCTCTGTGTCTCCTTGCCCTCACTGCCCCAACCCCCATTTTACTAATGTAGCAGCTCATATGCGAGTTTTCCTTGTTATTGTGAAGTTTAAAGTATTTCGCTATGTGACATTTTTAAAATAGAGTCCAAAATTCTGTGATGCTTTTCCCAAAAAGATGTGGGGTCTATGTCCCCCCGCTTGACACAGCCAATAAGGTAGAGCGGAAGTGACGTATTATGACTTCCCAGACTAGTCCAGTAAAGGGCACACAACTCTACCTAGGTTTTGTAGGATGCTGCCCTGAGGAAGGCAGCCATCATTCAAGAAGTCTGCCTCCCCCTTTAAGCCTGACTTCCTGAGATCACCTCCTCAGAGAGGCTGTGCACACTCCAAACGATGGCCTAGGTGAGCCACCTGTTCGCAGTATCTATTGCAGCCCTGTGAATGAGCCATCTTGGACATTCAGCCTAATGAAGACTTGAGATGATTGTAGCCTCAGCAGGTACGTGACTATAATCATATAAAAGACCCCAAGCAACAACTTCACAGTGAGACATTCCCAAAAATCTAAACTACAACATTGTGAGTAAATTAAATGGTTGCTGTTTTACATCATTAATTTCAGGGTAATTTGCTACAAAGCATAATAACTGGAACACTCTCACTTAAGCGTTAAAAATAAAACTGTTGAAAAATTATTTTTTCTACAAATTATAAATAAATACAATGTGAGCATGTGTCCATGTTTAACTCATTAATGAAGGACACTGCGCATTAGTAAAGATCATTTGAAAAAAACATAAGACACCAATGTCTCTATGTGCTAAAAAAAAAAACAAAAACAAAAACAAAAAAAAAAAAAGGTTGGAATAAGATTGTCTTGTTAAACACAGAATGTCCTACAAGGCAATTAAACCTTAATCTTTGGGATTGTTTTGCTTCCAAACACAAATAATTTGCATCTGTGCTGGGAAAAAAAATCTATAAGTTATTATGTTTCTTCACAAAGCCTGAGCCTTAAAACAATAGTAAATAGCATGTCAAACAATGGTACATTCCACAGAAAATTAAATAATTCTTGGGTAGGCCTATTAGACAATGCATTCCAGTATGATATTGAAAGAACATGCAGCAAACAATTTGTCTGAGTTGTCCTTTCATTTATTTATTTATTTATTTATTTTATTTTATTAATTTATTTACCTTGAGTGTATGTGTGTGTGGGGGGAACACAGGGGGCTGGGGATTGAACCCAGGGCCTCATACATACTAGGTGAGCACTTTACCAACTGACCTATATCCCTAGACAATTATTTTTAATTGGACATACAACCTGGAGTTGAAAACAACCCAGATAAAATGGAGTAGTAGTGGAGCTTCGGTCCTGTGACAGATAGTGGGAAAGATTTTTAGAAAGGGTTCTTATTCTAGGACCTTCAAATCACATCATGCCATCACCCACTTCCTTCTTATATTGCAGCTGTCATTTAGCAATATCTGTGGTTTTCAAAGAGTAGGTGGGTTAGAGGGTTAATTGGGTATTTTTCCATTGGAAATAATGGAACTTTAAATAGTGAAGAAGATTACGTTGGGAGGATGTCCTGAATGGTGGATTGTCAATCTCTCTTAAAGTCTGACAATCATAGAGTTAACAATCCGATAGAAAATACGCTTATGAAAAGGTAAAACATGCCCTGGACTACAAATCCTCAGTTTCCTAGCTGAATTACTTCAACTCCTTAATATCTATTTTCTTGATCTGCAAAATGTGGCTAATATTTCTTTTCCTACCTCAGAGCTTTGGAAGTAGCACAGTTCTGTTTCCGAGTAAAGGATTACTGTTATGATCTATGTGAAGACGCAAATGGTGGAAAAGAGAAATCCATTCAAAGCAGGTCACTGTGTCCATGCAGCCCCACCTCATTGGCTGAACCAAAAGTTTGTAGGGCAACTAACTCCTACCCATGAAATTGCCTGAATAAACATGTTGTTTTGACATCTACTGACAGAGGTTGCTCAGGAAATCCCCTCTTCACCCTAGCAGTGACTCATGAAAGGACTCAGAAAAAAAACAAAAGTGAGCTGGGGAAGTCTCCTGGGGCTTCAGTACACTGGGTGGAAAACAGCCTCCAGGAAGGGAGGAAGTGCTAAGTCAGGCTCTGGATTCACACAGAAGCGACTTGAAACCCTGGCTCTCCTGTGTGGTCATGTGAAGGCAGAAGAGTGGCGTGTCCTCCCTGAGTTTCAATGTCCTTTCCCCTAAAATGAAAATAATAAAGAGTTGATGGGAGATTCAAAATTGGAGATGGAAAAAGTCAGAGACGTCTTCATGAAAGGTCATTAAGGAAAAACCCAAATTTCCATTGACAGAAGAATGGAAAATACACTGTGGTATATTCACATAATAGAATATAATCAGTGGTGAAAGAAATAAACTACAGCTACATACACAAGAGTAGCTGAATCTTTGCAATGTAATAAATATGTGAGTCTAGGCATATACACACAAATATACTTAGTATAGATGTGATATATATGCATACTCTGTGTATTATATCTGTATTGACAATATATTAAAAGAAGGGGATAAACTTATAATAAATCATTTTTTGCAAATCCAAAAAAATTAAAATTAAAAAAAATAAAAGGAATAAACATAAAGAGTTAGGAAAATGGGTCATTTGGATGGGGAGAGAAAGAAAGAAAAGCACATGGTAGATATAATACCAATGACCCAGTTTTAATGTTTGGTGACAGGTTCAGCAAATACAATGTTTACTATGTTATTTGTAAAATAAGAGACATGATGGAAGTCTGTCATGAACTAAGGATTATTCAATGTTGTGCAATAACAACATGTTCAGGCATTCTATGAATACTGTTGTCTCCTTTCTAGGGTCCTTCTTCTCCTGGAGATGCCTAAAAAGAAAAAAAAAAAAAAAGTCAAAGCATTTTCTTTAATGTAATTTACTTTTTTCATATTGTATGCACAGTCCTTTGTCCCCTAAGCCTTTAGTGATAGCCATTATTGGTAGGTATGCTTAAGGTCTCTGTCTTTGGACACTGTGTTGCTTATAGTTACTTGTTTCTCATTTCTGTAGTCAGTACTTTCCAACTTCCATTTTCCGCTTGATTTTATAACATTATAGAGGAAAGGCAGTAATATATTCAAATAATCAAAAAATTCTATAGTACAGACAAGATAAAGTTAAAACTTCAGAGCCTACACACAAGCCATTTAATCTCACACCAAACTCAGATGGGTCCCTCAATAACATAACTTCATTCCTGTACAGTCGAGCTGAAGGCCTTGCTGTTCTCCAGAGACATCAAGAGCCGTTGACACTTCTGTTTCATTCTATCTGAAATGATGCCTTCATCATCCTTTTTCCCCTCTTGGAAAATTCCTTTTCTTTTTTCAGAATCAGTTCGTCTATAACTTCCTCTGTGAAGTTTTCCTGAACGCCCTGAGAAGAGGTCATTGCTAACTCTTCCATGCACTTATATTACTTGAAAAATGGCACCGTTACTGCCCTGACCACCGTGACTGAGATTTTTCTCCCCAAGTGGGGCTCTTCTAATGCCTGTCTTTAGGCTTCATACCTACTTTACCTCCGAAGTGTCTGGCACAGACTATGGAGGAATCTTCCCAGTGATTGAGAGATTATTATATTAAATATTTCATACTCTTCCTCTCACTGGCAACTCTTCTATTGTGGTGTGTCCAACACAAGTGCTAAAGAGATAAATATCCAGTCTGGGAGGATTCTTGGAGAAGAGGGTTTTATGAAGAGCCTTGAAAGGTAAGAAATACAGGAAAGAGATATCCCTTCTGTTGACACCATCAGTCTCTAGTTGTTTTGCTGCTTTTAAAATTAGTTATTAGTTAGCATTTTCATATCTTTAAACATTTAAAAAAACGTTTTGATTAACAAAGTTGAACATATTTATAGTATTTTAGTCAGCTTTTTTGCTGTGCAACTAAAAGAATCAACCAGCACAACTGTAGAGGAGGAAAAGTTTATTTAGGGGCTCACAGTTTCAGAGGTCACAGTACATAAAGAGCTGGTTCCATTCTTCAGGGCTTGAGGTGAGGCAGAACATCATGGTGGAAGAGTTTGGAGGAGGGAAGCAGCTCACTTGATGATCTGAAAGTAGAGAGAGAGAGAGACTTCACTTGCCAGATACAAAATATGTACCATAAAGTCATGTACCCAATGACCCACCTCCTCCAGCCACACCCTCCAGACTTTCAGTTACCATTTAGTTAATTCTACCAGGGGATTAATTCACTGATTGGGTTAAAACTCTCATAACCAAATAATTTCTCCTCTGAACATTCTTGCACTGCCACACAATGAGCTTCTGGGGGACACCTCAAATTCAAACCATAACATATGAGTCCAGTGCGGTATTTCAATACATGTATACAATATGCACTGATCAACTTGGGTGATTAACACTTCCATTTCCTTATCAAAACTTCAAGCCTCTCTCTTCTAGTTATTCATAAGATATATAATGGGTTATTGTGCTGTAGAACACTAGAACTTACACTTGTATCTAACTGTGTTTTGGTACCACTTATCCAGTCTCCCTCTGTTCTCCCTTCTCCCAGCCCTTCCCAACCTCTAATAATTACTATTCTATATTCATATTGACTTTTTTATCTTTTAAATATGAGAATGTGTAGTGCCTTTCGTCTGACTGATTTCTCCTAACACAACGTTCTCCAGTTCTATTCATTTTGCTGCAAATATCTTTCTTGATCTCCTCCCAGAAGACCTATCTCCATTCTAGAAATAGGCTCCCTGGAGTTCCAGTAAGGGAGAAGATTACTCCCTGTGAAAGAGTTTCACAGGAAACGCACAAACAAACACTTGTAAGCACACCTTTGCGTGGCCTGGGGAAAATTCCCCGGGGATTGGGGGGGAGTTATAAGGTTTTTCGTTTTTTTGTTTTGTTTTTTGATTACTCCTGTCCCGTGAAATATATATAGTCCCTCTTCTGAAAATGTCTGTGAATGGAAGGGAAGGGAAGTCGGTGTAGCTAACTGGGGCTCTAAATGAGGTCAGTTAGTGAATGCATTGGAGCCCCTGTTAAATGAAGTTCAGGTGTGGATGCTTGGGGACATGGAGGACAGATACTCTGATGTAGTGACTACAGAACAGGATTTGGAACTAGACCTGGGTTCAAGCCTGTTCCAGATCTCTAACCAGATTTCCATGGACAAATTACTCTATTTTTGGGACTACTTAGTTTATCATTGATTAAAGGGTAAGGAAAACACCACTAACTTCATAGGATTGTTGGATTTTTGCAAGATTAGATAAGATGCAAAACCAATCAGTACATTGGAAATGCTCAGTGATAGCAATTACTATTATTTTCTATTATTTCAATTCTCTAAATTTCTGTTTTTGGAAGGAAAATAAAGAGGTGAGTGGCAGGCAATGTTCGTTCTTCGCAGAAAGATTGATGAGGAAGTATTTAATAAAAATATTTAGAAAAATATTTAGTATAAACTCGGCACGCAATACATATCTGAATCGAGGGAAGATCTTAAAAATGAGGAAAACGATCTGGATTGCCTAACTTTTTTTCAGGGCTGTAGCACTAGCAATGACCCATTTCACCAGCAGCGAGAACATTCCCATGCACACTTTAAAATTTGAATAAAATTTTAGAGAGCTGCTGAATTATATAAAAACATGGGGCCCTTGGCTGTTTAGATTTAAAATCTTGATTGAAATAAAGATATAGAATGTAGGTTAGAGGGAATGGAAATTTTGTGAGGGCAATTGTCTTTTCCTTTATTTTAAATGCATAAGTCCATTATTCATTTTAAAACTCAGTCAGCGGTGGCAGGCACAGCCGTAAGTGTAAATTAATAAACTCCTTTGGTGGAAGAAACAGGAAACAATGACAAATATTTAATCTTTCCTCTTCAAAGTTGGACTGGTTTATTCACTGCCCTTTTTGAATGTGCTATTGATTCGAATCCCCTTTTGGCCTTTTCTTTTGATTAGAGCTAATGGAAATGGCCCCCCATGTCCTCATTTTCCATTCCTCAACCTGTCTGGACTTTTGCCTCCAAAGGTTACCATTGCTATGAAGTAATGTAGTTTGTCATTACCATTGAGACAGATTTATTCAGAGTTCTCTCCCCACAGACATCTGTAAGCAGGGCGAATCTGACATCCAGGATTGTGCACTGGGGTTGGACATTACATTTATAGTATCCAAGCCTAAAACTAAACCACAAAGAATCCTCAAAAAGCCCACAACTTTAGATTTAACTAGAATTGAATGACAGTATTTTTCAAGTGATTGTTTCAATTAGGGCAAGAGAATGCCTCTGAAAAAGAGAATTAAGCATTGTCTGGTCACAAATAGAGATGAACTTTGGTGAACTCAGTTTCCACCGATTTGCCTTACACTGGAGTACCAAAGTTAACCTTACTTAACATTGTGGGTTGGATAAAATGAGCAGATTCATGGAGGTACAAATCTTATGGCTTAGAAGCATATATAAAGGACATTCATGTGTTCATGATAAACATCAAAGATTGATCCTGCACAATTTCTTATGAAAGAAGAAAAGTCACTACTACTAATCAGCTGGAATTGTCATAGGTATTGAAACCTATTTGTCATTTCTGGCATTCCAAGGAATGTATTTGGGGAATATTTTTGACACCATCACTGATGCCCCTCATGTGAAGGGGGTGTTCTAATAGCTTCTTCCATCTTGACCCTGGAGAACTTTCTTATATCCAAGGGCCAAAATCTAACCCTTTGGAACTGATTATCCTCATGGGGTCCCCCAAAATTTATCTAATTCTCCTTCCACTTGACAGGTATTCAGAGGTCTCTTTAATTAATTGCTTTATTTATATTTCTAGAGCTTTAACTATATCCTACACACTGTGCTGGACACTTGGGGCATTGTGATGAGCAAGGTGGTTCCCCTCTCCCCCAGAGCTTGGATCTCAGCAGGGAAGAGATATGGCAACAGCCTTGATTCTTTTGGTCAACTTAGCCACTCTCAGTTACCTAACACTTGTAGGAAGTTCCTTTGCTTCCTCCTAACTTTCTTCAATTGGTCTAGGACCTTCTCAAGGGTGGGATCTAAATAACACCAGGAGGTTTGTCACTGCTTATCACTGCTGTCACTTCTGTCCTTTTACACAAAGTACTTTTCCCTGTGAATCTCTGAAGTCCTCCTGCTGATCAACATTTCATTTGATTCCACAGCTACTCTGTAGGGGAGATGAAGGCAATGCCCAGGCAATCTGAAGGATGTGAAGTAGAGGTCAGACTCCTTCTGAGTCCACCTGATGGTCAATGGCATGCCCTTTGTAGGGTTATATAAGAATTGAGACCCTGCACTTCCAGGTCAAAAAGGTCTAGGTTCAAGTCTCAGCTCTGCTAATTACTAATTTAAATAAGCACAGCCAACATTATGTACAACCTGTTGGATTGGTAGTGGTGGGATGCGTTCAGGATTCTGAACTTGGTTTAATGCTCTGCTAGCTATCACTATCTTGAAGTTTTAAATATTTTTTTAATAAGGGGTTCCACATTTTTATTTTGCCCTGGGCCTTGAGCAGTAATTAGTTCATCTTGTTAGCAAGTTACTTAACCTGAGACTCAATGGCTGCATCTAGGAAAATGGGGAAAATGCTGCCTGCTCTACAGGTGATCTTTACATGAGGGGTGCTGTGCCCATCTCAGAGTGAGCCCACCTACCTGTGTGAGTCAGTGGCTTTTTATTCGCATTATCTGTCATGGACTAGTCTGAATTTAGTGCATACTCTGCCAAAGCGAGTACTTCTAAATTCTGTACACGTTACCTTTTTTTTTTTCTAATACCTCCTACCAGATTACCAGATAACACATAATTGGGAAAGAGGAGTTACTTTTTCTTTTCTTTCTTTCTTTCTTTCTTTTTTTTTTTTTTTTTTTTGGTTGCATGTGTGACAAAAACCCATTTTTAGCTAACTTGTACAAAAGGGAAATTTTGGAATGATAACATGATCTCAAAACAAATAATAAACAATAGCAAGGCTGGAAAATCAGTCTTGGATATGAACAGGAACCAAGATAGCTTCCACCTAGGCAGACAGTCTAGGCAGAGTGGAATGCTTGAACTCTTGCCATTCAGTCTGTTTCTCAGCCCGGAGAAGATTTAAATTCCAGTGAGCTTGTGTTCATGACTTCATGGGTTCGCATGCTCACCCCCAGTCCAGGGAAGAGAAGGAAATTTAATTATAGAAAGCCCACAGGTTGAGGCTGGAAGGAACTCACCATAATGGAAGTGAGGTGCTGGCATGAAGGGAAAATAGATTCAAAAAAATAAAAAAAAACCAAAACACGTCTTCTCCAGAGTATTTACTATGTACCTGTCAACCTGCTAGTGTTTATTTACATTGCATACAGTGCTTATCACAAAGTAGGTACTCCATAGGCACTGATAAAATCAATGAATGACTGAGTGAGCTTTTAACCCTTATGCAACTCTTGGAGGTAGATAGTATTAGTGCCATTTATAGAGGAAGAAACACAAACTTGGAGAACTTAAATAGTTCACCTGAAATCACACAACTAGTAGGTAATAAAGTTGAGAGTCATACCTGGTTCTGTCTGATTCCAAGTTTTAATTTTTTTTTTCTGCTGTATGCTGCCAATTTTTCTTGGGGTGTAGGTGAGTGACTGTTTTGAACTTTTATGCCTTTTATAATGCTGCCCCAAGTCACAGGAGCTGTATGCGTGATTGTTCATTGATGAGTTCTAGAAGTTCATCTGGACTGAAGAAAATTCATTTTGTGATTCTCCATTAACTTCAGAAAGGAAGGAATCCAAGCCATGTGACCTGTGAGCAAGACCCCTGTGTCTTCTCCACAGTAAATGGGATGATAATGGTACCTTGCTGTTACAGTTTGGATATGAAGTGTCCCCCAAACTCTTGTTAATGCAAGAATATTCAAAGGTGAAAAGATTAGATTAAGAGAGCCATAACCTAATCAGTGCATCCTAGCTTGGATAGGCTTATTGGGTGATAACTGTAGGTAGGTATGACATGACTGGAGAAGGGGGGTCATTGGGTTGCACCCTGGCAAGGTTAATCCTCCCTGTGTCCCTCTTCCCTCTCTGCTACCTGGCTGTAAGGCACTGAGCAGCTATCCTCTGCCTTACCTGAGGTCCTAAGTGATGGAGCCCCTGACCATGAACTGGGATCTCTGAAATGGTGAGCCAAAAATAAAACCTTTCTCTCCTCTAAGTTATTTTTGTCTTGTCCTTGGTCACAGTGATGAAAAGCAGACTAACACACTCCCCATGATGTTATTTTGAGATTTGTGGAGGGGAGGCTTTGACATTGATCCTGTACACGGGACCCTACCCTTCCCCCTTCCCACACTTGAGGACCCTTTGTCCTTATTCTCACAAAAGTGAAAAGAAACAGAAAGAAAAGGCCTGGGGAGGCATCAGGTTTCACTGCCAGATTCTGTCAAAATTAAGACTCCACCCAATGAACTGAGACTTACATATCTCTTAGAAAATCCATTGCCAATAAGCTATGAAACAATGCTTTCTTCTTGCTTCAAGTTTTGTTTTATGTTCAGAATACTAAGATGACCCCTTTTAGGCTTATTCAAACATACTTTGTAAAATCATGTATTGCTTTTGTGTATTGGTAAAAAGAAAAAATATACCAAAATACATTGATGAAGCTATTGGACTTTTTTACATATTAGATCGTTCACCTCTTCTGAAGCAATTTTCAATTCAGTTTTCAATCAGTTTTTCTTCACAACATCATCGCATGAGCCATCAAGAGAGTTGGGGAATGTGACACTTCTTAAAATAATGCATCTTTTTTCTTGTAAATTTTCTGCCATCACTGGAACCAATTCACAAAATTTGAGGCTGGTGCTATCTTTTTTAAAAAAATTTACTAGAAGGTAACAGTGAGAGTTCCCCAGAGGTCCACAGGTAGTTTGTTGACTCAAGCATCAACCACCATAGTTATCCAGTCACTTTGTATAGGAATAACTACATGTTCTTCAAAGCAGGCAATGAAACTATGGCTCAGCTTCTCCTTTCCTCTAATATCAATTGATTATAGAGGAGAAATATTTGTAAATATTTGAGAATATATGATCAAACAGAGGTCCTGTTTTATATATTATATAGTAGCATTAAAAGTCATAATTTTTTTCATGATCTAAACCAAAATCAAAATTAAAAGACTCAGATCATGGAGATACTGTCCTATCATATCTGAGTATACTTCTCACTACCATTTTATTTCTATATATTATCATCAATAAATATTTAATTGATTAATGAGTGAAAAATGAATCTTTAAGCGGGATGAATTTATTCTTTCTTTTCTTTCTCCTTAAGTAGAGAAACATTTGTTAAATACTTTTTTTGTAATAATCTGTCATGTAAAATTGATGAAAGTAGTTGTTCTGGTTAGAGATGTGTGTGTGAGTCTGTATACATGTATTACCTGTGTGGTCTCTATGTCCATGTGTACATGTGCCTATGTATGAGTGTGCTTGTCTCTGTATGTGTGTAGTGTGTTAGTTGAGTATGAGTCAGTATGTATGTGTATGTGTGTGAGTGTGTGTTTGGGTGTGCATACATTATTTTTGTGACTTGTGTGTCAGTGTGTTTATTATGTATCTGTGAGACTTTATCTGTACCTGTGTCCATACTTCTGTGTGCTACATTTTAACTTAGTTTGTATTTGTGTGTAAGTATGTGTATAGTATATATGAGTTTGTGTATTTGAGTTTTGTGTTTGTATGTGTGTCTGTATGCTGTAGTGCTGTGGTTAGAACATGATTTGAGTATGTTCTCCAAAGGTTTCGGGTGCTAGAATCTTGGTGCCCATTGTGGTGATTTTGAGAGGTGGTAGAACCCTTAAGAAGTGGGGTCTAGTGTGAGGTGATTAAGTCACTGGTATTGTTGCCTTCAGAGGGGATTGATGCTGTTCTCTTTGAGTAAGTTAGATCTCATAAGAGTGGGTTATTATAGAGCAATGCAAACATATGCACTAGTCACCTTCTACATGAGCTGTTTTCCTTTCTGCTTTTCTTCCATGTTGTGCCATAACTCAGACTTCATAAGGTACTCAGCCTCAGGTGTTTTGTTATAGTAACAGAAAAACTAATGAATCTACACGTATATGTGCCTACATGTGTATGCAAATATGTGTATATGCCTGTGCTTATATATGTGCATCTGTGGGTATGCTTTTGTGGATTTGTGTGTATATGTCTATGTGTACATGGATAGGACAATGCTAGGAAGGGCAATGCTACATTACCCTGATCTGTGCTTTGTGCAAATTAGAGAAAGTTGCCCTCTCTGGTGAGGCAGGAGTCTCACAGGCACAGGAGTTGGCCCATGAAGTAGGAACTGAATTTCAGTCCCCCTGGTTCCCTCATCTGGTCTTGGAGCAGAGAACAACTTTGTAGGGGAAAGGGATATTTTGGAAGACCAAGAAGTCTATTTGGACTGTGCATGCTCCTTCCTGTAGAACCCAGTCTAAAAACTGCCATTTGGAAGTGACTTGATTCCAGAACATTTCATGACAGAGATCAGTTATCTGAAGTCCGTGTGCTGCGTGGGTTTCCGGGGCCTCCTCTTTTGACTCAGTGTTAAAGGCATTGAGCATGCCTTCGCAGCAGACCTTGTCCATGCCTTCTGACAAGCCCACACTAGAGACTGCCTTGTCATCCTGTCATGGTCTTAGACTCACTTCTGCCACCTGTTGCCTCATTATAAAAAAACACATGTTGGGGTTTAGGACTGCATGTCCTTGTCATGGCTCATCATGTAGTACGCACTTTTATTAAAATGACTCATGGTCAGGAGGCTGTGGGATTGTGATCAGGTGGCATCAGGGAGAAAGATACAAGGAACTAGTGTTGATGGTTCCAAGGGAGAGCTTGGAACCAGGAGTGGGAGAGCAGTTCAGACCTAGAAGTGAAACTGGTGCTGCAGGTTGAAGCCAGTGGGATTAGTAGGACTTACACTCATTCAAAGCCTTCACATCCAATACAAGTTGCCCACCTCAGCAACTCAGCAGAAACTCCCTCTTCGGCAGCTTAACTTGTAGTGTCTTGTGATAGATGACCTCGGGCAAATTGCTCAAACTCTGGGAGTCTCTGTTTCTTCAGTAATAATCTCTACCCACTCATGTGGGTGATTGGGAGGAATAACCTAGACACCGTACGTGAAGGTTCAGAGTGCAGAGCTTAGCAAGTGTTAGCTCAGTTTTTCTTTGCCTTTCACATTCTCTAACTCCTGTTCTTTCCACCAGCTTTGGGGGACCCAAAGCACTTCACCTGTGATTTTAGTGTGGCACTCAGGTCTGATCTAGCACTAAGCAAGCACTCAGCACTCAATATATTTTTGTTGAGTGGAAAGAAGGAGGTAGTCATTGGGTAGACAGAGGGCAAGTCATAAATAGCAGGCAAGTAATAAAGTAAGCTGAAACATTTCCCCAATTTTGGAAATGAACTAATGGTATCCTCAGAGATAAAGGGTGAGCAAATTAGTGATTGTATACATAAAAGGTGACATAGGGTCATCAGGGTGGGGGCTCAGTAGGCCCTTCTAATCAGTGGTTTCCCTCTTCTTGATCATCTGCTGGGTCTCCAGTAAACTATTTCAGTTATTTTCCTCTAGGTATGATGGTGTGGATTTAGAAGAGAGAGAGCACTGGTTCCTGCCAGAGAATCAAGTTTAAGGGAAACTTAAAGGAATCTAAATTGCACAAGAAAGAAAAGAAGAACGACTGAAGAAAACAAATTTGAATAGTAATGAGGGATCCAGTAAGGGTCCCTGCCTATATAAGGGTTGTCACCACCATAGTTATGTACCAGTTATTAGTCACCTGCCATTATAGAGCACTCTGCTCATTGCTGAGATTATAAAGTAGAAGGCAGGGATTTTGCCTTCAGAAGCCTCTGATCTAGGAAATGGAATTGGGTAGAAGACAAAGAAAGTATTGAGCACTTACTGCCTGTTTAGTGTTGGTACAAATGTTTAAAGTACAATGTCAAGAGACAAGTATTATTTTTCTCTAAGGCGAAACTGAGGATCAAATAAGTTTGGAAATGTCTCCAAATCATACATTCATTGAGCAATCAACTGGAAGAAAAACCAAAGCCCGTCTGGCTGTGATGACCTTAGGCTGCCTGCGGGACTTTGAGTAAAGCATGTCAAAAGGAGAATTCACTTGACAAAGATCCTAGGTTCAGTGCCAGTAATATTTGATTATTGTTGCAGGAATCTAGAAGAAAAGAGATTTGCTCAGGGCTCAAATGGAAGGAGAGCTTTACAGAGGAAGTAGATCCTCAATTAGATGCCTATGGTAGAACTGAAATTCAATAGGAGAACAATGAAGGGAGAGGCATAGCAGGAAGAGGGGGGTGTGGAGTGTGCGAAGGTGGGAACCCTCACTTCTGGGTGTGTGTTATACAGTGTGGAGTCCTGTGGGATGTACAGTCTGCTCCAAACCTGCTAGTGGTATGGCCCTAGGCTTGTCACTGAATTTCTTTAAGCCTCAGTTTCCCTACCTGTACAATAGTTGTGGTAATAGGTAAATCACAGTGTTGCTAAAACCAGAATCAATATAGTTACAGAATCTGTTTTCTCAGAATCACTGATCTAAGTTAGACCTCGACCTAAATCAAGTTCCTACTCTTATAGTACTGTTTTCCTTCCTGCTTGTACTTGAATCAATTACATATTGTGGGTTTATTTCTTTAATGTTTGCTAAGTTTGGTGAGAACAGGGGCAACGTCTATTCATCTCAGCACTGTCTCTCTGATGAAAAGTAGGCACTCAGCAAATCTTTGTTAAATGAATAAAAACATAAATGTATGAATGAATAAGTGGAACACAAACTAATACATACTGATATCTATTTCTGTGCCATGACTATCAGAATCTCAGGGAAAATGTCTCTTTTCTGCAGTGAGGAGGTGAGTTGCTGACACAGGAGGTTTCAGAGAATGCACATGGAGGATCACAGGGCCTCCATAGGTCACTAGAGAGAGCACTGGGACTCCTGTCTGTCTCCTGTAGCTGCACAGAACCATATCTGAGCAGGACGGAAATTACACAAACCTCCAGTTTAGCGCTGGTTCCAGGTTTTCACAACCCAGCTCCTTCTGTCTTGCTTAATTCTGACATGCTGCTTCACTGGTGTGACTCATGGTGTGCTTAGTGCACAGTGACACTGCATGATCCCCATGCTGCCCAGCAATGACCCTGAGTGATGTCTAGACTTTCCCAATAACTAAGTCTTATAATTAAATAGAACACAATAACCCTTTAGGTAGACTTGGGGAGGAGAAAAGGGATAAAGAGATGCACTAAGAGGGGTATGGATGGGGACCTGGAGGGTACAGAGGACGATATATGGCCAAGACTAATATCAAAAAATGTACATATGGCTGAATAGCATTTGTAACTTTTCAAAATGAGAATACATATATCATCTTTTCTTAGTTTTTCTGCAGTTATGGAAATAAAAGAAATATGGATAACAATTGCTTTATTATTTGTTCTTATTCTATATGAAGAGAGAGACTGAGGCCATTGGAGGTGGTGGTCCAGGATATTGATCTGATTTTGGTGGCTGTCTTAGTCCTCTCTGTGCTGCTGCAATAGAATACTGGAGACTGGGTAAATTATAATGAACAAAAATTCATTTCTCACTGTTTTGAAGGCAGGGAGATCCACTATTAAGGCACTTGCATCTGGTAAGGGCTTCTTGCTCCTTCATCCCATGCTGAAAGGCGAGAGGGGAGAGAGGACAAGGGGCAATCCTTGCCTCATAACACTTACTCCTGAGACTACAACACTATTACACTCATGGGGGCAAAATCCTCGTGGCCTCATCACTTCTCAATAGGTGCTACCTACCAACACTGATGCAATGGGTATGAAGTTTCCAAATCATCCTTTTGGGGGACATTCAAACCACAGCAGTGGCAGACATGAGCTAACCACTCAGATCTCATGATTATTGGCTAAGGATTTCTTCCAAATCACACTGTCATTCACCTTTATGTTAGACAACAGTGCAAGGGTGCCTGTGACATCAGAGTAGCCCCACTTTCTGAAATGTATTTCCAGTGAACTTTTATGTTGGATCAGAACAGAATCATCCAGGAACTGGTGGACTAATGTCCATGTGCCATATCAGCCCATTGCCTGCTTTTGTAAATAAAGCATTACTGAAACATAGTCTCACCTATTCATTATTGTCTGTGACTGCTTTTATACTATAATGGAGTGTTGAGTAAATACAAGGGAAACTGGTCCACAAAGTCTAAAATATTTACTCTCTCATCCTTTACAGAAAGTTTGCCACCCCCTGGAATAAGTGAATGGAATGGAGGTACCTGTTAAAACTGATTCATTCATTCTTAATAGGCAGTCTATCATAAATGAAATGTGAACTGGCTTCAGACCCAAGTCCAGAATCTTACCTTGGCCACTTGGCTGGATAACCTTGAGCAAGTTATTTATACTTTCTTGGCTTGTTTCTGCATCTGTTACTTCATAAGTTTGCAGTAAGGGTTAGAAGAGGCTAGGAATATAAATCAGTTATGAATAAGTTTGGTCCTACATGACAGAAGATACAATATAAAGTGTCTTGCACAGGACAACAATTTATTTTCTTGATGCAGAGGTCTGGAAATGGGCTGTTGGTTATTCGTTTAGTTTGGTGCTCCGTGGTAGTAGAAACCCAAGTTCTTTCATCTGGTTGCCATGTGTGGCTTTTATTCCTGAGGTCCTTTCATGGTCCACAATGATCACTGGAGCTCTAGAAATTATGCTTTTGTTGGTATTGATAATATGATAATAAGTGGAAACAACTAAAAATTCAAAAATACAAAAGTCTAGAAACAGAGCTATCCAGAGGTCAGACAATAAATCTGTGTGAATTCAAGTCTATCCAAGATGAGATCCCCCTGCCATAGATCATGAGGCAACCAGTATATTCCATTTATTTCATTTTTGGGACATATTAAGGAAGAGCTGGAAGCATTATCTTATATTCACCATTAAACCCTTTGCAAAACATTTTCATACCGATTTTTCATTTGTTCTTCACAATGCTTTGGACAGGTAAGATGACCAGCTAGTTTTTAATATTATTATTCTGACAGGTCACACAATTTACACATTGCTGAGTAGTAGATCCCGTCTACATTTAGTTCTTTGGATAGTTGTTGGAAATCAAAGGTGAAAAATCATAGTAGGGAATAAAGAAAATGATCCCAAACCAAGTCTCTGTAAGAGATGCAGCACAAAGAGAGTGAGCTAATCCCATGGCCTCAGCCACATCACTTATCGGAAAAGTAAGGTGTGTGAGGATTGAACGAGGTCGGTGTGTCCAGTACCCTCCAGACTGTAAGTTCTTCAAAAGTAGGGACCCGTCTATCTTTTAGATTTACAGAATGACATCCCTACTTCAGAGGTTGAGCCACAGGATTAGATAAGTAGATTCCTGTAAAGCATCAGGAAAAACAGCTGGTACAAAATAAGCATTCAAGAATTGTAATCATTCAACCGTTTCCACTATTGTTTACACCAGCCTACACAACAAACCTGGTGCTCTGTCAAGGTCCTTGGCTCCTGAGGAGCTGAATTTTAGGAAACACCTTTGACACACCCATCACCCGCTGCGGAGAGTTTGCCTAAGTGCATTCCGTGAGAGGAACTCCCAGACGAGGATACTGGCAGCCCTAGCAGACACAGAGTCTCTCGGTGCCTTTAAAGCCAAGTGAAGACTGGAGGAGCCAGGACTAGGTTACAGTCCTGTTACAATCCGGCCACTGGGCTGGGCTAGCCCAGGGAGTCCAGCCCGGGTGGGAGGCGGGGCCTGCAGACATTGACCAATCCCAGTCAAGATTCAAAGGGCCAATGGGAGCGCGTCTTACAGGGGCCGCGGCCGGCGGGGGTGGGGCCGGGTGGGGCGGGGTTACAGCCCGCGCCGGGACTGCTTTTGCAGAGTTCGGTGCTGCTCGGCACAGCAGCGTGCAGGCCCCGCTAGGTAAAATGTAATTTCAGATTGGACAAGTAAGTGACCACCCTCTCAGTCCCACGTGGGCACCAGGGGCTTTTGCAAGCGCGCAGGCTCTCAGCGGGCAAGTTCAGGAAGACGGTTCTCCAACCTGTCAGTGCACCGGGTCTGTGCGTCGGTCCCATACATTCCTCGGTGCTTGCCTCCTTTCTCCACTTCTTCCGGCCGCTTAAGGCTCACCCCAGCCAGGCCATTGATTTTCAAGAGGTTGTAGAGTTCCTTGTGTCCTCTTCCTGGCTGAGGCGTCTGACCATTCGGGGGAAAGGTCGGCCTTTACTGCATTACCGAGTCTACCCTTGGAGATATCCGGAACCCAAGGTCCTTCTACGACCACTCTCCAGTTAACTGTGTTCAGTTACTCTCTTTCCCTTCACTCCCCAGTTTTAGGATTTTTGGAATTTTCTAACTTAAGTCTGGTCATCTAGGGCTTTTAAAGGCCAGTGCTGTTTGTAGCTTTGGAGCTCCCAGCTGCTTGTGATACTACTTGAGGTGTATTTAGTTTAAATGGGATGGTGATGTTTGGGTACAAATCTGGGTAAGAAAGGCCTAGGGCGACCTTTTCATTTTTATTAATTTCCTTCTGTTTAAGGAGACATGATGCATACTAGTGAATTTCCCCATTTAGTGGCTCTTTTCCACGATAGTACTTCTTATTTTTTAACACTCATTTCTTCCCTAAATGAAAGAATCAGTCATGACCAAGATATGGAAGAGAAGTCATCTTAGGTTAAATTTTAAAGTGTAAGTTTGGAAGGCTTGAAGTGATTTTTTGAATTGCAAATTAGTAAGAAAGAAGAAAAGTCTTCTCTTAGTTTGTGACTGGATTTAAATCATAGAGTTTGCTTTGTTTTGTTTTTGCTTGCTCTTCTCCTTTTTCCTATGATCCACTATATATCATGTCCTGAATTCTTTTTAAAGTTGCTAGCTGAGTGTTCCAGCCAGATGACTGCTGCTCTGTCTTCTGTTCATGTGGCCTTCACGCCTGGCTCTTGACCTGATGGCCACTGGCCTGGCTCTTGAAGGGCCTAACTGAAGAGGACACCCTATTGGGAGGCCCAGAGGAGAATTTGAGGGGCAGAACAGTGAGAGTCAGAAGGGCTTGGAGATTGATTTTGAGTGGGAGGTGGTTGGGAGCCTCCCTGGATGGATTTGGAAGTCGAAATTGTATTGGGAGAAGAAATAAGCCAGAGGGTGGGGTACTGTGTGTTTCTGGATAAAGTTAAGAAATTTGCTGGGAGGAGACCCGGTCTTTTTCCAAGCTGTGTTAATTTTTGCTGCGGGCCTTGTTTTTTCCTGGAATTTGGTTCCCTTTTCCTAACCTTTCACTCAGTGCAAATCACACTGAATTACCAGCTGAGTTTTTAAAACAATTTGAGGTAATGAGTCTTGCCCTTAAACTCCCAGAGTTCTTAAACTTCCCCCACTTTCAAGGGATTTGAAATCATTATTTTGCTAGAATGTAACAACAGAGATCACTTAATCACTCACCTGCCTACCTTTTTATAATAGAGTAATCTGGCATCAACCCAGATGGTATTAGAGGACACTCATCCAAATTAATTCTTCATTTGTTGCCTCCTCTTGTGGCACAAACTCTGGGCCTGGCACTGTGGTATGCTCTGGGGAAGTAAGGATGAATAAGACTCAGTCTCTATTTTCAAGTTTTAACCCAGTATTGCACACGATTTATTAGTACAGATGGGCAGGAATGGGTGAAATAGGAGCTCTTGGAGGGCTCAAGGGTCAGTTTTAGGAAAGATGAATCTTCTTAAGGGAGTTTGAAATATATCTGCGGGACAATCAGTGATTCACTTAGATTTGTGTCTTAGAAAGTTAGTTCTGGCTGCAAGGTGGAGAATGAATTAGAGTGGTAAAGACTGGAGAGAGGCTACTGTAGTACAGTTGAGAGATGGGTTAGGATAAGAGTTATGGGAATGGAGAGAGGTTAGGAAATCAAGTAGTTTAGGAATTAATGACTGACTGAATATAGAGGATGAAGAAGAGCTATTTCAGCCAAGGTGCCACCAGGAAGAGAGAGGACATTCTTAACTAGTGTACTTTGTAGCAGCTTTATTGGGGAATAATTAATATACAATGGCAAAAAGTATCTAATTTGAGAGGTTTTGTCATAGGTATATATCTATGAAACCATCATCACTATCAAACTGAAGAACATGTCTAACACCCCTAAATATTTCTTTTGCCCTTTGTAATCCCTTTCCATATAACCTTTGGATTAAGGATTTATTAAGGCTTATTAAAAATGAGATGTTTTCTTTTCATTGAATTTTTATAGGTCTTTATGTATTATTGTTTTAAGTTCTTAATCATGTATATGATTTCCAAATATTTTCTCTCCTTTTGATGTTTGTGTTTGCATTCTCATAACAGTGTCTTGTTTGAGAGCAGAGTTCCTCTTTTTTTTTTTTTTTTTTTAAATCAGGGATTGACCCCAGTGGCACTTAATCACTGAGCCATATCCCCAGAACCCTTTTTAATTTTTTAATTTTTTAATTTTGAGATAGGATCTTGCAAAGTTTCTTAGGGCCTTGCTAAGTTGCTGAGGCTGGCCTGGAACTTTCAATCCTCCTCCAAGTAATATCTGTTGAAATTACCAGGCATGTACCAGCATGCCATGGGAACAGAGTTCTTGATTGGTATGAGGTCTAATTTATCAATTTGGAATTTTGGTGAAGTTAGTTTATCAGTTTAATTTCTTATGGATCATATTTTTGGTGTTGCATGTAAGAAACCTTTGTCTAACTTGAGGTCTCAAATATTTTCTTCTGTTTGTTAAAGAAGTTTGGTTTTATATTAAATCTGTAATACATTTTAAGTTAACTTTTGTATTTGGCATTAAATATGGAACAAAATATTTTGCACATGGATAATCATTTCCCAAAAAATCCTTTTTACATTCAATTGCCTTTGCATTTTTGTTCAAAGATCAATTTTGCACATATATACACCCATATATATGCATATATATATGTATACACTTACACACACATGTATTAATATGGGTTTATTTTTGTCTGGTTCATTTGGTTCCATTGAGCACTATCTATTGTAATGTTAATACCACATAGTCTTAATGGATTTAGCTTTTGTAATAAGTGTTGAAGTTATTCAGTAAATTCTTTAACTTATTTTTTAAAGTCATTTTGGTTATTCTAGGTCCTTTAAAAAAAGCCCAAAATATATTTATATTTCAATTGAAGATTCATTGAACCCATATTTAATAGGAGTTGGAATCCATATCTTAAATATTGAATCTTCTGACCCATGGACACAGTATATCTGTCTTCCTTAATTTCTCCTGACAAAATTTTATAACTCTCAGTAGATAGGTCTTACACATCTTTGTCAAATTATCTGTAGGTATTTCATATTTTTAATGCTACTGTAAATTATATTGTCTTTAAAATTTTCAATTTCCAATTATTTGTGTATTGATCATGTATCCTGTAATCTTGTGAAACTACTTATTAGTTCCAATAGCTTTTTTGTAAATACCATCAGATTTTATCTGTAGGCAATCATGTCATCTGTAAATAAAAACAATTTACTTCCAGTGGGGGAAACTTTTTACATATTTATTTTTTTCTTGCTATGTTACTCTGACTGGGACCTCTGCTTTGCAGAGAAATAAAGGAAGCAAACATTTAGTCTCGTCCCTGTTTTTAGGTAGAAGCATTCATTTTTTCATCTTTAAGTGTTTTGTATATGTTGGTTGTATGTTTTGTTAGAAGTCCTTTATCAGGTTTAGGAAGTTTCATTCTATTCTTACGTTGCTGAGAGTTTAAAAAATTTTTTTTGGAATAATAGATGTTTTATTTTGTCAGTTGCTTTTTCTGTTAATTATGAAATCATGGTTTTTTATTTGTTGTAACTTTTTTTGTATTTCTACATTTTAATAGATCATACACAAATAGATTATAATCTCTCATTTTTTTATTATACATATTTCTGGGTCACATGGGTCATGCAGTTATACATGTACACGAGGTGATAATGTCTGTTTTACTCTACTATCATTCCTTCCCCCATACCCCTTCCCCTCCCTTCACTCCTCTCTGCATAATATAAAGTAACTGTATTCTTCCCTCTCCCCTCTCCCCATTTTTGTGAATTAGCTTCCACATATCAGAGAAAACATTCAGCCTTTGGTTTTCTGGGTTTGGCTTATTTCACTTAGCATGATATTCTCTAACCCTACCAATTTACCAGCAAATGCCAGAATTTCATTTTTCTTTAAAGATAAGTTATGTTCTATCATACACACACACACACACACACACACACACACACACACACACACACACACATTTTCTCAAATGTGGAAGGCTGGCTGTGTTTTTCTGTTTTGCTTATTTCACTTGCTGGTTCATCCATACTGGTGCACATGGCAGGATTTCCTTTTTAAAAACAGAGTAACATTTTATTGTATGCATGTACCACATTTTCTTATCCATCCATGTGTGGACATGAAAGTTGTTTTCATATTTTGACTATTGTGAATAATGCTATATTGAACATAGGAGTGTGAATATCTTTCCAGATTGTGATTATTTTTCTTTGGGACGTATGTTCAGAAGTGAGATGGCTAGATCATGTGGTGATTCTGCTTTGAATTGTCAAGGAACCTCCACACTGCTTCCCATAATAGCTGTATGAACTTACCTTCCCCAATAGCAGTGTACAAGTTTCTCATTTCTCCACATCCTCCTCAATGCTTGTTATCTTTTGACTCTTTGCAAATATTTTCTCACATTCCCCAGTTGCCTTTTTGTTTTGTTGATTGTTTCGTTTGCTGAGTATTTTCCCTATGTTTCCTTCTAGTAATTTTATAGTTTCAGGCCTGATGTGTACTCCTTTTTTTTTTTTTTTGCTGTACTGGGGATTGAACTCAGGGCCTTGTGTTTGCAAGGCAAGCACTCTACCAACTGAGCTATCTCCCCAGACCCCCTGATGTGTATACTTCTTTAGTCCATCTTGCTGGCAGTTTTTCTCTTTAGTACTTTGAATATGTCATTCTGCCTTCTCTTGATCTACACAGTTTACTGCTGAGAAATATACTGATATGCTAACAGAGTTTCTTTTGTGTGTGAGAAATTTCTTTTCTCTTGCTACTTTCAAAATTTTCTCTTTGTTTTTGATTATTGACTATTGGATTCTGTGTCTACCAGAAGGCTTCTTTGATTTGAATAAGTAAAAGATCCTTGTGGACCTTTTAGATTCATATATCTGAATGTCCAAATTTCTCCCAAGATTTGGAAAAATTTCAGCCATCGTTTCCTTTAAGCAGTATTCTCTCTGCACTTTTGCTCTTTTTCTGAAATTTCTATAATCTATATATTACTTATTTTGAGTGTGTCCCATAAATCTTGAAAGCTTTCTTCTTTTTTTTTTCTCCTCACTGACTGTATAATTACAAATCATCTGTCTTTGGGTTCACAGACGATTTCTTCTTCATCGAGTCTGCTGTTGATTGTTTCTAGTACATTCTTCATTTCACTTATTAGATTCTTCAGCTCTAAATTTCCAAATTTTTTCATTTTTTTGATTTCTCATTGTTGAAATTCTTGTTTATTTATGTATTGCTTTTCATATTATCTGTGTTCTGGTTCCATAAGGGGGAAGCTGAGGGCATTGATTTGAGCCCCCCCCCCCCCCTTTCTTGTACTGGAGATTGAACCTAGGGTAACTTAACCACTGAACCACATCCCCAGCCCTTTTTTGTATTTTGAGACAGAGTCTCTCTGAGTTGCTTAGGGTCTCACTAAGTTGCTGAGGCTGGCTTTGAACTCGAAATCCTTCTGCCTCAGCCTCCCCAGCTGCCGGGATTACAGGTGTGCACCCTGCTTCTGGCTTCTTTTTTAATTCAGACATTTGATACTATAAATTCCTCTCTAGGTATGGCTTTATTTGCACCCACAACTTGTAGTATCTTTTCATTTTTGTTGAGCTAAAATAATTTAAATTTTTTCTTCTTTGATCCCTGGGTCATTTAGAAGTATCCTCATCAGTTTCCAGATATTTGACAGTCTTCCATATATTTTCCTATTACCAGTGTACCATTTATTTCCATATAGTCACAGAACATCCTTTGAATAATTTGAATCCTTTTGATTTTTTGAGAAGTATATGACTGAGTTTATTCTGTCTTAAGAAATGTTCTATGTACATTTGATAAAGATGTGTATTCCGCTATATTTGGGTAGAGTGAATTTTTTTTTACCCATCAACTAGTTCAATTGGAATATTATATCCTTGTTGATTTTCTATTTTTTCTCTATCAATTTATTATAAATTTCTCCTTGCATTCCTATCAGATTTTGCTTTATGTATTCTGATGCCTGTTATTAGGTGCATAAATTGGACTGTTTGGTCCTCTTGATGTAACATTCCATTTATTTTTTCACAGTCTTTGATAATATTCTTTGCTCTGAAATTTATGTAGTCATGATTCTTGGTAAGAGTTTTGCTCTAAAACCTACTTAATTTGATGTTGACTTACCTACTTTGGTTTTCTTTTCATTGCTATTTTATGGTATCTCTTTTTTGTATCTTTTCTGTTTTTATATGTGTCCTTGTATTTAAAGTAGGGGTCTTGTAGGCAGCAGTTAATTAATTTAGATAACAAATCAAGGAATAATAATCTGTCTTGTAATTGGGGTGTTTATAGACTATATTTATTCAATATAATTATTATATGATTTTGTTCAAATACACCACCTAGCTATTTTATTTTTCCTATTTGTTCTGTTTATCCTTTGTCCCCTTTCCTTTGCTTTTCTGCCTTCTTTTAGGTTAGATTTTTTTTTAATGATTCCATTTTATGTCCTTTGTTGGTCTATTAGCTATTCCTTTCGGTGGGGGGGTCATTATTTTAGTTGTTGCTTTAGTGTTTATAGTACACACATTTATCTTACCAGAGTCTACCTTCGCATGTTATTGTAACCCTTAACATTTTGGATAGTTTCTATTACTATGCCTTGAAGGTCACTTTGTTTTCTGTATTGCCTAATACAGAATTAATTTTTCTTTACATACATTTTTCATTTCCAGAATTTCAACCTGAGTTTTATCTTTCCTGTCTGAACTTTTAAGTTCAGATTTTCCTCTAGATTTTTAAACTCTTGAAATACTGTTATACTAGCTATCTTAAATATCTACATTTACTAATTCTATCTAATATGTTAAGTCAGGTCAACATCCATTGATTTTTTTTTGTTTCGGATAGTTTTCTCCTTTGTATGCTTGATATTTTTGACAACAGACACTATTTTATTTTATTGGTGATGGGTATTTTTGTAAATACACTTGAGTTTTGTTATGGGGTGTGTGCAAGTTATTTAGGAACAGTTTGATCTATTTGGGTCTTGCTTTAGGCCTTTGTGGGGGACCACAGCAGTGTTCATCTAGGGCTACTTACTGAAGCTGAGGAACCCTGTTTGCATCAGACCCTGTGCATTGTGAAGTTTTCTAGTTTGACTTCTTTGAAAAGGTCTGTTTACAGCTCTGTATGAAGTCTGCTGACTGTTCTCCCCAGTGCTTCCTGGTGCTTCTGCCTCAGCTTCCTCACATGTGTACAGTGATCGGTGCTCTACTGAATGTTTGAGGGGTACTCTTTGCTGTTCTCCTAAATTCTCCCTCTGTGCAACTCTCCTTGTACTCTACCCAGACTCTAGCCTTCTGTCTTCCATAGACTTCCAGCTCTATCTCCTCCATGTAGGGAGACTGCTGGATTTTACCTTTGCCTTCTGCTGACATTTTCTAGGGATTCAGCCTGAGCATTGCAGGATTTATCTCAATTTCTTTTTTCTTATTTTTTCTTATTTTTTATCTGTTGGTTGCCTGATGGTCAGTTGTCTGAGACACATTTATTCCTATATTTTTCCTTTTTTATAAAAACTGGTGGAGGTAAAAAATGGTTCCTATAACTCCACTTTGGCTAGAAGCAGAAGCCTTCAACTAGAATTTTGAATAAAATATAAATAATAGACTATTTGAGGATGTTAAGAAAGGATTCTGAGATACCCAAGCAATAGCAATAATGGGAAACTTAAGTAAATTTAAGAAACATTTGGATCCATGTGAAGGTACTTTTGGTTAAAGAGTTCTACTGAACTCTTTTATTTTTATGTTTTACAGACTGCATTTTGATTCCTTGTACACAAATGGGGTTCAATTTTTCCTTTCTATGGTTGTGTACCATGTAGATTCATACCATTCATGTAATGATACATGTACATAGGGTAATGGTGTCTGTCTCATTCCACCATCTTTCATACTCCCACCCCCTGTCTCATTCCACCATCTTTCATACCCCCACCCCCTCTACCCTCTAGTTTCCCTTTATATAATCTAAAGTGAACGCTTA
The DNA here is from genome assembly GCF_902686455.1 of Sciurus vulgaris. Classification (NCBI taxonomy): domain Eukaryota; kingdom Metazoa; phylum Chordata; class Mammalia; order Rodentia; family Sciuridae; genus Sciurus; species Sciurus vulgaris. The sequence goes on from NC_136461.1 coordinate 47,890,138, forward strand.
AGGGAGAATACAGTGCTTGAATAAGAGCCCTTCAAAGCCCTCCTTTAAGAACAGGGGGTGTAGACCCCCAGGCTGCCTTTACTTCTCCTCTCAAGTATACATGTTCTTGATGTCCATGTGTGATGCTGGGCTGGAAGAGCCATTGACAAGTCCCTGCCTATGTTGCATCCAGAGGCCCTCCAGCAAATTAGCAAAAAGCAGGAGACCTACTATGTGCTTACTACACGCATTCACCTAGCATACCTCATCTCCACAGTGTCATGTGGGAATGTGGGTGATTAAAGATATCCTAGTTAAATATGTTAAATGCACCTTACTCCTTTCCTCTCTTTCTATTTTAGAAAAATGCCGTGGCATGGAGAACAGTTACAGGAACTAAAAATAGCATAGAGGAAAGAAGCCTCAATAGTAGGTCATGAGGGTCATCTCAAAACAGTTGAAGGGACCATCCACATAAAGGTGGAAAGGCTGTTCGAATGATCCTGTGGGAGAAAAATTCAGATGAGAAGATAGAAGTGATGCAGTGCATTGTTGAACTCAGTACAAGGAAGATCTTACAGTTTCTGCTCATTGTGAAAATTCAGACAGCACAGAGAGCAGAAGTGAAATGCCCTCCAGACCCCATATATTTCTTTTCCCTGGCACTGCAGTAAGCAGGTTTTTGTGTGTTTTTCCTGATGTCTTACCGGTTAGGTCTTTATACAATACCATGATTCTCAAACTAGCATCTCTCAGATCACCTGGAGGACTTTTAAAGCACAGACTCCTGAGCTGCTGGAGCTGGACTGTAGCCTGAGAATTTGTGTTTCTAGCCAGTTGTCTGGTGATATTGATGCTGTTTTTCTGAGACCATACTTTGAGAATCACTAAGACACTCTCCTTTTTAAAAAATAATACACATGGGGTCATATTAAGGGTACCCAAAGTAGATACTATTAAAATTTTAATTTTTTCTAATTTGTTGAGTATAAAATTATATTTGAATATTGTTTTGATTTATAGTCGCTGCATTATTTGCGAGGCTGAAGATTCACATTTTCTTTGTATTTGGCTTTCTATGAACTGTTGGTTGTATTCTTTGCATTACAGGAGAAATAACAATATGGCAGAAAGCACCAGACTTCCCTTTGAAGGGTGCTGGCAGTTTTGTAGGGTTGGGATATAGCATGCAGATGTGGGGAGGAAGGTTGGGGCTGGGGTAAAGAGTGGGCAGACAGGAGCAGAGCTTAGAGGTCCTCATGGGCCAAATAAAGATTTTGGGCTTTGAGAAGTAGCAATTGGTGTTCTTTAAGTTTATACTTCAGTGTATGACAGTTTTGATAGAACCTTTTGTGGAATGGCAGGCTGTCTTGTCTTCGTTCCCCAAGTCTAATGTTTAGTCTTCAAATAACTCCTTCTTAAGCCCTTTCTTTCATCTTGGGCTTTAAAGCCACCTGGTCATGTTTTATAAACAGGTAAAACATAAGAATAACCAAAGACCTTATGCACCTGCCTTGGTATTGTCTCTGAGGAAGGAGTTTTGCAAGATCTCTTGAAGAACGGACTTGGTGGCTTTATCTGATGGGATCCTGAATCCTTCCTGAATTTGCCTACATCCGAGGCAGTCTACTTTAGGTGGGTGAGTTCTTCTGTTGTTTTAATTTGAGTGAATTTCTGGGAAAAGCTATGGATTTCAGCCAATATGCTAATGATAATGGCATTGCTTTGTAGGTCTGGTTAGTTTTGTAAAGAATCATTTCATAGTTAATTATGTTAGCAAATCAACAGTAGCCTCTTGGAGAGGAAAGTAATGGGGGAGAGACTACATATATAATTTAAATTATTCAGAACTCAAAAGTAGGGTCAAGAATTCAGTTTAAAAAGAAGTCCATAAAAGAATAAATCACCAAGTTTGCATATATTTTCCCTGTTATGTATGTAACTTTATAATGGGCATGTAAGGGATTAAAATTAAATATCTTTGCGTTTGAAATTAGGAGACATCAGCCCCACTCTGTGCCTTTCTAACATTTTTCTGTTTCTGGACAGAAAACTGGGAAAACTTCAGACCCCAAACCTGCGCTTTTGATGAACTCAAGGAGGTCCATTGGATGTGGAAAAGATAGATTGACCCTGTTGGGGTTCAGTGATGCTTATCTGGGTGAACTCGCTCTCCCATCTTCCTTCTTATGCTAGTGGGACTTGTTGCCATGGAGGGAGACTACTCCAAAGAGGAGGGTGGGTGCATCAGCCACAAGCCATAGTGCTTCTAGAACTCTCTGGAGGAAGAGAGTCCTTAGGGTCATTTGATTTTAACAGGTATTTGACTATTCTACACATTAATAGTCTTCTCCTCCACAATCCAGGAATCCCCTATTACTGCGTTACATGACATGTGCTTCACTGTCCACGGATGTAGGATTTATTGAGACATAAGGTGATCCTTAGTAATCAGAGCATGGGGGAGGTATTTCTAATGTTCATGGAAGAAGGTTTCACAGGATTAATGGGCTTGAAATACCACTCCAAGTGTGTCCAGGATAAAGACACCTTGTTTACTGTGGAAATCTTGATCATTTCAGCAATGGTAGTTAGAATTTGACAGTGATTGAGACAAACCTAAATTTGTATGTGGCCTCTTCCTCCTCTGGGCTTTGTGACCATCAGTGAAGATTGATCCTGTCAGTATTTCAGCTTCTTCTTGTGTAGAACAACATATACCACTGTGGGTGTTGCAAACATGGACTCTCCTCTCCCATTCTCTGCAAAGGGAGGGGCTTGGGAGGGCAACAGAAGTGGACATCAGGAAAAGCAAGGAGTTTTTTTGTTGGAATCTAAGGGATGGACAGAAGAGATGGGAGGGAGTAAAGAAAGTTTTATGGAAGAAGGAGTGAGTGATCCAGTTTCTAATGAGCTCAAAGGGGATGTTTGTCTGCAGAGTTTGGGCTTTCTTCTGAGGAAAGGGGTTTTCATCTATAATTTCCTTAGGACCTGTGTTCTGCATTTGACGACAGTCATAGCTGATTTTGTATTTCCTCTGTTTTGCTGTCTCTGTATTGCCGGTGTGGCTCTTGGAAGGTAGTAGTTTTGGCCACCAAGCAAGGCTGGATCACCACCCATCCAGGGCTGGCTCAGTTTTGATCCCTGCGGCTGCCACTTTATGAGGCAGAAATGGGGATTTGGGGAATTTTGACTTTTCTTTTGGAATCCAACTTCAAATGTTTAAAAAATAGCCAATTTTTCTACTGTTCTTATTGATTTAACACTTTGCCTTTTGTCTGATTATGTTTATTCTTAAAAATAGGCTCAGTACAAAACCTAAAGACCCTCAAAGCCCCCCAAAATAGGCTGGGTGTGATGGCACATGCCTGTCATTCCAGCACTTTTGGAGACTGAAGCAGGAGGATTATAAGATGAAGGCTAGCCTCAGCAACTTAGGTAGGCCCTAAGTAACTTAATGAGATCCTATCTCAAAGTTTAAAAAAATAATAAAAAAAAAAATGGATGGGGAATGTAGCTCAGAGGTGAAGTGCCCCTAAGTTCAATCCCCAGTACAAAAAAAAAAAAAAAAAAGCCCTGGTTGAATCAGAACTGCTGGAACAGTGAATTGGTCCCATCGTTGACTAACTTCTTTCTGTGGAGAAAGGCAGAGCTGGGACAGGGTGCTTGGTCCCTAAAATGTGGATGGCCGTGCTTCTAGTGGCAACATGGTGCTGCTCTCCACCATAGACAGTTTTACTAGGTGCATTAGGCTTGGCTTGAAATAGGTATACTGGAAATAAGGAATCACCCTTTGATTTTTAAAATTCAGATTTTTTAAAATTCGGATGTATTTTGAGGGGGGTACTGGGGATTGAACTCAGGGGCACTCCACCACTGAGCCACATCCCCAGCCCTATTTTGTATTTTATTTAGAGACAGGATCTCACTGAGTCTCTTAGTGCCTTGCCATTGTTGAGGTTGGCTTTAAACTCTCCATCCTCCTGCTTCAGCCTCCTGAGCTGCTGGGATTACAGGCATGCGCCACGGCACCTGACTCAAAATTTAGATCTTGACATTTAGTCTATTTAGGCTGCTATGACAGAATATCATGAACTGGGTGGTATTTGTATCTCTCAGTTCTGGAGGCTGGGAAGCCCAAGGTCAAGACTCTGCAAATTTTGGTATCTGGTGAGGACTGGTTTTTGGGTTGCTGACTTCTCCCTGAGTTCACACATGGTGGAAGGAACAAGCATCTCTCCTGAGCCTCTTACATAAAGGTGCTAGCACCACTCCTAAAAGCTCTTCCCTTATGACCTAATCAACTCCCAAAGGCGCCAATACCATCCGCACATGAATGTTGGGGAACATTTAGACCCTAGCAACATCCCCTGTCAACTCTTAAAAAATCAGAGATCAAACATGTTTTAGCTCCCTTTACCTAATGTCCTGGCTTAGAGAAAACACTTAATATTTGTGTATTGGAACTCAAGCTCTTAGATGTGGTAAGCACACCCAGGAACAGGTAATACATGTTGTAGGACTGAGGTGTCAGGAGGTGATTTGACATTGGGAGCAGAGGTTTCCAGATGTGAGCGAGTATTCCAGATTTGAGCGGGCAACCCTCAGAATAGAGGAGGGAGTTTGTTGGTGTGTTCTGTTTTTGTTTGATATCTGGGTTTTCTTCTGGGGCTTTGAGAACTAACAGTTTCATTATCTGTTCCTTCTTTGCCTTATGGACTTTTCCTGGGCAGGAAGAATTTGGTGGAAAATATTTGTTGACCAAAAAATATGTCTGCTTTTCCTTTCTTTCTCCTTTTTCTTTCCTTCCCTTCTTCCCCTTCCCCCAAAGCAAGGATTTCTGTTTCTTATTCTCTGAATTATGCCATCTTCTACTTACTTAGTTCCTTTCCTCCTCGCCCTATTCCTCCCTTCCTTCTTTCCCTCTCCGCACTATATTTTCTTTGCCCTTCCCACCTCCTCTCCTCCTCCTCAGACTCTAACTTGCCCTCGATCTGCCGCAGGCCAGGTCCTCTGTGAGTCGTGAGTGCCAGACATCAGTGATGAGTAAAATATCGTCTATCCCACTTGTCTAGATTAGGGTTGGGTTCAGCTTCTTAGCAGCTTTCAGGGATGGTTTTACTGTTGTTTCCTTCTCTCCCCCAAACCAAAAGTCTGAGGAAGAATGGAGAAGGGTAGGACTAGAGGAGACAGAGGGAAAGTACCTGTTAGCAAGCTGCTTCATTTTTTTTTTTAATTTGTTTTATTTAGTTGTACATAATAGCAGAATGCATTTCGATTCATTGTATACAAATGTGGTACAACTTTTCATTTCTCTGGTTGTACACAATGTAGAGTCACACCATTCCTGCAATCATACATGTACATAGGGTAATGACGTCTGTCACCTTCTACCGTCTTTTCCACCTCCTGCCCCCTCCCGTCTCCTCATTCCCCTCTGCCCAATCTAAATTTCCTCCATTCTTCCCTCACACCCTCCGCTGCCTGTTACAAGCAAGCTGCTTTTTTTTGCCATGTGTATTGCAGGTAGAGCATCCCATCTCAACATTTTAGAGCAGTGAGATTTGTATAAAGTGGTAATAAATCCTTTCAGTTAAGGAGCCTGAAGTGGGCAGACTATTTGTTGCTTATCTTTATCTTCCCAATCTTTCCAAACCTCTGATTACAGTATAACCAAATAATAAATAAATTGTGTGAGGCTCCGGTATATGAGTTACCAGCAGAGTACAAAGGTCAAAGTTGAAAGAGGGTTTTGAATTCCTCCTGATTCCTGGGACACTGCTTCTATAGACACTGTTACCAACCAAGTCCATTCCAGAGGAGTAGCTCTTTAAGAAATAGGCTTGAAGGTAAGGTGAACTTACCCACTTTGGAAGGTTGTAATCCTGGACCACCATCTAATTGCTACTAGGTTATGTAGGGGGAAAAAGAAGGAAACAAGAGCAGCATGGTCCCCAGGTGTTCGATGTTGGGCAGGGTATTTGTAGTGTTTACCCCCCTTCTGAGGATTGCTGAGACAGTTTGGCAAAGAACAGCCTCGATTTCCAGGTTCCTCTTTCCTTTTCTTGCATGGCATTCGGTCAGCTTGCACATTTGATGGAGAGTCAGCTGTGAACTCTGTGGTTTCCTGCGGCACATTTCTAATAATATTTATACAGGCCATTATTTAATGAACTGTTTAAATATTTATCATACAGAGCTGTTTTTTGATCATAAATAGGGGCTCAAAGTCAGCACAGCCCCTGCTGGGACTCGGGAAGAGGGCCATTTGAGTCCTTTGGAACGTCTGAGGAGTGAGGTGTGTCTCAGGACGCATGTGCAACACAGCTTGAATTTTCCTCTAGTATTTTACTTCTCCTGGCTGTCCACAGTCCATGTCCTTACTTCTGTCCTCACCTTCCTTTACCCCTGACAGCATTTTTCTTTCTAGAGTATTCATCTATACCTAAAAAGAAGGAAATGGAACCAAAGTTCCAACTATTCCCATTCATGAAAAGGCTTTGGAATCACATTGAGTGGCCTGGAATCCCAGCCCCCTGCCTCTGTGCTGTGTGACCTTAACCAGCTCCATCTCTGAAAACCTCAGTTACCTTAACTGGAAATGGGCTCCCATCTCAGGATTGTCACAAGGAGCAAATCAAAATCGTGACATTGTGCAGGTGATTTACAGAGCAAAGTTCAATAGATATGAGTTCATGCTGTATTTGTCATTGGTGGTGTTATTGAAGAAGTCACCAAAGGATTTGATTTTCAGTTTTAACTCGGTGTTGTGGAAGGAGTCCCAGACTTACCCTCAGAGGCTGCGGTTGAGATCCTGGTCCCGCTGTTTATTCTTTGTGTGACTTTGGACAAACTGCTCTCATCCCACTAGCACATAAAAAGGTGACAGGTTTGCCCACCTGATTGGGTTCCCTGCATGTGATGAACACATTTGTGAAAGTGATTGTCACAATTGAGAATCCTAATCCTTTTCTTTTCAGAACAAACTAAAAAGGGGAATAATGTTTTCCTTTCTGCAGAGGTGCTGGTTGAATAGTTTGGAGTCTAGGACACAGCAGACAGTGCATGTGACTCAGGAACAAAGGGCAGAGACAGGGATAGCAAGGGATCTGCATTGCAGAAAATCCTCTGGCTGTGTTTTTGTAACTTATGGTAGGATTTCAGGGAAGCTGCCCCAGGGCTTGAACCTCCCTGCTTTCAGGTTCCAGGTGTAGAAACAATCACAAAGAGATTACTTAAAATTATAGCAGTGGGGAAAACGGTGAACCTGAAAGATTTAATTAGGATCTTTTTTCTTAGAAAAACATGACCTCAGGGATTTGTGGAAACACTGCTAGGAGGGTCTGATGCCCTTGTTCCTGTAGGGTTGAGTCTTTTCCTGGAGGTAACTTGATGGTGCATTATGGAAATGGAAGCATCCTGGGTTGTGGAGGGGTCAGTCTCTGAAGATGGACAGTGTGGGTTCTGAGATAGCCAGCCATAGACACAGTATGCATGGGCGCGTAGCAGAGATCCCTAAGAGTGCAGGAGGATCAGAAAACAGTAGAGCATACTGAGAAAGGCTGGGAGCTTGGGCATGAGAGCTGTTGGCATGCTAGCATCCATTAAGGAGCACTCCCTGGGGACCTATGCAGTGGAGACAGTGGGAAGTCAGGAGGGGGAATCCTGAGTAAAGTAAGGAGGAGTATGTAGTTGGTAGAGGGGAGGTGGAATAGCTAGCTGGGTCAGTCCTCTTCCTGTTTGCAGATAAAGAAACTGAGGAAGCTCTGAGCCAACACAGCCTTCCAGTTTTGTCAGTGACTACCTTTAGCAGGGTGCCCGGTGCCTGGCGAAAGACTTAATTCTTAAAGCCTCAGAAGTCACTGATTCCAAGCTGCACTGTTTCATATACCACAAAGGAAAAGCTACCAATTGATTGTAAGATACTCTTGGTTACAGGATTCACTCTGATTTCATAGAAGCTAAATGAGAAAAAATTAGTAGTTTAGAATTAATAAAATGTAGTTGTAAGCATTAAAGAAATATTGGTTAATTAGATGACCGAGGCATAGAAAAATTCGAACAAAAAAAGCGCAGTAGTGTACACAGTCATGTGCTGCATAGTAGTGTTTTGGGCAGTGAAAGGCTGCATGCAGGACAGTGGTATGCCACTCAGCCTGGGCGTATGGCAGGCTATGCCATCTAGGTTTGGTTAAGTACACTATGATGTGTGCACAACAATGAAATCAGTCAACATGTTTCTTAGATCTTGTCCCTATTCTTAAGTGACAGATGATATATAAACACGAACTTAGGAATTCAAGCTATTAAAACATGACCCTCCTCATCCTTGTTTTTCATTGATTCACTGATTCAGTTATTCAGTAAGTAATTATTGAAAACCAATTATATGCCAGACACTGAACAAGGAGCTAGGGATGTAGAAATCAATAAGTTCATTTTTTTTTTTTTTTTCCAGGTTTAGACCAGTAAGGGCGACAGACCCAGAAACAACAACAACAAATTGCCATTCAGAGTGGCAAGTTTTAAAAGAAAGTGGGGGCACAGCACTGCATGGCATGCTTCATATGTGTGTAAATCACGGGGAAAGGCAAGGACGTCCTCCCCAGAGAGGGGATGACTGGGCTGGGTCTTCCAGTGTGAGGCCTTGGTCACCAGACAGATAGGAGAGGAAGGAATTAGGGAAGAGGAGAGACACAGCAGTGTGGAGCACTCTGTCCCCCGGGGGTTGTGAGGGTGCATGGAGTTTGGAGGGAGAAGGGGCAGACCATGTTGGCCGTAGCGGGAGGAAGCTCCTAGAGTGCAGTCACGTCACACTCAGGCTGTGTCACAGCCCAAAGCTGATGGTGTTCTGTTGTCCTGAGAGAGGGACCACTGGCAGGAGGGGTGGAGAGTGAGGCAGGGTGATCTCTGCTTCAAACTGAGCAGCTCTGCTTTGATCTCCTCTATTTAAGTTTTCATCAAGTAATGACTTAAAGAAAAGACATGCTGTTGCATGAAGGAAGGAAGGAATGGTTTGACAACTGTGCTCGTGGTCGGTCACATGGACCCTCCAAGGGATGAAAGTGAGGGAGGGGAGATGAGAGCACACCGACCAGGGCCCAGTTCGCTGTCTGAAGCTCAGGTGGAGGGGTCGCAGACATGAGGACTGCAGCGCCCCATCTTCATCTGCCTGGAGCCAGAGCCAAAAGGAGGAGAAGCACAGTTGGGGAATGATTGTAACTAAGTCAGAAGCAATCACTATTAACGAAGTTGGTTTTTTTCTTTTTGTAAAGTTGGGATAAATATCCAGGAAGCAGTAACTGAACATCTGCTAACTGCCTTTGTTTTAGAATCCCCATGAGTGTCTTGGCCAAGGAAACATTATCTTTCTGAAGTTGAAGGGCATAGCATGCTGCACAGGTTAAAATTGGACTCCCACACCAAGCTCACCTGGGGAGCTGCAGCATGTGTCCTGGCCGGTCATCTCGGGAGCTGGCTGTGCTCTGTGAAAGGCCAGTCTGGAAATGAAAGGCCCTTTGAGATTTCTGTGTATCACAGGCTAATCTGACCAATGGGAACTAGAACAGCCACCAGGGCCAAGGAATTCCTGTGCGTTTTCTGGTCAGATTTCCTTGTAACTCATCAGGGGTCTGTAAGGAAAACAGATTGTCTAACAAATTCCTGATCCTGTCTCCCCTGGGGCTGCTTCCCAATTCCTAGTCACTTCACGACATGGCTGCAATATATTTGCCTCTTCTGCAAACTGATACTGCAAGCTGTTAAGAAAGAAAGGAAAGAGCCTTAAACATGGAATTGCACAGATGTGGGACTTTAAGTCCACGAGTAAGGTTGAGTAAATTCCTTCACTTCTCAGAGACCTGTTTTCTCATCAGTGTAATATTTTATTGTTACAATAATGGACATTTACTATTTATGAGTGCATGGACCCAGCATGAAGCAAAAAGTAACTTACCTCATGGAGTCTCACCTCGTTCACCTGTTCAACAGAGATTTAAATACACTCCCCTTCTAGAGTCATAGTGCTCTACTGCTCCCAGATTTTGAGTTCTCCTATACTCTCTATTTGCTGTTATCACACTCGTCACCACTTTGATTAGTTAGGTAGCTAAATGCTTCATGTGATTCCTTTCAATGAATTGAAATGCCTCATCCAAGGCTGTGTCTCACTTGTTCTAGCTTTGTGTGTATAGAAACTTTTGTTGGACAAGTAAATCATTAATGGCCACCGCTTAGATAGCTACAGTCCCTTTCATGTCCACCATCAAGACATTCGGCAGGGGTCTTTGCAGATCCACTGGTCCTCATGTCGTGTTTGCGTTTGCTCACCGCAGGTGGAGGGAGCATGATGTCTGGAGAACAGGAGCCACGCAGCTACTACGTGGGTGTGGATGTTGGAACAGGCAGTGTCCGTGCGGCTCTTGTGGACCAGAGAGGGGTCCTTTTGGCCTTTGCAGACCAACCAATTAAGAAGTGGGAGCCTCAGTTCAACCACCATGAGCAATCCTCTGCGGACATCTGGGCTGCGTGTTGTGTTGTCACAAAGGTATGGGTAAAGATGTGGCGTCCCCTCCTAGCACCCGCTCCCATGGCTGAACGTTTACCTCATGTCCATGGGATGTGGTGGACTATGTTGGGGTAACTAGAAATGCAGAGCTGAGCGCCACGTAGGCCTTGCCTCCCAGGAGCTCACAGTGTAGTGGTACAGACTGATACACAGCTGAAATATGACGTGATCCATGTCAGGAGCCAAGTAACTGTGGCTGGCGCTAACCCTGAGGGGACTCTGGCAAGAGAGTAGAGGGTGAGGAAGCGCGAGATGTGACCAGATGTGGAAGAAGCCACAGCTAGGATCATAGCTGATCTCTTCTGTGCCTTTATTGTGTGTAAAATGTGTCAACGTGCATTGTGAGGTTGAACCCTCGTGACACTCCTGAACTTAAAGTTTCGCTTGTACTATACCATCCCCGTTTTATTTTCATTAAAGAAGAAATGGAGATACAGAAAGTTAGGTAACGTACCTAAGTTCATGTATTTGGTAACAAGCAGAAACAAGACAGGAATCTAAGAAGGCTGTGCTCTTATTAACAATGGACTCTCCTGCCTTCCAAGTGCAGGGGACAAGTGTGGGGAACTGCATGTGGTTTAGAGGGAATAGCATGTGCAAGTCATGGTGTCATGAAAACATGGTGTGTCCTGAGAAGGCAAGGAGGTTGGGTCAAACCAGAGCAAATCTAATATGTGCTAGACAGATGTTCTTCTTGAGTGGCCTTGGGTTATATTTAGCATGCTGGCTTGGCTAAGGAATTGATGCGAGACAGCACTTGTTCACATTTAAAGTTTCACTTATTGGTTTGCCTTTGTATTCTAGTAATCAGGAATATCAGATGTCCTTTTATCTTTTTTTTTTTTTTTTTCCCAGATGAAAAATAAAGTCCTGGATTCCTTCTTATCCTTGTTCCTAGTTAGGTTCCTTAAATATTCATGAGGTGCTTGGTAATTTGCAGATGGACAATTCACCATTCTGTCCGTATTGATCAGTCTGTTTAAACTTTCATGAGCTCTGGGCTGCTGTTAGTGCCCCTGGAGAAGAAGGCAGAGAGAGGTGGGGGTGGACAGCAGGGAGCATTATACAGGAATAGAAGAGGGGCATCTTATCTTCTGCCTGGTTAATTGTCCTCCTCTCTCCTCCTCCTCCTCCCTGGCCTTGGTAAGAGTATTCTGCTTTTTGCCCTTGGGTCTCCTTTGTTCTTCTAACATATAGCCTTCCTTGCCATTAAGGAAATCATCAAGAAGAAAATATAATCCCCTGATGAAGAGCTCCTTTACAAAAGGTCTACTCTAAGTACAGCTTGGTTTAATGGTAGAGTTTTAATCATCTCCCAGTGGCGACAGACTCATCATCAGCTAGATCCCGTTAGCCCCATAAGTGCTGTGGGCACTTGTCCTTCGTGATGCATCTCACCACAGCAACCTGAGTAAAGCTCTTGATTCTTGGCTATTCCCCTCACATGGAGTATGGATCTGTGGCCAGATGCCAGAGCCCCAGGATGAGCATGGCACATCTATTTGGGGACATCATGGTGGGTGGAAAGTAGTGTGCTACAGGACATACATCCTGGGACCGGACTGCCCAGATGGACATCCCAGTTGTGAGCTTGTGATCTTGGACAAGTTACTTCATGTTAGTTACCTCAGTTTGCTTACCTATGAAATGGGATTGGTAATAGATCTCCATAGAGTTACTGTGAGGATTAAATAAGTTCATGCATATAAAAATGCCATAATGGTATCTGGAAATAAGCCATCACTGTGTTTCCTATGGTGATGGCGATAACAACAAAAATGAGTAGACTGTGGAGGAGAATGGAATTATGTAGCTTGGCGGTAAAACACCCCAGGCTCAATCCCCAGAACAAACAAACAAAACAAAAGAATAACTTTCTAAGATAAAATCCTGAGTAGTCAGAAGTCCATGGGGAGACACGGGTGAGAATATTCACCCATTACCCTCTATTTGGGGCTCCTTCTATGTAAGCACTGCCTTAGGGCAAAGGGTGGCCCAGCACATCCTGGCCTGTCTTCTCTTGAACTCCAGCAAGTTGAGGGCAGTTATTTACTTCCTGTTCCCTAGTTTGTTCACATTGTGAGAGGTGATTTTCTCCCTCAGTTGAAATAATAATAAAAATAATAATAATACTATGATGATGAGAATAATGACAGCCTACAATTGTCACTCATTAATTATGTTCCAGATACTACACAGGGTCCTTTATATCCATCACTTCATTTTATCCTTATAAGTATCTTTTGAGGTAGCTTTTATTCTTGTCTTAAAGATGACAAATAAAAGGGCTTTGAAGAGATTCAGTAGCCATCAGAGTTCTCTAAAGAATGAGAGCAAGCACGGGGGTGCTGCTCTAGCCATTACTGCTGGCTGTGCTCTGCGCCTTGTCCCTCTCTCCAGTCACATCTCCTTACGTGGCGCATGCCTGGGAATTACGTGGGGCAACTTGAAACATGCGGGACTTGCTGCAGAGTAGGGCACCAGGCACTGATGTACAGCCATGCTGAACTGCATTGCCTTTTCCTGGCTGTGTGCTCATGCATGAGATGTGTGCCCCTAAAGTTGGCAGGTTAGATGTGGGCCCATATCTAACACAAAAAATTCTGTGGAAACACACAAGTCCTAGAGGATATGCATTTGTCCCTGATTAAACATTGTCCTTGAAACTAGCCAGAGCAATTAGACAGACCAAAGAAATTAAATGGATATGAATAGGAAAAGAAGAACTCAAACTATCACTATTTGCCGATGACATGATTCTATATTTAGAGGATCCAAAAAATTCCACCAGAAAACTTCTAGAACTCATAAATGAATTCAGCAAAGTAGCAGGATATAAAATCAACACTCATAAATCTAATGTATTTCTATTCATAAGTGATGAATTCTCTGAAAAAGAAATTAGGAAAACTACCCTATTCACAATAGCCTCAAAAAAATATATAATACTTGGGAATCAATCTAACAAAAGAGGTGAAAGACCTCTACCATGAAAACTATAGAATATTAAAGAAAGAAATTAAAGAACACCTTAGCAGATGGGAAGATCTCCCATGTTCTTGGATAGGCAGAATTAATATTGTCAAAATGGCCATACTACCAAAAGAGCTATGCAAATTCAATGAAATTCCATTTAAAATTCCAATGACATTCCTCATAGAAATAGAGAAAGCAATCATGAAATTCATTTGGAAGAATAGGAAACCCAGAATAGACAAAGCAATCCTTAGCAGGAAGAGCAAAGCAGGAGGTATCACAATACCAGACCTTAAACTAGACTACAGAGCAATAATAATAAAAACAGCATGGCATTGGCACCAAATTAGACAGGTAGACCAATGGTACAGAATAGAGGACACAGAGACAAACCCACATAAATACACTTATCTCATACTAGACAAAGGTGCCAAAAACATACAAGGGAGAGAAGATAGCCTTTTCAACAAATGGTGCTGGGAAAACAGGAAATCGATATGCAGTAAAATGAAATTAAACCCCTATCTCTCACCCTGCACAAAACTCAACTTAAAAATGGATCAAGGACCTAAGAATTACACCAGAGACCCTGCACCAAATAGAAGAAAAAGTTGGCCCAAATCTTCATGTTGACTTAGGACCAGACTTGCTTAATAATACTCCCAAAGCACAAGAAGTAAAAGTAGGAATCAACAAATGGGATAGATTCAAACTAAAATCTTTTTCTCAGCAAAGGAAACAATCAACAACGTGAAGAAAGAACCTACAGAGAGGGAGAAAATCTTTGGCACATGCACTTCAGGAAAAGCACTAATCTTCAGAATTTATAAAGAAATCAAAAGACTTTACACCAAGAATACAAATAACCCAATCAATAAATGGGCTAAGGAAATGAACAGACACTTCACAGAAGATCTACAAGCAATCAACAGATATATGAAAAAATGTTCAACATCTCTAGTAATAAGAGAAATGCAAATCAAAACTACCCTAAGATTTCACCCCAATTAGAATCTCTGTTATCAAGAATACAAGCAACAATAGGTATTGACGTGGATGTGGGGGAAAAAGGTACACTCATACATTGCTGGTGGAGTTGCAAATTTGGTGCAGACACTCTGGAAAGCATTATGGAGATTCCTTAAAAATCTCAGAATGAAGCCACCATTTGACCCAGCTACCCTACTCCTTAGCTTATACCCAAAGGACTTAAAATCAGCATACTATAGTGACACAGCCACATCAATGTTTATAGCAGCTCAATTCACAATAACCAGATTGGGGAACCAACCTAGATGCTCTTCAATAGATGAATGGATAAAGAAATTGTAGTATATATATATACAATGGGATATTATTTAGCCATAAAGAAAAATAAAATTTTGGCATTTGGAGATAAATGGATGGAGTTGGAGAATATTAGGCTAAGTGAAATAAGCTAATCTCCCAAAACCAAAGGCTGAATGATTTCTTTGATAAGTGGATAAGGGTTGCAAGGGGAAAGGGAAGAATGCAGGAAGGATGGATTGTGTAGAGGAAAATGATGGGTGGGGAGGGGGCAGGGGGAAGGAAAGATAATGGAATGAGATCAACATCATTACCATATGTATAGTACACTTTGTGTACAGAGAAATGAAAGTTGTACCCTATTTGTGTACAATGAATCAAAAAAAAAAAAAGATCTGATTTTTTAGAACCACAAATCTTAATCATTCCAATAAGGCAGGTAACATTGCGAATTTAGTGTATGATTAGGTCTGAATTTCCATTAGGAAGAAGGAAAAGATAAACTGGAAGAATCCTTTAGCTGACAGACATTTGTCAAGCGTCCTTCTTTTATTTAATCTGCAAACATTTTTTGAGCACCGACTACGTACTTAATACTTCTTAAGCCCTGGTACCTATAGGGAAAAGAATACAAAAAGTTCTCTTCTCCTATTAAAGTTGAAATAGCTTTTATCTGCATGGAAAGCAAACAAAAACAAAAACACTTATGAAGTGAACGAGGTAACATTCGTTCTGGGTTGGTACCTGCTACATGAGAAGAGGTTGTGGGAGGAAGAGGGCCAAAGAGAGAGGTATCCATATGGGACTGAGCAATAATGTTAACTTCTTACATTCATAGAACTATTAAAGTTTACGTAGCACCTTCATATTTGACTATATTTGACCATCTTTACGAATTAAGTAGGGAAGGGGTTATTATTTCCCTTTTATAGGTGAGAATTAAAATTGAGGGCCAGATGGTTAAGTGATTCTCCCAAGGTCACCCAGATAGCATGTGACAAGCCTGGACCCAGACTGGTTAAATGCATGCATTTTTTTCACCACCAGCACCATAGACCTTTATCTTTTGCCTGAACTATTTTAAGCCAGCTGATGTCCTTGTATTTGCTCTTCCCTTCTCTGATCTTTTCTTGGCGACTGGAATGATTTTTTTTCTTGAGTGCTAAATTGATCATGTTGCTCTTGTGCACTGCCTTGAGGGCTTCACATTCATGTCTGGATAGAAGTAGAATCTGGGACCTGCCTGCAGGGTGCTTCTGGTCTGGCCCTGACCTGCTGTCCTGCTCATCTCCTCGTACTTCTTCTCTCTGTCTGGGCTCCAGCCACACCCTTCAGCCTTAGACCTCCACACTGATCACCCCTGTCTGTACACTCTCCCTGCCTTCCACCAGCACACCTGAACTACAGTGCTGGCAGAGGGACACAGGAAAGGTGACCCTGAGAGACTCTGGAAGGAAGGTCTCCTGGGACTTGGTGAAGTGAAGAAGGCATCGAGGCAACATCAGAGTTTCAATTCTTGGAAGAACATTGGGGTTGCTGACATAAATGGAAGGCTTTGGCCTCTGGTTCCTTGCCTTACCATCCAGGGACAGCACCGTACCTAAGGTAGGATGCTGGGTAGGTATCAGGTCAGGACTGGGTTTATGCATTTCTCCAGTCCCTAGAGTAGGTTTTGCACAGTTGATTGCCACCACAGACTTCCACGGAACATGTACCCTGCATAAGCTGTGTTAGTCCTCCTCGCTGTTCCCACCTCAGGGCCTTTGCAGTAGCTTTTCCCCTGCCAGGCTCATTCCTCCCCAGGATCCACAAGGTCTTCTCCTGGCTCCTTCAAAGTCTTCCTCAAATCTCATATTCTAAGTGACCACTTTCCCTCTCTGGCACTCATGATCCAATATACACTTTCTGTATATTATAGCTGCACTACATAGGTTAGTTGATCTATTGGTTATTGTCTATCCTCACTGAAATGTGATATCCAAAAGACCAAGGATTTTTAAAAAATGTTTTTCTCTCCATTGTTTACCAGATACCTAGAAGAGAGCACAGCGTGGCCTTAGAAGCGGCTCGATTGTATTTTCTGAGGACTGACTAAGTGTGGGTTGAAGTGTGTAGGCAACAAGGAAGGATGAAACTGAGGGAATGGGGATTGTGTAACTCCATGCCAAGCCCTGAAGCTGACAAAGGCATTCAAATCCATGTTTAAAGGAGTACAGTACCAGCCATGCAGACTTGTGTTGCAAGCTGGATTCTGTCTGAGAGGCTCTAGGATTTGAACCTTACTCTAAATAGAGCTAAAGATAAAACCAGGTATGCACGTGACCCTCTGGTTCTCAGTGTGGAAGGTTTTCTAAGACATACCATCTCCCCACCCAATATGGCAGAGCTTGCTGATTTAAAACACATGAATGATTGAACCAGTTCCCACAGAGAGAACAAAGAGATGCATAATCCTTTCCCCAAATATTTGTTCGCTGCCCCAGAGCTATGAGTTGACAGTTGTTCAACATGGACCAGGTTACCAAATGAGTCTGCAGAAATCTCCTTCTCTGGAAATTCTTTAGAAGAGCAATGTGCTTTCTCTCTAGCCAGGGACATTCTCTTGATGCCAAGTTGTACGGGGTGAGTTTACTAAGCTGCTTTCTTTTCCCATTAATAAGAATATAAATAATAATCCTCAGGTCACCGGGTCAAGCTCCAGGGAACTTCTGGGTAGTGTGACCCTGACAGCCATCTTTCTGGGATGGTTTAGATGGTTTAGGAAGGCTGGAGTATGGGGGTGGCCCTCAGCTCTGGATAAAAAGGACTGTAAGGCATTTTCCATAAGTTTTTTGATTTATTAAGTTTGTATTAAGTTTGTAAAGTTAGTGTAAGGCTGGGGAAGTAATAGTGGCTACCTAGCTAAATCAGGTTTAAATTCTTATTGCCATTTTTTTTTTACTTCCTTGTGAATGGTCTGTGTTTTAGAGGTGGAACCATTAAGCCTCTGTGCCGAAAAGCCATGATTTCGATGTAGAACTCCATAGGTCTTCACAGGGCATTCATAAAATAGATAGAAGAAAACATTTTTCTCCATGCTACTGGAGGGTTACTCCCAGCGTAAACTCTCAGATCTGGGTCCATGCAATATTCTAATGCTGTTCTCCTTGCCTATTGCTTTTATATGTGCTTACTGACACATAGCATGCTGTACTTTGTACATAAAAATATTCTACGCACACAAGAAGACCCTGAGTGATTTTTCTATGCTGTACATTTCCTACCAAGTTGTACAGGATGCACATTGCTTGAATCCTGTGACCCTCACCTGGGTTGTGCCTCCTACCCTTAGGAAGCAGTGTCAGAAAGGCAATGAGATCAGAGCAGGAGTGGTGGAGCTGGGACCAGGTAGCTCTTTGAACACCACCTATTGTGTCTGTTTCTATTCCAGTGCTGTCAAAGATTTGGAGTTGTGTTGAGTCATCTACATTTTCTTACCAGTTCTTCTTTTGACTCACTGCAGACCTGTGCACAACAGGCTTAACCATAGCAAATGTGCACTCCATGGGCACCGGGGCTAAAAGGGCCACGCAGCAAGTAGAAGTTAGGGCTGGCTCAGAGACTGATTAATGTCCCACATGTTCAACCAGGATTGGAGGCAGCCAGATTACCCTAATAAAAGCTGCTGTTTATTGTGCACTGAGTGCCAGATGTTGAGCTAATCACAGTGTATTTTGCTGAATTCTTGTAACATCATTGGGAGATGCAGATATAGGCAATAGCTTTCTGCAACCAAGGAAACAGTTGTGTGCCTTTCTGGAGTCATATTGCTAAGTAGCAGAGCCAGGCTTTAAGGTAAAGTTAGTGTAAGGCTGGGGAAGTAATGGTGGCTACCTTGTTGAATCAGGTATAGCTACTCAGGAGTCTGTCCTCAGTGCCATTGGTCTTAACTGCCATCCACTGATTTCCAAGCCAGGTTGGAGGGACATTTCAGGCAGAGGAAGCCACGTCTGTAAATGCTATGGAGATCTAAACAGCAAGGCAAGGAACAGCTGGAATGTCTGGAATTTTGTACTATATCCTGCCTTGAGCCACAGAACCAGGGTGGCAGAGCTAGGATTGAATCCTGTTTTGTGACTCATTGTCATGAGGCCATGCTGCTATCACGGAATAGGTTTGGTGCTGTAGGGCAAAGGTGTTGTCAGTGACCACAGAAGGATCACTAGCAAATGTATTTCCTAAAGAGAACAGGCTCTCTCCTTAGGTGCGTCCCTTGGGCAAGGAAATTCTTTGATAATAAAGGTGAATGGTATGATATAACGGAACACAGGATCTGAGTTTGAATTCTAGCATGATTGTCTGCTAGCTGTGTGCTTAACTTCTCTGTGCCCACTAGCTCACCCTTCCCCTTTATAAAATGCAAATACTAAATGTGTCTTTTAGCAGGTTTTGTAAGGATTAAGTAAGATGGGTTATATAAATATTGCACATAGGAGATGCTCAACATATGATAGCAGGTTAATATTTATTTATAATATGATTTGAAAAAACAATGTTTTTTTTGGTTGGAAATTTCCAACAATTGTGTGTAGCTCTTATTTGAGGAACATATTAAATAGTAAGAAATAGAATCCAAAATTACAAGTCTGTTTTTCCCAAACAGGAAAAAGAATTGTACTTTTTAAGATGAATTTCACCAAATGGGGGCAGTCATTTTAGTATTTTGGGGTAGACTTTTATGGGATAGAAAATGTTATTGTCCTATTTTAAGTTAGTGGAAAATGTTCAAGGTTATGTTTGCTCATGTTTTTTTCAACAAAGAAAACCATAGAAAAAATTTAAAATATAATTAATCAGTAGATATTCTACAACTGTAAAAATTACACAAAGTGAAAAAATCTCTCCTCTAACTGCAGTTCTACCCTCAAACACCATTAACAATTTTTAAAAAATTTTTGCCTGATTAACAGATTATGGATATCTTTCCATTTTGTCTTTTATGGCTTAAATTTTTATTTTAAATATTTAACAGCTTTATAATTTATATATCATGAAACACATTCATTATAAATGTATAATTCAATCATCTTAGTAAATTTGCTTAGTTGTACAATCATGACCATAATCCAATTTTAAAACTTTTATTCTTCTGAAGAAGTTCATTTGTGCCTTTTTAGTGTCAATTCTCAGCTCTAGTTGAAGGTAAATATTTTTCAGCTTTCTGTCATTATAGTTGTTCTCTTTAGAAATTCCACATAAGTAGAATCATACAATAGGTATTATTTTGTGTCTGGCTCTTTTCACTTCTCCTGGTTTTAAGGTTCACCCATGTTGTTGCCATATCAGTAATTACTACCTTTTTCATGATGAGTAGTATTTCATTGTATGGAAATACCATACTTTATTTAACTTTTTGTTAAACTATGATGGACATTTGGTTTGATCCCAGCTTATTTGAGAGTGTATTAGCATGTTTCCCAACACTATAATAAAATGCCTGAGGCCAAGTAATGCATCAAGAAAAAAAAAGGTTTGTTTAACTCACAGTTCTGGAAGTTCAAGGGCATGGTGCTGGCCTCTGCTTGGCTCTGGCAAAGGCCTCATGACAGATAGCAGTGGTGGGAGCACATGTGGGAGGGAGAGAACTCATGGAAAGATAGGAAACCCAAAAGCACAGGGAGGGGACAGACTTGTTCTTTTTACAACAACACTCTTGTGAGAACTAAGTGCAGTCCACAAACAAACAAACAAACAAATAAATGAATAAATAAATAAATAAATAAATAAATAAATAAATAAATAAAATGCACCTGTGCCTTGGGAAAAGCATCCCCAGTGACCTCCTACTAGTCTCCACCTGGTAAGTTTTCCATCACCTCTCACATTACCATACTGGTGACCCAGTTTTCAATACATGAAAAAACCTTGAGGAAAAATCACATCCAAACCATGACATTCTGCCCCTGACCCCAAAGGTTAATGTTCTTCTCACAGTGCAAAATATAATCATTCTATCCTCAGTTGTCCCAAAATCTTAACTCATTACAGTATCACTCAAAAGTTCAAGCCCAAAGTCTTGTCTGAGACTCGAGACAAACTTTCTCAGCCGTGAGCCCCTATGAAATCAGAAAACAAATCACCATTCTTCCAAGTTACAATGGTGGGACAGACATAGGGTAAACATTCCTGTTCTGAAAGGGAAAAATAAAGAAGTACAAAGGCATAACTGACCCACAGCAGGACCTAAACCCAGAAAGGCAGACATTCAGTCTTAAAACTCAAGTCTTGCATCACATCCCTGCTATGATAAGGGGTGGGACCCCATAGCTTCTGGACTCCCCCTTCCCAAGAATTTTGGTTGCAGGTCACATGGTTACTCTCTCTGGGTGTCTCTGTCTGCTGTCTGCAGCTTCCCCAGCAGACATTATGCACTGCTGGCTGTTCTACCTTACAGTTGAGGCTGCACTTCCCTGGCTCCACTAGGCTTTTTCCCAGTAGAGTCTCTGCAGGAGATCTGATTGTGTGGCAGACTTCTGCCTGGCTTCCCTGGTTTTCCTTTAAAATGTTGGTGGAAACCACCATGATTCTGTAACTCTTGAACCCTGCGTACCATGTGCACACCACCAAGGTCTGCCACTAGCAGGAGTGGTACCTGGGCCTGCCAAGTGTCAGTTGCAACCACTGGGAAACACTTTGTCCACACAAAGCAAGAAGTAGAATCCCAACGCAGTCCTGGGCACTGAGTCCATGGAGAATGCCCTCAGCTTGGTCTCTGAAACAGTTATGCCCCTTCTTGATCTCTGGGGTTATTATGGGAGTTTGGCCTTAGATTTCTGAGAGGCCTTTAGGACCTCTCTCCTATATTATCTTGACTACTTTGCTAATCTAATCTCTTGAGCAAGCAGTCACTCACACCCTTACAGGCTTTTAAGTTGCTCTTTCCCTAGCAAGGCTAAAAATTTCCCAAATCTTTCCATTCTCCTTCCCTTTACTATAAATTATGCTGAAAAGAGCCAAAAACATCCACACAGATCCTTCTATATTTCGAAAAAACAAAAAGAACATCTAAAGAAGTTCTAAAGAAGTTCTTTTGTCACCCTAAGTCCATCACTTTTAAATTTGATCTTCCAAAAAGCTCTAGGGCATGGACACAGTTCATCTGAATTTTTTTTGTAAGAGTATAACAAAGAAAGCCTTTATTCCAGTTTCTAGTGGAATTCTCATTTTCATCTGATACTAATTTCCTAGTTTCCTTTACTTCTGAAGACTTACCCAAATCCCCTGTTATGCTCTGCATATATCATTGAAGACTTATTTTGGCCTCTTCCTCCAAACCCTTCTTATTTCTGCTCGTTACCCAGTTCTAAAGCCACTTCTACATTTTCAGTTATAATTATAGCTATGACCCCACTTCTTGGTACCGATTTTGTCTTAGTTTGTTTTTCATTACTATAATGAAATACCTGAGTCTAGGTAATATATCAAGAAAAGAGGTTTATTTACCTCATAGTACTAGAGTTTAAAGGGAACAGCCTTGGCTTCGACTTGGCTCTGGTGAAGGTCTCATGGTAGATGATATCACAGTGAAGGGGATACATGTGAGAGGGAGAGGTCACATGGCAATACAGGAAGCCATAAAATGGGAATGGGCCATTCTTATTCTTTCTTAACAGCCCTTCTTGTGAGAAATAACCTGGGTCCCACATAAACTAAATTAATGTCTTCTGAGTGTAGTGCCCCCAACATCTTCCCACTAGGCTTCATTTCTTAAAGATCCTACAACTTCTCATATCACCACACTGGGGACCAGGTTTCCCACAACAGTATTATAAATAAAGCTCCCATGAATATTCACTGATGAGTCTGTGGACATAAGCCCTCCCCACCATTAGGTATATATCTTGGAGGGTAGTTGCTGGGTTTTGTGGGTAAGTTGTATTTTTAAAAATTGCCAAATTTTCTTCCAGAATGACTGTATTTTACATTTGCATCTATACTGCGTCAGAGTTCCATTTTCCCCACAATTCCCTAACACTTGGTATTATTGGTCTGTGTGATTACAGCTGCTTTAGTAGGTATGTAGTGGTGTCTTATTGTGATTTTAACTTGCACTCCCTTAATGATTAATGTCATTGAACATTTCTTCGTGTGCATACTGACCAATTATATATCTTTTTGGTGGAGTGTTAATTTTATAATTGGCTATTATACTTTTGCTAAGTTATTTATGAGAATTCTTGATATAATCTACATTGAAGTATATTATCATATGGTTTGCATTTATTTTCTCCCAATCTAGTTTGTCTTTTCATTTTCCTAATCATTTATTATTTATTTTTAAATTTTTTTAATTGTCAGTGGACCCTTATTTTATTTATATGTGGTGCTGAGAATAGAACCCAGTGCTGCGTGCATGCTAGGCAAACACTCTACCACTGAGCAACAACCTCAGCCCTAATTATTTCTTTCTTTCTTTTTTTTTTTTTTTGCAAATTTTTTTACCACTTTTTTATTCTTTTCATTTTCAGTGATAAACTTTGGATCACTGTATCTTTTAGGATAATTGTTTCTTTTTAAGAAGAAGTTTTTAAAGTTCACAGATCAAATATATCAATTTTTATGTAATTTTAACTTTTAAGGAAATCTTTGTCTAATTCAAGGTCACAAAGATTTTCTTTGGCTTCCTTTTATAATTTTGTAGTTTTGGTTCTTCCATCTAGGGATAGGACACATTTTGAGCTAATGTTTGTGTATGGTGTTAGGTAAGAGTCTCAGTTTTTCTTTCTTTTTTTTTTTTTTTGCAGATAAACATTTAGTAAACATTTAGTTCTGGCATTATTGTCAGGCTGTCCTTTCCCTGTTCTCTTCTACTGATCAATAAATATATCCTTATGCTAATACCACCTTGACTTAGCAATGGTATGTTTATAGTAAATTTTGAAATCAAATAGCATAAATTTTCCAAATTTGTTTTTTCTGTTCCACCTTGCATTCCTGGGATAACTCTACATGTTCATGGTGTATAATGCCAACTTAATATGTTGTAAAACTTGTTTTGTTAATATTTTGTTAAGCAAGTTTGATGCCACATACTGGTCTACGTTGATGCCACATACTGGTCTCTGGTATTCTTTATTTTTCATGATGTCTTAATTTATCTTTGATATTAGGTTAATACTAGCCATGTAAAATTGTTGGAAAGTGTTTTCTCCTTTGCTATTCTAAATAAATTTGTATAGGTTTCATACTGTTTCTTCCTTTAATGTTTAATAAAATTCCCCGCTCCCCCAAACAATCTGGACCTGGAGTTAAGTTAGCTTGTTTTCTTGCTTACTTGCTTTCTTCCTTCCTGTTGTTAGCTCTCTTTTAAAAGTTTTGAGTATAAATTTAATTTTCCCAAAAATTTTTCTCACTTTGTCCTGTGACTTTGATCAATTTCTGTAGCCTAAAATGGTTATTTGTGATGATTTTGTCCAATTTTATACTTATATTTTGCTTAGATTTGCTTCTCTCTTCATGCCATCACACCCAGAAGTTGCTTCTATGTTCTTCATGGTGTTCCATCTTATAGATGTGCCATAGTTTATTTTCCAAAAACAATTTCTTGTTTTTAAATATCTTCTTATCAATAGTTTACTAAGATAGATTCCTAGAAATGGAGCTGTTGGGTCCAATGATATGCATATTTTTTATTTTAATGTATACCATCAAATTATTTTCCAAAATTTGTACTCAATAATTATGGTTAGCATAATGTTCAAGAAGACCCAATTTCCCATTTCTTGCCATTACCATATACTGTTAATCTTTAATATTTTTACCAATATAAAAATAAAAAATGGTATATTTTCATTTGCCTATCTAATTGTAGGACAGTTAGAAATATTTTCATATATAAACAATAGGCACTAGCTTAATTTCTAATAGATTGGTTGTCGTTTTCTCATTAATTTATAGGATCTTTGGTATTTGAGTGATATAGAACTCTTCTTATTTAGCTTATGTTGCAGATAATGTTTTATTTTGTTGTTCATTTTCTTCTTGTTAGAGCTTGTCTTCAAGCTGTCAAAAGCCCAGTGGTGTGATTTATGTTTTCGTTTGCTTTTAAAACAGAAAGTTGTACAAGGGATCGATGTAAACCAAATTCGAGGACTTGGGTTTGATGCCACGTGCTCTCTGGTTGTCTTGGATAAACAGTTTCGTCCTTTACCAGTAAACCAGGAAGGTAGGACATTCCTTTTCCTCTCCCTGGTGGGGGGAGACTGGCTGGGGTGGCCTTGGCTGATTGGTGAAACATCAGCCGCAGGTCTTCTACCACCAATGGGAGATGTGGAGGTGGAGGTGGAGGCCAGAAGTCAAAAGTTTGCAGAGCCTTCTGTGTGACTGAGATGCATTGGAGCTGGGTCAGGGAGGGACTTGGCTTCCTAAAGCTCAAGAGCCACAGTAGGGAGCAGATGGAGAATGTGGGGTCCTTCTGGGGTGAGCTGTCTTGAAGCAGACATGGTTTGGTTTTGTGGTGGGGAGTGCTGGTGTTTGCGGTGCTTGTGACATTCGTATACACTTTGACTTGTGTGGGTGCACCACGTCCAGTTAAAGGAACTAGAAAAGGGCAGGCAGGATGTGTACCCCATGGAAACTGGAAACAGATGGCCTCTCTTGTTTCACTAGTCATGCCAAAAACACTCACGTTCAATGATGGTGTTCTAATCGGTACTTGTGACTGTAGTAATGAGCTGTTTCAAATGTAGAGTGCCACTTGGGGCCAACATCAGAGATTTTTCTGGGGAATTTTAGCCAGTAGTGCTAGCACTAGGGTTGAACACCCAAGAATCTACACGAGTCAGAATTAAGTGGGCCAAGTTTGAGGAGAACAGCATGTGTGTGATAAACTCCTGTTGATATTTAATAATGTAATAAGGAGAAGACATTAGGGATGGTGGAGACTGCTGTTCTGGACATTACATGTTCCATCTAAGCAGGGGACCCTAGGCATTGCCCATCTGCGGTTGCCAACATAGCCATTAATTTGGAAGAAATTCTGTATTAGACTGTTGTGGACACTGTTATAGCACCTTTCTTACTGGTGACTGTGGGACAGAAGGGCACACTGGGACACACTGAGTTGGAGTCACACGGTGACTAGGGCTTAGCTCTTCAGCTGTGATTCCTGGGATGAATCACTTAACCTTTGAATATCTGTTTTCTCCTGTGAGAGAACTGGAAGAATGAAACAGTAGCTCCACTAAGAGAAGCAAGCATCTGATCCCTGAAAGCTCAGGAAAGTTTCTTCTGTTGGTTTATGTGTTCTTCAGGTCAAGGGAATGTGTTCCATTCACTTGTGTGGAGCAGTGATAATTATAAATGGCCTGGGCTGAAAACGTCTGTAAGGGAGTGAGCGGCTAGAGCGTGGTGGTAATGACCACCTTTTACACACGCACACTGACAGCCCCTCCTTTTCTCGATACATTTCTAGCACCTACTATGTGCTATACTAAGTCCTATCTTATTGAGTGTTGGGACATCAAAGATGAATCTGAATGATCCCTGCCTTCAGTGGTCATTCAAGTTGGCCTTGTTCTGGCCAGTTGGATGGGCAGCTGCAGTCTGGGCCACTCTAGAGAACAGAGGCCTGAGGAGTGGTGGTGGGCCCGCAGACCCCAGGCCAGCAGCAGCAGCAGAGTCTTGGGGAAGGCTGCCAGCACTTCCTGTATTGGCCCAGTGAGTCAAGCAGTTGTCTGTCAAGGATACACTAGGAGGAAGTCTCATCTTGGCTGGGACTTTAAATCTTAAAAGTCCTAAATTTCAATGAATCTATATTGTCTGATTGACTAAAATTTGTTTTGTTTTGCTTTTAAACTGACTGTGCATTAGTACTAACTGGAGATCTTTTTCATAATTACCATTCATGAGTCTTACCCCCAAGATTCATGTTCACTTGGCTTAGGGTGGAGCTAAGGCATGGCCATTTTTTTTAAAAAAGTTTCCTTGGTAACTCTGATATTTGGAGAATCTCTGGGTGCAGATGAGTGGACAGTTAAAACATCAGGAACAGACATCTGAAGCGGGAGAAGAGGGTTCCTTGTTAACCCAGTTGAACACCCCTAGATGCCATCTTCCATGGTCGAATTGCCACCCGTTAACAGGTCCTCTATTAAAGAGGGAGCTAGGTTACAACCCTAATTATAAGTGTTGAAATAATTTTATTCTACCTGAAAAGTTAAAATGTACCCATTCATCAGCTGTACCCAGCTACCAGTGCCCACACCAGTTTCTTGCCTTTCAACAGATTATATTAAGTTGGATCCTACCTGAGGTGGATTATTCTTTGCTCAAAAATGAAATCAGAATATTAAGATGGTTTAAAGATTCTTTAAAGACTGCTTCTGCCTGCAAGGCAGGGACCTACTCTGAGTTGGTTGACTGGAGTAACCGTGAGGAACAGGGAGGGAGTGGGTTACAGAAGTGACAAGCAGGGAGTGGGGTCACGGAGATGACGGATAACCCCAGTCACCGTGAACACCAAATCTACAAGGTTGGCAGGGGTGCTGTCGTCTTTAGATGTTAACCAAAAAATTACCCTATGTAAATGTATGATTACACAAATGGCATGCCTCTACTTCATGTACAAACAGAGAAACAAGATATATCCCATTTGTTTACAATAAAATAAATTAAAAAAAATAATTTTAAAAAAGAACAAAAAAATATACTGATATCATAAAATATTCTCAAAGCAGTTCAGGCCAACTGAGTTCAACAAATATTTGTTGATTGTCTGTTGAGAGGAAATTTCTATGCTAGGTTTTGGAAATCCAAATAGGGATAGATATAATCTCAAAATATAACCTGAATATTACCTGAAATTTTAAACACAATGTGGTAAGAAGTAAGATAGGGGTAGGTGCAATAAACATTGGCAACACTGATTTCAACCTAGTGATTTAGGCACAAGGTTTACTAAAGCCAACCTTAAAACAGCAGAGAGAGAGGGCATGGGGAGAATCCAGACAGACAATCATGATATTTACAGATGTATTAGAAAGCATGTTACATGAAGCTTGACTTATGGAGCATAACATGCAAATCATGGGAGGAAAGACTGAAGAGGGAGGTTAAAGCAAGAATGTGGAGAGGTTCCTATGTGATTATAGGGGCTCAAACTTCATATGCATGTAATGATTATTATTAAAGATTTAATGCATTAGAGTAAAACAAAATAAAGATAAAAAAATAAATGAAGCACCATAGTTGGGAAGATGGAGTCCCGCTGTACCATGAAGTGATCTTGTCAGTTTCTCCTCGGTCTTTCCTGCTCTGAAGGTCAGAACAGCCCCTGTTGGACCTGGTGCAGTTGCTGCTGCTTCCACCCCCGCACCCTAACAGGCTCAGAGCCTAGCTCTGGTTGTGTCACCCCAGTAGGAAGCCCTTGGGAGCAGGAGAGCCCAGGGTGACACCTGGGATTGGGGAAGGTGTAAGTGCCTACACTTCTCTGGGCAACAAAATTTTCATATTTGGATGTTTCGGGGTTCGTGGCGACGTTTTTGTCCTCAAGTGGGCCAGAAACACATCCTGTGAGGTGTTCAAGGTTTTCATTAAGTAAATACACGGATGTATCATCTGTCCTTGGGTAAGCTGTACAACTCAAGTTCTGCTCTGCCAACTGCCTCAGATTCTCCTAGAACACCCTGCGTCTGCTCTGTGCCGTTCCCCGCGCTCTCACCTGCGGTCTCTTGCCTCGTGCCTCTTTCCTCATGCTCCCTTCACCTGATGACCACTGGCCAGTCATTTTTAGAATTAAATAAAAGCTCCCCTGCCTCCTGGGATCTCTGTGCAGCTTCAGATGCAGCCAGCTGCAGCCTTCTATGAGCTGCACCTGTTTCAAGCCCAGCCCTTCTTTTTTAAAAAATTTGTTCTAATTAGTCATACATGACAGCAGAATGCATTTCAATTCATTGTACACAAATGGAGTACGACTTTTCATTTCTCTGGTTGTACATGATGTAGAGTCATACCATTTGGGCAATCATACAGATAGTGATGTCTGTCTCATTCCACCTTCTTTCCCCTGCTGCCCCCTTCTCTCCCCTCCTCTCCCCTCCCCTCGTTCTCTTCTGCCCAATCCAAAGTTTCTCCATTCTTTCCTGTACCGTACTGATTATGTATCAGTACTGATTATATCATTATGTATCAGTATCCATTTATCAGAGAAAACATTTGGCCTTTGGTGTTTTGGGATTGGCTTATCTCACTTAGCATGATATTCTCCAACTCCATCCATTTACCTGAAAATGTGAAAATTTTATTTTCCTTTAGGCTGAGTAATATTTCATTGTGTATATATACCACATTTTCTTGATCCGTTCATCTATTGAAGGGCATCTTGGTTGGTTCCACAATCTAGCTATTGTGAATTGAGCATAAACATTGATGTAGCTGCATCACTGTAGTATGCTGGTTTTAAGTCCTTTGGGTATAGGCTGAGGAGTGGGACAACTGGGTCAAATGGTGGTTCCATTCCAAGTTTTCTAAGGAATCTCCATACTGCTTTCCCAAATAAGCCCAGCACTTCTGTTCTGACAGTCCATGCACTACACATGCTCCTTATGGGCAGAGGTGAAGGCACATTCTTGGAATCCCCAGATCCAACAGTGCACCTGGCATGTAGTAAATGCTCAATAAAAGACTAAACAAACTTTGGTTGAGTCATTTATTTGTGATTTTCTATGAGAACTGAAGAGGGATTAACTTCTCAGCTTTTGTCTAAAATGAAAAAAAAAATCATAATAAACACTGAAAATAATCATAATAAACACTGGAAAGTGATTCTGTATAGTTCTCATTGTTCTCATTGTGTTGTTCTTACTACAGAAGCTGTTGATTGAGAAGCTGATTGGCTTCTCTTTCCTGTTAGAAGTTTAGCAACATGGGTTTCTGAATTGCAGCAATTGTAGATACATCCTCTACAATGTTTAAGAAACTGTACTGATTTTACCACCCAACCACACATGTACCCACATTTGGATTTCCTGATGGTTCTGCATAGAACCTGGACATCAGTGTTTTTTGAAAGCTGTCCAGGTAATTCTCATGTATGCCTCGGACTGAGAAGCAGAGCCTCCAGCAATTCTCTTATAAAGTAGAACCAGTCTGCTATTAACAAAAAAGATTTTTTGACATACCTGTGGTGCTTTGTCTTACTTTCCGAGTATTGCAAAACTGTTTTGGGATCTAAAATCTTTCCAATCAGGCAAATCAGTGACTGAGACTTGTAATTTGTTTCCCACCTAGATATTTTCTTAGGTTGGCTTTTTGTTTTCTTTTAGTTTTAAAATGATTTTTCAAAGATATGGAAGAGTAAATAAAATAAATTAACAGGGACTAAGGATAAAAATAAAATTTTTCCTTATTTAAAAGAAGACCTAAAGCACTGCTCACAAATTGCTTTTGTATATGTATATACCCACAACAGCAGCAATTTGTGCCATTTTAAAATGACTCACCTATATCATGTCATGTGGATTATGTTTTAACTCTAGTTTATTCCTTTTGCAAGTTCTGTGCACAGATCTGGTTGCAAGGCACCTGTGTATTTCCCAGGTGCATGCCACTGGACACATCTTCAACCCCTGCATCTCAGTTTGTTGTTGAAAAACAGGAATGATAGTTCTTCTACTGGAGGGGTGGCTTTAAGGACTAAATAAGCAGATGTGTGCATAATGTTTAGCACAGGGCTTGGGAGACATGCAAGCACAGGCAATGAAAATTTGCAGGCTGGGGAGATAACTCAGTTGGTGGAATGCTCGCCTTGCATGCACAAGGCCCTGGGGTCAATCCCCAGCACCGCACACACCCTAACAACAACAACAACAACAATGTGCTATTAGCAGGGTATGGGGTTGCTGCAGTACTTTTGCCACCAAGTAACATAATGCGTGATGGGGCCTGGATTAGTAGCTGATGGCCCTGTTGTCTTTCCCCTAATCATCTCTCAGGCATATTCATTGCTTTGTGACTGTGGGAGGAATATAGTTTGCCCATCAGGACATGGTGAATTCACATTGGCTGGGGAAGAGAGGGAGGGATTGTCACTCTATGGGGACAGCACAGGGGAGGCTGGATGTGAGGGACAGTGCTCTTTTCCAGTGGATTTTTGGTCTGTTTCTTACAATTTACTCCTGCAAGTCTACCAAGGGATGGAGACTCACTGAGTCCCTCATGTGCATTATCACTTATTTAATGAATGAAGGCTCTTAGTTATTCCTCATGTGCTATTCAGTATTGTTACTCCCATTGTATGGATAAGGTCACTAGGCTAGGAGAAGCCTAGTAACCTTCTGGCTGTATCTTCCTCCTCTTCAGCTTGCATTCACCATTAGGTCAGCCTGACCCCAAACTCCTGTCCTTCCCACTCCACCAAACCAACTGATACAATGACAGTTTAAAAAAAAAAACCAAAAACAAACCCTAAATGAGCCAGTTTTAATAAACTGACTATAAAAAGTGAAAGTAGAAGCAGATAAATGCCAGGGATAGCTGCGAGATGCATTATAGCATCAAAACAATTCTCCATGTACACAGGAGGCAGATCTGCAGATGGACCATGTCAGTCTTATTTCATCGGCTCTTCTCAGTGTGCATTCAGAAGTGTTGTTCTAGAACAGTGATGAGAAAGGAAGGGGACAAGTTGAGGGAATGAATGAAACAGTGATCATGGTTTTAGGGTGGAGGGTTACCCCTGGGGTTGTGGTCAGGGAGCAGGTGACTGAAGGGGCCTGCGGGGTGTGGGACTGCGCATTATCAGCCTTGCAAGTGTCCTTTCCCCTTCTTCATAGACCCGATTGCAGAAATTGTGCAGTATATCGCTCCAGAATCCATCATCGCCCCTTGAAGAAGGAAAAGCATGCATGTCTGCGTTCACTGCTCTCTGACTTTGTCTCCATTGGTCTCTCTCTCACTTCTGCTAGGGGATTCCCATCGAAATGTCATCATGTGGCTGGACCACCGAGCCATCAGTCAGGTGCAGAGGATCAATGAGACGAAGCACAGTGTCCTCCAGTATGTGGGGGGCGTGATGTCTGTGGAAATGCAGGCGCCAAAGCTTCTGTGGCTGAAAGAGGTGAGCGCACAGGGACGAGGGGAGGGTACTCACAGACGTAGAGCGTTCCATTAATTGTGGGTTCGTATTACCAGATACCTTGCTAAGAAGTCTGCAGTGTCGGAGTTTTCTTCGCAGCCTCTGAGGAAGGTTGATCCTCTTGTATTGATTAGGTTACAGTTAAGTCAGCCTGTGGTTTTCATTGTTTTTAAACATTTTTTTTTTGCGGTGCTGGGGTTTGAACCCAGGGCCTTGTGCTTGTAAGGCAAGCACTCTACCAACGGAGCTATCTCCACAGCCCTTAAATTTGTTTTTATTGGTGCATTATAGTTGTTCATATCCATGATGGGATTTGTTGATATATTTGTACGTGCATACAATGTAACACTACAATTTGGCCAATATCACTCCCCAGCACTTCCCCTTCCTTCCATACCTCCCAGTCCTTGGTCCCTTTCCTCTGCTGATCTCCCTTTGATTTTCATGACACAACCCCCCCCCCCCCAACCCCCGCTTCTTTTCCTTTTTCTTCTCTAACTTCCACATAGGAGAGAAAACATGACTCCTGCCCTTCTGAGTTTGACTTACTTCGCTTAACATAATAGTCTATAGTTCTGTCCATTGACCTGCACATCACTTAATTTTTTCTTTTTTTTCTTTTGGGTGTATGTGCCACATGTTCTGTATTCATTCAGTCTTTGATGGACACCTCAACTGGTTCCACAGTTTGGCTATTGTGACTTGTGCTGCTCTAAATATGGATATGCACGTATCACTGTAGTATGATGACCTTAATTCTTCAGGATAAATACCGAGCAGTGATATGGCTGGGTACGTGGTGACCCCATGCCTATTCTTTTATTTATTTTGATTCATTGTACACAAATGAGGTAAAACTGTTGTTTCTCTGGGAGTACATGAAGTAGAGTTGCACCGTTTGTGTAATCATATGTGTATATAGGGTAATGATGTTTGTCTCTGATATTTTTTTCTTCCCTCCACCCCCTCCCCACCCCTCTTTTTCCTCCATACAATCCATCCTTCCTCCATTCTTGCCTCCCTCCCACCCCCTCATTATGTATCATCATCCACTTCTCAGAGAGATCATTCAGCTTTTGGTTTTTTGGGATTGGCTTATCTCACTTAGCATGATATTCTCTAGTTCCATCCATTTACCTGCAAATGCCAAAATTTTATTCTTATTTATGACTGAGTAATATTCCATTATGTGTATATACCACAGTTTCTTTATCCATTCATCAGTTGAAGGGCATCTGGTTTGGTTCCACAATCTAACTATTGTGAATTGAGCAGCAGCTATGAACATTGATGTGGCTGCATCACTATAGTATGCTGATTTTAAGTCCTTTGGGTAAAGTAGGCCAAGGAGTGGGATAGCTGGGTCAAATGGTTGTTCCATTCCAGGTTTTCTAAGGAATCTCCACACTGCTTTCCAGAGTGGCTGCACTAATTTGCAACTCTACCAGCAATGTATGAGTGTACCTTTTCCCCCACATCCTTGTCAACACCTATTGTTGGTTGCTTGTATTCTTTTTTTTTTTTTTTTTTATCACCTAAGGGAGTTTATTAAGCAAACAAAGTGTCTCCCTTCAGGGTAAGAGAGAAAATGAGAGGAAAAGAGAAAGGGTGTGCACTAGAGAGAGTGGAAAAGCGAGGAGGAGAGAGAAAGAAAGTGAGTAGGAGAGAGAAAGCAAGAGAAAAGATCTGCTTGTGTTCTTGATAATCGCCATTCTAATTGGGGTGAGATGGAATCTTAGGGTAGTTTTGATTTGCATTTCTCTTATTACTAGAGATGTTGAACGTTTTTTCATATATCTGTTGATTGCTTGTACATCTTCTGTGAAGTGTCCGCTCATTTCCTTAGCCCATTTGTTGAATGGGTTTTTTGTATTCTTGGAGTAGAGTTTTTTGAGGTCTTATAGATTCTGGAGATTAGTGCTCTATCTGAATCATGTGTGGCAAAGATTTTCTCCTACTCCGTAGGTTCTCCCATGCCTATTCTTTTGAGAAACCTCCATACTGATTTCCATAGTAATTGTACTAATTTGCTATCCCACCAAAAATTGTTCCTTTTCCTCCACATCCTCTCCAGCATTTATTATTATGTGTATTCTTGATGACTGCCACTTTGAGTGGCATGAGATAAAATCTCAGGGTAGTTTTAAGTCAGTCTGTTTCTGAATGCTTAGTTCATGCCAGGCACCATAATAGGTATTTACAGTTATCTCTTGAATCCTAACAAGCACCCAGTGAAGTAGGTTTTGTTTGTTTATTTTTTTTTTGAGAGGGGCTCTGTTTTGTAGTTAAGGAAACTAAAGATCATAAGAGATAAACACCTCACCCAAAGTGACACCAATAAATATGTGGCAAAACCAGGATTTGAACCTAAGATTGGTGGACTCTAAAATCAATTATCTTAAAACCCAGCACTCTGCCGAAGTTCAGAAAGGTTAATTACTATTCCCATTAGAAAGTGACAGATCAGGGATGTAAGTCCAGATTGCTGGCAAGATCCTTTTCTTTTTTAAAAAAATATACTTTTAGCCCCAAATTATTCATCTTTGGCCTTGTTGACATTTGAGGACATCTCTTTCTCACCTCACCTGCCCTCGGGTTTTCACATCCTTGAGTGATCTGGTGATCCTGGTCAAAGCACTTGCAGGTGTTCCCATTTCCAGATGTTAGGACTCCTTTATGAAGTGTGGAGAGTGGTGATGTCAGCTTAATGGTTCCCATTAGAGACGGATGTGTGTGAAAGTTCAAGTCCTTTGGAACCTTGGGGACTTGAAAACCCCTAGGTGGTCTGGTAAGCGGAGAATCCATCTAGTGAGCAAGACATGGGGTGATTCATTTGCTGGCTCTGGGGTTGCAGGTAGGCTGAGTCATCAGTTATTCAGATTTTGTGTGGAGGTGGGGGAAATTAAGGGTTCTTGCAAAGGTGCCCCCGGGTTGTCACTGGGAAGCAGAGGGGGAAGGAAGAAGAGCTTCATTAATCAAAGCGGGCTTGGCTTGTTATCTCTATTATAAGTTTTGATCTGCAGAAAGGCATCTGTGACTGCTAAGAGTCTGATAATATTTCTTGGGGGTCAAGGGTTTCAAGAATCTAATTCTGACTCTACTGGCTGCAGTTGTGTGCCTTGGGCAAAGCACTTCTTAGCCCAGGCCTCCCTTTTTCCATCTATAAAATGAGAAAGTTGAATTATTTCAGTTTGAAAATCTGATCCAAATATATGCAGAAACACAAGTTGGCATACAGAACTCTCCCTGCCCCTCGCTCTGCTACGTGTTTTATAGGCTCTGTTGGTTTAATGCTAACAAGATTTGCCGGGTAGGTAGCATGGGGAACCGAGGCTGATATTGAGGGTACATGGGTTTCCCAGATACATGGTAGTGCCGGAATTTAAGCCCATGTCTCCTGGACTCCATTCCTAGCTCATTCCATTATGCCAGGCACTACTGAAATCCCTCCCCAAAGCATGCCACTTGGGATAGGACCAGGGAGGACAGCAGTGGTCTTCTTTGACATGACCTAAACTTATTGCAAGAGAAGAAAGGGGTTGGATGCATTGCCCTTTTTGACAACACAAGAAGAGTTGTACTGAGTTAAGTGAGGAGGGTTGGGCAGATGGTCGTGATTGGTATCAGAGCCATATTGAACCCCTGTTGTGTTCTTGGCCAGCTCTGGCCATATGTCTCAGGATCTGTAAGAACCAGGATGCTTGCCATTTTGCACTTGAGATCAATCTACACTAAAGCCCATAGAAAATAATTAATTTCTAGATTAGAGGACAGTGTTTGTGACTTCCTAAGAGTGTCTTCTATTAATTAATTTATTTTAAGAAATTAATTCCCTTTCAGAATTTTCTGAGAAAGGCTCTAAATGTTGCCTTTCTACTTCTTCACCTACTTGAAGTTGAGCCTTAAATCCATCATATATATATATATATATATTTATATTTATATTTATATTTGTTTTGTTTTTGTTTTTTCTTTTTTCTTTTGGTTAGCATGCACAGTAATTCCTACAGAGAATCCTTTTGGTGTTAGCATGATTGCACATTCATAATTAAAAATATATTAAAAGTCAATTTTAGTAACTTTTCAAAACCTGTCTGGGATGGCTTGTAGGGAGTGTTTCCCAAATTTTAATGTGTAAATGAGTCACCTGGAGATCTTGTTAAACTCTACAATTCTGATTCAGTAACCCTAGGGCAGGGACTGAGAATTTGAGAATGTTCATTTCTAACAAGTTGCCAGGTGATGCTGATGTTGCTGTCCTGAGGACATTTAAAACCACTTTTAGTTCTAAAGGTTCTGCCCTTGTACCCAAGAGAAAAGCATCCACTTCTGGAGAATCAGGAAAGGGCACCTTCTTTTTGATGCAGTGATGGGAGACAGAAAAATTAGGTAGCTTTAGTAGAGCTGTTCAAGTACAAATTCAAAATAAGAACATGAGATTCTGCTTTATAAGTTAATCAAGTTGTCCTTTATTTATTCTCTATTCAAGCCTTAATTTCCTAATCAGGATTTCTAAATCCTGAGTTCCTTCTATGAACTAGTAACTGTTCTAGACAATAGGACCAAGGGGACCAAAAGGACTCAGCCTTACCCTAGAGGGCCAGAGAGTCCACTGCCTGCAGTGGATGGGGCAGGAATAATGGAGCTGGGGGGAAACAGCCATCAAAAGATGAACTAAGCATGGTGATACAGGGATATGTAAAGTGCTTTGGGAGAAAATCATTTGCTTCCTGCAGGCAAATAGTTGACATGAGCCTCAGAATAAGAGTGGAGGTTTTTCATAGTAGGGAAGACAGGAATGATATTCCAGAGAGAGCCCATGTACACTTACGGTATGGGAAGTCAGTCCCTGGGAAATTAGTCCCAGGAAAGCGCCCCCATGGGGGACTTTGTTGGGTATGGTAGAGGTAACGTCAGATAGGTAGCCTGTGTTCAGTTATTAAAGGTTTGTTTGGTGACAGATATTGGTTGAAAACCATTGACCCCTGGGAGGGGGGTTAGGCATGGGAGGGAATGTCTAGGGTAACTTTGGCAGGGATGTGGAAATCAGAATAGGAATGATAAAATGTGTAATAACTTAAATTTTATCACTCTGCTGATTATGCACGTTGATGACTTTGCACTGCTCTTAGGATAAATACCAAAATTGGTAACCTAGATCAGATGGTGGCATGTGATGTCAGTTTTACCTCCCCGCTCACCATATTGGGTGTCCCTCACCTCCTTGCTCACTCTGATCCATCTACAACAATCCAGTGAGAGTTCCTCAAACACACCTGGCTCTTTGCCACCTCAGAGTCTTTCTTGACTAGAGAATGGCAAACCATGCCCCTCCTTCATTTGTTCTACAGTTACTGGATGGCTTGGAGCTGAGAATGGGTTTTACATTTTCTAATGGCTGAGAAAGAATCAAAAGGAGAATATTTTTTGACTCATGAACATTGTATGAACTTAAATTTTTAGTGACTATAAAGTTTTATTGGAACACAACCACACTCATTCCTTCTTATATTGTCTGTGGCTGCTTTTGCTTTATAGTAACAGAGGTTAGCAGTTGAGACAGAGACTCTATGGCCTGAAAAAAAAAAATGTACTATCTGTACATGTAGAGAATATGTTTGCTGATCCATGGTCTTGATGGTGATGCTCCTTCTGCTCAGAGTGTATTCTCTACTCACCACTGATTCCTCTTCATCATTTATATCTCAGCTGTATTCATGCTTCCTTAGAAAATATTTTTTACTTTTTTTTTTATTTTTACAGGCTGCATTTTGATTCATTGTACACAAATGGGGTACAACTTTTGTCTCTATGGTTGTACATGATGTAGATTCACACCATTCATGTAATCATACATGTCCATAGGGTAATTGACCCTCAAGTACAAAGTCTCTTAGCATTGTCTTCTTAATTTTACTTCATTGACTTTCCTGTATTGTGATGATGCCAGTTTGTAAGATGATTCCTATAATGCTTGCCCCCTCCACCACTGTCATCTATAGGCGAATGGAGATCATATCCCTTTTGTCTATTCAAGTGTGACTAATCCTAATCAAATGGCTGACCTCTGGTAGCTGCTAAACACATATTTTTTGAATAATTTGAGAGCGCAGATAAGGGGCTTTTGCTGTAGTCCAGGTGAGACCTAGTGAGGCCTGAACTGTGGAAGAAAAGATGAGTTCCAGAAATCTGTAGGGATAATGCCAACAGAATTTGGAGACTGAGTGGCTGAAGCAGGGAGTCTGGTGTGGAGTCTGAGCTGACCTGGCACATCATTGTTGCTGTCATTCATGTACTCCTTATCCTCAGCTTGGAGGTTAGAGGGAGTTGGGCAGAATTTGGACTTCAGACATCCCAGGAGACAGAAAAGATGTATTAGGACCACCATGGCTCTTAGGCAAAGCCACCTGGGTCCTAGTCTTGCAATATGAACTTTTAATCCTGTCCTTTACATTTAAAGTTTATGTGTTTCAGGTTGACGTATGTCTTCTTAATAAGAATTGTCAGATAAAAGGAAAATTGCCATTTGAATTTTTTATAACCACCAGCAGTCTGGCTTTGCCATTTGGTCTCAATGATTCGACTCTCATCTTAATGAAGGCCAAATGTAAATTAAGTTCGTCAGGCTGGAACAGCTGGAGTCACCTATCTTTATAAACATGAAACATCGTAGGATAACAAGGTACAGACTGAGGAAGGTCAGAAAAGTTAACAGGCTGATGTTGAATCTGACAGCTCAGTGTTAATGGAAGATAATGAATAGGGGGCTTGGAGGGGAGGTATTCCAATCTGACTTTTAACTCATTTCCTCTTTTTGCCATTGTCAGCAGAAAAGAAAAGAAATGGAATCTGTTCCTCCCACCTCCAGCCCCTCTGCATCTGCTTGACTGATAAGTTACTGGGAAGAGACTAAATAAGTCTGCGGGTCCTACTGTGCCTTTTCTGGTACATGTGGAGTCTTTGGAGGATCCTGGGAGTTGGGTCCCAAGAGAAGTAGTCTGATGACTTCCTGCCAGCTGTGGAAAGGATCAGTTGAGTGTTTTGCCGTAGAAACTGTTGAAAAGAAAACCCTGCTGGAGGTCAGAAAAGCCTGGTTCTTTTAGTCCTTCCTATATAAGAAGCTTACTCAGCTCATTTTTAATGCCTTGTCTGGTCTTATTCTTTCATTCTTCTTGATAATATCTCATCTTTTCTCTACCTTAAGGTTTATTCTAATCTTGAAATTTAATGAAAGATCAGTATAACTACTTTCTTCAAAATGTCATCTTTTTTTAAAAAATGAAAGATGGAAATTATAGTCTCCGTTAGTCTGTGTACATTTTTATACATAGTAGAACCAATAAAAGATACTGAGGAACTTTGGGAGATATAACACAGATGCATAACAACAACCAGAAAAATATAGAATTTTAGCTTGTTACACTGCCCTTACATCTTTCTCTATCTCTCGCCAATAGTGAGACCTAGAATAAGCAAAATCAACCTCTCTGAGTCTCAGTGTGCTAAGCTGTAAGATAAGGATAATAATATCAACCTTGAGGAATTATTCTAATTTAGTGAGGTGTTTGTAAATCTGCTTAAATTGTAGATACTAAATACCAGTTTAATTTTGCTGCCATTGTGTTTAAAAATGTTTTCCTCTACTGGTGACCATTTCAGCAACATGCTACCAACAAACAATTAAGAGAATTTTAAACACTTGAGTATCTTCCTTCATGAAGCTGGACATAACAGGTGGGGCATCTGTTTTACTAATAGCTAAGGGAAGCATGTAGACACCATACCAGGATGTGAGAGAATCATGGATTGTAGACAGCAGACGAGTACAAAGCTTATTTTCAGAGGCATTCATCTTCTGATCAGTCATATTAGTGTGATATCTACACCAAAGGCAACCAACTTCGAGCTGAAAGCTGACTGATTTACTGAGTATCTTCTGCTTGTTTCCCTAAAATTTACCAAGCTACCAGTCCCAGAATTACTTGTTTTCCCCCACAAAGATTATTTTATTATCTTCACATGGATCTTATGAGATAGATTTTATCTTTTTCACAGGTGAGAAAACTAAAGCTCAGAAAAGTACAATGACTTACACATGTTCTCATACCAGGTGAGCATGTAGGTATCAAAGCCCCATCACAGTTCTGTTTCCCTGCCTTATGGGAGTCTGCAGGGTTCAGTTTAGGAATCCAAAATGGATTCTGCCTTCAAGAAATTGCAGTCTAATTAGAAGAGAAAGATACAGCTTAACCAAGAATAAGAACAAAACAAGAAAACAGATAAAAGTAGTAGCTAATGTGTATTTAGTTGTCCTATATGTCAGCACCTTTGTGAGCATTTCACCAGTATTAATTTATCTAATGCTCACAGCTACCCTATGAAGTAATTATCATCTTTCACAGATAAAGAAACAGGTGTAGAACCTTTAAGCAACTTGTCCAAGGTCACTCAGATAGTAAGTAGCAAGGCAGAGGTCTGAACACGGGCAATTTTACCCAGAATATGGGCTAATCATCATTTCATCTCATTGCTTCTTTATGGGTGTATCTGCCAGGCTCTGTGTGAACTGGTTCAGGGGAAAAATTAGGGGAGAATCTGAGGCTGAGAATAGTAGCCAGTGAACATATGTTTTCATTTAACAACTGTGGAGTGTCTCCTATATGACAGGCCCTGTGGTAGGCTTTGGGGAAGCCAAGGAAAAGGAGAGACACAAGGGCCCTGGCTTCTAGGAACTTCATGTCTATTGCAGAAAGGGAGAAAGAAGACAAAAAAATATGTACACAAAGCTTTTGTTTTCTGGAAAATGCTATGAAGGAAAAACACAGATGAATAGATTTAGCATGGCTAGCACAGGTCTCTCGTGGGAGATTTTGTTTGACCAGAATGATGTGATTTTCAGGGAGGAGGAGCAGAAGATTCTCAGGGGTGTGTGTGTGAATAAAGCACCTCATGAGATCAGCAAAGGAGGACAGCGGGGTTGGGAGGGTCTGAGCTGGGGATGGAGTAGCA
The DNA here is from genome assembly GCF_902686455.1 of Sciurus vulgaris. Taxonomy (NCBI): domain Eukaryota; kingdom Metazoa; phylum Chordata; class Mammalia; order Rodentia; family Sciuridae; genus Sciurus; species Sciurus vulgaris. The sequence continues at coordinate 47,931,069 of NC_136461.1, forward strand.
GGAGGTAGTTGGGAGAAGTGGGCAGGCCCAGAGCATGCACAGCTTTGAAGCCAGGGGCAGGAATTGGGATTTCATTCCAAGAGCAGTGGGAAATGGTTGATGGGTTTTAAGCATGGGTGTGACACAATCTGTTTTATGACTTTAAAAAAATCATCTGGCGTATGTGCTAGGTAGATAATAAATATTTGTATAGCAACAACAAAGTTTACATGTCATGTTAAAGGGAAAAATGTCTGAAGACTGAATGTGCAAGCTTATAAGTATGTGTGGCTTAAGAAATTGTCCATATAGGAAAAAGGACTGGCCACAGACACACACACAAAAAAACATTAATAATGGGACACCGGCCATGGCTGGAACAGTTTGCTACTGAGATAGCACAGTGTTCATTCTTTTATTACTTCTTAGTAATTTTCCATTAAAAAATAATATGTAGTTATAGCCAACTTTTCTGGTTGATACCACTTCATTATTTAGCAAGTGATTTTTTTTCCTTCTTGGGCTTACTTTCTTAAAAATCCCTTCAGATTTTCATCTAAGTTCTTCAGAGGCACAATGTTATCATCCCATTACACAGATGAGAAAACCAAGACTTAGAAGGCTCAAGCAATTTCCCCAGAGCCACAAAGGGAGGGTAGAGCCAGGATCCTCGCTGAGTCCAGTACAATGAGTCCAGCCCGACAACAGCTCCCAGCCTGACCAGTGCACCTCACTGCCTGTTCTTAAAGGTTTCTCTTTTCTTCCCATCTGCCAGGGCCATAAGCTGGCAGCTCACAGGCTGGTTGTGGTCCCCAGGAAAGTTTGATTGGATCCACCCTGGGCTTGGAGACTCCGGGGAAGGGGGGCAATTTTGAATTAGTTTTCAACATTTAAAACTAAGACATTTTCCATCAAAATCCAGATTTTTCTGCTTCTTTGGAAAAAAGAATGAAAGACCCTGGCAGTCCCAGGCCCACATTTCTATGGGGAAGGAGCAGGCTGGCACTGAGTGGGGGCTGCCCTCCCTAGAAGGGGCTGGCTTTCTTCATTTCACAGAGATCCCCACCCAGGCTGCTGGGCTGGTTTTCCTTTCCAACCCTCCCCCTCCAGGCATTCGAATTTGAGACCCAGGCTTTGGGAACTTGTTCAAGGAATCCATCATTACTTTTCCTATAACAAATGCTTAAGGCAATGGAAAGACTTTCCAGATGGTGAATTTCTTGGTCAGAGTCTCTAACGATTCCATGCCCATATGTCGGTATTATTTCACACCTCTGGGTCTTTGCTCAGGTTTTTCCTTTTGCCTGGCAAACTAATAATAATTTCTTCCTCTACCTGGATAACATACTAATTACTCAAGATTCAGCCTTCACCCACTCCAGGAAGCCTTCCCTGACCCTCCATCTGCTGTTGATTAGGGTCCTGTCTTCTGCTCTGCTTATCAGCATCATCTTCTTATCCCTACCCTGGAAATCATTACACCACATTGCATCTAATTTATCTTGTTGTCCCTAGCATTAAGGCACTATTTAGCCTCTAACATTAATAACTCAGTAAATACTTTGTTGGATGGACTAATAGGTGGACTTATTAAATCATCTATCAGGCTGGGGGAGGGGGTACTCAACTACTGAGCCACATCCCCAGCCCTGTTTTATATTTTATTTAGAGACAGGGTCTCACTGAGTTGCTTAGCACCTTACTTTTTGCTGAGGCTGGCTTTGAACTCATGATCCTCCTGCCTCAGCCTCCTGAGCAGCTGGGATTACAGGCATGTGCCACCACACCTGACTATCATGCCACTTTTGATTGCTGGGTGTGTCTGTCCAAAATAAAGGTCCACTGCACACCCAACCTAAGTGAATGAAGCTTGGAGCACTACCACTCCTTTCCACCCCAGACCCACCCTTGGATGCAGTCCCGTTAGCTGAGTCACAGCTTATTTTGTGAACAGAGTGAAGAAGGGCTAGGTGGCAGCAGTGACTCCCCTGGGCCTCTCCAGGTCTTTTTACTCCTTAGTGCCTATTCATTTTTACAGTTGCTCCCTTCATCCCCCAGGAGAATCCAAGACTTATCTACTAAATCAAAAAGGCTCTCTCTCTGTAGCATGTTTATGGGGGGCCGTCTATGTTGGGACCAGATTCCCACAGCCTTTGAGCACGGAGGCCTGTATTGTCAGCTGCCGTTGGGCATCTGTTGTGGATTTCCTCCCCAGGGTGGTCTGCTCATAAACTGGGCTCATAACTGAACACAGTGTTGAGGCTAATGTCCTGCCTTCATCTACCTGGAGCAGGAATCCTTTCCTTGTTGTTCCTGTATTTGCATATTTGATTTACGCTAAAGATGTGAGGTATTCTTTTAGTTTTGTAACCCAACAAAGTAATATTAAAATTCAGGCTAGGAAAAAGGTTCAACTCCTGATACCTAGTAACATTTAATAAATGCCAGCTTTTATGATGATACTTTTTTTGTCTTTTACTTTTATGGGTTATAGTAGGCTTTGACATATATTTCTGTCATCTATGACATGGGCCTTTGAGATAAATTTTACTCTTTCCCACATTTTACAGATGAATGTAATGAGCTTCAAAGAGATGAAATGACTTGTCTGTAGAGTTGAGGGTTGGATCTTAATGAAGTTTCCTTTGGCTGTTTTTTTTTTTTTTTTTTTTTTTTAATTCTTTCTGTGCACCATGTTGCTTCTTCATTTGGTTTGTTGGATTCTTAGCACCATAATTTCCTAGGTGAGGTCATGTCTCCTCGTCAGCTAGGAGGCAGACCTATGAGTGCAGCCCTCAAGATGGGCCTGGCTAGCTTGCCGCCAGCCTTCTCGACTGCTGTTCAGAACCATCAGCCCCTTCTAGGAGTTTTTAGTGTAATCTGAGAGGTGAGAGAAAGACTGATAAGTTTGTTCGGCTTGATGCCCATGTGGTGTGATGAGCTGTAAAAAAGAAAAATGAACAGAATTCTTTTTTTTTACAGTGGCTTAAATAAAGGTCACACCTCTTGGAGGAAAATACTGTCTTCAGAAAAGGCACTAAAAAGAACAACACGTGAATGTGTATCATGATATAATAACTTGTTAACATGTGAACTATCACCTTGGAAATCTGGGTCAATAGAAACCAGGGTCAGTAGGTGTCAATTTGGGCAAAGGAGGCAGCAGTCCAGGAGTCCAAAAAGACCTAAAACAGGGCACTCTTCTGCAGGGGTAGAACATTTAGGATGGTTTAGTTTTTCTTTTTTTCCCTCTTGTCTTCAGAGTGAAAATAATTCATACTGTTGTAAGGATATATTCATTTATTAAGTGAAATGAACTTTTGTTGAGTAACTACCACATAGCACTGTGCCTGCAATGGAAAGACAAGAGGGAGCCAAGCTTGCCTTTTATCTTGTAGAACTCCCACATCAGGACAAGAGCAAGAAACTGCAGAAGCCAGTTTTTCCTTTAGAGATGTTATGTCAAATTTCAAACATATAGAAAAGTGGAAAGCATTTTGCAATGCACTCCCAGAACCAGTATTTATATTCTACCATTATCCCTTATCTGGACCTCTCTGCCTCCATTAGTACATCTTAAGTTTTTAGAGTAAGTTGGACATGGTTACATGTGTGAAAGCACTTTGAAATCTTAAAAGTCTTTTACCTTTGGGAGATATTTAATTAAGTTCTAATTAAGACGTTAACCCAGTCATGACCAACACCCGCACTAGACTTCATTTGCTGTCCACTGTATGCTTTTTTATGTCTTATTTAATTCTTATGAAAGTCAGGCAAGGAAAATGTGATCACTTTCTTTGCTCATGAAGAACCTAAGGATGGAGGGTGTTAAGTATAACACTACTTGAGGCTGTTACCTCTCCTAATGCTGGAACACAATCCAGAGTTTTCTCCAAATATTTTCAGAGTTTTTTTGGTATGTGGTACTGGAGATCCAACCCAGGGACTCACCCATGTTAAGTGCATGCCCTGCCCCAAGCCTAGGTTTATTCACTATAAGAAATGAATTTAAATAGAAATTGTAGAGGCTAGCTGGTCAAACTCTAGTCTTTGTCAGGTAAGGTTCCTCTGTTCACAGATGAGACCCCAAGGTAGAAAGAGTCAGTTGTCATTGTTTAAATGAGATTTTCAAATCCCAGAAAACACATCTGTTCTACCTAAATTTTTAAGGTAAATATATGAACTCAGAATAAAAAAGTTTATCAAAGTTTCTAAAGTTTAGATTCATAGTTAAAGAATCATAATTGAAACTGGCTAAATTTTACATTTCCTTCTGCTTCACAGATTCCAACCTAAAACCTTCATTTGTACCCCAGTACATTGTAGTTACTTCTTAAAAAGCTGTCTTCTTCCTGTCCTTTGAATTCCCCTTAAATATGTGTATAACTAAACTAGTTCTTTTTTTTTTTTTTAACTTCTTCTAAACCCAGTGACCCTAGAAGTACTTCTGAGCCAAGTCCTCATACAAAGTATGTCCCTGTGTATTGAGCTGTGACCACTGTGATGGTTGCATGATAAAGTGACCGAGGGATTCCTATAAAGACTGATGGGTGTCTGAAGACTCCCTGCATGGAGAGGCTATGAATTAGGTGAAATCTGTGAATGGCTTTAGTAATGGGAGAGAGTACCATCTCAGTTCTATGGCCCTGTCAATAGCCATACCCACATCCACTGAGAATGCTTCAGTGTGGCCCCTAGGCCTTGTAATCTCAACAGCAGTGTCTTTGGACTCAAAACTGCAGAGGGAATATCCAGAGGGAATTAGGGAGCTGCCTAAGTGGCTCTGCATTGCCTAGCCTCTGCTTCTCATTATGACTTGCCTCATGTCTGAACTGTGTCACCACCTCCCCTCCCCACCCAGAAATGCCACATGTGTAGCGTATGGGAGCTTACCCAAGTAAAGTGAAACAAGCAATTAGGAAATAAGAGCTTTCTTTCTTTTTACCAATTAATTGTTCATAATTTTATTGATAATAAGGACTTTATTTTTTCTATCATGGTTTTTATTCTCCTACTTGAGCACTGATTAGTGAAAAGTTTTGGTCATGGACTAGCACCAGCCCATGTTTTTGGCATTTGGGAACAGCTGGTGCATATGACCCCTGAAGTTCTACTTCAGTGCTGGCATTCTGTGAAGCTCAGAGATGTGGAGAGAGTTAGACCAGAGAAAAGCCTCCTGCAGTTGTCTTGGCATATGGCCATGTGGTCTGGCTTTGGCCAGGGGTCAAAGACAAGCCAATGGACCTGAGAGCGAGCGTGAATCACTGTGCAAGTATTTATCAGGCACCTCCCACGTCCTGGGAAGCAGCAGCTGGACAGTGGTGTGGGAGATTGGGTTTGGAGTTCAAGTGGTCAGGGTTTCTCCCCAGAATTTCTGCCTACTATCTGCATGAGTTGGGGAGTTGGCTTCACTATATTCCTGTTTTCTCTTTGTAAAAGAGAGACAATGGCAGTATTATGGATCAGAATATATTGGATAAATTGTAGAATGCTGGTAGGAGTGATTCATTTTCAAATGATGATGATGATGCCTGAGAGAGTTGATTTTTAGAAAGAAAATTAGCTCTATTTTTCATATAATTATCTGTTTATGCAATTAAGAAATCCAACAGTGATGGAAAATAGAACTCACCTTGTTTAAGGGGTAGGCACTTCTTAAAAAATTATGCTTAAACTTTATGGACAATTTGGAGGGGAGGATGTGTGTATGTATATGTGTGTATGTGTGGGTGTGTGTATAGTTTTTTAATAGCTTAACTGTTTTATTCATGTGAAATTAAGCTTGTTAACACTATATAATGAAATGTAGAGAATAGTTTTAGATTAGATTTGAATCAGAGATGTTCATCAATAAGAAATATTCAAATGTGAACATTACAAAAATCTCTTTAATCCATCTGACCAGAGCAATTGTTTAGGAAAACTGCCTTAATTTGAAAGATACTGGCATACATTCTAATTAAATACAAGAATTTTTCAAAATAAGTCCCAATTTTAAAACTATTTTTACTTAAAACTAAAGTGATGTTAAAAGAATTTTCCATTCCAGAAACAATAATAAAGATGCATTAGTCAGCTTTTCATTACTGTAACAAATGCCTGAAATAAAACACTCAAGAAGAGGGTAAGTTAATTTTGGCTTAGTTTTGGAAGTTTTCATCCTCAGTTGGCTGTCTCCATTGCTTTTGGGGCTGAAGCAAGACAGAGAGAGAGGGGCAGTGGTGCAGGGGAGAGGGAAAAGGGAGGAAGGAAGGGAAAGGGGCAAGGTTCCAATATACCCACTCAAGGGCAAGCCTCCCAGTGACCTAACTTCTTCCCACTAGGTCCTACTTTGTGAAGGTCCCACCACCTCCTAAAAGCAATTGTCTGGGAACCAAACCATCAACACATAGGCCTTTGGGTGATGCTTCAAAACCATAGCAAAAATAAACGAGGTATTTTGCAAAATGTGGTCCTAAACAAGTCACTGTAAAAAGTAAAGGTAGACTTAACTTTGACCTCTTCAAAACAGAGGCTACTTTTCCTTAGAAACAAGGTAAAGAACAGCCTGTAAGCAACCTTAAGCAGGAGGTTGCCAAACCTTGTGCTGTTGAACATGGACTCCTTAGAAGATTCCTGTTCGGGCAGGAGCAGGCTAGAACAGGCTGAGTGAGACTCATTCCATATAGCTACTGAGGGATGAGGCTGGGGTTCTACTCAAATAGAACTCAAGCTATGTTATTTCCACAGCTCATGGAGCAAGGTTTGGGGAGGGGAGGAACCAGGAACCAGGGAGAAAGCAAATTCATCCTGAAATGCCCCAACCAGATGCTTATAGAACAGTTTGGCTTGCACCTCAGCAGTACCTTGGCTGGTACTGTCTTCACCAACCACCACTCTCAGAATGATGGCTGTAAGAATGGGTGTGCTTAAGAAATGAACTGAAAGAATCGTGGTGCTCATCAGTTCCTGCCTGAGTTGTTCAAGGGCTGTCCTGCATTCAGCAAATTATGTTGGAAATGTATCCCAGTTAGTTTGTGAAATATTGGGAACACAGCAATAAACAACACAGAGCGGTTATCCTCAGCTTCTCATATTCTAGAGTAGAGAAGGGGACATCACAGCAGTGTAAGTGGAGTGGAAATGTGGGTAACTCTGGATACAAAGCCACGTTAGGATAGAGAGGTCAGGAGGTGGTGACATGTTGGCTAGTGGGCCATTGTCTGAGTTGCAGTTAGGTCATGAACACATGGGGTGGGTAGTCTATAAACAGAACCCCCATGAGGCTGCACCTACAGTAAGGTGGGAGCTTAGAATGTGAGAAAGCAGCACGGTGAGCCAGTTAAGTCCCTTTTATGGACTCAGTACTGTTCATTATGGAATTTCCTTTTGGTCCATTATGGATGGAGCTCCTTTACCATCAGCTACAGACAAAAGGCAGAAGCTATTTGCTACACATTTTGTGACTTTTCCCAGCTGGAGGACCTGAATTTGAAAACTTAGCAGATGAACACTGAGTACTCTGAATGAAGAGTCCTCTCTGGCAGACAGAGAGGCTCTCCTCATACAGTCCCCCACGGTCCCCAAGGATGAAGCAGTGGATTAACCACTCTTAGCCATGGGGGTGGGGTTGAGTATCAGACAGGGCCCTTTCCTCCTCTGCTTTTGGGGGTGTGTGACTCAGAGACAGTGACTTCAGCCATGACTTCATTCACCCAGAGGAAGGATTGTGCAGAAGGAGAGCACGTCTGGTTGTTCTCCTCCCCTCCCCATGTTTTATCTTGTCCAGGACATTGTCATGGTGCTGCTATTGTTCTCCATATATTTAATTCATTTTAACCAACTTTTTCTGCCATTCTCTCTCACTTCCTTTTCCTGTCTTGGTAGTTTTATTCAGTATCATGCCAACCTATTCTTTCCCTTTCCCCCATCTTCCCTTTGCCTCTTTGTCCATCTTTCACTTTGGGCTTTATTCTCCATCCTCCCCTTTAGGTTACTTGTTTAATTTTCTCTCCTACTCATCCTCTTTTTCCCTTTCATTTTCCCTTCCTTTTTCTCTGCTCTTCTGCTTTCTCTTTGTCAGAAATGTGCATGGAAACAGGTCTTTCTGCTTCCTGTCTCTTCCCAGGAGTCCTGCTATATTGTTGCAGTCCCAGCCTCCCTAAATTGGTATTCACAAATCACCTGTGCTCAAGAACTGATGGTGGCTTCCATTCTTTTCCGACCTGAGTGTCTAACACAAATCCAGATTTGCCTGTTCTGACATTTCGGTAGTCTCTTAGGCCCACCCGTGCTTCCATCTTATTGGCCATGGCTGCAGTTATGCTGCCTCTAGCTCTTTTGCTCAGGCAGTTGTCCTACCTGGTTGGCTTCACTCCCCTTCCTTGCTCTTTGCCTTCCCTCCTTATCCAGATCAGATGCTTCCTCCTAAATAACTCCTCTCCTCTCCCTGATGCATAAGACCATGTATATCCTTGTGACCATGCAGAGATCTTAGTTTACACTTTGGGTATTTTAGAATTTGAATTACTGTGTACTACTTATACCTTCCCCTGGAGTGTTTCTTATGTACAGATTCTTTGCTCTACTTAGCCAATAAGTAACTTGAAGATTAGGAGCAGGATTTTGTGACTGACCCCAGGCTTCCTCGTTAATTGGCATAGTCCCCAGTTCTCCAAACTGACTGGTCCAGTGGCAACTCTAGTGGAGTGGTTCAGGTCCAGCTACTCTGCACAGTGGAGCCTCTTCTCTAGAGCCACCCAGCAAGGATCATAACCCAGTACTAACACTGCATAGCTGTGTGGCTTTGGGTAAGCTACTTAACTACTCTTTATTTCAGTTCCCACAAACTCTAATGATTACTGATGACCATAACAGTACCTATGCCATAGGGTTGTTGAGGGATTCAATGAGCTAATGTATGTCAACTATTTAGAACAGTATCCAGCACATATTAAGCACTTCTTAAATGTTTTTTTTGTTGTTGTTGTTGTTGTTGTTATTATTATTATTTGAATGTCAGTTCCAGCACATATTCCATCTTTGGAGGTTGGCCCTCAGTTCAAACCTTGGATCTTCTACCTGCCAGTTATATTAGTCACCTAATGTCTACAGGTCTTGCTTTGTTCATTTACAGCTATGTTGAACTCACATACTTGCTGGTTGGATTCTGTTCATTGAGATGTATATGTTCATGTGTCTACCCTGGCATACCTCCAGTAATTGTGAGTCTCCTCCTCCAAACTTGCTCTTCTCAAATTATAAGTGGGCCTTGGTTTCCCCTGGTAGCTCTTGGCTCATTTTTAGGGAAAGAGCATAGTTTATTCGTCTGTATCCTTAGAGTTAACATCAAATAACTACTTTTCAAATGAAATAACTGTCAGCCCTGGTTTGTGGCCAGGTATATGCTAATATGCTGGGGGATTATGAAATACAAGACCATTTAGCTGGTCACAAAGCTCTGAGCAAGTTGTACAAGGACCCTTGACAAAAGATACAAGATGTGTTCCTAGAAGGGATATTTTCTGTGAGGTTGGACCATTATGGATCCTACACAAGGAAGAGGTTATGAAGCTCTCATCTATGCTACTGCTCCAGATGTGAAGGAATTTCTCAGATGTGACTCTTGTTCATGCCCAACAGGAAATGACAGTGGAATCCTGCAACAGTTGCATAAATGAATAGGTTAGGATGTACATACCCAAGTAAGCCCCAAGGAAATGTCAGTTGGGAAAGTAAAGAACACCCATCCTATCTGGGTTGGGGGTATATACAGTTGTAATTTCGTTTGAAGGATATTTGGGGGAGGAAAGAGGAAGGGGCATCCATGTGAGTCATTTTGGATCTGACAGTGGGTTGTCCTCAAATGTCCCAAAGCACTCCAATTTGATGGAACTCTTTTTCTGCTGCAGTCCCCCTCTCTGTTGGCACTTGGCAGCCATTCAGTGGTGTTGCACTGACCCAGGAGTCCATGCCAGGAAGTGAATGAATCCATTTTCCAATTAAAATGAAACTTCTCCAAAGGACCTGCTCACCCTGAGAGGAGAAATTTATCTTCCTGGCAGTTGGGCTTGGCTAGAATATGTCTTTGCTCCTGAAACAGACCGAGAAAAGCCATTAACTTGAATGAAAAAGGAGAAACTGGGACAGTTATTATTCACAAGCTCATTCATTTATCCATTCATTCCTTATTTTCATTTCCACAAACTCTTATTTAGCTTGTATATCTCTGCTCATTCATTCATTTATTCACTCATTCAGTTAACATTACTCATTTTCTATATATCAGATACAATGCTAGACCCTAGGAACAGAGAGGTTTAAAAAACCCACAGTTCCCGCCTTAGAGGAGCTTTTAGTCTAATGAGAAGGTCAGAGATGTGAACAGATGATGGGAAGTGCAATGATAGAGATATTCACAGAGTACTGTAGGGGCACAGTGTGGGGGCATCCAGCTCAGGGGTGCAGGGACAATTTCATGGACTGGATAACATCAAATTTGAGTCCTAAATGAGGAGTACATCTTTGTACACACACACACACATACACACACACATGCAGGTGCACACACACCAATTGTTTGTTTCTCTCGAGAGCCCTGGCTCTTACAGGGGCTGAAGAGGTGGGAATTTAAATTGGAAGAATGATTAGATGTAAGGGATGAGAGAGAAGAGAAGGAAGATTATTCCCTTGGTAACCTGACCAACAAACAGGAAATCAAGGAGAAGGCAGCCATTTTGGAGAAGAAAACAAGTTTCGCCTTGGACATGTTGAATTGGAGGTACAGGGGGACATCCAGGAGACATGTCCTGGCAGTTTGAATTGGAGTTTGAGATTTGGCATGTCAATCAATGTGTAGTTGTTTGAAGTCATGGGAGTGATTGAGATTTCCCAGGAGCATGTGAAAAATGAGAGAACATTTGTGGCGCAAATCCTGGGGAACAGTCACATTGAAAAGCAAACTATAGAACAGGAGCTCAGGAAGGAACCAGAAGAGCAGTGATGAGAAGGGCAGGAGGGATCCTGGAGAAGGCGGTATTAAGGAAGAGCTCCTCCCTTCTCCACTTGTCTACATTGTCTGCTTTCTTTTGTTCCTATTCCAAGACCTACTTACTCTTTCCAGAACCTTCTCTTCATATTATGACTCCCTCCCTCCCTCTTGTAGACAATACCACCAAAAAGGAGTTGTCCTTTCTGGGTCATATGGCATCTCTCCTGTCTGCCTGGCATTTGAGCATCTCATGCTTTAGGGAGACAGAGGCCTCAACTAGCACTGGGCTGGACATTAGAAATAGAAAGATTAGTCTGACACTCTGCATGTCTGTCATTGACCTTGAGACCATCATGGTCCCTTTCTGGGTGTTAGTTTCCTAATCTGAAAAGTGAGGTATATAATTTCTTTCCTTCCTTGCTTTAAGGAATTATATAGCTCAGATGAGATCATACATGTCAAAGTGCTTTCAAAAATATGAAGGTCTGTAGCAGTAGTGAGTGAATCTTGTCATCTTATTTCGTCTAACGTTCACAACATCCTTTGGGGTATGTGCTAGTAATATTGACTTTGAGGAATCTGAGGTTTTAGGGAATTAATTTTCCTAAAGCCACCCAGCCAGAAGTGGTGAGGACAGCTATCAGACTCAGATTTGCTGGACTTCAATGTCTTTGACCCCACATACAGCAGCCTTATTTTCCTGATACTTGAGGTGGTATCACTCTCCTGGACAAAGTCAGCTTTGCTGACTCTGATCAGTTATCATGCAAATGTAACACTTTCATGGTTGGGAATCATCTCTAGTGTGGATGATGTATTTACCTATCAGTACAAGAGCAGGGTTTCATGGGAGGTAGGGGAAGGGTTGCATTTAAGTTCAGCTTTTAGAAATGAATTATATAATGGAATTATTTCATTTTACAAATAAATCATATGATGGAACAGTTAAATAAAACCCTTCTCTAATGGGAATAATCTGTCTTATCAGTTCAGATTTTTGTTTTCTGGGTATCTTTCTCTACAGTAGCACTGATATTTATTCTACTTGACCTTTAGGCTTTAGCTCAAATCTCTCCACCATGAAGTCTGTTCTAGCCACCAAAGCCCTTTCCGTTCTCTGAACCCTGCCTGTGATTACTCATTAGAGGCAGATATATGGCCACACACAAAATATTATGATGAAGTTGAGGCTGACTCACCAAACCTTGATATCAGGCTCATTACATTATTGTCATACGTCATACTTTCAATTACCTTTGCCTTTGTGCACATCTTTCTCCAATTCCATTGTAACTTGCTTTTGAAAAAGGATTAGCTTTAAATTTCTTTGTATCTCCTGAAGTGTTTTGCATTTTTTTCCCTCATGAGTTGGTCTTGTCTTTTGTCTTCCAGAAATTTGTTATACTGAGGTAGATCAAGGTACATGAATGCATAATTCAGATACATTGTGGAATGCAGGGGTGAGATCGGGGTGTCCCCCAGCCACTGCGACTTCTGAGTCCGGGGCAGAAATTTGATAAGGGAAGAAGGTAGGAAAGTCAATCCAGGTAGAGGCTTAGAAATAGAGGAGTGTAATGTGTTGGGAGAGTGAAAGAATAAGGCAAGAACTGAGTGGAGATTGTTACAGAGAGGCCACGGGAGATGAGCTCAGGAAGTCATCATGATAACGATAATGCCACCTTGAACCCAGAGCTATGCTAAGGAAGAGTTAAGATGTGATTCTCAGAGCCAAGGGGCTATGAGGACATTTTAAACAAAGAAATGGAATGGTGAGTCTTCAGTTTTAGAGAGATGCCTCCAGTAGCACCAACCTCAGCTGACCTGCCTGTGTACCTTTTCTAGTGTTTGGTCTTGGTATCTGTGGGCAGGAGTTTGAAATTCACTGTTGTTTCATTCATCTGGGCAGGTTCGGATAGGGTCTTACACTCTACTCCGTATTTTCAGCATCATTTTTCTTTTAAGAAAGATGTTGAGGATTAAGTTTCTTCCTGAAACATCTTTCCTCAGTGGTCTATCAGCCCAGGTCCTGATTTTGAGTCTTGAACACAGAGTGGAGGTAATAGATTTTCTGGGTTAATTGTTCTGAAGAACATCATGAGTATTGGGGATGTGTAGATAGAATTAATTATTGAGTGGAGAGTGAGGGAGCTCTGTTCCTTCCCTTTACTCACTGCACACCACAGACAGCCTGGAGAGAATCTCTTTGCAACGTAAATATAAAATACTTGGATGATCTTTCTTTGACTGGGCATCTTTAGTTTCTCACGTTGATTCTAGACTCTCTGCTGTCACAGTAACTTCCTCGTTTCCCCCACCAGTGTCCTCAGTATCTAGAAGCAGCAGAAACCTTATAGCTGCTGGTATGTTGCGGTGGGAGGCAAATGGCAAAGACTCTTCTTCTCTACCCCGAGGCTGGCAGGGCAGCTGATGGCTGGCCTTGAATCTGGGACATACCCTCTCTCTCTCACCCTCTGCAGAGACCACAACTCTGTGAGCTCTGAGTAGTAGCCTCTTCCCAAAAAGACTGTGGTTTTATGAAGTAATAAAGGATTTGGTTGCTTTCAAACTGGGAGATTGGTTAGCTCAAAGGATTGTTGTTGGAATGCAGAAATCTGTAGTGCCAAGTCATATACCCCAAATCGTTGCTGATTCCTTTTTTCTTGAAAAACTAGCCCGAGATTGAAATAGAGATTTCTGGAACTTTTGAGATTGTGTATAAAGAAATGTATTTGGAAGGGCTTTTGTGTGTTTATCCTTTTTTTTTTTTTTTTTTTTTCTGCTGTAAAGAATGGCAGTAACTTCCATCGTAACGTTTCCAGAAGGCCCAGACACAGCTCTGCAAGGGTTAGGATCCTCAGGGTGGTCACTGTGGCATTGGAGAAGGAAAAATCACTCATATTAGGGCTAAGTCCTTGAGGTCTGACCCTGAGTTTCTACATCCTTAGTAAGAGAGTATTAGGTATCATCTGCACGCCTCTGAACCACGCTGAGAATCAAACGAGATGAGGCTGTAGGAGCACTTTTGCAAACTGTGGAGGAAACAAGAGGACAGTCACTGTCATGTGCAGGCCCAATGTCCACCAGGACAGAATTGACTCAGTAAGGTTGAGGCCTGTGACGGGTACTGCGGGACTGGACAGGAGGAAGGACAGAGATATTTTCCCATAGAACTGTTTTAAAAACCCCATCTCCAGGGTTCTTGACCAATCTGGCAGTTGGGGAGGGGTGCAAAGCCCTAGTAAATCATGCAGCCCAGTGAAGAACTGCATGGGACCCTCACAGACACCAGTTAGCATCTAGAAGAAAGGGATCAGATTTCTAGACAAACTCCCTCTCACCCAAACTCTCCACGCTTTTCTTTGCTGGCTAATCTCTAGACTTTGTTTTTGTAGAGAAAGCAGGGACTACTGCTCTCTTCTCTTCAGAGACCAGGCACATTCTTAAAGCTACCTCGTACTTCTAACAACCTGCTCTTTCTGGTTCCTCATCGTATGGTGAGGTTGACTCTTATCTCTGGCTTTGGTCAGTGAAGCAGGTGTATTCTCAGGAGGAAATGATGCTTGTAGATCCCTCACTCCTCTAATACTCAGCAAAAGCCCTGAAGTTCTCTTAGAGACATTCTGTTTAGGTTTCATTCTTCACAGTGGCTGTCTGCTGGCTATGGGCTGAGTGTTCTCATTGTGCAAGGTCATTAGTGACCCTATACAAGATCTAGCAGATATAGTTGTACTCTGAATCTGTAAAGATCGTTCATTTGGCCCTGGCTAGAAGTATTGTGTTGCTGTAGAATTTTGGTGGTTCCTGCCTGGTGACTGGCTTTGGATTGCTAGAACTCTTAAAAGGAGGCTGTCTTTTCTCTTCCCTGACCACTGATCACTGCAACCTCCAAACACTTGGAAATAGACCTTAATAGATCTTTGAGACTATCCGAAAGGCCTTCTGGTAGTTTGACTCACATGATTTCAAAGGCTATCATTTTCTGATGGTGACTTGTTAGGATAGAGTTAGCTACTGGTTTGTGCCTGTTTTAGGCACATACAGTAAATTTTGTTTTCGTTAATTTATTGTTAACATGTATGAGCATTCAAAGAGAAGTTTAGGAAAGGTCCCTTTCTAGATATAAGATCTCCAACAAAATCAAATGAAATTAAACAACAGAGAATGGGCCTAGTACTTTGATTTTAAAATCGGAACCATTTGATGTTGTTTTAATGGAACCCTTGGAGTAGTACGTGGGCATCAATGTCTGTGTTCATATAGTGGTGATTGGAGGTGATATATAATAAGAACTCACAGAATATGAGGGTAAAGGTAGGTAAAGTGTGGTTGTATGTAAAATTGATAAAACAGCCCTGAGCACTTTTGTGTTGCACTGAGGAGGTAGCACACGTGGAGCCCTTCATAAGCACTGCAGCCCTGCTCAGAGGAGAAGGATTAGAAGGAGAAACTGAGTGGTTTGTCTTGCAGTTAGTAAGTATTTATTGAGTATCTACTGTGTGTTGCCCTCCAGCAGGTATTGGACTATGTCTCATTTGGAACTTCTGTTTTGTTGCCTGTAAGTTCCCTCAAGTGCCCTTGAGTTTATGATAAATTCCTTTCCTTAGCTTTGTGTAGAGAGAATAATTGCAAACAGGACATAGACAGTTACCTGAGCAGTAGGAAACCTTTCTTGCTAGTGCTTTAGTCCCCTTTACCGTGTGTGTGTGCGCGCGCGTGTGTGTTTGTGTGTGTGTGTTTGTTTTTCATCTTTAGGTGCTTGGAAGAGAGTGGTTACTTCACAGTCCTAGTTTTATCTCACACCTAGTTCCCCAGTTCCATTCATAGGCATGAGTTAAATGCTCCACTTGGATAGGCATTCTAAATTTTGGGGAGAAGGAATCTGATTGGTTCAGCCAGCTCCCATGTCTTTCCATGGTCCAATCAAGTTCTCAGAGTAAAGGGATTAGAGCTGTGTAGTTTCCACTCATCCTGGCCATTGCGGGTAGAAGGGGAGACAGTCATCAAATATGGTGAACAAGACTGGCAAGTCCTTGCTAGCACTCAGGTTATCTCTGTCCTTCCTCCTCTCCAGTCAGCGTAGTATCCGTCACAGGCCTCAACCTTACTGAGTCAATTCTGTCTTGGTGGACATTGGGCCTGCATCATGACAGTGACTGTCCTCTTGTTTCCTCCACAGTTTGCACTGAGTCTTGAAGGAAAGAAAGACATTAAACAAATATGGTGTGTTAGCCAGACCTAACCTCACTTAGGAGATTCTGGAAGCCTTCTGCAAGGGGTGGTGGGTTGGGTTAAGCAAAGGAACAGGAGAAAATGGATCCTGGGAAGAACCAATTGATAGGTGACAGATGAATTTTCCAGGTAGAACTGACAGAGGAAAGAAAAAGCTCAGCTGTAAGGAAAAATCTGACCCTGTGGCAATGTGGAAAAACAAATCTTTAAAATTATTAAACAATGGCTTGGTTATGTGGCTGTTCTCTTTGGCTTTGACTGGAAGTTCTCTGCAGGCAGAAACCATCTTTTCTCTTGCCCTTGGGACCAGTTGGCTTCTAGAGAATTTTATGTGTCCCAGCACATTCAGATTCACTGAATAATGTCTTGATGCAGTTTTCTCCCCAGATTTCAGCTGCTCAGTGTTAAAATATTACTATGTGTTGGAAGCGTACTCTCTCATCCTTCATTGAGAAGATGGATTGTGTATTCTCATAGAGTGTTTTCTCCCTCCAGATTAGCAAAGTGGGATAAAAGGGAAATTATGATCATTTTTGGAAGGATCAATAATTGCCATTTTTCTTTCCTATATAAGTAGTGTTTTTATATCATACTGTGCACCCCAAGTCCTGAACAGATGTTTTAACAGACATTGTTGGCTGGCTGTATTTTTGTTTGGAAAATTTTGAAACATTACTGAAAGAGAAGAGGGCTAAGACAAAAAAAGAACCCATAATTGATTCTAATATGTATTTAATTTGGCAGAACTTGAGAGAGACTTGCTGGGATAAGGCGGGACATTTCTTTGATCTCCCAGACTTCTTATCATGGAAGGCAACAGGTGTCACAGCACGGTATGTTAATTACAAGTTGGATTTTATTTGCACTCTTCCATTCTTGGGTGCCTGCGTATATGTATTGCTTTCTTAACTCTCTTTGACTGGACATTCTGTTTGTACATCTGCATGCGATTTTGAATACTTGAAACATCTTGAATCTATCTTCCACCTCCACTGCACATGCCCAAACACTATTCCAGTTCCTAAGAGACCTGGAATGTGAGTATCCAAGGTGAAGACCATTCCTTAAAACTGGATACATTTGAAGGAGACATGAAAAATCTTTTTTTCCCAAAGGTACTTTTTACGTGGTGACTCAAAATTAGGGCAAGAGATATTTTTCAAGGAAGCTGTTTTTAACTGGATGGATGTGATATGAATTTATTTTGTTTTTGTATAAATGTGCAGAATCTATATAAATGGTATATAGTGGTATATTTTATATATTTATGTAGAGGTGAATGTATGTTGGAGTCAGCAACTAGTTTTCAGTAAATTATGAATGTTAAAAATAAAGTATGTGCTACATGATGAAGACTTTTACAGAATACTCATTGCATGTGAAATTGTGGCTGCTATAATTAACAGTGGGTATGTGCCTGGGTAGGCACAGATGATGGACAGGAAATCTCTACATATGGCAAATCCATTACCATTTTGACCTCAGTTTAAGGGGCTGCACAAGGGTGAGGGGTCTTCTCAAATTGTGTAAAGAATTTAGAATCTGGATTGAGCAAACCTGTGAGGGAAAGGATTCATTCCCAGAGGAAGAGATAAACCTGTGTAAAGTAGGGAGGCTCGTGTTGTATCTTAAATTGTGTGCCTTCAGAGTGGAGGAAATCCTCCCCATTTTCATTATGTAAACTCAGGAGAAGCTGGAAACATCAGTACCATTCTCTCCTGTCTGTCCCACAGTGCAGGGTTGGGCCTTTTCTTGTGTTGAGTTGATAAGAGTGTGATAGTTCAGCAGCCCCGGCTTTCAGAAGGAGATAGTAGTGAAGGCCTTTGACAAGCACATCATTCTTCATGCCGTGCCCCCTAGCACCTCCCTTCAGCAGAGCAGTCATCAGCCAGCAGTCTCAGAGAGGAGAGCATCCATATGCACTTGAAGACAGCTTCAGCCAACCTTAGGTCCTCACCCTTCTCAGGAGAACAGGCTCTGGAGAAGTGGTCTGAACTTTGCCCTGGAGGGTGTAATTAGTCAACATTATAGTTTTCACCACTGGAGAGGAGGTCTGGGTGAAGACCTCATCTTGGGCATTCCTCTTGGGCATTCAACTTAGGTATTGTCTAAGTTAATTCTGAGAAGAATTTCTGTAGGCTTTTTTCTACCTTTGTGCAGCAGTGAAGGAAATGTTCTGAATTTAGCAAAATAGACCTGTCAGTTAAAATATGCTACTAGTTGTGTGTTTGTAGACCATTGGCTTCAGGTTTATAGGACACAAAAATGGAACCAGAGATGGAGGGGTTCAGTTTTCCTTCTCTTTTCTTTGGGTGTTGTTTAACCCAGCACTTTAACTTCCCCTTGGTTCTTTTTTGATGGCTCTGGATACTGTAAACACCTGTTTCCTGGTGTCTGATGCCATATTCAGACTCCAAGAAGTGGAATTTTTGAAACAAGTCCCAGCTTACATAGATTTAAAACGAACGTATGCATACACATTGCGAGGTCACATGGTGACTTATATTCCTTAATAGCTGTGTGCCCTTGGGCATGTCTCTTTGTTGAGTCTCCCACTCCTTATCTGCCAAATGGGGATCAGGGTACCTACCTGCAGGCTTGTTGGGAGAATCCTGTTAAAGTAATTTTGCAAACTAGCTTGCTTCTAAGAATCATATGAATAATTTATTCAACACAAATCTCCAGGAGTTGCGGTTTTCAGCCTCCTGAAATCTCTATGGGACACCTAGGAACTTGTATGTTTAGCAAATGCCCAGGTGGTTATATGGTCAGATATATTTGGACAACAATATACAGAACATACATGAAAGTGCTGTGACTCTGAGATGCTCCCCACCTGTGAGGGATCGGAAGTGTTTTGAAGGCCTAATGAACTTAGTGAATTTAAAATTGAAGGAATTGTTGTTGACATCAGAACATACTTGCCATCTTCCACCCCTGTCTGTGACACTCTCAGACCTTATGGAAGCAAAAAATTTAATGCTCAGAAATGATTTACTGGCCATTCAGTCATCCCTGCCATTTTTTTATTGGCTACATTGCTCATGATTCATTCTGTTTTCATTAGTACAAATTAACAATCCCTAACACTCCCCCAACCCTGTCCATACTTGTGAGCAAGTTCAGACCTCCCTTTCAGTTTCCTTCTCTGCAGAGCACAGACTGCAGACTTTGGGCACCCAGCACCAATTTCCTACTGTATTGGTGACTGCCCTCTTCTCTGACCCACTTACATCTTAAGTTTGTCTTCTGTCTTTTCTGATGTTTACTCAGTGTCTCAATTCGTTTTGCCTTCTCCATTTCATCCTGCATGACCAAGGTGAAAGGAAGAACTTCTGTGAGCATGATTGCAAATGTAGAAACAGCGAGCTCATGAGGTTATTGGATGGACTGAAATAACAGAAAAGCTTTGAACATGGGGTTGAGAAAAATGTTTAAGGAATTAACCCTTTGTTTACTTCCCTTTCTCTATCACGTTTGGCAGGGAGTCTTTACATTAAATTACTGGCATAAAGGAAAGAGAAAAATACTTGTGGTCAGACTGACCCAGGTTCAGTATTTCCATCGTATACTGTCTGCAAGAACCTGGAGCGAACTGTCAGCCTCCCTAAGTCTCATTTCCTTGTCTGTAAGCATTCTCAGGGGTACTGGGGATAAAATATGTAACACATAGTATTTAAATAATAAAGACTTACTTTTAAATTTAAAAAAATCCCCACTACCTATTCCCTCCCCTAGAATAAGGGAGACAAGGGTTAGAAATAGAATGTCCCAATGCCAAAATAACTTTGGGCAATAGAGCAGGAACTTGGCATCCTCTGGGCAAGGAGAGGTTCAGATTTGGTGTTTATTTGGCTCTTACATGTGGTTGTTTTGGGTGGATTTGGTGAAATGAGTGCCAAAAAGGCTAGAAGGTGTTTTTCTTTTGCTTTTTATTATTCTAGTAGAGTCTGGGCTCAGGACTGATTGGATTTCACCTTGTCATAAAACTTTCAAACGTGTTTTTGGCAGTGACCATGTGTAAGAAATCCTCTTCTTCCTTCTCTCCTCCTTTTCTGTTTTCCTCTCTTGGAAACTTGTCCGCTCTCCTCTCTAGTTATTCTCATCTATATGAGAAATACAGCAACTACTTGTGTTTATCTGGGTCACTGAGGAATTCAGCACCATGCCTAGGGTTGATTTGTAATTCTGTTCCATTCTTTTCATCATATTAATGAAAATAATTACTGCTGTTTTTGTTAATAGTATAATGGTCACTGTCATTTATCGAGTGCCTTCCTTTTATCTGTTCTAGGTGTACTGACGAATGTTAGCTTCGTTAGTCCTCAGCAACCATCCTTGAAAGCAGGTGGTGTTATTACCATCTTGCAGTTCAAGATCTGAAGCCGAACGCTTTAGTAATTTGCTATGTTCTAGCCATTAAGTAAGTGACTGTCCAGAACATGAGAGATAGTCAGAGATCCAAAAGATAAAATTTTGTATAACCAGACTAAAACATACATATAAATCCTCCCTCTAAAGAGATTTTCAGTGACTGGTAATAAGGTAAAAATAGGGCCAGTGTATGGTTCAGTGACAGGTATGCTTAGGATACAGGAGGCTCTGGGTTCAGTCTGCTGCAGCATGTGCGTTCTCTCTCTCTCTCTCTCTCTCTCTCTCTCTTTCTCTCTCTCTCTCTCTCTCTCTCTCTCACACACACACACACACACACACACACACACACACAAAGAAAAAGAAAAAAAACAACAGTGAGTAAAATGTAAAAGAATCTGAAGTCAGTAAAAATATTTATAGAATAACTGAGTTTATTCTAAGAATTTCGCAAACTCTATGAGGTTCTTTAAACTTACTAATAGGTTGTTTCCAAGCTTCTTGTGGCTAGAACAAAGTGGGACATGGCAAGATAAAGAACTGAGTGTCCGTGGAAACCCAAATACTGTTCAGGAGCCTAAGTTTGTTTTGAACATTGGGGTCTGAGAGAAATTTTTTCTACATTATCAAGGGGCAACAATAACTGTAACTCATGTAAAAGTATGTTCTAATAATTCCAATTATAATTTCAGACAAACTGTTTATTTTAAAATAGTGTAAATTTTCAGGAAGTTTTCTAGTTGTAAATTCACAGGAATGATGATACTGAGAACTCACCCGTGCCTGACAGTTTCCCTTGTTATTAATCTTTGCTTGCATGTATGGTGTGTCAGTCACAAGTAATGAACACATATTGATGTGTTAACATGAACTAAACTCCACACTTTTTTGAATTTCCATAGTTCTTGCCTAATGGGCTTCATCTGTCCCAGGTCCCACCTGGGATAGCGTGTTACATTTAGCCACGTCTCCTCAGTGGCTGTTGCACAGGCTTTCTTGTTTTCAAGAGTGTTGGTCATGTATATGGTGGGGCATCCCTCTGTTGGAACTTGTCTGATGTTTTCCTAACAGTGAGACCTGGATAGTGTGTTTTGGGGAGGAAGGCCACAGAGGTAATGTGGTTTTTCTCTCATCACTCTTGGTGTTAACCTGATTTCCTCTTTGTCAAATTCTCCAGTTTAAAGTGCTCATCCCACTGCCAACCCCCTGCCCTACTTGTATACTGTATTCTTTGGAAGTCACTGTGTATAGCCCACACTTAAAAGTAGTGGGGAGCTATGTATACTTCACCTCCTTGAAGGTGGAAGAGTTACATATATTATTTTGAATTAGTTTTGTATGGGGGAATTGTAATTTCTTTCAGTTCACTTTGTGCGTGTGTGTCTGTGTGGGTGTGGTGCTGGGGATCGAACCCAGAGTCTGGTGCTTGCAAGGCATGTACTGTACCAACTGAACTATATCCCCAGCCCTCAGTTCACTTGTTTTTATGGCTTTAGAATGAAGGAAATTGATAACCAGGCTTCTTAGGCCCAGGAGACATTCTGTAAGTTTGGTTTAAAGTTTCCATATTAGAATTTCTGAGATGTTTCTATGGCATATGGGAAAGTGGGGCTTTATTTTCTAAAATATAATTAATTTTTCTTTTTAAATATTATATTTACATGCTTGCATTATTTTCCCTTTCTTTTCTCCTCCACTGTGATATACAATTCTGTGTAGGTTCTCAGTGAATAGTTTGTCTTCCACTTTAAAGAAATGAAATAATGGTTTTTAGAAACGATTATTAAAATAATCCCTTTTAAAATAGCATTTATCAGTGTGATTCTCTGTTTGGAGTTTATAAGGAATATCTTTGTATTGTTATTTTTCTCACAATTACTTGCTAATCTGTCAGTATATGATTATGATTGGCATATTGATCTGAAGTCATTTTCTAAATGCAGTCTTCAGGATCTCAAAAATAGTACCATGATTTAGACTCTTAATTTCACTGTTGGTTTTTTTTTTTTTTTTCAATTTTCTTTGTACCATGTATTTTTTAACTTACTATATTATTATTATATTTTTGCTATCAATAAATATTATCTTCAGTGATACCTATATAGTGTTTTATCCTGTCAGTACAATATGACCACAATTGGACAATTTTGCCACAATTTTCGGCCTGAGATAGGATTATTGTAGTTTGGATAATTGAATGTTTCCCAAAAGCCCATGTGCTAATGCCTTAGTTGCCAGTTGGGAGGGAGTGAAATCTTTGGAAGGTGGGGCCTAGTGAGAGGAAGTTAGGTCATGGGGCTTGCCCTAGGAGGGAATATTAGGATCCCATCTTCTTTCTGTTTCTCCCTTTGCTTCCCTGCTGCCATGAGGTGAGCAGACCCCCTCCACCATGCAATTTTGCCATTATTTACTGCCTTGCCAAGTGACCATGGACTGAAAACCCTGAAACTGTGAACCAAATATTCTCCCTAAAAATTGGTTGTCTC
Organism: Sciurus vulgaris; assembly: GCF_902686455.1. Classification (NCBI taxonomy): domain Eukaryota; kingdom Metazoa; phylum Chordata; class Mammalia; order Rodentia; family Sciuridae; genus Sciurus; species Sciurus vulgaris. Next base: position 47,954,103 of record NC_136461.1, read on the forward strand.
AGGTATTTTGTCACCTTAAAGCTAACCAATGCAGGGATCTCAATTTACATTTTTGCATATTAAATGCCATTTATTTTCTTATATTAATTGCTTATTTTATCAATTTGTCAGTTACTAATTTTCTCAATTAGTGTTACAAAGGTTGATTACTAATGTTATATTGGGATTTAAATGTTTTCTTAAATATTAGCAAAGATTCATTGCATATTTTTGTTTTAGTATTTTCCTGAGGTGTAATTTTTGAAAAAATTTAAACATACAGAAAAGTTGGGAGCATGATGTATTGAACACCTATTACTCTTCACTGATGTTCAATTATTTAACACTTAGTTCCTTCTGTGCTCCCTCATGCATGCTCTATCAATTTAGATATCTGTCATCTCTGACATACAGGTGAGTTTATTTTGCTGAACCATTTGTTACCATAATGCAGACATCATAATATTTCCATCCTAAATTTTGCAACATGATCACCCAGGAGCACCAACATTCTCACTAGATAACCAGTGTCATTATCTCACATAGGACAATTAAATTAATTCTCTCCAGTTTGTAAAGTCCTGAAGGGTATCTCTTGTTAAGGGTACAAAGAGCACTTACTTTTCTTTGTCCCTGGAGTTCTGAGTGGTAGAGATGGCATACAGAGCATATTGGCTAAATGAAGAGTGTAAAACTATCTCATACTCTCTTTACTGCTGATGTACACAATTTTGATATACCGGGTGAACTGTACAGCTCAGAAGTTGAGACTAAAGGTCATCTGCATGTTCAGGTGTAGGTGTACATATGTGGGTGGGGGGCAGATAGAAGATCAGATATGTCAACCCGATCTCTTGCTCAGTGTTCTGAGGGCAGACCTGTTTAGGTGCGCTTACTCCCTGGCAACAGGAAGCCAACCTAGATGCACCTGGGCATAGAAAGCAACGTATGAATCATCATCCGCCTCTATCACTGTGACTTGCAGTGCAGCTTGATATATTCCAGTCCCTCAGGGATCAGATGGTTTGTTTCCCTTACTCTTTTGGAGAAAATTAAGTAAGAGGGTGCGGTGCTAAGTCAGCTATGTGTGCTCTGGTGATACTGAGTAGAGAGAGCAGCCTGGTTAGGGGTCTTGTCCTCCCCATGGGCAAAGGCACCAGTGTGAGAAGGGAGAAGCCTCATGCTTATGTCTGCCTCTGGAGATTGTTACTGTCCACACCTTTTCCTCAGTGCTTGTCCTCCCAGATGAGATTTGATTAAAAACCAGCATTATTTTAAAATAATTCACATTCTACATAATTCACAAGTTCACCCATTTAAAGAATACAATTCAGTGTTTTTGACATATTATTTATTTTTAGTAATTATACTTTGTGTAGTGTAAAATTTGCCAATTTAACCATTTTAAATATACAGTTCAGTGATATTGATTACATTCACAGTGTGGTATAACTATTGCCACTGTGTTATTCCAACACTAGATTTTTAAGCAATAACTCCTCATTCCCTGTAAACCTCTAATCTTTTTCTGTTATAATTTTTCTTTTCTAGATACCTTATTTAAGTAGAATTACATACTACTAGTCCTTTTGTATCTGGCTTATTTCACTTAGCACCATGATTTCAAGGTTTAACCACATTGTAGCATGCGTCAGAATTTCCTTCCTTTTTATGACTGAATAATAATGTTCCATTGTACATATTTGCTTACTCATTCATCTGTTGATGGACCTGTTGATAAATGTTTGCATTGTTTCCACCTTCTTGGCTATTGAGAACAATGCTGCAGTGAACATTGTTTTATTAGTTTGGTTTCTGTTCCTAAAACAAAAACCTGAGACTGGGTAATTTGTAAAGAAAAGAGGTTTACTTACCTCTCAGTTCTGAAGGTCAAGGATCATGTGCTTGGCTTCTAGTGAGGGCCTCATGCTGCAATATGCTATTGTTATAGAACACAATGCAAGAAAGAGTGGAGTTAACTCTCTTTTAGATCCCACTCTCTTGGTAACTAATTCATTCCACTGAAACTTAATGAGGCCTCAAGAGAACTAACCCAGTCTCTTGAGAAAGATATTAATCCATTCTTAGAGTGGTATCCCCATGACCCACTCCTCCCCGCCCAGCTCCCAACTCCTCTTAATACTGTTACATTGGGGACCAACCTTCCAGCATGTGAACTTTTGGGGGACAAACAGATCCAAACCCTAGCAATTAGTGTATGAATATATGTTCAAGTCTCTGATTTTGGTTCTTTTGGATATCATCTAGGAGTGGAATTGCTGGTTCGTGTAATTCTATGTTTAATGTTCTCAGAAACCACCAGACTTGTCCACAGTGGGTACATCATTCTCCCTTCCTACAAACAGTTTGTGAGAGTTCCAATTTATCCACATCTTTGCCAACTCTATTTCCCCTATTTTTTTTTTTTTTCAAATTATAGTCATTGTTGTAGATCTCTGTAAGGCTTGGGAGTCAGCTTTTTTAATGTTAAAAATTTCCAAATGGAAGAAAAATTGATGAAAATTAGATTATCCTGGAGGTGGTGGTTTTTTGACTGGATCTTGGTTGAAGCATCTTGATAAGGATTCCGTAGGTCATCTCATAAAATTTCCTTTTTTTCTAAGGAAAAAAGCACAGACATTCTTGATGGACTTGATGCCAAAGCCCTTTGATTTGCATTGTTTTATGTTTGTATTGGAGCATGGTTTCTCAAAACAGTGTTGCATAAAACAACCCTCATATATTCTAGGAAGAATGACCCAGTCCTCTCTAATCAGATTATATTTCAGAATATTTAACAGTGCTGAGAAATGACCTGTAAATATGAGATTTCTTTTATTCTTAATTTTGGCAAAGAAGAGTGGTTTAACTCTTAATAGAAAAATATGACCTTTATCTCTTCACTGATAATGATATAAATAATGTAGAATTTAAAATAACACATAAACACATAAGGGTCAATTCCTTTCTATAAATAAATCTAGACATATGGCGTCATCAGCTATTAAGATGGTCCTGTAAAGTCATGAAGGGACCAGCTCTTTTGACATTTTTACATCTAGATCTTCAGCCCAGACTTCATTCTTATGATCACCTCATGGTCCAGGATGCTTCTGGAGTCCCCATCATAAGGTGCACAATTCATCTAGCAGGAGGCAGGGAGGTGGCAAGGGTGGGGGTACTTCAACAGGACATACCATGCATCTGAGCCAGCCTTGTGTAAGCGACCGTTCTAGGAGATCCATGTAATATTTATAGTTTCATGTCTTCAACAACACTTAGGTTTATGGTCAAACCCAACAGGAAGGCAGTCTGGTCAATGTAGGCTTTTAGTTGGATACCCTTCTACCCAAATAAAATTGAAATTCTCTCACCACTAAAGAGAAAAAGAGAGAATTGATGTTGGACAGATAAAAAATAAAATCACTGAATCATAATTTCTCAATAAATTATACTGATCAGTAACCCAGATACCAATTTATATTCTTTCTATGATAGTGCCAAAGAGGAGAGTGAGGATGGCAGGTGGGGAGAAATGAGTAGTTCATGATTTCTGTCATTTGTTCTTCCATCGCTCGCTCTCTTATTCTTTGCCTATAGAGTCGCAGAGCACCTGTGGGATTTCCCCTCTCTAATCCAGCACTGGAGAGATACACATTTTTCAAACTCTTCAAATCCATATGAAGGCTGGTGCCAAAAAGTCCTCAGCTCACAATTTTCTCTGACATTTTTCATGTGGATGAACTCAGGAAACCCCTTTACTTCCTCTCAATCCATTTCTTCTTAGGAAATGGAAGACAAAAAACAACATGGATTTGCTTTATGGAAAAAATCAAGTCCACATGGATAGAACCTCTGGCTGGTGTCTGCCACATACTAGCATATAAGAAGTATTATCTCCATCTGTGTTTCCATTTGTTTGTTTGGTTTTTGTTTTGTTTTGTTTTGGGGGACGGGTGCTGGTGGTGGTGGTCTTATTTATTTATTTATTTTCCACAGCAGGGATTGAACTCAGGGGCACTTAACCACTGAGTTACATATTTTTAATTAATTAATTAATTAATTTTTATTTTGATACAGGGTCTTGCTAAGTTGTTTAGGACCTCGCTAAGTTGTTTAGGACCTCACTAAGTTGCTGGGGCTGGTCTTGAACTTGCAATCCTCCTGCCTCAGCCTCCTGAGTTATTGGAATAACAGGTGTGTGCCACCATGCCCAGCTTTTCCCTATGGTTTTTATTATTTGAGTATTAAGGTGAATTCAAATTCAGTTAAATAACTTGCAGGTGGATGGAAAGGACAGAACTTTCAGAAACCAATAAATCTGATGCTTTCTTCTTTCCATTCTCCTTTCCATTCTCCTTCTTGGCTTCCTGTAATGCCATTAAGGCTCTATAAGGCATGGACTGAGAGTCACCCAGGTCTTTGACCTATCACGAGGACATGAGTAGGTACCAGGAAGGCCTCAGGCAAGTCAGTTCAGAGAGCAAATGTCCAAGGAATGTTAATGTCTTGGCTTCTCCTCCTTGCCTGTCTCCATGCAGGTTCTCAGGGTCTACTGTTCCCCACACTAGTAGCCTACAGTAGTGCTACCTGTCTCTGCACACGGAGGCAAAATCTAAGGAAGGTCAAGTCCGCTATCTTTTACTTTACATCAGTAAAGCAAATCTGAATACAAAAGGTTAAGAAACCTCACCTTTGTCCTTTGGGGTATAGGTAAAAATGTGTGACCTCGGTAATTATGATGGGCATACCTTTCGTTGAGAACCACCAGTCTGAGTGTATTCAATTTCTATAAAGTTCTTTCCCAGCCCTCTGCTGCGTACATCTAGACATGAATTTTGTATTCCTGAAAAATGATAGCCAGCATGACTCTAATTTTCCAACCGAGCAGCAATATAGCTTTTCCTTTACTTAACAATTTTGAGACCTCGAATCACTTTTGGAATTTAATCCCATTTGTGCTTTCAATATAGTAAAGTGGAATGATCTGGGAATTTGAGTCCTCATTTACAAATGGATATGATGGTGTATTTTCTTTTGAAAATATTTTGAAAATGTGAAAGTGGTACATAGATCTCATTTTCCAGGTCATAGAACTGAAACCCACAAGGGTCGTACTTTGAAGATAAAGGCAGTGGCTAGAGAAAGAGCTGGATTGTCAGGGGGATATTCCCTATCTTGCCTTGCTTCGGGGGTCCTTTTCCTGCTCCAGAATGCCCCCTTCAGGATGGAGGGGACATCCCAGGCTTTGTGGGCTCAAATTCATTTTCTAACAAGGGTGACTATCAGTGGACTCCCTTGTGGCCTTGCTAATGGCACCTTCAGAATGTGCTGTTGTTGTGTAATTCTGGGTAGCCTCAAAATCCAGTCAATCCGATTAAATGTATCAATTTTCAGTCTTTGGACCCATGATGCTGTTCAGGACTGACAATTTGGTGGTGCCTGGGACCCATGACACAAGATTAGAAGTGAGGCTGGGAGCTCAGAGGACTTGTGTCTGGTAACCTTGGGTTGCTGACCCTCAGGTTTCTGGTCTGCAAAGTGCAGTGGTTGCATTTGGAGATCCAAGTAGCCCTTCTAGGTCCTACATTTTGAGTTCATGAGATCTAATGGTGTTGACCAAAATACCTTTATGGATTCTCTCTTACAACTCTTTTCTTTGAAAAAAAAAAAAAAAAAAAAAAGATTATTAAGATCTAACCTTTCAAACCTTTGGGATGTAATTTAATGTTAAGATGCTCTACACATCCCTTTCTTTTTGTTTTTTCTTCTCCTATTTAGTTTCTTTAAAAAAAAAAAAAAAGAAACACCTTTTTTTTTCTTTTTTTCTCCATTTTTATTTCTTCTCTCTAAATTATTGTCAAAGGCCTTTGAAGAGAATTCTTAAATGTTATTAAGAAATTGCAGTCAAGGAGCCCTTTGTTCCCAAGTCATTTAGAAGATTGTTTTTTCTTTTGTTAAATGCAAAAAAATTGTCAACCTGTGTCATGAAAATGTGCCAAAAACTGCATTCACCAATAAAAAGTGTCAGCTCTTATTATTACCCAGATATTATTCCTTTCAAAAGCCGAGCACTCTCCCCAGGCTTTCTAAACAATCCTCAGCTCATTCATCTTCCTGGTTTCCTTACATTTTGAACCTTTCTGGGTCCATATGGGGGGGCAGCCTGTCTTTTAAAAATTAATGGATTCCAAATGCCATTCAAACCTGCTTCCGCCCTTCACCTCCTCCTCCCCTTCCCAGCCCTGCTTGTGAGGAGTCTTATATGCTGTATAAATATTGAGCTGGAGATAGTTTCAAATGAGGTGTTTGGACTTTTAATTAACCCCAACAGCCTTTCTGCTTGGGATTTCTCTCTGCTGTCTCCCTGGAAAAGTCAGGTAGGTCAGTATAGAAAGGGGAGGGAGGCTCCGTACTGGATGTGTTCCTGGCTGCTGGCCCTAGAGACACTGAACTCTGAGCCAACCATGAAGTCATTTTGAATTTAAGGAGCCTTGCTAATCCAAGGCAATGTGTCTTAATTTGACAAAGTAAAGGCTGCCCGATAAGCAACCCTAGCTACAAGTTCTGTGAAACTGGGGGTGTTTGTAAGTTTAGACTGTGCTAGAGAAATGTGGTGATGTGGAAGAATGGGCTCATTTTCTTCTGTTTACTCCCCCTCTTCAGCCCTCCCCCTCCCCTCTGCCTTTTCTCTTCCTTTGGCCTGATTCAGCCTTGCAGTCTGGCCTCTGCAGTGGCTTGATGTGAAATTTGAGAAACATATGTAGTTTTCTATTTCAGGAAAATGATCTCAGGGATTGAATGTGTGTGTGTGTGTGTGTGTGTGTGTGTGTGTGTTTGTTGGCTGTTAAGCTCTGATCTTGCCCAGTGTGGTTTTTTTTGATGATGGGAAAGAGGCTTCGAAGTGCTTTTTATCAGAATTTCATATAATAAAGCCTAAGGTTTGGTTTCTTTATTTCGCCCCCACTCCCTACCCCAGGCCCATGATACAATGTCGTATATTCTGTCAGAAGTGGGAAGAAGTACACATTGTTCACATTACAATCACTTCATTGCTACTTGCACATGCATGTAGGAAAATGGCCACTGTGTCTGTCCTTCACAAAAGCCATTTTAAATGTAGTTTAGTGGAGGACCAAGGGTCTGCATACTGTTCTCAGAAAGGAAAAGGGATCCACTGGGGGAAAGTTTGCCTTTGTTGTGCCTTGGAAGCATTAGTATTCTTTGTTCTAGAAGTGAGTACCAGTGATGGGCCCAGTGCCCTTTCAACTGAACTTCATTTATCCAGCTATGCAAAGCCTTATAGCCTAGGAGCAGTGGGCCATAGCACATAACCTGGAGTATAATAAGCCATTCATCTGGGTTTGCATAGGTAGATGTTATGATATCTGTCAGAATACATGTCAATCATTATGTGATGCATGACTATATAATAATAGTGTTAGTAGATTAAGCTTGCATAGTACTTATTGTGTCCTAGGCAAGATTGTGAACATTTTAGATATACTACTAGCACTTTAGTCCTCCCAATATCTTTATATGTGCTGTGATAATTGTTTATATTCCACAGATCAGAAAACTGAGGCTCAAAGAGGCCAGAGAACTTGCCCATGGTCACAGTTAATGAGTGCAGAATGGAATTTGAATCACAGAGTTCAAGCTGTTTACCACAGTGGTAGACCAACTCCCATTAGTACTGATTAGGTTAGTACCTGTTTATTAACTGATTATTAAAGAAATCACACAGAACTGTTCCCCCCCCCCGCTTTGGGGTAGGCATGGGGTATTGAATCCAGGGTCACTTAACCACTGAGCCACATCCCCAGCCCATTTTTATGTTTTATTTTGAAACAGTGTCTCACTAAGTCCTTAGGGACTTGTTAAGTTGCTGAAGTTGGTCTCAAACTTGGCAATCCTCCTGCCTCAGCTTCCCGAGTCATTGGGGTTACAGGCATGCACCACTATACCCAACTGAGAATGGTTTTTCTAAAGTAAAGAATTTGCTAGGTAAATAATCACACTAAACCAAATATTCTCCAGGCATAGTCCCAGGTCAGCCTCATAAGCATCAGTTGAAAACATATTGGAAATGCAAATTCTCTGGCCTCACCCCAACCTACTTAAATGGAAACTCTTGGGAGAAGGACAGAATAATTTGTTTTAACAGATCCTCCAGGAGATACTGATGCATGCTAAAGTTTCAGACCTGCTTTCCAAGACTCAGTTTTTTTTTTTTTTTCTCTGAAATTTTGAGAGTTCTTAAGAGAAGGGGGGATTTCACCTTTGTATACTACAGATTTTTGTGACATCTATGTGGAAACTAAGCTCTGGCTTCAGTGATGTTTTTACTAATATTTTTTACTAATATTTCTGAGAAATTTGAGAACTTTGGGTATGTCTACATCTTGACATTTTTTTCTCTTTTGGCTTTTGCCTGCCCCCCGCCTTCACCCCTGTCCATGCCAATGACTTTTGATGTCTGAGAACTTAAAGGTTCATGATTGCAATCTCTTCCATTTATCCCAGCTGTCTAAAGGTCCCCTAATGGGTGGGTGAATAGGGAGCCCAGAGATGCAGGAATAATGGAAAAGGGAAGTTGCAGAACTGGGGAAAGGGAACCAAGGATGTATAAGTCATCCCACTTCCCAGAAAAAAAATCTCAACCCTTGAGGACTCTTGGTTTACTTCATTGGACTTGGAGTCATAGTTCAGTCTCATTCCACACAAGTGAATTTAGGGCATAACTGCTGAGCAGCCATTCTGTCCTCTGTAAAATGGGGATCACACAACCTACTTCACAGTGATGTCCTATTGATTTGTTCAGGCACAAGATGAGTATCACTTTGTGATAGTTGTTCTGTGTCAAAGGAAAACTTTAGGAGAGTTAACCATTAGCACCTTTGGCAGAGTGTGTTCTAAGAAAGGGATTATAGGTTTGTAGAGCATCGAGGAATCCAAAGTACTGCAGAGTGACCTGGTGTTCAAAGGAACAGAATTCTAGGAGGTCCAGTTGCAGAGAAAATCGGGCACCAGTTTGAACACTTTGTGTCTCAAATCTACTTGTTTACAAAAAGGTATCTAAAAGCAATTTAACAATGTCAGGATTTAGACTTAATTTTTTTGTGTTAAAGAGACCATTGTTGAAAGTCACAACCTAAGGGCTGTAAAAATATTGATGCAACTGTGAGAGGTACACGGTATTTGACCTTCTATTAATAAAGACAAATTATTGCATTTCTATGATATTTGAGTCTGCAAAAACTTCCCTTAATTCCATTGGTATTCCATTCCACAGCTACTGGGGCCTCTGGGACAAGGGATGCAGGGTTGTGTTACTAGAAGATTTATGGGGTGGAATACTCATCTGATTTACTAAACCAAAAGTCAGAGCAGGTTCAGATAGCAATACCGTGAAACTTCCTGAATGATAATGGCCACAGAAGCAAGTCAAGTATTTGGCAGTATAGCCAGAAATTTGGTGAGACGTTATCCACAGAATAGGATCAAGCCATGGGGGAAAAATAGGTAAGCACAAACAGAAAGCAAGGCAGATCCTGAGCAGACTATACTGGAAGTAGGAGGACTCCAAGGGAGTATTTTTTTGTGGACATTTTACTGGATTTGGACAATGAAGTGTTCATTGTGGCTTTTTGCTGACATAACCATCTCCCCCTTCACAAGGTAGCTTTTCTTTTGTCTGGACTTTAATGGTGGACCATGCACTGCATAAGGACAGGGCAATATACCCTGTATTACTTGAAAAAGTCTCAGTTTATACAATATAGTTTTTTTTTTTTTCCTCTCTTGTCTTTGCTCATTCACAGAGCATTCTGGAATCAGCTCATCTAAGCCTCAGATTAAAGGGAGCTCATCCTCTTTGACCACAGTCATATCCATTTTGCCAACTCTTTGACCTTTGGAATAACATGCACTTGGGTCTGAGCTGTCAACTGCCTGTACAGATCCATCCAGATCAATGACTTGGTATTTTCAAGAGTACTTCTAAAGGATGAGTGTCCTTCTAATTTTGTTCCTCCAGGACTTGTTTTGAGGAAAACAGGTGCTTCTATTTATAATGAGATGAGACTGTAGGGGAGTGGAGTCTTTGGGGCCTCAGCTTACATTATAATCCTGTACCCTTTTATTGCAAGTTGCATGTGATGTTTTCAGCCACTCACATCAGCATTTTTATCCAGCTGCAGTCAGTTTTATTTCATTCTTGTTGATCATGATCATTTGACTGTAAAAGTATAAAAATAAGAAAAATAATTTCCAAAGGCCATTCACTATGGGAAAATGGAATGTATTGACTTTTTGCTTACATGCATTTGAGAGCTCTTGACTGCAAGGGTCAGTTGATATGAAGTTTTGGAGATATCAAACACTCTTTGATATGTTTCAAATAGTTCAGATGGCTTGAAATTTTGCAGAATTAAAAGAGAGAGAGAGAAAAAGAGAAGTCCAATTTGATTCAACTGGGATCTGGTTGGCAAATTAGGATTGCAAAAATCCCAGTGTAACTTGTACGTGTCTTTGCAAAATAGTAAGAATAATATTACCTTCTATTTTTATACGTCCACCTTTTCAAATAACTCAAAGAAATGCCCTTTTTGGTATCCTTTCTCTTCCCCAAATATATGTGTGATGTTGTATGGTTTCATACATGAAAGGTATGGTATCATCATGAAATATAAATGAATGTGCTGATGGTATGGAGATCACATGTTATTGGAAATCCTGAAACTGGGAATAGAGGGTAACTGTCAAACTTCCAATAGTTATTTGCTGTGGAACATCTGTTATATCTGTTTCCTCATCTATGTATTAGAGGTAATAATAGTACCTATTTAATAGGGTTATGGTGGTGATTAACTGTGATAATACCTGTAATGCTAGGTTCCCCCAAAATACTGTTGTCTGCATTGATTTTAGCATCAAATAAATACGAGTTTAAATCCTCCCTCTGTCTCTTGTTTGTATGGTCATGAACAATAGCAGAGTCAGCACAGCTGCCATTTATTGAATAATAACGTATTTCAGACATTGTTAGGTACTTTATATGCACTCTTTCTCACTCCTTACCTTAACTTTCTCAGGTAGGTATGATCATACCCATCTTATAGAAGGGCAGGGTGAGGTTTAGAGAAGGTAAGAAACTTGCCCACAGAAGTAGACTTTAAGGCAAAACTGACTTGTTAGTTCTTGTTCTTGGTCACCTGTTAAGGCTCCCCTAAGCCACAGCTTCATCAATTGCAGTTGGAGCAACAATAGCTCTTGTATATACAATGCCTGGCACTCACTGGACATTTTTTTTTTTTTTTTTTTAGTATTGTAGGTAATTAATTTTATTCTATTTATTCTTTCTGGATATATGTGATAACAGAATGTATTTTGATGTATTATACATACATAGAATAAGTATAACTGTTCTAATTAGGATCCCTTTAGTGTAGTTTTGTATGTTGTGGAGTTACACTGGTCATGTATTCGTATATATGGAATGATATGTCTGATTCATTCTACTCTCTTTTCTATCCCCATCTCCCCATTCCTTCCCTTCATCCTGCTTTATCTAGTCCAATGAAATTCTAATCTCCCCCCACACCCTTGTTGTGGGTTAACATCCACATATCTGAACATTCGGCCTTTGTTTTTTGGGGGGGACTAGCTTATTTCATTTAGTATGATATTCTTTGATTCCATCTATTTACTGGAAAATGCCATAATTTCATACTTCTTTATGGCTAAGTACTATTCCATTGTGTATATATACCACATTTTCTTTATCCATTTATCTGTTGAAGGGCACCTAGGTTGGTTCCATAGCTTGGCTATTGTGAATTGAGTTGCTATAAACATTGAAGTGGCTATGTCTCTGTAGTATGCTAATTTAAGTCCTTTGGGTATAAACTAAGGAGTGGGATAACTGGGTCAAATGGTGGTTCCATTTCACGTTTTCTAAGGAATCTCCATTCTGTTTTCTAAAGTGGTTGCACCAATTTGCAGTCCCACCAGCAATGTATAAATGAACATTTTCCCCATATCCTTGCCAACATTTATTATTTGTATTCTTGATAATTGCCATTCTGACTGGGGTGAGATGGAATCTCAGTGTAGTTTTAGTTTATATTTCTCTAATTGCTAGAGATATTGAACATTTTTTCATATATGTTTCGACCATTCGGATTTCTTCTTCTGTGAAATGCCTGTTCATTTCCTTAGCCCATTCTTAACATGAACTGATACTAATATCTTCTTCAATTAGAACTTTCTAGGAAGTAAAATTTTACTTTTTCCATTCTTTCTGCCATGCATACATTGTTGGGAACTGGAATAAAGTCCTTAAGAGTGGATTCTTACCTTCTGAGAACTTGAGACTGACATGTGATCTGATGCAAGACACACCTCAGTGTCCATTTTGTGTATATGTGTGTGTGTGTGTGTGTGTGTGTGTGTACTCACAGCCTAGAAATGTGGGGGACTTAGTACAAGTCTGGATGCTATGTCAGGAAATCACAAGGGGATGTGTTGGCCACAAAGTTTTGCTTTCCAGTTTGTTCTGAAAGTTGTTAAAAAAAACTGGCTCAGCTAAAGCTAAGCATTTAGGAATCAGATATGTTTGGACGGTAGGGTGGAGTTAGCATTATACATTTGTCTTTGGCACTCTGAAGCAGCAGTGATCCTTCAGACTCATGTGTGCAGATGTAATGTGTTCCACGAGGTTTCAGCCTATATTTCCTGCCTTAATAAATGAAAGCACTTTGCAAAATCGGGCTGCAGGCCTCTGGTGCTTTTCTTTCTGTAGTCAAATCCTCCATATGAACAATCCACATCCACTTCCTTCATTTATCTAATCACCCATTTACTCTTTAACCTTGTACAGTATAAGTTTCATGGTTACCACCCACTTCAAAGAACATCAGTAATTTCTTATTGTGGCTTCATTCATAAGTATGCATTCCAGGCATGTTTTCTCACCAGAGTATCAGTCCCACATCCTCTAGAAGCAGAGTTTTAATCAATTGCCCTCTTATAAAATACTGTAAAGTCTATCGTTTTAAAGATTAGTTAGCAGGAAAAAAATATGTTTTGGGAACTTCATTTTTCTCTAACACTTGTTTCTTGTACTCTTTTTTTTATTGTTTATGTTAGAGATAATTTATCATCAATGTTCTTATACAAAAATTTGTGGGTTTTCTTTCTTGTGGAATATAAAAATGGTAATGTGGACTTTCTGTTTATAATTCATCTTTATAAGATGTGCAGAAATTCTAACTAGAACTTTTTCTTGAAAAACTCAACCTAAGTAGAACTAAACCATAGAATATTATATATAATTCTGAATTACTTTGTTATGAATATTAGAAATAAACAGTGCCTTGAAGATTAGAATTGTAACATAATCTCATTTTAACAGTACTTTGCTAATATTATTTAACTTTGTATGAGATTCATAATCTCAATGATACAATATTCTTTTTTAATCCAACCAGCTAATGCTTTCTTTCTTTGTGTTTGGTTTAACTCTCAGTCTATTATCCTATTAAATTATTAATAATTGGTACATAATAGTCATAATATTGATAAGCATCATTAATAGTATTTTACTTTCATATTAATAAATATGCATTTATATTTCAACTAGCATACATTTTCAACATATAAAACTCAAACAGTTTTTTCACCCCAATTTAAATGTTAATTACTCACCTATGTTTGGAAATGAATATTATGATATTAATAAATTCCAAACTATTTGGACCACTGACACTGTTATGATGTTTAGATATGGAGACCCCCACTGTCACATTGCCCCCGATCACACACAGGTTGGTCAGTGCCAGAATCAGTGTTGAAATCAGAAGTGCCAAAGACTGAGTCCATGGATAAAAATCATTATACTTTTGGGTAAATATTGTGGGCATGTTAAATTTTAACATATTCCTAATTGAAACCCATTTTAGACATGTGGAAATTTTCGAGACGCTAAGATGCTTAAGTCACCTGCCCAGTCACGTGACTGGTAAGTACTTGCTAGGACTTAAATGATACAATGCATGCTTTTAACTAGTGCAGTCCTGCCAGCCACTCGATAAGTATTTGACAGTTAATCAACTCCCTCAAGGAATTGATTCTAGTGATGGAGGTAAATAATCAAGTCATGATTAATGATTCAAATGAAAAACTGCTGTGCTTGCAAATTGAACAGTACAATAGAGAACTGTCAGAAGCAGTATGTTGTGGTGGGACTGGAGAATGAGGGAAGGAACAGGGAGAGTTCTGTCTCAGATAGGAGGTCCCATGGTGGGGTTCTAGGCTTCCCTGTGTGAGCTCCTACAAAGCCTATGCCTACCCTGACATAGGATGGCACTGTACAGAGTTTTGATTTATTTACTTGTTTTTACCGTCCTTTAGACTAAGCTTTCTAAAGACAGGAGCTAAATCTTGTCTCTTTTTTATTTTGTTTTGAGATGGGGTCTCACTGTGTTTCCAAGTATGACCTTGAACTCTCGGCCTCAAAGGATTCTACCTCAGCCTCTGGAGTAGCTGGGACTTCAAGCATGTGCTGCTGTGCCTGGCAATCTTGTCTGTTTATCATTTTATGGAGGAAATGATAACCTAACATATCTTTCATACATATCAAATGAGGGCTGAATGAACTGAATCTGCAGGGGTGAATTCAATGGACAGGTGAAGACAGGATAGGTAGACAAAGGCATGAACATAAACAAACGTGTGAAAATTCATCACCTGTTTAGGCAATGGTCAGTCGTGTGGAGTGGACAGAGCATGGAAATAGAGTCTGGAGTTTTGTGCAGTGTTAGGTCAGCCATATTTACTTGTAAGTCATGATAAAAAGCAAGATACTCGATATCCGAGTGCACGCCTTTCCCTAATATATCTTCATCTCTTCAAGGACAAAAGACCAGGAGCTAGAATATATCATGGGAGTTGAAGACTTTTTACTGTATTCCACTTCTGCTCATTGGCTGTATGACTGTGGGCATGTCATTTAGCTTTATTTATTGCCCTGTCACATAGTAGATATTTGGTAAAGAGTTGTTGAATGAAATAATATAATTATACACTTTTACAGGAAAATTTCTGAAGATTTTGAGATAGAGCTATGTAAAAGACCTAGTACTTATTGATGCTTATTGCTTAGAACTTGGAATAAACTTTGTGCTTATTCACTGGGTAGAAAGCAAGAATTAGGGGTTTCCCAGAATGAGGAACACTGAACATTTAGACAAGGCAGCAGATCTGTGGTTCAGAGTGACTGGTCACCTGGAACAGAATTGAGAGGGCTTTTTTGACAAAAGGAAATGAGGTTGCTAGGGACTCCTAGGGCAAGGAATAGGCCTCTGTCTCAGTGAAACTCTGGAGCACAAGACCAGTCTAAATGGAGATGCTCCTCTGGCAGAGAGGGCAAGGCGTGGGGCCCTGGGCTCTGAGATCTTGAAATCCATGCTGGGATATAGGCGGCTCCATCCAGTCCAGACTGCCTATGCAGCTGGGTTTGAGTCTTCTGTTTTGCTCTCTCTGTGGACTGATTGGGGCTCATCTTACAGCCTGTAGGATTACGGAAGAAAAGAACTAATACATCTCAATAGTCAAAAAGCAAAAGCATGAACTGCCAGTACACTCAGGGAGTGTAAGATGTGGTCTTTGGGTTATAAGGTTAATTACCCTTTTCTTTGATTTTTTTTTTTTTAATACATCATACCAGGGAAGGTAACATTATTCTCTAAACTGACTTCAGCAAGACTTAACCATGATGTATATATATATGCCCATTGTTCAAATTTAGAGAACCCTCCTTTGTGCCTCACCAAAGTCCTTAAGGGTCATTGAGAGGAAAGCCCAGTCCCCCAGATGAGTACAGTGCAGGGTAATTAGCACTAGGTCACAAATCCAGTAGCTTCTAGATGCTGCAATAGTAAAAGGGGCAGTAGTTGGGTCTGTCCAGAATCAGCAAAGACCTTACAAGATAGGAGATGACTTGAAGGGTAAGCAAGAATCCTCCAAGTGGATAAGGGGACCCCCTGCCAAACAAGCAGCATGGGTGACAGTGTAGCATGACAGACTTCAGTGTGTCACAAAGTGGTGAGCCCATTAGTGTAATCAGGTCATAGGCCAGGAGCCAGGGGGCATTGGGGGAAAAGAACACAGAGTCCTTACGTGCTTTGCTCAGACTGGTCGAGAGTGTTTATGGCATGGACTCTGAAGCCAGATGGCACAGCTATAAACCTGGCTACCATTTGATACCTGCATGATCTTAGGCAAGAACTTCAACTCTTCTCTCCCTCTGCTTCCTTGTCTCAGATAATGATAGGACATGCCTCACTGGGTGGCTATAAGAATTTGAATCATAGCGTAAAGCACTTCAAGCAGCATCTGTCATATTGTTATTATTAATAAATCTCCATGAGATGTAGTTTTATATTTAATAATGATATTATTAAATTGTGACCTGTAACACAAAGTTCCAGTGAGATATATGTTGCCAGTGAGCTTCATGCTTCTAGAAGACTTTGATAAGTGTTCTTTGAATTTATAAAGTAAATTACTTTTTCATTCCAGGTTGTATAACAAGAAAGTACTTACTTGTATTCAGGACAGTTCTCATTCTCAAGAAGTTGCTCAAAGACTAGAGAGAGAAAGTAGACCAATAAATAAGTAAAAATAATGAGATACGCTATAGTAGAGGTGTATGTAAAATGCCCACGGGACACAGTTGTCAACAGAGCATAGAGTTGTTCAGAGTGGAATAGCTTGATCAGAAGGATGCTTCAGAAAGGCCACTCTCCCTTCAGTGGGGTGGAGTATGCACTGGACCAGGGAACTGAGGCTGAGCTGGGGAGTGTGCAGATATCATTCCAAGGGAAGTTGGACTGAACTGATGAAGTAGGAGAGACAACCTGGAGGAAGCTAACCAGGCAGACTTGATTGAGTTTTGGGAGAAGGATGAGAATTCTTCTTTCAGCATCCAGGTGCTAAGCTAGATGGATGCTGGCACCCTGCATGTGCCACGTATCTGAATACCAGGGTAATGTTGGAGATAGTTCTGCTTCATGCATTGTGCATGCTTCTACATTGTGCCTGCTGTTTTCAGATGATGTTTGTGTGACACGTGATGGTGAACTAATTTGCATAACGTAAGGCTGGTCAAATCATGGAAGATTGGAATTTCCCATTCTAATTCCATTTTAAAGATGCTTGTTAAGCAAAAGGATATAATTCATTTTTCAAACTGCTGAAATGTTATTTTGGCTTCTTGAATCAAAGACATTCCGCAAGTGTTTTCTTTATTACAAGACTTAAACTTTAATTAGAATTTAATTATAAGATCCTGAAGGCATGAGTAAGAGGAGCAGATGGGACAGTAAAAACAGCTTAGTGCAGGAGGATTAAAGATTAGAAGTTGCTCATTAATGGCATCAGGAATGAACAGAGAGCTAAGTTGCTATGCTTTTGTGCATTATGATGCTTTTTCAAGTCTGCAATGTCATTTGATTCCCGGTTTGAAGCTGAAGAATCTCATAAATTAGGATTAAAAAAATTTTTTGTTTGTTACTAGAGTAGGTATGTACATAGAAAATACATTAGGCAAAACATGATGGAAAGGGGTTTATTATTCCTTCTAGAACCTCTCAGGGGGTTTAGTGTATAGTGGGGACTTAAATCATATTTATCGAGTTGAACTGAAAGAAGTGCACATCTTATTAGTGAGCACAAGAGACTTAATTGCAGGCAGTCGGGAAGGTGTGAGTCTGAGTTCAGGCTGAACTGTTTCGTGGGAATGGTTGGTATCTACTTAGTGGGCTAAACTGGTTGCCACTCTTACCTTCACCCTGCCCACAGCTGGCCTTTGCTATTTGCCCATCCTGGTTGTTGGCTGGAAGAGGGTGAGAACACTGTGAGACCACCCTTCATCTCACACAGGAAGGATGAGCAACTCTGCACCCTGGGAGGGTCTCCTAGTTGGCTAAAAGATTCTGTTTCTTAATGCTTTTGCTTCTAGTTCTTCTTACCTTTTTTGAAATTTTATACTTAGAACAACTATTTCCCCTTAATTGTAAGCTCAATGCAGAAAAATTAGACAACAGATGAAAATAGAAAGGAAGTAAAAATATGTAATGAACCCAAAAGCAATCCATTTCCTACCATCCAAGAATAACCTTTAAAAATTATTTCAACATCTTGATAGACATTGATTCTTATTATTGGTAGGTCTTACATTTGCAAATGCATCTACTTGCTAAAATATATTTGTAATCTTGAAATCAATACCAGTGACTCTTTCACAGTTATTTCATACATACATGGGGATGTAGAACATTCCAGAGTTACTCCATGTGCCTGCTCTCAGGAGCCAAACGAAACAATACTATGTCTTCTTCTTTGAGGTCTGAAAATAACTGTCCTTTCTGAGGTCTATTTGTTTCAGGATCTCTCATTTTTGTGCTTTTCGTTGGTGATTTCACCATTCAGAAGGACCAGGCATGTAGTGTTGAATGCCGTCCGGTGATCCTAAGGGCAAAGAGCTGAAATGTTCCTTACAGAGACTGTATTGTGTGAGATGAGTTTTACTCAAGCATGCGTTAAGTACTGTTGGCTGTGAGTTTAGTGTTAATGGATCAGTAATATATATTAAGGGAGGTATTTTTAAATACAGACACACATAAAACAAGGTTGTATGTTAATCGGTTGATGAAAATGTAACCAGAGGCTCAAAGGACCCTAACCCCATATTTCCTTTAGAGGCTATGGTTCAGTATTTCCTGATTGAGTGTCTCTGGATACCAGAGAGTATATCTACAGGAAATAATGAGGATCAGTTACATCTTTTGCTATTCTTCCTGCTCTCTCTTTCCTAATCTTTCCATCTCTCTATTCCTCAATCTCTGTGTGTATAGTATATATATATATATTTGCTTAAATTATATATGCTTATACTTAGCAGTTACAGTGTCTCATGACATACTGTCTTGTAAATTATCTTTTAATTCCTTGGTTGTGTTGGCCTTTGGCCCATTTGTTCTTAGTTCCGTTTGTGGTCTTCATGCTGCTGCGTGCTGTGTTATATATAGGGTGTTGATCCCTGCCCTCTGATATTTTGACATCAATGAGCAATGCAAGAATAAGAAAGAGAGAAGTCAGAGTGTTTTTTCACTCTCCTTTCTGCCTTGGGCGACATCTCTGGTGGAGCCCCTCTGCAGCTCTCCTACCACTGGGTGGGCCCTTCATGGCTCTGACTTTTGCAGGTTGACCCCAGGTCTTGGGCTCCAGCCATATCTTCTCCCTTTGTCCTTTCATCCAAAAGCATTTCTTTCCTGACCCCTAAGTAAAGAATCAGATTCAAAAGCTCAGGCAAGGCAAATTGAAGGAGTGGCAGCCAGGATGCAACCTTGTACAAGAGTGAGGGAGACCGAGTCAGGGGCGACTGGGCACAAGGGCCTGTGTGCTGAGCTGATGGCGCTGCAGCTCCACAGGCGCAGGCTAAGCAAATACAATGCCACAGACGCTGGGAAAGCAGCCAGAGCTCTCATCCTGAGCTTAGTGTCTGGAATATGATTCCCCTGAAGCTGACGGCTCATCCACCAAGGGAGGGAAAATCCATTCTGGTGATTATTCTGACAGGTCTCTAACATGGTTTCTTTCCCTAGAAGGTAATTTTTCCCTGGCCTCTTTTCATCCCCTTCTTCACATTAGGACCCTTTCTCCCAGGAGCATGAGATTCCCTGTGGGCGCTCCACACTGAAACGCTATAGGCTTTCTGAGCCTCTTGCATTGGCACCGTCCTCATTAAAAATGTATTTCCCCAGAACTCGGCTGTACCCCCTGAAGTGTGGATTAACAGAAAGGCCTTCAGAGCTGAAACACATTTTTGAAAAACCACTGTACCAAGTAGCATTAAATATTTATCACCTGCTACATGTAAATGGTGTGTCTTCACGCTTTAACTCTTAGACAAAAAGACTTCTTGTCTGTTTTCTGCTAAGGTGGAGATCCCAGGAAGCTGCTTTTGTACCTGACTGTGATCACTGCCTGTCCCAGGAATAAGGAGAATTTCTTTGTCCTCCTGGCAGTACCAGGGAGGAGTGCCTTGACTCAGCATTGCAGCGGGAGGCCAGGTGGTGGGATTATGGGAAGAACACAGACTCTGAGGCCAGCGCCGTGCTGTGGGCTCTGCCATCTGCAGGCTGTCCGGGCTTGAGAAGCTCTTGCCCTGAAGGAGTTTTTGTTGTACAGGTGGAATGGGATGTCTTGCAAAAAGCTCTCCTAGCCCCTGGTGGGACTGCCTGCCACAAGAGAAAACTCTCTTTCCTTTCTCGTAGGTCTTCTATTTGGGACTTTATAAATACATTTCTAAGCAACCTAGAATAAAATATGCTATTAATATGCTATTAATAATACTCCTAAATCTCTCTGCTTAATCTTTACTTATGAAGTAACACTGAAAATGTGCTCGGACACCCTTTACTGTTTTTAAAATGCCTTTGTAAAAAAAAAAAGAAAATGATCTTGCTTAAAAATTGCAACAGTATTTCAAGGGCTTATTTTGGCCCTTGTTATACATGCCTGAAAACATACATAAGTTTGGATAATTTTGGCACACACATGTACATGCACACACATGCATGTTTGGATATTTCCCATATTGGTTTGTATGTATAACCAGGCACATGTATAACTCTTTAAGAAATGTTCTCCTAATATTTTATTTTCTTAAAGTCTGTACTTCACATTGTTTTTTCCCGCAGCACTGTCTGCCCTCACTCCAGACATGACCCCTGGGAAGGTGGCAGCAGAAACAGACGGCTGGTGGGGCTGGTGCGTTTGGGCAGTCTGCATTCCTTTTAACTCAGAGACCAGGCTTATGTTTGGGCTTTCAAGCTCTTTGTCCAGGAGTCCAATCACTTTCATTTCTGCTTGAAAATTTGCCTGTTGTTCAAGCTCATGAGAGCGGCCACAGAGCTTCCCTTGGGTTCATGAACTAGAGATCTATAGAGTGTTTGATTTTATTTGTAACTTTAACCAAGGCAGCCTTAACTGGGTTTTGTGTTCTTATTTGACATTTATTCTTGTAACCTGAACCCAATTCCTTTCTCAAATCTCTATCCTTCCCTGTCCCTCAATTCCTAATCTCTCTTTTGTCCTCAGATTTTCCTCCTAAGTCTGCGTATGCCATTTAAATCCATCCTCTAGGAAGTGTCTAAGAGCTAACACACACATTGAACTATTATTTTCTTTCTGGATTGCTTAGGAAGATTAAACAAAGATTTAAAATGTGGAATTCAAACATTGATGGATGTGGTGGTGCAGCCTGGGAGGAGAGTGCAGTTTTAGAAAACATCAGAACATTTTCACCTGCCCTTCATATGGACTTCTACTTCCTCTTTGAGAGGCCCTGGAGCTGGACTGTGATGATTTAGACAGGAAAAGACTGAAGGGTAACTACTTCCAGACTTTGGGCCACGAACACTCAGCTGTCATTCAGCATTCAAGAAGGGTGTTAGATGCTCACAGAGGCCTGTAAAGCGTGCAGCAGCTTCCTCTACCTCCAGTTTTTGTGTGTTCTTCAGATGCATCCTCAGTGCTTTAGAACATGTTTTCATACCTCATTTACCCACAGCAAGCCAGTGAAGGAGACAGTGGTGTTTCTCTTTTACAGATGAAACACTGGAAACCCTGCAAATTTACAGAAGCTGAAGAGTATAATCAGGAGGACAGTTAACCAGTGGTAGAGTGCCTTTCTCTTTCCTCAAACACTTGCTTTCTTCCTTGGTTCTCATGGCCCTACTTTAGAGACTTCCTTCTTATAATGTCTCAGTTAAAAGAAGTAGCTAGCCTTTGGGCAGTATCTGTCATGTGTCAGGCACTGTGTAATGCAATGTGCATTTATGAAGTGTGAATTCTAGAGAACTATGTGAAGAAGGTGGTATCATCCCCCATTTTATTGTTCTTTTTATTTTTTATTTTTATAAACTGTACCACTGAGCTATATCCCTGGGACTTTTTTATATTTCATTTTGAGACAGGGTCTTGCTAAGTTACTGAGACTGACCTTGAACTTGCAATGCTCCTGCCTCAGTCTCCCAAGTTGCTGGGATTGCAAGCACGCCCCACCATTCCCGGCATCACCCCCATTTTAAAGAGGAAATCCCTAAGGCTTAGACAGTTAGGTAACTTGCCCCAGGTCACACAGAACACCGGAGGTGACACAAAGTTTTGATCCCAGGTCTGACTCCAGAACTTTTGCCACTGGCACTGACCAGCTGTCTACACCAGGACAGGTCCAGGTATGAGGCAACTTTTGAACAGGCATGGTAGATATGTGGCAATCAGCCCAAAGGTGGAGTGTTTCCTACTCTGTTGCAACCGGATTACATTTCTTTCATAATAGGGATTTAAAGCAGAGGTAGACTTTCTTTTTTAGTCTCATTTTCCTCAGAAGCAAAGGTAGCAGTGACAATGCTATGGATATTGGTACAATATGTAAATGTGTTATTCACTAGGCACAGTACTTGGTCTTTACCCATGTTATTTTAGACTGACTATGACAGTTCTGTGAAGTTTTCTCAAAGTTTGTATCTACTGAAGCCCTCAGTGAGGTCTTGGTCACATCCTGCCCCATGTCACACTACCACTTCATGGAGGAGTAGGGATTTGGACCTAAGTCTGCTTACACCAAGAATAGACTCCTTTGGCTCAGCGTGTGAGGCACCTATGCATGGGGGACCAAGCGGGGACCTTAAGTATGTATGATGGTTTATAATAGTTAGTTGGGCCCAAGGGATTAAAGAACGATAGTTCCCATAGTGAAGGGGAGATTCCCTTTTCAGCTGTCACACAAACCATCTGATTTTTCAGGTAGTTACTTAGGTGCTTTTATAGCTTTGTAAGAGAGAGCAGGGCTTAGGCTCTGGGGCTTAGGCCAGTAACAGAATCCAGAAGAACATATGGCATTCTTTCATTGTACTTTTGTAATATTACAAATATTATTATGACATGTTCATACATGCAACACAATATGATGCATATGCCTTTATAAGGTATAAAGAATAATCAAACGGCCATCCACGTGCTATCACCTATTGAAAAATTAGACTGATTGCAGGTAATGTTGGAGCCCTCAATATGCATCTCTCCCTATCACAGCTTCTTTCTCCCTCACCTACCAGCCTTTTACATAATCACTGTATAGTTGTCACAGTTGTATAAATAACATCCATACAGCACTGGACCTTGTTCTAGTTTTGCTGACTGTCCCACAGTTGTCTCTGTTTCTGAACCAGGATCTGGAATTGCAGTGTTACATCTGATTGTCATGTCATCTTTGTTGCCTTTCACCTGGAACGGTCACTCAGTCTTTACGTATCTTTCATGACCATGGCATTTCTGAAGGGTGCTGTTAGATATATTGTAGAATATTCCTCAGTTTGGGTTTGTCTGATGTTTCCTCAGGATTAAATCCAGGTTATGATTTTTGGCAGGAAAACCATAGAAATGATGTGTGTTTCTCATGGCGCATCAAAACGGGGCCAGCTGACTTATGGATGATGCTAACTTCGGTCACTTGATGGAGGTTTTTCTTCAAGTTTCTCCACTGTAAAGTGACTGTTTTTTCTTTTATGATTAATAACTATTTTGTGAGGAGATACTTTCAGACTAAGTAAATATCATGCTTCTTATCAGTCGTTCGTCCACTAATTTTAGCATCCATTATTAATTCTTACTGAAACAATCATTCCTGTGGTTTTGACAGATTATACTTTTCTCTGTTTATATTCTTTCTAAATTTATTAACCCAAACTCTACTGCAAGTGGCTTTTCCCTTGCGTGCCATTAATTTGTTCATTTGGTTATTTATTTGCATTGGCCACACTTGTGAATTCTTATTTTACCCTATGGGTTTTAATCTATTACTGTCATTATTTTGTTGTACAGAAGGTCCCAGGTTTAGCCACTGAGAACCCCTTTGCCTTATCTTCCTGTGAGTGTATATCTGCTTTCTGGCACCACATGGTGTCACATTAAACTTCCTTTTAGGCCTGAGAGAAGTCTACTCTTTCTGTTCTGTGTCCTTTCCTCCCAGTCAGTCCTTCACCTACTAAAATATGGTTTCCACTCTCCCCAGTGCCTGGCATGGCTAAGATCACTGCTAAAGTAGTAGGTATTTTAAGTTCTTATGTCTATCAGTCACCTCTCAAGTCCCATTTCAGTCAGATCTTCTTGTGAGTTTGGTAAAGGATGTTGCCACATCTCTTGCTCCAGTTGCCATTGTGGTAACAAGGTTTGCACAAGCCCTCTGAAACCCTGACATATGTACTGACAGAGCCTTGCCTTGAGCTTCGTGTTGTCTAGGTTCCAGGAGGCTTCCTGTTGCTGCCACCTGTGGATCTCACTCTGTGCCCAAATGTGTACAACCTGGACAGAATCAGTGCTCCATCGTGGGTGATCCTGAGATTTGTGTATGTGACTCGGGATTGGGGAGGTTGGGGATGGGTCTGTTCGATGGACAATCCATCACTTGTTGTGAGCCCAGCATGAAATTGCAACTTCATTTTGCCTCCCTCTCTTTTGTTTCATCTCCTTTGTCTATCACCCCCCTCCTGCTCCCTAACATCATGACGCTTAACACAGTACTGGTATGTAAACCCCCCTTGCTTAAGGTTTGCTTTCTTGGAGACATAGGCAAAGGTATGCTGTGTTTACTACCTGCTCTCAGTAATTCCTTAATTTCCACAGTATCACATGTTCGTTGTTTCATTCATTCCAGTTCATTCATTCATTTAACACTTATTTATTGAGACTTCCTTTGTGTGAGGCCTTGTACACCGGTGGACAAAGACCTTGATCTCATAGAGCTTATTTAAAACAGGAGTGAACTTTAGATTATGTAGAAGGAAATGAGAGGGAGAGGGGATATGAAAAGTCATGGAATGAGACAAACATCATTACCCTAGGTACATGTATGATTACACGGAAGATATGAATCTACATCGTGTACAACCATAGAATCGAAATGATGTACCCCGTTTGTGTACAGTGAATCAAAAATAAAAAAAAAATAAATAATTTTAAAAAATAAAAAAAGAGGAGTGAAACAAAAATAACAAACTAAAAGTAATTCGACTGAACAATAACTGGTCTGGAGGAAATGCAGTAGAGAGAGGTAGAAAGTGGGTGGACTTGGGAATGGCATTGAGATACAACCAAGTCCTCTCCAAGGTAATAACATTTGGACTGAGGAGGGACCAAAGAGAAGAAATGAACCGATGGAAGAACAGTGGGTTCAGCAGGAAGAAGTGCAAGAGCCCCCCAGCAACAACCTTGACCTGTTTGAAGAACAGCCAGGAGGCACATGTGACTGAACATTGTGAGCAAGGTGCTAATTATTAGAGATGTGACCAAGAGACAAAGGCAAGGGCTCCTTCCTGTAAAATACTGTGAAGTGTGTGTTGGAGTTCAAATTTTTTTCTAAATGTAATAGGTCACTAGGAAGTTCTGGCAAAAGAGTGACATGATGTGATTTACATTTTAATGAGGTATTTCTTGTTGCCATGTGGAAAATGGAGTGAGGGAGATACAAGTGAAAACAGGTAAGAGGTTATTGCATTAATCCAAGTGAAAAATGATGTTGGTCTGCATTACAGTAGTAAAGATGATTAGTGTTCAGATTTCAGATATATTTTGCAGTTGATGCTGAAAGCTTTACTGATGATGAGGGAGGTGTCAGGCACAGATAAATCATAGGTCAATCTTCCACAGCTCCATTCCCTTGTCTTTCATGACAGCACACAAGCTTTCATCTTTCTGACACTTCTTTGAGTCTCATTTGTATGTTCCTCTTCTAGGGTCTTTTTTACATGGTAGTTACCATTGACTTTAAATACTGAGGTTTGTATGACGGAAGTCTCAGGCTTACATTTTGGTGAGAGCCAAGAGGATAGCCATGGGGGCCACAGGCCAAGAACAGCACACCCATGCACTATACCAGTGGTGATGACCCCAGTGCATGGGACAGCATGTGCCCAAGGGAACTCCCAAAAAGGAGCTCTAGCTGAGTGAACTCCTAAAAGGGGACTGCTGCTCAGTATTGCAAGGTCTTTCTGATCTTTCAAAGCAACTAGAAATCCTTCCCCCCTCCCCCCCCCCCCCCCCCCGCCTTAGTAAACTGTCTCAAGATTTTTATATGCTGGCTAAACTTTTTTCTTTAGAATTTCATGAGGACCAAAGAAAACAAGTCTGAATTCTAGATGTGCCCACTGGTTTGCAACTTCTTACAGGAATAATCTGGGGTAACTCGGGGAGCATGGCTTGGTTTTATTCATTTATGGACCAGTGTCTTCCAAATTTGCATTTCCAGCTCGTTCTTTGAAATCTAAATAACCACTGGATATTTGTACATGGCTTTTCCAAAGTTATCTTTTACCTGCATGTCCCAGGTTCACATTCCTCACTGACCTTTCTCTTCCCTACCTGTTGCATCTTGATGATTCATCATCTCTTCTCTGAGGTTCTGGCTAGAGCCTGGCTTTGTTTCTGCAGCCTGCTTCACTGACAACCTGTGTATTCAGAAATTCATTTCTAAATCTTGTTTGTGCTGTTTTCTAAGCGTTTTTCAAATGCTCCTCCTTCTGTCTTTCTCTAGTATAGTCTTAATTTGGTCATTCAGCTAGCTTTGGAAGCAATGTAGTCTAATCATTCTATTTATTTTGTCAACAATGAAACCAAGACTTAGGAAAAAAAATGCTTATAACTTGTCAACTTGTCAAATCACACAGTAACAAGTGGCAGAGTGCCAGTTTGAACCTGGGCAGTGTTGTTATTGTAGAGCCCATACTTGTCATAGGTGCAAACTAATAAATGGCTCATCTGTATTGTAGAATACTTGAATGACAAGTGTATAAAGAGAAGGTGTAGTAATCAGCTAGAATGACTTAGAATTGTTTCTAGCAGATCTCTTCTCTTGAGCTGATTTTTAAAGTCTGTTTACAGTTACAGTATCATCTAGATATAAAAATGCTACTTGCTGAGTACTCAGAGGAATTTGAAAACACTTCTTCCCTCACTGTTCCTTGTTTTAGATTCATTTGCTTTGTCCATGAAGTCAACTGAATCGCAGAAAAACCCAGTACAAATCACGATCGTTCAGGGTTCACATTAAAGACGTTTTACCATCATTTACAAATATGGCCATATAAGGAAGTCCATGAATCTGAAAGCAGACGAAGTTGACCTCTGCTGACAGAGCCTGCTGTCTGAGTCCCATTTTTGGATGTGGTTCTGGAGGTCATCTGCTTTTGCTGGCTGGCAGCTTTTACTCAGCTGTCCCCAACAGAGGAGCCCTGCCTGAACGGGCAGCAGAAAGAGATTCACCTGCTTTCTCTGTGCCACACCCAGAGCTGGTGGGATTTTTTTTGTTTGTTTCGTTTTAACGGAAAACCATTGGCAACTGTATTGTGACAGTATGACAACACCCACTTGGTGGTCTTGTTTTCTGCTTACTTTAGAAGATAACTTTTATTTTGGAAAGATAAAGTTTAGTCATCCACAAGAGAACAAGTCCATTCCTTGGTACGCAGATGGTCTGGGTTCAAATACAACTAGGAGGCTTTGCAAGAAAGCTCAAGAATTTCACCACTAAATTTAAAAACAAAACAACAACAAAAAAAAAAAAAAAAAAAAAAAAAAAAAAACAGTGCAATTGCAATGGTTAAGACCTTGAATTCTATCTAACTTTAGACTCTCCTGTGTCTGAGCCCCAGCTCATTTCTCTGAACCTATTTTTAATCCTTAAACTGAGGAGTAGAGAATGAAATTGATCATCATTCTGTGTACTTGAGATGCACCAATAAACAAATAACAAAAATGGAAACAATACTTACCTTAGAGGATCATTGTGAAGATTAAATGAAATATTGCCTGTTAAACCCTTAGTCAAGCATTTGGCATATAATAATAAGCACTTAGTAAATGGCAGTTACTACTGTTGCTATTATAGTAATTGTTTTATTATTGTATTAGCTCATGTGACAGTTGTTCAGTGAACCCTGATTATGTATTCTCCCAGCACAGTCTCAGTTGAAGGGACTTTAACCTCTGTTGCAAATACCGTTAAGCCATGCTCAGTCAGCGTTCCTTCTTGCCTGGTTTCTAATTAATTCATTCATTTATTAAACAAACTCTTCTCGAATATGTTCTACATGCCAGGGACTGCACTAACCAGATTACATTCCAGAATGGACTCTTAGATTCCCCCCATTTATCTTCCCTGTTTTAAGCTAACCCTTTGTTCCCTCCCTTCCTGTATCTGTGCTTTTGCATAGGTCACTCCTGTGACCCAGGTGCTCTTGCTCACTTATCAAGGGCAGACTTGTATTACCACCTCACATTTCATCTGAAGCCAGCTCCACTGCCCCAGGAAGATCCGAGTACTTTTTCTGTTGTTCATGTACTGTGCCTTGAGTCCAGTGTTCATTTATAATATTCAGGAAAGAGTATGTCTTCTGACTGTTTGCCTCTCTCTCTCTCCTCACTGAACTGGGTCTGCTCTGAAGGCAGGGGCTGTCTGTTTACCTTGTATTCTTAACAGAGTGCTTACAGGGACTTAAATTCCTTTATTGGTAAACTGGATGGACAAAGGATGGGTACATGGGAGAAAGAAGAAAAAATGATACATACATTAAAATAAGTAAATATAAGAACTAGTGAATAAATGACACAGTGAACTGGCCTTCAGACCTTAAGATGTTCTGCACTTGTGGGGGGATCAAGCATATAAACATTCATGGTTTTCTGTGATAAATGCTTAGAGATCCTCAGTGTGAGTAGTATGTGGCAGCCCCCAAGTTCTGCCTATAAATGTGTCCTGTTTAGTTACTCCATGTTTACGTATTTAATCTTTCAATAACCCATTTGGGTACTAACTATAGAACCCCAGACATCCAGCTTCCTAGATTTGGCAACCCCAATCCCTTTTCCTGTATGGAACTGGAGCCAAGAAGCAGGACAGCTGTCTGCCTGGGCATGAGCCCTACAGTTCCCTGTCCAGCTTCACCCATTGACATTGCCACCTGACTCTTGAATGCACTTGGGTTTGCAACCCTTGCTTTGGAACTTCATATGGTGGGCAGAGGTTGGTAATGCTGCTAAACATCCTGACAACAAAAAATATCTGGATCCAAATGCTAGTTGTGATGATTTGAGAAATCTTGTTGTAGTCTATGGAGACATAAAGAGGACCTGGTGTGAGCTTGCATTGATAGTGGGCATTCTAGAAAGGGAGGAGTCAGAGTGTATTTAGAAGGTGAAATCAGCCTAGGATTATTTGACCATAGTTTCTTAGGAGGAGAGGAAAGAAGGATGTGAAAACCAGGGAGACAAAACTTAGTAGGATTCAGAATTAAAGAGGAAATGAAACTTGAATGGGTATCTCACAGCCAAAAGTTATCAGCTTCATTCATCACTATCTCAATTACTGATTAAACAGCACAGAAAGCACTTTCTCATTCTTTTTTTTACTTTTGAGAACAAACTAGTTTTTATAATTTCAGAGGGATCTAGCAAACATAGACAGCCTATTTGGGAAAAATATAGAAAGACTTTCATTTATATTTTGGAGCTTTTATTTGAAGACTTTTGCTTTTAGATTTTGAGGAAAAGTTACAAGGGCAAGTAAGTTTTTGTGTTCTCCAGGGTCATGTTCTTGATGTTTTTCTTTTTCTAAAAATGAGAAGGGATTCTCTTAGTTTTTAGTGCATATCCCTTATAAAAATTCACTGGAAATTGCGAGGATAACTCTATCAAAATAGGTGTGAAATTTTCTTCTGCCATGACGATTTGGACCTTGTTCTTACTGGCAAAAGGAATATGGAACTTGGGGCTCACAGCTCTCACTGTCCTGCTGTAACTTATTTGCTCTATTCTGTTGGTGCAAGAAATTCAGCTTTGGGAGGCCTAATTAGGTGACTGAGGGTGCAGAGAAAGGGAAGGCTGGTGAGTGGGAGCTGACATGCTCTTCCATCTTGGAAGAAGCTTCTTGAGTCCCAGCTCTTTGCCCCAAATACTGTTCATCCAAGTCCTTGTTATCCAGAAACATGCATGTTCATTCAGGACATACTGATTGGACAGGAATCTGAGGAAGGGATGGAAAGAACACTTAACCTCCAACTCTGTGTGGTGTTAGCTTCCCCTTATGTGCCCTTTCTGGAAACTGCCATTGTGAGAGGGTGGGAGAGGGCCCCACAGGTTTTCAGCCACTCCCCAGTAAAACACCAATGCATCAGCTAGGATCCCTGGTGAGAAACAGGTGGCACACTCAAATGGGGTAATTTGAGAAGACTGGACAAGTGTAGGGGAAAACACAAAATAGAGTGCAAGACCCAGGTTACCAAAAGTAAGGCTGGTAGTAGCTCTGGGTCCAGTAAGCAAAGGGAGGTTGTGTGGGACCACGTCCTAGAGAGACTGTTGTGGGAGGAGCTCACTGTGTGACCTTTGGGAGGAGGCACAGCCAGCTCCTTCTGTGCTCTTGCCCACTCATTTCCCTCTCTGTCCCGCATTGGGTGAATCCAACTAGAGCCCAGAGGCAGAGGGCCACTTAGTATCCCCAGACTTTTCAACATCCTGGCTCAGAATACTGGAGAGGCAAATGAAAGATGTTTGAGACATTTGGACATTCTTTCTGTTTGGTCGGTTCTTGTGGTCTACTATTTGTGCAGAGGTGTAGTGGTAGACTGCTTTGGGGTCAGAAAACCTGGTATAGGATCACATCTGCTCCACTTGCTAACTGACCACCCTCATCTTCAAGTTCAGCAAATGCCTATTTCCTCATTGTACATTGAAGCACAGGATACCCCACAGCAGAGGCTTTGTGGGGATCTACCAAACAGAAAAACTTTAGGGTAATCAATAGACTTGGGAAAGACTAGAAGAAACCATATTGAAATATGAGCCATATACCTTAAAAAAGTTGCTTTTCTTTGTGAAATAGAGGTAACCATGTTGTGATTTTACAAGTGATTGTTTTCTTCATTATATTTTCCTGTATTCCAGATTTTCTACCATCAGAAAAACAAAGATATACATAAGGGCTATTAATATAATAAATATGTTCTACTGCCCTTCTAATTAACATCATGACTTCGGGGTTACTGGGGTGAGAAGTCATAGCAGAGTTGGCTTAACTGTGAGCAGACTGTGTGGATGTGTCTGGCATTTCTTGTGACATGGTCGTAGACTCAGGTCTAGTGCCCTTTCCTTCAGAAGCCTTCGGTGGACCCCCTGTTGCTTCCCCTCTGGGCTTGTGCAGCTCCTGGGATGCAGGCCTGATGCTGCATTGGGGTTACCCCCTCCTTTGAACTGTGATCTCCCCAGGTCTCGAACACCGTTTTGTTCAGCTGCACGTCACCAGCATTGTCCCGTCTACAGTTTGTAAATGCTGGCTTCCATTGTAAATGCCTCCATGGCTACAAACACCCTGGCTCACATTCCATAGCTTCTAAAACAGAGAGCAATTGACTGTGCATTCTTTTTTCTTGAGTTCCAAAATCCTGGGGAATAGTTGAATTCTAATTTCTTTCCTTTGAGTCAAGTCCATGATACTTATTGAATAACTATACCCACGGTAGAAGTATGTTGCTCAGGGGTATCTGTTGTGGTCAGTAGGGTGAGGTCTATATAGTCATGACAGGTATTATTGATATTGTTTAAACCAATGTTTTGCAGTGGAGAAGAAATCAATTAGGAATACATTCAGCTGCAGGGATAGGACTGAGAAACTCTTCTGTTAATCAGTTAGTTGGCATTAGAAAGAAGCATGTTTTAGGAATTCATTTGTAACTGAATAAAAATTGGTTATCAGGGAATGAAAAAGTCTATATAATTATGTGGTTTATTGACTTTTAAAGCTCATTCTTATCTAACAATGGACAAAGATACATAACATTTCACAGGGGCAAGGGAAAGAATGTCTAAAGTGTTTTTTTAGTGGGGGTGATGGTGAAAAAAGGGTTAAGAAACACTGAGTTATAAAGAAATTATAACAATCAATACTTATATAGAACCTGCCATGTGCCAAGTACTGTTTTTTTTAAATTATTTGTTCTTTTTAGATATACATGACAGTAGAGTGTATTTTGAGATATTATACATACATGAAGTATTACTCTAATTAGGATCCCTTTCTTATGGTTGTACATGATGTGGAGTTATACTGGTCACGTATTCATATACGAACATAGAAAAGTTATGTCCGATTCATTCTATCAGACATATCACGCTATGTGTTAGCATCTGCATATCAGAGAGAACATTTGTCCTTTGACTTTTTCACTTAGCATGATCGTCTCTGGTTCCATCCATTTACTGGCAAGTGCCATAATTTCATTCTTCTTTATGGCTTAGTAATACTCCATTGTGTTTACATACCACATTTTCTTTATCTGTTCATCTGCTGAAGGGCCCCTAGGTTGGTTCCATAGTTAACTATTGTGAATTGAGTTGTTATAAACATTGATGTAGCTGCCTCACTGTAGTATGCTGATTTTAAGTTCTTTGGATATATACTGAGGACTGGGATAACTAGGTCAAATGGTGGTTCCATTCCTAGTTTTTTGAGGAATCTCCATGTGGCTTTCCATAGTGGCTGCACCAATTTATAGTCCCACCAGCAATACATGAGTGAACCTTTTTCAGGGACTATTTTGAATGCCTTATGTGTGCTGTTAACTTGTTTCACAATATGCCCATTTTAGAGTGGCTTCAATAAAAATAAAAGGCTTGATTTCCCAGTCTCAAACATCTACACTATCAGTCCACAGGTGGTTTGACCATGTCAAGGCCAGCATATCTTTGATTCTTTGGCCTTTTCCCTCAGCTAATTGCCTCACGGTTATAAGATAGCTGCTGCAGCTCTAGATATTGCACCCATTTTTGATGCTAGAAGAATGGGGAAGTATTAGAGATAGCAGAAAACCCACCATGCTGCTTTTTTTTTTTCTTTAATGAGAAAAGCAAACCATCCCCTGCTCACTAGAATTCTTCTTAGGTCTCATTGGCTAGAATTTGCACTTTTAACTGCAAGGGTGGTGGGGAAAGTGGAAAACAACATCTGTCATAGCTGTCATGTTATAATTGACTTAGACCTACGCAGTCCAATATGATGCTACTAGCCACATATAGCCTCGTATTTCTTATTGAAAAATAATTCATATATAACTCACCATTTTAAATGTGAATTTTCACAGGATTATGCATGCATCATCTACATCTAATTTTAGGACATTTTCTTCACCCCCCCCCAAAGAAATCCTGTTACCTAGTTGTCCCTCTCCATTTCCCCAACCCCAGCCATTGGCAGCCAGTGACCTTTTTGCCCTTAATGCATTTCATTATCCTGGATATTTAATATATACAGTTATATAATACATAGACTTTTCTTTCTGGCTTCTTTTGCTTAGCATAATTTTTTTCAGGATTTGTCCACATTTTAGTATTTACCAGAACTTTTTAAAAATAAGTTTCTTTTTTTTTGACTGAATAATGTTCTATTGCATGAATATACTACATTTTATTTACTAATTCCTCTGTTGATGGGCATTTAGGTTGTTTCTCTTTTAAGTTACTATGAATAATGCTGTTATGAACACTCATGTACATTTTTATGTGAACAGAATTTTCATTAATCTTTCAGTTCTCTTGAGCATATTCCTAGGAGTAGAATTATTGGGTTATTTGGTGGCCTATATCTAATCCTGTGAGGAAATGTCAGACTGTTTTCCAAAGTGGCTGCAGCATTTTATAAATCCTGATGGAAATATATAATGATTCCAATTTTTCCACATCCTTGCCAAAACCTGTTATTCTGCGTTTGCTTTTGTTTTTATCCTAGCCATCCTAATGAGTATGAAGTGGTGTTTCACTGTGCTTTTGATTTGCTTTTGTGTAAATACCAGTGGAGCTATTTTCAAGTGTCTATTGGCCATTTATGTATCTTCTTTGGAGAAATTTCTATTCAGCTGCTTTCCCCATTGTAAAATGGAGTTGTTAATTTATCACTGAGTTATGAAGACTATTTCATTTCAAATTAACATGAAATAAAATTGAAAATTGAGTTCTTCATTCACACTAGTCACATTTCAAGTGCTCACATACCATGTGTAGAGAGGGACTGTGTTATTGGATGATTGCAGATGAAAGACATTCCCAGCACTGCAGAACGCTCTCTTGGTCAGAGCTAGCTTGGACCATCATGATTACTTTGAACTAGGCACATGACTTTTCTAAATAAAACTGGGGGTTTTTAGAGCTAAGGACGGATGGGTTGAAAGAATAGGGGATATAATTACAGAACAATTCTCCAGAAAGTGTAAGGTCCCTGAAGAAATAGATGTGAATATTCAGCATATATCTTCTAATGATGCACCAAAGTTTACCAGGGGAGGAACTGGGGAAGCAGATGAGTGGGAGGGCAAACCTCTGAACCAGAAAGTGACAAAGTATTCCTGTGCAGGGCTGGGCCATAGCTGTTTTGTCTTTGTTGGCCCTAAGGAATGTGTTGCATCTATTCACCTGTATCCTTGTAGTGAAAAAGTAGCCTTTGACGATAGGTAAATGTATGGGCATGGCTGTGTTCTGGTCAGACTTTATTTATAAAACAGGTGGGGACAGGATTTGATGTCCTAGGGGACAGTCTGTAGAAAGGTATGGGAGCTCAGAAGGGGCCTGGCATGCTGAAATATCAGGCATGGTAAGATATTTGGTGTGGCTAGACAATAGGAGTTCTGGACAATGGCTGCAGGCAAGGATAGAAGAGAGATCAGATTTGCACATTAAAGTCGTTTTGTTGTTTGTTTTGAAAAATCATCATGGTGACAAGAAGTCCTTAAAAGTTTTTAAGTAGGCAATTTTCAGATTATATTAGCTCTATTGGCTTTTAATATAACCCTCTAATGTTTTGTGAAAAATGTATTAGAGGAAGTGAGACTAGAGGTTAAAAAAAAAATCAGTTATAGAGCTGTTGATCCTGAATAAAAGCAGTTCTATAAAGTGAGCAGCTCTATCAGTAAATATGCCTGCTTCCTAATCATGCCAGACCTCGGGCTATTTAATCTACTGTGACTGGGATTCAAGTTCTGCCTTGGGTTAAAATAGAGATCTTATAGCTAACGTGCTAATTGCAGCAGTATGAACATAGACAACCAAGCTGGCAATTCCTATCCTGACTAACCTATTCACTGTGGCTAGGTAAAAGGCAATATTGATTTAAATGGGGCATGCAGAGTCGGGCTGGGACTTGCTCTTCGCATCCCAGGGGAAGCACCCTGGAAACCCGAGAATTGGTGCTGAGTGTTAATCTGCGAGCACCTGTGACCCTTGGAGGGTTGTGAGCATGGAACTGTATGGGGAGACTCACTGTGGCCTTGGAAGAGTTGACTTCCAAATGGGGAAGTGAGCTCATTCTCCACGGCTCAGTTCTAAAAGGCCCTGAGAGAGGAAAAGGAGCCCTGATGAACTACCAATTTATGAAGTTCGCTCCAGAGTTAGGCGTAATATGGAGGTTTGCCTAGGAGTGTCTGCCTTCAGTGAAGATGAATTATCCACGTGGGCCCAGGAAATCACAAATGCAAATGATGTGTCAACGAATTTTTTTTCTACATGGTAATTCTAGCCTGTAAGTACCCAGCATATATTCAAAACCAATTTTGCAAACTAACAATAACTCTATAATAAATGCTGCTGAGCTGTCGATAAGTTGACTTTCCTATTCGTAAGCATATTAGTTCCGAATCCTGTGAAGTTTAATTCAAAATGAAATAATGCCTAGTGATTCCTGACAGCCTGCATGCTATGATTGTAGTCTTGGCATCAGAACCTTGGCTTGTTCACTAGTTAGATACTGACCAATTCCTAAATTTAAGCAATCTAAATTTATTATAAGAAACATCTTTTGGCCCTTCCCAATGCAGAATGGTACCTTACTCCTGAATGAAAATGAACAAATGTCTCCCATATACGGCTTGTGTATCCTGACTCCCACACCAGAAAATGAGAAAATAAATATCTCTATTCTGGTTTTTGGTGGCTGGACCTATGTCCAGGGTGGATGGGAGGATTTGGAGTATTTCCAAGGGTGGGGAGTCAGGCTGATGACATCAGAAGAGACTGCCCGACAGGACCTGCTGCACTGAAGTTGTCACTCCCAGAGTGGGTGGCATGTGTAGCTGCACAGCTCTGCCACCCCAGCCAGTGACATCCCAAGGAAGAGGCTGTGGTGTTGCCCATTCTGTGTCTTAGATGTTGTTTGGGGAGGTGGGATGAGAGAAGAGAGGAAGCCCCAACCATTTTGTGAATTCAGCACACTTGAACACAAGGGACTGACTGGATGCAGGGCATGTGGAGTTTACTGAATTTGTCAAATTGTTTTTCAAGTTTGCAGTGTTCAGGGCTTCCCCAAATATATCTGGCCAAGCGCTTATACACCAGTGTCTATTAAGGAAAATGCACTCCGTATGTTTCTGAGTCTAATGTACTGAAATGATCAAAGTATTGTGTTTCTGAGATCTCTGAAGTCCAGAAAGGTCCTTTTGAAGTTTCGTTTGTTTATTTTTGCTCTTTGATGAAGTGGGTAAGCCCAATCATCACGAAGAAGCTCAAGTTCACTCCAACTTCTGGACACTAAGAAGTTTTGGGCTTGAGTTTTCTGGGGTATTTGTGCCAGCTACTGTTCTAAGGCATGTCTCTGATTTGCTGCACACTCACCTGAGGGGCAGAGATGGTTCTGAGAAACCCTAGGGTGTCCAGCATCTGACACCAGCATCGTCTTGTCTTTAACATTATTATTATTTGTTATCATGCTGGGGATTGAAACACGGGGGCACTCACTGTGCCACTGAGCTACATCCCCAGCCCTTCTTAAAATGTTTGAATTTTGAGACAGGGTCTCATGAAGTTGCCCAGGCTGGCCTCTAACTTGGGCTCCTCCTGCCTAAGCCTCCTGAGTTGCTGGCATGACCGAGTACACCACTGTACCAGGCATCATCATCATCATGACTTTTGGTACTGGAAATTGAACCCAGGAGCATGTAATTACTGAGCCACATTTCCAACCCTTTTTATTTTATTTTATTTTGTTTTTTGAAACGGTTTCTTGCTAGGTTGCTTAGGATCTCACCAAGTTGCTGAGGCTGGCTTTGAACTTGCCATCCTCCTGCCTCAGACTCCCAGGTCATTCAGGTTACAGGCATGTGCCACAATGCCTGAAATTTATTATTATTATCCTTAAATGAAGCATCTCAAGTCTTGTCTTAGAGCAGAGAAGTCTTTTTCTGACAAAGAATAAAACTCTAGCATAAAAAGCCAGTGAGGTGGGCCAGTTTCTTTGACTGTTTAAAAAGAAAAAAAGCAAAGAGAAATAGAGATAGAGAGAGGGTATATATGATGAAAAAAGACCTGGCAGACATATGGAGCACTTGTGTCATATAACCTTTATTTGACCCCTCATTCAAAATACAACTGTAAAAAGAAGTAAAACTAGGAGGAATAGGAACACAGAATGGATATTTAGGGATATTAAGGAATCATTCTTTTTAAATCATTTTTTATTTATACAGACTGCATTTTGATTCATTGTACACAAATGGGGCACATCATTTCATTTCTATGGTTGTGCACGATGTCGATACGTACCATTTGTGTGATCATACGTGTACACAGGGTAATGAGGTCTGTCTCATTCCACCATTTTTCATACCCCCTCATTTCCCTCTATGTAATCTAAAGTTATTCTTTTTATTTGTGATATTGTATTGAGATTGTTTTTAAAAGTATAGTTCATTTCATAGAAACATGTTGAAATATGTACAGAAAAATAATACAAAATCAAGAATTTGCTTAGCATCAGGTGTGGTTTAAATGAAACTAACCACCTGTCACATTCTCACTCTTAGTCTCTTCTCTTCCCTTTTCCCTTCCCCACTCCCTCACTTCTTTTTTCTTTCTTCTCCCCTTTTTCTTCCCCTTTTTTCCTTTTCCCACCTTCATTTGACTTATCTGATAAGAAAAAAATGCACATGTTTTATATCAAGTTGGCAGATGTAATTGGGTATATCATCATGGGAGCACAAAGACCTGCACCTTCTGGAGACCCAGATAGGTGCCTGCAGACTACTATTGCACACCTTGACCTCTAAGTCACCTTACTGAGCTGAGGTAAAATGTGAAAACCACCCATTGCTTTTCAGCCACAGGGCTGTTTTTAGAAATCATTGCCATGATTAGAATATGAAGGATTTGGATTGAAGTTAGGAAAACTTCCTAACTTGTTATCAGTCTGGATTTTCAGGGGTGATATTAGGATCATACTCTTACTTCTTACTCTGTGGGACTTGGAATGAACTCAGGGCTTTGAGACCATGCTGTGAGATTGGTCTGATTTAACCATTACTTGAGTAGAAAGAGATTAAGCCATTGGATCCCAAAATAGCCTCAAAAAGCAAGTCATGATAGCAGTTATCACCTGGAGAGGTATTTATATTTTATTTGACAAGAATTTAGTTAAAATACCTGCATAATCCCTGGGAATTTAGATTCATTAGGTCTGGATGAAAAAGAAATCTAAAAATCAATAATTTTGTCAGATTTCTACAAGAGTCTCCTCAATAAGTAGGTTGGAAATCTAGATTCAAGGAATTTTAATAGCTTCAGGGATTCTAATTACTTGGGGGCAGATCAATTTTACTTCCATATAATTCTCTGTATTACACTCACTCCTTTCTTGGCTCCAGAAGATCATGTAACAGGAGGGGGAATCTTTTGAGAGATCAGGAAACCAGACCTGCAGACCCCTTCTGGACTGTACTGACCCAGTCTTGGGAAAAGGTCCCCCTGAAAGATTTTGTCATTACTCAGAAAGCCAGGATGTGA
The DNA here is from genome assembly GCF_902686455.1 of Sciurus vulgaris. Classification (NCBI taxonomy): domain Eukaryota; kingdom Metazoa; phylum Chordata; class Mammalia; order Rodentia; family Sciuridae; genus Sciurus; species Sciurus vulgaris. Next base: position 47,993,016 of record NC_136461.1, read on the forward strand.
TCATGGGAAGTTATTTGTCAGCGAAGCCTGGCAGCTGAGGAACAGTAGCCTCTCCTAGGTAGTTTGCTCAAATTTGAATTTATTTTATTTATTTTATTCTTTTAGTACTTTGTAACAGGCCCGAGAATGTTGGGATTTGTGGGGTTATGAGCACCATCAAGCCTGTCGACTTTCTCTGACAGTGTAAAGATCAAAATGTCAGAAGGAAAGAAAAATATCTCACCAGCAGATTCTAGGCACTTGCTGCCCCTCATCTGGTCTGTTACTGTAGCTTACATGGGGGTTTCTTTCTGCAGTCTAGCCTCTGCTTTCTAAGGCCTCTCCTTAAGGGGTTTCTCTTACAAACACAGGTTCGATTACATCCTCCATTGTCAGATCCCTTTAGTGACTCCATTCTTCAAGAAGCAGTCTGAACATAGATAATGTTGAAGACCCTTTCTGATCGGTTCCTGTCCTCAACTGAGTCTCCTGTCCCTCCCTGCTTTAAGCAGGCCAGACCAGCTTGGCTTCCTAACTGTGCTCTGAACACCCTATGTTTTCATATCTCTGTTCCAGATGGAGTTTCTTTCCTCCTTTGACCTACCTGGCAAACTCCTGTGCATCTTTCAAATCCTGCTTTCCCTGAAGCCTTCCCAACAGCTCCTTCCTCTGCACACCCATGCCACCTTGCCCCACCTGTGCATTGTACTTTGCCTGCCTCCCTTACTAGACTGGAATCTTTGGAAGGGAAGGCAATGGACAATTGTTTTTCATACATTCACCGAACCCACTGCAGAGGACAGTGGCCATCAGTGCTGAATAACTGAAAGAAGACAAGAATGAAAAAGCAGATAAATAGGCCACAACTGACAAGGATCTGAAAAGAAATTAGCAGCCAGAAGAAATTTGAGGACTTTGACATGTTCTGCATCGTGCCAAAAGCCATAGGAAGCACAGAGGATCTGTACCTGACAGCTTTCCAGCTCATTTTAGAAGCAGAATCAATACATACAAAGAATAGTAAAGAACACAAGAAAATATATAATTTAATTCTAAATTATTTGGGGAACGTTAGTATTTGATTTTTCTGTGTATTTATTATCTGTCTTCCCACTTTTACAGTAACCTCCCAAGGGCAGGGACTTAGTCTTGACTGCTATATCCTCACATATGGAACAATTTCCCAGACTTAGTAACTATTCAATTATATGTTTGTTCATATAGATAAATGGTAGGCACTGTTCAGTGCTGGTTAAGTTCAAAGGAAGGCGGGATCAGTGTGGGCTGGTGTGGTCAAGCAGGCCTTCACACCTAAGAACCATGAAGGCTTTTGGTGTTGAAGAATGACTAGAAGTGGCTGTGGGCTTAATGTTAAGGAAACTGGAGTTTCAGAAAAGCTCATACTATATTGAGAAGAACATGGGTTTTGACCAAAAGCCCTAGAATTAAGGTTGGACTCTTCATTTACTAGCCATGTGACTTTAAGCTCTCTGAGTTTGTTTCTTCTTCCGTTAGATGTGATTAATAGTTTCATAGGGTATTGTGAGCAGTTAAAAGAAATATCATATAGAAAACATGTAATGTGATGCCTAGCACATGTTAGGTTCTCTACAAATGGTGAGGAAAAACTTATATAGGTATAATGTGACTGAAGTACCTGGAAAACATGGCTTATTTGGATGAGGTGGTTAAATCTGATTAAAATTGCATGGTTATTATACTGGCACAGGACAATCAGAATTATAAAAGATTCCAAAGTTTTGTGGCTATTTTCATGGGCTCTGGAGAATTCCCTCGATTCTGTTTTTTTTTTTTTTTTTTTTTGACACTGGGAAAAGGAAGGTGGTTGTGTGCTCCCAATCTGCTCCCCTGATAGAGATCCCCTCTCCCCTAACTGGACACTTATGAAGGGAGGTTTTTGTGACAGGGGCCATGCAGGGCAGAGGGAGGGATGGAATGAGCTTCCTGTTTAGGTAGAAAGTTAGAACTGCCTTTCTAGCAGCAAACTATGTGCACCTGTTTCTGCTGTGCACAGAAGTGAGTGTAGGTGTGTGAGAGAAAGGGGGAGAGACTCAAGCCCTGGTGTTAGAATGCTCACTGTGGTCAGGATTTCTGACCTCTCCCTGATCTTGCCATCTCATCTGTGGTGTCTCTTCCTCCCTCACTATTCTTCAGCCACCTGTCCTACTTCTGGGTACCTTGAGCTGCCTAAGTTCTTTTCTGCCTCATATTCTTAGAACTTGCCATTACCTTTGACTGCATATCTTTTCCTCCGACTCTTTTCATGTTTTGGAAAATCAGTAGCCTTTCTTAGAGAGAAGTAATGGAATTTTTTTGGTTGTTTATTTTACATAACACCAAGGAATAAGACTTTGAGACTATCTGTAATTCTCAATTTTTTAATTCATGAAATTTAATAAATTTCAATGTGAACACTTAGGAACCTGTTATGAAGTTTTCCTTTGGACCTCCTGGCAGTGAATGCTTCCTTGGATGTCAGATCTCTGTCCTGGATTCCCTGAGAGCTATTATCTTCCACCTGGAGGGAGGAGGTGTTCACCATGCCCCCTGCCATGCCCACTGTCTTTTAGTTTTCAGTGCTGCCTCCCTGGGGCTGTTCCTCTGCTTTAGCAGCTCCCAGTTCCTATAATTTTCTTTTCTCCCTTTACTAGGCCAAGAGGGACAGCCCTGTATGGGTAGAATTCTTTCCTGTCTCCAGAGGGACTTGGGCAGGGGCAGGGACAGAAGGATTGTAGGACAAATTGACCAAAAGGGGCCTGGAGAGCCTGCCATGAATGTATCCAGGATAGGCAGAGGAAAGAATGGAGGGAAGAATTGAGTTGGGAAGTTGAAGAAAGTCAGCAAAGTTGCTGACCAATGTTTGCAACAACAGTGCTACACCCACAACAATTTCAGGACTAAAAAAAATAGAACAACATGCTTTAATATTAAAAAATGGTAGGACATTCATAATTCGAATCTAGCTGGTCTCACCTCCTCAGAGTGGCCTTCCCTAACCCTCTGTCTCAAGTGGACCACCCCAAACATTGTCTTGTTTATGATGTCCTCAAAGCATTTACTACTAAGTCAACTCTTTGGTCTGGCTTCCCCCAAATAAAATCTAGGCTTCATGAAGTCGGGGTCTGCCTGCTCCCTTCCCACCGCCTAGAACCATGTTGCACCTTAGTGGGTTCCAGTGTGTGTTTGGATGGGGGTGGATGTAGTAGTGATCCAGGTCACCGTGAATGAAATGAACATTGAAAAAAGTAGTTGATTGTTTGCCTTTCCGTAAGCCAGGTTAGGCAGTGCTTCTGCAGACTTGATTATTATTATTAGCATGATCATTATTTTGTTTCTAAACCTTTCTCAATGCCAGACATGTTATAGAATTGAGGGAAATAAAAATATTGTAACAGATGGTGCTAGGTATAAAACAGAATTCAGTCTAAATTTTTTATGCCACCCTCCTCCTGTCAGTTATGAATAAACAACAGCAGCAGCAACTTTGAAGGGAGGGCACATTTTGTATTCTGAGTCAGGCGAGGAGAGTGTGTAGCCACAGGGACAGCTGGGAACTCAGGTCCATGGAGGGCGCCCAGGACTGAGGTGAGGGGAAGGCGCCTCCCTGTCTGCTGACAGCAGCTGGGGCCCTCACACTTCTCAGTTTCCCTCCCCACAAAAATCCAGTTGGAACCAGTGCATGCTGGGATTCTGCCACCAGACAGAAGCAGATGGCCTAAGGCTGCAGCTGATCTGTTGGTGCCACCAACTGTATAGCTGCTGCTTTACTCATGACCCAGTGGGACAGGAGATGGTGGAGGTGAGAGTCCTGATCTTGCCTTCCCTCCTTGGACTGACATGATTCACAGTGGGTCTATGAACTTCACCTTCAGTGCAGTTTCTCCAGATTGGGAGAATTGCCTCTGCACGTGCTCCTCAGTGCCTGACTTGGCCAGGAACATGTGTAAATCTCCACATCTTCAATCAAGGCCTTTGAAAGAGACACCTTTCTTTCCCTCCCTCCTCCTTCACCTGTCAGAAGGAGGCCTGTCAGAATTAGATTACAAGTAATTTGCTAAGTGCATCAGATTCTCTGTGCAACCCTGAGGAGGAAGACAAGGCTGTCAAAGTATCTTCCATCCATCATTCCCTGGAGGATGATTTGGCACTATGGAGAATCACAGTGAGAAGTGGAAGGAGTTAGGAGGTCTATTTCTGGGGCTAGGATCGTCATTTACTACATGTGGGACCCTTGAAAAGTCACGTAACCTCAGTGACCTTCTGCTTTCTCAGCTCTCACAAGGGATGGTAGCACTGGATTTGAGAAAAGATAGCTTAGCTCTTATGTTGTCATTGTTTATGGATCAGAAATTGCTGTCTAGGTCGCAGTATGGGAATACCTGGGAAGCCAGTCTCAGCTAAGTGAGAAAGAGCAGTCAACTAGTGATGTTTGCTAAGAGCATGGATAGTTGCACACTTGCCAGGTTTTATCAGATTTGATGACAATTTCTAACTCTGTTATTTTATGATTCCACATGTCCTGATGGTAGTTCTTCTGTGATCATGTAACATTTTCCAATTTTAACAATTGCCCAGGGCTCTATTAATGATGGTGAGGAACATACACACAGTAAGACTTTTATTGCAAATTTGATGTATTAAATATTATATCATTAAGATTCCTTATGGATAGGAAAACTGAGGCCAGTGATTACATATGAGTTGCCAAAAGCCACTCAGCTTGTAAGTAATAGAACTGGAATTTGAATCCAGGTCTGTCTGCTGCCAAAACCCAATAGTTCCTTGGTCACCATGTACTATTTCCCACCTGGAAAATACTCCAGTGCAGATTGTAATTACATGCCAGAGTGTATGCCATTGCCCAGGGATCATAAAGATGCTCCAGAGATTGATTAGCATCTATTTTCTCAACTCTTTTAAGCTTCCGAAACACTTTCAAAATAATATGAACATATGCTGCATGCTAGTGGCAGATGGGGCATTGTACCGAATGCTTTACCTGATTACTTGAACTTGAAAAGCTATTACTTCACTTTCGGTTTGAGACAACTGAGAGTTAGAACACATGCCCACGGTCATGTGACCAAGATTTGGGCAGAGGTCTGTCCACCTCTGGAATCCTGTTTGCACCTTTTGACACTAGTGTGCTCTGAGTGTACCACTTGGCAGCATTAGAGATGATTATGAATGGGAAAGGTGTACTGAGGGTCCCTCTCACTTAGGTCTGTTCTGTCATCTAGAATTTGATGCAAATCTTGGTGCTGACTCACCTTAGTGAGATGGAAGAAACCCAGAAGCTCTTCCTGTGTACCTTTTCTCTGCCTGGATGAGCGATCTCTCAGACCTGGGAGCATTCAGCAGATCTGACATAGGGCAGGCCTCAGTGTGACTGAATCCCTTAGCAAACCACTTTCTTCCACTTTAATAAAAACTGAAAGTGCCATTGAATCAGATGCATGACCCCACTGAATGTAAAAGATTAAAGAGAAATGGCATGCCAAACAGGTGACCCAACATAGACTTTTAGAGAAGTAAATCCCTTGGTGACCCTGATAATATTAATTTCAACAATAATTATGTTTTTCTTTCTAGCTTAGAAAATTAGAGGTCAAAAAAAATAAGTATGCATGTATAAATTGAAAATAAATGTGATTTTAGAGACGTCAGAGAATAAGTGAAACATTATTTTATACTTTAATAGTTTCTCCTCTTGATTGTTTTCACTTGGGTAAGTTTCTGTGTTTCTAACCACCTCAATTCATTTGGTGCTGTTCTTTTCTTTTAATACTCTTAATTTTGGGGATTTGATCAAAACCGACTTGAAAATATAACGTGCAAGTTACAAATATCAAGGAATATGAAATTCACATTTTCTAGACTGAAGTAACTTGCTGGCAAGGTATTCTGTCTTGCGCCCACCTCTCCCAACTTTAAATCTTATTCTTCCTGGGTTCCCTCTCTCCCAGTTTATTTCCAGCACACATGCATATACACCCATGCATACACAGGTGTGCATACATGCATGCACACACATTTTTTACTCTGTGCTAATAGGTAAAATAGGCCATCATCAGTCAGGCTGGGCACTGCCTGGGAGATCTGGGGTAATAAATGAGTGACAGCAGGTGCAGATTTTGTTACAGCCTTCCAAAATCAGCCTATAGTTTTTTCTTTGATTCTTTTCACCTAACACTCTTGCTTGAATTATGTCCAATAAATTTTAATAGCTACATGATCCTGTTTCAGAGCTGAAAAGAGTTTTTTCTCTCAACTTGGCTAAATGGTGCCTAAATCAAAATATTACTTCCCATCCCCTCTTCATTCCTTAAGAAGTAATAAGAAATAAACCCCAAGCTGGGTTCAGTATCCTCAGTTTTGCATGTAAAGAGCAAATTTTCTTGTCCCATTTTAAAGAAGCAAGGAATTAACTTGTAAAGGATTAACCATAATTGGGGAGAAATAATTCCTTGACTTTTTCTGTCCTGTGATACTGGATCCACTGGCAAATCTTTCACAGCAGTGTTGACATCCACTTCTATTTAAAACAAAGTATTGCTCCATGTGCCTTGGAAACTGTATCTGAATGTTCTCTGTGGTAAATTTTGGTGTTAACCGACCCTGTATGCTGGAATTGAATTATTTCATGTATTTTTGGTGCAAAGTCCCAGGGCAGTGAGACATGAGACATTTTATATCACATTTGAATACAGGAATGGCTTTTGCAGGTGTCAGATATGTTTGTGGGCTCTGCATGCAAACTTGGGTTTAAGGCTGGGACAGATCAAGGTTCCTTCAGGAACAAGCTGTGGTCTGTATAGAGAATTGTTTCTGATAAGATCCCCTTATCGGGCTGGGGTTGTGGCTCAGTGGTAGAGTGCTTACCTCCCATGTGGGAGGCACTGGGTTCGATCCTCAGTACCACATGAAAATAAATAAATAAAATAAAAGGTATTGTGCCCATCTACAACTAAACATATTAAAAAAAAAAAAAAAAGATCCCCTTATCTTAATTTTCTTTTATTTTGAAAAAATTCCCAGCTTCCTCTGGTCTCTAGTATGTGCATGGATGGATGGATGGATGGATGGATGGATGGATGGATGGATGGGTGGGTGGGTGGATCGGTTTTTATCTCTTTGTCCGCAATATCATGGGAAGGAGGTGGTGGGCTTTTTCTACTTGATTTTGGAGATTGGTAATATATCTCAGTACTATCAGAGTACACCAGATTGTCATACATTCCCATGAATTCAAATGCCACTTATTCACTGATGTGTTACTAATCTGGATATCAGTCCTCTCTCCTCTTATCCTTAAATGTGAATCTGATATTATTTAACTATCAACCAAGAGATCCTGAGGGATTTTGTAGCTCTATGTCATGATCTGGGGGGCAAAGACCAAATATTAGAACAAAAGATGATCTTAGAAACTCTATCTTCAGACAACTCAAGGCTTTTAGGAGCTTTGTGTCAGGAACTAGGGCCAGAGACCAAATATGTATTTCTTATTCAAATGAGACAAGTCTTCATAGACTTCTGAATAGCTTCAGGATTGAAGTTACTTACCATAAAGACCAAGCCATGATCAGAATCTTGGAACTTTCACTCTATGCCCTATCTTTGGGGAAATGAAGATTGAACTAACAATGGATCATGCCCAGATGATGAAGCCTCACTAAGAATTTGTAGGAGATGGGGTTTAGAGAGCTTCCAGACTGATGAAAGCCGGGAGCGTAGACACCAGGAGAAGTCATGAAAGCTCCATTCTCTCTCCTCCATACCTTGCCTATATACCTCTTCAGCTGGCTCTTCATTTGTATTCATTAAATAAGCCAATAAATATAAGTCAAATGTTTCCCTAAGTTGTTATTGCAAATTATCAAACCTGAGGAGAAGGTTGTAGGAACCTCCAGTTTATAGCTGATCATCCAAAAGGACAAGACATTCTCTTGGCATTTGAAATGGAAACAGTGTTGTGGGACCGAAACCCTTAGATCTGTGGGGTCTTCCCAGACTCCAAGTAGTTAGTTCAGAATTGACTTGTAGGACATCCAGTTGGTGCCTGGACTCCTCCTGCCCCCAACACACACACACATACTTGAGAAAGAAGTGTTCTTCCCCCTTAGGAGCACGGTGCAGAAATTGTGAGTATCTGCCTTCCTAGTTTGTCCCTCTTGTCTGTGTGGTGTTCCCACCTCTGTAGTAACAATAGCAGCAGCAAAGACAGTAGGGGTGCTGGCCATGGGATTGCATCTCTGTCACAGCAGCAGGGACAGTAGGAACAGGATAGTGTCAGTGTTATATTTTCCCATTCATAGTTTCAGCAGGAATGGGAAGGCTAAGTGACTTGCCCAAAGTCATATTGCTTATAAGCAAATGGAAGGGTTCACATTTAATTAGGAACTTTATACTTCAGTCCCCACCAATGAGGTTTCAGTCCCACCTCCCATGACAATTGTTTCTTTACACAACTTTCTCTCCCACTGGATTCTGAAATCCTTGCTAAAAGACACTTTTCCTGTTCACCTCTGTTTCTGTAGAACTCAGTCTGAGGCTGGGAATGTAGTCAGTAATCAGTTAAGGATTTTAGACATTTCAATGGGGCTTTCTTAAGCCCTGGCACTGTTGACATTCTAGGTCAGGTATTTCTTTGTGGTGGACTGCCCTGTTGCACATTGTAGGATGTGGAGTACCATTCCTGACTTCTACCAACTAGGTGCCACAGCAAATTCCTCTGCCCCTAGCCAGAAAAACCAAAAATGTCTCCAGATTTTCCAGGGGTCCCCATGGAAACAAAATTGTTCTAATTTAGAACCACAGATTGAAAGTAAATGAAGGCCAAGGAACCTGGGCTAGTGTTCACCTCCCCAAAGGGCATTTCCAGACATGATGAGTCTGCTCAACTCCCAGAGATGATGACATGTTTTCCAGACCTTGGTGTGTCTGGAGCATGGAGTGTAGGCTCCAGCTGCTCATAGGTTGTCTGTGGTGGAAGCCACAGTGATTGCAGAGTGCGAAGCCTTGTGGGGGGAATATCAGATAGGGTCCCTCTGGAGGCAGCTCTCTCTGGGCCATGAAGATCAGCTGTCTGGACTGGTACCATCTGGCAAAATCTCATTGCCTTCACCAAAAATATTCTTTTGTAAATTTCCTGGCAAAGCTGGGGCTGCATTCTGTTCCCTTTTTCTCTTTTTTATTTCCAAATGTGTCACGGGTGACACATAGAGCCCAGGAAGAACTCTGCTGTAAACCCAAGCCTCTCATTCATTGCCAGCACCATTGTCATGGTTTTCCCACTGTCTAAGCCAATCTCAGCCACATTACCCATAAGCTGGTCAGTGTTTAGATATCACTTTTATTTTTTCAGAGCTATAGCAAGGTACAAGGAGAAAACTTTATGGGTTATGCCACAAAACAGCGTAATCCTTCCCTGTTAGTGTTAGCAGATATGAGTTCAAGATCCAACATTTATTAGCTATGTCATTTTGGACCATGTCTTTAGATTCTTTGACCTTTGATTGCAAAGTAGAATAACCTACTTCTCTTGTCTACTACCACAAGATTATTATATGAACAGAAAAAGATAATTTGTGCAAAGGTCTTAAAATCCCTTCTATGATATACTATTAGTATACCTTTTGCACTCGAGAACTCTGTAGCATCATTGTAGGTGCTGGATTATAAAGCAGACTCCGTGTCTGTTTTCCTCAGTTCCTAGGATCTATAGGGTTTTCAGTAAGTACATGGTGAATGACTGCATGGAAAGAATTGGAAATTAGACCCTGTCATCAGTCCATTGCTCCAGCAGGGGCTGTAGAGAGGGGAAGGAGAGTTCTTGTGTGACATTTATGCTGTTTGTATTTGTGCATCTTAAAGGGTTGACCCAGTGTTTATGAGCAGGCACAAACTCACATGCCTGCAGATGCAGGACACACTTAGCATTCTGGTGTATATTAAACAAAACAAGGTAGGGGAGGGACCCAGTAGAACAGTTGGGGGAGGGATACCCAGCTGTCTAAGTCTGCTCAGGTTGCTATAATGGAATACCAAAGGTGGGGGCCGCTTGTGGAAGACAGAAATATCTTTCCCAAAGCCCTGGAGATGGGCAAGCTCAAGGTCCAGGTGCTGGCAGGGTTGCTGTCTATTGGAGCCTGCTTCCTTGTTCATAGATGCTGTCTTCTCTCCATGTCCTCATATTTTGGCAGGAGCAAATGAACTCTCTCTGGTCCATCCCTTTCTTGAGAGCACTAATCCCTCATGACCTAATCACCTCTCAGAGGCCCCACTCCCAAAAACCATCACAGCAGGAATTAGGTTACAACATAGGAATTTTGGAGACACACAGACATTCAGTCTTTATCACCAGCCTCAAGATGCTCATTGCCATGTGTTTTGAAGTCTCTGCCTCAGCCAAACAAAAAAAGTGTGTCTTTGGGTGGACTTACATCCTCAGGCAATAATTTACAACTCCTATTTGACAGAGTACCTAGGATAAACACTGGGACAGGTGCTGGGCAGATAAATACTGGGAGCCATGTTGGAGTAGCAGTGATAGATAGGAAATGAATAGTGAGACATTGAAAAGGGCTAAGATGCACAGAGAGCTCAGCCAGGCCAGTTTTCCATCCTTCCTGGATGACAACATGTATTTATTTTCACAGTGGCAGGGGATATCATGACCCCTGTTTTTTAGGTGAGGACAGGAAGACACAAAGAGATTGGGTAGCAAGGTTATGAAGCCATGAGCTGGTTAGTAAAAATACGTAACGTGCTCCTTTGGAGGATAAAAAGTACTGAAGTGCCCTTTTAGATGTTGCAGCGTCTATTCTTGCAACATCCGTCCCAGTGCCTCCTGCATACAGCAGCTGGAGTGATCTTGAACTGTGGCCCCACCTTGGCACTCACCAGTCCTCCCATTGCTCCTGTATGTCCCAGTGCCAGCAAGGTTCTGAGCCATCAGGGCCCCTATCTTCACCTGCTCTGCCCACTTCCCTGGGCCTTGTGCTCAGTTTCACCTACCCTGGCAGACAAGTCCTTTGCCACCCTTGGTCTTTGTGGTCACTCTCCCCCATCCCCCTGTTTTTTGGTGTCATTCAGGACCTTCCTTAGTCCACCAGCTTCAGCTTGTATGTTGTCTCCCCAGAGGCCTTCTCTGCCCATGCTGTCCAGGTATGGCTTCCTGGATTACTCCCCACCTTACCCCTTGCTTATTTTCCACATAGCACATATGTTTGCTTTTCCCATGTGCCATGTCTGATGTGTCCACTGGAACATGAGCTCTGGACCACAGGGACTTTCTTCTCACTGCTGCATCCTCTCACCTGAGATGGTGGCCAGCACAAAGTAGAGGCATGAGAAATGTTTGTTGGCCAGTTGAAACAGCATGTGGGTAGATTCAGAGTCAAAGAGATTTGCTTGTCCAATGTCACATGGGGAGGAAGAGGCACAGCTGGAATTTGAACTGATCATGACAGCATCTTGCTCAGATCCCATCATTGTCCTCCAAACCCTAACCTCAGATCAGAGTTCCCAGTGCTCAGCATGAGACTAAACCTGGAGACTTGACCCCTCGGGCACCTCAGCCTCATCTCCCACAGCTCTCTGCACACCCTCCCTGCTGCTTCCCAGCTGCATTGCTTCATCACCCCTCAGTTTGTGCCACATTCTGATTCCAGCTGAAATCCTCTACCCTCCTGCTTTGTATGACTGTCTTTCCATTCTCCAAGTTTTACCTCAGATACTCCGTTGGTCCCTGGACTAGAGTAGACACCCCCACCCCAACTGCCCTTTCTTGCATCTATCACATTGGTCACCATCTAGTTATTTTGTGATTTACTGTATAATTTCTGGCTCTTCTGCTCATGCTCCCTAGAGCCAAAGCATTCACAGCCAATTTATTTGTTTGGCTGGGCCTGTTGGGTTGCAGGCACTAAATCCACATTTGTCAAGGAAATGGGTGGATGACTGATTGGATGAGGGAGTGAAGAGTTCCTAAGACTCCTTTTTGCCACATCCCTTCTCTGAGAGTTTCACCCGGGAAGGGGTGTTCCTGGCATAGGCAGTCTGATGCTCTTTGTAGACCTGTGCCTTTGGAAACTGAGAGAAGTTGAGCAGCAGGGGAGCAAGGATCCTCACATGTGTCTTGTCACCACATGGGAAGGGGAGCACTTTGACTTTTACTGTTATAAATAGGATGAAACATAGCCCCATGGGGTGATCTTGGTTAACCATTGCCTAAGGCCACTGATCTTCAAAAGGGGCCAGGAGAAATTGAACAGGAAGTGGGCATCTGCAAGTCTGTCCAAACTCTCCCATGACACTGCTCACAGGCCTCATCTTCCTCACCATCCTCAAGGAGTGCTGAGGATGAATGTCAGACATTGCTTTCTGTCTCTGAGGAAGGATCTAGAACCTGGGCTGTCACACTTTGCAGGCATGCTCTCCTTCATCCTCACACCCAGAGTCCTGCCAGACCTTCTGAGGCCCCTTCCTAGCAGCTTTCCTCCCCTATAGCTCTTGAGGTAGGTGGCAGGCCTCCGGTGTTGCTGTTTCTTTGGGAATCCTGTGTTTTGATGCATTACATGTGCAGATGTCCACCATCACCATAGGTCCAGTGCTCTTCTGCACTGGAGGCTGGGAGACTCTTGACAGAGTTCAACAGAAGGGAGATGTGTAGGGTAGAGATAAGTCCACTTTTTCCTTGATAACACACCACCACTGTCCCCAGAGCAGAGCCATCACTGCAGGTCAGGCATTGTGCTGAATGCAGGTGGTACCACATTAGAGTGGCCCATTTTCAGTCCTGGAAAGATGAAGGTGGCTATGAGCTCATCTCAGGACTTCTAGCTTTCCTAAGCCTAAGGCAGGCCCATCAACTATTGCTGTTCTGGCTAATAGAAGTATCTGAGTCTAGAACTTCCCTGGTTTCTAATCCTTCTAACACATCTACCTCATCTAATTCCTTTCTCACTGTATGCTTATAGGGGCATACAAATAGGGATTTTTGTTATTTGATATTTGTTAAGAGGATTTGGGAGAGAAATTGCTATTGCTAACAGTAGTGAATAATTTTGGTGGAGTAACTTTGTGTTTGTTACTTACTTTTTCTAATTCTGTTTCTCCTTAACAGCACTTTTGTTAGACTAATATCATATGTGTCAAAAGTATAATGCAGTGCTGGACTCAGAGCTGACATTGTTCCTTCCTTGATCATCGTGCTGTATTCCTAGATTGGGACACTGACCTCTCCCTCTCTCTCCCTCCCTCTTCACTGGACAATGCTTGTTTATTCTTTAGGTCTTCACTTCCTGTTCCTTCCCCAAGCAGTCCTTCCCGCCCTTCTTTATAATTATAGAGTTCCATGGTGTCCTGCATTTTGGGCAGTGGTAAGCTTTTGTGTAATCATGTATTAAATAATGGCCTCTCCTGCTTCATCCTGAATTCAAGAGAGCAGATATCTCTCTTACTTTCTTTGGTAACTACTTCAGAACAGGCATTCACGGTGTCTCTCACTAACATCAACGTTGGATGACTTTTGCATCATTAAATCCAGTATTTTGGGTTTTCATTTCTATTTTTTATTGTGGAAAATTTCAAATGTGCACAATAGCAAGGAGAAGAATATAATAGAATCCTCTGTACCCATTATGTGTAGTAACTGGAAACATCTGCCCTGTATCCTACTTCCTAAGTGATGGATCTGGTGATTGCTCTTGGGGAGGAGTTTGGGAAATAGTGCATATTAACACTGGTGTTATAAATTGTCCAGGTATAACTCACTCTGAGCATATGCTTGGACACATATATGAATATGCAGTGATATTTCTCATTGAACACTAGGGGGCTAGATATTTAACTTAGAATGTTCTGGTTTGGAGTTTTTACATAGATCTCATTAAAAATATGAATATTTCAGATCTGTTCTCAAGTCAGAGGTATATGTGACTCAAGAGAACTGTTTCTAGGAAATGTGAGCCAGGATATAGGCTAGCAAGAGAATCATGCAACGATGTGAAATCTACCCTTCCCAAGTGGCCTCTGCCCCAGCTAGGGAGAGATATCAAAGTTATTGGAGTGATCATTTAATGTGGAGATTTTCCATAGGTTTGATGCACAAATGTCAGGAGAAATCTATAGTACTTGTGTTTGTGCATGTGTTTAAATGTAGCCAGTTAAAAGGAAGAAATATAATGGCTACTAATCATAGCTCTTGTTTATGGAGGAGCTGGGAGGATCAGTGGCTGGCCATGGGGTCCTTTAATGGTGATGCATATGTTCCTCACAACAAGTCTTTAAATTCAGGATTATTAGTCCTACATGAGATGTGAGAAAATGGAGAGGTTCAGAGAGCTGCTCAAGTCTAGTCACATAGCAGGTTACCTCTAGGTCTTCCTCTTTCCAGAGCCCTTCCCCTTTCCCTTGTATGATACAGCATCCTACAAAGTCTGTTTACATGAAAGATAGGTTCCATTGGGGATGTAGTCACTTTCTCCTTTATTTCATTGTACAACTCAAAATGTTTCACACATTCTGCAATAGTAACCAACTCTAAGATTTAGGCATAGAGTGGTTTTGTTGTTGTTTTAATACAGCTAACCTTGATGTTTCTCTACTTCTGATTTGGAAAGATTTTTCAGAGTCAGATATGTATAGTGACATATTTTTAACATCTGTTAAAAGCATCAAGTCCATCCCATTTGCTATTCTTCCACTAGGTCATCCAAAGCTGTCTTGGTCCTTTATGGATGCATTAAAGTGGATGCAAGGTCAAACATTTCACAGCTATCAGTTAATTGCCTTAATTGTGACTTCAATATAAGGAACTCTGTTTAAGAATATCATAATCTGGTAAGATTTATTCCAGTTGAGTGGGAAAATAATTGGAAATGAATTCATCTTGAATTAAGCATAATTATCTTTAGCTTTGGATTTAGAGACTTACATCCTGGGTCACTTATATGACCCAAAACAACATTCATGTTTTCTTATTCTTCAATGTAAGTAGTTTTGTTCAGATTAAATGAGACCATTCCCTGCTCGAGGCATGATTTAGCTATCCATGCTTCTATCTTTGTTTATAGTATCTCTAATATTTGCTGATTTACAAATTTTTAATAATCACCTCATAATCTGTTACCCAAATTATTCTCAGCACTAGATAGCCTAAGTAGATATTGTCCTTTTATTCTTTATTACTCCATGAGAATTTGTGTCTCTTGAATATTACTATATCAGATTTCTATCACAGTAATCAATGGACACATTTTCTTTCTTCCAGTGAACTCAGCACTGGAACTGGGTCTTATCTCTGGGTACCTGACAACTTTAGAAATTTTACACATCATAGTTACTCCATGGATTTTATTAAACTGAAATTTGAAAGGAAGTTGGTGTGTTTTTATTTAAATTAGATCATAATTTAGGCACGTTCTTCATGAGTTTAGAATTCTCAGAAACATTTTTGATCAGTGTTGTTCTTTTGTTGGGACAAACTGGTTTTACAATAAATGAAATGAACACAGAGTCTTTGAACCAGAGTAATAATAACACTAATAAAAACATTGAAGTTACCTATACAATCTGTTCCCCACTGTGCAAGTCAGCTGCTTCCCCAGCCACCTTGAAATCATGAGGTTCTGCTTTTCTTGAGGGTCCTGGTAAAGACTGGCATCTCTCACACCCAGTCATCATGTCTTCTTGCCCTCTAAATTAGGCGGCTTTCCCTCAGTTAACCTAAACCCTCCCATACTGAAATTTATGCTCTCAGCTTTCCTAGAAATGAAAAACAGCTGCTTCAACTGAAAACATTTCTCTTCCTATAGATGGTTATTCCATCATTCCATATCCTTCTCTTCCCCAGGCATAATTCTCCCTTCATCTGACATTCCTTTTCCTTCTTGATTTCCAAACCATTGAACAGTACTCTTTCAACTTATTGGTCTTTTGCCTAAACAAATGTGGGCTGGGTATGATTAGTAAGTGATTGCTGATTTCAGGTGTACTTAGAAATATGTCTCAAACTATTAAATTCAGTCGCTCCAGCCAGGCTGGTGGGTAACTGGAAGACCATGATCCCCAGGTGATATGTGCTGGTATCTTTTTAAGCCTGCCATCAACCATTCTCATCTCAGTTTCTACAGTTGCTTAATTTATAATAAGACATGATTTATTTGTTATAAACTGCTTTGCAATGTTCAAAAGAAGCTGAAATGATGCACAAGGGAACTAGAGTGAATTTAGGCCATGTACTTTTTCTCCCCCCAGATCTGGTTTATAAATAAGCCTTAAGAGTGCTCTCAATTAGAAAAACACATGGTAATTCTAAAGCAGATAAAAAAGGAACATGGTATACTCTAAGCACACTTTTGCCTTTTCATATGGTTTCTCACTTAAGAAACCCAATAAGCTCCCTCTTGCTAGTTATTAAAAAGGATATCAAGCAGGCGGCTTCCTTTCCTCATTTAGTTCAGCAAGGATGTTGATTTGTACTTGAGCAGAGGCCTCTGATCCCTTTTGTTTGTTGGTGGTTTTCTTTGTTTTAATATGAACTCATTTAAAAACTCAACATAGGGACTGAGTTGCAAAAGCAAGCTCCAGTTCAACATTCAAAGCAGACTGCCTGTGTAAGAATAAAATGGGTGTTTACATATGTGGCAGCAGGTTAAAGAAGATGTCAGTGATAGCTACCAATTTGATGAACATTAAACATCTGCTTTCAGCCTTACAGGAAGACCAAAATGCAGATTGTGCCATTCTTGTGTGCAGTCTAGTATGGGAGAGAGATACAATTTAGCAGACAGTCTTAATGTAATTAGTGCTGTAATAGGGAGTAATGAAAAGACAGTAGAGGGACATTTAATACAAAGTTGGATGGATTCTCAAAGCAATTTACATTCAAGGTGATTAAGATTTGCTAAAATTAAGAAAGGTAAAGGCGTGTCAATTATGCATGTTCATGGGCAGAAAGTAACACTGGGAGCAGAACCATTCAGGAAACTGAAAATGACTTTCAGCCAGAGAATGGGCAAAGTATGGGTGAGTTTGTACTGTGTCCTCACTTTCCTAGGATGTACACCTTACCTGTGTTTTGTTTTCTCTTAAATTTCTTTAAAGTTTCTAGAACTCTCCAGAAGTTAACATCTCTAGCATTCTCTGCTTTGTATAAATAACCATATTAAAAACTGTCTTACATTGCTTTTGGTGTTTCCTTTAATATGTCTGTTTTCTCATCTCCCTCTGAGCTATTCAGAGAAGGAGATGTAGCCCTCGCCTCTCTCTCTGCAGTGCCATGTTGGGTGCTGGCAAAATTTTGGGAGTTAATGAGTCATCCCACAAAACTGAATGTTCTGAGTGATTTTGTCCTAAGTGTACAAAGAGGGCAGAGTTGGGCCCAACATTTATTTTTAAGTTCAAAGTTTGAATCAAAAATTTGATTATCAACTCAATTTTAGGCTGAGTTGAGCAAAGCTGAGCTGGGCTGATGTGCCATTTTTCCATTTTGTTCAGATCATAGTCATCAAATTAGAGCTGAAAGTTCATCTTATTTCTCTCTAGTGTCCTTAGTAGGGTCTTGAAATAAGTTTTCTTTTGTACCTCTTTTTATTGGTATCTTCTTTCTCGAAAGTAGCTGGAAGATGATAATAATTTTGATACTGAAGAGGATAAAGTCTGCAAGAGTTTTAGGAGACAATTTTCTCTCCCTTCTATCTAGAGTCCAGCTCACACTTGAACTGAACTCCTTGGTTCCCTGCCTGAAGCCTAGCCCCCACAGCCTTTGTCCACCTCGTGATTTCTTCCCATATCCTGGGACTCACAACTTAAGCTCATCAGTGAGGCATCCTTAATATTGCCATCTAGATCTGCCCTCTTCTTCAGTCATTGCTGATCAATGTCCTACATTTCACCTGTGAAATTCACCAAGCATGCAGTGGGTCTGTCCCTAGAGGCAGTCAGTATAGTCGTTAAGGGCATGGACTCTGCAGCTGATTGGGTTCAGATGCCAGCTGTACTCATATATCTGGGTGATCCTGGGGTGCTCTTCTCCCTGAAAGACTGTTCATCCTTTGAGACCCAAGAGATGATTCATACCATAAAGTCTTAAATGGCTAAGTCACCAAATTGCCATGGTTTTGACATTCATATCAAGTCTGACTTTATCCTCCTCTTGAAGAGCTGATATTGTTTCTGCCAGTTTCTGGACCTTCATCACTGAAGGATGTTGAGAACTTAGTTTTAAGGTCATCTTTCTGTTTGTTTCTTTTTATTTTCCATTTGTTCCTTTCTTTTTTAGAGATAAGACATCTTGACAGCCATGAAATCTTCAGGTCTCTACTTTTGGTTTACCAGATGTTTTTAGGTGTTGCCTCCTTTCCTCATTGGAAAGCCTTAATCTGACTCTCTCCTCTTTGTATCAGAAAGAGATCACTCTGAGCTCTTGGAGCTGAGAATTTGCAACTCCTGAGGTACTGAACAGTTAGCATCATCATCTGAGAAGGGCACTGACCTCATGTGACTTCTAGTCAAGGACTATCATCATAATGCAGCCTGGATCACTGTAAGCACCCAAGCAGAGCTGAGAAAGGGCCAGAATGCCAACTCTGGCACTATTGGAGACCAGTGGCACCATTTCTAGACTGTAAACCAAAATGGATAGTGTAAGAAGATGAGAAGCTTGAAGGCTGCCAAATGCTGTCATGGATTTTAAGTATCAAATACCTGGAACTAGTGTCACTGAGCAAAATCAGAGCCATTTGGGACATTGATTGTGAGGGAAATTACCATGCCTTTCAGTATCTCTAACAGTTGTCAATGACTCAAATAAGATAAAGGTAAAGAATATTTGTAGAGTACTTACAGTATGTTAGGCACTGTGTTGAACTATAGCATGGCATAGTTGTTATTATAAGAGAATATGTAAAGATAACTCTAGTTTATCAAAAAAAGATTTTCTAATTTGTGCATGTGGTTATTTACATGAAAGAATAGTCTCAAGTTAGCATATTTGTTGGATATTCCAGAGCCCAAAAACTAATCCTAAAGGTACCTGATAGCCAAACAGAATTGAAATGCACGGGGCCAATTGGCAGGAGCCATTGAGTCTGCCCATTTCTTATCATCTGCGAGGAATCCTGCATCATCTCTTCAAGGCAGAGCAACCTTGAATGACCATTTATAAATATGATAACTTTCTTGTCCTTGCTTCTCCCTTTCTCCTAACGAGTTGCTTTAGAATAGCTTTGCTACTTGTCTGTAGTCGTAGATCCCAGGCTTACTGATATTTGCACTTTAGGTAACTTTGAATCAGCTTAGTGTTCAATTTCATGTTGGAAAAGGTGTTTTAATATTTAAGCTTGTAAAACAGTTGGGCAAAGTCTCTTTTCTATTCAGACTGAATAGGTCCATATGTTCTCAATCTCTTATTGTTCTGCTAGGTCATAGTATAACATTGGGAATAGATTTTGGTGTCAGTAAACACCTATGTATAATAGGTCTTGTGAGAAGAAGCCAGCACTAAGGCATGGGACTCTGAAGCCAGGAATTTGAAAGGACTAGAGGGCCAGTAAATGATGAGTGTTCAGGTGATCAAAGCCAGAAGTCTAAGATCAGGTCTTGGACCCAAGAAGCCATAGTTAGTCAGAAATGACTGAGTCCTGGACCCAAAATACTAGAATGAAGAAGGAACTAGTGCAAAGAAAAGGGCAGACCCAAGGGACTGGGCTGGTCTGGTCTGAGGGTGTCTCATCACAAGGCAACCCCATTTCAATGACCTTTAGCCATATGGACTGTCATTGAAAACTGCAGGAACAGACAAATACTCAGTGGAAACTCTTGACGCTATAGTTCTTTCTGCCACTTAGTGGAAGACTCTAAGGCAGGTTTAGATTACTGTTTCCCTGTGTGTCTTTTGATACCATATGCTCTACAGACGGCCTAAATATTTATTGTATTTACCATGTAGTACCTCCATGGATTTCTCTGTTCTGCTGAACTCTCCATGAAAAGACAATATCTGTGCCTGACACATAAAAAGAGCTTAATAAGCATTTGTTGAAGGAGCTGGAGGGGAGAAAGGAACAAAGATGCAAATGACTCCTTCGTTCCTGTTCTTCACCTGGGGAGTCCTCAGCTGGGAGCTTTGCACCATGAGGCTCTGGCCGGGATGTGGTTTTGTGCACAGCTGTCTCTCACAGCCTTTGCACGTGCAGCTAGATCTTCCCATCTGGAGCATTCTTGCCTCTCCACACTGACACTTGTCTCTGCTGCCTTCTTCCCTTCTGGAGCATTCTTGCCTCTCCACACTGACACTTGTCTCTGCAGCCTTCTCTTCTTCTGCTCCCAGATTCCTCATCCCTCGGACACATGCTTTCTTTAGCTCTCTTCATGCAGGCTGGCTACTTTTGGGAATCCAGAGTCCTTTTGCCTTTTTATGATTATTTTTCATGGCTTACTCTTACTCATTTTGAACTGACTTTTAGCTGAATTTCATGTCTTGAGGGAGCATCCCATTGTCTTTGTGTCCTTGGCATCTCAGGAATGTCTTAGCTTCCACCAGAACAACCTCACAGGGAACGCAAGACAGCTACTCTTTGTGTGACCTCTTTATCTGCTTTTTTTTTTTTTTTTTTTTTGGTGCTGGGGATTGAACCCAGGGCCTTGTGCATGCGAGGCAGGCATTCTGCCAACTGAGCTATATCCCCAGCCCCTTCATCTGCTTTTATTTTTATATATTTTTTTCCTTTATTAAGAAAAGAAGTCGGGTGGGGATTGAATCAGTGATAGAGCATGCACAAGGGCCCTAAGTTTGATCCCCAGCATACCAAAAAAAAAAAAAAAAAAACCCAAAACAAACAAACAAAAAAAAAACAAAAACAAAAGTCAGGTGTGGTGTCACATACCTATAATCCCTGAAGTTTGGGAGACAGAGGCAGGAGGATCACAAGTTCAAAGTCAGCCTCAGCAACTTAGTGAGGCCTTAGGCAAACTAGTGAGAACTGTCTCAAAATAAAATGAAATAAAAAGGGATGGGGAAGTTGTTCAGTGGTTAAGTGCCTCTGGGTTCAATTCCTGGTACAAAAAAAAAAAAAAAAAGAAAAAAGGGAAAGACACACACATACAATAAACACAGAAAAGTCAAATACTACCTCAAAATTATTGCACTTTTTCATATAGTCTTTGCAGTATCTTACAAATATCTTTTGGTGAGTGAGCCTGAATAAGCCTGTAGTTAGCAAGTATAAACTTTAATTGATCAGGGCAGAGTTTGGACTTCTGCCCTTCTCCTTCCTAAGGGTATGACCTCAAATGAAGTTACTCAACCTTTCAGAGGCTCAGTGTCCTTTTCTATCACAAGAGCATCTTCACAGGTTTATTCTGATATTCAGTAATATACAAAAGTCCTATGCACAGTATCTCTCATGTAACAGAGCCTTAGTGAGCTGTGACATTGTTTTCTTTCTTTCCCTGTTCCTTTCCCTGCTTCTCTCACATTGCTTCTCATTAGTATTTTTTTTAATTTTTAATTTTTTATTTTTTAGGGGACAAATCAAAATCCATGAATCCAAGGACACCACCACAATCTTGAAATATTTTGGTGGCAACTTTAGAATCTTTTGTTATTTGACTCCTAGATCTTTCTCTTTGGGGCATGGGAAAACTCCCTCAACTTGATTATTTATTCAGTTCTTTCATGCTGTCCATATTGTCATGGCCACATTTGAACCATGTTATCGGCAAGTCTAACTAAAAAGGCAATTTAATATTGCCCTGCGTTGCATCATTGCATATATTATTTCAGTCTGTCATGGACCTGTCAGCAAGTCTTGATGAAGTACAGAGCCAATAGTAACGAGCCTGAAATCTGACAGCTCTTTAACAGAAGCAACTCCAGTTGATTCAGTGGTATTTCTTCAGAAATCAGGCCCTCTTAGTTTCTTTGTTGATGCAATTAGCAATCCAGTCCCAGTCATTGTATCTCCCCATGAGCTGAATCTTCAGTGCTGGTAATACAGGCTCTTGCATGGCATGGAAAAACAGAGCCATCATAGGCCTGCGATGTACCAAAGGCCACAGCCAGGAATATTTTGGTAATTTATCCCCACTCTCAGCTCTAATTATTCTGTTGTTCACTAGCTTGTTCAGTTGAGACTCTCCAGGTTCTGCATTCCTCAAGCAGAGAACAAAAGGTTTCCCTTGAAAGTGGGGGCTTGGCAATGTCAATGCCGTGAGCTGTGTATAAATAATGCAGCAGCGCCGACTTCGTTTTCATCAAGTCTTGTTGGAGAAATACATGGGCATGATCAAGCCTTGGAACTCAGCAGACTTGTGCTTTTGATGTGTGCCTTGCTCTGGATAAACAGGAGAGTCACAAGTTCCTCTTGTTCCTGCTAAGTCTGCCTTATGTTCTCTTCATATGGCTGGGATCTTCGTGACCCTTTCACTTTGTTTGTTTGTTTGTTTTCAGGCTTTTACCTGCCAAGGAAAATTCTGATATGTTCATAAATATATTCTGAATAAATGCTTTTTAAAAAATAAAGATGGTAATAATTATATTAGTTACCGTGTATTGATTATCAAAAATGAGGCATTAAAATTCCCTCCTTTTAATCCTATTCAGGATAGAGTGACCTGACTGGATCACTTTTTCCTATACTTTCTGTTCTCACAATAGCTTTACACTTTTTTTTTTTTTTTTTTTTTCTGGTAGGGGCTGTGATCAGATTCCCCCAAAACAAACTCTCATTGTATAAATCTCTGAAGCCAAAACTCTTAAGAGCTGTGTTGGAGAAAGGGGCCTGAGAACTGGCCTGCAAAAGGGCAGATCCTTACTTTCTACTTCTGGGAAGCTACCCCTACCCTTACCTGGGCTTTGTACCCTATGCTCTTTGAGTTTGGATCCTTAGTCAATCAACTTTGTAGTAGCTGAAGATTCAGGCCTTATAATACAAGTTGTTAAAAAGTGATTAGGAACCTGAAAGCTTCCTTCTATACCTGAGATCCACAGGTTTTCATTCATCCACTAATAAACATGCATTGAACTCTACAAATTTTCCAGAGAATAAGTGTGCCTTGGACCAGGGAAAACGGGTTGAATAAGGCAGTTAGGGTCTCTTCTGTGGGAGGTTATGGTCAGACCTGGTATACTAAAATTTCCAAAAGGCCAGATGGAACATCAGGCAATGAAACAAAATAATGACACTTTAATGAGGTAGATCTTTCAGGCTTCCTGGCCTTCCTCACTCATATACACAAGCCCACAGTTTTGGACTCCTCTTATCTGCCACATCCTTTTGTCAACATGGTCTGCTAGACTACTGAATTTCAAGCAAACCTCTATATAAGACATGGGTGACTTTAGTAGCCACACCCAGTGATACCATCATGAATTCTTGGTTTTGGGTAGTTTTGCACTGCATGTTTGCTAGTTCTGGGTCAAAACAAAGAAAAAATAACCTTAGCTGAGTTCAAATTGCCATTCTAAAAAATTAGAATTTCTTCTTTAACTTCTTGGTGACTCATGCCTTATATCATTATGTGATGTATCCCTTTATTCCTGCTATTTTGTTTTGAAGTGTGCTTTGTCTGATATTAATATAGCCCTTTCCGCTTTTCTGATGTTAGTATTTATATAGTGTGTCCTTTTTTCATCCTTTTACTCTTAAATCTGTTGTGTTTTTATATTTAACATACGTTTCTTTCAAATAGTATATAGTTGGGTTTATTTTAAACTTTTATCTAGCTTTATGATCTTTGGCTTTACATTGGATTTTTTTTTTTTTTTTATTTAACTGTAAAGCAGACCAGGTACCCCCACCCAAAAGACCCTTGACATCATTAAGCTTCTCTTCTTATCAGAAAGATTTTTACAAAAAAATGTCAACAGGTATCAACAGGATTTCTACAGAGTTTTCAGTGTGGTTTGACGCTTCCTTTCTTGTAAATGCCAGGTTTGCAGACAAAACATGTGAAACCTATGTCTAGCCTAAGAATATGGAACAAAGAATAACTCTTATTTTCCCACTCACTCCCACTGAAATGTAACCACCCCACTGAGTATAAATCTAAAAGAATTTCCAGACCCACCATCTAGAGATTTTTAGGCATTAGTCCCTCTGGACCTCTGCAGCTTAAATAAACCTGCTTCCTGAAAATTCCTTGGGTGTCCAGCCTCATCTCTTCCATATCAGCTGTACTGAGGATTAAACCCACTAGTGAGTTACATTCCCAGCCCTTTTTATTTATTAATTTTTTTTGTATTTTGAGACAAGGTCTCACCAAGTTTACCAGGCCAGCCTTGAACTTGAGATCTTCCTGACTCAGTCTCCCAAGTATCCAGGATAATAGGCCAGGCTGGGCCATTTGCATTTAATAGTTAGCTTTTAATTCACCCTCTTGCTATTTCCTTTTTATTTATTCCATATATTCTGTGTAATTTTTCTCTTTTCCTACCTTCTCCAGATTACTTAAATTTTTTCTAGTAGACCATTTTATCTCCAAATGGTTTACTTTGCCACATTTTTGTTTGTTCCTCTAGGATTTACAATGTGCATATTTAACTTATCACAGTCTACCTTAAAATAATTTTTATACCCCATCACATACAATTTATTTTTATGTATTCATGTCACTTGTGCTCTTTTAGTCAGGTTTTGTTTATATGTATGCTTTAAATCCCAAAACCCATTGGTTGTTTTATCAGGTTTGTAAAAGATGAAGATTTCAAGTAGGTTATCTTTTAAAGAAGTTTAAAAATTAAAAATTTGTGTCTCTTATATTCACTCACTTATTTACCACCTCTGACACTCTGCATTCCATTGTGTGTGCTCACATTTCTAGTCACATTTCTAGTCTTTTCTCCTTTCTGAAGAACTTCCTTTAACATTTCTTTGTAGTGTAAGTTTCTTGGAAGTGAATTATCTGGGTATTTATCTGGAAAAGTTTCTACTTCACACACTTTGTTCAAAAACACTTTTTCTCAGTACAGAATTCTAGATTGATTTTTTTAATTGTTCAGCATAGTAAAGATGTCATTCCATTTTCTTCCAACTGGCTTTGCTTCTGGTGAAAAGTTTTTGAACTTTTTGGTTTTGTCTCTTTCTCTCGATTGTGTCTTTTTTACCCATTTTTATGATTTTCTTTTCCTTTTTTAAATTAAAAAAACCAGTTTGATTATAATATGTCTCAGTGTGACTTTCTTTGTGTCACTGAACTTGGCTTTATGGATTGATGGCTTTTATCAAATTGAGAAAAAGAATGCCATTGTCTCTTCAGTTATTTTCTGTTTGATGCTCACCTTTCCAGGTTCATATTTGTGAGGGTCTTCATGTTACTGTCTTCCTTTAAGAAATATTGAGCTATCTTTTTCTGGCAAGCTGTTAATGTACTTTGGGTTTGGTCTCATCCTGTGGAGGCAGCTTTTTGCACTGTTGGAGCAGACCTGGGCGCCCTCACACAGACCGTTCAGCCACACTTCTGTAAGTCTTCTGGGCTCTCTTTTGAAGACCCCAAGTGCTATTGAGGACTTTGCTCTTCAGTTCTTACAACTCAGGGATTCCCAGCCTTTTGTGAACTCAGAACTATCAACTCACAGCCTTCTGGTCACTCTTTGTCCGACCTCATGGGATTTCCCTATACTTGTGTGTCTGAATAATCCAACAAAGATTGAAGGGGACTGGTGCAGATTTTGGGAGCTCTTGTTCTATATAGCTATCTCCTCTTTGGAAGCCTGTGCCCCCACAGCTTTCCTTGGGGTCTCTGTCTGGCTGTGGTCTGGCATGCATCTCCAACCAGAAAGCCTAGGGATCTGGGACTCACCTCACTGGCTTCCTTGTCTCCTTGCAGTCACTTCACAGATCTCAGTTCCTCTTCTAGAACTGGGGTAAAATGCAGTCTGTTCTTGCATCACGGCCATAGGCAGAAGCTTCTGTACCTCAGTCAGGATGATTATCTTGATGTGTTTAACCTCACCAAATAGTTTGCATTCTTCAATGAGTGCTGCTCATTTTTCTCTCCTTTATTAAAATACTGGGGTGACATAGATTCATGTATCTTCTATTACCAAAACATCCTTGCACATTGCTCATGATGTATTTTTTTCACATTTTAAAAATTAAATTTGTAGCTTTTAAGCTGAATTGATCATGTGAGAGTGGCCTGTTTTTTTTTTTTTCCTTTGTTTGTTTGTTTCTCATGCTGTCCTGGTTCAGTTTTCATTGTATGTTATCCCAGCCTTATAAATAAAGTGGGGAGCATTTCTTTTTCTAGATTCCTAAATACTTTAAAAGTGATTTGTTCTTTGAATGTCTGTTAGGACTTTCTAGTACAGCCATCTGGTCTTAAAGTTTTATTTGATTTCTTTAAAGGTCATAAATTTATTAAGGTTTTCTCAAGTCTGTTTGGTAAATTCTTCTTTTCTAGTAAATTGTCCATCCATCTAAGTTTCTGATTTACTATCATAAGTTTCATGTTATCCTTTTATTTTCTATTAATGTCTGCATTATCTGTGGTTATGGCCCCCATTTTCAATTTATAACATTTGTCATTTTTTCCTTTTCATCTCTCCCTTTCTCAATTTTGCCAGAAGTTTCACTATTTCATTTGTCTGTTTGTGGAACCATGTTCTCTGTTAATTAACTGCATTTTACCTTCCATTTTGTGTTTTTTCATCTGTTTTAATCTTTATTACTCCTTTTAAATCTTCTATTCAGTTTAATCTTTTACTATTTTTATAATTTCCAAAGTTGGCTGCTTAGGTTATTAATTTTCAGGCTTCCTCTTCTTCCAATAAAAGCTTTTAAAATCCTGAATTTCTTTTTAAATACCACTTAAGCCATTAGTCTCTTCTTATAAAACATTCTTTCTCTTCCTTCTCCTGTATGTATATATACCTATAATATTCGTCTGTTGAAAACTATTCTTATGGTTCACATCAAATTCTGAATATAGGAGAAAATCTTTAAGTAGACTTGTGTTTTTTCAAGGGTTTTATTTATTTCCAGAGGCTCTTGGTTTATATTTCACACTATATTGTTTGGTTCATAAATTTTTATGAATGGTAGTATTCTTCCTGAGTTGAGCATTTTGTCATTATCTGATATTCTTATCTTATATAATATTTTTTGATCTTGCAGGCTACTTTGATATTTATATTGTCACATTTTAAAATTTTTGTTTTCACTGTTTCTTTGTACACCCTTTTTAAAGAAACTTTCACATTAAAACTCTGTATCATAAACAAAATATAACTTAGTTTTAACCCATTATGATCATTCTTATTTTTAGCCATTTGTGAAATTCAGCCCACTTACCTTTTGAAATAATGGACTTTATACCCTTTTATTTTTGTTTTCTATTTATATCATATCACTTTCCTACTTGTTTTCCTTTTTGATTAGTTTAGTTTCACTGGCATGTGAATTTTCCCTTGATTTCTTTGTCCCTTTTATTTTGAGTTTCAAATAAAATTTTGTTTCCATTAGTGAGTGTTTATCATTTCTTATAACCAACATTAAGCTTATGGCCTGCCCAAACATACACATGTATCCAAAGTTACTTTTTCTATATGCTGTGTTGTGATTTGACTGTATCCCTTAAAGTTCATGTGTTGAAAACTAAATTCCCTAAGCAAAGGTATTGGGAGACAAAGCCTAATAAGAGATAATTTGATTATACAGGCTCTGCCTTTATGATAGATTAATGTTGTGATGTCAGCAGTGGGTTTCTGTTGTAAAAATGGGCTTATAAAAACAAGCTCTGTCCTGTTTGTTCCCTTCCTTACTCTCTCATGTTCTCTTGCACTTTTGTCTTCTGCCATGGGATAATGCAAGCGGGCTCTCACCAGGTGCTTGCACCTTGATATTGGATTTCCCAGCTTCTAGACTGTGAGAAATAAATTTTTTCTCTATAAATTATCTGGTCTATTGTATTCTCATATAGCAACATAAAACAGACGAAGAAATACCCCTTACCTTGACTCAGACTTTGAGGTTTTACTGAGTATTTTTTATTTCCAGACTTTTTTTTTTTATATTATATATTTATATTATTTTTTATATTATACCAGGTCGGTTATACTTCAAAAATTCTCAATAGTATAAATCCTGCTTATATTTTATCATTATCCATTTAGATTTAAATATGTGTATATGCATATATGTAGATACACACTTGTACCTATGTATGAGTTCAAGCATATATGTATATGAACATGCATGCATATACACTTGTATTCAATGTACAGTAGACACATACATGTATGACAGAAAGAGAATGAATGAATATGAATATGCATTCATGTCCACTGCTTTCTCCAGTCTTTGAATTCCCTTATGTTGAGATAGCTACTCTGAATTAATTGATATTAGGCCGTGTTCCTTCTCAAGAATTGTGATTAAGAAACTGTGGTATATATACACAATGGACTATTACTCAGTCATTAGAAGAATAATATTATGGCATTTGCAGATAATTGGATGGAATTGGAGAATAAAATGCTAAGTGAAATAAGCCAATCCCAAAAAAACCAAGGGTCAAATGTTTTCCCTGATAAGTGGAGGATGATCTACAATGGGGGTGGAAGGTAAGGAGTGAGAGAAGAATGGAGGAACTTTAGATTATGTAGAAGGAAATGATAGGGGGGTATGAAAATCATGAAATGAGACAGACATCTTTACCTTATGTACATGTATGATTACATGAATGGTATGAATTTACATCATGTACAACCATAGAAACAAAATGATGTACCCCATTTGTGTACAATGAATCAAAATGCAATCTGTAAAAAATAAAAAAAATAAGAAAAAAAAGAATTATCTTCAGAGAGTATATGTCAGAAGTTTACTTAAATTCTTGCATGTTGAAAATGTTTTTGTTTTCTCTGACAACTGAATAATATTTTGTCTGGGTATAGAATTCTTGAGTCAGTTTTTCTTAATGGTCTGTACTTTATTCTGATGTCTTCTACATTCCAGAGTCATAGATGAGAATTCCTTAGTTAGTCTGAGTCCCTTGCCTTTGCAAGTACTTATTCTTTCTTTCTGTCTGGAAACTTGTATAATTTTCTGTTGACTCTTGACATTCAAATATTTCCTTGATTTGCTTCCTGGACTTAATGAGACTTTTAATCTGCAAGCTTAAGTCTTACTTTAGCTCAGTGTAATAAAATACCAAGTGCTGTATTCATTTACTTAGAATATCTCCCTCATCTGTCCTGTTCTTCTTGTTTCTTTTTCTTTTTTAAAAAACCCTCAGAATTCCTGTTATTCTCACATTAGGATGCTGGATCTGTCCCACAAGCCTTTGATCTCTTCTCTCGATATTTCATCTGTTATGTCTTTGCTATTTGTAGAAGGTATTTCATTCTCTTAGTCTTCCAGAACATTGAGTTAATTTTCATCAGTGCCAGTGATTTTTTTTTTCAGTTCTTCTGCAGAGATGTTAGTTTTAAAATTTAAATTCAAAACCTGTGTTTTTAGTTCCAAAAAGTCTTTCTTGCATTCTTCTCCTGGTTTCTCATAACTTTCATCCCTGATGTTTTCTTCCAGTATTTTCATCATTTTTACTTCAGTGGTTCCTGACTCTTACAGTATCTTCACTCAGGGGAACTCCTCTCCCTAAGTTAGGTATTGTTTTTGTTTTGCCTGATCATGGATCTCTATGTTTTGGCCCTCCCATATGTTTTTAGGGTCTGTTTGGCATTAACAAATCTGAAAGAGGAGGAAAGTAAGCACTTCCTGTTGTGACCTTCTGGCTGACCAGTCATGAGTGGTACCTTTTGTCCTCTAGAAGTACCTGGCAGAGGTAGAGCTCTTATCTGCCCTCTGATCTTGGAAGCACCTCAATCTGCCAGTACAGCCCCTGACTCTCTGAAGCTTCTATCTCTAATTTAATACTACAAAGCTCCTAGGGGGAGATGCCAGGATGGACTGGCAGGCAGAGCTTACCTGAAGGTGAATAGCTGTCTTGGGAAGGCAATTTACCAGAATACTTCGGTGAACGTCAAAGCCTGGTCTTAACCAAAGCTCAGGAGGAGGCAAATTTTTCTTCTGTTACTAGTACCTTGTCTTTACTCACTAACAAGAAAAACAAAGTCCTATACTTTTCTCTGTCTCCTAGAGATTTCTGGAGAACCTATTGCCTGAGATGCATTCTCTTAACTTTGCCAGTTCAGCCACTAAAAGCACATTCATGATTTCCAGTTTAATTTAGAGACACAAATGAAATGGACCTTAATCATATTTGAGTAACCTGTAAGGACGCTGGAGTTTCCAGAGGCATCCGTAGACATAACACTTTCTGCCTCTTAGACTCAGTCATCCTCTCTCCAGAATACTCTCTAGATGATTATTCTAGCCATAAGAAATGAGACATTTCTACTCTTCCCCTCCCTGGGGGAGAAAATCTACTTGGACTCATTTACTTATGTTGTGAAGTACTAACTCTATTTTGGTTGCAAACCACAACCCCTGCTCACTAGTTTAACCCCAAAATAACTTATATGGCTTATGGACAACTTATTTAGTCTGTGCTGTGATGGGTCGTTCTTTGGATTTCAGCTGGACTCACTGGGGTTTTGTTGCCTACTCCAAGTTGATACAAGACTACATAGGGCTCTCTTATCCAGATTGAACCCAAGTGGTCATGGCTGTGCTCCATGTGTTTCATATCCTCCTCATGGGACCAATGGTCTCGCCCAGCATGATCCTCTCATGGCAGCATCAGAGATCCAAGAGATGAAGCAACAATTCATAAAGCCTCTTGAGGCCTAGACTAGGAATGGCATGCAGTTCTTTCTGCCTCATTCCTTTGGTTAAATCCAGTCAGAAGTCAGAAACCAGTCCAGAGGTAAGGAAGAAGGCCTTTTCCACAGCTTAGGAAACAGGAGAAGGAGATACATTCTGATAGATACATGGTAAAGGATGTAGAAATATGAAGGTAT
This sequence comes from Sciurus vulgaris, assembly GCF_902686455.1. NCBI lineage: Eukaryota > Metazoa > Chordata > Mammalia > Rodentia > Sciuridae > Sciurus > Sciurus vulgaris. Next base: position 48,023,950 of record NC_136461.1, read on the forward strand.
GAAGATATGGTCCCTCAGCTGTTAAGAACAACAGTGCAGTATTTCCAACTTACATTGGTGCCTCAAAGGACAGAGTTTGGCTTAGAGAAAGTGGGGAAACATTCACAAGAGGTGTAACATTGGAACTGTTTCATAAAGATGACTTGGATTTTGCCAAGTAGACAAAGATGAGGAACAATAATTAAGATGGAAGAACAGTCAAAGTAGAGGTACAGAAAGCATTTAGGGAGTAAGGAGTTGTCCAGTGTGCTTAGGTCATTGGAAATAATCTTTCTACACTATCAAAGTTTTGCTCTTCCCCATGACTACCATAGTTCCGAAAACGTTGGAATTTCAGACAGTGTTTGGGGAAGTGTTAGCTACTGTGTATTCTTCAGAGCAGGCTGCATGGGATTGCCATTTCCATACATTGGGGAAAAATGGTGCTGCTTAAATAATCATTCATATATGTATATAAAATATATACATATATATCTGTGTACATACATGTGAAATTATATGTTAAATATAATGTATACATGGTTTCTAATACATATAAATGGTATTCTCTTAACTCCCTTTAATATGTGAGTGCCATTAAGCACAGCTCAATGTGTATGCCCTTTTGAAAAAAATCATTAATGACAAATATCATTTTATTGCTTTCGATTTAGACCTTAGTAAATGTCACTCCCTCTGTGGAACCTTCCTGGAGCTTCTCCCCTACCACCCCACCATCTCAACCCCACCACCAGATTACAGCAGATTCTCCTGCAAAAGGCTCTTATTTCTTCCTTTATGTCCTCTAGAACATCTATGGTTATTTGTTAGTATAAGGTTTTAAGTGTGATTGTTTGGTAATGTCTGTCTCCTCAATTAAACTTTCAGCTTCTGTGAGAGCAGAGGACCTTTTGCATACCACTCATCCCTAGAGTCTAACATAGTGAGTGCCAGGATCATAGCAACTGAATATTGAGTAGTAAGTGAGTGGGTGCACTGTGTGAATGCCTGAATGAGATGTGTCTAGACTATTGGCCCTGAAATAGCTTTGGTTTATTTTTAAAACTGTATGACTGTGGCTTCCACCTAGTTGCCATTTACCTGTAGTGAGGAGGACAAACCATATTCATTTAATGCTTCCATTCAGTCGCTATTCATTGTGGCTCAACATGTGCCTGTGTGGACTCTGTTCTGGTAATACTGAGATGAGTAGGACTGGTTTTGCACTAAAGGAGTTGCTGTTTACTGGGAGAGACGGAGCAATGATCAGGCAAAGGCAATTACGTTGGTAGATATAAGATGATGGTATATCCAATTTGGCACTTGGAGGAGGGGCTTGGATCAGAATATCCTCCACAGGAAAAGGGAAAATCTTAGCTGGCTTGTAAAGCTAACTAGGAGTTAGATGCATAATAGAGAAGATCATCCCAGGAAGCAAAGGGAAGTGAGGAATTGAGGCCAACTAAACAAAACTTCAGATGATTACTATGGCAGAATAAAGAAAGCAAGGGTAGGATCAAGGGTAGGTGGGTGTAGCCTTTCCATGATGGGTCAACTGAAGGTGTTTAATTAGGGGTTGATGTAACATTTTATAAAGTTTGCTCTGTATGAAATATGGAGAACAGATTGGAATGTTAGGGTTTATAAGGAAGATATATAAAGAAGCAGTTAATTACACAGTGTGATAAAGGGGATAATATAAGATATACTCCATGCTGTGGAAGCTCAGAAAGGAATATCAAACTGGAGTCACAGCCTAGGCTAAAGTAAGAAACAGCAGGGAGAAGAACTGGGAAGAATATACCAAACTGCTGGAGTTAGGTCAGAGGCACAGAAGTGTGCAAGAGCATGCCTTTTATTCCAGAGAGATCCAAATGATCTTTTATGATGGAATGTAAAATATTAAGTAACGGTGACTTGATGAGAAATTAAGCTAAAAAGGAAAACATTCAGTACTCAAGTTTTCCTTCTATTAAAAATGCTTTTAGGCTAGAGTGTCAATACCTGTTATTGTATATGAGGCACTTTTTAAAAACATTTTCATTACAGAAAATTTTGAACAGGTTCAAAAGTGGACACAGTAGTACAATGACACCCATCAACCCATTACTCAGCCCCAGTGACTGACGACGCCAGACTATCCTGTCCTATTCACAGTGCCATTCACTGTCTTTCCTGTGTTCTTTTGAGATAAAACCAAAATATCACATCATCTGACACAAAAATATTTTAATATGTATCTCTAAATAATAAGCAATATTTAATGACAGCCACCAATGTCATTTCTAAAGTATAATAATTCAGTTTAATCAAATAGCTAATCAGTGTTATAATTTCTACTTTTCTCACAAATGTCATATAAATATAAATGCAAATATTCATAGAAGTAATTTGTTCCATCAGCATCCAAATGTCAGGCTGAGACTTCTGAAAGTGAAAGAAGAGCTACTGGTAATTAACAGGTATACATGGAGACCACTGGTTTAAACTGGGATGCATAATTCCTTTGGCTTCACTTTCTCAGTACTACTGCAGCTAGCTAGGCAGGTATATGGCAAAATACGAAGCAAACCTAATTCATATTACTGGTTTTATTTTTCTCCCATTTTCCTAGGTCTCTCTGCTCCTTGGTGTGCAAATGGACATACTCAGCTGAGAAAGGTTGGGATGACAGTTTCTGGGAGATGATTGGTTTGGAAGACTTTGTTGCTGATAATTACAACAAAATAGGTAAAAGAATAGAAAATTTAGAAAATGGCCATTTGTATGTATATGAGAGAATATTGGGGAAGTTTTGTTTTTTGTTTGGGTTTATTTTTGTTTGAATTATAATGTAGGAAATCAGCTCAGTTTTTTTTAAGACTGAATTTTCTAAACTGAGACAGTTATGTTGGGTAGGTCATGACTGTAGGCCCTTATCTTAGGACTTGCATGAACCCAGTGGAGATTCATACTATGAAAATCTGCTTGAAATTAGAAGTGGGCTGAACTGAGGATAGTCTTTGCATGGAATAACAGGGAAAAGCATAATCAAAGGGTTGTCTGTGGATCATTTCTAGGCAGTAGTAGAAAAATAGTTGCAACTTAGGTTCAAGGGACCAGGCAATCTATTGAAAAGATCAAAATTCGGCAAATTAGTAAAAAAAAAGAAAAAAAAAAAGAAAATAGAATGTGAACCAGCACTTTCTGAGTAAGGTCTTTGAGTCCCAGACTCCCAAGTTCTTTGTGCCAATAACTGGATGGTACAGGTGTGAGTGACTCAGATGTGTTTGCCTGGTGAAAAAATTTCACCTAGATACATGGTAATGATAGTTGATATTTTAAAGTTTAAAGTTTACAAGGTCATTTCACAGTTAGTAGGTAGTAATTACAGTTACTACTTAACAATTCTAGTAAGCTGTCATCAGGTAAGCAATTATACCTACTTCAATAGAAATAGTTATAAATTATTTAGCATGCAGGCTAGAATATTATAACAATAAGGCTAAAAAAGATAGGAGGTTATTTCCCTCTTGTTTAATAGAGTAGAGGTAAGTAGCTATTAGTGCAGTTCTGCCATTGTCCAAGCAGGACCTCCAAGAGTAGGTCCAAGCTAACTGCTTCAGCTCTCATCCATTCCGAGCCAGTGAGAAGGAAGAACAGAGACCAGAGGAATTATGTACAGGCTTCTGAGGACAGCATAACTTCATATCTAACCACTTCCTGTTGACCATTCAGAAGGTTCCAGCAGACTGCAGAAGTGACTGGAAAATGTAGTGATTGACTGGATATGTCCATCTATGTGACCACTAAATCTTGAGAGTTGACAAACAACTAGTGGTATCTGCTACAATTTCTGATCACCTCCTTAACTGAGTCAGTTATTTCAGTTCAATTTACCTATCTCTGGTACAATCCCAGGTCTGCTCTTGGAAAGTTCAAGTACATAGAGTAGAAACAAAGGATACGAGTAACACCTACCCTGCTAATCCTGGTGTATTGCCTGTGATCTATTCAGCCAATGAAAGCTACATCTATAGAAAAAAATAGAGCCAGGGAGGTGTACAGAAAGAGCTCTGCTGGATTTCTGTGGCTTTGTTGAAACCATCATAGGATCTGAGGTGATAAAAAGGGGAAGGTGCTTGTGTTAAGGGAAGATAAGGGCAGCAAAGAAGTAATCATTAGTCACCAGTTACATTCCTGTTGCTAGGTGATTTATGTACATTACCTTGCTTGGCCCCCACAAATCTATTTGTTTCATGATTCCCATGATTCCCACAGATGGGAAAACTGAGGTCCAGCTCCTTACCCACTATTAAGATGCAGGGTCTAATTCTTCCTTGGGACACACTAAGGGAATGAATGCAGCTGTATGACTGGCCTCCACTGGGATTAGGCAGCAGCCTAATATTCAGTACCCAGAGCCAACTTGAGCTAGACAGAAGAGTGTCTATGCCTGGACTGGGGAGGGAGTATAGTAGGGTTGTAGTGTGATCAGTTGGTGCAACTTCACAGAGCATAATAAAGTATCAGTAATTTAAATCATATGGTAGTTGGTCTTAAAGTGCTCGATGTTGATATCATTTGGAGCCAGAAACTTGGAAAGCAGCTCAGAAATAGGGCCAAACTTTTGCCTTTCTGGTGTCTGGAGGAATTGTCCATCATGTGGTGTGTCAGGACTCCTGCCAACCAGACTAGTAGTTTAAACTGTGCTTCACTCCCAACAAGGAGACTGAACACCCAAAGAGGATGCCAAGCCACTGGAGAACATAAACTGTATCTACCTGACTCCTCAGTGTGAGGGCATAGAAGATGTTGATAAGAATCTGTTGACTGAATGTGCATGACATAAGTACAATAATTTGGACCAATAGATGGCAAGAGTTAAGAGAGAGTGCAGCAAAGAGATCTGCTGGGACTACCATAGCAAAATACCATAACCTTGGTGACTTAAACAACAGAAACTTAATTCTCACACTTCTGGAGTCTGGGAAGTCTAAAATAAAGGTGCTAACATAGTGGGTTTCATTCTGAGTTCTCTTGGCTTGTAGGTGGTTGCCATCTCCCTATGTACCATGTGTCCTTTCTGTATAGGGGGGTAGGGGAATGAGCTCTGATGTCTTTTCTCATAAGGATGCTAATTTTGTTGGATCAGGGCCCCCCTCTTATGACCTCATTTAACCTCAGTTATCATCTTATGGGCCCTGTTTCTAAATGTCGTCACATCAGGGCTTAGGGCTTTCAACTTATGAATTTGAGGTCACAATCCAGTCAATCATATCTGGGCACTGATGCTTTAGTGACTAAAAAGGGCCTCTGAATCCTAAGTTCTCAACCTGGGTCTCTGAAGGCTCTCATGAGCTCCTAACCTTGATGAAGAACCGTTAGACCCCAGCCAGAGGAAGGGCTTTATGGCCTAAAATGAAGGGAATATAGGCAAATTGGGGCTAACACACTGAACCTGGCAGCTAGATACCAATAGTGTTAACTCAGACAAGTCTCATAATGTTGCTCTACCTTTACTGTCTTGTCTGATAATTAATGGTAGCAATTTAAAAGACATAGTTTACCATGGGGGTCGAGTTATAGCTCAGTGATAGAGCACTTACTTAATGTGCGTGAGGCACTGGGTTTGATCCAACACCACATAAAAATAAGATAAATAAAGGTACAGTGTCCACCTACAACTAAAAAAAAAATAGCTCACCATTTCCTATTGCATTAAAACCATTACCTTTTTACATTATCAAAACCATGTTAATAGCAGTGTTATTCTTTTTGTCTTGTTTTACACCGGAAGAAACCAAGGTTCAGGAAAGGCCAGCACACCTCACCTATGTCCAAACAGTTTACATGGGGTGGAAGTAGAATACAAACTCATGTTTTAGATGACTCAAATCCTGCCCTAACCACTTTGCATTCTGACTTGCACCTAGTGTCCGTTGTGTGCCTGTAGCAGGGAGTGAGTAATGCTAATTCTCCATTCCCTTCTGGGTCCACATACTTCTCACATAATCCTTACAACTACTGACCAAAGCACTGTTAGCCTGTTCACATAGGAGGCTCAGAGGGACTTACCTTGTCTAACCTTGCATAGAACCAGCAAGTGATGTCAGGACTGAAACCTTCCTAGTGTGAGGTCCTAGAAGAAACTAATATTTAACTGGAACACATACTTACATTTTAATTAATCAGGTGATTTTTAAAATTGGCATGCACCCCCCCACACACAAGTTACTTGTTCTTCCATGAGTTTCTGGAATTGTGTTAGACATAGTTTTAGGATAGTACGAAACTTTGATTAACTGTTTACATATCCTGATTCCATACCGGACTGTGAGCTCTTTGGCACAAGGATTTTCATTTGTTTATATTTGTCTTCCCAGTACTAACAGAAGGCATCATATATTTTTATAGCTAAATTACTATTTGATTGGTAAGTGGATAAATTAATGATTGAGATGGCTGGTACCAGGAGGTTGGTGCTTCTTGCTTTTAAAAGCTGTGATGAGGGTACTTACTGACTTCAGCAATCTTCAGCAACTTGGGTCCCAAATCAACTCCTTTTCTGACTTTTTAAAACATTTTTCTCTTCTTTTTTCCCATCTTACATGAGGTATATATTTAATTAGTATATTAGCTCTGCTAATAGAGCAACACCTACAGAAATATTCATTTAAAGTCCATAATGTTAATCTAGCAGAAAATTTCCAGGGTAACTTTATTAGATTTTGCCTGTTAAGTTAATGGGATTTTAATGGATGTCCAAAGGAGACATCATTAACCAGAATATTACCGAACATGAATTAAAACTCACCCATTCGTCAAAATTAACTGTGGGAAGTTTCCTTTGATTTCCATTTCTGGGCACTTTAACTTGGAGTTTCCATCTGAACCTGAAGCAGTAGACATTTATTCTCAGTTGTGACTTTCAGAAACTCCTCTGAAAGCCATCTCCAGACATTCTTCAGCAGTTCTTGGAACTATGAAAAATGAATCTCGGAAGTCTCCCTGTGAAGTGTTAAGCATTTCCAGTGGCCTCATTGCCCGTCAAGATGTGGGCAGTACAGCACAAAACCTTTTAGCAGATTTGAGCATTGAGCGTCATGGATTTGAGCATTAATACAATTACCATAATTTGCTCCATGTGGAGCTTTTAGTCAAGTCTTTACCAGCCCTCCTCAGCTCATGCAGTAAATAAATGCTTTCCCCGAAAACTGAACACCTCAGCAACTGATGGTCTTATGGAGGAATATTTTTGAAATAAATTATTTATGAAGTGTAAGTTAAGGATCAAATGCAATATTTATATGGTGCATTTCAAGGACAGGGGGAATATTTACAATGTTCTAAGTAACTACATGCAAGTTTCTAAAGCTGAAATGCTCCTACCTAATGTCTTCTTTCAAGGAGGTATTTGGATGGGTTTTTTGGTATATTGTACAAAATATGGAAAAATAATTTTGTGATTTAAAAAGTATAATAGAAAAGTTTCCTTACAATCAAAACTACACTAGTTGATTTAATGCTCAGAATTGATGGAGAAATCCCAAACCCAGTTTTTGTTTTTGTTTTTACCCATAGTCCAATAAAAGGGTCTATTCAATAAATTTTGACCTTCAATTTCACATGAATCATTCCCAAGTTACCTATTTAATCTTAAACATCTATCAAAGGCAAACAGGAAGGAGGAGATCAGCAGGAAGAAAGACCCTTAGGAAGATAAGCAACATCCCACCTGTGCTAATTGACTATCCAGGCCCCCTTTCTGCATATCCCAGTTGCCTTTTTACTTCCTGGGAAAAGTGCTTCATTGTATTATTGGGGTAGGCCACTTTATGAAAACTCATGTGTCTAACATGACTGAATTGTAGAGTTATTATTTGCATTACAGAGAAAGTTTGGTTATATAAAGGATTCAGTATGTTAGCTTATAGATCATTCATTATTTGGGATTAGGGAAGCTAGGCAAAGAACAAATGTGAGGCCCAAGTAGGCGTTACTAACTGCAAGAGGAAGAATGAAGACAAAGCATATAGGGAAGGAGGTGGTTTTTGAGGGGAGGGAGGCTGCCTTTTCTAAACTGGTTTCTCTCCTGTGAGATTATATTTTAGGCATCAGACACTGGGGGAAGTTACCTGGCATGTCCTGTGTGTGTGTGTAGTACTGAAGATCAAACCCAGGGCTTTGTGTATACTAAGCAAGCACTCTACCACAGAACTACATCCCTAGCCCTTAAATATATGCTTGAGTGAGAATTTGAAACATAAATCCCTTCTTGGCTTCAGGTGTTCCTAAAACTTAAGGGCGTCTCAACAAATTATTTCAATTAAATCATAGTAGTAGGTGATCACAATGATCTTTTGCAAATACCTTCTACTTAGGAAGGAACTTCTGTAGGAAGTTATACCTCACACTGAGTAATAGCTGCAGTACAACCTCATTCCTACAGCAAATCTCTCAGAGACTTTTCCAGGACAGGAAACATTTTATAACAACTTATTTTATGAAGGTTGAGGATTTCACTTTTCTTAACGTGAAATAAACCCCACTGTAACTGAAGCTAGTTATTTTTGTCCCTAGGTTAATTGTAGGTAAAGAATGTTGACCAATAATAAGTATGTGTTGGGAACATGAATGTGTCAGTACTCACCACTATTCCATTTTGAGGTCTAACAAGTAGAGAATAATCATGGAATGACTTGCAGCAAACTACAATATTAGCTTTGGTCAACTGTTACAGAGCATGATGGTCTCTTGGCTCTACCTGGAATCTGGGCTGGGCCTTGAGACTCCCATGACACTGACTTATCCACTAATTGGCAGGCCAAAAGTTGCTTTGCTTTCCTGAAGCAGCTTCACTTGATCTTCTTAGGCATGGATGGTTCCAGAAGAGATCCATGGTAGGCCTGCACAGACTCTTTCAGGGCTGCAGCCCCATGCCAGTTAGCATGGCCCTGTGGATGTTCCATTCTTTCGTCTCATGGATCAGCTAAGTGATTCCTCTTCCTGTGAATAGAATAAGTGAAAACAGAAGCAGAGGATGAAAGTGTTCATGTAATGCTGCTCTATATTGAAGGAAAGAGGAGGAAATTTCCTCAAGTAAATACACATGAAGAATTCCTACTGACCATATTGATCATGACCAATGTTGAGAAACTGAATCCAGTGATTCCATCCATAGTTGCTGGTATTATAAAATTCTTTTCAAGTTATTTATACAAAATGTTCTAAATTTTCAAGACAGAACTGGACATATTTAGCCAGATTCATTCATTCACATTCATTCATTTTTTAAAATGTGAGACTTGTTTTTTATTTTGGTGTGAATGAATTATAAATTCACTGTTACTATTCTGACCTTCAAGGGCTGCTCTTGGGGCTTTGCTGCTTCTCCATCTTTGAGTCATGTGACATAGGTAAAGTTTTTTTTTTGTTGTTTGTTTTTTTTTTTTTCCCTAATGTGTATAGGGAGAGCTGGAGAATCTTTGGCCATGGGTACTCCCAGTCTTGTCTAGGTTATATGGGATTTGTCACACCACCACTTCCCATGTCCCAAAGGAGGCTACCCTGTAAACATTCTGGACCAGGATTTGCCTCTGCCCTTTATTCTGAGCCTTTGATCTTACTTCATCCTCTTATCTTCCTTCTCATTCCTGTATATAACCAAGTCTTTCCAGTACTTGAATATAAATACATATCCTCTGAGTATTGTACTCCCTTATTTTACCCTTCCAAGTCAAACTTCTTCCTAAGAGAGAATGACCTGGAGCCTCCCATTCCAGTTTGCAATCCATCCTATCATGCATTCATTCATTCTTACTGCCACACTTACTGAGCTCCACCCATATGCTAGATGCTGGGCTGAGTACACAAAATTGATACAAGAATGAATTTAACATGGTCCATCTCCTTAGGGATCTCACGTCCACTGGGGAAAGAGGTGGATAATTCTATGGATGTCCACAGCACTCTGGAGAAACAGAGCAAGAAGCACTATCCTGGTGATGGTATCGAGGAAGTATTCTCATGAGGTGGCATTTGAGATGTGCCTGAAAAATATGAATGATAGTTTACCAGGAAAAGTAGGAAAATGGCTTCCACAGCAAGAAGAAATAGCACAGGCAAGGACGTGGAAGCTTGGAAGAATGTGGAGCATCCAGGAATTGTTGAAGTTGGCTGGAACTTGGTGGACCTGGAGTCAGTAGGAAGGGATGGCAGGGAATGGGATAAGAGAGGTGACTGGAGACTAATTTTTAATGAGACTTTTATCCTTCCTGAAAGATAGGCCATTGGTAAGAGGCTCAACATAGTAGGGTTTTCTTCATTCCTACTGGTTTCAATTATTACTCCTGCCAATACTACAAATAAAACTGAGAGTAGCAGGGTCCATTTTAAAGTTTCTGAGCTCCCATGTAAATAAATTGTGTGTCCATGCACCAAGCCTTTTATTTTCTGTAATCACATGCAATACCCATTAGCTACCATCCCTTCCATAAGCCTTTGTTGTGAAGCTGAAATAAGATATCAGATGTCTCAGGCCAGCATGGTAGATGCTGCTGTGCAAATGCTGGCTCTTATCATTTTTAAGTGCACCTTGGCACTGGGAAGACAGGAATATTTACTCCTTTAACAGTCCATGCCAGTACAGTGTCCCCACCCCTTAAATGCCCAGAAGTACCATTTCAGCTGCTGGTCCTTCCAGGAATAGCCCTTCAGAGCCTGAAGGACAAGGGAACAGTGATGACCACATCATGATAATGTGAAATAATGACTTTCAGAGGCTTTGCTGCATATGAGGTTTCATGGAAATGCTCCTCCTTTCAGTATAGCATCTGATAGATGATTGGAAGCCCCCAAATGTGAGGTCAACCCTCAACTTCTCTCCCTACTGCTGGAGAAGCAGTGAATATCAGAGGTGAAAGGATCATAGAGATGTTGCTCTAATGCCCTCAATTTCTAGGAGAACTGAGACTCAGGGAAATGAGATGAATTTCTATGGTCTTGTAGCACTTTAGAGACAGAACAGAACTGAGACCAGAAACCAAGTTTTCTGATCCCCTAGTCCTATGGCTGTTTTACTACTCCATCCCAACTCTCCTGTTTAAGCTTTTTCAATAACTTGATCATTTAAGGTGAGTACTGTCATTTAAGTGGCACCAACCACTAGAAGAATGTAGGGAACACCTTTTGTAGGTGAATGCATCCAATCCTTTGTCTAGTTTTCATTCATGTAAATGCAGGAGGAACTGGGCTGTGCCCAAGTGGATCTGGGCACACACTAATCAAACTCTTAAACAACTGATATAGATGAACTAGAATAATTAAGTAATATATTAGTGGTTGCCTATTTTAAGAATTAAGATATTGATTTCTAGACTCAGACTGATCTGGCTTCAGTTCTGGCTCTGTTGTCTGCAAACCAGTTGGGCTCAGCCATATGTATCTTTGGGAGAGGTGCATAATCTTTGTGAGCCTTAATTGGTATGTTATGAAGATTAATAAGTACATTATAGGAATTAAAGGAAATACTGCAGATCAAGTGCCTATCACACTATAAATCTTCAGAAAATATTCTTACTACCATAATGACTGTCCATCCCTCTGAATCCAAGTATCTGTCGAGGTCCTGTCTGCCAAAGCAAGTACTCCTTGAATAGTCTTAGGTAATTTTTGACAATTTTTGGATTTGGGGATGCCTTTTTCTTTTTCTTTCTTTTTTTTTTTTGCGGTGCTGGGGATTGAACTCAGGGCCTTGTGCTTGCAACTGAGCTATATCCCCAGCCCCGGGATGCCTTTTTCTGATCTCCATCCCTGAGTAGATGGAGTTTATAATCACAGCCTTTATCGAAGCAAGATATAATAAAACTAATTAGAACTCTACTCCTAACCATAATCACAATCACATTCCAGTTAGTCTTATTTAGACCAAATGTGGTAGAAAAACAATGAAACCTAAGAGACTGTTTTGACCATCACAGTGAATTTTGTATAGCCACACCCAGCTAGATACCCCTAACTAAGAAAATTAGTTGCAGATGTCATTTTGGAAACCACTGAGACTGAAATTGAATTGCTTCTCAGAGGTGAGAAATGGTATTTTATCCCAGTTTCTCAAGTTTTTTTTTTCCCTAAAATCTATTACCCTGTGTCCTTAATGATAATTTTGACTATTAAACATACAGTTGAGAAAGAGGAGTCACCCCAGGTCACTATGAGTAGGTCATGTTAACCTAACCTGCCTTTCCTTGAAGTTCTTTCCCAGCAACAGAATCTGGTTGCAGAATAGGTTGTTGGTGTATTGTCCAAACTCCATCAGCACCTGCTGCTTATTTCTTGTCTTTCTGCTCTCTAATCCAATTAGGCTGTCAGTTTTTTAAGACTCTTTGTCCCCTCTGTGTAACATCACCCTTAGATCCATGTTTGATGGACACGCACAGTTCAGCCACCCACCATACTACTAGTTTGGTCCTCTTCATCTTGATAAAAGATACGTCACTGCTCCCCTTTGTTGGTCAGGACACAAACCTGGAAGCCATTCTTGATGCTTCTCTTGTTCTAACAATCTATAATCAATGCTCCAACGAGACCTTTCTGCTTTGCTCCAAAACGGACCCCAAATTAAGTTTCTGCCCCTCTTCACTGTTACTAACCTTGTTCAATGTACCTTTATCTCTTACTGGATTAGTGTGCTAGGCTCTCAAAAGGTCTCCTTATCTCTGTTCTTCCCTCAGGTAATCTGTTCTCCACATAGCAACATTTTAAAAATGTAAATTGGATCAGGTTACTTTCCTGCTTACATTCCTTCAGTAGCTTGGAATGGCACACCACTGGGGGGGGATCTGAATTCCTCACCACGCCCAACACAGTCCTGTGTGAGTTCACTTGCCATGCCACCATTTATTCACCATCCACCCACAATGACCTTCTTTTTGTTCTTTAAACATTTCTAGTGTGGATAGGCTTTGCCTGCCTGGCACGGCCCCTCTCAGTGTATTCACATGGTTATCTCTCTGTTCAGATCTCAGCTCCTATGTCATCAGGGAAGAGCCTCCCCTTCCTCTGAGCTAATGCTCCTTCTCCTTCACGAGCTGTATTCTGTTTCCCTGTTGTATTTTCTTCTGATCACTTAACACTAAAAGTACTTATTCTTGCATTCACATAGCTGTTGACAGAACAGCTGCTTATTAAATTTTGTTGAATGCTATTGATTTATCAATAAAAAGCAATAAAAAGCACAGACAGTATACCCCAAGTGCCACACAGTTTTGATAAGTTCCTATTAGTTCCCTCAAAGATAAAATAGAGATGTTTGGAATGTGTGATATGTTTAAATAAGTACCTTATTTAAGGGACTGAGCAACTATCTCAAACACTGTAACTGAAGCATTAATCTCATCCCATTGTGAGGCTGCTGTGGTATGACATACCACATTTCACATTAACTTTCTCTGGTCAGTATTTTCAATCAACAACTTAGATAAATGCTACAAGACTTGTCTGACAAATTTATAAATGATGCAGAAGATAAAACCATACTTATTATATTGAATAAAATAATTGAGTTCCCCCCCAGGCCATTAGAGTAGGCTAAAATTAATGAGATATGTATTTGTCAAGGATAAATTTATGGTCATGTCTTTCATTTAAAAATAGGAGGAAGGAAAACAATGTAGCTTATCAATGGTATATATGTAAACTTGGTGGTAACCTAGGTTTTCTAAAGCATGCTTGGTTACTAAGGATCCATAAACCAAGTATTTATGTATTATCTATCAATCACTTCTAGATGCCTTATGACTATTACCTTACTTAATTCCTCTAACCAGTCAAGGTAAGTACTAATATATTCATTTTATTGAGAAGGAAATTGAGGCACAGAGAGGTTGACTAAGCTGCTAATGGTCACAGAGTTGGGGGTGGAGCCAAAGGCTGGTCCGATCCAGAGACTACATATCTGACCAGGAGGCCACACAGCTTCTGGATCTGCACTTTAATGCTCAGATCAAGGTCAACAAGAGCCCCAGACCTGCTCAAATTATATCTGAAGTCATGTGTCCCATTCTGGTTCTCATATTTATAAAGACTGCTGACAAAAAGCAAATGGCGCATCTATGGGAGAGTGACCTGAATGAATCAGGTAGTTTAGATCCAGTAAGTGCAAGTTGAGCAGTCCCAAGTTATCTTAACCTCAAAATTACCTGGGGGATTCTTAATTCAGATCCATCTGAAACCAAAGCCCCTTCTCAGTGCTGCGAGGAGATTAGTCAAGATCCTGAAAGATCAGTGCCAGTTCACAGGTTCCTTCCTTCCCTTCTCTGAAATAGCCTAAGGAAAAGGCTTGAGGGTGTGGGTCCCTCTGGAATTCCAGGAGAATGAGTGCCATCCTACCTTGCAAAGCTGTATGTTAGCAGGGGTGGAGGGCGGGGATAAAGCACAATTCAGTGTGGGTTGTTTTCTTTTTCTGAAATTGATTAATCTGGAGCTTGTTTCTAGATCTGGTTGGACATCTGACCTCACGTAAGTCATACTGCCATCCACTTAGAGGTCAGTCAATTCAGTGTTCTTGAAAGGCAGCCACTGTCCATGATTGGCCTTCTGTGACATGTCATCATTCTTCCTAGCTTCTCTTGGTTGGTGGTGGACTCAGTGTCCTAGGTGACCTTCTGTGGCTCTTCTGCAGTGTCCTTCAACCTGGTTCCATGAGTCCTGACTTTGAGTTCCTCATGACCTTTTCAGCTTCCCAGCATGGGCTAACCTTTCTGAGAATCCACATCAGAGGGCTGCTGTGGTCAGGGTGGTAGGTCACGGTTGACTAATGGCCTTCTCCAACGTTTGCTGGCAGACGCTGCATTGCTGTGAACCCTATTGATCCCAGAAGCGTGCCGGCCGCTCCAGCAGCCTCTGCGGGCATGGGGAGGTGGTGAGTCACAGACCCCTCCCTGCCACCCATCTGTTGTTGTGGCGAGAAGAACGAAAATGATCTCTTTGTGGTATCGTAAAACCTAGAAAGACATTTAAAATTCCGTTAAATTTTCATACCCTTTTAGCTATTGAAATGTACAATCTATTAGAGGGAAAAAAACCTCCTGCCATTTTCCCCCTCTGCCCTTACTTCAGAGGCTACTTCAGGGACCAGGTAATGACTTTATGGTGTTTATTAATACTTCATGTTCTGCTTCTCGCCCCCATTCTTCTCTACCAAGGACTGTGTATTTATT
The DNA here is from genome assembly GCF_902686455.1 of Sciurus vulgaris. Lineage (NCBI taxonomy): Eukaryota > Metazoa > Chordata > Mammalia > Rodentia > Sciuridae > Sciurus > Sciurus vulgaris. Next base: position 48,039,129 of record NC_136461.1, read on the forward strand.
TCCCTTTAAACTGAAAATACAGAACCTGCCAGGGAATCATTCAGATATGGAGCTTTGCAATGCCACATGTTGTTCTGTCGTAGACTTCATATGTAGACCTCTGTCGCTGACTCAGAGCTGATGGGGTAGAGGGGCATTTGTTTTTTAGATGTACTTTGTGGTAATGGAAAGAAGATGGGTTTTGGAGCCAGATGGACATGAGTTTGAAAGCTGACCCTACCATGTCCTTGCTGTGTGACTGTTATAAAGCAAGTGCCTTAACACCTGAGGGCATTGCAGGAAAAGTAACACCTCTATTTAGTCGTTTTGATGACCTTACACCAACTTCTTAATATAGGCTTCAAGAAGAAAATATTGTCTGCTATGAGTATTCAAATTAGTTTGAATTTCTCCTTGTTTTTCTTGATAAATACTTTTCTTTGTCTCTCATGATCATCATATTGAAGAACTGATAAGATATCCCTCTCTCCTTTGGTCACTTGATTATTTAAAGCATATTTGAGATGCCTCCATAGTGGGCTTCTGAGCCATTAGTATAAACTCATCTATTTTACCCCATCTCTGATTTTACTTAATATTTAGTCTCTTACCTTATTTTATCTGTGCCTACTTGTTATAAGCTGCATGAAATATTTTTTAAAATAGGTGGCACATAGGAAATAGTCAAGAACATAGTAATAGCCAGATATGGTGGTGTATACCTATAATCCCAGAAGCCCATGAAGCTGAGGCAGGAGGATTGTGAGTTCAAAGTCAGCTTCAGCAATTTAGCCAGGGCCTGTTAAAAAAAAAAAAAAAAAACCAACATATATATATAAAAGAGGCAGGCTCAGTGGTTAATAACCATGGGTTTAATCCTTAGTACTGGAAAAAAAAAAAAAAAGAACATTGTAGATTGTAGTTACTTGGTGAATATTTGATAAATGAATGAACAAATGTTAAGGAATACTCAAATAAATGCTGCTTCAAAGAAGACTTAAAAGGGAAAGATTATGAATGTGTGCCTTTGAGATAGCCAAATAAAAATATGGAGCAGGTAGTGGGCCTCTGGGAAGTTAGGCAAGGCTAGAAATAGAGACTTGAATGTCATCAGTGTAGGCGATGTTTGAAGCTGTTGACAATTGTGAAAGCCCATGGAAGGAGAAGCTTCAAGGAATTCCAATACATTAAAGGCCAGGCTGAGGAGCATGTGCCACAGAGGAAGCCTGCACAGGGCAGGGAGATAGGAAGATTAGAAGAGTTTAGAATGGAGGGGACAGTCAAGGATGCTGAGATAGGAAGAGAGGAGAGAACTAAGCCACATCCACCCGATACAATGACACAATGACTGGAGGACTTTCTTGCTCCATTTGTGCTGCTATAACAGAATACCATAGAATAGGTAGTTTATGAAGAACAGAAATTTATTTCTCACAGTTATGGAGTCTGTGAAGTCCAAGTTCAGGGTGCCAGAATCTAGTATGGGCCTTTGTGCCATGTCCTCACATGGTAGAAGGCAGAGGGCAAAAAGCGAATCCACTACCACAGCCCTTCTTATGTGAGCACTAACTCATTCATGAGGGTGGGGCCTCTTGACCTAAACACCTCCCCCGAAGCCCACCCCTGTACACACTGTGCACACTGAGACCCTAGCAGGGACCTTCGTGAAAGCCACTTTATTATGATAATGGGGTCATAAAAATATGTTGAGGAGTAAATAGTAATTACTGTAGCAGTTATGGAGTTTTTACTAGATGTTGTGCCAAGCATTTGGTAATTTTTACAATATAACAACCTGATGAGAAATAGAGCCATCTTATCCCAACACCCCTTACCCCAAAAGAGAAAAAGAGGTATAAGGAAGTTAATCACCGGGGTTATACAGTTACCTAGTCAGGGATCAAGCCAAGATAGTTGTCAGAAGTCAGGAATGGGAATGAGAAAATGAAGCCAGGAAATTCAGACAGCTCTGAAGAAATTTGGTTGGGAGGGAAGGAAAGAGAAATGGGGCAGTTCCTAGGTAGGAAGACAGTTGAAAGTAGATGGAGTAATGTTGTGTGGCTGGCCGAAGGTGGAAGAGTCACCTGACCATGTTTAATTGCACGGCAAGGTTCCAGTGAATCTGGGTTGAGGATACCAGAGAGAAGGGAGGGTTGGAACTGGAAAGCTCTAGAGGGAAGGGGGACTCGACTCCCACAAAGCCATTCTGTTTTAATAGACAGGAAGAAGGAGATGGGTGCAGACCTGGGGAGCACCTGTGCTTGCAGATGGGAGGTGGAGGGAGTTCCCTTCCTGCAGTTTGTTTTCTCTGTGAAATGATCATTCCAGAGAGTGATAGAGAAGTGAAGGAGTCCAGAATTGGAGAAGAGAGGAGGAAAAGGTCTAAAAATAGAAGTTCAGAGAATGGGCGAGCAAGAGGATCAGAGGAAAGAAACTTGGAAATTGTTTAATGGTGTTGGAAACCCTGCAGAAGAGGGTCATGAATGTACTAGGAATCTACCCTGTGGCATGATTTTTTTTTTTTTTTTTTCCCAGCAGTGCTCAACATTCTGGTTGCAAGCACAGAGATCAAGGTTGTTCTTTGTTGTTTTGTTAATCTTGGTGAGTTGTAACACCTCCCAGTCTTTTCTGCAAGCCCTTGGCACCACTGGCTCCTCTCTCCCCCATATCTAATCAGTGACCAAATGTTGCCAGTTTTAGGCTGTAATCCATGCGCTCTCTCTGCCTTTAAATGCTGCCAAGTCTGTATTCCCATAATCTCTCACCTTGACTATTCAACAGGCTTCTAACCCTCCTCACCGAATGGAAACTCACCACCTCCAATCCATTCTGCACACAAACAGCCAGCGTGAACTTTGATAAGGAAAATCAAATCCGGCCACTTCCCAGCATAATCTTCCCGCAGCTTTCCAATGATCTTACAGGGTGGTGGGGTGGGGAGCTCCAGCTTGGCCTTTTCTTCTGGCACCTTGTTCCCTTCAGTCTCTGTCCTCTAGCCACCTTCCTTTCTTTCCATTCTCCAGGCACCCCTGTTCACCACAGAACCTCCTCTTATGGTCTGTGATCTTGCCGCAAGCATCAAATCCATGTTTTCAGCAGCAGAAGGAAAACGACCAAGGACATAAGTGCACGCTAACCAAATCAGCTTTCATTTCACGATGTTATCTCAGTCTTCAATAAGACGGTGTTTTCCAGGTGAAGAGTTGAGTGAAGTATCTGCTGACTGAAGTAATAGCATGAATGCAGGGTCAGAGCTGAGCAACATGGTGAGAATTTGCTGGAAAATTCTGTGTGATTCAAGTTAAAGAGAGAGGTGAAGCTGGAGAAGTAGGCAGTGACCTAAACATTGTACTGCCCTTGTATGTCTTGCTCCAGAGCTAAACTTTATCTTGAATTTCAGTCATCAGCAAATGAGGTTTCATGCCTCAGCTGATATCAAGCTAGATGTCAGCTGTGTATGGAGAAAAATTTTACATTTCTAGTTATTTTTATTTGTATTTCATTCTTTTTAGATGTACATGATAGTAGAGTATATTTTGACATATTAGAATAACTTATTCTAATTAAGATCCCATTCTTGTGGTTGTACATGATATAGAGATTCACTGGTGGTGTACGCATACATGAACATGGGAATGTTATGTCCAATTTTATTTCCTTCTTTTTAATTTCTGTTTTATGTTCATTCCATGGCATACACACAATTTACAAATTCAGTAGTACATGCATGTAATTTATAAGTCATAAATAGACATGTAGTGCGAATTTATGCTGAAAACTTTTTATTAGTGGCACACAATTCAACTGTTTAGAAATCATTGCATTAGGCATCAGGGAACTATTGAAAATTATCAAACAAAAAATGAGATTGTTCAGCTTTCTTTTTTTCTATAGAATATAGAGTTCTTTAAATTTTTTAAAATAATTTTGTAATCCTAGAACTTGAGAAGGAACATAGGGGACATTTACTGCATGTTGTAGGTAAGGAAGCTGGGGCCTTCAGAATTAGGAACGGTCCTGTCATTCTTGGGTAGAGCTGCAGCTCCACCCTAACCTGCTCACAGTCCTGTGTGCGTTCCCTACCTGGTGCTTCTTCTCTTCCTGAGTGTGCATCTTCTTATTTCAGCAAATACTCTCCTCATCAGAACCGTGTGGGCACCCAGAGGGGAGTAAAAATGCATATGTCTAACGAAGTGAAAACCAAGGAAACGGTTTTGTCAAAGTGAACCACCAGTTTAGACTGAGGACACTGTTGCCAGTTCAGTTATCAACCCGCAAGTCCCAGGCACAGATTCCCAGAAGTTAATTTTCTTGATGGCAAGATCGTCAGCATTTCATCTCCAATATTCCCTCATACAGTCAGTACTTTCAACTTCATATTTATAAAGTTAATGGGCTAAGTGAGATATTCAGCTGAACAGGTTTCTTTCTGACTTGGTTAAGATAGAGACTTCCAAGGGTACCCTGCCTAACTATATCTCAGCCCTCTTCACATGAGGAAAGGTGTTTGCCTGTGGGAATGTGTATGGGTTTGGATCTGTTTCACAAAGAGTATCTTGTAAAAACTGATAGGATTCTACAGAGCAGGTTTCCCCTACCCCCTCCCCGCTATTTCCTAATGTTACAAATTCTAGTTCAGGTCTTTGCTAACTACTTCTTGGCCAGTGTGATTGATTTATTTCCTGATGTCTTCATCAACCCAGCTATGCAAGTACAGGAAGAACTTCGACTCCCATAACCAGATGGTGAACAAAACTCCCACTCTCTTGGGTATGCTAAACTATTCAGAAAACTTAGTTTATAGGGATACAGACCACGGGTTATACGTCTCCAAACAAATGTGTTTGTCAAGTTGATGATCATGTTTACCAAGATCTTTTTATCACCAGCTGAGTCCTCTTTTAATGGCTTAGGTCACCCTGGAATTGCTTCAAGAGACAGCCTGATGTGAGAAGCTCCCGTGGGCTTCTCAGGCACAAGTCTACGGTGAAGCCTGTAGCCTTCATGGTAGGGAACTCTGATCTCAAGCACACTCGTGAATCATAGACAAGTGTGTGCACATTGAAGCAAGTTCTTGCTCTGCACAAATGACCACTTATTTAAAAGGCTGGTTATGTACATATGAAGTTTGGGGATATAAGAATCTTACTATTTCCTAAAGAGGATTATAGTTTTATATGCATGTGTCTGGGTATGCACATGCACACACACACACACACATATTTCTGTGCATATGTATATCTACTATATTCTGTGTTCTTTAGGCATAGTAGCTTTTAAGTATTATAACTACAATGAAATGGTTTTATTCTTCTCACTCTACAGTTCACTTTAAGTTCAGTGTGATGAAATAATCTCACAAAACTAAGAAATAGTAAATTTGGCACTTTCAAATTTCCAGTAATTATAAAAGTTAATTCTGAAAACCCAACTTACTTTCCCATTCTGGACCTCCATTTCCTTCTCTAAAATCTCAGGGAATTGCATTATATTAGTGATTTTCAAATTGCAACACATATCAGAACAAACTGGAGAGCTTCTTACAATTCCTTACTAGGCCCCACTTTGAGTTTCTGAAACAGAATTTCTGGGGAAGGGCCTAAGAACTGGCATCTCCAACAAGTTCCCAGGCTGTGACCCCCAGCCAGTGCTCCCTAGCCATGCTTTCAGATAACTGAAGTAGACCATCTCTTAGATCTCTTCCAGTTATTCCATACTGGAGGGCCAGCAACCAGTGGCTAACTTCCTTAGTCTCCTGCATTGGTGTATGGTCAAAAATACTATTTCATGGAGTGACTTTCTCACTAGTCTGGCCAAGTTTAATAGTTATCCAGGAAAACTCAACATGTAAAAAATAAAATGCTAATGAAAATCACTCCTTCCTGTATTCATTTTCTCATTTGTTGAACAAGTATTTGTTGAATATGCCATGTGTTGGGCACTGTGCTAGGTCCTGGAGATACAGCCATGATGAAGATGCACCCATCCCTGCTTGTGGTGTACCTACAATCTATGGAGGAAAAGGATCATCAATTTATAGTTATTACTAAAAGGGATTTATGAGGACAAAGTACTCTCCTTTGGGATTTGTGATGATAACTTCAGATTTATCTAACCAGGCTTATTTTCTACTGTGGTCTTAAGTCCTAAATTGTCTGTTCTCTGTATCTAGTTTTATTTTTATTCTTTGCTTTCTGAGGTATTTCTTTATTGTACCAACTCCATAAGTGGCATTTTCATTTAATTTTTGTCAAACTAACATTGCCTTCCTGTCCCAGATGAAACTTTGGCTTTGTCCAAAATTTGCATTTTCATTTTTAGCATATGGTGACAGTTTTAATTGACAGTAAGAGCAGAAACCCTTGTCTAAAGCAATTTCCTTACTATTATTCCAGCTTCAGCAAAATTAAAAGTCCAAGGAGATGAACCCAAATAGTCCTCTCTACCCTCATTCTAACCTACTGTCAATCTGGTTCCTTTAAAGAATGAACGATGAAGGATTCAGGGTTCTCAAATAGAGAATGTCTGCTATTTAAAAAAAAAAAAAGGGAGGAGAAGAAATAGGACTGAGAACAGTTATTATGCGTTGAGTATATTATGTGCCAGTGAACACTGCTAAGTGTTAGCATGAAGTATCAGGTAAACTATCCAACAGCCACTGAGATACAGGTACTGTTTCTAGTTCCTTTGTTCAAGTATGGAAATTGAGGCTCACAGGGGGTATATAACATGGAGATATCTCATGGAGAAGAAATCAAAACCAGGCCTGCCTGACTCTCAAAGCTCATGCTTTCTACCAGTAAATTTCTTCTGCAGCCATTACCATCATGCATTTTCCATCGGATGGTGCTGACTCACTTGGCTTACTGGTTTTCTGACTCATCACACCAAGCAGGGCCAGATCCAATGTACCTCTGCACTCTCCCTTGTATCCTTCCTTTTCTAATGTAGACCACTAACTCCATCCTCTCCCTTCATTCTATGGACCCTAAAAGAATAGCTAGAATACCTTCTTGTGGTTTGCCACCTTTTCTGTGAACCAGTAGAAATCTGGTAAGCTTGACAGGGAGTGCATTTGTTCAGGACAAAAGTGTTCAATTTAAAGAGACATTCATTCACAGATCTGACTCTATTTTTAGGTTTATCATACATCCTTGTGGTTGGAAAAATGCATCAGTAAGTAATGCCTCCATGACGAGTCATGATCACCTACATTATTTTAAAAGATTTGGCCCTGAGCAAAGTATTGATAACCTATAATTAATATGAAGTAAATAATGTGTTTTCAAGAAAAATTTACCCTGATAGTGATAAGAATATGGGCCTTTTTTTTTTTTCTTAAGTCAAAGACATAAAAGATAGATTATCCATCCACATATACAAGGAATATGTGAACACATTAATCTGGGGGTACAGTTTTGCTTTTTTCTCACTTTTTTCAGAAACATTCTACTCTTCAAAAGAGTTATTGGTTTTTATTTATTTTTTTGGCTCATTAAAATGGTTCAAAAGTCCTAGCTAGCATACACCTTTTTAAAAAATCAATTTTTCAATAATTCAGATTGAATCAGACCCATATAGTTACATTTCCCTTAGGGAGGATATGCTTTCAAAATAATTAAAGCAGAGGCAGCAATATAGATCTTGAGGAAATTTGCTTGGAAAATGTCCCTTGATTTGTTTTAAACCCCAAAGCTTTGATAAAATGGGACAGCACTAGAATCAGCTCCCCAGCTGTGTTGCTGGCTAGTAGCCCATGACTAGTAGTAGAGAGAAAGGTGAATGCCCATCTAGTCTACACTACCATTCTTTTTAACTATACAGAGGGGAGGACTTTTTAAAGTCCACCTTCCTCAACTTCCTCTACAGTTACATATGTTCATCTAACTTTTGACCAATGAGTTATAGGCATACATGTCCTGTGGGGTTCCTAAGAAGGGTCAGTGACTGCCTTCTGTCCCTCCTGTGGCCCCCATCAGGTAGGAAGCTTGGATTGGAGCAGCTGCTTTAGAGAAGGAAGACAAGGACCATACTCCAGGGATGACCAAACAGTGAGCTTTTATGGAGCTACCATACAAACCTTTGGATTCCCTATCTCTGGACTTCCTTTGCAGCAATTTATTTCTTTGTTTGCTTTCTTTTCCAAAGACATTATTTTTGTGGGTTTTTAGTTCCTTTTAATCATAACTAATGAAAATGGTGGTTCATCAAGTATAGGGAGATTAGTAAATATATTAAGTAAACATAGTAAGGTTGATTACCATTACTTCTCACCTCTTATATTAGGAACTGTTCTAAAAACATGAGTTCACAAATCTCACATGAAAGTCTATAAGAGACTGTTATCCCCATTTTACAGGTTATAAGACTGAGGAGCAAAGAGATTTAATGACCTGCTGAAGGTCATACAGCCAAGATAGGAGATGAAACCAGTCAATATAGCTCTTGAACTTTCTCTGAATCATCATGGGAAAGTGACTTGACAACATTCTGAAAATAAACAGGTGCTTCATTTAATCCCCAGCTTTTCCTCTATAGGAGACCTATCCTCTAGACCTGTCACTAATTATGTGAATTACCCTGGCACATCACTTAACACCTCTGCTTCAGATTTCTTGCTAATGGGAGGCACGTGACAGTTCCTACCATTTGTTATTATCTCCTGCCAGGTACACAGGTATGTTAATGACATCCCTGCCCAGAAGAAGCAGATTAGTCAAGGGGACAGAGCACAAACACAAGAAAAGCCAAGGACCAGAGAGAGGAATTCAAAAACATCACCATGTCCAGGAGCATTCTTTGAGCCTACAGATGGTGTTTCTGGAACTGTAGTGACAGTGCATGATCAAGATCTCCGTGAGCACACAGAAGCAAATATTGCGAGTCAAGGAGGGGAGACCTTTGGGGCATTAAGGTCTCAGAGAGATTTGGCAAGTGCTTGTTTCATGTTGGTTGACTCAGTAAATAAAGGAGCCTTGCAGATTTGGTAAGATCTGGGTTAGTGATGGGGAAATTAAGCTGCCCTCTCCCTTTTCTCTTTTCTCTGCCCAAAGGTAGTTCTTTATACACACTCCAAACTTCTCTGTATTAGGACCTATACAAATACTCTTCTTTCTGCTTACCACACTTTCCCAGTCTCTCTGCCTAGCTAAGTTCTCATCCTCCTGGTCTCAGGTAAAATGGCTTCTACATGGGGGCTAGACCAGATCTCACTTATATACCTTCCTATGTGGTGGAATCCCATCTAAGTGGAGGGTTTGGTTCTAAAACCAGAGCATGTTATGAAAGTTATATCTGCCAGAATCATCTTTGAAAATTCCCTAAGGAACTAGGGGAACTAGCTCCACTAAATCCAGCACAGATAATCATTCCCAGATTTCTTTTTTGCTTTCAGATAGCTGACCTATTTTAGAGTCTGAGTCGTATGGAAATAGCCAAGCAGGTTGTACACCCCACGAGGTGTTGAGTACATAGACCATGATATCAGTGGCACCCCCGAGATGGTGCTCAGCACTGTGGACCTGTTAGGGTCACATGCAGCAGGAAGAGATGTTCACATGATTAGAAAATAGACACTGAAGCCTACCCAGGACAGAGTGGATTTATGTCCATTCCGAGACTGGACTTCCTAAGTGGGATGGTAAAATAAATCACTTGTATTATTTATACTGTTTAATTTCTCTCTGCAACTCCTGCATTTGCTTCCTGAGTCCTATGTGCACTTGCATTTGGGTATCATATCTATGTGCAGACCACTTCCTATTTCAACATTCATCACAGTTGAATATTTCATGGATTTTTTTGTAATTACTGATTTAATGTTACTGCCAGCTGATGTATTCCATGAGGGCAGGGTCCATGTCCATATCATTATCTGCTGTGGCCCAGCACCTATGATGCTGGACACAGTATTCCTGAGCAATTCCATTCCCAACATCATTGTGGCATTCCACTTGCCTGCCTTCAGGAAGACCAACTATACCTGTCTCAGTTACACAGTGCTGAGATCTGTAGCAGTAGAGACTCTCAGCTAAGCCTGGGATTGAGAAGCAACCTACCTGGGCTGGTTCTGCTCTGATGGTACCAAAGCCCTAAAACTGGCCATAACCCAGATACTTGATAATTCTAGGGGCCTGAAGAGCTTTGGACCACCTTGGTTAATTATCACCTCATTAAAATTCGATTTCCAGCAGGCCCCACCTCTAATTGCTCCTCTCACCACTCCCACTAGCCCCCCTTACCCCTAGGTTCCTGCCCAGCCTGACTTTGACTGAGGTTCTTTCTTAAGTGAACTTCACTAAAACAATATCCTAAACACAGGTCAGTGTTGGGAACAAAAGCATCATCTTATCCTTTTTAAATTTTTTCTGCTATATTCAAAAATGTCTGAAATTAAAAACAACTGAAGAAAATTCAGAAAGTAAAATGGAAGCAGGAAAACAATCTGACCACTCTAAAACTCCACACCAATTTTAGTTCACTTTGCCTTTTTTTTCTGTGCTGATTTAACACAGTTGAAACCCTACTTTCTATGCCAGTCTGTAGCCTGCTGTTTTAAAGTAACATTATTGCATATTCATATTTCCATTTTCCTATTACTCTATTTATATACTTAACTTTAATAACAGCATACAGTTTCATCAAATGACCTTATGATATTTTGAAGGCTTCTGTCAAGGTCAGACACTTAATGCATATAATTTTTTTCTCTAGTATATAAATATTATGATACAAGTATACATAAAAATACTTCAGGGAACCTCTTTGTTTATTATTATTTTGGGCATCTTAAAGATTGCTAGAAATGGAATCACTAGTTTTAAAAAACACTCTCTTTAAAACAGTTTTTTCAGATTATACCTAATGCATATTTAATGTAGAAAAATGGGAAAATAAAAAAAAAACCCTATTTCATACAACTTTCCCCTACAAGAGATGTTCATGTTTTGGAATATCTTTTTCTGTTTTTTTAATAGAAGTGTGTGTGTATGTGGTATAAAAGTATACATATATATATATGTATATGCATACCATTTATACTATGTGTATTTATACTATCATGTATGATTATTTTAAAATAAGAACTTATATGCATGTTATTAAAACTCCTTAAAATTTTAATTTATTGTGTAATGTAAGAGTAAAATATTCTTATGCTCATTGAAAAATTTTCTGAATTTTTTTTATTTTCTATTCAGTTTTATTTCTAATTATTTCTATAAAAATTAAGGATCGTTATATTTTTATGTATTCCTTTATGTGCATTTTATGTGATTTTTTCATGATAAATTTCATTTCTGGATTTACTAAATCAAAGGGTAAAAATATTTTTAAGACTCTTGATATATAATGTCAAATTTCTCTCCAGAAAGATTATGCCAAATGACATTTTTAACAGTCTATAAGATTATAAGGTAATGGAAAATAGTGTGTCATTTCTGTTTTAATTTCTATTTCTTTCACTGTTGGTGAAGTTGATCTTTTTCTCATGTTATTATTTATGTAGATTTTCTTCAGTGAATTGCTTATATTATTGAAAAGATAGTAACTTTTGAAGGTTCTTGAGATGCATACAGGAATCTATTTGTAAAGGAGGTTACTTATGATAGTTAAGAAAAATATGGGAAACCAAACCAGGTAAAAGATGAAGATTAGGATTTTCTGATTTACTCTTACATATTGGGCCACAAGAGTCTCCTTCAAAATCTTCATAGCTTATCTGAATCCTCTTTCAGTCTCATAAGATAATAATGGAAACTTTGGTGTCATTGAGGTCACAGAATTAGGCTGTATCATTTATTGAGCTCACCTCCCTCTAAGTTCTGGAATTCTGTAAGAGAATGATAATGTATTTAGAGTGATAAAGATGTATATAGTGTCTCAAATCTCAAATTGAGAGCCAGTTACCAGATTAGCTCCCACTTCTGTCCCTGTCATTTCGGTAATGAACTATTTGTTCATTTGTTTGTGTACTTATCGTCTGGTCTTCTACTCTAAGATATGCCTCAAGAGAATTTTCATGTCTCTGCATTGGTCTGTTTCCTCCAAATTTCCATTAAGGTCTTAAACTGTGGGCTCCTTTGCCTGTTCAAAGCTGTCTTCAGGCGATCAGATAATCTGTAGTTGTCTGCTGTACTTGAGAATGGTGCACTAGAAAGATGATTGGAAACTTTGTGTATTGCTCAGGACTTAACAACGCTGGTACAGTAGGATGATCTGGATCGTTTGGGTAGTAGAGAATTCTCTGCTAGTAACTTTGGGTCTTTTCTCTTGATTTAATTGGATTCACTCCCAGGGCAGGGAACAAAAACAAACAATAGCAACAACAAAAACAGAAACTTCCAATCTTTCCATATCCTGCAGAGACAAGCCTGGCTGCTGAAGTTCAAGGAGCAGCATAGGGAAGAGGCTGGATGGCTCCAAATTTATTGTGAAAACTTTCACTAATTTTTCCTTTTTTTACTTAAGCTTCCCTATACTAAACTGCTTTATGGTCTCTATCCTTTCTCCCTTTCCAGAAAATAAAGCTGCAGAATTTTCCCACATTGAAGAAACAGATGGCCACAGCAGCAAGTCAGTGTGGAGACTACCTTCCATTAAATATGGTTTCAACCAGTCCTCCCCTTCTCAGTCCCTCTCTATCTTCTTTTCCAGAGATGTCAACTGCCACTAAATTCCTAAACATTTGGGGGTTTTGCAGGGGAAACTGGGTTAATTTTTAGCTTCCCTTCCAACCAACATAGGATTCAGATTGCTCAGGATTGCTAAATCAGCTACTATTTATCATTCTACTGTCTTAACTTTCAAATTTTTGTTGCTGCTATTAGTTTTTCTCAATTTTGGCTTGATGGCTTTGCATCTTTTAAAAGAAATATCCCTTCCACCTTAGACCCATTAGAATGGTCACTATTGAAAACTAAACACAAAACAAAGTAAAAATGTTGGTGAGGATGTAGAGAAATTGGAATCTGCTCACTGTTGAAATGTAAAATTGTGCAACTGCCATAGAAAACAGTATAGTGACTCCTCAAAAAGTGAAAAATAGGGTTCTGTATGATCCATGATCACTTCTGAGTAGATGTTCCTGAGAAATGATAGCAGGGACTCAAGGAGATACTTGTACACCCATGTTCATTACAGCTTTAGTCACAACAGTCAAAAGGTGGAAGCAACCCAGGAGTTCCTTGATGAGAGAACAGATAATAAAATGTGGTATGTAAATGCACTGAACTACTTTCGGCCTTGAAAAGGAAGAAATTTCTAATACTACACAATTTCTAATACTACAACATGGATGAACCTTGAGGACATTACATTCAATGGAATAAGTCTGTCACAAAAGGACAAATATTTTATGCTTCAACTTTGGAGAGAAACTCTTCTTGAATGTGACCCCTAAAATTTCATGTGTTGGAAACTTAGTCTCCAGTTTCTTATGTTAATGATATTTGGAACTGGGGCGTTTGGGAATTAGGATTTGATGAGATCATAAAAGTGGGGTCCTGATCCCCATGCCATTAGTGGCTTTATATGAAGAAGAGAGATTCAAATGGGCAAGTTTGTTCTCCCTCACCATTTGATACCCTCCACCATGTTATGATGCGACAAGGAGGCCCTCATCAGATGCCAATGCTATGCATTTGGGCTTCCTTCCAGAGGTTTGAGCTAAATAAATCTCTATTCTTTACAAGTTACCCTGTCTATGGTATTCAGTTATAAAACAGAAGCAGACTAAGACAGGTACCTATATGTGGTAGTTAGCTTCCCATTACTACAAAAATACTTAGATAATCAACTTATAAAGAGAAACATGTTTATTTTTTGGTTCATGGTTTTGGAGATTCCAGTCCATGATCACTTGGCCCTGTTGCTTTGGGCCTGTGGAGAGGCAGCAATTCATGGCAGGTCATGTGGTAAAGCAGACATGCTCAAGGCTTAGAAATAAAATAAAGGAGGAGAGAGCTGGTGGTTCTGTTATCCATATCATGGGTACATCCCCAGTGACCTAAAAACCTTCCACTATTCCCCACTTCTCAAAGGTTCCACAGCCTCCCAATAGCACCTCTCTGATACCACTCATTTAACACATGGGTCTTTGGGAAGCATTTTAGATCCCAAGTATGGTACAAGAGTAGTCAGATTTATAGAGACAAAAAGTAAAAGATTGTCAGAGGCTGGGGGCAAGAGAGGAGTTAGCATTTGATGGGTACAGAATTTCAGTTTTGCAAGATGAAAAGTGTTCTTGGAGATAAATGGTGGTGATGGATGCACAAAAGTGTGAATATACTTAATACCACTGAATTAACCACATTAAAGTGGTTGCAATGGTTAATTTCATGTCATGTGTACTTTATCAGTATTACTTTTTTACAAAAAGAAAGAAGTAATTCTACTTTTCTTTTGTTTCACTCTTTCCTTGGAGGAGGCTAATTAATGTGCTCAATCTGTTTCTTAAGCTATTTATTCTATTATTTCTTACTTTGCAGGTAAAGAAATTTAGTCTTTTGGGGGGTTATGTGACTTGCCTTCATCACAGAGCTGGTCATCAGCAGGCTGGGATTTGCCCCAGTTCTGAGAGGAAGGCTGAGGCTCTTAACCTGCTGATTCATATATCCGTTCATTCTTTCAGTAGCCAGCCAGTATTCATTGGAGCATCTTTATTCCAGCACTCTTGAAGGTAGCAGTGAGCAGGACAGTTAAGGTGACATTACATTACCACGTGAGGTGTACACAACAGACAGTAAGCAAGTGCTTAGACAAGACAGAAATGAAATTCTGTCTGAAACATGGAAGGAAAAGGCTTTGCTGGGGAGAAGACAGAATTAAGACCCCAGCCTGAGAAAGATTCAGCAATGTCATCTGCAGGCAGGAATGTTCCTGGCAGAAACCACAGTATGTGCTTTGGCCCAGGAATGGGAATAAGTTTGATGTGTTTCAGTAGACTTAGAAAATAACAGTTTAGTAGAGTGTGGTGAAAGAGGGGGAGTAATGAGATGGGGTAGGAGATTGGACCATGTAGACCCTTGTGATTCTTGGAGTAAGGCATCCAGAATTTTCTTGAGATTTCTTTGAGATTCAAAGCCATTGGATGGTTTTCAGATGAGAAATGATGATTATGCATTTTAATGTTCAGTTGGATTTTACTTTTTATTTGCCACATGGCAGATGATAAGAAGATACCAGAAATGCACTATTGAACACTGTTGACCATGAGGATGATGAAAAAGGAGCAATGTCAGTAAAACATAGCAGCAGGTCCCACTGGAGCTAGAGGTGATTTTTAGGGAAAATTTTTCCACAGTCAATTTGTATTGGGGATTTATATTTCATATTTTCTTAAAAATTCTCAGTGCATACCAGCATATTAAAGTCTCAGAATTGTTTGTAGTATAGAAACCTGTCCCACTTACCACTTAGTTCAACTTGGCATTTCCCTAACTGTTTGCACCACAAGCTGCTTTCAAATAACAGCTTAACATCTTTTTGAACTTCTGTGTGAAACACTCTCGGAAACACCAAAATCATGGAATATGACCAACAGGGTCATGTACCAAGTGCTATGGTTGTACTGAGGAGGGACCTAGCACAGCTAAAGGCATGGAGTAGGTGGTATTTGGGGTGGCCTTCCTGGAGGAAGAGACCCAAACAGCTATGTCATCGTCTTGGTAAGATAAGATTTAGAAGTTTCAAGCAAGAAAGAAAAAGAAACTTTTGAGGTTTGCATGTTTTGTACCTTAGTGAACATATTTGTTTAAAATGGAGTTGAAGGAGAATGTCGTTCCCCTAGCAGGAATTTCAGTATGAGTTGTCGATTTCTGTTCTGCGGTAGCCTCCAAACTAGGTGCCGAGATCTGCCTGGATGACTCACTAGTCTCCTGTCTGCACCTTGCTCTTCACGCTGCCTGCACATGCCGTGCATGCCTGTCTTGGGAAGGCCAGACAACCCCTTGCTGTGCATGATGATTCTCCCCTGTGTCAGTTGACTCTGCCTTCCTGGAGGGTGGGCTTCCTGTTAGTCCCCACGGCTCTGCAGGCATCGCTATTTCTGTCTTCACATTGCTTCCAAATCCCCTCACATGGTGCCCCCTTTCCCTTGTATATTTTTTCTAGGTTCACCTTTGCATCCGATTTTTGCAAGACAGCATAATTAGAGGATGTCACATTTCTCTGCAAGAGCATATTCTCATGCACAGCAAGATACAAAGGAATAAGAAAGTTTCATGGATGCCCAAGGGTCTCCTGCCTGTACACCCAGCCCTGCCTCTTGGGACAATAGAGATTTTTACAAGGGTTTCTTTTCATCATTCTTACTAGGTGATTAATAAAAATAGCCCCTTCTTATTTAGTGCTTACTGTGTACCAGACACTACATCAAGGGATTTATGTTATTGTTAATTTTCACACCTCCAAAACGTGTGCTATTAACTCTGTTTTAGAAATGAGAGGAGGAAGGCTGGAGAGTAACTCACCTGTAGTCACTCCATTGGTCAGAAAAGAGGCCATCATTTAAACCTACACTGCAGTTATAAAGTTCACACATTCCTATACAATACTATTAACTGTTCTAACTGTCACATGTATTTTCTGGAGATTCTGTGCTCTCTTCTCCATATTCATCAGGATTACCTGGGAGTTTTGAAAAATAAGGATCCTTGGACCCCACATAGTTACCCTTGACCTGAAGTCAGGGATAGGTCTTAAGAATTGCTGTTTTCGGAAGCTCTCTTGGGGACTCTGATGCAGCGCTTCTCATATGTCAGTGTGCATCAAAATCACCTGGCAGGGATTGATGGCTCCGCCCCAGATGTTCTGCGTCAGCAGTCTAGATGAGGCCTGAGAAGGTGCATTGGTAGCAGGTTATCAGATGATTTTCAGGCATGTAGTTGGGGTACCCACTTTGATTACACTGGTCTAATGCGGTAACTGAAAAATGAGGGAGCAAAGTAATAAGAGTAGGACAGTGAGCATTGGGAAGGTGAATGCTAATGCTTTATCCCTGCCTCCCTGCCCTCCTCTTTCTTCCTTCCTTCACTCCTTTCCCTCCTCTCCCTTTTTTCTCCATTCTTTCCCTCCTTCATCCTTCCCCTCCTCCCTTCCTTTTGCCATTGAGGTTTGATTTGATTTTGACCAAACCCTTTACTTAAGCAGTAGGAAGGGAAAGCTATTGGAGTGGAATTTGGAATCTGACAGTTTCACCACTTACCAAGGCTCTGAGCTTTAGTTTCACCAGCTGAAGAACAGAGCTGCTTAGAGCTGCTTCCCTGCTATTTAGCAACTGGAGTTTCAGTCTCCATCTTCCCTCTGCAGAAGTTTCAGTCTCCTTTTACCTCAGAGAAAGAATTTCATCTTGTCAAAATCCAGTGGCTATATAGTTGGTCAGTCTTTAGTCCATGTTTCTTGAGCTGTGGAAGGCAGCTAGGTGTGATTTCCTGTTGTGAATCACTTAGGCCTGTTATAGCAGATACCTCTTCTGCTGCAGCTCGTGCATGAGCCTCATTGTTCCCAACAGAAATGTGAGCTAGAAAAACAGTGGGAGTTGTGGTGCTTCTGCTGGATGGCAAGCTGGTTTGTGTGCTGGGCTTTGGCTCTAGACCTGGGAGGAAGTGTAAGCCTTCCTTTGGAGAATGACATTTGAAGTTACTAGGCAAAATATTATTGGTGGAATTTGCAAGCACCGCATTTGGAAGATAGTAGTTTTCCCAGGAGGAAAAGGTAGAACAATAGCTACACCTAGGCTTGGGAAATTTATTTTCCCTCACTCGTTGGCTGTTGGAAAGGGAATGGGCTTCCTAACCAGAACAACCGGATCCAGACACAATTTCTGCCATTTATTTGAAGTGAAACGTCAAACGAATTACAAGTCTGCCCTGCATTTTGGTTTCTTTTTCTTTTTCCACTTTTTTAAAAATTGGTACTTTAGGAGGTTTCAAGATGGCGGCCTAGAGGGTGGCTGCATTTCATGTTGCTCCAGGACTCAGGATTCAAAAGAGGAGATATTGAGACGCTTGGGACCAACTCAAAGCAGCCGGGTGACTCTCACCCCTTGGCTAGGCGTCCCGGATGGGACGGTGGTCCCGGAACGCAGGAAACTTTGTGAAGTAGAACTGCCCCCGAGACGCCCCTCCCCCCGCTGGAGCAGTGAACGCGGACAACTGGGAGCATCGTAAAGGAGGCCGCTCGGCACAGCGCTGGGACTCGGAGCAACCACTGGGGCTCCGGCGGCTGCCTAGGGGAAGAGTGGCAAGGAGAGCTGTGTGGACTCAGGACACCGGGGCCTGCCCTGAGGAGGAGGAGGAGGAGCGTGGCCACTTGGATTTGGAGTGACTACACCAGAGCTACAGGCGGTTGCCAGAGGAGAAGCTGCGCAGCGAGCTGTTTGGACTCAGAACGACGCTTCTGAACACTGGGGCCTGCCCTGAGGACAAGGAGGAGGAAGAGGAGCGCGGCCTTGGATTCGGGTGACTACACCAGAGCTACAGACGGTTGCCAGAGAAGGGGCTGCGTGGCGAGCTGTTTGGACTCAGATCACTTCTGAACCCCGGGGCCAGCCCAGAGGAGTAGGAGGAGGAGGAGGAGGAGGAGCGCGGCGGGTCGTTTGGACTCGCAGTGACTGCATTAGTGCTCCAGGCGGCTGCTCAGAGGAGAAGGCAAGTGGTGAGTTGTTTGGACTTAAAGTGACAGCTCCTGAACACAGGGGGGCTGCCTGGAGGAGAAGCGTGGTGGGACGCTTGGTCTTGAGTGGCCGCACCAGAGCTCCGGGCGGTTGCCCAGAGGACCCGTGCTGCGGGTCACGTGGACTCAGAGCCACTCAGAGCGACCGCTCCTGAACACCCGGGGGGTTATCTGGAGAAGGAGGAGGAACGGGGAGGGTCACTTCGACTCGGAGTGATTGATTGCCCAGGGCTACGGGTGGTTGGTGGAGGTGGAGGCAAGCAGTGAGTTTCTTGGACTCCTAGTGACCCCACTGGAATACTGGGCGGCTGTCTGGAGGAAGAGGCGTGTGGCGGGTCTCTGGGATTCAGAGCGATTGTACAGGGCCCCAGGTGGCTGCTCAGAGGAGGGGCCGCATAGCCAGGCGATTAGGTACAGAGCAGGGTCCCAGGATCTAGGAGGCTTCTTGGTGCAAGAGCCGCACAGAGACAGGCTTAGGGCGGAGCAAAGGTTCCAGGCCTGCGGGCAGATTCTCTGAGGAAGGGCAGCCTAAGCAGAGTCATCTGCAAAGGGTGAGGCTCCCAGGCCCAGGAGGTAGGGCCGGGCCCCTGGGAACTTTGCAGAGGAAGGCAGCCCAGCCCAGGCGGTAGCTGTAAATTGAGGGGAACCTCTAGGAGGGAACTGACCAGCGAGACCTCCCCACCGGGTGAGTCTTCCCTGCCGGGTGAGGTTTCCCCACAAGGACGGTAAAACCAGAGACTCAGGCCCAAACAGGCCTTGCCTCAGCCCGCAGCCTAGGTTCCCTTTGGATGACCATTGGTCAACAAGTGGAGGCACCTCTGCCCACTAGCAGGGATTATACCCCACCTGAAGGCCACCACTCCTAGAGAGGCAGCTTCCTTGTGGAGCACCGCATTATCAACTTCCTCCAAGACTTCAGCCTACTGAAGGCTAAGGGGGGATATATATAGAAATCTTCAGGGACATTGTAAGTCAATAGAGGAAATCTGCAATATCTCAGCAGTCCTCTGATACCTGAACAATATGAGAAAACAAGGAAAGAAAATGCTGCAAACAAATCTAGATGTTACATCAATAAAACCCAGTGACAGCATGGCAGAAGAAATGACAGAAAAGGAGTTCAGAATGTACATAACTAAAATGATCAGAGAAGCAAACGATGAGATGAAAGAGCAAATGCACACACTGAATGATGAGATGAAAGAGCAAATGCAAGCATTGATTGATCGCACCAATCAACAGTTAAAAGAGCAAATACAGGAAGCAAAAGATCATTTCAATAAAGAGTTAGAGATATTGAAAAAAAACCAAACAGAAATCCTTGACATGAAGGAAACAATAAATCAAATTAAGAACTCCATAGAAAGCATATCCAATAGGATAGAACACCTGGAAGACAGAACCTCAGACATTGAAGACAAAATATTTAACCTTGAAAACAAAGTTGAACAAACAGAGAAGATGGTAAGAAATCATGAACAGAATCTACAAGAACTATGGGATATCATGAAAAGGCCAAATTTAAGAATTATTGGGATTGAGGAAGGCCTAGAGAAACAAGCCAAAGGAATGAACAACCTATTCAATGAAATAATATCAGAAAATTTCCCAAATCTGAAGAATGAAATGGAAAATCAAGTTCAAGAGGCTTATAGGACTCCAAATACACAAAATTACAACAGACCCACACCAAGGCACATTATAATGAAAATACCGAACATACAAAATAAAGACAGAATTTTAAAGGCTGTGAGAGAAAAGAACCAAATTACATTCAGGGGGAAACCAATACAGATATCAGCAGATTTTTCAATCCAGACCCTAAAAACTAGAAGGGCCTGGAACAACATTTTTCAAGCCCTGAAAGAAAATGGATGCCAACCAAGAATCTTATACCCAGCAAAACTTACCTTCAAATTTGACAATGAAATAAAATCCTTCCATGATAAACAAAAGCTAAAAGAATTTACAAAAAGAAAGCCAGCATTACAGAACATTCTCAGCAAAATATTCCATGAGGAAGAGATGAAAAACAAAGAAGCAAATCAGCAAAGGGAGGAATTATCCTAAAGGAATTGTCAAATAAAGGAGGAAACAAGTTGTGTCAAACAAATAAATAAATAAAATTTAAAAAATGAACCAAATGACCGGGAAACCAAATCATATCTCTATAATAACCCTGAATGTTAATGGCCTGAATTCATCAATCAAAAGACATAGACTGGCAGATTGGATTAAAAAGAAAGATCCAACAATATGTTGCCTGCAAGAGACTCACCTCATAGAAAAAGATACCCATAGACTAAAGGTGAAAGTATGGGGAAAAACATACCATGCACATAGACTCAGCAAAAAAGCTGGAGTATCCATCCTCATTTCAGATAATGTGGACTTCAAGCCAAAGTTAGTCAGAAGGGATAAAGAAGGTCATTTCATACTGCTTAAGGGAAGCATAAATCAGCGAGATATAACAATCATAAACATCTATGCCCCAAACAGTGGCTCATCCATGTATGTCAAACAAATCCTTCTCAATTTCAGAAATCAAATAGACCATAACACAATAATACTAGGTGATTTTAACACGCCTCTCTCACCACTGGACAGATCTTCCAGACAAAAATTGAACAAAGAAACCATAGATCTCAATAACACAATCAATAATTTAGACTTAACGGACATTTATAGAATATACCATCCAACCAAGAGCGAATACACTTTCTTCTCAGCAGCACATGGATCCTTCTCTAAATAGACCATATATTATGCCACAAAGCTAATGTTAGCAAATACAAGAAGATAGAGACACTAGCATGTATTCTATCAGATCATAATGGATTGAAGTTAGAAATAAATGAAAGAGTAAAACACAGAAACTATTCCAACATCTGGAGATTAAACAATATGCTATTATATGATGAATGGATAACAGAAGATATTAGGAAGGAAATTAAAAAATTCTTAGAGGTAAATGAGAACAAAGAAACATCATATCAAAATCTCTGGGACACTATGAAAGCAGTACTTAGAGGGAAATTTATTTCATGGAGCGCATTTAATAAAAGAAGTAAAACTCAACAATTAAACGACCTAACACTACAGCTCAAAGCCCTAGAAAAAGAACAGAACAGCACCAAAAGTAGTAGAAGACAGGAAATAGTTAAAATCAGAGCTGAAATCAATGAAATTGAAACAAAAGAAACACTACAAAAAATTGACAAAATAAATAGTTGATTCTTCGAAAAAATAAACAAAATTGATAAACCTTTAGCCACACTAACAAAGAGAAGACGAGAGAAAACCCAAATCACTAAAATTCGGAATGAACAAGGAAATATCACAACAGGCAGAATTGAAATACAAAACATAATTAGAAGCTATTTTGAAAATCTATACTCCAACAAAATAGAAAATTTTGAAGGCATCAACAGGTTTCTAGAGACATATGAATTGCCTAAACTGAACGAGGAGGACATAAACAATTTAAATAGACCAATTTCAAGTACTGAAATAGAAGAAGTCATCAAAAGCCTACCAACAAAGAAAAGTCCGGGACCAGATGGGTTCTCAGCTGAGTTCTACAAAACCTTTAAAGAAGAGCTCATTCCAATACTTCTCAAAGTATTCCATGAAATAGAAGAGGAGGGAACCCTCCCAAACTCATTCTATGAAGCCAATATCACCCTGATACCTAAACCAGACAGAGACTCATCAAGGAAAGAAAATTTCAGACCAATATCCTTAATGAACATCGATGCAAAAATTCTCAACAAAATTTTAGCAAATCGCATACAAAAACATATTAAAAAGATAGTGCACCATGATCAAGTTGGTTTCATCCCAGGGATGCAAGGTTGGTTCAACATCAGGAAATCAATAAACGTAATTCACCATATTAATAGACTTAAAGTCAAGAATCACATGATTATTTCAATAGATGCAGAAAAAGCATTTGATAAAATACAGCACCCCTTCATGCTCAAAACACTAGAAAAAATAGGGATAGTGGGAACATTCCTTAACATTGTAAAGGCCATTTATGCTAAGCCCATGGCTAATATCATTCTAAATGGTGAAAAACTGAAAGCATTCCCCCTAAAAACTGGAACAAGGCAGGGATGCCCTCTTTCACCACTTCTATTCAACATCGTTCTTGAGACTCTGGCCAGAGCAATTAGACAAACCAAAGAAATTAAAGGGATACGAATTGGGAAAGAAGAACTCAAACTATCCCTGTTCGCTGATGACATGATTATATATTTAGAGGAACCTGGAAATTCCACCAGAAAACTCTTAGAACTCATAAGTGAATTCAGTAAAGTAGCAGGTTACAAGATCAATGCCCATAAATCCAACGCATTTTTATACATAAGTGATGAATCTTCAGAAAGAGAAATTAGGAAAACTACCCCATTCACAATAGCCTCGAAAAAAATAAAATACTTGGGAATCAATCTCACAAAAGAGGTGAAAGACCTCTACAATGAGAACTATACAACACTAAAGAAAGAAATTAAAGAACACCTTAGAAGATGGAAAGATCTTCCATGTTCTTGGATAGGAAGAATTAATATTGTCAAAATGGCCATACTACCTAAAGTGCTATACAAATTCAATGCAATTCCAATTAAAATCCCAATTGTGTACCTTACAGAAATAGAGCAAGCAATTATGAAATTCATCTGGAAGAATAAGAAACCCAGAATAGCTAAAGCAATTCTTAGCAGGAAGAGTGAAACAGGGGGTATTGCAATACCAGATCTTCAACTCTACTACAAAGCAATAGTAACAAAAACGGCATGGTATTGGTACCAAAATAGAAAGGTAGATCAATGGTATAGAATAGAGGACACGGACACAAACCCAAATAAATACAATTTTCTCATACTAGACAAAGGTGCCAAAAATATGCAATGGAGAAAAGATAGCCTCTTCAACAAATGGTGCTGGGAGAATTGGAAATCCATATGCAACAGAATGAAACTAAACCCATATCTCTCACCATGCACGAAACTAAACTCAAAATGGATTAAGGACCTCGGAATCAGACCAGAGACCCTGCAGATTATAGAAGAAAAAGTAGGTCCAAATCTTCACCTTGTTGGTCTAGGATCAGACTTCCTTAACAGGACTCCCATAGCACAAGAAATAAAAGCTAGAATCAACCACTGGGATAGATTCAAACTAAAAAGCTTTCTCTCAGCAAAGGAAGCTATCAGCAATGCGAAGAAAGAGCCTACAGAATGGGAGAATATCTTTGCCAATCATACTTCAGATAGAGCACTAATCTCCAGAATCTATAAAGAACTCAAAAAACTTTACTCCAAGAATTCAAATAATCCAGTCGACAAATGGGCTAAGGAAATGAATAGACACTTCACAGAAGAAGATCTACAAGCAATCAACAAACATATGGAAAAATGTTCAACATCTCTAGTAATAAGAGAAATGCAAATCAAAACCACCCTAAGATTCCATCTCACCCCAATTAGAATGGCGATTATCAAGAATACGAGCAACAACAGGTGTTGGCGAGGATGTGGGGAGAAAGGTACACTCATACATTGCTGGTGGGGCTGCAAATTAGTGCAGCCACTCTGGAAAGCAGTGTGGAGATTCCTTAGAAAACTTGGAATGGACCCGCCATTTGACCCAGCTATCCCACTCCTTGGCCTATACCCAAAGGACTTAAAATCAGCATACTACAGAGACACAGCCACATCAATGTTCATAACTGCTCAATTCACAATAGCCATACTGTGGAACCAACCTAGATGCCCTTCAATTGATGAGTGGATAAAGAAACTGTGGTATATATATTACAATGGAATATTACTCAGCCATAAAGAATGATAAAATTATGGCATTTGCAGGCAAATGGATGAAATTGGAGAATATCATGCTAAGTGAGATAAGCCAATCTCAAAAAGCCAAAGGACGAATGATATCGCTAATAAGTGGAGGATGACACATAATGGGGGGGAGGGAAGGGTTAGTGTTCGGGTTAGGGTTAGGGAGGGGGGCAAGTATGGAGGAAGGAAGTACTGTATAGAGGGTAAAGAGGGGTGGGAGGGGTGGGGGGAAGGGAAAAAATAACAGAATGAATCAAACAACATTACTCTATGTAAATTTATGCTTACACAAATGGTATGCCTTTACGCCATGTACAAACAGAGAAACAGCATATATCCCATTTGTTTACAATAAAAAAAAAAAAATTGGTACTTTATAGTTGTGCATATGGTGGGAGGTGTGATTACATATTCATACGTGCACACAATATAATGATATCATTTGGGCTTTTGGTTTCTTGATCTATAATCTGGGATGGCCTTTCCTACCTTAGGGATTCTCATGAGTTTAAATTAGGTGAGAAGCGTGCTACACATTATGCCGTGCTTGAATCACAGTAAATTAGTGAATTTGGTTTCCTCACACTGTTTTTTTTTGTTTGTTTGTTTGCTTTTTGTTTGGTTGGGTTTTTTGGTTTTTCCTTCTCTCGAACTCCCTTTATATGGGAAGAAAAATACTTATAAAAATTGATCCTTGATCAAGTCCCCCGAGGGTACCTGACCTTGTCACATTCATCAGATCATACTTTATAGCATTCCTTTTTCTGTTCTTCCCATTTTACGGAAAAGAAAACTTAAAAAAATAACCCAAGGTCTTACAACTGGCAAATGTTGGAATGGACTTGAATCCAAGCATGAAAGAAATATATTACTTGGACTCCCTCCATTCTGTCATAGTGAGGAACCCACTTTTGCTCATACTTTTGCCTTGTTTTCCTGTTTCCCTGAAGTTGTGAGCTCCTGGACTGAAGGATATTGAATACCTATTTACCACCTCCACCACTAAGTGAGGGGTAACAGAGGTGCCGTCCTTAAACTCCTCAAATAAGCCATGACACTATATGGGCCAGGATTCATGTTGCAAGATTTCTTTACACTATCATTTAAATGGGAATAATTAGAAGTTACAATGTTGAATTTTACCTGAATCCTGCATGCCTGGAAAAGTGAAAATTAGAAAACACCTCCAACCCTTTGTGTCCCAGAAAATGACCTGCTGCAAAGAACCTCACTCCCCATGAGATTTAGATAAGACTCTGTCCTTATCCTGTGTCCTGAGCAGTGTACCCATAATCAGTCTCAGTCCAAGTCATCATTTAGTCTGTCCTGAGGGCCCTGTGTTAGTTAGAATTCTCCAGGGAAACAGAACCAATTGGAAATATGTATTACATTGATTTATTTTAAGGAATCAGCTTACACAGTTGCCGGGGCTGGTGAACCCCGATATCTGCAGGTTGAGCCAGCAAGCTGGAGACCCAAGAATACGTAGATTGTGTCCAAGTCTAAAGGCCTGACCACCAAGAGAGCCAGTGATATGGTTCTAGTCCAAAGGTCAGCAGGCTTAAGCAGGACCCAAGAAGAGTGATGTTTCGAGTCCAGAGGGAACAAAAAGAGCCAGTAACCCAGTTGAAGACCTCCAGGCAGGAGGCATTCTCTCTTTCTCAGGGGAGGGCCAGTCTTTTGTTTAATTTAGGTCTTTAGCTGATTGGGTGAAGCTCACCTGTGTGAATGCACATCAGACTGCTTTACTCAGTCTCACATATAAAAAGTTAATCGTCAAAAACGGTATGCCTTTACTTCATGTACAAACAGAGAAACAAGATATATCCCATTTGTTTACAATAAAAATGAATTTAAAAAAAAGTTATTCGTATCCTAACACACTCTTGCAAAAACAGAGAATAATGTTGGACCAAATATCTGGGAATCCTGTCGTCAATCAAGTTGACACATTTAAATTAATCATTCCAGTTTCTTCCTGAAAAAAAGTGGCCCAGGATAAAACGTTCTCTGATCTACTCTCCGACCCATACTACTCTTTCATCCCATTTCCCCATACCCCATTCGTATTTATTCATTAATAAATATTAATAATAGCATAAAAATAGTAATATTAGTTTATTAATTTCTGTTTTGTTTAGTTTTCCATTGACATGACAAAGTACCTGAGATAAACAACTTAAAAGGAGGAGATCCATATTTTGGCTCACAGTTTCAGATGTCTTGGTCCATGGTCATTAGCTTTGTCCCTTTTGGGCCTGTGGCAACAAAGGACATCTTGGCAGGGAAAGTGTGGTGGAACAAAGCTGCTCAGCTCATGATAGCTAGAAAACATAAAGAGAAAGGGGCTGGGTTTCCAATAACTCCTTCAAGGTTATGCTTCCAATGACCTGATTTCCTTCCAGTTGGTCCCACCTCCTAAAAATTACACAAAATCCAAACAGTATCAGAGACTGATGACCATGGGCCTTTGAGGAATATTCAAGGTGGAAACCATAATACTTTCTGAAAATACTCTATGAGATGAAAACCCTCTTTGTGTAACCCTTCAGACTTCTGAAAAATCTTATGGTCAGAACGTTGTCCTATGTCTGCTTTCACTATGTATTTCCTCCTCCCCCACCTTACAATAATACTTTAGAATACAATCTCTCCTAAGTCTGGATTTTTTTTATTTCTAATTTTAATTTTTTTCTTTTTTTCAGTACTGGGAATTTAATCCAGGGCCTCACATATACTAGGCAATCTCTCTATCTCTGAACTTCCTCCTCAACCCTGGATTAGTTTTTAATATGACTGAAACAAACTAAGTGTCCAATACTTAAAGATTGGCTAAACAATATGGCATATCCAAATTATAGATTGTTACATTTTCAAAAGGAATATCTGTAGTCATTGATAAGAAAGATATCTGAAGTACCGTTGAGTTAAAAAGGGAGACTATAAGATTGCATAATTACATTATTCCATTTGCATAACTTTGACTGCTGGTGTATCTCAATGTTTTGCAAGTACACTCTCTAATGTTTTATAATATTCCATAGTTGTTATCTCTGGGAGGAGGAAAAGTATGGGGAAGATTTTTCCTTATATCTTTATTCATTGTTTGATTGTCTGTAATGAAGTTTTGTTATCTATGTAAACTGAAGGAAGGACATGATTCATAAAGCTTCATATTCTCTCTTTTTGTTTTTTGAGAATATCAATTCTGATCACTCAAGCAGGGACCATTAAACTGACCTCATGGATGCCCACCCTTGATTACCTTCTAGAGATTGTATGATATTGAAAGCCTTCCCTGGAAACGGCTTCAAACAGTGGGTCCTTGCCCAGCTCTGTCTCCCCTCCCAGCTTCAAGCACCACAGTCTGTTGGAGACTGGGGCCAGCTCCCTCTGCTTTTAGTACTCCCTCTGGGAACTCTTCTAGTGGCCAGAGTGAAAGGATAGGATGGCTGGTGACACTTCTGGGCTTGGAGCCAGCTTTCCTTTTTCATTTTGCCTAGGGTCTGTTCAGTTTCCCAGATCCTGTGTCCAAAGAATGAGACTTTAAAAATGGAGAAATTAGATTTTGTTTCATTTACAAAGCTTAAAGCTTCCATTTCTTATCACTTCAGCATTTCCCCCCAAATTTATATTACACCCCACCCCCGTGTGACCTAGATAGGGATTTTAAGTGTCATTAAGTTATGGCATCATTTTTGGAATCTTTGCTGCATTCCCATGGCAACATGAGTGAGGGCTCCAGGGATTTTACTCCAGCATTCTGGCTAACTGCCAGCCTGGCAAATTCCACTCCCCCCTTGGAAGTGCTGCAAATGCGGTGTCCTCCTTCACCCAGGAGTGAGGTCATTGTCTTTGAGGTTATAGGTGGACACTTGGATACTTTCTGCTTCCTCAGCTTTTGTGCTATTGCAGAAACTTAAGGGAAGGGGTCTCTGTTTTACAGTTGGAAATTCCTGTCCTTTCTCTCTTTAATGCTTCCAGCTGGGTGTTCTCTAGAGGTAGATTGAGTCCTAATTTGGAACCTCAGTCCCTCAGTCCCCAAATCTGGATCCCTCAGGTGCCAGGGCT
Source organism: Sciurus vulgaris (assembly GCF_902686455.1). NCBI lineage: Eukaryota > Metazoa > Chordata > Mammalia > Rodentia > Sciuridae > Sciurus > Sciurus vulgaris. The sequence goes on from NC_136461.1 coordinate 48,067,703, forward strand.
CATGCCTCAATCTCCTTGGGGCATTTCCTTTTCTACTTGAAACAGAGTAGAATTACACACTAGGGTTCTATGAAAGATTCCATTTGGGAAAAAAAACAGTTTGGGTTCTTGGAAAAAAGTTTAAAAACCATAGCTGTATTCCATTTCTTTAGAGATGTTTTCAGGCTTTGATGAAATATAGGGTAGAAAAAGAAACTAGTGTCTTTTTAAGATAGTTAGCTAAACAATAGCTACACACTTTGCCCTTTTAACTTTATGTGCAGTACTTATTTGTATCCTGGCTTTGGAAGCACAATGACTATTATGCTACAAGTCAGTTCCATAGAGTAGCTTCTCTTTGAGTTGTCATGTTCTGTACACAGCCCCCTCCACTTTATTCTCATATATATGCATGTACTTCATTTTCAGCAGCTCACACACACAGTCTTCTGAACCATAACAGTACTCTTTTGAATGTTATATCTGTGCTGTTGAGTTTCACTACTAAACCTGACTCAGAGACATATTGCCAGTCTTCTCTTTTCTGTCCAGTAAAATGGCTGGTTGTCAAGATGTAGCATAGAAGGTGAAGGGTCATCGATAACCATGTAAACTCTTTAAACAAACAGAGCAAATTCCAGTGAATGCTTGAAAGTAGGATGAAAGAAGAGGAAAAATTTCAGACACGTCCTTCCTTTTACAAACTCTGCATTACCCTTTAAGAATCAACTGCATTTGGAGTCGCTTATAATTTTATTGAAAATCCTGAGTAAGGTGTTGCCTTTGTTGGGCTGTAGTTTGTCAGTGCAGCATATGAAGCAGGACGAGTTTTCTGTCCCTCTCTCCTGAATCCCTGTGTGCTTTCAGCAGAGCCTCTGGAGGGCAGGCAGCCACTGAGGTCCTCTGTGGTCTCTCAGTACCAGGCACAGAGTAAGTTATACGGATGAATGACATTACATCTTCCCCATGCCCTAATAGATTCTGTATATTTGCAAATAAAAATCGAATTTGGAGAATTTAAGTGACTTTTTCCAAGGTTCTTTGTGTTTGGGGAGTTAGAGGCAGATTCTCCTGGCTGTTGAAATCACATTATTCATGATAGCACACTGCCTCACTGTCAGAAAAGTAAGGAGTAGACATTTAGAAAGACAGAACATTTCTAAGGTGAAATATATGCATTTTAAAACAAAAGCGGAAAACCTTTTTCAAGGGTAAAGTAGTTGGAAAAAAAAGAAATAATATGTAATTTAGCATTCAATGAGAATAAGCAATGAATTCTGCCCTCCAGGGGTGGATTTATGTCTAGCTTATTTGCACATGAAAGTACAAGATTGGCTTCATTTCTATGAAAGTAAGACATCTGGTTGGGAAGTAAAAATTTTGGTCAATTACCTGAGTCATGTTTGGTCTACATGATAGAAAAGCCCAGATTTCTTCAAATCACCAGATGTTTGACCTTGTGTTTGACCAGACCCACTGGCTGGCTTTTCCACACAAGCTTCACTGTTCGACATCCTGTGGATTCCTCCATCCTTAGTAGGCTGTTATCATTTTGTAAACCAGCAGTGTGCAAACAGTGGTCTAGAGGTGGACCCTGGCAAAGTGTTTGCTGGGTTGTGAAGGAATGAGCGAATAAGATCATAAAAAGAATTGTTTTTATTTAAAAGAATATCCTTTATTTTAACATCATCTCCTTCCTATCTTTTCAGTGATGAAACATCTGACAAATGATCTTGAATCTAGGATTGTTTTTAATGAGTCCATGGAACAAAATAAATAATTAAGAAACTTACCTCAGTCTCTAGTTTCCTTATGTGATTTCCCCCCCAAATTTCAAAAACATAAGCAAAACAAAAGGGTGGGAACCACTACTTAGATCTTGTAATATCTTCAGTATAAAGACAGCTAGAATATTTTCATATATTTCCCAGATTTGCTTTCTCCTAGAAGTGGGGAACTCTCCATTAACTGTTTGCATGGGTCTTGAAAGCATTGGTCATCTTAATAGTGAAGTGTTTTGCTGACAAAATCTTTTTTTTTTTTCTTCAAAGCCAGGATTTGATCCTTAAAATAACTCCAAAGAGAACACCTTCTGCACTCTTTAAACATTTCACTCTGAAGACATGCCATGGAGGCATGACCACAGTGAGACACTTTTTGTGCTGGAAAACTGAATTCATCACTGTGAATATTTTAACATCTTTTGCAGTTTCTGCAGTTTGCTCTCATGACCCCAAAAGCATATATCTCCACAAGCTATAACATCACAGATCTCTTCTCAAGCTTTATAAACTCAGCCAGAATGAACCGAGTGACCTCTATATGCTGAGATATGTCCAATTCACCAGGAATGGGGAGTTGTAATAACTGTAATAGTAGCTCACATTTGTTGAACATTAGCCACGTGGCAGATACCATGCTAAAGTATTTTCTTTGCACTAATCTTGCTTGATTATCATAACCTACTCTGGGAGGAAAAGAGCATAATCATTTTTACAAGTGAAGAAATTGTTGGGAGGAAATGAAATCCCTTGCCCAAGTTCACAAGCCCTAAGAGCTTTGAAGCCACCCTTCTATCCAAGCCTATGCACCCCTTGGTCTGAAACCCCCTGTGCTATGCTAATGTGCCTGCTTCCTTGCTGCATCCTCCACAAAAAGATCTCTGCCCTCAAGGTGGTTATCATCAGAATTAGATGAGTTAGGCTGAAGGAAAAAAAAAAGCCATTATGTAGAACAGAATGATGTAATTCTAAAAACCATGCTGTGGGATTGTAGAGGAAAGAGTGATTAATTATGATCTACCCAGGGAAGGCTTTTTGGAGGTGGCCTTAGGCTAGGTGAGAACAAAATAGGGCATTGGCAATTATCTAGAGAATTAGGTCACTGTGGGTGCCAAAGTGGATGATTTCAAGCTAAAAAGACTGTACTTTATGCTCTGAATAGTTCGGAATGGGCCGCCCACATGGTTGGAATCTGTTGGATTTTTGCCAGCTCCTTGTCTCCCTGTGCCTTAAGGCCCTGGCTCAGGTGAGCTTCCTGCTGCACTGGGGGAGGGTGCAGGATGGCATTGCCAAAGCAGGGAGCTATTGAAGAAGTGGAGGAAACCTGCCTGGGTCAGGAATCCAGGTTCGGTCTAGACTTTGTTTCCACAGTTGATTGACACCAGGGGAGCCACCTTCCTTTCTGAGTTCATTTTCCCATACTGCAAAAGAAATACACTGAAGCTGATGATCTCCAAGTCCTTTTTGAAGTCCAGTGTCTCTGTTGATGGAACAGAGAGGAAGAAATGAGGAGAGGAAGAAGCTAGAAGATTCAGCATGTTCGGAGCTCATAGACTAGGGTTTTGTTCGCTATATGACCTACCAGAGGAGCCTCCTGCAAACAAAGCTGCCTTCTTTTTTTATCCAGCACAGCCTACACCGAGCCCTCTAATCTTCATGGTGCTGTACAAAGATCCCAGACTCTGGAGTCAGAGGATTCTGGGTTGAAATCCTTATTACATAGGTGACTTTGAGCAAATTATATAATGTTTTGTGACTTTGTTTCTACAACTGTAAAGTAATAGGCTCAAATACAAGAGAGTCTTACTCATGAAATCCAATTCTATTACTATAAAATCTAATTCTTGCACCAAAAGTGATTTCAACTGAAAAATGCCAAAAACAGTGACTGAAGGCCCATGGGTTTCACCAACTGGGCACTCTTACTATTATGATGTTTACTTTGTTAAAATACAAGTCATATACCACTCCTCTGCTCACCAATTTATAGTAGTTACTAGTTGCTTATTTGACTATTTCTTGAATGAAATTGATCTGGACTAGGGGAATTCGAGAGTTTCTGTTCCCCTGAAACATGGCGTCTGTGGTATCTGGACACCACAGCATCAGCTATAGTTTCTAGAGAGTCTTGGGCCTGCTAGTCAACTATCTCCTGGAATGCATATTGGCTTTGATATATTGCATTGTCCCTAATGTAGAGAGAGGGAAGCCTGTTACTGTGGGATTATATTAGGAAGTATATTCCTTGTCCCAGTAACATTCAAAATCTGAAGTTGAACTTCATAGTCTCATCTCTTTACTTTCTCAATTGATATTCAGCATTCTACATGAGTATGACTGTGTGCATTTGCTTAATCTTGTCTAAGTTGATCGATTTGTGTCATTGTCTCTTTTGTTTAAAACAAAAACTACAAATTTTGTAAATTGAACATTACCAAGAGCTTACCATGTTCTGGGCATTGGCTGGTGTTGGAGGTAAGGAGAAATGAATACAGAGATAGTTAAAATGGTCTTCGAGTAGTCTCTTCATCAGGGTAGATGAAGAGAGACAGTGTAAAACACAATGTAAGGACTAGTAAAAATGGATTAAAATATATGGCATGTTTATTTATTAAATACCTACTATAGGTCAGAATGCAAGGCCAGGGATATAAGAACATATGAAACACAATCCAAACACAGAAGAGCTTATAAGTTATAATAACTACAAGTGATAATTCAGAGGAGGTATTGGACAGGACTTATATCTGTTAGAAAAGAAGCCTGAGGACAGAAGAGACCTCTTCTATTTTGAATTTTATTTTCAGCATTGGGACAGTGTCTGGCATATACTGGGTACTCAGTGAACATTTCTTTGTTGAGTGAACAAGTTATAAAATTTTATATTAAATCAGCAGTGTAAAATGGAATTAAATCCCAGTTTAAATGAGATTACTTTTAGGAGGCAGATGAAGGGAAATGGACAAATGATTGTTTCAGAAGATGTTTTTCAACAGGTGGTAGAACATATCAGGTTTTGGATTTCTCACTAATATTTCTGGTTGAGCACATCCTTCTAGACATGTATAACTTCACTTCAGGAGCCAGAATACTGGAATGTTTTTCTATCAGTCTTTTATCAGTTGTTGTTCCAGATCTAAAAAACTCCCATAGCTGACCTGCCCAAGTGTTCTGAGGTCTGTGTAGAGGAATTTAGGTGCTGGGTGTGAGCCAAGCTTCTAATTCTATCAGTAGTTTTTGAAACTATTATCAATGGCCATATCTGCTGGCAACCATAGCACATGGATGGTATTATGTTTTGCTTTGTGGGTTTCATGCTTCACATAACTTTGGAGCTCCACCAGAGTTGGGCTAGGTCTTAATAGTCTCTGAAACCACTCAAGCATGTGTGAGGCACCAAATGTGCATCTGCCACCACACTTCTTAAATAACTCTAGCCTATTGTTAGAGAGTTGGGTACTCCTGGGTTTGTTCCCTGTCCCTAAACCAGACTGAAGGAAGGTTCAGTCTGAAAGGATTCCAGGACCCCCTCTGCTGGCAGGGCGGGGCATCACTTAATACTTTCCTAGCCAACCCAGTTTGCCTGTTAACCTTGGCTAAGGTAACCTCGGACCGGCACCCTACTGCAAAGCATGAGGAACCAGGACTGCATGTCACCCACACCCAAACCTCTCTTTGACATTTCCATGGGCCTGAAGCCAAATCTTCTCCTGGGCTTCATCTCTCTGTAGGAATACAAAGGAACACTGAACCTTCCAGTTAATTCAGCACCCCTCCCCCTCTTCCTGGAGGGGATAACAGTTCTGTTGACCATTATAATGCATTTTCTGTCTCCCAGCAATCCACATAGTCATTAATTTCTGCTGCTGACATCAGGAAAGAGGATTATGTGTGTGTCTGAAACTGTTCCCAAAGTGCTCATTAGTCATAGATAATTGAAAAACTGGTAGGGGAAGATTTGGTGTAATAGGAGCCCCGCCTGTGAAGAGGGACTGCAGCCACCAGATAATTGTAGACTCCAGCTTTTGACCTCGCAGACTGAATCTGCCTATCTAAATGGGAATTCGGGGAGCCCAGAGTCCTCAGCACAGTTGCTTTTTGACATCCCAAAAGGTGAGGATGTGTACACAAAACAGAGCCCAGCCAGATCCAGGACACACAGGCAAACCACCCTTGAGTCTCTTTCCTGCTTTCAGACTGAAGAGCAGGGATTGTAAACGATGCTCAGTATTCTTCTTAACTTAATTTTGTTTTTATTTTAACAGAAGCTAGTTTGTTTTGATCATACACACACACACACACACACACACACACACACACACACACACACATGCAAGGTCGTGGTACATACAGCACAAATGATAGAGAAGAATACTCTTGATACCAGTTCCTACTATAACTATAGTCTATCCATTATGGTAGGATTTTTCTGGAAATACATATGCTTTCATTTTTGTATCTCTTTAAAAAAAATCACAAGTAAGATCATACTTTGAATGTTAGTCTACATCTTGCCTTTTTTTTTTTTCCCTCGAGCTTCCTTCCAGGATCCTAATCCAACTTCATTCATAGGAATTACTTCACGGGATTCTGCTGAATAAATGTATCCTATACTATTTACTTTGACCAGATTTAAGCAGGGAAATATCTTTAAAATGCAAAGAAAATATTTTCAAATTAGAAAAACTAGAAATTATAACCTAGTAAAAAAAGAAAAATCACTTCCACCTCCCCCACTCCCATTAAAAACCTATTTTCTTTATTTTTACTCTAGGAGTGTATTTTTACAAATAGTCCATCTACCTTCTCTGTTGTTATTCTTACAAGGAAGTCATATGCTATATAATGTTTTGCAGCCACATTTTCCAGATTATTTTAAAGTGACTTGATTGTTTTAAAGTGAAAAAATTTTCCATTCTAGCCTTTCTTTACCTTGCAGTTTTGTCTTAAAAACCAAATCTGTGTACTCAGTGCTGTGCGCTAGCAGGTCCTGGCTGCCTTGCTGTGCCTGCAGTCATCTGCTGCCTCTTGTGCAGGTTGCCCCTGCTGCCTCTGGCCTGCCCTGGTGTCCAGCTTGCTAACAGACAGGATACCTCAATCTGTACCCGCTCAAGGTCCCTCTTTCTTCAAAACTATCCACTTCCCCAGAGTATTCTAACATTGACATTCACAACCCCTACCTATCTTTCCATACCAGGCTCAGATGTTATCTTTACTGTGAGGGTTTACTCATTCTCCTGGACCAATATAAGTCCCTCCTCAGTTCTCTGGGAACAGCATGTACATTCCACCTTTATTTTCTACATGTCCTAAGAGTCTTGGTGTTATGATTTGAATTTGAGGTGTCCCCTGAAAGTTCACAATTAGATTATAAGAGCCATAACCTAATCAGTGGACTAATCTATTTGATGGATTAAAAATTTGAAAGAACTACAGTACCAGGTGATAACACCAGGCAAGTAGGAGGTAGGTGCTTAGGGGTTGCCTTTGGAGTTCACATTTTGTCTTTGGCATTGCTCTCTCTTTCTCTCTCTTTCTCTTTGCCTCTTGGCTGCCATGAACTGAGCAGCTTTATTCACCACCTCAGTCCGCCATGAGTGATCATATGGTCCATCTGTAGACTGAAACCTCTAAACTTCTCTTCCTCCAAGGTTTTCTTATCTGGTATATTGTTCACAGTGATGAAAAGAATACTAACATACTTTGTTTTCTATCTTCTTAGTTCCAAATGTCAGTGTGATGCCAGAGGTGCCTTTTTCATTGTGCCAGCACCCAGTTCCTGGCACATGGTAAATAGAAATGTATATGGGCTATCTTTCAATCATTGTTATTGAAATGTTCAAATGGATGGACGAATGATTGAATGCAGCCTAGAAGAGACTGCAAATGCTAAGGCAGTGAAGCCTTGACTAAGTCTGCAAAAAAACCTTGCTGTGATTTATTTAATTTTATGGTAGAATAAAAGTGAAGTAAGGATTATTTGGGGACAGTTTTCAGGTGGGCTTTGACAGCTCCAGTGCACCTTTGGCTGATGAAGTATGATTTCAAAGGGGTGACTTCTCAGGTTCCCGCCTTTTTCTACCATCCTCTCTTATGCCAAGCTGTTTCCTTCCAGTCTCTAGATAAACAGAAGCTCCTTCTTTCTGGAGCTCCAGAAAGATGATTCCTGAAGGCAGTGGTTCCAGTTGCAAGAAAGATGTTCATCTTTATGCATATTTATTTTCATTTCTGGACTACCGATCTGAGAAGGCTGGCTCACTGCCTGGTCTGTGTTCTCAGGAAACAAGAGGCTGGGACAGAATTGGAAGTGTAAGGTGCTTATTAGGGATGGTCATGTGTGAAAGGAGGAGGAGGGAATAGGATTGGGCAGAGGGGGAGGGTGAATATTCTATAAACCTTGGTCAACCCAGCAGAATACTCTGGAGAGAGGGATGCTACCAGAACCCTTCAGCTGTTCACCTCATGCATGTGACTACCCCAGAAAGGGCCTCACCTCAGCATAGCCAATCTCTGCAGCTAAGGCAGGCCTGAAGATTCTGGCAGGTGGTGGCTGTCTGTGACCTGTCTTTTCTCAGCTGGGCAACAAGTCCTTCCTTGACAGGGGCATTGAAGCATAACATCGTCCTTTCCACCATACTCCCAACATCGAAGCCACCACCATGACCTGTTACTTCTTGCTCCATGAAATGGATTTCTCATTTCTTCCTCTGTTCCTCCATCCCAGAAATCCATATCTTAATGAAGTCCCCCATCTTTTCCATCTTTGATGATCAAAGTGGCTTCACAGCTATTTCCCTAACCCCCACCTTTCCTTTTCTAAAACATTGGCAGAAAGCTTCTAAAATACGGTGTCATGGTTCTTCCCACAGTAGTGTTCCTTCGGTGGATCCCAGTAGGTGTTGGTGGTGAGGTTCATAGTAGTAGGGTTGACAAAGCCTCCTTTCTGGCCAACCCTGTTCTCCCACCCTCATCTTTGACCCTCGCCTTCAGCATATGCAGGAGTTCATCTGCCCATTTTGATAGTTCCCTCACGGGTGCCTCCTCACTTCTTCCTTGGTCTTTGCTCCAGTTGCTTCCTTTGCTGAGACATCTACCTGTGGTCCTACAGCAAGTGACTGGACCACAGATTTCCTGCCTACCTGCCCAGGACCTTGTGCTCACTGTATAGTTGCAGCCTCCTGCTGTGAGCAGAGAGGACCCTGAATCAAATCCACTTCACACCAGTTAAAGTTTCTTCTAAATTACTCTAGAGAAGAATGCCTCACCCTACTAATCCCCCTGTTGTCTGGAGCCTCTTTAATGAAAAATACCCCTTTCATGTTTGTGGAGATTGGGGATAAAGGTGGAACATAGTTTCCATTTGACCTTCCTGTGAAAATTAACCCTTTAACAACAACAACAAAAATGAATTTAGTGGACAAAGAGTTCCAAATGGTGCTATTTTTAAAATTCTTATTCTAAAACTACTTCTCTCGATTCTTTCATTCTTTCAGAATACATTTGAGAACAATACCTACTCCATGAGTGTTAAGGTAGTGAACAGGAACACAGGTTTTAGTTTCAGTCAGAGGAGAATCCATGCTTGTCTCCAGCTGTGCCACTGTGGGGAATTTACTTTTCTTCTTAAACCTCCATTTCCCCATCCCTCTGAAATGGGGGACAGTACAGGTACTACTGTGCCTTTCATGGAGGAATCCTCTAAAAATTAGGTGAGAAAATGCCTGTTACATCTTCAGCACCGCCCTTGACACAGAGGTGTTCATTGCTGGAATGATGTTTATTATGCATCATGTAGTAAATAAAGTGACATGGTTAAGATGTTGTCCAAGACCAAACTGTCCACAGGTACATGTAGACAGCCCTAGGATGGCGGCTGGCGTTGGGCCAAGAGGTGGCGCATAATTAGCGTTAACACGGTGTGATCTACTTTTGCCTGATTAGTTAATGTCTCCTCTGCACTAGTGGTCAACAGATGTTCCCCATTCTTTCTTGATTGGTACCGTGGCACGTCCTCCAACCATGCTACTTAATCCTAAGCTGATTGGCTGCCTTAGGGTATGTAAGACATTCTCTTCACCTGGAAGGAGGTTGCAGAATGCAGGAGGAAGAACACACCTCCAGATCGCAGAACGCGGGGTCGCAGGTTGCAGATGGCAGGACGCAGGACTAAGAATGCACCTCTAAGCACACACTTCTAGATCACAGAAAGAAGGTTGCAGTTCGCAGAACACGGGACTAAGCAGACAACTGTAGGTCGCAGATTGCAGATGGCAGAATGAGGGACTAAGAAGACACCTCCAGATCGCAGGCCACAGGACGCACCACTAAGAAGCACCTCTGATAGAAAGCACCTCTGATAGCACACACCTCTAGCATGCATCTTTAGGATGCAGAATGCAGGACGCACCTCTAAGAAGAAGCAGTAGACCTTTGATAAGCGTAGCCTCTCTGAAAGAGTAGCACCTCTAAAACTAAGCAAAGTCTCTCTTCCTCTAAGCAAAGTCTCACATCCTCTAAAACTAAAAGTAAGCAAAGTCTCTCTTTCTCTAAGCAAAGCCTCTCTTCCTCTATAAACTAGCAAACAAGCAAGAAAGCAGTCCACTAGATAAAGATAATAAAAGTAGTTCATTTCCAGTCCACCTCCAATAAATTACCGTGGGATTGTTGCTGCGGGCGGCAACAGGTACAGGGCCAGTCTCTTCCAGATGTTTGCTCCCCTCAGCATTCAACACAAGACTAAAGTTTTTCCTCCCTCCTCCTCCTCACTCAAGCACCTTCATCTTGTCCTCTAAACCACCATCCAATAGACATTTCATATGATCTGCATATGTAACTAAATTTTCCAGTAGCCATGATAAAGTTTAAAAAAATTCAGTGAGCTGGGCATGGCGGTGAACATCTGTGATGTCAGTGACTCAGCAGGCTGAGGCAGGATGATCACAAGTTGAAGACCAGCCTCAGCAGTTTAGCAGGGCCCCAAGCAACTTAGTAAGACACTGTGTCAAAATAAAAAGAACTGAGAATGCAGCTTAGTGGTAAAGCACCCCTGGGTTCAATCCTCAGTACCAAAAACAAAGAAAAGATTAGGTGAAATCAATTTTATTGTATCTTATTTAACCTAATATAGCCAAAATATCATTTCAACATGTAATTGATTAAAAAAATTAACGCATTATTTTACATTCATTTTTCAAAACTAACTCTTTGGCATCTGGTATGTATTTTCTACTTAGCATATCTCAGTTCATATACTACATTTTTGTTAGAAATACTTTATTAGATATCTTGAGTTATTATTGAAAAAGCAGCTATGTCTATCCAGGTCATTCCAGACATAGAGTTTTTCAGTAATTGAATTCCATATCAGTTTTTAAAATTTAGGTGAATATTAATTAAATGCAAACAAAATGGAAAACCTAGATCTTCAGTTACCCCAGCTGTATTTCAGGTGATCAATATGCATGTACCCAGTAGCAACTATATTGAAGCAGAAAGCTCAGAAGCCACTGCAGTGGATTCAGTCTTCTTGGCTAAACTTTTTTCATGTTCAGTTGTGCTAGAAGCTTTCTAGTTAAAATGGATAAACAGTGCTGTGGAGTACTCTGTCTCCCTTCAGAGGAGACTGGTTGAGTCATTCACCTTCTGGCCGACTCTTAACCTCACCCTAACTTCTATGTCCAGAAGTTCTGGGGTACCTTGGCACCCATCAAATTCCTGACCACACATTGAGAATCCCAGAATCTTGGTCTCAAAGGAACTTTAACACATGTACGGGTCAATGCCTGCCCGATCCTTAAGGTGCAGACAGCCTTATTATAGAATTTTTTAGAGGGTAGGAGTGGGTTCAGCCTCTCATAAACAACTGACAACAAATGGATCATTTCATTCTCTTCTGGCTCACCTGGTTCCCTGTGTGCTTATCTCATCCTGCTAACTAGGTTTAGAGCAAGAACTGCCTTTTAAAGCCCCACAGTACCCACACAAAGGAAGACAATTAATAAATTATTAACTGAAGGCCTGGTTCACTGTAAGAATTCAAGGTTACTTGAAATATCAGGGTCACTGCATTTCACAAATCCAAAGAACATCAGTAAAATTGTATTCTTTAGTTGTGCAAGTAGCAGCCTCCTAAGGTTTATAAGTTTTAGATGGGGCTCTCTTTTCAGCTCAGAAAAACTTTTAAGAAATTCTTTCTTTGGACAAAATATTTCCCTCCCTTATTCTCTGGTAGAAAGAACTATACAAATACATATGCTTGACTCATTTATGAATATATGGTCATCTGGTTTTTAAGAGATCACTGTGTTTATATTTTTTTTAGAATTTCCCATTTGTGGAATCTTCCTCTGTATGAGTGACACCTTGGAACTCCTAACTTTGCAGAGCACCCCAAAGCATAACCCACACTTACCAAGGCCATACATCTGGGTCACCAAATGAGCAAAGGGACTCTTCCTGGTTGCATGATTTTCATCTTTGTGAAGCTGAGAAAATCCTGGGGAGGAAGAAAGGAACAAAGAGTTTCTCTTAAGAAAACCTCTGTTCACCTTTGTGTTTTCTAAACTAATGAATGTTTGTTTTTTCTCATGTCTACTCAGGAAACCAGGTGCTACCTCCAGGAACTTCTCTTGGAAGTGGGCTCACGCCGGAGGCAGCAAAGGAGCTTGGCCTTCCCACCGGGGTCCCAGTGGCAGTCTCACTCATTGATGCCCATGCTGGGGGACTAGGTAATCTCTCATTTCATGCCACAACCAGCTGTGTTCAAGTGAAACATTCCCCAGACCTAAGACACCCCTTGTGTGTATTTAAAGCAAAGGTCAAGGACTGGTGAGTCAAGGTGTAATAATGAAAAGCCTTTTCACATCTAGGCATTTGGATAGAATTATAGACCTTTTCATCCAATATAAAACCTATTTATATGTTATTAAGTTTTCCAACATAGTAATATAAAAAAATTGATCTGAGTAAGTGTCTAGATGGTTCTTCAGTTTACTGGAAATTTAAAAAAGCACATGTTCACTTCTGTCTAGTATGTATGATAACCATGCATTTACTGGACTCTGTTTTCTAACAGTATTGCAAAAACCTTGTAAGTCTAACAGGTTTGTTTTTATAATATTTGGCTTTTGTCCTATATCCATTTACTCGGTGGTAGTCTTGATTTCATCTCATAATTCTGAAACCTGTGTTTGTGCATTCATTAATTCATTCTCAAATATCCATTGAACATTTACCATGTCTAGGCATAATGCTAGGAAACATGGAATTTAAAACAAAATCAATCAGGCTGTGAGGCCCCAGGATTGATATCCAATGCCAAAATAAATAAGTAAATAAGACAAAACAAAAAAACTCAAATTTTAGAGGGAAGTATATATTAAGTCAAAGAATCATTGTAAAATGTGGTGACTTTGTCCTTATTCACATTTCTATTGCAGTTTTCTTTTTCTTTCATGGCTATTCTGATTCTCAGTCTCTCTCCCTTTACCCTTCACTTTAGTTATTTCTATATTTCCTAGACTTTCATTTTAACAGCTTTTTTTTTTTTTTTTTTTTTTTTTTATGAACTGTGGTTCATGATTCATGGCATGAGTTTAACAGGACATGACCATTATATTTTCAGAATAGAATGGGATAGAATATAATAGGAAAAGTAGAACACATCAGAGTATATGTTATATAGAAAAAGGTAAAAACTGTTTTATGGACCTGTTTCCTTTGTACACGTATATGTATACTAGGCCATGAAGGAAATGAAATTTTTACTATGGATCATGATCAAAAACCTGGCCAGGTATGGTGACAAACCAGTTACTTGGGAAGCTGAGGCAGGAGGATCACTTGAGCGCAGGAGATGAGAGCCAGCCTGGGCAATATAGCAAGACCCCATCTCTTTAAAAAAAAAAAAAAAAAAAAAGCTTTGAAGATGTACTAGTTCAAACTTCATCTTACAACCAAGAGTCATCTTTCAAGTACTTAGATTATTCTCCCAGAACTCTGTCCATGAATTTATACTTTTGCATCTTGGTATGTATGTTCTCTGCCCAGAATGATTGGTCCTGGTCAGTCTGTTTTGTGCTGCTATAACAGAATACCTGAATTGCTTAGACTGGGTAACTTATAAAAGATAAAATTTTCTTTTTCTTTTCCTTTTTTTGATATTTTTTTTAGTTATCAATGGATCTTTATTTATTATTTATTTTTTATTTATAGGTGGTACTGAGGATCAAACCCAGTGCCTCACACATGCTAGGCAAGCACTCTACCACTGTGCCACAACCCCAGTCCAGGTTTCTTTCTTATAGTTCCGGAGTCTGGAAACTCCCAGGTTGAAGAACCTACAGCTAGCAAAGGCCTTGCTGGGTCATCCCATGGCAGAAGGTGGAAGATCAAGAGAGTACTCATGCATGAGAGATCTAAGTTCATTCTTTTACCAGGAACTCTTAATAACTAATCCACTTTCACAATAACTAAATACCTTTTAAAGTTCCCACTTTTCAACACTCATACCACAGCAGCTCTCTACGTTTCCAGCTTGATGATACCTCTCTCTCTCTCTCTCCCTCTCCCTCTTCCTCTCTCTCTCCCTCTCCCTCTCTCTCTCCCTCTTTCTCTCCCCCTCTCTCCCTTTCTCCCTCTCTCCCTCTGCCTCTCCCTTCCTCACTGTCTCCTTTCCTCCCTCCTTCTCCTTTTTTGTAATACTGGAGTTCATGCATGCTACATGAGCAATCTACACTTAGCTATACTCCTGTCCTCCTAATTTGAAAGCCTGTCTCAGATGGTTTCTCCTCTGCATATCCTTCCATGGAATAGTCAGACATATTAAGAAATTCTCCAAATTGTGCTTCTTTCATCAGTTTTATTTATTTGAAGAAATGATCACATTGTATGCTTTAATTTCTGATTTATCTGCTTATCTTTTCTACTAGACTTAGAACTCCTGCTGAACCTTGTGTCTTGTTTTTAAAGGTGCTTGATAAGTTTACTGAGTAAAGTCTCATTAAGGCAAGAATAAGGTAAAATGGCCTTAACCTTACAATAAAGGCTAATCTGTTTCCTTGTGTGACAGATTGTTCTGCACAGTCCACAGACTTGAAGGAAGAGTATGGCACTCATCAATCTTTGAACGTGTGTATCCTGTTCATCTTTCTGTCCTCGGGCTCTGGCACGGTGCCTAAGAAATAGTAAACAACCATGGTGTGTGTGAGCTGGTCCAGAGGTACATGGTGGACCTCCATTACAGGCAAAAGGGCGTTTCTCTCAAAGCACTTTGTAGTGTTAGCAGTGTGTGCTTTTGGTTGGAATGCCATGTTTTGGATTTTTAAACATAAGCACAGGAAGAACTAAGGGTCTAGATGGACATGGAGTGCTCCTGTCCCTAGTAATCCTGATGTTCTAGGTTATATGAGACACCAGGGAAGCTTTCTTCATTGTAATTTTGCAGTTGTCCCTGGGGCAACAGTTTCAACCATCTGCTGGCACCCAGGAGACATGCACTTGGTTGGTTGACCACATGCTGAAAGAAATAGGACTACCCCTCATGAGCTGCGGGCACTGTAGTTTCCTTGGTTTCCTTGTTGGCTTCCAAGGCCTCCCTGAGGGACATGCTAAACACACCTTCTCACTTCTGCCCGGGACTTTTTGTGCTCTTCAGTAGGGGAGATTTCCAGATGACCACAACTTTCTCCTAAACAGAGATGCACAGAGACAGAATTTTTACCTGTAGAAGCTTTGGCTTAGACCATTTGTTCCCTTTAAAATACAAATGCTCTTGAGTCAGTGAGTTCCCTCTGTTTTCCAAAAGTTTTCATTTTTTAAGTGAAAAGATAGAATAAGATATTGAATTCTTTAAGGACTGAGCTTTGTGCCAACAGTAGTTGGGAAGGGCATAGGAAGAGAGCTCTTTGTCACAACAGAATAGGAAAGCCCTAACAATTTTGGCCAATTTGATCCTTCTTATCCTATCTCCTCTCTCCTTCACCTTATGTCCACTTCAGGGTTAGAATATCTGGGAAAGACAGGAGACTTAGAAGCAAATGTTCCCTCCCATTTTCCACCTTGCCTCCACCCTATCATAGTGTGAAGGAGAAGAGAGGCCTAAATGACATAACAAGATCACCTGCTGGTCGAACTAAAGATTTACTAAAGATCAAGTGCATGTAAAACTGTCAGATTTGGATCTGGAAACCAGAGATTATCAGCAATGAACAAATCAGATATCTCCCATTCCTTTCAGAGAGAAGATTCTCTGGCCCATGTGTGTACAGTTTAACAGTGTTGGCTTGTGATAGTGGGTCTTCTGAGACTTATTGTAGCACAGTGACAAGGGCATTCCATACACAGTCTGAGGATCTGGATTAAATTCCTGTTCTACCTACACACAGTGTGCCTCTAAGTACATTCTTTCCTCTTCTATGGTAAGAGCTAGAAATCCTTTCATAGGATTGGTATGAGAAATGGTGATGTAAACAGTTAAAGCAACTTGCTTACTTTCTGGCACGCAATAATGAAATTTGGTTTCCTCACTCCAGAACCACAATGCCTGGCACAAAGAAGGAGCTTCATAAATGAAGTTGCCTGGGTTCCCACCCTGGCAGGAAGTGTCTTACCATAACTGGATTCCTAAAGCTGGGCAGGAAGAAAGGATCAGAGGCACTGGACTCCCTCTGCCTTCCCTGGATTTTCCCTCAGTTTCCCCTCTGCCCCTCTCACACAGAAAGCAGGATTCACTGCTCTAAGATTCTGTCTAGGTCAAGATCAGAAACAGCCCCAGGAACTGGTTAGATGAACTCTTGGTGCCAAGAGATCCCCAAATGTCAGAAAGAACCCAGCTTTGAAGTGGGAATTGGAGGCCAGCCATGCCTGTCACGAACCAGCTCTGACAACTGTGGTCACTTTGGATGCTGGCCTAGCACAACCTATCGTGGACCCCATGCCCAAGGAGAGCCTGGGATGAGATGATACAGATTATAGGAGCAAGTACAACTCAACTCATGCTTTTCCCAGTTCTGGAAACAAGGAGGAAGGACTTTGCCAGAATAAAAATCAAAGATAGAAGAACATTTTGTTCTTAAGGTGCTGGTTAGCGAGTTCTCTAGCAGACAGCCAGAAGATAGGAGTAGCTTTGTTTGCACTTTGTGGGGGTGGTTCTGGCCAGGGCTCCTGCTGCTGGTATTTTTCTAGCTTATAAAAATAGCATTAACTTTGTTCCAGGTCTTTTCTTGGCCCCAGCACCCCACCTATCCCAAGAGGCAATAACAACCTGTTTTCTCTCTCGGGCCCCTTCTCTTAGTTGCTCTTTTCTATTGAACAAACTCCTAATTACCCATCAGTTCTTGAAGATCCTACCTGTTTTTCTGGGAAATCTTCCCTGACTCCCCAAGCTTACTGAAACACTCTTCTTTGTTCTTACTTTATCTTGTATTTGCATGTTTGTGTGCAACATTGTCTGATCTAATTCCTAAACCCTCTTAGCATATGATCATTTTATCCTCATAGGCTACAGCTGTACAGTGCTTTGCACATAGAGAGTCCTTAATATCTGGGTACTTAGTAAATGAATGAATGGCATTCCCTCCAAGGGGGATGGATATTTCAGCTGAGAGATATAGAGGCAACTGTCCTTATATAGTAGTTATATCTGGCTCAGTTCTCGAGGAGCAAGAGAGTCTGTCTGGTTTGTACACTCCCTAGGCAACTCCTAGGTGCCTGGAAATCTCCATCCTTTTTGTTCCCACCACATTAGCAGGTTTTGGCCAAGAGCAAACTTTGTGGCTAGGTTTAGCACCACTCTTTGATTAATAATACTGGATTCTTTGCCAGATGTTAGATTGGCTAAAATTGCTCATCTGGGCCAGATGTTGAATTGGCTTAAAAACTGCTCATCTGAGTTGCAGAGTCAAACCAAAATGAGGATTTTGAATTTCTTTTCTTTTTTATTCTTTAGTCACAGAA
The DNA here is from genome assembly GCF_902686455.1 of Sciurus vulgaris. Taxonomy (NCBI): domain Eukaryota; kingdom Metazoa; phylum Chordata; class Mammalia; order Rodentia; family Sciuridae; genus Sciurus; species Sciurus vulgaris. The sequence goes on from NC_136461.1 coordinate 48,085,417, forward strand.
GAATTTATTCAGCTAGTCTTGGAAAAAAGAGCTTCTGATTGGTGTTCTCCCAGAGCAAAGCACAATGTATTTTGATAAGCAATAAAATATGCCAATTTCTTCTCTTACCATTATCAGTATGCTAGAAGAGTGGGTAGACAGCAAATTTAGTGAACTTGATGATTTGGGGGAGTATTTATAAGATATATATGTATTTATAAGATATATATACATATATATGTATATATATACACACACATGCATTCATAAACGTATGCTTATATATGTGTATATATGGCATGTTTGACTAAGAAATATACTTACCAGCAGTAAACTCCTACATATCTAAACATTAGAATTACTAGCATGTCTGTGTTTACCGTAGAATTGCTCCTGATAGCAACTTTGAAGTGCAGTTAGAACAGGTATGTGTACTCTCATATAAACTAGGGAACACTTGAGTTTCAGAGGTCTCTGGGAAAATTAGCTGTAGATCTAAGATGAGATTTTTATTTCTTATCTTATATTTAGTTCTCAACTTACTTTTTAAAATTTTCTTGGCAGTACAGAGATTTAACCCAAGGCCTCATGCACACCAGACAACCAGTCTATCACTGAACTATATCCCAGCTCTTTTTTAACATTTATTTTGAGACAGCATCTCACTAACTTACCCAGGCTGGTCTCGAACTTGTGATCCTCCCAAGTAGCTAGAATTACAAGTGCATGCCACCATACTCAGTTTCAAAGCAACTTTTTACATATTGTTATTTTTTCCACTTGTCAAATGAGACCATTAAGGCTTGTGAGACTGTCCAAGTAGCCCAAAACCAGTCAGTGGAAATGCATGATTCAACCCATACCATCTGATTCCAGAGCTCAGGTTTCTTATCATTGTGTCATATGGAATGACATATCTATTAATATGTGATACAGTCTACTTTTGAGTTTGAGCCTTAAAATATCATCTGAGCAAATAAAAATCTTGAAAGAAAGTCTCTAATAAGTATGTATTGATACTAGTCAATGGGGATACAATGTAAATATGAGAGAGAAGTACACTTCTGGAGACTATAGTCTAGTGGAGAAAACAGACAAGCACATAAAGCAATTGCAGTTATTTTTGTCTATGTGGAAGGCTTTGGCAAACTATAAAGAGGGCTCAGACTCAAGAGTTGAAGAATTATAAAAGGTTTCCTAGAGGAAGTGATGTCTGGTAATATAACAATTCTTGTTATTGCTTCTTGGTAAAGTGAAATTTACTTATTCATTATCACTTTAAAGTTTTAATTAGGTTTTATTTCTAATAGTAGCAACATTCCATTGAGAAGAACAATTATTAGAATCACTGCTGTTCTTGGTGCTACCACTACTATGACCATTTCTTACTGCCCTTCTTTGTGCCAAGGACTCTACCTCATACTTCACATACTTTATCTCCTGCTCCTTGCAACAATCCTACAAGACAGAGGATGCTTTGCTTTGAATTGAGAGCAGAAAAAGTAACATTCCCACAGTCACACAACAAAGTGTCTTATTGCAAGATTTGAACTTGAGTTTGACTCCAAAGTTCATATTCTTATTCTCTAGACCTGTAGTTCCCAACCGGAGTGACTGTACCACCCAGGGAACATTTGCCGAAGTCTGAAGACACTGGTGTTTATCACCTCTGGGAAAGAGGGAACAGTACTGCCATGTAGTGGGCAGAGGCCGGGGATACTGATGACCATCATAGTCTATCAAGCTACCCAACTACAGCAAAGAATTATCCAGCCACAAATGGCAACAGCACTGCAGCTGAGAAACCCTACTCTACACTGAAACACTTCAGGATATTATATTCCTTTATGGATTCTGGCTGTTTTGTAGTAGCTAGAAAGCAGCCCAAAATAAGGGTTTTGCTACTATCTTAATACTTTTATGTTTTGTGACATTAACTCTTCAATAAAATTAGTTGTGAGATAAGAAAATCCAAGTGAAGACTGAGGGGTAGGAAGTATGGAATCATTTCAGCGCCATCTATCTAACGGACCACTTGGCCTTCTTTCCACACATCATGTCCATTTTGCCTCTTTTCTTTTATTCCCAGGCTTCACTGTTTGGGAATCTCCCCTCCCCCACCCAACTAGGCAATCCTACTTATCCATCAACACTCAGTCTGTTACTCCCACTGTGGAAATGTCTCCAAATTTAATCCCACTCATAGACAAACATCCATCCCTCCCTACTCTGTTTCTGCAATGCTTTATGCTTGTTTTAGATCCCTCCTCCCATCATATTCCCCTTTATATGCCCATCATTTGGCATAGAACTCATGTAGTCAGCTCATAAGTACATCAGTGAATTCACTAATAATTAAGATAATAAATGAGAGGATTTTGAAAACTCAGAAATTGGGATTACTAATTCTGGGTGAGGGAGCCTTTGAAAAATATAAATTAATAGGCCAGATATTGCTGAAGGTTCTGAGTCTTAATGTCTGGGATTGGACCTGGGAATCTGGTTCAGGTACAGAAGATACCACCTAGTACCCATAAGAGACAGCTATGGATTTAAGTGGGCACTGAGGACCTGGGGGCCAGAAACAGTGGTGATGTGCTACTTACTGTCAAGGAGGCCAATCACACCAAAGCAGAACTGTGCTGTGAAGGAGCCAGACCTAGGCTCTGGCCAAGAGCTGGAGATAGGAGGAGGCTTACCAAAAAGAAAGTGAAGGTGGGTCCAAAGAGGCAGACTGTTTGCAAGAAATGGAGGGGATTAGAAGCATAGATAAAGTCCTGCCGGGAATCTAGAAGGAGGAAAGCTGTGCCAGTCCCGAGCAGATAGAGCAAGGACATCTAGGGGAGTTCCTGGATGCAAGTCAGAAGGGGGAGGAAGAATTTGTTAATGTGATTTCAAGTTTATTGTTTTAAGTTGGGTTTGGTTTCATGGAAACCACCACTGCCTGAGACCTCTGCAGCTGTGTGAGCGTGGCACAGCTCATGTAGCACAGGGGCAGGGAGCAGAAGCGGGGGAAGGATAACTTTGCGTTTCATGTTCCTAGGCTCCCGGGCTTCTTTGGAGTAGTGTGCTTCCCTGGACAGGGAGGACAGGCCCAAGCTGGACACCAGTCTTTTACTCTGTGGACAGAGAGCTGGGAGGGATCCAGGGCCTCAGGGTTACAGCTGGCTCCCCATCTCACCCCTCTGTAAATCTTGTGCCTCACAATTCAGTGTGCACAGCTGTGATTCTGCCATGAAACCATAACATTTTTTTGTTTGATACTTACACTCCTGTTTGGATAATGAATTTCAGAACTAAAAGGTGCTCACAAGATTTTCTATACCAAATTCTTCAGTTTGTAGATGAGAAAACTGAGACCCAGAGATACAGTGAATCATCAAAGGTTATACCAGCAAATTACTGTCAGTTGAAAACCTACACATCCTAATTCATCAGTCGGGGCCCTTCCCCCATTATGTAACACCATCTCCAAATTAGGAAAAGAATGATTCCTGCTGTGTTATTCTATTCCATACCTAAGATCCCATTTAATGACTACAGTCAGTATCACGGGTGGCTATTAAATAGGTAAATTAGTTTTTCTAAGCCACACATGAATAAGACTCTTTGTTTTGTTGTCACAATCTACACTTAACTCCAAAGAGTCTCCCTCAAGGCTGGCAATAATAAAAACACCTGGTATTCAAGTTCGCTCCAAAGAACTCAAAGCAGTTATTTTTATTTCAGCTGCCATTTATTGAACAGGTATTCTGTGCCAAGTGTTTGGCTAGGTACTTTAATAGTCACTATTGTCAGCTCACAACATGCTGTGAGCTACCATTATTTTCTGCATTTAACATTCAAGGAAATCAAGGTTTCACAACTTGCTCATGGTAACATGTTAATGAATGATAAAGTTAAGTTCTGGGTCCAAGTTTCTCTAACTCTGGGGCCTGTGCATTTTCCCTTACTTACCCTGGCTATTGTATTTATGTGTCCAGATATGCCTGTGCCTTTCCTTAGGTTAGCCTGTGCTCACACCAAAATGTATCTCTGTCGGTAACTGAGGACAGCACTTCTGTTCAGCATTCTTCTGGGTAGGTGTATTTCTAGAACCATTTCGAGGATGAGAAAGATGAGACCCAGAGTAAGGAAGTGACTTTAATAAAGGATACTCAAAGAAGCACAAGAGTCTAGATTCTACCAGTATGGGGAATAAAGCCAGGCTTGTTAAAGTGGGCTGGGAGTGGGATATGTAGCCATTTTTTTTCTCTGTGTTACAGAGATCAGTAATATTAATATTGAGATTTATTTTGTTAATTGATATGCATTTCTTTTGTGTAATATCTTGCCATTTTCACACCATCATCCCCAGGAACAAGGAAGGTATTTTTACTTTCCTTTAATGGTTGAGAAACTGACACTCCAGGAAGTCAGGGCATTTGCCCAAGGTTAGAGACTGGGAAGGGTCGATACAAACTCAAACCCTCCGACCCTGCCACACTTCACACTGCTCTTTGCACCCTCTACATCCCACGGTGAACAATACTGCCGGTGTGTGCAGCAGAGTGTCTTGACCCAGCCAGTTCCTGTGCCCAGAGCCCTGATTTCAAGCTCATCTCTGACCATCTCATCAGCTCCAGAACTTTATCTGGGTTGCCGAGGGAATTTTTAGCCAGCAGTTTCCACTTATTCTCGCATGTATTAGTATGTGGCTGAGAAGATGAGTTACTGTTTTCCTTTGCTGAGCTTGGGAATCAAAACAAAAACACAATAGCCCAGCCCCTGGCTCCGACACTGCCAACCACCTGTTAGGAGGACCTCCCACAGCAAGTTCAAAAGGTAGATGGCTGCTAGAAGAGTGTTTGTTTGGGGTCCTGGAGTCTAAGATTGCACTTGCGTCACTGGCTGCAAGAGTAGGATCAAGGCCACTGTTTTTCATGGCACAGAAACTCAGCACGTGGTGCTTCCCATCCATACACTATTCCTGAGCCCTAATGTTGACTTTGGGCCGCTCATATCAGCAGCTGATGGTGGGAAAATGCACATCTCCAGTTACTGCCCCCCAGGCAGCAGCCTCACATCTGAGCTGCTGACAGCTTCCTTGTCATCTCTCTGTAGACCTGATTCATTTCCTTGTTTTCAATTTTCTCTTAATTATTCATTCATATAAATCCTTATAAAGAGCTAGGAGAAGTAATTTTTTTTTTTAAATTCCCCCATATTGAGCATCTTGAGGACTGCCTAAGTGCCCTCTGTAGCCAGTGCACACATCTGGAGAAGATGTGAAGGAAATGTTGGGATATGGGAGGCCGCACTAGTGTCCAGTTGTATCATTCAACCTCACCCCACCTGCCTTTCCGTAATGCTAATCCCCATGTATGCTCTGTATATAACTCTGATGTAAGAGTGTGGCTCTCTGGAGACAATGATAATTTACAAATCTTGAGGTTGCACAGCACATTTGTTGAGGATACATAGCTGATTCAAATCCTGGTTCCACAGGCTATTTTCTCTCCCTTTGGAACTCACTTGACATTCCATGTCTCACTTACCCCACATGTGAAATAGGAATAAAAATAACCCCTGCCTCATGGAGTCAATTGAAGAACAAATGAACAACAAGTATTGTAAAGCACTTATAACCATGACAGGCAAAGCTCCATCTGTATGTTCAGTTGTAATCGATGTGATCTCAGCATATGTGCACTGTGAATGATGCGAGTGGACAAAAGAAACTCAGATTTATTCCTCCATCAAACAAAAATGTAATATCCTCTTTCTGTGTGTCAGGCATCATTTTAGGTGGATTAGATACAGCAATAAACAATGACAACTTCCTACTCATAAAGCTTCTAGCCTTATGGGGGAGATCATAAACTCCTATATAAGCATATATATTTACATGTATTGTATGGGTATATGTATACATTCATGTGTGCATGTAAGTCATTCACATATTCATGTGTTTATATACATCCTACACTCATATTTATATGTACATGCATATGGTCTTCGTACCACGTGTATTGCATGTGCTTATTTATTTGTGCTTGTGTATAACATGCATACATGTGTATGTGAATATATATGTGCATATAATATGTAAGTGCACCTATGTGTATGTGTTTATATTTATGTATATATTTATGGGTCTGTATACATGCATGTATTTGATATCTGTTTATTATTCTGTATGTGTACCTGCATATACGTCTACACATATGTGTATGAGCATCTCTGTTCACATAAATATATATGTAAATATATATATATACAGTCATGCACTTTATGATGATGTTTCAGACAGTGATGGACCAAATATATGACAGATTATATTGCCTAGTGACACTGTAGCTATCTTAGCTTATGTAAATATACCACTGATATTCACAGTGATGAAATTGCCTAGCAATGCATTTCTTAGAGCATGTCCCCACTGTTAAGTGACACATTACTAAATGTACACATGTATGTGTGCATATGTATATTGATATTCATGCATGTGCTTGCATCATGTGCTGCCAAGTGTCACAAAGAATGGATCTGTATAAAGAGACATAAAGTTCCAGAAGGTGCTATTGGTATAGAAAGGTCAGGAAATTTCAGTCCAGAATGATTACTTTTGAGGAAACAGACCTTAATGAAGTGAGGGGGCATTTCATCTTATAAGAAGCATGGTAACATTTGGTTCATTCTCCACATGCCCCCATTACGAATCAGCATTCACTTACCAGAGAAAAGATTCAGCCTTTGGTTTTTTTGGGGTTTGGCCTATTTTGCTTAGCATGATATTCTCCAGCAAATTACCTACAAATGCCATAATTTCATTCTTCTTTAAGGCTGAGTAATATTCCATGGTGTATATGCACCACATTTCCCGAATGTTTTCTCTGATAAGCAGATGCTGATCCATAATGTGGGTTGGGAAGAATGAGGAATTTTGGATTGTTCAGAGGGGAGTGAGGGGAGGGGAGGGAGTATAGGAATGGGAAGGACAGTGGAATGAAATGAACATTATTACCCTACATACATGTATGATTATACTACCTGTGTGACTCTCCACCAAGTACAACCAGAGGAAGGAGCAGTTGTGCTCCATTTCTGTACAATGTGTCAAAATGCATTCTACTGGCATGTATAACTAACCAGAACAATTGTAGTTTTAAAAAGATTAATTTATACACGTATAACATGCATAACTGTGTATGTGAATATATATGTGCATATAATATATAAATGCACCTATGTGTATGTATATGTGCATATGTATGTGCACACATACATATGTAAGATTAATTTAGTCAGTAAATATATATTGGGCCAATACATGTGCTGGGCACTGGCACACCAGTATGAAGAGGGCCTGGTTCCTTCCCCAGGTGCTCAGCATCTGGTGGAGAAGGGAATCCTGTCCTCAGAACAGTTAGCACCTCCTGCACACTGCTCCCTTGAGAGGTGAGGACAGTGTGGCAGGAGCACAGCGATGTATTTGTCAGCTCTGCCTGACAAGTTAGGAAAGTGTTGCCTAGCAAGTGAAAACTGGGATCGGCATTTCAGGAGGCAGGAACAGCATGTGCAAAGCCCAGAAATGTGAGAAGTCCTGACTTAGTCAGGAGCATTTCCTTGTGGCCAGCTCACCATGTGTGTATGTGAAGGAAGCAGTGAGAGTGGAACAGGAAGACAGGACCTGCCTGGCACAGTGTGGGCTCTGAGGCGCTTTCCGGGTTCAGATTCCTACTTTGACCTCAAGCCACTCTGTATCTCAGATTTCCCTTCTGTCATCAAGAGTGAGAATAGTGCCTCCCAGGGTTATTGTAAAGGTGCCTTCTCCTGATGTTTCATGAACACTCTGTGTGTCAGCTATTCCAGGTGGAAACTGGAATGTAGAGGGTTTTGAATGGGCAAGCCAGAGTGTAGATGCTAAAATGGGTTTGACTCAACCCTATTCAGGTGGCTTCCTTAGCAATGATTCTGATGTGAAAAATATGTGGAATGTTCTACATCAAACATGTGTCTTTGGGAGTGCAGCTATGATTTTTAATGCCAATGAGTGACACTCAAAGAAATAGTTAAAACAAAAAACCATCTCATTGTGGGCATAGCGCAAAGCTCACTTAAGTAGACAAAGCAAGTATTTATTTTGCCAGACTCTGAGGAGGACCTAGAAGTGACCTATTCTCTATCAGGGCTTTGCAATTCACCCTTGCAGACACACCTACCCATCTGCAGAGTGTGCCTGGCCAGGACACCCTGTCACTCACCTTGAACTCCCGTCTCTCACCATTACTGTTTCTCACCTCCCATGTTGGAGGGTGGACAGTGTTGAGCTTCACTGTTCGTTCCCACTGTCGTCTCTGCCACTGTCTTCTGTGAGAGGAATTTCATCTCTACGCCTGCCTCTTCACCCTATTATCTCCTCTCTGTTCTTCAGAACCAAGCAGACAATGTACAGAGTTTATTCAAGGTTCCTTTGTCTGAGCTGATGACTATTCTTCTAGGGACTTTCAAATTTCTCTGCCTACACTTTTTCATGTTCCTATCTTCATTTTGTTAGGGGCAAAGACGAATGATCCTATGTGACTTCCCCTTTTAGTTAGAAATTACTGTTTACTAGAGACTAAGCTTAGAAAATATATGAAGGGACAGCATGAGAATATAGGCTATTCATGTTTATCTGTTGTAAATTGAATTCCCATTATGGATAACCAAACAAAAATAAGTATTTTTATTTAAAAGTTTTCTTTTAAAAATCTGATTTCTGAAGTTGTGTAGTAATTTTCAAATTGAGAATGCCAAACCACCCAAGGAACTAGTTAAAATGATCATTTGTTCCCTCAACCACCACCACAGCTTCTCATCAGTGGTTTTAACTGGTGCCTAAATACCTGCACTGTATCAGCCATTGTGTGATCCTAATGGATTCACCAGTGATACCTTAAAAGATAGCACAAGAGGTGGCCTAAACTCCAGTTGGTTGCAGTCAAAAACCGTCATGCACTAGGGATATAGCTCAGTGGTAGAGTACATATTAGCATGTGTGAGGCTTGGGTTCAGTTCTTAGCATGCACACATGCACCTGCATGCACACATGTGCACACACACACGCACAGAGTTGTCTATATATAATACAGAAGGAGAAAAATTGAATCCAGACTAAGGAAAGACTACATTCTAAAACTTTTGTTTCCAATGCAGATAAGTAAAGATCTTCCAACCTGTTACAGTTACCATGAACCTGTGTATATATGATGGCACTTGATGTGGACAACAAGCCATATGACTGTGTACTCTCATCACCCCCACTTAGAAAGAAGATACTTGCTCAGACTTAACTAGTGAGGTGGAAAAGAGAGAACCTTGGAACCTTGGTCTGTCTGACCCCAGTACTCTTCTTCTTATAACTTCACCCAAGCCAGTGTTTTAACTGAGCTAGCTGTAGATGATTTTTAAAAATTCAAAAGACAGAATATGTGTAAATTTTTGGATCAAATGCTGAGGTACAGGGAAAGCTAACAGTCTTATATTTTGCTTTAAAAATGTGTCAGGCTCTTGTTACATATTGTTACAGGCTCCTGGGATGAATTTAGTCTAGAGAGTTAAAAGTGTACCAGCCTGTGACTCACCGCTGTGAAACCCTGCAGGGGGCATCTCCTACCAGTATCACTAACATGAGCGAAAGCCTTCCGCGCTTTCTGCACCTAGGCTTCGCACAGCTGAAAGTTGTAAAGAAAAACCCACACAATTGAATTCAGTGTAATACATTAAATATGCCCAAATAATGTGGCTCTTAAAAGGAGTTTGTACACCATTTACTGTGATGTAACATTATTGCCAGGCCTAGTGCATGTGACCTAATAACCCTGTCCCTTTGTGCATATCTCTATCATTAAGTGTAACACATAGACAGTAATATTTAAACACCTCAACACATGATTACATTACTGACTCCTCCATCAAGACTGTGAACTTCTTGTGAACAATGGAATCTGATCATATTTCTCTCTGTAATGTCAGATCCCAGCACTTAACTAGGTCAATTAATGAATATATGCATGAATGAACAAGATTGCTTAATGATATGCCAAGTGCTGGACTAGTTACGGTGACAAATGCAATACAAAGAAATATAGACATGGATTGAGGTCTACAGGAATATGTAAATGGGAGGATTCACTTTCAGTTGAAAGAGAAAGGCAAAGAAAGATCAAAGATACTAGTATTCATTGTGACAGAAATGTGTTGGACAGGTCATTCATAAAATCTTCATAGCCACTCAGCTTACATAATGTCACACTCCTGGTAATGAAGCACCCCAGAGGTCAGCCTCCATGGTCCTTCAGAAAGTGGGTAGGAGTAGCCTTTGACTTGAATCTAGATAATAGGTGTGTTCTCCAGAAGAAGTGATGGAATACACAGTATTCTGGGTGGAAAAGATAGCATTGCTGAAGACATGGAAAAAGACTGGGTAACTAAGCGCTTTAGTTTGGCTGAAACCCATCATGTCTATAAGGGATTCCTGCAAGATTACACTATCAAGATAGGTGAAGACAGATTGGGAGTCCTTGAGTACCCTGTTACAAAGTTTGTGCTTCCTTCTCTCCCCAGGCATTGGCAGGTAAGTGAAGATGGTCTCGCAGGACTTATCCAAAGCAAGGCTTTATGTAGTTCTATGCACAATAGTTTGAGGGGAGGGCAGAATGTCCTTTTAGACTGACCCTTCAATAGGGAATGGTATTAGACCTTAAAAGGGAGATATGCAGGCATCAGAGAGCTGCTCAGTAAGGAACCTGAAGGACCAAGAAGAGAAAAGAAGCTGAGTTGGACTCAGCATTTCCAGCCTTTTATACTCTGATGTCAATTCTGCAGCTCAGAGACTGAGAAGCAAAACAGAAATTTGGGCAGACCAAAGCTGGAAGATTTGAGTGTGGGGACAACTAGAGAGGAAAGGTTCTGGTAAATGCTTTAGGATTTTAGATGGGACCCAGGAATGGAGGTGAACTAGAAATGGACAAGTTTTACAAAGGCTGAAGCCCAGCTTAACAAATTCAGTTATTAACTGAATTCAGTTATTAACTATCCCTCCTTCAGCTAACTGCAATAAGCAAAATCATATTCTTCCTAAAGGAAAATAACATAATCAGAGGCTCAAGTTTTAGCTAAGAGTTTTCATATACAATATCTGTATCCAATAAAAAATAAGCATACAAAACTTAGGAATTTTCAGAAATCAAAAGGGAAAAGCAAACACACAGAAGATCAATCCAGATGTTGGCCATATTAGATATGAACTCTAAAATGACTGTGATTAGTATGTTCAAGAAATTGTAGAATAGTATGGAGAATTCAGAGAACTGGAAAGTGTATCAAAGAAGTGGGAATTCTGGAGTTAAAATTTAGTAATTGAGATTCAGAACTGAACAGATGGGATAAAGTCAACAACAGACAGTACACCTGAAGAAAGAATGAAGGGAATGTGGGTCAAAAGAAGGTTACCCTCACCTTAGCATGATATACAGAAAGACCGAGAATACATGAAATCCCAAAAGAATACAAGATACACAGTGCTTGGTAAAAGGGCTGGAATCCCAGACAGAATCTTTGTTAAAGCAGAAGCTATGATTGAAAAGATAATAATGGTCAAGAGGTTTCCAAAACCTCTAAAAAGACCTCAAGTGATTTTTTTTATTTTAGCTTTTGAAAAATTAATTGAAGTAATTTCGTATTAAAAGGATAAAAGAGGAAATTTACATGATTAGGTTAATAGTTGTTTTAAAATGACTTTTGGTAAAATTTAACATGTTTGTGATTTAAAAAAATTTAAAAAAGTATATCCTGGCACACTAGGAATGGAAAGGCACTTCCTTATTCTGATTAAGGGTATTTGCAAACAAAGCACCCAATGCCAATACCACACTTAATGTGAAACTCCAAACGCAAGTGAACCCTCTCACAATACTCCTGCTTCACATCATATTGTAGGGCGTAGTCAGTGCAACAAGTGAATTAAAAGTAGAAAATTAGACAGATCAAACTGACATCACATACAACAGAATTATACATATTAGTGTTTAAAAAATATAGATATCAAAGCTAGTAGCTGGGCAAGATTATTACTGCAAAAAGCCAATGCAAAACTCAATTTTCTTTCTATGAAGCAGAAACAACCATCTAGAAAATAAGTTTTAAATAGCCTGATTTATAATAATATCAAAATATCAAATACCTAGGAATAAAAGTGACCTCTATGCAGAAAGCTATAAAACATTTTGGAGAAACTTGAAGAAGTCACAGATAAACGGAGAGATATGTTGTTCATTGATTGTTAGGCTCAGTACTGGAAATGCAACCGTTCTCCCCAAGTTGTTGTATGAATTCAGTACGTTCCAATTCAGATTTGAGTGTGAGGGGCTGAAAATTAATAGTCATTTGCAAACTTATTTGGAAAAAGCCAATAGTAAGACTACCTTGAAGAAGAACTTAACAATGGCCAGATATCAAAATTTATTATAAAAGTAATTAATATTGGTATTGTGTTGAGGACAGACATAAACCAGAGGAAAACAAAGTAAGGAGCCAAAACCAAATGCAAATGTCTGGACAATTAATTTGTGACAATACCAGCACTGCAGAGTTGTGAGAAAAAGTTGTTTTTTTTTTTTTTTTTCAGTGAAATAGGGCTATTTGGGTGTCAGCTATTTGAGTTTTAGCCCCTGCCTTGTACTATACATACAAATGAACTTCAAATGGATTATAGCTCTAAATATGAAAAACAGAAGCCCTCAGAATAGGCAAATGTTTCTTAAATAGGAAGTCAATATAAGGACAACCTTGAAACAAAAGATTGGTGAATTGGACTATGTTAAAATGAAGAACTTTTGCTGGGTGCTGTACACCTGTAATCCCAGTGGTTTGGGAGGCTGAGGCTGGGGGACTGTGGGTTCAAAATCAGCGTGGACAGCTTAAAGAGTACTTAAGCAAAGTAGGGAGACCCTGTCTCAAAAAAATTGAAAGGACTTAGAATGTGGCTCAGTGGTTATACGCTGCTGGGTTCAATACCTGGTACAAAAAAAAAAAAAAAAAAAAAAGATACTTTCTTTCATTCAAAGAAAGCTATTATAAAAGTGAAAATGCAAATCATGCAGTAGGAGAAAGAATTTTTCAATACATAGAACAAAGAATTTAAATCTAGAGTGTGTGAAGAATTTCTACAGGTTAATAAAAAACAGTCATACTAACAGAAAATGGTAAAATACTTAAATGACTTTGGGAGAATGGATATGCAAGTGGGCAATAAAATATAAAAAGTATTTTAGCTTCATTAGTTATTAGGAAAGTCTAAACTAAAAGCATAAAATGATACTACTACCCAGCCCCCAAATTATCTACAATTAAAAAGATGGATAATACTAAATGTTGGTGGGCATCAAAACACCCAAATTCTCAAGCATCATATGGCAGTATGACTGGTACCACACTTTGGGACGGAGGTTGGCAGTATCTCCATACCCTATGAATCAACAGTCCTACTCTTCAGGCATGTTCAGTAGGAGTGTATACATGTGCATATAAAAGAAAGAAATGCATATATAAGAATACATACATCTTTAGTTGTAATAGCCCAAATTGGGGGAAAACCCCAAATTCTCATTAGTACTATAGAATGAGTACACATTAAGTATATTCATACAATAGATCATGTAGTAATTAAAGTGTACCAAGTATTGGTGCATGCAGGAACCTGATTGAATCTCACATATATGGTGATAGAAGCTGGCACAAAGAATACACTAAATGGTTCAAAAAATTAGGTAAAACCTGTGGGTTAGATAGTCTTTGGTAGAACATGGTATATGGACAAGGACAGGAAGTGGTTTATTTCTTGATCTGGAGAGGTAAGTTTACTTGGAAAGAATTCACCAAATTTTGTGCTTAAAATTTGTAGCCTTTTAATGAAGGTTATACTTCATTGATAAAGTTTATTAAAGCATCAAAGGGAATAAAAGTTATTTATGCTGGCACCATGCAGCCCTGTGCTAGGTGCTGGGAATGTAGACATGAGCAAGACATAGTTTGGCCATGAAGAACAGAGAGGAGGAGATGTATGGATTAATAGACAACCTGAGGAGTATTCCAATAGGAGCAAAGTCAGGATACATCAGCACAGGAAGGAGAAACCCTAACTCAACATGCTGACTGGCCTGTATTAGGTAGGTAATCGGTGTTAGTTTCCACTCCCTCCTTGCTATGCTGATAACCATGAGTCATCAAGAAAAGGAGAAATTATGTTCAGGATCCTCTTTCTAAGTGCATAATATATGTTAGTGACAAAGGAAGCGTCGCAGGCTCTTTACAGTTCCAAAATATTTGTCACCGCCTGCAGCAACAACTTGCACGGGTCTTATGGGTGGTGGAGTGGAAACTGAGGCACTTCTATCTTTCTCTTTAGTGCACTGCTTTCTTGCTTGTTCATTTATAGAGGATAGAGGAAATGAGGTTTACTTGCTTTGAGAGGAGAGAGACTGTTTCTTGCTTGTTTACTTATAGAGGATAGAGGAAATGAGGTTTACTTGCTTTGAGAGGAGAGACCCCGCTTATCAGAGAGAGAGACTTTGCTTAAGAGAGAAACTTGCTACGCCTTAAAGTCCTGCATACGTCCACCTAAGGTGCCCTAGTGATGCATCTCAGTTCTCCGTTCTGCGATCTGCCTTCCGCCGCTGCCCCTACTCGCTGCTGTGTTCTTTCTTCTGGCTTTTTTGCTAATGGCTGCTGTGGCGTGTCTTCTCTGGCTACTGCCGCACTGCGTGTCTTCTGCTACTGCTTTTCTGCTGCTAATGGCTGCTGTGTGTGTTTTTCCCTCTGTCTTGCTCTGCCTACGCTTATATCACCTCCAGGACACGGAGAGCAGGGCCACGCCTCTTACGCAAAGATTAGGCGAGTCGCTCTGAGCAGGCAATTAGTGCTGAGAACACATGCGCATACATTGTGTGCGTGGCCGAGAAAATCACCTGAGTGTGCTTATGTCAATTAACCTCCTCGCTGCCGATGTGATCAGGCACCATCCTGGCGCTGCCAACATGGCACAGCCCCCAACAGGAAGCAGTGTGTTTTTCTTTGTGTGTGTTTTAACTGTGAACTTTCCTTAATGTGCGAGGTTAGTGTTTCAACCTCCTTTGTTGAAAGGCATTTGCCTTCAAGAGGCTTTGAGATGGTGGATTGAGTGCTATTTTTTAAAATCATTGAAAAATTCTTCCCTTTGAAATGTAGATTTATAAGGACAGAAAGCAGAGGAAGAGTGAAAAATAATGTGAATATACAGGACAAATGCAACAGAAACGTATAACCCCACAGATGTACAAAAATGTGCAGACACCATTCCAGTAGCTTAATGGTTAGGAAGAAGCAGCATGGGTTCTGGAGCAGGACTGGGTTCTTATTTTGGGATATCACCTACTCCTTTTGTGACCACGGATCAGTTCCTTAACCAGTAGTAACTAAGTTTCTTAGCTCCAGGATGGCATCATAATTGCAGTTATGAGAATTAAATAAGATTATATAAAGTACTTGGAACAGCACCTGGCACAGGTTGACACTACAGAAGCATCTGCTGTGGTGGTAATGATAATGTCACCACTGCAAAAAAAAAAAGTTAAGGCTTTTTTTGCAGCACCAGCAGGACCTGGAGTCAGTGACCATAGCCAGGGTCACCACAGTGGCAGGGATCTCTCTAGTCGTAAAGTCAGAAGGAAAGCAGGCCTCAGGAAGATACCACCTTGGAGCCAGCCACACAGTAGAAATTAGCTCCTCCTATCAGAAGACGTGTCTGTGTGTCTGTTGAAGCCATTGTGAGGCTGTGTCCACCCAGCTCTCCCTCCCCGGGTGATTGTAAGCATCTTGAGGATGGTGGCTGTTAAAGAAACGGTACAGTTTCCCTTGCAATGATGAGCTACATCTTAGTAATTATTGAACCTAAATCCTACCAAACAGAGGGAGAAAACATTAATTAATTACAATGCAATACAATTACAGTAATTAATCACTTACATGGGCCAGCACCGTTCTTTCAAAACAAGACTGTATTTTTACACTTTTACTTCCAAACCATCAATTCCTTTTCGCAGATGAGCTATCAGAAGCTCAAGAAAATCAGCCCTTTTGCCTGAGGTCATGCGATGAAGTAGTGTTATGGGGAAGTAACTCCTCAGAGCCATTGCCCTTGCCCTTCTTGGCTAGCCCCCATTACCTTGTGGAGCCACAAGGGCACAGGACAAGGAGAGCAGCGCCTGGCAAGACTACTGTCCGAGAAGGTAACCTCAGGAGCAGGTGCAGAGTGGAACCTTCTGGGAGGGCTACATTTTGATATCTCCTGAAGTGGAGATGTTTCCACTGCAGTTTCTGAAAAATGCCACTGTGTTTCTCATGGAATTTTCTGTGATTGATTTTTGTTCTCCCCTTCTGCACTATTTATTTATCTAAGCTTTTATTCTCTTTGAAACACGTTCAGCCACATGTCCTTCATTGTGCTCCAGCCCTGGGCCCTTTATCCTACCCAGGATTTTTTTCTCCCTCTCCAGCTGCTCTTTATATCACTTAATTCTCTGAGCCCACTAGCCTGACTCTTTTCCGCTGGGGGTCACCTTCCACGCCCACCCCAGTCTCCTGGGATTGGGGGAGAGAGCAGAACCAGAATTCAACTTCAGGATCTATTTTCCTTTTGGTTTCCTTATTGTGTGAAGCTGGGGGCCAGGCTAGATTAATCAGTCTAGGTGCAGTGGAGCCCTGTGACCCTCCCCAGGGGAAATCAGAGCCTTATAGAAACTCAGCTTGGTTTTTGGCTCCCAGACTGAATTCCAAGCTTTGAAGAGTCTGTCAATGTTCAACTAACCCCTGGAAGTTTGTGATGGGACCGAAACTTATCACCAAGGGGGAGGTGCAGTCAGAAGGTGGTAGAAAAAAAAGCTCGCCTGCGAATTTGGATCTTTTTCTCAAAATTTCAGACCTTGTCCCTTAATTCAAATGTTCTAAAGAACCAGTCTAAGCCCTTCTTATAAGCACTGGTATCCTTCTGGAGTATCCCATTTGGTCAGCTCTGTCTTTGAGGAGATGGTTTGGACTGTGATTCTGTTCTCTACCTTCAGGGAGCCTTCCTGTCACTTTATAAATGAGATCACCCATCTTGTGGCAAGAAAGAGTTGCTGAAGGAAACCCAGTTCTTCTTTCTACCAGAATTGGGCACTTTACAGTTGCAATATCCCAGTTATTCTAGTTTGCCTGGGGCAGAGGGGGATCCTTCCCTTTTCCTGACCTGTTTTAGATTCATGGTGGAGGCTCCTAAAACAAAAGACAGATAACAAAAGACACATATACATTTATTTAATATGAGTTTTATAGGACATGGGAGCCTTCATAAGGAAATGAAGACCCAAAGTAACACTTAAACCTGAGTAGTTTATGGTAGGTTTTATGAAGAGTAGACTCGTGGAGAAATGTAAGAGCAAACACTATATGATCTAATGGTAATAAACTAGGGGAAACTTAGCAAGGCCTGTGTATCTAGATTCTTCTCTGTGACCCTTTCTCTTCAGAGATAAGCTGTTCCTCTCCTTTGGGTGTAGGGAGGGCATCTCCCACATAAAGGTTTTGTGACCTGCTTCAGGGAAAAATCAGAGAAATCCTTCCCAGATTTTATTACCTGCTTCAGGGGAGAAGGGTGGGGGTGGGGGCATCCTGCCTCTGTGCTTTTCTCAGATACCTTTAGCTTAATATATACAATACACTGATGTGCAGTATTTTGAGACAGCATGTCCTGACCCTTATCAAACAGTGCTATCAAGAAAAATGACCTTGTAAAATAGATGCCACTCTTAGATTCCCACCTTACAACTGGGAAAACTGAACTTCAACAAGTTGAACTAGCTTATCAAAGTTTGCATAGCAAACTCATGGTGGAACTGGAAATCAAATGAAGATCTGTCTGACTTCAGACCCAGAACTTCACACTGACTAACCAAGCCCTTCAGAACACAGTTCATCTCCTTCAGACTGTGACCCAGCAACCCTGCGTCAGCTGGCTTTCCTGTCTCTCCTCTCTTTGCTTTATTGTCTCTTTTGTCTCAAAGTGTACCAGAAATGCCTTTCCCCTTCCCTGCTAATTGACATGTCCTTACCTATCCTTCCTGAGGAGACCTCCCTGACCATCCAAGCTAGGTCCCGTGCTGTTTTGCTGTCAGTAGCCCTTCTGTTTTTTAAGCATTTATCAGTGTATCTTTTCACCCCTACTGGACAAGGATGTTATAGAACAAAAGAAAATAATTTCCGTCTTTAGATTTCTAGCCTCGGACATGGTTCCTGACTTATAATTGGGGATCAGTTGATAGCCATCTATTAGTCAATAAATTTATAAAATATCAGAAGCCAACTATATTATGACTTAGAGTCAGTGTCATAGATCTATTTAAGGATCTGTTCCAAAAGATACATTTGTGTTACTTGGACCAGTTCTCTTAATTTTGATTTCTTTATTTTACAAAGTTTTTAATTTGTGAATTAGCATGACTGTTTGAATTGGATTTACCCTTACACTTTACCAGGCCTAATGCTGGGAAGTGAAAATGTCTTTTTTGAAGTTAAAGATGACAATGTCCAAGTAATTCAAAGGTTGTGTTGAGCTTAGAAAGAAAGGAATTTCTGAAATCCAGTTTTTCTTTGTCTTTATGTGGGGTTTGCTAGTGTTCTTTAAGTCTTGAATTTCCAAACTATTGTGTATTAGCCTACCTTTAAGAGTTGATCTCACTGGATAGAAATGAGGAACAAATAAGTGAGACCCAGTTATCTGAGGTTCTACTTTTTGTTTTTTGTCTCTCTCCAAACACCATAAGGCTCTTGTATTTGTTCTGATTGGTCCACGTCATGGCTATAAGGCAGAAATGATGAACAACGCCACCACAAATTTGATCATGCTGTGAATGGTGCTTCATTTAACTGGGTTTTGGGGAGATAAATAGCTTTTGGTTTATGCTCAGCAGTGTTTAAAATGCTCACCCGGATTATGCCTACTGTCTGGTACCTCATTTTCCTTACTCCCTGTGCCCCCCTCCCCCATTATTCTGTCATCAGTTGGACTTTCATGGATAGAAAACAGATGTTCCAATCAACCTAAATAAACCAAATAATGCATACACCAAGCTGAAGGTAGGCACATAAACCGCCATGCCAAGTCCTGCTATTCATATTGGACACAGAGTTGTCAAGAATAACAACAGTAATGGTGAAAATATATGGAGCAAACTAGGTCCCAGCCACAGTTCTTCTTACTCAGTCCTCACAGCAACCTGGTAAGCAACAGAGTATCACCATTCCAATCTTGTAGGTCAGGAAACTGAGGCACAGGAGGTTAAGTGATTTGACTGGCTTGCCAGACTTGACATCAAGCCCTCTAGTCCCAGAGCCCTGGCTCTGAACCATTGTGCCCTGAAGAGTTCAGCTACCTAGTAAATGGCCATCCACTTCTAATTCGAAAGCATTTTCTTATTTTTCTGGGTCTGTGAGGGTGGGAGGGTGAAGAGGGGATGGTAGCAGTGTCTAGGTGTGTGAAATCTCTTCATAGGTTAAAGACAAAGGTACACCCATTTTAGAATTTAATTTGGGTGAATTCTAAATGAGGTTTCATTCCAGGTCAAGACAGGGCTTCATCCTGCACTAAGGTCACAGATTCTTTTCAACTGTGCTGCTCCCCTTCAATTGTTAGGTGCATGGTTATTCCTTGGGCTTGCTTTACTGCTGCCATGACAGTTTTGAAGGACCCCAAATTCAGTCATGCTGTCTGGGAATACCTGGAATTTTGTAAGGAGTTGAAAAGAAAAGGCTGGTTTCTGCAACTGTGAGTTAGCACCCGTCTGGAGACCTGGGTGTGATGCCTCCACTCCCCTGCTCTAGCAGTGACAACGTATTTGAGAAACTTTTTTTCTATTTTCCCTAACTGTAAAGCAGTTTGGTGATAAGTACCTCACAAGATTGTTGTGAAAAATGTATTTTCAAAGTGTCAGACACAAAACAATTTCTCAATAATGATGGATCTCATATCCTTTACTCTTTACCAATGATTTTTAGCAAGTTTAAACTTGCTAAGGTATGTTGTGAGACTCCATTAATTTTATTGTCAATCCATGAATGTCACTCAAAACTCTTCAGTATTTTTCACCTTTAGTCCTACATAAGATG
This sequence comes from Sciurus vulgaris, assembly GCF_902686455.1. Classification (NCBI taxonomy): domain Eukaryota; kingdom Metazoa; phylum Chordata; class Mammalia; order Rodentia; family Sciuridae; genus Sciurus; species Sciurus vulgaris. The sequence continues at coordinate 48,105,598 of NC_136461.1, forward strand.
CAGAGAAATTGCCCATGATGAAACATGCTGCTGATGTTTAGGAGACGTCTTATGCTTTACTAGTTCATGACTTATGCCACAACCATTTATTCATTCAACAAATACAACAAAATTTTAGTGAGCTACTGCAGTATCAAGACTCAGTGTACAATTGTAATATTTTAATTTACAAAAGAAAACAGATTTGCTTATTCTCAATTTAGTCATCACCCAGTAGAAAGAGACAGTTTTGCAAACAAATAAATACAATGATAGCATCTGTAGTGTCAGGAAGTGGAGTACGAGGGGAGAAGGCTTGGTTCATTTTGCCTGGCTGGGAGGCTTAAGGCATGAGGAGGGAAGTGGTCCAGAAAGATTCTGATACTACAGCTGAGGCCTCAGCATGGAGTGCGTGCTCCCAGGTAGATTGTTGGGAGTTGAGGGGCAATAGTGGAAGGATCTTCTTGGCAGAGGGAGCATCATGAGCAAATGCCCAGCCACATGGACAAGCAGGGCACATCCAGGAGTGTGTAGATAAAACTCCACGAAGTCCTGTTTGTTCCAGGCACTGCTGCAGTTCCTGAAAGGAGGAGCTCCCATTTATTGAGAACTAGTATGTTCCCCTATACATCTCCCTTAATCCCCACAGCAATTTTGTAGGTAAATATTGCTACTGAGTTCTTCAGATATGGAAGTTGAGGTTCCACATCTGAGAGGCAAAGACCTTTGCCCCAGGGCATGTAAGTAGGCTTCAAGCCCAGTTCTAAGGAAATAGAGCAAATGAAATAATAGCAACAATCACAAGAACAAAATAAGAAACACAGCAAACATTTACATAGTATGAGCATGTTCTAAGCTGCACTAATACAAAATCTGTTAGCTCTAAGCAACTATTTAAATCAAAATTAGCTAAATTGAATGAAGTAGAAAAATTCAGTTCCTCTGTTGTGCTAGCCACCTTTCAGATGTTCAGTGGCTACATGTGACTGGTGAGTACTGTATTGGACAGTGCCAATATAAAACATTTCCACCGTCACAGATGGTTCTGTTGAATAACTAAGTACTTTATGTGTATTAACACATGTGATTTTTATAACAATCCTATGAGGAAGAGACTTATACAAATTGTAATATGTAGAAATTGAGACTTAATGAAGATGGGAAATGTAACCGACATTACATGATGAATGAGTCCTATTTTTTCATAATACCAAACCAGTATATTGTGTTCTTTGTAATATAAATGAGTATCACTCAAAATAATAGAAATAATAGAATACCATGTCTGCCAGTATATAGACTAGCCTTAGGTTTTCTGCAGAGCAAATGCCATTGCTATGATCCCTGCCCTGCTGGGACCTCACAATTGGCACAGGCTTTGCAAACACAGGGCTGATATCCCATGGATGCCAACCCCTCAGCCAGCTTAGTCAAGCAGCCCATCTGATAGACATTATCAGTGCATTCATTCCTTCAAAAGGCCGAATCAAGTCTCAAGTTGATAAAATCTTAAGTAATGTTCAAAATTCTTTTCATATTTTTTGTCGTCTTCCGAGCAGGTATCTGAGGTGGTTGTTTCAGGAGAATCTTTTTAAGATGCTACCACATTAGACAAGGTAACTAAAAATCCTGATGTGAATTCTCCTCCTGCTTCTTAGTGTCTAAATAAGTTTTATAAAGTTACTTCACCTCTCTGAAATTCAGTTTTTTCAACTGTGAACTGGAAATAAAACACATGTATCACAGGGTTTTTCTAAATATTAAATAAAGGGTGCAGTGTTTGAGGATGCTTTGCAAGTTATAAAGCACTTTATGAAGCTATAAAGTAGGAGATAATTATAACACAAATTTTAGAACTTAGGATGGTTTTCTTCTATATGACCCTGTAAAGTTTTCAAAGCTGCTCTGGCTTGATAAATTACAGGACAACATGCTCTCTTAATCATAACATTTGCAAAGTCCTTTTTCTTTTCTTTCATATAAATATAGTAGGCACTCAATAAATGTTTTGGAAGAAAGGAAATATGGTTGGATAGAAGGAAGAGAGAGAGGGAGACAGCATGCAAAGGAAATAAGAGCTGCTCATGAAGTTTTAAATTTTTCCTCTAAATTTGTTTTTAAATGTGAACAATATGTATGAACAATATAATATGTGAACAAGTCATTAAGCTTATTTTTCTGCTATTTGTTTCTCATTCAACAAGAATTTATTGAGCAACTATCATCAACTGGTTGTTGTGCAAGATTCAGAGAAAAGACTGTTGAATATGTCACTATTTTTTAGACCTATTTTTTCAGCTGCTAATTTTGCTCCTTAAACATTCTGAGGAATGCAGAATGAACTGATATTTGTACAGCACTATGAGGGGCCCCAGCAGTGTCAGGGCAGCACTTGTCAAAATCTCATCTTGAGAATTATTTCCCAATGTCCATGTGCAGGCTGTGAATCTTCTATGGAACATGAAATGTGTTTATTCAGAAAGGAGAAAGCCCCTCCCAACTTTTCTTACTTTTTCCTGCTTATTTGTGGGCCTGTTTTCTCATGGGTAGCCCCTCCGTGCTCTAGAGGGACACAGGAAAATGAGACTGTCAGCTCCTGGATTTATGTGAGATTCACAAGAGCATCCCCCATGTGTGGCTGTTGAATCAGGGGTGATGATAGGCAGAGTGGAGAGAATCTCCCATGAGGGTAACCTGGGCAAGGCCTGCCTCTTGCAGGTGCTATGCAGAACTGACTGTGGTTGTCTAAGTCTCGTTGGTACTGTAGAATCAGTATCTGAAGAGGAACTTTTTGTTCCTGTTTCCTGACAAGGAGGCACTGTATCTGATACATCAAAAGACACATTTTCTGTATCCTATACTGAGAATGGCTGAATAGCAACCACCACTTGTGATCCATTCTTCCATTGGAGAGATGAGGGAACTAGTTCTAACTTGTGGCAGAATTGGGGTTAAAACTCTGATTTTTTCTTACTTCAGTGCACTCATTATGTTCCATGGTGAACTGACATTTCCAAATATATTTCCTTTTCAGAAGACAATTATAACATCATAGAGTGAGGGAGTATAGAAAGAAAATGGGTTTTGGAGTAAGAGTGACAGGTCAGCTCTTGGCAATGCTTACTATATCTGCATGACCTTGGACCAGTTACTCTGGTCTTTGTTTTTACATCTGTTGAAGGGAATAAAGAATATTTACCTTTAGTGGATGGTGCAGAGATCAAATGAGAGAATATTTAAAGACTTAACACAGTATCCAGCCTATCTTAAGTGTCTGATATGCTTTCTAGAAACAAAGGAAAAATTCAGTTGACTTGAGAAAATGTTCATAGTTTTGTGATGGCAGTGATGGTGACGTGGCTACCATTGATCAAACATCTATGTTGGGTTTTGTTTTGGCGACAAACCTGCATTTTAATGGTGAAGAGCCAATACTTTGGAATCAGATTGACTGAATATGAATTGCAGTGCTGCTCCTTGGGAGCTGTGTGACCCTGCAGAAGTTTCTTTTCATCTCTAAGCTTCAGTTTCTTCATTGCTAAAACGCCAATAATAACAGTACCAATCACACTAGTAAGTTGTTTTAAGAATAAAAATGAGATGTCTAGGGAGAGCAGTTAAAATTAGCTTATATCTGAAGTTTCTTCTGTCCTAAAGTCCTTGTGTCCTGAATGGTGAATGTTTCACTCAGGGTCCAGCCAGAAAGGCATAAGCCATTCTAAATGCTGATAAAAGGACTCTCAGCTGTTTCTCCCTCTCAAGATGGCCCTCACCCTCCCTTGAATATGTATTCCTTCCTTTACCCCCAAAGCCTCTCACTCTTGAAAGAGCCCACATTCCTGAAATATCTCTGCTTTCCTAAATACATCTGTCTGTACCTCTAAAACAATAACAAGCACCACCACACTTATTATTATTACTCTTGTAAAAAAGAGAGAATTTTATACAGAAAGTGGTGATCAGATGATGGAGCAGAGAAATTAGAGAGCAGCTTCCACCACAGGTCAGCAGTCAAAGGAACAAGATGGTGTTCCCGTGGTTCGAGAGGAGTGTACCCCAGCAGACGCTGTATCTGTGACCGCCCTGATAGCAGAGCCTGAGTCAGAGGGAAGCAGCACTCCTGGGACCTTCACCTGAGACAAAGAGGAGGTCTGCCCAGGCCTCCAGCCCTCTGGCAGGACTGTCCTTGACTGAGTCTGGGAACTACAGTCTGCAGGGGCAAGCCCCGCCATGCTGAGCAGAGTAGGGGGCTTGTTCTGAAAGCAAATAGGGCCCAGGACTCTCACAGGTTCAATTCTCAGACCTCAACTGCCTGTTTGCTGTGATAACCAACATAGAAAGTTTGGAAGAGCTGTACTTCCCCCTACTGCTGGGCCTCTGAACAATAGCAGAGGTGCACAAGTTGCTATACCAGCAGGTAGAATTTGGAAGAAGCAATGAAAAAAATCTAGAAAGCTATCAGAAGACTGTGGCCCCTAGATTCCACTTTCTAGAAAGACCTGCTTGCTTGAGCAGCCAGTGCCTTCAGTATCCTGGAATTTGTGACCTGATGAGACACCCCCACCCTGCCTTTTACTTGGCTAACTTCTGTGGAACTCGGCATGGACTGAACACCTGGGGAAATTCTGGAGCCTCTATGTATACCCTCTCTCCATGTATACTGATCCCCTGCATTGAAGTGCTCTATTTGGAGTTCTCTTTTTCTCACCAGGCTGTGAGTACCCTGAGTGCAGGGCCTTGCCTTCTTTATCATTGAATCCCCAAGCATGTGCACTCTCACTTTCTGCCCTGAGCTAGCAACTGGGGTAGGTACTGGGCTGCTAAGCATGTGAGCAAGGCAGTACCAGCTTCCTGCAGCTTTTATTATAGAAGAGGAGCAGATGGCATGTGATGTCTCAAAACTACCGGTGCCTCTTCTGTTAGGGAAGTCCAGTCGTGCATGAAAACATTTAATAGTGAGACTGTATCAGGGATCATGGAAGCTCTGATAAAGTCACATCTGATTTAGGAGTAAATAGAAGCTAGCCTACCAGAAAGGTCAGGGAATGGCATCTGAAGCAGAGGGAAGAGCAGGTGCAGAAGAGCAAACAGCACTGGAGTCTGAGAGCAGAGTGGTCATGCATGAAGTGGTTGAGATCACCAGAATCTGTTCTCACTTCATCTCATGTCTGAACATCACCTTGAGCATCTTTCACCTGCCTGATGTTGTAGTTATGAACATTTGCATGTTTGTGGCCCCCACATCAGGCCTGGTGTATCATTTGCTGCATAGAAAGTACTTGTTGGGTATTTGCATAGATGAAGGTAGAATCACTTTAACTAACTGTAATTGTTTTTAGTTTCACATGTCTAGCAAGTATCAAGGAATATAGTCTGTGTGGAAAAGCCTGAGTTTCTACCACTTGTGAGAAACTCTGCTTCTGACGTTCTTTGAACAAGAATTCCCTCTCAGTCACCCTCTCCTTTACACTTTGAGCTCTGCAATAAGTATGCTGAAAAGATTCAGTCACGAAAAAACTCCTTTACTTTGCCTTGAGATTGACAAGTAATGCATTAAACCAGATTCCGTTCAGCTCTGTTCCTTACTACTAGTGCCACCTTGGGCAAATCACTGAACTGCTGCAGACCTTGGTTTCTTTTCTGGTGTCTGTCTCTAACATTAATAACATCCACTTGACAGTGTTAATATCAAATGAGACCACATAGGTAAATATACAGCATAGTGCCTGGTATTTAGTGAGCATAAAACAACAGACAGCCACTGCTTGTAATATGTAAATAGGTACAGTTAACTGTCAGTATTACAAGGTCAGATACCATACATGGACCAGAGCAAAGCAAGAACAGAATGAGTTTTCTAGTTTTCCTATGGTACACAAGTATGCCCTTTTGGTTTCTGTTTGAAATTGGTCCACACATGGGAGTCTTCCTCTATGTTATTTGACTTTTAAAAGGTGTTTTATGCTTGTTTTAGCTTTCTTTCTTTCCTTACTTTTTTTTAAAGAGGATTTTGTGGTTTTACTTTCTCACAGGAGTGATTGGAGCAGATGTGAGGGGTCACGGCCTCGTCTGTGAGGGACAGCCAGTGACGTCACGGCTGGCTGTCATCTGTGGAACGTCTTCTTGTCACATGGGGGTGAGTGCGGGGCACAAGGGCAAAGCCACTGTGTAGGGTGGGAGGCAGCCCAATGGGAGATACTGAGTAACTCGCTCCTTCTCTGTTCCTCTTCTTCCCTGTTTCCCTTCCTGCTCCCTCATGTGTGTTTGGCCAGAAGCCTGGTTCTCCTTTCTCCAACCTTGCTTATATTTGCCAGGACTTTTTCCAGGGGCCAAAATCTTAAAAAGCATGAAAAGGTTGTGTCTGCCTTTGTAGCCCACCCTGGCCATAGAACCCAGGCAAAAGGAGTGAAATTGGTCTATGAGGGCAAAGCCTCACTTCCCGAGACCCATTTCTTCTTCAGGGGCAGCTGACTCGTCCATGGCAAGGTGGGGGTGTCTGTTTTCCTTGGCTGCTGAGTTCTTTCTCCATCAATATAAATCCATCTCCCTGGGAGCGTCCTGATGATCTATAGAATTAGACTGTGTATCATGACTTCAAAAGAACACTGATAAGCAATTTTCACTTTGTTAATTTTTCTCCATGAATTAATGGAAAGGCTTTCTCCAAGATTGCAGTTAAAATTTAGTGCCTGCCCTAAAATTTATATCTTCTTTAAATGCAGGAGCCTGAAAGCATTCCATTTCGATAAGTACCCATTTCTACCATATTTTTATTTAAAAGTCATTACTCTGTTAAACTGAGATAGACGACTCCTTGGATTTTTCCCAGATGAGTACAATAGAGGAGGGGGGAAAGGGGGAGGAGCAGGGAGATGAGCCTGAGAGTAGAGTGGGACAGAGCCCAGAGCAGAACGTCTGCAGCTAGGGAAGAAATCATGTGCTATGTGAAACTGTTCAGTGACTGTAGGTACCACTGAGCCTCTTTTACTGGTAGATGCTTTGAGTAAATATCAATGCATTTACTTTCTTACTGATTCCTCCCCTTACCTCCTGGCTGTACTAAACTCTGCAGCATAGGATGGCATAGGCCCACCAGTCAATGTGATAAGAGTTGTAACAGATATTGTAATGTAATATGAAGAACCAAGTAGATTCAGATGGAACTTAGGATACTGACCATTTGCTTATACTCGGGCACTGTGCATTCTCCTGTGTTGTAAAGATGGCAGGCCCAACCAGATTGGTTTCCAGTCCCACTTTTCCCCCTTCCTAAATATGGGTGCTTAGGCAAAGAACTTCACCTCCCTCAGATTCTTCGCTTTCAATCTGTGGCGCCTGATGGCAGTCCCTCACGGTGCGAGGCTGGAACGCGGCTGTGTAAGTGCTCAGGCAGATGAGCCCTTCAGAAGGCTGGCTCTTGATGGTCAGCCCTGTTGCTATCAGGTAAGAAGGAGAGAGTGACTGACTGCCAAGAGGTATCCAGGGAGGGCTACAGATGGCCTCCTAAGGTGGCATTTGGACTGGACTTAAGGAAATACATTTCTTCATATTTGTTTTTTTGGACTCTAGGGGAGGCAGTAAATGGAACTTCCTTAACCAAGTTTGAAAGTTCCCACATCCTTCTTCCCCTTCAGCAACCCTGTGGTAAAGCTTAGCTGTCTTGGAAGAAGAGATCCACAGTCCTAAGATCTTTCAATGGGAAGAGTCCAAATAGCTATCCAGCTCTTACTTCCCTTGATGTGGGTCTACCCTTGTTCCCTTGTCTTGACCAATCACCAACTTAAACCTATGTAACTCATCCCTTATTTTCACTGGGACACGTTGAATCTGGCTTCTCCTGTCGAGTCTGAGTTCCAAGCATTTTTACCCCACACACTTCAGACTTCTGAGCAAAAGCAGATCTAAATGAATATGGGTGACTCTGTGAGGCTCCACTTCTCATCCTGTTTCTTCATGAGATGATACTGGCTTTTCCTGCTAGTAAGCATGGAAAAGTCCAGTAGTTTTCCCAAGGACATAAAGATATTAAGTTCCGGAACTAAGAACTCAAATTTTGCTCTACATGGTTCCAAAGTTCACACTCCACAATGCCCTGCCGTATTGTGCCTACTCACCACATGGTCACAGGAGTGGGGAGCAGGGGCACTGGGTCATCATGTGCACAGGAACTCCTGCTCATGCACTGGCCCTGTGACCACAGTGAGCCTCTTAACTTCTCTGAGACTCAGATTCTTCATCCATCAAGTTTGGGGAGTGGTGCCAGTTTTACAGGATTGTTGGATAACATGTATTAGATCCATCTGTACCAGGCACATAGGAGACCGTAATGGTGGGGATTCTTATAAAACATTCCCAGTGACATAAAATGCTCACATGAAGCAACTGTTTGGGCTTCAATGAATTTGATGGGCAGCTGCAGTTGGTTGCAATGAATAAGGGCCATAAAATGCCAGTTTATTATGTCGTGTCCTACTGGAAATAACAGCCCCCACCCCCACTCTGCTTTGTACTTGGGAGTGGGAAGGGACCTTCTGGGCCAAGGGGATTAATCACCAGCTTTAATGTTATGTCATGAGGGCGAGACTGTGGTCATGCTGGCAACAGAGAGTGCCTTTGATCTCCCTCAGGTGCTGGGAGCCAGCATACCAACAACAATCACACCTTTGTGAGGTCTAGGGGAGGTGCAGTTTAGAGAAACACTCCCAGGGAAACTCAAGGACCCCCTTTGTTGTGGTTATGGCAAATAAAACCACCACTGTCAGGAAAAATTGCCAAACAGAACTCAGGGACCAAAGGGGGCTGTGGGTTTTCCAAAAAGTGGTTTCAACATGACCTAAAGAATTCTTGCTGTCTGCTCACTTCTGGTATTTCCAACTCAGTGAGTTAATTGAGACAAAATTCCCAAGGACATTTTATTATTGATCCAAGTTGTCTCTTTTCTGGTCACCCAAAAGGAATGAATGAATGAATGAGCAGTAATTGAGTATTGGTAAATACTTTAAAGCTCCCTACCTCCAAGTTCCTGTTACCTCCAGGAATCTGGAGAAAAAGCCTGAGGTTGAACATAAGACGTACTAATCAGGCCTTTGATATTTTAGAAGATACAAGTGTGGGCTGTACATTCATCTTCCTCAGGGATGATTTAATTAACAAGGAAAAAATGCTGTTCTTTTTTTAACTCCATGAAAGCAGAGCTGCTTATTCAAACTTAATTACTACCAAGTCACCAAAACCCAGGATAACACACGGCAGGGGTTAGCCAGAGGTTGAAAAGTCACAGGGTCAGATGGAGATGATCCTTGTTGCTCCAGCACACCTCTCCTGGAGCTGTCAGGTCAGGTTGTAACTTGGCAGCTTGTCCTCCAACTAAGTGTCAGATGGGGGGCAAACCCTGTGGCGGAGGGTTTGATGAGGTAAGGCTTATGCAGAACAATGCTTGATGAGATTTGAGAAGTGTTGCTGCACCTTAAAGTGTATAGAAAATGAGGGTTTCTCAGTCTTAGGTGAACACAGAGCTAGTGATTCTCTGTCACTACATGGACACGGAATCTCTAAGACATGAACCCCTGTGCTAATCCTATTACTTACTATGAATTTAGGTAGATGCTTCATCTTTCAGTGCCTCAGTTTCTTTATTTGTTAAATGTGAGAAATAGTATTTTTCCATAAATTTATGTCAAAAATTAAATTGGATAATCTCTGTAAATAGCTTGGCATTGTACCTGGCACAAAATGCCAAATATAGTGTTGTTATTAAAGATGATTCATTAAGACTAGAATGATCCATGTTTTAATAGATTAAAATCAGAGACATCAGCCTGAACTCATATTTAGCTTAACATAGGAATTATTTACAGATACATGTATATACTTGGGTTAGTAACCATATATATATATATATTTACTCTTTCTATTAGGTAAGAGGACCTAGAAATAAGAACTTTCCAGAAGGCTGTGGTTACAAGTATATTTCATGCCCAGACCTTGGTTTCTAATATCCTGATCCAATAAAGAGAATCATGATGTCTTGGAGAAATGGTTGATTGTGGGATTGGGACACAGAAAACATAAGATAGCAATACCTGAGGCTCTGTTTTTTATAAGAAAAGAGGTTCATTTAGTTCACAGCTCTGGAGGTTGAAGGGCATGGTGCTGGCATTGGTGAAGCTCTGGTGAGGACTCCTTTGGCTGAGTCATCAAATGTTGAAATGTTATCATATTGAAAGGAGGGAGAGGGATAGGGGAGAAGAGAGATGGGTGAGAAAGAGAGAGAATGGAAACAAGAAGCAGAGCATGGGGCCAGTGGAACCTCCCAGTAGGCCCCACATCTTAAAGGTTTCACATTTCTTAACATTGCCACACTAAGAAACAAGCTCTCAATACATGAACCCTTGGGGGACACACTCAAACTATATTCAAATGATTACAAAGGTATAATATAGATTAGTCATAAAAGTGCAATGCTAAGTAATAGAAGCAAGACAAAAAAAGAGTAAAAACCATACAGTTCTGTTATTTTAAAACATAGGAGATGAAAACTAATATATAATGACAAAAAGCACATGGGTGGTGGATTACCTAGAATGGGGGAATGGGTATAATGAGGACCAAAAGAGTAGAATTAGAGAAGGGCACAGGAAAGATTTGGAGAGATGGATGTGTTTATCTTTATTGTGGTTATATTTTCATTGGGTGTGTGCTGTGTCAAGGCAACAAGTCAGACATAGATATGTACAGTTTATTAAATGTTAACTATAGCTAGAAAAAGCATTTTTTAAAAACCTAAAGATAATACTGGAGAAAAAATTAAAATAGCAATAGTATCTGCAATCATTTATACAGTGCATACTGTATCATAGACACTATTCTAAATGCATCCCTGAAATTATTTTTGAAACACTATACATTAGGTAATTAATAAATATTAGTTGGTACTTTTTCCTTTCTCACTTGATTCTGTAGCTGCTGAGACATATTTTATCTGACTCTTTTAGGTTTTTTTTCTTGTTTTAATAGTACCAACTTATATGTCAGGTGAAGCTGACTTGATTAGAGGGTCCATGATTCCTGTACTTTCTCTGGGCCCATCCTGTCCAGCACAGCACTAGATGCATAGTGGATGCTTAGTGGCCATGTTGTTGCATACCTTTTCCTAGGGAAGGGTGCAAGTGCTTATATTTTCTCAAATCTCATCTCACTCCTTCTCATCCATTAGGGTCATCATCATTCATCACCTTTTTCTGTTGAATGAGTTCTGATTGAGTGGGAGAAGCCCCCAGGTCTAAGGTGCCTATCCTCCCCATCACCACCTTCTGTCCTCTACCTCACCAGGGAATTCAGGCAGTTCATTTGGCCTCTCTGGGAAGGAAGATTTTATCTGGTTTCAGTGAGAAACCAGCCACTCTCTACTCTCTCCTTTCCTCCACCAAGATACGTATCTGGATGTTCCATCTTTCTCCCACTCCTCTCCCTCACCCTACCACCACCCTGTGCCTTGAAAGGTGGGCATGGTTTCCTCCCCCTGGAGCTCATAGGATGCACTTAGGTTTACTGGCTCCATGTCTTGACCTCAGTTCTGCTGGGAGTCTGCAACCCCAGCATCTCTGGGCTCCAGCCAGAGAGAAATATCCTTTCAAACTGGACCACATTGTTAAAGCTATGTTCTTTAGGTAATTTCTCTAATGGCACAATATAGCTGCCTCAGACCTTTCAGGGAAACATTCCCTTAAAACACAGGACCCTGGACAAGGTCTATTTTTTAGAAGAGTCAAGGATACTCAACATCATTAGTTGAAAGGGGAATGCATATTAAACCACAGTGAGATCTAGTGTATACTTACCAGAATAGGTGAAGCCATGGGGAGAACATGGGGAACTAGAACTCTCACACAACACTGGCGGGAAGTGAAATGGTGCAAACACTTTGGAAAGCAGTTTCACATTTTTTCAAAGAGTTATACTGCTATGCCATCCAGTCATTCCATTGCTACAGAAGCTGGGCAGGGCTCTCTGGCCCCACGTTTCTGTAAGCCCACCAGGAACACAACAAAGCCTCTCAGAAGGTAAGAAACAAGAACTTATGGCATGACAGCATCAGGCAGTTCAGTCACACAATTGCATTCACATGGGAACTGAGCTCTTCACCAGGTTATACCGTGAAGCACACCAGAAGAAAACATAAGACTGGTTGAAAAGTATCACAGCATCCAGTTGCCAAAATTATGTTTGGTTGGGATTTTTAACCAGCTTTATATGGAGCCACACAAAGACCAAGGCATAATTCTGTTGATTAAGGGAATACATAACTGAAGGTTGCTTTTGAATGATTCATCAGCTGTCCAGTGTTACTTCACATAGACCAGTCTCAGGAACTCCATGACTTATGCTCCTATTATTAACTGAATGTTCCTCAGGTTTCCATACAACCCCTAGCTGTGAAATTTGCCATTATCTTGGAAGACAAGGCTAGAGTTCGTGGGCATTAGGGACATGACCCATGAATAAAAGGGAAGCCCACAAAAAGAATATTTATTTTTCATGGACCTGTCTACCCTGATCAACTCACTGTGAAGGTGGTTCTGAGAACTAAATTGCATAGCTTCACACTCCCATTTAAATCCCCTGACAAGGCTCCTGAATTCTAGCTGTGCACAGGAGAGCTTGCATGATCTGGTCTTACCCACCTGCCACCTCATTCCTCGTCTTCTACCATATGTCCTAGCAGGTGCCTCCACACACCCTTATCTGAATTCCCTGAAGCAAGACATGCTTTAGAATAAAGAATGAGCACATTTTAGACAGTCGTGTGTGTATGTGTGTGTGTGTGGTTAATACTCATAGCCAAACACATGAGTATTTCTACAGTAAAATGTAGGAATATTCACACCAAGCAGGTTAAGTAATACTTAAATGTCTTGATCTGTTCCATTCAGTTTTTACCATCAAATGAATCATTAAAAACTGTTCATATTTGGAATATTTCACATGGAGGAAGTATATAAAACTTGTAGTTGTTCTTCTTGGAAAGAACTTATGCTTTCCCACTAGGCTGGCTTTAGGCATGTTGTTTTCTCTGCCAGAATGAACACATCTCCCCTCTATCTGTTGAGTAGCATCATTATGAAAATCATTGTCCTTACAACACACACACACTGAGCACTTGCTATGTCATTTGTTACTCCCAGCAAAGTCTATGGAGTGTTTCTCATTGTATTATGATCCCAGCATTCAGATGAGAAAACTGAGGCTTGGAGAGGTCACAGAGCTAAGAAGTGGTGCACAGCTGAGGTCAAACCAAAGTACAGGAACCTCAGATCCTGTGCTATTAGTCATTATGCTGTCATTAGTGTGTGTCTTCCCCCAAATCCTGCAACAGGTGTCACCTCCTTGAATCCGCTTCCCTACCTGTGCCATGCTGAGTGGATTGTACCACCTCGGGCCTTCATAGCCCTCTAGTGCAGCATCTTTCATTCTCGATTTTCCCACAAGCCTTAACTCCTTGAGGAGTTGGGGAAAAGTCTACTTTAATGCTTCATCTCTAGGGCTTATACTAAACTTCTGCATGACTTTATAATCAAGTTAACCTAAAGAGATATGGCAGTGTATCCTTACTGAAATAGATAGTAAACAGTACATCACAAGTTTAAGGATATAAAATTTGAATCTAAAAAAGAGAAATACTCAAAAAGGAAAAAGCTACTTAAGTTTATGCATGGTTTGTAAAGAAGAGAAATTTACTGGGACAACAGTTTAAAATGAACTAGGAACATGTCATCTGTATATTTAAGAATAATGATGGCTGGATTTATTGAATATTTAGCACATGATAGTTTTTTTCCTGGGCAGTATATATATACAATTTATAATTTCCACAACAAATATTTGAGACTAATTTTAGAATCCCTAAATAGACAAAAAATTATAGCTGTATAAGAAAGAAAAAGATGCAGTAACCATGTTTTATATCAGAATAAAAAATAATATTAATATACTCAGATTAACTAAAAGTTAAACATTATTGGAGGATGTTAGCATAACAGAATACCTCAACAGATTACCTTTCCTTCTTAAGAGGTGATGGAATTGAGGTCAGAGAGATTGTAGGCTTTTACATGGTCTTTTATATCCATCTTTTGAAAGTGTTAACTTGGTGCCAAAAACATACTCCACTGCTGACCTCAGGACTGGGTCTAATGTTGAGCTGTGCTTTTTAAAGAAGTTTCTGGAACCTGGAAGGAACCACATTATCCATAGCTTTAATGTTTAAGAGAAATAGGACCCACAAGCAAAGCTGGGGAAGATTGAGAGATGGAGTAGCTCTGAGTGCCTATGAGAAACCTTAGGTGGTGGTTTAATTATTTTCTTATTTACAACAGATTTTGTGATCATGAAAGGACATTTTCATGGTGCCTTAGAGTATATAAAATACCTTATGGAATTTAATGCTCAGAATAAACAAAGTGAGATTGTCAGAGCAATGTTGTTTTCTTTTCTCAAATGAAGCTCAAAGAAGCTAAGCGATTTGTCCCGTGTCCCACAGCTAATAGTGATAGGGCTGAGACTTGGATACATACCCAGTCAAACCCCGAGCCAGTTCTCTTGCACTCTTAGTTGGTTCATCTTTCTTTGCTTGAATGGAAGAATCCCATAGCTAGTCAAAGTTTGGTGCTTTACAGGAAGGGCTCCTGGGTCCATGTCATCAGTTGCCATTGTGACTAAATTCTTCATTGAGCTGCAAGCCAGTGGTTCTCAAATAGTGTGCATGAAAAGAACCTGGGGATTTCCTTATTTTTTTTTTTCAGTCTGAATCATGATTTTAATTTTTCTTAATTATTAATTTGATTCATTGTATACAAATGGGGTACAACTTTCATTTCTCTGGTTGTACACAAAGTAGAGTCACACCATTTGTGTAATCATACATGTTCATAGGATAATGATGTTTGTCTCATTCTATTATCTTTCCTTCTTCCTGCCCCCACCAGGCCCCTCATTTTCCTCTACGCAGTCCATCCTTCCTCCATTCTTGCCTTACCCCCGCCCCATTATGTATCATCATCCTTTTATTAGAGAAAACATTCAGCCTTTGTTTTTTGGGGATTGGCTTTTTTTGCTTAGCATGATATTCTCCAACTCCATCCACTTACCTGCAAATGCCATAATTTTATTCTTTATGACTGAATATCAACAATACAACATATCAAAATCTCTGGGGTGCTATGAAAGCAGTACTAAGAGGAAAATTCTTTGCATGGAGCACATTCAATAAAAGAAGAAAAAGTCAACAAGTAAATGACCTAACTTTACAGCTTGAAGTCCTAGAAAAAGAACAGATCAACACCAAAAGTAGAAGACAAAAAATCATTAAAATCAGAGCTGAAATCAATGAAATTGAAACAAAAGAAACAACTCAAAAAATTAACAAAACAAAAAGTTGGTTCTTTGAAATAATAAACAAAATTGATAAACCCTTGGCCACACTAATGAAGGAGAGAAAACTCAAATTACTAAAATACATGATGAAAAAGGAAATATCATAATAGATACTATTGAAATGCAAAACATAAAACATGATTAGAAGCTATTTTGATAATCTATACTCCCAACAAAATAGAAAATTTCAAAGACGACAATAGGTTTCTAGAGACATATGATCCACCCAACTGAATCTGGAGGACATACACAGTTTAAATAGATCAATTTTAAGAATTAAATAGAAGATACCATCAAAAGCCTACCAACAAAGAAAAGTCCAGGACCAGATACATTCTCAGTCAAGTTCTACAAGACCTTCAAAGAAGAACTCATTCTAATACTCCTCAAAGTATTCCATGAAATAGAAAAGGAGAGAACCTTTCCAGGCTCATTCTATGAAGCTAGTATCACCCTGATACCAAAACCAGACAAAGACACATCGAGGAAAGAAGACTTCAGACCAATATCCCTAATGAACATCGATGCAAAAATTCTTAACAGAATTTTAACAAATTGCATACAAAAACATATAAAAAGGTAGTGCATGACAATCAAGTGGGTTTCACCTCAGGGATGCAAGGTTGTTTCAACATCCAGAAATCAATAAATGTAATTCACTACATCAATAGACTTAAAATTAAGAATCATATGATAATTTCAACAGATGCAGAAAAAGCATTTTGTAAAATACAGCACCCTTTCATGCTCAAAGCACTAGAAAAAATAGGGATCTCCTTTTAAAAATGCAGTCCCTCAAGCCCCAGTCCTATGGGTACTAATTCAACTTGAGTCTTGCTGGGAAATAATGTCTTTAATTTAATTTAATTTTACTTATTTACTTACTGACTTACTTATTTACTTGGTGCTGTGGATTGAACCCATGGCCTTGAACATGCTGAGCTACACCCTCCATTCCCAGAATCTGTAATTTTGATGTGTATCCAGGTGATTCTAATTAAGGATTTTCAGGAAAACTGCTGTAAGTGTCTTCAGAGTAGTGATTACATCTGTCCATCATTGTCTCCTCAGTGCCTAGCAAAGCACCATATACATAAATAATAGTCTAAATTTGTACTTGATGACTGTAAAAGAGAAGTAAATAATGAAAAATGAAATATAAAAATTAATCTAATATCAAGGAAATGAAGTTGGAGAGTCAGGTGATCCCTGAAGGGTTTGGGACACAGGGGAAAGTCCCTTGAATCTCCATCCTTTCAAAGAAGGTGTCTCTTGGAAGGCCTAGGTACAGACATTCTGAGAAGCTGTGGCTTGCACAGAGTACCTGGTGGAATCTGCTGACAATTAGAGATTGTGGATTTTTTTAATTTTCTCATGAAACAGGAGAGACCCTGTCTGAGCTCTGTACAGACAAACCCAGAAACCAAAGCAGACACACCAGGACACAACAGGAAACCACAAAGGCCTAAGATCTTTCAGGGTAAATAGGAAGTCAGAGTTTACTTTTGAACCCACAGTGCTGCTGAGCTGAAGTTCAGCATTAAACCCAGCTGTCTGCCCAACTCCTCCTTGAGCCTGGGCACCCATGAAAGATGATGCCACCTGGGTAAAAGCATTTAATAGTGTTTGTTCTGATCAGGATTTGGAGTGAGCTTCTTTTGTTTGTGCTGGTGGATAATTTAGGACACAGGTGCAGTTGGATATGAAAGCATTAATTGGTCTCTTCGGTTTCCCAGCAGTGATATTTGAAACCCCATCTTCCTCCACAAAGAAATCTTAATCCACATATATTCATAAAGCTTTTGCCATTGACAACCCTCTCTCATGTATTGCATCTGTGGACATTTGGACCCAGGTGCATAGTAGTGTAACATTGACAACACTTAATTTGTACCCTGTGTTCACTAGCTTGACATCTATAATCTCAGTTGATTGCTACTAGTAATTATTAAGTTGGAAAGTAATAAGTAGGATATAAATGATCATCCCCATTGTGTGGTAAGGATAATGTAGAGTAGAGATGACATGGATTTTGGTCTCAGATACCTAGATCTATGTTCACATCCAGAATATTTAAGCTTTCTTACCCACATCTCACCTTTTATTCAGTCAGCTGTTTTGAGAATCTACTGTGAGCCCAGCACTAGACTGAAAATGGTGAGCAGAAGCAGACGCAGACCTCACAGTCTAGTGCAGGAGATGGACACCAAACCGACAATCACAAACATGTATATAGTAACTGCAGACCTTGACAACTGCTTTGCTTCTGTGCACTGCTGCTGGAAGTATGAATTGGTGCAATCACTTTGGAAAACAAACAGGCTCGACACTCCACCGATTCCATGCCTAGGTAAAAACCTAGAAAAACTATTGCACCTATGCATCAGTGTGTGCCTAGGGAGGACTCATAGTGTCATTCTTCATAATAGTCCCAAGTTTCCATCAGTAGTAGAATGAGTAACTGAATCTCATTGCATCCTTGCAATGGCATACATGTTTAAATGAAGAAATTATATCTTCATATAACATAGATATATCAAACAATTTTAATTGAAAGTAACAAGGAATGAAAGAAATATGAACAGAATTATTTGATTCATAGGAAATTCAAAAAAAGAAGCAAAAGAGTTAGTATATTTTAGGAATATAGTGCCTGAAGGCACTAAGCCTAGAAAGATAAGCAAGAGAATGATTGTCAGATATCAGTACCCTAGGGTGATGGCTACTGAGGGAAAGGATACTTTCAGGAGGGGCTTTGGAAAAGTGGCAATTATTGGTACAGGACACTTAGACTTACCAGTCTTTAAAATGTACCCATGTTTTCTACATTCCTCTGTGTGTATGGTACAGGGATGTATATAGAGAGGACTCACCATGGGAGCATAAAGCCATGCATCTGGTACAGCTTGGCAGACCAGGAAGGGTCCTGTAAGACCCTTGTGCTGAGAGATTTTGACTAAGTGACTTAGCAGAGTCATCGGGGGACTGGGGAGGTTGTATGTGGCCGTGGTTGGTGACTGGATAAAAATGGTAGGGAGAAGAGTACAGCAAGGTAATGGGAGGGAAATTGGCAACTGTGGGGTGGGGCAGGAGAGAAAGGGGGTGCAAGGGAAAGGGGGTGCAAGTTAAAGGTGGAAAAGCAAAGCGGGGGAGAACATGCTGGGCTCGTAAGCCTTATGAAGAAGTTTGCTTTTTCAAGAGAAACTTAAAGGTTTCAAGAATAATATGTTACAAAGTTGGATTTACAAAACTGATTGGAGGGATGCCAGAGTGGATGTCAGGAGACCAGAGAGAGGGACTTAGGGAGTCCAGGAAAGAGAGGGTGTTATGGTAGCTTACCTGAGATATGGTGAGGGAGACAGAAAGAAGCAGAGACCTTTGAAAGATGCACAAAAGATTAAATCAATAGCACTTTCTTGGCAAAGAAGACCACTGAGGTTGCAGAGCAGATGCAGTTGAGACTTCTTAGCTGTCTTGCCCCATCTTCTGGGATAAGCCATGTGAGCAGAGAGATGAGAGAGAGCAGCAGGCTCACAAGGCATTTCCAGGACAGATGGAATTTACAGGGAGAAACTTTTCTGCAAACACCATCCACTGAAGTTTTATGTGAAATGCTTTATATGTTTTGCCCTTGGCTCTTATTGAAGGTCTTCCAAAGGAGTAGTCATGTGGACACAAGTGTCATCCTGTCCAAAATGCCTAACCTGAATCTAATCATGAGGAAATGTCAGAAATCCAAATTGAGGGAGCCTCTGAAAACCAATCTGCCTCTTTAAAAATGCTAAGTTCATAAAAGATAAAGACAGATGCAAAGAGGTTCCAGATTAAAGGAGGTCAAAGAGATGTAACAACTGAAGGGCATATGTGACATTGAATTGCATCCTAGTCTAGAGAATCTTTTATTAAATTCTTACTATAAAGAATATTAATGGAAAATGAAAGAAATTTTAATAAGGTCTGTAGAGTAGATAATAGAATTGCATCAATGCTTATTTCCTGACAGAATAATTGTATTATGGTTATGTAAGAGAATATCCTTGTTCTTATAGGATTCTCATTGAAGTATTTAGGAGTAAATGGGCATTATATCTGCAACATACTCTGAAATCCATCATAAAAATATGCACATACATACATGTGTGTGTTTGTATAACACAAACGGAATGCTTCTGCAAAACACTAGAGGAATCTGGGTGAGGATATACAGGAATTCCTGGTACTATTCCTGGTACTATAAACTTTCTGTATGTGTGAAATCATTTTTTATCATAAAGTTTAAAAATATCAAAAAAGGAAAGAAAGTAGAAAGAGAGGAAGGAGAGGGACAGTCAGGAGGAAGGAAGGCAGAAGCAGCAGGCCATGTAAAGTTCAAGCCTGAGTTTGGTATCACCATTTTGGTGGGTTAATGTGTCACTTATGGTACCCCTTATAAAATCCCATTTGAGAATTTGTTTTAGAATTCATTGCTTGTAAAAGTATTGTCTAATCTGAACTGATAGCTTTTTTTTTTAGTATTAAAAACTATATAACTGATCACATTTTTCTTTTATCGTTGGAAGCCAAAAAGCTATGGTTGCTGCTATAACAAATTTTCCCAGACTTTGAGGCTTAAAGTAACACATATGTATTTCCTTATAACTCTGGAGGCTAGCAGTCCAAAAATTGGTTTCACTGAGCTGAAAATTTCTTCCATTTTCCATTCAACTCCCTCTGGAGTTTTCAGAGCTTACAGTTGGGGGGGGGGGGCTGCTGGTGTTCCTGACTTGTGGCTGTACCACAGCAAGCTTAGCTTAGCCTCTGTGGTCATGTCTCCCTCTGCTTCTCTCCTATCAGGACAGTTATGACTACATGTAGGCCCACCTAGATAGTCCAGAATTATCTCAGCATCTCAAAATCCTTAACTTCATTGCATTGACAAGTCCCTTTCTTGTCATACATGGTAAGAGTCATAGACTAACTACAGAGTTCGGTGATCCAATATTTGGATGGCTAAGTAAATGCTTCTGTAAAGTCCCAACATCTTATATTTTGATTAGGAAAAAAAGCAGTCCAGGCAGAGAGGCCAGTATGAATTGTACCTATGAGACTGTACCATCTGCAGATTTTCTCTCTTTTTTCTCTATGCCTTTTTCTTGTTGTTACTACTGCTGAATTTTGTCTAGTTGTGTTTGCCAGAGCCTGCAGAATTATGTTGAACACTTTTGGTGATAAAAAAACATTCTCTTGTTCCTGATCTTAAAAGAGATGTATCTAAAATTTCTCTAGTAAGTGTGATATGCATTAGAGAGTTGGGAGATAGATTAGACACTTAGGGAGATAGATATTCTTTAAGAAATTGAGACAATGATTTTCCTGTCTTGAAACATGGGGCCAGTAGTCCATCTTGAATAACTGCTGAGGATTGCCTCATTAGATAGCCCCATTCCATGGCTAGAGAGTTCTATCACTAGACCCTGAACTTCTTTAGGATAGGGATGCTTGATACCCTTTGCATCCCCAGTGTGTAGCACAAAATCTGGGACCTAGTTGGGCATTCAGTATTTATTCAACAAATGAATGCAAGTTGCTTCATAAATATTTGTTGAAAACTAGCAAGTTCATTTTTAAAGTGAGTCCAAACCTAGCTCTTTTCCCCCTTATTTGATGAGTATCTCTCACTGTGCTACTATTCATATTTCCTTCCAGCCTTTGGCCCAGTCAGCTTGTCATTTAACAAGCACAGGATAAATGAATGAGTCAACCATAGAACATTCTACTGCTGGCCATTAGACTCACCCTGGAGATGCTGAACTTTATCTGAACTGAAGCCAAGTGGTTAAAGATGATTTAATCAGGACAAAAATAAAATATCATCTTTAATGGAATAATTGCTTATTTAATTTTCTCCTTAAACTTGGACATTTATCTCATGCCGCTGTCTCAGTTTATATATGTTGTCCATGAAGCATTGAAACTTATTATACTGGGTTAGGACAGAAGTACTCACCAAGACTTGTCTTAGTGAGGAACTAATACCAAATTGGAAACAGGTTTATCTGTAAAAAGTGCCTGTGGAGGGACACATGTAGATGTATGTACTGATGAGTAGTGAAGAAGATTGGTTATTATAAGACAAGTAAGATAGGAATATCTTAGTAGTTTTAAATACTTTTTGATGGTTCTAATTTATATATGTATGTCTCATTTCAAAAGGTGTTTCATTTAATAAGTGCACTTGAGTAATATTAGAAGGTCCAATATCCAGAAACTGATTACTTTTTCCTGACTTGGGACTCTGCCCAGAAAGACTTTGATGACCACCGCACCCCCCACCAGTGCCTAGAGGGGAAAGGTTAATTTATTTAGTCTTCTGTCCACCTCTTCTCCCACCATATACCATCTCTACTCCAGCTACATGTAACAGGATCTTGCAATAGGGATCTTCCTGGCTTGGAGTTTTGAAGAGGCCCCAGAGACCAGACCACCTGTGCAGTGTTTGCTAAGAGCTTGTAAAACTTGTCTTAAAAGCCACCCTGGGGATGTAAAATGGAGGTGGAAAAATCAGAGGTGAGATCCAGAAAGAGGAAAAGATTGATTGTAGTATCTGAGATAGTAGAGCAAAACACGAGAGCTCCTTTGGCAGCAGAATCTATACCCACCAAAGATGAGGACAAGGTGTGTGTGTGTGTCCAGCACAGGGAGCTGGGGATGTGTTAAAAGGGACCCCACTCAAGAAGATAGGGGAGTGGTATGATCCCACCTGAAGAGGTGCACACCACCTAGAGGGCTGAGAGGGAAAGCAGGTTAAGCAGACCACTGCTGGGAGGGATAGCCAGCTTCAAACATGCCACTCTGGGGTGGGGAGGTCTCCAGTGGGGAAATTGCAGTCATTCAACAGAAGCTCATTATGGAGCATCCGTTTTTTGTTGTTGTTTTGGTACTGAGATTGAACTCAGGAGCACTCAACCACTCAGCCACGTCCCCAGCCCTATTTTGTATTTTATTTAGAGACAGAGTCTCATGAGTTGCTTAGCACCTTGCCATTGCTGAGGCTGGCTTTGAATAGAGATCCTCCTGCCTCAGACTCCCAAGCCACTGGGATTATAGGCATGCACCACTGTGCCTGGCAGAGGATCAGTTTTAGACACATATCACACTCTGAGGACAGATTGAAGCCAGATCACAATCATACCATTCAGTAAGATCTTCCTAGTAAGACTGCCCAATCTGCGAGTAGCCCAAAGCAGCAGCCAGCTGTCCAGCAGAGGGAAAGTAGTGTGAGGAAAGAGAGAAGAAGCCTCTCTCTGCAGGAGCTCTCCAAGCCAGCAATGCCTGTTACTGTCACAGAAGAAGCGCTCAACTAGAGGAGAAGGGAGCTGTGATGTTACAATGGAGTATGCACATTTAATGCTTGAATGTACCCAAGGACCTTTTATTATGTAAAAGTGTAGAAAGACTATGGATACCTGAAATTTCATCCCAGGAGAAGGGAAGAACAGTTCTTGGAACAAATGCAACATGAGGAAAGAAGAGAATAAAGCTTTCTTTTCCCTGCATGCCCCTTACTGTACAGGTTCTGCAGTTGACTAAGACAACAAGGTTGTCCAGCCACCCTCCCTCTCCTCCCCCTCCCTCTCTACTTAATCATGTAAAACTACAACATGATCCAACAACTCCCCTCTAAAGAATGAGGGGAGAGAGAAGGGAAGACCTTCTACACCCACATCCCACTCCTCTTTCATTTGCTGGTTCAGGGAAAAGCACATCTCCTCCTTTCTCATGACCATAGAAAGTGAGCAGTTTTTCTCTCACTTGACCTAGAAGTTGAAATGCCTCTGATTGTTTGTATTATAAAGTTAAATGGTGGTGGTCAGTAATGTGTTTGATAAACTTTCCATCTAATTTATACATGGGGGAAATGACTTAGGCTGTTAAACACATAAAATCATTTCATATCTTCCTGAAATGGTTCAGGAAATGAGGCCCATCACTCACCTTAGCTCTGGGATGCCCCAGTAAGATCCCTATTAGGTTTTTGACTAAGATAGTAATATTTCATAGCAAAACTTGGAAAATTAAAAACTTGCAGATGGAATAATACTTTTTCTCATTTCTTTTTTACTTTTTCTCCTTTTGCTTGAAGAAGAATTTCATTAGGATTCCTAGTTAAGAACCTCCTTATTGGACAAAGTTGGACCAAAAGATCAAATTATCTCACAAGTTCTGTGGAGCAGAATCTATCTAGTATCTCAGACAGCATGTTTATAAACTATTGGTCACCATCTTAAGTAACACCTTTCTCTGTAGCTTGGCCTAAGTGTCTTAGGACCTTAAGCAAAAAGAATCTCATCTCCCTTTTTATTGCCATAGCACTTCATTCCTATGTCTTTTAATGTACTTATGACATTTTATTTTTTAAATTTTTTCTCTGTCCTTGCCACCAGGTCATGAGCTTTAGAAGGCTGTAAGTGTGGCTCATTCATCTCTACATACCCAACATCTGGCAAGTAATAAATATATGATAAAAATGCAAAGAACATACTGAGCCATACTCTGCCTCTCCAATTAAGAGTCAGAGTCAGTGGACACTTATTGCATAGCTGCTATGGGCCAGGTATTTTAAAATATTTGTTGTCCTTTAATCCTTACAGTGACCCCAGTAAGCATTACTATTCCTGAGTTATTGATGAGAAGGTATGTATGGTTACCTAGATGCATGGTCAGTAAGCAGCAGACCTGTCTTTGAACTCAAGTCTCTTAGAGCCAGATTCTGTATGCTTTCTCTTCTATGAGTACTTAAATGATCTTTTAGGCACCCCTTTATTATGTTTAGCTAGCGACTCTGTAGTAACAAGAAAAATAATGCTATGACTATGATCATCCATTTGGTGAACTCTCAGAATGGGAGACCCAGAAGGAACTTTAAAGATCATCTAATTCAATACTCTCATTTACAGATGAAAAAATTGAGTCCCAGAGAGAAAAAAGGTCTGGATTGACATCTCTCCTACCAGTTAGAATTGCCATTCTTCTCTCTTCTGTGGTCCTCAGGGTGATTACCTCTAAATACTTAGCAGCATGGTGATCCCTGCACAATGTGGCCCAGGTTGACTCTTGATTTCAGGTTGCACCGTTTCCCACATATTCTCTCTCATCCAGCCATACATTAGAGCCTGTGTCACTCTCTGCTTCCTCTCCCTCTGCCTGCAGTACCCTCCCCTCCACCTTTTCTTACTCTTCTTCTGTCTGACTCCTTCTCAGACCTCACATCTTAGCTCAGATGTCTGCAACCCTCTTCCTAGATATTTCTATAGATTAGGTGGAGCATCTGTGTGTTCTTAGGGTACAAAGCTCTATCATGGTGTGCTTCCCCCATGCTAATTTTTAGTTACCTCCTTATGTCTTCCTGGTTCACATGGCCATGAATTCCTTGAGGGCAGGTATCATGGACCATTCATTTCTGAATCATTAGCACCTCACGTACCTCTGACACAAAATTGACTTTCAGTGAATTTTGAATGAAACAGCCAGTCATCTGGATTCAGGTCTGCAAAGCAATGAACATTGGAGATGAGGTGGTAGTGGTGAATGCTCATTGTGTGTGTGCGTGTGTGTGTGTGTGTATGCATTTTGAAGAGAGTCTTAAAGGCTTTCCATACTGGAGGATCTGAAGAATACATATTGGTGTCTCTAATGTTTGGATGCTGTCCTTGACCTGAAGCAGTAACATTTGTATGAAGGTCTGGTGTGGGACATGGATAAGCCTCCTCACCTAAAGTTAATGATCTCATAATATCTATTCCTTGCCACTAAGGAAAAAATGCTTTCATGTCCCTTTATGCTATGTATAAACAGAGCCATAGCATCTTTCTTACCAGAATCAAAACTTTAAATGAATGAGACTGTGTTATATGATCCTTCTGGAAACCAGTAGAATTATGGCTTTGGGGAAATACAGGGTATTTCTGACTTCTCTGAAACTCTAGATGTTCCTTCTCAATATTATACCAACAGAAAACTTCACTGGCCTTAGGCACAAAAGTCTCTTACTTTTGACACTGACACTTTCTATCTAGGTGAACTAGAGTGATTCATTTGACTTCTTAGGTTCTCCATCTTTTCATAAAAAAGGAAGGAAGGAAGGAAGGAAGGAAGGAAGGAAGGAAGGAAGGAAGGAAGGAAGGAAGGGAGGAAGGTATTTTCTATTCCTTGAGGTATCTCAAGAATGAGCTTAAGTAATGATCATGAAAGCTATATGGAAATGCTCTACAGCATATAGACTTCTCAGGGACATTGACATTGGCTGGAAAGAGGGCAATTTAATGGGGTCACACTTGATATGGGACATTTCCTCAATGGAAGAACATTCTGGTGCTTTTGGTTCCATGAAACATGCCCTTCTACAAGATGTTAGGCCAGGCTGATGCCTGACCAGAGTCCAACTCTAGAAGTACACCTCACTAAGACTTCGGAGCTACAAGAGCTTGTGGATGGAGCACACCTAGGCTAAAGGTGTCAAGGAGGGTCTATATTCAAATGCATACCCTCAAGATAATACATGTCATGGGCGAGATAAAGGAGGGACCAGAACCTTGCTCAGGCATCAAGTAAAGCTGGGCACAAGAAGGTCTGGAGCTCCCAGCACAGTGCCCCTTTCCTCTGAAGTGTCCAGGGCTCACCACTGATGTGTTGGCATCTGTTGCAGGTTGGTTGGGTGGCTTAAAAGTCCAAGATCATATTAGCAGCTTCAGTACTTTCAAAGCATGGAGAGGCAAAAGGTGATGGAGAGATAGATTTGAGGAAAAGTAAATAGAATGCGGTAAGTCAGGGAAGGGCTTTCAAAAAAGAAAAAAAAAAAAAAACATGTTTAAGGCAAAACCTCTTTCCCTCTGCATGGAATTTCTGAGCTAGAAAGAGAAGAAACCACACAAAGTAAAACACCATGGAGCTGCTACAGAGCTCCAAGGCTGAAGAGGGCCAGCAAAACCCAGCTGGTGACAGTTATGCAGCCTGTGAACTGTGAGGCAGCAGAACAGACAATGAACATTTCTTATTACATTTGCTTGCAAATCAAAACAAACTGAACTGAACCACTGTGCACATTGGCCCTGGTAATCCTGAATACATGCCCCAGGGGTTCGGCCGTGGGTTGGTAGACCTCTAGCTGCAAAACAACCAAAACACAATGGGGATTATTTTCCTCCTACCTTTAAAAAACAATCCCCACACCTTAGCATATCATGAAAGATCCTTTAGAGCTGACCACTGCCTGCCCTTCTACTAGTAGGTTCAACATTTCATTTTTACATCTACTCCTTAGTTGCCTAACCTTGGGAAAGTCATATAACAGAGCCTCAGTTTTCTCTTCTGTAAAGTGGGGACAAAGATTTCTATCTTACAGGCCTGTAATAATTATAATGTGAGATGGTATTTATGTGATTTTTCTTGTCACTGTATAGTCCACATTCTGACCACACCATGACTCATTGTCCAAGGTGTCCTCATACTAAGACCTGATACCTTTATTGAGGTGCTTATCAGAGTTACTTGCCATTCTTGGATTAACTGTAAGAATACCCACCCTGCTGAAAACTGTTTCCCCTGGGCTTGACACATAGTAGGTACTCAATTAAATGTTTGCTGAAGGAATGTGTGAAGTGTCCTCGTTTTGGACAATCTTGATTCTCAACAGTTCCCAGATACTTCCTGGCTCCTACTCTCCTACCCCATTATGGGAACCTGGTCTGTATCAAAAGCCAAACCAGGTACTTTGCGTACAGGATCTTGGCTAATAGCCCTGAAGCCCTGGGAGGCAGCTCTTAAGTGAACTCAGCAGATGAGGGCACAGCATCACTTAAGATAGTGCCTCAAGTGTAAATATCAGGTATCTTTTTACCAAAAACCCATTAGAAACACAAATTGAAAAATGGCACAATCCTCATGGTCTGGCATGTAAAACAAGACCTGGATTTCTTTCACCCAAACCCACTCCATCTCGAGTCATTCCCTCATCTCTGCTGGTACCTTCGTTGTTTGCCTCTTAACAGAATCAACAAGACCAGGGTATATTCTGAACACATAAAAATATAGATTTCACATTTCCTGACTTAAGAAATAAGAATACAGAAATGAAAAG
The DNA here is from genome assembly GCF_902686455.1 of Sciurus vulgaris. Lineage (NCBI taxonomy): Eukaryota > Metazoa > Chordata > Mammalia > Rodentia > Sciuridae > Sciurus > Sciurus vulgaris. The sequence continues at coordinate 48,133,124 of NC_136461.1, forward strand.
GCCAGCTCTCCCTTGCTGACTATTGACTGTGTGTAGGACTTTCTCTCATGTTGCCTGTGCTTTTCTCAAACGTTCTAACAGGCAGTAGCCAGGACTCAAGTTCTCATAACTTGCTGCAGGAAGCTGTGATTTTGATTTCCAATGAAGCCAGACCTCTGTCTTCATGACTCCAGTCAGCCAAAGAAGTGTCTCACCATCTCCCATGCCTCAGAAACCAGCTCCCCCTACTCTGCATCTGCCAGGGGAGGTATGCAGGTCTGTTCCCTCCTACCAGGGCTGGGTGCTCAGTCACCACCCTACAAGTCAGACAGTGAAGTGAAAAAATAGCTCCTACTCCTGACCCTAACATCTGTCCCTCAGGTGAGAGCCAAATTCTCAAATTACCAAGGCCAATGGCAAATAAGCTCATACCACACTCAGGGTATCAAGGTACAGAGGGTTCTACCGGAATTGACACTTCAAAAAGCCAGGCCGATCCTAGGAGCTAGTTTCTATTTTATTGTGTTTCTGATTGCTGCATGATGAGAGAGAGAGAGAGAGAGAGAGAGAGAGAGAGAGAGAGAGACTGACTGTGGGTCTCCAGAAATAGGGCATGGCATACTCTTGAAGAGTAGCCCTGGGCAGCACCCTTCCCCTCACAGGGCTCCATGATTCTTCTCTGCAAACCCTCAAGAAAAACTAAAAAGTCTGGAACGGGTGAGGGCTTGTTCCATTCAGCCCTTCATATTCATTTGACCTTCATGATTCACAAGTAGTTAAAAGGCAGCAAGGTATAGTGGGAAGAATGTGAAGTAAAACAGGTGCAGATCAAAGCCCCATCCTGCCACCTGGCACCTGTATGGCCATGAGCAAGGCTATGAACTTGGTGAGCCATGGTTTCTTCATCTGTCAACTGAAAGAAAGCACAGATTATCATGAACATTACAAATGAGCTTGTATGAAATAAACAGCCAATAGTAGCTACTTGGCAAATATAAATTGCCTTCCCTCCCATTTCCCACCCCTGCCATGTATAATGCCTTTTTATTAAAAAGTAGAAGCAATTATAATGTCATTGGTTTGCAAATGAACACATTTCAGATTTTTAATATGCAATCTCCATTGAAAGCACCCTCACAGGATTCTAACTCTGTCCTTCATCATGCTGGGTATGTTTAAGATAGTTGCTTTTCTTCCTTTTTCTTTGTCCTGAAGAAATCCAGATGGGCCCCATGTCATTCACATACCCTCGCTGGCCTACTCCAAGGGTTAAAATCAGGCCTGCTTCACATCCAGATGATCTATTCATAACAAAAGCTGCCTCTTGGCCATTGCCCACAGCTGAATCCTGTTACTCCAAAGCCATCATTTCATTTGTTTCTGATTGTTCTACAGTGTTTGCATACCTTACATATTAGTATGGTCTTTTATAGAGTACAGGCAGAGGTTAAGCCCTCCCAGATCAACTTTCCCTCTGAGCGGTCTTTCTTCTTTGAGTCCCCTCTGCCTCTGTTACAAACCATTTCTCTTTTATAAGAACTCATTTAAATATAAAAACAATTTTTAAGCAGTTTTCTTTGACCCCACATTCATTTAACAATTTCAAAGTACTGCTGTTGAATATGGAAAAGATGAAAAGATAGCACTGAAATGTGTGATTTTTTTTCTCTACAGGGCATAGGGAAATCCCGTCACTTCTGTTGAATTTACCAAAGGACTTCTTTCATTCAAGGCCCAGAAAGAGCTGGGCTGGCTCCAGACCAAATCTGGAAGAAGGTGCTATCTGTCTGTTGGGTCCCTGCCTCTCCTTTTTGCCATATGTTTTCCTTCAAACAAGTGTCTCAGACATGAATTCTTGAGTCAAATTTGGGTCTAAATCCTGGTTCTGCCCTAGTTGTAAGTTCAACCAGGAACTTGAGTTAATTCTCTAACCTCAGTTTCCTTTTCGGTCAAAATTGGGTGTGACTCAGGTTTGCCTAGCATCTTAGGGAGGGGAATGTATGATGCACCTGGAGAGCACAGAGAGACTTCCAGCATGTGCCACTACTGGGAATTGCAGTGACTCCTGACACATTGGTCTGTAAAGGAGCCAGAGGTCTCATTCAGATTTAGGAGCAAGGAGGGCTGGGATCAGCTCTGTCAGCCACAGGTGTGGAGGTCCATGTGCCACTTTTGTGCTATCCCTGGTAACATATTGAGGAGCTAAAGAAAGTTGGGTTTTATACTCTATTTTCTCTTGCCTCTAATCCAACCATCACTAGTTTTTAATTATCTCATCACTGTCCTTTTTGAGACAGAGGTATACAGGATAAACTCCTTCACACAAGTCTCTTTACCACTTCACAGTTTACAATTCTTTTTGTAGGGAAGCCACCCACATATCCATGGATAGTTTTTCCTTGTCTTTGCCTAGGCATTTTGACCATCTCATCTTCTATTAGGCCAAAAGTGGAGGAAGATTTCTGAAGATCAGGATTCTTCAAATTCTAGGCTTGCATGGTTGTGTCCTGAATTCCTCTAAGCCTAACCTGGGAAGCAGAAGTAGATTTTTTGGGCGAATACTTCCAAAAGGCAATGGCCAGTGCCTGTGCACAAAATTCTGATTTTTCTTAAAAGATGCCTTGATGTAATCATCCCAGGCTCTCATTGCCTTTATACAATGTGATGTTAGCAGGGTAAAGCCTCCCAATGACAGACGTTCCACATATAAACTAACCCATTCAAGCAACTATGTTTTTTTTTTTTTTTAACTTAAACTTTTTTTTCTTTTCTTTCATTGTAAACAAATGGGATACATGTTGTTTCTCTATTTGTACATGGAGTCAAGGCATACTATTTGTGTAATCATAAATTTACATAGGGCAATGTTGTTTGATTCATTCTGTTACTTTTCCCCTTCCTCCACCCCTCCCACCCCTCTTTTCCCTCTATACAGTCCTTCCTTCCTCCATTCTTACCACCCTCCTTATCCCCAACCCTAAACCTAACCCTAACGCTAACACCTCCCACCCCCATTATACATCCTCATCCCCTTATCAGCAAGATCATTCATCCTTTAGTTTTTTGAGATTGGCTTATCTCACTTAGCATGATATTCTCCAATTTCATCCATTTGCCTGCAAATGCCATAATTTTATCATTCTTCATGGCGGAGTAATATCCATTGTATATATATGCCACAGTTTCTTTATCCATTCATCAACTGAAGGGCATCTAGGTTGGTTCCACAATCTGGCTATGGTGAATTGAGCAGCTGTGAACATTGATGTGGCTGTATCTCTGTAGTATGCTGATTTTAAGTCGTTTGGGTATAGGCCAAAGAGTGGGATAGCTGGGTCAAATGGTGGTTCCATTCCAAGCTTTCTGAGGAATCTCCATACTGCTTTCCAGAGTGGCTGCACTAATTTGCAACCCCATGAGCAATGTACGAGTGTACCTTTTTCCCCACATCCTCGCCAACACCTGTTGTTGCTTGTGTTCTTGATAATCGCCATTCTAATTGGGGTGAGATGAAATCTTAGGGTAGTTTCGATTTGCATTTCTCTTATTACTAGAGATGTTGAACATTTTTTCATATATCTGTTGATTGCTTGTACATCTTCTTCTGTGAAGTGTCTCTTCATTTCCTTAGCCCATTTGTTGATTGGATTATTTGTATTCTTGGTGTAGAGTTTTTTGAGTTCTTTATAGATTCTGGAAATTAGCGCTCTATCTGAAGTATGAGTGGCAAAGATATTCTCCCACTCTTTAGGCTCTCTCTTCACATTGCTGATAGTTTCCTTTGCTGAGAGAAAGCTTTTTAGTTTGAATCTATCCCAGTTGTTGATTTTTACTTTTATTTCTTGTGCTATGGGAGCCCTGTTAAGGAAGTCTGATCCTAAGCCAACAAGTTGAAGGTTTGGACCTACTTTTTCTTCTATAAGATGCAGGGTCTCTGGTCTGATTCCGAGGTCTTTGATCCATTTTGAGTTGAGTTTTGTACAGGGTGAGAGATAGGGGTTTAATTTCATTCTGTTGCATATGGTTTTCCTGTTTTCCCAGCACCATTTGTTGAAGAGGCTATCTTTTCTCCTTTGCATATTTTTGGCCCCTTTGTCTAGTATGAGAAAATTGTATTTATTTGAGTTTGTGTCCATGTCCTCTATTCTGTACCATTGATCTACCTGTCTATTTTGGTACCAATACCATGCCGTTTTTGTTACTATTGCTTTGTAATAGAGTTGAAGATCTGGTATTGCGATACCCTCTTCAAGCAACTATGTTGATTCTCTCTCTTCTCTGGAGCCAGTGCAACCTCTGTACTCCACTTCAGAATTCTTCTTTAGATAGTGTCAAGTCTTACTTTTTAAAATTAAACTCACAGATCTCCAATCCATAAATAGGACGTACACCTTGGCTAGTGTGGAGGTGATGATATTAACACAGGGTATGGTTCCTGGGTCACTGAATGTACCAGGCACCATGCCAAGGCCTGTAATAGATTGTGCCACATTTAGTCCTTGCATATCTTTAAGAAGGCCTATTTTTCCCATGTTTAAGATGAGAACCCCCATGGACCAAAGTTTTACAGCAAGTTAAAGCAGAACGTTGACTTCAAATCAGCAAGTCTAAGTTGGTGGTCAGACCCATGAGATGACGTCTGAGGACAGACATTGATACCAGAGAAAAGGGTCATAGCAAGGGAAACTCAGGAACTGATCAAGAGCACTGCAGGAGGATAAAGTGGCCACAATTTGGCAGTCAAAACATAGGAGATGAGTGTCACATCACTGGGTAATAGGGTGCACATGTGGCAAGAGAAAAGGCTGTGTCATCTTCGTCCGTCAGCACCTGCTGATCAACCTCAGCCAGAAGGTTGCCCCAGGCATCTTTTTAACTAAACCCTATAGTCTTTAGGAGGAACTGTTTTTCCTAAGAGCTAGTTTAGAAAAATAACATTGTTTGGGCTATATTTTAAGACCATGTAATAATTAGTACTATGCTTACTCCTGGAGCATTTAAATAAAAACAGAAGATGTGGTTCAGACTCCGAAGGCCACTCTATGACATCAGAGGAGCAGGACTGAGGCTCTATCTGAAAGTGCTATGCAGATGGAGCTCCACACCTCCACCTCATTAACTCTCTCCCCTGCGCCACCTACCCCTTCAGGATCCACACAAGAGACCAGTAATTATTTATCCACCACAGATTGTTTGGATTGAGAAAAAGCTGCATGATATGATTTTATGTCTTTGGAGTCACACAGCTTAGAGTTTTCAAATCTGCAAGTCAGTCTGAGTTCACTGGAGCTGGTCAGGCCTTTGTATGCAGGAGGCCACATGTGACTTCTTGTCTGCAGAGCAGGGGAGAAGATTTGGGAGAACTTTTGGAAGGCCTTAAAGTTTTGTTGACTATTCAGTGTCTCTTGCAAAGCAACTTTGGGTGTGTAAAGTATAAGTGAATGAGAAACATATGGATTAAATTTCTATTGTGATCACATATGGATTTGGGGATGATAAAGAATGAGGAATTCAGGGTTTAAGGAGTCCAAAATACTTTGCAAATAATTTAGGACATTGTAGACAACATTTGGCTGCCTCCCTCCATCCCTAATTTGGGGACTTTTTGGTTGGGTGACAAAACTGCTCAGTGCCCTCTCTGCTTGCTCAAACTGCTAAGCCCCAGGAGATCTGTGGACAGGTTTCATATGTTCTTGTTTTGCTCAGACTGAAATAAAGAGATTGAGTTTCTAGGAAGGGAAAACTCTTCACTGGAGAATTTTTTTCAGAAGCCTCTGAGTTGAGGAGAAGAAAATTTGGCAAGCCTGAGCTTTATGAACTATGTGTCACAGTTTATGAGACATGTTCCACTACCCCACCCCAGGGCTAAGGATCAAACCCAGGACTCTGCGCATGCTAAACACATGCTTTACCACTGAGCTGTACCTTTAACCCTTGGATTTGTTTTATATCTTATTATTTCTCTTAATGCAGATGGATATTGTTGTGATAATGAAATAGTAGCCATGCCCTACATTTGCATGGTGTTTAGTTTGCAGACCATATTGCACACCTACTACATATTTACTACACATTACCTAAGTATTTATAGATATGAACATGTAGGCACATAGAATGTAGGCCTAGCCTGCATTATAGGAGGTACAGAGTGTTAAGGGAGGAGGCTGGTAGGACATCCTCACCCAGCATTGGGATAGGAGTCAGGGTGTAAGAATATTATCTCCAAGGGAAATACTATTGAGCCTGATCTTAAAGGAACACATAAGAGTTAGTCAGGGGAAGGTAAGAGAAAGTGTTTTCAAGTTAAAGACGTAGAATTTATGAAGACTCAGAGATAAAAAAGGAAATGGCACAGTTGGTAAATTTCAAGTTGTTCACCAAGTATACAGTCTAGCCTCTGATAGTTGTGTCTCAATAAGAAAGAATAGAGGCAAAGAACTAAGAATTGATAACATAGTGTTTAGGCTAAATGAACAGGTAAAAGTAGGTCAGAAAGAGTCTTAATTTGTCATGGGAGCTTCTGAAGGATCTGAGGAACATGATATGATCAGGTTTGTATATTGGAAAGGTCATTATGCTAAAGGTGGGGAAGATAGATTCAGCAGGGCTTGACAAGCTGTGGGGTGAAGCACAATATTTGAGCAAAGAAACCAGTTTCATCACTGTCACAAAACATGTCAAAACATGTCAAAACAAGCAAAACATGTCAGGGTCTAGACTAATGTGATAGCAATGGGGAGAAACAGGAAGGTTTGCATTTGAAAAATATAATTGACAGGAAACAGTGACCAGTGAGAAACATATGAAAAAACTGCATAAGTCAGGAATGGTATCCTGAGACAGGGACCTAGAGCCAGAGTATCCCTGGGAGAAAGGATGACAGGTTCTATTTTGGATATGTTGCCAGGATATCCAGGTCAAATAGCCAGTGTGGAACTCTGGTGCTCACTGTTTGGGATAAAAATGTGACGCTCAAAAGCATAAAAGTTGTCAGTACATACATGGGAGTGGATGAGCTGACTCCAGGAGATGGAGAGTGAGACAATCATGAGAGAGGACCCCAGAGAAGGGAAGAGCCCACCAAAGACATAGAGTTAATAATGGGGTAGAGACTGGGCCTAAAGCCAGGCCCTTGTTCTTTCTGCTGTCCCAGAAAGGCATAGAAGTAAACTGTCTGTTGCTTATCATTTCTTGAATATATGCTGCATCCCAGGGTCTTTATCCACATTGCAGCACCCAGGACTTATACACAACTCTGATTGATGAGAATATCTCCATTTTCAGAAGAGGAAACGGAATCTCAGACAAACTCAAAATCTCATGGCCAGTAAATGACGTAATCAGAATTACCGAGGGTAGACTGACTTGGAAATCTGTACTCATGTTACTCCACCATGATCACTGCCTTAAAGAAAAGACATGGTTGTATCTTCCTTAGGAGAGGCAGACGTGGTAGCAGCTCATTACGGTTCAGTCTGAGAAGGGCAAAGGTAGATGTGAGTGCTGGGAGCCCCACTCATGAACAGGTTTCTCTGCTCTTTTTGGAACTGCAAGGTGATCTAGGAGTTGCCAGGAATGTGTATAAATGGTTTTTCTCTAGTAAGATGATAGCATAGTCCATTTGGAAGAAGAGATGAGCCACCACGGAAATACCCAGTCCCACAACATGCCTGTGGCTACCCTCTCAAAATCCCAACCTAGCCAGGGGCACTCAAAACAAAACCTCCTGTTCCCTCCCAGGACTAGTGGTGCCCAAAGCCTGTCTCCTGCCCCTGCCAGAGGCTTAGGTCAGGTCAGCCTCAGAATGATCGCTGGGGTAGACAGCATAGATGGAGCAGGAGCAGCTCCCTGCACCTAACCAGACATCTGCCCAGAAAGAGGTGTGAGTGGCTGTCTAGGCTTTGTCATGCAGGGCACCTCATCTGACGGGAGCAGAGCCTTGGAGGAAGCCCTGCCAGTGGTATTCACTCATGGAGCCAGCTTGGGCACAGACACAAAGAGAAGCCAAGCACAGGGAGAGAGGCTTCCAGTCTGTTACCGTTTCTGATCCTGGCAGTTTGCTTACCCCTTTGTGCTTGCCATTAGCTATACCACAGGCTGAGTGTATTTGACTCTACATACTATCAGGTTAACAGTCTGAATGCACATGTATACTCACAAGTCACTTGACACCTGGGTGACCCCCCCCAGCCTATCCTGAACTCCACTCCCATGAGATTATAAACTTCAGGAAGACAGAAACTCTGTCATTATATGGTTCTGAAGTCTATCCGCTCACTCCTTTTCATGTTTAAAACAGCAGTTTTCATTCGCCATGTATCCAACAAATATTTGCTGAATATTTATTCAATGTCGATGTTGTAAATAGTAGGCATTAAGTACAATCTATAAACATGACAGCCAAAGAACAACCCCCAGTAATCTTGGCCACAGATTAGTGGGGCAATAGAACAAGTGGGCACTTGGAGAAACCCCAAGAGACAGACCAAGGCAGTTCCACAAACCTCAGACCATATAAGGGCACAAGTCTTGTACAAGGGCACAAGTTGAAATCCCTTTCTTGAGAGTTCTGATTGACCTTCTAGGATAGAATATCTCAGTTTCATGGAATCTTAGAAAATCTCAAAGATGAAAGAGATAGTAAGCATCTTTTTCTAGTCTAATCTACTTTTCATGGACAAGGTGAAGGAAGACTAGAGAGGGAAACAAATGGGTGGTTTATACCTTGGATTCTGAATTGACTTCTGTTTACTGGCCATTTGGCTACCTGCAGCATGGAATTCCTCAACAATGGAGTTAAGTTTACTAATTCATTGCACTGCAGTAAGTATTAAATGTGAGGGTGTGATGGAATCCAAGATGGCAAAATAGAGGGAGGCTGCGTTCCTTGTCGCTCCTTAAGTCCGATTTCAAGCAGAGGATATCTGTTTCTTTGTGAGGCAGTTTTTGCTGCTTATCGATTCCCTGATGTTTACCCCATTTGTCTGCTGTGATGACCAGCAGTCTGCCAGCATAGCTACGCCTTTTTTGAGTGCAGATTGCTCACTGTCAGGCACCTATCATCCACCATTTGCCTGCCTCTTGCCTGTCCATTGCCTGCCTTACACCTATCTATCACCCAACGCACAAGGTTCACCTCCTGATCGTCCAACAACAGTCAGCAAACTGATCGCCAAAGCCAGTGGAGCACCAGCTGCCTGCTATTGCCTGAAAGTTCACTGTTACAGTACCTGCAGGTTTGATTACACCTGGCTGCCACCATTTTGAGACAACAGCCAGGCCCTGTAGGACCCCTGGCCGGACTGACTGAGCCCCGCCTCCAGGATCCCTCAGCCCGACCGATCACTCCCTGCCTCTGGGGCCCTCACATCCACTGACTGCTCCCTGGAGCCAGGACCCCCAGACCAACTGACTGCACCCTATCACCGGGACCCCAGACTGACTGATTGCACACGGCCTCCAGGATCCCACAACCACACCAAACACACCAGACCTCCAGGATCCCTGCCTGACCAACTGCAGCCACCTCCAGGACCTCCAGCTGACCACGTCCACACCCTGAGCTGCAGCTCCCCATTTGCCAACATATTTTGAAGCCAGAGCAGCCATCTTGGATAATCCTGGAAGCCGTAGCTCCGATCTTTAGGTGGGGCAAATCCCATCCTGAGATGCCTGCTGGAGGCTTGAAGCTCATTGTCAGGTACCTCTCATGTATCAGGCTACTGAACACTGGGAGGCTTCATTACTATATGACTGTTATATTGTAGATTTTCTTTTTTCTCCTTATAGAAAAAATATGTTTTTATTTCTTTACTTTTCTTGCTCTCTTTTCCTTTTGTTTACCTGTTCCTTCAGAGTCTCTTTCTCCCTTTTTTGCATGCTAACATCCAATTTCTTTTGATTACACTCTCACCCTTTCTATTATCTAGAACTTCTGTATAATCTTTTCTTATCCCATTAACAGCCACATTCTGCATCCCTCTGCATCCTCTTTGTCCTCCATTAGAAAATTGCAGACCTTATTGCAAATCTGTTTGTTTTATTGAAGATAATATTTTAACTCATTCTGTTTATTATGACAATTTTGTTATTCTCCTCAGGGGCTATTTGGTCTAGGATTGCATAGTGTCTGAATTGGGCACTGCTAATATTGATCTCCCCTTAAAGAAAGGGTTTTGGAAACCTATAGGGCCACTATAAGCCTAAAGGGGGAAATCTGCAATACCCCAGATCTGCAGCGCTAGAGGGGAAGATACATGAACAACATGAAAAAACAAGGGAAGAAAATGATCCAAACAAATCTAGATTCTATATTAATAGAATCCAATGACAGTATGGTAGAAGAAATGTCAGAAAAGGACTTCAGATTATACATGATTAAGATGATTCGTGAAGCAAAGGATGAGATAAGAGAGCAAATGCAGGCAATGAATGATAATACCAATAAGCTGAAAGAGCACCTGCAGGAAGCAAAAGATCATTTCAACAAAGAGATAGAGATTCTCAAAAAAAACCAAACGGAAATCCTTGAAATGAAGGAAACAATAAACCAAATAAAAAACTCAATGGAAAGCATCACCAAAAGACTAGACCACTTGGAAGACAGAACCTCAGACAATGAAGACAAAATATTTAATCTTGAAAATAAAGTTGCCCAAACAGAGAAGATGGTAAGAAATCATGAACAGAATCTCCAAGAACTATGGGACATCATGAAAAGACCAAATTTAAGAATTATTGGGATTGAGGAAGGCATAGAAATACAAACCAAAGGAATGAACAACCTATTCAATGAAATAATATCAGAAAATTTCCTAAGCCTGAAGAATGAAATGGAAAATCAAATACAAGAGGCTTACAGAACACCAAATGCACAAAATCACAACAGATCCACACCAAGGCACATTATAATGAAAATGCCTAACATTCAAAATAAAGATAGGATTTTGAAGGCCGTGAGAGAAAAGAATCAGATTACATATAGGGGGAGACCAATACAGATAGCAGCTGACTTCTCAACCCAGACTCTAAAAGCTAGAAGGGCCTGGAACAACATATTTCAAGCTCTGAAAGAACATGGTTGCCAACCAAGAATCCTATACCCAGCAAAACTAACCTTCAGATTTGAAGATGAAATAAAATCCTTCCATTAAAAGAATTTACAAATAGAAAGCCTGCACTACAGAATGTTCTCAACAAAATATTCCATGAGGAGGAAATGAAAAACAACAATGTAGGTCAGCAAAGGGAGGAAGTACTTTAGAGAAAAACCACTCAAAGGAGAAACCAAGCTCACTTAAAAACCAAAAATAAGCCAAATGACTGGGTATACAAATCATATCTCAATAATAACCCTGAATGTTAATGGCCTAAACTCATCAATCAAATGTGAGGGTGTGTTTAAAGAGCCTGTATGACTTTGTGGCAATGATAAATGCTTAACAATATTGCTGTTGTGGTTGTTGGTATTATTATTATTATTATTATTATTATTATTCTTTCCTTTTTATTATGACCTGACATAGAAAGTCATTTCTCTGAGACTTTTCCCAAATACAGGTTTTTAAAAATTAAAGCTCCATGATACTGAGCCTTCTGTGCCTGGGATGTCCCTTGCTATGCTCACACGTACTCATCCCTCCAAGCTCAAAGAGGTGGCTTCAGTGCAGCTGCCCGTGAGGTGCTCACTCTTCTCCAGGCAGCCTGCTGTTCCTTCCTTTGGGTTCCTACCAAAAATTCTTTCCTATACCATTGTAGCACTTGGCATGTTTTATTGCAATTTTTTTTTTTTTTTTTTTTTTAAATTCACTGTCTACCCTTGTCACATTAGGATTTCCTTGCGTTTGGGGCCATCCACCTTAGTATTATTATTAGTAGTTTTATTTTGCCTCATTATTCTTATAGCCTTGTTGATTTTTGTGCCTCCATGTAGTATACAACAAAATGTTGGACATTGTTGGGGTTTTTATAATTTTATTTATATCACACACATTTATATTTATATCAAATGTTTATATACAATTTAAACAACACTAAAGGAATATCCACACATCTGCTACCCAGTCTGTGCAAGAGAATATTGCCAGTACCTTTTTTGAAAAAAATAATGTATTATAATTATACATCATAATGGGATTCCATATGCCAGTACCTTTTAAGTGAAGTTCAAGTTTAAACTATTCAACAAAGATTAACTGATTTTTTTAAACAGAATTTCACAGAGTATTTTAGCTCTCCAAGGTAATTTTGATTCTTGAGTTGGACATGTCCTATAAGCAATCATTCCAAGTTTTGCCATCTGAAAATATGATAAGCTTTACTTTTGTATCATCTTCCACATCATACTTAAGATGGTTGACTAAGGTCATGCCAAGGACAGATCTAAAGACTTCCTTTGTAGTTGCAATTACTTTTGGCTATGTTTATTCGACCAGTCACCTGACAATTCCATCACATAGACCTCAATGCAAGAAAAGCAAATGTTTTAACACAGAATATTTGATTTGTTTGTGGCAGTATATTTAATTTTCACAAAAGTTCTCAACATTCATCCATTCCTCTCATTTTGGAATTCAGGAAACTGAATTCCAGAAAGGCTATCTTGAATAAGATCACCTGTCTAGAGTGCAACGCATCAGAAATGAAATCAAGTTATACCTGTCTTGACCCTGCCCTGACCCCTGCTCTTTCTGCAACTGTTCACCAGTGGATCACAGAAAACCTATTGAAACCATTTAGGAAATAAAGACAGCCTAACCTACTTATCAAGGCCAGAGATTTCTTCACTGTGAGTGAACCTTTGTTGACTCCAGTGGCCCTTGCTTTCTACCCTTCAAACACAGGGGAAAGACTTAAGAAATGAAGGTGGACTAAAATCAAGGATATCATTTGGCAGAGGCAAATATAGAACCGAGTGTGCTGCCTTAATGCTATGTGTTTTTGTAATGTTGGACATGTTTTTAACTCTCTTGGCCTCAGTTTACACATGTGCATGATAGGAACAATGGGCAGTATCTTTCCTTAGGACTATGAGGATTAGGTGATTTAATATCAGTAATATGCTTAGAATAGGCCTGTACTGAGTACCCAGTCAGACTTAGTTGTTGCTGCCAGCAGAGCCATTGTTACGGGAATGTCATATCTTATAGGTCACCTGTCATCAGCATTCTGTAGTCACGTAACATCAGTGTGGTGCAGTGAGCCCTTTCCTTTTCAGTCACAAAATAGCTTCTAGGCCAAGATAGCCATCAGCATGGAAGTGCTTTCACAAAAATATTTTCAAATATTTAAGTTTTCTGCAAAGGATTGAAGAACCCATAAATATACAAATGTGCATTCTGTAACTCTGTCTCTCAAAATAAACTTATTGTTCCCTCCAGAAGCACAGGGTTTGGAAGTGATGGGAAGTACTCTGTGTTTCCTTAGTTTACTTGAAATGTCTGATGAAAATCCTGTGCCTTGCCAGATGAGTGAGCACAAACAGAAGTCAGCTCAAAACTGTCTTCCTGGACAGAACAAGGTAAGGCCATCATGGGACATTTGTGAGCTGCAGAGTCATGATCTTCTCCTGAAGGCCTACTGCAGCTCACCCAGTAACATCCTTAAAGGGTGCGACTGGAGGCAGGAGGCAGGGGATAATGTGTTTCAAGGAGTTTGAAGTCAAAATCTGCTCAGTTTAGATCCTACTATGAGGGGGTGACCAGCACCCCTACAGAGCACGTTCCTGCTCAGGAGGTATGAGCCGCCTAAGAAAATAAAAAGTCTGAAATAATCAGTAAGAAATAAAACAAAGCCAAAGATTAGATATAAAAAGTGGAGTGCCTGATGGATCTTCTAATCCTGATAGGAACTGGAACTGAAAAACTAAAAAAGGCCCCAATTTTTTATTTAAGGGAAAGTACATCAGAGGCAGGGATAAGGTTTCAGTGGGAGTTTTGTTTCAGTGCTTGTTTCTTGATGTAGCAGGGGTCATGCTGTAAACAGGTTGATTGGTGTTTGGCATGCTACCCCCATCTCTAGGAGGCTATGCTTGAACTTGAGCAGTGAGCTAGGACAGGGTGCCACATGAATCAGGCAGTCTCCAACTAGTGGATTACGACTGGGAGTTCCTAAAACCAGGCTTCCCTGCCTAATGACTCAAAAGTCGCTCAGTTTCCACACATGGTTCATAGATGGCCCCCAGCATCCCACCTTGGCGGTTTACTGGCTGCAGGGCCATGGAAGCTTACAGGACCTCTGAGACTAGCCCATCAGATGGGGCTGAGAGCTCTGGGAGAGAGCAGGTACAGGGTACAAAAAGATGATTTGACTTTGAAGGGTATCCATCTACTTGTTCAAACCCTGCATTCTGAGAGATTATGGATATGGACTATCTTCTTCACCCCAGAGAAACTCTGGAATTCAGTTTAAAGTAGGAGTTTCTAGGATTGGCATTCATAAAATTTTCCAAGGGCAAAGGCAGAGCGATAAAAATGAGTACCAATTTATGGGTGTTCCTTGTGGCTAGAGTGCTTTCCATCCCGTCCCCCTCTCTCTCACACACACACTCACACACACTCACCCACTCACCCACCTGAGAACATTGTTTCACATCATAATTCACGCATCACTTCTTCAGCAAAGCTTTCCCCCGTATTAGGCACCTCACCTTTGTGCTCACATGATATGCATAGCTTGCCTTCATTCACTCATCCGAGTTTGTAACTACATGTTTTTTGTGATGGTCTGATCAATGCTTGTCTTAGGGTAAGTAATTACCCAGTTTGGCTGAGGCTGAGGGGTTTTTCAGCTCTAAAGCAAAGTCCCGGCCAAACCTGAATGACTGAATACCCTGGTGGCATTCCTTCCTGTCAGAGTGCCATGCTCCATGAGGGCAAGGACTATGCACTTTTTTTTTTTTAACCACTTATGTCCAGTGCCTGGCAGACAGCTGGATCATGGTGGGAAGTCAGGAAACATCTGTTGGACCAGTAAAGAATGAATGTGTCAGTGTAAGCTGAACTATTGTTTCCTCTAGAAACCTGTCTTTTCCCCTGAGGTCGTTCTTCCTATTTTAGGTGTTAAATGTCCCTATTTTATAAAGTGCCCTTATTTGGCAAAATTTAAAGATGTCCATATTGAATAGGTTTCCTTGCCTCCTTCACTCCCTTCCCATTTAGAAGTTGGAAATCTACTGATTTGAGGAATTAATAGTTTGGTGGAAAAGGACCTAAAATAGTTGACATCAAGACAGTTAAAGAAGGTCTATCTCTAAAATGCTAAAATGCTAGACCCTGAAGTTCATAAGAACAGAAATTATAAATATTCAGTTTACTTCTCTAGGGTCTAACAGTACCAAGCTTATATTGTAAGAGCTGAATAAACATTTGTTGAATAAATAAATGAACAGATTTCTGCCCAACCTCACGACCTGGTGGAGTTGACCGCATGTGCCTAACTCCCTCTTCTTTCCTACCCTCTAGGTAAATCTTTCCTAAAACCATAAATCTGACTTCAGCAGCCACTCCTGCTGGATGGAGAAGCATGTCCCATTTCATAAAGGAGGAAGCACTTTGACCTCTTTCCTGATTGACTGATACACTTTAACTTTTTTTTTTTTTAAGGAAAATAGAACTATTTAATCTGATTACCTGTAGCTGACTGGTTTAATTTCACTGAATCATGCTGACAAGGGCATAAAGCTTACACTTTGTGCTTTGTTTATTATTGGAGGTATCATTTCAGGGAATTCAACATGGCTAAAATTTTGTCTACCGACTCTTGAGTAGTTGGTCTTGTGGTATTTATCTCTATTTTTACTTTTCTTTAACACACTCCTCATCTGCTAGGTCCCTCTTCAACAGTCTATGTTTTGTCTTTACCATCTCATGGTCCATATCATAGAGTCTACTTGCTTATGTATTTATATAACTCCCCACTAGATGGAAACTTCTTGAAGGGAAGAAGCACCATAAGGCATGTTGTTAGATGGCTTGTAAATGTTTGTGAAAGGAATATATCAGTTATCCATTTCCACAAAAGCTAGGTAACAAATGTGGAAGCTTAGTAGTGTAACAGTAGAGCTGTATTTTTGCTCACAGTTTGTTGGTTGGCTGGGTAATTCTGATGATCTGGGATAGTCAACTGCCGGCCAACTAGGGGGATTTTCTGGTCTTGCCTGGGCTTTCTCATATATCTGGGATAGCACCTGAGACAAGTGGGCTGATTCAGCTCTGTGGCACAAATCTTTCACATCAGGGCATGTCTTTTGGCCAAGGTAGGGGGTCAAGAAAAGAAAAAGAAGCACATGGCCCCAGGGAGGCCTAGGCCTAGAGAACTGGCACAGTATCACGTATGCCTCCTCTAGGAAAAACGAGTCACAAGACTGGCTCAGATTCAAGAGGTTAAGAAACAGGCCCACTTCTCATTTGCAGGACCCACATAGTGTCTTAGAAAAGGATGTGGATACAGGAGGGGTAGAGAATGGAGACCAATTTTACAGTTTCTGACACAGAGCGGAAGTCAGCAAGGAAATGCCTCATCTGTTTCTTTACAAAATAATCACTTTGCTGTCTTGACATCTAAATTAATTTATTAGAAATATATCCAAAGAGGGAGCCATGATCTTCCTTGGGAGAGAATAACTTCCCCACCATAGAGGTATTCGACAAAATGCTGAATTCCATGGTCATAGAAGCATCAGATGGGAGGAAGATAAGGCTCCCTCCAGCCCTGAGGGTCAGTGTTTTCACACTATTATCCCCTTTTCTTCCAGATCAGCACAGACCCAATTTTTGTACCAGGTGTATGGGGTCCTTATTTCTCCGCCATGGTCCCTGGGTTCTGGCTGAATGAAGGCGGTCAAAGTGTTACTGGAAAATTGGTAAGTTGACACTTTCTCTGTAGCCTAATGAACGTTTTGCACCATTAACTAGCCCCTTTTGTCACATCACCCATATCCTCAGTAAGCAGAAGATTTGTATACTCCTATGTCAGAGCTAACATTCTCTTAGAGTACAGCCTATTGTATGTCACACTGTCATGCATGTTTGGTAAACGATTAACTGTTGCTCCAGGCAGCTGTGATGGCTGTCCCTTCTTCTCATTCATATTTCTCCACTCCAATTCATCCCCTCCCTGTCCCAGCCACGAGGGAATGATATGCTGCTTTGTGAGAAGCGATAATATTACTTCCCAACCCAAACCCTTTAGTGGTTTCCTATAGCCCTTGAGACACAGGACATATAATTTGCTGGGCACTTCATACTTTTTGCAGTCTGTCCACTCCAGCCTCACACATGTACGTGTCACTTATACTCGATTGTGACGAACTCTTCCCACTCACAGCTTCCCCATGGTTCATGTGATCCCATTCTTATGTCCCTTTGTATTTACTTCTTTTCCTGCTTAGACAGGCAATTTTACCTGTCTTTTAAGACACAACTCCAGTCGATGCAGAGGTGGGTGCCTTAGCCAGCTTTTTGTCTCTGTAACCAAAGTACCTGACCAAAATAACTTAGAGGAGGAAAAGTTTATTTTGGCTCACAGTTTAAGAGGTTCAGTCCTTAGTGGGCCAACACCATTGCTTTGGACCTCAGGAGAGTCAGAACATCATGATGGAAGGGAGTGGTAGAGAAAAGCTATCAGCTGGTGGCAGCCAGGAAGCAGAGAGAGCAACCGAGGCACCAGGGACAAAACATAAAATTCAAAAGCATGCCCCAATGACCTGTCTCCTCCAGCTATGCCTCACCTGCCTTCAGTTACCACCCCATAATCCTTTTATATTATTAATCCATCAATGGATTAATCTACTGATTAGGTTACAGATCTTATAATCTAATAATTTCACCTCTGGACATTTCTGCATTTTCTATCATATGAGCTCATTGGGGACACATATCCAAACCATAACAAATGGTTAGGGAACCCTTTTCATGGGAGAAAGTGTTTGTACTGAGCCTTGAAAAATATGGATAAACTAGACAGAAAAGGTTAGGTGCAGGCTTCTAGGCAGGAGAATTTGCAAGGGAAGAAGACCTGGAAGTGATAAATAATCAGGCATATTTGATAATATAGTCCAGAATTTGATGAAATAGTCCAGAATTTCAGCTGTGACATAAATTATTCTTAGAAGAATGGCTTAAAGTAAAAATTAGAGATGAGGGCAGAGACTACATCTTTAGAAAATCCCTGTGAAAACATGGTAAGGAATCAAGCATCATCATGGAGAGCACAGGGAACCAGTGAGAGGTTGGAAGAGTGTGTGGACACATTCAGATCTCAGTTGGAAGAAACCCTGGCTAGTAGCCTTGAGGAACAGGCCTGAGGGCACATGTCCAAAGGAAGGGAGGCCAGTTTTATTGGGTTAGTCCCCAGATAAATAACCATAGGACTTGAAGGAGGATAGTGGGAGTGATGACTGGGAGTTGAGGTCAACAGATCAGCAGAGCTGCTGGGAGATTGGATGAAGAATTCAAAGCAAAAGAGACCTAAGCTCAGTTACCCAATCTCCCATTCACTAGGCGACAATGAAAATGTCTGTTTATTGTCTGAGTCCCCTCCCAGCTCTTCTAGGTGTTCAGCCAAATCCCAAGCGGTCTGATCCAAAGCTGGATGTGGATGCATATAACCATTAATTTCCATTACTTAAGTGTTTCTATTTTAAACTTAACTTCCTCAAGTGACCTCTCAAAGTAGATGGGTTCAAAGAGCATGCTCTGTGTCCACGCTCTTGTACCAAGCTGCAGAAATGAATTAACTGGTCATTAGTCCCTGGTCTTCAGGATCATACTCTGGTAGGGAAGTTAGTATGAAATAATTAATATCTGATTGGTCTTAAGAACCAGCAATAGAATAGTTGAGAAGGAAAACATCATGCCTAAAGTATAGGAGTACTGACACCCACTTTACCCTCTCCTGTTTAAGCCACTGTGTTTGTGTGCAACAGTCAAGTTAAATATCCACCCTCTTCCTGGGGCGTATTCAAGAAATATTACTGATAACCATTCTTCACCCCACCTCATGGTATAATCACAAGAACCTGCAGAGGACACAGTGTAGAAACTTTCTAAACAAGGATAAAAATTCAGTAAACCACTTCTTTGCATAGGATGCATTGTTCATGAACCTGTCTGTCACGGGTTTTTCGAGACAACATGCAAATTAGACATCTTTTTAAGTTGGAAATTTTTTTCCAGTATTTGGTTCATTTTTGCTCTGCATATAAGTTGTCTTCACGTGATGTTTTAACATATATTTGTTAACAAAAACTGGTTTATACCTATATCATAAGCCTATATTTTAATTTTTAAAAATCTGACCTCTTTGTTGCCGTTTCTAAAAAATCTTTAGTTTTCCACTATGGGTTTTGATACAAGGCTTGAGAATTGTTAGCCTTTATCTGTTCAGTTAGCTTTGCACCATAAAGCATTCCAGTTGTATTTGAAGCTCCACTTTAGGCAATCTGACATACACAGTTTCATTGGACATGGACTTGGGGCATGATTGACCCATGCATTATAGACATCAAAATCTTAACCCATTTTGTTCCATAATCTCAGATGTGCAACATTCATAAACACTTATATATAATCTATCTGTAATAATATAGTAATGTATGATACATAACATAATACATTATTATACAATGATATAATTATATAATATTATTACATATAATAAATATATAATGCATAAAATAACTAATATAATAATATATACAAGATATTGATATGTTGTTATTGTTGTTATGTAATATGATATAGGAAAATAATATATTATAGCAAAATAATATACTATTATAGTGTGATATATTATATAATTCATGATATAATTATATTGCAATAAAATTATGATAATAATCAATATAATAACATATAAGCTTAGATTATTATTTCCAACCTATTTTAATGCACCTATGTCAATTTTGTTGAAACATCTGCAAAACTGAAAACTTAGGACTTAGTGGATTAAGAAACCTAAAAACTGCCATGATGGAGCAAAATCTGAATCAAGAGAAAGCAGACTATCTAGTAAGGCAGCAGTTGGGAGATGCCAATCAAAGAAACAGAAACCAGCTATAAAACAAAGAGAATGAGAATGATGATGATGATGATGTTAATAATAATAATTACAACTTATCCAGTATTTTTTCTGTGAGACAGATTTATATCCATAATCTTGTTAAATTTTGAATGATAGTCATAATAATCAGAATGCCTAATGTTATTTTGAAGGTTTATTTCCCAGTTTCAATTCCAAGAATTGTTCATGTATTATCTCATTTAATCTTCTCAAACTCCTATGAGATAGGAAACTTATTATTTGTATTTTATAATGGATTTCTGAACCCGGGGTTGCTGGCACTTCCTGACCCACCTCCAATGGCCTTATCATGTTGTCTCTTTGCCACTTACCTTTCATTACGGCTTGCAATTCTGGTTCTTTCTCTGATAAATTTTGATCTCTGGTTTTAAAATACAGTGTCATCATGTAGGACTCTAAGAGGGACTTCTGTTCTTTCTTTCATAAGCCTATTTCTGTTAAGCCTCAGCTAAAATGGCTATAACAATGCATTGCTTATCATACTGTAGACATGGTCATAAAGACACCATCCACATCAGAAGAGAAGGAAAAGGAAATGGGATAAGAGCAGAAAAGGGAAGTAAGGAGAAAGATGAGAAAACAAAGACAAGAAAAAGAAATGAAAAGAAATACATAAACTATACATCATTTGAAAAAGAAGACTGAAAGTTTCATTTTTTCCAGTTAAATACAGAGCTTCATTACAAAGCAAAGCAAATCCATCATTCCAAGTATATGAATAGATTGGTACTTTAAAAACAAATCTTCATCTGGTTATCTTCAGGATGAAGAAAAAAATAGGATCTTTTCTGGTTCTGGAACTCTTGCAGTCTCATTTGAGAGTTAAACTTATTTTTGACTCATTTCACATCACTGATATTTATTTCTTTTCTGAAAGGCACACATTACCTTTCCAAGAATGATTGATTTTAGCTGTACCACCAAGCACCCATTCAGGGTTGTCTTGTGCTTACCAATTTTCCAGAAAAATCATGCAAAAGATATTGCTGCTTGCCCAGACTTTTTCCACAGGTCACTAACCCTGGTATTCACTGTATCCAGTTGCTGCAACTCATTTCCAGCTGGACCTTGGCCATTCCCCATCCAACTGCTCTTCTCTGTCTTATTTGAAGTCAGTTTATTGGAGGAGGTATTGGGTAAAGGGAGGCCAAGACAAGTTCCTGAGTTGTACTGCAGTGGATTTGCTTTCTGGGACAATTAGGCTTAGATGAGGGGTCAAATTGGAATGGTATGAACCCGGAATTTGAATTTATAAACTTGAGTCACAGGACCACAATGCAACAGGTTTATCTGTGCTCTTGGAAATGCAGGATGTGTGCGTTGTGAATGCCTCTCCTTCCCTGTCATCTCCAAGGCTGCTCCATATGGGGCTAGCCTCTGGAAGTCATCTACAGAAGTCAGTCTGTCCTAAGTGGCTTATGCACAACTTGCAGTGTGTTCAGTGCTGTGCAGGTATGGAGATGGTCATTTTATCCCTTCTTTCATTCAGTCATTCTATCATGTTACAGGGATTTTCAGATCAATTATACCAGTCCAGGCAAGAATGAGGTCACGCCAATAGTTCATAATCACATAAGAAAGTTAGATACAGAACTGATAATTATAATTTATTGTAGCACATAAAAATAGGTTGTTCTATCCCTGCAGCCTACTGGAAAGGTGGGAGCTAACATGTACTGAGGGCATGTTATGTGTCAGGTTCTTTGAGGCCCAATAAGATTCACTACTTCATTTGATTTTTCATTGTGTGCATGCGTGTATGCATGTGTGCATGTATGCATGTGTGTGTGTGTGTGTGTGTGTGTGTGTGTGTAGTCAGTGTTATTTTTGTTAATTTTACTAGTGAAGGAGTAGGCTGTGAACAGTAAAGTAACTTATTCTAGGGTTTACAGTTAGTTATGAGTGGGAAAGCCACAATCTTTAACCCAGTTTGGCCTCCAGAGTCCCCAGATCTTTTCCAGAATTGAACCTGACTCTTACATGGCTACACTTCACAGAACTTTATGAACATTCTCTTATACATTCAGGAAGCAAGTACTGTCTGTAGGGTGATATTCTTTCCAAGCATCTGAAGCAAGGCTTTGTAGGGCCATGAGAGGAATATGTATGTGTATTAGTATTGACAAGATCTATTTGTGCCCCCAGCCCTTCACATTAGCTAATTGGAATGACTTCATGGATACACAGACCAACTCTAAAAACTAAATATCTCCCTGTGCCCTCTTCCGGCCCTGCTCACACTGTACTTTCCTGTATACCCACCTGGATTCATGCTGAGTCTCCTCTAATCACGCGTCTTGCCTCTACTCGTGCCCCCAAATCTCTCTCTTGTACTATTAGCTAAAGCAGTCTTCCTAAAACAGATGCAACCCTTTCACTCTTCATAGCTCTTCATTTATCTGTAAAATAAATTCTACATTCTTTAGAATGAGTTCTTTTATACAGCCAGTATTTATTAAATGCTTACTATGTTCAAGGTAGACTTCTGAATAGGAAAAACGTCAATGCATAAAACAGCCTCTTCTGTCCCTCTTCCCCAAAATCTGTACCTTTCTCGAACTTGCATTCTAACAATAGGAGACAGATATTACAAATAAATACATTTTCCTTCTGTGGTATTAGAGGAGATTGTTATCAGTTCAGATGTGTCAGTTGCAGTTTTTAAATAGTGTAGCCATAGTAGGTCTTATTGATGTGACATGTAAGCAAAGAATAAAGAATGGAAGGAATTTAGCCATTTGAAAGCCCAGGGGAAGAATATGTCAGGCCAAGGGAATAATCAGTACAAAGATCCTGAGGGATTGTATGCCTGGGGTATTACAGGAATAGCAAGGAGGCCATAGTGGTGGAACTGAGTGAACCAGCATGAGCATTGTAGATAATAATAAGTTCATTGGGGTGAGGGATCCTTGTTACTGACCACTCTAAGAATTTTTAGCTTTTTCCCTGAGTGAAATGAGAAACTACTGGAGAATAATGAGCAGAAGAGTGATGTGATGTGACTTAGGTTTTAAAGGATCATTCTGCCTGCTGCCTGCTTTGTTGAGAATTAACTGTGGATTGAGTGTGGGGGGAATAGAAACGCCAGAAGTCAGAAAGAAGTTATTGCAGTAAGCCCAATGAGATAAGGATGCTGGCAGTAGAGCTGGTAAAGAGTGGTCCAGTTTCAGATATACTTTGAAAGTACAGCCAACAGGTTTTCTTGATGGATTAGATGCAAAGTATGCAGAAGTGAAAGAGGTCAAGGGTTCTGGAGGATAACATTACTGTTGATGGAAAAAATGGATTGGATGTCAGGCGGGTAGGGAGAAAAAGGAGTCAAGAGTTAACTCCCAGTTTTCTGCCTGCATAACTGATACCCTCCCAAAATTGATCCTGCATTATTTGTCTTCATCTTGGTAAAGAACAGTATCATTTATATCTTTTTATTAAAACCAAAATATTAGGATTAATTCTTGACTTTCTTTTACTCTCTCTTCTTGTGCTCATCCATCAATAATTCCTATGGATTCCACCTCTGAAATATACCACCAATCCACTCCAAGTACTGGTTGTCAATCAATTCAACAGTGTGTCTCTCCTGGTCTATGGAATAGTCAGGTCTTGCTTTTCTATCCTGTCATGATTTCTGGTTTTCATGTGGAATGTTCAGATTCTTTGTATTTAACATAAAGATCAGTATAGTTGTATTTAGGTCCCCCTGGATTGTTGACACATACCTCCTTCCTGTGTCTTCATGTGATCCTCACTCAGTGTGTGAATTTAAAGACATCATATTACAGTGATACAATCATATCCATGTTTACAGCAGTACAATTCACCATAGGCAAACTATAGAACCAGCTTTAAGTGTTCATCAGTGGATGAATGGATAAAGAAAATATGCCATGTATACACAACGGAGTTACATTCAGTCATAAAGAAAATGGAATTAGGCCATTTGAAAGAAAATGAATGGAACTAGAGACCATTATATTAAGTGAAATAAGTCAACTAGAAGGTCAGGGTTGGGTCATATGTTTTCTCTCATATGTGGAAGAAGGAAAAAGAAAAAAATAAGGTGGGGGTTTCTCATGAAAATCAAAGTGAGATCAGTAGAATAGATGAAGGGACCAGGAGAAGGAAGGAAGTGCTGGGGAGTGATATTGGCCAAATTATATTGTTAAATTTTGTGTATGTACAAATATGTAACAGCAAATCTCACCATTATGCACAACTGTAATGCACAAATGAAAATATGGAGAAAATAATTTTAAGTTTCAATCTGATATCCTTTTCCTTTAGACTGAAAAACTTTCTCTATCATTTCTTACAGTACAGAGCAAATGATGAAAGACATTCTCTTTCTTTTATTTCAATTTATTTTGCATCCTATCTTTAAAAATGTTTTGTTCAATATAAATTCATGGTTGACATCTTCAGAGAGCTCTTCCCTGACTGCTCTAAAACTGGTGTCCTTATACAGTAGCTTGTTTATTTCTTTCAAAGCACTAATCACTATCTCTCATTATATTTATTGTAATTATTACTATTTGTTGACTCTCTCTATCTTTCAATAGATATACTCTCCATGGGAACACAGATAAGTCAAATGTAATTGCCACTGAATTCCCTGTGCTTACTTACTATGTCTGGAACAGAGTAGGTGCTCAATAACATTGCTGAGTCTACAGAGAACATTTCCATTCTAGACTATGTTTGAATTTTAGAGCATTCATTTCCCTTTGTAGGCAGAACTTTGTGAGAGCAAGGACTTTTGACATTTATTTATGTTTGTATCCTTAGTTTTTAGAATGGTGGCTAGCACAAGGTAGCCATATATCATGTTAGTTTCATATATAAATGAACTAAATATATACAAAGTTTTCAACTTTGGTGGTGAATGAAACTGACTAAATTAGCAATACATTCAATCAGAATTTTTCCACTAGTAAGGGAAGTTGTTCTATGTACATTTGATCTTAAAGTTGCAGTGAAACACCTGTTAACCTTGTTTGGGGAGTATTTGTTACTTTTTTGTACTGTTCAATGAGGAGACCCACAGTCCTCAACACCACAGAAGAAATTGCCTAGATTACACATTATTTTTTCATTAGATTCTTTTTTTTTTCAGGGAACAAATTTTATTATAAACCTGACAACTATCCAAAATGTAACAAAATATGAAAGGTTACTGTTTGGTACATAGCAACTGAAGTACCAGAACTTGGGTCTTAAGAGATATGCCTGCTTAAATTTAAGGTTGCCTTCTACTCTTTATAGTTTTGTTCCAGTTTCCAAGATATAATTAGTTTTATGTCCATTTCTATATTTTTTTCTCTAATAAGTCTTAACTTTAGGTTATTAACAATTTCAATGTAACTCCTTCATATTTTGTTAAAAAAATTCTCAAGATTATATTATCCTTCAACAACATGGTTGTCAGAATATTTTTTCAATTATTTATTTATTTTTTACAGAATGCATTTTGATTCTTTGTTCACAAATGGGGTATATTCATTTCGTGTCTATAGTTGTACACTATGTAGATTCATACCATTCGTGTAATCATACACGTACATAGGGTAATGATGTCTGTCCCATTTCACAATTTTTCATTACCCCCCCCCTTATGAGAATTTCAAGATGGAAACAATCAGGAAAAGTTTAGTCTTTATCTAGATAAGACTAGATAAGTAAAGAGTTAAAATGGCTTTTATTTGAAAAAAGTGGCATTGCAGGTTAATGTAAATAGAGAAAAAGCAGTTCTGAAAAGTTAAATGCTTCTCTGAGCTTAGTGATTTCTTTGTCAGAAGGACAAAGTAAAAGCCTTAAGACTAATACATAAACTGATCTTAAAAGGGGAAAAAAGCCATCTTGCAATAAGAATTTTGCTTTAGCTAAATGACCATAGAACTTAGAATTCTTGAAATAAATTCTGGGTTTGCATTTGTTGGGGGAGGGGGTATTTTGTTGATTTTATGAGGTTTTTTTGTTTTGTTTTATTTCCTGCAAACTCTTTGTCAGCAACATTGGCTGCAATTTTTTTTTTTTTTTTTTTGTAATTCACACACATTTGACTATTTGTCATATTGATTTATTAGGGTTTTAGAGAGAATCAAAGATGATCTTGCCCAAGGTCTTGCCCTGAGCCAGACCTGAGCTCAGGTTTTAGAACTCCTGTCTTGTCCTGTCTTCTCTCTGCCATATCAAGGGTCAAAAACTCAAGTGCCTAAAGGAATCAGAAAGACCATGTATACGATCAGAGTGATTAATAAAGGAACAGTTGTCTCTTCCACAGAGAACTTTCTCTTGCATCTGTACTCTGTGGCTCATTTTCTTGTTCCTTCCTTTGCAGAGAAATGCATCTGCAGTACAAGTAAAACATTAGTGGAATCGTGATGATCAATGGCTAATACCTGGTGCACCTTGTTGGGGAGTGATGGGGAGCATGCAGCCTCCCACGGCTGGAGAGTGCAAGCCTGTGTTCAGGACCGGTCATCCCTCAGCCAGCTCTTGCCATGGGGGAAATAATTCTGCAAGAGAAACCAGAATCTGGACTTTAAGGAAAATCTCCCAATTTAAAAATATTGGCTCATTTTATAAAAAAATTATATATTCTAAAAAAATACATCTGTGGGCCAGATGCCACCTTCCACTACCCAGTTATAATCTGTGCTTTCGACTGTATTGAACTGTTGTTTCTCCATGTTCCTAGCACAGATGCCTCCTTTATAAGGAAGGGCCCAAACCCCCAAGTTATTCACCGTAAGGTGACTTTTCCATCTTGATCTGAGGAAGACCTGCCTCTACCCATCTCCAGCTTCCTTCCTGGCCCAGTAGTATTTAGCCTTTCCAACCCACTCTTCAGCTGTCTGCTCTTGGAGCTGAAATCTGAGATGGCAGAAACAAGAAAAAAGTCAGAGTTAGACTAGTTCTGTCTGTATATTTCTGAGGCAACCACTTGGCAATGATAGTCACTGTTGTGAATCTGGTTATCTCATTGAGAAATAAATATGGCTTGTGGGACACTATGTTCTTCTATACTGTGCTAAATGCATTAGAGATTAGAACACAAGTTCTAAGGTCAGCCCTAGGAACAGACTCTTCCAGACTGCTGAAGTGAGTGCTCAGTGATTTGACAAACTGGCGTATCCTGTGTTAATCAGTGAGGCCTTTACCACCAAATGCTGTGGAAAACAAAAAGTACAACTGACTATTTGGGATCCTGTTCCCATAACCATTTTTACTCTTTGGGCTGTACCCCTTCTTCTTCACAATAGGTGTTATGAACTGAAAGCCACCTATATAATTAGCACTCACCACAACCTTCCCTATCATGCCAATTTTATTATACCCATTTGCCAAAGTGAGAAATGAGACTCTGAGAGGTTAAGTAACTTCTGAAGTTTTCTCAAAAGGTAAGGTTACACAGCAAATTTGAACCCAAGACTATTTACAAAGCCCTTGTTTTTTTTATTTTCCCCCATATCTTAAAATGTGGATTTGCTTATTATCTTTCACATATGCTGAGGCAAAAGACAATTGCCATTGAAAAGCTAGTTGTTATTCTCAATTCCCCGGAAGAGAAGACACCCTGACCCTTTGGCACTGTGCCAGGAGGTACCAGGATCAGTTAAGGGTCAAGAGGGAGTCAGCAAGAACCACAGGCCAGAACCGTCACCTGGTTTTCTTGAGAAGGAATAGCAGGGTAGAGTAAGCAGGCTTGGTGCTGGTCACCTTGGATCATTTCAGTAGGCTCTGGGGTGAAAGGTTTGTCAGCTGGTGTCTGGTATCTGGCATTAGAGAAAAAGAAGGGCCTCAGTGTGAGAGCCAAGAGGAAGGGGAGGTGAGGAGGTGGGTCTGAATGAGTTCCTTGCATATGAAAAAGGTGAAGGATTATTCACCACCTCCAGTAGCTAGCCAACCCTGGGAGAGACTGCCTCTCCAGAGTCAGCAAGGCCCAGATGTCAAGGCATCCAGAAAACAGAAAACGAAAGGACAGGATTCATACAACCACATTTCCTTTTCTTATACCCCCAGTTCACAGTCACTGACTCTGATTATCTTAGATTCTATAACTGGTCAGTCACTAAGCTTGTTTTATTTTCCTCAAACTGTGTCTCATCCATTCATTTCAAATATCAGGCATGGTTCTAGGCTGGGGTGTGGACATTACTGAGGCTGTTACTTTAAAAGACCTCAGAGTCCAGGGTAAGAGACAGACTAGAAACTAACGGTTGTAAATGAACTTGGTAAACACTGCAGTAGGGCAAGGACTGGGGTATGTGCACCTATATTCCCACTGTCAGCCTCTGACCCTTGCCTGAATTTCCTGCTCACTGTGTCTTGTCATCTCCCTGTCCTGCATGTCCTGCTGAATGAATTTTCCTTAACTTTTCATCAGTTTGCTCCCTAAGTCCAAATCATTTCCTATGGCTCCAGTCCAATAAAATGTGAACCATTATCTGACTTTCTAGACCCACTGTCTATTCCAACTCCCCTCATTCATTCATATTTCTGCCACTATACTTATTCTCTAATTTAACATGCATTTACCCTGTAACCAGTGTGTGCCCAGCACAAATAGACACAAAGTTGAAGTGTGGTAAGAATCACCAAGAAGAAAGATGGAGTGTTATGTGAGATTGCCATATGGTTCATTCATCCCACACTCATTCCACAGATATTAATTAAATGCCGCCAGGAGTGCAGGTAGTCCCGTCCCCTCCCTCTTTATAACCATATATGTTTTTCCATCTTCATGTCTCTAAATTGCCAAGGGATAGAACACCTTACTTTGTGCTACTCTGTATAGTATGTATTCCTTCTCACTGTGTCCCAGAGCCTGAGCACAGTACCGGGTACATTAGGCATCAGTAATTACTAAATAATTGCATTCATGAATACACTACACATGTCTTCTTGGAAACTCATTCAAATCTCCTTCCTCTAAACTCCTAAAGTGCCTCCCATAAAAAAATTTAGCATCAAAAGTAATACCTTTCCATTAATGTTCTCAGTGAGTTCATCTTGATATACTCCCTAGATTACACATTCTTTGAGGGTTCAAAATATGCCTCCTTACAGTAACCCAAAGTTGAACTTCTAGGAAGTAAATATTCAAAACTCACATGTGGGCTGGGGATATAACTCAGTTGATAGAGTACTTACCTTGCAAACTGGGTTCAATCCTCAGCACCACAAAAACAAAACAAAGCAAAAAAATTCACATGATCTTTTTTCCATTGAAATGACCGATAGTTGTTCATTTGAAACATTTTCATAAAACTACACCAGTGGAATTTTAAAAGGAGGCTATTTTAGACGGAGGCCGACAGGTCAAGGAGGTGGTTGAGCTCAAAGCAGTGACTTACTCAGCGTCACACAGCTGGTGAGAACCAGAGCCAAAGCTCAGAACCAATCTTCTCCACACAGCCTTGGCTCTCAGTTAGTGTGCACAGAGAGCTTATCTCTAAAATAGCCAAAATAGCCAGTCTGTACATGATTTGAATGAAAATAAATCCCTCAGAATGATTGTTTAAGAGTCCTAGAGACTCAAGTAAACATTGACAAATGCACATCTTGGATGCAGGGGCCCCAGCACAGTGTTGCTGTCGCAGCAGGAAGAGTAGAGCTGCGGAAGTATTGCTATTCCCAGTGCACAGGACATACTGTTTTGTTTAGAGCCATCCAGGGGATTAGGAATTAAGTCCTAGATGAGGGATTTCAGATGAGAAGATGCTATCTGCAGAGTTCAGACAATTCTGTCCTTGGAGAGCTGCCCTGGTTTCCCCTGGGACAACCTTTCTGTTCAAGGAGGTGCTTTTGACAGCTATGGGGCACCTTATTTTTTTTTTTTTTTTAACTGGGATTCCCTCATCACACTCTTTCCCTCTTCCCCTCCAGCACAGCTGCTACATTAGTAAAACACAGTGAGTGAGCAATTCAAGGTTTGACACTGCCCTGGGGTGACAGCCTGCATTAGGAGGGGGAGGAATGTGATCCAGAAACAGTACTTTTAACAGCCAGACGCCCCCCACGCTTAACTTGAGTTACCCTTCCTTCCTCATTCCTCCTTCTTGAACCTGATGCTACCTGCTGCTACCAGTTTAGTCTTGGGAGTTTCATTTCTTTAATTCTTTTTATATTATAAATTCTAGAGTTTGGCACTAGGTTAAGGAAAGCTAGTTCTGAAAGAAACAAATTTCACTTTTAATGTTCATGGATTCTCTATGGACAAAGAGTTGGAAGAAACCTATTAAGTGTCCATTCTAGCTTAAACATAGAGGAGCTAGGAAACTGACCCATTGCTCTTATCTTTTAGATAGACCACCTGGTGCAGGGCCATCCTGCCTTCCCTGAACTGCAAGCCAAGGCCACAGCCAGGTAACTGCTCTGTTTTCCCTATGGCTTCCTGTGTGACTGCATGGGTGACATTCACTCTGGATGTTTCATGACCTTCAGATCCTATGGACAGTGAAAACATCTGACAGGACTTATAAGATACTCAGTCTTATAGATGGTCCAGAACATACATGTATTAATTTTTAGAAAGATCTGAGATAACTCTGAGAACCTAAAGATCCCCTAAGAATATGCCCAGAGTCTCTGGATAAAAAACTCTGATGCAGATGAAAGTGTCTGGATTTTGGAGTCAAAACTCCTTGAGTTCATATCCCAGCTTTCCTCCTTACTAAGTGTGTGACTTTGCACAGGTTATTCAACCTCTGTAAGTCTGACTCTTTACCTGTAAGGTGTAGCTGATGTGGAGAGATTTCTGGGACATATTTAGTAAAACTAAGTGTAAACGAGTGTCTACAACATAATCTCTTTCAAGAAGGAGATCTAAGAAAACATGTGTATCTGTTTATCTGTGCAAAATACATATAGGAATATTTCATCAGAAATTAGTGGGATTGGATACATATAGAAGATGGGTAGAAATGATATAGAATGTGGGAATGGGAGCAGAATGGTAGGAGAGAACAGGGCTTCTCTGAGTACCTTTTTATGTAACTAAGTCCTAAAACCATGGTGATGCTTCGTATTCCCTTAAAATGAATAGAGATATAGATAGATAGATAGATAGATAGATAGATAGATAGATAGATAGATACACACATACATACATAGAAAGAAAGAAAAATGAACCTACTGTATTACAAATGAACAACATAAGCACTCTAAAGGGGATTGGGGAAAGAAAAGAACTAGCCCAGGTAACTTGGGAAAAGAATATTTTGACAGTATGCTGAATAATTGAAGATAAAAATAAGTGTATATAAATATTATTCTTTTGATTAGTACATTTGTTTTTTATAGGTGTATGGCTTAACCATTTTGAAAATCTTTTATATATACTACAATTGAGCAAACACATAAATATGTGGTAGAAAACAAGAGCCAGTTTTCTCACAAATAGTGAAAGGATTTCACCACAAGTTACATATTAATATGAAAGGAAAGTAGTCAGTTTACAGTGGAGAAAATCTGGCAGACAACACCTTCCCCATGTGATCCTAGTTAACAGCACCAGCAGTAAGATATGTTGATATCATGTACCTACTTTCATAACACACTGAGGACACATCACTTCTGGGATGTTCTTGCCGAAAATATATAACCTCAGTGTCAGTAGAGAATATCAGACAAATTGAAAGCTAATCTACTAAATTTTTAGCCTATTGGCCTCCAAAGATTATGGAACTCAAATACTGAAGAACTGTCCCAGATTGGAGGAGACTAAGGAGTGACATGTGCTTTGATAAATTCACAGGCTGTTTCTCAGACCTCCTTCATGTGTTCTCAATAGTATGTGACTGCAATGATTACTCCTTTGTCCTTTTAACACTCTGGCTTTCCAGAAGGTTACCCTTTCCCAGTTTTCTTCCTATGACTCTGAATTCTTTTCAAATTCATGGTCCTTTTTTGATGATCAACATCAAAGTTCATTACACCTGGGTTCCTAGCCCTCTTGTTCTGTCTCTTCATCTCTCCCAAGGTGATCCCAACTATGCTCTTGACGTCATTTATTACTATGCTTTAATGACTCAAAGTTTATCTCCAGCTCAGATGTTTTTTCAATAATATTAGTTCTCTTCCACCTTCTTTCTTTTGTCTTGCAAAGGAAAGTGCATCTGTATCCCATCAGATCTATGAAGGCATATTCTGAATTATGTAACCCATTATGCTTCAGGTCTCAGAATGAAATAGGCAGAGCTGTTGCTAAAATGAAGTTGGTTGTTTTAAAGGGTGGACAAATCCCTTGGAGTCAGAAACCACATGCCTCTTTTGCTTTGACTTCGAATGTTCTGAAAACATCAATGCAGATCACCTCTATCTCAGAGCTTAGCATTAGCAAATCCTGTTTGAAACTGTGGAAACAAATGTTGATAAACAGATTGAGTATTTTATCCTCTTGATTTACCACAATCCTTTTAGGCCCCATTGCTGAATATAAATGTCTTGTGAGCTTGTAAATCATGTAAGCAATAACTAGATGTGCCCATAACATGTAACTGGCAACCAGTCTCTCTGTGTGGGGCCACATATCCAGATATTTTGCTCCATGGCTACAGATAGATTTAAATTAATTGTAACTTCAGCTCTTTTCTCTTCATCTTGTTTCACTTATGGAACCTAACTAACAATATTTCAGAATGAAGTTCTGTTGACATCAGATCTTTGAGGAGAAGATATTGGCATAATCTGCAAGAGCTAGGTTCAAGGTTGGCAGTACAAGCAAGGTTAAAATCCAGATCCTCTGACTGTCTCATCTGTTAAATATCTTATGAGCATATCTAATGCCATAGAGAACAAAGCAAAGTCCCTGCTTTCTTAGCATTTACATAAACATATATTATATGTAATTTACATATATGTATATATGCACAAATATATATGTACATATATAGTTGCACTATGAATGTAGTATATATATAGTACATAATGTAACTATATTGTGTATGTATACATTATATATAGTGTAACCATATATGCATGTACACATATATACATATATATACAGACATATATATACATGTGTTATATATATTTAGAGAGAGGGAGAAAGAGAGAGAGAGGTGTGAGCACCCAAATTTGATCAATGCTGTAAGGAGAAATGGAAATAAGTAAAAAGGTATAGCTCCAGGGGTGTTGGGGTGATAGATGGGGGCTACTTCAGGTGGGAAAGTTGTCCTTGTTGTGCTGACGCTTGAGCAGGATTTGAGTGAAGGGAAGGAGCAAACCATGATTCTGTGTGGAGGACCCTCCAAATGGAAGGAACAGCAAGTCCCAAGGCCTTGTGCCAATGGCCAGCTCAGCAGCATCAGGGAACATTGTAGCTGGACCAAAGTGAAAGGCAGGGGAATCAGGTGAGGGCTGGAAGTGAGCCAGGGGACACACCATGCATGTCATTATAGATAACTAAAAGAACTGTGGTTTTCTTCAAGGTTTCAGTTGGTTTGGTTTGGTTTTTATGTTTTTGGTATGGGGATTGAACTCAGGCCTCACAAATGCTAAGCACACACTTTACTCCTGAGCTACACCCCAGCCCAACAGTTTTGGTTTTTGAGCAGAGGAGAGATACAATGAGATTTACCTTTTAAAAAGGATTATTTGGCATTGTGAATAATAAACTATATTATTTGTGGGGAAATATGGACAAATATTGGAAATGGGGAAAATAAAGCTGCTAGGTATCCCTTGGCAAGATCACAGTCTGCTGGAGGAAGACGGTGAACAGTACAGAAAAGCTAGTCTGTTCTTTCTTCTGCAGAGGTCACTGTAAGCAATGGTCATCTCATGGCAAGTCCATTGATTTTAGGTCCTTTGGAATTTTTTTCTGTTCACTAACTCACATTTTTTTCTTTCAACTTGTCTTTCCTTTTAACCACTTTTCCTAGATTTTTTTTCATTATTGCCTTAAGTACAACTCATTTTTCTTGATCTGATTCCTTCCTCAAATCTCTCTCACATCTGTGATTCCCACAAATCCAATGAGAATCAGTTTCTTAAAATTCACTGGTCCTGGGGTGGATTCAAGAGGGCGGATTAGAGGATGACTGCATCACCCGTTGCTCCAGAACTCAGGATTCAAGAAGGGAAGGTATTGAGAGACTCTGACCAACACAGAGCTGCTGGGTGAGTCTCTCCCACTGAGTGAAGCTCCGCCCGGGTGGCAGACCAGGACACTGGCCAGCTTCTTGGAGCAGGGCAGGGCAGCAAGTGACTTCCCCAAGCAGCCTGTCTCTCTCCAGCGGCAGGCCAGGTCCACAGCAAGCTTCTCAGTGCAAGCCTGCCCAATGAGAGTTTGTCCCTGCGCAGAGCTAGCCCCTATCCCTGGACTCAGCAGCAGGCTCAGGGCAGCTTTCTTTGGAAGCACTGCATTATCAAGTTCCTCCAAGACTTCAGGCTACTGAAGTCTAGGAGGTGATATACTGGAAATCTACAGGGACACTATAAGCCAATAGAGGAAATCTGCACTATCTCAGAGTCCCACTGATATCTGGCCAATATGAGAAAACAAGGGAGGAAAAGGTCCCAAACAAACCTAGATTCTATATCAATAAAACCCAATGACAGCATGGCAGAAGAAATGTCAGAGGGGAAGTTCAGAATGTACATAATTAAAATGATCAAGGAAGCAAACGAGGAGATGAAAGAGCAAATGCAGGCATTGAATGATCGCACCAATCAACAGTTAAAAGAGCAAATACAGGAAGCAAAAGATCATTATAATAAAGAGTTAGAGATACTGAAAAAAACCAAACACGAATCCTTGAAATGAAGGAAACAATAAACCAAATTAAAAACTCCTTAGAAAGCATAACCAATAGAATAGAACACCTGGAAGACAGAACCTCAGATATTGAAGACAAAATATTTAATCTTGAAAACAAAGATGACCAAACAGAGAAGATGGTAAGAAATCATGAACAGAATCTACAAGACTTATGGGATATCATGAAAAGGTGAAATTTAAGAATTATTGGGATTGAGGAAGGCTTAGAGAAAGAAACCAAAGGAATGAACAATCTATTCAATGAAATAATATCAGAAAATTTCCCAAATCTGACAAATGAAATGGAAAATCAAGTACAAGAGGCTTATAGGACTCCAAATACAGAAAATTAACAACAGACCCACACAGAGGCACATTATTATGAAAATACCTAACATACAAAATAAAGACAGAATTTTAAAGACTGTGAGAGAAAAGAATCGAATTACATTCAGGGGAAACCAATAAGGGTATCAGCAGATTTTTCAGTCCAGACCCTAAAAGCTAGATGGGCCTGGAACAACATTTACCAAGCCCTCAAAGAAAACGAATGCCAACCAAGAATATTATACCCAGCAAAACTTACCTTCAGATTTGATGATGAAATAAAATCCTTCCATGATAAACAAAAGCTAAAAGATTTTACAAAAAGAAAGCCGGCATTACAGAATATTCTCAGCAAAATATTCCATGAGGAAGAGATGAAAAACAATGATGCAAATCAGCAAAGGGAGGAACTAGCCTAAAGGAGTAGCCAAATAAAGGAGAAACCAAGTCATGTCAAAAAACAAAAATGAGTCAAATGACTGGGAATACAAATCATATCACAATAATAACCCTGAATGTTAATGGCCTGAACTCATCAATCAAAAGACAAAGACTAGCAGATTAAAAAGAAAGATCCAACAGTATGCTGCCTGCAAGAGACTCATCTCATAGAAAGAGATACCCACAGACTAAAGGTGAAAGGATGGGAAAAAACATACCATGCACATGGACACAGCAAAAAAGCTGGAGTATCCATCCTCATTTCCGATAATGTGGACTTCAAGCCAAAACTCATCAGAAGGGATAAAGAAGAACATTTCATACTGTTTAAAAGAAGCATAAATCATCAAGACATAACAATCATAAATATCAATGCCCCGAACATGGGCTCATCCATGTACGTCAAACAAATCCTTCTCAATGCCAGAAATCAAATATACCACAACACAATAATATAAGCGAATTTAACACACATCTCTCACCACTGGACAGATATTCCAAACAAAAATTGAATAAAGAAACCATAGATCTCAATAACACAATCAACAATTTAGACTTAACAGACATATATAGAATATACCATCCAACAAAGAGTGAATACACTTTCTTCTCAGCAGCACATGGATCCTTCTCTAAAATAGACCATATTTTTGCCACAAAGCTAATGTTAGCAAATACAAGAAGCTAGAGATACTACCTTGTATTCTATCAGATCATAATGGATTGAAATTAGAAATAAATGACAGAATAAAAAACAGAAACTTCTCCAACACCTAGAGATTAAATAATATGCTATTATATGATGAATGGACAACAGAAGACATCAGGAGGGAAATAAGAAAATTCTTAGAAGTAAATGAGAACAAAGAAACATCATATGAAAATTTCTGGGACCCTATGAAAGCAGTACTTAGAGGAAGATTTATTTCAGGGAGCGCATTCAACAAAAGAAGAAAAAAATCAACAAATAAACAACTTAACACTACAGCTCAAAGCCCTAGAAAAAGAAGAACAGACTAACACCAAAAGTAGTAGAAGACAGGAAATAGTTAAAATCAGAGCTGAAATCAATGAAATTGAAACAAAAGAAACAATAATAAAAATTAACAAGATAAATAGTTGGTTCTTTGATAAAATAAACAAAATTGATAAACCCTTAGCCACACTAACAAAGAGAGAGAGAAATCTCAAATTACTAAAATTCAGAATGAACAAGGAAATATCACAACAGACACGAGTGAAATACAAAACATAATTAGAAGCTATTTTGAAAATCTATACTCCAACAAAACAGAAAATCTCGAAGACATCAACAAGTTTCTAGGGAAATATGAATTACCTAAACTGAACCAGGAGGACATACACAACGTAAATAGATCAATTTCAAGTAATGAAATAGAAGAAGTCATCAAAAGCCTACCAACAAAGAAAAGTCCGGGACCAGATGGGTTCTCAGCCGAGTTCTACAAAACCTTTAAAGAAGAGCTCATTCCAATACTCCTCAAAGTATTCCATGAAATAGAAGAGGAGGGAACCCTCCCAAACTCATTCTATGAAGCCAATATCACCCTGATACCTAAACCAGACAGAGACACATCGAGGAAAGAAAATTTCAGACCAATATCCTTAATGAACATCAGCACAAAAATTCTCAACAGAATTTTAGTAAATCGCATATAAAAATATATTAAAAAGATAGTGCACCATGATCAAGTGGGTTTTATCCCAGGGATGCAAGTTTGGTTCAACATCCGGAAATCAATAAATGTCATTCACCATATCAACAGACTTAAAGTCAAGAATCACATGATTATTTCGATAGATGCAGAAAAAGCATTTGATAAAATACAGCATCCCTTTATGCTCAAAACACTAGAAAAAATAGGGATAGTGGGAACATTCCTTAACATTGTAAAGGCCATCTATGCTAAACCCATGGCTAATATCATTTTAAATGGTGAAAAACTGAAAGCATTCCCCCTAAAAACTGGAACAAGGCAGGGATGCCCTCTTTCACCACTTGTATTCAACATTGTCCTTGAAACTCTAGCCAGAGCAATTAGACAGACAAAAGAAATTAAAGGGATATGAATAGGAAAAGAAGAACTCAAACTATCCCTGTTCGCTGATGACATGATTATATATTTAGAGGAACCAGGAAATTCCACCAGAAAACTCTTAGAACTCATAAGTGAATTCAGTAAAGTAGCAGGTTACAAGATCAATGCTCATAAATCCAATGCCTTTTTATACATAAGAGATGAATCTTCAGAAAGAGAAATTAGGAAAACTACCCCATTCACAATAGCCTCGAAAAAAATAAAATACTTGGGAATCAATCTAACAAAAGAGGTGAAAGACCTCTACAATGAGAACTATACAACACTAAAGAAAGAAATTAAAGAACACCTTAGAAGATGGAAAGATCTTCCATGTTCTTGGATAGGAAGAATTAATATTGTCAAAATGGCCATACTACCAAAAGTGCTATACAGATTCAATGCAATTCTAACTAAAATCCCAATGATGTACCTTACAGAAATAGAGCAAACAATCATGAAAATTCATCTGAAAGAATAAGAAACCCACTAGAAAAAAAGCAATCTTTAGCAGAAGAATGAAGCAGGAGGTTTTGCAATACCAGAACTTCAACTGTACTACAAAGCAATAATAACAAAAATGGCATGGTATTGGTACCAAAATAGACAGGTAGAGCAATGAATAGAATAGAGGACATGGACAGAAACCCAAATAAATACAATTTTCTTATACTAGACAATGGTGCCAAAAATATGCAAAGGAGAAAAGATAGCCTCTTCAACAAATGGTGCTGGGAAAACTGGAAATCCATATGCAAGAGAATGAAACTAAACCCCTATCTCTCACCCTGTGCAAAACTCAACTCAAAATGGATCAAGGACCTCGGAATCAGACCAGAGACCCTTCATCTTACAGAAGAAAAAGTAGGTCCTAATCTTCAACTTGTTGGCTTAGGATCAGACTTCCTTAACAGGACTCCCATAGCACAAGAAATAAAAGCAAGAATCATCAACTTGGATAGATTCAAACTAAAAAGCTTTCTGTCAGCAAAGGAAACTATCAGCAATGTGAAGAGAGAGCGTACAGAGTGGGAGAAAATCTTTGCCACTCATACTTCAGATACTGCACTAATTTCCAGAA
This sequence comes from Sciurus vulgaris, assembly GCF_902686455.1. NCBI lineage: Eukaryota > Metazoa > Chordata > Mammalia > Rodentia > Sciuridae > Sciurus > Sciurus vulgaris. The sequence goes on from NC_136461.1 coordinate 48,171,897, forward strand.
TCTATAAAGAACTCAAATAACTCTACACCAAGAATACAAATAATCCAATCAACAAATGGGCTTAAGGAAATGAAGAGACACTTCACAGAAGAAGATGTACAAGCAGTCAACAGATATATGAAAAAATGTTCAACATCTCTAGTAATAAATGCAAATCAAAACTACCCTACCATTCCATCTCACACCAATTAGAATGGTGATTATCAAGAATACAATCAACAATAGATTTTGGCGAGGATGTGGGGAAAAAGGTACACTCATACATTGCTCATGGGGTTACAAATTAGTGTAGCCACTCTGGAAAGCAGTATGGAGATTCCTCAGAAAGCTTGGAATGGAACCACCATTTGTCCCAGCTATCCCACTCCTCAGCCTATACCCAAAGGACTTAAAATCAGCATACTACAGAGATGCAGCCATATCAATGTTCATAGCTGCTCAATTCACAATAGCCAGACTGTGGAACCAACCTAGATGCCCTTCAGTTGATGAATGGATAAAGAAACTGTCATATATATATATACACACACACACACACACACACACACACACACACACACACACACAATGGAATATTACTCAGCCATAAAGAATGATAAAATTATGGCATTTGCAGGCAAATGGATGAAATTGGAGAATATCATGCTAAGGGAGATAAGGCAATCTCAAAAAGCAACGGACGAATGATCTTGCTGATAAGCGGATGATGACACATGATGGGTGGTGGGAGGGAGGCAACAATGGAGGAAGGAAGGACTGTATAGAGGGAAAAGAGGGGTGGGACAGGTGGGGGGAAGGGTAAAATAACAGAATGAAACAATATTACCCTACGTAAATTTATGATTACACAAATAGTATACCTTTACTCCATGCACAAAGAGAAACAACATGTATCCCATTTGTTTACAGTAAATAAATAAATAAAAATAAGTAAAAAAAAAAAAAATTCACTGGTCCTCTATATGCCAAATCTCCGATACAATTAAAACTTTCCATCGAAGTCTATGTGATTCCCCTTTGAGCAAGGACAGAAAAAAGAAAGGACAAGAACATGTATTAAGAATTTGCAGTGTGTCAGTCACTGTGCATAGCGATAGTTTGACAAATACCTTATATAATTCTAGATGAGGAAATGAGATTATTGGAAGTCATTGGACTTTATTTCTGAAGATTATTCTCCCTTTTCATTCTCAGATTCCCCCCTTGGCTTTTATAGCTTTTTAAAACCCAGTCTCTCAGTTTGGCAAATGGGCCATCAGTCTATCACTAAGTATTTACTTGGTCTCCCCCGAGGTAGGGCAATCGTAGAGCTAACATGATGATATTAATACCTTTCACAGCTCAAGGTATACAGGCAGCCATAATCAGTAATTCTTGATGGCTCTCAAATCAGAATTGTTTCTTAACCCTAAATAAACTGTTATTATAATGCCTTTCTTTGACTACTTTGCATGCAAATAAAAGAAAGTCCTCAGGGCATTGGGATCCTCTCAAGAAAACCAAGGACTATGCTGATGTAGGTAAGTAAAACCTCCATTCTCAAATCTCAACTTGTACCTACAGCCCAGCACAGTGCCTTGCATATTAGCCAGGACACGGGATGGTCATAAGATGCTTGTTCCCCAGCGTGCCTGGGAGGTTGTGTCCCTTCAGCTTCTAAGATGCCACTTTGTCAACCAGTGCTTCAAAGAGATGCAGAGATGTCTGTGATGTATAAATACTTTTGTTGGAGACAACCCGAATGGTTCATTCAGTTGCTATAACAAAATTCCATAGACTAGGTAGTTAATAAACAATGAATTTATTTCTCACAGTTCTGAAGACTTGGAAGTCCAAGATCAAGGTGCCACAGATTCAATGTCTGGGTGAGGCACCACTTCCTGGTTCACAGAATGGCACCTTCTCTCTTGATCCTCTTGTGGCAGAGGGTTAAACAACCTCTCTTGGGAATCTATTATAATGGACTAATCCCATTCATGAGGGTTCTGCCCTCAAGACCTAAGAGGCCTGGAAAAGGCTCCACCTCTTAGTATGACTTGGGGTTAGAATTTCAACATTTAATTTTTTGTGTGGACGCAAGCATTCAGAACACAGCCCCTTTTATGGCAGCTTTCTCAGAAGCTCATCGAATATTCTATTTTTTTTCTCTATAAATCATAAGAATGATACAGAAGTTCTGATTTTATTATCCCATGTAATATCCATCTCCATTCATGTGCACTTTAGGAGCAGTGTGTTGAGTGTCTGATAGGGTGGATAAGATTGAGCCCTACCCAGAAGGAGTTCAGACTCCTGAGATGCCTATGCCACCCTGATCTTGGACTTTCCAGTAATCCTCGTTTGCTCACCTGGAAGTAAACAAGATGGAAGAAGTACCTCTCCTTCATTTGGCAACTGCTCTAGCGCAGTACTGTGTGCCAAGTGTTCTGCTAAACCATGAATATGTACTAGAGATACTCTGACTTCATGACATGAACAGTCCAGGGAAGCCTTGGGTAGTTAGCAGGTAAGGGCAAACCCATAAATAAGTTTACAGGGACCAAGTGTGGTAAGGAGTTAACAGAGGGCAGTGACAACATATTAGAGAACACTCTCATAGATCAAGGTGAACAGGCAAGCTTGGCTGATGGAGGGACAGTTAAAGTCAGAATGGTTAAAAAAGAGATAAGAGCCGAAGGAAAGAACATTCCAGTCAAGGGGATTGTCCTCTGTGAAAGACTTAAGGAGAAGGGTGAGGAACTGATATTATGTCCCAGACCTTGGATCAAGTAGGGCCTTCTAAACCAAGATCTGAAACTGATTTTATGGAAAGGCAGTGGTTGGCTAAGCAGGCAAGTCAAGTATTCAGCATCACACTACAGAAAGCCTCTTTATTCCTTTATGCATCTATAAAAAAGAATGAAATTTTGACATTTGCCAGTAAATGGATGGAAGTGGAGACTATCGTGCTAAGTGAAATAAGCTTATCCCAGAAAACCAAAATCTGAATATTCTCTCCAGTATGTTCATGCTAACACATATAAGGGTGGAAGGGGTAGAAGTTCATTGGATTAGACAAAGGGAAATGAAGGGAAGTGAGTGGGAATGGGAATAGGCAAGATAGTAGAATGAATCAGATATAACTTTCCTGTGTTCATGTATGAATACAAGAGCAGTGAAACACCACATCATGTACAAATACAAGAATGGTATCTTAATAAGAATAAGTTATACTCCATGTATGTATAATAATATGTCAAAATATACTCTACTTTCAAGTATATCTAAAATACATAAATGCATAAAAATAACCATTAAAAAGACAACAGGGAAAAAATTTAAATTCATTTCCAAAAATAACCCAAAAGATTCTTCAGGGGGCTAAAGAATAGGATGAAAACATTTGGGTAATGTCTCCCAGAGAAGAAAAAGCTTCCCAATAAATTTCTGGAGAACTTAAAAACAAAATGGAGAATAAGTGATTTAATAGCTGTTAAGTAGTAGAATATTCTCACTTGGATAAAGGTATTAAATATTCATGTGAACAACAAAAAAAGAAAGTCTCCTTATTTCCAATCCAGAGGCAGGAACATTACTGTCCAACCCTTAGCACAAGTGATGGGGGCAGGTGGCTATCCACAATCTCTGAGGGTGCTCAGAGATGCCAGGATGGCTCTTCCTCTCCTCTTAAGAGGCTCCCTGGAAGAGGGAAGGCAGGTTGCTGAGATGGCTGTGTGCAGGGTAGGTGTCTGTGGGAGCATGGGCAGTGAAAGGAGCCAGGGATTAGGAAATGACTCAAGGTAACATCACAGATGAGTCTAGAATGATGATTGACACAGGGCAGGTAAAGAAGGCAAGGAAAGGTATTCTAGCCAAGAGGAGGCAGAATGAGCAAAAACATTCAGAGACCGAGGCATGCGTATTACGAGAATGAAAGGTCGCTAGGTACGGTTGGAGCGTGCAGCGACCAGGGTCGAATGAAGTACATATCTGCAGGAGAAGGTAGGGAGAGCCAGCTCATGAAGAGCATCTTGTGCCAGAAAGGAAGTCTGTCCTCTGTCCTTAGGACAATGGGGAGGAACCACTGTAGGGTTGAATCAAGGGTGGGAATCATAACCAGGGTTATGCAGTAGAAGAATCACTCAGGAAGGAGTACAGAAAGCCTCCTTGGAGTGGGCAGGATTGCAAGCTGGGAGATGAACTTGGAGACCAAGTGTAGGTGGCCGGAGTGAAGTAGTAACTGTTAAACTGGAGAAAAGTTTGCTAGTTGAAGCAATATTTAAAAAAGCAATCAAATCCTGGTGAAAGATCAAATTGGGGAGCAGAGGGAGAAAAATGAGTCAGAAATGATATTCCCCCATGACTCTGCCAAGCAGTAGCTTGGACAACTGCTTAAATGATGCTGGCTTTGATTAAACCAGGGAGCACAGTAGGAAGAGGGAGTATGTCAGAAAAGATGATGTGTGTCAGATTAAATATTTTTAGTTGAGTTGCCTTGGGACATCCAAGAAGAGGCATTTGATGGGTGGTTGGATATTTGACCAGAACTCACCAGAGAGTAATGAACAGGAGATAAGGACACATATTTGGAAGTCCTTAGTACTAGATAGTATCTGGAGCTCTGAAAGAAGGGAATTTCAAGGGAATTAAAGACAGATCTCTGGAGGAGCTCAAATATTTAAGGGACAAGTAGAGGAAGAGATCTGACAGGAATGGAAGTAGAAAAATCAAGAGAATAGAGTTTTCTGGAAATCAAAGGAAGAGAACAAATGAGGAAGAAGTGGCCAAGTGGTGGAAAATGCAGAAAATGATCCCTTGGAGTTTGGGTGAGTTGAGTTTCAGTAGAATTGGGACTGGAAGAATGTATATTGTGTTAGGTTGAGAAGTTAAGAACTAGAGACTTGCAGTGTGGAAGCTTCTTTTCCAAGATCTTTTCTTACTCCTGGAAAGAATGCAAATGTCTTTTGTCATGCCATGTATTCTGATGTCGAGGTTGAAGAGTGTGATCACCATACTTCTGGGCAGCATATGAGTTCAAAGAAATAAATGATTTATGGAAAGAGAGAGCAGAGGAGAGATTCCAGGGGTGCTGTCTGCATTTCAGATAGTAAGCAACGTAGTCTGAAAAAAATCTTCCCTGACTCTTGGATATTTTTAAACCTAAAGATTTATTTCCTGTGATGACAAAGGCCAATGAACTATTTGTCAATCTCTTCCACTGTATAGTGCTGAGGGCTCTACACTTATTTTTGTTTGTTTATTTATTTTTGCATTTCTGGGGATCAAACCCATGTTCTGTATTTAATCTTCCTAGCAAATGGAAAGAGAGTATTAGTCTAACTGCAAAAGAGTGAACTAGACTCAGGTTGATGTGCTTGCTCACCCAGCTGGTACATGATGAAGTTACTTCATGGTTGTTTAAACTGTTTTTCATCACATCCCAGTGGGACTTGGACAGACAGAACTTCTCCCTCTGAGACAGGATATATGAGCCTGGAGTTCATGAGAGGGAGGAGAACAATTCAATTGGTATCACAATTAATATGTGATTCCCTAGTTGGAGAAGGGCAGACTGCCATTTAATAGGGAATTGATAAAACATACAAAATGAAACAAAGTCAGGACCAAAAAGGCATCATGCAAGGTTAAAATTATGTGAATAATGATGTGCATTAGTTATTTTAATGTCTTCCAAGTGCATTTCATTTTGAATGATATACTCAGATAGCACACATGGTAAGATATAATTGAAAAAACATGTAGGGGAACGGCTGAATCCAAAGAATAAACACACAGCTGGGAGGAGGTTAGGAGTCAAAGGGTAAGCATATGCCCCATCCCCCAGGGACCTCATTAGTGCGTGAGTGACCATATATGTAGGGGCTAAATGAATCTCACTGTTTGCAAAGACCCAGAGTAAATGAGACAATGACGAATCAATAGTAATTAGGACTATAGGTTCTTATTGACCCAAATGTCTGAAACCAGATGCCCTGCTCTAAGATTCCTTGAGAGGCAGAATGAAAAGATTTATAGACATGCACTTCTTAAAAAAAAAAAAAAAAAAAAAAAAAAAAAAGTCCCTTTAAAAGCAGTGAAGCGGTTCTGAAATGGAAAGTGGCTAGAGTTAGGGTAGACACTTGATTTCTGGCTAGAAAGGATATTCTAGGCTTCTGTTGAGAATGTGGTTCCTGGGAACTGGGAGATAAAAACCCAGGATGTGATCATATTCTGCCCCCATATATTGCTCTGGCCCACCTGCCATGGGAGGCTCAGAGAATCCTTTCCTAAAACCATAATGGAATATTCTAAAATAAGGCTTGAGTGTGGGGCTTTGCCAGATAATTCCTGCTCTAAGATATAGGAAGCACTTGACTTCAGAATCATACCAAAAAAGGTTTGCAGTTGGACTTGAACCTGTGTCTCTACCTCTCTGAGTGTCCTCTCTGTACAGGGGTGCTGGTGATGCCTCCCTCCCTGGACCATGAAGAGAAGGCCTAGTGCAGACTCAGGAACAGCAGCTGCTGCCCAGTGGGCGCTGAGCCTTATCTGAGTGGTCAGATCTCCCTGGTTCTGATGTGTTTGGGGGCAGAAATGTTACAAAGAAGCAAAGAGATTGGTGTTAGGTGGGGCTGCCCTTGCCTCCCCCCAGCACATATCATACATTTTCTTGTTGATACACACCCACTGGTGCACACACAGGGCCCTCTTGCTGTTTTACATCTTCTATGTCTGGTTTCCACATAAAATTTACATTTCGTAAAAGAGTTTCAGTGATGAAGGGGGGAGGGGTTTGAAAACCACTACTTCACCTATTGGTTTGTTGTTTCCTTGCACTTAGTTTGGAAAACTTGCAGCAACTTCATGGGAACACTCCCAGTATCATAAAACTAGAGCTAGAAATTGCTGAGCCTTACTCCTACATTTTTAAAATGCAAGTCATGAATATTGTCTGAAGTGTCTTAGATATTAACCTCCTTTGGACATTGATTTCCTATACATTTTTCTGCCATTATTCAGGCCACGTTTTAAACCTTTACATCTGTAGTTCCAAGAACACCAGTGGGAAGTGGCAGAGATGCCAAACTGATGTTTCCACTTTCTTTTGAGATCATTGGTTCAGACCTTTGGAAGGCAGCCCCTCTAGAGAGAACACAGCTAGCCAGCTTTCATCTTTGTGCCATGCAGGAAGATTTAGCCTAGTGAAGGAGGTATAGTTATACCTCTTTTGTGAATGGGGAAGTTACAGTTCAGAGAGGCTAAGTCTTATTCCCAGCTAGGACAAGGGGAAACAAGATCTAAACCCAGAACTGACTTGATTTCCAAGCATCTGGTCTTTTCTCTGCTTCCCTCTCAACTGAAAGTGTGCAGAATGAGGGAGTTTATCTGATTCTTTCATTCCACATGTGAAGAAACCAAGTCTTAAAAAGGAGAATGAACTTTCAAAATGTCATTCGATGGGTTTTGGTTGGAGATCAGGTCTCCTTCTCCTGATCCTTACTGCCTTCATGACTTTCAGTCGCTTCTCTTCGCCAGTTTCCATATTGATTCCAGGAACATGTATTTGTGTTCATTTGTCATTTCATCATTATTATTACAATTACGAAGACTGATTTTAATAAATCCTTTACATATGTACCATATTGTAGAGTTTACAGAATGTGGTCTTTGCATATATAATCTTCTTTGATCTTCACAATAACCCTATGAGGTAAGTTGGACAGGGATTGCGATATCTGTTTTCACAGATGAGTTCCAAAGGTCTGAAAAGCTTTCTTATGGTTACACACCTGTCAGAGGTAAAACCATTCCTAGATCTGGCCTTCTGATTCCAAACCTTCCCACTTGCCCCCAGGACAGTCTGCCCTTTCTTGATGAAAGTACGGTGTGATCTGAGAGCATAGAAGGCTTGTTTCTCTGAGGGTAGTTTCTTTTCAGAGGTTTGGGGAGGCTGTTTTACTTTCCTGGGTCTGATATGCAAGTATAAATGGTTTCTTTCTACAGAACAATTTGCTCCTCAATCCTCCTCCCCCTTTTAAAAACAAAATCCATTTCTCTTCCAGATGCCAGAGTATATATGCATATTTGAACAGTCACCTGGATCTGATTAAGAAGGCTCAGTCTGTGGGTTTCCTCACTGTTGATTTACATGTTTGGCCAGATTTCCATGGCAACCGGTCTCCCTTAGCAGATCTGACACTAAAGGGCATGGTAAGTAACAGCCAGTCCTTGCCCCAAGGTGAAGGCAGGCCAAACAACTACAAAGTTTGGAAGAATCAAACTAGAGAGAAAGAGAAAAAGGACAAATAAAACAAAATAGGCCAATAGCGCACTGGTTCCTTGCAGATACATTGCAGTTGTGAAAACGGTTGCTCTCTGGGACACTCTGCTGAAAGTTCTCATTGTTCCTGCGCCAACCTTGAACATATTCAAAGTAGTATTTCCTGTATTCAGCTACTGCTGCCTCTTTGTCCATGGAGTGGCTGAAAGTAGTTCCCATGTAATTTTTGTATTTATGTCGGTTCATAAAGTCATGTTTTCCATCTCCATCTCCAGGCCACCTGGTGAATCAGTGGTAAATTATACCACCCATGGTCTTGAGTGCCACAGCTGCACATCATCTAGGCTCTGAGTCAGGACCGTTCAGGGTCTATGCCAATATATTTAGAATTTCAAATTAAACTTTGTTAAAAATAAATACAATTAATAACTTAGGTTGGTGAATAAATTCAGCTCTTAGTGATCATAAAGGTCACTTCCACTGTGGAGATTTTGAGCCCTCCTGAAGAGTCCAGAATGAACTTGTTGTGCAAGCTCACCACTGCCTAAGCAGAGACAATATCTTGGAGGCCAGGTGGAATCAGGTGACTGGGAGCCATCTGACCATCAAGAATCATGTTAGAGGATGGTTGAAGCAGGTGAAAGTTAGAGAAGCGGAACTGAGTTTGGGTTCACAGGGACCAGGTCAGAAACCATGAGTGCCAAATTCAGGAAGCTGCCAATAAGTTTGGAAATTGAGTATAAGGGAAATTAAGGTGGGAAGCCAGAGCAAAGGCTATGAGCAACACATGGCAGATACATGGGGGCAGCCTGACAGTGATTCAAGATTGCTGACTTCAAGAACTTTCACTCAAAATACTGTGAGTTTATTTTAATACTGTGAGATTATTTTAAATATTTTTATGATGCCAACAGGAAAGATCTGAACTTTATTTTCATAACTGAGTTGATAAAATCAACTTCCATGAATAAAAGTGGGTCATGGTGAAGAGAAAAGAAAGCTGGATATGGCAAAAGTAATTGCCTACAGTCTACAAAGCATGCCCATGAAACACAGAAGAAATTGAATATCTTTATTGGCCAACAGAAGAAGAAAGCTGCAGACAGCTGTGTAGCAACAGGCTCAGCTAGAAGGCCTTCCTTTCAGATAACCAAGTCCCTATACAAATAGAGGGTAGGGAAAGAATAATTTCATACAGTACAAAAATAGTGTCTTAGAGAACAACTATCAAAAACCAAATACAGATAGACAATTAAAGTGTTAAAGAAGTTAAGAAACTTGACCAGTTCTTAATAGGACCCCAAAACACAGCAGGGTTGCTTGTAAAATGATCAGGGCTCTTGAGTGACACTCCTGGAGGCCTGCCCTTGCCAACTTCTATTGTACCCAGATTCAGTACCCAGCATGTTAGGCACCAAGTTTCCTAGTAGCTTTTGTGTGTTTCTGAAAACCAAGGATGACATCCAGAGACCTAAGAATTAGCATCTTAAGAGTATTCAAATGAATTGGCCCAAATGCAAAATGAAATTCCAAAGGAGTCAGCAGAGTATTTCCAGGAATATCTGTCTCATTGGAATAAACATATACTGCCAAAAGAGACTTCTTGCATTGGGACATATGGCCAATTGTACCTAAAAATCTTGGAATGTTTACTTTGTAAAGAAGTTATATTGTTTTACAAATTTACTTCACATGTCCCCTAATATTCTTAGCAGTAATTTCCCTCTATCACTGTCCTTGGGTTAGCCTCACCCTGCAGTAGCTATCATTACACCAGGGTGCATCACAACACTAGAAGAAGGTAACCTAGATATAATAGATGGAAGGCCATTCTGGACTAAAAGCTTTTCCCCAAATCTTTTCTTCAGTCCATTTTTGAACAACACCAAAATATTCCCCACTAAAATTCTTCTGTAATCATCTTACATTGTTTTGGCAAAATCTATAATGTTATTACAAATTATATGCTAGAACGTACTCTATTATCACATATTATTTCTTTCTGCCAGTCCTATTTTCGGTGATTATTTAGTAAATACTTATTGGGTTCCTACAGTGTGCCAAGCTCTGTTACAGATACAATAAGGTACAATTCCTACCCTCACAGCACAGGTTTAAGAGGGGTGGAGAACGCTCAATGAAACACTTAGAGCAACTAGAATTGCCAGAATAAACCTAGGAGGGAAGAACTATATGGAGTTTCTTCTTTTGGCTCCTGAATCATTTCTCTGGGCACATAGTAAGTGCTTAATATGTGCTTTTTAAAAAAAAAATGTTGACAGACATTTACTTTATTCATTTATTTACATGTGCTGCTTAGAATCGAACCCAGTGCCTCACACATGCTAGGCAAGTGCTCTACCACTGAGCCACAGCTCCAGTCTTAATATGTGCTTAATGATAATTTATAGTGAACATAGAGAGAATAAAGAGGCCATTATGGCTCTAGAAAAATAAACATATGAACAATTTATTAATACCAAATGGATTAGATGGCTACTAATTCATGCTGTTTATATAAGTGGTTAGTACTAATATTAATATCCAAGTCAATTAAGTTCCAATTTTGTCTTACTTGGCAATATCTTTGTCCATCAAACAAATGCAGGCCCTATTATAGTCAGTGAGAGATATAAAAGTAACTATGCTTACAGCACTCAGGAATATTACTGTCTTTGGAGGACAGACAATCAGGCAGTGGAAAGATGGGGTCAAGCTCCCGGTATTGCTTACTGGCCAGGCTCTCTAGATGCATAAAAGAGGATTAGACCTGGTGTCTGTGGTCAGGAAAACTTCTGATAGGAAGCAATGTTAACTCTAGAGTGAAGGAAGGAAAAGGGTTTGGGGTCAAGGGAACATAGTACATGCAGTGTCCTAGAGGGAGAGAGAACATGGCATATGAACATCCACAATTTGGCTCCTTATTTCTTTGCCTAACTCACGACAGATTACAGTTAGCATATTTTTTCTTGGGGAAAATCAAAAGAAAGTGTGTTCCCAAAGACTCTCTGGAGTCCCTGGACTCTTCTGCTTCTACAGTGTCACACCCTCCCAGTTCTTTATTCTTCCCTCCATTAACTCACCCGAAGCTTTGTTAAACATCCGTCCATTCACTCTTTAATGAATACCTAATATGTACAAGCCTGTGCTAAGTCCAGAAAATGGAAAGAAGAAAAGTGTCTGTCCCAAGTTCACATGAGTAAGGAAGATCGTTCCTGTACGTGTCCATCATCATTACACAGTGTGAGCCTTGGAACACTGACATCCATGCTAGCCAAAGGAGGTGCTCAGCCAGTCTTTTACATTGGGTTTTTTAAAATTGTCACCTGTCTAGCAATCGGATGAGGCCTTTCTCTACTTCACTTGAAAATAACAGTGAAGATGTAAAAATGGCATAAATTTGTGGAGGCTTTGAGAATTAAGATGATACTCAACTAGGAAGACTAGACTTGACATTCCCAAAGAGAATCAGGAAGATTTTCCAGAACCTGGAAGACTAACACGGCTTGTTTGATAAACATGGTACAGGACATATGAACAAAGTCTCTCTCCACTCTGCTCACTAGCTACAAGCACGCGGCTATTTTAAGCCTAAAAACAGGACAGTTATTCTTCTTCTCTACTACCCTTGGTTGTGTTGTATTGTTTTGTTTTTTATTGATTTTTAGAAGCAGGCAGTGAGTTTAATTTCCTAGATTCCCCCCCACCAAGTGAACTACTCCCTATCTTCCTTTCAGTTCAATCTGTTTGAAAGCTGCCAACCCCAGAAGCCAACCAGACCGGAAGTGTGACTCAGAATTAACAGCAAGGACTTGCATTCTAAGCCACCTACATAAAACTCTGCTTCTGGGGCAGAGACAGGAAAAGCCTTGGCAGCTCTGTGAATTTGGAGGAAGAACTGTTCTAGGGTTAGGGAGCCAGGCAGCAGTGGCCTTCCTCAGTCCTACAAAGCTACAGAAATAAAAACTACTGTACTATGGTAACTGGCATCTAGTTGCAGATCCAAAGAGGCAAATCCAAGTATACAGTGAATAGGGCTGAGAGTGAATCATGTGTCCTGCATGCTGGGAAATACTGAATAGGCCTAGCTCCTAATTTGGGTGAATTTTTAAAGATAATAAAGTGAACCCCTCAGGAAAAGACATTGCATACAAAAAGAAAGAAATACCATTTCAAACACTTAGCAAAAGTTCTCTTGAGATTTATTTATTACTGAAAACAGGATATTAGGGAACTTCTTGGTATATTCTAGAGGATTTTTAAAAAGGCATATCTCTATAAGGTAAGGCAAACACAGGAAAAGTTGAGTTAAGATGAAAGTGCTATACAAATTCAATGCAATTCTAATTAAAATCCCAATGACGTACCTTACAGAAATAGAGCAAGCAATTATGAAATTCATCTGGAAGAATAAGAAACCCAGAATAGCTAAAGCAATCCTTAGCAGGAAGAGTGAAACAGGGGGTATTGCAATACCAGATCTTCAACTCTACTACAAAGCAATAGTAACAAAAACGGCATGGTATTGGTACCAAAATAGAAAGGTAGATCAATGGTACAGAATAGAGGACACGGACACAAACCCAAATAAATACAATTTTCTCATACTAGACAAAGGGGCCAAAAATATGCAATGGAGAAAAGATAGCCTCTTCAACAAATGGTGCTGGGAGAATTGGAAATCCATATGCAACAGAATGAAACTAAACCCATATCTCTCACCATGCACGAAACTAAACTCAAAATGGATTAAGGACCTCGGAATCAGACCAGAGACCCTGCAGATTATAGAAGAAAAAGTAGGTCCAAATCTTCACCTTGGTGGTCTAGGACCAGACTTCCTTAACAGGACTCCCATAGCACAAGAAATAAAAGCTAGAATCAACCACTGGGATAGATTCAAACTAAAAAGCTTTCTCTCAGCAAAGGAAACTATCAGCAATGCGAAGAAAGAGCCTACAGAGTGGGAGAATATCTTTGCCAATCATACTTCAGATAGAGCACTAATCTCCAGAATCTATAAAGAACTCAAAAAACTCTACTCCAAGAATTCAAATAGTCCAGTCAACAAATGGGCTAAGGAAATGAATAGACACTTCACAGAAGAAGATCTACAAGCAATCAACAAACATATGGAAAAATGTTCAACATCTCTAGTAATAAGAGAAATGCAAATCAAAACCACCCTAAGATTCCATCTCACCCCAATTAGAATGGCGATTATCAAGAATACGAGCAACAACAGGTGTTGGCGAGGATGTGGGGAGAAAGGTACACTCATACACTGCTGGTGGGGCTGCAAATTAGTGCAGCCACTCTGGAAAGCAGTGTGGAGATTCCTTAGAAAACTTGGAATGGAACCACCATTTGACCCAGCTATCCCACTCCTTGGCCTATACTCAAAGGACTTAAAATCTGCATACTACAGAGATACAGCCACATCAATGTTCATAGCTGCTCAATTCACAATAGCCAGACTGTGGAACCAACCTAGATGCCCTTCAATTGATGAGTGGATAAAGAAACTGTGGTATATATATACAATGGAATATTACTCAGCCATAAAGAATGATAAAATTATGACATTTGCAGGCAAATGGATGAAATTGGAGAATATCATGCTAAGTGAGATAGGCCGATCTCAAAAAGCCAAAGGACGAATGATATCGCTGATAAGTGGAGGATGACACATAATGGGGGGGAGGGAAGGGTTAGAGTTAGGGTTAGGGAGGGGGGCAAGTATGGAGGAAGGAACTACTGTATAGAGGGTAAAGAGGGGTGAGAGGGGTGGGGGGAAGGGAAAAAAATAACAGAATGAATCAAACAACATTGCTCTATGTAAATTTATGATTACACAAATGGTATGCCTTTACGCCATGTACAAACAGAGAAACAACATGTATCCCATTTGTTTACAATTAAAAAAAAAAAAAAAGATGAAAGGACAACACAATGAGAGGGAAAATAAATGACAAAGACCTAAAACAACTAAAAATGCAATAAATGGATCAAAACCTACATTGAGCAATATAATACATAATTTTCATGGATGAAAATAATATCAGATCTGTCATAGGCATAGCATGTATTTTAAATTTATTCTATCAGAAAAACATTTTGAGGATAGAGTCTATGGCTTATTTGGGTTTTTTAATCTCAACAGCACCTGATGCCAAATTATTGCCTTATATTCAGTTATTACAGTCATCACTTACCAAGTGAGGAATGAAAACTACTGCCCAAGATCACAATGCAAAGGAGAGGCAGAGCTTCAATAGAAATATGAATCCTGATTTTTAGGATGCACAGCCTCATGAGTTTGCCTTAACTCATGACTCTGGACTTTTGCAAAATGCACCTAGGATTATAAAAGAAGTCCCAACAGATGCACCACACATAGTTTCATTACTGAACCACACTCCTTGGCCTTGACTTTGCTCCTCTGGTCTTGCCACCAGCTTGTCACTTATCCACCCATTTTTATTCTAACCCTGGCCTTAGCTCTGGTCTCCTCCTGGGAATGTCTCTAGGTTTTCTTCCCAACCTCACTGACTCAAATTTCAAGTTAATTGCCACTCCTTGTTTGATCTGACTCTAAAGTCTTCCACTGTGATGCCTACCCTCATAAGCAGGCCCAGGACCCAACCCAAGAATCTTCCCCTATTGCTTAATAGAATATTTTTCTTTTCCTTCTGGCAACAGTTGTCTTCCTGCATCACCAGCTGTTTTGGTTTACTTTGGTGATACGGTATCAACCTGTAGCACTTAGCTAAAAAGAGATGGTGGAAATAGGGGTGGGCAGCTTAATAGGATGCCTGAACTAAATAGCTACTTGTGTAAGTATTTTCCATTTTCACTTGGTAAATAAGGTATGGAAAGGTTAGAGCTACACATACCATCATCCAAAAAAGGAGAAGCATTAGCAATAACTCCTAGTATCAAAACATTTGACACTGATGATTCCAAGTTCTTTAAATACCAGACAAAAGACATGCATACTTTAAAGAAAGGACATGGTCATACATAAAGATAAATGGAGGCAAATACTCACCAACAGGAATGGTTGCACATCTTAGGGTTTGTGTGTGTGTGGTTGGGTGGTTTTCACCATTCTAAAGAAGTAAAAAAAGCTCACATGTTGAATTTGGACCTGTATTTACATCTTCGTTTGAAAACATACCAGTGTGTGACATTTGCATGTTAACTGTGTGAGGTCAGCCTATACATCAGTAAAGGTGGAGCAGGTCAAGCTTCTTTGCAGGGTCATTGTCAAACCAGGAGGTGTTAGTCCAGTGACAGGCACACTGTGGGCAGACAATAACTAATGTGTTTTGCCGGTAGTTTCTGCCTGGTGACACCTACTTGCATGTCTTCTGAACCTTGAGCATGAGGCTGCAGGCTTTCACCTTAGCCCCAGAACTAACTGAGGTCACCAGCCACAAAATCACCTTGGAAGCTTAAGACCCAAGGTCCATCTCAGGAAGCATGTTTCATTGCTTTCATGGACACTGAACTCTGTACTGGGATCTTGGCCTATTTCCTCTCAGGTACAAGAAGCAGCTTAAATCTGGTAGACTCTACAAAACAGCTAGTGTGGTAGTAATTTTGAAAACGGGCTTCCGTGTATATGGGACCAGGTTTTAGTCACAGATTATTATTACCTCTTTATTTTGGTAGTGATAGGGCTTTTGTTGGTGGTGGTTTGTTTGCTTGTTTTAATTCTTTCCCAAAACACTCGTTCGAAGAAGTAAATTGCCTCAGACACATAGTAGGTCATGAAATCTCGCCAAACGCTGTATTCCTTATTGCTCAAAATATGTTTTCTTTGCTTCATTTTGGAAGTTCTTCACTACCTAGAACTAAAAGTTATTTTCTGGTTGTCTGAAGAACTGTGATTTGAATGTTAGGCCATACCCAGCTGGAACTGCTGGAGAGATTGTGCTGCTCCAGTCATCTTCAGAGCAAGTGGGCATGGGGGCATTGAAAGAGAGTCAGGAAAGAAGTATTCTGAGGTCTTTGCCCATTTCTAGGAGACCAAATCCCAGCTAGATTCTTGCTAAACAGATTCAGACATGGATATGAAGTCAGCAACTCAGCCGAGTATTTGTGAGAGCTCAGGAGAGGCCAGAGGTTGTACCCCTGTGATTTTCTTCTGATAAGGAGAAAGATGATAGAGCCAGAAGTTCCTGAGCCAACTGGAGCAGCTCTTGAATGATATCTTTATAAGCCTTGAAAACAGGTGGACTCTTAGACGTGAGTTGGTTACTTTTCTGTTGTTATTTAACACTGTTTTATTCAGCCTTTTTTACCTTTTTTTTTTTCTTTTTTTGCTTATGAAAACTCAAATCCAGTGACAAAGATTAGTATCCTCAGTGTCATTTAACTGGTTTTCTGATACTGTGCTTTCTTTTTGAAGTGATTGACTTATTGTGTTTTATAATAGGGCCAATTTATTAAGGGACCTGATGTGCCAGGACTTATGGCCATTGTTTCACATATATCATTACCTATGTTCACAATCACCTTGTGAGATAATATTGTCACCCCGTTTAAAATAAGAGAGAAACTGAAGCTTAGGGAATTTAAGTAATTTATCCAGAAGAGAAAAGAGTAGATTAGAAATCCGTCATTTTAAACTTGAATCACTGATATTCTTTGGAGAAAGAAAAAAAGTTAAAAATAAAAGAAAAGGAACTAAAACTTTGTGTTTCCTCAGTCCCTCTTCTCTTTCTTCAAAGAACCTGTCATATTTCTTCCTTGTTTTAGTGACTTTTAAATTATATCACTGAGTAAGATTTTTCTTTCTTATTGCTATTTTTCTTTCTTATTGCCCTTCCTATATATAGCAAACAAGTAAATCCAGGAGAAGACTGTGGATGGACAGGAGTCCTTCCTGAGGCAGAGTAGCATAACAGAAAACTGAGAGGGGAATCAGGTGGAATTCACTGGGAAGGTTCACAAGATAAATAGTGGGAAGAGACTAAAGAAAGAAGACCAAGTATGAGATCCAGGCTGGCATGCAGACTCAAATCAGGGTTACACAGCAACAAGTCTGAACAGGAGAGTTGTACAGAGCAGCTTTGGGATACTGGTGTATGAGCATATCAAAATGGCTTAGACTAGAGCCTTGTATACAGGGCAAACCAAAGCTCTGAAGTGCCTGGTGCAGGAGGTAAATGGCAAATGGACTGGTATTTGGTGTAGAATTCACCAACAGAACCGGTTATAAAAACTTTGACCCATCATCCATTCTTAGTGTGTATATTAGTTGCCCACTGCTGTTATAATAAACTAGGATAAGTTTGCAGCTTATATTGATTATCACATACTTCCATGGCTCAGAAGTTCAGGTTGGTTCAACTGATTTTCCTGCTCCAGTTTTCACAATACCGAAACCAGAGACTCCTACTGGAAGATTCTGGGGAGAATCTGCTTTCAGATTTATTTAGTATTTAGTGACTGATTTATTTATTTAGTGACTGTATTTAGTATCAGCAGTGGAAGAACCAAGGTCCCTGTTTCCTTGCTGAGTGTAAGCCAGGGGTCCTTCTCAGCATCTGGTGATTCCTGGCATTTATGGGCTCAAGATCCCCCGCCTCCACCCTCAAAGTCATCAGTGGTGGGTCAAGTCCTTCTCATTCTTTGCACCTCTCTGATTTTCCCTTCTGCCTCGTCTCTCTGCCTTGCTCTTCTATCTTATCTCTTGATGGATGCTTTTGCCTTCCTCTTCCACTTTAAAGGATTCATATGGTTATACTGGGTACAACTGGAAAATTTTCCTTTTTTAAGGTCAACTGGCTAGTAACTAATTCCATCTGCCATATCCTTTTATAGCTGTGCCTTGATTAGTGTATGAGTAACCAGGGAACAGGTATCTTGGGGACATCTTTAGAATTCCACACTGTAGTAGCACATTCATTGCACTCCCCCAAATCTGGATGTGTTTGAGGCAATGAATGAATGAGTGTTAGCCTGAACTCCTGACACTTACTGAACCCTCTCAACATCACTGGGAGATTTGTCCCCCTTTTGCTTCCAGGCTGCTGATCGTCTTAGACCTGTCCTTCAAGCTCTCTCTTCCCATTCTATAAATCTTTCTCTGATCTTCCTCATTGCCTTGTCCATCAGCTCCACCTTCATTATTGACTGAGCCAACAGGGCGTTTTTGCTGCTCCATTGTGTTCTAGAAAGCTTTCAACAAATTCCCCTGAGCCTTGAGTAATCCCATCAAGCTCTGATGACTCTAGAATATCTCAGGACTGGGAATCCTGTTTACTTGTCTTTTGTATTCTTTAGGGACCCCTGGGGAAACTATCCCTAAGCCCTTTTTTTCTGACTAACATGTATAATTACATCAATTCCTTTAATAACTAGGAAGGAAAAAAATATAAGTGAATTACTACAGGTTCAATATCCTTTATCTGAAGTCCTTGGGACTGGAAGTATTTCAGGTTTAAAACTTTTTAGATTTTTGAAATATTTGAATATGCATAATGAGATGTCTTACGGATGGTACCCAAGTATAAACATAAATTGCATTTATATTTTATGAACATAAAGGTGATTGATTTTATGCAATATTTATAATAATTTTACACGTGAAACAAAGTTTCAAGGTTTGGGATTTTCCCCTTGTAGTATCTGTCAGTGCTCAAAAAATTTCAGATTTTGGATCATTTTGGAATCCAGATTAGGAATTCTCTACTTATAATCCATCTATCAATAATCTTAAACCATTTTAAGGACCTATGAACCTATAAGTCATAATACCAAGGTTTAGGGCACTCATACCCACAATGTAGTGCATTATTAGGTCCTTGTCAAAATGCAAATTGCTGGGCCCACACCAAAGTTCATCTTATGTAAGCTCCCAGGAATCTGCATTCAGCTTGGATTTCAGGAAAGTGTTAAGAGATATGCCCAAGTTTGGCTGCTATTAAGTGGCAAGATTCAAGCTGAAGTCCAGGGTGAAGAATTACTATCTGTCTTTAGGTTTAAGAGAGAAAATGAACATATATAGGTTGATAAGGATTAAGGCTTGGCCAAGGCCTTACAAATGTGTCCCCATACATTTGTGCTGCCTGCCTCTGGGTACTCATCAGGGACACTTGGTTTTGCCACACTCCTAGATGGTTCTGTATCTTTAGCATTAGGAACCTAATGCAGATCATCAACATGCCTTTTCCCTAGCTGCTCTGTGTGGTACAGCCAGCAGTTGATAGTGCCCCTCATTCATAGCCTCGTGGTACCCATAGCATGCTGAGAGACATGTTATTTATTGCTGAATCAATTAATGAATGGGGTTGAACTCAATGCAATTACAAAGAAAGAGAATGAGCATTTATTAAGAGAAAGGAATAGCCACATCAGTGTTTATAACAGTGCAACTCACAATAGCCAAGATACGGGGCCAGCCAAGGGGCCCATCAATAGATGAATGGATTAAGAAAATGTGTTATACATACATAATGGAGTTTTACTCAGCCATAAAGAAAAATGAAATTATGAAATCGTGGCACTTACTGATAAATGGATGGAACTGGAAAATATTGTGCCAAGTGAAATAAGCCAGACTCAGAAAATCAAAGTTCTAATGTTCTCTCTTATATGTGGACGCTAGAGCAAAGTAAGAGAGGAAAGGGGGAATCAAATATCATAGAAACTGAGGGAAGATCAGACTGAGGGAAGGAGATTGAGGGGGAGGGAAGAGGGATGGGAAAGGAAATACAGAATGAATTTGACAGAATTACCCTATGTGCATGTTTTAAATATATCACAGTGAATTCTACCTTTAGGTACATCTCTCAAGCACTAATTACAAATATATAGATGAGTAGAAGGTAGACCAGTGGTGCAGAAGGAGGGAAATGGAGGGAGAAGGGAAAGGAAAGGAGGAGGCACTAGGAACTAAAATGGAGTAAACTCTGTGCAGGTATGATTATGTCAAAATGAACCCAACCTATATATAACTGTAATGCACCAATAAAAGCAAGAGAGAGAGAGAGAGAGAGAGAGAGAGAGAGATAACAAATGAACAATTAATAAGTACTTTTTATGCACATACAATGAGCACTAGGCACACCAGCGGACTAACTCTTGCAAACCCATTGTGGCTTGGTGAAAAAGCATGGCATTTTGTAAATAAAATCCATTTACTCCTTCTAAAATGCCTTGAGGTATCATGTACCCATTTTTCAGATGAAAAAAAAAAAGAAGCTCAAAGAGATTACAAAACTATCACAATTGTTGTGCTACATCAAAGTTTAAACCCAGGTATCTTGCTCCCGAAATATATCATCTTTCCATTTATATGTACTTCTTTTCTAAGCCATCACAGTATTTGGATAAAAATTTTATATCTATAATTTAAGATGTTGAATTATCCATTGTAGTTGTTTGCATGTACTGGCCATCATATGAACAATTCCCATATCTCTGAATATGAATTAAATGCTTTCTCTTACAGTTTTGCTCCATTATGCAATAGCCAAAATAAATAATACGTGCTTACCATTGCAAGTTTCCAGTGGGGCTTCCCCATACATTTGACTGTCCCGTCTAAACATTCAAAATAGACACACATATTTCTAAACACATTCCTTCTACATATGCTTCTTCCCCACTTCCTCTTATCAGTAGAAGCCATCAGCTGCCCTGTCCCAGCATTCTCAGTCATTACTAAACCACATTCCCCAGGATATTGCAGCCACTTTCCTTCAGGACAACTTCTCAGGTGTTCTTAATCCTCCCAAGTGGTCCACGTGACAAGGACTCCCTAGAAAGTTCCAGCAGAGGCTGGAATTGGCAAGGCAGGACTGAGGTTCCTATTATTTGAGATAGAATCAAATAGATTTAATGGTCATCTGCCCTTCTTTTTTCTCCATCTGCATATCAGATGAGATGTCAGGGAAGCAGGATCCCAGACCATACTGTCTTTGCCCTTCAGAGAGAAATATCTTTCACTAAGTCACTTTGCAATACCATGGCTCTGGTGTTACTGATAAGCAGATGTTGGAAATGGCTTTGGAGGAATATATACTCTGCTTCTCCTTTGATACTTAGTACTTCCTGTATTGTGATCCATGGAATAAACTCTTCTAGAACTCTTCTCAGGAATAATTCTGCCTCCTTTAATGATAGCTATGTTTTAGTTATCAGAAAAAGAAAAGTTTTGTTACCCACCATGTGTCTCTTTTTTTCCCATAGCTACTAGCAAGCTCAAGAGTTAAATTTAGTGCTCAATTACATTGATTACTTCATTCTCAGTTTCTCGGGGGGGGGGGGGCACCTCCCCTTTTCTACTGTATGATGTTTGAGCTCCTCTATGGAAAATTTGAGAGGGATCTATGGTATCGTTCTGCTTGAATACTAATGTTTTCTGGAAATTCTTATGGCTATCTGCTGGGGATTAAGTAAATTAAATCCAATTACATCTCACCTCCTCTCCTCCCACTTATGGATTCTTACTAATTGAGAAGGTTATCAGAACCAGTTATATTCTCAATATTAAAATTCAAAGCACTAGGTTTTCTAATAAATACTGATAGGGGGATACCTCTTGATTAAAAAGTGAAATTCTACCCCCTCTCCCATCATACATTATCCAGACCTGATCTTCAGGACCCCACTGTGGATCAGCTGCATAGAGGATCATGACCTGATCAACTTCCAGTTGATGATCAGATCGAGAGGAAGTCAGAGGGAGGCAGCCTCCTGGACTGGCTCTGGAAGAGAGCTCTAAGCAGTGGCCCAGTCTGCTTCCCTAACATACCGACAGCAAGTAAGAGCAAGTGCACACTCATCCATGACTAGTAGTCCTGCCCCAGGACCACTGCCTGCCGTGGCACAGGCTGCTCACACAGGGTGTTCAGCTGAGGGGGCTTATCTTATTCATTTCACACCTTTTTATAATTAATTTTCCTAGATCGTGTGGCTTTTTCTTATTCCCTGAGTGACAGGGATCCAGCCTTTAACCCAGTCTCATATAAGCCATTTCGTGATGAAAAGGGTTTAAGTGTGGATTTGGGGAGTCGAGAGCACGTAGTTAGTGCTTTTTTCTCCTGAGGCATGGAACACATGTCTTCTCCTCCCTGTGAGTATTTGAAGAGCCAAGTGGTAAATATTGTCCAACTATAGTTGTATAAATTGACAGGGAAGGATAGGATATTGGGAGAGAGCATAGCATTTGAAAGGAGAAAATGAACTTTGAATTGTCACTAGTTTACTTATAAAACAAATATAAACTTGATGTCCACTATCTGCCAGGCCCAGCACTAGGCTTTGGAGACACTGCAGTGAAGAAGACAGGCAAGATGTGTCAGAACACCTGGGTTGTAGTTTCCATTCTCTGTGTTCCCTTAGGCAAACTGTTTCTCTGCCCGTGTGAAATGAAGTTCTCTCTTGTCAGCATCGTTCATGTTCTCTCCCAGTTCCAGCATTTTTACCATATGTTTAGGTCCCTGGGCAACTTCATGAGGGATGTTCCTTTACAAAATTGACTTGGGAAGAGGGATTCTCCAGAATTCTTCTCTGATCTGTTCTTCCAGTTTTCCATCTGCCTGTGTGTTGAAATCAAAGCCACAGTTATAATCTGGTTGCCCAATTATTTGCCAAGAATAAGCTATACTGAAATTAGGGATCCCTTCATGAGACATATTACATGAGTGATTCAGAAGAGCAGCACTGGATGCTGAGTGAACAGGTGAGCAGGGGTGGGCTCAGGAAGATGCACACACACAGCATAGGCCCTTCTACCATGAACTGAAGGCAATGGGCAGAATTTTTAACAGGGAGTAACATGATTAGATTTACACATGAAAACAATCTCTCTGGCTCCATTGTAGAGGGAAACACTGTTAAAAACAGGGAGATTTGCTCATGGATTCCATCAGCAGTCAGGAAAGACATGGTGGCCTGAATTAGGGAAGTGAAGAATTCTGAAGACAGAGAACAGAGGATGGAGTCAGAAAAGGTAGGAGAAGTCAAACATGCAAGACTTGGAAACATTTAAACATGGAAAGGGAGGGAGGAGGCAAAAAAGGGAACTCCTCGAGTGCCAACTGAAATAATGAATGGTGTCTTTTCCCTGCCATAGCCCAATCCTGCTTAGGGGTAGAGTCTGGAGAGAGAAATTAAATGAAGCCAGAGAGGAAGGATAGAATCCTAGGAAGACCATTCGCCTCTATTTTGTTGCAGACTGCATATTCACATCTCAAGAGCTTTATACCATATAACCTGAGTAAATAAGTGTTATGTTAATTAATTTAATAATATAAAAATCTAATGTGAATTGTAGGGTCAATGTCCACAAATTTCAGACTGAGCTTGATGAAACCATAGCCCTTGTTCTCTAGACATGTTCCAAAACAAGACCTGGATGAGTAAAAGATGTGAAGGTGAGACTGTGAACAAGTCTTGATGGCCCCCAAAACCAGCATCCTGTTCAGTACTGGAATATCTCAGAGATTGGCCTACTCTATATAAGCATCTGGTTCCGATTGACTTTAATGGGATTCCCTTACAAACCACAGATTCTAAATTATCCCTCAGTAGGTATAACATTTATAGGAGACATATTATTTTACTCTGAATACCCCTTGGGCACGATTACACTGAATTCTGACAAGAGCAGAATTCAGAATAAGATCATCTGGTACTACAATGCCACTGTTCACATGCTGATTGTAAATCACAGAAAATAGGTATTTATAAGAAATATGCATTTTTTAAAATAAAAAATGATATAATTTATGCTAAGGAATATCAGACATTATCTTCATATTGTTTTTATTTTGTCTTGTTTTGGTTTAATTCAAAGGCAAGGCATTTTGGGGGGAAGGAAGGGCTATATTTTTCCCCAGGTCTACAGATTAAATGATTTAGTAGTCATTCCACGTTCAGCTCACAAAAAGGGGATTTGCATATGAACTTGTTTCTGCAAGAAAACACATTTGAACGTGTTCATAGTTCATGGGAATTCTTTCTATCAATGGCAGCTCCTTCTGGCCATCTCCTTCTTATTTTTTCTTCCTCCCTACAGGTCACTGGATTGAAACTGTCTCAGGACCTCGATGATCTTGCCATCCTCTACCTGGCCACAGTTCAAGCCATTGCTGTAAGATACTTTAATGTCATTTTTAAGGAAACAGGGTTATCAGTGTCCTCTGAGACACAAGCATCCCGAGATACACCATATGCTTTTGTGACAGTTTCTTAATTAAAGGAGAACTTGCCAAAAGGAGATGCTGGTCTCTCTGGAAGGAAAAGTTGATAAAGGTCCTTGCTTGATGTGCTAATAAGCTCACGCAGTGAAGCTAAAAGGAGTTAAAGTCTTTGAGCGTCATGCTCGTTGTTTGTCTATCTAATTCATCTTCTAAATCCACTTCAGTAGAAACAGGCAGATGCCATGCACGCTGGCACTAGAAAAGCTGGTGTTGAAAATGTCTAGATTTATAAAACACATTGTTCATTTTGCAAAAGGATTCATTATAGAATTTCTTTAAATAGTAAGCTTCCTTAGAGCATTAAAGTGTTTTTCCATAACTGACTCTTTAAACAAGAAATTTGGAAGGGAGAATGTAAATCTTTAAAATATTAGGAGCTCTTATTAAACTAAAGATCCCAAATGAAAAGAAAGTCCTAGAAACTCAAACATTGTCTAAGGAATTTTCTTATCTAGAGGTGACCACAGGTGGGCTTTAAAGAGTTCTAAATCCTGAAATCACTCACAAAGGGTTGTATGGTACATGTGTTAGAAAGTACATTTTGAGGGAGTTGGCCATTTAGGGCCTCCGAGGAGTAGATAACTCAAAATAACAGTTAATCCAGTAAGGTTTATTCATTTCTGGAAAGAGAATGGGAACCAACAGAAAGGAAAAATCAGTTTACTGAATTTGGATTTAAAGATGAATTATTTAGAAATATACCTACTTAAACCAAAGGGTGGTTAGTTCTCAATGGTACATGGACACAAATGATGTTCAATTTTTCTGTTTCTCCAAACAAGTATTTTTTATAACATCATTGCTTTAAGTATTAGAACCACATACATAATTATCTAGATCACCAAGCACATTTTTAACACTCAGGTCTGTCCAGGTGCCATGTCTGTACAACAGAGAACAGAACTTTCCAACTACTAAAGGAATATACCTTATTCAATGCCATTGCAGAGGAGTATGGAATCAGCCAACTTGATAAAATAGTCCTTTCAGATTATATACCTCTTAACTGTGTCTTCCTGAAGCAACTTCTTATTGATTTAATAGTTTGTCCACTTCAGTGAAGCCAATGACACTATGTTTTGCATGGCCACTTGGTTAAAAACAGATAGTTCTGCCACCTATAAAACTGCTAGAAGTGATTAGTATGATGAAAGTGAAAAACTTTCATTAGTAAAGACAATTATTTACTACTCCTCTTTGAAGGTGACGATGATGATCCTAATAATACATAATAGAATTTGGGGGAATTAATTACATACCAGGCTCTATGCCAAATACCACACACCCATTATCTGATTTAACCTTATGAAGTAGATATTTTAGTCCCCATTCCACAGATTAGAATCCCAAGCGTCAGTGTGGTTAATTAGCTTGCTCAGGGTTATATAGCCAGTATATGACAGAGCTGAAAGGGAATGCATGACTTTATGAAATAAAACTAGATTCAAGAAGTATTGAGGAATGTTTATTTTCTAATTTGTTGACATTATTATATAAAGGACTTTTGGCAGAATGAATTGCTTTCATTGAAATGAATAAGTCTGGAAAAGCAAAGCTGTAAAATGCTCAGCCTTGTGAGCATAGTGCTAAGAGGTAGATGTGAAGGACAAGGTCAAACAGAATGGGCCCATAGTCATCAACTCATAGTAGTAATGACTGTGAGCTCTTGGAACTCCAACTCTGTACCAGGCCCTGCAGTATCTAATCTACCCTGTGACTTAGGACCATAACCCTATATGTCAATGAGATTGTCCTCATTTTACAGACAAGGGGCAGGCTGTTTGCCAGGGTCACACAGCTCATGCATGGTAGCTGGAATTTGAACCTCTTTCCATCTTACTCCCAGACTCCTGATCTTTATACTTTACCATGCTGCAGTTTTCTTTAATCTATTTATAAAAGCTACTTTGATGAAATAAACATTCAGGCATTCCCAAGAATAGTTTTGACTTAACACATATTAGAAAACATTAATTTGGCCCAGGATTTTCTCACAGAGGTCCCTTTCCTGGTAAGAACATTGTAGCAGATGTCCAAGAATTTGAAAGTGAGGTTAAACTTAATGCAGACTGGAGAGAAAAAAGAGCCATTCATGTTGTCCCAAGTACCACACATTTGGAAAATCAATTTTGCATGTAATGGGCCTTATGGGTATTTAAAGTGATCCTATTTATTTTGCCCATTGTCTTAATGATCTTTGTATACCATGAAAGAAAGGTATTTCAGGACAGATTTCTCCATAATGCTTTATTATGGACTCAATTGAATTGGGAGGAGTTCAGTCTATTTTGCAAAAGTATCTGAGTGTGCTGATCCTCTAGGCAAAAAATGTGCTTCTTAATGAAGCAGTCTGCAGATATTTTCCCATAACGTTCACCTTGAAAAATTATTTTTGTTTTCTCGGCCCTGAATATTGCCTTAATACCTTTTTGTTGTTAATAAGTCAGATTTCTCTCTGTAGCAACACCCATAGTTGGTATTTTATAGGAATGGAATGAAATGAAAGAGAGAAAAGTTAGCTCAGGACTGTGCAAAACCCTCCATGCAATAAAATTCTTGTTCATGCTTCATTGAAAGACCTGTCAACTACCCAGTTCATCCATAGCCTGTTCATCTGTAGTTTTCTTTTCAAAACAGGCCCTTTAAAAGTACTATTTGCATTTGAAGTCTCTTGATTTGCATTCAGTTCTGTACATTCCCAGTGGAGTAGCCTAATTTTAATTTAAATTTCTCAGTGAAAACGTTTCTTCCAGAAAGGTGAGCACAAAATCATCGTGGCACAAAACCCTTTGGTGGGGAATTCCAGGAGGTGGAGCAGTACACTATGGAGTCTGGGAGTCTGGGATACCAGAAGGGAATGCCCTATAAGGAACCACCAGACTGGGAAATTCCAATGGAACAGGCCACACAGGGGAGAGAGGTTGTCACAGTCCCTCCAGGGAGTGCCTCCTGTTCAGGTCTTTCCTTTCCTTTTCCCAGGAAATGTGATTTATTTTACCCTTGACAGAGTCCTGTTAATCATGTGGCCCCACGTCCCTGGTTTTAGAAATATCAGAAATATCAGTTTTGCATGGTATTCCTGTGCAAAGTGGGAGGCAGCTACACTTTCTCCCATATAGACATATTGTCGGGCAAATTATATAGCTCCTAAACGAGTAACAATATGCTGTTTGCAAGATTGTTTTACCATTAGAAATGACATGAAAGGGCCTAGCAGAGTGCCTAGCATATGGCTAATCCCCAGAAGAGCCCTCTTCTGTGAACACCTTCCAGGCACTCAAGCACAGCTTCCTGTAGCACCAAGTTTGTAACACAGATATTACCATTTCATCGAGTCTCAGACCACACTTTTTATTTCTTTTCATGTTGCCATCTTTGGTATTCTAGGGAATTTTCAACTGAATGACTATGGTATTATTATTCCTATTTAACAAACAAGAAATGAGTCAGAAGATTAGGTATGAGAAATAGGTGAAATTCCTGAAGGTCAGTTTAGTATTTTTGTTTGTTTGTTTGTTTTTTCTTTTTCTTTCTTTAAATTCAAAATGAATGCTCTTAGCTGTTAAGGATCCATGTCCCTAGAGTAGTCCAGGTTAACCTGGAATCTGGGCATCAAATGATCCCTGGGGGACTTAAAAGGCATCTGTTTACCCCCTGAAGTTATGTTTAGTACCACTTTGTGTGTGACTTTTTTTCTGGGCAGGTCAATAGGTTTTATCATATTCTCAATAGGGTTCATGACCCCCCAAAAAGCTTAAGAAAGAACATCTGGGGATAATCAGCCATAGTCAGTAAGCAGGATCTGGCCTTATACAGTACAACGTGTTTTAACTTTCTAAACACACTCCATCTGTGGATTATCTTTGGAGGCCCAGGTTTCACCTAATCCATATTTTTAACAGATTCCTGAGTAGCTTCAGCAAACCCTAAAAACCTCTTGGCAGGAACTTGTTGTGCCCTTTGCTTATGACAGCCCTGTCCCTCATCATATACTTCAACTGGGATTTCAAATCCAGTGACCCCAGATGGTCCACTGACCCCTCTCTCCCTTAGAGGCACCCCCCACCCAGCAGAGTCAGCACTCATATAGCCTGTCAAAGGAGGCGGTTGCACTTGCCCTACACTCACCCTGGAGTCTGAGGTCAGGATGCAGCATGCTGACTGCCCAAACCTGGGCCTTCTTCTGATCTTCTTACCCTCAAGCTAAACTTCCTTTTCTTCTCTATGCGTTGGGGACCAACTGCTTAGCAACACTCACACATTTACTGAAAGCCATGACAGTGGCTCCCATCTTCTCTCCAGTCAAATCTGGCCTTCCTGGTGGCCTCACATCTGAAACCTTACACTTGGACCTTCTGGATCCTCCACCCTCCTATCTCCCTGACCCCCTAAGCTGTTCCTCCCTCCTCCTCAGCAATTCACTCCCATGCTCAGGCCTAGGACTTTGCCATCTTCCAGAATCGCTTAGTCTCTAAACATTTCAAGGACTCTCTAGCCATCAAAAAAAAAAAAAAAAAAAATCCTCTTCCTCATTTCTCTCCTGAGTCAGCCTCAAATATCACCATGTGGCTGCCTCCTTAGGGTCACATCCTCGTTCATCTTCTTGTTTTCAGTCCTTATCCAGAAGACATTTGAATTTTGAACTTCTAGTTTTTTGAATTTTCAAATGAATTATCCTCAGCTATTTGAATATCTAGCCAAAAATAAAGAATGTTACATTAAAATTCACTTCCATATTGTAGAATAGTAGTCCTATTCTCAAACTGTATTGGCTTTTACTGAGTTTAGTAAAATCTGCAAGACAGGAATAAAGATAATTCACTTTAGGAAGACAGTAGGAGAGAAAGGCTGAGATACAAGGACTGAAATGTCAAGTCAGTGAAGCCCTGAGCTACAGAGTGTGTGTTTTCTGCATCATCCCAGGCCACAGAGGGCTGACTAGAAATGGATTCTGGTTCCAGAAGCCTCATTATTAGAAAATCATTACCTGGTTTCAGGGGATACCAAAGATAATTGTAGCCTTTGTCGGCCTAAAGGTTTATATTCTTGATGCAGTTAGAACCCTCTTTCCTTGGTCCTGCTGCTGGACTCCTTAGGTATTTTTTTTTTTTTTTTTTTTTTTTTTTTTTTTTTTAGGAAACAATCTTTAGTTCCCCTTTAATTAAAGAGGACTGAGCTGGGTGCCACCAGTTCTGTTCATTTTGGAGCAGCATTGCCATCACTCCATTCTAATACCACATAGAGGCCCAGGCCATAGTAGACTCTCATCAAATATTTGAGTGAGCTGCATTAATATTAACTGTGCTAACAATGTCAACTACTTTTTTCAGTGTCATGTAACTACTGATAAAAGTAAATGCTACAGTAATTGAGAGGGTTTTGGAGTCAGGCTGGCCACGTTGGAATTCCCACTCTGTGATGTAATTAACTGTGTCTCATAGGCAACACAGTCTCTCTTGAGTCTGAGCTTTCTGAGATGGTGTGTGCAAAGCTATTGATACAGTGTCAAGCATACGGTGAACACTTAGTAAATGTTCATTATCATTTAATTTTGCTATCATACTAATGGTTTTCTCTGCTTTTCCCTTTAAGTTTGGGACCCGCTTCATTATAGAGGCCATGGAGGCAGCAGGCCACTCCATCAGTACTCTGTTCTTGTGCGGGGGCCTGAGCAAGAATCCTCTTTTTGTGCAGATGCATGCAGACATTACTGGTAAGTATGGGGAGGAGGAGAGAGTAATTTTAGGCTTGGCAGCAATTGGACATCACCAAGTGCTGGACAGGTTGAGAATAGGAGCATATGGGTGATGTGTCAAGTTATTAAGATGACTATGAGGTCTTTATGTTCATGATAGTGAAATTGACTAAGTATTGAATGAGATGAGAGAAGTCAAGAAGAGCTAGATTTTGATTCAAGTCTTTACTCCACAATTTTGAGTGCCTCTTATGATTCAGGCATTGTAGGCAGTATTGAAGATACAAAGATGAATAAAGACATAATTTTTGCTTGTGCAGAGCTCAAGATCTATTGAGGAAGGCAAAGAACAAACAGACACTTTCAACATAATGTTTCAGAACTTCTGAGTAAGTAAATCACAGGGTATTTTGCAAACCCAGTGGGCGCTTTGCCCAGTTTTGGATCTGTGACAGTGTAGGGCATGTGGTCTGGAAGAAGTGATTAGGATGCTGTCTTGAAGAAAGAATGCAAAGCCCAGATACTGTGGGAACTGGGATCTGGCCATATAGACGTTGAATGTAAACTCAAAGAGCCCAAGATCCTTGGATTCCTTCTGAACTCATCAAAATCCAGGATCATAACACAATGGAGGGAATCCAGAATAATGGGCTGAGCCCTTTGTGACAAGGGAAGACAGTGGCAGAGTAGCTCCTTACTAAAGCTAGAGCCCAGGAAGTTTGCTGGTGGCATAGAGGCTGACCTGGGCTCCCATCTCTATGGACCCAGTACCTACACCCCTCTTGTTGCTTCTCCTCCAGTATCTCCTGAGATACCCCTGGGAGGGCCAGGCACTAGAACATGGAGAGTGGAGGCAAAAACTCAGCCCCAACTACAGCCTGATATTATCCCATCCTACCCTGTCCTTGATTACCCAGGATCCCTTTCTCTGACAGCTAAGCAGGTTAAATCTCTAAGTTCATCCTGTCTTCTCATATTCTGTTTCCAATCCAGACCATACAGATTCCTGCAGATGACAGCTTTATCTAATGTGATAGATACTATTGATCCCTGTACACTCTAAGATGAAGCTAAATAGGCTATTATCCCCATCTTTGAGATAAGTAGACTGAGGAACAAATCAGAAGACAGTTGAGAAAAGCACAGAGTCTAACAGTAGATCTACCAAGTTGGGAAGTACAGAAATTACTTCCATTCACCAAGTGTCTACTCTGTGTCAGTGTGAATCACTCTATAGACATTTGATCCTACCATAACATCAAAATTAGAATATAGAAATTACACACAAACCATTGAAAAGCTGAATTAAGTTGACTTTTCCAAAGTCAAACAAACAGTAAGGAATGGGTCAGGAATGTAATTTAGTTATATCTGTGCTCACTGTCCCTTGACCTCTGCTGCTGACCCAGGTTGCTTGACTTTTCTTGTGTATCCATTTGATGATGATCCCTTTGCAAAGCTGTTCAAAACCTGTGGAAATGGACTATAGAGAGTGTGGCTTGAAGAGTGAAGAAGCACAAAGAGGAAAGACCAGAAAAGGGGCCCATATTACCTTATTTTCCCCAGGAGAATAACCGTGACCATGTTTTATCTAAAAATCAATGAGGTGGTTCAGTGAAGGTTCAGACTTAAAACTTGGTTTGTGATTTTCCAATTTCCAACTTCTAATAGCCAAAAACACATCCCACCTGGATGTAGGAGGGAAGATAGAAGTCAGGTTCGGGTTAACAAATTGCCCAAGGGAATGGGGAAATCAGAGCCCCTGAAAGCAGGCAGTCCAGAGTGACTAGGATACTACACTAGGATCCACACTAGTTCTAGCCTTCATGAAAATGGGTCACCTTCCAAGCCTGATACCCTGAGCTGACTCAGATGCAAGGCCTGCAGCCGCTTCTGAAAGTTCTGCTTTGGAAACTGCTCTTCTCCGGGCTGCTGAATGAAAAGGCTTTTAATCGTTGTTTGGATTCAGATTCAAACTGGACCCTTTGTCTCTAACTATGCACCAGTTACAGTTATGGACAAAGGGACCTTTTCTTTGGACTGGAATTCCTCTGCTTTTGGAAGCCTGTGACTGACAAGTGATGGCAAAGTGCATCTGCCTTTAAATGCTTTGGGTTCTGCTAAACTCATTAATGCATCAGATAAAATAGTTCACATTCCAGGCAAAGCCCCCCTCTTCCTCTCCTTCACCCAGCACTCAAAAAAAAAAAAGGAACACATTTGCATTTGTCCCTGTAAAAAGGCGCGAAGTACACAGTGACCATACACAGCAGTCTGTGGATAGGTAGTGCCTTTGGTGCTTTTAAACATCGTAATTGCTCTGATTTTCCTAAAAAGAAAGATTTAGAGAGGGCATGGTACATGATGCTCAGAAATACATGTGAAAAAACACAGTATAATTTTAAAGATTCTTTGGAGACAGTACAAGAGTAGTGGAACGAACAAGAAGCCAGGGCTATGACTTAAGACCAATTATTTTACCTCTGTGAGCCTCAGTTCCCTCTTGTGGAAGACAGAAAGGTTACCATCTCTCTCGTGTAGATCATGCTGAGGGATAAATGAATGCTTGGGAGTTGGTGAGCAACAAACTCTGTGTCTCATTCTTAGTAGGATCAGTATCTGTTACATCACTTCTTCCCTCCAGACAGCCCCATACCAAAAGGAAGAAGGGATGGTAGAGAAAAAGCGAAGTTTAATATTTTTTCAACAAAATCCTTTCCATGTGAGGAACAGCATACTCTGTGGGGCTTTGCCAGCATGGGAAATGCCATCACCGTGAAGAAGAATCTTCTGGTACCCTGGCCACTTAGTTAACTGTGGTTTTAAGAAATACTTGGTGTGTACTAAGTAATTGTAGGTTTTCCTCCAGTGACTTGGGACTAAATGTTCCTTCTTCTAAATTTTGTTTTTAGTACTGGCAGTATCAGTGGGGGTTTTCCTCTTCCTGTATTACTCATTATTTTAATCATTTGTTCATTCGTTTATTCACTCCAAAGAATTCTCTGAGCACACCGACCTATCAAGCACCATGCTTCACATGGGGATGCAAAAGAGAATGATGTCCTACTGAGGGTTTTGTTATAAAACAGAAAAGGTGCTTATGGTCCTGTGACCAGTGTGCAAGAGAGTAGAGTGGGAACCCAGAGGACAGAGTTGTCAGGGTCATTCAGGTCTAGCCAGGGAGCAGACACACACCCAAGTTGGGTTAATTGGAGAAAAGTTGAATAAGGGATTCATTTACAGAGGAGTGAGCAGAGCTTAGGGAGACCCAGACCACCAAGAAGTCCCCTGGGGCAACCAGAAGTGTTTCCACCCCTAAGATTATAGGAGAAGCAGGTGCCAGGGAGCTAGTGGTATCTCGAAACTGAGGGTCATATGAAGAAGGTGGCCCAGCAGGAGTGCAGCCAAGGATGTTGTCAGAGGGCAAGGGATGCAGTCCACATAGGCTAGTCTCTCAGGGCTCAGAGCAAGTGGGGAGACATGGGGCGGAGGTAGCATTGGTCTGAGAGACAGATGGAAGCAGTTGTTCTACCCAGGGTAGTAGAGTAAGGAGAAATATCACAGATAGGGAAACTTTAGGAATCATCACAGCTAATGGTAATTTAGTGCTTTCTCCAAGCCAGGCACCAAGTGCCTTACTTTCAAGAGCACTTTTAATTCTCATAGCCACCCTAGCGTGTAGCTGGAATTTGAACCCCATTTTGAAAATGAAAAAAAAAAAAAAAAAAACAAACAAGACAAAGAGAAGTCAGGATCACACAACTAAGTCAGTAAGGAAGCCAAAGTTCAGTCTGGCTCCAGAGCACTTTGAGCTGCAACCTGAGAGCTAATAGGGGATTCATCAGATTCACTCTGGTCTGGTTTCCAAGGGGAGGGGCTTGGGAATAGGGAGAAACCCAGACATAGGGAAATTTTGGCAGGGAAAAAAGGGACTGGGAGACAAATAAATGGTGTTTGCAGGTGCAACCTTCTAAAAAGTCCCAGGTCAACAAAGAAGTCTCAGGGGCATGGTCACATAACCACTCCCATCATCCTGAGATTCTGCAAAGGTCTGCAGTGCCCTCTCCTGATTGGGCCACTGTTACCCTTCATTGTGGCCTGGTGTCCATCCTTCCCCTTTGGATGGTAGGCTGATGGCAACCTGCTCTGCCTTTTCCCACTATTGCACTGTGCAGTCCAGGTGAAGAGCAGGTAGAGTCTTCACTCCCCATCCATCTTAATTCTGACAGTACCAACCACCATTTCTACAGAGCCTGCCATAGGCCAGGAAATGTGCTGTTCCCCACATGTATGCCCTGTCATTAATCCTCAGTGTGCACCTGTGTGCTGTCCTAACTCTGTTTCACATGGGGAAACCAAGACAGCAGAGTTTCAGGGGCTTGCTGAAGGACTCAGCTAGTGGAAGCAGGAAACAAACCCAGGTTTAAGCTTTTCCCAGAGCCCACTCACCAGGGCTGGTGTTCTTAGGTCCTCTGGGATGTCTCTGGGAATTCTCCCTGCTCCCTTTATCTGGTAGCTGGGCGGCTGACCCAGCCTTGGAGAAAGGAGGTGAATTAGGAGGTGACGTGATGCAGAGGAGTGTACAGCAGAGAGGTCTTCCCTGATAAGAAGAGAAAGACAGCCTTTGGAAACTAGCTTTCATGTTTTGAGTAGAGGAAGATTTCACTGCATATCTTACCTCTGTGGCATTTGCTGCCATCTCCTGATTAACAAATATATATAGTAGGTACTGTTTTAATGCTTTATTTTTAAGCCCTATGATGTGGGTAGAATCTGAACCCCACTTTGGAAACTGAGGTCAAGAGAAGTTAGATAACTTGCCTAGGGTCACACAATGAAGTCAGTGAAGAAGCTGACAATTCAGAATCTTGAATTATTCGTATTAACTCTCTGAACCCTCTGGGAGTTGGTATGTGGAGGCTTCTTCCTACCTGGTGGACCTTTACTCACCCTTCAAATGCCTGTTTAAGCCCTGTATCCACCATGATGACCACTATCCCAGAAATTCTTACTCTCATCCTTTAATCAATCACCACATATGAGGTACTGGTCTAAACCCCAGGAGGTGAGGAGGAAAGAGGGATGAGGTGAGGTGAGGGTACATTGCTATATGAATCCCACGCGCCAGGATTATGAATCCCATGCGCCAGGCTCAGTGGGAAGGTTATGTTTCTGTGAAGAAGGGGAGAGGGCAGTTATCATGAGGGCATGGTACCCAGAAGGACCCAGAAGCATACTCAAGAAACAGCCACGAGCCAGGGCCATGTGGCCAGGAGGAAAGTAGAAGATCAGAGTGACAAAGTAAGCCTAGACCCTGGAGGGAAGGCTTTGTCAGACAGTATTGACACTGTGGCTTGCACTGAGAGAGGGAGGAAGCCACTGGAAAATTGAACCCCACCATCTCTTGCTGCTTCCCTTCTCTTAGTACTTCTCAGTCGGAGAACCAGCCCGCTGTATGACCTGCTTCTCTTCCTTATCCATCTCCCCTCTGAGACCTGAACAATGGACCAGTCTGATTCATCTCAGTCTTCCCTGGCCCAGCAAAGCACTAACAAACATTTATTGAGCTGAACTTGAACCAAATGTCAGATAGCAGCTAGCAGGAACCTGGAATACCTGGGCTGTGAGGTCTCCAGAGTTGGTACATAGGTTGCTGACTCCCCTGAAGCTCTGGGCTACTATACCAGCAGGCACAGTCAGTGAAACCCTTTAGAACTGGGTAATTCTGGGGAACAGGGGCCAGGGGTCCTGAGAGGGCTGCTGCCTGGATGCTGGAGATTTTGTCATTGGGGTTGCTTGCTGGCTCTCCACACTGCCCTGGCCCTGCTCCCTAACCAAGGTGTGGCCTTGTCCCGCACAGGCATGTCTGTGGTCCTGTCGCAAGAGGTGGAGTCTGTTCTTGTGGGTGCTGCTATTCTGGGTGCCTGTGCCTCCGGGGATTTCACTTCTGTGCAGGTATGTGAGGACCCAAGGGATGGGCCTTGATCCCGCCTCTGTCTGAGGCTGATCTTCCTCTTGACAGAAGCTCTCATCTTGCAAAACACACACAGGATATAATTAAGAAATGATAGGTTGCAGCCAGGGAAATCACAAATGCTTCTAGCCTCAGACTTATTTATTGCAGTTTTCATTTGACTTGGCTTCTGTTGGTGTTGGTTCTGTTTTTCTGTTGATTTTCTTTTTTTCTCCTTTAAAATAGCTCTTAAATTATTTTTTTTTAAATTTCCCCTTGACAATTTTTCTTTGAGCAAGGGAAACAGGTAAGGCTCAAATAGATTTTCATGCACAGTTCAGATTTTGTTTTTGCTTATTTCAATCTTGTCACTTCCCAAGTACCTCTGAGGCCTCTGTCAATAAGAAACACAAAGGAAAAAAAAAAAAAAGTTAGTTAGAAAGGAATTAAAAAGGGAAATAAGGAACAAAAATATAGGAAGAAAGAAACAATTTGGTGGCTGTGATTAAGTACATAATTTGGCTTTGAGCTTCCTGGCACCCAAGACAAAAAAGAGAATGTACGATAAGTTGCATAATTTTTATTTTCAAAAGGAGGAAACATACTAATTTCTTAGAAGACACAGAGCTTTCCCTGCCACCAAATGGCATAAGACATTGCACGTATGGGGTTTTGTGGACAGACTCCAAGTCTGAAATAGTAGAAAATGGGTGAAAAATAAGTACACCGAAGAGGCCACAGCAAAGGCTCTGGGGTTGGACCTGGGCTCAGATCCTAACTGGACGGGGTCCTACCTCTTGTGACCAAACCATTCTACACCACACCTGCATTTCTTTATCTTTAGACTTTAGACTTCATGACAGTAGCTTGTTGCGAGTTCTTTCTACGGGTCAGGTGCTCCCATTTAGTCCCCATGTAGTTGTTATCCCCATTTTATAGTTGAGGAACCAGAGGCACAAAGAAATGACTTAGTTTCACATGAAGCAGCCAGGAAAGACTAGAACCAGACCTCAGCTGAGAGTTCTAGAGATGTTTGTTTAGCAGTTAATCTGAGAACTTAATGACTTCCCCAAAGTCTCAAGGTTAAGGCCAGGAGCCAGGTTTTCCACCAGTAGTCCAGTGATTAGAGTTTTGTTTATTGTGACCCTCTTCTGTGCCTGACTATAACCTTCCTGACACCTATAACATCCTTCATGGTCCATAAAGACTGATCAACAGATCCTGAAAGCTCATAAAACTTAAGGGTAGGCAGATACAAAAGCCTGTTTCCACAATCCATGATTTTTGTACCACATTTTGGAAAAGTTGGTATGCTTCACGCTGTTCTAGTCTCTTGAGTTGGTGACTCTGAAATCTCTCTCCAAGGAATAGACTACATTTAGGAATACTTACGAATTTTAACCAAAGTCATTAAACAAACGGGTACAATTGAATTCTCAATGTTTTCTGGTTTCACTGATTCTCTCAAAAACATTGCATGGAAATATTTACTGTTGACATGTTAATGAATTGTCAGTTATTATTATAATGTATGAATTTTCTAAGTTGTCTCACAACTAGAGGTCTTTTCCTTCTTGAAACAAATTATAATAGTTAAATCAAAATAATAGTGATATTTATTAAGGCGCTGCATAACCCCCAAAGTGATGGTATTTAGAGAGGAGATTTTAAAAGGTAATTACATGAGATCATGAGGGCAGAGCACAGATTCCAAGGGTTAGTGCCCTTATGCAAAGAGATACCAGAAATTTTGCTCTTCCTGTCTCAGAATTTAACTGTGTAAACCAAAAGAGCAGCCTCACCAGAACCCAATAATTCTGGTACCCTGGTCTCAGACTTTGAGCCTCTGAAACTGTAAGAAAATAAATTTCTGTCATTTAAGCAACAATTCTTGATCTTTTGTCAGGGCATTCTGAGCCAACTAACACACCTCTTGTCAATCTCCCTGCCTGGGACAGATCATTCTATCCTTGTGCTATAGATAAGAAACAAAGGTGCAGAGACGTTTTTATTATTTTCTCAAGGCCATAAAGTTAGTAAGGATAGAAGCACCCTTGAAATGAAGGTCTCTCTGGATCTATATCCTTTGCTAATCTTCTTTCTTTTTCTAATTTGTTTTATTTTTTTTTCCTCTCTTTCTTTCAAAGTATTTGCTTGGCTTCATTTTTTAAAAAATATTTTTAGTTGTAAATGGATGTGATCCCTTTATTTTATTTATTTATTTTTTGTGGTGCTGAGGATCAAACCCAGTGCCTCACACGTGCTATGCAAGTACTCTACCACTGAGCTACAGCTACAGCCCTTTTCTTGGCTTCTTAAATGTTCAAAGACATATTTTCTGAAAAGAAATGCCATTGTCTGTAAATTGATAGATGCTCTGCAGCCCTGAGAATATCATGACAAGATGGTGCTGCTCCATTAGATACTTCATACCATGACTATGGTACCTCATGGATATCTTAGTCAGAACCAGGGCTTCCAGCTCCAAGAGTATTCCATGACATCCTCCTTTAATTGGAAACTGAGCTCAGTTCTGCACTGGCATCTTTGCTACAAGAGATTTACTGTTAATCTTTGGAACAGAATCTAAGATAACGGTAGATCATATATTTGGACTGGTGACTTGAGTAGCAGCTGCAAGGTTCAAAGCATCTTAAAGACAAGCTCATGTCTCCTATTCAAGCCAAGGAAGTTATGTGCCTGACCTGATTGTTTTCAGGTTATACCGTAACACATTAAAGGGAGCCCCTGAATGAAAAAGACCCAAGTTTTTATCTATCATCATTTACCTGCCTGAATCCCCATAGTCTTGACTCTGTGCTTTTTTGTTCATCTCAGACAGTATCATCTGGGTACTTGTTTTGTTTGTTTGTTTTTAAATATCTAAATAAGATTTGCTATACTAGGGCTGTTAAGATGAGGAGACTTGAAAGTTCAGTGTCCTCGCAGGTATAATCAACATCATTAGAATGATTATGTTTAGAACTTCTTTGGAAAAGTAAGTGTGTGTTTTTGGCTTCATTCACCATTCTCCAAAGAGGAGCCAACCTGAGAGTTCAGGTCTGGGAACAACTCAAGGTTCTGGCATGGTGAGGTAAAAAAAGAATTGCTTCTTGCCCATGATTCAACCAGAACATCTAGTCTTTTCTTTGAACTTTGAAGATCCTAGTCAGGTCTTCAGAGGACCTGCCATTCCTGACTTTAGAGAAACCAAATAATTCCTGTCAGGAGCTCAACTGTTGCAGCAGGCCAGATGACTTGTCTTCTCAGAAGTCACATGTTTAGTGAATGAATGGAGGATTTCAATTCTTATCTAGAAGGGCTGACATTGGTAGTCTATATTGACTTCTCCACCAGATGAAGGGAAGGCTAGGAAGAGTTCAGAGGACATAGACTGCAAACCTAGAAAAGAGGAGAGAAGTTTTCCCAATGTATTAGACCCATGAATGGAAGACTTTGGCGAAGGGTAGAGCCCTGTATCATCTTCTCGTGATATCACTAGATCATTATGGAGCCACTGCAGTGGATTTTATTAAAGCTACTGCAAACTTGTATGCAAGTGAAGTCTGAGGGAAACCTGTGAGGTGGAGGCAGTGGGAGAATGGATGGAATTTTTGGTGGCATGTTAATAGGATAGATTGGTCAAGTACAATATGCACTGCTATAACAAATTTTGAAACATGTTGACAGTTTATAGCTTCTATCTCTTGTTCTTTTTTCTACTAATTTTTTCACTTTCTGGATCTCCCTCTTTTCCTCCTGCCCTGTATTGCCCTAATTTCCTTTCAGACATCTAATGTGTTCTTATTAGTCCCTTTTCCAAATAAGGGCCTTACGTAGGGCACTGACACAGCCATCTAACTGCACTGAGGAATAGAAGGACTAACCATATCGAGAGTTGTCCTGTAGGAAGCAAGTTGTCCTATAAGTAGCTGTCAAAACTCCCTCCACTGAAGAGTGTAAGCTCCTAAGGACATGGCAGAGTCAACTTTC
Source organism: Sciurus vulgaris (assembly GCF_902686455.1). Taxonomy (NCBI): domain Eukaryota; kingdom Metazoa; phylum Chordata; class Mammalia; order Rodentia; family Sciuridae; genus Sciurus; species Sciurus vulgaris. The sequence goes on from NC_136461.1 coordinate 48,212,021, forward strand.
TATCTGTAGCTTCCTACTATGGAATCAAGTCACAGCTATGCTGTTCCCATTATGAAAGTTCAGCTGTTCAGTAGGAGGCCATGGATGAGAGTCCTTTCCCCTCCTTTTGTTCATGAGGCTGTGAATTCATATAGTCTTGACCTGGGTGATCTTTCCATCTGACCACACCCCCACCCCAGTGTCAGTGCACTATAAAACTCTCTAATTCTTAATATGCTGGAAAACACCTAATTAATATTAGAAGTTGGAGGCAAACCATAACAGGTCTGTAGATACCCAGGTCCTCTAAAACTAATAAATTGAAAAAAATATGTTTATAAAAATATCAACATGCTTATGTTATCTAAGCAGAGACAGTAAAGATTATAATAAATGAAAGGACAAATAAAAAACTTGTTTTCAAACAGTCATGAGAGAAAACACAATCAAATGGCAAAAAGGCAGAAATATAAAATGGTTTTCCATGGTTCTGCTTCCTTCAGGCCCCCTGCAGATGTCATTAGCATTCTGTAATTTCTTATCTTAAGAGGCAGGTTTTTTCCAAGACTATTTATACAAAACAAGCTTGAACTCCAACAGTGTTATTTATCTCGAGCCACCATCTTCCTCTCCCACCTCCACCTTCCAAAAAAAGCAGTGGAGGAATTATCCGAAGCAGCAAAATTCAGCACAAGGAGACAGTGACAAGAGACTAAATGAACTCAACAATCATTGTAAGGAGAGTAGAGTATAAAGAAATAAGCTCAATTATTCAAAAGGCTCTCCTCCTCCCACTGTATGCTGCCACCCCGTAAACCACTGACTCCATTGGCCCCCACCATCAACTTCCCCTGTCACGATCCAGACAGACTCCTGTGTCTCCCAGACCAATACTTGTAAGTGGCCAGTGGAGAGCTGTGATTACTCACCCTTTCTGTAATGTGTGCCCACAAGATAAACTATCCATGCTGACCACAGTGGTCTGCTCTTGAGGCCAGTCCTTGCAAACATCCTCACTACTCCCTTGAAGCCTCTCATGTCCTGTCCTGTCTCCTGAAATTTACTTCACTTAGAGCCTGTCACATTCATCACCTGTTAAGAGCTTCAGAGCCTGTGGTTTTGCATATGATAGCTCCCATTTTGTTTTATTTTGTGAGAGTCAACTTACTATGACTTTTTAGTTCAATTTGACTTTTCAATTTGATCACTTTAAATACCAGTTTTGTAATTTGCAACGTAAAGCTGATTATCATGACTTCAATTACTGGAAGTTTGGAAAGAGTAAAGTATACTGGGTGTTCACATGTAAGAAACCACCCCTTTCTTGGTGCATTTAATTGAAGTTTGCTTATTTCTTTTTTTCTTCTTCTTTTGAAATACAACTAATAATTTATGTTAATTGGCAAGAATAATAAAATTCAGTTAATAGGAAGGAGAAATATGAAAACACTGATTTTATTATCCTAAAATTACCTGTTTTAGGTTATTTTAATAATATTAACTAATATTCTTGATTTCTATTCTTTTTGTCTTTTTGTACATAATTTAAATCATTTTATATTTTTAAATTACAAAAATGTGTTCATACAATGAATACTATTTTATAGTTTTTCCCCACTGCAAAACATAATAAACCTCTTTATTTATAATTTTTGTAGGCTATGTAACTTTCTACCCCATAAAACATACCATGTTTTGAGTGTCCCCAAGTCTTAGTTAGGGTATCTCCATTATTTTAAAGAATGCTGCAATTAAGATCTCTATAGCTAAATTTTTGCACACAGTCTAAATTATTTCCATAAAGTATATGGAAGTATATAATTATGGAAGTATATAATTTTTCAGTCAAAAAGTTTACCCAAATTTTAGGAGTTTTATACATAGTAACAGTTTATATTCCTGCCAATAGTAGATGAAAATTCAAGGTTCACATTTCTTGTGTACAAGGAGCCTCTTGCTGTAAATTTTAATTCCATTTAGATTTCATCCCCAGGCCTCTTATAATCCTATTCATTTCACATATGGTCCTGATATCAACTTTTTTTAGTAGCCTTTTGCCCTTTATTGCTTAAGCATGTGTTTCTGGAGACATGAGATGCTGGTTCCTAATTAAATAGATTCAAATTTCTGATTGAATTTTCTGAGTACATATCCTGTCCCATATGTCAATTTCCCATAAAAAAGTCAACAAAAAACTTTGGAATAGTAGTTAATAGTTTAAATAAGAATTAAATTAAGAAGGTGATGTTGGTTCTAACCTTCATTATACTTATTGTCATAGCTGGTTAACAGTACAGTCTCATCTTCTTAAGAAGTCCCTTTCTAAAAATAAAATTATGTTTTGATTTATCATAAATTTCCTGGTTCCAATTCCATTTTCAGAATAGCACCATAGATATAAAGGTCAAAGCATTATCTCAAAATTAGAATTCTACTTTTAGGAGATTATTTGAATACAGCATATATAACATTTGATTCTCCTGTTCCTTAAGGATTAGCCAAGAACAGGGTCTAGTACTTTCCATCTGTTATCATTCAGAAAATCATGGAAGCAATGTAAGTGTTAACAGTGTCCATTATGCAGATGACGACTCTTAAGCCCAGAGGGAAAAAACTGTATAAACTTGATTGACACAAAGTCCATCAAGTTGTGTCATAGTAAATACATGGCCATTGCTTGGAAATGGCAAGGATGCCAATATGGGCAGCTGGGTACCCATATTCACAGGGTGGTGTGGTGCACAGAAAATACTAGTGTCATACATATGGCATTAGTGCTTGGTTGGGTGTTAAACATAGAGATAAAAATAAGAAGGGTGCCCTCTTTGGTTTGACATTTTCTCATTCAGTTGCCTGGAGAAGCTTTTGTACCATTCTTACCAGTATTGTTTTACTTTATTTATTTGCTTTTAATCATAATCTACCTGCTTATATTTTATAATGGTAGAAATAAAAACTATTTAAGAAATTTACTTAAAAGATACTTTATACTATTTTTATTCACATGAAGATTTTGACTAAAAAAATATTCTTCCAAATTATCTCCCTTCCCCTCAAATATTTATTCATAGACTCACAAATTAGGCTTATAAAAGCAGCTAATGACCAAATATCTACAAAATCCTTAAAAACTTAAAAGGATTACAAAAACTGTATTTTCCAAATAAAGTTAACCTAACACTTTGACTTGATTTTAAGACAATGTTTCATAGAAATATATATGTGTGTATGCGTGTGTGTGTGTATATGTATATACACACACACACACATACGTATACATATATGATCATTCTATAGGAAAGTGTTTATCCCACTCTAATTATCATTTATGCCATAGTTTTACATAATAAACTTTCTTGTTATAAACCAAAATGAATAAGTTAGGTTTTTTCTTTATATTACAATAACTCATAAATAGCAAGTTCATGCTGTATAAGATTAATATTCAACACAGTATATTAGACTATGGAATTCAAGATCAGGAAAGACAAGGCCTGCTGCTAAATCTGGAACATTCTATAATTTGGAAAATAGTCCTAAAGAATAACTATGCACATCCTCACATACACATACATCTATATATCCCACACACTACCACCACTAGGAAAAATATTTGATTCAGAGTCATGGAATGTACAGAGTCTCACTGAAGTTTATGAAAGAGTACTGGTTGCAGCATTGAGGCAGTGACTAAGAAGTATGCAGAAGGAAAAAGATCATTACCATTGCTTGCTGGAGGTATGCAACACTGCAGTGAAGCATAAATAGTACCATTGATTCAGAACCATGAATGGTGTGTCTTTCATCAGATGCATTTCAAAGAGACGTGGACATTTCAAATTTTTGTATCATGTAAAATGTTGTGTAAAGGAAATTTCCTACACCATTATCGTGATTTTTCAAGTGGGGAAATGGTAAGAGAGGTTAAGTGACTTTGGCTAGAAAGTAATGGAGCCAGAATCCAAGTTCTAGCATAGGATTCCAAAACTAAAGGTTGTTCACACAGCTACAAATTGAAATGGACTCTTTGAGACTAAACATGATTACATTAAAAAACTAGGATTAAAAACAGATGATGAAAATTTATATATATTAAAATGTCCACTGTATAGTCAAGATTCCCACAGGTAAACAGAGGCAATGGTTAGTAGAATTTATAAGAGGAACTATTGTAGGTGGAGCCTTAGAGAAATCACATGGGAGCATTATATTAAATGAAATTAGCCAGACTCAGAAAGTAAAGGGTCATATATTTTCTGTCATATGTGGAAGCTAGAGAGAAAAAATAAAGAAGGGGAAAAAAGGATCTTACAAACATACAATGGACATCAGTAGAGTAGAGGATGGGGATGAAGGGGAGGAAGGCGGGGAGGAGAGGAAGACAGAAGAAATTTTGTGGGAGAATGCAATACTCTAGGGTTGGTACCAGCTGAGTCTGAAGAGGTGAAAGGACAGTGACTGGAATCCCAAACAGAGAACCATATGGAGACTGCCCTATCTCCTAGGCTGAGACACTAAGGGCCATCTGTGGACACAAACCCAGGCTATGAATGGTTTGCTCAAACTTGTGATAAGATGAGGAACTTGCATCAGAACATAACTGAGTTAAGTCTCCAAGTGTACTGTGTAGTTCAACTGATATTTTATTCACAACAAGATGTTCTCAATGAAGGAATCAGTGTGTTGGCTTATATTCCGAGGCAGGTTCCTTATGTTATTACAATGAGTCCTCTGTGGGGCACTGAACCAGATTTCTGACTCTACAGTTAAGGAAAAGCATGTTGGAGGTCCCCAAAAAGAACTCCCTTGTGCCTGCTTTTCCCTTCCTGCCTTACCATCTGCTAAAGAAAAGAAAACCAGTATTTTTATGTACCTGCTCTAAGCTGGCCACCATGTTAGGGTACTTTAGATGACGTTTAATTCTTGCCTGGTAAATTACTCACCTCCTTTACAGACAGGAATTGAACTTAGAAACTGTATGTGATGTGCTCATGATCTAACAGCTAGCAAGTGGCAGAACTAAAAATCAAATCCAAAACCTGACTCCAAAGTCCATGTTCTTCAGGATAGCTAGGCTGCCCCAGAACCATGTTTAATTTATCTGACAGGAACACCCAGGAAGCAAAGTGGATTGTGGGGGTGAGGGATTGCCTTTTTGGAGACTCATGGCTGTGCTCAACAACTAAATCACAGTTCCTGAAATAGACACACCCTGACTTCCCCCAAATCAGACAGCACCATTTATGGGTACCATATTACTTCACTTCATAAGGCCTTTCCCAGGCCAGCCAGTTGGGTCAGAGGTAAAGTCAGTTTTTTTTTCTTAGTGGCTCATGTCTGTTTCCATCTCTGTATAAGCCTGGGAGGTCGGGAAGAAGATGGGGAGAAAGAATTCATGAGAGGGATGCATTTCCTTAGAAATGTTATTAATTGGCTGGGCAAAACAAGAAAGGGAAATAAAATAGCTGCTCCTTACTAAGTAAAGGCATCTTCCTCCCTTATCTCATTAAAAATTAAAAGCACTCTTGGTTTAAGTAGGGCAAATTAGTAATTAAGTGCTATATAATCAACTTGTATAAACATAGCATTGAAGGGGAGGCCAGATTAATCACTCCTCTGGCTTGTTTTTGCCCCCATTAATGCACCTTTTACTCAGGTCCTTCCTGTGATGCCAGGATGCATTTTCTGCTGCTGGAGGTAGAGTGGGCTGCAATAGCTGGGCTGACAAATGATAGTGGATCAGATCTGGGAAAGGTGTACTTGTGTGTAGGCCTCAATTCAAAGTAGGAAGTCAACATCTGTTTCCTTCTTTAGGGTTCATGTGGGAGCCTACATGTGTCACAGGCAGTCCTAGATGGCACCAGGATAAGAAATTAGACACAGTCTCAGTGCCCCAGGACTTCCCAGTCCCATGGGGCAGGGTGAATCCAGAGAGATTCAGTTATGAAGAAGCCATTACTGAAGTATAAAGGCACAGACCATTTGCTTGGGCCCACATCTTGTTTCTTCTATGTCTCACCGATAAAAGAGGAGATGGTAGATTTATTATCTCACAACATGTTGTAAGTAGACATGTTAGTACATATACAGTAAAACAGTTTACTTAATGTTGGCCATTCTTTGTTTAAATTACAATTATTACACAATGGGATAATGGATCACCAAAGAAGGAGCGTCTTTCACTGTCCAGGGAACTCTGGAAGCCCCCCTCTCCCACCCTAGGAGGCAAGCTTTGAGCTAGACCTTGGAGCTGTGGACTCTATGGCCCCAGGCCTGTGTACTTCATGTTTGCAGTGGAATTCCTCCTCTTAAGGCAGAGAGAGAAAGGTGAGACTGACTGTTTACAAATCTCACTTCATTTCCCTAGACATAGGAGGTATTAGTAATAACTGTTATGTGGTAATATGGCAACTGCCTGCCAAGTGTGGGGTCCAGAGTGGCCAGAGAAAGTGAGCTGAGTCCATCGTGGTCACCAGGAGTCATTAGCTCTTGGACATGGTGGGAATGCCACCTCTCACACTGATCCTGGCAGTTTTGTTTAAGGAACAAATAAGTTGTTTACCATTCATACTCTCCTATGCAGAACTTTAGCAGCTTAAAATAAATGACTAAGCATTCTACTAGAACAAAACTCACAAGACTAACCACTTTTACTGGGAGAGTACTCAGACTCAAGTGCCTTTAGGTGGTAGCAGACCATATAAATATGGAAAGATACCAGCACAGGTAAGATGGCTTAATTGTATACCAGCTTGGAGAAAAACTAGAAAGTTACTATTATTGGGACTGAAAGAACCATCTGAGGACGTTGAAACAGACTGTTCGTTTGGTGAGTGCCAAACCAAATATCTATGGAACTCATCTGGTCTGGGGGATCTCTAACCTGTTTTGATGGAGGTTTAGGCAGCCAAGGAAAAACTGGAAACTGAGTCCAGTTGTTTGGTGTTCACAGAGTCACGAAACTACACCACTTCTTTCAAGAGACCATGTTTTTCCTGGTATCAAGTTCTAGAATTGTCAGTTCTTTCAAAACTAACCTAGAAATCCTTCCTTGGAACTTTTAGAGAATAAGGGGAAAAATTTGTTATATATGACCTTGTTGAGAGCCCAGAGCATGACCTTGAAACTTGGCTTCAGGTCAAGAAGAACCTTGTAAGTTTCTGAAGTTGTCACTTAGCCCCAGGGTAGAGCTGAGAATACCAGGTTTGGAAGATGGAGAGCATTCCTCTTCACCTCTCTTGCCTAAATATTCTTTCCCTCAGCCTGCTTTGCAAACGAAGCTGTGTCTCTGACCAGGGAGTGTTTTAGAGGACCTCAGTTCTAAAGTTTTTTACCAGCCTGGCATCAGAGACGTGTTAAAATGAAGCACCCATCAATTGAGAAGGGCAACAGATGTTGAAGCATATCAAATATCAGTAAACAGCAAACCCACAGAGAGAGGCCACTGAACTTGGCAATCTCCTCACAAAAATACCCCATGGCCTCCAAGAGAACGCTGTGGACTTTTATAAACTGCATTAAGCGATGCATTCTTTTTTCCTTTGGACAATTGCTACACCATGAAATATTTTCACTTAGAGCTAGCCTGTTACATTCTGGTATTTTTTTAAATCTCTACTTTTCCAAAGGGTAAACATCATGCTCACAGGGTATTCTAGGCTTTCAACTCTGGAAATACAGGTCTTTAAAATATCTTCCCAGTAATTATGAGGAGTTTCATGTTCTGCTTATCTAGTACCCTCCCTATTTACTATTAGCATTATGATTCATATTATAAATGACAAATAGGACCATAAATAAGAGTACAGACTCTGATATCACACAAATCTGGGTTCAAATCCGAAGTTCAGAATTTATAACTGTGCATTAGGTCAATCTTCTCTTCTCTAAGCCTGTTTCCTCATTCGTAAAAATGGGACTATTAAGAGTGTGAACCTCATGTGACTGTTGTGCAGATTAAAGAAGATAATATATGTAAAGTATTTGGCACAGTTACTGCATGAATAACCTCAATGAGAGGGATACAAAATGATGATAATGTTTATGATGATAACTATCATTAGTATTAGCTGACTCTATGCTGTATTAATGCTTTCCATGTTATTGAAAGATGTCTGGACTGGTTCTTGTCCTGTTTGCTCCCAGAGAACTTATTCACCTCTTCCCCTGTTCTACTCTGCTCTGCCATGCATTACGTCTCCCAGGTCACCTTGCACCTGGCCTCTGGGTAGCTTGGCCACTGGAGATACTGGTGAAACTATAAAATGCAGAAAAACAAGTCAGGTCCCTTCTCCCCTTTTCTACAGCTGTAGATATATCTTCTGTGTGGTTCTGTCTCCAGCCTTGCTCTTTCAGGCCCTAGTTCAGCCAGCCAACCTGTCTTTGGGTTGGGTTCCAGCCTGACATCTCCAGCACCTGGCTATGGTCACACTACTGCTTCCCATCATCCCTTGTTTCCTAAGAGGGGTAGCAGCTTTCTGCAGTTGCTATCTCTGAGTCATTTCAGATCACCTGTTTGACCTCAAGGTTCTTCTGTCACTTCTTCTTTCTGTTGAAGACCTAAAGTTTGACTGGACTCTGACTGACATAGTTGTTTTTAAATATTGCAAGAGAATTAATCCTTACAGTGAATTCACCTCCCATCCTCTGTCCCCATTGGAATGATGTAGGCCAGCAGGGGAAAGTGTGGTTGGTTATTGCAGAAAGTTTTGCCTTGACTAAGTAAAGTTCAAAAGACAAGAAATTGTCCTAAGGATGTTTACTTATAGTGCCTTGGCACCCAACTCAGAGTCAGGCACTAGGACAAGCAGTCACAAGAGGCTTGCCACCTCTCCAAGAAGACCAGACTTGATTCTAGTCACAGCCAGGCATGGTTGAAAAGGATGGGTCTCCTTCCTTTCTTCAGAGCTCTATATGATTCCCTCTTCTGAGTGAGTTACTAGAGTAGATATATGTTTGTTTCCCCCAAATGAGGAAATGGAGATTCTGAGAGGGCAAAATGAGTGCCAAGGTCACCCCATTATTAAGTTTGGGTACTAGGATTTTAACTTTAGTCTAGATGTCTCTCCGAGCCTGTTATTAGAGATTTTTATCCATTCCTCAAACTTGTCCCAGCTTCCTTCTGTTCGATTGCACATAGAAAGAAAGCTGTGTACACAGTTCATGCTATTCTGGCCTTACATAAATTTCCTTACAGAAATAACATTCAACTATTCTCACTTAATTCTCAGAACAGGTTTATGTGGAAAGTTTATTGTATTCAGTTTTTCAAATGAGAAAACACTCCAATAATTAAAACCACTTACCCACTTGTTTATATACAAGCTAAAATTTTTCTGTTCCCGAGCACATGCTCTTTCTCCTGGTGATATGCAAGTCCTGGAGTGTGCTCACAGGTTTAGAAACTAAAAAATGAAAAGAAAAAAAAAAAGGAAACGCAAAACCAAGTTCCCCACCTTCGAGGAGCTGACAGTTTTGTTAGAGAAATAAAAACAAAGTGACCTGAAACCAAGTGTGCCATTACCCCTCCTCCTCTCTGGCCGTGGCATCCTTTAAGAAGTGGGCGTGGAATGGATATTGTGGAAATGTTAACTTGGGACAGGAAGAGAATCTCGTGAGGGTGCTTTTTAGAGAGAAGTGCTAGAGAAAGCACAGGAACAGAGTAGTCAGGAGGAGAAGTAAACTCCAGGGAAAGATCCCCATACAGGAGTCACAGGAGATCTATTAGACACCTAAGGGCAACAGTTGGTTGGGAATTGCAGTTGTGAACTACAAACAAATCCATTAGGATTTGGAACAGGGGACTCTCAGGAGCATCCTGTGTCCAGTATCCCCTCTTCCTTTAATGTCTATAGTAAAAATAAAATTGTAGTAGACTAATCATCTCATTTTTTAAAACGTCAACAACATAAAGTGTTTCATAGACATCAGTATGTTTTCTGCTTAAGACAAGGAGCCTGTGAATAATAACAAAAAGTTATTACCTATCTCTACCAGTTTTAAAGAGTCTTAGCAATAAGAAGGAAACACACTTTAAATGCCCCTAGAAAGCTGCACTATTTCACTAGCACACATTTTTGTACAGGGTGCTATAAAATAGCATACTTGAGAATTTCAGTATAGAGATGGCACCCACAGATAGAAGCAGGTAACCCAGCTCAAAACCTACCCTCTCCCCTCCTCATCCCCTTCCTGGTCAAGTGACACCTTAGCCTGGAGGAGCCTGTGTGGTGTATGGAGCTGATGGCAGTGAAATTCCTCCCAATTTGGTAGAGTCAGTTTCACCTGTCAGCATCTCTGATGAAGAGGGATTTTGACAAACCAAGCTGGTCTGGATAATTGGGTTATAGCAATTATCCTCCTCTCAGAAAGCAAACCACTCCAGACACCAGAGGAGAAATTTATAGACAATCCTAACCTGAAAGTTTAGGCAAGTGTTCAACCACTAAGAAAGAGCAGGCTTTTTCTGCAAATGTGAGTTTCCAGCTTATTACGTGTGGTGGGGAGCTGGGACCCCTGTCTTCAAGGAGTTCCTAAAAATGAAGCAGAGAAGATTCATTTAGTATGCACCAAATGCTACTTATACATGTTTTAATTAACTCAATCCTCACAGCAATCCTATGAGGTCCTGGTATTATTGTCATTTATTGTCATTTTGCAGACAAATGCTGAATTACAAAGAGGGCAAGTCCCTTCCCCAGGTCACGGTAGTAAGAGGTGAAGCTCATTTGTGAACCCAGCTGTTCTGACCCTAGGGTCTGCTCACTCTGAAGTAAAGTTTCTTTGGGAAACACCTTTATACTGCCCGTAGACGTTTCAGCGTTTGCTGACCCCACTTGTGAGTTTCCAGGTAAGGGTCCAAGTCTAACTCATCCTTAGCCAAAGTAGGAGCTGGATAAATGTGTGTTGTGCCAAACTGAAGGTGCAGTTTTGCAAATACTTTGTAATCTTTCTGGAGCAGACTAAAAAGGCAGCTGCTTGTAGCTAGCTATACAGAAAGCTAGCAACTTAAGACAATGGTGCTAGTGTGGATGGATTTGGATGGAAAATTCGTAATTGGTAAAATCTAATTTGTGTCTCTAGAAATGACTTTGTTCACTGTATTGCTTACTGTAAACTGTTCCTTATGATTCTTGCTCCCTCTGATTTTTTCAGAAATAAGCTCCCCATCTTTAGAGTATATTCAGTCACTGAAAAACTCAGTGCATGACCTAGGGCAAGAGTTCTACCTCTTTGGACCTTGGTTTCCTCATCTTTAAACTGCAAAAAATGTCACAGAGGAACCTCTGAGAGACCAGTATGTAAAATAGACAGAAGGTACACCATGCCATGCTAGCCCTGGAATGTCTCTGCTGAAGGTGAGGATTGGATCAGGCTGTTTCAAAGGAAATAACCCAAATATATTAAAATAATTAATAATATAGTTAATAATACAGTAATATAGTTGCTTCAAAATAGCCTAGCCATTGAGAAGGGTAGCTGGAGTCTCACCACAGGGCCTGGTGTGAAATGCTATGTCCCTGGAGGGGAGGGGAGGCAGCTTGGTCACGTATGGTGGGCTAGGGAGCTAAGGCTGTAGGCCTCATCTCCTTGCTGAAAACCGACTAAGTGCCGTGGCCCCTGTGAATTAGAAATTCTATCCAGCAACTCTTGGAGATTGATTTTCCGTCTGGGGATCTGACCTCTTGATTCACTAGCAGAGGGAATCAGACTGTTCTGGGAGGAGTCAGTGAACTGGCCTTTGGAAAGGCCCTCCCTTGCTTTCTCTTTTCTTTTTTTATTTAACTCTGTTTCAAAAGGAATTTTTTACTACTTCCGGGGGCTCAACACTACCAATTTGTATCCTTCTTGACCCTTAGAGCTTTAATACATCCATACTACCGCCCACTTCAGTCCTTTGTGCTGGAAGAGTACTGAAGGTTTCATTTCATTTATGTCATTGGATTTATAAAAACCCCTTTTGGAATTGGGTATGAATGCCCTCATTTTCTTTGTTTCTGTCATGTTCACAGACCCCTTATGTAAATGCCTCAAGAGTAGAATCTTTCTTATTTCAGAATCTTCAGAGCCTAACAGCTTGACAAAGAGGTTGCTTGGCAAGTCTTTGTTCATTGATTCAGCAGATACCCTCTAGGTACAATGGTAAGTAAAATAACCATGGGCCCCATTTTTATCACATCTGCAGATGAATGGAAGAGAAAGCTAAAGCAATGAATGAAATATATGCTATATCTTGAGCTAACCATTACAAAGAGAAAAAATAGATTCAATAGATTCAAATTAGAATGATAGATGAATGAAAGCAAATGACCTCAACTCCTAACTCTAGATAGGTCTCATCTCTCTCTGTAAATGATGATCATTGCTATTGTTTCAATTATCACAACTGCTACCATTTCTTCTGCACCCACTACATTCTAAACTGTATGCTAACATCTTCATATTGATTATATCAAATTCCCAAAATGACCCTTCCAGTTAGTCATCCTTATCCCTTATTCAAGATGAAAAATAAGGTACAGAGAATATAATTAAGTTGTTCATGATCAGAGAGGGTATAAGTGTCATAGATGAAATTTGAATCAAAGTTTATCTGACACTCTCTTCTCAGCAGAGAAAAAGAAATTCTGATAAACTCCCAGTATTATCACAGGGGTCCAACAGGGATCCCAAAATGAGAAATATTCCATCATATTACATGGCAGAAAGCCTACTGTACTAGGTGAGAGGACAAAAAAGGAATTAAAAAAAAAAAAACACTTTGCTGGAAAGTGGCAGGGAAAAAGGGGAAGATAATATTCTTGAATTGGCCATCTTATCAGCCTAACAATAATAAACTATCACCATAGCAACAGGATGTCTAATTAATGGCAGATGTTGACTCACTTTAAAAGCCACACCAACCAAATGCCAAGCTGATGCTGTAAACCTTTCTTCTCTGCCACAGTTAGGCTGATCATGTTGGAGGGACCCATCTTTTGAGGGTAGAAGAAACTCAAACTCTGGGTTTGGCATCAGATTTGAGTCTGAGCCCCAAACCTGCCATTTCTTAGCTCTGTTGCACTGAGGAAGTCAGATCATCAAATAAAGGAGGTAATTATTGTTATTTCTATCATTATTACTATAGTACCTTACCAAGAATCCACTTCAAGATCTTTGAAATGGATAAGTAACATTCATGCAAGCATTGTCAAGAGGTTTAAAATGGATGAAGGATGTGGAAGTGCTTAGTAAACCATAAACTCACAAATATAAAATATTATTAACACTAAAGCACATCCTGATGTGGTAGAGAGAGCTCACATGAAATCACAGGGCTGTTTTCTGACTGCTTCATTTGAAGAAGTCACTTAAATGCTCAGAGCCTCGATGAGAAAAATTAGTAACATTTTAAAAACTTTAAAATGCTGTGCCCATGTTATAAAACTTGGGCCTTACTTGACCTCTGCACTTACGTTTACCCTCTGTAAAATGGAAGAGATATTAGTACCTCCCTCTTAAGGTGAAAATTGAGTAAGTTAATACAGGTAGAGCATTGAGAACATGCTGCACGGTCAAGGTGCCATATGTATTCATGGTGCTGATGGTAGTGGAGGAGGAGGAGAAGGAAGACGAGAAGGAGAAGGAGGAGGAGGAAGAGCAATTGAGATGATACATGTGCACAGAACTGTGGTACAAATGAGAGTATTCATAGTCACCATCGGATGTTTCTGGCCAGTCCCTGGACTCATCAGCTCAGTCACATGTCAGTCAGTTTCCTCAAAGATTGTCTCTGTTGCCTTTTTATTAAGCCCACTATGGATGCATGCCCTGATCCCTGACTATGCTGTTCTAGGTGGGAAAAGAGAACAAGGTCAAAGAATTAACCAAAACCATGAAAAAACCTTTGCTCCAAAACCAGGCTAGGATTTCCCAAAGAGTGTGCTCTGGCATATTAAAAGTTTTCCTGAGAAGAATTAGTTTAGAAAATGCTATGTTCGAGTTAACTAATTATCTTTATAGCAAGACTTCATATAAATATGCATTGTGAATCTCCTAAGTTGGGCAACAGTATAGAATATGCTGTTTCCCAAATATACTGGACCAAAGAATTTGCTTTTTAAGGCATCTTACTTCCCTAAAGTTCGAGGAGCAAACATTGGGAAATGCTGCCATAAAACCATGGTCAAGACCATCAAGACCATTAAGAGCAGTGCCACAAAACAAGCTAGAAAACTCCTCATCCTCCCATGGCTCCATGTGTCTATGTAACACATTCAAAGACTACCAGGGCTTCATCTGGCAGGGTTATATACTGGAGAGTGGAAAAACAATGACAAGTAAGATTGAAACATTTCCTACCCTCTTGGAGCTCTTCTGGTACGGCTGGGGAGAGAAAGAAGTTTCTGGACCATTCCAGTACAGAAGGAGAATGCAGGCTGGCCTGGTACAGGAGAAGGGGTTTCTTACCCAACATGGTAGGTCAAAGAAAGTTCCCCAGGGGAAGTAACTTGTAAGCTGAGACCCAAAGGAAGAGTTACAGCTTTATAACGTATAGGAGTGTACAGCTCACTCGTTCATGGCCATTTTTCATCCCCATAGCAACCTTCCTAGTAAACTGAAGTGTGGTAAAAGTTAATGGTAACAACTACCAGCCAGGCACTGTGCTGGGCATTTTGCTAATCTATTACATTCAATCTTCACAACAATGAGTGGTATCCTTGGTTAACAGACGAAGAATTGAGATTCAGGGGAGTTCAGTGATTCTCCCAAAACTGCACATGAGTTACTATAAAACCAGGACTTCAACTCCGATCTGCCTGATTCCAAATCAGACAGATTCCAGGGTGGTCTACCAGTGCCAGGCCAGGATGGTGTCTGGTCCATGACAGTTTCCACTAGACTGAGAAATGTGGAAGAGTAAGCAGAATGTCATGGATTCTTCCTTAAGCTAAATTTTTTTCTTAAATAATGTTTGTGGTCCTGAGAAATCTTCTTCCTCAGTTATTCAATGTGGAAAGTCCTGTGTTCCATAGCTGTTTTGTTTTTACTGCTTTGTCAGAGAGAACTTTTTTTTAAAGTTATTACTTGGCAAAACAAAAAGCAAAACAAAAAAACAGAACAAAAAACTTGCTAACCCTATGTCAGTTTCCAAAGTCATTTTGAAGTTTTACCAGCTCCAAAATCTGAAAATTCTAGAAATACTGTATGTGCAACTTTAGTTAACATGCCCATTCTAAGAACAAGAGGATGATGAACAACACATTGCTTTGAGTTCTGTTGGGTCAAACTTGGATGAGTTATTAAAACTCATGTGTACCAGTGTCCAGCAGCCAGTGGAGATGAAGATAATCTGGAGTCTCCCAAAATGCGCACACACACACACACACACACACACACACACACACACGAATCAGGATGATTTCTACTGGTATGAACATTTATTTTCTAATAATTACTTATTTATTTTAAGGCATGAAACCTAAGTGTTCATCGATATTTTTGCTTCCAGTAAGATAATTTTTAAAAAGAAAAAAGAGGATTTTTGCTCAAAATGTAGAAAGCTATTTCATTGCCTATAAATACTTCAGGTAGTACCTAGATATAGAAACAATTGTGAAGATGGTGCATGAATTCTTGAAGTTTGTGAAATAGTAAGGTAATAAGTTTGAAAGTGCTGCATGCATGAAAGTGCCCCGTAAATGTTCTCTTCCTTCCTGAGTCACTTGGCAAGCAGGTGGCAAAGCCCCAGAGTAAACCTCATAGCATCAGAGTCCCATTCCAGTGCTCCTTCCAGGATGCCCACTCATGTACTTCCTCTCAGCCTGGCCCACACTGCATCCCTCTTCCACCTATCCATGCCATAGGAGAAGTGTAGCAAGAACAGATATTTCAGAAATGACTGGGGGCTCAAAAAAAGTTGCTACGAGTATCAATCATAAATAACATGTACCTAGGAAAGCAGACAGCATTAACATTTGGAAAAGCAAGAATCAGAATCTGAGAACTGGAAGGGCCCCCAGAGGTCATTCCACCTAAGCCCTCCTTTTACAGATGTGCAATTTGAGACCCAGAGAGAGGAAGTGTTTTGTTCATGACCAGAGAGCTCAGTGCTGGTCAAACTAGAATGAGAATTCATAAAAAACATGCAGACGTAAAATTTCACATATTAAAAAAAAGAGAAAAAAAAATTTCCTCCAGACTTCTTGTTTTCCAGAAAAGTAGCAGGGATATACCACAGAGGCACTTAACTTGAAAAAAATCTGAAAATGTTGAAGGCCAGTCTTCCCACTGTATCAAGAAAGAGAACATTGTAAATCACTCTTGGAGGAGGTGCTCCTGTCTGTATTTTTTGTTTGCTTCCATTGTGGTAAAATACACATAAAATCGACCATCTGAAGTTTTTTTTTTTTTGTTTTTGTTTTTGTTTTTTTGTATTAGGGATTGAACCCAGGGGTGCTTAGCCATTGAGCCACATCCCCAGCCCTTTTTTCATACTTTATTTAGAGACAGGGTCTCGCTGAGTTGCTTAGGGCCTTGCTAAATTGCTGAGGCTGGCTTTGAATCATGATCCTCCTGCCTCAGCCTCCCCAACCACTGAGATTATAGGCACAACCCACCACACCTGCCCTCTGCACCAATTTCAAGAGTGCAGCTTAGTGATATTGAGTAAATTCACACTATTGTGTAACCATCACCACATTCCATTTCCTGAACTCTTCATTTTGCAAAACTGAAATTGTCCTCATTAAACAACTAGTCTCCCCAGTCCCTGCCAGCCACCATTCGACTCTCTATCTCTGTGAATGCTCTAATTCATATAAAGTGGAATCTCACCCTCCTTGTCCTTTTGTGAATGGATCATTTCCCTAGACATAATGATGTTTTCCAGGTTCATCCTGATAGTAGCCTGTCAGAATTTCTCCTTCCTGGTTGATTCTCTTGTGTTCCTCCCATCATAACCATCATTGCCATGAGGACACTGACATGCTTAACATTTCAGGGACTTCTTTCTAGCCAGAGATATTGATGGCCCAGTTGTTAAATGATAGTACAAGGGGCGCAGTAACTGAGAGCTTGGGTCTCTTCTTCAGGACTTATAAAGAGATGGCAGAGGAGGTAAACAGAATTCCATACTGTGTCCTTATCCTCAACAACAAATTCCTATATTGCTCCTTCCCCTAGTCTCAGCCACACCCTTGGATTCTATCCTGCCTCCATAACTCATCAGATGTGCTGTCACCTTGGACAGCACAGTGAACCTCTCCAGGCCTCAGTTCTGTCATCAGAACTGGATAAAATGATACCAACCTTAAGAAAGCTGGCTTTTTCCTTCTGAATATGGAGATCTTTTCTGTAGTTTTTATGAATTTAACATAGTTTCTTAAATTAAAGAATTATACTACTACTACCTGTTCCATTGGGTTGTTCAGAAACAAAGTGACTTTGTATGACATTTAGGCCACTCTGAGAGACCTGGTTCCAGCCAAGGGTCTTTAGGCAACCTCGTGACGTTGGAAAGGAACGATGTAGGTTCTGCTTGTCACATACATTATTTTTTCATCATAAATGCTGAGTAGAATTCTGTGACACTTGGCCCTTCACATCACTGCCCATCTCCCTAGCTAGTCACAACCACCCTCTGACCAGCATCTACATTATGCCCAGAAACTTAGATACTCCCCCCCCCCCCCGAAAAGAAAAGAAGTGTTTATTTGATCCATAGAGAGGTGGTTGGCATCTGCCTGCATTTGTTTGACCACTAGACATTGTTCCTTCCTCTCTCAAGATACTCCTGCCCCTCCCAGTCCCAGGGCCTCATGATAAAGGTGCCCCTCACTCCACCTCTCAGAGGTGGCAAAGCAGAACGCCCAGCTCCTCTCCGAAGCTGGGCATCTCTCTTTGCTGACCAGTTGAGAATTCTTTTTCCCTGCTACAGACACCCCCCTCTTCTTTTATTTGATAAACAGGACAGCTGTCCCTAAAGGAATGAACCCATTACCTTTCACCAGAGCTGAGTTTGTTTTCCATCGCATGTTTCTGCTTAAAGAGAAAGCCTTTTTAAAGGGCTGAGCATACACTGAGTGTGTGTGCTTAATTTTTAATACGTGTGTGCCCACTGCCAAGAGAACAGAGGAGCCTTAAATAATAATGAAACTGAATTGTGAATGTTGTATGTTTTATGTGGCATTGATTCCTAAATATACTCTTAGCAGCCAGGTATTATTTAATACAGCCCCATTAATCAAGCTGCCAAATCTAAATGAAAACCATATTTAAATATACTTAATAAGATTATGGCTTTGAGTTGAATATCAAACTAACGTTAGCTACATTTTTTTCTCCCAGCAAAACTTCATTCACTGCCTTATATTTTTGCTCTGAAAGCGAGTTCTTTTGTGTTATGAAGCCAATCTTGATTATAAAACAATTTATACTACACACACTTTCAGCATCATGCAGATTTCAGCTGAGCCCCTAAATGTAAATGTTTTAGAGAGAAAGAACAACACAGACTTTTTTTTTTTTTTTTTTTTTCCTGGCTGAAAAATGAGATGTCTCTGCTTCTTGGGGTGAGCCCTTGAATTAGAAAGGAAATTAATAATTATCTTAGAAATACTGAATTGTTTGTAGCTTCTGAAATAAATGGTGTCTGCCTTTTGAACTGTTATTGCTTTTAGTGTTTTGTACTAAATGTTCTGTTGTTTTTTTTTCTTTTTCTTTTTTTTTTTTGACATTAAGTTTTCTGTTGGTTTTGCAACAGTGACACCTAGGGGCACTAGGAAACATTGCATGGGCTGCTAAAAATGCTCTTTTTCAAAAGCAATCCCTTTGCCTAGAGATAGAATGACAAAGTGTTGGTGGGTTCTTGGGGCTGAAGAAGAAAGAAGGCAGATGGAACCTGGGTAAGACAGAGTCCCATTCCTGTCCACCAGGCTTCTGATCTGGAGACAAACAGAGAAGGGAGGTAAATGAAATGTCTTTTACACAGAGCTTTCTGAACCTGGGGTCATGTACTGTTCTAGCAGTTTTTCAGAGATACTAATTCAGTATTACATTCACTTACTAAGTTTAACTCTTGCTCTTTTCTGCAGCAATTTTCTTGCTGTTCTTGCTCTTGTAACAGGCATTTCCACAGAGACTAGAGAATTATTGCATGTCATTCTCTAACTTGCTTGCTTGTGGTCATTTCTTGCTTTTCATATCCAATTGTTCTCTTCTTTTCCTTACTTAATGTTCTCTATGCATATTTGTCCTTATGAAGTTGTGTTTCAGACTTTTAGCCAGTTCATTTTCTCCACTGATGTGTCATCATTTATTCTAGTTTCTGGATCCTTACAAGTTTATTCATGTTTGCATGTCTTAAAACTTAACTCCTTGCTTAAAAATCATAAATGCATCTTCCAAGTATATTAAAATTCTCTGATTATATAAGTGCTGATAAACAATTCTCATAAAGCCTTAAATACTATATTAAATTCAAAATAGGGAACATGTGTTTAATTTGTACATTGTAGAAATTCTAAGCTTCACTTAAAAAAGAATAAATACATATAATACACAGCACTACATATTACTCTCATAGACAAGTATTACCTGTCATATCTCTTTATAGATGATAATGGATAGCATTTTTATTGATGCTTATTATATATCAATCACTATTCTAATCACTTTGTATCAAATAGCATGGGGCAGGAACTGCTATTATCTCCATTTTACGCATGCCCATGGACTGTTATGCATTCTGAAAGGGAAACTTTAGCAAGGCAGTGCATGAGATTGTCATGGGTAGTGTGCAGTATAAGAGTTAGTATGATTAGTTCTTTCTTGAGCTATTTGGGAGTCAGTTTCACTGTTCTGAGCCCAATTAGCCAGCTCTTCCACTGGCGTTCACGAGTATCCTTCAACTCTGCTGTCTCTAGCTACTTCTATTGAAAGAGAAGCACCTGCCCCCTGAGGAATAGTCCAAGAAAAAAGCAATAACAAATAATTGATTTCCGTAGGAAGACGTGTTAGAAAAGAAAGTAAAATAATGTAAGTAAACAAAGATGGACTGGGCAGACTGAGTGCATGAGCAATGGGAGAGGCCCTCCTGAGGAAGGAAGGATGTTTCAGATGAGCCCAAATGGCAGAGGACAGCAGATACAAAGACCCTGAGGTGGAAGTGAATTGAACATGCCTGAGGAAATGCGAGAAGACTAGGGAGGCTGGAGGGTGCCGAGTAAGAGGACCTCTATGATGTGGATCTCTTTTCTTTCTCCCATCTCAACTCTCTGATGCTGTTTCTCATCTCAGACCCTGGTTTCGCTGAATTCAAGCACATGGTATTGAAGGGCAAATTCTGAGGTATCATCTAGTAGAGAGTTGGGGGTAGGTACACCTGGGAAAGGTTGTACCCCATGTGTCTTCCACTTATGCATATTTCCATCCTATAAAGTCAGATCAAGATGAACAGAGGCAGAGTGAGATGCTGGCACATTTATGCATTCTCAGGGCCCCATAACACAAAGCAGGCCTTGGGTGTCCTCCTTTTCATAGATTGTGTGGGTGACCCTGCTTTATGGGTCTGCCTCTCCACTATAGTGGAAGCTGAATGAGGACAGTTCTCATGTCATAATCACTCCTCAATCATTTTTTTCTTTTGCATTCATTTATTCAGTAAATGCTTCTTGAGTGCCATCTAGACGCCGGTCATCTGTGCTAGGCCCACCGCTCAGATCACATTTGTAAATTGTAAAAATTCTATGCCTCATTTAATAATGGACAACATTGATTGATGCTTATTACTTGCCAGGCACTGTTCTCATCACGCTCCATGAAATAACTCATTTAATCATCACAGTAGCATGGGACAGAATCCTGACCTGGGAAGACTCTGTCCTTACTCTCAAGGTTCTCCCTCTATTGCAGAAGAGAGACACCATAACTGTAATACAGTGCAGTCTGTCCCCAGCCATGGGAAGTCAGAAAAAACATTCCAAAGAAAATGACTCTTGAGCCAGGATTTTAAGTATAAATAAACAAAGGTGAATGCATATGCACATGTGATTGTGTGTGTGTGTGTGTGTGTGTGTATTTATATATGTTGAGGAGCTGAAGTGTGAGGAATTTTAAGTCTTGGGAACAACAGACTCACGAGTCTGTTGAACTTGATTGTGTATCATGTGAAAATAAAAATGAATGAATTTTTCCCACACACACACATATTGTAGGGACAGCTCATAAGTTGAAGGTATAAGGCCAAAAGACACTTTGTTCATTCACCCTAAAATACCACTCTTACCCATCTTGTCCATCATTTCCCCTAAGGCAGACTCCTGTGGGGACCCACATCCTTATTAAAAGGTTGCTTGCCAAGTAGATCATTCAGTGGCACATTGAGAGAGCAGGCTAAGCAAGCATCTTATTGTAGAGATGACACTATCAGTGGAACTGGACATACCCAAAACCCAATGACCAATATTTCTGTTTTCCTGAACATTGCTTGAGTAGAATTATAGGGTGAACAAGTGAATTAAAAAAGTAAGTTAGACCATCAACACTGTACATGAAAAGAGAGGGGGGCTAATGGTGTGTGTGTTTTAGATGCCAGAAGGAGAGAGACCTGGGGTCTAGTCCGTACTCTACCACTAAGCTGTGGCACTGAGCAAGTAGCAGTCCTCTAGCCTGTACGGTGGAGCTGTTCCAAGCAATATCTAAAGTTTCTAACAGTTCTGGAATTTCCATTGTCCCTGGACAGCAGCCCTGGGTCTACAGTCCATCAGAGGTATAGGGCTCAGAGCACCTGGAGAAGCTGTCCTAATCTGCCATGCTCTTTGGAGGGTTCTGCCTATCCACTGCCTGTGCTCCTGCAGGGCTGTGGGTGGCCATGCTTCTGATGTCCTGTGCCTTCCCCTTGTGTCTATTGTTCTAAAGTGAAGCTGGCTATTGCAGTTTAACTTTCTTTGAATCCCATATAAGGAGTCTCTGAGCTGCCCATTCCCCCTTGCCCCTCCAACACCAGAGCAATACCACCAATATGCAGGCACCAGCTCCTCCACTGGCCACTTGTTTGACTTTGGTCAGGTTTCTCCTTCAGTTGTGAAATGTGGATAACATGTGTTCCTGGCAGGGACAGTTATCACTAAGGATTAATGAGATGATCCATATAACACAGTCAAAACCATGCCTGGCATTGGAGAAATACAAGTGTCGGTTCTTGTTTGTCCTCATTGTTTTTTCAGCTCTTCATTGCTACCGTCCTTCACAAATTTTCTGCCCAGCTCTCAGGCATGTACTTGGGATACAGAGGTAACTAGGACACCATCTCTGTCCTGAGGAGTTCTGTCTAGTGCCATTTGCACTATGTTTTCTATGTGGCCGGCACTTTGCCTAGATTACTTCAACAAATCCCCACAACACTGCAGACCAATGCTTACTTCTCATTTTGTGCTGGAAGAAATTGCAGCCCAAAGAAGTCATGCAGCATTCCCAGCATCACACAATTAGCAAAGAAACACATTAGAATTGGAGCTTGGATCTCCTAGACTCCAAATCCAGTGCTCTTTCCACCACATTACCGGGCAGTCACAAGGCTGCTACTGCATGGGTTTGAAAGGAAAAAGGAGAGTACATGATGGAATGAACATAATGGGAAAGAAACACTCCATCCCCTGCCTGTCCACGTCCAGCTTTCAGAAGGGGTGGGAGGCTAGGCTGGTGAGCCCAGCTCCCAGCGGTCTTTGCTTCAGCCCATCTGAAAAGGATCCGACTTTAAAAGCAAGGAGCCAGAAAAAATAATTCATACTAAAAACAAACTCTGTCATGAGTCATTTGACTTTGCTTTCCCCTGAACACATAGTTTATGTCTTGGGCGAGCTAAGGCTAAAGGAACATCTGATATGTTTTAAGCTAGCAGAGCCGTTATTTAAGGCGCTTCACATCCAGTACGTGCCCATTGGACCCCATGATTTAAATCACATCTTGTGCTTATGAGACCTGACAATTTGTTATTTTGTTGTAGTTGTATTGGAGTGTGATTGTGTACATGTTTTATCAAGATGACAAGAATCATTTTGGTCCATGATTCAAAGTTTCTCAGGCTATGAACTAGCCCAAGAAGTTGTTATTCTGGGTGAGACTATGCATAAGACAGGAATGTGTATGTGTACGCACATGCTCAAATGTAGGAGCACCTATGCAAAGGAGAGAGAATAGGGGAACCCAGACATCCAGATGAGCATCTACCATTCCCACTGGCAGAGGAGGGAGCCCCAGCCTGGGTCAGTGATTCTTCACTGAGTGAAATAACACAAAGCACAGGCAAGTGGCTCTGTGGCCAATTTGCTTTTTCTTAGGTAATAAAAATATTACAGGAATACACTTACATTGTAAAAACATGAAAAACAGAGAAACACAGACTAAAAGATGAATGGCATGAATGTTCCAGGGGCAATCACTATTCCCACTTCCTATATCTTTCTAATCTTTTGAATGTACTCATACACACACACACACACACACACACACACACACAAAGTCACATGGTAGAAATTTTTCAACTTTTTTTTCATTTACAAGATAGTTTAGAATATTTTGATGTCTCCAGAGCTGCCCAATGTCTATTCCATACTAACAGTAGTTCCAGAGTCTACATATATTTAAAAATATTAACCAGTGTCCTGTTGGTAGACATTTAGGTTATTCCTACTTTTAGTTGTCACAAGCAGTGATACAAGAGTGCTCTTGGTTTGGTTCTTCATACACATTTACAAGGATTTCTTTTGGAGAGATGAGAAAAGTGGGATTGCTAGTGGAAGGATTGGTGCATTTAAAATTTTGTTAGCTGTAGTCAAAATATCCTCCAAAAAGGCTGTCCCAACTTGTATTCCTGCCAATGGTGTCTCTGCACCTTTTGCAACATTGGATATTGTCAGTCATTCAAGATTTTTGCTAATTTTTAAGACAAAATCGACTGCTCATGTCTTTTGTCTTCCTGTTAACTGGTAAGAATGGACATTTTTCTTAGTATCTATGGGCACCTTAAATTTCTGTTTTCAGCTAATGGCTTATGAACATCCTTTCTTCATTTTCCTATAGTGCAGAAGACATGTTTGGGTAACCCTAAGATGGCGGCTGGCGTTGAGCTAAGAGGTGGCGCATAATTAATGTTAACACGGCATGATCTACCTTTGCCTGATTAGTTAATGTCTCCTTTGTGCTAGTGGTCAACAGATATTCTTCATTCTTTCTTGATTGGTACCGAGGGGCGTGCCTCAATTGTGCTAATCCTAAGCTGATTGGCTGCCTTAGGTATATAAGACACACCTATAGGAAGCACCAGGGATAATCAGATAAGCAGCACCTCTGATAGATGGCAGAACGCAGGTTGCAGATTGCAGAACAGAGAAGTAAAGCCACACCTCTAGATAGCAGAGTGAAGGACGCAGGATGCAGGATGCACCTTTAAGAAGAAGAAGCAGAACTAAGAAGATATAGATCTCTGAAAGTGTAGTCTCTCTCTCTTATGCAAAGCCTCTCTCTCTCTCTCTCTCTCTCCTCTCTCTCTCCTCTCTCTCTCTCTCTCTCTCCCCTCTCAAAGCCTTTCTTCCTCTATAAGCTA
This sequence comes from Sciurus vulgaris, assembly GCF_902686455.1. Classification (NCBI taxonomy): domain Eukaryota; kingdom Metazoa; phylum Chordata; class Mammalia; order Rodentia; family Sciuridae; genus Sciurus; species Sciurus vulgaris. The sequence goes on from NC_136461.1 coordinate 48,236,583, forward strand.
GGGAACAAGTGAACAAGCAAGAAAACAGTGCACTAAAGAGAAAGGTAATAGAAGTAGCTCAGTTTCCAGTCCACCTCCAATAAATACCTGCACAATTGTTGCTGCAGGCGGTAACAAATTGCCGCGGGCGGCGACACTATAGGACTCTTTGTCTTTTCCTTATTGATTTCAAGGAGTCCTTGTCTGTCATACATACTGAAGACTTTTTTGGGATCTGTCTTTTGTCCTCTACCCTGCTTATGGTGTCTTAAGTAGGATTGTTAAATCTTCATATCTCATACATCTGTGAATCTTTCTTCATAGGATAGCAGATTGCTTAGGAACCTTCCCTATATATTGCTTCTGCCCCTAAAGCAATGTTTCCTTCAGAATGTAGATGTCTTAGAACTTCATGTGTCCAGGAGCATGCACAGAAGACTCTGGAAGTGAAGTATCTTACCCAAGATACAGAACTTAGACCAGAACACACCATTTGCAAATTGGTCTTGGTTTGTGCTGACCTTTTTTGGTAATTTCATCATTAATTATGGGAAATTCTTAAAAATCTATCCAGATCAGTCACAGACAAATTAGAGGCACCAGGCAGACAGATCAGGGCCTGCTACCTGCAGTCTTGTGACTGTTGGTCCACACCCAGGCTCTCTGCTTCCCACTTTATCCTGAGGCATGGCTGAGCTGCTCTAAGTCTTGGTTTACTCCTCTCTGAAATGGGACTAATCACAGCTCCGCAGGGTTGTTGTGAGGCTCACCATCTCCCATGTTTCAGCACATGGTGGTTATCCACACATTTGTTTTTGCCTTGCCTGGTTAGAGGTCTTCCCTCCCCAGACTTTTAAAATTAACTGGTCATTGAAAACTGTTGACTGCTATCACTTCTGTGGATTTTGTAGCCAATAGTAAAGGGACAGCTTGCTTAAAAGTCTGAAGCAATTTCCTAATGATACATCTCAGTAGGCCTAAAGGAAACGAAACACCTACACCATTACTTAATGCAGGAAAATTCTACAGGGTGGCCGAACCCTGTGGAAGGGGAGGGGTCAGGACTCTGGGGGACTGCTCCCTTCCATGTGGGTGGGGAGTTCCTTCTTCTAGAGCTTTCATAGCTCTTGGACTCACTGAGCCTCCTGTCTGTGGCCTTTGGAATCATCCCCTTTGTCACCTCATCTGGTATCCCTCACTTCTTAAAGCAACACAGTGCTAGAGACTGAGCCCAGATCCAGAGCCAGACTGCCTGAACTCAATACCCGACTCTGCCATTCCATGTGTGAGGCTGGCAGCAAGTTCTCTGCCTATTTCTCTGCCTGCTAAATGAGAATACTAATATTCCCTTCCTCATAGAGTTGTTACATTTATAAAGTGCTTGCACATAGACCATTGTTAGAGGAGCCACCAGGAAATAACATGTAGCATCTGCATCCTAGTTCATCTTTCACAGTTGACTTCTAATATCATGCTTGTTCTGGATTCAGCTCTCTAATTTGTAAATGAGTATAAAAATATTACCTCTTGGCATTGTTGGGAAAGTCCAAAAGGACAATGTATGTAATGATTACAGGCAATTGGCAAGTAGGTGGCTACCCTGGTGATGATTATTAAAAAGGATAGGAGTGAACAGGTAGGAAGTACCCCATCCTCAATAGTAAAGAGGCTGGTGATTAGCAGGAAGCTCTGGAGTTGGGCAAACTGGGTTAGAATTCAACTGCCACACTCAGCCTTGTGACCTTGGACCTCAGCTCTCAGTATTGTTTCCTGATGTGTAAAATTGGCTCAATAATGGTGCCTACCTCTATGTTCTTATGAAGAGGAAATGATAATAAATTGGCATATAGACAATGCTTGAGAAAATGAACTGTTATTGTTACTCACATCTCCTGTCCATCCATGGAAAAATTCCTAATTTGTAGGGCAGAAGTGATAGCACCAGAGCCAGAACCCCACCTGAGACCACTCTGGTAAGTCAGGAGCATAAGATAAAAAATAGGTTGAAAACTGAGAAAAGGAAACTGGGGCAGAAGCCTGATCATTATGGAATAAGCCAAAATGATTGGGGCAGAGCAATAAACCCAATTAATTATGTCCATCAGGATTTACCTTAAAACAGTCTCTTTGGAGAGGTACTATTTCCAATTTCACCCAGTGAAACTGAGGTTCAGAGAGATTAAGCAACTTACTTGCCTAAGGTCACACAACTAAAAGTGCAGGAACTGAGACTTGAGCCAAGGTCTGTCTGACTCTAAGTCCCCAATGCTGTGCTGTCAATAGTATATGCTGGGAGTGACTCTGAGGCCAAGCTGGAGGAGGAGGTGGGCAGGGGCGACTGCTTCTCTGGGTGAACAGAAGTGTCAGCAGCAGGGGCTATAGGTCTGGAGCTGAATAACTTCGTGTACAATTTGGGAAATTTTACCCCGAAGGACAAGAGAGTGTTTTCAGCTGTGCTCTGTGTATCAGACTGCGGGGAAACCAAAACGCAGCCATCAATAGCCTTCCACGGGGTTCTCGTCACAAAGCCCACTTGTTCCTTCTGTTTGGAGAGGAGTGTTGCCCACCCCACCCCGTGCATGATGCCTGGACCTGGCCATGGCCATTCGAGTGGGGGCCTTGGCTGTGAATGGAGACACAGGAATCATCTGATCACCCCCACCTTAGAGCCTCAGCAGACAGCCTGGCCCAAGGAATCATGTCCCTGTACTCCCTCAAAAGCAGCATTCCTGAGAGCCAGCTCTGAAGGGACTTTCTTGTTGAATGGATGTGTCTGCACTTGCTAGAGAATATATTTTTATAGCTTTCTCTAATTAAAAAAAAAAAAAAAAAAACATTAAAGCCAGAAGGGACTTAAATGCATTTAAAAGATGGGGCTGTTTGGTTCCAGAGAGGGAGGTGACATTCCTAAGATTCTATAGAGAAAACCTGAGAGTGAAATTCTAATTCATAATTCAAAATGTGTGACTGTACTCTTGGGAAGCCGTCCTACGCAGTGACGAGAGCCCCGCCTACCCTTCTCAGGGCCGGGCTGGAATGTGCTGGAAATGGGAAGGAGCCCGGGCTTGTCCTCCGTGCTGTCTACCTCTCCCATTCATCTTTATTTCTTCTGCCGTGTCAAAACTGACCACTCTTGTGTGTTCAAGTTTTGTTTCTTGAGAAGACGACTCTGGGTCACTGTTACCAACCTTTCTTCTACTGTGTAGTGAAAACTGAAAAGACCCTAGTCCAAGGAAATACCAGGCTTAGCCTCTGCCGAATGCGTTTCCCTGGATAAGACCTGGTCTCCCCGGGTGCCCATGTTCATCTCAAGGGTGCAGGGGAGGAAGAGGAAAGGTATGGACATTAGCTCATCACCTGCTTACACGCTAGAGGTTTTACTTGTATAACCACATTCAGTCTTTAAATGAGGTAATAGATACGAAGACATTCACATCTCCATTTACAAAGAGGAATTAGAAGTCTAGAAAGGTAAATCACTTCCTCAAAACCAAACAGTCAACTCTCTCAAAAGTGAGAGAGTTGGGACCTGCCAGAGATTTGTTTAAAAATGCAAATTATGAGCTCTCTTCAACTCACCAAGCTAAACAAGTGACAAGGACCTGTCAGCTAGGTTGTCTCAAGTATCACTGGGAGGCTGCTGTAGGCAGTGCTGGTGACATAATTTACAGGGCCCAGTGCAAAATGAAAATTCAGTGCCCTTTCCAGACTCAGGGAAGTTTCTCCTTCCTTCAGGCCTGTTGTCTTGACTGGCAGCTGACAGGTATCTTCCATGGCCTTCCAAATTCCACATGGGAATACTCTTCCATGTTGCCAGCCCAACACCCCGAGGCAGCGGAAAGGAGAGCCCATTGATGCTCTGCTTTACCTTGAGACACAGGGGGCTCACTACCTGACCTGACCTTCCCCACACTTGGGCTTACCCCTACAGGGAGGAAGGATCAAAGCAAAATACACCCTCCATGCAATCCTGTCACCATCCTAGGGACACAAGTTTGATAGGGCACCAGAGGGCAGGGACCAGACAGCCAGAAACCAGTCCTGGAGAGGCAGCAGCAGGTCCCCCAGTTCATGCTCCATTATTCTATCAGTCCTCACTTACAAAACACAAAGACAAAATATTAAAAATTTCCAGACAGCAACTGCAGGTCATTAAACACCAGCTTGGGTCCTCTGTGCATGTGACTCTGTGTACCACATAGGTGAAATACCCATGTAGCTGATCCTGAATGCATGTCCCTAACAGAATGTCAATAGTCCCTGGGAAATGAAAAAATAAGAACAGCATGTTGAATTTTTAACAAGACTAAATTAGACAATTTAAATGATTTCCCTTTATTCTAAGCATGGTAATCGTGTGTGTGTGTGTGTGTGTGTGTGTGTGCGTTAAGATCTTTTTTGTCATGAAATAATGATGAATGTAGATGTTCAGCAGTTATTCTGTTTAAGGTTCATAAATAATAAAATAAAAATCTGACAATTCTTTGCATGTCTCCAAAAGGTTTGGATATTTTATTAGTCTAAACTTTGGGAGCCCATGGGCCACACATTCAAAGAAGATAGCCCTTCCTTCTAGTGGGGACGAAGCCTGTTCCCTAATACAAGCATTAGAAAGGCTTTCACCTGCACACAATGAGCAATTGTTGCATACCTAAGTATTTTCTAGATACATCTTTGCTTCTTAGAAGTTTAAAGCCCTAGTGGAATCTGTCAGAGAAGTCAATGCAGAATAGAGAAATAAAAAGCAAAATTTAAAGTCTTAACACATCCCAGTTTGCTACCATCCTCAAGAGAGCAAGACCTGATGACAGATATTTTTCCAAATCTCCCAGCCATCAGTTGCTCCTTAGAAATGAAGTAGAAGGTGATAGTACATCCCAGACAGACATAGCATATGTCTTATGTCATTATTAATAACATCCTCTTTCCTTCTTAAAAATGTTTAGGACTCAGAGATAAGTCTACTGGGATAACAAACTACAGCCACCCTAATTAAACGTCCCGGCATTCCTCCCAAGGCAGGAAGTCATGTCTTTCCCACTAGAAGGGTATCAGTATAGAGTCTGTGGGATCCACTTACATCTGGGGTTTCAAAGACCTGGGGGTGGGCAAATCTGTGTGGCTCCAGAGGCCTGCCCCATGGTATTGTCTGCGGGAGCATGGAGTTGAGGGCCATGCCATTGCCTATCCTTTGATGAGGAAAAATCCATCCACACTGAATCTGGGAACAGACAGACACACAGTGCCTTTTGGGGATTATAGCCAAAATAGTTCTACTCTGGCACATGTGGAACTAAACACAAAACAGACAGCTGATTGCTGTTAAATTCACACGCACAGACCCAACTATTACAGTGTCTTCTCAGCTACACACCCAGAGAGACTTTTCCTAGAATAGACTGGTTGTTGTGCTGGATTTGGGGATGAAAGGAGAGAAGGAGGAAGAGAAAGAGGAGGGAAAAGAAAAGAAGAAAAGGAGAGAGAAATAACAAGTCAGACAGGTGGACAGTTTTGAAACACATGAAATCAGTATCCATTAGGTTATGTTGTATTATGTTTTGTTTTTTTTTTTTTATTCCATGTATTTGACAGATGGAAAGAAATCTCTGATACTGGCTTCAGATTCTCAGGTTTAAGAACTCTCTCATTGACCCAAGGAAAGAGTGAAATGAATCACACTATCCTTCAAACAAAGAAGAACTTAGGGCAAGCCTGCGAGTTTGCAGGGCATTTGGATGACATTTCTGGATGCCCTTTGTTTCCCCCTTTCAAGAAAAGCCCTTTCTTTCTTTGCCTTCTCACATAACAGCTTGAGATTCTTGTCATCCCCCACCCCCAAAATGCATTTGAACTTGCTGGGATTGTTAACAGTCGAGGCATGAAGCATTTTTCCATGGTAGAAAAGTTCTGGCATTCCACAGCAGAACTAATGTGGGATTTGGAAAGCCTGCCCTATTTGTGCAGTTAATTAGGGCTCCCCAAAGGCAGCTGATCCATCCTTGTCATAGGAAACCAAGGTGGGGGCCGGGGAAAGCTGAGAGCGTGAGCATCCTGTGTAGGTGGGGAACCTGGATTGCACACCTGTTCCCCACCGGCTGCAACCAGGATTCCAAGGAGCAAGGCCATGTGCCTTGGGTCCTCAGCCCAAATTAATCAGAAAGGGTGTTGCCAGGGTTGAGTCTAGTCCTGGAACAACTGGTTCCTCCTGGGTCAATGAAATGAGATCTAGGTTCTAGTAGGAACTTTGAGGTTCATAAAGTCACAGCAGAAAAGCTACTGGCTTTAGTCTCAAACAGACCTGTTTTCTGACTCTGCCACCATTGGAAGGTGTCCATTCTTAGAGAAGGAATTCAATTCCTTCTGAGTTCTAATTTTTTTCCATATAAAGGGTATATTGATGCCTACTCTGTAGGTTCATTACAACAAGAGCTAATTTTTGTTGAGTAATTGCCTGGAGTGGGGCACTGTTCTAAGAGTATGGAATATATTATCTCTCCAGTCCTCTATACTATATAAAGTAAGTTTTATATTAGAGGTTGGCAAACTACCCTCACTCGTGTGAAATCCTGTCCACTGCCTGCTTTTGCAAATAAAGTTTTATTGGGCCACAGTCACAGCCATTCATTCACTTGGACACTACAAATGCTTGCGTGCTCCAACTGCAAGGTTGAATAGTTGTAACAGACCACATGGCCTACCAAACCTAAAATAGTGACCTCTGACCCTTTATAGAAAGAATTCACTAAACTCCTGCTTTAAATTATCCCAACATAAGATGAATAAAATAAGCCAAAGACATTTTAAGTAACTGAGGTGAAGCAACACAGCCCTGGGTTGTGCTGGGGTGTGAACCATAGCCTGACTCCTGAACTTGTGCTCTTTGCCAGTGTCCTATGGTGTATAGCATAATCAAAAGCCTAAAGTGGTGCCTTGTACAGAGGACATGCTTGGTACTTCTGTTCCACTAACAGTTCTCAACATTTCACATGGTACTGCTTGCACTCTGCCTCCCTCCCCAGGTTCCTAGCAATCCTAGTCATCTTTGCCTTCTCTTCTGACAGATGATGATGATGATGATGATGATGATGATGATGATTGGTACTAGGGATTGAACCCAGGGGTGCTTTACCTCTGAGCTCAATCCCTAGCAACCCCCTCTCTTTCTAAATGTTAAGAATGTTTATTTTTAAAATAATTGTTAGTATAGCATTGGAAGACTTTGTGCCAAATATTTGATTAACACATGCCTTTTGGAGAATTCTCTTCATGTTTTTAAAATGCAATATATTTTTATGACTGGTAGCTATTAAAATTAAGCAATCAAAATTTTTCATAAACATCTAAAATTTGAAGCAAAATAATAACAAGAAAATAAAAATTACTGTCCCCCACCATCTGTGGGTCTTTCTAAATTGCTTAGGGCCTCAGTAAGCTGCTGAAGCTGGCCTCCATCTTGCAGTTCTCCTGCCTCAGCAGGAAAGATTACAGGCACACACCACCATGCCCTGCTCAGATTATATTTTCAATTCAGCAGAATTCTAGGCTATTTTGTACTAGTATCTCAGTCTACCAAACAACTCCATGAAATTTTGTGTCACTGTCTTCTCTTAAAAAATGAAGACACCTCTCCTGACCCCTGAGTTCCCAGTAATCTTTACTCTCTTTTGGGGACCCTCCAGGGGAACATTGCTAGGAGTTTTTTGAATGTTTTATGCTGCAAACTACCATTAAACAAAAATACTCAGGGGCTACTTAAGAAAGGATAATAATCTAATGGGGAAGAGAAAAATCAAAATCTTGGCACAACAGTATTTTAAAGTGATGTTATTTAGCATATTGTAAATGGGAGTGAATTCAGAGTTCTGTGGAAAAGGGAGGTGAAGGCTGCCAAAGGCTTCTTGGTCAAACATGAACTTGGCCTTGAATGTGTGGCCGAATTTGGAAAGGAAAGATGTTATCCTGTATTACAGATAGGAAAACTGAAGCCTAGGTGGTAGCAATAAAACTAGTGGGAAAATGAGAAACATTCTACAATGCATATTTCAACAGTGCAGGGCTTCTGGGTTGTTATTTTTCTTTGGTGAATACTTGTGCCTGTGGTTGGGATTTTATAGTGTACCTATACAACCTTACCATAGGTATGCACATGGTTGCACTTTGTTTTAATGCTGTTACCTGTATCAATTGCTCATAGACTCAGACAGAGGGTCATGATTTAGAGACTCTGCTCTTCCTGGACCGCTCTGATATCTCCCAGTATAGGCAATGGAGAACTGAGCAGGGGAAGCCATCAGGAAAGGAACTGTTCCCCAAGAAAGTCCAGCTATATGGGAACTGGGAAAGACATGAAGAAGGAAGTAGCATGTATTTGAACGTGTGACTTGTGGCTGTGAGGCAATCTTGGGATGAGCATCTGGAACTTGGGTTGGGGATGATTGAAGAGGGCATGCTGAGAAGAGAGGGACATATAGAGCCGGAGGGCACAACCAGCACTGCTTAGATCTTACCACTTAGCCACAGTTGAGGGACAGAGGAGGAGGAGTATGGAGGCGTAGGTACTAGTCCTGCCAGGGCACTCTGTGAAAAGAGGGAAAAGGGGGACACTTAAGTGCTGATTGGGTCATGTGGCATCCCACCGCATCTTCCCATCAGCTCTGCGAGGTGGTGATGAGAGGGAAAACAGTTAACCCTTAAATACTTCAGTGTGCCAACACTTAAACGAAGTCTCTGCTAATCACTTTCCATATGTTGATTCATCTAATCTTCATAGAAACCATATAAATTTGGGACTATTGTTATGTCCTTTGTATAGATGAGTGGACTGAAGCACAAAGAGGTTAGATAGCATGGTTGTTGTCACATAGCTGGTAAATAAAAATCTCTGAACTCAGGTGATTTGACCCCTGCGTCCCTGCTCTTAATGCACTGTCACACCACCTCATGGGTAGGAATTCTGAGCCCAGTTTTACAGATGATGAACCTGAGGGTCCAAGAAGATAAAGGACGTGGCTCAAAATCAGAAGGCTTAGTAAATTACTGTGCTGGCATTTGAACCGAGTCTTCATTCTGATCCTGACCCTCTTCTATCAGATCACACTGCCTCCTACTAGTGGAGAAGCATTTTACAACTACAAACCAGCTTACATAAATGTGCTATAAGGCTTCTCTGACCAGATAGGAAAATAAAGTAGGTAGCCCAGCCAGGCTTATAGAATGTGATGATAAAGGGTCTGCCCTTCAGATGTGACCTCCTCCAAAAGGCACAATTCCTACAATTCCTGCAATTCCTACAGGTATGAGGAGGAGGGGTGGCTCTCAAGTATTTGTTGAACACAGCCTGTTGCAGATTTTGAAGGTGTGGGGATGCTCCCTACCCAGGGGTGTAACCAGCATGCCTACATGCTAGCTCTTCACCCCTGGCAGCACCTGGGATGGTGAGGTGCTGATGGTATCCTTGCAATTGTGTCACCTACCACTTCTCCAAGGTAAATTTACCCAGAGGACCATTCTGGGGTTAAAGTTAACCCTTCCCACCTCTCACCTGCACATTCGCATCTACACCATGGGCCAGGGAGCCCCAGTAAGAAGTCTTGCCACAGCCTGGGATTGCTCACAGCCTGACTGGGCTTTCACTGCCTCCCTGGGTTCCTCAGCTCCTGGCCTCCTAACTCCTGGCATCCCGGTGCCCTTAGCTTTCTGCCCCTGTAGTACTGCCATCTGGTACCTCGTCACAGGCACCTCACCCCCAAAAAATTTACTTTTGCCCTTGGGGCACCTGTACCCATTTTTAAAGGCAACACCCCCAGCTCAGCACCAGGGTCCTCTCCTGCGACCAGCTTACATGAGTGCCATCCCCACCAGACTTGTATCTGCCCCTCGGGGCAGAAATGGATGACTTGTTTAACCACCTTCTTGAAAACTTGTCCCTGGTCCTTGGCATCTTTACCAAGCCTACCCGTTCCTGGCCTGTTGACTGCCAACTCAATTGCATGAGGTTCTTGAGGCTGTTTTGGGAAGCAGCAAGATCTCTGCACCCTAGCTGAGTCTTTTAACAAAAGATGTCTAAAGCATTTTTTTCTATTTTATCTTTTAAATGTACATTAAACTGCTACACATAGTGCAGTGGCCTCTGGAATCATAGGGATATGGGTTCAAACTCTGCCACTTGCTGGCTGTACCATCCTGGGGGAAGTCCTTAACCCTTCTCAACCTTGCCTCCTCATTTGTGAAACGGAGCTTAAAGAAGGCCTACCTTATTTGGCAGTCATGAGGATTCAGCGAAATGACATATGTAAACAGGGCAATCACAGCACCTGAAAGGCAGGAAGTGCTCAGAAAATGACAGTTACTATCAGCATTATATTAAGCATCATTATATGAAATATCATCCAAGATTTCCTGAGACATTTCATTCAGACCGTTACTTTTTCAACAAACATTTATGGAGATGCCACCAGATTGACAGGATGTATAATTATGTTTAAAAAATGAAGCAATGCTTGTCACCTATTGAAGGCTGTATTCTATGTTAACCATTTAGGAGCATTATTGCATTTAATTTTGATAAAGATGCTGTGAACAAGCAGAAATTATAATTTTCCTCCTACAGATGAAGAAACTGAGGTGCAAAGTGGTTAAGGCCACAGAGAGGTGGCCAGTGATTGAGTATGGCAAACACCACCCTTAAATAAATCAGGATATTTGAAATTCAAGTCACTATCAAGAGGTCCACATTTTGCTCTCATAGTTATGCACTAAAGTGCTTTTGTTTATGAAATTTTCTGGTTGAAGGGAAGGTCCCTGGGGAGAAGTTTCAATTTCATCCTATGGGGACAAATCTCTATGAGAGGGGCGAGTTCCCATGCTTATGTAAGCATGCAAATGACCGGCCTGAAGGACTGTCCTCTGATGATTAGGTATGTCACAGTATGTGGGGTTAGAAGCCTGGGTGGAGGAGGCAGCAGGTGAGGGGCTCCTATTGGACTCACCCAAGGCCTGCTGAGAAGTTCTTTTGTTTTCTGAGCTTGCCCTTTGACTCCTACCTTAATGCCTCTGGTCACTGAAAGCCAACTCTGTCAAGGAAAGAAGGTCCTTCAGTTAGTGGAGGTTTTATTCTGTTTCCACTTTGGTGGTTTTGAAATTAATTACAGACTGTGGGTTGTGCCTACATGTGCAAAATGAAACGAGAGCTTGAGCCAATTGCTTTAATATCAAAGAGAGGAAAATCTACTTTTCTTTCCATTATCTAAAGATTTCAGGCATATGTAAGGTTTTGTAAAAAATATATTGAATTATGTGAAAAATTGGCCTCAAGCCTTCATTTCATTTTGCCTGTCTAGAAACAGTCTCAAATGTTGTTTCAGGAAGGAAATGAAATGCATTTGACTTGTATGGTACTGCAGAGCCTCCTTGGAACTCTTGCAGGCTAAGAAATTTTGCTATTGTCATAGACCATTTGTGCGTGCATGGGGGGAGAAAGGTGTATTATGAAGAATGGTTTCACTAAAAATAAAAACAAAAAGTAGGCTGGAGTACCATGATTAAGTTTCAAGATGATGAACTTCCATTCATCTTATTTCCCCATTCATTTGCTCCTTCCTGTGGTCTGGTGGTCTTGCCCTCCTGACTTTGTCCTCTGCCCTTGCCCACACTGCTCCAGCTGGCCTGATCTGTCCTCTCTTTACATGTGCCAAGCACACTCCCAGCTCAGGGCTTTCACTTTGGCTCTTCCCTCTACCTGGAATCCTCTTCCTCCAGGTATTTGTGTGGTTCACTCCCTCATTGTCTTAGATCTCTGCTCCAATATCATTTTATCACAGAGATGCAATTCCCAGCCACCTATGCCAATGGCCTGCCCACTCAGACCTTCCTCAGTTCCTCTTACTTAACTTTCTTCCTCCTTAGAATTTATCACCCCCAGATGTGATATACATGTATGTGAATATATGTACATGCAAGAAAAACTTTTAAAAAGTTTCATATTTTACAAAAAAAAAAAAGTGCAAAGATAGTATAGTGAGTTCCCATAAACCCCACACATAATATCTGTAATTATTAACATTTAATTGTGAGTATGGTGCCTTCGATCACAGTCAATGAGCCAATACTGTTGGTTATCATTAGCCAAAGTGTGTCTAGTTTTAGTATTGGGGATTGAACCCAGGGGCAACTTAACCACTGAGCCACATCCCCAGCACATCCCCAGCCCTTTTCTTTTCTTTCTTTCTTTCTTTTTTTTTTTTTTTTTTTTTTTGTATTTTATTTAGAGACAGGGTCTTACTGAGTTGCTTAGGGCCTAGCCAAGTTGCTGAGGCTGGCTTTGAACTCATGATCCTCCTTCTCAGTCTCCCAAATCACTGGGATTATAGGCATGGGCCACCTCGCCCAGCTAAACTCTGTACTTTATCCAGACTTCCTTAGTGTTTGTCTCGTGAACCTCTGTGTTCCCAGATCCCAACCAAAATACATTTAGTCATCCTGTCTCCTTAAGCTCCTCTGCAACATGTCTTTCAATTAGGATTTGTGTGTATTTTTCTCATGAGTTCAAATCACTCTGCTTTTATTACCCATCTGCTCTTACATGTTGTTTACTTTTTTCATTAAAACACTTGACATATTAATTTTGTTTTAAATTCCTCAATAATTTCAAAACTTGTGTTGTACCTAAACCTGGGTCTGCTTCTTGTTCTTTCTCTAAGGACTGCCAGGGTTTGGTGGGGAGTGTTGGTTTATTTGTTTTTCTTTCTTTCTCTTTATTTTTTTCCCATTGCCCTTCGACTGCCTTTTAATTTTCTGTTGAAAGCTGGACATGATGTATCAGGCAACAGGAACTGAGCTAAATAGACCTTTATGTGAGATTTCTTGGTAGAAATTGGACTGTATTCAATATTTTCTGTAGTCATAGGTGCCAGAGTTTCAGATGTACCCACTGTCCTTGTTCCATTTCTCCTCCTGTCTCTGGGCTTCTCTGAGAACTCCTCCTTAGAGTCTATTTCTAGCAGCATTTTGAGCTCTAATTCACTATTATTCTGGAGTCATATTGTTTCATTTTAAAGTGTAAGGAAGAAAATGCATTCTATAATATTTTGATTATTACCGTCTTTTACTGGGTCCGTGTACTTAAGCTGTGACCTTCACAAATATTTTTAGCTCCCCCAACACACACACACCACACTCCTTCATTGAGACAGGAACAATAGAGTTGGAGCAATATCCTTCTCCTGGCCTTTGGCCTTTGTTATAGAGAACTCTGGTATCTCAGGATGCTTACCCTTTTCCTCTCCCTGACATGGCCAACAGGGGATCATTCTAGACCCTTCACAGTGAGAATATGGTAGGTTTCCTAGAGGAAAAAACCCATGAAAGTGTGTCATTTCCCCCACTTAAATTGTGGCCCCAGAAGTTTCTTACTCCATACCCTTCATTCCACACTCAACCCCAGCACTGCAAATTATCACCCATGTATTCCTGCTCCAGGGGCTTCTGTTCCAGGCAGGGAGATTTCAGCTGTGACTGCCTGAATTCTGCTGTCTCTCCAGATTTTAGGGTGATAGTTTGCACTATAACCTCAGTTCTCCACCTTATCTAAGAAAATTCAGAGATTTGCCATTTGTTGGCTTCTTTCTGACTGTAGGGAGGAGAGTAATGCCTTCTAAATTCTTTATGTGTTGGAGTTGTGTCTACAAGTCTCTGTGTATATTTCCTTGATGTGTTTTCTGACTTACCCCCACTAGAACATGAATTTCTAAAAGCAGTTCTGTTCAGAACATGAACTTCTGGAAAGTCTATTACATTCATGGCTCAGTAGCTAGAATAGTACCTGATTTTGAATAGGTACCCAATAGATATTTGTTAAATGATTTAATTATTCCATTGATATTTCCTGAGCACATTGGTATACTAGGCACTGTGCTTGGTACGGAGACACAGTAAAGAAAGAGAGACACAGTATGTCTAGAGGCATGGTGGACATACGCTTAAAAAAGAAATGACAATAAACCACAGATAGGAGTGGGGAGAGATTGAAAGCATCAGGAACCTATACCTAAACTAGCCTACGGAACAGGGAGGTAAAGCAGTCTGGAGAAGAAAACTACCCCTGAGTTGAGTTGTAAAAACTGAGCAGCTGTCAGCCAATGTAAGGGGGAGTGACCCAGCAGAGGGGAAAGCACAGTTTGCTAAAGTCCATGTCAGACAATGCACAAAGTGACTTACTTAACCTGCCCCATGTAGCACTTAGCGCTCCATACCAGGCAGGCCACTATGAAGCATTTCACACATCAGGAAACCAAGCGTCAGGCAGTTTAAGTGACTCAACAAAATGTCCCCATTGTTGCATGATGAAGCAAGTCTCAGTTCAAAATCCATTTTCTCTCTACTAAAAAGATGAGTCAAGCATGACTCTGAGGGCTTCCAGGAGTGGAATGCACAAGCAGGTCCTCTTGGGACCAAGACTGGTTTTTAGTGAATATATTATTGCTCTTTTTCTTTAAGATTTCAACCCTGCAAGCAGTGAGATGAAAATCAGGGCTGCTTTGTGAATGTCCACAAACCACTGGGGCGGGGGGAGTTTTGTCAAAGAAGGCAGGAAAGAAAAATAAATGTGGGCTTCTGCTCCTGAAGCCTCAGCCCAGTGAGCCAGACTTTCCCGGAATACTCTAGGCCGCTTCAAAGGCCTATTGTGGAAAGTCTCCAGATGTGCGTGGAAGGCTTCACTGGGGCGCGTCCCAGTGAAGGGCCTTTTAAGCTTGAGCTGAGATGAAGGCAACTGACTGACGAGTCCTACCAGGTGGCCCTGTTCTGAAGGAGTCCAGATTCCACCATAACCTTGGCCGGGTTGGGGGAGGGACGGATTAGCCAATTTGAATTCCTGTGCCAAACAGCGCATCTTCCTTGATAGCAGAAAGCAGTGGTCTTTTTTTCTGGAGAGAGGGGAGTGAGGCATTCTCCCAATGATTTATCTACCTGGATATTATTGGTGACAGCCCAGTCATTCCTCAACATATCTTGTGGGGGCTAGGAAGGATTTCAGATTTGGGAAAAGTTGAGGCATGAAGTGATTCCTGCTGATTCTGCAGTGAAGGCTCAAAGCATTCTGAGAGTCAGAATCCTCAGGATTTTTGCTCTGATCCTTTGCCCCAAATCCCTGCTTAAGCTGTCAGCCCACTGCCCAGCTGTCCTAGGTTTGAGGCCCCATCTTCCTCCTGCGACAGTGAAATCAGAACCACAGCCTGGCTCTGTAGTTGGCCGCGTCATCTTGGACAGTCTCAGTTTCCTCATCTGTTGCTGTGAACAGGACTAAAGGGATTGCTAAGCCACTGCACACAACATATCTGGCACAGAATAAATATTCAATACATTGTCACTCCCTTCCTCTTGAATCCAGTTGTCCAGGAAGGCAGGGGCTGCCCCATTTGGCCTTTACATTTTACTTCTATAGCTCTTTAAATCTTCTCCCTGGATGTACATATGCGCTTAGCTAAGTATTTTGAGATCACAGTGTATTTAGGGGAAAGTCCTTTTGGCTACAGCTAAAATTAGTCCTCTTTTTGCTCCTCTGTTTACCACCCTCCTTCCTATTTTAACTAATTAGAGGCATTGACACTAAGAAACACTTGAAAGAGGTTGGGCTAACAGCTGGGAGTGCTCTGGATGCCTGCAGCTGCTCCCTCCTTGCAGACACACACACAGAGGCTGGTCGTGGGGTGGGGGCAGGGAGGGCACCTCCCCGAAAAAGATGGAAGCCAAAATCTGTCCATCTGTGGGGCATGCAAGGTGGGGTTCTCCCACACTGTGTCCTCTGCCTTCTGCTGAAAGGAGGAGCACAGAGAAAGCAAGAGAAAGGGAGAGAGGGCAAGCAAGGGGAGGAGGAGACGTGCTGATTAGCTGGTTGGTTGGGTATTTGGTTACTTCATGCAAATCACTGTTGCCCCTGCGTAGACTACTTCAGTACTCACCCCACTGGTCTGCAGCTCCAGGCTACTGTCCCACTGGAACTAGAGAGGCCATAGGAAAATGCAAATCACATTCCCTTAAATTTCTATAATGGGTTTCCACACTGCAATTAGAAAAAATTCCAAAATGTATCACACAGTCCGAATGCATGGATGTGTCCTCCTCTTCCCCAATCACTGCTGCAGCTCAGGCCCTCTGGCTTTCATACATTCCCTCCACTTCATCAGGTCTTTCTCTGCTGGAGCTAGATTCCTAGAGTTTAGTCTGGGTTACCTACTAACTACTCCTTCTATAGCACATTGTCCTGATGGTGTCCCCAACCCATACCTTTCCCAGGTTAAGGCTTTTGTGTTTCCAGGCAGTCTCAGTGCATAAAGTCCTAGTGTTTTTTCATGCCCCTTCTCTCTGACACATGTTTTTGTGTCCCCATTCCCACCTTTTGCCACCTGAGGAAACTGGAAGATGCCTCTGAGGAATGACCCAGGGCCAGGCACTGTGTCAGGTATGCAGAGGCCATATTGAAACTCCCTGGCAGCGCAGAACTTCTGCTTTCAAAAGAATTTTTTAAAAAAGAAAAAGTACCTTCACATCTCAGGTGTGGGTACCAGATCTTGTAGCATTTATCAGGACAAATCCATTTCTTACTGAATAACTGAGCTTAAAGTCCACGTGACCAGCTGGTGTAAGCTTTGCCTGGTCTGTGAGGATCTTTGCAACATATTTCTTTTGATTTCTTTTCTTGCTGTTGTCCTCTGAGCAGGATGAGGGAAAGCCAAGGCACCCCTTCCAAGGTACCCCATGTCCCTGAAGTAAGACCTATAAGATCTATAAAAGGGACTCACCTTTTATAGATCAATGAGGATTGGTGATAACCAACCATTAAGTGGGCCACAGGTCCAAACCCCAAACTCTGAGTGAATTAATTATTTCTGATAACTTTTCCTCCCTAAAACCTCCACCTGATCCAACATCGAAGTCTGTGGTCTACATTGGGGGTGCCCCATATCTAGGGATGAGGAGAGGCACCTTCGTCCCTGCCATACCTCTGCACTTGGCCCCTGCAGGCTGAACACAGAAGAGCAGCCAGATGGCAGCAGCTGTGGCTTCCCAGCACTTCTGGAACCTTGTGGTGTGGCCCTGCCTGCCTCTGGGGCTGTCCCACCCACACTCCCCTTATTCTATCTGCCAGCCACACTGCACTTCTCATTTCTTCAGTGTCATTTTCCAACTCCCTCCACATAGTTCTCTCCTCTAGTCAACCCTGGCTTCTCCCACCATTCACCTGTTAATGCCTGCGTGTCCCTGGAACATCAGCTAAGCCATAATATACATGAACCATACAGACATGGAGACATACCTGACATAGGACACGAGTCAACTGAAGCTCAGAAATGCTAAAACTTTCCTTTACCTGTCAGGGTCCTGAAACAGTCCCAGAGGTTGAGGACTTCCATTGCTCAGATTCTGGTGTGGACCGCTGTCCAACAGAGAGGGAAGGGGTCTCAGGAGACAGCCGCCTCAGTATTCTTTGCTATGCTGCTCTTCCTTAAACTTCCCAGCAGAGAGGACCAAGATCAATTCCTGTTCTGTTCTTGTCTCCAATCTGACAGATTTAGTTCTTGATAACCTGGCAGAGACTAATTTTTGAATAAACTATTAAAGCTTTCCTGCTCAAACTGCAAACCTAGCCTCACCTGCCTCTCTAGCCGTATCCAAAAACATTGATTCAAAGAATTTTTGTTCAAGTCTTACTCTCCCAGGTGCAGAGACTAGGCATTGGAGGACACAAAAGAGTAGGGAAACCCTCTAACAGTGATCAGAAGCCATCCACCTACAAACCCTGTGCTCTCCCATTCCAAGCCACCCCAAGCACACATGTCCTGGCCCTAGATGATCTCTCTTCCACTTTCCAGCCTTCTGGATAAGGCTTAGACTACCTTCCTCCTTTAGCTGAACTCTGGTCCCTGTGAGGCCACCACCTCTCCTCTGCTGATGATAAAGATCTGTGCCTGGAAGCTGGAGTCCCCTGTTGGAGCCCTGCTGTGGACACCAGTTGATCTGATGACCTCCTGTGGGTGTCATCAGTTTCCTCCCCTCAGGGTGCACAGCACTCTGGCATTTTCACCACTGAATCCATTTTGCACAGAGATAACCAACATTTGTGAACATGTGATTTATGAAGAACACTAAGCTAGGAATTGACTATTACTTGTCCACCCACCATTCCATCCAGGCAGATGTTACTCTTGTGCTACAGAGAAGGAAGACAAGGTTTAGTAAAATCAGCACTCCTTCTCAGGGTCACAGGTTGTTTTACTCAGCTCTTCTGCCACTTCTGACCCAACAAGACCAATTTTAAGGGAGGAAAAGTTTATTTGAGAGCTCATGGTTTCAGAAGTCTCAATCCATAGACAGCAGACTCCATTCCTTGGGGTTCAAGGTGAGGTAGAACAACATGGTGGAAGAGTACGGAGGGGGGAAGCGGCTCACATGACTTTCAGTAAACAGAGAGAGAGAAAGATCTTCACTTGCCAAATACAAATATATACCCCAAAGCCTGCCCCCCCCATACCTTGCCTCCTCCAGCCACACCCCACCTGCCTTTCATTATCACTCAATTAATCCCATCAGGTAATTAATTCACCGATTGGGTTAAGCCTCTTGTAACCCAATCATTTCTCCTCTAAACCCTCTTGCATTGTCTTACACATGAACTTTTGGGGGACACCTCACATCCAAATCACCACACAGGTGTCAGACCAGGTCTGTCTCCAGAGCTCATGCCGCATCAGGCTCAGCTCAGTCCCAGGTATGGTAGAAAATAAATCAATATGACTTCCTTAAAAGCAAAAAATATAGCTAATCTCTTCATTTGTGCAGTATGCAGGATATGGGATTCCTTCTTGGATTTTGTTCCCCTCTACATACCTCTGCTCAGGAGCTAAGAACGCAGAGAGCACACATTGGGTCTTTGCACACTAATCTGTGAGAGCCAGAAACCAAGAACAAAGGAAGAGGAGGAAAAGCAGGGCCAAGTTAGGTGACAGCATACCAGACCCCAAGTGGACCAGAAAGTTTTTATAATTTGTCTGAATTCACAGCATTTACAAAGAAAGAGAACAGTGCAGACCACAGGTCTCCTACCTCTTTTCACAGAATTCCACTGATCAGATAAGATCCCTCTTTTCAAATAAAAGAACCTTCAAGAACATTAATTTTATACTCATCTAAAAGCCATGCTGAGCTACACCAAAGGCAATAGACATTAAAAAAAAAAAAAAAAATGCTCTCTGAGAAACTCCCAGCTGAATACACAAAGAAGCTGGTCTCTAAGGAACAGCATAAGGATTTTCTGAAGGAATCTATGCTGGTGAGATTACAAAAATCATAATATATGAATAAATGAACATATGGAAGAAATCAGTTAAAGCCCTTTCCTTCTTCCCATATGTAAACTCAGCCTTCGCCTGAAGTCCTTAAGTAAACGCAGATGCAGCCAAACCAGGCACCAGATGGCAAACAAGAGCTGAAATGAAAGGTAAAGAAAGCTTTCAGTGTTTATTTGAAGACTGGAGAAAAGCCATGGTCCAAAATGCCATGGTTTCCCCAAAACAGCAACCCGGGGTCACCAAGGCCCAAATCATAGCCCCTCAGTGACCAGAAAAACAAAACTAGAGTAATCATGATTGGGAAGCTGTAGGAAAACCACCACTATCCTATGTGAATGGAATCCAATGTCAGACTAAAGTGGAAAAGAAAGAAAGAGTCAGAGCAGAGGATCAGAGAAGGACAGGAAGGTGGCAAGAGTCAGCTTCTGCTGAACATTTTCATGTGCAAGGAGCTTTGCATCCTTGGTCTCATTTAATCCTCTCAACTACCGACTAGGTATTGGCCAAATTCTGTAAGTGAAAAAATTTCACAAATGGGTCAAGAGAAGTTAACCACCCCCCCACCACCACCGAGTCACACCACAGGAATGCTAATCTAGCTTTTGTGATGCTTTGTGTGCTATTTCCAGCTTCATAGCTCTGACTTCCAATCTTTTACCCTCTTGCCAGACCATGTAATATTTGACACAGAAAACATAATCCCTGGAAGATTTCATTCAGTCCTTCAATCCCTAAGCATCCACCATTGCCAAGCCCCTGGGAATACCCATGGGTTATACCTAAGTACCACACACACAGGAAAGCCATGAAGCACCCTCTCTGCCCTTCCTGCCCAAACCAGTGGGCCTAATGAAGAGGTCACCTGGGTAGGTACCTATTTTTTTTTTTTTAAGGGAATATCATGCTCCAAACATTCTTTATTTTATTTGTTTTTATGTGGTGCTGAGGATTGAACCCAGTGCCTCACACGTGCTAGGCAAGCACTCAATCACTGAATCACAACCCCAACTCCCAGACACTGTCTTGAGGGGAGACCAGAGAACACAAAGCATTTTGCTTGTGACCCTGACTCCACAAAAGGCACCCTTGCATGCTCCTCATCTACCTCTTAGTTTGTGATGAGCATCAGTCATGAAAATGCCCAGGATTATCCTGTGAGTTCTTGCTTTCAGTGTGCATGAGTTTATAAATTGTAGGTAGTAATTTCTGATAATGCATTAGCTTTGATTAAAAGTTTTAAATGAACATTAAATTGTGTTCCCTAATCCCGATTCAATTAAGCTCTTCATTTACTTACAGGTAGTGTGGTAGGGAGTTAGCCCTGATTCCTAATTCCACCACTATCTAAACATGCTCTCTTGGGCAAGCCACATTAGGCTTTGGGTTTTAATCTCTCTCCTTGCCTCTAAAATGTGGCTAACATGTACCTTGAAGGACTGTTTGAGAATCTTTTTTTCACTTTCCTCCTACCCATCTTCTCTCTTTCATATGTTCAAGTCTCTACATGGCTGTTTTTCTTTCTTCCATTTTTCTTGCCTTACCAAATCCCAGTTCTGGATAAATCCAGTTCTCTGAATGCTCCAAGACAAAACCATGCAGCCGTTAGAGGAGTTCTATCACTCTATCAATTGTCACCAGTCTCCCCTGCCCCTGTTTCCAGTTGGGTTTGGCCAGTGGGAGGCAGCAGCAAGAGCCTGGAGGTATTTCTTCCCCAGCTGAAACCACCTATTATCCATCTACTCACTGTAGACCACAATCCTTCAGGTGCTCCCTCCCCACAACTCCCCCTGCATGATGGAAACCTATCCATTCTCCCTTTGCTTCTTCAGGCTAAGAGAGAGCAATGGCTAGCAGTGTTGCTTGTCATCCGGTACTTGTTTCTTCCCCTAATCCATCATTTTTTTCAATACTTTATTAAATAGCTTGCTTCAGTTATCCAGAATGAGTGTCCATCTGTTTCTGATGGAACCTGACCAATTCATCATGTTCTTAATTCCCCATTTGCCACATGCTTATATCACATCCTCCCAATTCCCACCCCATTTTTCCTCTCACAGAAGAACTCTGAGTCTCAACCACAAACTGACTCAAAAAGAAAATTAAAGCCATTAGAAAGGCACCCACTACTACAGTTTGAATGTGTCCCCCAGAACTCATGTGTTCATGTGAAACTCAATCCCGAATGCAGCAGTGTTGAGGGGCAGAACCTTTAAGAGGTGGACAGGAAGAGCCCTCGTGAGTGGGTTATTGAGGGAGTTGAGTGAGTTATTTTAGAAGACAGTTCCTAATGAGTCTGGTCCCCTTCCATCTCTCATGCTTGCTGCCCTGCCCTTCCACCTTCCGCATGGGATGATGAAGCAAGAAGACCCTTGCCAGATGCAGCTCATTAATCTTAGACCTCCCAACCTTCAGAACTGTGAAACAAATAAACTCAAATTGTTTATAAATTATCCAACCTGTGGTATTCTGATATAGTAATACAAACTGACTAAGACAACTGCCATCAAATCTAGCTTTTTTTCTATCCAGTAGTGTGCAGGAACTGGCTCATCCTGGCTCATGAGTGACTCATGAGTATAGATTGTGTACATCTCTGCCCACCCCCACATTCAGTACCACTGCATTACCAACTCAAAAAACTCTACAGTGGAAGAATTGACAACACAGAAATGGATACTTTTTACATATTAAGGATATCTGTTGTTTCGACAGGGTCAGTTGGACATTCTTCAGCACACTTCTCATAACCATTTCTTTTTCTCCTTCATGTCTGTTATAGAGAAAGATAGGCCCCACCTATTATCAGAGCCTCCTTTTTCTTCCACTGCCTCTGACATGTCACTTAATCCATTATCCTCTCTCAGTCCTGTGTTTAGGCTATCCTTCAAAACTATCTCCTGCTCATCAGCATTTAAACATTGCCCTTGACCTGTAATATCAATGTAGTAGCCACTACTCAAACATGGTTATTGAACCCTTGGGATGTGACTATTTGTTACAGATTGAATAAAACCCCAAAGCTCATTGTGAGGCAATGCAAGAACATTCTGAGGTAAAATAACTAGATTATGAGAGTTATAACCTGATATGGATTAACTGCGTGGTAACTGTAGGCATATAGCATGTGGCTAGAGGCGGCAGCTCCCTAGGGGCATGCCTTTGGAGTTTATATTTTATCCCTGTTAAGTAGAGCTCTCTCTCTCTCTACTTCCTTGCCATGTCCTGAGCTGTTTTCCTCCACCACACACTTCCACCATAATGTTCTGATTCACCTTGGACCAGAGCTTTGGAGTTGACCTCTGAAACCTTAAGCCAAATAGACTTTGTCTCCTCTAACTGATCTTGTCAGGTCTTTTGGTCACAGAACAACAAAAAGAAAAACTGACTAAATCACAGTCTAAAGCAAAATATGTAAAACCTATACCGGATTTTAAAGACTAAGTATAAAAAGTGTGAAATAGCTCATTAATAATTTTCATATTGATTACTTGATGAAATTATAATATTTTGTTCATAATAGGTTAAATAAAATTAAATTAAACTCACCAGGGATTTTTTTAAACTTTTAAAAAGTGACTTCTAAAAATTTTAAAATGACTTATGCGTCTCGTTATTTCTGTAGGATTGTGTTTCCATAAACTCTCTCATGAGGATGGTGGCAGGGTGAGAGAAGAATGGAGGAATCTTAGATTACATAGAGGGAAATGGGGAGGGCAGGGATATGAAAAATGGTGAAATGAGACAGATATTATTACCCTGTGTACATGTATGATTACATGAATACTATGAATCTACATCGTGTACAACCACAGAAATGAAAAGATGTACCCCATTTGTGTAAAATGAATCAAAATGCAGTCTGTAAAAATAAGAAAAAGAAAATAATAATTTAAAAAAAAACCGCTGCTACTATGAAGTCCTTCAGTTACTGCCTCTCACAACCAAAACTGTTGCAAAAATTGAGTCTCCTAGTATCTTGGTTTTCTCGCCAATACCCCCATCTCCTTCACCAAGGATTCCACTCCCAGAATTCCACCAAGGTCATAGGAACTTAGGTCATTAATGCCAACCTAGGGCATTGTCAAACCCAAAAGGCTTTTTAACCTTCTCTTTGCTGTTGGTAGTGTTTTGTAAAGTGGCGTATTCTCTTCATCAAAATACCCTTCCAAAGCAGTATGGAGATTCCTCGGAAAACTTGGAATGGAACCACCATTTGACCCAGCTATCCCACGCCTCCATTTATACCCAGAGGACTTAAAATCAGCATACTACAGTGATGCAGCCACATCAATGTTTATAGCAGCTTAATTCACCATAGCTAAAGTATGGAACCAAACTAGGTGCCCTTCAACAAATTAATGGATAAAGAAAATGTGATATATATAAATAAATATAAATATATATAAATGTGATACATACACACACACACACAATGGAATATTACTCAGCTTAAAAGAAGAATGAAG
Source organism: Sciurus vulgaris (assembly GCF_902686455.1). Lineage (NCBI taxonomy): Eukaryota > Metazoa > Chordata > Mammalia > Rodentia > Sciuridae > Sciurus > Sciurus vulgaris. Next base: position 48,260,371 of record NC_136461.1, read on the forward strand.
TTATGGCATTTGTTGGTAAACGGTTGGAATTGGAGAATGTCATGCTAAGTGAAATAAGTCAAACCCAAAGAACCAAAGGCAGAATGTTTTCTCTGATATGCGGACGCTCATTCACAGTAAGGGGCGGGGTGGATAGGGAAGAATTGAGTTACTTTATATTAGGTAGAGGGGAGTGAAGGGAGGGAAAGGGGCCTAGGGGTAGGAATGATAGAGTGAAACAGACATTATTACCTCATGTACATGTATGCCTGCATGACTGATGTGATCCTACAATATGTATAATCAGAAAAATGAGAGATTACACTCCATTTTGTATGCTCTATCAAAATTTATGAATGCATTCTACTGTCATGTATGACAAATTAGAACCAAAAAATTAATTTAAAAAAAACACCCTTCCATTGACAATAGATTTTCTTGATTTTCCTCCTGCTGCTCTGACGATCTCTTTCCAAATTCCTTTGCCAATTCCCCTTTCTCTTCTGCACAATATTATATGGTGTTCATCAGGATTCTGTCTATCTCATCCACTTTCAAAATTTATTTACCATGCATGTGCCAACAGTTCTACAGCTATCTACATAACTCCTCCTCTTAAAGGGCTCATGAGCATCTCAATGTAAACATTTTTAAAATCTGAACTCAGTATCTCCACCTTTGCCTTTAAAACTGGCACTACCCCAGTACATGGCATTGTCTGTAAATGGCACATCTACTTCATCAGTCCTGACAGAACCTCAAAGCCATGCAGACACCATCCTCTCTTTCCCCTATTTCATCTCTCGTATTATCATCCTAAACTACATTTCATGTCTCTTAAATCTTCTGCTTTGCTAATTCCAGTGAGCACTAGCCCAAGTCACCTTCATATCTCACCTGGACTGTTCTAAGGACCTTTCAAACGGTTTGCCTCCACTTTTATCATCCCCCAACCTTTTGTCTACATTCAACCAAAGTGAGTTTATGGAAACACGAGTAGGATAACTCTTGCTTAAAACTCTCCAATGTCTCCCCCCCGACATATTGTCAAAAAGCCTCAATATAATTTAAAATGTCATCCAAAACCTCACTCCTGCCTTCCTTCGTAGCTTCATGTCTTCTTAGTTTTTCCCTTCATTCTGTCCACTCTAGCCATTTTGGACTCTTCCAGGCCTTTGAATGTTCCACATAATCTTGAGTTGAAGCCTTCAAAACTGCATTTCTGTCAGCTTGCTGGAACCTTAGCTATCACTTTTTATTTTATGTGACCAAGTCCATCTCAAGTTCTATAAGCTCCCATACTAGATTCACCTTCTCCTTACACTCTCCCATGGCACTTGTGTTTATCCAGTAGACTCCAAACTCTGTGACAGCAGGAATCAGAGCTCTCTGGTTGCCTGATTTATCCATAGTGCCTAGACAGTGTCTGGCACACAATAAATATTTAGTAACTATTTGTTGAACAATAACACTAACATTATCTGGCTCAAACATCCCATTTTGGGAGAAGAGGAAACCGGGATCTAATGAAAGGAAGCAACTTACCCAAAATAACATACACCAAAGTAAGATTAAGACAGGCCTGGAGCCTTCTGATTTCCAGATCAGTTTGTTGTTTTTTTTTTTTCCAGCATATCATTTGCCTGTCTATAATATGGCATCCAGAAGAAAGCAGACCGAATTCCCTGTCTTGTGAAAGCCAGAACAAGCTTGTATTTGTAAACAGCAGACATTGTATGTTTTCTGTCTTTGTTTTATGTCAAAGGCCTGGAAGTCCAACCCAAAAATAAACTTCGTGTTTCTAAACCTAGAACATCCTACAACTTTTATTGTCTACCACCTTCTTTCTACTCATTGTTCGTCTTCCTTCCCCTCATTAACCAGAGGCATCAGCTGGTACTGTGCTGAATGGCTCCTGCATTCCATTCTCTTTATCCCTCCCCTACCCAGGCAGCATGTCACACGCAGCAGAAGATTAGGAAGTGCCGCCTTTAAATAGTAGCACTCAGGAGAACATTATAAGATCCTGTGTGGTACTGGGGAGAAGATGGATATAATAATTATTAGAATAAAAATAGTTCACATTTGGGCTATCACTTTGTGACAGGCATTAATTTTAATGTTTTTGGTGCAGTCCCTGTTTTACCTTAACAACTGTATGAGTAATTGTTTCTGTTATTTCTGTTTTACAGATGAGTAAACTGAGGCACAAAGAAGTTAGTAAATTGTCCACATTGTTCGGCTAGCCAGTGGAAGAGCCAAGATTCAAATCTAGGCAGTCCAGAGTCTGTGGTCTTAATTGCCTGACACTTAGGAATTACCAAAAGGCACAACTATGGGAGATCCAAGTGTTGCTTTATATAGATGCCATGGGTCCCATCCCTGAGTTATTCATTAACCCATTAAGCCATTCAGTCTTTCATCTCTTCATTCTCTCAACATGTATTTATTGTATTATTGTATTTTTTATATCAATTGCTGAGAATACAGATAAAATAAATGGCCTCTACATCTCACAGTCCAGTGAAGGAAACATATAAGTACAAAGACATTTATTCTACTCTGCTCAATGACAAGATAGAGGGGAACCAGGGGGCGTGGAAATAGAAAAGATTACACACTGGCGTAGTAGGACCCAACAGTGATTCTTCCTTGGCTTGCCCTCCTTGCTCTTCCTCACACTGCCTCTGCGCTCTCCCTCTCCTGCTGGCTTCCTGTTTTTCTTCCAGTGCTTTTCTTGCTTTGGTGGTTTGGTTCGACCCTTGGCCTCCCCCACTCCTGGCTTCAGGTTTAACTTCTTTGCTTGTTGTTTTCCTCCTGCGGTTGGTTTGGATAAATTCTGGCTTGGCCAAAGGGATCATGTACTGCAAACTAGTCTAAGGCCAATCCAAAGGGAGGCCAGGGTGTCCAGGCTCCACCGCCAACATGGCTCTGGCTCAAAGAGCTGATGATCCAAAAACTGGGAACTTTATAGAGCTTAGAGAAATAGATGAATGCATCCATCCCAGATGGTTTGGTTGTTCATCTGCCTAAACACCAAGCGGTTGACCTAGTGACTATCCAACACCCCTTACAGTTCAATCATTGGTCACTATGTTAATACTATCACCAGTTTTAATAGTTTGCTGCCAATTATGATTTCTGATCTGTTGGCTAAAAAGTCTTCCTAGTAAGGCATCAACTTTGAAGTAAACAGTATAAATCTATAAGGGGTTCAGACAATGAGAACATTTGAGATGTTTCACTTTCTCTAGTTGCAATCTCCCATTGGCCTGCTCCATCCAAAGCAAAGTTTCTCCTTTAAAGTCATAATTGAGGCTTATCCTGGCTAAGTGATTTCCGTGGAATAGGAGGTACCATTGAATTTAGCAATAAGAGAATATTGTGGTGATTCTTGTTGGTAAATGTCTTTGGCATAACAGATGATGGATTCTAAGTTAGTCATGGAGGAAATTAGTGCCGAGAAGAGAATATGGATTAAAAGAAAAGGAAGCAATCAAGAGCTGCCATGAGGTAGAGAAGGACACTTGGTAAGAAAGATAGTACAAATGAAAGGACTGGACTGATGGGCAATTAAAATCAGAAAGTGGCTATTAGTATGTTGCAATGCACACACATACAGCAGTCTCAGTAGACAAAAGTTTCAGAGTGTGGCTGTGGGAGCGAATGTTGAAGTAAAGCTGAGATGAAGGTCCCTGGAACTGAAAACATTTTGAAACCATAAGACTGGAACATTAGATGGGTCTTATAAACAGATCCTGAAATCTTCCCTGATAATGACAAACTGGGAGGATGTGATCTAGAAACCTCAGCCTCATTTAACATAGGGATGTAAGCAAGAGGCTGATGGTGACAGCTCGAGATGCAGGGGAGCTATATGTCACTGTGTCTCTATCATTAGGTGGGATAAAGCTCAGAGGAGCAGGCTTTTTACTTGTCTGGAAATAATAATGAGGAGCCATGAGAATATTGACAGCCCACACCTCCTCCAGACCACCCACTGTACCTACCTGAAACACACATAACATGGCAACGCGAGCCTTTTAATCAAGTAAAAATATAGTTTACTTTAGATGATGAATAAATATAATAATAATAATAATATTTATACTTTTAAGCATTTAGCCTACATAACAAGCCTATGAAATAGATATTAAAATTTCTCACTCTTAAAATGAGGAAACTGAGGCTCAGAATGTTAAAGGGCAGAAGCTGGATTCTCTGGTGCACACTGTGTAATCCTAGTCACTGGGGAGGCTAAAGCAGCTTCAGCGACTTAGGGAGGCCCTAAGCAACTTTGGGAGATCTTATCTCAAAATAAAAAATAAAAAAGGCTAGGGATTTTGCTCAGTGGTAAAGTGCCCCTAGGTTCAAGTTCAATCCCCAGTACCAAAAAAAAAAAAAAAAAAAAAAAAAGGAGAGCCAGGATTTATGTTGTGGTCTGTATATCACCAAAGTCCATGTTCCATAACAAATGCATAGGAATTAAAGGTTCTAGAGCTGTATATTTCTCATCTTTCATAAAGTAGGTAGTGTTTAATGTAGTGCTAACTAAGTACCTAATAAATACTAGCTGGTATTATTATTATTGTCAGTGATGAGTCTATGTTATTAATATTATTGTTTCTACTACAGCTTTCTGCCAAACACTTCAGCAGGATCATTTGTATTCAGTTAACAATGGATGACTAGATGAGTGTTAGTTTGCAGTTTTTGAGTCTATAATCTGATGCTTTTAGCAAGAAGCTTGATTTAATTTAGTTGATTAATTTATTTTGCCTTTGGAAATTCCTAAGAAGTGAGTCAAATTCATCTAAATAGAATGGGTACTTGCTCACTCTTCATATTTCCACCTAGCCCTTAGCAATAAGGCCCTCTTTTAGAACCCCATCTCAAAAATCTCATGACAGAGGTAAGTAGTCTTACCTAACAGAGCACAGCTCTCCTATGCCATAGTGACATGTAGTTCAACTGGAGTCAAACTGTACCTTACCACGGAGACCAATGTAGCCCTGTCAGAGTGAGCCTAGTAAAACTTTCATAAAGTGTACCATTGGGAATCAGGAGTCACTTGGCAACTGAGAGTTAATCAAAAACCACATGTGCATGCAGCCAACACAACAGATTACACAGCTGGCAAAGACTTCAGCAATAATTTAATCCAACCCCCTCATTCTACTGATAAGGCAAGTGAGCTCCAAGGAGGGAAGGGGTCTTGCTCAGGGTCATACAGCTGACAGTAATTTTGTTTCAAAAAACAGTCTTTCTATATATCAATGAATCCACCTTCCTATCTTGGTAAGCACAGTATAATGACCTGATTGAATTTTCTTTGAAAGTGGAGAAAGCAAGCTTTTAGAGTTTTATAGGGTCCCAAAGTCATCAGATGAAGGTAAACTGTCATACAATAAAGCTAGAAATCTGCCCATTGACAGTGAGCTCCTCAAGGAATGGACTTAATCATACCAATGAGTTAAAGCACTTTTCAAATCCTGGTCTAGCCTTCACTAGCTTAGGCAAGTCACTTAACCTCTCCAAGCCTCTGTTTCTTCATTAGGCTTAGATCAGACTTTCCTCACAGTGCTTGTGAGGATCAAATGCAACAAAATATAAGTACATAGTACCTTCATAAAATCAGCATCTAATAAATTTATACTGAAAGCTAATGTTTAGTGCCCTGCTAAAGTTAGGGATTCATCAGTGAAGAAGAAAGCCAAGAACTCTGCTTGCCTGGTACGTAGATTCAGGAGGCAGGAGCAGAGGTGAGGGCCACAGAAGAGGAGATAGACAGTAAACAAATAAATTAATGTAATTTCAGATGATGCTATGTGCTGTGAAGGGTTATAAAGATAAGAAAATGAGATGATGTGACCTCTGGTGTTTGGGAGAAGTAGAATGTCTCAGCTCAGAGTGGCCAAGGGCAGTCTTTTAGACTTGAAGAGGTAAATCATATGAAAAAATAAACCTGTCAAAGGTCCAGAAGAGCATCCCTGAGAGGAGGAGGGCCCCAGGCAGTAGCAAGGATGGCGTGTTCAGTCAATACCAAGATGGCCATGTTTCCAGGATGGCAGCCCAGGAAGCAGGGCATGATATGAGGCTAGAGTCTGGGTAACTAGCTCCATCTTGAAGTTCTAGGCCATCCTACAAAATCTGAGTTTCATTCAAAAGCCAAGGGAACCAAGCTGGGGGCGGGGGGTGGGGGGCACACACCTGTAATTCCAGCTACTCTGGAGGCTCATGTAGGAGTTCTGGAAGCCAGCCTGAGCAACAGTGAGACCCTGTTGCCTCCCACTCCTGCCCTCCCCCACAAAGCAATGGGAGTCTATTGCAGTTTTTAGAAGAGGAAGATACTGTGATGTAATAAAAAACAAGTGTTTGGTCTTTGTTTCTGGTTCCTGGAAGCTGAGAAAACCTTTGGGTCCTAAAGACCAAAGCTCCTTAAACCTTTAGATTCTCCAGAGTGATGTCTTTTTGTGCGTTAATAAGATGACTGAGGCTAGAAGCCTTTAGGTGGCTTCCGAGGAAACTGGTGACCAGAAAGACTAAGGAATGATCAGAGGGTTCGAACTTTCTGCCCCAACTTTGATCTTCTGGGAGAGAGAGGGTCTAAAGATGGAGTGTGTCACCAAAAAAAGCAGTGATTTAGTTAATTGCGCCTGTATAATGAAACCTCCATAAAAACTCCTGAATGATGGGGTTCTAATAGCTTCTAGGTTGGTGAACGCATGGAGGTGCTGGCAGGCAGCATGCCTGGAGAGGGCATGAGGTTCCCTGCACCCCTCCCCACCCCATGCTTTGTCCTATACCTCTCTTCCATTTGGCTCTTCCTGAGTGGTGTATCTCATAATGACTGGTAATAGGAAGTAGTCTCTTTTTCCAGTTCTGTAAGCCCATTCTAGGAAATTATCAAACCTGAAGGAGTAGTGAGTCAGGGAACCCCCAATTTATAGTCAGTCAGTGGGTACGGGAATGCCCAGACTTATGACTGCAGTGTCTTGTGGGGACTGAGCCCTTGATGTATGGACTCTGACCCTAACTCCAGGTAATGAGTGTGAGAATTGGGTTGAATCCTAAGATACGAGTTAGTGTCTGGAGTTGGAGAATTGGTTGGTATGATAAAAACGCCACACGTTTTGTATCAAGTGTTATGGGTAAAAACAGCCCAGAGGGAAAAATCTAATTTAACTCATTTATTGATTCATTTAGCAAATATTGATGGATTGCATATTCCAGCCAGGAACAGTTCTTAATGCAGTGACTGAATCAAATTAAAACCTCTGGCCTCATAGAACTTTCATACAAGCAGAATAATAAATATGAAAGGTTTATGGAGCACTTACTGTATGCTAGCACTATTCTGAGCCCCTCTGGCCAAATCACTCCTGTGATCCTCCTAGCGAGCCTATGAGAGGCATGATGTTATTCACCCCATTCACAGACCAGGAAACAGCCATAAGTAAATCAAGGAATCTGTTTGAGCCCAGTCAGACAGCTAGTCAGTGGTAAAATCCCACACTCTGGCAGTCTATTATAGTCTATTATTTTAATCACCACACTCTATTTCTGAAAACTCATCCTGACTGGCCATGACTGCTATAAAGGGGACCAAAATGAAGTCAGGAGACCAGTAAGGAGGCATTGGCCAGAGATTGACTGCTGAGACTTTCAACAATGCTATAAGCAGATCTCATTACTTCCACTTTGTAGATGAGAAAACTGAGGCTTCATTCACTTATCTGGAAAGTAGCAGCACCCAGATCCAACCCCAAGTCTATTTATCTCTAGAGTGTAGTATTTTCCCACTATCAGTTCCATTTCCTATATGATTAGAGACCTCCACACCTTCCCTCTTTTATGATTAAGAGACTAACTGGAGACTAATTGGAGGTATACTTTAGAGTCAGAATTGGAAAATCGCATCTAAAACTGTTTTGTGCCCATTTGGTAGGCTTTTCATAATTGAAAATAAAATATAAATACAGTAACACACTGGGACACATATACTGGACTTTTCTTTTCTTATTACAGATTTAAAATTGAGATGTAGTATCCAGAACATGAAATACATGGATTTTTTTTTTTTTTTTTTTGGTACTGGGGATTGAACTGAGGGCCTTGTGCTTACAAGGCAAGCACTCTACCAGCTAAGCTATCTCCCCAGCCCCAAAATACATGGATTTTAAGTGTGCAGTTTGATAAATTTTGATGTGTACACTCACATAATCAACATCTTGAAGCAAAATATATAAATGCACATGTGTGATAGCTATATTTAAAATGAGAGATGAGAAGCCAGTCTGTGTATCATGATGAATGATGAAAACCTCTCCCACTCTTTTTGTCCTCAACCCTTCCTGCTTCTCAGTGGACATTGTCCTTTCCAAGGCATTGGGATTACTTACACAGAACACCAGGTGCAGGTCAAAAAATGACTGTCAGAAAAAAAAAAAAAAAAAAGACAGAAAGAAATAAAAGAACAATTATCCATTTCTCAGTGCTTGTTGGAGGAAAATCACATTGCTATATTTTCTGTTTTTCTATGGAGAGGTCATGTGCCTCAGCCCACACATTAGCACATGAACTTGTTTTTCCAGTAAAATGAGTCAGAGTTCCTCAAGAAGGCAGATTCATGTATTTCAGAACTGTGTGTCAGCATCTATGAAAAAAAGTACAGTGTCCCGTATTAATACATGTGAGATACACACACACACTCATACTCACACTCAAAACAATCACACACAGCTAATAAACAGGAGGACTAAAGCCTAGGGTACTCAAAGATCAGACATTAGTCCTCACAGTGGGGAGGATGATGCACCATTGTGTCTGTGTGGGGCTAAGCAATGGCCAGGAGTCAGAACCAGCTTGAATTCTGGCTTTTCTACAAATTGGCTTTCTGATCGTAAGAAAGTTGCTTAGACCCTCTGTTCAGTTCTATGATTCATTAAGTAAGGATAATAATCACTGATAATCTCTGCCATTTGAACCAAAAGTTAAAAAGGTCACATACATAAATCATGTAGAACAATGCTCAGCAAAGAGTAAGCAACTGGGCAAGTTTGACTTGAACAGCAATGGCCATGCTGGCTGGCTGTTGAGGAATTATCACATGTTCCATACACCACATTGTGCCACCTAGATCCCATCAGCTAAGAAAAATTGGAGCATGCATCCTCAACATGTGGACAATTATTTACATAAAAGCAAAATATTCTGTGCTTGTAGGTTACTCTACATATATAACAGACAAAATAGAGCTGAAACAAAAACATTTCCAATGTGTTTGCCTATCATGTCCTATCATAGTAACATTATACAACATTCTAAAGGTCCATCTTTTTTTATTTTCTAAGGTTCTTTCCAAGAGCTTTATTGATTTTGACAAATATGTTTCTAAATATATACTTTTTAAATTAATTGTACACAAATGGAGTATAACTATCATTTCTCTGGTTATATACGAAGTAGAGTCATACCATTTGCATCTTCATACATGTACATAGGGTAATGATGTTTGCCTCATTCTAGTATCTTTTCTTCCCCATCCCCTCCCCAACCCTCATTTACGTCTACACAACATCCTTCTTCCATTCTTCCCTTACCTCCCCCTGCCCCCGTTATGTATCACCAAGCACTTATTAGAGAAATCATTCAGCCTTTGGTTTTTGGGATTGGCTTATTTCACTTAGCATGATATTCTCCAGCTCCATTCATTTCATTCTTCTTTATGACTGAATAATATTCCATTGTGTATATATACTACAGTTTCTTTATCCATTCATCTCATACGTTGCTGGTGGGGTTGCAAATTGGTGCAGCCACTCTGGAAAGCAGTATGGAGATTCCTTAAAAAACTTAGAATGGAACCATTTGACCCAGCTATCTCACTCCTTGGCCTATACCCAAAGTACTTAAAATCAGCCTACTACATTGATGCAGCTACATCAATGTTTATAACAGCTCAGTTCACAATAGCTAGATTGTGAAACCAACCTAGATGTCCATTGTTTTTTTCTATGGCCAGATTTCTAAATGATTTTTGATGATTGCTAAAATATTTTGCTTGTACCTATGTATCCATATCTCAAGCAGTCTTCCTGACAATTTTTCCCCAGTTCTTGCTTCACCTCACTAGATGTCCACTGTTTTTACCTTGTAATTGAAGAGCTAGTGCTGAGTATAATGTCGCAATTTGCTTATTTGCTTGAATCTGAATTTCCACCACTACCTACAATCCATTGACTGAATCTTTTTCAGCTGCTTGCCCATTTTGTAAGGATTAGTTTACATAAAACTAGGTAATACCTTTAAATCCATTAACCTAGACATTTAAATGACAGCAGCTGGCAAATTCTGGAAGCAGAGAGCATTGTGCTATTGTCCCCTTGGTATTGGAGCACTATTACTCCTCTCAGAGGCCCTCACACAGCTTACATGTCTCATAACAGTCTGATGTGTGACCCAAATGAAGGATCTGGTACCAATCCACATACTTAATGCTGGTAAAGTTTAATCAGTTTCCTCAGACCAGAAATCAAATAAATGGTGTTTCCAGTATTTTCCTTCAGAATCCTAGTAGGTTATCTTGAGCACTTTCTAAGATCATGTGCCTTTCAGGAAATGCTGGCTTTGATGATTCCACTGTGCCTCTGTTATGAAAGTCATCACCCTGTCATTCAGCAACTCACAGGTATTAACCAAACACCTGTGGGTGCTAGGATAGTGCCAGGTATCCTCTCTTCAATGGCATCGTTCCTCTTCATGGGAGTTCACACATAGCTAGCTCCCAACACCAGGTCCTGATGTGTTTATTCTCCCCTGCAGATCATAATTATGGACACTAGTAGGCTTATGGTGCCCACTGGTGCCTAAATCTAGACTACCTGGCAGGCTTCCCCAAATGTTAATGCCATGGTTTCCCAGGTTAGGAGAGAAGGTACCGTATCTCCTTCTCTCCAGATTACCAATATCAGTATGTCCACCACTCAAAGAATCCACATCTTCTTCAAGGGTGCTGAAGTTTCCCTTCCTTCCTTTGCCCTGTCTTCCCTGACAACTCACCTCTCTGTGGTCCAAAGCTCTTTGGTAGCTCCCAAAGGTGCCATAACACATGCGCACTGGGTGTTTCCCCTGCCTACAACGAGGCCTGATGATTGCCAGTGCTGCCTCCAGAGAACTGGTGAGCAGAGCGTGCTGACTGGTGTCTCTGCCTTGACACACCAGGGAAGGGTCAAACCGCGTGAATGAGGGCTTTCATGGCTGGCTACAGGGACCCCATTTTTTTCCTTATAGAAGCCCTTCACTTGGTTTCAGAAGTGACAATCAAATGTGAACTTTTATGGTTTATTTATAGCTTTGCCTTACAGAGAGAAAGAAAAGAAGTGATTAAAATGCTATTTTACAAAATATTTTTGTTTTTAAAAAGCTTTCATTGTGTGGGCAAAAAGGAAAAAGAAAAGTCAGTCTATTCATTGTGCTGTCTAGACTCAAACAAAGAGGGTAGCGTGCTGCAAATTAAGATTGTCCGGCCCCTGCCTGCTGACAGAAAGTATTAATTTGGAGTCCAACTTCAAATAAACCCTTCTGAACAGAAATATATTGTGGGGGGTGACTATATTTAGCATGGACTAGCATTTCCATAATAAGTTCATATTGTTATGCTGTGGTAATTTCCAGACTTAATACAGCCAGTGTGTTCATGAGGTTTCAGTTTTGTGTTAATTATTGGGAGAAATTGGAGAACTCAGCGGTGTCTGCGATGACAGGGCTGGTTCTCTGGGCATTCTCCAGATCGCCTCAGGTGCCTGCAACAAGCCTGTCTTCAGAAAGAGAAAGGGGAGCCTACAGCATTTTGACTACCTGTGTAACATTTTTTAATATGACGTGGTATATTTGTACTTTTCTTACAACGATAAAACCAATATGTGCCACTTTAGAAAAATGTTTAAAAGTTGATAAGAAAAAAAATTATTTCCCATGTTCTTGAAACTATTACCATTTCCATTTATTCTTATCCAGGTCTTTTTAGGCATGTGTAATTTGCCCTTAGTGACTTAGATAAAACAAAAACTTGTATAGCGCAATTCCCACAATTCTTTAGACAGTTGAAAAACTATTTTGCGTTCTCACTGCTCCTTTCCATTTGTGCAGTGGAGCTAACTTTTCCCTGTCCCAGTTAAAAATTCCAGTAGTTCCATTACCTTCTTAGATAAGAACAAAGTCACTTAGATGATACAAGTCACTTAGATGGACCCTTTAAGTTGTGAGTCATAGCCAAAATTCAAAAATTCAAATATCCAGGAGTATATGAAAGTTAAGTTGTCTCCCAGTATCTCCAGCTGGAGTTTACACAAGTGAGAAGAGATAGCTGTGATCAGATGGGTCTCAGAAGCCTCTGTGATAGGATTTTTTCAACCCTCTGTCTCAGAAAGCCTATCACCTACAGTGTCCCTGTCCTTGTTAATGCCTCTATGCCAGCAAACAGTTGACTTTTAATTCCTTAGAAATCCTGTAGTTCATCTCCAGCTTTCTTAAATGGCCATATTGGACAGGATCTAAGACAACACAGGATAGTCCTTTCACATGTAGGCCCAGGAGGTCTGTTGGAAATAGCCATGCCTTTGGGACAGGCTGTGGCAGTGTTGGCTGATCCCAGTGCAATCCATCCTTCACTTCTTCATGGAAGCTACCAGCCTACCCATCTGCCCAACAGGAGTCACCCACAATCCACTGTGTGCAACAAACATGGGGATAGGCACCCAGTTTCCCACTGGTCTCAGGGGATCCCTACTGTCTTAACTCATGAAGGGAGTACCTCCCCTGACACCTTGCTCTGGGCAGAGTCCTGATGCACAGTCCACCAACAGCTCTCTCCTGAGATTTCATCTTGTTGACTTTCCATGTGGATGAAAGGTTTCAGATTTACAGGTCTTTAACAACTCTTTCTACAAATTCTTCAGGGTGGTCTGTTTCCAGCTCACTGGGGTATCTTATATCTGTCATCTTTAGATCTCAGCCAAAACTTCCATTTTAACATTCTGTCACGTGTATTATCCTTAAGTTCATTCATTCCATCAACATTCCCTGAGTGTGTGTGATAGACCAGATGCTAAGTTTGGCAATGAAAATAATTATAACAATTCCTGCCTTAAGGAACTCATAGTCTAGTTGGGGAGACTGATGTGTTAACAGAAAATTATGGCACCATGTCGTAAAGATGGAAGCGCAAGTTGCTGTGGGAGCAAATAGCTCAATCCAGGGGGCGAGCAGGCAATGAGGATGAGTCAGAGAAGTCTTCAGTGGAAGAGGAGCCTGACCTAAGTTTAACTTTCAAATGGGTTATTTTTCAGAAACAAAATAAACTCCTTTTAAATCTTCTAAACCTCTATTTTGAGCATTTATTTCTCAATAATTTATTTTTAAAGCAAGCAAAGGTAATGTGAAAAAGGAAGAGTGAATTCCCTGATGTCTGCCATTTGTCCACACATCTGTTACAGTAGGAAGGAAAATAACATTTACAGAGGACCTACTATAATACAAGTTTCCTGGATCCCACCCATGAAGGCAATCCTGGAATGTTGCCTCAAGTCTGGAGCCCAAGCACAACCAGGAGGGGCATGCTCCCAGGGCATTTTCAAGATTCAGAGGTGGTGAACAGGGCTCAGGGTCCCCTCAGAAGCCCAGCAGAGGAAGAGGCAAGGACAAAATAAGAATGAGTGGCAAAGCTGGTGCTGGGGATTGTGAGGACACCTCACCAACACATGGGTCTGGTTTTCAGGGAGTCAGAACTTAGCCTGTGAAGGAAAATGTTCTGATGTGCTGGGTTGAGGAGACTCTTAACCCAGTCCTAAGTGGAGCAGAAGCAGCCTCAATCAGATGTGCTTGCCTGTATGCCGTGGGCTCCTTCACAAGATGACTCCAGGCAGCCATTTTTGTTTGTTTGTTTGTCTGTGTCTTATCTCTGGTTTTCTTGTCAATAATTTTCCTCATTTTAAAAATATCTTTCCTACTTTAGGCTGCCATTTCTTCCTGCTCTCAATGTGCTTGCTACTCTCTTAGCAGCTCTGATATCCCAATAGTACTTTCTTATCTGTCGAAGGCTGGGAACCCAGATAACCAGCCCAGAATGTTCATGCTGTCCTGTAGAAGAATTGGCAGAGCACTGTAGAAACAGTGGAAATTAGCAGATGAAAAGGAATCGGGTTTCCTTGAGTCATTTTCAAAAAGAAGTTTATCCACTTCTAGCATTGTGCTTATCTTACTCTATTTTGATCACAGCAAATGTCTTTTCCTTTCTGTAGTGAGCTCCTTGATGGAGGGAAGGTCCATGTGGTGTGCCTCTCCATGTTCCGTATGTGTAGCGTGCTGTGCTGGGCACATGAAAGGGCTTACTTACTATGCTTTATAAGTAGGTGCTGAGATTCAGCAATAAGCAGGCAAAGTCCTCCCTCCTGTAGTTTACATTTTGGTGAGGATAAGAAAATGAATATGTAAACCAGTAAATGCAATTTGTGATATACAAATTGGCCAATCAGTCAATCAAAATAACATGGTAAAGATGGTCTGAGGGACATACTTGGATATGTTTTGAAGATACCCAAGTGTTCTCACATTTTTTATGATAGTTAGCTTTTCACATTTTTTTTCCTCCCCTGCTAGTATTGAGTTTCTCTAGGGAAAAAAAAAAAAAAAAAAAAAAAAAAACTCTGTCTATTGCAAATCTGAATCCCTAGCAGTATCTGGCACACAGAAAGTAATTAATAACACTGCTTATGTATGCCATAAGAAATGGCTCACTTGAGCTCAGAATGACTGCATCCCTAAAGTAAGAGTTCAATAGCTGAACCTTAGACAAGGCCTCTGCTAGGAAGTATTGTCGGGCCATTGCTTCATCTCTTCCTTAGTCATTTCTATTGGACTCCAAGGTTTGGGTTCATGCCATGTCTCCTAACTTTCTTATGACCTTGACAGCCTGGGGAGCTACCAGAGGAAAACTAACCTTTTCATCCATATGATGGAGCCACCACAATCTATGGTCATCTGGATGCTGTATACACCATACCACATCCTCTGGATGTAATGAATTGTTACCTGCCTGAGTGTTCCACAGTAAAAACAGGAATGTCCTGGAGTAACACTCCAGAACTCAAGTCAGTTAGACTCAAGCCAGAGATCTCACATCTGTACTCACAATGTAAGAGATTGCTGGGAAAAGAACTGAAGGTGAATTGAAGAGCTCTTAAATATTTCATCTAAAGCATAGGTGCGGTGTGGGTGCCATGCGTCATTGCTACCTGTAGTCAAGTAGGCAATGTATGCAGGGGCTGATTGTATGACCTTCTTATGCCTTTGGGTCCAGGTAGTCAGGAAGGAAGGTAACTTCTGCTGATCCCTGGAGGCAATCACAGAAGTGTTTGGTCTTCTGGGTAGTTTGTGCCCTGGAGACCTCAACACACAACTATTTTTTAAGCTCAGGATGTGTGGTCATAGGTGTAACCTTCACTATTCCTTGGGTTACAGAGAAAAACAAGTTGAAAATCATACAGACTGAGTATTGTGAAGGAAAGTGAATTCTAATTCAAATATCCTTGCCAGTCACAAGCCTCTCTTTGGTTTTAGCTCTCCAACTCAATTGTCTGCTTTGTTTTCCATTTAACAGGAGGCAATGGCAAGAATGAGCAAAGTTGGGAAAGTGGTGTTCCCAAGACTTGAGGATAAAAAGTAAGTTTCTATTTTTTATATGTGCAGTACTAAATAATGAGAACATACAAATGCTTGCAACTATAGATCTGAAATAAACTTTGGATGTCAACTAATTCAATTATTTTATTTAATAGTTGAGAAAACTAACTCCCAGAAAGATAAAGTCACTTGCCCTTACCTAAAATTCAAAGCTAGGAATGGCCCCATCTGGGTGTCTGATGCAAGCTTCTGAATTCTCAGACCAATTTTTTTTCTGGGTCACTGGCAGCAAATCTGGTCTTCTCTGTTCTAAAAAATAAAAATAAATAAAAATAAGGATCTTTTATATCTCCCATCAAAGGACCCACTAGCATCAGTTCATTCTTTGTATCATTTGACATTGAGGGCTATTCAATGACCTTGATCAGTGTTGTAATCCCAAGTCAACACAATATGCATACACTGAGTCCCTGTTATATTCAGGGCTCTAAGTTGAGCAACATGGAAAATAGCCATGACAAAATAGCCCAAAGTAGAAAGGAACGTAACCCTATAGAGGTGAGGAAGGTTAAGTCTCAGTTCACATTGAATGCTTAAAAGAAATCATAGACAAGCCAAGGTAGGGAAGAACGTTCTTTATAGAGGGGATGACATACACAAAGATATAAAAATGGGAACAGCATGGTATGTTGAAGCCACTATAAACAACTCATGATGCTAAAACACAGAGTATGAGATGGGGAATGGCAGAAAGTGAGACTGAAGGAGGAGGTCAGCTCCAAGTGGACTGTGCTAAAGACCCTGAACCTCATGTTACAGGAAAACAAAATTCTGAGCTTTAAACGGTGGCTAGACCTAGTCAGAGGCAGATTTTAAAAAGGTCCTTCTTAGAAGATCAGTTCAAGGGGAATAAGGGTGGAAGTAAACCAAAGAGAAGCCTTTTTGAACAATCCAGGTCAGTGATGAAAAAGACCTCTATGAAGTCACTGGTAGTGAGTTTGAAGATGAAAAGACATTTGGGCAAGTGCCTTAATAATTTTAGGGAAGTATTTGATGTTAAGACATAAATCCCACTGTCCCATGTAATGAACATGCAAAGGTGCAGCATGCAACACCAAACCATGTTGTTGAGCAGAGTTTTAGAAATGTCCCTGGAAAAAACAATCCAATTCTTCTCATTTTCTTTTTTGTGTCCAGATGGAGTCAGGCTATTAAACCTGAATATACAGCCCTTTCTCAATTCCAGGCTCAGAGGAGCAGACCCTTGCCTGGGGTAGCTCAACCAGGGAACATGGAAAAGGCTGAGCTCCCAGTGGCACTGGGAGCTGTGTGTACCCCTCTTTCTGCTCCCCTCATAGCAGCATCCTTGTTTTTTGAAATTAAAAAACGTCTCTTGCCTGATCCTCTCAGGACTTCTGGAGAAGGCCTGTTTTTAAGTTCTTTTAGTAAACCCCACGTGTTTTGCTTGAAAGAATCTGGCCTCTCTCTGGCAGCTGGCAGCTGTGCCCTCTGGAGGAGGCACACACGGTGCTGCAGCACCATCTGCAGGTGGCCCAAAGATTTGCACATAGAAAGCACGAACGGTTCCCAACTTTCATCTCATGACTTCCGATCACATTAATTTAACTGCATGGGACATTTACTTAGGTCTGTACCACACAGAAGCAACTGCCTGAGTTCAGGAGAATTTAGAAGAGAGGGGATTCATCTGACCTAAAAAGTCAAGATCACACAGAGTCTACTCTAATGACTTCTGTTCAATAAGCAATTTTTCATGATGATCCCAAATTTTGTCCTTAATACTCAAAACAAATTTATACTTGACTTTAGATCAGTCACTTAACGGTATCTTGAAAAAAATGTGCATTAAAAGATACTATCAACAAATTTAAGCCAGATGTGGTGGCATATGCCTGTAATTCCAGTGGCTCTGGAGGCTGAGGCAGGAGGATCACAAGTTCAAAGCCAGCCTCATCAACTTATTGAGGCCCTTAGCAACTTAAAAAGACCCTAAGGATGGGCTAAGGATGTGGCGTAGTGGTAAAATGCAACGCCCAGTACCAAAAAAAAAAAGTTAAAAGGCAACTCACATAATGAAAGAAAATGACTGCAAATTATATATCTGATAAGGGATTAATATCCAGAATATATACAGAAATCCTAAAACTCAACAACAACAACAAACCCACAAACAATTAAAAAAA
Organism: Sciurus vulgaris; assembly: GCF_902686455.1. Taxonomy (NCBI): domain Eukaryota; kingdom Metazoa; phylum Chordata; class Mammalia; order Rodentia; family Sciuridae; genus Sciurus; species Sciurus vulgaris. The sequence continues at coordinate 48,278,235 of NC_136461.1, forward strand.
AAAATAAAGGACTTGATTGGATAGTTCTCCAAAGAAGATATAAATGATCAATAAGCACTTGAAAAGTTATTCAACATTACTCTTAGGGAAATGTAAATCAAAACTTCAGTGAGACCCCTTACACCTGTTAGGGCAGCTACTGCAAGCAACAAGAACAATAGAATCACAAGTGTTGGTGATGATATGGAGAAATTGGGATCTTTATGCATAAAATTGTACAGCTGGTATGAAAACAAGTGTATCAGTTCTCAAAAAATTGAAATTAACATATAATATAGCAATAGACTATAGAATTAACATATAATATAGCAATTCTGCTTCTGGGTATATACCCAAAAGAACTGAAAGCAGGATACTGAAGAGAGATCTATTCAACCACATTTACAGCAGCATTATTCATAGTAGCTAAGGCCATAAGAACTCAAGAGGTCTGTCAGTGGATTAATATATAAGCAAAAAATTATATATACATATAACACAATGTTATTCAGGCTTAAAGGGGAAGGAGATTCTGACACAGGCCACAACACAGATTATTTCATGCTAACTGAAATAATATAATCACAAAGAGACATACTGTATGATTTACCTATATGAAGAATAAGGCCAGTGAACAAAGGTGCCTCAAAGTCATTGGTATTAAATTTGGAAATCCTTGAACTGGGAAGGTAGCCCCTCAGTGATAGAGTACTTGCCTAGCATGTCTGAGGCCCTGGATTCTACCCTAGTACCACAGAAAAATAAATAAAAAATTGGAAATCTTGAAGTATGTGAAAAGACTGCCAAGCATAGCTCCATTCTAGCAGTTTTGAGATTCCAAAGTCAGGAAATCCATGTCATGTAGTGAATTGCCCAACATTTATATTATCATAGAGGATCATTAGAAGCAGAAAATTGTCCCTAAAAATCATTCTATGGGTAATGGATTTTAGAGGCTCATAGAATGAATTTTATCTACATAACTAGATTGATGATAATATTGCATTGTTAATTACTTTAAAAGTTGCAAGTAGTACTGATGAGTCAGGCATTGTTCCAAGAGCTTTGCATATAGTACTTCATTTAATTCACACAACAGCTCTCCTGAGGTAGATCCTATAATTACTCCCATTTACACTGGAGGAAATGTAGGCACAACTGGATTAAGTACCATGCCCTGGATCACACAGCTAGCCATGAGCCATACCAAGATTCATACCCCAGTTTCAGAGTCTCCCGCACCTACCCCTTAACTGTGTGTTTGGCCCCATCACAGTTCCTACACTACCAGAATGCCCCAGGTAGAAATGTGTGACAAGTAGAAGTCTGGTGTTCACAAGGTTACTCTTACTGCCTGTCTCCCCCAATTCACAAGCTTCCTCCAGAGCTCCCTCATAGGGACTCCTTTTGGAACACCCCAGCATCTACCAAACCACATTGAAGTGGATTTGTCAACCCTCATCCCACATCAGTTCCTCCAATGAAGAGGAGTAAGGACAAACTTTCAGGACTTCAAGTGCCATTTTTCCAGGCGGTTACCTTTCAGCATTGTGATGCAGAGCAGCTGAGCCATCTGACTCATGGCCAGCACCAGTTCTGACAGGTCTCTCCCAAAGTCATCCAGAGAGAACAGGAAGATTGAAGACCATGACCAGATGCCTGCAAGGCAGGGCACAGTGGCAAGGAAGTCCTTGCACATGTTCTCATGGGGTTTTACAGTAGGATAAAGCAGTCTGCTACAGACTTCTAGTTGTGGGATCCACAAGAGTGATAAAACATTCAGTCTCATTTCTGGTCAGGCTATGGTTTTACACCAGATCAGAGGCTAGTCACACATAGCTGAAACTGGGAACATGAAGGGCTCTGTGCTAAGCTTGGGGCTTTAGGTACATGCAGCAGAGGCTTTGAACTCAGACCAATCTGATTTGAAATTCCAACTCTGCTAGTTTTTAGCTATACTATTTTGGATATACCTCCTGAAAAAGATGCCCTTATTTCAGAAATGGAAATAATCCATGTAGCACTGCATGTAATTTATAGATAACAGGCGTCACACATGCTATTCTATTGCCCAGGGTGCTGTAAGCATGCAGAACCTGGAAGGTGTCAGCATAATTCTAACAGGTGTATTCCTATGCTTCTAAATGCAAAGCAACGCTGCTTGATAGACTCATTTTAAGATTGTTCAACATATTCATCTTCCTCCCACAGATATTACGACAAGAAATATCAAGTATTCCTGAAACTGGTTGAACACCAGAAGGAGTATTCAGCAATCATGAGTGGGGACTGAACCTCGCATGCAGGCACCAATGCCGTTAGGACCTCCGTCCTTGCATCTTACGTTCAAGACCCTTTAGGTATCGCCTCATTGCTTCTGTATTGTCTTCTAATAAACAAATTTGGACAAGTGCAACCATAACTGGAGTCTCCAATTTCAAAGCATCACTCTTATCTAGTTTCTACACAGGCACCATATGCCAGAAGTCTCATACAGGGTAATAGGATCTCATATAGGACTAGACCGTGGGAATCATTTAATCCAGGGGAGACTTGTACTTATTGATTCTATATCATACATTAAGTGAAAGACATTGCTTTAGGTAGAACATTTAATGTATGTTCTCTGTCCTTTATGGCATTCACCTTCTTGAATAGAATATAGTCTAGGGTCATATTGCATTTAAATGCAAAATCATCCTTTTGAAATCATCATATTAAAGATAGGTATAGGCAAGGATCATCAATGGATCCAGGAAGAAATTTTGATGAGTAACAGGATGTATGCATGTTCTTAAAATGTCTCTTCACAGATTGTTTGTTAGTTACGAGAAGAAAAATAATGTTAACAATACAGGGAAGAAACAGGACAACGTCTTGATTGGGTGATGCAAATTAACTTCAGATGGGCAAATGGACATCATGTGCCTCCAGATGTGATAGCCTGGAAAGAAACAGCATCACTCAGACTGGGAATGCACAGCCTGAATCTAATCATGAGGAAATATCAGGAAAATCCAAAATGGGGTGCATTCTATTTTTTTAATGGACTAGAGTCTTCAAAACTGCCTATGTTGTAAAGACAAAGGCTGTGGAAAGTTTCCAAATTAAAGGAAACTAAATAAACATGATAGCTAAAAAGCTTTCAAGGTAGACAAGTATTTGGAAAACTATAGTTGCTTCAGTTGATACCATAGCAAACTCTAAACACACAGACATATACACTCTCACACATCATTTCAGACCAAAGAGATATGGTAACATTGATTCTAGACCTGTTATAGCTGAGTTTGCATAGAGAACACACTGAGGCTTCAGCAAAGTAAGACAGCAGGTAGAAAAGGAAAAATCCAATTGAATGCAGTCAACAAACATCCTTTGGAGTACTTTCTGTGTGCCAGCACTATGCTAAGGACAGAGGTACAGAATAAATAAAACATGGTACCGACCCTCAGGGAGCTCCTGGTCTAATAAGATATAAACAGGTAAATCAACTACCTTGCATTTGGGGAGGGTGCTGCAATGAAGGACACTACCTGCTGCGTAGAGCACAGCAGTCAGAAAAAGAGGAAGAAGAGGAAGAAAGCATTATGGCGTAATGGTTGGGTTCACTTCTTTCTTGCTAATTGAATGACTTGGAGAAAGGTCCTTTGTAAACCTCAATTTCCTCACTTTTAAATGAATATATTAATGACATCTAATTTACATGTTCTAATGAGGATTGAGTGAGATAATACATGTAAAGCACTTAGCACAATTGGCGGGATCAGGCCTGTCCTGTTCCAGGACCGGGCTGCTAGAAGATGCTCACAATAACAATAGTAGACACTGAGAAGCATGACCACATGCTGTGATGAAGGGCAGCTCTGCAGGAAACAGCCCTGCAGGAAATCCAAAGGATATGGAGAGCCAAGGCATGGCCCACGGTGAAGGTGGGTTTGGGCTTCTGATCCAGCAGGCCCAGCAGCAGGAGGAAGTCTAGCTCATTCCTAGGTAGACCCCAACTAGAGCCTGGGCTGGGGACAAGAGAGGATGAGGAGCACCTCACAGGAGAAATAAGATGTAACAGGATCTAGGCAAGATGTTAGGACCAGAATCAAACTTGCTTCCAATGCTAAAGCCTATCAGTTCTTTTTTTTAAAATACTTTTTATTTGTTGGTTTTAGTTACACATGGAAGTAGAATGTGTTTTGTCATATGCATACATAGAGTCTAATTTCCCATGTTTGTGGTTGTGTATTCATATACAAACATAGGAAACTTAAGTCCAATTCATACTGTGAAAGCCTGTCAGTTCTGACTCAGAACCTGGGGCAGGCCTCAGCCAGCTCTCACAAAGTACTGGTGCACACATATCAGTGTGTTTTAGGAAAGGTGGGGACACAAGAATGAATAATTACCAACTCTTTGCCAAATCCTCCCTGTTTGTTCTTTCCAATCCTTACCACAGCATTATAAGGTAGGCAACACTCACCTCACAGTCTGGGGGAGAAATCTGAGGTTCAAAAGTGATAAAACAGGTTGTCCAGAGTCATTCAGGCAGTGGTGGAGATAGGATTTCAACTTACATATATGTCAGTGCAAAGCCTCAGGAGTCAACTGCTGGAGAAGACTCCTGACCTACCACCTGCTTTTTGGTTGCAGGGCTGATGCTGAGGGTGACCAGTCTGGGTGCCGGACAGAGGGAAGGGCTGAAAGACCCAGGTTAATCTGTGAGCCTCAGTCAGTCAGTCAAATCATTCTGCCTCCTGGGATAGTGGTGTGTATAAACCCTGAACACAGTGTCTTGCAGGTAATAGACACTCTACTAACATTGTTTCTACATGGTTCTCTTTGGGCTTCCAGGAAAATCGCACTCCCCCCCCAAAAAAAATCATTCTCATTCTCACTGTAAAAACAGTGTTTGGGGAAAAATGGAAACATCTGTATAGATTTCTACAACTATATGTAGCTGAATAACAAACATCATAATGACTCCAATACCCACCTTCTTCTGTTGGGAAAGAAGCCTTTATTTAATGGACACATGTAAAGTATATTTAGCTTTTATGACTAAGAATTCCAGTGTGGCCAGAGTGGCTTGTGGGATTTTTGTTTTGTTGCCTACTGAAAGCTTTTCTTTCAAGTTGAAGCCAGCCTTACTTAGCAAATCATTTTGCCAAGGAACACACTACAGGATTTTAACTTTGACCAAAAACACTTCCCATATGTGAAGAATATAAATGTGGCATTCTAAGGAGCCAAAGGGAACAAAAGCTTGGGGAGAGAAATGGGGAAGAAAACACAAGAATGAGAAAATGATGTGACGTGCTGCAGACGTATAATAAATAATCCAATCCAATGATGGAGTTAGCCAGTCTAGAGGAGGCATCTGGAAGGGATGCCCCCACCCAGGGACTCCAGATTAAGCAGTTGGTCTTTATATTCAGAGCACGGTCCCATGGTTGCCAGTTGAATTAGGAAATATAAGTATCAAACACATCCCTGGAAACTTCCAGCTTTTTCTAGGTCTAAATCAGCAGGCGAGGGTAACAAGCTGGGACATTTCAGCTTTAAAAGCTACAGGATCTGCTATTTCTCACTGGCCTGAGGATAATCAAGTCATTCTGGTTTACTTATCAGTTCCTTGGCCACTGGCCTATGAGCCACTGAAGGACATCAACTCTCTTAGGGCCTTGTTCCCTACATATAAACAGTTCTTGACTCACAATGGGTGCTCAACAAGTGAACACATACACAAAAACAAGACATTTTTCTGCAAAAAGAATGCCAAAAGTAAAAACATCAAGGAGTTCTCATTTTCAGGTCAAGCAATCTCTGATACGTGTTAATGTGCCTTCACTTAATCGTCAGAAACTTTAAAATGTGATTTGGTCACTAAGGGTTACAAAACTCATGCCTTGTATCTAATGTCTTGCTTTTAGTTTTTTATTGTACATATCACACACATGATAAACATACTTTATTTTGGTTTTGTTTGCAGCTCACGTTCAGAAACTCTTTGCAAATTTACAATGCTGTTACAGACCATTTCCTGCATGTCTTATGGGAAACCAATTGCATCCTCCTTCAGAAATACTCGTTGTTCACTGGGGCCACAGTACAAATACTTATAGAATTCAGGATGTAGTTACAAATAATTACCATCAAAGAATTTAAAATGAAGGACATTATCGCTAAACAAGAAACTAATGACTGAGCAGAGCTGTGTAATGTAATTATACATAAGATGGAACTTCTGATGAATTACAGAAGAATCTTTGTGCTGTCTCATGTCTCCATAAATATACTTAACTGTTATTGACAGTAATAGGAAGACTCTTGAATATAAAAGCTTTGTTTTCCCTTTTATGATTTCTAAAGGGAGAACTTAAAAAGAAAAAGTACATTTTTAAGAAAGGATATTTCTCCCAGGACTTCTGAATATTTGACAGTTCTATTAAATTTGTAACACTAAAGTAACTTAAATAGAAACAAAGAGTTCTGCTAATAAATTTAGGCTTCTAAATTTAGCAATAATTTACCCATTAATTTTGTTGTCAATTTCCATTCTGCACAGAAAATCATTTGAAATTTCTATTAGCATAAATGTTTCTAAAGATCTAATTTTTATTTGCTTAAGTCATGCCTTAAAACTTGATTAGAAATATTTTTCTTATTAAAATCTAGGCTGAGCCTGCCTCCTTACCGTACAATTTTAATATGTGCTTGAAATGCAAAATGTTGTATTCATTAGTGTCTGTTAGTTAGCTACAATCATGCCTACATGATGTCTCCCATTTGAATATTTCTTTACAGTCTCCTTATTCATTGCACATACATTACCTTTTCTGCTCCTCATAGTAAATTGGCGAGGTAGGCCTTACAAAGTAGGACCTCACTTTACAAACACAAAAAAAGAACACATCTCCCAGAGTTTAAGTAACTGGTTCAAGTTTATGTAGCTGGAACACAGATGCAGGACCACTCTGCTGTTTCTTCCTAAATAAATTCAATTAGCTTATTTGCGCAACACAAGATGATTCATTAGTTTGCTAATTGCTGTCTCTTCTGTGCTTCCCCTTGTTAACATGTATAATTATCCAGAAGGCCCTTTCTGATTCTCATTGGTTGAGCAAAGTACTGTACTATTTCCACTGGCAAGCAGAGGTAAATAGAAGAAGCCTTGGGCCATGGAATCATTGAGTCCTAACATCATATCACAGCTTCACTACTTACTAATCTACACCGGGGCATGAATTCATGCAAAGCCAGTTAACTGTCTGTCTCTGTGTTGTATCCATAAAGTTGGAGAAAAGAAAATCTGCCTCATGGCTAATAGGAAGATTCAATGGGATGATACAATGCTTAATATAAAGTAGAAATACAACAAATATCAGTTTTTCTCCCAAAACCAAAAATTATTTTATAGAATTTCTAGAAGCATAGATTCCAGTCAAGTTGGACAACTGTATATCCAATTTCTATAGGTAAAATTTTTATGTTACATCAACAACAGTCAACCATTACTGAAGTATTACTATATAAAGAGTGCGGGGGTACTTCCTGTCAATGTACAACAAGACCAGGGGAAGGAGAGAAGGGACAAAAAAATAAAAATAAAAAATAACTAACAACTGTAGAAAACTTGTGCTAGGTGCCCAATGAGTACCACAGCTGGTGGTGCTCCAGTCTAAGGATGCCAGTAATGTATAATTGTGTCTTCAAAGGCTCACTTGGAAATGATGAAAGCTGAAACATGGCCAACCCTGCCTTTCATAGCTCTGTGAAGCTGCAACCACTAAAGGTCTTTTGCCTGCAGACTCAGCTCTGCCCTATTTCAGAGGCAGGCAGTGTAATAGTTCAGATAAACCCCAACCCTTCTCTGCCAGTGGGTCTGGAATTGGCACTTCTTTCACTATGCCCTGAGCACTTCGGGCCCCTGTCTCGAAACCACAGCCTTCTCCCTTAAAATACAAACATGTTTGTCTAATTTGGCTTGACTCCTTGAAATTGCCACACTACACTTACATCAGGCACAAAGAAAGATAAATACTGAGTCCCCTGACATGCTTCACTGCATTATGCCTAAGCCACTTATCAAAGCACACTCCTCTCATTACATTTCCTCCTACCCATAGCCCTGCTGGACCTAGTCCTCATTTACAAACTCCTTCATTTCCAGCTCCACTACTCCCTTCCAATTTGAATTTCGAACCACTGTCTCCCTGGGTGAAACCTTGGCTATCTTTCAACCAGAGGTTAAACTCTCCTTTCTGCCCCTCTGACTTATAAATCATCTCTCTCACCCTACCTGACCTGAAAAAGCCCTGTCTCACCTTAAGCCATATGGGAGGTTTATCTATCTATGTGCAGCAACAGAAAAGCCAGGTTGTATCTGATTTACCCTTCAGTTTCCCTGCAGGGGCCAAATGTACGTGAAAGGCAACTTAAATGGAACCCTGATACATTATCCAGCTCTTATGAACTCTCTCCCTCAGGGGCCAAATCCAGTTCCCTCTAGTTCTTCCAACACCAATTTGAGCCTTGTTTTAGCCCAATGCAACCTCCCGGAGAGAATCCAACAGTCTTCAAGCACAGTTTCTGACTAGACACACCTTCTGTATTGCCAGCCACTCTGATGTGAGTGGTAGCAATGGAGGATGTGCTCTGAGTTTTTTCTGGCTCCACTGCATGTGACAGTGTTTCATTCTCTGGCCTCCTTGTGGTTAAGAGATCTTGTGACCAGTTCTGTTTAGTGAACTGTGAGAAGGAAGATTGTTATTTCTGGACCAAGTCTTTGATTGTCAGTGTGAGAATCCCCAGCGCTTTTGTTGCTCTTATACAACAACCAGCCACGTTCCAGATGGGGCCTTTTCCTCAGTCTGGGTGCTCACAGTGAGGATGGCTCTGAGCAGAGTCACCATTAACCCATGAACATGGAGCAGCACTGACATGAGCCTTTGTTGATGAAATCACTGAAGTTTTAAGTTTATTTCTTACCTCAGCATAATCTAGCCCATCCTAACTGTACTCCTCATAACTGGTACACCTCATATCATTAGATCCACCCTGATCTACATGCAGGCTAAATTTTCCATGAGCAGAGCAGCTGGCTGGATCTTGCTTGGTACAAATCTGTAGCCAAGTTAAAATCCCCTTGGTTCCAGCCCTGAACAACCCCAATGTGTTCCCTTTCCAGACTGGCATGTGTCAAGATCTCAATCTCACAAGAAACCAGGAGGGCACCCTCTTATTCTATTACAGGATTTCCCAAGAGAATGTGTATCAGTGGGAATGGTGTTTAGCTGCAAGCAATAATAACCATCTGACAGTGCCTTGGATGATAGGTGTTATTGCCTCGATAAGAAATACAGACAGGTAGTCATCAAGTGACATGTAAATTCAGCAATTCCATCAAAGAGTTAGTCAAGCCCTTTTTATCCTACTATGTCCTTGGCCTTGGAAGGCTGACTTGTGATTTCAGGTTTATTACTTCCTAGTCCAAGATGCTGTCACCTCTAGGGCCACCGTGTTTTCACATAACAGCATTCAGCTCATAAGAGGACCTTTTCTCTGTCCATCCTGTTTTTAATTAAGGAAGAGTGTCCTACCAGACTTCTCCTTAGGTCTCAATGGCCAGATTCTGCATTTCAGGCCCGCCACTAGACTGCTGAGACAAGAATGGCTTAGAGTGCTCATGATGTGTTCCCTGGGGGCCTAGGCATTTTGCTATTCCATTGAAATCGTGATTCTGTTGGAGAGAGAGGGGAATGACTGTGGTGTAAGCAGCCAGTAGCATTTCCAGAATAACAGTAAGTTTTAGCTTGAAAAAATAACTTTAGTTAACTAAGTTTGAGAAACCCTGAGTTAAATGGGGTTTACTGTGCCCTGTAGTTTAGTGGTGGAGCATGTAAGCCTAGGATGCATAAGCCTAGGATGCATACACACACCCACACCCACACACCCACACAAAGACAAGTTTTGTTACAAGTTTTATTAGATATTTTCAAATAATCTTGTAATATGCTCATATGCATTGTGAATCTCTTAGAAATAAGCTGTGAACATCTCCCGAACTTCATTCACCCAAAAAGTTTTTGTACAGAGCATTCTGTTGCACTTATAATAGAACCACCATAGAAATTTGGACTCAAAATGACAGAAAACTCTTAATGTTTTCACCTGTGTGGATGTTTTTCTTTCCTATTATCTGTGAATAAGAGATTCATTTAGCAAAGTAATGGCTACTATAAATAAAATTTGGTTGTTTTACCTAAAGTGAAACAATAATATTCATTATTATATCAATTATTATCTTATAAATTAATGTTTTAATTATCAATGTCTAAACTAGTATTAAAAAATAGACTCAAAAAGGACTTTTGGAAATCTGTTATAAAAAGTTTTCAATTAAATTAAATTGTAGTTTCAAAAACACCATGGGCAAAACTTCTGGGATAGTAAGTTTTGGATATTAATTCATATCCCATTTCTTTGTGATCTTTAAAATTTCAAATTTCCATGTATTCTAAGTTTTAAGTCCTTTCCATGCTCTGTTCAGGTAGGAAACTCCCTAGCCATGCACAGCAGCAACCTAAGGCTTTCACTGCCCCATGTCCCTGCCCTCCTTATGCATACCCAAGCCCTAAACCACCCATATATGCATACAACACAGACACCTTGACATATTGTCAGGTCTTTGACGAAAAGAGTGCAAAGCTCTTTCTTTGAGATAAAGCAAATATCAAAGGATAATATAGGTAACATTAGCAATATTGTGACTTATGGAGTTCCTCATACTAAATTTCATGAGATGGATAAAAGTGTTAATTTAAATTCCAACCTTGTATAAAAATTTTACTGTCATTCTTTTGACAATACACTTTTAAGATTTTCAGTATATTTAGTGGTTTTGAAATAAGTTTTTGCGTGTGGTACAAGATAAAAACTTGTTACAGTTAAAAAGGATTTGAAAAAATTCCATAGTTATTTTAACACCAAACATGTGTTTACTTTTTGTGCAAATGTGCAGTTTCCTTTTTGACATCTAAATACTAATTCTTAAGGTATAATTTCCAAAACATATGGTTTAACTGTTCTACACAGGTGCTCTATTGAACTGGAGAACACATTGTGCTTATATGTATTCAAGCATATGTCTCAACCCCACTCTTCTTATAACAAACACTTTGTAGACTTCCTGCTGTTTATGCCAGGAACATGTATTCGGCCTTGATATCACCTGCTCTTTTTAGTAGAAGGATTTACAAGGAAACTCTGGGAGGTTATAAAACCTACAGGAAATAACTGTAAATACAAAGCTCACTTTGTTTTAAAGGTGATTGAGTTAGTAAGGAAGTGGTTAAAAAATCTTTATGGCTGTAAGTGCAGAATGAGATAACAATGGGTTCCTTTTCATTCTTCTCTTACTATCTTACTCTTCCCAGAAACTTTCTGCAGTTATATGAAAATCTGACTCAGTATTTTAAAAATTATTATTTTGCATACCATACTTTAAGCACAGATCTTGTTTTCAACAATATGACAGTCCATGTACCAGAGAGAATAACTAATAATAATCATTACTAATTTTGTATAGTTACCAGGGCAGGCTCTGGTCTTAATCTATATTCCATTTTGTCTTTCCTAGAAATTTCAATGGTCAATACTGTTATCTTCATTTTATAGATGAAGAAAATGAAGCACAGAGAGCTTATATTACTTACTTATATCTATTTGAAGTTCTTAACCATTATTTTGTACCCACTAACAGCAACAATTTTAAGAACCACTTACGAGAATGCAAATTATGTTCCAGGAGCCTTCATTGTCTCACTTCATCTTCATAACCCTAAGAGTAAATAATATCCCTGTTCTATACATGAGAAAACCAAGGTTCCAAGACATTGAATAACTCAGTCCAAGTCACATGCTGGTGAGTGACACTAAATAACATCCCATATGTATCACAAGATATGTTGGACTGAACTGCAGCTGAGGTTTATAAAATATTAGTGACAGGAGACAGACATTGCCCTCATTTGAACTACATGATGGTAGTGTCTGATGACTAGAAGAGGAAAAGGTCGAAACCTCATGAAGAAAAAAGCAAACCACAAAGGATCGTTTTAAGATACAGCCCCCCTTGACCCTTTGAAACAGCTTACAAAGAGTGAGGACTTACCACTGGAGGGGGCTATGTTCTTAATTCTTTACACTTAGTAACAAGCAGCACTGTTAGAAAGGAGCACACTTTTCCTGTAAAAAGCCAGATGGCCATTATTTTGGTGTTGCATGTCACAAGGTCTCTGTCACTACTGCTCAACTTCGCCACTGTAACATATAAGCAGCAGCAGGCAATATGTAAATGAACAGGCACATCTGTACCTATGAGAGCCTGGGAGAGCTCTTCCTTGTCAACCTTCACTGTCAGTCAGGACACAGCCTTCCTCTACACTTATGCCAAGGCATCAGGTACCTCCTGGAGCCTCCATTCCATTGCAAATATGTATCCTGAACAGCTTCTTCATTCTCCCTGACTTGAACTGAATCCTAACTCACTCTTGGCCAAAGACTTTCCATCATTCACTCACCCACTCAATAGACAACAATATATCAAGTGGGAACTTCATCAGTAATAACTAACCTTGCGCTTGGTGGGTATGTTTTACATGTATTAAGCCCTCTGACTCTTGTTTTCCTTTATGGGTCAGAAAACTGAGACCCAGTGCTTAAGAAACATTGCAGTAACATCTCCTAAGTGGCAGAGCCAGGAATGCATCCAGGCTCCAGAACCAAGTTTTATCTCCCATATGTCACTGTTCTATAAATGGATATACAGTAGTGACCACTAGAGAGATCATTCCTACTGATGGAAGAATATGTTTTCAAATTTTCATATTGCGATAATTTTAGTTTTGCAGAAGAGCTTCAAATGGTACAGAATTCCCATATCCTCAGCTTTTCCCAATGATAACATCTCATACAACTATACAATATTTATTAATACTAAGAAATTAACATTGGTACAATATTACTAACTAAGTAAGCTACACATTCTAATAGAATTTCAACACATTATCCACTATTGTTATTTTTATGTTCTAGGAGCCAATGCAGGGCACAACATGGCATCAAAGCATGTCTCAATGTCCCAGTTAATAAATGGGCAAAGGAACTGAGCAGACACTTCACAGAAGAAGAAATATGATGATCAAAGAATATATGAAAAAATGTTTAACATCTCTAGCAACTAGAGAAATGCAAATTAAAACTACATTGAGGTTCCATCTCACTCCAGTCAGAATAGCAATTATCAAGAGTACAAATAATGGGGCTGGGGTTGTGGCTCAGTGGTAAAGACCTTGCCTCAATGTATGAACTTGACACTTTGAAAAAGCATTGATGTATTTTGTAGAAAATCCCTCAAGTTGTTTTTTTATTTTATTTTACTTCTTGTTTTTAGATATACATGACAGCAGAATGTATTCTGGCATATTATACATACATAGGGTATATCTTATTCTAATTAGGATTCTATTCTTGTGGTTGTACATGATGTGGAGTTACTTTGGATATGTATTCAAATGCAAGAGTAGGAAAGTTATGTCTGATTAATTCTTCTGTCCTTCATATTCCCCTCCCCATCCCTTCCCTCCTTTCCCTTTGTCTATTCCAATGGACTTTTATTTTTCCCCTTCCCACTCTCTCTTGTTGTGGGTTAGCATCCACGTATCTGAGAAAACATTCAGCCTTTGGTTTTTTGGGAATGGCTTATTTCACTTAGCATATTTTCCAGTTCCATCCATTTATCAGCATAGTTCCATCTTTCTTTATGGTTGAGTAGCATTCCATTGTGCATATGTACCACATTTTCTTGATCCATTCATCTGTTGAAGAACACTTAGATTGGTCCCACAGTTTGGCTATTGTGAATTGAGCTGCTATAAACATTGATGTGGCTGCACCACTGTAGTATGCTGATTTTAAGTCCTTTGGACATAAATTGAGGAGTGAGATAACTGGATCAAATGGTGGTTCCATTCCAAGTTTTCTAAAGAATCTCCATACTGCTTTCCATAGTGGTTGCACCAATTTTCAGTTCCATCAGTCTTTCTCACCACAATCTTGCTAATATTTATCATTATTTGTGTTCTTTTTTTTTTCTTTTTAAAATATTTTCAGTTTAGAGAGACACAATACCTTTATTTATTTATTTTTATGTGCTGCTGAGGATCGAACCCAATGCCTCATACATGTGAAGCAAGGGCTCCACCACTGAGCCACAACCCCAGCCCCGTTATTTGTACTCTTGATAATTGCTATTCTGACTGGAGTGAGAGGGAACCTCAATGTAGTTTTAATTTGCATTTCTCTAGTTGCTAGAGATGTTGAACATTTTTTTCATATATTCTTTGACCATTCATATTTCTTCTTCTGTGAAGTGTGTATTCAGTTCCTTTACCCATTTATTGAATGGGTTGTTTTTTTGGTGTTACTTTTTTTGAGTTCGTTGTGTATCCTGGAGATTAATGCTCTATCTGAGGTGCATGTGGTAAAGATTTTCTCCCATTATGTAGTCTCTCTGTTCACATTCTTGATTGTTTCCTTTGCAATGAAGAAGCTTTATAGTTTGATACCATCCTATTTATTGATTCTTGATTTTACTTCTTGCACTTTGGAAGTCTTATTGAGGAAGCTGGTTCCTAAACTGACATGATGGAGAATTGGGCCTACTTTTTCTTCTGGCAGATGCAGGGGTTTTAGTCTAATACCTAGATCTTTGGTTCACTTTGAGCTGAGTTTTGCGCAGGGTGAGAGATAAGGATTAAATTTCATTTATTACGTATGAATTCCAGTTTTCCCAGCATTTATTGAAGAGGCTATCTTTTCTTTAATGTGTGTTTTTGGTGCCTTTGTCTACTATGAGGTAACTGTTTTTATGTGGTTTTATACCTGTGTCTTCTATTCTATTTCATTGGTCTTCATGTCTGCTCTTGTGCCAATATCATGTTACTAGAGCTTTAAAGTAAAATTTAAGGCCTGGTATTATGATGCCTCCTGCATCATCAAGTTGGTTTTATTTAATGTGTTTCCATAATTAGACTGGACCCATGGATTTGGGGATGAAGAGCAAACAGACGAAGTGTCCTTCTCATCACATCACATCAAGGATGCAGGCTTTAAACAAGTCATCAGGTGGAGGTAGAAATTTATCATTTCTCTGCTAGATTTCTCTGCTGCAAAGTGACTATTTTTCACCTTTCAGATTCTATTAGAAGTGAGTACTAAGTCCAGCCCACACTCAAAATGATGGGAATTAAACTCTACCTCCTGGAGGAGGAAGTAACTACATTTACCACTTAAAATTCTGCAGGGAACATTTGTCCTTTATTTCCCATTTGTTTTCTTGATCATTTACATCAGTATGAATTCATGGAAGTTTGTTTTATTCTTTAGGTTATAATCCAGTGGTTGCTATTTATTTTTCTACACAAATTGTTCCAAATTTGGTCATTGGGAGGATTTTCAGGTTAACTATCATGTTCTTTCCACATTTTCATTTTGTTTAAGCCCTTCCCTCCATCTTTCTGTCATTACCACCTGCTCTAGGCTCAGCTTGTGTTTTTCTGCCCTAGCCCCCAAATCAGCCACTATTCTTTTGTGGAAGAATAGTGTTAGAAATCAAGATTTCAGGGCAAAACATGCTTTAAGTCCTTTCAGGGGAGCAGCCCTGCCCACACTCCCACTATTCAAGAAGCATCCTGGTGGCCTCACCTACTCATCTTTGGCCCTGAAAGCAGCCAGGAATCCCCACCCATTCTCTTGCTGCCCCAGAAACACTAATGTGGCCCACCTACCCACTCCTGGACCCAGAAAATAGCCAGGAAACCCTGCACCTTTATCTCCAGGAAGTAGTCAGCAAACATCCCTAAATAGTTCAGCCTGCACAGACCCAGTTGAGCAGAATTTCCTGAGTGACCCTGTCCATGGAAACTTCCTAAGAAGCAATCAGTTAGTCCTAGTCATGTGCCTACAAAAAAAAGAAGCAGTTGAGCAGCCTGTTCTCAGAAGCTCAGCCTACTGAGGACATGAGAAGCAAACTCAGCTCAGCCCATTTACTCATAGTCCTAGGAAGCAGATGGACTGACCCCTGAATAAGTAGCCCACCAAAGGTCTTGTGAAGTCACTATACAGCCCTTAGTGACAGAAGCACCACCTGGGTTCACTTGTGTGTTCTCGTCCCTGTATGGCCTTTAGGCACTCACAGGCTTCCACCTCAATTCTTGGCATACTAATGGGATCAGGTGGAGTAAAGCACGTGACCTGTGGAGACTGATGGGTACTGATGGAAACTGATGGGTACCCCGCTAGGTGCACTTCATCCATAGCCAATGAACCTGCCCTATCTATGGGAGTTTCTTTCTAGCTGGTAGCGCAGTCCCTCGACTTCTATGGTATAGGCCACTGAGATACCACAGATATTACCAATATTGATTATAGATGAAGAAGCTACATAGTTACTACACTGAAGTGCCTACTTGGAACCCAAACCAATGCAGCATATTCAATTCACACTCTAGGACACATCACCAGCTGAAAGTCTTTTAATATGAAAAACACTCTATCAAATTTGTGGAGGCAGCTGGCCCCACCAGGTTGCTCAAATACCAACATAGGGATGTAAGAAGCATGAAAAAACAAGACAACACAACCCCTCCAAAGGAACAAAATAACTGTCTAACAAAAGACATCAAAGAAAAAAAAAGGAAATCAACAAATTGCCTGACAAATAATTCAAAAGAATGATTAAGTTAATTTAATGAGAATATAGATAGACAATTCAATGTCATTAGAAGACATTTCATGTTATGAATGAGGAATTCAACAAAGAAAGATCATGAAGAAGAGTCGAGAAATTCTAAAGCTAAAAGCTCAATAATTAAAAGTAAAAATACAGTGAAGAGCCTCAGTAGCAGAATTGATTAGGCAGAAGAATTTGAGCCTGAAAATGAGTCTTTTGAATTAATTCTGTCAGATTTAAATGAGAGAGAGAATGAAGAAAAGGAAAAGAAATTATAAGAAGAAAGAAAGCCTTCCAGACTTACAGGGACACCATTAAGAGGGCAAAATTAGCATTAATGATATTTAAAGAGAAGAGAAGAAAAAAGGCACAGAAAACTATCCAACAAAATAATTGCTGAAAACTCAAAATCTTGGAAAACTATATGCCTCCAGATTCAGGAAGTTCAAAGTACACCAAATAGATTCAATCAGAAAAGATCATCTCCAAGTCATATTATAGTCAAACTGGTAAAAGACATACAGAATTCTGAAAACAAGAAGAGAAAAGCATCAAGTCACTTATTATGGAATCTCCATTAGACTAACAGCAGACTATTTAGCAAAAAGTTTATAGACCAGGAAAGAATAAGATGATATATTTAAAATCCTGAAAGAAAACAAATTGCCAACCAATAAAAGTAAACCTAGCAAAGCTATACTTAAGAAATGAAGAAGAAATAAGAACTTTCCGGACATGGAAAATCAAAGGGAATTTATCACCATCAGACTGTCCTGACAAGAAATGCTTAAGGGATTAAGCAAAGGGATGACACAGTCATCACTAAAACATGCAAAAATATAAAACTCAACAGTAAGACAGATATGTAAAGGAGACATATAAGAGAAACAAATCCTAGCAATCACCAAGAAAAATCACCAAGTCACACAAATGAGCAAGAAGAGAGGAAGAAACAAGGGATATACAAAACGACCAGAAAAATATTAGCATTTAGATGTTTTAAAGGAGTATGCCTTTACTTATCAATAACCTTATGTGTAACTACATTAAATCCCAGACTGAATGGATTGAAAAGAAATTAAAAAGCTAGATCCAATGATATGCTGTCTACAAGAAACTCACTTCATCAGGAATGCACATATCAATTGAAAGTGAAGGGATAGAAAAAAAATACACCTGCAAATGGAAAACAAAAGTATAACTTTACTTACATCAGATAAAATAGACTTTTTAAAAAGTTGTAAAAAGAAAGGAGGTATGCAATGATGGAAGAATCAATTCCAAAAGAGAAAATATAAATTGTAAATGTATATGCTCCCAATTCTGGAGTACCCATTAATATTATATATATATACATATATATATATATAATAGTAGATTTCAAAGGAGAGATAGACTCTGATATAATAATAATAGTTGGATACTTCAACTCCCCCATTTTAATGGACAGATCATATAGACAAAAACTTCAACAAAAATCATCAGTGTTAAACTATACTATAGATCAAATGAACCTAATAGATATTTTCAAAACAATTTGTCCAACAGCTAAAGAATATAAATTCTTTTTATCAGTGTAGGGAATATTCTCTGGTATAGATGTTAGTCTACAAAACAAGTCTCAAAGAATTAAAAAAATTAAAATCACAGCATCTTCTCTGACAACCCTAATCTTCTCTGACAACAATGAAATCAAAATAAAATAAACAATAGAGGAAGGAAATGGAAAGGGATGGAAGAGGGGAAGGATAGGGAATTACTAGTGAATGAAATCTACATAATTATGCTATGTCCATATACAAATATAATAGAATAAATCATATATGTATAATAAGTAGATGATAATGTGCTAAGTAAAATAATGACAAAATGATAACAGAAGAGAGATTGGGAGACTAGAGTTAGTGGATCAAGGGGAGAAAGGAAGGAAGAAAGAAGGAAAGTCTTGAGGAAAGCGTGATTAAATTCTTATATGTATATATGAATATTACATAACAAATCCCACTATCATGTATAATTATAATGCACCAATAAAAAAAAATCTAAAACAAAAAAATTAAATGAGCACATGCAAATTAAAACAGCATTCTCTTGAAGGATCAATGGGTCAATGAAGAAAGCAAAAGGAAAGTTTAAAATTTCTTGAAATAAATGAAAATGAAATCACAACATACCCAAACATATGGGATAGAGCAAAAGCAGTACTATGAGGTACTATGGCAATAGCATGAACATTAAATGTAGAAAAATTTTCAGATAGAAAACAATGCTGCACTTGAAAAACTAGAAAAACAAGAGCAAAACTAAACCCAAATTGGTAAAAAGAAATAACAACAGAAAAAAAAAAACAAAACAGAACCTAAAAGCAAAAACAAAAGAAATGAAAAGTTGTTTTTTTTTTTTTTAAAGATAAACAAAATGGACAAACTTTTAGCTAGATAAGCCAAGAAAAAGATGGAAAACCCAAATAAATAAAGTTAGAGATGAAAAAGGGGACATTACAACTGATACCATGGAAATGTAAAGGATCATTAGGGAGTATTATGAATAACTGTATGCCAAAATATTGAAAAAACTAAAGAAATAAATACAATTGTGGACACATATAAAGCCCAACAAAGTTTAAACCATTAGGACATAGAAAACCTGAACAGACCATAACAAGCAACAAGATTGAATTGAATCAGTAATAAAAATTCTCCTAACATAGAAAAGCCCATGAACCAGATAATTTTTGCTATTGATTTTCAATCAAACTTTGAAATGAATTCCCATTCATTTCAAACCATTCCAAAGTATTAGAAGGGAAGTAACCTTCCAAGTCTTCTGTGAGGCCAGCATTGCCCTGATTCCAAAGAACAAGGACACCGCAAAAAAAATCAACAGATGCTATCCTTGAAAATGTAGATGGATAAATTGTCTCCCAAAATATTAGCAAATTGAGTCCATCAGTAAATAAAAAATAGATCAAGTGGAATTTATTCCAGGAACTCAAGGATGGTTCCACATATGTAAACCTATAAGCCAAATACATCACAGCAGAAAGAAGGATAGAAGCACACGATTATGATGCAGGAAAGTCATTCAACAATATTCAACATCTCTTCATGAGAAGAAATTAGGATACAAGGAATGTACCTCAACATGATGAGGACCAAATTTAACAAACCTAAAGCCTATATCATACTGAATGGGGAAAAGCTGAGATAATTTCCTTTAAAATCAGGAACATGACAAGAATGTCTGCTTTTACCACCCCTATTCAATAGTAGTAGAAATCTTAGAGAAATAATACGAGAAACAAATAAATGGCATCCAAATGGCATTCAAATTATACCTGTTTGTAGATAACATGATTTTATATAAATAAAATTCTAAAGACCCCACCAAAAGGTTGCTAGAATTGATAAATGAATTAAGAATGTAAAATACAAAATCGGTATGTAATAAAAGTAGCTTTTGCTAGGCATGATGGCACATACCTGTAATCCCAGCAGCTGGGGAGGCTGATGCAGGAGGATTGCAAGTTCAAAAGCAAGCCTCAGCAACCTAGTGAGGCTCTCAGAAACTTAGCAAGTCTCAAAATTAAAATATAAAAAGGGCTGGGGATGCGGTTTAATGGCTAAGTGCCCTGGGTTCAATCCCCTTTACTTCCCCCCTCAAAAAAAAAAAAAAAAAAAAAAAAAAGAATTGTAGCTTTTTTATACACCAACAATGAAATTACTGAAAAAGAAATTAAGAAAGCAATCCTATTCATAATAGCTACAAAAATAAATACCTATGGATTGAACCAAGGAAATGAATTATCTATGCAATGAAAATAACAAAACACCATTTATGTACAACTAATTAGAACAAATAAAATTTTAAAAATTAAAAATAAAAAAACACCACTGATTAGAGGAATTGAAGAGAACACACAAAATGGAACAGTATCTCATGTTCATGGATTAGAAAAATTAATATCGTTAAGTGTTCATACTACCCAAAGTGCTCTACAGATTCAAGGTTATCCCCATCAAAATACCAATGACGTTCTTCACAAAAATAGAAAAAAGCACTCTTAAAATTTGATTAAAAACACAAAAGATCCTGAGTAGTCAAAGAAATTCTGAGCAAAAAGAACCAAGCTCGAGGCATTATAATATCTGGATTCAAAACATACTACAAAGCAACAGTAACCAAAACATCATGGTATTGATATAAAACAAATACACAGACCAATGAAACAGAATAGAAAACTCATAGATAAATTCATGTATTTACGGCCAAATAATTTTCAACAAAGGCATCAGGAACATAAATTGAAGGAAAGAGATGGAGATTCTCATTATTAAATGTTGTAGGGAAAACTGGATATTCATACACAGAAGAAAGAAACTAGACCCTCTACCCCTTATCACATGTAAAACTCAACTAAAAAATGCACTTAAATGTAAAACCTGAAAGTGTGAAATTATATGGGCAATACTTCAGGATACTAGTCTAGGCAAATTTTTTTCAAAACGACATCAAAAGTACAGTCAACAAAAGCAAAAATTGGCAAATGGAATTATATCAAACTAGGAAGATTTTGTTGAAAAATGAAAATAAGCAACAGAGTGTAGAGAAAAACCTATGAAGTAGGAGCAAATATTTGTAAAATATTTATCCAACTAGAGAGTCATTTTCAGAATATTAAGGAACTCAACTCAACATCAAAAACCAAAGCAAAAAAATTTTAAAAATAAGCAATCCAATTAGGAAAATGAGTGAATGACCTGAATAGACATTTCTCAAAAGAGGATATACAAATAACCAACATGTATATGAAAAGATGCTCAGTATCACTAATTATCAGGGAAATGCAAATCAAAACCACAATGAGTTATCATCTCACCCCAGTTAGCATGGCTATTTGTCAAAAAAAACAAAAAGAATAGCAAATGCTGGTGATGATGCAGACATAGAACTGTTGATGAGATTATAAATTAGTGCAGCCATTGTGGAAAACAATATGGAGGTTATTCAAAAAAACTAGAAAAGAACTGTCACATGATCCAGCAATCTCATTACTGGGTTTCTATCAAAGGAATTGAAAATTAGCATGTAGAAGAGACATCTGCACTCTAATTTTATTGCAGAAGCACTATTCACAACAGCCAAGATAGAAATCAACCTACATGTCCACCAACAAATGAGAGATCAAGAAAATGTGATATATATATATATATAATATATATATATATATATATATATAATGGCAGAACAAGCCATAAAAAATGAAATTCTGTCAGTTGTAGCAACATGGATGGAACTGGAGGATGCTGTGTTAAGTGAAATAAGTCAGGCACAGACTATTGCCACATGTTCTCACTTACATGGGGACACTAAAATGTTGATCTCAAAAAGAGGAGAGGATAGTAGTTACTAGAACCTGGAAAGGATGCGGGGAAGAGAAGAATGGAGACAGGATGATTAATGGGTACAAGGGTGCAGTTAGATAGGACACGTAACTTCTAATGTCCTGCAGCACAATAGGATAACTATGGCTGACAACAATTATTTGAATATTTCAAAATAACTAGTAAAGAGAATTTTGAATATTCCCAGTTCAAAGAAATGATATATATTAATTTCAATTACCTTGATGTGATCATTACACATTGTATTCATGTACACTGTACTCCATAAATATATACGATCACTGTGTTGATTAAAATAAAAATATGTATCTAAAATTAGTTTTCTTTCACTGATTTGTTGCTTTTAGAGTGTACTAGAACTGTTTTATTGTACTTTTATTTTTATTGTAAGGCAATTGAGGATCTTTTTGAAATGAGGACAGTTATATATTTCATAAAAAGTAACAAAGAAATAAGACCATCAGACCTACCACTCCGTGAAGGAATTTTCTCTTCAGCGCACCGATAACAGTCCCAGCATGAGGACTCCAATAACATGGAGCTCCTCAGGTGGTTCTGTTTTTCTGAATTGCTCTAATGACGGTAAAGTTTTTAAATGTTTATTGATTGTTGGACCAAATGCATAAACAATGATCTGTTGTTCTTGTTAAATAATGAGGCAATGGTTATTTTAAAGTGTTTATAGTGTCTTGTGCAATAATCTAGAGGTTTACTAAGTGCAAAGCACATTAAGAGAGCAATTTGTTCATTAAAAGCATGGATTTTTTTGAAAGCATGGACTAAATATAACTATAAAAATGAAAATAGAAGGTTTTATATCATCTGCAGAGCAGCACTGTTAGAATGCAATAAAGACAAATAATTATCCCCCAGAGGAACATGTTACAACCATTGCTTAATTATGGTTTATTTTTCCTTGACTCTCATGGTAATTATTCACTCATTCGTACTAAGAGATGATGACAGCTTGCTAACAGCATGGTTGCCTTTGTTCCACACACCCCGTGCTTTCCTCTCATTTTAGCCCTAAGACAAATTATTCAAATATTTGCAGGTCCTAAGTTTATTTTTAATGGTGTACATGTCTATTTAGGTTTATGACTCTCTAATTGAAAAAAATTAGGCATTTTCATTTTGATATTTTAGAAATATATTGAGTGCTATTTAAAATGTTAAGGAATTCTCAGTCTTTCTACCATACATAAATTTAAGTTTGGAAGTAAAGCCAGAATAGCTTTGGGACTTGGGGTCATAAGACTTGAGTTTGAAAGGCACATACTAACTGTGTGTGAACTTATACAAAATAATTAATCCCTCTGGGCCCTCTTCATTTTTAAGGTAAAATCAGTGGTAATCACTATTCTACCCAAATCACCGTGTTGTTCTAAGGTTCAAATGAAATAATGGCTTTACACACCATAAAATTCTTGTCAGATATCAATCATAGCATATGTTTTCATTCATTCAAAAACTTTCACCAAACACATATTATGTGCTGGGCACTGTGAGAGATGTATAAATGTTCGATTAGAAGATTATGATAATGATGGCAGCAATGTTTCTCAGGTATAAAATGTACACAATATTATGTTGGTGTAACAATATCAGAGTGCTATAATGGAGCTATGCTGCTTCCACCAAGTAAACCTTTCAAAATTTTTTTTTTATTGTAAACAAATGGGATACATGTTGTTTCTCTGTTTGTACATGGCGTAAAGGCATACCATTTGTGTAATCATAAATTTACATAGAGCAATGTTGTTTGATTCATTCTGTTATTTTTTCCCTTCCCCCCACCCCTCCCACCCCTCTTTACCCTCTATACAGTAGTTCCTTCCTCCATACTTGCCCCCCTCCCTAACCCTAACTCTAACCCTTCCCTCCCCCCCATTATGTGTCATCCTCCACTTATCAGCGATATCATTCGTCCTTTGGCTTTTTGAGATCGGCCTATCTCACTTAGCATGATATTCTCCAATTTCATCCATTTGCCTGCAAATGTCATAATTTTATCATTCTTTATGGCTGAGTAATATTCCATTGTATATATATACCACAGTTTCTTTATCCATCATCAATTGAAGGGCATCTAGGTTGGTTCCACAGTCTGGCTATTGTGAATTGAGCAGCTATGAACATTGATGTGGCTGTATCTCTGTAGTATGCAGATTTTAAGTCCTTTGGGTATAGGCCAAGGAGTGGGATAGCTGGGTCAAATGGTGGTTCCATTCCAAGTTTTCTAAGGAATCTCCACACTGCTTTCCAGAGTGGCTGCACTAATTTGCAGCCCCACCAGCAGTGTATGAGTGTACCTTACTCCCCACATCCTCGCCAACACCTGTTGTTGCTCGTATTCTTGATAATCGCCATTCTAATTGGGGTGAGATGGAATCTTAGGGTGGTTTTGATTTGCATTTCTCTTATTACTAGAGATGTTGAACATTTTTCCATTGTTTGTTGATTGCTTGTAGATCTTCTTCTGTGAAGTGTCTATCATTTCCTTAGCCCATTTGTTGACTGGACTATTTGAATTCTTGGAGTAGAGTTTTTTGAGTTTCTTTATAGATTCTGGAGATTAGTGCTCTATCTGAAGTATGATTGGCAAAGATATTCTCCCACTCTGTAGGCTCTTTCTTTGCATTGCTGATAGTTTCCTTTGCTGAGAGAAAGCTTTTTAGTTGAATCTATCCCAGTGGTTGATTCTAGCTTTTATTTCTTGTGCTATGGGAGTCCTGTTAAGGAAGTCTGGTCCTAGACCAACAAGGTGAAGATTTGGACCTTCTTTTTCTTCTATAATCTGCAGGGTCTCTGGTCTGATTCCGAGGTCCTTAATCCATTTTGAGTTTAGTTTCGTGCATGGTGAGAGATATGGGTTTAGTTTCATTCTGTTGCATATGGATTTCCAATTCTCCCAGCACCATTTGTTGAAGAGGCTATCTTTTCTCCATTGCATATTTTTGGCCCCTTTGTCTAGTATGAGAAAATTGTATTTATTTGGGTTTGTGTCCGTGTCCTCTATTCTGTACCATTGATCTACCTTTCTATTTTGGTACCAATACCATGCCGTTTTTGTTACTATTGCTTTGTAGTAGAGTTGAAGATCTGGTATTGCAATACCCCCTGTTTCACTCTTCCTGCTAAGGATTGCTTTAGCTATTCTGGGTTTCTTATTCTTCCAGATGAATTTCATAATTGCTTGCTCTATTTCTGTAAGGTACACAATTGGGATTTTAATTCGAATTGCATTGAATTTGTATAGCACGTTAGGTAGTATGGCCATTTTGACAATATTAATTCTTCCTATCCAAGAACATGGAAGATCTTTCCATCTTCTAAGGTGTTCTTTAATTTCTTTCTTTAGTGTTGTATAGTTCTCATTGTAGAGGTCTTTCACCTCTTTTGTGAGATTGATTCCCAAGTATTTTATTTTTTTCGAGGCTATTGTGAATGGGGTAGTTTTCCTAATTTCTCTTTCTGAAGATTCATCACTTATATATAAAAAGGCACTGGATTTATGGGCATTGATCTTGTAACCTGCTACTTTACTGAAATCACTTATGAGTTCTAAGAGTTTTCTGGTGGAATTTCCAGGTTCCTCTAAATATATAATCATGTCATCAGCGAACAGGGATAGTTTGAGTTCTTCTTTTCCAATTCGTATCCCTTTAATTTCTTTGGTTTGTCTAATTGCTCTGGCCAGAGTCTCAAGAACGATGTTGAATGGAAGTGGTGAAAGAGGGCATCCCTGCCTTGTTCCAGTTTTTAGGGGGAATGCTTTCAGTTTTTCACCATTTAGAATGATATTAGCCATGGGCTTAGCATAAATGGCCTTTACAATGTTAAGGAATGTTCCCACTATCCCTATTTTTTCTAGTGTTTTGAGCATGAAGGGGTGCTGTATTTTATCAAATGCTTTTTCTGCATCTATTGAAATAATCATGTGATTCTTGACTTTAATTAGTCTATTAATATGGTGAATTACGTTTATTGATTTCCTGATGTTGAACCAACCTTGCATCCCTGGGATGAAACCCACTTGATCATGGTGCACTATCTTTTTAATATGTTTTTGTATGCGATTTGCTAAAATTTTGTTGAGAATTTTTGCGTCGATGTTCATTAAGGATATTGGTCTGAAATTTTCTTTCCTTGATGAGTCTCTGTCTGGTTTAGGTATCAGTGTGATATTGGCTTCATAGAATGAGTTTGGGAGGGTTCCCTCCTCTTCTATTTTATGGAATACTTTGAGAAGTATTGGAATGAGCTCTTCCTTAAAGGTTTTGTAGAACTCGGCTGAGAACCCATCTGGTCCCGGACTTTTCTTTGTTGGTAGGCTTTTGATGACTTCTTCTATTTCAGTACTTGAAATTGGTCTATTTAAATTGTTTATGTCCTCCTCATTCAGTTTAGGCAATTCATATGTCTCTAGAAACCTGTTGATGTCTTCGAAATTTTCTATTTTGTTGGAGTATAGATTTTCAAAATAGCTTCTAATTATGTTTTGTATTTCCATCCTGTCTGTTGTGATATTTCCTTGTTCATTCCGAATTTTAGTGATTTGGGTTTTCTCTCGTCTTCTCTTTGTTAGTGTGGCTAAAGGTTTATCAATTTTGTTTATTTTTTCGAAGAACCAACTATTTATTTTGTCAATTTTTTGTATTGTTTCTTTTGTTTGAATTTCATTGATTTCAGCTCTGAGTTTAACTATTTCCTGTCTTCTACTACTTTTGGTGCTGTTCTGTTCTTCTTTTTCTAGGGCTTTGAGCTGTAGTGTTAGGTGTTTATTTGTTGAGTTTTACTTCTTTTATTAAATGCGCTCCATGAAATAAATTTCCCTCTAAGTACTGCTTTCATAGTGTCCCAGAGATTTTGATATGATGTTTCTTTGTTCTCATTTACCTCTAAGAATTTTTTAATTTCCTTCCTAATATCTTCTGTTATCCATTCATCATATAATAGCATATTGTTTAATCTCCAGATGTTGGAATAGTTTCTGTGTTTTACTCTTTCATTTACTTCTAACTTCAATCCATTATGATGTGATAGAATACATGCTAGTGTCTCTATCTTCTTGTATTTGCTAACATTAGCTTTGTGGCATAATATATGGTCTATTTTAGAGAAGGATTCATGTGCTGCTGAGAAGAAAGTGTATTCACTCTTGGTTGGATGGTATATTCTATAAATGTCCGATAAGTCTAAATTATTGATTGTGTTATTGAGATCTATGGTTTCTTTGTTCAATTTTTGTCTGGAAGATCTGTCCAGTGGTGAGAGCGGCGTGTTAAAATCACCTAGTATTATTGTGTTGTGGTCTATTTGGTTTCTGAAATTGAGAAGGATTTGTTTGACATACATAGATGAGCCACTGTTTGGGGCATAGATGTTTATGATTGTTATATCTTGCTGATTTATGCTTCCCTTAAGCAGTATGAAATGACCTTCTTTATCCCTTCTGACTAACTTTGGCTTGAAGTCCACATTATCGGAAATGAGGATGGATACTCCAGCTTTTTTGCTGAGTCCATGTGCATGGTATGTTTTTCCCCATCCTTTCACCTTTAATCTATGGGTATCTTTTTCTATGAGGTGAGTCTCTTGCAGGCAACATATTGTTGGATCTTTCTTTTTAATCCAGTCTGCCAGTCTATGTCTTTTGATTGATGAATTCAGGCCATTAACATTCAGGGTTATTATAGAGAAATGATTTGGTTTCCCGGTCATTTGGTTCATTTTTAAAATTTTGTTTATTTATTTGTTTGACACATCTTGTTTCCTCCTTTATTTGACAATTCCTTTAGGATAATTCCTCCCTTTGCTGATTTGCTTCTTTAAACCTTTCAAATTTATGTTTTGGAAATGATAAACTTATTCTAATTTTGTAGTAGATATTATATACCAAATGTTAATTTTAAATGATGGAACTGAAACTCTGGGTTTGAAAATAAGACACAATTTATGACTTTACCACTTCTAGACAGAAAAGCCAGAGGATGCTGGTTAGTTTTGTTTTCAAACTGGTGGATACTATCAGGCTTTGTATTTTATGTTCAGTGCTGTTTCTGATCAACTCTTCCTATTTGGACTGACTGTGGGCCCAGATGAAGTTTCAGCACAAATTGCCATGGGAAAGTCTCCTGAGAGCTTCTATTTTTTTTTTCCAAGAGTTTATTTCAGAGAAATTGAAAGAGTGGTAAGGACTCCAAGAGCAAGGGAAATGTGAGCTGTGATTACAACAAGAAATTGTAATTACTATTGGGGCCCCAACAGACAACTGGATAATAGACTGAGTTCAGTGATTCAACAAATACTTACGAACATTCACCATGAACAATGAACTGAGCTAGCAGCAGGGAATACAGTAATGGATACTGGCCTGATACTCCTTCCATGGAGCTTAGAGAAGAGTTTGGAAAAACTCAGAGGACTCTTCTAAGTAGAGAGAAAACAACACTTGGGAGGGCTCTGGACATGAGAAGGTATGTATCATGCCTTTAAATTACTCTTAAAGCAAAGAGGACACAGAGGTGATATGTCCTATATAACTTTTTATCCCTCACAATCTTTGACATTAGGTTGTCCACACAGAGAAAAACATCAGAATTTTTTGGGGGGTGCTGGGTACTGGTTTACCACTGAGCTATATCCCCAGTCCTTTTTTTTTTTTTTTTTTTTTTTTCAAGACAGAGTCTCTAAGTTGCTGAGGGTCTTGCTAAGTTGTAGAGCCTGGCTGAACTCGCAATCCTCCAGCCTCAGCCCCTCACACTGCTGAAATTATAGGCATGCATCACAATGCATAGCCACATATTTTTGAATCCATAAAAAATGATGAATATCAATGACCCTGGCACCGCTGAACTAACTGGCTTTCCTAGAGCTTGTCTGGCTTGGGATGCCAAAACATTAATACCTTCATTGGGAATGTGAATCATATTAGCTATAGAGAATGATATGGAAATATAACGAGGTGACATGTGGGAAGGCAATTTTTAAAATGTGAAAACGTCATCAAATATTCATTGTTCATCTCTGAGATAATTGGAGGAGCGGAAAGAATGTGGAAAAGAATCATGCCCAGGAAGACTCTAAATCAGAGAGGAGCAGAATCCTGGACATTTTCTTTAATTCTTATCTTGTCACAGAACAGGATGTTTCTGAGGCAAAAATAGTTGTATCTGTGTCAATGTCAGAGTCTCATAAACTCAGCTTAGGGGAAGAAGAGAAAGTGCCCGGCCTATCAGCCTGAGCAAGGACTGAGCTATTCCTTGTGCTTGAAGCTTGCAGGCCAATGTACCTGGGTTTCACACCAGAGTAGAAGGTGGGCAATTTGGTTAAAAATATCTTATTAATGCCAGTTAGCCACTTTGGATGTTTTCCCCACAGAATCAAGCTCATCCTTTGATTATATACTTATGTACATATAGGAAGATATTTATGTTCAAAGGAAACTTGTTAAAGGTTTAGTTTGGGTTATGAGATAAGATACATTAAAATCTGCAAATATTTATGGAAATGTAAGAAATTGCTACCATTGATAGTATTTTTCTTTTTATAGTGATCTAAATCATTATAATCTTATAGGTGAAGCTTCTTTTAAAAAGGTGCTTTGGGAATTTCATTAAATGGTTTTGAATGCAATCCAAGTCTTGAATTGCTTAAATGAATTCTACTATCTTCTGAACATGGTATAGTACTGCTCAGGATATTAGATAATGGAACTGTGACCCTACAGCTTTAGTGAAGCTAATGATATTAATAAGGCCAAATAGGCCTTTATCTAGGATGACAAAACGAAATTGCACAGCAATTTTTATTAACAACCATTGAGATGTCCTTGGAATAATGCCACAAAGTTGAGTCTGGAAAAGAAAAATTCATTATTTTAATTGAGAGTGCATTCACATATGGCCATTTGCCTTTTGCTGAAGTACCTAAAAAATGAGAAGTAGACAATAATGATTCTTGTCACCTACAAGGAACCTAGTAAAAGTAAAAGACTTGCATGATATTTTCTATAAACTTAGAAGCCACTCTCCATAGGGCATTCGTGTACCAAAGACCTTGTAGTATTATCAATTAATATACTGGTTACACTAAGCATAACAAATGAGTTCTAATTCCCCTGTCAATACTGATTCATAGTGGTTGCTGGAACACTTTGTCAAAAGAGATCGTGATATGAAACCCATTCCAAAGCAAAGATCATGGATAGGTATGTTCCATTGTGGGTGTAAGTGGTTAGCAACCCCAGTACAGTGATAGTAATGGCCTGGTATCAGGAAAAAGACAGATGAAGTACAGGACCAAAGTTATACAGTTAGTCATTTACCTATCCTTTACTTTTTCAAAAAAGACATGGAAGAAAATATAGGTAGCATAATAAGACAAAGATATGGAGGCAAAAGGAAAGTAAGATAAATAGTAATATAAGGTCACTAGTAAATGGAAGCTATTAAACCCTGTACACTGAAAAAAGAGGACTTAAAATTTGACTCTGAATTTCCTAATAGTCAAATTAAAACTGGACAGTATAATTATTTATTAGATTCAGATGATATAAAATATAAAGCAGGTTATATAAGGAAAATGAAACAGACAATTTGGTATAAAATTATAGAAGTAGAACTAGAAGACATAAATTTTAATCCTAGGTCTGCCATTTGGTAGCCATGTGTCTTTCTACAATTTATTTAACTTGATTATCCCAATGTCTTCATTTACCAAATGTGGATAATAATGCTGTGCTATAGTTTGGACCTTAGTTGTCTCCCATATGTTGATGTGGTAAAGAATTAGTTCCCAGAATTGCACTACTGGGAAGTGGTAGACATTTTAAGAGGTGTGGGACCTAGTGGGAGGTCTGGGTCATGGGGGGACTGTGGTATTCAGATCACTTCTCTCTTTCACTTTTCAAACATGAGGTGAAGAGTTTTGCTGTGCCACAGGCTCCCACCATGGTGTGCTTCCTTACCCAAAGCAGCGGGGCCAATCAGGTACTAAAAACCTCCAACACAGAGTCAGAAGTACACTTTCCTTCTTAAAGTTGATTATCTCAGATATTTGTTATAGGAATGGAAAGCTGACTAACATGCTGCTTTATGAATCGTTCTGAAGTTAAATGATGAAGTGAGTGTATTCTTTATTTTTGCTTTGGTTATGTGGATCCATTGCTGTTATTTCCCTGCCCAACTAGGTCATGTCCTTAAAAATGGCACCAGCCAGGCTACTTTGACCTCTGGTTTCCTTTTTCAGCCTCACTTTGCCTCTGGCTTCCTGATCCAGCCTCCCTTTGCCTTTGGCTTCCTGTTTGATTCAGCCAACAAGACGTGTCCTTTTGTCTCTAAATCAAGGCTGAAGGTCTAATTGTAGAATCACCCTTTATGGCAACTCCTGATGAGCTGCAATTCACAAGCCAGCTCTCACCACACTCCAAGAACATGACTACCTCCTCTTTTTCTTTTTGGCCTATGAGTAATAACAGTTGCTCCTTTATGTTGTCATCCCTGGGTGCCTTAGGATTATTTGCAGGTTTCCTCAGTCCCATTTATACTTCTCTGTATGGTGCCTTCAATTAAATTCTCTACAGAACCCAACACAGAGTCAGGCCCTTTTATGGTAGGTAATCAATACATGCTAATAAATCTAAAGAAAGGAGTATGAGGCAGGTAAAGCAGAGAAGAGCAAGTATCACCAAAATCTGAGACACAGGATTGGAATCCTTTCCATCAGTTTACCCTATTCTGCCAACTCAGAATGTGAACATAACAAAAAGGGATATCAGAATTAATCAGCTCAGTTAGCCTGAACAACAATATAAAATGTAAAATACTGTTCTAGGTCTGGATAAAATGTATAGAGCAATAGTGTAGCAAAGAGCAAGTATGTGATTTTTCTTTGTGCCATTTTATGTAACTTGGTATAGAATGGAGGTGATCAGGCAAGAACAAAATTAATGGAATGAAATGGTGTTCTCACATAATTAACCCATTCTGGAGTGATTTACCATTTTCAAATAATGTTCCATCAGAAACAAAGTATTTTGCCTCCCTTTCACACACATATATGGGTGCACATACACACACAATCAAGTTTAGGAATGACTTAAATGAAAAGAAAAAGCAACCAGTGGCCACAAAGTGTATCATTCCCAGTGCCCAGCACAGACCCAACAAGTACATGGGTGCTATAGTTTGGATGTTGAATCTCTCCCAGAGAACCATGTGTTAGTCTCAATCCCCAGCTTGGCATTATTTGGAAGTGGTGGAAACTTTCAGAGGTGGGACATTCAGGGAAGATTTAGGTCATTAGGGGCATGCCCGTGAAGGGGATTGTGGGACATGATCTCTTCTGCTCTCTTCATCTTTGCCGTGAGGTGGAGAGACTGCTTCCATAATGTACTACCCACAGGCCCAAAAGCAACAGGGCCAATTGCTCACAGACCGAAACCACAAAACTGTGAGACAAAACAAGTCTGTTCTTTTTATAAGTTAATTACCTCAGGTATTTGTTTTAGTAACAGAATGCTGATACAGTGGGAATCCAGAAAATTCTGTTATTGGTCCTAGAAACCACCAAAGTCAGATAATTTGTTGCGTTTCTCTTATTAAAGTATTCTAATTGTTATTACTGTCAGGAGAGGCCCACTCAGAGTCTTTTTACTGATAGTTTTTTTCCTCTTTTGTTGCAAGTTTTTTATAGGACAGCAGAGATGCCTTAGATCCTTTCTGCACAAGTTGTTCTTATAACCAAACATCAAATAACCACAGTACTGGGGAGAATTTAAAGAGAAAAAGATTCATAAAATACAATGTTTTGCATTTCTTTTTGCTATTTTTTCCTGCTTTAATTTTCAACATGTGTAAATCATTCTGTTACTATAAACTTAAAAGAATAAAGTAAAAAAGCAAAGACCAAAAATGCAATAATGAAATAAAATGTTAATCACTTACAATCTTTTTTGGCATGATCAGCTTGATTATGTTTGATATACACTCAGGGGGTTTGTTTTTCAGATGAAACTTTTCATAAAACGATTCATGTGTCCCAGATGTGACCTAGTTTCATTCTGGGAAATGAATGCTGAGTGTGGCACAGGGAAGTCAAGCAGACATAGCTATTTCAGGAGCTATTAATGTGGTACACTTATAGGAAAAAATATGTGAATCCAGCTGGCCAGTGAAAACTTTGTTGAGCATATACTATGTGCTAAGTGACATTCCAGACTTCAGAAATGCAAATATAAGGTCAAGTTCTGAGCCTGAGGAGCTTATCAACTAGTTGAAAAGAAAGACAAAAAACTTGTTACAATGTAAAATAAAACAATTGTAAAAGATAAAGCAAAGCATAATGTGTGCAATCACAGAAGCCTGAAAAAGGTAAAATATAGCCATTTGTTCTGTCTAAACAAAGTATCAAAGCTTCACAGAGGAGATGGAATCAGAGAAAATCCCAAACTTGAAAATTACAGTTTGGAAATTGTCTTTTAAGTTATGATCTATATATGTAAAAACATCCATTTGGACAAATGAAAAACCAAAACAGAAGGAAAATGCATGGCACAATCCTAAACATAAAATAAGAATTATTAAATGCTTTCTCTTCCTATCTTATGTATTTTTAAATTAAGGTAAAATTTACTTTATATAATTTTCACCTTTTTTACTCATTTTAAAGTACATAATTTTGTGGTGCATTGATAATGTTTTGCATCTATTACCACCATCTAATTCCAGAATATATTAAACATCCCCTAAAGAAACCCTGTTTCCATTGAACAGTCGATGACCTCCCCCAAACCCCGGCAGGAGGAAACCACTAATCAATCTGCTTTCTGTCTCTGCCTATTCTGGACATTTCAAATAAATACAGTAATATACTATGTAGCCTTTTGTCTGGATTCTTTCACTTGGCACAATGTTTTCAATTTCATCCATGTCGCAATGTGAATCAGTACTCCATTCATTTTTATAGCTGAATGATGTCCCATTGTATCTTTATACCTCATTATGTTTATCCATTGGTCTACTGATGTGCACTGGATTTTTTTTCTCACGTTTTGACTATTGTGAATAGTGCTGCTATGAACATTCATGTATAAGTTTTTATTTGAAAACTTGTTTTCAATTCTCTTGAGTATATACCTACAAATGGAATTGCTAAGTCACACAGTAATTCTACTATGTTTAACATTTTTAGGAAACACCAGGCTATTTTACCACTTGACAAGATGTGGCTGCATCATTGCTTGATATTCACCCCACTAATGTATGAAGGTTCAGATTTTTCCACGCCTTGACAACATTTGTTGTTTTCCATTTTTGTTGTTGTTGCTATGGTGGTTTTCTTATCTTTTTTTTACTTTTCCATTTTGTAGCCATTCCAGTACATGTAAAATGGCATTTCATCATGGTTTTCATTTGTATTACTCTAATGATGATGATGTTGACATATTTATATGTCCTGATTAGCTACTATAGCATCTTCCTTGGAGAAAAGTCTACTTTTTAAATTGTGCTCTTTTGTCTGTTTTTATTGTCAAATGGCAGGTGTTCCATATATACTCTGGATATAAGTCTCTTTGTTAGATATGTGATATACAAACATTTTCTTCCATTTTATAGGTTGTTTCATTTTCTTGATAGTGTCTTTTGATGAACAAAAGTTTTTATTTTGATAAAGTCCAAGTAATCTGTTTTTTTCTTTTTTTGCTGGTGCTTCTGGTATCATACTTAAGAAATCATTGCTTAATCTGAGGTCATGAAGATTGGCATCTATTTCCTTCCAAGAATTGTATAGTTTTAAACCTTACATTTATATTTTTGATGTATTTTGAATAAATGTTTGTATATGGTATAAGGTAGGTAGAATAATATAATCTTTTGTTTGTGGATATCCATTTGTCCCAGCACCATCTACTGAAAACTATTCTGCCCACATTAAATTGTCTTAGCATCTGTGTTAATCAGCTTTTCACCACTGTGACCAAAATACCTGGGAAGAACAATTTAGAGTAGGCAAAATTATTTTGGCTCATGGCTTCAGAGATTGTCCATGAATGATTAACTGCAATTGCTCTGGTCACAAGATGAGGCAAAAATCCTGGTGGAAGGTTGTGGGAGAGGAATACTACTCAGCTATGGCAGCCAGAAAGTAGAGAGAGAGAGTGAGTGAGAGAGGGGCAGGTGTCAGAGAAGAGCCAAGACAAAATATATAATCCCCAAGGCAGGTCTCCAATGACCCATTTCTTCTAGCCATGCCCTACCTGCCTACAAATATCACCCAGTAAGCAACCCATCCAGATTATTAGTTCACCAAATGGGTTAATTAGTAAACCTGATTAAAAGCTTCCCACAGCACCCAGGCCACTGCCTGAATGTTGTGCTACCTTGAAATTTCCTTTCCAGATTAATTATTCCATTACCTTTATATTTAGCCCCACTGAAAGTATCAGGACATGGACCAAATGTAGACAACTTCTTTGCCAGAATGTAACATGAATGGTTTCTAGTCCAATTTCCAATAGAGTCCTCTTTCTACTCTGAAACCTTATAAGCACAGTCTCTACTATCTGCATTTCTTTGAGCATTCTTGTCTTTTATC
The DNA here is from genome assembly GCF_902686455.1 of Sciurus vulgaris. NCBI lineage: Eukaryota > Metazoa > Chordata > Mammalia > Rodentia > Sciuridae > Sciurus > Sciurus vulgaris. The sequence continues at coordinate 48,314,004 of NC_136461.1, forward strand.
TTACCACCAGAATCACCCATTGAGCTCTGCCTACAACACTCCAAGGCTTCTCCAGCATGCCATCTCCAAATTTCTCCAAACTCCTCCACAAGTCAATTCCAGATGATTCTGTACTACATCCTACAAAACAACCCCACTTCTCAGTACCCATGTCTGTGTTGGCTTTTTATCACAGTGACCAAATACTTGACAAAAACAATTCAGAGGAGCTAGTTTATTTTGGCTCATGGTTTCAGAGGTTCAGTCCATGGATGGTTGACTGCAATAGCTGTGATCATGAGATACAGCAGAATGCCACCAAAAATCAATTATCATAGAAGAATGAGATTTTTTTCTAGACTCACAATTATCTTCCATTGATCGTCTATCCTTATTACATTACCACACTGTCTTCATCATTGGTGCTTCTCTTTCGTCAGTTGTGGAACAGATAAATGTCAATTCTCCAACTTTATTTTTTTAATGATTTCAGATTCTGTACCCTTGGCAATTCCATATACAATTTTAAATCATCTTGTCCATTTATTCAATAAAGTAGTTGAGATTTTGAAAAGACTGTATGGCATGTACAGGTCAATTTGAGGAATTCTGCCATTATAATAATGTTAAGTCTTTCAATACATGAGCATGGGATGACTTTCTATTTATTTAGGATTTCTTTAATTTCTTTCATCAATGTAAAATAAAAATGTACAAATCTCACACCTCCTTGGTTAAATGTATTCTTTAGTATTTTATTCTTTTTATTATATTTTATATTTATTATTTTCATTATATTTTAGGAGTAATTGTTTTATTGATTTCTACTTTGGACTATTCATTACTGGAATACAGATATACAATGAATAACCTGCACTTTGCTGAATTCTTTGAATCCTTTTATTAGCTCTAACAATTTTGTGACACATACTGTATATATTTTGATATAAAATTTAATATTAATATAAAATATAAATATGATTTATTATTAAATATAAAATTCGATATAATTTAATATTAAATTATATAGGTATTATATATCACAAATTGCATGAAATCATGTCATCTGTGAATAGAGACAGTTTTACTTCTAGCAGAGTATGGAATAGAACAACCAAAAGTATGTCCTGTTCCTGATCTAAGGTGGAAAATTTTTGGTCTTTCACATTGAGTATGGTGTTGGCAGTGGGATTTTTCACAGATGGGCTTTATTTTGTGAGAAAGTTGCCTTCTCTATGTAGGTTTCTGAGTGCTTTTTTTTTCTTTTTTCCATTTTTTTTATTAAAAATCATAAATTTACATAGGGCAATGTTGTTTGATTCATTCTGTTATTTTTTCCCTTCCCCCCACCCCTCCCACCCCTCTTTTCCCTCTATACAGTCCTTCCTTCCTCCATTCTTACCACCCTCCTTATCCCTAACCCTAAACCTAACCCTAACCCCAACACTAACTCCTCCTACCCCCCATTATATGTCCTCATCCGCTTACCAGCGAGATCATTCGCCCTTTAGTTTTTTGAGATTGGCTTATCTCACTTAGCATGATATTCTCCAATTCCATCCACTTCCCTGCAAATGCCATAATTTTATCACTCTTCATGGTGGAGTAATATTCCATTGTATATATATACCACAGTTTCTTTATCCATTCATCAACTGAAGGGTATCTAGGTTGGTTCCACAATCTGGCTATAGTGAATAGAGCAGCTATGAACATTGATGTGGCTGTATCTCTGTAGTATGCTGACTTTAAGTCCTTTGTATAGGCCAAGGAGTGGGATACCTGGGTCAAATAGTGGTTCCATTCCAAGCTTTCTGAGCAATCTCCATACTGCTTTCCAGAGTGGCTGCACTAATTTGCAACCTCACCAGCAATGTATGAGTGTACCTTTTCCCCCACATCCTCGCCAAGACCTATTGTTGCTTGTGTTCTTGATAATCGCCATTCTAATTGGGGTGAGATGAAATCTTAGGGTAGTTTTGATTTGCATTTCTCTTATTACTAGACATGTTGAACATTTTTTTCATATATCTGTTGATTGCTTGTACATCTTCTTCTGTGAAGTGTCTGTTCATTTCCTTAGCCCATTTGTTGATTGGATTATTTGTATTCTTGGTGTAGAGTTTTTTGAGTTCTTTATAGATTATGGAAATTAGCGCTCTATCTGAGGTATGAGTGCCAAAGATATTCTCCACTCTGTAGGCTCTCTCTTCACATTACTGATAGTTTCCTTTGCTGAGAGATTAGTTTGAATCTATCCCAGTTGTTGATTCTTGCTTTTATTTCTTGTGCTATGGGAGTCCTGTTAAGGAAGTCTGCTCCTAAGCCAACAAGTTGAAGGTTTGGACCTTCTTTTTCTTCTATAAGATGCAGGGTCTCTGGTCTGATTCCGAGGTCCTTGATCCATTTTGAGTTGAGTTTTGTGCAGGGTGAGAGATAGGGGTTTAATTTCATTCTGTTGCATATGGTTTTCCAGTTTTCCCAGCACCATTTGTTGAAGAGGCTATCTTTTCTTCTTTGCATATTTTTGGCCCCTTTGTCTAGTATGAGAAAATTGTATTTATTTGGGTTTGTGTCCATGTCCTCTATTTTGTACCATTGATCTACCTGTCTATTTTGGTACCAATACCATGCCGTTTTTGTTACTATTGCTTTGTAATAGAGTTGAAGATCTGGTATTGCGATACCCCCTGCTTCGCTCTTTCTACTGAGGATTGCTTTAGCTATTCTGGTTTCTTATTCTTCCAGATGAATTTCATAATTGCTTGCTCTATTTCTGTGAGGTACATCATTGGGATTTTAATTGGAATTGCATTGAATCTCTGTAGCACTTTTGGTAGTATGGCCATTTTGACAATATTAATTCTTCCTATCCATGAATATGGGAGATCTTTCCATCTTCTAAGGTTTTCTTTAATTTCTTTCTTTAGTGTTCTGTAGTTCTCATTGTAGAGGTCTTTCACCTCTTTTGTGAGATTGATTCCCAAGTATTTTATCTTCTTCGATGCTATTGTGAATGGGGTAGTTTTCCAAATTTCTCTTTCTGAAGATTCATCACTTATATATAAAAAGGCACTGGATTTATGGGCATTGATCTTGTAACCTGCTACTTTACTGAATTCACTTATGAATTCTAAGAGTTTTCTGGTGGAATTTCCAGGTTCCTCTAAATATATAATCATGTCATCAGCGAACAGGGATAGTTTGAGTTCTTCCTTTTCAATTCGTATCCCTTTAATTTCTTTGGTTTGTCTAATTGCTCTGGCTAGAGTCTCAAGAATGATGTTGAATAGAAGTGGTGAAAAAGGACATCCCTGCCTTGTTCCAGTTTTTAGGGGGAATGCTTTCAGTTTTTCACCATTTAGAATGATATTGGCCATGGGCTTAGCATAGATGGCCTTCACAATGTTAAGGAATGTTCCCACTACCCCAATTTTTTCTGGTGTTTTGAGCATGAAGGGATGCTGTATTTTATCGAATGCTTTTTCTGCATCTATTGAAATAATCATGTGATTCTTAACTTTTAGTCTGTTAATAAGGTGAATGACATTTATTGATTTCCAGATGTTGAACCAACCTTGCATCCCTGGGATAAAACCCACTTGATCGTGGTGCACTATCTTTTCAATATATTTTTGTATGTGATTTGCTAAAATTTTGCTGAGAATTTTTGCGTCGATGTTCATTAAGGATATTGGTCTAAAATTTTCTTTCCTCGATGTGTCTCTGTCTGGTTTAGGTATCAGGGTGATATTGGCTTCATAGAATGAGTTTGGGAGGGTTCCCTCATCTTCTATTTCATGGAATACTTTGAGGAGTACTGGAATGAGCTCTGCTTTAAAGGTTTTGTAGAACTCGGCTGAGAACCCATCTGGTCCTGGACTTTTCTTTGTTGGTAGGCTTTTGATGACCTCTTCTATTTCATTGCTTGAAATTGATTTATTTAAGTTGTGTATGTCCTCCTCGTTCAGTTTAGGTAATTCATATGTCTCTAGAAACTTGTTGATGTCTTCGAGGTTTTCTGTTTTGTTGGAGTATAGATTTTCAAAATAGCTTCTAATTATGTTTTGTATTTCACTCGTGTCTGTTGTGATATTTCCTTGTTCATTCCGAATTTTAGTAATTTGAGTTTTCTCCCTCTTTCTCTTTTTTAGTGTGGCTAAGGGTTATCAATTTTGTTTATTTTTTCAAAGAACCAACTATTTATTTTGTTAATTTTTCCGATTGTTTCTTTTGTTTCAATTTCGTTGATTTTGGCTCTGATTTTAACTATTTCCTGTCTTCTACTACTTTTGGTGCTGGTCTGCTCTTCTTTTTCTAGGGCTTTGAGCTGTAGTGTTAAGTCATTTATTTGTTGATTTCAACTTCTTTTGTTGAATGCGCCCCATGAAATAAATCTTCCTCTACGTACTGCTTTCATAGTGTCCCAGAGATTTTGATATGATGTGTCTTTGTTCTCGTTTACTTCTAAGAATTTTTAAATTTCCCTCCTGATGTCTTCTGTTGTCCATTCATTGATAATAGTATATTACTTAATCTCCAAGTATTGGAGTAGTTTCTGTTTTTTATTCTGTCATTTATTTCTAATTTCAATCCATATGATCTGATAGAGTACAAGGTAGTATTTCTATCTTCTTGTATTTGCTAACAGTAGCTTTTGTGGCATAAAACATGGTCTATTTTAGAGAAGGATCCATGTGCTGCTGAGAAGAAGGTGTATTCATTCTTTGTTGGATGGTATATTCTATATAAGTTGGTTAAGTCTAAATTGTTGATTGTGTTATTGAGATCTATGGTTTCTTTATTCATTTTTTGTTTGGACGATCTATCCAGCGGTGAGAGAGGTGTGTTAAAATCGCCTAGTACTATTGTGTTGTGGTCTATTTGATTTCTGGAATTGAGAAGGATTTGTTTGATGTACATGGATGAGCCAATGTTCGGGGCATAGATATTTATGATGGTTATGTCTTGCTGATTTATGCTTCCCTTAAGCAGTATGTAATGTCCTTCATTATCCCTTCTGACTAGTTTTGGCTTGAAGTCCACATTATCTGAAATGAGGATGGATACTCCAGCTTTTTTCTGTGTCCGTGTGCATGGTATGTTTTTTCCCATCCTTTCACCTTTAGTCTATGAGTATCACTTTCTATGATATGAGTCTCTTGCAGGCAGCATATTGTTGGATTTTTCTTTTTAATCCAATCTGCCAGTCTATGTGTTTTGATTGATGAGTTCAGGCCATTAACATTCAGGGTTATTATTGTGATATGGTTTGTATTCTCTGTCATTTGACTCATTTTTGTTTTTTGACATGATTTGGTTTCTCCTTTATTTGGCTATTCCTTTAGGCTAGTTCCTCCCATTGCTGATTTGCATCATTGTTTTTCATCTCTTCCTCATGGAATATTTTGCTGTTAATGTTCTGTAATGCCGGCTTTCTTTTTGTAAATTGCTTTAGCTTCTGTTTATCATGGAAGGATCTTATTTCATCGTCAAATCTGAAAGTAAGTTTTGCTGGGTATAAGATTCTTGGTTGGCATCCATTTTCTTTCAGGGCTTGGTAAATGTTGTTCCAGGCCCTTCTAGCTTTTAGGGTCTGGATTGAAAAATGTGCTGATATTCTTATTCGTTTCCTCCTGAATGTAATTTGATTCTTTTTCTCGCGGCCTTTAAAATTGTGTCTTTATTTTGTATGTTAGGTATTTTCTTAATAATGTGCCTTGGTGTGGGTCTGTTGTAATTTTGTACATTTGGAGTCCTATAAGCCTCTTGTACTTGGTTTTCCATTTCATTCTTCAGATTTGGGAAATTTTCTGATATTATTTCATTGAATAGATTGTTCATTCCTTTGGTTTGTTTCTCTAAGCCTTCTTCAATCCCAATAATTCTTAAATTTGGCCTTTTCATGATATCCCATAATTCTTGGAGATTCTGTTCATGATTTCTTACCATCTTCTCTGTTTGGTCAACTTTGTTTTCAAGATTAAATATTTTGTCTTCAATATCTGAGGTTCTGTCTTCCAGGTGTTCTATCCTATTGGTAATGCTTTCTATGGAGTTTTTAATTTGGTTTATTGTTTCCTTAATTTCAATGATTTCTGTTTGTTTGTTTTTTTTTTCAGTATCTCTAACTTTTTATTGAAATGATCTTTTGCTTCCCGTATTTGCTCTTTTAACTGTCGATTGGTGCGATCATTTAATGCCTGCATTTGCTCTTTCATCTCCTCCTTCAATGCCTGCATTTGCTCTTTCATCTCCTCATTTGTTTCCCTGATTGTTTTAATTATGTACATTCTGAACTCCCTTTCTGACATTTCTTCTGCCATGCTATCATTGGGTTTTATTGATATAGCATCTAGGTTTGTTTGGGACATTTTCTTCCCCTGTTTTCTCATATTGGTCAGATGTCAGTGGGACTCTGTGATATTGCAGATTTCCTTTATTGGCTTATAGTGTCCCTGTAGATTTCCAGTGTATCACCTCCCATCCTTCAGCAGCCTGAAGTCTTGGAGTAACTTGATAATGCAGTGCTTTCGAAGAACGCTGCCCCTAGCCTGCTACTGGTTCCAGGGAGAGAGACCTGGAGAGGTCTCTGGCTGTCTTACCCTGTTCCCAGAGGCTGCTTGCGAGTCGGAGGTCTCTGCTGGCTTGGGGACTTGTGGCTTGCTCTGTGTAGAAAGGCTCTCACTGGGCAGTCTGCTCCGAGAAGCTAGCCTAGAAAAGCGCCTCCTGCCGGAGGGAGCCGGGCTGCTTGGGTAAGTCCCTGGCTGCCCTGTCCTGGTCTCTGAAGCAACCTGCCGGCGGGCCAGAACGGGCCCCGTGTGCTAGTTCTGTGCAGAAAGGCTCTCACTGGGGGGCCTGCTCCACGAAGCTGGAGAATCTGGCCCTGTGGGAGGAGCCCACCACCGGAGTCTCTGAGTGCTTTTATAAGGAAAGTTTGTTGAATTTTGTTGAATGATTTTTCAGTATCATTTGAGAAGTCTGGATTTTACTCTTCCTCCTATTAATATGGTTTCATATTGATTGCTTTTCATATTTTGAGTCATCCTTCCATTACTGAAATATAGCTCTTTTAGTTATGGGGTATATTCCTTTTAATACTCCTTTTAATATACCATTGGATTTGGTTTGCTAGCATTTTGTGGATGATTTTTGCATCATTAGGCATAGGCAATATTGGCCTAAAGTTTTCTTTTCTTTTGATATCTTTTTCTGAATTTACATGGTTGATGATAGAATGAGTTATGGGATTTTCCTTTTCTTCTATTTTTTGGGATAGAAGGACTGATGGTCTTCTCAAAACAACTGATAAACTTCTCCAATGAAGCCATCCAGTCCTTAGCTGTCCTTTGTTGAAAGTTTTTGATTACTGATTCAAACTTCTTACTTGTTTTAGATCTATACAGAATTCTTTCTTCTTGATGATTTTGATAATTTGTGGTTTTGATAATTCATGTTGTAGCTTGCGTTTTCAGGAATTTGCTAATTTCGTCTAAGTTATGTACTTAATTGATATGTAAATGTTCTTAACATTCTCGTATCATCTTTTTGTATTCCTATAAAGTTGATAGTAATGCCCCCACTTTCATCTTTTTAGTAACTTGAATCTTTTTTTCTTAATCAATTAAGTGTTTTGACACTTTATCTTTTCAAAGAAGCAGTTTTTTGTTTCATTGACTCTATTTTTTTCTACTCTTTCATTTATCTCTGTTAAAATTTTTTATTATTTTTGTCCTTATTCGGTTTTATGATTAGTTTGTTCTTTTAGGAAGATTTATCTTTTTTCAGTGTAGGAATTTAGAATTATAAACTTCCTTTGGAGAGATGTTTTCACTGCATCCCATAAATCTTGTTATGCTGTATTTTCCTTTTCATTCATTACTAAGAATTTCCTAAAGCCCCTTGGGATGTCTAATTTGACCCACTGGTTATTGATGAGTATACTGTTTAATTTCCACTTATTTTTGAATTTCCTATTTTCACTTTTGTTATTGACTTTTATTTCACTTCATTATGGCCAGAGAATATACTCAGTATGGTTTCTCAGTCCTCTAAGATTTATTACAATTCATTTTGTGACCTAACACATGGACTATTATAGAGAATGTTCTATGCATAGTTAAGGTATGAATTCTGCTCTTGTTGGTTGGAGAGTTCTATACAAGCCTTTTAGGTCTAGCTGGTTTGTAATCCTTTATGTCCTTGTTGATCTTCAATCTAGTTGTTGTACCCATTATTTAAAATGAGGTAAATAAGTGTTCTACTATTATTGTTGAGCTATTTCTCCCTTTAATTGTGTCAGTCTTTGTTCCACATATTTGAGACTCCACTTATAGTTTTATAATTTATGTATCCTCTTGATAGATTGAAACTTTTATCACTATATAATGACCTTTGCTTTGTGTAACAATTTTTTCTATACAGTATTTTTCTCTGATATTATAGTACTGTGATATTACTCCAGCTATTTTTGGTGAGTGTTTGCCTGGAATATCCTTTTTTCAGTTTTTGACTTTCAACTTATTTTTTATTTGGATTTAAAACAAGTCTCTTGTAGTCAGAATATTGTTAGGCCACGTTGTATAATCCATTTTGTCAATATTTGTCTTTCCATTATTTTTTCATCAATTTACATTTAATGTAAGTGTTGATAATGAAGGACTTTTATTTTGCTAATTGGCATATATTGTTCCCTATCTGTGTTAAATTTTTTGTTCCTAAATTCTTCCAGTGCTGCCTTCTATTGTGTTAAATATATATTTTCTAGCATGCTATTTTTATTTGTTTCTCATTTCTGTTACTATACATTTTGAAGTCACCTGGCAATGGAGAAGAGAGAGGGGCCCACAGAAGAAGTAATAATGCTAACATTAATTTCTATGGCAATTACCATCACATAAGCAATTTAAATTCTTACAACAATCTTATTTTGCATACAAGAAAAGCCTCATCTGTGCCTTCTATTACCCCACATGTTGCTTTAGGCTAAGCAAGAAGACCTAGGAGATTAATAGGTTGACCCACTTTGAATTTTGAGAAGACTGAGGACTGGGCATTACAATGAAAACTTAAATCTATAACAATCTAGTTTTAATTAACATCAGCTTAGTCTCAATCAGATATAAAAAGTTTGCTCCTATACAGCTTCAGCCCTCTTTTTTGGTAGTTATTGCCACATATTACATCTTTATACTTTGTGTACCTATTGACAGAGATTATAATTAGTGCTTTCTAGAGTTTTGTTTAAATCATTTAAGAAAAAGGGGAGTTAAAAACTAAAAATACATTAATACTTACTTTTATAATTATCCTAGTAGCTATATTGACTGCTTCTCCAGTATTTTTTAAATTCGTTCCTTTGTTCCTGATGTCTTTGGTCCTTATTTATTGGTAGAAAATAAGATAAAGTTTTGTTTTATCATTTCAAGTTGGGAAGCTTATAATGACCTTGGTGGTCAGTACTTTTTCTTGTCTTTGATACTCACATGCTGTGTTACAAGAATGTCTCTATAGTTCTACAACCTCAGCTAGATGGTAAGAAAAGAAAGGGCAGGGATTCTCCCTTATATATCCTTGCATTTCTAATGTCAAAAGAAATGTTCTACCAATAGAATATACTTAATGTGTAGTCATTATCCTACCATTTATAGTGAGAAAACAGAACCAAAGAGAGTTCAGGGAGTTGACCAAGGTGATAATAAAGGGGAGAAAGAAAACATGTTCTTCTGGGCTTTGTACCCTACACTGCTTCTCAGGTAGCTTGCTTCAGTTATCTCTTACAAGCCTGCAACAAGCTTTCCCACTGCTACCAGTAATTTCTGGCAAACAGACAGTACTTGTAATGAATAATCCAACTGAGACAGCATTCAGTTTGAGATGCCTATCTGTTCTCTTTGAATCAACACTGAAAGCAAATGAAATAGGAAATTGTCTCCCATGGACTTCTGAGCAATAGGAAGAAACATTTAACCTTACTCTCAATGAAAGGGCAATGCTACTGAGGGTGGCTATGCATGCAGGTTACAATGAGCAACTCCAAGTGTAATGCACAGCAGTATGACCAGAGTTTGCTCTTCTCAAAACTCAAAATGGGTCAACTCATTAATCTCCTAGGTCTTCTTGCTTAGCCTAAAGCAACATGTGGGGTACTAGAAGGCACAGATGAGACTTTTTGGGTATGAGAATTAATTTAAATTGCTTATGTGATGGTAATTGCCATAGAAATTAATGTTAGCATTATTACTTCTTCTGTGGGCCCCTCTCTCTTCTTCGTTGCCAGGTGTCTAGTATCCTCATTCTTTCAATGTATTTCTTACCCCTTATATTATAAATAGGCTGATAAGTATTTTCACTGTGAAGTGTAAATGACTACTAGGCTAATATTTCAGTTTTTACAGGGATGACTCTATTTTAACAAAGGGCTAAAAAATCTAATTTCCAAGGAGAGAAATTGTAATTATGAACTGGATCCTGCCTTTGCAGAGAAATCCACTCTTATTACATATCAATCTCCATGTTATGAAAGCAGGGCACCTTGGAGAAATGCCCAAGTCCAGGATAGAGTCAGAAAAAGTACTAAACGATCCTGGAACAATTTGTGCCAGGAAGTACAGAAGCATTCAAAAACAATACAGGTATGCAAAAAAGGATGCAGAAGTCAACATAAAGAGATTCCTCTGCCTGATTTAGGACAGATTAAAGATTAAATAGTGACAAGAGTGGATTATAATATAGTCATGCTAGAAAAAAATTAAAGATAGGTGTGGAGAAAAGATTTTTTTAAAAACCTCTTTTTCACAGAATCATGCCAACTAACAGAGTTAGAAAACATAATGGACGTAAAGTTCTCTTTTACAACTGCCAACATAACACTTATTTCTAGCAATAATTATCAATTAATTCTGAAAGCATCAGGCAAAAAGAAATTCAGAGAACAATACACTTACAGAGTCTTGAATTACTTAGTGATTAAAATAGGAAAAAAAAATGCCTCAACAAGGGATAAATCTAGTGGCGGCCACTCTAATCAAATTATAAAATTTAACATCCCCCATAACCAGACAATCCAGTACCACATTCCTGCCAACGTGCTCACAGTAGAATCTCTCCCCCAAATGGATGAACCAAACATGGTCCTGGAAAATCAATCTGACAAATCTGCTAGACTCTTCAAAAATGTTGCTGTATGAAAGTGCACACACACACACACACACACACACACACACACACACACACACACACATACAGGCTGAGGAACTGACCTAGATTTGAGGAGACTAAAGCAACATGACAATAAATACAATGCATGATTCTTGAATCCTTGTTTTGAATCTTGGTGGCGGGGAAGCAAAAGAAATTAGTGATTGAGGACAGTTAGGTAAACTTAAAGAAGATTGCTTATTATATGATAAAACTGCAAATTTCTCAAGTGCAATAATTATATGTGATTATGTTAAATGCTTATTTTTAGGATAAATGCTGACATTTTTTGAAGATAAAGGGTAATTATTTCCATCACTCTTGAATTATATGCATACCTCTATCTATCCATCCATCCACCTAGCAAGAATATCACAAATATATCTAAAAAATTTGTACATAAGAATATAGTTTAATGAGTAGGACAGTTATATTACCCAAAAGGCCAATTTAAGTATTTTTCAGAAAAATTATGCAAACTTTATTAAAAAACTAAGAAATAGTTCAAGCCTGACTTCAGATAAAACAGTGCCAAAAGCTTAATACATTCAGGTCACTGAGTCATCTATTGTAGTCATTCGTCTTCAGTCAGCAGATTCTTTAGCAGGTAATAATTAATTCCACTCATCTGGACATGATGGTTTTGATTGCTTCACAGTGTTGAACTAAAAGAATGTTGACTGCCTGAAGAAATATTTCAGTATCAAGGGAAAATATAGAAGCAGTATTGACTTAAGAAGGATTGAACATGCTCTATTTTATTCTGCAAGATTGTCTTTAAAAATTCACTCTCATCTCCCATAGGAGAATTCTCCTCTTTATATCTGGAAAGAGATTTTCTGATGTATGCAGCTTATTAGTTGTATGATCATGGGTACCTCTCTATGCATGTTTCTTCTTCGGTAAAATAAAGATAGAAAATTTTGCCTACCTTATCGGGTCATTGAGGATGAATGAATTAGTATCAGTAAGCACTTAGAATAGATCATAGCACTGAATAAGTAATCCAGAAATTTTAGTTACTATCATTATTGTTGTTTATAGGTTGTAGACTAAATATCTCTGTCACCATTATGTTGGTATATAGTTTTTCCAAAGTCTAGTCTTCTAATTTAATGAAATGTGCAGCTTCTTTCTTTTCTGTATAAGACAGACCCACTCATTTTTGTTTCTCATTTATTTCTTGGTTGTTTGATTTTTAGGATTTTTGGGGAATATTTATAAGTTACTGTAGGAAGCGTTTATTTGGTTAAAAAAATCTCAAAAATTGCATTTGTCACAACTGGGTTCTCAGGTATCTTCTGCAACTGTTCACTTCACACATCTCTCTTGGCATTCCCATTGTTCTTAAAGTCCAATGTGTTTTTGCTTATGATAAGTAGTCCTCTCTTCATCTGTCCTTAAATGATCTCAAAAATTCATTCACTCTAGCATTTGGATATTTTAAAAAGTATTGTATTTCATGTAAATATACTTATTATATACTTATTTTATACATGGAGAGTGGAGTTTCAGTGTAGTTTTCTCAAGGTATAATAAAATACAAGCAGTATTTCTAACATGGTAATCCCAGTCCTATTTAGAAATTATGGTCTCATTAGATCTGTTAAACCTATCTTCTGCATGTTACTTTATCCACTCTCCATATATACATTATTTTTTAATATTAATTTTCAACAACGCAGAAAACAATTGAAGGTAGCTCTGAGTAGTTATACTATAAAGCTAGATTATTCTTGCTTTTTATAGACAAACATCTGTGGATTAAATGATTATCCACCATCGGTCACTGCGTGTCTTTGTTTTAAAAGCCTGCTTACATGGATTAGGAGATTTTTATACATAAAAAATAGGTCACCAATTATAAGAAGCATGGATCATCTCTTCTAGGTGTAAAATGATGACATGTCTTATGATTCACCTAAATAAACTGAGATAAAAGTACAAGATTTAAATGTTTAAATGATACTTTAGATGGGTTATATTATCAGCACATTTTATTAAACACTGATTTCAATATGTTATTTTCAATTACTTGAAAAAATACTATATATACTTTGCTATTCAATTTTTTTCTCATCTAGTCGTTTAAGACAAGATAAAATAATCATCTGATTATATTAGATTCAGAGCTTTGGAATGAGTTTAGAAACAGTAAATGAAATACATTTATTTTCATTTAATAAATGGCAAGTCAAACACTCTTTCTTATAAGTTTAAAACATAATTGAAAATATAACCCTGTGCTATAATTGGTCTTTTTTTGTTATTTTGTTTTCTCAGGCAGCCCGGTCCAATAATCCAAGATACTCTTCAAGTAGCCCCTCTACTTGAAATTGTAACTATGGTTATATCCCTGCTCACTTTATAACTTCCTCAATCCAAAAACCCAAGGATGCCAACATTCTTCCTCTAAGAATATTGTAGCTTTGTGTTTATAATGTACTGCCACACATACTGTCACTTGCACACACTTTTTTCTGACTCCATATTTTATAATTCTGAGTGGTAGTACTCTTACTCCCACCTAGAATGATTGTAGGTGGTTCTGCTGTGCAGAGAGTACTGTGATATGCTGCCTGGACATCTCCAGCATCTGGAAATGCTGCCAGCACACAGCCATTGGCCATCAGCCTTCTCAGTGAATTGTCTCAGCCTGTCGCCTTTTCAGGAGAGCCCACATGCAGTGATTCATGAAAGCATAAAGGCCAGGCTGCCTTCATCCAAACTCAGGAAAACTTGCAAGGGCCATTCTAACTTCATACCTCTCCAGGGATCAGTTTAGATTTTTATTAGGATGGCACCACAGACTGCTTCTCCCTTTGCCACCTTTGGTGTCCTTCCCTTTCTTCCCACAATTGCTGTTGCCAGGAGCATTCCTTAATAAACTTCCTGCCTTCTGATCTCCGTCTCAGAGTCTACTTCCTGGAAAACCCAATTTACAACAGGCTGATAAAACAAAATTCCTTGAAGTTAAGAATGTTTTTGCATATGATATAATTTTTAAATTCCTTGCTCTATAATGTTCATTTCCCAGGGGCAGAATTGCCATTACCCTTAATTTGAATGTGAATTTTGCTTGAATTCCTCCATTGAAATCTCAGAATAATCTGTCTTTGGGCAGCCCAGCAGGTTGGTGGCAGTATGTTTGCAAGCACTGAACTAAAATGCATTAAAAAGTAGTTTCTTAAATGATATTAAATCTTGAAATTCATGTGTATAAAATCCTTGGGAGCAAAATTCTCAGTTACTTTTTGTTCCCTAGAGAGCAGTGGTTTTATAACAAGAGTAGGTTGCTGGCCAGTGAAAAAAATAGATGGATATTTCCCTTTATTTCCCAGTGGGGAGGAGTTCACATTCTTGTTCCCCTTTTTCCAGTCATCTTTAGTCACTGAAAATATCTGTGATAATGAAATTTGTCCCTGTCTTCCCAGTCTCATCACCTCTTAGTATCCAAGACAATTCTGTTCAAAATTGTCCCATTAATGAAAAGCTTTGTCTCACCCATGGGTAATGTCTGGAATTGGTCTTGCTGTTCTGTTCTTAGTATAGTATTCATCGAACTCAGACCTAAGAACTATAAGGAGTTTAAAATATCAATTTTCATGACTGTCTCTCTTCCCAAGGATTCTGCCTAGGGCTTATAAATTCCCCAGGGCTTGGAAACTAATATTCTGAGTATTTCTGAGATTATGAAAATTCTTTATAGCCTAGAAATGTTTGCTGCTGCATTCAACTTCCCGTGTACAAGGATGCTGACCAGAAGCCTGGGTTAGCAACAGTTCTTTGGATATTATGGACTGAAGATCACTGATGGGGGTATCGCCTGGAGAACCAAACCAATCCCTGTGGTGGCTCTGACATCATTCTGGCTTCGGTCTCTGTTGCTGAGATTCAGACTATGTTGCAGTTCTTTCCTTTCTCTCTCCTTCTTCCCTTCCTTCTTTTTGTCTTCCCTTCAACCTTTAGAGGACTTCTGTTTGTGGAAGGAAAAACAGTCAGGAGTCTCTGTGTATATACCCAATAATCTGCTTTGGAACCAACACTTTGCTATATTGTTTGCTGATGGTACAATCACTCTGTTCACATGGCTACACAATCTGTGTGTCTAGGTCCGATCCTGTCCAGGCAGACTCATGTAGCTGGTGTGCATTCTCAGTCATTCTGTGTATCTAAAAATCAGCAAGAAAAGCCTTAGGATTCATCTCCTTTATTCCATCACCTGCACGTGCAAGGCACCGATTTCCTTACTACATGTAGAGTCTATTACAGTTATGTTTAAGGTGTGAAGTCAGGGATTCTCTCCTTTACCGTTTACCTCTTGCAGACCAACTCAGAGCCTAAGATTTCATCCTGCTTATTTCTCTCTTTTAAAAACAAAGTTTGGTTTGCTTTTAATTAAAAATGTAAGATTTTCCCATATTGGTAAACTTGGAAAATTAAGCAAATAATTATGATAAGCAATTTTACCAATAGCTTATGGTTTTTTTGGTGAGTGCAAACATACACACACACACACACACACATCACAAGACACAAGCACATATATGTAAAAGTTAAAATGTATTGAGCGATTGTTCAGTTAGGATTTGTATTAAGTATTTTACATGCATTGGATTCTCATAAAAACTTTCAAGGCCATGTGAAGAGAACTGTTTTAGTTTTTGTTTGTAGGCATCTATTCCCCTTCCACTGACAATGGTCCCATGATTTCATCTTGAGTCTGCAGTCTTCTTCGGGTATCCAGTGGTGCTCTATCCTTTTCTGGCAAGTGGTTGGGCACATATCCCAAAATAGGCCTATCAGATGCTCACTATGAAATTTGAATCAGTAATGACTCAGAAAGATTCAGCAAGCACTTTATCATTCTCATCCACATGGTAGTATCCTGAAAAGATTCCCCATTGTTTTTGCTATCAAGATCCAATTAGCAGCTCTGGGACCTGTCCTATTCCAAGTGGGGTTCTTCAGCTCTTCCTTTGAATCAGTGAATGAATCCTTCCAATAACATTTTAAAAAATTGTTATGCAGCTTGGTTCCTCCCAATCACTGTCCAACAATCTCTAAGCAATACAGAAATATGCGGAAATATACTAGTATTATTCTAGTTTACAGAGACTGAAACTGAGGCTTAATGAAGTTAAGTGACTTTCCCAAGATCACTCAGGCAGTAAGTGGTATCAAGATTTAATAACTATAAACTTTGTGTTTTTTTGTTCCTTCTATATTTGGGGGACTTTTGTTTGGGGACTGTAGAAGGAGTAGCTGTCAGCAGCCTCTGTATATAAACCCAATAATTTGCATTGGAATAAATGCTTTAACCAACTCTCTTCTCAATCTGTCCCTTATAGTTACATGGATGTGTTTGTGTGTGTGTTCCTATATGTATTCCTCCATAGTTGAGATCCTACCATATTCACAATTTTAATCATTTTTCTGCCTTTAGTTTTTTTTTTCTAAAAATAGAATCACTATTTTTAGAAAAATTCAAAATCATTGTAGAGTACCAAAATGGTAAAACTCACCTATTGTTCCAGGAGCTAGACACCATAATCATCATCATTATTAGCATTTTGATAAATTTTCTTTAGTCTTTTTCTGTTTCTGTTTATGTATATTATGTTATGGGTAACATATTACACATACACACACCCCGCACGCAAAAATAGAGATCTATGTATAAATAAGTATTTACATGGAAATGTATATTATCTATATGTTGAGATCCATGCTATATTACAGATTTATACCATCATGATTTTTTTAATGTTATTTTGTAAGCATCTTCCTGAGTAAACTTATTGCATCCTATTTTAAGGGTTATATTGGTTTAACCACTGAGCATTTTAAAAGCTCTTGATATGTAACATTGATAAATTTATAGAAAATTGTGCCAGTTTACAAAAAGGAAAGAAACAGAAACAAATAACCCAAGCAATAAATGACAAAAGAACTAAACAAAACCTTCTCAAAAAAAGAAACACAAATAACCAAAAAATGTATGAAAAAAATGCCCAACATCTTTAGCAATCAAGAAAATGCAAGTCAAAACTAAACTAGTATTTCATCTCATTCCAGTCAGAATGGTAATGATCAAGAATACAAACCACAATAAATGATGGTGAAGTTGTGGGGGAAAAAGGTACACTTGTACATAGTTGTTGGAACTATGCGCAACCACTCTAGAAAGCAGGAGGGAAATTTCTCAAAAAACTGGGATGGAACCACCATAGGACCCAGCTATCTCACTTCTTGGTATTTTCCCAAAAGATCTAAATTCAGCATATTACAGCAATACAGCCACCTCCACGTTTAGAGCAGCACAATTCACAAAAGCTAAGTTATGGAATCAACCCAGATGCCTGTCAATAGATGAATGGATTAGGAAATTGTTCTGTGTATATACAATAGAGTTCTACTCAGCCATAAAAAAGAATGAAATTATGGTATTTGCTGGTAAGTGGATGGAAATGGAGAGTATCATGCTAAGAGAAGTTAGTCAAACTCAAAATCTCAAATGTTTAATGTTGACTCTCATATGTGGAACCCAGAGTTAAATAAAGGAAAAGGGGAGGGAAGAATAGGATAACAAAAAGAACCAAACGAATAGAAATTAATGGATGGGGGAAAGAAAATCTAGTAGAGTAGAGGAAGGAGAAAAGGAGAGGTGAGGGAAGATGGAAGGGAAAGGTCGGGGATCATGAACTGAAATTGATTTCCATGCATGTATGAGTTTGTTGGGATCAATCCAACTACTAAGGATAACCATAAAGCTTATAAAACTAAAAGAAAGATTCTGCCAGTTTATAATCTCACAACTAGTTTTCAAAATTAGTTTTATTCCTAAAACTAATGCCAATTTAATAGTTGGAATTTTTTTTTTTTTTTTTTTTTTTTTTTTTAGTTAGTTGTTTCGTGGCTGTTACCAAGAGACTTGACAAGGACATTTAGAGGAAGAAAAGATTATTTGGGTTCATGTTTTCAGAGGTCTCACACAAGAGCTTTCTGGGGACACCTCACATCTAAACAATAACAGAAATGATAGCTCATACTGTATTTGGCATCTCTTCTAATGTCTTTTCCCTCTAAATTAATACAAGCTAATTACAGAAAAAATAAAAATATAAAAGATTACAGAAATAATTATATCCATATGTAAACATAATACAGTAGTATGATGAATATTCCTTTTGTCTTCTTGGTGGGCACATATTATAATTTTTAGTATATATAACCTTGAAGTTTCATGACTGATCCTTTATATCTAAAGTTTTATTTAATATTGTGAAAACTTTCCTGAGTTTTCAAAAATTATCTAAAGCATCACTTTCTTAGATATTAATCTATAATGTTATTAACCTTTCTTGTTTATTGATTGACTTGAGATCCATATTATTGTTCAAAGTCTTTGAATGCATTCTGATGATTTCAATTGAATTTATGACCAAAAGTGGAATTATGGCTTTAAAGTTTCTTCATAAATATTTAAAATTTATTTCTTAAAATGCTTGTTACAGTTGTGTGTGAAAATGTACTTAACTCTTCTCAACATTTTATTGTTTGTCTGTTTTTTTTCAGTGGTCTGTTTTTTCTAACTTTTAAATATTTGTTTGAAATATTTGTATTTCTCTGTTTTATAATGAATTCACTGATTGTCATTGTATATTTTTTTCAACAGATCTAATATCATGAAGAGAATTGGGCATCTTTCCCTGAGGATTTACTCTCGAGACATTTATATAGTACATGCAGAAGGATAATTTAATCGCCCTTTCTCAGTAGTTATTAAATTTTTTGAATATTTCAATAATCTGTGGGTCTCAGTTATAAAATATTCTTATATGTTCTAAATATTTATGGTGATAGTAACTCATACTTGAAAAGTTTAAAATTTGCAATTTATATTACCTTTATAATGTATGTTTAAATTTTAATTACAATGATTTTTAAAATGTGGAAGTTGGGGTCCACAGGAGCCAGTGTGAAAAAAGGGTCAAAATGAATACCATGTCTTCAATTCCTATATTTTGAAGTTCTCATTGTCATATTATCAATGCTCCCAATGTTCAGAATATAAAGTGATTTCAAACACATCAAAAAAGTTGTGAGATAATGTTAAGGGAATCAACAGCAAATGCATGGATGGTAATTTTAGAGTGAGCCTGATTTACATTTGGGGGCTTTTAATTGCAGTCATCTATCAGTTTTAAACTTTCAATGTCTATATATAAAAACGCAGCAATTTAAACAAGCCAGCTGCTTCTTAACGCAGAACATGAATTGATGAATTTATGAATGAGTGAAGTGATGAGAACCAACAGCAAGACTAAGAATATCTGGGCTTCTTTCAAAAACCTAAAGCAGTCTATCAGTACCTTGGAGAGCTTCCAATTTGCCACTACCCACCCTCAACATTCTCAGAAAAGTGATTTAATAGCCAAAGGAAAATGGGTACAGAGATATCTGACACGTTTTTTGAAAACTATTTCATTTTTCTACCTCAAAATGGTTTCCCCTTTTGTTCGGTTTAGAATGAAACTAACTACTCATGATCTGTGATAGTGATAACTTCAACTTAAGGTATTTTCTTCTGCTTAGGAAACACATCTCTTTGCCACGTCTGTGCATTAAAATGTCCCTTTCCAATGCGCTCCTAGGAGAAAATCAACTCATCTTTCCTCTGGAGGTTTTATTCAGGGGTAAGATCTACTCTGAAGACACTGTGGAAGCAGTGTGGATCTCCATAGGGATAGCCAAGAGAAGTGCTACCGAGAGGAAGGAGGCCGGAAGATGATTGAGCGTTGTTGGCGGACCCCAGGCGCTGTCCTTCCTTCCTTCTGCCACTTAGAGCTGAGAGAAGCTTCAGTATCGCTAATCCCCACCGCGCACGCGCGCTCGCCTTCCCTAAGAGCAACCTCCAGCACCCGCCCTCACTGCACCTGCCAGGTCACAAACCTCATCCTACCCACTCCCGCTCCCTTCTGGAGGCGCAGGCTTGTCTCACATTGATTGGTCGGAGCCCACGAGGGCACGTCCAATCAGCATCCCTTCCTGCTCAACCTATTCCCGCTCTTCCCGCCCCGCCCACCCCGCCCGCCCCGCCCGGGTACCTGCTTTCTTTGTGACTGGTGTGCGCCCAGGTCACTCAGTGCGGCTAGGCGAGGTGTGCTGGAGTGGGCAGGAGGGAGGGTAAGGGGGCGGGGCGGAGGGCGGGGCCCAGGTGTCGCGCTGCGCGGCCTGGACCTAGACGGGGGAGGGGGGCGAACGTGGGAACGAGGCGGGGGCGGTGAGGAGGGGGTCACGCCGGCGACGTCGGCAGCGTGAGGTTTCGCGCGTGAGCGGCGCGGGGCCTGGCTACCAAGCTTTCCTGGCCGGCGAGCAGGTCGTCGACGCCGGCTCCGGGAGGAGCCCGGGAGGAGGGAGGTTTCGGAGTCCGAGGCGTAGTCGACTTCGTCCCCGGCCATGGAGGAGGCGCAGCCGCTGCCGCAGCACGAGCTGCCGCTCTGCGACAGCCTCATGATCTGGGTGAGTGTAGGGGGCCGAGGGGCCTGGCTCTCCGCAGGTGAGTCTGAGGAGCACCGACCATCAGCCCGCGGACCGGTGCCCAGCGGTCAGCGCTGCTGGTCGCCTTTGACCTAGAGAGTGCCACCTGCGGGGCGCGGGGCTGGTGTGTGGGTGCGTTTGTTTGTGTCCAGGGGTGCAGGTAAAGGAACCTTTGAGGGTCTGGCCAGAGGGCACGATCTGGATGGATGGTGTTCCTGGCAGCTGTGACAGGAGGCTTGTCTGTGCCCTTACCGCTTCCCGCCGTGTTTTTGCTCCCTGCCTGAACTTTCTGGATTTCCTACTCTCCTCTCCCTTCTGCTTGGTAGCTTTCCTGTGGGGACCTTTGTGTCTTTTGGGAGCGAAGACCTCCAGAACCCAACCTCTACTCCTAACCACCCTGTCCTGATTATACACAGGTGGCCAGGTGAAGGCTCGCTCTTTCAGTTCCCGGGTTGGTGCTGCCTTAGAACTCCAGGGCGTCCAATTTTGTAGAAGCCACTTAAAAAAGATGTATCCATGTTATTTCCTGTGTGGAGAAAAAGCTGTTTTGGACCCCCTCTCCCCGCCACCCCGCGCCCCGCTCCATAGCATTCTTCTTTAAAGGAAAGGATTTGGCATTTCTGTGTATAATTTATCCGTGTTCATTTGTGCAGGCTTTGGAGAAGTAGGGTCTGTTTCCAGATTTTTCAGTATTCCAGTGAACAAATGATCTTACCACTTGGAGCTGCTTAGATATCAGAGAACTTGCATCCAGGTGTGGTTGTTGACCTACATTCGGCAAGGATGGTGTTTGATGGCCCACAAGGCGATGTTGATGATGCTCACCCCCAAACCGGCTGTTTAGTTGTGTGTAGGGGAACGTGTACAGAATGGAATGTAAACAGACTGGACCAGGAGGCCTTAATCTGTTGATGAGATTCCTTAGCCATCTCTTAATGTGTGTAATTCCAAAGAATTGAGACATCTGAAAGATTTCTGGAGGTGCATGAAATCTCTTGGAAATAACCGTAATTTAAAGCAGTTTTTACATGCTGGAAGTAAATAACTTTTGCTTTAAGTAGAATGCAAATATCTCGGGTTTCTGAATTAAAAGCTGTTAGTTAATTGTTAATGTGTATTTTCATTTAAAATAGGGGATTTAGATGCTATATTTAATTAACACTCATGAAATAAGAGAACATTACTTTTAATGGCCTGTTTTGTTAAAACAAGTGGCTAATTAAAGGGTGTATCCTAAACTGTTCTATTGTGTTCTAAACATCTTCTGACTGAAATAGTAAGCTTGGTCTTTATGATGTCATTGACTTCAATGTGAGGTGGTGAACTACACAATTTTCTTGAACTGTATTGTGATATTTTTAAAAAATGTTATGTGACTGTATACAGTCTTTTAATTTATTGACTTTTTACTTAGTATAAGGATCTGAGGAAGGCATATATCAACTTTAATTGGAGCAGTAGGCAAGCTGTGTATAATGACAAGGGAAGGCAAAATTCCTTAAAAATCTGAAAAATATAAACCAAACAAGGAATTGTAGATGGCACAGTGCCATCTAACAGTAATGTCTCCTTTGGCTGTGGATTGAAGAGAGGTAAAGGAAGATATACATTTGTCAAGATATCCCTACCCTCCTGAAGTGCTATTAAGTAATGTTATGTGTTGAGAAGAAGTATTAGGAAATACATGATAAAAGAAAAAAAGTATGATGGGACCAATTCATGAAGGTGAGAAGAGAGTTGGGAGTAACCATTCTTTTAGTACTAGGGTAGTGGAGCCAAAGTTGATAGAATCAGAGAAATCAAGAAAAGTTAGGCAAAGGGGTGCCTCTTTTGATAACTTTTGAAGTGTTGTATTTTATGATTTGGAACTCTTAAATTATTTCTTAGAAATGTACTGCTACTTAGCAGAAAATTCAAGGATGAAAAATAAATGTGGGCACCATTTGCATAATGGAAGGAGTGTGAGAGTTTGAAGAAATATTTGCATGAAGGTGACTTTGATTTTGCTCTTTGCTTCTGTGATGTTGGAAATTTACTTGGGCTTTACTTTCACCAATAATATTAGGGCATTTAGTGGTTCTCTTGATTCTTGCACACTTGTCAGGCAGATGAAGGAAAAAATAAAAATGTGTATGCAAATTAAGAAAATTACTAAAAATTACTGTTTATATGAAGATCTTAAAGCAATGTCTTGCAGAAATGAGGAATTAACAGAGGAAAATATGAAGATAGAGTTTAAGATTGAGCTTTTTCCTTGGCTATCAATTGTGAAAACTCCCTTAATTTCATTGATGTTTATATTAAAGCAGCTGAGGAACAACACTTCCACATTTCTTATTATTTACTTTATTTAAAAATATAAGACAGAGTAAGGTGCTTATTTGCATAAATGCTATGTTTTATGATGGGCACGAATGGAAGCCCAGTCTGTCCTTTATGGGTCACTCACTAAAGAGACTTTTGCTTCTTTCGCCCTCTGAAGAGTTGGGTTAAAAAGGATGCATTCTCTTTTGTCCCTACTCCACCTTCTGAGCTTTTAAACTCATTCACTGTTCTTCATTATAAAATCTTTGTTTAGCCAAATGAAATTATGTTCCCTGTTATCTCATTTACTTACTTTGCAGCTATTTTAAGAACTTCCAGGAGACACTCAGTGTCCAGAGCAGTAAGGCAGAGAAATTGATCTTAATCTGAACAGAGAGGGCAAGGAGGCAATTGCTTATTATATATATTTCATTCACATATGTCTTTATTATTTTGCCTAATATTCAGTATCTCTGAAATTGTCCTTTGAAAATCATGAATCATATCTATTTTGTAAAAAGTTAATGATGTGAGATTTAATTTATAATTAAAAATTAAATGAAAAATGGTGGAATGAGACAGACATCATTATCCTGTGTACATGTGTGATTACATGAATGGTATGAATCTACATCATATACAACCATAGAAATGAAATGATGTACCCTATTTTTGTACAATGAATCAAAATGCAGTCTATAAAAAAAGTTAAATGTGTAAAAAAATGTATAAAAAAAAAGTTAAATGTGTAAATAGGAAGGTTGAAAAATGGGAGCCATGGTTTATTTTCCTTTTAAAGATGTCATAAACCCTGGAGGTTATTTTCTTGGTAGATCTACTCAGTTGCAAAATTCTTCTTATTTTATATAGCAGATATTCCATGAAGTCATCCTGTTTTCTCAGTCTGCATTGCGCTCTTTCCTCTATGCCATTACTCTCCATTTTAACAACAGGATCCTTGCAGGAACCTATTAACTGATCTTGACCAGAGAATAAAGCTGCTTTGAGTTACTAAGATAGTTCTCCAAAATCTATAAAAGATGTCACTGTCTTCTTCACTACTCTTAGTTATTCTCCATCACCCAGAGAATGTTTTCAAAAATTGACATGCTAAGAATCACTTGAGAATTATATGATTTAATATGTCTGGAGATTCTGATAAATATTTTTCCTAGACCCCCATACTTTAAGAAACCCTAGCTCATATCTAAGTGCATTGACAGCTATGAGCTTATGTTTGTGCCAGCCACTATATGTTTGCTCTTTCATTTAATTCTACCAACCATCTAATGAGGTAGAAACTGTTCTATTTCCCATTACATAGATGATGCCACTAAGGATAAAATAAGTCCAAGTTTCTTGTCATGACCCTCTAGCATCCTGACTTCTGTTGTTTCTTTAACACTTTTTATTGTTGCCTCTTTCTGTCCTCCTTTGTACTACAAATATATGTTCCCCCAAAATACCATCGCTTTTCATGTGACTATGGTTTTATTATATTCCTACTTCCTGAAGCTTCCCACCCATGGCCCTTTCTTTACTTAGAAAATATTGTGCTCATTTCTTATGACCGTCCATCAGGAATCTTCTCTAAGAAGTCTTTCTAAATGCAAACCCTAATTAGATTAGTTGACTTCTGTTTTATTTCAAAACATTTTGTGTATACTGTAATCATAGACATTCCCTTATCTAAAAATGATTTGTATCTTTTTCTTTTCACCTTAATTCTTGACTGAAGCTACTTTAAGGGTATAAAACTGGTGGTTTTCTTTCGTAATGCCATCCTATACCACAGTGTCCCACATAGAAGCTCAGTAAAGTGTCTCTGTGTACTTTGAAAGTAGCTGTGGCTATCTTTTGTCTGCTTATGTCATTGTTTTAGATAGAGCCAGATTTGTAGAACCTCAGAATACATAGAACCTCAATAGGCAAATTATGGTGGGAGAGAATTCTATTGGGTGATGGTAGTTAAATGGTAAACTTAGGAATTAAAAGTGAATAGTGAAGAAGATAAATATGTGTGGGAAAAAAGAATCATAATATGTTTAACATTAGATTTCTAGAAAGCATATTATTTATCTTTGCTTTGTTATAATTTGCTTTATGAATATTTTTCTATCTTCTATTTGCTTTTGTGAAAAAATGCCATCATTCTACTTCCCCTTTTTAAGTGTGTATTAATGTTTAATATATAGAGTTTTGAAAAGTTAGTCATACCTAAAACAAAACTGAATAAAAAAACTTGTCATTGATGGATGGGCCCTTGATGCCTCATGTCATAATGCTAATTGTTGATCGTAAGCAGAAGTCCTATTTTATTTCAGAGTTTATAAATAAGCTCCAAGTAGTTTTAGGCTTGACATTTCTAGCCTGTGTTTTCCTATCAAATGATATGAGAGAAGTTTTTAACTCATGTTGGATTATCTTAAAGTCTTTTTCCTGATATTCTTCTAAAAATAGATAAAAGACTAGAGTTGTACAACTGGCTTTGTATTATTCAGAAGCTTTGAATTACTTTATGCATGGCATCAATGTATGCTTTACTATGTTAGGCATGGTTTTATGAAATGTTAGGTGTTTTTATTTATAAAAAGGTTATATACCCATGGAAACCTATTAGTAGCTTCATTTGATTGTCAGGGTCCATATTTAAATAAAAAGACAATTTTTAGCTGTTTTCTGTTTATTCTATAACGCTGTCCTATAGGGATAATGAAGCAATATTGTCATTTGCTTTTTGTCATTTTAGCTGCAGACATTCAAGACTGCCTCACCTTGTCAAGATGTCAAACAGCTGACTAATGGAGTTGCCATGGCACAAGTTCTTCATCAAATGTGAGTAGTGATCAAACTCAGCCTGAAAAGAATTGGAAACCCAATACTGAGGGAAAAACACTTTAGACTTTTCTAAAGATTATTGAAATTTTATCCTGTTTGATGATGTATTCAGACCTATGGTACCAAGAAATTTTTACAACCAGGGAACACTTTACCAGATTACTTCTTGCTTGTTCCTGGAGATACATCTTAATTAATAAATGATCAGCATTCGTATTCATTCAAGAGATTTTATTTTAACCTTGTTCTGCACATGTTTACAAATTAATAACTATAAAAAGACTAAACTAATGATATATTTGCTTATGATGTTTCTTAAACTTGTAATATTAAAATTTTAAGATTTCATATATAGAAATTAATATAGAGATTACTGAAGCATAAAATACTAGATTTAGAAAAAATTAATTAAAATCTATTTATAAACACTGAGTAGTAATTTCTGAGTTTATCAATAGTGAAATAATATATGAGTGAAATCTGAACTCACAGATTTGGGGCAACCTCAACTAATAAAGTGATTCTGTGTGGACTAGATCCATTTATATAATTATATCAAAATTTCCTAATATTTGCCAAACATAAAGATTAGGGTTTTAGTGTATAGTATGAACTCTGTACCCTTAGTAGGACAAACAGGATCCAGTCTGTGCTCATAATTTATTAACTGATGAACATGATGACTTTATATTAGCTTACTGGGAGACCAGAATTCCATCTCTACTATTGTTCTATAGTCAGAAATTGTTTATTTAATGATTACCATCATCTTGTAATGGTTTTCTGTAATTCACATCAGTGTGTTTGCAAAAACTCTGTACCATTCTTAGAAAAGCAACTTAAAATGATAGTAGAGAGAAACAGATATTATTACCTCATGTACATGTATGACTATATGACTGATGTGATCCTGCAATATATATAATCAAAAAAATGAGAGATTACACTCTATTTATGTATGATCCATCAAAATGTGTGAATGCATTCTCTTGTCATGTACAACTAATTGGAACAAACAAAACTTTTTCTTAAAACAACTTAAATGATATTAAAATCCTAGTTATTTGGAATCTTCAGAATAATCTAATGTGAACAGACAGATCTTAGAGTTAACCCAAAATAAACATTAAAAGACATATACTTAACTTGTTTGGCAATGGAAAGAGAAGCAGTCATTATAAAATATGTCTTACATCTCCTGCTTTCTAAAAAGTGTTTCTTAAATATTTATATCCTGATCAATTTTAAAATTATTTAATTGGTGAGTCAACATTCTGAACATAGTCCTTTCTTGATGATTTTGAAAAGTCATCATTGCTTTTTGTTTATAGAATATACGCCTTGATTCCTCTTTGTGATATATTGTGGTTGGTATGAATGTAAGACTGATAAGTGTTTACTCATTTCCACAGTGTCATCCAAAGATGTCATTTCCGTATGTACTGGTAGCTTTAGTAGCTTTATGCTATAAAATAATAGAAGAGACCTGTTTTTATCATGATTTGATGTATCTGACTCTTTGACCTCCTGTCCTCTGTAGTATTGTACCTAATATTTAGAGTAACATCAGGTAAATAAAATTTAAGTTGTATCTTTGGTCAACAATTAATTTTTTTTCCCACAATCTGTTGGGTTTTGCTGTTACTGCCAATATGCTCTCCACTTTTTCTTTTCTTGTTCTCTCTCTTTTACTGTCCTCTAATAGCTTTCTGCAGGAAGAATAGTCAGCCAATCATAAAGCTTTCTTTATTTATTTAACAGATGACCAGTGGATACACTTGAGTCTCAATGTCTTTTGTTTTTTTGCTTCATTTACCTGTTTTTATGTGTTACATGTCTAAGCCATCATATCATTCAGGGGCCATTTTATGCCCCTTTCCAATTTTGGAACTTTTCAGAAGTCTGAATCCTGGGTAGTGAGACTTAAAGCATACGTTTTCCCTTGGTCGAATCACAGTATCACACATCCCTGTTAAAAGAGCTAATTTCATCCTGTTTGAACATTGGGAAGCACTTTATATTTTACAATTTGTAACAAATGTTATTGGTGACTCACATCAAATCACATAAAAGTTGTTACTGAAAGTGAGAAGAGAAATTCTCTAATGCTTTTTAAAGAGGTAGCAGAATTACAGATAATTATTTATCTTATGCTTTAGGCACAGATACTATTATTAGATGTGCTTCTAAATAACGAACTCTTGAAAAGTGGTGTCCAGGCTATTAAGATTTAGTCATGGAGTTGTTACTAGGGTTCTACAGTTTCTTAATTATTATCTTGCATTTGAATATATAGTAAGTACCTCTCTTTTAAAAAAATGGATGTAGAAGCTTCTGTTATTTAAAAAACACATGAGGAAAAACTAACTACAGTGGTATTAGTTTCTTTTTTTTTCTTTCTTTTTTTTTAAATTTTAATTAAAAATCATAAATTTACATAGGGCAATGTTGTTTGATTCATTCTGTTATTTTTTTTCCCTTCCCCCTCCCCTCCCACCCCTCTTTTCTCTCTATACATTCCTTTCTTCCTCCATTCTTACTACCCTCCTTATCCCTAACCCTAAACCTAACCCTAACCCTAACACTAACCCCTACTACCCCCCCCTTATATGTCCTCATCCGTTTATCAGCGAGATCATTCGTCCTTTAGTTTTTTGAGATTGGCTTATCTCACTTAGCATGATATCCACCAGTTTCATCCATTTGCCTGCAAATGCCATAATTTTGTCATTCCTCATGGCGGAGTAATATTCCATTGTATATACATGCCATAGTTTCTTTATCCATTCATCAACTGAAGGGCATCTGGGTTGGTTCCACAATCTGGCTACAGTGAATTGAGCAGCTATGAACATTGATGTGGCTGTATCTCTGTAGTATGCTGATTTTAAGTCCTTTGGGTATAGGCCAAGGAGTGGGATAGCAGGGTCAAATGGTGGTTCCATTCCAAGCTTTCTGAGGAATCTCCATACTGCTTTCCAGAGTGGCTGCACTAGTTTGCAACCCCACCAGCAATGTATGAGTGTACCTTTTTCCCCACATCGTCGCCAACACCTGTTGTTGCTTATGTTCTTGATAATTGCCATTCTAATTGGGGTGAGATGAGATCTTAGGGTAGTTTTGATTTGCATTTCTCTTATTACTAGACATGTTGAACATTTTTTCATATGTTTGTTGATTACTTGTACATCATCTTCTGTGAAGTGTCTGTTCATTTCCTTAGCCCATTTGTTGATTGGATTATTTGTATTCTTGGTGTAGAGTTTTTTGAGTTCTTTATAGATTCAGGATATTAGCGCTCTATCTGAAGTATGGCAAAGATATTCTCCCACTCTGTAGGCTCTTTCTTCACATTACTGATAGTTTCCTTTGCTGAGAGAAAGCTTTTTAGTTTGAATCTATCCCAGTTGTTGATTCTTGCTTTTATTTCTTGGGCTAGGGAGTCCTGTTAAGGAAGTCTGCTCCTAAGCCAACAAGTTGAAGGTTTGGACCTACTTTTTCTTCTATAAGATGCAGGGTGTCTGGTCTGATTCCGAGGTCCTTGATCCATTGTGAGTTGAGTTTGTGCAGGGTGAGAGATAGGGGTTTAATTTCATTCTGTTGCATATGGTTTTCCTGTTTTCCCAGCACCATTTGTTGAAGAGGCTATCTTTTCTCCTTTGCATATTTTTGGCACCTTTGTCTAGTATGAGAAAATTGTATTTATTTGGGTTTGTGTCCATGTCCTCTATTCTGTACCATTGATCTACCTGTCTGTTTTGGTACCAATACCATGCCGTTTTTGTTACTATTGCTTCGTAGTAGAGTTGAAGATCTGGTATTGCGATACCCCCTGCTTCGCTCTTTCTACTGAGGATTGCTTTAGCTATTCTGGGTTTCTTATTCTTCCAGATGAATTTCATAATTGCTTGCTCTATTTCTGTAAGGTACATCATTGGGATTTTAATTGGTATTAGTTTCTTAGAGCTGCCTAACAAAGTACCAGTGTCTTAAAACAACAAAAATGAATTCTCCCATAGTTCTGGAAGCTTACAGCAGGACTAAATCAAAATATTGGCTGGGCCTTACTCCCTGCAAAACTTCCTGCGGAAGATTTTTCCTTCCAGTCCAGCTTCTGGTAGTCTCAGGCATTCCTTGGTTGGTGACAGCATAAATTCAACCTCTGCTCTATCCTCACATAGCCATCTTCCCACTGTGCCTGCATTTGTGTCTCTTCTCTTATAAGGGCAATGGTCATATTGGTTTAGGACCCATCCTAATTCATCATAACTTCAATTACCTTGATTATATCTTTGAAGATGCTATGTCCATATAAGGTCATGTTCATAGGTATAAGAGGTTAGAATTGAAACATATCTTTTTTGGGGGAACATGGTTCTATTTATAAGAAGTGTAAAGAATGCATGCCACTTCCCCAAAAGAAAGCCTTAGCTTTTTACTTACAGAACCAGATAACCTCTCTGCTTGTTTTTATTGTCTTTGGATGTTTTTTGCAAGAGAGAGAAGAGTGAAAAAGAACTTAGAATATTCAGAGACCTTAAGCAGCGTGCATTTATTTGTTCATTCAGAAGATATTTGAGCATTTAAAATGATAGAATATGATAACCAAATCTTAGTATTTACTAAATACATCATTATATACCCCATTAGATAGGTTATTTCATTAAATTTTTAATACTCTATGGGGTGGATATTATTTTTATCCTCAATTTATACATGACAACAGAAGTGTAGAGAAATTTCATTGAACTTGGAAAGTCATATAATGAGAAAATTGCAAACTTAGGATTTGTATTAGTTTGGTTGGACTCCAAAGCCATTGCTCTTACTTTAATACTTGAAATCTAGTATCTTGAAGCCCTTCTAATAGGTTTTTAATTTGGGATAGTAACAAAATGAAAGTCCACATGTGCATGTCCAAAATACTGATCACATTTTGATGTGTTGTTAATCACAGAAGGTTTTTTGATTATTGAAGCAAAATAGTCTTGGGGTATTCATGAAACAGACACAGATATTATTTATAGTAACCAGTAGGTACTAATTATTATCTGAATTTAGTTAATGAAGTTGTTGAAGATGAATATCATGATTTTTAACCTTAGTTTTATTAGAAAATAATTAATTACATTTTACTTAATTAGTCCTTCATCCCCTTTCTTATTTGGTGTTCCTTGAGTCGCATTTTAGTTCTAAGAAATCTAAGAAAAGGAGTTCATTGTTGGGGGACCAGAGGTATATAGATTTGGTAATGCAAAAAAAGAAAAGAAAAGAAAGAAAAGTTATATCAGTTACATCCACAGATTTCTGAGGTTGAATATCAAGTGTAATAGTGTCTAATGGTTTGAGATGGGTTGAATTTGCTTATAAGAAAGAAACCAGATTTATTCTTATGGAGAAATTTGAAAGTATTTCAGAGATAGAGTTGAGTTGGAATGGAAAGAATAAGGAAACATGTAAATCGAAGATTATTTTAAAAAATCTAGATAACAAGAATAGATTAATCTCTAGGTTCATTTTCTAAAGTTACAGCATAGAATCATATACTTAGATATCTTTTGACTGTGTATGTGTGTGTGTGTGAGAGAGAGAGAGTTAAAAAAGATTTATAGTCAGAGTACTGCAGAGAAGTAGAAGCAATAAGGTAGATGTTGGTGTGCGTGTGCATGTGCATGTGTAAACACAGATATTTATTTTAAGGGATTGGCTCATGTTGTTGCAAAGATTTGAATGTCCAAAATCTGTGGGGTAAGCCAGCAGGCTGGAAACCTGAAGAGCTACCAGGATCATAGGTAGTCTGCTGGCAGAATTTGCTCTTTCTTGCAATGGAGGTCAGTGTTTCTGGAGGCCTTCAACTAATTGGATGAGGACCACTCACATTATGGAGGGTAATGTGCTTTACTCAGTCTACTGATTTAGATGTTTAATGTTATCTGAAAAATAACATCACATCATCATCTAGATGTGATTAACCAAATATCTGGATATAGTGGTCTAGCCAAGTTAACATAAAATTGTTCATTACAGCTGACCTTTCTCTTTTGTGTAGGACTTTTTATTACTCGGTCTAATATAAAAAGAAAGTAATTTTACTTTGATTTATTAAATTAATTCAGTCATTTCAGATAAATACCTAGTTAGCAGTTTGTCATTTTTACATTTATCTAAGTTGTTTTGGTTATTATAGTCTTAGCATCTGGAAAAAGTTGAGTAAAATTAACATAAATTTACTGAAAAGAAAATAGTTACAAATTCCAAAAAAATTAATTGGAAATGGTGGTACCATTTTTTTGTTTACTGTATGAGAGTGGTATGTTCTCCATTGGAACACTTGAAGCAGAATGATTTCAGAAAGATTAAGCAATGGGTTATAGTTTCAGTTTTGCATATTTAAATTTAAGACATAGCCTTGGAAAAGAACCTCTTTTTTCCTTCATATTATAGTTGACATTTCCATCAGGTAAAAATTTAGATAAGACTTTAAGATCTCTTCAACACTAACAATCTGTGATATTGTAGCTTAACTCTTAGAGCCTTTATCTGATTCTTCCCCGAGTGTAGTTATCTGTGTTCTTTATTTTCTTCCATTAATAGCTGTTATTTCTGAGTCAAAATAGTTAATTATTCATTTTCATATTAATTTCCCTCATTTCCTTCCTCAGTGGAAGGATCCAAATATTTGTTTAGAATGTAATCTGTTAATATAATTACATATTGTTCACTATGTATAGTCAAATGTTTTCTTCAAAACTTTATTAAATATATATAGTTTTTGCATAGCAAATATTTGTCTTTACCTTCAATATAAATATGTAACTTTTCTTCTAATTAAAGCTAAGTTTGTAGATTCCTCAGTTAAGTTCATTTTACTCCTTTCTACTCAACTAGATTCATTTTGTGCTTCACAATGTACTAGTTACTTATGGCAAATTACTTTCCCTCTCTCATCCTCAATGCCTTGAATAGGAAGACTGAGAATAATAATATATATCCTTCTCCAAGTTACTATGATGTTTGAGTGAAATAACATGGAAAACTGTCAAACACAGTGCTTAATACATAGTAGATACTCATTAAAATGTTGGTTTTCATTCCCTTCAGGAGTGGTACTTTAGACCTTCGTATTAGCAGGCCCAAGAATTAAATTTTTAGTAGTAAATGTTTGTTAAATTTAAGGTGTTAATGACTTAAGTAATTTAATATGAGAAGTTCCAAAATGAAATTCTTAAGAATCACAGAAAATTTGGTGGGTTCATTTAAACCTTTACTATTTTCAGGAGGATAAACTAAGCTATAAAGTAACTTTGTTGATCAGTTTGGTATGTTTTATGTAATAAACACATTTTAACCTTTAGCCTTTATATTTTTGTTTTAGTGATATAGCTTGGTTCAATGAATCTTGGTTAAGCAGAATTAAAGAGGATGTTGGGGACAACTGGAGAATAAAGGTATGAAGAATGACTGGGAGTATCTCTTCTTCCAAACAGTAGTCCAAAATTAGCAATAAACTTGACTAGATCCTTTTTAAAAAAATTAATTTGTGAGTACATTTTACTGTTTACTATGACTTTCAAACACGTGTATGCTCTCATCTAACTACTGTCATATTTAAATATAGAGCATTTCTATTAAACAAAAATATGCACTTAGATTCCTTCCCAGTTAATCGTCTCCTCTCTACCCTGTGTCTGGTCCCAGATGGCCATAGATCTACTCTCTGCTTTGTGTAACTATAGATTTCATTTCTAGAATTCCAAATAAATGTAACAATAGACTGTGTTCTATTTGTGGTTAGTTTCTTTCACTCATTATGTTTTTGAGTCTCATTCCCTCATTCATATTGCCTACATTAGTACCTTTTTTTTTTTTTTTGGTGTGTATACTGTTTCAATACTTTGATATTACCACAATTTAACTCTTTACCTGTTGATGGATGTTTGAATTATTTGTGCTTTTAGCTGTTAAGATTATAATTGCAATGAATATTCACATGTGAGTTTTTGCTTAACAAATATTTTAATTTTCTTTGGGAAAATTCTTGAGTGGAATTGCTAAATTGTGTAAGTATGTGTTTAATCTTAGGAGAAACTGTAAAACTGATTTTCTATTTTTAAAATCTTTTCTCTTTTCTCAGTTCTATGTCTTGTAAGTTAAATGTTTGTTTCATATAAATTGTTTCATTTGGTTGGCATATAATTGTTCTAAACAAGTGGGCATGGTAGCATGCCTGTAATCCCAGCAAGTTGGGAGTAGAGACAGGAGAATAGTAAGCTCAAGACCAGCCTCAGCAACTTACTGATGCACTGTCCTCAAAATGAAAAATTAAAAGGATTGGGGATGTGCACAGTGGTTATTCCCTACCCCCCCAAAAAAATTGTTCTTAGCAGAATTATTATGCTAATAGTATGCTAATGACCCATGATCTTTAAGTGATGCATCATCTTTCTTTCCTAAAATTAGTAAATTTGGAAATTTGTTCCTTAATGTCTGGCTTATTGTTTTTCAGTTTTATTTTTTAAATACTATTTTCTATTTAATTCATTTACTATTTGGATCTTTCTTATTTCCTTTCTTCTGCTTACATATGTTCTTCTTTTTCTTGCTTTGTAAAGTGGAAGTTTAAATAATAAATTTTAGTCTCCTTTCTCCCCCAATATTAAACATTGCTTTAGCCACATCTTATGCATTTTAATGTACTGTGTTCTGATTTTCATTCAGTCTGAAATATTTGGTAATTTCCTCTTTTGATTTCTCTTTTAAACCTATGGTAAATTAGAAGTAGGTAATTCAAATTCTAAATACTTTTATTTTATTGATTGAGTTTTAATTTACTCCCATTTCTTTCTGGAAACATACCTGCATTAATACGAGAAATACTTTATATTTACTGGGACTTATATTATGAACCTAACTATTCATAAGTGTTCCATATGCACTTGAAAG
Organism: Sciurus vulgaris; assembly: GCF_902686455.1. NCBI lineage: Eukaryota > Metazoa > Chordata > Mammalia > Rodentia > Sciuridae > Sciurus > Sciurus vulgaris. The sequence continues at coordinate 48,348,810 of NC_136461.1, forward strand.
GAACGTGTGGTTCTTGAAGTTGTTCCACAAATGTGGAGTATATCAAAGTTATTGATACTTTTGTGCATCTTTTATGTCTTCATTAATTTTTCTGTTTAAATTATTCTAATCAGTTACATAGGGAGGAGTCCTTAAATCTCTACAGTTGATTATGATTTTGTCCATTTTTAAAAAATTCTGTTAATTTTTATATTATACATTTTGGAATTTCTATTAATTAGTTTTATTGCATGTTGTATTTTCAAAACTCTTGGTAAAGAACTGTACTGCAGTGTTTTGGGTATTTTTATCAGGGGAAAGTTTTATTGTCTTTCACCTTGGTAGAGATTTTCTTTCATATTAATATGAAAAAGGTTTATTTCATATTCTTTTTTGTTTTTTTATCACTTTAGGCTAGTAACTTAAAGAAGGTACTTCAAGGAATTATGAGTTATTACCATGAGGTATGCAAAAGATATGCCTTCAAATACAAGATGCTATGTGATAATTAATGGACATTGAGGAACGATTTGACTTTTTATTCATAATATTTGATTTCAGTGTAATTCACAATCAAAATATATTATTGCCATTTTTAGAGAACTCTTAAGTTTTGTGGAATTACTTGGTTTAAAGTTTAAATATATTTTGTATTTGCAAAAAAAGTTTATATGTTGATGCTCTAAGTTATTTTTTCAAATAGAATTTATTGCTTAATGATTAACAGTTTTGAATTAATTTTGCCATTAAAGAATTTTGTTTCTATGTGTTAATAGTGTCACACAATTAAACTTATATTTCTTTCCAAAAAATTTTAATGCCCTTTGGATCTTTCAATTTATCAAATACCTAAAAGTCATTTTGAATCCTTTTCCAATTCAAAAAACATTTTAATAAACTTAACAAAAATGAGGATAGGAAAAACTAATCCATTAGACTTGTTGTTCATTTGAAAAAAGTGTAATGATTTATATTGTGATTTTACAAATATCCTTTGGCTTAACATCAACCTGTTTATTATTTAATGGAAAGCCATAAGCTTTGTCCTAGTAGACCAGAACAAGTGCTTTTTAAAGTAAACAAATCCCTCTCTCTCTGAAAATGAGATCAAATCAGAAGCACATATCATTGCTTGTGGTTGATTACACAAAATATTGAGATTGTCTTAACATTGCCAACTGGTTTTAATAAATAATTATTGATTTTTCATTTCTTAGTTTATCTGAATTGCTTCATAAACCTAATTATAATTAATTTTCCTTTTAATAATTAAATGTAGTAAAGTATTTGTAGCCCACAAAAACGAGTGATATAGTTTATTATTTTGATTCTACAGTTTTTGGGGCAGCAGATTTCTGAAGAACTTATCCCTGATTTAAACCAAATAACTGAATGTTCGAATTCTGTGGAGCTTGGGAGGTTGCTACAGCTTATTTTAGGTTGTGCCGTCAACTGTGAAAAGAAGCAAGGTAAGTAAAGTTCAATCAACTGAGGATTTCACTTTTTGAAACTACCTTTTTTGCCAGTATTTGCAAGGTAGCATTTAGCCTCAATGTTTCATTTTGGTTGAAAGCACCCTGAAATGTAAAATTGGGGATCTGAGTTCAACCCCTTCTCTGCCATTGAAAAGCTGCATATCTTACGTATCCTATTTGTACGTGGATTCTCATATTCAGTGGCTAAATTGAATGTGTCTTAGCATAAGATGGTTTAATTATCTAGGGCTTGATTTAATTAATTCAATTCTTAGGATTTAAGCAGATATTCAATGAATTATACTTATTCATCTGATAGATTATATTGCATGTAAGAACCTTAGGTTAATAGATTTTCATAAATAAATATTCATTAAATTATAATTATATTCAAGCTTCTTCAGATAATGTTCTTCTTTTTGTAGAATAGCTGTCCAATATATCTTGATCAGCAGTCTAATGATATAATGGAATTGGTGTGTAATATTTGTGTATCCAAACGTAGTGATCCATATCTACTGAGTATCAAAGTATCATTTTTGGTTACATGAAATGAATAAATTGATGAACTAGACCCAAATCTCCTTCCCTGTGTTGGCCTGGGTGATGAGTTTTGATGCTGATTTTCTTTTTCATGATTTATCCAACTTGGTCTTAGTATGCCACCTTTATTAAAGAATTTGGTTGCCATATTTTGAAAAAATACTTCAATGCAAGATCTTAGAAACCACATTCAACGTCATATAACTGATGAAGCAAGGATACAACACAGTAAATTCAATAAGAACAAACTCAGAAAGGACAAAGAAAAACATGAAATCAATGATAGTTTATCAATTAAAAAAAGATAGGGATTAGATATCAGAAAACTCCTATTAATACATCTCTTCATATTACTCTTTATCATTAAAGTCCTTTTTTTTATAGGGCAAGTCAGCACTTATTTATAGACTTTTATTCCTCACAGAGAATGACAAATAACTTTTATTGGATATTTTCATAAAAATGAGGAATATTTGTTAATGGAAGTTTAAAACTTCCCAGAATATTTAATCACAATTTGACAAGTATTAATTCATGTATAACTCTGGTAGCTTTCTATTACAATTATGATATATTCTATTTTTTCTTTGATTAATGCTATTTCTATTTTAATTTAAGATTATATCTTGTTTTTGTTTAATTAATATTACCAAGTTTTTCAGTTATACTAGTCATTTTTAGAGAACTAACATTTGACTTTGATTCTATTTTGTATTGTTTGATTTATTTCATTTTCTTGTGAATTAAAGAGATGCTTTTATTCTAAGCAGTAATATTGACACTTTAAGCTGTAATTTTTCCTAAAATGATGATTTTGTTGCATCCTGCAAATTTAAATAAAATATGTAGACTGTTTATAATTTAGTTCTAAGTACCACTGAGCAGTTTTGTCTTCATATTTTTAAAAGGAAATTCAATTTCTGGAAATACAAATGAAAGTTTAATAGGTAGTAAATATAAAGAAGTAGTTTCACTTTTATTATTAAAAAATCAGAATTATCTAAGTATCTAATTGAATTTACTTTTGAAAATATATGTTTCAGTTTTCAATTTTTAAGTGTGTGCAAATGAATGGAAAAAACTATTAACCATGTAACTTAAATTTAAAAACAAAGTACATCTAGGATATGAAACATCTTCCACACTTGTACTTTGCCATGAGAAATTTTCAAAATGATTCCAAGGTGCTACAACAATCCTAGTCTTAAAATAATGTACTGGTTTGATTAACAATTCCCCTCTTGATAGGAAAGGAGATTATTTTTATGAAGATTTCAGCAGACGTTATCCAGATTATCCACTTAAATCATTCCATGTTCTGTTCATCTTCTGGTTAATTATTTTTCTCCCCCTTAGCCCTTAGTGATCTGGTGTATACCAGAACCTGTCAGACTCTTTGTCCAAATCTGGGCTTTACAAATGAAAAGAAGATTTAGAGAACTTTAGAAGTTTTCCAGAAGAATCATTAAAACAAAGTATTAGAAAATAATAAGGCTTTAACATTTTAGGGTAGTTGTTTTAACTGGAGAACATACATTTGAAGTGAATTTAAATCTGCAAATATGTTAAAGACTCTTTCTAAGGTTCTTCATTTCTTGTAAAGACAGCTTACCTTGAGGATATTGCATGTGTATTTGTAGGAAGGTGAAAGGATCTCTTTGTGGTGAGACTGAGTGGATTCTGAGCAGGTGTTTACAGAAGGCTGTGTAACTCATATCGAAAGCCTTCCTGGAGTGAACTATATATGTGATAAATGAAACTTTCTGGGCCTATTAGTTTCTTTCTTGTAAGAAAATTCGAGAATTTCTTTTATGGGAAAAGAAGAAGACATTTAAAAATATTGATATTTTTTATTTTGCTTATTTGTTTTCTATAAAAGTATTAGAAAATAATATCAAAATTTTGGAGCAGTCATTTTAGCTAGACAATTCATAGTATTTATATGTTCAAATATGTTAGTGGACAAATAGTATATTTGCATAAAAGACTTGATGGTAAATGAATTTTCATATTCCAGTTATTGAATTGTTAAGTACTATGGTCAAAGAGTAGATTTTTTTCAGATTGAATTTTTTTAAATCATAGAACATATTAAAAATATAATGACACTTGAAGAGTCCGTTCAACATGTGGTCATGACCGCTATTCAAGAGGTAAGTTATATCATATTCATGTAAGTATGAAAATCTTGAACCATGTTATATAAAAGTTATAAATTTTGTGGTATAGTTTTTCTTTCATAAACTTACCCTTTGCCAATGGGTTTACTTAGTGTTCTTAGTTTTTCTCCCAAAATATTGTAAAAAACCTTCAGCCCAATTTTAGTACCTCTTATTCTAAAAACTGATTGATAAATTGATGTTGTCAAGGTCTAAAAAATAACTCTAACTAATCAAGGAAAACAGGAGAAGCAACCTTTGTGCAAATGGAAATTTTAATCACGTTCTTTTTTACTTTCCTGATATTGTAGTTAACGTGTACTATCTGTACTTCGAGAATATTAGATTCATGAGCAAATGTGGTAATATTTAGGTTTTGGAGCCCAGTAGCCTGGATTTAAGTGATTCTGATCATCTCAGGAGAGTCAGAAAAATTCAGGATTCATGGGTCCAGTGTTTGTTCTTTATCAGGCTAAAAAGCATAGATAAGGTAGAGTGCAAAGGAGATGAGAGAAAATAGAGGAAACACATTTTGGAAGGGGCTTAATCTAGAGGCAGACATCATTCAGGCCTTCAGTAGTCTGCATATAGTTGGATTTTGCATAAATAAGTTTGCCCTGCATGTGCAAAAAATGATACTTTTAGAGGACCCTTTTTTACTTTTAAAATGACTCCTCAAATTAGGAATTTTGATATATTACTCATTTAAAGGCTGTATTTTAAAACTGTTATTTTATGCTTTATAAAGATTTTTAAAAGTTATTGATCAGTTAATGTGTTCAGTTTTATTCAGCAATTTTAAAACTAATTTTTCATGACACAAATATTTCAAATATGTCTACATATTTCAAGCACAATTTGTTCTTAATATCCTCACTAATATTCTTGAACATTGTTATTTAGGTTAGCCCTCTAATAAAATTTTTATTTGGATAGTGTTCTAAGAATCAGCAAATTAAGGAAAGTAAAAGCTAAATATGAATCATTTTACTTTCCATTTTAGATAAATATATTTTTCCTTAATCAACATTATTATATTTATATTTTATTTTAATTTCATAGTTGATGAGTAAAGAAATAGTGAGCTGTCCTACAAATGATGCTGTTGGAGAATTAGAACAACAGGTGAGTATTTCAGTATGTAAGGAAAATGTTCAGTGATACGAGTTCTTTGCCAATTATTTCCATAAGATTTATGTAGGAAAGCATCTACTAAAATATTTTTTCCATGGAAAATAATTTATTTAGCTTTAAGATCCATATTGAATATTATACATTCCTTCATGAATGTGAGTAGTGGTGGTCTCTAGGTTTTTTTTATGATTATTTTATAAGAGTTGAGTGGTATTCAGTATTCCTCCTGACATTTGTAATGCACTTTTGGCTCATGCTAGATTGTTGTACAATTAAATAGTAATAGACAGTCTGAAAAAATTGAAGAATGCTAAGCAAAATAAGCCAATCTCACAAAACCAAAGGCCAAATGTTTTCTCTGCTATGTGGATGCTGATCCATAATGGGGTTGGGAGAGAGGAATGAATGGAGGAACTTTGAATTGGGCAGAGGAGAGTGAAGGGAAGAAGGGAGGTAGGGGAGTGGGAAAGATGGTGGAATAAGGTTGACATCATTATCCTAGGTACTTGTATGATACCATGAATGATAGGACTCTACATGATGTACAACCAGAGAAATGAATAGTTGTACTCCATTCCTGTACAATGAATCAAAATGCATTCTGCTGTCATGTATAACTAATTAGAACAAATAAAATTTTAAAAAATTGTCCTAAGTTTTAATCATAGTTTGAATAATAAAGTAGTATAATTTTTGTCTTTCTTTCTATTCACTTTCCCGATATTGAAGAAATAACTTGAAGATTATAGGTTCTGTTATAGGACAGTATACCCATGTGTAACACAATCTGGGTTTTAGGGGATAGGATAAAAGAAGAGGCAAATACATCTTTAGTCATTTATTTTTATGGATCTTTTTTCTCATGGCATTACTAGTCATCTCAAGATACATTTCAAGTTTAATTATTTGATAAAATTTTTATTTAAATGTGAATATACTTTGTTCTTTCTGTGACATAATTAAAAAAATACCTCCTCAAAATTTCAAAATATTTCCCAAGAATTAACACAAAATTTTATTCCTGTGGGACCTCAACCTTAAATGTTGATGTGACTTTGTAAATATTACTTACATGGAGAGAACAAAATTGAATAAATTTCAAAAATCCATTTCTAGTATCATTGTGCATGCATTGTGAAAATAGATTTCTATTTTTATTAAACATGATTTCCTGAAAATTTGGATTCATATTTCAGCTTAAAAGGGCTTTGGAAGAACTTCAGGAAGCACTAGCAGAAAAAGAAGAGCTGAAGCAAAGATGCCAAGAACTAGATATGCAGGTATGAACAAGGAGCCTGATCAGAGCAGAGTTTCTTCTTTATTTTAACTAATTAACTGGCAGCATGTTTTAGAGGTTGGGTTTCGTTTTAGGGAAGAAGCATTAAAATCATTTCTTGAAGAATTCTATATTCAGACATAAATATCATAAATAATTTTCTCTGAGAATTGAAAATTGCTGATCTATTTTTTTGATAAAATCGTTCTACTAATTGGAGATTTTAGCTATTTAGATGAGGTCTCAGTTGTATCTTTTATAAACTAGAAAAATTGAACTATCTGCTTCATACTTTATAGATATTAAATGAGGTAATTTATAGAAGTACTTAGTAGTGCTATAGTAGTATTTATAGTACAACTTATAGTAATACTTAGTAGTAGCCAAAATAAAGTACATATTCTCTTTTATTTATACACACATATATTTGTAATCTCTTATGCTTAGTTTGTTTTACTTACATGTATATGAATATGTATATGTATAATTCTGGTACTCATAAATAAACTTGTGCAGGCAGCAGTAGTGGTTCAAGGATAGACTGTCAAACCAGGCTGTCTGTTTTCAGAACCTGGCCACATTACTGATGTATGTCCTCAGACAAATTTATTAATTTCTCCATACTTCAGTCCTCTTTTTTTTTGAGAAATGGAGTCATAAGACATAATATGTTAGAGATGTACTAGTTTGGTTACCAGGGGTGGCAGCTGAATAGAATGGGGTGTGCAGACAAAGGGAACACTTGACCAACAGATAAATTTAAAAAAAAATAAATTGGTTTGTGGGAACCTGTGGATTACAGAAGAGGGCTGATTTTAATGGAAACAGCATTGTTAAGGGTAAGCTGCTCAGGGAAAGCTAATCCAAAAATAGCTCGTCTCAGGGAGAAGAAGCATTTTGTAGGCACAGAAAATGCCAGTGGATACAGAAAATTTCCTATACCCCTGTAGCTTGTGCAACTGCAAGCAGAAATGATATTGTGAATTCATAAAGGAAGTTACCAGTAGCTAAGTAGAAAATTTCCAGAGGGTACCTGAACCAGAGAGACTATAACAGGCACAAAGAAAATTTTACCTGGGCCGTTCACCTCTGAGTTCCAAGAGAGGAAGCCCCTTTATTGCTAACACCCCATAAGAGCTAAAGGGAAGATGCTAAAAGGAAGGATTTTACTGGAGGTCCCAGAGATTCAGAAGTTCAGCCAGGAATGGCAGGTCCTCAGCAATAGGGGATGTGGATCAAATCTCATATACCTACCTACAGCATTCCAAAATTTTCTCAAATACAGAACCCAACATTTGGAACATTCAGTATAGAATTCTGCATCACCTCCACTACAGTATTACACCACAGAGGAACACAAAAACAAATCCCCAAAGCTCCCAAATAGAGGAAGATCAATAGAAGAGTAATCTAATTAAATGGGAATCAAGATAATATTAAATATTGCAAAAAATCAAAATGGCAAGAAACCACAAACACGTATCCATACTAACTGAATGTTAATGATCTCAATTTCCCAACTAAAAGACGTATATTAGCAGAATGGATTAAAAAAAAAAAAAACAGTCTTATAATATGCTGCTTGCAAGAGACTCACAAGCAAAGACCCAGGCTGAAGATCAAAGGATGGAAAAAAATATTCCACACAAATGGAGTCTGAAAACAAGTAGAAGTACCTATTTTCATATCAAACAAAGCAGATTTCAAGCCAGACTTAATTAGAAGAGCCAAGGCCACTATATCCTGTTAAAAGGAAGAGTCTAACAAGAAAATAGTAAATATATATGCCTTGAATGTCAGCATACCCCAATACATAAAACAAAACTCCTTGATGTTACATTTCAGATAGACCTAACACAATAATATTAGGTGATATTAACACATGTTTTTCACATAAAATCAATAAAGGTGTTTTCAACATAAAGAAAAATATAAATCAAATGGACCTAGTAGACATCTAAAGAATGCTTTACCCTAAAACAGGTAAATTTACCTTTTTAGTAGTTCATGAAACTTTTTCCACACAGACCATATCCTAGGTCATAATGTCATTCTTAGAAAATACAAAAAAGAAAAAAATATGTATATATGTGTGTGTGTGTATATATATAATCCCACGTATCTTGTTGGATCATACTGGAATGAAACTAGAAGCCAACAATAAAAAAAAATTATAGAAATCACAATAAACTGTGGAGTGAAATAGAAATTGAGAAATTCTTAGAAACAAGAATAGAGCTAGAACATATCAAAATCTCCAGAATAGTATGAAGAGCAGTTCTATGGAAAATTTCTAGCATTGAGTGCCTGCATTAAAAAAAAGTAGGGATCCAAACAAATAAACTTATGTTTTACCTTAAGACCTTAGAAAAAGAACAGCAAAGTAATACAAAATCAGTAGAAGACAGGAAATAGTTAAGATCAGGGCCAAAATTAATGAAATTGAGTATAAAAATACTCAGGATCAGTGCAACAAGACTAACTAAAAGAAAGAGATGACTCATAAAAATTAATTATAAATAAAAAAGAAGATATCACCATAGACACTTCTGAAATCCAGAGGCTCTATGGAAACTATGTTGAAAATTTATACTTAAATAAACTGCAAAATCTAGAAGACATTGACAAATTTCTAGATGTATGAGTTGCCCAAATTGAACCTAAATAGACCAGTATCAAGAAATGAAATTGAAACAGCAATTAAAAGCATTCTAACAAAAGCCCAGGACCAGATGGATTCTTACTAGAGTTCTACCAGATCTTTAAAGAACTAATGCCAGTTTTCCTCAAATTATTCCATGAAATTGAAAGGTAGGTAACAACTCCAAATACATTCATTTGAAGCCAGTATAATCCTATTACCAAAACCAGACAAACATACATCAAGGAAAGAATACTATAGACCAGTATGCCTGATGAACATAAATGAAATCCTTTATGAAATATTTGCAAACTGCATTCAAAAACAAATCAAGAAGTTAATGCACCATGATCAAGTGAGTTTCATCCCGGGTTTGCAAGATTGGTTCAACATACTGAAACCAATAAATGTAATTTACCACTTAAACAGAATTAAGGGCAAAAATCACATGATCATCTCAATAGATGCAGAAAAGAACTTTGATAAATCCATCACCCTTGATGTTAAAAATGCCAGAGAAGCTTGGGATAGAAGGAACTTATCTCAGCATTATAAACACTATTTATGATTAAGTCCAAAGCAAATATCATACCGAATGGAGGAAAACTGAAAACATTTCCAGTAAAATCAGAAACAAGATAAATATGTTCACCCTATTCACTTCTATTCAATATAATTCTCAGAACACTACCCAGAGCAATCAGACATTAGAAGGAAACTAAAGGGATACAAATAGGAAAAGAAGAAGTCAAACTGTTTACTGATCACATAATCCTATATTTAGAACAACAAAAGAACTCTACCAGAAAACTTCTAGAGCTTATAAATGTAGGACACAAAATCAACACCCATAAATGAATAACTTTTGTGATTCAGCCAAGGAGGAAATCAGGAAAACTATCCTGTTCACAATAACCTCAAAATAAAATAAAGTAAAATCCTTGGGAGTTAGTCTAAGAGGTAAAAGATCCTTACAATGAAAATTATAGAATTCTGAAGAAAGAAATTGAAGACTTTAGAAGATGGCAAGACCTCCCATGTTCTTGGATAGGCAGAATTAAAATATTTTCAAAATGGCTATAGTACCAAAAGTAATGTACAGATTCAATACAGTCCCCCATCAAATACAAATGATGTTCTTCACAGAATTAGGGGGAAAAAAAAAAAAAAAAGATCCTTAAATACATGTGGAAGAATAAGAGACCCAGAATATCCAAAACAATACTGAGCAAGAAAAGTGATGCAGGAAACATCACTATACCCTATCTTAAATTGTACCACAGAGCTATAGTAACAAAAACAGCATGGTATTGGCATCAAAGTAGACGTGAAGATCAGTGAAACAGAATAGAAGACACAGAGACAAACCCACATGATTATAGCCATCTGATATTTGACAAAGGTGCCATAAATATATTTTGGAGAAATGTCAGCCTTTTTAACAAATGATGTAGGGAAAACTGGATAAGTAAGTAGAAAAATGAAACTAGGTCCCTCTCCCTCACCCTGCACAAAAGTCAAAATGAATTAAGGACTTATTAATTAGATTAGAAATATTCAACTGCTAGAAAAAAAACATGGGGTCAACACTTCATTGTATTGGTGCTGGCACTCACTTCCCTAATAAGACCCTCAAAGCACAAGAAATAAAACCAAGAGGCAATAAGTGGGATGCCATCAAATTAAAAAGCTTTAAAGCAAAGCAAATGATTAAGAGTGTGGAGGGAGAGAGTCTACAGAATGGAAGAAAATTTTTGCTTGCTACTCTGAAGGTGATTAATATACAGAATATATAAAGAACTCAACAAACTTAGCACCAGAAAAAAAATAACCAATCAATAAATGGACAAAAATCTAAAACAGAACCTTCTCAAAAGAAGAAACACAAATGTCCAACAAATTTATGAAAACAATCTTCAGCATCTCTAGCAATAGGAGTGATGTAAATCAAAACTATTGTAAGGTTTCATCTCACTCTGGTCAGAATGGCAATATCAAGAACACAAGAATAAATGCAGGTAAGGATGTGGGGGAAGAAGGTATACTTGTACATTATTGGGACTGTAAAGTAGTACAACTTCTATGGAAAGCAGTATGAAGATTCCTCAAAAAACGAGGAGTGAAACCATGATATGACCCTGCTATTCTACTATTCTACTCCATGGTATTTATTCCAAAGTCAGCATACCGTAACTTCATACAGAAACCTCGGTGTTTATAGCGGCATAATTCACAATAACTAGATTTATGGAATCAACCTGTATGACTGTCAGTAGATGAATGGATTAAGAAATTATATATATATATATATATATATGTATATATATATATGTACGATACTGTTTTATTCAGCCATAAAGAAGGATAAAATCAGGGCATTTGCTGATAGATGGATGGAAATGTAGAACATCAGAAAATAAAGGATTGAATGTTTTCTCTCCTATGTGGAAGCTAGAGTAAAGTAAAGGAAAGGAGGAGGGAAGAATTGGATATAAAGATATAGGTAAGATCTGTAGTATAGAAGGAGATTGAGAAGGGAGAGAAATGAGAAAGGGGTGGAAATGTGGAGTGAATTTTTTTTAAAAAAATCACATTATGTGCATGTATAATATACCACGGGGAATTTTACCTTTATGTATAAGTAGAAAGAACCAATAAAAAATAATTGAATGAAAGACCAGTAAAGGAAGGAGAATAGGGGAGGGGCATGTGGAGGGGAGGGAAAAGAGGGAGAATATGGACTCAAATAAAATTCCATGCATGTATGATTCTGTCAGGATAAACCAACTACTATACATAACTATAATGCTCTAATAAAAATTAAAAGGTTAACTGTACCTACATAGTACACTGTACGTAAGTTGCATTTTTTGTGTGTGTGTCAAATAATGGGCTAAATAGTTGAATCTCTGAAAAGTATAAGGACAGAGAACCAAGGTTATGTTAACATTATCCTTGCTAGATGAAGTAAATACCTGAAGTGATAGGCTAGTTAATATTTTTAACTCTCAATGGTTTTCAGATAAGGAATAACAAAGTAACTTAGGTAGTGATAGCAACAATTCAGGTCTTCTAACTTCATCTTTAAAAGAAATCAGTCCTCTGTATTTCAATGAAGCAAATGTCTCAATCTATTCTCTGCATCTTTCCTAACTGTACATTATAACACACAGCCTCATACACATGTAAAGCAACTGAAATATGTTATTTTCAGATAGGTCATATTTACTCATAGGCTACTTCATATAAAGATTAGGGATTGAGCCATTCAGGTGTTAATTTCATAGAATCTTGGTATAACTTTCTCAGAAATTCTTAATACAGGAAAGAACACAAAATTCTGCATTAAAAGATTTAACTGTTTATTACACTTCAAGCATGTAATCTTATGGGTTTTAGTTGAGAGGGTTAGAAATCCGAAACAGGGGGAAAGGCAGATCCAGAGTGAATCTAAAGAATATAGCACCATGGGAGCTTGTTAAATAGATGCCTGGAACCAACAACTCACATTCCAAGTCATGGGTCTAGGGTGGGTCCAAGGAACTTGAAAGTTGACTGTTCTGCCCTTTCGTGTCTGTGATGAAGGTGGCTCTGGAACCACACTGATACATATTGATAAGAACAAGGGCAATTACTTACCAGCTGTTGGAAACTGAAATTCACCCCCTTCTTCCTTCTTTAGAGGATCCTACCTAGTTTGAAAGACTGAGGCCATTGTTTCTCCTGTATCCACAATTTTATGACAGCAATTACCCTTAAGCTAGAATGAGACAGTAAGTTGAGCATCCCTAATCCAAGATTTGAAATGATCCAAAATCTGAAAGCACCGACTCTATGTGACAAGTGAAAAATTTTACCCCCAATCTTAGGTGATGAGTTGTAGTCAAAATGCAGGTGTACAACTCATATTTTATTTGGTGTCCTCAAGGGATAAAAACCTTTCCAGCTCCTTTCAGTCGTAATATATCTTTCCTCCCACTCTAAGACTCCACATGCAATGTCAGATCCCTATGATACCTTGAGGCCCAGACCTATACATGCATTACTTAACTGAGTTTTTAAAATATTTTCTGCTTTGTGATATAAAGGTGTTATCAAAAACATTTTAAAAAAATCCTGTACATACTCCAGTGATTAACAGTTGTAAAGAGGAAGCATTTATGTTTGTAGCACAAAACTCAAGCTGTTGGAGAAATCGGGCATTGGTGTATGTGTGATACATCTAACAGGATAGTAGGTATAGGAATGATTACCATATGTGACCTAAAGAAACAGAGGAGTAAAGTGGTGAAGTATTGCTAAAGTGATGAACAGAAAAAATTAAAAACCACTGCATAAAGCTAAAGTGAAGTTGATCACCTGTTGAAAGAACAGAGCTATCAGTGTCAACAGTGAACACATATACCATTGAATGGTATATTAATCATTGAGAAGCAAAGATCTATCATGATAAATTAAAAGTTAAAGGACCCTGAGTTCAATCCCCAGAACCACAAAAAAAAAAAAAAAAAAAAAAGGATACTAAATACTCAACAGGCTCTTTACTGAAATTTAAGAAGAGATACAGCTTTAAATTTTTCAAGATTTGTGGCAGTAAAGCATCTGCTGATCACAAAAATTCATTAGTGATTTTGCCAAGGTCATTGCTGATGAAATCTGATGTCAGAGCAAGATGTAATGCTGAAGAAACATCACGTTTTTGGCTTTTTGGCCCTAGAAAGATATTGACTACAGCTGATGAGATAGTCCCTATGCAAATGAAAAATGGCAACTACAGAATAACTGTGGTGGAAGGTGCTAATGTAACAGGTATGTAGAAGTGTATGATAGGCAAACTTTTGTCTCCTTGCTATTCTAAAGGAATACATTTCTTACTGGTCCTTTATCATTGTAACAGGCATGGATCAGGAGGGATATCTTTTCTGACTTGTTCACAGACATTTTGTACCATGACTTGTGCTCACTACTCATATGAACCATATGACTGCAAGATTTTGTTATTCCCTGACAAATGTTCTGCTCATCCTCCATTTGAAATTCTCATTAAAAGTAATGCTTATTCCATGTACTTTCCCCCATATGTGACTTTGTTAATTCATCCATGTGACCAGGGTGTCATTAGATCAATGAAGAGTAAATATAAAACATTTTCTGAAACACTATGCTAGCAGCAGTGAACTGAGGCATGGATGTGGGTTTTCAAAAGCAGTTTAGCATGAAGGGTGCTATATATGTTATTGACAGTATTGGAAACTGAAATGAATAAAGACAGTTGTGTATGCCTGGTACAGTCTCTGGTATGGGACTGTATTCAGTGATAAGATGAACAAGGTGGTGATTTTGAAAGATTCTATATTTCATGTGAAATAAAAGTGATATCTGGTCTTACATACACAAAAAAGTATACCTTCAGAATGTCAGTAAACTGGAAGACGTGGATATAGAAGGGTTTCAGTTTGTGGATATGTGCATATTCATAGTACTAGGGATTGAACCCAGAGCTTTGTATATACTAAGTGTATACTGTTCTATTGAGCTACCTCCCCAGATTCTGGAAGGTTTTTTTTGTTTTGTTTTTAACAATAACGAGGCTCCATTTCATTTATCAATGGATGGCTCAGATTTTGGATAAGGGTGATCACTGCAGAAAAAGTGCCTATATATGACATGGTGAAAATGTGAAATAGGCTTTTTGAAATATGAGAGCAGCACGTATTTGTAACAATACAAGAAATTATGTTGGTTTATAAATCAGAGAATTACAGACAAAAGCAAATAACTCAGGAGGAAACATTTGAAAATGCCACCTAGCAGATGCTTCTTCATCTCTAGAAAACACATTTCCTAGTCCCCCAACTATGTGTGATGTTCTTTTCACCTAAAAAGAAGTAGTATATAGTAACCTTTTAAATAACACATGCATCACAGGTGTAGTATAAAGCTGCCATTGTTTGTTGGTGGCGCTGTTTAAACATGGGTACGGAGATTGCAATGATGCCACTATGCTATCTAGTTGCCATGAACACACTACTTTTAGCATTCTATTAATGGTACATCATACATTTTACTGTTAATTATTTACATGTGAATACATTAAGAAAATTAGTGTTTATCTGTAGCATATAAATTCAGAGTCAGGAATGAGAGTGATGCCGAACAACCAGATTGTCCATATGGGTGGCTGAGATAGTGACACCTTTGCTTTTGGTTGGCTCAGTGTAAACAAGCTTTGTTTTATGCACAAAATTATTTTTTTTAAATTGTTACCTTTATACACTCATACATTGCTGGTGGGGCTACAAATTGGTACAGCCACTCTGGAAAGCAGTATGGAGATTCCTTAAAGAATGGAACCACCATTTGATCCAGCTATCCCACTCTTTGGCCTATACCCAAAGGAGCTAAAATCAGTATACTACAGTGACATAGCCACATCACTGTTTATAGCAGCTCAGTTCACAATAGCCAAATTGTGGAACCAACCTAGATACTCTTCAATAGATGAATAGATAAAGAAACTGTGGTATATACACAATGGAATATTATTCAGCCATAAAGCAGAATAAAGTTATGGTATTTGCAGGTAAATGGATGAAGTTGGAGAATATGCTAAATGAAATAGGCCAATCTTAAAAAATCAAAGGCCGAATGATTTCTCTGATAAGTGCTGGATGATACATAATGGGGCAGAGGGAGGTAAGGGAAGAATGGAAAAAGGATGGATTGTGTAGATGGAAGTGAGGGGTGGGGAGGGGGTAGAGAAAGGAAAGAAAATAGAATAAGCTAAACATCATTACCCTGTGTACATGTATGAATATGCAAATGGTATAACTCTTCTTCGTGTACAACCAGAGGAACAATAGTTATACTCCATTTGTGTACAATGAATCAAAATTAAATAAAGAAAAAAATTGTTACCTTAGGCAACAATTATAAGTTCTGTATGAAACATAAATGAATTTTGTGTTTAGATTTGGGCTTTATCTTCAAATTATCTCATTAAGTAGATACAACTATTCCAAAACCTGAAAACTTCTGGCCCTTAAAGCATTTCACATGAGGGATACTCAACCTGTAGTCCTTTCATTTTGGCACCTCCCCAGTAGTATACTTTCATTGAAAAACCTCCAACATGTCTTATTTATTTGTATTTCTACTGGAGGATCTTAAGGGCAGAAACTCTTATTTGTATCTGAATCGCTTAGAACAATACATGACAGGTAATAGTCACTGAATTGCTTACATAACAAGCATGGATGCATACTTTGAATTTAGAAACAGAAAGTTGTGTCTTTACATTGTCTGCCTAGAGACAGTTTCCCAGCCTGTCTTTGTATTTCTCATTTAGAGGTGTTGAAAGTGAACTGAGGTACAATGCAGTTTTATAGAGTTTATTTGATTCATGAATCAGACAGCTCCAAACCAGAAGTGATTTGGGACCTCCACTTAGGAAACTTAGTGGGAAGACTGTAATAGGGTTGCCACAGAAATAAAGGAAGGTACATGTCTGATAGGTTACAGGTACATGGTTGCTTTATTTTTTTGAAAGTCCCTAGTTGTATAATTTTAATCTTGTTGATTCCTCCATATTGGTTGAGCTTAAATACTATTTATCTTTAACACAGGATTTGTGAGAAATAGCTCAAGGTACGTTGCCTTACATTTGCAAATTGAACTAAGTTTAGATCACTTATGAAGGCTAACTGGTTTTGTTTATTGAAGGATTCTTCAGGCTTGACCTCCACTTTAATAATGTAACAGAGGACAGTGTTTATAACTTGCCTATATAGTATTATATGCAATCACTTGATTTTAATTTCCTTTTTAGTTCACTGTGTCAATATATCAACTTATTGTAGAATTGATTGCACCTATTGAAATTATAAATAGCAAACTTGTCCATTAATATTGTGGATGTCATAATGGGACACCTTTTTAGCTAGTTCTCGGTAAAATAATTTCTAAACTTCTGATCTTATGAAAGGTCACAGCTATACCTATAAATTTTTTGAATGTTTTTAAATATAAAGAAATAGAACCAAGAGAACAAAATATGCTTGTCTTAAATGAGTTTAAAAAATGCATCAGGTACTGACATGTAGTTCTGTACTTAGAGATTTTATTATTCATTTTAAATCATAAGCACACAGTCTCCTTGTGCAAATGGAGACAGTAAAGCTTTTCTATATTGATTTATCAACCAAATATACTTGCTTCCTGAATATGTGACTTGTGACTGATCATTTTCCACTATAAACCCAAAATGATAACTTTGTATAGGTGAGAGCATTTTTTTTGTCTTTTTTTTTTATTGTAAACAAATGGGATACATGTTGTTTGTCTGTTTGTACATGGGTTAAAGACATACCATTTGTATAATCACAAATTTACATATGGTAATGTTGTTTGATTCATTCTATTATTTTTTCCCTTCCCCCCCACCCTTCCCACCCTTCTTTTCCCTCTAAACAGTCCTTTCTTCCTCCATTCTTGTCCCCCTCCCTAACTCTAACCCTAACCCTAACCCTAACCCAAACACTAACTCCCCCCACCCTCCCCCTTATGTGTCATCATCCACTTATCAGCGAGATCATTCGTCCTTTAGTTTTTTGAGATTGGCTTATCTCACTTAGCATGATGGTCTCCAATTTCATCCATTTGCCTGCAAATGCCATAATTTTATTGTTCTTTATGACAGAGTAATATTCCATTGTATATATATACCACAGTTTCTTTATCCACTCATCAATTGAAGGACATCTAGGTTGGTTCCACAGTCTGGCTATTGTGAATTGAGCAGCTATGAACATTGATGTGGCTGTATCTCTGTAGTATGCTGATTTTAAGTCCTTTGGGTATAGAACAAGGAGTGGGATAGCTGGGTCAAATGGTGGTTCCATTCCAAGTTTTCTAAGGAATCTCCACACTGCGTCCAGAGTGGCTGCACTAATTTGCAGCCCCACCAGCAATGTATGAGTGTACCTTTCTCCCCACATCCTCGCCAACACCTGTTGCTTGTATTCTTGATAATCGCCATTCTAATTGGGGTGAGATAGAATCTTAGGGTGGTTTTGATTTGCATTTCTCTTATTACTAGAGATGTTGAACATTTTTCCATATGTTTGTTGATTGCTTGTACATCTTCTTCTGTGAAGTGTCTGTTCGTTTCCTTAGCCCATTTGTCGATTGGATTATTTGTATTCTTGGTGTAGAGTTTTTTGAGGTCTTTATAGATTCTGGAGATTAGTGCTCTATCTGAAGTATGATTGGCAAAGATTTTCTCCCACTCTGTAGGCTCTTTCTTCACATTACTGATAGTTTCCTTTGCTGAGAGAAAGCTTTTTAGTTTGAATCTATCCCAGTTATTGATTCTTGCTTTTATTTCTTGTGCTATGGGAGTCCTGTTGAGGAAGTCTGGTCCTAGGCCGACATGTTGAAGATCGGGACCTACTTTTTCTTCTATAATCTGCAGGGTCTCTGGTCTGATTCCAAGGTCCTTAATCCATTTTGAGTTGAGTTTTGTGCAGGGTGAGAGATATGGGTTTAGTTTCATTCTGTTGCATATGGATTTCCAATTCTCCCAGCACCATTTGTTGAAGAGGCTATCTTTTCTCCATTGCATATTTTTAGCACCTTTGTCTAGTATTAGAAAGTTGTATTTATTTGGGTTTGTGTCCGTGTCCTCTATTCTGTACCATTGGTCTACCTGTCTATTTTGGTACCAATACCATGCCGTCTTTGTTACTATTGCTTTGTAATAAAGTTGAAGTTCGGGTATTGCGATACCCCCTGCTTCATTTTTCCTGCGAAGGATTGCTTTAGCTATTCTGGGTTTCTTATTCTTCCAGATGAATTTCATGATTGCTTGCTCTATTTCTGTAAGGTACATCATTGGGATTTTAATTGGAATTGCATTGAATCTGTATAGCACTATTGGTAGTATGGCCATTTTGACAATATTAATTCAGCCTGTCCAAGAACACGGGAGATCTTTCCATCTTCTAAGGTTTTCTTTAATTTCTTTCTTTAGTGTTCTGTAGTTCTCATTGTAGAGGTCTTTCACCTCTTTTGAGAGATTGATTCCCAAGTATTTTATTTTATTTTTTTGATGCTATTGTGAATGGGGTAGTTTTCATAATTTCTCTTTCTGAGGATTTATCACTTATGTATAAAAATGCATTGGATTTATGAGCATTGATCTTGTAACCTCCTTCTTTACTGAATTCACTTATGAGTTCTAAAAGTTTTCTGGTGGAATTTCCTGGTTCCTCTAAGTATATAATCATATCATCCTCAAATAGGGATAGTTTGAGTTTTTCTTTTCCTATTCGTATTCCTTAAATTTCCTTGGTCTGTCTGATTGCTCTGGCTAGAGTCTCAAGAACGATATTGAATAGGAGTGGTGAAAGAGGGCATCCCTGTCTTGTTCCAGTTTTTAGGGGGAATGCTTTCAGTTTTTTACCATTTAAAATGATATTAGCCATGGGCTTAGCATAGATGGCCTTTATAATGTTAAGGAATGTTCCCACTATCCCTATTTTTTCTAGTGTTTTGAGCATGAAGGGTGCTGTATTTTATCAAATGCTTTTTCTGCATCTATTGAAATAATCATGTGATTCTTGACGTTAAGTCTATTGATATGGTGAATTACATTTATTGATTTCCGGATGTTGAACCAACCTTGCATCCCTGGGATAAAACCCACTTGATCGTGGTGCACTATCTTTTTAATATATTTCTGTATGCGATTTGCTAAAATTTTATTGAGAATTTTTGCATCAATGTTCATTAATGATATCGGTCTGAAATTTTCTTTCCTCGATTTGTCTCTGTCTGGTTTGGGTATCAGGGTAATATTGGCTTCATAGAATGAGTTTGGGAGGGTTCCCTCCTCTTCTATTTCATGGAATACTTGGAGAAGTATTGGAATGAGCTCTTCTTTAAAGGTTTTGTAGAACTCGGCTGAGAACCCATCTGGTCCTGGACTTTTCTTTGTTGGTAGGCTTTTGATGACCTCTTCTACTTCATTACTTGAAATTGTTCTATTTAAATTGTGCATGTCTTCCTCGTTCAATTTAGGCAATTCATATGTCTCTAGAAACCTGTTGATGTCTTCGAAATTTTCTATTTTGTTGGAATATAGATTTTCAAAATAGCTTCTAATTATGTTTTGTGTTTCACTCGTGTCTGTTGTGATATTTCCTTGTTCATTCTGAATTTTAGTGATTTGGGTTTTCTCTCGTCTTCTCTTTGCTAAGAGTGGCTAAGGGTTTATCAATTTTGTTTATTTTTTCAAAGAACCAACTTATTTTGTCAATTTTTTGTATTTTTTCTTTTGTTTCAATTTCGTTGATTTCAGCTCTGAGTTTAACTATTTCCTGTCTTCTACTACTTTTGGTGTTGGTCTGTTCTTTTTCTAGGGCTTTGAGCTGTAGTGTTAGGTCATTGATTTGTTGATTTTTACTTCTTTTATTGAATGCGCTCCATGAAATAAATTTTCCTCTAAGTACTGCTTTCATAGTGTCCCAAAGATTTTGATATGATGTTTCTTTGTTCTCATTTACCTCTAAGAATTTTTTAATTTCCTTCCTAATATCTTCTGTTATCCATTCATCATGTAATAGCATATTGTTTAATCTCCAGGTGTTGGAGTAGCTCCTGTATTTTACTCTTTCATTTATTTCTAATTTCAATCCATTATGATCTGATAGAATACAAGGTAGTGTCTCTATCTTCTTGTATTTGCTTACATTACCTTTGTGGCATTATATATGGTCTATTTTAGAGAAGGATCCATGTGCTGCTGAGAAGAAAGTGTATTCGCTCTTGGTTGGATGGTATATTCTATAAATGTCCGATAAGTCTAAATTATTGATTGTGTTATTGAGATCTATGGTTTCTTTGTTCAATTTTTGTTTGGAAGATCTGTCCAGTGGTGAGAGAGGTGTGTTAAAATCACCTAGTATTATTGTGTTATGGTCTATTTGGTTTCTGAAATTGAGAAGGATTTATTTGACATACATGGATAAGCCACTGTTTGGGGCATAGATGTTTATGATTGTTATGTCTTCCTGATTTATGGTTCCCTTAAGCAATATGTAATGTCCTTCTTTGTCCCTTCTGACTAACTTTGACTTGAAGTCCACATTATCTGAAATGAGGATGGATACCCCAGCTTTTTTGCTGAGTCCATGTGCATGGTATGTTTTCCCCCATCCTTTCACCTTTAGTCTATGGGTATCTCTTTCTATGAGGTGAGTCTCTTGCAGGCAACATATTGTTGGATCTTTCTTTTTGATCCAATCTGCCAGTCTATGTCTTTTGATTGATGAGTTCAGGCCATTAATATTCAGGGTTATTATTGAGATATGACTAGTATTCCCGGTCATTTGGTTCATTTTATTTATTTTTTTATTTATTTATTTTGACACGACTTGGTTCTTCCTTTATTTGACAATTCCTTAAGGATAGTTCCTCCCATTGCTGATTTGCTTCTTTGTTTTTCATCTCTTCCTCGTGGAATATTTTGCTGAGAATATTCTGTAATGCTGGCTTTCTTTTTGTAAATTCTTTTAGCTTTTGTTTATCTTGGAAGGATTTTATTTCATCATCAAATTTGAAGGTAAGTTTTGCTGGGTATAAGATTCTTGGTTGGCATCCATTTTCTTTCAGGGCTTGAAAACTGTTGTTCCAGGCCCTTCTAGCTTTTAGGGTCTGGATTGAAAAATCTGCTGATATCCGTATTGGTTTCCCCCTGAATGTAATTTGATTCCTCTCTCTTGCGGCCTTTAAAATTCTGTCTTATATTGTATGTTAAGTATTTTCATTATAATGTGCCTTGGTGTGGGTCTGTTGTAAATTTGTATATTTGGAGTCCTATAAGCCTCTTGTACTTGATCTTCCATTTCATTCTTCAGATTTGGGAAATTTTCTGATAGTCTTTCATTGAATAGATTGTTCATTCCTTTGGTCTGTTTCTCTAAGCCTTCCTCAATCCCAATAATTCTTAAATTTGGCCTTTTCATGATATCCCATAGTTCTTGGAGATTCTGTTCATGATTTCTTACCATCTTCTCTGTTTGGTCCACTTTGTTTTCAAGGTTAAATATTTTGTCTTCCATATCTGAGGTTCTGTCTTCCAGGTGTTCTATCCTATTGGTTATGCTTTCTATGGAGTTCTTAATTTGGTTTATTGTTTCCTTCATTTCAAGGATTTCTGTTTGGTTTTTTTTCAATATCTCTAACTCTTTATTGAAATGATCTTTTGCTTCCTGTATTTGTTCTTTTAACTGTCGATTGGTGTGATCATTCAGTGCCTGCATTTGTTCTTGCATCTCGTCATTTGCTTCCCTGATCATTTTAATTATGTACATTCTGAACTCCCTGTCATTTCTTCTGCCATGCTGTCGTTGCGTTTCATTGATGTAACATCTAGATTTGTTTGCAGCATTTTCTTTCCTTGTTTTTTCATATTGTTCAGGTATCAGTTGACCGCTGTGATATTGCAGATTTCCTCTATTGACTTATAATATCCCTGAAGATTTCTAGTATATCCCCTCTTAGCCTTCAGTAGCCTGAAGTCTTGGAGGAAGTTGATAATGTGGTGCTCCACAAGGAAGCTGACTCCCTAGGGGTGGTGGCCTTCCGGTGGGGTATATTCCCTGCTAGTGGGCAGAGGTACATTCACTTGCTGACGAATGGTCATCCAAAGGGGAAGTAGGATGTGGGCTGATGCAAGGCGAGTTTGGGCCTGTGTCTCTGGTTTTACAGTCCGTTTGGGAGAACCTCACCCGGCAGGGAGGACTCACCTGGTGGGGAGGTCTCGCTGGTCAGTTCCCCTCCTAGAGGTTCCGTTCAATTCACAACTACTGCCTGGGCCGGGCAGCCTTCTTCTGCAATGTTCCCAGGGACCCGGACCTACCTCCTGGGCCTGGAAGCCTCGCCCTTCGCAGACGAATCTCCTTAGGCTGCCTCTCCTCAGAGAAGCTGCCCGCAGTCCTGGAGCCTTCGCTTCGCCCCTCAGTTTGTCTGTGCGGCTCTTCCACCAAGAAGCCACCTAGGCCCTGGGACCCTGCTCTTCACTTAATCGCCTGGCTATGCAGCTCCTCCTCTGAGCAGCCACCTGGAACCCCTTACAATCGCTCCGAGTCCCAGTGACCCGCACACGCCTTTTCCTCCGGCAGCCACCTGGTGTTCCGTGCGGTCGCTCTAACTCCAAGTGACCCACCACGCACCTCCTTCTCCACCAGGCAGTCACCCAGAGATCTGGTGCGTTCATCACAAGTCCCATGAACTCACTGTGCACCTCCTCGTCCTGACTGCCACCCGTAGCCCTGGTGCAGTCACTTGGAGCCCAAGCACCCCGCCGCACTCCTCCTCCTTCTCCAGACAACGCCCCTGTATTTAGGAGCAGATGCTCTGGGTCCAAACCACTCACCACGCTGCTCCTCCGGATAGCCACCCGGAGCCCTGGCGCAGCTGCTCCAAGTCCAAGCGACGTGCCGAGCCCGTATTTCTCCTCCTCTGGGCAGCCCCCTGTGTTCAGGGGTGGTCGCTTTCAGTCCAAACAGCTCACTGCGCACTCTCTCCTTTGGGCAGCCTCCCGGAGCCAGGGTGGGTTGCGCTGAGTCCCAGCGCTGTGCTGAGCAGCCACCTCTCCGATGCTCCCAGTTGTCCACTTTCACTGCTCCAGCGGGGGGGAGGGGTGTCTCGCCGGGCAGCTCTACTTCACAAAGTTCCCTGCGTTTGGGCTACCGCCCTGTCCGGGACGCCTCCCCAATGGGAGAGACTCACCCGGCTGCTTTGAGTTGGTCCCAAGTCTCTCAATATCTCCTCTTCTTGAGTCCTGAGTCCTGGAGCAACACGAAACGCAGCCACCCTCTAGTCCACCATCTTGAATCCCCCAGGTGAGAGCATTTTGAAAGTTAGGTTTGACCTAAAAGAGGGACCAATTAATGTTTTGAAGTTGAATTCATATATGAAACTTTAGAAATTTAGAAACATTTTATTCCCAAAACTCAGGTATGTTTTAAAAGCATCCTTACTGTTTACTGCATATGTGTATTAATTTGACTTCTTTGTTTTTCCCAAACTTCCTAGACAGAATTTCAGAGTTGGAAGTATTCTTAGAAATCATCTAATCTGGTTGACCAAGCTGTTTCGTGACCGTGTCAGAATTAGAATCAAGAACTCCCAATTCTGTGAGATTTTTTTTTTTTTGTTATTACTGCTTATATTTGTGTATTTGTTTTGTAGGTGACTGCTCTTCAAGATGAGAAGAGTTCACTGGTTTCTGAGAATGAGATGATGAATGAAAAACTTGACCAGTTGGATGGCTCTTTTGATGATCCAAATACAATGGTTGCAAAAAAGTATTTTCATGCACAGTTACAACTAGAACAGTTACAGGAAGAGAACTTCAGGTAGCATTTTTAGTAGACATTATTTTATAGAGTTCTTTTCATTAAACTAGTTGTTATAAAATAATATCAACTAATTATTAGTCTTTTAAGCATGTTTAGGACACTGATTAAGCTACTAAAAATACCAAGTGTTTCCTCCCTTACTGAACTTCTTGTCCAAATAAGCAAATAGGATATGTGAAACAATTCAAAGATACAAGACAAATGAAGGCCGTAAACAAGCCATTGGGAGTTCAAGAGAGTGAATAATGAAACCTGGAAGAAATAGGGAGTTTCTTACAGAAGAGAAAAAATCTGACAACCAATGAAGAAAATGTAAATCTTAAATGCTTCTTACTTGAACATTTATATTACTACTTTTAAAAATAGAGTTCTGGGCTGGGGCTGTAGCTCAGTGGTAGAGTGCTCACCTAGCACACATGAGGCACTAGGTTTAAACCTCATCACCACTTAAAAGTAAATAAATAAAGGTATCGTGTCCATCTACAACCAAAAAAGTATTTTTAAAAAAATAGAGTTCTTACCTCTGATAAACACTGATTACTGCTTGTGTGCTTACCACTGAGTTTTGTACCATGGGATCTTGAAGGCAACCATTCTTATTTTACCATACATTTTTTTTAATACCCTTTCAAACTTGCAAAAAAAGATTGCAAGAATATTACAAGGAATTCCTTTACTTTTACAGTGTTTTATAGTTGGGAGTTTTATAGTTTTCTCTATTTGCTTTAGCAGTTTCTCTATTCATATGCATATTTTTCTGAATCGGTTGACACTAAGTTGGAGACGTGCCTCTATTTCAGTGTGTATTTCCTAAAACCAGGACATCCTTTTATAAACCACAGTATAGGAAATTTATCACTGATTAAACTTTATTATACTAATCCACAGACTGCATTCAAATTCCATCAATTGTTTCAATGTTCCTTATAAATTTTTTTACTCCTGCTTTGAAATTCAGTCCAGGATTATGCATTGTATCTGCAAATGAACTCTTCTTCAAAGGACTGTAAATCTATTACTGTCATTTATTTTGAAGCTCAAATTTTCCTAGATTTGGTCAATGAGAAGCATTTCAACTGGTGATTGTGGCCTTTCTTTGAGCACTTTGTTAGTTTCTCATATTACAAAGTTTTCCAGATACATTGTCATTAATTTATTGCAGTCTCCTCAGAGTTAATATTTGACCTCTTTACATGTTATCTCTATTTTTTAAAAACAGAACTAGAGATTAATAGGCACATGTTTCAGAAGTACAAATGAAAAATCAGAACATTAAACTTTCTTTTCATGCCTATTGCAAAATTAAGAGCCATAAAACCTTATTCCTTCAGTCTTTCCTGTTTTGAATGTGTAATATAAGTATGTTATGCTAAAGTCATGTCTCAGTAGGAAGACAAATGATGGAAATTGTAAATATTTATAAAATATTATAGATGATTATATTACAAATAATAATTTATTTTCTTTATGCAAGACTTGAAGCTGCAAAAGATGATTACCGTGTTCACTGTGAAGAACTTGAAAAGCAATTAATTGAATTTCAGCATAGAAATGATGAATTGACTAGTCTTGCTGAAGAAACAAGAGCCCTAAAGGATGAAATAGATGTTCTTAGGTATGGCATGCCTAAATATATTTGTGTTAATTCTAAGTTATTAGCTATTGTGTGTATTCCATACTTTAATCAGAAATTCTTAGGGTTTTCCTGTGTACAAAATATTGATCACTTTTTATCCATGTTTCTAGTCTTTGCTTCCCTTATGCTTGTTAGAATTGCATTTGAAAAATAATGTTCCACTCTTTTTGGACAGTTGCACATTAGCACCCATAAACCCAAAATGAGACCTTTCTCTGAAGATTTTGTAAATGATCCATTTAGCTTAAACTGGTACCCATTATTTTATTTTGAGAAAATATTTTGTAAGGAAATATTTTCTCACAATTTATATTTTTGTATTTGATAAAATATAGATAAACATAGAAATGAAGCCTAACATTTATTTCAAGGATTGTCTTGGGCAATATTTTATAATAAATATCTGTATTTGACTTTTGCCTATGAAATGTTACCCAGCGAACAGGCTATCCATTAAATTTTATTAATTAGCTATTAATAAAATTAATAGCTAATTAATATTATCTATTAAATATTATCTATTAAATTTTCTTAATTAGCTATTTGTTTTTTGTAGCTCTTAATAACCATTTGAAACAAAATCTTTATAACCATTAATTTTGACCAAGTGTTAGTGAGTTGATTTGGTTTATTTATCTTCGTTACAGCCTAGTTATCAGCTAAGTGCAATTCCAAGGAAAGTGCTTTGCCAGACAAATTTATAAATTGATTTAGCTTCCTAAGTTTTTTAAATACTTAGAATAAAATGATGCTTACTTAAATATGCAAAGCAAGATTTTTCTATAAGCTAGATAATTCAGACTTGTTTAACTGTGTGCACAAAGCCCTTTTTTGTTTGTTTGCTTTACATTGGGCTAAAAACAGTTTGGTGGTAACTTTGTGTGTCACATTTGAAGCATTTTCATCTTTTATACCTTTATAACAAAAAGGTTGAACGTTAAATGGTTTTAGGCCCAAGTCTTAGTTATAGCTTGGAAGATTCATTTTTAAAACCAGAATAAAATTGCTCTGTGTATGTGTTACTTTTTACACAATAATACTTGTTCTTTATTATTTCAGGGCTACCTCTGATAAAGCAAATAAACTGGAGTCAACAGTTGAGATATATCGTCAGAAACTACAAGACCTAAATGACCTTCGGAAGCAGGTGAAAACTTTACAGGAAACAAACATGATGTATATGCATAATACAGTCAGCTTAGAAGAAGAATTAAAGAAGGCAAATGCAGCACGTACACAATTAGAAACATACAAAAGGCAGGTAAGAAAATATCTTAATTTTTAGTTAATATCTTAATTTTGATAATATTGAAAGAGTTCAAATTTGTTATTCCATTTCATCCTTTAAGAATGATATAGAAGATAAATAAGCATTGTGTATAATAAGCTGTGAACTTATCCTGATGAATTTCTTCTATGTGTAATTTTAATATCAAGGTTGACAACAGAGTTGAATTCTCCAGGTCCTTCACCTTCTTATTGCCTTCCAAGCTTGGTTTTTGCTTATGTGTTTTGTTTTTGAGATTTAATGGTTTATTAGCATTTCTAATATTTATTGACAACTGCTTAGAGGATGGTAGAGAATGCAGCTGTAACCTAAAATATTCTATTCTGATATTTATCAAATAACCTAGACAAACATTAGTATAGAAGGCTAGTCTTTAATATTTACTATTTTTAAAATACTTAGCCTATAATTTTAATACATATATTTTATTTTTAATCAGTTTTTTTTTTCACTTACTCCAAAACACTATGAATATTTTATACTCTTGTTTCTTCCTTGATTTCTGACAAAAGGTTCAGGACCTTCATGTTAAACTTTCCTCAGAATCCAAAAGGGCAGATACGCTAGCATTTGAAATGAAGCGACTTGAAGAAAAACATGAAGCTCTACTTAAGGAAAAAGAGGTAATCATAAATATATTTGATATGAATATGTTATTCTTCTTATAGCTTTTTAACTACCCTTGCTCTTCTTAGGATGGTAATAATACCTACTGGTTCTATCTTTCTTGAAATTGAAATTGTATATATATATAGACAAATCTTGTAAAAATGATTTCACTTCATTCAATTTTTTTTCAAATATTTCAATTTTATTAGCCTTTTAGTATGGTTTTTTTATTGTAAACAAATGGGATACATGTTGTTTCTCTGTACATTCAATTTTTAATGCATTTTATTTTTGAGTAACAGTTACAAAATGTACATAGATTACTGGGTTCAGTGTGACATTTCAACGTGTGTGTAATGTGCACTCATCAAATTGAGCCTTTTTTAATATACTCCTCAAAATTATCCTGATTAAAAAGAATTATCCTGATTAATATTGTACATTCTAACCTACTATTATAACTACTACATATGAGAGAGAACATGTGGTACTTGTCTTTCTACCTGGCTTATTTTTCCTAACAAAAAGGCCTTCACTTCCATCCATTTTGCTGCAAATAACATTCATCTTTATGGCTGAATAATATTCCACATTTTTTTAAAACCATTCATCTTGTGATGGGGACATAATTGATTCCATATCTTAGCTGTTATAAATAGTGCCACATTAAACATGAATATGCAAGTATCTCTTTGGTGTGTTTGTTCATTACCTTTGGATATGAAGTGAGATAGCTAGATCACATATTATGTCTATTTTTAGTTTTTTTGAGGAACCTCCATACTATTCTCCATAATGCTGTACTCAGTTTACATTCCCAACAAAAGTGTGAGTTCCTTTTTCTCCATATCCTCACATTTTTTTCTTTTTCTTGTTTTTTTTTCTTTTTTTGATAATAACCATTCTAACTGGGTAAGCATTGTAGTTTTTATTTTTATCTCCTTCATGACTAATGCTGTTGAGTATTTTTTAATGTATTGTTTAATGTATATTTCTTCTTTTGAGAAATGTCTAGTCAGAGCATTTGCCTACTCTGTAATTGGATTATTTCTTTTTTTGTTAAGTGTTTTGAATTCCTTATACATTCTGGATATTAATTCTTTGTCACATGAATACTTGGTAAATATTTTCTTCCATTCGGTAGGTTGTCTCTTCACTCTTGATTGTTTCATTAGCTATGTAAAAGCTTTTGGTTTGCTGTATTTGCATTTGTCTATTTTGTCTTTGATTCCAGTACTTTGGGGATTATATATCCAGAAAATCTTTGCTTATGTCAACATCTTGAAGTATTTCCTGTATGTTTTCTTAAAATAATTTCTTAGTTTCAAATCTTATATTTAGGTCTTTCAATGTGGTATATTCATATATGTACCACATATATATATGTATGTGTGTATTCATATATGTATGTATTCAGCAAAGTTATGTCAGATTCATTCCACTATCTTTCCTTTTCCTATCCCCTCCCTTTCCCTTCATTCCCCTTTGTCTGCTCCACTGAACTTCTGTTCTCCCCCCACCCCAGTCTTTATTGTGGGTTAGCTTCCACATATCTGATAAAACATTCAAACTTTGGTTTTGGGGATTGGCTTATTTTTACTTAGCATGATAGTCTCCATATCTATCCACATTTGCCAGCTAATATCATAAAATCATTCTACTCATTAAAAAGAGTGATCTCCATTGTGTATACCTATCACACTTTTTTAAATCCATTCATCTGTTGAAGGGCACCTAGGTTGATTCTGTAGCTTAGCTATTGTGAATTGTACTGTTATAAATATCAATCTGGCTGAGTCACTGTAAAATGCTGATTTAAATTCTTTGGATGTATACCGAGGAGTGGGAAAACTGTGTCAAATGGTGGTTTCATTCCTAGTTTTTTGAAGAATCTCCATACTGTTTTCCAAAGTGGTTGCACCAGTTTGCAGTCTCACCAATTGTATGAGTGTACCCTTTTACCCACATCCTCACTAACATTAATTGTTCCTTGTATTCTTGATATTTTCCATTTTGACTGGAATGAGATGAAATCTTAGGGTAGTTTTAATTTACCTTTCTCTAATTGCTAATGATGTTAAACATTTTTTCATATATTTGTTGACTATTCATGTTTTTTCTTTTGAGGAGTATCCAGTTCCTTTGCTCATTTATTGATTGGGTTATTTGGGGTTTTTAAGGTATGAAGTTTTTGGAGTTCTTTGTACAGCTTGTATATTAACACCCTATCTGAGGTGCGGGTAACAAAGATTTTCTTCCATTCTGTGACTCTCTCTTTTCCTGCTCTTGATTATTTCCTTTGCTATGAAGAACCTTTTAATTTGATGCCATACCATATATTGATTTTTTATTTTACTTCTTGTGCTCTAGGAGTCTTGTTAAGGAAGTCATTTCCTGAGCTGATACATTGGAATATTGACCATACATTTTCTTCTAACAGGTGCAGAGTTTCTGATCTAACTCCTAGGACTATGATCTGCTATGAGTTGAGATTTTGCAGTGTGAGAGATAGGGGTTAAATCTTATTCTGCTACATATGGATTTCCAGTTTTCCCAGCACCATTTGTTGAAGAAGCTGTCTTTTCTCCATTTTATGGTTTTGACACCTTTGGTCTAGTATGAGATAATTGTATTTATGTGGTTTTGTCTCTGTCTCTTCTATTCTGTTCCATTGGTCTTGGGTCTGTTTTGGTGACAATACCATGCTATTTTTGTTACTACAGCTCTATATATAATTTAAGGTCTGGTATTGTGATGCCTCCTGTTTCACTTTTCTCATTAAGAATTGCTTTGGCTATTCTGGACCTCTTATTTTTCCAAATAAATTTCATGACTGCTTTTTCTATTTCTATGAAGGACATCATTTGAATTTTGATGGATGTTGCATTGAATCTGTGTAGCGCTTTTGGTAGTATAACCATCTTAACTTTTAATTCTGCCTATCCAAGAACACGGGAGGTCTTTCCATATTCTAAGATCATCTTCAGTTTCTTTCTTTAGTGTTCTATAGTTTTCATTGTAGAGGTCCTTCACCTCTTTTGTTAGATTGATTCCCAAGGATTTTGTTTTGTTTTTTGTTTTTTGTTTTTGTTTCTAGGCTATTGTGAATGGTATAGTTTTTTAAATTTCTTTTTGAAAAGATCCATTTGGAGTATAGGAATGCAATTGATTTATCAGTGTTGATTTTATATTCTGCTTCTATGCTGAATTCATTTATGAGTTTTAGAAGTTTTCCAGTGGAGTTTTTTAGAGTGGATGAGGTCAAAGTTCAGTCTTCTACATGTGGATATTCACTTTTCCCAGTACTATTTATTGAATGGAGTGTCCTTTTTTCATCGTATGTTTTTGGCATGTTTGTTGAGGATCAGTTGGTTGTACATGCCTGGTTTTATTTTGGGGATCTCTGTTGTATTAGCCTGTGTGTCTGTTTTGTTACAATACGTCTTGAAATCAAGTAGTATAATGCCTGCAGCTTTGTTCTTTTGTTCAAGATTACTTTGGTTATTCAGGGTCTCTTGTGCTTTTATATGAATTTTAGGATTGTTTTTCCCATTCTGTGGTGAAGAATGTTACTGGTATTTTGAAGAGAATTGCACTGAATCTGTAAATCACTTTGGGTAAAATGGACATTGTAACAATATTATTTCCATGATTCTTTATATAGAAAGAATGCTATAACTGACAAATATGATGGAATTGTAAGACATAAAGTAACATATGAAAATCACTCCTCAGTTTATACCCAAAGGACTTAAAATCAGCATACTACAGTAACACAGCCACATCGATGTTTATAGCATCCCAATGCATAATAGCTAGATTGTGGAACCAACCTAGATGCCCTTCAATAGATGAATAAAGAAACTGTGGTATATATACACAATGGAATATTATTCAGCCATAAAGCAGAATAAAATTATAGCATTTGCAGGTAAATAGATGGAATTAGAGAATATCTTGCTAAGTGAAATAAGCCAATCCCAAAAAACCAAAGGCCGAATGTTTTCTCTGATAAGTGGATGATGATACATAATGGGGGTGGGGGTGGGGGTATGAGGGGTAAGAGAAGAATGGAGGAACTTTGGCTTGTGTAGAGGGAAATGAGGCGGGGAGGATCAGGAGTAGAAAAGATAGTGGAATGGGATGGACATCATTACCCTATGTACATGTATGGTTACACAAATGGTGTGAATCACATCATGTGTAACCATAGAATGAAAAGTTGTACCCCATTTGTGTACAATGAATCAAAATGCAGTCTGTAAAACTAAATAAAAAAATTTAAAAATCAGTTGCATGGTGGTGCATGCCTGTAATACCAGCATCTTGGGAGGCTGAGGCAGGAATATTGAAATTTCAAAGCCAGCCTTAACCTGAGGTACAAAGATTTACCCCTGTGTTTTCTTTTAAACAACTCAGTGAGACCCTGTCTCTAAATAAAATACAAAATAGGGCCAGGGATGTGGCTCAGTGGTCAAATGCCTCTGAGTTTAATTGCCAGTAAACCACCCCCCACAGAAAAAAATTAGTTGCATTTTGATACTACAGTAACAAGATTGCTGAGAAGGAAATCATAATGGCAGTTCTATTCATAACAGCTACAAAATAAATAATTAAAACACCTGAGAATAAGTTTAATCAAGGGAAGGGTAAGACCTCTACAATGTAAATTACAAGAAATTGATGAAAGAAATAGAAAACACACAGAAATTGAAGACAAAAAATTGGACTTTGTTTTTTCGCAGGGAATAATGAAGTCACAATCATAAGTCTTTGTGCACATTTTCTACCTCTAGACTTTCAGTTAACTCCTTTTGAACAAGGACCACAGATAACAGTTTTAAACACCTTTATATGTTTTATGTACTTGCTGACCATTTGTATTTCTTAAAAAAAGTGTTTCTTCAGATCCTTTGCCCATGTTTTACATAGGTTATTCTTTTGTTTTTGAATTTTAAGAGTTCTATTTATATTCTGGGTGCAAGTCCCTTGTCAGATATATGATATGCAAATATTTTTCACTTTATGTGTTGCTTTCTCACTTTCTTGATGGTGTTGTTTGCAGCAGAAGTTTTTCATTTTGAGAATGTCACAACTATGTTTTTTTCTTTTGTTGTTTGAAATTTTGGGTGGTGCTCATGAGAACCCACTGTGTAACCTGAGGTACAAAGATTTATCCCTGTGTTTTAAGATTTTTATAAAGTATTAACTCTTCTATTTAGTCTGTGATCCATTTTGTAGATGGTCTGAGGCACATATATGATATCACTTCATTCTGTATATTAATAACTTCATCCTCTCCTCTGTGTATTACTATGCAATTGTCCCAGGACCATTTGTTGATAAGACAAATGGTAACCCTTTTACCAATAATTTGAATATGATAATGTAATGATGTATACATGTAATCATACATTTGTGAGTACTCATAGTCTGTATAACAGAAAGAACAAACAAATGTAACAATGGTCTTTAGTTAATGGTAGCATAGTAACAAATTACTACAGTAGTTAATGCAAGATGTTAATAATGGGGAAGTGTGGAGTAGAGGGAAGGTGAGAGACTATATAGGAACTCTGTATTTTCTGCTCACTTTTCTAAAACACTGCTATACAACTTCTAAAACTTCTCAAAAAAATAAAGTCTCCTAATAAGTTTTAAATTTGACCAAAATGTAAGGGATTATTTTTGATCTTTCCATTCTCTATCATTGGTCTGTATTTGTAGTCTTATGCTAGTTCCACACTGTCATGATTATCATAGTTTTATAGTTAAGTTTTGAAATTGGAAGATATAATTTGTCCATCAGTATTTTTTTTAAATAAGTTGTTTTCGTTATTTTTGTTCCTAGCATTTCCTACAAAACAAATGCAGGTAAAAATTTTATAGGAATTGCTTGAATCCCTATAAAGTTGAGACTTAGAAATATTGCCATTTTCACAGTATCCATGAATGTGGAATATCATTTAACTTATCTAGATCTTCAATCTTTCAACATTTTTTAGTTTTCAGTTTATAGATCACACTTTAAAAAATTTATTCTTAAATATTTCTGTTTTTTTTTTTGTTTTTTTGTTTTTTTTCCTTCCTATTGCTGCTGCTGTTTTACTGGGGATTGAATCCAGGGACATTTTACCACTGAAGTATATCCCCAGTCCTATTTTTTTTTTAAATTTTTTATTTTGAGGCAGGGTCTCACTATGTTGCCCAGACCAGCCTCAATCTTGCTATCCTCCTGCCTCAAACTTCCAAGTTGCTGGGATTACAGGCATGTGTGACTGTGCCTGGCTTAAATATTTCATTCATTTTATTAACTGGTCAAATTGTTTTATCAGTTTTAATTTGGATTTTTTATTGCTACTCTGTAGAAACATGACTGATTTTCATACATTGATCTTGTATCTTTCAACCTTCTTGAATTTTGCTTATTGGTTCTCATAGCTTTTTTGGTGGCTTTCTCAGGATTGTCTATACATAAAATCAGAACATGTGTAAATAAAAATAGTTTAACTTCTTCCTTTGCAATCCAGATGCCTTTTGTTTATATACTTATTTTTCTTGCTTAATTGCACTGACCAGAACTTCCAGTGTAATGTTGAATAGAAGTGACAAGAGCAGACATCCTCTCCCAATGCTGATTTTAGGTGGAAAGCATTCAGTTTCACAGTGGTGTATAACATAGCTGTGGTTTTTTGTTTGTTTGTTTGTTTGTATTTTCAGTGAATTTTTTGTTATTGTTTTCTTTTGGTGATCAGGTTGAAGTAATTTTCTTCTACTTCTTGTTTGTTGCATGATGTTATCATAAAAGGGTTTTGACATGTTCTTTTTCTGGATCAGGAGGATGGTATATGGTTTTTGTACTTTGTTGGATTAATATGATGTATTACATTGATTGATTTTTTTCGATGTTATAGTAATCTTGCATTCCTGACCAACTTCCTCTTAGTTATTATGTGTAATCCATACTGTACACATATAAGGTACACATAAATCCACAAACCAATGAGCACAGGCAGAACACACAAACACACATGCACACACACACACAAAAAGGGGGGGGGCAGAAAAAATTAAAGAATTGTCTCCACTGAGATGTTCAACTGTCTGTGAGGGTGAATGATCACCACCTGTGCCTGACTGTCCTTCTTTCCATACTTTCTTGTTTTTGTGTTGCCCACCAAGCTGCCTGCTGGTGTGACTTAAAACTGAAGCTGATTGAAATAGCTTTAAAGTTCCCTTCTTAGAAGTATAAGGTAGGATGAAATAGGTAGTGCTTTGGGTTGGAGTTATGTCCTGATGGACCAGATCAATGTACTCTGAAGGTGGGACTACTGCAGAGTTCTAGAGGGGAGTTCCAGATACTGGGGCTTAGCTCCATTCAAGCCTCAGGGACTTCCTTAGGTGTATCTGCTCTGGAGAGATTAGATCAACACACCCCTAGGGCTGGTAGATGCCAGTCTCTGCTGGAAATCTGGATCTTAGCAACCCTCCAAGAATTCTGCTGGCAGGACAAGGGAGCCAGTCCTCCATAGGTCTCAGACACTATGCTGCGCATGAATCTATCTTTCCCAGGATTATTCCCTGGGTGTAATCAGTCACTTGTTAGTTTTCCAACCCTCTACAGTTGGTCACATAAACTACCAGACTCAAAGGGAAAGTGAATACTACTTCTGTCCATATCTCTGACTTGAATCCCCCTGTGGACAATCTGTGCCTGTTTCACTCACATTCTGCTGGGTGTGCCCTAGACCATACATTAGGTGCTTGCCAGGTCAGTATGGCAGTGTTTGCTGTGGTCTCCCAGTCTCCTGCAGCAGCAAGCTGCCGTATGACTTCCTCAAGATGGCTACCCACCATACCTCTTCACTTGCCAGTTGAGAAACAGAGCACTTCTTAAATGGCATTTTACTGTGCAGCCTCTGGATCTGCTAAGTTCAGCCTGCTTTTTATGCTTTAAGGGTTTTCTGGGAATATTTCTCTATCATGTTTCTCTTCTTTGTTAACTCTCCTCTGTGTGGTGAACTGGCTTCACTGTTGAAACTGATTTTGTTCCAGTATACATAATTAGTTTTTGTTCAGTGCACCCAGATTTCTGAGTCTCTAGAAGACTCTGTCTTATACTGAATTTCAGTGAATTTCCTCTTTGCCCACCTTGCTGAGTAGTTCTCCCTCTGCTTATATCCCAAGCTACAGGGCAACTAGAATTATGGCCTTCCTCTAATCTGCTATCTTGAATCTCCAAAATTTGGAAACTTCAGAATTTCTTGTTATTTTTTAAATAATTGTTTACACTCTACTTGGTGAATTGTTGTGATTTCTTTTAATTCTGTATATGTTGTTTGCTTTAGTTTTTTGTATATATTCATAATAGCTCACTTGGTTTTTGTCTACTGTATCCACCCACTAGCTCATCTCATTGTCTTTTTCAGTTGACTGATTTTTCTGTGTAGAGGTTTTCCTTTTTCTCTGTGTACTTGGCACTTTTATTGAATATCTGACATTTGATGTAGTATTTCAAAATTGAAAATCTTATTTCTCCCAACCTCAGGGTTTGTTGTTATTACTGTTGTTTTTGTCTTTCTAAAGTGATATTTTTTGACTGATTCTTTAAGATCTGTATTCTATGTAATGTGCAACCAGTGAAATCCCTGCTCAGTTACCGCTGTGGCTAGTTCATGACTTGTCAGGGATTACAATAGATGCCTTGAACCAATACTCAATACTTTCTCAGCCTTTGTCAAAATATGTGGTGTGTGTATTGAAAAATTTCTTCATATGATTACATAACCAATGTGACTCTGCACTATGTACCTCCAGAGGAATGAGAAGTTGTGCATCATTTGTGTACAGTATGTCAAAATGCATTCTACTATCATGTGTAACTAATTTGAACAAACTAAAAAAGGAAAAAGAAAACCATCTTCACTCATGAAATTTGAAATTCTGCCTTTGCCTTTATGTCCTGTTTGCATAGGGCTTCAGTTTCATTCAGAGCTGAGATATTCGGGCTCTCTCAGGTCTTTTCTGGGCATGTGCACATGGTTTGCTTTTTAGATCTTCAGAAATATGTCAGAGCTTTTCATAGCCTCCTATGAGACATCATATCACTCAGATCTTAGAATCTTTTGGCTAGATTCTTATTTATCCCCACCTGATATCATAAATTTCAGTAACTGTGGTGATAAACAGTTGCAATGGATTGTGTTTAATTTACACCTGGGTAATACACCTCTTCTGTAAAGCACACCCTGAATTGGGTCAAATAATGAAAATTCCTGTAAATGGAGCTTCTTCTGGGAGCTGCAGGAGTCAAATAGTGATAGTTTTGAGGATGATGGTTTGGTTTTGGAACTGGGAATTGAGCCCAGGGTTGCTTAGCCACTGAGCCACATCCCCAGCCCCCCTTTTAAAAATTTTTTTGTGTTTTTAGACAGTGTCTTGCTAAGTTGCTTAGGTTTTGCTAAGTTGCTAAGGCTGTCTTTGAACTTGCCATCCTCCTGCCTCGGCCTCCAGAGCCACAAGGATTAGACAGGCACCACTTCATCCAGCATAATGGAATTTTTTTTTTTTTTAAACGAGTAGCTTCCTGTCCAGTCTGCCTCTTCTGACCACTAAAGTGACCTGGTTTTCATAGCTAGAGTGATAGAGGGGCTTTTGATTTATGAGGCTACTCCACAGCTGGGAAGAGGAGATCATGATGAGACAAGTTTAAAAAGCAATAATCTCATCATTCTAATGAAGGCTTAACAAATTTATTTTTCTTATTTGTTCTAATTAGTTATACAGGACAGTAGAATGCATTTTGACACATCATACATAATGGAGTATAACTTCTCATTCTTCTGGTTATACATGATATAGAGTTATACAGATCATATAATCACATATGCACATGTGTCTGATTCGTTCTGTTATCATTCCTACCCCCATACAGCCCCCTCACTCTGCTCTGTCTAATCCAAAACACCTCTTTTCTTCCCTGGCACCCCCCCACCTTATTGTGAATTAGTATCTGCATATCAGAGAAAACATTCAACCTTTGATTCTTTGGGATTCACTTATTCCTCAGAATGTTGTAGGTCTTTGGTTTCCAATTTCCAGAGCTCTGTAAAAGTAGATGAAGACAAATTTTCAAGAGTTTGCATTGCATTTATGGAAGAGTATATTTATAGAGTCTCATACCTGTCCCTAATTTTACTTTATAGAGCCCTGTGATCCTTTTATTCAGAACTCAAAAGTTCATCATTGGTGTAAGCTCTAAAATAAAAGAGTGACATGAATTACTAGCTGCTGTTCTTTGAAAATGGTATTTTCCTACAAATTCATACTTGTAGGATGCTGATCACATCTTTTAATAGAATTTCACAATAATGATAAAAGATATACCTAGTCTTCTGCATCTCTTATACACCAATCTGTGATACTTGAGATTGTCCCACTTAGTATTGAAAACACACTTGCAAGGATTTTTGTTTTGGTATTCCCATTTTGAAAATACAAGTACTAAAGTCAAAAAGTTAAATAACTCTATATCTAATATATTTAGGAAGTGGTGAGTCTGGTCTTTTTGCCTCCGAAGTTCATGCTTTTTTTATTACCTACCATGTATTTGCATACTTATACTCTGTTACTTAATTGCATTCATTTGGTTCAAAGTTAAACTATCTGATGGGGAAATTACAAGCCATATGCTTTTTAAAGGCTATTATGTGTATCACTTATCCAAGAGAAAAGGAACCTCTTAAACACTAAAATTATCACTTTAATAATTATCAGAATCACTTAAGTTGTTACAAGCATAAAGAACTAGGTAGAATTAAATTTTGCTGATATCAACAATTCTCTCTTAGAGACTGATAGAGCAGCGAGATACTCTGAAAGAAACAAATGAAGAGCTTCGATGTTCACAAGTACAACAGGATCACCTAAACCAAACAGGTACATTTGGTTAGATTTTAATAAAGGTTTTTATAATGGTTGAAATATTGAAACATTAATCTGTTTTTTGTTTAGATGCATCAGCTACAAAAAGTTTTGAGAATCTTGCTGCTGAGATTATGCCAGTGGAATATAGGTAAATTTATTTATGTTGATTGATAGACCATACTTAATATTTGAAATGTGATTTCTTCCTTTCTTCCTTCCCTATTTTCTTCTTTTCTTTCCTCTTTTTGTAAATCACTTGACCTTTGAAACTTTTTATTTCTCGAGTTATAAAGTTGAAAACAAGTTTCTCATCTATTTAAATTTCCTAATTTAGATTATTATTGTTACCACAGCAGTTTTAAATTTTATCAGAAGTAAAATTGTACATACTAGAAGAACATTCTAGTTTTTATAACATGGTCTTTATTTTTTTGAAATTATTTTTGTTTTTTTAATTCTGGAAAAATTTGTTACATGGCATTGAAATTCACATAGGTTAAAAAAAAATAGGAATTACCAGTAATACTAGGAGAATTAAAAGAAATTAAGCAAGATACAGTTTCTTATGTTGATCTAATATTTATCTTTGTCTTCTGCTGTGTTTACTTGTAGACATTTGACTAATCTGTATTTTCAATAGTTTTCCTTTTTTTGGTGGCAATGAACTTATTACTTCAAACTCAATTCTTTGTTTAAATCATTTTGAGATATAATTTATCCATTTAAAATATGTAGTTCTGTGAGTTTATTTTATTATATTTGTAGTTGTCACTATCATTTTGTGATTATCACTGTTACTATCTAATTTAAAACATTTTCATTATCCCCCAGAGAGATCCATACTTTTAGCAGTCATTGTCCATTCCTGACTCCTTCCAAATCTAAGCCTATTTTTAATGGACATTTCATATACATAGAATTATACAGTATGTGACCTTTGTGATTGACTTTTTTGTTTAGCATCACGTGTACAAGGTTGTTTCAATTTGTTCAGTTTTTTGTTAGGATTATAGTCATGACTTCCAAGTTCCTTACAAACTTTACTAGAAAGAAACACATACTTTTTTGATGATTAACATCCAGTTGTTTTGGAAAATGCTTGAATTCATTTCATTTACCTGAAAGTAACAAATAAGAGTGAAAATTTATTTGTCTTATCTGTTCAAACTTTCTAAATCAATAGTTGCTAAACAACCGTTGCTACCATAGCATTTTAAAAATGTATCAGAAACAAATTTCCAAAAACTTGCTCAATAACATATTATACATTTTACAAATAACCTCTTACTGGGTGATGAGGTCATGTGTTGTGTCATAAAAAATAAATATACTAACATTTATGCAACACAAAGTCACTTTAACTTTGGAGGTGGTATTATGTCATTTAAAGTTAAAAAATTATCAGAAGACAAAAAATGATATAACTAACATTGTTATAAACCTGTGCTGGGAGAAGTAGTTACTTAAGTTTCATAGCAAGGAGTCAGTCATTATGCTAAAGTTAATTTAAAAAAGAATCATATGATCTTGTTAGAATTATGGTACTGACAATTAGAAGAACCAAAATTGGGATTAATTGGAATTAGTTGTTTCAGGGGAGAATAAGATTTGGAAATGAAGTAAATGGGAAAGTATTACTTTTCTGTATAATACCAAATAGAAATTTGGTTTTAATACCAAATTTGCATTTTAAACGTGTATGTAAATACTTAAGAGTTTTTTTCAAGAAAATATTTAAAACTGATTGCCATCATAAAAGTATAACAAAAATTGTAGACAAACTATAGATTCTTAAATCTACTGCTTTTCTTTCATATATTTTCTTTCGT
The DNA here is from genome assembly GCF_902686455.1 of Sciurus vulgaris. Taxonomy (NCBI): domain Eukaryota; kingdom Metazoa; phylum Chordata; class Mammalia; order Rodentia; family Sciuridae; genus Sciurus; species Sciurus vulgaris. The sequence continues at coordinate 48,389,730 of NC_136461.1, forward strand.
GACTAGTTTTTAAATTACAAAAGCAAACTAGTTCATACTGTGTTTTGGGGATTTGTACAATAATCATTTAAAATATATAGCATAATAATTGGACTGGGGTTGTGGCTCTACTGCGCTTGCCTAGCATGCGTGAGGCACTGGGTTTGATCCCCAGCACCACATTAAAAACAAAAATGTAAATAAAATATATAGCATAATATACTGTACCTTATAATAATTTACTACTTGTTTTGAGGCATGGTCTTCTAATAAACATAATTTTTTAAAAAAACTTTCAGAATATTTGATCACATTCTAAAATGATAGCTGTTGAATGAACATGAATTTTCTCTCTTAAAATTAAGAATATAGGGACTAGTACCTTAAAATTTCAAAACAAATTTGCTTTTCAACATCAGGGAGGTGTTTATTCGACTACAACATGAAAACAAGATGCTTCGCTTGCAGCAGGAAGGTACTGAGAATGAGCGTATTGAAGAGCTACAGGAGCAGCTAGAGCAGAAGCACCGCAAGATGAATGAGTTGGAAACCGAGCAAAGGTGACTGACTGCTTCCTTTTAATCTGAAGTCATGGTGATTTAGTTACTTAGACATGAAATCTTGATTCACAGAAGTAGAAAATATTGTACTAGTTAATAAAGTAATTAGCATTATTTAGAAATAGTTTGGGTTTATTTGGTTTTTGTCTGTCACCACTAGCAGCTTCACTCTGAAAAAATCAAGTGAATGCATTTTAGTCATATTGTAAAACATGTGGAGGAGCCATTAATTGTAGCATATTTGGTCAACTAGGTTGCTTATTCTTGAATTTCATTAGGTAACTTCACAATTGATAGGACATTTAACATATGAATAAATGACAGCCCTGCTCTTTCTGCAGTCTGGTGACTAGATGGCACATACATTGCAGAATCAGATTTGAATCCCATTTCTGTTTCAATTCATTAACTGTTTATTTGTGGGCAAGTAACTTAAACTCATACTCAGTTTCTCTAGCTGTGAGTATAAGTTGTTAGATTCCTGATAATGTATTTAAAACATGAGATACTTATCTGGTACTAATGAATTACTAAAAAAATAGTATAATAATAAAAACATATAATATTATATAAAGCTTACTGTGTACCAGGTAATATATGATTCATCTTACAACAGGCTGAGCAAAGAGCGCATCCGAGAATTGCAGCAGCAGATTGAGGACCTCCAGAAGTCTTTACAAGAACATGGCTCCAAGTCTGAAGGCGAAAGTGTAAGTAACTTAGAAATTATAAATAATTCTGCTCCTTGTGGATTCACCTTAACAGTTCCTGATGCCCAAATTAATTTTGCGTTTGAAAGTGCCACCATTATCATTGAGGGTACCCTCAAATACCGTATATATCTGCATAACAGATGCAGTGATTTTGCCACCTTGTAGCCTATAAATTGATCATATATATTGTAATGTGATTTCTATCTGTCCTACTTCAACAGCTATACCTAAATTTGTGATAATTCTTGATTGAGAGCATGCTGTACTTGAGGACTTAACAGTTCTGCCAGGATTCCAAGGAGCCTGGCCTGAAAAAAAATCTGAATGAGAATAATTGGCAGTCAGAATTGAGAAAACCTCCTAATAAGAAAAGAGATAATAAAAAACTAATGATTTCAAACAAAGTGTATTAAAGAAATGGATCATACCAATCTTTGAAGGACAAAAACCTTAATGCAGTCTTAAAGACATCAATGCTTATTTCTTCCCTCCTCCTAAACTGATAGGCCTTGTCGTTGTCTACTGACGGCAGATAGTGTGAGGGCAGAGATAAGAGGACTTTAAAAGACCTCAAATTTAGCCTAAATTTCAGTTTATCTTCAATTTTCCTGTATTTTGATCTCTGTATGTGGAGAGGAAATAATGTTGAGAGAAGAATGTATTTAACTAAAAATAATAACAAAAAAGATAGGACTGAATGTGTGTTAGAGAGGTATCAATTGATTGAGATTAGATAAAACGTTAAAGTGATTATTCCTGTGTTGCTGGGGGAGGAAATTGCAGAGTAAGTAGAGATGGAAAGGAAGATTGAAAGGGTTGTGTTTCCTTTCTGTCTTTTATATACTTTATATGATTTTCTCTTTTTTCCCTGGGGGCTTGGAAAATAGAAATCGTCTCATGCATGGCGGCATCTCATATGTGCATATATACGGTATCGTACCCTCTCTAATACAAATATTTTTAAGTCACATTAGGGAATACTTTTAAAATGGGATCTATTTGGGGGTGTTCATTTTGGATTGCAGTGTTTTAAATATTTTAAATTTCTTCATCTTTCATTTTTAATTTATTGGTGTCTACATTATACTACACTATATATTTTATTCAGTTGAAATGACTATTACAATTTAAAGTACTGTTGTCAAGAGAGGAAGTTTTATGTTTTAAATTGTTTCAACAATATCCATTTGCTTCATTTAGTATTAATATTAAATTTCTTGTATTTATAATGATAACCTTTACTATAAAGATAAATCTTAAAATTATATTTTGAGATAATGATTCATTAGATACTTGAATGTTTGATACTCTTCAGTATATCACATTCAGTTTCCATTTTTCTTCAATTCCAAGTTCTATATTTATTATGTTCAGAATTATATGGCATTTCTCTTTCTGTTAATGTATTCATCCTTATTTCATTTACTATTTTCCTTTCCTATTTTCTTTTGATATAAAAAAGCCTAAATTTTTTGTTCTTTTAAAAGTATATTACCAGAAATACAAATTTTAAAAATATTCATAATTTTACATAATAGTATACCTTCAAAAGGGAGATAAAGAGATATTTAGATGTCTGAAAATTTACCTTTGTCAAGATAGTCATCTTACAGTAGCTTTTTTTAATTTTATAGTCCAGCAAACTAAAGCAGAAGTTGGAAGCTCATATGTAAGTAAAACCTAGTATTTAATTTCAAATATGAGAGGGGAAAGGGTTGTAAAGTTTCTGAAGTTACTTTCCTTTTCTGATTTGAATAAAGGCCAACACACTGATGCTGATTTTTCTTTTCATCAAAAAGTGAAAAGAAAAACCCGCTAAAAGTTCAGCCTGCCTGGCAACCATCCTAAACTCCTACATTTTAAAATTCTTAACATTATTTGAAGAGTTTAAAAAGCTATATATACAACTATCACAAGTAGATTTTGTGAGTGTTTAACCTGTGAAATATTTCCTTTTAACTTCCCTGGAAAGTGAGGGTGGCAAGGGAAGAATATTTAGCTTTTTGATACCTACCATGTCTAAGGCAGTCTATTTGCTCATGACAAACTCTGTGAATAGGCAGGTATTATTCCCATCTCATAGGTGAGGAAACTAAGGATCAGAGAGTGGCTTGCCCAGAGACAACAAATGTTACATGGCAGAGAACAGTTTTCATCCTTAGGTCTGTTTGACAGCTGGCTGCATCCTCTTTCTTAGGGAAAAACTAACAGAGGTCCATGAAGAATTACAGAAGAAACAAGAGCTTATTGAAGATCTTCAGCCAGATATAAACCAAAATGGTAGGTATTTGTAAACATTTGGAGCAGACAATAATCTAAGGGCTTTCCCTTTTTAGTTGAAGGGTCCATGAACCATACATAAGTCTTTGCATAACGTATAGATACTGACATTACAAGTAAGAACCATGATGATTTTAGTACTTAGTTCATTAAGATATAATCAAATAAAAGCAAAACAAGGTAAAGCTAATAAAATGAACTGATTGATATATAGGAGTATCAAACATTATAAAGTATAATAAAATTAATACTATGGAAATATGAATTAAATAATTTCAAGCCAGATTAAAATGAGCTACAAAACATCAAATAGAAATAATGCCATATTTTCTCATTGTGCTTAAATTGGAACATGTCTTTGCTTATTGAAATGCTTGATATAAAGGAGAAAGATAGCTTATAGACAATGAATGATCAAGGATTATATTGGTTATAGTTTAAAAAGTTTTAGATAAGAATTCACTACGAAGAAGAAATAAGGTTTTTCTCTTAAGTTCTTTTACCAGTGTTTAGAAAATAAGTTTGATAAATATATTTCTTATGTGAAGGTGGAGTATTTTAAATCCTAATAATTAGTCATGTTTCATTTTATTTTCACTAATAGTACAAAAGATCAGTGAACTTGAAGCTGCTCTTCAGAAGAAAGATGAAGATATGAAAGCAATGGAAGAAAGATATAAAATGTACTTGGAGAAAGCCAGAAATGTAAGTGACTTACCTTTCAGAGATCCATCCTGTGTATCCCCCCTCTAATTAATCCTCTTTCTTCTGATTATGTGCTGTTACTATATCTATATCATCACTTTGCTCTCCACAGTCTTTGCCTTGCCCACAAGTTCCTAGGGTGTCTCCACGTCAGTCCTTATACTCTTCAGTCTCATTCAATATTGTCAGACTAGCATCAGAAAAAATAAACACATGACTTAAATAGGGACGGCTTAAATATTGATTGTTGAGAATTAGGAGTGTGACTACACTATTGTATGGAGTATTTGGCACTTAGTAAGATGAACCTAGAATGTTTATTTGTTAGACTCAGCACATTTGCTAAGAATAGAATTTGCTAGACTCTTAGCAAAATCACTATTTTACCTTTTGTGAAAAGTTAGCTTTTTAAACTTGTTTTAAGTTGTTTTACCCTTTAATCTAGATTAGAAAGTTAAATGTTATTCTAAAGATCGCCAGACTAAATTCCTTTTTTTCCTTGTTTCATACTTTTACTTAAATGTTTGTAAGTTCCGTTTTCATAAAATCTTTTGTTTTCATAAATACCTTATTAAGTATTCTCTTTCAGAGAATATTAATGTGTTATTTTCAGTTTTCCTGAATAAAAGAATGGAATTTTATGGTGGTACTTTCAAATAGTTATAATAGATCTACCTTTTCTATATTTAAGTCTCATGGTATTTGCTAAGTAAGTTGTCAGTAGTACCAGCAACAGCAGATTAACCCAAGATCTCAAGGCTTGACAATGATACAAGTTTGCTTCCTGATCACATCAAGTCCTGTCATGACAGGGGAAAAGGACTCTGTTCCACGTTCCCTTTCAAAGTCCTAAGTTGACAGACATTCTGCCTCCTTCAACATGTGTGTCCCAGGTTCACTTGATATTGTTCAACTAGTTGATGAGTAAAGATGGAATAGATTGTATGGGGGATATATAATAGGTCAGACCTGGAAACAGCAAATATCACTTGAATTCCCATTTCAGTGGCAGAACTCAGGCACACTCAGCTTCTGAGGAGGCATAGAAACAACTATGCTAAGAAAAGGAAATAGACTTGATAACCACGCATCTGCTCTTGGCCACAGTTTTTTCCAATACAAAAGTAATACAAAAGCATAAATGTTTATTGTATAAAATATTAAAATGTCACCAGAGACAACTGCTGTTAATACTTTGATGTATTTTCTTAACAGGGCACCTTTTTATACATATTTTCTCTGTGACTAGCAATCATAACACATGTGTACATGTATATTTATGAAATTTATATTTTTAAACTTAACCATTTCTTCATGTTATGTAAATCTAATTTAGTATTTATTGAGCACCTATTCTCCTAAGTATTGGGAATATAGCAGTGGATAAGACAAACACTATACTTTAGGAGCTGACTTTGAAACTAAAATAATACCTGAATAAAATTAATTTTGTGGGATATATCAGTTTAGTGATTATCCTACTATTAGAAATAGGGTTTTTTTCCACTTTGTTTTCATTTTTGTTTTATTTCACTAGAAATAAACCTATAGGCAAATATTTATACCAAAAGTTTCCCCCTTATTTCAGTTTATTATCTTTGTTTCCTAGAAATGGAATTATTGGCCCAAGGATAAGATACTTTATTTCTAAATGACATTCTAAAAGGTTATAAGTAATTGAAAAAAAACAGAGAATGAATATCTTATTATAAGAAGATCTTATTCTTGCCATCACTGAGTAATATCATTTCAATGATAGTTACTTGCTTTGATAAAAGGATTTTTTTTCTTCTTACACTATTTAAGGGAAAACATTAAAATAGTGGCTAAAATGGCACATGCTTATTGTAGGAAATTCAGAAAATAGGAGAAAATCACAGCCATACTTTTTTACGGATAAATTAATTTTTTGTTGTAATTTAATTATGATTCCGTTCCATTAATGTGGTTTGCTTTTGTGTTGTGAACTCCATGAAAGCAAGCACTGTCTCTCTCATAATTTTCTGGATCCACTTCTCCCACAATATCTGCCACATGTCAAGACTCAGTAAGTGGTTTTTGAACCCTAGTAATAATTTGGTATCTTGCCTTCTGTTCTTTTTCTTTTCTCTCTATAAATATATGTGCCATTTCCCTAACTCATTAACTTTAGTCCTCTAAAAATAGATTTATGCTGGGCACAGTGGAATACACCTGTAATCCATGACTCAGAGGCTGTTTTAGGAGGATTCCAAGCTTGAGACCAGCCTCAGCAACTTAGTGAGACCCTGTCTCAAAAAATAAAAAGGACTGGGGATTTAGCTCAATGGTTAAAGTGCCCCTGGGTTCAGTCCCTAGTACCAATAAATAAATGAATGAGTGAATTAATAAAATTACCTAATACAGATGTCCTCGTTATTGAAAACTTGTGGACTTTACTTTTACTTTATACTTAATTTTTCCAAACTAGTTTCCTAACAGAATACTCTCTGCATAGTTCAACTGAATCCTTTTGCTACATTCTGATTACACTTCTCTCTCTCTCTCTCTCTCTCTCTCTCTCTGTAAAAGTATATTTTATTTCATTTTAGGGGATGATTTTTTATTATTTTTATTAAGACTGTTATAATGATACATAGTATTTGGGTTTGTTTTGACAAAATTATACACACAAGTTGATTTCAATCCCCATTGCTCCCCCTTTTCTTCTCTCCCCTCCTTCTTTTCTCCCTCCTCTCCTTTACTGAGCTTCGTTCATTCCTTTGTTTATTTTTGATTGGTACTTTATACATACACATAAAGGTGAAATTCTGTTTGGTACATTTATATATGTATATAACATGATTTTGTTAGCTTCATTCCATATTTCTTTCCCTTTCCCTTTCATTCTCTCTCTCTCATTCTCCTACTTATACTCCACTGGTCTTCCCTGTCCAACTATTAGTAATTTGCATAAATGTAATGGAGGACACTACTGTTTGCAGATAAAATCAGCAGGTCTAATTATATTTATCTGATATATTGAATTACATATGACTAGATAACAATAGTAAAAAAGATTATTGCTAAGAATTTCCTTTTTACTCTGTAAAATCATCAGGTTCCTCTGTAGTTGTTGAATTTGTTTTGATTTTCTTTCACATTCAGGTAAATATGAAAAAGGTTATTTCATGACTTCAGTGCTTAAAGTTTAAGGAATAAAAAGGCTAAGTGTAACTATCCCTGAGTACCTAGCCTTGGAGATGAAAAATTTGATTTGGGGATAGGGATGTTCTTTTTTTTTTTTTTTTTTTTTTTTTTTTTTTGCTGAATTTTTATTCCATTTCTTACCTCTAAAATATGTTGGATTTTTTAAATATATAATTTAATTGTAAACAAGCAATAGTTAGCTTCTAGATGACTTTGTGGACAATTTTCTTTTTCATTGAGATTTTGTAGAAAATATTGCTGTATTGTCAATACTTGAAAGAGAAAGTGAACATAAATTATTTTTTCATTAAACAGGTAATAAAAACTTTAGATCCCAAATTAAATCCAGCATCAGCTGAAATAATGCTACTTAGAAAGCAGTTGGCAGAGAAGGAGAGAAGAATTGAGATTCTGGAGGTAAAATTTCCATAATCACTCATTTTTAATTATTCTGTGGGGAATTCTGATAATTAATTCCTGTCGTATATTTTCCATTAATAACCAAGTTTCACAAAATGTTAGAAATGTAGTTATTTAGCGATAAGTATGTTTATTACACAGTATCTCACTAGCCCACTAGATTGGCCCATAAAATGGTTCACGTGCCTTTATTTGCTCCACTCTAGCTCTCTCCCTCTTTAACAGCCAGTCTTATGGCTATCCTTCACTATTATGCTCCTTTCAGATTGTGAAGATGTGATTTCACTCAGAAAAAGAAAAAACTGAGCTTACCTTTTAAAAAAGATAATGTGTTTTACTTAGTCAGATTTATCTAATCTGTTGTCGTTTCTCACCTAAACCCACACAAAATTAGTTGGAATTTCTGGGAGAATGAAGTACTCCTAGAATCCCAGTAATTCCCTGAACAAAGGAGCCATTTTTATTATCATACAAGGTTATGTTAGTAATGACATGATCTCATTAATTAGCTGAATCTTTAAAATTTACAGGTATTTTAGTGCTAGTGGTTATAACATTTTTAGAGGCTTGGATAAATATGTCAGCATGGAATTGTATACTCGATTTTGTAATTGAATATGTTCTAATTTGTTTTGCAGAATGATTTATAACAGTTTTTTAATACTGTGGTGAGACTTAATGCTATTCTTGAAGTCAATATATACTTCCTTTTAATAACATATACATAATGACAAATCTATGTTGAATTTTATATCCTGGCCCTTGAAATTCTCATAAAGAATAGTTGGTTTCATTTTAAACCAATCAAGAATGTTATATTTCAGAAAACCATTCTATTCAGATACCTTTTTCCTAAATAAGTAGGCATGGACTGTGGTAGAAATATGTTTTAAGGCTTAACTTTAACCTTCTCCTTCATACATCAGAATGTATACTAAGCATATGTGCATGTGCTCTCAATGCTTCTTCAGACCATGGTGTGTGTTGAGAAAAGTACTGGGAAGGGTTATCTTTCTAAAGAAATGCTATTAAGTGTTCAAGATTCAATTAAAATGTTTCTTTCTCTGTAAAGGTTTCCCTGTATTTCTTAGGCAAGGGTAGTTGTCTCTCTGTAGTGAGTCCATGTATTTTAAATTCATTGCATAGCAGCATTGGTTTTCCTTTTGGCACATTTTGAGATATCTTGAGGGTAAAGACTATGTCTTATGTTTCTGTATCTACATCAATAAATATTACCTAAATCAGAGGCTTCATTGGTAATTTATCTTAAAGTTATCATCTCTTCTCTCTGGCCCTCAGTCTGTACTTCTAAAAAATAGTGAGGCTTCACTAGGTAATCTTTGACATCTCAGTGGCTCTCTTTTACTTCCCACTGAAAGCCAATGAGAATGTACACAAATGCTAATGTTTGAAATAGGACTCCCAAAAGTATGATGGCCCCAGGTTGCTCTGCATATCTATCTCTATACACATTGCAAAAGAAGAAAGGAGAAACATAATGTAAAGAGCAGAGACTGCTCTGTCTGTCATCATTTCAAGGGTGTCTGCTCCTGGAACAGTATAAGCCAAAGGGTATCACCTTAAGGCTCCATGCCCACATTCCTTTTTATCTTGAGTGTCTTGCTTAAGGAAGAACCAAGTATTTCAGGATTAGTTTTTTATGAGCCACCTATATCTGTCGCCCAACAGAATTACAAAATTAGCTCTGTTAGAGTAATAAGAAAAGGATGTCAGCCTCTGCAGCAGCACATAAAAATGACCACAGGGAATCTAGAACACTGAATCCTCTTTTTCCTTGGTTCAACGCCTCTGTAGGTGAAGCCCTGTTTTGATAACTAAACCAGTTGCTTTTTTCCCTCAAGATACAAGGAACAACAACAGGAGACTCACTAAGGGGGGGTGTGTGTCTGTGTGTGTGCATGTGTTTAATTCACTGTTTCTTTGAGTAAAATTTCTGAAATAAAGATTAGTCACAAGTCTTCTTCCTAAAGTTGTTGTGAATGCATTTCTGCATGACTCATTTCACACTTTGACTACTATATGTGCCTCACAAATGCATTCTTCATATTCTCTCAACAATGAGATAGTGAAGAAATTATTCTGGTTTTGGTGATTTTGAGCAATTCCTGTGATTTTAATTGTCCTCATATCTCTTTCCAGAGTGAATGTAAAGTAGCAAAATTTCGTGACTATGAAGAAAAGCTCATTGTTTCTGCCTGGTATAATAAGGTGAGTTGAAACGTAGCCAGTGATTGGATATTTAAAACAGTGTTTATCAACCTTTTTTGGCCAGGAACAATAGAAATATATTTTATACCATTAGCCAGGACATAACATGTTTATATAACTGAATCAAAAGTTACTCTGACCATGCATACTGCACGCAGATATTTTTCACTAATACTCTTTTTATGTAAATGATGGTTGTACCTCATTGAATTGTTTCATAACTCATCAACCTTTAACTGACACACATTAAGGACAACATAAATATCAAATATTTTTTAAATTGCCTTATTCGAGCTGAAACTTAATTTGTACTCATAAAGGGTTTCTAAAGATGTGTAATGCAAAATTCTCAAAGCAATATTCTTTAATTAATGGTCTATCCATTCTAAAAAAAAAAATAATGTTATACATGAATGGATTTTTGTCATCCTTGGTGGGATGTTTCCAAGAGTAGCATTTCATGATACATAAGCTTCTTCTGAGCTATTCTAATCAGCTAGAATGGACACTATTTTAGCTATTTTCTCCCATTATCTATAACTTAACACAAGGAAATTTCTGTTCATAGCACACATATGTGTGTTGTGCTTTCCCACATAGCATTAGTTTTTCTTCCATGACTAATTGGTGCAGATACCAAATAGTTTGTTGTTTTTCATTTTTCAGCCTGTATTTGTTGAGCAGTTACTACATTTCTTGTATTAACTATTTATGCTGCTAAGTTCAAAAAAGTTGTTTTGAGGTCTAGTGAGAGTAATACCTTCTCTTATTAAAAAAGTAAACCCTATAGCCAAACTATAGTAATTTGTCATGTATTAATATATTCAGAGACCCTATTTTAAGAATTATTGATGTAAGCTTTTCTGTTTGGCATGTCTACTTATAGATGGAGTGGGTCCAAATACAAAAATTTTCTTTGAAATCTCTTCCTGTTGTTGTAATTAAGCCCAACTCCAGTATGTTATTTTAAGCAACTGGGGTTTTGTTTATTTTGTTTTGGTTTGGTTTCCAAGATTGAACTCAGCAACATTTAATCACTGAGTCACATCCCTAGCCCTTTACATTTTTTATTTTGTGACAGGGTGTTACTAAATTGCTAGGGCCTCACTAAGTTCCTAAGACTGGCCTCAAACTTGTGATTATCCTGCCTCAGCCTCTCAAGTTGCTGAGATTACAAATATGCACCACTGTACCTGGCTTTAAGCTACTATTTTTAATGATTTCAATTTTAATGGGTAAAAATAGAGAAATTGAGTTTTGTGTTTCTTGTTAGCATTACCATATGCAGATTAATCTGCTTTTGAATCCTTATTTTCTTCTATAAAAATGAGAAAAACCAGCTTTCTAGGACTGTTTTGAGGATTAAGATTTTGGTGTGTGTGTGTGTGTGTGTGTATTTAGTTATATTATTTATATATGTTTTGGCTCAGAGTCTAGCATTCCAGAAACTGGGGATGGAATCCAGGCTTATAAGCGGCGGTAGTGCTTGCAAAGACACTGGTGTCTGTACTCCTGCACGGTCTTTCTTAGCACAGCAGCGGCACATCACCAACACCCGAAGAAATCTCTCTGTTAAAGTTCCTGCTACAACATCTGATTAAACTGCAAAAGAAAACATAAACAGAAGTGCCCTTAAAATGTTTTATACCTTTCAGCTAACTGCCAGATTGAAAAAGGTCAAGATGCTTGATAATCAGCTATTTTAAAATCAAACTGCATCACATTAATTTTATCAGCTGACTCTGAAAACAAAGTATAGAATTAGCTATCTCTCTGGGAAGCATATTTGAATATTGGAAGATGTATTTAAGCACACATCTCAAACATTTTTCTTTTGAGATTATTATAATTTCAAATTGTATATTTTAATGTTTTCATTTGTACTAGTTTCTTGATTAGTTCATAACATATAATCAGTAATGTGTAATTTAAAAATGCATTTACATTTGTTTTATGTTTTTGGTTCATGTAGAAATAATCTTGAGGTAGGCATATGGAGAACTGTACAAACGTAATTTGTTTGACTTGATATACCCAAAGCTTTACTACTTCTCTCTTCTAATTCTGTCATTGAATTGGGTATGTTTTGTCATCCCATGGAAGGTATAATGTTTGGAAGAGTTCACTATTTAAAAGACTTTGCCATAGTAAAAATGACTAATTGGAAGATTTGCAGATTATGAAAGAGGTCATTATTCTCACATGTACCGGCTACAAACAAGGCTTCTGGAGAGCTTGGTTGAAATGTTAAGGGGGAAGTAGACTGACATTTGTAATAGGTGCCTTTCTGATGAAAAGCAAGCTGAAAAATATACTTTGTATAAAATGGACACATACTTTATGTAATTAGTGAAAATTATAGTTATTGCTTTTAAGCATAAAATTATGGCTTTTGGTTTCTTAAAAAAGGTGCATCACAATATAATAGTTTTGCCTCTTCTAAAAAGAGGTGAATCAGTGATAAAACAATGTAGGAGTAATTGGATTTTGTTTACCAATGAAGGAATTTGTCTTTGACTGAGCTTATGATATGCAGTTCATTTCTGCCCAAAGTTCTTATTTTTAGAGATGTTCCTTTCTAATTTTTGGTGGGGTGGGGACACATTTTTAAAAAATCACAACTTTGGAGTATTAGTTTTGTTAAATTTGTGTTGTTCATCATGATAGCCACAGGACAAATGTGGCAATTTAAATTAATTAAAATAAGAAGTTTAGTTTCTTGGTATACCTGCCACATCTCCAACCAAACATGTGGCTTGTGGGTATTATACTGGGCAGTTCAAATATAGACTACAACAATATAGCCCACAGCAGTAAAAAGAAGTGTTTCAGATGTAACAAGGAATTGAATTGTGATGTAACTCATGTTTTATATTTGGAATAATTGCATACCATATGTTGTGATAACTGAGTTAATCTTTCCACTGCAGTTCAACAAATACATATCAGCAGTATCTCTAGACTGGAGATTAGCAAGTTTTATGTGAAGGGACAGATAGTAAATACTTTAGTAAATAATTCAGGTTCAATGGGTTACATGATCTCTGTCACAAGTACTTAATGCTGGTGTGAAAGAAGCCATACAAAGCATGTAAACAAAATGGGCATGGCTGTAGTACAGTAAGTTTATTTATAGCATCAGGTAAGGCTGATTTGGCCTTACCTGATGCTATACATTGCAAAGTAGTCTGGAAATTTATAAAGCACAAATATTGCTATAGATCTGTGGTCTAGGTTTTATTCTTAACTTTTCTTTCTAAATATGAGTATTGTTCCATCTACAGTATTTTTCATTGAGATAACTGGCTTTAAATTCTCAGTCAATAATTTTTTAATCACTGAAAATATAAGAATTTCATACTGTATTTAGGTCTCTGAGATTAGGGAATCTGTCCATATATTTGTTTTATCAGGGTTACTTTTGTTGACTACCTCTTAGATTTTGATTTTTTTTTTTAATCTGTGAAATTGTATAGTTCGCATTTTTGTATGTTCTTGTAGTGTCTGCTTGCCTGTGACTTTCAGTGAAAAGAAATAAGACTTCAAAAATGTTTTAGCATGTTATTTAAACTTTTCTAAGTATTACAGCTTTTTGGTATATTTTGGTCATGAAAACATCTGCCCCTTTGGTGTTTCTACTTCCTTATAATTGAGATTTTATGAACTCTTCAAGGTCCCTTTTAATGGAATTTGTTGTAAAACATCAATCTCAATAGATTAGTGTTTTCCAGTTCAATTACTAATAAATTTTCAATTATTATACGTGAAATTTTAAATAATTTGTGAAATTTCTGAATAAGGACGTAGGCTAGAATCTTTTTTCTTAACAGAAAAAACAGATTTTCTGATTTACCATTTTTGTAGTTAATAAGTAGAATTTAAAATGTTTGATATATAACTATTTATAAATAAGATTAATGTAAAGTTCTATATTGTGATTAATCATACAGAAATTCAGGAACTGATCAGAAGTGAGATTCTTTTCCACATCTGGTTAATGTAGGGAGAATGACACCCTGTGGGTGGTAAAGCATTATAAATGTTTCATCATGATTTTTACACATCTGTGTTGTAAGGGAGGCCTGACTCTGTATATACTATGGAAGCTATATTCAACTTTTATCTATGTTATAAGAACTAAATATCCCAGTGATTATAAAGTAAAACTATAGACCAATTTGGAAATGATCTTTAATTTTGAGAATTAGTTCTAAGATCAATGTTCCTTTCTCTTTTTAAAGTATGTACACATGACAGTGATGTTTATACTGATTAACCTAATGTATTGATAAATATTTGAAGTTTATTTTTTCAATGAGTGAGACTAATGATTTAGTATAGATTAAGAATGTCTTATTAGAAATATTACCCTGAGTATCCCATACCCAGATGTCATCATCTTTGATAACTGTCGTGATAACCTGAATGTTAGATAATGCTTCCACAACCTCACCTGTTTCTGTGTAGTGACACTTCTGGCCCTTTGGGGTGGGGGACTTTTAGGCCATAGTACTGTAAGGTCCTCTATGTGCATATTTAATGAGAAACATTCCTATGTTAAAATGTGAGTATACGGTTGTATTCTTACATTTTTAATGTGAAACCTGTACATTGCAAAGTAGCCTGGAAATTTATAAAGCACAAACCATAAAAGAAGATAGTGTGCAGTTACTAAACCTGAGGTAGCTTAAATGTAATGTTTAGTTTTTAAAAAGTCCTTTCTATTTTCTATGGCAAAGACTTTGACACTTGAAATATAGAAGCAATATTTGATTTATTTTTGTAAGTATTTAGAATATTATTTTAAATAAATGATATTGGGTCTTGTCCAATAATATAATTATGAAACGTTTTAAGTAAATAAACTTTCTGCTTCTGTGTCTGTTGGTTTTGATGCTTTTAGTGGGCTCAAATACATTCAGTTGCTGTTTAAATAAAGGACTAAAAATGTTAAGGTTGGTAAAATGCATTGTTTTGTTTTTCATTTGAATTTTTTGTGAGTGAAAAGATATATAAAGTGATTTTTTTGATGTGTCTTTTCATATCTCCAAATTCACCATTAGAATGGAGACATCTTTCAATAATAATGTATATTCCAGAACATTTCTGGGCAATAAAATTTCAGAGACTACTACTTATCTCTCAGTAGTCATTCTCAAATTCTTCACTTAGTAATAGAAAAGCCATTATTTTATATGGGGGAAAATATCCAGAAAAAACCCCATGCACCTTAAAACTTTACTTCTCAGACTCCCTTGTAACTGGTGGGTATGAGGCCATTTAGCTGAATTCTGCCTGATGGAGTGAACAGTAGAGATGTGTGCATACTAAAAGAATGGGCAATTTTCCTTAGTCCCCAGTCTGGAATACCATGTACCTGAAACAATCTTAGGTACAGTTGAAAAACAGGGGAAAGGAACTTGGATGCCAGCAGTCACTTTTTAACCATACCAGCTGTGAACTTCCAGCCTAGGTTTCTCTTAATCTTTTCATTTTTTTTTCAAGCTGATTTATTTGAGGATTTGGGGTTTTCTTTTTCCTAGTATCCTAACATTTCCCAATCTATACAAATATACCAAGTTGGTCTGGGGAGATAGCTCAGTTGGTAGAGTGCCTGCCTTGCAAGCACAAGGCCCTGGGTTCAATCCCCAGCACCGCGCAAAAAAAAAAAAAAAAAAAAGACAAAACAAATATACCAAGTTGTGAAATTGAGTTTTAGGAAAGCACAGGTATTCCCTATTCTTGGTATATTTAAGCCATTATTCTTTTTTTTTAACCTTTTTAAATAATTTTTAATTTTTTTTGTTCCAGTTAGTTGTACATGACGGTTGAATGCATTTGTGCATTTTAATAGATCATACATAAATGAAGTATAATCTCTCATTTTTCTGATTGTACATATTATGGGATCACATCACATCAGTCATGCAGTCATATATGTACATGAGGTAATGTCTGTTTCACTCTACTATCATTCCTTCCCCCATACCCTTTCCCCATCCTTCACTGCCCTCTATATAATATAAAGTAACTCTTTTCTTCTTTATTCCCCCCACTCCTACCACTGACCCCTTATTGTGAATTGACATCTGCATATCAGAAAAAACATTTGTCCTTGGTTTTTTTGGGTTTGGCTTATTTCACTTAGCATGATATTCTCCAACTCCATCCATTAACCAGCAGATGCCAGGATTTCATTCTTTAAAGCTTAATCTTTTTAATTTTTAATTAGTTCTAATTAGTTATACATGACAGTAGAATGCATTTATGCACTTTGATAATATACATAAATGGTATAATTTCTCATTTTTTCTGATTGTAGATGTTGTAGAATCGCATTAGTCATGCAGTCATATATGTAGATAAGGTAATAATGTCTGTTACATTCTACTATCTTTACTATCCCCATGTCCCCTCCCCTTCCTTCATTCCTCTTTGCCTCATCTAAAGTAACTCTGTTCTTCCCTAGTGTCCCCCACCCCACTTATTGTGAATTAGCATCTGCATATCAGAGAAAACATTTGCCCTTTGGTTTTTTGGGATTTTTTTTTTTCACTCTGCATGATATTCTCCAATTCCATCCACTTATCAGCAAATGCCATCATTTCATTCTTCATTAATTCTGAGTAATATTCCATAAAATATGTTTTCTTTATCCATTCATCTATTGAAGGGCACCTAAGTTGGTTCCATAGTTTAGCTATGGTGAATTGAGCTGCTGCAAACATTAATGTGGCCGTGTCACTGTAGTATGCTGATTTTAAGTCTTTTGGGTATAAATCGAGCAGTTGGGATAGCTGGATCAACAGTGGTTCCATTCTGAATTTTCTGAGGAATCTGCATATTGCTTTCCATAGTGGTTGCACTATTTTGCAGTCCCACCAGCAGTGTATGAGTGTACCTTTTCCCCCACATCCTCACCAACTTTTATTGTTGCCTGTATTCTTTGATGATTGCCATTCTGACTGGAGTGAGATTAAATTTTCGAGTAGTTTTGAGTTGCATTTCTCTAATTGCTAGATGAACATTTTTTTCATATATTTGTTGGTTGATTGTATTTCTTTTGTGAAGTGTCTGTTCAGTTCTGTAGCCCATTTATTGATTGGGTTAGAAGTAAAATCAAGAATGAATGGGATGAATTCAATCTGAGAAGCTCAGCAAAAGAAACAGTGTGAACAGAGAGCCTACAGATTGGGAGAAAATCTTTACCACATGCACCTCAGATAAAGCATTAATCTCTAGGATATATATAAAGAACTCAAACTTAACCAAAAATAATAATAACACAATCTATAAATGGGCTAAGGAAGAGAATAGGCCATTATTCTTGAAATATACTTTCTTTCCCTTCTGTCCTCCCTTTATGCATCTATTGATATACTTACCTGTGTCCCACAGGTCTCTAAAGCTCTGCTCATTTCTCATCCTCTGTCTTCAATTTGCCCCATAGAATAATTTCATTGATTGACCATCTTCATGTTTACTAAATCTTCCTGCTGAGCCCCTCTAGTAAATTTTAAATTTCAGTTATATTTTCAGTTCTAGAATTTCTAGTTATTGCTTTTTAAATTGTTCTATCTCATTATGATCTTTCAGTCTGTGAGAAATAATTCTTATGCTTACCAGGAGTTCTTTAGATATGATTCTTTAGGGTTTTGGGGCATTATATTTAAAGATTCTGTGTAGTAAATCTAGGCTTCCTCAGGGAAAGTTTCTAGACATTGCATATTCCATGCATGGGCCATAGTTTCCTGTTTTTTTTTTTTTTTTGCATGGTTAAAGATTTTTTTGTTGTTGAAATTTGGCATCTTAAATGATATTTGGAAACTGGAAATCAGACTCCATCACACACGCACACCCAAGATTTGTTATTGTGACTGTTGTTTTTGTTGCTTTTGGTTTAAAGATTCACTTGCATTAATTATGTAAAAATTCCATTCTTCATCATGTGCAGCCAACTTGATTCTCTGTTAGCATAACGTTCTGATGACTTTGGTCATAGGTTTTCTTTAATGCCTTGAGCTATTAAGTGAGCCTTTTCCAGAGTGTTCTGTGTGAGTTGGGTTATACCCTTAACATTTACAACTGCACTCTGGATGTGACTTCCTACTCCTCCAGGCCCTCAAGTCAGCCAGGAGTGAAAGACAGCCTTCTTGGGTCTTTCCCTGGGCATGGGAACAGCCTGTGCATGTGCAAGGCCTTCTAGATTTCTAGGAATGTGTTAGAGCTTCCCGTTTACCTTTCACCCCTCTTATTAGCACTCACTGGTATTGTCACCTTGGGTTACTGCAATGTTGTACAGTTGTCACTGATTCATTTCAACATATACCCCATGTGATGGTTCCCACAAGGTGAGGTTTGAAGCAGGTCATATGTAAATCTTGAGAATGAGGTTTTACAAGGAACTGCCAGAAAGGTTAAATAGTGACAGTTTTCTGAGGATAGGGCTTACCAGTGTTCCAAACCCATTTTTGCTGCCTCTGGGGGCTACTCTATAGTTGATATTCTCAGTTGCCATAGTTGTGAGCTGGTTGCTTTTCATGTATATTTCTGAGGGTAGAAGAGATGGGCAGGGCAAGTTAAAAGGACTTAACTGTTCTTACTGAGAGTTGGTTTTTATTTTTATAACAAACGCTCAAGTTGTTGCAAGATTTTGATTAATTTTCAGAATCCTGGAAATGTTGATTTGGGCAATTTTTGCTAGTGGTCTCTGAACTCTCAAAGGAATGAATTTTGAAGGTCTGTCTTTGCTATTTCAGAAGTTCTCACTGCAAGTTCAGTTCTTGAAAGTAGAAATTACCTTAATAATCTTTAAAGTCCTTATTTTCCAGGTCTTTATGTGAGCTTTTTAAATTTTACATGTAAAATAAAATTCCCAGAATATGGAATAAAGGCACTAGAGGTAAAGAGTTTGCTACATAATGAAGGGAAATCTATGGCACACTGTAGCATTCAGCTCACTAGACTGCTTGCTCCTCACCACATGTTCAACAAACATTTACTGAGCATCTACTATGCATGAAACACTAAGAACTGGACCTCTGTGAACAAGATAACAGTTGCCTCTGAAAAGCCCAACATCACTGGGAGATTACATGGAAATAGAAAATTAAAGCTTTGTAATTATCAGGGAGTGGAGAAGGGAGCAACTAACAAGGAAAATGCATCAGAGTTGACATTTAAGCAGCTTTTGTAGAATGAATAGGAGTCTTTAATAGGTGTAATTAGACATGTCTTGCAGGGAAAAGAAAAG
The DNA here is from genome assembly GCF_902686455.1 of Sciurus vulgaris. NCBI lineage: Eukaryota > Metazoa > Chordata > Mammalia > Rodentia > Sciuridae > Sciurus > Sciurus vulgaris. The sequence continues at coordinate 48,409,037 of NC_136461.1, forward strand.
CTCATATAAAGACCTGATGATGATAGAAGATCTGGCTTGTTCAGGAAATTAATAGTGCAGTAGTCTAGCAGGAGGACTAAGAGATGTGAGAGAAGAGAGCAGGTTTCCTATCACAAAAATGACCCTGTGCTTCCCTGAGGAGCAGGCTCACACTAATGGTGATGCAGACTCTGGGAGGCCCACCTCCAGAGGGCCCCACTTACCTAGATTACCAGTGAATGGTGCTCTGGTGTTTTATAGTCTGGCAACCTTCTAAAGAATTTTTAATTATCCTCTAGCCAATAGGGAGAAGAATATATTGTTCTGTGCCCAGTGAAGGAAAGACCAAATTGCCTAAGGGAAAAAATAAGTTCTCTGAGGCATAACAATATAACTGGACCCTTTGTCTAGAATAACCACAACAGCATTACTATTATAATTTACTATTTGCCAGGCACACTGTGTCACCTTGATAGCCATCTATCTTTGTTCTTCACAACCAGTTCAAGAGTGATGTATTAGAGACCTCAGCAGTGCGGGAACAATCCCAAAATCTGAGTGACCAACAACAAAACATTTGTTCCTCACATCGTATATTAAACTGATTCTGCTGCATGTCTTTGTCATACTGGACATAGACTGAGACCCTTATGAGTGACATTGCTGGTATCATGACAGAGAGAAAAGAAATGTGTTAAATTACTAGCTTATTCTTAAGCACTCCAAGCTGACTCATGAAACTTTTGCTCATTTTATTTACCAAAGGTAATCACATGGCTATCCCTGCATTTATCATGATGGTTATATATAATCATCTCACAGAAATACCACAAGGAAAGCCACCTCAGAGAGGGGTAGAAAAGATTTGACTAATTATAGTATCTACTTTAACTGGAGTTATAAACTGTCAGTGAGTTCAAGAAAGTAAGGTAACCTGTTTAATTCACAAGAAAAAGGTAATAAATGATAAAACTGGGTTTTGAATTCAAGTTGGCTCAACCACAAAGCTCTGACTTCTAGTTCATCTGACTCTCCACGCTACTCCCTGAAATCTTTTAATATGGTTTTATGTGTCAGTGAGCCCAGTGATATTTTTGGACCTTTGATGTATTAGGGCAAAGAGAAGCCTCTGTTCTGACCCTTACATTTATAACAGGCATCATCAGCAGTTTAGTGCCAAACCCTGAAAGAGACCCTTTTCACTTGGTTCTTTTTGCTTAATTTCCAATCTGTTTCAAAAGAAAAAGTTCTTAGTTTTCCAGGACAGAACAAATAGCTCATGGTGACACACAAACATATAATGTGACCCAGAAAGTACAAAATATCCATCCAGGGCATCAACCTGTTCTTGAGAAGCACAGCTGGGGAAATGGGAGAGGTGACCCCATTCCAAAAGCCAGCTAGGACATGGGTCAGTGAGGTCAGAACAATCCTGTGGTGCTCTTCCACTGTGTTCTTGAAAGATTACAGTAGAAGTCGGCATCAGGTGAGATGACACGGGCAAAGGAGTAATGGTGAGATTTGATTTCTGGCAATATAATATAGCAGTAGCCCACAATCATCCTATCTATTCTGTTCATTAACTATTTTTGGATCCCTCTCATGTTCCAGGCACTGTTACTAGCACTGCAGACACACAAATGAATGAAACACTGTTCCTACCCTCAAGGAGCGTATCAGTTAACTCTTACTGTACCACCGTGCACCTCAAAACTTAGTGGCTAAACACAGTAACCACTTATTTAACTCATGAATCTCAGTTTGGAAATAGACTGGCTTATTTGGAAAGTTCTTGGTTCATCTGGGTTCACTCATGGACATGCATTCAGCTTCTGGATTTGCTTGGATTTGCTTGAACCTGCTTTTATCAGCTAGTCTTATGTAGAGCTCTGGCCAGCTGTCAATTAGGACAATGCAATTTCAATGACTTGGTTGCAAATTTCTCAGCATCCAACAAAATTACGTGGGTTTGTTTAAGAGTTTCAGAAGTACAAGTAGGAGCAAATAAATTTTCCTGGGCTCAGAAAGGTCATTTTATCACATCCTATTGTCAAAACAGTGAGCCGTCAGTGAGACATTGCAGAATAAAAAAAACTGAATGGACTCTATCTCTTGAGGAAGGAATTGTAAAATCACATTGAAGGGAGTACAGACACAAGGAATTGAATTATTCTCATCCAGTCTTAAGTTTCATAAAAAGTTCAACTGTGTGTCTAGTCTTCTCTTTCATGCTGTTTATTAGTGGACTAACCTTTCTACTATAAACAACCAGAAAAATCAACACAAAAAATACACATGAGTTTTCAGATACTAGAAAAGTGGAACTGCAGAACTGTGATGCCAAAAGAAAAGACAAATGAAGTGAACTCCACCATCTCTGACTTTCTTTCTCCCTGGAGGCATTTACTGGATCCTATTACTCGAAGGAGGGGAAATAATCAGATCACAATAGCCTTTATTAGATGAGAAAATGTAGGTTGGAGTTTGGAGTGACTGACATGATCGGAATTTGTAAGGCAGAGAAAGAAGCAAACCATGCCAAGAAGGAGGTCCATAAATCTTCATGATCAGCTAAACTCTGCATGTATAGGTGGAGACTCCATGAGGCTGGACAGAAACCATCTACTGGGAACAAAATAACTGCAAAAAATCTATAAGCTTAATGATTGCCATAGCTTTTACTGGGTTGGAATTATTAAACACTAAACAAAGTGGAAAAACCACATTGAACAACTCAGGTGACCACTAGGGATCCCCCATTCCTCGTTCCACCAGCAATAGACTGAGCCCTGAGATGGGATGGCCCCATGCTATTTATTTGATTCATAGTGTATCCTCAATATTTGTTGAATTGACTGGAGACTACTATTAATGTGAGGTTTTGTTTCAAACACAGCTCCATCTACTCTCAAGTAGAAGTATGCTGAGGTTTGATCTTTATGCATTTAGGGTGACACAGCATATTATGGGTATTGGGGAAAGCAACAAAATTTTACCAAATTAAAATTTTAAAAGTAACGATATTATAAAATGCTGCGTAATTACAATAAAACAAAACATCTCCCATTACAAATATATAGAATTTTACTTTCAGATATTTAATGATCTCCCTTGAGATCTCATCACATATTCATGGTATCTGATCATGTGACCTGCCTTCAAAAATAATCCTGTTCAGTTTAGTCAAAACTGAATTTTCCTCTTAGTAATTGTCCATCCAGGAACCCCCAACCCTGTTCCCACTACAAATCCCCACTTGTCCAGGCTGTATTTGGGATTGAACCCAGTTCTATACTGAGGTCTTTTTTCTAATTTTTTCTTGAATAAAATGTTTTTGACACTTCTCTGGTTTTCTTTGATAGAGGGGTGTCCTCACTTTCCATGTATCTTCTATGAAATGGAGGAAAAGCTATTTCCCCTCCCCTGGTTAGAGGTTCCAAGCCCACAAGGATTATTTATTTTTATAGAGTCTCCAGGTACCACACATCAGTGCCACATTGAGGCTTGAAACTTCCTGTAGGCAAGAGGCTGTACACCAAGAGTAAGGCCGCTCACGGTGTGACAAGGGCATGGGACTTTATGTGAACCTGAGAATACAGACAACTTGAGATTTGGAGGGATGATGTCACCCAAAGAGGAGCTGAACTGGTAAATTCCCAGAAGTGGGAAAGGGATGTCAAAGTAAAGACAATATACCTTCCACATCAAGGGCACTGCACACAAGTGGGCCCTAGATTGCAGTGGGTGGGAGGGTGAAGCGTGGGTGAGGAATCATGAAGTGGGGAGCACATGGTATGGAGAGAAGTCATTGAACCTCTGCCCGCCAGTCTGGAAACCTACCTTTTTTTTTTTTTTTTTTTCCCTTGTACTAGGGATTGAACCCAGGGGCACTCAACCCTTGAACCACATCACCAGCCCTATTTTGTGTTTTATTTAGTGACACAGTCTCACAGAGTTGCTCAGCACCTCTCCATTGCTGAGGCTGGCTTTGAACTTGCAATCCTCCTGCCTCAGCCTCCTGAGCCAGTGGGATTACAGGCATGTGCCGTTGTCCCTAACAGAAACCTACCAGTTTTAAAGGAATAAAATAGCTTGCAGGTTGAAATGCCTTGCCCAAAGTTACAGTAGAGGATCGAGGAGTGACCAACCTGGATGTCCTTGGGCACTGCTCCCTAGTATTCCCCACCTTTCCCTTTTGGTAGCTTAGCAAACAACTAAACATACACACACACACGAACTGACTGTGGGCTTGAATGAGCTTAAGAGAGCAGCAAGTCACCAGAGCTTGAGCTCTGGAGTCCCCTATTCTAACAAAGTTCCTTGCTTACCCAGGAAGTCATCCATGCTACTTAGTCACCTGGCCCACCCCTGCTTCCTGTCTGAATATGTAGAGCAGTGAAGGCAGTCCCTATACTAGACCTCCCCCTGGTGCTTTCAGTCCTGCTATGCCTGACCCAGGTCCTCTTTCACAAGAGGACCTGGATTGTGTGTACCCTGCTTCTCCTCTGCTGTAAGTCCCTTGACCTCTGGCCTGATCTTAGATTTCTCTCCTTCACTGTGCGCATCTCTTTGTAGCAGAGTCCTGGAGAGAAGATTCACACCCTGGGTTGCCTTTGGTTACCTTGTCCACAACGCTGCAGATAGTATCAGATTATTTGCACACTATGTTCCAGGTACAAAGGGAGTAAGGACACCTGAAGTTTCCCAAATAAAGGAGAAATAGGGGATTTACAAGAGTACATTTAACAAAATCCTTGCATGATACTTGGATGGGAAGAGGACTCCTAATTTGTAGTGTCTCCATGGGACTCATTGTGGTGACACTTTACTGGCCCTGGGTCCCACTGCATCCACCAGGTCAGGATGAGTCCCCAGGAGTTTTATATTTATTCCACAAGTAGGTAGTATGTGCCTACCCATCAGGAATCATGGACAGTGTATAGCAGGGCAGGAATGGAATACAGAGATGACTTCAACAAAGTCTCAGGAAACAGAAATGTAAAGATTTTTACCAATTTCCCGTAGAGCTCCTACTTGAATGATGTAACTGGGGGACAAAAAGGGAAAAGAAATGGAAGATAGATCCCAAACTCTGGGGAAATTCAAGGCCTGATTTGATTGGTCTGGAACTATCCCTTGCCCTGTTTTCTAGAGATTGACCTTAAAAGGCTTAAATGTGCAACTGGCCTCTCCCATTCTTTCTTTACCAGCCAAGAGGGACTAAAGCCTCCTTCCCACATCGAAACACAATCATTCCTTCCAGGTACTCTTTCCTTGGCCCTCACAGCCATTGTAGGCTAGCCCCAGTCACATACTGCCCCCTTCTATCCCTTTCTATGCTGCTTTTTTTGTGTTGAATGGGCTTTTTTCTGAATTCAAGCATCAGCAAGGAAAACCCCATGGCCTCCTGGCCATTTTGTTAACTACCTAGATCTAACCACTTTAAGAAAACAGACCTTTGGGGAAAGAAAGGAAAGAAGGAAGAAAGGGAGGAAGGAAGGGAGGAAGGGAGGTAGGGGGAGAGAAAGAAAAAGAGAGAAAGAGAAAAGGAAAGAAAGAAAAACTAAAGGAACTAAATAAACCTTTTGATGAGAGCAAGTCCAGTTTACGAGACTGGTTGGTGGTCTGCTCTGGGTTTGGGGCTAAAATTCCCTGGGACAGTCCCTGGCTGTCTGTTTTATGACCTCTCTCTTCCTCTGGGACCCCTGGCATGATTCTGGCATTTCTGATATTCTGCTATAAAATGCTCTACCAGGGCCCAACCAGACTATAAGGTGGTAATCTTAACCACCAAAAGCTGACAGTTAAATCCAATGTGAAACAACATGGGAATGGATGTCTGATGGAGGACTCAAAACAGAGGTGCTATAAGAAAAAATGTTTCTACCTTTGTTCCCCAAACCTAATGTCCAGATTGGGTTAATTGTGGTCACACCCTACTCAGCCTCAGTCCAATGCCAAGGTGATGCTTCCTTGTGCAAATCACAGGAACTGCTTCAACAGCACTTGGTTTCCCTGTCTATGAATAGGGATTCTTCCCTCTCTTGCTCACTGGGCAGAGGACCATTCTAAAGCCAAAACAAGATAAAGCCCACACAACGGTACAAATGAAAGAGACTTTATAGTCCATCTCCATAGCTGCCCCAGGGTTCCACTTCTTATCTCATTGCCTGTCCTGCACCACTTCAACCTGAGTTATGTCAACAGGCTAGAACGGATGCATGGTCATAGAAGAAGGCGGGAAGGAGGCACACTGCAGTCATTATTCTTAGGATGTGCTTTATGATTTACAAATCATTTAAAATCCGTTATTTCCTTTCATTCTTAGAAGAATTTTTTTTTTTTTTTGGGAGGGAAATCAGTTTTTCACCTCCTAGATGAAAAGATAAATCGATGAACAGTTTTTCTGGGGCTATTTCAGGGAAGATGGCAGAACTGGGATTTGGATCCAGCTTCTTTGTCCAGTTTCTATCCTCTTTCCTCAGCATCACCTTATTCTGGTTCCTCACATCTGAGCAGGCACCAGCAGCTCCAGAGCACAAGCCATTTTTTTTCTTGCTCTTTCCCCTCCCTTCTCCAACAGCATCATTCTCTAGGGATAGCACAGATGCGGTGGCTGACTGGGGAGACGGTGAGGCCCATTCTGAACTTCAGGCTCAACTTCTCATTGTCTGGGGGTTTGAAGGTAAATTTTTGTGCAAGGGAAGTGAAAAAAATAAACAGCTCAGACTTGGCCAACTGTTCTCCAAGGCATGCACGTTTTCCTGAAAGACAAACACAGAAGAGGAGGAGTTATCTTCTCAGCTGGCCTGCTTCCCAACAGGGGCTGCTACCCTCTCTCTCCTAACCAGACCTGGGCTTTATGCCCAGCACCTTAATTAAGTCTGACCACAACTTGAATTCACTGAAGCACAGAATGCCAAGTCCAGGACCACATTTGCCTTTGGGGGTCAGGCAGTTCTGGGGTGAAGGTAAACTGACTTCCCCTGAAATGAAGGGCAACATCCCAATGTTTTTCTGCAGGATTTGAGACAGAATCCCTTTTGAAATTAAAACTCTAAATTCTTTTACCTTCTGAATTTCCTCATAATGAGAATAAAAACTGGCGAGGAAAGATTTCCAAGGAGCTGAGACCTACAGGTTCTCTGGCTCACTAAATCTGCATTTGTATTTTTCCTCTCTTGTGTCCCACTTCTCTTACAAAGGTCTCTCGAATGAAAGCTTTCTTCGCCCCTGAGCACCCTGAAGGTGGAGAATTGAGACCAAAAAAAAAAAAAAAAAAAAAAAAAAAAGGCTCCTTCATCTTCCTTAAACCTGACTTTGAAAAAAGCTATTCTCCTTGCCACACTGCCTCCTGAGTGTCTGTGAAACAAGATAAATGGTAAAGCTATGCCCCAGGGTAACGCAGGGTATACTGTAACTGTACCCCAGTTCATTGAGTCGCCACTCAAAAAGGTCAGCCACTCAAGGGTGAGTTGTTGGGGCAAGAAAAATGATTTGAAAAGCCAGTAAGCCAAAGAAGATGGAGGCAATGACAACGAGAGCATCTCAACCCAGCCTAGGTTTCAAGCAACTTTAATCCGCAGGGGAGGGGGAAAGAAAGAAGGCCAAGGAGAGGGAAGGACTGATGACTGAGGACTTCCAGGTACCACTCTGGTGGTCTGTAAAAGCTGGTGATTGGTAATCAGGCGATCCTTATGTCTGTAAATCTCAAGAATATCTTAGTTACTCTTATCTTGGTGTCTTCAGCCTTGAAAGGGGAGGAGACAGATTAGGTAAAGTTAGGACTAATCAACTTTGCAGATAAGCACTCCCTAGTAGACATATGACTCAGTGTTAAATCTGGCTGAATGGTTAAGGTAGCAAAGGAGGCAGCTGCAATGTGAAGGCAGAAATGTCAAGCTTTTTATCTTGAATTTTGTCACCCATCAGATATCTGCAGGTCCAAGGGAAGAGTTAATACTTTCCACAAATGTGGCTGTAAAGTCCTTGAAGAGCAACCCAGGCAACCACAGTCATCACGGCCACCTGTCAGAGGTGCTGTCTGCAACAAAACTGGTGGGAGACTAAAAATACATGGCTCGGGGGATGACCTCCAAAATGAGCATTTTTAAAAGTCAACTGAATACAGGTGAAGCTGGAGGGTTTATTCAGGCTTTCCTTTGGTTACAACAAAGCAATAGAAGTGGGAGGACAGGGCTGGTCTAGAAAGTAGGTGTTCAGCCTAAAAGGCTTTCAAAACCATCAGTGGCAAAATCAGACAACAGAACTGTGTATTTGTTTTCAATTCTTAAAAGAAAGTCCAAAATATAATTAAGTAAACATCAGAGCATTTAAATCACCTTTCTCTTGTGCCCGATGTCTCGCTGAGGTGGATGACCCTCTATATTGGCACTGCCTGGTTCTGCTCTCTAAAGTGGGCCTGGATGAAGGCCTTTGCTTCCATCGTGGAGCCCAGGGCTGGAACCTTCTCTCCGTTACTGACTTGGCACAGCCCTGGCCAGGTGCCACTCCCTGTTACATGTGGAGAACTGGAGGCAGAAGGACAGAGATCCAGTTCAACTCCTCCCACTCTGTAGCCACGTGATGGGGACAAGTAACCTCTCTAGGCAATAGTGAAGATATACATGTGCATTTAAGATAAAAACTTTATTTTACATATTAATTGGGCTACACACTGAATCCAAATAGGCCCAATAAGTTGACAAATTGTATAGTAATCAGTGTTTTAACACGTTTCCTGGATAATAATAAACACTATGAGTGTACAATAGCTCTTCATTAAATGGATCTGTTTAATTCTCAAAACAGAAGAATGCAATTTAAAACTCAACCTTTAAGTAAACCTTTGTAGTGGTATTGTTACTAGAGTACCTTTCTGTATAATTCTTCACTGTGACACTTTCCATAATGTACTTTTTATTCTGAAATATTTTTAAACATAGATTTACAAAAAAGAAATACTTATTTCTCCTGAGTTTCTTTAAAGTAAATCACTATATCACACATGAAAAAATTTAGTGTGTGATTCCTACAAGCAAGGACGTCCTCCAAAATAACAGTCAATGTCAGGAAATTAACACTGATAACATGACCAGCATCTTAACCTCAGATCCCATTCAGGTTTTTCCAGTTATTCCAAAATGTCCTTTATTATAAAAGGGTCCAGTTCAACATCAGGTATTGCATTTTGCTGCCCCCCTGTGTCTTTAGGGTCCTTAAGTCTGGAATATTTCCTCAATCTTTACATAATTCTATTGGCTTTGGCATTTTAAAGATTATAGACCCATTTTGTAAATGTCTGTCATGCTTCCTCATGAACAGATTCAGGTTGTGAAGTTCTGCATCTTTGGTAAGAATATCACTGAAATGATGCTGTGTTCTCATTTCATCCTATCAGGTGGTACACAATTTTGATTTCTTTCATTATTTGTTATAGCTTGATTAAGGTGGTATCTAATAAATTTCCCCCAGTAAAATTATTTTTCTTTATAGCTAAAAATATTTTGAGACCACATGAATATACCAGTCCTCATTAACCTTTCATTCACTAATTTCCATTGTCATTTCTTGGCCAAATTATTTATTACAGATGGATACCAAATAATGCTTTTAAAATTCTCTCATTCCTTCCACTCTTAGTAGCAATCAAATGCTTGCTCTCCTCCCCACTTATCCACTCATTTATTTATATCAGTATGTATTCATGGATTCCTCTTTTTATTCAAAGGATTATAATCTGTTGCTAATTGGTAACTTGTTTTGATGCTCAGAATATTCCTGATTTGGTCATCTGATGCCCATGCAAGTTGGCATTTCCTGACTTTTTAGGATAACATCGTGTTCCAAACTGACTTAATATTTACCTTTCCCCAACCCTGGAATCAGCCATTTTCCCAGGAGTCCTGGTTGCTTTTATTGGATAAATGATCAAGAATCAAGGTTTGGGCATTAGGCATGCTTGTTGCTCTCTGGATGTTGTTGTTCTAAGTCATCTCAGTGGACAGCTCAGGGGAATATATGTGTGTATATAACATGAGTATTTACTGAATTGTGTGTATACACACCCATATTTATGTCTGTATTCATTTCTGTATCTATTTACTGAATATCTGAGCTCATATAGGCAGCCTCCAATTCCAATTCCAACCTGCTCTGATTTCTCCTGCTCATTTCCCTGAGTGAACATCCTCTACACCCGCCTTAGGCTGCAATACCCTACACCAATCATTACCACCATCTTCCTTTCTGTTTTGTTTTTTTTTTTTTTCAGTGTCAAAGATTGAACTCAGGGGTGCATAAGCACTCAGCCACATCCCCAGCCCCTTTTTACATTTTTATTTAAAGACAGGGTCCCGCCAAGTTGTTTGGGGCCTTGCTAAGTTGCTGAGGCTGGCTTTGAACTAGAGATCCTCCTGCCTCAGCCTCTGGAGCTGCTGGGATTACAGGTGTGTGCCACCATGCCTGGCTACCACCTCTTTTCTTATGTGTATTTTTAATAGATTACTTTCTTCCTAAGTAATACATATTCACTAAAATGGGGGGAAAAACAGAAAAAAAGAAAAACACAAATAAGATAAAGCGTGTTTGAAATACCATAAACCAGGCAATACCTTTGCTAACATTTGATATTTTCTATCTTAGTGGCAATTCCACTGGGAGATATAACAGGAATTACTCACTGTTGTTAATCCTATAAGCCGATTTTACTACTTGGCTTTTTCATTTGTAATTAAATTTCTTGGAAATTTGTTAAGGTACGTATCCCTGCATTTCATCCTCACTTATAGCAGGTTACTGAGGAAATAAAATTAGATCACATGTGCAGAAGTGCTTCGTAAATGTAAATGGCCCCCAATTATGTCATTATTATATTATTTGTGCCTGTTTCCCACCAGCTGTGTCTAATTCATCTCTCTTCCCCTTATCTTTATCTTATTACCTGTCAGAAATAGTATGATTTGGTACCAAATCAGTTATATTATAAATTGCCAAGAATCTCCTAGAAGAATCCATGTATCATGACAAAATTGGACAAGTCAAGTCAAAAACCAGGGTTAAAGGACAAGTTCCGTCAGTGACCACTGAGTGTCTGTGACTAATGGAACCATTCTCACAAAGTTAAACCTATCCCACTTGCAAAATGTGTAAAACAGTCTTTCTCCTATGTCACATGGCAGGGCAAGGGTCCCAGGTGGACAGCAGGTATGAATTTCTGTATAAAAAGATGAAAGCAAGGACTATTTGATTTCACAGCTGAGGCTACATAATGGGTAATTTCAGTGGTCAGCTTGACCAAACTGAGAGACACCTAGAAAGCTGGTGAACCACACTCTGGATGTATCTGTGAGAGTGTTTCCAGAGACAGCTGGCACATGGATCAGTAAACTGAGGGAGCACACCTGCCTTGAATGTAGGTGGCACCATACAAGAGCTGGGAGCCCAGAGGGAGCAGGCAGTGGAAGATGGGGAAAGCTTGCCTGCACAAGCAGACTCAGTTCTTCTCAAACAGGAGGGATTTTTGCTGCTACCATCACCTGCAGACACCAGAAACCAGCTTCTATAGCCTGAGAAAATGGACTTGAACCACAGACTGTCCAGAGGGCTTCCAGACCTTCAGCCTCTGACTGGGTCACCCATCCCTTCCATTGTGAGGTTTTCAGCTTCTTGGGCTGATTAGTTACTGGTTTCCCTAGTTTTCCAGCTGGCAGACTATCCTCTGATCATATAAGTCAATCTAATAAGTCTTCTTTTCTAATTACATTCTATTGATTCTATCTTTCTGGGAAACCCTGACTAATACAGATTTGAGTATCAGAAGTAGCTCCAGAGAGGCAGCATTGTAATGATGAATTTCCTTAATTGTTTTATGGTATCTGGGGGTGGCTTTCTGATTTAACTAAACCTAAAGTTTCTAAAGACTCTCCTGAAGAGAGTGCTGATAGTCTATGGTCTAAATTGTTTAATGAGATAAAAACAAAACACATTCAAAGCTCCTAATTCACCACTTGTGAGGGGCAGGGAATGCAGTGATTCTATACACACTTTTTAACGTTTTTAGAAAACAAGGAATATAACGAAGTTGGCTGCTTGTTCTCAGCATCACTGGACAAAATGTTAAAGGAAAACAGTGGGTCCAGGGATTCATTTTCCTAGTACCAGATATACATAAGTAACCTGAACTCTTCCATGTGTGCCCTGAAGGAGAATCTTCTCTCCTGTGGCCATAGGACTGAAGTTGCCAAAACCCATCCCCTCATCGTGGGATTGATTGGATTATAGTACATGTCTAACTCTTGACCTGGAAGGGTGTCTGCAGTTAAAATGAACACTGCATAGAAAATAATGGGATCCTAAAAATTGGAATGGGGACCTGTGGGCAGACCCTGATAAGGCTGGGGACATTGAACTCCTCAGTTATTGATGAGTTTCTTTTGCCAGAGGAAGTGGCCTCCCCACCCTCTGTGGCGGCAGCATCGCCAACTCTTCCCATTTCTATTGTCCTCTCCACCTCTGCCTAAAAGACCAATCCTGCATTATCCAAGGAAATGGCAACGACCTTCCCTGCCACAGCTGCCAAGTGGACAATGCTTGTGCCCTTTAGGACCCACTCCAAGCACCCATTTTTGCCTCTAAACTGGTAATCAGACTCCAATCTCAACAGAGCCCTAGAGGCAAGGGGCACTGTGTGACTTCTGAGGAGGTACACGACAGTGCAAAAGAACTTCTCAAATTTTCTAATTCATACAAGCAGAGGTCTGGGGCACATGTATGGAAATGGATTTTAATGGCATGGGATAATAATGGAAGGAATATAAAGTTTGTTCAGGTTGAATTTATTGATATATGGACCCATTAAGCAGAGCTTCTACACTTGATATTGCCACAGAGTTAAAAGGGGAGCTAACTGTATTTGGTTGGTTGGTTGAAATATGGATCAAAAGATGGCTCATTGTGAATGAGTTGGAGATGCCTAAAATTACTTGGTTTAATGTCGATGAAGGGATTAAGAGACTGAGAGAGACTGGAATGCTGAAGTGGAGTTGCCATGTAAGACCTTCTCCTCCACACTGGGCAGGGAGGTCCAGAAGATGTGGCCTTCACCAGCACTTTAAGAAACAAATTCCGGAGTGTGAGTGGAGCACCAGTATCTTTCAGGAGCTCCACATTGCTCTTCTCCATGTCAGACATAGTGGGAGCCCTCGTCACTCAACTGAGAAACTTAAAAGCAATGGGAATGTTTACCTATGCTAGAAAGCTAGGAATCTAGGAAGTATGAAATTTTTAAAACTTATTTTAGTGACTCACAGCTAAGAGTTTATGAGTCTCTGAAAAGATGTTGGACTTGGACTATCTAGCAATACTAGAATAGTTAATATTTGAGGGACTCTTGGAGATGGACATGAACTTTTGGAGGCCAGGGACAGAATGTTAGGTTTGGATTGTTGGGACTAATGACACATTAACTAACTCAGGCTGACTCCTTACTTCCTGGTGGATGAGCAAGATCAAGGCCTCAAAGGTTGTTTCAAAAGTTAATGACGATAAATCGGACCACCATCAGGGATTGGTTAACAACAGTTCGGCAAACGTGATCAGCTCATACTTGCCATATAGTCCTATGGGACTCTCTCCTACGTGACCCCCACCCCATGCCTTGCTGACCTTTAAGCTGATTGGTTCCCACCTAGACTTCACCCTACATAAAAGCTGTGTCACTTCCTCAATAAACAAGTTCCTGCTGTGACTAGTCTCCCTGACTCGTCTGATTGTCCTCCGCCCAGAGGGCTGGGTGCGGGCGGTCAGTCAGCCCTATCTTTCCCTGTCTGGCCTTGTTGGGGAGTGCTCCCTTCCCTTGTTGCTGGTCGAGAAGAGCAAGGGGTCTAAAGACCCCAACACTTGGCGCCCAATGAGGCTGATTCAAAGAAGCCAAGGCCAAAGCAAAGGAGCGGCTACAAAACCAAAAGTACCTGCAGATCGGGCTAAGTGAGTTCGAGGTAAGGGCATCCCTGAAAGGATGGGGCAACGCACACCACATATGATGACCCTGCACTCAAGGCTCTTAAGCTTATGCTAAAAAGTAGGGGCCTTGAGTGGTCTGATACACAGGCGGAAAAAGCCTGGGACACCTCTACTCGGGTGGCCCCTTGGCTTCCTGCCGCTAATCTTTTTGACTGGTCCACATGGGATCGTGCAGAACAACTTGTTAGGAAGAGGGAAATCAATTTAGGGGAGGGTCCCCCATTGGGAGTCTACCCTACATTATCTGCCCTTAAGGCCTGCTTCTCTCCAGGACCTCCCAAAGGGGGCTCCAAGGTTCCCCACAAAGAGCCGCTGCCTAAAGAACTGCTGGCTCCTCCCGTTGCATCTCCTTCCAGAAACTTGCCACATAGTAAACAATGTTGGGGAGACCTTTAATGAGGAGCCCAATCCATCTCCGTCCTCTCCTCCCAAGGTTGAGGATCTTAAAGGAGAGTCCTTCGACCCCTTTAATATCACTTTTGGTGCTTCTAACATGCCCATGGCTGCATCTGATTCTGGGGCCACAGCAGACTCCAGTGAAAGCCCTCGCCCTCCTCCTTATTGCCCATCCTCATCTGGGGAACGGTTACTACTGCCCCATCCAAAGGAACCATGAGGGCAGCCAGCCTCTACACATAGCAAGGGCCCACTTCCACCACAGGGGAGGCTCATTGCCACCATCTTGTCTGGATGGTGGGAAGTCTTCCCGGTGGCCATTTTATGATACTGGGAGAGAACTCACTGACTCTAACCACCCCCCCTCCATATGGCCTTCCTGATACATGCTAATCCAGGGGGTAACCGGCCTGCTATATGGTACCCATGGGAGGCACAAGATTTAAAGGAACTAAAGAAAGCTGTTTCAGAGGATGGGCCCAATTCCCCTTGGGCTGAAACCATCCTTCAGGGCCTCGCCCACCAGCAGTGCACCACTCAGGATTGGAAGAACCTAACTAAAGCTGTCCTTCCTGGTCCTTTATATCTAAAGTGCTGTGCCTTTTTTAATGAAGAATGTCATGCTCAGGCTGAACGGAACCAGGCCGCTAACCCTCCCTTCCTGGTTACTTACGGGATGCTCTCGGGGTCCAGTGACCAATTCTCTACTGGCCTCTTACAGGCTGCCATCCTGGCTCCATATCAAGAACAAGCAAGAGCCCTAGGGTTAGTGGCATGGAAAAAGTAGAGGAGGGCCCCTCAGAACCCCCCATTATAGGGATTACCCAGAAGGCAACTGAGGACCTAGCAACCTTCATTGAAAGGGTAGAAAGAAGCCTTCAGAGAAAATTTCCTCCGGGGCCTCTAAGAGTTCAATTTGTTAAAATGTTAGTTTGGGAAGGAATGACTACCAATCACAAATTAGCCTGTGCAGGGATGAAAGATCACACTCCTTGGGAAGGTGGATTGTGGCTACCAAACATATTGGCACGCAAGCGCATCAATCTCAATCTTGGTCACAGCCCTACAGGCCCAAACTGCCTCACTTGCTGAGACTCTCACAGCAGCCTTGTCTCCGGTTGCAACTAAGGGCAAAGGAGTATGTTATGGCTGCGGGCAACCAGGCCACTTCAAGAGGGATTGCCCCACTAGTTGGGTGCGTTCTGAGGCTCCGCCTGGACACTGTACAGGTTCAGCTCAAAGGCTGGCCACCCCCAAGACGCCTTGCCCAAGATGCAGAAAGGGATTCCATTGGCAGAGGGATTGCAAATCTAAATTTGACATTGAGGGGAAATCTTTAAACTAATCGAGGGGCACCCTCCAGCCCCATCACACAAAGGAGGTTTCTCCCCCCGATAGCCCCTCTGAGGCACATTGGACTGTTCCCATTGTCCCTGGGGTCAGGCCAAAAATGGACATTTTTATAGCGGGAAAGAAGTTCCATTGTCTCATCAACACTGGAGCGGATAGGACTGTGTTAAGAAAGGAGGAAGTTCCACCTCAATGGAGGTTGGTTCCTGGCCCCCAGTTGCTTGGGATAGGAGTTTATACTAAATCAGAAGAGACCAAAGATTGGCTCAAATGGAAGGATGTGGACGGTGCCCGGGGAGACGTGTGTGCCCCCTCATAGCCTCAGGTCTTACTGCAAATCTATTAGGACAAGATATTTTTGGGGAAGCTGAGGTCTATATAACGACTGATCACAAGGCAGTGTATGATGACCGACCTCCTTGAGCAGGAGAAATATGAAAAACAGTTCAATCTGCCTGGCCCTTTTAGTAATTATAGAGGGGACCCTCTTTTTGAGGCATCTAGGCAAAAGGTCCCAGCCCCCTGGGTAAGGCCACACCCCCAATCCTACAGGCCACTGTTCCAATGACGCCAGCCATCCAATGGCTCCCAGGTCCGCCAGTATGGGTGGAACAGTGGCCATTACCCCAAAATAAGCTCCAACATCTAGGAGATATTGTACAAGAACAACTGACCTTAGGTCATATCAGACCATCTCTAAGCCTCTGGAATAGTCCAGTTTTTGTCATCCAAAAAACATCAGGAAAATGGAGGATGCTTCTGGGTCTCAGGAAAATTAATAGTGGTATGGTTCCAGTAGGAACCCCTTTAAGGGGTCTTCCCTGGATCCCCTCTATCCCAAGAGATCTCTTGCTTCTTGTTATTGTTATCAAAGATTGTTTCTTCTCAATACCACTCCACCCAGATGATTGTGAGAAGTTTGCTTTCTCAGTGCCCTCTACCAATTACCAAGGGCCAGATGAACATTATGAATGGGTGGTTCTACCCCAAGGCAAGGCTAATAGCCCTGCCTTTTGTCAACATTTTGTTTCTGAGCTCCTTCAACCCCTACAAAAAAGGTCACCAATTACCTTGTATATTTATATGGGTGAAATTATTATAGGAGCCACTGATGCCTTACAACTAAGCTCCGAATACAAGGAACTCCAAGGCCTTTTGGAGAAAGGAGGACTACACATATCTAATGATAAGGTCCAAACTGTCCCTCCCTTCAAGATACTGGGAACTGAGCTCAAATTGGATTCTGTTTGTCCCCTTAAGCCTCAATTACTCCTCCAATCCTCCTATTCCTTGGTTGATTTGCAAAAGTTATTAGGGGAGCTTAATTGGTTGAGACCATGGCTTCCTATCTCTATGGAGGATATCCTCCTTCTCTTTGACCTGCTACGGGATGAAGATCCTACAGACATGGTTACCCTAACTCAAGACCATCAACATATACTCCAAAAAATACAAGTAGCCCTTAACTCTACCTGGTTGGCTCGATACTGGCCTAAAGACCCCCTTAGCCTCTGGATTCTCCCCGGTTCTCAGCTGTCCACCACAGCCCTAACTCAGCGGGGAGAGCCCCTTCAATGGATACACGCACTCATGGGGGGCTCCTAGGGTCTACGCTCATCTTGACCAATTGTCTGACCTTATGATTAAAGGCAGGGATGCTGCCCTTAGGCACTATGGAAAAAAGCCTGATGTTTTGACAGTGCCCTATCGCCTGTCAGAATTTGAATGGGTTCAAAGGAATAACAATAGAGTATCCTGTGCATTGGAGGGCTTCTTAGGGAAGATTGACTGCCATTATGGGTCAACCAAATGGGTGTCCTCATTTTCAAAACTGAAATGGGCACCCCCTATACTTTTTTCCACTAAACCCCTCCCTAAAGCTGTAAATGTATTCACAGATGGAGGAAAAGAGGGATCTGCTGTTGTAATTTACACCCCCCCTCCCAGATTAGTGAAAGAGGAACTGATTACCCATTTTGAACCAGTTATCGGGTCAGCACAATTTAAGGAGTTTTATGCAATTGCTATGGCCCTATCTCAAGTACAAAAACCCATGAATCTTTTCTCAGATAGCCTATATGTGGTGAACCTGCTACCCATATTGGTCTCATCATATATCAAGTTAGATAAAAATTCCCCTTGATGATCCAGGTATGGTCCTTGTTAAAGGAGCGTGCTGAACCCACATTCTTACAGCATCTAAGAGGACGTCAAAATCTACCCAGCTCCCTTGCACAAGGCACTGCTGTGGCCAACCAGTTAGCCACATCAGGGACCTCAATAGCTACAGCCCAACCTCAACAGGACTTAACAACTAGCCCAAGGCCTTCATGACCTGACCCATTTAAATTGGAGAAGGTTACATCATAAGTTTCCTTTGGTCCCCGTAAAGGATTTAAAAAAGATTGTAAGAACCTGCAAATCTTGCCTACTTTTCTTACAGATTCCACCTCTCCAATCCCCCGGGGTAAACCCCAGAGGTTTACGACCTAACATGATCTGGCAGACTGATGTGACTCATTATGCACCATTTGGAAAATTAAAATATATACTTATGTCTACTGATACTTACTCCCATGCCTGCTGGGCCACTGCTCACTCTGGTGAAAAGGCCAAGCACACTGAAAGCCATTTCTTACAATGTTTCGCCATTTTAGGCTTGCCTCAACAGATCAAAACAGATAATGGGCCCTGTTTTACAAGTAAATCATTACAAGAATTCTTCAACAATTGGCATATTAAACACACCACAGGGATCCCATATAATCCGAAAGGGCAAGCCATAATTGAAAGACATAATAAAACTTTAAAAGATCAACTAATAAAACAAAAAAGGGGAAATAACCCCTATGATCAATTAAGAATAGCAATGCTTACATTAAATATTTTAAATTTTTCAAAAAATCAACCCTTAACTGCCTTCCAATGACACTGGGCTAATCAAGTGCCTTACCTTAAGATTGAAGTCCAATGAAAAGATCCATGAACTGGATGCTGGCATGGCCCTAACCCGCTCATAAGTGCTGGCAGAGGTTTTGGATGTGTGTTCCAAACCCTATCTGGGTGCCCGCCAAGAACCTCAATTACCATCAACCAGAACAATATAATTCACCCAAGAGCACACCCTCTTGAGGTATAATATTCCTTCTTTTGGACTCTCTGCCTCTTTGTTCCCCAATGCGACCTGTTTTCTTCCTAGCTCAACCTCTAATCAAACTGAGGACATGGGTCTTTGAACCCTAATATATGCAGGAAAAACGTCGCTATTCCCACTGCAAATACACCCCTAAGTGCCCCAAATGGTACGGTCTTTTATTGTGGAGGACCAGCATCCAATGTGCTCCCTGGTAACTAGACAGGAATATGTGCTCTCGCCCTCTTATTCCCAGAGGTCACAATCCTCCCAGATAATCAGTCCCTACCCATACCATCTGTGGAGCACTCCAACCCACGAGCAAAAAGGGCAATAAACGCTATACCCCTCCTACTAGGGATAGGAGTGGCCACAGGAGTAGGGACTGGAATTTGAGGCATAAGCACGTCTCTCGCTCTCTATAATACGCTTTCTCAACAGATAATTGACAATATGCAATATGTTGCCAGTACCATCTTAGATCTACAGGCTCAACTTGATTCCTTGGCCGCTGTCGTCCAGCAAAATCATCATGGTTTGGATCTGCTAACGGCGAAGGAAGGAGGGCTTTGCCTATTCCTTGGTGAAGAGTGCTTTTTCTACGCCAACTGCTCTGGCATTGTACAAAATTAAATCAAAAACCTACAAGAAGATCTGGAACGTCGTAGGAGCAAGCTCCACTCGAATTTCCTCTGGACTGGGTTACACGGGTGGCTCCCCTACCTCCTCCCACTTATGGGACCACTAATCACCATTATCCTTGTGTTCACCTTTGGGCCTTGCATAATCAATAAGCTTATCCACTTCCTGAAAAGCCAGGCTAAGTCTGCGCAGCTCATGGTGGTCCGACAGCATTATACCGCCCTTCATAATGATGATTCAGAGCCCTATAGGATTATGGATCACTCGTATCAGGACACTGGGGTCTAACTGTCTCTCCCTTAAGCCCTGCTCCTCCTGAAGGGCCCATCTGAAGTGCTAAGGTGGTAGTCGATGACTGGTAAGATCCTCTGAGGGGGACAACCTAAGACAGGCACACCTTCGAGTAAGGTGGACCCCCAAACTGCTAGGGTGATGTTCCATGATGGGTAAGACCCTCCCAGGGGCAACCTAAGACAGACACACCCTCGATATAAAACAAAAAAAGGGGAAATGTTGGGACTAATGACATGTTAACTAACTCAGGCTGACTCCTTACTTCCTGGCGGGTGAGCAAGATCAAGGCCTCAAAGGTGGTTTTAAAAGTTAATGACGATAAATCGGACCACCGTCAGGGATTGGTTAACAACAGTTCAGCAAAGGTGATCAGCTCATGCTTGCCATATAGTCCTATGGGACTCTCGCCTGTGTGAACTCCCCGTGCCTTGCTGACCTTAAGCTGATTGGTTCCCGCCTAGACTTCACCCTACATAAAAGCTGTGTGACTTCCTCAATAAACGAGTTCCTGCTGTGACTGGTCTCCCTGACTCGTCTGATTGTCCTCCACCCGGAGGGCTGCATGCGGGCGGTCAGTCGGCCCTACCTATCCTGGTCTGACTTTGTTGGGGAATGCTCCCTTCCCTTGTCACTGGTTGAGAAGAGCAAGGGGGCTAAAGACCCCAACATTGGATCTTAAATGTCCCCTGAAGCCCATGTGCTAAGGCTTGTTTGTCAGCCTATGGTGTCTTTGGGAGGTGGTGGAAACTTTAGAAGATGGATCTACTGGGAGGTCATTGGAGGTCTGCCCTTGAAGGAGATACTGGGATCCTAAGTCCTTTCCTCTCTTGGTTCCCCAGCCACCATAAGGTGAGCACTGATCCTCATTCTGCCACATCTTCTGTGGGAATCCCCAGGCAATTGCCTGCCCTCTCTGAATTTTATTCTTCTGTCAAAAAGAGAGATGCTGAGAACAAAGCACCTCCAACTTTCCCCTTGTCTCAGTTCTACATTATTCGCAGCATGACTTCATAGTTAATCCAGAGTTCTGGCAATTTCCCCTTCTCTTGAACTGGGGCTGGCCTTGTGACTTGCATTAGCCATCAGAATGCAGAGGGAGTCCAGGCTTGATGGTTTCCAGCCTGGACCTTAATGGGCCACAATGTGCTTCTATTTTCTCTCTCAGGACTAATCACCACCATGTGAAAGAATCAGACCAGCTTGCTAGAGAATGAGAAAATGTGAGAGAAAAGAACACCGTTGTCCCAGCTGGAATCAGTCTGCAGCTAACTGACCTACCAAAGATATAGAGAACCCAGTCAAGAACAGCAAAGCCATATACCTTACCTGTAGATCTGTGAGCAATAACACATGCTTATAAAATCAGAGTTTTAGTTTGTTTTGCAGCAATATACTAACTGACACATGTGGTATGAACTCAGTGAATCCTAAAATGAAAAAGTAAATTACACTCTAGTTGTACTGGTGAGAGCACTAAATTGAAATTATAAATACTTGAATCTTAGGCCCTAGCCTACCAATGTTGCGGGGCGGGGGGGGCGGGGAGCATATGATCTTGAAAGAAACAACTCTCTTAGTTTTAGTCTACTTATGTTAAGCAAGAAGATACCAATACATTTCCTGTGTAAGTATTAATAACTGGTTTGCTGTAAGGATTACTTGAGATAAAATGCTTGCAAATAAAGCCTGTAATTAAGAGGGTGTAATATAATTCTCAGTAGCAAAGCACCAGTGAGTCACTCTGTGCTGCTCTTTTTATACCATAGCTAACACATAGAGAAGAATGTGTTTAAACAGAAGGAGACAAGGAACTGTGAGCAAGAGGCTTTTGCAATATGAAGGAAAGGAATCTATCTGGGCATTACAAGGTCAAGAGAATCCTTCTTCCTTTTAAAACCATTTCTATTACGATCCCTCTCATCACAGTGTAGTTAACAGCAAGTGAAGACTTGTGTAATGCTAAAGGGTCGTATTTCTATCACTGCAGCATTTTATTGATCCAAGATGCAAGAAGCAAGGATAGTTATAATAATTGGAATATACACTTGAAACTTTGTACTGTCATACAGTTTGAAACTACTGCAGACAGGAAGACTAGCAGACATGCCTGCATCTTATACCAACTTTTCACATTAGAAGTGACTTGTCTAATGTGAGCAAAGGTGATGCAGAACCAGATGAGCAAAGACAAAGAAGTTCTAATCAGATCAACCCAGACACACCCAGGGCAGTGTAGCATAGTGGGAAAGCAAAGGGTTTGGAATCTCAGGGCCATGAAAGAAAGAGAGTTCTTTCCTCTCTGAGCCTTAGTGTTACCAGTAGTCAAGTGATACTGCCTCATAAAGTCAATGCATATTTCAAGTAAATGATAAGAAAATTATCATGTATTCCGCAGTGAGTTTTCTCTGTAGCATTTAGTTATTTCCAGAGCTAGCATTAGGAGGAACACAAGTTTTAGTTTTTAATAAATCTGGTTGACATTTAGCCTCAGCTCTGCCACACGAGTTTTATGACTTCATTTCTACATTTGTTTAGGTCTCAGTTTCATAACTCTAAAGTGGTGATAAATTTGAACCTTCTAAGGTTGCAGCAGGACACATGCTTTCTGATGGCAGCTGTGTTTTGTCTTCTGTTTCATTCATCATTATGAAATGGACTGAATGTCTGACACAATTGATTCTTGGTAAAATTTATGAAATAAAGGAATTGATAAATTATTTGAAATAATTTATGTAACACATCTAACTCAATATCAGGACTAAGACATTTTGTTATTGATTGTTTACAATTTTGTGATTTTGAAATATTCTTTTGGAACAGGCTGGCTAGAAAACACAGGGAGAGAGAGAGAGAGAGAGATTCATTGTTTCATTGTATCCCCTTTCCTACTTTTCAAGATACATATAATACACACGTATTGACAACATTTTTAAAAGATAACTAAAATTGCAAAGGCAAAAGGACATCTTCAGGAAGAGCTTATAGAGCAGAGCAGAACCCAACCTAGCCAAGCTGGGAGCATTTAGAGTCACTGTCTAATGTCTGTGACAATAAGTCAGTAGCCCCTCTCCCTTGCTGCCTCCCATCTCAGTATAAACCAGATCTATTTCTTTGGGAGTGGAAAGCACTTAAAAAGAACCTGTGACAATTAAAAACTCTATAAAGATGGCAGATATCCAACTTTGTGAGCCAGAGGCAGGGTTTGAGTCTCTGTCCTCAGTATTCTGGAAAACAGAACAAAGGGAGGCTGAAATCCCCATCGATGGCCAGGGAGGGCTTGGGAAGTGGATGCAGTCTGAGGCAATGCCTGGACCAGAGACTCCTGAGCTCCAAATAACAGTGAGATAGAGTCACCCTGGGCAGGACCCTCTGGAGACTTCCCAACTAAAGCAAAGGATTGCAGACAGGAGAGAGGGGAAGGGGCGAGGGAGGAATTCTGCCCTCCCCAACTCCTGCTCATCAGAACTCACCCATTGAGAAAGGCAGGAAGGCTTCTCTTTTCTTAAACTGTCCATTCTCCAGAAAATGCTCAGGATTGAATGTGTCAGGGGTGGCCCACTCGGTGGGGTCCTTGTGTAATGCAGTCAAATTGGTCAGGATCATGGTCCCCTAAAGAAGGCAGTGAAGAGTCAGGCAGGACTTGACCCACACCACACACCCAGGCAAAGGTAGATTGTCCTCAGATTCCTATGCTGGGGTCTGAGCACATTCTGAGCTTCCCTACCCTCCCAACCCACTGCCTGCTGAGCTCAACATCCCAGGACCCTTCCTTTTGTGTGGGACAATTTAGGATGAATTGGAATTGCCTTCTGAGAATTTTACCAGGGAGTTTTAGCTACTCTTGACTGCATAAGAGAGTTACTCTGCAGGGACAAGTCAGTGTAGGTCTGGGGAGGGGACCTGTAAGCATCCACAAGAGAATAATGTGACAGCTGGTTGGTCCACACTGTGCTTAAATCAACCCAGCTACTCAGTGAAGTGATAACTAGGGCAACTCTACGAAGGGGGAAAAATGTGTCTTTTACCTCTGCTTCTCCATTCTCTTCCCTCCAGTGTCTTGGATGCTGCTTCCAGTCCCAAAAGTTATTTGAGTAACAGAAGCAGGCATCCAGGGAAAAGAATCCCTGTCCATCAAGGTGTATGGCAAGAAATCCTGTCACCAGTGAGCCTTTCCCTCACTGCCTCATCCAACCCATCAGTCATGCTGGACACTTCTTTAAATGCCTCCTGATTCCCTCACCTCCATTATGGAATGTCCACCACCACCTTAGTCCAGGCTTCTACCATGCTCACCCAGATTCCTGTGATCACTTCCTAACTACACTTCACATCCTCTCTTGCCCCTTTCAATTTGCTCCACACCCTGAAAGCAGCGGGTGCTTTGAATGTGGCTTAAGTATATGACAGTCCCCACCCACTCAGACCTCAAACTTGATATTCAATAGCTTCCCGACACTCTCAGTGCACAGATACATTGCTTAACCTCTCAGAGCTTCTCCTTCTCTCTTTGAGCACCCACTACAGTGACCTTCCTCTAATATTTTTCAAACAGGTCAAGTTCCCACTCATTTCAATGCCTTTTTAAATGCTGCTCACCTTACCATGATATGTTCTCTTCCCCCACTTTGCCATTAACTAACTCCCAGCAATCCTTTAATCCTCAGCTCCAGCATTACATCCTTCAGAAGGAAGCCTTCCCCGATCCCTCCAGCACCTGCTTCTCAGTCCCCCTGGGAGATGCTGGAAGCATCTTTATATAACCAGTGAGGATTTTTCCTGGGGGAGTGAGCATGGTTGGTTAGTAGCTACTTGTGTGACTATTTTGCTTAGGGTTGTTTTCCAGATCTAAGCACTTCAGATGCTTAATGGATATTTGCTGAATTAATAAAGAATAATAACTACTATTTTGACTATAAGGTTCAGCATGTAGAATCCCATTTTACTTCACATGGATCCTGTGAGGTGGGTTCAAATGCATTTTGCAGATGAAGAAATTGTAACTTTGAGAGGTTAAATAATGGGCTCAGAGTCAGAGGGGTGGGGGGAGGGTGGGTGGGGTAGAGGCTGGGGAGGTAGAGTAATCATGTGAACTAGGTCTATCTGATGTCAAAGCCAGGGCTCCTCGCCTCCACTTCATGTAATCAATTATATTTCTCAGAGGCCAGGATGATTATTAAGGTTGATGTGAAGAATCAGTGGTAGAAGAAGTCTATTGAGATGGGCTGGTTCTCTGGAGTTGAATGAATGACTAGAAAAATACAAACAGCACCTGGTGGGGAACTCAGACCTCAGCCTTCCTCCCTGAGAAGCTTTATCAGGAAGAAAATAGTTCATGGAGCAGCTGCATTTTCTGGCTCTGTAGTGACAGTCACCAAGTAATCATTGGGTCTTTCTTCTGATTCCAACTCTGGAGATTGTTCCCAAGCACAACACATTTGGAAGACTTGGACAAACTAGAATAGACCTACTAGTTTGACCAAAGTGACCAGGTAGCAGGGAAGGAGAGCCCTCTGCAGAGATCTTAGACATGGTGCGGTCCTTTTCTCCAAGTTCCAGTCTCCCTGCCAGTGTTGCTGGGATGGCCTCCCAAAACTGTAAGCAGCCGCATCGCTGCAGCGCGTAAAGGAGCTGAGCCCTGCGGGGGTGCTGCCTGGGACCCTGTGGGCAGGAGGCTAGAGCAGGAGATGATGACCCTTATAATGTCTGGTGATAAAGGAATTTCTGCCTTTTCAAATGGGTAGGGGGACCATCCATGGAGCAACTGGCATCGTATACGAAGACCTGAGGTATGAGGTATAAGCTGTCCTTAGAGTTCCCCAGAGGCTATCCTTACCATGCACCCACAGTGAAGTTCCTCGCACCCTGCTACCACCCCAACGTGGACACTCAGGGTAACACCTGGACATCCTCAAGGACAAGTGGTCTGCCCTGTATGACCTCAGGACCATCCTGCTCTCCATCCAGAGCCTGCTAGGAGAACCCAACATCGACAGCCCTTTGAACACACATGCTGCTGAGCTCTGGAAAAACCCCACAATTTTTAAGAAGTACGTGCAAGAAACCTACTTAAAGCAGGTCTCCAGCCAAGAGCCCTGACCAGGGCTGTCCAATCTCTCTTTGTGTTTATTTTTCCTTAGATGACCTGTCCTTTACTTGATTTCTCTATAGGACTCTAGCTTGAGCTGTGGTATTATTTTTGTTTTGTTTCTGTCTTTTAAACTAAGTCTGTTGAACCCCTGAAATGAATATTAAATAAATCCATTTTGGTTGGTTTTTGTTTTAAAAAAAAAGGGGTGGGGTGGGTGGGGAGTTGGAGTGTGATCTGAATTCTGTTAGTGAAGGCAGGAGATTTAACAGAGACCAGTTGGGAAAAATTAAATGGAGATTCTTTTTTTTAAGTCAAAGCAAAACAAATCCTGTGGAGGGAGCATCGCATAATACAAATAATCAGAACAGCTCTGGTTCTAGATTCAACTATCGTCAGTTCGTAGTCGAGATTTCATGCAAACCTTATTTCTCTGAGCCTCAACTTCTTAATCTCTAAGAAGGGAATAACAGTTGTCCTGAGAACTAAGGCATTTTGAAAGAGGCTAGTCCATGACAGGGAATCATTGCTTAGTAAGTATTCCTTCCTTCCTCTTCCATTCTAATCATGAACATTGCACACACTGGATTGGATTCTTTCATGAAATGGAAAGTTCTCCATCATGGGACTGTAAGTAAAAACTGGAAAAATACCTGTGGAGACATGATATTAGGAACACCAGCATTAATGTGGTTTTGGCCCAGGTAATCTCAAATGTCCTTCCACATTTTCCAAAGTGTGGCAGGTCCCTAGTTCTGAGAGAGGCTCTACCAAGGTAAAGAAAAGGGCTCTGCTGCACTGTCTGACAGAGAACTGCTGCTGCCTGCTGTGTGCCACCACAAGCCACAATGCACATTAGCAGAGTGAGAACACCAAGTCCCACAGCAAACAAAACAAAACGAACAAACAAAAGCAAACAAAGCCAGTCTTGGCCTAAACACATTTGCACTAGGAATCTTTCTTTCCCTATCCCCCATAACACTTATTAGTATCTAGTTAAATACATGGAGAAAAAGTTAGTATTAGATCAGGTAAAATGTATCTCTCTCCCCGTTTAGGTGACTCTTTGGGACAGGAATATATGACTTTTCAAATGCAAGTGTAGGTTCTGTGATGATCTCAAAGACAGGCTTGAAGTTGACACTGGATGTGCTTCATTACCTTTGGCAGGTAGTATCCAGCCAGAGTGGTATCAGCCACCACTTCTCTGGGGACATTCAGGGGGATGATGTTGCCCATTCTCTGCACCTCATGGATGACAGCATTGGTGTAGGGCATGGACTCTCGGGCAGCCATACTTGGCTGCTGCCATGGGCCAAGCACTCTGTCAATCTCAGCATGTACTTTTTCTGGAAGAGAAGAGGGAAATTCTATAAAGTTTTTAAACTTCTATACTTTTTTCTAAAGATGTAGAAGTGATCTACAAGATCTCACCTGTTGCATTTCCACTAGTGATCAGGTTGCAAAGAAATAAAATGGTCCTGAATTAGAAAATTGTCAACTCTGTCACTTTCCTTGAGTCTGATTAGGCCAAGGAATGGAATACCCAGGATCAGTGTGGCGAAGCTCATATTAGGGTCAGGCTTCTATGATAAAGTTCCGTATACAGAATGGCTTAAAAACAACAGAAATTTAATTCTCATAGAACTGGAGCCTGGGCTATCTAAGATCAAGGCACCAGCAGATTTGGTGCCTGGGGAGGTCCCACTTTCTGGTTCAGAGGTGGGACCTTGTTGCTGTGTCAGCATATGTTGCAAGGAGCAAGGCAGCTTGCCAGGAACTGTTTCACAGGGGCACTAATGCCATTCACGAGGGTTTATCGCCTCCCAATATCATCGCACCATAATTAGGTTTCCACATAGGGATTTGGTAAGGTGGACACAAACATCCAGACCATAGCAGATCTTTAGACTCCCACTTCTCAAGGGGAGCATGGGAGCAGAGAGTGAATAGCAGACTCCTGCTCTGCAACATTGTTCTGCAAGCTACTCAAATCCTTTGAGCCTCAATTTTTTCATCTGATTAATGAGGATAAGTCTGCTTTCATTGAAGGATGTTTTGAGATTTACAGGAATTCATTTAGGTGAACTTTCAACAAGATTGGCATGGCTCAGCTCACAGAAACTGCTAGCTGTCCTCCAATATATTTGTCTCCTTGCTGCAGTCATAGTGATTTGAGCTGGCTACCTGATTGTCCAGTTAAAAACTACCTTTCCTAGATTTTTCTGGGACCAATTATGACCATGTGACTAAGTTCTGGCCAATAGGACATAAGTAGAAGTGATGTTTATTCCTTGGAACAAGCCTTTAAAGGAAGGACATTTGCTTCCATTCCCTCTTTCCCTTCCTAGAGGTAGAAGGTCTGTCTTTGTGCTGAGCCATCCTAGGGTACCAAGAAAGACTCCATTCTAGATACAACAGAGCAACAGGTGGAAAGGAGTTTGGAACCCCAAGGGCTTTATAAAGTCCAGCTTTAGGTTTTTTTTTTTTTTTTTCTTTTAACCTGAGGAAAAAAAGCATCTATTATTTGTGTTACTGTACAGTTTTTTTAAAAATAAGTTTCATGAGGCAAAAGACATATAACATAAAATTCACCATCTTAATCCTTTTAAGTGTACAGTTCAGATGTTAAATAGAGTCCTATTGTCAGGAAGTCCTTCAGAACTTTTTTATTTTTCAACACTGATACTCTATATACAGTAAATAACTCACTTCCTCCTCCCTCAGCCTGTGGCCACCACTATTCTACTTTTTGTCTGTATGAAATTGACTACCCGAGATAATCCACCTAAATGGAATCATACAAAATTTGTTCTGTGACTGGCTTATTTAACTTAGCATGATGTCCTCGAAGTTCAGCAATGCCATGGCATATACCAGAACTTATTTCCTCTTTATAGCTAAATAATAGTCCACCTCACATACATTCCTCATTGTGTTTATCCATTCATGGCCAATGAACCTTTGGGTTGCTTCCATCTTTAGTCTTTTATGAAGAATGCGGCTATGAACTTGAGTGTGTACTTTTATCAATTTTAACTTCTCTAACATTATTTTAGAGCATCCATTCCAGAAGCCAAATCCATATCCTAACTCACTGACTTTTAAACTTTTTTAAAAATGCAATGTTCAGGAAGAGATGCATTTTCTATCATGACCCAAAATGCATATATGTAAATACACACGCATATAAAGCATGCTTTGTAAATAAATGTGTGAGAAAAGTAAAGTTTCATGAATGAATATATCCTTGGTACAGGGCAAGCACGTCAATCTTCTCTATTTTTATCTTGGGGGAGGGGGAGAGTTGACTGTAATCTACTACATTGATCTTATGTCTCATTCATAAATTGTTATCCACAATTATAAAAACCATTCCATGACTGTTTCTAGCCTCCACCTGTCCAAACTGTTCTAGAACCTGGAGAAACAAAAATGTTGGGAACAACCATTGTCCTCAAAGGGATGGCAGTCTGTGGGGAATCTATGTATAATGTGCTGTAAGCACAGTAAAAGAGGTGCCCTGGTCAGCTCTGAAGGAAGAAATTGTCAGTCATTTCTTAGCTCACAATTTCCTGCAGGAATGAAGAAACATCTCAGGTAGTAGTATTGGGCAGACTCTTCTAGAAGAGTTGGGGGTTCACCATGTGAAGAAACTCACAAAGTATGTTCTTGGCAGAGGGAAGAGCAGCTATTGTGACATAGAGGCATAAAGAAGGACAGTGTCAAGAAAATGACACAGAATTGAGTGAAGCCACCTTGCAGGAGGGGTGCTGCTGAGGCAGAATAGGCAGAAAATGGTGCATCAGAGGGCATTATATACCAGGGCTGGGGATGTGGCTCTGTGAAGTAGCCGAGAGCTTGCCTTGCATGCATGAGGCCCTGGGTTTGAGCCTTAACATGGAAAAAAACAACAACGATAACAACAACAAAGAAAACAGTACCAAAAAAAGAGTCTGGGCATTATCGGGGGAAACAGGAAGGTATTACTTAAAAGAACGGAAGGCCATGAGTAGATATTCATATGAGACAGTAATTCTTTGCTGGGCCCTATCACAATGTCAGTTGGCTTCCCTGTTTTCCCCTAGACTTGGAGCTTCATGGAGGCAGGGACTCTAACATTTATTCTACCAAGACCCCTCAAGTTCCTGGCTGGAAATATGGTGAATGTGTGCATGCTCAAGTGTGCACCACCTCCTGACTCTCCTCTCTTTCCCTGCTAACCCAGACAGCTTCTGCCCAACCCTGAGCCATGTGTTCAGGAGGCACCACGTGTCCTGGGCCAGGCACACGCACTACCACTCTTACCTTGGACTTCTGGGTAGAGGGCCAAGTAAAGCAGACCCCAGCGCAGTGTTGTGGAAGTTGTCTCAGTTCCAGCAAAGAAGAGGTCCAGGGTGCTGCAGATGAGGTTCTCTTCATAGAAACTTGAAGCATTCTTGCCTGTGTACTAGAAAACAGTATTTGTTACTTTATTCAGAGGACTTGTGATCACCAAAAATGACTGGGGCTTCATTCTAAGGAAAGAACCTGGAAGGAGAAGTCCCCAGGAGAAATGACTTTCCCTTGGACCTCCTCAGGGAACAGCAATATCATTAACATTGTCTGCAGTGGGGCCTGAGAGGAGGGGTAGATAACTGGAAGTCCTGGAAACTTTTAAATAGTAGTGGATAAAAATCAAAACAGCCACTTTTTTTTTCAATGCCTATAACTCAGGGGAAGCTGTTGGTATAGTGGAAAGAGAAGGGGATGTGAATGAGACAGACTTCGCTTCCAATACTGACCACATAACTTACTAGATCACTTATTAGCTGTATGACCTAGGATAAGTCATTTAATATCTCTGTGCTTCCATTTCCTGCCTTATCAAATGGGAATAAGAAGCATTCCTTAAGATGGCCTTATAATTTACTGAGATGCAAAAGGGATATAGCAAACACTCAACAAATGTTTGTGCTGATATTAGAAAGTATAAACTGAATTTCTCTATGTACAATTTTCATATCTCTCCATACATCTTTTGTAGTTTAAACCTCTTTGATTCCACTAATTATTCCTTATAACACTCCATCATCTTTTCTATCTTCCTCTTGAAGCTTCAGTTTTCAACATTGCTCTTAATGTTAATGGTCCCATACCTGCACACCATATTGCAAACAAAGTCTCCTCCTCCAAGGAGAAAATTAATATTGATTCTATTAATATTTTGCCAATAAGGTGGACTAAGAGATAAGATATCCTGTATCCCCTTCAGATACAGGAACACATAATGTGATGAGTCAAAGATTATGATGTTGATTCAGTGATGTGCATTAGTCACAGAACCACTGTGTCCAAGGCCTCTACCCACTTGGGTTTATTTCCTGATTCTTGTCTGTAAGATTGGAAAGTGGGTGAGGTGAGGAAGGGGTGGAGG
The DNA here is from genome assembly GCF_902686455.1 of Sciurus vulgaris. Classification (NCBI taxonomy): domain Eukaryota; kingdom Metazoa; phylum Chordata; class Mammalia; order Rodentia; family Sciuridae; genus Sciurus; species Sciurus vulgaris. Next base: position 48,440,354 of record NC_136461.1, read on the forward strand.
CAGAAGCCCCACTCAGACTTTAAGGTTAAAATCTGGGATTCGATTCAGCTTAAATGTGTTCTCTGCAGTGAGAGCTGAGATAAGGTAACTGGCCTCAAGAGCAACTAAAATAGAGCTTTGAAGCTCAATTTCTCTTTTCCCCTCTGTATATAGCTCCTTCAGGTATAGGTAGGGGTAAGCAATGGAGGATAAAAAGGAAGTATTTGGGCATTCTCAGGGCCTCAAACCAAATGCCATTAAACCTTTGTCTTTATTTCAAAGCACCTCAGCCTCCTGAGTTGTTTTTACTCGCCTATGGTGATTGAACCATGATACAAAAAGATGTCCACATTCAAAACCCTGAAACCCGTGCATGTTGTTAGATAGCAAAAGGGATTTCACAGATGTGATTAATCTAAGGGTTTTGAATTGAGAATATTATCCTGAATTATCCTTATAAAATGGAGGGAAGAAGGTCAAAGTCAGAGAGTCAGAGAGAGAAGGCGTAAAGATGGAAGCAGGGAGCTCAGACAAGGGAGGTGATGCTATCCTGGTGCTGAAGATGGAGGAAGGAACCACAAGTCAAAGCCTCCAGAAGCTGGGAAAGTCACGGAAACCAATCTTTAGACACTTCACAGGAGCTAGCCAGACCAACACCTGGACTTCCAGCCCAGTGAAACTGAGTTTGACTTCTGTCATCAGAACTGGACTTCTGTCATTCAGAAAGGTGAGAGAATAGCACATCTGTACCATAGTAAGCCATTAAATTTGTGATAACCTTTAACAGCTACTATTGAAAACTAAAAGACAGTTATTTGTTCTTTAAGAAAAAAGCAAAGGATACAAATTTGTTTTCCTCACCTTCTCAATTTCCTTGAGATAAGCATCAATAAAGTCTCTTGACTCGTCAGGATTCCAATCTTTCTTGTGCTTTTCAACTTCACGAGAAACAAACAGTTTCAGCTTATCCCAGTTGCTGAAGACAGTTTGATGAGGTCCAGGAAGGAATTTCATTATCCATGGAAAGATATTGTAGAGCTAATGGCAAAAAGCAAAATGATCATGATGACAACATGGGGCCACGTTTGCACTTTGTAAGAAGTTTTCTCTTTCCAGCTCTTTTATTTGCTTCAGCTGGGGACTTTTCCTCTCTCTCTAGTCCCTCTGGCAGGCATTTCAACCCTCTACGCACTTCTCATCAGTCCAAGTGCTTACCACCCCAGTACAAACCCGAATGCTACCTCCTACCCAAAGGCTGCCATAACTTTTAGCAGTTTCCTTGTTCCACTCTTAACCCTGTTCCCAGCCTATTTTCCACAGAGCTGCCAGAGTATCATATAACAGTTTGACTCCTTGGCTTTCGTTCCTCCAATGGCTTTCCGCTGCACTCAGATAATGTCTGGCATCATTTCTCAGGCCTATAAGCCCTACAGAGTTGGCCCCTGCAGCCCCACTGCCTACTTTTTATCCCTCCCTGCCACCTTCCACTGGACAGTTAATGTGTCCAGAGAAAATGCTTCCAGAGAAAAGGAAAAAGTAGTTTTGAAGGAATAGCAATACATGTCTAGCTGACTCTGCTGGCAGCAGCCTAGAGGATGGTGAAGGAATAGTTTCAGTGTGCAAAGAGAAAAAAGGTCTAATTCTTTTTAATATGTTTTAAGCAAAATGAAGTATCAAAGGTTTGTTTAATACAGTTGCTGCCTTGGTATTCATTGAATTTGACATGAGTCACCTGAAACTCCACTGTACCCATCACCTTTGACCTAGTTAAACTTCTTCCTTTGTGATTACAATATAGCTTGCTTATTCTCCATCTCACTGGCCCTATCCCAACCCATCCCATAGCTGGTAACTATGAAAATAACAATGGCTAATACTGGAGTCATTTAAATATGTTTTCCTTTCAAGCCCAGAGAGTATTTTCTTAAAGCTAGCAATTCACCACCCCCAGGGAAAGCTTGAGAGACCACCCATGGCCCTTGAAGACTTGGTCTCACAAGCTCTGTCTTTCTGCCTCTCTCTCTCTCTCTCCACCCACTGTCTGAGATCCTGCCATTTCAAGACCTCCCACCAGTACTGGGGGTGGGGGGGGGCCCTCACTCTCAGGATCTGTGAGTAGTATCCTGCTTCTGTTACTTCACAACCTTGTTATATTGTGTCTCACCTGGTCAGCCCGAAACTTAACCCTCCTGCTTGTCAGGGCTCTCCTAGGAAGGGGCTATCTTGGCTTATGGTCATTTTCCTAGCAGAAATCTCAAGACCAAACTAGAGGAAATCACAGTGTAAAGATATTTTTGAATCCAAAAGATCTCCACTAAATGAAATTCAGGAGGGGGCTTTAACATCCAAGATAGGATGATAAAAACAGAAACTGATATTAAGCAGACAAACAGACATTGCATAAAACAATAACAATTTCATGCTTTCTAGTTAAAAAAACAAACTGAAATACATGATGACAGTGACCTAAAGGAGTGACAAGAGGTATGTTCTGAAGATCATGCATTATTTTGGCAGAGCACAAAGGCATTAAGCTCAGATGCTGGCAGTTAATTGTGCACATCAAAAATTTCAGGGTGAAGACTAATATAATAATAATAAAAATTCTAAGGCAAATACTTAAGAAATAGAAAAATGCTAATCTTCTAAATGAATTTAAGGAAAAATAGGATACAAAGAAAACTTAATAATAATAATGAGTCAAAACAGGAGAAAAATAGAAGCCACAAAGTGATCATAAGGTAGTTCTCATTTGTCAATAAATTTGATAAAAGAAAGGAACTAAGTACTCCAATAAAAAGAAAAATATTGTCAAATTGTACAAAATTTACCTTTATACTATTTAAAAAGAAAACATCGAAAATATAAGGACTTAGAAAAGTAGAAAGTATAGAAAAAAGAATGAACCAGTTGAAAACCAAAAGAAAATTATAAACTATTGTCATCTCAGTCAAAATCAATTTTAGGGAAGAAATATGAATAAACATAAAGAAAACTCATAAATAATTATAATGTTTCAATTTACTACAAAAATTAACAATTTAAATTTGTTTGCATCTAACAACACAGCTATAAAACATACAAAGTAAAAACTGACAGAAATAGAAGGAGCAATAAATAAATTCACCATCTTAGTAGGAAATTTTAGCACACTGGATACTGTTCCCAGCACAATGAAACAAGAAGATATAAATGTTATAATAATCAGAAATGGCCAGCTGTGGTGGCACACACCTGTAGTCCCAGAGTCTCAGGAGGCAGAGGCAGGAGGATTGTGAGTTCAAAGCCAGCCTCAACAAAAGTGAGGCACTAATCAACTCAGTGAGATCCTGTCTCTAAAGAAAATACAAAATAGGACTGGGAATGTGGCTCAGTGGTTGAGTGCCCCTGAATTCATTCCCTGGTACCCTCCCCCAAAAGAAGAATCAGAAATGAAGAAACAATGCTATTATTACTTGCATACAATGACTGTCTATAAAGACATTCAGATATTATAATTTAATATGTATAAGAGTTTACCAAAGTTGATCAGTACAAAATAAATAGCAATAAAGCAATAAAGAATTAGAATATTACCAATCATGAGTCTTTCAGAGAAAGATGGGTGTAGGCAATGGTCATCAATAACTTTTTTATTATGTAAAAAAAGTGGACTAGGCTTAATAGATAGAATAGATGGATCAGGCTAATAACACATGGAACCACCAATCAATCTTAACATATGAGACAACTAGACATTAAGTAGCTCCTAAAAAGTAGATAATTCCAAAAAGTAAATCCAATTCTGTTCAACTCTCTAGATATAATTACTAATGTATATAAAACACAGGAATAGAAGAACATATTCAATTCCAAAAGAATACAATTTACAAAATCCAAAATGTGGAATTCTCTATGGACAAATAACTCAATTTTATCAAGAAATAAATTGTAAGGGAAAAAAAACAAATGGACAGGAAGTCATAGATGAAATGATACTTCAGTGACACAGCATCCAAATGCAATATATGGACCCCCATTTGGACGCTGGTTCAAAGGAAACAATCAGAAAAGCAATTGTGAGGCATCTGGGAATATTCAAGCACTGACTAGGAATTTGAAGATAATAAGTATTCATTCATATTTTTCAGGTGCAATAGTGTATTTCTGTTAAAATGGTTCATTTTAGAAATATATACTGAAAAAATTATATTTATGATAGTTATTTACTAAAATATACAATTGAGATCGATAATTTGATCCAAAATAATTCAAGGGCCAGAGGAGTAGGGGGACATGGATACAGATCAAGGAAGATCAGCCATGTGTTGAAAGTTATTAGAGCTGATTAGCAAGTACACAGGGAGCATGATTTCATTTTCTCTACTTTTATACATGTCTAATTTTCGAAACTAAAGTTCTTTTTTTCTAAACTCAAATACTTTTTTAAAATTTAGGAATGGCAGACTGAGTGATTTGAGGGCAACTATTCTACTGAGAGAACACCAAGATTAAAACAATAACACACATGTGCACACACAAAAATTCACACATACACACCTAGTCAGATAACCTCAGGGACAAGGCTTAGGGGAATAGGGAAGCCGGAGCAGTGACTTCAACACTTAGTGTTGATTTTCCTCTAGAAGTATTTTCCAAATTCAGAAAAGTTGCTGAAAGACCAAGAAGCTGAAGAGAGTTTTTTTGACAGATTCAAAGGCCTTGAGGGACAAAAATTGTGGTACAGGGTCCACCAAGAAAGGGATAAAGTTTGAAACCCACAGGACTATAACTTATGAAGTGAGAAGATTGATAGTATCAAGTGCTGAAGGTCATGTAAATAGTGCAAGTAGTTCTGAAATCTTTATTTATCTTTTATGTCCAGATACATATGCAAGACAAATGATTGGGTGCGTCCCCATGAACACAAGTAAAAGAATCTTGATGGCAACTCTATTCTTAACATCCCAAAGCTGGGAAAGGCTCACATTTGCCCAAACAATAGAGAACAGATGAACAAACAGGGGCACATTCATACAAGGCAAAGCTAGTCTGCATTAAAAAAAAAAAAAAAAAAAGACCAACCAAAACAGATGAATCTCAAAACAACCCACCAAGAGAGAAACCACACTCAGAAGGGTGCTTGAGGCAGGAAGGAAATGGATATGTTTGGAGGCACAGGGAGAGGAGAGATTCAGAGGCAATGGCAGTAGGGTTGTTCTTTATAAAAGACCAACACAGATGTACAAATGTGTGTCTTATATAACTTTGTACTCTACAGGAATCTTAGAAATGTTTCCGCATTTAGTAAATATTCAACATTATGAAGAACACTAAAATCAAAAGTTTGATTTCAAATAACTTTTTGTTAAATTAATTTTAAAACATTACATTTCAACTTAAAAAAACAAAAAAGGAAGAACCCAGGTGTGTATGCGATCAGCCCTAATGGCCTTAACCAACATACGGAAGATGACTGCTTACTTGGCAGCATTTTGAAGCCTCCAGACATGTGACCTCATCCAGTAACTTCAGCAGCTCCTGGAACTGGGCATTATGGTACTCAAAGCGCTCCCCAAAGGTGATGGAACAAATGATGTTTGAAACTGCGTTGTTGATCTTGAAGTGAGGGTTGAAAGGCTGTCCTGGAGGTAAAGAAAGGAAGAGAGGAGTTCTTCAAAATCATTGGATTCTTTCTATTTTCTACAGGAATCTGTTCTAGCTGACATACATATGCCTACTAGAGAATCATAGAGGAGGAGCTGGCCACAACACTCTACACAGGATATGTGATACAGCAAGGATGCCATCAGTGCCAGGGAGGTCAGATTGAAAATCAGGGCTTAAATTCCATAATATGCTTAATGCTTGTCTTTGTGCACTTAATGCTAGCACTCCTTGGGGGAGGCATATTGGTACTTGTTTACTGTTCTATCCTCAGTGCCTAACACAGTACTGATCACAGGGCATGCACTTAGGCATTTAAAAAGTATCTATTCAATGAATGAAAGGGCCACAGTCTCCTGTAAATGCTCTTGTGAAATGCTCACCATTCTCCTCTTTGATTGCCTCTATAAGGTGGTAGGCCTCCTCCTGGATGCGTTCCTCTAGGCTCTTCCGTCCTAAACCAAAATTCCTTAATGTTGTCAGGGTAAACCTTCTTTGTTCCTTCCATATTTGGCCATTGGACATGATCAATCCTTGGGAAAAGAAAGTCAATATTATGGTATTCTGATTCTAATTGGATTCATATCCAATTTTATGGATATGTGTATCAGACGGAGAAGAGGAAGGACATTAAGGCACTTGACTATTATTCAGAGAAATAAAACCTAAAGCAATGAACACAAGGGCTAACATTTATTGATTACTTACAACATCAGGTACTTTTGTGTTTTTATGTATTATGCAATTTAACACTCTTAGAAGCTCTATGGAGTACATACAATTGTTTCCCTCCCCTCCCCTGCATTTTACTGAATGGGAATAAAGGATAAAGTAAACTTTAAAAGGTCACATAGTAATCACTTAATCAGGTATTCAAATTCAAGTCTCCCTGATTCTAAAACTCATGCTTTGATCAGTAGTCACATAAATATAGTTCAGTAGTTATGCTAAGCTAAGTGCCAAGAATGCACTCATGGATAAGTCAAAGTCTAATTTTTAGGAGACAAAGAAAGGCTTTATAAGAGAGGTCCTAAGTGGGACCTTTAAAAACTGAAGGAATGATTCAACAAAGCAAGAGTAGTGAGTGTTTCACACAGAAAGAACAGCAGAGGTGAAAGGGAAGAGTATTCTGGTGTGTTCAATAGACCACCATCTATTTCATTATACAGGCAATGCCCTGAGCCCTTCCCTTTCCCCATGGCTACTCCTCAACTCCTTGTGATACCTGGCTTTGGCTCTATTTCAGGAAACAGACTGGTCGAGAAGCAGCAAGCAGTGCTCAGAGAGGAGGAGAACTCCAAGCTTCATTGCATGCTGGCGGGACCAGAGGAAAACAAAACTCCAAATTCTGAACCCTGCTCCACAGTTCCTCACGACATTTATAAGTTATTTGGTGTCATCTTATACCCATCCTATCATTGGGACTTTTTTCCTCTTTTAAAAGAATTCCTAATCTACTGGGCTGAAGGCCTTGTGCAGGGCCTCGAACATAAAGCATGCTCATAGAAACAGATAAGAAGAAAGGGCTCTTTCCACAGGCATCTGTTACATTTCAGGAGGGAGTAGTCAGACTCCTAGGGCATTTATTTACAATCCAAAAGATAGGGACCCAGGGGTAATTAGGTTCCTGGGGAAAAGTTGAGAGGGGAGCGGAACTGACCCTTCCACAGGCTTTGGTTTCTTATCATAACGTTTTTATCATTTCATTGCACAACCAGGTCTGGTTTTGCCATCACAGCTCCACTGACCCAATGAAATGTCCCTCCTCGTTGTCAGTCCAGGGCTAACTTTCTACCTCATCTCACTTGGTCTTTAAGCAGCATGAGATGCTTTTTTCTTGCACATTGAAGTTCAGGATATACCCTTCCATATTTTCTTCTTAATACCCTTCCAGCAAATTCCTGTATTCTTTTCTGGTTCATCTTCTATCAACTCTTGAAATGGCAGAGTCCTTCAAGATTAAGTCTAAAGCTTCTTCTGTTCTTACCCTGTTTTTGGGACATCTCAACTCGTGCTGGGAAATCTCAAGGACTCCTAAGATATTAAATAACATCTACTGATAGTTATCATTTATTTCAGTCCCTGAACTCCAGAGCCATATAGACAACTGCTTAACTTTGCCAATTAAAGGCTTATCAGACTTAGAATATCCATGGTTGAAGTCATGGCTTTATCTATACAACTTCCCACCCATGCCATACTCAGCCAAATACCTCATCCTACCGTTCATCATCTACCTGTGTGGGAATCACCTCAATGCCTCATTCTCCCTACATCTGGGCCACTATGTCTTGTTAGGCTTGCCTCCTGAATAACTGGATGTAGCTTCACTGTCCCTACCCTGGTCTAACCTACTGTCATTTTCTTGCTACTTCTCTGATCCAAGGTACTATATACTCTAACCTAAAATGCTACAAAAGTTTATTTTCTTCATTCCATGACTAGGCAGCATCCTAAATAAGTCTTAAGTGTATACAATATCCTTCTCCTATTTAAAACCATTCAATAATTTCCATTGTTAGGATAAAAACCAACATTCTTAACAAGAACTTGCATGAGCTGTTCTTGGTCAAGGTCAGCAGCTTCATTTCCATTTAATTATCTCCCTTAAATCCCTCTGCTGGCCACATTAGACACCTTTAAATTCCTCATGTTCCCTCTCCTTCTCACTTTGGGGGACCCTTCACATTCTATTCCCTTTGACTGATTGTTTCTTTATGTTACTAAATGAATTGTCATTTATTTACAGAAGCTTTTCCTGACTCCCAGGACTACACTTCAAATAAGTGCTTTCTGCACTTATCATCATAACACAAAAGGCTTTTAATCATTATGGGTAAACAATACTGTTTTTCTGAACAGAATGAATCACATAAGGATAGGGATTTTATCTGCTCTCCTCACTGTTATACCACTTATGCCTAACACTGTTCCTCAGGTGGCGAGTAATACAGTGGATGGATGTAGAATTAATTGATAGAATATTTCAAAGAGGAATTTGGAAGCATCTGAAAACTGGCAAGGTCAATTAACAGATCTGAGGTTTTGGTTTCAACTTTTAAATGTTTGTGTTTATTTAATGACAATTTTAAGTATTTATGCCAACCCGTTTGACCAGGAAGTAGAAGGCTCAAGATATCCTCAAGATAGGGCATAAGAAATGAGAGGAAAAAAGAGGCATCAGCAGAAAGAAGCAGATCCACATCCATATTCCTAAGGGGAGGGGTTTGGCACGGGAAAACAGAAAGGGCACACTGCCTCTTCCTCTGCTATAATTGGGTGATGGGGTTACTTGATTATCAAAGCATCCAGTTTGTGCAGGACATGTGGTTTATCCCAAATCTGTATCAGGACCCATCCAGATAAATCTTTGGAGAGGGAGTTTACAAGCAGGAAATGTGGGCATCCAGTTTCCTTTAATAGCAAGCATTTAGTAATAAGGTTATCTTCTGGGAGTGCTGGAAAATTACATGCACAAAGGCACTGTGAAAAGACCATAGTATTTCAAATGCACACCTTACAGGAGTTGCTAAACTTACCATTTTTCCCAAAGATACGTGCTCGGAGAGGGGTTAGAGGGCGGTTCACAAAGTATTGGTCTGTGTTGGAAAGGACTTCTTTGATTAAGGGCAGTCCAGTTATGAGCACTGAAGACAGGTTGCCAAAATCCAAGCTAAGAATATTCCCATATTTCTTCACCAACTGAAAAACAGTTATAGTCATAGTTGAATATGTACTTGTGTATGTGTCCAGGGACAGAGGGCATGTGTGAAGCTAAAGGGGCTCATATCGAGGGGAGTGTGTATATGCACACACATCATAGTCTGCTGGGAATGGTTCTGAACTTTTTTTCCCTCTTCTCAGCTAAACTTAAATTTAGTTCACTGTAGGATTAGAAGTTTCCTTATGAACATAGATTCATATATTCAACCAACATGAATAGAGTGAGCTTCTATCAGGTGTCACTAAAAGAAGGCATAAGGATATGGCTAACTAAAATAAACAAGGTCTCTAACCTGAAGCATCCTAGAATCTAATGAAGGTAGAAAATACAGCATATCTGACCTGCCAAAAGTGACTGGGTAGGTTTAGTGTAAGGCTGGTGTTGCAAATATGGAATTTAGGAAGGTAAATCTTCTTCACTTTTACTAAGATAAATCAAAACATCAGTAACCAGGGAGAAATCCTCTTCCTCAACATGTGCTAGGTAACAGAAAGTGCATTAAAGGGGGCAGGCTGGGTATGGAGAAATGTTCTAGCTCTGGAGCTATGGGAGGATCTTGGCTCTATGGTTCACCAACAGTGGGCTCTTGGGAAATTTGCTTCACTTTTTGAGCCTCAGCATCCCAGCTATAAAAGAGAAAATTAATCCTCCCTCCCAAGGTTCTGTGAGGAAGAATGAGAGCAGCAATATGAAAGGCGTTTTGTTTCTCTGGTTCCAGGCACGCAGCCACCCACAAGTCTCCAAGGAATAAACAAGTTCTGTGTGCAGAGGAATGTGGATGCGCCCTCAGGGTGATAGTGAGGACAGGAGCACACTGAGGTGCAGGAGGAAGGTGCTCAAGGTCAGAAACAGCCATGTTCCCTGGGTGCCACGGTGGCATCTCTCATGTTTTATCTCACTCATCTAATGGTCACTCTATGGTAGTAAGGACTTTCTTCATCTTTCAGCAGAGAAAAATGAGTTGTAGCCCAAGTGATGTAGCAAGGTAACAAAGCTATTTAGTGGTAGAGGGAACTTGCCAAACATTTTGTAAGATTTGAGGATAGAGATGTGAACTTGGGATGACTCTAGGAAAAGTTTAGCGGGAGTAAGAGAATGAAAGTGAGAAGGAAAGGGAGAATGAGAGATGTGGGGTAAGAGGTAAGAGGGAGAGAGAATATTTGATTGGAATGAATATGCACAAGTGTGCAAGTTTGTGCAAACATGGCTGGACAATAGAGTATGATGATTAATCAAAGTTCCTTTCAACCTGTCTATTCAAGAATGAATGCTAAGTAGACCCTCCTTCTGCCTTTTGTCTGCCTGGATCCTGTCCAGCAGCAGCAGCAGTACCAGACAGAAAGGCTCAATTCCTGTAATTATCTGTGGCCTTCCTCCTCATCTCCACCCCCACACTTACATTCCACTATGATGCTCTTAAAGCCATGGATCTATATTGACTCTATCAGAGCAGACTCAGTGGATCCAATCTCATCCCACTATCCTGTGTTCACCTTAGAGACAAACAGCCTGAGCTTAGTCTTTCCACTTTTCTTTTGATCCAGAATCCTCTGTTAATCTCCATTCATTTTTAGCAGTCTATCCTGTCTTGCTAGTAAGGAAAAATCAAGAATTTACAAATCATTTCTCCTAAGAAATGGTAATAATGGTCCACACAAGCAAACTTTTTATTTCATCTTGATGAAGTTTTGAAGCCTTACAAGGATTCCTTGACTAATGTAGAATTTAAATTAAGACTTTTTTTTTTTTTTTAAGGTTTAGCTGAAAATCTCAAGTTAAGACTCCTAACTGGCAATGTATATAATCTAGAATCTAACTTGTATTGGGAGCAATTCAGCCCTCCAATACTATTTGAACTACAGCATTCCATCTTTACTAGTTCTCTGCCCATGTATATTTTTGTTCAACAGAGCTGGACCAAAAACTTTTATGGCATTATCGACAATGTAAACATGGATAGGTCACATTTGACCTCCTAGAGCTCTAGAACTGATTATCAGCAATTCTTAAATGCACTTAGTCTCTCTGCCAATTCAATGCATGGATTGAATGATCCAGAGGGCATCTGAGATATTCATAGACAGAGCTAACTTTTCCATGGATAGCATCAAACAAGTCATTTGAGAAATTTTAAAAACAGAGAGTAAGAAACAAAAGAGGTTAAAATTAATAAGATGATTCGGAAGGCAAAAATAGGCTTAAGATGAGAAATGAAAATGAAAAAAAAAGAAAAAGGTTTGAAATAGAAACTATAAAAGACAAATAAAAGCAATGGGGACAGGAAATTCAATAGCAGGAATAAAAACTCCAAATGTAGAATCAGGCATTTAAAAAACATCGTGTAGCAAAATGAATGTTTCAAGTAAAGAAAATTAAAGTGAAGGGTTAGTGAGACAAGAGATTGAACTACTATGACCGAAGGTTCTACTTCATCTAAGTCCTTAAACTTAAGAAACAGAAGAACAAAGTCACAAAAAGAGGAAAAGTAAAAGGACCTGTGTGCCAGTTCACACTTCCAACAGCAGAAGGTGAGAGAGTGTCTTCCTGAGTTCTCACTTGCACCAAACCACACATGTGTGCATGTGTGTGTGTATTTGTGTGTATCATTCGAATGAAAACAAATGTGCATGCAGCTTTTGTATTTCTCTCAGGCTTAACATTTAAACTTCTGTCTACATGTTGTATTTTTTAATCACCTGTCTTTCAAACATCTTTGTATGGGGGGTATTCAACATTTTTCCTATTGATACACAGAAACTCTAGTAAAAAGTTCTGTATATAATTTTATTTTTATTATGTGCAAATCTGGAAATATATATACCAAAGTCCTGTAGAAGTATTGCTGAGTGTCTGTATGAGTGTATGTATGTGAATGTGGTGTGTGTGAGTGTGTGTTGTGATGGGAGGGTGGGCACAGGAGGGGTAAAAGTCTCTCTCTTGCCAAATTGTGTTTTAAAAATGTTCCCTCAATGTGTATGTGTTGGTTTTATAGTTAAAAAGCATTTTTATCCCATAAAGAAAAAAAAAAAGAGAAACCTAAAGAAATGAAGTTTTATAACAATGGTTTTTAACTTTTTGAGTGTGAAGTCTGGAAGTCTAATGTATGTCATGAATCTGCTCTCTAGTAAAACAATGTACACATGAATATAGTTGTGCATGATTGTCTACTCTTGCTAAGCATAATGGTTTCTTGGGAAAGGGTGACTGTACAGAAAAAAAGTGTAATGCCTAGCAGGTGACATATGCTGTGATTCTGGCAGAGAGAAGTGTGAAGTGTTGCAGGAAGAGATGAATTTCCACTTCAGATATGGAAGAATACCTGAACCAGATATTGAAAATGGTATTTGAGTCAGATCTTAAATAAAGGTAAGGATACCAGCAAAAGGGCATGCATTATGAAGGAAGAGACACTATGTTATGGGAACTGCACATACAAATGCAAAGGCAGAAAATGTGGGTGTTTGAAGAAAAAGGAGTCACGCTGTCTGACTGGACTAAAAGGTCCCTTTAAGACCATGACCTCTATTGTAGATCTAGGCCCTGTGCTGGGGGGTTCAATAAGTCCTGAACTTCAAGAAGTTCACAATCCTATGGAGCATTCAGATAAAAAATAAGTTCTTATTGTTACCATTCTGTCTATAAGTTATTTGATGGGGGAAAGTTCAGAAGCACACGGAGAAAAGAGTTTTTTCCCAGTTGCCAAGGAAGATGGTTGCTACAGTAGTCTCTAGACACAGGAGTGAACTACTGGGATCTTGTTTGGTAATAGGAGCCTGGAGATATCTTAGTAGGAGAGGTGAAGTGTGCTAACAGTCTGAATTTTGGAATCACACAACCTATTTGAATCCATGTCTGCTTCTCACTTCATGTGAATTTGGGGATAAATTATTTAACTTTTCTGTGTCTTGGTTTCTACTTCTATAAAATAGGGAATATTACTAGTTCCCTCCTTATTGTAATAAGTACCCATAATAATGAAATTAATAATGAAACTATTATTACTAATATTTCATGGAGTATATTTTAGGAACAGGGCTCTGGTAATAGCAACTAAGGAATGGAGGGACAGAGACCAGAGAAGGGGCTGATGGGGTTCATCCAACAATCAAGCCAAATAAATGATGCCCTGCCTGCAGCCAACAACTGGCTTTTCTATAAGCTTTGAAAGAAGAGGGAAGAAGAAAAAATATAGAGATACATAAATAAGCCCATCTACAAGCTAGGCATCCTGGCAATAACATGATATTCATAAACTTATAATAACCCATAAAGTATCCCTAGTTTTCAGAAAAAGAGGCAGAGAGATTTAGCACATAGCCAGCAGGCATAAAGTTTGGGCTCTTTACAGTACCCTCTGTAGGACTCATCCTTCAGTGAAGGGAAGAAGATATTTTCTTTCTGTTTTTCTGAGTGATAGAGCTGCCTAGGTTTTAGCTGGCATCAAAATTTTACATAATCAGAAAAATGAGAGATTACACTTCATTTATGTATGATCTGTCAAAATGTATAAATGCATTCTGTTGTCATGTACAACTAATTAGAATAAAAAAATTTAAGAAATATACCTCCCAGCCTCTCTAGGTGTGACCAGTGGGATGTGAGTAGTGGTTATGAGTGCATCTTCTGGGTCAAAGCCTTAAATGAAAGCTGCTTACTCACCACCTTCATTTCCTGCTTCTCATGGGCCAGAACTCATACATGATGGTGTTGGTGAAGGACCAGAGCAACAGCATAGAAGGAACTGGAGATTTTGGATGACATTGTAGTACAAAGCAACCTCTCTATCCTGGACTTCCTGCCTACATCTGAACTCTTTTGTAGGAAAGAAAGAAATTTCAGTCCTGTTTACACCATTGTATTTTGGATCTCTTCGTTATGAACAGCTCGCTATGCATGCTAACTAATAAATTTACTCATCTTATATACAGTTCTTCCACTTTAGCCCAATAAGATTTTCTTTCATTTAAATATAGGTTCCTATAATAAGCCATCTAGCAATGGTGGAGAGTTTTCAAAGTGTGCGGGGGAGGGAAAGCAAAGGTCCCCCACATGCCACACAAACAGGCCAGTTTCTTCACAGGCCCCCACTGTGTTTTGGTTCATGCCACTTCCCCATTTAAAATATCCTATCATTTTAATCCACTCAGTCACTTGCCAAAAAATTCCTTTAAAATTCCGTCCAATTTATTACAAAATTCTACAAAAATTATCTCCAGGATTTCCCATCCACAGTGAATCCCATTTTCTAGTATCCATTTGGGTTACCAGAATTCATATAACTCTCTTCATCAGACACTGTCTTGGGCTGTGCCTGGCTTGGTAAGTAGCATAGGAGAGAATAAGTTATTTTTTGTTTTGTTTTGTTTTGGTTTTGTTTTTGTTTTTGTTTTTTTGGTACTGGGTATTGAACTTAGGGGCACTCAACCACTAAGCCACACCCCACCCAGCCCTATTTTGTATTTTATTTAGAGACTTGGTCTCACTGAGTTGCTTAGCACCTCTTTTTTTCTGAGGCTAGCTTTGAACTTGCAATCCTCCTGTCTCAACTTCCCAAGCCACTGGGAGTACAGGCAGGAGCCACTGTGCCCAGCGAGAATAAGTTTTAAGTCAAGTGAAATACTCTTGGGTTCAAGCCTTTGTTTTGTCATTATCCCCTAAATAACCTGGGAAAATCACAATACTGTTTGTTCTCAGTTGACTCAGTAGTAAAATGGAAAAGCCACCAGATGAGACCTAACATTTATACTATCATGAAGGTTAAGTGAAGAGGAACAAAAATATTCTGATCCAAGACCTATCAGGTTCTATTATATGCAACTATATAATGCACAATAAAAAAATGTGGAAAAGGACTTATCAGGTTGTTAATACTTAATGTTTCCCAATTGCACGAAGATAAATTTAATAATATTATTACTAAATTATGCCATTTAATTTCATGTGCTTTACATCAGAAATATAAGAATGCAAATCTAAATAAAATAAAACCTGAATTGTGACAAAAACAATCATTGGGTTGGAATTAAGATCCTAGTCTCAGTTTCATCGTTAGCCAGGCTTGGTTTTGTTTTGTGGTACTGGGGATTAAAGCCAGGGGTGCTCTGTCATTTCTGCTCTGTCGTGACTCTGGTGTGTCATATCTCCATCCATTTTTAATTTTTAATTTTGAGACAGAGTTTCACTAAATTGCCCAGGTTGGCCTCAAACTTTCGATCCTCCTGCCTCAGACTCCTGAGTAGATGGAATTGCAACTCATAACTAGGCCAGTTTTGTGACATTAGCATAAGCACTTAACCTCTCTAGTCACATCTATCTTAATAGCAGAAGAAGGACAGATCAAACTTCTTAATCTATACCAATTAACAGAGACAAAACTCCAAGAAAATCCTACTGTTTTTAGCCAAAACACCAGGGAAAGAGGAGCACAGCAGGACAGAAACATTGGAGTCTTTCTAATTCTGTGTCCTGGAAGCAAATACCATGAAGATGTGGCTTTCCTCACATCTGAAGGGTGTAGCTGCAGTGGAGGACATAGTATAACTTCATCTTTCACCCTCTCCTGTACCCTTTCTCTGCAGAATTGTGACTTTCACCCCCCTGAACTGCAGTAGAGACTCCCTAAAGGACATAATTGTAATCTCCACCTTCTCCTACAATAAGGAGCTGTTCTTTCCTGTGGTACAGATGTGTTCAGACCCCTGACTTCTACTTCTGAAGAAAGGGAGAGGTTACCTTACTCTGAGGGGTACCTCCCTTCTGTCTCCATTTTCCAAGAAAACTCTTCCTCCAAGAAACTGTTGACCTAGAATTCTGTCCAGTGAAAACAGACTTCAGAAATTAAGGTGAAATAAACACATTTTGAGATGAAGGAAAGTTAAGAGAATTATCTGCCAGCAAACCAGCTCTAAAAGAATAGCTAAGGAAAGTTATTTACATCATAAAGGAAATTATAAACTTGGAACAATAGAAATGAAGAAAAAGATACAAATTGTGTAAATAAATGGATAAATACAGTAGACTATTCTTGCTTTTTCAAAATTTCTTCTGACACTGAAAAGCAAAAGTGTAATATTGTCTGATGTGGTTTTTAGTGCATATAAATATAATATTGAACACAATTAGAAAGTGTGAAGGTAAAGGGTCCTAAATTGTTATAATATGTCTATCTTTCACTTGAAGCGGAAAATTTTGGCACTGGTAAAGTCTGATAAACTACTTATGCAGCTCATAATATTTAGAGCAATCACATTAGAAACAAAGAGATACGCTCCAAAACACTACAGATGAATAAAAATTGAATTTTAAGAGAAATGTCCAAGTAGCCCACAGAAAGACAGGAAAGGGGAAATGAGAATGAAAAAACAGCAACAAACAACCCAGAAAAAAAAAATAAATAAAACGGTAGACTTAAATCCTAATATATCAATATATACATTAAATAGAAATGTCCTACCTTCACCTATTTAAGGACAGAGATAGGCATAATAATAATAAAAAAGAACCAAGTACATGATGTCTAAAAGAATTCATTTCAAATACGATGATATAAGTTGGCTAAAAAAGACAATAGAGAAGCATATACCACTCATGCACTAATCAAAAAACAGCTGGCATGGCTGTATTATATCAAATAAAGTTAGGAAAAAGAAAATTACCAGGGGTTAAGAAGGACATTAGATGAAAAAAAAGGATTTCAATAATATTTAAGAAGAAAACAACTAAGCATGTTAAGAAAGGTAACAGGTAGCACACTTAAATAGCAAACATTTAAATCTCCTCCACCACTGTAAAGGGCAGGTAGGTAGTGATGCCAGTTGACTGGCAAGGTAAACGAAGCTCAAAGTGTGATTTAGCAGGTCAGCAGCATGAGCGGCCCAGTCACCCATCCCTCTCGCCCCGGGTCCCCAGAATGTCCCTTGTCCTGCATGTTAGGGTTAGCACTGAGCCACAGTCGGACACCTTTGCCCCTTCCTACCAGCTGAACTGCCACGTGCGAATTCTCAAAGTCCACATGAAAGAAGTTGCCAAACAAGGGCAGGGGCCAGGGTCCCGGCGGGTAGTTCTTTGGGCGCTGCCTTTTGAAGAAATCAGCAAAGAACAGAAAGGCGACAGCACCCAGCAGCAGAGTCCGGGCATGGAACGCAGCCCAGAAGGCGGTCGCCAGTGAGCCCACCGCTGCGAGCATGGCTCGGATCGCTGCCGGCTTTTCTGCGAACCAAACAAACTATTCTGCTCCTGTAATCGCCGGATGCTGTCAGTGTAGCCCGCCCCGCCCCTGCCCTCTGCCCCGCCCCGGCCCTCTGCTCCGCCCCGCCCCGTCCCTAACTCTCCCCGCCCCGCTCCATCCCGGCCCTCCGCCACGCCTCGCCCTTGCCCGGCCTCTGCCTCGCCCCTCCTTCCCTCGCCGGCTTCAGCCCGCTTCCCTCCAGACCGCTGCCACGCCAAGCCACGCCCCTCCCTAACCTTCGCCACACCCCCCGACTCGCCCCGCCCCCTCCCCGCCCAGTTCTCAGACGTGAAAATCCTGGGAGCTGAGGTTCTTGGGAGAACCCGCAACACACTCGGAAAACGCGGCTAGGACCGATTTCTTTTATATTTGGAAAGTCCTCCTTTCTGGGACACCGTTGAGGTTCTTGGGTTATGATTCTCTCGGGTTATGCATCTCAGCGCCACAAGCATTTGAGCTGTTTTCCAAACACCCTCTCACCTTGTGACTAGAACCATGTCTGGTAAACAGAAGTGACAGCAGCATCCAACATTTCTTGACTTCTTAATATATGTCAAAAAAAAGCACATAAAGCACTCTTCACATAAATCACTTTGGACAGAATCATGCAGGAAATTATCTTGTTCTATCTTGCAGTTGAGGAAACGGAGTAAGTACTAAGGCTAAGTACTAAATACATGGTGAATAAAAGAATCTACAGGTCTGAAACACATCTAAGCAAGGTCCTGTATTTGAAAGTGTTTTGAAGATTAAAAAACATTACATTAAAGCTCTTAGCACTGAGTATAGTACACAGTAGGAGTTTAAAAAACACTTGTTTAAGGAATGTCTTAGTCCTTTTTCTTCTTGGTCTGTCCTGTGAAGATCCCTCAGAAGTGTTAGGATTCCAGGAGCCAACCTTACCTGTCATCCAGTGGTGCCTACTTGTGTCTCACCATTTGTGAGATATTTAAAATCTGAAGCATAGTTCTGGAATACTATTCATGTACTAAATGTAAAAATACACACTCTGCCCTTTTTTTTTTTTTTCACAAAAAATAAAGGAGAATTTCCTAACTTTCCAAAGTGGAGAGGAAGGTGAGGTAGTAGTTAGAGCTTACTTTGTTTCCTTCCAGTCCAAAATTTCCTATTTTAAATACAGTTGCTATGCATTCATAGGATGCTTCTAATATTTACATATGTTAGAGGAAATTTTCTACAACTGTTTTAAAATGTGAAGCTCTGTATTATGAGTTATTATCCTGCATGCTACATATGAAATTAATTCATTCAATTTGACAGCTAGGCAATCATTGCTCATTTCCATATCAGTGGCATTTAAGTTTGTTTTCATACCTTCCTTTTTCATTTTTTTTGCATTAAAAACAATGCTGCAAGGGAATGACTCCATAATGGTACCCTGAAGACTCTCCTGACCCTCTTCCTGTGGAAATAATCATAATAGGTAAAAATTACTTATAAAATCTCAACCACTTTGAGTCTTTGAACATTAATTTAAGGGCATAGAGCAAATGAAACTTACTTTTTAAAAATCTACTAAACTTTTGTAAAAAGCAGCCAGAGTCTAAGCCATCACTGCTTTCCTTCCCAAGGCCCCATCTCAGTGTGCCAGAAGCTCTGTTCTAGGCATGTGTAGCCAAGAACACTTTCCCTAGATCCCAGTTGAAAGATACAGTATTTCCCTGAAAGGGTAAGGCTGTCAGTTTTTCTCAAACCTTCCCCAAAACTCCATACTACAAGAACTCTAACGAAAGGTCTGGAAATATCCTCCTCCTTCTGGCCTCCACTTTTAGGGCAGGAGTTTTATTTCAGAAGGATGAGAATACTGGGCCAGATTGGCTTCATCCCAGTGTGTCTATAGAACTTAGTTCTGACACTGGGAGAGGTTAACCATAAAGATCAGACATGAATGCCCTACACGATAGAGACTGGGGTGGTAGGCAATTAAGAGGAGACTGGTAGCTCCATGTAAACAAAAGCTAAACCTCTGGCTACCTAGAAGTCTTCCTGGGTCAATTAGGGGAAAAGAGCTAAGAAGAGCCTCCTTGAGGCCAGAACAAAGCTCAAAGACTGGCCTGAGAAGGACCCCAATCTTAACTGGGTCAGGCTGTAATACAATTTGTTCCCCAGGGCATTGTTGAAAATAATAGAGCAATTAATTGGAAGTCCATGAGACTAGCAACTGAGTGTAATGCACAGGCAGACACTTAATAGAAAAAGAGAAAAATTCAAAGAAGGCTCTGCTAAAATCAATGCCATGTCTTTGTGACTGAGCACATCCAAGTCTGTACCCTAGAGGAGTGGCATCAGAGGCTTTACAACTGTAAGAGAAATAAGCTTCACTAAATTAGTTAGACCAACCAAGTTACTAAATAAATGGAAATGCAAACCACAACAGAAGTCTTAGAGGAAAACCTGTGACCATTATTGCTACTTTACTTAAAATATATAGTTTTCAATAAAAATCATGAGTCATATAAAGAAACCAGAGAATGTAACCCAAACAAAGGAAAGCAAGCAAGCACCTGAAACTGCCCGTGAGTGAGCCAGATGCCAGATATGACTGACAAAATAAAGCAACTTACTTATGAATATGTCCAAATATTAAAGGAAACCATGGTTAAGGAAGTCAAGTATCAAATACAGAATATCAATAAGGAGCTAGAAATCATAAAAAAATAACCAAATGGAATTCTGCAGTTGAAAAGTATGCAATAACTGAAATTTAAACAAAAATCACAAGAGGGGATCAGCAGTAGATTAAAAAAGGAAAAGGACAGAATCCATAAACTTGGAGAAAGACTGACAAATAGAAGCAACCTGAAAAATATAGAAAATGTACAACCACAGCAACAACAGTTGTACCCCATTTGTGTACCATGAATCAAAATAAATAAAGTTTTAAAAAAAGAATGAAGAATTATGAAAAGAGCCTCAGAGAAATGTGGGATACTATTAGACACATCACCATGTATGTTGTCATCAGACTGTCAGAGAAGATGACAGAGAAAAAGGAGCAGAAACATGTGAAAAGTAATAATAGCAGTAAACTCCTTAAATTCAATGAAAAACATTAACCTACATCTCCGAGAAATTCAACAAGCTCCAAGTAGGATAAATAAATTATTTGGAAGTCCATATAAATACTTTGGAAGATACACATATAAATACTTCATACTAAAACTGCTGGAAAACAAAAAGAGAAAAACCATTTTAAGCAGTGTGAGAAAAATAGTTCAGGTAACACAAGGGAATTTCAATAGGGTTAACAACTTACTTGCAATCAGAAAGATAGAGACCAGAAGGAAGTGGGATGACATAATCAAAGTGCTGAAAGACGCACGCACACACACACACACACACACACACACACACACACACACACACACATGCATGCACATCATCCAAGAAAATTATACCCAGCATAATTTTATTTTAAAAAATAAAGCAAAAAAGAATATCCCCAGAATAGAAAAAAATTAATAAATAAAATAAAAAGCAACTGAAAACCAAAATGAGAACAAATAAAAAACTGAAAAAAATTATGGCTGGCAGAAATGGTTTATAAGAAATATTCAAGAAAGTCCTAGGCTGAAAGCAACTGATCCTATGTGGTGATTAGAATTCACATGAAACACAAATTACAAAGGTAATGATGCAAGTAAAGAAGATAGCACTAATACATATTTCATCTCCATTTTCCTCTTAACTAATATAAACAGCATCAGTAAAGATGACTCTGCAGAGTCCCACAGTGAATATCATAGTACAGCATATAAGGGACTTGGTAGCCATCAATCCTTTCCTCATAACAAGAAACAAGCCAAAAAGCATGAAAATCAGCAACTCTTTAGATCCATCAGGGAATTGAAATTACAGGGTAGCTGCTACCCTCAAAACCGGCACACAGGTGAATACAGACAATTACAGGTTAATGAATCATAAGCCCAGGAGGGGAAGTCACAAGTACTAGGGTAGGGAAAATTTAAACGGCAATTTAAATAAAAATGTAAGTTGTAAATTTAAATTTAAACCACAATTGATGAATTTCTGAACTACAGTGTGGATAAACATTGGAGTTTGAAATCTCCAGGTAAGCCTTGTTTTAGGGGTTCCTCACACTTTTTAAAATTTTTACATCCAGTACTGTACCAAGTCCATAGTAAATATCAGAGTTTCCAGCAGGGGAAAAAGAAGAAAGCAGCCCCTTTTAAAAATCCTCAGGCATTCTCCTTTTAATGAGGCCCAGCTTTAAGGTAAACTATTTTACCAGAATCAAATTGACCCTGGGAAAGGGAAATCAATAACCATAGCTCTCTCTAGCCTTCCTGTTTTACCTAAGGTGGGGGAGCATTGTGACACACTTATGAAGGTCACTCTCAGGAACTTGGGGTCACGAAAAGAGAGACCTAGTTATGGGACCATGGAATGCTTCCCCCTTCTCCACTTGTGATGGTTAACCTTGGTTGTAAAAATGGACTACAATGAGAGACACCTATGCAATTGGTAAAGTACACTTCTGTGTATGTCCATGAGAGTATTTCTAGGGATAATTGGCACATGGATCGAATTGAGAGGAGAAGTCCTTCCTTGAATGTGGGAAGCACAGTTTGATAGGATGGGGACCTAGTTGGAACAAGAGTAGAGCATGGGGAAAGTTTGTCTGAATGTGAAAACTCAGTTCTTCTTGAGCAAGTGTGTTTTGGGGGGCTGTATTATCCATGAACTGAAGACACCAGCTTCTACAGCCTTTGAACATGGACTCACACTAGCCACTGGGGTGACAAAATTGGTCCCTCATGTTCTGAGGGACTGATCAGCTATTGGTTTCCCCAGCTCTCCAGTTTACGGTCTTTATGGAATGACTCTGATAATCTCATAAATCTCATTTCCTAATGATGTATCTAGTCCATTCTGTGAACCCTGGCTAATATGCCATGTATTACCACCGTAACAGAGGAGTTCCTCTATGATAATATGCACATAGAACTAAAACTACTGCATATCTAACTTAAGGAGTCTTTAGAAAAACCCAAACATAACAGGGGAAACAAAAACAAGAGCGGAGGAACTTTAATATCTGACATCTGAGCAAACAGAAAGAACAACCTTGTTTTTAGCCAGGTCAACATAAAACTTCACACTAAAGGCATATTTGCCTCAGTTCTTGTTGCTGAGCATATCATTTGGCTTTCAACAGACAATCACTAGGCATCCTTAAAGACAAAAACAAAACAAAACAAAAAACATAGTTTGAAGAAAGACAACAAGTATTAGAACCAAATTTAGATATGGTAGAAATTTTGAAATTAGACTTGGAATTTAAAATGACCATAATTAATATGCTAAAGGCCCTAATGAAAAAAATGGACAACAAAAAAGAATGGTTGACTCATGTAAACAGAGAGATAGAATGTCTAAGAAAGAATTAAAAGAAAATGCTACAAATTAAGAATACCTATGATAGGCTTATCAATGAACTGGACAAAGTAAGTGAAAGAATCAATGAACAAGAAGAAATGTCAAAAGAAACTCTCAAAACTGAAGTAGAAATAGGAAAAAATAATTTTAAAAAGGTATTTAAGAATTGTGGAATAATTGTGCAAATTATAACACACATAATGGAAATCTTAGGAGAATAAATAAAGGAATATTTGAGTAATTATTAATATTTTAAAATTAATTCCAGACACCAAATCATAGTTCAGGAAGCTCATGGAACACCAAGCAGGGTAAATGATAAAAACCTATACTTAGGAATATTTTATTCAAATAGCATAAAATAAAAGACAAAGAGAAAATACTGAAAGATGTCTGAGAGAAAAATCTTACCTTTAGAGGAAAAAGGATAAGAGCTACACTGGAATTCTCTTCAGAAACCATGCAAAAAAGAAGAGAGTTGAGTGGAACTTTTAAATTGTTGGAAGAAAAAGCTCATCAATCTAGAATTCTGCTTCCAGTGAAATTATCCTTCCACAGTGGGCAGGCCCCAGAGGAGCTTAGGGACAATAGTGTCCTGCCAGGCTCATTGTAATGTGGTAGCACTATGTACAAGCCAGGTGAGTGCTGGGCCTTGTGTATGACTGGACAGCCGGGTCTTCTGCCCTCCTTCAGTTCCTAGTAAGAGGGTGTGGGCTCTGGTTTGACTCTCACCTTCCTCTCAGCATAGTCTGGGAAAGGCCAGGCAGCCCGTGTGGCTGGAGGGTGTCAGCTGCCCCTGTCATCACCAGAGGAGGGAGAGACTTCAATTAAAAATATTCTGGGATAAACAATGCAGGAACAACTAGCATCCTTTACCCATTTGCTAAAAGTGAAGGGCACACATACCCCCTTTAGCAGGAAGTAATGTGGAAGCTAATTCCTAATGTAGGGCCCTGCTGTAAGATGACCAGCAGGCTTCTGGGACACTAACTCTACAAACATAGTTGTTAAAATAGTTATTTTGAACCCTACAGACAGAGAGGATTTTCATAAATAGCAAAGACAGTAAGAAGACCTGTTATTATTTGAATGCTTTTAAGGATTTAGTCTAAAAAGAAATTGTTTTATTATTTTTAATGGAAATAAATTTGGCTTATCATGACTTTTTGTTTGTTTGTTTTGGCAGAAGGGAAAAAAGAAGGTTTATTGCTTTGCTAGCAAAGGACAAACACAGGGAACTCCTGTTCCAGAGGCTATGATTTCTGCCCAACAACAGGAACAGGGGGCCTTTAAAGAGGTGATTCAAAGTCTACATTTCACATGTTTTCTGCTGGAGATATAACTCACTTGTTAATTTGGAAACCAGTCATTTCTAAGGTTTTCTGGTACCATCCCCAAAGTCTGGATTACTTCGTTCCTCTGGTGGTTGTGTACTCAAGGACAGATAAATCTGCCTAATATTGGGAAGATAGGTAATTCTGTTTCCCCTCAGATTAGGGAGGGGGAGAAATTAGGGAGGAACAGGGATAAAGAGGAAGAGAAAAAACATGTCCATTTAAAAAATAAGTTGCAGTGGCATAGCAGCAAGGGCTATATTCAAAGCATAAAGTGGACCACTATTACATTTCCTGACTGTCAATTTCTATATTCCATTTCTATGGAAATATGGATGATGATATCACCAAGCTGTTTCCTGATGGAGGGCAAAGTTGGGGGAAGTAACCCAAAGTGCTTGTTCTCTATCAGGTGGGCTGTGGACAGTTAAGGGTATTCAGCATTAGAACAGCCCAGAGGTCCACAGTGGCAGATGGAAGATACCTGGACAAGACACACATAGGGCAGGGATCATGCTAAGACAACAATAAACAAGACAAAGCATTACTTTTCTATGATCGATTAGCACAAAAGCAATTAGTATTTCAGTCATTCTCTGATAACCACAAAAACAGTGACTCATATCAGTGAAAAACAGATGGAGTTTAATGTACCTACATTGAGTTACCAATGTAGATAGTTTATCAATGTATGTAGGTATAGGAGATCAGGTTCAAATTAACTCAGGATAAACTTGCAATTCTGGAGTACTTTGTGATCCTTAATATTAGGCACTCCCACACAAGAACCGTTCCTTTATAATCTCCAGCTTTACTTACTTTTGAAGGGCTGACACAAGTGTACAATTTAAGTTACATTAAAAATATTATTTTTCCTTTTATGTATTTATTTTCTTTTTTTATTGTAAATAAATGGGATACATGTTGTTTCTCTGTGCATGAAGTAAAGGCATACCATTTGTGTAATCATAAATTTAAGTAATGTTGTTTGATTCATTCTGTTATTTTTTCCCTTCCCCCCACCCCTCCCACCCCTCTTTTCCCTCTATACATTCCTTCCTTCCTCCATTCTTACCCAACTCCCACCCCCATTATGTGTCTTCATCCGCTTATCAGTGATATCATTCCTCCTTTGGTTTTTTGAGATTGGCTTATCTCACTTAGTATGATATTCTCCAATTTCATCCATTTGCCTGCAAATGCCATAATTTTATCATTCTTTATCATTTATATATATATATCACAGTTTCTTTATCCATTCATCAATTGAAGGACATCTAGGTTGGTTCCACAATCTGGCTACAGTGAATTGAGCAGCTGTGAACATTGATGTGGCTGTATCTCTGTAATATGCTGATTTTAAGTTCTTTGGGTATAGGCCAAGGAGTGGGATAGCTGGGTCAAATGGTGGCTCCATTCCAAGCTTTCTGAGGAATCTCCACACTGCTTTCCAGAGTGGCTGCACTAATTTGCAACCCCACCAGCAATGTATGAGTGTACCTTTTTCCCCACATACTCGCCAACACCTATTGTTGCTTGTGTTCTTGATAATCGCCATTCTAATTGGGGTGAGATGGAATCTTAGGGTAGTTTTGATTTGCATTTCTCTTATTACTAGAGATGTTGAACATTTTTTCATATATCTGTTGATTGCTTGCACATCTTCTTCTGTGAAGTGTCTCTTCATTTCCTTAGCCCATTTGTTGATTGGATTATTTGTCTTCTTGTTGTAGAGTTTTTTGAGTTCTTTATATATTCTGGAAGTCAGTGCTCTATCTGAAGTATGAGTGGCAAAGATTTTCTCTCACTGTGTAGGCTCTCTCTTCACATTGCTGATAGTTTCCTTTGCTGAGAAAAAGCTTTTTAGTTTGAATCTATCCCAGTTGTTGATTCTTGTTTTTATTTCTTGGGCTATGGGAGTCCTGTTAAGGAAGTCTGATCCTAGGCCGACATGTTGAAGATTAGAACCTACTTTTTCTTCTATAAGATGAAGGGTGTCTGGTCTGATTCCGAGGTCCTTGATCCATTTCCAGTTGAGTTTTGTGCAGAGTAAGAAATAGGGGTTTAGTTTCATTCTGTTGCATATGGATTTCCAATTTTCCCAGCACCATTTGTTGAAAAGGCTATCTTTTCTCCTTTGCATATTTTTGGCCCTTTTGTCTAATATGAAAAAATTGTATTTATTTGGGTTTGTGTCCATGTCCTCTATTCTGTGGATCAACCTGTCTATTTTGGTACCAATACCATGCTGTTTTTGTTACTATTGCTTTGCAGTACAGTTGAAGTTCTGGTATTGCAATACCTCCTGCTTCATTCTTCCTGCTAAAGATTGCTTTAGCTATTCTGGGTTTCTTATTCTTCCAGATGAATTTCATGATTGCTTGCTCTATTTCTGTAAGGTATGTCATTGAGATTTTAATTGGAATTGCATTGAATCTGTATAGCACTTTTGGTAGTATGGCCATTTTGACAATATTAATTCTGTCTATCCAAGAGCATGGGAGATCTTTCCATCTTCTAAGGTTTTCTTTAATTTCTTTCTTTAGTGTTCTGTAGTTCTCTTTGTTGAGGTCTTTCACCTCTTTTGTTAGATTGATTCCCAAGTATTTTATTTTTTTCAAGGCTATTGTGAATGGGGTAGTTTTCCTAAATTCTCTTTCTGAAGATTCATCACTTATGTATAAAAATGCATTGAATTTATGAACATTGATCTTGTAACCTGCTACTTTACGGAATTCACATGAGTTCTAAAAGTTTTCTGGTGGAATTTCCAGGTTCCTCTAAATATATAATCATGTCATCAGCAACTAGGGATAGTTTGAGTTCTTCTTTTCCTATTTGTATCCATTTAATCTCTTTTATCTAATTGCTCTGGTTAGAGTTTCAAGGACAATGTTGAATACAAGTGGTGAAAGAGGGCATCCCTGCCTTGTTCCGGTTTTTAGGGGGAATGCTTTCAGTTTTTCACCATTTAGAATGATATTAGCCATGGGCTTAGCATAAATGGCCTTTACAATGTTAAGGAATGTTCCCACTATCCCTATTTTTTCCAGTGTTTTGAGCATGAAGGGATTCTGTATTTTATCAAAAGCTTTTTCTGCATCTATTGAAATAATCATGTGATTCTTAACTTTAAGTCTGTTGATATGGTGAATGACATTTATTGATTTCCAGATGTTGAACCAACCTTGCATCCCTGGAATAAAACCCACTTGATCATGGTGCACTATCTTTTTAATATATTTTTGTATGTGATTTGCTAAAATTTTGTTGAGAATTTTTGTGTCGATGTTCATTAAAGATATTGGTCTGAAATTTTCTTTTTCCTCAATGTGTTTCTGTCTGGTTTAGGTATCAGGGTGATATTGGCTTCATAGAATGAGTTTGGGAGGGTTCCCTCCTCTTCTATTTCATGGAATACTTTGAGGAGTATTGGAATGAGCTCTTCTTTAAAGGTTTTGTAAAACTAGGCTGAGAACACATCTGGTCCTGGACTTTTCTTTGTTGGTAGGCTTTTGATGACTTCTTTTATTTCATTACTTGAAATTGATCTATTTAAGTTGTGTATGTCCTCCTGGTTCAGTTTAGGTAATTCATATGTCTCTAGAAACTTTTTGATGTCTTTGAGATTTTCTGTTTTATTGGAGTATAGATTTTCAAAATAGCTTCTAATTATGTTTTGTATTTCACTTGTGTCTGTTGTGATATTTCCTTGTTCATTCCGAATTTTAGTAATTTGAGTTTTCTCTCGTCTTCTCTTTGTTAGTGTGGCTAAGGGTTTATCAATTTTGTTTATTTTTTCAAAGAACCAACTATTTATTTTGTTAATTTTTTCTATTGCTTCTTTTGTTTCAATTTCAATGATTTCAGCTCTGATTTTAACTATTTCCTGTCTTCTACTACTTTTGGTGTTGGTCTGCTCTTCTTTTTCTAGGGCTTTCAGCTGTAGTGTTAAGTCATTTATTTGTTGATTTTTCTTCTTTTGTTGAATGCGCTCCATGAAATAAATTTTCCTGTAAGTACTGCTTTCATAGTACCAGAGATTTTGATATGATGTGTCTTTGTTCTTGTTTAATTCTAAGAATTTTTTTATTTCTCTCCTGATGTCTTCTGTTATCCAATCATCATATAATAGCGTATTATTTAATCTCCAGGTGTTGGAGAAGTTTCTGTTTTTTATTCTTTCATTTATTTATAATTTCAATCCATTTTATGATCTGATAGAATCGAAGGTAGTATCTCTATCTTCTTGTATTTGCTAACATTAGTTTTGTGGCACAAAATATGGTCTGTTTTAGAGAAGGATCCATGTGCTGCTGAGAAGAAAGTGTATTCACTGTTTGTTGGATGGTATATTCTATATATGTCCATTAAGTCTAAATTATTGATTGTGTTATTGAAATCTATGGTTTCTTTGTTCAATTTTTATTTGGAAGATCTGTCCAGTGGTGAGAGAGGTGTGTTAAAATCGCCTAGTATTATTGTGTTGTGGTCTATTTGATTTCTGGATTTGAGAAGGATTTGTTTGACGTACATGGATGAGCCACTGTTTGGGGCATAGATGTTTATGATTGTTATGTCTTCCTGATTTATGCTTCCCTTAAGCAGTATGAAGTGTCCTTCTTTATCCCTTTGACGAGTTTTGGCTTAAAGTCCACATTATCTGAAATGAGGATGGATACTCCTGCTTTTTTGCTGTGTCCATGTGCATGGTATGTTTTTTCCCATCCTTTCACCTTTAGTCTATGGGTATCTTTTTCTATGAGATGAGTCTCTTGCAGGCAGCATATTCTTGGATTTTTCTTTTTAATCCAATCTGCTAGTCTATGTCTTTTGATTGATAAGTTCAGGCCATTAACATTCAGGGTTATTATTGTGATATGATTTGTATTCCCAGTCATTTGACTCATTTTTGTTTTTTGACATGACTTGGTTCCTCCTTTATTTGGCTATTTCTTTAGGCTAGTTGCTCCCTGTGCTGATTTGCACCATTGTTTTTCATCTCTTCCTCATGGAATATTTTGCTGAGAATGTTGTGTAATGCCAGCTTTCTTTTTGTAAATTCTTTTAGGTTTTGTTTATCATGGAAGGATTTTATTTCATCATCAAATCTGAAAGTAAGTTTTGCTGGGTATAAGATTCTTGGTTGGCATTCATTTTCTTTCAGGGCTTGGTAAATGTTGTTCCAGGCCCTTCTAGCTTTTAGGGTCTGGATTGAAAAATCTGCTGATACCCTTATTGGTTTCCCCCTGAATGTAATTTGATTCTTTTCTCTTACAGCCTTAATATTCTGTCTTTATTTTGTATGTTAGGTATTTCCATAATAATGTGCCTTGGTGTGGGTCTGTTGTAATTTTGTGCATTTGGAGTCCCATAAGCCTCTTGTACTTGGTTTTCCATTTCATTCTTCAGATTTGGGAAATTTTCTGATATTATATTATTGAGTAGATTATTTGTTCCTTTGGTTTGTTTCTCTAAGCCTTCCTCAATCCCAATAATTCTTAAATTTGGCCTTTTCATGATATCTCATAATTCTTGTAGATTCTGTTCATGATTTCTTACCATCTTCTCTCTTTGGTCAACTTTGTTTTCAAGATTAAATATTTTTTCTTCAATATCTGAGGTTTTGTCTTCCAGGTGTTCTATCCTATTGGTTATGCTTTCTATGGAGTTTTTAATTTGGTTTATTGTTTCCTTCATTTCAAGGATTTCTGTTTGTTTTTTTTTTTTTCAGTATCTCTAACTCTTTATTGAAACGATCTTTTGCTTCCCGTATTTGCTCTTTTAATTGTTGATTGGTGTGATCATTTAATGCCTGCATTTGCTCTTTCATCTCATCATTCAATGCCTGCATTTGCTCTTTCATCTCCTCACTTGCTTCCCTGATTGTTTTAATTACGTACATTCTGAACTCCCTTTCTGACATTTCTTCTGCTGTCCTGTCATTGGGTTTTATTGATATAGTATCTAGGTTTGTTTGGGACATTTTCTTCCCTTGTTTTCTCATATTGGTCAGATGTCAGTGGGACTCTGTGATATTGCAGATTTCCTCTATTGGCTTATAGAGTCCCTGTAGATTTCCAGTGTATCACCTCCCAGCCTTCAGTAGCCTGAAGTCTTGGAGTAACTTGATAATGAAGTGCTTCCGAAGAACACTGCCCCTAGCCCGCTGCTGGGTCCAGGCCTAGGGGCTGCCTCTGGGAGGGAACAATCTCTAACTGGGTGGGCCTGCTCCGAGACTCTGGTTGTGGACCGGGCCTGCCACCGGAGGGAGCCGGGCTGCTCGGGGAAGTCGCTTGCTTCCCTGCCCTGCTCCAAGAAGCTGCCCACTGTCACGGTCTGCCACGCAGGTGAGCTTCACCCAGTGGGTGAAACTCACCCAGCAACTCTGTGTTGGTCAGAGTCTCTCAATACCTCCCCTTCTTAAATCTTGAGTTCTGAAGCAAGGGGAGATGCAGTCATCCTCTAGTCCTCCATCTTGGATCCTATTTTTCCTTTTAAATGTTCATGTAGGATTGTGATTAGGCTCTCCTCTCCTGCCAGGTGTTTAAGAACAAGTTGGTCAAAACCGACCATGTTCCTATCAACTCTTAAGCTTTGTGTAATATCTATGAGCCAAGTAAAATGAATTTTATAATCTTAAACCTTTACTTAGTTATCTATTATAACCCCTGTTTATTTTGATATCATAATAATCTTTACAACAAAATTTCATCTTTTGAACACAACTCTAAATGAACTCAAGTCTAACCTATTTTGGAACCATTCTAATATGCAGTAAGGTGGAAGGCAGAGCCTTATCTCAGATAGGGGCTCTTGACAAATAACACAATATGTTACATCTAAAACATGAATCAAAGGCCAAGAGAGCTTTTAACTTTCTTTTTGTGGAAAAAGTGGCAAAATGCTTTCATATTTTGCAAAGTCATTTTTAAACAGATCAGGCTCTCCTTATTACCTTCCAAATATACATTTAAATTCCTATTCCAGTGTGAAAAGTAACAAAATTGTATATGTAATGTATTGACAACAGGTTACTTTATCCAGCTATAAAATATCAAATGACATGAATAAATACCAACCAAATTTGTTATTTCTATATAAATCTAGTACTATTGGTACAAATAATTTTAATTTGGAGAACACCAAATTGGTAAGATGCTCTCCCCTAAGCTTTACATTTAATTAAGTTTAACTTTTAAAGTACAATTAGAACCCATAGTATGGTAATAATAGTTACAATTCTGCATGGGTTAGCAGTATTAGTAAAAATCAAAGGATAGTCTTAAATTTCTTATTATTTAGGAAACAATGCTAGTGATCAGAAAGGGACTTTGTCAAAGCAAACAGATATACGGTAGGTCTTCAAATGACAATGTGGCCCTTCCATGTCAGATACCATGTATAAAAGAGAGCACTTATTAGATATTTTGCCAGTAAACTTACGTAAACTTTCATTTTATGAACTTTTACGTAACACTTAGACAAGGCTTACAGACAGATCTAGTTCTCAGATGCATACATATACTAAGTCACAGATGTTTAGGGTGTCACCTATATTGTTATGACCTAAAATAATTTGTTTATTTAACCAGTTACAAAGTAATCATTTGAAAGACTTTGAAACAGGTATGAACCCTAATTCCTTTAAGACTTATCTTCCCTAAGTAATAAAACCTAACAGATACAAGAAAATTATCTTTATAGATAAGAGGAGAACAATGTTTCAGACTTTGCTTCATATCTGTACATTAAAGTTTAAATAACTTTGACTGTGTTAATTATAGCCAATTTAATCACAAACACGAACTGAGATTTACGTTCCACAAATCTTCTGTGACTTACTTAGACATTCATAACTTGCTTACATTCTTAGTTTTGTCCTCTTTCATCTTGGCCTTTAGCCTAAAAATATTACTTTATAAGACAAAATACTTTTTCATCAAGAAATATTTCTTTTACCTTGTAATTTTCCATACTAAAATACATTTCCATACCTGTAACTTTCTTTTATCTTTTCTAGTTTTGGACACTTTCTTAAATTCATATTCTGAAACAGTCCTTATGAATGTTATCCATACATTTAATTTACACATTAAATTTTATCACAGGAGAGGGTTGGACAATCCAGCCTATACAAAAACTGTGTCTTAATTTTTTCTCAGGTGGCATTCAAGGGGTTGGAGCACAGGATATTTTTGAGTCTGACCTGTCTCTGTCATCATTATCACAATGCCATCACCCTTAAGTGAGTCCCCCACTGTCAATTGTGCCTAGAGGCTCCTTTTGGGCTTTTTTCTTATACTAGGCATATTGATATGCAGTGGAGGAGGCCCTTTCCATTCTTTCCTTTAAGCTTCCTTAAAGATTCCTTTGCAGAGGCTGCTTACAAAATATGGGTTGGCCTTAGTTTGTCTTTTTCTTTTATGGGTGCAGTTGCTTATTTTGCTAGTCTCCCCATGCATTTAGTTTGATGGGATATTGTTATTAAAAGCACATGAAAAAGAAAGTAGAAGAAACCGAGATAGACTTCAATGGATCAGCAGTGTTTTATTAAGCAGAGGAGTGACACATTTTCAAGAGAGAAAATGGCAACTGGTTACAATAGGGGTCTGAATTTTATAGGGTTTAGTTAGACTGAATCACAGCAGAATGTGTCAGTTGGGCAGTCAGGGCAACAGTTGTAGAACAGGAAATGGTGAAAGTCCAGAGCCCATTGTTTTCCTTCTCTCCCTGGGACCCACTGTCCTCCTTTCTTCCCTGGAGGTTGTTGTTTTCCCTTTTCTTCATTCCAGACTCTGAAAGGGAATAATGAATAGGGGCATCAATATCACATCTGACTGCTTCCTGCTGAGAAGAGGCAAAGTAGGGGGACCCTCCCATTCAGAGTTCTGGAAGAGAATATGGAGATTCCGGCCATCAAGGCTGAAGAGGAATATATACAGAAGGAGCATCAAGGTCACCATAGGCAAATGACCCTTGTTTCAAAGAATCAGATTGTGAGTGCAAGAGGAAAATGGCTTTGACATGTTCCTGAGATGCCTTACTAAGAAGCTGTTTCTGTATAAAATTAAGAATGCAGGGAAGAAAGTTTATTATGAGAAAGATGAATATTAAGGGGAGCATAAGGAGAAGTAACCAGAAGGTCCACCATTTTAGATTCCCCAGTGAGGACCTCGAGGAATCAGTTCTCATCTCCACTGTTCTAGGAAGTCCTGGAGCTGTTTAACCTTGACTTTAACCACTCCTGATTGGTTTACACAGAAACAGCATTATTCCCTGACCATTTTTGCAGGATGACAGATGCCAGGGAGTCTGACTGATTTTGTAAAGTCAGTACTAAGTCAGCAAGAGGTTGGATGTTTTCAATGCCTGTTCTCATAAGTTTTTATAGTTACGAATTGAGGTTCCAAATCCTGGGGCTCTTGTGCCAATCCCAGTGAACATCTTTAGTCCTATGAGTAAGAGAATAATTTGGAGGGCTGTCCTATGCCTGGTGTGTGTTGTTATTAGAATGGGTAGGCTTTAGTTGTTAGGTAAAATGTCAATTTGAGGAGTAAGGCAGACCAAGGTATAGATAGAGGACAGTTCAATTTTTGGTAGGCAGGGGTAAATATGAATCTCACAAAAGGAAAAATATCTCAGAATTTGGTAAGCACCAGGACTGTGGGGCTGACACAAGTGTACATCTTAAGTTTCATTAAAAGAACTATTGTCTTTTCTTTTAAATGCCCAGGAATGGCTGTATTTTGGTTATAACTATTTTTGCTAAATTTTTAAGACCAAGCTGGAGAAATTGACCTTGTTACTTTCTATTGTTAAGAGTCACTTGAGTTCCCTCAGGGGGTCACTCGTAGGATCCTGATAGCAGTCTCTAAGCTCTTTTAGTGCCTTCTGCCAGGATGGGTCAGTGTCTCCTTGATTATGTGGCTTCCCTTGGAAGCATCAGGGAAATCTCCTTCTCCATTGACCCTCCTCTTTGCAGCATGTGCACTGGTCGGCTTTTCATTCTCCAAGGTATCATTAATCTCCCTAATTAGGAGGTCATATGGCCCAGAGTTGCAAAGTCCTTAGACAAGTTCCCCTGTTCCCTGGGTTCAAGTTAACTTCAGAGGGCAAGAGGCAAATATTGGCTATTTTCTTTCTTGGCCCTTTTATTCCTTAACTTTAAGTTTTATACTCCAAGTTTTGGTCTTAAACATCCAGCAAACCAGCTTTATTAGTTATAAAGTAAGAGTATTGGGTCTTACCTTTAATGTAGATGATGGCCTACTAATCTCAAATTAATTCAGGTTGCTATATTAGAAGTTGTACTTTTATAAGGCACTAACAGATAATAGTTAAAGTTTACAAGGAATATACAAAATGAAATTAATAAAACCAAAACCTACTTAGTTTATAAAATAGCCATGAACTAAAAAATATATAATTTTTATAATCACAAACCTTTCTTTGAACTTTAGTTTGAAGAGCACCAGCTTGGTAAAATATTCTTCTAAACCTTATCCTTTAAAGATTTGTATACTTGGAAGATGTGAATACATTTAGGAAAATTTAGAATAGATAAGAGCAGATTAATGTTTTAAGAAATCCTTTTCACTTCAACCTATAGAGGATTAAACTTTAACTTATACCAGTACATTAATATTTGACCTTAGGAAAAACCTTTCTTATGAAATTTCTAAGTTATTTTCAATTAATCCTTTAATACGATGAAAAACTTTATCCTATTTACAGTACTTTAATTGAAACACAGCTGAAATGTTTTGGACTCTTTGCATATACCTGCTAGAACTTTAACTCTTGGTAAATTTGCTTTAGTGAAGACCCAGACACAAAGCAATCTTAAAATGTTTTTGTTTACCAACCTATAAAAACACATTTAATGTTTAAATAAATTACCTTATGGAATTTAAGAAGTCAAAAGTACTTGATTTTATATTTAGTAGTTGATTTTTTAGCACTTTAACTTTGTAAATTAAACAGATATCTCCTGTTACTAACATATTTATGATTAATTCCATTGTTGATGTTAAATCTAATTTACTCACTTTTAAGTGTAAAAACCAAGATATCAGATAAGTGTTCTTACCAACATTAGCTATCTCTTCCCTATTGAAGAAAAAATCCTAGAAACAATGGATATCACATTCTAGACATTTTTTGAAAACCAACACTCTGTTAATTGTCTGGCCACCTAGAAAAACTTGTGAGTTAGTTATTTCAAAGACATCTTTACTCTCATCTGTTTACCTAATTTAAACTGAACTTATTTAGTTATGTGAAATAAAAGGTATTTGGATCCCTTTTCCTTTTAAATTTTAATATATGAGTGGTTTCTATCTATATGCCAATTTTGATACCATGTACATGACCTGTGGACACAAGCACATATGTAGATGCAACAACACAATACACAAGTGTGCACACATACATAAAACAAACAGGAAACAGAGCTCCTGTACAAAAAAGAAACACCGAGAGAGACAACCTGAAAGGAGCCCCAAAACCATGGCGGACCAACAGGAACCTTTAAATTAACCAGCTAAGATCTTTCCCAAGAGACTACCTATAGATCAATACAGTATTGGCCATATCTTAAAAGGGGCGGTAATAGATACAAACAAAACAAAAACACAGACAGACAACCAGAGGAAATTCTCAAACCCAAAGCCAAGAAACAGATGAGAACATAGAACAGACAAGAAGGGAGTAAATATCCCTAGATTCTTGAGTCCCACTTAACTGCGACTCCTACACCAGTGTCAACATTGATGTCTCCGTAAAGAAGGACCTGATATTCCCATGAAGGGGAACCAGATGTGTACAATCAAGGGTCTTGGTGTACACACTGGGGTACTTACCAGATAGCCAGGGGTATTTTAAATTTACCGAGTTCTGTTTCCTTTTTCTCAAAGGACCATGATGGAGCAACCTGTACCATTCAGGGAGAGAAGTCAGAAGTTCCCTGAAGCAAAAGGAACTTTGGCAGCTGCTGGGATGATCCTGTAAAGACAGAAAGAGCCCACGACCTGTGTAAATACGAGACTCTTCCCTAATTGCCCTCAACCCCGCATAAAAGCTGCAAAGAATCTTCACTTCTTATCTGTAAAGGCCAGGTGGCTGACCTTGCCGGCACAAAAGCAAACTTAAAAGATAATGATAACCCTCCTCAGGGTGACCCAGAACTTAAAATAACATTGTATACAATTTTATGTTAACCAATTAAAAAGAACACTGTAAAACTGTTTGCCTTTCATTATAAAAGCCTACTGAACCAGGGCTCGGGGCCTCTTAGCGTCACCGGTTACCAAGTGCGCCGAGGACCAGGCTTGAGCTTGCTAATAAATGACTCTTTGTTGCTTGCATTGATCGTGGTCTCTGGTGGTCTTTGTGGGGTCTCGAGCCTCTGGGCACAACAATCCCTCGATCCCTCCCTTTACTCATAGAAATAACACCTCAGTTTGACCTGAGGCAAACTCATTCCATCTCCTAACTCTCCAGCAAGTTCGCCAGACATCTTGCATCCTCAGCATGGAAGTACGGTTCCTTGGAGAGCCAAGCCTGCCTAAGAAAGCTGGAGCAGGGATTGCTGTTGGGTCCCATCTGGGGTGCCAAATTTGTTGCTGAAAGCTCAGTCCTTGTCCCCAATGCCAAATCAATAATGAGGACACAGTTTTGAGAAAAAGGTAAAGAAAGTTTATTGCTTTGCTAGCAAAGAAGAAACACAGGGTACTCTTGTCTAAGGCTGTTATTCTCCCATCATAACTTTTATGCTTGCTTAAGACTTTTGTTTTTTGAAAGTTAGAAGTATTTCTGCCATAATTATGAGCAAACTTAATCTAAATGTGTTAAAAAAATTCCTGGGTACTCTGTATATTCTTAAAGTACTGAAAACCTGAAGGTTAATCTAAATTGCATATTTTAGAATGTTTAGTCAGGGAAAAAAAATACTTTTAGTACCAACCTTTTAGATTTTGTGGAAATTTTGGCGAGGAGTACATACTATTCACATTGACAAAACTGAAAATTGCTTTCCATAAAATATAAAATACTCAATATCTAGATTGAGTCAGGCATAGGAAATTGATGTTAAACACTGGATACTTTGTGTTTTGTTTATATTACTATGTTTGAATTGCAAGTATAACCTTTTTTTTTAATATGTTACTGTGCTTTTATAAGAGTAAATTCTAAATTTCTAAGCATTAAAAAAGTGAAAGAGAAATACCTCCTTATACAAAGTTCGAGCAAATTTATTGCTAATAGACATACCTTGCAAGTAATATTAAAAGAAGTTCTTTGGAAGGAAGGAAAAAGATTTAGGTTAGAAACTCAGATCTATATAGACAAGAAGAGCTCTAGAGAAGGAATAAGTGATGGTAAAATAAATACTTTATTCTTTCTATGGATACAATAAATTAAATATAGGAATAATGTTTTCAGTGATTATAGTATACAAATCAGTGAATGGTGATATGATGTTAAAAAAGGAAGGAATAAATAGGAATTAGGAAAACTCTGTTAATAAGGTACTTGAACTACCCATAAGGCAATGTAACTACTTGAAAGTGGATTCCATTCTGTTGGAAAAGTGTAATGCAATCTCTGGGACAATCACGAAACAGGTTTTGAAAAAGAAATATGATCAATATTTTAAGAGAGGAAAAATGAGAGATCAACTCACATCTGTTATCATAGCTACTATCAAAAAGTCAAAAGATGTAAGTGTTAAAGAAGAGGTGTAGTGCTGGGCCCAGAGATACATGCCTGTCATCCCAGCAAGTTGGGAGGCAGAGGCAGGAGGATTACAAGTTCAAAGCCAGCCTGAGAAACTTAGCAAGGCCCTGAGCAACTTAAGGAGATCCTGTCTCAAAATAAAAAATAAAAAGGGCTGGGGATGTGGCTCTGTGGTAAAGTGCTATCCCTGGATTCAATCCTGGTTTTTAACAAAAAGTTGGATAAAAGGAAATTTTTACACACTAATTGGATAAAAGGAAATTTTTATACACTAATCCATAGGGATGTACACTGGCACAACCATTGTGGAAAGTGGTAAATATATTTATCAAGAAATTAAAAATAGACTAC
This sequence comes from Sciurus vulgaris, assembly GCF_902686455.1. NCBI lineage: Eukaryota > Metazoa > Chordata > Mammalia > Rodentia > Sciuridae > Sciurus > Sciurus vulgaris. The sequence continues at coordinate 48,478,776 of NC_136461.1, forward strand.
CATATAATTAAACTTCTATCAATATACACAATAAAAATGAATCACTGTCTTGAAGAGATGTCTGTACTACCAGTTCACTGTCCCATTACTTACAGGAGCCAAGATATGGAAATGACACAAGTGGTCATGGATAGATGAATGGATTAAGGAAATGTGCATATATGTGCAATGGAATATTATTCAGTCTTGAAGAAAATTCTAAATTCCAAGTTTGTGACAACCAGGGTGAAATTGGAGGATATTATCCTAAATGAAGTAAGTTGGACACCGAAAGGCAAATGCTGTCTGGTCTCACTAAAAATGTCAAAATCTTAGAAACAGGGTGGAAGTGTGGTCTACCAGGGGTTGTGGGTGGGTGAAATGGGAAGAAATTTGGTAAAGGGTACAAACTTGTAGTTGCAAGATGAATGAGTTTGGAGAACTAATATTCAGTTTGGTGACTGAATAATAATAATAATATAGTAATAATAATAGTAATAATATACTTGAAATTTATTAAAGGAGTAAGTCTTGAGTATTCATACCTCATGCTCACTCACAAATGTTCACGCATACGTACAGGTAACCATGTGAGGTGATGCTTGATTGCGGCAATCATTTCCCAATGCATCACATTGTACACTTTCAAGGTATACAAATTTTATTTACTAATTATTCCTCAGTGAAGTTGAAAAAAACCCCACCAACTAAAGGGAAAAATGTCTATACCTAACAAAATATGTAAAAATGTATGTGAGGAAAAAAGTGTAAAACTCTGAAGAAGGAAACCAAAAAGGTATAAATAAATGGAGAACTATGTCAGTTTTTCCTCAGTATATATACATATATATGATATATATTTTATATATTTATGAAATCCCAGTAAAAATATCAACAAGTTATTTTGTAAAAATTAACTTATTCTAAAAGTGAATAAGGAAAAGACTCAGAATTTCAAAAGATGCATAAAATACCCAACAAAGGAGTTAACCATTTAGTTAAATAGTTATATGTTAATATTGAGGCATCAATTGTAATAAATGCATATAAATACAATAGATCAACAAAACTGTGCATGGGCGTGGGGGAGAGTATTAAAAGGGTATATGGGAAATATCTATACTTTCCACTCATTTTTTTTCTGTAAACGTCAAAAAAATCAGTAATTCTGGAGTTTATATGGAAGGACAAAATATCAAGAACAACAAATATGATATTGAAGAACAAATTTGAACTGACATTCCTGAATTTCAAGATTTACTATAAAACTACAAAAATCAAGACTATGGGGCATTGGTGAAAGAATAAATAAATCAATGGAACAGAACAAATGGCTCAGAAATAGATCTGCATAAATAGAATTAATTCACTTTTGGCAAAGTAGCAAATACAATTGATAGCTGTATCCACAAAAGCCTTTGGAACAATTGGACACCCCATGCAAAAACAGAATTGAAAAAAAAAAGTCCTGGGTTGTTTAATTCTATAGCCTGGAGAAAGGTCTACTTCTTCTCTCTTTTACCCAAGATGAGAATTTAATCCTCTGGTTGCCTGTGGATCAGACAGCAAATTGGGGCTTTCTACATAATTTCATTGAATTCTTACAACAGACATAAGATGTAGGTGCTATTGTCCAAAGGGAGATGTAAAAGAGTGTAGACAGCCAAGGCAAGATGGCCAGTGAGGAGGTCAGGGGCAGGGGCAGACTAAAGAAGCACGGAGAAGGTCTTCCAATGGGGTTAACTTTTCAGTGGTGTCCCCCGGACACAAACAGGGGACCAAACAGTCAGATACTTCTGTTCTTGTTTTCTTATGCAGGAGCTTAGAAAAACTAAAATATATGTGTGGATACAGGGGGCACAAATGGATAATAGTGAGGAGGAGATGGACAGGGTAAGAGGTAAGGAAAGGAGGAAATTCCAGAGACCATGAAAAGAACTAGCCAAAACTCCCCCAGTGACTCCCAGCTCCAGGGCCCTTCTCTTTGGAGAAGTCTGTCACTATCACTTTTGCAATAAACCAGCTGCTTGCTTGCTATTTCTGAGTTCTGTTCTTCAATTATTTGCTGAACAGAGACTATGAACACAACACCCTCAGAACACTCTTACACAGTACCAGTCCTACTTTTTGAGACTAGGAAACTGAAGTTTATGCATCTGAAATCACTTCTTCAAAATGTCAGTGAGTGGCAAAGCAAAAACCAAACCAGCTCTTCTTGAGAGTAAAATTAACACTGTTTTCCTGAACCATAAAATCAACAGTGAATTTATTCTCTAAACTGCATGTAAAACACGTGTGCTTCTGAAATCATACCTCTCTTCTTCCTCCATGACCAACTGGTTTGATTAGATATATAATTATTTTGAAGGATGCAGACCTGTCACCATACTTCCCTCAGCATAAATAAATGCTCATTTTATTTTAATTGCAATTGTTCCAAGACACAGGATTGATGCTGGACCCAGGAGGTTTGACCTGGTGATGGTGGAAAGTGAAGCAAGTCAGGTGAGTGGACCACGGACGAGGCTTTCAGTAGGGCTTTTCCTTAGGAAGGGAGACATGGCACCCTTAGGAGAGTCTCACTCTGGGTTTCTGAACAGAAGAGAGCTAGTTTTATTCAAGTGAAAGGGCTGTTTGCCGAGGAGGGTCGGGGACAAGGTTTAGGAATGTTCGCTGTCTGGGTACATTTCAAAGGGGCATTTTTCTTTTCCTACAGGACCCTTTAACTCTGAGGAAGGCACAGTCAGTCCAGCATCCTCAAGGTCACTCCTGGACCACAGCGCCACAGCCACCTTAGAGGTGAAGGTGGAAGCAGGTGATCTGGAAATTGTCCTTATTACTTTCATTCATAACTGAATGTTATGATGCCAGATGTTACTTTTTCACGTCAATGCCACCCCTCTCTGCCTTGTAACAAGGAGGAGTTGCTGTAGCTGTCAAGAGAACACATAGGTGAGATGGAAACAAAGCGTAATGGCAAGTAACAAGTTAAGGGTCCTGAGAATAGGCTGTTTTGACGGCAGCTCAGTAGTTTTATCCTTTATGTTGTTTGTTCTCAGACATGGCAAGAGCACCCTGGCCCTAATGATGGCCTTGGTCTTTGAAGGTGATAAGGTTGTTTGAGGGGGATGGGTAAGGCTGAACAAAACCCCAAAACCTTATACTTTTTTTCATTCTACTAAAGCTTATAAATTTTTCTATACTGTAATTATTTATTATGTGCCCCACACAACTTAAGCTAATAAGAATACATTGGGAAACAAAAGAGACAAATATCTCTGCTTTTATGGAGTGCGGGGGGAGTGAGATAAGCAAGGAACAAATTAGTAAGATACTGAGTTTGTTGAAAGGCAAAACGTGCTATGGGGAATGAAGATAGCCCGCATGGTGGCACACACCTGTAATCCCGGCCACTCAGGAGGCTGAGGTAGGAGGATTGCAAGTTTGAAGGCAGCCTGGGCAATGCAGCGAGATCCTGTCTCAAAATAAAAAGGGCTGGGGAGGTGGCTCAGCGGTAGAGTGCCCCCGAGTCCATCACCCAGTACTGCATAGAAAAGAAAAGAATGAAACAGGGAGAGAGACAGTCAGAGTTGGGCATTGGATTGCCATTTTAAATAGTATACCCCCAAGAAGAGTCCTGGTGGGGAAGGAAACACTCCAACGGAAACCTGATGGAGGCAAGGAGTGAGCTACGTGCAAGCACAGTGGAAGACAGCTCCAGGCAGGGGAGATTGCAAGAACAGCCCTCCCCGAGGCACTCAGCCCCGGCATTGGAAGGGACAGAGGACAGAGATGAGGGCAGGCAGGAGGTGGTATGTATACACCAAGGGGCTGCATAGGTCTTGTACAGTGACCAGTCCAGGGACTGTTTAAGCATAGGGCATTTGAATTAGAAATTCTGATTGTGGAACTGGGGGTGTAGCTCAGTGGTAGAGGGCTTGCCTAGCATGTGTGAGGCTCTGGGTTTGATTCTCAGCCCCACATAAAAATAAATAAATAAATAAAATAAAGGTATTGTGTCCATCTACAATTAAAAAAACCATTCTATTTGTGCAACTAACTTTAAGTTTTGATATATTCTCAATATAGTCAATTCTTGGGGAATTGGACTCCCTCAGACACCAAAACCCAATAAATGCCCAGGTCTCTTATATAAAAGGCTGCAGTATTTGAGTACTTATACAAACTTTTAAAGGTTGTCAGGCCATTTCCCCTTTGTCTCTGTAGTGGTCTCCGTTTCAGGATCAGATTTTCCCTGGGAGAGTGATCTCAAAGGCATGATCAGTTGGTCAGAGATGCCAAGCACATTAAATACTAACTCTAGGAATAAGTGTTCAGTTATCAAGATTCATTATACAGTATAAAATTAACTACAAGCTGACCTCTGTTCTGATTATTTACTGATTTTTCAAAAGTAATAAAAAGCAATAAATATCATTTCAGGCATAGGGTAAACTGCTTTAGCAAGATATCAAACACATGTGATTCAAACAAAATGGAAGTTTGCCTGTGTCTGACAGAATCCTCCAGCCAGACAGAGGTCCCAGCCCCTGGGACAGGTGGCAGTACTACATGAAGCCCTCAGGGCTCCAGGTTGCTTCCTGCTGTCTTTGTCCCCAAGGTCACTCCTGGACCACAGCCAGTGAAGATGGAAGAAGATGAAGAGGACCTGGAAATCGTCACCATCACTTCCGTTTATATCCCATTGCCTAGGGTCCGTCCACAACTAGTAGACAGTATCTTTTTGCTGGCAGCCATATGGCCATCTAAAAATGTTCCAGTTCTAAAAGGAAAAAGTGAGGTGGGGTTCATGGGGGGTAATCAGAGGCGATAGGCCAAGCCTGTGGAAATCAGCTGAAAACGCAGGCATCTGATAGCACAGAGTTAGAAACCAAGTAGGTTCCCCGGGTCAAGTTTTCGTGTGTGTTTCCTGTGACCGAGTCCCACGAATCAGGGTCAGCCAGGAGTCCTTGTCTCTTGTCCCACCTGTATCATTTGCTCTGTCTCAGTCATGAAGACTGACTTCAATGCCAGTGACTGAAGGTAAGTGTCAGTGTGACTGATACGCGTTTGTTCATGTGTCTGCCAGTCTCCCCATCCCTGATGCCATACTCCACAGCAAGACTCCTTACCTTTGATCCTCTGCCTGCTATGTCCAGGGGATACTTTAACAAAAGTTACCTTCATGTTCCTTTTTTCCTATTAAGTTCCATGAACCTTTCACGCTTTTAGTTTAATACATCAATAAACTCAAGTACATTGGGACAGGGTAGAGTGTGACTTACTCTCAGGAGGGTGAAGGGCAGGATTACTTGGGCACTAGCTGGCCTTTGAACACCACCCCACCCAGTTTATTATGTTCCTTCTTGGTCTCTTATCTCCTGGTCAGGGGTTTATAAACAGGCATTAAACCTCTGACCTTGCTCATAGAATCACCCTTGGACTCTATTTCTTTTCTTTTTTGTCATTTGTGCCTTTCTATTGGTGCATTATTATTGTACATAATAGTAGGATTCATTGCTATATATTTGTTCGTGCACATAATATAACCATATATTTTGGTCATTTTTGTTTCCTAGTACTTCCTCTTTCCCTCTCTACCTCCCCCTGGTTGCCTTCCTCTATTCTACTGGTTTCCTGTCTATTTTCACGAGACTCCTCCTTTCCCCCTTCATTCGTTCTAGCTTCACATATGAGAGGAAACATACAATGCTTGACTTTCTGAATTTGGCTTATTTCAACTTAATATGGATGCTCTCAAGTTCCATCCCTTTTCCTGAAAATGGCATAATTTCATTTTAAATTTTTATTTGTTCTTTTTAGATATATATAACAGTAGAGTGTATTTTGGCATATTATACATACATGGAGTATAACTTATTCTAATTAAGATCCTATTCTTGTGGTTGTACATGATGTGGTGTTACCCGGGTCCTGTATTCAAATACAAGGATAGGAAAGTTATGTCCAATTAATTCTGCTGTCTTTCCTATTTCCCTTCCCCACCCTTCCTTTAATTATCTTTTGTCTAATCCAATGGACTTCCATTCTTCCCCTCCCTACCCTTCCTTGTTGTGGGTTAGCATCCACATATCAAGGAAAATATTGGGTCTTTGGTTTTTGGGGACTGACTTATCACTTAGCATGATATTCTCCAGTTTCATCCATTTATCACCCATTTATCATTCTTCCTCATGACTGAGTAATATTCCACTGTGTATATACCACATTTTTTAATCCATTCATCTGTTGAAGGATACTTACGTTGGTTTCATAGCTTGGCAATTATGAATTGAGCTGCTACAAACATTGATGTGACTTCATCACTGTATTATGCTGATTTTAAGTCCTTTGCATACAGACTAAGGAGTGGGATAACTGGGTTAAATGGTGGTTTCATTTCAAGTTTTTTGAGTAATCTCCATACTGCTTTCCATAGTGGTTGCACCAATTTGCAGTCCCACCAGCAATGTATGAGAGTAACTTTCTCCCTAACTCCCTGGCAACATTTATTGTTACTTGTATATTTGATAATTGTCACTCTGACTGGAGTGAGATGGAATCTCAGTGTAGTTTTAATTTGCATTTCTATAATTGCCAGAGATATTGAACATTTTTTCATATAGTTTTTGACCATTTGTATTTCTTCCATGAAATTCCTGTTCAGTTTCTTTGCCCATTTATTGATTGGGGCATTTGTTTTTATGGTGTTAAGTTTTTTGAGTTCTTCGTATATCCTGGAGATTAATGCTTTATCTGAAGTGCTGGTGGTAAAATTTTCTTCCATTCTGTGGGCTCTCAGTTCATTCTTGATTTTTTCCTTTGCAGTGAAGAAGATTTTTAGTTTGACACCATTCCTTTTATTGATTCTTGATTTTACTTCTTATGTTTGAGGAGTCTTATTGGGTAAGTCAGTTTCTAAGTCAACCTGATGGAGAGTTGGGCCTACTTTTTCTTCTAGGAAGCACAGGGTCTCTGGTCTAATGCCTATGTCCTTGAACCACTTTGAGTTGAGTTTCATGCAGGGTGAGAGACAGGGTTTCAATTTCATTTACTACATATGTGTTTGAGTCAGCTCTTTTGCTGCTGTGACTAAAAGGACCAGACCAGCACAATTATAGAGGAGAAAGAGTTATTGAGGGCTCACAGTTTTCAGATGTCTCAATCCATAGACAACTGGTTCCATTCCTCAGGGCTCCAGGTGAGACAGGAACACATGGTGGAAGACTGTGGCAAAGGGACGCAGCTTAAGTGGTGATCAGGAAGCAGAGGGAGAGAGACTCCACTGGTCAGATATAAATGTATAACCAAAGCCACGCCCAATTCCCACCTCCTCCAGGCACACCCTACCACTTCAATTACCATTCAGTGAATCCCTATCAGAGGATTAAATCACTGATTGGGTTAAGACTTACAACTCAATCATTTCTTCTGTGAACCTTCTTGCATTGTCTCACATATGAGCTTTTTGGGGACACCTCACATTCAAACTATAACAATATGGATTTCCAGATTTTCCAGCACCACTTGTTGAAGAGTCTATCTTTTCATCAATGTATGTTTATGATGCCTTTGTCTAGCACGAGATAACTGTATTTATGTGGGTATGTATCTACATCTTCTACAAAATCCCATTGTGTATACACACCACATTTTCCTTATCCAGATTCTACTTTCAGGGGAGTACTGGGGAGTAAACCCCAGCGTGCTTAACAACTGGGTCACATCCCCAGTCCCCACCTCCCCCGCCTTTTTAAAAATTTTTAAAAATTTGTTCTAATTAGTTATACATGACAGTAGAGTGCATTTATGCACTTTGATATATCACATATAAATGGGGTATAATTTCTCATTTTTCTTATTGCACACACTGTAGAATCACATCAGTCATGCAGTCTTATATGTACATGAGGTAATAATGTCTGTTTCACTCTACTACCTTTCCAACCCCTGAACCCCTTCCCCTCCCTTCACTCCCCTCTATAATACAAAGTAACTCTGTTTCTCTCTTTTCCCTCCTATTGTGCATTAGCTTCCATATATCAGAGAAAACATTCAGTCTTTGGTTTTTTGGGATTGACTTATTTCACTTAGCATGATATTCTCCAACTCCATCCACTTACCAGCAAATGCCATAATTTTATTCTTAATTCTGAGCAGTTATCCATCGAATATATTTTCTTTATGCATTCATATATTGAAAGCACCTAAGTTGGTTCCATAGTTTAGCTATTGTGAGTTGAGCTGCTAAAAACATTGATGTGACTGTGTCACTGTAGTAGTATGCTGATTTTAAGTCCTTTGGGTATAAACTGAGGAGTGGGATAGCTGGGTGGTGGTTCCATTCCAAGTTTTCTGAAGAATCTCCATACTGATTTCCATAGTGGTTTTACCAATTTTCATTCCCACCAGCAGTGTATGAATGTACCTTTTCCCCCACATCCTCATCAACATTTATTGTTGCCTGTGTTCTTGATGATTGCCATTCTGACTGGAGTGAGATGAAATCTTAAAGTAGTTTTGATTTGCATTTCTCTTTATCAATTTCAAGAATCAAATACAACACAACACAATAATACTGGGTGACTTTAACACACCTCTTTTACTACTGGGCAGATCTTCCAAACAAAAACAAAAGAAAGGAACTATAGAACTAAATAATATAATCAATAATTTAGACTTAACAGACATATATAGAATATTTCATCCATGAGTGAACAATCACACTTTCTTCTTGGCAGCATACTGATCCTTCTCTAAAACAAACCATATCTTATGCCACAAAACAACTCTAAATAAATACCAAAAAAACTCAACCAAACAGACAAAAAAATGGAGATGTTATCTGCATTCTATCATACCATAATGGAATGAAATTAGAAATCAATGATAAAATAAAAAATAAAAGCTACTGTAACATCTGGAGAGTAAATAGTACACTTTTGAAGGATGAATGGATAGAAGAAGAAATCAAGGATGAAGTTAAAAAATACTTAGAAGTAAATGAGTATACTGATATAACATATCAAAATCTCTGGGACACTATGAAGGCAGTACTAAGAGGAAAGTTCATTGCACTGAGCTCATTTTTTTAAAAAAAAAGTCAACATATAAATGACCTAACATTACATGTTAACGTTCTAGAAAAAGAAGAACAAATCAACACCAAAAGAGTAATAATTGAAATCAATAAAATTGAAAGCAAAGAAACAATTGAAAAAAATTGATAAAACAACAAGTTGGTTCTTTGAAAAAGTAAATAAATAGATAAAGCCCTAGCTATGCTAATGAAGAGAAAAAGAGAGAAAACTCAAATAACTAAGATACATGATGAAAAAGGAAATATCACAGTAGATAGGAATAAAATACAGAATATAATTAGAAACTATTTTAAAGATTTATACTCCAATAAAATAGAAAATATTGAAGACATTGAGAAATTTCTAGAGACATATGACCTAAACAAACTGAATCAGGAAGTCATATATGATTTAAATAGATCAATTTTAAGTAATGAAATAGAAAACACCATCAAAAGTCTACCAATCAAGGAAAGCCCAGGACCAGATAGATTCTCAGCCAAGTTCTACAATATCTTCAAAGCAGAATTAACACCAATACTCCTCAAAGTATTCCATGAAATATAAAAGGAGGGAACCCTTCCAAACTCATTCTATGAGGCTAATTTCACTCTGATACCAAAACCAGACAGACACATCAGGGAAAGAAAACTTCAGACCAATATCCTTGGTGAACACAGGTGCAGGAATTCTTGATAAAATTCTGACAAATCATACAAAAACATAGTAAAAAGAGTGCACCATGTTCAAGTGGGGTTCATCCCAGGGATGCAGGGTTGGTTCAACTTATGGAAATCAATAAATGTAATTTATCAATATATCAATAGATTTAAAAAAGAATCTTATGATAATCTCGATAGATGCAGAGAAAGCATTTGATAAAATACAGCATCCCTTCATGTTCAAAACACTGGAAAAACTAGGGGTAGTAGGAACATACATCAACATTGTAAAAGCTATATATTCTAAACCCAAGGCCAGCATAATTCTAAATACTTTTCAATTTGAAAGTATTCCCTCTAAAAACTGGTACAAGACAAGGATGCCCTTTTTCACCAATTTTATTCAACATCATCCTTGAAACTACCCAGAGCAATAGAGCAATTAGACAGAAGAAAGAAATTAAAGGGATACATGGGCTGGGGTATGGTTCAGAGGTAGAGTGCTCTGCTAGTACACGTGAAGCCCTGGGTTTGATCCTCAGCACCACATAAAAATAAAATAAAGGTATTGTGTTCACCTACAACTAAACAATAAATATTAAAAAAAAGAAATTAAAGAAATACAACTAGGGGCTGGGGAGATAGCTCAGTTGGTAGAGTGCTGGCCTTGCAAGCACTAAGGCCCTGAGTTTAATCCCCAGCACCGCAAAAAAAAAAAAAAAAAAAAAAAAAAAAAAAATACAAATAGATAAAGAAGAACTCAAACTCTCACTATTTGCCAATGACATGATTCTATATTTAGAAGATCCAAAAAGTTTCACCAGAAATCTTCTAGAACTAGCAAATGAATTCAGCAAAGTAGCAGGATATAAAATCAACACCTGCAAATCAAACTCATTCCTATACATCAGTGATGAATCTACTGAAAGAGAAATTAGGAAAACTACCCCATTCACAATAGCCTCAAGGAAAAAAAACAAAAACAAAACAAACAAACAAACAAAATACTTGGGAATCAATCTAACAAAAGAGGTGAAAGATCTCTACAATGAAAACTACAGAACTCTTTAAAGAATTTGAAAAAGATCTTAGAAGATGGAAAGATCTCCCATGCTCCTGGAAAGTCAGAATAATATAGCCAAAATGACCATTATGCAGAAAAAGCATTATGCAGATTTAATGCAATTCCTATTAGAATCCCAATGACATTCTTCATAGAACTAGAAAAAGCAATCATGACATTGATTTGGAAAAACATTAGATCCAGAATAACCAAAACAATGCTTAGCAAGAAAAGTGAAGCAGGAGGCATCACAATACCAGACCTTAAACTATACTACAGAGCTATAGTAACAAAAACAGTATGGTGTTGGCACCAAAACAGACACATAGACCAACAGTGCAGAATAGAAGACATAGAGACAAACCCACACAAATACAGTTATTTCATAATAGACAAAGGTGCCAAAAACATTCACTGGAGGAAAGATAGCCTATTCAACAATTGGTTCTGGAAAAAATGGAAAGTCACATGTAACAAAATAAAATTAAATCTCTATCCTTCACCCTGCACGAAACTCAATCCAAGACTTAGGCACTAGAACAGAGACCCTGTGCCAACTAGAAGAAAAAGTAGGCCCCAATATTCACCATCTTGGCCTAGGGTGTGACTTCCTTAACAAGACCCCTAAAACACAAGAAGTAAAATCAAGAATCAATAAATGGGATGGATTCAAACTAAAAAGCTTCTTCTCAGCAAAAGAAACAATGAATAATGTGAAGAGAGAGCATACAGATTGGGAGAAAATCTTTACAGCATGCATCTCATATAAAACATTAAATCTCTAGGATATATAAAGAACTCAAAAAACTTAACACCAAAAATACAAGTAGCCCAATCAATGGGCTAAGGAACTGAACAGGCACTTCACAGAAGAAGAAATACAATTGTTCAACAAACATATGGAAAAATGTTCAACATCCCTTTCTGTTTTTGTGAGACAGGGTCTCACTAGGTTGCTGAGACTGGCTTTGAACTTGTGATGGATTACTTAACAACTGTGTGCCTTCACCTTTAAAAAGTCAGCGAGTACTAAATCTAACTGAACCTTGAAGAGTCTGAATGGAAGTCACAAAGGGAGAAGCACTCCTCGCCTTCTTGCAATGAGGCACTTGGAAGACTCATTTAGATATCTCTACGCAGGCAGGTATCTAAAGGTCATGAGTACGTGTTTGCCTGCCTACTGTAGTGGATATCTGGTTAAATGATTGCTAGAATCGAGGTTGATTCAACAGATATTTCTATGATGTGACAGATCCTAGATTGGCAAATGAGACACGGTGGTGAGCAAAAACAGATAATTCCCTGTTCTCCTTTGAGGGTGCATGAATAAGCCTCGAGGACAGGAGTTCTGAGATCCAGGATTAGTCCATTTTTCTAAAGTTCCTCTGAGAGAGCACCTGTTGCCTCCAAGATACTCACAGCTGAGAATCTAGTCTAGATTGTCCATTTTACTTACTAGTCCCAATTATACCATAATGTTGATCTTTACACTGTCACTTTCTGGGGATGGAGGAGGGTATTTCCCTGGTGATGTAGATATCTATGTGAAAAAATCCTCACCCAAATGTCTTACGTGATTTTAAAACTAGTTAGAGTCAGGGGGCCAGTCATGAAGCAATCGTTTTCCCTTTTCCAATTTATATATGACACACCAGTCTTATTGAAAATAGTGTTATTGAAGGACAATTGATTGTCAACAAACTGACAGAGTTAATAATGCACAATTTGATAAGTTCTCAGGAGAAAATAGAGCAATAAAGAGAGAGCAACAAAAAACCTAGAAGAAGAAAAAACCTAGTAGAAGAAAGAAATAATAAAAATTAGAGTAGCAAACAGTGCAACTGAAAATAGAAAGTGGTGGAGAAAATCAACAAAGTCCATAGCTGGCTCTTTGAAAAGATCAATAATTTTGATAGACCTCTAGCTGGAATAATCAAGAAAAAGAGAGAAGACACAAATTACTAATACCATAAATGAATCGAAGGATCACCTCTATCGATTCCATGGTCATAGGAATAATAAAGATATATTATGAACAGGTCTATGTCCATAAATTTGATATCTTGGATGAAATAGAACAACCTTTCAATGATGTCATTTGTCTTAATTTACAAGGAAAACTAGATAATATGAACTGGTTCATTTTTTTAAAGAAATTGAATCAATAATTATTAACTGCTGAAACAGGAAGCACCAAGCTGAGATGTTTTCACTGGTGAATTCTAAAAAATGTTTAAAGAAAATATACCCATTCTCTACACTCTCTTCCAAAAAATAGGAACAGAGGGGACTTTTTCTAACTTACTCTATGGTGCTAACATTACACTGATACCAATAATAGAAGAAGACATAAGAAAGGGAAACACAAGACCAATATCTTTCATGGATATAGATGCAAAAATCTTCAATAAAGTATTAACAGGCCTAATGCAACAATATATGCAAAAAGTTATTTATCATGACCAAGTGAAATTTCTCCTAAATAAGCAAGACCACAACATTTGAAAATCAATTAATGAATATACACATATATAACATACTACTATACACGCATATATAATATGTACATATACACATCACTATATACATGTCCATGTTACATCATGTGACATGTGAAAAATATTTGGAAGTGACTAGAATCAAAACAAGAATAGAAGTGGATAAAACAGAAAAGCAGGCTGGTGGGTGGGTGCCACTGGAGGACTGGCATCAGTGTTTGGTGTGTTTTGCCATATTGTTCAGATAAAAAGGGCTGCAGCAGGAACTCCTTACAGTTCCTGTGACTAAGCGCTAAGGCTCTTTTGACTTTGCCCTGGTTTGGTGGGGCCAGTGTGGCTGTAGCTGGTAAGAAGAGATTTATTCATTCATTGCCCCACCAGCACCTACTGAACAACACTCAAACTCTCTTCCAGGTGCTGGAGATACAGCAGAGAAGGAGACAAAGCCCCAGCTTTTGTGAAACATTCTCTCTGGTTGGAGGCAGCTATTAAAAAATGATCAGTCAGGCATGGTGGCTCACACCTGTAATCCCAGAGGTTTGGAAGTCTGAGGCAGGTGGATCGTGAGTTCAAAGCCAGTCTCAGCGATTTAGGGAGGTCCTCAGCAACTCAGCCAGACCCTGTCTCAAAATGAAAAATAAAAAGGGCTGGGGATATGGCTCAGTGCTTAAGCACCCCTGGGTTCAATACCTGGTACCAAAAGCAGACGAACAAACAAAAAACTATCAGAGAGTCCTAAGCACTATTGAGAAAAAAATAGAGTAATGTGAGAGATACTGACTGGTGGTCCCCTTGAGGTTTGGTGGCTTAGGAGGGTTTCCCTGAACAGGAACAGTAATTTGTATCTGAATGCTAAGAAGGAGCCTGAAAGGCCAATCACAGTTGAAGGAAGAGGGAAGAATTCCTCATGGAAGAATTAGATAGTGTGAAGACCTAAAACAGGAGGAATCTTGGCATGGTCACATGACAAGGCAGAGAGGGTAAAGGTGTGGGAGGTCCAGGGTAAAGTTCAGGGGCTGGCGGGCAGAGATCAGTGTGGCAAGGGATTTTTCAAATCAGGGTAAGCATATTGATTTCTCACTTAATTACCCTTTGATCAACCTCTCCCCCTCCCTCCCTCTCCCCTGCTCTGCCAGCTTCTAGTAGCCCCCGTTATGCTCTTGATTTCTATGAGATCAACCTTTTTTAGACTCCATGTATGAGTAAGAACATGTAGTATTTGTCTGAATTTGAGTTTTATTCTGTTTGATTAGAGAAAACTCAAGTTTTGCTTTTTTAAAAAAATCTGAGTGACATAATCTTTTTTTTTTTTTTTTTTTCCCCCATTAATCTTCCCTGTCTTCTTTGAAGACCGTGGATTATAGGTGGAAGAGAGGAAGTAAGGGAGACTGGTTAGGAGGTCCTCATAGTGGACAGGCTGGTAGATGACAGTGGCTTAGATCAGTGATGATAGAGACCAAGGAGAGCAGATGGATTTAAAATAGAGTCATTGAAATAAGCTGGTTAATGAGAAAAGAGAAATAAAACATGATCGAAATGATGATTATATATTTTGAGAGTTGACTCTGTGCTGGGCACATGGTAACTCGGTCTGCATAACCACACCCTGAGGTGGGCACTACTAGAATCACATTTTACAAATGCAGAAACTGAACAGTAAACTAAACTTTAACAACTAATTAAAATCGAATCATGTTTCAATCTTGGCTTCTGCTATTTGTCAAAATGGGAAAAAAAAAAAACGAAGGAAGAACAGGTTTGGGTGGAAAATAAATACTTTTCTTTGGACGTGTTAAGTTTGATGTGTTTGTTAGATATAATAGCTATCCGAGTGGACGTGTTGAGCAGATAAGTGAACATTATTGTTTGGTGTTTGGGGAAGCAGTTATCACCTAAGAAGAGGATGCATACAGGAATAAAGTCATTCCAAGGAATCTTGGATATGCCAAAGCCTGGAAGTCTGTCCTGGGCAAGTTATGACTTTAACATGGACCAAACGCATTTCTGTCTTTCCACAGTATCATAATTTATTGAGTAACAACAAATTCACAAGTGACATCACTTTCATCAGTTGCTATTCAGTGAGTATTGTGGGTCACCTGGTAGTCACAAACTAAGCAATCTCAAGTTCTCTTATTCCAATCTTAACCACTGCTATGCATAATACTCAAGTCACACAATCACACTTTGCATGTATTTGTGTGTGTGTATATATATATATATATTTTTTTTTTCTTTTTTTTTTTTTTTTTTTTTTTACAGAAAGGCTGAGAAAGAGTCACTGTAGGTGTCAGATAGGATTATAAACCAGCTGAAGAACCTGTTCAGGTTTAGAACTGCCAGAGCATGGAATTTTTCTAGACCAGAATCTGGACTGCAGGCAGTTTCTAAGTAGGCCACATCAAGCAGGGAGATAGAGCTGAGCTAAAACCTGGGACAGAGTTGGGAGTTCATTGCCTGCTGACCTTGTGACTGGTTATGGTGACACACCCAGAACCTATATCAGATTGGGTTGGTTGGACTGCCCTGTCCAATCTTGGTGTGCTCCTCTTTTCATGGGTCTCAGGTGAGGAAGTTGCTTCATTCCAAGATCTGATATGTTTAATAAGCTTATGGGCCTGGTTTTTCTCATATGGGGTTGACACACCCTTGTATCCATGTGCTTCTGATTCAATTCAGTAATTCACAGGTGTCATTATTATTAGTACAATTGATTTATTTATCAGTTTGTGCCTTATGGTTGTACTAGGCAGATGGTAGTTGTTTACTTGTACAAACAAGGGGTAGAGTCATTCTGCCTCAGCACTTTGAAATGAAGTAATCAAGGCAAACTACTGCTTTGTAAAATGTAGGGACTCAGGTTAGGCACAGTCTGAAAACTAGCCCTTCTATTCATCATGGCATAACTCAGAGCACGGTACAACCTGCTTGCCATAAAGTCAAAAAGAGGAGAAAAAGCAAACCAGAGTCCTGAAATGAAGAGCAGCCAAATGGAAAATAAGGAGGGAGATCTTCACAGGTGTTGACAGAATGGAGATTCCTGCCCCTGGTGACTAACATGCTTTATAGTGCATGGTTTGAGTATGAGAAGTTAGGGACAGAGGGACAGGAATAGTGGTTGGGGCTATGCAGAGGTTAGAAATAGTTCCCAGAAGCCGACAGCTGAAAGGTTAAGTCCTGGAAAATATGTTCTCAGGTTGAAAACATAGCAAGGAAGCAGACAGTTTTTAGCAAATCTAGGCAAGTACATACTATAACTGGTCAGGCAAGAAAAGTCCAGGAGCCTGCAAACATGTTGCAACAAAGATTCTAAGAACTTTTCCTTCTTAAGGTTTAGGAGATTAAAAAAAAAAAAAAAAAAATCTGGCATCACGAAGGACGTAAGAGAGCAGATTTCGGAGAAGGAGGGAGGAACAGGTGAGTCAAATTTGTGGAGCAGGTAAGACCAGAGAAAGGACAGTTGGAGTTGTCAGCATGGAAGTCCCCTGCTTAGGGGCCAGATGCTGCACTGGGGGAACAGGGGCTGTAGAGATGGCAGCTGAGAACTCTTTCAGAAGGGAGCTGCAGCTGTGTTCAGATTTGCCTTGTTTTTCTTTTAAGGTACACTTGGTTTCCTGCTAAGGCCATGGTTCTAAACCAAGCCATTTTCTACAAGTAAAATGTCTCAGCAATCATGTAAATGGGTGTAGCCTGGCTCTGATTTTAAAAATGACCACGGGTAATACCTCATCCAGTGGGCACTGATGTCGTGTTTAGTTGTCCAATATTGTCAACAATGTTCCAGAGGAGGTGTTTTATTTACATTTTTCAAAAATTCTTGTATGTCTTTTAAACAAGTTCATAAAAGTAGAACATTTAGGTGGAAGGGCATGTTCATTTATATACTGATAAATATGACCCAATTTCCCTGCCAAGAATCCCTGCTACCTGTGCACTAGGACATCTGTTCCCTTGCTCGCTGATTCCGGGCTTGTGACCATTTGCCAGTTGAACAGGTGAAAAATTGAATGCCTTGATCTCAATTTTTTTTGTTATCTATTTTTAATCACATTATTTTAGAGCACAACAGTGATGTTGTAACTTTTTTAAAAAGCTGCATGCTTTTCTTTTTTTCTAAAATCATGTCTCTCATCCAGATTTTTTTTCTATAGGGTAGTTGATTCTTATCAATTCACACATGCTAACACATTAAGGGAAGGGGGCGTCGGTATAGCAGTTTACATTGTTAGGATTTCTCCCACTTTTCCCCTTGTCTTCTGATTTTGAGTATAGCATTTTTATCATGTAGAAATATTTGTTTTTAAAATGTAGTCAGAATTCTCAATTTGTTTCCCCAATGGTTCATAGCTTTGTGTCATGCTTAGAAATAATATCCCTATTCCAATAATATAATATATTTCTCTACATTTTCTTGGAATTCTTTTCTGCTTGAATAGTTTTGACCATATGATGCTTATTTTGCTATGAGAAAGAAGTAGACAGAGATCTAACTTCATTTTTCCCCGTGTGGCTATCCCATTTGCTAACTAATCTACCTTCCTACTGAACTGAAATGCAGCCTTTATTAGAAAGTAAAATTCTCTATTGCCTATTGTCTGTCTATCTATCTATCTATCTATCTATCTATCTATCTATCTATCTATCTACCAAATTAAGATTATTTGGGCCCTTTCATGGTTCTATTGATCTACGTTTTTGAAATTTCAGAAGCTTAAATATTACCTTCAATAGATTTCAGCCTGAGTCCCCCTACTCCCTACCTTTTCTTTATTTCACATTTTCCTGGCTATTCTTTTATTTTTGATTTTCATTGTAAATGTGGGAATCATCCAGTCTAGTCAATTATGATAAAAATCCTATCAAACTTGCTCCTTTCAGTCTTCCACATCCCAGAGGTGAGAAGACTATCCTTCTGACTTCCCAGGCTAAAAACTTGTGATCATCCTTGTTTCCTTTATTTCTCACACTTCAAATGTACCTCATCAAATCTAGTTGAGTCTACCTTCAAAATATATCCCCAGTCCAGCCACTTCTCACAGTCTCCACAGCTGACACTTTCACAACTCACCTCTGGTCTCTCATCTGGATTGTTGCAAAATCCAGGTCTCCTGCTTCTGTGGTTGCCCTGTGAACATTCATGCACATCTCTGCCGAGTAGTTCTTAGAAACGAAATCAGATAATGCCATACATTGCTTAGACAGCTGCCTACTGGCCTGTCTTCTTTTACTAAAAGTCACAGTCCTGAAGGGCCCCCATAGCCTTTTGCAATCTCTCTGATCCTGGCCATGCTCTCACCCATTTTCAGTCTCCTGTAGTCATGCTGCCCTCTTCCAGTGTGCCAGGCTCACACCTGACTCGGGGCCTTTGCACCTGCTGTCTGCTGTGCCTGCACCACCCCAAGACATCTGTATGACTTGCTGCCTGCTCTCCTTTGGCTCTTTGCTCAGAAAGTATGTCTCAGAGAGGATTTCCACAGTCCTCCTGTGTAAACCTCAACTCCTCCCCTTCCTGCTTCATTTTTCCTGTAGAGCAGGAATTCCCACTCGGTACCACTTATTCTGATCCTTCTCTCTTTCTCTGCTCCTCCCGAGTGAGTAAGCTCCATGAGGGCAGAGTTTCTGGTTCACTGCTATATTGTCAATAATTAGCATATAGTAAAACCAGGGAATATTTATTGCTTGAGTCAGTGGATTTAAAAAAAGAAAGAAAACGTGCACTCCGAGAAGCATGGGGGTGGTGGTGGGGGGAACATTTAGAACAATCTGAAAGAGACACTAAGGTAAGTATGTCAAATATTTAAAAAGATAATTAAAGGATTAGATTTCTTAAGGTAAAATGGAATAGTTTACACATAACAAAATAACCTTTATATTTACAACAGCACCAGAACAATTTCTAAATATATAAATGTAATCTTCATAATTATAATGATAATATCTAATGATTGTGGTTCTTATTGATTACTGGCAAGCTTTGACACATTATGAATGCATTTTTGAGACTAGTTTAACCTGGGAAAAGTGAGATGGGAAACTGAGGCACAGGAGTGAAGGGTCTTGCTCCCAAATTATTCATCAATTGAGTGGTGAAGACAGGTTTCTAACCCAGCAGTCAGTTTTCTGGCCACTATGCTGTTCCAACTCTCTATAGATACTTTTATTTTCCAACTATACTAGGTTTTCTCTGGCCATGCCCCTCGTTGGGGCTTATTTTTCTTATCTATAAAGTAAGGGCATGGGGTTAAGTTACATGGTGTGCTTAATTTTGTAAAGGAAATGGTGTTTACAAGGTCTGTCAGTAGCCGCCCTGCCAACTCCTGGATAATGTCATCTGTGTAGTTTTAAAAAAAAAAAAAAAAAAACAAAGTAGAAGTTGATCTGGGGAATCTCAAAGACTATTTAGTGGAAACCCATAAAGCACCATTATTCTCTGGGGAAAAAAAAAAAAAAAAAAAAAAAAAAAAAAAAAAAAAAAAAGCATTTTCCCAAAGATAGGCAACAAACAGAACGGCATCCAGTTCAGAGATTGACAGCTCAGGTGTAAATCAGTTGAAGTTCGGATTTGAGCCCTAGAGCTTCTGGGATGCGATGGGTTGCGATCGCCCCCATGTGGTGATAATTTGCAACTACAGAGGTAAAACTTGGTTAGCAGCTGGGAGAACCAACTACACAGTAAGTATGCTTTTTTCCTTCCAACCACTGTGTCCCCAGACATATGAACACTGACAAGACCCTGGTTCTGCTGTTTGTTTGTGGAAAACATTCATTGTTTAAACTGATAAGGATACAGGATAAGGTAAAAAATTCCTTAGAAAGCACAGCATTCCTAGTCCTTTGTGATCTGGGGCTGCTTATCTTCCTGTCCTAAGGGCATCACTCCTTCCTGTACACTCTAGGTGTGCTCATCCTTTGGGCTTCTGCATGTATGATCTCATGGTCTGGAATGCCTTTTGCCTCCTTTTATATTTGAAGAAATCTCCATAAGCTTTGAAAACCCATCTAAAATCTTTTGTGTGACCCTGTGTCTGCACTACCAAGAGTCTGAGTTATTTTGGAGAGAAATACAATACTTCCTTTGGCTTTGCACGTGTAGGGTTTGAAAATTAAAAATCCCAGGAATGAGTATGCCAATAGAAATGTGTACTAGGAAGCTGGAACCCCTTGCTTTCAAATATTCTAAATTACATTTTATCCCAAAAGTTCTAAACAACTGAAAACAACAAGTTTGTTCACACTTATTTCCAAATTGATTACTGAAACATCCTCTGAAATGGCTTCCTTGTTTCTGTTCTTTTCTCCTATGATTATTCAATCATAGAATAGGGTATTCAAAAACCAGTATCAATAGGCCACTACTTTACATGAAAACTCTGACAGCTATTCATCACTTGCCAGAATGACCTTCAAATATTTTGATTGTGTACTTCTATTGGTAAGATACTTTTCAGCATGCATTCACAATATAGGTTTATTTAGGTAACTGTATTTCCATATATTATATATGTTAAACATATACAAAAACAATTAAAAGATAAAAATAGAACAATATTTAAATAATTTTATTAATAGTCTAAAAATCCTTATTGTATGAATGGTCATTTTTTTGGTGAAAGCAAAGTGATTGGATGCATTTCATATTTTTGAAGCTTGTGGTTCAGCACTGTGTCCTATTTTCAGTTTATTTGCATACTCATTTTAATGGCTGTTGTGTCAATGGATCATTATCAAAAACTTTCTCAGCATTCCTTTGGGGAGTCTTGTACAACTCTTGGTGCAAATGTCAATCCACTTTGGAAACTACTACTTAAAGAACAGAGTCCAAACCCTTAAATGTCTTCAAAGGTTGGCCCCACCAACCTTCCACACTGTCTCTGAACACCGTTGCTTTTATTCCTGACATACTTGATCTCGGGCCTATGGGATAATTTGTGGGTCCATGGAAGCCCCATGTTCTTCCCCATTTCTATCCTCAGCAGATACATGGAAAGATGCATGGAGTGTCCTCCAAACTGTGTCTGCTATGAATTTCTAGACAAGTTTCAAAAGTATGACTATAAAAGCCATTTGTCCTTGAAGTTTTCCAAATCTTACCCCTGATCCCTAGAACAATTGTTTCCTCAGTTGGTGCTTATCATGGAAGGATTTTATTTCATTGTCAAATCTGAAGGTAAGTTTTGCTGGATATAAGATTCTTGGTTGACATCCATTTTCTTTCAGAGCTTGAAAAATGCTGTTCCAGTCCCTTCTAGATTTTAGGGTCTGGGTTGAGAAATTGCTAATATCTGTATTGGTTTCCCCCTGAATATAATTTGATTATTTTCTCTCGCAGTCTTTAAAATTCTATCTTTATTTTGTATGTTAGGTATTTTCATTATAATGTGACTTGGTGTGAGTCTGTTGTAATTTTGTACATTTGGTATCCTATAAGCCTCTTGTATTTGATTTTCCATTTCATTCTTCAGATTTGAGAAATTTTCTGATTTTTTTTATTGAATAGATTATTCATTCCTTTGGTTTGTTTCTCTGTGCCTTCTTCAGTCCCAATAATTCTTAAATTTGCTCTTTTCATGATATCCCATAATTCTTGGAGATTCTGTTCATGATTTCTTACCATCTTCTCTGTTTGGTCAATTTTGTTTTCAAGATTAAATATTTTGTCTTCAATGTCTGAAGTTCTGTCTTCCAGGTGTTCTATCCTATTGCTTATGCTTTCTATGGAGTTTTTAATTTGGTTTATTGTTTCCTTCATTTCAAAAATTTCTGGTTTTTTTTTCAGAATCTCTCTTTATTGAAATGATCCTTTACTTCCCTCATTTGCTTTTTTAACTGTTGATTGGTGTGATCATTCAATGCCTGCATTTGCTCTCTCATCTTATCATTTGCTTCCCTGATCATTTTAATTATGTACATTCTGAATTCCCTTTCAGACATTTCTTCTGCCATACTGTCATTGGATTTTATTGATGTAGCATCTAGGTTTGTTTGGGATACTTTCTTCCCTTGTTTTCTCATATTGCTCAGGTATCTACCCCTCTAGGGGTGCAAATCTGAGGTATTGCAGTTTCCACCTTATAAACTTTAGTGTCCCTGCAGGTTTCCAATAACTCACTTCCTGGTCTTCAGTAGCCTGAAGTCTTGGAGGAACTTGACGATGCAGTGACCCAAAAAAGATGCTGCCTCTCTAGGGATGGTGGCCTCCAGGGTATATTCCCTGCTAGTGAGCAGAGGTGCCTCCACATGTTGACAGATGGTCAACCACAGGGGCACTAGGCAGTGGGCTGGGGCCCGGCTGGTCTGGGCCTGGATCTCTGTTCCTGCCTCTCCCGTGCAGAAGTCTCGCCCAGTGGCTCTGCACTGGGCTGGGCTGTCTGGGCCTGCCTTCAGTGCTTAGATAACTCAGATAACATCATCCTTTCTTTTTTTTTTTTTTTTTTTAACTGGGGATTGAACCCCCCCTGGCTTAGATGACATCTTTACCTTCCTTTCAACTGTATTTTTCTAAGTGTATTATGGATTTTTGGTATATTTGTCTCAATTTCCTACTGGTCTTGAGGAAAGAAACTGTACCTCCTTGACAACCTTCCTAGTTCATGGTAGGAGTGCAAAACAATATTTGTGGAGTGAATAAGTGAATGCCAGTGTGCCACAACTGAGTCTCCCTCACAGTGCCACCAGGAATAAGCCCCTCTCACCCCCACTCACTACAGGGGCAGGTTCTAGTTGAGGCTGTGATGTCCTGTGTCTGGATACCTGTTTTGCTCTTCCTTTGCAGAAGCCTTCTTTTTAATGGTCCCAGTCACTGAGGACCCTCAGTTCACTCTGCTATTGTCTACCCTATGACTTTAAAGTGGAAAGGAGGGAAATATTCCACTGACAGTTTTGGATATTTAATATTTTTGTTATTATTCTCTAACATCTGATCTTACTTGATTTCCCCGGGATGGAAAGGGGTGTGGGCCATTCAATAACTTAAGTCAGAGATCAAGATTCTAACAATTAACAAATTGCACCCTGGATCGAATGGTCTCTTGTCAACTCAGTATCCCTAGCTATAAGGACTCTAAGATGCCATGGACTCCATTTCTCAGGATACCCTTTCCATAGGGTTTAGAGTTACAACTTGCCAATAAGCAGCATTAGGAGGAGATTTGGGAAGAAGAGCAGGTGAGGTCCCTGTTCTCAGTCAGCTGCAGCCCTAAGCAAGGGCAGACACAGAATTCTCAGAGGGTTCCCTGCAACTCTTAAAAATATTTGCTTTGCTGCTATATACTGGCACCACTAGTGGGAACTTCCCAGAGTTCTTCTCAGTTTGTC
This sequence comes from Sciurus vulgaris, assembly GCF_902686455.1. Taxonomy (NCBI): domain Eukaryota; kingdom Metazoa; phylum Chordata; class Mammalia; order Rodentia; family Sciuridae; genus Sciurus; species Sciurus vulgaris. Next base: position 48,502,372 of record NC_136461.1, read on the forward strand.
AGCTCATGGTGAGCTCTTTAGAACCCATGTCCATTCCCAGACTATGTTCAGTGTCGGCTTCCCTGACATTTGCTCCCCCAGCCTTTCCAGGGACATGTAAGCCATTTACACCTGGAATATACATGGAGTTTTTCTGTTGTACTAACCAAGCTCTGCCACCCCTTGTGGTAGTGAAGTTTATAGAATGAACTTGATACTTGGGCTATTCACCAACTGTAGCTGGTATCTAAATCCACCCAAACGTAGTGGTTTAAAACAATAGTCATTTCACTGTTCCCAGGACTTTGGGTAGAGCTCAGCAAGAGTGCTCATCTCACTTGATGTACAACCTTGGGACTCACCTGAGGTGGGGAGATCCAAGCAGGTCTCCTTGGATACCTGAAGCCTTGGTGCTGGCTGGCTGCTGCCACTCCTCAGTTCTCCTCCAACTGCCTCTCTGTTCACATGGCTGTCCACCATTGAGGTGTCCAGCTGGAGTGTCTCCCCTCTGCATCTGGTTTCCTACGGGTCAAAAGTGAAAGCTGAGAGGCTTCCTAACATGGGAGCCTGTACTGGCACAGCATCGCTGCCACATTCTGTTGCTCAAAGCAAGTGACCAGCCCAAACTGCAGGAGGAAGCTGGATTCCTTTTCTTGAAGGAGGGAATGGAACCATCACTTTGTGAGGAGTCCAGGAGCGACTGTGGTGGCCGCTTTTGAAAATGATCGCCACAAACAAGAAAACTAGGGTATGGAGAGGCTAAGTCGCTTGTCCAGCTGCTAAGTAGCAGGGTCAACAGCTGACCCTGTTCAATTCAGTTGCCACAGGTGAGTTCCTTCCACCACACTCTCTTGCTTTGCCACTTCTTCTTTGTTTATGCTCATGTTTCCCTGACTACAAGTTTGTGTGTCGAGCTTCTGCATGGCTTCCTAGGCCTAGGAAAATGCCATCTTTCCTATTAGGTAAGCTCAAAATGAATAGTCCTCCAACTCAATCTTCTGAAGCATTTCTCTTAAGGCTCTTAACGTGAAAATAAAGCAAAAACGTGAAAACCAAATCAAACCCAAATATAACAAGACAATTAAAGTAGAACCTTCTTTGAGTGTCTAAGTATCTTTTGCTCCTTATCTTTCACATCTGACTATAAGAACCCTACTGGGCTTTGGTCATCTTTATGTCTCTATCTCTCAGATCACATAGTGAAAGATCTAGGGCATGGTAGTCAATTAACAAATACTTAATGAATAATCATATGAACTAGCCTGGCTTGGCCCTGAAAAAAAACTATTCAGCACAAGGAAATGTAAATTCATTAAAAGGAAGTTCCCAGAGTCTCAGTCATATCTTGTTATCAAGAACCCTCCTGGTTTTTCCCCTGACCTTGTTTTTTCCCATTCCATGTCCAGCTAAGTTGGATCCTTTTGCTTACTATCAGAGCTTTGGCTCAGCCTTTAAGTGTTGATTCTGACACTCTTGATTTTGACCCTTCTTTCCCTCTGAGAAACACTCTGAATTGAATTTCCTTCTCTGCTTTACTTTTCTGCTATCTAAACTATGGCTTTGTTCACTGTATTATAATCACTATAAAAATAGGGACACTGTCTGTTTTGCTCACCATTGATTATCCAATACAATGTTCAGTAAATAGTATATGGTGTGAATTGAACTGACACTTTAAACCAGGATCACTCTGGTCCCCAATGAATCTGTGACTCAGATGTACTGACAGCTGATAGTAGTGACGTACTGACAGAAATAATGAATGTAATGAAATTCTGTGGGGCAGGAGCATGAAGACAAGCTTTCTCAGAAGGCCTCTCATGAGCCAATAAACTGAGTAATCCTGAAGGAAGCATGCCTTACCATCACCATAATGAACCCTGTGTCAGAGGGACAAACCTATTGCCAACTCTCTGTGCATATGGTGCTTCCCCCCCCAAACTTCCCTGGAGCTCCTTTGCTTATTTAACTTTTCTTAATAACCAGCAGATGGCTTCTGTCTGGGTAATCATCAGCTGGTGCTTAGCAATGGCAAATTCAAGAGGAGGCATGGGACTTGTTAGGGGTGGGGAATCCAGATGCCAACATGCAGAATGCCAGGTAAAGTTACCAGGCATAGTCTAACGGGTGTTGGAGGCAGTGAGGACAGCTGAGAGAGGTATTAGGAAGATCCTTCTTGAAGCGGGGGAGACTGCTGCTCTGCGACTCAGGCAGAACCAGAGAAGGCAATGATAGTGGGAATCAAATGCAGTTCTAGACTGGAGACAGGTCATTTTCTGAGTCCTCAGTATCTTGCAAGATGTATTAGGAATATAGATTATATATATATATATATATATATATATATATATATATAATACCAAATATAAACTGAAACCTACCCTTCCCTCATATATTCATTCACCCAGTAAATTTGCTGAGCCATGACAGTATATCAGGATGTATCCAATGCACAGAGGCACTTGGAATATAATAGTGAACATGACATGGTCCTTTCTGCTTTAAAAAAGTATTTATGTGTTAACTTACATTTTATTTTATTTAAAATTTGTATTAATATTATTTTGATGGATAAATCATAATTGTATTCTTTTATTGGGTGTAGGTGATATTTTGATACATGTAAACAACATGGCATTTCATAGAAATGATTAAGTGCATTCATGCAGTAGAATAAGCAAACAAATGTTCACCTAGGGAGAGGTTCAGGTAGACAGTGAACACAGCATGGAAAGATATTCAGCACCTTGAGGACAGTGAAACTCAAAGTTTGTGCAGTCAGAGGGTCGAGAGGAATGAGTGTAGGTTTATAGAAAACCTAAAAGGTCTAGGCACAGCGCTCCTGTAGCCTGCTCAGCTGTCCTTCCTGGTGTGAGAGTACAGGTGAGATAAAAGGTCATAGGTGAAGAAGGTCAAACCATTCATGACTGTCAGAGTCCAGGTTGGTTCTTCAGGTGTAAGCTCACCAAGCCCTTAGCACCTGTCCAGATGGGGCTTGTGGTCTGGAAACGAGTGTGGGAAGCATCCATCATGCACTCAAGAGATGTTTTTTGAGACCTCCCTCCTCTGTGCAAGACATTGTTTTAAGCCCTGGGGCTGCAGTGATGAATTAGAAGACACCATAACAAACTACCTTCGTTCTGGAAGAAAAAAGCAAATGTGAAAAAGTAAAAAATGAATATATGAAAAATGTTTTCAGGGCAGTGATAATTGCTATGAAAGATGATTATGTAGAATAAGTAGATAGTGGGGTGTGTGTGTGTGTGGGGGGGGGGGATACATTACCCAGGGACAGCCCCTTTGAGGAAGTGGTATCTGAATGGAGTCTTAAACAGAGGCAGTAGGCCACGCTAAGGACTTGAAGAAAGCATTCCAAAAAAGCACTGCAAAGTGTTCTCCTTGGAGTCAACATTGGGCAAGTGAGAAAAATAGCAAGGAGGTTGTGTGACTGGAGTGCAGTCCAGGGAGAGAGTGCCAGGGTGGGTCCTGAGTAGTAGTCAAGGCCATCTTGTGTAGAGATCTTAGACCACAGTAAGGGATGCAGATTTTATTTTAGGAGTGACAGGTGGACACTGGAGAGCTTGGGACCAGCCATATTCCTATAGTGCTGTAACCCAGTGTTCTGTTCACGAGTGTTCTGTCTGTCCTCTGGTCCTGTGGTAGGATTATACTTTCCAGTCGACTTTTAAGTTAAACATGGCTAGTGGAATGTGAGGAGTGACATGTGTCCCACTCTGGGAACCAGTGTCTTATTTATCACAATCCCTTTGCCCCAGCTTGGTACTTGTGGAAGTGTGTGCCATGCTGGTTCCTCCATCATCCTCAATCTCTGAGTGACTGTAATGACCTAGTTGATCCACATGGCACATGGACAGTGAGAAAGAAAAAACAGAAGAATTCTAAGTTTGAAATATTGGGATTGTTGGAGCACAACTAAGCTTATTATGACAAATACAAATATAATTTGATTTACATGTTTAAAAATTACCTAGGTTCAGTTAATTTGGTAGAGAGTTATCTTTCCACCCATCTATCTAAATATCTCCCCAAACTCTTTCTAACATGAGAACAAAGTTATAAAAGTAGACATGAAAGCAGAGACGATAGCAGATGATAAATGACAAGGGATAAAAAAGAGTAAATGACAGAGTCACCCTATTTCAAATGAATAAAATAACCATGCTAAAGGGGGAAAGCAATTCACTTAAGTAATGCAAGAACATAATAGTTAATCATGCATCATCATTCTTGCATATGGTGGAGTGGGTAGGGGAGATGCAAAACAAATTCTAAACTCTAATTAGTAGTTTTGTTTTTTGCAGAGGTATGGGCAAAGCACTTCTTGAAATATTTTAAAGGTATTAAAGGATCAAGCCTTGATTTGGGGGGAAACCAAGATTCTCACTGTGAAAAAAGAGACATGGAAATATCAAATGAAGGAAGGCATGAAGGTCCTTTGAAGAAGGATTAGAATTAGAGGTTAATCAGTTTTGTCTTATGATTTCTAATTAACATATATATATGTAATATTATACCTATACACAGTAGTGTACGTATATATATAGTTAATGTATATGTACGTGTGGATGTATGTGCTCAGACATATGTGAAGATAAGGAAGAGTTCTTGCTTACAGAATGCTAAGTGCCAAATGGCAGATGTGAGGAAGCAATGTACCTAAAAATTTATCATTTTATGAGATCACCAGAATAAAGATTGGTTCAGGCAAGAATCATTAATGGATGCCAAATCTAAGGGGACAAGGTGTTGAGCAGGATATTTTCATAATCTTAAAAGTGTCTCTCCACTGATTGCTTTTCACTTGTGAAGGAAAAAATAGCGACTCCACTGTAGAAGGTAGGCAACACCTGGGCCAGGCAATAAAACAATCATCTTCAACGAGGCACATTCTAGGCCTTTGATTTTAATACCCAGAAAATGATACTACATCACTGATGTAGTATTATGGTCTAGAGCATATAAACTTAATTGACATTTGAGGAAATATCAGACACACTTGAAATGAGGAAGTTTTATTTTAAAAAAATGGAGGGGAGGTTGGCTTTAGTCTTGAAAATTTTAATGTTAAAAGAGAAAGAACGGTTGGGGAAATGTTCCAGTTTGAAGGAAACTAAACAGATGTCACATGAAAAACATAAAGGACATTGTGTGTGTCTGTGTGTGTGTGTCTGTGTGTGTGTGTGTGCCTGTGTGTGTGTGTTTCATGAAGCATTTGAGAGCAAAGGTGCTTGTGTTATAACCTTATGCAATTTTATTCCCATGTAGTTTTGAAAAATATCATGCACATATATAGATATATGTATATAGGATAGATACAGATATTATATATGTATGCATACTATCTAGTTAGCTATAAACACATATAAGGAGAGAGAAAGGGGAGAAAGAGAGCACATTCAAATGATAAAACTAATGGCAAATTGGTTAAAGTGGTAATAAAGAGTGTATGTATGTTATACATATTATTTTTACTTTCACAACTTTATTCTAAGTTGGAAATTATCTTCAAACAAAAGGTGAGAAGTAAAAGAAAAAGATCCCAAACTTCTTCCGAGCCATTTTGCGGGTCTGTGCTGGTGATGGTCATGAGAAAGTTAACATTGAATGGCCCATCTGAATTTGAAATTATTGTGTGCTCCTGAATGCAATAAACTCTGGCGTGTTTTTTAAATTTGACTCTACACCTGAGCTTATGTGTATGAATATAGTATTTTAGAGAAAGCAGGGGACTGATTTTTGAATGTTCAAGCATCTAGCTATGTTTTTGTCTTTGTATGCAAACTAATTTTAATAGATGAAGCAATTTGCAAGGAACAACAGGCATTTCCTCACATTGGTGTGATGCAGCATTCAGGTTTTCTAAATGCTAATTAACTCCAACTCTAACTAGTTTACCTGCTGTTTCAAAGGCTGGCAGCTTACATTCATCCTCTGAATGACAGCTATTTCTAACCTCTTCTTCTTGGAAAAAAAAAAAAAAGAAGTAAAAAATAATTCTAAAAGGCATGCAGCAGTTCAAAGCACGCTGTGAACTGCCTAACTCTCCTGTAGTAAGAGGTGCAGTATGCATGCCTCCTCCTCTGGAATCTGGTAACTGGTAGAACAAATAAAAAGCCGATAAGTGAAGAAGCATTTGGTAACCTCTGAAGCTGGGTCATGAGAGGCCTATAGCTTCTGTTTAGCTCTTAGAACACTGGTTATTTTAGCCTTAAGACACCATGAAAGAGACCTTACCACCTTGGGCCACTGACAGTGACCCATGTGGAGAGAACACATGGAGAAGTCATAAGACTCATGGAGAGGGATGCCTGGCCTTCCCCAAAATTCCTGGTCTAGCACTATTGGGCATAAGAGGCCCAAACCTAGCACCCCCTTACGGGAGTGGTTCCAGAAATTTTGGCCCATTGAACCATGAGAGAAAAGAAAATGGTTGTTTTTATTTTAAACTACCAGGTTTTGGAATGGTTTGTTCAACATGACAATAGATAACTGGGCCATGGAGGGAAAAACAAGAAAGGTATTAACAGAGGCTAGGGCTGAACACCAGCACCTGCAGAAGGGAAATGACAGCAAAAAGAAATTCAATTCACACCATGGCACTTTGGAAAGAGGTAGACATTGAAGGACCGGGTGCCAAGGATGGTGGCGGTGAGGCATGAAGCTATAAAGAATGTCCTATTCTTTCTACTTCTATGTGGCCACACCTTTCCGTGTCCTTTGCCATCCGGTAGCTGCCCTTTCTTTACTCTGCCAAGAAGTAGTATGTGTGTTCTGTGGAGAAGCTGAGCCAGAAAGCCTCCAAACGTGACACCACCAGGCAAAGTTGTCATGAGGGAGGGGAGCCACATCGAAATGAAGAGGGTTTAATCAAAGTCTGGAGTGACACCCCCAGTTCTCTTCATCTTCTCAGATCTTCCATCAGTTTTCAAATTCATCCTTCTTAATCACAATGAAAAGTCCCCATATGATTCTCTCTCTCTCTCTCACACACACACACACACACACACACACACACACACACACACACTATAGGCTTATTGAGTACCCAGCACGAGGGTTGCATGGTGGCACATTGTTTTACAATTTCAGAACACCACGGTAAACAAATGACCCTAAAATACCCCATCATTAATACTCAAAGAATCAGACAAAATAATGGCGTCAGTCTTCCAGAAGCAGGAAACCCACGGAGCAATGCCATGCACATGTCTTGGCACATTCCTCACAGTGATGAGAAGGAACACAGAGCTCTGGCTCCTGATGAGACAATAAGGTTCCCCACTCTGAATATTTCTCTCTTTACTACTAAGAGCTGCCAAATAAAACCTCTAAGACGGAGGATAAAATTAGGACTGATCACTGGGTATCTCCTCACAGACCATGGCCACCACTTCCATTCTGCCCAGCTACTCTGAATACTGCCACCAGAGGTCAGTGTCTCAGGTTCATCCCAGGTTATCTGGACCTGTGTCTCCAGACCTTTTTGTGTATCCACTGATTTGACGAACCTTGCACCTGGCGCTCAGTACCCCAGCCCTACTGCTCTGCCCTGTGGATTTCACCTTTTATCATTAACGAACCTCCCATGTCCTTAACCTTTTTATCTGAATTATCCCTTTGCTTTCTTGCTCTACTTGAAACCAGCATCTCCCTGGGGACATAACTTTCCCCACAGTCACTGGGCTGCAGTCCTGTTAGCTGTTTTATTCTCTCTCATGTCCTATGTAGCAATGAACTGGAGGTGGCAGTTGTCCTGTGACTCCATGTGGCCACTTGCTCTCTCTGTCCTACAACACCACAGTTCTTCTGAAGCACCAACTCACTGTCCCCCACAGTGCTGCACAGATTCACTGTCCGGCTGGTGGCGGGTCACTCTTGCTCATTAAAGAACTGTCATGTAGCTTACTCTCTTTCTTTTCACGTCTGCTCTTCCCATAAGTCTCGATGACTTTTACGTTACACAGATGATCCATTCTCCACCCGTTTTGGAAAGTAATCTAGAAGTTCCTCTACATCTTAAATTTAGAGTCACTTTGTAACCAGCAACTCCACTGCTAGGTATATATCCACAAGAAATCAATCTGCATGTAGATATTCACAGAGACATTATTAGGAATAACAAAAGCGTGTAAACAACCCGAATGTTTAGCCAATAATGAATAATCAGAATGTGTTGAAGCCATATAATAGAATGTTGTCAGTAAGAGAAAATAAAATACTGATATATGCTGCAAAATATATTAACCTCAATGACCTCTCCGAAGGAAAGAAGACCATTTATTATAAGATTGCTTTCAGATGAAATTTCCAGAAAAATAAATTCATGGAGACTAAGGTAGGGTGGGATGGAAAATAAGGATTGATGCTGATGGATATAGGGCTTCTTTTTGGAGTGATAAATTGTCCTAAAAATAGATTTTGGTGATGGTTGCAAAACTTTGTAAATACTCTAAAAACATTTAATTGTATACTTTAAATGGGAAAATTTTATGGTGTGTGAATTATATCTCAATAAAGCTGTGTCATTAAAGAAAATGAAGGCAGAATGAGACTTTTCAGAGATGCACATTTCCAAATACTTACCTTGCAAAAGTCACTGCCTGGGAAAGTATGGAAGGATATGTTGCATTGAGTTATTGGAATAGACCTATGGGAGGCTGAGGCAGGACAATTGCAAGTTCAAAGTCAGTTTCAGCAATTTAGTGAGGCCCTGAGTAACTTAGTGAGACCCTGTCTCAAAAATTTTTAAAACAGACTGTGGATTTGACTCAGTGATTAAGCACCCCTGGGTTCAATCCCCAGTTCCAAAACCAAACAAAACAGAAGGCACAGACCTATAAATATGTAAACCTATAATCTAGGCGACTCATGACACTGGAACTCAAACCTTGAGAGCAACAAGGGAAAGACCAGGAGGGCAGCAGCTATGCAGCAGACTGAGAACAACCATCGGAAGAGGAACTGGAGAAGAGATCCAGAGGGGTAGCTCCAGAGCAAACACAGGATCGTAGGGTTTATGTGGCATTTGATTTTGTGAAAAATACTATTCAGAGTTGACTTATAGACAGCTAGTAAAGAATAAGAGTTGTCGATATTGGAAATGAAACAAACAAAAGAAGAGTCAATTATTAACCCAGGAAGGACAAAACCGTGGGAATATAATCAGAGCAAATCTCTAGGTTCTGTGGGGACTGACGTTTACGTGGTCAAGATGCTATAACTGAACAGTGATACAACTGATAACAGACAGTGCAGTACGCTAAATAAATGGCAGAGTTGGGATTGAAATTTGAATATCCCCAAGACCACTGAATTCCACAAGTTTAAAAGTGCAGGACATTTGGCTCCACTGTAGGACATTTAAACAAACCAATTATCCCATCAATCTAAGAACAGTCCATTCTAGCTCTTTGCAACCTTCCAGTGTTAATGGGTGAATTGTATCACTCAAAATGAGATTATTTCTCATTTTTCTCAATGAACTGACCAATGTCTCCAATAGGTGAGAACTGATGAGAACATATTTTTCTGTTTTGATAGTTCAGAAAATTGTTCTTTTTATCCAGAATACTTTGTTTTAAAATGGCTTTATTGAGATATAATTCACATACCTATATGTGTATAATCTCACAATTTAACTATTTAAAGTGTATACTTCAGTAGTTTTTGATATTATTCATTTTTGCATTGCAGCAATATATATGTGTAATAAAATTTGACATTTTAACCATTTTTAAGTGTACAGTTCAGTGATATTTAGGCCCACTCACAAATTTGTATAACTCTTGCCACTAATTCCAAAATATTTTTTACTATTCCTAACAGAAACTCTGTACCCTTGAAATGATAACTCCACCCATATCCCTTCTCCAACCCCTGATAACCTCTAATCTACTTTTTGTTTTGAAAATTTTGCCTATTTTAGATGCTTCGTCAAAGAGGAATTACACATTTGCCATTTTGTATCTGGCTTATTTCACTTAGTGTAGAGTTTTCAAGATTTGATGTTCTGGCGTGTGTCAGAACCTCACTCCTTTTGTGCCTCAATAATAATCCATTTATGTATGTGCTACAGTTTATCCCTTCATCTATTGATTTGGGTTGCTTTCACCTTTGGCTCTTGTAAGTATCAGTTCTAGTCCTGTTTTCAATGGAGACCCTATCTTGAAACACAGAATGTGTGCACTTGGGAGTTGAGACCTAGCGTTCAGCCCTCGTGATGCCGATGAACAGCTCTGTGGTCCTGGACAAGCAACCTTCTTGTCCTTCCCTCTGGGCAACTTTTCTCATGTGGACACAGATAGCTTTCACATTTTCATTGGAAAACTTTTATATATTAGGGTTTAATATAAAATCTCTCATGAAAAGCCAACTTATCTTTGCATTTTGTTAGTTAAATACCTTATAAGTTTGTATTTATAATAGAAATAGAAAACCAAGGAGTATAATTTATGCTATTTGAACCTGAAATCACATGTTGTCTGATACCTAACTTGATAGATCAGATACTAATGATGACAGATTATGTCTATTTGGCCCATTAATGTATCTCTTTTTGAAAATATAGAAATTTCTCTCTCTCTCTCTCTCTCTCTTTTTGACATGCTGAGTAGTTTACTGTGTGATCAATCCTGGCAAACAAAACTCATTTGAGTTGGTTTAAGCAAAATGTATGAAAAGATATTAGGTTGATCAAAGAATCTCCAAATTGAATAGAGAGCAGGGCCTGGAGGGCACAGGGCTGGAACAACACCCAGTGCCTTGCTGTAGTCAGTCTCCTCCCACCCAGACCTTGGCAGTGTGGGTGGGATATGGGTACTGATGTCCCTGGAAGCTCGCTACCACCACTCTTTCTACCTTCCAGTTCTATGAATGGACTCAGCCAGTGCCTACTTCTGGACATTTTATGTTGTGAATGAAAATCTTGCTAAGCAGCAACTAATGAGCAGAGCCTAGGGCACATGACTATATTCTAATTACAGGAGAAACTGGAAAAATGAGTCCCAGCTTCCACTTTGTGAAGATAGTTTACATCATATGGAAATTTTCCAAATATAGAAAACTTATATTGGTTGTCTACCAACTGGACAAATGTCTCCTTAGATCCTTATTTTCTTCCTCTGAAAAATTAGAATGACTCTTCCATATTACAAACTTGCGTAAGAAATGCTTACATGAATATGGCAAAATTTGGGTGTTTTCATTCCAAATGCCATGGGAAATCAATGGAAGACTTGAAGCAGAGGAAAAACATGATCTGTCTTACATCTTTAGAGATGAACACTTCATGCTACGTGGGGAAATATTTTATTATCACGACTGAACAATACTGACATGTGAGACTGCTTAAGAGTATATTGTAATCATCTAGGCGACAGATGATGGAAGCCTAGGCCAGAGTGATATTTGGAAGATCACAAGGATTGTCAGGTAAAGGATGCATCTTGAGATGACAGAATGAGAGATGAAAATTTACTGATAGTACAAATATGGTATGTATGAAAAATAGAGGAATGAAGAGTACTCTCAGGTTTTGGATTAACCAAATTTTCTTCTAAAGGGTGGAGAAGATTTGGAGTGGTGATGGTGGTGGAGAGTTAGGAGTTCATTTCTGAAACTGTGAAGTTTGAGACAGCTCTTAGGCATACAAATGAAGATGTCAAACAAGGAGTTGACTATCTGCAGTCAGAGGAGAGGGTTAGGTTAGAAATATAAATTGGGAAACATTGGATGTAGGAGATCTAGAAAGCCATGGATAGATGAAATCAATTGGAGAATAAGTTCAGAAGGCTGATTACACCAACCCATGCCACCAACACGAGAAGAGATTGATTTTGTTTGTGAAAAAAGACACAGAAAAAAAGATATAATGAGTAGTCACTGTAATGTACAAAGCTGCTTCCCCGCCCATAACGTTGCATCACAACCTAGCTTGTCAGTCTGAAAGCTGCTCTCCCCGTCCTTTCCGTTGCAGCCATTTCCCTGCCTCCCAACTACTGTCAATCTGTGAACATCCTAGCTAGCTATTGGTTCATCAGTCGGCTTGCAAGTATCCTTCTCTGTTATTGGTCCCCTGTAAGCCCTGCGGAATTCAGCTGCTTTAGGGTAGCTACCCCGCCATCTTTTCTCTTGCTTTTCTCTCCCCCTGACTCACTTTCTTTCTCCTCCTTGTTTTCCACTCTCTCTAGCGTGCACCCTTTCTCTTTCCCTTTCTTTTCCTCTCATTTTCTCTCTTACCCTGCAGGGAGACACTCTGTTTGCTTAATAAACTCCCTTATGTGATTTCTCGTGTCCGGTGTGATTTTTGTGGGATTCCTTACGGTCACCAACTGTCCAATTGGCCCAGCTTCTGCCCAGCTTCTGCCTAGATGACTTGTGCATCTCTAAATGCTCCTTCTCAATGCCCACTGTGTGACTGTTCTAGTATCTGTGGAATGGCAGGAGTCAGCTGTGGTGAACTTGATGTGATGGTACAGGAACACCTGTGAAGTCAGAGGCTCATGAGACATGATTTGGTGTTAGAAGGGTAAATTGTGAAATCATGTTTTGGTGTTAGCAGGATTAATTTATTTTGGAAGAGTGGTAATGTTCAAGATTGGAACCTACTGTCTAATCATTACTTGGTCCAAGAGTGAGATGGTGGCACAGAGAAGTTGTATTTATTAAACTTGATTCTCAGTCTGCTGGTAATGTAAGCTTAGCCCAGTCTTTTATGATGTTGAGTCGACCTTTCATTATAGCACCTCTCTCCATTCTCAATTTTCTCTCCTTCCAAAGGTCTCCCAGGGAACTCTTTTCATTTGTCTGTACATGAAGATATTTATGAAAGGCTTGCTATGTTCTGGGTACCTGAAAAGTATTTAGTGTATCATTTCATTGAGTCAACACAGTAGCCCTGGGCTGCAGATATTTCTCATTCCTACCAGGCTCAGTTTATAGACCTGGAAACTAAGGAGCAGATCAATAATGCAGCTGAAAAATGGCAGAGCTAGGAACCAAAGACCGACCTACCTGACTCTAAAGGTGAGGTTTTTTCTGATTATTATAGAGCTCTTGTCTAATGACGTATTTCATGTATTAAGTGCAAAGGTAACAATACTGCTCTGTGGTTGCTGGTAGGAACTAAGTAGGTTTTACTAGGAAAGATTTGGATGGGGCTGATTAAAAAACTAAGAGTGTCTGTATTTCTTTAGTAGAAACATCTTCCCAAAAGGGTGATTGCCGATGGAGGAAGATGAAGGCTCTTTGTGACTGTCTTCACACAACAACTTATTTGGCTGAATTCATATTGCAGGGGAAAAGGAAGCAACATAAACTTCCATCCATATCACCAAACACCTTTGATGGATTTTTGAACTTTGTGAGTGGTGGTTTATTCATCATATGGTCACAGCCTTCATGTCACAGATTGTGTTTGGGGTGGGTGGTTGAAAGCACAAGTTATTTAGATTAAGAAAATCTAAGCTCTTCAGGCCAAACTGCTCCCCACACCAGTCATTTTACTTTTACAATGTATATCCAAGCTTCCCTTTTTTCACTCCCCTTGAAATATGACCTTGGCCTCCATCTCTGAGCCAGTTAGCCTTTGAGCAGATGCAGTCTCCGGTTTAGGCTGAAAACTCCAGATACAAAAGCTTACACGAGTTTTAAGAATGAGCTGAGATAACCATGAAAGAAAGCTCTTGCTGGAGGATCCACAAAGCCAGGAACAAATCTCCAGGCCATGTAATCACAAGGGGTTTATGCAAACCTCTTAAAGGAGGTTTACACAAATATACATCCAATTTCCTCTTTGGAAAGGGCTGTTCCTTTCCAATGAGTCAGTGTTTAACAGAGCTTGGCAAAGCATGAGCTTGTCGGCTGGAAGAAGATGGGGTTTTAAAACTCGACCTATTCTTTAAAGAAGAAAATAACCCTTAAGCTGCATTAACATGGCCTCCCACAAGCAGCAGGGATGGGGATTCTGATATCAAGGCCTTGGAGGGGCTGGCATCTCCTTCCCAGGCTGTGGCAGTCTCTGCTTGCCTGCACCTGCCTTGTTATCTGCCTCCTGCAGCTGATTCTGGCCTTTGTGTGTGCCGTCTCTGAGTGTGTATCTGTGTGCAAGGCTGGGCTTTCTGGGCTCTGATTTTGAATGAGATGGAAAACACACTCAGCAAAGCCTCTGCCTGCTGTGTCTAAAGCATGGGGCAAAGTTCATTTTGTGTTCCTATTGCTGGAGGAGAAATGGGCTGCCCTAAGTGTGGATGTGGAGGGATTATGCTCTTTTAAGTGTTAAAATATTGGTCTTTTTAGTAAGACTGGAAAAACTAATTTATTAATATTCTTCATAAATAAGAAATATAATCACTCATGGCCTGAGAACAAGATCGAAGATGAAACTTTTTCAATGCATGTAAAACAACAATCTGTGTGACAATCTGCCAGCCTGGCCAGGTCTGTATGTTTCATGTCCCGGGGAAGCCCCCAGGTCATGGTGTCACACACTTCTAATGCAAGGATAATTCATCTCTGTTTTCCTGAACAAGTGGAATGTGCACAGGCAGCAATGTGGGTCATTTTGCCCTGCAATCTCTATCTGCAGATATAACTTTAACACAACAAAGACGAATCTGATATAGCTTGTTTGAAACTAATACCACGGCTCTCGATAAAAATGTTTGTGGTGCCTCACCTTCTTTCCTTCTAAAAACACTTGTTTCAAAAGGATCTCCTGGGATTGGGGATGTAGCTCAGTGGTAGAGTGCTTGCCTAGCATGCTTGAGGCCCTGGGTTCCATCCCCATCACTGAAAAGAAAAACAAAAATTCCCCAAATATCAAACAAAGAAGGATTGGGAATATTTGCATGGTAACAGATGAAAATATCTGGAATAATTTTACAGTGGTCATTCCTATATCATTCCTTTTCTTCTGTCCCTTGTTACTCTCCTCCTCTGCATTTCTTGTCTTTTATTGGTCGAGTCACCCTTGCTTCACTCTGTTTCTCCTTCTTGGTCCTACTTCTCCCCTCCACACACACCAGTAAATGGATTCTCCTAGCACAGCCAGCTCTTGGGTGCTCAGAGAGCCTGGAGATCCAAGGAGGAGAGATGGGCAGGGGTCAGGGGATGCCCAGTCCCAAAGAGAAGCAAGTTGTGCAAGCTGGTGATCACTCCGGGGGATCTCTTCAAGCGGGGGAGAGTCTCAGTAGAGTCGCAGGCCTGCCCAGTTTCATTCATCATCATTGGTTCCATGGGCAGTGACAATATCAGAGGATGGAACATTGGAAGTGGTAGACAGGTGTGAAGAGTCTAACCAAGGAGACTAGAGCACACAGATTACCAAGGCTCATCATTCTGGGCCATCATTGTGATGCCACATTCCTCTCCCAGCTACTGCAACCAAGGCTGTAACTCAGTGGCTCACGACATGTTGATAAGCTGAAGAGGTTAAATCAGGGAGAGCTGTCACTCTACAATCCTGTCTGAGAGCTGAGACAGCTATAATTTTTGAGCCTGATTCCTACTCATAAGCACTCTTACCTGTAAGGATGCTAAATGAAGCCACATTTTTAATTCATTCTTGACTCCTTGATGCCGATGAAAGAAGAAAGTCATGGCTCAGCACTGTCTGTTGAACACTGCAGGGTACTTGATGCTAGTTCTTTTTCTATTTCTTAGCTCACTATAAAAGCATGGCAATCCTGTGTGGCCCAGTCCCTCAGCAGTCTGTTCCATGGCTGAAATCCATCTGGTGAAAATTTTATGTTAGATTCACTGAATATTAGAATGGAAGAGAGGGACCTCTGACACCTCCTGGCCCAATACCCCAGTGAGCTTTGGTAGAGAAAGAACTGCTCTCAGACAGCATTTGCCTAAAGCAGGGGATTCGGACCAGTGGTGGGTTTTTCAGCAACCCTGGGCGCCAGCTTTTAGCTCTTGCCCACAACTGCCCCAGGTACCCTTCCTCACTCTCATAATCCTCACTGCCCTCCCTGATGGAGCAGGGGGGAGGGAGCCTGTCTTTACTTCAGAGACTTGGTCCCAGGTGTTACACACGCCTTCTCTTTATGGCCTTAGCACAGCTGGAAGAAGGATGGGTATGGGGAGGGTGCTGTTTTGATTTTACTAAAGGCAGGCCAGGGGGAAAGGACACACACACATTTGCCTCTTTTCAGGTTGACCTCAGAAATAGCAGTAGTCAGGGGAGCCAGGCTTTCATACAGAGGCTGCGGGGTTATCGGCCATCTCGTGCCAACGTGGCGGCAAGAGACTGAAACAAACTGCCGCTGCCAGGGCATGTTGTTTGGTTTCGTTTTTTTGTTTGTTTTTACAATGACAATCAGTGGCTTTCTCCCATTCTTCCTGTTGCACCTGATCCTCATTTCCCGCCTATTTCTATCCCTGCCCACTAGAGGGCGCAGGAGCCCACGTTACCGTTCTTGGGCTTGGAGACACAATCCGCTGAAACGCAGAGGGTTGATCAGACGCGGGTACGTTTGGGTTGGTGGCACCAGCCCTACCAGCTCCCAGTTTTGGTGTTCTGTGTCCCCCCCAGATGCAGTGACACGCAGGGCTGGGAAGCAAGACATAACTCCCACCCCTGCATCCCACAGCACGGGTTTCTGGGCCCACCTGTGAGACAGGTTCCAGCCACGGTGCAGGGTCCCCTGCAGAAGAGATTGGAAGAGAACCTGCCCAGGCGTCTATAATTAGTCCCTGGAAAGAAGACTGACTGGGTGGTGGGCTCTGGTTCTGCCTTTCTGCAGGGCTTTTGTTTGGAAGAGGAAATAGACTTTGTTTTTTTCCTTCTGTTTTTCTTTTTGTGGCCCTAGCAGCAGAACTGGAACTTATAAAACCAACAGAGAGAGTCCTGCCCAACGTGGAAGCCTCTGCTGACGTGGCAGGCAGCATGAGCGAGGCCTGCCACCACTACCTCCAGCACTCTGCCGAGCCGCGGAACCTCTCCTAGCCTCAGTGCTTTTCTCTGGGAAATGGGGATAATGATATCTGCCTTACTGTTGTGGAACTTCAGTAATTTGAATAAGGTGCTCAGCAGGGTGCCTAGTAATTTTCCTTGAGAGTTCAATTAAAAAGAAGACCATAGTAGCTAACCTTGACCACCTATTCTGTGAAAGGCATTGTGCTCTCTCATCCATTTTCACTCAGACCCCAACTCACTTTAGCCATACGCCTTCCCATGCTTCAGCGCCAGGCAAGGGGACCTCAGAAAGCCTGAGAGGTCTGCCCACGGTCCCAAGGCTGTGACGTTGCCACGCTGAAATCCTAAGCCAGGGCTGTCTTCAGAGCTGCACCCCTGCCAGGACACGGTGCTGCCTGCCTGAGTCAACGCGGGGTCTTCACCCAGAGGGCCCCTGGGTCTGGCGAGCGCTGGCGGGTTTATCTATCACACACAATGGCGCAGGGGCACATATGTTGTTCTGGCAAAGGCAAGGCGCATTTTCCAATGTCGGTGAAGGCAGCGGATGAATAATACAGGGAGAGGGATCAACAGAAGGGGCAAGAGGAGGCCAGAGCTGCATCAATTCCCCTGCCCCCAACAGGGGCAGCAGAAGGTGCAGCTGGCGGGGCCCCAGAGCGGAGCTGCCAGCCCAATCATCTTGCCGCTGGATTTTGCACAGCTTTCCTTCTCCATTCTTTCTCGTTTTTGACACTTGTGATTATTACCAATCCTGGTGGCGCTGACGCACGGGAGTGCAATGGTTACCATGGCATGCTTAATAGCGAGAGCAGATGTTTGGCAGGCGAACTCCATGCATTCTAAATACACAAGGCGAAAGTCGGTGGAGGGCGTAATTGATTTGCTGACTGCAATGGGAAGCCAGCCCGCTCCCGTGCAGGGCCAGGGCACCTTACCACACACTCTTTTTAACACGGCACACAGTCTCATCAGGAGCTGACCCCGTGTAGACCCCCTGGCCTCCCATGCTAGTAATTCCCACCTGCTCTCTCCTCTTCTGCCGTACTTAACACCTGCAGCCTCCCAAACAAGCTATGTAAGGTCTTTCTCCCGTCTGGGCCTTGGCACAGCTGTCTTGCTATCCAGAACCCTATCCTTTGTCTTGCGGGCAACACACACTCCCAGTTCTTGGCTTGGACATCACTGTCCACTATGCCTCAGTTATTTCCCAGTGGTCAGGACCACTTTGTACCTACCCTTTTCACAGAATTTACTGCTGAGCTGCAGTTGCTTGTTTAATTATCTTCCCAAGAGAATGCCAGTTTCTTGAGTGTAGGAACCCATGTATTTATAAGAATAAGGCTGACTTTAATTTGTATGGAAAATTACATGAAATCAAACTTTCATTCTTCACCATCAGTATGGCATTTCTTGCAAAGCAGTTCTTGCACCTGATCCTAACACCAAGCAGCCAAGTCCTCCCTCCCTCCCAACAGGACTGCAATTATCTGCATACAAAGGACCCTTTCCTGCCCCCAGCCTCCATCTAGAAACCTGGTTTCCATCTCTCATTCATTTATACTTTTTCAAATCCTACTTGTCAATTGTCACTCAGTGCTGCACAGTCTTCTCTGATTTACCCTTCTGCAAGCCGATGTGCTCACATCTCCCTGACACCCTCGCCCCCGCCACACACTTAACAACACGGTATGCCATTTACATTTCTTTCAGGATCCTTGACTTTCCAAAATGCAGCCAGGTACAAAGGTTAGAAGTCCAGGTTTTGGGCCTCAGGCCTAAGTTCATGTCCTGAGTCTACTACAAACTGGTTGTGTGTCACTTTGGTCATGTTCAATGACCTCTTGCAGCTTCATCTTTTAGTAAAATGGGGGATAATCACACCTACTCCACCAAGTGACTATGGATTAAATAAGATACTGAAGAGACATATGTAGCTCAGTGCACAGAACACAGTAAGAACTCATTAAATAGTCATTATCTTTAGGTCACTATTTACAGATTGCCTTTTGTCACCAGTGAGACTCTCTTTCTTGCATTTGGGTGCCATAATACTTCTGTACACCCTGCAGCATGGTCCAGATTCATGGCTTTGTCAGGCAACTGGGAGAGCAGCGGAAACTTACCTAACTCCTGAGCTCCACTTTCCTTGTCGGCAAATTAGGAATATGAGATCATTGGAAGCCTTAGATATTTGAGTACCTTTGAAACAATAAAGCTCAAAAACAAATTAAACCAACTTAAAAGGGAAATGCATGGAGAAAAGACACATCCAAATTCTAATTCACTTTGAAGATGCTGAGGCTGAGACTAGTTTGTAGTTGATTATTGCTTCAGAGCAAATTTGTATACATCTGGCACAGGAATTCTGAACCCAGAAAAGGAAGAGGTAGAAAAGAGATGTGATTTTATGTGTTTGGGGAAGGAAATGTGGATAGAGGGCGTTTCCCAAGGACAGAAGCACTGGAAACTTGCCTGGAGAAAAATACGGAACACTTATTTTCAGTATTATTTCCCAATAGTCACAAACTTGTGTTTCTCAAATTATGAAGTAGGTTTCTTATATCACATTGTCAATACTTGCAATTTGCATTGCTTTGCTCCCTCAATGCTATGCTTTTCCTTTTCTTTTTCTGTGAACTTCAGGAATTTTCTAGCTTGGTGTGGACTGAAATCATATAGCTCCTCCTCACTCACATCACTTCCAGCCATATAAGAACTCTGAAGGAGGAATGCGTTATTTCCTTTCTATACTTATGAACTTCTCTGGCTCTCTGCATGAAGGACAACCCAACACAGCTCTGTCATCTGGAGAGATATATTCTAGATCTAAAGTTGTCAGTAATTCGTGACCTTCAGGATGACTCATCCTAAGTCTTCTCATCTGGAGAATATCAGTGTTAGACTCCATCATTTCTTGTAACTGGGCAGGTGAATTTCAGCATACAGAGCTGTTATGAGGATAAAATAAAATAACATAATACTTTGTTAGAATATCTGGCACAGAAGGTTATCTTTTCTTTTCAAAATATTTTAAATATTCTTCTTTAGCTTATTGATAAAGTGAATCACTTTCATTGATTTTTGAATGTTGAACCAACCTTGCATTCCCAGGATAAATTTACTCTGTATTATACTTTTAATGTACTATTGGACTTGATTTACTAGTATTTTGTTAAGAATTTTTGAGTGTATATTCATGCAGATGTCAGTGTGTAGATTTCTTGGTAATGCCTTAATTTTGGTAACCAGGTGGAATTTGAGTTGTCTGCACTCTTTCCTTTTCTATTCTTGGAAGAGTCTATATAGAATTGAAATTATTGAAATTATTTCTTTTTCAAATACTTGGTAGAATTTTCCAGTAGACTCCATTACTTTGGAGATTTTTCATGTTCAAGGCAGCCCTGAATGACTCAGAGTTTCTTCTGGATGACCGAAGATATATCCCGGGAAGGATGAGAAGGGTTTCCCACCTTAGGCCTGTGAGAAGCTCCCCATGAACAGGGAGGGAATAGAGGTTCCCTTTTCTTGGGCACCTCTTCTTTAGTCACTTCTGGTGTGATCTCCAATCTCAGACCACAGGGTCTCCAGCAAGAGTGTCTATCTCTGGGAGACAGTGTGGCCTAGGGGAGCCATGATCTTGGAACTTGTCTGGCACTTTGAAATTCTGTGACCTTGGGCTTACATTCTCAATGCGCTCACAGCATCAGCTTCTGCATCTGTAACTGGGCTGGTGAACTTTAACTTACAGGGCTGTTATGAGGACAAAATGAAATAATATATTACTTTGTTAAAATATCTGGCATGGTAGGTTATCTTTTCTTTTAAAAATATTTAAAAATTTTTAACTGGTATGATTTTACATATTTATGGGGAGCGGTGTAATATTTTCATCTATCTCTATAATTGTGTGATGATTAGCTCAGGGAAACTGGTATATTCATCACCTTAAATGTTAATCATTTCTCTGTTGGGAGCATTCACGCTCCTCTCTACTATCTACTTTAAAATATAACTTAACTGTTTTCAACCATAGTTGCCCTACTATGTGCAGTAGAAAATAAGAAGTTATTTCTCTTATTCAACTGTATCTCTGTACCCTGTAGATTTTCAATGAATGTTTACCTCCTTTCTGAGGAAATAGGGGCACATCACTTTACTCAGTCTGTGGGGCCCTGTCTGTGTAAAAAGCCTGTTTGCTCCCTTCTGAATCTAAGAAGGAGTTTGTGAAGGGAGCCAGAAACACAGAGAAAAAGCTCAATTTTTTTTTTTTCCATCTGTTCAACAAGACAAATGAGTTTACCTTGAAAACAGTCACGTTACAAAGTGATTGGTGGATGGGAGCGATTTGTCATAATGCTCCAATTCTGCTGCTTCTTGGAGGTGGGGAGAATGCCCAGTGACTCCAGTGACTGGGGCTCCAGAGCACGGTTTACTAATGGGAACTGGAGAACAGGCAGCTATTCCAATTCTAACTGGAGCCTAGAAGGATGGTTCCTTTTGGTTGAAAAAAAAAAAAAAAAAAAAAAAAAAAAGTTATGAGTCAGCTGCTTAGGAAAATGCCTCGCTGATGATATTAGTACACAGAAGCAATTTCATCAGTATAGGAAGCGCATTTTCAGAAGGCAAGATTGGCAGGACAGGAATATTAATGAAGCCTTCAGAGGGGATGATGTTACTGTTTCAGTTCTGAGCAGCAGAGGGCGCTGTTGCCTCCTAATCCAAATAAATATTTGGCAGGAAGGTGACCATCACAGAATTTGGGAAATAAAAGTTGGTCTCTTTTTGGCTCTTGTGGAGTTCTACAATTTACTTAAGAAAAACGAATTTGGTTGCCTCTTTGATTTCATTAGGAAGAACCAGAAGGGCAAAGGACGGTTAACAAAAAGAGCTATTATTCTGCATAAAAATTGCAATGAGCCAGGTCCTGTTCTATCTGCACTTTATGTATACTAATATATTAAATGCTCACAACAATAGTATAAAATAGGTATTGATGTTACTATGCCTGTTTTAGAGATGAGAAAACTGGCACAATGAAATTAGATGACTTCCCCAAGATCATACAGCTAGTAATTTGGCAGAATTAGGATTTGAACCCAAGCTGTTTGGTTTCAAAGTTTGTACTCTTAACCATGAATAACAGCTTGCTTTTGCAGTGTGGATTTCACTTATCTTTAAAGCTGTTCACTGAGGTAAGTACATTTTATTTCCCTTAATTTTTTTGGTGGGAGAGAGAGAGATTGAGAGAGAGAGAGAGAGAGAGAGAGAGAGAGAGAGAGAGAGAGAGAGAGAGAGAGAGAGAGAAAGAGAAGAGAAGAGAAGAGAAGAGAAGAGAAGAGAAGAGAAGGGAAGAGAAGAGAAGAGAAGAGAATGAGAGGGGGTGTGCATATGCAAGTTTGAGATAGAGAATGAACTTGCTAACTTTGGACATAAAGTATTCTAAAGACATTTCAGGGCAGACATTTTAGGGACCTATGCTTCATAAGATTGGCCAATAACAGAGAAGGAAGGGGAGAGCAGGACTGAGTTCCAAATATTTTGCCTCCAAGTCCAAGTTCAGGCTGTTTGCTCTCATATTTCCTGCATGCCTCCTTGCTCTGTGCCGGACGCTGGGGGTAGATGGTCAGGACATGTTGAGTCTGGTTTCTGCACTGCAGATAACCTAGGATGCACTGACCTCTCCTCTTTTCAAACCTTGGCCATTGGACCCAGAAATATGGACTAGGGTTTCACCTCTCACTTGCTAGCCCAGTAACCTTGACCTTGGGTCTAATCAATCTGGGGAAGTATGCTTTCAGGAGGCAAGATTGAAGGACAAAATAAAGAGAAAGGTAATTTTTTTTTTTTTTTATCACCAAATAGAAGAGGGAGAAGCAAGTCTTTGCCCCTCTGAGGTTACTTTAAGTAAAAAAGACATTTGGACCATATGATCTCAAAGATGGTCTATGAAACCACAAGTTTCGGTAAGCCTAAAATCTTTTATTGAATCTTCATCTGACTCTAGTTAAAAGTTCTCAACTTCAGCATTAGTGGTGTTTGGGCTTGGAATAATTCCTTGTTCTGGGGAGTGAGCTTGTGCGCTGTGGGATAGTTAGAAGCATCTCTGGTCTGTACTCACTAGAAGTCAGTGGCACAGCCTCCCGGAGTCATGGTAGTGGATGTCTCCTCTAATGGTGGAAATGTACATACTGTGGTAGACCAGAAGGCTAGATGCTTTGGGTGATGTGGGGAATAATCATAAATAGCATTCTTTCCATCCTTATTATGTCCTGAACCCTGTCCTAAGCATTCCTGTTTATTCTCATTTCACATTCACAATCAACCTATGAATTTGACATTGTTAACTCCAACCTGTGAATGAGATTGAGTAACTTGATCAAGGTCACACAAAGCTCACAAGCGGTGCTCTGGGACTGCACTCCCAGGCATTCTGGCTTCAATGCTCACACCGTCTACATTCTTCAATGTGTTACAGGTAGCAAGACTAGACTCGTGGGCCACAGCTGGCATGGGTCCATAGGCTGTTTGCTCCATCTGTGATAAAGTAAATCAATTGTTTCACTAAACACACCATTTAGTTTAGATAATATTTATCTTTGTAGTTAGACTTCCTCATGAAGGAAGGGTTACGTAGACATATTCTGATGCAAACTCCTTGTTGCAGGAAGGCATAGAAGATAAAATGTCATCTAATATTTGCACAGAACTCTATTACTGGCAAACTGTACGTCCCTCTATATTCTTCCGTGATCCCCACAGCTGTGCCTTCCCAGACCTTGTGAAGTTTACAAAAGAGGAAACATAACATAAATCATTACCTTTCAGTTCAAAAAACCAAGCCTTTCACAGTTAAATAATTTGTCCTTGTCATTAAGATAGTTATTTGGGGATCCAGAAGAAGAGTCTAAGTTTCCCAATTCATAGTCCACCACTTTCCAAGATAGGACTTTGAACAGTGATCCTATCAATTGTGGTCCACTTCTTCCTAGCTCTGTGCCAGTGTAAGGGCTCATCCTTATTTCATGGGATAATCTTCCACTATGAGACATGGTTATTGAAAAAAATCACAATCCCTTTGCCAGTGTATGTCCCATTCAAAAAGCACAGTGCTCTTTTGAATCTCATGTTGTGGAAAGAGACTGGGTTTTGGAAGTAGTCCTAGCTTCCCTATTTATAAATTATATGACCTTAGGCAAATTTTTCAGCCTGTGTGATTCTCAGTTCTCTCATCTGTCAGATGAACATAACCACATACACCTGTTAGGTTGTTGCATTATGAAATGATGCATGTATGGTATGGGTAGTTTCTAGAAGCCTGTCATGATGGGAGCTAAGTCCATGTGACTCTTCTCTCCTTTCTTCTACCTAGTATGCACTTTTCAATCCACTTCCAGGTCTTTAAAACTGTCTCAAAACATAGTAACCGATAACAGTGGAAACCAATCTTTATCACTAATGCATAATCC
The DNA here is from genome assembly GCF_902686455.1 of Sciurus vulgaris. Taxonomy (NCBI): domain Eukaryota; kingdom Metazoa; phylum Chordata; class Mammalia; order Rodentia; family Sciuridae; genus Sciurus; species Sciurus vulgaris. Next base: position 48,526,759 of record NC_136461.1, read on the forward strand.
ATCTGGGAGAAAGCTATTCCTTCTTAAATCAGGACTAATCAACGGGGCCTCACGACCCAGCTCTGTCCTGCCATGAGCTTGTAGGAACAGATGGAAAATGGGCTGGGCAGATGGAAAAACTCCATTTTCCAACAGGAATTATTTATTTGTGAAGTTGGAACCACTTGGAATGAATATTTTGAATTAGGAGGATGAAATATTATAAGATTCACAACAGTGCCATGAAATTAACTAATGTGCTGCAGCTACCAGCATCATTGTGAGACAGGGAGAAGGAATAATAATGGGGCTTTTTAAAGTGGTCCAAACACATAAATTATTCACTTGTGTGTGTCAGTGACTCCCTTGAAGCTGTTCTGTGAATGGCACGGTTCCTTCAAGCTCTTCCTAAAGAAGACCATTCACATTGCAAGTTCCCTTGCCTTTGTCATCAGGTTATTACAGAAGACGGACATTATAAAATACATGGCTACACTAGAAGATGTACTTAGAGTTAGACTCTGTGAGGTGCTTTCTGTATCTTATAGCCAACCCCTACAAGAATCCTGCTTAGTATAAAGCCTGTTTTACAGATGGAAAAACAAATTCAATGACATGAACTGATTTCCCCAAGTCACAAAAGTAGTATGTCATAGGATATTCCCCAACCCTGTTCTGTTTCACCAAATGGTTCCTGAGAAATCAAACGTTCATCTGGTCACCATCACCCTCCTTTTCCCTCTCTATGGCATCTTAAAAGGGAATTGAGGGGTCTCCAAGGTTTGATCCTGCTGTCCCTGGCCCTGTGTCCTCCCCTTTCTCCTGGAACATCATGCATATATGTAACCATAGTTTACAGAGGGTGGATTGGTATTGTAGGAGTATTACTCATCTGAGTTGTCCTATCTAGAAAAGTCATCCCCAATACCATATCCCACCCTCATTTTGGTCATTTGCTTTTCCTTTTTCAAGACTTGGCTCAGTCATCCTCTCGGAAGCCTTCTCTGACAATAGCCACACTCCTGTCGTGGAGCCAAGCCGTGTAGCCCTCTGTTGAGATGGAGCATTCTGGTTTTCCTCTCACATGGCACTAACACACTGTTGTACCAACAGCTTCGGTGTCTGCCTTCAGGAACACATTGTGAGCTCTGCTTTGCTCGTTGCTGTGGGTGGGTACCCAGCATAGCACCAAGCACAGTGCGGAATTCGTACTTGTTAAACTGATGACTGAATGAATGAACAGACAGATGGGTAAGGAAAAATGCTCCCTTTTAAAGCATCTGTGGCGCTTGTTTGCAGTATTTATGAAGGCCTCACATCCACAAATAACCATGCTATCTAGTTAGGAATAGGTTACTAAAGCTTTAGTGGGATTCTAGAAAGGGCTGAGGGACATAGTGTTGGCTGAGTGGTACTCTCAGAGTGAGGAAGACTGAGCCAGGAGAAGGGTAAGTGGGACTGCATGTATATTTCCTAACCCCCTAAGTACCAGGGAGAGAAGTTACTAACAGATCAATTCCAGAAGAGGGTTAGCATTGGAAGTAAGCCCAAGTGAGGCAGTGGAATTTGAGTAAGAACGTTAGCAGGAAAGTGGGGGCATAGCTTTGGGAATCCATTCAAACAATTCACTCAAGTATGGTGCATAGTAGGTGCTCAGAAAATACTTAATGAATAAAAAAGAGAGAAATATACAGGCTGATGTCTTCTTTTCCATCCTCTCATTCATGAGGCCCAGGTAGAAGCTTCAGAAGGAAGCTGTTTTCAGGTCATTGCAGCTTCCTTCAGGCCGAGGGTAGGGTCACCACAGGCCTTGGACTTGGGAAAATGTCTCTTTAAGTCGTGGCTATTCTACTCTTTTGCTAAACCTCATCTCTTTCATAAAGCAAAACTAATTTCCACCACCGAGGGTTGTCACAGGTGTTAGGTGAGATCACAGAACCTGCCAGCAACATGTGTGCACTACTTAGAGAGTTCCCCCCGCCCCTTCTCCTAGGTTCAGTGAACCATGTGATAGCAGGAAAAAATCCCCAAAACTCCCTGCTGTGTGGGACCAATGTTCCTCTCACCTGCCTGTCTGGCCCTTGGAATGGGCACACCTGCTGCTGGAAGCTGAATAACAAGCCAGTAGACAGCAAGACTGCCATGTCCAGCAAGGAACGGTCACCAAGAACTTTGCAAAAGGAAGGCGGGTTCTCATGCGTCTCTCTTCTCTTGTACCTTTAGAAATTTACCCAACTTCTCTGATCTCAGCATCCTCATCTGCAAATGGTCATCATTCCTTTTACTTTCCCTCTGCTGGCTGTTTTTGTGTACTATTCTGAGGACGGAGGAAACACCTGGAAACATGCCCTAGATAATACACAGGCCATTATAGTTGACCTGGCTAGAAGTCAATCCCTCCAGGATGCCTAGGGAATAATGAGTCTCTCTTTCTCCTTCCAAAAGCATAGGGTAGATTGGATCTCAGGCTTTGCAAGCTCCCACCAAGGACTGGACTTTATTCATGGTTTGGTTGAGAAATGGTGGGACTCTGTCTACACAGGGCCTGCTGGGCCTCAAGTCAAGCTGTTAATGTGGTTATAAGTATTATGATGGTACAAAGGAACAGAGAAAACAAATCCAGTCGAAAGGCAGTGGTATCTTCTCTCTTTCTGCCACTGGGTTAAGGTTGTCAAAATATGGCGACCTCTCAGAGATTCTTCCAAACCAAAATATTCCATCATCCATAATGTCTAACACCATTCTTTTTCATCAAGGACAGATTTTTGTCCATCTTGAGTGCTTCTAAGGATAGGAAATGACAAATCTTAAAGCACAGACAAGTAGTCATGTCCATTCGTTCTGATGGTTAGTATGCTTTTTTGAAGTTGAGTCAAAAATTCATCATCTCTATAACTTCTGCTATTCCTTCCCCTAATCCTGGCTCCCCAGAGAGCACGATACCTTTACTTCCTGCCACTATGTTTCCTCACTCTCTTTCCCACATACTGAACATAAGGGCAAGTGGCTCCATTGCTGAGTAAGGAGTGTTAACCAAGGTCAGGCCTGATGGGAGTAGTTGCAACACTTAACTGGGATGGACCATTTGATTTTCAGAGTTTCATAAATACAGGTATAAACCTAGAGGGTAGAGGTCAGGATATGGGTTTGTAAAGTTTTGTATAGTAAGGTACAAGTGATTTACCAAAGTATATGTGATTTATATGTTGCAGAAAAACCAGGAATTCAACAGTTAAAAGTGAGAGAAAAAGATACTGCAAGAAGAGAATTGCATGTACAAAAGCAAAATCCCTCCGACTTGCATAATATCTTTAGGAAGCAAAGCTTATTCACATGACTGAAATAAAAGTGAAGGAATGGTGGGTGGTGGTGACAGAAAGGAGTGTATGGAGCTGTTTATTTCTGTTTAGATGTTAGCTAAGCTGCAGTTGGTCTTATTGGGTGGGTAAGAGCAACCATTTAGTTAATATGCAGTTTTCTGCCACTAGTTTTCATTTATTCATAATTATTTGATATCCTGTTAAGGACCCTGGAGTTTGGTGGCACATGATCTGGGACATACAGCCTGTGGTGTTTCCCAAGCCTACTAGAACTTGGAGCATCTGTCTAGAAGTATTACCTGGTCTTGTCATTCCAGGAAACACACTCTGAGAAACACCCATAGGTATCAGAAAATACATAAAGACTCCAATGGTTTTGGTCTTTAAGGAATGGTAGAAAGGCAAAGAGAACGGAGAAAGGCCAGCTTCTGTTTAAAGTATATGGACCCTATATTACTTCAATTCACACTCCACTGGTGAGATCTAGTGAAAAAGCCATGCTTAGATACAAGGAGAACTGGGAAACGTAGTCTTTCAGGACTGCTGCTTTCCACCTTCTTCTCCCCTTCAAGGAAGAGAAAGAATGAAATTTGGTAGGCAGCTAGCTATCTTGCAGTTTTGAGGGAGAAATAAAGAGTCCATGAAGGAGCTAAGAGAGAAAACCAGAAGAATATATATGCAATTTCAATCTGCAGAATATAAAGGGCTCTTGCTGGGAATTATGCCCCCTTTTCTCTTGCTGGCCAGGGTGTGTATAAATTCATCTCATTAAGTTTTGCAATGATAATAAATGTTCTTGCATTCTAAGTGACTTATTTCATGTTCATGTTCCAAGACTTACTTTTGTTTATGTTCATGTTCACAGTGTTGACTTCCACTCTGAGTCCACAGTGTTGACTTCTACTCTGATCCATGTTGTCATTACTTTGGGTCCTCTTAGAGAGATGTTTGGCTTGTAGAAGAAGAAAAAGAGCAGAGAACTACTACGTGATGTTCTTTAAAGCTATTTTTGGGAGTTCTGTCTCACTTGTATCAAGATTTACTGATGACAGTATGTGACTTCAGTGGGATGGGGTTGACTTATCTCTGCGTGAGAGAAGTCACAAATTATTGGCCACATCTGAAATCGGTGGGTGTGAAAATATCCTCCAGGGAGAGGAAACAAGTGTTGAATAGGAGTCATTTTGGAGACTAATACAATATTCTCACCTTTTGGGGATTGGACACTGGAAGTTTCTGTGGATGTGTTCTCCAGTTTCAGGCAAGGGTTACACCATCACTTGTTGGCCAGTAACTCATCATGAAAAAGAGGATTTATATTTCCAGTCTTGTGAGTGCCTGAGGTCAAATCCTGCTCACCCAGGGATGCTCTCAGCCACCCTGGAGCCCTGTGTTCAGTACATTCTGGGAGACAGCACCATGAAGGAGAAAGTGTCTCAAATCCTGGCTGATGGAGGGGATGGGAGAGTATGTCCACCCTAGGGAGTTTGTGTGTGTTACAGGGAGGGAAGAGCAAATCTTGAAAAGTTGTCACATGGATAAAAGACTTATGTGCTTGCATATGCTTTCTATTTCTTGGAAGATCATTTCTCTTCACTTACCTGGCACAAGGTAACTCAACATCTCAGCTGAGTACAGTGCTTCTCCCCCAGGAGAAGCCCACAGATCCACTCAGGTGGATACATTTAATTCTTCTATTGTGCACTCATTTTACCATGGAATATCTGCGACAGTGCTTATCACACCATACGATTATTTCTCTGTGCTGTCATAGGTTGGATTGTGTGCCAGCATAAAAGATCTGTAGAAGTCTGAATGCCTAGCACCACACAATGCAATCTTATTTGGACTCTTCACAAAGGTGATCAATTAAAATGTGGTTCTTATGGAGGGCTCAAATTCAATGATGGTGTCCTTAAACAAAAGGGAAAATTTGGATGCAGAAGTAGGCATGCATTCAAAAAGAACATCATGCAAAGATGAAGTCAGACACCAAGGTCATGCATCTATACACCAATGAACAGCAAAGATTACAAAAAACCACACGAAGCCAGGAAGAGGCACAGAATAGACTCCCTAGCAGCCATCAGGAGGAACCAACCCTGCCGACACCTTGATTTTGTAATTCTAGTTCCCCAACTGCGAGACAATGAATTTCTGTTGTTTAAATTACCCAGTTTATAGTACTTGGTTACAGTTACCCTAACAAACCTACATACTGGCTTGTACATCGGTTCTCCTGCATTTTCCTCTCCTTTTAACTCCCTCCCCAACTTGATTCAGTCCTGTAGGTGAGAAACAAGACTTCCTCTCTTTGCTGGTCCTTCTCCTTTTCCTTTTCAAAATGTTTAACCCTAATGTCTACAAAGGCCAGGCACAGGGCTAGTACCGTCACTGGTTTTACAATCATCGATCAAACTTCACATTCTCTCTGACCACAGGGAGGATAGAGAAGGGGTTAAGAGAGAGATTGATTTTAGAAGAATAAATTGGAGCTGTCTGGAGAGGACAAGATGAAAAGTAGCAAGAGCCATATCACTAAAGGTATCCAAGTACAGCGAGGCTGAAGGGAATGCTGGTTAGGGTTGGTTCTACCCTGAAAAATAGCTCTGCTGATTGTAATCGTCCAGGGACCAGCCCACTGATCAGTATTTTGGAATTCCAGTGAGCCAGAATCTGGGTCCATGTCTCCCTCCTCTAGGTGGGGAAGAGTGTGTGGGAGAGGGATTGGTGTGTTTTGTGCAAGGGTTTGGTACCTAGTGCCAATTGCACTTCACCAAATAAGCCTCGCTCGGCCTTTGTCAGTGCTCAGTCTGCTTGTGAATCTGTCTGGAATCCATTCCTCACAGTGCCATCTGTTCGTGATTGTCCTACCATCTGACCATTTACCCTTTGTTAACTCCCCTCCTCTGGGCACCCCCACTGCCAGTTGGAGTCCACCCATTGTCCAACATGGGAAAACTGAGTCTGAAGTGAGACAGGACAGGAGAGGGGGGCAGGGAAACATTCCAGCTTGCTGGCATTTGAGACCCAGACATGTCTGGGAAGGCCCCGTCGTGCCTTTGCACAGAACCTGGAGAGAAAGCATGCGGCCAAGCCAGAGCCATATTGTACCCACGCAGTCTGATGGCTCCACAAATAATATTGATGGCTTTTGTTTGGAAACTTTTGTAGAGGTTTCCCATTTCCCAACAAACCACGCTAAATGCTGGGCCTCCCCCAAGCCACTTGCCTTTTGCATGGTCCCGTGGCCAACTGTGCAGGCAGATGAGGCCCCTCAATGCTAATGAGGGGAATGGCTGGCATTCCGGAGGCACCCAGGCTCTGGGCACCCCGCCTTTGTTGCTAAGGAGCCTTGGAACTGTAGCTGAAAGGCTCTTACACAGGGGGAATGAGGAGAGAGAGGGAAGAAAGACATACATTTGTTTTCAGAGCTTCACAGTTCTCAGGCCAGCTCCAAAGCTGTCCAATTTCTGATCCCAATTAGAATACCAACTCCCTGCCATTGTTTCTCTTAATGATCTTGGGAAATTCCTCTGAAGAGTCAGCAGCGAACACTTAGCAAACGCTTTGGACGGTGCCACCTCTACCGATGTGCTTCTGGTTACGTAAATAGATCACCAAAGCATTCTGAAGGCATCTTTTATTCCAGCTCCCAGATGTGGCACGAAGCTGGGAGAATTGGAAGAGGACAGAACGCAGCAGGGTTTTCAAAATGTTCCTGCGGCAATTCCACACAACAGGCATTTGTTTACCAGGTGTACCATTGGTGGGGAATCTGGATTCCGTGCTTTAGATGATGAGGAAGATCTTGACTCCCACTTGGATTTACTTCCAGATTTGTGGGAAAGACAGATCATGCTAAAGAGAATTCTGTGGTCTTTTTGCTTTGACTTTGATCGGCCAGGCATTGTTGCACGTGGAGTCCTACACAGCTTCGTTTTAATCTTGGCTCAGTCACTCACTAGCCATTAAATCGTGGGCAAGTACATCTATTTCTGTGAGCCTCAGTTTCTCATCTGTACTATGGGCATAGTAGCACCAACCTAGTTTGTTTACTATGAGAAGTAAGTGCAGGTGGGAAAATGAAGAACGGAAATGTGGGAAACTCTGATCTCTACAACAATGAGCTATATGTGGGTTGGAAGGTGTCTGTACCTGGAAAAGGCACTTAATGATTTGGCACATTGAATGAGGTAAAGTGAAACACCATGTAAGAATAAAATACACTAGATTCTCAATATGGAGCATGTCCCTGTGCCAGGTACAGTGCTAGGCAATTTGCATGCTTTTTCTCACTTGATATGAATGGTGCTCTTGGATAGTGAATTGCTCAGGGTCACACAGCCGGGAAAGGCTGCCCACCAGTGAGATCCTTTCCTCTGTTCTTCTGTGCTCTTTCCATCTTTAAAGGCTGAAGCTCTTGGAGCATTAGTGCACACACAATTTATTCTGTGTCTTTCCAAGGCCTGCTGTAGGTTAGCCAGGTCACTGCATGCAGACCCCACTTGGAAAAGTTCTGCCAGAGAAGGCTGGTGAAGCCTGCAGACTCCAGACTTTCCTGCCCAGCATTTATTAGAAGCTTACAATGACACAGCCACAGGGAGTATACAAAGTTTCACTTATGTGAGAAACAAAAGATATAATAATGGATTTTTTCATAAGCAAATCTGTGAAGTCCCAGCATAGAAGTCACAGTGATATTCTTAAGCAAAATGATTTCATAGCATATTCCTTTTTGGGACAGTGGTGTGCTTCATTGCCAGGCCTCATGTAACCTCAGCTGTCACATTGTCCTGTTGATAGCTACACTCTTCTCTGTGACTTCCGTTAAATAATTTTGGTTCTTTTCATGTTTACTCACAGGAAAAACTAATGAGTATGTACTTTAGCACCAGGTCAGTCTTGTAAATGCACACACACACACCACCTGCTGACAAAGATTCTCTTCTTGTCCAAACTCTAATCACCTTACTATCCACCTGGTGGTGTCTGATCATCCTGGCCGGGCTTCAGCAGTTATCCTGTCAGGTAGTTTTAGTTGGAATCCCCTCTCACCTCTGATGCTTCGACTTAGCAATTTTCCATCCAGCAATCCTTGTGCCCTGCTGCTCATGTCTATAGATTTCCACTTTTCTTTGTTGTATTTGGAATTGAGCCCAGTAATTCATCCCTACTGTAAGATACTGTTGCAGTAGTCCCTATACTTATTGTGAATAAAAGTTCTGAATAGAAGCTGCTTTACCATTTTCACAAGTGTCAGACTGTGTTTTGCTTAACACACACACACACACACACACACACATACACATGCACACACACATTGGAGTATAGCAGTGGAGAATTCTAGACAAGAGATGATTCAAAAGCAACTGTCACTTGGAAACAGAAGGACAAGATATACCTCAAAATTTGTTTTTGCTATAGTAGTGGTCTGGCCTGTCTATGCTATTTTACACAGACAATTGTTCAAATTTTTTTGAACCTTCCTGAATGATCAGCCACTAAAAAAAGGAACATCCAGGTGCTGGGAGTATAGTTCAATGATAGAGTAACACACATGCACACACAAATGAAAAGAAAAGAACGGTAAGTCTATACTACAAGCAAGGAACTGTCCAAATGGCATTGCTTTCAGTGTTTATAAAGTCCTGACAATAGGTGTAGCAACTCCCTTTATATAAATAAAGAAACTTAAGTTCAGGGAGACTGGCAACTTGCTGAGGCTTCTAGCTTCTAAGAGCAAGTGCAGGATATGGGCTGTTTTCAAGCCTATTCTTTTTCTGTTTGCTGTGGAAGTATGGCTGGGGTGGGTCACTGAGGATCACAATCTGGCTGTCCAGCTTTTAGAAATATTCATTCAGCCATCACTTTGGGAGTACAGGTTATCGAATGTAGGCACAAAGCTCTTGCTTCTTTCCATGTAAGTGGAATATACTCCATTTGTGCAGCTCGGTGGTGCTGAGGTCAGGGAGCAGCAACTGTATTTATGTCGGACAGAAAGAACAGGGCAGGGTAAAATCACTGCCTTTGAGGACCTCCTGACTTAGTCTAATAACTCTGATTTCATGTTTAGGGCATCCCTTTACTCCAGCTGCCTCTCCAGCCCACTTGCCTGCAGACATGAAGCTGGTACCAAGGCATGCTTAGGTCTCCCTCTACCAGTGCTCCCCAGGAAGCCCTCTTCCTCTGCAAACTATTAACTGGCACAACTAAACAGCTTTCTTACCTTTCACTTCTCTGGGTCTCTTTATCAGTGAAATGAAGCTGAAAAATCTGTCTTATTGAGTTGTCAGAATTGGAGGAAACAAAATACACCAAGTTCCTGGCACACAGTAGTTGCCCAATGTATATTAGATTGCTTGACCTAGTATTCTAATTTTTCTTACTTGGCATTTTGGTAGAATGAGAAAGTCACATCTATTTACTTACTCCTCTGATCTAAAAGCAGTGAGCTGGTCCAAGGATTCTAGAAAGATAGGAAGGTGGTCAAGTGCATCTCAAGAAGCATTTTTATGAACAATGCAAGGATTATAAAAACTGAAGCATTTATTTTAGTGAATTCAAATGGCTTTTTGTTCTTGAAGTTTTGAAGATTTCACAAGATCCCACTATTTAAAATGGATAAAGGGAGAGTCTCAAAGACCTTTCTATTTGATTTTCTCTTTGACTTAATTAGTTCTCCTCTTTCCCATTTTGATTTGAAGATCAGGATCCAGTTCCCATTGTGTTAGTGATGAGCTGGGGCAACTTGTTTTTGAAGTCCCAAACTGGTGTTCCTTCAACAACCCGTGGCTACCTGTCTGTTGCGTGGGTGGGGCAGAGTTCTGGGGCACATTCAGGATAGAACTATGGGAACTGGTGGAAAGTTTCACCTGGTTTTCCTGCCTTGGGAGAACAGAGGATGTTACCTATTCCCAGAATCCTTGTCTCAGAGGTCCTTTCTCAATCCTTTTATATTTGACTCTTGGAAATATCCCTGGAGATAGCATTATATTATCTAGTTTGCACTGTAGAAGATACTGCACGTGTTTAGAAAGCCTTGCTTGGGATTATTCTTCTGCTTAGTATTAAGATAATGTTAATACTTTCATTTTTCATATAATATGGAAATCCTTCTTAGAATAGTGACTAGGGTAAGGGCATATTTACCCATGCAAAAACAATGTACTTAGGTCTACTATGTACCAGGTGCTTTAGGGAATCAATTACATCTGGCATGTGTTTTTTCTTTTTATCTTTTTTTCTAGGTAGAGCAGTGGGGTTTGCAAAAAACAGTTTGAATAGCAATGAAGAAAAAAATGTCATTTATATCATATTAATAAGTTTTATTATACAAGCATCTTAAATAGTTGGGTTATTGCCACAACAGAAGAGAAAACCTTGTTTTCCCTGGTCCCTCAGAACTGTGCGTGAGCAAGCATCAAAACTAGAATCCAAGACCTAGTCAAAAACATCTACCTTAGTTGCAACCACCTGACTCCCACAATGCCTCCACCACTGCGCTCAGGTTGGGGAGAAAGATGTGTCTGGGTAGGAAGGGAGATAAGAGAAACATCTGTTCGCACAATATGGGCTTGTTATCATAGCTCCTTTAAGTACCGCAGTGCTGGCTCCAAGAGCATATTTTCTCCAGAACAGAATCTCCGCAAGGCCTGGTCGATTTTCCGAGGGCTCAGGGACAGGTTGTAAATGAGATTGTAGTTGTGAATGAGGCGTCTGGCTCGTTCCTTCTCCAGAACTCCTGTGATTGGATTGGATGGGTGGAGGATTTTTAAAGAGGAAGAGGAGAACCGAGAAAGATATATATTAGGTTGATTAACTTCTAGGTAGACACTAGAGGCTAATATTTTGAAACTGTAAACCTCTTAAAAATCAAGTGACACCTTAAAAACTATGTATATTCATGGATATACATAAGTACTGTCCGTGGAAATAGAGAGGATTAGAGAAGTGATGTTACCTCTGGAAACTTCCCGATCTGGAAGATAAGTTATGCAGACAGTAAACATCATGACTGATATTTATGCGCAAAATTTACTGTGTCCTAAGCACTGTTCCAAGCATTTTTCCAATATTAACTCATTTAAAACTCACAACCACCCATTTCACAAAGGGAGAAACTGAGGCCTAGAGTGACCGAGCCACTTGCCTAAGGTGGCTCAAGGTTAACTACTACACTACACTACACAATGAGAGAAGAGATTGCTTCCTAAATACAATCCTTGAACTGTGAAGATCTATGCTACAGGTGTCAATGAAGAACTTTTAAATATCTTTTCTAGGGATGAAAAATACATCCTGTGCATGTATCTCTTCTATTCCCTTTACCTGTACAGATTGTTAAGAGCAATTGCAAAATTCTTCCTCAGAGAATCTGGAGGCTGTGGCTTGATCACTTTGTAGCAAGGCATTGTTAGCCCAGTTGAGTTGGGAAGTGGTGATTCCGGTCTAAACTACCAAGTACAATTCATATTTTTACGTGCAAGCACTGCTGGGCCTAAAGTTCCCTCTGAATTTCTTGAACAGGTATTCCTTTCTTTTGTTTGTAGAACTAGGGATTGAACCCAGGGCCTCTGGCTTGCCAGGCAAGTGCTTAACACTGAGATGCATCCTCAGCTTTTTTTAATTTTTATTTTGAGACTGGTTCTGGTTGAGTCACCCTAGCTGAACTCAAAATTGTGATCCTCCTCCCTCTCTCCCCCAAGTTGCTGGGATTACAGGCATATGCCCCAGGGTCCAGCTTCTAATGGGTATTCTTAACAGTGGGCCACAGAGTGGTAGTGTTTTAATGTCACCCATTCTGTTCTATTTCATTCCATTCCAGTTTATTGTCTATTCAGTTTTGATTTGTTTGTTGTTTGTTTGGTCTGTTTGGCCTGTTTTCCACATAAACCTTATTCTCTGTATAGGCCAAATGCTATGAAATGACCAAGGCACTGCCTTTGGACTCTTTGAGAAAGAATTTTGTAATTGCTGTTAACGATTGCACAGGCTAAGTAGGATAGAAGAGCAACACTCAAAAGATGTATTTTTTATCCCTAGAAAAGATTTAAAAAGTTTTCATTGACACATGTTGCGTAGATCTTCACAATTCGGGGAACATATTTAGGAATCGTTATGAACCAAACTTTGAGTAATCTCTTCTCTCTTTGGAATTCTCTGGAATGGTTGGCTAGTCCCAATTCTGCTTTGGTTTGCTCCTTCTAGACATTTTCCATACCTTTCCTCTGAAAATGAAAGGCTTTGGAAGAAATTTCTGACTGTATAACCTTGGACAATTACTTGAACTTTTTGAGCCTCATTTTCCTCAACTTTAAAATAGGGGTAATTAAAATTCATGAAAACCAATAAAATAATAACTGCTTAGTATATGTCCATATTAGTAAGCACTCAATTATGCCAAATATTTTATAGGATAATTATAATAATGATGTCAACATTAGTTAAAGTACATAAGATGCATCTTGATATGAAAAAATTACTAGACTATATAACATTTAGTTTATATTTTAATTAAAAAAATGAAAAGCAATGAAAATGAAGAAGTTCATGTAGGAATCATGGTGGTATTTTTCTATCTTCTAAACTTTGCCATTGGTAAAAGATTCCAAATGTCAAACAAAAGTCCACTCACAGAAATTTGTATCTCTCCATTCTGTCATTAGAGAATGGCCAGAACAGCTGCATAAAATGCCACCTACAATTCATCTCAGTGTCAAAAGCCTGTTCTTTCCCAGCCAGAAACAAAAATGAAAGAGATAATAAGAAGAACTTCTTTAATATCCACTTTGTTTTAAAATTTATAAAGAACTTTGAAATCTTTTATCTCACTTGAGCCTTTCTCAAATCTGGGAGGTATGTTTTATTTTTTCAGTCTTAATTTATAGATGAGAAAATAGGTTCAGAGTCAGTTACTAGTTTTTAGGGCTCAACAATTGGTGGAGCCTGGACTTGAATCTAAATCTTCTGATGAAAGAAAAATAAGCAAAACCTCATGTTCTTTCTAGCATGTCATGAAAGCTGGCTGTAGCGGGAAGTCACATAGAGCTGGGTTTGAATTATGGCTCGACTTCCTACTGGCTATGATTTTATCAGGTTGAGTTGAGTTCCTCCTCTGTAAATAAGGGTGCTAATCCCTTCAGCATGTGTTAGATGTGAGAATTTAGCCATGAAGTGTGGAGCGTGCAAGCCCATGCCGAGAATGTCCTTGAAGGCATTCTGCCTCCTTGAACTTTAAAATATTTTCTGTGTAGCCTTTGGTTCTCTGGGCAAATTCCAAGTGCACCATTTGCTCAGACATTTATCCCAACCACCCTTCTTTCTTTAGAAAAAAAATGACCAGTTATTCCTAGTCATTCCTTATTCTTTCTCCTCAAGGCTATTTTCTTGACAAACCCCATTAGAGAATAAGCTTGGTTGGTTCCCAGAAACACTGATTTGATGATGGATGGTCTGTCTTCATGCTGGATGAAGAACACTCTGGCCTACATATTTCCTTGCACATAATAAAGAACAGTGATTCATCTGTGGGCAAAGTAGGTGTCATCTGCTCAACATCTAGAAGGGGCCCCATGGTCTGCTAAACCCTGTGGCCAGTAAACCAGCAGAATGACCTCAGTTAATCCTCCTTCCTCATTAAAGACAGTTGTAGATGATCCCAGATCAGGCTGACACATTCCTTGGCCGTTGAGGAACTAATGAATTTCATAGAAACAGGGAAAACAGGCATAAATAGTGAAGAGGCCATGAGAAAGGCATTTTAAAGCTGTTGGAATCTGCCTCCAAAGTCAACAAAGCTTGGCTTTTCCTCAGAACTGTTCTGTTCCTAGGAGAAAGGTCCCAATCTCTGGGGAGTCTCTTAGCAGCTAAGTTTATGATTCATCATCCATCCTCACGAGGCAGCATTTGTTTCTTTAGGAATGGTTTTTCTATCTGCTTGGGGTTTATTTTTTTATTTGTTTTTTGTTTGTAACCCATAGCTACTCTCTCAGTCCTGGTATGAATACCTAGATGTGAGGTTCTGTCAATAAACTTTTAATCTTTTCTGAATAATCTTCCCTGAATAATCAATCCATCATGATGTCCTCTGGTTGAACCTTGGTGGATGCTGGCTGGAGGAGAGGGCCTTCCCGTCCTTGGGATTCAGAGTCAGGTCTCAGCTTTACTATGGATCCAACATCAACCTCCAGGCTTGTCTTGCTCAGGCCTTTCTCCACCACAATCACTTTCAACTCCTAACTTTGGAGAAGATGGATCAAACTCAGAGTGGCCTGCTGGGGTCCCCAAAGTCCTCTTTGACTCATATCTCAGCTCCAGCTTTCTTCTCCAAGGAGCACTTTCTGATCTCCAAACTCACCTTAGATGGTGGTTTTTCATCTCTTTTCTATTTCCTTTAGAATCTTCATGTTTTAAATTGACACATAGAAACTGTCCATGTTTATGGGGTACCAGGTAACATTTTGATAAGTGTATACACTGTATAATGTTCAAATCTACAGTGTATAATGTTCAAATCAGGGTGAGCATATCCATGTCCTCAAATGTATTTCATTTTTTGTGGTAAAAAGATTCGGGATCCTTTATTTTAGCTTTTTTGAAACACACAGTACCTTGTGTTATCTCTAGTCATCCCATAGTGCAATAGAACACAGGAAACTGCTTTCTCCTCTCTAACTGTAACTTGGAACCCGTCATCTTTCCTTTTGACTATTTAGCGCTCATTTGTGCCATCAATTGTAGCAATTTATGATATGCTATCCTTTTTTTCTTCCTTTCCTTTTCTTTTTCCTCTTCTCTCTTTTCTATTTTATTTTTTTCTATTTTACCAGTGTTATTAGTCTCTGTGTCTTACCAAAAAGTAAGATCCTTGAGATCAGAGATCATGTCTCATCCTTTCCGGTTTTCCTCTGGGTCCATCCTCTACCACAGTGCTGGGCTCATGCAAACTTTTTAATAAATACTTTTATACTCTAGGTAGATGAATCTTTCATTTAAAGTTTTCAGTTTAGAGTTTTCTTTTTCTGTCTTTGTTATAATTATTAAATATCTTTGAATGTTATCAGGAAGTTATACTTCATAGGCTCTAGAATTAAATTGCTTTGGAAATTCAAAATAAAATAAAACCAAAAGAAATAGAACACAAGGCAGAAAACAAACACACATAAAGAAAATGAAGTCATTGCTTTAGCTATGTGGTTACTTCTAGCGTACTAACGTGCATGTCAGCCCTTCACCAGGCATGCTCGGTGATTAAGAGGGTCGGTTTTGTCCATGTGCTTTAGGGTCTGCTCTCTCTTCTCTATTCTCGGGTCTCTGGCCTAGTTCTTGATTTCATTCTCTCACACTGATCCACTGCACTGACTTCCTTTCTGCTTGACTGTATTTTCTCAATTCTGCACATCAGCATAGAAATCTTTTAATAACAGCTTCATCAAACCACTCCTCTGTTTAGAAATGCTCAGTCCTAATCACTATTTTTGAATTAAGTCATAGTTCCCTGGTCTGGCATTTAAAACCCTGAATGTGTGGCCCCTGTCTGTTTCTATCTTTAACACTCAGAATAGCTCCTACACTCTGTCCTAACCAAACCCCTCACGTCCAGCACATAGTGTTTTGCTGGGCCAACCACCTACTTGTGCCATGAAATCTCACATTTCACCCCTTTGCATTGAAATTGCACTTTTTCCTTACTGATCAATTTAACACAAACATAGCCTTCCCTGATCACCCCATGAAGGGATTCTCCTTTCTCTAATGTCTACTTAGCACATTATAAAGCCATTTATCACCTTCCATCTTGGATTTCTTTATTTATACCTATGCATTCATTTATTGTTGACTCAAAAACAAAACATTGGAAAGAGTTGTGCAGGTGCTAGCGTCAAAAAAGAATAGATGTTAAATAACCCTGAGAGGATAGATGACCTAGCTCTCCAGAGACTCTCAGGAGAGTGTTTGAATTTCAATATAAAAATCTTTAGGCATTTATTAGCCAGGTGGACAAGACTGTGTGTGTGTTGAAGGGGGCGGGGAGATGGTTGGTGGAGTAGAAGGAGATAGCTCAGATGGAAGGTTTAGGCCTAGAAGAGACACATACATGTGAGAAAGGAAGGCATGTTTGAGGAAAGGCAAGTTATTTATTTTGACTGGACAGGATATGCTGAGCAAGTAGCTGCAGGAGAAGAGACTGGTCAGGGGATCAGGGATTAGATTTTGCTTTGCTAAGGAGTTTGGGGGTCATGCTGGTACCAGTAGGGGACACCTGAAGGCTTTTAGTTAGGGAAGTATAAGATTGTGGATTGAACTTGGCAGTAGAGTGAAGGAAGAACAGGGACTTGAAGATGCTGTAGGAAACCTTGTGGGGGATGGTTGTCAGATTCATCTTTCTATTTTCTAATGGTGCTTAGCAGAGTGCCAGGCACATGGTTTATATACAAATTAATATAGTTATTCAAGAAATGAGGTCTACATTTAGACTAGAGCACAGATAGGAAGGGAGGGCCCTTTACAGTTTATACTTCACCTGTATTACTCAGATCACACAGGTACAGGGCATTTTCCAGTTTCCTGAACCTGTCTATCCATGTCTCACATTCTTGAGACTGGTTCTTCATGGCCGTACTCATGAAGGGCTGGGAGACTGGCCGGATCTTCAAACAGCTTAGAGGATCTTCGGGAGTTGAAGTCTCAGCAGGAGGGTTTCCTGGACTCAGCTCCTCTTCTGGAGTTTTCTACCAAAATAATACAAGCATCTCACTGGTAGCACATTCATCACCCAGAGCTTCTCCAGTTTCTTGACCAACGATGAGGCCACACAACTAAGAAGATTTACTGCAAGGTCTGGCTTTGGAAAGCAAGGATGAGTTTCAAATCCTCACTACATGGGGTCATGTCTTCCAAGTTTTGCTGACTGCAAACATGGTTAAGTGTTTTTTATTTTTTAAAAGAGAGTGACATCATCACTTTTATTCAGTTTTCATTTTTTAATTACACAAAGCAAAGGACTGTGTAACTGGTTGAGACTTTTCCCTGAGGTTCTACTCTAATTGTACTAGTGGGATGTACTGGGGATGGGTTTCTGGCAAAGTGTAACTTCTCAGTCAGAATACTTCTGGATCCTGAGTGTGACATTTTGGATAAAAAGTGATTGAAATAATAGCGATATTATCCTAGGCTCACTGACCCACTTGAAGGGATATTAAAACACCTCTAGTCTGTGGGTCCTGTTCATTTAACAAGGGAAGCTGAGGCCCAGAGAGTGCAAGTAACTTACTGAGATTGCCTAGATCTTAGGGTAAACCCAAGACTATAAATAGGCATTAAGGTGAGTTAACCTAGGTATCCTAATCCCATGTCCAGTACAAAACAGGTGTTTTTAGAATGAAAGAGACAAATGGATCCGAATGATGCCATTTAAGGTTTCCTAACACCACCTTGCATGTAGGGAGAGTTTGATATGACCAGCTCTGCTTTTCCTGGAAATGCCCCTCCTGCCAATCCAGATAGTTGTTGGAGAAAACCACCATGTTCCAGCTGCACAGTTCAGGACTGGGCGTCTGGTGCAAGATGGACAAATACACCTATTGTCCAGGAGTTTGGGATCTGTTTGTGAGAGGGAAAGATAAAGGGAGAAGCACAGATCATTCTGTGTGAGATCTTGAAATGCTAGCCGATTTTTTCCCTGTGCATTGGAAATGAGAAAAAGTTGGTCAGTCAGGAAAGAGAAAATAAAATTGACAGCAGAGAGAAAAGAAAAAAGAAAAAGTCCTGACTGTTCAAGACCTTGGTTTTCATTTATTATTGTGCTGTTGTCCTTAGGTAAGATAATAATCTTCTCTAGCCTTCCAGTAAATTAAACTTGGGGAGTTGGTTCTGTTGATTGCCATCCAAATAATTCTGATGTACCATAAAGATATTCCTCTAACTTTTGTATAACATCTGTGCTCTCCTAATTTTCAAATGTCTGAATTTTTCCAATTTTGTAACTTTGTCTCAAACTTCTCACTTATAGGCTGCAAAAATTCCATACTCCTAAAGAATAGTAATTGCAATAGGAATGACCAAGCCCTGCATTAATAAACACAGATTTGGCTGCTGTAGGGGCATGTAAAGAACCATGTCCTTTGAAATAAGAGAACACAATACAAAATCACATCCACATGGATGACAAGCAACTGATAAGCTTTAGGGATTAATATAAAAGAACTCTATTAGGATGAAATCAATTTTAGGAAAAGCAGAAAATTTTCATATAGTTTAGTAGTGACTCATGCATTTTTAGAGCTATGGACCACTTCAGAGATCTGAAGAAAGCTTTAGAAAATCTGCCCAAGTTAATGCACATTTGCTTACATTTTCATGGATGATTTTGGAGAGATCAAGTTGATCATGGATCTAAGAAACTGATGTTAAATAGTTTTATATTTTTCTAGAGAGTTCAACTGTCTTTGACCACTAATATAAGGGGAAAGTGGAGATTTGTATGGATCTGAATTAGGCTCAAGTAACTAACTAACAAGCTAACTAACAAACCAACATGCCCTATAATTCTTGTCCCACTGGGTCAGGATTCCTTGTTTTGTCTCTCCACAATCCTGGCCCCTCCTCCACCAAGGATGTGGGTACTGGGTGCATGAGATCATTGCTGATGTATTCTCAAGGTCCTGGTAGTGCCTGGTACTGGGTAGGTTCTCAAGACATGTTTGATGACTGAATAAGTGAGTGAATGAATGAATGATTTTCTCTGGGAAAACAGAAAAGTTGCTTTACCAACTCTGTGCTTCAATTCTTCCTTTTAAAAAGTGGGACAACGAGTGCTGCTTACACAAGGATGTGAGAAGAATCAATTATTGCAAAGATGCAATAAAATCCTCAGACAAGAGGCAAAATAAAAGAGCAAAATATATTTTTTACAACCTTATTCACAACAGACTTAACACTCAAGGAGAAAAGCATTTGCTGTTGTTTCCTGCATGGCAAGAGGCTTGCCAAAATGATACTGTTTTCTAAAATATTTCAACGTGTGAAGTGCATGAAGAGGCCTCCCGTCATTTTAAGATGAATTATGTTCTAATCCGGGCATTTAAAAAACAACAACAATAGAAAAACTCAGGCTGTTTTTCAATTCTACAACGTCTCCTGGCTAAATGCTGGGAATATTAAAATGGATTTTAGCTGCTTGCCAGATTTTCTTTCTTTTTTTCTTGTTTTTTTTAATCAGAGAGCCTATTACATTTTAAAATGGGATAATTAGGGAAAAGGTCACCATCAGTTTCTGGAAGCTGGACTTAAGATGTTAAAATAGGTCCCATAACTACTCTTCCTTTTGATGGCAGTTGGTGGATGGGCCACAAGCTTTGGACAAACACTTGCACCTAGGCAATGCGTACAATTTCTTGGGGTTGGTGGCAACCTCTTTACCTACTGAAAGCGAGAGGTTTCTGCACACCAGCTGGAATGGAGCTGACCCACACTCTTGGGGTTCCTCTGCCTCCCTTCTATGCCTGAGGAGTCTTGGAGTACAACAGTCTCACATCAACAGTTGAGTGGAAATCAGAAACCCACAGGAGAGGCCCTCCCCCCAACATCAGAAAAAGGAAGGCTGAGGATCCATGAGGACCTTCCCCATGCACGCTGTGTACCCCAGGTGCATACCATATGTTCAGTTTTGCTTTGAGATATCTCAGAGACTTCAGGCTGCTCTGGAGTGGCAGAGACTTCCTTTTCATTCTTTCCTAAACAGAAAACAAAAACCGGAAGGGTTTGGTTTGGTCTTCATTTGACATACACACATATACACCGGGCAAAGACAATACTGAGGCTCTGCTGTGTGGCTGGCCCTGTGTTAGGTGATGGGGACACATTATGAATAAAAACCTGGTTCTCATCCTCATGTACCTCAGACCAGGAGGGAGATGCCAAATAATCACTTACAATTATTATTTAACCTACAAGCTGCCATAAATACTACAAAAGAAAAATATGGGGACATAAGAAAGAATTGAAACTTATTTTGGAGCAATGGCAGGAGTGGTGGGGGGCAGGGATGGCTTCTTGGAGAAAGTGACATAAACCGACGACCTGAGGGATGAGTAGGGTTGTGCTCCTGGTGCCTATGGAGCAGAGAATTCCAGATCAGCTGAGAGAACAGCTTGGAGAAAGGCCCTTCATCAGAAAGGCTGGTCTTGTTTAGGGAGTGGGCAGGGGCCTCTTCCAGTGAGCCTGTCTCTTAAGAATCAAGCACTTCCACCACTCTTTCTGTGCAGGTGTGCACCTGAAGGGTCAGGCACAGCCTTCTCTGCTTCTTCAATGTCACAGGCCCTGTATAGGATGAGGTGTGAACAGCATCCCTCACACCACGCATTCTCCTGGGTACTCCTCACTGCAGGCTGCTCCTTCATGAACAGGACAGACTTCCTTCAGATACGGGAAAGACCTGCTGCTGTGATTCTCCAAGGTTTCCTGCAGACCCTACGCATTCATCACTCAGCACCTTCCATCAGACTGGGTGGCTTACTTATGTTGCAAATCCCTGTGGTGACCACTCAGCACAGATTTCTTGGAGCCTCAACTTCAATATTCAGTACATAATTCAAATATGTCATTAAAAATATGTATTATTTCTGAATTGGATCTCATTATTTTCAATAAAAATTATTCTATGAATAAATATTAAAGTTAGAAGGGGGCACATAACACTGGTTGAGACCATAGGTTCTGAAGCCAGATACCCTGGGTTTGAATTCTGGCCACTTTCTTTATTAGCTGCATGACCTGGGGTAAGCTACTTGTGCCTCAGTTTCTTATTCTATAAAATGAAGGTAACGATGCCTATAGGTTTTTGTCAGGATTACATGGACTACAAAGTGTAAAGCAAGAACCAGAGCATAACAAGGAATTAATAAACGTTAAGTAATAGTGCTATCTAGGTAAGGATGTTTTCACAAATCAATACACAGATCAGATTTAAAACATGTTTGTTGGACTTTTAGTATTGTAACCATGAGTCATTATGAATCCTCTTCAATTTCTTGAGGGAAAAGACAATGTAATTTTCACATTTTTCTCTGCCCCCAGCATTAGAATAAGTAGAATAAATATTCAAAGCATGCTTGTTGAATAAAGGAATGATCATGTATTCTTTACTTGAAATTTGGAAAAGATTGTGTGTGTCAGTGTGTGTGTGTGTGTGTGTGTGTGTATGTATATATAATGTGTATATATATCTCTAATGTGTTTATATATACATTATATATGCATTATATAATGTATATATATCTAATGTGTGTGTGTGTGTGTGTGTGTGTGTGTGTGTATATATAGTATATGTATTTTTTATTTGTTTGTTTCTCCAATTTCTTTCCAATACTTGGAGAGGAATTTTCTCTGTGTTTCTTTGCTCTCCCATCCTAACACAGAAGCCATATAGGGTAAGTAAGCCTTAACAGAAGCTCAGCAAGCATCATGAGGGCAGCCAGTGAAGGCACCACCTTTGAGGCAGATTTTATTTGATCTGTTGAAAATTTAAGTTGTCATGGAAACCCATCATCTCTTAGTACACTGGCCCCAGCTCATTTCACCCAGAATATGAAAGAAAAGCTTCCTGTTTATTGCAGGAGCAAAAGGGTTGAAATTACTCAGAATCATGGTGTTAGATAGTTGAAGGGATTCTAGAAGCGGTATATAGCATTAGGGCAGGGATATGAATTTCAGGGTCAGACACCTGAACATCAACCTTGATTTTTTCCTTTACTAGCTATAAGCTTTTGGATCAGTTCTTTCATTTGTGAAATTATAGTCATTGTGAGATAAAAATTATTCACATAAAATACTTAACCCTGGGAAGATGCTCAATACAGAATATTATTTGTTGTTGTGTTATTATATGACCTTAAGCCAGAGAAGAGGATCTAATATTGATTATAATATGCCAGAATGTTTTCTGGGCATTAATAATTGAATTGTCTGGGGATAAGATCTAGAACCTTGACTGTGTCCCAGTATGGTTCCTCTCTTCTGTCTTCACTTTTTAAAGTTCCATTAAGAGAAAATACATGCTAGTCTACTTGGTTTCTTTTAAGTGTCCACTTTTCCTCCTTATAGCTAATAGTATATAAAAAGGTAATGGTTTGCATATGTAAAACTTGTTTGAAAGGCCTGAGGCAGAGCTCTATTTTCTTCTTCTTCTTCTTTTTTTTTTTTTTAACACAGCAGGAAGGATAAATAATAACCATCTGTCTAGTCTGCCAGTTTAAGATTTGTACTAGAGGAAAAAAGCCAAGCTGGCTTCTAGAGATTTCCAGGTGTGGGAAGGGCCAGGTTTTACAGGGCTTCCAGTGGATTCTGATGGTTACACAGCCAGCCCTCCTGTCTGCCCCCACTAATGACTTGAAATCAGTGGTCTTCAGCAACGGCTGCATGTTAGAGCCACCTGGGGAGCTTTAAAACTTACTAGTGCTCAGGTGTCACACCAGACCAATTAAATCACAATCTCATGGGGGAGGGGGAGAACCCACTTCAGCACTTTAAAAAAAAATCCCCTAGATGATTCTAAAGTAAAACCAGAATAGAGGACAACTGGTTTAAACAAAGGTTATTGGTCTCATTGGATTTACTGAATGAAGATTTTTGTGAGGAGGAAGCGAATATATGTCAAATATCTACAAATGACAGGCATTTCCCACATTATCTAAAGGATAACCTGGGAGGTAGAAATTATCTCCATTTGACAAATAAAGAGTAGATGAAAGTCAGTGTTTCCAACTCATTCATTCTGAGAATACTTGTTAAGTGCTTTCTAAATGCTAGGCATTGTCCTAGGCACTATGTCACAACAGTGACCAGGAGAGACTCTTCTCATAGCATGTGCATTTCTGTGGTGAGGGCAAGCAGACAGACAGACACAAAAAACAATGCCAGGTCTGATTAAGTGCTGTAAACATGATGTCACTTATGGGGGCGGCAATTATGACACTTACTAACTTCCATAGGGAATTCACCCAAGGCCTTTGAAGAGATGAAAATTAAGTTGAACCCTGAGCAGAGGGGAGTCAAGGGAGTGAGTAAGGAAAATATCTGGGGAAAGATATTTGAGGGAAAAGTTACCGCAAAGGCCAAGGCCTCAAGGCAAGATTGCTCTTAGTACATTCTGAGAGGGGAGTCTAGCTGAGGCAGAAGGAGAAGAGAAGTGGGTTGTGCTCATGGATCTTAAAGTCCTCATGTGCCATGTCATGTGACTGAAGTTGTTGTTTTTTAATTCCCAGCATTCATTTCTTCTCTGGTGATTCTCCCTTTAACCATCTCCTTCTGGCAACAGCAACTGTATTTCGCTTTGGAGGGGTCACTCCACCCTCTTTCCAGTGCTCTGTGGTTTGGTAGGGTTGATCTCCAGTTCCACCTCCAAGCTGGGTCTCTGATTACTTTAAGCCTGTCATTGTATCCTCATCTCAATCTTGGGTGGACATAAAACTCCACCAGAGCTTCTGGGATGAGAGACGATAACTGCCGCTTGGATAGTAAAGTTTCCTCCATCTTGGCATCAGCAGCACCTACCAAAATAGTTCTGTAAGACATGATGGTCCTCGCTACTTTAGCTTTTCTACTACTGTGAAAGGAGTGCTTGGAGTAGTCAGGAGAGTCACATAAAGCCCCGGAATGATGCCAACACCAGATAAAGCAGAACAGAGAGCCATAAAGGAGGAAAGCAGATTTTGACATTTGAATGGCTAGATCAAAGACCTTGCTGCTAGTAGACATTTCAGTCAAATAATCCAAAATATCTTTATTGTCTAAACCAATCGAGTTGGCTTTTATATCCATTTAATATAAATAGTTGTAACTAGTAATTAGTATGGATTTTATTCCTTAATGAAAGAGAGGCCAACTTGTCACCTTTTTCTGTATTGTATCTACAGTGATAGGTTTTTATGAAATGATTGAGGGGGCTCGATGAACCTTTGTGACTACCTTTCATTCCCTCCAAGTTTTCCCCTCCAGGTTTTCTGCAGCTCTGACCCTTGCTTACTGATTTTCCTTCTTCCTCTTCCTTACTAGGTCTCTGAAATGAGGAGATTCAAATTTGGAGTGGTACTTAATTTTTGTGAAATACCTTAGACCTTAGACCATACCCATGTTTGGTGGATCCTAAGCTTTTTTTATTTGTCTTAATGGGAGTTCATAGCATTTCTTGGATCTGTGGCTTGAGGTCCTCCATCACTTTTGGAAACTTCTCCAAATTTCCTCAAATATTGTTTCAGTTCTATTCTTTTCCTCTTGTACTTCTATGATTTCAGTTACATATATGTTGGATGGTGTCACCATTTCCTAGATAGCTCTTACATAGTGTTTTTTTCATACATTCCATCTTTATTTTTCATTGATGCTTCAATATGGATATTTTCTGCTGAACTATATTTCAGTTCACTAACCCTCTCTTCTGCTCTGTTGAATATTCTCTTAATCTTATTTTTTAAGTTTTAAAAGTATAATTTTAATGTTTTCCAGTCTAGATATTCCATTCAATTCCTTTTATAGGTTCAAATTCTTTTTTCATTTTTTTAAATTTTTACATACTGCATATTGACTCATTGTACACAAATAGGGTTCACCTTTTGGTTTCTATGGTTGTGCATGATGTAGATTCATACCATTCGTGTAATCATATATGTACATAGGGTAATGATGTCTGTCTCATTCCACCATTTTTCATACCCCCCTCCCTCTCATTTCCCTCTACATAATCTGAAGTTCCTCCATTCTTCTCTCTCTCCCCACCCCCCACCCCCATTATATATCATCATCCACTTATCAGGGAAAACATTTGGCCTTTGTTTTTTTGGGATTGGCTTATTTCACTTAGCATGATATTCTCCAATTCCATCCAGTTATCTGCAAATGCCATAATATTATTCTTCCTTATGGCTGAATAATATCCCATTGTATATATATACCACAGTTTCTTTATCCATTCATCTGTTGAAAGGCATCTAGATTGGTTCCACAATCTAGCTGTTATGAATTGAGCTGCTATAATTAGCACACTGCTTTCCAGAGTGGCTGTACCAATTTGCAACTCTACCAGCAATGTAAAAGTGTACCTTTTATCCACATCCTGAGAAAGCATTTGATAGAATACAGCATTCTTTCATGCTTAAAACACTAGAAAAAATAGGGATAGTAGGAACATACCTCAAATTCTTTTTTAAAAATTCTCCATTTTTTATTCATTTTCTTTAACGTAATTAATTATAGTTATTTCAAAATCTATTTCCTGCTTGCATTGTTACTGATAATTTTTAACAGAAGTTGAAAACTTATATGAGACACACAGAGCTTTTGTGTGACGTTACTTTCTTTCACAGATAACCTTTTCATCTTCTGTTTGGTAGTTAAATTTAAATCCCAAATAAAAGTCTTCAAACAAATATTGTTATATATGTTATTTTATCTGCTAGTTGTTCTTGCAAAGAGCTTTGATCAGCTGCAAATAAGTTCAATCTTGTCATTAGTGCAAATCACAGATATGAATAGTTATGTGAAAACCATATATATACATTAAAGAATAAGTTCACAGGATTTTTATAATTACAAAGGAGATAAAAGTTATTAAAAAGGGAGCATATATAAAATGAGTCATTTAAATCAGTTATTGTAGCATTTTTGAGTCAAAAGGGATACTTAAAATGAAAAAATGTACGATTCTACATACACATGAGTAAGTTTCTTTTTTTGTGTGTGTGCATCCTCTTCCCTTTTATAACACTTGATTGTGGGCAAGAGAACAGACAAATAAAACGGCTCACTCAGTACTTAAGAACAATTAACCATCATAGCTCTAGTGTAAAGAAATGGGAAGAGACTGAGATACTAAGTCAGTAAGCAGTAAACTATCACACAAAGCAACAACAGCAACATCACCTCAACAACCTTATTATTCTGGAGAGTCTTACATTGACTAAGAAGTTAGCAAAACCAGGAACAGTGGTGCATGCCTGTAATCCCAGTGGCTCAGGAGGCCAAAGCCAAACTCAACAACCTAGCAAGGCTCTAAGCAACTCAGTGAGACCTTGTCTCCAAATAGAAATATAAAGAAGGACTGGGGATATGGCTCAGTGGTTAAGTGCTCCTGGGTTCAATTTCCAGTACCCCCCAAAAAAAGAGAAAGAAAGAAAGAAAGAAAGAAAGAAAGAAAGAAAGAAATGATATATTGCCTATTATGTGTATCAGACTCAGTCACCCTATGAGATCAACAGAACAGATTTTCTTCCTCTGCCTTTTTCCTTCCTTCCTTTTTTCCCTCTCTCCTTCCCTCCCTTCCTTCTTCCTTAATTTCTTTCTCTCTCAGTTTTAGATATGAGAAAAAAAATAATTTGGAGTTAAGTAAAATAAATGATTCATACAAGGTGGTTTAGTTACAAAAGTAAGACTTCAACCTATATTTTACATATTTTTTTAGCTATGTTATATGCTATAAGCTAGAATGTGCTACCCAACATTTATATGTTGAAGTTCTAATGCTCAGTACTTTGGAATGTGACTGTGTTTGGAGACAGCATCTTCAAAGTTGAATAAGTTAAAATGAGATTGTTAAGGTGAATCCCAATCCAATCTGACTGGATATTCTTATAAGAAGAGGCAATCTGGACACTGAGCGACAATGGGGAAACACGCACACAGAGGAAAGGCCATGTGAGGATACAGCAAGCATCTGTCCAGAACTGTGGCATGGTTTTCAACATTCTGAGCACTAGCTATGTGTGAAACCTCAGAGGTTAGGTGAAGAGCCACAAGGCATCCCGTCAGTGGCCTCAGCATTGACTACATGGTGTTTTTTAAGAGATCCAAGCACAGCTACCTTCTTCCAGGTCTGAATTTCAAATGAAGTGACACTTTCAGAACCAACTGTGTGTCACCTTCTGAAATCTTTTTTCTATGTACTTGGCATTTTCTTAGATCCTAGAACCAACTGCATAGTGGCACTAGCTCCTAGATTTTGATATAGTACTGATTTCTCCGTGTTCCTTCAGCTTGCAGGTTGAAGCTGCTTCCTACAGCTACTAAGGTCTGGATTACCTCATTGTAGTGGGTTGAATTGGGTCCCTCCAAGATATGTTCATGTCCTTTCCACTGGTATCTGCGAATCTGCCTTTAGTTGGAAACAGTCTTTGGAGATGTAATCAAGTTAAGGTGAGATCATTCTAACTTAGTGTGGGCCTTAAATTCAATGACTGGTGTCTTTATAGGAGAAAGGAGAGGGATATTTGGATACAGAGACATAGAGGTGACATGAAAAAAGCTACATAAAAACACAGACCAAGATTGGAGTTATACAGTAACAAGCCAAGAGAGGCCTGGGACTACAGAAATTCAAAGAGGCAAGAAAAGACGCTTTCCTAGAGTCTTCAGAGGGAACATGGGTCTAATAACACCTTGATTGCATACTCCAGTCTCCAGAACTGTGTGAGAAGACATACCTGCTTTTTCTGTAATTTGTTACAGCAGCTTGGTAAAACAAATAAATTCACCATCCCCTTTTTAATTATTTCAGTCTCGTGATAGTTACATAACCAATCTCCTATAATGAATTCCCTCTGTTTGAAATACCTAGTAAGTTTTCTGTTTTTCTTGAATGCAGACTGATATATCTATCCCCCAACACACACACACACACACACACACACACACACACACACACAAACAATTTGCACCTTATATTTTGATTAAAATGGTAGTCTGTGTTTGATGGATGTCATAAATAGAGAAACTAGAAAAGTGGATTAATATTAATGCATATTTTTTCACCTGTCATATTTAAAACTTCTAAATTGTTAAATATTTTGCCCAATTCATCTTCATAAATTCTCTTAATAATATGTCTTGGTAATCTTCCTGTAGTAGTTTGGTCGTGTTATTTTACAAGTACATAATTTTACCAATTAGTTGTGTTGTAATTTAACTAAATGGTCCCTAAATGATCATTTCATTTTTTCCATTTAAAAAAATTACCAAAGAATGCTGCACTAAATATACACATACCACATACATATGTAACCATATGTGTGTGTGCATACACACATACAAACATACATCTTGAAAATTTTTGGTGAGACCAGTAGAATAAATACCTGGTAGCAGGATTCTAGATCAAAGGTACTATGCCACTGAAATTCTAATAATACCAACTTATTTGGTAAGTGTGCTGCATTTATCTTAAAGGACTACCTCTAGAGTATGCCTTATGATAAAACTTGGAGAATTATGCTTTTATAACCCAGCTGGCCTAGAAGAATATGCATTAAGGCAATTCCCACTCCTATTTTTTCTTCACTGGTGAGCCATCTACATTTCTGGGAGGAATGAAATGAAGTCCAACAAGAAAACCACTCATGCTAAGCAGTACTATTAACAGTAGCGCTGGGAAATGGGAGATCTCTCAGAAGCAACAAAATTATGGAACTCACCTGGAGGCAAATCAGACGACAAATCAGAAGAAGCTCTGCTCAGCAACTCAACAAAATTCTGCCATCTGTGTAAGAAAAGGAAACATAATATTGCTGATCAGTATCATTGCCCTGGAAGAATATGCAGTGAAACTCTAAGGTTATTTGAGAATTTTTTGATACCTGCATCACTCCCGGTTCAACATAGTAAATAAACTGATTTATTTCTATTAGAACGGGAACAGTATAGGGAATTGAGTCCCCCCTCCCAATTATTGCAGGGCTAGGAGACTGTAGATTAGGGTTCACTGCTAAGAATAGGGTCAGGACAGCAGATGTGGTCCAAAGATCAAGGAACTACAGGAGAATCTGGCTGAGATCTCAGTTGCCCCTATTCATGAAGTTGGTGACTGCAGTCCCAGGTGCATTCTGGCCACTGGGAAAACTAATATAAGCCAGTTTCTGGAGTAGCTACTGTTGTAAGAAACTAAGTAACTAAACTGGCTCTACACTATTATCCCTCCACCCACTCTTCTGACTCTCAAATCTTGTCTAATTGTATTTCACTAATATAAATCAAATCAGTTTTGAAAACTTTGTGTCAAGGGGATTTCAGAAATGTTCCTTTTGGTCTTCAGGAATATGGAAAAATTGCAACACAGGGGATAGATATCAGTGTTAGGGGAGAGATAAAGGGGATAGATAAATATTATTTAGTAGGTAATATGTAGTGAGTTGCCCAAGAAGAAATTGCATTGAGCAGTATGTCTGCAAGCACCAATCAAGTAGTTATTTAAAGCTTAAAAAGTACTCCAGCAAAACTTTGGCAGTACAGATTACTAATATTTGTTTGCTGTTATGGTTTAGATATGAGGTGTCCCTCAAAAACTCATGTGTGAGACAATGCAAGTAGTTTTAGAGGTGAAATGTTTGGGTTATGAAATCCTTCAACCTATTAGTGAATTAATTCTCCGATAGGAATTAACTTAGCGGTAACTGTAGGCAGGAAGGGTGTGACTGGAAGAGGTGGGTCCCTGGGGGCGTGCGCCTTTAGGGTTTATATTTTGTCTTTGTTAAGTGGAACTTGCTCTCTGCTTTCTGGCACCATGTCCCCAGCTGTTTTTCTCTGCCATGCATTTATGCCATGATATTCTGCCTCATTCCAGATCCTGAGTAATGAAGTTAACAATCATGGACTGAGACCTCTGAAATCATCTGTCCCCAAAACTTTTTCATCCTCGTTTTTTTGGACCTTTTGGTCATAATAGCGAAAAAGCTAACTGAAACACTTGCCTAATATCCACCCTCTATTTAAATATGAATTTTTTTTTCTCTGTAGTATTAAGTACCCACTTTCCTTCTATACATATTTTGGTTAGGAGTATATTTAAAATCTCATATCCTGCTTCTGCCAGTGTCCAGACCCATTTTATCTAATTAATCTCAATCTATCGTTTACTTTATCCCTCCCCTTTCCCACCTCTTTTCTGTTTCTTCTGTTTTTTTTTTTCTGTCTCAATCTCTGTCATTCATTTTTGGTCCTGGTCCTTCTTTTTTTTTTTCTTCTTTTTTCTTAGGGTGGGTACTGGGAATTGAACTCAGGGCACTCGACCATTGAGCCAACTTCCCAGTCCTTTTTTATATTTTATTTAGAGACAGGGTCTCACTGAATTGCTTAACGCCTTGATTTTGCTGAGGCTGGCTTTTAACTGGAGATCCTCCTGCCTCAACCTCCCTAGCCACTGGGATTACAGGCGTGTGCCACCACATCTGACTGGTTCTGGTTCTTCTTGAAGGTTTATTTTTTTTCCTCAATTTTCTGAATTACTTAATATTCTTTAAAAATAGTTCTTTTTTTCCTCCACTAGTGTTAGCAAAAGACAGGCTTTTTTTTTTTTTTTTGATTAGGAACCAAACTGCAAATAATACGAATTTTTATCTTTGTTTTGCCTATCATAGCAAGTTCAGCAAAAATAAAGAGGGAGTTTTGAAATACTTGTCCTGGGTTTTCTCAAAAAGTTCTAATGTCTTGTGGTTTTATTCTCCTTATATAAAAATGATTTCTTAAATATGTGCCTAATTCATTTTGCTTTCCATCATAAAACTTATTCTATACACGATATCAAGAGTCAGAAACATTTTTTGGTCAATATATGTGTTCTGATACTGAGTTTTGGAAATGTGACCTTCAGAGTGTCATGTCACTTTCGGCATATGAATAGACAAGGTGTGGCATGCAGTATGACAAGTCAGATAAGCTGGCGACTTTATCAGCTGCTGCGGATGTAGGAAGGTAAGAGAAAACTGGAGAAGGAAGTAGCACTTTTCAGAAATACTGATAATCATACAAAGATATGACATTAGCACAGTTCTGAAAATAAACTTCAAAGAAGTATTTCCTGTCGTCTGCACTTCCTACAATGGCTTTCTAGACCCTCTTAGGAAGACTAGGCTTATGCCTAGACTACCTTCCCACTCTTTGATAAGAAAATTCAACAACCCAAAGCCTAGATCCATTAATGTTCACACACTGTCTATTATTTTCAGGATTGTCAGGAGTTATCAGGTAGTGATCTTCTAGATGTCATATGTGAGCTGAGGTCCTTGGATAAAATGGCACCATGAACTCTCCTGCTTTCTTGATCATATGCTGAGAGAGGGGTAAGAAGATTGTGGGAAATTTTCCAAGTATTGAATTTGAGCATTGTCTGATTTAAATGATTATAAGACTTAGGTGACTAATAACATTCTGAAGATTCTTCTAGTGAAATATTTCCTTTCTCTCCATTTCTTTACATTACTACAAGATCTTCAAAGAGACACTCATGATTTAAATGTGGGAATGGGTTCCACCGTCAGGAGTGACAGTGTCAAGTCAGAGAGGTCAGGACTAGAGGAGAAGACCTGTGAGCCTAGTTCTAGATTCAGGTCAACCTGAGTTCAAACTCTAACTTCAAGAGTCTGTCAAGTTAACAGCATTTAGTGAGTGTTCTGAGTACTTTCTGTTCATTATTTCATTCAATGGAGATAACCATCCTATTAGATAAATAAATGACTTGACCAAGGACACATGGGTCACAGGGACAGCCAGGACTACACCCTGATTGTCTCATCCCAAATCCATACGGATTTATGCAATTCGGCTTCAGTTACATATTTTTCCTCTTTGAAATTCCATGGACATGGCTTCAGAGTCTTCTAACATTATCATTGCCGAGACTATCTGAGGACAGTTGGGTTTCTGTTCACTGATAATTATATTTTTCCTATTATTTGCTTTAGTTTAGTTTTATTTTGTTTTGGGCCAAGATTTTTGACTTATTATCTTTGTCTTAATATTGCAAAAGTTTAATAGGGATAGACATGAGTACATTTTTAAAATACATAATTTAGCTGCGATCATCGTGAGACCTTTTCACCCTGTACACTTTCTTTGTCAGCAGGTGGACAAAATTGTTTAGTTGTGGACATTGTTTGAGTGGGTCCCCCAAGGATTCATCTGCTGGAAGCTGGGTCCTCAGTGTGGAGGTGATGAAGCAGTAGAACTCTGAGAGGTGAAATCATCTAGTGGAAAAGGATTAGGTAACTGAAAGCATCTCCTTAGGAAGGGATTAGTGTAGTTCTGGGAATCTGGTTAATTCCCATGACAGTGAGTTGTTCCAAGACTGTCCTCCTCACTCACTAGCCTGTGGTCTCACCATGTGATCTCTTGCTCTCACGGATACTACCACGAGGATGCCATCTGCTATGGTACAGTACAGCCAAGAGGATCCCACCAGAGGTCCAACAGATGGGGCTGTTCCATCTTAAACTTTCAGGCTCTAATACGGTCAGCTCAATAAGCCACTTTTCTTTATCAAGTACCCAAATGCAGATATTTTGTTATAGCAACAGAAAATGAACTAATATAGTTGGGACTTTCATTTTTATTTTTACTCCAAATTTTTCTAATTTCCTGTTCCATAATACCAAGTCCTCTTAGATTGGATCTCTATTATTATTATTTTATATCTACCACTCTCTCATTGTCTTCTCTGTTCTTTTACTTTTTCCTACATTTTGCAGAAGTCCCTTAAGTTTGACATTACACATTTTCCTCTAGTGTTAATCTCACTTTTTATTGATTCCTGGTTACCTTTTAATTTGCCTAGTGAAGTTTTAGCTTCCTTGATACCATCCGTATTTCCCCAAATTCTTTCTAATTTCTTGTGCTTTTTAAATTTGATTTTTATAGATTTTTAAAATCTCATTACACTTATTACTTTCTAATTCAATTCAATAGAGGACATGACTTCTTATATACTACATAGAATCACTGTGTTTTCCTAAATTATTTTTCTAATTTCTAGAGTAGATCATTTTCTAAGCTTTGTTGAGATTTGGAGCCTGCAGGCTGATGATTTCCTTTCATGTTCTGCAGTATTTTCTTAAATGTTGGTACTTTCTCCTTACTGGGCTTCAAATGAGGGTCTCCCCACATTCAATATGACCCACAGCTGAGCTGTCTTGCTTTCCTGTGACTGTGTTCCCTGCTCACGTGAACTCAGTCAAACACAGATGGCAACCCCATCCCTTACTGGTTTCTTGTAGACATTCTCCTCATGCACCTTGGTAGAATGGAGGTGGGATCTTCTCACCACATTCGTTGGGTACCAGACACTTCCGATAGATGTAGTATGTCCTACTTTATATTTTCTAGTTTAGAATAAACAACTACCAGGAGTCTCCCTTTCTCCTAACCCACATGACTAAATTTTCAGGAATTAAACTTCACCATGTGCAAACACTGTACATAAACTAGGTTTCCCTTCCCCCCTTGCTCACCCCAACTTTTTACTCTATCATTTTGGCCAGTTGTACAGAATATATCTGTATCTCTGAATAGGTACAGGAAGTGATGTGTGGGTAAATACATAGATGTGTCTCCTTGGGCAGGGAAGGGAGGGGAGAGAGAAGCAGGGAACAGTAGAACTTAGACCACTATCATAAACAGCATATTTGCAATTTTCTAGTTGGTTAAGAGCGTGGTCTCCACACCAAAGGGAGGGCTGTGGTGAAGGGAGGAAATATCTTCTGCCTTCCACACTTCTTACAGGTAGTCAGGGTGAAGTGTAGGGTAGGCAACTTATCGATTTTCCTGAATTACATTACATAGAGGAGGTTCCTGCTAGATCCTGACACTATAGTTCCTGTTAGTGAGTTTTGCTGCTTGTGAGTTTCAGGCCTTTTTCTTTGTTGCTGCTTTTTTAAAACATTTTTTTCTATTTTTACAGACTGCATTTTGATTCATTGTACACAAATGGGGTACATCTTTTCATTCAATGGTTGTGCACAATGTAGATTCATACCATACATGTACAAAGTGTAATGATGTCTGTCTCATTCCACCATTTTTCATACCCCCGCCTCATTTCCTTCTATTTAAGCTAAAGTTCCTTTATTCTTATCTCACCCCCACCCCCTTACCCCCGTTATATACCATTATCCACTTATCAGGGAAAACATTTGGCCTTTGGTTTTGGGGGTTAGGAATTTTAGTCAGTGCTGTTAGGCAGATGCCTTTTGATTCAAAAATCCTTGAATGTAAAAACAAAACAAACCTAAATATAAAAAGCACACAAGACATTGGTTGTTTTATTGAAACACCCTTGTAGTCTTGATAAAGCTAGTTTCAGGGGGTGTGTTCTTTTAGAAACATCATAAAAGCTACGTCAAAAGGTATGCCAGAAATCACCTCCCAAGTCCATTACCTTTCTTCACCTCCTGAAATGTATGCTACAGTCATGAGGAACATTTTGTGGTAATCCAAACTTGCCAAGCTTGGTTTGCCTTTCTGTCTTGGCACATCCTGTTCCTTCTCTCTGAACTACTTCTTCCATCTCTCACCCTGTTAGCTCCTATGAATCCCATTAAGCTCAGTTGAGACATAGCATAGAATAGTGCTGAGAAGTCAACTCTGTCCAGACTGCCAGAATCAGAAATTAAGTCCCATGATTTAAAGAATTTAGCCATTGTAACCATGTCTTTCAGAATCCTGAAATTCCTGAGTCTAGTGGAAGGGTCACAGAATATGCCAGATGGAGAAGGCAGGTAGGAAGAAGGTTGCTTAGGAGTGAACTGGCCTAGGACCTTATTAGTTTGCAAGGACTATGGTATGGTCTGAGTATATGGAAATCTTTACCCCACAGGTATCAGGAGGTTGGGAGTCTTTTAAAAGTGATTAGGTTATGGGGCAGAGCCCTCTTGAATGGGATTAGTGTCCATATAAAAGAAGCCCAAGAGAGACACCCTCATCCTCCCTGCCACGTAAGGTCACAGTGAGAAGGAAGCCATCTAGGAGGAAGCAGAACCTCCCCAGACACTGAATCTGCCCACATCCTGGACTTCCCATCTCCAGAACTGTGGAATAAAAGACTGTTTTGTTTTGTTTTTTTTTTTTTTTCAATGAACCACCCAGTCTATGGTGTTTTGTTATGGAAGCCCAAACAGACTAAGACAGGCTGCCACGGGACACCACAGACCATGTGGCTTCAACAGAATTTTCTCACAGTTTTGGAGCACAAAAGTCCACAACTGAGGTATGGGCAGAGGACAAGAGATACCCAATTCCTCAGACCCAAAACTGTGTTCAGCACCAAACCTAAGTGTGAAGCCAGCACTGGGACTCCCAGTTTTTCCCCAAACCCTGTGCCTAGCCACATGTAAGTTTCTGAATATTGTAGGGCAAGTAGGAAAGTTGCTATAGTGTAGTGATTAAACCCCCAGACTCTGAAACTGGAGGACCTGCATTTGGCTTAGCCTTATTGATGAATTCAGGTATTGATTACATATAGATTTTAATCTCTCTGTGTTTTCTCATTTGAAAAATAAGAGTGCCCACCTCATGGGGCAGGTGCAAGGATTAAAAGAATTAATATTTATAAGGCACTTAAAACATTTCTTGAAATACTTTTAGCACTAGGTAAGTGTTGGCTATAACTAATAATAATAACAATTTTATTAGCATTATTATTATTATTATTATTATTATTATTATAATGTGGACTAGAAAAGCCAGGTATGATTTCTATAGCATAGCCAATAGGCAGACCATACCACATCCCTAATAGCTCTTTGCTAACCCTTTCCTATTTCCTTTACAAAGTAATTGCTGAATCAGACACCTCATGTTTCCTTTATCTCCTAAAATCCTCTGGTAGTTCCTGGGATTAGCAAAACGGGTCCTTTTCAACCTAATTGCACTCTCAATAATGGGCCAGATGTGTCTGATAAGTCCTACTTGTGGCTGTGTCAATTGCTCCATCTATTCACGTTGCTTCCATAGCAGCTTCATTATTTCCCCCTCACCCCCAACACAATTTGGCTCACGTGCACGTGTTTTAAACTGGTTTGAAGCATTTAATTTTGCCAATACAATTTTAGAGTATTAGTTTGCCTCCTGTTCTCTCTCTGCTCTTCTTAATTACCACTTATTACAAAGTCACACAGAAACATTAAATGCAAAATCTGACTTACACATTCCTGGCCAAGAACAGGGATAATAATTTCTACCAACACAACCTGAACTCATTTTACATAAGGGTGATTCAGAGTCGAGATTTGAAATCATAATCAAGTCTTTCTCAAAATCGCCTTACCCTGGCAGTCATTCACTAATGTCACTGCTAATTGGTAGGCAAATGGCAAAAAACAAAATCTCAATGTTAAAAACAACAACAACTTTGTTACAGGGCTCACAAAATTGCTCTCCTTGTCAGCTCTTGCAACATGACAGTTTAAGAAGGGAATGCAGCTCATTTTATTTGGTTAGATGGGGCTAATCCCACATCACCATAATCCCTCCTGATGTTTTATTGATTCTAAAGGACATTTAATCAGGAAGCAGCTCAGCACTAGAATCCTGCTAATTAGCAAGCAGCCACATTCCAAATGGGTTCCCAATTGAACAGCAGATTAATGGACAATATGTACTAAAATAATGATTCGTGCATTCAGCTCCTAAAATGTGTGTCTAAATTGCATCTTTAATCTCTTAAGGATATAGATTTGCATACAAAGCCCTTAACGAAATGGATTTAATTCAACGGAAGAAGCTTTAGCCAATGACTGTTTAAGGATGAAACAGGTTTATCTCATATAAATGCAATTCTTCTTTGTTTCTCATGGTTTTGATGTCCTTGAATATTCAAAGGTCAAAGACAGGTAAATAAAAAAATTAACATGCTTCTCCGATTTTTCACAAAAGCAGTGGAAATTGAGAATATTGATAGAATAATAAGCAGCCTCCCCTCACTTGCCCCTTAGTCTCTCTTGATCTCATATTCTGAATTCCTGGAATATTGATTTGCATCCCAACTTTTAATCAAACTAATGTCTATTGAGTCTCCACTACATACCAGGGACAATGTGAGCTTTGAAAAACGCTCTTTCTCCCTTTAGTTTGGAGCCTCTGGGGACTCTCAATTTCAACTTCCTGGTTTTCTATTTAGCTCTGAGCTCACTCTTCTGCACTTCCAGTTTAACTACTTCTCTTACCTTCACTCAAACACCACTCCCTAGGTTTTAGAGTAGGGACATTCTCATATCCAAAGCTGTTCCACTGGAAATTCATTGACTGCATTCAAACTCTTGGCCTCATTATTCATTTAATCACTGACTGATACTCCCTGCTATGGTTTGGATATTAGGTGTCCCCCAAAAGTTCATATGTCAGACAATGCAAGAATGTTCAGAGGTGAAATGATTAGACTGCAAGAGCTATAACTTCATCAGTGGTTTAATCAGCTTGAATGGATTAATTGAGTGGCTACTGTGGGCAGGTATGGTGTGACTGCAGGAGTAGGCCACTGGTGAGTGGAGCTCTTTCTGCTTCTTGGCTGTCATGAACTGAGCAGGTTTCCTCCACTGTGCCCATCCACCATGATGTTCTGCCTCATCTTGGACCCAGAACAATGGAGTTGTCTGACCATGGACTGAACCTTTGACACCATGAACCAACATAAACTTTTCCTCCAAGTTGTTCTTGTCAGGTGTTTTGGTTAAAGTGACACAAAGCTGACCCAAACACTCCCCATAGCCTTTACTCTGCTTTATTTTTCTGCTTTACTCTTGTGATCAGGTGATATGCCATATATTCTAACTCACTTATCATTTCCCTTCCCCACTCCAACAGAATATAAGCTTCATGAGGGAAGGGCTTTGTTTTAGATATATCTGTATTCCCAGTGTCTAGAGTAGTGGTTGGTATATAGTAGGCAATCAATAAATGTTAAAATAATGAATAAGCAACTCCATCTAATTCTTACTTATAACTACCAGGTGTCAGTACTGGGCTATATGCTGGGAATATATTGTGAGCAAAGCAGTCATGTTGTTGATCATTAGGGAAGTCACTGTAGAAATTAAACTAACATCAAACAAATAAACACATAATTAAAAGTAGTAGGGTTAGGAAATAAAATGACTGGGATCATTGAGAGTACTCAGCAGAAGGAACCTGACGTTGATGAGATGGTTAGGGAAGGTGTCCTTCAATTTTGATTGTGAACTAGGGACTGGGAAGAATTCACATATTGGAATCCATGAGAACATTTCTGTTTTAGTCAGCTTTTTCACTGCTGTGACTGAAGGACCTGACCAGCACAATCATAGAGGAGGTACCGTTTATTTGAGGGTTTACAGTTTCAAAGATCTTAGTCCGTAGAAAGCTGACTCCATTCCTCAGGGCTTGAGGTGAGTCTGAACATCATGGTGGGAGAGGGTGGCAAAGGGAAGCCCCTCACACCAAGGTGATCAGGAAGCAGAGAGAGACTCCACTTGTCAGATACAAAAATATACCCAAAGTCATACTCCAATTCCCACCTCCTCCAGCCACACTCTACCACTTCAGTTACCACTCAGTAAATCCTGATCAGGGATTAAACCACTGATTGGGTTAAGACTCTTACAACCCAATCATTTCTCCTCTGAATCTTCTTGCATTGTCTCACATGTGAGCTTTTGGGGGACACCTCACATCTAAACTATAAACATTTCAATATACTATGCTTCCCCTAATTTAGTTCAAACACATAAATATTTATGATAATAATATTTATTATGGCAGGCACTGCTGTAGACAGGAGAGCAGGTTAAAAGGAGAAAGAAGTGCAGGGAGGTGATAAATAGAAATAGGGTAGTTAGTGGTAGTCTTGTTTCATTGACAAGGAGACATCTGAGCAAAAACTTGAAGAAAGGGAAGAGGCTGGCAGGAGGATGGCTGGGTCTTAAATAGCATTCCAGGTGGAGAAAACATTTAAAGGATAGGTGCCAAGGTGGATGTTTGCCTGGTCCACCTGAGGAAGACATGAATTACAGTGTAACTGGAACAGAACAGGCAAAGTAGCTTTTAGATGGAGCCAAAGAAATGATGGGGGAGTAGGTCATGTAGAACTCTTTTTAAGAACCTTTTTCCCGCTGAACAAAATAAGGTACTTTTGCAGTCTTTGGAGGAATGATGTGTACCACTTAAGGTTTTTTTTTTTTTAAATTGGTTCCTTTAGTTATAAATGATAGTAGAATCCATTTTGATATAATTATGCAAGCATGGAATATATCTTATTCTAATTAGAACCCCTGATGTACCCCTGTACATCTTGTGGTTGTACAGGATGGTGTAATTCACTATGATGTATACATATATGTACATAGGAATATTATGTCAGATTTATTCCACTGTCTTTCCTTTTTGTATCCCCATTCCCTTTCCTTCATTCCCCTTTTTCTCATCTATGAAACTTCTATTCTGCTCTCACCACTTATTGTGGGGTACCTTCTATGTATCATTTGACCTTTGGTTTGGGGGGATTGGCTAATTTCACTTAGCATAATAGTCTCCATATCCATCCATTTACTGGCAAATGTCATAAAGTCATTCTTAATGATTAAGTACTATTCCATTGTGTATATATGCTACATTTTTTTTTTTTCTATCCAGTCATCTCTTGAAGACCACCTAGGTTGGCTCCCTAGCTTAGCTCTTGCTATAAACATTGATGTGACTTCATCACTGTAGTATGCTGATTTTAAATCTTTTGGATATATACCAAAGAATGGGATAACTTGGTCAAATGGTTGTTCTATTCCTAGTTTTTTGAGTAATCTTATTGCTTTCCAGAGTGGTTGCACCAACTTGCAGTCTCACCAATGTATGAGTATACCCTTTTCCCCACATCCTTACTGATATTTACTGTTTCTTGTATTCTTAATAATTGCCATTCTGACTGGGATGAGATGAAATTTCAGTGTAGTTTTAATTTGCATTTCTCTAATTGCTAGAGATGTTGAACATGTTTTCATATATTTGTTGACCTTTCATATTTCTTCTATTAAGAAGAGTCTGTTCAGTTCCTTTACCCATTTACTGAGTGGGCTATTATTATTATTATTATTATTATTTATTATTATTGTTATTGTTATTATTATTTTGGTGTTAAGTTTCTTGAGTTCTTTGTATATCCTGGAAATTAATGCCCTATCTAAGATGCAAGTGGCAAAGATTTCTCCCATTCTGTAGACTGTCTTTTCATGCTCTTGATTATTTACTTTGTTGTGAAGAAGCTTTTTAGTTTGATGCCATCCCTTTATTGATTTTTTCTTTTATTTCTTGCACTTTAGGACTCTAGTTAAGGAAGCCAGTTTCTCAACTTACATGTTGGAGTGTTGGGCTTACATTTTCTTCTTGTATGTGCAGGATTTCTGCTCTAGTTCCTAAGACTTTGATCCATGTTGAGTTGAATTATTTGCAAGGTAAGAGATAAGGGTTAAATTTCATTCTACTAACTATGGATTTCCAGCTTCCCCAGGCCATTTGTTGAAGAGGCTACCTTTTCTCCAATATGTTTTTGGCACCTTTGTCTAGTATGTGGTATTTATTTATTGTGAATATGTGTCTGTGTCTTCTATCCTCTTCCATTGATCTTCTTTCCTGTCTTGGTGCTAAATACCATGCTGTTTTTGTTACTATAGGTTTGTACTATAATTTAGGGTCTGGTAATGTGATGCTGCCTGCTTCACTTTTTTCATTAAGGATTGCTTTGGCTATTCTGGGTCTTTTGTTTTTCCAGATGAATTTTTTTATTACTGCTTTTTTATTTCTATAAAGAACATCATTGGAATTTTAATGGAAATTGTATTGAATCTGTATAGCACTTTTGGTAGTATGCCATTTTGACAATATTAATTCTGCATATCCAATAACATGGGAAGTCTTTTTGGCTTCTGAGGTCTTCCTCAATTTCTTTCTTTAGTATTCTGTAGTTTTATTGTAGAGTTTCCTCACCTTTTTTGTTAGGTTGATTTCCAAGTTTTGTTTTGTTTTTTTCTTTTTTTTGAAGCTATTGTGAATGGGATGATTTTCTTTTTCATCTGATTCATCATTGGAG
Organism: Sciurus vulgaris; assembly: GCF_902686455.1. Lineage (NCBI taxonomy): Eukaryota > Metazoa > Chordata > Mammalia > Rodentia > Sciuridae > Sciurus > Sciurus vulgaris. The sequence continues at coordinate 48,567,919 of NC_136461.1, forward strand.
TATAGGAATGCAATTGATTTCTTGGAATCTACCTTGTCTGATATGAATATAACTGCTCCAACTTTCTTTAGAGTTGGTATGCTATATCTTTTTCTATTCTTTTTTCTTTCGTCTATATGTTTATACCTAAAAAGGGTTATTGTAGAAAGCATTTAATTGGTTCTTCCTTTATAAATAAAATCTGAAAATCTGTGCTTTTTGATTAGTGCATTTGGATCATTTATACTAAATTTAATTATTATTATTATTATTATTATTATTTTGGGGGGTACTGCGGATTAAACTTAGGGGCACTCCACCACTGAGCCACATCCCCAGCCCTACTTTGTATTTTGTTTAGAGACCACCACTGAGCCACATCCCCAGCACTACTTTGTATTTTGTTTAGAGATAGGGTCTCACTGAGTTGCTTAATGCCTGCCTTTTGCTGAGGCTGGGTTTGAACTCCTGGATCAACCTCCTGAACTGCTGGCATTATAGGCATGCACCACTGGGCCTGGCTAAATGTAATAATTGATGTGGTTAGGTTTAAATCCTATCTTATTGATATTTATTTTATATTTGTCACATCTGTATTTTTTGTTACCTTTTCCCCTGTTTATGTTATGTTTTCATTTTAAAGGTTACTTTAGCCTCTTTAATTAATTTATTCCTTCTTCAAAGAAAATTATACGACTGTACTTATAGTACAAAACCATCATCACAGTATTTTATTTATTTTTGCGTTCCCTCTCCTGGTCTTATATGCTATCATCAAGTATTACACTTTTATTTATGTTATAAACTTCATATACAGCATTGTTCTTATTTTTGCTTTAAACATCTAATTCTGTTTTAGTTTTTTTAAAATTAAGCAATATATGTGCTTTTTATTCATCCATATATTTACTATTCCCATTCTCCTCATTCCTTCATATAGATATAGAATTGCGGAAGACTGCTGCTGCTTGCCGGGGCTGCTGCAAGCAGCTCACGCCACTCTTAGGAAAAACCAGGGCTTCTTTGCCCGGCGGCTCCAAGCGGCTCCGCTTATGGAAAGCCGCTGCTCCTCGGGCTTATGGCCGACCAGCAGGACAGAAGACACGTACTCTTTAGAAGTTCATGAAGCAGCTTCCTTTTTATTCCAATAACACCCTCAATATATAAGCAGTCTCATGTATAAGCAATTGTAACCAGATATGTCCATCCAATCCTGTTAAAGGTCAAGCAGTCACTCTTGAGCATACATACAAAGTATACCTGTCCACGTGCTAGGCAGCTGAACTGATTATAATACAGCCAATTGTAAAGCATTCTGCCTTTCTCCATGCATATTCAGAACGCCGTTTGCTCTCTGCCAGTCGCCATCTTTGGATGCCTGTGGTGTAACCCTGGGCCCCGGGTTCCGCCCGCCACATAGAATAATTATTTTTATTCCATCTGAAGGACTTATTAAAGTATTTCTTGTGTTGATCTACAGGTTATTAATTTTCTCCTCTCTTATATGTATGATAAAGTCTTTATGTCAATTTGCTTTGTGAAAGGTTAGTTTCTGAAAAGAAAATTTTAACTGATAGCTTTCTTTCAATAATGTGTAGGTTTCATTCCATTGTCTTATTTCTTACATTGATTCTAGTGAGAAGTCTGTTGTAGTTCTTATCTTTGTCATTTGGTGTTACTTGTTTTGGTCTCTGTGTGCTTTTTAGATTTTGTCTTTATATTACTTTATGTAATTTATATAGAATGATCCCTTGGATGGTTTATTTCAAGATTTCTTTCTTTTTTCCAGGTTCATTGAGCTTTTTGTCTTTGTAGTTTTCTCCAAATTTAGAAAAATTGCAGCTATTCATTGTTCAACATTCTTTTCTATTCTCCTCTCTTTCCCTTTCTGACATTTGAATATCTATACATTAAAACAGTTGATGATGTCACAAAGCTGCAGTAATCCTTTGTTAATTTTTCCTTCATTGTTCTTCACACTGAATTTTATTATGAATAGTGTTTATTTCTGTGTCTTCAAGTTATTTTTATTCCCTGTCTAATTTGCTGTTATTTGTATCAAGAATACTTTAAGCATTATAATTTTTAGATAATTTATTTTATAATAGTTTTAGATATACTAAAAAAATTAAAAATAGAAGAGAGAATTCTCAGTCACCTTTTACCCAGTCTCCATTTTCATCAGCATCTTACATTAGTATGGTACAATTAAGAGCCAATACTATTACATTTCAATTAAATAAAATTCATGATTTATATCCATATACTTAGATTTTGCCTGCTTTTCCTTTTCTTCTCTAGTTTCCATCCTAGCTACTATATTAAATTAAATCTTCTGGTTTCACTATGTTCTTCTTGATAGTGACAATTTCTCAGATTTTTCACATTTTTAATGGCCTTCACAATTTTGAGAAGCACTGGTCAGCTATCCCTGTATTGTGATTAGTTTAATGTTTTTCTTCTTATTATTCTGTGTTTTTTGTTTTGAGGAAGAAGGCATGTGTTTTTCCTACCTAGAAGTTTCCTTTATGTATTTTTTATTTCATTCCATATTTCTCATTATGTTCATTCTGGGAAGATATTTCTTGTATATATGATGTATATGGGGATATGAGGGTAGGAAGGATAGTAGAATGTATCCTATGAACATATATGATTACATAAATGGTGCAATTCTACAACATGTACAACCAGAAGAATGAGAAGTAATACTCCATTTATGTATGATGTGTCAAAATGCCTTCATATATAACTAATTTAAACAATAAAAGTCCTTGTCCACTAATTATATTATCTGTTATTTATGTATATGTCTCTATTGATTTGTTTTTCTCTTAACATTAGGTCATATGTTTCTTCCTTCTTTTTATGTTTGATAATTTTTGTATGTCTGCTAGAAATTGTGAAGTTTACATAATTGATAGAGATTATTTTATTCCTTTAGAAATTTGAGAGCTTTTTTTCTGGATATAGTTAAGTAGTTTGCAAATATTTTTTAAACTTTTAATATATGTGGAGTTTATGTAGGGTAATTTGGCCTCTTTTCAATACAATCAATACCCTTATAAGGACCCTACTCAATGCTACATGTGTTAAGAGGTTTTCTTCATTGACTGTTGGAAAAAATGAACTATTCCTAACACTATGAGAGAGCTAATAATTTTTCTACATCTTTATTTTAGTGTTTCTGTTCTTGGCTTGGGTAGTTTCTTCAAATATATACATTACTCAATACTAACATGAAGTACCAAGGGCAATTCTTGGAAATTTCCAGAGAAATCTCTCTGAGGATTTATTTCCTCCTCTCTTCTTCTCTGTAGTGTGCATTCTATCCTCAGTCTTTCTGACCTCCAAACTCTATTCCTTTAGTTCAAGGAAACTTTTGGGCTCTGTTTGGATTCCCCTCTCCTGTTCAATAAGTTGAACCGATCTCATTGGTTTTCCTTCTCTCAGGAATCACTATTCTATAATGCTTGATGTCCAAAACATTTATTCATATATTTTGTCCTTTTTCTTAGTTCTTAGTAGAATGGTAAATCTAATTCTTGATGATTCATAATGTTCAGTAGGAGAAATTTCCTGCTTTGTTTTTCTATGACCAAGAAAACCCTTTCATCTTAATAAAAGTAAACATTCTTTAACTTGGTTGTCAAGTGACTGACATTATTTGTTCACACATCATAATAGAAGAATGAAGGGATAAAAAGTTGTCTTAGCTTCACAAAATACCACAGGCTGGGTGTCAATAGTTTTTAAAAACATGAATTTGTCTTTCACAATTTGGGGCTAGAAAATCCAAAACCAAAATGCAAGCAGATTTAGTCCTTGGTGAGGACCCTCTTCTTGGTTTATAGATGGTCTTGGCCTTCTTGCTGTATATAGACTCATATGACAAAAGAGGAAGTGCCTCCTCTTCTTGAAAAGACACCAATTCTACCTTAATGACGTCACCTAAATTCTATTATCTTTCAGAGGCCTCAGTCCCCAGTACCATCCCAGTGGGAGTTAGGAATTTATAATTAGGAGTGGGTGTACAAATGTTTACTCTATAACAAAAATCAACTTACTTTATTTCATCTTGAAAACCCAAATTTTGGTGGGTTAGCAATGTTTCCAGCAGGCTCAAGGTCAGGTATAATCCATGTTTCCCACAGATAGCCCTGACCTAGAAATAAGAAAAGATTTATTGAAGTTTCACTAGCATAAAACTAATAATTGAATTTCCTTTCTATAATCAGAGCCTACATGATTTTGATGGCCAATTAATACCCAGGAGTGCATTCTACTGAATATCCTTTAGGACAAGAATATCTAGTTGATTGCTTATAATCAATAAATTTTTATTTAACTGACACAGTTTATAAGTTAGAAGTCACTGGGCTTTCAAATGCTGCTCTTATACTTTGATCAGTCATGAGATGGGTGATCAAGGCCAAGGAATTACCTATACATTATATAGGTACATTGTTAAACATTTTTATATCATCTGCTTAGATTTACAAAACAAGTGTGTTGTACTAACAGGGTCAATGTTACTATCTGTATTTTATACATGAGGAAGCCATTAAGAAAGAGATTATTTCTTGATGTCACATAGCTAATAAATATTTAGAACTTTGTATAGACACCAGATGCTCAAAAAATATTTGTTGATTGAATAGAGTGTCATAGTGGTTCCCGTGTATGTAATATGTTCTAGATCCAGCTAAAAAAACATTTCAGTTCTCAGGTTGGTGGGTGGATGATGCTTAAAATATGCCATATTTTCAGGCATGTGATAGCATATGCTGTGCGTTTATAATAATGGTTCAAAAATAGACTTTGGAATCCAACAAATCTTATTTTGAACACCAGATCTGCTGCCTGTGTCCAATTACTTCATTACTAAATAGGATACTTTCAACTTCCATGAATTCTGTGAAGGTTACATGAGAGAGTGAATACTTAGAATGGCACTTGATTCTTAGCAAGCATTTGAATAGTTTTTGAAATGAAGAAAAGAAGGAAGGAAGTGAAAGGAGAGGGAAAGAAGTGAGTGAGAAGGGGAGAAGAGAAATACAGAGATGGGAGAGGAGTGAGACATGGAGAGAAGGGAGAAAGAAAGAGAAAGAGGAACAGAGAGAGGGAAAGAGAGAGAGGAAGGAAAGTATTAAAGAAAAAATTACCTAATTCAGTGTTTGGACTAATTAGTGGCTACTAAATAGTTCAAAGTAAATTATTGGTAGCTCCTGCTATTATTTTGAAAGGAAGTTCAGTACAGTGAGTATAGTAAGTATATCTTTTAACTTTTATGCTTTAAAACCCTGAGCCCTTGTTGACCCTAGAAAGCTTGCCATTCTTTAGGTTAGCCAATTTCTTTTCTTTTTCTTTGAGGGTATTAGGGACGCTCAACCACTGAGCCACATCCCCAGCCCTATTTTGTATTTTATTTAGAGACAGAGTCCCACTGAGTTTCTCAGCACCTTGCCATTGCTGAGGCTGACTTTGAACTCGAGATCCTTCTGCCTCAGTCTCCCTAGCTTCTGGGATTATGGGCAAGGTGCAAGGTTAGCCAGTTTCTAAAGAGAGAAAGGAACTCATAAGACTTTCAGATGCAAACCAAATTATCCAAAGCCTAGACACCATTCTTTGTTGGGGCTCTCACAGGGCCACTATTTCTCCCTCCTAATCACCTGAGGTCTAGGTGCCAGGGAAGTAGGAACTAATGTCCCAGAGTCACCTGAACTTCTCCAAACTAGCCAATCCTAATCCTGCTTGCCTGCTTTGCTCATTCCTTCTTGAGAAAAACACAACAAGCTCTCGTCCACATTTCCCCTCACTCCTTCTGCCTGCTGACTGTTCTGTGTGGTCCTGTATGGTGTGGCATGCTCCCTCCTTATAGAAATATCAAGGAAAAAATTTTTTTAGTGACAGTTGTCTTCTGATCTGCTGGTCTCACCACATCAGATAATAATAAAGCCTACATTTTAAAACAGTGGCAAAGGTAGGGGAGAGCTCAGTGGTAGAACATTTGCCAGCATGTGGGAGACCCTGGGTCCGATCCCCACCACTAGAAAACAAATAAAATGAAGGAACCATCAGTAACCAAAAGTCCATCTTCACTTGTTGCTATAAAAGGTAAGACACCAAATTTGGGTTTGAAGTTTGCGTGTATTACTTTTTAGGCATAGAGGAATAAAATCAGGGAAGCTGAAAAGAGAAAAATAGAAGATTGCTTGAAACGTGAAAAAGTGGACAGAGTTAACCTGAAGAATAAGGAGCTGGGGAGAAATCCATGGAGAGGAAAATCAAGTGTAAATAAGAACCTGGTGCTATTGAGGAAGGCATGAGTTTTGATGTTATCCAATCTAGTATGGTTCTGTATCCTTTTCCTGTGTGGGCAGTAATTTTCTGTTACTTGCTGTGCTTTCTGACAAGACAGTAGCTTAATCATTGCTGAACCTGTGTTTCATTCATTTTCTTATCACCAGTGCTTAGCAAAGCCTTGAAAAATAAAGGCTCTCCCATCCAAGTACTAACCAGACCTGACACTGCTTAGTTTCCAAATCAGAAGAGAATAGTTGAGTGAAACAGACATTATTACCTCATGTACATATATGACTGCAAGAGCGATGTGATCCTACAATATGTACAATCAGAAAAATGAGAAATTATACTAAATTTATGTATGATTTATCAAAATGCATAAATGCATTCTACTGTCATGTATAAATAATGAGAACAAATAAAAAATTAAACAAAAATAAAGGATCAACCATTGAATACATGGATGAATGAGTGGGTTAATGAATGAGCTGAAGTCACTGGAGAGTGGAGTGTGTGTGGGTGGAGGCTGGCATAAAACAAAGAGAGGTAGAAATTGGATGCATTATACCATTTTACTCCACAAATAAAAATTTAATTATCCACATGATCAGCACATATTGATATATTTTTAAATATGGACATTATGAGGTTATTCTAAAAATAGATCATTCACTTCTGGCAATACTGAATTTTGCTCTAGGCTAAAAGGAACAGCAGACTAGAAATGGTACATCAACATTTCTAGAAGTAGATTGATTGACAACTACTAAGAACTGACTGCTGACAGTTGAAGAGGAGCAACAGAAACATCTACCAGAAAAGCCTTGTAATTTAGTATGATTCAGGACAATTATTAAAATATTTCAAAGCATGAATATTCATAATGATGACATGACCCTTAGGGAGTCTCTATTTAATAGGAAATGTTTTCAGTCAAAAGTAAATAAAATAGTATGCTGATTTTAAGTCCTTTGGGTATAAACCAAGGAGTGGAATAACTGGTCAAAAGGTGGGTCCATTCCAAGTTTTCTGAGGATTCTCCACACTGATTTCCAGAGTGGCTGCACCAATTTGCAGCTCCACCAGCAATGTAAAAGTGTGCCTTTTCCCCAACATCCACGCCAACATCTATTATTGTTTGTGTTCTTGATAATAGTCATTCTAATTGGAGTAAGATGAAATCTTAGAGTTGTTTTAATTTGCATTTCTCTAATTACTAGAGATGTTGAACACTTTTTCATATATTTATTAATTGCCTGTATGTCTTCTGTAAAGTGTCTGTCTGGTTCCTTGGCCCATTTATTGATTGGGTTCTTTGTATTTTTGGTGTAAAGTTTTGTAAGTTCTTTATGAATTTTGGAGATAAGCGCTCTATCTGAAGTGCATGTGGAAAAGATTTTCTCCCACTCTGTAGGCTCTCTCTTCATGTTCTTGATTGTTTCCTTTGCTGAGAAAAAGCTTTTCACTTTGAGTCCATCCCATTTATTGATTCTTGCTTTGATTTCTTGTGCTATGGGAGTCTTGTTGAGGAAGTCTGATCCTAAGCCAACATGATGAAGACTTGGACCTACTTTGTCTTCTATTAGGTTCATAAAGAATAATAATATGGAACTTGCAAATAAATGGATGGAATTGGAGAATATCATGCTAAGTAGAATAAGCCAATCCCAAAAATGCAAAGGCCAAAAATGTTTTCCCCAATAAGTAAAGAATGATATATAATGAGGGAGGGAGTGTGGGGAGTGAGAGAAGAATGGAGGAACTTTAGATTATGTAGAAGGAAATGAGAGGGAGGGGGTATGAAAAATGATGAAATGAGACAGACATCATTACCCTATGTACATGTATGATTACGTGAATGGTATGAATCTACATTGTGTTACAACCATAGAAACAAAAATATGAATCCCATTTGTGTACAATGAATCATAATGCAGTCTGTAAAAATTAAAAAATTAATAAATAATTTTTAAAAAGAAGTAAATAAAATAGCTCTTACTTTAAAAAGGACATACATTTCCTCAAAATACTGCTTGAAAGAGGGTACAAAATCATATTTCCCTCTTTTCCCCATGACTAGAACCATTTCCATTTTACCTCACTGCTCTACTTAATTCTGTTTATCAAGTTACTAGAAACTTCAATGAGTGTACACTTTACAATTTTTTTTTTGTTTTTGGTACTGAGGATTGAACCCAGAGGTGTTTTACCTCTGAGATATATCTGCAGTCCTTTTTAAATTTTAAGACAGGATTTCACTAAGTTTCTGTGGCTGGTATTGAACTTGCCGTCCTTCTGCCTCAGCCTCCTCAGTAGCTGGGATTGCAGGCATGTGCTACTGTGCCTGGCTACAAATTCTTTACAGTACTAGTTATCGAGGATTTCTTTGCACTGTGGGTCTGGGATGACCATGACTTGCTCCTCCAAACTCTCTTCCCTTTATTTCTTTATTGCTCACTCCCCTGTCTCCTTTTATTATTTTCAGTCTCTCTATTTGACTTCTCTTTGGCTACCTACTCTTTAACAATGCATGTCTTCTTCAACCCCTTTCCTTCTTCCTACATTCCATTATGTCCTTGAGTAATCTTAACTATGCCATGACTTCCACTCCTTATGGAAGAGTCTTAAAACATTATTCAGTCTTCATCTCTACTGATCTGCATGGTCAAGGCTGAACTCATCAACCCATCCTGTACCCTTCCAGATTATTCCTTTCCTGTTTCCTCTCTCAGAGAATGGCACCACCATTCAATCAGCCGCCAAGCCAATGACTTAGGAGTCATTATTGATTCCTTCTCATTAAGAGCTCTAATTCAATTAAACCCCAAGGCCTGCTTCTTTACCTCCTATTGTCTCCACCACTCCTGTTAGTGCCTTAGTTTCAACCCTCAGAATCTCTTACTGGATCATTGGAGCAGCTTTCCAAAAGGATCTCTCTGCCTCTGATTTTGCCTGTGCCTCTAACCAAGTCTTCAAATAATATCAGGATGCTCTTTTTTCAATTTCAAATTCAATCATTTCATGCGCTAATTCAATATCCTTCCCTGATTACTTTGGACCTTCAGGATAAAATTTGCACTCATCAGAAAGACCCTCCTCACACTAGCTTCTATTTTCCCTTCTAGCAGCATTTGAGCAGGGATTTAGAGCAGTCCCTGAATTGCCCATTCTCTCCCTGTGCAAGTGCTATTTTCATGGCTTCTTTTTCCTAGAATATGTTTCCAGTCTCTTCTCCTGACCCTATCATCCTTACTGGCAATCTGCCAAATTTGTCAGGCCTCTAAGATTGGGTATTTGCACCATTTCCTTTGGGGCCTTTCAGGCTAGGAGGGTACCTTGGTGCACTTTCTCTGTCTTCAGAGTCTGTGCTACCAGAATTGTGATGACGTGTTGACTTTCCCTGAGCTCCTGGAGAAAGAAGGAACTGAAATAATAGAACCCGTCATCCTCAGTGCCTATCACTTGAGGGAGTAGCATGTCAAATGCAAGAGCAGAGATTAAATATACCTATTGATTGAAAAGATGCCTCTTGCATTGGAGGAGGGAAGTGATTCAAAATTAATAGGAATCCCCCCTTTGGCTGTTTTAGGGGAGATGTACAGATATTGAAACAACTAGATAAGGAAAAAAGAGGCCTGACAAAATGTAGAAGGTCTGATGGTCCTGGTTCACTAGGTAAACTAGTGTTCCAGCTGGAGTCCTGCCATGAGAATGAACTTCACATCAACAAACCTTGGTTAGCTCAGTAGCAGATCCCCTCCTGAGGGTGGTGAAGAAGCCACATGAACTTGAATCAAAGAGTACTAAGAGGCAGAGCAGCCTGTGTTCCAGCAAGCTCTTCCTGAGAGGAAGGTCTGGCAGGAGTTTGGGAGGGGCTCCTGATGTGAAGCAGAATGAGGACACATTCAAGAGGTGAAGGATGTGGATTATGTATAAAGGGTTAAATGGAGTCTGCACACTTAGGAATGTCTTAGGTTCTACGACCCTGTTGAATCAACTCTTGATTTGAGTAATGATAAGTGGTAGGTAAATAAATGTATGTGGCTCTTCCTTGCCTTAGCAGTCCCACAAGAAGTTATCACTGTATCCAAAAAGTACAAGAGGCACAGGATCAGTGGATCCAGAGAATGAAGATGATAGACACTTGATAAGTTTCCATTCTGGTCCTTGTGAATGGTTAAAATTCCATGGGTTTGATGACAAGACCTATGGATTATCCTTGAAGTCAAAGTTTACTTATCTTGGAAGCTACAAATGGTCTGTCAACCCTTGAAAATGGTAGTTGTTTGGATATGCTTATTTAAAAAAAAAAAAAAATATATATATATATATATATAATTTTCCTGAATAGAAAGTGCAAAGCTTTCGTGAGATAGTCAAGAAAGTTCACAATTCTCTCTTCTGTACTCTAAGGTGTTTCAGAACTACTAGTCAAAAAGAAAAAGCTTCCTAATTCGGATGTGACCTTTCTCATTCTCCTCTGAAGTCCTGCATCCAGGAGTAAGGAAGTGTTGTGTGGCTGCTGCTGCTTCCTATATTCAGTGTCCCTTGGGCCTCAATTTTCCTCACATTCTGAGGAAACAAAATTCTATTTTCCATGCCTCCCAGAACTGTAATCGACTTTGAGTGAGTTCCAGATGTCTTAAGAGATGCCAGATGGCTAACGAAAGGCAGACCAGCTTCAAGGAAAGTGTGCCCCATTTCCTTGCATCTGAACTCCAAGGATGAGCTTTTGGGGAACAAGAACTCTCAAGCACTTCCTTGATAGCCACTGCTCAATGTGGCCATCACTTGACCATGGGAGGATCCTCTTCCTTTAGGCTGTTTTGAAGTGAGATTTTCACCAAACAGATTTATTTTTAATATAAGAAGGAAAGGAAACTAACATTTAGAGCCTGGTATGTCAGGTACTATACTAAGTACTTTCACATATTTACTTTATTTAATCCTCACAAAAGACACAGGAAGTAACTATTTGGAACCCAGTGTTTCCAGATGAAAATATGAGACTCAAGGAGATTAAGTAAATGTATTGCAATTTTCAAGTTGTTTATGTTCTGTTCTGTGAATATCATTTGAGAGCCTTCAGGTTTCATCAATGGTGTTATGTGGTTTTGAATCTAATGAATTTCTGATTCTTAGTCTGTTTCTATAGACCTTCTCGTGAACACAGTAAAAGTTACTTATGATGTGCCAACTCTCATTGACCTGCACTATTCCCTCTCTTTCCAGTGAAACGTGTTGCATGTGTAATACCCGCGTGTGCGCACGTGCACACGCGCGCACACACACACACACACACACATTGACAGTAACATGTTTTGCTTTGCACAGTGGACTGTATACCTGAAGGCTCTGAGGAAGTTGCTTTTTGTTCTAGGATAAGAACCCCCTTCAGCGCCTTATATCCTTGCTTCCTGAGTAAACACCATTTAAAAAAAATTCTCTGATTCCCTCATTTCTAACTTCAGTATACCTAGATGAAAGGTATATGCTGATCTTTCTGACAAAATATTTTCCCCCCTGTCATTGCAAATCTTTTCCAATCCTATAGAATTCAAAATTTTGTCTGCTGGACTCAGTGGACACTTTCAAACATCTTCTACCTAATGGAGTTCTGGTTTTGGCTCTCCAGTCCATTTCCAGAACTCTTATACTTTAAATCCTGGCTCTGCCTCTTGTTACCTGGACCTTGATTGGATTTGATTAGAGTTGACCTCTTCAAGACTCATTTACTAAATGGGATAATAATGTCTACCTAGATTTTGTGGTATTTTATAAGGAATAAACTTTTTCAGTGTTATGTTAAGTGAGATCATGTAAGTAAAACATTTTACATAGTGCTTGGTTCTAGTAAGAATTCAATAGTGTGGTGTTGGTATTTTTAAAACAGTGGCAATGATTATTTTACCTGTATTCAAGATAGTCTTGTTATTGGGGTTTGTTTGGCTACCAAATATCCATGAATTAATATGGTTCTGGATCTTCTTCCATGGAACACATTTGCACTGTTAATTAATGCTCCAAAGCAGCATGCTAACCTCTATCAGCAATAAATTACATCAGTCCCTAAAATATGGTGTTCCTAAGAATGAGACACCACATGCTGATTTTACTGAAGGCTGGGAGAAGATGTGAGAAATGAATTCAGCCTTGAAAAAAAATTGTTTTCCACTGTGAAATATTGTTTGGATATTGTCATATTTTCTATTATTAACATAAAACAGTCCAATGTAAGTAATTCCTGGACCAGTTCTGCACATTTCATAATTCCTCTTGTATTTTGTTTTTCTCCTCACAAGCACACACACAAAAACAATTATGTAATGTCATTCACAGGCAGAATACAGATCATAAGTATTCCTTATTGTCAGAGACTTAATATTGTCAGAGACTCAATATTGTCAGAGACTCAGTTGCCTTTAGCTGAACAAATCTGAAATGTGATTTTGGTTACCTTGGCTGGGGGCAGACAGCCAGAGAATGAGCGATCTTCTTTTCGAAAACTCAGGCTGAGGTTTCCTATGTTGAGTTTGCCATTGGTTGTCCTTAGTATCATCCTTAAAATCTCCAACAGGCTCTTGTTCCCTTCTGACTGCCAGCTGGAGTCTTGAGGTGGGGTTCTTATTGGAGGGGCAGAGGAAAGGCTATGAAAAGATGATCCATTTGAAGTAGCTGCGTGTTTTCACACTGTGTCTCCCAACTGGGCTACCCACAGTGGACCCCAAGAACCCACTGGCTACAACCTAAATATTTGATGACCTGGTCATGGGATTGCAAGTGAAAGCTTTACAAATTAACTCAAACCTACCCCATTAGACTGAGCTCTAGAGTCTCTTCCCAGGAGGCACCAAACAATCTATCTACAATATAGACTGAAATTCTCAAATCAACTTCCTCTTTTTTTCCCAAATACAGAGAAAAACAAGTGATTGTAGTATTTTGCCTAAGTAATCTTACCTATCTTAAACTCAGATAATTATTGATGGCAAATCAAATTTCCACACTCTTTGTTGCTACAAGCACAGCACAGCAAAGCAAAGCAAAGCAGATCCTGCCAGATCCCTGTAAGTGAGGAACCTACACAGGAGGAAATCCTGAATCAGGTGAAAGTCTGCATTGTCTTTGACTCTGTTCTTTATATCTGGGAAACCCAGAAATATTTTGGGAGTAATTATTTACTTATAGTCTGGCATGCAAATGTCAGTAATTATTTAGATGGCTTATTTGACTATTATTGCTTTTAATAATAGGTGAAAAAGTAATAAAGATAAAACGTTATAGTCATTTATATTGTGAACTAATTGGAGATGTTCACTCAGGGAGTTCCTAAGCTCCTGAGACAGTCTGCCTCCCTCTCATTCTATCAAGAGAAAGCTGGTATTTGCATTACTGGCCACTCTCTACTACTAGGGCACATGACCCAGACTCTGCCAATAGGTATCTCTGTTTCAGATTTGAATCAGAAGTTTTCCTTCTTCTTTGCTGGCAACACCACCAGTTCCTGGGAATAAGCGTTCATGAGGCTTTAGCCCTGGCTCAGTACATTGAGTACCTAGTGGGAAGGTGTTGTGTGGAACCAATTTACTGCAGCTCATAGGGTTTCTTGGAAAGCGTGTGCTGGAGTGTATTTCCTTTGATCCACTTTAGGCATTAAGGTCTATTGCAGCCCCATCACAGAACCACCCCATTAGAGGCTCAGTCTGACAATCCATGGAGGGGGCTTTTCCTCCACAGCATGTTCATTATTAAGGGGCCAGGCTTCATCATGGCCTATCAGTCCTGCATTTCTATAAACATGCTGTCTGGTCCATATAAAGCAGTGCCTTCTCTGATGGGCTCAAAATGATTTCTGTGCATCTTTTTTAAATACAGAGGATATACACATCTCCCTACAAGCCTAGAAATGTAAATTCTTTAGATAATTGGAGAGGTCAATTGCATTTCAACAAATGTTTATTGAGCATCTCGTATATGCCAGGAACTATGTTAGGACTAAGATATTCACAAGGACGGACACCATTCCTAACCTTAAATGTCAAATGAATATTTATAAAGGCAATGATGTTATGAAGGGGAAGCCTATGGGATAATAAAATAAAGAGACAGAACCTAGTTGAGGGGTCAGAAAAGGCTTCCTATCTAGAACTAAAAGAATTCATTTCTACAAATGAATGGCTGTATATTCTTCTACATAGTTGATCACGTTTCATGACCATAATTTTACAATCTGTCTTACATGAAGAGTGGATGCTTATTTTTAAAAATTTCTAGGGCTTTTAGCTCCCAGTAGGTCACTTGCTCCCAGAACTATACTTGACTGCAGTACCCACACAGCAGTACCTATTTTCTTTGGACTATGAACTTACTAGCTTTGGAATTTACTGTGCCAGGAAAATGAACCCGACAATCAGCTGTTATCCTATGAATCTTTGTTAAATGAAGAATCATAGTCAAAAGTGGCACCCCGTGGAGAGGAATCAAGTCTAATGCTTGGCCCAGGGACTTTTTTCCAAAAAATTATTTTTGTCCTAGAGTGAAGCAATAAACTCCATGGACATGGCTCTTAACTGCGATGTCACATTGTTTGTAACTGAAAGGTTTTCCAGAGGGAAGTTTAAGAGTAATAAATACACCTATATGGCACTGACTGTGTACTAGGTACTTTTTAAAAGAACAAAGTCTATTCTTATCCTCATATTACAGATGGAGAATGGAAGCACAAAGAGGTTAAGTGAATACCTAGGCCAAACAGTTACTCAGTGACAGAGACAGAAGTCCAACTCAGTTTTCCAGCAGCAGAGCCTATGCTACTAACCACTGCACTTTATCCCTGTTCTTTGAATGTGGAGAATATCATACTTTGCTGTGCTTCATTTCTAATGATATTTCTCACACCTTTTAAAAATTTTCAGTCACTTCTTTTCCTTGAGATTATGTGAAAGTATTACTGATTTCTATATCTCAAACCATTAACTAGTGCCTGTAACCCAGAGGTTCACTGACTGAACCTATTTCTGGAATCATATGTTATAGATGAGCTCTGCACCCATACACAATCATTTCTTATTTCATAATGAGGTTTTTTCATTTTCACACAACAACCTCATAAAAAGACACATGCTTGGTGTTAAGAAACATATGCAATTGCTACAAATAACTTTCCATGCTGGCCTGCATACAAGAGAGGGAAAAAAAATTATATGCATAAGCCAAGTGTTGGTGAAGAGCAAAGTGATTCTGCATTGGGAATATTTTAGAGTGAATGCCTCCAAGATCCCTGCCAGCTCTAGAAGTCTAGTGCAATGAACTGAATGTTTGTGTCCTCCCAACAAAGTTCAAATGTTGAAACTATCATTCCAGGGTTATGGTACCAGGAGGTGGGGCCTTTGAGAGGTGGTCAGGTCATCAGAGTTGAGCTCTCAGGATTGAGACTGATGCCCTTTTAAGAAGGGACCAGAGAGCCCTTACACTCTTCCTGTCAGTAAGGATACAGAAGGGAGTTGACTGTCTGTAACATGGAAGAAGGGTTCTCACCAGAACTGGACCACTAATAGTAGGTTGGCACACTAGTCTTAAATGTCCAGTCTCCAGAACTATGAGAACTAAATATCAGCACTTTATAAGCCAGCCAGCCTACTAAGACATGCAGCCTAAACTGACTAAGACATGCTAGAACAATGGGCCCATGAAAAGGGAAAAAATACCTCTGCTTAGGATCACTGTGCCTCTGAGTTTTCTTCACGTTGCTGTCCACAACTGTTCTGCTTTGCTGTAAATCATCTGAGGCTGCACTTTTTAAAAAACAGAGTAGCTTTCCATAATTCACCTGAAAATTAAGTATAAGAGCATACTCATTTACTTTACATGAAGGGAAAATAGACTGCCAAGATAAAATGTATTTGGAAACTTTTTACTATTGAAAGTTTTAAAAAAACTATTTAAAAATAGAAACATAATTATAAGTGTTTTCAATCAAATATTATTTTTATTATTCTTCTGGACATAATGTAAAATGGTACTTCCTGGTTGTCTTGTGTTTGAGTAGGGCCATGTGACCAGTTCTGGCTAATGTAAGAGCTGAGGTGACAAGTGCCACTTTGGGTGGAGGATTAAACTGTTGCCATGAGAACCATTGGAGCTCTCTTTTTCAATCCCCTCTTCCATCATGTTCAAAAATATTCTAGAGTGTCTGTTCCATCAGCCTGGGTCCTGTAGCTAAGATAATAAGTGAGGAGAAAGGCCTGTGGTTGACTCGTTATGGAAATGTAATGTAAATTTAAAAATAAACATTTATTATTTTAAGCCACTGAGAATTTGGGGTTGTTTGTTATTACAGTACAACTTACCCTCTAGCCTCTCTCTGTCTCCCTCTCACATCTCTAACACATTTATTATATAGAATATATGCTTATGTTTAGATGAATTCAGATTTTGTAGGGGTAAGAATTTACGAGCCTAGGTGAAAAATCTCAAGATTACTTTTCTACATAGGAAAGAACTGAAGGAATGCCATTAATGTCTACCACTGGTGTGGATGGGATCCTAGGAACTCTGGTCTATAGACAATTCCAGGGAAGTTGAGAGTAAGAGTAAAGGAAGGAAGCTAGATAAATCTAGTTGTCTGCTAGAAAGATTCATATACTTTGTATAATAATTTGACATTGTATTGCTAAATATTTGTCATAATATTCAGAGATTTCATTAGGGCAAGTTAGAGGAGAGAGAACTAACATTTGAGTACCCACTACATGCTGAACATGGGAGCAGTAATTTGCATTTATCATGCCACCCAATCCTGAGTTGAAATCTATGAAGTTTGGTTTTGACCTGGTTTTCTAGATGAGATCACTGAGGCATCAGGGATATTAAGTACAGTAAACCCCACATGAAGAGCCAAAGATGGAACTAGAATTAAAGTCCAGGTTTCTGAGAGGTTTGTTCTGTCTATAGGCTTGCTATTCATGCACACACTTGGTTATACTTTTACCACACTATATTCAGCTACAAGTGTGAATTCAGGCTCAGTGTCCAGAGATGTGCAGTAACCAAAGACTTCTGACCTTGTTGGAGAGCTTGTGTCTCAGCTCTATGACTGCCATTAATTCTTGGGTGTCATGAGACAGTTCTTTGGTAACTTCTGGGCATCGGTTTTCTAATATGTAAAATAATGTTTGTGGAGAGCAGTGACTTGGATCATGGTCTCTGACTGCCTTGTGACTGCATTTGCACTGGGAACTTCCTGTGTAAAGGTGCAGGTCAAGATTGCCCATTTGCTAGGATGATGCCCTCCCTACCTTAGGAGTTTCTGTGAAAAGGCATGGAGCTATATTAGTCTGTACCTTGAGCTCAGGTACCAGCTGCCAGGGATAGAGAATTCTGGGCATAAGATAACCACAGTGTCTCCCAAGTGACCACGACCTTCAAGACTCTCTTCTTTTCAGAAACTCCCACAAATAAGCTTTGATGATAAGACCTTTGTAATAAACATGCTGTACAAGCTCTGGGTCATTGTTCCTCCGTCAGAGAACACTGTCCCACCTGGTCCCAGGTTTCTCTCTGTGTTTGTTTTTCTTAATCCCCCATTGCCCTTCACTGGTTTCTAATTAATGGTCATGCAGGTCACAGCTGGTGGTGGTAAATTATATTTCAAAGACATTCCCTACCTCTCTCAGTCTAAGGACTTGTCCCAACAAATAAGAAATCTCTCTTCTGACTGAGTTACCTCACTACTGGTCTTAAGAGGGGCTATCATAATGAATCTGTAACCACCTTGACAGTGTTAAAAGCAAACAATAAGAGTTGGGACAGGACACCAATTTTAAGAGAAATTAAACAGAGGTAAGATCCCTAGGTCTACTTTCTATTAATGTCTGTTCTAACTAGAAATTTCCACATGAATATAAGTAAGCGTAGGCATATGTTATGATGTGGCAATGAGGAGTAACCCCAAGGGCTCCTATGTTAATTCGGAAATATTCAGAGGTGAAATGATCTGATTATAAGAGGTGTAACCTAATCAGTCCACCCTAGTTTGAATGGAGTAACCAGGTGGTAACTGTGGGCAGATAGGGCATGGCTGGAGGAGGTGGATCACCGGGGGCTTGCCATGAGAGGGATTATCTTTCCTGCACCACCTTCCTGTTTCTCTCTCTGCTTCCTGGGTGCTGGAATGGAGTAGCTCTCCATCGCCATGCTCTTTCACCACAATGAGTTGCCTCACTTCCAGCTCAGAGCAATGGAGTCGGCCAACCATGGACTACACCTCGGAATTCATGAGCCCAAAATAAACTTTTCCTCCTCTACGTTGTTCTTCTCAGGTCTTTTGATCACAGGGATGAAAACCTAACTAACACAGCATCCACAGTTAAGGTTATTTTCAAGGAAAAAAAAAAAAAAAAAACTAACCTCTTAATTCTACAAGCTTGTGGGTACAAATAAGAGACATAAAAGACATCCACACTTAAAAGTGTAGCCATACCATTTCAGGAGAGCCCTTCCTAGAAAATCTCTGACAAAGGAGCTTGACTGTTGGCAATGGCAGAGGGACTCCATGCCTCAGGAAGAGGAGGCTCAGCTGAGACTGGAGGAGAAACCCTGAAGAGACTGGGTCCAGGTTTGTCAGCTCTTTCTGAATTTTGTCTAACAAGCTGGAGCTCAGAGGGTGTGACTTGAGTTCCCTTCTGACCAGGGCAAGAAGAAAAGAATCTTCTTTTGTCATTTCACTTGGCCTCTGGTTGATATCCTGACACAAAATGAGAAAATAAATGGACAGATTTCAATACAAGGTGATAAAAGACTCAGGCAAAGGTGCAGAAGTGCATGGGGGCTGGTATCAGAGGCTCTACCCACAGTCCTGACCTAGAACAGGACAAGCCAGTTGTTCCTAAGGGACAATGCAATGCTTCAGATCTATTCCTTCAGGAGAAGAAAGGAAGCAAATCTTCTTAGAGTACACACATGGTTCTTTAACATCCACCATCTGTCTTTTACAAAATAACTTCTTTAATTATATAAGAATTTAGATAACATATCTTACAGACTTATTGGATGGGAGAGGTTAGGGCCAGGGGTTCAGACAAAGGATGAAGCCCAGATACTGACAGGGCTAATTGGGAGCATAGTGGCCCCTTTGATCTTGGGAATCTCTGGAAGGAAGGTAGGTCAGGGACAGGGAGATGATGATTTCAGTTACATCTGTAGTGTTTGCCTGTAAAGTCATCAAAAGTTTCAAGAAAGTTGTATGGATATACAGAGTTTAGTGTCCATCAGTTCCTCCTCAGACTGTCTTATCACCTGCTCCACATTAAGATGTACAGTCAACAAATAATACCTGTTCATTCACAAGAGGAAACAACTTGACAACTCTCAGTACACACCTCAGGTTGGGCAGGGCCACCCCTCACCATCTGCTCCAAGGACCCGTCTCTAAGATTTCTCCGGGGGACGCCATGCATGTAGGATAGGGACTGGTCTCCAGAAGGTACAGAGCTGCAATGGGACTGACTGGGAAACTTAAAGAAGTAAAGACAAATGAAAGCAAGGAGAAGACAGGTGGGAGAGAAAGGAAAGAAGGGAGAATGTTAGACAAACAGCTCCTTTAAACACAATCCCAATTCTAAATGAATTAAATCCCCAATTCAGAAAGCTTGCAATTACACAAATTTCAGCATTATGCAATTAACACATGTTTGACAAATATGTTAACAATTAGATACTGTCTCATTTGTACAAGAAATGTGTCTGTGACAGACCAAAAAAAAAAAAATGTAAAACATAAAGTGTTTATAGGCAAATGTGAGGTTCTTATTGATAAGAGTATCCTTAGGCTGTTTAAATTAGCAGGATCAGAAAGAACTGCAAAGGAAATTGTGAACTTTGTCAAAAATGGAAGAGATTAAAGAGTCTAGAATATTATAGCTCATGAGTAATGTTATTAAATGTTACCATAGAAAAATAATCAAATTAGGGTCAAGAATAAAGTCCCATTCACCATTTTTTTAAAACTGTCTGCATTTTATGATGGTTTGACAATTTAGGATGAAGGACTCTACCCTCTAGGGAAGACTGCTCCTCCCAGCGCTAGGTAATTCCTACAGACAGTATAAAACTTACTTGCACACACATCTTTCATTCACATTAACCAACCAATTCTGAGTTCAAATCCCCAACTGCTCCCTTTATGTAACTTTCATACAACAAGCCATTATTTGTCTTGTCCCAAATCAACCCAGAACCAGGTTCTAAACAAGTGAAAACGACTTCTGTGTGCCAAAGCCTGAGGGAATTATTCTGGCTGGCCATTATTCTGACTGTTCCCCTGCTTTGCTTTTTCTACAGAAATCTCACCAAAATCTGTGACTTTCCCTATATTGTCCTTTCACCACCCCATTAAACTTGGTGCTTCCCCATGTGACCCTCATGAGGAGGTATGATCCCTTCTCTTGGGAAATGTAAGCGATTAACTCTTCTTTTAAAGTCAGTTGTCCTCACATCTGTCAGTTTATCAGATCTGATTAAAACAAAATCCTGGGTAAAAATTGAGACATATGGTTAATTTTTAGTATCAGGCAATTGAAAGGTAACAAGATGAAAGGACTGAAAATAATGATCTGTACACAATTGATAGTCATGTTGAACAACCTATTTAGATGAATAGCAACCAACAGGTGTCTAATAGTCATGAAGTATTTTAAAGAAAAAACATGAGGCTTTCAGAGCAGTCTGGAATGACAGAGAATTCTAGAGGATACATAAAAATAGCCAGCTATTTATTTGACTATACTCTGTACAAAGCACCACGTAGGAGTTTCAATAATGCTATTTAATTTAATTTTTATAACTCTGTGAGGTTGGTGTTTTAGCTCCTCTTTACATTTGGAAAGTTGAGATTTGCAGAAGCTGAATAACTTTATTCCTTCATTTAAGAAATGTCTGTGGCTTGCTTATTCTGGTCAAGGCACTGTGGTAGGCCTGAGAGAACAAAACAGACTTACTCCTGCCCTCAGAGCTTGAGAGAGTGGAGGGCACAGCAAGCACATGGGGTGGGCGGCCACTATGGCAATGGTCCAAATGCCTACCTAACCTTCTAGAGGAACTGACACCTAAGTCCAGGCTTGAAAGGTAAGTTACATCTAGATAAGCTAACAATTAGAGAGAGAGGAGGAGAAGAGAGAAGGTGGCAGGAAAAGGGAACTGGATGTAGAAAACTCCAAAGGTGCACTCATGCTTGTTAGAGAGAGATGGATGCTTTCAGAGCATAAACTTTTAGGAAAGGCAAAAGATAAGACTGGAGAGGAAGGCAAGAAAGAGGCAGCGAATTAGCCTCTATGCTTTATTCTGAGGGCAACAGGGAACCATGGAAATGATGTTAGTAGAGAAATGACTACGTCAGTGTGTCCAAAACTTCCTCCCCAGTAAATTTTGCAGACAAAATCTGAATCCTGTTTTTTACTACTACCCTGGAATAAAAGAAATTTAATATTTAGTCCACAGAGCCATTTCACTCTGTTAAAAGATTTACTAAGGTCTTTCAGGCATATTGTTGAAAGCACAGTATGTTTCATTGCAAATTATTTGCAACATAAAATATTTCCATTTTTGGATTTATATACCTACAGTAAACACTTCTACTAGTTCCACTTTCTCAGATTCAACAAATGTAGAGGGAAAATATTTGCATCTGTACTTAATATGTGCAGACTTTTTCTTGTCATTTCCTAAAAAATATAACAACCATTTACATATTGACCTTGTATTAGGTATTTCAAGTAATCCAGAGAGGATTTAAAGTATACCGGAGGGTATAAGGATGTATCATGCAATTTTATATAAAAGACTTGAGCATCCTTGGATTTTCGTATCCTTGGGAGTCCTGGAATCAATACTTGGCAGTTACAGAGAGACGTCTGTACTTCATCATTCCAACAGAGTCAAGGTGCTTGTTAGCCTTCTTTGCCTTCGTTTAAATACCAAAATTGATTGAGTACTTTATCCTCAGCATTCTAGAAACAGGTGAACAAAGCAGGCAAAGTTCCTGTCCTCACAGGTCTTCTGGCCTAGATATCACAGACTGAATGTTATGTTCTCACTGACAGAAAAGGGAACATGCATTGTACTCTCATGAGTACTAAGAAGAATGGGTGTTGTGGACTTTAAATATTTTTTAAATTCTGAAATTATATTTGACATTATTTTTATGTGTATGTCTCTTCAGTAATATAATTCCCATGTGGGCCAGCACCCTGCCTTGTATCCCGCTGAGTCCCAGCATCAAAACCAGGGCTGAGTCTGTTGGATGAATAGAGAAACTGTCATGAAACAGTAGTGAGCCATTGGCGCCATGAGTTCCTGGTTTGCACCAACTGGGCCAGGCTTCAGATATCTCTCTTTACTAATACAAATCACCCTGGACTGCACCATTGTTTTTTAAAAACAGGAGTGTCCCCAAAGCGGCGAAGAAAATTAAATGGGAAATTCTGATCAAGGTTCATCAAGTTTCTGACCTTGGGAGCTGACAGAGCACCTACAAATTTCTGATATACAGGCTTCTCTCATTTGGTTTACTTGAATCACAAAATACTGCTTGGGGTTGTTGACAAAACAGCCTGAAGTGACTTTGATCAACAATAGTTTTGTGATGCTTGCTTAAAATAATTGGTACAAACAAAACAAAAATTAACACACATTTACTAACTCTCCTTGGGGGTGTTGAAACTTGCAAGTGTTGGAAGTGTAAACAAATCTTCTAAATATTGCTCATAATATAACAATTTTAAGTGGTTACATTGTGGAAGTCATGAATACTGGTCCTCTAAGGCAAGTGAGCACAACTATTAATTGTCTTAATATTGTGCCATGTATATCCCTGGCTGGGGAGGAAATTCCAGAAAGAGCGTCAAATGCAGATTTGAAGTTTTGTTTCTTAAACCACTTAGACCAAGTCTCTGATGTGTTCTAGAAAGCTGTCAAATGACTCAAAAAAGGGCATTGTTAATAAGGAAGGCAACTATGAGTAAGAAGCACATGAAAGTTGGTACTTTTTTTAAGAAATGTAAAATTCTTAAAAATTTCCAAATAATATTACATATAATGCATAATTTAAATATATGCTTTAAGCAGATTAATGCGCTGAATATTAATGTTTATCTTTTTAATATCTAATGAAAATTTTTATTTTGTTTACCTTTTAACTTTTTGAATAAGGAACTTTCAAACACACACAGAGAGAATAATGAAACTTCATAAAGTCACCACCATGCTTCAATTATCATTCAACAGCATTGTTTTATTTGCACCCATGTTACCCTCTGCCAGCCAGGAATGAAGTGAGCCCAGTCTGTTGGTTTATCCACACCATTTCAGCATGTTATTTATAAACCTGTGATTCTCAAAATGTGACCCTTGGTCCAGAAGCCTCAATCTCATTTGGGAACTTGTGAGACATAAGAACCACCCAGACCCACTGAATAAAATTTCTCAGGGTGAGGCCCCAAAATATGTTTTAATAAGCCTCCATTAATTCTGATGCATTAAAGGTAGGACTTCTTTTAAAATGCAACCATAGTAACATTATCGCACTTAAAAAATCATTATTAATAGTAATTCCTCATATCATCAAATACATAGTGTCCAAATCCCAATTATTTGGTAAATCTTATTTTTATAGTCTGTTTATTCAAAACAAGAACAAAATAATATCAGTATATTGTAATTGGTTGATAGCTCTGACATCTTTTAAAATTTCTATTTTTTCTCATCCCCTTTTTCCTTTTGCAACGTTTATTCTCTCAATTTATTTGCTGAAGAAGCTGTATTTTTTGCCATATTTGGTTTTACACAGTCTGTATTTCATTGTTTGCATCCCTAGGCAGTTTACCAAAATTTATCACATATACCAAAAATGGTAGTTAGATCTAGAGTCTTGATCATACTCAAATTCAATTTGTTCAGTAAGAATTTTTTTTTCATAAATGGTGTATTTCCCTGTAGAAGCAACAGGTGTCTGGTTATCTTTTTTTTTCACATTCACAGGTACGGATACTCATTGCTGAAGTCCTTTTTCTTGGGAGGAATGAAATTCTTATGTTATCATTTCTTCATATATTAACAGGAATGCGTCTCTAAACAGAAACTTCCCCTCTCCTTCTATCAAGACACAGTTTGCACAGGAAAATGTAGACTGAGTAAACACTTGTTTCTCTTATTTGTCAGTTTTAAAAAGAGTTTGTTCCCTAGCATTCTTCAGAGATAATTAATGAGGGTTTGTTTGTTTGTTTTTAAAGGTTCACTAGGAAAGTATAGATTGCTGTTAATTTTTTCATCAAAGCATACATTGTTCCACTTCTGACTGCTGGGGCCATCTTCAAGTTAGATTCTGAGGGTTTTTTGATAAATCATGAAAGCTCTTTGATATCATCACTGCTTCTAACTAGATGCTTCAGGCACAAAGCTAGAATCAGCTTCAGAATTTTACTGAACAGAATGCACATCTAGGGTTCTCATTGACATGTGGCAGATGCTACTACATGAGTAGATAGTGATAGGAAATACATGCTTTTACAGAATTCATACTGATATTTACAATTTAAATGTAGGATAGAGGGAGGCTGCGTTCCTTGTCGCTCTGCAACGCCGGATTCAAGAAGAGGATATCTGTTTTTCCGTGAGGCAGTTTTTGCTGCTTATCGATCCCCTGCTCTTTACCCCATTTGTCTGCTGTGATCACCTGCAATCTGCCAGCATATCGACGCCTTTTTTGAGAGCAGATTGCTCACTGTAAGGTGTTTATCATCTGCCATTTGCCTGCCTCTCACCTGTCCATCGCCTGCCTTACCCCTATCCATCATCCAACGCTCGAGGTTCACCTCCCGATCATTCGACAGCTGCCAGCAGATTGACCGCAAACCGCCAGTGGAGAACCAGCTGCCTGCTGCTGCCTGGAAGTTCACTGTTACAGTACCTGCAGGATTGATTACACGTGGCTGCCGCCATTTTGAGACAACAGCCAGGCCCTGTGACCCCTGGCCAGACTGACTGAGTCCCGTCTCCAGGATCTCTCAGCCCATCCGATCATTCCCTGCCTCTGGGGCCCTCACATCAACTGACTGCTCCCTGCTGCCAGGACCCCCAGACCAACTGACTGTGCCCTATCACCGGGAACCCAGACCAAATGATTGCACCCGGCCTCCTGGATCCCACAACCACACCAAACACACCCGACCTCCAGGACCACTGCGGGACCAACTGCATCCTGTCTCCAGGACCTCCAGCTGACCACGTCCACCCCTGAGCTGCAGCTCCCCATTTGCCAACACACTTGGAAGCCAGAGCAGCCATCTTGGATAATCCTGGAAGCTGTAGCTCCGATCTTCGGGTGGGGCAAATCCCATCCTGAGACGCCTGCTGGAGGCTTGAAGCTCATTGTCAGGTACCTCTCATACATCAGGCTACTGAACACTGGGAGGTTTCATTAGTATATGACTATTATACAGTAGATTTTTTTTTCTCCTTTTTTAAAAAAAAAATTAAGTTTTTATTTCTTTATGTTTCTTGCTTTCTTTTCCTTCTGTTTACCTGTTCCCTCAGAGTCGCTTACTCCCTTATTACATGATGTTATTGTCCCCATAGGGGCTATTTGGTCTAGGATTGCATAGTGTCTGATTTGGGTACTGCTAATATTGATCTCCCCTTAAAGAAAGGGTTTCGGACACCTATAGGGCCACTATAAGCCTATAGGGGGAAAACTGCAAACCCCAGATCTGCAGCGCTAGAGGGGAAGATACATGAACAACATGAAAAAACAAGGGAAGAAAATGATCCAAACAAATCTAGATTCTATAGTAATAGAATCCAATGACAGTATGGTAGAAGAAATGTCAGAAAAGGACTTCAGATTATACATGATTAAGATGATTCGCGAAGCAAAGAATGAGATAAGAGAGCAAATGCAGGCAATGAATGATAATACCAATAAGCTGAAAGAGCACCTGCAGGAAGCAAAATATCATTTCAACAAAGAGATAGAGATTCTCAAAAAAAACCAAACGGAAATCCTTGAAATGAAGGAGACAATAAACCAAATAAAAAACTCAATGGAAAGCATTACCAACAGACTAGACCACTTGGAAGACAGAACCTCAGACAATGAAGACAAAACATTTAATCTTGAAAATAAAGTTGCCCAAACAGAGAAGATGGTAAGAAATCATGAACAGAATCTCCAAGAACTATGGGACATCATGAAAAGACCAAATTTAAGAATTATTGGGATTGAGGAAGGCACAGAGATACAAACCAAAGGAATGAACAACCTATTCAGTGAAATAATATCAGAAAATTTCCCAAACCTGAAGAATGAGATGGAAAATCAAATACAAGAGGCTTACAGAACACCAAATGCACAGAATCACAACAGATCCACACCAAGGCACATTATAATGAAAATGCCTAACATTCAAAATAAAGATAGGATTTTGAAGGCTGTGAGAGAAAAGCATCAGATTACATATAGGGGGAGACCAATACGGATAGCAGCTGACTTCTCAACCCAGACTCTAAAAGCTAGAAGGGCCTAGAACAACATATTTCAAGCTCTGAAAGAACATGGTTGCCAACCAAGAATCCTATACCCAGCAAAACTAACCTTCAGATTTGAAGATGAAATAAAATCCTTCCATGATAAACAAAAGTTAAAATAATTTACAAATAGAAAGCCTGCACTACAGAATGTTCTCAACAAACATTTTCCATGAGGAGGAAATGAAAAACAACAATGTAGATCAGCAAAGGGAGGAACTACCTTAGAGAAAAACCACTCAAAGGAGAAACCAAGCCAACTTAAAAACCAAAGATAAGCCAAATGACTGGCAATACAAATCATTTCTCAATAATAACCCTGAATGTTAATGGCCTCAACTCCTCAATCAAAAGACATAGACTGGCAGAATGGATTAAAAAGAAAGACCCAACAATATGCTGCCTGCAAGAGACTCATCTCATAGAAAAAGACATCCACAGACTAAAGGTGAAAGGATGGGAAAAAACCTACCACGCACATGGAACCAGTAAAAAAGCGGGGGTTTCCATCCTTATATCAGATAAAGTGGACTTCAAGCCAAAGTTAGTCAGAAGGGATAAAGAAGGACATTTCATACTGCTTAAGGGAACCATAAATCAGGAAGACATAACAATAGTAAATATTTATGCCCCAAACAATGGTGCATCCCTGTACATCAAACAAATCCTTCTCAATTTCAAGAAACACATAGACCACAACACAATAATTCTGGGCAACTTTAACGCACCGCTGTCACCACTGGAACAAAATCCAACCAAAGAAACCATAGAACTCAATAACACAATCAATAAACTAGACTTAATAGACATATATAGAATATTCCATCCATCAACGAGCGGATACACTTTCTTCTCAGCAGCACATGGAACCTTCTCGAAAATAGACCATATGTTATGCCACAAAGCAGCCCTTAGGAAATGAAAAAAAAATAGAGATACTGCCTTGTGTTCTATCAGATTGTAATGGACTGAGAGTAGAAATCAATGACAAAGTAAAAAAAGGAAATTACTCCAACACTTGGAGATTAAATAATATGCTATTGAATGAAACATGAATAACAAAAAACATCAGGGAGGAGATTAAAAAATTCTTAGAGGTCAATGAGAATGATGATACAACATATCAAAATCTCTGGGACACTATGAAAGCGGTACTAAGAGGAAAATTCATTGCATGGAGCACATTCCAGAAAAGAATGAAAAGTCAACAATTAAATGACCTAACATTACAGCTCAAAGCCCTAGAAAAAGAAGAACAGAATAACAGAAAAAGTACTAGAAGACAGGAAATAATTAAAATCAGAGCTGAAATCAATGAAATTGAAACAAAAGAAACTATTCAAAAAATTGACATAACAAAAATTTGGTTCTTTGAGAAAATAAACAAAATAGATAAACCCTTAGCCACACTAACAAAGAGAAGGAGAGAGAAGACTCAAATTACTAAAATACATGATGCAAAAGGAAATATCACGACAGACACCACTGAGATACAGAACATAATGAGAAGCTACTTTGAAAATCTGTATTCCAACAAAATAGAAAGTACTGAAGACATTGACAAATTTCTAGAGACATATGCTCCTCCCAAACTGAATCAGGAGGACATACACGATTTAAACAGATCAATATCAAGCAATGAAATAGAAGAAGCCATTAAAAATCTACCATCCAAGAAAAGCCCAGGACCAGACAGATTCTCAGCCGAGTTCTACAAGACCTTCAAAGAAGAACTCATTCCAATACTTCTCAAAGTATTCCAGGAAATAGAAAAGGAGGGTACCCTACCAAACTCATTCTATGAAACTAATATCACCCTCATACCCAAACCAGGAAAAGACACATCAAGGAAAGAAAATTTTAGACCAATATCTTTGATGAATATAGATGCTAAGATCCTTAACAAAATATTGGCAAATCGTATCCAAAAACATATTAAGAAAATTGTGCACCACGATCAAGTGGGGTTCATTCCTGGAATGCAAGGATGGTTTAACATCCGTAAATCAATAAATGTAATCCATCATGTCAATAGACTTAAGGATAAGAATCATATGGTTATTTCAATTGACACAGAAAAAGCATTTGACAATATACAACACCCCTTCATGCTGAAAACACTAGAAAAAATAGGGATAGTAGGAACATACTTCAACATTGTAAAGGCTGTTTATGCTAAGCCCATGGCCAACATCATTCTTAATGGAGAAAAACTGAAACCATTCCCTTTAAAATCAGGAACAAGACAGGGATGTCCTCTTTCACCACTTCTATTCAACATTGTCCTCGAAACTCTAGCCAGAGCAATTAGGCAGACTAATGAAATTAAAGGGATACGAATAGGAAAAGAGGAACTTAAGCTGTCACTATTTGTGGATGACATGATTCTATATTTAGAGGATCCAAAAACCTCCTCCAGAAAACTTCTAGACCTCATCAATGAATTCAGCAAAATAGCAGGTTATAAAATCAACATGCATAAATCTATAGCATTTTTATACGCAAGTGATGAAACAGCTGAAAGGGAAATGAGGAAAACAACTCCATTTGCAATAGTCTCAAAAAAAATAAAATACTTGGGCATCAATCTAACCAAAGAGGTAAAAGATCTCTACAATGAAAACTACAAAACATTGAAGAAAGAAATTGTGGAAGACCTTAGAAGATGGAAAGATCTCCCATGTTCTTGGATAGGCAGAATTAATATTGTCAAAATGGTCATACTACCAAAAGTGCTATACAGGTTCAATGCAATTCCAAGTAAAATCCCAATGACGTATCTCACAGAAATAGAGCAAGCAATCATGAAATTCATCTGGAAGAATAAGAAACCCAGAATAGCTAAAGCAATCCTTAGCGGGAAGAATGAAACAGGGGGTATCGCAATACCAGAACTTCAACTATACTACAAAGCAATAGTAACAAAAACAGCATGGTACTGGCACCAAAATAGACAGGTAGATCAATGGTACAGAATAGAGGACATGGACACAAACCCAAATAAATACAATTTTCTAATACTAGACAAAGGTGCCAAAAATATGCAATGGAGAAACGATAGCCTCTTCAACAAATGGTGCTGGGAAAACTGGAAATCCATATGCAATAGAATGAAACTAAACCCCTATCTCTCACCCTGCACAAAACTCAACTCACAATGGATCGAGGACCTTGAAATCAGACCAGAGACCCTGCATCTTATAGAAGAAAAAGTAGGTCCAAATCTTCACCTTGTTGGCTTAGGATCAGACTTCCTTAACAGGACTCTCATAGCACAAGAAATAAAAGCAAGAATCAATAACTGGGATAGATTCAAACTAAATAGCTTTCTCTCAGCAAAGGAAACTATCAGCAATGCGAAGGGAGAGCCTACAGAGTGGGAGAATATCTTTCCCTCTCATACTTCAGATAGAGCACTAATTTCCAGAATATATAAAGAACTCAAAAAACTCTACACTAAGAATACAAAAAACACAATCAACAAATGGGCTAAGGAAATGAACAGACACTTCACAGAAGAAGATGTACAAGCAATCAACAGATATATGAAAAAATGTTCACCATCTTTAGTAATAAGAGAAATGCAAATCAAAACTACACTAAGATTCCATCTCACCCCAATTAGAATGGCGATTATCAAGAACACAAGCAACAATAGGTGTTGGAGAGGATGTGGGGAAAAAGGTATACTCATACATTGCTGGTGGGGCTGCAAATTAGTGCAGCCACTCTGGAAAGCAGTGTGGAGATTCCTTAGAAAACTTGGAATGGACCTACCATTTGACCCAGCTATCCCACTCCTTGGCCTATACCCAAAGGACTTAAAATCAGCACACTACAGAGATACAGCCACATCAATGTTCATAGTGGCTCAATTCACAATAGCCAGACTATGGAACTAACCTAGATGCCCTTCAATTGATGAATGGATAAAGAAACTGTGGTATATATATACAATGGAATATTACTCAGCTATAAAGAATAATAAAATTATGGCATTTGCAGGCAAATGGATGAAATTGGAGAATATCATGTTAAGTGAGATAAGCCAATCTCAAAAATCCAAAAGAGGAATGATCTCACTGATAAGCGGATGATGACACTTAATGGGGGGTGGGAGTGGGACAAGAATGGAGGAAGAAGGGAAAAGAGAGGTGGGAGGGGTGGGGGGGAAGGAAAAAAATAATGGAATGAATCAAACATCATTACTCTATGTAAATTTATGAATATGCAAATGGTATGCTGTTACTCCATGTACAAACAGAAACAATATGTATCCCATTTGTTTACAATAAAAATAAATTAAAAATAAATAAATAAATAATTAAATGCAGGATATAGGAATTTTATATAATCTCATCAATACTATATCTATATTTTATTTCTTCTATACTAAAAACCCCAACTTCAAAACATTCCAAGATAATGACTCACTTTCTCCCATAATGTATATACAGAGCAATGAGAATAACATAGTAGTTCTGAAAACATTTAAAGATTTTTTAAAAAATATATTTACTGCAAATATATAATGCTTCTAGGGACATACAGTGAAGTCATATTCCAAAGTCATTTACAATAATTCCATTCTGTTTGGTTTTACTGCCAATTAACTGGGTTCATGCAGTGGCCACTTTTCAAGGTAGCCCGAGTAGAACAGCCTCTGGGTTTCATGTCCTCATGTAGTCTCCCCTGACCCCCACCATTCAAGTAGGATTAGCCTATGTTACTAGCAGAATAGAGAGGGAGTGAGTCGTGTTACTTCTGATATCAGGTCATAAATGATGTGGCTTCTAATATGATTGTGTACACTTTCTCTTCCTCTTCTTTATTGGACAATTTACAATCAAGGGAGCCACCTGATGTCTTTGAAAGAGGCCCAAATAGAGAAAAAGTGAAATCTCTGGCTACAGTTGTCAAGTGCCTAAAACCTCTGTCAACAGCCATGAGCAAGCTTGAAGTGGATCCTCAGCCCTGGTGGAACCTTCAGAGGACTACCTTGCTAGGGGACATTGGGAATAAAATCTCATGAGATTTTGAGCCAAAATCACTCATCTAAGCTGTATTTGAATTCTTATCCTGCAAAAACAGATGAGAAAAAATATATGTTTATTGATTTAAATGGTAGCTTTTGAGGCAATTTGTTATGCAGCAGCAATAGACAACTAAACAAATTGATTTATTTTATTTATTTTTAGGAATTGATTTTGTTAACATTAAATTTTGTTTTATAAATAGGCAAAATATTTATGTTCTAATACACTGAACACAAGATTTATTCAGAAAAGTGCTTTCTATTTTTGACCCCTCAATTACGTTCCATCTATTCCTAAGAATAGATAACTACTTTTTACAAAAATCTCTTGGGGATGTGGTTCAGTAGTAGAGCACCTTGCCTAGCATGCTTGGGAGTCTGGGTTTATTTCCTAGCACTGCAAAAATCAATCAATGAAACAAACATAACAAAACAAAAAACCCTCCATAGCCAAAAAACCAAACCAAACAAACAAAAATCAAAGATTTTAATTCCTTCATTAAAAAAAAATAAGGAATAGATAGATAGATATTAGGTATAGATAGATTCTTGGTAGTGAAATCTATATATTTTTGTCTGCTTTTACTCAAATAATGATAAATGTAGTTATTTTATACAGTGATTTATGGCAGTATTCATATATATGTATGTATTCACAATTTCTTTTTATAGTTTCATAGTACTCCATATATGGATGTATCTTTGTTTATTCAGCTATTCCTTATTGATGAGCATTTAAATTGTTTAGTTTTTGGTGTAACAAGTAATGTTGCAATGAACACCTTCTGAATGGAACCTCTAATAATTTTCCATTGTTTCTTTATGATAGATTTCTGAAAGGGCAATTTTCATGCCAAATACTAAATGCATTGTCATGTTTTCTTCCAAAGTGGTTGTTCCATCTAAATTTCCTTTATTATTGCAACAGAGTGTCTCTTTGCCCACAGCCTTTAAACAAGGCATGCTATCTTCTTCTGGATTTTTCCAGTAAGAAAATTGTATTTTAGGTTTGAATTAATTTATGTTCCTTTTATTAAGAGCAAAACTATAGTTTTTGGTAAGTCGAAGAACCATTTACACTTATTTTTCTGTAATCTGTTCATTTTGCCTATTTTTCTAATAGGTTAATCTCCTTTTCCACATAGAAGATTCTATGTGTTAGGTATATGTTTTATCATGATATCAATGACAGATTTCTCCACAGTTTTTCAGGTGTTGATACTTTGCTTACAGTGGTTTTGTCCATAAGTAAATAGTGAAAGATTTCAGTCTTTTTCTGAGGATATGTGCATTATGAGTCTTAGTTAAGAAAATTCTCCTTCAGCCCAGGAGATAGAGGAAATAGCCATGTTTACTATTTATGCTACTTGTAGTTTTATTTTTTTACACCTAAATCTCAGATCCATTTGGAGTATATTGTAGGACACATTCCATATATGTATGACATATGACATATGAGGAATAGACCCAATTTAAATTTTCTATGTGACTTTCCAATAATCTCAGTATCACTTATTAAAAAGTCTCCTTTCCCTATTTGTTTGTGGTATAAACATTACCATACACAAAGTTACAATATGTAGATTTTTCTTTGGAATTCTATAGGTCTTCAATTTATATGCCATATGTATACCAACTGCTGACCCATTGGTGTTGTGCTTGGCCACGTGATAGATTGATGGCTTTAACCAACAATATGTTAGTGGGTATGACATAAGCAAAGACTTTAAATGCACTTGACTAGTTGAATTTGTTATCTTGAAATGTTTCTGTCACCATGAGACAAACGTGCTTTGAGGGACCCACTGGATTCAGAATAATAAAAACAACAAACTTGAACCAATTGAACTGTTACAGCCAAGCTTAGACAAACCCAATTTGAGATCAGTAAAAAAACCTAGACAAACCCAATTGAGGTCAGTAAAAGCTGCCTTGGCTCATGTCTTTGAATATGAGCATACACTATTATTGTTATAAACCACTGAGTACTGGGTGATTTGTTACACAGCAGTTTTGATTGTAATAGCTAGCCAAGACAGATAAGGAGGTTTAGAGAAAAGAAAACAGTTTAAAGATCATTGAAGTCACTGGTGTGATAGATTGGTGGTTTAACTAGGGTGATGATAGAAGAAACAAATGAAAGAAGACATTCTGAGAGACATGAAGGTGGAATAATTGAAGACTCAGTGATTGGTTGGACATCAGAGTGAGGGAGAGAGAGAAGGAATGTATGCCCAGGTTTCTTACTGGTGCCAATGGAGGAGTGGTGGGATGATTCCGTGAGACACGAACTACAAAAGGAAGAACAGAATCGCAGGTTCTGCTTGGCATGTGAATACACGGCCAGGCAGGAGGGTCCTTGACCTCTGCCTGTTTATCTGTTCCATGTGCTTCTTCTGACCTCACGGGAGCATAATGAGGAAAATACATGCCGAAGGGTTTTGAAAAGCATGCCCCGAAACTGAACTATGAACTACTAAAATTAAAGCACACTTTTATGTTCATACTGACAGATGCAAAAATCATGATCAAGTTTTATTTTTGAAACTTACTGAGTTTGTTGCTAGTCACACTTTCTTTTTTATATTTCTGAGAGAAGGCAGAGCTAATGATTCTGACAAACAATATAACAATATATACATCTTCAAAGACTCACCCTTAAGGAGCAGAATCTGGAGGAGAACATCCTAGGGATGATGGGAAGAGAAAATAAGCTCTCTTCTCCTGAACCTTAGACAAATCACTGAAGCCCTCTGAGACTCTTATTTTTTATTTGTGAAATCAAGCTTTGTACTTGTTAATCTATAAAATACCTTATTGTTCTCATATACATTAAATGGATTTTTGTGTCTTTTTGACTTTATTTACCTCCTACCAATGATAGTCATTGAACTTAATCTGTTATTTCACACTTGCCCATCCTCACTCATGTTAGCTCAGTCTTTATCAGCAACTTCACTTTTGGAGCAAATTCAGCCAGTCCAGATTGTCTGTTATGTCCCAGGCAGGAAACTTATTTTCATCTATGTGTGAGTGATAAGGATCTAGAAGGAGTTCTGATTGGTTTGCTTCTGTAACTGCAGCAGGATTCCATTTACCACTTAGTCAAGGTGGTAATGAGGGTCTCTGTAGCCTGCGACTGCGGTAGCCATCTGGCAGGCCAGCATTCCAGGCCCGCCTGGCAGACAGAACCAATTAGTCAGTCCCCATTCTTCCCATGAGGCCTTCCTGAATTCAGTGGTTAGGTGTTAGCCCTGCTTAGCCTCCCACAAAACCCTGATGAGTTCTGAGAGGGGAGAGGTTAAATCACCTCTCTCTATTACCACAGAGCCAGCAAAGATTCCAGATCATGGAGGTCCAAGAACTGCTCACCCAATGAACATTCTGCCCATTGCAATGGTGGATGCAGAATCCATGGCAGGAATGGCAGGTGAATATATTAGGAGTGTCAAGAAATGAATTTCCATTTGTAAGAGGAAAATTAGAATTGACTTAAATAGCCTTAAGGGACATATTAAATCAACCATATTATATCCATATAGAGGAACAGATGCAATTTAGTGATTCAGGACCTACTACCTGGGCTTGAATTGCGGCTTTGTCACTAGTTAGCCTTATGACTTTAGGAAGCCACTTGACCTTTTGTTATTCAGTTTCCTTATCCATGAACTAAAGATAATAAGCATTCCTATCTCACCAGGTGCTTGGAAATAGTAAATTAGTTAATATATGTAAAGAGCTTAGAATAGTGCCTGGCACGTAGTAACTGCTATCTAAGTGTTAGTTCTGAATATGACTCTCACAGAGTCATTAAAGATGATACGTAGGATGAATTTTTTTTTTTTTTTTTTTCATTCTGAGGACAGAATTCTTTACCTGAAGTGAATTGAGCAGGATAACAAAGAAAATACACATGATGATGATTCTCATTCTGTATCTATGCAGGGAGGAAAGAAGAGAAATCAAGGGCAATTAAACCACTAGTTTTCTTTGATTGAGTTTTATTTCCTTCTGTTCTCCAGAATTCCTGCATGATTGTGTAATATTTTATAATTAGAAAGAGCAATTCAAAATTCAAGTAAAGAAGAAGAAAAAAGAAGACGACCTGGGAAAACACCTTATCTGCGCCTGAGTCACTTTAATTTTTTGAATCTCTGTTTTATCATCCACATCACAACAATGAAAATAATAGTGCCACCTATCTCATAGGGTTGATTCCAAAGAACAAATAGTAAAATTTATGTGCAAGCAATCAGTCAATAATAAGTGCTTTATAATTGTAATCTTATTGGTTATCCTTGGGAAGTAACAGAAACAACAAGAAATATATCAATGTCAGAGTAAAATTTGGGGTTACAACACAGAAGTCTTTAGAAGTTCACACTGGATTATTTCACCTTTCCAAATTCATTATCTCCTGCTCTAAGAAGGCACTAACTTCAAGGATTCATCCTGGGAAAGCCAAAAACAAAAAAACATAACTCATTAAATGGAGACCAGGAGGCCTGGGTTCCACCCTAGGCTATGCCACTAACATTCTGGGCAAGTCACTTTTATAAATGGACTTCAGTGTTGAACTAGACCTTGTTGAGTATCATCTGAAGTCCATTAGTGGGCTGTACACTACTCCAGATGTGCAATCCTTTGCATGGTTCTTATGAACAAAAGATCACAAATTCCCAGGTATTCCTTTTCTGATATGAATAAAGAGTAGATAGTATCTCAGTGATTTTAAAAGGGCTATTAAAATTTTAAACTAAAAATAGTTATGTTAGAGTTTGCTGCAGACTCTAATCAGTATTCTACTAAAATATCTGGCTGTCACTTAGTGCTTGGCAGCATTGCAAAACTCCTACTCTATGTATCTGTTTAATTGCAATTTCAGCAATTTTTGGAAATGGTACTTTGTTATCAATGAATCATTAGTTTTGTCTTGACTTAGATCCAGTTTTCAATTGCTGCTCTACTTGCTTTTTAATTACAAATTACTAATCATTTAGATTCATCATTATCAAGTCAGTTTGTTATGGATTGTTTGGTTGATTGTTAACAGCATGCGGCGATACATATTTTTATCAAGATAGTTTTTGGCCTATAATTTTTTGATATTTAGACATGGTTGAATTGGATTTTGAAAATAAATTATCTGTTCCTGTAATGTGAAAGCAGACAGACCCTGCTCCTCCAGCAGACCAGAACGTTGCACAGATAGTGACATTTAATCACTGTAGTTATTACTGAATATCACTGATTTAGCTACAGGCCAAGTAGGTTGACCAACTCAACTGGTGGTCAAGAAAGATGCAATATACAGATGATCTTGAAATTCATTTTCAGATGGAAAAAGTAAAGATTCTAATTTCCATTTTATATAAAACATATTAATTTTTATTTGTACAACAAGTGTGTGTTTGTGTGAACCTATGCTTTCATCTCTGTTTTCCTAGTAAATTATAAAGAAAAGCTTGGGAATTTCTCGTTACTCACTTTGCCATCCAGGAATTTGCCACAGTATGTTCCTGTTAGGAGATCCTGGTGGTTCTCTGGTTTCTGACTGTTTGCTGGGTGCTTGCCCTCTTCCACATCATCTGGGTTATCCTTGGTTTGTTGATCAGAGGGGTCATTGGGAGCTGGTGCGTCCCTACTCATCTGCCTCCCACTACCAGACCTGGGGTTCTGGAGTGCTGTTTCAGTTTCCAGGGTCTCATCCTGCTTGCTGTGAAGAAAGAGTTTTGCACTTCGTTACTCAGGGGACAGGTTCCTCAAGCATTAGGGTGGCATGAGAAACAGAAGGTGTTAGTCCAGTGGCCTGAGCATCCTTAAGAGGGCAGAGTGGAATGCAGATGTAAATGTTGGTTATTTGTCCATGGATCATTTCCCATAGAGACTGTGCTATTGTCTTTTCAGATTTCATGTTTTCCCTCCCCACTTCCTCATAAAGATCATTCATCCATCTTCTTCCGGCCCTTACAGGAAGCTGTAAACAGTGTGAAAAATGGCCCTGAAGGTTATTAAATTTCTCAATTACAAATCTAACAGGTATTTTCAGCCTTTGCAACTAGAAAAGGAAGAAAGTCAGCACAATTTGCCAGGCCCAGCTCTACAGTCTCTCCTCAGAGGCCTGACATGGAGATTTCTTTTTCTTTCAGTACTCTTCCATCTGAATTTAATATGTAGCAGAAAAGAAAAAGAAAAAGAAATTGAAGGAATGTTTTTAAAAAGTATGTAAATAACAGACAAAATTAACAAAGAGCCAACCTTGTTTAATAACTAAAGACTTATGAATCAAAACAATAACACCATTTTAAATATAGAAAATGTCTCAGAAAATAAGAAACTTAAGTGCTAATGTCACATAAATAGACGTAATTCTTGAAGTGGGTGACTTTAAAAGATTCCTTAAGAGTCAGATAGCTGAACTTTTTTGATAAAGTAGATCAATTTTTGTGAATGTGTACTAAAAAAAAAATGCATAAGAAGAAATTAAAAAACTTGAAATACTTAGTAATGCTTGGATGAAATGCTTAGTAATGCATAGTCTATTCTATGATTAAAATACTTATGAATAATTTTAGTGACACGAATAAATGCCCAGGCATAAAATAAGTGAACAATATGATTATTTCAACCAAATAAAATGTATGTAAGCAATGTGTGGATTATTAAGTCTAGAAAAATGTATGCCAGAGATTAAGAGTAAGTATCTCTGAGTGGTAGAACTTGGGGTATTACATTGCACTTTAACACATTATATCATATTATATCTTATAATATTATTATTATAAATTTCTGCATGAGAAAATGTCATTTTACAACCATTAAAAATAAAATTCAAGGTAGCTATACCTTCCAACAGAAGGCTAAGTTCTAGAAGTTCTTACTGATATGGTGGAAAGGATCCATTTTAAAGCACAGTATGTTATCTGAGCATAAAACTTTTGCTGTAGTATTTGCTGATTTGAATAATGTCAAACTAGAGGATTTGAACATATATGTGTATGTGTGTGTGTGTACATATATATATGTGTATATATATATATATATATATATATATACATTTTTTTTATGTCCATCCTGTTATAGTAGTGGTAGCATAGAAGAAATGCTGGGACTGGGGTTGTAGCTCAGTGGTACAGCACTTGCCTGGCATGTGTGAGGCCCTGAGTTCAATCTTCAGCACCACATATAAATAAATTAATTAAATAAAGATCCACTGACAACTAAAAAAAAATGAAATGCTGGCTTAAGAAAAAACTCTGATGGAAAGCATGTTTATGGAGGGAAGAGGGCTCCCTAAAGGGAGATTAAAATGAAATTTCCAGTAAGGTAGGAGGGAAACCGAGTGAGTCGGGGTTTAGCAGCCAAGTAAAGAGGATGTTTCCACGGAGAGGGAATAGACAAAAGTTTCCAACACTGATGAGCAAGGTAAGTTCTAAAAAGGATCTATTTGGTTTAGCTGCAAGGATGTTATTGGGGTTGGGAGGATCCAATGAGATAATGGAGGTGGATGCTAGACTGAAGTGGCTGGAGAAAGGGGGAAATAAATTATAGTCAGGCGGTATAAAGACCTTGGTGAAGTTTCTGACTGTAAGAGGGGTTGAGGTGTCGTGGGAGTAGTTGTGGAATGTGGGTTTCAGATGGAGCTTTGTTACCGTCATATTTAAAGATGGCAGGGCACACTGAAATGTCAATTGTGAAGAGCCAGTGGACCTGGAGAAAGAAGAGGATGTCATTGATGATGTGCAATGAGCCCTGAGGAAGGGAGATGGGATGTCTCAGGAAGGGAACCTCAGGGAAAGCTGTTAGTGAAATGGGTGTTTCTAGGCAAATGTTTGTGTTTGGTAAAAAGAGGTTGGTAAGATTGCTGACATCTTGAGTTTTTTTCTCTGATAACAAGGGGCAGTAACCTATTAGGTCTCATGGGGAAAGTAGTGAGATAGGAAGTCAGAATTAAAGACAAATTGGCTTGAAAAGTGGAAGACAGAGCTGATCAGGAAAAATAAGGCAGGGGCCAGATAGTTGGAGACTACAGATTTTGTAGCATCAGTTGGATGGCTGGATACTCTCCTCCAGATTGACCACTAGTCTTCATGGAAATGCAAAGAAGGCAGGCAGTGGAACTCACCTACAACCGGGGCTTTCCCAGGCAAGTTCAGAGGAAGGGCAATAGTGCAAGATGGGCATGTTACGAGAAGTGTATACATTTGACATACAGTTCTTGAGATGTGAAAAGAGATATTAGTTCCTTGACATCAACAAACTTACATTTCATTTAGCTGCACAAAAGTAGCACAATTGAGTCAACGATTGATAAAAATGATTCTAGAAGAAGAATGGTGGTTATTTTTGTAAAGCGTAGAGTACAGAAGGAGAGTATGGGGGTCTTCTGGGATATTGGTCTATTCTTTCCTCATCTGGGTGTTTGTTGCATGGGTATATAATAGTTGTAAAAATTCAGTGTGTGGTAGGCTTTGACATGTGTACTTTTATGTAAACATATTTCTCTAAAGTTGTTAAAGGAAGTTGGTATGAAATTTACATAAATAATATGAAACATACTTAGCATAAAGATAAATACCAAGTGACTATTATAAAGAATCAGTACGATTTGAAGATCATAACAAAGATAAATAACTATGGTCTGCAGTGATTACAAAAATATATTAGCTATTGAGCATTTAACTATAGATAGTCACATTCTGGCCATTTATATACATTAGTTTATTTATCAACTCCATAGTCATGTGTTCATATTATTCTTATTTTAAGATGAAGAAATGAAGGCTCAGAAAGTTTTGTGACTTGTCCAATTCTACATAGTTTTTCATTAGTGGGCCCAGGATTTAAAACCAAGTCTACTTGGTTGCCTGTACCCCTATTGCTAATAGAGTACAGAGAAAGTCCATGGAAGTTTGGGATTATGTGAGGAACAGAAAGCAAAGGAGAAGGCAGCCAAAGCAGGAAGTGCAAGTTTTGAAGGCAAAAGTAGTTGTGGAGCACAGAAACTCTCTGCTGGATGGAAGGAAGGGCTATATGTTATGTTTGCTTTAATTACCCTCAAAACCCTTTTCTGGGCAGTCTCAGGACAGAATGGCCTGAGAAATTTTGAAATGTATCTGGCTCTCTTTTAAAACAGTCACAGTAGATGTAAAACCAAAAATAACCTGTAAAATCTGTTTCAAGTAAAAGCTGTTTAAAAAAAAAAATACATAGCACTTTAAAAATTAACATGAAAATGACTGTCGCTGAGAAACAGCCTGTGCCTGTGGTTAGCACAAACAATCCCACAGCACACATTTGTTGTTATGTTGTTCACGAACTCACAGTTCTTTCCTCCAGGCTTGTGTGCTAGCTACCTACATGACTGAAAATAGAAATTTGCCATTTCAAAAGAAAGTGAAAGAATGCCATGGATGGTTCTTGGAAGCATGACCACAGTTAGCTTCCGCCTGCCTACTTCCGACCTCCCGGGCTGGGCCTGCTCTGTGCCATGAAGAGCTTAGTGTCATCCAGGAACTGGGGCAATTAGGGAGGCTTGCTGTGCTGTTGCTGAATGATAAATAAACGAGGAGAAAACAGTTCCGTGGCTCCGTCTCTCACACTGAGC
The DNA here is from genome assembly GCF_902686455.1 of Sciurus vulgaris. Taxonomy (NCBI): domain Eukaryota; kingdom Metazoa; phylum Chordata; class Mammalia; order Rodentia; family Sciuridae; genus Sciurus; species Sciurus vulgaris. Next base: position 48,609,423 of record NC_136461.1, read on the forward strand.
TCTAGCTGCAAACCAGCCCTTTAGTGCTACCCTCTATCAGACGGAGCTCAGAGTTTCAGGGTTGGAAGGAAGACAGTAAGGGCCTGTAATAGCCTCCTCTGCCCGAGGCAGTGTAGGGATCCCCTTTGGCCCTACCGCCTGTGTAACTCCATCTCACCAGATCTCACATTTGATTTGGATTATACCCCTGCAGGGAACATAAAATCACAAATAAAGGACCCAGGGGGCTCCGCAAAAGGTCACCAGATGCCATCTTAAAGGTCTGCCAGGCTTGGCAGCCACTCAATGCCCCCAGTTTCCAACTGTTCGACAACTAACAGGTCCTAAACCCTCTGGAGTAGACAGACTAGAGAGTGCCCAGTGCAGGGAATGGCGATCTAATTTCAGTAAATGAATGGCATGCTCTTATTTGGAATCAGAAGTGATCTTGAACACAAGACTTCCCTTCCTTCCTTCCTTCCTTCCTTCCTTCCTTCCTTCCTTCCTTCCTTCCTTCCTTCCTTCCTTCCTTTGTTAAAGATAGTCAAAAATAAAATAGTAAAGGGAAGGGAGAACAGCTGAAAAATCTCACCAAACTCCACAGGGTAGTTGAAACTTGAAGCCTGTGTTAATGCATGTAGCAAAAGAGGAAGGACAAGGGGTTTTCTCTTTCCTTTTTTTTTTTTTAATGCCATGGAGCTATATAATGCATTATTATTGTAGAAATTTTGTCTTCAGAAAGATCTTTGTGAAAAATAGAAAGTCTAGTGGTCCATTTTGAAATACAGCATTTAACTTTAAATGTAAAATGACTTGAGATGTAAGAAAGACTGACTGATGGAGGGGAGAACAGAATGAAAAGTTTACAAGCAGTTGATACTGGAGTGTAAAAATTCAGTCTCTTGATAAAAAGGGGGTGAGAAGAAGGGTCCTGACCTGACCAACAGAGATAAACTGCATTGATTCCAAAGGGGTCTTTCTGCCACAAGAGAACAAAGGAAGGTGGGGACGACTACAGTTATATTTCTTTAAATAACCAGATGGGAGACAGTAAAACCCAGGCAATGGCAGGGAAGACTGTCCACCCCAGAGTACTCAGGCAGTGTGGAATGGGGCTGAACCTTGCACTCTAGGGGATAAAATGCTGGTTGTACCAATCTGGGTGTGCAGGCTCCCCCCAGGCACAAGATTTTGCAAGACATGGATCTTGTAAGATTGTCAATAAAGAAAATTCTTGCTCTTTGCTATACCTGTGTCTCTTAGTTCCTTCTTTGGCTTTGGACAGGTGAGCATGCTTCTCACCTCTTAAAATACATTAATTCATCTTCCAAAACTCTGTCCCAAGTCATTTCTTCATCACTGTGATCTTACTAGCTAACATGTGCTAAATGCATGTGTCAGCCATCACAGGTAAATTCATATCCATTCTTTCATTTTAACCTCATAATCTACAAAGTAGGTATTATCACCATTGTACAGGCGAGAGAATTGAATGACCAAAGAGATGAAGTAAACTGTTCATCTGCTGCTGGGCAGCAGACCTAATCCTCAGTTTCATATCATAATTCGCAAACTATCTAGCATGAAACAATAGGCTTTTTTTGAATTAGCTTTTTAAAAATTATCTTTTTCTTTTAAAAATTTAATGAATTTAATGAAAATGTCATAGTCAACTAGTCCATCTTCTAACTTATTCTCCCTGCAGAACTCCTAAGGGACCATTGAGTCTCAGTTTGTACCTTTTCCGAGAAAGGGAATTTATTACATTCCCAAAATGATTCCCAGGGTAGCTCATTTTTTTTTTTCTTCTTCATAACAGTGAGACAAATTCTCACTGTACTGAAAATCATTGAAGTTTATTTTTCATGGTATTTGCAGCTCAGTATTTCACAGAATGAAAGTGAAGTCTCAAATTAAAGTGATAGCTACAAAATTGATAACCAAGTCAAACAGCAATTGTTATTTTATATGATCTACTTTTAACTTACAAAAATTCTTTCTCGACATATCTACTTTCCCACAGCCTATTCTCTCTCATATACAAAATTGCAGTGGTAGCTACATTTGGACCACAGATGTTTTCTTACATCTATCTTTTACCTATGGGTGCTGCCCTTCTTAGTTGAGGTTGGGTGGGCATCCAATCTACCCATCATATTTAGAATGCATTGACTTACAAGTTAAGTGGAGAAGCAGACATTTTAACAGAAATGTATAATATAATGTGACCATAGAAAAAAAATAGAAGTTATATAAAAGGAGACCTGGATCCATAGGGAAGGTTCAAACTGAATCTGCTTTAGGAAAATGGAAATAACTCCATAAAAGAAATGACATGTGAAATAGCCTCTAAAAGACCCTAAGAGATAGAGAACTATTAGGATGGGCTTCTTCTTAGAGAAAAAGGCAATGATTCCTGACCTTCAAGTGCCCCAGACTGCAAGTTTATAATTGTGCAGGAGGTTGGACGATAAAAGAGTAAATCTGTTAAATCTGTTAATCACTGTGAATCTGTTAAAGTGGAGTTTCTGAAACAGGACAAGAAAATTTACATTTTTAGAAAACATCTTGGATGATTCCTATGTACACCAAAGTTTGAGAAACAATAGGTTAGAGAACAAAATGAAGGCCTTTTCTAAAATATTGCTAAATTTACTCATAGTGTCAAGCAGTATAGTGTGACTACTGTAGGTAAGGCCATGGAATTTATGTCCCAAAGACCTGAGTTTGAATCCCAGCCCCAAACTAATTAAATTGTGCAACTTTTGGTAAGTTATTTCACATTTCTGAATTTTAGGCTCTCATCTTTGAAATGAGAAAAATAATTCTTATCAAGATAAGATGGATAAAATATTGAGCACCCAGCCTGATGCTCAGAGAACCCATGACAAATGGCAGTTCTGTGTTAGGCGCAAGATAAGGCACTTTATAAACACCTCCGTCATCACCTAAGTACAGAGAGCTGCTTTTGCCCCTGGACTTGTAAAACTTTCTTTACTCACAGGCAATTCTAAAGTTCAAAAGAACAAGATGTCATAGTACTCAGGAACTGGAGAAAGTCTATTTAAATAGATAAAAATGGAGTTAATGAATTCTATGTGGCAATTTTGTTACATCTCATCACAGTAAATACAAATTCTATAAATGCCCCACTTTAAAAAAAACAAGGATGATCAGTTAGCACTAAAATCACCTCTTATAAATCAGGATTCCTTACTTTTACAGGGAACACGCCCCCTCCCCAAACATCGTTGTATCATGATGTACCTAGGTGAATTATTCCCAGGAGCTTCAGACCACACAGCTTCTAAATCTTTGAACCAATCACTACCAGCTTGAAATTCAATGTCCTTTGCGCATACATTCTCTTCCATTTCACTTTAGCAAGGGTAAACAAAATAATTGTGCCACTGCATGGCCTCTCTCTCCATGTTTTAGGGCACAGTTTCTGAATCAGATCTTCTAACCAACTCAAGATACAGCATGAAAGTTCTGTCTCTGTACTGGCACCTGAATGTATCCACATGGTCTTTGGGAATGGGAACAGTATTTACAACTATGTTATTCTGTCTAACTTGGTTGAACTAAGTCAGGGATGTATCAAGAAATCATGGATTTTAAAGTATACATACAAATATAAACCTGTGTTATCTCCAAAGTTGAGCCAGCGAACCTAAATGTGATGAAGTTTTCATATACAGGCACAGAAACTTATTTTGTTTTGCCTATAAACCAAAGAAAAACTATATAGCTTTGTTATTTTACAAAGAAAAAAAAAAAACCAGTTGGAAATATGATGGGGATACCATTTACATTGATGCTTATGTCACTGTAACATTTTAAATGTCTAAATAGCATTTCATTGTATCTTATGTGTTGAAGATTAACTTTGTTGCCAAATTTTTATTCATTTAAACATTGCTGCTCTGCAAAATTTGTTCATTGGCTCTAAGATCCTTGACATCCTCTCCATCTCAGAGATTGGTATGGATTCTCTCGTCAGCTGCATGTCCTCAGATTCTGACTGGTTTTGGCCAATGGATAACCCTGGCAGGAGATGGTTTCCTCCCTGCAGGACTGAGTCGGGTTACCCATGTCTCAAGACCAAAGGCCATGACTTTCCTCAAAGCGGCTTGGGTTAGAGAATGCTTTCTCCATTTAGTGTCACTAACATTCTCCTCCAGTTACCTTTTCAGACCTAGTGCTGAGCCAATCTTGCAGATGTTAGACTATAATTCATTTTTTTAAAAAATTGGTTCTTTTAGATAAACATGACAGTAGAGTGTATTTTGACATATTATACATACATGGAGTATTACTTATTCTAACAAGGATCCCTTTATTTTGGTTGTACGTGATGTGCAGTTTTACTGGTCTTGTACACATATATGAACATAGGAAAGCTATATCCAATTCATTGTACTGTCTTTCCTATTCGCATTCCCCCCTCTTCCCTTCATTCCCCTTGTCTAATCCACCCCTTATTATGTGTTAGCATCCGCATATCAGAAGCAACATTTGACCTTTGGTTTCTGGGAGACTGGCTTATTTCACTTAGCCTGAGTCTTCAGATCCATCCATTTATCTGCAAAAGTGATAATTCTTTTTCATGGTTGATTGCTATTCCATTGTGTATATATACTGCATTTTCTTTATCCATTAATTTGTTGAAGAGCACATAGATTGGTTCCATAGCTTAGCTATTATGAGTGGAGCTGCTATAAATATTGATGTGGTTGCATCCCTGTCGTATGCTGATATTAAATCCTTTGAGTATATACTAAGGAGTGGGATAACTGGGTCAAATGGTGGTTCCATTCCAAGTTTTCTGAGGAATCTCCACACTGCTTTCTAGTAGACCATATTTCATGCATTTTGCCTTATGGTCCCTTAATCTCAGCCTATATCTTTATAATTAGTTCTTTCCTAACCAAGCCCTCCTTGGATCACCCTAATTTGGATTTCTGATTATACATCCTAATTTACACATTCTTATACAAATCTCTGAAATTAAACCATTACATCTATCCACAATTATTTCTACAGAATTGAATATATCTACATATATATATATATATATTTATTTATTCATACCAAAGTACATATACTTTTAAGGCTTTTGATAAATATACTTGAAAAGATCCAGTAGCACGTATTTTTTCTCTAAACCCTTGTTGACCCTGAGTTGACATCTTGTTTATTATCATGTGGTATGAATATCCCTACGTATCTCTTATTTGTTTTATTTATTCTTTTGTGAATTGTTGTCTAATTTTAGTGCCAATTTTTTCAATTTGATTGCTCATCTTTTCCCTGTTGATTTGTGGGAGCTCTTTGTACATAGAGGTTTAATTTTTTCATCATATATGTTGTAAATAGTGTTTTGTTTTTGACTTTGGTTTTTTTAATTCTATTTTTTACAATATAGAATTTCAAATGATAAAATAACAACTTTTATTTCATAGTCTCAGATTGGGGAGCAGTAGGCACCTATTTTGTAAAGTGTTCATTTGGCATTCACTCACATAATGCCACGAACTCTTAAGGACTTAAGTGTAGGCTGTCATGCAAAACAACAATATCTTTACCACACTAGAACCCTAAAGGGTCTCTCTCTTTGTACTTTTCACAGTGCCTAGAATAAACGCAAAAACAAACAAAAATAAAAACAAAAAAGTTACTGTAGACACGTAAGGAAGAAACTGTTTAATGCAGTAGAAGGTTTGAAGAGAAACGTGATTTTAGTATATTATTTCATCATTTTGCACTCATGAAAATGGAGATAAGTGTCTGATGTTGTTGTTCAGTTTTAAGGAGAGACTGAATTCATGGATATTAAGGTATTATGTAGTGAGAAAAACAATGAACAAAGATATAATATTCTGACTAATTGTTTCTTTTAAATAAATAAGCAGGGTGCTTGAATTTTTATTTATTATTTTTTTGAATCAATTTTTTTATTAACATGTAACAGCTACACCTCTTCATGGGGTGTAGTGTGACATTTCAACACATGCATACAGGATGCACTGCTCTTGAATTTTTAAATCACAAAGTTTATTCAGAGTTTATTTAGGGATTATAATTAGCCACTGCTGCCATCTCTTGCCTTGATTATCATAACACTAGAAGGTCTCTCTTTTCACTCCCTGCTTATCTACCACTGGGCAGATAGAGACATTCTTTAGAAAGTAGAACTATGAGATGTTCTTCCCTGCTCTCAATTTTCCAGTGGTATCCCATCATAGGTAGAATGAAACCCATAGTTCTGACTGGGGCACACAGCCCAGAAGTCTAGCCCTACTGGCCTCTCAGACTGACTTCGTACTTTTTATAAGGAAAACATAAGGTGATTTTGGATTAAAAACAAAACAAAACAAAACAACAACAAAAAAACAAAAAACAAAAAACAAAAAAAAAAATAGTGCTTGGGTTCTATGTAATCAATTTAGGTGCTATTTTTAGCAGTTACTGGAAAAACCACATGCCTAGTATCTGGAGAATTTGTGGCCTATGGAAAGTTGCAGCCTCTACTTCTGAAACAGGAGATAAGAAACTACTAGTTTTAGGGAACACTGGAATCAAGTAGAGCCCTGCTCACTGGGATGCAGGCTGAGCCAGTCTTAGCCAGCTCACTGCTTACTAACCTGTGGTGGTCCTCTTGGATAATTCTGGCTTCCTATCTCCACAGTTTCAGTTCAAATGCCACCTGCTCAGAGAGGCCTTCCAGAAATATTCTCAGTGACCAATATCTCCCTTTCTCTTTTTTCTTGTTGCACTATCCACATTTGAATGATCACTGTTTATGTGTCTGTTTTGTGTCTCCACACATCAGAACTTTAGGTATACTGCTGTGCCCTCAAGGTTTGGAACTCAGTAGGTGCTCATTCATATTTGTGGAAAGAATTTCGTACATGCATTTATGTCTAAAACTATTAACAGTAACAATTAGAAATGTTTCAATTAGAAATGTTTAAGAAGAGAGACAAAGAATTTATTATTATAAATGACTTTGGAGGATTAAAAAATGACAGAATAGGGGCTCCAGGAAAGCCGCAGAGGAAAATATTGGAAGTTTTTATTTCTCGGCTATAAACATTAATGCATTACTATCCTTTCCCCAGAAAAGTTTGCAGCAAGCTTCCCCTGTGCTTAATATTGCTATATCACAGCAATGTGTCTGTGAAATAAGAAAGTGCTTTAGTCACTTAGTCTTGGATGGAACTACAGAGATCAACTTTATTTGGTGGATGCTTCTCACAGGGGTTTCTTGAAATGGACCCGTGCTTCTTCTTTTCAACAACTCCATCCTGAGATTCTCTACATGTTCCCCTGGGACACATTTCACATCCTGGGTCTACCACAATGGATCTTTCCTCATGCCCTTGGTTATCCCCACATTTAATGTGCCAGGGTCCCTCTTACAATATCCAGGATGAAGAACAGAACTGCAGAGTATATAGTGCAGTGGGCCTCACATCTCTCTGACTGGATATACCCAGTGCATGCCAAGTTCAAACACAGACAAAACAGACGTTTACACCACATAATCACGAACATTTTCACTTATCTAAAGACAGACTTTGCGTATATTTCTGTCGATTTGATCTTGTTAGTTTTAGCCTATTTTCCTGCCAAGACTTCCTGGCATTTACAATCATTTGTCTGTCTTTTGATTGTGAATTCAAAAGTTGTTGAATAAGAACATGGTCACAAACAAATCCTTCCCACCTCCAGCTGGTTGTGTTTATAACAATTGTTTTAATTACCACCACATTGGTATATCCTATGGCTTTAATATGGTTGGCTCCCTCCAAAACTCATGGGAGAGTTTAAATCCCCATTGTGAGGTATTAAGAGGATAGAAGCTTAATCTGACTAGGTGCTTGGAGGGGGACCTTTGGGATGTGATTAGGATTAGAGAATGTCATCAGGTGCAGTCCCATCATTGCATCCTGGTGAATTTATAAGAAGAGGGACACACACACACACTCACATACTTCTTGTCTCTGCCATGAGAAGCTTTCCACCATCTCCAGGCTCTGCCAGCAAGAAAGCTGTCAGCAGATATGTCTCCTCAAACTTGGAACTCCAGTACTATGGGCCAAAATAAATCTCTTTTATTTATAACTTATCTGGTCTGTGGAATTGTATTAAGTACAAACAGAAAACAGACCATTACAGAATGTCACCTACCTCAATAGTGTCCAATGCACAATTCTCTGTCTTGTCTTAAGACTTTATGAGAAAGATGTGCTTAGTGACTTGTTGAAATGGACAAATACTCTTCTTTATCATTCCCTTCATTTGGGCCTCAGTGATCTCATCCATGAAGGGAATGGGATGAGTGTGGTCCAGCCTGTTTTCAGTTAACATATACCCCCTTGCAGACCATCACTTTCATGTTTTGTTTTTATAATCAATGATTTATTTAATTCTTTGGTTTATAATTTTCCAGAGATGGTCCACAAGTCTCTGGCTCTGTGGTTTTTATTTCCCACTCTTATTTTCTTTTTGGGAAGAAAAAAAAAAAAATGTGTCTGTTGTCACCTGGCATATCTTCCTTTGGATGCTCTATCAAAGTTCACTCATCAGGGTTCCACAGGAACATCTGCATGCTTATTTTAACAGCATGGATTTTTAGACTTGGATTTATTTAAAGCAACCAAGTATTGTCTTTCTAGATCATTACTTTTTTGGCAACCATGTTCCTCTAATGCATTCTATGGGCTTTCAACATGTGCAAGACTTTGTCTTTTGTGCTGAGGATATAGTTGTGCATACGGAATTTGCAGTTAAAGGAGAATGAAAGACATGCATGGGAAGTATATGTACTTCACCAATAAGTATATGATCTGTGGGGGTGTTATGGGAAGCACAGATGCAGTGGGCAAATCTGGGGCTGCCGATGGTGCCATATGATCAGATTTGTATTTTAGAAATATCTTTCTGGCCATACTTGAACCTGGGATTCACATAGGAGTCACTTGGGTGTCTGGCTAAAAGGCAAATTCTGACCCAATGCATCTGGAGAGGAGACCAAGATTCTATTTGTAACAAGGTTCCTGGTGAGGATGGTGTTGGTGGTCCGTGAACTGCACATTGAACAATAAGGCTTCAGACAGCAGAATTGTGAACAAGAGAATCAGAGGCAAGGAACTCCTTTGGAATTGATCTAAAAACATAAGAGATACTTGATGTACTCTTTGAAGTCTGTGGGTTGCTTTTCTTGTGAAAAATACATATACTGATAGGTGTTGGGTATTACTTTCTGTCAACAATTATGCAAGCTAAACCTAGAAAAGAGGGAGGAAGGAGTGTTCCATTCTAGTCTTATTTCTTAGCAACTGGTCTGCAACTTCAGCAGCTTGTTTTAAGCTCACTGATCTCTGCTTGTCTTATCCCATCCATGAAATAGGAGGTTGGTTGTAAAGGTTGAATTGTCCGCACCAAGACCCCTATGCTTAAATCCTAATCCCCACAGCTCACGTAATGACATTGTTTGGAAATAAGGTAATTGTAGATGTAATAAATTAAGATGAGGTCCTACTGGAGTAGGGTGGTCCCCTATTCCAATTGATGGATATTCTCATAAAGTGGGAAAATTTGAACATAGGGGGAGACACAGAGCAAAAAACTCTAAAGCTTAGAGTTATAATGCTACAAGCCAGAGAAGTACCAGAAGCAAGGACAGAGGCCTGAGACAGAGAGATTCCTTCCTGGCACCTTTAGAGGGAAAGCAGATCTACAGACACCTTAGCTTTGGACCTCAAACCTCCAAAACTGTAAGATAATAACTGCTGTTGTCTTAAGCCAAAGCCACCCAGTTTGTGGTAGCTTGTTACAGCAACCCCAGAAAGCTCATATGCTGCCCTATATCTTCAGGTCTGACATATCATTCCATCTTCAATACACATCCTACAGGAAATCTTAGTCACATGTGGTAACAGTGAAAGATTTATTTTCTATCCATTACTAATTTGTGATTTTTAAAATATTTAGATTACCCTTTTGGAGATTTTTCCCTCCCTTGGTTGGTTACTTGTGCCTCTCATATACTAATGGGTTCAATTATTTCAACCCAAAGACCCTCTTTAGGCTCTGGTTTAAGAGTGTAGACACTTTGGAAGAGACAGACTCTAGGACATGCATGACATTCTAGAGGTAGATTTCGCCTTACCTCAGCAACAACAAAACTTTGACAGTGGTTTATTTTTGAACCATACACACTTTAGCAAAGCACGATCATAGTTCAATGTCAATCCCAGCAATGATAGCATTGAGTTCATAGAAAGCAGAAAACACCTATCTACATAAAAACAATGCTATAATTTAGAGTTCATAGAAGAGATGAATCTTTTATTTTACAATTTATCCATTTCCTGGTTCCTGAAGTTTAAAAATAAAGGGGAGGTATCTTCTTATAAGACCCAGGGAATTTCTCCCAGTTATAAAAGGACAAGGGTTCCTCCTCCCTTTTCTTTTAGAAATATATTACACTTGATGTACCTGGAAAAGCAGGGTGTTGTGAATTGAATGAGGCTAAACAAACAACCTTAAGAAGCAAAGAAATTAGGAGAGTGGTAATGTATTCTTTCAGGTGAGAGATCTGAGGGGTCTAATTCTCCTTACTCAGTGATAGGGAATTAACAAAAGATCTTGAAATGATCACCTACCTCATCCTAATGTCTTAGCTTCCTCATCTACAAAACAGATAACCCGCCTGCTAGGCATAAAATATAAAAGCAATGGCAAGCATTTCATAGAAAAGGGCTTGATTTTTCATTAATCATTTCAATATCCATAGAGCATACTTCAGTAATATTAGCAGAACCATTTACTAAGCACACGAGCGATCATACGCCCTGGAAAGGTGTTTTGCATATTTTTCCTCATTTAACTCTCACAACCACCCTACTAAATAAATGCTGTTTAATCTCTACAGATGTAGAATCAGAGGTCAGGGATGTTAACCACTTTCCCAACATCGAAAGGCCAGGAAGGAACAAAAACTCGGATTTATTCATTTATTCATTTATTTATTTTGGTTCGGGGACCGAATTCAAGGGTGCTTAACCACTGAGCCACATCACCAGCCCTTTTTTATATTTTATTTAAAGGCAAAATCCTACTAAATTGCTGATGGACTCAATAATTTGCTGAGGCTGGTTTGGAACTCGCAATCCTCTTGCCTCACCTTCCCAAGATGCTGGGATTATAGGCATGCCCCACCACGCCTGGCCAGAACTAGGATTGAAACTCACACCAGCTCTGCAGGGATCTCCACTGCCTCAATCATGTGCCACCAAGCACATTTCCTGGGTTGACAGACACTGATGACAGCCCTCACTTTGGGAATCTCTCTGGGCTGACAACACTAATGGTGCAGAAGCAAAACAAAATGGAGTTCCAAAAACCTTTCTGAAGCCTGTCCTTTGTAACAGTCCTCCTGGTGACCTGCATTCAGAGGGTCTGATATGTTGATCTTGACTTGGACCCTGAATGTGTATTTTTAAGGCCTCTCTGGGCAATTTTGAGGATAGTCAGGTTTGGTGACCATTGTTTCCTGTTCCTCTGTTCAATGATGTCATATCTTTTTTTGATTATTTATTCAGTCTGTGGGTTTCTGAAATTGAGGGAATTGCTAAAGAAACAATCCCAGTTGGAAAAGGGAACTTGCTGACTAGCTGCTATTTATAGAGTGTCCTCTATAAGAAAGACAGGTCTGGTACTTGCTTTTCTTCTGTGAACCATTAAAACTCTGCAAGGAAGAGCCAGTGATACCCTTCTGTGCCAAATATCTAGTGAATTTTGAGACATGAGTGTGCTTACTTGAATGTGACTTGAAGAGAAGGGAAGAAAGACATGTCGCCTGTGCTCTAAGAAGTGCTGCTGAGAAGAATATCAGATGCGAAGAAGAGTAAGTGAAAACCTTACAACGTGTGATTCATTATTAATCCCACTCCTCTAATTCATAACAAATTGACTAACAGCCCTCTTTTCCCTCCCCATCCCCAAATTACTACATGTGGTAGATCACAAACCTGATGAGAAGCAGCAGCGATACTCCATTAATATTTATAAATTTCATAATGCTCATATTTCCCATCTATTTCAAAAACCAACCCAAGTAATTAAGGAGCATGGGGAATTGTAAAGATGAAAAATACTGGGAAAGCAGTGCACACAGAAGTTATCAACACTGTTTTACCTCCACTGCTACATCTTAATGACTTCATTTTCCATGGATGGCATTTTTAAAATGTAAATTTCTGGGTTGGAAAAATTTCATTGTCATCCAAGAAATAAAGATATTTTTAAAACAGGAAACTTACATCTTTGGCTTCTCCGCAAGGTATCCAAAGTGTTTGCTCCCAATGATTTTCACAATGATATCAGGCATTGCATCTGACCCAGGGGGACTCTTCCAAACTGAAGACATGGTGTTTCCCCAAATGCCTTCAAATCCTTAGAGGTGGAAAAATAAATACATCATTCCTTTTGATTTTTTGACTGAACAACTGCAGAATCCTTTTCAATAACAAAAGCAACGACAGCAACAATATTGACCCACTGCTTTAATTATGAAAGAGTTAAAACATTCTGGCATATTGACTCAGTCAGAGGCACTTGAAAAACAAGAGTAGAAATAAGAAAGAAAGAAAAAAAAAGTCACTCTGACCTGCCCAGTGCTTCTTAAAAGCTGAAGATGAAATTCCCACGTGAAAGTTGCAACATCCTTAACCTCAAAGACAAGAAGGTTGAGACTGAAAGAATTCTATACAGACCTTGTTAAAATAAGTCTTATTTTTAAGCCTCACCACATAATTTGGTTGCTTAATCACAATATTTTATTCTTTGTCAAATTCTTAACATACTACCTGATTCTAACTGCTTTGTGTCTTCATTTTTTTTTTAATGAGAGCTTCTATACTACATAAAACTTGCATTAAATAAATTTACATGCTTTTTGTCTTTTAATAGATTTAATTCTTGGGCACAGACATGAACCTAAGAGAATGGAGGTGGAATTTTGCCACTCCACACCTATATTATCTCACTTAGCACTCCTAATACAGGTATCAGATCCTCTTTATTACTATTGAAAGTCTTGCTTTACACTTGAGGGAACAGGTTGCTGTGTGACTTACTGAGCATTACATGTGCGGTAATTAGCAGAATAGGAAATCCCAATCAAGAAGTCCCATTAAGCAGACCTACTGAGTCATTAGGTGACTGTCTTCCTGCAGTATAAGCCATCAGATGAGAGTCTTGTGCGGTCAGAGAAGGAACTGGGGTTTTATTCCCACATAGAAAGCATCTTTATTTGACTCTAATGCTATTTCCCCATTTGTGAAATCGGGATAATTCTACTTTTGCTCTCACAACTTAGGGTGAATGCAATGAGACCCAGTACCTGAAGGACCATTGCGTACAGGAAAGAGGAATTTGTTGTCGCTATCCGTTTCCACAACAATTCAATGAACCTGACGTTGAGAGATTTTTGGAGATAAGCACTAGGTGTTTAAACAGGTGCGACACCAAGGGAAATGGTAGAAATTCTGTAAACTTAACCTCCGGCTAACCATTCTCTTACGGAGCCTCTCAGAATCCGAGAGGCCTGTAGAAATCATTCTACTCCAAATGTTTGCTTTAAGGATTGGGCAGCAAACCCAGAGAGGGTTTGAAATCTTACTCAGGTCACACAGAGTAGGGACAAAGGTCTTTCCCAAACTCGGGTCTGAGAGCCAGACCAGAGTTCTTCCCAAGACCCTAGTTCCACGTAGTGCGTGGAAAGTCCTCAAATCTGTGAACCCGCCCTATCCAGTCGACCTGCGACCTCTCTGCAGCTGTCTAGGAAATTCAAGGCCCAAAGTTTGTGAATGTCAAGTTCCCTCCGCGCCCAGCAGTGGAACGTCAGCCCTGAGACCTTTTCCCAGAGAGAACCAAAGGGCAGCCTCACCCAAAGTGGTGTTTCCCTCCCAGGTAGCTCACAGGTGCGCGGTCGGTCTTCTCCTGAGGCAGCCAACGGCGGCGACCCCCTGGGGACCAGGACCCGATTGGGGTTGAAGCCCGGGGATCCGGCCAATCACAGCTCTGGGCTCGCCGAGGAGGCTGTTCCCGGCCAGGTCGTCAAGGACGCAGAAAGCTGTCGCCGGGCGGGGACCCGATTTCCCAGCAGTGTAGAAGGCGGCGACACGCCTCTGAGAAGGTGCTCAGGGGCGTGGCGCTGGCGGTGAAGAGCCCGGGTCCACCAAAGCAGCATTTAAGCTTCTTCAAAGGTCTGTGAGCTTTTCTAGAAGCCCGTCTAGTTCACCTGTGGGTCACTCCTTTTGGCCCTTTTTCTTAGACTTCATTGTCTGTTGTGAAATTTGCATAGTTGGAATTCTTAAACTTTCGGTTCTTCTAATCCATGCTTCTCTACTAAATGGTTTTAGGTAAATCTCTTCTTTTCCCTGACCTTAAGTGTCCTCATCAGTAAAGCGAAACAAACTAATAACATGAACCTAAATGTGAATTGGTGACAACAATAAATACGAATATAATGATAATTATAACATTGAGTACCATTCATACACTAGATCCCTTATTTGAGCTGTATGACTATTATAAGTTAACAGTTATCAATAAATTAAATTTATTCCTATTTAAAAGAGCAAGGAAATGAGGCTTGGGTGTTGAGAAATTACCCCAAGACACCAAAAAGGCAAGTGACAAAGCCAAGAATTCAATGTAGATCTGCATATCACAAAATTTTCTGCACTTTTTCTTAGGTTAAAAGACTTCAGTAAATGTGGATAAAGGTTGTTTAAACTGATTCCAAAATGGTATTATTATTTACTTCAACTCCATCATCCATATCCCCTGCCTCTGCCCTTTGTGCTGTATTTTGTTGTTTATTTTATCTTCTACTGGCACATGCAGTCAGAGATGGATGATCCACTAAGCTCCCCTCCAGGGACTCACTCTCTAGAAGGCGAGAGGCACAGGACATTCTGTGATAAACGAAGTTCAATGGTAGCATAGAGCGGGCAGCTCCCCTCTCACTCCTCCAGCCCAGCTTTCACACTGCTGCCAGATCAGTCTTCTCAAGGCCCTGCTCTGACTGGGACCTTCCTCTTCTCAGATGTTTCCTGAGTCCCGGAAGATGCCCATGGTTTCAATGTCTTCCACACTGACTCAAGCAAGATCTCTTGCTTGATCTCCCACTATTTGTCCTAGGCTTGCTATGCTTCACTCTACCTGGTCTACTCACTGACCTGAATCTATCTTTCACTTCTCTGTCTGCATGCTTTTGTTCATTCTGTTCCCTCTGTCCTCACTGCCCTTCCATTTCCTCATGATTTCAGCCTGTTTCAACATTCCTTAAATTCCATTTCAAATGATCAAGCGTATGAACTTGGGAATCAAATACCTTGAGTTCAAATCCTAGCTCTGCTGGTTCAATGTGAGTTTGGGGAAGTCACTTAACATCTTTATGCCTTAGTTTCTTTCCTCTTCTATACAATCAGGATGATTTATTGTGGAGATTGAGTTACATAAGCAAGACACTTAGAATAATGCCTGACTCAGAATGAGGAATATCAGTGTTTGCTCTTATCCCTATCTATCAAAAAGCAAATGGAATTCTAGAAACTGAAAGTGGTTTCTTTATTCTGTATATAATCTGTGGTTTCTCTCTTAGGAACTATGTCTTGCTTTGCCTGCGAGTGTGGCTATTTGTTTGATTTGACTGTTGTACCTTCCTGGATTATGCTTATGGAAAGCTGAATAATGATCCCCCAAGATGTCTGTCTTATAACCTCTAGGACCTGTGAATGTTGCCTTCTGTAGCAAGAGGAAATTTGCAAGTGTGTTTAAGATAAGAATTTTGAGATGAGGAGATTATCCTGGATTATTTAATTGGGCTTTATGGGGGAGTCAGAGGAAGATTAGATTATAGAAGAGGCATAGGAGATGGGCTGATGGAAGTAAGAGGTCACAGTGATGTGAGGCAGGGTCCCTGATTGTGGAATGCACGTGGTCTCCAGAAGCTAGAAAATGCAAGGGTACTGACTCTCTAGAGTCTCCGGGAGGAACCAGCCTGCTGACCTCTCCATTGTAGCCCAGTGAGATTGTCTTGCACATCTGGCTTCTAAAACTGTATGAGTTTGGTCATAAACCACCATGTGTTATTTATTATAATAGTCATAGGAAAAATTGATATAATGCTATTCTCATGCTATTCAATAACTCTTTTTCTTTCCTCTTCTGTATTTTTAACTAACTGGAACAGTTGTTTGGATCATAGTAGTCAGGGCTCTGCAAAAATTTTTTTTTACTGAAGGAGAATAGAATAAAAATTAAACTTTAATATTTCTTTCTGAAAAAGACCATAATGAACATAGTTCTCACAGTACCAAGTGGAGCTTGGTCTATTTAGTACGCTTACTTGGTCTGCCTTTCTGTGATAAGAACCTTTTCTTTGGGAACCTCTTTTCTCAATCCAAGGAATCTTAGTGGGGACTGTCAATCCAAGTGTCACTTTCATCCTACTTCTTCATTTAACTTATAACATTCTATGGGTTAAGTAGGTCAAGCAGTGTTCTTACCCATGACCAACATGTAGACAGGTCTTTGACCTGTTTGGGTTACCAGACTGTGAGGATGGGTATTGAGGGTGTTGGCAAATATCTGTGTCAACACATTCTGCCTTTTTTTTTTTGTTTTTTTTTCTCAGAGAAGAGGAGGAAGTCAATCAACAGGAAAATAGAACTGCAAATGGAGCCAATGGGATGATGGAAAGGAAAGCAAAAAGCCTGGATCCTATAATTCTCAGACACAGGAGCAACAAGTTTCCCTTTTTCGAAAGTTATTTTGAGATATGCTGTATCCATCTTTCCCCAAAGAGTTCTGAATAATACTCTTAAACTTCAGGTTGTTAAAGGTCACATATGGGGTACAGTTAGTTGACGGGATGAGAGTTTGAATTTCACTTTAAACTCTATAATGAAGAATGAAGGAGTAGTGAATTGATTTTGATTAAATGAATTATTTTAGTGAAGACTGTTCTTTGACATTATCTTGACTTCATAGGTTTTATAGATGCCAACTTGAGACAATGGAGGGATCTATCAGGCAATTGTTTTATCAGTTGACAATATTTAGATCAAATTTGATTTATTTTTTCCATCCTAGGGAACCTCTGTTTTGCCACTTCCTAAACAATTGGCCTTGAACATATAATTGAGTTCTTTTAACTGTAAGCTGAAAACTAACAATAATCACCCTGTAAGATTATTAGGATTAGAGATCATGTTCTTGGAGGCCTTTGACAAATAAAAGGTTTATAATAAATCATGTTCTTATTTATGACAGTAACTAACATTTAGTGAATACTAATCATGCTCCAGATAATGTGCTAAGAGTTTTTCATTCAACATCTCATTTAATCTTCATAATGATTTTATGAAACAAGAATTATTAATATCTCCATTTTAGAGATGAGGAACCTGGGGCTAAGAGAAGATAACTTGCTCAAGGGAATGTAGATAGGAAGAGTCTGACTATTATAAAAATCTAGGTATGTCTGACTGTAGAAGTAGTTCCTATTGCTCCTTTCCATTATTGCTCTGTGAATGTTGATTAGTCATTGTTATCATAATTATTATTAATGCTAGTGTTTTTACTGGTGTTGTTTCAAGGCTTGAGGTCTCCCACAAAATGTAGAGACTGTGACAGAATTCTTAAGGAGGAGTGGCCTTTTCTTATCTGGGATCTTCATTTCACACTGTGCTTTATGAAATGACATAACCAAGAAACATCTCTCCGGTGGTTTATATTAAACAAGGCAAAACAAAAAGCTACGCAATAAATGTCTCCATAAGATTAAATACCGTGGTTAAAACTGCCTTCCTTGGATTCAACAGCTTTAGATTACGAGTCACCAGAGAAAGATTCCACAGAAACATCTCCATCCAATAGAGTCAGTGTTCTCTTTCCCCCCAAAGAAAGATGAATAGCTGTAATAAGGGAACCAAAGAATGCCCCCTCCTAAAACTTCATGGCTTTACATTTACCATCAAACAGAGAAAGGGAGAGAGGAAAAATGGTCTCCAATGCTTTGGTTTTGCCCATATAAGTCAAAGTAGAATGAGTTTATAAACAGGAAGCAATAAAGAACTGCTCTTTTGAACAGTTTAATCATAGATCTATAAAAATGAGGCATTTTGCCGTGAAGTCCCTGTCCAAATAGAGAAGAGACCTGTACTGATGCTAAACTGAGCTATATTGTAAAGAACGTGGGGGTAGTACAGTGTTTTTGTGGTTGCCGTTTTGCTTTTTTTTTTTTTTTTTTTTTTCCTCCAAGGGACATACAGGACCCAAGCTGGTGATCTTTATGACTAAATGGGGAGCTTCAGGTAAAAGGACAAGCAAGAGCAGGCTGGCGGTAGTATAGCATCAAATATGGTCAAGTTTCTGTCCTCCTTAAAATGCTCTCAAGGCTTTCCAGAAACAAGACTATGTAGCATACTGATGAGATGGACTGACTTTGGACTCTGCAGTAGACTTTGCTAGGTCTGCCAAAATGGATAGAGTAAATAACAGAATTTTATGGTTTTATAGTTCTAGAGGCTAAAAGTCTGAGATCAAAGTGTCGGCAAGGTTGGTTGCTTCAGCGGATGATGAGGGAGACTCTGTTCTGAGCCTCTCCCCTTACTTCTGATGGTTTTCTGGCAATCTCTGTCATTATTTGTCTTACAGATCTGTCTTCATGTTCGCATGTTGTTCCTCCTCTGTGCTTGTCTGCACCCAAGTTTCCTTTCTCTATATAAGTGATATTATATTAGGTCCAATAGGACCTTGCTTTAACCAATGAGCTCTTCAAACTTTTCTAAACATTTTATATTATTTTTTCCATTTTCTAGGAGCTTATTGTTTTATTAATTTCTTCTTCTATTTCATTGGTGCATTAATAGTCTGATGTAGTAATGGAATTTGAACATGATTTTTAGGGCACAGTGAGTTACTGAGGATACATCGATGAATTCTGATTCATTAACAGTTTAGGGGTCCCTCTCAAGATAATCAGCAGAAAAGGTTAACATGTTCATAGATAAAAATTAGACTATGGTGTAAGAAGGGGTTACAAGAAATAAATGTGAAAATTTGAAGGCTGGAGAAATTTTCAACTTCAGAATAGTGAGATTAGGGAAGATTTTATTAAAGAGTTAGCATATGAGTTGGGTTTTTAAAAGGTAATACATGACACCAGAAAAGGGAAGAGACAATATCCTAAGCCCAAGGAATGGCATAAATAGAGACAAGAAAAGTCAGAAATTGTGGCATATGGTCAAGGAATAGTTTCTATTTTCATTTAGAAAAAGATGAAAGACAAAATTAAGAAAGAAAGTTTGGGCCAGAGTATGGATTACCTTGAGCATCAGAGTAAAACACATATATTATTATTGATTAGGACAGAGAGAGGTGCATTTTCTTTACAGCTTGAATGAAATTACCTCACTCATCGTGAGATAAATATCACCTAAATATCAGTGGCCTAAGGGGAAAAAAAGTTGAGTTTCATTCACACAATATTTTCCTGTGCATTTGGGCAATTCTCTGGGACAATTATGCTCCATGTGTTGGCTCAACAATCTGGTCTCTGTGAACCCTATAGCACCTCCCTCTCAAAACTTGCTTCCATGATGACTGTGGTAAGAGAAGAAAGTTCTGGAAGGTTATCCAAGTGCTCTGTCCTAGAAGCAACACATGTATTGTTTCTTCCCATTGCCGCTTGTCCAGAGTTAGTAACCCAGCCCTCCCCAACAAAAATGGGGTTGAGAGGTACGGTCCAAGTTCTCCATGTGGCTGCAGAGGATAGTGCATGACGATGACCCTTGTGATGTACCCCAAGCACACTTACAGAAAATCCCCTATGGTTCCAGACAGGTTTCATTTACTAGAGATATGTAAAATTTCTAATACACTATTAACAGGAATTTCCCCATCAGATGCATTTACCATTTTCAAATGAAGGAAGTGTTGTTTATGGTTTATCCACTCATGGCACATAGTGAAAGAAAGATACCTACTTATTTCTATAATCTGCCTGCTATTGTCTCTAGAGACCATAAACTGAGGTGCACTGTGAGTGATGTGGGCTTTGCACACATACTGCTGATTTCTCATTTGGCTTCACTTGCAAGCGGCAGCAAAGCCATGATTGTCAGAATGGGAGGAGAGAGAAACACATGCTTGAGTAATGAAGTACACGTAGGTGGTGTGCACAGTGTCCTATGAATGTTGTTATATGACCTCAAAGTATTTTACTTTTCCAAGTAAAATAATGGTGGAACGTACAAGCAATATGTTCAATTGAAAGTACTTGAGCTCTAGAGCCAGGAAAAGTTAAGTTAGAATCCTAACTCTGTGAACTTATTGTCCTGTGACGTTGAACCTCAGTTTTCTCATTTTAAAAATGACATAGAGGGAAATGAGACAGGAGAGGGGGCAGGGATATGAAAGATGGTGAAATGAGACAGACCTCATTACCCATGCACATGTATGATTACACGGAAGGTATGAATCTGCATCATACACAACCATAGAAATGAAAAGTAGTACGCCATTTGTGTACAATGAATCAAAATGAAGTCTGTAAAAATAAAAATTGAAAAAATTAAAATGACAGAAATAACAACAGTTCTTGCAAAAATGCATTAATAGTGCTATATTAAATTAATTGAGAGCCTGGTGTATGTCAAACTTCCTCTCTTCCTCTCTCCCTTTCTTCCTTCATCACTCCATCTATGCATGTATGTATGGATGTATCTAATCCATGTCGATGGTTAACTTGTATAAGAAAGTAATGTTAATGCAATTCATATGTAATGGGAGGGGCAGTTCCATTTTGAATCTGAACTGGGATTTAGACCCATATGATGAACGGACCTGGTGGTAAGGGAGTGCATTAGTACAAAGTTTTTTTCCAAGAGTGGAGGAGGGTTGTTGAAGAGGAAAGTCTTTTTCTCTGCGGGTATCTACGATTGAACCTTAAACAGAATGAAATTTTTGGTGTTTATCTAGAATCTAGGTATCCTGCTTATATACATTACACAGCTATAACAAGAGGATGTGGGAGACTCTGAGATCATGAACACATGCAGTACTTATTTGGTGAAAGTGTTACTGTGAGAGTCATAAGGAATCCTGATCTGCTGTAGTCTCTTGAGGATTTGAGGTTTGAGTACTGTGGACCACAGCATCGTTGGCAGGTAATCAACATTCTCCTGGAGAACACCCTCATCTGGGATTATGACAAGACAGTGCTATCCTCAAGTGACTTCCTTGGTATCCTCAGGGAGGAAAGGAAAATCCACAAGAGAATAGCACTGATATATTGTGAGAATGCATGAAATAAATACCCATTGGGATGTTTTAAAATTTATGGGAGGAAATATTTTTACTATCAGACCCATCAATTCTAACTCAGGGCCTGTTTTGAAGGAGCTCAGAAAATACCTGATTAAAGAATAAGAGAAAGATGAATAATTGCCTTAATTATCAAGTCAAATCTGTGAATTTCAGTGGAGGCAGCACTCACATTCTGGGTGGAACATTCCTCATTGAGCTGGATGGTCCAGAACATTGCAGGACATTTAGCAACACCAGTCCTTGGGAACTAGATGCCAGGAATGTACACCATTCATTATATTAATACAGACACAACCTCCATGTCAAATGTTTATTGTGGGGATGAGGCTAGGTCATTGACCCAGTGGGACTCAACATCGCTGTCCTGTCTCAGAGCCAGTTCTAGGGGACCCATAGATCTTTCCAGAATGGGACTTTGCTCCTCTTTGTTTTCTCAGCACATCATGACTGGGGTTCTCTCTTGTTTCCTTTGCTTGGTGCTCTTAGAGTCTCCAAGAGAGGACCTCTACTCACAACCCCTTGGTCCATCAGTTTTCTCCTAAGACTGATTCTTGCACTTCAGTATAAACATTTTGGTCCCTGCTATCAGTAGCCTGGAAGCTTCAACAGGTAGAGATTTAAGAACAAGTAGTCAAATTGGAAGTCCAAATGTTATCTTTATTTATAGTCAGTACATATTAAAGATTGGAACTCTGACAAAAATAGATTTGAAATCTTTCCTGCTACCTTCAAACTGAGATTTGGTCTTTCCTGTGGGGATAGTTGAGTCTGCAGAGCAGACGCTGAGATGTATACTCAGTCAGGGGCTTGTTGGATCACAGACCGAAGCATCAGAAAAATAGTGTGGAAAGAGAGGCTGTTTCTTTTAATGTTGCACCATTCTCCCCCTGATAAAAACATGGCCCCATGTGGTCCGCTTTCAGGATCAGCATTAACTGTACCTCCCCTAGGCATGTGGGGCTACATACATAAAGGGCAGAAAAGGATGGAAATTCTTTCCTTCTGGCCTGAGGAATAAATACATGTTAAAGAAAAAAGAATTACCCCCCTTTAATACCTTAAATATTACTTTGTTGTATCATTACAGTTTGCTTTTTCCCTATTTTATCATTATTAAAGAGTCTTCGGGAAGTAAGTGTCCTGCCTAGGCCACTCAGTTAATAATTGGTGGAGCTTGGATTTGAATCTAAGTTTTCCTCACTCTCAAATCTATGTGTGTGTATTTACATATGCACATGTAAATATGAATATATTGTACATATTATATGCAAATATAAATATGTCTGTCTATGCATGCATATGGACAGTTATACAGATGAAGATTTTAGTTGTCAATCAACTTCAGCTGAGGACTTTTAGTTTCATGCCACAGACTTTTCAGTAAGACACCAGTTGCTTGTTTCAAAGTTCATACTTTATATATTATTTGACATTTTTTGTTTCACAAATGTGGTAATAGTTTCCTAGGGCTGCCTTAATAATGTAGCATAGACCATGTGGCTTAAACCACAGAAATTCGTTTCCTCACAGTTCTGAAGGTTGGAAGTCCGGTATCAAAGTGTTGGCAGGTTTGCTTCCTTCTGAGTCCTCTCTCCTTGTCCTGCAGGTGTCCACCTTCTCACTGCGTACTTATGTGATCTTTGCTCAGTGTACTCACATCCCTGATGTCTCTTTGTGTTCAAATTTCCTCTTCTTTAAAGGACACTGGTCATATTAGATCAGGGTCTACCCTGATGGCATCGTGTTAATTTAATCACACCTCTTAAGGCCCTGTCTCTAGATAAAGTCACATTTTGAGGTACCAGAGGTAAGAACTTCAGCACATAAATTTTTGGAGGACAAATTGGCCTCTAATAAGTATGATGATTTTGAAACATCAGAAGTACCACCTAGGAAGTGGATGGGCAAGGTCATCAGAGCAAAAAGGAATCTTACAGTGTATCACCAAATCTCCTTTATGGAGAATAAAACTGAAGTTCAGAGAAGCAGACTGAATCATTCAGACTCACAGGTAGACATCACAGGCCATAATCTGCATGAAGGGCTTATAGATTCTGGAGGGAATATTTTGTGTCTGTGTTTGTGAGTGGTGGAGAGGTATTTGGATGGGAAAGGGAGGATGAATCGGGAAAAAAAAAAAAGGAAGATGTCTTTCAGGATCATTTATTTGCATTTTACACTTAAAATGAAAACACTCTTTTTCTTAAAACTCCAGTAGCAAAACCACCACCGATTCTAATCTGAACCACGCGGTGGCAGTAAAACAAATGTCTGCAAAGAAAGCAGAAATCCCTTCAGAATTATAATAAGTTTTATAGACCAAGACAACTGCAGTTGTAAAACATTATGGTGTATCAATTGGCATATTTGCTGATCAAATCTTTATAAGGTTCGAATAGGCTCATAAATACTGGGCTCTGCAGTCTGGCCTATTCATGCTTCTGTTTAAGATATTTTGGAGGGAAGGAAATTCAGCAAATGGTTGAAATATCAAAGCAATATGCCACTGCCAATTTGTTTTCCTGTGATTGAGGGAAAATATATATTTCTCGATTAGAAACACTAACCAAACAAGCAGAATCTGCTGCATTCGAGTCTGAGCTCATTTCCCATGCAAAGCACAACCCAGGCTGGTGTTAACCAACAGCTAAATTGTTTTGCTGCTTGATTTTTACAAGTTTATGAGTTTCACTTCCCTTTCTATTTCACAAGGGTCTAGTTATGCAGGGATTTTTCTCATTTTCTTCCTAAGTGGTTATTGGCTGTTGATAAAATCAGGCTTTATGATAAATATGTGAAATCATAGGGCAGGAAGTGACACCAAAACATGCCTGTCATCCAAATACTGGTCTCATGCAACAGGTTGAAAAGAAGACTGAGCTGATTTATAACTGTTGTCATTTGACACTGGGGAAACTGAGGCCTAGGTATGAGGTGACTTACCCAAAGACACATGACTAGTGAGTGTCCTGGGCAGATAGTAAAACCAGATTTCCCATAAGGCATGGGATGGACTATAGAATTTGGTACTTGTAGATATTAATTCATACATATTTGGCATCCAAAGAATGTGGAGCAGCTAAGCCTCTCTCTCTTGTGTTTTTGCAGATGTGCATACTGATCATTTTAGAAAAAGTATGAAACTCCATGCAAACATCATCCTTCAGTGTGTGGGGCCTGCATAACTCTTACCTCTTGCCAATCAGACCCACAAATTCTACCTTAGGAAACATCTTTCACCCACTGCAAAACTGGGCAGAGCTGGTACACCGAAGCCCTTTACTCTGCTTAGAACCCTCTGCCTTCTGCTTTCACCTGGCTAAATTCTCTTGAGTCTGCATTGGGTGTATCTCTCATTTTCTCAGGTACATCCCTGATTAAAAATAGCTATTTTTTTTTTTTTTGTTATAATTGACTGAACTTCTATTATATTTGAGGTGAAGACCAACTCTGTTGTTAGTAGTTATATGACTGTGTCTGGTGCATAAGAGTCTCAATTATTGTGTAAAGAAATAGGATAATATGGCCCCTTGCTTTTACACAATGGTATTCTTTTTAAAGAGGGAATATTTATTTAAGGACCCCAAATAGTAAATAATGTAAAATGTTTTGTAATATTGTATATCACATATTGCATATATTTATGATCATTTAAAATGAGTGAAAGCTATATTAGGAAGTATCCTAATTATATATATATATATAACTATATAACTATATATATAGTTATGCACAATAATCATCTATGTATCTCTATCATCTATGTATCTTATCTATGTATACAAATCAATTGCTTGTTATGCACTACTACTAATCATTGATTCCTTGCTAGTTCTTCCTACACACCGATTTTTTTAAATCTTTAAATATAAGCAGTTTAAATGATGTAATTAGAACCCTGATAATCAAATAACCAGCTATGCAGTAAAAATGTAGAGAAAGTGAATTTACACACAGACCTTCTCTAAAAGTTCATACTCTTTCCACTTCTCAGAGTGAATGGGGTTCAGAGAGTGAACATGACTTCCTAAAGCAAGATAGTGATCAAGTTAAGTAGTAGAATCTGAGACTTCTGACCTTTACCAAGATGAGAATTCTCCTTCCTGTATCATATGTTCTACATGATATAGTGAGAAAAAAAGGTAAGAACTCATTTTCATGAAACTGGAGGAATGCAGCATATTTCAAGAGACCCAGTGTTTTCATTGATTCTGTTTACACTGAGAAATTCATTCATTGGCTATTGCCTGGGATCCGTATGAACAGGTGTTAACTTGTGGTGTTAGCTAGTTTACAGATCCCTTGGTCCTGATTTGAGCTGCTTCAAAAGTTCAGGATTAGGAAATGCGGATTCTGTGATCCATTTGTTTGCATGTAAAATGTGTTTTCCAGCTCTCCTACTCCTAAGTGATTCTTTGCCTAAGCCATCTTGCTGTGCATTTGTCAAGGAAATTTGCCATTTTCAATTTGGAGACAACAACTCAAGTCAGAGAAAGCTAAGCACCAGAATTCATTGGGAAAAAAAAAAAAAAAAAACATATTAGAAACAGTTTAAAAATGGGAATGACTGTATTTGCTCTATAACAGGCAGAACATTTTTAAAAAATCAATAATAAGAACAACAACTAATGGCGATAATGTCTTCCCTGACTCATAGGGAAGAGTATTCAAGAGTAAAATGATGTAATTGATGGGAAACAGTTTGAAAAATAAAAGCACCATGCAGCTCAAAATATTATGGTTATTATACATTTGTCCTTAAGCTAAAAGTGAGTCTCTATCTCCCTCAGGAATAGATGTCATTATTGATAAATCACATATGTAATTCCCAGAGTGTACAGGATGTCCATAGGGCTCCAGGCCCTGGTACTTGTTACCGTCTTTCCATGGGGGAGCTCATGCATGAAGTCAAGGGCAGGTTCTAACCTCTCTGGGCTTTTGTTCTTGCTTCTTTGAGATGTGGATAAATATAATTAATAATGACCACCATCTACAAGGCGATTCGAAGTCCAATTATTAAGCACCTTGGCTTATTATTTCATTCATGTTTACAACAACCTTATGAAGTATCTGATTTTATAGATGAGAAAAATGGAGCTAGAAGCACTGTGTAGTCACAGATTTGACTCTCCAGAATGCTTTTCTCTTGTCCTCTTTGGAGAATTGTCATCTGTCCCAGTGTTTTGATGGGGCTTCTAAACCTATGTATCCTTCCTGTGACCACAAATGAAGTAAAATGAGAGTAGCCAGACTTAGACTTATTCACCATTTACAGTAATATTCTCACTTTACTCCCTTTAGTTGACTGCAGTATGAAAGTGGGGTCAATCAGAATCCATGGAATTTATATATAAAAATGACTGCAGGGTGAAAGTGGGGTCAATTAGAATCCATGGAATTTATATATAAAAATGGACAATATAAAGTGTTCCTTTTTCTCGATGTCTTCTCCAGTGCTTATTCTTGTTTGTATTCTTGATGACTGCCATTCTGACAGTTTTTATCTGCATTTCCCTAATTGCTAATGATGTTGAACATTTTTTTCATATATTTTTTGGCCATTTGTATTTCTTTTTTTGTGAAGTGTCTGATTAATTTATTTGCCCATTTACTATTTGAGCTATTAATTTTTTGGTGTAAAGGTTTTTGAGTTATTATTCTAGATATTAATCCTTTGTCAGAAGAGTAGCTTGCCAAGATTTTTCCCTCATTCTGTAGATTCTGTCTTCACCTTCTGAATTGTTTCCTTAGCTGTGCAGAATCTTTTTTATTTTTTAATTTTTTTTGTTTGTTCTAATAAGTTGCACATGACAGTAGAATGCATTTATACATTTTGATAGATCGTACATAAATGGAGTATAATTTCTCATTTTTCTTTAGGATCACATCAGTCATGCAGTCATATATGTACATGAGGTAATTATGAATCTTTAATTCGATGCTGTACCATTTATTAACGCTTGGTATTATTTCCTGAACTCTAGGGGTCCTATTAAAAAAGTTGTTGCCTGTACCTATATGCTGGAGTGTTGACCCTCATTTTTCTTTAGGAGTTGCTATTTCTGTTCTAATTCCTAGGTCTTTGATCCATTTTGAGTTGATTTTTGGGCAGGGTGAGAGAGTAGGTTCAAGTTTCATTGTTCTATATATGGATAATAAGTTTTCTTAGCACTTTTTTTTTTGTTTGTTTTGTTTAAAAGGCTGTCTTTTCTCCAATGTATATTTTTGGCACCTTTGTCAAAGATCAGATGACTATAGATAAATGGATTTGTCTCTGTGTCTTCTGTTCTATACTGTTGGTCTATGTGTCTGTTTTTATGCCAGTACTAAGCAGTTTTGTTACTATAGCTCTGTAGTGTTTGAAGTTAGATATTGTGATGCCTCTTGCATTGCTTTTTTGGCTTAGAATTATTTTGCCTATTCTGGGTCTTTTATTCTTCAAAATGAATTTTAGTACCTTTTATCTTAGTTTTGTGAAGAATGTCATTGGTATTTTGATGGGGATTGCATTGAATCTATATATTGCTTTTGGTAGAATGAACATTTTAACAATATTAATTCTGCCATGAACATGGAAAATCAGGATGGAGAGTTCTTAAAAGACTGGGAATGGAACAACCATATGACCCAGCTATACCACTCCTCAGTATTTATCCTAAATAATTAGTTATCATCCTACAGTGATACATGCATACCCATGTCTACAGCAGCACAATTCACAATAGCTAAACTATGAACTCAACATAGGTATCCATCAGTGAATGAATGGAAAAAGAAAATGTAGCATATATACACAATAGAGTTTTCTTCAGTCATAAAAACAGTGAAATTATGTTATTTGCAGGAAGATGGAGGAAACTTGAAATCCTTATGTTAAGTGAAATAAGCCTAACTCAAAAGGTCAAAGGTTGTGTGTTTTCTCTCATATGTGGAAGCTAGAGAGAAAAAAGGAAAAGAAAAGTGTGGGGAGGTGAATCTTATGAAAATTGAAGGGAGATCATTACAATAAAGGAAAGGGGACCAGGAAGAGGTAAGAGGGGAGTGAAAAGGGAAATACTGGGAATTGATATTGGTCAAATTATATTATTTTATTGTGTGCCTGTATGACTGCGTAGCAATCAATCCTATCACTATGTACAACTACAATATAGGAATAAAAATTTTGGAAGAAAAATTTAAAAACAAAACAAAACAAAAAGTGGTCAGACTTGCTTTGTCCTGAAGGGCTGCTAGGCAGAATGGGGTAGGTAAGCCTTTAGAAGACTGCTTTCAGTAGAAAGCATGAAGTCAACAAAGCACCAAAGGCAAGAGATGGAGACATTCAGAATGCATCTGTTAGGCCTCAGCAACTCAAAAGGCTGGAACCACTTCACTCTTCCCAGTGATCAATATCAGTAAATACCATTAAAACAAATGAATTTGAGTTAGAATTTTGTCACTCACAACAGAAACAGTTTCTGAATAAGATAATGTATAGCAAGGTATGTTTCTATATGCTATCCCCAGTTTCCAAAACAATCTAGGACCCAGTAGTCTTGTGATTGGATCTTTTTAATAGAAATAAAGAACTAGATAACTAGTGATACATTTGACCTTCACACTATTGTTTGTGACTCCAAAGACCTTGTTGTATACAAAATACCTGTAAGATACAGAAGATGGAATCAGACCTAAAAGTTCATCATAGTGAACTTGGGTTTTACTGTTAAAAAAAAAAAAAAAAGGTAGATAATCAATTATATTGGGAAATTCTCTTATTTTTTTCTGCATCATTCAAAGACAGTGTTTTTGCCAAACATTTTTCTAGTTATTAAGGCACATATATATAAGAGGTCCAAGCATATTTTGTTATTATATTCATTGAAGTCTAAAATGTATTTTGGGCCAGTCACATGCCTGGAAAACCAGCTACTAAGGAAGCTGAGGGGGAAAGATCTTGAGTTTGAGAGACCAGCCTGGGTGACAAGGTGAGATTCCATATAAAAAATACTAATAACAATATTATATACACACACACACATATACATATTTTATATTTTTATGTTCTGCTTGACAAGAGAACTCTAATCATTGTATTTTCTCCTTGATGACCTGGGATATAATTTCCTCTGTTATAACAGATAACTCACTGTTTTGCTAACTTGTCTATCTTTCCAATTAGTCCATGAGAGTATATGGCACCCAGTCAGCAGTAATGATAATAATAATAATTGCATATGACTTCCCAGTTCTTAACCTAGTATCTGGCATGTAACAGATGTTAACAAAAGGCCTGATTGATAAATACAAGAATAAGCGGACTTGAATGACAGTAAATTACACCTAATGAATTAGAATGCAATTCAATTAATAATGTTTTAGAGTCTACTGAAGTATGAAAGATTTTCTTCTCTTTTTCTCCTTTTTCATTTACGTTATTTCTTTTCCAATGTGTTTTTATTGGTGCATTATAATTCTACATAATATTGTGGTTCTTTATGTCATATTCATAGTGACGTAATGTGGTCAATCTCATTCCCCATTGCCTACCCTGGGCTCTTCCTTTAGCCTCAATGATTACATGAATGGTAGGAATTTACATTGTGCACAACCATAGAAACAAAAAGATGTACCCCATCTGTGTACAACGAATCAAAATGCAGTCTGTAAAAATTTTTTAAAATTTTCAAAAAGTGCTAAGCTTGCTGAGTTCAGTCAGCATTTTAGAGTTTCTCACTGTCTTCCCATTTTTCCTGAATCAAGGTATTTATACCAGCTGACGGCTGTAGGCTTGATTTAGGCAGTGTACACAGAGGTTTAGAGCTAAGTCTTTCGTATCTGATAGAAACTAACTCTGCCCCATAATAACTAGGACCTTAAAGACATACCTGAACATATCTTAACATTACTCTTCCTCTGCAAAATGGGAATTAATAAATTACCTCATTAATGTGTGATGAGGATTAAGATAAGACTGTAAAATCGCCCAGTGGATGAACAACAATCACCTTTTTAATAAGAATTTTCAGAGAGTAAGAAACTGAATACAAAGAGTTAAAAAGAGATGAGTGAACACTTGAATGTTGCTTCTTCAATGGAGGAAGTGCTGAGGATGATGTCACATGGGAAGGTTTTGTGTGCTGTGTGAATACTATGGATGTCAGATCAGCCTGAGGTCAATGCCAGGTTGAGAAGAGGCAGTTTTTCTGAGCAACGGAAAGGAACACCACTTGCATGGAGAGCAAAGGATGAGTTTTCTTTAGTGAGTAGCTCTCAGCACACTTGTAAATGTGATTTTAGAGTCCACTGTCTACACCTGCAAGTGTGAGCCCTGAGGACACTCTCAGTATCCAAGGTCTAGCAAATCAAGTTGTCACTCTGTCTTAGTGCTTTGTTTTTACCTTTCCTGCATGATCTTCACTATTCATCAGAAGGAAAAGAAAATAAATACTAGGAAGAGTATGAGAAGTATAAGAGTCTTTGGTCTTGTTGTTTACTTAGCCTTTCAAAGTGCTTATCTAAATAGAGAACTATAAGCTCTTGTGTAAGCACTAGAAGGTGCCAGTTAAGAATAGTGCCTGGAAGTCACAGAGACATTATTCAAATCCTTGCTTCAGGCTGTACTGGTGTGATTTTGCACAAAGTTATCTAGCCTCACTAGGCCTCCTTATCACCTATATAATGAGTGCAGAAATACCTTCCTGGCAGAATAGAAGAAAAACTCAGAGCCTGCTACCTGGAGTCATTGTATTGCTGTGGTTGTATATTTTTGTGCAAGTACAGGTTATGTGAGTGAATGAGAGAGCTAGCAGGGCAGACATCCCTGCAGTGTTTGCTTGCTCTTCTCTCCTTTCCTTTCTACCTTTCAGTCCACCTTGGATGCTTCTATCTGTCCTTATGAAAAACATTCTAAGCATTTTCCATGTTCCCACAGTTGAACAATCCAAACTTTATGCAAAGTTCTTTCATGTGCATTCATTTCACCTATAAATTTTCATTCTGCAAAGTACATTAATATACATTCTCTTTTGTCTTATTTCAATACAAAATGTACAAATCATAAGTGGCCTTTGACTTTTTATGGAGTACATGCGCCTATGTAACTAACACCAACATAAAGAAAACAGCACATTTCCTGTGTTTGCCTAGCACCACCTCCAATGCATAGATCAGTGCTGTTTGAGTTCCAACTGCTTGGATTGGTTTTGCCTGTTTTGAACTTTATTTTAATGGAGTCATGTATTATATACTCTTTCACGTTTGGTTTACTTCACTCCATTATGCTTGCGAGATTCATCCATGTTGTTTCATGTAGCAATGGTTTGTTCTTTATTGTTGTTGTCTGATATCTTTTTTTATCCATTCTACTACTAAAGGACATCTTGTTTCCAATTAGGGGACACTATGAATTCTTGTGCTTGTCTTTTAATACAAAGATAAAACAGAATCACTTTTCTATTGGCTAAATACCTAGGCACTAAATTTCTGGGTCATGGAATATATGCGTCTTTACCTTCAATATTGACCAAGGATTGCCCGGAGTAGTTCAAATAATTTATTCTCTCACCATCAGAGAATGAGAATTTGGGCAGCTCTGTATTTCACCAACAATTGGTGGTCAGAGTTTTTATTACTTATACCCATTCTGTTGTAGTGGTGGTGCTTTTGTTATTTTAATTTGCATTTATTTCCCTAAAGCCTACTAGAATTGAATATCATTTCATATGCCTATTGGACACTTGCATATCTTCTTTTGTGAAATGCCTATTCACTTTCTCTGCCTTCTTCTTGATTTGAAGGCTTATTTTTTTTACAAAAAAAAAAAAAATCTGGATGTGGATTCTTTGCTGCATATATGTATGGCAAATATATTCTCCAAATTATTGTTAGACTTACCACTCTAAATATTATCTTGTGGCATATAAGTGTTATTAATTTTGATATAATCTAATTTATAATTTTTGTTATTAATTTTAGATCCTGTTTAATGAATCTTTGTTGCTTACCCTAAGATCATAAAAATATTTCTTTTTTTAAATTCTTCAGTGTTCTACATTTTTGCATTTGTGCAAATTTGCCTATGTGCAATTGTGCAATAATTGTGATCTTAATTTCACTGAGAATTAGTTTTTGTTACTTGTTGTTAGGAACTGCTTATTTCTGGAATAAACTGTACTTTACCTTGGTGTATTAGCATTTTTACCTGATGCTGTTTGGTCTCAGCAATATTTTATTCATGTTTTTTATACATGTTTGAGAGAGATTACTCTGTCCTCTTTTGTAATATCCTTCCTAGGTTACTGTATCAAGATTATTCTGGCTTCGTAAAATTAGCTCTTCTTTCTATTTCTGGAAAATTTTGTGGAAGATGGATGATATTTCCCCCTTAAATACATGGAGAATTAACCACCGAACCTGTGTGATGGTGGAGATGTTATTTGCAGAATATTTCATAATAGAGATTTAGCACTTTTAAATAGGTACAGAATCATTTAGATTTTCTGACTTATTCTTCTGACAATTTGAACAAGTATTTTTTTTTCAAAAAATTCAGCAATTTTATTAGTTTTATTTAATTTTTAAAAGTTATTGACATAAGGTTATTCAGAATATTCTCATTATTTCTCTTTCAAAAACATCTTAGAATATCTTTTCACATGCTCATTTTAATACCCAGTTATTCTTTCTGCTTCTTTACCCTCAATCAATCTTGCTACATGTTTATTCATTTCATTGTCTAATAATCACATTTGCTTTGATTATTTTTTATTGTATTTTTCATTTCATTTTCTGCTCTTTTTTTCTCCTTCCTACCATTCTTTGAGTTAATTACTTAGAACATTGATTTTCAGCCTTTAAGCATTTCTTTTCTAATGTGTGCATTTAAAGCATCACACTTTCCTCTAAGTTTACTTGGGCAACTGCCTAAAGTTATATTTTTATTATACTTCAGTACAAAATATTTTTATATTTCCATTTTGATTTATTCTTCAACTCAAGAGCTATTTAGAAATATTTTACATAATCTCCAATTTTAGGGATTCCTATATTTAGACTTGTTGTTATTGATTTCTAGTCATAAATGACTGGCTGTCAGAGGGGATATTCTGTGACATCAATAATTTGTTAGTTGTTGAGACTGGTTTTATGGTCTGGCATATAGCCAGTTCTGATAAATGTTCTATATACCCTTGCAAGGAATGTGTGTTCTATTACAAATGCTTTCACTTGTAGTACTTTACATTTATCAATTAGTTCCAGTGAGGAATTTGTGTTATTCAAATCCTCTTTTCTTACTGATGTTTTGTCTGGAAATAAATCAGCTATTAAGAGAAGCATGTCACCATTTCCAACTGACTGTAGATTTATTTCTCATTTTACCTGTATTTCCTATGTTGTAAAGCTGTGTGTAGATCCAGCTTGATATGATTACAGCTGTCTTGACTATAACCGCATCTTGCATTTTGAACCTTGACATTCATTCTAAACCCTGTAGGATAAACAAAGTCATTAAAATAACATAAGGGCTCATATCATGTCCCTCTTAACTGAGGTTTGATATGTCAAGTTTTGGAGAAGGCCCTGGTCCATCCCAGTTAGCCATGACTCACTTTTGTCTAGTGAGTTCATAAATCCCTTCATTCCTCCTGGGGGAATAGGATCCTCCTGTCTTGCTGCCATCTAAGACATATCCCTGTCTGTTAAGTCCTCTGTAATTTTCATGTTACTATCCTGAATTTGTTCTCTTTCTTTTGTCTCTTGATATCTTCCACTTCTGGAGACCAGATTTTGGACAATGGATCTCACCAAAATAATGTAAGTGAGTTTATATTGATCAATACATGCAAGATATTTCTTTTAGCCTATGAAGTGCTCTTTTTTTATTTATATGAAAGTGTCTTATCTTGAAGCCTACATGGTTTCATATTAGCCACATTAGTGGGTTTTTTAACATTAATGTTTGCTCAGTATTTGACTTTTGGTTCTGGCAGAAGCTACTCAGCACTCTTCCAGGACATATCAAAGCATCCTATGGAGTCCCTCTGAAGTCATTCTGCTTTCTGCCTGACAGCTTAATTTCAATTGACTTGTGGAGCAAGCAGGAAGTGTAGGGAGTTAGTAGTCCTCCAGGTGTGGCCTTCCACCACCAAGGCCCACGAGTTTAGGAATAAAAGCCTCAGTTTTTTCACGCCTTAGAGGAGATAACTACAATATCTATTTTATATCACATCTCAGCAGTCCAACTTACAGTTGCCCCAGACATTAAACTGATCATCAGTGCCTCCTGTATGCCTTCTTTTCCCTGCCTTATTTTATTCCAAAAGACCATGGTATCTACTGCACTCAGGATCTTGTGTCAGGGTCTGCTTCTCTGAAAATCTGACTTAAGAAGTTATCATTTAACTTACAGTCTATGTCTTTATATTTAAGGAGCATGTCTCAAAAGAAGCACATTGTTGTGTTTTGTTTTACCTATTTTTTGTTTTAGTTGAAATATTTAGTCCATTTATACCTGATGTATTTACTAGTAATTTGTGCATCCCATTTTCTCTACCATGTTTATCACTTAATTGCTTAACCTTAATTAATAATTGGTTATATTTTAAAATTTTTTGCTATACCTTTACTGGGTTTTTCCAGAAATTATATCGAAAATACTTGATTAATTAATAGTCCTGTATAATTTAGATCCTTTACCTCTTTCTAGATGTTGCTAGCATCTAGATCACTTATATTCTATTTGCTCTTCTTTTGATGTTCTGTTATTTATTTCAAACAATATTATACATATATATTTAGATTTCACAAGACATTATTATTATTATTGTTTTTATAAACAATTTTCATTTAGGTTTATCTACTTATGTACCTTTTCTATTGTCCCTAATTTTTTCTTACATTTTAATTTCATCATCTGGGCTGATTTTCCTCCTGCCTGAGGAGCTATCTTTAATATTTCTCTTAGTGTGATTCTGTGGACAACAAATTTTCTAAGGGTTTTTTGTTTGCTTTGTGGAAATATTTTATGTGTCCTTTTTATTTTCTTTGATTTCATGTCTCTTTACTTTTACTTACATTATGTAAGTAATGTTGAGGAATAATTCATATACTGTCAGAAGCGCAAACCTTGTGTTCACCTGATAAAATTATACATGTGTACCCTCCAGGTAAGGGTTTTGAATGTGTGCACCATGCCAGAAGCTCCCTCCATCCAAGTGATGCTTTTCTCCCAGAAGTGGCCACCGTTCTGTATTTTCTCACGACAACTCAGGTTTGTCCTACCTTGAGCTTCATATAAACAGAGACTTACAATATGTACTTTTGTTTCTGGCTTCTTTAAACTCAATCTTACATGTGTGGTGCTCATCCACAGTGTATGAGCAGTCATAGTTTATTTTTTAATTGACATCATATGAATGTATCATAATTTATTTGTCCATTTATTATTTTTAAATTTTTTTCTATTACTTTATTTTATTTTTATTTTTACAGACTGCATTTTGATTCAATGTACACAAATGGGGTACATCATTTCTTTCCATGGTTGTGCATGATGTAAATTCATACCATTCATATAATCATACATGTACATAGGGTAATGATGTCTGTCTCATTCCACCATTTTTCATACCCCACCTTTCTCTCATTTCCCTCTACTTAATCTAAAGTTCCTCCATTCTTCTCTCACCCTCCCCAACCATGGTGAAGTTGCAAATTGTTGCAGCCACTCTGGAAAGCAGTGTGGAGAATCCTCAGAAAATTTGGAACAGACCCACCTTTTGACCTGGTTATCCCACTCCTCGGTTTACACCCAAAGGACTTAAAATCAGCATACTACAGTAACACAGCCACATCGATGTTTATAGCAGCTCAATTCACAATAGCTAGATTGTGGAACCAACCTAGATGCCCTTCAACAGATGAATGGATAAAGAAATTGTCCATTTTATTATTGATAGACACAGGTTGCTTTTCAATATTGACAATTAAAAATGAAGCTGTGATGAGCATTCTTGTACGAGCATTTTGATAGGCTGTAAGTAAGTTCTGTTTTAACTTTTCATGAATTTTTTACAGATTTTAGATTTGGGGGTTGAGAGTTATTCCCTTTCATTACTTTGAATGTAGCATTCCTATAGTGGGTAACTTCTACAGCTCCTACTGGAAATCCAACCATCAGTATTATTGATTCTTTAAAGGTAAACATGTTTTTGCCTCTGGCTGCTTTTAAAATTGTTTTGTTTTTGGATTTCAGTATTTTATTTTGATTTGCCTAGCTGTGATTTTCTGTGTGCATCCTCCTTTAATTGGTGGCTTGATAGCTTTTGTTAATTTTTGACAATTTTCAGTTGTTAACTTTCAGATATTGCTTTTGACACTTTCTCTCTTCTCACTTT
Source organism: Sciurus vulgaris (assembly GCF_902686455.1). Classification (NCBI taxonomy): domain Eukaryota; kingdom Metazoa; phylum Chordata; class Mammalia; order Rodentia; family Sciuridae; genus Sciurus; species Sciurus vulgaris. The sequence continues at coordinate 48,646,196 of NC_136461.1, forward strand.
GTCATTCCCATTATATATATATTATAATATATATTATAGGTGTATATTAATTATAATATATTATACATATAAGTATATATAATATAAAATGATTTATATATATTTTATATATTACATATTACTTTAATCTTATAAATTTGAATATATAATCTTACATGTTCCCTAAAAGCTCAATTGTTGAATGCTTTCTCTCCAACTGATAATGCTATTAAGAGTATTAAGAGGTGTTGGAAACTCAAGGACGTAGGGCATAGTTGGAGGAATTAGATCATCAAGGATGTAGACTTCAAGGGCAAATCTTGTTTCCACCCTTATGCCCCCATTTCTTAGCTCTCTTTGCTTTCTGGCTGCCATGAGGTGAGCAGCCTTCCTCCACCATGCTCTTCTGCCATGATATTTCTGTCTCTTCACAGGCTTAAAAACAATGAAGCCAGCCAACCATAGAATGAAAGCTCTAAAACCATGAGCCCAAGTAAACCTTTCCTTCTTTAAGTTGTTTTTCTCAGGTAGTTGTTCAGAGCAATGCAAAGCTGAATATCACAAAGATTCACATACACACACACACACACACACACACACACACACACACACATACACAGAAATAGACCTTTAAATTATCTCTCCTATTTCTCTTATATTGTCTAAAAATTTCATCCTTGTGGCTTTACTTTGTTTACTTTAAATATTTTCCATTGACCTAATTCCTGGTCCTCTCTTAGTTCATATTAAAATTTCAATTTGGTTTGTTACATATCTTTATTGTACAATTTTAATGTGATTTTTATAGATTCCTATTCTCTGATTGGGATCTCTATATTATTATCTATTTATGTAAAGCATAGCACCAACAGTAGTTAAAAAGTTCATATTTGATGTCTCCAAACCTGGATCATCTCTAGTTCTTTTTCTATTATCTTTTCCCCCTCTGAGTTTTGATATCTCTGGTTTGTTTACTTGTTCGCCAGATATTGTGTATGAAAGTTTAGGGAATCTCTAAGTGCTATCGTTTTCTGTCAGAGTGAGTTCATCATATTCTCAAAAAGATAAATGAAGAACAGAAATATTTATTACAGTTTATTTAAAACTGGGTTGCAACTTTGGCATAGTTCCTGTTGACCTTGGTTTATCTTACACATAGAATATAGCACTCCAGGAGCATTATCTATTTGATTCTTATATCTGATAAGATTTCTTAACTAATGTAAGTAAACAAAAAGCAATAGCTTAAATACAATTATTCCATCCTCACAGATAGTTTCTTTTTTTTTAAATATTTTTTAGTTGTTTATTGACCTTTATTTTTATTTATTTATATGTGGTGCTGAGTATCAAACCCAGTGCCTCACACATGCTAGGCAAGTGCTCTACCACTGAGTCACAACCCCAGACCCTTGAGTGTTTCTTTAATTAATCCATAGAAGCATCCTGTCCTCCACTCATTGATCTGGTTTGATTTCTCTGAGATTCTCTTGGCTTTGTTCTTATGATCCATATTCATCTACTGCAGCTCCAGGTATCACGTAGCTGATGCTATCCGAAAGCAAGAAAGCAAAGTTTGCCTTTATTGGTGCCCCATAAAAGAATGAAGAATTCATTTTTCTAGATTTCTCCTTCTCCCAAATGTTCCTTTATCCATGCCTTAACTAGATTCTGTCAGGGAAAATGAAATGACCATGTTCAGCTTAACCTGGTCGAGATTATCCATTTAAGATTGAAAGGTATTTTTTTCCCCCTGAACACACAACTAGGGCAAGAATGAACATCTAAGCAAAATTGGGGCTTGATTAGCAAATAAGGAGGGAATAATAGGTATCTATCACTTAAGGAGATAGATATGTGCCACAAACAGTAAATCTATGAGAGACATCTATCTAGTTCAAATTATGAGCATTCTGTGGTTCAGAGTTTAAATGCCTAGCACATCAAGTATATAATGCGGAGTCTCTATTCAAGCAAATCTCTCCTGATTGCAAATGATGGGCTCTTTCTTATGTCCTACAGAGTTCTGGCTGGGATGTAATTTCCTCTGTCAACCCTTCTTTAGGACCATTCTTACCTGATACTAACACATATAAACTGAGAACTGAGGCAAGACAGCATAATTTTTTCCCGTCTTTTCAGACTTTAACAGAAGCATCACCAATGGTCAGTCAGGGCAAGGGATGCTGTGCAGAGACTGTTAATCACTTACAGATATAGAGTTGCCTAAAGTTGTAGTTCATATATCTATGTGATTGTTCCTCCATAAGTAATGGACACAAACCACTGAGGACCTACACATAATAACGTGTTGCTATGCAAGCTGAAAACACAAGAGACCAATTAGATTTTTCACTTCCATTAGCAAATATGATTTGTGTCCACTCCCCACTGCCATTCATAATTTTGAATTTCACTCTACTTAAAATGTTCCCCCTCAGCTCCAGTTGAATGGTTTTCACAAGAATTTGTCTCTTTGAGAAGTACCCATAAGTGATGGATAACTGCCTTGACAGCGATTGCTAAGTTGGGAGCACATTAGCCATTTCCATCTCTCTCCTGCAGAGTGGAGGTGGGGAGTCCCGCAGTACTAAGAGGCAGGAATGGACGGGTCCATGACAAAGCAGCTGGAACCACCACAATTGCAGCCCTTGAGAGCAGCTCATGCCACAGGGTCAGGGGAGCAGCATTTTATGTTCCTTTGTAGAATAAACTGAATATTTTCATAAGAAACAAATCTTCCATCTATGATCTTGTTCCCATTAGTAGGTCAAGGCAAGAGCACGCTAGAGAGGCTTAATTTACTTAGAAGACATTCAGTATAAATACTGTATTCCCTTGTGCAATGTTCTCGTTCTGTTAGCCTTCTACGTGCAAACAAAGATGACTTACACAAAGTTTCGATATGCCCGAAGACCATTCTTCTTACAACACGGTGTTCCTTCTAGGCTGGGTGTCAAGAAGATCCAGAAAGTCTACATCAACACAGCATTATTTTCACTCTACTAACCTACTATACAATCTGTAATTGCTAACCCCACAAGTCTGAAAGTTTACCTTAACATTTGTAGGAAGCAGATGGTTTCCATACACTGCCAACCTGTTGTTACCAAAGCGTTTTCTAAGAATTGTTTTCCAACTATAGTTACTAGCATAATTAACCTTTCTGTGGATTGAATAAACAAGAAAATAGTCACCAGTCTGCAGGAAAGCCAAACACATTGTTTAGAGCAAGTTCCAAGACAAATCAGACCACACACACTATGTTGAATGATCCACTTTGGGTATGTTTTCCAGTGGACACAATTTCATGTCTTCCCCTGTTTCTTACTGCACCCTCTTTCTAGTTGCATGTTGCTGTTTACTTACTTCTATCCACAACCATTGGTCTCTCAGCATCCTGAAATATTTTTTTCTGAACAGAGCAGTAACCAGGCAAGAAGTTTCTAGGCTGTTGAAGAGGATGACCTCATTTGAGGCCTTAGGACTGCTCCTCTCCAGTTGTTTGCTTTCCCACAGGTTTTAGCTAGCCTTCTTTGGGTACCTACAGATTTTCTCCTGCCCACCATTTTCCTGATCTTTTGCCTAGTCTCTTTGCCTTGATTTCTGACTTAGTTTTGCTGATTTCTTTCTCTCTTTCCCTCTCTGTTTTGTGTATGTTCCATTGTTACTGCTTTCTTTCTTTTTAAAGAATCTTTTTTTATTTTGAAACAATTATAGGTTCACAGGAACTCTCTCTCTCTCTCTCTCTCTCTCTCTCACACACACACACACACACACAGACACACACACACACACACACACACACACACACACACACACACAGAACAAGGAAGACCAGTACTGTGTTAACCATTCCTGTTTCTCGTTTTCTACGATGGTAATGTAAGTATACTGCAACATCCAAACCAAGAAATAGATAGTGGGATAATCTACAGAGCTAATTCAGGTTGTATCAACTTTACCACACCCACTTGTGTGTATGTGTGTCCTCCTGAGTTTAAAAGCTGAGCAATCTCATTTAGTCTTCTCAGTTTCATTCTGTTTGACTTCTGAATGACTCACAGTCACATTCAATATATTCGTTTAGGATGCACCTATCTAGATAAGGTTATTGAAAAAGCCCATAGTTTGTGTCAATCTTTAAGCCATTATTCAAAGGAGACACAAGACTGCCACTCAAAAGGGAAGAAGGAACAGGTAAACTCTTTATCCAATGCTAGTATAAGGGTTTTAATTAGTCACATGACTTAGTCATATGCTCCTATAGACCATGGTCTTTTCAGAATGTGGTATCCCACCAAATGGCCTTCTTATATCTGCATGAAGGATTTATTGACAGGACTCAATCCAAACTTTACAACTTCCAACCACATTATAACATTAAAGTAACCTGAGTAAAGCTTTGATGGAAAGTCAGCTGACAGATTTTGCTGGACAATATATCAGTGTTGGGAAAAGAAACCAAGTCAGTCTGTAGGAATGAGTATAGAGAACATTGGGCAGAAAGCTTTTAACCAATTGGATGATTGAAGGCCCAGAGACCATTTTATTTATTTTCAGTGAATTTCTTTAGTGCACTTTTGCTGTGATTGGTGTCTGTAAACGGCAGCGACAGGGTTATGTTCAGGTCTTCCCTTCACTTCTTCCTCCTCTGGTGGCAGCTGCATGGGCTGTTCTTTTGCCTGAGTTACTTCCTCAACCCCACCCCCTAGTCTTCTTTTATTCCTTCTGGCTTCAGCTTACACATTGTCTCCTCAGCCTTGCCTGAACCTTCAAAGCAGTTGAGGTTTCTCTGTAAATGACTGTGTGGTCCCATGTTTACCTTACTATATTCATCACAGGGCCATTCAGAGTGAGTTGTATCTTCATCCTACATTCAGATACAAAAGGAAACATAGCTACTACATTTTCAGTAGTGGATCTGATTCTTCTATGACATGGTGACCCTGCAGACTAAGCAGGAAAACTCCATTTGAACCTGGTTAATTGTAGTACATTCTTTGCTATCAGTGGAGACTTACCATCACAAGCCACTCCTGGTTCCTAGGTCCAGTGGTTTCAAATGCCTCCTCCACACCACACTCATGTTGGTGTCCAGGTGGTTGGAGAACAGGTTAGAGTGACTATAACTTTGAAGTGAAGGAATTTGCCTTTGGCTGCTGGCTAGCTGGTCTCTGCATGCTGTATAGCACATGTTGTATTCTCTGAAGTATGCTGTATAGCTTTTTGCTTTTTTCAGAATAAAATAGTGGTTATGAGCATTTGCTTTGGAGTCAGATTGGTTTTAATTCCAGTCTCTATTCTGTCCCTTATTAATATCATTCTTAGACCAGACACTTCACTACCCTCAGCTTCAGTTTTTGTATCTTTATAAGGGAGATATTGATAGCTATCACTGGCTTTGCCAAACTCATAATTAGTCCCCTTTCCTGTGTTTCTTTTTAACTTCTTCTAGTTATTAGGTTACTTTTTTATGGGAAGTTACATCATTGCATTCCCTGGATTCAAATGCCTAATCTCTAATCTCTTCTCTTCTGCCACCAAAAATTAGCAGTCCTTGGTTCTGTGTTCTTAGGGTCCTTCTAAAATGTCTGTGAAGATTGGGAAAAAGACTTCGTCATTCTCTCAGAAGCAGCACGTTGCAAAGAAATGAGTACAAATCTGAAATCAAGAATCTCTTGCTTGCAGATTTCAAGGGGTGCATCTCAATCCAGGCAACTTCTAATCAGACCAGCATATTACCACAATCTAGAAAGGAAATTAATTAGAAGGCAGTGGAAGTGGAAGAGTTTTCTATTTTTGCTTCCAAATCAAATTAACTTTTCCAGCTCAGGAGGAGGATACTCCCTTGATCTATTCAATATATAGCTTCTTATGTGTATTCCAAAAATAGCAGATTCCAGATGTTTCAGATTTGCTGCTTATGGTATGGTTATTTGATACCTTTCTCTAAGGTGTTCAGCATTTTCCCTAGAGGTTGATAGTTAGTTTCATTCACTTTGAAAATTGTTTGGAAAAAAATAACAGTCAGACTCCATCTTCCCATCTGATGTGCCCGAGGGATCTGCAACTTCTCTAATTCCTGTGGTTACAGAATGGAGAAGAGACCTAGATATGAGGTCAGGGTTGTGCAACTTGTTCTTACAGAGGACAGCTTTTTTCCAAGGATATGTTGTCGAGGGTGTTGGCCTCTTCTGTGTACTTTCCCAGAACTCAGGAAAGAGGGGTTTCTTTTGGGATCTCTATGAAGTGACACTCCTGCTACAGGAATCTGAGGTTGGTCTCAAACAGTGTGTGCTGTGTCATAAAGTGTTAACTACAAAAAGTCCTTTGTTCATGACAGCAAGTGCTGTGGTTTGAGTTTGGTTTCAAACTCAAAGGGTTCATGTTGGAAATTTGGTCTCCAGTGTGGAGGTGGTAGAAACTATAAGAGGTGAGGCCTAGTGAGAGGTCCTTAGGGCAGTGAAGGTGTGTCCTTAAAAGAGTTGAAAGTCTTTCTCATGGAACCCTCTCTTAGTCCATGAGAGAGGACTGTCGTAATAGCCTGATGTCTGGCCCCAACCAGCCCCCTGACTTTCTTCCTCTGGCATGTGCTCCTGCTATGCCTTTGCTAAGGCCTGTGCCGTGCTTTTTAAACTTTCAGCCTCCAAAACTGTGAACAAAATAACCCTCTATTCTTTATAAATTTGGTTTACCTCAGGTATTTCATTATAGCAACAAAAGCTAACTAATTCAGCTTTCAATGCAACTATAGTATTTGATTTTCCCATTTGAAATGCTATTCACCACAATCAAATCCACATACAACTTGGCTAACGCTTATCCATCTCAAGACCTGCTTTTTTTTTTTTTTTTCCTTCTCTGAAAAGCCTTGCCTGAAGTATATAAGAAAAATCAGTCATTCTACCTGCATGTGCTATTTTAGTAGCTCTGACTTTAATTGTAGGATGACCATATAGCATTTATTTATTATTCTTCCATTCTAGACTGTGAGATCTTTCTAGGTAACAGCCACGCCTAATTCTTCTATGCTAGTCACTGACCTGGAGTTGATGTAGAGACATACTTGATAAGTAGTTGAATAATTATTTGCAAGACTTTTCAGAAAAAAAATAAAAGTAGAAAAGATTTAATGACTCAGAAGAAAAGCGAAGTTAATTTATTGAATTCCTAATGTCATTTAATATAGAATAATTAATTTGTTCCTCATGGCACCTTTAGGAAAAAATATCATCTTCACTTTACAGAGCAGGAACTGAAGTTTGGAAGTGTAGTAGATGTATTTAAATTATACAAACAATAATTGATGATTTCCAAAATTAATCTTAAATCTGTGTGCTCTTAAACTCTCTGTATTCTTACTTTACTTTCCTGCTTCTTAAAAAGATTAGATCCCACAGTTGTTTATGCTCCCAGTGAGCACAATTTCTGGAAGTCTGATTTGCTTTGTTCTCTTGTCAGAAGGGAATGTTCCACTACTCCCGAAATACACTGGGTCTACTTCCAACATAAAGAATGATCTGAAAGCAGAGAGCACAAGAACCAGATAATACTTTGCTCTCCAGCAGGTGAAAGGACTATGCTTAAATGGTATATGTTCTTAAATTTTATCCAATTTGTGCTGGATATAAAGTAAGTCACACATACTGTAATCTGTTAAGTTTTGATATAGTTATATACCTAAGAAAAAAGCATTATAACTAAGTATAATGAAATAACTGTCACTCCCAAATGTTTTCTTGTGTCCTTGTCTAGGACCTCCAGCAGAGAGTGGAGTAAAAGTGGTGAGAAGGGATCCTTCACTTGTTCCTCACCTTAGGGGAAAGCCTTCCACCTTTTACTATTCCGTATGATCCCAGCTTAGGCTTTTTGCAGATGCCTTTGGTTTGAAGATATTCCCTTTTATGCCCAGTTCAATTTTTTAAAAATTTCAGATAGAGCACTTTTTGAAATTGTTGAAATGATGATCTAGTTTTTCCTATGAATTAATATGGTGAAAATCTTTCAGGATATTTTTCTATCTTTTAGATTCTGTGATTGTAGGTTATTTAAATCTTTAAACCTGTCTTAGCAAAATGCTAAAGTAGCATTGCCTTTGACACTTAAGTCCAAAGGCTAATAACTAAAGATGCTATAAATTTATGATATCTTAGTGCAGCAAATCTGTAATTCTGAGATATCTAATCAAAGTTCTATTATGATGCAAACAAATTATGTGTCCTTTAATGTTTATTTGTTTTAGATAAGATTTTTTCCCAGTTGTATAGAATTTAGTGGGTTTTTGGAGGATCCATTCAACCACACCTGAAATGAAGGAAACAGTTTCATCTCCCTTCCCCTCCCCAAATCCCTTTATTTTGTCTCTTTTTTGGGTCAGCTTGTTTCTCTTCCTCTCTCTGGCAGCCATTGATTTGTCTTCATCATTATGACAAAAACAAAACTTTAATTTACTTTCAAAAGTTTTGTCGTTTTCTAAATATTATATCTATGGATTCACACAGCATGCAGTCTTTTGAGATTAGCTTCTTCTACCTAGTAAAATGCATTTGTGATTTGTTGATGTTATATCTTGTATGAATGGCTTGAGAGTGTATTTTCCCATCAACTGCCTGAAAGGAAAAGAAAATAAACTGTTGGAAATGTGGTATACTTATCAAAAGAAAATGGGCCAAGATACATAATGGTGATGTGGGAGAAGCTTCTTATTTACTTTGCTGTAGTGCTGAAGTCATGTTTTTCATCCACATGTGAAAAACAAAAACAGACAAACTGTGCACTCTTTGATCCATAGGTAAAGATATCCTTCAATCACACAAGCAGGAGTGACCTGTACTGGGTCCATGTCCATGCTGTTATTTCTATCTATATTTTGTTGTCACTTTCTATTTTGTAGGCATAGTAGTAATTCATTAACTTCTTGTTCCATGAATTATGGTTGTGTAGAATAGCGTTGCTGTATGTGCAGCCTATATCATAATGAGAATGGTATAGTTAAACAGAGATGGGGTAGGAGGAGTGAGATGTGATGAATAGATTTCCACTTTTCTCTATAATGAGGGGTAATTTTCAGTGCAGGCCTCTGCAGGTCAGATACTCTGATGGAACAGGCACATAGGAGAAGAGCAGTGTGGGACCCAGAAGAAAAGGAGGTTTAGACAATGACAGGAAAAGAGTAGCTATAACCCACTCTCTTGCTTAGATACCTTTCTCTCTAGGTTTCCACTAATTCTTTGAGAAAAGAGTGAAAAGGACATAAATATCAGGTATTCATTGTAGAAAATGTGCAGTTGAATAAGTTGAATATACATTTTTCTTTATCATGCATTTCTCAGACTGTATATTGTTAGTTCATTATGTAGGTTCACCTCTCAACTTGTCTTGGTAAGGTCCTGAATTAAAAAAAACGAGTAAGCAAACAAACTCCCTAGATGTTGTTGAAGACTGGTGGGGGCATCTCAGCATCTCAGGAGGAGCCCTCTACCATCACAGAACAAGTCAGTCCTAATTGGTAGCTAGGAAGCCTTCAGGGTAGTCAGTGTGTGGAGAGGGGTGAGTTCAGGGGTGGGGTTGGGAGATTGACAGTTACACTATGAAGGGCATTTTGGAGTCAAGTCCCCTCCCCTCAGACAGCAGGGAGCAAATTGCTAGGCAAAAGAAGCCCAAACTTACAACAAAAGCTGTCAGGCACTCATTCACAGCAAATGTCAGACTCCAGACACCAACTGCTAAAGTGTTAGGAAACGCTGATTAGGGATTACTGAAGCTGCCTATGAACTTTATATTACCATTATTTAAGAATGTCAGAAGTGAGCTGATTTTAATTCCACCAACATTTTATGTTTTTATTATAGATTTCAAATCTGTGAAAGTCAGCATTTATGAAATTTAGATGAGAGATGCATTTATAATGAATGCATCATGAAAGAAGGAATCAGGTATTAATGAATATAAGCATCAACTTTAGATAGTATGTACTGTACTAATTTTGGAATTGATTGGCATGATGTACATGAAAATCATACCTGCAAACTGAGTGAGTTCTACAGGGGTAGAATTTTATTCTGTTTTCTTAATTGGTATATACCAAGCCTCTAGAACACTTTGGTGCACAAAACAAAGTCTCAATAAATACTGGTTGAATTGAAGTAGACCAGAGCATAAAGTAACTGAATACGCAAACAAGAGAGTTTATATAATGATTATTGGTTGGCAAGAAATTTGGCTTTGAACTTCCTAGAAGCAAGTTCTAAAGTGAAAATGAAATCACACTTGCTTAAATAGCTTATATTGTCAAAAGGGAGAAAGGATACCATTCATCACGGGAAATTAAACTTTGGCCCACACTAAAGAAATTTCTAGTGTGGAAATTTATAAGAAGCAATACAGTAGTTATTTTTTAGGTTTTTTTAAAAATATTATTCATCAGTGAAAATAAAGAACATAATGCTAAACTTCAGCATATCAAAGATAATCATGGAATGAATTTGGATAATTCCTTCTATTTTAAGATAGGAAGAAGTGGGAGGTGGCAGCAGGAAGCAGTACATATAATTCTACAGGTAGGCAATATCCTACTGTGGTTGAAAAATATTTGACTTCTCAAATGTAGAAATTATTTTCCATTTTGCTTTTTGACCATCGCCTTAATCATTCAGAATCATTTATTAATCACTTTGGTTGCTGTGATGGATGAATGCCAGGTGGTTCTGTTCTAAGGCAGCTCTAAATCTGATGAAGGGGCAAGTCAATCAGCCACTAAGAAGCGTCTTTATAAGTAAGGTCCCCATGGTGTGTGTGTGTGGCGGGAACACAACAGAGGCACTTAAATTAAGCCTGAGTAAAGGTTGGCTTCCCAGGAGACCGTGGAGTTATATTTTAAAGGTAGCTTTGAGTTTGCTGAAGGAACACAGGGAGAAGCGGCTGCAGGCTGAGGAATTGCACATACACTGGGAGTGTGTTCCTGGTGGGAGTGGGCAGCTAAGTCCTGCTCCTGTGGATTAAAGAGAGAGGTAGGAAGAAAGTAGGCAGTGAAGGACCTGATTGGCTAAGGTCAGAACGTTGAACTTTATTCTGAAAGCTATGAGCAGCCATGACCACTGGCATGGAATCTCAGTAGTTATGAATTTTTCATTGCATGACTGGTGTTTTTAAATTTGGTTAAAGAGCAATCTTAATGCTGTTCCTTTAGTTAGGAGAGGTAGTTATTAATAATTCCTTTCAAGTCAGATGAGGGATGAATTTTCCTGCTTGGTGCATTATGGGACTAGCCAGTCTGCAGGATCATTCTCATCATTTTAGAGAAAATAAATGGCTCAGAGAAAGCAAGTGACTTGACCAAAGACACACAGACGGGGATTCTGACCTCATTCAGAAAATACTATAATGTAGTGAAAGGACAGAGCTTCAGTTCCTTCATTATAAAATAAAGATAATGACTGCTTAAAAACACAGACTTGATGTGAAGAGATTGTGAAATGCCTCCAGTTTACAAATGACTCCTGAGTTGGGGCTTAGTCAGCATTTGATTCTGAAACTCAAGGAGTCAGTTTTCTAGTTTAGTGTTGTTTTCCAGAAGTCCCTTTGGAGGGACATTAAGGGCCTTCTTTCCTTTAGTCTGCAGTGTCCAAGCTCCTGGATCCGAGTTCCAGTGGTATCTAAGAGGAGTTAGGATCATTTGGGTCTGTAGAGAATCTCTGAAAAGTCTCAGGGTAGCAGACCCCATGAGTTACTGAAGTGACAGCCAGTGTCAGAAACGTGTTTCTCACTGAAAACTCTGGGCAAGAACATTTCAAAGTTTCATACAACTAGGACCTGCCAGTATCTCTGCAGATGGAGGCCTGAAATCATCCAGAACCTGAACACTACTTATTAGCGATGGAAGCTCTGTGAGAGAGTACTGGGGGCAGAGGGAATGAGGCTACAGCTTAAACAAGGACAGGAGGCAGAGGCATATTTTTGAAACCAGTTTTTCCTTAAAATCAACCCACTCAAATGAAGTCATTATAAAGCTAACCAAGGATAACAGCTCTATCAATCAAATCTTTCTCCTTTACAGTTGAGTGAAAGTTTTTTTTTCCCCTTCCCTTTATGACCAAAACTGAGAGAGCAGTTTAATTTCCTAGTTAGAGGCAAAAGAGTCTTTTTCTTGACCCCTCGTTCTTTATCTCCATTAAAGAGCTCACCCCATGTTAATGTTAGCTTTATTATTCAAATTACTGGTATTGAAAACTGTCCAAGGGTAGGGGATATGATGAAAAAGGATCAGGCTTTCTATTTGAGGAACTAATCAGGTTTTAGGAAGGGACACCAGTGCACTGTAGGGTTCCCAAGCAGGGGGCTCAAATGATCTGTTCTCCCCCATGGTTAAGGGAGTATGTGTTTATCAGGGAATGAGTTTCCTGGGCTTTGGAGGGAGGTTCAGAGAAGGAGGTAGCAGCGGGAGGGATACCAGGCCCATTTTAAGAGTATTACCTTTTGAAAAATTGAAATATTATCTTAATATCTGCAGTGTATTCAATTCTTAGTCTCATTCTAGGAAGAAATGAAGTAATTGTGGAGGAGGTCTGCCTCAAAGAGGATACCTGGCAAGACAAGTTGATTATGACAAATGAATACCATGTGGCTTATTGCATTTCACAAGGCTCAAAGTACCCAATAATATACTCATGAGACCCAGGCCAATTCAGTGACATGCTAGGATCTCCCTAAAATGATCAGAAAACCCAATAGGCACATGCAGGTTTTCCTAACTAATAATTACTCTAAGTATTTGCAATATACAAAATGTGAGTGAGCTGAACTTTCTGAAGTAATTCCACATATTCAGGACATGGAGGGGATCTAAGGGACTATTTAGTCTAGGGTTGTCATGTTATACCTGAAGAATGGAAAACTAAATGTATGTGAGCTGCTAAAAGTCCAGAGAGAGTTAAGGCCAGTGACAGCCCAAGAGACCAGGTCTTTCAAATTGCAGGTGCAGCTTTTATCACACATTGCATTCTTAAGGAATTTCTGAACTATGCTAGCTTCATTAATAAGAGTGAGTGATAGAGTAGGAATCTAACATTTGTCATGCAGTTATTGAATACTTCAGTGGTGCTTGAAGGCTCTTAAACTGATTATCTCATTTAATCCACAATAACCCTGTAAAGTCAGTATCTTCTGGTGGAGAAACTGAGCATCAGAGAATTTAACTTAAAGTATCCAGGATAATATGATTGAACTGGAATTAGCTCCAAGGTCAATTAAGTCCCCAACTGCCACAGACTACAACTTAACACCTAGGCAGCATGAATTTATGAAATCCCATGCTCTTTTATGTTGGAATTAAAATCAAAGGTAACCAAATTATACCTTTGATTCAATGCAAGATTTTTCTTTACAGAATTCCTGGTAAGTTTTCACCAGTTTTTACTTGAATAACTCTAGTCATGAAGAGCACATTCCTTCACAAGGTATTTAACACTTATAGATATATAGTATTAAATATTTCCTAAATATAAATGTGTGGCATAAAATATTTCCCATATTTTATTCCTTAGTTTATCCTTATAATTCACGTTCCCTAGATCTTTCCATTCTTCATGCCATACTCAATCATTAATTTATTAATTCAAAAATGTATTGAGTATCTACTACATGCTAAGCAATATACTTTATTCTGAGGGTACAATCTAAATAAAGCAAATGCAGTATTGTCTTCATAGAGTTTACCTTAAATTTAAGCAAGGATTTGTGTATAATTCATATTTGAGTAACTAGAAGAGGGAGCATTAAGAACAGAGATTATAGAATTAAAAAAAGTAGCTTAGGCTCTAAAATGTGGTTTGGTCAACATTACAATAAAATGTTTATGTAGAAGGCCACTGACAAGCTTTTGAGGATCACTTAGAAAATGAAATATGGAGAGAAATTTTCCTCTGAGAAAGCAATGAAAAAATTTTCTTGCAGCATTTAAATGGCTCCACAGAGAATTGTCTGAGTTATGGCTGATGACATAAAGGAATCCTAAGCAAACAGGGCCGGGTGTTCTGCAGTGGGCAAACTGTGCGAGAAATGGGACTTTCCGTTGTGCAAATATTGGCTTCTGGGCCAAGGGGAACAGGTTAATTGTCTGATGTAGCAGATTTGTAGGTTGGTTGTCAGGGAACTCATTGATTCTAACAGGTAAGAAGCAGGCCTGGGAAGACTGGAAGAGAGGTTTCTGGGGAGACACCCTGACAACAGCAAGACTGGACCATCTCCAAGTACCTATTGCACTCCAGACCCTATCCCTATACATCTCAGGCAATCCTCTCAACAGTGTCCTGAAGAAATACCAATTATTCTTGTATTATAGGTGAAGTATCAAAAGCTCTTGGGGTTGTCTTCTATTGGCCTTCAAAATTCATAGTGGTTATGGTTTGAACATGAGGTATCCCCCAAAATCTCATGTGTGACATAATGCAAGGACATTCAGAGGTGAAATGATTAGGTTATGAGAGGTGTCACTGAATCAATGGCTTAATCCATGGATATGGATTAACTGGGTGGTAACTGTATGTAGGCAGGGTGTGGCTGGAGGAAGTGGGTTACTGGGGGTGTGACTTTGGAGTTTATATTTTGTTCCCTGGGAGCAGAGTTCTCTCTTTGATTTCTGGTACAATGTTTTGAGTTGTTTTCCTCCTTCACATCCTTCCACCATGATGCTCTGCCTCACCTCAGGCCCAGAGTAACAGAGTTAGTCATCTATGGACTGAGACCTCTGAAACTGTGAGCACCAAATAAACTTTTCCTACTCTAAAGTTGTTCTTATCAGGTCTTTTGGTCATAGCAGCAAAAAAATTGACTAAAACAGTAGCTAATACACAGAGGAGTGGAATTCTGACCTATGTGATTATTACTCCCAGTTACTGGCGTTTATGGATTATTCCCTGCTGTTCTCTTCACATTTCTCTAAAGGTGACTGACAGATTTCTTGGAACTCTGAAGTAAGATTCTAGAGGAACCAGGTTGAAGCTAGAGAAGCTTAAAGTTTCAGAGCCCTTCATTTGCATGGTACCCATTCAAGGTCTAGGGAGGGACCTTAGTAATACATCTAAGATTTTTGTAAACTTTGTGACAGCCAGATATTTGTAAGTCCTTTTTCTTAAAGACAATCTCTAAAATTGTAAAATATTTTTACCCCCATAAAACCTGTGCTAAAGTCATATTTAGAAAATAGTAGTTCTTTCAACAAATAAATTTTAAGTGCCTAACTTATGCCAGGCATTGTTCTAGGTGCTTAGAATATAGCAACGAACAATGCCAAACAGAGAGCCCCATCCTCATGGACTTAATTAACATTAGATAATGTGTATTGGAAGGGTTCTGGCAGGAAAGGCATGTCACACTTAACCTGGATAATTTGGAGAAAGGTTAATAAATAGACTATTATTTACAGACTAAACTATAAAGAATAATACAGTATTGTCAGGAGGATGCTAGATTGGTGGGTAAGTGGAGGGAGCAGTTATCAACACCTGGAGTCAGAGAGAGTTGTGTGAAGAGAGAACTGCCTGATAGGGGATAGAACTTTGGTTGATAGCAACTAGTCAAACCCCAACCCTATGGAAAGAAAGCACAGCAATAAGCACTCACCCTCACTCTGCTCTTGCTTTCTGAATTCCTGCTGGCATTCCTTACTGGCCAAACCCAGTTGGAAGTTAGAGAACAGTTAACTCATTAACAGAATTCTTACAGGTCAGCATCCTGGATCACATGACACATGAGGGTGCAGAGTAGATCCAGAGGAGAAATGGAGGGCATCTAGCAAATCAGGGTATTTCATTCAACCCTTTCAACTTCACTAGGCATGTGGTCTGGGGAAGAGCATTGCATGAAGTAGAATGCCCATTCTGGTATTGATATTGCAAAAGCAGAACAACACTAGTAGTGACAGCAGCAGCAGCAGCAGCAGAAGAAAGCCCCTACTGAAAACATAGTCTGTTGTAGATACGAGCTGAGAATTAGCAGAATTTGATATCACTTAGGTTTTTTCCTTCAAACTGTATTCTAAAGGCCTCTAGAAGTCGACCTTTTACCAACTTGAAGACATTTTACCCAATATATGAAGAGTTAAACTACCTGAAAGATACTTTCATACTTTTCAATATTTTATATATATATATATATATATTAGGGCATGGAGAGAGATTGAGAGAGAGAGAGAGAGAGAGAAACCATTGAACAACCATATATATGAAGAATTCACATTTAACCAGCCATAGTGAGGATAATAAAAGGTTGAGAAGCACTAATTACTGAATTAAAATGTATACTCGTTGGCAAAATGCCTTAGTAATGCCTTGATTCTCTTTCAAATTGGACACTTACTAAAGGTCCATTGGACCTGGGAGGCAGAGTATTAAAGACACAGACACTGAATATCTCTCACTTCTTCTTAAAATATTCTTAAGCAGAAAGGCTATTCCCAAAGAGGAACAACAGAGAATGACCCGTTTATGAGAATGAGGTGATTTGTCCACCCAAGAGACAGGTTTCTAATCACTCAGGACACTGAGGGGGGATATGCAAATGAGTTCTTTCAGAGTTCTTTCAATATACCAAAACCAATTTGGGAAAGTTCACAAATTTCAAGAAAGTTAACAATTACTTTCTACACTCAGGCATCAACCATACTTAATGGTCAAAAAAAATCTAGTCGGTTGGAGTAAATAAGATGGCTCAGGGAAACCTAAACCTCAAATTGCTCTTGGAATTGAAGGACATTTAAGCTGTAAATTGAATTTACCAATTCTTCATTGAACCTTCTCTTTTGACAGATGAGAAAACCGTGACCTAGAAAAGGGAAGTGACTTTTTCAAAGTCATCACATGAATCTGCAGCAGGGCTGTGATGAGTACCCTTTGGGTCCTCTCTGTATCATTCTAATACTTGTAGTTACATTACCCTGGTTCTCAAAGACACAGATGAGGAAGCCAGCAAGATCCCTGAAGGTTTTTCGCTTCATGAGAGAAAAATGTTGATAAGTTCTTCCACAGAAGAGAAAGGAGAAATCTAGTGTTAAAGAATTCAGTTGGAGGAAAAGTGTGGATGAAAGGAACACTGCTAAAATATTTTTGTCTGTCTACACTAAAAAAGAGAAAGTCCAGCCTATAAAATTTTCTTGGGCATTTCCTGATTGATAGGTTGCTAGCTTCATGGAACATAGAAAGATGCAATGTTTACTTCTGAGGCTATCTATAATTTGGGTGAATGCTCTTACTTCAAAAATGTTGAGAAATTTAATCAGCACATCATAACATTACAACACTGGGTTAAATGAGAAATAAATAAATAGAATCTGATAATTGCTAGACAATTTCAAGGACTATTCAATGAACTTAAAGAATTGATTCTTCAGTCTTTTTCCTGAGCAGGCAAGGACAATTTTTGATGTCTATATTCAGACTCATCCCATTTCTCAAGAACCTAATAGGTACAGTTAGCTTGATGAAAAAGAAGAAAATTCAGCTGTGTACCACCTTTAATCAACACCTTTAAATGTGAATGGAATTGGTCTCACTGAGAGGCCTGAGCTGATCCTGTGCATCATGCTTACCAAGAAGCCAGTGACTCCACTAGCTGTTATCTGCCAGCATCACTTCCCACCTGAGACACCAATAATACAGATTTCCTCTCTGAAGTTACTAAGGATGAGAAACTCTTTATTCTTTGCATTGATAACTAAAATCTTGTTTCTCTATTATTGTTATTGGCTCTTTTCCATTCCCATGGAGTTCTCCAAGAACTTCCCTGATCACTGACTCTTCCAAAACTCAGCTCTAATAATCTATGTTCAGTTGATTGGTATAGACAAAGTCAACCTAAATCAAACATAGTGAAGCCTGTTGTAAGATTATACTTTCATTATTTTCAACTCAGACTGTTACCAGTTCATTTCCAATTCTCTCCCATGATGTAGAAAACCCTGCTCAGTATGTCAAGAGGTTTGAAAGTTCAGGCGTACTTTTCCATGGCTATTAACTATGGACTGTGTTATGGCTTATATATGAGGATTCCCTCAAAACCTCATGCCTGAGACAATGAGAAAGGGTTTAGAGGTGAAGTGATTGGGTTATGATAGCCTTAACCCAATCAGTGAATTAATCCCGTGATGGGGATTATCTAAGTGGTAACTGAAGGCAGGTACGTTGTGACTGGAGGGGGCGGGTCATTGGGGGCGTGCCTTTGGGGTACATATTTTGTCTCCAGTGAATGGAATCTCTCTCTCTCTGGTTCCTGGTGCCATGTTCCCAGCTGCTTTCCTCCACCATGCTATTCCTCCATGATGTTCTGCTTCACCTCAATCCCATAAAATGGAGCCAGCTGTCTATGGACTGAGACCACTGAAACCAGGAATCCCCCAAAACTTTTTGTCCTTAAAATTATTCTTGTCAGATCTTTTGGTCATAGCAGAGAAAAACTTGACTAGAACAGACTGAAACATAGTAAGTAAGATAGTGGCAAGAAAAAAAATGCTATCAACAGGAAAATTTGTCAAATGGTAGGAAAAAATGAATCCAGTGTGAGTCATTTGTCAAAAGGGCCTATAAAAAGGTAAGCTGGTACTAGTCTTTTTTACACATTTACAAGAAAAAACAAATCATCTTTGGAAATCTATGAACATTGACATGATACAAATTATGGATCCTTCAAGGCAAAATGAAATTCAGCTATATCCAACTCCTTTACTAAACTAATGGTTTAGAAGGTCTATCCTTTATCCACGGATTTATACAATTTTCAATGTTTTTATTTACTGCACTGAAGAAGAGCTATGAGGAAAATTCGGAAGACCTATGTAAATACCACTCAATAAATGTAATGTGTATTGATGTAGCATCAAGACTTCAATGAGCAAAGCAAGAGAAAATAGAAATGGGTATTCCAGACTTTCTGAATTGACTGATATTCTATTTATGTCATCCAATAAACAGCAACCAAATGCTTTCCAAGTTTGATATACTATATGCCTTGCTCATTAAAACATATGGCCCATGTTCTTATAGAGTATATAATCTTATGACCTTTGAGCAAAGAAGCACATAGGGAACTATATGCTTTTTATTAATACTTTAAAGTAAAAGTGTTACTATTTTGGTAAGGTCCCAGAGACCACACCAGTGTGGACACTCCCCGCAGTATTCCTTTGCCTCTGCCTTACATCAGATGCTGCTATGTGTTGCAAGCATGTTGGTAAGCTATTCATTATCCATTTAAGAGGTACCTGAGATAACAAGCTTCAAAAGAAAAAAAAGGCAGTTTGGGCTCATGGGTTTAGAGGTTTCAGTCCATGAATAGGTGGCCCCATTACTTTTTGGCCTCTGGCAGAGATGTTAGATGACAATGGTGGAGAAGTGAGAGAGAGGAGGAGAAGAAAGTAGGCCTCACACTCTCTTTCAAGGCACGCCCTGATGACCTGATGACTTCTCGCAGGCTCTATCTACCTCTTGAAGGTTCCACAGCCTCCCAATGTGCCATTACTGGGAACACATCTTTAGCACATGGGTCTTTAGGGGACATTTAAAACCCAAACTATAGCAAATTATAAAACAGACAACAATTATTTAAATAAATTATATTTAAAATTTTGTGTATTTTCAAGCCATTGCTATGCAATGATAATGGAAGAAGAAATTTGTTTTTAGGGTAGAATTATATAAAACGTGTTGTAACGTCTTGATTTCTAAAATCATTGTGGGTCTTGGATGATGATCAGAAGATTTTCAGGAGTTCTCTGGTTTTCCAGTCTCACTGGCTCTTTCTTCCCCATTTTTCTCCAAAGAACATGAATTACCTTCTATGCCTGAGGTAAGAGTCAGTTGTTATGTGTCTGTTTAATATCATGATCTCTTCCTGCTTTGTATGGTGTCCAGACATTTGGTCCCTTTTAAGGTGAGGCAGTTTTGCAAAGAGGACGCTGTGGCTTGTGCCTCTGCGGGAGTTCCTCAACTACAGCTGGACAAGCCAAGAGCAAAAACGAAGGAAAGGCAGAATGGGTAGTCAGATAACTCTTTCTCAGTTTTCCTTTTGTGGGTTTCTGTGATGAAAAGCATGCCCAGGAACTGATTGTAAGGGGAACCGAGCTACCAAGGAGACACCAGAATGGTCTGTGTGGGTCTCCTATGCCAAAGTCAGGACCTCTTCAAAAAAAGTAGAATCATGAGAACTGAAATGAGAGCAGTTAGTAAACAAATCTGAGAATCTTGGATCCTCAAATTCTCTTGGAATTCTCAAATTCTCTTGGCCAATACAATCATCGGCACCTTCATTTTTCCCAGAGAACAACTTCACCTTCCTGGAGACCGTGTAATCATTTTACCTTGAGCAGCAACTTCATAATATCACTTTTTATTTCAAGACTCACCCTTACTATTCTTCATTAGCTCATGGCTGATAATCAGAGTCAGGTCTCAGTTAAGCTCTAACTGAAATTTATAAGCCTATTCCTGAAAGGAAAAATCCTTAGTCCAAAGGAATTCCAGGATTTGTCTAACATGTATCAGCAGGAACAGGGGGTAATAGTTAGAATGTGCTCCATGCCTCATATTTAATGCCACCAGAGGATAACCAATGCAGGTGGGGCAGTCCGACCTGTACTTAGAATGACTGTTATATTCTTTTCTTGGAACCAGTGCTTCAGTGGTTAGTAAATAGACACATGGAGACAGGTACGTAGGTTGCACATGTCTCGACTGCAGAAGCTGTCCTGCACCAGGACCATTCTAGCACAGTCCCTGACAAATGCAAATTCTTTAGCAGCAAAGACCAAGGTATAATGACTCAGAGAGTCCAGACAGCCACTTGGTGGTGGAACACATGACATCAAAATGCTTTCACCTTGTTAAGGAAGTCACTTAAGTCATTTATCTTTACTGGAATTGACCTACACTCCAGATAGGGGTTCTTCCCCCTTCCTAGAGAGCCTTCCCCAGGACTGCCATCTGCAAGTTCACAGAAAGTCCCATTCATTGGTGTGATTCCCACAAGGCTATACTTCTGATTAAAGAATCTCCTTTTCAGCAAAGAATGTATGACCATGGCTTATGATTGTGGCGTTGGCAGTTTTACTATGTTCCTTGTCACCTAGAAACCATCAGCCCGGTAGAACAGTGGGGTGGCCTTTGAAGACTCAAATACAGTACAGGTGCAGGTGCTTCTTCTGACAGGGCAGTGTTTGTAGACACGGCATGTACCTTGAAGTGATGGTACCTCATCTTATTTATTAATGTACATGGCTCTGGGAAACAAGGGGTGAAAGTGAGCGAGGCCACTTTGACTCTCAGATCCAGTGGTCCACTTGTGGAAATGGCCTTCATTCCCTTAATCTGAGGCTCTGCCAGGTTGTAGAACTTAATTCTACAGTGAGAGCAAACCTTTTTCCAGCAGATATGGTCCTAGTCCTACCAAACTTAGTGTGTGACTATGGGCTAATCACTTTGAGCTCATCGTAATCCCAAAACGCCAAAGGCCGAATGTTTTCCCTGATAAGTGGATGATGATGTATAATGGGGGTTGGGGGGTGGGGAGTGAGAGAAGAATGGAGGAACTTTAGATTATGTAGAAGGAAATGAGAGGGAGGGGGGTATGAAAAATGGTGGAGTGAGACAGACATCATTACTCTATGTACGTGTATGATTACATGAATGGTATGAATCTATGTCGTGCAGAACCATAGAAACGAAATGATGTACCCCATTTATGTACAACAAATCAAAATGCAGTCTGTAAAAAATAAAAATAAATAAATAAAAAAATTAAAAACAAAATAAGTTAGTGGTGCAATAGACTAGGAAGGGTATTATTGCGCTACTGTGGTAGCTTATCCCGCTAAGCTGAGGAGCAAGTCTGGAATCTGCAGAAATCTCTGGGGTTTCTCTCCATACTTTCTTGCCTGGTAAGGACTATTTACGAGTAAATACAATGAACTTACTGAACAGGGATAGAGCAATGAAGCATCTGGACACCTTAGGGATTAAGGTCTGGGTCACCCCACAAGCCAAACAACCCAGCCCAGCAGACCTGTTGACAAGGCTGAGGGGGATCTAGAGTGGACAGCTGAGGAGGGAGTGGATGAATGTCAGCTGTGCCCTCTAGACAAACTGGGGCAATGGGATTGTAGCTTGTTTTACGGGCTCTTGTTTTAGTCTTTCCGATCACAATGGTTTGCCTTCTTCAATATGCATTTTTAGACTAGTATATGTCTTCTCACAGAAGAAGTTAGATCTTCATAAAAAATGAAGTTATACTGTAGTCTTGGAGCTTCAACTGTTAGAGAGCAAATGGATCCGAGTGGTCCAAGAAGTTGTTGGCTCCCAAACAACCTTTCTTTGGAACTCAATATTTCTTTGGCTTTTTACAGTCCCCATTTGAATTTTCCAATTCCTCCCTGTGGTTTTGTTGCTCTCACTAGATCCTTGTAAATGTATCCCAGATGCTTCCAGCCAGCTCGTACTAAGGCTTCAAGCAGAGACAGAAGCTAAGTCACTGGTTAGCTCCCTCTGTGAATCAGTACTTTAATTCAACCCATTAACTCATAAATATGTAACCTTGCTCTTAAAGGAGACTTAGAAATAAAATAAGCACAATGGAAAAAGTATCATAGAACATACCAAATTGACTAGTGGTGAGTTATTAGTTATCTTACTAATTAATTGTTACACATCAGATGTTGAGTGTATAAAAACATACAAGGCACAGTTTCCCCATTCAAGAAAGCAAGTCTAGTAGAGGCGATTAACAAAAAAAAGAAAGAAAGAAAAAGAAAAAACAGCAATGTAAGTTAAAAAGATCCACAGTCTCTTACAGAGTTGGAAACAAAGTACTTTGGATTTTCTCAGGGTCTCAGGAAAGGCTACAGAGGAGAACCATTTAGAAAACTAGCAGCTGTAAATGTTTATTCAATTGTTGATTTGAGAGATGGCAAGGGACTCCTCGGACAGAAAGTTCCTCCTGGCTAACATGTTCCATTAGGGCATGGCGTTGTAGTTTACAGTGTTTGTTATAGGATCCTTCTGCTCCTCTAAATAAGAACACCTGTCTTCTTCATACTCCTGGAAAGACAGTTATTGAAATCTGAAGTAGATGTGCTGTCACACCAAGTTGGTGTCCCGTTGGGTGGTAATGCTGAGCCCACAGCTCTCTAGACAGCACTGTCCTTTGCACTAGTTGCACCTTCATAACATCAGCTCTGAATCACAATAAGCACCAATTGCTGGTAGCCATTTCAGACTATTTCAAGTCTCCTTGTGTGGGTACCAACACAAAGCTTTTATTCTCACAGCTTAGAGTTTATCTGACACTCAATAAATATACAATAAATGTAAGAGGAAGTTTGGTACCAAATATCTTTCAAAAAAGTTGAAAAACAACTTTGAATGCTGTTTTTAGGTAAATTCTTCTAGTTTCTATTTAAAAGTTGTCTTTTGCTGGGTGCAGTTGCGTATGCTTGTGATCCCAGCTATTCTGAAGGCTGAGGCAGGAGGATCACAAGTTCTGAGGCCAACCTCAGTAACGTAGTGAAACACTATCTCAAAATAAAAAATAAAAAGACTGAGTTATGGATCAGTGGTAAAGTGCCCCGGGTCCAATCCCTAGTACTGAAAATAAATAAATAAATAAATAAATGTTGACTGTTATTTTTCCCCCACCTCCTTCATCATTAAATATATTGGGTAACTAATTGTTACTGATATCAGTTCCTGCATGGTTCTGCCAGTTCTTAGGGAAAATGGAAGTATCTCACAACACTGGAAGAGGTAGTAATAAGAACAGATATAAACTTGTTCCTGGCTGCTTTAGGAAGTTTGTGGGTTACAGGAAAGTCACCAGAACTTTTGTGCCATATAGTATACTTTAAAATACACTTTTATACTGTATGGCAAAAGGGAGAATACCTGGGTGAGTGTAATATAATCAAACAAACACTACACTTTAAAGCAGAAAGTGCATGCCTGTAATCCCAGCAGCTCGGGCGACTGAGACAGGAGAATCGTGAGTTCAAAGCCAGCCTTAGCAATAGTGAGGCCCTAAGCAACTCAGTGAGATCCTGTCTCTCAATAAAAGTACAAAACAGGGGTGGGGATGTGGCTCAGTGGTCCAGTGCCCCTGAGTTCAATCTCTAGTACCAAAAAGAAAAAAACAAAAAAACAAAAAAAACCAACAAAAGAACAAAAAGTTTTCTCTGGATAGTATCAGAAGGAGAGACAAAAGGATTAAAACATGAGAAAAATTCGATGCACTACTACTGGCTTGAGAGCAGAGGGGAGTATTTGGTAAGGAATGTGAGTGGCTTCTTGAAGCTGAACAGCCCCAGCTGACAGCCTGCAAAAAAGTAGTGAAACGGTCCTACAATCACAAGGAATAGACTGTTGCTTAATAACAGGAATGATCTTGGGAGAAGTCTCTGAGTTCCAAAGGAAAATGTGCTGACTGTCGCCTTAATTTCAGTCATGGTGCAGAAGCCGGCCTACACATGAGATAACAAAAGGATATTGTGTTCAGTTGCTAAATTTGAGGTATTTTATAATATATTAACATTATTAATATATAAATAATTTAAATTGCAGAGTTATAAACAAGTTCCTTTGAAGATGAATTTTAAACTGTTAATTGCCACAATTAAATGAGAAACACTTATACAATGCCCAGCACATGATAAATGTTATTTTTTATCCTCAGCAAGATGAATTATGGAAATTCCCTCATAAAAGATAGAAACAACCTAAGATTTCTGTGATTGCAGGCTTTGAATCACAGGCATCTCTAGGCAAGGATGATGGAGGTCAGAAGAACATTTGGACACACATCAGGGATGTGCATCATGTTCCTGATATTCAGAAACTAGAACAGAACCTAAGAGACCACTGCTGGACCCAGTGACTCAAAGTGAAAAAAAAAAAAAAAAAAATTCATAAACTCCCACATGCCCTAGTCTAGTTGTGCTTGAGAAATCGACAGACTGTCGATGGTGCCAGCCTGCCTTTAGCTCTGATTAAGGATTGAGAAAATGTCCTCATATGTTTTAGAGTGGAGCTGGTGGGCTTGATTCCCAGAGAATCACAGATGATTCATAGTCCAGTACAGACCAGAGATTGTTAAGAATAATAGTTTTTATAATAATTATCATGCATTTTCTCTCCTCCAATTGTTTCTTGGAGGAGGAGTTGCAGCACAGTGGAAAAAGGAAGAGTTTTTCCATTAGCAATACCTGACTTTAATTATAGCATTGTCCTTGATTATGGGCCTTCAGCAAGCCCTCAGGAACCGTAGACGAAACCGGAAGAACAAATGAGGTGTCAAAACTCTGGCTGAGAGTTGTTGAGTATCCACTCAATTCAAATGTGCCTCAGTTTCCTCATATAAAAAATGGATATAATAATGGCTCCTAATGCCTTTTTTTTTTTTTTTTTTTTTTCTGAGAATGAAGCACATAGAGTACTTAGACCCTGGCCTGTAAACAAGAAATAGATGCAAGCCATTGTTCTTGGTAGTTCTGGTTTCTGGCCTTAAAAAATTGGTAGCTATTTTACATTTGTTGAACTCTTTTCCCAAGCTATTGTTAGCTTTAGGAAAAGAGTCTATAAAGAGAAGAACCATAGGCAAAGCCTATAGGTTAGTTTTGGGCAGAAGGTGAGTAAGAGAGAAAGAAAGAGAAGGTAGGTGAGAGCAAAAGCCACCATGCAAGAGACATACAAGCAAATTGATGTGAGGAGTGAATATAAACTCCATTTGAGGAAGTAAGCCCTTAAGAAACAAACTCAAAAGATGTGTATTTGCTTTATGAACAGTTGGGCAGAAAAGCCCTTGGCACAGGTAAGAGGGGAGGGGACAGTTGGGTGGAACTTGGGAGGGCTAAGAAGTTTTTATATTCTTGGGGAATAAAACATCACAAAGGGCTGGGGATATAGCTTAGTTGGTAGAGTGCTTGCCTTGCATTCACAAGGTTCTGGGTTCAATCCCCAGCAAACCCTCCTAAAATTGGAAATATCATCACTCCTCCCCCCAAATCTTTCAAAGACTTTCATATTCCTTGCCCTGTGGGAGAAGTCTTCCCCTTCATTTATTTATTCACTCACTCACCAAATCTTGATTGAGCACTGATATGCCCAGCGATTGGCCAAGGGAGTGGATTGTGGCTATGAACAAGACAGATGAAGTCTTCTGCCCTCCGGGAGTGCCTTGTTAAGTAACAAGAGGCACATGGGCGGATTCACCAGGTAGGAAAAGAGTTTTAGAGAAAAATAACTCTGCAGAGAGTTAAAGGAAGCTTAAGAAGAGACAATTCTCATCCACTCCTGTCCCCTCAATTTTAAATAGGATGGTTAGGTATGTCTCACAAAGAAGGGGCAATGGAAGCAAAGACTTGCAGGAGATGGGCTGGGCTGAGCCAGATGCATATCTGGGGATAGCACCTTCTAAGAATATGGGGCCTGGCTTAAAAGGCTCACATGTTTATTAAATACTTACTATGTGGCAGGCAGTGTCATTACTGCTGAGAACAACTAAGTGGATAGAATAGGTGGGGTCTCCCATTCCTAAAGAGCTGACTTTCCAGTGGAGGGGACAGAAATTGAAACAAAATCACCAACCTTATCATGAATTGTGATGAATGTGTAAAGGAAGAAGAGGGACTCTGAGAAAATGAAATTGAAATCACATGGGGTGGATTTGGCAGCCTGTAGACAGGCTTTGGAGCTTTGGGTACTTGGGGAAATGTCTGTGGTTCTTTCTTACAAGCGTCCTCAAGGCCTGACAAAGAGGTTTGGACAGAGTCTACAAACAACAAAGAGCTGCTTGACCAAAAGATGGAAATAACCCCAATGTACACCACCTGGTAAATACACAGATAAAATGCAATCCATCCATGCAATGGAATATTATTCAGTCATAAAAATAAAGTATGAATTCATTCTATGGCACAGATGAAACTTGAAAACATGATTAAGTGAAAGAAGATGCCAGCTATGAATGATTATGTAGTGTATCACTCCAGTCACATGAAATGTCCAAAATAGGCAAATTCATAGGCAGATTAGTGGTTAGCAGGGTCTGGATGCAGGGAAAAATGAACACAGGATTTCCATTTGGGATCAAGAAAAAGTTCTGGCACTTGAGTGTGGTGATAGTTGTGTAACACTGGGAATTTACTACTTATCACTGAACTACACACCAGAAAATGGTCAAAATCATAAATTTTATGTTATACATATTTTACCACAATAAAAAACATATTAAAGAAATGATGTCAAAAGCAGGTCTGTCTTAACTGGCTAATTCTCCAGCTTACCTGGCTTCTTACAGGTCAAGTCACACACTGTGGCAGCAGACAGACGCAGAGCAACCACTGGCCACCTTTCCTGCTGCAAACTACTTCCAATTTCTTATGCCTTTGAAGGTCCAGAAATGGCCAGGGTCCCCTCCTCTCTCATGAAAAACATATGTACAGACAAGACCGCATGGTCCTGGCGGTGCACCATAAATAGCAAAAGCCAGAGGAAATATATCATTTAGCTGCAGCTTACTCTTTGCCTCTGCTGTGGGTGCCCAGAGGCCAATCCCTGGCTGCACTGGTTTTGTTCTCATTGAACTAATTCCTTTTATGGAATGTGTGGTTCTAATTCTTAATTTGAAGGTCAACATCTTTCCTGCCTGGCATGGTAAATGTTTAACCAGTGTGACTAAACCGTTCCTGGTTTCCTACTTTTATTTTGCAGCATGTGTCACAAATGCAGGTGGGCAGGGGATCAAACCCCCAGGCTGAATGCTCTGATGTGGATGTCATGCTTGTGTCACAGCATCAAAGCCTGACACCTTCTGCCAAGGTGCTGGATCAGGGGACAGCAGCAGACGAACCCTTCAGAGACTGAACAGCCACATCTCCATAATCCGCATTCTAGAGTGTCAGTTCTAATTTTTGTGCACAGTATAGGACTTTGGAGAATGCCCAGGTTTGGGAGTCAGATAGGTGGTTTTTCATGTTGTTATTGCTTTTTGATACTGGCCCTCATGGATGTTAAGTATGTGTTCTGCCACTGAGTTAGAGCTCCAGCCCAAGTGTTTTTAAATCCAAGTTCATTCATTCACTATTCATTGGACAATGGGCCACAAACTAAATTTCACTGAACTACAGTCTTCTCATTTTGAAAACAAGAAGGTTGTTGCATTAGTTTGTTTTTGTTTGTGGGGTTAGGGATCAAACCCAGGGCCTTAAGCATGCTAGGCAAGCACTCTACCGCTGATGTACTCCCTCATCCCTAATAGGACGTTTTCTATTGTTATAACAAAACACCTAAGGATGGATAATGTATTTTTTAAAGAGAGATTTATTTAGCTTATGGTTTTCGAGGCATTCAAGGGCATGATGCAGGCATCAGCTTGGCTACGCTGAAGACCTCATGGTGAGTGGCATTAAGACGGAAGGACCTTTGCAGGAAGAAGAGATCACATGGTAAGACAGGAAGCCAGAGTGTGGAGGGGTCAGTCTTGCTCTTTTATAAACACTTTTGTGGGGACTAACCGAAGCCCCTTAAGGACTGCTTAATCCCTTCCAAGGAAGATGCCTCTGCTGACCCAATCATCTTGCACTAAGCTTCACCTCTTAAAGGACCCAGCACCCCTCAGCATTGCCACACTGAGGGCCAAGCCTCCAACACCTGAAGGGTTGGGAGACAAATCACTTCCAAACCATACTAGTCATTAAAATAAGCAAAAAAGTGGCCACTGACTCATGATAAGAATTCAATCAAACAGTAAGCATAATAACTTAAGGAAATGCTCAATAAAAAGAAATTAATAAGATCTATACAGGAATTGCTATTTAAAGAGGAAAGTGAGCAGATGTTTGAAGTAGTGATTCAATAATGTAGGGAAGATGAGGAACTGCACTAGCCAAACTCTCTGGACTCCACTTTGTTTTCATGTTGATCACAGGCGGCATGGGAAAGGTGTTTAGAGAAAGAGTCCTCCTGACTCATTTTCCTTCTAATAAAAAAGACCTCTTTTCGATAAAGTCCTCAAAGAAACTGCAATGTGTCTAGGATCCCTACTTAGGAGGCTCACTCATGACCTGAAAGCTACATCCTGACTCTGCAACCTTTTGACTTTGGGATTTATATATTTTCCCTGCAGGCCATGAATGAACTTCCTCGGCTCAGGATCTTCGAGGACTTGACTAATTCCTTTTATGGGATATGTGGTTTAAAGTCACAAAAAGATTTGGATGAATTCTGATTATTAGTATTGTAAAATTTATAGAGTTGGGAAATATCTTTTTGTTCAATCCTTTGATTTCAAATGTAGAATGAAAAAAAATCTTTATTTCTGTTATAAAAGTAATGCATGCTTATTTATAAAAATCAAACAAGAAAAATAAGACTAATGAAAAAACTCGAAATCACAAGGAATTCTACTATCAGAAAAACAAGTGTAGTTTTGTGAGGATTCTTTGAAATGGCATTTCATGTCTATGAAATTTAAATAAAAATAAGAGGCATTGAATGAAATAAGACAACAATCTTGTTTTTAAAAGTGTATTAATTGGAGGATAGCCTTCCCCCATCTCAAGTGGACCTTTAGACAGTTCAGGACCTTTCTAATAGAAAGTACCATGGATTTAAGATTTAAATTAATGTTCATCTGTGCCCCAACTTTGAGATTCGCTGCTCCAGGGGGAGAACTGTGAACTCTGCAGAGGGTGCCTAGTTCCCAGGACCTCTTCATCAGGCTCCAGCCCCTCAGAATCTTTTCTTTCTTTCTCTCTCTCTCTCTCTCTCTCTCTCTTTCTTTCTTTCTTTCTTTCTTTCTTTCACCTGGGATTGAACCCAGGGGTACTTAATCACTGAGCCACATTCCCAACCCTTTTTTATATTTCATTTAGAGACAGGGTCTCCCTGAGTGGCTTAGGGCCTCAAGCTGTTGAGGCTGGCTTTGAACTGGAGTTCCTCCTGCCTCAGCCTCCTGAGCTGCTGGGATTACAGGCAAATCTTAATGTCCACAGTGAAACCTGAAAGCTACAGTCTCTGTCCTTCCAGGCAACTACTGCTTAGAGTCTAACATGATCTTCACACAGGTATCCTCCCACATTTATGCCCTGATCTGATCCACAGGAAACAGTCGCACATTTTTGCTTGAACAGTTCAAGGAATGCAGGCCAACCTTATCACGGCAGCAGCTCCTCGTCCTCTAGATTCCCAGGGAGAAGAAAGACATCAGCCTACTAAGTCTTCCTAATTGCCACATTGATATTCCAAGTCTTGGGAGCAGACACACTGAAGGAAGACACTTTTTCCTTAGAAGAGGTGAAGGGAAAATCCCTCTTCCTCCTTGGGGATAAAAAGAAGCAGGGGATTCTCATAGTACTACTTGTTCATTTATCTGGAGCCGCATAACAAAGCAATATGAAGCCCAGTAGGTTAAAACCACCATTTATTAAATCTTATGATTTGGGAATATTGACTGGGCTTAACTGGTCTTTCCTCACTTATAGTCTCTTATGCAATATCCATCAAACGGTTGTTGGAACTGGATTCATAGGAAGTGTCTGTTGTCTTTAGACATTTCTTGAAGTTTCTGAAGGCAAGGCCCCTTTCCACATTGCTTTCCATTTTGCTAGCTTAGCCTTCTGTATTATGTGATAGCCTCAGGGCAGTTAGATTTCTTACATGGAAGCTGGCTTCTGCCAGACTGGTTTGAGATAATCAAGGATGTGTCTTGTTAAAAGAGGTTTTATGTTTTATTTTGGATAAGCCAATACCAGCACATGGTCAATTTAAAAAATTCCTTGTGTACTTGAGAAGACCATATCATCTGTTAAGACCATATCATCAGCTGTTAAGATGCCAAGTACTGTAAATTTGATAATTATATCATATATTCATATTTTCTGTAGCCTTACTGAGTTTTTGCCTTTGTTCTACTACTGAGAGGTATACTAAAATCTATACAATTGTGGATTTGTCTATTTCTGCTTTCATTCAGTCATGTTTTGCTTTATATATTTTGAATCTGTGTTATTATATACTTATAAATTTAGGATTTTTATATTTTTCTGTGATCTGGTTCTTTGGTCATTATAAAAGTCTCTCTTTAGCTCTAATAATTATTATCATCTGAAAGTTTGATGTAAGTATGGCTGCTTTTTTGTTAGTTATTTTTTACATGATTTTTTCCCCATTCTTTCCTTTCCATTCTTTTTATGTATTCAATTCAAACAGTGTCTCTAGGAGATAGTGTACAGGAGGGCAATTTTTTAAGTTCCATCAAACAATATCTGCCTTCTTACTTTTTGTCCATTTACATTTAATATAATATTAATTAATGCAATACTAATACAGTTGGGTTGCATTTACTAGCTTGTTATTTATTTTAATTTTGGTTCATCTTTTCCATGCTCTTTCATTTTTCCTTCTTTTCTTCTTTTGAAAAACTCATATTTGAATGATTCAATACTTGCTTTTCTATTCATTTTTACTTAAGTATATGCATATTAGTCTTTTGGTGGTTACCCTAGAGATTGAAACCTTATTTTTGAGTCCTTATAGTACCATTAAATTAGAAATGTTAGCACTCTGAAGGCAGAGCAGCTATCTTAAAACCATGTGACTTCATTTACCCCTTCCCACTCAGGTTCCTACTATTTTCATGAAATTTACTGCTATTTGTGTTATAAATTCCATAGAATATAGTTATTTCAAAGAGTCCATATTATTTTATGTGTAACTACATGTTTACCCTTACTACATATCCTTACGCTTCAACTACATATTTAATGCTCCACTTTCTTTTTGGCGTTTCATTCTTCCATGTGCATTTTTTTTTTTCTGGGTAATTTCTTTTACATCTTTAATTGAAGGTCTGGTCTGTATTTTCTTTGTCTGAATTATTCCTACATGGGCATCATTTTTGGAGAATATGTTTACTAAGTACAAATGAAGAGATTGCTAGACTTTTAGTATCTTGAAAACATCATCTACTTCTTCTGGTTTCCTTAACAGTTAAAGAACAGGGTGCTGTCTGTTTTTCATTATTCCTTTGTAGGCATGTGTTCTTTTTCTAGGCTGTTTCTAGGTCTATCTCTCTTTTCCCTCTCCCTCCTTCTCTCCCTCTCTCCCCTTTTCTACACACACACACACACACACACACACACACACACACACACTACATTCACACACACTTTGGTTTAAGGAATTGGATTCAAAAAGTTTTTAAACCGCATGCAGTTGAATTGAAGAGTCAATTGAGATTGTTCAATTGAAGGCTATCTCTGGTATGTCTTTGAAATTTTTCTTCAAGTGGCTCTTCAAATATTTATTTTGTATTTTTTTCTTTATGCTTCCCTTTTGACACTCCAAAGGTAGAAATGAGGAATGTGTTCTCCATGTCCCACATTTCCATCACTCCCCTTATGCTCTGTTTATTCTATATTTCTTTTTTCTTTCCTGGCTTCAATTTGCTGGATAGGATAATTGCTGATCACCTTAATCCACCCGTGTGCTCAAATGCGTTCAGACTGTAGTGCAGTTAATGAAATGACCTTCTACTTTGATTTTAGCCCATTTCCCTAGATGCTACCCCCCTGAATTTTGATTGAGAAGCCAGTTAGTATTTGTCAGTTCAGATATGAAACACTGCAGGAGATTTAAGCCTGTTCTTTGAACGTTTTAATATTAGATTATTAGCCTCCCTCCCTTGAAGCTGCAAAAGCTGATAATTATCTTGAGGGAAAATTGTGGGCTTTAAGCATCTCTTCATCCTCTGGCAAGATTCTGTTTTCTAAGACTAAAAGTTTATAGGGGATTTTATTTTACCCTTTAGAATTTATCAACCTTATCTTTCATGTGCAACAAATATTCTGTGGGCAAAACATATGGATTATCATGTGTCTTCCTGCTTCAAAACTGTCATGTCTTCCATTTGCAACCACCAAAACCTCACTGCTTTCTCTTTATCCCAAGAGATCGTTCACATGGGTCACACCTTGAAGAAGGATAATGTCAGGAATACTCAGATCACTTTAGAAAGATTCTGGATCTCTGGAATCCCAATTTCTTTAATTTTGTTGCTTAAAATGCTTTCAAAGACTTTAACAATATAAATTTCATGATATTTGTAACATGTTTGGGTTGTCCAAGTGGAAATATTGGCCTGCTCTGACTTTATAATCTTACTTAGAATAAGTTCCTGTTATAATATTCTTATAGAATTTTTAAAATATACTTCTTCTTTGGCCAAGATTGTTATTTTTCATTTGGTTGTTTAAATTGATATGAATTGATGTGAATGGATATTTATAATATCCTTTCATGCAATTGTCCAATTAACAAATAGTATATTCTATTTTTATCACTCTGCTAGGTGCTAGGGATATAGTAGTAAAACAAGCTGTGGAAAATTTCTTTTTTTGTGGTGCCATTTTGATGAAGAAACAGATATTCATATGTTGAAGTCTAAATCTCCATTATTTATGTTTCATAGAGTCAATGTTTTTATTTTCCACATATTAACTAAGTTCTTTGGTCACTATTTTTTCTGGTATCTCCAATTCTTTCTTATACTAACCTCCTTTTTTCCTGGAGCACAACTTCAATAGGTCCTTTGTTGAGAGTATCTTGGTGATAAATTAATTCAGTTTTATCTAAAACCAATTTGCCCACTGATCTTGAGAAATGGTTCCACTGGGTATGCAACTCTAAGATTTTAGCTATTTTTTTCTTGGCATCCTAGATCTATATGTTTTCCCACTCCACTGTGTTTTAGTTACTGCCATGGCTGTTGAGAAGCCAGGTATCATTTCTTATTTTTGTTTTCTTATTCACCTGCTTCTCTTCACCTGCTTATAAGATTTGTGTTTATCCTTGGTTTTCTTTTAAATTACCAAGGTATGTACAGATAGAGATTTGTTTTATTTACTCAGCTTAATTCATGATATTTCTGTCATCAAGGCTGAAAAAAATCTTCATGACTATTTATTCAAATATTCTATCTTCTTCATTGTTCAAAGTCATCTTTTGATGAAACTGTAATCAGAAATAACTTACACATCTTTGTTTTATTCTATGGATTGCATAAACTTTTATATTGTCCATATCTTCCTAAGTATTACAGTGTCAGAAATTTCATTAGACACTTGTACAAGTCATTTGGTCACCTTTCAACTATCTTATCTGATAACTAAGTTTTTAATTTTGAATATTATATATTCAATATTTAGAATTTCTTTTTTATTCTTCTTCAAATTTTCCAATTTGTTTTAAATAATTACTTGAACCTAACTTGAGGTCTTTTGTTTCTTTAAATATTATGAAAATACTATAAGCTCATATAAGCACATTGAAAATACATATAAGATCTTCAGTGCAGTTTTGCTGTAGGTATTTTCTGTTGGCTGTCACGGTGGTTTCATTTCGGGATTTGTGTGCTCTTTGTGAATTTTTATTGTGAACTCACATTTGCTAGGGTTTTATCATTGGGATTTCTGTGAAACCTGAATTAATGGTGGCTTTTGCAAGAAAAGAATTATGTTTGCTATACAATAAGCAGGATAATATCAAACCAAAAAGCTTCTTCACGGCAAAGGCTACAATCAAGAGCATGAAGGAAGAGCCTACAGAATGGGAGAAAATCTTTGCCGTCTGCATCTCAGATACAGCATTAATCTCCAGGATATGTAAAGAACTCAAAAAACTGAACAACAAAGGAACAAAGAACAAATAACCCAATCAATAAATGGGCAAACTGAAAAGACACTTCACAGAAGAAGAAATAGGCATGGTCAAAAATATATGAAAAAATGTTCAACATCTCTAGCAATTAGAGAAATGCAAATTAAAGCTACACTGAGACTTCATCTCACTCCAGTCAGAATGGCAATTATCAAGAATACGAGTAACAATAAGTGTTGACGAGGATGTGGGGAAAAAGGTACATTCATACATTGCTGGTAGGACTGCAAATTGGTGCAGTATGGAGCTTCCTCAGAAAACTAGTAATGGAGCCACCATTTGACCCAGTAACCCACTCCTGGGTATATATCCAAAGGATTTAAAATCAACATACTACAGTGGTGTGGCCACATCGATGTTTATAACAGCACAACTCACAATAGCTAAGCTTTGGAACCAACCTAGATACCCTTCAACAGATAAATGGACAAAGAAAACGTGATATAAATACACAATGGAATATTACTCAACCAAAAAGAGGAGTAAAATTATGGCATTTGCAGGTAAATAGATGGAACTGGAGACTATTGTGCTAAATGGAATGAGCCAATCCCCACAAACCAAGGTCAAATGTTCTCTCTGATGCGTGGACACTGACACCTAATAAATGGGGAACCGGGAGGGAAGAGTAGAATTTCACTGGATTAGACAAAGGGAATGAAGGGAAGAGAGAGGGGTGGGAATAGGGAAGACAGTAGAACGAATCAGTCATAACTTTCCTATGTTCATGAATGAACACACGACCAGTGAAATACATCATGTACAACCACAAGAATGGGATCCTAATTAGAACAAGTTATACTCCATGTATGTATAATGTCAAAATATACTCTACAGTTGTATACCTAAAAAGAACAAATGAAAAAAAAATTGTTACTGCAAAAAAAAAAAAAAATTAAAAAATAAAACAAAAATAAAGAATTGTGCTTGTTTATTTTAAATGCCTGAAAATGTTCTTAACTCAGAATGGTGTTAATATCTTAGGTTTAAGCTTTACTAGCAACATGCTGTTGATACTGGTGATAATTCACATGGGAAATTTTGTCTCCCTCCATTTTTGTCCACAGTTGAAAGTTAATTTCCTAGTGGGCTTCTTCCTCCTTTCCTTCCTTTCTTCCTATCTTTCCTTCTTCTCCTCCTACTTCTTTGTTGACACTGCCACTATTGATATAGTGATTTGGGAATCTTAGCTACTTGTGGGGGTTTCTTTTTCTACTTTATACCTTGCACTGGATCTGGGTCTTGTGATCTCACTCTGGGTAGATTGTAAATTGTAATAAATATTTGCATTTATAAAAATGCCAACGGCAGCTGTCTTTTATAATGTTTTCCTGTCTGAATTAGCATTTGTGCTTAATTTCTCATCAAGAATTTTACTTATATGCTATAACTCAGCTCTATATTTATAATCATACTTTCAAAAGTTTTATTCATTATTTCTAAATGTTTTACAGTGAGAGAATTGGTAAAAATTTTCAGTACACCATATTTACAGAACAAAATCAGATTTTTCTCCCTCTTGAATCTACCTTAAAACCCATATGTGTCCCTAGGATATAGTCAAATTCATCCAGAACTTTGTAAATTATGATGATAGAGTTTAACAAATAGTAATTAATTTCCCCTGTAACTTTAAGATATTTGCCTTTATATTATACCTAATTTTATATGCTGTTTTCTTTTTTAGACAAATTAATGGCTAATTTATTTCTTCAAAAGAATTCTTGACTTTGTTCAACAATTACACCATTTAATTTGTTTGGTATGTCTTAAATATATATAATACATTTTAATCTACTTAAATTCTTTGAATTTTCTTGGCACATCCCTGTTTGTAAAGTTAAATAGACATTAATATCAGTGTTTTCACTTTATAATTTTTCAGATACTTGCAGGTATTTTCTAAATATCTATCTTTTGACATACAAGAGGCCATGTCTGCTTTGTTATTAGTTTTAATCATTGTTGTATTTTGTCTGAAAATGTAATATGTGGTAATGTTACTTTCTGAGATTCATGGAGGTTTTTTAAAATTTTCTAATACATAATGTGATTACTGTTAAAATAGGGAGAGGGTGGGAATAGGAAAGGCAGTAGAATGAGTCCTTGAAAAGGAAGTGGATTTCATGCTTACAGAAGATAGTCAGTCAACTCTATTTTAATTTTTATGTCTAGATATTTCTCCAGGTTTAGTTATATCTACCCTTTATGCCAAATTATTGCATCATTTGATATCTCTGTACCAAAAAGTATAAGATTACTCAACCTACATTTTTATTAGTTTTGCTTCATATACTTTGATTATATTTATTTGCATAAAAACTTATTGGGGAAAATAGGTTATTGGGTTTCTAGTCTCATTGTATGTTATATGTTCAGTAAACCTCCTTGTTTAAAATATTTTACCTTGATTTCAAGTCTGTCTGATAATAATAATAAGTGATGAAAATGTGTTATCTAATTTTTCATTAATCTGACTTTTTTCCTGCCCTTCAAAATGTTCTGAGATGTTTTCTTTTAGGCATGTAAGTTTCATTTTCATTTACTGTAAGCATTTAAAATAAAATGTAATGTTTTATCTCATTTAATTATCAATTATTGTTTTCCCCAAATGATTTTGATGTTACAACTGTCATTTACACTTTTATTATTTTTTACATGCCCTTAGTTTTTCCTTATGTTTAAAAATTTAGTTGTCATTCAAGAGCTTGACTTTGTTCTTCCTATCTCATGATTAGAAAGGCATAGTTTACTTTTAGATTCATTCATGGCTATATTTATAATTTTAAGTAAGGTGCTCACACGTATACTCATGATTAGCTGCTTCTGCTACAGAATGCTCCCATGAAAAATGAGGACTATCTTGTATTTTAATTTTCATCCATTTCCACTCTACTTTTTTGTTTTTGGAACTATTTTGCTTATTTGATACTAATTTATTATTATTTTTACATTAATGAGTTTATAAAAATTTTTATTTCCAAGAGACTGATTATAGCTATGATTACTGAAACTTAATGTAGGTTGTGTGTGCTGGTATTCACTGACAGTTTTTCAAATCAAATTTCCCCACTTTTGACTATTAA
This sequence comes from Sciurus vulgaris, assembly GCF_902686455.1. NCBI lineage: Eukaryota > Metazoa > Chordata > Mammalia > Rodentia > Sciuridae > Sciurus > Sciurus vulgaris. The sequence goes on from NC_136461.1 coordinate 48,684,006, forward strand.
TTTTTGTCTTTTTCCTTTAGATGAAGTGTATCTTCAAGTAGGGTTTTAAGGAACAATCTATCTCCATAGGTATTATTAATTAGTATGCTAAATTTCAGTTGAATATGGCCAAAATAACAAAAGAAAAGCAACTCTAAGATAGCTTAATAATTTTCTAAACGTTTTAGCAAACTGATGAGATGGTGTAATAAGACAGACTAGCGTGTTGTAAGGATCTCCTTTAGTATTGTTTTGCATGTATCATCTCATTTAAGCCTCACAGAAGCCCCTATGATGGGATTTATTTATTGCAAAGACTGGAAACTGCAGCTCAAAGCAGAAAAGTAGTTCAGAGTGCCAGATCTGGGAGTTGAAGTCAGTACTGTTTGCTTCTCCTGTAATTGACACTGTCACATACTGCCCCTGAGGACATAAGTGATTTTATAGTCACAGAGCTGAGCAATTAATGACATTTTCCTGGGACTGGAAGATGGAAACTCTGGGGAGCATCAAGCAGCAGGTGAGATTTGAGAAGAATCATGAATAATTAGAAGATTTCCAATTGATCAGGGAAGGAAGAAGCATTCTAGAATAAGAAAACACAAGAAAAATGTGTGTGAGTTTTTGTTCCTTAAAGGAACAGATCCAAAGGTTCTGTTCTTTCATTTCTAGATGCAAATGAGGAGCTTAGTAAAGACTTATTGTTCTATATGGTGGACATGCTCTTCGCCTGTTAAACATCGTCCTCCCTTTTCTTTTGAGTAACAAAACTGTAGTTTTGTTAGAAGCAGCAAAGAGCCTGTGTTTATCAACCAACACTGCAGTGTGGAGTTATAAATATAAATCATTGGGGGATTTCTGAAAAACTCTGCAAGAGATTGATAGGTAGTTATCTGTCCTGTTCTTACGGGTCATGTTCTGGTTCTTGCTTAGAATCATCTATGTCATGGACCACGGGTCAGACTTGAAGATGGAAACCATATAACAGAGACAGTAAAACTGAAGGGCAGAGGAGCCCAAGACTTCAATTTCAGGGTGAGGTCACCATACCTACCCATCCTGAATGCCCATTTAAAAATGTATTTTACGGGAAAAATAAATTTCTTTCTTCTTTAGACCACTATTTCTTTTTTTCATGTACAAGCATTTATTACACTACATATTGTGATAGTGTTCTGGAAGGAATATAAAATAAATGCAGCTATATGAGAACATTACAAAACAACATTCTGAGAACCAAATAATTTTCCACAAATTAATCTAAGAGTGCAGAATCACTGCAGAGTCAAGATTCAATCAGAATCTTATCTGAGGAATGTCATTGCTGTACTGGTCTTTGAAGTAGCTGGTGGGATGCAGGACTGCAGAGAAGATAGGCTTTCAGGCTGAAGAAAGCTTGATGGTGGTACCTAGGGTTACAGTTGGGACCGATTCATTTAGGAAGATGTCATCACTTTCTTTGCCACAGAAATATTTTACGAGAAAAATAAAATATAGATTCTAAAATTAATTTATATTTTGTCCCATAAGTAGCTTATTAGTGCAACCCACTGCCGAAGTTCAAATGTGAGCTATTCAGTTACAACAAAGCTTGTGCTTTCTTCTCTCTCTCTCTTTTTTTTTTATTGTAAACAAATGGGATACATGTTGTTTCTCTGTTTGTACATGGAGTAAAGGCGTACCATTTATGTAATCATAAATTTACATAGGGTAATGTTGTTTGATTCATTCTGTTATTTTTTTCCCTTCCCCCAACCCCTCTCATCCCTCCTTAGGCCACTGTTATTTTTATTCTCTGCTACTAGTCGTCATGTGCAATTCCTAACCGATACAGTCCATTTAGCACCCACTCCAGGAATCTGCACGCAGGTGACTGAAGGCAACTTAGAAGTACTTATGGCTAAAAGTTACTATTTGGAAAATGCTCAAATATACTAACAGGTTTTCCCTACTTGGACCCCACTTCCAAGGTGGATCACAAAGATAGTCTTTTTTGTTGTTGTTGTTTGCTCTAATTAGTTATACATGACAAAGATAGTCTTAGCTCCAACCATGTTACCTGGAAGAATTCCAGAAGTCTTTCAGGAAGAGAAAGTGGTTGCTGTTGCTGCTGATACTGCTATAGTTTAGTGGAAGCTGAAAGGCTGGAATGATGACCTTTCAAGAAGAACAAATGTTATTAAATAATGGACTTTTGTCCCACCTCCTGCTACAGTCAAGAGCAAAAGGATGAAAAGGGAATCCTATTCTTCGGTTAATAACTCTTCAGTCAGTCTTGTGCTGACAAAGCAGAAAGCCACTGTGAAATTAGCACTTTTGCCTGCAAATTAGCCCCTTGCAAAGCCATAAAAAGAGAAAAGGAATTAAGAAGAATTCTATTAATGGACTCAAGGATGGGAAAACCAAGAGTGATAGTGCATAAATGCCCAGAAAACTGATACTTATCTTAAGGAAGATACTACCTAGATTTTAAAGAGCTACTTATGACTGTGTATAAAGAAAGCATCAATTTATGGCCCTTGTCATCAGTGGATTTTTTAAATGGCTCCATGGAGCAAATCTATCAGAGCTGGGAAGAGCACAAGGTTTAGGTTGATGCTAATAAATTCTACCTTATCCTTCCCTATCAGAGAAATTTCTATTCCACTTTAGAAAGGCCATGCAGTCAGTGGAAAGAAGCTCAGCTTTAGTAGTGGATGAAGTTAGATTTGAAGCCTGGCTCTGCTCCTTCACCGGCCTTGGGGAATTCTTGTCACTATTCTGGGTCTCTATTTTGTCTTCTATCAATACAGAGGGTAATTGTGCTTTCTTGTGTTAATAACATTAAATTTTAGTAACATGCAAAGAACTTGGTCCCTGGTAGGTTCACAGCAAATATTAGTCCCTTTTTTCTCCCTTCCTCATCAGAAGACTGGGAACACCAGTTCTCCTTGCCAACTTATGCAAAATGTAAATTTAACTCTGTGAAATTCTCCCTGTAGGATCAATCTTTACAGAGGAGGTGAACCCATTTTCATAATTTATGACTGCTCTCCACAAGAGGCTCCTATTTGCCATTTTATGAAAATGATAAATCAATGTTCAGGAGTAGGGGATAATCAGAAAAAAAGCTGAGACTGTTTTAACAATAGAAAGGCAGGCATTCTTCATTTCCACAAATACCTACACAGGGAGAGGAACTTTAAATTTGTGAAATTTGCCTTACACGGGGCTATGGTAGTTTCCACAGTCATGGTCATGCAATACTTCTTAACTTCCAAGAGAAAGTGAAGAGTTTGGGGCTATTTTGGAGGACTTGGTGAATTTCAGCCACTCCTACTTCCTCAGTTCAAGTGAGAATTTTATGTCTGAAACATACATCTTCCCCACAAGGACTAAAAATTGGCAAGACACAGACAATGAACATTGAGGACAAATATTATTTGAAAGTGAATAACTTACAAAGACAGACCTGAACAGCATTTAAAAAGAATTCTTTTTCTAACCGATGGCTATAACTTGCAAGATTAGATACATTTACAAAAATCTAAGTATCCTAGAAACACTCGCCAGCATTACCTCCAAATGAGGTAATGTAGCCCTAGAATCATTTCGCTTCAAACTTTTCAGCTCTTAAGACCACGGAATCTTGTTTAGCTGGAACCTTTAGAAATGATTTAAATTCCTTAATAGCATCAAGAGTGGTCTTTCCACTCCAGCCAAAGAGAAGAGCATTCTTCGTACGGCTGTTTAGCTTCAGTTCGACATGTAGGATTGAAATCCTCTGATGTGTTGGCAATTCTGCAGAGGACCTGCATCAATTTTCCAGAGGTGTCATAGCAGCCTCACAAACCAGGTGGCTTAGAACCATGGAAATGCATTGTTTCACAGCTCTGGAGACTGGGAGCATGAACTCCAGGTGTCTGTGATGATGCAATACCTCTGGAACCTGGAGGTGAGGATGCTTCCCGTATCTTCTAGCTTCCATTGTTTGCTGGCCACCCATGGCATTCCTTGGCTTATAGCTATATCTCTCCGAGCTCTGCTTCCCCGTCATGTGGCCGTATTCTTTTGTCTCTCTCTTCTTCTTAGAAGGACACAAGTATCAGTGGATGAAGGGCTCCAGTTTAATTCCATCTTAACTAATTACATTGATCTTAGTCCCTAAAGCATTTATGCCTTACGAATGGTTAAAACTTCAACACATCTTTTTGGAGAACAAAATTAATCTTATGAGAGAATATAAAGATGATTAAGAATTGGTCACCACTTTGAAGAGCTCCTAATCTCATGGTTTCCCATAGCAGGCTTAGAAGTTAGAGAAACTTGGCTTGCAAACTCAGCCAAACCTACCTAGTGGCCAAGTTACTTAAGGCACCAGTTTCATTTTCTGAAAAATTAGACTAAAATTTGAAAATAAGTGAATAAATCAATGACTAGCGAGTTTATACCAAGATGATTATGGGTGGGCCCCATCCTGTGGGCCCTGAACAAATGTTATTTTTTCCTTTCCTAAAGCTAGTTTATTCATTCATATTTTTGTTCTTTCAGTAAAGATTTTTTGGCATCTAATATATGCCAACCACCAAGCTGTCATTAATATATTAGAGAACAAGACAGGCATGATCCTTTCATTTATAGAAACTACCATCGAACTCTATCCTGGATTTTAACTAAAGAGTTAATTTAAAAAAATGCCAAAAATCCTCCAAGATGAGAAAATGTCTGCCTAGTCCACTTTTGGCTACTGAAGAGTGATAAAGGCAAGTTACTGGTTTATGATACAGCAGATCCTGTGCCAGATGAGTTATACATCATCTTACTGTATCCTAAGGCAACCTGCAGAATCAGGTGCTCCATTGAGTAAATCAGCTCAGGAAAGTGAAGGACTCTGCCCACAAGTATTCAACTAGTAATTCCTTCTGCTATACCTAGGGGTCTACGTGCTGCTGGTCAGGAATTCAGTTATGGAAATGCAACTTACACGGGACACAGAGATGAATGAGAAGGACAGCAGCCCGGCCTCCTTTGACGAAGAAGCTAAACATGTGCATTGAATGATAGTTAATTTTAAAGCAATGTTCAGGCCGATTTCTACTCAGTTCTGATTGCTTTTTTTTCCATACACATATGAAACCATACACATTTGTGCCAAAATCTGCTTACTTTGTTCTGAATGGATTTGGGAAGATCCAGCAGCACTTTTTTCCCATGGTCCTTTGAAAGCAAGAAGAGCAAAAGACGCGGCCAATAGGCACACATGAGGTCTATTGCAAGGTTTTGGTTCCCTTAATTCTGTGTTTTAAGAAATGAGACACCTGTGCATTAGCTGAAAGTGATCCCTGCAGCTTTACAGTCTCCCCTGCTGAGAACCACAGTCTTCTGCAGGCCCCGCTTCACTACCCAAGGGCTCATAAACACCAGGGCCAGGTAGACAAGCTCTCCATGTGTTTGTCTTCTCACAGAAATCCTAGGAGATGAGCAGCTTGAAAGACCATAGAAGACGTGGATTTGGTGTCTGTTTCTGTGTTCTTTTCCTTCCTTTTATTGTCTGTGTGGATCATATATTCTCCTGGACACTAGGATGAATCCTAAAAGCCTTTCAGAATAATATATTTCCTCTTATTCTTTAGGGTAGTCTACTTTCAAGGCTTTTATGGGCATTTTAGCCTGAATTTGCTGAGGTTTAATATGTAAGTTATACTTGTTTCATTTGCCCGCATATGATTGTGAGTTGAAGTTTATTCGATATACAAAAAGATGACTTTCAACTGGCATTGTTGTCACTGAAGTTCTTTGCTGCAGGAGCCTCCTAAAGCACTGTTCTCACCAGGGACTGATTTTGTCACCCCCAGAGCAATGTTTAATGATGTCTTGGAGATTTGGGTTGTCATAACTGGTGTATGTGCAGCAGCTACAACTGGCATCTATTGTATTGCGGGTGGGGTTACGGCTACATAACCTATAATCACAGGTCACTATCCCACAGAAAGAATTATCTGGCCCAAATATTAATGACACTAGCTTGAAAAACCCTGATCTTGAGGAATATCTTTCTCCCACAGCCCTTGGGCATCACCCTGGAAACTACTTGATCTGCATTCCAGACTTCAGACCAACTGCTTATTAATTACTTTAGCATGGCCAAACAGCTCAATGCCTTTGAGCATCTTGTATGTAAAATAAAGGAAATAGTTTGGGAGAAGAAATTGGAACACATTGAGCCACTAATGGTATTTTTAAGGCCAAAGGAAAAGTTAGAATTGTTTAATATTGAAAGATGTTTAAGAGTTATTTATAATTGTGACTATTTTTAAACAGCTGAAGTCCTGTTTAAAGGACACTTAATTCTTTTAATGGAACATTATAAGAATAATACAAAAACAATTCTCAACATAGAAAATGCCTTTATTATAATATTAAGACAAAGATTGCCAGGCATGGTGGTGCATGCCTGTAATCCTAGTGGCTTGGGAAGCTGAAGCAGGAGGATCACAAGTTCAATGTTAGCCTTAGCAACTTTTTAAAGCCCTAAGCAACTTAGTGAGATCCTGTCTCAAAATAAAAAATAAAAAGTGTTGGGGATGCACCTTAGAGATAAAGCATTCCAGGGTTCAATTCTTGGTACACACACACACACACACACACACACACACACACACACACACAAAATACTGAGATTCATATTTGTATGTGGAGCAGAGCAGAGGGAACTCTGTCTCTCTTCTGGAGCTCCCTTTACCCATGTATCTTTTATTTTTATTTTTATTCTTATTTTTGCAGACTGCATTTTGCTTCAATGTACACAAACGGGGCATATGTTTTCATTTCTATGGTTGTGCATGATGTAGATTCATACAGTTCATGTAATCATACATGTATGTAGGGTAATGATGTCTGTCTCATCCCACCATCTTTCATAACTCCCCCTCTCATTTCCTTCTACATAATCTAAAGTTCCTCCATTCTTCTCTCAACTTCCATTATATATCATCCTCCACTTATCAGGGAAAACATTCAGCCTTTGGTGTTTTGGGATTGGCTTACTTTACTTAACATGATATTCTCCAATGCCATCCATTGTGGCACTCATCACAGCATCCAATGCACACCCATCGGAGTGTTGTTATGACCAGAATGTGGATGATTGTAATGTGATAGTCATTTCTATTGTTTGCACATGGAGGGATCCAGCAAATGTTAGTTCAATTTATTGAATTGTGTACAAGAACACTAAAATGTAAAAAGAGGTCAGAAAAAATGCAACCAAATTTTAACAATTACACAGCTTTTCTATTTCTTTTATAGACTTTCTAGGGGAAAAATATATTTTTAAATCTTACCACAGGCATTAAAAAAAAGAAAAGAAGAAGAAGAAAAGAATGGAGAAATTTTGAAGAAGAATCCTCTCATAAGCACATGTAAGCAGGAGTGTTTTCTTCCTGTTTTTCTCATTCCACTCCTGGCTTTTATTCAGGAAAAATTTGGTGATGTTTCTCACTATTGCCAACATTAGGTACTGACTTTTTAAAAGCTTTTATACATCACATTGAGTCTGAAATTTTTGTCTCTCCACCACTATAGTAACTTTTAGCAAGGAAAGTGTTTATTGTTGTTGTTGTTGTTTTTTAACTCATATCTACATTCTTGATATTGACCACAGGACTTTCAATGTAGGTGGTGGAGAATATGGCAATTGATAAAACTACTTTGCGTAGTGTTCACGATATCACATTGTGAATTGCTGCAAGAAAGTAGTGATTGCAAATAGCTTATTCACATAAAGTAGATGCTCATTAAACATAGTTAACTGAACAAATGAATAGCAACAAAGCCTAATTTCTCTGAACTAAGCCAACTAAACCAAATTGCCTCTAGCAATACCTGCTTCACTGAGCATAGCACAATTGAACAAAATTGAATTCTCTCATCTTTGGTTTGCAGTTATAATAATAAGAGCAGGACTGAATCTTAACTTGTCTTTTTCTTGAAACTTAATCAGATAGCTACCACATAAATTTTAATCCCATTAGGAAAAAAATACTGTTCTCAAATTTAACATCTGTACTAGTCAGTTTTTCACTACCACAATGAAATGCCAGAGACAGCTAAGTTTATAAAAAGAAAAGGTTTTTTTAGCTCACAGCTTTAGAGTTTCAAAATCTAAGATTGGGACCTCATTGGTTTGGCCCTCAAAATAAGGGTAGTGGATGGTAGCATATCATGGTAGGAGCAAATGGAGGAGTGAGTGGTCTCATTTCAAATAGGAACAGAGAGAAAAACAGAGAATGGGCAGAGGCAACTTCCTCCTTTTGTGATAATCCTCACACAAGAACTCAAGAGGTCATGTGAGATCTACCAAGAGGTCACATGCCATAAAATACCTCCTGCCCACAATGACCTAAGGACCTGGGCTCCACCTTCCAAAGGTTCCACCACCACCCTGAGTTGTCAACCTGGTGACCAAGCCTTTAATCACAGTGGAGACACTCAGGTCACATTCAAAGCATAGCAGCACCTTTACTGTAAGACTGGAATTCCCTGATATTAGTCTAATGCTGTGAAAAAAATTTAGGTTTTAAAAAAAATTCTTGATTTTCTAAAGTTCTTTATTCTCTGGGAGACTTTAAAATAACAAGGATAACTGTGTTTTAGGTAGTGACAGTAAAGTGCTCTATTATGTTGGAAGAAGTTTGAGTAGTAAACATGCTGACCAAAGAGGGTTCTGGGTACTGGTTAAAAGACAAGCTTGGTTTATATCTTGGCTCTGCCACTCATTAACTCACTGCATGGCCTCTGGCGGAGGGGTAGGTAAATGTTCCAAGCTCTCTGTTTTTTCATCTGGAAAAGGAGGGCCTATGGTGCCCATTATGGTTTGGATGTGAGGTGTCTCCAAAAAATGCATGTGTGAGACAATGCAATAAAGTTTGGAGGAGAAATGATTAGGCTGTAGCCTTAACCTAATCAGTGAATTAATCCCTGATGGGATTAACCAAGTGGTAACTGGAGGCAGGTGTGGTATGGCTGGAGGAAGTGGTTCATTGGGGGCCTGGCTATGGGGTATATATTTTGCATCTGGCGAGTGGAGTCTTTCTCCCTGCTTCCTGATCACTGTAAGTTGCTTCCCTCTGCCACAATCTTCCACCATGAGTGTCTTGCTCACTTTGAGCCCTGAGGAATGGAGTCGGTTGTCCATGGACTTAGATCTCTGAAACCATGAGCCCCCAAATAAACTTTTCCTTTTCTAAAATTGTTCTGGTCAGGTCTTTTATTCACAGCAGAAAATAGCTGACTAAAACAGTGCCTACCTCAGAACTGTTGAGAGCAATAAATGAGACATCAATCCTGAAGACTGACCATAGCTCACTATATCTGACTCAATGACCATGCAATAAAATTAGATAGCATTATTATTTGCATCCCAACTTTGTCCATCACAAAACATGTAACCTGGAATAATACATTCTGGGCTTTCTTTTCTTCTTTTTTTTCCTCCTGATGTAATTGACAATTTATAATAGCCTGTCTCAATTCTCCTTCTCAGACCCTAGAATCCTCTGGTTCTAAGGACTAATGGCTTTAGTTCCTATGAATATTCTATAGAACTAAATATAGGTCAACCGATCATGGTCTCATGAGGTTTGGAGGCTTGGGAAACCATAGGGAAGGAGGGTGGCAATAGACAGAGGTGCAGGGGAGAATACTGGGTTAGGATTCAGAGAATCAGAACTTGACACCAGTATTTTGTGGCTGCACATGTCATATCTCCATGGCAACTTCCAACATTCTTACTAATAATATTAGAAATTAGCTAGAGAATTGAAGGTCTTGCCCAGATCTTACCTTGCATGATTTTGATCTATTTGTGTCCTGCTGGGCATGCTGTTCTTAATTTATTCTTCTCTGCAGTACTGGTTCCATCTCATGACTGCCTGCCCTCCTCCATTAATTGTTCTTCACTTGAGGTTTTGAGTTTGAACTCGTTTTCCCATTTAGATGCTAGTTTATTAGCCACTCTCATATGCCAGATAGAAATCCCAGAATAATACAAGCATTTGTCTGAAGGTCTTAGGGTCCTTTCTGTGTCTACTGCTTTCAGAATGACCATAATGAGGCTCAAGGGACTAACTGAAGGCTAAGGAAAAACCATCTGGCACTAAGAAACCAAAGGCAGTTGGAAAATCCTGCACAGGAACCAGAGAAGTTGAAGAATAGCAGATCAGAAGCCACCTGGAAACAGGTTAAGCACTGAATAAATCATTAAATCTTAGACTCATCAAGTCACACTCCAGAGAGTAGAACAGATAAGAATAAAGGCCTTTGGAATCTTATTAAACCAATACTGTCTGATTCTAAATTCAACATATTTTTCACCGAGCCATGGTTTTCCAAACTCTAATCTCTGATATTCCCTTTCCATGTTTTCACTGTTTCTGTTTAGACTCATACTTTATAACATTTTTCTACGAGTTGATTCCTCTCCTTCACAAATGATGCTTCCATGAATTTATTTTAAAAAGAAGATGTATAAATACCACCATAAATGGAAAAGCAATTTTATTTGCTATAAATAGAGGGTAATAACAACAATAAATAAATGAAAACAAAATAGTGGTATTAAATTCTTGCTATAGGCCTAAGGACTTGATGTCTGTGTGCCTGAGGACTTTTTCTGTTAAAAATAGAGATGCTCTCCATCATGCAGAACCACAAAAATGGGAAGTTATACTCCATGTATGTATAATATGTCAAATATATTCCGCTGTCATGTATAACTAAAAAGGGTGAATAAAAAAATAAATTAAAAAATGAAGCAAAAAGAGATGAGCTAGTGTTAGAAGAGTCTGAAAGATATAGAATACCCACATGATGTCTTTCTCTTTGGTATTATAAAAAAGGTTGAAAGACTATTGAAATTACTATGATGGACCTACAGCTATTTCATGTCTTTTCTCTAACCACCCACCTCCCCCAAACCATCTCCAGGACCACCTATCTCCATGTCCATATGTGGGGAAGATTTTTTCATGGTAGTGGTCATGTTGTGAGCTTCTGAAGTCCAGCAAGTGCACATCATCTCCTCAATTGAGACCATGCAATTATTAGATGGGAAGTGAAAAGAAAGATACAGAAAACCAATGAATTTGGACTGTTGCAATAACCTCAAGTAGTTACCATGAAGTCTATATCCAATATATCATAAATTGAAGATCATGACAATTTTCTACGAAGAAATATGAAATGTTTTTTTGTGGATATAATTAATTTTCAATTCTTTAGCTTGAAATTTAATGTCTTGCAAAATTTTTATTATGTGTCACTGCCATTGCATTCAGACCAAAGTGATTCAGAATAAATCACTCATTTTTTCTCTTATATGCTCTTGTAATCTCCTGACTCTATGATATTGATAATCTGTTCCCTATGTTTAGAGGATCTCTCCCTATTCTCACATTGGATCTAAATGTTCATGGTGGTAAGCAGAGAGATGTCAACTTGAAAGAGAAGGGTAGGGGAAGTGCAATGTGCAGAGGCATGGAGATGTCTATTGGACTTGGCAACGTGAAAACTCTGAGAAATGTTAGCTTGAATTATTTCAGTCAAATGTTAGGAGTGTGGGCGGGTTGAGAAGTAAATGAGTGTGGGCGGGTTGAGTAACCAAAGAAACAAAAGCACATTATTGACTGAGATAAGAGATGAAACATGAAGCGCTAGATAGAGCACAACACAGAAGAGCACCAATCATGCTTTAGGTAATAAGTCAAAAGTTAGAAAGAGACTTAAGATTCAATCCTAGAAACATGGGAGAACAGAATCAAGAAGAAAAGTGGAAGGATTGGCCTTGTAGATGAGGAAGGACCTTTGGGAACGTTCTCAGAGAGATGACTTTCTATAAATGGAATGTAGTTAGTAGGATGAGTCTGTAGCACACATTTACCACTAAGTAGCAGGACTCTGCTGGATTTTTACCATTTGATACATAGCATTAGGAAAGTCAAGTCATTCATGATTAGGTGGAGTCACAAAATATTTCAGGTTGAAGAAAGTTCAGTCTTCAAATTTATGCTTGGATGTATGTTAGGAAGAGAATGTTGACTCAAAGTTAGTGACAGGAGATTAGTTTTTACATGAAAGAGAACATTCCAGAAAGCCTTAAGTATCAGAGAGCTTCCTCCTAAATGGAAATGATGTCCACCTCACTGGCATATATAGTTACAGTTTTGCCCTAAAATTTCTTAGGTACTTGAATCTCTCTTCAAATAAGTGTCGTCATGAATATTTTTTTTCTTAAACCAAAATATTAAGTCATACAACCATTTTTCAAATACATGATTTCAAATATCTGATTTCATTTTCTCAGGGATTCTTTTTTGAATATACAACATCTGTTTAAATTATATGTCCAAAAATAAAAATATTATCTCCAATATGGTTTGATAAGGGAAAGGTATTGAAGAGTTCATTCCAGGCACTGTGTTTCATTAGGTCCAGCCAAGTTGCTGATTGAGATTTATTGAGTACTTACTATATGTAGGCAATTTCTTAAGAGTTTTAAATACATCATCTTATTTAATCTTTATAATAACCTCATGAGGTAGGAATTATTAATATTCAATTTCACAGATTAACAATTGGAAGCCAAACTGGGTTAAGTAATTTTCCCAAGGTCACTCAGTTAGCAAGGGACCAAGCTGGGATCAAAACTCAGGTTGCTTGACTTCAGAGTTCAAGTTTTTAGGTGCTACATTACAACTGTCTCACCTGTGTTACATTTTTATTCATTTCTCTTTCATTCTGTACTTATGCAAGTAGTGTTTTTGAATCAAGCACTGAACACAGACTATGACATATACAGGCTCTTATTAAATGGAGACAATCATTATAGTGTAGATATTGCTAGCTCCCATCTTGTAGATGAGAAAGCTGAAGTTCAGATTAGCAATGAAATTTTACTAAGAGCCTACTAAGTATCAGACTCAGCACTGTCAACAGTAAAGCACATAGTTTTATGCAAGAAAACAGTCCTATCTTTGGACTCAGAGGTCAACATTGTAATATGTTTTCTCTAATAATGCCAGGTTTTTCACCTAGCAAAATCTCTCAGAATCAGTCTAAAATACTGGTGTTTGCTGTCTTTGACAAAAACCAAAACCAAACAAAAACAACAATAACAATAACAAAACAACAAATGAACAAAGAAAACAAAAATCCTGTTCAGAAAAGCAAAGATGTCCTCTTTCAAGGGTTCTAGAGAGAAAGATAGAGTTGTGGTGAAAGAGACATCATAATGTCTATGTCAAGGTGAACAGGCTCACTTAGCCTCCACAAAAGTCTAAAGTGTTTTTAAAATTAGTGTTCCACCCCCTGCTAATGTGGCATTCTTTCCAACATGTACTGAAAGTGTAAAACAGAGTAAAGACCATATTTCATGCAAGGAGACTTATGCATCCATCAGGACTTCTTGATGCTGCTGTTGGCCAGCTCTCCTGTCTGGGTTGTCATTGGCAATCTTTCATCTGGTCACCTGTTAGAGGAGTCCAGAGCCACCAGAGCAAAGCCGCATCTTTTGGAATTCCTTTGGCAGGAAGAGGAATCTGGAGATTTCCCATTAAACCTCTGCTTCATATTGTTTTTAAAGCATTTGCTCAATGTGGCAATGTCTTTGGGGAAAAGTTGGCTCTGCCTCTCAAGGATAATGGAGGATGATTAATTTATTCTGTTGTCCTGTCTGTCTAATGAAGAGACATCTATTAAAAGCACAAGGGTTTGTGTAATCTGCAAATTATGGAGGGAAGAACTTGCAGATTCTCTCCACTCCCTCCCCTAAACTAAAAGCTTCAGCCCCACCCATCCTCAGAAAAGCTTGCCATCCTTTCTAAACTGGGCAGGAGATGCCTGTTCTCACCTAACACCAGTTTGACAAAACCAAAACCAAAAAGGAAGGAGAGGAGAGAGTTCCTGAACTCTTTTATTAAACATCATCTAATATTCCTGGAACCATGCTTTCTAGTTAGCCTCTGTTTAAGTAAAGGTGAAATCTAAACTCTAAATATGAATCTTTTAAGAAAAATAATCATCTTGAAAGAGATGAATGCATCATTAGGAAAAAAACGACAGCTTTAATCATCAGTTTGAACACTGCAATGCTATCTCATTAATCCCTCAACAGAATGCCTCATTATTAAAATAATATGTGGGAGTGTGTAGTCCAAAAGAGCCAGGATACAAATTCACTGCTATAGAATGTTCCAGAATGTCTCAGAAAGACTGAACCTACCAAACTTTTATCCTATTCCAGTTATAGACACGAAGTCCCCAAGGAATTCTAATTCTTGACATGACTGCTCCAAATGGGGCCAGGAAAGGGTTCCAAACACAGGAACCTATGCTGGAGGCCACTCTGACTGCTCCCATCCTCAGCTCAGAGCAGAGATGCAGGCCTGCAAGTGTCTCCTGTCAATTAGGCATTCAGAACAGAGAAGGGCTGACTAAATACATGGGGGTGAAGAAGCTACAGTGTTTTATGCCTTATTAATTGGACATCACTATTTAAACTCTTGAAAACTCCAAATGGCTCTGGCATGCTGTCAGAACCGTAAAATAAATGGACTCAAGAAGGGAAAAGGAATACTCTGAATCTGGCCATTTCCTGTTCCTCCCTAGAATCGCAGTGTCTGGTACCAGAATTACAAATCTCAGCTGAGTGCTCAGGGAACTTTGAAATGCTGCTGTCCCTGCAATCAAGATTTTTCTTCCTTTCCTCATAGTTCTGATCTTTTCAAGAGGTGGTAGCTTGAGTAAAATACTCTTTATTTTAGATCAGTCAATGGTTAGGTATCTATAGAAAAAATTTACCCAGTAAAATAAAACCTGACTTGACCCCCTGCCACAGCCTTTTTTATGACCTGTATTTTGTCAAGTAATAGTGCCCCTCTTCCTTTTGAGGAAATTTTCCCTCTGCCTCATTCTGAAAAGAAAAAAAAAAAAAAAAAAAAAAAAAAAAAAAAGGTTTCCTCTATACCTCTGTACTAAGCGTGGGAGAGTGTTTGTTTCTGTAAAAGAAGGTGGCAGGAGGGACCACCCTAGGTTTCTTTCTGTCTTCACTTTCTTAAGACTCAATACAGTCTCCTGAGACCAGATTACTCTATCTCATGAAAATGGGCAGAGCCCCCCAAAAGTAGCTGACACCCAGACATCACCACCACCACCACTCTGCTACCCATCATCCCCATCCCTCCTCACTCTCATCCAGTGGATTCTGCTTTTGTCTTAGGTCAAGCGTGGCAGACCAGGAGAGACCTCCTTGGAGGACTGATGTAAGGCTGTTCAGAGTGGAATGAGATGAGACAACTAGAATCATCGGGAAAAGCTGGGGAGGAGAACATCCTGTCCTGGGTTCAGCACAGAAAATCTGCCAAGGGAGGAGAGAAGGGAGTCACCCGTGCTGGCCACCTGCTCTGTGCCATAGGCTCTCTTAAGAACCTTGCACACACAGTCACACTGGAACCTCACAGCAGCATTTTGAAGGAGCAGTGACTGTCCCCACCTTACAGGTGAGGAAATTAAGCCTTAGAGACCTTCAGTGACATGCTCAAGACACACGGTCTGGACTTTAAGATTGAAAGGTGCATCTGTTTATGCTCAAAGTCCTGACAGTTTCTGCCTCTTCATGTGAAAAATAGCACCCCCTGTGCCCCAGTGCTGCCTACCCTCGAAGGTGTTCGTCTCCAGGGAAGCTGTCATTTCAGGACTTTGCACTGGCAATCTCTTGGTATCTTAGTTCTTAACTTGGACTTCCACTCACTATCTAAGGCCTTGATAACCAATATTCTTTTTCTCCCCAATGAAACCTTATCTTGGCTCCAACAGTCGATTTCCCTGCAATGACGTTGGCCCACTCTGAGGAAGTGTGAGCAGTCCTGGCAAAAGGCAGAGAAGTGTAGAGTTTCATACCTAACTCTTCATTCGTTTTTTTTCCCCTATGTGTATGAAACACACTTTATTTAATTTCATTTTTATTGGTGCATTATCATCATACATAATAGTAGAATTTATTATGCCCCATTTGTACATGCACTTAGCATAATTCAACCAGTCTCATTTCCTAGTACCTTTCCTCCTCCTGGCTCCTGGTCTACTTGACTTATGCATCTCCCTTCTATCATCATAATCATCATTATTATTATTTTAATTAATGCATTATAATTATATATATATTCATTGTGGTGTAGTTGTATACGGACATGGCATAATTTGGTTGATTTTGTTCCCCAGGATTTCCCCATCTGCCCTACCTTCTCCCTCAATCCCCTTTCTGTTTTCTACTGGTCTTCCTTCTATTTTCATGAGAGTCCCAACTTTCATTCTTTGTTCTCTTACTCTCTTCTCACATACGACAGAAAACCTTTGGCTCTAGGCTTCTGAGCCTGAGTTATTTTCTTTAGCATGGTTTTCTCCAGTTATATACATTTACCAACCAATGCAACACTTCATTCTTCTTTATGACAGAGGAAATCTCCATTGTGTATAGACACCACACTTTCTTTACCCATCATTCATCTGTTGATGGACATCCAGACTGATTCCATAGCTTGGTTATTGTGAATTGTGCTGCTATAAACATTGCTCTGCCTGTATCTCTATAATATGTAGGTTTTAGTTCTTTTGGATAAATACTAAAGCGTGGGATCACTGGGTCATATGGTAGTTCCATTTCTAGTCTTTTGAGGAATCTTCATATTGTTTTCCAAAGTGGTTGTACTAATAATTTTATTAAAGTATAATTCAGAGCTCAGAGCCGGGGCTTGGGACTCACTCAGAATTGGGTTTAAACTGGGACAACCCTTCTCATTAACTGCATCACCTCAAGCAACTTTCTTGTGTCCTTTATCCTCAGTATTCTTTTTCCAAAGAGGACATAGGGATGCATTCCTTCCAGATTTATTGTCAGGATTAGGTGGGATAATCCATGAAAGCAGTAAAAGCATAGCCTGGAGTACTCACACTTAATAAATGGAAACTTTTATTTAGGTAGATGTTTGAAATTAAATGGTCACCATATTCATTTTAGAGTTGATAAATGAAGTTAACATCCCCGGGAAGAAATGACACAATCCTAGGAGAATGGCAGTTCACCTTCCCGTAGGATGCTGAGGGCCTTTTCTACCCCTTGGTGGAAATATTCCTTGCATTGCAATTTTTCATGTCTTGCAAGTTTCAATCAATACAATTGATTTAATGATTAATTTATTGTGTTCCTCAGTAAAAGCCCAGCATCGACTTCTTAAAATGGAATCTTATTGTATTTTAGCCAAACAAAACTAATTGACAGCAATTATTTAAAGGGAAAGAACAAAACATTCTAAACACACATACACGCTATCAAAACCAAAATGGAAAAATCACCTTATACTATGTTAAGACCTCAGAAGTGGGGGAATGAGTTCTGGTGTGAGTGCTTTGTGAGTTGTTGCACTAAAAGGATCATCCAGTTCAGCTATGCGCATCTGTGTATCCATGTCACTTGAGACCTTTACGTATTACCGAGGGCAAGGACGTTGGGATATTTGTCATTCTGTAATTAGTATTAGTTGTAGTTGTGTTCTCAGGCTCATGGTTTGTTTCTGTCTCCTAGACTATAGTCA
Organism: Sciurus vulgaris; assembly: GCF_902686455.1. NCBI lineage: Eukaryota > Metazoa > Chordata > Mammalia > Rodentia > Sciuridae > Sciurus > Sciurus vulgaris. The sequence continues at coordinate 48,701,609 of NC_136461.1, forward strand.
ATGAGGCTTCCATCTTTCATTGGCTTATAGAATATGTAAAGATGTCTATGACCCTCCCACAGCCTTGAGTTGCATTTTTGGTTTGTCCGATTTATGCTGTTTCATTTATGGACCTGTATTTTTGTATCTATCACCATTTTCCATTGCTTCATTTCACACACCAGATTATAAAGTGGATATATTGAATGGAATTTCACTGCATTTTTTTTAAGTTGCCTAAGTATATTTGAACCAGAGTAAGGTATATAAAAACTAAAAAACAAACACGAACAGAAATTGGAAAAATGTCCTATTTTCCTATGTCATAAACTGACTTTGGAGCTGGCTACTTGCAACCATGTTTCTCTTCTTTAGAACAAATGCACTCTACCAGCAGCCTCCCAACCCAGGGGGTGGCTCTTTCTTTGCTGTTCAGTCACTCAGCTCCCTCCTGAGGACATCCAAGAGGGCTGGTGAGCCGCTGACCCCTGGCTGTGGGAGGTGACTTGGGGAAGGCCTGGGAGGCTGCTGTGGCCACACGGTGTCAGTCTTGCAGCGCTGGTGGGAGGACTCTGGCACCATCCTTGGCAGCTGGAAATGCTCCCTGCTTCCTTCACATACCTCTCAGGTGAACAGGGATGAAATAGCATCCATTTGAGTTTTTCCTGCTTCAGAGAGAAGGGATAAAAGTTCTCTTTGATATACTTACTTTCTGAGTGGTGCCGTGTATTTAAGTTTAAGGCAACAGAAGGGACAACGGTTTTTAAAAATGCTTTTCCTTTCCAAGAGTGCTGTCAGGAGGTTGTCCATCCGACACCACACCAAGATGGTCTGCAGAAATGGCCCTGGGTCTCAGGGAAGTCCAGGCTCCACAGGCTGGAGACCTGGGTTTGCATCAAGTACTGGTGTCGTGACCCCTATACTCTTACTTGTTTGCGTGAATTCAAACAATTGTTAAATTTTTTTGTGTCTCAGCTTCCTCATCTCTAAACTAGAATTTATAAAAACCATTTCAGAGGAATGTAGTGAAACTTACATTGGGTTGGGCCTGCAGCTCACAATTTCATGAAGGTGCTGAATAAATGAGAACTGTTATTGTTAACACGTGAGCTGGGAATAGCTGTTGTCTTTTTTAACTTTAGAATAAACTTCGCATCTTTCTCCAGTGTCCATGAAACTAGGCAGAGGTGTGTGAGAGAGGGGGCTTGTGGAGAGAAAGAAAGGAAAGAAAAACAAGGAAGGAAGGAAGGAAGGAAGGAAGGAAGGAAGGAAGGAAGGAGGGAGGGAGGGAGGGAGGGAGGGAGGGAGGGAGGAAGGAAGGAAGGAAGGAAGGAAGGAAGGAAGGAAGGAAGGAAGGAGGAAGGAAGCCACAAGCTGGTATGTGTATTGTGGTCAGGTGACATGCACAGGAAGTAAAGTGCCCCTATATATCACAGCAGAAAGTTGCTAAGCCTGTATCCTAATGTTGTTTTCCTGCCTGACAGTTTGATGACTTTCTTCTGGTGACACTCAGCCCTTGTGTGTTGCTTGCTCATGACAGAGAGCATGATACCACCAAGTGGGGAACAGCCTTCCCCAGAAGCAGACTGAGGGCCCTGGGCTGTAGCAGCATTTATACTGTCACTCTCATGTCTCCTGGGCTGAAGAAAGACTAGGCAAAATGACACAGGCTTTGGAGTGCAGTGCAGGTGGGATTCCAGCTCCTAGACTTCCAGGTTGTGTGAACTGGAGTCATCATATACCCTTCCAAATTTATTTCCAACATTGGTAAAAAATGGGGACAATGACATCTACTAAGTAATGGCTTTTGTTAGGGATTTAATGAGACAGCACAAGTGAAAATACTGAGACAAGGGAAGCATGAGGTCCTGGTGACCTTTCTGTCTGCCTAGACCAGAGCCATCAGACAGGACACACAATGCAGGAATTTGCCTCCCCAGAAAGACACAGTTGTGTTTTAAAAACACATTAAGTTGGAGGTGTGTGTTGGGTAGGCAGGTGGAGATGGTTTCTGGGCAGTTGGATAAATAGGAATACAGCTGTGGCACACCTCTGGGTGGAGATTTGGAAGTTACCTGATCTGGTTGAATGGCACACAAGCAAGGAACATTCTGGCCTTCTCTGTCTCATTGCCCTCTATCAGCTTGATTTAAAACATGCTGTTAAATTGTTTTCTTTTAAATAACGTTGGGTTGGGTGGAAATACTGTCCTATCTCTTGACTCATTCATGCTTGCTAGGATCCTTTACATTACTCTCCAAGTTCTACAGAAAACTGAATCTACCTGCTACCACAACATTACATTCTGTTCCCTTTGCCATGGCTTCCTGCCTTGCCAAATTGAGGGTTTTGAGACTCGGTAGTCTCTAGTTGACCTGGAATGTGATATTGTGCTGGGATCCATGAGGAACACTGATAGGTTATGAATTGCAACTGCATTTCTCTCTCTCTCTCTCTCACTCTCTCTTTTTAGAATAGGAAACCAAGGCCCAGAAAGAATCCAAGTGATTTTTCCCATTCCTGTGAGAGTCAGAGCCACCACATCTGGCTGCCTCCTTACTTAAAAGGTCATGTCTTATGATCCAGAGGTAGTTCAGGTACGCCAGAGGCAAGGACTAACGTACAATGCTTCTCACAAACCAGCTGTTCTAGGCTGAAGGGAAACTCTTCAACAACCTTAAGGCATAGAATTCTTCATTAATATGAGTGAGTCACTGTGACTCAGACTGTCATGAGCTTCAAAATCCTGGCTTTCAATTATAGTGATGCACTAATAAAATACAGTTACCCCAAATTAAGAAACGGAGGGTTTAATACTATGCAGTGTGCTCTACATACCAGCTCATTGTTGACCACTATTTTCTATTGTGATTATGGAGCAAGAGATTCTTAGGGTGCTCAAGCTAGGAGGAAAAATTCTGGAAAGCTAAACATACTTTCTCTTCTCCCTACCCTCAAAGGTCCACATCGAAATTCTACTTCTAAAGAAATCTGCTCAAAGTTTGTGTTTAGTTTCACTGCATACTTCCAGATCATAACTAACCATAAAACTGAAAGCATACATTTGCATCACATAGAGTAAGTATTTTGTGCAGTATCTTTTGCACTTTGAGATTTTTGATTTATAAACACTCTTAGGTAATGGTTTTCATCCTTAACCCTTGCAAAAGTCTGGTGACATAGGCATTACTTATAATCATTTTATGTTGAGGAAATGGGGCCCAGAAAGGTAAGAAATGTTTCCCAGGCTCCACAACTCACTCTGCTTTTTAATGTGTGTTTATAATTTGTTTATAATTTTTCATATATCCACATATGTCATCTGTGTCTTTTCCATCATGTCTATCCCTAGAATTTGACTGTTACCGTTCCTGACTGGATATCTGCTTTATCTCTAAAGATATGGTAATGAATATTCTTGGTTAAGCTAAGTGGTCCTCCTCTGTGACCCCCAGAGTACCATCTTTGCTTCCGTGTTAATACTGTCCACTTTAGTTTGAAAGAATCTGTTTAGATACCTCCTCTTCCCAGTAGCTTAAAAAGTCCTCAAGAGTGGGTGCCATGTCTTTCTTTGTCCTTGTACACTGACACACAAGCACAACATTCATCTAATGATAAGTTCACATTTCTTAAAACCGGAGTATAAGCATATCTCTCTGTTGCACAGAACTGAACTGAAGCCAGTTTTCTGTAACTTCAAAGCCCCACACATTTCCCATTATACAGCACTACATCCCATTCCAGTCATAAAAGTTCTATTACATTTTGGCCCAAATAACCAATGGACTTATTTTTGCTCCCAGGGTAGTTGGTAATTCTGTGGAGAATTATAGGGAGTGAATTTGGGGGGAGGATGGGCACCTAAATTCAAATTTATATTACGGCAAAGATTGCATTAGCAATCTAAATAGAAATCCCTTAGTACAGGGCCGGGAATAAAGAGAGCTCTCAGTAAACATTAGCTATTATTTAAGCTTCTATAATTTTAGAGAATGAATTCAGTCATTGTCAATAATACTTTTGTTTTCATAATGCCTTGAGTCAAAGATTAGATTACAGCATTTTTGTTGATGAATACCTTGGCTGGATGGATCTAACCTAAAGTTAAGTTTCTGGAGCTCAGAGCTGAAGCCAGTCAGAACCCCCTGGTGAGGCCTTCTGGCACAGACAGGTTTATTCTTTCAGAATGGACTACCTACCCTCACTGGATGCTGTTAACAATCTCACTAGGACCTAGACAGAAGAGTTCTGCCTGAAAGTCAAATCTCCCTCCCCTCTACTCTGCTGACCACCTCCAACTCCATCTACTCATCAGAGAACAGGACTCTGAGGCTTGAGCTTGCCCATAGTTTTGCCACTGTTGGTTAAGAATCGATTCAGGGAACTGTCTTGTTGGTGTTTCTGTGTGTTGCTGTCTGTCCTACTGAAGGCTTTAGGCGTGCTTTTTTCCTCCCTCCTCTCCCCCTGTACCTTACACAAGCCCTGAAGGTTGTTATTCATAAAGAGCCCCTGGGCTCTGCCTCTGGTTTATTCACAACCTCAGACTCTCTGAAACATTGGAAGAGGCTCTTCACTTGTCTTCCCATCCCTGATCTCATTAAAGTAAATCAGGTTGGTTCCATTCTTCAAGATCTCCTATGAATCTTTGGAAAATTAGAACTTTTCAATTTGACCAGCACAATCTGATATAATCTCTCCTTCCATAATCAGTCACTTCTGTGGCCATAGCTTCTATCACTGACCTCTTCCTGTCCAGGTGTCAAAGAGCACAATGAATTTCTTGCCATTCTCCACTCTGTGCCTCTCTACTTTTTTGCCATCAGAAATTTTCTTCTTCCCCATGTTTGGTTAATTCCTGATCATCCTCCAAGACTGGACTCAATCGTCCCTTCCTCTGGGACTCCTCTCTTTCTCCCCAGGGCATGTGGTTGTTCTCTGGCTTCCTTTGCACTTGGCCAGCCCACCTCTATGTTGCCCACAGTCTGTTCTTCTCTTTCTTTAACTAGTGGGGGAGTTCTGGGGATGTATGAAGGACCCTTTACTGGAGAACAGAGGGTCAAAGTGATGACTGGCTGTGGGGTACCCTCTCTCCTACCATGTGGCTGGGATATAAAATTCGTGCTGGATATACCTTCTGATAGGGAGTACCCAAGACTGAGAAGGCCAAATTGGACCAGCTGAGTATCAGGAGAGAATAGAGTGCTGGGAGGGAATGATTAAATAAGTTACTTGGGACTGATCCTGGGATCAGTTTGACAGTTCCCCCGCTGAAGTTTACTTCTAATCCACTTATTCTACCTGTGGTCTATTCCAGTTCCCCAGAGTAGGCAGGGATTCAGACAAATCCTGGCAAGGAGTAACCAGAGCACATGTGGTTGATGCCTTTTATGTTGTGTTTTCTCAGGAGCCTTAAGTGACAGAGTGGGGATTTAGGATCTTGGCTCTGCACAACCACACATTATAACCCACAGCGTATTGAATGGTGTTTGTTTCTGTTCCTCTCTTCCCTGTGAGACTGTGAGCTCTTTGTGTCTAGGATCTAAGGAGCACATTTCTCTTGTTCCAGTCCTGTGCCAGGCCCGGAAGGTATAACAGCAGAACTGAGCAGAGTAAGCCTGGTGCTTAGCAGTATGAATCTTGGAGGTAGTCGGCTTAGGATCCAATCTCAGTCATGCCACTTAATGGGGTGTGACCTCAGGTAGGTTATATGAGCTTTCTGTGCCTCAGTTTCTCCACACACAGTGAGGATGATGATAGTGACTTTCCTACCTTGTTTAGATGATCCAGTAGGAGTAGGACAATGTGTATAGAAAGTGTGTGCTGTCATATAGCAGGCATTGAATAAGTGCTACTTATAATTGGTTTTATTTCTCTAGGGCATAGTGTTTTATCATTGTGTAGTAGAAAGTTGATACATAGAGACAAATAAGCACCAGATGCCAGCTTTGAAGTAACCATGTGACTTGGTTTGAGGTAGGACAATGATAAACAACATGACAGGGGGCAGAACCATGAGTTCAAATTGGAGCTTTGGCACCTATTTTTACTGATGTGGATGTCATTTAATCTGCCTCAGCCTCATAGTACCTTATTTAACCTGTTTCAGCTTCATAGTATCTTACTGAACCCTGGAAGATGGTGTCAATTTCACCATGGATTTTATTTGTGACTGCACAGTATATGACAGTCTGTTCTCTGGACAGAGAGCTGCTTCCTTATGAATGGAAGCTTTGTAACTGGGAATGCTAGAGCAAGAGCCCTGAAGTCTCCACGGACCAGGAGCTCTTGGGACTCCTGAATTCTGCATTCTATATAGATTTATTTTGCGTAACTGTGACCCAGTTTTTAATTAGGAAATTAGTTTTATAAATCACACACAGACAAGACTTACCTATCTTATTACATACCTTATTTGCCTATTTAGTAAATCATTTAGTGAAATGCATTGATTTCAGTCTATCTTAAAAAAAGATCAATTGAATTGATTTTATTTTTGTTTTGTGTTTTTATACTAGGGGTTGAACCCAGGGGCATTTTGCCACTGAGCTACATCCCCAGTCCTTTTAAAACTCATCTTAAATTTTATTTTGAGACAGGGTCTTGCAAGTTGCTGAGGCTGCCCTCCAACTTAAGATTCTCTTGCTTCAGTCTCCAGACGTCTGGTATAATAGGCATGAGTAACCATGCCAGGTAGGCTAGTTGATCTAGTTAAAAAAAATCTGAATTTTTATTTTGAGAATTATAAATTCCAACCATATTCAGACATTTTATCAATCCCAAGTAGAGGATCTCTTTTGATGGAGAGATGAAGGAGTTAAGGTTAATAGACTTCGCCTTAACCCACCTTGGAGGTGAGGGTGGGTGATGGTTGGGTAAAGTTTATTGAATGTTAATTTTATGCCCAGCCTTCTCATGATCTGCTGTTCTAACAGTCACCCTGGTAGGCACTGTTCAGTCCACTCATAGAGTAGGAAACTGGCACAAAACTCACAGACCTAAAGAGTAGCAGTTCTAGAATACAAACCAGAGTCACATTCTTTTCTGGGACAGCACACTGTGGTGTGAAGCAGCAGCAATGATTTCCAGAGAAAGTCTGATGCATGGTAGGGACTCAATCCATATTTATAGTGTGGGGGATGGATGGGTGGTAGCAAAATTCCCAGCAAAGTAAAATGTGCTAAAAATCCACTAGAGGTGAAATGAGGTTTAGGGGATTTGGGGAAACAGTTTGATCTTCCAGGTTCTGTGCCCAGAGCCTGGGAGGAGGCTGGTACCAAGTTCAACAAGTGCTGACTGAGCCCACAGACGTCAGTATGAAAAGGAATAAGTGTCCCAGACACCTCCCCTCCAGCCCCATTTGCTGAGTTGACAAGTTAATTACTCAGCTATCAGGAGATAACTTGGTAGCAGTAACACGTGTAACTGTGTAATTATCAGGGGTTCCAGTAGTCGCTATGTAATTATCAAGTAGTTTTCATGAAACAACATGTGTTTGCTTGTAAATATACAATTAAGCGGTGTCGCTACCGTTAACTATGAAACAAAACCAGCATCTGGCACTTAAGGTACCAGCTGTGGGTCCCTACAATTAAACTTTTCTTTAAATAGGACTAACTTTCCAAAAGGCGCCAAGTCTCAAAATCCCACAGAAGCACATCTGATAATGCCAATAATTCTATTCTTTTGCCTAAAATGATGACTTCCCATTTTACTTCCATACTTTAAGAAAGCCTCTCTATTCCCGAAGGTCAAGTTCAAATGCTTGCTCTTTTCCTTGTATTTTGTAAATTACTTTAAACCAGATGCACATTCTGCCTCCCTCAACCCCCTAAACTGCATGAATCTCTTATGACTTTGAACACATTACACCTTGCTGGGAATTTTGGTGATATCTAGCCATCAGTCACGCCACAAATATTTATTGAGTCCCTACCTTGTGCCACGCCCTGTGCTAGGCAACAGGAATACAGTCATTAACAAAGTAGCTATAATCACAGATTTTACAATATAGAAGGAAAAACATATATATACAAATAATTGCAAGTGCTTTTAAAAGAAGAAGTAAAGTTCTATGGCTGTTAATTCTTTTATTTGTCTAAGTTACCAGAAGATGTTAGTTCTAAGTCTTATTTCCTCACTTATTCAGTCATTATTTATTTAGCACATATTGTGTGCTCTTTGTTGTGTTGTGTGCTACAGATTTTAGAATAAACAAAAAAGACATTGCTTTTGCTTGTATAAGCTCTCAAGGACCTGGCACTCAGCGAGTACTCCGAGTACATTTGTTCTTGCCAATGACATCAGCTAACAACCCTAATAAAAAATTATTAATATGCTTATCTTTATGTTGTTCAGAAGAATCTAGTGATGTACATTATGAATATTGTCATAGAATACAGTTATTATTTCTGGTCACATAAAATATTGCCCAGACCCCAAAAGTTGGATGTATAATTTGCTAATATATTTTCTTAATATTGCCCTTACTTATTATTTATGAAAATCTTAAAAGAAAGTTTGGAAAATAGACCAAAATGCAAAGATCAAAATAATCACACAGAATTTTTCCACTTCATGGAGACTGTTAACATACTTTTTTAACAAAGGTAAACAGTTTGTTCTCCCTTTTTTCATTTAGCAGTAGAGCACAAACATTTCCCTGTGTTTTTAAAAAATCATTTCTTTTCATTCTCCATGCTGTGACTGGAAAAAGCTTTTAGATGCAAATCCAAGTGGGTTGGTCCCCTGCTCAAAACAGCCCATGGACCTCCATTGCTCTTGGAGGAAAGTCATGGCCTGCACCCAGTCAACGAGTGACTTCTCCTGCCTCTCTGGCCCAGTCCTGCCGAGCCAGCTTGTAGCCTCTACTTGCTCTCAACCTGCTGCATTTCATTTCATTCTCCCACGGGCAAAACTTCAGTCCACATAAAAGCTTTGAACCCTATTGGAACACTTCCCCTTTTCTGGGTAAAGGACAATGCTAATGTTCTCCTGGATCCCCTAGAAGCGTTTCCTGTCCATTCTTTGCTCTTTTTCTTTCTGTTGGCTTCAACCCACCTAGTCCCTGCAGTTCTCTGGTCACTGCAGCCATTTTGCTCAAAAAAGGTATCTGCGTTTTTAAACCCCTGCCCCAGGGCCCTTTAACCAATGACCCTAAGTGAAAGAATTTGAAAGACCAGCCACCATTCCAGAGCTCAAAAAGTTCTGAAGCAATACACACAATCCAGAGTTCCACTGAAGGATCTGGCTGAAACTACTCTCTGTACTACTTTGTCTGAGACCACACTGCTGCTTGGCTTACCCCTTCTCTGTCCCCTCCCCAACCACTATGCATCTCTCCACATTAAGTCACTAGTCGAGAAATTTGTGTTTCAGGGCCTGCCTTTAAGGAACCTTGTCTAAGATATCTAGAGCGTTTGTACTCATTATTTAACAGGTCACAGTTCATGTCATTTCTTAATAATTCCTGACTATTCAAAGTTCTCTCCCATTTTGAATGATGAAAAAAAATCTCCTTTGCAGAATATCCTAATAAAATTTTATATGTGTTGATGAGCATTGTTGACTATAAGCCACATAAAGCAAGGACCGTGAGTGTTTGACTTATCATTGTGTCCCCAATGCTTGGCATAGTACACAAAAGTCATCAAGAAAAACTTATAAAATGATGAATAAAGTTGAGATACTCTATGTATGGTAAACCTGATATAATAACAGATAAAAATTGCATTATTCAAACCAAAACTACTCAGCATCTCCCATATAACAGTGATATGGTAAATGTAAATTTTCATATTGTCTTGTCCATAGTAGGTGCTCAATAAATATATGTGAAATGAATTAATAAATACATTGAATATGTAATGTATGACTCAGTTGTATATGGAAGGCTATAATCTAGTTGAAGAGAACAAACCATGGGTATAGGGGAAGGAATAACAAGAAGAAACCAGGCTCAAAACTTGTTGGTTTGAATCTCAGAGATTTTCCATTTGGTCTCAAAGTTATCTTAACAAAGAGAGGAGTTTGTTTTTTAAATTTTTATTCTATTCAAGCTGTTTGCCAGTGATTCAAGCTATTGCCAGGGCTAATTTCAACCTATTCAAGCTATTGCCAGTGTTATTTGAATATATTTGGCTGAAACCAGGAAAGTTGTAAGAGGCTAAAGCTGGTAAAAGCCCAAATCTTTTCTGGCAAGAGTGAAAAAGTTTGAAAGACCAGCCACCATTCCAAAGCTCAAGATATTCCAGAGTTCTTACCTTCACCCTTACTTCTAAGATTTCCCACTTGACATAGTCTTCTTTTACAGCTTCTTAATACTGAAAATGGTTGATATTTCATTATTTTTATGGCCAATGCATTTTAAAGGGCATAAGGAGGTCCTTAGATTGATATACCTTAAGTTGTAAGATCCCATAGATACATTTTAGTGTATTTGTTTCCTGAGGGTCATCATAGAAAATTAGCATTTTAAATTGGAAAGTGAAAGTGTTCTCCTGTATAAACTAGTTTTTAATTTAGAGGTTCCTACTCCAAAGTTATAAACGTGAGTTCTTGCTGGATATCAATAACAATATTACAGAGTGAATTGCCCTTTAAGAGCTCCAATTCCAAACAATTTTTGTTGATTTTCTTAGATGAGGAGATCAATGCTTTTACTGTACTGAGATCAAACTGGACTGAACTGAAAGTGTTGTTAATAAATTCTAAGCAAACCCTTGCTGAAACTCTTATTCTGAAATATTAAGTATGTGAGGGAAAGGGGACTTTTTACTAGCTGAAAAATTAACAACTGCTTTGATTTATGCTTTATTGTGAGTTTTTTATATGATTTGTGTTAGAATTTGACAATGCATACCTCAGTCATAATATCAACAAAAAGTTATTGTACCTATGCCAAATGTAGCAGCATATCATTGTGCTAACCTAGACATAGAACCAGAGAAATCTCAAATAATGTCATAAACTCCATACATGGACCAATTCCACTCTGCACATTTTTAGCCACCACCTCACTAATTTGATTGACCCTGACCTAATGAAGTTTGGCAGTATTTGCTATTTCCTTCAGCATCTTGTACAGATCTCTGCAAAGTACCATTGTGGACAGCTAAGAGGAGGGACTCCAGAGTCACACTGCCTGGGTTCAAATCCCCTACTACTATTTATTGTCAGAATTCAGAGGCAAATTGCTTAATCTTCACTTATTTATATGTTCTTGGGAAAGTCACCTACATTATTACTCAACTTGAAGCTGAAGAAAATAGTAACAACTGAAAAACCTTTTCTTGTGAGAACTAAATAAAATCAATACAATACTTAACTATGCAAAATAACTTTAAAATTAACATGTATGTAAAATGCTTACTATATAAAATATCTTTAAGTTTTAAAATTATTTATTAATTCAGTTTTCACTCACATTTATGAGGTCCTGGTGAAATTCCTTAATGTTTTTTAATTCTACTTTCCCTATTTATCAGGGGGCCTCATGGCAAAGTCACCCAGTGTTTTTGGAAGACTAAATGAGATAATGCAAGACCAAATCACCTTGATAACCACAAAGCACATGGTTTTGTACATATTAAACGTTTAAAAATATTTATCATATATGTAACTGAGGGAATTGAATGAAAGAACAATAGTTTCTATGCCATCTTCATAATATGTACATTGATTTATTTTATAAAAGTTACTGAGTATATTCTAGGTTCCAGGTACTATATTAGATCATAAAGGATGTTGGGGTGAACACAATAGCCTCTCATGGAGATTTGCAATCTGATGATTGACAGAAATCCATCAGTTGTCTGAGAGGTAGACATTAATAAAATAGTCAAGCAATCTTTTATTATTGCAACGTGTGCTACCAAAAACAAGAAGTTTGACTACCAAATTTGATCACAACATTTTTCTCACTTTACAGGTAAAGAAAGATAGAACCAGAGACTTGGGAGTGGGCCAAGTTTGGAGCATTAATTTTTGGCATTGCACTCCATGTTGGGGTAAGTAGATTGATGGCAACTTATTGAACCTTACAGGACAGAGTTAAATTCTATTCTTTAAGTCAAAGTGTAGGGTTTAGTGGCAGATAAAAGAGTAGGGAAAATAACCTCACATAAGAATAATCAAGGTTTCCAATTGTTGGCTACCTTCCACATATTGAGCATTTAATCTCCATCATTTTATTCAAACCTCACAACAACCCGCATATAAATATGATTGAAAACTAAATCTTAAAGGGACTTAGATTGATTTGCCATAAGATCATATGGCCAGAAAGTGAAGGGAGTACTATCTGCTTCATAAAAACCTTGCCCTTTCTAACACAGAAAGCTATTTCCACTTGGGGGTAATTTATGCTCAAATCTTACTCTCAGAGTGTGCAATCTTGTAGATCTTCAGTTTTCAGTATCAGCTTCTGAGTTTCTGACTGATGAACACTGTATTTACTTAAATATATATCCATTGCTTTCCCTTGTGGGGCACATTGCTTACTTTTGTCCCCTCAAGTGAAAACACACTTGACAATGGGGACAAAGAAGAAAAAGAAAAGAGAAGTCGGGGAGAGAAGGATCTGGATACCAGAGTATATTGCACATCACAGAGAAATTGGGTGGTGAATAGAAGGTCATTCTTGTTTTCTGAAATTCCTTCCTTTTTCCAGCCAGCTTCAAATTAGTAGACAATGGAATACACACACACACACACAGGCACACACACATATATATATGTGTGTGTGTGTGTGTATATATATATATATATATATAGAGAGAGAGAGAGAGAGAGAGAGAGAGAGAGAGAATGGAATCCTCAAAACAGTTAATAATCATGAATAACATCCTCTTGAGGAGACCATTCAATTTTCTGAGCCCTGTTTCTGGACAGTGCCTGGTAATATGGGTGACTATCAGGCAGAGTGCATTGGTCACTCACACGTAGAAGTTTTTGAACCTGTGTGAAAAAAGAAACTTTATTCTGCAAACTTCAATTCAACTATAGAGAAGGAACAGGTGAATAAGATATCCATTTATGGATGAGGAGCTGAGCACTACGACAGGATTTTGCATGTATATTCATTCCCCTTAGTTTCTCAGTGGTCCAATAGATCTCCATTTTACAGAGGAAAACAAAACAAAACAAAACAAAACAAAAAAAAAAAAAAAAAAAAAAAAAAAAAAACTGAAGCACAGAGAAAGGAAGTGAATGGTCCAAACAAGCTGAAGTTGAGCTCCTAAAAGGAGGGAATGGGAATCAAACCTAGCTCTGAGTGACTGCAAGTGTAGCCTTTTTTCTTTTGGACCACATTCAATAAATACTTGGTTCGAAGGAAGGAAGGAAGGAAGGAAGGAAGGAAGGAAGGAAGGAAGGAAGGAAGGAAGGAAGGAAGGAAGGAAGTAAAATCTGACCCTCTGACAAGTTGTATTTTATTTGTCCTTAGGTCTATGGCTTTGTTTTAGCCTTACAACTCACACTGATCAGCTGCTCCACTAATACACACAGATTTAAAATGCTCTTAGAATGTTGACTTATTCAGTGACTTCATCATTTAAAGGACACTGGGGAGGGAGGCAGGAGTGGAGTTTTCCAAGATCCATTGCCATGTGCAAACTGCCCTCTCCCTGTCCCTCTCTTGAAATATCACCTCCCATTCAGTTTTATGCTATCACAGTAGCAATAAAGCAGCTATCTGCAAGATACATGGGAAATCTAACATTCTTTACTAGGGTAAAATATAGGCCAAAAGGAAGAGGCATCGCATGATAACTTGAAGCTCAGAGGAAAAGAACACATATGTGGTAATAATGCTTGTACATGTCTTTATACATAAACATTTTAAATGATCATGTCAGTTTTTAAATAGAAGAATATAATAAAATTTGGTTTCCCTAAGAGATAGACTAGTTTATGGAAGAGACAAACAAAACAAAACAACAACCAACTTAATCAAACCCAGGAGTGAGGCTCACAATTGTTTCACATCTTTTCCTTTTGTTTTTTTTTTTGGCAGTACTGGGGATTGAACCCAGGGTCTCATCCATGCTAGACAAGTGCTCTAACACTGGACTACATCTTCAACCCCCACAATTAATGAGAATCATTCAGAATCTGAGAGGACTGCCCATGCAAGAGAAGGATTTAAGGTTGAAGTAAAATGATTAAAAGCTCTTATAATCATGTGCATGATTATTACGTATTATAGAAATGAGGCATACATGGTAAATCATTTACAATAACAAAATAATTGCTATTGCATGTAATCTTTCTACCCCAGCATTCCTGGAGTCAGCTAAGGAAAGAAATTCTAGGAAGAGGAGTCCAGAAGAGCTGAGGCAGGAGGAAGTGGTTTTGTCCTTTTGCTTTTGCTCCTTCTGGGTGGAGTGGATGCCTCTTTCACTGATCTGCTTAACAGGTCTGGTCTGCTGTACCTGAAGCTGAATCCAGGACTTGAGTGAATGTCCTGTCTCATTTCCTAGGAAGAATCACACAGAATCCTCATTGACAGTGTCTTGGAGAAGGGGATTCCTGTTTCAATGGGCAAGTAGTACAGTGTAGATTGGTGGTTCACAAATGTTAACACACATCAGAATCTATTGGAAGGCTTATTAAAATGCAACCCGCCCATGCGGAGTTTCTGACTCAGCAAGTCTGGGTAGGGTTGAAGTTGAATATTTCAAGTAAGTTCCCACATTGTACTGATAGTGGCGTTCTGGTAACCCCTCTTTGAAATCCTCCAGTGTAGAGTTTAATTAAGATCACAAACTCTAACATTAGACCCACTGAACTCCTATCCCAACTCTTTAAGTTGCATGACTCAGAAAATTACTTTATCCCTCTCAATCTCAGTGTCCTCTGCTATAACGTGGTCAGACTTAAAGTATTATTGCATGGACTCAATCCAAAAAAAGCATGCAAATTTCTCAACATCATGTATTTTGTAAAGCAGCTAATTTTAAACAGTTTCCTCATCTTCTACAAAACCTTGCTTATGAGATATTTTAAGCAGCTAGTGACTGGAGAGAAAGAAGGACAAAGACTAGCAAGCACCAGGGTTCAGTAAAAATATGATTTATATTTAGGTCATGCTGAGTAATCAGATTTCATTGTACTCTGGAAATGTGCAGTCCATTTAAGAATCATCTGAGAGATAGGCTAAAGATATACACACACATATATTACTTATATATGATACATATATATATATGATATTCACATCATCAGAAATACATATATCATCAGAAATTTGGACTCAACATGTTCCAGGAATGCTCTGAAGTTTGAATTTTTGAAAAGATATCCTAGACAATTCCGATGTACCTCCATATGTAAAAGCCACTGGTGGCCATTGGTTTGCTTTCTTGCTGTCCAGCTTCTAAGGCAGTGTTCTCAACTTCAGTTGAACAACAGAACCATCTGGGGAACTTTCAGAAACCTTGTTGGCCAGGCGACCCTCCAAACCAATTACATCAGAATCTCTGTGGGTTGGGTCTTGCCATCAGATTTTTTTCTTTTATTTTGGAATGAAATCCCTTTAGTGATTATATCCAGTCAAATTTGAAAATCATTGTTCTAAGGAGAGGAGAATTTTAGTGGATGAAGATGAATTGGCAAAATGTAAATTTGAAATACAGAGCACTGTTGTATTAGGCAAACTTGATCTTGGGAACAGAGATTCTCAGGGAGAATTGTAAAGACATTAGCAGTCCATATGAGTGCATTAGCCATTCAGAGTGGGAGAAGGACACAGAATGATGAGCCCCTAAATTGTGTCTTTGAAGTTTTTGTTGGTAGCCTTTGCTGCTCTGTATCTCAAATGAGACATTGTTTCATGTTTGTTAGTTATACTTCCTTTATTATGAAATAGGAACAAACTTCTGGTTTTTGCCTGTAAAGGGCCAGACACTGAATTCTTCCCTTATCTGCAAGGTATATTTAAGACCCCCAGTGGGAGATAGTACAGAACCCAATATACATTATGTTTTTTCCTATATATACATATATCATACACACACACACACACACACACACACACACACACACACACACACATACTACTGGTAAAATTTAACTTACATATTGGACATAGAAATAGACTAACAATAATAATTAGTAATAAAATAAAAAAATTATAATAAAAACATAATAGAAGTTATAGGAATGTGGTCTCTCTCTTCTTTAAGACATCTTATTGTACTGTACCAATTGTTTTCAGGGTAACTGAAACTGCAGGAAATTAAACTGTGGATAAGGGGCAGTTATTGTATTATGCTAAGGATTTTCCTATGTAATATAATTAGAGCTTAAAAATGTCATTAATGCTAAATAAATATTATCTTCCTCACTTTGCAAATAAAACAAACTCCATCATCCAGCAAGATGCTAACTTGCCCCTAGCACCCAAGTATTATAACCAGGCCCCACCTGTCAGCTGCACAGTGATCGCTTCTTTAAAAATGACCTTAATTTTTATTCATAAAATCACTCTTAAATATTTGCAAAATGTTTCTCCATGAGGATGGGATTAAAACGGAATGTTAATAGAAGAGATGAGAGGATGCATTCTCGACCATAGATAGGAAATCAAGTCTCTTCTCTGTCCCCAGGAAGAGATTAAGAAGCATCAGCACAAATGTCCTCTGGTAGCTCGGCTCACTGTGAGTCTGAGAAAGAAATAGTTCTGAAAAGAATATAGCTTTTATTAAATTGATTTGCTTACTTCCTTAGATATTTGATTGCCCTCTAAGTTTTCCATCATCTCCTCACCATTTACAATATTGGACATAAAAGTAAAAAAATTTTATTGAACAATAAAAATGCTCTAATAAAATAAAGGTGGTAAATCCTTCCAAGTGGCAGCAGAGAAGTCCTTCTATGCAAGCCAAGAGAATGGGCCTGAGTCAGGAAATGCAATCCTAGCTAAGGGAGAATACTGAGTTTTATTTGTAACAAACAAAACAGATATAAAATCTCTGCATATTTAGATCTACAGAAGAGACGCAAAATGTTGTCTGTGAGGGATGATTCAAAGTCCTGGCATGTATAAAACAGGCCACAGTAATTCTACTTATGCATGTCCTGCATCGACACTGAACATTTAAAGCCATCTCAAGTCACTTTGGTGGAGGGATTTATGGTACTGGAAGGCAAGTTGATTAAATGAGGCTCTGCAAATATACTTGGTATATACTTACCTGTCATAGACAATGGAACTGTTTTAAGAGGGTTTCCAGATTGATCCCAGTCTCTTTGACATTTTCCTTTAATAATACAGCTTGAAAAATAAGATGTTTAGCTAAGGCCGCTAATTCTTTGAAACTCTAATCATTTAAGCTGTCTAGTCTTGTTCAGGGTAATTATTTCTATCCATTATCCATCATGCTAAGAAATGACAGCTCAGGGACAAGGAGACTTTCCAAGCAAATGCTTTAAGACAGTGTTTTAGTTTGCCAGCACTAGCCAATGTTAATTAAATTATGTAAACAATGACTCATGGTATAAATACAGTATGGAGAAGCTCAAAAGAAAATAGTTCAGTAACTTTAAAACTTTTTTTTCTTCCAAGATAAAATAAAAGGGGGCCTTTCCTGTTTCACCTTTGTGTTTATATTCCTGAAAATTTGGTGGTTGTCAGAATGCTTTGTCTTGGATTTGCAGGGGAAGAGGAGAGGATGGACATTTCTTTATTCTGAACCAGAGACACATTTTTTTAAAGAGAGAGAAATAAACTCTCTTAGGTGTCACAGGAGCATGAGTCAAGTTCCTACTCATTTTCTAAATGGGAAACAAAGTCCAATGGATGGGAGTTTTACTATTATTAGTGCAACCATCAATATTTATCTAATGCACATCATTGTTGAGGGTAACCGTCAATATTTCTTTAACATCATTGTTTTTTGATGAATGTTTGAAAGGTTTTAAAAGGTTAACATTTTTTTTTTGAAATTTTTATCCTGTAAGAAGGATAACAATGTCAGAACCAGTGGCATATGTTAAAATGCGTAGTCATCGTGCTTTAACCATTAACCACATTCCCTACTCTGAGGGGAAAATATCTGACACATGCTCATGCTCTTTAATGTATTATAAAGCCAGCAGCATTCAACCACCTACAAATTTAAAAAATCCGCAGTGATGAATTAACACCTGAAAGAAGTTGCTGGGTCACTCTTGCCTTCTATAAACTTATCTTTTCCTTTTCCATGCATGGTAGTCATAGGGAGAATTAATGTCCACAAACAGTCCTTTGCCATGTGAACATGCCCTCCTAATTTAGGAGAGTCAGGTAAAGTAACTTGAAACTCCTTGAGGTTGGAGACCATGTCTCATTCATGTTTGTATGACCCACAGAGCCTTAAGAGGTGCTTCTTAGGGCCTTCAGGGTGATGCTTTGTTTAGCAGCTGCTATAAGTTAAGAAGATAAGTGAGCACTACAGGACTCAAGCATGTCCATAATGGAGAGGAGAGTATGCACAAGAGCATATTGTTTGAGCACCTGATAAAGCTGCAAAAATACATTCTAAAGCAGAAGAAAACCAGGCCCTTGCATTAGTCAGGAGTTATAGCAAATTCAACCTTCTTCTGCACTTTTTCCTATTCAGACCCTCATGAATCGGATGATGCCACTCACCTTGGGGAGGGTCATCTGCTTTACTCAATTCACAAATTCAATTGATAATCTCTGTTTGAAACACCCTCACTGAACACACCAGAAATAATGTTAGCCAAATATCTGGGCAGCCTGTGCCCTAGACAAGTTGATGCATAAACTTAACCATCAACCTTGGTGTTGAAGGAGGGAGAATTTTACATTTCTTGTTCAGATTTTGCATTGATCCAACCCCCACCAATTCCTAAATGAATTTTAACTTTCTATAACTCTAACAAAAAATGGGTTTAAGTGAAAAGTAAACACAGGCAAATAAATAAAGAGCTGTAGGTTATGGTATGAGCAGCAACTCCTGCAGTGAGAAATCATACCAGTGGCTGCAGCAATTTTGGAAGAAAGAGCCAAGGACGTGACATACTGAACACCACCATGTCAATCTAACTCTCTTAGCCCTTCCCTGCATTAAGGTGCACAGTATCTGAAAGATAAGCCAGGTTTTGTTTTTTCTTATAGCATTATTAAATGAAAGGAACCACATGGACTGATATATCAGATTTTAGCTAGGCATTAGTTGGTGTTTTAAGATCATCTTATGGATAACACGGACAAATGTGCCTTACTGGTCCTAAAATGTTTGCCTTATTTACTTAAGGTAAAAGGCCTCTATTTTCAGAAGCATTTCTGCAATGGTCTGAGGAGACTCATGGGAAAGAATTTACTTAACCCAAGGAAAGAGGATTATGTAAAACAAACCTTTTTTTACTGACAGGAGAGCGGGAACAAAGCATGAATGATATATTTAAAAAGTGTATCAAGTGAATAGATGGCCAAAGCAGAAAATGGGGACCAATTCTCTAGTCAAATCAGACACAGATTCCCAAGTATTTTATTTTTTTGAGGCTATTGTGAATGGAGTAGTTTTCCTAAATTCTCTTTCAGAGGATTCATCACTTATGAATAAAAGTTCATTAGATTTATGAGCATTGATTTTATATCCTGTTACTTTACTGAATTCATTTATGAGTTCTAGAAGTTTTCTGGTGGAATTTTTTGGCTTCTCTAAATATATAATCATGTCATCAGCAAACAGGGATAGTTTGAGTTCTTCTTTTCCTATTTGTATCCCTTTAATTTCTTTGGTTTGTCTAATTGCTCTGGCCAGAGTCTCAAGAACGATGTTGAATAGAAGTGGTGAAAGAGGGCATCCCTGCCTGCCTTGTTCCAGTTTTTAGGGGAAATGCTTTCAGTTTTTCTCCATTTAGAATGATGTTGACCGTGGGCTTAGCGTAGATGGCTTTTACAATGTTGAGGAATGTTTCCTACCATCCCTATTTTTTCTAGTGTTCTGAGCATGAAGGGGTGCTCTATTTTATCAAATGCATGTTCTGCATCTATTGAAATAATCATGTCATTCTTAACTTTAAGTTTGTTGATATGATGAATTACATTTATTGATTTCTGGATGTTGAACCAACCTTGCATCTCTGGAATAAAACCCACTTGATCATGGTTCACTATCTTTTTAATATATTTTTGTATGCAATTTGATAAAATTTTGTTGAGAATTTTCACATCTATGTTCACTAGGGATATTGGTCTGAAATTTTCCTTCCTCAATGTGTCTCTGTCTTGTTTTGGTATCAGGGTGATATTAACTTCATAGAATGAGTTTGGAAGGGTTCCCTCCTCTTCTGTTTCATGGAATACTTTGAGGAGTATTGGAATGAGCTCTTCTTGGAAGGTCTTATAGAACTGGACTGAGAATCCATCTGGTCCCAGACTTTTCTTTGTTGGTGGGTTTTTGATGACTTCTTCTATTTCATTGCTATTCTATTTCATTTCATTTAAATTGATCTATTTAAATTGTGTATGTCCTCCAAATTCAGTTTGGGTGGATCATATGTCTCTTGAAACCTGTTGATGTCTCGAGATTTTCTTTTTTGTTGCAGCATATGTTTTCAAAATAGCTTCTGATTCTGTTTTTGCATCAAAAAAGAGGTGAAAGACCTCTACAATGAGAACTACAGAGCACTAAAGAAAGAAATTAAAGAAAACCTTAGAAGATGGAAAGATCTCCCATGTTCTTGGATAGGCAGGATTAATATTGTTAAAATGGCCATACTACCAAAAGTGCTATACAAATTCAATGCAATTCCAATTAAAATTCCAATGACATACCTCAAAGAAACAGAGTAAGCAATCATGAAATTCATTTGGAAGAATAAGAAACCCAGAATAGCTAAAGCAATCCTTAGCAGGAAGAGTGAAGCAGGGGTATCACAATACCAGAACTTCAACTATACTACAGAGCACTAGTAACAAAAATGGCATGATATTGGCACCAAAATAGACAGGTAGATCAATGGTACAGAATAGAGGACACAGAGACAAACCCAAATAAATATAGATTTCTTATATTAGACAAAGGTACCAAAAATATACAATGGAGGAAAGATAGCCTTTTCAACAAATGGTGCTGTGAAAACTGGAAATCCATCTGCAGCAAAATGAAACCAAACCCCTTTCTCTCACCCTGCATAAAACTCAACTCAAATGGATCAAGGACCTTGGAATCAGACAAGAGACTCTGCACCTTATAGAAGATAAAGTAGGTCAAGTCTTCATCATGTCAGCATGGAACCAGACTTCCTTAACAGGATTCCCAAAGTATAAGAAATAAAAGCAGGAATCAATAATTGGGATAGATTCAAACTAAAAAGCTTTTTCTCAGCAAAGGAAACTATCAGCAATGTGAAGAGAGAGCCTTCAGAGTGGGAGAAAATATTTGCCACACATACTTCAGTTAGAGCACTAATCTCTAAAGTTTATAAAGAACTTAAAAAACTTTACACCAACAATACAAATAACCCAATCACCAAATGAGCTAAGGAAATGAACAGACACTTCACAGAAGAAGATCTACAAGCAATCAACAGATATATGAAAAAATGTTCAACATCTCTAGTAAGAGAAATGCAAATCACAACTACACTAAGATACCATCTCACCCCAACTAGAATGGTGATTATCAAGAATACAAGCAACAGGAGGAGGTTTCAGGATGGTGGACTAGAGGGTGGCTGCATTTCATGTTGCTCCAGGACTCAGGATTCAAAAGAGGAGAAATTGAGAGACTTGGGACCAACTCAAAGCAGCCGAGTGAGTCTCTCCCGTTGGGGAGGCGTCCCGGACGGGGCGGTAGTCCCGGAACGCAGGGAACTTTGTGAAGTAGAGCTGCCGGCGAGACACCCCTCCCCCCGCTGGAGCAGTGAACTCGGACAACTGGGAGTGTCGTAGAGGAGGCCGCTCAGCACAGCACTGGGACTCGGAGCAACCACTGGGGCTCCGGGTGGCGGCCCAGAGGAGGGGCTGCGAGGAGAGCTGTTGGGACTCAGAGCAACCACTTCTGAACACCGGGGCCACCTGGAGGAGGAGGAGGAGCAGTGTGGCGAGGCGCTTGGACTTGGAGCGACTGCGCCAGAGCTATAGGCAGTTGCCAGAGGAGGAGCTGCGTGGCGAGCTGTTTGGACTCAGAGCGACCATTCCTGAACACCGGGGCCTGCCCGGAGGAGGAGGAGGAGGAGGAGGAGCACGGGGGGTCGTTTGGACTCGCAGTGACTGCGTTGGAGCTCCAGACGGCTGCTCAGAGGAGGAGGCGAGTGGTGAGTTGTTTGGACTTAAAGCGACCGCTCCTGAACACCGGGGGGCCGCCTGGAGGAGGAGCGTGGTGGGTCGCTTGGTCTCCAGTGGCCACACCAGAGCTCCGGGTGGCTGCCTGGAGGAGGCGTGCAGCGGGTCACATGGACTCAGAGTGACTCAGAGTGACTCACAGTGACCGCTCCTGAACACCTGGGGGGATACCTGGAGGAGGAGGAGGAACGGGGTGGGTCACTTGGACTTGGAGTGACTGCCCAGGGCTATGGGCAGTTGGTGGGAGGAGGAGGCTCCCAGTGAGTTTCTTGGACTCCTAGTGACCACACTGGAACACCGGGTGGCTGTCTGGAGGAAGAGGCGTGTGGCGGGTCTCTGGGACTCAGAGTGATTGTACGGGGCTCTAGGTGGTGGCTGCTCAGAGGAGGGGCTGCATAGCCAGGGGATTAGGTGCAGAGCAGGGTCCCAGGACCTAGGAGTCTTCTTGGTGGAAGAGCCGCACAGAGACACGCTTAGGGGCGGAGCAAAGGTTCCAGGACTGCGGGCAGATTCTCTGAGGAGAGGCAGCCAAAGGAGATTCATCTGCGAAGGGTGAGGCTCCCAGGCCCAGGAGATAGGGCCGGGCTCCTGGGAACTTCGCAGAGGAAGGCAGCCCAGCCCAGGCAGTAGTTGTAGATTGAGGGGAACCTCTAGGAGGGGAACCGACCAGCGAGACCTCCCCATCAGGTGAGTCTTCCCTGCCAGGTGAGGTTTTCCCACAAGGACGGTAAATCCAGAGACACAGGCCCAAACAGGCCTTGCCTCAGCCCACAGCCTAGTTCCCCTTTGGATGACCATTGGTCAACAAGTAGAGACACCTCTGCCCACTAGCAGGGAATATACCCCACCTGAAGGCCACCGCTCCTAGAGAGGCAGCTTCCTTGTGGAGCACCGCATTATCAACTTCCTCCAAGACTTCAGGCTACTGAAGGCTAAGGGGGGATATATATAGAAATCTTCAGGGACATTGTAAGTCAATAGAGGAAATCTGCAATATCTCAGCGGTCCACTGATACCTGAACAACATGAGAAAACAAGGGAAGAATATGCCCCAAACAAATCTAGATGTTACATCAATAAAACCCAATGACAGCATGGCAGAAGAAATGACAGAAAAGGAGTTCAGAATGTACATAATTAAAATGATCAGGGAAGCAAACGATGAGATGAAAGAGCAAATGCAGGCATTGAATGATCGCACCAATCGACAGTTAAAAGAGCAAATACAGGAAGCAAAAGATCATTTCAATAAAGAGTTAGAGATATTGAAAAAAAACAAACAAACAGAAATCCTTGAAATGAAGGAAACAATAAACCAAATTAAGAACTCCATAGAAAGCATATCCAATAGGATAGAACACCTGGAAGACAGAACCTCAGACATTGAAGACAAAATGTTTAACCTTGAAAACAAAGTTGAACAAACAGAGAAGATGGTAAGAAATCATGAACAGAATCTACAAGAACTATGGGATATCATGAAAAGGCCAAATTTAAGAATTATTGGGATTGAGGAAGGCTTAGAGAAACAAACCAAAGGAATGAACAATCTATTCAACGAAATAATATCAGAAAATTTCCCAAATCTGAAGAATGAAATGGAAAATCAAGTTCAAGAGGCTTATAGGACTCCAAATACGCAAAATTACAACAGACTCACACCAAGGCACATTATAATGAAAATACCTAACATATAAAATAAAGACAGAATTTTAAAGGCTGTGAGAGAAAAGAACCAAATTACATTCAGGGGGAAACCAGAACGGATATCAGCAGATTTTTCAATCCAGACCCTAAAAGTTAGAAGGGCCTGGAACAACATTTTCAAGCCCTGAAAGAAAATGGATGCCAACCAAGAATCTTATACCCAGCAAAACTTACCTTCAAATTTGACGATGAAATAAAATCCTTCCATGATAAACAAAAGCTAAAAGAATTTACAAAAAGAAAGCCAGCATTGCAGAACATTCTAAGCAAAATATTCCATGAGGAAGAGATGAAAAACAAAGAAGCAAATCAGCAAAGGGAGGAATTATCCTAAAGGAATTGTCAAATGAAGGAGGAACCAAGTCATGTCAAATAAATAAATAAATAAATAAAATTTTAAAAATGAACCAAATGACCGGGAAACCAGATCATATGTCAATAATAACCCTGAATGTTAATGGCCTGAATTTATTAATCAAAAGACATAGACTGGCAGATTGGATTAAAAAGAAAGATCCAACAATATGTTGCCTGCAAGAGACTCACCTCATAGAAAAAGATACCCATAGACTAAAGGTGAAAGGATGGGGAAAAACATACCATGCACATGGACTCAGCAAAAAAGCTGGAGTATCCATCCTCATTTCAGATCGTGTGGACTTTAAACCAAAGTTAGTCAGAAGGGATAAAGAAGGACATTTCATACTGCTTAAGGGAAGCATAAATCAGCAAGATATAATAATCATAACCATCTATGCCCCAAACAGTGGCTCATCCATGTATGTCAAACAAATCCTTCTCAATTTCAGAAACCAAATAGACCATAACACAATAATACTAGGTGATTTTAACATGCCTCTCTCACCACTGGACAGATCCTCCAAACAAAAATTGAACAAAAAAACCATAGATCTCAATAACACAATCAATAATTTAGACTTAACGGACATTTATAGAATATACCATCCAACCAAGAGTGAATAAACTTTCTTCTCAGCAGCACATGAATCCTTCACTGAAATAGACCATATATTATGCCACAAAGCTAATGTTAGCAAATACAAGAAGATAGAGACACTACCTTGTATTCTATCAGATCATAATGGATTGAAGTTAGAAATAAATGAAAGAGTAAAAAACAGAAACTATTCCAACACCTGGAGATTAAACAATATGTTATTATATGATGAATGGATAACAGAAGATATTAGGAAGGAAATTAAAAAATTCTTAGAGGTAAATGAGAACAAAGAAACATCGTATCAAAATCTTTGGGACACTATGAAAGCAGTACTTAGAGGGAAATTTATTTCATGGAGCGCATTTAATAAAAGAAATAAATTCGGCTTAGTACCAGACTTCCTCAACAGGACTCCCTTAGCACAAGAAATAAAAGCAAGAATTAGTAACTGGAATAGATTCAAACTAAAAAGTGTTCTCTCAACAATGGAAACTATCAGCAATGTGAAGTAAGAGCCTAGAGTGGGAGAAAATCTTTGCCAATCATACTTCAGATAGAGCACTAATCTCCAGAATCTATAAAGAACTCAAAAAACTCTACACCAAGAATACAAATAATCCAATAGACAAATGGGCTAAGGAAATGAACAGACACTTCACAGAAGAAGATCTACAAGCAATCAACAAACATAGGGAAAAATGTTCAACATCTCTAGTAATAAGAGAAATGCAAATCAAAACCACCCTAAGATTCCATCTCACACCAATTAGAATGGCGATTATCAAGAATACAAGCAACAACAGGTGTTGGTGAGGATGTGGGGAGAAAGGTACACTCATACATTGCTGGTGGAGCTGCAAATTAGTGTAGCCACTCTGGAAAGCAGTGTGGAGATTCCTTAGAAAACTTGGAATGAACCTACCATTTGACCCAGCTATCCCACTCCTTGGCCTAAACCCAAAGGACTTAAAATCAGCATACTACAGAGATACAGCCACATCAATGTTCATAGCTGCTCAATTCACAATAGCCAGTTTGTGGAACCAACCTAGATGCCCTTCAATTGATGAATGGATTAAGAAACTGTGGTATATATATACAATGGAATATTACTCAGCCATAAAGAATGATAAAATTATGGCATTTGCAGGCAAATGGATGAAATTGGAGAATATCACGCTAAGTTTGATAAGCCAATCTCAAAAAACCAAAGGTCGAATGATATTGCTAATAAGTGGATGAGGACACATCATGGGGGGAGTGAGGTGTTAGTGTTAGGGTTAGAGTTAGGGTTGGGTTGGCAGGAATGGAGGAAGGAAGGACTGTATAGAGGGAAAAGAGGGGTGGGAGGGGTAGGAGGGGGGGAAAGGGAAAAAATAACAGAATGAATCAAACAACATTACCCTATGTAAATTTATGATTACACAAATGGTATGCCTTTACGCCATGTACAAACAGAGAAACAACATGTATCCCATTTGTTTACAATAAAAAATGAAAAAAAAAGAATACAAGCAACAATAGGTGTTGGCGAAGATGTGGGGGAAAAGGTACACTCATACTTTGCTGATGGGTTTGAAAATTAATGCAACCACTCTGGAAAGCAGTGTGTAGATTCCATAGAAAACTTGGAATGGAACCACTATTTGACCCAGCTATCCCACTCCTTGGCCTATACCCAAAGGACTTAAAATTAGCATACTACAGTGATCTAGCCACATCAATGTTCATAGCTTTTCAATCCACAATAGTCAGATTGTGGAACCAACCTAGATGCCCTTCAACTCATGAAAGGATAAAGAAATTGTGGTATATATACACAATGGAATATTACTCAGCCATAAAGAAGAATAAAATTATGGCATTTGCAGGCAAATGGATGAAGTTGGAGAATGTCATGCTAAGTGAGATAAGCCAATCCCAAACAACCAAAAGACGAGTGATAGTTCTGATAAGCGCATCATGATACATAATGGAGGGTGGGAGGGAGGCAAGAGGAGGCAAGAATGGAGGAAGGATGGATTATACAGAGGTATAACAGGGGTGGGAGGAGTGGGGAAAGGAAAAGTAACAGAATGAGGCAAACATCATTACCCTGCGTACACGTATGATCACACAAATGGTACAACTCTACTTCACGTACAACCAGAGAAACAAGTTTTCTTTTTTACCCCATTTGTTTACAATGAATCAAAATAAATTATTTTTTAAAAAATCAGATACAGAAAGTTCCCATATGTTGGACCATTGAACTGAAGGTAATATGATGAATGAGATGTAAGTAAAGAATGTTTTACTTTTTTAAAACATGAGATGGGATAATGATAATTATATGACGTGTTCAAACAGAATAAAGTGGGTTACACTGATAATATTATTTCTTACACAATAAGTTGAACTTACTTTTCACATAAAATTAATTTTATCAAGTTGCCTTTTAAATTCTTGGGACAAAAATGGGATGGATGAAGTATTTGAAGTCTCTACACATGGAAGTCCGCTGTTTCATGGTGAGTGGTAATAAAGAGAACAGATAACTCAGAGTTGGAATTATTAGGCTTTTTAATGTGAATGTACACTCACTATCCTCTATGACTCAGGGTTATTTCATAGGCATTTGTCTCAGACAAATTTCCAAATGTTTGAGGAAGTTTCAGATATCATTATGTTTTTTATTCCTATTTAATCAAGTTCCAATCAGAGGAGATATTCTGTAATTTCAGTGTGTTGAAACCTATTTATGGTCCAGCGTACAATATGTTATGGTGAATGTTTCCTATGCCCTTGAAAAGAATATGCATTCTGCATTATTGGGTATGATATTCTATATTTCAATTAGGTCAAGCTGATAATAGTATGATTCAAGACTTCTGTATTATTACTGACTTTATTTTATCTATACTTGCTCCATCAATTATTTGGAGAAAGAGTGTTGAAATCTATAGATAACTTCATGGATATGCTAATTTATCTTTGGCTATCTCAGGTTTTATTGCATTTTTTTGAAACTGCTATCTCTGACTTTTAATTGGAGATTTAGACCATTTTCATTTAATGTAAGTGTTGGTTAGTATGGTTTGATTTATGGTTATTATTTTGCTCTGTTTTTTAAAAATTCGTCTTTCCTCTTTTCTAAAACAATGTTATAAGACATTCTTATATTTGTTCTTATGTATGTTAGCCTTTTTGCTGTTTTCAAGATTTTTCTCATTCATTGATTTTCAATAATTTGATTATGATGTGCTTTGGTGCGATTTTTGTTGATTATTCAGATTTTAATTTAAAGCTTCTTGGATACACAATTTCATAAAGTTGATTTAAAATTTAACTATTTTTTTTTTTCAAAAGCTTTTTCTTTCCACCCCTGTTCCTTTTCTGGAACTTTAATTAAATACACATTAGCCTGCTTAATATTGCCTGTTATGTCACTGTTGCTTTAATTATGTTTCAGTTTTTTTTGTGTTTCAGTTTGGATAAGTTTTATTATTATACCTCCAAGCTGAACTGTTCTTTTCTTTTGCAGAGTCTACAGTTAATCTCATCCAGTGAGTCTTTTTAAAATTTCAGACTAGTACCACTTTTTAACTCTACAGATTTTAAAATGTATATTCTATTTTTCTGTATATTATGTTCAAGAATTATTTTAAATTTTTGGTCATATTCAGAATTAAGGTTCTAAAGTCCCTGAGTGCTGATTTCATCCATTTTTGCATTTCTGGGTCTCTATCTTTCTTTCTTTCTTTTTTTTTTTTTTTTTTACTCTTATTTATTCTAATTAGTTGTACATGACAGTAGAGTGCTCTTTGACACATCATACATAAATGGAGTATAATTTCTCATTCTTCTGGTTGTACATGATGTGGAATCACCCTGGTTCTTTAGTCATATATGTACATAGGGTAATAATGTCTGATTCACTCTAGTATCCTCCCTACCCTCATACCCCCTCCCATCCCTTCACTCCCCTCTACCTAATCCTAACTAATTCTATTCTTCCCCAGTCCCCACTCCCTTATTGTGAATTAGCACCCACATATCAGAGAAAACATTCAGTCTTTTTTTGGGGGGGATTGGCTTATTTCACTTAGTATGATATTCTCCAGCTCTATTCTTTGACCTACAAATGCCATAATTTCATTCTTCTTTAAGACTGAGTAATATCCATCATGTATATATACCACAGTTTCTTTATCCATTCATCTGTTGAAGGACATCTAGGTTGGTTCCATAGTTTTGTTATTGTGGATTGAGTTGCTATAAACATTGATGTGGCTGTGTCACTGTACTTTGATGATTTTAAGTCCTTTGGGTATAAAGCAAGGAGTGGGACAGCTGAGTCAAATGATGGTTCATTTCAAGTTTTCTGAGGAATCTCCATACTGGTTTCCAGAGTGATTGCACTAATTTGCAGTTTCACAAACAATGGACGAGTGTACCTTTTTCTACACATCCTCTCCTACATTTATTGTTGCTTGTAGTTTTGATAATTGTCATTCTGATTGGTGTGAGATGAAATCTTAGTTTGGATTCTCATTTCTCTAATTGTTTGAGATGATGAACATTTGAAACATATGAAAATGTATTTGTTGATCAATTGTATTTCTTCTTCTGTGAAGTGTCTGTTCAGTTCCTTTGCCCATTTATTGATTGGGCTATTTGTATTTTTAGTGTTAAGTTTTTTGAGTTTTTTATATATCCTGGAGACTAATGCTCTATTTGAGGTGCACGTGGTAAAGTTTTCTCACCTTCTGTAGGCTCTGTCTTTATGTTATCGATTGTTTCCTTTGCTGAGAAAAAGCCTTTTAGTTTGAATTTATCCCATTTATTGATTCTTGATATTACTTCTTGTGCTTTAGGAGTCTTCTTAAGGAAGTCAGATCCTAAGCCAACATGATGAAGATTTGGGTCCACTTTTTCTTCTGTTTGGTGTAAGATCTCTGATCTAATTCCTAGGTCCTTGATCCATTTTGAGTTGAGTTTTGTGCAGGGTGGGTGATAAAGTTTTAATTTCATTTTGTTACATGTGGACGTCCAATTTTCCCAGCACTATTTGTTGAATAGACTATCTTTTCTCTGGTGAATATTTTTGGCGCCTTTGTCTAGTATGAGAGAACTGTATTTATGTGGGTTTATCTTTGTGTCTTCTATTCTGTACCATTGTTCTACATGTTTGTTTTGGTGCCAATATCAAGGTGTTTTTGTTCGTATGACTCTGTAGTATAGTTTAAAGTCTAGTATTGTGATGCCTCCTGCTTCACTCTTCTTACTAAGGATTGTTTTGGCTATTCTTAATTTTCTTAATGTTTTTTAATGTTTCTTAATTTTCCAAATGAATTTCATGATTGCTTTTTCTAGTTCTACAAAGAATGTCATTGAGATTTTAATAGGAATTGCATTAAATCTGTATAACATTTTTTGTAGTATGGCCATTTTAACCATATTAATTCTGCCTATCCAGACCCTGGAGCCTGACTAGGTTCTCACAGTGAATAATCTCACAATGAAAAATCTATTTATGCTTCTTATAGGGGAGAGGAAAAGGAACTATTCTGAAGTATACCCAAACACTCTGTTCTTGTCAATAAGGATGGATCTCAGAAGAAACTATCTAGAGCTTAACTTCTGTTTTTTTTTTTTTTTTTCCCCAGAAATTCTAACTGCCTTGGGAAGAGGGAAATATTCAACTCCAGCCCCATCTAGCCATCCTGTCCTACAGAAGTGGGGGTGAGAGGGTACTGAGGATGTATAATGTTCACAATCCACATGTATGGCTCACTAAAACAGTTATGCATAGGACTATAGAATGCTTTACCTCCCTCCACACTGTTACTTTATTACTGAAGGCTTTCAGTAATACGGTAATTACAGAAAATCCTTCTAATCAGTACATCACACCCAACTATCAGTAAAATTATGAGTCATACTACAAGGCAAAAACATAGTTTGAAGATACAGAACAAGCTTCAGAATCAGACTCAGTCATGGAAGGAATACTGGAATTATCAGGTTGGGAATTTAAAGCAACTACAATTTGGATTCTAAGGGCTCTAATGAATAAAATAGGCAATATTTAAGATCAGATTGTAAGGCCCCCAAAAAGGAAACCCCAACTCTGTCCCATGGATCCACGGCAACCCCAATCAACCGCAGGAGGCGTCACTTGATGCAAACCGCAAGAGGTTTTATTCCAGCGCACTGGGACCCAACTCGAGGAGTCGAGTCCCTAGCAGAAAATCTTATAGGTTTATAAAGGCAGAAACCACACATCGGGAGGGGTCGCACATGAAAGGGAAAAGGGGGACAAAGCTGCCGGGAAATTTCAAAGGGGGTCTGGGTTTGCTGATAACATACAACATGTTTCACAATGTTTGACAACAGGGCGTAGATTCTGGTCAATAGTTTCTGGTAATCATACTGTTTGAGCACTATCTGGCTATCTGGCTCAATTTACCCTTTTATTCTCTGTTTGGGGCTGTTTCTTGGAACAGCTTTAAGGGCTTTGTTCCCATTACTGGGAGGGTGACCTTAGGGAGTTGAGATGACTGGGAGGGTGACCTTAGGGAGTTAAGATAACTGGGAGGGTGACCTCAGACAGCTTAAAAAAATGTCCATTCTTTCATTTCCCCATTTTCTTTTCTGGTAAGTTCTAATCATGGAACTTCTGTCTCTATATACTCTTCTCCAAAGTTATTTCCTTGGTGGAGGGACTGGTATTGTTGCCTAAGCATTAGTACCTATACAGCACTTACTCTTTCCCTGATGAAGGTGACTAGGCGATTTCAGGCAGGCAAGAGCCGAGGGGGCGGGCCACCAATTAGCAGCCCCTTGTTTGCAGTCCTTGATAAACAGTCCTTGATAAAGGCAGGTAAATTTGATAATCAATGGGCTCCGGAGATCCTTGACATTCCATTCTTCCAGGGGCAGTCTCCAACTTGCGGAGGCAGATGACCTCGTGGCTTCATTTCCTCGATTTGACCCGATCCCCTAGTTCTACACTAACTACCTGTTCCCAATTCTGGCTTCATTCCCCCCTTTAGCTTTAGGAACCCATAACTGCTTGTTAAGGAAATGAAAAGAGGCGTCGGTCATTCTGGCTGCTTCGAAGCTGAATGGGGGCAGCGAGGGGCAAGCAGTTTGGAGTTCCTTTTTTTTTTTTTTTTAAATCGGGTCAATCGAGGGGTCCCAGGAAGAAGCCTGGTTGGGGAAGAGCAGGTTGTAAAGTCATCTGGGGGTGGATGCTTCTATGATAGAAGAACAAAAAGACATGAGTACTGAAATGAGATTAGTACAAAGTAAATGTTGCAGCATCTGAAACATGCCACTGAGTATCATGAAAATGACAGAAGTTAATCTCTCACCAGGAGGTGAAAGAACTGAGAAATTGTTCCCATAACTAGGACTAGCAAAGGCTGGAGAGGACAAGGCCTTTATTTGGGGACTTTAACATTGTCATAGATGTCCCCCAAAAATATAGTTAAGCTACTTAATGTCATCTGATTTTATAAAATATCCCTTTATTGGTATAACCTGTGTTTAGTAGAGATCTCTATACTTCTGTTACTTAGGAATAGATAATCATACTAGCGAACATAGATTAAGTCTACCTGTGTAGCTTAGGAAGGTCTGCAGGCCTTAAACTGACTAAAAACTTCTGACTCTGGCAGTTTCTCTTGATAGTTATCAGGCACATTTGCTGAAAAATCTTTCTTTCATTTGTAGCTTCCAGCCTTTATTCTAGTGGGCTAATACAAGTGTACATCTTAAGTTACATTTAACTATTATTTCCTTTAAATGCCCAAGAATGGCTATATTTTGGTTTTAACTGTTTTGCTGGGTATCTAAGATCAAGCTGGTCAAATTGACCTGGTTCCTGTCTTGTTAAAGAGTCAGCTGAGTTCCCACAGGGGTCACTCATACAGAACTTAAGAGCGGCTCCTTAGCTCCACCAGTGACTTTGATAAGGCAGGGTCTCTTGATGAGGTGACTTCCTTTAGCAAGGGATGTTTCCCTTTTTCCATGACCCTCCTCTGCAGCAGATGCACTGGGTGATTTTTCATCCTCTAGTCTCAACAATCTCCTTGATCAGGAGGTTGTGTGACCCAGAGTTGCAATGCTCCTTAGAGAAGTCCTCTTATTCCCTGGGTTCAGGCTGACGTTGAGGGCAAAACCCAAATATGGACTTTTCTTGACCTCTGTATTTAACTCCAATCTCTAAGTTTGATCTTAATTATCCAGCAAGGCAGTCTCACCAGTCATAAAGTCTAACTGGAGTCTGCATTAGTACTGGAAGTTACCACTATCTATTCTATAGGTGATGGCTTAGTATCATAAGTTACCTAGGTTGTGTGTTCTTGGAGCAGCTACTTCTGCAAAACATTAACAGGTAACAGTTTTACGAAATGAAATTAGCAAGAGTAAAAATATATTCAGCTTGTATAATAGCTATCTTGAATTTTGATTGAGAACTACATTCTGTCCCCTATTTGAGATCACAGTACTTTTACAACAAGAACCAATTTTTTGACTATAACTTTAAATAAGCTGAATTCTGACTTATTTTGGAGTCACTCTAACATGCAGTAAGGTGGGAGGCAGAGCCTTATCTCAGGTAAGGCAGGGCTCTTTACAGATCTTAAGTGTTCTAATTCTGATGTTGATCTTGCTTCTTCCTTAAATATCATTAAGTAGTTTACATATACTGTTTCCTGAGTCTATATAAACTTTATAATTAACACAATTTAACATAGTATATAAAACATGAATCAAAGAAAGGCTGAGAGAGCTTTTAACTTTCCTTTTGTGATTAAGTGGCAAAATGTTTTCATGTTTCTTTCATGTTTCACAATATTAACCTTTAAACAAATCAGACTCTAATGTTTAGAAATACATTTACATTTGAAATTCTTTATCCCAATGTAAAAAGTAACAAATTTTACACATACCCTATTGATAGCAGGTCCTATAATAGAACATTAAATGATAGAAATAAATCCCCAATAAAATTTACTCTTTATAAGTTTAAGATTATCATTACAGACAAGTTTAATCTGGAGGATAGCAGAGCTTAATAAATTCCTTGCTTTAAAAACTTGTGGTCCTGAAAAATATGAACACATTTAATATACAACTAGTGACCATTTCACAATTACCTTGACACTTTTATCTTACCAAATTTAGTTTTTAAAGAAAAATGTAGACTCTGTAACAAAGTACAATACTCTATAACAGTTGTTTAACCATAATTGTATATACCCCAATTTTTAAGACTAATTGTTCTAAAGAATAAAACTTAATAGAAACAAAGAGTAAATTAGTGTTTCTAAGAAATCCTTGTCATTTTACCATGTCATTCTACCATATAGATTAAACTTTGGTTTATATCAGAACATTAGTATTTCACCTTAGGAAAAACCTTCAATAGTTTTAGCTGTCTCACATACATATAACCAACTTAGTTACACACAAACTTGTTGAAACTTGCCCTTTACTTACACATAGACTTTCTTAGCACTTACTTAGACCCTCATGTATTTCATCACACAAGCACTTTCTTACCCAGAAACATTTCCTTTTTCCTTTTACTAAATATATTTCCATACCCAGAACCTTTTATTTTCTCTTTCCTATTCGTTGACCCCTTTTTGTTCACATTCTGAAACAACTCTTATGAAATTTCTGAATTTAAATAAATTACTCTATTTTAATAAGATTAAATATTCTGTTGTTTATAGTACTCTAATTGAAACACAGTTGAAACTTTTGGGACCCTTTGTATATAGAATTGCACTTGTTAGGACATAACTCTTAGTAACCTTGTTTTTAGTTAGTGATGACACAAAGCAAGTTTAAACCCTTTTATTTACCAACCTATGAAAACACCAATAATGTTTAAGTATGATACCCCATGGAATTTAAGGAGTTAAAAGTACTCGATGTTATTTAACAATTAGCATTTTAACTTTGTAAATTAATCAGATGTCTCTACAAACACATTAGAGTAATCCCATACATGTTAACTCTAATTCACTTATTCTGTAAAAACCAAGATATCAGACAAGTGTCTGTACAGTATTTGCTGTCTCTTTCCTGTTGAAGAAAAGTCCTAGAAACAATTGATATTAGACACTTTATTAACATCAATATTTTATTAGCTTGACCACCTAGAGACTTGTGAGTTATTTTCAAAGACATTTTACTTTTATTAGTTTACCCAATTTGAACCCTTTTTAAATCACGTGAATTAAAAGTATCTGGATCCATTTTTAAATTTTAATTTTAGGAGCGCTCAGTTTTGATACAGACAAAACATGACATCAGACAGCACAACATACAAATGACACAAAATCAAGGCCTTGTAACTTTATAGGTGAATCTCCATTGCAATGTAACAGATGTTCAAAAACTCTAGTTGAATAAAAAATTGAACTGATCAAAAAATCATGAGCTCAAAAAAACATATAATTAAAAAAACCAAGAGTCCTGGAAAAAATCATACGGCCGTTAATTACTTTAGTAAAGTACCATAAAATTTACTTTGCTGGAGTTTTAAAGACTCTTTACTTTTTCTTTCCCTGGGTTTGAGACCGGTCTCCTACTGAGCCTTTAGGCTTCTTTTATTTATATTTCAATGTAAGCCTTGACTGAGATCTGGAAGGATCTAACAGGTTTTAACAGAAACTTTGTGTCTAAGGCATTTTAGCCATCTCATCAGGACAGGTTGGATGTTAAAGAAAATTATGAGACCTTATTTTTTCATTACTTTTGAGACTGAAGCTACTTTGCTAAGTTACCCTTCAGGGCTGTCGGGAGGGGGAGTCCAGAGAAAGAACCTTTGGGGTGCACCCGAGAGTAGCCCGGGCTGAGAACCCCGCAGTTGTTCCAACCCTTCCCCCACCTCCGCCACAAACACACAACAGAACCAGATACAGACGGGCGCCAATCTCTGATCCACCAACTGAACCCAATCAGTGTCCTTACCGACGGAGACTACCAGGCGTCCCTGGCTCTCCTTCCACCCTTAGGGCGTCCCCCAGGGCTGCAACCTGTGGCCCCCCAGGCACATCTACCAGCCACTGTTCGGCCACTCTCACGAGTCACCGAACGGCTGCCACTGAAACCGAAAGAGTGCTCACAGAACCAGACCAACTAACAAAACACAAGACAAAGACAACTTCGGGGTACCCCTTCTTACCTCCAAGGTCGACTCCGCTGATGAGGGGGGCCGTCTTATCCCGGACAAGCCCCCAAATGTAAGGCCCCCAAAAAGGAAACCCCAACTCTGTCCCATGGATCCACGGCAACCCCAATCCACTGCAGGAGGCGTCACTTGATGCAAACCGCAAGAGGTGTTTATTCCAGCGCGCTGGGACCCAACTCGAGGAGTCGAGTCCCTAGCAGAAAATCTTGTAGGTTTATAAAAGCAGAAACCACACATCGGGAGGGGTCGCACATGAAAGGGAAAAGGGGGACAAAGCTGCCGGGAAATTTCAAAGGGGGTCTGGGTTTGCTGATAACATACAACATGTTTCACAATGTTTGACAACACGGCGTAGATTCTGGTCAATAGTGTCTGGTAATCATACTGTTTGAGCACTATCTGGCTATCTGGCTCAATTTACCCTTTTATTCTCTGTTTGGGGCTGTTTCTTGGAACAGCTTTAAGGGCTTTGTTCCCATTACTGGGAGGGTGACCTTAGGGAGTTGAGATGACTGGGAGGGTGACCTTAGGGAGTTAAGATAACTGGGAGGGTGACCTCAGACAGCTTAAAAAAATGTCCATTCTTTCAAGATAGGCAATGCAAGTAAACACATGGGAAATTTTCAAAAGACCCAAGGACAAATGTTGGACATCAAAAATACTATGACATAAATGAAGAATGACTTTAATGGAATCATTGATAGATGAAGAAAGGATCTTGGAACTTGAAAATATTTCAATAGTAATCACCAAAATTGAAAAGCAAAGTGACAAAAGATTTTAAAAATTTGAAGATTAAGAACTTTAGGATAGGGCTGGGGATATAGCTCAGTTGGTAGAGTGCTTGCCTTGCAAGTACAAGGCCCTGAATTCAAATCCCTAGCACCAGCACCACAAAAAAAAAAAAAAAAAAAAAAAAAAAAAAAAAAAAAAAAAAAAAAAAACTTTAGGATAAAACAAAAGATGAATTATAAATGTAATGAGAATATCAGAAGAGACAAATATTTGGAATATTTGAATCTAAAGAAAATATAGTAGGCAAGTGCTGTATAGTGACATTTTGGTCAATGAAGGCCTGCATATATGATAGTGGTTCCATTAGATTATAATGAAAATGAAATGTTCCTAGTATGTAGTAATAGCATAGCTGTCATTATATCACAGCACTGTGCAATACTCACATGTTTGTGGTGAAATTGGTATAAACAAACTACTGTTCTGTCAGTCATATAAAAGTATAGCACATACCATTATGTAGAACACCTAATAATTGATAATAATATAAATATATTACTTGTTTATGTATTTATTATGATATCATTTTAATTATTATTTTAGTGTACTCTTTCTACTTGTAAAAAAATCACTATAAATCAATATTCCATGTTACAACTACAATAACCTTATGCATCTCATGTTTATAGTGCCTCTTGATAGAATCAAAAGGTCACATCAAGTGACTTACCTATACCACATAGGTTTATGCAAGTACACTCTATGATGTTCAGACAAGAATGAAATGTCCTAAAGATGTATTTCTTAGAATATGTCCTCCTAATTAAGTGACACATGTCTGTATTTGAAATAATAATAACTGAAAACTTCCTTAATGTCAGATACAAAGTCATATATTAAGGATACTCAGAGGATATCAAGCAAAACAAATATCTGAAAATTTGCATTTAAGCGTATCATTTTCAAACTACAGAAAACCAAAGATAAAGAAAAATATCTCCAAAGACGTCCAAGGAAAAATACTTTATCTATGGAGGAGCAAAGATAAGAATTATTTCCAATTCAAAAAACATGAAGGGCGAAAGAGAGTAAACTACTTAAAATTGTGGGGGTGGGGGGGAGAGAGAGAGAGAGAGAGAGAGCAATCAATTTAGAATTCTATACCATGTGAAATTATCCTTTAAATGAAGAAAAATGAAGACTTTCTCAGGCAAAAGTTGAGAAAATTTGTTGTCAGGAGACATGCCTTGCAAGAAAGGTTTAAAGAAATTCAATGCCAGAAACTTAGTTCTAAATAAAGAATATCTGAGAAGGATTAAGAAAATGTAAAATAAAAGCACATATTTCTAAATTTGTGTAATAGTCAACAGTTTGTTCAAAATAGTAATAGCAACAATATATTATATTGTGTGTATGCACTTATCAGTAAAATTAATTATAGCAATAATATAAAGGATAAAATAGATTAGAATTATTTGTTATTATAAGGTATTCATATTACCTGTGATGTGGTAAAGTGTTATTTAAGAGTGAACATGAGCTACTTAAAAATGTATTATTCTAATTCCAAGGTAACCACTAAAAGGGGTGGGGAAAATATAGCTGGTATTCAAGTAAAGAAAAGAAAATGGAATCATAAAATGCTCAATTAAAATTACAAAAGGCAGAAAAATAGAGAAAGAAAAAACAGAAATAAGTAATAATGGTAAGGAATAGAAAACAGTACGTATGGTAGACATTAATCTACCTATATCAATAATTACAGTGAATGCTGATAGTTTGTTTACATGCACCAATCAGAAGACAGAAAATGTTAGAGTGGATTAAGAAATAAGATGCAACAACATGTTGTCTACAAGAAACCCATTGTACTTATGACACAGTGAATGAATGAAGAAAGATAGGCAATGCTAACACTAATCAAAATAAAGCCGGTGTTTTAGAAAGCTTATTTGCTGCTGCATCTGAAAGATCTGACCAAAACAATTGTAGAGGAAGAAAAGTCATTTGGGGGGTTTATGGTTTCAGAGGTCTCAACCCATAGATAGCAGATTCCATTCCTTGGGGCTCAAGATGATGCTGTATATCATGGAGGAAATGTGTGGCATAGGGAACCAGCTAACATGATGATCAGGAAGCAGAGAGAGAATTCATTTGCCATATATAAATATATACCCCAAAGCCACACCCCACCTGCCTTCAGTTACCACTCAATTAATCCCATCAGGTGACTAATTCACTGATTGGGTTGAGGCTTTTCTAACCCAATCATTTCTTCCCTGAACCTTCTTGCATTGTCTTACATGTGAGCTTTTGGAGACACCTCACATCCAAACCATAACAACAGGAATAGCTATATTAATTTCAGATGGAGCAGACTTCAGACCAAGGAAAGTTATCAATGATAAAGGGGGATATTCTTTAATGATCAAGGAGTTCTTCCTCTAAACGAACCAATCCTTAACATTCAAGAACCTAACAATAGAGCCTCAAAAACTGATAGAACTGCAAGAAAAAAAAAAAATCTGAATCCACTATTACAGATGGAGACTTAAACACCCCTATCAGAAATGAACAGATTTATCAGGCAGAACTCAGTAAGGACATAACTGAACTTAGTAACACCATCAATCAACTGGGTGTAATTGACATCTGAGGAATACTTCATCTAACAACAACAAAACTCACTTTATTCTCAGGACTATATGGAACATTCACCAAGACAGACCATATGCTGGGCTATAAACACACCTAAACAAATTAAATGAAATAAAAACTATACAAAATATATATTCAAAGCACAGTGGAATTAAACTAGAAATCAGTAACAGGAAGATAGCTTCTACCACCCGCCCAAAACACACATGGTGATTAAATAATACATTTAAAAATAACACATTGGCCAAAGAAGAAATTTCAAAAGAAATTTCAAAACATTTTAAACTAAATGAAAATAAAAACACAACTTATCAAAATTTGTAGAATGTAATAAAAACAATTCTTAGAAGGAAATGTATAATAGTCAATGCATATATTAAAAAAGAATAAGTATTTAAAATCAATTGTTTTCACTCCCAGAAACTAGAAAAGAAGAACAAATTAAATCTGAAGTAAGCAAAAGAAATTAAATCATAAAATTAGAGCAGAATTAAATTAAATTGAAAACAGGCAATCAATAGAGAAAACTACTGAAGCCCAAAAGTTGTTCTTCGAAAAGATATATAAAACTGATAAACTGTTACCCAAGATTAGTAAGCCGAGAGAGAGAGAGAGAGAGAGAGAGAGAGAGAGAGAGAGAGAGAAAGAGAGAGAGAGAGAGAGAGAGCGCGCGAGCGAGAGAGAGAGGACATTAATTACTAATATCACTTCTATAGATCTCTCATACATTAAAAGAATAATAAAGACTATGAACAACTGTAGGACCATAGATTTAATAAACTAGATAAAAGAGACCAATTCCTAAAGAAGACACAAATCTGTCAAAATTCTCACAGGAAGAGAGAATGCATATACTCTAAATTGTAACTGAGTCAATAATTAATAACTTTCCACACTAGAAAATATGAGGATCAGATTGTTTTACAGGTGAATTCTACCCAAAACTAAACTTTAAGGATGAAATTATACCAGTTCTGTACTATCTTTTTCAGAAGTCTGAAATAGAGGAAATGCTTTGTAACTGATTTCATGAGGCAATCATTACCCTAATACCAAAGCCAGATAAAGATTTTATAAGAAAAATACATACCAATATCTCCTATGAATAAAGATGAAAAATCATCGATAAAATATTGAACATCAAATCCATTAATTCAACTAAACAATTTTACACCACCTACTTATATACAACTGGTTCAATAGTCAAAAATCAATTAATGTAATCCACCACATCAGCAGGGTTAAGAAGAAATATTCCACGGTCATATCAATAGATGTGGAAAAAGCCATTTGCAAAATTCAACACCCATTAATAATAATAATAATAATAATAATAATAATAATAACACAAAACACTAGAAATAGAAATTTCTTCAACATGATTAAGATTCCCTAAAAAACCCATACATTTAACATCATACTTAAAAGTGAGAGGCCTAAATATTTCCCACTAAAATCAGAGACAAGGCAAGTGGGTCTCCTCTCACCACTGAGTTTCAATATCATATTGGAGGTCCTAGCTATGCAATGAGACAAGAAAAGGAAACAAAAGGCATATAGTTTGAGGAAGAATAAGTAAAAACAGCCTCTTTTCAAAGATGAAATGATCATCTATGTAGAAAATCCAAAAGAATTGGCCAAAGTACTGGAACTAATAAGAGGTTATAGCACAGCTGCAGGATATAAAGTCAATACAACCAAGTCCTTCACTTTCCTATGCAAAGGAGCAATGATCAATATACCATTTACACTGGCACCTTGAAAAATGAAAGTTAGGTATAAATTTAACAAAATATGTACAAAATCTTTTTGAGGAAAACTACAAAACTCTAATGAAAGAAACCACTTAAAAACTAAGCAAATGGAGAGATATTCCATATTCAAGGATAACAATAGTCAATTTTATCAGAATGTTTATCTCAATTTGGTTATAGATTCAATAAAATCCGAATCAAGTTTTCAGAAAGTTATTTTGTGGAAAACAACAACTTGATTCTTAAACTTACGTGGAGAGGAAACAGACCCAGGAGAATCAATACTATTGAAAGCGGAGAATAAAGAGGAAGGACAGACACTACTTGACTTTAAGACTTACTAAAAATTACAGTAATCAAGAGAGTATGGTACTGATGAAATCATAGACAAATAAATCAATGGAAGAATAGAGAGTCTACAAATTCATCCAAAAAGATAGTCAACTGAGCTTTTGCAAAAGGGCAAACGCAATGCAATATAGAACAGGTAAAATTTTCAACAAATGGTGCTGGAACAGCTGGACATCCAGGTGCAAAAGAGAGGCTAGACACAGACTTCCACCTTCCACAAAAGTTAACTCCAGGTGGATCACAGACCTAAAGTAAAAAGAAAAACTACACAAATCTTAGAAAATAACAAAGAAAAAAAATCTAGATGACCTTGTTGTTTTGTTTTGTTTTGTTTTTAACAAGATGATCTTTGGGCTTTCTACCTGTAACACTGCCACGGTTGCTTTGGATTCCTCTCAAAAGCATGTGAAGGAAACTCACTTCCCTAGGTAATAGTGCAAACAGGTGGGATCTTTAAGAGGTGATTAGGCTGTGAGGGTTTTGTCTTCATGAATGGATCAGTGTTGTTATCTTAGAAGTGGGTTCATTATAGCAGCAAGTTTAAGCCACCTCTGGCTCTCTCTTACCCATGCGGTAACTTCTGCCATGTTATGATGTAGCAAGAAGATCCTCTCTAGAGGGCGGCAGCTTAATCTATGCATCCCCCGCTAGACTACAAGAAATAAGTTTCGATTCTTTTAAAATCTCTCAGTCCCAGGTATTCTGTTATAGCAGCGCTAATAGACAAAGACAAATTCTGAAGTCATGATCCATTAAAGAAAGAATAGATAAGCTGGCTTTCATATGAATAAATTATCTTTCACAAATAACATCGTCAGGAAAACAAGAAGACACGCATCAATGTGAGAGAAAATATCTGGAAAAGACCTATCAGATAAGGGACTGTTATCCAAAATGCACAAGAAACTCTTAAACTCAATAATAACACTAACAACCTGATTAAAAGATGGGTCAAAAACCTTAACAAACACATCAGTGAAGAACATATACAGATGGATAATAAGCACATTAAAAGATGCTCAATATTACATTGAGGAAATACAAATTTAAACAATAATCATCCTACTGCACACCTATTAGAATGGCTGAAATTCAGAATGGTGACAACATCTAATGCTGGGAAGGACAGAGAGCAAAAGAAACTGTCTCTCATTCATTGCTAGCAAA
Source organism: Sciurus vulgaris (assembly GCF_902686455.1). NCBI lineage: Eukaryota > Metazoa > Chordata > Mammalia > Rodentia > Sciuridae > Sciurus > Sciurus vulgaris. The sequence goes on from NC_136461.1 coordinate 48,744,415, forward strand.
AATGTAAAATGTAAGCCACCGTGGAAGACAGTTTAGCAACTTTAAAAAATAATGAAACATATTTCTCCTATACAACCCTATAATTGCATTCCTTGGTTTTTACCCAAAGAAGTTAAAAGTTTATGCTCACTTAAAAATTTGTACTTGGTTGTTTATGGCAGAATTATTTTTCATTGTCAAAACTGAAAGTCACTGAGTGTCCTCCAGCAGGTGAATGAATACTGGTGTATATAGATAATTTAATATTACTATTTGGTGGAAAAAAATAAGCTATCAAACCCCAAAAAGACATGGAGGAAACAGGAAAGTTTATTATTATGTGAAAGAAGTCAATCTGAAAACATTACTTAATGTTTGATTCTAACCAAATGACATTTTGGAAAAGGCTAAACCATGGAATACTAAAATGTTTAGTGATTGCCAGAGGAGGGGGGCAGGGAGGCAGAACTCAGAGGATTTTTAGGGCAGCAAAAAAGTCTGTATGATATTATAATGGTGGCTACATGTCATTATACATTTGTCTAAGTTCCTAAGATGTACAACACCATGAATGAATCCTACTGGAAAGTGTGGACTCTGGGTGATAATGATGCATCCATGTAAGTTAATCAATTTCAGTAAATACACCATTTTGGTTGAGGATATTGATAATGAGGAGGTTGTGCATGTGGAGGCAGGGGCTATGTGAGAAATCTCTGCACTATTCTCTCAATTTCTCTGAAAACCTAAAATGACTTTACAAAATAAAGTCTATTAAAATAATATATGCAGTTATTGCATGTTCTTTTACATAAGACACACTTATAAGCTACACAAACTATAGTAACTTCTTAAACATTTTTGAGACTCAGTTTCCTTACTTATAATATAAGCATAATAGTACAGATCTCATGAGGCTAATAATAACAATCTATTCATCTAACTAGAACTCATCAGATATAATAAAGTCTGCTCCTTAGAGGAGGACCAATAAATGGTTCTGTCATATAATTAAGAGTCATAGAAATTATAGATTTAGAAGAGGCAGAATTCTATAGTTACTTATATTTGCCTCCTGTTGATTATAAAATAATATTCTTCTATAAATCAAATAATCAACTAGATGCAAGCTAAAATCAATGATCTCATATTACTGTATTTTAATTATTCTATCATATGAACAATGAATGCACTGGTGCTCCCCCTGTGCCAACATTTAATTGACTACTCATTTAAGTAATACATTTATTTAGCACCTTTCACAAACCACAAGGAATTAAAAACTAGGCATATAGGGTCATTTAAATTTCTTCTATCTCTGGCTCTTTGCCACCACTATATAGATCCCACACAAGATTTTAAAATGCTATTCCAACTTCAAATCCAAGACACACATGCCATTCTTTGTCTTCATTAATAAGGGAGAATACAGATCCTAATAAGCCAACCAACAAACATTCTATCAAAGCAAAACTTGTTGAGGTCAGAATAACCTGACTTCTACACTCTGTTAGTTGGGCTAACAAAGATAAAATCCAGCAAGAGGATAGGTATAGCCCAAGGCCCAGGTAAAGGGTACAGCAGTGAAGAAGAGATCAACTCAGTTCACTGTCTAAATAATCTAAAAGTATTCGATCTCTCTGGGAACTTACAGACCACTAGTCCTCGGTGCTCCAAGCGTGGAAAGGGTGGGGGTGGAATAACGGGAAACAGGAAGTGAAATGGCCGGACTCTCAGCATTCCTTTTTCTTGCAGAATAGCTTCAACATTTTATTTGAGCATTACAGTATGAATTCATAGAAGAAGAGTGTTGTTCCTTACCAAAAATATTGAATCATGATCTAGTGGAAGAAATTCATTTTCCAGTTGGGGAATGACACCCAAAGAGTGACTTTAGGCAAGATAACACAGCTAGTTAGTGGCATTGTGACTAGCATTCAAGTTCATGGTCTTGCAGTATGCTCTTTCTTACCCAGAAAAAAAGAAAGAAAGAAAGAAAGAAAGAAAGAAAGAAAGAAAGAAAGAAAGAAAGAAAGAAAGAAAGAAAGAAAGAAAGAAAGAAAGAAAGAAAGAAAAAGAAAGAAAGAAAGAAAGAGAAAAAAGTATATGTCTAAAAGTTAGACTTTCCAATTTTTACTTATTAGTTTTCCTGCTTTGTTCAAAGTCATGTGCTAGGTGCCAGGAAAATGTCTAACGTGACAATCAGACCACTAAAGCAATTATTTTGATGCGACACTGTGCTTCTCGGAGGTAAGCTCAGTGTCCTACCAGAATGCAGAGGAGGAACGTGCAAATCTGACAGGAAATAAGGGGCAGGTGACAACAGAATTTTGAAGGATATTTAGATAACTGACAGAAAAAGAAGTAAGTTTTCTTCCCCACACAGGGAACAATACATGCCAAGTCGCCAAGGTGAGGGAGAGGATTGTGCTCCAGGAATGGCAAGCAGATGGGTGTAGCAGGACAGCAATCTACATGGGAGGGAATCTGCTGGAGTTCAGATCTGGAATGTCTCCAAAGGCCCATGTGTTACAGGCTTAGTTCCCAGATTAGCGCCACTGGGAGGTGGTGGAACATTTCAGAGGTTTGTGGTCAGTGGGGGAATACACTCTGATGGGACACTGGGACTCTGGTCTCTATGTCTTTCTCTTTTAGATTCCTGGTTGCCACAGGGGAATGGTTTCCTCTGCCACTTGCTACTGTCATGATGTCCTGCATTAACACAGGTGCAAAGGCAATTGGGCCAACAGGGTTTCAAATCTCCAAAATGGAGAGCCAAAATAAACTTCTCATTTTAGGTTATTTATCTCAGGTATTTTGTTTCAGTAATGCAGAACTGACTAATGCAGAGTCACATGAGGTGAGACAGAGGAGGTAAACAGTGGAAAGATCATAGAGATCTAGTATGTCTCATCTCAAAGAAACTGAGGATGGAGTCACAGTACTCACTTCTGTGTCCTGCTGTCCATCTGGTCTCTGCACTGATGGCTAGACCTTGCTTCCCTCACCTGACCTGAACATTTTCCCCCTAATGAATACACAATATTCCAACTCATTTCTAACTAATTTCCTGCAATGTTGCCTCTGTTCTGCCATTCTTAAGGAATGGGAATTTCTCCCCCTAACATCTTATGACAATTAATAAACTAAGGAAAGAAGATTATGAAATAGGTGAGCAAAATATTGGTTTCCAGTAATGCTTTCTTTGATCAATCTGTAAAAATACTCCCAAAACAAGAAAAGCAGTCCAAGCATTGTCCTGTCCTGGAGATGGTTTCTCATCTGAGCATTGGTTCAGATCTTTAGTAGGGACACCAGGAATGAAAGACATATTCTGCATCAGAGCTCTGATTTTACATTGCTTTTGCAATATACAAAAAATGACAATAAAACAAAAAAGCCAGGTGACAAGGGTAAAGGCATTAATAGAATCAGAAGTAGAAGCCTCTCGTAACAAAATGTACACTATAACAGATATAATGATTATGTCACTGCTGCTCATGGAAAAATATACAAGCATATCGGTGGGAAACCATTCTTATTTAGCAGAATTAGACTAGGTTGAGCCATGCTACGCAAATGCCTGGCTTCTGGGAACTACCGGGAAGCATGTGGCGCTGCTTAGGAGTGGTTCCCTGTCTCCTTCTGGAATATTCCCACTAAGAGAATGGCTCCCCTAACTCCACCCTATCCTGTCCATCATAGAAGAAGCTCCTCCCAGTCCTGGCCCCCTTTACCTGTATATTATAAATAAAAGAGAGTTGGGTGATTTCTTGTTGTTAGAGGCCAGAGCTGGCATGGCCAAACTGGTCATGACCCCTCTAATTTAAAAAGAGTATTGGCTCTTGTGTTTTTATTGCGTAGATAAGTGTTTTGAGTAATTGAGTGATATACAGTCAACATCATCCTCTGGCAGTTAACCCTTTTCTCATCCACACGGATGTGACAGAGAGGACCACACATATCTGTGCCCACAAGCATTGTAGTATCAGAGGCAATCAAGATGAATTGCAAATTTTGTTTGTTTTATGTTATTTATGTCTTAACATAGTTCTGGAACACCATATGTCTCCAGGAGAGTGAGCTTTGGGCTTAACATAACTGGGTTTAAATTTAAATGTTGTTTCTTGCTAACAAGGTATTCAGAGACCAGTTATGCAAACTGTTCAATGTTCACATCTATAAAATGTAATAATAATTAATACTTTCTTTTCTGTGAAGCAAATTTAATTAAGTTAATTTGGAATATAGAACTTTTATTGGGGTTTTTATTTGAATCCATGCTACAAATCAGAAGACATGGGGTTAAGATTCAAACACATATCTTCTGGGACTTGTAGCTAAAAATTGTCCAAAACCAATCCTTCCACACCGATTGTGGCACTGATTTAACTGAAGCATTAAACCTGGCAGATTGGAGGAGGCAGTTGAAGGACTACTAGGAGGGTCCACCGTCATTAAAGGCAAAGTGCTGTAATTCAAGTAAGAACTCCATGACGTGGGCTGACACTGGAGGCAAGAGATGTATATATTATAGAATCTGAATCATTTGCTTTAAAAAAAAAAAAAAAAAAGCAATTAGCTGTTCACTGCCACATAAACCTTAGGTAATTGCAGTCCACAGAATTCTGAAAAATTAAAATAAACATCATTAAAAAATGAGGAAAGTAATGAAAGCTATTTGTATGACTCCTGAAGTGCTTTTCTACAGTTCAGTTTACCAGGACCGTCAAGAGCATATCTTGAGTCTTGTTAATGTGACCATTTATCATTGAAGCCTCATTAGTACTTTAGCTAATTGAAACCATTTAAATTAAGCAATAGAAAAATTTAAGGTAGACATGGGGCTTGAGACTTGTCTACTAAGTGATGTTCAAAATAACTCACCAGACCGTTTGTTCCCTTAAGATCACAGAATCTTTGTGTTGGAGGGGATACTAAGGTGTGAGCTGGCTTGGTCTCCCACATGTACAGGAAGCTGTGCTGTAATATCCCTTGGTGTGCTTTTCCAGAATTTTCTTGAATACTCTTGCAGACAAAAATCTCACTAATTCAGCTCTAATTATTAGAAAGATTTTTCCATATTTATATATTTATATGAAATCTCTTTCTTTTGTGCATCTTTTTTTTTTTTTTTTTTTTTTTTTTTAAATCCCCAGTTCCAGCTCTGGATTACAAAACACTCCCTCTTCTGTGAAAAGCTTTTCAGTTGTGAAGACACTTGTCCTGCATTCCTTGAATCTTCTCATCTCCGAGATAAATATTGTGGTTTCCTTGAATGTATTCCTTGATAAACTAACTGTCCTCTGCTTAATGTGATTCAGTTTGTCAGTAATTTTCTATAAAATGACTATGCATTATGGAACATACTTTTTTTCTTTTTTCTTTTTTCTTTTTTGATACCAGGGATTAAATCTAGGGGCACAATTTATTAACTACTGAGCAACAGCCCCAGAACTTTTTAATATTTTATTTAGAGACAGGGTCTTGCTGAGTTGCTTAGGGCCTTAGTAAGTTGCTAAGAGGGGCTTTAAACTTGCAATCCTCCTGGCTTAGCCTCCCAAGATGCTGGGATTACAGGCCTATGCCACCATGCCAGGCTGGAACAGTTTGCAATACACTTATTATTATTATTATTATTATTTTTTGGTACCAGGAATTGAACTGAGGGCACTTAACCACTCAGTCACATCTCCAGCCCTATTTTGTATTTTGTTTAGAGACAGGATCTCACTGAGATGCTTAGCGCCTTTCTTTTGCTGAGGCTGGCTTTAAAACTTGCAATCCTTCTGTTTCAGCCTCCCAAGCCTCTGGGATTACAGACACTCAATACATTTTTTGATGTAGGAACTAATCCATCTACATTTTTTTTCAAGTTTATGTTCATTTTTTTCTTGAGTTCTTATGTTGAACTTTTGGAGTTTACATATATGTGAGTGGATAAAAACCCAGCAATTGGACAAATGAACAATTACTTCACAAATCTTAATTAAATATTCTCTTAAAACAATAAAGAATTCTGAGTTAACAACTTATCAACAAGAAGATAAACATATAAACAAATATCAACTTTAAAATTAATAAATTAGGATAGCTTAGATTATTTTAGTATGGTTAATTTATGAATATTAAGCCAATTTTTATATATGCCACTTGGTCATGTTGTACAATTTTTAATAGTCTGTGTATTTCTGTTTGATAGTTAAAGATCTTGTGTTTATATTTATGTGGGTTATTTTTCTATAGTTTCCTTTTATCTACTGCCTTTTTCTGATTTGGTATCAGGGAATATTTGTCTCAAAAGATGAATTGGGTACTGTCCCCTCCTCTACAGTTTTATGAAAGAAATTGTGTAGAATTGGATTAATTATTCCTTAAAGGTTTGAGAGGAAACTAGTGAATCCATTTGAGCCTGGAAATTTCCTTTTTGGGAATTTTTAAATTATGAATACATTTTCTTAATGGTTGAAAGGCTATCAAATTATCTATTTTTTTTTTACAAATTTTTCTTTTTAGATATATATAACAGTAGAGTGTATTTTGACATACTAAACATACATGGAGTATAACTTATTCTAATTAGGATCCTGTTCATGCAGTTGTACATGGTGTGGCATTTTACTGGTGGTATATTCATATATGAACACAGGAAAGTTAAGTCTGATTCATTCCGTTGTCTTTCCTAATTCTATTCACCCCTTTTTCTTCATTTCTCTTTGTCTAATCCACTGAATTTCCATTCTCCACCAACCCACCCATTCTGTGTTAGCATCTTCATATTGGAGATAACATTTGTCTTTTGGTTTTTTTGGTATTGGCTTATTTCACCTAGCATGATAGTGTCCAGATCCATACATTTATGACAAAAAGTCAGGAAGTCACTCTTTTTTATGGCTGAGTAATATTCCACTGTGTATATTCCACATTTTCTTTATCCATTCATCTTTTGAAGGGCACCTAGGGTTGGTTCCATAGCTTAGCTATTGTGAATTGAGCTGCTATAAATATTGATGCAGCTGAATCCCTGTCATATGCTGATTTTTAGTCCTTTGAGTATATACTAAAGAGTGTTATAACCAGGTCAAATGGTGTTTCCATTCCAAGTTTTTTGAAGACTCTCCATACCGCTTACCATCGTTGTTGCACCAATTTGCAGTTCCACCAGCAATGTACGAGTGTACCCTTTCCCCACATCCTCATCAACATTCATTGCTGCTTGTGTTCTTGATCGTTGTTATTCTGACTGGAGTGAGATAAAATCGCAGTGCAGTTTTAATTTTCATTTCTCTAATTGCTAGAGATATTGAAACATTTTTTCATATCATTTTTGATCCATTGTATTTCTTCTGTGATGTACCTGTTCAGTTCCTTTGCCCTTATTGGTTTCAAAGGCCATTTATCTAAGATTTGGGAAATAATTGTTCATCTCTCCAACTGCTGGATCAAACCTTATTGACAAGAACAGAATGTTCTGTATTTCAAAATAGTTCCTTTTCCTCTCTCTTACTAGAAGTGCAAATAGCTTTTCCTCTTATATTCATTGTGAGAACCTGGTCAAGCTCCGGGGATAAAACTCAGAAAAGTGTGAGGACCCTCATTGACAGGGACCCTGGAGTTTCATATGGCTCAGACTTGTCCATGCCGAGCCCTCAGCAATTTGTCAGTTTTGGTTCAGGTTTCCCCATCTTGGCACTGGTTCCCACCGAGGCTTGTGCTCATGGGGTTGGGCTCCAGAGTGCCACAATCCTCACATTTTCCCATTGCTTGCTCCAATTTGAGGGGTAGTGTTTGCCCATGACCAAGATTTTAATAGGAAAAAAGTGGATCCAATCTTTACCTTGCACTATTTCCATAAATTAGCTCAAAATGGATCATAGGTCTAAATGTTAGAGTTGAAATTGTAAATCTTCTGAAAGAACATTCATGACTCCGGGGCAGGCAAAATTCCCGAGTTAGAACACAAAAAAGTATAGAGTTTATACTTTTTTGGATATGAGGGGAGAGGGATTTTAAATGTGTGTATGTGTGTGTGTGTGTGTGTGTGTGTGTGAGACAGATATCACTTAAGGTAGTATCAATCAGTCCAAATTGGAGCATTTGATTGATAAACTGAGATTAATTACTCAATGTACTTATATTGAAATAAATATCATTTTGGTGAAGGTTTAGGTCTGATTTGAGACTGATGATCAGAAAAACTAGGAAATAAAAATTTAAGTCAACTATGGACTCCACGAAAAAGTTTTAATATGCTCAATGTAGAAAATGTAACGTTAATGCAAGTTACTGATATCGACAATAATTGTATGATCATGTAAATATTGACTATTCACTTAAAGCTATTCAAAACTATGCATTTTAGGAGAATACACATAGAGAAAACAGAATAGAAGAACAGGTTGTAAAAGATCTAAAATGTATTCTTTGGTGGGTAGGAAGTCAGTGAGTAATGTCTCAAGTTGAAAAAATAATTTAAGCAATTCATTTGAAATAAGAAGCCAAATATCAGAGTTGGTAACAAAACCATAGGTGAATAAGTTATGAGGGGAGTAAATCTGGGGTGTATAATATAGGAGTGGGTGGAAGTCTAAAGAGAAATGAAGCATGGGTTTTCTGCTTTTAAAAAATCTATTAGTGACTGGTGGAGTTGCAAATTGGTGCAGCCACTCTAGAAAGCAGTATGGAGATTTCTCAGAAAACTTGGAGTGGACTCACCTTTTGACCCAGTTATCCCACTCCTTGATTTACACCCAAAGGACTTAAAATTAGCATATTACAGTAACACAGCCACATCAAAGTTTATAGCAGCTCAATTCACAATAGCTAGATTGTGGAACCCACCTAGATGCCCTTCAACAGATGAATGGATAAAGAAACTGTGGTATATATACATAGTGGAATATTACTCAGCCATAAAGAATAATAATATTAAGGTATTTGCAGAAAAATGGATGGAATTGGAGAATATCATGCTAAGTGAAATAAGCCAATCCCAAAAGTCCAAAGGCCAAATATTTTCCCTGATAAGTGGATGATAATACATAATGGGGGTGGGGAGTGGGGATGAGAGAAGAATGGAGGAACTTTAGATTATGTAGCAGGAGACGAGAGGGAGGAGGGGGCAGGGGTATGAAAGATGGTGGAATGAGACAGACATCATTACCCTATGTACATGTATGATTACACAAATGGTATGAATCTACATCGTATACAACCATAGAAAGGAAAAGTTGTACCCCATTTGTGTACAATGAATCAAAATACAGTCCATAAAAATAAAATAATAAAAAGTCTGTTAGTAATATTCACATTTAGATGCAGTGAACAGGTCTTGCTTTGATTAAAACAAAATTATATATATATAAAATATATATAATTAAATATGGAAGAGAAGTGGAGTAGGGAAAGCAGAAAAAAGAGAAAGAACATTGTAGTAAATTGCTTCATTGTGCAGATAATGAATGTAACCTTGCAGGATAAACGAACTAAAACTAGCTGAATGGTATTCTAACAGGTATTTATTACTTGGAATAAAATTTGTTATGCCAACATCTCAGAGTTATAAAAGAATCTCAAATGACTTAAGCAAAAATGAAGATCTTTCTCAGATGATTTCTTGTGTATCACCTTTGAAAATGAAGACTTTAACATGCAAGACGGGGATACGGAAAGTAATCACAATGGTTAATATTTATTTGACACTAACTATATAGGTCAGGCAATTGTCCTAAAAATTTACTTTTTAAAATTAAATGCCCACTTTGCCCTGTGGGGTAGTAACTGTCTTTATCATCATTTTATAAGTGAGGAAACTTGTCCAAGGTCACAACTATTAAGGCAGAGCTGGGATTCAATCCCAGGCCGTCTGATACTCCATGAACATCAGGGGAACAAAGCCGTGTTTCTGATGCCCTTTATTATTGTGCATAATTCAGTATGTGAATATGTCAAATGCTAAAAGTAAACATTTGGTTATTTCAGCTCTCTCATTAGGAGTTTAAATATACAGTTAAGTTTAAAAACATTTGGTTGGTGAAGGGCAGGCAATCTTATTATTAGGAAAATCAGAAAATTTTGTATTTATCATGGCTATATTTTATAGCAAATTTGTCAATTTTTTTCCTGACCACCATCCTAAGATGTCCATTTCCTCTCAGGTGCTTTCATAGCATTCTGGACATTTTCTTTATGACAACTTACTATAATTTAAACTTAAAAATTACATTGTAAATTTGCATAATTATAAATTTTACAAAGGTAATTACCCTACCACTGATTTGTTCCCTAAATCAATCACAGTGGGTATCATATAACATGAACTGAAATTTTACTTCATAAAGAAGTAAAACTATTCAGTATGTGTCTCGTCCAGCGAGTACAATGAAGACTCGGCTCTCAGATGGAGTTTTTAAGGTCTTTATTTTTATGGGAGAGCTCTGAGCTGAGTGCCTGTTTCTTCCTCCTCCTCCTCCTCCTCCTCCTTCCTCCTCCTCCTCCTCCTCCTCCTCCCCCTCCTCCTCCTCCTCCCCCTCCTCCCCTCCTCCCCCTCCTCCCCCTCCTCCCCCTCCTCCCCCCTCCTCACCCCTCCTCCCCCTCCTCCCCCTCCTCCTCCTCCTCCTCCTCCTCCTCCTCCTCGCCGCTCAGCTCTCTCTCTTCGCTGCAGAAAGTACGCAGCTTTATAGGATGTAACAGCCAATCACCTAATGGGTCAGGCGTTTGGCTGGTGGACACTTAATGGTGGGTAATGAGGACATGTACTCCTCACGATCTAAGCACAGACGCGGAAGACATCAGTCAGCCAATAGGAAGCACTTCCTTAAAGTTGTTTTTCTTTGCGGTTGGGATTCTCGGCACCATCTTAGGGCGAGGCCAGCTACCACTGCGGGCCCTACAGGGCAGCGGCCTCCAACAAGTATGTGAATATGTGAATGCAGTGACATTTTAGACAGTTCTGTGGTATTTAAGTAATTTCTTTTTTATTTGCAATAAAATACCTAAATGCATATATGTCTATTACACTTATATGATGGTTTTAGTCACCTTTTTCACTGCTGTGAACTAAAAGATCCAACCAGAATAACTGTAGAGGAGGAAAGGTTTATTTAGGGGCTCATGGTTTTAGAGGACTCAGTCTATAGACAGCAGGCTCCATTCCTCAGGGCTCAGGGTGAGGCTGAACATCATGGCAGAAGAGTGTGGCAGAGGGAGGTGGCTTACATGGTGATCAGGAAGCAGAGAGAGAGAGGTCTTCACTGGCCTGATACAAATATATACCACAAAGCCATGCCACGATTCCCACCTCCTCCAGCCACACCCTAACATTTCAGTTACCACTTAGTTAATTCCTATCAGGAGATTAATTCACCGAATGGGTTAAGACTCTTACAACTCAATCATTTCTCCTCTGAATCTTCTTGCATTGTCTTGCATGTGAACTTTTGGGAGATACCTCATATCCAAACCATAATACTGATTATTTCCTTATGATCATTACCTAGACATAAAATTCTATTGTAAAATGGCATTTACTATAAATGTATACCTCAACCACCGTGTATGCATTTGTTAAGGCAATATAAGTTATTTAAATGGATAAACCCAACTCTCAGTGGCTTAACAAGAGGAAAATTTATTTTTTGCTCAGATGAAGTTCAGTTGGTGTGGATTCCATAGTGGAAGTCCATGTAGTCATTGATAGACCCAGTCTGATGGAGTTGGTCAACTTCTGTCTGTGGCTTCTAAAGTCTCCCTACACTTCCAAATCCAGCCAACAATTAGGGAAGGCAGAGAAGAGATGTATGCATGTGTGTAGGGGGTGGACAGTGGGGAAGAGGAGTGTTATGGGCCTGGACTGAAAGAGGCATATATCATTTCAGCCATACCTGGTTATCTGGAATTGGTTCAAATGAGAATGCCGATCTGCAAACAGAGAAACCTAGCCCAGCTTTGTGCATCAGAGGGAAGGATAACTAATACCTGCTTTCTGCAGGATAAGAATGCCCATTCTGTACTTCGTCATAACAGAATAGAAGGTTTTTTAAACCTTTGCCAGTCTGAGAGAGTAATAGATAGTTTGTCTTATTTTAATTTCTGTTTTTTTAAGAGCTCTAGTGAAAATGAACATATTTTATATGTATTCTTGCTCTGAATATCTTCTTTTCTAATTAGCTGAATTTACTCTATTGGACAGTCTTCATTTGTTAACCTCTTAACCTGTGCCTCATGCCTATCTTTGGATTCAAACTTCAGTAGCTGATTCAAAGCCTGTTCCTGTTAGCACCATTATGACTCAATAGAAATTGAATGCTTATTTTCAAGCCCTGTATCCATGAGTATTGTTGTCTGAGAGCTGGAATTCTAGTAGCAAATATACACAAAGCTATAGATCTTGACAATCACTGGGTAATCCACAGAAAGAACTGAAAACCTGAAATCTTCAAAGTGCCAGAATCGATCCAGAAAAATCTCTAATCAATCAGCAAGTTCAAAGCTAAGTCAAAGGGAGGTATGAAAATAAGTGAAGAGGTCAAGGTGGAGATGCTAATGGAAAAGGAAAGTGTTCAGAAAAGAGACGAGAAGGGTCTTGAACTATAACAAATGGGGCTGATTTGGCTTTGGTTTATTTTTATTGGCAGAATAACATTTAATTTATGAATTTAATTATACTCACATTTTAAAATTATATGTTATATAAAATAATAGCATAATTAAAATATATAGCTTTTCCTATGCTTACATTTTATGAAATAGTTTTATTAGGATTCTTGACATGCATATTTGACATAAATATCTTCATAATTATAGGAACCATTTTTTTCTTTTACAAATTTTTCTTTAAATAAACACTTTCTAATACTCCAAGAACCTCACCTCTCCACCATTTTTATATCAATTCTTGTTGATCAGTTTTGCATAATATTTCTAATGTTTTTAGTGGTAAACATGACCCATATGATCCTATAATATGTACAATCAGAAATATGAGAAATTACACTCCATTTATGTATGATTTATCAAAATGTATAAATGCATTCTACTGTCATATACAACTAATTAGAATAAATTAAAAAAATTAAAGAGCATTTATTGAAATTCTAACCTAAGCTACACCTTTCCCTCCTTTATATAAAATATATGTTATGTTTAGGTGCATATAAAAGAAAAACCAAAGTAGCAGTGGTTCAAACAACATGAGTTTAATCTATCACATAAGATCACTTTAGAGTCAAGTGTGATGGTACACGCCTGTAATCTCAGTGGCTTGGGAGGCTGAGGCAGGAAGATGGCAAATTCAAAGTCAGCCTCAGCAACTTATCAAAGCCCTAAGCAACTCAATGAGACCCTGTCTTTAAATAAAGGATAAAAAAGGGCTGGGGATGTGGCTCAGTGTTTAAGCATCCCTGGATTCAATTCCTAGTACCCACCCCTCAAAAAAAAAAAAATCACTTTAGAAACAGGAATTATAAGACTAAAATGATAAATTCATAGTTGTTAGTACCCAGAACATATCTTTTATTTGCTCCATCTTTCTGAGGTGTGATTTCCACCTTTAAGTTCAGTTTGTTATCTAATTAATTTAACCAATTAAAGTCACATTCCATGAAGGAGGAGGAGGAAGGCCTAACTGAATCATATCTCCTTAAGAAACCAGTAGAGATATCTCAACCAATATTTATTTCTTGTTGATGAGAATATTCATTAATAAAAAATTCCTCATTGAAAGAGGTAACTGGGAAATATGAAACTTAGTCACATTGCCAAATCTCAAAATATTCTTTAACTTAATAGAGCAAAAAAATGGATGTACTAGTAGGTAAACAGTAGGCTCTGCAGTCTGTCCTCCCAGAGAAGATGAGGAGCTAAAGATCACCATTGGTTGCCACAGGGCCCAGCCACCACCCTGCTCACCGAGATGCCATGACTTCTACCTGACATGCTTTCTTTTTAGGAATGAAGAAATTTTCTCCCATTTTTGAGCCATTCTTTTGTTAATTCTACAAAATTGCATGTAACTTTAGAAATATTTTTAAAAGAGATAGTTTTATAAATATTTAATATTCCGTTATTTTGAGTTTGAATTGTAAATGTCAAGTATTCTGTTTTGGGGTTTTTTATGTTTTATTATACTTTGTTAAAAGGGAAAAATTGTACATTTTTAGAATATTTTTATGAGTAAATTTAATGTACAGAATATAAAAATTCTAAAAAAGTAAAAAAAAAAAAAAAAATGCATATACAAGTAGGTAAACAGTAGACTCTGCAGCCTGTCCTCCCAGAGAAGATGAGGAGCTCAAGATTATCATCCATCTATTCAAAGTTCCCTCCTCCATTTATATGTTATGACTAGTATTTCATTTTTGTCTTTTTTTTTTTTTTTGTTACCAGGGATTGAACCCAGGAGTACTTAATCACTGAGCCACATTTTCATTCTCAGTCTTTTTTGGTTTTGTTTTAGTTTTTTTTTTTTTTTGTTTTGTTTTGTTTTTTGTATTTTTGTTTTCTATTGAGGCAGGGTCTTGCTAAGTTGCTGAGGCTGGATTTGAACTTGTGATCCTCCTGCCTCAGCCTCCTGAGTTGCTGAGATTTCAGGCATGTGCCACTGAGCCTGGCTTTTGCCTTGCTTTCAATTCCTCTTTTTTTCAGTCTTCTTTTCTTGTTTCTTATTTAGATTTACTCAATTCTTATTTAGATTTACTGTGTCTCTTTACCTTGTAACTAAAATCCCCTTGCTGAAATAGAGCTTTCAGCAGTTCTCTAAATGAAGGTATATAGAAGACAAACATTTTTAGACTATATTTCTGAAAATCTTGATTTCCCTGCCAGCCTCATATGATTGTTTACTTGGTACTAGGGAAGGAATGTAAATTTTCTCCAAATTCATGTGTTAAAGCCCTAATCCCCATTAAGACTGTATTTGGAACAGGGCTTTGTAATGGTTCATTTCATGTACCAACCTCATTGGATAAGGGGATACTCTACAAGAACAAAGTCAAAAGTGTGAGGTCCTGATCCCCCAGGGCTGATGTCCTCATATGCAAAGGGAGAGGCACCAGGGATGCACTCACACAGAAGAAAGCCCAGGTGAGGGTTCAGTGAGAAGGTAGCCCTCTGCAAGCCGTGGAGAAGGTCCTCAGGGGAAACCACACCTGTGAGTACCTTGACCTGGGATTTTCATCCTGCAGAACTGAGAGAATGAGTCTCTGTTGTTTGAAACGCCCAGTTTTTGTAATGAGACAAGGAAATAATAGGAATTGCTATAGTTGTGTGTTATGTAGTAATAATGAGCTGTATTAGGTATTTGCCTGGATTTGTAAAACTAAAATAAAGGTGCCTGGTGACAAACTTGCTGTGTGGCAGGATGACACTCCTGAGCAATGCTGATATGAAATTTATCTATGATTTGAGTGGGGCCTCCTACTCTAGTCGTGTTCTGGTCTTTATCAATGAAGACCAGAGTGTGACTGGGCTGAAAATCACTACTTAAACCCCTGGACTTTTGGAGCAAACTGTCGGCAGCACCGTGACCAGAGGACTCCACGTCGCTCTGTCTCTTGACTACCCTGGCTGCTGTCCACACTATCGCTGATTGCTGATCACCCATTGTCACCGAGGCCAGATGACTGACCACCTCTCCTGTGGCAATGACTGCCACCCAGCCTCTGGCTTATCAGACACCCAAGGACAGCCAAAGACATCCGAGGAGCTGAGTGAGGCTATGGCTGAGAAGAATCCCCTCGGTCTTGCTGACTGACTTATTGGCTAAGAGATGTTGCATTGAGTAAGTCCATGGGGATTGGACTCTAGGTGAACAGGGGAGTGAATCTTCAATGTACTTGTGACTTGCTATTATTAGGAATGTTAAGTTGAGTGTGCATTGCAAGAATAAAATCCACTTGTTGGAACCAAACTTGATTCCTCTCTTACTGCTCATGACAAGTCTGTGGCTGGGCATTTTGGCAGTCTGAGCAGATTACTACAATTCTGGATAGAAATCTATATTTGTGTTGTTTGTCCTCACCACTTAATCTGCTACTATCTAGCATCTGTTCCTACTGATAGGAATTATTACTGTTATTGTGTGGACTGTATGCCTTCTCGCTTTGGTAGACTTTGTTTTTTCTTTGTTACTTGATGAAAAGTACTCTCATACACTCATTCATTTCTTAAGTGATTAAAAACTTTCAGCCATTATTCATCTATGAGTTTTCCATGATTTCTTTATTCCCTTTTTCTGGAATTCTCAATTAACTGGTGGACATTGTAACTCCTCTTTCTTCCCATATTTTCTACTTTTTAGATTTTTTTTATTCCTTCTAGATAATGTTTTAATAAATTTCAATTACTTTGCCTTTTATTTTTGATTTTAATTTTGTTTGCTTTGTGTACCTGTGATTTTGTTTCATTGATTTATTCTTGACTTGTCTCATTTGTTGTTAAAACATAGTTTTTAATTATGGAATAGTTTTATATTGCAGAAAATTTACCAAGATATATCCCTAAGTCAATTTCCTCAAATGAAAAAAAATCAACCTGTCTCTCCTAATGTATTTAAACATAATTAAAATATCTACTTTATGTTTATTTTCAATTTATTTTATTATGTCCAGATGCTTGGGTTAGAATTTTTCCCACATACCTAATCTGTTGATTCCTTCCTATGGTAGATAGATTTCCTCATCTTTTTCATTTTTATAAACTTGAAACTATTTTTGTAATGGGAATTGTCTTGTATGGTTTTTCCAGTTATAATTTAACTATAGGAGTAGAAATATAACTATAGGATGGATTCCTGCCTTTTTCTAATTGGTCACATGGGTTTTCTAAGTTTTACACTCCCTGTCCCCACTATTTCTCAGATGGGATTTTTGCCTAGCATGAATTGTGTGATTTCAGAGTTTTTAGCCTACATTTTACATAGACTTAGAGTTATGAAAATTAATGTATGGTTTCTTTTTCACTCACAGGTCAAAGCAGGTGATAAGTTTTCAGGATACCTGGACAAGTAAGTGGACATGTTCTAAATATAAGTATACATGTGGGACAATTCATTACTTGCACATAGCAGGGGAACTTCCTTTCGATTCCATACTTTATGTGAGTTCCTATAACCTCAAGAAGACATTTGAATCCCAGGTCCTAATATGATGTCCCCAAGCTCATCCATATATTTTAAATTTGTTATTTATAGTTTATTTATCTTTATTAGATTTTGTACAGGGGAGTTGGAAGATAGTTGAAGGGGGTTAGTCCACCTCTGTCTGCTTGGTTCATTACACTAACTGGATTTTGATCTGTTTATTAGTTTAGAGAAAATGCTCATCAACAGAGAAGTGAAACTTGAACAATATGATGAAAGAGAAACCAACATTCATCTGGATCTCATTATATTGATACTATAAATGAAGATAAATGAAGTGTGATCCGAAATTGTAAATTCAGGGCATACAAATAGTGGAATAGCTGATTAACATGTATCTAAAAAGAGACTGAGAGCCTAATGGCTAATTTAGACATTACAAATAAGATGCACATTTCTAAACTGTTAATTCAAAACAATGATGGAGCTTGTATTTTTCACTACACTTCATAAGTTGCTCAATAGATGCTTAGTAAATATTTCTTAAAACATTTTTAAGCAGCTGCCTCAAATCATTCCTCATTTTTCATCTCATTTAGAACTAAACTTTCTTCCCTACCAGATTTTTCCTTGTTTTCTTATCTACATACACACGTCATTCTACAGTTCAGTTATTTTCCTGGTTATAGCTTTAGTTCCACATTCCAAGTAATTCCTTCTTTATCCATCAACAATGCAGCTGCATCCAGTCATTACTAATAGTAGTGGATCTAGCTTAGAGCCAAAAGAATCCTTTTTCCTGACACGCTACCGACTTTGGTAAATCCTTTAGCTATCCCCATTATAGTCACCTAAATTCAATCGTGAGGAAATCTTTCTTTTATATTAAAATTTAATTAGACTCAGAATGCAAAACAATAGTCCAATTTCACTAATGTGGGGAGATTAAAGTTTTTGGAGGCCTTGCCTAGGTATACAAGTAAAAATAGTGTATTCTTGTTAACATCTAGGGTTCAGTTACAAATAAAGAGATTGATCTATTTTAAGTAGAATTGATTAAAAAATTAAAGGTAGGCAATTAGGACATGATGGAAGAGGGAGGCCTGTGGGAATGACTCTCCTAAACCATAGGATTGGCATTCCACAAGAACTGTCATCTCTGAGCAATCAGGAAGGCAGTGCCTCAGGAATCCACTGGGCCATGCTGGTGTGAGGACCCCAATACCCTACTTTGATTCAGGCATGTGAGAGCTGTGACATAGACTGCTGACTCCAAAAACTAAGCTAAGAGCTAAGCTCTGATCTGGAAGTTAGGAAGCTTCTGCCAGAAATTTTAGCCCTTGTCACAGTGTGCCGGCTGGTCCCATACCTTGGAGTCAGACAGACTCCAATACTCTCTTATGTATTAGCTATGTAAATAGTTTTGCATTTCTCAGCCTCAGCTTCTTCATTTGTAGAATGCAGATGATAATAATTCATGGATTTGTTGTGAAAATGAATAAGTTTCTGAGCGATGTCTGATACATGATTTATAAAACTACATACTATCTTCTTTCTAAATTTGGCTCTGCCTTTAGTTCACTCTGTGACCCTGAGCATGTCTGTCTACATGTGATTGTATTGATTTCCTTACCTGCAAAATGTAAGAGATGCTACATTTCTTTCTCTTTGCACAGGATTATTGTGGGAATCTGGTGAGATGGTATATATAAAAAATACAAAGCTCTATGGATTCTATGGATTGTTAGGTAATACTATTTCTTTGGTAAGCCAATTGAGCTGTTGTAATGGATTTGAACAACCAGCCTTGTCTGAGGATATAGTTGAGTCCTTTGCAAAATCATTTCCTGAGCATTTGGTTTTCTTTCACAGACAATATATCGAGTCAGTCAAAGTTGCTAATGAAATGTATATATGCGGATTTGCATCTAGAAAGACAAATGATAAAATAATAAGAAGATGCTATCTATGAGAAAGACTAAAGGGTACATAGATTATTCTACCTGTAAAGATGATTTATGATGGATCTTTCAAGCATAGAGGCAGGCCTGCTTCAAGAAAACTCAATATCTAAATTCTGATGCTTACAAAACCCAAATGAGAGGATAATCAATCACTCCACAAGAGGATTCCTCACCCCTCAAACAGATTTTCTTTTATATAGGGAATATCCCAAATAGAAATCAATTAAGTTTATAAAATTTAATTTGCCCAAAAGGTTTCAGAAAAAGGAGATCCATCTGTCTAAATGTCTCCTACCCTGAGGATGGTCACCATCTGTTTTTCTAAGTCTTATGGGGCAGCAAATAAAAGATTGAATTCTAAAATGTGAGATTAGATTTGATCTAAGGAAGGATTTCTTATCTACATCACCTTGTTAGTCATGAGCTCTAATGAGTGAAGGCAAATTTTGAACTTTACCACATATTTTCAAAACAAGATGGACTTCTCTGTTTTCTCCAGAAAAATGGACAAAGAATGCTTTTATCTTAAGACCTGAGTGGTCGTGATGACCTTTGGAGATCTGCAGGCCCTGAGACACCAAGGTTTTGGGAGTGCAGACAGTATTGAGAACTATTTGTGAAAAGCATTAGGAGATATCTTGCCATATGGATTAGATTTCTCAATTTGAGTTGCGTGTAGAAGACAGAGTAAATATAGTGGCATCTGAAGGGCTGGAAGATATCTCTACAGCAATATGCTTTCTGAAATCCAGGACACTAGTTTTGCCAAGTTGGGGAGGAAACCTGGAGAGAATATACTTTCTTGTAAAGATTTTCCTGGAGATCTCCCCAATTTCTCTTCCTCTTTAGCACAGCCCGGCAAGCGCAGATACACAATGAGTGGGAGAGAAAAGATTCAAGAACATCTTATATGTGTTTGATGATTCAATTCAAATTTGGCTTTGTTCATTTGTTTATTTGGTGATTTGGTTTAATTTGAGGAGATGATAAGTTTAAGATAACTGATGTTTCTTTACTGAAAGTCATATCTGTAGCACTGTATTTCTAGTAGTCAGCTAGGAAATATTCAACAAATAGCTCCCTGAGGGAAAAACAATTTCTTAAAACTCTGAGGTGTAGCATTTTTCAATTTCTATGACATATTTTCTTCCACTGTAAAGTTTCAAAGGACCAGGAGAATGGCAGGAAAGGCAAAGCTGTGAAGAGTAGTGCCTGATCAGTTCTCACGAACAGGCTCCAGCACAGGACTGCTTCTCCTTCTTGACATTCGGCCACTCACTGGGTGATAGACTCATACCTGCCTGCCTATCTTCCCCATTTTGCTACATCCCTGCTTCTCCTACCTAGGGACTTGTTTTCTTTCTCTGACTCATATCTGTCCTCTACTGTTCCAATCACAACATCTGTACTCATCCTGGAGTTGGACTAATCTCTAGGGAGAGAATGAACAAATTAATGATGAGTTTTTAAAATTTAAAGTACACAGGTCAATGAGAAAGAGTAAAATCTTACTTTCTTAGCATTATTTTTTGTATTTTAATAGGTTTACAATATTGCAGATATCACTTAGCCAATTTTCCTCCTCCTTAGTATCCAATCTCTGATTTTATCTTGGTCTTAGGCAGCAGTGCACTCAAGGATTATGGTCCCTCCTTGGGACATTATGCTGAAACTTCACCACCATATTTCTAAGATTATTTGTTTACAGAAGAAATGGAAACCAATTCCATTCACAATACACATGTGGGAATCTGCTGGGAGCCTATTGCAAACGTTCTCCTCTACAGTGTAAAGAGATGTGCTAAAGGAAAGCCTCACTTCTTATCTTTTCCTGGTGCCATGTTGATTATGAGCAGAGTTCTGTGCTTTGTAATGAAATCTAAGAGAATCACAGAGAAACATACCCAGAACGTGTATACTATTGACTTGTTGAATTGACTAACTCTATACTGCCTACCCACTAAGTTTTATTATGAGATAACAAACTCATATTGTGTTTTTCTCCCTTAAATACTCTAACCTTTGTTTTAAAATTTGTTCTAATTCATTGTACAGGACAGTAGAATGCACTTTGACACATCATACATAAATGGAGTATAACTTCTCATTCTTCTGGTTGTACACCATGTAGAGTCACACCAGTCATGTAATCATATATGCACATAGGGTAATAATGTCCAATTCTTTCTACTCTCCTTTCTGCCCCTTGCCCCCTCTCCTCCTTTCACTCCTCTTTGTCTAATCCAAAGTACCTCTATTCTTCCCTAGCACCCCCCCCCTTATTGTAGTTAGCATCTGCATATTAGAGAAAATATTTGGCTTTTTTGGGGGGGATTGGCTTATTTCACTTAGCATGACATTCTCCAGTTCCATCCATTTACCTGCAAATGCCATAATTTCATTTTATTAAGGTTGAGTAATATTCCATTGTGTAGATATACCACATTTTCTTCATCCATTCATCTGTTGAAGGGCACCTAAGTTGTAAACCCATATTTTTTAAGCCATATTTAATTAGGTACTCCATTATGCACAGTATAAAGGCCTCCTAACTCATCCACTGTGCTATACATTCTGTGGACTCATCCACTGCTCTCACAGTATACATGTTCTCCATTGGCTGATACACCACCACTCCCTGCGCTCACCTCGTCTCAGCTACTTAAGTTTTAGATGTGCCATGTGGCTTCTCATCTTTACTTAATTATTTTCTTCTTTTGGAAACATACACTCTAACTTATCTCAAACCACCATGTCCCCCTTGTCTACTCAGGAAATCCTTACATCTTTAGGACACATCTCTTCTATCTACTTTATTTAAAAAATTTCCATTAATCTACATTAATTAATCATTCCATAATCTGCAGTCCATATTGTATCTTAAATATACTGCTGAAGTATTTAAGTTGTTATTTATCTCTTTTCCTAATCTTTCTCTTTCTTTCCACATGTGTGTGCACACACATGCATGTTTTCTTTGCTCTATGTCATGTGTCTAGTTTGGTGTCTAGAACATGGAAAATGCTCTACAAATACTCATAAATTAAAACAAAAGAAGATTCATAAACATGTACATAAATACTATATTTAACTGAATTCATATGCTACTGAGAAAGTTTAATATGCAATATCTTTATTCTTCAATTTAGGAAAATCTATGGGAGTGTTGTATCATATTCCATTTATAACATTTAAAATTTTTAAAAATTTATCTTTATAATATATATAAAGAGTTTCTCCCAAATTCTTGCTGCCATTCATATGGGAATAGTCATTCAATTTTATATTTTTCTTTTGTTCTGTCTTCATTAGAAGATTTAGCAGAGTGTCTGTCTGTCACTTGTCTCCAACCTCTTCCAGCAGGATTTTGATTCCCAAAGAGCTTTCACTTTACCAGCTCTCAGGGTAGATTTAAGACATTTTTAATTACTGTTATTTTTAACTAAGGAGTGGGATTTGAGTTTAAAGGCTTGTTAGATGCAGAGAATGGAGGTCCAGAGGCCAAAGCTGTTGCATGAGAGAGGCTCTCCAGGTAGCAGGGATCCAGGTCTCTACTTTAGTCCCTCACAGCCCCCCAGAAAGTGGCAGAAATCACCATAGGGAAATAGAACTGGGCAACCTGACACCCACTTTCAAACAAGAATTCCCATAATGAACTTTGAAATGAGCAGCAGAGCTCTGTAACTCTAAGTGGTCTTGGGCAGTAAATGTTTCAAGGTAAATAATGTGGGCTGAACATGTCAATGCTTGTCTTGAATATTCCAGATGATTCAGGCTCTGGGTACCCCACCTTGTATGAGGGAGAGAACCCCAGCAATGATTGAAATTGAGGCAGAATTAAGGTTCAAAGTAAATTAAATGATACAGAAAGTTAAAATATGGTGTTTCTTTTTTTTTTTTTTTTTTAATAGAATACAAGTTGCTTCGTAATGTAAGGGGGAAAAAATCAAGTGGATTGTTATATATTCAAGCTTACAAGCTTTTATGGTCTTTTTATTTCAAATTGACCTCAACTTACTGGTATAACTATGGCCTGGGAATATACTACTACCAGGATGAGATTTCTATTTTATAGAGGTAAAAGATGAGTTCCGTTTCCTGTAAAAGTTTTCCACTTCTTTTGGCATTTCCTTATCCACAAGGAAAAGCAATCACAAGAACACAGAATTGTGTAAAGGCATCAGTAAAATGAAAGTGTACAGATGGAGAAAACTTATATTTATGGTACACCAACTAAATAGCTGACGCTTGAAACACATTATCTTAATTAATTCTCAAAAGATTGTGAAATGTGACTGATCTTTATTCTACCTGCACATGAAAAACCTGAGGTGCAGGATGATAAAAGAGTTTGCTGGAGTCATTCACCTCAGAGGGGTGGTGATAAATTCCTATCAGAGGCTGATGATTCCGTCTTTCAATACAAAAAGAAAAACGGAAACCAAAACACAAAGAAGATCTCTCACCTGTGCAATAGAGTCTAAAATCTAGAGAAAGGGCTTCGGCAGGATGGCCCATGGCGGGAAGGGAGGCAAGTTTGCAGTTTGCTAAACTTGGGTCGGATTTCTAGCATCTTACTTCATTCCCAAGGTACCATTTCTGACTGATTCACCATACATGGGTCAAGTAGTCCTCCATTTCTATTGCACATTGATTCTTCAGAGAAGCAGTTATTCATTTCTTCTCCTGAACAACATAAATGTGTGCACTTACATGTAATGTTAACAAAGAAATAAGATAAAATTCAGTTTGCTTCACACTTTTAATCCTAACAACTTGGCCTTGTTGTAAACCAATTCAAGTATAGTCACAATCAATCTAAAATAAGCTCTTAATGACACAATGCAATAACCTGCTTAAAAACAATTTGAAAAATTAAGGAAACTTGCATGTGGTCTAGTAATAACCTTCTTTGTCAAGCTATTTCAATAATTCTAAAAGAGAAGACAGCTCTCAACTCAATAGGCCCATATATAAAATGGTGAACCCTTCCCAAGCGACTAAGAAAAGCGCTTGTAAAAGAATTTTATGCAATTATGTTCAGGGAATATTAAACCTTAATTAATGTATTGGTAATTTCAATAATAAAATGCCCAGTGTTGTCTAAGAACAAATGGAAAGCATTAAACCAATGGTTAGATTTATGGCTGAATAAATCAAGTACGTTGTCAAATTCGTCAGGGAAATCTCTCCACCTATATCTGCCCTTGGTTCTAGAAAGCTCCCTCACAGAACACCAGGCATTCTGTCAATGACACTCTGCACTCATGAATTGTGACTACTGCAATATATTTAAATTATAAACGGGGCATTTTCTGGGGAACCGTGTGTCTGTAAAGTGACCGAAGGCACAGAATCCTCTGCTTTGCTTAATCTAGTCACTTGTATACATCTGTGCATGTGCTGAAGGTTTGAGACTGGAGACGGGGTGGGAATACGGAGGCTGTGGTTGCTGGGCTTAGTGTAAGAGAGAAGCAGCTGCATTGAAACATAGGAAAAACAAAGAGCCAAAAAAATAAAAAAAAATAAAAAAAAGAAGATTTTTTTCTTATGAATATATTTAATGTGTTAAACAGATTCTGGCAATTTCCTGATGGCTCCAAAAGAAGCCTGAGCTGAGATTTTCACAGAGAGTGTTCCAGGCTCTGAATACTGTACTTCGTGTATTGAATCACATCTGCTACAGAGAGGAAGCAATGAATAATTAACTCGGCCTCCACATTACTGCCATAGATTACAGTCATCTTGACTGCTGGACTGCCTTGCCCAACATAAACCATTTAGAAATCTCAGTTCCTCTCTTTCCTTTTAAATTTGTCTTGCTATCACTTACCACTTAAAAGGGTAAATCTTTCTCTAGTTTTAATTAAAGCATTTAAAATAATTTACATTGAAATCATATGTGCTTGGGTCTGTCAGAATTGATGCTTTAATAACATGCCATCCCTTTCTCCATTGCCCTGAAATCTGTTAAAATTACCACTAATCTAATTGGGAACAAAGTTGTCAAATGCATGCAGCTCTGACAGTTTGTCTTTCTGCAAACTGCCGACAGATTGCAAGTTACGCATGTGTTGAGCAGATGGGTAAGTTAAAAGGAACACCCAAAAAAAAAAAAAAAAAAGCAATTTATTAAATCACCTGGAACCAGCAGCTCCGGTCCAAAAATAGTGAGAATGAAATATAGCAGGAGCTGGGAGTGCTGGCACTAGAATATACCAGAAGGTACCGGTTACAAAACAAGATAAACATTTGGAGATGCCTCAGCTGTGTTACAGAATAATGAGGAGTTATTTAACCCGATAGAGATTACCAGCCAAAATTAATTTAGGGTGCAGCTTTTTTGGAAAACGGTTTGCAAAGTGATTGCTTTAACCCTTTGCTGTCTTCTCATTATCACAGGACAGACATGCTTTTTTCCTTCTCTTTTTCTCATAAGCAAAAGCTCATGCTCACACGTATATTACTAACAGCTTTGCACACACAACCCCTGGTATATATTTACACATATATCCATACTCATATTCATATGGACACATGTACATATGTGCACCCCATACTAACATATTGGGCAGATGCATGATTCCATATGATCTTGCATGTATGTACACACAACTATGAAACATGCATGTGAACATACCTCAATACCTGTCTGCCTGTCTGTCTACCTATCTACCTTTGATTATGTACATGAGGATTGCTTGTTTTCTACCACCTGGTGCAAGGTTCTGAGTAAGTCACCTGTGCATGGATCACTCAGTCTCCTGCTCTGCTGCTGCCAGAATTGCCTTCTTGTATTCTATGGGGACATCATCTAGGTAGGAGGTGGAGAAGAGCTGAGATAAGTATGGGGGTGAAGGGGAAATGAAGCCAACAGCCTCGTTTCCATGTGGCTCCATATACCTACTGTGTGATTCTGACTTTTGAGAAGTGTTCTTAGAATACTTATGTGGAAAGATCCCATAAACATTAAGAGACAGCAGATAAAAGGGCATATTTTAACTTACATTTATCTCATTTAAGCTGCATAGGCCTGTATGAAATCATTAATTCAGCTTTTAAAGATCAATAAATCAAAGTTAAAGATTTATTTTCTCTCTACTAGGAGATCTTGATAGGCCCAGAGACCCAGAAAATTAACTCTTTTGTCCTTGGCCAATACAATTACTTCAAGGAGAATTTTTCTGGAAATTTAGATAATTGGTAATGAAGAACCAAGAATTGCACATGCTCAGGTCCCCAAGAGCAAGGCAATGGAATCCAGATATGGGAAACTGGTTTCCTTCTTGGCTCACCACCTCCAAGCTCACCTGTACTTTACTTGCTTCTCCTGGGAATGTCACTCACTTTCATAGTTGTGGCTGCCATGAAGTCTTACGGCTCACAAATTTCTTTCTCTAGACTTGGATGGTCTCAGTTGGATTGAGAGTCCTTTATCCAAATACCGTGGCAAATCATCACTTGAACATTCCTCATGCCACTCAAACTCCATGATTTTAACATGGAATTTCTCAATTCTCCACTAACTATTCTTCCCCAGTATTTCCTGTTAGTTGTTCACATTACTTGACACAGTATCATACAAGCTGGAAATATGGGAAGAATCTTGGTCACCTATCTATCCTATGGCCTTCACTAGTCACCAAGAACCACCAGAAAAAACCTCTCCTTCTCCATTCTGGTCTAATAGAGAATCTCTGATTCAGGGTTTCCTCCTTACTTGTATGGATGGATGTGAGCAGAGGTTTCCCTTTCCAGAGCTTTGTGTCTTCTCTGATCCATTTCCCACACAGTTTCATGCCATGTTACTTTCTGGCCTACTGTGCTGGACATTCTGTGTCTGCCCCAGCAGATCTGCTCTCTACCTGTCTGTACGGTCACTGGAGATGATTTCTCTTGTGCTGTCCTTTGCCAGTCCACAGATGGGCCATGGCTGCATTTCTCTTTCAAAGGCCATAATCCATGTTGAAGTACCTTTTTCATTGACAGCGATAGCTGGAACTCCCTCCTGGTTCTTGTAAGTCCTTCCTCCTTCAGTCCTTTAAAGTGACAGTGGCTATTTGTCTCCCTCTCTTGCTAACTCCTGGATTCTTTACTGGGCTTTGTTCATTTCCTTTTAACCCTTTCTATACTTTTGTACAAAGTTCCTTCATTAGATATTTCTCAATTGCATCTTTGCATCTCAATTGCATCTGCTTATTCCTGGGGTATCACTTGGTGAATTCCCCCACTACCAACAAGATGAAATTTTCAAATTCATACCATGGCAACAAGGGTCTTCAAAAAGTAGTTGTTGCCAGCTTCTCCACTTTCCCCCTTGCCCTCGCAAGCCCTTGGATTGAGGGTCCCTAAGTATACCATACTGCTTCGTACCTCTTTTTCTCTGCCCATGCCCTTTCCTTGAAATGTCTTCTCAGTTCCCTGTCCACACCCTGCTCTCATCTAAATTTACTCTCTCCGATCTCTTACTTCTTTTCTTTTAATTAAGGATTCAACTCACCACTTTCTTCCAAAAGTCTTCCCAGTCTTAGGTGTCCTCACATCCAACCATGGTCAAAAAGGGTCAAAGGGCTTTTGTAAGCTCACAATAAATATTACCTATTAAAGTCTTTAGAAAATTGAATTAATTTTTAGATCCTTCCTCCATCCCCTCCCTTACTCTGTCCTTTCCTTTGTGTGCTAGGTGTTAAATCCAGGGCCTTGCTCTTGCTGAGCAAACACTCTAGCACTGAACTACATCCTCAGCCCACCCCGTCTCTTTCTTTCTAAACAGTTACCGATTATGTCATTTAACCCTGACAACTATTATATAAAGTCCTATTGTTATTTTTTAAAATGAAGAAAGTAAGAGATAAGGAAGTTGTTGACTATCCTATTCAAAGGCAACACAGTTAGCAAGTGAAGGATCCAAGAGTTCGAAGCAGAGTTTCACTCCAGAGTCCGGACCTTAACGATAATGTTAAAAGCAGGAATTTTTTTTTTATGTCATGGTGTTACTTATACTTACAATATGTGTGTGAATATAATCCTCACATATAAATAGTAATAGAAATATAAGGGTTTGTAAAAAATAAAGAATTGACCAGTATATTTAAGTTTTATAGATTAAACTAAATGCAACATTCTGCTTGCACCTCAAGGTTAAATTCAAGAGCTTCTGGTATGGTATTTTTAAAAAAATTTTAAATTTTTACAGACTGCATTTTGATTCATTGTACAGAGTTAATAATATTTTCTCAGTTGTTCACTTTTCAAGAGGGCAATTCCCTATACAGCTTATGAGAAAAAAATATATTAAAGTCCCCCAAATAAGTATTAGAAAATGACAGAAATAGTAACAACATGTTTTCCAACAAAACCCCAAATATTTTAAGTAATATGGTTCTAGCCAAGAAGCTACAATTGTCCATGAAGAGAAAGACAAATTCACAGAAAGGAAAATGCAACTAACCTGAGAACTTTGTAGGGCAAGGATCTTCCATTGCTGTGAAGATCATCGTCATCCACTAAGCAGACAATTTTTGAAGGAATCCACAGAAGAAGGACCCCTCACTGAGTTGGTCAGTGCTTCAAATTCTCAATACATTGACAGATGTCATGGTCACATATTATAACTTACTAATACTTTACAAAATAAGATGAACATGCAGAAGTGCTGGGTGAACTGAAATACCATATGTGATCATAAGGTTTTATTTTTCTTATCCTTTAGGGTTACATGCAGTTAAAAAATAACAGAATGAATCAGACAACATTGCCCTATGTAAATTTATGATTACACAAATGGGACGCCTTTACTCCATGTACAGAGAAACAACATGTATCCCATTTGTTTACAATAAAAATAAAATCTATATCAAAGGTATTTTATTACTTATGTGTCAATTTGCACATGAAATCTCTATTGATGTCTAAGCAAGGTGCACATCAAGATCAGTAGAGAAGATTTTTAAGAACATAAAAAAATCTGTAGTTCATACCAGAAAATTCTAATTCAGTAGTTCTAGATAAACATTAGCTTCCATATATAGGAAAATCTCTCCAGATGAAACAGATATCTACCCATCTGTTATATAGGATGGGTGAGGTTATGCTGCAATAACAAAAATAAACACATCAAAATCTCAATGATTTAACACAACTAAGTTTATTTTATGCTTATGCCACATGGAACACATGGTTTAGCAGGGAAACTACATTTCGGACCTGCCTAGATTCACATCGACTGAAACCTCATCTGGTTACATCCCACTTTGACTATAATAGCAGTGTGAAGAGGACAGGACAAATCATGCCCTCAGTGGATCTTAAAACTTCTCCCAGGAAGTACCACTTCTACCTTCCACTGGTTACATATCATAGGGCACAGTCATAGGCGATTGTAAATTCCACCATCTACCTGGAATGGGACGAGACTGGAATTATTAGTGAACATCTCTAATGGCTGCCAAAATCTCTGATTAAGAACTACGAGTTTAGTCTCTTTAGTTTGCAAAGAAAGAAGGAAGTCACAGGGAAATTAAGTGAATTTCTGAGATCACACAGCTAATTAGTAGACCTTGAATTAGCATAATGGTTTCATGACTATACAACTCATTTCTCAAAGTATTCCAACTAACTTAACCTACTCCTGCCACACATTCTTCCCTTCTCTCTACCCTATATTGACAGAAAATTTCAAAATCAGAAAAATATCTTCCCTTAACAATAATTTAGGGTTTGTGATTTATTTGATGGCAGTTTTAAATAAGATGTTTTTAACCCCACTTAGAAACAGTCCACTTTCATGATTTATTACAACTTTCTTTCCCTGGTTAATTAAACTCATTTCTTAGGAAATGACTCATGGCTAATCACACTAAGAAAAAAATTAGTTATATTGCCCTCTTTGTTATAAAATGAGTGTAAATAACTTTTAAGGCAATTTTTCTAAAATCAAAAAAGCATGTAATAGTCCCCAATTCAGCAACATTATGTAAAATAGCAGACTCAGGGAGCAGTAAATCCAGATGCTGTCCTATTATTGCATGAAACAAGGCAGAAATTTATGTTCCTTTATTATTAAACCAAATCTCTATTGATTGAATTTCTTTGCGGAAATGCTCTATTTTGGAGGGTTAAAGTACCATTAAAAAATTCCTAGACTCAAACCTGTTGTATGGTTTCTTTGCCCACTGGAGAGATATAAAACCATTACATTTAAGTATCATAATAGCTAGCATATGCTATTTCTTAGAAATGACACCGCCATCTGGATTAAGGTCTACTGATGATTTCATACAATACTCCAGTTTTCTTTGGGCATGGAGAAGCCAAACTGTTCTGACTCTAACTACCCTGTTGTACTAATAAAAAATAGTAAAAGATTATACTTATGTTTGACCTACTTGCTGAAGATCACATATTACTCTATTAATACATTTTATAATTATCATAGTAGTTGGAAGTGTGGAATGCAAGCCAGATGCCTGTGTTAAAAATGTGAGTTGAAGCTCACACCCATTTCCCAATATTACCAATTTCTCACCAAGCAGATCATGAGATTTTCCTGGTTACCAGAAACTATTCTGTAGTGCAAAGCCCACCTACCTTGTTTTCAAATCTTGGCTCTCCTGTTTGCTTATAGTGGGATTCTGGCTAGTTATTCAATCTGTCTGAGCCTTAATACTATCAAATAAGAGTAATTCTATCTAAGATAAGTTTATTAAGAAATTTGAACTAGATATGGTGGTGCATGCCTGTAATCCCAGTGACTCGGGAGGCTAAAGTCAGGGGATCACAAGTTCAAGGCCAGTCTCAGTGGTTTAGTGTGAGGTCCTGGTCAACTTAATAAGACCCTATCTCAAAATAAAAAATGAAAAGGGCTGGGGTACATGTAGCTCAGTGGTTAAATGCCCCTGGGTTCAATTTCTAGCATCAAAAATAAAATAGCAAGTGAGAAATAGTGATCTTCCATAAAGAACAGATGTGTGGTTTGCACAAAATTAACATGATTTGGTCTTTGCTAGGCAAGATAGAAGTAGCGATGCACCATTTTGACTAAAAATATTTTAAAGAACATTAACAAATCAGGCGAGAAGAATGTTTTTTTCCGAGCAAAAATATTGATTCATTAAAAAAAGTTGTTGAAATAGAAAAAAAAATAAAATAAATAAATAGTTTGAGGACGTTGACTGAAAAATATCCAGCAAAGTACTTTTTTCACATATTAACAGGTTAGAAAATGAGCTATGAATAATATAATAAATCTTTCTTTTCTCCACTTTCCTTGATTTTCTTCAACTTGCATACAGAGACGCAAAGCAAGAGTTTAAAAACAAAGATGGGGTCAAGATGTAGAAGAAATCAAATTGAAAACATGATAAGCAAAGACTACATCACACATTATGTGTCTGTGTCTTGAATAGCTCACTAATGTGGCAAAATTTCTAGACAATAAGAATATGCTCTCATGTAGAACATGATGGCAGTATTGGTTCATTTTAATATAAGCCACCCTCATGGCTGGTTCTCTTTAAAGGTCATTTGGTGAACTCTTGCTGATAAAATCAGTTTCATCCCTTTGATGAACTGAAGTCATTAAATATATGAGTGAGTGAGGGTGGGGGTTGTGGTGGGGAATGTGGAGGAGTGGAAGAAGGGGACCCTCTCACCTGACTGCTTCCTCACCAGTCCCTTGGCCATTGTCATGCACACAGCAAACCCTCTGGGCCAATCCATCTGACTGGCTGTGCAGGGAATGGGGCAGCCTGGATAATTGATGGGCTCAATCTGACCAGGCACAGGTGGCACGGAGACGGCGTACAGCAGCTTCTCGGGTTTGCCAGTGCCATCTGTTGCCATAAGAACATCTGTCGTCAAGGTCACCCTGTCACCCTCTGTTAAAGTTACAGGTTTGGTGAGTAGGATAATGTCACCTAAGAAGAAGGGGTATGTAGGTTGGGGGCTGGGAAGGAAGAGAAAGGGAGACAAGACACAAAGACAGTAGAAAATCTTTCTCTTTTTAATTGTGAAAGATGAATAATAATAAGAAGTACTGAAGAAGATAAATGAAGAAAAGTGCATATGATTTTAGAGGGAAACTTCCTTGTAAAAGGTTTGCCAAAAGATTATTGTCATTGTTCTCTTTAGCTAAAACATTAGCTCATTTTATAGAGTAAGAACGCTTTTACCAGAGGCATGATACACATTTGTAAAAGAAATGTGATATGCAATTATAGTGAGATTTACTTGTAAAGACAAGCACTTTCCTCTCTGCGTGCTAACTTTAAAAACCAATTTTTGATGTGATCCTTTTGTATAAGCACATTTGATTAAGCATGTGTGTGCTTGTGTGCACGAGCGCATTCCCAGCATGTTCAAAGAGGGAGCAGAATGGAAGGGGGCGTTGCATTTATCAAAGTATTTAACTGGCGTTTGAGCTTTGCACTGCTGCCAGAAAGAATGACCCATTTGTTAATAAAGAACAATTAAGTTAATAGACTCAAATGAGCTGATGGACGAAGTACTGTAATGAAGCAAATGTAATATTGGATTTTTAAGCGGTGAGTATTACATGTGGCCAGACTTCCAGCAGCAGTGGTTTATCTTTCTCCCTCCCCTCTACCCCATGTTTGTTGCTGACACTTTTTAAAGCAATTTCACCCAGTGGCAAAGAAACATCATTCCCATCTGTTTGGGAAGTGCGACTTAACTTATTGGACCAATATTGCTGGCACTGTGGGTTTTCAGGGACTTAATGATTATTATTGAATGGCAAGATGAGAAGAGGGAGATAATCTGCTGGGTTTTTGAGAAACACACTCACATCTGCCCCATCAAATCTAAAGGTAGTGGAGGATGGAGGAGGACAATATGATATCACAGCAGAATTGAGGTTTGGGAAAGAAGTAGACAAAAAAGCAAATGAATACTCTATCTATACCTGTAACCTGGTCACCGAACACCACATGGAACATGAAAGTGGAAGTCTGGGATAGAAAGAAAATATTTATGGACAACTGCAATTTTGGTGTTGTTGAACATGTGGCTGGAAGTGTATAGAATTCAGTTTGCTCCCTGACCCAGTTGCTCCATGTTTCTAGAAACAGGATGAGAGACAGCACTTAAGGGTAGTCCTACCTCCACTCTGTCTTTTACTTGGGGCCACAAGGAGGGTGTCTCTCTCATCTTCTCTTCATGATCTACTCTTTATGGTTTAAAAAAAGTAATGTAAGCATAGATTTAAAAAAATTGATTCAAACAAAGGGATCGTAAGCATTGACTTCTGAGCTCTGGATTTCAAAATTTCTTAGTGATATCCCATTATATCTATATTCCAAATGGACCAAGGGATTTTCTCAATTATTTAGCTTCATGCAATTCACAAAAATTGATTTTCCTTATAAGTCAATTCTTGTGGGGCCAATATGCTTCAATATTATTATCCATGTGAATGTGAGGTCACTTTTTTCCATATCGTGGTGCAATTGGTAAGCAACTGAACTTGGACTGCTATCTGGTTGTGTGATCCTAGGAAAGTCACTTAACATCTCCTAGAATTTATGTCAGAAACCACCCTTCTGATTCTGGATTCAAGAGCAATTGGTTTACATATGTATTTTCCTTCTTCTAGTCCCTAAAAATGGATCCCTTTCCCAGCTTTCTTATTTGATCCCAAAATCCTAACTCATTCCTGTCTCACCAGCTTTATGTTCTAGTTATATATCTTAACTTCAATGGTTGTATCTGGTCTCTCCATATCTGTCACTCTTAATAATTCACTATAAGGACTTTGTGCCTTGTTAATATTGTTTATTGGGGAAATAATTAAGCATTTTGTTTTGGAGCACGGACTTCAAAGTAACTCTGAGAAGTCAGCCACCTAGTAGCTGAGTGACTGCAGAGAAGCTGTTTAACCTCCTTAAGCCTTGGGTTGCTCATCTGTAAAATGGAATTTAAAATGGTAATTATTGCATAAAATTCTTGAGGATTAAAAACCTTATACAATGCTTGACATATAGCAAGTGACAAGTCAATGATAGGTATTAGATTAATAATCATTAGAGTAAACTATTATTCAAAATTTAGTGGGGTTTTTTTTTTTTTGGTATATAAATATTTCCAACTCCTAGCTTAACTCCAGGAAACTTACCTCATGTGTTGTTTGTCCAGAGTGAGAGTTGTTCTAACCTCGGATTCCTAATATTTGTGGTCGATTTAAATAACCACCTTTTCTCATATCTCAGCTTGGACAATGTGTGTGAGGGGTGGGGATGGGGTGGTGGGCATTCCCAGAAGTGGTTCTCAGTGTATACTGTAAAGTACCAAAGACCTTCAGAGAAATCATATGTTTCACTGTGAAGAGGAAAGACTATAGAATAGTAACAATTTCCTCAACCAGAGGTGCCCTCTCTTCATTGCTAGGTTTCTGTGTAATAAACAAACCATTTGAAGTAGTGTTTGTGTACCTAACACATTCAAAACCTACTGTATTTGATGGTCCCCAAGATTCCATTCAGCATTAATATTCTCATTTCTAGATTATGACTACATATGTCTAGCAGAGGAAACAATAGATTAAAACATAATTGATTATATTCTTTGATGATTCAGGGAGTTCGTTACGAACCCAGGAGTTATGAAGTGTTGCAAGGAGAGCACTTGAGTCTACCAGTGTGGACTCATCCTCAGAGTATGTAGTGCCTTTGGATGTTCATGCTAAGCAGACATCCATCTGCTTCTCTTTTGCCATGCCAACTTCCTTACCTCTTTTAATTTACTGCTACTGGTGTGCTGTTAAATAAGAAACTAAATAATGAAACTTGTTATTTGTCTGTGCAAATTGAGTAATGAGGCTATGAGAGAGGACATCAAGGTCTAACTTTAGTGAGATGCCTTCATGGATATTGTCCACTGGTTTTACTTTACTCATTTCCTAGGTTTGGGCTTTGTTCTCTATAGAGAGGATGATCTGATAAATGTTTATACCAGGTGAGTGTGGAGAAGTCCCAAATTTGTAGCATTTGCTACAAATATTTCCATGGTGTAATATTTTAATTTTAAGCTACCGTTGTGGTGTCACTGAATACAGACTTTGCTGAACATGAAATTGGAAATAGGTGGACACAAACTGGTCCACTCTAGCCCAGATATCTATCTGCATTGTAGATATTGTCAAGTAAGACTGTCTAAGGTAACCTGCTGTTTTTTCAAATTAGCATTCACCTGAATTCTTAAAACTATTAAAACAATGAGATTTCAGAAGAACTGAGCCTACTGGAGCCTTTATAACTGCTAGTCATTCCTTCTACAGACACTGGGTTATTTTAAAATTTAACATTAATTAATAGCTTCTCAGTCTTGGGCACTGATCTGAACAATATGATTCAGTTCATGGAACAAGTCCATTAGCCACATCTTAATGATTAAGAAACTGAGGCTTAGAATGGTGAAATAACTTAATTCACAGCTAGTAATGAATGAAACAGGAGTTTGAATCCAGTAAGTTTGGTTTAAAATCCCACATTTTTAACCACTGTGAGTCAACTTTTTAAACAACATAGCATGTTTGACTTGTGGCTTCTGTCTAACAAGTTAACATGTGTATACCACACTATATATTCAGCTGAAAGAGGCTATATGTGAATTTGTTTTTTAGCAGCAGAACAAAAATTGACAGATGCTAAAAATAAACATATATAAATTGTAGTTTGATCCTTTCAACTATTTACTCTTGCCATATTTTTAATTGGTTTACTAAATTTAAAATCTTCATTATTATGCATGTTATATAGCATGGCCAGACTAAGTCAATGGCTATGAAAAATAAAAATAGATCAAAAGATCAAATAAAAGTCTGATTATCTTAATCAATATCCATTAATTCAAAAGTACCATAATAGAATATTGGTTTGCAAATAATATTCCAGCAACCATCATACAGACACATAATTTAAGCAACCATAAATGCAATGTCACTTTATAGAGGGCTTCTAATTTAATTGAGTATAAAGTAGGCCAAAGTCAGTCATTTATACCTCTCTGAGTAGATTATACTTACAATTACTTCCCAGAAAAGAAAAACAAAGCGTAACACTCGGAAGGATGATCAGCCTTGTCTAGAGATGCAAGCCATTTCCTCCAATGAGTTACTTCAATGTGAATTCACTGGGCTGAAAAAAAAAAAAAAAGTGCCTGAACAGTCCTTCTATAATCAGGGACTTTTGATGAGTTCAAGCAGATATTGAATAAATCTATCCCTTTTAAAGGTGGTCCAGCAAAAAGGTTTAGCTTTTACTTGATAGAATTCTTCTCCCTAATCATGCTTCCCAATGATCTGTTTTCCAGGTATCAAGGAAACATACAAAAACTGGGTTCAAGTGGATATTATCCTTGTGTCCCATATCTTTTTGCAAGTGAAATGAAATCTGCGTGTGTATGCATGTCCTCATGTATGCTGGCATAACTTTGCCAAAATGGTAGAAATCTAGCCCCAAGAGCACATGCTAGTTAGCAGGATCTGCAGAAGTTCAGGTAATGAGGGAACACACCTTTTCCCTCTTACCCACCTCCTCCCAGCTCCAATTAAAAATGGGTAACCCTATTATCTTCATTTGGTAGTTCCCACCTAATTAGATTTTGACAAGAATGCAGCAACGTTTAACTACAGAAAATTCACATATGCATTTCTCTACATGTTCTTGGGGAAAAAGAGAGAAATAAAGCCACATGCAAAATCTTTCCAAAAACTCAGCCAGACTTCATTCATATCCACATACTTCATGTCACATTAACTCACCCAGCCAGACGCCCAGAGCTACACCCTCCAGCTGAGTGGCAAGGTTAGGCTTTCGTTTTTTAATAACCTTCTTATACATTTAGACCTATATATCCAGGATCTATGAAGAACACAGATGATTATTTAGGATTAATGGATCATCCAAAGCGCCAGTTGGCACGTTTTGAGTAAAAAGTGTAACAAATGCAGCTGTTTACTAATAAATAAAGCCTCAGCTGTAAGAGAAATAAATTAGATGCATTTAATTGGTAGGCTGCAAAGCTCCCCTCTTTATTACAATGCGGCTTCTTGTTATTTTATGATGTCAGGGTAGATGGCGGACTGACAGAGTGTTTATGAATCACAGTTTGCAGATGGCACTCTTGGTTGTCGGCAGCTAGGAGCACAAGTAGCATGAGGCCTCAGTAGCAGATTTTGCCAAAGACGACCCCCTGAGAATTAGCTATCTCCATTTCTCTTGTGCCAATCTCTCCCTGGCAGAATCCTACTCAAAAACCCACCTTCAATAAATTCCAACTTTCTGGCAGGGGATCAAAGAGAGCTCACACCCAGAGAGTGCCCTCATCTTGAGGTGATCTCTTTGTTGCTGCTGAGGAAGCCTGTGTGGGGATTCTCAGAGTGGGCATCCTGCAGTTTCTTTGGGGGAAGATAACCAAGGATAAGGCAGGACAGAAAACCTCCACCTCCATTCATTTGGCTCCCTATACCCACCCTCCCTGCAGTTGACAGGAATGATTTCCAGTTTCTCAGCACAGCATAAGGTCCCTGCACTTGGGATTCAGAGCTTCCCTAACTAATGACAGCTTTGTCATCATACAGCTGAGGATGGAGTGGGGAGGAGTCTGCCCAGCTCTTGGAACTGAGGCTTCCCTGCTTCTGCACATCTTTGCATTCCCCTGATCACTAGTCACTTCTATGGCTGGGAATAATGCACAGGAGATATGCACTCATAATTGTCAACAGATTTATACAGTCACCAGTTACAGTCACAATGGATCTTTACTTTGATGGGCTATTTTTTAGATTTCAAGATCAAGCCCCTTTGCATAAAACAAGGTAGAGTTAGAACACACAGTAATAGTAATGATTAATGAAATGAGTAATGACTAATGAAGGCTAATGAAAATTACAGTAATAATATTAATACCAGCAGCTTCCATTTGGGTAATTACTATGAGATAGGCTAAAATGGCTTCCCAGAGGATTGCCAGAGTTATCTTATGATAGTTTAAGACACATCAGCATTTCCCCTTCTGTTTCCTTGTTTTCCTACCTTGTAGTATTTAGTCACATTTTCATGCTGGCAAAAGATTATATTTCTATGAATGGGCCGTAAAGGGTGATTCTGTTGAAATCGCAGAAGAAGAGATGTGGGTAAAGTTTTAATCCTCTTAGAGGATATCCAAGTTGTCATGAGCAAAAAAAAATGTTGGGGAAAATATAAATGTTAAAGGTCATTCTGATAAGGTCTCACATGGAAATGAGGAACATATTATTATAAACTGTTGAAAAAGAGGTTTTCATTATAAAGTAACAAAGAACCTGGTTGAATTGTTTGTGTCAGGGGGTTCTGTGTAAGGTAGAACTTATGAGTGATGAAATAGGATATTTAGCTGAAGAAATTGCCCATTGAAGTGTTGAATGCTTATAGTAAAATACAAGAGAGAAACAATTCCAAGATGGGATTTTTAACCAAAAGGAAGCAGAACTTACACATCTGTAAAATTCTCACCTCATCCATTTGTAAAATAATGAAAAAGCAAGGTCAGAAGAGGACACCTAGGGTCTGATCAAGAGATCATTTGATAAAGAGATTAGCAGGGATCAGCTAGGTACTGTTCATCAAAAGAATGGGAGGTTGACCCTGAAGTCTTTTCAGAGATCACCTTGAGGATGTTTCCACCACAGGCCCAGAGTGTGTTTGCTTTAGGTACAGAATGATTTCAGACAGAAGGCAAGACTTTGTTGCTAATTGCCTAGCACTGTCTCAAGTCTCTGTTCCCTACCTTCAGTGGGAGTTCCAGTCAGTGTTCCTTGTTTCTCAGGTCTGACTCTAGTGATCCTTGGTGCAGTGCAGGCCATGGTGGCCACTTCTCTGGAGGACATAGGTAGTAAACCTTGAGAGTGTCTATTGTAATACCTTCTCCATCATCATGTATAGAAGCCATGGGGATGAGGCTCTATCTACCTGGGAGACTTGTGTTATAGTGTCATTTTTAGCCTTGGAGGGCTGTAGGCACTTAACTCCAACGCATAAGACTATGGGGCCACGCAAATCTGTGAGAGCAAAGTTTTCCAGACCTTCAGAGTCCAACCCTTGACCCTCTGCAAAGATGCAGATGTAGGACCCCTACCTCAGTGGGCCTCTAGGGCAGAGATTGAGTCAAAGATTAGGAGAGCAGTCTAGCTTTCAAACTTCCTTAGATTATATTATTCCTTTCTTCTTTCATTCTCCCTTTGGTTATGGGAAAATCTATCCCATGCCTGTCTTTTATCATACTTTAAAAACACTTAACAAATTTGATTTTATAGGTTCACAGATGGAGAGTAATTTGCTTACAAATAAACTACATCTTGCTTCTTGCTCATATCTGATTCAGATGATAGAGGAGACTCAAGACTTTGAGAAAAAAGAAAAGAAAGGAAAGAAAAAAAAAAAAAAAAAAAAAGGGCTGGGGATATAGGATAGAATGCCTTCCTCACATGCAGAAGACCCTGGGTTCAATCCCCAGCACCACAAAAAAAAAAAAAAAAAAAAGGAAAGAGAAAAAAACACTTTGGAATTAAAAATTTGGGGACTATTAGAATGAATTATTTTGCATATAAACAGGACATACATTTTGAAGGGTTGAAATGTAATGCTATAGTCTGCATGTTTGTGTCACTACTTCCCACCAATCCATATGTTGAAATCCCAACCCCCAAGGTGATGGTATTAGGAGGTGGGACATTTGGGGATATGATTAGGTCATAAGAGCACAGCCCTCATAAATGGGATTAGCGCCCTTATAAAAGAAACCCATCTGGCTGGCATCTGGTGAAGGCTTTTATGCTGTGTTATCTCATGACAGAAGGCAGAAGGGCAAATACAAGCAAGAGAGGGATGAACTCATCCTTTTGTCAAGAATCTACTCTTGTGGTAAAGGCGTTAATGCGTTGAGGAAGGCAGAACCCTCACAACCTAATCGATTCTTATCTATCCCTCAAAAGTATTGCATAGGAGGTTGAGTTTCCAACACATGAATTTTGGGGGACAGATTCAAACTGTAGCAGCAGTTTATGGTATTTTGTTCTAACTGCCCCAAAAGACAAAGACAATGCCTGTTTTAGAAGTAAGTTCATTTCAATATCTCTCATTATTATAGGTATATCACTTCTTGGATTAATGTTGGTAATTTTAAGCTGCACTTTTAAATCAACAAGTTCTACCTTCCACAGAACCCCCTGACACAAACAATTCAACCAGGTTCTTTGTTACTTTATAATAAAAATCTCTTTTTCAAAAGTTTCCAATAAAGAGACGATGTTTCCATGTGAGACCTTATCAGAATGACCTTCAACATTTATATTTTCCCCAACATTTTTTTTTTTTTTTGCTCATGACAACTTGGATATTTTCTAAGAGGATTAAAACTTTACCTACATCTCTTCTTCTGAGACTGCACCAGAATCACCCTTTATGGTCCATTCATAGAAATATAATCTTTTGCCAGCATGCATCTCAAAACTCTTCTGGCCTTCACCCATTATATAGTTCTAAATCCACTCCCATATTTTAATTTTTATTTATGTTTATTTATTTATTCATTTATTTTGGTATTAGATATTTAACCCAGGGGTACTTTGTTACTTTACCACTGAGTTACCTTGTCAGTTCTTCTCTTTTTTTTTTTTT
The DNA here is from genome assembly GCF_902686455.1 of Sciurus vulgaris. Taxonomy (NCBI): domain Eukaryota; kingdom Metazoa; phylum Chordata; class Mammalia; order Rodentia; family Sciuridae; genus Sciurus; species Sciurus vulgaris. The sequence continues at coordinate 48,785,109 of NC_136461.1, forward strand.
TTTTTTTAATTTTTAAGCTCCAATTTTTGTCTTAGTCTATTTGGGATGATGTAATAAGATATCATGAACTGAGTAGCTTGTTTAAAAAAACAAAAACAAAAACAAAAAAAAACCAGAAATATGCTTCTCACCAACCCAGAGGCGGGAAAGTTCCAGATCAATCCTCTATCAGGTACAGTTTCTGAGAAGGGCCTGCTTCCTGGTTTATATGGGGTGTCTTCTTGCTGTGTCCTCCCGTGGTAGAAAGGGAGAATAAAATCTTTTTTTGTTGTTGTTGTTGTTTGTTTGTTTGTTTGTTTTCAAAATGGAGCTGATCTCAATTATGAAGGGCTCCACTCTCATGACTTAATAATCTCTCAAAAGACCCTTCTTAATACCATGCTCTCCAATGTTAGGATTTCAACATATGCATTTTTGGGGACCAAATATTTAGAACACAGCAGAAAGTAAACATAAAATAGTTTATTATAATACCTAATAAATATTCAATGATTAAATATTTCCTATATTACACAAAAATTTCAAGATTGTATAAAAAGATACAAAACTTAACTTGTTTTATGAGCCTCGTAATATACCGAGAACAAAAATGAACAAAAGGAATTAAAAGAAGGAACAAAGTCTTTTATGAACCTAGCCTAATGTTAAACAAAATATTATAGTACTGAATGAAGCAGTTATTAATGCTAATAGCCACAATTAGAGTCTATCACAGAAATGCAAAATTGTCAAAGTTAGAATTAAAAAAAAAAAACTCTTTCCATTAAAATTAAACAACCACATAAGCATACTGAAGGATAATTGAATAAACATTTAATAAAACTTAAAATCTTCCTGATAAATTATTTTAACAAGCTTTCCCCTTAATTTCTGAGATAATTTAATAGACAAGAAAAGGTATAAAGCTACTTAGTTGTAAATAAAGGATATGACTTTCATCAATTGCAGAAAATGACTACATAAACATTTAAGGCAGTCAACTGAAAATCTATTCAAATTTATAAAGGAGATCTGTAAGTTAGTTTTATAGGCAATGATTAATAAACACAGATCCTAGTTTTCCTGTAACCAGAAAAATAATGAAAAGTAATTTTGAAAATATATTTTTAAAATGTAAAAATTAAATTGAATCTAAAATGTCTGGGGATCAACCTGGGAAGAAATATGTGAGAATCATATGGAGAAAATTATAAAATTTTAATAGGTGTGCAATTCCAGTAGAACTGAATAGAAAGGTATTTTCTCATTTTAATAAAGTAACTAATTAATAGTTTGTATTTTTTAATGTTTTCCTTGAAAAAGCTATTACTCAAAATGCCAAAATATGTTTGAAATGAGTACATAAGATTAATATTCCTAGATTATGTGTGTGTGTGTGTGTGTGTGTGTGTGTGTGTATCTGTCATCCAATTCGTTGCCTAATCAACACCAGATTTTCTCGCAGTTGTACTAATTTTACCTTCTGCCTTACTCAAGGCAACATGCTCAGATAATAAACCACATTTCCCAATCTCTCTTATGGTTAGGTATAATCATGTATAGGTCATACTTGGGGATTCTGGGAAAGTTCCATTAAAAAAGGCATACTTAGCTCACATACATATCTTCTGCTCTCTTTCTTCTTGTCTAGAATCCAAATGCCATGCTGGAAGTAAAGTGATCATTTAGTAACCATGACACAAATTGACCCAAGGATGAAGATCACACCCAAGATAGTTGGGGTGTATAGAAGGCTCTGTTTCTAATGATGAAGGGGCCATATCAGCCCTGGACTATCTTACTTTCAGCTTTCTGATATGAAAGAATAATAAATTCCTTATTTCAATAAGCTATCTGTGATTATTTTTCTTTATTCTATTACTCAAAGAACACAATCCCTGATAAAATGATTCAAACTGCAGCGACTTTAGTATTGTGTGTGGGGCTATTAATACTAAAATAGTGCAGTAGTGAACAATCAAGATTTGTATAAGTAAACATCTACCTAATAATTTTCAAGACATTAAGCATTTATAATAAGTACCATAAGTGGGGCAGCTTATTTAAAGTAACCAACAGATAAATAAAGAAATGACTGGGACAGATCTGGCCATTGTTGAAGTACTCCTTTGTTCTGACAAACAGGCACTCTGTCTACACAGCTCCTCCTTGGTTCCCATATTTTCTGTGGATTCTGCCTCTCCTATCACACAATGTCCTCAGCTCATTATCCTCCATTACTGAAACTGCTCATCCTTGGTTTTCTTCACTATCTGCCCCAGGTGAATCTTTGTCCTACCCTGCCTCAAGTTGGTGCCTCATGCTTCCTAACACTGGACCTTTCACAATGGGTAAATTCTTGCTGATTGACTCCTTAATTCAAAAGTCAATTTTCTTGATAATGTTCAGTATTCCATCCTCTGCACTCTTTTTTTGCCATCCATTTATGTTGATTGATTAGGTCAGAAAGCCCAAGCTTTTCATTTAGTTCTTCTTAACACCCTTGTCATTTAAGTCCATTAGTATTTGAATAGTGGATTTTAAAATATTATATTAAATTTTATTGCTTTTTGACAAAGGCAGTTCAAGAATAATTTCTGAATATCTTATAGAAACCATAAAATGTCAGAGCTACAAGGGCCCTTAGAGATCATCTGCAATTACCTCTCATTTTATAGATAGAGATACTGCAGCCCAGAGAGGGGAGTGACTTGCCTATTGTTGCACACCTTGCTAGTGAAGGTGCCATAGGTTAATCTTAGGACCTTCTTAATTTTTATCTTAAACTCTAGTTATCCAGGTTTTACCCCTGATTTTGTAGGGTCACCCTTGTTTATTTAAATACTTGTTTCCATTAGGGAATTCTTGTCCTCCCCTCCCCTGTCCAGAGGAGGTGCGCTGATCAGTACAATTCCACTTCATCTTTCCACCTCCTCACTTGCTCTCACCAGCACAGGAGGAATGATTTTTCTAATTGGAGAAGTGACAAGAACCTGGCAACTATACTAACCAGAAGTCAAGTCAGAGCTACAGCATCTCAGCAGTGTGGGCCCATCTCTATCATTCTTGTAGATGACTTGGTCACACACATGGTGGACTCCTCCTGTGCTATTCCTCTGCTATAAGAGCACAGAGACTGGTCTTTGCTTCACCACTGCCAGCTATGGTGAAGAGGTTGGAAAGTCAGCATATGTGGGTTCATTGGAAGTTGGAGGCCTTTCCACACTCTTTTGTTTAGTTTTACTCTTAATAAAACTGGTATTGTGCTTCAGTTCCTACTGTATCAGTTGATTTGTTCGGGAAAGACTAAACACCCCTAAGGGAGGAGAAGTGATAAATTGGGTCTGCCCTACTCACTTCTGTTTTGAGTATCTACTGTGTTCTAGGCATCAGATTAGATAGAAACTGCAAGGCAAGTTGCCAGTGAGGGAATGTGTTTAAGGGCCCTTAAATAGATCAGAAAACCTGTCAATTACACAGCATCCTAAAATGAAATCAGGATATGTATTATTCTCCTCGTTGAAATGCTTGTATGGCTTCTATGCCCTACAACGCTTTTTTTTCAAATGGGTATGAACACCAAAGGGTGAATAATATGATGTTGATGAAAAAGAAAATGTCAGAATACCTGTTTCTCTTTAATTTTTTTCTAATATGCTTTCTAATTTCTATTTTGAACATTTTATGATAAACATTCTATTAGAGTAAAGCATGTAAATTTATGTTATATATTATATTATTATAAATGTATGAATTATATATTTATATGCATTTATTGAAGGAGTACTTAAAAACTTTGATTCAGCAGGGTGAGCGATAAGTTTGGTGAGGGCTGACCTTGAGTTTCAGTTCTTATTAGACATGGACATATTGGCCTATTTATGATGAGACTCCTGTTTAACATTTTAGCCTCATCTCTTTTTCAATCCTCTGTTTGCAATCATTCTTTCAATCAGTGTTTATTGAAGATATTCTGTGCCAGGCACAGTGAGAAGAGGCAGGGAATGTCATTGAACAAAAGTACAGCCCTGTTCCTCAGGGAACTGGCTTCCTAGGCGGGGCTGGGGGATCCACTCTATCCTCCTGCAGGTTCCCCTAAGCATTCTTATAAAAGTGGCATTTGTGTTCTGAAGACATGTTCTTTCTAGTCATAACGAATCACTGGAAGCCCCAGGAATCTGTCATTTTCCCACAGAAGACCCCTGGGTGTTTTTGGTCCTGCTGTCCTGAAGTTCCTTCCTCCAGTCTGTACCCACACTTTCATCCAGCTTCTCCTTCTCACCTGGGTTTCAGCTGAAAGCCTGCTCCTTCTCTGTGTTAATTAAATTGCAGCACTTACCACATATATTAAAATTTCCTCCTTGTGTTTTGGCCCTTTCCACTAACGTGCACCTTGTTCTGATTTCCACTGGTAGCCCTTTGTTTGGAGTATAACATGTTGTGTTGAATAGAAACTCCCTATCTTCTAGTCACATCCAACTATTTTCTACTTAATTCATTTTGCACAAAATGCTTTCTGTGCCTGGAAAGTTCTTTCCTCTTCTTCTTGTTTAAATCTGTTATCCTACATATTTTCACCCTATTGGGGAAGCTTCTTTCAGGTCACATGGGAAGGTGTTCTTTCCTTTCTTTCTAGACTGACTTTCTGCAATACAGGAGAAGTTGAACATTCTGCAGAACAGCTAATAAACCATGTTGTAATTGTGTGGTAAGTCGTCTGTCTCTATTATAAAACCATAAGCCTATGAATGAGAAGGACATTTCTTATTATCTTTTAATTCCAATGTCTAACACTATGCATAGCACATAGTATGTCTATGAGAAACAATCAAACGAAAGAATAAAGTACACGTGGTATTATTATAACCTTTAAAGTAACAGTCTATGAGGGGGTAAAAGCATCTGAGAGAAGAGAATTCTGTGTATGCAAGTGTATATGAACACACGGTATCATCATCTTAGTTTAAGATTCAGGATTAACAAAAGGGACAGTTACGATGAATGTTATGAATGTTTATAATCCACATTATTTACTGTGTTTTCTTACTACATTTTAAAGCACCAGGGCCAGAGACTATGTCTTATTCATTGCTTTATCTTTAGCTCCCACACCTGGTACACACTAGATGATATGTTAGAATTAGTCAAATGAGTGAGTAAATAATTCTTACTTCAAATTTAATGTATATGAATAGTTTGTCAGGCATCTTGCATACTCTTTGCCATTAAATCCTCACAATTACCTGGTGTAGGAGATGAGAATACAGAGGTTAGGTAAGAGAAACAATGTGTCCAACAGTTCTGTAGCTCGTGAGTGCTGAGGCAGCCACTCAAACCTAGTTCTCTGGTTCCAAAAATCTGCATTAAAAGTGAAGTCAAATAATCCTTATATTTAAAAAAAAAATTCCTGAAATCTCACATTTGACTTTAGAAGAAAGATGAAAATGTGAGTAAATTATATTTTCTTGTAAATGGTGCACCGCAAACTTGAGAACTAAAGATAAATTAATTGTTACCAGAACATGGTCACAGCACAGCTATGAATGGATCACTCAACAATTTGGAGACCACAAAGGAGGAGAAATGTGTACAAACTGAGCCCAGTCTTTCTGCACTTCATTTCTGGGGGACTGACAACAGAGCAGCCTTTTTTATGCAGACGGTCAGACTGAGCTCTTGTCCAAATAGTGGAAGATGACTTTTATTTCCAGTTGTTGGGCTTCTGAGTAAAGAAAGGAGAACATGGTCAAGAGCAGGCTCCTTTGACCTCACCTGGAAGCACATGGTCCAAGCTCTGTCTGCCTTTGGTATTTTATCCAAGAAACATTACCTTTCCAAGTTGCACATCCTTCTTCTGAACTCACATTCAGAATCAGTTTTGTTCCAGGATAATAACAAAGTTCTGGATGCTCCCATGGCTGACAACTTTGTAACCAAAGACAAATGGGAAAGGCAAATGGATGCTGGGTGCCATGTGCCATTACTTTCTTGGCTGGATGATGTTAAGTTTTATGTGGTTTCTGAGTCTGATCTACGGTGATGGAAATAGCAGATGAGTAATTGTGAACATTCACATGAGAGTGTGGAGAGGGATAGCACTTTTGAAGCAAAGAGGAATTCCAACTCTATCCAGTCTTCATCATTACATATCTGTTTTGATTCTAATGCATTTCATATGTTCACTGTAATTGCTCCTGTTGTAGTGTCTGAATATACATACAGGGAAGTTGTATAATCTCTGTGAATAGGATCTTTAACAAAAACCTGAAGGAACTGAGCCATGATAAAGACTTGGGGACTGGTTACCAGGCAGGGACAATGCAGACTCTGAAGTGAGAGTGGCTCAGTTTGTTCTAAGAAGAGCAATACATCCAGTGTGGCCATAGCAGAGTAGACAAAGAGAACAATGAAAGGAGATGAGGTCCAAAATGAAGCCAGAGAATACAGAAACATTGTATGTGCCTCTTAGAGTTTTCTAGTCCACATAGTAGAAAGGAGAGGGAAACATTTTGAAGCAGGGAAGGGCATAGTTAGGCTTGCCTGCTGAAAGTATTCTAATGGGCAGTGGAGAATGGGCAAGCACAAGCAGGCAAAGTGAGGAGACCAATATGTAGCTTTATTACACTGCCCCATAACATCTCACTGTGCCCCATAAACACATACGCAGTTATTATTTGTCAATTAAGTAAAAGTGAAAAAACAAATTTAATTATAAAAAGAAGCTACTGTTCCCATTCAGGAGAGAGACTTTGACTAGAGAGTGAAAAGTAGTGATGAACAGTGAGAACAGTAACACTCAAGATTTATTTTCATGGGGAAGCCTAAGGGATTTGCTAGTATACTGGATATGGAATGTCGGGGGAAAACAGAAGGTAATGATGGCAAAATTTTAGCTTTTACAACTCAGTATATTAAGGTGGAAACAGTGCAAGAAGAGGATGAATCTAACTTGGAGTGGGAAATTAAAGGCTTTTTTCTCCTACATTTTAAGGTTAGATATCTATTACCCACCCTAGGGAGAAGTCAGATAAGTAGTTATTTACAAAAGTCCAGAATTCAGGACTAGAGATAAAACTTGAGTAGGTGGCATTAAATATTTGAAGTGATGGGATTGGATGATATTAACTAGGAAGTTAATACAGGTACAGAAGAGAAATCCTGGAAAGATGGACTGGTCTCTAGGGAACTCCAATAGTTTGTTAGTGAAGGTTTTGTTCAACCTCAAATAATTCAATGTATGCTTTGATGAACCATTTTGTATGGCATTGTCGAAATTTCTAAAAAGTGTAATACAAAGACCTGACCCTCAAGGAAGAGAGATTGACATATGGCAAAGAACTCTTCCAGTGAGCACAACACTTAGGTCTACCTCTTATTAGAGTGTGATCTTTATAGATTCCTTAATATATTTGAATTTCAATATTTTTGTCTTACAAGTAAGGTACTAAGTACCTGTATCATAGAAATTTTATGAAAATTAAATTACATACCAATGGAAGATACTGAAGCTTCTTTCTCTTCCAAGAACACATTTGAGGAAACCGTTCTCCACATATCTTCCATTTTAGTCTTGAGGACTCAAATTTCTCATCTGTAAAATAAAGTGAAAAATAATCTCTTCTTTGTCAGGTGGTTATGAGAGGAAAATGAGATGGTACCTATGGGATACTTAAGAAAACCTTTTGAACACTATATATTATTAGTCATCATGATATGATTTTTATATATAAGCAAGAAGCAAGAAAGAAAACTGAGACAACTGCCTGCTACATGCTCAGCTCTTAATAAACATGAGAAACAATGACTATGACGTCGTGGATGATTGTAGAGAGAATGATAAGGAAGGAAACTATGATTGGTGCCTACAATGGGTATGGTAAGGGAATTTAAAAGAGCTTTAACTATGCTTCCTACCAAACTGTAAGCTGTGGAATACACCTTCTTATTCACAACTTATGCGTGAATGAATGCATGAATGAAGGAATGAATGAGGAAGAATGAGCTCTACTTATTTTGGCATATATTTCTGAAACAATTTATGTTTACCTCTAGATATCAGGAATCTTTTATCTCCCCCAAAAGGCTGACAAAATTCTTCCATTGAGTTGAAAAAAATCTCGAAATCAAGCAGCCAGATTCTTCCTTTTGCTTTGAGACGTTCTGAGGAAGAAAATAGGTCAGCAGAAACTGAAGCAATATTTTCAACTGACATATTGGTCTCTCTGTTCTTTGGCTGTACTCTAAGACAGAAATTTAAGAACAGTGTTCCAATGAAGGAGGTAAAAATCTGCCATGTCAAGTTCGGGGTTTGACTTGGATCTCTATTATATTTAGAGCGACACTGGCATGGCATGGTTGAGTGACTGAGATAGCAAAGCACTAGAAACCCACAAACATAAAGAATGGGGAAAGAAATATAGAAAGTTTCACCTGTTAAAAAAGGTCTAGGGGACTAAAGAATTAGGACTACCAGTCTTTACATATTATAAGAATGTCACATGGAAGAAGGAGGAGACTGAACTTATGACTTTCCAGAAGGCAGTTTAATTCAGTGCATGGGAATTTGAGGGGGCAGATTTGAGTTTATGATAAGGAAAACCTTGCTAAGCAAACTGCTTAGCAATGTTTCCAAAGGTAGAAAAAAAGTTAGAATTTATATCCATTGTGCTCTTTATATTTTTCTACTATTTTCAGTCTTTCTTCAAAGAAGTATAATTCATACAAGGGAATGATATTGACAAAATTATATTGTTATATGTAACAACAAATTCCAACATTATGTAGGACTATAATGTACCAATAAAAATATGGAAAAAAAGAATTATGATGTATGTTATAATCGGAGAATAAAACAACCACATGATACAACATAAAGAGATAACTCACATTTATTGAAGAAATATTATTTGTCCAATATTTTGCACATGTCACTACATAAGCCAGTAATAACGTTGGTTGAGTATATGCATGAAATATTCTTCTTTCAATCACTGCTTCAAGATGTGCCATACTCAATCTTCTTTTACCATCTTTATTAACACTTTAGTTGACTGACATGATTTTCTGGTCATTTGAAGTTATTAAAAATGCAGTCCATATAGATTTAAACTCTACAATCCCCAGTTCAAGTTTCACTCAAGGCTTCAGGAATTAAAGGTGTTTGTATGTGGGCTGTGGAAACACTTCTATTTCTTGCCCTTTCCCTTTTCTCCTGGATGTTCTACCTTCTCAGGAGGAAGGGATTAGGTAAAAGCCTTTGCATTTATTCTACTGAATCTGACATTGTGTCTCCAGGAAGTTGCTCTTCCTCTTCAAGCTAACAGATTGGTCTCTGTTGCAGGTATCCAAGCCAGGGTTGCTGAGAGTCTCCCTAAATTGCTGAACCTGATCTCAAACTTGCAATCCTCCTGTCTCCATCTCCTGAGTCACGGGAATTACAGGCATGCATGACTGGGCCTGGCTGACATTCTGGCATCTATTTCCTATTTCTTCTCCTGTTTGGAGTCCGACCCTCCAATTTTAGGTCAATGGGAAAATTCATTTACTGCCCATAATTTATACACAATTCCATTTAACCCTTATGAAAAGTTATGAAGAAATATTACCATTTTATCGACAAGAATATAGAGCTCCAAGAGGGTAAAAATATAACTTATGTCACTTATAGTAAAGAGAAAAGTCAGAAACAAGAGTGAACACAGGCCTGGCTAACTTCAAAGTCTACTTTTGTTCACTGTATGATGGTTGGCCACCTACATAGCAGAGTCTAAAAGCAGGCTGTCGGGAAGCATAGTTTTTACCATGTCAATCATCTTCTCTGAGACTTAGATTCCTCCTATTCAAAATGAAGATGAGTACAGTATAAAGAAATGTTAGTACAGTCCTCAGAGGACTGCTGGAAGGATTAAATGTGATAATAAACCTACTGTGCCTAGTTTAAAATTTCAGTGCTCAAGAAATAGGGTGATTCTGTCATGCCAAGGAGTCCTCCATACATACCATGCTGATATCAATGTAAAATAAGGTTTAGAGGGAGAAACTTAACAATGGAGAGAGAGTACACACAGGCTCTGCTTCTTACCTCATGAAGAGAAGACTTAGCAAAAGGCATTGCTATGGCTACCATAATATAACTTCCCATAGATGGGAATTCTACACCTGTAATACTCTTCTTATGCAAAGGGAAGAGGGACATGGATCTTCTGAGTGACTTCCCATGCTCTGAACTTGGCCTCTGGAATCAATCAGACTATATGTTGAGGTCAGTAGGGTTGTGGGGGCTCCTGTGTCTGCTGTGGAAATGAGCTTCCTCAGTCATCCCAGATTTACCTCTCCTTGGGAATTACAGCTATTGCTGTAGTTTTGTTAAAAATAGTAATGATTCACATGGCAATGACAATAATAATAAACACATAGTAGCATACCCAGAGCTACTTACAAATAATGAGCTCTCTATTTCTGGAAATGATTCAGCTGAAAGCTGGGTGGCCATTCTTTCAGCCATTTGAATCAGGATTCCAGCACTTGGTTAAAGGTTGACAAGATGACCTGTTAGTTTCAACTCAACTCTATTCTCTCAGTCCAAGTGATTTGAGCTAGTTTTGTGTATCCAAGCCTTCCTTCTTGGCTTAAGCTACTAAATGCTATTTCCATTTTGAGCAAGCGATGTACCCTGTCCCCAAGGGTGTCCAGTCTGTCTACACCACTGAATGGTAATGCTGACAAAGAAGAAAAACAGAGCTCATTCTTGAAGCCAAACACACCACATTTGTTTTTCTCTTTCCCAGATATGAAGTTTATTTAGAGTACAGTGGCTCTGCTCTTGTTATATATTATTCCCAGTAGACATGTTTGCTCACATCCATGAGACTGTTCTGTGGGAGAGCTGTGAGATTATTCCCTCCATTTTTCCATATCATGTTTAATACAGATGCAAGTCAGATTTTTGGTAGTATGGCATAATCTCATCAGAATGATCAATTCCTTCCGTTCCAAACCAATGGACATTTAAACTTGCCTAAGAGAAGACGTGCTCATTGGAAACCTTTAAATTCCCATATCATTTTTTTTTTTAAACCAAAAGAAATACTGTGAGGCCAGACTCACAGCTTCATTTCTTTGGACATACAAAGACTTTTCAGGTTGGTTTAGCCCCAACTGCTGGGTGAACAACTACATCTGTGAAAGTTAATGTCCTGTACCTTAGCCCAGATGAATAAATCCATCTCTTTATTGGCACCATGAAGATTTTCCATTTTTTGAACACTTAAATTCTTTTTTTTTTATGTATTGGGATAATTTTTCAGCCAAGACCACCTGATTTCTGAAACAGATTTTTGTTTTTTTCCAGTTAAATAGAAATGGCTAAGATGAAAAATCAAAATAATAAAGTGAAAGAAAAAAAAAAAAAAGAGGAAAAGTCAACCAACCACACTGAAAAGCATTTAAATCCATTTCTTTATGGACTAAATTTCCTCAACATAGAAACAGTCAAGATGTTGGAAGCTTGATTTTTTTTTCTTTTTTAAATATTACTTTCTTTCAATTTATTTTTATATTGGTAGATGATGTGAGAGTCATTACATTTTATAGGCCTGAACAAAATCTTACAATTTCTTACTAATATTATGCAATGACATAATGCCATTTGTAGAGGTGTCGCATAAAGCAATTGACTTTTACTGGCTTCTGATGGCAGGGCTTGCCATTTTATATTCTGTTTTATGTAAGCGTTTTCCAAATTTATCGACCTCACAGGATTTCTCAAGTTGCTTAATTATGGTAGGAAGAAGACATCTCTGTGACCTGACACAAGAGCCTATTAAAGCCCTTTCTCTTTTAAAAATGAAATTCAAAAAGTGGGTAAGTGAATACAGCTGACATTTACTATATGCCCACTATGGGTCAGATGCTGGAAAGCTAGGGTACAATAAATGGTACCTATGATGCACCTGGCTCTGCCTTGATAATAGACTGCAAGATGTATCTATTTTCCTGTTCCCACAGTTGAGCAAACTGCAGCTCAGTTGTTATGGTCAGTGTCACTGTCAATATTAAGTGGAGGTACTAGGATATCCACTTTGGTTTGACTTCAAGGTCATTTCATAGAATTATGAAGCAAAAACAAAATAAAACAGAACAAAACACAAAACCCAGCAATGCTCACAGCATGGTGAATCATTTTCACAAGGGAATGCTTTGCAAGTGGGTAAGTTACCATTTTGAAAATTTCATGCAACAGACAAGGACTCAGGAGGACCTATCCAATATATTAAAAAATGGAAAATTTCATTTGTCTTCATGATTCCTATCTACTGGGTTTAATTAAAGGAGCTCTGTGTTATACCAAGTAAATGAGACTCCACTTTGTAGAAAAATATATGTTTCTAATTTATGCAAAACATAAAACATACATTGCAGTTCTCCAAGTCTTAATATTCCATGGATATGTCATGGATATGTTGCTGAACTCCCCTTAGGAGTCTTTTTCTTTTTACCTACTATCACAGCCTCTACATTTGGATCAAGCAGCAATTCTTAAGACAGTGGTGTGCTGCAGGGATACCAAGGGGAATCCAAATCATACTGAATAAGAGTATCAATTATCTAATAGACCTAAGACATTTCCTAATTAAGATTTTAACTTTATGCTGAAGGAATTTCAGGTCCTGAAAAGGGAAATAAAAATCTCTTTGAAGTTTTGATTTATAATCTTTCACTGATCCAATTCCATGGAACAAGTGCTTGACTGTAGGGGAAAAGCATATATAATTGCAAATTGATGGACAAGTTTCCAACTGCCATGTCTCAGGAAGGATTGTGGTTGGTCCTTCATTATTCTGAGTGTATCACTTTCATATCATGGGCCTCAAGGGCATTATGGTTCTATGGTGCTACAATCAAACTCTTTTTTTTTTTTTTTTTTTTGTCTATTTCTCTCATCCTCTATTCTTCCAGGAGTCCTTAAGAACATTTCCCTTTCTTATAGTCCAAAAATGAAGCAAAAGCAAAGATTCAAAATAATTATTTACTTCTTTGGGAGAGGAAGATTCTCAAATTCTTTGATACATATTTGTAGAGTCCCTGAGATTAGATAATTCTGAGAATGGAGGGAAGGAAAGACAAAAGGGTAAACAAATAATTTAGATGGGAAAAGGAGTCCAGGTAAAATGGACTGGACAAGTATCACTTTAATTTGGAAGCAGAATGGAGTAATTTCCCTTGGGAGCAAGGAAGTAACTATGGAAACACAGGACAAGCTAGTCAGTGTGGGCACTCACCAGATGGATGACCTGCCTGTTGACATTGCTGGGTATTGGCTAATCTGTCAATGCAAACTGGCTGAATGAAGGAGACGGATGCTGGACACCTTGGTGGAGTCAGTGTTATGAAGGAAAATCTGGGTTTCCCAATCAGTGTGGAAACAAAGGAAATTGCTTGCAATTTTCTTACCAGGGGTGCAGACCCTACATACCAGCATAATCACATAGGACATGATATCACTCTCTTTTTTTTCCCCCTTTTCTACTGGAGCAACTCATAAGAGAGCTATGGTAGTCCATGTGTATATCCAGCCAGCTATTAGTTTCTCATGTGCAGCAGGCTTTGGAAAAAGTTTGTTGAATGAGCAAGCCAATATATGAAGTAATTTGTCCAAATTAACAGTGAGTTTAATGACCTGACAAGGATCCAAAACCAGGGCTCCAGATCCAAGTCTAGTGGCACTTTCAGATGTTTTCTATCTTTGCATAGGCACATATGGATGGATAAATAAAATAGATAAAGAACAGAGCTGCTCTGATAGATGTAGTTATATAAAGCATCATCTAAAATGCACTTTCTATTCCAAGTACTGATTCTGTCCAAGTAACAAAGCCACCCCTCTCAGTAACTTTGGCTTCCAGGAAGTGTACCTACTTGAGCACAGAATATCTTCATTTGATTTATGTTGACTAAGCAGAGACTACATTATTATATTGAAGATAGAGGTACTTGTGGCTTTGAGATGGATTGCTTGAAATTTTCTCCCTTTAGGTTAGGGTTTTTTCTTTATAAGCATGTGGCTGCAGAGCTATGGTCAGACTTAAGTAGTTCTAACACCAGCTAGAAGTGAGTTTTCCTAGAGTATTACAGCAAAGCCAGTTGGCCACTGAGTTCAGTTCCTAGAAATGAAATGATCATTGAAAATCATCTCATCTAGTGGTTCTCAACTGGGAGTGATTTTGTTTTCCATAGGCTTGTGGCAATCTCTGGAGACATTTTGATTGACCAATAGTGTATCTTAGTTTGGGCTGCTAAAACCAATTTCCATACACTGTGTGCCTTAAACAGCAAAAAATTATGTCTCACAGCTTGAGAGACCAGGAGGCCATGATTAGTTTGCCAATATGATTCCATTCTGGGAATGGCCTTCTTCCTGTTTTCCAGATGTGTGTTTTCTTGCTGTGTTCTCATGTGGAAGAAAGCAGGAGGGAGTAAGCAAGTTCTTTCCTCTCTCATCTTAAAAGGTGACTAATTCCATCATCAAGTTTCCATCTATTCTGTCCCAAAGGCCCCATCTCCAAACACCAATTCATTGGGGATTTGGATTTCAATGTGTGCATTTTTTGGGCAACACAAACACTTGGTCCAAAGTTGGAGGGTACTCCTGATATCTACTGGGTAGAGCTACAGGATTCTACTAAGTATCTCCATTCATAAAACTACCCATTTTACAACAAAGAAATATCTGGCCTAGAATGTCGATAGTATTTCTGTGAAAGTGTCTGATCTAAACTGCCTAAGTTTAAATTTTTCTACAGACTCTGATATAAATATTTTCAGCTTCTGGCTATTTTCAGAGATCTAGCACTAGTTTACTTTTTCAGTGGTACCTTGTTCCAATTCTGGATAAATGCTAATTTAATTGTTTGTTCTTAGTGCCCCAAGAATGCCAAATACACATTCCCACATGGTTCCTTAGTTATTTGATTGTGTGTGTTTCATCCATTAGAAAATGAACTCCTTTAAAGGCTAAGCCTAGTTCATATTTATCGTTGCATTCCCAGCTTGTGTGTAGTGTTTGGTACCTCCAAAGTACTTAGTAACTATTCAGTGAATAAGCAAATGAATGAAAGATTGAAAGTCTTACTTTTCAATATATACCCTATTTAAAAACTGGGCATCTCTTTTCAAAGTGGATCAAAGACCTAATAATTAAACCAGAAACTCTACAACTGCTAGAAGAAAATACAGTTAACACTCCAATACATCGGTGCAGGCACTGACTTCATTATGAGACTCCTAAAGCACAAGAAACAAAACCAAGAATCAATAAATAGCATGCCATCAAATTAAAAAGCTTCTTCACAACAAAGGAAACAACAAAGAGCATGAAGAGAGAGCCTACAGAATGGGAGAAAATTTTTGCCAGCTATTCACTGACAGGGGATTAATATCCAGAATATATAAAGAACTCAAAAGACTTAATACCAAAAAACAAACAAACAAATAACCCAATCAATAAAAGGGCAAAGAACTAAACCGACATTTCTTGAAACAAGAAATATGAGTGGCCAACATATATGCAATAAAACGTTCAACATCCCTAGCAATCAGAATAATGCAAATCAAATCTACATTGAGATTTCATCTTACTCAGTCATAATGGCAATTGTCAAGAATACGAATAATAATAAATGACAACAAGGATGTGGGGGAAAAGATACACTCGTAAATTTCTGGTGGGACTGTAAACTAGTACAACCACTTTGGAAAACAGTATGGAGATTCCTCAAAAGTCTAGGAATGGAGAATGGCTATTATCAAGAACACAAGCAGTAATAACTGTTGGTGTGGATGTGAGGAAAAAGGCACACTCATACATTGCTGATGGAGTTGCATTTGGTGCAGCCACTCTGGAAAGCAGTATGGAGATTCCTCAGAAAACTTAGAATGGACCCACCATTTGACCCAGCTATCCCACTCCTCGGTTTATACACAGAGGACTTAAAAATCAGCATATGACAGTGATGCAGCCACATCAATGTTCATAACAGCTCAATTCACAAAAGCTAGATTGTGGAACCAACCTAGATGTCCTTCAATAGATGAATGGATAAAGAAACTGTGGTGTATATACACAATGGAATATTACTCAGCCATAAAGAAGAATAAAATTATGGCATTTGCTGGTAAATGGATGAAGTTGGAAAATATCATGCTAAGTGAAATAGGCCAAGCCCAAAAAAATCAAAGGCCGAATGCTTTCTCTGATAAGTGGATGACAATATATAAGGAGTGGTGGGTGGGGGAGAGAAGAATGAAGGAACTTTGGATGATGTAGAGGAAAATGGGATGGAAGTGGGTGGAGGATGGAAAGATAGTAGAATGAAGTAGTATTACCCTATGTATATATGATTACATGAATGGTATTAATCTACAGGTGTACAACCATAGAAATGAAAAGTTGTACCCCATTTGTATACAACGAATCAAAATGCAGTCTGTAAAATTAAAAAAGAATTTTAATAAAAAAAGAAAAATTTAAAAAATTTTAAAAAAGACTAAGGATGGAAACACCATATGACCTAATTATCCTACTGTTTTGTATTATCCAAAATAACTAAAATCAACATACCGTAGTGATACAGGCACACCAGTTTATAGCAGAAAATTTACAATGACCAAGTTATGGAACCAACCCAGGTGCCTATCAGCAGATAAATGTACAAAGAAAATGTGGTAACATATACACAATGGAGTTTTACTCAAAAGAATGAAATTATGCCATCTGCTAGAAAATGGATGGAATTGGAGAACAACATGCTAAGAGAAATAAGCTAGACTCAGAAAGTCAAGGATCAAATATTTTCTCTCACATGCAGTAGTTAGAGGAAAAATAAGGGAAAACAAGAAGTAAGGGGGAATCACCTGAAAATAGAAGAAAGATCAGTAGAGTAGACAAAAGTATTTGATGGGCAGGTAATGGGAATAGGGAAAAGGAGGAATTGCAGAATGAATTTGACCTGATTATTGGTATGTATGTATATGAATGTGCAACAGTGAATTTCACCTCTATGCATATTATAGAGCACCAATTTAAAAAAAAACAGTAAATAAATGAAAGGAAGATCAGTTGAGTAAAGGAAGGGCAGTGGGGAGGGAGGACAAGAGGTAAAGAGGAAGTATGGAAGTACAATAAAGCAAATTATATTTCATTCATGTATGATCATGTCAAAATTAACCCCAATATTTTGTATAACCATAATGAAATAATAAAAACATTAAGAAACTGGACAGCTCAGTTCTGCTCAACTGAAGTTGAAATGGGAGGGCCAGATCACATGCTGTGTTGGTTTCTACCCTGCCCTTCCCTTTGGGTTGTCCTTGTGAGTTTGGGAAGCTTTACATACTCTTATTTGGCACTTTTCTTTCATTGCAAGTAAAACTTCCTATAAAAGTGCCGACACTGGGGTAAAATGGAAAATGTTTTAAAATCAACAAGTTTAATTTGCTGAGTGCTGCATTAAAATCATTGAAGTGATTTGGGCTGGCCAATTCCCAAACTCCATTGCCAAACTGAGAAGTACTTTCTCAATGTTACTTTAAATGGCCGTGATCCACTGGACTGTTGAGCTTGGACTAATATTGGAGGAAGGATAAAGCACAGAAACCAAATCCCATGTGGAGTTGAGAAGGCCAGAGTAACTAACTATACTTTTCCTACTCTGGTTAAAAATCTGTAAATAATAATGGACTTCACATTTGTAAAGAGCTTATATGTGTCTTATACACTTATCCCACCATTTTGAAAGAAAATGTGGGAGCAAATTTTACATTGAAATATTAATTTATAGTAGCATAATGTACCATTGATATCTTTTCAGATAAAACCATCTTCAGAGAAATCAATTTATGATAGGATACATATTTCTTGATCATTCTCTTACTTATGTTTATAAGATAACTAGGTGGAAATTTTGACATGATGCAACACATATTATCTTTTTAAAAAATATTTTTAATAATACATATTAGTGATGTTCATTTTGATGTATTCATAAGTGCATATAACATAATTTGCCCCACTTCAATCCTCAGTACTTCATTCCCTCCTCTCCTCTCTCCCCTTGATCCCTTTCCTATACTGCATTTGACTTCCTTTTATGTATTTATAGGGTTTTCATTGGTATATTTTATTTATACATAAAAATAAAATTCACAGTGATATATTCCCACACTCGCATAGTATGCTGTGGTCAATTTCATTCCATGGTTCTTTTTCTCTCTTCCCTCTCATTTTCTCTTTTATCATCCTGTCCTTTTTCCTGGAATTTTCTTTTTCCCTTTCTCACCCGTTCCTCAAACACACTCTTATTTACTCTCCAAGTCTCAACCCAAATACTACTTTCTCTTGGAAGATTTCTTTGATTTCCCCGAGCCGTAGCTCCCTTCTTGTTCCATCTGCTTACACTCAGTCACTTATCAAACTGCATTGTGATTAGCTGTTTATAAATCCTTCTTCTCTGACAGGAAGGAATCTTCTGGATCTTCCATTCCCTTATTTCATCATTTCCCCAGAAATAGCAAAACTTAACCCATTAAGTCCCGAGTTTTCAATTCTGTGAAGAGTCCAATGAAATCAACATAGGTGCAATAAAATAGGTGGGATATCATAACACAGGCCTTATTTAATTATATTAATTAATATTTGTTAATATTCTAACTTACTATAAATATGTTACATATTATATATTGTATTTAAGTTTCTATAGGTGTTCTGTGTTTGGGACACTGAGATTAAATGGTTTAAAATCATAATCAGATTCCAGGGTGGAAAGTTTTTAATATGAATATTCCCAAGAGACTCTGATGATATTTCTTGACATTTTTCTTTATTTTCTCCTCTTGATCACTCAATTTTAATTTGAACAATAGAAACTTACTAAGGTTCTAGTATGAAAAGGCTCTGTTTAGGTTATATAAAAATGTTTCTGTTATTTTAAAAAAGTGAAGGAAATGGAATGAAATACATATCTTCTCTGCCAAGCACCAAGTGAGCACTTAATAAATAGCATCTCATTTATTTCCCACCACACCCTATGAGGTACTAATTCTATTTAGAAGATTAGAAAACTGGTCCATACCTTGGAATCACTCACTCAAGGTTACATGAGATGATCTTTATATTTTATGAGAAATTTTAATCTAATTGAGAAAATGCATTATTGTCTTATCCATACACTCACACACATGTGCACCTAGAGATAAATACTTCTCTGGCAGAACACTATTCTCATGTTAAAACTATAGCATAGCGAAGAGAACCAAAGTTCTAGGACTTGGGTCAGTTCTCTGTAATCCAACAGCAGTGTGACTTTAAATACTGGATAACATCTCCTTTTCTCCCTACATCCTTTCTCCTGTAGCATACTGGCATTCCCCATGTCTACCTGTGTCTCACCTCAAAGGTCTGCTTCTCTCTGTATCTTTTTCTCTCTCTTTGAGTCATTTTAATTATATAGAATAATGGATTTCATTATGGTGTATTCATAATGCAAATAATATCCTTTGATCTTATTCATCCTCTCCCTCTCCCCAACCCCCTTCTTCTCTGTCTCCCTGATAATCTTCCCCTGTATTTCACATATGAGGGGAAATACACAATACTTATCTTTTTGTGTCTGTCTTACTTTGCTTAAAATTATGATCTTCAGTTCCATCTGTTTTCCTGCAAATGACATGGTTTTTTTCTTCCTTATGACTAAATAATACTATATTGTTTCTCTCTCTCTCTCTCTCTCTCTCTCTCTCTCTCTCTCTCTCTCTCTCTCTCTCTCTCTCCCTCTCTCTCTCTCTCTCTCTCTCTCTCTCTCTGTAAAGTGTGCATGTTTGTGTGTAATATATCACATTTCATTTATGTATCCATCCATTGACATCTGGGCTGATTCCATAACTTGGCTATTATGAATCATGACATTCTTCTTCAATCTAGAAAAAAAAAAAATCCTCACATTCACATGGAGGCAAAAAAAAAAAAAAAAAAAAAAAAAATCTGGAATAGTCCAAACAACCCTGAACAAACAGTAATGCTAGAGGCACCACAATGCCCAATTTCAACATATATACAGAGCTATAGTAGCCAAAACAGCATGGCACCAGCATTAAAGCAGAGGTGTAAACTAACAGAATAGAATAGAGGACACAGAGACAAACTCAAACAATTATAGCCATCTGAATCTTGACAAAGATGCCCCAAACACACATTGGTGACAAAACAGTGTCTTTAACAAATGGTGCTTGGAAAACTCAATATCCTTATGTAGATGACTGAAATTAGACCCCTCTCTCTCACCCAGGACAAAAATCAACTCAAAATGGATTTAAAGACCTAAATGTAAGCCCCCAAAACTTTTAAACGGCTAGAGGAAAACACAGGGGAAGAAACTTCAAGACATAGGCAAAAGCAATGCCTACCTAAATAGGACTCTAATAGCTCAGGAAATAATAGGAAGAATCATAAATGGGACTGCATGAAGTCCTAAAACTTCTATCTTTTGCTCTCTATCTTCTGGTTGGTTAGGAAGGTAAGACTAAAGGGAAGGGAACTAAGGCAAGGAGTTTCTCCCCTTCTCCTCCTCACTTACAGCAGGACTAGGGCACGAGAACGCTCTGTTCTTGGGACCTGGGTTGGTGAGAGTGGTTCTTTCATTTATAGCTTTTCCCAGGTTTTTGTCACAACTTCTTCCCCTGGTTCCTTTGGGCATGAGTGGTGATGCTTCTCACATAAAATCTCCAGGAGATTTAATCCTGACCACTACTCTGCACAGAACATTTTCAAGCAACTCTTCAAATAGCCCCTTGCTCAAGTGCACCATTTCTGTTGAGACCTGGAACTGACACACTTGCATTGTTCCCTTCCCTTGTCTGAGACTCAATCTTCTCATCTGTTATATGGAAGATAGAAAAATGTAACTCAGGAATTTCATGAAGAAAAAACAATATATGTTAAAAGTACTATGTAAATTTAAAAGTACTGGCAAAACATTTATAATCAAAAACTTTTTTTTGGTTCTACCAAATGTCTACTGAGGCTCTATTATGACTAAGGACTTGCCATAAATATAGAGAGAAAAAGCTCTTTAAGCTTGATGAGGAAGTTGGGGGACTTAATTGATAGGGAAGAGATGACCTGGACCTTAAAGAGCAGTAGAATTTTGATAGGCAAGTTAGGAAGAGTGGGATCAAGCATATTAAAGGAGGGAAATGTGTGAGGGGATGTGTAGAGGTAGAAAAGAAAAAGACATATTCATCACTAGTGAATAAACCATTTTCATGGGAGATGCTGGGAATTCAGTGATTTTCCAAGGTCTTTATGAATAGTAATTATATCCTCTAGGAGCCTGGATGAGTAAGAGGGAAATAAATTCCAATATATTTTAATATCTTTTTCCTACTGTGGCATCTGTCCTATGAAAAGCACTGCATTGAAAAATAAGTGATCCAATGGGATTTGGATGTCTTCACACCATGATTGGATTGATTGTCCTAATGGATTTTGCAGCAGATTGGATATTAAGTTGGCCAAGAAAAGACTTGATTGAAAGTAGCTAATTTAGACCAACTGGTATTTTTGTCAACAAACATTTACTGAACTTCTACTATGTGATATTCTTTTGGGACCCAAGGAGGTTAAAAACCCCACACAGTTCATTAATGTGGGACCACCACCTGCTTTCTCTCCTGTCACTCCCTGACATGTGCTCCTAGGGTCCAGGACAAAGCTTGGAACATATTTGGTAGGTAAACAATAGAAATAAATAATTTTAATTTTAACTAACTAAATAAATGATTCATTTAAAATATGATCTAGTGCAGTTGTTCCCAAAGAACTTTCTCTGATGACAAAACCTTCCAAATTTTTGTTGTCCTACATGAGAGCCACTAATTACATGTGGCTCTTGAGAACTTAAAACAATGCAACTGAATGGTGGCTAAATGTTGTAGTCCATTAATATTATTTAATACAAATTTAAATTTATAAAGCTACATTTGATCATGGCTATTGTATTGGATAGCACAGGTCTAGAGAGAAGTGTTTATAAATAGTAAATAAAACCCATTCGTACCACCTTCATAACACTTCACAATCAATGATATCTTTTTCCATATAACCAGATAGCTACAGTCTTTGGACTATGGTTTGAGGTTACAGGCACTCCCCAAGAACCCCACCTTGTTGTTCACTTTTAAAAATAAAATTTAATCCATGTTTACTCACTTCTGTCCTAAGGTGGTGAAATGAGGGTAGCAGGAGATGATTTTCCAACTGCAATCATTATGATTCATTGAATGTGTTTACACCTGCTGGGTTTAAAATAGCACAGCATTAATTTAGTAGCACCTGTAGTCATTCTAATTATAAAAGGCTTGGTAGCCTGTGGGTGTGCTGAGAAGTAGTGGCTGTGTGACTAGTCAAATGAGCGACCTGCCAAGAACGTCTACTCAATAGATAGGACAAGTAAGCATAGAGTGATTTCATTATTTCACAATTAAAAATCATGTGCATATATGAAAGACAAAATATAGACAATTTGAAACAGAATTTTCATATGAAATAAACAATTAAGGAAAGATTTCTTCATTAAGTATCCTAGTATTATGCAACTTCATAATATTATCCTAATATTATGATCCATTTCAGCAGTTATGTGAGTGAACACAGGTGAGATGTGAAGAATCATCCACTGAATCCTCCAAATTTATCAACACACAAAACTGAACTGAGAGCTGGAAGAAAAAAAATATATATATATATATTTTGACCCGTGGTTCCAAAAGACTAGTTTGCATCAGAATCACTTTGAGAGTTAAAAAACAGACTAATGGGTCCCACCCCCAGAATTACTGATTCTTAGGTCGTGAGGGGATCTCTATATTTGCATTTCTGACAAGTTTTCCTGTGATACTGATGCAACCGGTTCAGGTACCACACACTTTGAGAATGACTGCTTTAAACTGCTAGATTTTGAAGTAGTTTAATGTGGTGAAAACTACCTGATAAACAAGAATGTTGTGAAGTTTAGTTATTACAGATTTCAAGTATCTGACATAGGGCAGGCAGTCAATAAGTCTAGTCGTTGTTATTATTTTATCTCCTAAAATAGCCTGTGGATTCCTTGAAGAAAGGAGTATTACAGAGATTGTGTCACACTCTTCTGTCTCAATTCGTAGGATGTATCTTTCAGCCCAACATCTTATGCAAATAGGAAGTGTTCACACAATGTTCTAGTCTTTATCACTATCCCTTTCATAATTTAGAGACATTTTTCAAGGATCACTTAATAGTATTTGATGAGTTCTAATGTTGTTTCTTATATCTGTATGTCTATGAACTTATTATGTTAAAAAATAACTCACAGAAGGTCATAATTTTAAGTGATGGCTAAAGATATGTAGCACTGGTATAGCTTGATGGGTTGAGAATTCTGGTAAGAAGGTACCTTAAGTAATCACCCAGAAAAGGAAAGAACCAAGGAAAGAATTAACAGACAGAAGGAAAATGGCAAGAGTAATGGACTGGAGGTCTCTATAAGGTCTAAAGGTAGCTAGAATGGGAACACAAGTGTAAGAGAAAGAGGAAGGGACTAATGTATGGTCAGAAAGAAAACTAACAAAATTTAAGATTTGGGGAATGGACTTTTTAAATAAAGCCTAGGAATATAAATTTTTAAAAAAGGTTTCCAGATGATTCTGATCTACCCAGTGTTGGTAATGAATATTCTACCATTATGTGCTCTTTTTGGACTAATCCACATCTTTGAAGAAGGACAAGCGGGTGACATGTACTTCGGCAAAGGCTGAAAACTGATGCTAAGAACATCATCCATTACGTCCTTCAATGTTTCCTAAAAAAAATCCCATGTAAAGACTTTTTTTCCAATTTAGTACCAGAGAAAAAGAAGACAAATGTGTGTTCCCTGAAGAACTGTTATTTCTTCTTTATGATATTTAAAGCTATAGAACTCACTATGGTTACCAATTCCTCATGGCTGCTGAGAAGCTAAACAGCAACCTTGAAGCTTTGTGGTTACATGTCCCCTCTGCTCTCAAAGCCTCCTGTGAATATCTCTCTATTACCACTTACATTTTTAAGTTATTCATTAAATGCATTTCTTTATCATTTTACTCTAATCCCCTACAAGTAGGGACCATATCTTTTATGTCAGTTCATCTGTAGCAACTAGCATAGTATCTAGTGTGCAGTAGGCTCTGGGGAAAATTTTAAAAATTATGAACCAAATGGTAGCAGCTATTACATATATGAATTATATTAACATTGATGGTTAGTAGGTTTCCTGTTTCCTTCTCTCATGGATTTTACTTTTTAAATTTAAAGTAAATTTGTTTTTTAACTGATACCAGAAAACAAACATAAAAATTGCACATATTAATGAAGAACCATTTGATGTTTCCACACATGTAGACATTGTGTAATGCTCAGGCTAAGCATATCAGGCTAAGCATCTCTCTTTTCAAACATTTATCATTTCTTTCTTTTTTTAAATTTGTTTTTGTTCTAATTAGTTATACATGACTTTCTAGTGAAAACATTCAAGCTCCTTTCTTCTTTTTGAAAAGAAAAAAGGATATTTTCATTATATATAGTCACTGTACTCTGAAATTCATACTCCTTTCTATGACTTGATTCCCATCATAAGGAAAACACTTTCCCTCCATTTCTCATGTTTTCTATTAGACTGGACCCCTGAGTTGGTCTCACACTACTGACTTTTCTCTGCCTCTTTATTCCATCAATCCCTAGGAAGCTGGAGTGACTTACCTAATTGGTAAATCTGGGGAGAATAAACTAGATGTGGTTGACCCTAGCCCTCTGTTATTCCATCTTCCATCTTCTAGATCTGTTACACCTGTGCTTATCCAATGCATTTCCTTTTATTACTCCATTCAAACAGATCTAGTTTGTCCTCTGGAAGCTCAACTCCCTTTACGTGTCTTATTCTTTTATTTCTCAGTATTTTTGGTTTTGTTTTGTTTCGCTTTTTTGGTACTGGGGATTGAACCCAGGGCCTTGTGCATGTGAGGCAAGCACTTTACCAACTGAGCTATATCCCCAGTCCTTTTTTCTCAGTTTTTGTTCATCCTCCGTTGTGTTAGAACTAAAAGATGTTTGCTGAATCTCATATTTTCTTCACCTGCAAAGCATCCTTCAATGATTTTATTTGATGCTTCAACCCTTGCACTCTTTCTAAGGCAGCCTATTTTCCAAGACTAAGGCATTACAGATTTTTTTCTTTAGGTTTTGTTTTTTGTTTTTGGGGTTTTTTTTTTGTTTGTTTGTTTGTTTGTTGTTTTACTTTTGGGTTTGTGGTAATTTTTTTCTACTAGCTCTATGCAAGCAGAACTTGCTTCTCTAATTTGATAGTTACACCATTTCTTGTTATCTCCCTAATAATGAAATCTACTTTATTTCACAGAGTGAAGTCCCAATATGGGTCACCAGTATTTACAAACCTAATTGACAGGTGTTATGATATAGTGCCTTAAAGATAATAAGGAATTAGGCAAGCCATGCAACACCAGACCAGTGTTGGCTTGTTTAAAATGAAGGTCAATATTTATCACTGAAGTTTCAAAATATGTCAGAATGGTAAACAGATCTAGATGATATGATAAACATGCTTGATAGTATGAAGGCAATCATTCCTGAAACATGTGACTATAGTATCCACCAGAGCTATTTAATAAAATTGAAAAGACCTAAGATTTCAGGATCTCAGATTTAACTCAGGGGTCCTTGAGGAGGTCATCAGGACATACACCCCTTAACTGCTCACGTTCTTGAACAATTACTCAGGAAATGGGAGAAAAATATATTGGATCCTATTTTACTATGGTAAGACTAAGTTAGAGGATGCAGTTAATATGTGGCACAGTAAGCTCTGAACATGATCCAGATTATACAGATTTACCCACCTTGCTACAGTCAAGGTAAAATAGCCACAGGCCTCCGAGAATGGAGCAGGCTCCATGCAAATACGTTACAAAGGAGAAAGCTCAGAGGGCGTGCTCCCTGGAAGACAAGCCCTAAGAGGGAAAAGAGGAGCCACACTGAGCATGCCTCGTTTAGTCTTCCTCAATTTACCTGACTCATTTGCTTGCATATCACTTTACTGTTCTTGAAGTCAAGTGTGTAAAGATAGAGAGGGATTTTGGATATACTAGAGACTTTGAGGCAAAGAGACTGAATTTGATTAATAAATTTGATAAATATGAAGGATGGAAGGGGGAGAAGAAAATCGGGAGGATTCCATGGGGAAATTGTATATTTAGGTAGAAAAAACTGCTCTGGAATGACTACAATGCTGTTTAAAATACCAAAATGAAAACCTTAGCAGAGAATTGTAGCTAAATTTACTTTTTAACACCTCTCCTAAAACCCAGGCCATTTCCCACTAGCAATCGAGCAGTAGCAATATCATCAGTATGCAATCACAGCAAGCAATACCCACACAACTGTAAATTTAGAATTGTCCAGTAAAGTCTCACAGCATTACAAGAATAAGGACAACTAGGGGCCAGCATTTATGAGCCCTTTCTGTGTGCCATCTGTGTGCTGAGTGCTGTCCATGTTACCATATTTGATCCTCTAAATAACCCCGAGAGTTGGATATCAACATTCCCATTTTACAACTAGGGAAAACAAGGCCAAGTAACATACCAAAGCCTATAATGCTCAAAGTAGCAAAGTCAGGATTTGACCCCAGATTGACTGGCTATAAACCCCGTGTTCTTTTGCATATGCCAAAGTAAACATATCCGTAAATATTATGGGCCTGGATTACGAGAACGCCAGGACCCTTTGGACTCTCCATGTTTCTATGACCTGACAGTGTGAAAAGCTCCTGCTAGTTAAATGCTACCCCAGATCATCATTTTTCTTCTTTCCTCTTTTCATTATTTTCTGTTTCTTCTGTATTTGAGAGTTCCAAAGGGCTAATTGGAAAGATCTTGCATAAATACAGTAAAAGTCATTACAAGGTTATCCAAAGGACAAAGTGGGGAGGAAGGTATGCCACAAGTGGAAAATTGTTGGAAGTTTGAATTACAACCTAGTTAGACCTGTTCAGCATTAAGCAGGGGAAGACATCGTAAGCCAGCGCATTGCCAAATAGACTTTACGTTAAATTCTAAGATACAAAGCATGTTTTATTTGAAAATGGAAAATAAATATTTCATATTATTTGTTTTCAAAGTTTGAAAGATTAGCCTCTGAAGAATGATGAGAAATCCTAACTCTCATCTTCCCTCGGAAATATTCTAGTCAGTTCTTAAAATATATATGCATTTTTTCCAATTCAACTAGTATTGTGCTGAAAAGCTCTAAACAAAGGTAAAGATTTAGATCCTACTGTGAGATATACCTTAGGTTACTCGGTCTCTCTGAACATCAATTTCTTCATCTATACAAAAGGCCAAAATAAGTATCTATTTCCAAAACTTGTGAGTGGCTAAGGAATGATAATTTGCACTGAAGTGCCTATTTCAATGCCCAGTCCTGGATGTTATTAACATATGATAGATTGTATTTAAATCAATGGAGATATATCATTATATTGTCTTCAAATTTTCAGACTCCTTTCTTGGCAATTGCAATAATGTTGTAAGAGACCAAAGATAATTTTTTTTGTGAGTCACTTTGCTTTCACAACAGTTTTGGGGTGCCCACCATGCACCTGGGACTGTGTTAGGCTCTACAGGTATGAAGGTTAAAGGAATGTTTTCAAGTTGCATAGGATCAGGTACAGAAGAGACAGGAAAACACTGTAGATAATTATAACACATGAAACGCCGTAAGGTAGAGGCAACCCCAATAAAGGATCCTAATCATAAAAGAAAAATGATCCTAAATCTAACCAAATTGGTGAAACAGAGCCCTTCTTTGACAACTTGGTAAACTTCTACCTTTGGACAAATCACTTTGTTCTGATATGTGACTCTGATTTTATAAACTGAAGATACTTGTCTGTTGTATTGAAATATACACTGGACTTGGGAATGAGGACTAAATCTTAGATCTGGGTTTATCATTCAGTTGTTGCCTGATTGGGCGAGTCAAGACATATCTGTGAACCTTCTATGAAAAAAGATATCTGTGTGTGCGTGTGTGTGTGTGTGTGTGTGTGTGTTTTGTGTGTGATTTAAACAAAAGAAGTTTTCATTCAGGTAACATTGCAAAATAAGTATCCAAATGGTTACAGTCCAGGTAAACAGCAATTAGGGGGTCTACAAAAAGTCTGGAAGGTCACTATGCACATGATGGCTGAGGTGAATGGTTGCCATAGATCAAAGGTCAATTATATGAGGCATGATGTAGTGTCAAAGAAGAGCCTGTCACTGTCCCCTGGATGCAGCGATGTTTGGGCAGGGAAACACCTGCCTCTCCCACAGTGGGCATTGGCTTTGACTACAGTCTTTTCTCCACTGAGATCAAAGTCTCAAGGTCTTCTTTTCAACACTTCTGTTCCAGGTAGTCACTACCAATCTATCAGAGTTAATCTTTCAAATTGAAACTTACTTGGCATTCCACATTCATAATCAGACTCTGACAAATAGTCTCTCTGGTGTGGCATCAGATGCCTTCTTTCATGAAGTACTGCCTGGAAATTACAAGCAGCTGTAGGAAGTATCAAGAAATGAGGGTGGGGGGGTTCACACATTCATTCCAAAATGTTTAGAAATTAATGTAATTAATTGCATACTCTGATCAAAGCACTTAGTGTCTGCAAGTGTCCTTACAGCTACTGATCTGCACCTACAAGCTAAGTTCCCTGTGGGGTTTTCCTGGTAGCCGTCCACTACCTAAAACTGTCTGCTTAGGTCTTGTACAGGGGTAAAAGCTGCTCTTAATGCTTTTAGTCATTGAGACCATAAATATGTACATTTTGTATGTTGACTTTGTGTGTATATATTTATACATGCACATACACAGAAAGTACATATATACACTCATAATTGTTACATTTATTTCATATTGTTGGTGCTATTGTAATTGTATTGTTTTCATTTCAAGTTCCATTATTCATAGCTAGTGTATTAGTTGGCTCAGACTATCATAATAAGATAACACATACTGGGTGGCTTAAACAATGGAAGTTTATTTTCTCACAGTTCTGGAGGGTAGGAGTCCAAGATAAAACACCAGCAAGAGTTAGTATCTGGTGAGGTCATTTTCCTGCCTTGAAGATACCCACCTTCTTGCTGTGTCCTCACATGGCCTGTCCTCTACGTGCTGGTGGGGGTGGGAGAAGTTCTCTGAGCTCTTCCTCTTCCTAAGAGCAACTAGTCCTATTGGATTTGGGCCCAATATTGTGACCTCACCTAACCTTTATTACCCCCTGAGGGTCCTATCTCCAAATACAGTCACTCTGAAGGGTTTGGAGTTTCAACATATGAATTGTGGGGAGGCACAATGTGATCCCTAAGAGCTGTATATAAAAGCACAGTTAATTTTTATGTATTGACTTGTATCGTGAAGGCTTGCTAAATACACACATTATATATGATGACTTTTTTGTAGATTACTTAGGATTTTCCAATTTAGACAATCAGGTTGTTGGCATATGAAGAGATTTCCCTCTTTCTATTTGATCTGAATGGATTTGTCTCTTGTCTGGTCTTTTTGCATTAGCTGTACCCCTATATGATGTTGAATGGTTAGAGTTGGCATCCTTACCTTGTTCCTGAACTTAAGGAAAAAGACTCAGTTTTTCTCCATTAAGTATGATGTTAGCAGTTAGGGTTTTCCATAGATATCCCCAATCTTTTTGAGAAAGATCTCTTCCTCAAGGTTTTTACCAAAACATGGGTTTTGGATTTTAACACACACTTTATTCTGCTTATCTTATGCTAAGGCGATTTTATGGGCTTTCATTTTCTACTATTAATAGGGTGAATTTGATGATGATATTGTAATGTTAAACCAATTTTCATCCCTGTGATAAATTTCATGTGCTTATATCATATTGCTTTCTTTTTATTATATTTCTCAGTTGTTAATGGATCTTTTTATTTTATTTTATTTATATGTATTTATATGTATTTTATTTATATTGTATTGAGCTGAGTATTGAACCCAGGGCCTCACACATGCCAAGTAAGTGTTCCACCACTGAGCCACAATTCCAGCCCTCATATTGCTTTCTTTAGTAAAAGGTGAGAGATTTATATGATCTGAAAATAAACCAGAGGGTAAATATTGACTCCTTTATATATTACTGGAATAGATTTAATAAAATTTTTAAGGATTATGAGGGCTATTGGTATTTACTGTCATTTTCTTTTACTGCCCTTGTTTTAGGTATCTGGATAATGTTTGCTTCATAACATAATTTGGAAGCGTTCTCTCTTTGATTTGCTAAGAGAGTGTGTGAGAAATTAATTGAGTGATACTTTTTCCTAAATGGTGATAATAATCACCAGCGAAGCCATTTGGGCTTGGAGTTTTCTCTGTGTTTTAGGGAGTATTAACTATAATCTCCTTAATAGATATGGAACCATTCAATATATCTGTTTTTCCTGCAGTGATCTTTGGTAGCTGTATCTTCCAAGTACTTTTCCATTACCTCTAAGTTGTCCAGTTTATTGGCAAAATATCTAGAACACTATTTTTTATTTAAATATCTGTAAGTTCTGTAGTTTTTTCTGTACTTTATTTCTAACATTGGCCATTATTTATAATCTCTCTTTCATCTCTAATTAGTCTGATTAAAGTTTTATCAGTTTTACTGACCGGTCACAGAAATAAGTTTTTATTATTGCTTTACTTTTCATTAGTTTTGCTCATCTTTATAATTTCTTGCTTTCTGTTTAATTTGAATTTAATTCTCTCTTTTTTTTTTCTATTTTGAGGTGAAAGATTACACAATTGCTTTGAGGGATTTATTTTTTTTATCCTAATAAGTAAGTTTTATGCACAATACTTTCCTGTAAGTACTGCTTTAGTGGCAAACCATATATTTTGTTGTTGTATTTTAATTTCCATTCAATGAAAAATTTTCTAATTCACTTTGTGCCTTCTTTTTAAAATTGTGTTATTTAGAAGTGGTTGCTTACTTTGAAATATTTGAGGGAGTTTTCAGATACTTTTCTGCTACTGATTTCTAGATTGATTTTACTATGGCTTGAACAAATAGGTTTCATATTTCATTTCTCTTCAGTTTTATTATGACTAGTTTTATCAACCAGCAAATGGTCTATATGGGTGCATATTCTGAGTGCACTTGAAATGTATATGTATTATGCTATTGTTTGGTCTTATATAAAAGTCACTTAAATCAAGCTGGTTGATGATGTTGTTTAAGTCTTCTGTGCTCTTAGTAATTTTCTGTCTACTTGGCTCTATCAACTATTGAGAGAGAAATGTTGAAATCTCGAGAAATAACTACATGTTTGTCTATTTGACCACTTTTTCTATTAGTTTTGCTTTGTCTTTTAATATTGTTATTAGATGTAAACAAACGTAGAATTGTTAGGTACTCTTTACAATGTTTCTTTTTATCATTATGAAATGTTCCCCTTTAATATTAATTTATTGATTAGTTTTCTTACCTAAGTGGATTGAGGAAAATAAAACTCAGTAATGGATTTGTTTGAATGGAGATATTGAATCTTAACCTTCTTTAAATGCCATAGAAAAGAAATCTTACAGTCAAGTTACCAGAGCTCTAAGCACAAAGGTGCAGAAATTCCAAGGATAGAAGTGTTAATACTGTTTCTATTTACTAAAAAAGGCACCTCACACCTTTAGGACTTAATTTCCTCCCTTGTGAAATGAGGCAGTCACCTTAGAATACAGATTCTCTTCTATTTAAAAAGGTCACGTGAAACCACTTTTTCAAAAGGTACTTCTAAGGTTTTCCACTACATTGTCCTTGCACGATACTGGGACATGATCTGTTCATTACCATGTGCCCAACACCTTGCAGAATGCCCAGCACACAGTAGGTACTTAGTATTTGTTGAGAAAATGGTGTGGAATTCTGACCTAAAATGGCATTTAAGACCTTCGATAGCTGACGTTTACTCTTTCATCCCTACTCCCCTAGTTTTATGAATCCTATCAGACTACAAGATGAGAGTGAATTGAAAGATTGTTCAATTCAGTCTCTAAAGACAGAGCCCCGAAGGAGGTTTGAAAAATAACATGCCAGGACAAGACAGGATGTTTGACCTTTATTATAGGGTTATCTTATGAGAAATGTCAATGATGGGTCAATGCAGTGAAATCCACATGGGGTCTTTTGAAGATCCAGAAGTAAAAGAAAATTTAAGTGTGGGTTATAATTGTCATATAGGAAATGGCAAGTACTTTCCTTCAACATTATCTCTGGAAACTATCACTTCTATTGAAGGTCCAGGTTTGGCTCCAAAAACTCTTATCTACCTTAAAAGCTTAACTTTCTGGCCCTAGGCCCATAAGCCATCAAACCCTTCGTTGAATGAAGAAGAGCTTCTTGTCATTTCTTGGGCACTTCATATATTCATACCACCTTACCTCTGTTCCTTTTGTTCTTTCTGTCTAGAAATACACTCTCTCTTCCAATGTCCAGCTCCTTGAACTCCTAGTCAGGTAAAATTGTTCTGTGTGGTTATAATTCAGATAAATTGTTGAATTCTTTTGAAACTTTTCTGTCCCCTCCAAGATAAAATAATTTCTCCCCTTTGTTTCAAACCCTTTACATTTGACACTTATAGCAATTATCATATTCTATTATAATTTTTATGTTCCTGAGCCATAGATAAAATGTAAACTTTTATGAATAGAAAACATATTCTTATTCCCTCACAGTTTTTATTCTGAGTTTCTATTGCCTAGAATAGTGTTGCCCTTATAAGTCAGTATTTTCGAATGAGTTGGTTGAATGAGTGAATGGTACATAGTCACAAAATTTCCCTTCTAACTTAAGCATTGCTGGACCTGTGGCATTAGTGGGCTATTCTGATTCTCTATAATTTATTTCATGAAGACAAGATATTTATTTTTCATCAAAATTTTGGTGAGAGGAATACAATGAACTCAGCAAGAGAACTATTTCTCTTCAAATTGTAATCTTTGAATAAGCAATCGACAGAAAGACAAATCTAAGAGACAAATAAATCTGGAAAATCAACTGTAATAGTGGTCAGAAATTCTCTCCCATTAAAGTGACATTACCTAAAGAGAATTATAATTACTAATGCCAGTGGGATATAGGAAAGAAACCAATCTGATATATTATTGACAGAAATTTGAAATATGGTTTAGCACTAGCTATTATAATAAAATCTATATAACACTCTTTGACCCAGTTATTTTATTCCTGAAAATCTACTCTGTAAAATAATATAATCCCATGAGGATATATGTACAGCAGTAGTTGTAGTATCAAAAAAAAAAAAATGTAAAACACACCAGGGTTGGGGGTAGGATAAATGTTCATCAATGATTAAGGTGATTTTATTTTTTTCAGTGAAGGGGATTGAATCCAGGATCTCCTCACACATGCTAGGCAAACACACTACCACTGCTATGTCTCTCACCCTAATAAAGGGTTTTATCAAGTAAGAAATTCAAGCTGAAGAATAAAGTATGTGATATCACCTTTATTTTAGAAAAAATAAAACAAGGCTAAAAAATCACTATTGAATGGAAATATATATTCTGGTGGTTCTCAATTTTTCTAGAGTTAAGGGTGAAGGTTCAAGGTGGGGAAGGGTAGAGCAAAGATAAGAAAGAGATGGCAGGAGACTGCTCAGGGAAGATTGGCATTAGACTAATGGAGAACTAGAATATTCCATCATCTTTATGATATTACCAAAGTGTGTGAAATCAAATACTAGAAAGTGGCACAAAGAAACTAAAACATGGATCTGAAAATAGCATGGGGACCATCCACAGCTTTCTCCTAACATTGTCATTTCAATTTATCCATAAAAATATATTAAAACAAATAATGCAGCATGAAGTATTTTGAAAAACAACCTGTTGACATAGTTATAGACATTCCTCTTACCATATATTCTCTCCTTTTGCAAAATCAACAAATCAAAGAAGGAAAAATAATGTACATTATGTATACATACACACGGTCATGCACACTATTTTAACATGAACTCCTGCCACAAATGCCATAACACACACAAAGATGCCTCAGCCACGACTACTCTCCTGACCTCCTGACCCCTCCACTCCTCCACACAGCCCCCCCCCCCCCCCCCCCCCCCCCCCCCCCGCCCTGGGCCCCTGAGCCTTGGATCCTCTCATCATCTTCGTGGTCACGCAACCCGTGATGTCTTACACACAGTAGCCATTCAGCAAACACTGTGAACTGCATCTGAAGGAAGGAATTGAATTGAATGAATACCATTTAAACAACCTAAATGGGAAGAAGATTTTTGAACAATAAAATCAGGGCATATGACCCAAAACATATGGTCTTTATTACCTGACAATAAAAAATAATACTTTAAATTTTTATTTAAAAATTTTTATTTAATATTTATTTTTTCTATTTGGGGCAGAATTAGTATATCCAAGATGGATGTGGGTGCCTGTGTGTGTGTGTGTGTGTGTGTGTGTACACATGCATATATATGAATGACATATATTGCCTTGATGAACACAAATGTACTAAGTCAATTGCACAAAGCTTGTTGCATTCTAGAAATGCAAAATACTAACAACGGACTTGGAATAAAATAATGGTGTGAAAGACCACACTGCATAATTGACCTGTTCATACTCTGATGCTTCATATAATAATACCCTATACATATTCCACCCATATTTAATCTGCTCCTTCCAGAAATTTGAAATTCTCTTTAGCACTGCATTTTTCTTTTACTATAATGAGAAATGTGTGTGATTTGTTTTACTGCTCTCCCTCTACCATCCCCACCCCTAGCACTGTTCAACCCAGCCCCTTCCCTCAGCTGGCAAGCACAGGCCCCAGATGCCAAGCTGTGGAAGATATTTATCTGCTGCATCTGGTTCCTTAGCAGATTCGACAGGCCTCTGTGCTGGCAGCTTCAGAAATGCCTTTGGGCTTGTCACATGGTGAAAACTCCCAACTGGCTGTCTGAATTGGCAGCCATGCTTTGGCTCACTAGAGAGCAGGGAGAAATGGGGCTTTTTGTGCACTTACTGATAACCCCCTCATGTAAGTCATCAGTGGCTTCTGATCTGAAAAGTATGTTCCCAAAGGGCAGCTTGGTTTCGGGGCTGAATTCCATCCTCCTGATACAAACTCACAAGTAGTGCACAACTGAGTTCTGTTTTCTTGGCCATAGAGGAAATCCCCAGCAATTTGGATTTCAGCATGTCAGAAATTAAATTCAGAAAGCATCAGCATTTCAGTTTTGGAAGGAAAAGTAAGAGTCAGCTAATCCATTTCCTTAATTTTTCTAATGAAGAAACTCAGTCTCTGAAAAAGGGAAAGGATTTGGCCAAGGTACATAGCAAACTGGACGAAGGAAGGGACCCACCCTGGGGCATACTGGGGGTGGGGAAGCAGGAAACGGCACTTGAGGATAGAATACTGCAGAGAAAAAGCATCTGGAGGCTGTGATTGTGGCAGACAAGTGAACCCATAGGCTGGGAGATTTGTGTTCTAAGATTGATGCTGCCACAAACAAGCTCCCCTTAAGCCACTTACCTAAGCTCCAGTCCTGGGTGCTACCTCTAAACAAAAGAACTTAGTCACAGCTCCTATTTATTTATTTGTCTTAAGGATTAAATGAGATAATGTGTAATATATCTAACAAGGATGTGTTTTATTTTTCAATAAATGTTTATTGAGAGCTTTCCATATTGATGGACACTCTTGTTAATACTTGAAAACTAATGATTATCGTAGGAGATGAAATCATAAAGGAGGACAGGTTTGTAAAACTAGGACAAAGTGAAATCGCTGAGTGGGTTCCTGTTGCAATGCATGTAGGCAGCCGGGGAGAATGTTCTTACACGTACACACAAATGCTTCTGCAGCTGCTGAATTTGTTCCAATTCCCTCAGCTGCAGTGAGCTCTGGTTTCCAGCAGGGGACATCCACAGTCCAGACAAGGGAAACTGGGGCCAGTTCAGGATTAGAGATGATGAATGAAAATGATAAAGCACCCAGACATCAGCCTGTGACTGGCCTGTTACCATAGTCATTCCATAAAGACAAAAGTTCTGGAAGGGATGAAACCTGACAAGCCTCCTGCGCCCTTAGCTGGTAGGAATGACCTTGAATTTCAACTTCTCTCAGCCCCTTATTTGCATGTGAGGCTAGAAAAGAGCTTTATCCATGCTAATGGAGCAAAATTCTTTCTATCTAGGGCAGATCAAGAGACTCAGGTCATGATGACTCAGAGCTCACACAGAGGCATGCTGGGAAAATAGGTCCTGAGAAAGACTGCAGGGCTTGAGATACCTATTAACTATTGTCTTGATCCTAGGGTTTATTTATAATCTTCTCAGAAGCCAGAGAGGTGAGGACTAGAACATAGCTGTGTTTTGAAGGCAGTGTTTCACTGAGAAATATTTAACAACCAATTTTCTTGTGAAAAATACATGCATGTATACAGATACATAAATTAGGTATACATTATACTAATGTATAGGGTATACAGCACACAAATTTACCTATCGTAATAACATATATAATAATATTTACAATAAATTCCATATAGCCAGTTCTCATATAATACTTCAGTTGATATTTTGCAAAATTCTTATAGTTATAACCAACCTATTATTGCAGTTAAACCATGATTTGACAAAATTGGACTGCAAATAAGTGTTTAGTTGCTATCTGGTTCATCAAATAAGTCACCTTGTTGATCAATGAGTATGATTTGTTGACCAAGAAGTCACCTTGTTGATCAATGAGTGGATCAACCATGAATGCTGGTTGATATTTTTATTTACATTAATAAAGAGTAGAAAAGTAAAACAGCAAATATATATATTGAAACTTCATTTGTTTTGTTAATGGCATGAGCCAATTCTCTGAAGTGTATTTGAAAACTGAAAATTATTTGATTATATTTGTTGTTAACAATGTAATACTGCAGACACAGTACAACCTTATTAACCTATCTGTTTAAGTCTAGAGAAATCAACAAAACAATAAATCAAACCTCTGTTCATAGTATTTGCCAATTCCCATGGTATAAACAGTCACACCATGTGTGATATCAAAATCAAGGTAATGTCACGGCACACAGTTGGAAAGAGATGCACAGTAGTATACAGCTATATTCTATTTCTACCATGTACTTATTAGACAAATAATTATAGACATAACTTCAAGAGTGTAAATAACAATAAAATGTAATAATGAGGACGTGATGGACTTTAAATGCCTACCTTTTTATTCATACAATGCAGAGAACAATGTATCTTGTATGATCTTTAAAAAGATGAGTCTGTTCTGCATAATAGCACTTAATATGTAATAATCACAATTGGAAAGGAAGTAGAAAGCCAAGATCCAGACAGGCATTTCAAAAACATTGTATTTAAGATGATAAAAATATTGAGAAAAATTATCTCATTATAATTACTTTATGAATTAAATCACATAATCCTCACAATGATTATAAAGGGTACATATTACTTCTTCCACATGAGAATACCCAAACAGATGAGAATCTGAGGCTCAGAGAAGTAAAGTGACTTGCTCAAGTTCACACAGCTAGCAAATGTTGGGGCTGGGATAGAAAACAATTTGACTTAAAGGATTGTGCATCAAATAAGACAATAGCAGTTAACAAAAAGTCTGGGGAAGAAACGTAAAGAAGTTGGTTGGGAAGGAAGTCCAAACTTGAAAGTGAAATCTAACCTTGATTCTTTTGTGTGAATTTGAACAAATCATTTTACTTCTCTAAATTTGCTGTATAAAGGAGGTTTAATTCTTTTGGAAAATCTGTGGAACCTGCCCCTTTGAATTTTAAAGCTAAAATGCTAGAGGCAGAGAGGTTTGCTAAAGAAGATGGTGTAATGTGGCTTTGCCAAATTCTGGCTCCCCGTGATAGCACAACTAACTACAGCTGACGGGATGGAAGGACAGTGGGAATGAACCATTGTGTCCAATTCTTACCTCCTCCACTTCTTCCTGCATTATTCATCCAGAGGATGAGGACAAGAGGAATTTCTCAGATCAGAACCTGAGCACAAAGATGTCAAATTCTTTGTTTTCCACATTAAAGATCAATGACCAAGTAGTAAGAGCATAAGATTCAATCCATTGTTCCCTTGACAATCTGAAGGTTCCACAGTCAAGGCAGGCAGATGTGAAGTCTGGCAAAGGAGAATGCCGACTCTTTGGGAGCAAATGTCTTCTGGCTGCTGGTGCTAGGGAACTGCAGGAAACCCTGTAAAGGCTCTCTGGAGTAGTCTTGGAGGGCACTGTGATCATCTGAAAAATTGATTGTTCTTACTGTGGTCTGATGAGGATGGAATGCTGATAGAATCTAGATCATTACCCATTACTAGTTTGGAACATTGCAG
Source organism: Sciurus vulgaris (assembly GCF_902686455.1). NCBI lineage: Eukaryota > Metazoa > Chordata > Mammalia > Rodentia > Sciuridae > Sciurus > Sciurus vulgaris. The sequence continues at coordinate 48,823,624 of NC_136461.1, forward strand.
TCTCATGTGGGGCCCTGGACACAGAAAGGCAAGGCTTGCTAGGGCAAAGTAGGACTAGATGGGGGCAACTTAGCAACTTAAACTCTATTAGGAATCCAGGTATTTGTGGAGCCCTTGTCCCACCCCTTCGGCCTGGACATCCCTACCTCTCAACCCAGCACTTTATACTATGTATCCATTGTGATGCTTTTGATCCTTTGTGAATTCTGGACATAATTCTATTATAGCACTTTTTACTCTCTGTGCTTTACTCCCAACAGACTGGGCTGCTTTGTGGAATTGTCTGTGTCTTATATCATATTGTATCCATAGAGATTAGCACAGTCACCAGACTTCAGAAGACGCTAAAAGAATCTTTATAGAATGAATGAATGATTAAATCCTATGGGGCAGTAAGTACTTACAGTGTATAGTTGACCCTCAAGTGGATTGAAAACACTCGAAAAAGTAAATTGTGTCTATACTTATCTTGTATTGATTTTATTGCCATTATTCTATAAGCAATGCAATGTAACAACAACCATTTATATAACATTTGCATTGTATGAGGTGTTATAAGTAATCTAAAAATTCTTTAAAATATACAGAAAGATGGGCATAGATTATAGGGAAAAACTATACCATTTTATATAAGAGGCTTAAGAATCTGTGGATCTTAGCATCCACGGGGTTCCTGGAACTAATCCCCTATGGACATCCAGGGACAAATGTACTCTCTTAACCCATGAGGAAATTAAAGCCCGGAAGAATGCAAATTGCCCAAGAGTGGCTAGAGTCAAAGTATGTCCAAAATCCTAAGTGTGTGTTTCCCATTCCAATATTCATTTTCTACACTCTGTTAACCTGATAAGTTGATGTTAGTTAAATTCTTCTAATTAATACTGTTAATTCTACTTCACAAGTTTCTCAACACTGAAGTATGACAGATTTTTTTTTTTTAAAAAACATTTAGGTTGAACCCTGGAATTTTCAGTCAAGAATTCTGGAAACCAGATGGAGAAAGCTATTCAGCAAAATGAGATAAAAATATGTAAGCCAGGTTTTCATTCTCTCTGTCGAGAACCCCTGTGGGTGGCTTGAAGATGAACAGAGGTGGGTGTGGGCAGCAAGGGCATGTGTGTGTGTGTGTGTGTGTGTGTGTGTATGTGTGTGTATGTGTGTGTATGTGAATGTATGCATATACATGTGTGTGTAGAATTTGAGTTATTAAATAAGAAAGAACAGGGTGTAGTGGTTGGTGCTTCCATTCTTCCTGCATTGCAGAAAATTTTTGAAAAAAATAGACTGTCATAGATAAAATATCCTTGATGCTTAACAAACAATCCTCTCCAGCCAATTTTAAATCACACATCTATTGTGTATCTACACATGGGTCGTTAGGTCTAAGTGTGCACTTGAGAGTTAATTTACCAAGTCTTCCTGTTTTGAAAAAGGTTAACCTCTTCAACTCTTAAACTCTTTAATGTTCAAACTCTTCTTGAACAGAGGGGGAAAAAATATATATAAGGATGAATCCGTGGAAAAGAATGGTTTCTCCTAATTTCTTGCATGTCAATATTTGTCCCATGCCAGGCAAGTCTCATGTATTTGTTAAGATGCTAGTTGAAAGGTTACACAGCAAAAAGTGGCAAGGAAGAGAGACTGGGATCTGATGTTTGGTGACAACACTGCATATTCCAGGTCAGTTGTTTAGTTGGATATACTATGACCTTGACCAGGATGTTTCTATTCTTTGAACTGAAAAATTCATGCCTGGATGAAAATGATAGTATGAGAATAATAACTAACATTTATTGAGTTGCTTTTTGACATTGGAATTATGCTAGCCATTCTACGTTTTATTTAAAATCCATCAGAAATCTAGGAAGTCATTGCTAACTATTCTTACCAAATTATAGGTGAAGAAATTGAAGTTTAAAGCTTTAAACACAAAGTCACATAGCAAGTTACAAAGCTGGAGCTTTCTTATCCCATTTCAGTGTTCATCTAGAGCTGTGTGGGAGAGGGTTGCCCAGCCGCTGAAACAGGAAGCCTGGAATTGAATCCATGTGACCTAGGAAATTTGGTGAACTGCTTGAAACACGTATTCTTCCAGTTTGATATGATGGAGATGCCAACCATTTTCTTCTGTTTTACTACTATTCAACTTAGAACAACATATAAAAGTTCAAAAAGGAGCAAACCTTTTAGTAAAACAAAATGGAACAAGGTGTTTCAACAAATTTATAAAAGGAGAAAAATTAAGAGAAGTTTGGCAAATGCAGCAAATGGAGATGCTACTGCTTAGAACAATGTACTCCTCACTCCTGATGAAATGTGTTTCTGTATCCCTTTTGGTTAGGTTTAGGCTATTGACCAAGTTCTGAAACAAGAGAATATGGATATGAATGGAGTTTGCCACTTTCCAGTCTGGCCCTGAAGGCCCTGAACAATTCTCTTTTGGGCTCTCTTTCTTGCCCCATTTCTAAATGCAGAAAATCTGGAGGATTCAATGGAGGTTCTGGGATGGTAAAGTCACAAAATGGAATGAACATGAATCTAGTAACCCTATGGGAAGAGCTAGTGGGTTGAACTGTAAGGTGAACAAGTTGTAATATTCATTTCGTTAAACCCCTGAGGTTTGTTAAATAGCTAGCATTAATTATTCTAACAGAAAGTAGTGTTCTGTTCATCAGCAACCCAAAGAGGCTCTGAATCATAACACAGAGGAGGGTGGAAGAGGTTTGGCTGAGAAAAATGGGTATTGCTAAGGTTCCTAAATGCCAGGGCAGAGGCAAATGTACAGTAAGGCAAAGATCTCCTCCTCCTTTGCCCCTCTCTTCCTCATCCTCATAGATAGAGTGCAGAAAACTGTATTTCTCCCTGTTAAAATGCTAGAATGCACTTCTGTAAGGAAACAAGAGCCCAGAATACAGCTTTCCTCATTGCTGTGGTTGGAAGATAGAGGGACTCTGCAGGTCAAAAGCAGGTTCCACATCGCCTGAGAGAGAAACTGGCCATCTGGTGGTCCTGTGCTGCCTCACAGAGGGGTTGAACTGAAAGTTCTACTCAGCCAAGATACCTAATCAAGCAGTCGCATTGTGCAATACCAGAAGAAACCCACACATGCTACTCAGGGCTTCCCGTTTTAACCTCAGCATAAAACCAAAGACCCATAGGTGAGAAGACCCAGTGACATGTGAAAGTCTATAAAGAATGAATATATTCAAGTACATTTAAGGGATCTAAGAGTAGAAAGAGTCTTTGAGAAAATGTCTAGTTTAACCCTCCCACCTTAAAGAAACAAAGGCACAGGTATGGGTTAATACTTGCCTGTGGTCTGTCAACGTGTCAGGAGCAGAATGAGGCAGAACTGAAGGCCTTTTTACAGGGCCTAGTGAGCCTCACAAGTCCCACCATCCTCCTGTCTGACTGCCCTTAACTGTGTGGATGGAAGGAGCATGAGAATCTCTTGCAGAGGACATTTGGTCTCCAGCAGAAGTTCTTCAGTTCTGATTCCCAAACCTGGTTAATCATTATCTGAAGAACAAGATAAACAGAAGAATTCATAAACCCTTCTCTATGAGATACTGATTCAAAAGTTGGGGTCCTGAAATCTCTACTTTGTTTATATATTTAGTTATTTGTTTATGGCTTCAAGTTTATTCAATGCCAAATAGTCCCCTCCAAATTTACCAGGGTGACTGACCCATGTCCAAGACTAAATTTATCTCTCAACTGAAATTTGGTTGCTGTCGCTGCCCCAGCTTTGGCTCTTTTGTCAGCATCAGGGAGTGCAGGGATGCAGCCCTACATCAGATATCTCTGTCAGTTTCTTCTCTGGTGAGTCTTGCCCATAATCTCAGCTTCTTGGGAGACTGTAGAAGGATCACAAGTTCAAGACCTACCTGGACAACTTAGTGAGACCCTGCCTCAAAAACAAAAACAACCAACAAAAAAACCAAAAAGGAGTTCATTAGTGGCACTTCAGTTCTTCTTGGGCATTAATACCACAGGAGTTTCCAAGGCTGGAAAGCAAAAACTTTACTTTAAAAAGAGTTTCTGTTGGTTCTTATGATCAGGCATGCCCAGATAAGATGGCAAGAGCCCTGTATCTTGCAGACAGAGAGCCTAGATTATGATTTCAGTTCCCCTCATTACTAACGGTGTAATTTAGAATCTCCACACCCATGTTTTCTCATCTCAGTAATGGGGACAGTGCCAGCCTTAGCAGTCTCCTGGTATCTGAAGGATAATCATTATCCCCCATATCAGATAATTTTGATAGAAAGAGTTTAGTAAATAATGGTGATGATAACCAGACTGAGCATTTATATGCAGGACATAAAGTGCTTTCACTTTGCTCCTCACAGTCTTTCCCATTACTCAGATGAACAAAGCTGACTCATTTCCCTAATGTAAAACCTGCTTCTTTTCTCTTGATTCCCTACATCTTTCCTATCACATTGTTCTGCTTCTCTTCATAAGAATTTATCAGCTATTTAGTCTGGTTTTAAATACAGCTTATTCCTTGTCCATGAAGATTCTCCTGAAGGTACTGTTCTGACAGGTGCATGGCATGGGAAGCTATTTATTATTTCAACACTATATTAAAAGAGGATTCAGAATAAAATCTCAGAGGTACAAGACTCATGTTTACAATTTGAGGGTTTTCCCTTAAAGGGAAATGATTTCAGAAGGTGCTTCCTCCCCAGCTCCTTCTCCTTTCCAGGTTTCCCTCAGTAAGTTTCGCCATACTCTTCCAGAGCTAAACATTTCTCCTTTGCATCAGAGACCGCAGCAACACTGGAGGACAGTAAGAGTGGAGCAAAGGAAAATCAGGATAAAGATGCTGACCAATATATAACCACTCCCCCACAAAAAACAAACAAACAAAACAAACAGGACAGAAAAGTTAATCTGGATTTAAATTATGTAGGCATCTTAGTCAAAGGTAAAGATGACAATCAGCTTTCATCAACTTTGCTACCTCCAATCAGAAAAGAGCAGGTGCCTAAGGGGCGTTCTGAAAAGAAATTGTTGAGCAAGAAATTGTGAACAATGAAACTGTTGAAACAATAATGTTCATATTGCATCCTTGCCAACTCAGGGATTGTTTTGTGTGTTCTCTGATCAAAACTTGCATCGAATGTTTTCCTTTTGCATAGTGTGTACAACCTGTTAGTTTCCACTTAAGAAAACAATGCAAACACAATTGTATTAGCAAACAGAAACTATTTAATTAACTTGAGCTTTTGAAGGAAACTATTTTTGAACTCTGGAAATTTCAAATTTCTATTTTTGCTGTATCACTGGACTACACCTTACACATGACTACTCTGGATTATTCTATCTCGTGATGTGCTACAGACTGGTTTCCAAAGATCCATGGTTACTGCAGGCAGCCCTGCTAGTGAACCATGTTCTTTGAGTTATGCACTTTAGAAACTCTTCTGAATATCTAAATAATCTTAAATTTTAGATTTTAGACGTTAAGTACAAAAACTGCTACCATCCATGACAAAAATAAAGCATCTCTGAAATCACTTGTTGATATTTCTTACATCAGAATTCACAAATCTCAATTCTACCTATCTGTCCCAAGATTACGTCCATAAAAAATCTCTTAGTCTTTATTGTTTCCCAGATTTCCAAACATACAGGACTCTTTAAAGAGAGGTCAAAAAAAAAAAAAAAAAATCACAACTCCCTCAGTATCTGGGTATAACTACTTTACATAAGAACCCAAGTGAATATCATCTCATTCTGTATTTACATACACCAGTCTATTCCTTCTCCACCTAATGGGCTAAAAATCAATATCTATTCTAGGGCCTGGGACAGAGAGAATAATTGTTTCAACAATTTCCTTGTGTAAAAGCTCCTGCAGAAATTGACATTAAAAATATACCCTATGTGTGGCTGCTATTCTCTAGAGACTGTAACTCACTCTCAAGTCAATTAGTTTGAGGCCAGGAGGAAAAGGGGTCACCCTAAATCATTCAGCTACAGGTTTTAACTGGTGTAAAGAGCACTAAATTCACTGGGAACAGGCAGCATTTCCGATGGGCAGGAAAGAGGGAGTTAACACCCACCTAGTTCCACCCAACTAGTAGAGACTGAATATTAAGGCAACCTTCTAATGTGTTTCTGCTCTCCTTTCAATTTGAGTCCTTGCTCATTTATTATACATTATTCCTGTGCTTGATCATCATGTCACTGGGGGTCCTACGTAACATACCATATCAATGTGGACTCTGTCTGCTTTCCAGAGTTCCTTAATGCCTGGCAGAGTCTTCTCAGATGCAATTCTTCCTTTCATGTTGGGCCCCCATGTGTGTGGCATTAATTTCTCTGGCTGCATGTAATTCATTCAGGGACTCACACCAGCTGAGAACCACATATGGGAGTCCAGATTTACAGGGCTGTTTTATTTTGTGCCTTGCCAGCCCAGGGGAAACAATTTTCTATTTGAATTTTGAGTGTTTGCCTTCGTTGTGTAGTCTACTAGAAATGGTTGATTAAGAAGCCACATTCAACAACAAGAGGCCCATTGGGCAGGGGACTGGGCCAGTCAATCATCCTCCACAGCCTCTGTTGTCCTTGCTTTAACCATCACTCTCTTGCTCCTTGTCCAAACAGGCTTTGGTACTCTCATGTATTCTGCTGCCAAGGGTCCAGCTCACTGTCAACTCTGACTTTTCTATTCCCTAAAGAAGTTTTCTCTCCCCCCATTTTCCCCAACTCTTTCTTCTAACTTTGTGACCTCAGCAAATAATTTTTTCTCTGTAAGCTTCAGGTTTTTCTTTAACTTGCAAAATGAAAAGTTTAGATTAAACGAGGTCTCATATTCCTGAGATTTTTTGATTTTAAATAGAATTCAAGATCATATTCCAATCCCATAGAATATATCCCCATCCCCAAGAATTTTGTATGGCAGAAAATGGGGCCCCAGAAAACAATAAGAGACATCAGAGAGTTGAACATCACTACATTGAATTATGTCCTATTTCTGGCTTCTAAATAACATCCTCATTTCTACTCTGAACCTTGACATTCTTCTCTTTATCACAGACCATTGCCAAAAGAGGACAAGATGAAGATTGTTTTAAAAGGATATGGGCAACATCTGGAATAGAATATCTTGCCAAGCATCTCTAAACAGAAAGGAATTTACATTTCTGAGCACAAGGTAGGCAGCTCCATGCAGACTTTATGCATCTGCAATTAGAATCTGTTCTTTCTCTCTGACCTATATTTTCATCAAGGCCACCCTGAAAGTTATTTTTCTTCTCTTTTACATTCTCTTATAAGGTTTTCTTTTTCTCTCCTCCAAAATAAGATATCAGGTTACAGGATGATTTACAAGATGACAAGTTTGTGTTGGGATTGGAAGAGGAGCATCCCCTGATGTTAAATGTGTTTACATTCATCATTTATCAAGAGTGCAGGAGAGTTAAAAAAAAAAAAAAAAAAAAAAAAAAAAAAAAAAAAAAAAAACACAATACACAGGACTGTGATGTCCCTGGTCTAAAATTAAGAAACTAATTGAGCAAATGTGACCAAGGAGAGCAGCATGGGTAAAGGGTGCAATTAAAGAAATAATAAGCTAGAGAGGTGCTTGAGAAGTAGAACATGGCCATCGAATTGCAAGGGGGTGGAGAGATTAGCAGTAAATCAAGAGCTTCAGGTCAAGTAAAATGGGGACAATGGAAAGTACAAGCCAAGCTCCTGGCTCCACAGCAAGGCAAGACTCACTTCAATTAAGCAAGGTAAGAATTGTGAATCCAGACACGCCCTATTTTGCTTAAGATTCTAATTGAGACCCAAATCCTAGCTCCAAAGCCACTTTTACTTTAAAGTCCTCATGTAGGTTAAAATAATTCATTAGACTTCTGTTAGTCATTGACCTACAAATGCATTTACATGGTAATTGTTCCTGGTCCACTTAACTTAATCATTTGGTTGTGTCTCTATGCTTCAGAAGATTGCACCTAGTGGGCTATGACTTTTACCATCCTTAAAAAAAAAAAAAAAAAACTTTGGCTATATAATTAATATCTAATATACTACACATATTTAAAGTGTTATGATTAGTGCATATTGACATGTGTATACATACAACTGTGACAATACCACAACAATCAGGACAGTAAGCATACCTCTCTCCTTATCTTTTGGTAACCCTTCCCTCCTGTCCTTCCCTCACCCCCAGCCTCCATAGCCCTGATCTGTTACTGTCACTATCAGTTTAGATTTTTTACATGTTTATATTAATGGAATCACATCATGTACTTTTAGCAGGATATGGATCCTTTCAGCACAACTCTTTTAAGATTCATCCATGTTGTATGAATAAACAGTTCTTTCTTACTGATGAGTATTATTTTATTGCATAGCTAGGTATTGCCATTTGTTATCCTTGTACATGTTGATGGACATTTGGGTTGTTTTCAGTTTGGGACTATTATGAATGAATGAATGTATGTATACCAGTCTTCATATGGATATGTATTTCTTTTTCTCTTGAATAATTGCCTAGAAGTAGAATAATTGGATAACTTTTAAATGATTTTCAAAAGTACTTGTACAATTTTATATTCTCAGTAGCAATATATGATAATTCTCATTTCCCCATGTTTCACTAACATCTGATATCTTTACTATCTTTCTTACAAAAGAAAAAAAAAAGAACTTTAAATATGTCATCCATTCACTAGTTGAATGTTTACTAACATAGGCACAGTGAATGACCCATGTAATTTCTTGTGACAACCCCATAAAATAAGGAAAATTGATTTTTGGTACCAGGGCTTAAACCTAGAAGTGTATTACTGCTGAACTACACCCATCTCTTTTTATTCTGTGGCAGGGTCACCCTAAGTTGCTTAGGGCCTCACTAAATTGCCTAAGCTGGCCTCAAACTTGTGACCCTTCTGCCTCAGTCTCCTGAACCATTGGAATCACAGTCATGTGGTACCACACCTGGAAGGGAAAATACAGTTTGACAATTATAGAAGCAAATGTACCTCATAAGTTCACAGAAAGTAACAGTGGAACCAGAACATAATTTAGGTCCTCAGGAAAGAATCATCTTTCTATGATGCTAAATTTTCAGAACAGTTGTGATAGGGGAAGAAGGCAAATGTCCTTAAGCAGTTCACTAAGCTTCAGTTTGAATCCGTAGTGAATGCAAGTCTATAATGTCAGTAATAATTTTAGATGTCAACATGAATATTAGCTGTTCAAAAGCTTACAATAGGCCTATGAAACTAGGAATGTATTTAATTGTTCACATGGATAGGGAAACAAAGGATCAGAGAGGTTAAAGAATTAGCCCCCAGTGTAACATAGTAAGATGTGTGGATACATTAAATACTTCAACTGTATACTTCTAGGATTATTTCCTGCATTATGGATTTGAAATTAGTTCACAAATCAGATTGACAATTCAGGTTGTGTTTTTATAAACCATCTGGTTCATTTCCCTATGTATGGAATAAAACTGTTGAGCATTAAAAGCAACTATGAAGCATCTCTGTCATCCTACGGAATAGGACAAAGGATGGATCCAGTGAAGGGTGCAAGCAGTTAATAATCTCAATAACCTCACCCATCAATAGCCTTTTCCCAATTTCTTTCTGTCTGATGGATTCTTCTTCCTTCAGGAGGTTGAAAATGGCAGGTGCTTATTTTCCTGGATTCCTTGCTACTGAAGCATGACTTGTGAAGCAATATTAACTAATGTCTACAGAAAAAAAAATATACATTGGGAGCTTCTGGAAAAAAAAGATTCCTCCCTAAATAGCAAGAGACTCACAAGAGGAAATGACTCTCCTATTTGCTAGATATGACTCTCTGTAAACACCATTTGTAGCAGCCAATCAGAATCTCTAAGCAGAGAAGGCACCATCACATGGAGCATGGTGGTGCAGAAACAGCATGATAATGAGTATCTTTGAGCCATCTCATCTACCAACTTTAAAGATGCCCTAATGCAGCTTTACAGTATAAGATAAATTTTTCTTACCATTTAATCCACTTTTAGTTTGACTTTCTGTTTCATGTGCTAAAGCATCTTAATTGATTCAATTTAGAAACTACAGGCCAGGCACAAGACTAAGTACCTTCAAATAAGTGATCCCATTTAATCTTCAAGACAAGGTCATGGAATAATTATTACTATGCTCATTTTGGAGATAAGGAAACAGAAGCTGGGGGAGGTTAGATGACCTACCCAACTTTAAGCAGAAAACAAGTGGTAAAGAGTCAAACCAAAGACTATTTAAATCTAAAGTCCATGCACTTTTTATTACACTATGACAACTCATTGGAGAGACTGTGGTATAAATGCAAATTTAATTAGAAGATATATTCACTTAATTAATTATGAAGACAGCAACATGCTGGCTATTTTATTAAGGTGACACAGTTCAGCTATACTTTTATAAATGTCTTGAGTTTTATCATAGCAATCTTGAAAAAATCCAGATTATATTTCTTTAATGTTTTTGAAAACTCTCTCTTAAGTGCCTGCTACATGTCAGACACAAAGCAAATTCCGTGAGATGCAACAGTAGAAAACATGATCTTGCCTACAGTTTTTGAGTTGGAGAGAGTAAGTACACAATACATGATAGATGCCCCAGTAACAGTATTATAATAAATGCTATTGAAAAGTATTTTGTAGTTCTGTACATTCACATTAGGTTTAAAAGTTCAGAAACTATATCACATGAAAACTTGGAACAGAATGGCTATGTTTGTGATCAGGTTTAGTTTCTGTGTTTGAGGAGGACAGACCTGAAGGACAGAAGGAGGGGGGCAAATGAATGGGTCAGCCAGAAGAAGCCTCCAGGTGTTTGTTAAAATTATTTCTGATAGTGATTGTGGGTTCCTCTCCAGGGAGCTTCACCCAAGGATCCTGCAGCGGGATGGAATTGATGTCGCAGGCTGTGATATTAAGAGTCAGATCGAAACTTCATGAGAATGGAGATTCACACTGATGAATAGGATCAGAAGCCAGCATGTGGTAACCCAATTCTTCCCAATATAGCAGGTTCTTGGTGGAAAATAACAAAACAAATAAATTTAAAAAGGAAATTTTCCTACCAAATCAACCAATTCGAAACAGCGATGTGTATCAGACCGCAGAATACTCTCCCCCAATGGAAGTTGTAAAAATCCTCACCACCTGAGCCATTTAAAAGTAGCCTGGTTAAAATAATTGGAAATTTGCTCTAGGGAACTATCCATTAGTGGCCAAGGATGTAGGAGATAGAATTGATAGGCCCCTTAAAGTCCTACTTTCCATAGTACAACTTCCTGGGCATTTAGAAAATTCTCATTACCTCCTTTTAATTTTTTTTTTTCTTTTTTAGTTTTGTTTTCTTTAATACACTGCCAATCACAAGCTGAATGTTAATACAAAGAGTGCTTTCTACAGTGAAAAGCTATCTCTTTGAGGTTAGAGTCAAACATTGATCTTTCTCATATATTACAGGTTTTTTATTTAGGGTATGGGTGGTGGCTTGTATCATCAGCCCCCCAGGAGAAACTGCGAAGGGACTAAAAGTATGACCTGCTGGATCCAGTTATCAATCCATTGACCAGGCCAGGCTCTTCTGCTTTATCTATATTCTGACACAAGGAAAACACAAATTTTGTAGGGAGCAGATGGCCTTTTTCCTGATATTCAGGTGGTCTGGAATAATGCCAACTGTAGTTCTCTTAAAAAACAACTACAAATGTATGCTTCAGTTAAGAGATAAGATTCACATCCCGGATCAGGGCCAGACAAGCAATCTGGAACCTCTAGGGGAATTCTCAGGAATTACTCCACTTCAAAATGCCTCTGTAAACTAACCTAGCTAACTCTGTGAACTCAAACTCTGAGAAGTAGCAGAGGAAAGTGGAAGGTCCTGGGGAAGTGTTCCCTGAGAAGCTACTTCAGTTTTCTCTAACTGGTAATTTTGTTATGTTGCTCTCCACACACAATTTCCCCTTTCCTTCCTAGATGTCCCTTCCTTCACTTTTGTCTTTATTGAGCATCCCATTGTGTAAATCATGCTATGAACCAGATACTCTGCAAAACACTGCGAGTACACAGTCAGTGCTGTGGTCTGGATGTTTGTGTCCCCTCCTGGCAAAATTCACAGGTTGGATACTAACCCCCCAGGAGGAGAACTTGAGAAAGTGATTAGATCATGAGGGTTCTGCCTTTATGAGAATTAATGCCCTCATAAAAGATTCTAGACAGCTGCCTTGATTCTTTTACCAAGAGAGGACACAGGGAAAATGTGCCCTCTGTAAGGAATGGATTCTCACCAGACACCACATCTATTGGGCTCTTGATTTGGACCTCCCAGACTCCAGGATTATAAGGAATCAGATTTTTTAAAATAAAGTTCTCAGTTATGGCATTTTTGTTATAGCAGCTAGAATGGACAAACACAAACTGGCTGTATGCATTTTCTTTCCCAAAGGAAATGTTCCTTTCCTATTGTACTTGTTAGGCACAGTCTAAGTTGTTATAACAAAGACATCAGAATGCAGTGGATTATGGAAGATAGAAGTTCTTATTTTTCTTCACAGAACAGTTTGAAGGAGAGTAGCATGGGGCAGTTGAGGTATCTTTGCCCCACAAAATTATACAGAAATTTGATTTTTTTTCCTGTGTGTGCATCATCTCTGAGGAAGTTTTTCTCTCTCATTACAATTTAAGTTAATAAGACTAAAGCAATTGAAGGTGGATAATCGTTTTTAGGGTAGAAGTACAAAAAGGACACATTCCCATGCAGGCTCCCATGCTGGGAAATGAAATGTAGATCATATGATCTATCAAACCCAGAGGATTCTTGTCCCATATGTAAAGGGGGAAGAATGAATACTGGGGGCATTTAACTTTTTTCCTATAAGGACAAAACGGAAAAGGCCCTATAAAAGAAATCAGAAGGCTCAGTGTCTTGCCTGGTTGCTGCCTTTTCCTACTTCATCTACTGATGAGAGAGAGCGTGAGATAGTTGTTAGGTCCTGTTCAACCTCAGTGTTAACTAAATTACTTTCCTTACCCAGGCCTCCAACACTGTCCTCTGTTGTCATAATTCAAGAAGGAGCAAGTGAACTTCAGTTTGTTTACATACAATGAGCAGTGCTTTCTTTGTTTGTAAATCTTTTACATTTTAAAATGGAGCATGAAGTTTTGCAGCTTTGCCTTGATAAATACCTTTTCCATCTCTTCCCTTGCCTTCAGCTTCCTCTCAGATTGATAGGTGAACTGGTTGTTTCTGAAAAATAAAAAAAAAATTTTAAAAAAAAGAGTTCCTTCAGAGGAACTACTTTGAGGAAAAGAAAATTAAGAGTTAAAAAAAATAATAATTAGATGGTATTCCTTTGCCCTGGTAGTTACAGAATCAAGTAGACACTCATGAAAAAAGAAAGGTAGAGAAAAGCAATAGATTGCTTGTACATCTTCTGTGAAGTGTCTGTTCATTTCCTTAGCCCATTTGTTGATTGGATTATTTGTATTCTTGGTGTAGAGTTCTTTGAGTTCTTTATAGATTCTGGAAATGAGTGCTCTATCTGAAGTACGAGTGGCAAAGATATTCTCCCACTCTGTAGGCTCTCTCTTCACATTACTGATAGTTTCCTTTGCTGAGAAAAAGCTTTTTAGTTTGAATCTATCCCAGTGGTTGATTCTTGCTTTTATTCCTTGTGCTATGGGAGTCCTGTTAAGGAAGTCTGATCCTAAGCCAACAAGTTGAAGATTTGGACCTACTTTTTCTTCTATAAGATGCAGGGTCTCTGGTCTGATTCCGAGGTTAGGTTTAGGGTTAGGGATAAGGAGGGTGGTAATAATAGAGGAAGGAAGGACTGTATAGAGGGAAAAGAGGGGTGGGAGAGGTGGGGGGGGGAAGGGAAAATAATAACAGAATGAATCAAACAACATTACCCTGTATAAATTTTTTAATTAAAATAAATTTAAAAAAAGAAAAAAAAAGAGAGAAAAGCAATAGAGAAGTACAGAGATGAGATTTGCATAGAACACAACAAGTATTCATTGATTGGGTAGAAAAACAGAGAAAAATGATGGAGAAAAATAGAATCCTTATTCAGAACAGTCTGTTGTAATTGCTATGTTAATTTAGATAAATATTAAATGTTATGTAAAACTAGACTACATTACATAAACATCTTTTAAATTTTCTCATAACAGATTTTTTCTTCTACTTACTTTTTTGTAACAGCTTTATTGAGACACTCAGACATCATGCAACTCAACCTTTCAAATATAAAATATAGTATCATTTAGCATTTTCACAGAGTTTTGAAACTATTTAATTTTATTTAAATTTAGATGTTTTTGTCCCCTCAAAAGAAACCCTGTACCCATTGTTAGTTGCTGTCCATACTTCCAATCCATCCTCGGTTCTCAGTCTACTTTCTCTCTCTATGAATTTGCTAGACATTCAACATCAATGGAAACATGTAATTTCTGGACTTATTTCTCATTTTTATTCCATTAATCTGCATTTCTATTCTTCAGACAATATCACACTGTCTAGAGGATTTGTAGTATGATTTAAAATCAGGTAGTATTATATTTCAAGATCAGTTTGGATGTTTCAGGTCTTTTTAATTTCTATATGAATTTTAGACTGGGTACAGTGACACATGCCTGAAATCCCAGCAGCTGATGGCAAAGGTGCTGAGGCAAGAGAATCTCAGGTTAAAAGACAACCTTAGCAACTAAGAGAGGCTTTAAGCAACTTAGCAAGACTCTGTCTCAAAATTTAGAAAAAACAAAAATGAAAAGGGCTAGGGATGTAGCTCAGCGATGAAGTATCCTTGGATTAAATCCCTGGTACCAAATAAATAAATGAATAAGTAAACAAATAGTTGTCAATGTCTTCAGAAAAGGTAAATAGATTTATCTTTCCACTTATTTATGTTTTCTTAAATTTCTTCAAATGTATTTTGAAGTTTTAAGTATATAGTCTTATAGTTCTTTGGCTAAATTTGCTTTTGTGCATTTTATTTTTGTTATGTCATACAAATGACATTTTAAAATTTCTTTTTCAGATGGTTGATTGCTAATTACCAGTACAAAATACAATAGATTTTTAGAAGACATTGATCTTACATCCTGTAGCATTTTGAGTTATTTTCTTGAGGATTTCTTAGGATTTATATTTCCTTTCCAAATTGGTTTCATTTATTTCTTTTTATTGTCTAATTGCCCTAGCCAGATCCTCCAGTGCAATGTTGAACAAAAGTGAACAGGCTTGTCTTATTCCTTATTTTCAGTATTTTGCAATTAAGTATGATGTTAAGTGTGGGAGTTCCAAGTTTGAAATTGAAGAATTTTTCTTCTAATTCTAGCTTTCTGTGTTTCTTATCATGAAAGTTATTTGGGTGTTTCATGTACATTTAAAAATTATTTTTTACTGTTGTTGGTTGAAGCTAATTGCAAATACCTGTTAGAGCTAGGTAATTTATAGCACTGTACAAGTCCTACTTTTCCTTTTGATTTTTTGAGTAACTGCTCTATTCATTTTTGAAAGTAAGTTTTTAACTTTTTCATTTCTTTTATTGAATTGTCTCTTCAATTTAGTCATTTTTTTTCTTTCATGTATTTTGGGCTTTTGATTTTTGGTGCATATATGTTTATAATAGCTGTATTTTCCTGATAAATTGACTCTTTTTTCTGTAAATTTATTTATTTATTTTAATTAAAAATCATAAATTTACATAGGGCAATGTTGTTTGATTCATTCTGTTATTTTTTTCCCTTTCCCCCCACCCCTCCCACCCCTCTTTTCCCTCTATACAGTCCTTCCTTCCTCCATACTTACCACCCTCCTTATCCTTAACCCTAAATCTAACCCTAACCCTAACACTAACCTCTCCAACCCCCCCCCTTATATGTCCTCATCCGCTGATCAGCCAGATCATTCGTCCTTCAGTTTTTTGAGATTGGCTTATCTCACTTGCATGATATCCTCCAATTTCATCCATTTGCCAGCAAATGCCATCATTTTATCATTCTTCATGGCGCAGTAATATTCTATTGTATATAAATGCCACAGTTTCTTTATCCATTCATCAACTGAAGGGCATCTAGGTTGGTTCCACAATCTGGCTATAGTGAATTGAGCAGCAATGGACATTGATGTGGCTGTATCTCTGTAGTATGCTGATTTTAAGTCCTTTGGGTATAGGCCAAGGAGTGGGATAGCTGGGTCAAATGGTGGTTCCATTCCAAGCTTTCTGAGGAATCTCCATACTGCTTTCCAGAGGGGCTGCACTAATTTGCACCCCCACCAGCAATGTATGAGTGTACCTTTTTCCCCACATCCTCGCCAACACCTATTGTTGCTTGTGTTCTTGAAAATCGCCGTTCTAATTGGGGTGAGAAGAAATCTTAGGGTAGTTTTGATTTGTATTTCTCTTATTACTAGAGATGTTGAACATTTTTTCATATATCTGTTGATTGCTGGTAGATCTTCTGTGAAGTGTCTGTTCATTTCCTTAGCCCATTTGTTGATTGGATTATTTGTATTCTTGGTGTAGAGTTCTTCGGTTCTTTATAGATTCTGGAAATTAGTGCTCTATCTGAAGTATGAGTGGCAAAGATTTTCTCCCACTCTGTAGGCTCTCTCTTCACATTACTGATAGTTTCCTTTGCTGAGAGAAAGCATTTCAGTTTGAATCTATCCCAGTGGTTGATTCTAGCTTTTATTTCTTGTGCTATGGGAGTCCTGGTAAGGAAGTCTGATCCTAAGCCAACAAGTTGAAGATTTGGACCTACTTTTTCTTCTATAAGATGCAGGGTCTCTGGTCTGATTCTGAGGTCCTTGATCCATTTTGAGTTGAATTTTGTGCAGGGTGAGAGATAGGGATTTCGTTTCATTCTGTTGCATATGGATTTCCAGTTTTCCCAGCACCATTTGTTGAAGAGGCTATCTTTTCTCCATTGCATATTTTTGGCACCTTTAGAAAACTGTATTTATTTGGGTTTGTGTCCATGTCCTCTATTCTGTACCATTGATCTACCTGTCTATTTTGGTACCAATACCATGCCGTTTTTGTTACTATTGCTTTGTAATAGAGTTGAAGATCTGGTATTGCAATACCCCCTGCTTCACTCTTTCTACTGAGGATTGCTTTAGGTATTCTGGGTTTCTTATTCTTCCAGATGAATTTCATTATTGCTTGCTCTATTTCTGTAAGGTATGTCATTGGGATTTTAATTGGAATTGCATTGAATCTGTATAGCACTTTAAGTAGTATGGCCATTTTGACAATATTAATTCTTCCTATCCAAGAACATGGGAGATCTTTCCATCTTCTAAGGTTTTCTTTAATTTCTTTCTTTAGTGTTCTGTAGCTCTCATTGTAGAGGTCTTTCACCTCTTTTGTGAGATTGATTCCCAAGTATTTTATTTTTTTGATGCTATCGTGAATGGGGTAGTTTTCATAATTTCTCTTTCTGAGGATTCATCACTTATGTATAAAAATGCATTGGATTTATGAGCATTGATCTTGTAACCTACTACTTTACTGAATTCACTTATAAGTTCTAAAAGTTTTCTGGTGGAATTTCCAGGTTCCTCTAAATATATAATCATGTCGTCAGCGAACAGGGATAGTTTGAGTTCCTCTTTTCCAACTTGTATCCCTTTAATTTCTGTGGTTCGTCTAATTGCTCTGGCTAGAGTCTCAAGGACGATATTGAATAGAAGTGGTGAAAGAGGGCATCCCTACCTTGTTCCAGTTATTAGGGGGTATGCTTTCAGTTTTTCACCATTTAGAAAGATATTGGCCGCGGGCTTAGCGTAGATGGCCTTTACAATGTTAAGGAATGTTCCCACTATCCCAATTTTCTCTAGTGTTTTGAGCATGAAGGGATGCTGTATTTTATAGAATGCTTTTTCTGCATCTATTGAAATAATCATGTGATTCTTAACTTTTAGTCTGTTGATATGGTGAATGACATTTATTGGTTTCTGGATGTTGAACCAACCCTGCATCCCTGGGATAAAACCCACTTGATCATGGCGCACTATCTTTTTAATATATCTTTGGATGCAATTTGCTAAAATTTTGTTGAGAATTTTTGCATCGATGTTCATTAAGGATATGGTCTGAAATTTTCTTTCCTTGATGTGTCTCTGTCTGGTTTAGGTATCAGGGTGATATTGGTTTCATAGAATGAGTTTGGGAGGGTTCCCTCCTCTTCTATTTTATGGAATACTTTGAGAAGTATTCGAGTGAGCTCTTCTTTAAAGGTTTTGTAGAACTCGGCTGAGAACCCATCTGGTCCCAGACTTTTGTTTGTTGGTAGGCTTTTGATGACCTCTTCTATTTCATTGCTTGAAATTGATTTATTTAAGTTGTGTATGTCCTCCTCATTCAGTTTAGGTAATTCATATGTCTCTAGAAACTTGTTGATGTCTTCAAGGTTTTCTGTTTTGTTGGAGTACAGATTTTCAAAATAGCTTGTAATTATGTTTTGTATTTCACTTGTGTCTGTTGTGATATTTCCTTGTTCATTCCGAATTTTAGTAATTTGAGTTTTCTCCCTCTTTCTCTTTGTTAGTGTGGCTAAGGGTTTATCAATTTTGTTTATTTTTTCAAAAAACCAACTATTTATTTTGTTAATTTTTCCGATTGTTTCTTTTGTTTCAATTTTGTTGATTTTGTCTCTGATTTTAACTATTTCCTGTCTTCTACTACTTTTGGTGTTGGTCTGCTCGTCTTATTCTAGGGCTTTGAGCTGTAGTGTTAAGTTGTTTATTTGTTGATTTCTACTTCTTTTGTTGAATGCACCCCATGAAATAAATCTTCCTCTAAGTAGTGCTTTCATAGTGTCCCAGAGATTTTGATATGATGTGTCTTTGTTCTCGTTTACTTCTAAAAATTTTTTTATTTCCCTCCTGATGTCTTCTGTTATCCATTCATCGTATAATAGTGTATTATTTAATCTCCAGGAATTGGAGAAGTTTCTGTTTTTTATTCTGTCGTTTATTTCTAATTTCAATCCATTATGATCTGATAGAGTACAAGGTAGTATCTCTACCTTCTTGTATTTGTTAACAGTAGCTTTGTGGCATAAGACATGGTCTATTTTAGAGAAGGATCCATGTGCTGCTGAGAAGAAAGTGTATTCCTTCTTTGTTGGATGGTATACTCTATATAAATCGGTTAAGTCTAAATTGTTGATTGTGTTATTGAGATCTATTGTTTCTTTATTCAATTTTTGTTTGGACGATCTATCCAGCGGTGAGAGAGGTGTGTTAAAATCACCTAATATTATTGTGTTGTGGTCTATTTGATTTCTGGAATTGAGAAGGATTTCTTTCACGTACATGAATGAGCCAATGTTCGGGGCATAGATATTTATGATTGTTATGTCTTGCTGATTTATGCTCCCCGTAAGCAGTATGTAATGTCCTTCTTTATCCCTTCTGACTAGTTTTGGCTTGAAGTCCACATTATCTGAAATGAGGATGGATACTCCAGCTTTTTTGCTGTGTCCCTGTGCATGGTATGTTTTTTCCCATCCTTTCACCTTTAGTCTATGAGTAGCTCTTTCTATGAGATGAGTCTCTTGCAGGCAGGAAATTGTTGGATTTTTCTTTTTAATCCATTCTGCCAGTCTATGTCTGTTGATTGATGAGTTCAGGCCATTAACATTCATTGTTATTATTGTTATATGATTTGTATTCCCAGTCATTTGACTCATTTTTGTTTTTTGACATGATTTGGTTTCCCCTTTATTTGGTTATTCTTTTAGGCTAGGTCCTCCCGTTGCTGATTTACATCGTTGTTTTTCATCTCTTCCTCATGGAATATTTTGCTGAGAATGTTCTCTAATGCTGGCTTTCTTTTTGTAAATTCCTTTAGCTTTTGTTTATCATGGAAGGATCTTATTTCATCGTCAAATCTGAAAGTAAGTTTTGCTGGGCATAAGATTCTTGGTTGGCATCCATTTTCTTTCAGGGCTTGGTAAATGTTGTTCCAGGCCCTTCTAGCTTTTAGGGTCTGGATTGAAAAATCTGCTGATATTCTTATTGGTTTCCCCCTGAATGTAATCTGATTCTTTTCTCTCGTGGCCTTTAAAATTCTGTCTTTATTTTGTATGTTAGGTATTTTCATAATAATGTGCCTTGGTGTGGGTCTGTTGTAATTTTGTATATTTGGAGTCCTATAATCCTCTTGTACTTGGTTTTCCACTTCATTCTTCAGATTTGGGAAATTTTCTGATATTATTTCATTGAATAGATTGTTCATTCCTTTGGTTTGTTTCTCTATGCCTTCCTCAATCCCAATAATTCTTAAATTTGGCCTTTTCATGATATCCCATAATTCTTGTAGATTCTGTTCATGATTTCTTACCATCTTTTCTGTTTGGTCAACTTTATTTCACGATTAAATATTTTGTCTTCAATATCTGAGGTTGTGTCTTCCAGGTGTTCTATCCTTCTGGTTATGCTTTCTATGGAGTTTTTAACTTGGTTTATTGTTTCCTTCATTTCAAGGATTTGTTTGGTTTTTTTTTTTCAATATCTCTAACTCTTTATTGAAATGATCTCTTGCTTCCCGTATTTGTTCCTTTAAGTGTTGATTGGTGCGATCATTTAATGCCTATATTTGCTCTTTCATCTCTTCCTTCAATGCCTGCATTTGCTCTTTCATCTCCTTGTTTGCTTCCCTGATTGTTTTAATTATGTACATTCTGAACTCCCTTTCTGACATTTCTTCTGCTGTGCTGTCATTGGGTTTTTTTGATATAGTATCTAGGTTTGTCTGGGACATTTTTTTCCCTTGTTTTCTCATATTGGTCAGATGTCAGCGGGACTTTGTGATATTGCAGAATTCTTCTATTGGCTTATATTGTCCCTGTAGATTTCCAGTGTATCACCTTCCTGCCTTCAGTAGCCTGAAGTCTTGGAGGAACTTGATAATGCAGTGCTTCCAAGGAAAGCTGCCCCTAGCCCGCTACTGGTTCCAGGACTTGGAGCTGGCTCTGTGTGGAAAGGCTCTCACTGGGGGGTCTGCTCCAAGAAGCTAGCCTGGAAAGGCGCTTCGTGCTGGAGGGGGCCGGGCTGTGGGCTCCTTGGGGAAATCCCTGTCTGCCCTGTCCTGGTCCCTGAAGCAACCTCCGGGCAGGAACTCGCCACCCTGGTTCAGGGACTTGAAGCTTGGTTCTGTGCAGGAAGGCTCTCACTGGGGGGGCTGCTTGGAGATGCTGGAGAATCTGGCCCTGTCGGAGGAGCCCACCGCCAGAGTGCGCAAGGCTGCCTGGGGAGGACTCCAGCTGCTCTGCCCTACTCTAATAAGCCACCCGAATCCAGGCCTGCTGCCCAGGCAGCGCTTCACCCGGTGGGGGAGACTCACCCTGAGGCTCTATTTTAGTCCGTGTCTCTCAATGCCTCCCCTTCTTGAATCCTGGGTCTTGGAGCAACTGGAGATGCAGTCACCCTCTAGTCTGCCATCTTGGATTGCCACCCATAAATTGACTCATGTCATTTTAAATTCTATTAACATATTTTATATTAAAGTTCATTTTTTTTATCAGTATAACTACTCCAAGGTATGTAATTTTCCATCCTTATACTTTTACGTAATTATTTGTGTCTTTGATTCAAAAGGAGTACTTTGAGATTCTTTTGCTGTTTTTGTACTGTATTTTTTTGGTAAATTTTAGTTGTTACTCTGAGGATTGCTATTAATATCTTGACTTGAAATGATAAAGTTTGCATTAATACCACTTAAATCCCAAGAGAATACAAAAAAAAAAAAAAAAAAAAGAAAAGAAAAGAAAAAGGACTGGGGATGTAGCTTAGTTGGTAGAGTGCTTGCCTCTCATGCATAAGGCCCTAGGTTCAATTCCCAACACCACAAACAAACAAACAAAAAACCCCTTTGTTCCAATACAGCTTCACTATCATCTTCCTTTGTGCTTTTATTACAGTACAGATTACATCTTATTACATTCTAGTCCTTTGAATACAGTCTTATAAAGGTTGCTTGATAGCTTTGAATCCTTTAAATTAGACAATAGAAGAAATGAGTTATAAACAAAGACACATTTATACTGTGTTTTATATTTACCTATTTACTTACCTATATCTGGTACTCTTTTGTCTTCATCTGGATTCAAGTTAATGTTTAGTGTTTTCTCATTTCAGCCTGAAGTTTTTTTCCTGGTATTTCTTATTGTACCAACATACTACTCATAAATTCTCTGGTTTTGTTTATCTGAAAATATGTTAATTTCCCCTTCATTTGTGGAGGGTAGTTTGGCTAATTATAGAGTTCTTGGTTGACAAGGAACACCAAATATGTCTTCCACTGCCTTTTGTTTTGCATGGTATCTGATAAGAAGTCAGCTGTTAACACTATTGAAGATCCCCTGTTTGTAAAATGTCACTTTTTTCTTGTTGCTTCCAAGATACCCTTTGTCTTTATTTTTTCTAATGTTCCACAATGATGTATCTAGGTGTCCATCTCTTTGAGCTTATCTCACTTGGAGAAAATTGATCTTCTTGAATGTGTAGATTGCTTTTCATCAAATTGGAAGAGTTTGAGAATATTTATTTCTTAAAATATTTATTCTGTCTCTTTCTCTGCCCTCTCTTGGAACTCTTACTATATATTGGTTGGTATGCTTGATGAGATCTCACAAGTCTCTAAAGCTATGTTAATTTTTCTTCATGCATTTTTCTCTCTGTTCCTTGCACTGGATAAATCTCAATTGGCTTTTTTCTTTTTTTTTTTTTTTAATTCACCCATGCTTTCCTCTGTCAGCTAACATCTGCTTGCTGTTGGGTTTCACTTGTGAATTTTTTATTGCAATTATTCTTCTTATCAATTTTATGATCTCTATTTGGCTTATCTTTTAAAAATATATTATTTCAATCTCACAATTGGCATTTTCTATTTCATGACATATGATTCACATGATGCTCATACTTTCTCTTAAGGTATGAGACATGATTTCATTTAGGTCTTTGAACATATTTATAATAGCTGAATTAAATCTTTATTAATTCCAATATCTTTGTTACTTGTAGGATAATTTTACTGACTCTTTTATTACCTCTGTATATGGTCACATTCCCATGTTTCTTTGTATCTTTCATATTTTTTCTTGAGACCAGATTATTTCTCTAAAGTTGTTTTGGTTGTTGCTTTTGTTTGTTTGTTTAGTAACTTTCCTGGCCTAATCTGTAAAGTTTGAAATCTTTACCATGTGTAGTTACTGGCATTTCTACTTGGTTGCCTTAGTTGTCATCTACTCATTGCACTGCTCTTTCCTTCAATATTTAAACTAAGAAGGTTTTGCTGAGAGGCTTTGTGTATATTGGGACATGCCTTGAAGACTCTGGCAGGCATTTATAATTATACCTTAATCTTCACCTTATGCTTGTGCAAAATCTATGGTCATCCAGAGTTAAGAGACCATGGTCTTATATAGCATTTTCTGGGAATACACACAGCCCTGCATATGCATGTGGACTTCCACATTTGTAGGACTATATCAAAGTTTTTCAAAGTATGCTATAGGCATCTTATTTACTAATTTCTCTAAGTTTTTTTTTTATCAGCCTCTTGATAGGTACAATTGATATTGTCACCCAAAACAATTTCTATGCTCACCAGTTGCCACTGTTTATTTATTTTTTAAAATGTCCTATAGACAAAGCTGTTAATGTAGATCAAGCCTTGTGTCTGATCAAATTAATATGAGCTCTGAGAATGTAACCCTTCATGGAGTTTCCAGATACACTAAATAGTGACACTGCTGGAAGTGGACCCTCCCAATGGCAGCTAGATTGCTGCTCTTTAGCTACTACGGTTGCAAGCTTGTTGGTTTTCAAGGCTATTGTGGAGTTGGCAAGACAGGGATGGGAACAGAGTCTGTAAACACACCATAAAAATTGATTTACTTTCAACCATTTTCTTGAAGTAAAACTTCTCATATTATTATAAGCCTCACTTTAATTTCCAGAGTATAGAAAATATTGGCCATTTACTCCAGGGTTCTCTTTGCTTAGTTGGAATAGTATGTTTCTGGAGGTCCTCACTTTATCATTCTGTATATGCTACTTTTAGTCATTTATTTTTGCAGCATAATTTTTATTGTATTGCCAGGGTACTAATTCAATTCTTGGGTGTTTGGGGCCAAGTAACTATTTGGTTCTTTAGGATTGAATTATTCTGAACTAATTCACTTTATACTTGGGTCCAGCTTTCAATAAATTTAATATCTAAACTGGACTATGGATGAAACATGAGGCCCTCTAAATATGTGTTTGAATGAGTAGGAGACTGACAGTAATTTCTTGCAGCCCTGTTCTTCTCAGCACCCCCTGTTGTCCATGAACAACATTTCACTATTCTCAAAATGGATTTTTCTGTGGTCCACTTTTCAGAAATGACCAGCTTAAGAATTTCCTAACTTAGGTTCTCTGAAATGATCTTCTCAACTGAAGGAAGTCAGAGTAAAACCTAGTCTTCCCTCACTTTACCATCCAAGAATGTGCAGCTAGAGCTTAAAGCATCAGGCCAATGGGGAAGTCTCTCAAAAGACAAGGAGCTATGGTCATTTCAGAGATGATAGCACTGTCTTTAGTTTTCATTCTATTTCTATTCTATATATATTCTAACTCTCTAGTCTTCTTTCACTTTTAATTCTAAAATAATTTATGTTACACTTAACACATGCCAGGTATTTAGTTGGTCACAGATAATATAAAACTATATTAAACATAATAATTTCCTTAAAAATTTTCATTTTCTCTTCCAACATGAATATTATGTTTTAATCCTCTGACTCTGTCAGTAACTTGTCTTATAATCTTGTGACAGTTCTTCTCCTTCTGATTCTCTTTAAACTCCTCAAATTTAATATGCCAGGCCTAGATTAGGTATAGGTAAGACCTTATTACTTCTTTGGATGTAATAGTCTATATTAACTCTTTACCTTTATTTTTTCCTCCACTTTGAAAGCCCAACATGATGAAGGAATGAATGCTCACTTTTTAATTTTTTAAAGACACCATTTTTTCAACACTATATTTTGGCTCTCTTTCTTATAATGTATTATAAATACATAATTACATATATTTATATGTAAGTGTGTTTATGTATATATATGTAATTAGAAAGTAGGTTATAAAACCTATTGTTACACATTTGATACCATTATTACTATTATTTTTTCAATTTCATAGAATAAATTAAAGTTTACAATGTTTGTTTCGTATTTGCACAATCAGAGAGGGCGAGGGACTCGAACCTGGGTCTCCAGCATGAGAGTCAGGCACTCTACGTGAGGAGCTATACGGCCAGCACTAGTTTACAATGTTTGGATAAATGTTTTCTAAGCTCACATAGCCAATAAATGTTTTAACTAATATCCAAACTCAGAAAGTCTAATCCCAAGGCTTTGCTATTATTTATTACATGATACTGCATTTCTAGGAAGAAAAAGTATGTAAAACACCATCATTATAGTTACTTTTCTTATCAAAGAATTACACCAGGAAATACAGATCTGTAGTGGCCAAGAAGACTGCTTTTATGGTCTCATAAATCAAAGCCACCTCACCTTTCAATTGCTATGTCGTCTGAACTAAGACAGCAGATATGCTTGTGGTCTGAAATTTCTCGTCTGTTTTTCATTTTTCAATATTGCTATCTATAGAATATGATCTGTGGGTCCTTCCTTCTCATTTTCTATTTTTTCACTGGTGTTGGAGGTTTTGGAAGAAAATCACATCCTATTCCCTCTTCCCCAAACTAGGTTACATTAAGAAATAAACAACCATTGGAAGATATATGGGAAATAAGCAGGCATCAGTTTTATTAATGGAGGTTTTGGAAAGTATTTATTCCCATGGATCCCCAGGAGGACTGAAGAATTGAGGCGATAACACATGCCAGCAAGAGCAACCCTTACTCCAAATGTAGACTTTGAAACCGTAGAGACAATTGATCCTGCAAAGAAGACTAAGTATACTTATCTCACCATAGGGACCACTGTGGAGCTAAATGAGTGTGACATGACTAGAAACACAATCTTACTAAGAACTCAAAATACCTGAGGACTCAGGAGAGTGAATCAGTAGGGCTTACAATACTTTCTCAGTGCAATAACTTCCTTGTGATACAGTGGGTATCAACCTCTCATTTGATGTATATCTTGATGTGATATCTTCTTAGATCTATTTGTTCCTTCCTTGAAAAGAAGGAAATAAGAGGCAGTGAGCCATAGCCTGAGGGTGGAACTAAAAGAAGAAACAACCTCCTCCAAGGTATTTTATTGCCACAGGTTTCTAGTTTATAAAAAAATTAGTTTAAATCCAATCTTCTCTATAAACGTCCCATTGAGGAACTAAATGACTTTCTTTTGAATGTGTATATCACTGAAGTCAATGTGACTCATTTTAATACACTTTATTAAAATATTTAACACAAGATAGAGCTGAAAGAAAAAGCAAATGGAATTAAATATAGTCAGTAAATTATTTTTTAAAACACAGGCTACAATAAAACCATTTTAGGCCAACAAAATTTGGAAGAATTTTTCTAAAATAGACCTGCATTAAAGATATTTATTATGCTGAGTAAGGATAACACCTGATGAATCCCCTAACTTTAATAAAGAAGGCAGAGCAGTATATTTTAAATTTATATAAAAGAATTTATAATCTAAAGTAATAATAATAATAATGCATAGTGTGGCTTATAGTATATGCGGTAATGAAATGTGAGATAATATCAACAAATTTCTCATCAGAGCTTTATAAACCAGAAGGCAAAGGCCTGATACCTTCAAGGTGCTACAAGAAAACAACAACAACAACAACAACAACAACTTTCAACCTCCAATCCTTTTTTTGGCAAAATTTTTCTTAGAGAATTTCCAGATAAACAAAATTTAAGGGAGTTTGTTGTCTCTAGACTATCCCTGCAAGTAATATGGAAGGGAGCCCTGCACGTTGGTATGAAAATACACTAGACAGACCTAGAAGCAACATGAAGAAATAGAAGTCTCCAATTCCTAGGTGGCTATAAAGCTAATGTTATTTCAATTGTGGTTTACAAATTCTTATTTTGTCTTCTACACAATTTTAAATACTAGTGATTTAAAATTATTACTTTATGTTTTTAAACACAAATGTAAGGCTATAAGTTTGTGATATCAATAACTGAAAGAGTTGGGACAAAAGCTGAGATTTTGTATTTTAGTCAAATTAATCTGATAAAAATGTAAATTAGATTGTTATAACTCTAGTATGTTAAATTTGGTCCCCATGGTAATCACAAAGATGGTAAATGCAGAATTATACAAAAAGAAAAGATAAGGAAATTTAAACCTTTTACAAAAAAAAAGAAAAAGAAACACAACCACCAATAATGCAGAAAACAATGAATAAAAACACTGTAAACCATATAGAAAAAAAAATGACACAAGTCCTTCCTCATCACTAACTACTTTAAATGCAAATAAATTAAAGTATCTAATCAAAAGATATAGATAGATAGAAACAATAAAAAACATGATCCAACTACATGCTATCTAGAAAAGATTCATATTTGATCCAAAGACACATATAGGTTGAAAGAAAAAGGATAGAAAAAGATATGTTTGCAAATAATAACCCAAAGTGAATCAGAATGACTAAACTAATATCAGACCAAATAGACATTATTATTAATTTTTATTGTTATTATTATAATTTTGCAATGCTAGGGATCAAACCCAGGGCCTTGGGTATGCAATGCAAATACTCCACAAGGGCTATACCCTCAGTCACAAAATAAACTTCAAAGTGAAAAAAAAAATCATTTTTGCAAGAGCTTTTATAGACCATGGCACCATAACATGGTGAGTTTTCCTCTCTCCTCCTAATTATGGTCACTTGTGACTATCCAAATGCCTAGTACCTCCTTACAGGAGGGCCTCAATCCACCTGGTTTGTGCAAAGAATAGGTTATGAGGCAGAACAGGGCACCAGGCTGTGTTAGTTCTTACCACAAGATGGCCAAATGGAGGAACTTCGCATTTTCT
Organism: Sciurus vulgaris; assembly: GCF_902686455.1. Classification (NCBI taxonomy): domain Eukaryota; kingdom Metazoa; phylum Chordata; class Mammalia; order Rodentia; family Sciuridae; genus Sciurus; species Sciurus vulgaris. Next base: position 48,851,690 of record NC_136461.1, read on the forward strand.
TTGTTTTTATATTTTACTTTGAGAGAAAATGTTCAATTTCTACATTATAGAATTAAAAAAAAACCATCACTTATGCTTCATATTAAAAGGCTTTTCAAGAGATAAATAATAAAGTTATATGTTATAAAATGTTCTATTTGGTTAAAAATATGATTACTATAAAGACTTATCTAATAACAATCAAAATATATGAAGGAAAATAAGAATTAAAGGAAGAAATAGTTAATTCTAAAATTAAAGTTGGAGACTTTAGTATTTTACTATTCATAAGAAAAAATGGACAAAACTTAAGTAATGAAATAGAGGACTTAAAATTAATAAACCAAATAGACCTAATAGACATGTACAGAATGTGCTACCCAATATAAGAACAGAATATATATTCTTCTCAAGTGCCTGTGGAACATTCTCCATGAGAGATCATGAGTTTTACAAAGAGTTAAGTCTTAATAGATAGACATCACACAAAATATCTTTTCTTTTTTTTTTTTACAGTGATAATCTTTATTCTGTTAGTCATATTACATTGGAATATGATATTTCATTGAGAATATCATACTTTGTGAATAAATAGATAAAAGGCATCTTTGGTAAAGATAAATAAGCATATTAAAAAAGAAACCATAATATATATAAATTGTTGGAGGAATGATTTCTCTTAATATTTATTTTTAACAACTGAAATTGTGTGAGTCCTTCCCCCCATTTTATCTTTTGAAGACCTTTGAAATTTTCTTTACTCCTTTGGGTAAAAATCAAATGCCACCTTTTCATTTTTTTATTGTTTTTTAATTTATTTTAATTAAAAAATCATAAATTTATATAGGGCAATGTTGTTTGATTCATTCTGTTATTTTTTTCCCTTCCATCCCACCCCTCCCACCCCTCTTTTCCCTCTATACAGTCCTTCCTTCCTCCATTCTTACCACCCTCCTTATCCCTAACCCTAAACCTAACCCTAACCCTAATGCTAACCCCTCCTACCCCCCCTTATATGTCCTCATCCGCTTATCAGCCAGATCATTCATCCCTTAGTTTTTTGAGATTGGCTTATCTCACTTAGTATGATATCCTCCAATTTCATCCATTTGCCTGCAAATGCCATAATTTTATCATTTTTCATGGTGGAGTAATATTCCATTGTATATATATGCCACAGTTTCTTTATCCATTCATCAACTGAAGGGCATCTTGGTTGGTTCCACAATCTGGCTATGGTGAATTGAGCAGCTATGAACATTGATGTGGCTGTATCTCTGTAGTATGCTGATTTTAAGTCCTTTGGGTATAGGCCAAGGAGTGGGATAGCTGGGTCAAATGGTGGTTCCATTCCAAGCTTCCTGAGGAACCTCCATATTGCTTTCCAGAGTGGCTGCACTAATTTACAACCCCACCAGCAATGTATGAGTGTACCTTTCTCCCCACATCCTCGCCAACACCTGTTGTTGCTCATATTCTTGATAATTGCCATTCTAATTGGGGTGAGATGAAATCTTAGGGTGGTTTTGATTTGCATTTCTCTTATTACTAGAGATGTTGAACATTTTTCCATACATCTGTTGATTGCTTGTACATCTTCTTCTGTGAAGTGTCTGTTCATTTCCTTAGCCCATTTGTTGATTGGATTATTTGTATTCTTGGTGTAGAGTTTTTTGAGTTCTTTATAGATTCTGGAAATTAGCGCTAATTTCCAAAATATCTTTTCTGACCATCATAAGATTAAGTTAGAAATCAAATCAATAAAAATGGAAAACTCACAACTTTGTGTAACTTAAAATGTACACCCCTAAATGCCTAATGGGTCAAAGAGTAAATCAACAGGAATTTGAAAACTACTTAGAGATGAATGAAAATGAAAATATAGCATGTCAAAACATGGGACTCGGGGAAAACAGGTAGGAAAATTTTTGTCATGAATTTAACCTTCAAAAAATTAGAAAGATCTCAAATAAATGACCCAACTTTTATAACTTCAAGAACAAAAAGAAGAAGAAACACCTAAACTCAAAATAGCAGAAGGAAATAATAAAGATTAAAGCAGAGACAAATAAATATAGAAAAACAATAAAGTTAACTAAACCAAGAGTTAGTTCTTTGAGCAGATCAACAAATTTGATGAACCTTTACATAGAATGACAAAGAAAAATCAATGAAAATTCAGTTACTAAAATTGGAAATGAAAGTGGGGACATTATTGCCAGTTTTACATAACTAATAAATATTTTAATTGATTACTATAAACTGCACTTACCAATTGTAGGTGAAATGCACAAATTCCTAGAAACAAAACAACTAAGATTGTGTCATAAAAAATAGAAAATCTGAACAGATATATGATTTGTAAGATCAAATCAGTTATCAAAATCTTCTATCAAAGATGCCCTGGATCTCATGGTTTCACTATTAAGTTCTACGAAGTATTTAAAGAAAAAATAACACCAATCCTAACACATCCCAAGAGGTCAACATTGTTCGAATGCCAAATAATGACAATGCAGCTAAGGAAAACTATAGAACAATATTCCTCATAAATCTTGATGCAAAAATACTCAACAATATACTAACTACAAAACCAAATTTACAATTATAAAAAAGTATTATTTATACCACATTGGACTTATTCCAGGAGTGCAAGGATGACTCAACATATAAAAATGAATCAAAGGGGAGTGAAGGTAGGGGAAGGGGTTGAGGGGAAGAAAGAATGAAACAGACATTATTACCTCATGTACATGTATGACTGTATGACCCATGTGATCCTGCAATAATATAATTAGAAAAATGAGAGATTTCACTATTTATGTATGATATATCAAAATGTATAAATGCATTCTACTATCATGTACAACTAATTAGAACAAATAATATGAAAAATTTTTAAAAAAGAAAAAAAATTTGCAAATCCTTAATGGAATATGTCTTTTTTTTTTTTTTAGGTAGATAAGATAATTTATATTTTGAGTTGATGTCTTCACACAGTCAAATTTTCTACTCTGAAGATAGTTCCAGACTGTTTAACAGGATTTTATCTGAACAAAACAAAACAAAACAAAATAACCAGATAGATAACTCAGAAAGCATAGAACATAAGAATAGCAACAGGTATCTTTGAGGACCTCTATGGTATGATTATACAACAAAAACAATAATTATTAATTTCTAACATTAAGAGATCAATATTTTAATAAGGACCAAACCTTGAAATTATGAATAAATATAATGATATTTAAATAAAGAGAACAACAATAATATATCATATTTTATACAAACAAGCAAACAAAATTAAAGTGGCAAACTTCTTTAATAACTCTCTCCAGCTTAAAAAATGGTAAAAGCTATAGATTTAGAGTTCTCAATAATGGTAAAATCCAAATAATTATTTTATGTTTTAAAACAATTTCAATTTAGTGGAGGAACAATTTTATCATGTAATCTTAGATAAGACCTAAGCAAAGTATTGTCAGAAAATGTAGTTATTGTACTCACATTCTAGCCAGTATTTATCATCCTTTAGAAATTTCCAACTGTTAATACCTATTAATTCTCATCACACTGCCTCTGTAGGAGATATCTTGTATCATTTTTTATGTTAATTTATAACATAACATGTAGTTACCATGTTCTTTCAGCTGCATGGATTCAAAATTTAGTTAATGACTGTGTATTAAGAAAAGAATGTATGTTATTTTATTGAATATCTTATATAGTAGAAAATAATTCTTAGCACTTCACATCTATTAGTTTGTTGAATATTCACTATTCAATAATTAATTCTATTGATTCCACTGTATGTTCTTTTTTTTATTGTAAACAAATGGGATACATGTTGTTTCTCTGTTTGTACATGGTGTAAAGGCATACCATTTGTGTAATCATAAATTTACATAGGGTATTGTTGTTTGATTCATTCTGTTATTTTTTCCCTTCCCCTCACCCCTCCCACCCCTCTTTTCCCTCTATATGGTCCTTCCTTCCTCCATTCTTGCCCCCTTCCCTAACCCTAACTCTAACCCTAACACTAAACCCTCCCACCCCCCCATTATGTGTCATCATCCACTTATTAGCGATATCATTTGCCCTTTGGTTTTTTGAGATTGGCTTATCTCACTTAGCATGATATTCTCCAATTTCATCCATTTGCCTGCAAATGCCATAATTTTGTCATTCTTTATGGCTGAGTAATATTCCATTGTATATATATACCACAGTTTCTTTATCCATTCATCAATTGAAGGACATCTAGGTTGGTTCCACAATCTGGCTATTGTGAATTAAGCAGCTATGAACATTGATGTGGCTGTATCTCTGTAGTATGCTGATTTTAAGTCCTTTGGGTATAGGCCAAGGAGTGGGATAGCTGGGTCAAACAGTGGTTCCATTCCAAGTTTTCTAAGGAATCTCCACACTGCTTTCCAGAGTGGCTGCACTAATTTGCAGCCCCACCAGCAATGTATGAGTGTACCTTTCTCCCCACATCCTCGCCAACACCTGTTGCTTGTATTTTTGATAATCGCCATTCTAATTGGGGTGAGATGGAATCTTAGGGTGGTTTTGATTTGCATTTCTCTTATTACTAGAGATGTTGAACATTTTTCCATATGTTTGTTGATTGCTTGTAGATCTTCTTCTGTGAAGTGTCTATTCCTTTCCTTAGCCCATTTGTCGATTGTATTATTTGCATTCTTGGTGTAGAGTTTTTTGAGTTCTTTATAGATTCTGGAGATTAGTGCTCTATCTGAAGTATGATTGGCAAAGATTTTCTCCCACTCTGTAGGCTCTTTCTTCGCATTGCTGATAGTTTCCTTTGCTGAGAGAAAGCTTTTTAGTTTGAATCTATCCCAGTTATTGATTCTTGCTTTTATTTCTTGTGCTATGGGAGTCCTGTTGAGGAAGTCTGGTCCTAAGCCGACACGTTGAAGATCTGGACCTTCTTTTTCTTCTATAACTTGCAGGGTGTCTGGTCTGATTCTGAGGTCCTTAATCCATTTTGAGTTTAGTTTCGTGCATGGTGAGAGATATGGGTTTAGTTTCATTTTGTTGCATATGGATTTCCAATTCTCCGAGCACCATTTGTTGAAGAGGCTATCTTTTCTCCATTGCATATTTTTGGCACCTTTGTCTAGTATAAGAAAATTATATTTATTTGGGTTTGTGTCCGTGTCCTCTATTCTGTACCATTGATCTACCTTTCTATTTTGGTACCAATACCATGCTGTTTTTGTTACTATTGCTTTGTAGTAGAGTTGAAGATCTGGTATTGCGATACCCCCTGTTTCACTCTTCCTGCTAAGGATTGCTTTAGCTATGCTGGGTTTCTTATTCTTCCAGATGAATTTCATAATTGCTTGCTCTATTTCTGTAAGGTACGTCATTGGGATTTTAATTGGAATTGCATTGAATCTGTATAGCACTTTAGGTAGTATGGCCATTTTGACAATATTAATTCTTCCTATCCAAGAAAATGGGAGATCTTTCCATCTTCTAAGGTTTTCTTTAATTTCTTTCTTTAGTGTACTGTAGTTCTCATTGTAGAGGTCTTTCACCTCTTTTGTGAGATTGATTCCCAAGTATTTTAATTTTTTCGAGCCTATTGTCAATGGGGTAGTTTTCCTGATTGTTCTTTCCAAAGATTCATCACTTATGTATAAAAATGCATTAGATTTATGTGCATTGATCTTATATCCCCCTACTTTACTGAATTCACTTATGAGTTCTAAAAGTTTTCTGGTGGAATTTCCTGGTTCCACTAAGTATATAATCATATCATCAGCAAATAGGGATAGTTTGAGTTCTTCTTTTCTTATTCGTATCCCTTTAATTTCTTTGGTCTGTCTAATTGCTCTGGCTAGATTTTCAAGGACGATATTGAACAGAAGTGGTGAAAGAGGGCATCCCTGTCTTGTTCCAGTTTTTAGGGGAATGCTTTCAGTTTTTCTCCATTTAGAATGATATTAGCCATGGGCTTAGCATAAATGGCCTTTACAATGTTAAGGAATGTTCCCACTATCCCTATTTTTTCTAGTGTTTTGAGCATGAAGGGGTGCTGTATTTTATCAAATGCTTTTTCTGCATCTATTGAAATAATCATGTGATTCTTGACTTTAAGTCTATTGATATGGTGAATTACATTTATTGATTTCCTGATGTTGAGCCAACCTTGCATCCCTGGGATGAAACCCACTTGATCATGGTGCACATATCTTTTTAAATATGTTTTTGTATGCAATTTGCTAAATTTTTGTTGAGAATTTTTGCGTCGATGTTCATTAAGGATATTGGTCTGAAATTTTCTTTCTTCAATGTGTCTCTGTCTGGTTTAGGTATCAGTGTGATATTGGCTTCATAGAATGAGTTTGGGAGGGTTCCCTCCTCTTCTATTTTATGGAATACTTTGAGAAGTATTGGATTGAGCTCTTCTTTAAAGGTTTTGTAGGACTCGGCTGAGAACCCATCTGGTCCCGGACTTTTCCTTGTTAGTAGGCTTTTGATGACCTCTTCTATTTCATTACTTGAAATTGGTCTATTTAAATTGTGTATGCCCTCCTGGTTCAGTTTAGGCAATTCATATGTCTCTAGAAACCTGTTGATGTCTTCAAAATTTTCTATTTTTTTCGAGTATAGATTTTCAAAATAGCTTCTAATTGTGTTTTGTATTTCAATCATGTCTGTTGTGATATTTCCTTGTTCATTCCGAATTTTAGTGATTTGGGTTTTCTCTCCTCTTCTCTTTGTTAGTGTGGCTAAAGGTTTATCAATTTTGTTTATTTTTTCAAAGAACCAACTATTTATTTTGTCAATTTTTTGTATTGTTTCTTTTGTTTCAATTTCATTGATTTCATCTCTGAGTTTAACTATTTCCTGTCTTCTACTACTTTTGGTGCTGGTCTGTTCTTCTTTTTCTAGGGCTTTGAGCTGTAGTGTTAGGTCATTTATTTGTTGAGTTTTACTTCATTTATTAAATGCGCTCCATGAAATAAATTTCCCTCTAAGTACTTCTTTCATAGTGTCCCAGAGATTTTGATATGATGTTTCTTTTTCTCATTTACCTCTAAGAATTTTTTAATTTCCTTCCTAATATCTTCTGTTATCCATTCATCATATAGTAGCATATTGTTTAATCTCCAGGTGTTGGAATAGTTACTGTTTTTTATTCTTTCATTTATTTCTAACTACAATCCCTTATGATCTGATAGATACAAGGTAGTGTCTCTATCTTCTTGTATTTGCTAACATTAGCTTTGTGGCATAATATATGGTCTATTTTTAGAGAAGGATCCATGTGCTGCTGAGAAGAAAGTGTATTCGCTCTTAGTTGGATGGTATATTCTATAAATGTCCGTTAAGTCTAAATTATTGATTGTGTTATTGAGATCTATGCTTTCTTTGATCAATTTTTGTTTGGAGGATCTGTCCAGTGGTGAGAGAGGTGTGTTAAAATCACCTAGTATTATTGTGTTATGGTCTATTTGGTTTCTGAAATTGAGAAGGATTTGTTTGACATACATGGATGAGCCATTGTTTGGGGCATAGATGTTTATGATTGTTATGTCTTGCTGATTTATGCTTCCCTTAAGCAGTATGAAATGACCTTCTTTATCCCTTCTGACTAAGTTTGGTTTAAAGTCCACACTATCTGAAATGAGGATGGATACTCCAGCTTTTTTGCTGAGTCCATGTGCATGGTATATTTTTCCCCATCCTTCCACCTTTAGTCTATGGGTATCTTTTTCTATGAGGTAAGTCTATTGCAGGCAAAATATTGTTGGATCTTTCTTTTTAATCCAATCTGCCAGTCTATGTCTTTTGATTGATGAATTCAGGCCATTAACATTCAGGGTTATTATTGACATATGATTTGGTTTCCCAGTCATTTGGTTCATTTTTTAAATTTTATTTATTTATTTGACATGACTTGGTTCCTCCTTTATTTGACAATTCATTTAGGATAATTCCTCCCTTTGCTGATTTGCTTCTTTGTTTTTCATCTCTTCCTCATGGAATATTTTGCTGAGAATGTTCTGTAATGCTGGCTTTCTTTTTGTAAATTCTTTTAGCTTTTGTTTATCATGGAAGGATTTTATTTCATCGTCAAATTTGAAGGTAAGTTTTGCTGGGTATAAGATTCTTGGTTGGCATCCATTTTCTTTCAGGGCTTGAAAAATGTTGTTCCATGCCCTTCTAGCTTTTAGGGTCTGGATTGAAAAATGTGCTGATATCCGTATTGGTTTCCCCCTGAATGTAATTTGGTTCTTTTCTCTCGTGGCCTTTAAAATTCTCTCTTTATTTTGTATGTTAGGTATTTTCATTATAATGTGCCTTGGTGTGGGTCTGTGGAATATGTCTTAAGTACAATAAATAAATAAATAAATAAATAAATAAATAAAACTATGGTCTTCAGTAAAAAAAAAAAAAATGATCAATATAATGTACCAATTTAATAATACAAGAAAAAAGTCTATATGATCATCTCCATTGAAATAGAAAAGGCATTTAACAAAACTCAACATCCTTTCAAAAAAGGGGACTAGAAGGAAACAGCCTCATCATAATAAAAAGTATGATTGTAAAACCACATGGAACGTAATACTTGATGGCAAAAGATTGAAAGCTTCTTTTTTTTAAGATCAGGAACAAGTCAAAAATGTTCCCTTTGCCTCTTCTCTTCACATAGTACTAGAAATCCTACCCAGAGCAATTAGGCAAAAAAAGAAAAAAAAAAAAAAAAAAGAGAGAGAGAGAGAGAGAGATAAAAAGCATCAAATGAAAGAAGAGAAAAATTATCTCTGTTTGCAGATGATATGATTTTAAATGGAGGAAACCATAAAGATTCCATATAAAAACTATTACAATTAATACATGAATATAGAAAAGAAGCAGGATATAAAGTTAAGTAATAAAAATCAGATGTCTTTGTCTACACTAACAATGAAAAATCTGAAAATGAAACTAAAAGAATAATTACACTTACAATCAAAAGAATAAATACTTAGAAATTAATCAAGGAAAATTTGTTCACACTGAAAATGATAAAATAGTGCAGAAAGAAATTAAGGGAAACACAAATAAATGGAAAGAAGTTCCATGTTCATAGACTGGAAGACTTAATAATAAAATCACCATACTATACAAAGCAATCTACCAAGTTCAATACAATCTTTGTCAAAAATCCCAATACATTATTTTGTGATATATAAAGATTTGTTCTAAAATTCATATGAAATTGGAAGACACCCTGTTTTAAAAAAAATTGAAAAAGGCATCACATCTCCTTATTTCAAAATTTTTTACAAAGCTACAATAAACACACTACCATAGGACACTACCATAAACACAAGCATATAGACCGATGGAATATGATAAAAAACAAAAGCAAATCCTCACATACATGGTCAGATGATTTTTCATAAAAGTGCCAAAACTATTTGGTGAGGACAAAATTGTCTTTTAAACAAACAATGCTGGGAAAATTGGATAAGCACATGGAAGTGATGTTTAGATCCTTACTAAGTATCATTTACAAAAATTAATTTGAACTGGATCAAAGAGCTAAACATAAAACTCAAACTATAAAACTGTTAGAAGAAAACACAGGATAAATCCTAACACTGGATTTGATAATGACTCATTGGCTTCGACATCAAAGGAACAAACAACAAAAGAAAAAATAGACAAATTGAACTTCATGAAAATTAAAAAGTTTTGTATATAAATGCAGTGAAAAAGCAACATATGGAACAGAATAAAACACTTGGAAATCATATATTTAGTAAGGGATTAACAAGAATAATAGATAACTCCTAAAACAATAACAACAACCTGATTCAAAAATGGGCATAATAAACCGGGCACAGTGGCACATACCTGTAATCCCTAGTGGCTTGCGCAGGAGGATTGAGAGCTCAAAGTCAGCCTCAGCAAAAACAACATGCTAAGCAGCTTGGCGAGACCCTGTCTTTAAATAAAATACAAAAAATAGGACTGGGGATGTGACTCAGTGGTCTAGTGCCCCTGAGTTCAATCCTTGGCACCCTGAAAAAAAAATGGGAACAATATAAGTAGATACTGCTCCAAAGAAAATACACAAATGGCCAATAGCATATTTTTCAAAAGTTCTTAATATTGCTATTAATTAGGTAAATATAAACTAAAACAAGAAGATGCTACTTCACACCCATAAGGAAGGCCATTATCAATGAAATTAGAAGTATCAGGTGTTGGTGAGGATGTGGGGAAATTAGAACCCTGTCCACTTTTGGTGGGAATGTAAAATGGTATATCTCCAGTGTTAGCCAGCCTTATATTGCTGTGACCAAAATACTTGACAAAAACAACTTTTTTATTTGGGGCTCATGATGTCAGAGGTTTCAGTTCATGGATGGCTGCTGACTCCATTGCTCTGGGCCTGAGAAGAGATAGCACATCTGGCATAAGGGTGTGGTGAAGGAGATCTGCTCCATTCATGGTAGCCAGGAAGCAGACAGTGAGGGAGAGGAAAAGGGGCCACAGGGAAGTTGAACACTTCAATGGCACACCCTAGTGACCCAGCTCCTCCAGCCATAACCCACCTGCCCATGGCTACCACTCAGTCCATTCAAACTAGGATGGACTGACTAGGTTACAGCTCTCATGAGCCAATAACTTTACCTCCAAACATTCCTTCATTAACACAGGGAGGCATCTTCTATCCAAACCAATTTCCTGTGGGAAATTTCCTCAAAAATTTAAAAATCGAATTTTTGTATGATGCAGCAATTTATTTCTGGGTATATATTCAGAGGAATTAAGTGCTATAATTTAAACATATATTTGAGTTCAAGTTGATAGCAACATGATCCATAATAGCTAAAATGTGGAAACAACTGAAGTGTTCATTGACAGATGAATGAGTAATCAAAATATGGTTCTGTACATTCAATGGGATATTATTCAGCCCTAAAAAGGAAGGAATTTCTGCCATATGGTATGACATGGATGAACCATGATGATATGCCTAGTGAAGTAGGTCATTCAAAAAAAGACAAGTACTATATGATTATACTCATGCAAAGTAAATAGAGTAGTCAAAATCATAGAGACGGAGAGAAGACTAGTGGTTTCCAGGGTATGAGTGGGAGGAGGTAATGACGAATTATTGTTTAATGTATATAAAACTTCACTTTTGTATGATGAAAAGAGTTCGAGAGATAGATAATGGTGATGGTTGCATAGCCATATGAAGGTATCACTGAACAGCACACTTTAAAATGGTTTAGATTGCATGTTTTATATGTATTTTACAAAATTAAAAAAAAATGAAAAAAAAAAAAAAAAACACATGAGATATACCTAAATGAAATGCAACTTGCATCTTCCTGGGCTGCCTATCAACTATTTCCCCATCTGCCTGCTTCTTTCCAATTGAAGGGCATGTAATGAGAATTCTCAGAATTGTTCCTGCGCAGTTTTTTCTTCAGTACTGCTTCCAACATTTGGGGCAAAAAAAGAAACTGTACCATACATCCTGCAGTACGGAATCTTCTGTACACTCCTTTAGCCACCTCCTTTTGATTTTTAGTTTAATTACTTATCCTCCTTCCTGGCTGCTGCTGCTCATGATGATGAGATGATTGCTTTGTCTATTTTTAAATTGTTTCTTTTCAAAGTGGTGGAGGGGATGGGGATCTCATGAAAAGCAATGAAAAATAAGTAGAGGAAATGGCCAGGCAGTGAGGGGCAGGGAAGGAAGGGGGAAGTGCTGGGGAGTAATATTGGTCAAATTTTATTATTACATTATGTGCAAGTACCAATATGTAACAATAAATCCCATAATTATATACAGCTATAATGCACCAATAAAAATGTGAAAAATAAATAGTTTCTTTTTATCATTAATTCCATTTATTAGGTATTCTGGAAGGAAAAACTCCTGATCTAGTTTTATTTTGCCTTCTTGACTTTTAAATGACCCTCAATATTTAAATTAAAATGTTTTTATTATAAGAACACCCTATTTCTCTTCGACACCTTCCTTATGGGTCCTAAGTGTGGGTATATTATGACTGTTCTTGGTTAATTAAGTCTTTGGGAAGACATTTAATCAGCTGAAAAATACTATATTTAAATTGGGAGATCTATGCTTTGATTCTGTGAATATGCAATCTAGGGAAGTCACTTAACTACTCTTCTTTTTCAGAAGCAAAAAAGAAATATAGTACCTAACTTATTCGTCTCATGTTTATTTTTCAGAGTATCCAGTTTGATATTATAAATGGAATTGCATTGTAGATTCTCAAACATTACACAGATTACAGGAATTGGGATGATGATAAAATGATGATGAATATTATGATGAATTGTTTTTCAGTAATAGGAAAGTGAAAGAGCTCAAGGGATAGCATCAACTTGTCCCTTGACAATGTGGCTTGTTGACATTTATGGTGACAGTTATGACCCCATGGATTTCCACAGGGAAATCTTAAGGGTTGATGACCTCCCTCTTAAGACGGTGCAAGGCCCAGGAGAAACATAAACGAATGCAAAACCCAAGATGCCTGCATTTGCAAAAAGCAAAGCCACCAGTTCATTTTCAATTAAATTATTCTCAGTCATATCCAATTACCAAATGCAGCTAGGTCGTTCATTATGGAGAGAAGAAAAATGCAGCATCACTTGTGTTATTTTTAGTGGCAGTGGAGCAACCGAATACAAAGCACCATGTTGCTTTTCTCCTTGTTTTTGTTCCTCTGTGAGCTGAATTTTCCCAGAGAAAAGCAACATTACTTTCTTTCACACATAACCTTATATTTTCCCAAGTTTCTTGGCTCATACTCAAGCAGAGTTTAGTCATACTCTATGACATTCTGACTTGACTACTTTTTTAATGGCAATATCTAGAGTACTTTTGTAAACTACTGAAGGAAATTTCCTTGGAAATTTTGAAAAACGCTTTTCATAATATTGTTAAGAATTTAAAGTACAATGGATGAATTTTGACTTTCTGGAATGCTTATTGGAGACAAAATTTTATAGTTACACTTTTGAGTCTCAAGTAATGATTCCTCTACTTAGTGACTTTAGCAAACTTCAGTTTCCTCACCTATAAAATGGAAGCACAATAGAACATATGGAATCGTAACTGCATGGAGGTTTGAATATTCCATGTGTCAATATGTATAAGTAACTTAGGAAGGACAGTTAATACCATTGCATTTAGCCATTGGTGTGGATGATAGTGAAATGGAGGTGATGGTTTTTAAGCTTCATTTACTTTTCTGTTCACTCATTCTGCAAATATCTTCTTGATGCTTGTGTCAGGCATGAGGCTAGACTTTGAGAGAGAGGAAATGGGTTATTCATCTTCTTCTCTACTTGCTGCCCTCAGATCCAAGGAACAAAATTTTTAGTCCTATGTAGTTTGATATTCTGTTCCTCTTTTCTAATTCCCTCCTCAACTCCTTGTACTTTTTATGTTGGTAACTTTGCTGGAGTATTTCCAGAGACTTTTAAATGGTCTCCTGAATTTTAGTCTGAGCCCTTACAATACACCTTCCACTTTGATGCAAGAGAGATCATTCTAAATCTTAAATATTATGATGTTTCTCTCCTACTCACATTTTCAATGGTTCTACTTCATCTAGCATGATACCTACATCTGTTCAGGATCTATCTGCTCATTTACTCCAGTCCTGTTTCTGGCCACATTTCCTAATATACATCCTACCCTGTGGGAATTACTAGAATACTTAAACCTTTGTAATATGCTGTGTATTCTCTTCCTTCATTGCTTATAAGTATATTTTCCTGCCTGGACAACCTTTTCTTGAGCATAATCCATCTTCAGACTAAGGTGATTTGCTCTCCTCTGCCTCAGGAATCTCTAATTTGAGAATGGATCACTTTTGTATTGGTCTGTTGATTTTTCAGCCTATTCTATTAGATTGCAAATTGTTCGAAGTCTGTAACTTGAAAAGCTTTTAAAAGTGAATTAATAAGGAAGTAATTAATAATATATAATATTTAGTCTAGGGATGTAACTTAATGGTAGAGAGCTTTTCTGGGATGCACAAGGCCCTGGATTTACTCCCCAGCAACACCAAATAAATAAATATAAGCAAAATATAATATTTTTCAGTTTAGAATATAAAATACAGTATACAGATCTGTATACAATATATAAATGTTAAATTAATTTAAAAATTAATATTAAAAATAAAATACAAAAAGTGTTATGTATAAAAATAATGTTAGATTCAGGGAAAAGACTTTGGAGGACACATTTCAGAAAAGCAAGTTTCAGCAATTGAAAACCTGAGACTAAAACTAGAAAGTCTCAGGTTCTATACCATAGTATCTGAACACTGCTCAGCCTGGCTTTGATCCTCTTTTTAAAACTGTTCCCCTTTCTTCATTTTCCCTGGCTGGCTTGGTTATCATATTATTTAAACTGAAAGAACACTATAAACCTGATACTGCACAAAATGAAACTGTACTGAAGATGTTAATTTATAAAATTCTGTTGGATAGGTATGACGACTAATAATCAGAATACTTGATTCAAAGGTGAAGTTTCTCCATCTCCCTATTATTAACATTATAAGATGACTACCCTGATAACATGAAGATATCACTAGGTGACAGATAGATTGTATATAATAGAGTAATAGACATATACATGTATAAATGATTGAAGTGATTTTCTTTGGCAGATAAGCAATAGGCTTAAAAGAAAATCATAATTCATTAGGTAATTTTGGTAAGATTCTCTGTTTGCTGCCAAAGTGTTCATAAATTCCTGTTGAAATGAATTACTTAATATATTACTTTATATCAACTATGTACTTTCTATCCTTTTCCGAATATTTAAGATTTTTCTTTTTCTAAATATAATCTCTCAAAAAAGGACCATTTAAGATCTTAGCAGGTCAATTGTGGCTCACATATACCCTAGTAATAATTTTCTAAAGTTTACATTTGAGATCAACATATTACAAAGTACTTTAACATTAAATCTCATTTGATTTTCACAGGAACAGGCACCATGTTTCACAAACTTGGGAGGTTTTAATGACTAGAATAAACTTGTTGGCTCAGATGTTCTATCACACTGGGTTGCAATAATCTGTTAATTCTGTATCAAAAAATATTTTCTATCAGTCACTCTGCATATTCCTTAGTCTATGCCTTTGAACTCTTATATGTGACAGATATTATCCTGACAGAGGATTATGTTTCTAAAAAGTAGTTGATTGATTGATGTGCATTTCTTTTGCTTCTATTTAACAAGGCTACTGTTGCATAACTTCTCTTTAAACAATGCCTCTGAGCTAATAGCTATAGACCAGCAGCAAGGTAGATCAAGCTTCTCAAGGCTCACTTTCTTCATTTACGAAATGGATAAATAAAGATAACACATAAATTAAGATAAATATATAATATTCATTTTAGGATTTAATGAGATTATCCATGTAAAATTCCAAGTATAGAGCTAAGAGAGAAATAAAATTAAAAAAAAAAAACCAGAAAAAATAAAAAGAAATGGTGGCCACTGTTCTCTTTAAGCAAATAGTATGGTTTTAGTAACTTTAGCATCTTGCTGCTTACTCAGGAGAAATTGTGTAAAGGTAAAGAGGTAGATAATGTTAAAAGTAGGTGGACACTAAGGGATAGTCCAATGACTTTCACTACCTAGCTTTTTAACTGTGTAGCCTAAAGGACTCCCTATTAACCTAACAGCTCAATCATCAAAAGCCATAATTAGATGTGAAGAGACCAAAAAGCCAATCAATAGACTGCAGTTGTGTCACTGGGAAAATGAGAAAATGAACATTAAAGAATCTGGAATACAGCAGCTACCCTGTATCTAGCCTCCTTACTTGGTCTGTTCTATGATAGGAAGATTTACATAGAAATATCAAAACTGTATAAGCTTAAGTGACAAAAATGTATCTTAAGGCCAACTCAGGAGAGTGCATAGCTTGAACTCCTTAGTGAACAGATTCAGAGAAAGATGGAGTTTTGATATAAAGTGGTACATGATGGTGGATCAAATCAACCAATGTAATATGTGGAAGAGCTTGAAACTAGGATCGTGCATTAAAACAGACACAAAAGTGCATTTTTTTTAAACATCAACTTTGACCGTTTAGCCAGATAAAGTGTTTGCATTAACTAAAGAGAAAACCTACCTCTATGACTGCCATTGATTGGGTTAGATGAAATTTAGCCATCAAGTCTTAATTTGTTATGCAAGTGGGTAAAGCAAATGCCTGAGCAGGACACACAGATTCATGAACAAGGATGGGTAGTTTTTGGTCAACAAATATCTTTGCCCATATTTGGATTTTTTTTTTTTTTATAAAACCTATTGTTCTGTATAGTAAACATATTTCTAGGATGTCTGCTATGTGCTAAACTTTAAAAAGTTTAAAAGTTAGAGGTTTCCAGGGCCCAAAGATGATGAAAATAGAGTTCTGACCTGAAAATTCCAAAATATGTTAGTGTCAGACTTATAAATGGACAGTTATAATATAAAGATGTGAGTACAGTGACTGGAACGTGTCTAGTTGCTTTGGAAGTCCAAGGAAGAAACTCCTGCTTCTTCCTTGGAGGGCAGGGATTTCAGAAATAAATCTTGAGTCTTAAATGTAGTTAAGACTTGGAAAAGTCAAACAAAGAAAAACATTTTAGGCAGAGAGTCACCATGAACAAAATGGCAGTGTCCTGTAGCATACGTACGCAAAAGTGAAATGTTTCTTGTGGGAACAAAACATTCAGGATAGAGATACAGTTGTAGAAACAGGTGCTGAGTAAGGATCTTGGAAATTCTTCTCTAGGAATAGGGAGTCATTAGAGGTTTCTGAATTGGATTTTGCATTCTTGAAGAATCATTTTGGTGACAGATATGTGAGAGATCGCAGATGAGAAATAATAAAACTCTTGCAGTGGAAGTAGAAATGCACAGAAAACTTCTGATACGAAAAATATGTAGGTGTTATAATCTGAAGAAACTTAGTAATATACTCTATATTCAGAGTCAGAGAAAGAATTTTACTTGACTCTTAGTTTATACCTGTAGTGACCAATCACTTGTACAATTGCCTATTCTATGTCTGTCTATTTAACTGCACCATAAACTTTGTGAGACCAGAAAGTAGGCCTGCTTATCCTTTCTTTATTTAAAACATTTTGTATACTTACTAGCATAGTTGAATGTTTAATAAATATTGTTGAATTAATGACTAATAGGAAATGTAGGATAATGAAATGGTTTGAGGGGGAAAATGATGAACTCATTATTGAACATGGTGGATTGGAGATCCCTGTGAAGCATGCAGATGGATATAAACAGCAAACATTTAAGTGTTCGCGCGTGCGTGTGTGTGTGTGTGGTGTCAGCAAGGGAGAACAGTTTGGGAATGAATGAAATTCATTGAGTAATGAACACCTTAAACATAGGTAGATATCTTTTTAACTGATGATCACTGAATGCATTTCCTAGTTGGCCAAGTGATTCTTTTCACTTGATTTATTTCTAAACAAGAAACACTCCAATAGTAGTTGTGCTAAATGATATTTTCAACCACACCACATTGGATTCCTATTCCATGCATAGCTACACAATCAAGGGAATAAATTTGAGTTCCAGGGTTTCTGCATGGATTTTAACTTTAGTCTAGATAAATTCTGAAAGAAAAGAAATAAAGAGTGGTAAACTCTGCAAATAGGTGAGGAATAACAGTTTGAAAAGAAAAATAATTACTGATGAAGAAAACCGAACACGATTATAATGGAATTCATGGTAAATACAAATTTGAATTGTACCCAAAGTTAAAAGAAATATTTGAGACTGTAGCAACCTGACAAATAATATCTAAGAACATTACCAAATCCTGAATTTAGAGTAAGTGAGGTTATTGAATCAGATATGAGCTAAGGCTAAGGTCAGTATCAAAGAAGTTTTCTGCAATGCTAACTCATCCCTTTTGGCAGTGGCTGTAATTGATTAGTGATGTGTGCCATTGATATGGTTTAGAGATTGATAATACTCTAATCAAGTATATGACATCACACACACACACACCACAACTCACAACACAAAAACATAAAGAGAAAACAGTCACTTGAAACTCAACCAAGATTTGCAAAGTCATTAGAATTCATTTCACAAACTATATGATAGGCGGGCATTTACTGACGTCCTTGGAAGACAGAGACTCTACTCTTAAAATACTGACAGCATCTTTGAAAATATCTGATCATTAGAAAGTTTTTAAAAAAAATTAAAGTGAAAGCTAGGTTTATTTTAAATCTATGTCCATCATCTCAAGTTCAACTTTTCAGGAAGGTATGGGGTGATATTAATAAACTCTTCTTTTCTCTCTGCCACAGCAACATCAATTTTCCCATTCAGCCTGGGTAGTGAATAAGTGCAATGAAGATACAAAGGGAGCCTCTGGTTGACCCACATTGCACATGCAGTAGTCTGAATATGAAGAAAGGAAAACAAAACAAAGAAAACAGTTCTTGTTTGTTCAACTGTGAGTTTGGGGGATTTAAAAAATCATAACATTAAAATTCTGGGTAGTACAACTGTAATAAAATGATATATACAAGAATATGCAAGAGGTGCAAGAGGAAACTGAAAGTTTCCTTTTTCAGTCTTTACAGAAAACAATTATTTGATCAAAGCACAACATGCTAGCTATGTAATCAGATATCACAGAGTCTTAGCTTCTGCTTTCTACTTGGTCAATGCCAACACTTTCTGGGGAAATTCATTTCCTATTTTCAAAGATGTCTATTTAAAGCAACCTTGGTGTGTCCTTTAGTTGTTAATATAAGGGGTTTCTTTTAAACCACAAATATTTATGTGAAATTTACTATGTGCTTAATATTGGGCTGAGTTTATAAAGAAATGTATCTTATTGACTCTACCTTCATGAAATTTTTCCTTTGGGCAGTGGCATTATCTACTCTTCCCTTAACTGGTGTATTTCTAACAAATAGCCCATATTTACAGGTAGGTTCTTAAATTGTATAGCCTAAGGAAGATGTCCTTAGAAAATCCTCTGAATTGTTGGATTTTTCCTTTTTAGAGGAAATCAGTTCATCCAAGTGCATAGCCTGGTTCTTTTCTACTGTTCATTTTCCTTTGATCCCAAAGAAGAATCTATCATTCCTCTCTGACACTACAGTAACCAGCACTCTTCATAAGTTGGCAACCATATGTATTTCCTTATTGAAAGGAAGCTATGTTTCATATCACATGTCCCAACTCTCTCTTGATCATGCCTGATTGACCCATCTAACACACACACACACACACACACACACACACACACACACACACAAGCAAAATATAGACTGTACTATTGCCTATAATACATACTGGTTCAAAAGCTTTGTCCCACAAAGAACAACAATTTCATGGACTAAATAGATTCATTTGGGAATCTATGAGAACAATAGATATGAGAATGGTTGATTGATTCTGGTAGTAGAAGAAAAGGAGATACATAATGAAAACCAGACACAGGCAAACAACAGAGGTATATTAATGGCATAGAGCACCAAAGTAAGAGTGGATTGATGTCTGCTTTTACAGGAAGAAATATTGAAGGACCCATTGAGTTATCAGAGGTGTCATTTGACTACTGGAGTTATTGCCCTGTCTTAAAGATGGCTTGGCCTTTATTAGGCTAAGACACATGATTAATGTTCCTATTATGTATACTGTATTTGTATACTTACACTCAAATGCATCTACCTTCAGAGCAACTTTTGAAACGAATGAGTGAGACTATTTTCCATTTAACCACAGAAATTTATCTAAGGCACACTTACACTCAGTTTGTCTAAGGCACCAAGTGTTCCAGGTATTATAGGAAGTAACTCATCATGCAGCATATGATGAAATTCCAGTAACTGAAGTTTCACACATGCAGCATTATGTACTAAAGCATGACAGTGACAAATAACTGTTTCCAATGAAGCACAATGAAAACTGTGATCCATCTCATAAAGGAACATCTTAAGATTTTTGACATGATAAGCTTAAGAAAATAAAAATTTTGGAAGCTATGACAGCTAACATTCCATATGTGAAGACAAATAAAAAAGAGGAATCTCAGACTTCTTCTATATATGAAAAAAGGAGAAAAATAAGATTAATGTCTGGGGGCACATTTTTTCAACTATAAATACTGTGTAATTTCACTCCCTTCCAACTTTATGACCTTCCTCAATGGTCCCTCTCTTCAGATTCCCCTGAAAGGATGGACTAGATGCCTGAGTTAGTGCACCCTTCATCAGGAGAGAGAATTCAAGGGACTGAATGTCTACTTCTTTCTCAAACTGGAGTGCAAGTTTCTGCATGAAGAGTTTAGAAGAAGTTAAGTGACAAGTGTGCTTATGATCCATGAGTACATATCAACTGGCTTCTGGTTTCCAAAACAGAACTGACCGCAGGAAAAGATTTTTGTTTTAAAGCTCCAGTAATTAAAAATGGAGATTCTAACAGAGAATTGAGAGACAACATGAACTGATAGACAAAAAAACAAAATAATTCACTGATACAAAGATTTGTCTCTAAGGTTATGACCTTCACAGCTATTTTTAGTTTTAGCGGTTCTCTGTTAAGGAAATGGCAGAAAAAGCTTCATTAAGTTGCTGCCTTTACTGGTGATTAAAAGATATTGGTTTTTATTGTAAACTTTGGGTCTTTTTCTATTTATATTTCCAAAAAATAACATTCCCAACTACTCTATGTTTGATAAAATAAAAATAATCTAGAGAACTCTAAAGTGCCTTATTCCATGCAGACTTATATATAAAACAAGAAAACATTAGGTTATAAAGAACAACTTCAGTTGTAGTTTGATCTTAATACAGTCATCCAGTTGAGGGATAAGAAAATGTTAACCATGATTATTTTTTGAATAATGGTCATTTTTATTTTTTTCTTTTTGTTGGCAATCCATTATAATTATGCACAACAGTGGGATTCATTGTTACATATTTGTACATGCACACAATGTAATGGTATAATTTGGTCAATTTCTTGTTAAAGTAAATGAGGAGTGAAAATTCAGAATAGTAATAAAAAAAAGAACTAAAAATTCTTCATTTGGATAGAGTATAGCAAAGAACAGAATGAGATAAACAGAGCTCAAGTTATAAAGATTCTTATTGGCTACTTACAGATGTTTAGAACTTACGCTTGGGTTCCCAGCCTCTCCTTATCCCCTAGTGAATAAAACAAATCTCTATTCCAGTAGCATAATAGACATTTGGTTCTGCCTATTTCTGCACATATGGTTGCCCCGGAAATGTCTACACAGTACAGGAAATACCAATATTTAAGTCCCATAAGATCCTCAAAGTTGATCAACCATTATCCTCTTTCTCAACCTACTTTTTTCAAGAGATATTGTTGTTAAATGTTGTAGTTGTGATTTTTAGATCTTGTGTATGCATCTTGTGACTTTGTTTCTTTCACCCTAAATGTAATTAGGTGTGGTCATTTGATTTTCTTTTTTTTTTAACAGAAATATAAAGTTCTTTTTTTTAAAGCATGAGACGAGGGGAAAAAAAACCACATTACAGTGTTTTTTTAAAAATGAAGAACAATATAAGTATTTCTAGAAAAAGAGAAAAAAAAAAGGAAAACCAAGCTCAAGACTACTTTGTAGATAAAATATAGCTTGACAGAGAAAAGTGTGGAGGGTAATAATAAGAAAAGGCATTTGTTGAATTCTTTGAAATTTACTTTCTTCATAAGCCTTAATCTTTATGTGTTTTTTGTTTCCTACTTTTAAAACAAAAATAATATTTGCTCAATGAATTCAAACGCCAGTCAGGTATGTGCCACTTTGGAGCTATAGTGTTGATGCTAGACCTTCTAGGACTCTTTTTCTCTCTGCCAGAGCAACATCAATTTTGCCATTCAGCCTGGGTACTGAATAAGTTCAGTGAGGACACCAAGGGCTTCTTTAGTTGACCCACATTGCACATGTCGTAGCATGAGTGAGAAGAAAGCAAAACAAAGAAAACCTTTCTTGTTTCATTCTATTGGGAATTTGGAGGGATTTTAAAAATGGAATCATAACAATAAAATTCTTGTGGTTCGACTGTGCATATTATGACTTGTTTCATTAGAGCACATTGTCAAGTGTGAAGGACATTTAAGAAGGCTAATAAGGGGAGGGGTCTCCCTCCCACATCAAAATTTCCTGCCAGAAACTTGAGAGTTGTGGACTTGGAAGGAAAACTGGACAAAAGCTTTTGACCTATGGTTGTGTTCATCTTAGACAAAAGGAGAATGGAGAAGATAGCTAGGTTTGAACTTGGAAGAAGGGCCTTCTTCAAGTAGGTGCTCCAGCCCTAGTCCACTGAAATGTGAGGATAATTTCTTGTTTGACTCCCATGGGGTCAGATTGTTTCTGGGGTTAGACACTGGAGCTAAAAGAATGCAAGACAAGTTTTGACAACTATAGTTACCAGAAATTTCCCAAGTAATAATTGGTGGAGAAGTCTTTTTACCCTCTCCACAAATCCAGATGGTTCCAAGTAAGTGCAGGGGTAGACAAGAAAAGTTTTAATGCCTAAACTTCTTTCTTACCACAAATACTAGAGAGCCACAAGTAAGGAAGTAAAAAGAAAGAAAATCTTATTGAAATTTAGTTAGGAATACTTTTGGGTAAAGCAACTGATTTCAACAGAGAAAATATCATAGATTTATAGTTAAAGTTGTTTCTAAATCCTAGGGTCCCATAGAAATCAAGCCATTTTGATGGAGCATTTATTGATTTCAAGTATTACGAGGTTAATTTTAATAATTACCCCACAGGTTTTAAAAATGACTTAATAAGGTGGAAGCAGTTTAATGTGATAGAAATAGCACTAGAGAGGGATTCAGAAAGTTTATGTTTCTGTCCACTAACTGCCACAGAGTAGCAATGTGAATTCAGACATGTAACTAAACCTCATCATTATTCCTAAAGTACAAAATGAGTGGGTTGACTCCAGAGGGTCTCTGAAATCCTTACAACTTTTGAATTCTCCAATTCTCTGACCCTCTGATTTGGGTCAGATCTGACCCTCTGATTTGATTTCCCCAGCCTGATATTAACTAACTTGAATGAATTATTTAATAGTTCTTGGCTTCATCTGTCTTGGGAGAATAATAATGGCTTACCTACCTGGAGGAAGGGGCTGGAACACATTATCTCTCAAAGTTCTTTCCAGCCTTAACATATTTTTCTATGAAATAAATATTTTGAGAGTTCATTATTATGTCTGTTAATGTACATACCAGTAGCGTTGATAGTTACCATATGAATTTTGGGAAAATGAAAGGGTGGGAAAGTGGGATAGACAAGAGAAGAAAGCAGAGTAAAATAAAGATTAATACAGATAAGTTGAGTAAAAGGTGAAAATAATCAGTGGAGTCAAGGAAAAGAATGGTATTGATCTTTGTTTTGTCTATCATTGAAGATGCTTTCAATTAAAACGCAAAAAAAAAAAAAAAAAAAAAACCAGCAAAAACACAGACATCTTAAATCAGACTGGTTAAAAATGAAGAGCATTTATTGCCTTGTGAATTTTACAAGTTCAGAAATATGTCAACGTCAGGCAGAGTTTGAACCTGAGGTGTCTGCTATCACTGGGACCCCAGTTCCTGTCCTCTGAAGTTCTCTTGGCTCTGCCTTCCTCCAAGGCTTGGCTTCATTCTCATTGTGGCTTCCACATAGAGGAAGATTGGCTGTAACCAATTTAGGTTTTGTGTACTCCTGTTATGCTGTGTTCACAGGATGATAGAGGATTTGTGTCTATAAATCAGAGAAGGATACTGGAGTTCACTCTGATTTGACCATCTTAGGTCACATACCCACCTCTGAACCAATCTCTGTGAAGGGCAGAATTAAAGGCGTGGACCATTTCCCTGACACTACATCACATTCTCCACTCCTGGAGCTAAGATAAAAATCAACTTGCTCAGAACCCTATGGATAGCCAAACAGGAAGTGCAGAACATTCTGCCTGATAACAGAAAAGTAGAAGCTTGAAAAAAACTAAAAAAATTCTCTTTTGCATCTAGAAAATATGTCTTTGCATGGAATTTAGCACCCAATAGCCTTAAATCTGGTTGCTATTCTGCTACTCTATCTTCAGAGGACTCAAATATCTTCTTAAAGTAGGGGCAACAGAAGTGAGCAGACAGAATGGGCTTCACAAAGATGGGAGCTTTGCTTTGCTCACCTTTGTATTGTCAGGACCCAGAACATTGACATGCACAAAGTAGGTCCTGAACTGATATGAATTAAATGGATGAATTGTACTTACTTCAAAGTCTATATAGGGTTTAAAGTAGATAATGCACGTGAAGCATGCAGCAGGGTGCCTGACACACAGTAAGCTCTCTAGAAATAGCAGCCAGCAGTAGCAGGGTGGCAAGTGGCAGTGCAGGAATAGTAATTTAGCAAGGAACATATTAGGTGTTTTTAATACTGTATAAGAAGGTTAGCGTATAAAATTATGCAAAGTTAAAATCTACAAAGAAAATTTCTATTATGGAAATGAAGACTTAATCAAATAAGGAAATTTCTTTTTTAAAAAGATTGTTTTTTTCCTGACTCTAAAAATAATTCATGTGTGTCAGAAGAAAAATTGGCATTAAGGAAAAATAGTTTGGACTCACAAACATGGTAACAGTTGAAGGAACTTGGATTTACTACAGAAGAAAAATGTAAATAGCTGACAATAATTATTTGCTATATGCCAGTACTAAGACCCTAAACATAAGAAATCTTTTAATTTCCAATCTTATTACTTTTGTCATTATACAGACAAGGAAACTGAGATACAGAAAGATCGCGTGACTTGGCCAAGTTTATACACCGGAAACTGGCAGAGTCTTGTCTCAAACTGGGGATTAGATATTTCCAGAGCTGACTCTTAAACTCTAGGATTTACTTTCTTTCTCTGTATGGGTTATTCATAAGAAGTGTCTCCCTAAGAGACTTAAGCTTTCTTTCATTTTTTTATCCTGAAGAAAATTCCTGGTCCTTGGTAGTTTTAGAAAAAAGAAAAAATCATTGGCATTTTATTAAAGTAAATATATATTAAATGTTCAACAGTATTCCTTTTTTTGTAAAGAGAAAAATGGTTTGATTCTTCTTATAGAAGATATGCAGATAGCATGAACTCAGCAATTAGTAGTTGCCAGTATCAGGGAAGCAATGATCTTTTACACCACAGCCAAACAGCAAGTTGCAGTCAAGAATATGAGAAACCATACATCAATCATTTCTCAACCAATATATTATATATTTGGAAGCTATCATCTTTTATGTCTAGGTTTAATCTGTATTATAAATATTGTTGCAGAGTGTAGAGATCTACAGCACTTGGGCTGACTTGTCAAATTTGGGAATCTTTATTCTTTGGTTTGCAAACAGTCTTCACCACTTTTTCTGTGGCAGACAATTTAGAAGAGAGGGGATTCATTTGACTCAGCTCCACAAATAGTGGAGGGAGCATGTATTGGGGAGATAGCTGAACCTCAATTTACATCCCAGTCCTACCACTTGCTCACTCTGTCAGTACTTGGGTCAGTGCAATAAGTTCTGGAAGGGCATTCTAACATTTCCACCTTCCATTCGTCCAGCCTTTACTTTAAACAAGCTTTCATTAGCTGTGAATTCATTAAAACATATGTCCTTGAACTGAAAGGAAAACAGAGATGCTTATGGATAGAGGTGGTACAACTTTGTGACAATATAAGGAGATGTACTGCCCTCTGAATAAAAAAGGTTGCTCTTTTAGGGCAATGGTTGAACTTGGTGCATCTTAGACTGAAATTTTGTATGGATGCAGTGATTTATAATGACTTTTGTGTATTAACAGTGACTATTTCCTCTAATGTGGCATATTGCTTCCTGCTAAGAGACTCTGGTCAAGAGTTCACTTGACTGATTTAGATAGACAGGCAGCTCTTCCTTAACTCAAGTGTATTTCCAAATCTTTAAACAAAGTATAATAGCACGGATTCTAAATGAATCTGGCTGGAGTCTCAGTGATTTAAGTTTCTCTGATTATCTTGTCAGTCTCTAGGAATTATTTTAGTGGACAATAGCATAGGAGGTGAGCGAGCTCCTCTCCCTGTTGCAACAACAATCATTCCTAAGCTAAGCATCATGGTCTCAAGCACCTACCACAGTGTCTATGTACCCAGAGAATTTTGTATTTAATAAACATTTATCAGTGATCAATGAATGAATGAATAACTAAATGAATATCCTTGACTTCTTATTTATATAAGTCAGGAACTTTGGAGTAAAAAAGAGTTGGATGTGAAAGTTTTGTGACTGAGCTCATTACTTAATTTTTGCCTTGTTTCCTCATTTCAACTTCTATTTCAAGTGAATCACCAAGTCCTAACTTTCTTTTTCTCTAAATGTTTCTCGTTTCCTCCTGAATTATGGAGCTTATCATCTCTTGCCTAATCTTTCTGAATTCCTTTTATCTACTGGTGCCTTTCTTCTTCTATATCCACCCTCCCCAGAGCTGCTGGGGTGATCTGTGTATGTTTCTTCCCAAGCTTCCATGCATCCAGTGGTACCCAGGAAGGCAGACGCAACCCTGTAGGTGGACTCAAATGCAGAGGGCAACCCTTCACAAAACTGCTTCTTGTAGTGGCCTTCATGGTCAGGGCCACCTCATGTCATCCGCTGACTTCTGCTCACTGGAGCAGGGAAGGAAGGGAGCACTGTCCCACTCCAGTCCACTCCACTCTCCCCTTTTCTCATCATTGTGCCAGGTGCAGCCACAAGCTCTTTCTCAAGTTATAGTTCTGCCAACTAAAAGGGAAACCCAAATGTCATGTCCAATTTCCTCTGGAAGCTTTGCACAAGGAATAGAGCTTAGGTGACTTACTCTACTTTTCATTTCACTTCCAGCAAAACACTATGCTCTTAGTTTTAAGCACTGATGACCCAGCAAGCCTTCAAATGCATTTTCTCAGGCACTTTTCCCCCTTGATTTTTCTAACCTCTTACTATCATGGGGGAAATTTAATCCATATGTTTCTGGTTCATTTACACTTAACTCATCAAAATGTTGCGCTGTAAGAGCGATTTGATGTCAAAAAAGCCTTGCGGGCCTCATTTATACACGTCTTTTCTTTGAACCAGGAAGTTAAGGTTTGCCAGAAAAAGCAGAAATCAACCCTGTAAAGGCTCTTTCTTTTTCTAAAGTGAAACTTTAGAACTTCTTACAATGTGAGAACTTCTAAACCCCAAATGTTGAGGTTTTATTGCTTAGACATCAGTGTGCCCTCTAATCCATTTTCCTTTCTTTCCTTACTCCCCACCAGACAGTGTGCCGCCATTCTTAAAGAAATATGTGAGGAACAAAGAGTTAATTGGGGAAATGGAAATAGAGCAGGGGGCCAAAAAATAAGCAAAAATGAGAGAGGTCACATGTAAGGAATTGACTATGGAAGAGTCTGTATCCTTTAGGGTGAACACATTGCCTTCAAATGCACCAAGATAATGGGATGAAGGCACCATCATGTGACCCTCCTTTTCAGATATCAGTGGAGTCAGCTGTGCTTGAGATCTCCTTGGTCACCCTAGAGCACAGCTGGTCAGTGGAACATGCAGCAATGATGGAAATGTTCCATAACTGCACTATTCAATAGAGTAGCCACATGCAGCTATAGAGTACTTGCAATGTGACGACTGTAACTGAGAAACTAAATGTTCAATTTTATTTAACTTTGACTAAATTAAGTTTAAATTTAATTAGCTGTATTGGGTCAGTGGCTAACATACTGGACACAACAGTTTTGGACTCTGCAGGGATGAAAAAACCATAGAATTCTTTATTAGCTGACTTTTAAAAAAATTTTTTTTATTTGTTCTAATTGTACATGACAGTAGAATACATTTATACATTTTGATAGATCATACATAAACAAAGTGTAATCTCTCATTTTTTAAATTTACATATTGCAGGATCACATCAGACATGCAGTCATATATGTACATGAGGTAATAATGTCTGTTTCACACTACTATCATTCCTTCCCCCATACCCCTTTCCCTCCCTTCACCTCCCTCTACCTAATATAAAGTAACTCTATCCTTCCCTATCCCCACCCTCTTAGTGTGAATTAGAGTCCGCATTTCAGAGAAAACATTCGGCCTTTGGTTTTTTAGGTTTGGCTTATTTCACTTAGCATGATATTCTCTAACTCCATTCATTTACCAGCAAATGTCAGAATTTCATTCTTCTTTAAAGCTCAGTAATATTTCATCATATATATACATATATAAATGTGTGTGTGTGTGTACATTTTCTTATCCATTCATCTGTTGAAGGGCATCTAGGTTGGTTCCATAGTTAGCTATTGTGAATTGAGCTGTTATAAACATTGATGTGACTGTGTCACTGTAGTATGTTAATTTAAAATCCTTTGGGTATAAACTGAGGAGTGGGATAACTGGGTCAAATGTCGGTTCCATTCATACATGATTTAAACAGAACAATTTAAAGTAATGAAATAGAAAATGCTATTAAAAGTCTACCAATTAAGAAAAGCCCAGGACCAGATGGATTCTCAGACAAGTTCTAAAAGACTTTCAAAGAAGAATTAGCACCAATACTCCTCAAATTATTTCATGAAGTAGAAAAGGAGGGAACCCTTCCAAACTCATTCTATGAGGCTAATGTCACTCTGATACCAAAACCAGACAAAGATACATCAAGGAAAGAAAACTTCAGACCAATATCTCTGATGAACATAGATACAAAAATCCTTAACAAAATTCTGGCAACTTGAATACAAAAACATATTAAAAAGATCATGCACCATAATCAAGAGGGGTTCATCCCAGGGATGCAGGGTTGGTTCAACATGTGGAAATCAATAAATGTAATTCATCAAATCAACAAACTTAAAAAAAAGAATCGTATGATCATCTCAATAAATGCAGAAAAAGTATTTGACAAAATGCAGCACTGCTTCATTTTCAAAACAATAGAAAAACTAGGGATATTAGTTGACTCTTAAAATGCATATCAGGTCTTTATGATGTAGTGTGAATAAATTGTCAGTATTTAAAAAGTTAGCCAATAGGACTTTTTTAAGAAGAGTGAAAAAATATAATTGAATCAAGAATGTGTATCCCAATTCAATAATAAAAACCAATTCAATAATATTCTTATTTTACATAGAATATTCTCTAAGAAAACACTTCTATTATGCAGAAAGCAATTAGAGTCATATAGTTTTATGGCTAGAGTGATTGAACTTGAAAAAAATGCATGCTTCTTTGGGAGTTGCTGCCCATACAATGGTTTACAGTATAGTTCCATAGCTCATCATTAAAGAGCTTTCAATGTCCTGCAGAGGCAGAAAAATGCTGCACTGCTGGGTCATGTGAACTTCACTTTCAAATATAAGAGTCAAAGTTTTCATAGATGCTTGAAGGCAGTGCAAAAGATTCATAGCATTTCTAATAGCTGAAAGAATGTCATATCTGAAAGATGTTCTAAACTGTATCCTGTGAAGCTCCAATCTGCAAGACAACTGAAAGCTAGAGAGGAAAAATGAGTCAAAATACCATTGGTCTATTTCAGATAAGGATGCTTTCCTTAGAGACCTACCAGCAAGAGAATCAGGAATTTAGCTGACATTAGTGGCTAGAGTGAGAACCAACAGATAAATGTGTGTATTCTAATCATCAAAACTTTTTTTTAAACATTAATCACCAAGAGTCAAGAACTATTGGGGCAATCCAATCTCCCACAGGGAACCTCTTATACTCCATTTTAAAAATAAACCTGCCCTTCTCTCTGTACATTATAATTCTGGCCAAGTTGTGAAAAATATGCTGACTTTTTATTGGCCAGTAAGTATTGGAAGAATCTCAAATTTTTTTTCCTTAGGAAAAGCAAAGGTTATTTAAGCAATGCTTTGAGATATGAAGAAAAATTACAATTATCCCTGATTCACTGTGGCTTATGAGTCACCTATTGCTATCTTCCAATTAATTAAGAAGTTAATTAATTATTTTTTGAGCTTCTATCTTATGCAGGCACATGATGGAAACACTATGTGTTGGATACCTCCAAACTTTATTCATTCATCCATCTATTAATTCAACAACTTTGCATCTTATATTCTGCTATGCTAAGCTAAGGAATTACTCAAGGGTAACTTTAGGACTTGATTATTAGGCTTGCTAGATTAGAAATCTGGACTACTCAATCCCAGTGTTCTACCTGGTTATATCAAAAAGTCTTAAGACCAGACAAGCGTTTTTCACATATGCATGGAAAATCTTTCCTGTCAGTGACCACAGTTCGATCTTTATACTTTCCTTAATCATCAATGATTGTGGAAATCAATGACCACAATGCTGTGCTGTGCTGCTTCATTTCATCCCTGTGTGTAACTCTCCAGGCAGTGACTGAAAAATGTTTCTAAGGGGTCATATTTTGTACTGTGCATTCATTTTGCTGGACATTTTCCAAAGGGCATTTCCCTATAACACTGTTTGGTGAACTGCAATTCATTGAAAGGAAACTAGAAAATAATAGTGAATATTTTCTACAGATCTCTACTTGCTGTTAAGAATGCTTTTTGCTCCTATTTTGTCTATTAGTCTAGGTGCTAGATTCTGGACATTTTTAGGTCAAGTCTGTTATTGGAATGAGAGCTTATATTAAATGCTAACTATGAGGCAGACACTATTATTTTTACAATTGTTTTTTTTCTTAATCCATTCTCATGAAGTTCCTATGAAATAGTTACATTTGTAGTCATTTTCCAAAAAAATGACACTGAGGTATGCAGATTAATTGGCCCAAATTCACATATTATATAGTTAAATAGCCATGTTTCCAATCTTGCTGAATCCTAAATTCATGCTTTCAATCTCTTCTCTGTCCTGCTATATCTTAGTCTCACTACGAAGTCTTCCTGATAGGAAATTGTTAAGGTGACATATTTTTTCAGATAACACATCCATAAGCATCATTCCTAGAAAATAGTAACTCTAGAAAAAAAATGTTAAAATAATATAAAATACTGCAAATATTTTGTTAGAGCACCAATATGCATATTTTTGGAAAGTTTTAGGTAAGATTAACTTTATGAGACTCTTACCTTGTTATAATGTTGAAATACAGACATACGCTGAGGAGTAATGTACAATTTTTTATTAATGATTAGAAAAACTGACTAAAAATAAATAATAAAAATCATAAAATAACTAATAGTCACTGTGCTTACTAGGTGCTATGCATGGACCAATGTCACTGTTATCTCTGAAAAGTGCAGAGAGCCATTCACTCGGGGCTGTGTGTTTAAGTGACTTTAGCAGGAATTACACCCTGTCCTGTCTAGCTTCACAGCACATGAACTCAGCATTCTATCACACTTCCTTGAGAAGTTTCCACAGTTGTGGAAATCTTACAGATGGACAAGGTCCGAAGGAATAGAAGAGTTATAGGGTTGATAGCCTATGTATTTTATTCCATGAGTAATAGCCAAAACATCACTTCAAAAATAATTTGAATATACACTTTTCATATTGGAATTTCTCAACAGAATTCATCACCTAGCTGGAGCCCCAAATCACTACTTGTAGATGGAGAAAAAAAAAAAAATATGCAGCTAAAGAGTGACTTCCTGACTCAGCGGAGAATAAATACCTGCTTGACAGATCCTTAACTTCTTTACAGCAGTGGAACATGACACTGGATAGCCAAGGAAGCTTAAAGAGAGTGAGAAAAACACCAACCTGATTTAGCATCACCATTTGTACTCCCTGTAAAGATTTTAGGGCCTTAGCCACACTTCAGAAGGTCCAAGGGTCCTCATCATCTATGACTTGAAGTTTAATGCTGTTGCCAAGAAACAATCTGCATCAGTAACCATTACCTACAAAACTCTGATGGAAAGTGTGTAGTAAGGGACATTCATCCATTCAGCAGGACCATAATTCTGTGAAAGGTACTTAGCATTGGCAGGTGAGCCATAATATATCTGACCTTCAATTGTGAATTGAACAGCAGGTAGAGAAACCTCTGGACAATACATCTCCTGCGATTTCCCATAAAATAAAGCACATATAGACAATACATCTCCTGCGATTTCCCATAAAATAAAGCACAGTTCCCTGGGCATTCACAGATGAGTAAAACAGTGTGCTGTTTAGATCATCCCTGAACCTCTGTGTTGGACTGAAATGAAAAGCTTTGGTAACTTCCAACCCAAAAAAGATTTGCTCCTTGGGCATCCTGACATGTCGGTGTCTGTATTAATACCACAGCTGCAAATGGATGTCTGAAACAACTGATTGCATTAAAAAGTAGAAGACAGCATTCAACAGAAACAGCTTCTCCCGAGCCCCAGATGAAATGGTCCCAGTTTAATGATCCAAAGTGAAAGACTGATTTGTTTCTTACCATATCAAAGGCAAAGAGATATTTTACACTTGTAGCTCTGTGCTCTTGCTCATCACGGCTATGCATCTCAGTGCCAGAGTTCATAATTTCAAAAGACAGACTTCATTTCTTTATCAAAATTGTGTTGGCCATATGCTATGTGCAGGTGCTGATGATACAAAGACAAATAAGACTACTCATATTCTGCCGTTTAAAGGTTCACAAGCAGGAAAATGAGTACTTACATTTGAGAGTTTTGCCCTTGATTTTCAGTCTGTACAGTGTATTGGGAATCCTAAAAAAGAGTAGTCAGTTTTTCCTGGGTGCGGGGCAGGAAAAACATCCCCAGACCTCCACTGTGAAGTGTAAAATGTGGATAGGGTTTTCAAGTAGAAAAGTGAGTTATGAAAATCATTCCAGTTGAGCAAGCTGCATGAACAAGGGCAGACACACACCACATTAAAAACTCTGTCAATGGTTATTATGACTGCAGATAGCCTCTGACCTAGGGGCATGGAAATAGTGTAGCAAATAAGTAATAGTCTGGGGTCAGATCCTGGAGGGGTTAGACCAATGGAAGAAAATTCTAGTCATAGGGGAGCTAAATGAAATTATAGGTACCTGGTCGCATTCTTGGAGATCGTGATTTATTAACACCATCTCTCCCACCTTCAACTGATACTGATGCAGCCAGTCTTTGAAGAGTTTTAACAAGAGAGAACCCTGCACTGATTTATACTTTAGAAAGACCATTTCAGAGGAAGAATGGAATATACATTTGAAGGGTTAAGGACTGAAATCAAGGAGACCAATCATGATATCACTATACTTTCGAGGAGAAACTGATACTCATAGAAGTCAAGTGACTTTCAAAATCCACATAACTGATAGCAGAGGCACACTTTGAAATCAGATCACTATGATTAAAAAAATCATATACTATCATGTAGTAGACTTTTTTCTATGTTCTTCCTTATCCTGCTGCTGCAGGGATGCTGTCTAAAATAGCTGTCTTACTGCAAGAGGCTAGAGGCAAACAATATCTACTCTGGCAGTTGAAGCTCCTAAGCTAATAAGCAAAGGGGACACAGGTCAGACAGGCACTGGTTAGAACTAGGCACTTTTGCTGATTAGATTTCAATTTCATGACCCTCCTGTTATTCCAGTGTAGCATAATTGAAACTCATTTAATTGACATCACATTTCAGAGGATAATTAGGAAATGGTGCATACTTTAAGTACATTGTCCTTTCCTGGCTACACTATGATTAAAAGA
This sequence comes from Sciurus vulgaris, assembly GCF_902686455.1. Classification (NCBI taxonomy): domain Eukaryota; kingdom Metazoa; phylum Chordata; class Mammalia; order Rodentia; family Sciuridae; genus Sciurus; species Sciurus vulgaris. Next base: position 48,885,402 of record NC_136461.1, read on the forward strand.
TGAATCAAACAATGACTGCCACTAGAAATTATTAACAATTTAGCTTTTTACCACACTAGGTTCTCAGTGTGCACGATCTCACGTAACTATCACAATAACCTCATGCCCTATGCCACGTTAACTCTTATTATTTTTTTACTTAATGTAATTCCAGAAAAGTTTAGCAACTTGCTTCATATCATAAAGCAATACTTAGAAGCACATTTTTATCTATTTGATTTTAAAACTTCTTTCCTCTCTATTTTTTCATAATCATTTTATTTTTCAATAGTCTTAATTGTAGCTAGTGCCTAACTAGTCTGGCACCCTCCTTCCATGAAAACTGTCATGGGCACAGTGATGCCCATAGAACAAAACTTATCTATTTCCTTCCCTATATTCTGATTTAAAAAAAACCACTTTTAAGAACAGTGAATAAATAAGAAATACGTTTCAAGCTGTTTTCTCTAGTGAACAGAATCTGGGACAGAGAATGGCTACAGGATGGTCATTAGGGGTACTTGGAATTGACACTTATGTGAAACCACAAGAAATGCCAATAAGCAGAGGGAGAGGTTAAGTTTAAAGAAGTCACAGAAAGTCTTTAACCAAACCCATAAGGGACTCTGACACAGGGATGGCCCTTCTGTGTTATTCCATGTTGGGATGACATACCCTTCTTTATCAACGAGCCATCAGATTTGGCTGGCCCTGGGTAAGGGAATGCTCTCTTCATCAGAAGGAAAAGGTGGGCCAGCCTCTGGGGGAAATCCTTCTGTCCTGAGGAGCCCTGCTGGAGGCTCAGCACACTACCCTCTACATGCCTAAATGTGATCTTGGTGTCATGACCCTCTTCCCTCTTTTCTCTCTCTTCTCCGCTGTAGTGGGAACTCCTTCAGCTTAGAAAGTGACTTTCACTTCCTTCACATGGAGAAAGACCATCCAGTGGTGTCTCACTGGCCACATCCTGATGGATAACTCAATGTGAGTTGCTGAAGGAAAAGGAGAAGCTATGCCACTTTCCTATTTAGCACATGGACATAAACCTGAAAAATATGATATTTCTAGTCTCACCATAAGTGGCTAAATCACCTTCCATTTATCCACATATCTATTTATTGAACAAATGACTGATTCTACTAGGCACTCACTCTCACATATAAATACAAATATAAGGAGCAATAAAAGAGTGAGGATATAGTCCTTTGGCTGACTGATACTGGGTGTGAGAAGGAGTAAGTCTTAGTGGATCACTCTTTGGGTATTACAGGAGGCATTCATTACTGAACTCTTTGGATTGATGAGTATGAGATTTTCTAAGAGAAACTAGACTCAATGTAATCCTCTCACTTTAAGTGATTAGAGAGAAGCTACATCCCTCTACAGTTATGGGGGTATGTGGATTGTGGTGGGGATGGAATGATGATACCCAGGAAGTTTAAATTGTATACCTTCTGGAAGAACCACTGTGATCAGGAATAAGATGACCATCATCAAGAGTCAATACTAAAGGTTGTTTTTAAGAGTGGCAGACTGTTGGATCAGCAAGTAAGATGCAAACGTGACTAGAAATTGGGATTAAAGAATTTCTGTCTCTTGGATGATGACTCAGTGATTCTAAGTGCCTATTTGCACTTCAATATTATTTGTAGCTTTTGTTTTTGTTATACATTGAGATGGATTTATATTCATGTATTTTCTTTTTTCTGTCAATAATAATAGAGAAGAAAGGACAGTAGAACCACTAGCAATACATAACAGATCTATCTTTAAGGGAATATGTGGAAAGAGAAAAAGGATAGGCTCTTCTTCAACTAATTATGTAAAGATATTCATTAGAAGAGTTTACCTGCATCACCAGTTTAAAGAGTAAGACCAATTTGCCTTGGATAATCCAATGGTTCTTTTTTTTTTAAATTTTATTTGTTACACAACAATAAATAACTAATACATCTGTAGAATACAAGAGGCAAGCGAGAGGGATTGCAAATGGGCATAAACTAACTTTTGGAGAGAATGGACATGTTCATGACCTTAATTGATATGATGGCTTCATGGTTGTACTCAAGTCAAACTTAGTAATTCATGTACTTTAAATATGTGCATTTTATTGTTTAGTGATTATATCTCAATAAAGCTGTTATATAAAAGATCACTATAAGATCAAGAAGAAGATTAAGAATACATTAGTGAACTCGAAACATTGAGGACATTGGTCAAGGATGATCTACAATCTGGATTTGCCCAGGACTGAGGTGGTTCCTTGAATACGAGACTTTTAGTTTTATTTATTTATTTATTTTTATTGTAAACAAATGGGATACATGTTGTTTTTCTGTTTGTACATGGCGTAAAGGCATACCATTTGTGTAATCATAAATTTACATAGGGTAATGTTGTTTGATTTGTTCTGTTATTTTTTCCCTTCCCCTCACCCCTCCCACCCCTCTTTTCCCTCTATACGGTCCTTCCTTCCTCCATTCTGCCTCCCTCCCTAACCCTAACTCTAACCCTAACACTAACCCCTCGTACCCCCCATTATGTGTCATCATCCACTTATTAGCAATATCATTCGTCCTTTGGTTTTTTGAGATTGGCTTATCTCACTTAGCATGATATTCTCCAATTTCATCCATTTGCCTGCAAATGCCATAATTTTATCATTCCTTATGGCTGAGTAATATTCCATTGTGTATATATATATATATATATATATATATATATATATATACCACAGTTCCAATGGTTCTTACTATCAGAATTACAGCTTTCCTGAAGTCCTAGAAGTCTAACAGATTGCCCTCTTTCTGTGACCTGAATTTAACTCCTTCATTCAAGAAATATTTACTGGATTCCTACTATGACCATTTTCTGAAGATGATGTAGTGAACACACCAGAGAACTTGATACTGAGGAATTTCATTCTAGTAACTTCTTGGCCCAGGAAGAGTATCAAGAGAGCAACTGTCATACCTCATTGTGAGTATGGGGAATATACAATTGCCATCTTTACTTCAGGTCACAGGCTCTGAAGAGAGAGAATTGAAGTTGCTTGACTTTCCATTCATAGTATTTAACAGAGCTATGCACACTGAATATAGGTGAATAAATACTTGTTGAACAAATGAACAGCCAGAGGGATTCATGCATATTCTTCTGAGGATGACTTCTTTCCACCAAACAGTATACCGCTTTTAATGAGATCTGCCTACAGGAGACTTTTTTCGTGTTTTACAGAGCTTCCTAGAGAGAAATTACCCCAAGCCATTTAAATAAAGGGACTTCTGTCTCCTGGAGCCCCTTGTTATAAACCACTTCCATATCTCATTGACCCAGTTCTCAATGATGGACACAGAAAATTCTGAGATAAAAGGCACACATTTGAAGTCACTCAGCTCCCTTCAAATTGGACATGCTTTTTTCTTCCATTAATCCACCTCTATTGATCATCTGCTATGTGTCACTCATGGTGCTGGGCACTGAACAATTGGTGAGGACCTCATGAATTATTAGAAGATAAATATAAAAGCTAATGCTTATTGAGTGCTCAGCCTGTGTGTGCCATTAAGTTCCTAAGGAGCCCTGTCAGAGGGGGCCTCTTTACTAGTGAGGAGCCTCAGGTAAATTATATAATTTGCACAAGATCATACACAATTGCTCATAAGGCATATCAAACACGAAAATGCATGCTCTTAACCAGTATCATACAGCATCCCACTAGTAGTTCCACAGTTACTTCTGGATACCCACTTTAAAGGGACAGTACAGTCAAGTTGTCAAGAGCTCGACCACTGGGTTCAAACCTTAACTCGTTTAATAGCATATTTAATTTGTGACTTTTTTTAACCTATCAACATGGATAATAAGAGTACCTCCCTCAGAGGATAATTGAGAATGCTATGAATTGAGATGCTCAAGACTTATAGATGCTCATAAATATGTGCCACATAAAATCTAGTTCTAGCCATTAGGGCAGTGCTTTGTCATTCCTTTGACACTGGCTTTGTTGATGACCTGCGTGTAGGGATAAGAGCCAGAAAGAGGATGGTTTCTCTCCCACATATTTAGGGGATGGAATTGCTAATGTTCATCTGGAAGTAGCATCAGACTCAGGCTGTACTCCTGCTTAGAAGCAGTCAGGGAAAAGATGAAATTGAAAATTCCCCAGAACCTCCGCCCCTCGTTTATGCCTTAAATCTGGCTTTCCCATTCGGGAACCATGTAAAAACAAACCTTCCTGCTAAGACCTCTCCTCTGGTTTTCTCTCTCGGTATCATGGACACAAAGAGCTAAAAGCACACCAGGGGCAGACACTTACTTTCAAGGGAAAGGTCAAAGTTTATTAAGTATGTCACCAACTCAAGTGCTTTTACAGAAAATGGGGGAACATTCAATTCGCACTGGAGCTTTAAATTCCCAGAAACATAATTTCATTTAGAAGAATTCTAATTTAACTTATTTATAGAGTATTGCTCAAGAAAAGTTTTCAAAATTTCTGGGTCTGGTTCTTTGCATGACACAATTTTCATTCCTCTGTAGGACTTAAGAGAAATGAAGCAGGTCCCAGGAAAATAAATGAACAGATTTCTTTAAGCAATATGAACAATAGAGACTTAAAGTACAGGGAGAAATAGCAGAATTTTTAGAAACTGTGGACCATAGAAATTAAGCCAGCTTTCATGATGAATGCCCTGGCAGAAGAAAAGCATGTATGAGCTCATGCATGCCCATGTGTGCACATGTTTACTTGGGTGCATGCGTATGTATTCCTGTGTGTGCATGTATACCTGTGCAATTGTACACACATATATGTAGACATCCATACTGGAGTTAAACTTGGTCAGAGAGTTCTCCATCTGGACAAGAGAAAGGAGACAAATCTTAGTAGTGCTTGTAAGTTATGAGGTTGTCAGAGACCCTGGGTTAGTGGATTAAATTAATTCCTCTGGACAGTAATCATACTTGCTACCTTTTATTGGGCATTTACTAGACTATCCTCATTATATGTAAATGACTTAAAAATCTTCTCTGAAATTCCATGAGAAAGCCATTCTTTTTCCTTTTAGCGATGAGGAAATGAATCTCAAAGGTCAAAGACGGGATTGGAACTTGACTTTCAAGGGCTTCAAAGCCTTACCCTTCCTACAACATCCCACTGCTGGGGGGAGTCTCTGTTTCCTTAACAACTACATCATTTGTATTCTTGAAAATCCCTTTAGCATTGGTCTTTCACAGGTTTCTGTAGTTGGAGGGAAAAACATTTGTTAAAAATTAGATGACATTACATCAGATAAGCAGCAACAAAAGACTTAACGGTTGACACAATAATCAAACATGTTTGGAAAAGTCAGTAGGTTTTCATGAAAGCTGTTAGAATAAACCGAGGGTCTACAGTTTGCCTTGACCACTACCCTCGAATTACCCAGTATGGTATTTCTATCTGTTTCTTAAAAATGTGTCTTAACTACTCCCTCTCTTCTAACCAAGGTACTCAATAATGTTGTTGAATGAATGTTGAAGATAGAAAAATAATCAAGAGTCATGAAATACTCTTATGAATTTTGCAGTTTTATTTCATTGATCTTTCTGGAAAAAATGCTCTCATAAATATAAATGACATTGAATTCAAATGAATTAGATTTGTTATTCCATAAAGAAATAGAACCATGAACTCTAGGGTACTATAATTTGTGTTTTCTTAATGAGAACCCAATAATAGAGACTTGGTGCATATTGTATTTATTAGTAAGGGTTGAGCTAGTTGATATATTCAGTACATCACAAATTTCAATGGCTTTACCTAATACAAGTTATTCCTTACTCATCGAAGAGTCCCATGCTTTTGTTCCTTTTGGGCATGGAGTTTGCCTTTATGTAGAAACTCAGGAGCTCAGTTATTACATCCTTTTGGCTCTGATACTCCTAAGGAACATGGAGTTAGATAAAGGGAGAAGGAAAAAAGATACACCTGCATCTTTCAAATACAGTTCTAGAGTAATACATATCCTTTCCATTCACATTTCACTAGAGAGTTGAGAGCAACCTTATTACCCGTTCATATGGGAAGTTAAAAAATCATGTCCCTGGTGGGTCAGCCACATCTCAACAGTTCCACACTATTGAGTGCTACTTTCTGTTAGATTCTGCCATTCATACATTCCCTAGATGTGCCTTGGTTCCCAAGGGGAATGTCATTTATCATCTAATACAGGCAGTGTATGAGATTCTTTTCATATTATCTGAATTGATCTTTGTAAAAGCTCTGTGAAGTATTATCCTGACTATCAGAAAAAGAAATTGAGCCTCAAAGAAGGAATGTGACTACCCCAAAAGATGTATATGGTTGGTGACAGAACATGGAATTAAATCTGTGACAATTGAATTTCAAAGTCCATATCTACTGAATCAAAGAAAGATTCACATTACCAAAGATTTCCATGTTTCTTCAAAAGAATGTGAGAAGTAGCTGAATTGACACTTAATATTGTTGAATTGGACTAAACTTTAAACTGAATTGGATAGCTTCCCCCTCTGATTAGTAGCTGAGAGGCTAAGGAGGATGTTTAAACTACTTTAGACAAAATAACTGTATCTGCACATCTGAGTTAAATGAATTAGTCTTCTGCTCTGCAATTCAATTAAAGGAAGTTTAGAATAACAAAAATGCAGAAGAATAGGAATGCAACTAGGTTTTAGAACAATTAAAATGAAGAATTCAAGTGTTTCTGAATCTCAAATATATGTAAATGTAAATATATATGTGTGTATGTATGTGTTAAATATAGATATATAGACATCTAGGTGTGTCTGGATTTGTGTGCATATATATAAATACATACATATAAAAATATATAGAGAGATATCCTATGCATATTTGTGTGTATGATATCCATATCAGTTTTGTAACACCACCACTAACAAATTCTATATCATTAGATAAGTCACAATGATTAATATGGTATCAAATTTTATTTCTGTAAATTTAATACTAATATCTATAAAATTTGGCCATCAAAAGTAAAAAGGATATTTATATGTATAAATATATATAACATGCTGCTTTTATGACTTCTTTGTGTCAATTTTGGTCACTTCTACTAAAGAATGGCTTCCTCATGTTAGATGAAACAGACAAAAAAGCAGATTAGTGATTACCTAGGGGCTGAGGGAAAGGGAGAGAGAAGCCACTGCTAATGGGTACAGGGTTTTATTTAGGGAGATTAAAATGTTCTTAAATTGTTGGGAATAGTTGTAACTCCAAATGTAATAAAAACCACTGAATTGTGCTCTTTAAAATGGTGAAACTTAGAGTATATGAATTATATCTAAGAAAGCTTTTATTTCAAAGAAATTGATGACTTCCTCCCCAGGAAGAGGTAAATGGCCCTGGCAAAGGCAAAGTGTCATATATTGTGACTATCACCACCAGAGAGAGAATCTTCTCCAGATCCAGTTCAAACAAGCAGAACAAAATGCACCTAAAGGGAGAAAAATCTGTACCTTGCTCAATCATCTTTGAGCAAGGGGTTATGACCACAATACACAGACAAGGAAATGGAATTGCACTTCTGTGAATGGAATCATTCTGAGAAAATGTGGAAGTCACTGAAAAGCAATCTACAACTGAAGAGGTATCAAACATACCAGACTTTGAAGCAAGTGTGTGTGTTATGTGTGTGTGTGTTTACATACACCCAATGTCTTAAACCAAAGCCCCATACACTTGTTAGGGAATTCATATCAATTTTGTAGCTTATTACTAACATTCTGTGTCATTAGATAAGTCACATTCATTATATGGTATCCAATTTTATTTCTGAAATATAATAATAATAATAATATCTATATAATCTGATCACCAAAAGTAGAAATGATATGTGTGCAAAGCATTTATCATGAGCTTATGCATGTAGCCTATGCAACTATTAGGTGTTTCATGTTAATGAAGAAATGGGGTAATCAGTTGGTCCAGTGTAGAGAAAGTAATGGCACAGCAATTGGTGTAACTAATTCCGAAATAGTGATCCCATGTGGACACTCAGCAAAGAAGAGGAAAAAAATGATTATAGGAGTTGACTTTTTCATCTGTGCTCCTGACTAGTAGATTAAGAAAAAAGTATAGTCAATTCTATTTCCAACATCTAGAGGACACTGTTAGAATATCACAAATAGTAGCACAGCAGTAAAATGTCATGATGTCACATTTTACAAAACATTTTTATATCCGTTCTCTATTTTGCTAATCCCTTCTTCATCTTAAGAAAATCCTATCCATGCTTTGAAACCTAAATTATGCGTGTTTCTCTCTCTGAGGACTTTGTTGACCTTGCCAGTACCCCAAGCAGAATTAGCCACCCCTCCCCTGTATTTATCCATACTTCTTGCATTGTATTTAGCTAATCAATAGATTTTATAACCATCCCCACTAGACTGAACCTTCTACAATAAAGTCAAGAATCTATCACTACATCTAGCAAATGGTAGATGCTCAAGAATTATTTATTGAATATAAAAATAAAAAATACACAAGAATAGCATCTGGCACCCAGTGATAGTGCAAAACTATTGGTTAAATTCAAATTCGCTTATCACAGAACACATTTAAATGATGTAGGATAATACATTATTCACTTTTTTAACAGGAAAAAAAAGATTAAATGATTTGTCCAAAGAAATTTGTGAAAATCATAAGCTTGAATCAAACAAGGAAATTTTCCTTCTGATTTCTAATTCAGTTTCTAATTTCCATTTCACATATTGCCTCAAAAGTTTAAAAAGGACAAAATCAACAACAAAATGAAAATGTAATCAGATTAATGGTTGATGAATGTGATTTTTTTCCTGTGACACTTATCATAAATGAAGCCAACAATCTTGCTTTTAAAATGAACACTGCTTTCCTAGCCTTTACTTCTTGTGACTTCTCCACTTTACAGGCTCTTGGAACATATTGGGTAAAGTTGGGTATTTCTTGTACAAAACTTCAGGGCTTTGAGGGAGAAAATCTGCCTCATATTCCCGTGGGCCCTTAGATGGATGCTGAGATTTGCCAAAGGTTCTAATTGGGATAGGACCAGACATAGAAACCATATCGCCATTCTCCCTGGGCAGTGCCCTCCCTCCAAGTTATACACAACAGTAATATCAACCAACCGACAGATGCACACATGTAAGTAAATGACAGTAGTTTTTTTCTATAAGAACTAAAGAGGAAATAGGGCAAAATGTAAATATTGTTTCAAATGCAGCAAATGCAGATTTCACTTTTGTGTATATGATTAGTAGAAATGCCTGTAAGTTATATTGACCTTGCAAATTTTATTTCAAGTCAAAGACTTCAAGTCTTGATCAAGTTCACAGATACTCCTCAGCTTGGAGATCTAATCAAAAGTTAAGATTCCATTCATTGACCCCAAACTTTAATACTGCAAAGGATGTTTTTCTGCTCTTAGCTTCATTTTCCATCATAAAGTTGACATTTTAACATGAATTTTTTATTAATATGCTCCGAAATATAGAGAAGAGCATTTTCCTCTGAGTTGCTCATAACTACAGTGTCTCATTTATCATTTCCATCCCCTTATGACCATGAGAAACTGAAAAATCTTAAAAATACATCCCCATTTTGCTGATGACTCACCAGAGGAAAGGAAATGAAAACCTTCACAGATATCACTATGCAGCAAGCATTTCAACTTAACTATATCATTTAATCTGCATTGCACCATAAAATGAATATAATTATCTTTATTTTACTGATCAGAAACTGAAGCTCATAGAACTTAAATGATTTCTACAACCTCATGCATCAAAAAAAAAAAATATATATATATATAGATACACAGCTAGGGTTGACTCCAGTTATTTTCCAGTTGTAATTTTCCAGTATTTTCCTAGCAGTGAAATTTATGAAAAGCAATACTTAATCAAATTCTTTTCCCAATGGCATTCATTCATTCCTTCAATAAATACTAATGGAGGGCCTTACTACACATGCCAGCAACATGGGAAAACACAGTTTAAAAAATGAAACATCAACATGAAGTAAAAGGGAAGCTTCCAATATGCATGCATTTCCAGATACTGTTGGAAATGCTAGGGAAAAACTGCACTTTAGCCCATCCCCTCTTAAAAAGGCCTGCCACAATAGTAATTCTGTTAGACCTCATGTTATCATTGCTGACAAGACAAATTAGATAATAAAGCACAAATGATCCATGTTTTAAGATGTTTTAGATGTTTGATGGAGTTTTAAAAGAAAAAAATATGTTCCAAACTTTATTAGTGACACTAACTTGGCAAATTATTGCCAAATGTCTACTTAGAATGCATTCATGCGTTCTTTCCCTCATCCTGTCAACTAATCTTTGGCCACTGAAATGTAAATAATAATAGTAACTTCTGACTTTTTCTGAAGTTTTCTGTGTGCCAGGTCTTATTCTAAATGCTTAAAGATATTAACTTATGGAATCCTCAAAACAAATCTCTGAAATAAGTAGTATTTTTATCTCCCTTTTAAAAATGACATAGGTCTAAGTAACTTATCAAAGATCACACATTGGCAGAAATGGATGCATTTGGGCCCTAGGATACAGCTTTAACCACTAGATAACTCCATCTTTTGTAAGTTTATTAATATGTACTCCACATCAGGAACTGTGCTAAATTAAAGAGAAAAGATATGAAGAAGACAAACATGGTCCCTGTCTGAAGGGAGCAACTGTCCAGCAAAGAAAACAAAAGAATGTATGAGCAGTTGCATGCAATATAATAAATGTGAGACCAAAGGAAATTCAAGGCAAGCACAGGTAGGTACCTCTGCTGGGGAATGCCTTCTCATCAGAGGAGAGGACAGGAGGGTGTTGTATAAGTCATGTGATCATTTTCCACACCCTGTGACATGTAAATGCAGGTAGATAGTGAATTAATTACTTAGACCCACACCTGGGGCCAGGTTGTACACAGATGATTTTAGCTGTGAACAAAGGAGAGATACTGATGTTAAATGAGAGGGCAGGTCTTGGCTTCAGCACTATCTGTGGAAGCCTTGGGCTGTGAGGTGGTAATGGAAGGTGAGGGGTGGGCCTTATGAAGGAGAGAACTCTGTAGCTATAGAACCCGGAGAGTGAAGTTGAAGCCCAAGAGCCAGGTGAGAGATGGTCATGTGTCAGCAAGCAGAGTGAACCAGCAGGAATGGGCGCTTTATCATTACACATGTCAATGCTGACACGTATGCTTCCTCAAATGGGGTTTCTTTGAAGAAAACATTCCAACTGAACAAAAATATTTTACAGAGGTGTATGTTATGCGTTCAAGAGTTCCTTTCTCTCATATTTTGCCTCAAACTGAAGCTACCATCATTTTCCCAAGTTTATTGATATTTCTTAATAAAATAGATTTAATCCCACAGTCATGGAATGGAATAGTGAAAGACAGCATGTGGCCTGTTTCCTCTACCTTATAAATGATGAAGAAAGAAACAACGACAAAAAAAATAATCTACACAAAACCAGAAACCCCAAGTATAGTGTGTGAAGGGAATAAAAGTGTGGTATGCTCCACCAAATTCATATGTAAAGCCCTAAACTCCAGTACCTCAGAATGTGACTGTATATAGAGATAGGACCTTTCCAGAGCTAATCAGTTGAAATGAGTTCCTTAGGGTGGGCCATAATCCAACTTTACAGGTGTTCTCATAAGAAGAGGAAATCTGACACAAGAAGAAACATCAGAGATATGTGTGCACAGAGGAATGGCGGGTATTTTGTTATGGCAACTCAGCAAACTAACAAACACACACATAGTTTATATTAATATGCCTATTTATTCTCTCTCTCTTTCTCTCTCTCTCTCTCTCTCTCACTCTCTGTCTCTCTCCCCACCCCCACTCCCTCAATGCCCCTGCCTCCCTCCTATATTTCCTCCCCAGTTTAAAAACATTTTCAGGCTTATTGCTACATTTGAGTTTCATAACACCTTTACAAAGACAGAGCAATGATTAACTTCACCACATAAAGAAAATGAAGTTCTGAGATCAGAAATTATTCCAGGACAGTACTGAAAATATCAGGGCTAGAATTTGAATCTAGGTTTTCTAATTTCAAACCCCTAGGCTTCTAAGTGTACCGAACTTTCTCTTAATTCCACAAGTATTTGTGAAATGAATGGCATAAATAAACAAAAGAGTAAAGTGAACCAAAAAAATCAATAAATAAAGTGCAGCATCAATTCTAGAAAAGTCAGTAAAACAATTCCTAAAACCCTAACTTTTTAATCACAAGTATTGACAGACTTGTTTTTGCCAGGGGTCTTCTGGGCCTCACTTTTTATCTTTTAAAGCATGTATAAAGAATATTTTCTGAATTTTAGCAAGACCTAGTAATATATTCTCACTCCTTCTCACTTGATGTGTTTGTTTGGGTCGTCATACTAGGAGACTGCTCGGAAATACTGTGGATCCTTTACAATCGTTCTTGGTAGAGTCCCTATCTGAGGGTATTGTCAGTGTCTCTTTGATAATTTCAAAGATCAGTTTCTTTATGAGGCATGCTGTCCTTGCCTCTTTGGGAAGGAAGGTAATGGTGTATGCGTGCCAAGCACTGTTCTTCCCATCACAGATGTCAACAGCTACAGGCTGGGTCACTTCACATGGCTCCATCTCTAATGCCTCTAACTGTGAACATGAAGCTTGCCTCCTGTACATAAATCCATGATGAAAAAGACCATATGCTGTTATATATCAACATAAATTTCCCAAACAAATGTTCATATCTTTGCAGACACAAGGCTTCTGTTCCTCCATCCACAGTAGGCAAATAATATTTTTATGCAGGCATACGGTAATAAGACCTAGTTACCTTCGGATTCTTACACTTGTAGTTCACTGCCAACTGTTTCCTGCTCCATCACCAACAGGTGCTTTAGCATAAAGCATGTGCATGAGGAGATGTGCACCTAAAATGCAAGGAGCTGGTGACCCTGAAAATTGACTCGTTAGTTAGAAGAAATAACAGCTTCTCATAAATATCCTAGCCCTTTAATATGTGCTGGAAGGTCATGACGGAAGACCCCTGTGCGTGGCAAATTGTGTAAGGTGGGTGGCCAAAGCTTCAAATACAGTTCATTTCTCAGATTTGTCTCAAGTGAGACCTAACTAATGCCCACTGAGGTCAATTTAGACAGACACAAAACATAATGTCAATACCATAGCTTTTGTGGTTCTCGGATTATTCCATGAATTCTAGAGAAAGGTACAAAGGTGACAGAGATATTTGGCTTTGAAAATCATGGAATCTGGTCACGAATCAGCCAAATAAGCCCGACTAAGTCCCTCACCCTCCTCCATTGTCAGTTTTCTCTTCTCTAGAACTTGTGTTGCAAGTCCTAAACAATGTCCAGTTTATGGTAACATCTCACCTCAGAAAGCACTTCTTCTCTTAGAACTAATGGTTCCTTCTAATCATCCTAAGTAGGTGCTATCTGATGAGGGTTTGAGGATCAAGGCCTTTCACTCCTTGAGGAGTTGCTTCTTTTCTCAGTATGAAGTTTTTCTGTATCCATGGAAATGTTTTGGAAAGATTATTTCTGGGGTTTTAAGAGCAGAATGGAGTTTCAAGTCTTTTAAGTTGTATAACCTTTTGGAAATGCACTATGCTTTAATAAGCAAAATGTCTGTCATTTTAGATAAAGTTTAATGGAGAAAATTATTTCTGAGTATGAGTGGCAGTGAAAATTATTTCTGAGTTTGAATAGGGGGACAGGTGACAAAGGTGCTTCCTAGTACTTCTAAGAAAGAAGCGATTTCTATTTCATGACTGGAGAAAAGAAAAAGAAAGTAAAACATTTTTTCCCATAATTCAAGAATTTCATTTTTCAATTCATTGATATTAACACTGAATTACCTGTCAACTTCTAGTAGGTTGCCTCCCTGAAGAATAAGTTCTTGAGCTTAGCAAGACAATAATGCTCCTGAGTAGTCCTCTCACTAAAAGCAAGGTGGTGGATAATTCAGATATTATATCCAGAAGTAGGAGACCATTACAGATTTCTATAGGGGGCATTTTCTCATGATAGTCTACGTGAACTTTTTTTTCCTCATCCTTGATCTCTACAGCCCACCTAGCAGCCCTCCAACTGAAAGGATCAGAGATGTGGTCAGTAGAATTTGTCAATTAAACTGACTAAAGACCATACAGGGCCTGGACTGGATGTTCATTCTTTGTTCCGAATCTCGTTTCAAATTTTGCAGAGGCACATTTTTCCATACAGCACATCACAGGTTACATAATGTGCCCAAATGAGAGTGGAAATATACTTAAACTAATACATTGCCTGCAATACAAAAAGTCCTCCAGTTTGGACACTATAAATCAATCACTAAATTCCCAGGGTGAAAGGAATTTCCAAATATTAAATTGGCATTTTAATTAAAATTCAAAAGAATTCAAGTCCAAATGTTACCTCTCGTAAGTTAATTTTCTGTTTAGCTCCAGTAAAAGGAGCACAATACACTTGAATAGAAACATTGTTTATTTAGTGACTGCAGTTTCCAAATTTCTGAAGTGCTATTATTCTAACCTCGAGTTTCTCACCTTTCAGAGTCTAAATCATTGCTGAGGTACAAAAGATTATTTAAGTGCCAGTATAACACCTAAGATGTTTAAAAATCCTATACGCAAATGCCCAGTCCCCAAACAGGTATGCTCAGCAAAATATCGCTGACAGAACTGGGTATGTAATACATGCTAGAACCACATTACCATCAACATTCAAGGACCATGGCCAAGATTTGGTTTTATTTTGAAAACAGGAAACTGCATGTGGTTCATGGATTGAAAGAAATTGAAAGAGAACTGAGGCAGAGACATATAAACATCTTATTCTGTAATACTAAAACAAAACAAAAACAAGTTTTAAGAGGTAGATCTATACTTACTGGGAAGTGATATCCTTGTTGGTATCAAAATGATTAATAAGATTTAGAATTGGAAATTTTGGTAAAATTGAATTTCAGATCATCTGAGAGTAGATTCTCTCAGCTGATTGATTTTCTGAACTCCAGTGTCCAGAAAAGTGTTACCACACATTAAGTTCCTCTAAAATAGTTCCTGCAAAAAGCCTTCATAAGAATGTATCTGCATATTAATCACTTTCTCATGCCCTTGTCCAGAATCCACAACATACATATTAACCAAGTTTGAGGAGAGTCAAATTCTTAAGTTTTTACTAGTGCATTATAGTTGTACATAATAGTGGGATTCATTTTGACATGATTACACATGTGTGGAATATAATTACCTCCACTTCAGTTCCAGATAACTCCTTCCTCCATCCCTCCCTTTATCTCCTAACCCCCTTTCTCCTCCTCTGCTTCATTTGTCTTTCCTCCATCTATTTGTGTTTATGAATTGGTACTTTTTAGGTATACATAGATGTGGAACTCACAGTGGCACATTCAACATGCACACAGTACAGATACTCCGATTTTTATGACTGAGACCCCTGAACGTGGTCACTGACTTACCGGTTTCACATGCCCCACATTATCCCTGCTCATTATATGCTGTGCTCACTACCAGGTCTTCCAACTTATCTTTGAGGGCACAAGGCATTTGAAAGTTGTTCACATATTCTATTTAACCATGATAGTTATGATCCTTTTACCAATGAGGAAGTTGACTCAGGAGAAAGTGACCGTCCAAGATGACACAACAGGTAAGAAAAAGTGTGAGAATTTGAACTCGGGGCTTGTATGATTAGAAAGCCCACTTGACTATTTTGTTCTCCTTGGAAGAACTGTAATCACTGAAGTTTGAAAGTAAAATTTTTGCTTTTCCTCAAATATAATTATGCATCTCAGTTCACACATTATACATGGTAAATGTAATCAATTTTAGTTACATAGTGCTTCACTTGTAAATAGTGTAAGTGCAACTCCTAGTCCTGTAGTTGAATAAATGACACTGAAAACAGTTGCTGCAATATACCTACATACTCCTTTGGATAACGGAGCAGAGGACACAGTAAATTATTTAGTCTGGCAATAGCACATGGAAAGATTTGGGGTAGGGTTAAACTGGTTAAAAACAGTGGTTGCACAAAATATCATTTGTTCATTTTCTACTCATCTAAACCTAGAAAATTTTACAAACATTGCAGTAAGCACACGGTGATGCACATACACGTTTACATATATTTGTGTATGTGTACCAGCATCTCACCCTTGGAGTGAGTCTGTTTTTAAAAGGAATGAGACAGATGCCTGTTAGGACATCCAGGTCACTTTAAAAACATTTCTTGCCCACATTACCAATCTGTGTACCATTTCCCAGCTTCTCTCTGCATTTTCAAATTCTCATGCAAGGGCATTGTATAGGATGTTAGGTAAAGCTCAATAGATGTGAAAATATTTAAAGGAAAACAGACTGCCTCTAACTGCTTACCAGCAAAATATAGTGTTTGACTTTTGACCCTTCATTGGGGGCACTCTGTGGGTCAGTCTACATATTGGCTGGCAAGTGCATTATTCCTGCCAAAACATCCAGTTGAGATTGGAACATTAATTTATTTGTGCAGACATGTGTCTATGCAGCTTTAACAAAACAGCCATATGCCACTTGAGTAACTAACATTACAAAGAATGCACAATTAATGCCAGAACCTATCCTGGAACTTTTGACAAGAACCATGGAGAATGATCGTTCAATTTGTTTTTCATTGTGGCATTTTCTTTGTGCTGATGATCTAGACCAATCTTACCCAACACAAGGTGCTCTGATTGTGTGAATTGTGTGATGGTTTCTGTTAGCCCTCCCTGTTCTCCTTCCCTCCAGTGGATTTGATTAGGAGTTTTAGAGCATAGACATAGTTCCTCTTACACTATACCTACCCTACCCTTCCCTACCCAAGACCTTGAGTACAGGTCTCTCTTAGGCAGTGCCAGGGAAGTAGGAGCCAGGTATTGCTGAAATCCCCTAGCCAAGTACATCTTTAATAGGTCTTAATGAAGTCATGGTGGTCCCATTTACTACTTATTATTTTTTAATACTATGTTCAGGTCATTAATCCAGTGAAATTTATTTTGAAATATGTGCTATGATCTCCTAGGCCTTCCTCTTATTAACATCCTAGCCTCATTGTTATTTCTCTAGAGTCAGATATTTTTCTTCCTTCAAACTTTTCATTAACAGTGTAGATTGATCAGGAATTCTCAACAGTTTCTGTGCATGATCAATTCTTAGTCTTTATTCCCCAATTTAAGGCAGCAGTTTCTTTCTGTCTGTTATAAGGTTTGTGATAATGATTTTATGAAATGAGAAGGGTCTTGGGGTGACAAGATGGAAGGAGAGGTCCCCAAGGTACCTGTGTTTTTAGGGCTCTCTGATTAGAATTCTGCCTGAGAATTTTGAAAAATTTATTCTCCTTAAATTCACCCAAAAGTGTAAATATGAAGTAACCTAATATAGTTTTAAATGTTAAGATATAATACAATTTTTTGTTTAAATTTCATTTATTTATTTTTATAAATGCAGATTTATAAGTACAAATTATATTTTCTTTATATTATTTTGTGACATTCATATAAATATTATATTACCATATGAATCAAGCAATCCATAAAATTGATTATTGTAGTCTAGAAAAACTGTTCAGAAAATATTATTCTTCAATCAAAGAAATATTGAAATACAGATTCCAGAGATGCTGTTACTGAAATCTCCTGTGCATCTCTCTCTTTTTTTTTTTAAGACAGATTTTCTTAATCAGTTAATTTTTTTCTGGATTTCCTATTATTCTTAGGCTCAATGAAACAGTCCGCTGATCCAAATACACACTCTATGTATCTCTTTGAACAAGAGTTTCCATTCCCATGAGCAATGGAGGGATGCAGGCACATTGCTCCTCTTTGGCTCTGCTTTTTCTAGGCTTCATATGATCTGGTGCTTTTCAGTTATATTACTACCCACTAGTGGTACAAGTGATTGTTTTAATTTCTTTGGTTACAGTTCACTGGGATTGCCCTGCAGACAAATGAAGCCATAGGAACCTGGTATGTAGAAGTTACACATTTGCTCACTTATTCAAAAAGTATTAGTTAAACATAAACTGCATCAGATACCCAAGGAAAGGAGGGTAGAACTGAGAAGGAGAGCCAGTTCTTGGGGGTTCAGAGGTGACACCATATTGATTATTACTTTAAAGCTACACAATCATCCAGAAAAACATTTTAAAATAAATTCCTGCATCAGGTGCTTCCCTCAGAGAGAAGTTGTGATCTGACTGCTTGTGCAGATACTTTTTGAACAGTGAAGCAGAATGCGTACAGAGACACATTAGTAGCTCTCATTGTTTCTTATTGTTTTATAATTGGAAGGCCCATATGTGCAGAAGTTGCTACAAGGTAGGGATTTCAAACAGAGAGAACTGAGCAATACAAGAGAGTGTAAACTGTTAGTTGATCCCTACAAAGCAGAAGATGAGAAATGGGAAAAAAAATCAATAAGGAAGAAAGAAATCTGTGTAAGTGGCAGCAGAGACATGTGAAAGTCTTGAAGGGTGACCAGCTGTTGCATCTCTGAGTTTGTCAAAAAAAGAATTGAGGGGGAGAATCAATTGACAGGAAGCTGTCGCTGAGGACTGGGAGAAGGATCAGAAAGTGACACCATCAGGGGAAGAATGGAGAGCAGTAAACTATACTGGGAAAGAGCCCCGGGCAGATGCGGATCTTGAAGCGGGTCCTCAGAGCTGCACAGACTGTCTGCATACAAAAAGTTGGAATTGGCAGCACAGAAGAGTGCTTGGCAGAGTCAAAGCGGCTTCTTTTTCTGGCTCTGCCACTCTCCCGTCTTACCATCTTCAGTTCCTGGCTTGAGGAAGAGGAGACGATCTTTCTGTGTTTGTTTCTTTCTCTTTGAAGACAAAGTAGAAATGGGCATGGCTCCATGACAGGAGCAGAGAGCTGTGAAGCCACAGTCAAGACCTAGGACCTGCCCAGGTCTTCTCAAAATGCTTGCTGTAGAGGGTCTCAAGAGTGGGAAAAAAATGGGTGGCCTTGGGAAGTACTCATACAATACTAACTGTAGAAGCTGGGTTAAATTTTGTTCAGGGTAGGGTTCAAGAGAACTCTGGTGACCAAGCTAAAAGAAAAGGAATAAAAAATATTTGCTATTTACTATTAAACTCATATGACAAAGAATTTTGAAAGTCTATGCAAAGATGCTTGTGGATAGGGTTGGACTTCCTTGGGAACATTCACTCAGAATATTTGCAAAGCAACTGACTGTCTAATGGGTGATAGTTCTACAAGTCCAGGTTAGCACTAAATCTCTGCAGCTCATATCAGTCACATCTTCTGCTTCTTGGTATCACTCACAGACTCTAGAAAAGTGGTTGGGCAAGGGGAGGCACCCAGCAAAGGAGAACTGGTCCAAACCCTTCATAAGCCAAGGAAATGTGCTCTGTCACCTGATATATTTGGCAAGCCCTACTGGGAACAACTGGAAAGGTACTTTAGATACATCATTTCATTCAACCTTTACAAATTTCATGAGAAAGAGAGAAAATTGTTCCCCATTTTTTATCAGAAAATTTGTTTCCACTTAATAGGCTTGGAAAGAGGGGCCTCACCCCCAAAAGATGCTGTGCCGGGAGTTGAATTTATTTTAATGAATTTTAAAGTCCATGATGTCCCACTGATCATGCTACCTACAATATTTACTGAACTTGAGTTTAGGATACCTGATTTGCAGTCACCTAATTCAATTCTTACATCTAAACTGAAGGAAATTAATCTTATTTCATTAGAAAGATGAAAAAGTTCACTATAAAAAGCTAATTGCTTGTAGAGGAAAAGACAATTATTTAAAAATAATGTATTTAATAATACTTTATAACATTCCAGGAATTTTTGTAAGCACTTTAGCATCCATGTATGCATGTACCCTCAGAACAATTTTGAAATAGACACAATTATTGTTTACACTTTTCAAATGGGAAAAGAAGGGCACAGAGAATATAAGTAGTATATTTAACATCAACTAGGTAGTGATGAGTAGAACTGAAAATTAAGCTTGAACAGTTGGACTTCAGTATCCAAAACCCAATTCCCTACAGCACATGCAATATGTGCCAAATATTTCCAAGTGAGGAATTAACCCTTGATGCTTAAGTTGGAAAAACAGAGCCTAATTGTTTACTCTTCCCTTACCTTCTTCCACATCTACATTTCTTTCCTCAAACCATCTCTGTACAGTATGTTTTGAAGAAATAAAGGAGAAATGAGAGAGGAAACATAAGTGTGGCCCATGAACTTGACTTCTCTGTTTCCGTTCCTCCCCAGAAGGTTGCTCTAAGACTATTATGACAGCTCTAATTCTGACCAGTGAAATGTAGCAGAAATTCGCTTGGTTTGCTTTTAGGAAAAGATTCTGCACCCTCCAGAAAAAGTCACTTTTTCCTTTTATATGTAGTTGTATCTGGATGTGATCCATGGGACTGCAGTCACCAACCTGAGAGTGGTAGAGTCGAGAGATGGAAAAACATCTGGATCATGATGACCTTGTTGATCTACGGAAACAATCAACCTGAAGACTTACCTTGCCTCAGGACTTTTTGTAGGAAATAATAATTGTCCTTAATTGTCTAAACTATGCTGAGGAAGACTTCTTATTTGCCCCCAAAGCATCTTGATTGAAACATAGCCATTCTTAACTAGATGGTAAAATCCAAAACTATAAATGAGGCAAGGAAAGATCACCCTTAAGTACATTGGGAACACTCTGACTTGGGCAGGAGAGCTCTTACTCTCATGTAACAGGCAAGCAGGTGCCAGACTACCACTTAAAGAGGGCATGTTGATCAGTGCAGGAGGTTGCGCTAAAGCATCTTTGAGCCTTCTTCCAATGATTTTTGTTCTTCCATAGCAAGGTAAAATAAATTCACAAGTTTTACAATTTAGAGGTGTCAGAAACAAGTAATTTATATAGTTGAAAATATTAAAATACATATGTCATAATTTTAAGATAGCTATTTTATATATTCACATATTGGCAACTATCCTAAATAAATAACTTATAGGGCTTGCTCTTATAAGGAACTGAAGGACCTATTAAATTGGCATGGCAGCAGCAGCATCAAGTATATCCTGACCACTTTATTAGATTCTGCTTCTAATAAACCAAGCTTAAAACACTATTTCTTTTTTCTTTTTTTTCTTTTGGTACCAGGGATTGAACGCAGGGGTGCTTAAGCACTGAACCACATTCCCAGACTTTTTTATGTTTTATTTAGAGACAAGTTCTTGCTAAGTTCCTTAGGGCCTTGCTAAGTTGCTGAGGCTGGCTTTGAACTTGCAATCCCCCTGCCTCAGCCTTTTGAGTCCCTGGGATTACAGACGTGTGCCACTGTGCCTGACTTAAAACAGTATTTTGTTTTTTTGTGTTCTCTGTCTGGGCACCATCTATCAGACAGAAGTGGTGTCTCTCCAACACCCTCACCTCTCACCCTATGTTCTCCCCTCATTCCTCCATCCCTAGAGGTGATAATGGCTTCTGGCTGCCGCTGTTCTCTGGGCCTCTCACCACTCCTTTGTTTCTTTAACCCTACCCACACTTCTGCAAATTGTCTTTTTATTACCCTCTCTTCATTTGAACCATCTGTGGTGAAGTGACTTTCAGCTAGGATCCTGACTTTCAACTGTCCTATGTACATGTACTTCAAGGGATCCTTTGGTGATGTGTCACAAAAAATGGCCCCCAATTTTCTCCTTTCTCCTTTAATTATGAGATAAAGCTGTTTCTCCACCACTGAATGTAGGTTGGCCTCATGACTTTCTCTGGCCAATGAGAGATGAGAAAACATTACACAAGCAGGACAGGGAACATGCTTGTGCCCCGTAGCTCACTTGCACACTGAGGACTTACACTGCCCTGCCCTTGGGAACTCCGTGACCCATGCCATATGAAAAAATTCCAGTGTACTTGTGACAAAGGACTTGCACAGCTCAATTACCCCCATCATTCTCTGTTTTATCCTTCCCATCAAAACTTTTTTCTTGAATTTTACTAGACATGTGAAGAAGTTTCTCTTAAATCACCTAACCCCTAGCCAACCCACCAGCTATGCAGATGTACAAGCAAGTCCAATGGAACTTAGTGGAACTTAGCCACACTTGGCCTGGATAAATGAACCATTAAGCCGAGCCACTCAATAGACTCTGGAGTTAAAAAAAAATTGTTATTTCAAGTCACTATTTTGAGGGTCCTATTTAAGGTACCAGAAAACTAACTGACACATTTCTGGTTATAACAGATTAAAACTCAGTGCAATATTCATGTCTTCATTATTTTTATTTAGCTAACACCTGTCTAACGTTTTAGTAATATATACTGCCTCATAGAATACCTCATTTGATCCTCTTAACTAAGCTTGAGTCTATACAACAGCTAGCATTCAGCAATTATCAGCTCCTCAAGGATATTTCTTCTAGAATTATCTTGTCCAAAGTTGCACTCTTTTCAATGTATTCCACATTCAGTGACCAACCAAACCAGGAGTACATGGGTGGGCCATTCAGGACCCACAGGAAACACCTCCAAAAGACAATATTTATTTTGGACCTACCACTGGGTTGGTTGAGGCCTATTGTCACTAGGAAACTACTTACTATTATGAGAAGATGATCAGGAAAATGTTATATGTCTATGCGTAGAAGGAAGATTAGAAGGATACACACCAAAGTGCTAATTTCCCATGTCACAATTCTCTTTTATACCATTTTCCCCCTAAAACACAACATTCAATGCCTCTGACTTCCTTTCTCTTCCACCAGTTTCTTTCCTGCTCTTCCTTCTGCCAAGAAGCCTTTTTCCACAAGTTTTTTATGGATGCCTCATTGAGAAATGAGATTTTACTCAGAAGTTACATGATCCACTCCATTGTATCTAATGTGCCACTATTTTGCAATACACCACCTTGTTTACTCTCTTTACAGATTTTACCATGATTAATAATTGATTTGTTTCTCTATTTTCATATTTCTTTTCTTCCCCACTAAAACAAACTCCACAAAAGTAACAACTTTGTCTCCTTTATCACCCATACCCAGTGCCTGGAAAAGTATGGGTACAGAGCAGGCACTCAGTGAATCCTTTTGCAAGAAAATGCTTATTTGTGTGGTAGGATTTTAGATAATTATATTCTTTGGAATAATAGTCTATATTTGTCAAATGTTCTAGAGTAATTGGATATTATTTTTATAACCTGAAACAATAACATTTTAAACTATACTGAATGAATGAATGAATGAATATAATATAATATCCTGCCCTCCAAATTTTTTTCTTGAATTTTACTTGAGAAAAAATTCTCACACTTGGAAGGAAAGGAAGCCACTCTGCCCTGTGGGCTTTGCTGTGCCATATTGGAATGACAGGGCAATTGTATCCCATCTTTCAATTTTATGACAGCCTTTTAGCTCTCTTCAGTTGGGCTAGAGCTAGGGAGGCAAACAGTTTGAAGAAGTATAGACTTGGTTGTGTAATATGCCTTTCTTACATATACTTTGGCATAAAAAAAATTTCTAGAAGTAGGAAAGCCATTGGCAGCCCAAAGTGCTTGTCTCATTTTACAGAATTAATCAAGCAAAGTTAATGTGCATCCATTCCCAAAGGACAGCTTCAAGAATCAATTTATACTTAAATATGATGAAGTGGGCTTTTAGCTGTGGCTCACACGGAGGAGATGGGGTTAACATGTATTGAATGCCTGCTTTATGGCATTTTTGGTAAGTGTTTAAAATACCCTTCCATATTTATGCCTATGTTTCCTAATGCACTGTAGGTAGCTTACCTATAGCAACACAGCTAGTACCCAGGACTGGAAAACCAAACTCTCTTAGATTTCATAGCCAGAGCTGTCTCCCGTGCATTTTCCTTATCTATAGAGGAAAGGAAGTTCAATCAATTATCTATGATGCTTAGAGTTTTTATAAGCCACTTCAGAGTTTTCTTCTCACTATGAATACTTTATCTGAGTAGTCTACTAAAGACCTCAGCACATGGACATATGGACACAGTTGAGGTGTTACACATTTGGTCATTATTCTATTCCTCAATTTCATCTCCTTTTTTCTCAAAAAAAAAACTGTAATTAATTGTATTCATGCACCGCAGCACAGCCTGCAAGCATTTTAACCATCACTGAGTATTTATAGATGCTTGTTAATTAAATTTGTCCTCAGATGAGATTCCATGTACTCATAATCCATGCTTCCCTATGAGTTCTGTTTTCAGTTTTTCTAATTGGAAAATAAAAGAGGTCTCTTTGCAAAGGAAGAATCAATGACTCTTAATTAGCAAGGAAAAAGTATAATACAAATGCCATTCTGGAGAACTTATTATGAGGTTTTAGTCATTGTGGGGGATAAGGTGTTCATCAATGATAACAGAAAATGGCATTTTCCTCATAGATTCATGTCTCCAGAAATTTAAGTGAAATTTCACCTATTGAAATGGGACTTGGTAGGAGTCCACATTAGTGTGACTAAGTTAGGATCAAAGACTCTGTTCTAGATTTCAGAAGTAGCACTAGGGCAGACAGTCAGATAAACACTGGGACTTTACTTCAGAAGCTTCTGGAGAGCCAGAAATATGCTGAATTCCAAGAAAGACAGAGTCAGGAACCAGAAAGAGTAGTCAGGGATTGGAGGCAAAAGTCAGGGATTTGGCACAAGAAAAATCTGATGAATTTTTCTTAAAAGTTTGTCAGGGTTTTATTAGCCTGGCTACCTGGTAGGACAAGAGTAAACCTTATTGGTGGAAGCATCTTACAAATGGAGACTGCATAAGAACATCAGAGCTGATCCCCCTTTCTTTTAGGCTACAGACAAAACTTTTTATAGTCAGGATGCTTCCTCCCTTTCCAACCCCATATTCTATTTTCACTTTCTCCACTTTAGCCTCTGTGCTTTCAGTATCTTTGACTCCATTCTGCTCTCAAAGGTGCCTTTACAGTCTTCCCTTCCCCATTATCTCTTTAGCACTTCACCCATTCTTTTGATTTCAGCTGATGTCTTTATATTCACTGTGACAGAATGGACTGATCCAGGCAGATTTTTGTTTTGGTTCAAAGCACATTAAAATATGCTGGGTAAAATATAACATTAAAAAATTACATGCTTAAGCATGCACACCTCCTTCCAGCTGTAGGAAACAAGGAAGAAATGCAAAGCCAGAGTGATCAGTAGAGCTAAAGCTCAATAGCTCACAGGTAAACGAGAAGTCTATATCCATCCATCCAATGGGAGAAGTCCACTTCCACATCCTTCTCTTCCTCTTTCCTATTTCTTCTCTTTCAGAAAAGGTCATTTTTATATCAGACACAGGCCCAGAAGTTTAGGGAATCATGCATGGCAAATGAAAACTCTTCCCCCTGCAAGTAAATAAATAAATAAATAAAAATAACAAGGTGTCCCCGAGAAATGAGTTTGTGCCCAGAAAGGGTGAGGAGTGTGTCTGTCAACCCTGAAAGGGTAAAGACCGTCTCATTCATGGTCATCTCCCTGTGGGACAGGCTGCTGTAGGGTATTAAAGCAAAGGTAGGCTGGAAAAGATACACACAAAACAGGGAACCACAGAGTGAAAAAGGCTCCTGTGCATGCAGGGATTTGACATCATCCCAAGCAGAGGAAAGGTGTGTATCTTAGAGGGTCAACCTTGCATGGAGCATCAGAGCATAAGCAGGGTGAAGACTCAAATGAGGGGGGGGGGTATCTGAGACCCGTACTGCAGGTTTGTTATGATTTGTATATGATTTGAATGTGTTCCCATCAGGTTCATTCCAAGCATGGCAATATTGAGAAGTGATAGAACCCTTAAGAGGTGGGACCTGGTACAAGGTAATTAATTCTGGCCTCAAATGTGGGCTAGCTATCACAAGAGGGGATTGTTATACATTGAGGATAACCCACACACATGGACCCTTCCTCATGTACCTGGATCCCTTTCAGTTTCTTATGTTGAGACATAGCCAGGGGGACCATGCCAGGACACTGATGCCTTGCACTCAGACCTCAAGAACTGTGAGCTAAATAAACTTCTTTTCTTTGTAAAGTACCTGTCCTCAAGCACTTTTCATAAAGCAACAGAAAATGGATTAATACATTATTGGAGCTCATGTGGAATAGGGAGGTCCTCTGCCTGGAGCAGGAGATGTAATGACAATGTAAGACCAATAGAGTGCCAGTGAATTGATTAAGTAAGGAAAAATACAAGGATAATGGAAGCCAGTTGGCTCACTATTGAAGAAGACAGTTGGAAATATAGACAAGAAGAAAATAGAATTGACCCATTTGTTGTTGTATTGGAATTTACTTTATCAGTGTGAATTCATAGTTTTCAATGTGTATAGACAGAGAATAATGGAAAATAAAATGCATTCAAGTTAGTCATTTTAAGACATTTGAATCAATAAAGCAAATAAGGAAATGTAGAAATAAATTAATGAAGAAAAGGATGGGATATAGGTGTCCTAGATGGAATGAATGTTGAGTGTCAGTGCTGCCACTGAGCTTTCTGCCTAATGCTGGAGACCAAGAAGGTCTGTCAAGTCCATCATATAGGAATTAAATACATTCCAACTCTCAGAAGGTTGTGGCTCCAATCAAGCCAGCCACTCTAAGCCAAGAAAGAGAATTACCTGGAAAAGAAAGGATCTTGAGCCTGTGGCATGCCCTGACCTGTGGGCTACATTCAGACAGCATACACACAGCATGAACCTCAAATACAGAAATGCTCACAAATTCTAGGCACTCTATGCCTTGCTCAGGATGCCACAAGTCTGTGTTGCCTCACTTCCAGTGTGAACTTCTATTCAGACATCGTTAGAAGATAGAATCAAGTTCTCAAATGGGTAATAAGGGGCCCTATTCATCATGAACCTAAAGAGGAATGATGATTTAGATAGAAATTTAGTTCCAATTCAAATTTCTGAAGGAAAGACTGAGTTTGAAATTAGTTGTGTGAATTTAACAATGTCAGTAGAAATGCCAGTATCAAACTGGGAGATCAGTGGTCAAAGTTAGAGCTACAGACTGTGGCAACATTCCAGGAAAGAAAAAATGATGATGATGATGATGATGATGATAATGATGATGATGATGATGATGATAAGGAGGAGAATGTGGCTATCAATGATGATGTTCATAATTCTTTGTTTTGGGCTTTCTATATGCTAGTCCCTGTGCTGAATGCAAACAGTGTGACTCTATAGTCTTAGTCACACTTTTAATTCCATACTCTAATCATTTTGTACTATACTATTTTTAAGAAACAGAGAAAAACTTATATAAAGGACAAAGATCACACTTGTAGAGGGACTGAGAGAGGAAGGAAAGAGAGAGGAACTAATGAAAAAGACAAGGAGGACACAGTGACAGGAAGGGATCCAGATGAAGCATAGTACCTGGGAAGCTGGAGAAGGAATGTAAAGGAAAAGGCTGATCAGAAGTGAAAGTCAGTACTGTCCAGAGGTTCAGGAGTAAGCCTACAGACTGGATAATGGGGATGTGAGAGACAATCACTTCACAACTTAGTTTTGTGTAATTCAAACCACATACATATCCATAAAAATATTTTTAAGTCAACATTTCAAATTAACTTGAACCTGGAACTAAAAGCTACACATTTTAGGGCTAAGCTTTACATTGATTGAAACATCATTCATGTAAGAATTAGGAGGTGGGATGTTGATATCCTAGTCCCACTTCCACAAAAATATTCAGAACTGAGTCCTGTAAGTGTTTTCTCCAAGCATGGCAAAGCATACCAGAGTATGAGGCTGGAACAACAGACATTGTCCACTTGGTCATTCTCTTACTTTCTCTCTCTCTCTCTCTCTCTCTCTCTCTCTCTCTCTCTCTCTCTCTCTCTCTCTCTCTCTCTCTCTCTCTCATCTTGTGTGTGTGCATACACACACACACACACACACACACACACACACACAAATTTACAAGAGTGAAATATTCTTCCAGATTTAGACATAAAGTGAAGAAGCATTGTGAGTCTTCCCCTATAGTTTGCTTGTTATTCTAATTGAAGTTATAATAACTCTGGCTCAAACTTTGTAGAATTAATCACTTCTCTAATCTCTGTGAAATAGTTTGATTTCACATGAAATTATGATTCATCTGAGTAGAAGTAGGAGGACTTTTTAAAGAGTCCTGCGCCTTCCCTTATTCCAGGAATCACTTGATGATGACAAGAAGTTTAAGTTGCAAAGAGTTCACCTCCATTATGGATCTCTAAACATCTTCAGAACCTTCACCTTCAACATGATTCTTTGCAGTGATTCTTGAATTAGGCTGCCTCTGCCATTATTGTAGCTTTGAGCACATGTGCACGCACATGCACACAGGGAGAAGAGGAAAACAGGTAAATGAGGTTCACAGATAGGTCAATCTTGGATAATTTGGTGAATCAATTACCTCCAAGAAGAAGCTTCACTGTGTAAGAAATAAAATCTGGAGTTGGAGCCAAAATTTTATGAATCAAGTCTTCCTGACCTGTGACTCCATATGTCACCTAGTGGGTTTAGTCACCTGTAATTACCACGTGGTATTATAATTTGGTTAATTGCCTGTCTTCTCCTCTAGACTATGATTTCCATGATGACAGAGATAAGCCTGTTTTTCTCAGTGTTGATTTTCCAGGACCAAGTGATGTCCCTAACTTTTACTTCAAACTCCATGCTTTTATAAAATACAATTCAAAGAAGCCTTAAAGGGTTTGCCCCAAAATGTACTGAAGTTACTTTAATCAATTGTGTATATTTGGGGAAGAAGTTTTACTTTTTCTGCTTGTGATTTTTCTTAAGAAAGAGGTCATTAATGTGGGTACAATCTATTTCAAAGGGTCATTGTGGGAGTCAAATGATTCAGTTTGAATGAAAGAACTGTAGACATCCAGTATATGCTATGCAAATGAAAAGTTCTATTTCCTGTAAATCATTCATCTGGGATGCATAATAGAAGATGAAGGCATTTGCCAAATAATTGGATCCAGCATCCTTTAAAGTTCATTCTAACTGTGAGATCTTATGTTTCTATGATCAATATATTTGGAGTATATTTACTTAGGTACTCCCATTGAAATAAGGAGAAAACACCATAAACCATTTATTTGGAGCAACTAAAATCTCTCCATGGTGATATTTACCTGTATGGTGGTTTAGAAAAATCAGCTAGATTATTAATATTGAACATTTTACTTACTTTAAACTTTACATATATAATACTGACAGATATTAATGCACTTGTGATAATTTAAAAAACTTTATGTTACCTTATTTAATTTTCTAATACCCATTGTTATTGTTCCCATTTTACAATTAAGGGAAACAACAATGTCCTATGCCATGCATTTCCTTGAATTGTGTTAGAAGCTGGAAGAGGCAGTATCAGTTATTTACTTTTTAAATACCCTCATGGCCAATACATGTGTACATGTGCAGATTCAGGAAATCCACTTTTCATACAATTATACAAGTTAAAATTTTTTGGGGGGTTTCTGTGTTAGTCTTATATTGCTGCTGTAACAAATTACCATAAACACAGTGACTTACCACAATACAAATTCACTATCTTTTTTTTTACTGGAGGTCAGAAATGTAAGATAATAAAATGAACCAGAAGGGCCGTGTGTTCTTTCTGAAGGTTCCAGAGGAGCATCTGTTCCCTTTCCTCCCCAACTTTAAAGGATACCTACATTCATTGGTTTGTGGCTCCTTCCTCCACCTTCCAAGCCAGCAGCAAATCTTATCACCTCTCTGGCCTCTTTCTTCCCCTTACAGTTTTCTGTGATTGTTTTGGTTCCAACAGAGAGGTCAAGATAATGCCACATCTCAACATTCTGAACTTATTCATGTTGGCAAAGTTCATTCTGCCATGTAAGATAACATATTCAGATTCTGGGAACTGTGATGTGGGCATCTATGGTGGGTTGGGGAGTGGGGCTTTATTCACCTTTCCACATTTTCCCCTTGGGAACTCACTTTCTTTGCCCCAAATGGAGCTACTCAAAAATTAGTGTGACCAGGGCTGCAGCATGGTATCACGGGAAGTATTCATCCTGAGGAAATAAATCTGGGTTTTAAACTCACTTATTTTATATTTTTATGACTTTGGTATCACTGCTTGTATCTTTTAAGTTTTCATTTCATCTCCAGAAAGAATAAAGCAAACTAAACAAGCAATCTTAATTCAGCTGCATATAACAAAAAGATATTAAGAGCCTACTAGGCCAGCATGTGGTGCTAGGTGATTTCTTCATCTGAGGTCTAATCTTCCAACAGACTCTACAAGGTGTTTGTTTTTCCAACTTTATGAAAAAAGAAATTGAGTTCCAGAGAGATTAGAAAATCTGCTCAATGTAATGTGGGCATGGGAGAGCTAGAATTTGAATCCAGATCTGCTCTCATAATTCCTGGTTGCCTTCTTTAAAGATCCAGTGAAACCATGTGCATAACAATACTTTTACACTGAAAGTGGTACTTAGATGCAAGGATTTATTACCCCTCTTACTCAAGGTAAGAGACTTTCTTCTGGCATCTCTATGATTTTGCCTGCCAACATTAGAACTCTGTGTATGTATTTGCATACTTCCAAAAATAATATTATTCAAAGAGTTAAGGCTGTATTCTTAAATCATTAAGTTAATTTTGTTCATTTAAAGTGGACTTACAAAAGCTTTTCAAATATGTTATTAAATATCTCAAACCTCTTAACCACAGAAATATCCCCTGGGGAGCCCCTAGCCCTGGCAGCTACCATTAGGGCGAAGATGGAGAAAAATGACACCAAGTGTTTTAGTCAGCTTTTTTGCCACTGGGACTAAAAGACCTGACAAGAACAATTTTAAATGAGGAAAAGTTTATTTGGGGGCTCATGGTTTCAGAGGTCTCAGTGCGTAGACAGCTGGCTCTTGGGGACTGAGGTGAGGCAGGACATCATGGTGGAGGAGTGTGGCACAGAGAAGCAGCTCACAAGATCAGGAAGCAGAGAGAGACTCCACTAGCATGATATCAAATATAGACCTCAAAGGCAAGCCCCCAATGCTCACCTCCTCCAGCCACACCCCACTTGCCTTTAGTTTCCACTTAGTTAATCCTATCAGAGGATTCATTCACATTTTGGGTTAAGGTTCTCTTAACCCAATCATTTCTCCTTGTGTTGTCTCACACATGAACTTTCGGGGGACACCTCACATCCAAACCCTAACATCAAGCATCAGTGGAGTTTCTTCCATTCATCCTCTGTGTGCTACCTGATTTTTCTTCTCTTAAACATTCTCTTCATTTCTGTGACTGGTAATGTCCCTCTCCTGGGGCTGTATGGACAATTAGCTCTAGCACGCACAGCACCTTTCTGCCTCTTAATGCCTTCTGAGCAATAAAAGTTTCTTTATTTTAATTCACTTTGCTTTTGATACTTAGGAGAACATATTCAATCTTCTATAATATGTTACCTTAAGATATTTGCTTTGTATTTCCTCCCTAAAATCAGTTGCCACTGAGACAGCACTAACGACAAAACTACTGCATTATGAGAACAAAAAAGGGATGAGCTGTGCATAGTGGGAAATGAATACAGACCTAAGCTACAGGCAAGTAAAATGCCTATACTCCAAGTGTCCTTCTATTTTATTGTCATGTGTCCACCTTTTAGCCCATTTTGCTTTTTCTGCCCAGTATGCTTTTTTTCACCCTGCCTGGTGAACCTCAATTCGTCTTCCATGGCTTATACCAATAGGTTACCTGTGATCTCTTATCTAACAACTTAGGTCACTGATAAATTTGGAATATTTACGTTTATTTTGTTCTGAAGAAAGCACTGAGTTTTTGGATCAAAGACCAGATTTATTATTACTTACAGAAATAACTGTACTGGTTCCCAAGCTCCATTCTGCCCCTCAGAGCAAAGTGATACGGGTCCTTCAGAGAGAGGAATGCCAAAATTATGAATCCAGGAACTCATATAGGAACCGCTGCACAGCTGCTCCCACCCTTTTAAAGTGAGAAAGATAAACATTTCCTTTTTATCTTAAACATATCCTCTCTAGGAAACATCCCAAAGTTGTTACAACCTTTTGGAATCTTAGCAAATGGCTCCTGACTTTACACTGCTTAGAGACTTAAATATTTAGCTCAAGTGAGGTAACCTCTAACCCCCTTCCTCTTTGATGTCTTTTACTATATTAAGGTTATGATTTAACCCATGTTGCCAATAAGTTTCATTCAAACAGTGTATGATCACACAGAAAGATGAGGATATTCACATTGTCTCCCATGGCTATTATTTCCACATCCCCCATGCATAGTTGGTCACTCACCCCCAGTGTTTCATTGTATGATATATGTCAGTCATATTTCTTGTTGCCCTACCTAGACTCATCTCTATATCTAGACCAATAACTCCTGACATACTATGGATGATGCATAATAATCACTGAGTGGATGAATAACCTTTTACTGCGTAGTTATATTATGTAAGGCAATATCTAGAAAAAATATTTAAAGCCAAGCAGTTTTCAAACAATTATTTTATAGCAGTACTTTGAGGTAGGTCCACTCACCTCATTTTAACCCTGGAGAAATTGATAGAGAGGTAAAGAAACATTCCCAAGGTCACATGGCCAGTTGATGATGGTGCTTGGATCCTAATCCAGAGCTGTCTAATCTTGCACCTGAAGATCTTAGCTATGAACATCTGATGTTTCTCTTTATGACATCGTACTTACATCCATAGGCTACTCTCCAAAAAAAATTCTGAGTTAATATCAACTCAGTGTTCACAGTACAAACATATGGGTATGCTGGCCTTGTAAAGGAGACTCAGCGAGGGCACCAAGAGTAGACTTCCTGGAAAAGCCAGGCTGCTGTGGTTGGCACCCTTTTGTGACTGGGACAATTGTCTTTTGGCTGCAACTGGATGTGTGCTACAGTTGCCAAATGAGCATTGGCTCTTTCCTCTGGGTCAGTAGAGCCTCCAGATTTAAGCTAAATTGGTTGTTATTGAAAAAAAGGCTTTGGCTCTGAATCTTACTGAAAATGTTGGACATTTTGGGTTCAGATTGTCAGAATATGCACTTGGCACCTCTAGGCAAGGTGTCCAAGGGGAGGCTGCACCTGTACGGCCTCAGGAGCCCGCTGGAGCAGACTGCTCCTGGGAGCATGTTCTTCAGGCAGGAAATGGTAACTAAGCAACTGTTAACATATGTAATGTCAACTATCATTGTTCAGTTCAATAAGCAAGTATTAATCATCTGTCTAGTTTTCTTGTCTAAACATCTGAATTTCAGGTAGCCTTTAGTTCATTTAAAATGTAAAACTAAAATTTAATTCACATAAATCATTAGTATTTATTGAATTAATATTCACTATCAGGTATCTTGCATTTTTAATATATTTTTATATTATAAAATTCTTAAGTATTGTTATCTGTTTTTGGAATATAAGGAATTTAAGGGAAAGGTGAAATAATCTGATGTCAAAGAAGATCATGAGTCCAAATTTAAAACCATATTTTTTGTTTTTCAATTAAAGAAACACAAATGTCAGCTTCTGAAGTGCTAAAAGTCTACATTTAAATTAGGTGTTAGATTAGGTGCTGTTTGTTCCCAAAAGGGTCTCTAGTGGTTTCTGATCATTTTAAAGTCAAGAAAGATCTGAAATATTTCAGGTCTGTGGGCCATTTTCATGTAATGGCCAGGGGATCTTTTTTTTAAAAGTATTCTGATTTCATCACCCCTGCCAACGCCCCTTCCTTCTGTGGTTCCCCATTGCACTCAGGATTAAGTCCAGACCCATCAAGCAGCCTTCCAGGTACTTAGCAGTTTGGATACTGGCTGGTCTCCAGCCCCACCTCACACTATTCCCCTCTCTCCAGTCCAGCCACATGTGTCTCCTTCCTCATGCTTCCACTAGACCCTCTCTCTGTACCACTTTTCTTTCAATCTTTGGTTAATTTACCCTCTTCCTCCACATGTCTTCTCAAATGCCAACCAGTCAGAAAGGTTTTCTCTGATTTTGCAAATTCGTTTAGATGCTTTGTATTTTCATAGAAGTATCATTTTCTTCTTAGCATCAATTGGTTTATTGTTTCATCCTTCCTCAGTCCTTTGACTATTCATTTCTGCTACAGGACTATAAATTCCATGAGGGAAGAGAACACATCTCTTGTGCCTACTTCTGTAATACCAGTACCTAGCATACAACACATGGTAGGCAGTGTTGACTGCATGAATTAACAAATGTATTCCTCTGTCCCTTCTTCCTTCTCCCTTATAACCATATGGTTCAAGCCAGCTATAAGGGCCCAGATTTTTTTTCTCACTGATTTGCATACAATGACTAAACAACAATATGCATCAGTTTGACATGCCATGGCGCACAACTAGGAATAACACAGAGACAGGAAGGACAAGATAAACGTACTAATTTTCCAAGGCCTTTGATTCCAGCACACCACAGCTATGGTACTGGAGTTTCCTTTCATGCAGGCAGATTTCAGACCCACTGGAAGCAACTCAAGGCAGCACAAAAAACCCAGGTTTTGGAGCCACTTCACATTAATCACATGATCTTGAGGAAGTTGCTTAGCCCATCACACCCTCAGTTTTCTTACCTGCAGCTCAAAATGATGGAGCTGAAAGTAATATTCATAGTAGACAAAGGATGTCCACAACAAGAACATGTAGTTTTAGGCCAGGAAGATGAAGTTTAGGGTATACTGAATCTTCAGGACCTTAAGGCTTACAGGGGCCCAGATGGCTACTGGAGTAGATTGGGTGCAATAGGGAAGGAACTGAACCTAGTGGGTCTGCTCTGGGATCCCTGTGCTGTTTCAATAAGAGCAGATCCATTTTAATCTGTCTTATCTATCAAGGTTCTGAAGTGTGCTTCATTTGAAAAATAAGTTTCAGCTGTTTAAAAGGTTTAAAAATCACTTCCAGCTTGCAGACTCATTTTACATATGAAGAAACCAAACCAGGAAAAATATCACACAACTGGTCAATTAAACTACAGGATTTATTTTTCTGCCATTTTTCTCCTCCTCATACACTTGGTCTTTGCAGTACATGTTCTCAAAGTGTATAGAATGCTATGCAGTTTCCTCCACTTTCCTCACTCAGATTAGTGAATGACGAGACCTGCCTCTAGTCCTGGGTATATAGTCATCCCTTGGGATCCAAGAGGGATTAGTTCCAAGACTCTCAATAGATACCAAGATTCATAGATACTCAAGTCCCTTGTATAAATGGGCATAGTATTTGCATATAATCTGTGCATATCTTTCCATATAATTTAAAGCACTTCTATATTACTTACAATACTTAATACAATGTAAATGCTATGTGTGTGTGTATATATATATATGTATATATATGTATTAATTTTTTCAAGCCACAATTGGTGGAAACTGCAAATGCAGAACCCATGGATACAGAGGACCAATTGTATTATGAGCTAACTAAATGTTTGTGTCCATCCAAAATTCATTTGTTGAAAATATTATCACCAATGTGACAGTATTAGGAGATGGGACCTTTGGGAGGTGATTAGGTCATAAGCTTAAAGCCCTCATGAATGGGATTAGCAACCTTGTAAATGAGGCTCCAGAGCACTTTCTCACAACTTCTACCATATGAGGACACTGCTAGGAGGTGCCAGATTCTCTGAACCAGGTTATCAGACTTCTAATCTTCTGCTGTCTTCATCTTGGATTTTCCAGGCTTCAGAACTGTAAGAGATAGGTTTCCATTGTATATAAGCCACCCAGGCTCTATATAATGTCATAGCAGCTCAGAGAGATTAAAGACACTGTTTAAATTTAAGCAAAGTGCACCTATCCTGAGCCCAAGCTACCTGACTGAACAGTGAAGATAATCCTGGCCTATCTTGTGGAGAGTGCTTGTGAAGGTTGATAGCTGTAAAATGTCATCCTTCTGTCCCTGAGGCCTAGAAAAATGCTCTGTAATTAGCATGTAATAAATGTTTGTCAAGGGAAGGAAAAAATAGGGAAAGATAGAAGACAGGCAGATACATTTACTTCCATTGCCTCGTCAATGGAAGTTTCTAATCTCATAAAAATGGAAACACTCATAAAAGCAATTGCCACATCCCTCTGAGTCGAAGGGAGACTTGTTTGGTCTTGTGGGATCCAGATTCCACATGATTATTTCAAGCCCTGCAATGGTTTCCTTCATAGTTTCTGGGTGAATGAGTGGAATACTCAAGCCCCAGATTAGGAAACCCAAAATGTGGGGCAATGAAACCTAAAATGTGTTTTCTCGGAGACCTTTTCCTTTTATCTTTCAAGACCATGTAATTTAATGGAAATTGAATAAGTGTGGGACAGATTCCATTTGTTCCCTCAACTCCCATCCTTTGCATCCATTAATTGCAGAGGAATTTGGTCTGGAACAGAGTAATTGTGAGTGGAGAAAGGAACAGGGTGTTGTGATTTTTTGAGGGCAGGGGTAAAGGACGGGTAATGTCCAGGTTCTTTAGCCACCAAAGCCACAGTCAATCAGGCATTTCTTTGCATTGAGTCTGCCTTGTGCAAAGCAGCTTCATTCAGTTCATTCTCAGGTCTTCAAGTACACTGCCAATACTTCCCATTGCCAGGGTATTCCAGTGGCCCAAACTTCCTCCCACTTCTCTGATTCTTCCTGGATATCTTCTTCTGGTTGCTCTAACATCTAATATTTCTATTTACCCATTCTTAATGCAGCTCAACAATATCAAGAGATGCATTTTTATCTCCATGTTCTCAGTGCCTGACACCCTGCCTGGTGTTTAAGAGGGCTTTGTTTTATATTTTTTAGAGAAAGAATAGATCAATCCATGACTTTCCACATTTCAACTGAGAGTCATAAAATTTCACAGGCTGAAAGCTCTCATTTCTCCTGCAATTGTTCAGGTACCCTGCACAAGGTCCTCTGTTTCAGGAGAGCCCAACTTGGATCGTAAATACAATAGAATTGTATATTTATCATAAAGATCTCCTTTTGGCTAATGAAAAAAGTGTCTGAAGAAATTATTTCTTTCTAATTTGCAAAAAAGGTGTTTGCAAAAAGTAGTCTGGTGGAGCCCTGTGTATTAGGGTTCTCTAGAGGAATAAAATCAACAGGAAGTATGATTATAAAAAGGGGATTTATTAGATTGGTTTACATGACCAGAAGCTGGAGATTTGACAATGGGCATCTGCAGCTAGAGAGCTGGAAGAACCAATAGCTGCGTAGTCCAAGAGGCAGAAGCCCCAGAAGGACCAACAATGCTACCCTAGTCTGAGAACAAGACTTCTGGAAACTCCCTGGAGAATCATTGGCTGAGTCCCCTTTGGAAGAGTGAAGAAGTGAGAGTCCGATGTCCTCAGACAATTGAATCAGCAATAAAGAGCCATTCAAGAAGAGCTAAGCTTGCATCTGCATCTGCTTCTTTCTTCTTCCAACTTTTATTCCATCCAAGCCACCATCCTATTGGGTGGTGTTGCCTACATTTAGGGAGGGGCTCCACGTCAGTTCACCATCCCCACATTCCAATCATTCCTAGACATGCCCTCATTGACACCCAGAATCATGGGTATCTCTTAATCCAGTCAAGTTGACGATTTAGATTAACCTTTACACCCTGCAGATTCCTTACCCTGACATTAAATATTCTGTTACTAAATCCTTTTTGGAACCAGCATGATGCTTAGTTCTCTAGCTTGGCATCCATAGCCCTCTGAGCTCTGGCCCTACCTACCATTCTGTTTCTTTCCGACGTCTCTCCTTCATGAAATTTCAGCTTCACTTTGGGGGGGCAGTCCCTAAACACACCTTGTTTCCCCATCTCACAATGTTGCTGGCCCATTTCTCACCATCTGGAATGTTCTTACCAACAATATCATGTATCTGTTGTCGTGCCTTTAAGAACACAGACACCAGCACATGTTAGGGGACTTGCAGAACACATGATTTTTATATAACTCATCTAATAATGTGAGTTGGAGTATCACCAATTGACAGATGAGGGAATCAAGTTTCAAAGATTTGTCTAGATGGGCCAGAACTAGGTTGCAATTTGACATCCTCTACAGCATATACCTTGAGAGCTGCTTCTATTTTTTCCTCCTACTTTTCTTTTTACTCAAATATTGTTGATGGTGGCAGAGGGCTCTCCTAAATACAGCTGTTTTTTTTTTTTTTTTTTAATTCAAGAATAAAACATGACTGGTTACCAGAAGCCATTGGGCATGAACTTGGATTCATTGTCATGTCAAACCACAGCATAGCATTTTGTGGGAAAAAGAGGAAGAGTTTGCCTTCTGGGATAATCTTTCACATCCTGCTACCAGCACTTGATAGTTAGAAATATTAGAATTTAAAGTCACAAACTAAAGAATAATCCAAGTGTGCAGCACAAGGGGCTTGAAGCATTTTTTTCATCCACATCAGCAAATATGAGTATCAGCAGTCAGTGGGACTTCAACTTCAAAAACCGGGATAGCAATATATATATTTATTCAAACACCAAATTAAATGTTTTTCATGGGCAGGAAAGGTAAAATGAGAGGTGAAGGATAAAAATAAAGTTAGGGAAGTATAAGAAAGGTTATATTAGCTAACGTTGGGAATGGGAGTAGTTTACAGAATGTAGAACTCACATGACCTGTGTTTACTTTCATTTCATGTATATTTTTTAACTTTGGGCATGGAAAAGTGATATAGTATGGATCTGGAATTTCCCACAAAACCCCATGTGTTAGAGTCTTGGTCCCTAGTTTGATGCTGCTAGGAAGTAGGAGAAACTTTAAGGGGTTGAGGCAGATCGCTGAAAAATGGCTTTGAAAGGGATAATGGGACCCTGGCTTTCTCTACCTTTAGCTTCCCAGTTATGAGGTGAGAGGTTTTGCTCTGTCAGGTAATCCCCACCATGATGTGCTACCTTGCCACCAGCCCAAAAGCAACAAAGTCAATCATGGATCAAAACCTCCACAACTATGAGCCAAAGTAAACTTTTTCCTATTTATAATTGATTATCTCAGGTATTTGTTATAGTGATAGAAAGCTGCCTAATGCAGCAAAGAATACAATCCTTTTAAAGTCAGGCCAACTTTTAATATCCCCTTCACAGAATGATACTCAAAAGTTAAACATTATTAGATAGGAGAATTAGAGAGAACCAGAGGTCATTTGAACAACTTGTTCAGTTTTCTGGTGAGAAAAATGAGACCTTGGAAAGGGAA
Source organism: Sciurus vulgaris (assembly GCF_902686455.1). Taxonomy (NCBI): domain Eukaryota; kingdom Metazoa; phylum Chordata; class Mammalia; order Rodentia; family Sciuridae; genus Sciurus; species Sciurus vulgaris. The sequence goes on from NC_136461.1 coordinate 48,924,664, forward strand.
AATTACCCCCAAGATTCATATGATGAATGAACAACACACATCAGAACCCATGTTTCTAGTTCCTTCTACAATGTTCTTTCTGCACGTCTACTCAGATTCCTCTGTCATTTGGTGATCTCCGTTCCATAAATTGCCACTGGAGATCCATCATGGAAATTACCACAGATAACGGAGAACATGAAAGCTTGGCCACTCTCCTCTCTAGTGTGTTTATTCTGTATGTGAGTCACTGCAGAAAATAGTTTGCACTTCATTTATTCATGTACTAATTTTGAATTAAGTTTCACCACATAAATTTTCCTGAAAAATGATGCAATTAAGCCTGGACTATTTGAGGAAGGACAACAACATGTGGCTGTAATTATAATGGCAAAACATCTTGGTTACATGCTGACTTATTAGTGCAGTAATTAGTGTTGGTGCAATGCATACTGAACAGTCCATAAAACAAATAATGCAATGTAAAATCCTGAAAAGGAGTCATAATTTCCAAATGAACAATCTTTGGATATTTTGTCTAAGCAGCAACCATTTGGACCAACGGGTTTCCTACACACAGAAAGTTCTGCCTCCCTCTTCAATATAGAGTATTAGAAAGATCTTCAACTTCTGACAAAATTCAGAATTACTGTATAAAACTGAAAAAAAGTAGAACAAAAAGAACTCTGTTAGGGACCAATTATATAAATGCTGAAAAGTGAGTGAGAATTTACTGTATCATGGATTCCAAAATACATCAAGTCGAGGGTTATTTAAAGCCACTATTCGAATGGATTTAGCCATTCCACAGCAAGCATGTTCATGTTCTACACCAGAAATACATGCAATTTTATTTGTAAATAAAGGAATAATTTTTAAAAATAGCAACATGTGAAATCATCAGTCCCTCAGTAATATCTGTTAGAACAGAATTAAGTCTTGAGATTGCATTTTTACTGATCCCCTAAATTCAGAGAGTAAGGTTTGTAATTTTATTTTATGAATGATACAAGTGAGTTCCACAAAATTCCAATAAGCAGAATCATACAAAATGAGATCCTAAAATGGGAAGATAACTTAATTCTTATCTAAATTCATTAATTGACCTTAAAAAACATCCAATGTAATGTATCGGATTACTGTATTTATATAATACATTAATTTACTTTAAAACATCTCCTCAGATCTTAGCTTCATGCCCTTTATAATCTTCCCACAGATTGAAATGTTTCATCACTGATATTGAGTAAGAGAGGTACCAAGATAGAACACCAGAAAAAATGTCCTCTGTCTCCCTTTGACTGATTCTCAATATATAGTAATATCTCTCCCTTTCTTTTTAGCCCCAGGTTCCTCTTCTGAATCTCAGATGCTTTCAGCAGCAAATGACACTTCTCTTTTGGGGCAAGTGCTGAGAAAGGGAGGAAGCCAGGTAAGACAAGAGCTAAGATGGCACTGCTCTGTGTGGGACACCTCTGTTGCATCTGGGAGTCAGAGAATGGTGCCCAAAACAAACTCAGTGCCGTGGGTTTCAAGTTCTATCTTTGTCCCTTGATCTTGTTGAACCCTCAGGAATTTCAATCTCTTTCTTCGAATCTAGGTTTCCTCATCTGGAAAATGGCAAATAATATACTTCATATTATCATGCTCCGTGTTAAATAAGAACAAATAATGAAGCATGAGCTCTGGAACCAGAATGCCACCTCTCTTTAGTTCTGTGACCTGGGGCTAGAGATATAATTTCTCTGCTCTTCAGTTTCAACTTCCACACAATAAAAGTTATAGCAGCACCTATTTCAGGATGTTTTACAGCATTTTAGGATTTTTTGGTTTTTACTTGTTTGACTTTTGATTTGGGATTTATGTAGTGCTGGGGACTGAGTCCAGGCCCTTGGGCATGCTAGACAATCACTCTACCACTGAGCTAGAGCTCAACCCCATGTGGTTGCTTTAAAGATTAAATATAATAATCTTAGCAAAATGCTTAGGGCATATTGCTTAGTTAAGGGTGGCAGCATGTGCTGAGTCACACCAGGGGAGAACCCTTCCTGGCTTCCTACTTTTATACTTCTTCTCACCCTGACCACTAAGCCCAACTCATATGTGAGTATATACATACTCATATACATATAGTTGGATTCAGTATTAAATAGACCTTAGTCCCATTTTAAAACTGGTGCATGTATTGATGCAGGCAGAGTGACACGTTTCCTCTCTAGGTTTTGATGAGCCTTTCAGGATGATCTTGGGTGGTTTATTCTAGCCATGATCTTGCTCAGCAAAATATCTCCTATTTTTTTTCAATGCTAATGAGAAAACCTTGCTATTGAGCATCAGGCAAAGATTGTTTTCAAACATTATCATAATTTTCCAAGTACTTCCCAAGTTTCAGGGTAGAATTGATGCAAAATTACATAAAATACAAATAAAAATGCCAAATAAAAACTCCTCTCTGAAGATTTCTCTAAATTTACCAACATAATTGAGCTTTCCTCCACTCTCATACTTTCCCCCTCCCACCTGACTCTTTCAATGGACTCATGTATTCAGGGGTCTGACTCACCCTCTGAACTATGAGCTCCTGAAGAGTAGCAGGGGCCAAATCTTTTTATTTTATATGCCAAACATCTACAAATAATAAGTCTAGTGCCTAACACAGAGTGGGTGCTTAATAAATATTCAATAAATAAATGAATAGGTGCATATAAAAATCCTTCTTTCTGGTGCTTCCTCCACTGTCAGCATAAAAATGTAGTCTTGATCTTTCCCAGATTCACCATGAGGATGTGGCCATTGTAATTCAGTTAGGGAATTATTGGAAGACACATTTTATAACTCTTGCCATAATTAATGTGACAAGAAATAATAATTGACTTTGTAATGTAATCAAATCAGAATGTATTTGATTTGATCTGTCAAGTTATTATTCATATCTCTAATTTGTCTAGTCAGAGCTTTCAACACCTAATTATTTCTGAAAGCAGTGAAGGCAGGCACATTTGATGTCAGGCTTGGCGGAAGAAACAAACAACTCTTAGACCCCTGATCCATTGCATGGAGTTGAGAAGGTGGGTCTTATATAATCAAATGGGGAAATGCTCATGGCTCACATGAATCCCGCCAGTGGTGTTTACTAGGGTACAGCCTTGCAAGCCCAGTTCTTTTAAGCAACAGGATCCTGTGCTATGGAAGTCATTCTTGAGTGTGCTTCCCACAGCATCTGATGCAGATGGAAAGACCTGTCTCAGAATGGTTACCTCTTTGGACAGTTTCTACAAGTGCAAAGGAACCCTCCTAGAACTGTTCCTTACTGAACATTAAGGGAAGCTGAGATCTTTATATACATTAACTTTCTTCCTCTCAAAAATCCTGCCTAGCGGCTGGGGAGATAGCTCAGTTGGTAGAGTGCTTGCCTTGCAAGCACAAGGCCCTGGGTTCAATCCCCAGCACTGCAAAAAAAAAAAAAAAAAAAAAAAAAGAAAGAAAGAAAAATCCTGCCTCATCGTCTCTCTTCATCTTAAAAGATAAAGAGCTCAGGCTCACAGATATTAGGAAATTGAACAAGGTGATGGACTTCAGATTCAGAACTTGATTTATAGCTCCTGCCCATAGTTGAAGGAGCCTGTACTCAACCCGAGGTTGAGAACTTACACCAGTTTAAACGCCTTGGGCTAATCAGCCTCTGTCTGCTGACTAAGCTGTTCCTTTTTCATAAGCTATCTGTTCTTTTAATCAAAGAAATTTTTTTTAAATCAAGAGCTTATATTTATAGAGACTATCAAACAAAAAGAGAGATGCATTCTAATAATATCAGCATAAGCATTCATTCAGCTTATTTGTTCAACAAATATTGAAAATCCAACTAAGTGTGAAGAAGTGAAGATTCATAGAAAAAACAAGCCTCTTCCCACAAGAGTTCAAGACTAACCATTATGACAAAACATAGCTATTGCTTTGGTGTGAATATGTGAAGGTAGCATCTGAAAAAATGTTTCAAGGAAAACTTTCCAGAGAATATGGTTTGTGAACTGAATTTTTTATTATTATTATTTTTATTTAGCTTTTAATTTTTTACAGACTGCATTTTGATTCATTGTACACAAATGGGGTACATAATTTTGTTTCTATGGTTGTGCATGATGTAGATTCATACCATTCGTGTAATCATACATGTACATAGGGTAATGATATCTGTCTTGTTCAACTATTTTTCATACACCCCTCCCTCTCATTTTCTTTTACATATTCTAAAGTTCCCCCATTATTCTCTCATTCCCCACCCCCAATCCCATTATATATCATCCTCCACTTATCAGGGAAAACATTTGGTCTTTGGTTTGTTGAGCTTGGCTTATTTCACTTAGCATGATATTCTCCAATTCCATCCATTTATTTGCAAATGCCATAATATTATTCTTCTTTATGGCTGAATAAAGAAAACAGTTGAACTCTCTCTGGGAAGCTTCCCAGACAGATTGGGCATCACACACGGAAGGAATTGTTTGTTCACAGATCCAGAGGTATGAAAGTACACAGAACAGCTGGATGGTTGGGTAGAAGGGATCAGAGTTACACTGGAGAAAACAGATTAGAATCCTTTGGTTTATTTCTCTAGAACAAAAGAATATGAACATCTCACGTTCTTCCTCCCATTTTCCACCAAATTTTTACATAATAAGGCTAAAGTTTGAAAAGTCTGAAAATTAAATTCTCAGATACCACATCCTCAATTTGTTAGTTCTCTGTAGGATTATAGTGGTATTACTTATTTCTGTGTAGTCTAGGAATCTTAATCACTTCTAAGCATGAATCCCAAGAAAAATGTTAAATTTCTAATTAAGCCATTAAATATTTAAAAATAGCTTATTAATTGGTAAGTATACATTGAAACTGCACACTATATGAAGTACATAAAATCAATATACAAAATAGTACAAGTTTCTTTTCCATAACATTTTCATATGACCTTTGTTGGTGAACTTTCCCAGTCATTATTTTGGATTTTTTCATTAATTCTCTCCAGAATTTCTAGTGTTTACAAATGGGATGCATTTTGCATTAGTCAATCTGTCACATTGCAAGAATTAGAAACCTTTTGAAATTTATTTTATGATTGCCTTTTAAATGTATAGGAAGTTCCTTGAAGGCAGAGGACAGGTCATTTAATCCATGTGTCCTCAGGAATTAGCCTGATACCTGCATGTAGGTTCTTGAAAAAATTTGGAATAAGCAGTTGAATGATTGGACTCTGTGTTTTTCTGAAACTCAATTTCTTTGCTGGTAAAATAAGGATGGGGAGAGATTATCTGGGAAGAAACACAAGGGAATTTGGGGGAATGTTTGGAAATGTTCTGGATATTGATGGTGTCTATTATTATATAAGTGTACACATCAGATAAAAGTGTGAACTATACAGTTAAAAATGGAGATGTTTTATGATATGTACATTGTATTACAATAAAGTTGCTGAAAAGATTAATTCCTCAGAGTCAACCTGAAATGCTTCTCCCAAGTTGTATCTGGGACAATCAGTACATGAAAATGAATGACTGAATGAAAAGGTAATTCATGAGTCCATGGGACATTAATATAAATAACTAAAACTCACACACAATAAATAAACTTTTGAGGGAATTAAGAGAAATGATGGGGATTCAAGATGGCGGACTAGAGGGTGGCTGGGTTTCGTGTTGCTCCAGGACTCAGGACTCAAGAAGAGGAGATATAGAGAGACTTGGGACCAACTCAAAGCAACTGGGGGAGTGTTTCCCATTGGGCAGGCATCCCAGACGGGGCGGTAGCCCCGAAAACAGGGAACTTTATGAAGTAGAGCTGCCAGTGAGACGCCCCTCCCCCCACCGGAGCAGTGAACGCGGACAACTGGGAGCGCCGTAAAGGAGGCCGCTCGGCACAGCGCTTGGACTCGGCACAACCCACCCGGGCTCTGGGAGGCTGCCCAAAGGAGAAGGTGCTTGATGAGCTGTTTGGACTGAAAGCGACCACCCCTGAACACAGGGGGCTGCCCAGAGGAGAAGGAGAAATACGGGCTTGGCACGTCGCTTGGACTTGGAGCAGCTGCGCCAGGGATCCGGGCGGCTATCCGGAGGAGCAGCGTGGACTCAGGACTCAAGAAGAGGAGATATTGAGAGACTTGGGACCAACTCAAAGCAGCCGGGTGAGTGTCTCCCATTGGGCAGACGTCCCAGATGGGGCAGTAGTCCCCGAACGCAGGCAACTTTGTGAAGTAGAGCTGCCGGCGAGACGCCCCTCCCCCCGCTGGAGCAGTGAACGCGGACAACTGGGAGCATCGAAAAGGAGGCCGCTCGGCACAGCGCTTGGACTTGGCACAACCCACCCGGGCTCTGGGAGGCTGCCCAAAGGAGAAGGTGCTTGGTGAGCTGTTTGGACTGAAAGTGACCACCCCTGAACACAGGGGGCTGCCCAGAGGAGAAGGAGAAATACGGGCTCAGCACGTCGCTTGGAATTGGAGCAGCTGCGCCAGGGCTCTGGGCGGCTATCCAGTGGAACAGCGTGGTGAGTGGTTTGGTCCCAGAACATCCGCTCCTGAACACAGGGGGGTTGTCTGGAGAAGGAGGAGGAGCGCGGCGGGGTGCTTGGGCTCGAAGTGACTGCACCAGGGCTACGGGTGGCAGTCGGGACAAGAAGGTGCACAGTGAGTTCCTGGGACTCGTGACACACCAGATCTCTGGGTGACTGCCTGGCGGAGAAGGAGGTGCGTGGTGGGTCACTTGGACTTAGAGCGACTACAGGGAACACCAGGTGGCTGCCGGAGGAAAAGGCGTGTGGCGGGTCACTGGGACTCGAAGTGATTGTAAGGGGCTCCAGGTGCCTGCTCAGAGGAGGGGCTGCATAGCCAGGCGAAAAGTGCAGAGCAGGGTCCCAGGGCCTAGGCGGCTTCTTGGTGGAAGAGCCCCACAGACAAACTGAGGGGCGGAGCGAAGGCTCCAGGTCTGCAGGCAGCTTCTCTGAGGAGAGGAAGCCTAAGGAGATTCATCTGCGAAGGGCGAGGCTTCCAGGCCCAGGAGGTAGGTCCGGGTCCCAGGGAACATTGCAGAAGAAGGCTGCCCAGCCCAGGAGGTAGTTGTGAATTGATTGGAACCTCTGGGAGGGAAACCGACCAGCGAGACCTCCCCACTGGGTGAGTCCTCCTTGTCGGGTGAGGTTCTCCCAAAAGGACTGTAAAATCAGAGACACAGACCCAAACTGGCCTTGCATCAGCCCACATGCTACTTCCCCTTTGGATGACCATTCATCAGCAAGTGAAGGTACCTCTGCCCACTAGCAGGGAATACACCCCACCGGAAGGCCACCTCCTCTAGGGAGTCAGCTTCCTTGTGGAGCCCCGCATTATCAACTTCCTCCAAGACTTCAGGCTACTGAAGGCTAAGAGGGGATATACTAGAAAGCTTCAGGGGTATTATAAGACAATAGAGGAAATCTGCGATATCACAGCGGTCAACTGTTACCTGAACAATATGAGAAAACAAGGAAAGAAAATGCTGCAAACAAATCTAGATGGTACATCAATGAAACCCAACGACAGCATGGCAGAAGAAATGACAGAAAGGGAGTTCAGAATGTACATAATTAAAATGATCAGGGAAGCAAATGACGAGATGCAAGAGCAAGTGCAGGCACTGAATGATCCCACCAATCGACAGTTAAAAGAGCAAATACAGGAAGCAAAAGATCATTTCAATAAAGAGTTAGAGATATTGAAAAAAAACCAAACAGAAATCCTTGAAATGAAGGAAACAATAAACCAAATTAAGAATTCCATAGAAAGCATAACCAATAGAATAGAACACCTGGAAGATAGAACCTCAGACATTGAAGATAAAATATTTAACCTTGAAAACAGAGTTGAACAAACAGAGAAGATGGTAAGAAATCATGAACAGAATCTCCAAGAACTATGGGATATCATGAAAAGGCCAAATTTAAGAATTATTGGGATTGAGGAAGGCTTAGAGAAACAGACCAAAGGAATGAACAATCTATTCAATGAAATACTATCAGAAAATTTCCCAAATCTGAAGAATGAAATGGAAGATCAAGTACAAGAGGCTTATAGGACTCCAAATATACAAAATTACAACAGACCCACACCAAGGCACATTATTATGAAAATACCTAACATACAAAATAAAGACAGAATTTTAAAGGCCGCAAGAGAGAGGAATCAAATTACATTCAGGGGGAAACCAATACGGATATCAGCAGATTTTTCAATCCAGACCCTAAAAGCTACAAGGGCCTGGAACAACATTTTTCAAGCCCTGAAAGGAAATGGATGCCAACCAAGAATCTTATACCCAGCAAAACTTACCTTCAAATTTGATGATGAAATAAAATCCTTCCATGATAAACAAAAGCTAAAAGAATTTACAAAAAGAAAGCCAGCATTACAGAACATTCTCAGCAAAATATTCCACGAGGAAGAGATGAAAAACAAAGAAACAAATCAGCAATGGGAGGAACTATCCTAAAGGAATTGTCAAATAAAGGAAGAACCAGGTCGTCTCAAAATAAATAAATAAATAAATAAAATGAACCAAATGACCGGGAATACTAATCATATCTCAATAATAACCCTGAATATTAATGGCCTGAACTCATCAATCAAAAGACATAGACTGGCAGATTGGATCAAAAAGAAAGATCCAACAATATGTTGCCTGCAAGAGACTCACCTCGTAGAAAGAGATACCCATAGACTAAAGGTGAAAGGATGGGGGAAAACATACCATGCACATGGACTCAGCAAAAAAGCTGGGGTATCCATCCTCATTTCAGATAATGTGGACTTCAAGTCAAAACTAGTCAGAAGGGATAAAGAAGGACATTACATACTGCTTAATGGAACCATAAATCAGCAAGACATAACAATCATAAACATCTATGCCCCAAACAGTGGCTCATCCATGTATGTCAAACAAATCCTTCTCAATTTCAGAAACCAAATAGACCATAACACAATAATACTAGGTGATTTTAACACGCCTCTCTCACCACTGGACAGATCTTCCAAACAAAAATTGAACAAAGAAACCATAGATCTCAATAACACAATCAATAATTTAGTTTAACGGACATTTATAGAATATACCATCCAACCAAGAGCGAATACACTTTCTTCTCAGCAGCACATGGATCCTTCTCTAAAATAGACCATATATTATGCCACAAAGCTAATGTAAGCAAATACAAGAAGATAGAGACACTACCTTGTATTCTATCAGATCATAATGGATTGAAGTTAGAAATAAATGAAAGAGTAAAAAACAGAAGCTACTCCAACACCTGGAGATTAAACAATATGCAATTACATGATGAATGGATAACAGAAGATATTAGGAAGGAAATTAAAAAATTCTTAGAGGTAAATGAGAACAAAGAAACATCATATCAAAATCTTTGGGACACTATGAAAGCAGTACTTAGAGGAAAATTTATTTCATGGAGCGCATTCAATAAAAGAAGTAAAAATCAACAAATAAACAACCTAACACTACAGCTCAAAGCCCTAGAAAAAGAAGAACAGACCAACACCAAAAGTAGTAGAAGACAGGAAATAGTGAAACTCAGAGCTGAAATCAACGAAATTGAAACAAAAGAAACAATACAAAAAGTTGACAAAATAAATAGTTGGTTCTTTGAAAAAATAAAGAAAATTGATAAACCCTTAGCCATTCTAACAAAGAGAAGACGAGAGAAAACCCAAATCACTAAAATTCGGAATGAACAAGGAAATATCACAACAGACACGACTGAAATACAAAACATAATTAGAAGCTATTTTGAAAATCTATATTCTAACCAAATAGAAAATTTCGAAGACATCAACAGGTTTCTAGAGACATATGAATTGCCTAAATTGAACGAGGAGGACATACACAATTTAAATGGAACAATTTCAAGTAATGAAGTAGAAGAGGTCATCAAAAGCCTACCAACAAAGAAAAGTCCAGGACCAGATGAGTTCTCAGCCGAGTTCTACAAAACCTTTAAAGAAGAGCTCATTCCAATACTTCTCAAAGTATTCCATGAAATAGAAGAGGAGGGTACCCTCCCAAACTCATTCTATGAAACCAATATTACCCTGATACCCAAGCCAGACAGAGACAAATCGAGGAAAGAAAATTTCAGACCGATATCATTAATGAACATTGACGCAAAAATTCTCAATAAAATTTTAGCAAATCGCATACAAAAATATATTAAAAAGATAGTGCACCACGATCAAGTGGGTTTTATCCCAGGGATGCAAGGTTGGCTCAACATCCGGAAATCAATAAATGTAATTCACCATATCAATAGACTTAAAGTCAAGAATCACATGATTATTTCAATAGATGCAGAAAAAGCATTTGATAAAATACAGCACCCCTTCATGCTCAAAACACTAGAAAAAATAGGGATGGTGGGAACATTCCTAAACATTGTAAAGGCCATCTATGCTAAGCCCATGGCTAATATCATTCTAAACGGTGAAAAACTGAAAGCATTCCCCCTAAAAACTGGAACAAGACAGGGATGCCCTCTTTCACCACTCCTATTCAATATCGTTCTTGAGACTCTAGCCAGAGCAATTAGACAGACCAAGGAAATTAAAGGAATACGAATAGGAAAAGAAGAACTCAAACTATCCCTATTTGCGGATGATATGATTATATACTTAGAGGAACCTGGAAATTCCACCAGAAAACTGTTAGAACTCATAAGTGAATTCAGTAAAGTGGCAGGTTACAAGATCAATGCTCATAAATCCAATGCATTTTTATACATAAGTGATGAATCCTCAGAAAGAGAAATTATGAAAACTACCCCATTCACGATAGCATCGAAAAAAATAAAATACTTGGGAATCAATCTCTCAAAAGAGGTGAAAGACCTCTACAATGAGAACTACAGAACACTAAAGAAAGATATTAAAGAAAACCTTAGAAGATGGAAAGATCTCCCATGTTCTTGGATAGGCCGAATTAATATTGTCAAAATGGCCATACTACCAATAGTGCTATACAGATTCAATGCAATCCCAATTAAAATCCCAATGACGTACCTTACAGAAATAGAGCAAGCAATCATGAAATTCATCTGGAAGAATAAGAAACCCAGAATAGCTAAAGCAATCCTTCGCAGGAAAAATGAAGCAGGGGGTATCGCAATACCCGAACTTCAACTTTATTACAAAGTAATAGTAACAAAGACGGCATGGTACTGGTACCAAAATAGACAGGTAGATCAGTGGTACAGAATAGAGGACACGGACACAAACCCAAATAAATACAACTTTCTAATACTAGACAAAGGCGCCAAAAATATGCAATGGAGAAAAGAGAGCCTCTTCAACAAATGGTGCTGGGAGAATTGGAAATCCATATGCAACAGAATGAAACTAAACTCATATCTCTCACCCTGCACAAAACTCAACTCAAAATGGATTAAGGACCTTGGAATCAGACCAGAGACTCTGCAGATTATAGAAGAAAAAGTAGGTCCCGATCTTCAACATGTCGGCCTAGGACCAGACTTCCTCAACAGGACTCCCATAGCACAAGAAATAAAAGCAAGAATCAATAACTGGGATAGATTCAAACTAAAAAGCTTTCTCTCAGCAAAGGAAACTATCAGTAATGTGAAGAAAGAGCCTACAGAGTGGGAGAATATCTTTGCCAATCATACTTCAGATAGAGCACTAATCTCTAGAATCTATAAAGAACTCAAAAAACTCTACACCAAGAATACAAATAATCCAATCGACAAATGGGCTAAGGAAATGAACAGACACTTCACAGAAGAAGATGTACAAGCAATCAATAAACATATGAAAAAATGTTCAACATCTCTAGTAATAAGAGAAATGCAAATCAAAACCACCCTAAGATTCCATCTCACCCCAATTAGAATGGCGATTATCAAAAATACAAGCAACAGGTGTTGGCGAGGTTGTGCGGAGAAAGGTACACTCATACATTGCTGGTGGGGCTGCAAATTAGTGCAGCCACTCTGGAAAGCAGTGTGGAGATTCCTTAGAAAACTTGGAATGGACCCTCCATTTGACCCAGCTATCCCACTCCTTGGCCTATACCCAAAGGACTTAAAATCAGCATACTACAGAGATACAGCCACATCAATGTTCATAGCTGCTCAATTCACAATAACCAGACTATGGAACCAACCTAGATGCCCTTCAATTGATGAGTGGATAAAGAAACCGTGGTATATATATACAATGGAATATTACTCAGCCATAAAGAATGACAAAATTATGGCATTTGCAGGCAAATGGATGAAATTGGAGAATATCATGCTAAGTGAGATAAGCCAATCTCAGAAAGCCAAAGGACGAATGATATCGCTAATAAGTGGATGATGACACATAATGGGGGGAGGGAAGGTTTAATGTTAGGGTTAGAGTTAGGGTTAGGGAGGGGGGCAAGTATGGAGGAAGAAAGTACTGTATAGAGGGTAAAGAGGGGTGGGAGGGGTGGGGGGAAGGGAAAAAATAACAGAATGAATCAAACAACATTACTCTATGTAAATTTATGATTACACAAATGGTGTGCCTTTACGCCATGTACAAACAGAGAAACAACATGTATCCCATTTGTTTACATTTAAAAAAAAAAAAGAGAAATGATACATGTAAATCCTCTAGTTCAGTTATCGCCTGCCCTGTAAGTATACAACTCAAAGAATAAATAAATGGAGCATTTCATCTGTGTTCTCCTTAAGTTCATGAAAAACAAAATCAATCCAGTCACTACTTGTGTGTTGCTTCCCTCCAAAGCACTGGGAGGTGAACTGGAACCACACATATTCCCTGTCCCATCCTGTAGCCAGTGTGAGTTTTATACTAAGAAAGGGGAAGGTGCATCATAAGGTTCATCTCCATGGTGGCAATCTATAAAGTTGTTCACTAAATACTTCCTATTCTCCTTCTAAGCACACAGTAGAATTTTTCTTCCCCATGCCTTGAAGTTGGAGGTGGCTTCCCTTGGTCAAGCAATAGCAGCAGAAGTGAACAAATGCTTTGAGTTGCAGTTACTGAGTCGACTCTTTTCCTGCTGTAGCCACATCAGCATCTTTTCCCAAGCAGGATCCCTGAGTGACTCTGATAAGCAGAATTGTGCTGTGACCCTGTATTAGACACGCAACTTGAGTTTGGAATAAACATTTGATTTTCCTCCACTGAGATTTGAAGGTTGTTTGTCATTGCAGCATGACCTAGTCTATCCTGATTGACGCATTATCTTACACAGGATCCAACACAGAATAGGTGACCATAGAATATTTAATGGACTAAACTAATTTCCTTACAGAAAACTCAAACTCAAGTAGAATTGGCCTGTCTTGGAATGACAAAATTTTCTCCCCTCCAATTGCCTCTGGTGATTTATTAGACAAATACTTCTAAATTTTTTATTTCTCTATTTCTATGTTTTCCTTGGGAGGAGAGGAAAATATTTTCCTCCTTATTTTCTGTATTTCACTGAAAACAATACTTTGAATAATAACACAACAGTGCAGTGAGACTACAAGGCAAAGACCTCTCATTGAGTAACAGCTTTGGCTCCTCTTTCAAGAAAAGCCATGGAAGAGTCAGAATTGAAAACTGGACCCTAAAGCTTGTCTCATGAAGAAAAGTGACATTTCCTCCTATCAAAAGGCCACAATAATTCATAATCATGCAAAATTAATTCATTACAAAAATTTGGCCTGTTAGAAAGATCTTACATGTTGTCCAAATAGAAGAGTTACTGCCATTTCTGGTCATCTGACATGGGAAAAAGTGAGCAGGCAAGTGTAAGCCCTGTCTTCACAGCTATCCCCACTTCACTCCTGGGTTAATCCACCCCACAGATGCCCCAGGGAGAGGAGCAAGGAATTGCTATGCTTCTCTCCTTCTTGGTTCCTTGTTTACTAATTGCCAAGTTTTCGGCAAGCAAAAGCATTGGCAGAGCTATGGCATCTGCTTCTTTACTTGCCCATCTTGATCTCAGTTGAGGAATTTATTTGAAGCCAGAATCCACCAGTGACTGACAGCATCCATCTTACAGGATGCTGTCAGTTTTCTTCACAATGAAAACTTAGAGATACTCATTCCTTTGGTCTCTACAGTTTATTTTCTCAAGAGCTCCTGCACCACTCCCCCATTTAACTCCCTACAGTTAGTGCCAAAAATCCCAACTCAAATATTTCATCCACTATATCCTATCTCATTATTCCAATTCCATGTCAGATGGCATGTCCCGAATTTTGTTTCTGAAGGTCAAGCCGTCATATTTCACATTGCACAACAAAGAAACTGACACTCAGATAACACTCTTCCAATGAATAAATGAATAATGTAATCAAAGTATATGAATTTTAAGTGCAGATTCTCATAGGGGCTTCAAAATCTCAACACTTAGTATCCTGGTTGCCACATGGCACACCCTTAAGAAACAGTTGTATCATAAACAGCATAGGGTTTGGAATAATATTCTTCTTTTGGGGGGGAGGGGTACTAGGGATTGATCCCAGGGGTGCTTAACCACCGAGTCACATCTCCAGCCCTTTTTTATATTTTATTAAAGACGTCTCGCTGAGTTGCTAAATTGCTGTCTGGCTTTGAACTTGCGATTCTCCTGCCTCAGTCTCCCAAGCTTCTGGGATGGAGTAATATTCTTAATTTGCTTTTTAGTGTCACAACTTATTCGCTGAATAACTCTGATAAAGACTACTAAACCTGTTTAAGACTGGTTACCTTATTAGCAAAATAAGACTGTTATGAGAATTACATGAGATAATATGCATCAAGTATTTATCAAAGTGTAAGCTCTCAGTGAAGACTACCCCGTGAATTCCACCTTGATAGCTTAGTCTTCTTACTAATATTGTCTCTGCTCTTCACATGTCTGCATTTTCAAAGGCACGTGCACCTGCAATCAGCAATTTGGATATTAATGTGATCCCTAGTGTCAAATCTTTAATTGTAAGTAGCTTATGTGGGAGTTTTATTCTCTCACCTAACCTTGTGAATTCATTTAAAAATTATGTCTATCATACAAAAGAAGGTCAAACATCCAGAGGATTCTATTTCAAAATGGCAACCTGGAGAATGGAAAAGAATGTGTGTAGGAATACATCGCACCTGAATGCCTCAAGCACCAGGTGTGCCAGAAATGTCCACCAAAGTGTCTTCAATTTTTTTTTTTATGAGAAAGAAAAATAAGTCAAAGCATTTCCCAGGAAGGTTCAGAATAATTGTGAGTGGTATGAATAATTTATCAGCATCTCTCAAATCCAGATAATGACACTTTTGTTGTCTGCTCAAAGAGCAGAGAGGCTGTTCAACAACAACAACAAAATTAGTTCCTACCAAACAAAATGATCTTTTTCACCCTTGAACTTGCCTGGTTAGAAAATTGCAAATGTATCAGGGCACAAATAGAATCAAAGAACACAAAATAGATTTCGGTTTAAAATATAAAGCAAGGATAGAGAATCTAAAACAAATTATTTAATATATATCAAAGGATCATTTTTCCTTTCTTTCTTAAAATAATCCAACAACATTGTATCTTGGATGTGTGTCCAAAGTACTAAACTGTGTTCCTGAATATGATAGAAGACTTATTTCCATGTGGCTTAAGGGTATGCATAAGAGTGGATGTGGTTTCTAATCTTTAAAGCTTCAAAACCAGCAATAGCTCTGCTGTGGCTAAATGTGAAAGGCACCAGTGTTCAGGGATGGAGCCTGACTTCTTGGAAGACCAATTCAATAGTTAGTGGCAGACGAGGCCAACATGAAATCAAAGCTATACTCAGAAGCAAAGCAGCGTTGGGGCTGTAACTTCAGAATGCCCGTTCATGTATGTGAAAGAGAAACTTCTCAGGAGGCTACAAGGGTCCCTATAAGTCGCTTGACCCCTTAAACTCAAAACTCTTTTTCTCCCCCTGAGAGGAAAAAGTCAGAGGAGGCTTTACAAGTGACTGTCTCAGAGCAATCCCTGCAGAAGAAAAGGACCTTAACATGCAGGAAATCTGCCTAGCCCGCTAACTAGCCCCACTCTGCTGCCCTTCGTCACAGATGTTACCGATTTTGGAAGATAGCAATTCCCAGCTTCCAAAACAGATTCCAAGTGAGAAAATAGGAAAAGTAATTGGTTGCTATTAGATATGCATTCTGAAGTAGAAAGAAATGTGGGCAGTGAGGAATTTCTGGCCTGGATTAGAGGTTCCATGGTAATCAAACAATTATGACCAAGAGGATTCCCAACAACTTCTTTGAAACCAGAGAGTAAGTTATAAATTCAAATGGGCAATGTGCTTCTTTGAAGCCATCTCAGGAAAACCATCTCCTTTTACACAAGGATTCTTCTTCCCAGGAATAGACCCTCACTACTGAATGTCACGGATACATTTTCAACTATATGAATATTTGCCGAAGGCCACTATGAGTTAGGTCTCATACTAGATGTGGGATGCATTGATTGAATGACACCTGCCGTCTGGCCTTGCCGTATTAGTGACACTCTTGTTTTTTTAATTATACTTCCAAGGGGTGCTGCAATATTTTTCAAAGGACAGGTAATCTCACAAGAAACACTTGCTCTCATGCAGGATTTACTGCCTTTATGGTTTCCTGGGGTCTTTTGACTCCTTTGAATTAGGTCATAACAGAAGTTCATTAAAAATTTCCCCTTCAAGCTTAAACAATGGAGAGTAAGAGGATTTTTTATTAGTCTTATTAAGATACACCCCACATACTATAAAATTCAACTTTTTATATTGTACGGTTTGCCAAATTTTAGTATATTCACAGATCCATCCCCAAAATTCATGCCCACTGTCAGACACCGTTCATCCCATGAGTGGTCCCTCCCCTCACACCCCTCGCTCACAGCCCCAGGAAACCACTCATCTTCTTTCTTGTTTCTCTATTCTGCATGTTTTATAACAATAAAATCATACAACTTGAGTTTGAGTTTTTAAATTTCCATGTCACCAGAAAAGAACGCAAGAATTGGAACTTCATTTTCTTATTTGTGAAATAAAGAAAATAATACCTCCTCAGACAGTTGAAAGAAGCAAATCAAATAATATACTAAAGCCCAGGTAGTATATATCAAATAATATACCAAAGCCCAGGTAACCTGGCACACAAAAGTTGCTAGCAAAATTGACTTCATTTCTGAGAGCAGTTCTAAGGAGGTAATCTCAAATCTTCACACCAAAGCAGGACCCACATCTTTCTGCACAAATGGCAATGAGATGCTTTACACAAGCTATGTTTGTCAATCAAAATGTCCCTACTTATCCACAGTCTCACTCTTCATTGTTTCACTTACGCACAGTCAACTGTGCTTCCAAAGTATTAAAATAGAAAATTTCAGAAATAAATACATTATGTTTTAAACTGTGCACCATTCTGAGAAGTAGTGAAATCTCATGCTGGCCCACTTGTCTCACCCAGGACATAAATTATTCTTTTTCTCCAGCCTAACAATGCTACATACAATACCTGTCTAGCAGTCACTTAAGAATCATCCCAGTTATTAGATCAATGGTCTTATCATGGTGCTTGTGCCCAAAGGCATGTCACAATGCCTGTATCATTCATCTCACTTTATCTTAGCATGTAGTCTTTCTACCATCTCACATTGTCACAAGAAGGGTAAGTATAATATTTTGAGAAAGCCTACATTTATACTTCTTATAGTCTATTGTTATAATAACCTATTTTATTGTTAGTAAACATAGTTACTATACTTAATTCTTACTGTACCTAACTTGTCATTTAAAATTTGTTATAGGAATATATGTATGGGAAAAACGTAGTACATGTAGAATTTGTTACTGTCCCTGGTTTCTGGCATTCACTTGGGGTCTTATGATGTATCCCCTATAGACAAGTGACGACTATTGTACTTGAAAAATGCCAAAAAAACATGCAGAAAATTAAAAGGAACCCTATCATAGTCTAACCACTTAAAATTTTGTTATAGTTTAGATCTGAGGTGTCCCTCAAAAGCTCATGTGTGAGACAATGCAAGAAAGTTTAGAGGTGAAATGAGTGGGTTATAAGTCTTATCTAATCAGTGCATTATTCCCTGGTAGGGATTAACTGAGTGGTAACTGTAGGCAGTGTATGGTGCAGCAGGAGGAGGTTGGTGCCTAGAGGCGTGTCTTTGGGGTATAAATTTTGTCCTTGCTGAGCAGAGCTCTCTCTCTGCTTCCTGGTGTGGTGTCCTGAGCTACAATCCTCCACCAGTCTTCTGCCATGATGTTCTGCCTCCTCTTGAGTCCCAGGAATGGAACTGACTCTCTATGGACAGAGACCTCTGAAACCAAGAGTCCTAAATAAACTTTTCCTCCTCTGGTTGCTTTTTTCAGGTCTTTTGGTTAACAGCAGCAAAAAAGCACTAATAAGAGAAATGCAAATCAAAACTACCCTAAGATTTCATCTCACCCCAATTAGAATGGCGATTATCAAGAACACAAGCAACAATAGGTGTTGGAGAGGATGTGGGGAAAAAGGTACACTCATATATTGCTGGTGGGGTTGCAAATTAGTGCAGCCACCCTGGAAAGCAGTATGGAGATTCCTCAGAAAGCTTGGAATGGAACCACCATTTGACCCAGCTATCCCACTCCTTGGCCTATACCCAAATGACTTAAAATCAGCATACTACAGAGATAGAGCCACATCAATGTTCATAGCTGCTCAATTCACTATAGCCAGATTGTGGAACCAACCTAGATGCCCTTCAGTTGATGAATGGATAAAGAAACTGTGGCATATATATACAATGGAATATTACTCCACCATGAAGAATGATAAAATTATGGCATTTGCAGGCAAATGGATGAAATTGGAGAATATCATGCTAAGTGAGATAAGCCAATCTCAAAAAACTAAAGGACGAATGATCTCGCTGATAAGCGGATGAGGACATATAAGGGGGGGTAGGAGAGGTTAGTGTTAGGGTTAGGGATAAGGAGGGTGGTAAGAATGGAGGAAGGAAGGACTGTATAGAGGGAAAAGAGGGGTGGGAGGGGTGGGGGAAGGGAAAAAATAACAGAATGAATCAAACAAGATTGCCCTATGTAAATTTATGATTTTTAATTAAAAAAAGATTATTATGAATTCTGTGACAAAAAGATTTAAAACATCATAGATTATCATTCCTAGAGGGAATGATAGTAATAGTCTTTTACTTTCAAAATGTCAATAGCAAATATTCAAAGTTAAATTTCAATCGTGACAGAAAGATTAAAAAGAACATGCCACACAAATGGGTTCACTATAGCTTAGTAGAGTCTCCCAAATGGCTTTTGTTCATGGTACTTTTAACTTTACAGTAACAATATTTTTTTCTGGCAAAAGAAATACCTAACAATTTTACTTATTAGGTAGTTGACACAAACAACTGAAGAAGTATTTATATCCTAATTACTTAGTGACTCTTTGGAAAAAATACATATATGGAAAGAAAAACAATAATTTTTATTTTATTCTTATATAAACAGTTACTAATAAGAAGTGTGTGCTTTTAGGGTCCTACATAACTTCTCAGCTTTGAATGAGACTGGGCCCCACTCTTGCTTCATGTTTCATATTGACTTTCCTGTTATGCCTATTGTATTGTTTGGCTTTTGAAACAGACTTTTAGTTTTTAAAGCAGTTTTATATTCACAGCAAAATTGAGCAGAAAATACAGAGAGTAGCCATATACTCTCTTTCTCACTCACACTTGTTATTTGGTTTTTATAAAACTTTGAGCTTTGCAAAGATGTGACATCAGCAAAGGGAATGCAGTGTGATCCAGTGTTGAAATTAAGAACTATCTTGATTCTTAATTCAGTAGTTCATGAGTTCTCTGAAAGATGAGAGGCATCACTGCATTTCTCTTGAAATTGTATGCAGTGCCTTTATGGGTTAGCTATAGTACCCTGGATGCCTCAGCATGAGGTTTGGGAAATGCAGGTGTGGGGCATTCAATTCTGAGTATGACATTTTAAACACAGAACTCTGTGATTCAGCAGAAGATTCTTTGGCTATATTACAATATTCAAAGATAATGGAGAAACAATATTAAAGGATACTTGGACCACTGCCTTTATCTACCATTAAATTATTGAGGAGTAAACTTCTGTTGGATTCATCTATTTCCACATAAGACTGTGCATACATGAGTTCTGATTTCCTCTCTAGCGTCTTCTTTCACCATTACCCAAAGTGTCATGGGCATCCTATGCCCTGTACAACAGCTAGAATAAATTATGTGTTGTTCCACAACACCTCGTTCTTTCATTCTAACAGAGTTTCCCTTCTTCTCTAGGTGGCTAAACCCTCCTTACTCTTGGAAACGTAATTTACAAGTCACATCTTCTTGGAGTCTTCCTAATGACTCTGGGGTAGGTGCCCTTTTTCTCCAAGCCTTTATAGCTCTTCTTCCTTCATTCTCCTGACCTCCTCTCTGGCTCTTATTCACTCCTGCCAGTCAGTCCTCTGCTTATCTTTTGCAGAAGCACAGAGCCAATATCACACTATCTCTAGGCAGACTTCATGAATGATAATTAAATACTGTGGAGTCCAACATCCAAAATCCTGACTTCCCAAGATTCTTTGGTGCATTGATAACAGCAATCGGTGATATTTCTTAGTATTTGATTCCTTTCATGGTTCTGAGCACTTTATACAGACTAACTATTTAATGCAACTTTGCAAAATAAAAATGATTTTCTTAAAATAAGATATTTTACTCTTAAGTCAAAGTGAGATACTGGATAATGAAGTAATTGTCCAATTCATTGAAATAGGAAGAAGTTATTTTTTCTCCCAAATATGACTAGAAATCCTCATATTCTGCCTGAAACTTGCTGGAGCTTGTCAACTTCTCGACAGTTTACCCATGTGTTCAGGAGAATGAGTTTTCCTTGTTAGGTTCCCATGTAAAAAATACTACTTACAAATTCCCTTCCCAACTTTTATTCGATATCATAATTAAGTTAACATCCATCTTCAGCCCAAATTTATATATTTCTAGAATTGATTCTAAGTGCTATAGGAATAGGAACCACACTTATTTTCATTGTTATATTCTGCCTGATAGAAGACTCAGTAAGTACTTATTGAATAAATGAATTAATGATAATGATAATTCCAATGGCAGCATAGAACTTCATAGGTTTGATATTACCAAGTATACAATGGCAACTGAAACTATATCTTCTCCCAGTTCCTTACTCAATGAAGGAAAAGAAATACAATAGAAAAAGAAAAGAAATGATGGAGCATCAAGAAAAAGTAAATATATTTGCAAACACTAATGACTGGTATGAATTCCAGATAATTGGGGGACAATACATTGCCTCTAAAGCATATAAGTATATTGCATAATATGTGCTAGACAAGAGTTGGATTTCTGGATAGACATAGTTCTAAGTTTGCATGATGAATAAGTATAAGTCATTGTGGTCAATTCTTGACAGAGACATGTCCGAATAAGCTTATTAAGATAGGAGACTTCATTATTAAAAAAAATGTGACTTCTTCATACTGCCCTGAGAAGGCCTTAAATGATAGAATGATGGAATGGAAGAATGAAAAAAAGTGAGATTATTTATCTTGGATAGTAAAACAAAAAAGTCTTAGCCTGTAATCCTCAGGAGACTAAGGCAGGCAGATCACAAGTTCTAGGTCAGCCTCAGCAACTTAGGGAGGCCCTCTTTCAAAAAAAAAAATTAAGAAGGACTGGGGATGTTGGTCAGTGGTAAAGCACTCCTGAGTTCAGTCCCTAATGCAAGAAAAGAAAGAAAGGAAAGAAGGAAGAAAGAGAGAAAGAATATGTTAATTGTGATCTTTATTCTGTAAAATGTAAAGCATATGATGGTAACTTGTGGCTATTCACTAGGAATTTTTCATAAAGGGCCTTTTGTACACTGCTAGAAAGATGTGGATTGTGCTTCTTTTTTTTTTTGTTTGTTTGTTTGCCAGGGACTAAACTGGACCACTGAGCCATATCCCAAACCCTATTTTGTATTTTATTTAGAGACAGGGTCTCACTGAGTTGCTTAGCACCTTGCTTTTTGCCGAAGCTGGCTTTGAACTCATGATCCTTCTGCATCAGTCTCCAGAGCTACTGGGATTACATGCATGTGCCACTGGGCCCAGCTGGATTGTGCTTCCTATCTTCACCCACATAGGCATTGGTGAAGAAAGCTTCACTCCTAAATTATAGAATGTGCACCAAAAGGACTCAGTGCCTGGTATCCAAGAACTTTCATTCCTGGACTTACCCAGAATTAATTCTTCATCCAAACCCATTTCTCTTTCCTGCTTTTATCTGTTCTTCATTTTCTAAAGTATTTGTTTTTGGCTTTTGAAAGACTATTTATTGAGGTATTGTCAACATAGAAAAAGCTGTTCCCTTTTAACATACACAACTGGATGAGTGTGAAGTTTAGTTTCACCTATAAAACCATTGCCACACTCTGCACTATAAACCTATCCATCACCTTCAAATTTTCCTCCTGCTTTATTACTTATTATTACATGAACACTTAAAGTAATATCTACCCTCTTATCAAGTTTTAAGTATACACTAGAGTATTGTTAACTATGAGCACAATTCTGTACAGTAAATTCCTAAGACTTATCTCAACTACTTTTTTGATAATCTTCCAGTTTTATGCCTAATGTATTTCATACAGCTGACTACAGTTCCAACCAAACTGATGTCAACAACAGAAGGGGTCCTGAGTGAGGAGTGAGCCAAAAGCAAAAAGCCTGGATTAGAAAGGTGTGGATGAAGTCATGCTGGCGATCCAGACCCCTGCACAGAGGTAGCACCTGGAACTAACTGAGCCATGTGGAAGAGGAGTGCAGTCTTCTGTAAGGTTCTGGCTTCCAGAATTAATGCAGGACCAGGAGTAGGATATAAAATTTTAAAATTCAAAGCAGATGGCAGGTCAGATTGCTGAGACCCCATGCTTGCAAAGGCACTAGGTTTCGTTCCCTCCAGGCATCAAACTCCAGGCATATGGCAACACTCTTTGTAGGCATTGTCTACTGGTGGAGCAAAAGTTCCTCATGTATTAATTGTGCTGCCTCCCATTGTCCTTATAACTCAGATACAACTCAGTTTGAAAAGCACAAATCATTTACTGTTGATTCCTGGATGAAACAAGATGGTATTCACTGGTCAGATATTACGCAAAGTATGTCTTTATTTAGGATCTCCAGCCTCAGGGGAAGCTAGCAAATCAGATTTCAGTAGGATAAAACTATGAGGAATGAATACAATTCTGAAAATAAAATGTATTGTGATCCTTAACAATGTTTTCTTTAGCTTGAGATTTCCCCAAAGTAGAGTTTGACAAGAAGTTATGTTCAGGGAATAAGAATGTGGGACAAGGAAGAATGAAATAAGGAAAGAAGATAAGCCAAGATGATAGATGTAATATCAAGGTTACCACTGTGGGAAATGAGAAATTGATCCTTCCAAAACTTGCTCAAAAGCACACAAAATGCTACCCTTAGTTGTTTATTTAAAAATCATGGACACCCAACATCAACAAATGAATGGATAATGAAAATGTAATATATATCTATATATACACAATGGAGTTTTACTCAGCCACAAAGAAGAATGAAATTATACTATTTGCTGGTAAATGGGTTGAACCGGAGAACATCATGCTAAGTAAAACAAGTCAGACTCTAAAAGTCAAGGGTCAAGTGTTTTCTGTCATACATAGAAGTTAGAGTGACATAGAAATAAAAAGAAAAAAGGGGATTTGGGTGTGGAGGTCGCACACCTATAATCCCAGCTGCTTGGGAGACTGAGGCACGAGAATTGAGAATTCAAAGCCAGCCTCAGCAAAGGTGCTAAGCAACTCAGTGAGACCCTGTCTCTAAAACAAACTAACAAAAAATACAAAAATAGAGCTGGGGATGTGACTCATTGACTGAGTGCCCCTGATTTCAATCCCTGGCACCCCCACCCCCAAAAGGGAGATATCTTGAAAATAGAATGGAGAAAACTGGAGTAAGGGAAGGGAATTGATGGGGAGGGAGGAAAGAAGGGAAATGGGAAGTACTGGGAACTGAAATGGAACAAATAATGTTATATTCATTTATAAATATGTCAAAAGGAACTCTACTATGATGTATAACCATAATGTACTAATAAAAGGTTTTAAAAAGTCACATCAACCTATATCAAACCTTTGGTTGCTGTCGCTGGCTCTTTGCGGTTCCAAAATCCATGGATATTTGTGACCGCTTGCAGCAACAACTTGCACGGGTCTTATGGGTGGTGGAGTGGAAACTGAGGCACTTCTATCTTTCTCTTTAGTGCACTGCTTTCTTGCTTGTTTATAGAGGATAGAGGAAACGAGGTTTACTTGCTTTGAGAGGAGAGAGAGAGAGAGAGCCCGCTTATCAGAGAGAAAGAAACTTTGCTTAAGAGAGAAACTTTGAGAGAAAGACAAGCTTTGCTTAAGAGCTTAGAGGAAGAGACTTGCTACACCTTAAAGTCCTGCATCCTGTGAACTAAGGGTACGTCCACCCAAGGTGCCCTAGTGATGCGTCTCAGTTCTCCGTTCTGCGATCTGCTTTCCGCCGCTGCCCCTACTCGCTGCTGCCGCGTGTGTCTTCCTCTGCTGTTTTCCTGCTAATGGCTGCTGTGTCTCTGTCTCGCTCCGCCTACGCTTATATCACCTCCAGGAGGCGGAGAGCAGGGCCATGCCTCTTACGCAAAGATTAGGCAAGATGCTCCGAGCAGGCAATTAGTGCTCGAGAACACATGCGCATACATTGTATGCATGGACGAGAAAATCACCTGAGTGTGCTTATGTCAATTAACCTCCTCGCTGCCGATGTGATCAGGCGCCATCCCGGCGCCGCCAACATAACACAGCCCCCAACAGGTTGCCCCTCAAGGATGTTCATTCCTCTACTCTGCTGAACTTCATGTGTGCACAGGCATGAAAGCACATGCCAGCTTCCTGGTGTTAGGGTTAGAAAGACAAAGGTGTGCAGTCCCGTAACAGTGAGAGAGTGACAGCATAAAACCAGTTCAGTGTTCACAGAATAGACCATCTCAGCCACAAACAATGAGATATCCAGCAGGCAAATGCAAGGTAGAGCCCCAGAAGAATCCCTTTCATCTTTCCCCTTGACACATTCTTCAGGTCATAGTTTCTAACCTAAGAATTTAAGGTAAAATGTGAATAAAGATGATAGAAATGAGAAAATGTTTCCATACCATTATTAATACTAGGAAATAATGTCTACAGATTTAGAAATTGAACAGGAAGAGGATTGGGAATATTGTGGTTAATTTCTAAATTTGAGTATTATGCAATATTTTTAAAAGGTGAAAATTTTTAAAAATATAAAAATTCATGAGAATATAGAAAATTGTTTACCAGAAAACATTAAACTGGGAAAAGATTTAGGCAAACTATGTACATACATATCATATAAAAATAACCACATTTAGGGAAATATTTCCAAAATATCAACATATAAAAGTAGTTCTTTTGGGCCTTAAGAGTATAGATCAAAATTTCCCTTTGATTTTCTACAGGAACCATGAGAAGAGATCAGAGTTGCACCACTTATGTTGCACATATATAATGAACATTAGTCCTCTCTCCAGGAGTCTTGACTCCCAGGGGTCACTAAAGGTCATTGTGCTCCTGCTCATCCTCTGCCCAGAGGGCCAGGTCTAAGAATGGTGGGGAACTGTCTTTCCTGAATTATTATGACTGCCAATTTTCCTAATCTTTCTCCATATAAAATTGCTTTTTTTGGTGGGGGGTGGGTTCCGGGGATTGAACTCAGGAGCACTCTACCACTGAGCCACATCCCCAGCCCTTTTTTATATTTTATTTAGATACAGGATCTCTCTGAGTTGCTTAGTGCCTTGCTTTTGCTGAGTCTGGCTTTGAACTCATCATTCCCCTGCCTCAGCCTTCCCAGCTGCTGGGATTACAAGTGTGCAACACCTGGGTCTGGCATGAAATTGCTTTTTAAACATCTTGGGCCCTTTGGAAAACATTTGACTTCATTATTACACCTGACTACCTCCTACCCATCCATCTAGTAACCTTTGCTGATCTGATCCTACCCTGTCTTTTCTATATAAGTGCCTCCCTGTTCAGGCCCCTGAGATCCTATACTCATCCTTCACCTGTGATGCTGCTATGTATTGCTTATATATCTGTCTTTTACACCACTCCTAACTAGAAGCCCCATTGCACGCATTATCTCATTAATTGTCACAACCCCTCTATCGAGCAAGTGCTATCATTAACTATTCTGTGAAAAAGGACTCAGAAGCTTAGAGAACTTGGTAACCTGTTCATAGTCTTATAAGCAATGTATTAAAGAACAATATCTGATCCAAGATAAGAATTTAAGACAATTTTATTTCAAAACCAGTTTTTAACCATCATCCTCTAATAGAGACAACAACCAAAACCAAAGGATTTTGTCAATTGAGTGGTTGTTGTTTTTCTACATTTTGCTATACCAATGAGTATCAGGCTTTTCATTGACAAAAAACAAATTCGATCATGACAGCCTGTATTTAGCTCTAAATTACCAAAATATCATTTACAGTTCAAGAATAACTCAAATAGCCAATATGAGAAAACAAAGAAGTAAATTATATGTTTGACTAAATCATCCATAATTAGGTTTATACATTTTCGAGATTAAAAGTCTTATCTGATACCAGCATGTGAAAAGCTAGAATATAAAATTTTATTTGCAGTACTTTATACATATGGACACATATGCAATACAACCACATACAAAACTAAAAGTAAACACAAAAATATTAGCAGATTTTATGGATGTTAGGATTACTGATTATTTTATCTTTATTTTTTATATTTTTCAGATATTCTACAATGACATCTATCAATTTTTTCTAATTAAAAAATTAAGCTTTTTTGTCAATTTATGTATATAATTTGTCATGTATGATTTGTATGCAAATTTTTTGGAGTGGACCAGGAATTGAACCCAGAGAGCTTAACAAGTGAGTCACATCTCCAGTCATTTTAAAATTTCTTTTATTTTGAGACAAGATCTTACTAAGTTGCTTAGAGCCTCACCAAGTTGCCGAAGATGTATGTGCAAACTCTCAGCCATGGAGCTGAGTTGAGAAAGTTTATAAAGTGAGATAAAATGGTTAGAAACCTTAGGGTAGTTTGATGTATTTTACCTGGAGAAGAATTTGAATAAACTATGGCTCTGGGACAATTTTTAACTACAGTATGGGGTCATAATGAAAAGAAAACAAAACAGTAATGTACCTTGATATTCCCCTTTTCAGTTTATCCTGTTCAAAAAAGTTTGCTGTCAAGAGATCCGACCTATTCCAGTAGACACAAATTAGTGATGGATAATGAAAGGCACATTTCCAGCTACAGCTGAGATCTTCAATGAAGAAACTTCAAGCCAAAGCAGGAAAAGGATTTGGAAGTGCTTATGGTCTCATCAGTGGTTTTCAACAATTGTAATGAGTGATGCTGAGTACCCCAGTGACATTCTGGGAAGGAAGTAGGCAATTAAATTTTTTTTCTGAAAAAATATATGCGTGATATATGATATTGGGAGGGTGATTTCTGAATTTCCTATCATAAAATTCAACTACTGCAGAGCCATAACTCAATTACAAAAATGTAGACATGACTGGAACTTGGAACAGGGCATCCTGTCTTGGTCTGGAAGCACTTTTACTTTTGAAAAATAAATAAGTAAATTCTATTTGTGGTTTGAAATTCATTCTTAATTTTACTTTAATTCTAGGAAGATGAGTGTTTAGTAAACAAACAAATGACTAAGATCAAACTAACACAAGCCAATTGTCTAACATTGCTAGTTTTCAACTAGCAGATTGGGAAAAAAAAAATCAACACGATTTAAAATTAAGGTTGTACAAATTACAGCTCATAAAACAATGGCAACACAAGTCTCTTCATAAAGCCCTCTCGCTAGTTTCTACCTATCTGCAAGATGAGGTA
Source organism: Sciurus vulgaris (assembly GCF_902686455.1). Classification (NCBI taxonomy): domain Eukaryota; kingdom Metazoa; phylum Chordata; class Mammalia; order Rodentia; family Sciuridae; genus Sciurus; species Sciurus vulgaris. Next base: position 48,952,705 of record NC_136461.1, read on the forward strand.
TGAATGTTGCATTTATTTTGCATCAGACTCCACCAGCAAAAGCATTTCAGCAACTCACAGGTAGGAAATTAGAGGTCTGAACAGGTTGTATTAATTCTGTTTTTAAAAAAGCTAAAATACTACTCTGGAACAAAATTTGTAGGGGTCAAGGAAGTGAGAACTTTATTACTGAATATCAACACCTGTGGATACTGACCTGTTCAGGCTGCATTTTCCATTAACATGCCACTTGAAATTTAAGTTGTTCAACCCTGTGAACTCTAGCAACACAATTTTGCAGCTATCTTTATACTGAGAATAGTTCCAATCTTAAGCCAAGGAACCTATGTTCAGATCCCAACCTGATCATTTATTAGGTGTCTGACAATAAGAGTCTTCTAACCCCTCTAATTCAGAAAAACATCTATAAAGTGGGTATATCTAATATCTACTTGGTATAAAAGTAAAATGCACATAATCAGTTCTGTGGTTTTACATGTATGGGAAAAATACTTATGAAGAAAGGAAATAATCATCATCTCTAAACTATTTTAGAAACAAAAATTAAAATGACTATAAAAATACAGCTAATAAGGAGCTATGGTTGCTTTGGGATGATAAAACTATGGTTGGGATTTTTGGATGCTACTTTATTCTTTTTGCTTTATACCTTCATATACCTCTCTGGAAATACAGAGATTCCAAATGAAGAGAAGAAATATTCCAGGTAGGCAGCACCATTAGAATTATATATACCCCCTTTCCTTCTAGTTACAAAACACTGAGTGGCTTCATTTCCAAAATTTCCCAGTGGTCAGTCTTTGGCAACAGATCAAACACCACAGTATGTTTGAGAAGGGTGTGAGAAAAGGAAAGCAGACCACTAGAACTTAAGGGTCTTGGCAATCTGAACTATGAGGTGAGTTTGGAGAGAATGACTTAAAATAAACGAGAAAGAAAAGCCTGTGGCTTTTGGCAAGAGACACATGAAATACCACTGCCCAGCTCTCCTGCCTCTGTGCCCCTGTCCAGAGCCATTAGGAAAGGGTGGATATTTGCTTGCTTTGGATTCGTTATTTGGCTTTTCTTTGAAATATCCCATTCATTTTCAAGTGACTACAGACTACTTTCAGACTCCCAAGTCATAGGACAGTCAAATTCAGGCTCAAGTACCAGTGGCACAATGACACAGGGAATTCTGATCTCTTGGGAGATCATAATGAGATCCTCAGTTATGAGCATTATCTATGCCTTCCCTTTTCAGCCTTGGAATTCTCAGATGACACTTCTCCTAAATAGGCCTCCTTTCCTCCATTGCAAGGATCTCTTCTCTTCAAGTTATTCACCAACTCATAGTGTTTCCTGAGAACTGGCATAGGCATTGCAGGAGGGCGGCCCCACCCTTAGGCATGCTAAGAATCGCTCGTACTTCTTGGTACCTGGCACCATTTGCAGATTTTTAACAGTATTGCCTGTGGATATGGCCCATTTAAACTGTGTCTGTGTGGGAATCATAGCTTAGTTTATATTTCTTTCCAAACCTACCACAAGAGAGTCCAGCAGCCTTTTCATAGGAGGTAAGGAATTTTTTTTTTTTTTGCAGAATGTTTAAAAGATAACTATAATTTTTTCTTGAAATAGAATATTGCATAAAATCCATGCATTCTAAATCGATGAAGAGATGCAAAGTGCAGGGGTTGGAATTCTAGACCAAAGGTAGAATTTAGAAAATGTCCGAAGAAAGAATGTCCACCCTTGAATTAATGAGTTTATAAGAGATCTGCTTTAAACTCTTTTCTTACTCTATCTCCCTCTACTGAAGACCATCACCCCTGTCCTTGCAAAGTTTCCTCCATGCTGAGCACCTATATGTCAAATCTATATTACAAATCCTAACTTGTTTCCATATTTCCCACTTCCTATTGTCTACCAACATCTCACGTAAGATGTTATGCAAAAGATTACTAAAAAAATTCACTATACACAAAACCATCATCTTCTTTCCTAAATATTGCTTATCAACGTGCCTTTTATAGGTAGTTTAATTTATCTCTATCCACCCAACTGCCCACACTGAAAAATTTCATGTTTATCCTTGACATCTTCCACAACCAATCAACAATTGAGTCTTTGCAATAATATAAACAAAATTTCAAACACATCATCTCCCTTCTTATTACCCACTATTAATTCCTTTAACCCAGTCTTCATCACTCTATCTCTTAGTACAAAAATCTTCTAAGTGGTTTCTCAATAAAGGCCCACTGTGTCACCAATATTACATGCTTTTTTGTTTTAAATTTACTTGTTCTAATTAGTTATACATGGCAACAGAATGCATTCCCATTCATTGTACGTGAATGGAGCATAACTATTCATTTCTCTGGTTGTACATGATTTAGAATTCATACCATACATGCAATCATACAAGTACCTAGGTTAATGATGACAATCCCATTCCACCATCTTTCCCACTCCCCTATCCCTTTATATTTCTAAGATGTAGATTTACCACATCACTTCCTAGGTAAAAATTGTTCAAAAGTTGCATAGTTACTAGCAAAGTTCTTCAGGGAATATAGCCCACCCAACACTGCAGAATTAAAAATAGAAACTCACATACAATGCATATCAATCAGCAAATTTACTATTCCTATTTAATTTCTTAACCAACCTCTCTCTCTGCACCTCTTCGCCCCAAAGAAGCCATCCCACATGCAGGCCTCTTTTAGTGTCTTAGACCCTCTGCAGTTTTACTCCCCTGTCTTCATTCACTCAAGTTCATTTTCCTGAAAATTATAATTTTCTCCTAGACAATATTAATTGCTTTCATATATATATATATATATATATATATATATATATATTCCATAGAAATGTATACATTGTCTCTTAAAATACTTTCATGCTACATCTCCCTTATTTATATGTCTACCTCTCCAAAAGCTTTAATGCTTCAAGAACAAATTGAACCTCACTTATCTTTACATTCTGGGCCATGTGTTGTGCCTATCAAAGAGGAAGTGCTCCAGGACTCCTCTCTGAATTGAAGTTAAAAAAAAAGTCTTTATTATTTTGAGATAAATTATAAAGTTATCTGACTAGTATTCCAGAATTATAAATCCCCCATCTAGTTACTGCCAGCCCTGAAGACACTTGAAAGAGTTATAATAGGGTTCAAAACCTGCCTCCCACCATTGAAATTCAAATTATTAATTACTACAAGGCTTTGACCTATAAACCATTCTTGTCACTTCGATTTGAAGATATTTTTGCCTCTAGTGTAAGATTATAACCAAGTTCTTCTGACCTGACCCATGGAATCTCATGGGAGCAGTGCATAGAAAATGCACACAAGGGCTGGGGAGATAGCTCAGTCGGTAGAGTGCTTGCCTTGCAAGCACAAGGCCCTGGGTTCGATCCCCAGCACCAAAAAAAAAAAAAAAAAAAAAAAGAAGAAAGAAAAGAAAAAGAAAATGCATACAAAGACAAGAGACCAATTTTTAATGGGCAGTTTATTATCACCACTCCCCAACATATTCTCTCTCTCTCTCTCTCTCTCTCTCTTTCTCACACACACACACATACATACACACACTTCCACCCATAGTAGAAGGGAGAAGGGATATATATCTATATTTAACTTTGGTCTATATCTCCATTTCTTTCAAGAGTCTGAAATTTAACCTTGAATGTAACTCAACCTTATATTTTTCAAGTATTTGAGGACTCTCAGTGAAGGTTGTGGAGGCAGTACAGTGTGCAAAGAAGTGTGGCCATCTACGAAATGTCCTTTCCTTCCATTTGGGAGACTCTAATAAGTCAAGAAAGACGCAGCATGAGAGTACATACTCACAGGGGCTTTTTGAAGGCAGATGATGTCATCAGAGGTAAGCTCCAGCAAGACAACAATGGAAGCTGATGAGAAGTGCATTGGTGCAACAGGCTCAAGGCAGGGAAAGCAGAGAAGAGGGTGCTTGTAAGCTCCTAGGTAAGAGGTCCTGAGGTCCTGAACAAGGGTAGTGATGATGAGGAGAGAGGGCAGGCAGAATAGTGGTAGCATTATCAGTAATGCAAGTGCATGCAGTGACAGCAATGATCAATCAGTTCACTCTATTTAGACTTCAAAAAGGCACAGCACCAAGTGCTTTGCATTCATTAAATCATTGAAAACCTAGATAATCTATGAGGTGATCTCTCCTTTCCATAGGTTCAAAAGTTAAAGCCTAGAGATGTAAGTTGTACAAAGTCCCATACTTCTTGAGTGACAGAACTGGATCTGGAATTTCAGCCTGATCAGTTTCCACAGATACTGCCCTTACACTATGGAGGTAGACTGAGCAAGACTTACTGAGCTTCTCAAAGGATGTGAAAGCAGAAGAAGAAAGAAATAAAGGTAAACACATGGCTTTGTGCCCATATGATGGGCAGCTTGGTGATCTGTTAGGAAAAGTGAAGGCACAGGAATAGAAATAAACAGATCTCCTGATGATGCAGGATGAGTTAATGATACACAGTCCATTTTAGCTGCCCAGGGGCATCAATCTGGGGGAAGATATAAGAAGTGCAGTTAACAGAGGACCTAAACCAGTGTCTTTTGCTCACAAGCCTTGAGGACCAGATTTGGACTGCAAAAATTGATATATGGATACAGCCTTCAAAGACAGATACAAACGTTAAATCTCAGTGCTAAATAAAGCACCAGTTAAAATTCCCAAACACAGTCTAGTTGATGCAGTCTAGTTCTTTCCTGCTCATATATAGAGCCAATGTCTATGCCATTATAGTGTATTCATTCCTCCATGCCCTGGGACTACAAGTCAGTTCCTTCATTTGCCGTTTATTCAGACAGAATCCCTGATCAGTAATTTTGACTTCATCAGGAAAGCATGTAAATTTGATACTATGGTATAAAGATCATACGTTTTGATTTTTAAAAAACAAATATCAGATAGTACATGGAGTTTATTGATGGCAATGATAGCACAACATTTTGTTGTTATTGTTTGAATTTCTTCATTTACATTTAAAGCAGTATTAGTCGATATCTTCACATTCTCCTGCCTACTGCTTTTTTTTTTTCTTTTCATTTTATTCTCTTTATTTCTTTTTAAGATACAGTCTTAACTAAGTATATTAGGGAATTTGATATTTGGCAGACAAAGTTCCTCCCTGGTACACCATGACAATCTTCTAGGTTACTAGTTGTAGTACACTCTTATAAAAGAAATATACTAATTTGAACACCCTTTATGTAAGAAGACTAGAAAAAGGAGAGTTGATAAATATTTTAAAGTAAATATTTCCAATAGATTAATTGCTAGATGTAAATTGACCACAAAACTCAGGACACCTCTCAAATTTTTTTTTTAATATTTAGAAAGAAGGAAAATAAGTGAGTGAGGAGCAGATATAAGTTTATAGTTTTGAGACATAGATTCAATATTTTGTGAATTTTATTTCAGTCTCCTTCAACAAATATTTTTAAACATTTATCTATTATATACAAGATACTCTTCTTCATACCATGCAGGTTGCCAAAAAGGAAAAGCCGACTGGGCACAGTGGCACATGCCTATAATCCCAGCATCTCTGAAGGCTAGGGCAGGAGGATCTCAAGTTCAAAGTCAGCCTCAACAAAGGTGAGGCACTAAGTAACTCAGTAAGACCCTGTCTAAACAAAATACAAAATAAGGCTGGGGATGTGACTCAGTGGCCGAGTGCCCCTGAGTTCAATCCCCAGTTACCCACCCCCTGAAAAGAAAAGAAAAATCCATGTTCCTCTGTCCTAAGGAAGTTTCAAGTCTAATAAACAATAGAATGGAGTTGATAAACATAATGTGGGTATTATTATTTTCTATTCTTTTTCCCACGGAAAACATTACTAATTGTGGCATTCTTCTCCACTGAGTTGGATAAGATCTCATGTTCTATTTTACTATTACGATCCAGCTTTACTACCAATCAATAAAGTGTGATATGAGAAATCAAATCTATTTGTCACTCCAGGGTTAGATAGATGCATGTAAATTAACATTTTAGGAAGATTTTATTAAATGATATATATAGAAGATCAATATCATCTTTCATGGAGAGAGGATGAGAAAGATGAAGTTGAAATGGGAGATTTTCAGAAAGGCTCCACAGAGAATGTGGCATTGAGCTGGACACTGAATATGAGTGGATCATTCATACATTCTCACAAACCCCCTGGTCTGCCAGACACTGTGCTGAGTGATGAGCTCAATGTTGCATTTAATTCAACCCCCAGTTCCACCACTGAGTTACACTAGAAGAAAGCTGAAAAGAAATCACTGAAACTCTATGGTCCTAAACTTCCTCATCTGTTCAATAAGGATACAAGATGAGACAATTACCAGCAGATTCTGTGGTTCTTAAGTTCTGTAATGTTGTGAAACTTCTCTGGCCAAAAGCATGATAAGATCAATAGATACCACCTTCTCTCAGCATTTAAAATCTGTGCTTGCTGTCTTGAAGTGACAAGAAAAGGATGTAGACAAGATAAAGCACAAACTCTATCCCCTTTCACTAAGGGTACTGGGCTAAGGATGGAGGGTTTCTTCTGAAGACCAGTGTTTAGATGACTTCTTGTATTAGTCCTAGTAGGACAATTGCTGAAGAAACAACCACAAAGTTCAGGAATATGGGGCTCTCTATCATGCCGTCACTTAGGATCCAATGATCTTTCTATTTTGAGTCCTTCCCATCCCTAGGGTCTCAGATTTCTGTGAATCCCCATATGAAGCCACCCAACAGAGAAGTTGCCATGTGGAATACACACATTCTCTTATCTGCTTCATCGTAGGTGTGATCACTACCGCTCATTTCTTTGTGAGAATTTGCCTCAAGACTACACAGAAGCAGGTAAAATGGAAGTATATGTACTTGAATGTCCACAGAAAAATAAGTTTGGTTTGGTGAATATATAGTATATTCTTTACCACACTCTGAGAAGAGATAGGAAACCATTTTTGTCTCATGACTCAAAATAACTGTTTCTTCTCTTGGCAGTTTATAGTAGAAAAAGATATTCTCACCATCATAGAAAACAACATTTCTTCATCAGTACTAGAACCTTTCCCTGAGAAGCACAGCTAAGCAAGGACTTATTAACATATTTTAAACATATTTTACTTTGTAAAGAATGACCCAAGTTCCTAGCATGGAGAATTTTCAGTACAGACAGAATAATGTCTCCCTAGACATGTCCACATTTTAATCTCTAGAACCTGAAGTTATGTATTTAACATGGAAAAAGAGATTTTGCAGATGTGATTAAATCAAAACAGTTGAGATAGGGAGATAAGGCAGGATTGTTCAGGTGGGTCCAATATGATCACAAGGTGTTTTATAAGCAAAAGAGTTGAGTCAGGGAAGAAGCAGAGGCCAGTGATATGACATGAGGGAGACCCCAGTAGCCATTAATGACTTTGAAAATGAAATAAGGCCCCAGGAGTCAAAGAATGCATACAGCTTCTAGAAGCTTAAGGGCTAAAGAAACAGATTAACATAAACATATTGATTTTAGCTCAGTAAAACGCAGAGGTCACCCAGTAACCTCAAGAATAGTAAGCTAATAAATGTGTGTGTTTTTAAAGCCACTAAGTCTGTGGTCATTTGTTAAAGCACTAGTAGAAAGCAAATACAGAATTTCAGATCCAAAGTGGTAAGAGCTACAATTTATTTAGTTTATACTCCATCACAAACATTGTTTTAAGCCTTACAACTACTAACTTCTTTAATTCTCAAAAAAAACCCTATGAGATATTTACTATTATTAGTCCCCTGAAGCAATGAGAAAATGGGTTCAGAGCACTAAAATGCATTCCTAAGTCACAGGCTACAATATGTATCTGCCATTGGGATCAAATCATTAAAGAAAAAATTGAATATGATAAATTAATGAAAACACACACACACACACACACACTTCCTACTATCTTTTGCAACTCCTTTTTACAAGAGCTCAACATTTGATACCGCTAATACTGTTTTCTATGAACCTATAAAGAGGAAGAACTATCCCACTTTGTTTGGAGTTTTATTGTTACATCCCTTGAATCTGGGTTGGCCTGTGACTTTCTCTGAACAATAAGGCATGAATAGACATGATGAGAGCAGAATCTCCAGAGATTTCTTGCACATGGGCATTTGCTCCCTCAGGCTGTTTTTAAAAAACAGTCACCATGAGAAATGATCAGGGATAGCCTTCTAGATGTCAAAAGCATGTGATTCAATTGCCCACATTGTCTTATCAATACTCCAGATGTGTGAGTGAGTCCATCTGGACCAACAAGTCCCAGATCAGTCCTCTAGCTGAGCACAACCACATAACTGAGCCTAGACAGGATCTGCAGAAGAACCACTCAGCTGAGCCCAGGCCAAGTTGCCAACCCCATGGAATCATGAACTAATAAACATTGAGTGTTCTAAGCCAATAATTTTGGGGGTGGTTGATTACATGTAAAAAATCTAACTCAGAAAATGGGCCATTGAGAAGTCACAGCAGTTTGGCTATGTATTTGACAGTCCAGGCCTTTTCAGCCAACTCCTGGCTGACTTCTAAGGAACTAGTAGTATTGGGTCAGTGATGAAACTAATCAATTCCTCTCCAAACCTCTTTGTAGGTGTTCTGAAATGAAAGTAGCAATCTCAACCCCTTTCTTCCTAAACAAAAAGAAATTTATTACTTTTAACCAAGAGAAAATTTGATGAGAAAATTTAAATGCCCATTTAACATTAACCACATCTGCAATTTTATTAAAATGCTTAGCACTTATATTCATGCACTTAGAATCATTTTGTTATAATTCTACAGTTTCTACTTTAATAAACAGAACTCTGTTTCTTATTTTTCCTAAAAAAAATAATTGAAATAATTGTCCTAACATAACTCCAAACAACAAAAAGCAGTTTCTTTTAAAATGGTGAGAGAGGTTTTCTAGAAGTACTATGAAAGAATTACAGGACTCCAGCAGAAAAAGTTCCATAATTTTTGCTGCTGCTACCTCAGTTCAATTTATTATAGTGCATTTTTGACCCAAAGCCAGCCATCACCATACCCGAATTTCTAAATGTTCAAGATGAAAACTTAGGATTCCAGAAACCACACCATTGCGGTTCTTCAACAAACACCATTCCATTTTTCAAAGTAGTTTTTATAATCCCAGAGTCACCAGAAAATTTTATTTCTTTCCTTTTGTTTCACCTAGGGAAATTATACTTCCCTATTTCCCACAATCTTCTAATGCAACTGTACAAAAATCAAATTGTTTTTCTAAAAGTCACCAATAATGTTTCACATTTTAAGCAATGCACAGACACACAAAGAAGCAGCCTGGGTTCCGGTTCATTCAGTGATTTATGACTAACTCCTTCTGAGTAATTCCTATTTATACATTCATTTGTCCTGTCTTTGGGTGATATATTTTTGGCAGCGTCACTGGACACAATATAGAGTGTCCCAATTTTCCCCTTGAATCATAAGAAAACATTTAGCAGAAGTGAAATGATACTGCCTTTTAATTTTCTTGTAGAAATCTGTGGTTTTGTAACATGACTCAGTCCAGTGCTGATTAATGGGGATGCATTTTACTCTCTGCAAACAACCAACTCCACAGGTATTAAAAGCTCTCAGGATCCAAATACTGGAATTAAACGCAAAGCCCTGTGAACTCAGAATTTACTGCTCTAAGGAAGAGATTACAAAGGTATTGGAAATAAATCCAGTGGTAAATTCAAGGAGGCTCCTGAGCTACTGTTTCCTCCCACGATGGCTTCCTTGTGACCCGAGGTTGAAAAACTGCTTGGATAGGAGCTGGCCCCAGTGTAACCTCTTGTAGTAGAAGTGATGTCAAGAATGAAGTCCTGCAGCTATGGGAGTATCACATATGAATTTGGGGGCTGATGTATTATACAGAAGATAGAATTATCCTACTGGGACTGTCAATAGTGAGGTCATGCCTGATGTCAGTCACTCTCAGAAAGGAAACCTGGATACTGAAACTGTTTCTCTCAAAGCATCTTTCTGACCACATTAGTACTGCTGCTCAAATTGCAATAGTTCTTTCTGATGCTTGTGAAAATAAACTAAAAAAACTCTAGTGGGAGATTAGACTATCCCCTAATATTTAAATTCTCAAACCCCACTTTCATACATGTCATCTCCTTGTGATCTGACTTTCTACCCTTCCCCTTCATTAGCCTTTGTATATCATGTCCTCTTTCTAGAAACTGCATCTTCTATACTTCAAGGTTCTCCAGTGTACTTCCTCATTGATATGTCCTCCCTTCCTCAGCTGAAAGTGATGTCTTTATGCTTTCAAAAGCTCTAAGTTCACTGCACTTTGATGGCATTCAGGTTACCAGAATAAAGTACCATAAACTAGGTGGCTTAAACAACCAGAAGTTATTTTCTTACAGTCCTGAAGATTCCAAGTTCAAAATCCAGATTCCAGATGAATCAGCTTTGAGTAAATGCTCTCTTCTTGGCTAGTAGATGGCCACCTTCTAGCTGTATCATCACATGGTCTTTCCTCAGTGAGAAGAAAGGGAGGTGGGGGGGCAGGAGATGAAGAGAGCTCAGAGATGTTTCTTCTTGAGAACATCAATCCTACTCTATTAGAGACTTGCTCCTACAGTCTCATTTAACCTTAATTACCTCCATAAAGGCCCTATTCTTTATTTACTTCTTTCAAAAATATTTATTATGAGACACTATACAAGGCACAAGGAATAGAGAGGGGAATAAAGAATAGTCGCTGATTTTAATGGCTCAAAAACTAGTAGAGGAAATAAGCATGTAAAATATATCACACAGCAGAGGCTAAAAGGCATGATTAGTAATTGTGAGGTTGCCTATGTTACATTTTAAAACCTAAGCTCCTTGAGCTAGGTGTAAGATTTGTTTCCTGAGGTAGATGTCTTAGTCCTGACTCTTGGTAAGACGTTTACCTCCATAGAGATTCCGGATTAGTCTATAAAAATCTCTACCTATACAAAAGACCTATATGAGAATATATCCTCATTTATCTGAAAAGATGCTCCTTCTTAGTGCTAGTCCCATGCTCAGTCAGAATCCCTCTATGGTTCTCTACTGGCCAATGGTGAGTTAAATAAATGAAGTCCTTTTATTCCTTTTTTCTTTCAACTTTATGTCACTTCACCCACCCTTATCCTAGATCTAGGGCAGAACTGGCCTAAACCATCCATTCTGGGCATTCCTCTGACTCTCTCGTTACATCTGGCCTTCCAAAGGCAAACATGGTTCTGAAAATGCCTCTTCAGGACTTCTTCATAGCATGACACCAGCTGGAGAGAGAAGAGGGTGAGCTGTGAGGTGGATCCAAGTACTGTGGTTCTACACTCTCAAAGTGTACACCTCCCTATGGTGGTTCCATTGTTCCGTAAAAATATTTATTTTGTCCTTGAACTATACCAGAGATCCTCTTCTGTAAAGAGTAGGGTGTGGAGGATAGTTGTAGGCCTTGAGAGCTCCCTAGAGGCTAGAGTGGATGGCCTACACCAAATGTCTTCCTGCTATTTATCTATTCATATATCATAATGTCTAGCACAGGGCTTGGTCCATAGTGGGTGCTCAGTGAGAATGTTTGTTAAATGACTAACTGAAGTAATTACTGTCTTATTCTTGGCCAAAGAGTTAATTTGCTTTTCTTAGACATGGTCATAAACAAACCATAAAATTTAATGTTCATAATTGGACTTGAAAATCTCTGACCTCACTTCCCACTCATTCTCTTTCCATCTGAGTATCATGTACATAACTGGATAGAATCCATCCTCTGTAACGCACAGTAACCATAGGGCTCCCCAAAGACATCAGACAAGAGACACCTGCTGCTTTACAGCCCAAGATCAACACTAACCCAGATTGCTGGGACAAGCTGGCGGGCTTCTCATCAGCAGGCTTGTTGCAGCAAGTGCTCCTTTTGCACATAAGCACCTCCAAATGGAGTGCCCATAATATTGCATAATACTTTCCAGAAAAGGATCAGTGCATAAGAAACATGAAAAGGACAGATTGTCCTGATCTCCTTCTTAAACTTATAGCTAATTGGCAGGCAGAGTCTCACTAAACCTATCCATTTCTCAACAACTATTAAAGGAGGTAGATTAGTATGTGAAGACCTAGATTAACATTTTCCCCAGCGTCTTGTTATTAAGAGTTTCAAACATATAAGAAAGTTGAAAATATTTTACGGTAAGCACCCATATTCCTGTTGCTTACATTATGTAATTAACATTTTGCTACACTTACTTATGTTGAATTCTATCTATCCATCTCTCAAAACAAAATTACTCATTCACCCATTTTAATATAGGTTAACTTTTGAAATCTCAGCTTTCGTGCCACAGCACTTAATTTCGTCTACGTGCATTTATTAAGTCAGTCATCTCTTTGGTTGCATTACTGGGTGTCATCTACTATGTGCCAGGAACTGTGATAGGTGCTGGGAATGCAAAGAGTAATTAGAACAATCTCTCCTATGAAGGAGTGCCCAGTCAAGGGAAGGAAACTGCTGTAGGCAGAATCAGAGCTCCCAAAGGCGCTCACATGCTAATTCTTAGAAGCCATGAATATCACATGGCCAAAGGGAACGAAAGTAGCAGATGGAATTAGAAATTTCCTGAATTATCCAGGAGGGTGCAAAATAAATGCAAGAATCCTGAAGCAAAAGAAAGGAAAGTCTGAAGCAGAAAGAAAGATAGAACTCTGGGGAGAGACAAAAAAAGAGAGAGAGAGAGAGAGATGCAACATGATTGGTTTTAGAGATGGAAGAGTCAGACTACCAGGAGTCAAAGAATGTGAGCAACCTCTAGAAGTTGGAAAGGGAAGGACACGCGTTCTCCCTGGAGCCTCTAGAGTGGAGCCAGTCCTGTTGCCATCTTCATTTTAGCCTGGTGAATCCCACCTCGGACTTCTGAACTATAGATCTATTAGGATAGGTTTGTACTATTTTAAGCCACAAAGTCTGTGGCAATTTGTGACAGCAGCCATAGGAAGCCAATAAAGAGATGGACACTCACACATGATTTTGATGCCATGTGGCAATTTCTAGTGAGTAGCCACACAGTCATGTTAGAAAACAGAACATAGTCAAGAAAGGAGCCAGTTCTGGACAGATGAACAAAGAGTCTATCAGGCAGACAAGCAGGAGAGAGCATTCTGGACAGAAGGAACAAATCTATAATGTCCCCTATATGTGAGGACATGCAGTATACTTTTTAAATGACAAACTGTTTGAGGAATTATAGCAGCCATTCTTATTCCCGTCAAAGATTCTATAACAAATATTTTATAATACTTTTATTACTCTAAATTAAAGAACAGATGATATAACCTTCATTCACATATATGTGTGTATAATGTCATAACCATAACCTAAAGGATAAATAAAAGTAATTTTAATGAAATATTATGCCCTTTAATGTACAGTTGCTTTCCAGGCATAATTGCCTTTGAATATATAATAGTTATTTGCTTATAGCAGTGCGTATTTTCACCTCAAATGTAATGAGTTCAAACTTAAACAGGTAAGCTCTATTGGTGTATATATTTTATGAATGGTATTACCTCATATATTTTATGAATGGTGGTACCTCAATGTCTGTGTTTTTCAAAAGTGGTGATGAAAGCTTGGTAAAGTTTTGGAAAACCAAAATCTACTTTCAATATGTAGTAAAATCATGCCAAAAAGAAAAATAAAGGAAGGTTAGGGGAAAGATAGCTATTGAAGTTGAAAAAAAAGCATGGGTTAAGAGAAGTCTCCCATTTCTACCTCTGGTTGTACCTGAGGGAAGTAGTAGTGCTCCAGCTGCTATGGACTTCTTGAAATATTGAAGAGACAGCTGAAGACAGCACCAGCATGAGCCTTTGATGACGTCATTGACCTATTATTTAATAAACCCTGAGAGCACTTCGATGCTCAAAATTATGGTTGTCAAATAAATTTTCTTACATAAGTTAATTCTATTATCATCCTTTTACTTGTGGCCCAGAGCAGTACGATGGATGCACTGAGTGCTGTGATCCTGAGATCACAGGTGGACCAGGTTGTAACAGATGCAGGTAATGGCCTATCCTTACCCTTTTCAGAGTTGTTATGAGGATATGAGATAAATCACACACACACACACACACACACACACACACACACACGAGAAAATAAACAGAAAGATGGCTGGGCACATGTTCAGTCCTCCATATTTAGTACTGATTATTCATATTAATTTGAAAGGCACAAATTGGATATTTGAGTTGTAATTTGGATTATTGGTGTCACGATAATGAATTATGATATACTAGTTGCTTAACACAACACTAACTTTTTAGCTCACAATTGAGAAGTCCAAAATGCATTTGACTAGCCTAAAATCAAGGTGGTAGTTAGGCTGATTTCTTTCTAGAGGTTGTGTTGGAAACTCCATCTCTTGACTCTTTCTGGCTTCTAAAAGGTGTCCTCTTCAAAATTTGAAGGCAGTCATTTCATCTCTCCCAACTCTGCTTTAGTTACCACATCTGCTCTGATTTTCACTCCCTACCTTGCTCTCGTGAGGATGCTTCTGAACGCACTGCACCATCAGAATTATCCAGCATAATCTGTTCATCTTAACCCCTTATGTGATCACATCTGCATAGTCCCTTGTGCCATGTAAGGGAACAACTCACAAGTCCTTGCCTACCACAAGTGGGGAGAGCATTATAGCTGGATTGCTTTGTACCATATAGGAGAGCATTTTGGATAAAAAAATATATGCCCTTCCACTCAACTCAAACCATTCCTTTCTTTTTTATTATTACTTAATTAACACATACTGATTATACAAATTAAGGGGATTCACTGTGATATTCCATACATGATTATGACATACATTGATCATGTCCACCACCCTTCTTCTGCCCTCTCCTTCCCTTTTCCGCCTTCCCCAAACCTCTTCCCAGTTCTTAATGTCCCTCTTCTACTTTCAGTTTATTAAAAAAAAAAAAAATGTTTTCCACATATGAGAGAAAACAAGTAATGCTTGTGTTTCTGCATCTGACTTATTTTCCTGAACCTTATATCCTCCATTTCCTTCCATTTTTCTGAAAATTACAGGTTTCCAATTTTTCTTTATGGCTTAATAACACTCTGAAAGCACCCAGAAAACCACTCCGGATGCAGAAACTCACACAAGAGATTTTATTAAGCAGAAAAGCAGTGTGTCTGCCCTGCCCTGAAGGCTGAAAGAGAGGGGGAGAGAGAGAGAGAGAGAGAAAGAAAGAGAGAGAGTTTTTTTTAATTAAGCAAATGAGCAGAGTGTCTTCCCTGAGGGTGAAAGAGAGAGAGAGGGAGAGAGAGAGAGCGCGCGCGCAAGAGTGAGAAGAGTGAGAGAGAGAGAGAGCAAATGGCAGCAGAACTATTCTTAAGTAGTGGAAGCACATGGAGTAATCAGACCAATGAATGACGAGAAAGTTAACAATCTAGATTGTAAAATGATGTGGGGCAGAATCAGGGAAGAAATGGCTACAGCCTTGTTCCCTTCATTCACCCATTTTTGTTTTTATAAGATCCCTTTGGGGCATATGGGCAAAGGTCCATTTTCAGTAACTGCTTCTTGCTGGGCATGGACATAGAACTGATTACTTGTAGTTGTGCTGGGCACGGGGTGGCCCCTCCTTCATCAGTGTCTTCTCCTGGGATTCATGCAGGGAGTCCTGGTCCAGCAGGTCAAACTCTGGGATCTCCAGTGGCACCTGGCACACCTGCATACCCTGAAGAACCACGGACGGGCCTTGGCTGTAGCAGGTTCAGACCTCCTGTTGCCTCAGGAGCGTCAGCTGAGTGGAAGCTGGAGGACTGTGAGTGGCAGTCCCACACTATCTGCTCCAGCAGGTACATGAGGCAGGTGTTGACCTAGGGCAGGAGGCCCAGGAGGAAAATGAAAGGGAAGCATGAGGTGAACATGGTGGCCACATCTCAGGCACAGAAGAAGAAAGAAGCAGAGAAGAGTGTGAGGCCATAGAGGGAGATGAGTGGGAAGGGCTGTCCTGAGCTCAAGGCATTCAGCAGCCAGATGATCAGACAGCAGATACAAAAGTAGATGGGCCATCTGTATGCTCTCAACCAGTGTGGCCACGCATGGGAGATGCTGCACAGGCTGCATGCTCTTGAGCAGGGAGTACTGACAGGAGGCGATGACCAGGCAGAACTGGAAGACCCAGACCTCAGTGAAGAAACCCTTCAGTAGCAACAAGTAGCCCAGGAAAGCAACCAGGCTGCTTAGCCCAATGCTGAAGTTGTTCTCCACCATCCTCCATGTCTTATCCAGCAGAACAAGCTGCTAACATGTGCACAGGACCACGTGGCAGGAGGACTGGGTAGGCTGGGTGGGGGTGCGGAGCAGAAACAGAGTGGGGCAAAGGAGATGGAGGAGCAGGAGCTGGAGGGGCCTCTTCCACAGCCAGGTTGAAATCCCTCAAAGGAGGGATTAGGAGGAGGAGAAAAAGTGGGGGGAAGTCAAGGTTCATTGCCAAAAGAAGGTGTTCAGGTTTACCAAAAGAGCAAAGATCAAGTTTAGTGCACAAGAAAGAGAAAACTTGAATGTAGAGAAATCTCTAACTTGCCTGCTTGCTCACAGAAGTTGTGTGTCATTAAGTGGCCATTTTGATTGATTATCTTAAGGTCATTGTGGCCAAATATCATTACACAAGCCAGTAAGTTTTAGTGGCTTTAGGTCGGGGACAAGGCAAAGGGGTTTAAGAATGTCTAGTAGACACCCCAGGGGTGAATCTGCCAGAATGGAGGACCTAGATTCCATGGTGGAGTCTGATAAAGAGCCAAGTCAGTCTCCACATTGTCCTGAGGTCACAGATTAGTTGGCTGGAGACAAGGAGGCAGCACAATGATGGGAGTTGTCACCCCCATCAGTGTGTGCCAGCCAAAAGTCGAGGGGGTTGAGGACCTGGCCCCAGGAATTTCAAGAGGAAAAGTGAAGAGGAGCCTCAACCCAGAGAGGGAATCTCCATCATAAAGATCGGGGACCCACCCATAAGATAAGGTCACTAACTGTAAAAGTCATGGCTGAGGGAACCCCACTCCTCGACTGCCTTGAGGGCACTGGACAATCAATGGTTGTGTCTCAGGTCAGCAGAGGAGTGTTTAAGTCGACCTAGGGGAAAACTCACCAATCTAAAGGCCAGCAGTGGATGTAGAACCGGGCATTTGAGCAAATGGAAGGTGAGACCAGCATCCGGGGGTCTGGGGCATCAGATGGGATTCCACTTGCCTAAGTGGCAATAGAAGAGCCCATTGGAGTCATGGCACCAATGAAAGCACTCAGCAGATGAGCAGAGTGTGCTTAAAGGTGAGAGAGAGGGGGAGAGAGAGAGGATGGAGGGGAAGAGAAAAGGGGAGGGGGGGGAGATAGTGAGAGTGAGAGAGAGAGTTTTTATTAAGGAGATGAGCAGAGTATCTGCCCTGAAGGGAGAGGGAGAGGGAGAGAGAGAGAGAGCAAGAGTGAGAGTGAGAGTGAGATAGAGAGAGAGAGAGGAAGAGAGAGAGAGAGAGGGAGAGAGAGAGAGGAGAGAGAGAGAGAGAGAGGAAGAGGAGAGAGAGAGAGAGAGAGAGAGAGAGAGGGAGAGAGGAAGAGAGAGAGAGAGAGGGAGAGAGGAAGAGAGGGAGAGAGGGAGGGAGAGAGGGAGAGAGGGAGGGAGAGAGGGAGAGAGGGAGAGAGAGCGCGTGTGCACAAATGGCAGGGGAACTATTTTTAAGTAGTGGAAGTTCACGGGTTAATCAGACCAATGACTGATGAGGAAGTTAACAAGCTAGATTGTAAAATGACGTGGGGCAGAATCAGGGGAAAAGTGGCTGCAGCCTTCACACTCCACTGTGTATATCTACAATGTTGTGTACATCCATTCATCTATTGACAGGCACCTGGGCCATATTTTGGATACTGTATATAGTGCCACAATAAACATGGGTATAAAGGTACCTCCTTTGTATGCTGACTTCATTTCCTTAGGATATATACCCAGGAGTGGGATTGCTGGATCATATGGTAGTTCTCATTTTAGCTTTTTGAGGAACCTCTATACTGTTTTCCATAATGGCTATACTAATTTAGCATTCCCACCAAAAGTTTATAGGGTCTACTTTTTCCTTACGAGTATTGTTTTTGTGTGTATGTGTTTGGATGTATGTGTGTTCTTAGCAACAGCCATTTTAACTGGGGTGAAATGGAATCTCAGTGTACTTTTAATTTGCTTTCCCCTGAAAAAGAATTGTACTTTTTTGTATACTACTTGGCCATTTGCACTTCCTCTTTTGAGAAGTGTCTATTCAGATCATTTGCCCATTTTTTAACTGGATCACTTGTTCTTTTGCTGTTATGTTTTTTGAATACTGTATATATTCTGGATATTAATCCTCTGTCACATGAATAACTGGCAAAGATTTCTCCCAATCGGTAGGTTGTCTCTTCACTCTGTTGATTGTTCCTTTGCTATGCAGACGTTTCTTAATTTAATGTAATCCCATTTGTCAATTCTTGCTTTTATTTTCTGTGCTTTTGGAATCCTTTCCAGGAAATTGTTGTTTGTACCAATATCTTGAAGTGTTCCCTGATGTTTTCCTCTAGTAATTTTGGAGATGTGGGTCTTCCATTAAGGTCTTTGATCCATTTTGAGTTTAGTTTTGTACAGAGTGATAGATAAGGGTCTAGTTTCAGCCTTCAACATGTGAATATCCAGTTTCCCACTCCATTCTCTAAGTATTAGCCAGATAACTCTGTGTTATAAATTACAGAAATCCAATACAAAATGACTTACAGAAATCCAATACAAAAAGCTAGGGTTGGATGAGTTCACTCATGGAAGAGCTGGCTTCAAGCATGGCTGTGTCTACATACTTAACCAGCATCAGGAATGTATTCCTTCTTTATTTGTTCAGGAAGAGAGGAACTCTAGATTCTCATTCAATGTGGCATCTGACTGTCTGCAAAACGGCTGACTGATGCAAAACAACTTTGCCCAGTGTCACACAGACAAATGGGGAAGCAGGCAGGGACTGGAATTCACTCCTTTTAGCAACTACTACAGTGCAGGTTCAACAGGTGCAGAGTAACAGAATAAAACTACATATCAGGAAATTGATATTGACATTCAATTGTATTTGGGCTTCATAAAACATTATTTCATAAAACCTTGACAAAACTTCTAAAAGTGATCCCTGTTAAAACCAAAACTTAAGACATTAAACTGCTTGCCCCAAACCTCACAGCTTTTAAGTTATAGAACTATCTCTGTCTGTCTGTCCATCCATCTTTAAGCCTCTGTATACTCTTACTGACCCTCTTCTCTTATGGAGGCTACAGATCAGGAAGGGGCAGGCAGACCATCACATGCTGTGTTAAATAAGGATCCGTAGTTAGAACTCTCAGGAGATGGGAGTTGAGAAAGAAATGGAAGAATGTTGTTTGTATTAAGAGAACTTATAGTTCAGGTATGGAACCAAAAGATACAGAATGGAAATCACTTATGCACTTTCTACGTTCTGCTAGTGCTCTTTAGTTTGGCTTGTTTTGCTAATACACTCATTTATTAACCATTTCACATGCAGTACTATTGTCTTTAATTTATACAAGTGTAATCTAGGAAACTGAGACAGTTTAGCAATTTCCCAGGATCAGCTCCCTGGTGAGCAATGGAACTAGGACACAAACACAGACCTACACATGTTGGATCAATGCTCTTTCCACAAAGTCACTGCCCTCCCCCAAAAAAACACCCAAATTAGTGCCTAGTCTGCAGCTGCACGTAGCCTGTATACACATCTCTGCAGGATTCACATTCCTGCAGTTCTCCTCCTTTCTCACCTGTTATAGTCCTGCTGTTACCAACTTATTTAATTCCTGCAATTTGCACTGTTTTTCACAATCTGTTGTCATTTCCTAGAAGTGCTTGCTCAATAACTATACTATTTGCCATGAAACCGGGACTCAAGAATGTGTAGAAGTTTCCCCACAGGCTGATTAACCTGAGTTCAGTGAGCCCAACTGAAGCAAAACTACTGGGAAAACCCTGGGACTCTCCAATGCAAGGAACTGATTCTTGTCCCTGGATTTTCCTCAGGTCCACTAAACAACCAAAGCCACAGAATAATGAGAAGGAAACCAGCTGGCCCAGTCCTCCAAAAATATCCTGTTGCTTATTTGAAACAAGGGAAGTAAAAAAGAAAGCCCAGTTCGCTCTATTTCTTATAGACACAGTCATTGTCAGCAATAAGGGATGACTATTACCCAGTTACTGTCCTCAGAGTCACATCGGTCCACCAGCAGTTAAATAGGTCCTCAGGAAGCCTGAGGTCCACAGCACAGAGGAGCAGGCTGACTTCTATGTAGTGGCAGCTGGTTCTGTGTTTAGTAGGGCCTGTGCTTTGTTTAATGCTCTGTCTTGGAATTCTAAATAATTTTTGACATGGGGTTCCACATCTTAATATGGCTTTGGGCCCTACAAACTATACAGCCAATCCTGCATGGGAAATATGTCCTTGCCAAAATGAATGGTAATAAAGATGCCCCAGGGATAGGTGATGCCCTTCAAAGCATAAAAACAAGAAGAGGGTGGGCAAGAACCTGACTTTGGCTTTTTCCTGGCTGTAAGAAAGAGAACCATGAGGCAAGAAGTCCCACTATTTCTGAGTAAATGAGTGTGAAGCACAGGATGGGGAATAGAAGACACAGAAGGTAAGAATGAAAAAGTAGATGGAACTGAAGCAAGAACTAAAGACAGGCAGTCAGTGTAGATAGGTAATCGGGTCAGATCTTGAAAATGGAGACAGGTTTGGGTCCTGGAAATTGGAGACCTGTCCGGGAGATTGGAATGGTAATGCCTCCAGAGCCCTTTGATTACCAAGATTACCTGCCTACACTGCCCCTTCCAGAAGGTTGTAAATGAAGTACCCTCTGAGCAGATAGGGAGCTTCTAATTAATGACCCAGTGGGCTGCTGCTCCTTTCCTACCCCATCACTCTAGCTTGGCCCTTCCAGCCCACAAACATCTCCTGGGCCTTGTCACCTACACAGGAAGGAGAGAGATAAGGGGAAGAAGTCAGGAGAACAAAGAAAACCTAAAATGTATAAAAAAGGCAGGACCTGCTCGCTTCTTGGAATGCCAGGACACCAACTCTGGACCCCTTCTCCCTCCAGGGAGAAGTCTGTGTTACTATTTTTTAAATAAAACTTACTTTCTATGCTTGCCTCAGCCACTTCTCTAATGTTTAAACCTCAGCATTTGAGGGAGCAGAATTCATCACTGATAATCAGCAGTATCAGAAACAAAACATGAAAGCCTTTGCATAAAGAGATACTGAAGAGATGACACAGGGCGGGACAAGTTATATTTCCATTTTAGAAAAAATCACTGTGGTCAGAAAATGGATTTTCAAAGGGTAAAGGTAAAACAAGGAGTGACAACTTAGTCAACTGTAACCATCCAGTGAAGCAATATGGGCAAGTAATGAATCAAAGAAATACCTAGGGAATAAAGTCCATATAAATGGGTGAAACTAATACTTCGGGTTTCCTTTCTTATGATTGTCCTCTTCTTTTGTATGAATACAACTCCAAGTTCAGAATTGACCATGTGGAGTTGAAACAGCCCCTCTTTTATTCTTTTGTTGTTGTTGTTGTTGTTGTTGTTGTTTCTTTTCTTCTTTTTAATTACACATGACAGTAGAATGTATTTTTAGCATATTATACCCACATGGAGTATAACTTCCCATTCTTGTGGTTGTACATGATGTGGAGTTACACTGGTTGTGTATTCATATATGAACTTGAGAAAGTTATGTCTGATTCTTTCTACTATCTTTCCTATTCTCACCCCTCACTCCCTTCCCTTCGATCCCCTTTGTCTAATCCAATGAACTTCTATTCTTTCTTCTCCCACCCCTGTATTCTGTGCTAGCATTCCCATATTCTTTCATTCTTTTTTGAAGTTAGAAGTTGCCAGGTGATACAGGTGTGGCCCATGAAAGACAGGCAGAAGTCACTGGAGTGGAGCGAGGTGGATGCAGAGTGGAGGTTTCCTCATCTTCCAGAGTAGCTACTATTTTCCTGACAAAGAGGAATGGGCTCAGATGACTCATGCCTTTTGTTCATGAACCTTCTCCGTTTTGTGATTATAAGATAAAGAATCACGGGATCAAGATAAAAGCTGGAAGGGACTTAAGGCCTTCATGGCAACATTGTCACTTGCTTCTGATGGCTCTTCCCAAGACTTTGTGTTCCTGAGGAATATGAAATCCAGGTTAGCTAATCCACTCTGGATGTACTTCTATTATGTTCCACTGCATGCAATCCTAACAGATGCGGTCGATTATCAGCTAAATGCTGATGAGGAAGAAGACAAAAGCTTCAATTTGGGACCCCAAATACCCCCATATGGATGGCATGTGATGTTATAGAAAAAATCATCGAAGGATATTAGTAAGGCCCTGTAGCACATCTAAATGTGGAAGAGAAAATGAAGCAGAAGGTGATACAGTAGAAACCCAAAGTTTTCATCACTGGGTAAGCCAAGTCTGAGGACAGAGCCCTGGAGAAGGCCATGGTCAGCAGAGCACCTAAAGAATGCTTAAATCAGACCTTTGTTGAGATGAGAAAAGAAATGGACAAGATGAACTTCGCCTTCAATTTTGTTTGAAGGCGACTATATAAAATAGGTATTTATTGGTGAAGAACTATTATAATACCTCAGGGCTCCATGAAGATAAAAGTGAGTTAAATAAGGATAGTGTTAGGGAGGAATGGATCCTGGGCTTCTTACCAGATTCTACAATTTCTAAAGCTTGAGAAAGCTATATGGTTTGGATGTGAGGTGTCCCCTAAAATCTCACATGTAAGACAACATAAGAAGGTTCAGAAGAGAAATTATTGGGTTGTAAGAATCTTAAATCAGTGAATTAATTCCTGATGGGATTAAATGAACTGGTAGGGTGTGGTTGGAGGAGGTGGAAATTGGGGCAGGTGTGGCTATGGGGTATATATTTTGTATCTGGAGAGTGGAATCTCTCTTTGCTTCCTGTTCACCATGATATGAGCTGTTTCCCTCCACCACCCTCTCCAGCCATAATGTTCATCCTCACCTTAAGACCTGAGGAATGGAGCTGGCCTTCTGTAGACTAAGATCTCTGAAACCCTGAGCTCTCAAATAAACCTTTCCTCCTTTACAGTTGTGCTGGTCAGATCATTTAGTCATAGCAGTGAAACAGCTGACTAAACAGGTGTCAAGGTGAACATGCAGAAACCAGCACTGAATATTTGGAGGCAGCAAAAAGCCTGGTGTCCAACCAGGTCCAGTGAAGAGAGACAAGAACACTGAGCCCTCCCTGGAGAAAAGAGTTGAGCTTGGCCAGAGGTCACCAATCAGAACTAAGAACAGGGATTCTGACCAGTGGAACAAGAGAAACTAACAAATGTGGGGCTGGCTTATGGGAGAAAACAAGGCTAGCAGGACAAGACTGGTCAGAAGCACTGATTCTTTCCTTAGGAAATCACATTTGGAACCCAAGCCAGGATCATGGGCTGCATGCTTTCTGGGGGCCAGGAAAGTACAGAGCCCTTCTACATGCCACCAAAGGACAAAATCGTCAACTTTCCTTCACCAAACTATTGTCTCTAATCAATACAAGAAGAAACTTAGTGCTTATTGATCCCCTGCTATTTACCCCATTTGTCTGCTGTGATTACCTGCAGTCTGGCAGCATATTGACCCATTTTTGAGTGTAGATTGCTCACTGTCAGGTGCCTATCATCCGCCATTTGCCTGCCTCTCGCCTGTCTATCGCCTGCCTTACTCCTATCCATCACCCAACGCATGAGGTTCACCTCCCAATCATCCGACAACAGTCAGCGAACTGATCGCCGACTACCAGTGCAGCACCAGCTGCCTGCTGTTGCCTGGAAGTTCACTGTTACAGTACCTGCAGGTTTGATTACACGTGGCTGCCGCCATTTTGAGACAACAGCCAGGCCCCATAGGACCCCTGGCCGGACTGACTGAGCCCCAACTCCAGGATCCCTGAGCCCCACTGATCACTCTCTGCCTCTGGGGCCCTCACATCGACTGACTGCTCCCTGCCACCAGGACCCCCAGACCAACTGACTGCACCCCATCACCAGGAACCCAGACTGACTGCAATCGGTCTCCAGGATCCCACAAGCACACCAAACACACATGACCTCCAGGACCTCCTGCTGACCACGGCCACACCCTGAGCTGCAGCTCCACATTTGCCAACATGTTTTGAAGCCAGAGTGGCCATCTTGGATAATCCTGGAAGCCATAGCTTGGATCTTTAGGTGGGACAAAACCATCCTGAGATGCCTGCTGGAGGCTTGAAGCTCATTGTCAGGTACCACTCATGCATCAGGCTACTGAACTCTGGGAGGTTTCATTACTATATGACTGTTGTACTGTAGATTTTCTTTTTTCTCCTTATTGAAAAAAATTTAAGTTTTTATTTCTTTACTTTTCATGCTCTCTTTTCCTTTTGTTTACCTGTTCCCTCAGAGTCTCTTTCTCCCTTTTTTGCATGCTAACATCCAATTTCTTTTGATTACACTCTCACCCTTTCTATTACCTAGAACTTCTGTATATTCTTTTCTTATCCCATTAAGAGCCACATTCTACATCCCTCTGCATATTCTTTGTCCTCCATTTGAAACTGCAGACTTTATTGCAAATCTGTTTTACTGAAGATAATATTTGAACTCATTCTATTTATTATGACAATTTTGTTATTGTCCTCATAGGGGCTATTTGGTCTAGGATTGCATAGTGTCTTAATTGGGCACTGCTAATATTGATCTCCCTTTTAAAGAAAGGGTTTTGGAAATCTATAGGGCCACTATAAGCCTATAGGGGGAAATCTGCAATACCCCAGATCTGCAGTGCTAGAGGGGAAGATACATGAACAACATGAAAAATCAAGGGAAGAAAATGATCCAAGCAAATCTAGATTCTATATTAGTAGAATCCAATGACAGTATGTTAGAAGAAATGTCACAAAAGGACTTCAGATTATATACGATTAAGATGATTCGTGAAGCAAAAAATGAGAAAAGAGAGCAAATGCAGGCAATGAATGATAATACCAATAAGCTGACAGAGCTACTACAGTAAGCAAAAGATCATTTCAACAAAAAGATAGAGATTCTCAAAAAAAAAAAAAAATGGAAATCCTTGAAATGAAGGAAACAATAAACCAAATAAAAATTCAATGGAAAGCATCCAACAGACTAGACCACTTGGAAGACAGAACCTCAGACAATGAGGACAAAATATTTAATCTTGAAAATAAAGTTGCCCGAACAGAGAAGATGGTAAGAAATCATGAACAGAATCTCCAAGAACTATGGGACATCATGAAAAGACCAAATCTAAGAATTATTGGGATTGAGGAAGATACAAACCAAAGGAATGAACAACCTATTCAATGAAATAATATCAGAAAATTTCCCAAACCTGAAGAATGATATGGAAAATCAAATATAAGAGGCTTACAGAACACCAAATGCACAAAATCACAACAGATCCACACCAAGGCACATTATAATGAAAATGCCTAACATTCAAAATAAAGATAGGATTTTGAAGGCTGCGAGAGAAAAGCATCAGATTACATATAGGGGGAGACCAACACAGATAGCAGCCAACTTCTCAACCCAGACTCTAAAAGCTAGAAGAGCCTGGAACAACGTATTTCAAGCTCTGAAAGAACATGGTTACCAAACAAGAATCCTATACCCAGCAAAACTAACCTTCAGATTTGAAGATGAAATAAAATCTTTCTTTCCATGATAAACAAAAGTTAAAATAATTTACAAATAGAAAGCCTGCACTACAGAATGTTCTCAACAAAATATTCCATGAGGAGGAAATGAAAAACAACAATGTAGGTCAGCAAAGAGAGGAACTACCTTAGAGAAAAACCACTCAAAGGAGAAACCAAGCCAAATTAAAAAATAAGCCAAATGACTGGGAATACAAATCATTTCTCAATAATAACCCTGAACATTAATGGCCTAAACTCATCAATCAAAAGACATAGACTGGCAAAATGGATTAAAAAGAAAGACCCAACAATATGCTGCCTGCAAGAGACTCATCTCATAGAAAAAGACATCCACAGACCAAAGGTGAAAGGATGGGAAAAAACATACCTCACACATGGACTCAGTAAAAAGGCAGGGGTTTCCATCCTTATATGAGATAAAGTGGACTTCAAGCCAAAGTTAGTCAGAAGGGATAAAGAAGGACATTTCATACTGCTTAAGGGAACCATAAATCAGGAAGACATAACGATAGTAAATATTTATGCCCCAAACAATGATGCATCCCTGTACATCAAACAAATCCTTCTCAATTTCAGGAATCACATAGACCACAACACAATAATTCTGGGTGACTTTAACACACCTCTGTCACCACTAGATAGATCTTCCAAACAAAATCCAACCAAAGAAACCATAGAACTCAATAACACGATCAATAACCTAGACTTAATAGATATATATAGAATATTCCATCCATCAACGAGCGGATTCACTTTCTTCTAAGCAGCACATGGAAACTTCTCGAAAATAGACCATATATGTTATGCCACAAAGCAGCCCTTAGGAAATGCAAAAAAATAGAGATACTGCCTTGTGTTCTATCAGATCATAATGGACTGAGAATAGAAATCAATGACAAAATAAAAAACAGAAATTACTCCAACACCTGCAGACTAAATAATATGCTATGAATGAAACATGTATAACAGAAAACATCAGGGAGGAGATAAAAAAATCCTTAGAGATAAATGAGAATGATGACACAAATATCAAAATTTCTGGGACACTATACTAAGAGGAAAATTCATTGCATGGAGCACATTCCAGAAAATAATGAAAAGTCAACAACTAAATGACCTAACATTATAGCTCAAAGCCCTAGAAAAAGTAGAACAGAATAAAAGCAAAAGTAGTAGAAGACAGGAAATAATTACAATCAGAGCTGAAATCAATGAAATTGAAAAAAAGGAAACAATTCAAAAAATTGACAAAACAAAAAGTTGGTTCTTTGAGAAAGTAAACAAAATAGACAAACCCTTAGCCACACTAACAAAGAGAAGGAGAGAGAAAACTCAAATTACTAAAATTCCTGATGAAAAAGGAAATATCACTACAGACACCACTGAGTTACATAACATAATGAGAAGCTACTTTGAAAATCTGTATTCCAACAAAATAGAAACTACCGAAGACATTGACAAATTTCTAGACACATGTGCTCCTCCCAAACTGAACCAGGAGGACATACACAATTTAAACAGATCAATATCAAGCAATGAAATAGAAGAACATTAAAAACCTACCATCCAAGAAAAGCCCAGGACTGGAGGGATTCTCAGCCGAGTTCTACAAGACCTTCAAAGAAGAACTCATTCCAATACTTCTCATAGTATTCCAGGAAAAAGAAAAGGAGGGAACCCTACCAAACTCATTCTATGACGCTAATATCACCCTCATACCCAAACCAGACAAAGACACATCAAGGAAAGAAAATTTTAGACCAATATCCTTGATGAATATAGATGCAAAGATCCTTAACAAAATATTGGCAAACTGTATCCAAAAACATATTAAGAAAATCATGCACCACGATCAAGTGGGGTTCATCCCTAGAATGCAAGGATGGTTTAACATCCGTAAATCAATAAACGTAATCCATCATGTCAATAGACTTAAGGTTAAGAATCATATGGTTATATCAATTGACGCAGAAAAAGCATTTGACAAAATACAACACCCCTTCATGCTCAAAACACTAGAGAAAATAGGAATAGTAGAAACATACCTGAACATTGTAAAGGCTATTTATGCTATGCCCATGGCCAACATCATTCTTAATGGAGAAAAACTGAAACAATTCCCTTTAAAAACGTGAACAAGACAGGGGTGTCCTCTTTCACCACTTCTATTCAACATTGTCCTCGAAACTCTATCCAGAGCAATTAGGCAGACCAAAGAAATTAAAGGGATATGAATAGGAAAAGAGGAACTTAAGCTGTCACTATTTGCTGATGACATGATTCTATATTTAGAGGATCCAAAAAACTCCTCCAGAAAACTTCTAGACCTCATCAATGAATTCAGCAAAAAATCAACACGCATAAATCTAAAACACTTTTATACGCAAGTGACGAAACAGTTGAAAGCGAAATGAGGAAAACAACTCCATTTGCAATAGCCTCAAAAAAAAATAAAATACTTGGGAATCAATCTAACCAAAGAGGTAAAAGATCTCTACAATGAAAACTACAAAACATTGAAGAAAGAAATTGAGGAAAACCTTAGAAGATGGAAAGATCTCCCATGTTCTTGGATAGGCAGAATTAATATTGTCAAAATGGTCATACTACCAAAAGTGCTATACAGATTCAATGCAATTCCAATTAAAATCCCAATGACATACCTTACAGAAATAGAGCAAGCAATCATGAAGTTCATCTGGAAGAATAAGAAACCCAGAATAGCTAAAGCAATCCTTAGCAGGAAGAATGAAACAGGGGGTATCGCAATACCAAAATTTCAACTATACTACAACGAAATAGTAACAAAACGGCATGGTATTGGCACCAAAATAGACAGGTAGATCAATGGTACAGAATAGAGGACACGGACACAAACCCAAATAAATACAATTTTCTCATACTAGACAAAGGCCAAAAATATGCAATGGAGAAAAGATAGCCTCTTCAACAAATGGTGCTAGGAAAACTGGAAATCCATATGCAACAGAATGAAACTAAACCCCTATCTCTCACCTTGCACAAAAATCAACTCACAATGGATTGAGGACCTCGGAAGCAGACCAGAGACCCTGCATCTTATAGAAGAAAAAGTAGGTCCAAATCTTCAAGTTGTTGGCTTAGGATCAGACTTCCTTACAGGACTCCCATAGCACAAGAAATAAAAGCAAGAATCAACAACTGGGATAGATTCAAACTAAAAAGCTTTCTCTCAGCAAAGGAAACTATCAGCAATGTGAAGAGAGAGCCTACAGAGTGGGAGAATATCTTTGCCACTCGTACTTCAGATAGAGCACTAATTTCCAGAATCTATAAAGAACTCAAAAAACTCTACACTAAGAATACAAATAACTGAATCAACAAATGGGCTAAGGATATGAACAGACGCTTCACAGAAGAAGATCTATAAGCAATCAACAAACATATGAAAAAATGTTCACCATCTTTAGTAATAAGAGAAATGTAAATCAAAACTACACTAAGATTCCATCTCACCCCAATTAGAATGGTGATTATCAAGAACACAAGCAACAATAGGTGTTGGAGAGGATGTGGGGAAAAAGGTACACTCATACATTGCTGGTGGGGTTGCAAATTAGTGCAGCCACTCTGGAAAGCAGTGTGGAGATTCCTTAGAAAACTTGGAATGGAACCACCATTTGACCCAGCTATCCCACTCCTCGGCCTATACCCAAAGGACTTAAAAATCAGCATACTACAGAGATACGGCCACATCAATGTTCATAGCTGCTCAATTCACAATAGCCAGACTGTGGAACCAACCTAGATGTCCTTCAATTGATGAATAGATAAAGAAAGTGTGGTAAATATATAATAATGGAATATTACTCAGCTATAAAGAACAATAAAATTATGGCATTTGCAGGCAAATGGATGAAACTGGAGAATATCATGCTAAGTGAGATAAGCCAATCTCAAAAATCCAAATGATGAATGATATCACTGATAAGCGGATAATGACACATAATGGGGGGGTGTGAGGGGGGCAAGACTGAAGGAAGAAGGGACTGTATAGAGGGAAAAGAGGGGAGGGAGGGGTGGGCTGGAAGGAAAAAATAACAGAATGAATCAAACCTCATTACCCTATGTGAATGTATGATTACACAAATGGTATGCTGTTACTCCATGTACAAACAGAAACAACATGTATCCCATTTGTTTACAATAACAATAAATTTAAAAAAAAAAGAAGAAACTTAGTATAAATGCTGCTAACTAGCATGATTAAGTTGCAGTTTGACTACTCTGTATCAGGCCTGTATAAGGCACTTTGTATAATTTATTTACCTTCCTACATTATTCATGGGTCAAAATCTTGGTTCTACCATTTTCCATCCCATTGCTAATGGTGGATAATGAGCTATACCACTTGGCATTATTGTCAAGGTGCAATAAGATGGGGACATCCCAGAAGACTGGGACCCAAAGTAGAGACTAAAAAATCTATTGTTTTTTGCTACAGACTCAACACCTTATTGAGTGATATTTATATTGTCATCTCACAGGTGCAACAAATTTGAATTAAAATGAAAAGGGTCCCAGAAGAAATCTAAAACCAGGTTACTTTACACCAAAAATGGTATAGATTCTATTATGTTTCAGATAATAATAGCAATAATTATAACAATCACCATTTCTCAAATAGCTGTTGTTGATCAGACACTGAGAAAGACCTTATATATTATACCATCCTCTAAGCAAATATATAGAACAGATACTTTTATTAAGTGGATTTCCAAGTCCCAGAGTTCCAAAGTAAGACTGTGATTAGAACCAGGCTTTTTAACTGCAAAGACTGTGCACTCATCATAAAAACTAAACTTTCTGACACCATAAACTGGTCCAGAAACATAGACCTGCTGCATAGGCCAATGATCTTGTCTTTCACAATCACAAGAAAGACTTTTTAAAATCCTTTTCCAAAATACACTTGGATCTTATTGCAGGAATTCATTGGCCAATTAAGACACTGTTGAGGGAATAAATACCAGTTATAGTTTATCTGGAAAGATACTTAGGATGCACCTATCAAGCTTTTCAACTCTCCTGCCGGAAAAGATAATTATGAGAGACTATTAAGGGTCAAAATGTGGTGTGGTTTCATGTTCAGAAAAACCAGTTCCCTCTAAAGTTCCAAACCACAATGTCCTGGGAGTCAAACAGTGTCCAGATTCCTGGGCAAAAGTAACAGCAAGAATCAGAGACTAAATAAAATATGAATAAGTCATTTTCTCTGCTCTCTCCATTAATATCAGTTCTTGCCCAACAATTTTTGACTATTAACAAAAAGAATACAATGTGTGTTCTACGTGCTTAACATTTGTGAATGTCTGTACTTTAGATTTTGTGGGACAGAAAGTCCCCACCACATTGCACTCACAATGTCATTTGGATTTTATATGAGCAAGAAGTAAACTTTTACCATGGTAGAATATGGAGATTCTGTCCTTAACAGCATGTGGCATTACCTGCACAAATACTCACAGTGAGATAAAGTAGTTTGTCAGATGTCAAATAACTAGTAAGTGGTAGAGTAAAGATTCTAAATCAGGATGTGTAGTGCCAGAGTGTGTACATCTAGACAAAGTACTACACTGTCTCACCTAATACTGTTTACCTTATTAAACTGTGAGTTCCTTGATGGATGAGATTTTAGTTTTCATTTCTGAATTACTAGAATTCAGTTTGCAGAAGGAACTCAAATAAAATGAATTGAAAGGAATTGCATTGAATGAGTGGTTATTTAATCTTTCCCCACATTATTGCTCACTTTCCCACTTTACTAGCATCTCACATAAAACTAGCATTTTCAAAGAGTTTTTGTTTTCCCTAAATCTGTTGCATGCTCCCAGAATTTATTTGTGGCCTGGGTAGAAATCCACTCGTTATAATTCATCTTGACATCGTCTACATAAGTAACTTTTGGCATGCTCACATCATGTTTGTATGAATTGTTCAGATTCAGCAATGATTGATTACATTTAAGTAGTGGATTTGGCACTTTCCTATGTCATCAGTTATTTCCACAACTTTGTGAAATAGGTATTATCTCCATTTCACAGATGGGCAAACAATGAGCAAATCATGAGTCAAAGATGAACAGGGATTAACCTAAAGCTAATTATTGAAAGATTTGAAACTAGTGCTTAAAGGTGTGTGTGTGTGTGTATGTGTGTGTGTGTGTGTGTGTGTGTGTGTACCAAGATGATGTTCTGTTACATAGTACTTTTGTAGTTATTTTTAGGGCCTTGCACATTTTAGGAACCCTGAAAGTTTCACTTATCAAGGTATGAGTGTATATTGAACGGTGAGTTGTACTAGATACAACTAGCCAATAGCTTCCCACAACTTCAGTGAAATTAAAAGGCAAATAAAATAACAATTGTCATGAAGGTAAGCTTAGGGCTCAATCAATTGCAGGAGTTGTGGGTTCCTCTTAGGGATGGCATGGTGTGTCTCTATTCAGCTGGGAGAGAATTCTTAAAAGAGCTGAACAAAAACTAGAGAGCAAAAAAACAGCTCTTAGTTTCTCTAACCTGAGATAAAGTTCATGGCTTTCAAAAATGAAGATGAAATTAAAACTTCATTAGATCAACATAACTGAGAGGATCTAGAAGCAGTAAACTAGCCTAAGAAGTGTTAAAGAGTTTCTTACACTATGAGAAAAATAATAATAGAATACTCATATCTACAAAAAGGAACATGGAAATGGTAAATATATGAATAAATATTAAAATGTTATTCTCATTTTTAATGTTTTAAAATATTAGTGGCTATCTAAAGCAAAATTATAAAAGTGGACTGAGACTTATCCTAATTATAGAAATAAAGCTTATGATGAGGATAGCAAAAATGATGGTACAGAATCAAGCTTAAGATTTTGACATTACATGTAAATGACATATTGGAAATCTAAGGGTAAAAAAGCAAACAAACTTAAAACAAAGGTTCAGTCAAAAAGCCAAAAGGGGGAATAAAATGGAATACTAAATATACTTAATTACTCTTAAAGAAGGCAGGGAAAGTGGAGGAAAAAGGAGCAAAAAAGAAATAGGACTATTATAAAATATGTTGTGAGATAGTATATTTAAACCATATCAATAATTACATTAGATATACATAAGCCAAATATCCCCATGTAAAGTATGACATTATCAG
Source organism: Sciurus vulgaris (assembly GCF_902686455.1). Lineage (NCBI taxonomy): Eukaryota > Metazoa > Chordata > Mammalia > Rodentia > Sciuridae > Sciurus > Sciurus vulgaris. The sequence goes on from NC_136461.1 coordinate 48,985,743, forward strand.
ATTATATGAAACAAAGACCCTAGTAAATACTGTTTTCAAAACTTGTATTTAAAATATAAAATCACATATAAATTAAAGTAAGAGGATTAGAAAAGGATATATCATACAAGTTGTAAATAAAAGTTGCATTGGCCATATAAATAACAGAGAAGGAGACATGTAGACAAGAAGTACTAGCACAGATAAAAGAAGATCTCCTATCATGATAAAAGTGTCACTGTGTAATGGATATTCAAAATGCATGGAACAAACCTGGAACACAAAGGAGAAATAAATTCATTTACAACTGTAGCTGGAGACTTCAAAATTTATTTCTCGGTACATGATAAAGCAAGTAGACAAAAAAAAAAAAAAACACTTTGGTTTAGGTCTTTATTTTCATAAGAATACCTACCCTTAATATTATTCTTAATATTATTTCAATATTTTTACATTGTTTGCTTCACAGTCATTCAGCCAATTTCTGAAACATTTTGAAAGTAAACAACATATTCCTAAGTTATTCATGAGTGAAAGAAGAAATTTTAAGGAAATCTTTCCCCCAAAATACTGGCAAATATTTTAAGCTTAAAAATAATGAAATAATAAGAAATTGAAATCCGTGGTATACAATGAGAGCATGGTTTAGATGGAAATATACCACTCCATCTTTTATCAGAAAAAAATCAAAGGTAAATGGCAAAAATCATTTACCTAAAGATCTATTTTTAAATAACTAGAATTTTTGTAAAAGTAAACCAAAAGTAAAAAGTCAAATAAAAAAGAGAAAAAAATATATATATAAACACATAAATAAGAAAAAAAAAGAGGAAACCAGCCTTAGCATCGCAGAAAACTACCAAATCAGAGAGATAAACTATGATAGAGGAAAAAAGGAATAGAAGATCTGGAAAACACTGGCAAAATGATAGGGCAAATCCTTGCCTATCAATAAAAAATTTAAATGTGTATAAACCACTATAATTAAATGTTACAGAGTGGCTGAACAAATTTTTTTAAAAAGTGCTCTATCTGCTCCCTGTGGAAGACTTGCCTTATCTTTAATGTTGTACATAGGCTGAGAGGGAAAGAATGGAAGACATTCCAAGGAAACTAAAACTGAAAGTGAGCAGAAGTAGCCAGGCACATTTCAGAGAGACTATAGGTCAGCTATGCACCCAACACCAGAGCACCCAAATATATAAAGCAAATATTATTAGATCTAAAGGAAGAGTTGACTGCAGTACTATAGTAGCAGGGGACCTCAACATCCCACTTTCAATAATGAAGAGGTTATCTAGACAGAAAACCAAAGGAGAAACATAGGACTTACATTGCAACATATACCAAGTGGACCTCACAGACATTTATACATCATTCCAGACAGTAGCTGCAGAACGCACATTTTTCTCAATTGCACATGAAGCATTTTCCAGGACAGATCATATGTTAGGCCATGACAGAGTCATATCAGGCATAGTTTCTGATCACAACGATAAAAAAAACTGCAAATCAATAACAAGAGAGACATCTGAAACACTGTGAATATGTGGAAACCAATGCATCAATAAAATATCAGAAGAGGAATTTAAAATTTTCTTGAGATCAGTGAGAATGAAAACACACTATACTAAAACTTAGGTACACAGCAAAGCAGTTCAAAGGGGTAATAGCAATAAACACCTACATCCAAAAATAAGAAAGTCTTAAAATAAAAACACCTAATGATGCACCTACAGAAGCTACATAAACGAGAAGGAACAAAACTTGAAACAAGTAGAAAAAAGGAAATAATAAAGATCAAAGCAGAAATAAATAAAATGGATACCAGAAAAACCAAAGATCAATGAAATGAAGAGTTGAGTTTTTGAAAAAATAAATAAAATTGACAAATCTTCAGCTAGATTAAGAAAAAAAGAATAATCAAATAAGTAAAAGCAAAGATAAAAAGGAAACATTACAATTGATACCACAGAAATGCAAATAATTATGAGACCATTATTGAGAATTATACACTAATAAATTAAAAACCTAGAAGAAATGGATAATTTCATGGACATGTACAATTTATCAAGTTTAAAACATGAAAGAAGAGAAAACCTAAACAAACAAGTGAGTAGATAAATTGAAGAAGTAATAAAATTCTTCCACCAAAGAAAAACCCAGGACCACTTCTGAGTTCTATCAAACATTTAAAAAATAACTAATACCAATTCTTCTCAAACTCTTCAGAAAACTGAAGAGGAGGGAATACTTCCAAACCCATTTTATGAATCCAGCAAAACCAGAAAAAGATACATCAAAATAAGAAATAAAACTATAGTACAGTATCTCTGATGAACATATATGCAAAACTCTTGGACAAAACACTAACAAATCAAATTCAACAACACATTAAAAAAAGATCAGTTACTACAATCAAGTGGAAGTCATCCTAGGCATGCAAAAATGGTTCGTCATACTCAAATCTATAAATGTGATATAGTACCATATCACAAAGAAAGACAAAATAAGATTGTTTTGATAAATGCAGAAAAAACATTTGATAAAATTAAATAACCCCTCATGATAAAAAATCTTGATAAATTAGGTATGAAAGCATGTACCTCAGCACAATACAGACCATACATGACCAACCCACAGCTACTATGATGTGAAACAGGCAAAATCTAAAAAATTTTCCTCCAAGATCAGGAACAAGGGAAGAATGCTCACTTTCATCACTTCTATTTCAACATAATACTGGAAGTACTAGTCAAAGCAATTAGGCAAGAGAAAGAACTGAAAGGCATCCAAATTGGAGAGTAGGAAGCCAAATTATCCATGCTTGCTGGCAGTATGATCTTATACAGAAAAAAAAAAAAAAAAAAAAAAAAAAAAAAAAAAAACCTGAAGGCTACACCCACCCTGCCACACACACTTACAACTAATAAAAAGTTCCATAAAGTTTCAGAATACAAAACCAAGGTACAAAAATCAGTATAATTCCTATATACTGGTACTGAACTACATGAGAAAGAACTTTAAAAAATTCCATTTACAATAGTTACCAAAAGTAACAATAATGAAATTTTAGGTAAAACCTTAATAAAAGGGGTGGAAAATCTCTACACTAAAAATTATAGAACAGTGAGGAAAAAAAACTGAAGAAGACACACAAAAATGGAAAGATAGCCCATGTCCATGTATTAGAAGAATTAATATTATTAAAATGTCCAAAGCTATCTGCAGAGTCAATCTAAGCTCCAACAAATACAGATGACATTCTCCACAGAAATAGAAAACAATCACAAAATTAACACTGAATCACAAAACACACAGAATAGACAGAAAAATCCTAAGCAAGAGGAATAAAACTAGAGGCAACATACTACATAACTTTAAAATACACTACAGGCCTGTAGTATCCAGAACAGTATCATACTGTCATGAAAACAGGCCTATAGAGTAATGGAACAGAATAGAGAGCTCAAATAAACTACACACTTACAGTCAACTGATTTTTTGACAAAGGTGCCAGGACACTCTGTAGGTAAATGATAGTATTTTCAAAAAATAGTGCTGGGAAAATTGAATATTTATTTGCAGAAGAATGAGACTAGACCCCTACCTTTCACCACATACAAAAATCATCCCATTATTACTAATCATGAGGGACATACACATTAAAACCACAGTGAGATACCACCTCACTCCAGTTAGAAGAAAAGGGATCCCTTACACACTCCTGGTGTGAGTGTAAATTAGTATGGCCACTGGAAAATAGTATGGAATTTCCTAAAAAAAAAATTAAAACTAGAACTACCCTGTAATACAGCAATCTCACAATTAAGTAGACACCCAAAGGATATGAAATCAGTACCTCTAAAAATAGTTTCACTCTTGTATTTGTTGCAGAATTGTTTACAAGAGCCAAGACTTGGACTCACCCTAAATATCCAACAACAGATGAATGGATTAAGAAAATTTAGTAAATTTAAATAGAATGTTGTTTAACCATTACAAAGAATGAAATTCTCTCATTAGATAAAACAAGGACAAAACTGGAGGACATTATGTTAAGTAAAGTAAGTCAGACATAGAAAGGCAAACAACACATGGACTCATTCATATGTGGAATCTACAAAAAAAAAAAAAAAGTGATCTCATAGAAGTAGAATGAGTAGTAATCACCAGAGACTATGGTAAGTAGAGGGTAGGGGTAAGGATGAGGAGATGGAGGTAAATAAGCACAAATTTAGAATTAGGAGGTATAAATTCTGCTGTTCTATTACACAAGTAGGGTGACTAAATGTAAAAAGGTGATGCATATTTTAAAATAACTAAAAGAGGTTTTTAAATGTTTTCACTATGAAGAAATGACAAATGCATATGTCAATGGTTAGGGCAACTACACTGATTTGATCAGTATGTCATGTATATGCACAAAACATCAAATTTCACCTCATAAATATGTATAATTATAAAGTATTAATAAAATGACATAAGATGGATTTTTACATAAAATGGGGGACACCTTTAATACCTATCATTTAAATGATACTGGAAGTGCCCTTAGAAAAAGACCTGATACGTAGTAAGTAGTCAATAGACACAGGCTACTGTCATTATTGTTATTATTTTGTCATTATAACTATGAAATTCCTTACTTATATTATGATTTAATAATAAAGCAAATAACAGCAAGAATCCCTTTTAAGGCATACTGTAGAGTTAAAGGAGAACATTTTTATAATTTTCTCAAGAGGTATGGACATAGATAGGATTTAGCCAAATTCAACGCTCACCATCATAAAAGCTCTTAACAAACTAATATACAGAAATTTCTTAAATTCGATAAAAGGCACCTACAGAAAATTTATAAATATAGTCAAATTTAATGAAGAAAGACCGAATCATTTCCTCTGAGACTGAGAATAAGACAAGGGTGTTGACTCTCTCCATTTCTATTGTGTTGAACTGAGGGGTTATAACCAATGCAGTAAGACAAGAAAAAGAAATAGAAGGAATATATGTTGGAATAAAAGAAGCAAAACTATCTTCATTCAGAGATAACACAATTATTTATGTAGAAAATCCTTAGGAACCTACAAATGTATGCAATTGTTATTAAGTAAATACAGAAAATCTCAGAGTACAAAAAAATCAATTACCTTTTTTCTATGCCAGCAAAAACTATCTTAAAAATAAAATTATAAATAATACTATTTACAACTTCATGGAAAAAAACAAATAAACAGGGGATTTTCAGAGCAATTTTATTCATAATTATCACAAAACCCAAAACTGTGCAAATATCCATCAACCAGCTTTGGGATAAATATGTTATGGCATATTTATATGTTATACAATGTAAAACTAGTCAGCAATACAACATATCACATATTAGTAATTTATCATCACATTAATATCATGTATTAATAATTTATTAACAACACTGATATTATTTGAAAAACAATATAAGACAAATATAAAGTATGTATGCCATTATGATTCCATTTATCTAAATTTCTGGTTCCAGCAAAGCTGATCTACAACAAACAAAACCAAAACACTGATTGTCATTTGTTGTTTGGGGGTAACTGGTATAAACTCCAGGTGGGCAAAAGAGAACTATCCTGGATGATGCAGGTGTCCTCTCTCCTGATAAGGGTGTGGGTTACACAGATATTTACATTTATAAAAGCTGATTGAATTGTACATCTGCTATCTATGCATTTACTGTAAGAAAATTATGTGATAATCAAAAGAAATAGAAGAAAATGGAAGGCAAGGAGGGAAGGAGAGAGAGAACAAAAGAGAGGGGGAAGATGTAGAAGGAAAAAAGGAGGGAAGTAAAATGGTCCCAGAATAGGAGGGTCTGAGCCAACGGTGGAGAAAGGAGCACCACACTGCTCTGAAGGGTCAGAGTCCCAATCAGAATTCTACATTTTTTAAGTGGCCAAACTAAATCTTGATACAAAAGGAAAGCCTATTTCGGAGAAGCAAGATGGGAAAGATGAGCTCTGACCCCTGACTTCTGCTCTATTGGTTTTAAATAGCACTTGGAGTTATAAAAGTCCATTCTCAGGGATTCGTTTGTATAGTCCTCTTGTTCAGTTCCTTTAACTTGGAATATAAAAGTTGTTCCAAATTGCCCACTGTATTTCTGCCAAACTTTTATGTGAAGAATGGGGTGGCAGGTGTTTCATTCTGTAGTCATTCTTAGAAGGGTTTGTTCCCGTGTTTGAATGGAGTCGGTTGTGCACCTCCCCCTCCCCCTAGTCTCTCATTGCAGCCTTGCCTGAAATCTATTCTTCTGGAGTACAGTGGAATGTTAACCCATTTATAATTGCAGTGATCATTCATTTCTCTCTCTGTTGCTTTGCCGTGCCAAGCACATCAGAGCTAAATTCTTGGCAGAGGATTTTTTTCTGCTTGTAATAGTAGAAAACAGATCTTATTCTGCCCTGAAATGTACGTACTAGAGACACATGAAGACTGAAATAACCAAGGGAGGGGTTTCTCAACAGTGATGGCTGATAAATAAAAGTATACATCTACTGCAGTGACACTCAAGTATCTCCAGACTATGGCAACAAAATCAGAAGAACAAAAAGCACCATGAAAGGAAGAAACACCCAAAGCCAACACAATGTCAATTTAGACACGGAGGTATAATCCTTATAACCATTCCACTGAATATTCATTATTATTCTTTTTTGTTTCAAGTGATAAAATGTATATTCAAAGATAGATGCTAAATAATTTGAACAAGGTAAAACATAATGATAAGTTCTAAAAGTGGGATTAGAATTTTTATGTATCTTGTTATGTACTGTCTTTTCCCTGTCTCTGATTAACACTGTAACTCCAGGATCGAGCATAGCACCAGGCACTGAATAGTCTGAATGAGTTTGTGTTGAATGAAAAAACTACACAAAAGTTAACTCTGCGAGATATGACTGAAAAGTTCTTAGACACAACCAAGCCTAATACATATGTCAATTTTCTTTAAATCACAGAAAAACTGAAAGCTGAAATATAATAGCCAACTATATATGTTGCTTATTAGTGAGAGGGTGCATACATTTCCAAAAACAAGTATTCAAAGATATACTTACATTAAAAAATCATAGGAAAAGTTTCTGGCATGGTTAAAAATTTCAGTGACACACCAGCTCAGGCACTTGAAGCTATTTCCTAATCACTGATAATATCCTCTATAATTCTCATGAGGTTTTTTACCTTCAAATTGCACCAGAATAACCAATCAGCATCTCTTTGAATTGGGTGCAGCATCTATGACTGACAATAATACCCTAGTTGAGTTAGATATGTTCATTCATACAGACTCTGGTGTTGCTAGTTTGGATTACCTTTTAAAGTTTGTTTACATGTTGTGTTTTATGTTGTTTTTGTTTTGGGTCAGTGGTCTTCAGGTTTCTTTTTATTTGTGGGGAGGGAGTAGGTTTCATAATTTCATGAAATTAGTGAGGAGTCCATGACACTAAAATAACTAAACATTATTCTAGGACTTGCAGTCTTTTTTAGTCAATTATTATGTCACTGTGACCAAAATTTTGTCATCGAAGAAACACTCAGAAGAGGAACAGTTTCCTTGGGGCTTAGGGTTTCAGAGGTCTCAGTCCATAGGCAGCTGACTCCATTGCTCATTGCTCTGGGTCCAAGGTGAGACAGTGCATCATTGCATCAAGAGGGGAAGAGCTCAGAGAAGAAAAACTGCTTAACTCGTGACAGGATCAAGAAGCATGGGGAGTGGGGGAGCAGGCAAGAAAGAGGCACCCTTCCAGAGCATGCTCCCAGGGATCTACTCCATCCAGCCATGCCTCACGTGCCTGAAGTTACCACCCAGTCATTCAAACTAGGATGAACTGATTAGGTTACAGACCTCTGAACATGTTTACCTCTGAACATTCCTGCATTAATACAGAAACTTTGGAGAGTCACCTCACACGGAAACCATAATGCTATAATGAAAATAAGATCTACAGTGTTAGAAGTTCTACAGAGAGGGTGGTTAAGTCAGCTTTCACTCCTGTGGCCAAAAAAACAGTTAGAGGAGGAAAAGTTTATTTTGGGGCTCACAGTTTCAGAAGTCTCAGTTCATAAACAGTTGGCTTCATTCCTTAGGGTCTGAGGTGAGGCAGATTATCAAAGTGAAAGAGTGTAATGGAGGAAAGTGACTCATGACATCACGAGGAAGTATAAAGAAAGAGATCCACTCAAGAAGGATAAAATATATATCCCAAGGGCATGCCCCCATGGACCTACCTCCTCCATCTCCACCATACCTGCCTACAGTTACCAGTTAATTAATCCCTATCAAGTTATAGATTTAGTGATTGGGTTAAGGATCTTATAAACCGATCCTTTCACCTCTAAATCTTCTTGCGTTGTCTCACATGTGAGCTTTTGGGACATACCTCATATCCAAACCATAATAGAGAAGAACACAGATAACCTCCTCTGTGGTCTTTATCCATTGTTGAAGTACCACTATCATTTTTATATTCTTTCTTTGATCACATGAAGAAAGGATATGCTAATAAAAACAGTATTCTGCAGAATCTAGTTACTTTCACCAGAGGGAAAGAATTTGACAGTATATTTTATTCAGGTAGGTTTATGGATATGGCTTAGTAATCAACCACTTTCCTCTCCACGTAAGTGTTTGTCTAGGAGATATTATTTGTCAAGAGAACAAAAAATTGCCAGTGATGCTTTCTGACAATCACTCACAACATTCTTGAGTCATCTGAATATATAAAAATGTAATGGTGTTGATTCCAACTGCATAACATTCTGGAAAAGTAAAAACTATGGAGACAATAAAAATAACAGTGATTGTCAGGGGTAGCAGAGAAGAGAGGACAAACAGGCAGAGTAAAGAATTTTAAAGCAGTGAAACTATTCTTTCTGATACTAAAATAATAGGTACATGTCACTGTATACTTATCAAAACCTAAAGCATGTACAATACCAACTGTGGAAACTAACATGAATTATGTACTTTGGGTGAAAATGTTGTGTCAATGTGGGCTTATCTGTTATAACAACTGTACCACTCTGGCACATGATGTTAATAGTCAGGGAGGCTGTGCCTGTATGGCTACAGGGTATATGTGGATTCTCAGTACTTTCTGTCCAATTGTGCTGTAAACCTAAAAATCCTTTAAAAGTCTATTTTAAAAACATGAACAAGATTTCAATATCATGGGAAACAAGATATTATGTTACAATGACCCAGGCTGGTTCTCAATAAAATTCATTGTGAATTCATGGTGATACCTGCTATAACCTTGAAGGCCACAAAGATTTTTTCCTTCATCCCGGCTAAAAAAATCAAGATGGTAAGATGTGTCCTTAGGAGGCAAGCTTTGGTTTACCTTATCCATCTAAATACCTTGAAGGAAAATGTAGAAACGGGGGACAAAGCCACACGTATGCAGCTTTTTCTCAGACAGTACCCAATTTGACTAATAAGACTAAGGGGACTCAATTTGACGAAAGAGACTAAAACATCATTTTTGAGAAATAAGAAAGAAAGAAGGCAGATTGAAGGTTAGAAAAGTTGATAAAGAGATACAAGTGTTCCTCAACATCCCTGCTCATTACTATTACTAGACACTCTTGTGGTTCACATCAAAGCATCCCAACAAGCTCATAGATTCTCCTTGAAAGGAGGAACCAGTCAAATGAGGTACTTTGACTTGCTGATTTAATTTTTCCAGTTATTGGCATTCTGGTTTATTTATCTATCTCTTGGTAGGGGCTTATTCTTCTACATATAAAACCTAGCATGAGTACCTGAACATGGCAGACACTCAACAAATGTTTTTGCATTTGAAGAAAAGCTATACTGAAATATGAATATTCTAAAAGACTTGGAAGCACTGATTCTCAAACTGTGATGCCCAAACTACAGCAACATCAGTATCTCCTGACAATTTGTTAGAAATGCAAGTAATTAGGCCCCACCTAACATGCACTGACTCAGGAACTCTGGGAAGGTGAAAGGGGTGTCTTCAAAATCTGAGCTTTAACAAGCCCTCTGGGTGATTGTGATGCATGTATGCTGACATTTAAGAAATATTTCTTTGGAATTTATTCTAATGAACTCATGAATTGAAGTTCTTAAACCAGCCAGATAGGACCTTGATGGCCCCACCAACTTCCCCCAATCTGAAGCACTCATTGAAGGCACATGTAGATCTTTTGAGGTACAGCCTGAAACTGCCAGTTTGCTGACTTCTGAAAGGCCTGATCCAAGGTTTTCCATGGTTCATCGAACACATATCAGGATCTGACCTGTATGAACTCAGAAATCTGACATTTATGAGCTCTGTATGTCTGTAGGTGTTACCTCGGAAATGGACTGAAATGATTCCAGTTAGTAGAAAGGACACGTAAACAAGAATGGCAACTTTAAAACTCCCAGTGGCAAGTATTAACTGCCATTGCATTTCTGTGGGCAGTGGTGATGTAGATGGAGGTGTCTAGTCGCCTCATGGTTGTGGTGCTCTTGGCCTGGGATCTTTCTGTAAAAGTACCAGTTAACATTGCCCAGTTGCTATGGAAATGTCGGACAGTGTTCATTCTGTGCAAAAAACTCAGAGATATCAGTTTTAACCTTGAATCACAGACACTAACTCTCAGGGGCAGAGGATTCTGAGCATAGCAAGATAACTGTAATGTCTCCTCAGCACTATGAACTTCAAGTCTGCCTGCTTTGTAGAAACTTTCTCACAAATAAACTGTTGATGATAAAATCTATATAATAAATGTGCTGAGTTAGTTCTGAGTCATTGCATCACCATCTGGGTGTAATGTCCATCCCACCTGGTCACAACTTTCTCTATATATATGTCTAGCTGTCTTTTCTAATCCCTCATTGCCCCTTGTTGGTTTCTGAATTACTGGCCACGAAGGTCACGGCACATTTCCTAATACCAGACTGACCTAGGGAGCAAAGTGGCTTCCTCAAAGCAGGTGCTCAAACCCAAAAGACTTAACTGCATGGTCGCCAGATTTCAACAAGCTCAAAAACAGCAAAAACATTATTTTTAATGTTTTCTGAGTGCCAACCATTGGGCTAAATAATAGCTACCTATTCTGTCATCCTAACTTCACAATAGCCCTATGATTCGGCTATAACATTATCCCCATTTCCCACATTAAAGAGGTTCATTAGTCTTGTCAAAGTTACCCTGCCAGTAAATATCAGGACCAAGATTGAAGTCTCAGTCTGTCTTACCGCACAGCAGTGCTATTGATTCCTACTCTGAGCTACCTGCCTTAAGACCAACACAACCCTTCCCAAGTCTTGGGTGATCTAGCCAATGGGGCTATAATATTTGCCGTCCTTTTACCAAGACTTTTTCATTAGAGGACAAACTAAAAACAGGCTCTGCCATTAGCCACCTATGTAATTCTCTTCTCTCTGTATCTCTGTTGCCTGACCAATATCCCTTAAACCTGAGTGATCATTTCCTTTAACTAGGCAGATATATTTAATCAGGTTAGAGGGAAGACCATCAACAAGACAGATATTGCATCTCATTTGATGACTTTGCATGTTTGTGCTCTAATCCATTGTCAATCTTTCTTCCTATTTTTCTCTTAAAGAGACAAAATAGAAAATTTTTTGCCACATTTTGATTTCTTAAAGAAATTCCTTTTTGTACTTCTGAATGACCAGTTATAGTTAAAATCAGCTGGGCAAATTTCTATGCAACAAAGACTGTGGATAGCAAATACCAGAATGTCTACCATTTTAGCAGTTACTCTTTTCTACTCTCTTCAAATCTTTAAAATCCTAAACAGAGAGAGAGAGAGAAAAATGAAAATGAGAACCAGGTGCTGAGTATGAGAACAGTGGCAGAGCACTTGCCTAGCATATGCAAGGTCCTGAGTGTGTATGTATGTGTGTGTGTGTGTGTGTGTGTGTGTGTGTGTGTGTGTGTATAAATACACACATATATAAATGATAAAGCTAAGTAACTCCTATATTTCTAACAGCTTCATTCTCCTACTTTGCCTACCTTTTTATCCCCTATAGGAACCCAAAAAAGCTGGTATTATCATATTCAGTTTAGAATGGAGATATCAGAGTTCAAAGAATGCAGAATTCCTCAAATGATTTGAATCAAGGTCTGTCTGTGACCGAATCCTGGGTTTGTTTCTCCACTCTTAGTTTTTGCAACCTCACATAGAGTTCTGATGGCTTGCTAGGGGCTGATAGAGGGTCAGTTGAGGAGAAAAGAGGGAAATAGCCTTTCCTGTCCCCTTGTGTTCTTATCATCTCGCCCATTTGCAAATGTCTTTCTGCTGGTGAGCCTCTTGGACAGTCTCAGCCTCCTCTGTGGCTTTTAACAGTATAGGTGACTTGCAGGTCAGGAACAGAAGCTCAGAGGTGTTAACAGTTTTATCTAGGTCCACTCATCTATGAAAGGTAGAGACTGGAGTGACACCTATATCGTCTAACTTCTGAATTAGTGCTTGCATAGCTAGATCATGTTCCAGGACACAGAGCTTCTTTGGTCTCTGACATAACAGGAAGGACGACTCATGAAGGAGATCAATATGGATTTTGAGAGATACCCAGGTTGTGACTATAGCATAAAATCACCCCAAATTAGTGCAGCTTTCCTGAATTTCACACTGTACTGGAAAGGGGACCCATTTCCTATTTGCCTTCATGAAATATGTATTTTTAAGATCACAGTCGTCTTGAGAAATAAGCCCCTTTCCCTCATTTGTATGTCTTCCCCATAAGCAGAAGGGACCTGGCACCAGTGCTGTAACCAAGCCATGCACACTCACTGTTCATCTAGTACTGCTTACTTTTTCCCTTTAATCCATGCTCAGAATCACCACCTGAGGTGCCTCTATTCTCAATAGTAGATACCTCTTGGTTTGGAGCTTACTTGGTCTCTAGGTAGCAGGGAGCACGCTTTCCTTTTTCCTCTTGGCATTTGTTCAGGCTCCCTGGGGCAAGTTAGTGACCAGCAAATCCAGGAAAAACAGAAATCTTTACCTAATAAAACACCAACAGACTTTCCAGGCCTCAGGGAGAATAACACCCCTGCCCTTTCTAATTCTCAGACCACATTCCAAGTGCAAAAGGGAATCGTTTTTGTTTTCAAAGTGATGCTAATTTATTAGCCATGGTGCAAACGTAGACTGTGTCGATGGGACTTCAAAAAGAATGTCTGCAGTCCAGAAAGCTGGAGGGGGAAAGGGAAATCAACTGGGAGGTGAGGGAATTAAATAGGGTTCTCCATTCCAAACCAATTGCACTCAGCAGTTCATCCACTCACTTCCGTCCTCATTCATCAATTCTTTTATTACTAACCTACTTAGATTCCTAAGTATTAAGTGTATGCAACTGTTTAAGATAAACTGTTTTCTCATAGAAATTAGGTTGCCTCAGAGACACAGACCTGCAAACAGAGCATTGAAGACACAGTTGTTACCTTCAAAATACAAGCATGTACTTGGTACTCAAGTGATGGTAGGAAAGTTCAGAAAAATAATTTAGGGTAGGAAGTAGTCAGGGAAGGCATTAGAGAGTGCAGAAAGTTTGACAGGATGACTCTTGAAGGATAACACAAAGGTTATTTCAATAAAAACTTAGATCCTTCGAGGAATAAAGATGTATACATTAGCAAATATCTCTAGATGGGATAAGACAACTTCACAGGGTCCCAAATATTATTTTGGGTGATTTTCCCTTTTGAGATCTCTGTCTCCATGCTGTTTCCTTAGAAGTTTAGTTAAGGTTTATTACTCAGAATCCTTGGTTACCTGAAACAGATATTATTACCTCATGTACAAGTATGACTACATTATTGATGTGATCCTGCAATGTGTATAATCAGAAAAATGAGAGATTATACTCTATTTATTTATGATCTATCAAAATGTATAAATGCATTCTACTGTCATGTACAACTAATTAGAACAAATAAAATTTTAAAAAGTTTTAAAAAAGAATTCTTTGTTATATGCAAAAGAACTAGGTTCTGCTATTTCAACAGAAAAGGAATTTACTTGAAATGTATTAGGGTCCTATCCCTTTGACAACAGTTTGGTTGCTCCCAGTCCCTGGCACCTATTTCCATCTGCCCCATTATCTCCCTTTGGAGGAACTCCCCAAGTTGTATGTTCCTGCAAGAACTGGCTGCCTCCCACTACAGATCTTCCTCTGTTTGTCCAGTTTAGACAGAAAGTGGCCAGTGAATAAAGTCAGGCAATTCAGGGCTCTCTCCCATGCATTTTTGTCTTCAGTAAAAGATAGAGATGTGGAACTGGATGGAAACATATTCATAGAAGCTGCAGAGACATACGACCTGCCCAGCATTGGACAACTCATGACATGACAGTGCTGGGGTGTCTACCCAGGCAATCTGAAATAGAACCCACAAAGATATTGACATAGAGAACTACAATTTGACTATTTATTGAACAGAAAATTCAGTGAATTCCTTTACATAGTAGGTCATAGGAATACAAACATTTATAAAAGGGATTTAATGGGAATATAAAGAAAGAAAAGCCTAAATTGACTTGGAACATTGGAATTCTTAGAGGACTTAGTGCTTGTATTAGTCATCTTTCACCAATGCAACCAAGTATTTGAGGCTGCTAGCGTTAAAGAGAAAAGGTTTAGCTAACTCACAGTGCTGGAGGTTCACCAGCATGATGCCTACATCTGCTCAGTTCTGGGGTCATAGAGAACTGCAGGTGGAATGGTGGGAGCATGGGTGGGAACCAGCAGTCATATCTCCAGACAGGAAATGGAGAGAGGTAGGCATGCCAAACTCAAATTTTTATATCAACCTTCTCATGAGAGTTGATGAATTCCCTGAGCAATTCCTTCTAAGGGCATACCCCCAATGACCTAGAGTCCTGCCACTAGACCCCATGTCCCAAAGGTTCCACCACCTCCTGAAAGCATTGCCCTGCAGAGCAACCCTTCTATTACAGCAGACACTTGGGGGACACCCAAAGCATAACTATGCTTGAAGGATAGTGGTAAGTATGCCTTATGGGCAAATCTCAGAAAGTTGGGTATATGCAAAGGCATTGAGGCAAGAAGGCCACAGTGTCCTATGGACCATCAAAAAAGCATAGAAATTACTGGAACATGAAGTGAAAGTTGAGACATGGACAGAAAGGACTCAGGATATGTGGTTAGGGAATGGATTAGAAATGGAGAATAGCCTCTTTTGCTATGCCAAAAAATATTAGCACACCAAGATAAGAATTATGAATAGGGATCCTAGGACCTGGTGAACATTTTTAAGGAGAAGAACTGTAACTTTCATCATATTTTCATGGCAATGTGTAGAATCTGGGAGAATCCTTGAGGTATTCCTGCTTTCAACATTTCTGTTTCCTACTCAAAGTGTACTCTTCTCGTTGGTCAAACTTCCATCATGAGTATGTACAGTGGGATGCAAAATGAAAGGTTTGATGATACAGTTGAGACAGAGAAGTGAAATGGGAGATCTGTTCCTTTTTTCTCTAGGATGGGAGCATGCTGATTGCCAAAACAATGAGCTCACTCCAAATGTTAATATTAAGTGCCAGATGAATAAATGGTCTATTATTAGACCATACCTTGTGGAAGTGCTTTTGTCCCCTCCTCTCTTGGGTAATATCTGCTATGGCAATGTGCATCAGCAATGGGAACTGTGGTCCCCATTAACACAGAAGGAATGGAAAACCTGTGAGAGATGCTTCCACAGAAAATGAGTAACTGGGGCCTGGGATTGTGGCTCAGGGTAGAGTGCTCGCCTAGCATGTGTGAGGCACTGGATTTGATTCTCAGCACCACACATAAATAAATGAGTAAAATAAAGGTCTGTCAACATCTTTAAAAATTAAAAAAACAAAAAGAAAAAAGGAAGGAAAATTAGAAACTGGAAAGGGGACGTTTTTACATCATAATCTTTTGTTACTTCCATCCATGCTGGGGTGGGAGTGGTCGTAAGGTCTTCTCCTCCCAGGGTTGTTGTAAGAAGTAAGCAGTGAACACTGCACTGTGATTTCTTCCTCTCTCCCTTGGCATCTCAAACAATAGAGGGCATATAGAAATTTCTTCAAAATGGGACACCTAACTAACACAAATTACACTATTTTATATCAATTCGCAAAGCGCTTAGCAAAGCAGTAGTGAGATCTTGCTAAGTGTAGGATAGAGAGATCCCACTCTCAAGGAGCTTAAGAGACAGTGCTTTCATAACGAAGAAGGGCAGAAACAAAATTAAAATGTACTCTGTAGGGAAATGCTTAAGATTTTAGCCATTTGAGTTGGATAAACCTGACCTAGAACTTAACGCTATAACCTTGAGCAAGGTACATAATCCTTCTGTGTCTCAATTTTTTTAATCTATGAGTTGGAAATAACAATCCTGCTTCAAGGTTTTGTGTTTTGTATCAATTTCTATGTTTCATGGATTAAATGGCACATGATATGTGAGGTATTTAACACAGAGTGTGCTTAGTAATGTGCTTCCACTTTGTTAAAATGGTTTAAAAATAGGAATTTCACGGGGCTATTAATTATGAGTGTAGGTACAGAAAAATCAAGAATGAGAAGGGAGAAGAGTTATTAGGCTCAAGAAAATGCATGGTAGTAGCAACAGACGCCAAAGATATGGAGAACAGAAGATCAACCAGTGTGGACAGATCCCAATAATCATTGTGGGGAGCAGGGAGTTCTTAGAGGCAGATAGTACCAGACAATTAGGTTGTACTAAAATCATAAACTTCTTGCTTTGAAAAAAAGCATGATTGAATGACTTAATTAGTTTATTTTATATGTACTTTAATGATACCACATTACAATTTTTATTTAGGGCTAGAGGTGTAGCTCAGTGGTAGTCTTTGCCTGGTATGTCTGAGGCCCTGGGTTCAACTCCCAATACTACAGAAAACAACAACAAAAAAAAAATCTTTGTTAAAATAAAGTTTCAGGAAGATCACTCTGGTGGCATTTAGAGAGGAGACTAACCTGGCAAACTGAAATATAAAGATCTTTACAGTCATTTGAAAATAGATTAAAAAAAAAAAAAGACTAATGGCAACAGAAATGGAGACTGGGAATAGAAGGACAACTGGGGGCAAAAATAAGTGTCAAGGGACTCCCCCAACTTATGTCTAAGCATTTAATATGAGTATTGCAAATTCAATTCTATTTCTCCTTCTCTATAATTTCTCGACAAATACACAAGCTTATTTTTTTCAATACAAATAAGCTCTGAATCAGACTGACTGTTCAAAGATTGTGAGAATCAGTATAGAAGCTATATTATTCATATTACCTATTGCTGTGTAACTGGCTTGGTTGCTTAATTGCCTAAAAGATACACCCATCTTACCATATCCCATGATTCTGTGGCTTGGTGAAGTTCAGCAGAGCTAGGCAGTTAGTTCCATCACATAAAGTTGACTTTAACTGGATCATCTACCTTGACTGGGCTGGACCATCAATAAGTCAATCATATGCCTAACACTGGGGCTGGTTGTCACCTGGGAGCTCCACTGAGAATATGGAAGGCAGTGTCTAGGTCTTCTTCCACCTGACCTCCCTATGTTGTTCAGACTTCCACAAGAATGGACTCATAGTATGCCAGCCCTCTGAGGGCTTGGGCATGAAGGATTTGTGTTATCATATCAGATGCCTTCTTTTTAGGAAAGCCAATCTCAAAAAAAGTCCAGAACAAGGAGACGTTAATTAAGCATCACATCTCCATGTGAAGAAGAGAATGCATATTAAAAGAATGGAACATTGTGGCCATCTTTGGGAACTTAGCAACCTCAGATAAATTCTCAAAAGATCCAAATTGAGGGAATTATTTTACCTTTATAATGACTCAGAATTTAAATTCAATATCAAAATTAATTGGGAATCTGTTTACATTTTGGGCAATCTCAAATCCCATATTTTCATACTTTGTGTATTCTGGTAGTTGGAGAAATGACATCTCTCGTACTCTAGAAAATACATAAGATGACTTCTTTAACTGAACCCTCCACAGACAGCTCAAACTCTTCAATATGCCGAAATTATCCTCTAACCTTTCCTACTCTGAACAAGCTTTTCCAGAACTATTATATTTTCCTCCTGGGTTTCCTGAATCAATGTATGACATCCCTCTCCATGATTTTGTCTCATTCATTGCTTCTCAAACTTCAGTGTGCAAAGAGACCACTTGGGAATTCAGACAAAATAAAGATTTTGATTTGGTAGGTTTACAATGGAGCCCCCAAATCTACATTTTTAACAAGTTTGCAGAAAATACCAAGTCCTCGGTCATGAGAAGTGAGGATCAAAGTCACAAAACCTGAATTCATATGAAACATTGCTTCATTTCCCTTTTCCTTCAAAAGCTATCAGTCACCCTAATCCTGTCATCCTGTCACTTATTCCTCCAAATTCCTCTCAAATCTATTCCCTCCTGTCTTCTCTACTTTCTTTTATTCTGTCTGCCTTTTAACCATTGCAATGAGCTTCTCACTTACTTAACCGGTCTCAACCATATTGGTATGGCCTACTGGCTCTTGTCCAGACTGCCTTTCTCAGCTGGTGTGATGGCACATGCTTGTAATCCCAGCAACTCGGGAGGCTGAGACAGGAGGACAACTTAGAGAGACCCTGTATCAAAAAAAAAAAAAAGTCACTTGGGTTCAATCACCAGTTCCCCCCCCCCAAAAAAATAGATTATCTATCTCACATGAAAATATGATAATGAAATACCTTCTGGTTAACAGTTTTCAGGCTTCCTGCAGGACGAAAGATGAACTGGTCTGAAATTTTGCCCTCCTCTGTGTCCTGCCACTCCTGCAACTCTTTTTTAACTTCCCCTTGTGATGGGCTGACAGATCTGGCTCCATGAGAATGTTCTAGGCCAGACTACAAGGGAAATGACTAAACAGACTCCATTTTGCTCTGAGATTCCATGATATGTAGGAAATAAGCTTCTCCCATGGGAACACCCCACCCTTACCCATTATCAGTTACTTAGCGTGACATGTTTAGCAATATAAAATGACAATTCTTATGTAATGAAAAATTGCTCTCTTTTGATCTCTATTGCTCTTAACCAATGTACCATGTAAACGGTAACTGTGTGGATGTTAGTAACCATTCTTTAGTTTGTACCTAGGTAAGGGTCATTTTGACCCACGTCCCCCTCTGTCGATGATCTTACGATGTTAGTTTGTAATTTCAAATCATAGTAACAGACACTTATGATTGATGTGATTTTTGGTATAAGAGCCCCTATGACCCTATGGTGGGGGCTGTTCTCCCAATAGCCATTTTTTGGGGCATTGTGTGAGCCAGTCAGCTGGCTGGTTTAATAAAGATTCTCAAATGTGGACTTCTCAGTGGTGATCTGTCTGTTCTTAAGTTGCGCCCCATAACACCCTTTCCCCTGCTTGCAACATACATGCACTCACACATGTATACTTGTCCAGTCTATGCTCCGGAACCCAGAGTGATCTTTCTTAATACTCGAACCTTGGGGCATGCCATTTTCCTGTCCACAATGTAACTCACCTTTTAAATATCAATTAAAACATTACATATTACATAATGCCTTCTCTGACCTCCAGGGAAGATTTGGCACTCCTCCAAAATGCTCACTATGCCTTATGTGTATCATCATTAAAACAATCTTTGTTGTTGTTTGCTTCCAGGTCTGTTTGGTTTCTTTTCCCAACAAACTATAAGGTCTCTAGGAGCAAGTCATATTTTTCCTTGTTTTAACCCTAGTACCTTTCCCCACCTCAAAAACTGGTTATGATAGTATACATTAATAGATAAATTGAATAAGTAAATAAATGAACTAATATCAATATTTCACAGTATGTTGAAAGTGGACATTTTTAGCCCAACATAGGAATTGCAATCAAACCCTCATGTTCCTTGTGCAATGGTGCACTCCCTGACACCAGTAAGGAAAAGAGGAAGGAATGATATAAAAGGAAGTTCTATTTTAAATGTGTATTTTAATGATGCAATCTTTCAAATCTTCAATTATGAGATTCTATGATGGATAATGTTTAGAATGATGTTGATTTTTTTAAAGATTCTAGGTCATATAATAATTTCCTCTAAACTGTACAGAAAGGGCTAATGGAAATTCCATCTTTGTGGCACATGGAGAGATAGCAGTCCTATCATCCACATTCTTAAGTGTTATTTAAGCTTCCCCGAAATTAATTGTAATTATCGGCATCTCCTTGACATGTCTTCCATTACAACCCAAAGATTTCCAGCCAAGGACAAAAAACAAAAACAACAACAACAACAACAACAACAAAGAAATCCTACATTATTACAGCTTCAAGAGACAGGGTAATGTAGACAACTTGATTTTGAGTTTTCTTCTCAGTACTATTCTGTAATTTCTGTAAAACCTTTGCTCTTTAATACAGTAAGAGAGTTGTTGCCAGAAGAAAAAGATACAATTTATGGAATCATAGTCCCAAAATACAGAAGCTACTCCCAAGAGAGACATATTTTCTTTTAGGGATATTGCATTAAATCCATAATGTTTATTTTTTGGCCCATATTACAGGAAAAACTGCAAATTTCCTTCCAATTTGATATTTGAATAATTCTTCATCTTTCACTAAGTTCAAGAATATCATGACTGAGTTCTATACTTTATTTACTCAACAGTTACACAAAAAATTATTAAGCACTTGGAACTGCAACATATTGTTTGATGTTACACAGATACATAAATGAGACACAATTCTGCCTACGAAGAAATCAAAGTCAATATTTAAAATAGCAATTCAGGAACAGTAACACAAAATTCACTGAAGAGCTGATTGAATCAGAGGAAGGCTATTTCACCAAATTTTTCTTTTAAAAAATCATTTTACTCTTGCCCTTGCCTCCATTTAAGGTGATGGTATGTTCTTCCTCTTCAGTGAGTGCGTGTGTGTATTATTTCAATTTATTTAGGGATGGATACATGCCCTACAACTTGTTTTGTGTTTGCCCTCTCTTGTTCCCACCTCTGGTCCAGCCATGAAAATTGTCTGAAAAACACTTTGAACAGTCTCTAAAACAGCTCACCATGGCCATTTTTTTTTTTTTTCTCTAGGCAAGAGCTAGGGCCAGAACAACCCAAACATACTGAGAACAAATCTGTAATGCAGAGGTGAGCTAATTTTTGGTGACTTTGGAAGATTGAGTTTTAGAAGGCCAACAAGAGAATCACCACCAAAGACCTCACCATCTAGTCCAAGAAAATGAAGATGTAAACTATCAATTCCAAAAGAAGAATGTTCCTCAGAGTGTAGTCCCTGAAGCATTATCCACAAGAGCCAGGAGGAAGAAATAACCAAGTGTTCAGGCCTGTCCACAGATGAATGAATAACAAAAGGGGACACACACACTTACACAGAGTGAAATATGATTCATTCCATTTGCAATAGCATGAATGAACATGGAAGACATTAAGTGAAATAAGCCAAACACAGAGAAAGTAAAATGTTGTACTCAAGGAAAAAGAGTAGAAGGGTGGTTACTAGGAGTCAGGGAGTAGGCAAAATGGGAAGATGTTGTTCCAAGGGAACAACAATTCATCAATTTCTGTAGACCCAATATATAACCTGGTAACTGTAAGAATATTCCCAGGTAACTTAAGAATATTGTACAGTACACTTGAAATTAGTTAAAAGAATAGATCTTATGTCCTCTTATCATAAAAAGTCAATGTTATGTGATGCATATATTATTAGCTAGCTTGATTAATGCATTTCACAATGTGTTTTTATATCAAAGCACTGCTTTGTACACTTTAAATATATTCAATTTTTACTTGTTGATATAAACTCAATAAAACTAAGAAAATAAAAAAAATGACTTAATATTTTTTAATAGTGTGGTTCCAGGAATAACAGCATTAGCCTTCTTGGGAACAGGTCAGCCCACCCCAGATCTACTGAATCAGAGGCTCAGGCAGTGGGCCCAAGAATCTCTAGTTTAACAAGCCCTCTTGGTGATTCTGATCATGGCCTGTGGCTGAGAACCCACATAATAAATAAAGTGTGAGCACTCTGGAAGAGGGACATTTCAGAGCACTGTGTAGAGAAGGGACTAATTAACCCAGTGTGGAAACCTCAAAGCAGGCTTTCTAGGGAGGGTAACACCTGATGCTTTTTATCACTTAATTCAGCTTTTTCTTGTTCTTAAATTCTACTAAGCTGCTAAGAATATTGTAGGATTTGAATTTCTTCACAATTCCCCTTTCTTAACTGGTCTCTGATGACTTTTAAGAATAATTAGAAACACAGGAAATAGGGATTTAGTAAAAGAAATTGGAGATGATGCAGACGGAATAGAAAGTACCATTTTTTTTTCTTTAATGCTGCACAGTGGAAAAAACGTGGGCTTGGGGACCAATTAACCCTGAGTTAGGATTGTCAGATTCAGGGAATAAAAACATAACACATCCTGTTAAATGTAGATGTCAAAGAAGGACTAAGTAATTTTCAACATTTTTAGTATGTCCTGAGCACTATTTAGGATTTACTTACACTAATAAAAAAAAAAATAAACCTGAAATTCAATTTAACTGGGTGTCCACTATTTTATTTAGTAACCCTATCAAGTCATGAATTACTACTCATTCACTTTTTAATTTAAATTGGGATACACACAACAGAAGACATTATCAGTCACTTTCCCTATACTCAAGGATTATGAGAGCATTATGTTTTTAAATACTTATAATAGTCTTATAAAGTAATATGTTAGTTAGTTTTCTGTTGCTGTATCAAAATACCTGTGATAATCAACTTACCTCATTTTGTCCCATTATCCCAGATATGGAACATCTTTAAAAAACTTAAATATAGTACACAATACATAATATAGTAATTAGAAGAATATATTATATTTTAATGTAATAACTATAACAATAACACTAATTGATATTAATTAATATAATTTATAAACTCTAGATTATGATTGCTAATCTATTTCAGTGTGTCTGTTTCAATTTCACTGAAATATTCACAGAATTGAACACTTGGAAGTTATTGGATTAAAAGAAGGAGTTATTCTGGCTCATGATTTCAAAGGTTTCAGCCAAGAATACTTTGGTCTTCTCTCTTTGGGTCTGTGGTGGCCAAGTATATCATGGTGGCAAGTATCTGTGGAAAAGGAGATTGTCACCTCTTGGTGACTGAGAAGGAAAGAGAGAGAGAGGAGGAGAAGCCAGGGTCACAATATCTGCTCAAAGGCATACTTCCAATGATCTAACTTCCTTCCACCAGGCCCCACCTCCTAACGGTTTCACCACCTCTCAATAGTGCCACATGCTGGCAATAACCTTTTCCTTTTCCAAGTGGAAATATGTTAGAACCAATTCATAACAAGTAGGTACTATTATTATTCTCTTATACACATAAGAAAACTGGGCTTAGCAACTGGTCATCAGAGGTGGTATAAGGCAAAGCCAGAGTTTGAATCCATAGCTAACCCAATTCCAGAAACAAAACATTTATGACTGTGTTCTACAACCCAACTATACAAGAATTTGCTCAGTTGTGAAATTTTGAATCTTAGTTTCTTTTCAGTTATTGTAAAGATTGAAGTCCTATCTTCTACCTTACCCAGTGTGTGGCATCTTGTAGGTACAAAGATGTCCTTAAGAGGAACACTTACACTCAAAACCAAGAAAACTAACCTAAAATATAATTAGCCTCAGGACAATACTTCCATACTACTGCAATCACAAGTAATGATATTAGAAAAGAGCAATTCTGGTTTATCTGGGATAATATAGATTTAAGATTTGCCTGAGGTGATTAGGGACAAAATTAAAGTTAAGTAAATGTATATCTTAGCAGATAGTTGACTTTCTGGTCTCTGCAGACTCGTAGAAAAAGGGAGTGTCCCTCCACAGAATGCCACAGTCCAGGGAGGGAAAATGGTGCCCTGGAGTTACATTTTTAATTCTAAGTGATTCTGAGAGCCACAGCAGCCTTACATGGAGAAGGTGAGAGCTCTAAGTGACCATGTAGACAAGAAGTTGAATGACCAGAGATCCTACACAAATAAGTAATGAGACAGTAGATATAGTTATCAAATGCATGAAGCTTTAAGTGTCTCATTTCATTTGTTGTTCTTAGGTTTAGAAGTAATGATGCTATAAAATGCTTCCATGGTGCTAGGGTATAATACATGCTCAATAAATGATACATTTTTATTTTGTGTTTTTATTAGTGTATTATAGTTATACACAATAGCAGGGGTTCATTTTGATATATTCCTAAGTGTACATAACAATTTGTTCCATATCAATCCCTAGTACTTCTCCTTTTCCTCCCTTCCTCTACTCTACTGGTCTTCCTTTTATTTATTTATCTATTTATTTATTTATAATTGGTGAATTTTAATTATACATATAAGTAGAGTTATACATAAAAAGTAGAGGTACACATAAGAGTGGAATTCACTGTGCTATACTTGTGCACGCACAGAGCATAATTTGATCCTTTTCATTTCAGTTTCTTCCCTTTCCCATTCCTCCTCCATTCTCCTTACTCCCCTCCCTCTATTCCATTGCTCCCCCTTATATTTTCATGAGATTCTCCTTTTTTTATTCTTTGTCTATAACTTCTGCATATGAGAGAAAATATTCAACCCTTGGTTTTCTGAGTCTGGTTTATTTTACTTAGCATATTTTCCAGTTCCATCCACCTATCAGCAAATAACGTAATTTCATTCTTTTTTGTTGCTGAGTAAAATTCCATTATGTATATATACTACATTTTCTTTATCCATTCATCTATTGATGGGCACCTGGGCTGGCTCAACCTTGGCTATTATGATTCTGCTGCTATAAACATTGGTATGTGTGTATTACCATAGTAGGCTGATTTTAGTTCTTTTGGATAAATCCCAAGGAGTGGGATAGCTGGTTTTTAAATTATTATTAGTAGTAATAGTAGTAGCACTGAAATAAATAGACAATCACTTCAATGGGTGCATCTTTTTAAGATGAGAATACTAAACTCTTCAAAGTCACAATTGTTGGTTTCAAGAGAGACAGAAAATAATCTATTTATGCTGTAATATTAGTCATCCTAAAACAAAAAGAGCAAAAGAAACTCTTGTTTCTTCTTCCCTATTTTCTATTACAAATAACTGTGAAGGTTCAAGACTTGGCCTTACCTGCATAAATTAGCCTGCCATAATTTCATGGATACCGGTGGAAAACTGAAGCAAAAGCCAAAATTACTCATAGTAATAGCACTAGTCAGAGTGTCAACAATCTTCCATCAGTCCCTCAAACCTCAATTCCCTCAGTGTGACAAGAAGAGGACCAACTGTCACCTGTACTGAAAACAAATTGTGTCACAGGAAAGAAGCAGTGAGATTAGGAAGCCTCAATCTTTTTAAATGGTTGTTTGATGTGCCTGCCCTTTCTCCAGGCAAAGGAGAAACATCGTCTTTGTTATCCTGGACGGTAAGCAGATCTGACCTTCACCACCACGAAAGGTATGATTTCTATCTTCCAAGTTCTTGAACACCCAAGAATTTCTTTCAAACAACACCCTTGAAAGATAGCCCAGAAGAAAGGGCACAAAAATACGCCAAGAAACTAGACCGATGGTCCATGTTTTCCCGTGGAGGTCCAACAGGATTTCAGGTGGTTCTTATTATGAGATAACTAACTGCATGCAGGAAATAGTTTGTGATATAAATGATGCTATGAAGGATGCTTTAAAAATTGTACTCTTTTGATTCTCCTAAAACAAATATTTATGAGAAAAACCTGCCTCTTGGGAATATCTAAGAGACGCTTTAACAGAAGTTAACAAAGTATGCACCTGGCTTTGATAGTCAGATTTTATTATAAACTCTCAGTAATATACTGCATTTTTCCTCCCATAACTTTGATTATCAGTTTAATCAATTAAGCATTTGTTTGTTTTTAAACTTTTTATCAGTTTCCCTAAACTATAAACTCTGTTACATAGGAGACTGGGTGTCTTTTTTAATGTTGTTGGTAACCTAGCACAGTACCTGACACATAGTAGGCTTAAAATAAATATATACAATAAATACTTTTTGCTTTTGACCAAATTGAACTTTACTTCACTTATGAGTGAAATATGAAAATTCAGGCTCAACTATCTGATTTGAGGAAACAACCTAAGAGGTGACCATCTAGGATTTCCATACTTCTAAAAATTTATAGATGAGGGGAACTAAGAACCAGAGACAGCAAATGAATTGTCCAAGATCCCATGACAATTAATGACAGACCTAAATTAAAATTCAAGTTTTCTAAATCTTGGCCTAATGTTCTTTCAATTATATATTTCTTCTCCTGTCCTTTGTGGCAATTTTTAAAGCATTTCTATTTATCCACTATGAGGAAATGTGGTAAGGGGCTGTTACAGGATGAGTGGTAAGATGAGAAAGCTTGCACGTCTGTGCACTAACACTCAACTATCATGACATCGGTCACAAACCTGATCTCTCACACACAAATAAACCTGAAATGGATTTTCATAGTTTTAAACTTTGCCTGGTGTTTTTCAGAGTGTTATGGAAAACAGAAGTATGACAGAGCTTGGAGAGACAGAAATATTTCTACAAATCAAAATGTCTGCAGATCTGCCAGAGCCCAATTCCAAATACCCAGACAGGTTTCTATTTCTTTCTCCTGTCTTGTTTAAATTAGCAAATAAGAAACTTTCCTGCTTTAATTTGCATTTTGCTTGTGATGAGGTAGCAGTGAATGAATCATGATTTATGGTTATAAATATATTAAAGATCTTAAAGAACTTTACCTTTTCCAAGATTTCAGCAATTCATGTAGTAACCACACTCAAACACAATGAAACAAACAAGGCTACCATAAGGATCCTGGGAAGCCTTTTCTGATTCTAATATGAAAGGGTGTTTGATATTCTGCTTACCCTGCAGGCTCCACAACATCTCTGTGATCAATTGTTCCTCCTAGAACCAGGTCTGACAAAGATGTTGCTCTGGAGGAAAGGTGCTCTATAAATGTAATAAATAAATAAATGGAAGGACCGGGCAGCACAGCATCAGCTCTGGATTAAACAGACTCAAGGATTTGGTTTTTAAATTTGAAGGGAATGTGGGAGTAGTCTCAGTCTTCCACCCTGGGAAAAGCTCTGAAGATTTATCTTTGTGAACATATCACAACTCTCATTTTCATGCAGCTGTAGCTATTGGAATACCTGAGGTGAGATTGCTTTATGGCCTAAGGAGAGCACATACAGCCCTCTGTTGCCTTATAGGGTAAGTGGTTTTGCACTCATTTCTGGGCAATGAATCTCCCTTTTCCATGAAAAGATTTTAGAGTTGTAATACTGCAGAGCAAAAGTTTCCACCATGGACTGAATGGAAAACTTTCAGAAAGAAGCCAGACATCAATCTTTAGAGAGATACTGGACAAACGTTACTCTTACAATATGTTTCAGAATCTGGTATTCCATAATTTCTCACATGGATGTTGCTGTCTTGCATTGAATATGATTTAATGTATTTTTTTAAAGATTCACAATTTAACTCATCTTTTTCTTTGGAATTGGAATTTTAATATATAATAATGTTATGTGGTATTAGAATATTAGAAAAAGTTCTACCATTAATGCATACCTTCCTTCTGCCTAGATGTTTATAAATCTGTTGGACTCCTAAAATCAGAACACTCTGTTGGTCCATTTTAATTAATTTTTCCTTTGTCTGCCAAAAAGATAACTATTGTCTCTCTCAGGTGCTATGACTTTTAGGGTACTGAGAAGCTGTTATAAAATCAAACTTGGTTTGTGGGCGGCACCAATGTCAGTTTCCTGGTTTGGAGAGTGATGTTTAGTTCCACAAGATGCTACCACTGGGGAGAGGAGGCAAAGTGTGCGTGGGACCTCTGTTATCTTTTAGAAACTTTGAAACCATTTGTAAATACAAAATTATTTTAAATATAAAGTGAAAGAAAGAAGGCTTAGGAATAAAAGACATTAAAAACAGGAAACAGACTTTAAAGTGATGTACCTGGCTCTTGCCCAGAAAAAACTGCCTCTCTTCTGAAATAGCAACTCGCTGTGGTAGCAAAGACAAGAGATGGAGTTAATGTCTTGGTCACCAAGGGACGGCACAGTGAGTCCTCTAAAGCCAAACTTCTGTTTGCATCCACTTCATGCTATTTCAGTGTGTGTCTCTGGCCCCAGAATTTGGTCTTGTCTTGGTATCTCCACCTGGAAACAGACAATAATAGCATCACTTACTTTAGAAGGTAGTTGTAAATTTAGTGGGCTAATAAACATAAGGCACTTAGAACAGTTCCTATTACTTAGCAATACTATTGAGTATTGGCCATACAGTAAAGAAATCACTTGGCTCACGGTTCAATAAATGATGGTTCTCTTTCCTTTCCTGATCATTAGTTCAAACCTGTAGGCAGACAACAAAGTTGAAATGGATAGAAAATTGTGATCTATTCACAAATTTGTATATGCTACTATAATGAGTGAACTTCTTCCACTACACATTAAAGTATGGATGAAACTCACAAACATAATATTGAGTAAAAGGAGTCATCAACCAAGGAATGACTCCATGTATGATTGCAGTCTCATGAAGTTGTAAATATGCCCTGACCATGATGATATAATTGGTTCTGCACCAGTCCTGTCACCAAAAATAATAAACACCAGGAAAAAAATTTGAAACAACTGCATTCACATATAGGGAAACTCATAGTATAGACTTTGCTCCCTAAGAGAAGGTGAGATCTGTGTTTAACCCATATCTGTGTCTCTGAACATTTTCCAGACCCCTGTTTAGAGGAGGGGAACCCAAGAAGAGCATGGTGGTATCACTAAACTGAGGACTCAGACTGGAGTTCAAGGAGGCAGAAGTGGGTGGAATTTGTGACACAGAATGAATGCGAAAAAGAAGCTATGCAAAGAAAAACATTTTAAAAATTGTATAGCAGTCCCATTGAACCATTTGCTGGATTCTAATCTTTTCACACATAGGTGGCATCTCATGAGCCCCATGGAAAACAATTATGAGGAAAAGAAGTTTCAAGTTCAGCAACTACTAGAGCTCAAATAGAGTTTGCAAATGTTCTCATTCCTACCAATCAGTATGAAGAGAGTTTATTCAGTAGAGACACATTTTAGGAGATTGTAGTTTAGGAGTAAGATTAATTCTGTTCCAGAGTAAAGGCATCTTAAGACTTGTACTAAGAAATTTTAAAAATAAACTGACAAAATATTGAGATAATCTACAAGTTAATTGTTTGTCTTTGGAAACAACTTGGAACATTCTTAGAAAGATGATAACAAAATGCACTCAACAAAAAAACATGTCGAATATCCAACCAAAATTACTAGATATACCAAGAAGATGACTCTGGACAAAAATAATCTATAGAAACAGACCCAGAAATGACAAAGATGACAGCATTAATCAGCTGCAAAACAGCCTTTATAAACATTTAGGGAAACTTAACATGAGGAAGAGAGGAATAAGAACTATGTGGGAAAATGACCAAGCTGAAGTTCTGAGGTGATACCCAGATAGTCTTGATAACAAATCAGACATTGAAAGAAGAAAAATCAATACATTTGAAATCAGGGAAATAGGAACTATCCAAAATAGAGCAGGCCCACATAGACACACATGCCAGGCCAAAAGAAAGGAGCTGTGGAAAAATGTCAAGTGATCTAACAAGCACGTAGCTGGTGTTCAGGATAGAAGAGGCAGAAAAAAATGTTTAAACAGATAATGGGCAACATATTACTCAATTTGATGATATATAAACTCAAAGATTGAGGAAGTTCAACAAATCCAAAGATGTATAAATACAAATAACGAGAAGACAGCTAATAATCAAATTTCTCAGTTTCTACAATAAGAAAATCTTAAAATAAATTTGAGGGTAAAAGCACATTACTTACAGAGTAACTTAGAGGACAATATTGACTATATCAAAATTATGGAAGTTCCAAGGCAATGGAACAAGATTTTTTAAATGCTATGAGAAAAATTTTTAAAAATAACTTAGAATTCCAGGCCAAGAAAAAATTATTCTCCAAAAATAAAAGCATAATAAATACCATTACAGAGATAAGCTGAAAGGATTCTTCACCAGCATATTTACCACAAAAATATATTTATTAAAGGAAATTCTTCAAGCTGAAGAAAAATTATACAAATGTAAATATAACTCTACACAAAGAAATGAAGTTACGCATTTACTTTTGTTTTTCAACTTCTTTAAAAGATTCACTTAAAGAAAAACACTAATAATGTATTTGAGGGTTAAAACATATATGTTGCTACCATTGCATCATATATGTAATATAATATATAAATAAAGGTATTATATATATAATCTATATGTATTGCAACAGTAGCACACAGCACAAAAGGAAAAAATAAATGTAAACTCTAATAAGGTTTTAATATTATAACAGATGTTATAATATTATTTAAATGTAGACTATGATAAAGATGCCCAATGAAAATCTTAGCACTCACACTGAAAACTACATCAGAAATGTACTATAGAACTAATTAAAACACACACATGCAAGCAGAGCACATTGATGCTTTCCAAAATCAGAATAGGTATTACTTTATTAGTAGATGGGAAGGGTGCACAGGTAGAACTTTATGATAATGTTCTCATTCTTGTCTGCATATTTATTACAAGGGTGTGTCACTGTGATAATTGAGTTGTATAGTTAAGACATGTTTACTTTTCTATATTTGTGTGTATGTGTATGTGTGTGAAGACAAAGAGGACACAAGTATGAGATCATCTTGGAAAACATCAGGGCCATAACACTACTTACTCACAGGAACACAATTCATATCATTCTCAATCTTTCAAATTTGTAGATCTTAAATTAGACCTGAACAAGATTGCATAGCCTTATATGATTGCTTGGGAAACTACCCTTCTATCAGAAATGCATTTCAAAAACTTAGTGGCCTTTTATACATCAAAGGACATCAAGCACAAGCACAAAGACTATTTAATCTAGACTTCATCACAACTTATTTTCAAGAAGTCTCAGCCAATCCAACTTTCATTTAAAAACACTTCAAAGGAACACTCATGAAATAGTTTTTATATTAAAGGTGCAATTTTACTATTTAATATCTTATAAATTTTCTTGCTTTTCACTTATTTTCATGGACAATTACATATTTTATAATACAGAATTTCAGGAATCAAATTTTAATGTACAATTTATAACATTATTTCTATACAGCTTGAGCTCATAGTTGAATACATTACTCCAATTGTCTAGGAACTTTCTACAGTAGTCCCTTTGATCCATAGGGGATCTATTCCAAAGACCCCAAGGGGATGCTGAAGCCACCAAGAATACTAAATCCTACCCCTTCTAATTCTATGATTTTGACTCTATGTAGAATAAAATTCAATATATAAATTAGGTACAGGAACAGCTTAATAATGGCATAATAAAATAGAACAATATACCATAATAAAAGCCATGTGAATTGTGGTC
Organism: Sciurus vulgaris; assembly: GCF_902686455.1. Taxonomy (NCBI): domain Eukaryota; kingdom Metazoa; phylum Chordata; class Mammalia; order Rodentia; family Sciuridae; genus Sciurus; species Sciurus vulgaris. The sequence goes on from NC_136461.1 coordinate 49,017,294, forward strand.
TCCCTTAAAATACCTTATTATATTGTGCTCACCTTTCTTGTTGAACCAAAGTAACTGAAACTACAGAATGTAAGACCTTGGATAAGAGGTGTTATCACGGGTCATTAGTAACATCTCACACATCAAACAGGTAGCGTATATCTGTCAAGACCTGTTCAACTCTCCCCCTTCTCCAAAGCCTTGCTGGATTGTAGTGAGGTAGATAGAAATAATTGGGGCTTTTTCAGCATCACCAGCATATTGTGTTCTTTCTCTTAGAGCATGTGTCTTAGTGAGCAGAGTGGATTTGTTTATTTCTGTCCCTCTGCTAGACTGTTTTAGCCATCTTTGTATGCTCAACACCTAACACAGGGTCTAACACATGGCAAGTGCTTAAACACACTTGAAGGTGAGAGAGAGAGTGTGGAGGAGGGGAAAAACAAGAAGGGAGGGAAGAATTGATTTTCTTAACACTAGAAAATGAAGAGAAAGATATTCTTGGTTAGAGGAAACAGATTTTTGTCCAGCAAATTTCAATTTGCATCCACTGTCACAATGCAATTAGAACCTTTCTGGGTCCTTTCACAGTGATGCCTGTGAATACTTTGAAAATATTAATCCAGTGTTAAACTGGTGCTTCATGTCCTGCTATGCCATATGAATCATTTCCCTTATGATCTGGGGACAGTAAAATATTTTACAAATATTATCTTGCCAAATGAGTATGTGTAAAAATTGTCCTCAGGGCTTCCAGTGACAAAAGAGTATCTCACCAACAAAATAAACACACTACCCCACCCCCAGGCAACATCATTCACTGCCTCCACTGATTCCCAGAGCACAGCGTTCATTCCTCTAATGAAGTATTCAGTGCAGCTCAGCAGAGTCCATTCTCTGTGCTGCCCATTTGTGGTGGAGGCTCCTTGAGGACAAAGACTATCTTCCCCCTTCTGCTCCCAGTTCCAAACTCAGAGACCTGACTCAGAGATTGGTGCAGGGTAGATATTCTATGCTTATTGTTTGAGTACCTCAATGAATTCAAGGACATCCTGCAATACTTACATTTGACTACGTTCTAAAGGTCCGGTCAGCCTTGCTGTGTGGCATCCAACTTTAAATACATCTCCGAATTAAGAAGCTGCTGAGAGTCAGCTGCTGGCCCTGAGGTGGCAACACTGCAAATGAAATATGGCAGTATATCATTCTCAATGTCCTGTGAAGGTGGCCCACTGATCTCCAGTAGTATTTAGCAGATGTACTTTTCACATGAAAATTGATAAGCTCAGAGGTGTTTGGATTCCTAGGAAAATTCAAAGAGAAGGACACACGGAAGGATAGAAGTGGAGAAATAAAATTGCTTTGTATTTAAGCACAAACACATGGCAGGTACTGTGCTAGGAGTCAGTGTTGAAATAAGAAGTGCTCCAAGGCTTAACCACGAGTTTTTGTTTGTTTGTTTGAGTCTGTGGAATTCTAAAATGCCTCCTGTTATACTCTAAAAATTTCTCAGAGGAAGAGAGAGAGAGAGAGAGAGAGAGAGAGAGGGAGATCATTGAGACTATAGCAATTTGGTGTTCAATTCTGGTGTTCATTTAGCTTTAAAATCTCATAAAATATACTTTGGATTCACCAACAGAGCTAACAAGTCAATAAACTAAAATGTCATCGTCACTGTTTCACTCCCAAGCTGCTCTTCTTCAAAAACAAAATAAGAACTTAGCAGTACCGCAGATAGAATGGTTTCGTTCAGGCAGAAAACACAGGAAAAGAGCCTTGGCAGACGGCAAAGCAAGTTCTGACATCAGAATCAAAATGGGAGCAAAATGGGAGCAAAGTCGTTGTATCTGTCCAACTCCTGGGAACTGATAAGAAGACAATGGAATATTCCCATGAACCCACGATTAGGGATACCAAGGAAAGGAGGGTCATTATGCACAGGGCTTTGGGAAGTGGGAGATGTTAGGAAGCTCAGAAACTACTCTAAAACAATAGTTTTTAAAAATATACCAATGGAGGAAGACTTTTACTAACATGATGATTGTCTCTAGATGATTTTTGAAACTATCATCATCAAGTAAAGTTTCTGAGTCAACTGAATATTCACATACTAAAGCATGAATTTATCCCCTTACCTTATGTCATACACAAAAAAATTAACTTAGACTGGATCCTAGATATAAGAGCTAACACTTTAACTTTCTTAAAAGAAAACATAAGAAAAAATTTTGTGACCCCATGTAAACAAATATTTCTTGGATATGGCAACAAAGCTTTGGTGGGTAAAGAGGACAACAAAAAATTGATTTCATCAAAATTAGAAACATTGGATAGCAGGTAAGTGAAAAATAATGTCACAGATTAAGAGAAAATAACTGTAAATTGTATAATCTATAAGGGGCTTGTATCCAGAATAAAAGAACTCTTACAGCTTAATAATAAGAACACAGGGGAATATATTTAACAAAGAGGTGAAAGACCTCTACAATAAAAAGAAAGAAATCAAAAAATATCTTAGAAGATAGAAAGATCTCTGATGTTCTTGGATAAGCAGAATTAATATTGTCAAAATGACCATACTAACAAAAGCGCTATGCAGATTTAATGCAATTCCTATTAAAATTCCAATGGCATTCTTTACAGAATTAGAAAAAGCAGTTATGAACTTCATTTGGAAAAATAATAGGCCCAGAATAGCCAAAGCAGTCCTTAGAGAGAAAAGTGAAACAGGAGGCATCACAATACCAGACCTTAAATTTTACTATAGAGCTAGAGTAACAAAAGCAGCATGGTGTTGGTACCAAAACAGACGTGAAGATCAAGGGAACAGAATAGAAGACACAGAGACAAGCCCAGAAAAATACTAGACAAGGGCGCCATAAATGTACACTGGAGAAAAGATAACCTCTTCAACCAATGATGCTGGGAAAACTGGAAATCTACATGTAGCAGAATGAGATTGAACCCCTATCCCTCACCCTACAAAAAACTCAACTCAAAGTGGATTGAGGACCTAGGCATTAGACCAGACACTGTACCAACTAGAAGAAAATGTAGGCCTAACTCTCCATCATGTTGGCCTAGGAACTGACTTCCTCAACAAGATCCCTAAAGGGCAGGAAGGAAAATCAAGTCAATAAATGGAATAGTATAGAACTAAAAAGCTTCCTCACAGCAAAGGAAACAATCAAGAATGTGAAAAGAGAGCTTACAATGGGAGAAAATCTTTGCCACGTTCACGTCAGATAGAGCATTAATCTCTAGGTAACATAAAGAACTCAAAAAACTTAACACCAAAAAAACAAATAGCCCAATCAATAAATGGGTAAAGCAACTGAACAGGCACTTCACAGAAAAAGAAATACAATGGTCAAGAAATGTATGAAAAAATATTCAACGTCTCTAGCAATTACAGAAATGCAAATTAAAACTACACTGAGATTCCATCTCACTCTAGTCAGAAGGGTATTTATCAAGAATACAAGTAACAATAAATGTTGGCGAGGATGCAGGGTAAAGGGTACACTCATATATGGCTGGTGGGACTACAAATTGGTGCAATCACTCTGGAGAGCAGATCCCTCAGAAAATACTTGGAGTGGAACCACCATTTGACCAAGTTATGGCACTCCTCAGCATATACACAAAGGACATAAAACCAGCATATTACAGTGACACCACCACATCAATGTTTTTTGTTTGTTTGTTATGTTTTTAGTTGTAGATGGACACAATACCTTTATTTTATTTACTTATTTTTTATGTAGTGCTAAGGATTGAACTCAGTGCCTCACAAGTGCCAAGGCAAGTGTTCTTCAAAGGAGTCAAAACCCAAGCTTCACATCAATGTTTTTAGAAACTCAATTTACAATAGATAAGCTATGGAACCAACCTAAGTGCCCTTAAACAGATGAATGAATAAAGAAATGTGGTGTATGTATACAATGGAATACTACTCAGTCATAAAGAAGAATGAAATTATGGCATTTGCTGTGAAATGGATGTAGCTGGAGACTATCATGCTAAGTGAAATAAGCCAATCCCCCAGAAAACAAAGGCCAAATGTTTTGTCTGATATATGGATGCTACCACACAATAAGGTGTGTGGGGGGGAGGAATAGAAGTTCATTGGATTAGCCAAAGGGGAATGAAGGGAAGGGAAGAGGAATAGGAATATCAAAAATGGTAGAATAAATTGAATATAACTTTCCTATGTTCATATATAAAGAACTAGTCAAACTGCAAACCACAGTTCAACCACTAGAATGGGAACATAATTAGAATAAGTTATTCTCCGTGTGTATAATATGTCAAAATGCACTCTACTGTCCTTTATATCTAAAACGAAAAAAAAAAAATAGCTTACTAGGAAAAGAAGAAAACAAACCAATTTCAAAAATGTTAAAAATTTGAATTGATATTTTATTAAAGGAACTGTATAAATAACTAATAAACCCATGAAAAGATGACCAACATCAGAAGGTATCAGGAAAACGTAAATTAAAACCATGAGCTATCACTTTACACCTACTAGAATGACTGTTGTCAGAAAGAGGCAAAAATAGGTGTTGATATGGGTGTGGATAAACTAGAAATTGGAATGCAAAATGAAGCAACCACTTTGGAAAAAACAGTTGAGTAGTTTTCTTTTAAGTGTCATAGATTTAATGTATGACCAAGCAATTCCACTCTTTGTAATCTAGGCAAGAAAAATGAAAATATGTGTTTACCCAAAGACTTGTATGGAAGTGTTCATAACTGTAGTATTCATAAAAAGTGGAAGCAACTCAAATTCCCATCAACTGGGCAGTAGATAAACAGTGTGGTATATCCTTATTATGGAATATCATTTAGCAATAAAAAGAAACGGATGTGTTCTACAACATGAATGAACCTCAAAAACATTATGTTAAGCAAAATTAGTGCAACAAAAGGCTACAGACTGTACTATTGCATATATATGAACTATTCAGAAAATGAGCTGAGGTGGGGAGGGGAGGGCATTTGATTCAATCCATAGTGCCAGAGAAGACGGGTATATCCGTAGAGAACGGGCACATGGAGCTGGGTTGCCTAGAGTCAAATGAAAGGTCCCTGGGCTGGTTTCCTGGCTACACCTATCACCTCTCCATTGCCAGTCCTTTTCTTTGTTTTTCCTTTTTCCTTTCTTCCTCTACTCCTAGGACAGTCTTTTAACATCACAAAATATGACTCAGGGAAAAAAAATCCTGTTGGTACCTAATAAGACTTGCGGGTTCTCATAATTCCTCCATAATGATATTTCCCTCATGCAGAGAAGGTGTTCTCCCTGCATTCATAGCTCCTTACTTTCTCCCCCTATTTTACAACAGGCTTGTTTCAATGAGCCCAATGACCTTATATTAAAACATAAGATCCTGGTTACTTTATCCTGTAATTCTTCCTCCTGATACTCCACAGGCAGGTTCTTAGATAATAAAGCCTGGCTTACTGAGACAATACTCCCAAAGTCCCATAAGGGCCTTCCTCAAAGTAGCTTGGGTTTGAGAACCGGTACTTCTGCTGGCAGTATTGGTTTAAATCTCCTGTGCATGGTGCTGGAGATGAAGATGGAACCTAGAGTTCCTGATAAAGGCAGAATCCAAAGTTATTCATTCTACACTGTCTTTAGGCACTTAAGATACCATTAGAGAGTTTTTCCCCTTCTTACTGATGTCCATTCTCTTTCCTATCAATACAATATCCTTCTTGATCCCTCAAATCTGTTTCCCCTTATTTCAATTCCCTATCATAGAAGTGATGTCACCAAAGCATTTATCTGTTTTGAAATATGTTATTCTATAATTGAGCTTCTATGATATATTGATTAAGAGTTGGAGGTTTGGAGTCTGAAGAACTGGACTTGTATCCCAGATACCAGATATTTCTTGGAAAAATTATTTAACCTCTCAGAACACAATCTATAAAACATAGTTAATTGCATCTCACTCATAAAGAACTGTAAGAATAAAACAACCAATTACTTTGAGTGCTTATTGCAATAAAAATAGAGCCCAATGAAATAGAGCTGTTAGTATTATAAGAATAAGTGACATGCCCAGGTTCACCCATAGTAGGGAGGGAATTAGAACAATGTGCATTGTATTGTACTCCTCTAGGCTGGCACTCGTTTATTTAATTGGCAGGTGTCTTGCATTCTAGACTGAGACAGAATTGTTTAGCAAGAAGAGAATAAACATTAGAATAAATGAAGACTGGACTCTAATCTTCAACCATCATTTCCTGTGCAGCACACCGAATGCTTCGATTTTTCTTCTATCAAATTACTGAATATATTTATATTTGCTAGAGAGTTATGTTGAAACACTGTACAAACTTGAAAAATTTTGGTTGCTTTTTTGTTTCTTCTTATTAATGCCAATAAGAGGCAGCATTATTTATTATCCCTATTTATCTGCATGACCCTATTTTTTTCCATTCTGGTATACAGTGCCCTCATGCTCTCTCTGCCTGCCACCCTCCAATGCAAGCCTACTAATTTCTACTTCAAAAAATTAGTCAACAGTTAAGAGCAATTAAGAGTAGAGATTGCATTTCCCTGGTTCACAGTGCATTGATCCCATCTTTACATCTTCTTGTCCTGATGAGTCAGAATACAGCTTCAAAGCCATCTCTAGCCAGCTTTCCAGCTCCACTACTAATTGACCAGAGTCAAGATACAAGCTGAAACTTATTTGTCCATCTCAGAGTTGTTGGAGTGTTACCCATTCCAAATGTTATATACTTTAAAGACATTTCACAAGCCACATGTAAAGATCATAGGGTTTTACCAGCAATGGTAGTGAGGGATTAGGGTAAAAGGGTCAAAGAGAATTCCTACCACCATGAACTTGCCCTAACAGGCAAATGCAAAAAGTTCACTACAGGCAGTCAGAGGGAATTCAGATTTTCAATAACACCTGAAAGTCCAACAACAACAGTGCCCACAGCATCTCAAGACATCTCAGGCAGCCATGCTTCCTGTACCTGTCCTAATGTCTTTTGTGTTTATTTCTACATTTAAAATGTGAGAGCCACGCTCCAGGAGATGAAATCCTACATCTCAAATACATTGAGAGTCACTATGCTTACAGCTTAGGCAGTCTGCAGTGATCATGAGAAAGATTACAAATGTCATGGAGAACTGGAAGCCTCAGGAAGAAGCTGTCAATCTGAATTAAGACGTCAATGTGTCAGAGAAGGAAGGTACAGCCTTGCAGTCTATTGTTGAATGCATGTCAGGTAAAGGCAGTACTAATTACTACGTGATCCAAATATGTCTGTTCCCTACTCCTCCCAAACTAAGGTCACCAAGTTATTATGGAATAGTGGTTTGCACTATTTTGGATTCCGCCAAGTGGCAGGTGGCCTGACAAACATGCTACTCAGCATGTTTTGTTGGGTCCCCACAGCTGTGCTGCCAATCAGTTCAGGATGGCTGCAAGTTAATGCTAATTAGCTTCTGTTGATCTGCATATTCCAACAGCCTCCCAGGATTCCCATTTTGATATGCAAGTTTGCCAGTTGGGTATGTGATTGAATTAAGAAGAAAAAAATTTTAGCTTCCATGCAGGGATATGTGAGTCTGAATTCCCAGCAGAGGTTGTTACTCTTCCGATTAATGGTTGGCAGTTCTGGCCCTCAGTGTGGAAGCAGAGGGTCCAGGCTAGAGGGTGCTGCTGCCCTGCTTATGGAAACAAAAGACAATATCTTCACCTTTTCCCACCATTAGGAGTAAACATTCTTTCCATCTGGTCTGTGAACTGGCACTGGCTGTTAGATGGGCAAGAAATCTAAAGCTCTCTATTTGTTCAAATCAATTTGTTTCAAAGCATCTAAGCAAAAATATACCAAAAATAAAGAATTATTTCCTGTGGTATACAAAAAGCACTAACTCCAAATGGTAATGGTCTGGATATCCTTGGATAAACTGCTTTATCTTCCTGGGCCTCACATTCTTCCTAGGCAATGTTAGAATGTTGTACTAAGTGTTTATTAAAGAAAGAAGTTATTCAATAAGCACAGCAAAAATGTTTGACATATGTGAGCCTCCAAATATTGTAATATATTTAAAAGTCAGTTTTAGAAAACTAAACAGTTATCTATTAATTATTCTATGCAAGCATTTTGCACATGCCTGGAGATTCAAATATGAAGAGAAATCATTCATTGTTCTCCAGGATCACATATTAAATTGACAATAAAGATTGGATAAAAAAGGTTCATTCCAACATGACATTATGTGATCCTGTTCTTCCTTTCTTTCTGCTATGACAACATAAGAACACTACAAGTTACTCGCTCCAACATTTAATAATTTTGTTTTCTTGAGTATATTGCTTAACTTCCCTAAGACCGTTTCTCTCTGTAAAATACACCCCACAATATGTTGGTGAGCAAGTTAAATGAAATAATGCTTGTTGAAGTTACTGAAATGTATTAGGCATTCAGTAAATAGTATTCTCCTTCTGTTTTCTCTTTTGCTGGAAATTGTTAGAATCACACGAGTCCAATAAATTCTAGGGTGGAGGATAGGTAGAAGAAAAAGGGGGAAGGATTTTAGCCATGTTAAAGAGTCTCGGCAGGAAACTGCACTATGAGGACTGATGTATTTAGATTTTGCACCTGTATTTCATCAGGGCAATGAAAATATGATCTCACTGGGTAAACATTACAAAAACAATTTTCAGAAGTTTTACTTGGCTGCAGCCTTCAGAAAGTTCTGCTTCCCTGAAGTGATTAAACAATATTTCTTGGAAAACATTTGCTAAATAAAATTGTATGGGAATATTTTTTTCTCATGTTCCTGTTGCTGAACTTGGGAGGGCCCAAATGAATCTTTGTAGGAAAAGTTATTAAAACTGTTGCTATATTTATTACATATTTTCATATTTGTGTGTATATATATAAATATGTATGTGTGCATTTCTATGTATATGCATATAACACATATGAGCATGTGTCTATATATAGTGTACAAATTTAAATGTGCATCTATGTATATACAAATTTATGTTCATTATAATTTGAAAATTGAGTGCATGCATACACATATGCAAGTGTTTTATAATATGGTACCCATATTTATCATTCATTTAGGCATATATTGTAGTGGTTAAGAGCATAGACTCTGAAATCAGACTGGATGAAATTGCATTCCAGCTTTATCAACTATTGCTTTGTGACTACAGGTAAGTTATTTAATCTCCATATCTCAGTGGCTTTCTTTATAAAATGGAGTAACAATTGTACCTCTCACAAAAGGTTATTGTGAAGATTAAATAGATTAATGAAAGTGCTTAAAGCTAAAATTGACAAAGTTCTATTTCATATTATTATTACTATAGTTATCATTATTTTGATATCATTTTTATTGCAATTGTGACAATTTTAGTGTTGTATTAACGTTATTTTTAATTCATTTATTTTTCTGGATTACTTTGACTTCAAGATTTTTTGTTTAAAATTTTGATAAGCAGAAATTTGTTAAAACTAATATCAAAGCTTGTAGCTTTTCTATTTTGCAAGTAGTAGATATTTTAATTAAATTTTGAAGCATATCATTCCTTCGTTTTGAGGAGAATCATCTGGATACATGTACTTAGCTATGCAAATGTAACATAATTATTCTTCATCCCACCCCACCTTACTGCCATCCCTCTCTTCTTGGAGAAAATAGTGAAATAACCTGAATGCATGTTTTAACTAAATGGGTAAATGTGCTATTTGGCAATGCAAATTGACTATATGCTTTAGCAAAGCTTTTTCTTTTGCATATTTTGCTGCTTTTTTGAGAGAAAGATTTCTTTATTATGACACTTAGGCTGGAAATTATTGCTTGTTTTGACCAAGATGCATATGCTTGGCAAACCAGACTGGCCTGGATTTGAATCTCCACTCCATCCCTTCTTAGCCATGTGACCTTAGGCAAGTGGTGAATCTGTAGGTAAATTCCTGAGCTTTTCAAACAGTACTGATGTTGCACTGTTGTCCTCTTGTGTCATTGTCTTATTGTTGTCACTATTCCAAGTAGTATCTCTGCTAGAGAATGGTGTTTTATGTAAAGAACAAAGACATTCCTGAAATCATACTGAGAATATTTTAATCCTTGAACTGACATGAGGACAAAACTAGAAACTGAAGTATTCTATGACCTTCATTTTGTTTCTTCAAGAAATCCACTTAACTATGGAACTAATATTTAGTAGGCTCCTATCCTGGGTCAGACACTGGGGTGCTAGGAACAGGATGTATGGCCTCTATTCTTAAAACTCTCATAACTAAATGGGGGGGCCATAAATATTCAACAACTAAAAGTTATTAATGTGATGGATGCTACAGTAGAGTGCAATAAACAGGTGTGGGCACAAGGAAGAGGAAATGGTTCATTCCCTTGGGGATAAAGGCATGCATCTAACCTAAGATAAAGCTTGAACTGTTTCTTAAAGAGAGGGGACATGACAAATGGAAAGAGGAGGAAGGCTGTCTCAGGCAAAAGGAACATTCAAAGTCATTGAAGCCAGAGTACAGGGAATCTGGGGACTCCTCACTAGTTCCACATGCCTGGACTTTGGGATGTCAAGGGACGAGGAGCAGGAATGGGCCTGAAGAATAATTACCCAGACCATGCTGGCCTACACATGCCATGCTACATCACATAATTTCTTATTTCTAAGGGCAATGTGACCATGGGAAGGTTTAAACAAATGAAAGACTTATTTATGTTTTTTTTTTAGATGGTGCATTTATGCCATTACTAAGTATAAATGTAAAGAAGGAGAGAGAGGCAGAGAATTATTTAAGAGAGCCTTGTAGTAATGGGAACCTAGAATGATAAAGATTGTAGCTAGAGAAGTGATAGTAGAAATAAATACCAAGGAGCATGTATTTTAAATATCTAAGAGACAATCATCTCTAAGTCTTGGATATTGGTGCATGAAAGGAGTACTTCAAGGATGGGCCTGGGTTTCTTTTGGGGAAGCGATTAAGTAAATATTGAATACAAGTTAAAGAATAAGTTGGGGGAAAGACAGGATAAATGAGTTTAGTTTTTAAAATGGTAAGACTGAGATGTTTTAGGGGCATTCAAGTGGAAATATAAATTTTGATATATAAACTTGTAGAGTTTGGAACTAGAGAGAGATATGCAGAAATGATTAGCTTAGAGATCATAAGTACAATTACTACAATAGATATAATAATCCACAAAAACCTTTAAAAAGAGATGAAGGCAGGCATGGTGGCACACACCTGTAATCCCAGGGACTCAGGAGACTAAGGCAGGAGAATTACAAGTTCAAAGCCAGCCTTAGCAAGAGGCCTTACATAACTTAGTGAGACCCTGTATCAAAAATTTAAAATTAAAATTAAAAAAAGAGGACTGGGAATGTGGCTCAGTGGTCGAGTACCTCTGGATTCAATCCCCAGTACCAATAAATAAATACTTGAAGTGAGATGAGAACACCTACAAGAGAAGAACCACAGGGAATGACAGCATTCCTGATATGAATTGTCTATCCTCTATCTAGTACCTAAGTGTAACTGATCATTCGATGTACCAAATGAAGCCCTGGGTTTGCTGAAAGACCTTGAATTAACCCACAATGCATTTGTCTCTTCCGGAAGCTATCTCCTTTGTCTTCCATGGTGTCCCCTCTGAATCTAAAGCCCATAAGGAAAAAAAAAATCAACTGTTTTTAATAGAAGAATTGATAATTTGGTGGCCACTGTTTTGAAGGACATTCTCACATTTCTTCTGGCCTATTAAGGAATAATGGGACACTTAACTCTCCCTTTAAAATAATCAGTAAGCATCCAAAACACAGGACTCTATTGTACAAAAAAAACTTCCTCCAATTACAATAAAATGAGCATTAAAAGACCATATTCAGGGATCCAAGATGGCGGACTAGAGGGTGACTGCATCTCCAGTCGCTCCAGAACCCAGGATTCAAGAAGGGGAGGCATTGAGAGACTCGGACTAAAACAGAGCCACGGAGTGAGTCTCCCCCACCTGGTGAAGTGCTGCCCGGGTGGCAGGCCCGGATTCGGGTGGCTTATTAGAGTAGGATAGGCAGCTAGAGTCTTCCCCCAGCAGTTCTGCACACTCCGGCAGTGGACTCCACCCACAGGGCCAGATTCTCCAGCATCTTGGAGCAGGCCCCCCAGTGAGAGCCTTTCTGCAAAGAACTAAGCTTCAAGTCCCTGAAGCAGGATGGCGAGTTCCTGCCCGCAGGTTGCTTCAGGGACCAGGACAGGGCAGCCAGGGACTTCCCCAAGAGCCCCCAGCCCGGCCCCCTCCGGCGGGAAGTGCCTTTCCAGGCTAGCTTCTCGAAGCAGGCCCCCCAGTGAGAGCCTTTCCACACAAAGCCAGCGCCAAGTCCTGGAAGCAGTAGTGGGCTAGGGGCAGCTTTCCTTGGAAGCACTGCATTATCAACTTACTCCAAGACTTCAGGCTACTGAAGGCAGGAAGGTGATACACTGGAAATCTACAGGGACACTATAAGCCAATAGAAGAATTCTCCAATATCACAAAGTCCCACTGACATCTCACCAATATGAGAAAACAAGGGAAGAAAATGTCCCAAAAAAACCTACATACTATATCAATAAAACCCAATGACAACACAGCAGAAGAAATGTCAGAAAGGGAGTTCAGAATGTACATAATTAAAACAATCAGGGAAGCAAACGAGGAGATGAAAGAGCAAATGCAGACATTGAAGGAGGAGATGAAAGAGCAAATGCAGGCATTAAATGATCGCACCAATCAACAGTTAAAGGAGCAAATACGGGAAGCAAGAGATCATTTCAGTAAAGAGATAGAGATATTGAAAAAAAAAAAACAGAAATCCTTGAAATGAAGGAAACAATAAACCAAGTTAAAAACTCCATAGAAAGCATAACCAATAGGATAGAACAGCTGGAAGACAGAACCTCAGATATTGAAGACAAAATATTTAATCTTGAAAACAAAGTTGACCAAACAGAAAAGATGGTAAGAAATCATGAATAGAATCTACAAGAATTATGGGATATCTTGAAAAGGCCAAATTTAAGAATTATTGGGATTGAGGAAGGCATAGAGAAACAAACCAAAGGAATGAACAATCTATTCAATGAAATAATATCAGAAAATTTCCCAAATCTGAAGAATGAAATGGAAAACCAAGTACAAGAGGCTTATAGGACTCCAAATATAAAAATTACAACAGACCCACACCAAGGCACATTATTATGAAAATACCTAACATACAAAATAAAGACAGAATTTTAAAGGCCACGAGAGAAAAGAACCAAATTACATTCAGGGGGAAACCAATACGAATATCAGCAGATTTTTCAATCCAGACCCTAAAAGCTAGAAGGGCCTGGAACAACATTTACCAAGCCCTGAAAGAAAATGGATGCCAACCAAGAATCTTATACCCAGCAAAACTTACTTTCAGATATGACGATGAAATAAAATCCTTCCATGATAAGCAAAAGCTAAAGGAATATACAAAAAGAAAGCCAGCATTGCAGAACATTCTCAGCAAAATATTCCATGAGGAAGAGATGAAAAACAACAATGCAAATCAGCCACGGGAGTAACTAGCCTAAAGGAATAGCCAAATAAAGGGGAAACCAAATCATGTCAAAAAACAAAAATGAGTCAAATGACTGGGAATACAAATCATATCTCAATAATAACCCTGAATGTTAATGGCCTAAACTCATCAATCAAAAGACATAGACTGGCAGAATGGATTAAAAAGAAAAATCCAACAATTTTCTGCCTGCAAGAGACTCATCTCATAGAAAGAGATACCCATAGATTAAAGGTGAAAGGATGGGAAAAACATACAATGCACACGGACACAGCAAAAAAGCTGGAGTATCCATCCTCATTTCAGATAATGTGCACTTCAAGCCAAAACTAGTCAGAAGGGATAAAGAAGGACATTACATACTGCTTAAGGGAAGCATAAATCAGCAAGAGATAACAATCATAAATATCTATGCCCCGAACATTAGCTCATCCATGTACGTCCAACAAATCCTTCTCAATTCCAGAAATCAAATAGACCACAACACAATAATACTAGGCGATTTTAACACACCTCTCTCACCGCTGGATAGATCGTCCAAACAAAAATTGAATAAAGAAACCGTGGATCTCAATAACACAATCAACGATTTAGACTTAACCGACTTATATAGAATATACCATCCAACAAAGAACGAATACGCTTTCTTCTCAGCAGCACATAGATCCTTCTCTAAAATAGACCATGTCTTATGACACAAAGCTACTGTTAGCAAATACAAGAAGATAGAGATACTACCTTGTACTCTATAAGATCATAATGGATTGAAATTAGAAATAAATGACAGAATAAAAAACAGAAACTTCTCCAATACCTTGAGATTAAATAATACACTATTGTATGATGAATGGATGACAGAAGACATCAGGATGGAAATAAAAATTTTCTTAGAAGTAAATGAGAACAAAGACACCTCATATCAAAATCTCTGGGACACTATGAAAGCAGTACTTAGAGGAAGATTTATTTCATGGGGTGCATTCAACAAAAGAAGTAGAAATCAACAAATAAACAACTTAACACTACACCTCAAAGCCCTAGAAAAAGAAGAGGAGACCAACACCAAAAGTAGAAGACAGGAAATAGTTAAAATCAGAGCCTAAATCAACGAAATTGAAACAAAAGAAACAATCGGAAAAATTAACAAAATAAATAGTTGGTTCTTTGAAAAAATAAACAAAATTGATAAACCCTTAGCCACACTTACAAAGAGAAAGAGGGAGAAAACTCAAATTACTAAAATTCGGAATGAACAAGGAAGTATCACAACAGACACGAGTGAAATACAAAACATAATTAGAAGCTATTTTGAAAATCTATACTCCAACAAAACAGAAAACCTCAAAGACATCAACAAGTTTCTAGACACATATGAATTACCTAAACTGAACGAGGAGGACAAACACAACTTAAATAAATCAATTTCAAACATGAAATAGAAGAGGTCATCAAAAGCCTACGAACAAAGAAAAGTCCGGGACCAGATGGGTTCTCAGCCGAGTTCTACAAAACCTTTAAAGAAGAGCTCACTCGAATACTTCTCAAAGTATTCCATAAAATAGAAGAGGAGGGATCTCTCCCAAACTCATTCTATGAAGCCAATATCACCCTGATACCTAAACCAGACAGAGAAACATCAAGAAAGAAAATTTCAGACCATATCCTTAATGAACATCGATGCAAAAATTCTCAACAAAATTTTAGCAAATTGCATCCAAAGATATATTAAAAAGATAGTGCGCCATGATCAAGTGGGTTTTATCCCAGGGATGCAGGGTTGGTTCAACATCCGAAAATCAATAAATGTCATTCACCATATCAACAGACTAAAAGTTAAGAATCACACGATTATTTCAATAGATGCAGAAAAAGCACTTGATAAAATATAGCATCCCTTCATGCTCAAAACACTAGAGAAAATTGGGGTAGTGGGAACATTCCTTAACAATGTAAAGGCCATCTACGCTAAGCCCATGGCCAATATCATTCTAAATGGTGAAAAACTGAAAGCATTCCCCCTAAAAACTGGAACAAGGTAGGGATGCCCTCTTTCACCACTTCTATTCAACATCATTCTTGAGACTCTAGCCAGAGCAATTAGATAAACCAAAGAAATTAAAGGGATACAAATTGGAAAAGAGGAACTCAAACTATCCCTGTTCACTGATGACATGATTATATATTTAGAGGAACCTGGAAATTCCACCAGAAAACTCTTAGAACTCATAAGTGAATTCAGTAAAGTAGCAGGTTACAAGATCAGTGCTCATAAATCCAATGCATTCTTATATATAAATGATGAATCTTCAGAAAGAGAAATTAGGAAAACTACCCCATTCACAATAGCCTCGAAAAAAATAAAATACTTGGGAATAAATCTCACAAAAGAGGTGAAAGACCTCTACAATGAGAACTATACAACACTAAAGAAAAAAATTAAAGAAAACCTTAGAAGATGGAAAGATCTCCCATTTTCTTGGATAGGAAGAATTAATATTGTCAAAATGGCCATACTACCTAAAGTGCTATACAGATTCAATGCAATTCCAATTAAAATCCCAATGACGTACCTTACAGAAATAGAGCAAGCAATTATGAAATTCATCTGGAAGAATAAGAAACCCAGAATAGCTAAAGCAATCCTCAGTAGAAAGAGCGAAGCAAGGGGTATCGCAATACCAGATCTTCAACTCTATTACAAAGCAATAGCAAGGACAACGGCATGGAATTGGTACCAAAATAGAAAGGTAGATCAATGGTACAGAATAGAGGACATGGACACAAACCCAAATAAACACAATTTTCTCATACTAGACAAAGGTGCCAAAAATATGCAATGGAGAAAAGATAGCCTCTTCAACAAATGGTGCTGGGAGAATTGGAAATCCATATGCAACAGAATGAAACTAAATCCCTATCTCTCACCATGCACGAAACTAAACTCAAAATGGATCAAGGACCTCGGAATCAGACCAGAGACCCTGCATCTTATAGAAGAAAAAGTAGGTCCAAACCTTCAACTTGTTGGCTTAGGATCAGACTTCCTTAATAGGACTCCCATAGCACAAGAAATAAAAGCTAGAATCAACCACTGGGATAGATTCAAACTAAAAAGCTTTCTCTCAGCAAAGGAAACTATCAGTAACGTGAAGAGAGTGCCTACAGAGTGGGAGAATATCTTTGCCACTCATACCTCAGATAGAGCGTTAATTTCCAGAATCTATAAAGAACTCAAAAAACTCTACACCAAGAATACAAATAATCCAATCAACAAATGGGCTAAGGAAATGAACAGACACTTCACAGAAGAAGATGTACAAGCAATCAACAGATATATGAAAAAATGTTCAACATCTCTTGTAATAAGAGAAATGCAAATCAAAACTACCCTAAGATTTCATCTCACCCCAATTAGAATGGCGATTATCAAGAACACAAGCAACAATAGGTGTTGGCGAGGATGTGGGGAAAAAGGTACACTCATACATTGCTGGTGGGGTTGCAAATTAGTGCAGCCACTCTGGAAAGCAGTATGGAGATTTCTCAGAAAGCTTGGAATGGAACCACCATTTGACCCAGCTATCCCACTCCTTGGCCTATACCCAAAGGACTTAAAATCAGCATACTACAGAGATACAGCCACATCAATGTTCATAGCTGCTCAATTCACTATAGCCAGATTGTGGAACCAACCTAGATGCCCTTCAGTTGATGAATGGATAAAGAAACTGTGGCATATATATATATATATATATATATATATATATATATATATATGGAATATTACTCTGCCATGAAGAATGATAAAATTATGGCATTTGCAGGCAAATGGATGAAATTGGAGGATATCATGCTAAGTGAGATAAGCAATCGTAAAAAACTAAAGGATGAATGATCTCGCTGATAAGCGGATGAGGACATATAAGCGGGGTAAGAGGGGTTAGTGTTAGGGTTAGGGTTAGGTTTAGGGTTAGGAATAAGGAGAGTGGTAAGAATGGAGAAAGGAAGGACTGTATAGAGGGAAAAGAGGGGTGGGGGGGGGGAAGGAAAAATATAACAATGAATCAAACAATATTGCCCTATGTAAATTTATGATTTTTAATTAAAATTTTAAAAAAGACCATATTCATATAGTAGTAGTGAGTTATATCATCATCTCCTGGTTGATGGTTGGTTTGAGAATTTTTTTAAGTCCATGAATGAAAGGTTTCCAAATGATGTTGGCACTGTGGTTTTTCTCAGACAGTTTAATAAATATGAAACCTAAATCTAATTTAAAGAATAAGTTTGGTAGGGAATTTGGAGTGGAAAAACCTTAGGATGTTTCTTATGGATCAAAGACAAGTTTTAATAAATGGGTGGAGCTGATAGATCCCTAAAGTTTATTATTCTTTGTACAAAGGAAATGATCTCAGTGTGATAATACAATGGTATTCATGAAATATTTTTCCTATTACAAAAGTTAATTGTAGTTCCTTATAATCAGAAAGCATAATACACTTCAGTAATTTACTTATTCTCTAGGAAGGCACTTTATGAATATTTAGGGAACGAATTGGTTTAGGATAAATTAGATATAATATGTTCCTTTTTTTAAAATTCATGACAGGCATAATAAATTTCTTTATGTACAGGAATCTGAGATCTGATCTCTATTTTACTGCCAGATGAATTCCACTTTCACTGCAGCCCTCTGCCCCATCACCTCCCAAAACCCCATCTCCTAACCCCATCTGAATCATATGCTCTTTGAGCTACTGAGAGTTTTCTTCTTCTTGGCAAATTACTCATCCTTCAGGACATCACTATTGCCTCTCCTACGAAGTCTTCTCTACTGCATTTTATTGATCTTTCCTCTGTGGTCAACAACACTGTAACCATACCTCTATGTGAACACTTATCAATTGTATCAGACCAGTTCCTGACCTATGTGTATATTGTCACAGGCATTGGCAAGCTCCCTACTAGCACACAGCAGATACTGTAAATGTTTTTGTTGTGATGGCCTGATTATTGCTCCTCTTATCATCCCTCATGCCTGTGTGTATATGTGCATGTGTTTATCTACCTGTTTCTCTCTCCCTCCATGGTCCCCTTCTGAACCTCAGGATCACCACACTGGACTATGAGGACAACTATGTTCAATTCCATTTTTCAGATAGGAAAGGTGGGAAGACTCAGAAAGCTTTGTCTTAGATTCCATGAGCAAAACATGAAAGACAGGAAATCAATTCCTTTCCTCTGACTTCAAATCTGATTCACTATATTTAATTAAGTAGAATTTGGAGAGCCATGTGCTCATAAATTTATACCTTCAAGCTATATTTTTATTTGAATAGGCCTTAGGTGCATGAAATTGGGTTGGTCATATTCTTAAGTTTATCACAGATATCACTTGTATTGTGTGTGCATACATGTACCCATTTTTAAAGAATAAGACTAATACCCATGAAACCACCACTCAACCACAAAAGTAAAATATCATCATTGGCCACCTGTATTTATCTCCTTCCCCATCTCCCCATTCCATGATTTCCTGTTCAACTCTAAGGAATCTTTATTTTTAATTTCACCCTTACTATGTTTCTGTTTTTATGCTTACTTTTGGTTTATTTATTTTTGCCTATTTTTTAACTTGATGCTAAAATTATGTTTTATACCATCTTCTAGAACTAGAATTTCTTAATTCAACATTACATTATGAATATATATCTATACTATTGGTATGGTTGCAAATCCTTAACTTTTACTATGGGATAATATTCTGTTCTTTGAATACACCAAAATTTATTTGCTCATTGTTCTGTTCATATGAATCTGAGTCATTTTCAGTTCTTTGTTTTTGCTATGATGAAAAATGCTTTCATAAATATTTTAACAGGTTTTAAGAGTAAAATTTCAAGATTGTACATACCTAGGAGTAGAATTGTTGGATTATAATTTATGGAGATATTTAACTTTACAGAAAAATGCCAAATTGCTTTTACAAAATGGTTATAACAATTTATAAACCCACCAGCAAAGTATATGAGATCCATATTCTGTGTAATAATTTTGTCAGGTTTTTAGTATCTTGTCAACATGTAGATGTAAAATTATATCTCATATTGGTGTGGATTGGCACTGCCTCAACTGCTAATGAGGTGGAGAGTATCTTTATCCATTAGCTCTATGTATCATTTTATTTATTTGTAGCACTTAATATAGTTTATACAAATCATTTTGTCAATTATATGCATTTTCAGTATGTCCTCTTGGTTTGTATCTTATCTTCCAACTTTTTCTAGCAGTTACTATTTGTGAATGAATATTAACTACTAATTGTTTACAACTACATCCTCCTGAAGAGAACTGTACCTGGTCAATAAATCTGCCCCACCTAAAGTTTATGCCCATATCCTGGGGTCAATCTGCACTAGTTCATAAGCACAAGAGGTTGTCCCCTTATCTTTCTTCTCTATGGTACAATTCAAGTCCCAGAACTTTCCATGGTTGATGCTATGACCCCTAGCTGAAATTGTAACGGTGCTTATCTCTTGCCCCACTTCCTTTGATTCACTACAGATTCTTTAGAGCATTCTTCAACAAGCCACTTTAACGAAAATATCTATCTTAGGTCCTGCTTATAGGAAGTCAATGTATGGTACATTTTTTTAGATATCTTTTCTTAATGTAATGGAATTTTTCAATTGTTTGTTTTATAAAACTTTCTTTAACCTCATGGTCAGAAAGACACCATCGTCTGTTATTTTCGGTCAAATTCTTTAAATTTTGCTTTGACCATTAAGTCTTCCATCATTCAGCTATTGATTTTTGTATATAGTATAAAGTAGAAATCCAATATCTTTACTTTGGATGTGAATAACCATTTAGCCAGGTAAATTTGCTGGAATTTCCCTCCTTTCCCTATCAGGTGTCTTTTCAGAAAACTGGTGAATTAGTCATCATTTTCAATTTTTTTTTATATATTAAGGGCTTGGCATGCAGTTGAAATTTAAAAACATAAAATGAGCCAGTTACAGTGGCACATGCCTTTAATCTCAGCAGCTCAGGAACCTGAAGCAGAAGGATCACAAGTTCAAAGACAGCCTCAGCAATTTAGCAAGGCCTTAAGCAACTCAGTGAGATCCTATCTCTAAATAAAATATAAAATAGGTCTGGGGATATGGCTCAGTGGTTAAGTGCCCCTGAGTTCAATTCCTGGTACCAAAAACAAAACAAAACAAAACAAAGCAAAAAACCAACCTTAAAGTGAAAAATATAAAATGAAAATAAATATAAACAGCCTCCCTATTGTCAGAATTTATAAGATAATAGGAAAGCAAAATGAGTCAAAATGAGTGTATGGAGAAAGTATGTACAAAGTGAGTAGACATCTCCCAACAGAAGTCAAGAAAGACTTCTTGCAGGAAGCAGTAGCAATTTTCTAGTGTAGGCAGGTGAATAATCCATGGGGCTTCCAAGTTGAAGATATGCCTTCAAAAAAGCACAGATTGGAGACCAGCATAGATGACATAAGAAGGTTCTAGCTCTATAGGACCCAAAAGATGTGGTAGCAGATAAAAATTGAGAATCGGCAGGAGTGTACTCACAAATGCCTTTTTTGTTAGCAGCATCCATCAGCACAATCCCTTCCCTTGACAGGTGTCTGCACTCTTACCACAGGATTAGCCATACCAGACCTGGATTGGCCATGACATCCTGGTCCTGTGATCCTGTGTGGACACAGAAATTTGTCTGGCAGTTGAGCATGTGCTGAGTCAGGTTTGAATGGAGTCCTTCTAGGAGGCGAGTATATGCATGTTGATAGAGCCTTTCTATTAAACATCTACATACTATATTCTGTTAACATCCTTTCAGTTAAATTTACATTTCTGGGGCTAACAATCATGCTTCCAAGCATATGGAGAAGATTTGAGGAGAGTAGTAGGAAAGAAAGCCTATATTTACAGAAAGAAAGAAAAGTAGATAAGAGACAGTACAAATATAAAACTCGAACAAAGAAAGGGAGGGTAACATCAAGATCCCATTTTCATTACTTGAAGACCTGTCTCCTCTACTTTGTTTTTTTTTTTTTTATTTATTGTAAACAAATGGGATACATGCTGCTTCTCTGTTTATACATGGTGTAAAGGCATACCATTTGTGTAATCATAAACTTACACAGAGCAATGTTGTTTGATTCATTCTGTTAATTTTTCCCTTCTCCCCACCCCTCCCACCCCTCTTTTCCCTCTATACAGTGCTTCCTTCCTCCATACTTGCCCCCCTCCCTAACTCCAACTCTAACCCTAACACTAACCCTTCCCTCCCCCCATTATGTGTCATCATTCACTTATTAGCGATATCATTCGTCCTTTGGCTTTTTGAGATTGGCTTCTCTCACTTAGCATAATATTCTCCAATTTCATCCATTTGCCTGCAAATGCCATAATTTTATCATTCTTTATGGCTGAGTAATATTCCATTGTATATATATACCACAGTTTCTTTATCCACTCATCAATTGAAGGACATCTAGGTTGGTTCCACAATCTGGCTATTGTGAATTGAGCAGCTATGAACATTGATGTGGCTGTATCTCTGTAGTATGCTGATTTTAAGTCCTTTGGGTATAGGCCAAGGAGAAAACTCTTAGAACTCATAAGTGAATTCAGTAAAGTAGCAGGTTACAAGATCAATGCTCATAAATCCAACGCATTTTTATACATAAGTGATGACTCTTCAGAAAGAGAAATTAGGAAAACTACCCCATTCACAATAGCCTCGAAAAAAATAAAATACTTGGGAATCAATCTCACAAAAGAGGTGAAAGACCTCTACAATGAGAACTATACAACATTAAAGAAAAAAATTAAAGAAAACCTTAGAAGATGGAAAAATCTTCCATGTTCTTGGATAGGAAGAATTAATATTGTCAAAATGGCCATACTACCTAAAGTGCTATACAAATTCAATGCAATTCCAATTAAAATCCCAATGATGTACCTTACAGAAATAGAGCAAGAAATTATGAAATTCATCTGGAAGAATAAGAAACCCAGAATAACTAAAGCAATCCTTAGCAGGAAGAGTGAAACAGGGGGTATTGCAATACCAGATCTTCAACTCTACTACAAAGCAATAGCAACAAAAATGGCATGGTATTGGTACCAAAATAGAAAGGTAGATCAATGGTACAGAATAGAGGACATGGACACAAACCCAAATCAATACAATTTTCTCATACTAGACAAAGGTGCCAAAAATATGCAATGGAGAAAAGATAGCCTCTTCAACAAATGGTGCTGGGAGAATTGGAAATCCATATGCAACAGAATGAAACTAAACCCATATCTCTCACCATGCACGAAACTAAACTCAAAATGGATTAAGGACCTCGGAATCAGACCAGAGACCCTGCAGATTATAGAAGAAAAAGTAGGTCCAAATCTTCACCTTGTTGGTCTAGGATCAGACTTCCTTACCAGGACTCCCATAGCACAAGAAATAAAAGCTAGAATCAACCACTGGGATAGATTCAAACTAAAAAGCTTTCTCTCAGCAAAGGAAACTCTCAGCAATGCGAAGAAAGAGCCTACAGAGTGGGAGAATATCTTTGCCAATCATACTTCAGATAGAGCACTAATCTCCAGAATCTATAAAGAACTCAAAAAACTCTACTCCACAATTCAAATAATCCAGTCGACAAATGGGCTAAGGAAATGAATAGACACTTCACAGAAGAAGATCTGCAAGCAATCAACAAACATGGAAAAATGTTCAACATCTCTAGTAATAAGAGAAATGCAAATCAAAACCACCCTAGGATTCCATCTCACCCCAATTAGAATGGCGATTATCTCCTTATTTTAATTAAATATGTTGACATTGGGAGTGATATTTTCAACTGAGTAATAACTAAAACATGCTTTGACTATGTTCTGATGACAACAGAGAGTGATCAAAGGGATTCATTCAGGAGAGTATGTGGTTAAATTTACCTTATAGAAAGCTCCCCGTGGCTGCAGGATCAGGGGGAGATAACACAGGGTCCAGGAAATTCAGTGGAAGTAATAATAAAAGTAAATGGAGAAGGAAGCTAATGAGGGGTAAGGTCTGCATTTGCTTGATTTTGCCCAGCACTGGGCTGAACCCACTTCCCTTCTACTCTCCTGTGATGAGGCGGACTCAGGCATCTGTGCCAAATGGTCAAAATCACTTTTTGGAATTCTCAAGGAAATATTGATAGTTAATTTTAGTCTTGATAAAAAAGACAAAAGTACTTCAAAAAATATTTGTTGTAAATCATTATTATTATAATTAGTATTATTATTACTATAAATCATTCTGAAAACTGAAGAGAAGATTAACAATATTATAAAATTAAAATCACCCATAGCCTCAACAATGAAAGAAAAATACAGCTAAATACACACTGTCTTATCTTTAAGGTTCATAAAAATGCAGAGGTACTGGTTTATTAACTAACAATTTTATCCATTCCATTTTTAAACTAAATATTATACCATGCTTAATTTCCCATATGAAATATATTTTGAATATTACTACATTTCATAGTATGGATGTAGTGTTTAACAATTAGACTGTTTGAGAAGATTTGCTGTTGCTTTTGATTTTCATTATTTTAAAGAATGCTGCCATTAACATCCAATATGTAGACCTTTTCTTTGTATTTTTTATTTTGGTTGAATAAATTCCTAATGGATTTACTGAGACAGAGGTTATATTCATTTTTAAGACTCTTTCCACAAAAGAACTTTGCAAATTAGACTATGTTTTATTTCAGCAGAATATGACAAGTCTACAATGACAGATGACCTCAAGTTCCAGAATTTCCCTGCAGTTAAAAACACAGGGTAATCAGATTCAGTAGCATTTCAGTGTTTAGGTTATAATGTGATGGGATTATTTCTGTACTCCCTCTGCTGTGTTTTTGACTGATACACATTCTGTAAAGTTTCCTTTCTATAGGAACAAAATATTCTAAGAAGCACAGAGTCTGATATTTGGTTGAGCTGGCAGAATTTTTCCATGTTTTTTTGAGGGTTCAATGGGGTGTGGAATATTTTGCCTTCCTGAAGACAGACCTGCAAAGATATTCTACAGAGTCAAGGCCTTATCTTGAGAATTAACTACACTAGGAATTTCATATTTATGATTTCAGTTAATCTCTTCCAGTAGCATTTGAGAGTCTTGGTGGTATATTAAAGAATATCAGGCTTCATAATCAGTCTAACTTGGAAGGTGAATTCAGGTTTTAAGAATTTCTTGCTGTAGTGCTTGAATGACCTTAATTAAGCTATTAATTTCTCTAAGTTAATGCTATTTTCTATATATAATCATAGGGACATGAATGTATCTCACCAGGTAACACAATCTACATAATGTATCTCTCTGTCTTAGGCTGGGGCCTCCTGAGATTAGAACCTGAAGAAAGCATTTAGTCTATTCTAGGAGTGATTGCTAGGAGAGGAATAAAAGTCTGGGGAGGACACAAAAGAAGGGAAAATTAATATGACAATGTTATTGAATCACTGGTGTTGGTGACCACCCTGGACTCAACCTCCCTTCTGGGCAAAGTTACAAAATGCATCTTAGAACTATTTACTTAAGGGAAAAAGGGGGATGCATTTATTCATCAGCAGCCATCCTCCATTGATCAAAGGTATTCCCATAGCATTACTTACCTTGCATTTCCAGGATGTGTGTATTTGTCAGAGGGTATCTGCCAAGAAGCCCATAGCAAGATGTGACAGGGACAAAGTGCATCTGATTGCACCTGTGAAAAGCCACTCAGAACAGGTCACCACAGCAGCAAGTGGGACAAAAGAGCCCATAAGGGTGTTCAGTGACTTACAAGAGGTGTATTTACTAGTTTCTTATTGCTCATATAACAAATCATCATAAAGCTAGTAGCTTAATACAACACAAATTTGATATCTTACAGTGATAGAGGTCAGAATTTCAAAAATGGCTCTTATGCAACTGAAACGAAGGTGTTAGTAGCACTTCATCCTTTTAACTGCTTAAGAAGAAAACTCCATTTCTTGATTTTGCCAGTGTGTAAAGGCTGTCCTTATCCCTCGACCCATGGTTCTCTCTCAGAAATATCATTACTCGGGTCTTTCTTCTGTCAGCACACCTCCTTCTCTAATCCTGAAACTCCCTCTCTCTCTTATAAGGACCATTGTGATTATACTGGTCTCATCTTATTATCTGAGAAGACAGGAAGATACTCCTCCTATCTCAGAATCCTTACATCTGCGAAGTTTCTTTCAGCATGTAAGGTAAAATATTCATTGGTTTCACGGGTTAAGACACGGATGTTGGGGCTGGGGATATAGCTCAGTTGGTAGAGCGCTTGCCTCACAAGCACAAGGCCCTGGGTTCAATCCCCAGCACCAAAAAAAAAAAAAAAAAAAAAAGTAAACTATTAAAAAAAAAAGACATGGATGTCTTTGGAGTTATTGTTCTGCCTATCAGTGTTCAGTATAAGCTTCTAATAAATATTTGCTAAGACTCCTTTCTCTTACTGCTTGCTAGGTTTCCACCCTCTGTGCACCCCATGTGTATTAGGGTTCCCCAAAGACACAGAATCAATAGAAAAGGTGTTTATGTGTTTGCGTATAATATTTCCATATTATAATTCCATATTATAAATTATAATATATGGTGAGATTTATTATAATTAACTCATACAATTATGTGGGCAGACCAAGAAAGTCAATGGCATAGATTAAAGGCCTTAGTGTTAGAGACCCAGTGATATAGATTTCAGTTTGAGTCTGAATGCCTGAGAACTGAGAGCATGAGTTCAGGAGAAAATACACTCAGCTCAAACAATCATAGAGCCAGCTAATTTTTCACTTCCTGCTCTATTCGGATCTTCAGTGTATCAGATGATGCCCACCTATATTGGGGAGAGCGTTCCACTTTTCACAGCCTGCCAGTTCAAATGTTAATTCCTGATACCATGTTACAGATGCATCCTAAAATAATGTTTAACCAGATACTGAACATCTTATGATCTAGTCAAATTAACAGATGAAATTCATTATCATGTCACCTGACACTAACTTTGATCGAGTCATACAGTGATTAAGTAGATGAGCAAATCCATTCATTCCCTTAATGTGCGTGCAAGTCAATTGGAGGTGAAGGATCTTTTCAATCACCACTTCATTGGTGGGCATGGCAAAGGACAGTGTTGGTGGTACCTTGTGAGCACAAGAGCTGGTATGTTCAAGAATGTGTGCAAATAAGCCAATGTGAGCAAGGAGAAATTTTACCACAAAGCCTATGCTGGAAGTCACTGAAATTTCAGATTCCATTTCCAATGTGGTATACTAAACTGCTTTCAACCTGCAAGAAATGGAAACTTATTATTTTTAAGTTGTCAATGACAGATAACCTTGATTAAAATTGCAGAATTTAAGACAGATGATAACTCATCTAAAATCTTGAATAAATACTAAGTGAGAAATATTCTTTTGCATGACTTTTTAATAGAACAAAATTTGGCTTAGGTTTTGACTGAGAATCAATGTTTGAGTGGAAGATATGGGTGAAATTACAATGCAGGTGCTCCAATCTGAGTATGAATAACAAATGTGTAAGTTACAAAAGTCATAAAATAATCATCTACATAGCCACCATCCAACTTAAGAAAAAATAACATTGCAAATACCCAAAGAATTTCTGTGATTCTCTGGTTCCATTCTGTACCCTATTCCCAAACATGGTTGACTGTCTTGAATTTTAAGATTTTATTTCTTTTCATTCCTTAATTGTTTTTAAAAAATCTATATATTCCTAAAGAGTATATTGTTAACATTAAATAAATGGAATGATAATGATAGTGTATAAGTTTTGCTATCCAATCACATTGACATATATAGCTTTACTTGATTACTTTTTACTTCCTTGTATTAATTTGTTTCATTTGTAAACAATTTATCTGCTCTCTTGCCAATAGATGCTTGAGTTTGCTTCCTCTTTGACAGTATTTATTGTTTTGCTTGATTTTCCTCTTTGGCTCTTACAAATCATGAACATGTTTTTACCTGTCCTGTCAAGCAAATGTGCGATCATTTCTCTCAAGAATGAATCTAAAAAAGGAATTCCTTGATTGGAAGGTAGACACATATTCAAATTATGAAAGAATTATAGTTTTCCATATAGATTATAAAATGTAAATAGTCACCTATACTCATAAAGTTGTTTTATTCTACATTCTAACCCAAACTCAGTATTAGCAGACTTCTAATTTTTTGCCATTCAAGCACTACAAAGTGTTATATTTTGCAATGTAACTAAATGTATACAATTTTATTTTATGGTGGTGCATTAGTATCTTGTTTATACAACCTGATTCCACGTCCAGGCCATATAATTTTTTTACTATCTTCTAAAATTTGATGGTCTCCTTTAAAAGTTTAAAAGGGATTGATTCTTGTATAAGGAGATATGGAAATCTAATTTCAGTATTTGTATGTATAACTGTCTTTTTCTAGTATCTTTAATTAAGTTGCCTTTTACCCAGTGATTTGCACTGTAAGTTTTGTTATATAGCAAGTGTTCATGAACTTGTGTGTCTGTCTTTACTGTTCCTATTCTAATTTCATTCACCTATTTGTCTACCTCCATAAAATACTACACTTCTAATTAATAGTGCTTTATACAAGGATCTTCATATCCAATGGGTCATTCCCCTCACTTTTTGCTTAATTTACCCTCTATGAATATTTTGACTATTCATCACCTTTTCTATTTCATAAAAAAATAATCAATTTAGAATTTTAGAATAAATTTGTCAAAATTGTAATGTTTTGACAAGAGTAAATAAATTTGATAAATGCTGGTAACTTTAATCTATTCAAATCTTTCTATTCATGAACATGGTATACCTTCCCACTGGTATAAGTCCTTTTTAATGTTTTTAAATTAAATTTTATGCTTACTCTTTAAGGCTTGAAAACTGTTCTTATAGGTCTTTTAATATGTATGTGTGTGGATGAATGGGTAAGCAGATAGATAAATCATATTTTTGTTATAAATGTTAGCATTTTCAATATTAAATTTTTAACATGTATTGCTGATGCACATACATACAATCGAAGTTTATGTGATGATATTGTTTTATTCAACATTGAAAAGTTCTTTCCTCAAGTTTATTTATCATTACTTTTTTAAGTGGAAATAATCAGTGAATATGTGAATAATGACAACATTGTGACTTCTTTTTCTATATATCTATATTATATGTACTTTTCTTGACATAGATGTCCAGAAAATAAATAAAAATAGGTTGTTCTGATAAATATTTTTTCTTGTGTTTTAGTCCATCCAGGCTTCCATATAAAAATACCAAAAACTGGATAGTTTTAAACAGAAATTTAATTCTCAGAGTTCAAGAGGTTGGGGAGAACTAGAAAATTGAAGAGACTATTAGTGTAGTTTAAACCAACTTTTTAAAAAGCTTTGTTTAATCATTTGAATTCCCCAGACCCTTTCTGCCCCTAATCTACAGTCATGGTAGACACAAAATGGAAGGGAAAAATATAATTTTTGTAGTCAGTTTGAACTGCCATAATAAAAAATACCATAAACAGGGTTGTTTAATTAATAAATTTTCATTTCTCACAGTTTTGTAGGTGCTTACAGATCCAGTATCTGGTGAAGGTTCACTTCCTGGCTTAAATACAGCTGTTTCCCTGCTTTATTCTCACATGACCTAGGGCTGAATCTCATGTCTCTTCTTCTATTTATAAAGTCAAAAATTCCATTGGTGGAAGTTTCATTTTCATGTCCTAATCTAATTCTAATTAGCTTCCAAAGACCTAATTTCCAAACATAATCTCATTGAGAATTTGATGAATTGAGAATCTCATTGAGAAATTCACCACATGAATTTGGGGGTGGGAGGGTCACAAATATTCTTTCTGTACCAATGATTAATATTGATTTGAATAATCACTGTCTTTCATAACATATGTGAGCCCTCCTGTTATTACATTAAATTCTTACAACAATACTTGACGTAAATATTATTATACCATCTTCTGGATGGGGAAACTGAAATTCACAAAATATGATTAATAGACTCAAGACTATATTTGAATACAAAGAAGTTATTGTTAATAAAATTATATGACAGATATGATTCTAAAATAAATATAACTCTCTGCCTCATATAAACAAATAGAAGTTTCATGGATGTGGTAAGAGCAACTCCAAAAAGATGAGGAGACACAAGCGTACAGGGGAGCTTAGGATATCCTTGATGCATGAGGTTAGAAAACATGGCCTTTGAACTCAGTCAGATAGAGGTCAGTGTTCCAAAGCTGAGCTTGGGACTTGTAGTTTTTGTTTCTTCATTTTCTATTACTTTTTTAGCCTAATTTTAGCCTTAAAGAAAACTTACAAGAATAATACAACAAATTCTTATATATCTTTTTGCATAGTCTCTAAATGCGAACACACATTAGTTTTAGTCCTCTCTCTTTCTCTCTCTCTCTCGCTCTCTCTCTTTTACACACATGCACACACACACACACACACACACACATTTTCTGAATCAATTGAAAATAAATTACAGATATAAAGATCATTGATTGCTCAGTATATAAATTGTTAAAACAAGGACATTTTTTTACATAACAATAGTACAATTCCAAAAATCAGGAAGTTAACATTTATCGAATTCTATTGTCTACCCTTCATATTATGTTGATGTTTCTCCACTTGTTCATATGTTACTCTTAATATTGAAAGAAAATCTTAGGTCATATGCTGCATTCAATCTTTGTCTTTCACAACATTAACATTTTTGAAGAGATTAAGTCAATTATTATGTAGTATATCCCTTAACTTGGGGTCATCAGGTATTTTCTTGTGATTTGCTTTGGGTGATACATCTTTGACAAGAAAATGCAAGATGTTATGTTGTATCATAGCATGTATGAAATCAGAAGGACAGGATATTATTTGTTTTTCTCATGTAGATACTTAAGATCATTGGTTAAGATGGTGATACTGGGTTTCTCCACTGTAAACATAATATTTATTTAATTGGTCATAAACATCTTATAAAGTAACCTTTTGAGACTAGATTAAATATCTTAGTCCTTCTCAATGTTTTGCCCACTAGTTTCATCATCTATTTATGATTCTCCGTGGTTACCAAATGATGATTTTTCTAATTCTAGCATTACTTCTTCATTTATTAGATAGTCTTCTGCTCCAAGGAAGAGCTTATGCTTCTTCCACATTTTATCTCAATTCATTTACTTACACCATTCTGTATGTCTCTATGGAGTTCATATTGTAAATTCAGGTTGCAAGATTCTTAACCCTCATGGGCCTCAGTTCTTCCATAAAAGGGAAATGATAATATTTACCATCTACATTTGTTATTTGAATTATATAAGTTAATATATGTAAATTTCTCAAAATCATGAACATTAAATAATTGGTGCTAATCATAATAGTAGTAGTAGTAGTAGTAGTAGTAGTAGTAGTAGTAGTAGTAGTAAATGCTTGCCTGGTTCCTAATATATTGAGAAAAGTTAGGGGCTCTTTTCAGTCAGTACTTTATGTTCTTGGACAACCCATTTAACCTTTCCTGTTTTCATTTTCCTCACCTATAAAACAAAGGAATTGAGTTGAATAGTCTCTAAATTCAATTACAGCTTTAATGTAAAGAACTAGGATTTGTACCTATAAAAATTTATGCATAAATCCACTTTCTTCCAACAACCTGTCAAATATTCTGTCTTATTATCTTTACAACATGAATATTTTCCATAACTCTTTGCTCTTCCAAAATTCCAAAGGATATAACATATTTTATCTCTGAATAAACAGTTTGAGTGTGCCTTTTAATCATACTTTACACTTTAGTAATATTAGTTGGCCACAGCTATTTTCCAACTATGTTGATGAGTTTTGACAAAATGTAAAATAGCTAAAGACAGATGGCTTGCAGCTCCAACTGTTGAGTTCTATTTTCCTCTGCCAGCAAGGTCAGTGATCCTTCAACTAAGTGTCACCTCAGACCACATGATGGCTCTGATTTGCATGTTAAAGACAGAAGAATTTAAACACTTTAAATTTCTTTCTAAAACATATGAGTTGCATCATAAAGTGTGATTGATACAGCATGGAAGTTTATTATAGGTAGCCTCTCGCACATGTCTTTGCACATTGTTGAGATAAAGAGTATATTAATAGGAAACTAGTAAATGGTTCAATCTCAGTAAAAACATTTCCCAAAGGAGAGATTGCCTAATGCAATAGCGAGAGTCCTGGACTTGAATTTTTAATATCTGGATTAAATTTAGTTCTTTTCTAATCCCATGAATTAGATCAAGTGAGTTTCAAATTTTTCTTAACATATGACCTAGGAATTACACATCTATATACTATAAGAAACATAAGTATATTTTCCACAAAAAATGTATACAAATGTTCATAGCTGCATTATTCAGAATAGCCAAAAGTGGAAACCAAACAAATGCCCCCAAATTAATGAGTAAATAAGCAAAATGTGGTTTATCTGTATAAAAGAATATTGTTCATCCAAAAGAGAATAAATATTGATATGTCCTATAAGATGGATGAACCTTGAAAACATCATGTTAACTGAAAGAAAGTAGACACAAATTACATAACTCTATTTATATGAAGTTTCTAGAACACACAAATCCACAGAGACAGAAATAAATTATTGGCTGCTCAAGGACAGAGGTAGGAGGGTATGACAAGTGACTTCTAATAGGTCTGAGATTTACTTTGGGGACAATAAAACATGCTAAAATAGAGACATTAATAGTTGTATAACTCTTTATACTAAAAACCAATGAATTGTACAGTTTCAAAAGGAAAAGGTGGTTTTACAGTATGTGAATTATCTCTCAATCTCCATATTAAAAGTAAAAACTCCTTTCCCTATGATCTGTATGTATGACACCGTCATTTCATCACTATTGTGTTCACTAATATTTGACATTTTTGTGACACTTTAACTTCCTATTATTGTTATAACATAAAAACAATGTCAAATTCTTACACATCTCTTTTCAAGTATTCTCTCTGATCCATTATCTCCAAATAAGGAATCATCTTAATCATAAGCCCAGAGGCAAGAAATATTAATTTCCAAATTTCCATGGTGCTTCACAGTTTGCACGGCTCCATCTTTCCTGTATCATTATCAAAACAGCCCTATAACAATGAAAGACCAAGATAACTTAAGTGCTTTACCCAAGGTTTTAGAATTAAACTGGCTTTGTACCCAAAACATGGGATCAGAGTCTAACATTTATTTCTTTGCACCATATTACACAGACTGTGTGAGTCTATGCACTGTTATTGGAATGTATCAGTAATAGGGAGGACAAGCCACTTCATCTAATCCCAGAAGAAGGAGATAAAGATCAAAAAATATGGTCAGCATCCCACTTCCACCTGCTAAGGGCAGAGGACAATCATCACTTAAAGTTCCCCTTTCTACTCCTAGCTAGAGAAGTGAGAATCATTCAAACCAGTCAGTAGACAAAAGGGCAGCCAAGCATTATCACCATCTAATGATTAGATATTTAGAATTCAGATGTTTGTTACACAGAATTGTAATTGTAAATGAATCATAAAAATTCTGGACTAGGGGTTTTCAGTCTTGGGCTATCTTTTGCCTCAGGGGACATTTGTCAATGTTTGGAGATAGTTTTGTTCCAACTGGGTGAGGGTGGGTGAAGTGCTACTGGCCTCTAGTCAGCAGAAGCCAGGGATCCTGCTAAGCATACTACAGTGCACAAGACAGTTCTCCAAAGAATTATCCAGTCCAAATGTCAACAGTGCTGAAGTTCAGAATCACTGTTCTAAATGCATTTTCAGATACTAAGACTTGCAAAATGTATTTAGAACTGGCAGACTTCAGTTATTCAGCTGTAGATCACCCACACCCAAACAATTTGTGGCTCCAAGAGTTTCAAAATTTTCTTAATGTAAAGCTTGTGTGAATTTGGTTCAATTGACCTAAAATTTTAGTGTTTACTTACCTATGTGCAAAAAGCATAGGGCATACACTGTTGGGGAATATGCAAAGAATTATAATGTCTTTTATTTAATAAAGAAAATTAAGATCATCAACATGAACTAACTGCATCCACTCATCTACATTTGTATCCATATTCCTCTCTTTCTTTCAAGTCCCAGAGAATGAGATATCCCTCATACTCTCCAGGTACAACTCCTCCATTTGTTTCTTCATCCCTCTCCCTCAACTCTATGATGTTCAAGATCTAAATTAGTACTCAATAATAACCTATAAGTGTAAATCACATAATCTAGTCATCAGAATATAGGAAGCATTCAATAAACATGGTTCTTCAGTTCTCTCCTCAGTTTGTCTCTCCCATTCTGAAGAACAATCACCTTTGAACCTGTGTCCACTGTTGGTTTCCTTCTCTTTTGAACCTAGTTTCTCTTGGTTCCCGCTTTCTTATTACCCATTCTTTAACATTCCAAAATCTGATTCTGCTTCTATCACTCACTGACACTGCTCTTAAGACCACTCACTGATACTCTCCATGTTGCAAAATTTGGTGATTCTTAAGCTTTTGAAGCATGTGCCCTTTCCTACAAAAATGCCCATATAGACCTAGACACAAAACCTTTTTTATATTTCCAAAGAATTTACTGACACATCCATTGGCTCCTAGACTAGAAGCACTGAAGTTTAAACAGAATTTAGTGCTCACTGGAGGCTTCAATTGCATTTGGCACTGTTTTGTCCAGTGAATGCCTGGAGCCCAAGAGGAGCCATTCTACAATCAACTCTTGAGCAACTATTCCATGTCAGATGCTATGCAGGATACTAAAGAACAAAAGTGATAGAACAAGACCCCGAAGCAAGACACAGTAAGCATTTTTTGAGGAGTGAGTAGCTTGGAGATTTCCAACCTGAGTGCCTAGATGTATGGCATTGCCATTCATTGAAAGAGGGAAACAAGAAAAGGAGTGATAAGGGAAGCAGAGTGCTAAATTTGGCCTTGGACATGTTGTGATTGAAGAGTAGACAAGATATCCAGATGGAAAAATCCAGTATTTAGGATGCCATGTGGTCAGGGGGAGTTCTGATGAGTGTCCAAAATGAAGATTTTGACCTGTTGAGGAGAATATGAATCAAGACTCAAATTCAGATTCCAAAGTTCCTAGTCTTCAGATAACCTTTTGGAAAGAAATTAAAATTTGATTTTGGGTAAGAAATGTGAGCAGTTATAGAAATGGGGAAGCCAGGGTCATTGAAGTCACACAGACTTGATGAAGCTAAACCTAAATCTATACATGTTATTCCTGAGACCTTAAGCAAATTTATAACCTCATCAAATGCCAGTATTCTCATCTGCAAAATGAGAAAAATTATACCTAATATATCATGTTGAGAATACTTAGGCAAAAAATGTAAAGAATACTTATTAAAATATATGGAACACAATACAGAGTTATTAAATCATAATGGTATAATTATTAATTTTACTATTAGATTTTATTTTAATTAAATATCTATTTATGTCTTAAAGACTATAAAGCCAAATATGCAAAATTCCCCAAAGATCAATATTTTCTAATTGGTAAACTCCATGCTCAGGGAAAAGAGCCAAACAATTTTATATTTCATAAACTATAATTTCCTGGCATCAATTCCTTGAATGTTCTGTACTTTCTTCTATATATAGGATAATAGTAACTTATGCCCAGATTTATGAGCCTAAGGCTCTAAGAGTTTCTCAATTGTTTACAAAAAATTGGTTGAAATTAATGAAGACAAATGAGTCATTTGTTCATCCATTCATTTATTCATTCAACAACAAATATTGAATACATTCTTTATGCCAGAAACTATGATAGAGATTAGGGATTCAGAACGGAAAAGATTATGCTCTTACAGAGCTCACAACTTCATAAAGACAAACAAATCCTTTAGTAATGTGTAATAGCAAACTTTGAAAAGTTCCCTGGAGTTATGAAATCATTCAGTAAGGAATCTGCATGATATCTTTGACAGGTCAAAGAAAGTTTCCCTGGAGAAATGATAGTTGGGCTTCAATCTGAAGGCTCATTTGAGTGAAAGATGGAAGAGAGCTTTCCAGGCAGTGGAACAACATACATTAGGACACTGAAGCCTACAGAGTAACTTAGGAAAGATAAAGAAAAAAAATCTGGCACTACAACTGAAGAGCTTGTGGCAGCAATAGAAATCTGCCACTAGGATTTATAATTAAAAAACCTTTCTCTGAAAAGCATGGTTTGACTGGCAACCTCCAGCCAACATACTTTGGATCTGGCAAAGTATTCACACAGAGGCCAAGCATTTGCCAAGCAGCTCCCAACCCATGACTGAGCACAATGGGGCTACTAGAGCCAGGTTGTTCCTACTCAACTTGAGACAGTCCTCTAATAGGCGACTTCTGTTTAGGAACTTTCCATCTGTTTGGTCTACATTTTCTTAGAATTGCAATTGTAGTGTGAGTCTTTTTGTATTTATTCTCCCTCATTCCCTTTCTCCTTTTACAGCTTTCAGATGGGCATAGCGATCTGAAGGCTCACTCTCTCTTCTTTTGTTCCTTTATCATACACAGAATTTGGATCAATCCTGAATACACAATATTCATTTTACAGTAGATACTTCTAGCCCAAATTGATTTAAAAAAAAAATTGGTGGCTCTCATCCCCAAAAATCCAAAGGTCAAATGTTTTCTCTGATAAGCGGATGCTAATTTACAATAAGGGGTGGGGCTAGGAAAGAAGAGAGTTACTTTGAATTAGGTAAAGGGGAGTGAGGGGAGGGGAGGGGATCGGGGGGTAGGAAGAAGAGTAGAAAGAATCAGACATCTTTACCCTATATGCATAAATGACTACAAGACCAGTGTGATTCTACATCATGTACAACCAGAAGAATGAGAAATTATACTCCATTTATGTATGATGTGACAAAATGCATTCTACTGTCATGTATAACTGATTAAAACAAATTTTAAAAATAACAATAGCAACAATGGCAAAAAAATTGGTGGCTCTGATATAATCAGTCTCATAATGGGCACTTCCAGATGCAGGTTCTCTGGGTGCCCCATTGTCCATTCTTTTGCTTCTACTAGGATCCCATAATGTAACAGAAGTTATTTCTCAAAAGGTATGTAATTCTCCACTGCAGACAACTTGACGTTTCTCTAGATCCTCAGGGAACTATACTGTGATTCTCTCAAGAGGACCTCTATCATAAACTTCACACATCTTTCCTCACCACTAACATAATACCCTCGGGTCTACACAAGCAGCAGAGTTGATTTTACTGCAGCCTCCACTGTAGGCCAAGGCTGACAGTGGGGGTTAGTGGGTGAGCTCAGATGGGCTCCTTAAAAGTAATAGGCATGATGAAGTCCTTATTACTTCAGGTAACAGAATCTAAATGCCAGAAGCCAGACCCATTATGACCTAAAGAGTCCCTTTGACTAGGAGGTCTTCCTAGATCCACACTGGAAAAATCATTAGGACCTATGAAATTAGCACCATTGCAGATGGAGATCTTGTGCCAGGAACTATCTGACTCTCACATTACACTTAGGATGGGATTCCTCTTCACCCACCAGTTAATGAATAAGCTATTTCCTAAACCTCTATTTTCTTTCTTTTTTTTTAAGGTTAAAGTATTTCTTTTTTTTTTTTTTATTGTAAACAAATGGGATACATGTTGTTTCTCTATTTGTACATGGTGTAAAGGCATACCATTTGTGTAATCATAAATTTACATAGAGTAATGTTGTTTGATTCATTCTGTTATTTTTTCCCTTCCCCCCACCCCTCCCACCCCTCTTTTCCCTCTATACAGTGCTTCCTTCCTCCATACTTGCCCCCCTCCCTAACCCTAACTCTAACCCTAACACTAACCCTTCCCTCCCCTCTTAAAACTCATAAGTGAATTCAGTAAAGTAGCAGGTTACAAGATCAATGCTCATAAATCCAACGCATTTTTATACATAAGTGATGAATCTTCAGAAAGAGAAATTAGGAAAACTACCCCATTCACAATAGCCTCGAAAAAAATAAAATACTTGGGAATCAATCTCACAAAAGAGTGAAAGACCTCTACAATGAGAACTACAGAACACTAAAGAAAGAAATTAAAGAACATCTTAGAAGATGGAAAGATCTTCCATGTTCTTGGATAGGAAGAATTAATATTGTCAAAATGGCCATACTACCTAAAGTGCTATACAAATTCAATGCAATTCTAATTAAAATCCCAATGACGTACCTTACAGAAATAGAGCAAGAAATTATGAAATTCATCTGGAAGAATAAGAAACCCAGAATAGCTAAA
The DNA here is from genome assembly GCF_902686455.1 of Sciurus vulgaris. Lineage (NCBI taxonomy): Eukaryota > Metazoa > Chordata > Mammalia > Rodentia > Sciuridae > Sciurus > Sciurus vulgaris. Next base: position 49,055,262 of record NC_136461.1, read on the forward strand.
GCAATCCTTAGCAGGAAGAGTGAAACAGGGGGTATTGCAATACCAGATCTTCAACTCTACTACAAAGCAATAGTAACAAAAACGGCATGGTATTGGTACCAAAATAGACAGGTAGATCAATGGTACAGAATAGAGGACACGGACACAAACCCAAATAAATACAATTTTCTCATACTAGACAAAGGGGCCAAAAATATGCAATGGAGAAAAGATAGCCTCTTCAACAAATGGTGCTGGGAGAATTGGAAATCCATATGCAACAGAATGAAACTAAACCCATATCTCTCACCATGCACGAAACTCAACTCAAAATGGATCAAGGACCTTGGAATCAGACCAGAGACCCTGCAGATTATAGAAGAAGAAGTAGGTCCAGATCTTCAACATGTCGGCTTAGGACCAGACTTCCTTAACCTCTATTTTCTGGGACCACACTTGGTACCACCTGTTTTTCAGTTTAGGTCCTCAGATAATCAGACATTAAAATGTAACTAAACACACAAGAAATTTACTGGGCGAACTGTGCACCTGCTCAGGGTGGACTTTAAGGATACCAGAAAGGGAAAATCTTCACCATGAGCTATCAGAACTGAACCTGTTGATCCCCAGTATGTGGAAGGAGAATTGACCCAACAGGAGAGAGAGAGTTTCCCAAGCAATGGTTATTTATCACCAGATCATAGAGAACTATGTGGAAAAGCCTAGAATACTAAACACAGAGAGGTCTAGCATAGAGGCATTTGTATGGACATAGAGGCATAAAAGATATGAGAGAACACAAAGTATGAAAGGTTTTATATTACACATTAATAGGCACCAGAAATCATCCAACATGGAAGAGACACTGAAGGACAAGGTAGATAGAATGACTTGGGCAGTTGACATAAGGCGAGCCTTCATCATCAGACACCCCAAACTATTGCAATGGAGACAAGAATGGAAAGTCACAGAGCAGCATGTAGGCAATGGGCCAGTCAGCATGGGTTCCACCTAACCAAGATGAAGCAGCTTCTATTGACCCTGAATATCTAATTCAACTGACCAGTTCATAGCAAGTTGTCTACCTTGTGTCTCTTCATTCTAGATGGACCAGAAATTCATCTTCACAGGGATAGGTATCCATTCTATGGGTTGACTTTCCTGCTTATGAGCTTTGGCCCAGCACTTCAATCCATAGATTTGTAGAATATGTCCTTGGACAGCATGGAATATCAGACACATAGCATCTGACTAGGGACCACCTCATAGTGAAAGAGGTGCAGGAGGGGCTCATGACCATGGGATTCACTTAGCTGTTAATGGACAAAATGCAGTGATACATTTTAAACTTTTTTTTTTTTTTTTTTTTTTTTTTTTTTTTTTTTTTTTACTAATTACCTCAGCAATTACATTGGTTTGAAAGAAATCACATATCTATGTGTATTGGTAGATAGAAATTGAGGTAAGAGTTGATGTCTTGAGTATGAAATCCATAGTGCAAGACAATGGACTGGAAATAGAATTTCTATGTTGCAGTCCTGAAACAGAATTTCATCTTCAATTTATCTCTGTCCTGTCACATTTTAGTTTAGGAGAAATTAAGCAGCAACTTTCATTCTTTGTTTAGACATCTCAGCTAAATATGAGTTCATCATTTACATGTGAGTGCATCTACTTTGATCCCCCCAAAATATTCAGCAAGTCCTCTGCCACTTTTAACTAGAATCACCATTCCTCCGGATTCTAATAACATGACCTCATTCCTATCTGAATTCAACAGAAACACCTTTAGCATTCACATTTCCATGAACAGTCTCTTCCAGGCAACATAGGGTTTTCTATCAAGTGGCTCAAAATTCTTGCAGCCTCTACTCATTACCCAGCTTTCAAAGCCACTTCCACATCTTTCTGGTATATTTTGTAGCAGCACCTGATTTCTTAGTTCCAAAATCTATCTTAGTTTCTTAGAACGCCTATAACAAAGCACAAAAATCTGAGAAGTTTAAAACAACAGCAAATTATTTATCTCATGGTTTGGGAGGTTAGAATTTCCAAATCAAGGTATTAGCAGGGTCATTCTCTCTGATGGCTCTAGAGGAGGACCCTTTCTTACTTCTTTCAGCTTCTGCTGTCGGAAATCTTTAGCATCCCTTGACTTGGAGGTACATTGCTCCAGGCTCATGATGATATTTTCACAATGTCTTTCCACTGTGTCTGTCTCCGGGCCCAAATTTCACCTTTTATAAGAACATCAGACATAATGGATTAGGGTTCACCCTAATGACTTCATTTTAACATGCTAAACTCTATAAAGACTCTACTTCCAAAGAAGGAGACATTTTAAGGTACTGGAGTCTAGGACTTTGACATATGAATCTGAGGGGAAACAAAAGTGAGAAAAGACACAATGACAAACATTTCTGAAAGAATAACTACCAGGAATTTTACAAACCAAAATCAAAACCAAAGAAAACATCAAGTCACAGATCCAAGAACCTCAGAGAACCCCAAGCAGGATAAATACTAAACACAGTATTTGCTTACCCTCTCAAGAGCCCTGTGGAGCAGGCAATGTTTTAGAGATGAGGAAAGATTGCTTTGTCCACAGTCACAGAACTGTCCTGGAGGCACAACTCTGAATGTTACCACGGCTCCTTTTCCTCACCGCTTTGCTGGAAATTGCCACATTTTCTACATGTGTGCTGTGCCATCTTGGGCCTATTACTTAAATCTCATTTTTTCCTTTTCAAAAGAAGCCTAATAACACAGGATTGTTTTCAGAAAATATATTTAAATATTCTCACAGAACTTGGTATAATTCTGCACTCTACAGTTCCCACGACTCTAGGGTATAGCCACCATCTAGAATCCACCCTCTCGCAGAGTTGTGGGCAAGAGGTTAGCACAGGTTGCTTTTACTCTTTGACCCCATATTCACCTGAGGTTCTGTGATTTCTGTACCTTCTGGCTGCAGGTGGGGGAAGAGAGGACAGGCCTTATTTGGTGATTTTTATTCTTGATATCATTCAATTGTTCTGTGATTTATCAGCTTGGAAATCATATTTACCTAGTACATTTGTTACTGGTGTTGGAGATAAGGAAAAAGGTTTGGAGAGAATTCTTCCTGGTTTCATCTTCTCCCAAATATTCTGTTACACAAAAACTACTGTTTTCTAAAACATAAACATGATAAATGAGTTGTATTTTATTTTTATTATTATTATTCATATTATTGTTATTGCTCTTCATTTTCCCAAATGACGTTCTTTGCAACAACACTGGTTTCTTATTTCTGGCCCAAATGGGAAAATGTCACAGAGTGAAATGGACATTCACAAGAAAAAGAAGAAATTAAAGCATATCTGTTCAGTAGGTCATATGATGTATTAGCCAGCTTTGCACTGCTACAATGAAGTACCTGACGCATCTACTTATAAAGAAAAGGTTTATTTAGCTTAGAGTTTTAGTGGCTCACAGGAAAGGAGCTGGCATTGACTCAGTTCTGCTGGAGCCCTCTCAGGTGCAGCACATCATGGTGGAGGTGAGTATGTGTGGAAGGCTTACTTTGCCAAGCAAGAAGTCATAGAGAGAGAGGCTGGGGAGCCATGATCCCCTCTGAGGACATGCTCCAAGTGACGTTAGGATAGCCTATGAGACCCCAGCACCTCCCAAATTGCTGTCCTGGGGATTGAGCCCTCAATCTCAATGGACCTTTGGGGGACACTACTATCCACATCATTGAATCATGATTAGTTTAATAAATAAGCTCTTTTGTTTCTAAAAGCAATCTAATAAATAAAAGCATGCTCTGAACACTCTGACAATCATCTAGCAATCTCCCAAATTATTTATGACATATCTCCTCTATCCTTCCTTTGCGTAGCTCCTACCCCTTAGCTGGGGGCTTTGGTTTCTCTTGGTTTAGGTTTCCATGCCTGAGTCCTCAGAGTAACTACTTCTGAGCCAAGGTCCTTTCCCCTCCTGTTTCAACTCCTCTTTTGTTTTGACCCCAGGGACCCAAACCTTAATATGAATCCTCCCCAACTGACACACAGGCTATTTTCAAGATTGGGTGATGAAAAACATTCCAAAGGAATAAAACTTCAACTGTTCTAGTTAAAGCTTCTGCCTTTCTCTTTTTTACTTTCTTTCTCTCTAAATAAATAAATAAATGAATCTGTTCCAAAGTATGCAAACATTTATTGTGAAACATATTTCCCCTTTCTGTATAAAAAGATATAAACACATCAGCTGACATATGGGGCCATGTGTTCCTTCACCAAGGTGTGATGAGACTTGGTGCAGCATATGTGCCAGGTGAGGGAGAGCTTGCTGCAGTGCGGGTGGGAGCGCTGCTGTCTCGTTAAACAGGTGCACAAAAGCCCATGAGAGTCGAAAGCCCCGTGAAGTGAAACTGTGGTTCCTCAGGCCCACAGCCCTAATACAGGACTATCAGATTCATACTTGACTCTGTTTATTTAGTACCTTCTATGTGAACTTAGTAGACTTTAGAACCTTTAAGTCTCCAAATCACCTTGCAGAATGGAAACTATCCATAAGAGCTGAGAGCTGAGGATGTGAAGAGATCAGGTGAACTTTCTGTAGTGATGGTTCAATTTTAGCATGGTAGGAATCACCTGGAGGACTGTAAAAACACAGATTGCTGGTTATGACACCTTCCTCACCCGGAAGGGTTTTGGACTCAGTAGTTCTGGGATGGTGCTATGTAATTTGTGTTTCTAACATATTCCCGAGCTGCTGGTGCTGCTGGTGGTACAGGAACCACACTTTGGTGAAAATGACTTTCCAGCATGAAGTGCCTATTGCTGAGGACTCTAAATAGTGCTAGGAGTCAAAACCAGGACAGCAACTCAGACATCACGCTCAACAGACGGAAGAAGGAAGAAAACTGACCACTGTGGCAATGAAGAAGAAGCAAGGCTGGAAGTGAAGAGCCAAGCCTAGGGGTAGAGGCTGGCACAGGCACATCACCATGGTTTTAAATGGTTGCCAGAGACAGGGCGAGGTGAGTTTAAATGTGCCTGAGTAGCATGTTCAGGACAAGATACAGGTTTTTGTTTTTTTTTTTTTTTTAATTTTTAAATAAAAATAGTACTCCTTTTTCATACAGATTACATCCAAAGACAGGATTTTCAAAGATTTGTGTGTTGTGTTGTGTTGTGTATGTGTGTGTGTGTGTGTGTGTGTGTGTGTGTGTGTGTTTTAATACGATTACATAGCTGGGCATGGTGGCATACGCTTATAATCCCAAGAATCAGGAGGCTGAGGCAGGAGAATCACAAGTTCAAAGCCAGCCTCAGCAATTTAGCAAGGCCCTGTCTCAAAATAATAAATAAAATGGGCTGGTTTGTGGCTCAGTGGTTAAGACCCATGGATTCAATCTCTGATACCATTACTACTACTACTAATGATAATAATAATAATAGGATTATGTGAAACTCCTCCTGACTCATTTTTTGATGTATTGATATTCTTTTTTTAAATTTTTTACAGACTATATTTCGATTCGTTGTACACAAATGGGGTACATCATTTGTTTCTATGGTCATATGCAATGTAGACTCATACCATTTGTGTAATCATACATGTACATAGGGTAATGATGTCTGACATTCTTTTAAGTATGGGCACCTGTTACCTAAGGGAGGAATGAGAGGAGATAAATCCAGGACTAAAGGTATATTGCCCTGGACTCATAAGATCTCATAATCTAACAAGATACATCTACCCCAAATCAGACGGTGACCCAGGCACAGAGGGCACAGAAGGAGAAGGGATTAATTCATTCTAATTTGAGAGAAGTGGTGTCAGAGGTGGCTCCATGGAGGAGGTGACATTTAAATGCACTTTGAAGGATATGCAACAAGTTGACTGGCAGGGACATTTGAAGAGTAACATATGCCCATCCATGGAAGGAAAAATAATTTCCTCTTCCTATGAAGGGATAATCTACTACTCCAGAAGCCTTTCTATCTGTAGTGAAGGAAAATGAATTTTTAATTTTAATGGACTTCCAAAATAAAGGTAAAATATAGAGGAAAGAATCATGGGGACAAATAAATTTTACTAAAACAAAATGTCTCTGAATAGAAAGAACTTTTTTTTTTTTTTTTATCCTAATCTCTTTCCTGCTTATATCCCTCAAGGGAAAATTTCATTTAAAGCTGTTGAATTTCCTGAATTCCACTGTGTGATTGAGCAAACTTCTTAGAGTCAGAGTGTAAAACAAAGAAAGTCTGTACTAGGGAAGCACCCTTTACATTCCAGAGACAGTATATGGGTTGGAAGAATGTGTAATTAGTATTAATAACATGAAGATATAATAATTTAAAAACATATTGCTTCATAATGTTCAGTAATGGGTTTGTATTTCTCCTCCTGCTGGCATAGCAATATAACACAGACAGGATGACTTCAAAAGTAGAGACTTATTTCTTACATTCCTGGAGATTGCAAGTCCAAGATCCAGGTACCAGCAGGGTTGGGGTCTGACAAGGCCTCTCTTCCAGGTTTGTGACAGTTGGCTTTTCCTTTGTCCTCCAAAGTCTTTTCTACATGCACATGGACAAAGAGAGATTGCTAATGTTACTTCATCTTCTTATAAGGACACCAGTCCTATGGGATTGGAGGCCTATTCTTGACTTCATTTAACATTAATCACTCCTATAGATTCTATCTCCAAATGTAGTCACACTATGGGTTAGGGTTCCACTTGTGAATTTGGTGGGGAGAGGCAGGAACACAATTCAGTCCAAAAGTTTCTTAAGGTCAGAGATTTTATTTAGCTTAGTTTAGTTGCCTCCTGCAACTAATCCCAGTAAATCATCCCAACACCACCATGAGATGGAAGAGGAACTGTTATTATTATTCAAAATTTGCACATGAATAATCATAGTTCACAATAAGTATATAGCATATGCCAGGTGCTTATTCTAAGTTCCACATAAATTAACTATCATTATTCTCATTTTAGTAATGAGGAAATTGGAGCCCAGAGAGGTTAAATAATTGCCCAAGATGAGATGTATTAAATGGCAGAAACAGTATCCAAATCCAAGTAGCTTGGCTCCAAAGCCCAAGCTTTTAACCATCAGGTTATGCATCCTTTTCCAAAGGCCTAAAATCATGTGACTTATCCAACACTACTTATTTGGACTACATTAGTTTCCTAGGGCTGCCATAATGAGTTACTACAACTCAGAGGCTTAAAACAGCAAAAATTTATTCTTTCACAGCTTTAGAAGTCAAAAGTTCAAACTCCTTCCCCAGGCTGCAGGGAAGAATCTATTTGTTGTTTCTTCGATTTGGTGACTCCAGGAATTCCTTGCTGGAATCAAGCTGCAAAACTCTGATCTTACCTCCAGGCTCACATAGTCTTGTTTTCTGTCTGTTACTCTTTTATGAGACTTTTTTGAGGATATTTATCAAAAGTATTTAGGTGACTTCTGACTCACCTAACCCAGGATAATATCATCTCAATATACATAAGTTAATCATATTTGCAAAGGCATTTTTTTAAATAAGGTAAGAGGAAAGAATGCAGACATACCTTTTGGAGGACCACCATTCAGCCCACAGAAGCACTTATAGAAACTATAATCCTGGATACAGGGCAAGTTCAATGCATTCTCTGTTAGATACTTTTTCCCCAGACCCTTTTCCGCCTGCCCCTCCCAATCCATCCACACAGCACCCTGTTTTCTATCATGCAAAATATGGGGAACACTTGGTCATGGTAGTTGAGCTATGGTGCCCAGTAACCAAAATGTACTGTCCCTAAGAAGTTTTGACTTACAGCCAAGAGATAAAAGGGACAGAAACTGATATTTTTTTTCAAGTTCGATTGCTCTTAGCAGTCATATTTCCCAGCAGGACTGGGAATAGGGTAAGGTAGGCAAGAAAGCCATCTAGGTTTTCAAATTTAGGGTTGGTACTTACAGAGCAGGATAGTGAGGACCCGTGTTTTCTCACTTGCCTCACTGCAATTCTAGGAACTCTGTTTCCCAACATAAGTGCCAGAGGATTAGAGGAGACCCTGGTATGGAAAGGGAGAAACATAAGCAGTCAAAGAGAGAGAATCCTTGGGACTTTCAAGCATTGGCTCTAGGTATCTTGAGGTTTAGTAAGATTTTGTCATTTGATTCTGTGAGAGGTTTCAGTATCCATATATCCTTTCCTCTTTTATTGTTCTTATTGCCCAAACTTGTATTTGGTTTCTACCCCTTGCAGCCAAAAGAATTCCAATGAAACTTTTGGTCTTTTAATTCCTGATCCATTATTTTACAAGATGAGGAGTCAAGGAAAGAAGAGTAATGACCCCTGTAGAGCCACAGCACCAGGGAAACGAGGACCCTGGTCTCTGCACCGATGCTATGTGGTGCTCCACGTTTTCCCTCACAGATGTGAAAGTTGTTCTTTCTTGCTAGGCTTTTCATAAAATATGGATCTTCTATCTTTTGGCATGTAGACAGCAGCACATATTAATTGGTGATTCAAGAAAATCTGTATGAACATCAGTGATTATACTGTGCCCTCTGGTGCTAATTAAATATATTTGGCTATTTTACCATGTACAATGTGAACCAGAAGAATGCTGGGACTTTATTATTCTGCTGCTGATTTTTTGTTTGTTTTTCTTTTCTCATCTGTAATTTTGAGTATACCTTCTGCTTCTAGTATGCCATTTTCAATATTTTAGAAAATTAAAGGGTAAATAAATTAGCATAGACTAATTATTATTAATTTTGCATGTCACTAAAAGGACTTCAGACATCAACTCTGGATCTCACCCTGACCTCGAGGGAGTCTTCCTTCCATTAGACACAGAAAATAAAATGTCCTAAATAGAGCCACCTTAAAATCATTTCTGAGCACATGTCTCTTACCTATTCTCCAGAATGAATGTTACTTGGACAGAGAAGAGGAATTATAGAAAAGTACTCAATGAAGTCAACTTTCTTTTGTCTGATTTTTGGTTTGCTTATATGGTAAGTGCTCTGCTTTCAACCTAAGGCACTGTTGTTGTTTTTTATTGTAAACAAATGGGATACATGTTGTTTCTCTGTTTGTACATGGAGTAAAGGCATACCGTTTGTGTAATCATAAATTTATATAGGGCAATGTTGTTTGATTCATTCTGTTACTTTTTCCCTTCCCCCCACCCCTCTTTTCCCTCTATACAGTCCTTCCTTCCTCCACTCTTGCCCCCCTTCCTAACCCTACTAAACCTAACTCTAACCCTAACACTAACCCCTCCCACCCCCCATTATGTGACATCATCCACTTATCAGTGAGATCATTCGTCCTTTGGTTTTTTGAGATTGACTTATCTCACTTACCATGATATTTTCCAATTTCATCCATTTGCCTGCAAATGCCATAATTTTATCATTCTTTATGGCTGGGTAATATTCCATTGTATATATATACCACAGTTTCTATATCCATTCATCAATTGAAGGACATCTAGGTTGGTTCCACAATCTGGCTATGGTGAATTGAGCAGCTATGAACATTGATGTGGCTGTATCTCTGTAGTATGCTGATTTTAAGTCCTTTGGGTATAGGCCAAGGAGTGGGATAGCTGGGTAAAATGGTGGTTCCTTTCCAAGCTTTCTGAGGAATCTCCATACTGCTTTCCAGAATGGCTGCACTAATTTGCAACGGATGTGGGGAAAAAGGTACACTCATACATTGCACTGTTGTTTTGAAGTAACAACAATAGTTGCCACTTGCAGAAAGCCTGTTCCATCAAGGGAATTTTACATAGTCTGTCCCAGTTAATTCCTGCACGTTTCTTTCTTTCTTTCTTTCTTTCTTTCTTTCTTTCTTTTTTGTACTTGGGATTGAACTCAGGGTTATTCTACCACTGAACTACATTGCAAGTCCATTTTAATTTTTAATTTTGAGACAAGGTCTAAGTTGCTGAGGCTGCTTTCACGATTGTAACCCTCCTGCCTCAGCTTTCTGAGTCACTGGGATTACAGGCCTGCACCATCACACCCAGAACACGCTTCTTATTTAAAAATTAACAGAGGACAAGTAGGTTGCTTGATGCCATGGACCTAAAGAAGTGTAAAGTCAGTGTATGGAGCCCAGGAACTGTGTACTTTAATGGCACCCAGCAGGCCAAGTGGGTCTCCCCTTAGCAAGCATATACCTATACTCCAAGGGAGAGCATTAAAGGAGTCCTAGTATCTACAACATTCTTGGGCAGCTCACAATGATTTGTCATCTGCCTGTATTTGTTTCAGAGTACCAAAGTAATCTATTCTATTCAAAAGCAGTTGAGAATTTCACTCCTGCTCCAAAGCCAGATCCAGCACAAGGTTGACCTCAACTCAATTTATATTAAATTAGTAAAATTTCACCAGTCCTTTTTCTTGCTGTTGTTGTTAGTGAAGTTTTTTTTTTTCATTTGCTGGGGTTTTGTTGTTGTTGTTTTGTTTTGTTTTTAATTTTCAAACCTTTCCCATAAGGCTAGTGATGCCTTATTTCCCCAGGGATGTTCCATTTCCCCAAACCGTTCATATGTGATAGTGGAGAGAATCTATAACGGGTCTCATAAGAGTAGATTCTCACTTGGGCTTTCTTCAAACTGGTGTGAATACGGGCAAATCCCTTCAGCTCTGTGAGTGTTAGCAACATTGTTTGTACAGTGAAGAATTGGATTTAAGAGTCTTTAAGATACTTACCAGCAGATCCTTCTTCTATTCTGCTTCATGGCCATCTGCAAATCCTTATGTGTTGTGAGTAAATACTTCTTGAGATAATGCCTACTTCATAATTCTTTTACAAAAAGGAAGGAGCTTCCATGGGCTATCTTTGAATGGCAAGAGGGAGAACTAACTTATTCTTCATACTCCTAGACTTCTTCCATATGATCATTGAGCATTCATTTATTTAAGTTACACTTACTGAGACCTAATAGGTCCAATTCTGTGATGGAAGCTAGAGTTTTAAAGATGAACCACTTAAGGACCCTACTATTAGGTACACAGACAAGGCAATGCAGGGAGCATCCCAAAGGGAACCTCCCTCCTCAGGGCACATGGCAGCATGAAGGGAATTCCCCCACAGTACTGATAGTTAAGCTCAGTCTTGAAAGCTGACTGGTGAGATGCTTCAGAGTCCAGATCATAGTTAGACTGAAGATAAATGCTGGCTTAACTAATCACTGGGCTTACGACCATGAACAAGGGACTTACCCTTTCTCTGCTTCCCCCCCCCCATCAGTAAAATGGGAATAACATTATTAAAATCATAGCATTGTTATAAAAAGTAAATGGTATTTATTTATTTGAAACATAAAGTTCATACCATATCCCAGGAACTGCGCTAGATTCCAAAATTACTGTGGAGAGAAATACACACACAAATACAGGCACATACATAAGTAACATATCTACTTAAGAAAAATATATGTTGCATATAAGTAAATAATGTATATAACTTATATATATAAATTTATATAAAAATGCATATTTTTATTTGTATATAATTGTATTTAAATTGTGTAAAATTGTTATGCCTTTTATGTTATATATATGGTATATCTCAAATCATCCCAGTCATTTTCTAAGCACTTTCTATGTATTAATTCACTTAATACTCACTGTAATTCAAAGAGGTAGGAATTATTATTATTTCCATTTCAGAGCTGAAGAGGCAGGCAGAGGAAGAATTAGTGATTAGCCCAATCTGACCTAGGCAGCCTGTCTCCAAAACCTGCATCCTCAGCCCCTGCATCCTCCTCGTTTGACAACACCTTGCCACCTCTATATTTAGGATTGCTTTAATTTCTGTCAGTCATACTTTGTAGTATCTATGTAAAGTTCTTACAGAACCTTTAAAATTTATCTTTTTGTTTTTTAATTAGGGCACTCCACCACTGAATCACATCCACAGCCCTATTTTGTATTTTATTAGAGACAGGGCCTCACTGAGTTGCTTAGTGACTCACTTTTGCTGAGACTGGCTTTGAACTCTCAATCCTCCTGCCACTGGGATTATAGGCATGCACCACCGTGCCCAGCTTATCCTTATCTATTTTTTAAAAATTGTTGACAATTTTTAGAAATTCCATAGACCTTCATTTGTGGACTTTGAATCTGCCAACATTGTTAAATTCACTCACTGTTTCTGATAGTTGGTGGATTCTTTAGGTTTTTTCTATGAAACAAGTCACTTTGTTTCCTGAATGAAAAAGGCTTTAATTCTTCCTTCCAATATTTAAGCTTTTTATTGACTTTTGTTCGCCATATTTTACCGTAGGAACTTCACAAAAGTTGAGAAGAAGTTGAAAGAGCAAACGATGTTCCCAGTTTCATGGGGAAAACTTCAAACATTTCACTAAATATGTTTCTTAGGGACACCTGTGAGTTTAAATAATATCCCTTTTTTTCATAATTGAAAATCTTCTGTTCCTGGTTTGCTGTTTCTTTTTATTTAGCATTGCTGGCTTTTTCCACACCAATGGAGATCCTTATGTAATTTTTTGTTTTTTAATCTGTTAATGCAATAATTGATTGATTTCCAAGTGTTAAAAAAAACTTATTAGCCCAACTTGATTATATATATATCTATTAACATATAATTAGAACCTGTTTTTAAATATTTTATCTACAATGTTTGTTCATAAGAGCATTTTACAATGTTACTTTCTTATAATATGTTTTATTATATATTGGTTTCAAGATTATGCTGGCTACTAAAACTGAGTTGAAACTTTTTTTCTATTCCTCTCTTCTTTAAAAAGACTTATATTGAAATGGCATTAATTCTTTAAGAGTTCAAATGTAAAACTATCTAGACCATTTTCTTTATATATATATACATATATATATGTATATATATATATAGTTGTCAATGGACCTTTATTTTATTTATTTATATGCAGTGCTGAGAATCAAACCCAAGGCCTCACACATGCTAGGCAAGCACTCTACCACTGAGCCACAACCCCAGCCCAAGGCAGAGTCTTCTTTTGGGAAAAACTTTGTAAATACGAATTCAATTTATTTAAAAAGTATAAGAAATCTTTGATATTTGATTTTTTATTGTTAGGTTTGTCTTAAGTAGTATATTTCAAGGAATGTAAACAGTTTGCTTCATTTTTCAATTTTGGGAGCATAAAGTTGTTTATGATATCTTATACTCGCTCTACTGAATATCTGTGTGGTCAAGTTTTATCACTCTTTTGTCATTGTTTTTAGTGATATGTATCTTTTGTCTATTCCCTTTTTTAATTCTTGACCAATTATGCTGAAGATGAATCAATTAATTTCACCAAACAAAACATTTTGGCTTATTTGATGCTCTGTATTATATATTTTATTTTCTATTTCAGCATTTTTTGTTCATTATCTGTGTGAGTTACTTCCTTCTAGTTTCCTAAGCATTGATATCCTATTATTTTACTCTCTTCTTGAGACAGATACATGGTGTCAGCCCTTTTATTTTCTTCTAAATTCTTTTTTCTCTGCACTTTTCAAGTTCTAAAAGTTCGCGTTTTCATTATTGATCATTCAAAATATTTTCTGATTTTGATCATGACTTCTTTGACTTACACTTCATTCAAAAGCAGTAGCAAATTTCCAAATTTGGTAAATATGTTTGATTTTAGTTTTAATCATTTCTGACTATTTATTTACACCTTAATTCTACTATGGTCAGAAAACAGACTTTTAGTTGTTTCAAACATTTGGAATTTGTTGTGATTTCCTTCTCAGAATAGCATATGGATTTATTGGGTAAATGATCCTGTACACTTGAAAGTTATGAATACTATATAGTTATGTAAGTCATTTAGGCAATTTCATAAGTGTATTTTTCATTAGTCTGTGTAGCCCCTGTTTGTGTACCTAATATGTGCCTATTAAAAACCCCATTGTAATCCTGGATCATTTTATTCTTTTATATCTGTTAGTTTCATATTTTTTGAAGCTATGTTATTAGGTATATACAGATTTTAAAATGAGATATTTTGCTGGATGATTTACCCCATCCTCTTACGTAGTTACAAAAAAAAAAAATTGTTCTTTATCTTTATCTATGCTCTTTGCCTTAAAACCTGATATTGCACTACATTTTTATGATGAATATGTGCAGGGCACATCTTCTTCTACACTTTTTTTTATCAGAGATTGAAACCAGGGGTGCTTATCCACCGCACATTCCCAACCCTTTTTTATATTTTATTTCAGCTGTTCTTCCACACTTTTAACCCCAGATGTTCTAAGTCCTCATATTTAAGATGTAACTTTTATAAATAGCCTCTGGTTGAATACCAAGCTTGATATACATTGACTTTTATTAGAATATTTATTATGATTATACTTAATCTAACATTGTGCTTACTGGTAAATTGGAATTAAAATCTATTCTCCTATTTGTTTTGTCTTTGGCCTTTGTAGTTTTTTTCTTTCTTTTCCTCTTTTTATTGTCATTCTTGACTTACGACATATCTTTTATTAGATCCATTTCCTCTTTATTAGTGTGCTAATCATGCATTATCTTATTTTTCTCTTTATGGTTATCTCATAGATCACAATGTCATATTTCCCTAGTTAACAGAGTCTTCTAGAAATTAACACTTCTATCATTTAATAAGCAGTTCAAGGACTTTAGAACATCTAATTTAACCTCATCCTACTATTTGTGCTTCTGCTGTAAGAACTGTAGTCCTACATATATATTAAATAAAATAAGCAATTATTGTGCTTTGCATAGTTTATGTTCACATAAATTAATAACACATATTTACCCTTTTACATTATTATTATTTTATTTTATTTTATTTTTTGCATTTCCATAGTGCTATCTGGAATAATTTTTCTTTTGTCTGAATAACTTGACTTGCTATTTTCCTTTGGTAGGTTTACTGGCAATAAATTATCTCATAACTTTGTTTAAAAATGTCTTAATTATATCTATATTTTAGAAAGATAGCTGCATTGTGATGATAATTCTATATTGGCAATTGTTCATTTTTAGTCCTATAAAATTTTTGGCCCTTTATCTTCTAGATTCTATCAGTCAAATCTCATCAAATTAACAGTATACTCAACATGATTCTAATAAAAATTCCTGCATGATTCTTTGGTAGAAATTAGTAGGCGGACTCTAAAACTTTTGTGGACTAGCTACAACTACTTCAGATATAAAGAACTAAGTTGGGAGATTTGAATGCAAAACTTCACTATTCAAAACAGTTAATGTTGGCTAAAAGAGTGATCCATAGATCAAGGGAACAAAATAGAGAATACAGATGTAAATCAACACATCTATGGGCAATTGATTTCTGGCAAAAATACCTAGGCAATTCAGTGTGGAACAGAGTGTCATCTCAACAAATGGTGTTGGATTAACTAGATAGGAAAATCAGTAAATGGCAGCTCTCACCCCTCTATCTACAAATACACCAAAAATGCAGAATATGAATCATTATGAAACAAAACATGATAAAACCTCTAAAATAGTGCATAGAAGAAAATGCTTTTCAGTCTTAGGTTTGGCAAAGTTTTCTTAGCACAAGTGCTATGAGCCATAAGAGAAAGAAATAGTAAAGTAAACCTCAATATTTAAAAGTTTTTCTCCTCAAAATATCTCATTAAGAAAGTCAACTGTTTCACTGTTGTTGAAAACACAAAATCGTGCAATCACTTTAGAAAACAATGTGACAGTTGCTTTAAAAAAATTATACATAGAATTGAACCTACCATAAAATTGAACTAGTCTATTTATTGCTAGGTATTTACCCAAGATAATTTTTAAAAAGTGTCCACAAAAGCTTTTATAGAAAATATTCATAGAGGTTTTATTTGTAATAGACAAAAGCTAAAAAATAGACCAGATTTCCATCAACAAGTGAATATATAAACAAATATGCCTGGCATAATCAGGCAATAAAACTCTCCTCAGCAATAAAAAACAATAAACTATTGATACATGCAATAATAAGAATGAATCTCAAAACCACTATGCTGAATAAAGTATAGAAGCATAAAGGTAAAAAAGAGTACATGCTATTTTCCTCCATCTCTGAACAAATTATAGAAAGTCCAAACTGAACTGCAGAAATAGAGGACAGTTCAATTTTTACCAAGGACTGATGTAGAGGGAGAGTTGGATTACAAAGCATTATAAGGTCCTTTCAGGAGTGACAAAGATGTTTGTAATCTTTATTGTGGTTCAGTGGAAAACATATGCATCTTCAAAGTGATCTAATGGTGTCCTTTAAGGATGTACAATGTACTGCAATTAAATCATTCAACTATAGTTTTAAAAAGGCACTCACAAGTCTTATTGTTCCTTCAAAGGTAGTGTCTCTTTTTCTTCTATCTACTTTGAATATTTCTCTTCATCTTTAGATTTTTAAGTAGACTGCTATGAAGTGGGCAGGAAACATTTACCAAACTTTCTTGCCTTGATATTTCTTGAAGTTTATAGATTTTTTTTCAATATCTGTAACTGGATATCTTTTTTAAAATTCTTAGTAGTTCCTCAAATATTCCTTCTCCACTCTCTTGTCCTCCTCTCATATTGGGTCTATAATTGTGAGACCTTTTCTCACTATTCCATATTCCTGTGTGCTCTTTTCTACATTGCTCTCTTCTTCCTTTCTGCATTGCTGATGACTTTTACTAACTTATCTTCCAGTTCATTTATTTTTTCTTCTTCTATTTCTAATCTACTACAAAATTATTATCGATAATTACATTTTTTCTTCTACAGACTTTCTATTTGATTCTTCTTACAAATTTATTTCTGTGATGAAATTTTCCATCTTGGAAGTCTGGAGGGATTTTATATTCTATGAGACATTTATATCAAAATGCAATTTCCTGGGTGGCTTAAACAACAGATATTTATTCCTCTCAGGGCTGCAAGGTGGGAAGTCCAAGATCAAGGTGCTGGCAGATGTAGTCCCAGTGAGGACCCTCTCTTCCTGAGATAGATGGCCAAATTCTCCTGTATCTTCATATGTTCAAAAGACAAAGCTCAGATGCCTTTTCTTCTTAAAGGGTACTACATCATGGGGAACCACACCCTTGACCTCATCTAAACCTAATATTTCTTAAAGACCCTCTTCATAAAACCACCTCACTGAGGATAGGGCTTCAATATAGGCAAATATTCAGTCCTTAGCAATAATTTTCATATGTATTTTCACTAGAGTTGGAGGACTGTTTCAATATTATGGACTAACTTCATTCCAAGTCAAAGTGGCTCAGAATATGTATGGTTATACATATTTGCTTGCTTTGGGACTGCTGATTCTACTATGCAATTCTCTACAAAGATTTTTTTCCCTAACGTTTGTTTTTGTAACGAAAATGACAAACCATTTTTGAAAGGTGGTCTTCACTGTTTTATATATCCTCAAATCCCTGGAGTCACATTCAAGGTGGACAAATCCATTCCTCTTTTTATGGAAATTGTTGATGAAATAGAGTGTGGATAAAAAAGTAGTCTAAAAATGAACCACCCACTAGCACTGTGGCCCTAAAAAAGTCAGATAAATCCTGTATGCCTCTATGTTTATGTTTTTCAAAGGTGAACGGTAGATTTGATTACATTACTAAATGCAAGTATACCTTTGAATCACAGAAATAGATATATTTTTGGATGCCAGGTTTTGAACCTCTTGTGACCAGCCAACTCTGGGAAAATCTATTTCTCTTACATCTGCAAGCATTTCTTCTGTGCTCCACGTTTATAAGAGTATTTTTAGGGTATGTGAAACAAAGAATATAAAAACACTTCATAAAATCTGAAGTATATAAAATAACTCAATTTAATGAATAAAATCTACTTGATAAATGTTTTAATAAGCACCATTCTCTGATGTAACAAGTGATGTAACCTCAGGAAAATTTGGAGATGCAAAGCCAAAACCTAGAATCTCAACCATTCCATCATATAATCTCTTAATAAAGCAAACCAGTGAATACAATGTAGTGTTTTTTTTTTTTTTTTTTTTTTTTTTTTTTTCCAATTGAATGCTACAGACATCTGTGGTAATTGGCCTGATATTTACCTATAATGAGTAGAAAATAAACTGAGCAAAGAAATAAATATATTTTTACATTAAGTTTACTTGTTTCAATAGGTCCTTACTCTTTCCCCACTTCCTTTACTATTGACCTTTCCCCTATTCTTGTTTATATCCCAGCCTTGTCTCATCCAATCTGAAGATGTGACACTAGTATGTTCTTGCTTCCAACTTAAACTCCTGTTTCTGGATATAAGTTACTTTATTTTGAATAGCATCTGGTCCTTTTCTTAAAATAGATATTAAATAAAAAGACAGAAGAAGTAAGGAGAAAGAAAAGGGCAGAAAGAAAAAGTGACAAAACCTCACTACTATCAAATTTGCTTCAGAGAAAATCAGGCCAATCCAATCATTCATCTGTAGTTGGGGACAGATTGGAGAAAAAAAATGAAGGTGGAATGCAGAGGAAATGCTTGCAGATATAAGAGAAATAGATTTGCCCAGAGGTGACTGGTCACAAAGTTAAAAACCTGGTATTCAAAAATAAATCTATTTCTGTATTTCAAAGGTATATCTACATCTAGTCATTTAAAAAGCATGGATCTGAATACGTAGCAAGTGGATTGTGTTCACACCTGCTTCTCACAGACTTCAGAAATCCTGTCTGACTTTCCTCCAAACCACATTTCCCCATTTATTTTGATCCCGAGGCGTGTGCATTCATGATGTTTATGAACTTGGGTAAAGCTTGTGCACTTTACTTCTTCTGAGTTATCTCTTTTCTAAATTGAATTAAATTGAATTGAGTCATGGTTTCTGTCTTGGCCCTGTGCTCTCCAACTTACAGACATTCCAATATTACAACACGTTTTTGTTAGTAAGCATTAATAAGTATCTCACTTGTTCAATTACTCTAAGTCAAATATATGGACAGTGATTATACTTAGAAACTAGCTTTTGAGAAGTCAGAGCCTAAAAAGCATTCACAAGTCTGATTGGGTCCCCCTGGTTTTTGTTTGGTCCATTCTGGCATCATTCCATTCTATAGCTTTAGTGGAGTGATGTGTATGTCATTATTACTATCCTTGCTATGTAGTTCTGATGAGCACATTGTATGCGCCACAGACAGCATAATAGATTTCTCTGTTCTAAAATATATTTGATAGTGTTCAATCCAGTGAACTTTGTAGATGTAATACCCCAAGGCACAATCTCTTAAAAAGTCTCAAAATATGGACACATTCCTATTGTAGTTACATCACTTAGCATTGTGTACACAAAAAGGAATTCTCTTACAATGACTGAGTACTTGGCATTCCTGAGACACCTAAGAGGTATCTACTGTGACAAGAGGTTTATAGTCTAAGAAAGCCCTAAGCAGACTTCATACTTTCCTTACTGTACAGCAACTGCCTCTGCTATTGGAAATAAAGGGGAAATTACCTGTGTGCGATTGTGGAGTCAGAAGCAGAGACAGAGTGCTCCTGGTTTTTGTGAGATTCTCAGAAGATCTTCAGTCTTCCTGGATATAATGCACGGGGGGATGAAAGGGGGGCCCATGGAGGTGGCATTCAGGAAAATCCGTTTTGATAAACATATAAAAATGTTCTGTGTGTGCATTCAAAAGGAAATGGAAGCCATATGTTTCTGATTCATTTACATGTAATCCATCAAAATATTATTTTGTAAGAGATATTTAATGTCCAAGAAACCTGCCAAGCCTTCTTATAAACATTTTTTTCCAAAGGACCAGCTGCATTGAGGTAGCTGTGTAAAAAGTTATCCTTGAAAAATGGAGCTTGTTTCAAAGTCTCAAACACATCTTAAACTTCCCAAGAGGAACCTGCCATGATAGAAATTGCTTTGGAATTTAACAGACTGGGATTTAAAACCTCATTTACCTCTTATTAACCTTCATAAAAAAATGTCTTTCTATATATGCATTTATTTGTTTAGTGTCTAATTTGTGCCAGGCAGAAGATACAATATTGAATTAGAAATACAATAGTGGTCAAGTAGAATAAACAGCATCCCTCTTCTCATTAATCTAGTTACTCAACTTATCTGAGTCCACATTTTCTTATTCTGAGAAATGGAGCTAGTAATGCCCCTCCCCAAAGATTTTCATCATTCAGCAAGTAACACAATTCCTGGCATGCAAAATTCACTCAGCAAAAAGAGTTCTTTTCCATTTTCAACCTTTTCCCATTTGAAGTCACTTTCCCGCTACGGTCTGTCTGTACACAGATGGTCACACAAGGTCCCTGTTCCTCTAATACCCACAATGACCACAATTGTTAGAATGGCTCACATTTGTTTCTCTCATTATCCACAAGGTCAGAGTTCTTTTCTCTGAAATCCAAAGTATTATGTTTTAGCTAGGATGATAATAAAAAATCATGAGCTTTGGAGTCAGGAAAAACTCAACTTGGACTTTCCATTCATGACCTTTTAAGTCAAGTTTTTGATCTTTGGTCTATACATCTGTACAATGGGATTAAAATTATCTAATCTGCAGTGTTGCTATGACAAATTAGGATAATATATGGAAGGTATCTAGCCCAACAAGAATGGCAGATCAGATAACTTCCACAAAGAGTAAATAAAAATGTTTCAAGTTTGGTGGTCAAAATCACAATATTTTGATCTTGGTAGATCATAACCTGTTCAACATAAAAATTTGGAAATTTATTCCTTAGAAGGCAAACCAATAAAATTTTCAACTCCACCCACCAAACCATCCGAATAGCCATTAAATCTCCTGAAGAGGCCCAAAGTTAAATCTCAATAACAAGAATACAAATTCATATGTGTGATTTGTTACTCCCCATTAATATATCCACTTTAGACTTGATTAATCAATCACAGACAACTTGTTCACTAAACATATGCAGCCTCAAAATCTTTTTCTCAGCATTTCATGCAGCCACTACAAATCATTTGGAGCTGATGAGCAAGGAACCTCTATTTGCATCCCTCCTGTAATAGATGAAATAGTTTGCATGATCCACTTGCCTAAAATTCTGTGTCTATTCAGCAGACATTCATTTAACATTTACTCTGTGCCTGCCTATTATGGACATAAGCAAGCTATAACCCTGTCAATCAGGTGTACTACAAGGCAAAACAGATATTAATTCAGGCAGACAAGAAGAAGGTTGTAGAATTAAAGGAAAAGAGAATTTGTTGCTGTCTTATTTGTTCATTCCTCTATCCAGAGTGCCTAGAAGTGAGCTGGAAATTTGTACAGATTCTAAACTGCTTTAAACAAGCAAAAACAAATTTGCCTAAACACCTATTCTGTGCTTCCTATGAGCAATTTTTATGTTCGCTTTATTTATTTATTTATTTATTTTAGTTTGAGAACAACGCATGATAAATTAAGTAGTTGAGGGACATCAAAAGGACAGTGGCATTTATGCTGGATCTTGAAGGTAAGGCACTTTCCACCAAAAAGAAGAAAGAAGACATTCCAGGTAGAAGAAGTGACCTAACCAGACACAAAGAAGTATGAAAGTATGCAACTTGACAATGTTTTATGTTCCTGCAGGTTTGGAATATATGCCTAGCCAGGACACTTCCTAAGCTTGGACAGAGAGATTAAAAACAAGACCCATGGCCAAGTGGAATAGAGAACTGGGTCAAAAGAAGGTGGTGCAAGATGCCAAGGAGAGAAGCTGTTCCTCATTGTTTTTGGACTTTGTTCATGCTATTTTTCCCAGCAGTCACGGCTGCCTGCTTGATCATTAGCGCCCGAGCATCTTGTTTGTTTCCACCAGACGGAAGTAATATACAATTATGCAAATCATCTTAACTCCAAGTAAGGAATCACAGTCCAGTCAATAATGTTGATGCATTATGAAAGGGCAGCTCCTCCTGGAAGAAATAACACGAAGAGCCGATCATAAGCAAACATTTTGAAGCCTGCAGAGGACTGGTCCCTGCAGCGCAATCTATTATCATATTTCCACATAATTAGTTTGTTTTCCACTTGAAATCAGAAAACGATTCGACATTGCCTTCCCTGCCTCGGGATGGAAGAGCATCCAGTGGAATTCTCCTGTGAAGGTTCATATGGTGAATAATTAGTGAGAATTAATCTGTGCAAATTAAAGTTTAGAATATTGTACTACTCATGAATAGTGCATGGGACAGTTGAGTGGAGGAAGAAAAGAGAAGCACTTCCAGGGCAGACAATCCTAGAGGACTGATGTCAATCCATTTTTTAATCAGTGCTGTGCAAGCCAGAGGGTTGAATATGGCTATAGGCTGTGGAGAAATGCTGTCAGAGTTTTAGAGACAGGATAAGGAATCATTCTAGAGATGCCTATATCTGTGCCTGTGGTGTTAGTTTTTATTTGGAAGGGATTCCCTGCTATCAGCGGGGCTTTCTCCATTCAGCGCTGGCCTTATGTCTGCAACTTTACTATTCCCATTTTACTGATGAGGAAACTAGGAAAGAAGCACAGGGAATAACTGGAATCACCAGCTTCTAAGTGGAGACACTGAGACTAGAGGTAAGTCTTTCTGTTGACAAAGTCAGTAACTTAAGGGTATAAACTCCAGCATGAATGGGAACTCAACTGATGAAGCTTCAATTTTTTAATCCCTCTAGGTATCTGTTTCCCCAATTAAAAAGCAGATCTGACAAAGTTGCATATATCATGAAGTTCTCTGAGGGTTACATAAAACAACACAAATAAATTCCACACACAGTATCTGCATGTAGTAAAGATAGACTAGATCTTATTTATATCAAAATATTCATAGAATTGCCTTCTCACAGATCACTCTGACACTTGAAAACATAAGTACTCACCAGGCCTTGAAAATCACCCACTTCTGTGATTACAGGGAAGTTATAACTCCTTTCTCCTACAGATCCATGGTGGCAGTTTTCCCCAGCATCTGTACCTGAAAATAAATTCAAATGGAAAATTTGCAAATGATCAGATTTAATGTCTCCAATTATTAAGTAGTGGGAAAAATGGGACAGCAGGAACACACAGCAGGGGAACTTTTTTTTTTAGATGTAAAAGCAAAGATATTTTTTGTAGATTACAGAAAGGTTTTATTTTTCATGGCTGCAGCACACTTGAGCAATAGTTAATTATGATTACTAGAACAATATGGTCACCAGAGCTGGGAATACAGTAAGAGTAAAAGCACATTTTCAAAGAAACCAACAGTTTATTTTCTTCACTTTCCTCCAGTTATAAATGTAAACCTTGATATAGGAGAGAAAAGTATGTAAAGTACAAAGACAGACTCACTGTAACCTTAAGAATCTTTCCTGTTAACATTTTTGACATTTTGTGTGTTATTTTTTTTCCAAGTTTTTTTTTTTGGAAGGGGACATAATTTTCCATAATTGTTCTTTTTCCATATCTATAATTTAAATTTTCATTTTCACGGCTGGTGGTTTTTTCAAGGTTTCTAAAAATGCACGCTATTCTTTTAAAGTAAAGCATAGTCAATATTCTGAATATTAATTGCACTTAAAACAAGGAATTGTTTTCAAATTCAAAGATCACCTTTTGTTTCTTTCTCAGAGAGAGTGGTTGGTTTCCAATCCAAATGCACATTTGCCTCTCAGGCATCTGTTGGATTTGGAAGAGGTTTCCAGATTGAGTTGAGAAATGGTCATTACAGTTAAGCTGCAACTTCAATCTTGAAAATGAATGAATGGATCCAGTCCAGTCCTTTGGCTGGGACCCAGTCTTTAAAATCCAGCAGAACAATAAGGATATGGCTTCGCAGCCAGCTGGTATCAGACTTGGGCAGGGAGAGTGTCAAAATATTAGTGACTTTTTTACATTTGTCAAAGCTGAGGCCAATACAAGAAATGCAGACAGCTTGCAAATGTGGGTTTGTGCACCAAAGGGTTTTGTGTGTGTGTGTGTGTGTTTTTCAATCTTACCCACCGGATGTCAACATTTCCTTGCTTTCTGAATATATCTACAGCAAAAACAGAATAAAATATCTTTTATTTTGAATATCGAAGCAGCTATAGATTTATCACTAACACATCAACCACTAATTTATTGTACCAGGGCAATGTACTCAACTGGAATAAAGGGGCCATCAGCATTTCCATGGCAATCCCTCCTTTTCTTTCCTCGGTTTGTAACTCATCTGCTTACTCAGTTGTTCCTGAACCTGGCAGGCAAGGTCTCAGTGGGAGAATAAATATATTTATACAAAATGTTTAAGAAAGGCTGCCCACATTGAGTTAGAAAAATAAGCATATGCTAGTGCTGTCTGGCACTCTTTGCAATTCCTGTATCTCTCCAAAAGAGAAAAAAAAAGTCTGCAACAGAACATTTTTATTTTATTTTTAAAAGAAGCATTGCTGGCAGCCAATGTGCAATATGGGCTAGATGATTTTTTTTTCTCCTCTTTATCTTTCCCTTTGCCCTTTTCCAAGAAAACTATATAGGAAAACAAGCTTATTGCTTCCAGAATAAAATAAAACAATTTATTAACATGCATAGGTAACTGAGATGTCTCTTTCTCTACTGTTCTTCCACATCCTTGGGATGAAAGTGGTCTTCAGGCGCACATGACAACCCCGTGTTCTGTGCCTATGAGGAGAGGCAGAGTGGAGTGACATCCTAGACCTGTACGCTTGCCTCCAACACTGTGAACTGCATCAACTTAGACACATAAACCTTGCAGAGCCAGTTTCTTCATTGGCAAAATACTAAATACAAACCTTGGAATGTTACTGAATGTTGAATAGCCCTGTGTCTGGAACCACTAATAATAAGAAAAAAATAATAAATAATATTTCTACAATATTTATAGTTTATAAAGCATATCTTAGTCATTAGTTCAATCTAGCATTAACTAGTGAACTAGTATTTTTATAATTCTTCTGATTTTGTGGATGAGAAAACTAAAGGTTAAGTAACTTGCTGGAGATAGAGCATTTTGAGTGACTGACCAGACCCAAGAAATGCAAGGATAATGACAATGTTTGACAGTGTTGAACTTTTCCTGAGTCCTGTGCTCCTGGAAAGCAGCAAAGGTCAAGAAATCTCTTCAACCTAGGATATTCTGAGAAATAGCCCACTGCAAAGAATTGCCTGCCCACGTGAACTTGCATGTGACCCTTGCTTACTTATGACAAAGGCAAAATTCCCATTCTTTGTCTCAGAAATGATCAGCTGAACTGTCCCTTACATGGACAAGTCTGGACAAAGTGCCCACCAACTTGACTTGTTCCAACGCTGTGTCTTCACCCAGGTCTTTAATCTTTGGCCCCCCACTTACAACACCACTTTCTTAACAGTCCTTCCTGAGTAGTGGCTCTTGCTAAGAAGAGGAAACATCAATAGTCCCATCACACCTCCCTACCCCCATTCATCCCTTCAGCCCACTTGGGTTCTTTGTAGCCTTCTCTATTCCTCCTTGTCGGAGAAAAGCCCCTTCCTGCCTGTCAGGTGAGATGCTTGCAGATCTGAAGGTCAAAGCCTTCTCTCTTGCTGCAGTAAGGACCCTTTCCTTATGATAAGATTCCTTGAATAAAATTTTTCCTTGCTTAAGTCCAGATTTGTTTTTTTCATTTGATGTGTTTGTAATAATATTAACGATTGCTAACATATGTGTAGTTCTTAGAATTAATAAGCATTTTCACAAGGATCATAACCTCTATTTGTATAGTGCTAAATGACGATGTTTTTAAAAAATGCTTCTCCATTAATTATCTTTTCAAAATGATTCCTCATCATCCATAGGACCATTATTATCCTCTTTGAAAAATAATTTCACTGAGGAGGAGAAATAAAGTGGCTTCTCCAAAGCCAAAGAGCCTGGTAAATGAGAATAAAATGGGCAATTCTAAACAAAAACACCAACCTGTCTCACTTGCTTCATGAACACAAGTCAGACTGGGTTTTGCACTAATTTGAAAAAAAGTCTATCTTTTGTGGAGAGACAAGTTGAAACTGTAGGACTCTTTACCTATACAGGTCCATTTCAAAACCAATTTTTTGGGGATTATATCAAGATATAGCCTGGTGGTGTATCATAATTACAAATAATTTTTGAAAATGTAAAAAAGATTTCTTTTTACATATAAGAAGGATTTGTACACATTCATGTGTAAATCGATCAACAATTGATATTGTACATCATAGGATTTTTTAAAAAAATTATTTGAAGTATGTTGGAATTGTTTAATGGAAAATGAAAAACAAATTTTCATTCCCAATTTTATCTGCTTTTTGTAGAGAGACCCTCCCCAAACAATTGCACAACCAAGTCCCACAAAACCTGGATCTAGATCTACAACTGTGCCAATACTTTGTGTTTTTACTCACATGATTTATTGTCTCACAAAAATCACTCTTTTTGGGCAGTACAATACC
This sequence comes from Sciurus vulgaris, assembly GCF_902686455.1. NCBI lineage: Eukaryota > Metazoa > Chordata > Mammalia > Rodentia > Sciuridae > Sciurus > Sciurus vulgaris. The sequence continues at coordinate 49,081,629 of NC_136461.1, forward strand.
ATAATTTCCATTAAGATCATTTTTATTATGTCATTGTTTTCCAAAGTGTGTCTTGCATAATAATAATTTTGTTAGATACTAATAAGTTAGAGAGAGAGAGAAACAGCAAGAGAGAGAGAGAGGGAGAGAATATGAATATGAACTGGTAGTTAAATGAAAAAGAACCAAATAGTTTAAAAAAATGATTTTTTTAAATTCTCAGGATTCCTGAGACACCTTCATCTGTTAAACAATATAATGAGTGAAATATCTTTTTGTATTCATTTTTCCAAGAATGCATTTAAGAAATTCTGGGGAATATTACTCAACCACAGAGAAGAATGACTTTATAACATTTGCCAGTAAATAGATGGATATGAAGACTATCATGCTAAGTGAAATAAGTCAATCCCCAAAAAAACAAAGGTTGAATGTTTTCTCTGATTTTTGGAAGCTAACCCCCAATAAGGGAGTAGATAGAGGTTCAGTGAAATAGACAAAGGGGAATGAAGGGAAGGGAGAGGAGGTGGCAAAAGGAAAGTAGAATGAATCTACATAAACTTCCTATAGACGTATATAAATATACCACAGTGGATCTCACAAACCTGCACAACAGGATGAAATTTATTTAAAAAATAACTATGAGTGGTGAATGGCATAAAGATTAATAGAGAAGGCAGCGGGGAGTGGTGGGAGGGAAGGAGAAGAAAAGGTACTGAAGACTGAATGAGAACAAGATATATCCCAAACCTTTATAATTATTTCAAAATGGATTCTCCTATCATGTACTGATAAAAAGTACTGATAAAAAAATAAATAAATACATTTAAAAACTTCTTAGAAAGGAAGTATACAATACAGGACAATAAAATAAACAAATAAAAACTTTCTATACCTTAGGATAAATCAATTAAGCAGGTGGATTTAGATTTTTAGCAATGCAAAAGAATACCAGGGCAAGTTCAGTTTGGATAAGCAATCATGAGGAGCCTTGGACCCAGGTAATGCTTAGGTGAGCAGCCCAGATGGAGCTCCCAGTGCATGGAAGTATTTAATCTTTAACAGGAAATAAACCCAAGGTGACACAGGGACCTTAGAGACAGAAGTCCTCTGAGAATAAATTTCAGCAGACACAGCTTCACCCACTGGATGGGCAAAACTAATATGTGTGAAACACTTTTTAGCTAAAATACTGCTGTTTTTAAAATTCTTATTGGCTTTCTTGTAAAGCAGTTGTGGTTTGAGGAGAAGAGTGCTGGGTATAAAGTCTAATAGATAGAATTTTGCTAGACTCCTTTGCTCTTCCATCTCCGGGCTTATGAAACCAAACAAAGCTCTTCACTTCTCTGAGCTTCAGCTTTCCCACTTTCAGTGAGGTAACCATGATATCTACTCAGAAGGTCGTGACTCAGTAAGGGGTCACCAGTAGAAGAGGAAGCTCAGAAAGCAACACCTGGCAGGGTGCTGAAAATACACTTGTTGGAACTGAATCACATTCTCAGAGGTAGAGATTTTATGACTTCCAATTTATTAAAGAGGAAACAGCAGAGCTGGGGAAGGTGAATTCCTTTCTTAGTCTTACTCAGCTAGAAAGCAGAAGAGCAGAGGTTCAAACGTTGAACTACTGATTTTGAACCTTGTCTTCTTGCCACATGTGTTTCTTTCCATAAGTTTGCACTGGGTCAATCCTACAAAGCAGTCCTGAGTTAACTAGAGGGTGCCTGAAGCCATATTTGGGGTCTCCTCAGAGAAAGGATTAAACTTGGTCATTCAGCCCATGAGGAACCTACAAGGCAAATTCAAGCTCCTTTGTACCCATGAAAGACCCGGGTCCGGCTTCCCTTCACTTTTCCACATTCCCAACTTGCCACTTCTTCTCTTTGTTTTGAATTTCCAATTTTATTAAACTTAAATTTCCCAGAATGTATCTGCTTTTTACATTTCCCCAGGTTTGTCATACTGCATAAGCCTTCCTTTCTCACCCCCTCACACCTTTTTCTTCAAGATAATTATTTCTATTCCTTTATGACTCAGTTTAGCTGATGCTTCCTACAAACCTTCTCTGACCTTCTTTGACCAGGTTCAAGAAACCCTCTCTCTGTATATATAGCAACTTGTTCAAATATCTACTGTAGCACTGAAAACACTAAAGCATGGTTTATTTCTCATCATCTATCTGTTTTTTATGGAAATTTTGTTGCAAGGAAAAGAAAAACTTCTCAAATTCTCTTAAGCCTTCACCAAGATAAGAAACAAAGTGAACAGAGCTTAGGAAGGTCAACCGTGAAGTCTTTCTAGAGCCCAGACCAACAGGAATTCATGGACATCTTTGTTATAACATTTTCACAACTCAGGGGTCAACTTCCCTAGTCTTTGTTCCTTCAACTTAATCTTTTGAGAAACAGGAGCTGAGTGTATGAGGTCAGGTGTTTACCAGTAGACTGACAGCTGTGTCCAGAAGAGGTAATAAAAGAAAAACAACATGAACACTGGACCCATCCCTTCATCAGCAATGGGAGGCTCTTCCAAGAAGTAGTATACAGGCTGGACAGAGATCCTGATCACATAAATTGGAGACAGAAAGCTCCAGAGCAGGAATACTGTCCAAACCATGTCTGTAACTCCACTGCTGGCAAGTGAGAGGACATCGCAGGCAGCCTATAAATATAAATAATGAGTGATGACTTTTACCATTTAGAAAGCCAGCAGCACTCCTTAAGTCCAGCCCCCCTCTCGCCCAATAGATGAGACCTTGAGTTACGAGAGATTAATTTCATTTGACTATCAGGCAGGAGTGCTCACTCAGCAATTTTTAAATGCAAATCCAATTGTGGATTGCTCACAAAGTAATTTTGCCTTATTTTCTTCTCTTTTTTGAACGAATTGACTAGGATGCAGTTCCCAAGGATAATGACCACAACCAGTTATATTAAAATGTCAGATATAAAGTAGAAGTAATTATCCACCCTTCAAGAAAATCTTGATGTATGGAGCCAAAAACCCATTATATAGTCCATTCATCAACATTTATTCAATACTCACTATGTACACAATATTGTACTAAATGCATAGGAAGCTTTCAAAGGAAGGTAAAGACCAGCTCCTGTTCTTAAGAAGTATAAAAAGTTGGCTAGAATAAATTGTTTGTGACCAGGGAACAGTGTATAGTTAACAAACTCACACTGTGTTCACACAGTATACTTTGCTAATGTTTGAAAGAACAGAAAGATCCAGCCTAAGAAGCAAGAAGAAAAGCAATACGTATTCATTCAAAAATGCCTATTAAGCAATAATTATGCACTGCACATTGAGACAATTGAGGTAAACATGTGAGACTCATATCCTATTGAAGATAAACAAGTGAACATGACAATTTCATATAGTAGTAAGAGATATGTGGAAAATAGAAAAAGATGATGCAATGAAAGTGTTATATTACTTTTAAGTAGTTTCTTTAGATAATGTAATCGGAGAAGGAGTCTCTGAGCAGAATGAATGATAAGGAAGAACTGGCCACGAAGATGTTTTCAGGCTTAAGGAACACCAATAGCCAGAAGATGTCAAATTTGCAGGACACAATAGGAAGTTTGCCTTGTTTTTTAAATGTAGTGAAACATCTTTGGAGGGCTTAAAGTAATAAGGTAACTTGATATAAATTTAGGAAAATCACTGTTTTGGAAAGAATAGATTATGGATTATAGGAACTTAAAAGATCAATCAGGAAGAAAATATGGATTCATTTTAGTAGTCCAAGTAGATGACCTAGTGTGATGATGGAGAGGATAGAGAGAGGAAGACAGAATCCAGATGTATTTTAGACTTATAGATGGATAGGACATAAAGGAATAGAGGAAAAATAAATAATGGAAAAACTTTGGAATTTGAATTTACCTATAGAGGTACCATTAATTGTGATGCAAATCACTTTGTTGTGGCTATGCAAAATTTGTGTTGGTACAGGATGAATTTGAAATGCCAAGTGAAAATACCAAGTAGACAGTGAAAAAATAATCTGTCTGCAGCTTGAGATATATGGTAATAATACCTATCTTCAAATGCTTGCAACAAGAGGATACAGGCCTATCTGTAGGTGTTTGACAGTGAACATCAGAACTTGATTTCTTTATAAAGCATTTTGGAAATATAGATGTCCTGGTTTCATTCCAAGCACTTTTGACTTATTAGATTTGGGATTTCTATCCGTAGTTCAATAAATGGTGTGTGTGTGTGTGTGTGTGTGTGTGTGTGTGTGTGTATGTGTTTATCTCCCTAGGTGATTTTGAGATTGAGAATCACTGTTTTACAGGGAAGATTCAGGACAAATGAATGAAGTTCATATCCTCAGGTGCTCTGGGAAGGATTGGAGGACCTCTTTTGGAATCCCTGTGTTAACTGAGAGGCCTTGAACTGAAGCATAGTGTGGATAACATTTCTTGGTCTTGGTTCTCCAGATTAAAATACTGTATTGATTATTACTATTTAATTTACCATATAGTATATATGATCACCCCATGATACTCTTTAATGCTTTTGAATACTTTTTCTATAGGTGACATGATATATTTCTGCAAGAATCCTAATGCAGATTCAGCAAACTTTTCTAAAGGGTCAGAGAGAAAGTATCTTAGGTTTTGTTCAGTATATGGTCTCTGTCACAGATACTTAGGGTGGAATAAAGAGCCATAGGTTATAGGCAAATGAATTAATATGGCTATATTCCAATAAAAATGTATTTAACAACTCAGGCTATGGAATAGGATTTGGCTTGCAGGCCAGTTTTCCAAACCCTAATGTAACGTTCCCTACAGGGTATGGTGAAAGGGTGTAGTGGTCATCCTTATGTGTGGGTAAAACCTGGGTTTATCTGGAGTACTTCTTCAATATCCTAACAAGTGCTATATTTCATAATATTTTCATAAGATTTTGACAGCATGGAATAAGAAGGTAAGATTAGATAGGTACCTTCAAGTTGAGAACCAAATTTGCATCATTTCTTTTGGCAGTACTCTTGTTTTATATGATGGACAGTGAAGTACCATTGTGAAAGGAGGAAATCCAAAACTGGGAGATAATGTGCTACTTAAGCATACTCTTCTTAATAGCTTCTTTAAGTCCAAGTTCTTTTTAAACTGGGGCTACTAGTAGGACATGCCTTATTGGTTTGTTGTGATAACCAAATGATATAAAAATTAAACACAGAGAAAATATTTTAAAGTCATAATTAGATGTAGATACCAATGTATGTTTAGGTATACAAGAACTATTTATACATGAATAAATAAATATAGAAATAAATATAGACATGGGTGAATGGTCAGCTCTTGGTCACTGAAATTGTTGAAGTAGAGATCATATATCATTGTTGAGAAAAAGAATAAGTTGGACCAGAAAATGCTCTGAGTTTTTTATACTTGTAAGCTAATGACAGAGCCAAGATGCTTAGGTCCTGCCTGATACTTTATTAAAGGTTCCTGTTAGGACTAGGTTGAATATTTTGTGTTTTATGAAGGCAACATGCTAAAGTGAGGACCAGGGATTTTGAAATCACAGGGTCATGAACTGGTCTTCCAGCTCTGCCATTCCATTGTTTGTCCTTTTGCTTTACCTCTGTCATTTATTCAAAGGGGATCATAAACCCTAAAAGGATTAAATTATGTTATATATAGCATAGATGTAGGAGTAGATATGGATATGGATAATGTAGATACATAAGGCCACTGACACAAAGCAGATGTCACTTCCCCTCCCAGCACTTTATTTTTATTCTGAATACCCCTATCCATTCCATGTGCCATCCCAAATAATGTTTCCACCTTAACCTCCCACTTTCTTCATCAGTAGCAAAATAGAAAGTTTCTCTCGAGTGCTCACTGACATTACCCAGGCATCTGAAGTATCCAAAGTGACATACAAAAAACTTTAATGTGTAGACATGCTAATCAGAAGGGAAATGTCAAATCTGCATACATTTCAAGTGACCCAACAGTATTTACCTTAGAGCTAAGTCTCCTAATTTTCTGACAATTGCCTCATTGAGGAAATGACTCACGCAGCATTCCCAGCCCTATTCCATACGGGAACTTTACCTCAGACTGGTTTGAAAGCATCAAAAAGATGAATGTCACTGCCTTGCAGTTAGTAACAAGGCTAATTTGATGTGACAAATGATGTTGATTTTGAAAGGGTCACTAGCCATTAGAACTGCTGAGGACAAAGAGTGCCTTGAAGCTGGATAAAAACTGAATATTTAAACAGTTTGTTATGCAAATTTACCTCCTACCTGTCAGGAGTGGGTAAAGCCCAGGGTTATAGGGCTAGTGGTGAGGCCAAACCCAGGACTGATGGCTGCCTGGCGCAGGCGGGACTCCAGCACAGAGTAGCGCTCAGCCTTTGCAGCCCTGCTCTTGTTCACCCAGGTGGATGTTGGGTGAGCACTCTTCACAAGAGGTTCAGAGCCTCCGCTTTCCTTCTCTTGTGTGCCCTTCTCCAGGACCATCCAAGAAAGAAGCATGAACTGAGTTCCAAACAAGCTTCACCCAGAAAGCCACCTTCCAAATCAGCAAATGATTTCTCAGGGCACAGAAGGGAGATAAGCGGACCCTCTTGAAGGTTTAATGACATCTTCAAGGAACAGCAGTACTTCAAAGTAGCATTGCCTCCTTCTTACCCTGTCTATTTGTGGAAAAACCTTTTTCTCTATAACTACTCACTCTGTGTTTTAATTAGAGGACTAATTGCTAATCGTAGTAGTATTCTGGTTCAATCCTTTTTTTTTTTTTTTTAATCAAAAGTATCCGTAAGGACATATGCTCCACACAGTGACTGCCTGACTGTGATTTGTGCTGCTATAACAGAATGCCTCAGGGTGGGAAATTATAAATAAAAAATACTCTGTGTCATGATTCTGTTGACTGGTAAGTCCTAGAGCGTGACACCAGCATCTGGTGTGGGTCTTCATGCTACATCATCCCCTGGAGGAAAGTGGAGGTAGAAGAGAAGGAGTCAGAGAGGAAGAGGGGGCCGAACTCGCCCCCTTTATCACTAACACACTCCTTGTAATCCATTCACGAGGGCAGTATTACAGCCGCCTCTTGAAGGTCTCACCCCTCAACATTGCTGCATTGGGATTAGGTTTCCGACACATCAAATTTGGGGATATACATTCAAACTTAGCATTTCCCCTTACTATTTTTTTCCTAAGAAAGTCTCTGTCTTTTGCGACACACGATAGCCCCCTTGTCGACCCTAAACTCTGTTCTGTCCCTTTTTGTTTGGGTGTTCTCAAACATTGCCACACACAGGTAAAGTTTGGACCCTGTTACGTTTCCTGGCTAGAACCTGAACCAAGGAAGTTTTCTTCATATTAGGGACAAGAATGGGAATCAGATATTCTTGTACAATTCTGTCAAGCATCCCAATATCTGAAGTAGTGCAACAGTAACGTGGTAATCTCACTCCCAATATTGTGTTTCCCACACTCAATTTGTCACGGTTGAATTGGTCATGGAGGGCCTTGTGGGCCAATGGTGAGAAATTTGGCACCACTCTGAGTGAGACACGAAGCCACTGGAGAGTTCTGAACAGTTTCTTATTTTACAACTTGTAGACAACAATATGCCCTCAGAGGGCCATTGTGAAATAATATATGTAAAGCACGTAGTTTAAGTCCTGTTACATAATTGGTGCATAATATACGTTAGCTACTGCCATTATCAACATTAAATTCAGAGCTGCTTTACCTTGGCCTTTTCATTATATTTTACTTCCTTTCTTTTTCTTTTGGTGGAAGGGAGGGTACATAATAAATCGAAAGAATGCCCTTGCTCTTGTAAGACAGATATAAACTTCAGAACAGTCTAACAAAAGTCTAACAGTTCCAGACGACACATGCTTTTAGCAACTGAACCAAAGCCAGATTTCTTGTTTTTAATATCTTCATGCTGAGAGCTAAAAGAACATTTTGGGATGGAAGGGAAGTTAAAGTGGAATATGATTGGCCTTTGCACATTAATTCAATCAACAAATGTATATAAAATTCATCTATAAAGTACAATGGCTTTGAACTCTAAAGTCCTATTTGAATGTCAGTTCTGCTGTTTATCTAATATGTGACTGTGAACTTGTTTCAATTTCTCAATTCTATTTCTTTATCTTCAAAATGTTAATAACTTGGTTTAGAAACAAAAGAGAATTTGTTGCAGAGTTTAAAAAGATAAATATAACATAGTATTTTTCAGTGGGAGTGATCATAGAATCGTAGAGTATCATAGAATAATAATAATTTTAAGGTGTGCCCGTTATGTGGATATCCATTGTCCTAAATAAACTAATTGCTAAATAGAAATGATTTGGTTCAAAATTCTGTAATTCTGGAAATTTAATTTCTCACAAGTGAGCACCTATTAGTTAACATTTCCTGCCCATTCTTGCAAAGGATAAACACCTAAATAATGTCCAACTCAGATTCCTGAATGTTGCCTCCACCCAGCAAAGAATTCTGCATGGTGCAAGGAAGGGAAACTCCAAGTAATGATCTCATTTCTGGTAATAAATATATAAACCATCCCATAAGCCCATATCTCACCTACTTTCATTGTTGTTAATCCCTATAATAATTCTTAAAGTAAATATTATTATGTTTAATTTTCTGATGAGGCACCAAAAGGTGAATTAACTTATCCAATGTTTTCCAGTCATTAAGTGATAAGAAGATTTCACATTTCATAAAATTTGACAAATATCTGTCCAGCACCTACACTGAGTTAAATACTATCCTAGGTATTAGGTTTATAACAGTGGACAAGAAATCCCCCATCTTTTGAACTTGTGAGAGTCGGACCTAGGTCCGACCTCCTCCAAGCTCAGTCTGCCCTCCAAACCCATCACATCACTGCATGGTCCTTTCTAGGGCGATGCACCTGACAGCAGTTCAGTGAGTCCTGACGTTCCCATGATACCATTTTCATCCCCTTTATGATTTAATCAGGACACTTGCTTAAATTAAAATACAGCTTAGTCATGCATATGATCTTTCTCCCCCAACGTTTATTTTTCCATGGGGCTGTCACTTTTGCAAACTGGCTTGATTTACACAGATATTTTATCCAGAAATAAATTGAATTAACAATTTAAAATGCAGAACAGAAAAGGCTGCCAGTGTGCTAATAGCTCCATTTCTCTGATTAAGAGGACTTTCTCTAGGATGTATAAAGGACAGAACTCTTCTCAGTCTCAAATTCATTTTGACAATGGTCTCAGGAAAGGAAGATGCTAGAAGAACACCGCAGTAACTAAGCAATGGATATCCACCAAGGTCTCATGGCCAAACTAGTCTTCAAAACCATGACTTTGCACATGAGCTTTGGTCATAAGCTTTATGGTTTTCCGTCCCCACAGAATAAAAATCCCAAACCTCTAAAATTGTCATTCAAATTCACAATTTTTTCTTTAATTTCTCTAGTCTTTGCTGTTCTCCCTGTCAATTCCATAAGTCCTCAGAAGTAGCAGATTCGAGTTCAAGGCCCCATTCTGCTGCATAGAGGTGTCCCTTAGTCAAGTCACTTCACATTTCAGTTGTTGTAAGGCACATGCTCCTTATTCTCAGTCTATATAAATAGGATCTTGCCTTTCATTAGTACCCAGCTCTGACTCTAAAATAAGTCAGTAGTCCTCATTACTACAACCCTCAGGAACCTCCTCCTCCACTCACCTCTCATGTTTTCTTTCACTCGGCCTTACCTGACTTTATGTCATTCTTCATGTTCCCCAAACCAGCTTATAAGTCCCTGTGGGGGAGTACCTTCATCCATTTTGTGCTGCTATTACAGAATGCCTGTTGTGGTTTAGGTATGAGATGTCCCCCAAAAGTTCATATGGGAGAAAATACAAGAACAGAGGTGAAATGATTGGCTTTTGAAAGCCTTAACCTACACTAATACACTGAATAGTGTATTAGTCCACTTGATTAATACACTGAAATACACTAGGATTAACTAGGTGGTAACTGAAACTACAGGCAGGTAGGGTGTGGGTGGAGGCAGTGGGTGTCTGGGGGCATGCCTTTGGGGTTTCTATCTTCTCCTTGTTGAGTGGAGCTCTCTCTCTCTGCTTCCTGGTGGCCATGTCCTGAGTTGCTTTCTCTTCCTCTGTGGATCTTCTGCCTTGCCTTGGGCCCATAGCAATGGAACTGATCATCTGTGGGTTGAGACCTCTGAATCCATGAGCACGGGCTAAACTTTTCCTCCTCTAAAATTATTCTTATTGGGTCTTTTGGTCACAGTGGTGAAAAAGCTGACTAAAACAATACCAAAGACAAGTTCAGAGGCTGGGAAGTCCAAGATCAAGTTGCTGGCATCTTATCGGGGCCTTCAAAGGACAGGAGGCAGAAGGTCAGGAGAGAGCAACCCCACTCCCAGAAGCCCTTTTATAGCAGCATTAATGTATTCATGAGAATTTATTAAATACCTCAGGTGTACCTGCTGTCTGTCAAGAACAATCATAGGTCCTCCCAACTGTTTTGTTCTCATAAGCTAGTCATCACTGTTATTCACATTGTACACACAGGGAAATGGAGATTCAGAGACATCAACTCTTTGTTGTTCAACATCTCATGACCAGTAAGTGATGGAGCTGAAAACCAATTCCAGGACATATTTCAAAGCCCATTTTCTTTCCACCAAATTATGTCATCTCCTTTATTAAGTTTTGGTGGATGACTATCCTAATTGTATGATGGTAGGTAACTAGGGCATCAAATGGGGTCTCTAGTAGCTCAGAGCACTAACCATCTGGCCCCGATTATAATTGACCATACGGATTCATATCTGACTATTCATCCTATAAATATATGTTTCTCTCTTATTTTTACGTAAACACATAAAAGCAAAGGAAATAATATGGAATAAAATGTATAATGCAAAACTTAAATGACTTCTTATTATGAATACAGTCTTAGTTACTTTTCCCTCTTGTGTCTCAGTTCCCTCATACAAAAGATGAGAAAGTCATTCCCAACCTCACAGGGATGAAATCTACCTTCCAACTGTTGTAATGATTATGGTAAATGTGCACGATTGATGTCCAAAAAGGGCTATTTAAATCTAATTTAGTGCTTCTGCCAGGAACAGGTGAATATTCCTTGTAAAATCTCTGAGTTGAGCATATCCTAGGCACTGTAAGCAGACGCATAAAATTGTATAGAGACAAAAATGGCTAAAACCACTTCTTAAAAAACTCTTCATAGAAATGGGTAAGTATTTTAAAAATCTGCACTCTAGTCGGCTATTGCTAGAGGATTTCTAGCATAGGTTTAAACATTTTCCAGAAGGCTGAAGAGGCTATTCTTCATAGGTGGTGTCAAATTTATCTAATAGTTGACATGACTGAGTATACTCCCCCCACAATACACATGTGAGCTATTGGAAGAAAGGAGTGGTAGGGGCAGGGTAAAGTGAATTCACAAAGATAGGTGACATCTTCTCTCTGTCACCAAAATAACTCATGTTCTGTTGGTGTGCACCACCACATATCCAGAAGGATAAGGAACCCTGTGAAACTGGAGGAAGAGAAGCTTTCCAATTACAGATACAATCTGAGACCAGTACCAGGAAGAAATTTCCATTCAAAATGTGGATGAATTGCTATACAGTATTTTCTCTTATCTGCCTAAATTTGTAAAAGCACAAAAATATTGTTTAAAAAGAAGAAATATCAAAGCTCTATATATAAAACTGACAGAAGTGAAGAAAATACTGTTTAAATGGGGATACAAAGACCAGACTTATCGACTTGACCTCTGTATTAGCATGCTAGGGCTGCCATAACAAAAATCCACAGACTGGGTGGCTCAAACAATAGAAAGTCTATGAAAATGGAAAGTCCAAAATCGAGGTGCCAGTTTGTTGGTTTCTGGTGTAGTCTCTCTCCTCTGCCTACAGATGACCATGCTCTCACTGTATCTTCACATGACCTTTCCTCTGAGTACTGCCTCTCATGGTACACTAGTCCTATGGGGTTAGAGCCCCAAACTTATGAGCTTATTTAGCCTTAATTACCTCCTTAATAGTCCATTTTCCAAAAAACTTTTGTATTGCAGGTTAGGACCTTAACATCTAAATGGGGAGCTAATTCAATGCATACCAACCTTCTCCTTCCCTCTCATGTGGTCTTTAGGGTATTTTTCAGAGACTTCAAGAATCAACAGGGAAAATAAATAGGAAAACATACTGGTCTATATCAATAATAACTTTCCCAATCACAACAAGACTTCACTGCAGAAAATTAACACCATGGGTGTGTGTGAGAGGAATCAGAGGAGGAAAGAAAAATTAGGAAAATTACTTAGGTCTCCAATAGAAATTGTGACATGAGAGCCAGAAAAGCAAGAAGAAGCAAAGTGTCAGTAAAACCATAATACTTAATTTTAACATTGACATTTTCACCTATTCATTATAGACCTGCAAGGTCCTTAGTACAAAGAAATCTATCACTTTGTTGAGGCATGAACTTGAATCATATGTCTCATACGAAAAATGTTTAGAAATCAGTTCCTCATTTTACTAATCAAATCTAACTAAATGCCTAGTAACCACACTTTAATACAATGAACTCCACCTCCTCACAGACACAGAGCAAGTAGAATTAGTAGATAAATCTTGACTCAGGAGCCATGCAAAACAAGAAACACAGTGGCGTCCACTCTGATGGGCTCTATGTTGGGGGTTGATAATGGACAAAATGAATATCTCCGCATTACAGTCAGCTTCGCTCAAAGGCAAAAGAACTGCATGCTGTCAATGAATGATTCGAGAGGCTCCAAAGTGCTCCATTCTTATAGCCTGTGTGAAAATGACATATTACACCCCTTGAGGTAAGGCCTTTATGAAAATGCAAATTCTATCACAAGGACAACATACTATTTGTAAATAAGACAAACAGGATAGGGCTGCACCTAGGCAACATTTTACTCAAAATAGGCCATGACACTCTATTAGGGAAGGTAATCCCAGCTAATCAGGAAGAGGATCAATAGTAATATCAAGAAATGACCAATACCCATTTCAAGATGGGAGCATATTTGACTCTAGTGCCCAGTGTAGCATGGAAAAAGCAAATTTCTCACATAGCACACATAAAGGTAAGACATTTCCATATCTGTTCATTTATCTTTTCCTATCCATTAACTCTCAAATACTCAGGTCTACATATTTTGTATATAGCTTTTGTAAACTGCATTTATCCTAAGTGTGTTTATGTAGCCACTGGTCTAATCTTTGTCTTTCTAAAGGGGAGATTAGTTCATTTACATTTGGCATCATGATTATTTATTTCAATTTATTACTATGATGTTATTGTGTACTTTCTCTTTTACCTAGATTTTCTGTTTCTTTTTATGACTTTTTTCTTGTCTAACTTTAAAGTGATTTTTTTTCTCATTCCAATATCTCTCTGTACTCTCTACCATATTTCTATTCCTAAAATTTTCACCCTGGAAACTTGACTTTCATTCATATTTTGCTGAAGTCTAATTTTTTCAATACCTGTATGTTGCTTCTCATCGATACTCACCCAATGTACATGTGGTATTATCATGTGTTTTGTTTCTGCATTGCTCTAACACTACCAAAACATTTTTGTTTTACACAGTTGATATTTAGTGATTAGGTTTTCAGTTGTTTATTATCCCACCTTATATCTCAAACCTTTTATCTGAGATAACTTCTGTTTCCTTGAAGTTCCTAATTTGGAATTTTATGTAATAAAAATCTGTGGGTACAATCAAATTTTCGTTTTAAAATAACTTTACTTCCCTTCTAAGTTTAAAGATATTTTTATTGGTTATACAATTCTGACTTGACCTGTATTTTCCCACAGCTATGGAAGATACTATCCCACTGTCTTCTGGCTGCCATTTTTACTGCTTTGAAGTCAGCTGACAGGAATCCTTTGTAGATAATCTTTCTTCTTCTATTTTAAAGACATTGTCTCCGTTTGTGCACTGCACTTTTAAAGTGATGTGAATTTTACTCCAATTTTCACGTCATGCATTTAGGTATAGATTTGTTTTTATTTATCTTCTTTAAAATTAATTGGCTTCCCAGATTTGAGGGGTTTTTATTTCTTTAGGTTCTGGGAAATTCTCAGCCAAGTTTCCTCAAGCATTCCCCATTACTCATTTTCTTTCCTCTAACCTAACTACATATTTGCTATATTTTACTCTAGCCATGTCTTTTCCACCTCTAGCTACATTTTGAATATTTTTCTTTCTCTATGCTGTTTCAGATCTATAATCTAACTTGTTAACTCTCTCCTCTGCTATCGCCAATTGATTATAAAATTTCCACTGAATCTTTATTTTAAATTTATACTTTCTTCACCTATACCTATTTTTATATTTGTTTCAATTTTATTTGCTCATTTTTTTACTCTGCTGATATTTTCAATGTCTTTTATTTAGGCATAGTGATTGTATTTATTTTAGTGATTTGGATTATTGTTCATTAAATATTCACTTTCTTCCTCCTCCACATGTGTGGAAGTTTCCCTCCTTGCTCCAACGATTTTGAACTTGACTGTGACTTGCTTTGCCCAGTGGAGTATAATCAGACATGACACACACTGTGTTTGAGCAGGGCTTGCTTTTCTTAACTTGTTCTCTTGTACTTCTGCAATCTACCATAATAAAATCAAGTCCCAGGAAGCTGCTGCACCTTCTTCCTGGATTCCAAAATTGGAAGCCAATGATACAGACCTGAACCAATTTTCACTTGAAGTTAAACTCTGACAAATGGAGCAGATCCAGTAAAAGTGGATCAGAGGCATACCATACCCACAAATCCTTAGCAAGAAAGAAATTCTTGTTTTAGCTAGTCATTGGGTTTTCATATCATTTTATATACTTACAAAAAACAGATATATACATTTATTTTATAGTTCATATAATCATTCTAATATCTGAAATTTGTAGGGTGAGTCTGATTGTTTATCTGTAGTTTCTAGTAACTCTCAGTTTATGCATTTGCTTCTGTGTTTTGTAATTTTTAACTAATAATTTATATTCCTTGAAACTTTCAACACCATCGAGGCCTGGTTTAAGGATCTATACAAAGAATAGTTGATTCAGTCAGGCATCATTTTGAATACTACAAATCTAGGACTCTTTTAAGCAAACTCACAAATTAAATTTTTGTTTCATATTTTGCTTTGTCTTTTGGCCACGGAATGATTTCTGCTACAAATTTAAAGATAGCTGCTTTGTAGCTAAAATTATTATGATAAATTGCTTTTTTCCATAACAAACCCAAAAGTTTAAGACACTTTCCCTTCTGTCTCCTCAGGGTTTATAAGTTCAGATTTAATCAAGGGGTCCACCAAGATGAACCCTCAGTTATATGGATGGAGAAGTCCTTGAAATTGAGTCCTTGGTCCTCAGGCTTCATGGCTTGTCTGTAGTGCTTTTCAACACCAGGCAAATCAAGGTCAACTGTGTTCACTAAACACCTCAGAGCAAAAGCAGTATGCTGTGCCACACTTATCTTCCTGGGTTCCTATTTTCATGTTAGTTTTGGCCTCCTTCCTTTATTGCTAGCTAATGAATTTATTTTAAAAGACTCAGACAAAATCTAAAATTTCTAGTGGTTTTCAGCAGAAGGGTCAGTTAGGTTATCTAATCTGCTACATAGCTGAAAACAAACTACATTCTCTTTTATTAATTTGTTGAAGTACCCCACCTTCCAATGACTTCTCCCCTGTTCATTGTGGTGTTTATTCAGTCATTCATGGAACAAGGATTTATGTGTTGAATATCCCTTACCTGAAATGACTGAGACCAGAAGAAATTCAGATTTCCCTTTTTTTTTTTTTTTTTTTTTTTTTTTTTAGATTTTGGAATATTTGCACATATCTAATAAGATATCTGGGATATAGGGCCCTGGTCTAAACTCTCAATTCATTTGTGTTTCAGACGCACCTTATGCACATAGACTGACCACAATTTTTCACAATCTTTGTACCGCCCCTGAATTTTGCCTGTGACCAACACAAAAGGTCAGACATGGCATGTTCTACTTGTGTCATGTCATTGCCCAAAAAGTTTCAAATTTTAGAGCATTTCTGACTTTCGACTTTTTCAACTAGATATGCTTAACATGTATTAAGTTCCCACCAAGAATCAGGCTCTTTTCTAGGCTCTGGAGAAATCGAAGTAAATGCAAAAGAGATCATTATCTTCATAGGCTGATAGAGTGTTGCTGTTTATTTAATTACTTACTATAATTTTATAAAGCTAAGGAAGCAAAGGGAAATAAGAGTGACCAATCAGCGAATACTAACTGAAGTTCCCTCTGATACTGTTCAGCTTCTCTCTTTTACTGAACTGGACGCATGTTATATGGTTCCACACTATTTATGCACTTGTGATATACTCATGAAACATTCCATTGTATGAATGAAAGCACTCTGTTAACTTTGATGAGCTAAGAAAATGCTAGGTATCATTAATATTTCTGTTGTTACTAAGTTACTAACTCAGTGGAGGCAGAAAGCTTATCAAAGTTATCATGTAAAATAACACTTTCACTTACCACATGCTAAAGTGTATTTTTCAACTGAAAAGCAACACTTTTAAGGTAAGGTAAGGCAGAAAATCTGCCAACCAATCATATAGAAGAACTGGAAAAGACCTGAGCATAAACTGAAACAACCTCAATAGACAGATGAATAAAATGTCAACTTTAGAGAGGTGAAATTCCTTATCCAGGGTCTCATAGCTTTTTAATAACACAACTGGGGCCAAAATTATTTTACCATAGGGAAATGCAATGGTGTTTTTAATACTAATTTAGCTTTGTGCTAAAATTTTTCATTATTTCCCATATTTTCCAGTAACTGCTTTTGAATTTTCAATGTAGATGGTCATGTCACGTGTGAAAACTAGTAGTTTCATTTCCTGATCTCAAATCTGTATGTTCTTCATGTATTTTCCTTTATCTGTTGGGTTGTATGGAACTTGAAACAAATTCTTTAACTTATAATGTTAAGTTCAGCCGGGTGTGGTGGCACACAACTGTAATCCCAGGGGCTCCAGAGGTTGAGGCAGGAAGATCGCAAGTTCAAAGCCAGCCTCAGCAATGGCGAGGCACTGAGCAACTCAGTGTGACTCTGTCTCTAAATTAAACATACAAAATAGGGATGGGGATGTGACTCAGTGGTTGAGTGCCCCTGAGTTCAATCCCAGGTACCCCCCCAAAAAATGTTAAGTTCATTATTAGTACTATTGATTTTCAGTGTTATTACTAGGATTAATACTACTGTAATAACAAACACCCATATAATATTACTGTATTCCAAGAACTATTTTTTTTCTTCACAACATTATCACATTCCCCACTTAACAACTAAGGAAACTAAAGAACTGCAGAAAATTTAAGTCACTTACCTAAGATGATACAGTAAGGAAAGATAAATATAGAGCTTCGTATTGGCATTCGGTTTCAGAGTACATGCTCTTGATCTTGCTCTTCACTAGATTTCTTCACTTTATTCTAAAATTTTCAAAGGTTAAGGAAGTCTAACCTATTAGACCAAATATCATACCATAATCTTTCATATTATCTTTTCACATAATTTGAATTGACTTAGCAGTTTTCTTCAAGACCTATAAAGACTAGAGATCATTGCTTCATCAGTGACTTCTTCACTCAAAAGACGTTCTAACAGAGCCAAGAACTTATATTTAAGTCATATTTCACATGCCAACTTGGCAGCTAAGCCATTTAATGAGAGTTTGCAGTTTTTAATTATTAATTTATTTGAAGACCCTTACACATGAGAAGAATCCAGAATCATTTCATAGACTTAAGCCAAAAAAGCTCTCATGCAGATTAAAATGAAATATTTCCAATGTAATACTTTCATTACAGAAATAATCACAATCGAGTTTTAGTGTGTTTACACATCTATTTCTGATATTCAGAGGGCATGGGTTATACCCTACATCTTATTACTCAGTTCTTAATATAGTGCCTAGCATATAAATAAAAGACAACAACACAGGGCATTCATTATTACCCTATTTGGCAGAGGATGAGAAAAAGTTTATAAGAATAGAGGTGACCTTCAAGGTTACAGAATTTATCAGTAACAGAACAATGATTCTACCCCAGATTTTTTATCCAAAGCTACAGTCTTTCCACTAAAACACACAATTACAAGAAAGGATTTACTATGTATCTTTACATCTTGACCATGAGTAAAATTCATGTGACTTCCTGTGTCATCTTCACAAGAAACAAAAAAGCTTAATGGAATTGAAGGGAAATACTGAACCTTATGTTCAATTTATAAACTGATCTCTAAAAACAGTTTATTTTGTAAATATGGGAACATATGTCAGAAAATCATCCTAGGCATCTTACTTACTAGGAAAGATTTTTTTAAATTCTCTCTCTCTCTCTCTCTCTCTCTCAAAACTGACATCTTTTGCCAACTCTGAATTTGAGATTGTGTTAATGAAAAACTGCAAAAATTTCTTAAAGCCATACAGAAGAAAATCATGGAAACTGGAGATAGGCCAAAACACCAAAGACAGGCTAAACCTGTTACAATTTCAAAAGAGGAGAAATAAGCAATTCCAAGAAATTAATATGTGTAAGTATGACTTTATCCCTGGCAAAAGAGATGATCATACAGATTTCTTATTGGCTTATAAGAAAAACAAATTGATCACATGGAACCATTGTGAGTTCACATGCAAAGATTCTACTAAACAAACCTCAGAACAATACCACAGAGAAAGTTAATGTGACAAATAACAAAAGTGACAAATGACAACATGTCACAAAATGTGTCAAGTCATAAAGTCTAATTCCACATAAAAACATCTCTCATGAGATCCTTATGGACAAAATGGGTGAGTTAGAATTAGCACAATATTGATTAATGAGTGGAAGAACAACTATAGCTGGTGTTGACTCTTTGTTGCATGAACACATGATCAGTGGAATGTTTTTTTGTGGGAATAAAAGAAGAGAGAGTGAAGAGGGGAAGACATTTTTAAGAAAATAGCAAAAATTTAGAATAAAACTCACTACTTCAAGGGCTGCATTCCAAACAGAGGCACATCTGTTCAGTGCAGTTCTAGATCAGTTTAGAGAACCAGAAAAGCATTACCTCTGAAGATGGGTAGGATGGTAGTTTCAGAAGCACAGAATGCAGAAGGTAGAAGGTTTCAATGTAGACATCAGATTTTCCAGGAATCCCACACAGACACAAAGAACAAGAGAAATAAATCAGGTTGTATCCTCTTACACCAGTCTTCCCACATAGAAAACTGAAGCAGAAAGAAACAGAAGAGTAGGTTCTTCATCACAAAGTAGATGCTTCATCACACACAAGATCGCCAATGACCTCCAGATTGCCAAAGTTCCTAGTCTCTGTCTTCATCTTTCTTGGCCCATCAGCAGTCCTGTTGACATGCAGTACAGTAAACTCTCCAGTCACTCTGTCAATCTTCTGTACTCCTTTCTCCTTTACTTAATATTGGAGTGACCCAGGAACTGGTCATCTTCTCTTCTCTATCTGCTCTCACTGACTTGAAGAACTCATCCAGCTCATGGTTTCAAGCACCATTTACATTTTCACATCTGAAATTGTTTTCTATAGTCCAGATCTCTGTTCTGAACTCAGACCCATAGATCCAACTGCATACTCAGTCATCTCTCCTTCGTTGTCAAATAGATATCTCAAAATCAGTGTGTCCACAACTGAACTCTGTTTTCTCTCTGAAACTTACTCCTTCATCCATATTCTTTCCCATCTCAATTTCAAACAACATAATGCTTCCAATTGCTGAACCCAAAAACCTTGGAGTCAAGAGGAAAGCTGCATGCCAAGTTGTGCTGTAGTGTGGAACCAAAGTGGCAGGTGTAGCACTTTTCAGGAAGGTGGATGAAAGAGGGATTTCACTAAAGTTTAATATTGGACACACAAAACATCTGAGAAACTCAGAAATATGGATATAATAAGCAAAGAAGAAAGAATACATCAAGAGACCTGGCAACTCCATGAGCACCACTAGTGAGGAATCACCACAGGCAGAGGTGGGAGCGGGGGGAGGACACAATCTTGATAAAGAGAAATCTAAGGTCAAAAACATTGCCTAATATTAGCTGGCCCAGAGGCCACTGTGCATTGGTGCTCAAAAAGTGTGCTTTGCAACTCAACTGACCGTGGAAACCTGTGACCAAAACCATCTTAGAGTAAGACGCCTCTGCAACAACTGCAGGACCCAGAAAACGCACACACACACACACACACACACACACACACACAGCCAAAATATACTGGCAGGTGCGTGTTAAGTGATTTAGGCTGGAGATTATGGAACATGAGTGAAACCGAAAGAGTAGACTATACAAAAAGAGATTTGATTCAGAAGGGTGATGGGATACCGACCTGCCTTTCCTTTATGTCCGTTGGCTCATGTCACCAGATGAAACAGGCCAGGAATTTGAGCAGATGAGAGTGAATATAACCAAGGACTAAGTCCAGGAAGGCTGTGCTCCTGGACAGCAGTGAGTGAAGGATTGGTCCCCCTACTGACAATTGGATTTCTCAGGAGGCTCCTGACAACCAGACCTGCAGAAGACATTGGCTATCCTTAGGGGCCAATCTAGTGTCTCAAAGACTGCACCACCCAATAGAATCCCTGAAGGTGGGTGAGACCTCAGCGCCAACTGCTGGAATTCCCATCACAGAATGCTATAGAAGCGATAACCTGGGAATGCATCGAACTGGCTCAAGTGGACAAGACACCATCTGACAGTACATCTTAATCAATGCCACCTTGTTACTTATGAGAGAGGAAGCTGAGTCTTATATCAAACAGCTTCAATGGTAGGCTGCTACAACTGGTAGATCAGAGAACAACACAAAAGCAGGAGGGGGTTAACAATCCCCACCCCTTGCTCCATCAGTACATAACTTAAGAAAAACTGGAAAAAAAAAACTTTTGGAAATAGTATCCACCCAATCAGGTCAACTATGTGACCACTTCAGTGGAGAAATTGCCTTCATTCTTCACTAATATTGTGGATTAGTTTAAATTTTTAAATTTTATATATTTTGAATTTTATTTTTTAAAACATTTTCTGCATGTATGTGTTTGTGTGTGTGTGTGTGTGTGTGTGTGTGTGTGTGCATGCACACTGTGTGTGGATTCCGGCTGACCTAATTGTTTCAGGAATATATATGTATACGCACATACACATATACACACACACACTTATCTGTCCCTTTTTCTCTCATTTTCAGCATTTTAAAAATTATTTTTCCTATCATTATATTTTGATGGTTTGGGTTTCTTGGATTATATATTTTGGTTTGGTTTTATATTATTTTCAAAACATTGTTTCTTCTATTTTTCTTCTCTTTCCATATAAATATCACCTGTAACATTTCTTCTGTATACTTTCTGTTCAGTTTTGATTGTCAAGTATTTTCTAAACACTTTAATAAAGAAATAGAAATAGTGAACAGGAACCAATCAGAACTTCTAGAAATGAAAGACACAATCAATCAAAATAAAAACTCAGTGAAGGCATCACTAACAGATTAGAGTATATGGAAAATAGAACTTCAGCCCTTGAAGATCAAATTTCAAGTTTTGAAGACAGACTATATGATCTTGAGTACACAGACACTAAAGGGAAAATTATAGAACATGATTAGAATATACAAGAACTCTGTAACAATTTTAAAAGACCAAATCCGAGATTCATTGGGATTGAAGAAAATATGGAGATACAAACTGAAAGCATAAGCAGAATTTTTTATGAGATAGTTACAGAAAAAATTTCCCATATCAGAAATAAGATAGACAGTGATTGCACGTCCTATAATACCAGCAGCTCTGGAGGCTGATACAGGAAAATCATGAGTTCAAACCAGCCTCAGCAAAAGTGAGGCTCAGTGGTCAAGTGCCCCTGAGTTCAATCCCCAGCACACCTCCCCCCAAAAAAAGGAAAATAAAAAAGATAGACATCCACATACAAGAGACTCACAGGACCTCAAATAGACCTAGTCAAATAAGAAGTTTTCTAAGACATATCGTAATGCCTAACATAGAAAATAATGAAAGAATATTAAAAACCACAAGAGAGAAACATTGAGTTAAATTTAGAGGGTAACCAATAAGGTGAACCTTTAATTTCTTAGCTCAGAGAATAAAATCAAGAGGATATTCCATGTCTTAAAAGGAAAAGACTGCCAGCCAAGATTACAATACCCAACATAGCTCAGTTTCAAGTTCAAGGGGGAAATAAAAATCTTCTATGACAAGAATAAACTGAAAGAATTCATAAGCACCAAACCAGCAATACAAAGAATACTCAAAGTTAAAATGGCACAGAGAAGAACTAAAAAGCAATTTCCAAAGCTCAGAAATAATGGAAGTTCAATGGAAAAAAAAATATTTACTAAAAGAGGATCAAGACAGGCTAAAATATAGCTAAAAACCAATAACGCAGGAAAAGGAATATGTAACTCTTAATGTTAATGATTTTAACTCCAAAATTAAAATATGTAAATTAGCAGAATGGATTGAAAACCAAGATTCATCAATATACTGTTTACAGAAAACTCATTTTATAGGCAAAATGATTGCAAAAAATATTCCATGCATATGGTCCAAGGAAACAAGCAGGAGTAGATATTGTCATATTTGCAAAAGCATATTTTAGTCAAAAATTAATTAGAAGAGACAAAGAAAGCCACTGCATCCTGGTAAAGGGAACAATCCAGCAGGAAGATACAATGATGATAAACTTTTCATGCCTCAAATGTCAATACACTCCACGAAATGGAAAAAATACTCACTGACATTAAAACCCATATAGACCCCAACATAATAATACTAGGTGATTTAAATACACACTATGAACAATAGATAGGTCATCAAAACATAAAAACAATAAAGACATCTCCAACCTAAACAAAACTATAAATCAAGTGAACCTAATGGATACCTACAGAACATTCTAGCCCAAAGCAGTTGAATTTAACTTCTTCTCAGATGCTCATGGAACTTTTTTGCAAAATATAACTTATTCTAGGCCAAAAATCAAATCTTAGAAAACAAGGAAATATCAATATAATCCCATATATGCTATTAGATCATAATGGAACCAAGCTAGAAATCAACAGTACAATAAATTATACAAACCACATAAGTGCATGAAGATTGAACAATACTCTCTCAAATGAAGAATGGATGAAAGAAGAAATGAGAATAGAAATCAAGAAATTCTTAGAAAGGAATAAGAACAGAGACAAAACATAGCAAAATATGTGGGACAGCATGAAAGCAGTTGTAAGAGACATATGTAGTATTGAGTGCCTACATTAAAAATTAGAGACAACTCAAATAAATAATCTTATGCTCCATCTCAAGGCCTTACAAAAAGAAGAACTAACACCTAAACCAGTAGAAGACAGGAAATAATTAAAATATGAACCAAAATTAATGAAACTGGAAATATGGAAACAATACACAGGATCAACTCAATAAAGGGTTGGTTCTTTGAAAAAATAAATAAGATTATCAAACCCTTCACAATCCAAAAGAAAGGCTGAGACAATGCAAATCATCAGGGTCAGAGATGAAAAAGGAGATATCACCACAGACCTTTCTGAAATTGAAGGGGCTATCCAAACTATTTTGAAAATGCACACTCTAATAAACTGGAAAATCTCAAAGACTTTGACAAATTTCTAAACACATATAACCTACACAAATTAAATCAGGAAGATAGAGAAAACATAATCAGACCAATATCAAGAATGAAACTGAAACAGCAATTAAAAGCCTTCCAAAAGAGAAAAGCCCAAGACCTGATAGATTCTCAGTTGATTCTGCCAGAACTTTACAGAAGAAGTAACACCAGGCCTTCTCAAATATTTCATAAATGTGAAAGGGAGGGAACACTCCCAAATGCTTTTTATGAAGCCAATATAACCCAATTACCAAAACCAGACAAAGATGCATTTAGGAAACAAAACTACAGTTCAAAATCTCAACATAGATGCAAAATTTTTGATAAAATATTAGCAAATTGCATTCAAAATTACAACAAGAAGATAATACACCATGATCAAGTGGGGTTCATTCCAGTCATGCAAGGTTGATTAAACATATGCAAATCAACAAATATAATTCACTACTTAAATAGAATTATGGACAAAAATCAAATGATCATCTCAATAGATACAGAAAAGGCCTTTGATAAAATCCAATACCTATTCATGTTTAAAAGCCTGGAGAAGCAAGGAACCAGGGGGATTTACTTTAATCCCATAAAGGCCATTCATGACAAACCCAAAGCCAACATCACAATAAATGAAGAAAAACTAAAATCATTTCCTCTAAATTTGGGAACAAGACAAAACTGTTCACTCTCATGACTCTATTCAATGTAGTCCTTAAAATACTAGCCAGAGTGATCAGGCAAGAAAAGTAAATCAAAGGAATACAGATAGGGGAAAAAAAAAGAAGTCAAACTATCTCTGTTTGCTGATGATATGATCCTACATCTGGAAGACCCAAAAATCCTAGCAGAAGACTTCTAGGACATATAGATGAAAAAGTTTAGCAAAACAGCAAAATATAAAATCCACACCCATAAATCATTAGCTTTCATATACTCCAACAATGATTCAGCACAGAAAGATATCTGTAAAATCTGTCCATTCACAATAACCTCAGAAAAATAATTAAAGGCTTGGTAATTAATTTAACTAAGGAGGTAGGGCTTACAATGAAAATGATAGAACACTGAAGAAAGAAATTGAAGAACGCCTTAGAAGATGGAAAGACATCCCATGTTCTTGGATAAGCAGAATCTATATTGTCAAAATGGCCATTCAATGCAAACCCCATCAAAATTAAAAACACCAGTAATATTCTTCACAGAATTAGAAAAATATCTTGAATTAATTTGGAAAAATAACAGACCCAGAATAGTCAAAGTAACACTAAGCAAGGAAAGCAAAGCAGCAGGCATCATAATACATGATCTGAAATTATACTACAGAGCTGTATAACAAAAACAGCACGGTACTGGAATCAAAATAGATAAGAAGACCAATGGAATAGAATAGAAAACATAGAGACAAACCCACATACCTATAGTCATATGACGTTTGACAAAGGTGCCAAAAATATATCTTGGAGAAAAGATAGCCCCTTTAACAAATGGTGCTGGGAAAATGAAATTATACCTCTTTCTCTCCAGAGCTGTGGCTCAGTGGTGGAGCACTTACCTGACAGTCGTGAGGCCCTGGGTTCGATACTGAGCACCACATATAAATAAATAAAATAAACAATTCATTGACAACTATAAATATATTTTAAAAAAAGATATAATACATTAAAAAAATAGTGGTGTATGTATATACATGTATATACAATGGAGTTCAACTCAAGACATAAAAAAGAATGAAATTATGGCATTTGTTGGTAAATGGATGGAAATGGAAAATATCATGCTATGTGAAGTTCACCAAACTCAGAAACTCAAAGGTCAAATGTTTTCTCTCATATGCAGAAGCGAGGGTCAAATAAAGGAAAGGGAGAGAGAAGATAAGACAACATAAATAACCAAACAAATACAAATTAATAGATGAGTAAAAGGAAGTCTAACAGAATAGAAGAAGGAGAATGAGAGAGAAGAGGGAGGACTGGAGGGAAAAGAGGATGAATCATGAACAGAATTCAACTTTAATATATGGATGAGTTCTCCCAGATGAACTGAACTATAAAGTCCATAAAAAATTCAAGTCACACTTGTCATCCACCCTCTCTTTTGTAACACCCACACTACCAGGAAATCTTGTTAGATTCACTTCCAATATATATCTAGACTCTAGCTAGTTCTCATTACTGCCTGCAATGCCAAGCCAAGGCACCAAAAATTTTCCCTGGATTCTTACAACTTCCTAAAATATCTTCCCATATCTGTTCTTATTTGCCTATAATGTGTTCTCAGTACAAATGCCAAAGTGATCTAACCTTTGGTTAGTTAGTAATTAAGAGCTTCCAAGGAATTACATTACTCACTTGCTGATTGTTTTTAGTGTTTATTATCTATCTTCCTCCCTAGAACAATATCTCCATATGGGCAGTGTTTTTTTCTGTTTTCTCATTAATGTACTTCAAATATTTATAAGAGTACACACTACATAGTGCTCAATAAATGTTTGTTGAATTAATGCATCTTGGAATTTTTCCCACCTGTACCTTATCTCAATATCTTAGAGTAAGGCAATGGAACTCTGCACTCTCCCACCAGAAAAGAGAATTTCCTGATATTGAAAAAATCCCAAGTGAAGGAACAAGGAACCTGTTGGCCAGGAAGCATCAAATCTCTTTCTATATTTTCAGAGCATGACTGGAAGGTTATTGATTGAATGCTTAATTGGTTACTCCTTGGTTTGGAGTTCAGAGAATCCTACTCTTATAATTAATTCTCTTTCCAATAACTGAGATGCAGCAAAGGCCTGACCATATTTGAAAATATAAAAAGGGCTTGATTTGTAGATTTTTGTTAATCTATTTCCATTCAGTTTTACACCCATGAAAAGTGATTGGTACACTCACTCACACAAGATGGACTTGGAATGATTTAAAGAGTCTGCCAAGGCTACTTCAGTTTCTCCTGGGAATTCCTGGAGTTTTACCTTCCATCTCTTCCATCTCTATGAGCCTAACTCATCACTTCCCTTTTTGCCATAATTATTGTAGTGCTAACTGCTTCTTGTTTAGATGCCTTTTTCTCTTTGTGCTAAAATTTCCTTATCTGTTTTTCGTTAAAGCCTCTTGGACATTACCAAGAGGTACTACACTGTATCTAAATTATACCGGATACCACAATTCTGTCCTGTCAGATTTATTCTGCATCCAACCCCAGCTGAATGAGAATAGGAATTTGACAACCTAAAAAGAATGATCCAGTGATTTCTGCTGTCTTTTATTTTTTTTTTAACCCCATCTTGATGAACATCTTCACACAATGACTTGAGCAATTACACAAATAGCATGTTGCCAATTATTCAGGTGATAACCAACGGGTAGAAATATTTAGTATTTTATTTGGTACTCAAGAGGCCAAAATGACTCAAACAATTTAATAAAGAAAGCCAAAATGAATAAAGCATCTATTCAAAGGAATAATTTGCCCAGTTCCTAACCCATAGTGGGCCCTGTAAAAATGGTTCTGGGATCAATAAATAAATTAATTAATGCAGACACTTATGTTGTGGTTCTAAAAATCAATTCTGCAAGTCCAGGATAAAGAATAGCCTGGAATAGAAGCAATTTTATGTGAAAATAGACTAATAGGTTTAATGAATGACAAGTGCCTTATGAGTCAGTTCCATGAAAAAATGTGGCCATTGCTGTTGAGAGCACTCTTACCACTATTGTGTCAGTCTGTCAACTAATGTTGATAAATTTGAGATACCCAAGAAAACTGATTGCGGCACTGAAATGTTACATTTTGATTAATTCATTCATTAAGTGATTGTGAATGCCTACTCTGAGATTTGGATTAATCATTAGACTAAAGGATGTTTACATATGGAATGGATGATTAAAGTAAATATGTTATTTTTTATAAGTATAAAGTATTTATAAGTAGTATTACAATAGAGTGTTAGGGAATTATTTGTCAATAACAACATATGCTTAATATGATAGAATTATGTAACAAAAATAGTTCTATAATAATAAATACAATATATAATGACTTAACTAGGTTATTATATTTCATATAGTTAATATAACTATTTCATTTTACTCATTATTAATTAATCATAGTAATATTATTCTCATAAGTCCTATTTTATATGGTAATCTTTTACATATCAGAATTCCAATGGAATTTAGAAGGCAATTTCCATGCTAACAATGATCTCTTACTTCCATCTAGTTACATAAAAACTTATAAGTATTTAAAAAATAATCCAAACACAGAATCTTTCTAAAAATTTGCAATTTTTCCAAATCATTATAATTTTCTTGCCTACATCTTATTGTATAGAAATTCTTTAGTTGGCATTCAACTAATTCAGTTTTTCTAACATGTTCAGCCTACTTTCATCAAAACAAAAACTGTTTTATTAGATTGTGTAATATTTATTCAAATTATCCATCTATGGTAAGAATTATAATTGACATGATTTGGTGACTATTATAAATGACAAACATAACTCAACTGATTGAAGCACACAGACATTTTATTTGTTGACACTCATCAGAAAGTTTCATATGGGGAATGAAGACCACCATTTAATCCTGCAAATTAATGAATCTAAACAATTAGTTAAGTGTAAGTCAGTTATGCTAATTCTAAGTGAACACTAAGCTAGCTTTCACATAGTTTCCTGTCTTTTCTCTAGAAAACGTACTCCAACATTTTCAGTTTCCCCCCAAAAAACATTTTAATGGCCCCAAGTTAAATCTAGTTTCCATAGACAGAATGATTTTTGAGAGACAAATTTAGTTTGTCTAGGAACAATTCCCTTTGGGCTATTTTTAATTGAGTTCTGGATAATTTATATGAAAAAATTAATTACAGAAATAATTGAGGCCTGTATTGGTGTTTCCTGCTCCAAGGAGAATTTAGATTTGCCTCTGGTAGTGCTTCAGGCCCAGCAATGAAACTCCTTATTAGGTCATTTATAGTGATTAGGTCCTAAGGAAAGCCAGAGTATGTCTGGCTTGCTGTCTCATCTTGAGTGGATGACTCCAGGTTCCCCATTCAGACCATGAGGGGTTTACTAGGGTTTCCCATCCAACATGGTTCTTGGGCCGCCCATTCCCACCTTTTAATTGCCTCTGCCTGAATGTGCAGATACATTTCCGGGTGAGAAGCTGCTCTACCTGCCAGGTTTCTATACCTAGGTGTCCGTCTCCCAAATCTAACCCTATTCTTTGTTTTATTAAGAGGGTTCTTATTTCTTCAAGAAGATGTGGTGCTTAATATTTTATCCAGTACAGCATAAATTTTCATCACTTATTCCTGTATTATTGAAATCATCCCACTCTTATTTCCTTGCAAAAACAGAAGACTTCTGGCCCCAGACTTGAGGCCAGAAGACCAATGTTGTATATCTCTTTCTTCCACTCAGAAGATGTGTTACCTTGGGCAATTCTTTCATAGTCTCTCTCATAGTTTCTGGTGAACTAAAGAATTTTATCTCCATGAATTAATAGTTTTATATGTAATTCATTGAGACGTTATACAGAACAGCCTTATAAACTGCAAAATACTAATTAATATAAAATTACAATAAGCTATGTTACAGATATGTGTGCACGCATATGTTTTTATCACCTATTACCCCAAAACAGGGAAATGGAAATTGGTTATGAGACAATGTGCAGATTAATTTTCCCTCTTTAATCAATGTCAATGGTTTCATTCTTTCATTTACTTGATTAACATTTATTGCATGCCTGATGTATCCTAAGTCCAGTACTGTGCCTTATTGATATAGACATGCCACAAAATAAGACCTGGTATCCAGAAACTTTTCAAGAACTTCCTGAAGGTCTCTCAACTTCTATGAAACCCTCCACAATGATAAAATCTCCAGCCATTATCAGTCCCTTGTTATAATTTAACCTCAGTGTACTTATCATGCCCTTACTTCTATTTTATTTGGCATTATTCATAAAATGCTCATTTCTACGATTAGACTGGAATACCGTAAGAGTCACTACAGTGCTCAATTATCATCTGTAAATCATTGTTAAATGACACAAAAGGAAAGGAAGAATATTTATTCATACAAAATTTGTAGGAGATGAATCTGGAATAGTCCTTGGGGATCAGTTCGCAATGCCCTGCTAAGTAAGTAAGGCTTTCTCTTTTAA
Source organism: Sciurus vulgaris (assembly GCF_902686455.1). Lineage (NCBI taxonomy): Eukaryota > Metazoa > Chordata > Mammalia > Rodentia > Sciuridae > Sciurus > Sciurus vulgaris. Next base: position 49,111,537 of record NC_136461.1, read on the forward strand.
ACAGTGAGGACCCACAGGAAACTGAGATAATAGCTTACATAAACAAAGGCAAGAAGATATAAAAGTCCAGATCATAGTAAATGTTGCATCAGGTCATTCATTCAGAGAGGATCAAACAGAAACAACCTTTCCATTATGCCTGAAAAATGTATATGCCATACTGAAAAAGAAAAGAAAGAGAAACCCAGTCTTCTTAGGACAGATTTGGCTCTCCAGCTTGGAGAACTGCTTTGCATCCACCTGACTCTACAAGATACTCTTCTAAGGGAAGCACAATAGCACTGATTGGGATCAACTGGGTGAGCTCCGTTTACTGAGCCAAACGTGGGAGGTAGGAATACAGCAGCAGTGAAATATATTGATTGCAAATCTCTTGAGAATGTTGAGGATATTTCAGGATCATCAGTACAAGTGTGCATGTTGATTGTCATAGTCTTAAATGGGGCTACAGGGGGAGAACCCATAGGAAGGACTGGAGCATGTGAATAGAAATTAATGACCTCTCTGCTTGCTGACTCCCCCACTGCAGGATCTCAGGGTTTCCAGGGTATTTGTTCATTCATCTAGTCAATGTTTATCAAATACCTCCAAGGTGCCAAGGTACTGCCTAAGTTAGACTCTAAAAATACAAAGTTGAGCAGGTGGCCTGAGCTGCCTGGAAGGAGTTCACAGTCTAGTTCAAGAGAATGGGAAGGATGAGGCGTTTGAATAAAATGTGATAGGTGCTTTGCTACTATTAAAAATAAAATATAAGTCCAGAAGTGGTTTCTAACGTAGCAAAGAATTCAAGAAAGGTTTCTGTAAAGAAGAGTCTCAACATAGATGTTAAACATAAGTCCATATTATCCTAGTCAGAGGGACATGTATTGGACAAAAGTCTTAGATGCAAGAAATAAAAACTGATGCTACAGAAGTTATACTACTATAACTGTTATTATTACTGTTATTAATTACCATAATAGTGACAAAATCTAACATTTTCTGAGAACGTACTATGTGTTAGGCATTGTCCCAATCACAGTACACTTACGTTTAATCCTTATACGTACCCATTGAAATAGACTGTTCTAGTCAGCTTTTTACCACTGTGACAAAAATACCCAATAAAATCAACTTACAGCAGGAAAAAATTATTCTGTCTCAGGTTTTCACAGGTTCAGTCCATGGTCAACCAGTTCCATTTCTCTGGATCAGAGGTGAGGTGGAACATCATGGCAGAAGGGTTTGAAGAGGAAAACTGCTTGCCTTATGGTCACTGTGAAGCAGAGAGAGAAAAAAGAGCCAAGGACAAAATATACAAGCCCTGAAGCACACCCCAAGACCCAACCCCCAAATCCATACTCCAGCTGCCTACAGTTACCACCCAGTAATCCATTTAAATTTTTAATCCATCAAATAGATTACTCCATTGATTAGGTCACAGCCCTCATAATCTAATCATTTTACCTGTGCATTAACACAGAGCTTTTGGAAGATACCTCACATCCAAATCATAATATAGGCAGTTATTACCTCCATTTTGTAGCTGGAGAAACCAAGGTAAAAATAAGTAGATTGTATAAGCTTAAACAAAAACTAGGGTAAAGAGAATTTGTATTTGGCCCCTGGCCTTGAAGATCCTGTTGTTGAAGTCTCTTGATCAAAGTTGTGTCACAACTTCCTGAATCAATTCTAATTGGCAGAGCCCATTTTGAGTGGCAGAGCCTAGATCAGGTGCCTAGTCTTAGCTAAAAGGGAGTTTGCAATATAATATTTTAATCCCCTGTACAATAATGCAGTCTTTGCCCTATACTGATCTCAAAGTGAAAGATTCCTTACACTTAGAAAGTGATCCTAATCACAGAAAGGAGTAAGACATATCAGTGACGATGACAGAACATATCCTAGGTACAGCTAGACACTTGCAAAGACAGAAGCAACAGAGAGCATGAGTGGTTCCAGAAACTGCAGGTAGTGGATGTGAGCAAAACTTAGGATACAAGGCTGGGCGATAGGTGACAACAAGAACAAAGCAGTAAGGTCAGGTCATGAAGGGCTTCCTACCTCATTATAAAGACATTAGATGGCATCCCCAGGGCAATGGAGTCAGGAGCTTTAAGCAGAGGAGAGATAAAATCTTATTTTCCATTAGAAAGTTTCCACTTTCTGAAGGCAAGGAGAAACTACCACCATCATTCAGGGCATGACCATATAACTCAGTGTCCCATTGGTGGATCCATTTAGGAGTAAAAGAGAGTGCTCCTAATTATTCCAGGAAACAGGTATTTGTGGTCACCACACTTCATGTAAGAAGAAAGGCATGAGGAAAACACTCAAGGAGAAAAGATTGAAAATGAAAAATAAATTATTTGCTAAATAGTTTCACCAACCAATGACCTCGACCTTCAAATACATTATCTCATTTACTATTCATAAGGGAGTATTTTTAGTTAACCTTTTGTGGGGAAAAAGGTTCACTAAGATTAAGTCATTTGTCCAGGATCCCAAAGATCTGATACTAATGAACTGGTTCCAAACCAGTGTATGGACCCCATCCAACCATCTTGCTTCTTTCCTCACTCTCCAAAGAGTGAGGAAATATCTGCTGTAAACCAGAAAAATAATTTAAATTATTTTGCTGTAAACCAGAAAAATAATCTAAAATTTGACTTTAAAGATGACCAATCTAGGTTTGAAGCCTGACTATCTCACTAACTAGCCAAATGAGCTGTAATAATCTTCTAACCTCTCAAAGCATTAGTTTCACTTTACGTACAATAGAAAGCCCATCAGGACTTGTTTCAAGATTTATATGGAGAATTAAATGAGACAGTGTACAAAGATCTTAGAACAAATCCTGGTACAAACATCTTTGATCAAGCATACATTTAATATTAGTGGAATTCTTGATATATTAATTGGAGGAAAATAAAGGAGTTGCCAAAACAAGAAACCATTTCCTTAAGTGGAATCCAAGTTATCATATCCTGGATGGTTACTGGCAATTTCTGTTGCCACCCGCAGCAACAATCCCGCGGATATTTGTTACCACCTGCAGCAACAATCTCGCGGGTATTTATCAGAGGTGGACTGGAAACTGAGCTACTTCTATTATCTTTCTCTTTAGTGTGCTGCTTTCTTGCTTGTTTGCTAGTGTATAGAGGAAGAGAGGCTTATTTCCTTTTAGAGGAAGTTTTAGAGGAAGACAGGCTTTGCTTACTTTTAGTTTTAGAGGAAGAGCTTTGAGAGGAAGAAAGACTTTGCTTAGAGGAAAAGAGACTTTGCTTAATTTTAGAAGAAGCTACCCTTTCAGAGAGGCTACTATTATCAGAGAAGCTATTTCTTAAAGGTCTGCTGCTTCTTCTTAGAGGTGTGTCCTGCATCCTGCAATCTTCATTCCGTGAGCTGCAACCTGCATTCTGCAATCTGCCATCATCAACCCACAACCTAGAGGTGTCTGCTTAGTCCTCTGCCCAGCGATCTATCAGAGGTGCTGCTTATCCGAGGTGCTTCCTATAGATGCGTGTCTTATATACCTAAGGCAGCCAATCAGCTTAGGATTAGCACAATTGAAAGACACCCCTCGGTACCAATCAAGAAAGAATGAGGAATATCTGTTGACCACTAGCGCAGAGGAGACATTAACTAATCAGGCAAAAGTAGATCACGCTGTGTTAACACTAACTATGCGCCACCTCTTGGCTCAATGCCAGCCGCCATCTTAGGGTAACCCAAACATGTCTTCTACAAATTACAGCAAGATTGAGGTATCTGGGAGGAAGATCTATGGATCCAGTCAAGGATGGCAGCCAAGGATGGAAAGCCTAAGAGTGGAAATGGTAATTCACAGTGTGGAGATTCATACACACAACTTTATCCACAGAACATCATTCAAAAGAAAACAGTGTTAGTAAACTTTTTGTTACTGTGACCAAAATATCTGACAAAAACAACTTGGAGGAGAGAAGATTTCTTTTGGCCTATGATTTGAGAGGATTAAGCCCATGGTTGGCTAGCTCTGAGGGAGAAGCATTATGGCAGAAGGGTTGAGGACAGGAAAGCTTCTAGTTCATGGCAACCAGGAAGCGGGCGGTGGGGATTGAGGATCCAGGGAGAAGATAAATGCTTCCAGGGCACACCCCAGTCACCCATTCCCTCCACCTCAGCCCCACATCCAGTCCAGATCAGAGCTCCCATAATCTAACCACTTCCCCAATACCCCACCTCTAACACAGAAAACTTTAGGGGACTTTCCAGATCCAAACTGTAACACATTTGAAAATTAATTTCAAGAAGAAGAAAGAGTGCATGGTGGTAAGAGAGTGAGAAGAACACGTATGAAAACTGGAATGATGTTATCTGAAGGAGAAAGAACTGATATGAGAAGGTAGTTACCCTTTACAACATTTTTCTATGGGAAGTGAATTTCTATATTTCAAAGAGTTGACTTGCAAAACACTTGCAAAACAAATCTCATTCCTAAGTTAGATTCTTCCTGTTCATCTAACTTCCCATTCCATATGCATATTTGTTCCTTGATCATTTTCTGAGAAACTACTCTGTGTCAGGCAGCAAGCTTGGCATTCTGGGACATAAAAAGATGAATCAAAACAGAAGTCTCTTTCAAGTAACATATCAGTCACCAGACTCATGGAAATTAAATGTACCCATAATATGTTACATTCAATACAAATAGTTCTAACTAATATCAAAGCAGAACAGGTAATAGGGGATTTGGAAATTTTTAGGTGTAAAAAGATCATTTTTACCTAAGGAAAGTCAAAAAAGACTTCATGAGGACATTATACAAATTGGTGGGACTTGAGTAGGTGGATGAAGATAAGCCAACCTCACAAGAAAAGATTTTGGGAAGAGAAAGAAAGAAGATATGTAAAGAATGATTGCTCTTGGAATGACTGCTCAAACAAAGGCCTTTGGATTTTGAAAGTCACCATGAAAGAAGCAACCACCCCTCCTGAACTGCCCCTCAGGTTGGCTGCCATTGATGTGTTACAAGTAGGTTTGTCAGTGATTATTTGGTTCCTCTCCCTCTCTCTCTCTCTCTCTCTCTCTCTCTCTTTCTCTCTCTCTCTCTCAACCCCCCCTCTTTCTCTGACACCCTGAAATAGACATAGAAGATAGAAAGTCATGAAGAAACCACACTAGCCCTTCTAGTAAATGACCCACAGAAGTTTCTCTCACTTCTTTCTGAGCCTGACCATCTTAGGTTTATATCTCAAAGTATTTCTCACTACAACTCTCCAAATTCAGACACTGGATCATAGAATATCTATTATCAAGAACACAAACAATCATAGATGTGGGCATGGATGTGGGGGGAAAGGCACACTTTTACATTGCTGGCGGAGTTGCAAATTGGTGCAGCCACTCTGGAAAGCAGTATGGAGAGTCCTCGGAAAACTTGGAATGGACCCACATTTTGACCCAGTTACCCCACTCCTTGGTTTATACCCAAAGGACTTAAAATCAGCATACTACAGTAATACAGCCACATTAATGTTTACAGCAGCTCAGTTTACAATAGCTAGATTGTGGAACCAACCTAGACACCCTTTAAAAGATGAATGGATAAAGAAACCGTGGTATATATACACAGTGGAATATTATTCAGCCGTAAAGAAGAATAATATTATGGTACTGGAAATGAATGGATGGAATTGGAGAATATCACGTTAAGTGAAATAAGTTAATCCCAAAAAACCAAAGGTCGAATGTTTTCCCTGATAAGTGGAGAATGATTTATACTGGGGGAGAAGGGAGGGGAGGGAGAGAAGAATGGGGAAATTTTAGATTATGTAGAAAGAAATGAGAGGGATCAGGGTATAAAAAAATGGTGGAATGACACAGACATCATTACCATATGTACATGTATGATTACACAAATCGTATGAATATACATCGTGTACAACCATAGAAATGAAATGATGCACCTCATTTGTGTACAATGAATCAAAATGCAGTCTGTAAAAAATTAAAAGATAAATAAAAAAACAACAAAAAAGAAGCTGCATCATGAGTAGTATATTTTTTAATTCATTTTTATTGTAAACAAATGGGATACATCTTGTTTCTCTGTTTCTACATGAAGTAGAGGCATACCATTTGTGTAATCACACATTTACCTAGGGTAATAGTTTTTGATTCATTCTGTTATTTTTTTCTCTCCCCCGCCCATCCCGCCCCTCTTATTCCTCTATAGAGTCCCTCCTTCCTCCATTCTTGCCCCCTTCCCACCCCCTATATGTGTCATCATCCGCTTATCAGTGAGATCATTCATCATTTGGATTTTTGAGATTGGCTTATCTCATTTAGCATGACATTCTCCAACTGCATCCATTTGCCTGCAAATGCCATAATTTTATTATTCTTTATAGCTTAGTAATATTCCATTGTACATATATACCACAGTTTCTTTATCCATTCATCAATTGAAGGGCATCTAGGTTGGTTTCACAATCTGGTTATTGTGAATTGAGCAGCTATGAACATTGTTGTGGCTGTATCTCTGTAGTATGCTGATTTTAAGTCCTTTGGATATAGGCCAAGGAGTGGGATAGCTGAGTCAAATGGTGGTTTCATTCCAAGTTTTCTAAGGAATCTTCACACTGATTTCCAGAGCGGCTGCCCTAATTTGCATCCCCACCAGCAATGTATGAGTGTACCTTTTTCCCCCACATCCTCTCCAACACCTATTATTGCTTGTATTCTTTATAATCGCCATTCTAATTGGGATGAGATGGAATCTTAGGGTAGTTTTAATTTGCATTTCTCTTATTACTAGAGATGTTGAACATTTTTTCATATGTTTGTTGATTGCTTGTAGATCTTCTTCTGTGAAGCATCTGTTCATATCCTTAGCCCATTTGTTGATTGGATTATTTGTATTATTGGTGTAGTGTTTTTTGAGTTCTTTATATATTCTGGAAATTAGTGATCTATCTGAAGTATGAGTGGCAAAAATATTCTCCCACTCTGTAGGCTCTCTCTTCACTTTGCTGATAGTTTCCTTTGCTGAGAGAAAGCTATTTAGTTTGAATCTATCCCAGTTATTGGTTCTTACTTTTATTTCTTGTGCTATGGGAGTCCTGTTAAAGAAGTCTGATCCTAAACCAACAAGTTGAAGATTTTGGACCTACTTTTTCTTCTGTAAGATGCAGGGTCTCTGGTCTGATTTCAAGGTCCTTGATCCATTGTGAGTTGATTTTGGTGTAGGGTGAGAGATAGGGGTTTAATTTCATTCTGTTGCATATGGATTTCCAGTTATCCCAGCATGATTTGTTGAAGAGGCTATCTTTTCTCCATTGCATATTTTAGCACCTTTGTCTAGTATGAGAAAATCGTATTTCTTTGGGTTTATGTCTGTGTCCTCTCTTCTGTATCATTGATCTGTCTATTTTGGTACCAATATCATGCCGTTTTTCTTACTATTGCTTTGTAGTATAGGTGAAGGTCTGGTGTTGCGATACCCCCTGCTTCACTCTTCCTGCTAAGGATTGCTTTAGCAATTCTGGGTTTCTTATTCTTCCAGATGAATTTCATAATTGCTTGCTCTATTTCTGTAAGGTACATCATTGGGATTTTAATTGGAATTGTATTGAATCTGTATAGCACTTTTGGTAGTATGGCCATTTTGACAATATTAATTCTGCCTATCCAAGAACACGGGAGATCTCTCCATCTTCTAAGGTTTTCTTTAATTTCTTTCTTTAGTGTTTTGTAGTTCTCATTGTAGAGGTCTTTCACCTCTTTGGTTAGATTGATTCCCAAGTATTTTATTTTTTTCAAAGCTATTGTGAATGTGGTAGTTTTCCTAACTTTTCTTTCTGAAGATTCATCACTTATGAATAAAAATGCACTGTATTTATGAGCACTAATCTTATATCCTGCTACTTTTCTGAATTCACTTATGAGTTCTAAAAGTTTTCTGGTAGAATTTTCTGGTTCTGCTAAGTATATAATCATATCATCAGCAAATAGGGATAGTTTGAGTTCTTCTTTTCCTATTTGTATCCCTTTAATTTCCTTGGTCTGTCTAATTGCTCTGGCTAGAGTTTTGAGGACAATGTTGAATAGAAGTGGTGAAAGAGGGCATCCCTGCCTTGTTCCAGTTTTTAGAGGGAATGCTTTCAGTTTTTCACCATTTAGAATGATTTTGGCCATGGGCTTAGTGTAGATGGCCTTTACAATTTAAGGAATGTTCCCACTATTCCTATTTTTTTCTAGTGATTTGAGCATGAAGGGATGCTATATTTTATCAAATGCTTTTTCTGCATCTATTGAAATAATCATGTGATTCTTGACTTTAAGTCTGTTGATATGGTGAATGACATTTATTGATTTCCAAATGTTGAACCAACCTTGCATCCCTGGGATAAAACCCACTTGATCGTGGTGCACTATCTTTTTAATATATTTTTGTATGCAATCTGCTAACATTTTATTGAGAATTTTTGCATGAATGTTCATTAAAGATATTGGTCTGAAATTTTCTTTCCTCGATGTGTCTCTGTCTGGTTTAGGTATCAGGATGATATTGGCTTCATTGAATGAGTTTGGGAGGGTTATCTCCTCTTATATTTCATGAAATACTTTGAGAAGTATTGGAATGAGCTCTTCTTTAAAGGTTTTGTAGAACTCAGCTGAGAACCCATCTGGTCCTGAACTTTTTGTTGTTTATAGGCTTTTGATGACTTCTTCTATTTCACTACTTGAAATTGATCTATTTAAATTGTGTATGTCCTCCTCGTTCAGTTTATGTAAATCATATGTCTCTAGAAACCTGTTGATGTCTTTGAGATTTTCTATTTTGTTGGAGTATAGATTTTTAAAATAGCTTCTAATTATGTTTTGTATTTCAATCATGTTTGTTGTGATCGTTCCTTGTTCATTCAACAAAGAGTGAATGAATTTTAGTAATTTGGGTTTTCTCTCTTCTTCTCCTTGTTAGTGTGGCTAAGGGTTTATCAATTTTTTTTTCAAAGAACCAACTATTTATTTTGTCCATTTTTTCAATTGTTTCTTTTGTTTCAATTTTGTTGATTTCAGCTCTGATTTTAACTATTTCCTGTCTTCTACTACTTTTGGTGTTGCTCTGTACTTTTTTTTCTAGGACTTTGAGTCGTAGGGTTACTTCATTTATTTGTTGATTTTTTTCTTCTTTTATTGAATGCACTCCATGAAATAAATTTTCCTTTAAGTATTGCTTCATAGGGTCCCAGAGATTTTGATATGTTGTTTCTTTGTCCTCATTTCCTCTAAGAATTTTTTAATTTCCTTCCTGATATCTTCTGTTATCCATTCATCATACAATAGTGTATTATTTAATCTCCAGGTGTTGGAGTAGTTTCTGTTTTTTACTCTGTCATTTATTTCTAATTTCAATCCATTATGATCTGATAGAATACAAGGTATTATCTCTATCTTCTTGTATTTGCTAACAGTAGCTTTGTGGCATAATATATGATCTATTTTAGAGAAGGATCCACGTGCTGCTGAGAAGAAAATGTATTCACTCTTTGTTGGATGGTATATTCTATAAATGTCCATTAAGTCTAAATTATTGATTGAGTTATTGAGATCTATGTTTTCTTTGTTCAATTTTTTTTGGAGGATCTGTCTAGTGGTGAGAGAGGTGTGTTAAAATCACCTAGTATTATTGTGTTGTGGTCTATTTGATTTCTGGCATTGAGAATGATTTGTTTTGTGTATATGGATGAGCCACTGTTCGGGGCATAGATATTTGTGATTGTTATGTCTTGCTGATTTATGCTTCCCTTAAGCAGTATGAAATGTCCTTTTTTATCCCTTCTAACTTTGGTTTGAAGTTCACGTTATCTGAAATGAGGATGGATACTCCAGCTTTTTTGCTATGTCCATGTGCATGGTATGTTTTTCTCCATCCTTTCACCTTTAGTCTGTGGGTATCTCTTTCTATGAGATGAGTCTCTTGCAGGCACCAAATTGTTGGATTTTTCTTTTTAATCCAATCCGTCAATCTATGTCTTTTGATTGATGAGTTCAGGCCATTAACATTCAGGGTTATTATTGAGATATGATTTGTATTCCCAGTCATTTGGCTCATTTTTTTTTTTTTTTTTTTGACACGACTTGATTTCTCCTTTATTTGGTTGTTCCTTTAGGGTAATTCCTCCCTTTGCTGATTTACATTGTTGTTTTTCATCTCTTCTTCCTGGAATATTTTGCTGAGAATATTCTGTAATGCTGGCTTTCTTTTTGTAAACTCTTTCAGCTTCTGTTTATCATGGAAGGATTTTATTTCATCATCAAATCTGAAGGTAAGTTTTGCTGTGTATAAGGTTCTTGGTTGGCATTCATTTTCTTTCAGAACTTGAAAAATGTTGTTCCAGGCTCTTCTAGCTTTTAGGGTCTGGGTTGAAAAATCTGCTGATATTCATATTGGTTTCCCCCTGAAAGTAATTTGATTCTTTTCTCTCTCAGCCTTTAAAATTCTGTCTTTATTTTGTATGTTAGGTATTTTCATAATAATGTGCCTTGGTGTGGGTCTATTGTAATTTTGTGTATTTGGAGTCCTATAAGCCTCTTGTACTTGATTTCCCATTTCATTCTTCAGATTTGGGAAATTTTCTGATATTATTTCATTGAATAGATTGTTCATTCCTTTGGTTTGTTTCTCTGTGCCTTCCTCAATCCTGATAATTCTTAAATTTGGCCTTTTAATGATATCCCATAGTTCTTGTAGATTCTGTTCATGATTTCTTACCGCCTTCTCTGTTGGGTCAACTTTGTTTTCAAGATTAAATATTTTTTCTTTGATATCTGAGGTTCTGTTTTCCAGGTGTTCTATCCTACTGGTTATGCTTTCTATGGAGTTTTTAATTTGGTTTATTGTTTCCTTCATTTCAAGGATTTCTGTTTGTTTTTTTTTTAAATATATCTCTTTATTGAAATGATCTTTTGCTTCCTGCATTTGCTCTTTTACCTGTCAATTGGTGCGATCATTTAATGCCTGCATTTGCTCTTTCATCTCCTTGTTTGCTTCCCTGATCGTTTTGATTATGTACATTCTGAACTCCCTTTCTGATGTTTCTTCTGCCATGCTGTCATTGGATTTTATTGCTATACCATCTAGGTTTGGGACATATTCTTCCCTTGTTTTCTCATATCATTCAGGTATCTAGCCCTCTACTAGTGAAACTCTAGGATATTGCAGATTTCCTCTATTCACTAATATTGCCTCTGTAGATTTCTAATAACTCACTTCTTAGCCTTCAGTAGTAGCCTGAAGTCTTGGAGGAACTTGATAATGCGGTGCTCCACTAGGAAGCTGGCCTTCTTGGGGTGGTGGCCTTCAGGTGGGGTGTATTCCCTGGTGGTTCTGGGTTGGTCCCAAGTCTCTCAATACCTCCTCTTCTTGACTCCTGGGTCTTGTCAAAGGTCCTCTAGCCTCCTGTAGGAGTCTCAGGAAGGGAGCTGCCCTTCCAATGATGATGGTCATGCCCTCAGGAGTGATTCAAAATGCCTGCACCAGCCTATAAAGAAGCCTCTGGCTAACTCCATGATGGCAACAAACCTCAGCGTAGTGGTGAGGCCGGGTCGTTCAGTGATGGTATCTGTCTTTGGCCTGGTGATTGGGCAGGTTGGCTACCCGCCACCCAGCTCCACAAGGAGGCGGGTTGGGTGCCCACCTACTACCTCCGCAATGCAAGCGGCCTGACTCACCTGCCAGCTCACTCTGCAACTGCGACCAACCAGTGATGGCACCAACCTAGGTGCAGGGTTAGGCAGGTCGCTCAGTTATGACGTCTGTCCTTGGCCTGCTGGCTTTGGGGGTTAGGTGCCCACCACCTACCTCCACGTTGTAGGCAGCCTGACTCACCTGTCCGCTTGCTCTGTGACTGTGGCCAACCAGTGATGGCACCGACCTAGGTGCAGGGGTCAGGCCAAGTAGTATATTTTTATGATAAGAAAAAATATTAGCTCTTCTTATTACTTTAGAGTTTTAAAATACATTTTTAGCAACTAATGTTTTAGTTTTTTTCTCTTCACATTTTTATTGGTGCATTATAGTTGTACATAATGATGGGGTTTGTTGTTACATAGTCATACATGTACACATTTAACAATGAAATTTGGCCAGTATCATTCCCTGGCACTCCGCCCCCCCCCCCCCCCACTCCTTCCCCTCTTTCTACCTCCTGGTTCCTTTTCTCTGCTGATCTCGCTTTGATTTTCATGAGATTCCCCCCCAACTTGCTTTTCCTTTTTCCTCTCTAGTTTCCACATATGGGAGAATACATATGGCCCACATGCTTGACTTATTTCACTTCACATAGTGGTCTTCAGTTTCATTTGTTTTCTTGCAAATGCCATAATTTCATTCTTCCTTATGACTGATTAAAATATATATATATATAACATATCATATATAATACATATCAATCTTATTTTCTTTATCCATTTATCTATTGATGGACACCAAGGCTGGTTCCACAGTTTGGCTATTGAGAATTATGCTGCTATAAACATAGCTATGCATGTATCACTGCAGTAAGATGCGTTTAATTCTTCAGGGTAAATACTGAGGAGTGTATCACTGGGTCATATAGTGCTTCCAAGCCTAGTCTTCTGAAGAACCTCCGTACTGATTTCTACAGTGGTAGTTTTGAAATACATTTTTAACTTGTATAACATTAAGGGTTAGATAGGCAGGGCTATTATTCTCATTGGTTTACTATATGAAGAAATAAAAATTTAGAAAATTTAGCTACTTTCCAGAAAAAGCATAGCTCATATTGTCACAAATAGGACATTTCTTTCAGTTTTCAAATCCTCAGTCCTATACGCCTCTCCAGTCCATCGCCAAGCCTATCTGTGAGACAGATGGAACCATAACCTGAGGCATTGGCACTGTTACCGGCATCCGTTGTTCACTGAATTAATGGAAAACATCAAATAAGAAGGCCTAAGGTTTAGAGAAAGATTAGAAACAGGTGATATCCTTTGTGTTTCTCCTTTTTACTCCTGAAGCCCTATAGCAAGACTGATTCCAGTATTAAGAGTTTTAAAGGCAGTTCTCCTAGCTATGGATTATCAGCTACCCATTCTTTAATGTGGTTGGTCTTCTGGACTCTATGAGATCTTGCACGATTCAGCCAGATGTTCTTGATAGGTGGGCTATGTCAAATGACCAGAAGTAAGCACAAACACATTACATTAAGTTTTTTTTTGTTTGTTTTGTTGTTGTTAAAGAATATATAAGAAAATAAAGAAGTATCATTTGCTGCAGATTCCAGCCTCTGGGTAGGTAGAACGTTGCTCAGGAACTGGGCAGTCAATTCTAGTGGTCTGCCCTCATTGCTGCTGCATCAGCCCATGTCAAGGGTCCTATTCCAATGGCCACCATGTCCATGACCCATCCATTCTCCTTCTCCAACTGCTACCAAGAGATTCCTATCCCTGTGCCTGCCTACCTTACTCACAGCTTTGTACCTTCCATCCTCTGTATGCATATGGCTTTCTACTTATCACTGCCTTTTGCTCTATGTGTCCCAGGCAAATTCACTGAGGTTGAATCTGATTGGCTACTTTGATGATTAACATTCATATTATATAGATCTATTCTTCCAGGTCCTTTATTGCCCTTTACTGGCTCAGTCAGAGATACAAAGTCAACTGTCACAAGGAAGAAAAACCTTAAAAATTCTTCTCCAGTATAATTTAAAAAGTGGTGGAGAATATCTGGCTTATGTGTATATGTTTATGGAGCTTCCAGAAGAAAATAAACCAGGAGAGTAAAATAGTGGAGAGATCCTAATGCCTAGAAAGACATGATGTCCAACCTGTAGGTATTTTGGCCTGACCCATATAGAGCTGCCAAGAATTCATGGAGAAACAGCATAACTGAGAGAAATGAGAAGGTTCCACCACTTTCAAAAAAAGACAAAGCTGAAAGGCACAGTGGTGCACATCTGTAATCCCAGCAGCTCCAGAGGCTGAGGAAGGAGAATCACAAGTTCGAAGTCAGCCTCAGCAACTTAGTTAAGACCCTAAGCAACTCAGAAAGACCCTGTTTTTAAATAAAATACAAAAAAGGACTAGGGATGTGGCTTGGTGGTTAATTGCCCTGAGTTCAATCCTGGTACCAAAAAAAAAAAAAAAAAAGCAAAGCTAATGTTTTAGGTCAGAATAGAGAAAACAGTGCACTACATGGTCTTTGTATGAGTCACATGCAATAAATAGTGAAAAAGACATTAACTCATAGAAGCAGACATGGCTTAAACTCTTACCTGGACAGATTCCTATTTGGGCAATTTTGTGCAAACTTTAATTCATTTATCTTTGCACTGAGAATGGAATGTTTACTTTTCATATTAGTTGTGAGAGCAAATGAGATAATAAAGTGTCTAGCATATAGTAGATCCTCAATAATTGCTACTTGGTAGTCTGTGTTTCTATCATCAAGAATGAATTAATAGTTTCACCATTAAATACTCTCATGCTTTGTACCTGGTAAGTACTCAGTACATAAGGATAGGACCTTCCTTGACATTTTTATTTATTTGTATATATAAATGACTTCATTTTGAAAATTTTTCTCAAAAAAATTTCTGAGTGGGAGTATGTGTGAACATAGTACAATCTGTGGAGTCCTTTGAGGACAATAAAAATATATGGGGAAAGAAAAAAATCTGAAAGCACACATATTACCCACTTTTTAAAGCAAAGTATATTTTATTCCCAACCTGAAAGTAATATTTGTATGTAATAAATATATTTTTTAAAATGGAAGTATGAAAAGTGAAGAGATTCACTGAGAATTTATTCTACAAAAGAAAACCTAAGGGCCTGCGGCGGGGGAAGGCGAGGGACATTCCCAGTACCCACCCACTGCGCTGGGTCCTTTGGGAAGTAGGAAACGGTCTGAGTCCTGGGCGGTTCAGCAGGGAAGCATCATCTCAGCTCAGCTGTCCATACGCTATGGACTCAGTACCTGCCACCCTCCCTTCTGTCGCCGCTTCCCCGGGGGGCCCGGAGCTTCTGAGACCCCTGTCGGTGCTCTATGCAGCCTTCATAGGGAAGGAACCCCGCTGTGGCAGGCGGGTGGCTGAGTTCTGAGCGGAGTGGGTGCACTGACTGACGCGGGGTCGGAGAAATGGAGCATGTCAGGCCCCAGGCAGGACCGAACTGTATTGTTAAGCGAGGCCGGTGAGAGTGTACTGGAAGCTTTCCTCATTGCACTTTTTAACGGACTGCTTAGAGGTGACAAGCCCCTTGTTACGTTCCTAAATGCAGTTAACGTCACAATAGGCCTTGTCCCTATGGAGACCATTGGGAGATGGGGCCAAAATGAGAGTTATCTCCGATACTTGAAGAGGGCGGTGTAGAATAGTGGAGGGTAGGCTGGTGTTTAATAGGCTCCCTTTGAGCACACATTTAGAATTAGACATTGAATTTTATAGAAGGAAATCGAAGACAGGAGTAAATCACATGCTGAGCTCAGTGAGCAAATAAAATCATCTGAGAAGTCCCAGAAAGATTTAGAAGTAGCTCTTACTCACAAAGATGATAATATTAATGCTTTGACTAATTGTATTACACTGTTGAATTGGATAGAGTATGAATTGGAATCTGAGGGTCAAAATAAAGGAGCTGACTCAGATGAATTAGCCAATGGAGAAGTAGGAAGTGACCAGAGTGCAAAGGTGAAAAATCAAATCAAGCAGCTGATGGATGTCTCTCGGACACAAACTGCAATATCAGTAGTTGAAGAGGATCTAAAACTTTTACAACTTAAGCTAAGAGCCTCAATGTCCACAAAATGTAACCTAGAAGAACATGGAAAGAAATCAGAAGATGACTGCAATTCACTACAGTCTGCTAAAGCTGGGCTGGAAGAGGAGTGCAAAACTCTGAGGCAGAAAGTGGAGATTTAAAATGAACTGTACCAGCAGAAGGAGATGGCTCTGCAAAAGAAACTGAGTCAAGAAGAGTATGAGAGACAAGAAAGAGAAGAGCGGCTGTCAGCTGCAGATGAAAAGGCAGTTCGGGCTGCAGAGGAAGTTAAAACTTACAAGCAGAGAATTGAAGAAATGGGGGAAGAATTACAGAAAACAGAGCGCTTATTTAAAAACCAGATTGCTACTCATGAGAAGAAAGCTCATGATAACTGGCTCAAAGCTCATGCTGCAGAAAGAGCTATAGCTGAAGAGAAAAGGGAAGCTGCTAATTTGAGACACAAATTATTGGAAATGGACCCAAAAGATGGCAATGCAGATGAACCTGTGATTGTAAAAACCAATGCCCAGAAGACCAAATACACAAAACCCTCCTTGGAGAGGTCCACTGAGCCAGAATGGCTCTTTTGGCCCATCCCCTGTGAGTGGTGCAGAATGTTCCCCTCCACTGACAGCAGATCCAGCTGGCAGACCTCTCTCTGCTACTCTCAATCAAAGAAATATGGCTAGAAGTGAATATGGGTCAATAGATGGACCTTTACTTCATCCTTGATGGTCTTCTGAGGCATCTGGGAAACCCTTTGCCTCTGACCCAGGATGTGGTCCAGCTCCCATGAACAGCAGCTCCAGAAGCTCTTCTCCGGCTTCCAAGATGATGGATGAGGGCAAGGTTAATATAGCTACAAAAGGGCCTCCCCCTTTCCCAGGGGTATCTCTCATGGGCTCCCCTGTGGGAGGGCCTCTACCACCACCTGTTCAATATGGACCACCACTTCAGCTTGGTGGGCCTTTTGGGCCTCGGTCACTTCCTCCACCATTTGGTCCTGGTGTGCGTCCACCACTAGGCTTAAGAGAATATGCACCAGGTGTTCCACCTGGGAAAATGGGATCTGCCTCTTGACCCTTGGGAATTTTTACCAGGACCCACACCATTTAGACCTTTAGGTTCATTTGGTCCAAGAGAGTAGTACTTCATTCCTGGTACCCGATTACCACCCCCAACCCATGGTCCCCAAGACTACTCACCATCACCTGCTGCAAAAGACTTAACACCCTCAGACTCTAGAGATGAACCTCCATCTGCCTCTCAGAGCAGTAGCCAGGACTGTTCGCAGGCTTTAAAACAGCCTGTAACCATGACCTCTGACACCTAGTCAGAATGTGGACTGTGTGTGCACTCTTCATTGTGTTAAGGGATTACTGGCTTCAAAATCCAAAAGTTTTAAGGGTTTATTTTTAGAACTAAGCTGCCTTGGCAGTATGCATTTTTGAGCCAAAAAATTCAAAACTATCATTTCCCCCTCTAAATAATGATCACCTCTTAAGCTAAAATATCCTTCCAACTTTGAAATGTGCAATAAGGAATACCTGTGTTTTAGTTAATGTAGCATATATAATTGCTAAATGATTTAGAATGTCATAAAATATGAACATTTCCTGTGGAAATGCCGTAAGAACATGTATTTCCATTATTCTATTTTTAGTGTATTCTAGTTGATACAGAGCAATGGTGTTTATAGGCTTGATCTTTCTCTTTCTCAATATCTGGTCAAAGACTGTTATGCTAAAAATGTTTACTCAAAGATCATAAACTTATTTCCCTTCTTGCTGAAGTTCTTTGTAGTAATAGTTCATAAAAAATGTTTGTTAATATTCCAAAAAAAAAGAAAATCTAAGTATTTTATGTATACATCAGTTTTCCTTTACCTGAGCATACTTGTCTCTTTGCTTTACTAGTTTATTTATTGCATATACAGTTCCTTTAGTTATTACTTTTAAAATTATATCCTATCTTCCATGTGACAGAAACTCTCCATATAAAATCATATTTCATGTCTATATAACAACCCAGCAAGTTGATGTGCATTCATTTGTTCAACCCTTCTCTCTAGTCAATGGCAATTGGTTCATTTTTGTTGTTGTTTTTGTTGTTTTATTTTGTTTTGACTATTATAACCAATGTTGCAATTTTTTAAAAATCCAACTTAATAAAGAAGGGGGAATCCTTTCTTTTGCAAAAACATGGATGAGAAGGACATTTTTTAAATAAAATAAATCAGGCAGAGAAAGATAAATGTCACATGATCTTATTTATTTGGGGATTTGTAAAAAACATTGAACTCATAGAAATATAGATTAGAATGACAGTTGCCACAGGGAGTGGTGGAATTTGGGGAGATGTTGGTCAAAGGATGGAAAGATAAATAGCAAAGTGAGATGTGGTCGAACAATTTCAGTTAAACAGAAGGAATAAATTCAGGAGATCTCTTGTACAACACAATGACATTAGTTAATTACAATATATTGTGTCCTTGAAAATTGCCAAGGATAGATTGTCAGTATACCTACCACAAAAAGTAATAATTATGTGAAGTAGCACATGTGCCCATAAATTCAACTTACCATTCCATAATGTATACATATTTTAAAACATCATGTTGTACAAAATCAATATGTGGAATTTTTATTTGTTGTTTTAAAAATTAATTTAGAAAATCATTACATGCCTCCTTATCTATACCTCTGATTATGTCATTAAATCAGATTGTCGAATTGCTATATTCTTGGGATTCAGAGGGTACATTCTGCCACACATTTGACAACATTGATACTTTTTCATTGCTGTGACAATACCTGACAAAATGCTTGAGATAAATGACTTACAAGGAGGAAAGATTAATTTTGGTTCATGGTTTCAGAGGCTTATAAGTCCCTGGTTGCTTTGCCCTGTCATGTGGGGCCTGTGGTTTGGCAGAACATGCTGGTGGGGAGGACATGGTGGAGCAAAGCTGTTTACCTTGGTGTGACTAGGAAGAAAAAGAGAGAAAGGAAGAGGGCATAGGTCACAAAAGCCCCTCCCAGAGAATGCCCCCAGTGAATTTCCACTAGGCTCCCCCCCCAAGGGGTCCATCACCTCCTGAGAGGAGCACAGGCCGACACTCAAGCCTTTAACACATGAACCTTTGAGGAACTTGCCAGATCCAGACAATAACAATGGCCTGCTCTAATTATCTTTGCTGATTTTGTACTTCATATATTAAGTATCCTCATAGGAGCCCTGGGGTTATATACAGATGCAATGATTCCTCTCAGCTCCCCTGAAAAGTTTCCATTACTCCTTCTACCCAGTGAGAACACACAGAAAGGAAAAAAAAAAAAAAAAAAAAGTCTGTTCCTGCTTCCTTCAATGCCCATGAGATATCTCAGGAGAGTTCTCATGTGCTGAGACTTCTATTTAGCAATAAGAGGAAATGCCTCAAACTGCAGCTATTTTTCAGGAACATACAGGTTTGTAACAAATGACCCTCAACTTTCTTTAGTAAAGTTTTAAGTTTCAGGACTGGAATTCTCAGAAAGAAGAAATAAAATACCTTATGTCCAATACTCTCACCACTGGCTATGTCATAGCTCCTCAGTGGAACAAAAACACTCTGCTCCCGAAAGGAACAGAGAACTGAAACCAGAGCCTGCAGACCATAACAATGGTTAACAACAATCAAAAAGATGATAACAGCTAACGTGTGACTGCTCACGTGCGCAGACAGTTTTCTAAGTGCTTACAGATGCTCTCTCAGTGATCCTCAGAGAATGCCATCAGGTTTGTACACAAACCACTCTGTACACAAAGCTAAATCGATTTGTTTCAAAAAGTGAGACATGGAGAAAGAAAACCATCAAAAGAGAACTCATATTTTCTAAGCTCTAATAGGTTACCCGTGTTTCTATTAGTTATTGCTGCTATAACAAAATCCCATGGACTTGGTGCTTAAACCAACAAATTCTAGTACATTGTTTTACTAACAATTTTGAGGGTCAGATTCCAGTATAGGCCTCACTGGGCTAAAGTCAAGGTATAACCAGGGCTGCATCCCATTCTGGAGGCACCAGGGGAGAATGAATGTTTCTGAGACTTTTTAAGCTTCTAAGGCTACCTGAATTCCTTGTCAGAGTCCACGTTCTCCGTCTTCAGACTCAACTGTAGGGTTAGTCCTTATGTTGTAGCTCTCGGGATGCTTCTGCCGTCTTCTCATCTATCTCTTGCTATCATCATCATCATCACAGTTGAAAAATATTCTGCATTTTTAGACTTATGGGATTAGATTAACCCCACTGGATAAACCAGAAAAATCTTCCTAACCTAGTATGAATCACAACCGCAAGTTCTCGTTCCACATAGACTAACATATTCACTGGTTCCTAGGACTAGGGGTAAACATCTTTGGGCGCCATTATTCCAATAATCTATATTTGCTTTGTCATTTATTCCTTCCAGGAATTCCCTTAGGCAAGTGTATTATCTATTTTTATGTAACCAATAACCTCCAAATTATCCAGCATTTAGTTTCGGTTTCATCCCAGGGTCACGAATCTGACCAAGGCTTGTGTGCTCTGTTGCTACTTGTCTCACATAGCTACAACCAAGGTGTCTGCTTAAGCCACAGTTTCAGCTGAAGGCTTGCTGGGGATATATCTGCTTTTGAGCTCACTGTATGGTTATTCATGAGGTTCAGTTCCTCCGAGGCTGTTTGCTGATGGTCTCAGTTCCTTTAGATATTAGCAAGGGCTACCCTGTGTTCCTTTCCACAAGAGCCTCTCCTTATGGCAACTTTCTTTTTCAAAGTGAGTAAGCAAGAGTGAGAGAAGGTGTCAGTGAGATGGAAGTCTTTTATAAACTAATTTTGGAAGTGACCTCCCATCCTCTTGCCATATTCTGTTAGGTAAAAGTAAGACCGCAGGTCAGCAGGGCCAACCCACACACACAGAGAAGAAAACACATGAGAGAGTGCCCGTCATCAGGAAAGAACCACTGGGAGCCAATTTTGAAGCAACTCACCATCGTACTTGTATCACTACTGCCACATAACAAGTCACCATAAAACTCAGTGGCTTGAAACAAGATTATTCTTTCTTATCCATATGTATGGTGGTCAACTGGGGCAAAACTAAATATCTCAGGCTATAGGTTTCTCAGTGTTTGGTTCCTTGCTCTGGAGTAGGTACAGTTTTGCTTCACTGGGGCTCAGGAAAAGGAGACTGCAAAATCCTAGGAGAGTTTCCTCAACAATAACAGAATTACAAAAAGGAAAAAGACTCTGTGATAACTTTTCAGGCCAGGACTGAGACTGTTACACTGCCAACCCTCCCACCTACACACCATATTGTATGGAACAAAATACCTGAGCCCAAAGGAAAAGTGCAGGAAAGCACAGTTTGTCTCTAATGGGAGCAACTGCAAAGTCATAAGGCGAGGGAAGGTCCAGGATACAAGAAGAGGTGAAGAGTTAAGCCAATAATTCCTCTTCCCAATGTTATTACTCAAATTTTACCAATAAACAAATGGTGGTTCAGAGATACTAGCCCAAGGTCTTGGAATTCAAATTCAAATTTTTCCAACTTCAGAACTCATTGCCCATTGTTTCATACCAAAAAGCCCTAAGATACACTCTGAATGTTCTCCTTCCAAATAAGGAATCCACAAATTGGCATAAAAAAATTCCTTTTTGCAAACAGTTGTCACATTCCACTTTGCTCATTTACTTCCTGTTTCATTTTATCAGCTTAAATTCATAACATGGGCAGAGGCATGGAGATAAAATCGGCTCTGAAAATGAGAAAATGGATTTTCTTTCCATGCCTTTGCATTACAAATGGGCCCAGTCCAGGGCAATCCTAGCCGCACCTGGAACAGCGCTCCGGCCCCATGAATAATCCATGTTTCTTGTGCGCCTTCTGTGTGGTGCTGACTCAGCATCTGCTCTTCTTTCTGCAAAGCAAGGACTGCATTTAGGTCAGGTGAAGCCTAAGAATGCAACAACACTCAGAACATTCAGTTGATACTGAAGGCAGACAGGGACTTAAAAAATTCTAATTAGAATTTATCCAGACTGTAACGTAGCACTTCCCTGCTTAGAAAAATCCATCAACGTCAGGGGTAAATCCAGACACCTTTATGTGGCACATAGGAGACATGATGATTTGATGTTGCCTATTTGACCAGAACCTCGTCAGCCCGCTCTCTGACCTTCAACTTGACCCCTGTTTCCACCTTCCTCACCTTCAACCCCAGCTATGCCAAACCATTTAACTCAATTCATTTGCATTCATTGGTCCCTTCTCTCAGAAAGCTCTTCTTCCCTTTTGTTGCTAATCTAAATTGAATTCCATCTTTCAGAGGCAGCTCAGGGTCTCCTTTTAGAGAAAGTCTTTCCTAACCTCAGGTTTACCCTTCTGCTCAGCTCACTTAAAGTTAGGGTCTTCTTATTAGGAAACATTTGATGCTTCCACCATGGCCCTATCGATCTATATTATAATCCCTTCTTGCTTGTTGTCAGTCCTACAAACGTACTCTGAAACTAACAATACTGGCTATAAATGCAGTGTTCTTAGCTATTAAATGTGCCCAGTAGTTATTAAATGTATGCAGAAGAAAGGAATGAGAAGAGAAAGGAAGGAAAAAATAGGAAAAGAAAGAAGGAAGGGCAGAAGGACAGAAAGGAAGTAGGGAGAAAGGGAGGGAAGGGGGAAGGAAAAAGAGGGAAGAAAAAACACAGAGGTCATGTACGAGGAGATGTTTCATAAATTGCACACAATCTCATAACTATCAGAAGTCCTACTCATTTTTGCCTCGGGTATGCTAATGTACATGGCTTGCTATGTTCAGGGATTTTCCTTAAATCCTTCTGCCCAGAAACGCAGACCCACTAGCATTCTCTGTAAATGCAAGCACATGAACTTTTTAAAGAGTGGAGCCTCTTAGCCAGCTCCTCCATGTGCTTCAGTAGGATCAATAACCAATCCAGGTGACAAATTGATATTAAATACAGTTTGAAAAATGGCAAGAAAAAAAAAAGTTGAAGAGGATTAGCAGAGTCTCTCCAGAATTGTAGTCTCATAGAATGTTTAAGGATCTTGCTGTGATTCAGTGAATAAAAGGCATAAGAACTAAGAAGTTGGACAGATGGATTCAGAGATGATCAGCAATCTGTGGGGGCTGGGGGGAGACCCCTCTGGAAATAGAGTTCTCATGTCTGCTATAGAAATTGAACTCCCCAGTCAACATGAATGGGAATTTCCAGGTAATAGTTCCAAGTGCCAATTGCTGCTATTTTCACTTCAATACTATGACTGAGTATGATTACTTGATGGTTTTGAAGCCCCTTTACACTCTAATAATTATACTTTCTGAATTGCACCTGAGGTATTACCATACCTGATAAGGCTCTTAATTGATGTTTTAGTATAATTACTTGGAAAACATATCCTTGTAAAGAATAGTTTGAGTAGAAGACAGTCAAATACATTCTTGGGTTATTCTTTATAGTCACTATGATAAGTGCTTCTGTCTATTCCCTTCCTTTCATCCCCACATCAGAAAAAAAAAAAAAAAAGTCAACAACTTTATGGTTAAGGAGTTGCTAAAATTCTAGAAGCTTTGCCATCTAAAAATAAAATCCTTACCTCATTTTTTTTTTATATAAAATCACCACAGTGTGAACCTGGGAGGAAAGATACAACAGGTATGATTTAGGGTTGCCAAGCTCCTAATCCTTGCCCTGACTTTAAGGCAGTGTTTGAATTTGAGTAGAACTAGGAATGAATTTGAAGCAAGAAGGATGAGATTGAGTACAAATAACAATGCATCTAGAACCACTTATTAGCTGAAACTCTGAGACTCAGTCTTCATTTATAAACAGTCATTTCAAATTTTCATTCAAAAATAAATTATTTTCACTGGGCTATTCTTGAATCTAAGGAAATTTTGTGGAGAAAGAGCAAGGTAAAAAGTAAGCTACACTGCATTGTTGAGGGAATTATAGATTAATATTGTCACTATGGGTTAGAATACATTGAATAAACTATGATAAGAAGGCTAGTTACCTATTCATAGTCACACCTAATAAGTAGAGGATATAGTGATCTTTATGTTGACAGTATACATAGTTAACTATGACTAGGGTTTAGCTTCCTCTTAACTTCCCTCATCCCAGAAGACCCCCTGAGAATGGGACCACCATGTCTCCTTTGACTATGCCAGTGGTACTGTTTAAGTCAATTTTTTTGTTGTTTTGACTAAAAGATCTGTCAAGAGCAAATTTAGAGGAGGAAGTTTTATTTCAGGCTCACAGTTGCAGAGGTCTCAGTTCACAGATGACCAATCCACTGCTCTGTACCAGAGGTGAGGCAGAACATTATGGCCAAAGGGTAGGGTCAAGAAAAGCAGCTCAGGACTCGACAATCAGGAAACAGAGAGACACTAAGCTTGGTTCACCAGGGACAAAATACATTCCCTAAAAGCATACCCCCAGTGCCAGCCTCCTCCAACCAAACCATATCTGCTTATAGTTATCACCCAGTTAATCCACTTAAGTGGATTGATGTACTGAATAGGTTAAGGTTCTCATAACCCAATCATTTCACCTCTAACTTTCCTGCATTGTCTGTCACCTGAGCGTCTGGGGGGACTCCCATATCATAACAGGTTTGTTCCTCAAATGTATTCCCTAGACGGGATATTTATATGCGTGGTGACCTCTTAGCCCCATACCTCTTGCCAGTTGTCTACCTTTTGAGCTCCTTTACATGGTGCTGTGTGTACTACCATCATCCTTATTGTTGTCCTTAGACTGAACAGCCACATTTCTGTTCCCAGTCAGATAACCTTATCATCTCTTCTTGGCTTCATAGTTCACTTTGCTCCATAAAGTATTACACATTCGGAAAAGTCCATAAAGAAAAAAATGCCATTCTCTGTGACCAAATGAACCTCCCGCCTTTCAGGTTCACTTGTCTTACTCTGCCTCAAAACTTCAAGTTTCCAAGATAACATTTGAATAAGGCTACAGACTCTTCATCTTAATAGGTCAACTTACCTAAGAGTAAAATGTCCATCTCCACATTTTTTGTTGCCCCAGTCTCTGTAAGTAATTCCCTAGAGGTATTTCTCACTCTCACCTCTATTCCCATCATTCAGAGAAAGAGTATGCCTCTGTAGAAATATTTTATTTTTCATAAGACTCAAAACATTCTGCTTCTTACATGGAGTAAGGGAGGGGAGAAGTCTGTGCTGAGACCAGTTTTGATTTCACTTAGTAGTCTGGTGATTGAGTAGGACTCTATCCCCAGTTCTTGATAGTTTTATTTAAGATGTAAATAACTTGAATTTCTGACCTTAATTCATACTCTATTTGATAATTATGGCAATAGAAATAACCAATAATCATTTTATTACATTAGTGTTTCCATGAGTTTAAAATAGTTCCCTCAATCCATGGAGTCTTGGTTCCAGGATCCCCGGGGATACCAAAATCCATGGATGCAAAAGTCTTTTGTATAAAATTGTGTGGCATTTTCATATAACTTATACACCTCCTCTAATACACTTTAAATCATCTCTGAATCACTTATTATAGCTAACACAATATAAATGCTATATAAAATGTTGTTGTACTGTATTATTTAGGGAATAAAGCATGTACAAGAAAAAGTCTGATCCTATTGAGTACAGACCCACTGTTTTTCAGAAAAAGTTTACCACAGTTGGCTGAACCTGAGGCTGTGGTATCTGCAAATATAGAAGACCAACTGCACTGTGTTGCGGTCAGATCTCCCTTTCAGAAAATGCTCAGTGAGAACACTGTTGATTGGCAGTTTCTTGTTGCATACCTGAGAATGAGGTGTGATATTCACACAGAAGCCATACTTACTCTGAGCTTCAGTGACTGAGCATGGTAGGAGAGGTAGGAGACCCATCTTTAATGGGAAAGCTTTGATTGGCATCTTCCCATCAGCCTAGCCAAATTTTTTTTTTTTTTCTCAAAACTGTGCTGTGATGGGAGGTTCTTCCTCCCAGCTTTCTTTTCTCTTTCTCTCCCTCCACAGGTGTCAGTTTAAATTATAGTATGAGGGTTATTCCTGCCTACTTCTGCTTCCTCTCTTTTTATTGTTCATTAGCATTCCCCCCAATAAGTCTCTTATACATGCAATTGTGTACTTCTCAGAGAACCCACAATGACTGCCGAGCAGAACAGGAATCATTCAAAAAACTGAAGACCACCTGGGATTTTTCTATAAAATACATTTACATCCTGAGAAGAATAAGATATATACATATTTTAGAATTTGGTCTTAACAAATTTCTTGAAGCCTCTCCCTCAGCCTCTGAAAGAACACAGATCTTTAGAAAAGATTGAGTATGATCTCAAGGACTTCACGCACCTTCTGAACTACTGAGGATGGGCCTGTGGTCTACAAGTTAAGGTCAAATTCCTCGAAAGCCTTTCCAGATCCCCACTAAGCAGCCCTGGCCTACCTCTAGCCACACCAAGCTGCCTGTGATTTCATGGGAATGCCAGGCTCTTTCACACCTTCTGCCACTGCACCTGCTGCTCCCAATCCTGAAATTTCCACTTGTCTTCCCCTTTGCTCCAACTCATCCCAGCCATTGACCTGGAAAATTCCTACTCTTCTTCCAAGAGTCAGCTGTAACCATTTCACCACTGAAATCTCTTCCAAATCCCTGGCCCAAGCACAGTTCTTTATCTCCCTACCCAACTCCCTGTGCACAGCTCTGTTATAAATCAGCAATTGTTTCTTCACATGGCTTCTGAAACTGTGAGCTCTTGGAATAAAGAAGCTGTGCTTTACTTTTCTTGGGTCCCCAGAAGTTTAGACAGTGTCTGCCACAAGGTAGACACTCAATAATTGTTGTTGCTTTTAGTGAATAAATGGCCACACTGCACACTAGGCCTGGCCCCCTATGTGACCATGAGGGATTCACAAGGCAGTGCTGAGCCTCAGTGTTTTATTTCCATAGAGAAGAGATAGCAGTGTAACCACTACTTCTCTGAAAATGCCGTCACGTCACTAATATAACTAATACAAATGCAAGGGATGCAGTCACCCAAATCAGTAACCTGGGAGGAAATGTCAGCCCTTTTCCTCATACACCACTTCCAATCAAATACCTACCAACTTCTATGTGCACTTTGCCTTCTAAATATTTTCTCTATTCTTCCACTGATTATAGCATAGTTTAGGCCACCATAACCTCTTGGGTTATAACAAACTCAGGTTAGCAAATAACTCGTCTCTTGCCTCTGCCCTAAGCCCCTTCAACCCAATGCCTATACTCAAGTCACAAACATAACCATGTCACTCTGTCACTGAAAGTGCTTCATGACTCCTTGCTGCCTAGTAATGGCTACCATTTTTGAAAGCTTGGTACCTGCCTTGCAAATAAAATGTAAGGATAGGTATTATTAGTAGAGTAATTTGAAGCACAGAAGAGAAACAACAAGTAAGTTGCTAATATTTGAGCTGATTCCAAAGCTCTAAAAAGAGGTATATGACCCTATATGACTTTGTCACTACATAACTTGAAAGCCCCACCTTGTCCTAGTATCTTTGTCCATGCTATTTCTGTGGCCGAAATTCACCTTCTAAGCAAGCCCCCTTATCTTTTGTAATTCATCTGATCCCCAACAGGATTAATTCTGCTCAATTCTCCAACATACCTATTAAATGTACTTGTCATTGAATTTCCCATGACATATAGATAAATAGACATGCAGGTAGCTAAATAGGTAGGTGGGTAGGTAGGTATATAAATGTAAAATTCTAAGCCCTTCTCTTTTCCAAAGTACATAGAGTTATAATCATGATGGTGATAATAGTACTCATATACTATCCTGTTAATAATAATAAATTAGTCAAAAGACTGAATGACATAATCTAGAAATGTGCATGAGTTATTCCATTGGGATGAGCTTTAATCAGTGATATAAAATAAAGTGGGGAGGATCAAACATATAAACCCCCTCTCCTCATCTCTCTTTGAATGGTCTGAGGCCTGGGTTCTTTGTACATCCTTCCTGGGAATGTTTTGTGAGACCAAGTAGACCCACTAGTGATAGATCTGGGTCCCTTTTTGTGGCATTCGTGAAGCAATGGCTGATAGGTAGCACATCGCCTTGCCTTGGTTCCAAATTCACAGAATATAGAATATTCATTAAATCAAAAAGTGTCATCTCTCCTTTCCGGCAGGCACTTGCAGGATCACTTTCTACCCCCACTATTTTGCTCTTAGGGATGAAGAATATACCCACCAGGGAGCTCAAAAATGGTTCTACTGGAGCTGGATGGACGATAGTGTAGATGAAAGTTGCATTCCAAGCTATGAGGCAGCGTGCAACCAAATCAGCAGCGTGCAGCTTTTCAGTGAGGTGGGTGAAATAGAGATTTCACTAAAATTTAACATTACAGACTCAAAGTGACTCAGGGACTCAGAAATTTGGGCACAATAAACAAAGAAGAAAGAATACTTTGGGGGAATCCCAGTCTTGGGACAGACAAACCTGAGATCAAAAATGCTGCCTAGTATTAGCTGATCCAGAGGCTGCACCACACGTTGGTACTTGTAAAGATCTCTCTGTGTCTCAACTGGCCATGGAGACCAGAGCCAGGAGCCATGCTGGGGCAAGTGCACCACCACAGCAGCTGTGGGTCTCAGACAATGGGGGAAATAAAAAGTCACAAAATCCCAAATATCCCAGCAGATGCCTACTGAGTGACCTAGGCTGGGCAGATGGAACGCAAGTGTAACAGACATGAAATGGACTGTACCCAGTGGCGGTTGAGTTGGAAGGGTAAAATAAAGCCCAACTCAGCTCCCCATTGTGTCTGGCAGCTCATGGAATCAACTGGAGCACTCCAGGAGTCTGAGCAGGTGGGGTGAAGTAAGCCCAGGAAGTTTGTGTTCCTGGGCAGCACTGAATGTAGGATCAGTGTCCATCCGCCCACAGTTGGATTTCACCGGAGGTTCCTGAAAACCAGACCTACAGAAGAGATTGGCTACTGAAAGGGGCGGGTCAATCTAGTCTCTCCAAAGAAGGCCTGACCCAACAAAGCCCCTGAGGACAGGTTGGGCCTCAGCGCCACCTGCTGGAATTCCCCTCACACAACACTGCAGAAGTGGTACCCTAGGAATACATCAAACTGGCCCAAGTGAACAAGACACCTTCTGACAGTGCGTCGTCGTAACCCATCCCACACTGTACTGATGAGAAGGGAAGCTGAGTTTCATATCAAGCAGATTCAATCTTAGGCTTCTCCAACTGACAGCTCAGAGAGCAACACAAAAGCAGGAAGGAGTTAACAACTCCACCCCTTGCTCTCTATCAGTACATAAACCAAGAAGAACTGGAAAGAAAGAATATTGGACATGGACAGTAACCACCCAATCTGGTCAACTATTTTGACCACCTCACTAAAGAAGGTTTCAGTCTTTACTAAGATTTTTAAAATTTTTTTTTATTGTAAACAAATGGGATACATGTTGTTTCTCTGTTTGTACCTGGCGTAAAGGCATACCATTTGTGTAATCATAAATTTACATAGAGCAATGTTGTTTGATTCATTCTGTTATTTTTTCCCTTCCCCCCACCCCTCCCACCCCTCTTTACCCTCTATACAGTAGTTCCTTCCTCCATACTTGCCCCGAGAGAGTTAGGGTTAAGATTTTTAAATTTTATATTTTTATTGTTTTATCTTTTTAAATTCTTGTTTTATCTTTTTAAATTCTGTTTGTGTGTGTGTGTGTGTGTGTGTGTGTGTAAGAGAGAGAGAGAAAGAGAGAGAGAGAGAGAGAGATTGTATGTGCCTGCATGTGAATTCTGGCTGTGCTGTTTGGTTCAGGGTTGTAGATATGTACACTTACTTGTTTACTTTTCTCTCATTTTTACCATTTTATTTTTACTGTAACCATTTTTACTAGCATTGTCTTGTGAAGGTTTGGGGGGTTGGTTTGTATATTTTGGTTCGGTTTTGTATTATTTTCAATTTTTTATTTCTCTTGTTTCTGTTTTCCTCTTATCTTCTCCTACTCATGACCAAATACTATTGTTCCCTCTCCCTCTTTCCCAACAATACCTTGCTTCCTCTATTTTTATTGCCTTCTATATGAGCATTGCCTGCGCCATCTCTTCTGCATTATCTCTATTCACTTTTTGAAATTGTAGTCTTTTCTAACTTCCTAATACATTTCCTTTTCTCATGATTAGGTGTATTTCTACCATCTTTCAGAACACATTGGTTTATGTGTTCTCCGGTCCCCACCATTAATGTTAATACAATCATTACTGTTGTGGATGATGGAATTGACACCAACTGCTTACTTTAAAGCCAGATCTAATTCATGGTTATTAATTTTGCTGTTCACAATTGCTGAACCCACCATTCATTTTTATTGATGGCAATTAATATTGAAGATGTCATAGTAGGAAGGGGGTATTTACTTTAACACTATTTGTTATTTGTTGTTTGCAATGGTGGTTACTATTGTTTATTTCATCACATTCTGTGAGGTGCAGGGAATGTACAGGGATGCTAAAAGATCATAGGTTAGAGACTCTGTTGCTGAACCAAACATTCTGACATGACTCCAACTCAAAAAGTGAAGAGACAAAAGCTTCAAATGAATAGCAAGGACCCAAGGAGGAGCAATCAGAGAAGAAACTCAGGTGACACTCTTTGGTATCTACATATATATCAAAAACAAAGAGAAGTCCTAGAACAAATAAGATAATTACACACAAAAAGGCATGTACTAAAAAGAGGTAGAGGAATTCATCTCAAATGATGTGCAAGTCCAAGACTTGTGAAGCACAGGAAGTAGGCAAATAAATCCCTAACCCTATCCCAAACCTCCTGAAAGGATCCCACTGATAGTGTGTTGGATGAAAACCCAGAGAAAGATTATAAAAAGCTAATTAGTAAAATGTTCAATGAACTAAAAGAAGATTTAAGGAAGGAATTAAGAGAGTAACTACATGAGATGAAAGACCACTTTAATAAATAAAAAGAAATAGTGAAAAGAAAATAAGCAGAAATCCTAGAAATGACAATCAATCAAATTAAAAACTCTATTGAAGACATCAATAACAGATTAGAATGTGTATAAAATAGAACCTTAGCCCATGAAGACAGAACTTCAGGCATTGAAGATGGCTATATCATCTTGAATACACATAAGGCAACTAAGAGAAAAAATTATAGAACATAACAGAGAATACAAGAACTATGAGACAACTTTAAAAGACCAAACCTGATAATTATTGGAATAGAAGAGAACACAGAAATGCAAATTAAAGGTATAAAGAACATACTCAATTAGACAGTCACGGAAAACATTTCCTATATCAGAAATGAGATAGATATCCATACACGAGAGGCTTACAGAAACCTAAAAGGACCTAGTCAAATAAGAAGCTCACCAAAAAATATCAAAAAGTATTTACTTATTTTTAATAAGAAAAGAATATTAAAAACTTCAAAAGAGAAACATAAGATCACATTTGGAGTCAAACCAAGAAGGATCACTACTAATTTATCAGCTCACACCCTAAAATCGAGGAGAGCCTGGAATGAGATATTTCAAAACATAAAAGAAGACAACTGCCAGTCAAGGTAACTATACCTAGTAAAACTTAGTTTCAAATTCAAGGGGGAAACAAAAATTCTCCACTACAAGAATAAACTGAAAGAATTTATAAGAACCAAGCCAGCAGTCCAAAGAATACTCAAAGATAAACTGGATGAAGAGGAACTAAAAAAAGACTTCCCAAACATCACAGAGGAAATTCAATAGAAGAAAAGTCCACTAAATGAGAATTAATACAGAACAAAATATAACAAAAAAAAAAAGCAGGAAACCAAAAATATATCCATACTAACCCTGAAAGTTAATAGTTTCAACTCTCCAATCAAAAGACATAGACTAGCAGAATGTATCAAAATGCAAGATCTAACTACTTCCTATCTAGAAGAGACATATCTTATAGGCAAGACATTCACAGGCCAAACACTAGAGGATGTCAATAAGTATTCCATGTATATGGTACAAGGAAACAAGCAGGAGTAGCTATTCTCATACCTGACAAAGAAGATTTCAGTCAAAATTTAATCACAAGGAACAAAGAAGACCACTGCATCCTAGTAAAGGAAATAATCCAACAAGAAGACATAACAATAGTAAACATTTATGTCCCAAATGTCAACACACCCAATTACATGGGAAAAACCTTGATATTAAATATCACATAGACACCAATACAATAATACTAGGTGATTTCAATACACACTTATGAACAATAGATAGGTCATCAAAACATAAAAGCCATAAAGACATCTCCAACCTAAACACCACTATAAATCAAATGGACCTAATGGACATCTGCAGCATGTTTCAATTCAAAAGAGTTTAATTTACACTCTTCTCAGATGCTCATGGAAACTTTTTGCAAAACAGATAATAATATAGGCCAAAATCAAATCTTGGCAAGTACAAAAAAATCAATATAATTCCATGTATTCTATCAGATCATAATGGAATGAAATTAGAAATCAGCAGCAAGAGAAATAATGCAAACCTTATAATTACATGAAGATTGAAAAATACTCAAATGAATAATGAATCAAAGGAAAAGTGAGAATAGAAATCAAGACATTATTAAACAGGAATGAGTACAGAGATATAACATATCAATATATCTGGGACAGTATTAAAAACAGTAGTTCTAAAGAAAAATATATAGTACTGAGTGCATACATTAAAAAATTAAAGAGAACCCAAATAAATAATTTTATGCTTCATCTCAAGGCCTTAGAAAAAAAGAAAACACTAATACCTAAACCAGTAGAAGACAGGAAATAATTGAGATCAGAGCCAAAACTAATGAAACTGGGACTATGACAATACACAGGATCAACTGAATAAAGAATTGGTTCTTTGAAAATATAAATAACATTGTCAAACCCTTAACAAAACTAACCAAAAGAAAGACAGAAGATGCAAATCAGCAGGATCAGAGAGGTAAAGGAGGTATTACTTCAGACCCTTCTGAAATCCAGAGGACTATCAAAACCTATTTTGAAAATGTGTACTCTAATAAACTGGAAAATCTGGAAGACATTGACAAATTTCTAGACACAATTGAAAAAATATAGAAAACTTAAACTGACCAATATCAAGAATGAAATTGAAATAGCAATTAAAAATCTTCCAAAAGAGAAAAGCCCAAGACCTGATGGATCCTCAGCTGATTCTGCCAGAACTTTACAGATGAACTAACACCAGGCCTTCTCAAATATTTCATAAAAGTGAAAGGAATGGAACACTCCCAAATATTTTTATATGAAGCCAGTATAACCCTATTACAAAAACCAGACAAAGATGCATTGAGGAAACAAAACTATAGTCCAAGATCTCTGGTCAGCATAGATGCAAAATTTTCTTAATAAAATATTAGCAAACTGCATTCAAA
Organism: Sciurus vulgaris; assembly: GCF_902686455.1. Lineage (NCBI taxonomy): Eukaryota > Metazoa > Chordata > Mammalia > Rodentia > Sciuridae > Sciurus > Sciurus vulgaris. Next base: position 49,144,790 of record NC_136461.1, read on the forward strand.
ATTACATCAAGAAGGTAATGTACACTATGATCAAGTGGGGTCCATCCAGGGATGCAAAGTTGGTTCAATATATACAAATCAATAAGTGCAATTCACCACTTAAATTATGAACAAAAATCAAATGATCATCTCAATAGATACAGAAAAGGTCTTTAATAAAATCCAATACCTATTCATATTAAAAATGCTGGAGAAGCTAGGTATCCAAGGAACTTACTTCAACATCATAAAAGCCATTTATGACATACCCATCATATTAAATGAAGAAAAAAAATAAAAGCATTTTCTCTAAATTCAGGAACAAGACAAGGCTGTCCATTCTCCCAACTCCTTAAAACTAGAGTGATCAGGCAAGAAAAGCAAATTAAAGAGATATAGACAGAAAAAGAAGAAAACAAACCATCTCTGGTGACAATAAAATTCTTTTTCTAGAAGACCCAAAAACCACCAGAAGACTTCAAGAGCTAATAAATGAATTTAGTAAAGAGCAAGATACAAGATGAACACCCAAAAATCAATAGCGTTCCTCTACTCCAACAGTAATCCAGCATAGGAAGAAATCTGGAAAAACATCCCATTCATAACATCAAAAAATAATTAAAAACTTGGTCATCAATCTAACCAATGAGATAAAAGAGCTTAAAATGAAAATTATAAAACACTGAAGAAGAGAAGGAAGAACACTCTAGAAGATGGAGAAACATCCCATGTTCTCTGATAGGTGGAATCAATATTGTCAAAATGGCCATAATATCAAAAGTAATATACAAATTCAGTGTAATCCCTATCAAAATACCAAGGACACATCTCACAGAATTAGAAAAAACAATTTTTAAATTCATTTAGAAGAATAACAGACCCAGAATAGCCAAAGCAATACTGAGCAAGGAAAACAAAGCAGGAGGTATCACAATACCTGATCTGAAATTATACTACAGAGCTGCAGTAATGAAAAAAAAAACATGATGTTGGCACCAACATAGACATGAAGACCAATGGAATAGAATAGAAGACACAGAGACAAACTCACATACCTATAGCCATGTGATATTTGACAAAGGTGCCAAAAATACACGTTGGAGAACCGAAAGCCTTTTTAAAAAATGGTACTACAAAAACTGCAACTGTACAAGTAGAAAAATGAAATTATACCTCCTCTCTCACCTTGCACATAGCTCATATCAAAATGGATCAAAATTTAGGAATTAGACCAGAAACTTGACAACTGCTAGGGTCAATACTGGTCACATAGGTACTGGCACTGACTTCCTAACAAGACTCCAAAGCACAGGAAATAAAACTAAGAATCAATCAGTGGGACACCATCACACTAAAAAGCATCTTCACAGCTATGGAAACAAGAGTGTGGAAAGAGAACCTACAGAGGGAGAGAACATCTTGGCCAGCTACCCCTCAGAGAGGGCATTAATATCCAGAATGTAAAAAGAACTCAAAAAACTTAAAAGCAAGAAGTAAAGAACAGAACGAATAAATGGGCAAACAGAACTAAAGCGAAACTTCTCAGAAGAAACACAAATTGCCAACGAATAAATGAGAAAAATGTCCCACATCTCTAGCAATCAGAGGAATGCAAATCAAAACTATACTAAAATTTTACCTCACTAGAGTCAGAATGGCAATGATCAAGAATACAAACAACAACAAATGCTGGCAAGGTTGCGGGAGGGAAGGTACAATTACACATTTTGGTGGGACTGCAGACTAGTAAAAACACTCTGGAAAGCAGTTTGAAGATTCCTAAAAATCCCAGTGACTAGGGAGGCTGAAGTAGGAGGACTGAGTTCAAAGCCAGCCTCAGCAAAAGCGAGGCCCACGCAACCCCTTCTCAAATACTGCCCTTCTACATGCTTTCTCTTTATAGTCTCTCTAGAGACAGTCAGCAAGTCCAAATGAGCACATCTAATGAGCAACCTGCGGTGAGTCATTGAAGTTTACTATGAACAACCAACCTGAGTGACACACATAACTTTGCTTCCCATCATTCCCTGCTTCATATTCTTTTCCTCTGATTTTGTTGCCCTGGTTTTCCACCTACTAGATAAATCCTGGACATTTATTTAATCTTGGCTCATATGCTATTGTCTTCAGAACTATGGATAAGGCAGATATGACAATAAGAATAATCATAAAACTTATTAAAATAGCAAAGCTTACATTTGTTGGGTCCTACTCTGTGCCTAGCACTATTTTAGATATTAAATACCATAGTTCATTGGTAGCAGGAGTCATGGCCTACTCATCTCTGTAGCTCCAGGGTATAGGCCAAAGCAGAGAAGATGGTACTGTCAGCAGATGTTTGAGAAGTAAAGCCTATCTCCATAAAATAGTTTTTAAGCTGACATTTGCAAAAACCTCCATCTTGACTTCATTACATTTCTCAAGACTAATTCCTGGTGAGAACTACCAAATAGCATTTTAAAATTTTTTTTTAATTTGTTTTAATTTAATACATGGCAGTAGAATGCACTTTGATACATCATATATAATGGAGTATCATTTCTCATGTTTCTGGCTATACATTATATAGAATCCCGCTGGTCATATAGTTAGTTATTTATGTACATAGGGAAATAATGTCTTAATCATTCTACTATCGTTCCCATACCCATACCCCCTTACCTCTGCAATTCCAATTAAAATTCCAATGACATTCTTCATAGAACTAGAAAAAGCAATCAGGAATTCATTTGGAAAAATAAAAAAACCAGAATAGCCAAGGCAATCCTTATCAAGAAGAATGAAGCAGGAAGAATCACAATATCAGACCTTAAACTATACTACAGAGCCATAGTAACAAGAATAGCATGGTATTAGCACCAAAACAGACATGTACACAAATGGTACAAAATAGAAGACTCAGAAACAAACCCACATAAATACAGTCATCTCATACTAGCAAAGGTGCCAAAAATATCCACTGGAGAAAAGATAGTCTATTCAATAAATGGTGCTGGGAAAATTGGAAATCCATTTGTAACAAAATAACCCCTATCTCTCACCCTGCATGAAACTCAACTCAAAGTGGATCATATACTTAGGCACTAAATCAACACCCTGCACCTAATAGAAAAAAAGTGGCAGAATTTTTCACATCTATTTTCTTGTTTAGTGCTCCAAATTATCTAGTAATATAGAATTATTATTTAAAATTTTATTATATTGGTGATAAAACTGAAACCATGGCATCTCAGAATTGACATTTATTCAACCCTGAGTTAGAAAACAATATTGAGTAAATTATTTAACATATCAGAACTTCTTAATGGAAAAGAATAGTGAATGGCATAACTTTCTTAAAGGACTATTGCCAGGAAAAGATACTGAAGAGATACAAAACATCCCTGGTAATGGGACAGATGAATCACATGACAGCTCTATTAATTCTCTGAGGAACTTAACATCTACAATAATTTTCATTCCTATCCACAATGTACAGGGGTTGCCTCTCCACTTCCTTCACCAACACTTGTACTCTCAATTATGATAATAGCCATCCTAATAGGTGTGAAATGATGTCTTATTGTGCTGTTCATTTGCAGTTCCCTGATGATTAGTAGTAAAGTTGAGTATTTTTTTCATGTAACCATTGGCCATTTGTATGTCTGTCTCCTTTTTTATTTATTTATTTTTTAATTTTATTTGTTCCAATTTGTCTCCTTTTGAGACATGTCTATTTGGGTCATTTTCCTGCTTTTAAATTCTTAATTAGGTTATGTGTTTTCTTGGAATTGAGTAGCTAACTCACTTATATATTTTGAAAATTCACCCCTTATCAGATGTATGATCTGAAAATATTTTCTCCCAATTCCTAAGTTGTCTCTTCATTCTGTTTTTGTTTCATTTGCTGTGCAGAAGATTTTTAGTTTGATATAATCCCATTTGTCTATTTTTATTTTGTTGCCTATTTGAGGGTTACATGTTTTTAAAAACCAATGCTCAGAACAATGTCATGGAGGGTTTTTCCCATGTTTTCTTCTAGTAGTTTTACAGTTCCAAGTCTTAAATTCAAGTCTTTATTTTGAGTTGATTATTGTGTATAGTATATAAAAAAGGTTCAATTCCAATCTTCAATGTGTAGATATTCAGCTTTCTCTGCACCATTTACTGAAGAAACTCTCATTTTCCATTGTGTGTTCTTGGAGCCTTTGTTAACAATCAGTTGACATAAATACATGGATACATGGGTTTATTTCTTGGTTCTCTATTCTGATCCATTGGTGCATGTGTCTGGGTTTTTGTTGTTGTTTGTTTGCTTGTTTATTTTGCTAGTACCTTGCTGTTTTTGCTATAGCTTTGTAATTTTCATTTGTTTGTTTGGTTGGCTTGGGGTTCGGTACTAGGGATTAAATCCTGGGTGATTAAATCCTGGGTGCTTAAACATCAAACCACATCCCCAGCCTTTTTTTTTTCTTTTTTTTTTTTTTTTTTTTTCTTTTTTTAAGTTGCTTAGGGCTTTGCTCAGTTGCTGCACTGGTTTCAAACTTGTGATCCTCCTGCCTCAGTTTCCTGAGTTACTGGGATTAAAGTTGTGCACTACTGCACCTGACTGTTATATATCTTAAAACCAGGTAGTTTGATGCCTCCAGCTTTGTTGTTTTAGCTCAAGACTTTTTTGACTACTCAAGAACTTTTGCAGTTCCATAGGATTGTTTTTTTTTTTCATTTCTGTAGAAAATGTCATTGGTATTTTGATAGGAACTGCACCAAATCTGTAAAATTCTATGGGTAGTATGAACATTTTAACAGTACTGACTCTCCTAACCCATGAACACAGGCTATGTTTCCTTTTTTTTTTTTTTTTTTTTTTTTTTTGCATCCTCTTCAATTTATTTCATAAATATTGTGTAATTTTCAGTGCATAGATCTTTTAACTTCTTGGTTAAATTTATTCCTAAGTACTTTTGTGTGTGTGCTATTGTAAATGGGATTTTTTAAACTTTCTTTTTTAGGTAAGACATTGCTAATGATACTGATTTCTGTATGTTGCTTTTGTATCTTGCAACGTTGCTGAATTCATTTAATAATTCCAGCAGTTAAAATCTTTGGGTTTTCTTCATATAAGATCATGTTGTCAGCAAACACATAACTTCATCCTTTCCTACTTGGATCCTTTTATTATTTTCTTGACTAATTGCACTGGCTAGGGGGAAAGATGAGAGATGAGCTCCAAGCATAAAATGTTGAAAGTATCTATGGTTACAAAGTTCAGTCTTGAGATGTCTCATCAAGAAATGCTTTGAGAAGGGACTGGGATTCAAAAAGTCCTGTGTGCCCTCTCTAAGTGTCCCTGGCTTAGCTAGACTTGTGAAAAGCTAAAGTAACTTGAGCAAAAGCCCAGAGGTTAGATTTACCAATAGAGTGTTAGGTCCCATTAGACTGAAGTATGTGGTTTGGGAGGTATGCCTAGAAATGTTGTTTTTGGTAAAATTTCAAGAGGACTTTGAATGCTTTGTGGGTATTTGTGAATGTTCAGTAGGCTATGAGGAATTAATTAAGTTTTCTTGACAAATGAAATAGAATGATTTGAAACATACTTCAGGAAAATTAATCTTGCTACAGTGGATAGGGAGGATTAGAGTGAAAGATGCAAATAAATTGGTCAGGCAATTAAGAGATGATTATGGTATTTCATAAAAAAGAAGAAATGAGGCTTCCCAGGGACTCATTTACTCTATTCTCAGTTCTTGAATTGTATTATGGAAATTTGGATTTGTCAGACACAGGGCTTTCCAATAAAAATAAATAGGTGGCTTTCTCATTCCCAGGAAATCTCATAGTAGAAGGAAAAGATAAATAATTTTGGATAACAGTATTTCTGGGGAGAGAAAGTCGAACTCTAAATCTCTGTAGCTGAGATTACTGGATGAAATCTGATGAGCATTCCTTCATTGTAAAATAACCTAATGTTATTTGAAATAGGAATGAATGCAGCTAAAAGACTGCATTTCCTTCCATTCTTGCACCTCAGAGTGGTAAAGTTATAAAGATCTGGGCAATTACAGTAGAGATAGGAAAACTGGTAAAGAAAACTGATTTAGCTGGAAACTGGGCCCTTTTGTCCTTTCCTGCTTCTTCCTTTGGTCACTCTGGAATGCTGATGTGATGTTCTGGCAGCTGTCCTGGACAATGAGCTGACCTTGAGAATGAAAGCACTATGCTAATGATAGTGAAGCAAATAACAGCCCTGAACAATTTTTGCATGAAAGACAACCTCCTCTCTTGTTTAAAGCATTATTGCTTAGTGTTTCCCATTATACCCTGCTGAACCTGATACTAACTAATAGAGCCACTTGGCAAAAAATAAACCTGGGAACTTGGGATTTAGACTTTCCTCTTGTAAAGTACTTCCAGGAGGTGGACCACCCATGTTAAAGAATCCCAGGTATATTATCAAGCATAACCTCTCACTTCCAGCTCTGAAATTTGTTCTGTATATTCGCCAACTGGATGAGGTTGTTTTCAATTCTCTTTCCTAAAATTCTCTACAACATTCCCCTTCCTCTTCATCCCTACCACCATTGCCTTAGTTCATGTCCTCATCTTTTCTGTGCTTAACTCTTGACACAGCTACCCACCTGTTTCCCTTTCTCTAGTTGTATCCACCTCTGTCCCCACTGAATGGGGCAGGTGGGTGCCCATCTTCATCACTGCCAAAAGCATGCCATGTCCAAACTCAAATACAATCACATCATTTCCTTGCTCAAAACCTTTATAATACACTATATTACGTGGCTGAGAATTTTTCTCCTTCAACCTTATCTATCCATAACCTGTTCCACACTTCCCATGTTCTTTACCTCTGTCTGTACCGCTTCTTGAACTCCAGAGTGTACACACTGCTCATGCCTCCTTGTCTTTCCACTGGAATGCTCTTCCATCTCTCACACACCTGGTTTGCCATATCCATATTTAAAAACTCTGGTGGTTACCTGGGGCACAGTTGTCAAATGTTTTAGTCTCAGAACCAGAGTCCACTCAAATATTAACATAGACTATAAAACCATTTACTTATGTCAGTTATATATATTAATATTTACCATTCAGAAATTTAAAATGAGAAGAATTTTGAATATTTACTTATTTAATCACTTAAAAAACCCATAATGCTGATATGCATATTGTATGAAAAATATATTTTCTAAAAAATATGAGAAAAGTGGCATTTTTTTACATTTTTCCAAATTTATTTAATACCTGGTTTAATAGAGGACAGATTTTTATATATCTACCTATACTAAATCTACTTTGATATGTTGAGTGTTTTGAGTACATAAAAAAGAAGTTGGGGGCTGGGGAGATAGCTCAGTCGGTAGAGTGCTTGCCTTGCAAGCACAAGGCCCTGGGTTCGATCCCCAGCACCACAAAAAAAAAAAAAAAAAAAAAGAAGTTGGAAGATTTTGTGGATGTTATTCTTTGAATGTGCATGAAAACTGAATCAAAAAGAACTGCTTAAAGATTAACTGCAATATAGAATCTGAATCCATAATAAAAGTTCTCATACTCTTATATTAAAACTTATTGGTCAACCTTGAATGAATCGATTGCCCATGTATGATATCTATAACTTCATGCATGGGTCATTTGAAAAATAAAGCTTTTGCTAAACCCTATAGACCTTTCAAATGTTGATACATTAACTATAGAATATCAAAACGTCACATTAATATCAACTCAAATATCTTCAGTAGTATCTTTACCTATTAAGAAACATTCAAGTTCACAGTGGTGGATTCAAGATTTTGAACATTCTGATTTTTATTTGAAAGCTCAAATTTTATCGTTAACAACAGAATAGCTATTTTCCATGAAGTAACTACCTAACACCCAAGTCTGAACAGTTGCAGCTTTTCGATAAGTTATTTTTCCAAGTAACAATGGTATTGCATGATAAAGCAACTAATCCAGCTTGTAACTTGAACACCTGCACAAGTGCTCTTTTTGAGGTGTATGTGTACTTCAGTATGAACACAACAACTTCCTGGCATACTATTCTGGTGCACAGATTAAAAGTATGTTACACTGGGATGATATTCAATGAGTGCAAATTTTCCACTGTTAATCCAGGACATCCTTAAAGAAGACTGGTTCATTTTGTTGTGAATACAAGGTGCTAAAGTGATTAAACTTCTTACACTTTGGTGCGTCTACTTTGAATTATGCTAACATGCCAGCAGTTCTACCTATCCCTGCTTATGGCAAACGCCATAGTAAAGAAAGTAAATAATATCCAAGGGTTATTAAGAAATGAGTTTGACCTCATGAACTCCCTAAATGGACCTCGAGATCCACAAGAGCCCATGAACCACACATTAATGGGAGAATCTCTCTTGCGTCCCTTCTTTGAGGAATTGACACTTTTCGACTCCTTTGAAAAAGCTCCTATGGTAGTTGCTTGTTTCTAATTAACCAGTCCCAAGGCTGTCTGTGATGTTCTGAGGGTGACCCAATGAAAAATTTTGGCTTCAGAAAATTAAAATGTGGTGGTCAATTCACTGTAATAGTCATTTTCCAGTGTTTGAAGCCATCTGGTGTAAAAATTGGAAAGTATCAGTGACAATATTTCCTATTAAAGTGACCAAGAGACAGAGACAACTAGTTTGCAGTAAGAATGAAGCAGAGACGAGAGGTGGGGAGAAAGCTAATGTTAAAATTCAAATAAGTGTATCCAGTTGTTCCTTTTGTTTTGCCATGTTGCCGTCCTTTAGTACTATCAAACACCCAGCATCTCTACCATAAAAGCTCCTCTGAAATAAAATGCTTTAAATAAGTCTTCTGTCAATTCAAATTAAAATCTCCTGAGGGAGGAGGGGTAACTATGTTCAGGAACTATGCATCTGCAAATTTTCCCTGACTCTACCCTCTAAGCAGAATGGATAACCCCAAGCTTTGACCCTAGGCCTCATCTCTACAATAGCATCCCTCTCTCCATAATCTCTCTGCACTATAATGACTTCTCACTTGGATGTTCTCCCTGATACACTGCAGCTTTTGGAAAGCAGTGTAAGTATAGGACTTTTTATTTTAACTCAAATCTTAGCAAATTAAACATATGAATGAATGAAGGAGAAGGAATAAGAAGTATACATTGGTATAGTCATAAAATTTTGTTCTGTCCCTTTCTAGCCAAGTCATTGCATCTTTCTGAAACTCCACCAACCCACATGCAAAGTGCCTGAGCTCCAAGGCCGAAGTCCTGAAATGCCTTCACTAAGTTTTCCTAGGGTATGAAATTTCTCCATGCTGACTCAGTTAGAAGCACGGATGCCATGGAAATTATGTTTTTGAGGAAAGTTCCTCTAAGAAGCATAATAGTTATAAAGCTGATAAGACATTCTATATTTTAAATTGGAGTCATCTGAACAAACTTCACCCACATTCCCCCTTCAACTACTTAATTATTCAGGAAAGCTGAATATTAAGTTCCTCCAATCATTAATTAAGTAGCACTCAGCCAAATGTAAATTTTTTACATCTTTGACAAAACTTTTAGTCTCCTTTCCTCATCTTTACAACAGGGATAATATCATCCTTTAGGGATTACAAAGATTAAAGGAGGCAGTGTCTCTTGAGCAATGTGCTAAGAGTGCCCAGCATGAGACAAGTTACATCTATTATTTTACAAGCTTTTACTTCTGTCCCAGAAACACTATATGCTTTGGGCTTCCTCTTAGGAATTTCAGGTTGAAATAACATTGATAGATGGGCTAACCCAGGTGGACAGAAGTCAGAGAATTGGCCTCAGTTTTCACAGCTTAGTAGTATTGCTGCCAGAGGCCCCACACAGGTTTCCTGACTCCAAACCCTGCTTGTAGTTTCTACACTCATGCGAAGAGTACAAAAATTTTAGTTCAAATAAAAGACAAGTATTTTATGCTACCTTTGGGCATTTAAGCAAATGAATTCTCTAATGAATGGAAAAGGAACTAAAAATGATAGTATTTGAAGACCTTGCATGGTGAGTAAAAATAATGACCAGTAGATTTAGAATAGTAAGATGTGAATTTCTGTGACTGCCCTAACACTAACTTGGTAAGTTCATAAGTCCATTATGCAAAATGCAGAGCAATTTTGTCCTGTGTACAATGGAAGAATTTTATCTTGTTCTACAGGGAAAGAGAACAAACTCATTTTCTGAGCACCTGTGCCCCGGCACTTCCCAAACATTATTTTACTTCATTATGAAATACTCCTGCTCAATGTGTAATCCTACTTTTATTTTTTTTCTATAAGGAATTTGAGGTCCAATAATTAATAGAATTTCCCCAAAGTCACACAATTCATACCTGTGATTCCTATCATCTGAGACTGCTCTACCTGCCTTAAAGGCTTACTATGAGATCAAATAAGAGACGAGAACAAATACATCACACTGTCCAAAACCTGTTGATATGTGTGAGAGTGATGGAATGATCGCTGCAGACCATCAGGAAACCTTGGTTTCCTGTTCTCCTCTTACTAAGTGTGCCATCTTGAAAATATCATTGCTCTCCCAAACCTCAGTTTTTCTATCAGTAAAATGGGGCAGAGAGAATTACAGGCGTAGATGCCTGCCTTGCAGAGCTGTCACGAGACTCCAGGAAGTTCGCAATTGTGAGAAAGCTTTGTGCTCAGTAAAGCCCCATACAAATGTGTGCTATTATTATTATTGCTATTACTGTTATTATTACACGGTGTTCTTTGGGTAAGACATTTATGCTAAACCTACACAGCACATAATTGGAGTGCTCAAGTTAAATAAATGAAGTCAGCTGTCTGACTCCTTTAAGATAAATGATGTTATTACAACATAATTGTATAACCCCATATAGCTTACAGCAGCAAAAGGATGTGTATTTCACATGCCCTCCTATAATTACATCCCCATTATAATTTTGCAGTTAGTTGCGATGAGCTCTGGTCATGAAAACATGCCAATTTTGTATGGGATTGAAGTCTGCCTAATTTTAGCAAATTGAGAGTCACACAAAAGAAAAGAGATAAATACTATGTTGTTATTTTTCATTAGAGAATTGCTATATTAAGAGGCTGTGATCCAGCTGTGTTTGTTTAAATAAAAGTGTGATTTGAATACCTCCTACAGCTAATGTTCCTGCCAATGAATAAAAGATACGAATGCGGCCCTCGTTGGATGGGAGTCTCTCGTTCTAGCTGACTTGGAGATTTATTGTTCCACATAAGGAAGTTGAAAGCGTGGAGAGCAGACCACACGCGGCGGCCTTTTGTGTATTGTTTCAAGCTATCTCACTAATAGATTTCTTCCACCAAGGCTCCCAGCAATTCAGCTGTGCTCAAATGCTCCACTTAACTGTGAAAAAAATAAGAATAAAATAGTAATTATGCCTAAATGGCAAATGCAGCCCAGCTCGGTGCCACAAGGAAGAAAGTAAACAGGAACAAATATCAGAGAAGGAATGCTCTATTTTAGTGTCACCGTGATAATGGATGTGACCCTCTATATTGCTTCCAAATAGACCCCCTCTCTTTACCCCAGTGCCTCTCTCTCTCTCCACTGTTTTCTTGAAGACGTGGAACATTTTGAAATGACTGCCCGGCAAGCCGGCTTACTCACGATGAGAGAGAGATGGTATCTGCATTGTCGCTACACTGCAGAGCGGTGCTAAGGTATCCAGAGTGGTTAAGGAGCCCAGCATACTGGATGTGGACAGGTTAAAATCTCTGCCCTCAGGCAGACTACAGTCTTTAGATAGAAGATACGAGTTCCCCATTCTCCAAACCATCAAATGTGACCTTTTTTAAATGCCATTATTTCACTACTTGCTCTTGAGCACTCAGTTCTTTTTACCACCACCCTCACTTTGCCCTCCAAAGTAGCCCTATAGGAGATCTTATTCTTACATACACACACACACACACACACACACACACGCACACACTCGCAGCATTCTTTCTCTTACCTCCAGGTTTTTCTAGGTGTGACACCTTCAGCTAACTGTCCTTTCCTCTGCTACACCTGTAGAGAATGAATTCAAGTCATTCAGAAATCTTCCCTGTTCCCATCATAAGCACACCAAGCACGGAGTGGCAATAACGCTGTAACCTATCATTGCTGGTTCTCAGTTCAGGAGGCTAGACTGGACCAGAGAAACAGGATTACAATATTCTTGTTCCTATTCTGGAGCAAAGGGAGCAAATCTCTTCCCTTCTCCTCAAAGTCCCATTTTCTTTCCCTTTTTCCCTACCATTCACTATAATTATAGCCATCATTAGCTACTAATGAAAGTAATGCATTTTTCAAATATGTGGGGCTGAAATGAAGAGAAGTGTAGTTGAGTTAATATGTTCTGTTTACTTAAGTGTCTCCCATAAATAAGTTCTTGAAACTGGGGAACTGATTTTTTTTTTTTTCATCTCTGTATCCTCAGGACCTCTAAGTAATTCTGAGTAGAACTTTATAGATGTATAGCAAATGATGGTTGGATGGATGGAGAAAAAATAAAAAACTTTAGGACTGATGATGTTACCAAAATTAAAACAAATTACAATAAAAGCCAAAATGATGGGTGGTTCATCTGCAGCTGGATAAAAACTGGAAGTTCTTATGGAGAAAGAGTGACCACTGAAGGAAGACTTAAAAGATCATATGGTGAGGAACTGAGCTTACTAGGCAGAGAGCACAGTGGAAATGACTCCCTTATCAAATACCCGTGCTATCCAATAGGCGCAGTTACTCTAAAAATCAACACTTTAAGAGACTACACATTGCTCCAATAACAACTCACATCCTCTGAATTTTCAAGATGTCCATACATAGTCATTCATTTTAGATGGTTTTGCTTTGTTGTTTCTTTAAAAACCCAAATCGGAACTAACCAACTTGATACCCACTTTAACATTTATGGTTTCTCTCAGGTGGAATAATATGACTCACATGCAAGGCCTGTGCTTAATATATTGAATGAAGCAAACAAACTAACAAACTCAGAATTGCTACCACTGGGGACGATTAAAGTGTCACATCACTTCATCATAGTCACCACTTCATGGTGAAGAGTTGCATGGTGGGGGAAAGAAAGCCACATCACTTGTGGACTGTTTAACCCTGTGCACATAATTTTATCTTGCTGAACTTTAGTTTCCTCTTCTATAAAATGACATTAACAACAGTTGCATCCTAAGGCTCCCCTTAGAATCAAAGGAGACAAATTTAGATTAAACCTTATGAAAATACTGTTTTGTAGATGAAAGATCTGCAAATTCATTTGCTTCAACTTCATAGAGCAGTGATTAGAATATAGAGAATGCTTGAGTTACATTAAGAATTAATCTTATTGTGGGTACATGAGGAATATTAGTTTAAATCTTTGCTGTATCATTTAGTAGCAGTGAAGGAGCAATTCATTTATTGTTCTAACCCCAGTTTCCTCATCTGCAAAATGGTGTTGATAGTACTTGCCTCATAGCTATGATATGAGAATTTTAAAAAATTCAAATTATCTGATACAAAGAAGGTATTCCATAGACAGAAGCCTGTAGGATTGCAAAAAACCAAGATCTACAAGAAAACTGCAACAGTTCAGAAAAGAATGTTAATGAGGAAGTTTATTTAATAGCTAGTTACAATCACAGCCTTTCTGGCCTTGTGTTAAAATATTTTTTATTGACATTTTATGGCATGCACGAAATTCTATAGAACTGGTGTGTTGGAGCTGACTTAATTAAGGCCAAGTGGAGGCCTGTGTGGCTGATTGCCAGAAGCCATTGACTCTTGAAGTCTCCAGAATGTCAGGGAGTCTGGTTCAAACTGTCTGAGTCAATTTAAATAACCCGAATGACTGAAGTCCAAAAAAAAAAAAAAAAAAAAAAAAAAAAACCTATTCAAACAGTAACCTTCAGGATCAAATTGGAAGTACATTTTTTTTTCTAAGAATATATCACAAGGATCAAAACCAGAGGTGAAATACCCAGAGGGATCTGATTAATAGCAGAAGTCTCTGACCTAAGAGAACATAAAGAATGTGTTCATTTATGCCATCAGAAAAGATTGTTATTATTATGGGCAATATTAATAAACTGAGTTATGACAACTTGCTAAGGTTCTGGCAGATATGATTTTTAATCAAGTGGATAATACTAATATAATAACCATAAAGCAATGATTTTGGTTAATTTTGGGATACCTGAGAAGCAATAGATAGGCACTACAAGCAGAAACTGTAGAGAAATGTTGGCCAAGAAGTGCTGTAACAATGTTTGGAATGTACCCTTGGGAACCTCAATCTCACACAGAATTTAGAGGGCACATCTAAATGCCATGCTGAAAATAGTTGCCAAATCTCAAAAGGTTTCTTCACTTAGAAGAATCTGGATGGAGCATGTTTTGAGGTGCCCTCAAGGGAATTTCTTGGAGATTATCCTGTTTAATAGGGGGGAAAAATGAAAGTAAAAGATAGTCTGAACTACTTACACTGTAAGGTATTCAAATGAGAAGAGGGAGGTGGGTTCTTCCTCAAAACCAGCCCTCAAACGTCCGCTGGCCTTGAATGTTAGGGACCAAGAGACCAAAGAGGGTGGGAAGTAAGATCCAGGCTTCCAGGCCATCATAATCTGGATCTGACACTTTGGGCAAATCACCTAACCTCTCTAAGCTTCCCTTCTTCATCTGCTGAGGAGACAGTGAACCTCTGCCTGGAAAGAAGTAAACTACACAGACCTTCAGAAACCTTAGGCTAATGTGGGCCCTCAGTTTGCTCAGCTCCTGAAAGAAGGCCTCTAGCTGGAAGAAGGCAAATGTCAGAAACCCGAGTTTCTTTGTGGTGAAGCTGTGAGGTGCAGTAGAGAAAGGGAACAGGCCAACCAAGCAGAGAAGTTGACTGAACCCTGAACAGACAAAACTCACCTCCACTGATGATCTGCTCGGAATGCCCCCAAGCCTCTGGCCTAGCCCTGGGGAGGTAGTGGCACTGGATTGACTAATCTGATCCTTGCTGGAGTGATTGCTGCAGTGTATGGGGAACTCATTGATTTTCTCCTGTAAGAGGCCCCAAAGCAATTCAGCGTGAGATACCAGTCATTTGAAAAAGAATAAGAAGGAGAACCAGGAGAAGTTGACCAGGAACATATCTTTTTAATACCCCTGGCAGATGCCAGTAGCAAAGTTAAAGAGTGAATAGGGTACAATATTTTTTACATGGTTCCCAGTAAATAGAGTTGAGGTGTTTGTAGAAGTCTAATAGATGCGCGCACACACACACACACACACACACACACACACACACACACACATAACACATACCCAGCTCTGTGGTCAGATAAGCTGAGAAATTGTTGCATACTATATTTATATCCAACTTCACCAAAACTAACAATTCAACTTGGTACATCAAAGGATATGAGAAAGCCTATAATTAAAATTTTTAAATTTGATTTAAACTTGTGTTTGGGTATCATTTTATTTTGAAAAACAACACCCATGAATATTTTTCAAAACCCCAGGATTCTTGTGCATTCAAGATGATAAGTACAGAGGCTATGACAGTCAATTAACTGCTTCTTCAGGTGTCTTCCAGGCCCTGGAAGTGGTCAGGACCACTCCCTCCTCACATGCAGATGATTCCTATGGTGCACCCTTCCCATTTCCTTCAAGCAGACTCCAGACCAGCACTCAGACACAAGTCTGAGAATTCTAATTTTTTTCTTTCTTTTCATTTTAACTTTCCTCACCAGTGTAAGTTAGGAGACTTCACCTTCACCACAGTACCTGGGCTTAACATATGTGACAATGTGTTGAAATCCTCTTTGACTGGGGTCTGTTGTCCCTACTAAACTGGGAATTCTTTAAGATCAGAGTTGGAATCAAGATTCCTGTGTTCTACAACGATCCAAATACCCACAGAACCTACCCATAGAACATCCTTCATGTGATTGTTAAATTTGCTAAGCTAAACTTCAGTGGTTGAGTAGAGACTGTGCTTAGTCTGAAAGTCAAAGCAATTCTGAGAGTTTCTGTACAATGGTAATTTCTTATCCCTGCCTTGGGTGTCTGCATATAATTAGAGTATCTCTCAAGAAAGGGAAGCTAGAAATGTAGCTTTATGCCTGCCAAATCAGAGACTCGTCTATTGTTTATCAATAGCCAGGGAGATTTATTCTACAAAATTTTAGCTCCGAAGGTAGGTCAACATGTACCCAGTCCACTTCAATTCCACCACACTGTCCTTTTAATATTTTACACAGTCACCAGTCGTGCATAAGATAATCAGTTTCAAATCCTTCTCCACACTTGATTCTGAAGTCTTTTTTTCTAATTGAGTTGTAGAACTTCATTAAGTATTCTGCATTATCAGTCCTTTACCAGACATATGTAGTATTAATATTCTTCCCAATTTTCTGCTGCTTCTTTGTATTCTTAACAGTTGTCTTCAGAAAGCAATGGTTTTTAATTTTGATGAAGTCTAATTTGTCTTTTTGTGCATTTATAGTTTTAAACTTTTTGACTCTTGTTTAAGAAATCTTTTCCGATCTCAAATTTGCAAGGATTTTTCTCCTATGATTTCTTCTGGAAGTTTTCAATTTTTAACAAGTACATTTAAGTCTATGATCTACTTTGAGTTACTTTTTCTGTATTGTATGTGTCAAAGTGTCCTCCTCCCCACAATGTGACTATCTAGATCCTCCAACATGATCTGTGAAAATAACTATCATTTCCCAACTGGAATTCTTTAGAACTTTTGTTGAAAATTAGTTGATAATACACATGGTCTAGATAACTGTAGCTTTATAATAAGTCTTGGAATAAGAAATGTAAATATTCCAACTCTGTTCTTTTTCAAAACTATTTTGGCTATTTTAGGCTCTTTCCCCTTTCCATAAATGTTAGAGTCATATCATCAATTTTTATATTTTAAAAACCTTGCATATAGTTTGGTTGATATTGAGTTGAATTTAGATCATTTTGGTGATAGTTGACTTCTTTCCAAACTGTAAAGGTGGTGTGCTACTGTCTTCTCACAGTGTTTCTGATAAGTAATTCATTGTCATCTTTAACTTTGTTCCTCTAGACTTCTCTTTTTAATCTAATTTGCTTTAAAATTTTCTCCTTATCACTGGTTTTGAGAAATTTGATTACATTCCTTGGTGTGGTTTTCTTTATGCCCTTTGCACTTGAAGGCCACTGATCTTGACTTTGTTTATAATGGTCATTAAATTGGAACAATTTGGGTGATTGCATCTTCTCTTCGTCTTCGGCGACTCCAATTATATGTATGTGAGGCCACCTGAAGTCATTCCACAGCATATTATTTTTTCCACTTTTAAAAATTATTTTTTCTTTCTGTGCTCTGATAGTTTCTATTGCTAGGCCTTCAAGTTCACAAATTCTCCTTTGTCTAATTTACTATTATTACCATCAACAATGTTTTTCTCACTCATTGTAGTTTTCATCTCTAGAAGTTTGAATGGGGCCTTTTGATATTTTCCATGTCTCCACTTAACTTTTTGAACATACAGACTAGAGTTATAGCTGCTTTGACATGCTCGTCTGCTAACACCACTTCTTTGTTAGTTCTGGGTCAATATCAATTATTCGCCTCATCATGGATCATATTTTCCTCATTTATTGCATACCGGTTTTTTTTTTTCAATTAATGCTCAATATTCTGAATTTTATCTTGTTTAATGCTGCATATTTTTTGTATTCTAATCAATATTTATGGATTTTCTTCCTGGATGAAATTAACTGGAAAGTTTATTTCTTTCAGATTTTACTTTTAAGATTTGTTAGGTATAATCAGAGTAGTGGTCAATATAGGGCTATTTATTCCCCACTACTAAGGCAAATTCTATGGATACTATTCCTAAATCCCAATGAAGCATGAAATATTTCAGGCCAACTGGCAGAAATAGCCACTATTCCCAGTCCTGTATGAATGCAAGACACAGTTCCTTCCTTATTCTCAAAGAGACTCTCTGTTAGCTTTGACTGATTCCTCTATTGAATACTCAAGGAGAATTTTCTATGCATCTCTGCAGTTCACTTTCAGTTGAAACTCTAGGTGTTTTGATATCCATAGACTTTCAGGTCTATCTTCTCTATTCACAGGATTCAATAGTCTCTGTGGATTTCTCTCAAGACACTAATATGGGACAGTTTTAGGACTCAGTTTATTTGTGTCTTATCTTTTTTGAAAATCACTGTCTTTCATTTCATGTTTTCTTGTTTGTTGTTGTTGCTGCTATTGTTTCTTAGATATTTAGCTATTTAGTAGTACACTAAATCTACTCCCTGTAATTCCATCTTGATAAGCAGTGGAAGTATATCTCTGTTCATTTTTAACCCTTTTTTCTCACCAGAGCTTTATTTGGATGTTTCAAGTACACCAATCTGCATTTTCTAATCTGCTCCTTAATTCCAGCTAGTAAATTTATTTTGCATCTCATTGTGTTCATCTTTTAAAATTAATTTTCTTTCTTTTTATGTCTCTCATCCATTTCTTTGTGGTTCTTATGATTTCCTTTAAGTCCTTGAGTATATTTTTAATATTTGATAAATTAGTAATAAAAATTATAGTTGTCTGTCATCTCTGATTCCATTTCTATTCACTAATGTTTCTTCCAACTATAAGTCAAATTTTTAAGTTTTTTCAAGTCTAGAATATTTTTATTAGATTCTGGATTATTGAATATTAGAATTTCAATGTTATCTTTTCTTAAGTTTGAAGTTTGTTTGGGCCAACAGTAAAGTTATTGAAGATCACTTTGCTCCTTTCAAGTTTTGCTTCTAGTAATTAGTAGGATGAGTATATTCCCTGCTGTTACTATTATTCTATTAACCTTCTAAGGTATCAGTCTCGACTGATTTCTTTGTGTATTCAATGCTATCTTTCTACTCTATTCAAACATTATTCAAACATATCCATGTCCCGTGTGAGCTCTTGATCAACCTTGTGAAAAATCACTCTGTACCTAAATAGATTAGAATTCAGCTAAGGATTCAAAGGACCCATATGCACATTTCTGGAAATTTTCTGTTCATAGCTCTCTTCTTTACCATAATAATTGCTACTTTTATCTTCAGAAACACTGAATCCTGTTTTCCTAAACTGATTGAGAATGACATGCTCTATATGGGATTCCCTCCCTGCACTGAAGTTCAGAAAATTCCTCTAGTACATCCATAGATCTCATTTCCCCCATTTCTAAAGGATTACTATTCTATAGTATCTGTTGCCCAGTGTGTGAAAAATTATTTCATATACAGAACCTCCTCATCTTATGATGGGGCTCCATTTCAATAAACCCATTGTAAGTTGAAAATATTTAAACCAAAAACTCATTTAAAAAAATGTACCTAGTCTATTGAACATCACCGCTGAGCCTAGCCTAACTTAAATGTGCTCAAAACACTTATATTAGCCTAAGTTGGAGAAAATAATCTAACACAAAGTCTACTTTATAATAAATTTAAATATCTCCTCTAAGATTTTTTTATTACTACTAGACTAAAAATAAAAAATCAGAATGGTTGTCTGGGTGTGCTTTCACGCCATCATAACATAAAAAACTTCTAAGTCAAACCATTGTAAGTCAAGGACCATCTGTATTTTATCCAATCCCCTAATTTTTTTTTCAGCCCAGGGGTACAATCTCTTCCTAGCTACTCCATGATATCTGGTAATAGAAGTCCTCCTTGTGTTTTCTTTCAGCACTTTCAGGACTTGTCTTCCAGTGTGAATGTGCTTTATTCATCTTTCATTACCATAGAAAAATACCTGTGGCAATTAACTTATAAAGAGGAAGGTTTATTCAGTCTCATGGTTTTGGAGGTTTTGGTCCATTATTCAGTGACCCTGTGATCTTTGGGCCTCTGATCAGGTATCCCAGCCTGTCAGGAGCACATGACTACAAACTGCTCACTTCATCAGGCAGAAAACCTAGAGGAAGAGATAAGAGTCCTGAAATCCCATTTAAGGGCATGGCCTAATGACCAAGGGACCTCCCACTAGGCCTTGGCTCCTAGTTTCCACCACCATCCACCACCTGGGGCCAAAGCCTTTGACACATGGGCCTTTGGGAAATACTTATCCAAACCACAGCAATATGGTTTCTAAAGAGTCTGCTATAATTATTACTTTTTATTTCTCCAGAGGTAATACAACTATTTTCTCTGGTTAACTTCAAGATTTTCTCATGTTCCTTTGTTTTAAGCAGTTTCTTTATGTTTTTATTAGTGCATTATAGTTTTACATAATATTGGGTTTCATAATGTAATCATACATGCATGGATATGATATGCCAAGGTGTTTTCTTCTGGGGTAATAACGGGTTTTTGTTTTTTGTTTGTTTGTAATCCTACTTGCTTTAGGGTCAGTTGATCTGGAGGTTTATTTTCCAGTGCTTGTTATATTTTTATTTTCTCCTCACACGGCATGCTATGGAGGCTCTCTCCCATGTATCATTTGTTACCCAGTGCTTTTAGCCTGGTGGTATGGGATGGTAGTTACTCTCTTCCATTCTGATTAAGCCTCATTCTTAAGCAAGTATTGTATTCCTGAGTAGCCTTCTCAATTATTTTGAGCCTGGTACATATTCCTGCTTCCTTACCTTTGTGTTTTAGTCCACATGCTGTGGGAAATCTTTTCAAGAGAAAACTAGCACTATTACTTGCTAGCTATGTGATCTTAGGCATAGACGTTACTTTTTTGAGCCTCGATTTTATCTTAAAGTGGAGATAATAAATACAACTAAATATTGTTATATATTTACAATACTGAAAAAAATCCACCTTTATCTATGGCATAGTAAGTATTTGATATCTGCTTTTTCTGATTAACCTACAAGTTACTAATATTATGAAAATGAGTGGATTGAAGCTTTCATTGAAATACTTTACACTCAAAGTTCAGCTTCTGGATGCCAGGTGCCATGGTGCATGCCTGTAATCCCAGAAATTTAGGAGACTGAGGCAAGAGGATGGCAAGTTTGAGGCCAGCCTCAGCAACTAGTGAGGTCCTAAGCAACTTAGTGAGACCCTATCTCAAAATAAAAGGTAAAAGGGCTGGGAATGCGACTCGGTGTTCAGTACTCCTGGGTTCAATTTCTGGTACTACTACTACTAATAATAATAACAATAATAATAATAGTAAAGTTCAGTTTCTGGAAAAGTGTACATTTAATCAGTTGCTATCCAGAGTGAAGGCAAAAAATAGATGGTCAACATTCTGATCTGAGAGGGTGCTAGAATGTAAAGGGTTAAAAGCAGCAAGATGCCAGGTAATGAGTGAAGGGAGAGAAAGCCCTCTGAGAACTGAGTAGCTCCCTTATCTAGGAACAGTGAAAAAGAGTGAGTAGGAGATAG
This sequence comes from Sciurus vulgaris, assembly GCF_902686455.1. Classification (NCBI taxonomy): domain Eukaryota; kingdom Metazoa; phylum Chordata; class Mammalia; order Rodentia; family Sciuridae; genus Sciurus; species Sciurus vulgaris. The sequence goes on from NC_136461.1 coordinate 49,166,124, forward strand.
GTGAGAGGACCTGCTGGACGAAGAATACACTCAAGTTAGACGATACTGGTTCCCATCCAAGAGCTTCGATTTATAAGGCATAGTAGTTGGGATAAACTATGTAATCTCTCTAAACCTTAGTGTCTTTATCTGAAACACAGCAATACGAATGCCTCCTCTAGTTTTGTTATAAGGATTAAATGAGCTAATATATGTGGAAAAGCCTGAGAGATAAGAGGGGACTATATGTTTGTTTAACAAGCACATGTACTAACAAAGGAGAATGTCATCTACCAGGAAACAGTAGAATGAGCCAAAGGAAATACAGAGCCAAAACTGAAATCTAGGAGAGAGATGCCAGATCAGAAACTCAGATGCCAAGATCAGAAAATGGGTGTAAAATTCAGGTAGCACCATACCAATGTGCAGTGGCAGAGTTATCCAAATTTGGGGTTCATGAAGACAGCTTGTCTGAAGTGGGTGGGGTGAGAATTCTGGAAGGAATTCTAGTCTAAGTCACCTCTAAGGAAGCTTCCAACATTTGGATTTTTAGGATGCATGGTTTGGCATAAATATTTTTTCTCTTCTAGCTCCCATTTCTAGTATGGGAGGCAGTGTGATACAACAGTTAATTCCTGAGTTTTATCAAACCCTCCCTGGACGACTCTCAGCATTGTGTCTTTAGCCAAGTTGCTTGTAATGGACATTTGACACTGTTTTTAATTACCTATTATCTAAACCCATTCCTATGTTTAGAATATTCTCTATCTTATAAATATTGATGGGGACAGAGCCCAACTCTCAGCACAAAAGTTAAAGAAACCAGATGCTTTTGAGCCTCTACAGTGGGCAGGACTTGGTCATTTGAATCTGCAAATTATTAGCATCCACCATGGGCTCTCAACTGGACACTCATAACCCAAAGAAACAGGACCACACAGACTGTACCCCTTTAGAGACTATCATCGCAAGATAGCACTGTAACTAATGTCAGCTTCCAATGTCTGCTATAATCACTAGCTCAATGGTAACAGCACCAAAGTTTATTTATTAATTTTTAAATCAGTTTTCTGGGATGAATTTGAGTGGAATTTTGTTGAGCAAATTCTGAACCTGAATCAATGATCAAATTGACATTCTTTTAATAAATTCTTTTTTTTCCCTAAATCAGGCAAAGTCAGTTTCTTTATCATGCAAATGAGTCCTGACATATTGCTCTTTAGCATCATCCAAAAAATGGGACAAAAGTCATTTCTGACAATAGGACTCTGCAATCAGTCACTAAGGGGGCACACAAAATGCTTAAAGGAGTCCCTGAAATACAGCTTTTCTTAGTAAATGTTGGACATTATTATTGAGCTGTTTGTGCTTTACATGGAAATTCACAAATGCTATGTCATCATTGAAAGCTTACAATGTTACTAAGGAAAATGCTAATTTTAAAATCTGGGAATTCAGGTCTATTAACATTAAGTACTAGAATGAATGGAACTAGAAGTACTGACAAAAATCATGAGGCACAACTAGTGTTGCAATGGCTGAAAAAACAGTAGGATTGGATGAGATCAATGAAAGAAGAAGTGTGAGTGAGAAAAGGGTACCAACATGAGAACTAATGTTTAAAGGTCCAGACGAATTATGATAATGGCAAGGGACACTGAGAAGAAAAAAGGATAATGAGTTAGGGGAAAAATAGAGATTGAACAAAAAAATATGTCACAAGAAAATATTATTTGCAGCAAGGAGTGGAATTATTCTTCTGCTTCAAATTCTTGCAAATTTTTCTACTAAAAGAAGAAGAAATGTGCAGGGCTAGTAGGAATGGAAATAAGATCCCTGGATACAGTAGGCTACTGACACAGCTGTTTGCTGGTTCCTACAGAAGTATCCCATGGTTCATTATAAAGTGTCCAAGAGGGTGTAGCCAAGTCCAGTGGAGCCTGGCCACAGTGCATAAGAAAGGATCAGTGCCATGTAATATCATGGGAAAGACTAGTCAGGATTTCCAGGGAGGTTGCTATCCCTGAAGTGAAAGTAAATACTTCTTCAGAATCCTGATTAGTGGGCCTTTCAAAATATGATCCTGGTTTGCTATTTTATTTTTATAAAATAGCATCCAAATAAAAACTGAGTCCTCAGAAGAGATGTCTAGTCACAAGCCAAACAGAGTAAGAGTCAAGCCAGGGTTCACAGAGAGCATGAAACTGGAGCAAGAAGGAGGAAACCAACATTAAAATAATCCCAAATGCACAAACCAAAACCAGCTATAGGTTACAGGACCTGCGTATGTGGATAAGTGGGGTGACAGGCACAGATTGGGTAACCACTCATTGCTGACCCATTCCTACGTTTAGAGTATTCTCTATCTTATAAATATTCATGGGGACAGAGCCCAACTCTCAGCACAAAAGTTAAAGAAGCCAGATGCTACTTTTGAGCCTGAATTTGCCACCCCCAGCCACACCAGGCAAAGTGTGCATTATGGGAACAAAAGTATAAGGGGAATAAAGCTCGCAATGCACTTGGAGGAACTTGGAGTTCATGCATCTGCAGAAAGGCAATTTCGGGGACCCCAGTAGAGGAGGGCTGGAGAGAGAAGAAAGAAGGAAAGGGAGGAAAATAAAGGAGTGGAAACAAGTATTATTAAGAAAGTAAGAGGACTGGGAGAAAATTTTGGAGGAAAAGAAAAGAAACACAAAGGAGGAAATAGAAGGTGATTGGAAGTGAGGGGCAGAATGAGAGGAAATGAGGAAGGGGAAAAGATCTTCCTGTCAGCAGAAAGAACGGAACTGCATTGTGGGGGAGGGGATTCAAGAGAGCATGTTTGAAATGTATGTAAAATATAACTCAATTATCTCGGATCAGCCATAACACAGGGGGGAAACTGCATCAGGTTGTAGCTGCCATAAGTCTCAACTAGTTATGTTTACTGCATTTATAAACAGATATCTTTTGGCAAGTGAAACAAAAAGGCCTCCACAAGACATGCGATTCTGGGCTTCCATCCATTCACTCTGTGAATTAATTGACTTTATTTGAACTCTACTGTTTTCAGTTGGAGAATTCACTGTGAACATGTTGTACATATCTCAGATATCAAATAGCAAATGTACTGCAGCCAGATTCTGAAACAGAGCCAGAAACTGTTCATTAATCAGACAGGGGTTTCTCTGTGATTAGGAAAGACGACCAAGAGATAAATAAATAAAATAAACAGCTAAACTCTTGGAAATGTTTTTTTGTATTTCTCCTTTTGCTTTGGAAGCAAAGTCTCCACTGGAAACCAAGTAATTGTACTCACTAGGGGGATGGATGGTGTATGACACCTGCTTTCAAAGTAACATTTGTCCCTAAAATATCATTTCCAATATGTTTTTCATATCTTACTGGAAATAGTCATTTGCCAGCATGATCTTCACAAAATCAGTTGTTTCTCTTCTCTTATAACATAACAAATTAAAGCTTCTCTTACAACATAACAAATATTACATTTTAAGCTTTTGTTGTATATAAAACATTTCTTCAAGTTGACAGCCCATGGATTGAATGCGCTATTTAATTTATAAGGTTAATATATTTTAAAAGGTTATAACACCTAGTGTTCTAGTCAGGATTTATGGGAGAGAGAGCAAAAGATAAATACTCTCAGTCTCTTAATTAGCTAGCTGGATGGATGAATGATAGATAGATAGATAGATAGATAGATAGATAGATAGATAGATAGATAGATAGATAGATAGATACTAGATAAAGCAGCATTCATAGACTCCCATGAGAGATGAAGGATCAGGCTCTGGACAGTAGGCATTGCAAAAGGCAAACCACAGGTCTGGTCTGGTCCACCTGCCATGTTACTGGAGTTATGATCAGCCAACCTATGAGTGTGCCCTCTTTGTTTTACTTTCTCAAATCCAAGATCCTCTTGTTATATCTTCATGTCCCTTCCATGACTCATCCTTGGGCGAGGCAACTCAACAGAGGGCCACCTGCAGAAAAATGCAGAGCTTAGAAGATTCCCCAAGCGGAAGGACTCCAAGACAAGGAAGGACAGAGCTGCAAACAGGAAACAGTTAAACCTGGAGTGTAACCCCAGGAACTCTCCCCAATAGCCCCCAAATGGGTAATTTGGAGGTCACAGATAGGGGTCCAAATATCAGCCTTCCTCTAGGTACACGTCAGTGATCCAAGTAACAGAACAACCCAAGGAGTATGATGAGACATTCAAAAAAGATAAATGAAAGGAAAGAAATACTGAGAAACTGAACAACATATAGCAGTGTTAGCTCAGTGAGTGGAGCAAACAGAACATCAATTTTTTAAATATAATTAAATATTTGTAGAAAGAAAGGGGGAGAGAGCACAGAGAACATAACACAAGAACAAATGAAGAATAAGCCAGTATGAAAATTAATTACTTGGATTTATTGGGAATAAAAAACATAACCGCTATATTAAGCTCAATGGATAGGCTTAATAAGGTTAAGGTAGAACCAAAGTGATCTTGTGGGTCAAAGATTCAGTCAAAACTCATGATAGAAGATGTTAAGAAAGTTAAAATAAGAGCAATACATAAAAAGTAACACAGAACAGAGATGTAGAAATGTCCATATCTAATATTAGTCTCAGAAAGAGATAAATAAAAGCAAGGTAAAATGTATTTGGAGAAACTAATGATTTGCCATAATGATAAGATATGTGCCATTGTACGTGAAGAGAGATTATAGAGTTCACAACAAGATAGGTGGTTTTAATGTGTTGGGCATTTTTTTAAAACCATTTTCAAGACACACACTTCTCAAAAATAAAATATTTTTCAAATAATAAGCCCAGAAAGCTAAGGAATTTGCTAAATATAGAATAGTCAAATTAATATCAAATTTTTTGACGACTACAGTGACTACAGAAAAAAAAGTGATATGATATTTTCATCTGGAAGGAAAAGATCTTGAAATAAATTGCACATCTAGTGGAATTATCATTTATATAGGAAGGTGAATATTGCCCACATTTGAACCCATGAAATAAAATATAATTATATAAAGGAAATTATAATAAAGGAGGAGGAGGAGGAAGAACACAAGGAGGAAAGAAAGAAAAGATATTATGCCAAAAATATATAAATAATATGGTAAAATTCAGTCTATTAGTCTAATTAAAGTAGTTTAACCACTCCAAAGATATTCTCAGAACAGTTTTAAAATTCCACCAATGTTGAATATAAGAGCTATATTTAAATCAAAAAGAAACCAAATGGTTAAAAGTAAACAGATGAAAAACATATACCAAGGAAGTACTAAAAAACAGAACACTACAGCATCAAATTTCTTAGACAAAAACTCATGAGGTATAAAAGCAATTTAGAGAGTAGGAATAAATAATCACAAATAGGTATACATGTAATAGCCTAGCCTTAGATTATTAAAAATAACAATGTCCATGAAGACATGGGTAGAGAGAATTCAAGTTTTAGTTGCAAGTAGGAGTGTTCTTTATCATAAAAACTGAGATATCAAGTAAACCAAAATGTAAACATTATAGACAATTTGAACCACTTGATTAGTGTGTCAGGAAAGCATTACACTAATTAAAGATTGCATGCTTTTTTTCAGGCATGCTTGGAACATTCATAGAATTCGTCCACACGTTGAACTTACAATAATATGCAGAATCAGCATTATCCAAACTATGTCCTCTAATAGCTATACTATAATATCACAAGGAAATTGCAGAAGAATAACTTTTAAATCCCATGCCTAATAATTAAATAATATTGCTAATATTATCCAATGTGTCTAAAAAGTCATTACTTAGCAATATTATTTTAATTGTTACCCAGATTGGAATGGGTTAAAATTAATTCAGACGGAAAACCATTAAAATTTAGACCATAAAGTACAAAGAAACACATGACAAAATTTATAAGATACAGTTACAGCAATATTTCAAAACAGTTTTACAACAACATTTATTTAAAGATAATGAAAACTGAAAGCAAATTAACTAAGCATTTATTTAAAAAACTGGAAAAGGGATGTCAGAATAAACTCCCAAATCAAAAATATAATAAAGATAAGCACAGAAATAGATGAAAAAGAAAAAATAAATAGTAAATTACAATCTTTTTAAAAGGATTAATACTAATATATATATAAATTTGTAGAAAGGACATATATAAACTTAGAAGCAAATACACACACACACACCAAGGAAAAAGAGAAAGAAACACAAATATAACAGAGATTTTTATGAATCGAGCACACTTCTGAAAGTCAGTATAAAGTTGAGATGTTTCTAGAAAAATACAAAATACTAAAATTAGTACATGGAAAATTTAAAAATTAGGTGGATAAATAAAATTTTTAAAACAACCCAAATCTCTTCCTACCCCCCAAAATTCATAACTTTCAATCCCTAATACCCCCCAAAAATTCATAACTACAGATGTTTTTTCAGATGCATTCTGCTAAATTTTCATGAAATCAATAGTACAATTTTAAACAAGTTTCTTTTAAGAATAGTGAAGATACAACTACACTAATAATTTTATGAAGTTAATATGTACTAGATATCAAAGTCAGATGATAATATAAGTAAATTTCAAACTTAAAAGTAGATGCAATGTCCACACAAAAATGCACATAAATGTTTATTCATACTTCATTCCTAATTTTTAAAAACTCAGAGAAACAAAGCTATCCTTCAACATGTAATTGGGGAAACAAATTGGGTAAACAAACTCTGGCACATCCATACTATGGAATACTAGTCAGTGATAGAAAGGAATAAGTTATTGATCCACACAACACCAATGATTCCAACATGTATATTGCTAAGTGAAAGAAGCCATCCATAAGGCTTCATACTGCATTATTTCATTTACATGGCCTTCCAGAGAAGGCAAAAATATAGGGAAAGATAACAGATTGGTTAATACCAGAGATGTATGAAGGGGGAGAACTGACTAGATGAAACTGAGAGATCGTTAGAACAGTGAAATTCTTCTGTGATGGTTGATTCACATCACTAGGCATTTGTCAAAACCCGTTGGCGGAATTTATGAGCCCAAAGGGCAAATCTTAATTTTTTAAAAACCCAAGGATTAATCCTAAAACAGAATGCAAATGGAGACAAAAGTCTCTCTTTCCTACAGTCTTCTTTTAGGTTAAATTATTTAGTCTAGCATTGTTTTGATTCCTTGCTCATTATTTCTTGGTTTGTCTATTATAAATCTTTGCTTTGTGATTACCCTGAGGTTTACAAAAAAGCATCTTATGATCATAACCAGATATTTTGAAATAATAGCAACTTAATATGATCATAAAGATAAAAGAAACATACAAAATAACAAGATAAAATATACTAAGAAAACTCTAAGCTTGCACTCCATTCCTCCATAGGTGTTTATGTTAACACATTTTACATCTTCTATATTGCTATCTCTTAACACATTAATGTGGTTATGATTTAGTGCATTTTAGTCTTCATATTAAAGATATGAATTGTTTGATACCTGTTATGTTATAGTACTGAGCTTTAATATGTGTTAATGTCTCTTTCTTTTAGTTTGAAATTTTTCTTTTAATATGTCTAATAGAACATATGTGGTGGAGATATATTCCCTCACTTTTTGTTTGTTTCAGAGTATCTTTATCTTTCCTTCATTTCTAAAGAATAACTTTGCTGGATATAATATTCTCAGTTGCCAATTTTTTTCCTACAGCACTGAAAATCTGAAGACACTCATGACTGGTAAGATATGTTGAGAAGTCTGCTTTTAGGTAAATAAGGACACAACTATCATTCATTTTTTTTCTTTTCTCTTGCAGCCTTAAAAATATTCTTTTTATATTTTACCTTTGATAGCCCAATTATAAAATTTCTTGGAGTAGACTTTGTTGAGTTAAATTTGACTGGTGACCTGTGGTCTTCCTATACCTGGATGATTATATTATTCTCTAGATTTGGGAAATTTTATTCACAATATCTATTAAAAATACATAGGAATAAATTTAATGAAAAATTGAAAGATCTTTATAATAAAAAATACAAAACATTGATGAAGAGGATATAAAAAGTAGATAGTCAGTGCTCATGATTAGAATAACCAATATCATTAAAATGTCCATACTACCCAAAGCAAGATACAGATTTAATGTAATCCCTAGCAAAATATCCATGACATTTAGATAAAAATAATCCTGAAATTTGTAATGCCAAATAACCAAAGCAGGCTTGGGAAAAAAGAAAAAAACAGAAAGCATTATACCTTCTGACTTCAAAATATGCTATGAAACTATAGTAATCAAAATAGCATGGCATTGATATGGAAATAGACACATAGACAAATGGAACTGAATAGAAAGTCTAGAAGTAAATCCACACATCTTCTGCATGCTAATTTTCAACAAATATGTGAAAAGATACAGTCAAAAAAAGGAGTTTGTTTAATAAATGGTGCTGGGAAATTTGGATAACCACACAAAGAATCAAACTATATCCCTATCTCTAAAATGTTACAAAAATTGACTCAAAATGGGTTAAAGACTTAAACATAAGACATGAAATTACTAGAAGAAAACATAGGAAAGATCCTTCAGGATACGAGAATGAACAAGTTTTTTGTTTTTTTGGTTTTTTTTTTGTTTTGTTTTTTTTTACCAAACTCCTAAAACACAGTAAACAAAAGCAAATATAGAAAAATGGAATTAGACCAAGATAAAAAACCTCTACACAACACAGTAAACAATCAATAGAGCAAAGAGACAGCCTAAAGATTGAAGGAATGTATTTGCAAAATCCACATCTGACATGGGCTTAATAACTAGAATACACAAAGAATTCAATACACAAAACAAACAGAAACCAAAACAATTAATAACTGGGACCCAAATAGACATTTCTCAGAAGAAGACACATGAAGGGTCAACAGTTAAATGAATATATGTTCAACATCTCTAGTCATCAGTGAAATGTTAGTCAAGATCACAATGAGATATTATCTCACTCTGGAAGGAATGGCCATCATGAAAACAACGAGAGCTGGTGAGGACCTAAAGAAAAGATGAACCCTTGCATACCACTGGTAAAAATGTAAATTTGTACAATCATTATGGAGAACAGTAAAGAGGTTCCTCAAAAAAATAAAATAGAGCTACCATATTATCAGCAATCTCACTACCGGGTGTACACCTAAAGAAAATGAAATCAGTCTGTCAAAGAGATATCTGGCTATTCACAATTGCTAGGCTATGGAAACAGCTTAAATGTTAATCAACTGAAGAGTGGATAAAGAAAATGATGTACAAATGCACAATGGAATACTAGTCATCCATTTAAAAGAATAAAATCCTGTCATTTGCAACATGAATGGAATCAGAGCTCATTATGTTTAGTGAAATAAACAAGGCACAGAAAGACAAGTACACATGATCTCACTCGTGGGTGAAATCTAAAAGTGTTGATCTCATAGAAGTTGAGACTAGAATGGAGGTTACCAGAAGCAGGGTAGAGTCCGAGTCAGGAAGAAATAGGGATACATTGATCAATGGGTACTAAGTCATAGTCAATCAGAATTAAGAAGTTCTGGTGTTTTGTGCACAGTAGGGTTACTATAGACATCTATAATGTACTGTATATTTTTTAAAAACTAAAAGAAAGGAGTGTGAATGCCTCAACACAAAGATATGATAAGCATTTGAGAAAGATATTTTTAACCTGATTCAAACATTACACAATTTATACATGTATTGAGACAACACATAGTATCCCACGAAGATATATTATTTTTATATGCAAAAATTTTTATGTTAAAGTTTCTAAGAAAATTTTTAAAAATAAAAAAAAATGGCTACCAAATCTGAAAGGACAAAGAAATTATATATTTATTATCACCTCTTATTGAATTAATTGGTAGTTTTATCATGTAGTAATCTGTTTTGTCTCTTTTTTTTTCCAGTGTTTTATTTTCTTTTATTGAAGCATATTTGTACATAATAGTGGGATTCTTTATGATATATACATAAATATGTATAGTAGTCCCTTTCTTTTTCCTTCCCGTCTCTCTCCCCTGATCCAGCAAAAGCAGTTGTAATTCCACACAGTATAATTGCAATTACACACAATGCAAAAAACATTTGGGTAAGAATAAATTGTTTAAACCCCCCCCCCAAAAAAAAAAAAAAAAAGTAAGAGGAAACTTTATAAATCTGACTCTCTACATTTTAAAATTGAAGAGATTTCAAATAAAAAACATAATGTGGCAACCCAAGGTATTAGAAAAACAACAATAAATTGATTTGAAAATGTAGAATAAAAGAAATACTAATTATCAGAGTTTAAACTATAAAATAGAAAATAAAAGAAAAATACAAAGTAATAAAGAAACAGAGTTTGTTTTTGAAAAGGGAATCAAAATTGATAAACCCCTAACCAGGTAATGAAAGGAAAGAGAAAGAAGAAACAAATAAATAAACCTAAAAACCAAAAGAGAAATATTACAACAAACATCACTGAAATCCAGAACTAGGAATTATCTGGAAAATTTATTTTTCAATAAACCAGAATATTTAGAAAAACATTGACAAATTTCTAGACACATATGATCAGAAAATATATTTATATTTAGTCATAAGTATTGTCTTCAAGGTGATGTACTACAAAAGCTAGGAAAGAAATCTAGTTGTTCAAGAATCTAAGGCTTATCTTTTTTTCTATTTACCAACCGTCTATATCTTATCTTTATTAAAAAAACATTTATCCCATTAAAATTATTTTCTTCTCCCTGCCCCTTCCAATTAAAACCAAAAGCATCAAAATACGTTAAAAATTGACAGCTTCTGGTAATAGAAATTAATAATCACTTGGGAATAATGTAACAAAACTATGCTAATAGGAAAGCAATTTAGAATAGTCAACCAACTGCCAAATAATTTTAAATGCTTATTTATGCTCAATACACCATTTCAAAAAGAACAATATATCAGAAGTAGAAGTTAAAAATACAACAGAGTGCTGGGGATATAGTTCAGTTGGTAGAGTGCTTGCCTTGCAAGCACAAGGCCCTGGGTTCAATCCCCAGCACCGAAAAAAAAAAAAGAACAGAAAGTTTTAAAATTTCAATAATAAATCAAAATGTAAAGGAATTGTCCATACTTTACATACCTAATAGGAAAAATCTTTAGCTAACAATATGTCATGTGACCACAAACAAAATGAAATCTGCCAATACTTTTGAATCATATTCACACTTATTGATATGGCTCAGTTTGAATAATTGATTTTCTATCCTGTGACTTCTGTTTATATATAGATATATCACTCTATTCTGAATAATTGTATTAATATTGTCTTTCTCATGATCTATTAATTTTTGTTGAGTGATTGTTACTATACCACTAAGGTTTTGTAAACGAATAAAGTATTGTACCTTCATTCAGGTCAACAGCATGTATATTTGTTTTTTTTTTCTTTATTGTAAACAAATGGGATACATGTTGTTTCTGTTTGTACATGGAGTGCCACCATACCATTTGCATAATCATACATTTACATAGGGTAATGATGTTTGATTCATTCTGTTATTTTTTCCTTCGCCCCACCCCTCACACCCCTCTTTTCCCTCTATACAGTCCCTCCTTCCTCCATTCTCACCCCCCCACCCTCCATTATGTGTCATCATCTGCTTATCAGCAAGATCATTCGTCCTTTGGTTTTTTTGAGATTGGCTTATGTCACTTAGCATGCTATTCTCCAATTTCATCCATTTGCCTGCAAATGCCATAATTTTATTCTTCTTTATGGCTGAGTAATATTCCATTGTATATATATACCACTGTTTCTTTATCCATTCATCAATTGAAGGACATCTAGGTTGGTTCCACAATCTGGCTATTGTAAATTGAGCAGCTATGAGCATTGATGTGGCTGTATCTCTGTAGTATGATGATTGTAAGTCCTTTGGGTATAGGCGGAGGAGTGGGATAGCTGGGTCAAATGGTGGGTCCATTCCAAGTTTTCTAAGGAATCTCCACACTGCTTTCCAGAGTGGCTGCACTAATTTGCAGTCCCACCAACAATGTATGAGTGTACCTTTTTCCCCACATCCTCGCCAGCACCTATTGTTCCTTGTATTCTTGATAATTGCCATTATAATTGGGGTGAGATGGAATCTTAGTGTAGTTTTGATTTGCATTTCTCTTATTACTAAAGATGGTGAACATTTTTTCATATATCTGTTGATTGCTTGTAGATCTTCTTATGTGAAGTGTCTGTTCATATCTTTAGCCCATTTGTTGATTGGGTTATTTGTATTCTTGGTGTAGAGTTTTGAGTTCTTTATGTATTCTGGAAATTAGTGCTCTATCTGAAGTATGAGTGGCAAAGATTTTCTCCCACTCTGTAGGCTCTCTCTTTACATTGTTGGTAGTTTCCTTTGCTGAGAGAAAGCTATTTAGTTTGAATCTGTCCCAGTTATTGATTCTTGCTTTTATTTCTTGTGCTATGGGAGTCCTGTTAAGGAAGCCTGATCCTAAGCCAACAAGTTGAAGATTTGGACCTACTTTTTCTTCTATAAGATGAAGGGTCTCTGGTCTGATTTCAAGTGATCCATTTTGAGTTGAGTTTTGTGCAAGGTGAGATATAGGGGTTTAATTTCATTCTGTTGCATATGGTTTTCCAGTTTTCCCAGCACCATTTGTTGAAGAGGCTATCTTTTCTCCATTGCATATTTTTGGCACCTTTGTCTAGTATGAGAAAATTGTATTTATTTGGGTTTGTGTCCATGTCCTCTATTCTGTACCATTGATCTCCCTGTCTATTTTGGTGCCAATACCATGCCATTTTTGTTACTATTGCTTTGTAGTATAGTTGAAGTTCTGGTATTGCAATACCCCCTGTTTCATTCTTCCTGCTAAGGATTGCTTTAGCTATTCTGGGTTTCTTATTCTTCCAGATGAATTTCATGATTGCTTGCTCTATTTCTGTAAGGTACATCATTGGGATTTTAATTGGAATTGCATTGAATTTGTATAGCACTTTTGGTAGTATGGTCATTTTGACAATATTAATTCTGCCTATGCAAGAACATGGGAGATCTTTCCATCTTCTAAGGTCTTCCTCAATTTCTTTCTTCAATATTTTGTAGTTTTCATTGTAGAGATCTTTTACCTCTTTGGTTAAATTGATTCCTGAGTATTTTATTTATTTATTTATTTGAGGCTATTGCAAATGGAATTGTTTTCCTCATTTCCCTTTCAGATATTTCATCTCTTGCATATAAAAATGCTTTAGATTTATGTGTGTTGATTTTATAGCCTGCTATTTTGCTAAATTCATTGATGAGGTCTAGAACTTTTCTGGAGGAGTTTTTTTGTTCCTCTAAATATAGAATCATATCATCAGGAAATAGTGACAGCTTAAGTTCCTCTTTTCCTATTCATATCCCTTTAATTTCTTTAGTCTGCCTAATTGCTCTGGCTAGAGTTTTGAGGACAATGTTGAATAGAAGTGGTGAGAGAGAACATCCCTGTCTTGTCCCCATTTTTATAGGAAATTCTTGCAGTTTTTCTCCATTAAGAATGATGATGAATCTCCATACTGCTTTCCACAGTGGCTGCACTAATTTGCAACCCCACCAACAATGTATGAGTGTACCTTTTTCCCCACATCCTCGCCAACACCTATTGTTGCTTGTGTTCTTGATAATCGCCATTCTAATTGGGGTGAGATGAAATCTTAGGGTAGATTTGATTTGCATTTCTCTTATTACTAGAGATGTTGAACATTTTTTTCATATATCTGTTGATTGCTTGTACATCTTCTTCTGTGAAGTGTCTGTTCATTTCCTTAGCCCATTTGTTGATTGGATTGTTTGTATTCTTGGTGTAGAGTTTTTTGAGTTCTTTATAGATTCTGGAAATTAGCGCTCTATCTGAAGTATGAGTGGCAAAAATATTCTCCCACTCTGTAGGCTCTCTGCTCACATAACTGATAGTTTCCTTTGCTGAGAGAAAGCTTTTTAGTTTGAATCTATCCCAGTGGTTGATTCTAGTTTTTATTTCTTGTGCTATGGGAGTCCTGTTAAGGAAGTCTGATCCTAAGCCAACAAGTTGAAGGTTTGAACCTACTTTTTCTTCTATAAGATGCAGGGTCTCTGGTCTGATTCCGAGGTCCTTGATCCATTTTGAGTTGAGTTTTGTGCAAGGTGAGAGATAGGGATTTCGTTTCATTCTGTTGCATATGGATTTCCAGTTTTCCCAGCACCATTTGTTGAAGAGGCTATCTTTTCTCCATTGCATATTTTTGGCACCTTTGTCTAGTATGAGAAAATTGTATTTATTTGGGTTTGTGTCCATGTCCTCTATTCTGTACCATTGATCTATCTGTCTATTTTGGTACCACTACCATGCAGTTCTTGTTACTATTGCTTTGAAATAGAGTTGAAGATCTGGTATTGCAATACCCCCTGCTTCACTCTTTCTACTGAGGATTGCTTTAGCTATTCTGGGTTTCTTATTCTTCCAGATGAATTTCATAATTGCTTGCTCTATTTCTGTAAGGTACATCATTGGGATTTTAATTGGAATTGCATTGAAACTGTATAGCACTTTTGGTAGTATGGCCATTTTGACAATATTAATTCTGCCTATCCAAGAACATGGGAGATCTGATTCCTCAGAAAGCTTGGAATGGAACCACCATTTGACCCAGCTATCCCACTCCTCCGCCTATACCCAAAGGACTTACAATCAGCATACTACAGAGATACAGCCACATCAATGTTCATAACTGCTCAATTCACTATAGCCAGATTGTGGAACCAACCTAGATGCCCTTCAGTTGATGAATGGATAAAGAAACTGTGGCATATATATACTATGGAATATTACTCAGCCATAAAGAAGAATAAAATTATGGCATTTGCAGGCAAATGGATGAAATTGGAGAATAGCATGCTAAGTGAGATAAGCCAATCTCAAAAAACTAAAGGACGAATGATCTCGCTGATAAGCAGATGAGGACATATAAGGGGGGTAGGAGGGGTTAGCGTTAGGGTTAGGGTAAGGTTTAGGGTTAGGGATAAGGTGGGTGGTAAGAATGGAGGAAGGAAGGACTGTATAGAGGGAAAAGAGGGGTTGGAGGGGTGGGGGGGAAGGGAAAAAATAACAGAATGAATCAAACAATAATGCCCTATGTAAATTTATGATTTTCTATTAAAATTTAAAAAAGTTTATTAACCAGGAGCAAAACTGAAAAAAAAAAAAAAAATGATGATCGCCATGGGCTTAGCATAAATAACCTTTACAATGTTCAGGTATGTTCCTACTATCCCTATTTTTTCTAGTGTTTTCAGCATGAAGGGGTGCTGCATTTTGTTGTATGCTTTTTCTGCATCAATTGATATAACCATATGATTCTTATCCTTAAGTCTATTGACATGATGGATTACGTTTATTGATTTACGAATGTTGAACCATCCTTGCATTCCAGGGATGAACCCCACTTGATTGTGGTGCACAATTTTCTTAATATGTTTTTGGCTACGATTTGCCAATATTTTGTTAAGGATCTTTGCATCTATATTCATCAAGGATATTGGTCTAAAATTTTCTTTCCTTGATGTGTCTTTTCCTGGTTTGGGTATGAGGGTGATATTAGCTTCATAGAATGAGTTTGGTAGGGCACCCTCCTTTTCTATTTCCTGGAATACTTTGAGAAGTATTGGAATGAGTTCTTCTTTGAAGGTCTTGTAGAACTCGGCTGAGAATCCGTCTGGTCCTGGGCTTTTCTTGGATGGTAGGTTTTTAATGGCTTCTTCTTTTCATTGCTTCATATTGATCTGTTTAAATTGTGTATGTCCTCCTGGTTCAGTTTGGGAGGAGCATATGTCTCTAGAAATTTGTTAATATCTTCGGTAGTTTCTATTTTGTTGGAATACAGATTTTCGAAGTACCTTCTCATGATGTTATGATTCTCAGTGGTGTCTGTCGTGATATTTCCTTTTTCATCATGAATTTTAGTAATTTGAGTTTTCTCTCTCCTTCTCTTTGTTAGTGTGGCTAAGGGTTTGTCTATTTTGTTTACTTTTTCAAAGAACCAACTTTTTGTTTTGTCAATTTTTTGAATTGTTTCTTTTGTTTCAATTTCATTGATTTCAGCTCTGATTGTAATTATTTCCTGTCTTCTACTACTTTTGCTGTTATTCTGTTTTTCTTTTCTAGGGCTTTGAGCTGTAATGTTAGGTCATTTAGTTGTTGACTTTTCATTCTTTTCTGGAATGTGCTCCATGCAATGAATTTTCCTCTTAGTACCGCTTTCATAGTATCCCAGAGATTTTGATATGTTGTATCATCGTTCTCAGTGACCGCTAAGAATTTTTTTTTATCTCCTCCCTGATGTTTTCTGTTATCCATGTTTCATTTAATAGCATATTACTTAGTCTCCAAGTGTTGGAGTAATTTCTGTTTTTTATTTTTTCATTGATTTCTACTCTCAGTCATTATGATCTGATAGAACATAAGGCAGTATCTCTATTTTTTTGCATTTCCTAAGGGCTGCTTTGTGGCACAACATATGGTCTTTTTTTGAGAAGGTTCCATGTGGTGTTGAGAAGAAAGTGAATCTGCACGTTGATGGATGGAATATTCTATATATGTTATATAGATAGATCTATATATATAGATCTATATATATATATAAAATCTAGGTTATTGATTGTGTTATTGAGTTCTATGGTTTCTTTGGTTGGTTTTTGTTTGGAAGATCTATTTAGTGGAAACAGCGGTGCATTAAATTCACCCAGAATTATTGTGTTGTGGTCTATGTGATTCCTGAAATTGAGAAGGATCTGTTTGATGTACAGGGATGCACCATTGTTTGGGGCATAAATATTTACTATCGTTATGTCTTCCTGATTTATGGTTCCCTTAAGCAGTATGAAGTGTCCTTCTTTATCGCTTCTGACTAACTTTGGTTGAAGTCCACTTTATCTGATATAAGGATGGAAACCCCTGCCTTTTTACTGAGTCCATGTGCGTGGTAGGTTTTTTCCCATCCTTTCACCTTTAGTCTGTGGATGTCTTTTTCTGTAAGATGAGCCTCTTGCAGGCAGCATATTGTTGGGTCTTTCTTTTTAATCCATTCTGCCAGTCTATATCTTTTGATTGATGAGTTTAGGCCATTAACGTTCAGGGTTATTATTGAGATATGATTCATATTCCCAGTCATTTGGGCTTATTTTTGGTTTTTAATTTGGCTTGGTTTCTCCTTTGAGTGGTTTTTCTCTAATGTCGTTCCTCCCTTTGCTGACCTACATTGTTGTTTTCCATTTCCTCCTCATGGAATATTTTGTTGAGAACATTCTGTAACGCAGGCTTTCTATTTGTAAATTCTTTTAACTTTTGTTTATCATGGAAGGATTTTATTTTGTCGTTAAATCTGAAGGTTAGTTTTGCTGGGTATAGGATTCTTGGTTGGCAACCATGTTCTTTCAGAGCTTGAAATATGTTGTTCCAGGCCCTTCTAGCTTTTAGAGTCTGGGTTGAGAAGTTGGCTGCTACCCATATTGTTCTCCCCCTATATGTAATCTGATGCTTCTCCCTTGCGGCCTTCAAAATCCTATCTTTATTTTGAATGTTTGGCATTTTCATTATAATGTGCCTTGGTGTGGATCTGTTGTGATTTTGTGCATTTGGTGTTCTGTAAGCCTCTTGGATTTGATTTTCCATTTAATTCTTCAGGTTTGGGAAATTTTCTGATATTATTTCATTGAATAGGTTGTTCATTCCTTTGGTTTGTATCTCTATGCCTTCCTCAATCCCAATAATTCTTAAATTTGGTCTTTTCACGATGTCCCATAGTTCTTGGAGATTCTATTCATGATTTCTTACCATCTTCTCTGTTTGGGCAACTTTATTTTCAAGATTAAATATTTTGTCTTCATTGTCTGAGGTTCTGTCTTCCAAGTGGTCTAGTTTTTTGGTGATGCTTTCCATTGAGTTTTTTATTTGGTTTATTGTTTCCTTCATTTCAAGGATTTCCGTTTGTTTTTTTTGTTTGTTTGTTTTTTGTTTTGTTTTGTTTCGTTTTGTTTTGTTTTGAGAATCTCTATCTCTTTGTTGAAATGATCTTTTGCTTCCTGCAGTTGCTCTGTCAGCTTATTGGTATTATCATTCATTGCCTGCATTTGCTCTCTTATCTCATCCTTTGCTTCACGAATCATCTTAATCATGTATAATCTGAGGTCCTTTTCTGACATTTCTTCAAACATACTGTCATTGGATTCTATTAATATAGAATCTAGATTTGTTTGGATCGTTTTCTTCCCTTGTTTTTTCATGTTGTTCACGTATCTTCTCTAGCAGTGCAGATCTGGGGTATTGCAGATTTCCCCCTATAGACTTATAGTGACCCTATAGGTTTCCAAAACCTTTTCTGGCATTGAGCTTCAAGTCTCCAGCAGGAGTATCAGTATGGGATTTGCCCCACCTCAAGATCGGAGCTCCACTTCCAGGATTATCCAAGATGGCCGCTCTGGCTTCCAAATGTGTTGGCAAATGGGGAGCTGTGAGGGTGTGGACGTGGTCAACTGGAGGTCCTGAAGGTGGGGTGCGGTTGGTCAGGCAGGGGTCCTGGAGTTCTGGTGTGTTTGGTGTAGTTGCAGAATCCTGGAGGCCGGGTACAGTCAGTCTGGGGTCCCAGTGATAGGGCACAGTCAGTTGGTCTGGGGGTCCTGGTGGCAGGGAGCAGTCAGTCGATGTGAGGGTCCCAGAGGCAGGGAGTGACCGGTTGGGCTGATGGATCCAGGAGATGGGGCTTGGTCAGTCCGGCCAGGGGTCCTATGGGGCCTGGCTATTGTCTCAAAATGGCAGCAGCCACATGTAATCAAACCTGCAGGTACTGTAACAGTGAACTTCCAGGCAACAGCAGGCAGCTGGTGCTCCACTGGCAGTTGGTGATCCTCGTGCATTGGGTGATGGATCAGTGCAAGGCAGGCGATGGACAGGCAAGTGGCAGGCAAATGGCGGATGATAGGCACCTGGCAGTGAGCAATCTCCTTTTTGTCTCTTTTTATAGCTTTTGATTTAGATGCTATTCTATACAATAGACATTTAATACTGCTCACTTTTGGTTTCCATTTGCGTGGAACATGTTTTTCAACCTCTTCACTTTCAGTCTATGTGCATCTATACCAGTAAATGAGTTTCTCATAGGTAGCTTAATGGGTTAAAATTCATTCAGGCAGTCAAAATCTTTTAATTGGGGGATTTAATGCATTTATATTCAAGGTCATTATTGACAAGTAATGACACACTCCAGCCATTTTGTTAATTTTTTTCTAGGTGCTTTGTACATCTTTTGTTCCTTTCTTCCTCTCTTCTTGATTGTCTTTGTGGTTTGGTGGTTTTCTGTACTGGTAAGATTTTATTCTTTTTTCTTTCTTCCCTACTGGTGAAGTTTTGCACTTCTGCATGTTTTCATGACAGTAGTTATTGTCCTTTGGGTTGTAGTTTAAGACTCCTTTAAGCATTTCTTGTAAGGTCTGTCTAGAGAGGATGAATTTCCACTTCTGGGTACATATTCAAGGGAAATTAAATCATCATATCAAAGGGATACCTGCACTCCCATAGTTTTTTCAGTGTTTTTTACCATAACCCATATATGGGGATTGACAGGTGTCCATTGGAGGATGAAAGGATAAAGAAAATATAGTATGCATTCAATGGAATATTATTCAACCATAAGAAGAATAAAATATGGAAAAGAGATATAATAGGAAGGCATTAAATTAGTTGAAATAAGATAAAGAAAAACAAACATTTCCTTATATGTGAAAGCTAAAAAAATTGATTTCATATAAGAAGTAGAATAGTGATTACTTGAAGCTAGAAAGGTAAGGGGGATGTATCATACATAGAGTTTGAATACTGGATATCAAGATACAAGTTAGATAGGAGGTGTATGTTCTCTGCAGCATAGTAGGGTGACTAGAGTTTATAACAACTCACACATTTTATAAAGAGCTAGGAGTTCATAGGTTTCAAACCCAAAGAAATGACAATTTTTTAAGGAGATGTAAATGCTCATCACCTGATTTGATCATTACACATTGTATAAAAGTGTATTAAATTATCACATTGTACTCCATAAATATGTACAATTGTTTCAACCAAAAATAAATTTAAACATAATTATCATGATCATGTATGCTTATCCCAGCAATGCAAAGTAATCTATCAAAAAATAATAATTTCATCACATTAATTGACTATGGAGAAATATATCAAGACACAGATAATGATATTGGCAGCACCACTGCCTGTCATAGCAAGGCATTGAAGACAACCAAGGCATCCTGTATTAAGATAATGAATGAATGTAAAGTGGCCTCACACAAAATGGAGTATTATGTAGCAACCAAAATAATGAACCTAGATGTATGTATAGGAAGTCATAGATTTAAAAATGTTGGTGCTTAATGAGAAACACTAAAGGAGGATATTTACTAATTTACAAATCTATCCATTTAAAAAACACAAATGATGAGTGTATTTCCAAGAATATACTATCACTCTATGCCAGGTACTAATTGATTTTACACTAGGTACGTATTAATCTATTTAAGTCATTTAAACAGAGAATCTGAGGCACAGAGAGGATCAGCAGCTTGCCCATCCAGGTCACTTGATGCATAGTGGCAGGATGAGGAATGGAACTTAAGACCCAAGGCCTGCATTCTGCAGCACTAAAATAAAGCAAAAGATAAGAACTACCAAAACTGGTGATGGGAGTGAACCAGACTGAGAAGGATGATCACCTTAATCTATGCATCTTCTGATGTTTTTTGTTTTGATTTGTCTTGTTTTGTTTTGTTTTTTTAAAGACACTGGCATTAGCCAGAGAACTTTAATTACCCTTCAATCTTAGATAACCACACATTTTACAAACACAAGTTTTTTGCTTTTTGTTTTTTACTAATTAACAGCTTTGTGGGACAGGAATTTTTACCCCAGAAAATTCAAGTGCATCTCCCTGAAATGCCTGAAGAAATCCCCAGATTCCTTCACTCTGGAGACCCACTCACCACCTGCTTGATTACTACCTCAGACCACATATTCCTGGTTTGGGCTGACATTTCCTGACTGAAATTCCTCCCAATGCCTCAGGTCAGTGAACTACTGTTGTTTTGTTTTACAAAATATTCTTAGTTGTAGATGGACACAATACCTTCATTTTGTTTGTTTAGTTTTGTTTTGTTTTTTATGTGATGCTGGGGATTGAACCCAGTGCCTCACGTGCTTTAGGCAAGAGCTCTACCACTGAGCCAGAGGACTGTTTAGCACCCACCCACCACCTAGTGAACATGTCTCTACCCAGAGCCCATCTTATCCTGCTCTGATATTCTTCTTAGTTGTGAAACTCACACATCTCACATGCTGGCCTTGTGTCCATCCATCTGTCCATGCTTGTATTCATTCAACAGACACTGAGTCCTTCCTGTGTACTATTCTAGGCATCAAATAAGAACAAGAACAAGTCAGACACTAACCCTGACAACCAAAAACTCACTGTTTAAGAAGAAAGATAAAAAGAACTTTACAAAAACAAAATGACTGCAGTAAAGTGGAATCTAATTAGATTATCACTGAGGTTGTATGAAATCATGTATATAAATAACATGTTAATGAAAAACCCTGTGGTCAGTTTTTACTACCTCTAAGCTTATGCAATGTTTCTCAAAGGACAGCATCGACTTAGCTACAGGCCACTTATTCATTCAGTAACATCAGGCACTGTGAAAGGTGCTTGAGCAGAGTCAGATAAATGAGCACCTAAGAGCTACATTCCCATTTCCAAAGTACAGAGGCAGTTTTGATTAAGAAGTGGTTGTCCCATCAGGAACAATATTTCCCATCTTCCCTTACTTATAGAGGAGGCCATGTGTACTTATTACAGTGACTTCAGCTAGTGGCCAGCAGACTCCAATATGTCTGTGACTTCACACAATGAAAGTTTCTTTTAGTTCACCTGCAATAAAATGCAAGTAGTCATGGGAAGTGGCATGAAAAGTATTCCATACAGCTATCCTGAGACCCAGGTTCCTTGGTTTTGGGATTCTGCCATATCTCAGGAACTTCTTGCTGGTAAGGAAACAAGAGGGCGAAAAAGCACATCCTCTCTTAACCACTTAGTCCAGATGTGACATGCATCATTGTCATCCACGTTTCATCAATGAGAACTAGTAACACACTTCAGCTTTATATAAGACAGACTCCAAGTAGTACTGGCTGAGCCATCTGCCTTCCAATAACAACTCCACACAACTGAAGAGAAAGCATGAATTTGTACTATGTGACTGTTTCAAACCAATGTGATGTCAGAAATACAGAGGATCACTTATGAGCCATGGTGGTTAAGAAGCCAGTATGTCTCCCCATCCTCTGCTTTTCCTCTTTCTTTTAAGTGGAAATTGCCCACAGATAACTGAGCAAAAAGCAGCACTAACTGCCAAATACATGGAAAAAGTCCGCCTACCATACAGGAAAGTTTGTCTTGGACTATATGGTGATTCTGAAATAGGTTTCTCCTAAGTTCATTCACCAACACATGTTTGCTACAACTAGAATTGACCTAACAAATAAGCTGTTATAATTCTTCTTATTAAAAACTCTACAAATAGCAATTCATCAAATGGCTCAGCACATTGATTGGCACAAAGTTCAATAAATATTATATCCATGCTTATTTAAGATTTCTTTAAGGTCTTTCTAGGAATGTGGGATCCTCTTGCTGATTTAATGCACACATTTTCTTTCCTCTTGCAGACCTGAGAATATGTCTGTGGCCCTGCTGCTACTCATAGTAATGTGGGAAAAAATGAGAACTATATTGGGTAAATGTGTTAGCTTCTGGTTGCTGTGAAAAAATTTCTAACAAGAACAACTAAGAGGCAAGTAATTTTATTTTTGACTAGTTTCAGAGGTTCAGTTCATGGTTGACTGACTGCATTGCTTTGGACCCAAGAAGAAAGAGAATATCATGGTGGAATGGTATGGCAGAGGAAAACTGCTTAGCTCATGGCGGCCAGGAAGCAGAGAAAGAGCACAAGAAGCCACAGACAAAAATATAAACCTCGAAGGCATGTCCCCAGTGACCTACTTCTTTAAGCCAAGCACCGCCTGCCTATAGCTAACAACCAAGTACAGTAGTCCTTTCGAATTATTATGGATTAATCCACTGATTAGACTATAGCTCATATAATCTAATCATTTCATCTTTGAACATACCTACACTAACAGAAATTTTGGGAGGACACTCATATCCAAATCATACCATGTGCCTTTAGTGTTAGGGAAATATAAAGGAAAAAAAGGGTCTGGGACTTTTTCCACAGGATAATCTCCCACTTGCTCACCCATTCTTCAGACCCCTCCTTGTCTAGCTCACTTTTACGGTATGAGACTGTGTCCTGCTCTTGAATCCCAATAATTTAATTTAATCTACACAACTGTCTTCTTGAATTTAAATATAATATTCACAATTATAAAAGGTTTCAATCACTGAAGCCTTGAGCAGAAATATGATTTTAACTCACCACAAAGATAAAAGAGGCCAGATGTCATCTGCACTTATCTGCAAGGGCTACCACAACAAAATACCACAGCCTGGGTGACTTAAAATAAATTTTTAATATATGTTAATTATATAATTTCTCACAGTTCTGGAGGGTCAAAGTTCAAGATCAAGGTGCTGGTAGGGTGGTTCCTCCCATGGCCTCTCCTGAGGTGGCCAGGATCCTCTTTTTGCCTCTTGACATGCTCTTTCCTCTACACATGCCCACCTCTGGTGTCTCTTGCTCTTCTTATAACACCAGTCACATTGGATTAGGGCCTCACCCTTATGAATTCATTTAGTCTTACTTCTTTAAAGATCCTTTTCCCAAATGCAGTTGCATGGGTGGTAAGGGCTTCACCATGTGAATTTGGAGAGACACAACTTCACACACATGCCATCCTGAGAGGTACAGGCTCTTCTTTCCCAAGGAATTCATCACTGAATGTGCCACAAAGCTTGAGGTGAGAACTTTAGGCTGAATCACAAAAAACAAATGCTATGTTTGAAGATGCTACATTTGCCCTCATCTCTTGCTGAATATTGAAGAGTCCAGAGTCCTCTGATTTTATTCCTTAATTTATTCATTAACATAAAACAGAAGCTAAAACAGTGTTTTGATGGCAAGAATATTGGTGTTGAAGTTTGCCTGAGTAAGAATGCTGATTCAAACTTGCCAGCCGTGTGACACTGGGTCAATTATTTAATGTCTTAAAAATTCAGGTTGTCTTTAGAATGGGAAAAATAATGCCTAATTTATAGTATTAGTTGAAGTATCAAAAAAAATGTGTAAATCACATGGTGTACTATTTTCCTATTACCCCCATTACCATTATACTTAGTCACCTGAAACAATACACATTTATTCTCTAATAGTTCTGAAAGTCAGAAATCTGAGATGACTTAGGAGGCTGAAATCAAGGTGTTGACAGGACTGGTTCCTCCTGGAAACTCTGGGAACTATCTATTCCTTGCCTCAATTAACTTCTGGAAAATGCTAACATTCCTTGATTCCTGGCCCCTTCTTGGATTTTCAAAGCTATCAGAGCAGCATCTTCTCTGGTCTTGACTCCCTGACTCTGTCTTACAAGGATCTTTGTGATTACATTGTGCCCACCTATATCATCCAGGATAATCTCCCAGTCTCTATAGCCTAATTTAATCACATCTGAAAAGTCCCTTTTGCCATATGAGATAGTATATTCAAAAGTTAGAACATGTTTATCTTTATTCAGCCTACCATACATGCCTTATTGTAAATTCTTAGAGTAGACACCTGTTGGTTTTACCTACACAATACCCTCTTTACTCTCTAAATGAATTATGGATCCATCCCCTTTGCCCTATGTCTAGAGTAGAAAGAGGATATCGCTTTGAGAAAAGGCTTTAACCATGTTTGCTTGGCTTGGCTTTTGTTCTGAGCAAAGATGCCCTGGATGACTCCCAGATCCAGAGCAAGAGACATGTAGAAGTCATGCCCAATGCATATTTTGAAGCAGAGATTTCCTAGACAACTTGTCAGAGAATATAAAACATTTGTTGTGCTAAGACCTGAG
Organism: Sciurus vulgaris; assembly: GCF_902686455.1. Taxonomy (NCBI): domain Eukaryota; kingdom Metazoa; phylum Chordata; class Mammalia; order Rodentia; family Sciuridae; genus Sciurus; species Sciurus vulgaris. Next base: position 49,191,266 of record NC_136461.1, read on the forward strand.
ATTTTGATGTCATCTTTTTCTTCAGCACTGTTGTAGCAGTGGCTGATTAATTAAAGTACACAACCTTTCTTTGGAGAAACCTTTTAGATTAGGTTCCCCAGATGCAGACCCTCTCACAAGGACTTATAGGAAACTGATTAATTAAGACACATTCCCAGGCAAATCTGTAAAGATGAGGCTATGTGAGTTAAGGAAACAGCAATATCACAGTCCCAAGTAGATGACTTTAGCTCAATTCCACAAAGGAGTTCTGGAGACATTTTAGGCCATACCTCAGACAGATATCTCCACTAAGAGAAGGAAACTGGAGTATTTATACCCAACTCCTCCCATTCACCATTCATTGTGTAAGGGTTGCCTTTAAGGCTTTAGGGAAACATAAATTCTCCATGAATGCATTCTCCATGAATGCAGGTAAAGCAGATTCTGACAGCTTGTGGGCAGCTCTCTGACAAACACACACACACACAGATATGCAAATTCTCAGATCAGGGAATTAAGGGCTGAATACTGACAGCAGTTGATACACCACTCTTCTAAAATCTCCATCCATGAATTCTGGTCAAGTGAATTCTGCTCTCATCTCAAATCCAGGATGGATACTGTGACCCAAACCTGGCCAATCAGTGTATTCCATCTCTGTAGCTTCAGTGGGGGCCTAGGGATGAGTACATGATACAACTAAGTCTATTCAGAGAATGTTCCAGGAAAATTATGGAAAAAACTGGAAAAGAGGTACTATCCTTACTTACACTGATGTTGCTGAGATGGGGTACAGGTCACCTTGCTTAAAAAGGAGACAACCAGAAGCAGCAAAGCAGAGAAGCCACAGGAGTGAGAGTCCAGTGGCCTTATTTGAGTCTCTGGGCTCAGCCCTAACTAAATCCTGCACTAGACCTTGCTGTTATGGGGCCTGTCACTTGCAACCAAGAAATATTCAGCATTCTCTCATATTATATAATTCATTCCTAAATTCTTTTGAAATCTTGATAAGAAACATTTATTTTTGTCTGTTAAAATGTGGCAGTCTCAAACGAAGATTATGCAATCATTTTACAAACCTTGCCTTCTGGAATCATCAGGGCAACTGTCAATTAATAATTAGGTATTAACAGTTGATAAATCTGAGACTAACAGTATGTCACCAAGCACTGAACAAGAGGCAAGCATTGAACTGAGTTTTGAATCCAGATCTGCCTGGCTCAAAATTTTTTTTCTTTCTACTAGACAATTTTGACTGTTTTACTCAAAACAAAAACAAAGATCAAATGCAATCCAAAGTCATTTTATGTGCCATCCCTGTACACATCTTATTTCTGCTTGTGGAAATTGTCCTTATCCTTCAAGTCACTGCTAAAATTATCTTACCCTGAGTCTCAATTTCTTCAACTATTTCCATGTAGAGTAGATGAAAAATAATTATACAGTATAATACATGAGACTGTTTCTGGCACAATACCTGCAATGTACTAGGTGCTTAACAAATGATCCAAAATCCATTTTGTGCATTTATAAAACAAAGTTAATAAGGATAGTTGTAAATTAATCTTTACAGACAGTTCCCAGAATATTCTGATCAATAGCATCTTTCTGTGTCAGTAATCTTGATTTTTTTTTCCTTTATATTTTCTGTATAGGAAAGGATGGGGAAAATCAGCACCATTCCTCCAGTCCAGTACAACCCTCCAGCTACCCCAGAGATTGTGACATTCTTATGATAAGCAGGAAAAGAGTAAGTGCATTTATTTGTTACCTACTATGAGCTATGCATGATGTTCAATTTTATATAAATGTTAATTCATTTAATCACCAAACCACTTATGAAGTCAAATCATTATCCTTGCTTTCCAGATGTGAAAATTAAGACTCAAAAACAATAGGCAAGTTATGTAAAATCCCTCAAGAAAAGTAAAAGAGAATGTTATTGCAGAAAGTGCATAAACTCTGGGGTGAAGGGGACCAAAATCCCATCAATTACTAGTTGTATGAAGTTGGGCCAGTGACTTCAGAACCTTGTAGGGACAGACTGAACTAATGTCTACTAAAGCCTGGCTCATGGTAAATATCTATTAAATAGTGACCCCACTTTCTCCTGAACAGCAATGGGGCTGTAAGCTGACCCCACCCCCAACCCCTGTGTCTGACTCTTTGCCCTCCCTAGCCTCTTTGCAATAGAAAGTTTCCTTGTACCAATATGGGACATTAGATATTGCACAATGCAGAGCTAGAAAAAAGTATTTGTGTATTCATTGATTTTTTACTTAAAATTAATTCCTTTAAAAAACCCTCTCATTTACTAAAGATTCAATTGAAATTATAGCATTTCTGGATACAGGACATATGCAACTCTAATAAAAAAAAAAAAGATTAATCCCCTTGATTTCATGTTTTACACTGCATGAGGCACTGAAAACTAAGTATGGTGAATAGATCTCTTTCATGGTTTTAATCATAACAATTGTACCAAATGACTTCTTTTTGTGCATGTGATAACATCATAATAGAAAACTAAATTGATAGCGTATTTCTCAATCTAATTATATGCCTTGCATTTCTAAACCAGTTTTAATGAAATACAATAAGTGGTAGTGTGGAAATTAGCAGAGGTTAAAAAAAAAAAAAGGAAGAGAAAAGAAAAAGCAGTTAAAACTAATACAGTGTCAGGAATAGAAGTCTGAACTATGCCTGTTCATGTGAACAATTCCTCCCATTATGGCTGTGCAATAAAAAGCCAAAAAGGTGGTGAGCTTATCCAAACAAATCATCATTTTCAGCAACAAGCATTTTTACAAAACAAGTCAAGGCTATATTAATTCAAAAATATATAAGCACCATCAGATATGGCAAAACTCAACTTCACACACCCCTCACCTTTCTTTCTTCTTAAGACCACCACCTTATTAACACACTAAATACTTAACATGATTTCAAAATACCCTGTAAATAGCACATCAGGCTCAATATGGAACATTTGGAAACTATTGAAGGATACAAAGAAAAAATACAATAACCCAACATCTCATACACAGAGGTGGTTAACATTTTTCCACATTCCTTCAGTTTTTTCTTGTACATGTCATATCTTTGAAATGATGTAATTTGGTTGAGAGCATAGTCAGATAATTCAAAGAAATAAATAACTCATGGATAGACACTAATATAAAAACATTATTTTTATAAATGCTGAATCAGTTTGCTAGGTTACTATAACAAGGGACCATAGGCCAGGAGGTTTTAAACAACAAATCGTTTTTCTTGTAGTTCTGGGGGGCAGTCTGAGATCAAGACATCAGCAGGGGTGGTTTCTTCTGAGATCCTTCTCTACTTGGAAATGACCACCTTCTTCCTGTGTCTACCAGTAGTCTTTCCTCTGAATATGTCTATGTTCAAATGTCCTCTTCCTATAAGGAGGCTTTTTATATTGGCGTAGGGCCTAGTCTACTGACATCATCTTAATTTTAACACCTTTTAAAAGAACTATATCTCCAAATACAGTCACAATTTGAAGTACTGGGGTTCAGGTATTCAAAATATCAATTGGGGAGAGGCGCACGAGTCAGTCTGTAATAGGTCCTAAGTGTGATAACATAAATACACTACATACCCAATAACATGAATACATCATGTACCCTCATATGCCCAAAATATTCATAGATCTTGCATCAGGCACTAGAAACATAAGTAGTAGTAAACCAACGTCTCTGTCCTGAAGAAATTGAAATCAGTGGGAAAGGAAGGATTGTTTAATAAGTGGAATTTTAAAAATTTAGCATAGCTCGGGGGAAAAAATTGGTCAAAGATCACCTTATACCAAATACCAAAATAAATTCAAAATTTTTTATAGTAATTTTTTAGATGTTGATAGATCTTTATTTTATTATTTTATTTATATGTGGTGCTGAGAATCGAACCCAGTGCCTCACACATGCTAGGCAAGCGCTCTACCACTAAGTCACAACTCCAGCCCTAAATTCAAAATTTAAAAGGATAAATGTAAGGAGGGAGAAGATAAAAAGGAGGAGGGGGAGGTCAGCAAAGGAAAAATAGTAGAAAATGGATGTGAGTTTTGTCCAAACTATGAATGAGGGAGACATTTTGTCTTTAATTCATTCATAAATTCATTTATTTAATAAGCATTAATTGACCAACGACGACATGCCAGGTGTTCTGCTAGACACAGAATTAACCAGGTTTTTTGGTGCTTATGCACAATGCAAGGAGTTCCTTGGCTTGTTAGAATGTGAATACAAGTTCACAGTTCTTTGCTGGCCTGTTCAGTATTGACCTCATCTATGCTACCAACATCACAAGCTGTATGCAGAAAACAAGTCCCCATGTAAGTTATTTTCTAAGCATTTTTGTAAATCAGATCCTATTAGAAATGCACAAAGAGGGCCGGCTGTTAAAGGAGCCCTGAGGGAACCCTGTGTGAAAAGAAGCATCCTTATGGAAAGGAAGAATGCTGCCTCAGCTTCAGCGCTGTCTCAGTCCCGACTGTGGTACCTAGGTCCCGGCTTGCAGGTTATGCCTGAGCGCTCATCTGTGCTCACACTGTCTGTCCTTCTGCCTGGGACTGCAAACCCCTGGAGGTTGGCCCACCACATCTGTTCCCTTCATTGTGGCCAGTGTCACAACTAAGCTTTCACAAAGACATCCCAGTAAATGCTTTTAGATGCTGATAATGATGCAGAAAAGGAACTCAGCAGGCAATACCTGTGGGGCTGTGGAGGATGCCCCCTCCATATACTTCTAACCAGGCAGATCCTGAATCACCTGTCTGACACTACATGTCCAGCAACAGGGAGCAAGTCCCCAAGATCCCTTGGTCCCATTGTGTTTCCAGTGACAGAGAAAATAAATTATTTGAGGGATGACAAAATAGAATGAGAGAGTTGGGAACTTTTGGGGGCATGCTAAGAAGTTCAGTCTGGATGACATTTGGGTGCTTGCCATCCAGTGCCTTGAAGAAGGCAAATTTTACTGTTCCAGGTAGTTCAGACAGAGGGTCACTATCCTTGTCAATGGGAGCTGACACATATCAGCTGCTCATTGCATTGAAACATGCTCTCAGAATCCAGTTAACATATCAGAAGAAATGGATAAATCCTTGTTCTTGAGTTCCAAAAAAGAACTTAGAAAAAGTTGATTTTCTAATAAATAATCTTACAACGCTATTGCCAATAAATGAGTGGTATAATTTCTGGTTAAAATTGGCTGATTTTGATCAAAATGATTTTGATTAAAATTGTCTTAATGTTTATAAATACAAATATTTCCTCAGAATTACGTCAATATTGGTGAATTCCCTACAGGGGAAAAATTGTCTCTGATAGAATTAAGTCATTTTAATTCTTAGACAAATTTTCTATTTAGTAACATTTTTCCATCTTTAGTATTATCCTATTAATTTTTAGTCTATTAGTCTATTTTCATGAATATCCATATTTTTCCTTGTGCACTTTACAATAGAACATCAATTCATTGATTTTTTTTTTTTATTGTCGACATTAAATTGAATAATAGCAGCTTCTCCCTTCATAAGTTTTTTTCAGGGGCCATTATTTCCACAAGGTCTAATTTACTTGACACAATCTAGAATTTATAAATTTTGTCAAAATAATTTTATTCACTCACCAATATTTTGTCAGTAAAATATTTTACCAAGTTGAGTTTTAGTCTTTGATGATTTTGTTTGAATTATACCTTCAAAAATGATTACATTCCAAGTTGATTTTTGCGTTTTTCAACTTCATGAATTTTTTCACCTCTAACACATTTAATTATGTGAAGTTTTAGCTGTTGTCAATTTTTTGTTTTTTTATCATTTCTATCAGTAAAATATCTCATGTGAATTTGATATCAAATAACATATTTTTATTCATCTGTAAAAACAAAGTCAAAATATCTGCAAAGTCAAAATACTGTGGTGGAAACTTGCCGTTTACTTCAAATACCAGAATCCTTGGAGTGGTAAGTCTCTTGCTTGTAGGGTAATAGCCTTACATGGAATGCCTTCCTGGAGATGACCACGGAGGCGCTCACTCTCTCAGCCACCTGGCAGCCGAAGCATGAGCACATAACTGGTTCCATCAGTCCGCTTTGACTCTATAGCTAGAAAAATAAAGATGGGGGAAAAAAGGGTTGTTTTTCTTTTGTTTTTGTGCCACAGTTGAGGTAACAGGAACGTAAGAGTACTGGAATGATCGTGAGAGCTTTGAATGCCATGTTTAGGAGTTTGACCCTTATTCTAGAAGGATCTGGAGTCATGCAGAATTCTATTTGGGAAACTTCATGTTCATACCTGAGATTTAGAAAAATGTCTCTAGCGGTTTCAAGGATGATGACACATTGGGAGAGTGACCTCCATAGAGCTGACTCTAAACCACTGTTCTGCATCTTCCCAACCCTTTATGACGTGGCTCTTGACAATCAGGCATCCACCTAACACCCTCATTAAAATCTTCCATATGTCTAGGCTTTCCATGCCCTAAGACAGTCTTTGCTCCTCTTCTCTACCCAACAGGCTCCAACCCACAGTAATATCAACATGAAATAAACATTAATATCTATGATGATGATAACAAACATTTATTGAAAATGTGATTTATGCCTTTCACTTCCATTAATTTCACCAGACAATAAAACTTAGGTCTGGAAAGGCTAGATTGCTTGTTTAAGCTTGTCTAACTAGTAAGTAGTAAGTAATTAATATCTAAATTAAGTTTGACTTATGTCAGTATATGTGTTTTAGTCTGTTTTCTATTACTATAACAATTTATTTTGACTTTGCAGTACTGGTAATTTCAAGAGACTAGTATTGGCGTCTGTTTGGCTTCCAGTTAGGGTCTCATACTGCTTTAACTTATGGCAGGAAGGAGAAGGGCAAACAGACACATATGGAAGAGAGAGCTAGAGGGGCTGGGTTTCTCTCCTAATGACCTCATCACATCTTATAGCTCATCTCCCAACACAACAATGGCAGTCAAACTTCAGTAAGTTTCAGAGAGACAAGCCATATTCCAGTCACAGCACTATGTATATTCTTAATCCATATTATGCTGTTCCACCACAAGATATTTGAATGTTTACAGTATACCATGTATTTTCTCATATATTCTCTTATGAAATATTCTTGACCAAAAGTAGGATAGGTGTTATTAGTTCAATGCAGAGAAAACTGAATCACTGGTTGTTATGGTTTGGATGTGAGGAATCCCCCAAAAGCTCACACAAGAGCAATGCGAGAAGGTTAAGCTGAGAAATGATTGGGTTATGAGAGTCTTAACCCAATCAGTGAATTAATCCCTTGATGGAATTAACTGAATGGTAACTGAAGTGTTGTGACTGGAGGAGGTGGGTCATTGTGGACATGACTTTGGGGTATATATTTTGTATCTGGAGAGTAGAGTTTCTTTCTCTGCTTCCAGATTGTCATGTGAGCCTCCTCCCTCCACCATTCTCTTCTACCATGATGTTCTGCCACACCTCCAGCCCTGAGGAATGAAGCCAACTGTCTACGGACTGAAACTGTGAGCCCTCAAATAAACTTTTCCTCCTCTAAAATTGTGTTTGTCAGGTCTTTTAGTCACAGCAGCAAAAAAAAAAAAAAAAAAAAAAAAAACCTGACTAAAACATTTGTCTAACTACAAAGTCATTATTTTTCCCTATGAGTGTCTGGCTTATATATGTTTATTGGAACATACTGAATCCTTTCCTCCTATCCATTCTTGCTGTGTCTGCCATGCCCATATGCACATCATGCTGGTTATCCACAGATGAAACTGTTCTAGTCACATCTGCCTCCAAAACCAGCTAGTACCCATTCCTACTGATAATCCAGCCCATGTGTTGGGCTGGAGAAGTCAATTATTGTGGTTTCTCACTCATATCTTTTCCAGGTAAAATTGTCTAGCCCATAACTTGCTGCCTACATGACCACATTCATTGTTCCATGACTCTGCTATTCAACTAAGTCTGGTTGAATTTGAAAGTAGACAATCAGACATTCTTTCTTGGAAAGTTGAAATAAGGAATGTTGAGAAGATGAGTCAGGTTGACATTGGGAACAGCAGTTCAAAGGCACAATCAGAATCAAAATAATAATGATGAGCCATGGGCAAGTCGAGATACAGGGAACAGAAGCAAATAAGATGCCAGAACTCTAAGTAGTAGAAGAGGATGTGGAGTAAGTGCTCAAGGAAGATGGGAATGCCCAGAGGGTGTAGGAGGCAATGAGGCCCATGGCAGAGAAGGGAGGAGTATTAGCACTACTCAATTTCTAATGATTCTTCATATCCATCCAAGAGTGTCCCCAAGGTAAGTCTTTTTGTCAGGTAATATGGTGACACTCTCTCCCTTACTACACAGAGAGACAAACTTAAATAATAATAATAACAATAACCAACCTCTTCTTGCTACTCAATCTTGAGATTTTCTGTAAAAGACTTTTGGGGTGCTCAATTCGAGAGTAAAAAGGGAAAATGTCCAATTATGAGATGTGAAACCTGGAGGCTAAGCCACCAGTCCCAGATGCCAACCAACCCCTCTCTCCTCCCTGGGTCGCTTCCATAGTTCCCAAGAGTTCATCTAAATCTCTTTGGAGTTGTGGGAAATCTTCCCTCTGCCTAGAACTCCTATTATTTATCAGATCCAGCCTCTCCAGACATTTAAGCTCTGCGGCTCAAGAAAGGATTTGGGTTGTTGTTTATTGCCATTACAAATACAACCAAGATTTGACCTCCCTCTCTGCATAAAGCCTCTTATCTCTGCTTTCAGAGAAAGCCACCGGAAGGAAATGGTATCTTGATTTACTTTTCCTTCCCAGTGATATTTCAAGTCCATTTTTGCAGCAACCACACATACCACCTACTACCAAGGTGATTTAAAAGGTGAAGCCCTGTGTGCTGGCAGCTTCACCAATCCTCTCCATTGAAATTTGAACTATATCCCTCAAAGACTCCTGCATTTCACAAAGAGCTTTGCTTGGCAAAGGAAAGAACATGAGCACACTTAGACTAAATTCCCCTGACAAAGGTCTCCCATGCACCCTTTGAAAGAAGAGACTTAGTGTGGCTGTGACACTGACCAGCTAAAACATCTGATGCTAGCAACTCACCTATTTTCCAAATCACTGTGTTTCTGCCACAGTGGGAGCTGATAGGAAAATAAGGGAGAAGGTATTGTGGAAATGACTACTTGGCAAAACTGCTTTATTTTCTCTTGCTGTTAGCCCCCTCATTGCTCATCTCCAAAGCAGACAGACTCACACTTGAACCACATGCACTTTTCATTCAGAAAAGAACCAAACTCCAGGCCAAGTGGGCCTCAGCAAGTTAGCAAAGCTCAAGTGTGTTGTGGAGTCCTCCCCATCAGCTGTCTCCTCCACTGACTGGTCGGATCTGCCTGAAGTTCTGTCACTTCCAGCCCAAGTTCTGCTTGAGACATTTAGTATTTCTCGAACAAACTAAACTGATCTCTGAAAAAAGCAAAACGAAAGTTTCCTACAGACTCGTCAGGAATGATTTTATCAGATGTTTCTCTCACTTATGAGAAGAACCAAATACATGGGGCTGAGTAGAGAAATACAGAAAACATGTTTATTTAAATGTGACTGTTTTTTAATAATACACATATATTACCTTCATAATTTGAAGAAAATAACTTTATATTATTAAACATTTTTCAACCTGTTACCCAAACCTATTGCTGTGTTTTGAAGATGGATAGAGTCATTGTGTGTGGGGGGGGGGGGGGCGGGGGGGGGTGTGTGTGTGCACGTGTGTACATATTTGGTTCCCAGGATGGAGGTTTTAGAAGGTGCAGTGGATTTTTAAGAGGTGGGACTTAGCAGGTGGTCTTTATGCCATTATGAGTTCATAGGGGATTATGGGACTCCTGTATCTTCCTGCCTTTCTCATTCTGCTCCCTGACTCAAGATGTAACCTCTTGATCTCCCATTCTCACAAGCATTCCCATCACCATGTGCCACCATCACCAGAGGTCCCAATCTTGAACTGAACCTCCAGAGCAATGCACCAGTCTTTGCCAGATATTTTGTCATAGTAATGGAAGACTGACTAATACAGCTATATACATTTTCATCATATAACTCAAATATCAATTTAAATAACCTAACATACCCTTAGTCCAACATGAAGCTTGATGTCTTAGGCTGAATCCCCTAGAAAACAGATTCCAAGGCATAGGCTTTCACATTGACATGTGTTGGAGAGTACAGTGCCAGGAAAGCAGGAGCAGAGAAAATTAATGAAGCAAGGAAGGAAGGAAACTGAAAATACTGAAGGTATTACCAAGCTGTTCACAGCTTAGTACCATGGATATCTTCTGAGAGAGCCTATGAAAGTACTGCTTTCCTGTACATGCTGAATACGGAATAAAAGAGAGAATTATCAAATTGGTAAAGCCCATTGAATGGCACATCAGATCCTCTACACATCTACCTTGTACTACCCAGCCCATCAGCAACAGCTGGGAGGTCAGACCCCTAGATACCTGAAGTCAGATCCCTCATTACCTAAAGTCAAACCCCTAGGTACCTCAGGCTAGATCTCTGGAAGAACAGAGTTTGAATCACCTTGTGAAGATAAGCCTACAATTTTCTTAGCATGCATGTGTGTGGTCTGCAGCTCTACAATTCAGTCCTGGTGAGCCAGTATGTAGGCTTAGTAGACATGCATCACATGAATTTGCCTCAGCAGCAACACTGAATACCCAGAGCAGGAACTACTGTATTAATACTAAGGACTAGAAAGAGATGGAGTGCCATGATAACCTATGTCCAGCCACAAGAGTAGCCAGAGAACTCAAGAAACATCCCCTCTGGAGGCTGTGAGAAAACAGCTACTGTCAGGTGATCTTCCTGGAAGGCCATGAGCAGCAGGAAGTAAAAGACTATGACCAAGAAAATAAGGAGTGGTACCCAAACTTCTTCAGGAAGAATACCTGTGAATACAGCAAATGATTTTTTAATTAAATAGCAGCTCTAACAATGACTGGTTTGTGATTCTGGCAAGTTTCTTAAATTGACTGGCTAGCATAGGCTAGGCTAAGTTACAACAAGAGAAAAGTTTCCAAATTTCTGTTGCTTGATATAATAAAAAGGATAATTGCTTATTTCAGTTCAGTGCAATTTTGAGTCTCCAAACTCACCACAAAACAGAATGAAAAAAATGGAACCTTAAGGTGTTTTTAAGGGAGATATGGAAGTGTCTGACATCACTTCTGCCCATATTCTATTGACCAAAACTCATTTCAGGATCCAGAGCACCTGCAGAGAAGGCTTGGAAGTATAGTTTATTTGTGTGTTCAGGTAAGCACTTAGTATTTCTGTGTACCATATTAAACTTTCTGCATAGGACTTCACTTTGACCTGTACAATAATCATTCATACATTCATATTATATATATATTTATATGTATATTACATTATATCCATATATATATTATATATATACACATGTATATATAATCTTCTGTCTCTAAGGATCAAAGAGGATCAAATGAGGTTATTTGGTAAAACTATTAAGCTTAGATTCAGACAATAAATGTCCTAAATGTCTGAAAAATAGCCGTGCTAGCGATAGCACCAGAGGTGTGATGGTAGTAATTGTTAGAGTCATTGTAGATATAATTTTTTTTTTGCAGTGCTGGGGATTGAACCCAGGGCCTTGTGCTTGCGAGGCAGTCACAGATATAATTATTATCGAAATATCACTGTTAGGATTCATTGCCCACGTTTTGATCCAATATGTCAGAATCTTGTATTTAAATCCATTTCTCCTTCTTTAGTTCTTTCCCACCTAAAAACCAACAATTTCATCTTCCTGGTGTAGAGTTCCCCTGGCTCAATTTCCCTTCAGGAGAAATGTCTATTGCCCAAAATATTTGATAATAGTCACATATTCTTGTTTCCTTCCCTCTGCATTTATGGTTGACACTTCCAAACCTCCCATCCCTCAATTGAGGATGTCTGCAACTATCTTTTAGCCCAAGTGGCTTTGATTATGAGGCAATAAAATGGAAAGAATGAGTACCAAGGAAATCAATCAGAACTTTTTCTTTTCTCCATAATGGAACTAGTTTAGCAAAACACCAAGTCCTTTATGTAGTTGACATGTACTTACTTATATGTGCCCAGTTCCATTCTGAGTTCTAGGGGTATGGAAATAAATAAGACACACCCAGGACTAACAGGGTCAGGGCCATGAAGAGCAGTGTAAACAAAGAGTAATAGACAAAGATCTCGATTGTGGAGAACAGATTCATTGGCTTTTATGAAGGGGTTGATCAGTGTCATATAGGTGACTCATTTATGGATCAAGGAGTCTGTCTGAATCTAGGTCCACAGGAACAGGAGACCAGCAGGATCTGATAGCATCAGATTCCAACTACCTATACTGGAACACAGTGTAGGTATTCTATTCACTAACTCTGAGTACACTTGAGAACAAAAGCCCTTGGTCAGTCAAGTATGTGCAACAGAGGGTGGAGGAGGGAGGCAGGAGCTCAGGGCTCATTCATCTAAAATATAACTAAACTCTGGTTGTGAAGTGACACATTTTACTCAGGCCTCTTCATTCATGACAAGAACTGATTCTTTAATGTTCTAATATATTGGATAGGCTGTCTTTAGTCCTTCGACCCGGGAGCAGTGGGTGTGGGCAAAGACATTGCAGATTATTATAGTCCCTCAAATCTGTCCTTCATTACCAGGCTCACCTTCTGCAGAGTAAGATGTCTGTGCAGAGAATTGTTTTCAGTTGTCAGATATCACCTACTACTAAGCACTTCTATAGTCATCCTGGTCCCATAACATCTATATTCCCACTCTCTTCTTATTCACCCAACATCCACAATTCTGGAGGAACCACATTGTTATTGAAAAATACTGGCATCTATTTCAGTTAGGGAATATTTTCCTTCCATAAAAGAAATTCAGAGGTTGACATCCAGGGCTAGTAGGGCAGTTCAACATTTTATCAATATCTCAGGCTCCCTTGATCATTCTTTTCTGTCATTTTAAATCAAGAAAGCAAACATTTAAGAATGAATAGAGCATAAACTGCCTGTCACTGCTTACTAATCTTTACTTCATTTTAATTTACTACTATAATTTTAGCAACCAAAGACCAATTTTTGCCACTCTCCCTAAAAATGCACACGCTCCCTGTGCAAGTAATACAGAAGGCAGAAATTTGCTCCAAGTTCAAATTCATTTTGAAAGATCATTAAATAAATGTTGGATCTTTCAATGGCACAGGAAGAAGTAAAAGGACTATTTGAGAGTAGAGAGCACTAAGAAAATTAAGCATCTTAGAAAAGACAGGATTTTAATAGGTAAAATAGGGAGATAAGTTACTGTTTCTTTACTTCAGTATGAAGGATTTATTGCCAGGATGCAAGAGAATGTTGGAGAGCTGAGATGACACCTCATTCTTACTCATGGGACCATTTGTCTTTAGTCACCTTGAATATCACCATAGTATGGAAGGTCTCGACATTCCTAATGACATAATAAGTATCCCCAATACTTGCTTTTCTGTATTCATCTAATAATTCTACCCACAAAACCATTGAGCATTGTATGAGTTGAGATAATACTAGACATTATAACAAACTCAAAAACATATAAATACTCAAATACAATAAATATTTCTCCTTCAGATATAATCCACAACAAGTAAACTTGATTGGTGATTACTTTATTCCAAGAGATTATTTGGGGACCTAAGTTTCTTCCATCTCTTATCTCTACCACCTTCAATGTGCTGCTTTCTTTTTATTTCCCACAAGTCAATGGTAGGAGGAAAAATCATGGAAGATCCCATATGAGAGGTTTAAAATGGTAAGACTTGGAACTGGCACATAGTATGTCCTCTTACATCGCACCAGCTGGAAATCCAGCAAGTTACCATACTTTGAATCAAATGATGTTAGGAAATACAGCCAGGATCAGGCCCATGAAGAATAAGAAATAGGTTTGACAGAAGCAATTCCATGGTTTTCCATAAGTGGTCTTATCATTTAGATCTAGAATGTCCCCCAAAATCTTAGGTGTTTGTTCAGAGGTGGGCTTTTTGGAAGTGATTACATCATAAGGTCTCTGACCTCATCAGTGGATTAATTCATTAGTGACTGAATACACTACTGGAAGGTGGGACCTCGTTGAAAGAAGTAGGTCACTAGGAATGTGCCCAGAAAGCATTTAATTGCTCTCTGGCCCCTTCCTCTTTCTCTGCTTCCCAGCTGCCATGAGTTGAGAACTTTCCTCTGCCACGCCCTTCCACCATGATGTTCTGCCTCACCCCAGGCTTAGAGCAATGGAGCTAACCAACCATAGACTGAAACCTCTATAACCATGAGCCAAAATAAGCCTTTCCTCCTTTAAGTTGTTCAAGTCAGGTGTTATGGTTATAGCAGCATAAAGTCAATACAAGTTCCCACTCTGTTCTAAGTGGAAAGACAACATTTAACACATATATAGCCTAAAGTATAGAGAAGAATAAAAGAGTTCAACAAATAATCACACACATGCATAATAATATACATTTATTTCAACAATGCAGTTATGAATAGGATGTGAAGAGAATACAGGGACAAATATAATGAGTATTATGACATTGATTATAAGGAGCTAAACATACAGGAATATGTAGAAATTAACCAAGGAGAGAGGGACAGAGAAAGATTGTGTGTGTGTGTGTGCATGCATACGTGTACGTGATGTTTAAGGGACACACTCCAGGGTACAGGAATAATATAAATCTGGGTTCTGAGCTTGATGTGTCATTTGTTCCATTTCACATTTAGCAAGTAGTATATTATGTGCCAGTCTTCTTTGTAAATTCCAAAATGGAGAATGCAAATTCCTGCAGTCTACTTTGCTAACTTGAAGTACTAATGTTGATTCATAAGAAATGCCTCATAAATAATCCCATTTACTTGAGATGAGTTCGAGTGTAAAAGATGACCTTTATGATATTGAATAATTCTCCTTGATTTATTTATTAAGCTAACTATTAAGCCTATAACCAGGGTATTATTGTCATACTCTTAATGCAAAGCCCAAGCTCTTCCTACTGGAGAATGGGTTTAAAATTTAAGTATATGCCACACTCACAGTCCCCTGATGAGAAAATCACTCCAAATGGATTATTGCACATGGCATTTATGTAACAGCCACATGTGAGAAAAAGCTCAGGGCATGAGCTCATGGCATCCAAGCTACAATGGCATGAAACTGCCCGTTTGCTTTATGTTCACAGTAATAGTAATTTTAACAGCAAAAATAGTAGCAATAGTTTATAGTAATAATTTGATATCAGACATTCAAATAGATTCCTTTGCTTGGATAGTATAATAAAGGTTAGATTCCTTCCTTTCAAAATAAAGTTCAGAAACTTTTTACTATTTACAAAACTAAAAAGTTTATATACAGCAAGTCTACCTATGTTGTTCTGGATGGGTAAGAATTTACAAAGAGAGAGAAAAGAAAGGAGAGAAAGAGAGAGAAAAAGAGAGAGCAAGCTCTGCATGTAAAGTCACAGGAACTTTGGAGCCGTGGTCTAATTAAACTGCTTGTCAGCAGGATCTGAATATAACTGTAGTGAGGGAGGGTTTCCATGTGGGGAGGGAGGCCGGCAGTTTTTGAGACTTCTAGTAATCAGAATTTCATTTTAGATTGGTTTATGTTCTTTACTATAATCCCTGTCATCATTCCTCCATTTAGTAAAAGCCTATTATATATATATATAATATAATATACATATATATATATGCCTTCTGTCAGCTATGCTTGGAGAGTGAATAAGAATATTTTCAAGAAATAGGACAGAATAGGGAGAGACATGGGAGCAGCCACAGAGGCAATAGTGTGAGCTGATTGGTTGAGAACCCAAAATCCTCAACAGGATCATAAGCAGCTGATCTCCTCTGTGCCACAATTCCTCTTAAATCTTAAGGAGGACACTGGACTGCCACTGTAGACAGGAGAAGTCACTCCAAGCCACTTTATCTGGTCTAGTGAAGGAACTGACAAGTGACCTACAGAGGGCCAAAGCACATGGGGCCAGTGAGGTCAACTTCCCAGGCATTGAGGGAGATCTTGCTAGCATCAGATCTACGTATTTTCTGACAGTCATGAACAGGGGATGCTAATGACTTGGCTTAGTAGTGACACTTAAGTTCTTCCAGTAACCAAATAAGCACAAAAACCCTTTGCTCCTGTTCTCATTCCTGGTTTCTTGCTTCCAAATGTGTGTGTTGTTGGTTATTGTTCAGTTTTCTTTCTTTAAGAAAATTAAAAATTCCATCCTGAGAAGCAGCCACAAAACTTTTCTGTAATTACCAAGAAACCTCTCAATTCTATAGGAAATCCAACTACTCACACCTGGTTCAATGCTGGGTGGTTTTGGTAGGCTTTGGGGTTTGTTTTTGTTTTGTTTTGTTGTTTATTTTTTTTTTCTTCTGCTCTCTGCAACCAGTACAATTTGGAGTGATATTTTAATTTATTATTAGGGGAGGGACAGCAACTGGTTTTTAATGGTTACAGAATGGTGGCTTGCAACCCTGGCCCAGCTGCTGTCACTGCAGTGCCGCAAGCAGACTTGGAGCATCTTGTCTCGGGCACACATCAGTGCTCCCGCCTGCTGCCTCCCTCCCTCCCAGTGGACAGGCCACCACCTGCTACTGGCAGAGTGCCAGTCCTTCAGGGAACAACTGTTCTCTTGCTGCTGGGTGATAGGACAGGCAGACACTGGATTTCAAGAGAACCAGAGAAAGACACCCTCAAGCCAGCCACCCCAACTTCACCCATCTGCCTTGCTTGTTAACCAAGATCACAGTAACCAGGGCCATGGGAGAATGGCTTTTGGTCAAACAGTGATCCAGATCATTCTGTCTCCTTTTCCCTACTAGTCTTTCCCAAGGCTAATGTTGCATTTATTTATTTAGGCCATAAGCATTTATTGAGACTCTGTTATGTGCCAGGCAATTTGCTAAGTGCTAGGAAAGCAGACTTGAATACCTCATTCCCTGTTCCTAAGAAGGTCATAGTTTAGTGGAGTAGACAAGATTCACCAGCTAATAAATTTTGATACAATACTGAGAATGTAATAGCAGACTTAAAAACAAAACTTGTAGAGAAAGAACACTGATATTTCACCCAGGCAGGAAACGTGGACTTTGAAGACTGTTAGCCTTGATGAGAATCCTAGTTTGCCTCTTGCTACCTGTTTGATGTTAGATAATGTGTTTAAGGTCTTTAAGTCATGGTCACCTATCAAAAGAAGATTAGGTAAGATAATGCAGTGAAGTCCTTTAATATGGCACATAGTAAATATTTTGTAAATAAGGGCCATTATTTCTCAATGTGACTTGCATCTAAATGCCTCTCCCAGAGAGGTAGAGTACCAGCCACTGCACCCAGCCAGGGGATCTGTTAGCACAGAAAAGATGGGAGAATGGGGCCAGCTAGTGGGATCAGGGATTGGAACCAAAGAAGACCCCAAACATCTCGGCCAAGAACAAAGTTGGAGTATAAGATCAGGTGAAAACTAACTAGACTATCAGACAGGAAGGGCCAATCAGAGTGAAAGGAATAAAATCCAGGACAACAGCACAGAAAATAGGAGACATCAGGCAAAACCCATTTAGAAAGGAAAATACAAAGCAGAGGTGAAAATCTAGAACACCAGAAATTTGAAAAGATTTGTCAGAGGAGGTGGCATTTGATCTGGGCCTTGAAAGATGACTGGGAGCTTGCTGGGAAGAGAAGCTCAGAAAGTATATCGTTGATGGGGAAGCAGCATGTGCAAAGGAACACAGAATTAGGGAAGAGTAAGCATGTGTCATAGTGACTGGAGCAGGTAGAGAAAAGTGGAAGGAAGTAAGGCTGGAACAGGGCAGGAGCCAAGACACAGAGGAGTTTGCATGCCAGACCTGGGACCAAGTCCTATTCTTCAGGCCAATGTGGCCATATAGCAATCACCCATGTACATTCTGAGTTGAACTGGTCTGGAGAAGGTCTGGCCATGGGTAATTTTTAAATCTCTCCAAGTGATTCCATTGTACAGCCAGGGTTGTGAACTGCCACTACAGCCAGTCAGAAGTCAATGAAGATTCTCCTTGCATGCCCAGAATGCTATGATGCTAAAAGAAGACATTCATTTAATTTCAGCAAACATTATTAACACTGACTTGGTGCCAGGCCCTGTGCTAAGGCCTTGTAAATATGGAGATGAGTAAGACAGGGTCCACTGCTCTGTTTACCTCCTGAGAGTTAATGAATCATGTTCACCTTCACTGTCTTCTCTTGACTAGGAGTCAAGAAGGAATGTGGTTGCAGTCTTTCCGGGGAAGCAGTATACATAATCACCTCGGTCATCAGGAGGCCTACGCTGAGGTCGGGTGCTGAGCTGCAAGTGGAGAAAATGAATTGAGCAATCTTTTATAGAACAAAATCAATAGCATCAGAACGAGCAACCACACCAGCAGCTGAGGCTGGTAGGAGGAGGGGAGAGGTAAAGAGGAGGGGAAAGAGGACTTATGGGAGAAAACAAGGACACAGCAATGTAGAGAAGACAGAGGTGTTATGGAGGGAGGGAGGCAAAGGGCCCAGGAGAAGGGGTGGGGGATGAGGTGGTTATGCCACCACATCTCTGTTGCCTTAAACCTCCTCCACCTGTCGGAAGCCCTGAGTGTAAGTTAAGTACAAGGTCTGAGGAGGAACCTGACACTTGGCAAGTTCCAGTCACTGTGCAAGATATTTCCATACATAAATGTAATGTGATCTTCACTATTAGTTAATTTCACAAATGAGAAAACTGAAATCCTAAAGATCACAAGGCTACCAGTCTGTGTGTGAGGAAGTCATTTCTCTCCTTTTAGATAAAGAGAGATGTAGGGGGAAGTAACTTTGATAATAAAGATGAACTTCAGAAATAATTATTTCTCCACCTCTGCCTACATGTAATATTCATGCAAGACTCAGAGTAGACAGAATCTCACAAATCATTTGGTGTGGATCTGAGTGAACCCTGAACCAGGGCCTCCTTGACTGACCCTCAGATAAGACCCTCGGCTGATGTCAAAACACCATCATTCAGGTTCAAGACGAAGATGAAAGACAGGAGTAAACACCACTGTGAAACCACAGAGAACACTTTTTAAGAGTCCTCAGCATGATATAATCCCAGGGGAGTAAGATGGGAGAGTCTGTGCCTCCCACATGGGGCCTGGGATGGCCCACAGGGTGAGAAATGAATGCACAGCAACACACCAGCATGAGAAATAGGCTTTTGGATGAGCAGCAATGACTAGCTCAAGTCCCTCTGTGCCAGTAAATTGCATGACGAGGTCACTTATGATTGCCTTAAATACACACCCAACTCACACGAAGTCAGGCAAAGGGAAAATTTATTGGAAGGATACTTGGTTATGTCATATAGGTGAGATAGTTTGTTATTGTCTGAATGTTTGTATACACCCCCACCCCCATTCACATTAAATCATAACCATTAAGGTGATGGCATTAGGGTGTGGGGCCTTTGGAAGGTGACTAATGTGAAGAGCCCTCATGAATGGGATTAGTACCCTTATTAAAGAGGCCCCAGAGAGCTTCCTTGCCCCTTCAACCATGTGAGGACACAGAGGGACCACATAAAACACAAGCTAAGAAGTGGACCCTCACTAGACACTGAATTTGCAAGCATCTTGGTTTTGGACTTCACATACTCTAGAACTATGAGAAATAAATTTCTGCTGTTGATAAGTCATCCAGTTTAAGATATCTTGTTATAAAAGTCCAAATAGACTAGGATAGAGTTGAACAATTGAAGTTCAGAAATGAGTGGTAATAGTTGGACTTTGCTGAGACATAGCTCATAAAGATTTGTCCCATCTCTTTTCTATTCTTCTCTGGTTTTGCACAACTGGTTTCCTCATCTGTCACTGCAGACTGCCTTCTTCTGCAAGGTGGAAAATATGGCCACCAGCATTTTCTGGGCCTCACATTGCAGATTCCACCACCAAAGAACTAAGTTTATTTCTTCTGTTAGAACTTGAAAAATCCCAGGGAAGAGAGGGAATCTGTGGAGAGTTCTGCCTGCTTCCACTTAGGGAGGCACCTCTCCCTGTAACAATCAGTTATTTCTACAGGAACAAGGTTCATGCATTCATGTTAAGTGGAGAGTGGGAGGGAATATTGCCAGAAAAAAGAAAGGGGATCGATAGCTTGAATTCCAAGTCACAAACCGAAAGAAGACCCTTCAACACTAGCTGAGCAAGGTTCAGATGGTGGAGGCTGCACATGCATTATCTGCAAAATAATATATAATACAGAAAAATAAATAAGACTTGACCCTCATCTTCAAAGTGCTCACAATGGCAAAGTGGCAGATTGTCATGCCCATTTTCTTACTGAGTCCATAATCAGAATATATTTCTCAGCCTGCTTGTGGTCAGAGATGTCTTGTGACTGACTTATGACCAATGTGATGTAAGAAGGGGTCATTGCTGCATCTGTTTCATGGAAATGTTCCTCATGCAGTATACCATGTGCTTCTTCCTTTGCTGCTGAAGTGAATGAAAACAGCCTTCATGTCAACTGAGAGAGCCATGTGTTGAAGATTGCAGAACCAAAGATGGAAGAAGCCCAGCTCCATGAACTGCTGCATAGAAAAGACCCACTAACTACAAGCATGCACTCTGGGCTCTTGGATTAGCAAGAATAAAAAAATTAGATGGAAAGCATTATGATTTAGAGGTTTATTTATTATAGATGCTATGTCTGCCTTCATCAATATAGTTTGTAAACATTGCATTAACTGGAATTAACTACTTTGATTTTCAGCTCTGTGGCAAACTTGCTGGATGACTTAAGGAAATTGACTTTACTGCTCTGAGTCTCCTCATCAATTATATCTGTGTCACATAACTTTCACTAATAAATAGAGATAATGCCTGCAAACAAATGTGAATGCTAACGTACTTCACAATTTCAGGATAGATTATAAGAAACTTATCTCTGTCTTGCCATTTCTCAAGTATGCCAAGATATAATTTTAGTGGCTTAGAAGGTTTTGAGTTTCTCATTGAAAGCCTCCTACTTAATAAGAGGATACTATGTAGGTTATAAGAGTATAATTTTTCCCATTAAACTCAATAAAGTTATTTTCACTTTAAAATTTTTTTACATAAGTGGCACTTAAAGATTTTTTATTTCTTACATTAGCATTAGAAGAAAATAGTTTGCTCACCACTGGTATTAGCAAGCTTCATTAACATCATGAAAAAATCAAGACTGAATTAGGGGAAATTTTTACAACTTTGTCCTTAGTGATTGGCAGGTCTCAGTCTTGAACCTGGAACCTCTGACTTCAAGCTCACATGTCTCCTACTCTCCCTGCAATCCCTCCCTGCCAGGGTGCTCAGGACTGCCACTGTCACTGGAGGTTCACAAGAAGCCATGGTTAAGGGCTCAACCTCAGCAGACCCTTTCTTTCACCCTCACCAGATTGCTTTTAGTAAAGACTCATGTACCCTGTGACATCAACAGTTTTCATACTGTGCTCCTCTCAGTTCCAGGGGACCCATTTACATTGGAGTTTTGGGGGAAATACCTTCACGGCCACTTTAACCAGAGCAGCACTGACCTTTATGGTACTATTTACATACTAAGCTTCTTGGTAAGACTTCCTTTGAATAAAGAGTTCCCTAGTTAAAAAAAAAAAAAAAAAAAAAGGAAAAAGAACATTGAAAGTCATTGAATCAAGTGAACTTTGGGGTCATACTAGGCAAACAAAGGAGATAGGGTTTCCTTTTCTAATGCCAAGTGGGATGCTAACTTTTGTGTCTTTAAGCAGGGCTCTTCAAGACCTTCATTTTGCTATCTATAAAATGGAAAACTAGGTGATAGGAGACCCAGTGGGTGAGGCAATCCAGTTTAAGGTATGCACTCAGCATTGGAAGTAGGGCCAGGGAAGGGAGAAGGAATGACTAAGAGGAGTAAAAGCCCAAAGAAAGACATTTTAACTTTATTTTTAAATACTCATTGAGTTAAAATTATGAATTGTGCAAAACATCAAAAATAAAACATCAAAGCAGATACGAGGCTTACAGTGCAAGATCTGACAGTGAGGGATATGGATCACACAGGGAACAGTGACCCTCAGAAGAAAGGGAGAGTACCAATTGAAAAATAAAAAGCTTTCGGTTTCTTTGGAGATTTTTTTCAAAAAAAAAAAAAAAAAAAAATTCAACCACAGTCCGCTTCACAGAGCCCTAAGTCCCTCTTCAGGTTTTCTGCCCATTTCTTCTGAATCGGTGGTAGAGGCTGAAAGTAACCAAGTTGCTTCTTCATCATGACTCAGCCATGCATTTGTCATTTTTAAAGCATCCACTTACAGAATACCTCGTACATCCAACACACCATACCAGGCACTGAGGTCCAGAGAAGAATTAAATTTGATCAGGGTGCCCTGATCTGCTGGGGGAGATTTGTAAAGCACTTGCAGTAAAGCACTCGCAGTGCACTAAGAGGATGATGGAGAGACACAGGAGTGAAAGCAGAGGAATCATGGGTGGCCTTTTCCCACTCCACAGAAGACTCTAGGTTCCTTTTTCCCCTGCTCCCTCACCTTCCTGCACCTCATCTATACCTCTTGGATGCACCCCTTGTGCTGAATCAACAAGATCAGGCACAGACATCTGCAGTAAGAAAATAATGAGGGCAACAGAAGGTCACTGCAAATAGAAGGCAGTTATGTTGCTTCATGATTTAAAGTACTAAATGGTACATTTATTTCCATTAACTGCAATGAGATGGTGTTCACGTGGGGGTAACAGTGAGATTTTCACGATCACTTTAGCCTATCTGGTTATAGAACCCACTAGGTTTCCTGCGTATTGAACGTGCCTGAAACATTGAAAAATAAAGGCTGTTCTGTACTTTATCTTCCTTGCTCCCCTCTACCTGATCTTTTCTGGTTATAGAAAAAGTCCTCATTTTTCAATCTTTCAGTTAAGAAATATTTACTGAGCCCTGGTGCATGCAAGCCAGTGTGCTTTTTACAGACATATAAATGAAAAAGAAATGGCCCCTGATCTCAAAGACCCAATAATAATGGGGAAATATAATGGGGAAAACAACCAAGATTACTAAATTCAATGTGATTGGTGCTACTTTAAAAGCAATACCGATGTGGATGAGGAACAGGAGAGAGGAGCACACCAGAAGATCGGGGGAGTCCTACAAAAGCTTCCTAGAAAAGAAGCCCAATGTGAGTCAGGAGTTAAGAAGCATGGCCAGTCAAATAGACGGGGCTTGCAAGGTGTCCCTGAAAAAGGAGTTTGTCCTCATGAAGGTACTGCCCAGTGAAATGCTCAGGGTTAATGTGCTAGTAATCAAGAACTCCTCTTTGGCAGGCACCATGTACTCTGGAGTCAGAGACTTGGTTCTCATCTTTGATCTATACTTTCACCTCCTATAAGGCATGACTATGAAACTAAAATAAGAAAGTTGGTGATGTGTTTCTTAGAGTCTGGCATCAGACTGTTCTTGCCAATGGTGTTGGATAGGGATAATATATATGGGCATTGGGTATGTGAGTGTGTGGATCAGAAAAGAGAATCTCAGGTGTGTCTTTGTGGGATTGACGACTTACTTTATCTATACAAATAGATATCTATCTTTATCTTCATTTGTATAATGAAGTGTCTATCTCCCATGTGTTCCCCCAAATCCACTCCCAATAATACATCACCAACTCTGTGCCCTTAGAGCAGTCCCTATTTGGGTTTCATTAAAGGTCTCCTTATGGGTCAAGCAATGGAGGGCAGTGTAGGAAGTCAGGGAGAAGGAAAAGTGCAGTTGACCTCACGTCTTTGCCATCATTTCAGACTGCTGCGTCTCAGCATAGGGTCACTATTCCTGTCAGAGACCCCTCCCTACCATTCTCTATTCTCCAGACTCTGTTACCTGCCTTCTTCCCTTATCTCTTACACACAAGAGTAAACATAGCTAGCTGTACTCTAGCCCCAGGATGCTGCACTACTATCCTTTTCATTTCCATACAACCTATCCTTCCCTTTATAAATAAATATTTATTCAATTTTTATTTAAATGCCTGGTTTGAATGTGCATCTATTTCCTTCTCGAAACCTGAATAACACATGTTCCATAAATTCCACAAAGAGACACAAATAGACATGTGGATGTGAGAAATAAGAAAGGAGATGCATAATGTATGTTCTCTACAAGCATTTACACCATTGGGGACAGTTTGAGAAGCTAAGCCAGTTGATTGCTAAACAAAGGAGGGGGTGTCTCTCCTTCCTGTCTCTATCTCCCCATTAAGCTAAACCGATGAAAACAGACTATATTTTAATCTGTATTCACAACATCATGCTCAGAAATTGGGGCACAGAATATGTGTTCAATGGGTTTGCACAGAGTGGAAAAGATGAGGAATTGGAATGGTAACAAGGGTTTCCAATCTAGTGGGATAGAAAAGAAGAGGGAGATAAGAAAAATTAAATGACAAATCTATATTTGCTGCTTCCTCCTTACTCACATATGCATAGATACTCACATCACAATTACAGCTTTTTTTTTAACATTTCAAGAAATCTTCACTTGCTCATTCTAACCTCAATTAAAATAACATACCTTTGGAGGTCCACAGGAAAAAGTCCTGCTTTTCACTTTATGGGATCAGCACTGAAAACTGCAATCCCAGACATGCGATGGGAACTGCCATAGAATTAAGAACCCCAGTGCCAAGTGCAAGTTTGAAGGCCTTACAGCCAGTCCTGCACACTGTGGGGTTCTCTGCTGAAGACCAGCAAGGTCAGGGAAGTCCCTCCCCTCCTCCAGTGAATCAACCTTTACTGATAGGATGGGCTTCCTGGATCTCATTCAACATATGCCTCCCATACTTCAACTCTCTCTAAGAAGAAGCAAATATTCTCCTCACAGACTCTTCCAGGACCCCAAGGTAACTGTTTCCCATAAATGTTCTGAATTTAAATATAGGAGATGAGGGCATGGGCTAAGAGACATGAGTTGGATAGGACCAGAAGGATCATAGCTGAGAAAGCCCTCTCTGGGCCCCAGTTCCATCTTGTTCCAGCCAAGATCTCTCCAGTTGTAATCATAGCCTCTGGTTACTGGTGTAGACTGCTCTCAGTGGGGCCCCTTTGAAACTAAAAATTGGCCAATGTGTGTAAATACATGAATTTCTCTACAAGAAGGGCTATGCCTCCCACATGTTGTATGTTGTGACCAAACATTGGGGCTAAAGAGCTGGGAGGCTGGAGGAGAGGCAGGTAAGGCAGGTCCCACAGGATGAAGGAAGGTTTCTCTGCACAGAGAACAGCATATGAAAAAGCATGGAGGAGGGGAAAGGGTCTAGCCAGTCAGATTCCAAAGTATCCAGTGAGATTGCAGAGGGTCCTAGGGAGAGCTAAGTCAGGGCCAGGCAGAAAGCAGGCCCAACACCACAACCTTCCAGTCATGACCTTGTGCAAGCCACTTCTCCTGTCCACAAAATGAAGAAGTGGAGGGCTACATCATTTCTAAAGGCCTCCCTATGCCATAAATCACCAATTCTAAAAACACCTCACATTTCTGTAGCTCTTCACAGTTCATAAAGTACATTACCTCATTTCATTCTGCAGCACTGAAGGCAAAACTTGGCAGAGTTCAGAGTTGACCTTACTCTTTCCTGACGACTTTTCAAATGGAATGCAAAACTCAGGGCATTCCCATGATTTTGCCTCTGAACCACTCTCTCAAGAAACTTATCACCACCTTGCTCAGCACACACACACACACACACACACACACACACACACTTTCTTAAGGACAAAATCATTCATTTAAAAAGAGTTTTTACATTTATATTTCAAAAAGTGGCCCGCTGCCCCTGTTTCTACTCCAACCCCAGTTCAAATAATAACCAAGAAGGTCACTTCCTGTGATTAGAAGGCAGAGAAACCAAACTCAACCCAAGAAGTCCTGCTTGCTTTGGGAATTAATCTAACATTGCTGACTATGGGGTCTGAATCAAGAGTATCCAGAAAAGGTTTTCTAGTGGGAAAAAATTAAGACAATGGGATCAGAGAGCACTCAGCTCCCTCAATCTAAGAATTGTACAGATTTATTCTAAAGGGTTTTCGTTACCTAAACTATATAGTCATGGGATACGCTAGAAAGTTACTGTTAGTCTACATTTTAATGTTGCATAGCTGAGTGACCTAGAACAAGATAACTATATCTCTGGGCATCTGTTTTCTCATCTATAAAATTAAGCATTGGATTAAATAATCAATGAAATTTCAGTTTCTTCATTCACTCAATGCACATTGATTGAGCATCTACCCTACATCAGATACTGAGGAAGGTAAGGGAATAGAACAAAAAATTTTAATTAAAATTAAATGTGTATTTGTGCACATGTGTATGTGTGTATACATGCATGTGTACCCACTTCTCAGAGGTCACATTTTAGTTGGGGAGATAGATGTGGAGACAACACACACAGTGAAGAATAAATTTGTGCAGTGATAATCATGTATACAGAAGGAGCACAGAGGAAAGAATTCTTCCTTATGTAAGAGTCAACAAATCCAAGAGAGAGAGAGAGATGCTTAAGCCAGATCTGGAGGTGAACAAGGCAGAGGGAGACATTTCATCAACAGGAAGCAAAGCAAATGAAGACAGGTTTAGGGAGGCAGAATTAGTTTGTAATGCTTAGATCATCAAGTGGAGGGAGAGAAGTGGCTGGAGATGTAGGCAGGATCCAGGTCACATGAAGTCAAGTCCACTTGGCCAAATGGTGAAAAGTCACTCAGCATGGTAATCAGAGACTAGTATGATCAGCTCTGAGTTCAGTAAATGTCACTCTGGTTGCCATAAGGAATATAGACTGGAGGGGGGCAAAAATAGAAGCAGGACCTCACTAAGAAGATTAAAATAATGGACTTATTCCAGAGGAGATCAAATCTGGACTAAGGCAGCATCCATGGAGATGAAGAGAAATATGTGAATTTAATAGCTTTTCCAGGAATGCTAGGTGTGATGTATTTATTTAGTAACTATTTACATGGCTTTTCCTATATGCCAGCCATTGTTGCAAGCTCTTAGAAATATTAATTAATTTAATCATCATACCAAACCTATGAATATGGCTTACTATAATCTCCATATTACAAACAGATGGGATAAGTGAGGTGCAGAGAGGTTGAATCACCGACCCAGGCTCCCATAGCTAGTGAATAGGTTGTCTTCCCCCAGAGTCTACATCCTTGCCTCCTTGCCACCAATGCTAGGTTGCCAAGTGTGATGCCTATATTTCTGGCTTTGTCACCTACTAGAGGGATGGTCAGGCCATTTCACTTCCTAATGGGAGAAATGCCTGAGTTCATTTGGGTGCTTGTTAATCAAGGCTCCTGTGATATGGTGGAAAAGCCCAGCAGGAACTGGCTAAGTGGGTATAGAACAGAGAATCCAGTTCCAGACTGGTGATCTAGATTTTGAAGTCATCTTTATAAAGGTGGCAATGTCACCCAGGGGTGGCCAAGACTGCCAAACAATGTCTCTGATATGGCCCATGTGAAACAGCAGGATGGTGTCCCTCAGGGTGCACATCTGATTTTGATTACAGATCAAGAACCATTCTTCATCTCCTGTGGAATGTTTGTTATTCTGTTAGTTGTGAACAAGCTCTTGTTGAAGAATGTGGCTATTTTCACAAGAGCCTTGTGAAGTGTTCCAAAATACACAAAAACAATAAGAAATTGAGTTCTTATAGAAAATAAAACTTTGACAGAGAACCTATAAAAAGAAAGTGAAGCAGATGGAACCTCTTGCAATCCTTGATTTCATAAAATCCTGCTTAGTATCCTGCTTCTTAATATTTCAGAACCTAATTGAAGTCACTGGTACATGATACTGGACCTGTAATTTGGTCATGCTGGTTCTGTATTTACATTTGTTTAATTAAAAAATTAGTGAAAATGAAAAATTGAAGAAAGAGGAGAGCTTTTAAAAAATAGTTTGCAGCTACAAGGTTGAAAACTGATTTACTGAATGATGATTATATCCACTTGAAAGTAGAGGGTTCTGTTTTATTTTTTGAGCTCAAAGAATTCTGATAGAATTTATAGAAAGCAAAAATAAGACTCTCCAAATGCAGGCATGCTACTTCATTGACATGCAGCCCAATCCACTCTTCGATCATAACAAATAAACGTATTAAGCTTTTACTCCGTGCCAGGCAGTGGACTTTGTGCCTTCCATCCATTGCTTCATTGAGATCTCACAACCACCAGGCAAGGGAAGAATTACTGCCTTCATTTTAAGGATGATGAAACCATTGTTCAGAGAAATAGATTCACTTGCCTAAGCTCATTCAGGGGATAAATGGATAAATGGCAGACTGACACTGTACCAAGCCCACACTAAGTTCAGGCAGTAATCAATATGTCTCTCAAACTCCAGGGCCCAGGCATTTCCCCAAGACCAACACTATTTCTCTTGCTCTGTGGAAGGCCTGCCCAGTATTCTTCAACAGCCCAATCTAATCCCTCTGTTATGGTTTGGATGTGAAGTGTCCCCAAAAAGTCCACATATGAGACAATGCAGGAAGGTTCAGAAGAGAAATGATTGGGTTGTAAGATTCTTAACCCAATCAGTGAATTAATCCCTGGTGGGATTACTTGAAGTGGTAGGGTATGACTGGTGGAGGTGGAAATTGAGGCATGAGGCTATGGGGGAGCATATATTTTGTTTCGGGAGAGTGGAGTCCCTCTCTCTCTGCTTCCTGATCACCATGATGTGAGCTGTTTCTCTCTGCCACTCTCTCTTGCCATGATGTTCAGTCTTTCCTTGAGCCCTGAGGAATGGACCCGGCTTTCTATGGACTAAGACCTCTGAAACCATGAGCCCTCAAATAAACCTTTCCTCCTCTACAATTGTGTTGGTCAGAGCCTTTTAGTCACAGCAGCAAAAGAGCTGACTAAAACAACCTCCTTCCAGACATCTCCCACCCCACCTCCATAACCAATGCCAGCCTACACCACCTTCTTTCTTTGCACCTTCCTAGCTTGACTGCACCACCTACATTGTCATTTGGAGCTTGTGGGCTTCCCTTGGGTGCATCCTACCTTTCCTACAACACTGTAAGCCCTTTACAATCTAGACTCACAAACCCCTTGGAATGGGGGTCTCACTCAAGTTGTTTAATAAATGTTGCCAAATAAATGTTGTCCTTTGTGAGGAACTGCAGTGGAGCCTATAATAAAAGCATTCCTCCTGTCCTCTTCAATCCTGAAGAAATTAGAAAACAAGCAAAGGAGTGGCAGATGAAGCTCTAAAGATCCACTTTTTGAGAAACTTGAAGTTTTCCTGTAGACTCTGATTATTTTAAATAACATTAGTACTATGTGGATAAGCCATCCCAGCCTCTAGTATCTCAGGACTTTGAACTAGTACTGGACGGTGATTTTTTCCTTCCACGCCATTTCTTCTGACACCACCAAGAGCTTAGATTTTTTCCTGGAACTTCTATACTTTCAAATAGAGTCAAATGCCCCACTTCCTAACCACATCCTCAACTTTCCCAATTCTTCCATGCAATACTTCCTCAAGATTATAGACTTTTCTAATCACCATGCTCTATCACGGTGAGAGTTCCTAGATTCTTACTTCAGTCCTTACCAGTACCTACTCTTACCCCATTTCCTTCAGACCCACCAACCTGCCATGTCAATTGTCATATATTATTCTGCCTAACATTTTATCTTCCCTGAAAAACTGCAGACCATAAGAAGGGAGGGACTTCTTTTTTTATTTCTTTATGTTTAATTGACATATGATGACATTTATGGTGTGCAATGGTATGATGCATTTCTGTGACCAAATTAGAGTAAGTAGTATTCCCATTTCATTAAACATTTATCATTTCTTTGTATTTGGGGCCTACAGATTTCTCTTTTCTAATTCTTTATAAAATATATAATAAGTTGTAAATTATAGTCATGCTATTATGCTGTAGAACACTAAAACCTACATAAAAATAATTTTAAGGAAAGATCAATTTCAGTACCTGTGCTGGTAAATTGGAGGATTTACACTACCGTGAGAGAAAAAATGACTTTGTATCACCAAAACCAAGACCCCAGCAGCTTGGGCTTGGTTATAGCAGGGATTGCCAGGAAGGACACAATGAAGTGCAGCTAAGAAGGGGAGATGTTGGCTTCAGAAGAGTGGTCCTACTCCTTCCCAAGAGGAAAATAACAGTATGTCTTCCATTAGCCTCACCTAAGTTGTTTTAGAGTCTTACAACTGTATGATTAAATAAGAAAGACAAAAAATATACATGGAGCAAGGCATAGGGAAAAGCATTCCCTTTAACTGTTAAATAACTCACCAAATTTCTATCCCGTTCTGCTTATTCAGTATATGTCAATGAAGAATGACAGCATCTTCTACAGGACTCCTGGGAGTAGCTGAAAAACCATTAAAGGCTAAATCATAATACTCATAACAAAAATGTATATTGAGCATTTACTATACACTAGGAATCTCTTCTTATAATTACCATATGTTCAATCCAATTATGAGTCCCACTGTACAGATGAGAATAAACAAAATTAAATAAAATTTATAAGGTCACATATGAATTATAGGGTGGGATCAAGACTCAAATTCAATATTTCTAACTTTACAGGCTCTTAGTGATGACAGCACATAAGTAACCATTCCAGTTTTTACCTACAAGATAAATAATTCCAAGTCATATAACCTGTACTTATAGTGCTTATGTTTATAGTGCATCAACTCTCTTAAAATATGGCTCCCAGAAGCTGTTAACCTTTTATTCTTAACTTCTACTGAAATGATGATCTATGTCAACAGCAAACATATATGCATGCCAATTGAAGGCAGTTATTACATCACATTAGGTAGGATGAACTTGGAGTCCAAAGGCCCAGGCATAAAAGCAGAATCAGATCTTTATTGGTCATAACAGACTACTTCAAAGAAATTAGCATTCCAGAGCTCTTAATGGGGTAGTAAAGTTCACCCCGTGGCATTGTCATGAGGACTAAGTTAGATGGTCACTTTAGAATGTAAAGCACAAATTCTGGCACATACTAAGTATATATGAAACTGTTGCTAGGAAAAGAAGATGAGGGAGAAGGGAAAGGTCATCCGAACTCTACCAGGGCAGTATTTCTATCAGTCTAGGATTGAGGTATGAGGAGAGGAGAAAGGAAGTAGGAGCTTCAGTAAGAAGGAGTGAATGAAAACTCTTTCTGTAAGTGTTAAGAGCATTGTTAATAACAGGAACCGTGTGTTGTTAGCTGAATCTTCAATGACTAATGGAGTGTATTCTTCAAGTAGAGCTCCATAAATGCATGTGAGACAAGACTAATCTTCACATTGTCCTCCTAGACTTTAGATATTTATTAGCAGTTTCTCTGCTCTGAGACCCTTCTTGACTCTCCATCTGACCTCAACCATGGCACTTTTTCTCACCAGTGATATTACAGAAGAACACAACTGCCTTCTCCATCAACACTGCCTAGTGTCGATAATGTCCTTTGTGTGGATCTGTTTCTGCTATAGGCAGAAACTTAAGCTTTCTGGCCCTCAGTTTCCTCAACTTTAAAATAGATGACTTAAAGGACTGTGGTTGGAATGCATATAATAATTATTACATTTTAACCATGTTTGACAGATTCAAGGGTCTCCCTTAAACACATTCCTTAAACACATTCTCATTTTTCACACTGACCCTGGAAGATAGGGAATAAGGTTCTTAGGAAAATGACAAGCACTTATTGTTGTAGTGGTTTGTTCCAATCCTTTCTACTTTAGCATAGTATGGTCTGTTAATTTTTTTCTTACTTTGCAAATAACATAGGTATTTAAATAAATATTTTTAAAATATGACAGGAAATTTGGATTGATATCTGACTTTGTATCATGTTTTATGACTTAACCATTTTTATTGCCTGTTTTTCACTGACCCTCTTGGCAGAGTAGCCACAAAAATTGCCATTTGCAGATAAACACTATGAAGAGGTTGGGGCGGGGGTCTCTTTTAATTGCCTCAATAATTGCAAATCTGGAACCACACTTAACACTGATGCCCATGTTCTAGATTCCCACATTGTCACTAATGAAAAAGGAGGTCAAAAACACAGCAGAACACCATCCTCCAAAGATGTCTATGTTGGAGACACTTCTCTGTCTCCATAAGGTTATCTACCTAACAAAAGTTTCAGTTTCCTGTGACAGCGGATGGGGAGCTACCTAAATTCTGCTGGAGAAAGATTCCACCATTGAAAGATGAACTCCCCAGTCCTCATGCTTCCTGCCGCACTGCCAGGTTTGCAGGCAGGGTAAGAAGGAAACCCTGACACCCCATCTTACCACTGCTTTGATCTCTCCATGTATTCTCTATTCCAGGATGAGTCATCATCGTTTCTACATCTACGTCAAGAATGTACACCAATTTGGTTACTCTTCTCTTCTGCACTGAAAATTTTAAATATACTTAGAGTGAATGCTCAAAAGTAACTTCAGCAGTGCAGGTGTGTTAGCCCCGTGATCAATGTAAATTAGACTCACGTTAAGTTTTTTTGTGTTTTCAAACATATTACTCTGTCAATTTATATTAAACCCAAGTTTAACTAAAACTTTTAACCACCGATTCTCAAACTTTGGTGTGCATCAGAAATGAATAGGTATTCAGGTCACAACTTAAAGATTCTAATTCAGTAGATCTGTGATGGGGCTCAAAAAATCTGAATTTTTTATGATTCCTCCCTCTCTCCAATATTTCTAGTGATGGTGGTATTTGGAGTGCACTTTGAGAACACTGCTTTAAATGTTCGTTACTGATGCTTTAAAGTTCGTGTCTGACTGGTGTTCTTCATAAGCACTTGACTTTGAAGATCCAAGATCATAAC
Source organism: Sciurus vulgaris (assembly GCF_902686455.1). Lineage (NCBI taxonomy): Eukaryota > Metazoa > Chordata > Mammalia > Rodentia > Sciuridae > Sciurus > Sciurus vulgaris. The sequence continues at coordinate 49,224,266 of NC_136461.1, forward strand.
ATTGTACAGATTCACTTAAATCCACCAGTGAAAATTCGTGAAGGAAAAATAAATGATGACTTTGGAGATGATAAGACTAGTTGTGTTCAAAACCTGGCTCTGTAAATACCCTTGTCTTGGGCAAGAAGTTTAACTCTCTCAGTTTCAATTTCCTCATCTTTGACAAAGAACACATCCTACCTGGAATGCTGTAAACACTAAGATAATGTGTGTTCTGTGGCAACACAGTGTCAGGTTTACAGAAGTTGCCTAATTAATTTATATGAAGTTCCCTCAGCTCATTCCTTCATGATTCTAGCCTATGGACATCTTTAGGAAATCTGATATTACCTCTCAACTAATTAATTCATCTTTCCAGTCTCTTGAAAACTTTGTTGGTATTTTTACCTCTGTCTTCCTCTTGACCAGTGGTACAAACCAAATATACACACAGAATCTCCTGGAGAATGTCTTATATTAACATCTTTAAAATATGGGTACTGGAGGGTTTGCACCAGATCCTTGAAATAAAAACCTCCAGGAGTCAAGGCTGAGGAAGTAGAGGCCTGGAAAGCTCCCCAGATAATTCTGATATGTACCCTGATTAAAGAATCACTGACCTAACTAATAGATAATAATGTGATTTACTATGTACAAAAAACATAAAATGTGTGGATCCTTTAAGCTCTAAATGTTCATTCCTGAAAATGGACCCTGAGGAAATAATCAAAAATGAGTGCAAAGATTTTGTTTATAAAGACATTGAATACACGCCTCTTTATAAGTGGAAAAAGAAGGAAAGGAGGAAGAGGAGCAAGGGAATGAGTTGAAAGAGAGTTGAAGGAGAAGGAGGAGAAGAAACTGTTTGCCCAGAAGCAATATATTAGGTATCATAAAAAATGAAAAACAATATGTGGTACTCCTTATTGCACCTTATTATGCAGTTCTAAAATAGACTGCTATGTTTTATAATGGTTACAAAAAAGTATGAAAAGTGCAATCACGTTTTGTTGTTTAAAAATATCACAGAACATTAGCAATAATTTTAACTGAGTGTTAAGGTTATAGACTAGTTTAATTTACTTTAAGTTTCTTTATCTTTTAATTTAATCTACTAAAAGTATCATTTTATATCAAACTTAAAATACTTTATTTTATGATTTGATTTAGATCAAAACTGTAAGTATAGCTCTAGAGATTTATAGTCATTACTCAGAATTATTTGGTCATCATTGTTTAATTAGTTCTTAAGAGAGTATCTGTTTATTGAGGATAGGTTGGGTACAAATAATGGCAGGGTTGTCCGTAGACGTTAGGCCAGATGGTCTTCAAACTAGTCTTCCAGGGTTTGCACTATTATTACTTTCTCTTTACAGATGATGAAAATGAAACTTAGCTAGGTTAACTAAGTAGTCAAAAGTTAAGTAAATAACCAAAAATCAAAAAGCAAATGATGGGAGAAACTGAATAACACGAAAATGAAGAGTCCACAAAATCTCTAGGCATTATTTCTTACAACTCCATGTGAACCTACAATTATCTCAAAATAAAAAGCTTGATAATAAAAAGGAAAACTTTTAGCAAAGCAGGAATTCATATGTACCCTGTGGATGCCAATGTCTATACTTTCTAGTCCCACCAGCACTAACGGGGCCCTATGGAGCTGTTATCTGATCTTTTTCCCAACTGTGCCCACTCGGATCCACTGAGTAACTTTGCTAGAACTTTGCAAAAGCTAGGCTCATTGTCCTCTACAGTGTGACTGCTGAAGCTGTTCATGAAGGCCATTTGCCAGGTCTGTTAGGAGCAATGGAGGGGCAGCCTGCCTGTTCCAGTGCCAAGGCAGAGCAGAGTAAAGGAGTAAGAGTCAGTGGGCATTTTGCCTGACTGAGGACTCTGGGATTGGACCCTCCATAGATATGCAAATTGAATTCTGTGTAATTTGTGCTTTTCAATAACCTCAGCATGTGTTGGATGTGTACAAAAAGAACCGTAAAATAAAATTGCAGACAAAGGGGGAGTCAGAACATAGAAAGGGAAAGAATCAGTTTATTCCTCAAGCCAAACAATGGGTCATAATAAATTCACCAGCCATTAGCTCTTTGGTTGTATGGAACAAAGAGATTGAAATGAAATGGAGGGGTGAGGGGAGAATCACAGTTAACTGTTAGGTGGCTGGCCTGCTTCCATTTGGCCAACCAGATAGATTGTAAGATGGGCCAGGGATCTGCCCTGGGGCATCTGCCACCTCCGCCGAACAGCCCCCACCAGTTTGCAACCCAGTCGTGGTTCTTCCATATGTTCAGGTGCCTTTGGGACAGTTTTTCCTTAGGAAAAACATGTAATAAAAAGATCCATTTGAGAGCTAGGGACGTAGCTCCGTGGTAACATGCTTGCCTAGCACGTATAAGACCTTGGGTTCAATCCCAACACCACACAAAAGAAAATAGTAATAAATTTTTTTAAAAAATCTAATTGTGTTTTAATTGGACATCAATTGCTTTATAGTTATGTATTTCCAAAAGAATTATATGATAAACAGAGTTTAAAAGGATAAATAAAGAGATGTAAAGTGTGAAATAGGAGAGACAGAAAGAAAGTGAAGCAGAGAAAACGGAGACAGAGGAACTGACAGAAAAGAAGAACCAGTACTATCATCAGTATTGTCACTCCCAGCACCAACTGTGGCCTGAAAGACAAAGGGCAGCACCTCTCAAGGTCTGAGCCCTGGCAGTCGTCCCCACACCTACTCCTATGAAGATGGCTGTAAACATTGTCATCTGACCAGAACATGTCTCTCTCAACCACTAGTCTTCCTTATGAATTCCTTAGTTATTTTTAATGTGTCCATCCTAACAGATTCCAGGGTCCTTGACTGCTGGTCTGCAGTTCAACAGCATTACATCTGCTCCATTTTAGATACTCCAGCAATATTTATAAAGGGAATAAATGTGTTTTGGAAGGAAGAAAGGATGGATTGGTGGATGGATGGATGGATGGATGGATGGATGGATGGACAGACAGATGAGGCTAAGCACACTTAATTCTCATACTAGTTCTGTTGTTAATTCCATTGTACAAAAGAAGAAAGTAATGCCTAGAGAAACCCAACTATGAATTTTGACCCTGTAAAATAGCACCACTTAAAGAGGATTCATATTCTGAGAAAAGAGAAGGCTGAGTGAGATGTGGACAGTCAATGGCTGGAAAAAGAGGAAGAAAGATTGGGGAGAAATTGGGGCTGAGCTAAAAGGGGGTTCTGCTTAGTGCCCTCATTAAAGAGGACAAGGCTTTGGCTTTATGTGAAAGTGAGTAATGAAGTCTAGGGTGAGCATAAGCCAGAAACGTATGACATCATATTAGCATAAAATCAGCAGTTTAAGATAGACTCCTAAATCCTATTTGGCTCTGACAGCAGGTGGATGGGTTTGGGGATTTGCAAACTGGCCAAGGTCATCCCTGGTAGTCTTAATGCAAAGTGAAGGTCAACAGAGATTTGATAAATAAACAGAAGTGCTCAGAGATTCTCGTGTCTGCATTAAAAAGAGGAAAGTGGTCAGGCAGTTTTGCTTGGGCGAGGCTGAAACAATCTCTCTCTTAAAGATATAAGCCCCATGGATCCCCCTTGCCATAATTTTCAGAGTAATATGATTTTTGACAAATTCATTAAGCAATAAGACATGACAGACTGTAAATTGCTCCACTGTTAATTTATGTCCACTATATTGTTAGGCAGTCAGCCAAAGTTTGGTCCTATCTGAAAGCAAAGATATAAATTGCTGTTGTGTAACCACAGTCTGGAATGCTTTGTAAGGATCAGAGAATGATCAAATTCTAGAATCGTCCACTCAGAGAATGAGAATCCAGTCCCTTACTCAGGCATTCACTTATGTTGAATGCCTACTTTGTAACAGAACCTGCCCTTGAGCATTTTTTAGGGTTTTGAGAATGCCCATGGAATATTTTCTACCAGTCTAAGTCCTACACTAAAGGTAAGAAGTCATTTACAGAGCACAAAAGTTGGAGAGATCAGTGCTAGAGCAGTAGGGATAAAGAGAGGGAATCAGGGAAGTCTCAAGAGAGATGATCATTGAATGGGAAACTTTGACCTTCCATGCTACACATCTAGGGGTTTAATCAATAGTTCCCTTCTCTAATCCTCCATTGCCATTGCCTAAATTGTTGTCATACTGGAAGTCAGAAGACGCCCATTAAGAAGGGAGATCTGGATGAACCATTAGTCATTGAAAGGAATATAAACGCTGAGGCTGGAAAGCTGTTCTGATGGCTTAAGCAACAAACAATAATAAAAGGAACAATGACTAATCTTTGTCAGTCATCACTGTCAATCACTCCTGGGGATTTGTTCTCAAGCTGCAGCACTGAGTTCAGACTCAGTCTCTCAGGGCTACTTTTAATGGGGAGGCTTTCCAGACCTAGTGCCTCATAATTAGGGGGAAAAAGGTAAGGGTCCCTTATTTCTCTTTAAGGATCTGGAGGAAGATTCAAAGGACTTTGATTTTGGACAGCATAAATCTCCCTGCTACCAGCCCTATTGCCTAATTAAAGGCAGAGTCCCTTCCACATACTCCTGAACTGAATCAACAGATGCACTCCATGGATTTGATTCCTCTTTATGTTATCTAAAAAAGGGGGAAGAAATCATGGGAACTGATCCTACCTAACCTGAGGGAGCAGAATCAAGGGGCTTGACTTCCAAAAAGAACCAGGACTCTAGGTTTTATTCTACCCTCTCATTCACCAATTCCATGATCTTGAACAAACACATGTCACCTCTCCAGGCGGCTAGGAAATTAAGGTGCCGTAATGCATGTGAAATGTCTAGCACAGAGTAGGCCCTTGAAAGATGCTCTTGAATCTGAATCTATAGTCAGCTAATATTGATCTTGAGAAACAAAGTTCCTATGGGAAATATCCAACATGTTGGGCAAAAGCTTCAGATACAAAGAGTAAGCTCAATAAAATCATCAGCATGATCTCCTGGCATTGTGAATTTTTGGTACTGGTCCAACCCCCAGAGACCTTTTATGAGGTCCCATTCTACACGGATACTGTTTGCAAAGTTGGCATGCTTTATTAGTCTTCTTCAACCCACACACACAGGGAGACAGGCCCCAGGAGGTTGAGGGAAGTTTTGTTTCATGGGAATCTAGCTATGTGTGAAATGCACGGAGTCCTTGGGGATTTCTGACATGATTTAAATGTTATTTGCCTGCCCACTGCAGGAGGCTTTCCAGAAAAGGCACCTTGGTGGCTCACTAACTAATGGGAAACAGATGAAATGGTAAAAAAAGGATACTGGTGTTGGTCTCAAGAGGCCTAGGTTCTGTAGCTAAGCCCCGTCACATGGGAGACCTTGAGCAAATTAACTTTTCAGAACCTTAGTGTGCTTGTCAACCTACTATTTGGTAGCATTTCTTGACTCAAATGATAGAACTTCTGTGAAAGCACTTTATAAATCGTAAAGAGCCAACAATTGTGAGTGAGGGTTATAACTCTCATCATCATTATTTATGGTGATGGAATGTATGGACTTTGCCGCCAGTTCAATCATCTAGTCCTTGTGTCCCCATTACCCCTTGGCTACTGTCGTTGCCATTCTGGATCACAGCATGAGATAGAATTCATTGTCAGATGGTACAAATGGGGAGAATTTAGTGAGCTCCTACTGAGAGAGGTGTGGATTCAGTTAAGGGAATAAAAAGGCCATGTTGAAATTCCAAGAGACCCAATGACAGCTGGAAGCAGTTCCTGCTTCTACCATAGTTCAGGGAATCTTGAAGGAGGGGTCACCCAAAGGGATACAGCTATTACCAGATGCAAGACATCAAGCAGAGGAGACTTCTCTCTCCTCCTGTCCACCAGTCTCCCATTGCTAAACCTAATTGTAAGGCAACCAACAAAGGATCCAAATGAAGCAATTCACAGACTCAAACCCCTAAAGAGCAAGTCTTTATGGTCATCTGTTATGCCCTCTGTTCTACTCTGCAGAGTGCTCTGTGTCTGATATCCAGGCAATAGCACCACTTTGTGAGCAGGGCTCTGAGTCACATAGGTCTGTCTTCAATCTGTCACATACTCACTGGGTAAATTGACTTAGCCTTTCAGAACCTCAGTATTCTCATCTGCAAAAGGGAGGCTACAGGAGTGCCAATTTCATAAGCGAATGTAAGTCTCAAAGCAGTCATATGTGAAGCACTTTCCAAGGTAATAGTAAGTGCTCCATATATTTAATGATCTTGCTGTTTTACTTTCCACAAATGCTTTTGTTGCTGTTTTTGTTGTTGTTTTACTACTTTCCCCTCCCCCAAGCTTCCATTCTGGGAGCCTTACCGCTTACATATTTAACCTGGTGATATTTCCACCTTTTTTTTTTTTTTTTTTTTTTTTTTTTGCCTCACTGAAACCCAGATTTCCCTAGAAATTTTGAATCTATTTCTTCTTGACTTCTCAGTAGAATTTATAATGTTGGTCATTCCCTCCTTCTAAAGAACCCCTGGCTTCTCTGTTTTCATCTTCTGGTTTTCATGTTCCTTGGATAGACCATGTCCAGGCAACTTAGTATTTTTCCCACGAAATATGCTCCTTTCCTCTTACCTTAGTTAACTATGTCCATATTACCCAATTGCTTAAATCTGTATGCCATGCTGTCTTATTTCCTGTATCTAAAAAACTCATGGGCTATAAAATCTCTGAAATATATCTGGAATCTAACTGACTTTCTCTTTCCCCAGTAGCACCATGCATCATCATCTCTTGCCAGTTTTAAATGGTCTCACTAGCTCTTGCCCTTCTTTCTCTACTCATTCTTCACAATATACTAGACTGTTCTAGAGAAAAATTTACTCATATCGACACTCTTATTAAATCTCAGTGATTTTCCATTGCCCTCATTAGAAAGCCCCCTCATAATTTCTAGGAAGACCCCTTAATGACCTAACCCATGCCAATGGCTAGACACTCTTCTATAGACACCTCTTTCTCCCATTGAGTCTCAATTCGAACAAATGATTCGCAAATCCACTAACACTCCAACCTTCCTCCTATGGGTGGTCTACATGCTGGACAGGACCCTCCACCCACAATTTGCATTTGGCCCTCAGTGGTTCTTTGCACCTCAGCATAGATGCCATTTCCTCCTTTCTTGATCCTGAAAGTCTCATTTAATTGACCCTCAAGGCTTGCTCCCATGGTTTTAAAGTATGAACACTGTGAATGCAGGAATCACTCTGATCTTTGGCCACATTATTTTAACCTTTGTATCTAGTGCCTGTCACTTTTAAATAAAAGAAGTTTAATGTACAGATTTTGCCACTGGATCAACTCACAGATTTCCATATCTCTCTATGTAACACAGTTCTTCAGACAAAGAAGTTAACTGAATGCTTTGATACACATATCATTTAAAGATCATTAATTTTCTTCGAGTTCCTAGTTTTCACTCTTACCTCCTATCTAGGCTTCCTTATGTCATGAGATGTAATTCTACTAAATAAAATTTTGTTATAGTAAAAACATCTTTTTAACAGTAAAAGTCTTGAGTTTTAGAGTTGAGACTTAACAAAGATTTTCCAAATGCAATCCTACAAAAAGAATAAGTGCTGTGTTACAGATTCCTATTCAGAGCAAAGGTAGTTAGTTTATCTCTTAGGTACCACATAGCAGCACACAGATTAAGCCATAATTTAATATAAAGAAAGCCTGGCTAGTTATTGCCAGTAATGCATTTTTAAAGAACCCCTACTTTCTATTTCAAAATCCAGGAAGCTTTCAATGGACTGTCAAGTTATCAAGAGAAAACAGCATCATGATTCTCTATACTTATGAATAAATAGTTAAGCAGGCTTGCAGTTTCAAATAATGTCAGTTATTTATAATCAATTATGCAATATGAGAATAGTAGGTGCTGAAATGTTTCTGGAGGTTTGGGGAAGGTGAAATGGAAAGAAAGGAGAAGGGCATCCCAAAAGGCAAAAATGCTTTAATAAGACAGTAGTAGGTCTGAATGAGTATAACATATGCTTAGGAAAGGACAGGAATACATGTTATGAAAAGTAGTGGGAAACAAAATTAGACTTGTAGACATGATCCACATTCTGAAAAGATAGAGGTAAGTCTAAAAATCCATAATCTCACCAAATGCCCTGGTTTGGAAGAAATCTGTCTTTAATTGATTTAGTTATTGCTTTCTGGAAAAAAAAAAAATATATATATATATATATATATATGCTCCATGGTTACAAATACTAAAATGAGTTTAGTTAACAGTTAGTGCCTACTTCCTACTGGCACCCATGATAGTAAGTGCTCTGAATACATTATCGTTCACACAGAATCTATACAATAACCCTACAGGTAGGTGCAAATGGGCTTCCTTTTCACAGTGAAAAGACTCACCCAGAAAGGCTAAGGCCCATTTCCGAGTCACAGAATAATTAAACTGGGATTTAATATAAGACCTTCCAATTCTGGAACCTGAGCCTTAAGGTCCACGGCCTTCAGACTCTTCTAACACTTCAAGGATGATGACATTTGGCCATTTCAGAGTCAGGTTTGTCTATATAAATTTTAACACTCAGCCCTCCTCCCCTTCCGGATTTCTAACTAAGGAAGTTGTTCAGGCAAAGAAAAATTACAGAAAGAAACCAAGCAAGTGATTGCCCGACTCAGGGTTTCTTTAATAAACTAGAATAAAGTGTTGGCCGAAGATTTTTTTCCCACTTTTGCTGACTATATCTAAGATAATGAAACACAGAAAGAAGAACCAACCTGACATATCCATCAAGATGCTGAGAGAGATGTGGACCTGCACACCTGTTTGGTCCAGGACCCTGTGAGGGATCAATGGCTATACAGTAATAGAAATGCAAGGCAGAAGGTAGAGACTGTGCCCTTAAACTTTGGGAACCATAATCCTCTCCACTGGAATTGTGCACATATCTGGTGTCCATTCCTTACCAACACAAAGGATCCTGAGAAAAAGGGGAAAGCTGTCTAAGATGTTACTTCAACTGCAGGCAAGAGGAGAAACATGGGAGGCAAGGTACTCCCCATTTTACCCTGCCACACAAACACAAGAATGATAAAACTGTACATATAAATTGCTCCTGCATTCCCTGTTAAGCATTTAACATTTATTATTTCACTCAAACTTCACAAAAGTCCCTTGAGGACAAAACCACAGCACAGAAAGGTTAAGTGACTTTCCCAAAATTAGATAGTTAGTAAATTGTCCATCTAGCCTCCCTAATTCCAACCCCATCCTTCTGAGGTCATGAGGATGATTCTTATCTCACCACTGAAAGAAGAGAGTAAAAAGGTCAGAGAGGGAGAAATGCTATTATTACAGTTTGGTTAGACCACTAAGATGAAGCCCTCCATTTCAGCATTTCCCCTAAATCTCATTTTAAATTTTAGATGATTAAAAGAAGAAAGTAACATTGCACACATCACATCTCTGAGTTCTATCCAAACTGTAATTTTAAAAACAAAAATAAAAGTAAAAAAAAAAGAATAAATTTTAAGTATCCCAGAGGTTTAGTCATTGAAATCAACTAATCAACTAAAGAATAAACAACTATTTGTGATGGGGGGAAAAACTTTTCTTCATAGTTTCTAAGAATGTCTTTTTCAGGGCTATTGTTTTGTACAGACTGTATGAATGATACCCATAGGACCTATTTAGTGCACAATGTGGAAGGCCTCTGTAGTAACATTTCCTGCCTGTTCATACCATACCTCCTCAATCTCCACAAAATGACTCAATAGATGAATCACAGAGTGAGAGTAAGGTGTTTATGCATAATCATTTTGAAACAATATCAAGCATGTATTCGCCTTGTGTTGCCAAGCCCAGCATAAGGTTCTGTGGATGCAACAACAACACAAACACATTTCCTGCCATTGAAAGGTTGCCAATGTCTGCTGTCAAATTTTTTAAAAATTGTTTCAAAAACCAATATTAAAGAATTTATTCCTTCTATCTTCTTCTTGGATGTAAAATTTCAAGGAATATATTAAAATCTTTAATTCATTTGAGGTGATTTTTGCATACAATACAAGATAAGGGTCCAGTTTTATTCCGTCGGAATATGGATATACAGATTTTCCAGCACTACTTCTTCAAGAAACTACTCTTCCCTTGATATGTTCTTGATGTCCTTATGTTTCAGTAAACTTTTTCATCACTATGACCTAAAGACCTGACAAGAACAATGTAGAGGAGGAAAAGATTCTTTTGGCTCACAGTTTCAAAGATTCAGTCAAGGGTTGGCCAACTCCATTGCTCTGGGTTCAATATGGTGTAGAATATCATGGTAGAAGAACATGCCCAAGGAAAGCAACTCAGGACATGGAAAACAGGAAGCGGAGAGAGCTCCTTCCACCAGGGACAAAATGTAAATCCCAAAGGGCAACTCTCAGGAGTCATACCTTCCTTCCTACACTTACCAACCAGCTCATCTATATTAGTGAGATTAATTCACTGATTATTTTATACCTCCCATAATTTTTGCATTGTCTCACACATGTGCTTTTGGGGTCAACTCATATTGCCTTGTAAACCATAATGCCTTGTAAACATTAGTTGAATGTACATGCAAAAGTTGGTTTCTGTTCCATTGTTCCATGTGTATTTTTATAGTGAGTATAGTATACCATGGTGATTACTATAACTTGGGTAATATAGTTTAGAAATCAGGAAGTATGATGCCTCTATCTTTGTTCTCTTTCTTCTTTGGCTATTCAGAGTATTTGGTGGTTCCATACAAACTTTAGGATTGTTTTTCCTATTTCAAGTGGGGCTACATTCAACTAAAAGTTTCTGCACAGGCAAAGTAAATAATCAACAAAGCAAAAAGGCAACCTATAGAATGGAAGAAAATATTATACTATTTGACAAGTCATATATCTGGTAAAAAATAAGGAACTCAGACACCTCAAAAGAAACAACACAAATAACCTAATGTTAACTTTACAAAGGACCTCAGTAGACATTGTTCCAAAGAAGACATAAAAGTGGTAAAGAGATACATAAAAAGGTACTTCAAAATCTAATCATCAGGGGAATGGAAATGAAAACCATACTGAGATATCACCTCATTACTATTCAGATGGCTATTGTGAGCATGTAAACCAGGATTGTGGAGAAAGGGAACACTTGCACCACTGTTGGTGGCAATGTAAATTCAATATAGCTATTATGTGTAAACAGTATGGAGGTTTCTCAAAAAATCACACAGAGCTACCATATGAACCAGCAATCCCATTTCTGGGTTTATAGCCAAAGGAAATGAAACCAATATCTTGAAGAGATTATCTACACACCCATGTTTATTGCAGTATTATTCATGAATAGGCAAGATTAGAAGCAACCTAAGTGTCCTTTGACAGATGAATGCATAAAGCAATTGTGATACACACACACATTCATTGTATATTCAATGTATATTCCATTGAATATTATTCCATCCCTAAAAAGAAAGAAATTCTATCATTTTTAGCTATGTGGGTGACCTTGGAGAACATTATGCTAAGTGAAATAACCAGGCATGGAAAGATAAATATTATATAATATCACTTATATGTGTACTATTTTTCTAATTTTTTAATTTTTTTATTTATTTGATTTTTTTACAATGGCATCTGTGATCATTGTACACAAATGGGGTACATCATTTCATTTCTATGGTTGTACATGATGTAGATTCTAAAGTCGAAGTTAAAGAAACAGTAGAATGGTGGTCGACAGGAGCTGAAGAATGGGGAAATTGCGAGACATGTTGGTGAGGCATATAAACTCTCAGTTATAAGATGAATAGGTTCTCTTAAGGTTTACTGTACAGTTATGGTTAACGAGAGTTAGTAACAACACATTGTATATTTAATTTGGCTAAGGGAGTAAGTCTTGAGCATTTGATCACACACAAAAAAGTAATAACTGTGGGGCGATGGACCTGTTCATGAGTTTGATGAGGGAATCATTAGACAGGTTTACTTATACCCAAAACACCAATTTGTACAATTGGAATTTCTACAGTTTTTTAATTTGTCAATAACACTTCAATAAAGGTGGGGTTAAAAAGTATCCCACAGGTTAGTGGGGGAGAACAAGTAAACATGCATTTACAATTCAATGTGATCACAGTTTTGATATTTAAAAACATAAGCATTTTTAGCATTTTTAATAATAGTACTTGCCTCATAGAGTTGTTGTGAGGCTTGTATGAAATAATGCATAGGATGCACTTAGAATAGAAGCAAGCACAAGTGCTCCTTTTGCACTAATTTATTCAATTCTCACATCAACCATATGAAGCAACTATTATTAAGCCTATTTTATAGATGAGAAAAACAGTGTACAGAGAATATTAGCAATTTAACAGATCCCAAGCACCTTCATGGTGGTAATTGACTCTAACCCCAGCAGTCAAATTTCAGAGCCCACAGATCTAATCACTACCCAACACTACCACTCCAGGGGCAAACATAAGGCACTCTGGAAACAAAAAGGAGAGTATGGAATCTAATCTGAGTGTCAGAGAATGACACTAATTTATCGTCTGGGTTTCATAATTCTGTCTCTGTGCCTGCTTACACTGAAGTGAACACTCAGGTCTGACCTCCTGTGCCTCCTCCAGAAACAGAGCTGTGCATCAAAACAACACAGACAATTTTGTATCAACTTGTCACATTATTAGTCAGTTAGGCCTTGGGTAACTGACAAAGAAGCAGATGTTAGCATTATTATATGTAGTATAAATATCGTAATGATGTGCAGCTGTCAAAAGCATCTACTTTCTTGGTTAAAAAGAACATTTCATGTAGGCAATTTCTTACAAAGCCAAGGTTTCAGCCAAGGGAAAGAAAAGAACATAAACATCATAGAGGTTTATGGGAGTGTATCCAAGGAACGGTACATGGATTGTGTTTAGTCTATGTTTTACTACTCTGTTTCTGCAAAGGACTTGTGTAATATAGGAAGATTCTGGGGAAAATTGTCATCACTAGGCAGGTTCTCAGTAGAGGTATGCACATTACATATTTAGAAAACATCGCCCAGCACTTTTCTAAGCAAGGCTGCCATTTGAATTGTCCATGTGAAATGGTCCACAAAATCAGGAGAAAGGACCCAATATCTGGTAAGCACCAACCACATGCTATGTGTCAAGTGCTATCCCAGGTCACTTGCATTTACTATTTAATCCTCACAATACTACAAAGGAAGTATTGTATGTCCTTCTTACGATTGAGCAAAAATCTCAAAAACGCCCAAAGTCATGCTTATAAGCCTAAAGTTAGAATTTGAACCCACATCTGACTGCCACAAAAGCACTGCCACTTTCCAGTCCTATATGTTTCCCCTCTGAGAATTTTTAGGACTCTTTCATTAGACATCATTTAAACTTTAGGTTGTTGTTCCCAAGCTCCATGAGGGCAGGAACTATCTCAGGCTTGCTTACCATTTAATCCCAACCACTGGGAAAGTCACAGAGCAAGAGACTGGGATCAGACTAACCACTAATAATCTGTCGGGAGACACTTTAATTTGAACAATTATTCACACATGGAAATGAAGTGAAGACTTCAGTGAAGGAAATCATAAGAGAGATCACAGTCCTTGGTTATAGCATAATAATGGCAGATGCATTGAAGAGAACAGGGAAGAAAGTTTTTATATTATTATCACCCTTCCCCCAAACCTAGCAGCACAGCACAGAAAGATATACTGTAGATCTAGGAAAAGAGAGGGCACTATGCATGGAATTTATCTTGGAAATCAGTAGTAGTTGCATCAAGTAAAATTCAGCACTGGACACATCTCCATAGCTTCTGATTCCAGTAAAGTACCTCCAGGCTGAGTCTCTAGACTTGCCCTGGTGCCACAGAGGAACCTGCAGTCACCATGAAACAAACTCAAATTCTGATACACTTTGCCACTGACTAGAATGATTTTGGGATCAGAATAACTCATAGTAATAGGAAGACTTCAGCACTTCAGGACTTGAACTCAAACCTGGGATGTCAGCAGCCTCAACAGCTAAATGGTTCTAGACTAGTAAAGCATCTACTGTGGTTGTTCTGGGCTTAAGGTCCCCAGATGTAGTAGTGGGCCAAAGGACCACACAGAGGACATGTCTACACTTTCTGGGTGGGGTTAATGTTGAAGGATCTCTCAAGATACATCCAGATAGCATAGAATGGAGTAAATACCTCCTCTTCAATACACAAGCATTGACACATGATCACAGAGATCATGTGTCAACAGGGAAAAATGATGTTATCAAATGTACAAGACAAAGTGCCTAAAAAGATAGAAATGTTTAAAATATCTAACAGAGTTCAAAATAGTCATTTTTAAGGAAGTTCAGCAAACTTCATTAAAATCGTTTCAGAGAAATGATTCAAAATTAAGCAGAGGAATTGAAACTACATATAAATTAAGCAGAAATCCTGCAACTGAAAAATACAATAAATGAAATTTTGAAATGCAATAGCATCAAAATAAATAATCAAGCAGAAGAAAAACTCTATAACTCAAACACGATAAGCAGACATATGGGGAAAAATGAAAAGAAATAAAGAAAGTTTACAGAATCAATTGCACAAAAAGCAAAAGAGCAAATGTACAGCCATTGTCATTCAAAAGAGAAGAGAAAGATAAAGGAGTAGCAATTTTATTTAAAGCAATAATAGCAGGTAACTTCTCAAGCCTGGATAAAGACATAAATATCCATGTACAGAAGGTTAAAGGTTTTCAATCTTACTTAATTCAAATAAGATTAACCTGTAATACAATCAAGCTGTCAAATATCAAAGACGAAGAGAGGATCCTGAAACAACAAGAGGAAAGACCCAAAGCATCTACAAAGGAGTTCCAGCATACCTAGCAGTTAACTTCTCAGTAGAAACCTTATAAGCCAGTGTTGAAGAAAAAAAGTGTTAAAGAAGTGTTGTTACAAAGTGTTGAAGAAAAAAAACTCCCAACCAACATCACTGTACCCAGCAAAGCTGTCCTTCGGAAATGAAGGACTTTCCCATACAAACAGAATCTGAAGGAGTATATCACTTCAAGACCTCTCTTATAAGAAATGCTAGCAAGAGTTTGTTATGGTTTAGATATGAGGTGTTCCCCAAAAGCTCATGCATGAGACAATGCAAGAGAGTTTAGAGGTGAAATGATTGAGTTATGAGAGCCTTCATGTAATTGGTGAATTAATCCCCTGATCGGGATTAACTGCGTGGTAACTGTAGGCAGGTAGGGTGATGGCTGGAGGAGGTGGGTCATTGAGGACATTGCCTTTGGGGTATATGTTTTGTCCCTGGTGAGCAGAGAGTCTCTCTCTGCTTCCTGGTGCAATGTCCTGAGCTGATTTCCTCAGTCACACCCTTTCTCTATGATATTCTGCCTCATCTCAAACCCTAAGGAATGGAGCTAGCTATCTATGGACTGAGACCTCTGAAAACGTGAGTACCAAATAAACTTTCATCCTCTAAAATTGTTCTTATCAGGTCTTTTGATCACAGCAGCAAAATATCTGACTAAAACAAAGTTCTTCAAGCTGAAAGAAAAGGATGTTAATGAACACATGAGAATATCAGAAAATATAAAACTCACTGGTAAAAAAGTAAGTATACTGTCAAATTCAGAATTCTCTACTGCAATAATGATACATGAATCACTTATCTCTTTAACATGGAGATTAAAAGACAAAACGTGTAAAAATAATAATAATGACTAAAATTTGTTAAGGGATATGCAATGTGAAAAGATAAATTATAAAATCAAAAATTCAAACGATGGGGAGAGGAGTTAAAGTATAGAGTGTTGTTATGGTTTGGATATGAGGTGTCCCCTGAACATTCCTGTGTGAATAAGCTATGTTTGGAGGTAAAATAATTGCATTGTGAGAGCTTTAATGTAATCAGCCCAATCTACTTTGAATGGACTAGCTGGGTGTAACTGCAGGCAGGTAAGGAGTGGCTAGAGGAGGTGGGTCACCAGGGCATGCCACAGAAATGTCCATCTTTCTTGCACCCCTTTCCTTTCTCCTTTTCTGTTCCCTGCTCTGATGAGATGAATAGCACTCTTCTACCATGCCATTCCACCATGGAATTTTGCCTCAGCTTGAGCCCAAAAAAATGGAGTAAGCCAACCATGAACTGAACCTCTGAAACCATAAGACCAAATAAACTTTTTCTCCTCTAAGTTGTGCTTATTAGGTATTCTGGGCACAGTAAACATATCAACACAAGTGGGGTTTTGTTTTGTAACTAAATTTACTTGTTATCATCTTCAAATAACCTGTCATAACTACAAGATGTTGTTTGCAAACCTATTGTAGCCATAAAGTAAATGATGTATATACCAATATTAGAAAGAAAAAAATCAAAATATACTACAGAAATCACTGAATCACAAAGGAAGGTAATAGGAGAGAAAGGTAAAAATAACTTGTAAAACAACTAGAGAACATTTAGCAAAATGACAGCAGTAAGTACTCACCTACCAATAATTACTTGAATGTAAATTGATTACAGTTTCCAAGTAAGACATAGAGAGGATAAGTGAATTGAAAACATACCTAGAACCAACTAAATGCTGCCTACAAGAAACATACCCACTTGTAAGAACATGCAGAGTAAATGGATAAAAGATATTCCATACTAATTGTAACAAAAACAAAGCAGGAATAGATAGACATATAAAAAGTAGATCTCAAATCAAAACTTTACAAAGAGACAAGCAAGATCATTATATATTGATAAAAGGATCAATTCAACCAGAATAAAACAATTTAAATATATATGTGGCCAAAACCAGAGCACCCAAATATGAAAAGTAAATATGAATAATTCTAAAGAAAGAGCCGGCAAAACAATTAATAGTAGGGGATTTTAACACTCCACTTTCAGCAATGACCAGTTCATCCGGAAGCATAAAGAAGCGTAGGATTTACTTTATGCTAGACCAAATGAACCTAACAGACACATACAGGATGTTCCATCCAGCAACTGTGGAATCCACATCCTTCTCAACCCCACATGAAACATTCTCCAGAATAGGTCATAGCTGGGTCACAAAATAAATCTCAACAAATTTAAGAATTCTATAATTATTTCAAGTGTCTTTTCTGGTTAAAGTTATATAAAACCAGAAATCAATAACAGAAGAAACTTCAATAACTTTATAAATGCACAGAAATTAAATGATATGCTCTTAAATAACCAATGAGTGAATGAAGAAATTCTCAAAAATTCTTGGGACAAGTGAAAATGAAAACACAACATCTGGAAATCTGTGGGACACAGCTAAAGCACTTCTAAAGGAAAGTTCAAAACAATAAAAGTTCTGCCTTAGGGAAAAAGAAAGGTTTTAAGTAAATGACCTAATGCTGAACTTGAAGG
Organism: Sciurus vulgaris; assembly: GCF_902686455.1. NCBI lineage: Eukaryota > Metazoa > Chordata > Mammalia > Rodentia > Sciuridae > Sciurus > Sciurus vulgaris. Next base: position 49,241,672 of record NC_136461.1, read on the forward strand.
AACTAAACAGGCAAGGACGACCTCAACCCAAAATTAGAAGAAGAAATAAATAATAAAGATCAGAGCAGAAACAAATGAAATTGAGACTAGAAAAACAAAGAAGAGCAACAAATTGAAGAGTTAGCTTTTTGAGAAGAAAAAAGAAGGCTTAAATAACCTCCACTACTTTTGAAGGTACCTGAAAATGTAATGGGTACTCAATGCTTTTTTTTTTTTTCTTATTTTATTAGATTTTATTTTCTACAGTGGTTTTAATTTCATCACAGTAAAATTGATCAGAATGTACAGAGAGTACCCATATATCCTGTTCCCCCACATGGGTATTTCTTCCCCACTCTCAACATCCCAAATCGGAGTGGGACATTTGTTCCAATCAATAACCTACATTTACACCTCATTGTCACCAAAAGTCCATAGTTTACATTAGGTTTTACCCTTGGTGCTGTACATTCTGGGTTTGGACAAATATATAATGACATGCACCAATCACTGTAGCATTATACAGAGTATTTTCACTGTCCTAAATTTTCTCAGGGCTCCATCTACCCATCTGCCCCAACTCCTGGAAACTACTGATACTTTCACTATCTCCATAGTTTTTCCTTTTCCAGAATGCCATAAAGTTGGAATCATACAATATCTTTTTCAGACTATTTTTGCTTAATAATATATATTTAAGGTTTCATCATGTCTTTTTATACCTTGATAACTCTTTTCTTTTAAGTGCTGAATAACATCAATGTCAGGAGGCACCACAGTGAATTGATCCATTCACCTAATGAATAACACCTTAGTTGCTTCCAAGTATTGGCAATTATTAATAAAGTTGCTATAAACATCTGTGTGCAGGTTTTGTGTAGGTGTAAGTTTTCAACTCATTTGAGAGTACCAAGAAACCCAGTTGCTGGATCCTATTCTAAGAGTATGTTTAGTTTTGTAAGAAACTGTCAAACTTTCTTACAAGGTGTCTGTACTTTTTTCCATTAAACAAGAGTTCCTTTTCCACCACATTCTTATCACCATTTGGTATTGTTTGTGTTCTGGATTTTGGCCATTCTTGTCAATAGATATTCTTTCAATAAATCATTTATTATATAATAAATTACATATGATCTATCAAAATATAAATGCATTCTACTGTCATGTACAACAAATTGGAACAAATTTTAGAAAAAGATTAAGTTCTAAATCATTAAGAAAGTAGAGTTATAAAATCTATTATTTATAATAACACTTTTCAAAGACAAGGGGTAAGGTGAAACCCTCCACAATCAAGCCCTAACCTTTCACTTTCATGTTGCTATCCACCACTGTACTGGGAAAATTGTACTGTTTGCTCCAGGAAGTCATTCTACTGAAAGAAAGAGAGAGAGAGAGAGATGTTGGGGGAGAAATGGGGATAATAGAAATGTGGAGTTTGGAATCTTAGTCAAAGAGCCCTCTTGTTACTATATTTTATTCTCCAGCCACTGTGTTCTGCTCCAAAATTTTGTGATGCAAGTACAGTGACATCCCTTTTACTGGTATAATTAACTACTATAAAAAACTACTACCATTATTAGAAGGAAAAACAGTAGGTCATATTGACATATCCCTATTTCTAAGTCTTTCAGTTATTTTAAAAAATAGTGAAGCTACAGTAAGTTCATCTGATGCACATACAAATATAACAATGTCGTTATGAAATAAATGCATGAGGAATTTAGTATATGATAAGTGCCATTTCAGTTGAAGGGAAAATGGATACATGAATAGATAAAATTAATGGTAACAGGTCCATGTGTGAAAAAAATGATGGATCCCTCCTTACTTCATACTTTACACCAAAATGAGTTCTAGAAATATCAAACTTTTTAACAACTTAAAAGTCTAGAAGAATATATGTCATTTATTTTAACAAACTAGGAGTAGGGAAAGGTTTTCAAAGAGTAATACAAAACCCTGAAATTTTAAACAAATCAATGTTTGACCACATATTAATAAAACATAAATGACTAAAAATAGAAGGCAAAAGAGATAATTGGGGAAAACATATTTGCAATGCTTACCACACAAAGGAATAATTTTCCTGATATAAAAGGGGCTCACAGCATGGGATGCAGGGGCTTGGACACCTCTTCCTCAGTCTCAGAAAGCAAAATGGTCTAAACCTACCAGAATATTCCACAAGTCAAAGGACCTAAGCATAGCTTTAGCTAAGTCATACACATGTACACACATGCACACAAATCCAGTTACATCTTCTTCCAGATACATACACACTTCAATTTTTATATTTCCTTAGCCGGGAGGGGCAGCTTAACTAAATCTCTGAACTAAAAAGGGAATGTGGCTATAATATTGGACAGCTTAATATCACTTGAAGTTATTTATGTCCTCCTAAGACTCCTTTGACATTTTATGAGCTTTCACCAACTTTTGTAGATTTCTTAAACATTTTTCCATCATTGTCTCTTCTTCACTAACATCTAGATTATCCATCTGCTCCTCTTTAAAAATATGTACTATCCAAATTATAAAGCCCTAAAATCAGGCATTGCCTTCTCATTTACTAGATGAATGACACACCAAAACAAATAATTTTATTTCTGAAAGCCTGTTTTCTTATTAATAATTAATTTCTATCTCTGAGAATTGAGATAGACTTATATCTTTAATCTTTTTACAGATTTTTTACTTAAATTGATGATGATAAAGATGATGATACTCACCTGGTGATATCTGGTAAATTATAGGCTTTTCATGTTCTTCTCATGGTTAGAAGGAAACACAGTAGAAGAAACATTATTATTATTATATTATATTATTATTACTACTACTACTAAACTGAATTGTCCATTAATTAGCTGAGTAACCTTGAGAAAATATATTCTCTGAGACTCCAATTGCTAATCTATGAAATATAGGCAATTATAATCTGTTCATGAGATTGCATCAGGGATATTTAAATGTGGAGAGCTGAAGCATTCAGTACTAGGTCATCTGATAACTTGGTACTGACAAGAAGCACTTAGTAACTTAGGTTATATTTACCCTCGTCGCCATCAGAGAGGTAAGAGCAGGGAGAAGGGGATCCTGGGAGAAGCAGGACAGACCAGGAATTCAGGAGCAGATGCCAAGGGAGCTCCCAGTTTTCAAAAGTGAAGCAGAAGGCAGGTATAATGGAGATTCAAACTTGAAATTATAGTACTTTGTTCCAGTCACACTAAAACAAGCATGTATTGAGTTGTTTGTACCAAGAAGATGATAGATCATAGCATTCAAGAGACTGGGTTTTCATAGAAAGACAGTTGGACTTTCATCCTAGTTCTGGAACATACTGACTGTGTAACCTCAGTTCCTCAAACCTCCATTCCTCATCCATAAAGAAGATAAAAGGGATAAGATCTGGTTGGTCAGCAAAACCCCGTCTGAGTCCCCCAAAGGGTAGCATCCTCATTGTGTGTCAGACGAGTCAGGTCAGCACAGAGGGTACTCTTCCAAGACCCAGAGACAGACAGACCCATCTTTAATTCAGCTTCAATAGTTACTATGTAACTTACCCAAGTTTCTTAATCATTCTAAGTCAAATTTCATCAAGTATAAATTGAAGATAATAATGTCTAATTGCAATAAGAGCTAAACACCATTGCAATGACTGACACCTAGTGTGTACTCAAGAAAAGTGACTACTATTTTTGCTCTTTTCCAGGCATCGTGGTGTGTCGTGGATATGAAAGTAGACAAAAATCCATCTCATACCATCTTTCAGATATTTAAAGACAGGTGTTCCTCCACTTTCTATCCACTCTGGTCTCTTCTTCAGTTCCTTAGTTATTCCGCTATGATCAGATTTCCCAATGTAACCCTACCTTCCCTGGCCTTTGCCAGATGAGTTCTGATTTATCAGGAACCCTTCAAAACATGGCAGCCAGAGTGGAGACAGTGGTACCTGTGATGCAATCAACCAGGAATAGCAGAGGGTAGCAATTTGACCTTGGCCTTAACACTGTACTTCAGCCAGTCCAACCAACATTGCATTAACTTCTTTACTGCAACAGCCACAGAGAAAAGAGCAATGGAGTGGCTGAACTCAATGGTACAATGCATAGGTGGAGAAAGTCTTCAGTTATTTTCAGCAAGCTTAAAAATTAAGAAACAAAGATTCTGCACAAAGACTAAAATAGCATTATGGAACAGGAAGAGTCTACTATACCTCTTAATTCTGCGGGCGATCAGAATTGCTCTGGAGACTGAGAGCAGATTCATACCCTCCTACTAAAGCAGTCTTCTGTTGATGTCTCTGGATAACCCAATGGGTCATCAAAAGATGCAGCTTGAAGATACCCAACAGTTAGTTACTGCAATCTCAGAAAGTAGACCATTTCCTTTTTCAATTAGAATAAATAGCCCTAAAATACAGATAAAATTTTCTGAACATTCACGAGGGCTGTTTTCGCTATTTGATTTATGTGCCTAGGTCTGAGTGTCAGAGGCCTCAGAAATCACAGCTGGATTAAAGAGATCAGCTTAGCATGAAAGTCACATTCTATTTTTAAAAGAAACTCAAGCACCAGTATTTGAATGGCTGGTCCCCTCTTTAATCAAACTCAGGCTGCTCAGTCAAGGGCTTTGTAAGTGAGCTAATTAGTAATGTGCAGAGACTTACCTGGTTAATCAAATGATTAATCACTTGGTAGCTTCATTCCTCTTGTTTCCTGGCTGTCTTTGGCTCCTGTATTTGGTTTTTTGTAATTTTTTAAATTAACATTTTAATAGGTGGCAGTCACCATTCAACATAAAGAAATGTTATTGTCCCATTTTAACCATTTTTTGTATGAATAAAAATGAGACATAGAAGCTTCTTTTCTAGGACTGACCAAGAAACAAGAAACCATTTCAGAGGAGATATGCCATGAGGATAGAAAGGGTTTGAAGTTCTCTGGAAGATTTTTCATTCCTTTATGCATGCAATCTTAACTGGAGTAAAGATCGCTGAAAAATACATGACTGTCAATCAACTGACTAGATTTCCACATTTCTCCTTTTTTTATTTAAAATTTTACATTTATTTAAGATAACTTTTAAAGAGACAAGAAAATTGACCATTTTGATAAATTCTAATATGGGGAATAAAAATGCATACTTTATAATTTTTTTGAGAAAATTATGTTATGAAGTTAACTTTAACTCCATCTTAAGTGTTTTCTGTAGCAAAGCATATTTAAAAGGAACAAATAAATTTCTTTAACTGAAATGTTCCAGTTCTGATCATTTCCACTTTAATAGTACTCTCAAAATTTAGATATCCAAACTGTAAAGGAGCTCAAATTTTTTTATATATTTATTTATTTTCTTTTTTTTTTTTTTAGGTGTAGAGGATTGAACCCAGGGACACATTATCACTGAGTTACATCCCCAGCCTTGTTTTCTCTTTTTTTAAATTTTGAGACAGGGTCTCCCTAAGTAGTTGAGGATATCACTAAATTAGGGAGGTTGGTCTTGAACTTGTGATCCTCCTGTTTCAGCCTCCCAAGTCATTTGGATAGCAGGCATGTGCCACTGTGTCCAGCTCTCAATTATTTTTTGAAAGATAATTTTATAATGGACCAATTTAATTTAACAACTTAACTTATTTATCACTCATAAAAACATGTAACTAGCTAAGAACTATAATGCATTTATCAGGCGACGTGGTCACTATAATCATCCATGACAATCTGCCCTCCTGCCCTGTCCACATGATCATCAACCCATCATTCACAATTCTGTGATTCTTCTCTGCACATCACAGGAAAGCATCCTCTGATGATCCTAATGACACTTTAAATGAATTACAGTATAACAACAATTATAAATTTGTTCACACTAAAGCTCTTTTTTACTGCTTTGTATGTTTGATTCTCATTAAATTATCTTACACTGGTGCATTTGAGAAATTCCTCATGCAGTTCATAAAAGATAACTAAATGAATATGTGACTTTTCTGAAAGCCAGTGCAGGTGGATGCTGAAAGTAGGTGTAAATGATAGGTATAAATGATAGTCCTCCATCCTGTAAAGCTGGTGATTCTCAGTCCTTCTCAAAAGAGCAACAATGCTAGTTGAAATTTTTCATATTATATTACTCACTTTCCAAAATTCTTGAATTTTTTTTAAATGAAACAATCTCTGATGAAGAGAATCAAGCAGTGCAGAAATGGTGTATGAGTTGTTAGTACATAACTACTTGAGTGGTATGTGTGTGTGTATATATGGGTCCGAGGAGAAGTTGAAGTTTGATAGATATTATTAGGTATGTTAAAAAGCAAATGGAAGTTTTAAGCAAATATGCTTATGGTTGTAGGGCAAAATGTAAAATCACAGAATTTCACATACAGAATTAATCTGGAAGAATTATATTTCACTCATTATTTCCTTTTTAACTACTATCCCAGATCTTCTAAAAACCTATAAGATAGGCAGAAATTGGTTCTTAAGACAGAAGCATTGATTACTAAGAAGACATAAAATGAAAGATTCTGCAACAAATGCCTCTTTAACAACTGGGAAAAGGGGTCATGAAAAGAGAATTGAAGATAAAGATTAACTTTGTACTTTATTTCTCAGACAGCTATCCCATCCAAAAGTCCTAAAGAAGTCCATGGAGATGAGAGAAATATGTGAATTTAATAGCTTTTCAGGAATGCTAGGTGTGATGTATTTATTTAGTAACTATTTACATGGCTTTTCCTATATGCCAGCCATTGTTGCAAGCTTTAGAAATATTAATTAATTTAATCATCATACCAAACCTATGAATATGGTTTACTATAATCTCCATATTACAAACAGATGGGATAAGTGAGGTGCAGAGAGGTTGAATCACCGACCCAGGCTCCCATAGCTAGTGAATAGGTTGTCTTCCCCCAGAGTCTACATCCTTGCCTCCTTGCCACCAATGCTAGGTTGCCAAGTGTGATGCCTATATTTCTGGCTTTGTCACCTACTAGAGGGATGGTCAGGCCATTTCACTTCCTAATGGGAGAAATGCCTGAGTTCATTTGGGTGCTTGTTAATCAAGGCTCCTGTGATATGGTGGAAAAGCCCAGCAGGAACTGGCTAAGTGGGGTATAGAACAGAGAATCCAGTTCCAGACTGGTGATCTAGATTTTGAAGTCATCTTTATAAAGGTGGCAATGTCACCCAGGGGTGGCCAAGACTGCCCAACAATGTCTCTGATATGGCCCATGTGAAACAGCAGGATGGTGTCCCTCAGGGTGCACATGATTTTGATTACAGATCAAGAACCATTCTTCATCTCCTGTGGAATGTTTGTTATTCTGTTAGTTGTGAACAAGCTCTTGTTGAAGAATGTGGCTATTTTCACAAGAGCCTTGTGAAGTGTTCCAAAATACACAAAAACAATAAGAAATTGAGTTCTTATAGAAAATAAAACTTTGACAGAGAACCTATAAAAAGAAAGTGAAGCAGATGGAACCTCTTGCAATCCTTGATTTCATAAAATCCTGCTTAGTATCCTGCTTCTTAATATTTCAGAACCTAATTGAAGTCACTGGTACATGATACTGGACCTGTAATTTGGTCATGCTGGTTCTGTATTTACATTTGTTTAATTAAAAAATTAGTGAAAATGAAAAATTGAAGAAAGAGAGAGCTTTTAAAAAATAGTTTGCAGCTACAAGGTTGAAAACTGATTTACTGAATGATGATTATATCCACTTGAAAGTAGAGGGTTCTGTTTTATTTTTTGAGCTCAAAGAATTCTGATAGAATTTATAGAAAGCAAAAATAAGACTCTCCAAATGCAGGCATGCTACTTCATTGACATGCAGCCCAATCCACTCTTCGATCTAACAAATAAACGTATTAAGCTTTTACTCCGTGCCAGGCAGTGGACTTTGTGCCTTCCATCCATTGCTTCATTGAGATCTCACAACCACCAGGCAAGGGAAGAATTACTGCCTTCATTTTAAGGATGATGAAACCATTGTTCAGAGAAATAGATTCACTTGCCTAAGCTCATTCAGGGGGGATAAATGGCAGACTGACACTGTACCAAGCCCACACTAAGTTCAGGCAGTAATCAATATGTCTCTCAAACTCCAGGGCCCAGGCATTTCCCCAAGACCAACACTATTTCTCTTGCTCTGTGGAAGGCCTGCCCAGTATTCTTCAACAGCCCAATCTAATCCCTCTGTTATGGTTTGGATGTGAGGTGTCCCCAAAAAGTCCACATATGAGACAATGCAGGAAGGTTCAGAAGAGAAATGATTGGGTTGTAAGATTCTTAACAAAATCAGTGAATTAATCCCTGGTGGGATTACTTGAAGTGGTAGGGTATGACTGGTGGAGGTGGAAATTGGGGCATGAGGCTATGGGGGAGCATATATTTTGTTTCGGGAGAGTGGAGTCCCTCTCTCTCTGCTTCCTGATCACCATGATGTGAGCTGTTTCTCTCTGCCACTCTCTCTTGCCATGATGTTCAGTCTTTCCTTGAGCCCTGAGGAATGGACCCGGCTTTCTATGGACTAAGACCTCTGAAACCATGAGCCCTCAAATAAACCTTTCCTCCTCTACAATTGTGTTGGTCAGAGCCTTTTAGTCACAGCAGCAAAAGAGCTGACTAAAACAACCTCCTTCCAGACATCTCCCACCCCACCTCCATAACCAATGCCAGCCTACACCACCTTCTTTCTTTGCACCTTCCTAGCTTGACTGCACCACCTACATTGTCATTTGGAGCTTGTGGGCTTCCCTTGGGTGCATCCTACCTTTCCTACAACACTGTAAGCCCTTTACAATCTAGACTCACAAACCCCTTGGAATGGGGGTCTCACTCAAGTTGTTTAATAAATGTTGCCAAATAAATGTTGTCCTTTGTGAGGAACTGCAGTGGAGCCTATAATAAAAAGCATTCCTCCTGTCCTCTTCAATCCTGAAGAAATTAGAAAACAAGCAAAGGAGTGGCAGATGAAGCTCTAAAGATCCACTTTTTGAGAAACTTGAAGTTTTCCTGTAGACTCTGATTATTTTAAATAACATTAGTACTATGTGGATAAGCCATCCCAGCCTCTAGTATCTCAGGACTTTGAACTAGTACTGGACGGTGATTTTTTCCTTCCAGGCCATTTCTTCTGACACCACCAAGAGCTTAGATTTTTTTCCTGGAACTTCTATACTTTCAAATAGAGTCAAATGCCCCACTTCCTAACCACATCCTCAACTTTCCCAATTCTTCCATGCAATACTTCCTCAAGATTATAGACTTTTCTAATCACCATGCTCTATCACGGTGAGAGTTCCTAGATTCTTACTTCAGTCCTTACCAGTACCTACTCTTACCCCATTTCCTTCAGACCCACCAACCTGCCATGTCAATTGTCATATATATTCTGCCTAACATTTTATCTTCCCTGAAAAACTGCAGACCATAAGAAGGGAGGGACTTCTTTTTTATTTCTTTATGTTTAATTGACATATGATGACATTTATGGTGTGCAATGGTATGATGCATTTCTGTGACCAAATTAGAGTAAGTAGTATTCCCATTTCATTAAACATTTATCATTTCTTTGTATTTGGGGCCTACAGATTTCTCTTTTCTAATTCTTTATAAAATATATAATAAGTTGTAAATTATAGTCATGCTATTATGCTGTAGAACACTAAAACCTACATAAAAATAATTTTAAGGAAAGATCAATTTCAGTACCTGTGCTGGTAAATTGGAGGATTTACACTACCGTGAGAAAAAAATGACTTTGTATCACCAAACCAAGACCCCAGCAGCTTGGGCTTGGTTATAGCAGGGATTGCCAGGAAGGACACAATGAAGTGCAGCTAAGAAGGGGAGATGTTGGCTTCAGAAGAGTGGTCCTACTCCTTCCCAAGAGGAAAATAACAGTATGTCTTCCATTAGCCTCACCTAATTGTTTTAGAGTCTTACAACTGTATGATTAAATAAGAAAGACAAAAAATATACATGGAGCAAGGCATAGGGAAAAGCATTCCCTTTAACTGTTAAATAACTCACCAAATTTCTATCCCGTTCTGCTTATTCAGTATATGTCAATGAGAATGACAGCATCTTCTACAGGACTCCTGGGAGTAGCTGAAAAACCATTAAAGGCTAATCATAATACTCATAACAAAAATGTATATTGAGCATTTACTATACACTAGGAATCTCTTCTTATAATTACCATATGTTCAATCCAATTATGAGTCCCACTGTACAGATGAGAATAAACAAAATTAAATAAAATTTATAAGGTCACATATGAATTATAGGGTGGGATCAAGACTCAAATTCAATATTTCTAACTTTACAGGCTCTTAGTGATGGACAGCACATAATAACCATTCCAGTTTTTACCTACAAGATAAATAATTCCAAGTCATATAACCTGTTACTATAGTGCTTATGTTTATAGTGCATCAACTCTCTTAAAATATGGCTCCCAGAAGCTGTTAACCTTTTATTCTTAACTTCTACTGAAATGATGATCTATGTCAACAGCAAACATATATGCAATGCCAATTGAAGGCAGTATTACATCACATTAGTAGGATGAACTTGGAGTCCAAAGGCCCAGGCATAAAAGCAGAATCAGATCTTTATTGGTCATAACAGACTACTTCAAGAAATTAGCATTCCAGAGCTCTTAATGGGGTAGTAAAGTTCACCCGTGGCATTGTCATGAGGACTAAGTTAGATGGTCACTTTAGAATGTAAAGCACAAATTCTGGCACATACTAAGTATATATGAAACTGTTGCTAGGAAAAGAAGATGAGGGAGAAGGAAAGGTCATCCGAACTCTACCAGGGCAGTATTTCTATCAGTCTAGGATTGAGGTATGAGGAGAGGAGAAAGGAAGTAGGAGCTTCAGTAAGAAGGAGTGAATGAAAACTCTTTCTGTAAGTGTTAAGAGCATTGTTAATAACAGGAACCGTGTGTTGTTAGCTGAATCTTCAATGACTAATGGAGTGTATTCTTCAAGTAGAGCTCCATAAATGCATGTGAGACAAGACTAATCTTCACATTGTCCTCCTAGACTTTAGATATTTATTAGCAGTTTTCTCTGCTCTGAGACCCTTCTTGACTCTCCATCTGACCTCAACCATGGCACTTTTTCTCACCAGTGATATTACAGAAGAACACAACTGCCTTCTCCATCAACACTGCCTAGTGTCGATAATGTCCTTTGTGTGGATCTGTTTCTGCTATAGGCAGAAACTTAAGCTTTCTGGCCCTCAGTTTCCTCAACTTTAAAATAGATGACTTAAAGGACTGTGGTTGGAATGCATATAATAATTATTACATTTTAACCATGTTTGACAGATTCAAGGGTCTCCCTTAAACACATTCCTTAAAACACATTCTCATTTTTCACACTGACCTGGAAGATAGGGAATAAGGTTCTTAGGAAAATGACAAGCACTTATTGGTGTAGTGGTTTGTTCCAATCCTTTCTACTTTTAGCATAGTATGGTCGTTAATTTTTTCTTACTTTGCAAATAACATAGGTATTTAATAAATATTTTTAAAATATGACAGGAAATTTGGATTGATATCTGACTTTGTATCATGTTTTATGACTTAACCATTTTTATTGCCTGTTTTTCACTGACCCTCTTGGCAGAGTAGCCACAAAAATTGCCATTTGCAGATAAACACTATGAAGAGGTTGGGGCGGGGGTCTCTTTTAATTGCCTCAATAATTGCAAATCTGGAACCACACTTAACACTGATGCCCATGTTCTAGATTCCCACATTGTCACTAATGAAAAAGGAGGTCAAAAACACAGCAGAACACCATCCTCCAAAGATGTCTATGTTGGAGACACTTCTCTGTCTCCATAAGGTTATCTACCTAACAAAAGTTTCAGTTTCCTGTGACAGCGGATGGGGAGCTACCTAAATTCTGCTGGAGAAAGATTCCACCATTGAAAGATGAACTCCCCAGTCCTCATGCTTCCTGCCGCACTGCCAGGTTTGCAGGCAGGGTAAGAAGGAAACCCTGACACCCCATCTTACCACTGCTTTGATCTCTCCATGTATTCTCTATTCCAGGATGAGTCATCATCGTTTCTACATCTACGTCAAGAATGTACACCAATTTGGTTACTCTTCTCTTCTGCACTGAAAATTTTAAATATACTTAGAGTGAATGCTCAAAAGTAACTTCAGCAGTGCAGGTGTGTTAGCCCCGTGATCAATGTAAATTAGACTCACGTTAAGTTTTTTTTGTGTTTTCAAACATATTACTCTGTCAATTTATATTAACCCAAGTTTAACTAAACTTTTAACCACCGATTCTCAAACTTTGGTGTGCATCAGAAATGAATAGGTATTCAGGTCACAACTTAAAGATTCTAATTCAGTAGATCTGTGATGGGGCTCAAAAAATCTGAATTTTTTATGATTCCTCCCTCTCTCCAATATTTCTAGTGATGGTGGTATTTGGAGTGCACTTTGAGAACACTGCTTTAAATGTTCGTTACTGATGCTTTAAAGTTCGTGTCTGACTGGTGTTCTCATAAGCACTTGACTTTGAAGATCCAAGATCATAACATTGTACAGATTCACTTAAATCCACCAGTGAAAATTCGTGAAGGAAAAATAAATGATGACTTTGGAGATGATAAGACTAGTTGTGTTCAAACCTGGCTCTGTAACATACCCTTGTCTTGGGCAAGAAGTTTAACTCTCTCAGTTTCCAATTTCCTCATCTTGACAAAGAAACACATCCTACCTGGAATGCTGTAAACACTAAGATAATGTGTGTTCTGTGGCAACACAGTGTCAGGTTACAGGAAGTTGCCTAATTAATTTATATGAAGTTCCCTCAGCTCATTCCTTCATGATTCTAGCCTATGGACATCTTTAGGAAATCTGATATTCCTTCTCAACTAATTAATTCATCTTTCCAGTCTCTTGAAAACTTTGTTGGTATTTTTTACCTCTGTCTTCCTCTTGACCAGTGGTACAAACCAAATATACACACAGAATCTCCTGGAGAATGGTCTTATATTAACATCTTTAAAATATGGGTACTGGAGGGTTTGCCACCAGATCCTTGAAATAAAAACCTCCAGGAGTCAAGGCTGAGGAAGTAGAGGCCTGGAAAGCTCCCCAGATAATTCTGATATGTACCCTGATTAAAGAATCACTGACCTAACTAATAGATAATAATGTGATTTACTATGTACAAAAACATAAAATGTGTGGATCCTTTAAGCTCTAAATGTTCATTCCTGAAAATGGACCCTGAGGAAATAATCAAAATGAGTGCAAAGATTTTGTTTATAAAGACATTGAATACACGCCTCTTTATAAGTGGAAAAAGAAGGAAAGGAGGAAGAGGAGCAAGGGAATGAGTTGAAAGAGAGTTGAGGAGAAGGAGGAGAAGAAACTGTTTGCCCAGAAGCAATATATTAGGTATCATAAAAAATGAAAAACAATATGTGGTACTCCTTATTGCACCTTATTATGCAGTTCTAAAATAGACTGCTATGTTTATAATGGTTACAAAAAAGTATGAAAAGTGCAATCACGTTTTGTTGTTTAAAAATATCACAGAACATTAGCAATAATTTTAACTGAGTGTTAAGGTTATAGACTAGTTTAATTTACTTTAAGTTTCTTTATCTTTTAATTTAATCTACTAAAAGTATCATTTTATATCAAACTTAAAATACTTTATTTATGATTTGATTTAGATCAAAACTGTAAGTATAGCTCTAGAGATTATAGTCATTACTCAGAATTATTTGGTCATCATTGTTTAATTAGTTCTTAAGAGAGTATCTGTTTATTGAGGATAGGTTGGGTACAAATAATGGCAGGGTTGTCCGTAGACGTTAGGCCAGATGGTCTTCAAACTAGTCTTCCAGGGTTGCACTATTATTACTTTCTCTTTACAGATGATGAAAATGAAACTTAGCTAGGTTAACTAAGTAGTCAAAAGTTAAGTAATACCAAAAATCAAAAGCAAATGATGGAGAAACTGAATAACACGAAAATGAAGAGTCCACAAAATCTCTAGGCATTATTTCTTACAACTCCATGTGAACCTACAATTATCTCAAAATAAAAAGCTTGATATAAAAGGAAAACTTTTAGCAAAGCAGGAATTCATATGTACCCTGTGGATGCCAATGTCTATACTTTCTAGTCCCACCAGCACTAACGGGGGCCCTATGGAGCTGTTATCTGATCTTTTTCCCAACTGTGCCCACTCGGATCCACTGAGTAACTTTGCTAGAACTTTGCAAAAGCTAGGCTCATTGTCCTCTACAGTGTGACTGCTGAAGCTGTTCATGAAGGCCATTTGCCAGGTCTGTTAGGAGCAATGGAGGGGCAGCCTGCCTGTTCCAGTGCCAAGGCAGAGCAGAGTAAAGGAGTAAGAGTCAGTGGGCATTTTGCCTGACTGAGGACTCTGGGATGGACCCTCCATAGATATGCAAATTGAATTCTGTGTAATTTGTGCTTTTCAATAACCTCAGCATGTGTTGGATGTGTACAAAAGAACCGTAAATAAATTGCAGACAAAGGGGGAGTCAGAACATAGAAAGGGAAAGAATCAGTTTATTCCTCAAGCCAAACAATGGGTCATAATAAATTCACAGCCATTAGCTCTTTGGTTGTATGGAACAAGAGATTGAAATGAAATGGAGGGGTGAGGGAGAATCACAGTTAACTGTTAGGTGGCTGGCCTGCTTTCCATTTGGCCAACCAGATAGATTGTAAGATGGGCCAGGGATCTGCCCTGGGGCATCTGCCACCTCCGCGAACAGCACCCACCAGTTTGCAACCCAGTCGTGGTTCTTCCATATGTTCAGGTGCCTTTGGGACAGTTTTTCCTTAGGAAAAACATGTAATAAAAGATCCATTTGAGAGCTAGGGACGTAGCTCCGTGGTAACATGCTTGCCTAGCACGTATAAGACCTTGGGTTCAATCCCCAACACCACACAAAGAAATAGTAATAAATTTTTTTAAAAAATCTAATTGTGTTTTAATTGGGACATCAATTGCTTTATAGTTATGTATTTCCAAAAGAATTATATGATAAACAGAGTTTAAAAGGATAAATAAAGAGATGTAAAGTGTGAAATAGGAGAGACAGAAAGAAAGTGAAGCAGAGAAAACGGAGACAGAGGAACTGACAGAAAAGAAGAACCAGTACTATCATCAGTATTGTCACTCCCAGCACCAACTGTGGCCTGAAAGACAAAGGGCAGCACCTCTCAAGGTCTGAGCCCTGGCAGTCGTCCCCACACCTTACTCCTATGAAGATGGCTGGTAAACATTGTCATCTGACCAGAACATGTCTCTCTCAACCACTAGTCTTCCTTATGAATTCCTTAGTTATTTTTAATGTGTCCATCCTAACAGATTCCAGGGTCCTTGACTGCTGGTCTGCAGTTCAACAGCATTACATCTGCTCCATTTTAGATACTCCAGCAATATTTATAAAGGGAATAAATGTGTTTTGGAAGGAAGAAAGGATGATTGGTGGATGGATGGATGGATGGATGGATGGATGGATGGACAGGACAGATGAGGCTAAGCACACTTAATTCTCATACTAGTTCTGTTGTTAATTCCATTGTACAAAGAAGAAAGTAATGCCTAGAGAAACCCAACTATGAATTTTGACCCTGTAAAATAGCACCACTTAAAGAGGATTCATATTCTGAGAAAAGAGAAGGCTGAGTGAGATGTGGACAGTCAATGGCTGGAAAAAGAGGAAGAAAGATGGGGAGAAATTGGGGTGAGCTAAAAGGGGGTTCTGCTTAGTGCCCTCATTAAGAGGACAAGGCTTTGGCTTTATGTGAAAGTGAGTAATGAAGTCTAGGGTGAGCATAAGCCAGAAACGTATGACATCATATTAGCATAAAATCAGCAGTTTAAGATAGACTCCTAAATCCTATTTGGCTCTGACAGCAGGTGGATGGGTTTGGGGATTTGCAAACTGGCCAAGGTCATCCCTGGTAGTCTTAATGCAAAGTGAAGGTCAACAGAGATTTGATAAATAAACAGAAGTGCTCAGAGATTCTCGTGTCTGCATTAAAAAGAGGAAAGTGGTCAGGCAGTTTTGCTTGGGCGAGGCTGAAACAATCTCTCTCTTAAAGATATAAGCCCCATGGATCCCCCTTGCCATAATTTTCAGAGTAATATGATTTTTGACAAATTCATTAAGCAATAAGACATGACAGACTGTAAATTGCTCCACTGTTAATTTATGTCCACTATATTGTTAGGCAGTCAGCCAAAGTTTGGTCCTATCTGAAAGCAAAGATATAAATTGCTGTTGTGTAACCACAGTCTGGAATGCTTTGTAAGGATCAGAGAATGATCAAATTCTAGAATCGTCCACTCAGAGAATGAGAATCCAGTCCCTTACTCAGGCATTCACTTATGTTGAATGCCTACTTTGTAACAGAACCTGCCCTTGAGCATTTTTTAGGGTTTTGAGAATGCCCATGGAATATTTTCTACCAGTCTAAGTCCTACACTAAAGGTAAGAAGTCATTTACAGAGCACAAAAGTTGGAGAGATCAGTGCTAGAGCAGTAGGGATAAAGAGAGGGAATCAGGGAAGTCTCAAGAGAGATGATCATTGAATGGGAAACTTTGACCTTCCATGCTACACATCTAGGGGTTTAATCAATAGTTCCCTTCTCTAATCCTCCATTGCCATTGCCTAAATTGTTGTCATACTGGAAGTCAGAAGACGCCCATTAAGAAGGGAGATCTGGATGAACCATTAGTCATTGAAAGGAATATAAACGCTGAGGCTGGAAAGCTGTTCTGATGGCTTAAGCAACAAACAATAATAAAAGGAACAATGACTAATCTTTGTCAGTCATCACTGTCAATCACTCCTGGGGATTTGTTCTCAAGCTGCAGCACTGAGTTCAGACTCCAGTCTCTCAGGGCTACTTTTAATGGGGAGGCTTTCCAGACCTAGTGCCTCATAATTAGGGGGAAAAAGGTAAGGGTCCCTTATTTCTCTTAAGGATCTGGAGGAAGATTCAAAGGACTTTGATTTTGGACAGCATAAATCTCCCTGCTACCAGCCCTATTGCCTAATTAAAGGCAGAGGTCCCTTCCACATACTCCTGAACTGAATCAACAGATGCACTCCATGGATTTGATTCCTCTTTATGTTATCTAAAAAAGGGGGAAGAAATCATGGGAAACTGATCCTACCTAACCTGAGGGAGCAGAATCAAGGGGCTTGACTTCCAAAAAGAACCAGGACTCTAGGTTTTATTCTACCCTCTCATTCACCAATTCCATGATCTTGAACAAACACATGTCACCTCTCCAGGCGGCTATGGAAATTAAGGTGCCGTAATGCATGTGAAATGTCTAGCACAGAGTAGGCCCTTGAAAGATGCTCTTGAATCTGAATCTATAGTCAGCTAATATTGATCTTGAGAAACAAAGTTCCTATGGGAAATATCCAACATGTTGGGCAAAAGCTTCAGATACAAAGAGTAAGCTCAATAAAATCATCAGCATGATCTCCTGGCATTGTGAATTTTTTGGTACTGGTCCAACCCCCAGAGACCTTTTATGAGGTCCCATTCTACACGGATACTGTTTGCAAAGTTGGCATGCTTTATTAGTCTTCTTCAACCCACACACACAGGGAGACAGGCCCCAGGAGGTTGAGGGAAGTTTTGTTTCATGGGAATCTAGCTATGTGTGAAATGCACGGAGTCCTTGGGGATTTCTGACATGATTTAAATGTTATTTGCCTGCCCACTGCAGGAGGCTTTCCAGAAAAAGGCACCTTGGTGGCTCACTAACTAATGGGAAACAGATGAAATGGTAAAAAAAGGATACTGGTGTTGGTCTCAAGAGGCCTAGGTTCTGTAGCTAAGCCCCGTCACATGGGAGACCTTGAGCAATTAACTTTTCAGAACCTTAGTGTGCTTGTCAACCTACTATTTGGTAGCATTTCTTGACTCAAATGATAGAACTTCTGTGAAAGCACTTTATAAATCGTAAAGAGCCAACAATTGTGAGTGAGGGTTATAACTCTCATCATCATTATTTATGGTGATGGAATGTATGGACTTTGCCGCCAGTTCAATCATCTAGTCCTTGTGTCCCCATTACCCCTTGGCTACTGTCGTTGCCATTCTGGATCACAGCATGAGATAGAATTCATTGTCAGATGGTACAAATGGGGAGAATTTAGTGAGCTCCTACTGAGAGAGGTGTGGATTCAGTTAAGGGAATAAAAAAGGCATGTTGAAATTCCAAGAGACCAATGACAGCTGGAAGCAGTTCCTGCTTCTACCATAGTTCAGGGAATCTTGAAGGAGGGGTCACCCAAAGGGATACAGCTATTACCAGATGCAAGACATCAAAGCAGAGGAGACTTCTCTCTCCTCCTGTCCACCAGTCTCCCATTGCTAAAACCTAATTGTAAGGCAACCAACAAAGGATCCAAATGAAGCAATTCACAGACTCAAACCCCTAAAGAGCAAGTCTTTATGGTCATCTGTTATGCCCTCTGTTCTACTCTGCAGAGTGCTCTGTGTCTGATATCCAGGCAATAGCACCACTTTGTGAGCAGGGCTCTGAGTCACATAGGTCTGTCTTCAATCTGTCACATACTCACTGGGTAAATTGACTTAGCCTTTCAGAACCTCAGTATTCTCATCTGCAAAAGGGAGGCTACAGGAGTGCCAATTTCATAAGCGAATGTAAGTCTCAAAAGCAGTCATATGTGAAGCACTTTCCAAGGTAATAGTAAGTGCTCCATATATTTTAATGATCTTGCTGTTTTACTTTCCACAAATGCTTTTGTTGCTGTTTTTGTTGTTGTTTTACTACTTTCCCCTCCCCCAAGCTTCCATTCTGGGAGCCTTACCCGCTTACATATTTAACCTGGTTGATATTTCCACCTTTTTTTTTTTTTTTTTTTTTTTTTTTTGCCTCACTGAAACCCAGATTTCCCTAGAAAATTTTGAATCTATTTCTTCTTGACTTCTCAGTAGAATTTATAATGTTGGTCATTCCCTCCTTCTAAAGAACCCCTGGCTTCTCTGTTTTCATCTTCTGGTTTTCATGTTCCTTGGATAGACCATGTCCAGGCAACTTAGTATTTTTCCCACGAAATATGCTCCTTTCCTCTTACCTTAGTTAACTATGTCCATATTACCCAATTGCTTAAATCTGTATGCCATGCTGTCTTATTTCCTGTATCTAAAAAACTCATGGGCTATAAAATCTCTGAAATATATCTGGAATCTAACTGACTTTCTCTTTCCCCAGTAGCACCATGCATCATCATCTCTTGCCAGTTTTAAAATGGTCTCACTAGCTCTTGCCCTTCTTTCTCTACTCATTCTTCACAATATACTAGACTGTTCTAGAGAAAAATTTACTCATATCGACACTCTTATTAAAATCTCAGTGATTTTCCATTGCCCTCATTAGAAAGCCCCCTCATAATTTCTAGGAAGACCCCTTAATGACCTAACCCATGCCAATGGCTAGACACTCTTCTATAGACACCTCTTTCTCCCATTGAGTCTCAATTCGAACAAATGATTCGCAAATCCACTAACACTCCAACCTTCTCCTCCTATGGGTGGTCTACATGCTGGACAGGACCCTCCACCCACAATTTGCATTTGGCCCTCAGTGGTTCTTTGCACCTCAGCATAGATGCCATTTCCTCCTTTCTTGATCCTGAAAGTCTCATTTAATTGACCCTCCAAGGCTTGCTCCCATGGTTTTAAAGTATGAACACTGTGAATGCAGGAATCACTCTGATCTTTGGCCACATTATTTTAACCTTTGTATCTAGTGCCTGTCACTTTTAAATAAAAGAAGTTTAATGTACAGATTTTGCCACTGGATCAACTCACAGATTTCCATATCTCTCTATGTAACACAGTTCTTCAGACAAAGAATGTTAACTGAATGCTTTGATACACATATCATTTAAAGATCATTAATTTTCTTCGAGTTCCTTAGTTTTCACTCTTACTCCTATCTAGGCTTCCTTATGTCATGAGATGTAATTCTACTAAATAAAATTTTGTTATAGTAAAAACATCTTTTTAACAGTAAAAAGTCTTGAGTTTTAGAGTTGAGACTTAACAAAGATTTTCCAAATGCAATCCTACAAAAAGAATAAGTGCTGTGTTACAGATTCCTATTCAGAGCAAAGGTAGTTAGTTTATCTCTTAGGTACCACATAGCAGCACACAGATTAAGCCATAATTTAATATAAAGAAAGCATGGCTAGTTATTGCCAGTAATGCATTTTTTAAAGAACCCCTACTTTCTATTTCAAAATCCAGGAAGCTTTCAATGGACTGTCAAGTTATCAAGAGAAAACAGCATCATGATTTCTATACTTATGAAATAAATAGTTAAGCAGGCTTGCAGTTTCAAATAATGTCAGTTATTTATAATCAATTATGCAATATTGAGAATAGTAGGTGCTGAAATGTTTCTGGAGGTTTGGGGAAGGTGAAATGGAAAGAAAGGAGAAGGGCATCCCAAAAGGCAAAAATGCTTTAATAAGACAGTAGAGGTCTGAATGAGTATAACATATGCTTAGGAAAGGACAGGAATACATGTTATGAAAAGTAGTGGGAAACAAAATTAGACTTGTAGACATGATCCACATTCTGAAAAGATAGAGGTAAGTCTAAAAATCCATCATCTCACCAAATGCCCTGGTTTGGAAGAAATCTGTCTTTAATTGATTTAGTTATTGCTTTCTGGAAAAAAAAAAAAATATATATATATATATATATATATGCTCCATGGTTACAAATACTAAAATGAGTTTAGTTAACAGTTAGTGCCTACTTCCTACTGGCACCCATGATAGTAAGTGCTCTGAATACATTATCGTTCACACAGAATCTATACAATAACCCTACAGGTAGGTGCAAATGGGCTTCCCTTTTCACAGTGAAAAGACTCAACCCAGAAAGGCTAAGGCACATTTCCGAGTCACAGAATAATTAAACTGGGATTTAATATAAGACCTTCCAATTCTGGAACCTGAGCCTTAAGGTCCACGGCCTTCAGACTCTTCTAACACTTCAAGGATGATGACATTTGGCCATTTCAGAGTCAGGTTTGTCTATTAAATTTTAACACTCAGCCCTCCTCCCCTTCCGGATTTCTAACTAAGGAAGTTGTTCAGGCAAAGAAAAATTACAGAAAAGAAACCAAGCAAGTGATTGCCCGACTCAGGGTTTCTTTAATAAACTAGAATAAAGTGTTTGGCCGAAGATTTTTTTCCCACTTTTGCTGACTATATCTAAGATAATGAAACACAGAAAGAAGAACCAACCTGACATATCCATCAAGATGCTGAGAGAGATGTGGACCTGCACACCTGTTTGGTCCAGGACCTGTGAGGGATCAATGGCTATACAGTAATAGAAATGCAAGGCAGAAGGTAGAGACTGTGCCCTTAAACTTTGGGAACCATAATCCTCTCCACTGGAATTGTGCACATATCTGGTGTCCATTCCTTACCAACACAAAGGATCCTGAAAAAAAGGGGAAAGCTGTCTAAGATGTTACTTCAACTGCAGGCAAGAGGAGAAACATGGGAGGCAAGGTACTCCCCATTTTACCCTGCACACAAACACAAGAATGATAAAACTGTACATATAAATTGCTCCTGCATTCCCTGTTAAGCATTTTAACATTTATTATTTCACTCAAACTTCACAAAAGTCCTTGAGGACAAAACCACAGCACAGAAAGGTTAAGTGACTTTCCCAAAATTAGATAGTTAGTAAATTGTCCATCTAGCCTCCCTAATTCCAACCCCATCCTTCTGAGGTCATGAGGATGATTCTTATCTCACCACTGAAAGAAGAGAGTAAAAAGGTCAGAGAGGGAGAAATGCTATTATTACAGTTTGGTTAGACCACTAAGATGAAGCCCTCCATTTCAGCATTTCCCCTAAATCTCATTTTAAATTTTAGATGATTAAAAGAAGAAAGTAACATTGCACACATCACATCTCTGAGTTCTATCCAAACTGTAATTTTAAAAACAAAAATAAAAGTAAAAAAAAAAGAATAAATTTTAAGTATCCCAGAGGTTTTAGTCATTGAAATCAACTAATCAACTAAAGAATAAACAACTATTTGTGATGGGGGGAAAAACTTTTCTTCATAGTTTCTAAGAATGTCTTTTTCAGGGCTATTGTTTTGTACAGACTGTATGAATGATACCCATAGGACCTATTTAGTGCACAATGTGGAAGGCCTCTGTAGTAACATTTTCCTGCCTGTTCATACCATACCTCCTCAATCTCCACAAAATGACTCAATAGATGAATCACAGAGTGAGAGTAAGGTGTTATGCATTAATTCATTTTGAAACAAATATCAAGCATGTATTCGCCTTGTGTTGCAAGCCCAGCATAAGGTTCTGTGGATGCAACAACAACACAAACACATTTCCTGCCATTGAAAGGTTGCCAATGTCTTGCTGTCAAATTTTTTAAAAAATTGTTTCAAAAACCAATATTAAAGAATTTATTCCTTCTATCTTCTTCTTGGATTGTAAAATTTCAAGGAATATATTAAAATCTTTAATTCATTTTGAGGTGATTTTTGCATACAATACAAGATAAGGGTCCAGTTTTATTCCTCGGAATATGGATATACAGATTTTCCAGCACTACTTCTTCAAGAAACTACTCTTTCCCTTGATATGTTCTTGATGTCCTTATGTTTCAGTAAACTTTTTCATCACTATGACCTAAAGACCTGACAAGAACAATGTAGAGGAGGAAAAGATTCTTTTGGCTCACAGTTTCAAAGATTCAGTCAATGGTTGGCCAACTCCATTGCTCTGGGTTCAATATGGTGTAGAATATCATGGTAGAAGAACATGCCCAAGGAAAGCAACTCAGGACATGGAAAACAGGAAGCGGAGAGAGCTCCTTCCACCAGGGACAAAATGTAAATCCCAAAGGCAACTCTCAGGGAGTCATACCTTCCTTCCTACACTTACCAACCAGCTCATCTATATTAGTAGATTAATTCACTGATTATTTTATACCTCCCATAATTTTTGCATTGTCTCACACATGTGCTTTTGGGGTCAACTCATATTGCCTTGTAAACCATAATGCCTTGTAAACATTAGTTGAATGTACATGCAAAAGTTGGTTTCTGTTCCATTGTTCCATGTGTATTTTATAGTGAGTATTATACCATGGTGATTACTATAACTTGGGTAATATAGTTAGAAATCAGGAAGTATGATGCCTCTATCTTTGTTCTCTTTCTTCTTTGGCTATTCAGAGTATTTGGTGGTTCCATACAAACTTTAGGATTGTTTTTCCTATTTCAAGTGGGGCTACATCAAACTAAAAAGTTTCTGCACAGCAAAGTAAATAATCAACAAAGCAAAAAGGCAACCTATAGAATGGAAGAAAATATTAAATATTTGCAAGTCATATATCTGGTAAAATACATAAGGAACTCATACACCTCAAAAGAAACAACACAAATAACCTAATTTTAAACTTTACAAAGGACCTCAGTAGACATTGTTCCAAAGAAGACATAAAAGTGGTAAAGAGATACATAAAAAGGTACTCAAAATCTAATCATCAGGGGAATGGAAATGAAAACCATATGAGATATCACCTCATTACTATTCAGATGGCTATTGTGAGCATGTAAACCAGGATGTGGAGAAAAGGGAACACTTGCACACTGTTGGTGGCAATGTAAATTCATATAGCTATTATGTGTAAACAGTATGGAGGTTTCTCAAAAAATCACAACAGAGCTACCATATGAACCAGCAATCCCATTTCTGGGTTTATAGCCAAAGGAAATGAAACCAATATCTTGAAGAGATTATCTACACACCCATGTTTATTGCAGTATTATTCATGATAGGCAAGATTAGAAGCAACCTAAGTGTCCTTTGACAGATGAATGCATAAAGCAAATTGTGATACACACACACATTCATTGTATATTCAATGTATATTCCATTGAATATTATTCCATCCCTAAAAAGAAAGAAATTCTATCATTTTTAGCTATGTGGGTGACCTTGGAGAACATTATGCTAAGTGAAATAACCAGGCATGGAAAGATAAATATTATATAATATCACTTATATGTGTAATATTTTTCTAATTTTTTATTTTTTATTTATTTATTTTTTACAATGGCATCTTGATTCATTGTACACAAATGGGGTACATCATTTCATTTCTATGGTTGTACATGATGTAGATTCTAAAGTCGAAGTTAAAGAAACAGTAGAATGGTGGTCGACAGGAGCTGAAGAATGGGGAAAATGGAGACATGTTGGTGAAGGAATATAAACTCTCAGTTATAAGATGAATAGGTTCTTAAGGTTTAATGTACAGTATGGTTAACGAGAGTTAGTAACAACACATTGTATATTTAATTTGCTAAGGGAGTAAGTCTTGAGCATTTGCATCACACAAAAAAGTAATAACTGTGGGGCGATGGACATGTTCATGAGTTTGATTGAGGGAATCATTAGACAGGTTTACTTATACCAAAACACCAATTTGTACAATTGGAATTTCTACAGTTTTTTAATTTGTCAATAACACTTCAATAAAGGTGGGGTTAAAAAGTATCCCACAGGTTAGTGGGGGAGATAGACAAGTAAACATGCATTTACAATTCAATGTGATCACAGTTTTGATATTTAAAAACATAAGCATTTTTAGCATTTTTAATAATAGTACTTGCCTCATAGAGTTGTTGTGAGGCTTGTATGAAATAATGCATAGGATGCACTTAGAATAGAAGCAAGCACAAGTGCTCCTTTTGCACTAATTTATTCAATTCTCACATCAACCATATGAAGCAAATGCTATTATTAAGCCTATTTTATAGATGAGAAAAACAGTGTACAGAGAATATTAGCAATTTAACAGATCCCAAGCACCTTCATGGTGGTAATTGACTCTAACCCCAGCAGTCAAATTTCAGAGCCCACAGATCTAATCACTACCCAACACTACCACTCCAGGGGCAAACATAAGGCACTCTGGAAACAAAAAGGAGAGTATGGAATCTAATCTGAGTGTCAGAGAATGACACTAATTTATCGTCTGGGTTTCATAATTCTGTCTCTGTGCCTGCTTACACTGAAGTGAACACTCAGGTCTGACCTCCTGTGCCTCCTCCAGAAACAGAGCTGTGCATCAAAACAACACAGACAATTTTGTATCAACTTGTCACATTATTAGTCAGTTAGGCCTTGGGTAACTGACAAAGAAGCAGATGTTAGCATTATTATATGTAGTATAAATATCGTAATGATGTGCAGCTGTCAAAAGCATCTACTTTCTTGGTTAAAAAGAACATTTCATGTAGGCAATTTCTTACAAAGCCAAGGTTTCAGCCAAGGGAAAGAAAAGAACATAAACATCATAGAGGTTTATGGGAGTGTATCCAAGGAACGGTACATGGATTGTGTTTAGTCTATGTTTTACTACTCTGTTTCTGCAAAGGACTTGTGTAATATAGGAAGATTCTGGGGAAAATTGTCATCACTAGGCAGGTTCTCAGTAGAGGTATGCACATTACATATTTAGAAAACATCGCCCAGCACTTTTCTAAGCAAGGCTGCCATTTGAATTGTCCATGTGAAATGGTCCACAAAATCAGGAGAAAGGACCCAATATCTGGTAAGCACCAACCACATGCTATGTGTCAAGTGCTATCCCAGGTCACTTGCATTTACTATTTAATCCTCACAATACTACAAAGGAAGTATTGTATGTCCTTCTTACGATTGAGCAAATAAATCTCAAAAACGCCCAAAGTCATGCTTATAAGCCTAAAGTTAGAATTTGAACTCACATCTGACTGCCACAAAAGCACTGCCACTTTCCAGTCCTATATGTTTCCCCTCTGAGAATTTTTAGGACTCTTTCATTAGACATCATTTAAACTTTAGGTTGTTGTTCCCAAGCTCCATGAGGGCAGGAACTATCTCAGGCTTGCTTACCATTTAATCCCAACCACTGGGAAAGTCACAGAGCAAGAGACTGGGATCAGACTAACCACTAATAATCTGTCGGGAGACACTTTAATTTGAACAATTATTCACACATGGAAATGAAGTGAAGACTTCAGTGAAGGAAATCATAAGAGAGATCACAGTCCTTGGTTATAGCATAATAATGGCAGATGCATTGAAGAGAACAGGGAAGAAAGTTTTATATTATTATTATCACCCTTCCCCCAAACCTAGCAGCACAGCACAGAAAGATATACTGTAGATCTAGGAAAAGAGAGGGCACTATGCATGGAATTTATCTTGGAAATCAGTAGTAGTTGCATCAAGTAAAATTCAGCACTGGACACATCTCCATAGCTTCTGATTCCAGTAAAGTACCTCCAGGCTGAGTCTCTAGACTTGCCCTGGTGCCACAGAGGAACCTGCAGTCACCATGAAACAAACTCAAATTCTGATACACTTTGCCACTGACTAGAATGATTTTGGGATCAGAATAACTCATAGTAATAGGAAGACTTCAGCACTTCAGGACTTGAACTCAAACCTGGGATGTCAGCAGCCTCAACAGCTAAATGGTTCTAGACTAGTAAAGCATCTACTGTGGTTGTTCTGGGCTTAAGGTCCCCAGATGTAGTAGTTGTGGGCCAAAGGACCACACAGAGGACATGTCTACACTTTCTGGGTGGGGTTAATGTTGAAGGATCTCTCAAGATACATCCAGATAGCATAGAATGGAGTAAATACCTCCTCTTCAATACACAAGCATTGACACATGATCACAGAGATCATGTGTCAACAGGGAAAAATGATGTTATCAAATGTACTAGACAAAGTGCCTAAAAAGATAGAAATGTTTAAAATATCTAACAGAGTTCAAAATAGTCATTTTTAAGGAAGTTCAGCAAACTTCATTAAAATCGTTTCAGAGAAATGATTCAAAAATTAAGCAGAGGAATTGAAACTACATATAAATTAAGCAGAAATCCTGCAACTGAAAAATACAATAAATGAAATTTTGAAATGCAATAGCATCAAAATAAATAATCAAGCAGAAGAAAAACTCTATAACTCAAACACGATAAGCAGACATATGGGGAAAAATGAAAAGAAATAAAGAAAGTTTACAGAATCAATTGCACAAAAAGCAAAAGAGCAAATGTACAGCCATTGTCATTCAAAAGAGAAGAGAAAGATAAAGGAGTAGCAATTTTATTTAAAGCAATAATAGCAGGTAACTTCTCAAGCCTGGATAAAGACATAAATATCCATGTACAGAAGGTTAAAGGTTTTCAATCTTACTTAATTCAAATAAGATTAACCTGTAATACAATCAAGCTGTCAAATATCAAAGACGAAGAGAGGATCCTGAAAGCAACAAGAGGAAAGACCCAAAGCATCTACAAAGGAGTTCCAGCATACCTAGCAGTTAACTTCTCAGTAGAAACCTTATAAGCCAGTGTTGAAGAAAAAAAGTGTTAAAGAAGTGTTGTTACAAAGTGTTGAAGAAAAAAAACTCCCAACCAACATCACTGTACCCAGCAAAGCTGTCCTTCGGAAATGAAGGACTTTCCCATACAAACAGAATCTGAAGGAGTATATCACTTCAAGACCTCTCTTATAAGAAATGCTAGCAAGAGTTTGTTATGGTTTAGATATGAGGTGTTCCCCAAAAGCTCATGCATGAGACAATGCAAGAGAGTTTAGAGGTGAAATGATTGAGTTATGAGAGCCTTCATGTAATTGGTGAATTAATCCCCTGATCGGGATTAACTGCGTGGTAACTGTAGGCAGGTAGGGTGATGGCTGGAGGAGGTGGGTCATTGAGGACATTGCCTTTGGGGTATATGTTTTGTCCCTGGTGAGCAGAGAGTCTCTCTCTGCTTCCTGGTGCAATGTCCTGAGCTGATTTCCTCAGTCACACCCTTTCTCTATGATATTCTGCCTCATCTCAAACCCTAAGGAATGGAGCTAGCTATCTATGGACTGAGACCTCTGAAAACGTGAGTACCAAATAAACTTTCATCCTCTAAAATTGTTCTTATCAGGTCTTTTGATCACAGCAGCAAAATATCTGACTAAAACAAAGTTCTTCAAGCTGAAAGAAAAGGATGCTAATGAACACATGAGAATATCAGAAAATATAAAACTCACTGGTAAAAAAGTAAGTATACTGTCAAATTCAGAATTCTCTACTGCAATAATGATACATGAATCACTTATCTCTTTAACATGGAGATTAAAAGACAAAACGTGTAAAAATAATAATAATGACTAAAATTTGTTAAGGGATATGCAATGTGAAAAGATAAATTATAAAATCAAAAATTCAAACGATGGGGAGAGGAGTTAAAGTATAGAGTGTTGTTATGGTTTGGATATGAGGTGTCCCCTGAACATTCCTGTGTGAATAAGCTATGTTTGGAGGTAAAATAATTGCATTGTGAGAGCTTTAATGTAATCAGCCCAATCTACTTTGAATGGACTAGCTGGGTGTAACTGCAGGCAGGTAAGGAGTGGCTAGAGGAGGTGGGTCACCAGAGGCATGCCACAGAAATGTCCATCTTTCTTGCACCCCTTTCCATTTCTCCTTTTCTGTTCCCTTGCTCTGATGAGATGAATAGCACTCTTCTACCATGCCATTCCACCATGGAATTTTGCCTCAGCTTGAGCCCAAAAAAATGGAGTAAGCCAACCATGAACTGAACCTCTGAAACCATAAGACCAAATAAACTTTTTCTCCTCTAAGTTGTGCTTATTAGGTATTCTGGGCACAGTAAACATATCAACACAAGTGGGGTTTTGTTTTGTAACTAAATTTACTTGTTATCATCTTCAAATAACCTGTCATAACTACAAGATGTTGTTTGTAAACCTATTGTAGCCATAAAGTAAATGATGTATATACCAATATTAGAAAGAAAAAAATCAAAATATACTACTACAGAAATCACTGAATCACAAAGGAAGGCAATAGGAGAGAAAGGTAAAAATAACTTGTAAAACAACTAGAGAACATTTAGCAAAATGACAGCAGTAAGTACTCACCTACCAATAATTACTTGAATGTAAATTGATTACAGTTTCCAAGTAAGACATAGAGAGGATAAGTGAATTGAAAACATACCTAGAACCAACTAAATGCTGCCTACAAGAAACATACCCACTTGTAAGAACATGCAGAGTAAATGGATAAAAGATATTCCATACTAATTGTAACAAAAACAAAGCAGGAATAGATAGACATATATAAAAAGTAGATCTCAAATCAAAAACTTTACAAAGAGACAAGCAAGATCATTATATATTGATAAAAGGATCAATTCAACCAGAATAAAACAATTATAAATATATATGTGGCCAAAACCAGAGCACCCAAATATGAAAAGTAAATATGAATAATTCTAAAGAAAGAGCCGGCAAAACAATTAATAGTAGGGGATTTTAACACTCCACTTTCAGCAATGACCAGTTCATCCGGAAGCATAAAGAAGCGTAGGATTTACTTTATGCTAGACCAAATGAACCTAACAGACACATACAGGATGTTCCATCCAGCAACTGTGGAATCCACATCCTTCTCAACCCCACATGAAACATTCTCCAGAATAGGTCATAGCTCGGGTCACAAAATAAATCTCAACAAATTTAAGAATTCTATAATTATTTCAAGTGTCTTTTCTGGTTAAAGTTATATAAAACCAGAAATCAATAACAGAAGAAACTTCAATAACTTTATAAATGCACAGAAATTAAATGATATGCTCTTAAATAACCAATGAGTGAATGAAGAAATTTTCAAAAATTCTTGGGACAAGTGAAAATGAAAACACAACATCTGGAAATCTGTGGGACACAGCTAAAGCACTTCTAAAGGAAAGTTCAAAACAATAAAAGTTCTGCCTTAGGGAAAAAGAAAGGTTTTAAGTAAATGACATAATGCTGAACTTGAAGGAACTAAACAGGCAAGGACGACCTCAACCCAAAATTAGAAGAAGAAATTAAATAATAAAGATCAGAGCAGAAACAAATGAAATTGAGACTAGAAAAACAAAGAAGAGCAACAAATTGAAGAGTTAGCTTTTTGAGAAGAAAAAAGAAGGCTTAAATAACCTCCACTACTTTTGAAGGTACCTGAAAATGTAATGGGTACTCAATGCTTTATTTTTTTTCTTATTTTATTAGATTTTATTTTCTACAGTGGTTTTAATTTCATCACAGTAAAATTGATCAGAATGTACAGAGAGTACCCATATATCTTGTTCCCCCACATGGGTATTTCTTCCCCACTCTCAACATCCCAAATCAGAGTGGGACATTTGTTCCAATCAATAACCTACATTTACACCTCATTGTCACCAAAAGTCCATAGTTTACATTAGGTTTTACCCTTGGTGCTGTACATTCTGGGTTTGGACAAATATATAATGACATGCACCAATCACTGTAGCATTATACAGAGTATTTTCACTGTCCTAAATTTTCTCAGGGCTCCATCTACCCATCTGCCCCCAACTCCTGGAAACTACTGATACTTTCACTATCTCCATAGTTTTTCCTTTTCCAGAATGCCATAAAGTTGGAATCATACAATATCTTTTTCAGACTATTTTTGCTTAATAATATATATTTAAGGTTTCATCATGTCTTTTTATACCTTGATAACTCTTTTCTTTTAAGTGCTGAATAACATCAATGTCAGGAGGCACCACAGTGAATTGATTCATTCACCTAATGAATAACATCTTAGTTGCTTCCAAGTATTGGCAATTATTAATAAAGTTGCTATAAACATCTGTGTGCAGGTTTTGTGTAGGTGTAAGTTTTCAACTCATTTGAGAGTACCAAGAAACCCAGTTGCTGGATCCTATTCTAAGAGTATGTTTAGTTTTGTAAGAAACTGTCAAACTTTCTTACAAGGTGTCTGTACTTTTTTCCATTAAACAAGAGTTCCTTTTCCACCACATTCTTATCACCATTTGGTATTGTTTGTGTTCTGGATTTTGGCCATTCTTGTCAATAGATATTCTTTCAATAAATCATTTATTATATAATAAATTACATATGATCTATCAAAATATAAATGCATTCTACTGTCATGTACAACAAATTGGAACAAATTTTAGAAAAAGATTAAGTTCTAAATCATTAAGAAAGTAGAGTTATAAAATCTATTATTTATAATAACACTTTTCAAAGACAAGGGGTAAGGTGAAACCCTCCACAATCAAGCCCTAACCTTTCACTTTCATGTTGCTATCCACCACTGTACTGGGAAAATTGTACTGTTTGCTCCAGGAAGTCATTCTACTGAAAGAAAGAGAGAGAGAGAGAGAGATGTTGGGGGAGAAATGGGGATAATAGAAATGTAGAGTTTGGAATCTTAGTCAAAGAGCCCTCTTGTTACTATATTTTATTCTCCAGCCACTGTGTTCTGCTCCAAAATTTTGTGATGCAAGTACAGTGACATCCCTTTTACTGGTATAATTAACTACTATAAAAAACTACTACCATTATTAGAAGGAAAAACAGTAGGTCATATTGACATATCCCTATTTCTAAGTCTTTCAGTTATTTTAAAAAATAGTGAAGCTACAGTAAGTTCATCTGATGCACATACAAATATAACAATGTCGTTATGAAATAAATGCATGAGGAATTTAGTATATGATAAGTGCCATTTCAGTTGAAGGGAAAATGGATACATGAATAGATAAAATTAATGGTAACAGGTCCATGTGGTGAAAAAAATGATGGATCCCTCCTTACTTCATACTTTACACCAAAATGAGTTCTAGAAATATCAAACTTTTTAACAACTTAAAAGACTAGAAGAATATATGTCATTTATTTTAACAAACTAGGAGTAGGGAAAGGTTTTCAAAGAGTAATACAAAACCCTGAAATTTTAAACAAATCAATGTTTGACCACATATTAATAAAACATAAATGACTAAAAATAGAAGGCAAAAGAGATAATTGGGGAAAATATATTTGCAATGCTTACCACACAAAGGAATAATTTTCCTGATATATAAAAGGGGCTCACAGCATGGGATGCAGGGGCTTGGACACCTCTTCCTCAGTCTCAGAAAGCAAAATGGTCTAAACCTACCAGAATATTCCACAAGTCAAAGGACCTAAGCATAGCTTTAGCTAAGTCATACACATGTACACACATGCACACAAATCCAGTTACATCTTCTTCCAGATACATACACACTTCAATTTTTATATTTCCTTAGCCGGGAGGGGCAGCTTAACTAAATCTCTGAACTAAAAAGGGAATGTGGCTATAATATTGGACAGCTTAATATCACTTGAAGTTATTTATGTCCTCCTAAGACTCCTTTGACATTTTATGAGCTTTCACCAACTTTTGTAGATTTCTTAAACATTTTTCCATCATTGTCTCTTCTTCACTAACATCTAGATTATCCATCTGCTCCTCTTTAAAAATATGTACTATCCAAATTATAAAGCCCTAAAATCAGGCATTGCCTTCTCATTTACTAGATGAATGACACACCAAAACAAATAATTTTATTTCTGAAAGCCTGTTTTCTTATTAATAATTAATTTCTATCTCTGAGAATTGAGATAGACTTATATCTTTAATCTTTTTACAGATTTTTTACTTAAATTGATGATGATAAAGATGATGATACTCACCTGGTGATATCTGGTAAATTATAGGCTTTTCATGTTCTTCTCATGGTTAGAAGGAAACACAGTAGAAGAAACATTATTATTATTATTATTATTATTATTATTACTACTACTACTAAACTGAATTGTCCATTAATTAACTAGCTGAGTAACCTTGAGAAAATATATTCTCTGAGACTCCAATTGCTAATCTATGAAATATAGGCAATTATAATCTGTTCATGAGATTGCATCAGGGGATATTTAAATGTGGAGAGCTGAAGCATTCAGTACTAGGTCATCTGATAACTTGGTACTGACAAGAAGCACTTAGTAACTTAGGTTATATTTACCCTCCTCGCCATCAGAGAGGTAAGAGCAGGGAGAAGGGGATCCTGGGAGAAGCAGGACAGACCAGGAATTCAGGAGCAGATGCCAAGGGAGCTCCCAGTTTTCAAAAGTGAAGCAGAAGGCAGGTATAATGGAGATTCAAACTTGAAATTATAGTACTTTGTTCCAGTCACACTAAAAACAAGCATGTATTGAGTTAGTTTGTACCAAGAAGATGATAGATCATAGCATTCAAGATACTGGGTTTTCATAGAAAGACAGTTGGACTTTCATCCTAGTTCTCGAACATACTGACTGTGTAACCTCAGTTCCTCAAACTTCCATTCCTCATCCATAAAGAAGATAAAAGGGATAAGATCTGGTTGGTCAGCAAAACCCCGTCTGAGTCCCCCAAAGGGTAGCATCCTCATTGTGTGTCAGACGAGTCAGGTCAGCACAGAGGGTACTCTTCCAAGACCCAGAGACAGACAGACCCATCTTTAATTCAGCTTCAATAGTTACTATGTAACTTACCCAAGTTTCTTAATCATTCTAAGTCAAATTTCATCAAGTATAAATTGAAGATAATAATGTCTAATTGCAATAAGAGCTAAACACCATTGCAATGACTGACACCTAGTGTGTACTCAAGAAAAGTGAACTACTATTGTTTGCTCTTTTCCAGGCATCGTGGTATGTGTCGTGGATATGAAAGTAGACAAAAATCCATCTCATACCATCTTTCAGATATTTAAAGACAGGTGTTCCTCCACTTTCTATCCACTCTGGTCTCTTCTTCAGTTCCTTAGTTATTCCGCTATGATCAGATTTCCCCATGTAACCCTACCTTCCCTGGCCTTTGCCAGATGAGTTCTGATTTATCAGGAACCCTTCAAAACATGGCAGCCAGAGTGGAGACAGTGGTACCTGTGATGCAATCAACCAGGAATAGCAGAGGGTAGCAATTTGACCTTGGCCTTAACACTGTACTTCAGCCAGTCCAACCAACATTGCATTAACTTCTTTACTACTGCAACAGCCACAGAGAAAAGAGCAATGGAGTGGCTGAACTCAATGGTACAATGCATAGGTGGAGAAAGTCTTCAGTTATTTTCAGCAAGCTTAAAAATTAAGAAACAAAGATTCTGCACAAAGAACTAAAATAGCATTATGGAACAGGAAGAGTCTACTATACCTCTTAATTCTGCGGGCGATCAGAATTGCTCTGGAGACTGAGAGCAGATTCATACCCTCCTACTAAAGCAGTCTTCTGTTGATGTCTCTGGATAACCCAATGGGTCATCAAAAGATGCAGCTTGAAGATACCCAACAGTTAGTTACTGCAATCTCAGAAAGTAGACCATTTCCTTTTTCAATTAGAATAAATAGCCCTAAAATACAGATAAAATTTTCTGAACATTCACGAGGGCTGTTTTTCGCTATTTGATTTATGTGCCTAGGTCTGAGTGTCAGAGGCCTCAGAAATCACAGTTGGATTAAAGAGATCAGCTTAGCATGAAAGTCACATTCTATTTTATAAAAGAAACTCAAGCACCAGTATTTGAATGGCTGGTCCCCTCTTTAATCAAACTCAGGCTGCTCAGTCAAGGGCTTTGTAAGTGAGCTAATTAGTAATGTGCAGAGACTTACCTGGTTAATCAAATGATTAATCACTTGGTAGCTTCATTCCTCTTGTTTCCTGGCTGTCTTTGGCTCCTGTATTTGGTTTTTTGTAATTTTTTAAATTAACATTTTAATAGGTGGCAGTCACCATTCAACATAAAGAAATGTTATTGTCCCATTTTAACCATTTTTTGTATGAATAAAAATGAGACATAGAAGCTTCTTTTCTAGGACTGACCAAGAAACAAGAAGCCATTTCAGAGGAGATATGCCATGAGGATAGAAAAGGGTTTGAAGTTCTCTGGAAGATTTTTCATTCCTTTATGCATGCAATCTTAACTGGAGTAAAGATCGCTGAAAAATACATGACTGTCAATCAACTGACTAGATTTCCACATTTCTCCTTTTATTTATTTAAAATTTTACATTTATTTAAGATAACTTTTAAAGAGACAAGAAAATTGACCATTTTGATAAATTCTAATATGGGGAATAAAATGCATACTTTATAATTTTTTTGAGAAAATTATGTTATGAAGTTAACTTTAACTCCATCTTAAGTGTTTTCTGTAGCAAAGCATATTTAAAAGGAACAAATAAATTTCTTTAACTGAAATGTTCCAGTTCTGATCATTTCCACTTTAATAGTACTCTCAAAATTTAGATATCCAAACTGTAAAGGAGCTCAAATTTTTTTATATATTTATTTATTTTTTCTTTTTTTTTTTTTAGGTGTAGAGGATTGAACCCAGGGACACATTATCACTGAGTTACATCCCCAGCCTTGTTTTCTCTTTTTTTAAATTTTGAGACAGGGTCTCCCTAAGTAGTTGAGGATATCACTAAATTAGGGAGGTTGGTCTTGAACTTGTGATCCTCCTGTTTCAGCCTCCCAAGTCATTTGGATAGCAGGCATGTGCCACTGTGTCCAGCTCTCAATTATTTTTTGAAAGATAATTTTATAATGGACCAATTTAATTTAACAACTTAACTTATTTATCACTCATAAAAACATGTAACTAGCTAAGAACTATAATGCATTTATCAGGCGACGAAGTCCCTGGTCACTATAATCATCCATGACAATCTGCCCTCCTGCCCTGTCCACATGATTCATCAACCCATCATTCACAATTCTGTGATTCTTCTCTGCACATCACAGGAAAGCATCCTCTGATGATCCTAATGACACTTTAAATGAATTACAGTATAACAACAATTATAAATTTGTTCACACTAAAGCTCTTTTTTACTGCTTTGTATGTTTGATTCTCATTAAATTATCTTACACTGGTGCATTTGAGAAATTCCTTTATGCAGTTCATAAAAGATAACTAAATGAATATGTGACTTTTCTGAAAGCCAGTGCAGGTGGATGCTGAAAGTAGGTGTAAATGATAGGTATAAATGATAGTCCTCCATCCTGTAAAGCTGGTGATTCTCAGTCCTTCTCAAAATAGCAACAATGCTAGTTGAAATTTTTCATATTATATTACTCACTTTCCAAAATTCTTGAATTTTTTTTAAATGAAACAATATCTCTGATGAAGAGAATCAAGCAGTGCAGAAATGGTGTATGAGTTGTGTAGTACATAACTACTTGAGTGGTATGTGTGTGTGTATATATGGGTCCGAGGAGAAGTTGAAGTTTGATAGATATTATTAGGTATGTTAAAAAGCAAATGGAAGTTTTAAGCAAATATGCTTATGGTTGTAGGGCAAAATGTAAAATCACAGAATTTCACATACAGAATTAATCTGGAAGAATTATATTTCACTCATTATTTCCTTTTTAACTACTATCCCAGATCTTCTAAAAACCTATAAGATAGGCAGAAATTGGTTCTTAAGACAGAAGCATTGATTACTAAGAAGACATAAAATGAAAGATTCTGCAACAAATGCCTCTTTAACAACTGGGAAAAGGGGTCATGAAAAGAGAATTGAAGATAAAGATTAACTTTGTACTTTATTTCTCAGACAGCTATCCCATCCAAAAGTCCTAAAGAAGAAAAAGTAGCTGTTTCCTAGACTGGGCATATCCTGTGGTCAGAAATAGACTTAGAAATATTAAGCAACAAGTAAAGTTCTCAGTCTTCTCTCTTTCAAATTTACTGATTTCCAAGAAGTCATCTGCCAGTCTCCAGAATTATTTTTTTTAACACATCACAAGATCTCGGTCTTCATGATTGATTCAGCTGCTTTGGATTTGCCATTAGGTTGACCATGATCTTTCCCTAGTGCCCTCATTAGTCTTGACTCTATCCCTCCTCCATCCACACTTTCTGCTTTTGGGTAGCATCAACCTTAATTATCAAAAATGTCATGGCATTTTATCCCCATTGGACTCACACGGGACTGTCATTCACCTTCAAGACTTCTCTTCCAAGTAACTCCTAGACTTTCACAGGCAGAGTCTCACTCCTGGACAAGTCCATTCATGCTGGGATCTGCAACTGGACACTGGGTATCATGGTGCCCACTGTTCTTTTATGGCACCCAACCAAGCCCTAGACCAAATTTCTGTAGCCAAGAAATCATAGAATAGGTTAAAATAAAAGCAAAGATCGTTTTTATTTGGGTACAGAATAAATTCGCAAACACAGGTTTAGTTAGAAACCAAGTAAGTTTTCCATCCAGGGTAAAGAAGATCAAATTTCTAAAGTGAAAAGAGAGAGAGAGAAAAAAACAATGAGATGGGGCAAAGTAACTTGTTTTGAACAACTTCTGATTGGCTTTGTTGTCTTCATTGCTACTCTTCCCATTCTTTCTGCTTTGGGGTCATGTTAAGCTGAATTATCAAAAATGTTGTGGCATTTCAACCCCACTGGACTCACATAGGATGTTCACTCATCTTCAAGACTTCTCCAAGTAACTTCTTCCACAGGCAGAATCTCACTCAAAAGGATGAGTTGTTTTGAATGCATTTACATTGGTGTCTGTTCACATATTAAGCTATACATGTTTAGGGAGATTTCATAAGGAGGTTATTAATAAGCAAAAAGTCTTTGAGAGAGTGAGCAAGTCAACAGCAGTCCCAGGATTGGAAACTAACATAGTCAGGGCTCCTATAAGCACACTCTTTTCAAACAGCATTCTGTGTTTGGAAGTTAAATATTGAGGAACTTGTGTCTAAGGTAAACAGTCCAATGTGATTTCTGACTCACAGATATCCTTCCTCCTTTCTTGACCAAACAGCAGCCATCTTCATTTTTATTTCCACAGTTCCATGATTGCTTGACCTTTGATCTATCAAGTCTTACCTTCAATGACCCAAAGTTTCAATGTACCAAAGCTTTAAAAAAAGAAATGGTAACTTTATGGCCAAATGGAAAAGTATTTCTCTTTGCCTTTTATGTAAATTGCCAAGAATTGGGGAAGGGGTACAAAACATGTGCCTTTTACCCCAAGGTTTGCAAAGATTTAAACAAAGAAGGTTTTTTTCTGTTTTTGTTTGTTTATATGCCAACTCTGTGCTCCTTAAGACCTACCTTTCAAAAATCTTAAGGCATACTAGGAGACAAACCCAAATGGTATCCAGGGCCTAAGATTTTTTTCTTAGGAGCCTGCTATCCCCTCCCTAGAACCTGAGGTCACTCTACTGGTTCTCCAGACATGTCCAGTTATGCTGGTTTGGATCCAGTGGAAAACTCAAGATTTCTTTCATAGAAGGATCCTAAGTGTTTTCATAAATTGAGGTCCTTCAGACCTGACTCTGAAGCTGTCTCAACAATCTCAGAAATGCCTGGACCTGCAAGTAAATATGGCCCACTCTGAAACAAGACTCAGAAAGATCTTAATTTATGATCTGGATAAGGAAAAAAAACTATCTAAAAAACAAAGTATTTGAGCCACATTTTGAAGAAAGAGTAAAATTTGTACAAACACTGTAGTAATGATTCACAAAAAGGAAGCACAATAGAATCATCACAGAGGCTAAATATCAAATTAATCTACTTTAATCAAATTTTATGATGTCCAGAGAAGAACATACTGGCATTCTTTGAAATCCTACTGACTCATGATAACAACTCAATAAATATTGTTGAATGAATGAATGGGTGAATTGTTTCATTTTCTTTAAGAAAATTAAATTTGGCTCTGAGCCCCACTTGCTAAGGGCAGGGAGGATTCAATTTCAGTCTCTTTTAAAGGGGATTTCCTTTGTTCCTAGGGTTTTGAGAACAATATTAAAGGTTCATGTGGTATCCCCAAAATGAGGGA
The DNA here is from genome assembly GCF_902686455.1 of Sciurus vulgaris. Taxonomy (NCBI): domain Eukaryota; kingdom Metazoa; phylum Chordata; class Mammalia; order Rodentia; family Sciuridae; genus Sciurus; species Sciurus vulgaris. The sequence continues at coordinate 49,280,523 of NC_136461.1, forward strand.
TGATTCCATATTGTTGCTGTCCTTACAGTTATCTAGTCTATGCCTGATGCCACTGGAGAAACTGGTCCCCATCATCAGCAGGTGATGATGCTCCAAGTGGGCTGAGAGCTACCCTATCAGTAGTCCACTCTGTTCAACATAGGCTCAGTCAATCTACACTGTCCAAATGCCTCTGTGTTAGCAGCAGGACTCACAATCCTCTCACAGACATCACCCAATGTTTGATGCTCATATATATACATCAGTCATGGACCTCTGCCACCCAAGAATGCCCCCAAACACAAACTAACCCTGTTTCAGTCAGAGAAAAGAGAAATCCATCCTTCTTTACCTCTGGCTGAACCCTTGCTATGTCCTGGAACCAGAACACTGGTCTCTCTCCCCGAGTTTATAAGTTCAACAGAATTATGTATGTTTTTCTCCAGGTGTTCAAATTTTATTTATTTCAACCCTGACACATAAAAACTATTAACAAGCCCTCCTAAGTGGAACTCAAACTCAAAACAGAGACTCAGGCCATTTATTGTTGTTTTAGTCAGCTTTTTTGCTGCTGCGACTTAAAGATCTAACCGGAACAATTTTAAAGGAGGAATATTTTATTTGAGGGTTCAGAGTTTCAGAGGTCTCAATCTGAAGATAGCAGTCTCCACTCTTTGGCACTGGAGGTGAAACAGAATATCATGGCGGAAGAGTATGGCAGAAGGAAGCAGCTCACATGGTCATGGGGAAGCCGAGAGAGAGACTTCACTCTCCAGATACAAAATAAACACCCCATGGCCACGCCCCCAGGGAACCACTTCCTCCAGCCACACCCCACCTGCCTCTAGTTACCACTCAGTTAATCCCATCAGGGATGATTTCACTGATTAGGTTAAAGCTATGACCCAGTCATTTCTCCTCTGAACCTTCTTTCATTTTCTCACAAAATAAGTTTTTGGGAGACACCACAACTAAACCCTAACATTATGTTGAAGAAGAGAAAAACAGCACCTGTCCTTTGATGTCTTTTGAGTACTCAGACCAAGATCAAATGTAAAGTTGTGGTATATTACTTCACCCTCATCATCACATTAATTCCCACAATGCTATGTATTAAGAGTGTTCAAGAAAAAACTCTGAAATGAGAATCCCAAGGCTCTACCATCCTGAACCCACTTCGGCTCATGGTTCTGTTTATTCTTGTGTAAAAGCTGTCGTACAGCCCTCCCCATGATGGAGATCAAATTAGAAAAAAAAAATGCATAAATGCAGAGGGCAAGGCAGAGTGCTTGCTCATTCAGATCAGGTGAAGAGTCAGCAGAAATCTAGATCTACTGTGTCTACTGCCCTGTGACTCAGAAGAAATGGTCCTCCGAGTTCCAGTAACCCATCTGTCCTCAGAACAGGTGTCCCATCTCTTCCTGGGCTAGTTCTGCTACTGTCACCCTCACCCATACAATCCTGGAGGGAGAACGGGCCCTAGTGGCAACCCACAAGAAATTCCAGGAAGAAATGTGATCCCTGAGTCACTGCAGGGCAGGAAAGCAGGTTGATCACCTGCACAATATTTGTCATGGATCCCCAGACCTGAAAGGCTGCTTTGTTCAAGCTCCAGGTAAGCTGCAAGAGGAAGGTACTTCTCCAGCCACTGCCACCAATTTCTACACAAAGCACCCATTCAGAGATCCAGTCCTGGCCATGTCCTCTAATACTGCTTCTGACTTATTGGGTTGCCTGTGCAAAGATCATTTCCTAGTCTGTGTCTCAGCGCCCCTGACCCTGCTACTGCACAATGCCACTCTGAGGGAACTGGTAGAATATTACAGTCCAGAGAGAAAAAGCAATGCTGAGGCTAAAGAGGCCAGGCTGCACTTGAGGACACTCCCCTCTCACCACAGAGCATTCAGTGTCCCTGAAGACAATAAGCCTCTGTACAGCCCCATCTCCAAATGCAAGGACTTTTTACATGTTTTCATCTCTGGAAATTTCAAGCGGCTCAGTGCCCAGGAACTAGCATTAAAAGGAAGTATCTGTCTGACAGGGCAGAGGAGAAAAAGGTGAGACCTGCCTTTTCAAAATAACTTCCCAGCAGTTTTGTTTATTCCCATGAGAAATGCCAGGTTTTTGTAAGTTTCTTCTTCCATTCATTTAAATAATCAATGTCTATAGATCAGATACCATGTGCTAGGCATCTTACTGGGATGCCTATAGGAGACGACCAGCCCATCAGAGAAAAATTAAATGAGACTGATTTGCCCTTATGCCCAAGTGTCAAAGAAGGCTTTTTGTGAATTGATTTTGGTATAGGCATCCTTTCTCCCATTCGCATATAACACTTGATCTTCATTCTGTCCTGGTTCCTGAATCCCTTGTAAGTTATCATCTTATGGGAATAAAAATCACAATGTTAGGTTTCCAAAGGATTCTCTTACTTGTGGGAATACAAAATGGCAGAAGCCCTGTGGAGGATAATTTGGCAATATATTTCTTAAAATTGCACATTGTATTTGCCCTTTGACTCAGCAATAATGATCCCAAGAATTTAACCTGAATATATACTTCTAAAGATATGAAAGTACACATTCATAGTTATTCAATGCAGCATCATTTTGATTTGCAAAACACTGAAAACTGCCTAAATGTCCAAGAATAAGAGATTGATTGAATAAACAATAGTATATATACACACAATGGAGTATATAAACTATAAGCTATATATATGTATAGTGTATATGTACTATATATACTATATTATACATATATATATGTGGATATGCAGCTGTAAAAAAGAGTGGTGATCTCTATACACTGACATGGAGTAATTTCCAGGGCAAAAGCAAAATGGCACATAACATATAAACAGGCAAGTCTCTACTTATTTGTACCCCTCCCCAGTCAAAAAAAAAAAAAGAAAAGAAGAAAGAATAAACCAGAAAACAATAAAGTTGGTGACAGTGACCTGCAGGACTGAGGGAACAGAAACTGGAAAATGAAAGGGAGTGACAGTCCTGAGTAAAACTTTGACTTTAGGAAGCATGTTAATATGCTACATCTTTTAAAAATAAAGGGTAACCAATAAGGAAGGGAAGGGGGAAAATCTGAAAGTAAACCATAAAAGCAAACCTAAGTGTGTTTCACATGAATTATAGAATCTCAATGAAAGAAGAAAAAAGGTAGAAAAGAGCAATCCAAGTAACATCAACACTGCACTTAACTTACATATACATGCATACAAACATATAGCCATGTATATATACATATATACTTATACTCACACCCACACACATGTATATATATAATAGACTCAGTTCCAGGTAGGTTAGAGAAGAAGAAACAATAAATTCTGAACTTTTGGTTAGTTTAGTTTTTGTTATGAATGAGACAATTCTGAAAACCATTTTAAGTACATTACAGAATAAACAAATAAATGTTTTAATTTGATGGGATTAGAGTTCTTACTGTGGAATCGGAATGTTTAAACATGGAAGAGGAGAGAAAGAATACTGTGGGGGCGTATTGGAATTGGAGGTCATCAGGATTTAATCAGGATTGTTAATATATATGTGTATACATACCTTCCTAGCTCAGCCTTCTGAAAGGGCCTAGGAGAACAAACACCCCTGTAGCAATGAGTATACTCAGCTCCCAGATTTTGATCTGTAAAGCTATTCCCCACTAAAAGGAAGCAGGGACCCAGAGGGAAATGGTGGATTTCAAAGTTAAGACAAGATGTGTACAATATGAGCCTAGAAAAATGTGTCGTGTCTGAAATTAAGGAGGTGCTCAAAAAATATTTGGGTGAATGTTGCAAGTACATGGGAATGAGCTTGAAAAAGTTCCTACTGCCAGGTATGGGATGATTTGTGAATGCAATTAGTTAAAGGCAGTGATAAATTATAGAACATTAAAAATAGGAATCTATAAGTCCATGTTGATATCAAAGTAGATATGAGTAATAGATATGATAGAGATATATATCGTAGATATGAGAGAGATGATATGATTGATAGCTACCTATGATTGCTAGATGGATAGATATGATAGATCTATGATAGACAGATAATAGATAATAGATGATAAGGATAGTTTGCTGATTGCTGACTGGTAAAATGTGTGGGAAGTTTTGAAGTTGGAAAAGTAATCATTTTCTAATCATCATCCTAAGACTGGTTCAAGCAAAGGCTCATTAGTGGAGGCTGAATCTATGAGGAAATTTTAATAAGGATTCTTTCACGGTCTTAAAAATACCTTCCAACATTTTGCTAATTAGCAATAGAAAAGGAGAAATACTAACCATACAGCAGAGAAATTAGACATCACCTAAACTGGGTGATGAAACTTCAACAATGAGGCAAAGATGGACATCATGTACCTTCAAGTGTAATGCCCTAAGAAAGACACTCCATGGCTTTTGTAGGTTCTTCTCTCAAATACATAAGTTGAAGTTCATGTTAAGGAAATATAAAGATCAGTCATCTCTCAAATTAGGTACTTTCTACTAGATGGGTAGTGGGGAGGCTGCATTTTTTAAAATGTCAGTTGTCATAAAAGACAGAGAAAGCCTATGGGAATATTTCAAATGTAAGGAGATTAAAGATACAAGGCAATAAATGCAATGTTACCTTAGACTGGACCCTATAATGGAAGTAAAAAAAATGATATAAACAACATTATTGGGTCAATTGAAAAAAATGGAATGGTAGACTATATCAAAGTATTTTTCAACATTCATTGAAGTTGATAGCCACATTAAGGTTATGTAAGGAAATAGCATTATTCCTGGCAAATCGACAATCTAATATTTAGGGTTAAGTTTACAGTAGATGCAACTTACTTTCAAGTGGCTCGTGTTTGTGTGTGTGTGTGTGTGTGTGTGTGTGTGTGTGTGTTTATTCACATATGTGCACATGCATAGGAGGCCAAAAGAGAGAAAATGCTAAATGAAATGGGGTAAAATGTTAATAATAGGAGAATCTGGGTAAAGGGCATGTGCCTATCCTTTTCATTGTTCTTATTTTGTGATTTTTTTTTTAAGTTGGTGGTATTTTCAATTTTTAAAAATATTTTCATATCACTGGGTTTCCAGTTATTAGATTTCAGGACATTTCTGTCCATTCTTTATATCTATATTGGATTTGTGTTGCTTTGACCGAAGTGTGGAGCAGAAGCAACATGTTGACTCTGGGCCTCAAGTATCTGTTCACATTTGCTTTGGTCTAGGAATGCTCCCTGTATGCCATGCTAGGCTGGCCTGTCTGCATCAAGGCCCGGCCACTCCCTCTGCTCCAGTTGATAGCAGGTCAACAGCAAAAAAGACCATTCTAGGTCAGTCACTTTCAGCCAGTACTACAATTAACATTTAGATACAGAAGCAAGAGTAGTAATAAAAAAAAAATGTAATAAAAGTAATAAAAAAAATGATACTTATTTGAAGCCACTGCCTTCTGGCATGCATTGTTTAACAAAAGCTAATGATTCTGTTCCCTTTCTAGAGTTACATTTTCTAGTCTCATGACCTTGGACAAGTTATTTTCAGTATTTCAGCTTCCATAGCCTGGTCTGTAAAATACATGAACAATTCCTACTACATAAGTTTCTTGTGAGAACTATATGATGTCACATAACAAATATTTGGCAAACAGTGCCTGGCACATATTAGGTCCTCAATTAAGGGTAGCTGCAACATCAGGACTGGTAATGGTAGCAATACTTCCACCACATTCCACCCTCCCATGGATTCCAGCCCTGAGAAACTGTAAACAGCCTGTTGGAAGTGGCTATTCATCCTGTGACTAAGAAGATGTGTTAGGCAGAATTTATTCAGCAAGATTTGATTGATGTCATGTTTCTGACTCACAGTCTGAGCCACTTAGTAATACAATTCGGGTGCTAAGGTAGCCCAGAATATAGAATTTTCCATTCCAATTTAACAGTTCCCAGAGACAGGAATCTCCTATGGCAAGGAGGGTCGGGATGGACAGAATCTGGAATGGTCACTGAGGGGAATCCTCTCCAGGGCATTACCTGCTTTATTTACAACAATCTTAGTTTAAGCTGTTTTTTCCCCTGTGTACTAATGAAGAGATTGAGGGAAAGGGTGTTTGGTGACCCTTCTATGGTCATGCGGTCAATGAGGGGCAAAGCTCCTATTGCATACAGGCCAGATGGGTCCAGACCTGCCCATCCTGCCTCGGTCAGCTCCCTTTCTGCCCTTGAGATCTAAGAAATCTAACCGTGGCCTCCTCTTCAATCTCACCTTCCTGGTCAGTCAGGTCCACATCATGCTCATTACCTCTCACCTGCACACCTGTCATCTCTCACCTGCACGATAACAGTGGCCTTTTGTCTCACTGCCTGGAGGCTCACCTTCTGACAATGGTCCCCACTCCTGCCAGAGTGACCTCCATGACAGGCAAATCTGATTATATCAAATTCCCCTCTCGAAATTATTCCCTGCCTTTCCCTCTCTACACAATAATAGCAAAACTCTGTTATATGGTGTAGGGTGCTCTGCTCACCTCGCCGCCACAGATCCTAGCTCTCCTCCTTCCAGGCCTGAGTGACTGCTGACTGCCCCACCGCCGCCCACCATACTCTTCCTCACCACACTTCTTTGCAATCTGTGTTCTCTGTCGTACTCTGCCCAAGGCCTTGACTTCCTGACAAACTCTCATCTTCCGGTGTTCCTTCAAATGTCAGATCTGTTGCCCAGTCTTCCCTGATTTAGACCTGACAGGTTTAGATCATCTTCGCTTTCCCTCCTCCCCTCCTGTCATCCAGTTCACGGAGGATCTGCACCACAAGGGCTCCTCAGTCTCCCCCATTCAAATCACAAAGCAGGCACCACGCAAAATTAGATAGGGAGAAGATATTTTTAATTTGTATCATGTTCATCAAAGGGTCATTATTGTGGCCTCTGCTGTTTAATCTCATGGGCACTAGACCCAGGTAGAAACCAAGCTAGAAATCACTTATCGATTATGAGATTTTTTTTTTAATCACCAAGCATCTCAGAGCTATCGGGAATGGATTTATGATAAACACCTCATTTTAGATACAGTAAAGGATTGCTCAAGGGCTGGGGTTTGTAGTTCAGTGGTGGAGCACTTGCCTCACATGTGTGAAGCGCTGGGTTCGAGTCTCAGCACCACATAAATAAAGGTATTTACAAAATAAAGGTATTGTGTCCATCTACAACTTAATAAAAAAGATTTTTTTAAAGAATTGCTCAAATCAAACCAGTCCATCCTGAACTGAGAAAACACTGGGCTAAAGAAAGGACAAGGAAAATCTTAATGGAATAAGTAGTAAAACCTATTGGAAAGTTTAGAGAAATGATTGACTTCAATTTTCAGAGGTGTCAAGGACAGAATGCATTCTCCTTGTGAGTAGGAAAGAGAAACGAGATATTTTTAGAGGAAATGCTGAAGAAATCAAATCTCACAGTGGGTGGACCAAGAGTAGAACTGTGATCCACAAGGTAAAGAAAGAATAAATACTTGCCTGGGCCAAGAGCAGAGAAAGACTGGAGAGAGACAGAATGACAGGGAGAACAGGAAAGGGGCCTCCTAGTGCAGCCAGTGCTCACTGTAATCAAGAGGTTGGTCCCCTTCAAACCCTGTGCAGGACCACAAGGAACACTGAAACACTGGGGGCTTAGGTGGACCACTCATGGGTCAGTCTGAAAAGCAATGGTATCATCCATGTATTGTCTGGGTCATGGACTCATAAGACTCATTTAATATCTTTCCTTCAAGTATAAAGATGAGAACATTCTTGAGAACCTTCTCAAGCACATTTAAAACCTATGAGCCTTTCTTGAGAAGGGTACATGATAACAAAATACAGCAAGTCAATAATGCTTCAAAATAAAAGAGCTCTTCCGTGGAAAAACCACAGTCAAAAAGCTGGTAGTGAGCACAAAATAGACCTCAAATGTGGGAGTAAAGTTAAACAACTGTGGAGATGATGGCTGGGAATATAATATAAATACTATGGATTGCAACAGTGCACAATAATTTTATTAAGAAAAAATGGAAATGTGAGGAGAGAATGTGAAATGTAGATAACCTGATATTCTCATATCTAAAAAAAAAAATGTACTAACAGATACTGCCCACGTTGAAACATGTAATTTAAAAATAGTTTTCCCTCATCCTTTAATGTATTGCATAATGTTTCACTTAGATTTTAAAGTACATTTTAAGAATTAGTATTTCTTCTTGTAAAGAAATAATCTTAGGTTCAGCAATTCCTTCTGATGTTTTCTTCCATTAGATTCAAGAAAAAAATAAATATTGTATACATTTTATTTTCAGTGGCATGTATCAAAAAAAATCCCTTTTGTATACAATTACAGATGTCCCTCAGTATCTGAAGGAGATCAATTCCAGGACCTCTCATAGATAGTGAAATCCAGGATGCTCAAACCCCTTAGGTAAAATGGCATTGTATTCTCATAGTATTCACCTACACACATCCTCCCATATACTTTAAATCATCTCTAGATTACTTACAACACCTAATACAATCTAAGTGCTATGTAAATAGTTGTTGTGCTATATTATTTAGGGAATAATGCTTAGAGGGAAAAAAAGACACAATTTCTTTTCAAGTATTTCCAATCTCAGGTTGGTTGAATCCGCAGATACAGATATGGAGATCTGACTGTATTGTACTTAACTCTGTCTCTCTTGGCAAAGAAAGAGCACAAAATAACCCTCTCTAAAACTTAGAGAGTGCTGATATCTAAGAAAATCAGGATGAGACTACTTTCTTCTCTAAACTTTTTACTACTGATTGATATTCTTAGCATGTTCCATACTGGGAAAAAATAAGAAAGACATTGCTTTTTTTTAAAATATTTTGGCATATATTTTTTATAAAAATAAAGTTAATTTCAGCTTCCATACCCATTCTAGTTGTTTGGTACTGGTTTTCTGGGCTCCATGTTAGGAAGGATTTCAAACTGTTCCAAACCTTAGCAGAAAACAATTCTCTGATCAACCATGTCCTCCAAGAAGTATTGCCATACCAGCTACACATATGGCCTACAGTAGTACCTATAGTCACATAATCAACATTCCAGTAGTCTAATAAAAGTAAGAGTGACTTTTTGTGTATAACAATTAGAAATGTCAAATAAGGATAGTTGCTTATACCACTCTCAGTACAAGTTGACTAGCAAAAAATTACATATACTAGGTAGTTTATGTGCAACTGGGTAGTGCAATACATAGATAGCCATAAAAAGAAGAAAATGACAATTGCAATGCTCTCTTCTCTCTACCTCCTGTATATTCCAAATTTCCCTAATGTAAAATATTATTAAACACAGAGGGGTTTCAAGATGGCAGCCTAGAGGGTGGCTGCATTTCATGTTGCTCCAGGACTCAGGATTCAAAAGAGGAGATATTGAGAGACTCGGGACCAACTCAAAGCAGCCAGGTGAGTCTCTCCCATTGGGGAGGCATCCCGGATGGGACGGTGGTCCCGGAACGCAGGGAACTTTGTGAAGTAGAGCTGCCGGCGAGACGCCCCTCCCCCCGCTGGAGCAGTGAGCTCGGACAACTGGGAGCATCGTAGAGAAGGCCGCTCGGCGCAGCGCTGGGACACGGAGCAACCATTGGGGCTCCAGTGGCTGCCCGGGCAGGGGAGTGGCGAGGAGAGCTGTGTGGACTCAGAGCACCGGGGCCTGCCCTGAGGAGGAGGAGGAAGAGCGTGGCCGCTTGGAATCGGAGTGACTATACCAAAGCTACAGGCAGTTGCCAGAGGAGAAGCCGCGCAGTGAGCTGTTTGGACTTAGAGCGACTGCTTCTGAACACCGGGGCCTGCCCTGAGGACGAGGAGGAAGAGCGTGGCCGCTTGGATTCGGAGTGACTGCACCAGAGCTACAGGCGGTTGCCAGAGGAGGGGCTGCGTGGCGAGCTGTTTGGACTCAGACCACTTCTGAACACTTGGGCCTGCCCTGAGGAGTAGGAGGAAGAGGAGGAGGAGCGCGGCGGGTCATTTGGACTCGCAGTGACTTCATTAGAGCTCCAGGCGGCTGCTCAGAGGAGAAGGCGAGTGGTGAGTTGTTTGGACTTAAAGCAACCGCTCCTGAACACAGGGGGGCTGCCTGGAGGAGAAGCGTGGTGGGTCGCTTGGTCTCGAGTAGCCGCACCAGAGCTCCGGGCGGTTGCCCAGAGGACCTGTGCAGCGCATCACGTGGATTCAGAGCCACACAGAGAGACCGCTCCTGAACACCCGGGGGGTTACCTGGAGGAGGAGGAGGAACGGGGAGGGTCATTTCAACTTGGAGTGATTGATTGCCCAGGGCTATGGGTGGTTGGTGGGAGGAGGCACACAGTGAGTTGCTTGGACTCCTAGTGACCACACCGGAATACTGGGCGGCTGTCTGGAGGAAGAGGCGTGTGGCGGGTCTCTGGGACTCAGAGCGATTGTACGGGGCCCCAGGTGGCTGCTCAGAGGAGGGGCCGCATAGCCAGGCGATTAGGTGCACAGCAGGGTCCCAGATTCTAGGAGGCTTCTTGGTGGAAGAGCCCCACAGAGACACGCTTGGGGGCGCAGCGAAGGTTCCAGGACTGCGGACAGATTCTCTGAGGAGGGGCAGCCTAAGGAGATTCATCTGCGAAGGGTGAGGCTCCCAGGCCCAGGAGGTAGGGCTGGGCCCCTGGGAACTTTGCAGAGGAAGGCAGCCCAGCCCAGGCGGTAGCTGTAAAGTGAGGGGAACCTCTAGGAGGGAACTGACCAGCAAGACCTCTCCACCGGGTGAGTCTTCCCTGCTGGGTGAGGTTTCCCCACAAGGACGGTAAAACCAGAGACTCAGGCCCAAACAGGCCTTGCCTCAGCCCGCAGCCTAGGTCCCCTTTGGATGACCATTGGTCAACAAGTGGAGGCACCTCTGCCCACTAGCAGGGAATATACCCCACCTGAAGGCCACCACTCCTAGAGAGGCAGATTCCTTGTGGAGCACCGCATTATCAACTTCCTCCAAGACTTCAGCCTACTGAAGGCTAAGAGGGGATATATATAGAAATCTTCAGGGACATTGTAAGTCAATAAAGGAAATCTGCAATATCTCAGCGGTCCGCTGATACCTGAACAATATGAGAAAACAAGGAAAGAAAATGCTGCAAACAAATCTAGATGTTACATCAATAAAACCCAATGACAGCATGGCAGAAGAAATGACAGAAAAGGAGTTCAGAATGTACATAATTAAAATGATCAGGGAAGCAAACGATGAGATGAAAGAGCAAATGCACGCACTGAATGATGAGATGAAAGAGCAAATGCAGGCATTGAATGATCGCACCAATCGACAGTTAAAAGAGAAAATACAGGAAGCAAAAGATCATTTCAATAAAGAGTTAGAGATAATGAAAAAAAAAACAAACAGAAATCCTTGACATGAAGGAAACAATAAACCAAATTAAGAACTCCTTAGAAAGCATATCCAGTAGGATAGAACACCTGGAAGACAGAACCTCAGACATTGAAGAGAAAATACTTAACCTTGAAAACAAAATTGAACAAACAGAGAAGATGGTAAGAAATCATGAACAGAATCTACAAGAACTATGGGATATCATGAAAAGGCCAAATTTAAGAATTATTGGGATTGAGGAAGGCTTAGAGAAACAAACCAAAGGAATGAACAATCTATTCAATGAAATAATATCAGAAAATTTCCCAAAACTGAAGAATGAAATGGAAAATCAAGTTCAAGAGGCTTATAGGACTCCAAATACACAAAATTACAACAGACCCACACCAAGGCACATTATAATGAAAATACGTAACATACAAAATAAAGACAGAATTTTAAAGGCTGTGAGAGAAAAGAACCAAATTACAGGGGGAAACCAATACGGATATCAGCAGATTTTTCAATCCAGACCCTAAAAGCTAGAAGGGCATGGAACAACATTTTTCAAGCCCTGAAAGAAAATGGATGCCAACCAAGAATCTTATACCCAGCAAAACTTACCTTCAGTTTTGATGATGAAATAAAATCCTTCCATGATAAGCGAAAGCTAAAAGAATTTACAAAAAGAAAGCCAGCATTACAGAACATTCTCAGCAAAATATTCCATGGGGAAGAGATGAAAAACAAAGAAGCAAATCAGCAAAGGGAGGAATTATCCTAAAGGAATTGTCAAATAAAGGAGGAACCAAGTTGTGTCAAACAAATAAATAAATAAAATTTAAAAAATCAACCAGATGACTGGGAAACCAAATCATATCTCAAAAATAACCCTGAACGTTAATGGCCTGAATTCATCAATCAAAAGACATAGACTGGCAGATTGGATTAAAAAGAAAGATCCAACAATATGTTGCCTACAAGAGACTCACCTCATAGAAAAAGATGCCCATAGACTAAAGGTGAAAGGATGGGGAAAAATATACCATGCACATGGACTCAGCAAAAAAGCTGGAGTATCGATCCTCATTTCAGACAATGTGGACTTCAAGCCAAAGTTAGTCAGAAGGGATAAAGAAGGTCATTTCATACTGCTTAAGGGAAGCATAAATCAGCAAGATATAACAATCATAAACATCTATGCCCCAAACAGTAGCTCATCCATGTATGTCAAACAAATCCTTCTCAATTTCAGAAACCAAATAGACCATAACACAATAATACTAGGTGATTTTAACACGCCTCTCTCACCACTGGACAGATCTACCAGACAAAAATTGAACAAAGAAACCATAGATCTCAATAACACAATCAATAATTTAGATTTAACGGACATTTATAGAATATACCATCCAACCAAGAGCGAATACACTTTCTTCTCAGCAGCACATGGATCCTTCTCTAAAATAGACCATATATTATGCCATAAAGCTACTGTTAGCAAATACAAGAAGATAGAGACACTACCATGTATTCTATCAGATCATAATGGATTGAAGTTAGAAATAAATGAAAGAATAAAACACAGAAACTATTCCAACATCTGGAGATTAAACAATATGCTATTATATGATGAATGGATAACAGAAGATATTAAGAAGGAAATTTTAAAATTCTTAGAGGTAAATGAGAACAAAGAAACATCATATCAAAATCTCTGGGACACTATGAAAGCAGTACTTAGAGGGAAATTTATTTCATGGAGCGCATTTAATAAATGAAGTAAAACTCAACAAATAAACGACCTAACACTACAGCTCAAAGCCCTAGAAAAAGAAGAACAGAACAGCACCAAAAGTAGTAGAAGACAGGAAATAGTTAAACTCAGAGCTGAAATCAATGAAATTGAAACAAAAGAAACAATACAAAAAATTGACAAAATAAATAGTTGGTTCTTTGAAAAAATAAACAAAATTGATAAACCTTTAGCCACACTAACAAAGAGAAGACGAGAGAAAACCCAAATTATTAAAATTCGGAATGAACAAGGAAATATCACAACAGACAGGATTGAAATACAAAACATAATTAGAAGCTATTTTGAAAATCTATACTCCAACAAAATAGAAAATTTCGAGAACATCAACAGGTTTCTAGAGACATATGAATTGCCTAAACTGAACGAGGAGGACATACACAATTTAAATAGACCAATTTCAAGTGCTGAAATTGAAGAAGTCATCAAAAGCCTACCAACAAAGAAAAGTCCGGGACCAGATGGGTTCTCAGCCGAGTTCTACAAAACCTTTAAGGAAGAGCTCATTCCAATACTTCTCAAAGTATTCCATAAAATAGAAGAGGAGAGAACCCTCCCAAACTCATTCTATGAAGCCAATATCACACTGATACCTAAACCAGACAGACTCATCAAAGAAAGAAAATTTCAGACCAATATCCTTAATGAACATCGACGCAAAAATTCTCAACAAAATTTTAGCAAATCGCATACAAAAACATATTAAAAAGATAGTGCACCATGATCAAGTGAGTTTCATCCCAGGGATGCAAGGTTGGTTCAACATCAGGAAATCAATAAATGTCATTCACCATATCAATAGACTTAAAGTCAAGAATCACATTATTTCAATAGATGCAGAAAAAGCATTTGATAAAATACAGCACCCCTTCATGCTCAAAACACTAGAAAAAATAGGGATAGTGGGAACATTCCTTAACATTATAAAGGCCATTTATGCTAAGCTCATGGCTAATATCATTCTAAATGGTGAAAAACTGAAAGCATTCCCCCTAAAAACTGGAACAAGGCAGGGATGCCCTCTTTCACCACTTGTATATAACATCGTTCTTGAGACTCTAGCCAGAGCAACTAGACAAACCAAAGAAATTAAAGGGATACGAATTGGAAAAGAAGAACTCAAACTATCCCTGTTCACCGATGACATGATTATATATTTAGAGGAACCCGGAAATTCCACCAGAAAACTCTTAGAACTCATAAGTGAATTTAGTAAAGTAGCAGGTTACAAGATCAATGCTCATAAATCCAATGCATTTTTATACATAAGTGATGAATCTTCAGAAAGAGAAATTAGGAAAACTACCCCATTCACAATAGCCTCGAAAAAAATAAAATACTTGGGAATCAATCTCACAAAAGAGGTGAAAGACCTCTACAATGAGAACTATACAACACTAAAGAAAGAAATTAAAGAACACCTTAGAAGATGGAAAGATCTTCCATGTTCTTGGATAGGAAGAATTAATATTGTCAAAATGGCCATACTACCTAAAGTGCTATACAAATTCAATGCAATTCCAATTAAAATCCCAATGACGTACCTTACAGAAATAGAGCAAGCAATTATGAAATTCATCTGGAAGAATAAAAAACCCAGAATAGCTAAAGCAATCCTTAACAGGAAGAGTGAAACAGGGGGTATTGCAATGCCAGATCTTCAACTCTACTACAAAGCAATAGTAACAAAAACGGCATGGTATTGGTACCAAAATAGAAAGGTAGATCAATGGTACAGAATAGAGGACACGGACACAAACCCAAATAAATACAATTTTCTCATACTAGACAAAGGGGCCAAAAATATGCAATGGAGAAAAGATAGCCTCTTCAACAAATGGTGCTGGGAGAATTGGAAATCCATATGCAACAAAATGAAACTAAACCCATATCTCTCACCATGCACGAAACTAAACTCAAAATGGATTAAGGACCTCGGAATCAGACCAGGCACCCTGCAGATTATAGAAGAAAAAGTAGGTCCAAATCTTCACCTTATTGGTCTAGGATCAGACTTCCTTAACAGGACTCCCATAGCACAAGAAATAAAAGTAAGAATCAATAACTGGGATAGATTCAAACTAAAAAGCTTTCTCTCAGCAAAGGAAACTATCAGCAATGTGAAGAAAGAGCCTACAGAGTGGGAGAAAATCTTTGCCAATCATACTTCAGATAGAGCACTAATCTCCAGAATCTATAAAGAACTCAAAAAACTCCACTCCAAGAATTCAAATAATCCAGTTGACAAATGGGCCAAGGAAATGGACACTTCACAGAAGAAGATCTACAAGCAATCAACAAACATATGGAAAAATGCTCAACATCTCTAGTAATAAGAGAAATGCAAATCAAAACCACCCTAAGATTCCATCTCACCCCTATTAGAATGGCGATTATCAAGAATACGAACAACAACAGGTGTTGGCGAAGATGTGGGGAGAAAGGTACACTCATACATTGCTGGTGGGGCTGCAAATTAGTGCAGCCACTCTGGAAAGCAGTGTGGAGATTCCTTAGAAAACTTGGAATGGACCCTCCATTTGACCCAGCTATCCCACTCCTTGGCCTATACCCAAAGGACTTAAAATCAGCATACTACAGAGGTACAGCCACATCAATGTTCATAGCTGCTCAATTCACAATAGCCAGACTGTGGAACCAACCTAGATGCCCTTCAGTTGATGAGTGGATAAAGAAGCTGTGGTATATATATACAATGGAATATTACTCAGCCATAAAGAATGATAAAATTATGGCATTTGCAGGGAAATGGATGAAATTGGAGAATATTATGCTAAGTGAGAGAAGCCAATCTCAAAAAGCCAAAGGACGAATGATATCACTAATAAGTCGATGATGACACTTAATGGGGGGAGGGTAGGGTTAGTGTTAGGGTTAGAGTTAGGGTTAGGGAGGGGGCAAGTATGGAGGAAGGAAGCACTGTATAGAGGGTAAAGAGGGGTGGGTGGGGTGGGGGGAAGGGAAAAAATAACAGAATGAATCAAACAACATTACTCTATGTAAATTTATGATTACACAAATGGTATGCCTTTACGCCTTGTACAAACAGAGAAGCAACATGTATCCCATTTGTTTACAATAAAAAAAATAATAATAATAAAAAAATTTTAAAAAGACACAGAAAATTGGAATAGAAGGAATGTAAATTCCTTTTGTCATTCTGTAAATAAGTAACATTTATACATAGCTATAGGAACTATATGAAAAAAAAATCTCATTGAGAGAGGCCTTTTCAATAAAATTCTTTTATGTTTAGTAAGTATCAACATTTTAATGTATGTAGGTTTTTTGATCAAATGGCCACTAAGTATAATTATAGTGATAACTCAGTTGAGAAGAGGAAATATAAGTCCTAAACCAGGATGGTTGCCAGATTTTTTTAAAATCATGTTTCAAAGAGAGAAAAACAAAAACAAGGATTAAGAGCATGACCATGATTTTGTTTCTTTACCCTACAAATGTTCACGGAAGCACATGCACAACCAACTCTGTGCTGCTGCTAGAGGCAGAGACAAAGGAGACACTGCTGTCAACTAGCAAGGACCAGCAAGAAAAAGAGAGGGCCCACAAAAAGGTGTCACCATCACACTGTGAAAAGGGAAAAAAACCTGCAGAGAGTCAGCACTTGGCAGGAGAAAAATTTTTAAAGTGACCACAAAAGATGGTTAGCGAGTGAGGCAATGGGTATGTTCATTAGGTTTATTACTATACCCCCAAATACACACAAGTATTACTTGTCAATTAAAAATAAGTAAATAGTTTCATCAAAATAAATAAATAAAATCAGATTCTGATTATGGTTGCAGACTTCCACGAATACACTAAAGGCATGATTATTTAAAAAAAAAAATTAAAAACCCATCACAGGTAAGTTCTGGAGCAAAAGAAAAAATTGTGTGAAATTGAGAACACAGTCAGGAGGTCACTGAGTGTATCTGGGGAGCAGTAAGCAAAATTCTTTGTTCTCCAGTAATCTAGGATTGATTTGCAAAAAGGCTCTGATAAAGTTAGGTATTTTGTTGTATTCATAGCATCCAGAATAAGGGACTTGAAATGGAAGAGGGAAGAGGGATTTCTAAACCTGCCTAAATATTATCTGCATCTAGCAAATCCATGTACAAGACAGATGCTGGGAATTTCTGGTGGGGAAGCCTAGAGCCAAGGAGGAGAGCTGGCCTGCTGGACCACGCCAGCTGTAAGTACACTCCCTTGAATTTGCCTGGACTGAATTTCCTGGGATCCAGGATGAAAGGAGGCTTTAAGGCTGCCTAGCAACACTATGTTTATGCAATGGTCCCAAGGACATGGAAGGAAGAAGAGAAAGAAAACAAAAACCTGTTTCTGGAGGGAGCAGCAGCAGGGTAAGTGGTGGGAGCCCCAGCCGGGAAGCAGGCCCACAGAGGCTGAGAGGGCCATGTGATACCCGGATTCCGCTGGCTGCGAGCTGACATGGGAAACGGGCCTGGTGGCTCCCAGACTGCCCCAGCGTCCCCCACTAATCACAGCTCCTAGGCTCCTCCATTGTTTTCACAGCTGTTCAGCTGCTCCTGCTCAGGAAGGGACAGACAGGCCGACTCCAAATCATGGCGCAGAGAATAACACCCGGCCTAACCGGCCTAAGAGAGTGTGTACAAAAGAGGATTTTATGGGGGGGTGGGGGTCGGGGGGGCAGGGAAATGGGAAAGACACAAAACTCTTAACCCTTTTATTGGCTTGATCAAAATGTGATCATTTATTGTCAAGAGACAGAACTTGGAAATAAAACTGTTCTGCAGCTCCAAAATTCATCAAGGACTGGGTTTTTCCAACTGAGATCATATTTGCCCATAAAAATAAAAATGGAAATGGCAACCACTTTTTCATCCCAGACCACAAAAATCTAGTTAATCTTCAACATGTTAAGTTATACTCACCAACATGAGAGATGGGTCCCTGGATCAGGGTGCAGAGACAAGGAAGAGATTTAATAATAGTCTAAAAGGAAAACCGTATCTAACATTTAAAGGTTGCTCACTGCATGAGCAGTACAGTATGTATATAATTTCCAAGATCTACACTCTAATTCCAAGAAGTTGGTAAAATCATCTCACTGTAAAGATGAAGATATGAGTCAGCAAGATGCCCAAAATTATAGAACTGTGAAGAGATAAGACCATGACTGTGAGAAGTGATCTGACTCACAAATCAAGATCTTAATCCCTGTTACCACCTCTGTTTGCGTTAATAACCTCGTTGGGTTTCCTACAGTGGCTGTAATTAATTGCCACAAATTTGGTGACTTAAAAGAACACAAATATGTTAGCTGACAGCCTAGAGGTCAGAAGTTGGAAATCAGTTTCACTGAGCTAAAATCAAGGTGTCTTTCTGGAGGCTCCAGGGGAGAATCTGTTTTCTTGCCTTGTCCAGATGGTAGGGTCTGCAACATTTCTTGGCTCATGGCTCCTTCCTCCATCTTCAAAGCCAGCAGCACAGCATCTTCTCACCCTCTCTCTGTACCTCTTTATTCTCCCTCTCATGGACCACTGTCCTGAAATTTAGAGCCCACCTGGGTAATCCAGGTTAACTACCCATTTCAGTGTCCTCAACATAATACACCTGCAAAGTCCTTTTTGCCATGTAAAATAACATAGGTGGTCTTTCTGCCATATTTCTGTGCTGCCACATGGTGTGTATGAATGTCCTGGCTAATGCTTTCAAGAGCATCAACAGTGATGAAAAGAGAAGCAAATGCCAGGTTCTTATCAGGTAGCGCTCCAAAACCATCATCCAGTTTCTAACTGTGATGATGAAACATGGTTACATTGGCAAATTCAAAATCATCGATGGTCAGAAAGCTGGGAAAACTGTGGTGAACCTTACAGGCAGGTGAAACAAGTGTGGAGTGATCAGCCCCAGGTTTGATGTGCAGCTCAAAAACCTGGCAACGTGGTGGAATAATCTCTCCCATTTCCATCAGTTTGGATTCACTGTACTGACAACTTCAGCTGGCATTATGGACCACAAAGAAGCAAAATGAAAACACACAGGAGAGAAAATCCTGGGATTCTTATTCTAGGGATGTAAAACAGACATACAAATAAAATGCTTCAAAGGAAAAATTTTAAAAATGGAACTTATGCACAGGTCCTGGGATCTTTGGGGTCTCTCATTTAGCCTATCACCACCTCTAATAATATATGCATATTTTAATTATATAATCACTAGGCTGTGTTATATGTCTCTGTTAATATTCTGCCCTCAACTGCACTATGAGTGTGCTCAGGACAAGGACCATGTTTTACACATCTTAAAATATCTAACTCATAGCAAACACAAGGTAGACATTCCTAAATGCTTGTTGTGTTTGTCAAATGACTGATGAGCCAATAAAATGAATAGATTTAAACATGACAGTAATTTATGTAAGTTTACATATATGTCACTTATAACAAAAAAAGAACAGGATTGAACACACGCTGACCACCACTAAGTGTTCTGGATGCTCCTGTCCTCATGTCCTTGTAAATCATCCTGTTTTCAACTTCTCCCCTTTGCTCACACTGTCCTTCTGCCTGGGATACCTCTCCAACCTTTCCTGCCTGGTAAATTTTTACTCATCCTTTAAATTCAGATCAAGGGTTCTACTCTCAGAAAACCTTCCCTGACATGCTCACACACACACACACACACACACACACACACACACACACACAACACACACACACCCAAATACACACATGCGTCAAGGTGTCAGAGTTGACTAAAAGTAGTTCACTAGAAATGATTGAGCACATTTCTTCTCAACTCCTCATTTGATAGCACCCTATTAATAGCCGTGGTAGTATTTATACCACAGAACTTGGCAAATACTACAAATAAGTACTTTTCTTTCTAGAGGGTCATTATTAAATATTTATACTGCTATGTGCACACACACACACACACACACACACACACACACACATACCCACACCATGGATTTAGTTCCTCACTTTTAGCTTATGTACTTATAGCATCCCCTACTTACTTCTGCCACATTATTTTCCCTTCTTCTATAATCTTTTGCTGATATGCTGATTACCCATACTTGTTAGCTGCTCATTAAAGTAGAAACTCTGCCCCTCTTTCTGTATTCTGAGTGTGTAACAAAGTTCCTGAAAAATACTTTGTACTCACCAATGGCAACCGTATAACCATAACTAAAATTTAACTACTACTTAATAAATACCTATAGTAGCATCTAATTAAGAAACTTCCAAATGAGGCTTTCATTTTTTTCTAATAACTGCAACTGCTTCTTCAAGTACCACCAGCACCAGTCACATGCTAGTGAAAGGCTGAAGTTGAGGGAAGGGACATTGATGACACCTTAAAACTGTAAAATCACCACTCAGCAGTATCTTAGTCCTTCCAAGAATTCATACTGACTCAGCAATTTCCTTGCAGGCAAACCTTCAATGCCATGCAGAGATTGTCACCTCCCATTCCTGAATCCTCCATTAAGCAGTTGCAAAGGCAACTGGAACAAGAGAGGAAGAATGTGTTCTCACCATTGATACTTCATTTTCATGCTCCTGGGCTGCTTCTGTCTTGAGCTAACTTGGGTGTTGGTGGATAAGAGAGCAGAATATGAGGGCACACACATATTGTGACATTTATGGTTTGTATCTCACTGCCTGTCCACTCTGGGGCCTGCGTGTTCACCTGGGATAGTAGACACTAATTGCTACAGCCATTATGTACCTGGCCCTATGCAGATGATCCCTGAGACACTTGGGAACATCTTCAGTCTGACTCCAGCTTATATTCTGTAATATCCACACTAGTCTCTACTTGAAGACCTACAATGTCCTTAACCTCATGCTCCCAAACTTTAGGCCAGTGGAAGCAGGTGGGCTTTCCCACTGTTCCTTAAGAACCCAGAATAATAGGGAGTCTTTGCCCTTTTTCAGGGTTCTGCATCACTTCTGCCTCCAGAACTGTAGATCCTAGGGGTGTGTCTTAAACCTAGCAAACAGGATAATGAGCTACTGGTTCCCTCTTCCTGCAGGAACCCCAAGAATTCAACTAAGTAGGGGAGAGAAGACTAAGTTTAACACTCTCCATGAAACTTCGTCTCTAGAGTAACTTCCCTTCCCTGCCCCCTGCCCCATTCCTCTTTGTTAGGCAAGGGTAGAATGTTGGCACAGTTTCTTTTGAAGGCCGTGCTATGCAAAGCCGACATGCAGTCAGTGCTGGCCATTACCATAGCAGGTGTTTCTTTGACTTTAGAAGGTGAAGCAATAGCACCTTTTGTTCCCAGCTTTGAGATGCCTCAACACCATTTTACTTCCCCACAGTACATTTATTTATCTGTGTATCAAACACTACAATAAGCATTTCATAGAACTATTCAGTAACAATTAGATCCTTATTATAGATGGGGCCTTTGAGTTTCTCAAAGGTAAAATCATTTGCTCAGCATCACACAGATAGTCCAAAGGGCTAGATCTCAAACTGTTCCCCCTTTCTGTAACCCCTCACTCAGCCCACTGAAGTCTATTCCACTCTTAGAGCAGGTCCCTCCTCCTTCCAACTAACTGGACTAACTACAGAGCTGCCAGAAACCTTAATATTTCCAGAATCTATTTTCCCCACCTGAATATCAGCACCCATTTCCAAGTTTATTTGACTGAGCTTTATCCTGACCATGAATCCTGACCATGAACTTTATCCTTATCCATGAATTTGCAGGTAGGATTCCACCTCCACAGTAAGAAGAAGCCAAAGACAATCTTATCACATCAGCCAAGAATAAAGACAATCCCCAAAGAAGTAACAAAAGTAACATCTTTTTCCTTCCCATACATAATAAATTCCAGCCACAAAGGTTCTGGGCCAAATTTCCAAAAAGAAACCAGTGATAAACAAAATCATTGCTTCAACCATTTTTTAAATTTTGTTTTGACCAAATCCTCTGCTCCAAACCAACACTGCCAAGCCCACTTCATACATTTAGCACTATAAAGCCCAGAGCCTAAGATTTAACATGCATAAAAATAAGTACAGTGTCTCCAAAATTAGAAACAAAAACTGAAAATTAAAGTGAATGAATATTGAATTAAATAGCTACACAAATGTAACATTTTGTCAGTTACTAGAATACAACTTAACTCATATGATTATTCATAATGATATGAAATAGGAGATGTGGTTGCATTTTAATAGGATTGAAATGATCTTGGATAGGGTTTGTTAAAGAAAGGCTGCATAGAATGCTCAAGCATCCTTGCCTAGTTCCAGGGCCCACAGGGTGTTCATGATCAAAATCTGAGTTTACCTCCTCTTCAGGAATAGAGAAAGCAAGGAGAGCATGGGGTTAGCTTTTCCCTCTATTATTGGTTGAGTGATGTGTTATCAATTACCCCACACTGCTTCCCATTCCATCTACGCACATTGAGGCCTACTCTTAAGTTCTTTGTATTGTGGGATAATCTGTCTGTCTCTGTCCTCCTCAGTATATACCTGGTTCTCTCTACCAGCTGTAGTAGTTCCAGGTGGAAGAAATAAAAATTTCATTTATTTCAAGTAAATAATCCATGTTAATCAACTTTCCATTGCTATAACAAAATGCCTGAAATAATCAACTTAAAAAGAAAAAAATAGTATTTTGGTTCGCAGTTTTGGATGTTCTAGTTGATGATCAGTTGGCCCAAATCATCAATTGCTTTGGCCCTATGTCAAGGCAATACATCAAGACAGGGGCATTTAGCAAGAGGAGTGCCAAGCAATGTTCAAAACATTTTTTTCAATTATACCATTAACAATATCACACCTTTTTTCAAATAAGAAAACTTAACAGAGAGAGAAAATATCCTACCCAAGGTCCCACAGGCAGAAAGTAGTTAGTGAGACTTAGCCACTACACTGTCCCAAGAAGGAGGAGCCCAAGCTTGGAACCCAGCCCTCATGTGAGGGTGGCAGATAAAACTGGGCAACCAAGGATTGTGTATCTCTGGACAAATTTTTGAAATGCATTTCTTTCTTATTTCCATCATGTGGTATTGGATCTCTGCCTGTGCAGCTCAGTGTATTCTCTAACATACCAGGTCTCACTAACTTCCAATAAATCATGACCAGTCTCTTGGTCTATGAAAGGCCCTTCTCCCAACTTGACCTCTTTCTCTTTTCCACTCATGTAAATCCTACCTGTCCTTTCATACTTGATTCATGTCTTATCTGTTCTCTCCCATTACTGCTCTCAGTAAACCTTGAATTTTCTTGCCTTCTTTAATGCTGTGTATTGATACCAACCTCTTGGCATGTGGTACATAAGGCTGCGTTTGGCTGATCAGTTGCTCGTTTTGGTAAATCTCATGTACCAGCACAATTTGAAGAAAAGTTCTTGAGGGCATGAACTTAGTCTTAGAGAGAAAAACTGTGGATCCCCATTGCCTTGGTTTAAATTCTTGCTCCCCACTTCCCAGCTATGAGATCATAGACAAAACATTTGATTTCTTTGTGCTTCAATCTCCTCAACCACAGAACAGAGGTAACAATGGCATCTAACTACAGAGCTGCCAGAAGCCTTAACTGAGCCAATAATTCATGGATTCCTATATAGGATTTAAACAGTCAGTAGTATTTCTAATTTTTATTATTATTTAAAAGTTAACTTTCAAATTCTAAGTCTGTGGCCAGCACTTCCATGCTAATCTACTATCATTTATAATGGAATCAGCAAAGAAAAAAAAACTTACTACGTACAAGGAAATGGGCTAAGTAAGTGGTCTTTTCCCCACCAACCTCATTTTGTGTCAGAGGGATTGTGGAGGGGAAATACATGTGCAAGTGATATTACATTATTTCCAGAACTATAAACTATGGAACAGATTGCATTTGTAATATTTGCTTGGAATCAGCCTATAGTAAGTTATACCTCAGGGACTAGTCACTGCAACTAACCCATCAAAAATAACCAGGAAAAGAAATTGGAAGCTCCTGATATAATCTGTATATTTATAGGAGGCTTCATTTCAAAAAGGTAGCTCCAACCCCGGATCTCAAGACCTTTATTTGAACTCTTGGCTGCGGCATAATTGACAGAGAGAATTAAAGGGGATATGAAGACCTGAGACTGAACTTTTTCAATAGTCTCAGCTCGGCTCACATTGCTCATGATATTAGAGGCTGCCGTGATGATATTAAATGATGCCGCACTGACAGAGATTAACAGAGTATGCAATTAGATTTAAATGCTGTAATTGGAACATGCTGTTAAGTGCCTACCATCAGTCCTGGGTCTCCCCTTATGGCAAACCAGTCTCTCCTTGGGTTGCTCTATAAATTTAACACTGTCCTCACCAGCCACAAATCCTCTACCACTTAGGCAGAGGGAGCAAACATTACCATGAAATCGTCCTGTACTCTGCTGCACATGTCTGTGGTGCTTTGTAGTTTCAAAATGCTTTTAAGTCCAGTTAGGTGGCTGGGGCTTTGTGTGGCAAGGAGGACAGATACTATGAGAGATGCAGTTGAGGATTGATGCGGTGAGAAGACCTGCTAGTATCTGCGAAGCTGTTCCGTGGATGAATTGTGAATCTCAACTAGATCTTTTCACTCCAACTTGCCTGAGCTTTCCATCATGCCGTGTTGCCTCCCTAGGTTGTGATTTGAAATTAAATTGTGCCTTCTAAACAGTCTTCTCTTGGAAGGTGAAGATTGTCAGACTCACAAGTGTGCTGATATCTACTACCCCTCACCCCATAGATCTCCACCAGCAATATTACCTTTATTAATCACTGACAATACCATTGAGTGGGGTAATCAATCATCATGTGCTTTTGGAATATCTACTGTGTGTCCAAACATTGACAAGCACCGTATGAGAACTATCAAAGAGGATCTTAAGTCTCAGTGACTATTTCTGTGTGACAATTTTTTCACTAACAGAGCATAAAAAAAAGTAATAGCTTACATTTGCCATGATAATTACCCTGTGCCAGGTCTTTTGAAGATGCTCTCTCTGTACTAACTCTTTGATTTTGAAAGTTGGTTTTCTGGCGTTGTGGTAATAGGACTCCACAGTAAGCTATAAAATGTGTAAAAAATGGAAGGGGTTAATTGGATGGATCTCTGGGACCACCCCTCAAGCTTCGTGCAAAAGGAGAACCTAAGGGCTGGTGGTATAGTTCAGTTGGTAGAGTGCTTTCCTCAAAAGCACAAGGCCCTGGGTTCAATTCCCCAGCACTGAAAAAAAGAAAAAAAAAAAAAAACTAAAATTTTGTATTAATTCAGACATATATATTAGGCATTGGGTTTTTAAAACTATGGTTCAAACTTCAAAGAGTAGAAAAATGTATCAAATGAAAAATCTTTCTCCTACTCAAGTCTCCCAGTCGCCCAGTACACCTCTTACAAAAAAACTAAGCAAAACCAAATAGTAACAAAAATACTTAACCACTATCATTAGTTCTTTGGTGCCCACTCAGAGACATTTTTAATGACTATAGAAGCAAATATGATTATTCTTTTGTTCCGTGTTCCTTCTTTACAAGACACACTGTTCTATGTCTTGATCTTTCACTTAAAAATATAACTTGAATATCTTCCTTTATCTGTTCCTAAAAAGCTTCAGCTGCATAATTTCATTTAACCAGTCCTCAGTTGTTGAATATTTAGATTATTTCCAATCTTTTTCTGTGAAGAATAATGTTGCAGATGTCATTTTTCACACAGGCAAATATATCTATATTATAATTTTCTAGAAGTGGAACTAGAGGATCAAAGATTGGACACATTTGTAATTTGGTTTGATACCATTTCCATTGTACTAATTTATTCCCCACCAGCAGCATGTGAATGTTTTCAGATAGTCTTTGCAAAATGGGGCTTCATCAAACATTTGAATTTTTGCCAATTTGATAGGTGAAAGTAATATGTGTATAGAATTCTAATTTTCATTTCCCCTATTATTCAAACTGTCAAGTGACTTACCTTTTTCTAAGAGTCTCTAGTTTGGGATTTTCCTTTTTTCTAATCTGTCTATGCATTTACTTTTCCAATTTTTCCAGTGAGTTGATGATCTTTTCCTTATTGATTTCTAAGAGCTATTTATGTATTTGAAATATTGGTCTATGATAAGTTACAGACATTTTGTCTAGGTTCATTTGTCTTTTGACTCTGCTTTTAGCATTCTTGCATGCAGATGCTTTAAACACATAGTGGAATTTATCAATATTTTCTCTTCGGGCTTTTGCATTTTATATAATAGTTTAAAAGATTTTTCTCATTCCTGTATAATAAAATAATTCTCACATGTTCTTCTGCTACTTTTATGAATATTCAATCCATCTGGAATTCATCCTAATAGACAGTGTGAATATGAATCCAAGCTTTTTCCAAATAACTATCTGATTATCTGGTTATTACTATTGTGGACTAGTATCTCTCTCTCTCTCTCTCTCCCTCCCCACCCCCCACACACATGCTTATTTGAGTTGCCAACTTTATTATACATCAATTTCCAAATATATTTTTGAGTTCTGTTTATAGGTTTTCCATTCTGACCATTGGTTTTATTTTTCAGCCAGTATCTCACTGGTTATGAAAGCTTTTTGACAAGGCTTTACATTTCCTACAGGTGTTTGCTTATTGCCATCCTTTTTCTGCTTTTTGACCATTATTTGTTTTTTTTTTTTTCCATAAGATGTTTTTGATCATAACACCAAAAATACTTAGCTTTATTTTTATTTTTTTTTAGTTATTCATAATGCATAGAATTCATTTTGACATAATTATAAATGCATGGGATATAATTTGTTCTAATTCAGTCCCCAATCCTTCCCCTTTCCCTCCATTCTTTCCTCCCCCTGTTCCCTTCCCTCTACTGATCTTTCTGCTATCTACTTATAGTTTTTTTTTTTTCCTAATCAATGACTTGTGGATATACTTAAAGGTGAGAATCATTGTGATATTCATATAAGTACATAAGAAAGTTAGGTAGACTCATTGCACTGTTCTTCCCTTTTTCCACCCCTCCTCCTTCTCCCTCAAGACTATTTTCCATGTATCAGAGAAAAAGTCAACCTTTGACTATCTGACTTTAGCTTATGTCACTTATCATGAAAATCTAAATCCGCATACTATAGGAATGCAGCCACATCAATATTTATAGCAGCACAATTCACAATAGCCAAGCTATGGAACCAACCTAGGTGCCCATTCAACAGATGAATGAATAAAGAAAATGTGGTATATACATATAAAATAAAGTATTACTCAGCCATTAAAAAGAATGAAATTATGGCATTTGCCAAAAAGTGCTTAAGGACTTTTAAAATTGGGGGTATTTTTATTTAGGATTGTATTCAACTTACAAATTAATGTAGGAAAAAATACATTTTTATTAGTTTGAATCTTCTAATCCAAAGACTTGGTTTGTGCCTTTCTATTTGTTCAGCTCTTCTTTTGTGGAATTTCAGGAATACATGCATACATTGTGTTAGATTACATGCAAACATATATATACATATGTGTGTTTGTGATCACATTTATAATTTTATCTGTAATGTATTATTTATACAATTTGTGCATGTTTAAGATATATGTAATGCTACATCATTGTCTTTTATTATATCTAGAGAATAATTACAGATATTTGGTTATTAGATAAATTAATATGAACAATGTTATTAATATATGTCTTTATATTGATTCATCCTTATATTCCTGAAATAACTCCTCCTCTCATGGTGTAGTATTCTTTAATATGTTGCTATATTCTGCAAGGTAACATTTTATTCAGAATATTGTGTCTTTATTACAAAAATTCTCTTGTAGGTTTGGAAAATTGGATGACAGTTAAGATCCCTTTATTTTCTAATATTGTTGAGCAAAATTCAAGAAATAATATGTGAACAATTAAATATCACACAATTTGGAACTAAGTATAAGAATAAAAGGAAATTTTAAAAATGGTTGTCTTTGTGTACTCACCATAGTGCCCAGCACAAAGCAGGCACACAAATAATGTTAGTTAAATGAGTAAATAAATGAAAGATATTTCCTGAAGATTAGGAAGCATGTGACATAATGAAGGATACAACACTGATTTAGAGGGTCCCAGAGACTAATGTGACTGACTAGAAAAAGCATGCAGTTGGTATTAAAATACACCTAATCCCAGCTCTGCTGAAAGTTGAAAGATCTTAGACCAAACACTTAGCTCAGTGCCTTCAACTATAAAATGGAGACAATAACACACACCATGCAGACTGAACATTAAGTAAAATACTCTAGCTAACTATCCTGCATATTGCTTGGCATGAAGCAAATTTTTAAAAATCACGTTCTGTCCCTGCTTTTTCATCTTCCTTCTTCATTATACACATATATTCTAGTATGGGGGACAAAGCAAGAACACACAGACACACATACTCCCAAGGCTGTGGTAGGAGGCTGGAGTTCAGAGTCAGTTCGAAGATGTTTCTAACCCCAAGAGAGGTCCTGTGCAACTGTATGACATATGGGCATGTTATCTAAATCACCAAATTTCAGTTTCCTTGTCTGTAAAATGGGACTAATTATACTTAACTATTTCATAGGTTCCTTTGAAGACTGAGACAATACACATGAAGCACCTGGTACAAACAGCAACAGTACCCCTGTCCTTGCTCCTTCCTGAGAGTCATATTGCAGACAGTTGGTATATGGATTACCCACCACTGCCAAGAATTCTCTTCAGTCAGACCCTGCCTCATAGCGTGAAGAATTCCAGTTGACTGATCAGAAAATGTGACAGCAGATATCCCCAACCTACTCTGCTTTAGTCCCTGTCCTCCAATTCTCCAGGTCATGTGGACCCCTGTTCTAGTACTTAATCACATGCTGTTGAACCCAGTTACTCAACTTGCTAAGTCCTGCTCACCAAAGCACCTTCTGACACTGCTCTTTTATCTCTCAAAGCATCTCTCATTGGATTAAACCCAACATTGGCAAGCAATTCAACATTATGAACCATACAATTTTAGGGTTGGAAGGTTACTGAAAGGTGTGATATGAGAGTACCCTCAACTACAATGGATTCAACTGTTTGAAAAACTTCACTACAAGATTCTATTTCCCACCCAACCTATCTCACTGGACTGCTCCCTGCCATTCCAAGGTCCTTGCATGCCTCTTCTTTGTCCCTGAAAGGACACTTCCACAGTCCTTTTCTTCCCATTTTTTTAGTCCTGCTCCTATGAAACTTAAATACTCCCAGATGATTTCCCTCGTCCTCTGGGAAGTCTTCCCTGACTTCCAGGCTAGATCAGCATCCCTCCACTCCCCACCTTTACAGCTCCTGATATCTTCCTCTATTGTACAGACACACTCAGTACTTATCCACCTGTATGATTAATGGAAAAATAAACATCTTTCTCACCCATAAATCTATAAAATCAATGAGACCGGGAGCAAGTCTATTTTTGCTTATCATATCATTACCATCACCCATACCTGACCCTGCACCTGGCCCATAGTTCATAGTTAGCTCTTGACAGGTGTTTGTTGAATTAATTAGTTAAAGGATTAAACAGTTGCTAAGTACTTCCCAGTTAGGCTATATTTTTACTCTCTAAATTATCATATTCTCAATCGTAAAGTGAGTTACAATCCTTTTAATTTTTTTTTAACTTTCCAAGTTTCTTTCCTCAATGGCAGACTGCTTTCCACTCAGCATTTCAAATTGATCCACCACCAGGGAGAAGTCCATCCTTCCATTTTCTTCCAAGCAAGTTGTCTGCCCCATCTCACACCCCAGGTGTACGCACTGGACACGCACACATACAACATGTACCAAGACTTCCCCAAGCCAGGGGCGGGCTTTATATATGGTTTCTGTAGGATGTGAACCCTTGCACTTAGCGTAGTGGGCATTAGGCATTGATCAACCCTGGACTCCCACGAAGCCTGGTGAAGGCCAGTTTGCCTTCAGATCCTTTCCACTCCCTTCTGCTGATCTGTGCCCTGGGGCTCACCTCCACAGGCTGCAACTCCCAGAAGATGGACTGTGCACTCGAGGGATCAAGGGAGGGAAAAGACAGGCATTCCCTGAACACTATGCTCAAGAGCAGCACCATTGCCATGGCCCTAGCTCCCAGGTCACTGTCCTGCCATGGCCCAATTTCCCTTGGTGACCTCAATCCTTGGGCTCCAGAAATACTCTTGTCCTTTGATCCCTCTGTAACACAGGAGATGGTGGCTTCCTGCTGCTGCAGAGCTTTAGGTTACCTCACCGGCCCTGACTGGTGAAGCTTCTCCTTTCCATCGCCCATAATAACCAGTTCCCTGCCTTAAATTCCCTCAAAGTATTTTTTTTTTCTTAGTTGGACTGATTCACATGAAGATAGCAACAGAAAACAAGAGCAGTTACTTTGCTTTCCACCTGGTGGCCATCTGTGTGCCTTTCCTTCCCATCTTAGTACATGGGCACTAAGCAGTATGCATGCTCCACGTTACCACACCAACTCCCAAAGCACCTTCCATAAATATTTGTTGAATGAATGAATAAACAAATGAATAAACGAATTGAACCTTGGGAGCTGTAATACCTTAAGTGCTTAAAGCTTCTATGCATATGATAAAGTTATTATACATTAATTAGAATCAGTCAATAGGTGCCTTCCTCAATAACACACAAATCTGGAAGTAATGTAATTAATTCAAAATTACATAAGCAATCAAGGTGTGCTTACTTTTCCATCAATCAAGGCATAATTACTTAGCTGTGAGAAAGCTCAAAAGGGGTTTATATAGCCCTTAATGGGACTTACAGAGCATATGACAACTCAGGAATCAGCAAAGCATTGTTTGAAGTACTAGACGATTAAGGCTGCTTAAGCATCAGGCAGGAAAGGCGGGTCTATTCCTCCTCAGACATTTTTATCATTTTCCTGATGAAATTTCTTTGACTACCAGACCTACTATTTTAGTCCCCCCTCCTCTCTCCTCTCCTCTCCTCTACCTGCACCCCTGAACACAAAGTAGACAGAAGATAGATGATAGAAGAGAAATGCTAGATAGATAGAAATATGATAGATAGATAGATAGATAGATAGATAGATAGATAGATAGATAGATAGATAGATAGATAGATAGATAGATGTAAAGATTGAGATAAGAAGTAGGGGTGATAGAAAGATTAAACAGTACCTTAGCTTTGTGCACTTACAAAGCAAAACTGAAAGAAGGACGTGTATACCAGTGACTTGTTTAGGAGATAATCCTAGGAATCAAGAATGAAGTTTGGAAGCAGATAAGGGAATGTGAAAAGGTGATAAATATTCTGTTCCCTCCCCCATGCCTTGTATTAAGTGGCTTTGGATCTCCTTGCCACTGTGCTTCCATTCACTTATCAAACACTTACTAAAACACTGGTTGAGCGCCAGGCACTAGGCCTGCCCTTACAGATACAGGAGAATGGCGAGGCTCCCTGTTCTCAGGACTGGAATTTACCTACCAGATCCAGCTTATGATTCTGGACACTCGGCCTCCAAGGCACTTTTGGTTAGCACAGGGTCTTGCATCAGACCTCACAGGATTCAATGGCCACTGGTATTCTCACGCCCCACCTACAGCCTTTCCACAATTCTATGAAATCTCAAATACTTAGTTCTTCAGCATTAATTTTTTTTTTTTTTTTAGGATCTTTGTGAAACCTGCTTAAAAGCCCAAGTAATCTATTACCATAAATAATAATGATGCCTCCCACGCTGAAATTTTAGCAGCATTGCTTATCAGCAGGGAGTGGTCTCCATTTTCACTTTTCAGGACTGTATTTGTGGGGTAAGGATCAAAGGCCAAACCAGATCACTAGCCAGCAATAGCAGCCCTGAGTGAGCAGCAGAGGGGAGTAGGATGTCCATTGGCTCTGATAATGTGGTTAGTAATTACAAATGCTCTGTCACCCCCAGAAAAGGCCACTGGTGCAATGTATGCTCAAGCCAGAAAGGAGGGACTCCATCCATCCCAGCTGGGCCCAGCCCAGCGCTTCACAGATGAAAACGTGTGGGAGGCCAGCGTTAGAAAAAAAGCCTGGCTTTGAGGTTGCACGTATCCAAATACTTACTCAGACACTAACTCCCTGGCTGACCTCGACTGGGTCACTTCACCTCTCTGAGTCATTGTGCTTCATGTCTAAAATAGAACTAACACCTGGCTCTTAAAGTTGTTGTCATCTTTGTGCTGATGGTTTATTGTCCCAACCACCTAGCTAAAACAGAAATCCTGCCTTCCAACACTCCCTCCCTGGCTTCCCATTTTTTTTTTTTTTTTTTTTTTTTTTTCTCTCCTTGGCACTTATCACCATCTGACAGTCCACATATTTCTACATCTTTATCTCTCTTTCCACTGGTGCATCACCGCCACTGGAACGTAAACTTCAAAAGGATTTCCTGCCTGTTGATTTATTGCTAATCTTGAGTACATAATGGGAACTCAAAAATGATTTGTTAAATGAATCAGTGAATGGATGAATGGGTAGATGAATGAGTGAAACATTAAAAGACACTCATTAAATGTTAGCTGAATGAAGCAAAGGGTCACAATCAAGCTCAGGTACCCAGCAGAATGACACTATTGCTAAATAAAGAAACCACCAAGGAGCTGTGATTTTTCTCTGCAGGGAAGACTAAGAGTTGACTGAGACATGAACGTAAAGTGCCTTTTTAACAACTATGCTGTGTATTTTCTCCCTACATCCTAAATTTCTCGTAAGTACCCATATGGCTGGCAGGTAGCCCCATGTCATAACAACCTGTGACCCTCCAAGGGCATTTTCCTTTGGTCAAAGCACTTTCAAATGCATATTCTATTAAAATTCCATAACCTTTGCATCAGAAGTTCTTCCCCAACTTTCTACCTTATGTGTTAGTAGGGAGATAAAGTTTGTAGCAGAGCAAGTCTCAGAGACAAAGAGGAGAGCAAGCTAGAGAAATGTGCAATAGTAGGTTGGGAGTAAAGTCAAAAATTAATAATAATGTCTGTCACTGTTCACATAAACTCACTTTTAACTCTCATGGTGATTTGGTCTGTGCTATGACATGGCTTACACAAAAATGGTGCAGGGAGGAAAGACAGGTACTGTTATGGTGTATGTATGAGTTGTCCCTCAAAGTTCACATGTGAGACAATGCAATAATGTTCAGAGGTGAAATCATGAGGTTAGGAGAGCTTTAACCTGATCTGTGGATTAATCCACTTCGTGAATTAACTAAGTGGTAATGGTAGACAGGCAGGATGTGGTTGGGGGAAGTAGATCACAGGGAGCATGTCTTTGGGCTTTATATTTTGTCTGGTGAGAGGCTTTCCTCCACCACACCCTTCTATCATGATATTCTGCTTCACCTGGATCCCAGAGCTATGGAGTGAGCTGACCATGGACTAGGTCTCTGAAACCATGAGCCAAAATAAACTTTTTCTCCTCTACATTATTCCTGTTAGGTCATTTGGTCACAGTGATGAAAAAGCTGATTAAAACAGGTACATTTCAGGGCTGGGGTTGTGACTCAGTGGTAGAGCACTTGCCTAGCACATGTGAGGCACTGGGTTCAATCCTCAGCACCATATAAATACATAAATACATAAATAAATAAATAATTGTTTTTTTAAAAGTAATAAACCAAACAGGGACATTTCCTAGTCACTGCTAACTCAAGACTGGTAGGCAGTCAGTGGGCATTATGGGCGTTATTAAATCATGCTCACATCTTAACAGGAGTTGGACAAGTGATTCTTCAGCGAATAGATGAATGGATGAATGAATGAATGAAATATTTATCTGTGTCCGTTCAGAAATACTTATGAAGCACCTCTGTTGTGTCAGGTCCTGAGGAAGAAGCAGGGGTTCCAAAGATGAATGAGACATGTAGAGGGGCTTGTTCTATGTCAATGACTATTGAACAATTTTTAGCCTTGGATTCTTCCTTCAAAAGAATGAAAGCTCAACATGCAGAATATTCTGAAGCTGACCAACTGTGTGTGGAGGAGTAGGGAAGGGTAAGGGAAGATGAGGCCTTCCCTCCTGTGGGAGTCTTAGGAAGCTCTCGGTCTCCCCAGAGCATAGTCAAAAACACCTAGCTCTGTGACTGGGATGACAATTCTGGTGCTCTCACAGCAAGGTGCAGATTCTGAGGATAACCCAGCAGCCTATTATGAGACAGAAGAGCTCTTAGGGTTAGAAGACGAAGAAGGAAAGGCTCACAGTGTAGAACATCCTCTAAAGAGGATATTACTAGAGGCACTGAGAAACCAATAGTTTGTAAAGATCAAGGCTCTGGGGTATGAAACCATCATGGACATTGGTCGTTTATTTTGGCTACCCGGTATGAATCACACTGAAGAAATTTACTTCTCCTTAAAGAATTAGAAATGCTAGATACTTGTCCCAGGCTCACTTGCATCGAGATACAGAGCTGAAACAGGATCTTAGTGACACAGTAGGCATCCCTCTCCTCTCCTCCTTTTTTCTTTCCTCCCTTCCCCTCGAATCCTCTCCCTTCCTTCTCCTCTGCTCTCTTCTCAATGTTTGTGGCCTAAAAGTCAGAATCTGTCACAGCTGAGCAGTGCTGGGAGCTCAGACAGCACTTTCCTCAACAGACCATTCCTGCCTCACGCCCTGCCTCACAGCTGTTCTGCAGCTCTGAGTGGCCCAAGGCCTTCTCATAAACCCCGTCTCTGCTTTATCACCTGAACCACTTTCTAAGGTTCATAAATTGGGGCAGTAAGGGATCCAGGTCATAGATGGATCTGCAGCCCAAGATGGGGCTGCAAAGGCAAAAAGCTAAACAGCTTCTGATAGTGTCACCTGAGAAGAATCCTAAATTCTCTCTTTCAATGCATAACTTAAAAAATAAATAAAGATTTCCTACCCTTGAGCGTCTGCATTTATATTTTGGAAACTGTCAACCAAAGACTGTGGCTTCTTCCTGCCTAGAAATTTGGCAATCTGATTCAGATGATCTGAGGAGCCATTTTTTCACTTCGGGGATTCCTTAAAGAGGAATCCAGGTGGCCTCCAGCCTCAGAGCCAAGTTGCTGCCAAAGCACAAGAGTTTCAGATATTTCCTGGACACTGGTTTATATTGCTTTAACAGAAGTCCATTGCAGTGAATTTGATAGTCCCTCCAAAGCCATCAATCCACTCTCAGCTACCTGTGTTGGTTGGAACTGAGTTGGCAACTGCCTTTAGAAAGGTCCAGGGAGAGGAAAATGTCCTCCTATGTTAATTAATCAAATGTTGACTAGGAAATAAAGTTAGAAAAGGAAGATTCCTATCCTAGTCTTGCCAATTTCCAGTTTATTTATGTGACCTCAGTGTTCCCCATCTGTGAGATGGGAAAAGGGTACATCATGAGAAACTTGCAGATATATATGTGTCTTTGTGGAGACTGTATATCCGTATTTAAAAAGCTTGGCTGCTATTGTGACTATCTCTTTGTCAATGTGCCCATTACAGAACCAAACACAAGTGTGGCTATAGATGCTGGGGAAGGCATGTGAACAGCATGTAAGAGAAGCTGTGATGATGAGAAGAAAGAGCACTTTGGAGTCCAGAAGTTCTGCTTTCCACCCGCTGTGTGATGGTGGGTGATCTATTTTAGCTTTCTGAAACTCTATTTTCTTATCTGTAGCATAGGCATTAAATTGTGAGATAAAATGATATATCAAAGCCCCAAGTACAATACCTAGTTCATAGTTCATGCACAGTGTAAATTTCCTCCCATTTCTTCTTATCAAATAAGAGGGGCAGGTTTTTGACTTACAGAGAAGGAAACCCAGAATCAGCAAATAGAGCTAGCAGGTCAAATGAGTATACTGCCTGTTTTTATAAATAAAGGTTTATGGGAACACAGTCATGATCATTGGCTTACTATTGTCTATGACCTCATTAGTGGCTGCAGAGATTATATAGCCTGAAAAGCCTTAAGTATTTACTACCTGGTTCTGCATGGAAAAAGTTGGCTGACCTCCTATCTAAGCTCTGGTTAAGTCCAACCTCCATATTCACAGCTCTTGAAACGTAAAACTAAAAGTTAAATAATTTGCCTAAGGTCCCAAGTATTTGGTGAGTAAAAGGCAAACTAAAGAATATCCTCTTCAGCAGAAGAGACACTGTGCAGCATAGATAACAACTCGAACAAAATCTGATTCCAATCTGAATTCTGCCAGAGATTGGCTATGTGACCAGTCAGGAGTTGCAAACTTAACCTCACAGAATGTACTGTGAACATTTTGTCCTAATGTTTCTTTAAAAATTATGTGCCCTGTATCATACAATATCTTCTTTTTCTAGCTTAATACCTTTTTTTTTTTTAACCCAAATGCTATAAATAAAAAAAGATAAAAGAAACCAAATTTGACCCTGATTATCTAGGGTAAAAATATAACCATCTATGTTCTTGACATAGGAGTTTCTCTCATAGGATCCCAGATGGAGCAAATTTGAATTGGACACCACCTGTGGATGAACCCAAGTTGACTTGCTCTGTGTACAAAGGTCAGGAGATTCTCCCATTTGCATCTAGGACTGGGGAGTCCAGAGTGCTGTCAAACTTATACAAACACACTGCGACCACCCAGCTTCTCTTCTCAGACTTTCATCTTTTCTTTCAGACTTTTGGAAGAGAACCTTCTCTCTGCCTTTGGGTGCCCTTGATTCTTCTACACGGTCTTACTGATAGGAAATATCCTGAAATTAGTCAAATCATGTGACACTAATTTAATAAAAACTGATTTTTTTTTTTTTTTTTTTTTGATACTGGGTACTGAGAGGCACTTAACCACCCAACCACATCCCCAGCACCTTTTATTTTTAATTTTGGGACAGGGTCACTCTAAGTTGCTCAGGGCCTCACTAATTGCTGAGGCTGGCTTTGTGTTTGAACTTGTGATCCTCCTGGCTTCTGGGATTATAGGCATGAGCCACCAGACTCAGCTTCATTAACATTTTAAAAAACACATCTTTATTATTTGTATTTTACTAATGAAGAAACTAAAACAGAGAGGTTAAGTAATCTGCTACCCAAGACATATAACTATTAAGTGATAGAGCAGGATTCAAGTTCAGGATGAGCAACCTCTTAAGCCCCAGATTTTAGCTAATTAACTAGGAAAGCTACACCTGACGAAGGATAGAACTGAGACCCTGTAGTGGTTAAGACAACTGGACTGGGACTCATCCAGCTCCAGCGCATGCTGGCTGCATACCCCTTAACAAGTTCATTAACTCTTCTGAACTTTAAGTTCCTCATCTGCAAAACAGGAACGATATGCCTGGAGACAGATGAAACTTGTCAGACCTTCCACTTAGTTACGATGCGTCAACATTTCTCTTTGTAAATTAATGGTGCTACTTTCTCTGTTGAAATAAGTGTGTTTGACTGTTCTGTTAAAGTGTATTATCCTAAAAAAAAAAAAAAAAAAAAGAAAGAAAGAAAAAGAAAACTTCACTGAAAATGAAATGAAATGGAAGAAAAAAGTAATTCCTAGAACTTCTTTCACAATCAGTAGAGTATCTAGCTAGAAGGAAAATGGCTGCGAAGGGAAAGACAGTATTAAGTAACAATTCATAGTTGCTAAACCACCTTCTAAGGACAGGTGTGCCTGGTTAACAATAGGGCTTTTGTTAGACAGTGTTTTATGAAATCTTAGGCCAGAACATACTTGTTCTGATAAATAGAAGAATGACTGGCATAGCCAACAAGAATCCCTTTTATCCACTTCCCTCTCTGTAAGTGCTAGAAATTTCAAGATGATTGGTTTGAAATCACTGGTCTGTACAATGATAGTATCCCTTGATTTGGCCCAGCAATTCTTCACTCATAGACACTTTATAAAGACTAAGAGGTATAAGGACACAATTGCTAATATTTAACAATTGCTAACCTATAAAAAACAGTAATTTCATATGGCTTAACCCAATATTAAATATTGAGCCTACATTAACCTAAGAACTGGTCCAGGGAAATTCCTTGGTAAATCATAGATAACTGTCTTATCAATTGCTAAGAAGAGGCCATTTAATTCAGGGGAACATCTAGCAGATAGCATTCAAGATCCAGTCTAACGGATGGCTTACTCTCAAGTTCTGGTGGACACTGGCATCATAGTTTGGAGCTTCAGTCCATGTGAAGCAGACTGTTTATTTATGAGGTGTCTGACACAGAGCACAGTGCCCAGAAGGGGGTTCTAGCAAAAGTTAAGTCAGGCCAGGCATGTTGGTCCCTGCCTGTAATCCCAGCGACCCAGAATAACAAGTTGAAGGCTGGCCTCAGCAAATTAGCAAGAACCAGTGTCAAGATAAAAAGAACTCAGTGATAAAGTGCTCTTGGGTTCAATCCCGAGTGCCCCTC
This sequence comes from Sciurus vulgaris, assembly GCF_902686455.1. Classification (NCBI taxonomy): domain Eukaryota; kingdom Metazoa; phylum Chordata; class Mammalia; order Rodentia; family Sciuridae; genus Sciurus; species Sciurus vulgaris. The sequence goes on from NC_136461.1 coordinate 49,319,059, forward strand.
ACCAAAAAAGAGAAATGTGAAGCTAGACTTTGAGTTTCCCAAACCAGCAGCATTCCATCAAAGACCAGGAATGCACACAGGGACACTGAGGCAGAGTACAGGCTTTGGACATGGTCAACTGAAAAGAAAGAGAATGACTTGGTGTTACTTTCTGTTCTCACTACCGAATTATTTCCCACAGACAGCAGGGCAACTATCAACATCAAGAGAAGGAGAACACGAAGACAGAGAGGTTGGAGAAGCGCAGCATGCTTCACCACACCCGCATCCTTACCTTGAAGATATTCAATACCTTTCTTTTTTAAAAGTATTTCATTATTAACATACTCTAATTGTCCAGATTAATGGGTTTACTGTAACATTTTCATATATGTCCATCATGCATTGATCATGTCCACCCTCCCTTTCAACCTCTCTTTCCCTAGTTCCCTTCCCAGGACCTGAGGGTCTCTTTTCTAATTATGAGTCATCATTTTCATTTTTCTTAGTTTCCACAAATGAGAAAAAAAGATGAAATACTTGTCTTTCTGGGTCTGAGTTATTTGACTTAACATGATGTCCACCACGAGTTCCATCAATTTCCTACAGACAGAATTTCATTCTTCTTTATGACTGAATAATACTCCATTGTGTATATATACCATATTTTGTTTATCCACACATCTGTTGACAAGCACCAAGGCTGATTTCATATCTTAGCTATTGTGAATAGGACGGCAATAAACATGGTATGCAGGTGTCTTTGGTATGCTGACTTAATTCACTTCAGAGATATACACAAGAGTATAACTAGATCACATGGTAGTTTTATTTACAGTTTTTTTTAATAACCTCCATGCTGTTTTCCATAGTGCCTGTACTAATTTACATTTGCACAGTGTATGAGAGCTCTTTTTTCTCCACATCCTCAATGGCATTTGTTATTTTTTGTTTTTCTGATAATGGACATTTTGACTAGGGTGAGATAAAATCTAACCGTATTTTTAAAAAATATATTTTAGTTGTAGATGGACACAATATCTTTATTTATTTAATTATTTATTTATGTATTTGTTTGTTTATTTTTATGTGGTGCAAAGGATTGAACCCAAGGCCTCACATGTGCTAGGCAAATGCTCTCCCACTGAGCTACAAACCCAGCCCCACTGTATTTTTGACTTAGGTTTTCCTGATAGCTAAAGATATTGAGCATTTTTTCACATATTTATTGGCCATTTGTATTTTTTCTTTTAAGTAGTGTCTGTTCAGATCATGTAAGAATTTTTTGATTACTTGTTCGTTTATTGTTTTATTAATTCTTTATGTACTATGGATATTAATATGTACTAATTAGTATGTACTATGGATATTAGATTAATAACAGGAAAAGATTTTCTCCCATTCTACAGGTTGTCTCTTCACTTCATTGACTGTTTCCTTAACTTTGTGGAAGCTTCTTTTTAAAAAGATGTAATACTATTTTTCCATTCTTTCTTTTGTTTCCTGAACTACTAGAGTCCTATCTGGGAAATCATAGCTTGTACCAATGTATTGAAGTGTTCCCTGTTGGCTTCTTCTAGTAATTTCAAAGTTTCACGTCTTACATTAAGTTCTTTGGAACTGATTTTTGTGCAGGGGTCTAATTTCAATCTTCTATGTATGGATATCCACTAATATCACTAATATCATCATCCACTAATCAAAGAAAATAGTCAGTCTTTAGTTTTTTGGGCTTGGGATGTTTTTCTGGAATGTATATTCTGTTTCATCAGACTGCATGCCTGTTTTCCATGCTAATACTATGCTCTTTTTGTTACTATGTATGTTTTGAAATGAGGTATTGTGATCCTCTAGCATTACTCTTCTGCTCAGGATTTCTTTGGCTACTCAGAGTTATGCTTTTATAAGAATTTCCAAAGTGGTTTTTCTAGTTCTGTGAAGAAATTCATTGGTATTTTAATGGAAGGTGTAATAATCTGTAGATGACTTTGGATAGTATGGCCATTTTAATGATACTAATTCTCCCAGTCCATGAACATGGAAGGTCTTTCTTTCTTCTAGTGTCTTATTCAATGTCTTTCTTCAGTGTTTTGTAATTACCATTGTGGAGGTGTTTCATCTGAGGTTAATACTGGTATTGTATTGCTGTTATTTGCTTGTTTTTGTACTTGTTTTCTTTTTTGTTTGTTTTTGTTTTGTTGAGGCTATTGTGAATGAAAGTGCTTCCCTGATTCCTTTTTCAGTGAGTTCAAAGTTGTTGATTTTTTATGTTGATTTTGTATCCTGCTACTTTACTGAACTTGTTTATCAGTTCTAAGAATCTTTTAGTAGATTAGCAAGGATTATTTAAGGGTAAAATCATCCACAGAACACAGAGATAATTTTATTTCCTCTTTTACTCTGTTTATTTCTTTTTCTTGCTTAATTTCTTAGGTCAAAATTTCCAGTACTATATCAAATAAAGTGGTGAGACTAAGTGTCCTTGTCTTGTTCCTGATCTTAGAGGAAATATGTTCAGATTTATGCCATTCGCTATGATGATGTTTGTTGCCACATATGATTTTTGTTATAGTGAGGTATTATCTAATTTATTCTGGGCTTTGATTGTGAAGGATTATCACATTTTATTGAAGGTTTTTCTGAATCTATTGAGATGATCATCTGATTTTTATCTTTGACTCTATTTTTATGCTGTATAACATTTATTGATTTGTGTATGTTGAACCATCTTTGCCTCTCTGGAATGAAACAAACTCAATCACAGAACATGATATTTTTAATGTGCTATTGAATTCACTTTGGAAGTATTTGGTTCAGGATGTTTGTATCTATGCTCATCAGGAATATTGGTCTACAGTTTTCTGGTTTTTGTTGTGTCCTATGTTGGTAGCAGGATTATACTGGCTTCATAGAATGAGTTGGGGAGGGTTCCTTCCCTTTCTATTTTATGGAATGGATTGAGAAGTATCGGTGTTACTTCTCTGAAAGTTTGCTAAAATTCAACAGTGACACCATCTAATCCTGGGCTTTTGTTCATTGAGAGACTTTTTATTACTTATTCAAACTCATTACTTGTTATCAAATATAGATAGATAGATAGATAGATAGATAGATAGATAGATAGATAGATAGAGAAGATACATATATCTTCATGTACTCTTGGTTCAGTAGTTTGGGTAGGTCTTGTGTCCAGAAATGTGTCCATTTCTTCTCGATCTTCCAATTTATTGGCATGTAGTTTTTCAAAATGATCCTTTGAGTTTTAGTCTATCCATGCTAGCATTTCCTTTCTTGGCTTTAATTTTATATACTTGAGTTTTCTGTCTCTTTCTTTTAGTTAGTTTAGCTAAAGGTTTGCAATTTTGCTCATCCTTTCAAAGAACCAACTCTTCATTGTATTGACCTTTTCTGTTGTTCTTTTTGTCTCTATTTCATTTATTTCTATTCTAATTTTTGATATTTATCTCCTCCTACTGATTTGGTGATTGATTCCTATTTTTCTAAGCTTTGAGATGCATTATTAGGCTATTTATCTAAGATCTCTTCTTTACGTAAGCACTTACTGTTGTAAACTTCCTTCTTAGTACTGCTTTTATTGTGTCCCACAGATTCTAATATATTGTGTTTTCATTTTCATTTTATCCTAGGCATTTTTTAATTTCCTCCCTGATTTTTTTCAATGACTCACTCTTTATTCAAAAATGTGTTGTTCATAGAAAAACAGTCCTAAAATTCATTTGGAAAAATACAAGACCCAAAATAGCCAAAACAATTATAAACCAAAAAAGCGCAGCTGGAGGCACTACAATACCTGACTTCAAATTATACAACAGAGATACAGTAACAAAAACAGCATGGTACTTGCATAAGACAAGACACATAGACCAACGGTACAGAATAGAAGACACAGAAAACCCCACACAACTCAGTTCATCTGATCCTTGACAAAGGTGCCAAAAACATACATTGGAGAAAAGACAGCCAACATAGGTGCTGGAGAAAAAATTCAACTCAAAATTAATCAAAACCCCCGGAACTAGACCAGAAACTATGTAACTCCTAGAAGAAAACATAGGGTCAACACTCCAGCATACAGGCACAGGCAATAACTTTCTTGATAGAATCTCTAAAGCTCAGAAAATAATGCCAAGAGTTAATAAGCGGGATGGCATCATAATTTAAAAGTTTATGCCAGCAAAGGAAATAAGGATATGAAGAGAGAACCTAAAAGTGGAGAAAATTTTTGCTTGCTACACTTCTCAAAAGAATAAATACAAATAACCAACAACTATATGAAAACAATTTCAACATCATTAGCAACCTGGGAAATGCAAATCAAAACTACACTGAGATTTCACCTCACACCAGTCAGAATGGCAGTCATCAAGAATATAAACAATAATAAAATGCTGGAGAGGATGTGGATAAAAGGGAACATTTGTATACTGTTGGTAGAACTGTAAGTTAGTGCAAGCACTATGGAAATCAGTATGGAGGTTGTCAAAAGACCAGGCATAAAATCACCACATGACACAGCTCTACTGCTCCTCAGTATTTATCCTAAATAATTCAAGTCAGCATACTATAGAGATACATGCCCATGTTTATAGCAGCACAATTAACAACAACCAAACTACGGAACCAGCCTAGGTGCCCATCAATGGATGAATGGATAAAGAAAATGTGGTATATGTACACAATGGAGTTTTATTCAGTCATAAAGAAAAATGAAATTATGCCATTTGCAGGTAAATGGATGGAACTTGAGACCATTGTGTTAAAACAAGAGTTATGTGTGTTTTCTCTTGTATGTGTAATCTAGAAATGAAAAAGTAAAAGAAAGGTGGGGGTTTTCACATGAAGAGTAAAGGGAGAACAGTGGTAGAGGAAGGGAATCAAGGGAAAGAGGAGGGGAGGGAAGGGGAAGTTATGGGGAGGGATATTGGCCAAATTATGTTGTTATATTGTGTGTAAGTACAGATATGTAACAACAAATTCCACCATTATGTACAACTGGAAAGCACTTATAAAACTGTGGAGAGAAAAAAAGTGCGTTGTTCAAGCACCACTTGTTTGCTTAATTTGTGTTGTTTCTTTAATGTTTGATTTCTAGTTTCATTCTACTCTGACCTGAAAGGAGGAGAGAAATCATTTCAATTTTTTAAATTTGGTAAGACTTGCAATATGGTCTAATAAATGGTCTATTTGGGGAAAAAATTTCACTTTCTGGTGAAAAGAATGTCTATTCTGTAACTGTTGAAAGGAATATTTGGTGTCTGTTAAATCTATTTGATCTACATGTAATTTATCATCATTCTTGTTTGTGGTTTTTTATTGCCTAGACGACTTATCTATTGGTGAGAATGGGGTAATGCAGTTATTCACTGTTATATTGGGGACTAGCTCTCCCTTTATGTCAAGTAATATTTGTTTCATAACATTGAGTACTCCAGTTATGCATTTATAACTGTATCTTCTTGATGAATTTGTTCCCTCAATCAATAGGTGGTAAACTTCTTTGTGTCTCCTAATTTTGTTTTTTTTTTTTGTTTTTTTTTTTTTGTTTGTTTGTTTGTTTGTTTGTTTGCGGTGCTGGGGATTGAACCCAGGGCCTTGTGCTTGCAAGGCAAGCACTCTACCAACTGAGCTATCTCCCCAGCCCCTAATTTTGTTTTAAGTTTGTTTGTTGGACATAAGTATTGTTATTCCTGCTTGCTTTTAAATTCCACTTTCCTTAGATTATCTTTTTCCATTCTTTCACTTTCAGTTTGTATATATCTTTGCAAGTGAAGTGAGTTTCTTGTAGGCAGTTTATTGTTGGGTCTCGCTTTTTAATCCAAACAGCAGTCTGAATCTTTTAATTGGTGAGTTAAGATCATTTACATTTGTGGTTATTACCGAAAAGTATGTAGTTTTCTTGTCATTTTGTTTATTCTTTTTTTTTTTTTTTTGGTGTTTTGAACATTCTATGTTAATTTATTCCTCTTTTATTCATCTCAGACATTTGATGGTTTACTATATTGACAATGTTTGATTCTTTTCTATTTGCGTGCCTCCTCTCCTAGTGAGATTTATCTTTTCCTGTGCCCTCATGACTATGTGCATCATTCTTCCTCTTCTGAGTGTAGAATTCCCTTAAGTATTCTCTACAATACTGACCTAGTGATCATGAATTCCTTTAATTGTTGCTTTTTCTTGAAATATTTTTATTTGCATTTGATCCTGAAGGGTAATCTTTCTGGGTATAGTAGTCTTGGTTGGCAGTTATTTTCATTCAGATCATGAAATGTGTTATTCCATGCCTTACTTACCTTTAGAGTTTCTACTAAGAAATCTACTGTTGTTCTAATGGATTTGCCTTTGGATATGACTTGGCACTTCTCTCTCTTAAAGCTTTTAATATTCTCTATTTGTTATGTACTTTGGGCAACCTAACTATAATATGTCATTGAGAGATTCTTTTCGGGTCATGTCTATTTGAGTTTCTAAATCCCTGCTATACCTTGATGTCCATATCTTTCCCAAGATTTGGGGAATTATCTATTATTATTTCACACAATAGGTTATCTATGCTGTCAGCACATAACTCTTCCACCTCTGGAATGCTGATTATCTAGATGTTTGATCTTTGAATGATGTCCCAGAGATTTGGTATGTTCTCTGCATTATTATTTTTTTTCATTATTGCCACCTAAATGTGATAATTTGGGAGGATCATCCTCAAGTTCTGTTATTCTTTCTTCTGCTTGAGCTAGTCTGTTTTTGAAGCTTTCAACTGAGTTTTGAACCTGGATTATTGAACTTTTCATTTCCAAGTTTTCTATGTAGTTATCAAAATTCTCTCTTTTTTGAAATGTTTGGTCATGTCCTATATTGTTTTCCTTAATTCATTCAACTGTTTATTTGTATTCTTAAATTTTACTTAACTTTTTAAAAGTCATTCTTTATCATTCCCTGTCCAGCATTTCATCTACTTTGACATCTTTGGAATCTGATAGCATGGAAGTACCAACTTTAAGAGGTGACAAATGGCTTTCTTATTTCTTGGGTTTCTATGTTGAGATTTATACATCCGTGGGAAGGATGTCTATTCCACTTTTATGTGAAGGCCATCTTAGAAAGCAGGCTTCTTCTGATAATCGGTCTTGGTATACCGGTTTGTTGTGTCGTATTGAGTTTGATTTCAATTGGTTTTTGTAGCATAGTCTCCCTGTGGCTTGATTGGTTGTGATTACTGAATTTTTCCACAATGTAAAGAGTGTTAGAGCCCAAGGGACCTGCTGTTTCTATAAGTTTCTCTCTCTCTCTCTCTCTCTCTCTCTCTCTCTCTCTCTCTCTCTCTCTCTCTCTCTCTCTGTCTCTACAAGAATGAGTCCCTTGGGTAGTTCAAGTAGGTGCACTGTCAACAGCAGAATAAGTAGAGTGCACCCTCTGTGGTTACCCCCCAGTGGAATTAGAGGTCCCTACCTATCAGGTGATGGAGGTTTCCTTAAGTACTGTTTTTGTTGGTTCTGTTACTTAAAAATGATTCTGGTGCTGGCTGTTCCAATCATTGGGAAGTGTCTGAAGTTCTAACCTTCTGTGTATCTGCTGGTGCAGATCCTGACATTTCACAGGGAGATGCAGGTGGCAGAGTCACAGCTCCCCCTCTGTGGCTCTCACCTGCATTCTTGTCATCAAAGTGCCATCTGACGGGATGTAGGGGTGACTGCAGATGATGACTTTTATAGATGCAGTGTCTACAAAGGTTGCATTCTTTCCCTTTGCTGTTGCTGTGGAGGTGAGTGTCCCGGAGCAGGAGGACAGAGCCATGCCCACATGAAAATAGCTAGTCAGTTGAGGACATTTATCCCCATTTTTCTTTAAGTTGAAGTACCACTGAGATTTGAGCAGGACAAGGTCACAGCTGAAGCGACGACTCTTCTCAGCTGGGCTGGGGGTGTATTCAGTTGGCACAGCACCCATCCACCGTGCTGAAGCCCTGGACTCTGTCCCTAGCACCGTGATGAGGGAGAAAGAAAAGAAAGAAAGCAGATAAAATAAATAAATAAATAACCTACTTCTACATAAAGTAAGGGGGAAAGCAATATAGAATACAAATGCTGAAAAGATAATGGAAATAACATTTTTAGAAAAGGAAAAAAGAAAGAAAAATTAATGAAAATTAAAAAGAGGGAAAATGAAAAGTAAAAAAGTGGAAAGGGGAAGGAACAAAAGGAAAAATTTAAAAGAGAGAAAAGGGCAACAATGAACACAAACAAACCAAAAACAGCAAGGGGAAGAGGTGGAGAGGCACTCCCCACACCAAGGTACTCAAGTGAAGCAAAGAGAGTAGAAAAGTGAATCAAACCTCCCTCCCCTCTCCAGGTGCCCTGAGGACAGAGCAAAGCCTGGGTGTTTTTCACCTGCCTCCTTGTTCCTTTGTGGTGCTCACCTGGTGACTAGCAGCGTGATCTGTAGCTGAACTAGCTAGAATCCCCCTCAGCTGCTTTACCCACTGGAACAAGAGAGCAAAGAAAGCAGAGCCCCCAGTTTAAGAGTCTCTCTGAGCTTTTTGTTGTGCATGCTTCCAGGGCAAGGGAAAGGGGAATCAGGCTAGCGTGGAATGCTGAACTCGCCTGGCAAAGATTCTCCCTGGAAGTTTTGAGACTGTGCTCTGAGGGTGGGGCTGACACGGCTTCTATGGTGTGCATCCCTGGCAGTACCTGTGGGAAACAGTGATAAGGTAGTCCCAAAAGAACTGTGATGGGATGGAAGTATGGAGGAGTGGGACCTGTGCCAATTGCCCACCATGATTCTGGTGCTCCAAGATCTTGGCTTCCATATAAAATCATGCTCAACAGTTCATTCCCTGGCTCTGACAGCTGGTCTCTCCAAATTTATCCCCACCCTCCATTCTGGCGATTGAACTCAGGGGTGTTCTACCACTGTGCTACATCCCCAGTCCTTTTTGAGACAGGGGCTTGCTTAATTGCCGAGGCTGGCTTCAAACTTGCACTTGCCATCTTCCTGCCTCCCCACACACTACACCCCCAGTCTCTGGGAATATCGGTGCGCACTATGATGGCCAGCACCAACTGCCCATTTCAAAGGGAAGCATCTTACATTTCCCTCTGCATCTGCAGTCCTAATTCCCATTGCATAAAATTCTCAGCTGGCAATGTCAGTCTGTCCCCCAGGACAAACTGAGTGGAGGTGGCTGCCTGCTGAGCCAGGGCAGTTATCTCAAAGCACTTTCAATCAATAACCTTCATTTGACAAACCCTTGTTCAGGGCTAATATATGCACAGTAAAAGCTGTGAAAAATCTTACAATAAGAACATGCTTCATTATTTCATCTTATGGAATCTAGGATTCCTCAAATTTATTTGATAACGTAAATTTTTTCTTCATAAAAATGATTAAAATTATCTGGAACCCAAGTTTTCAAATGATGCTTTCAGAAATACTTCCCTGGATTATAAATTTCTTGTATGAATATTCTGTGCATTTAACTCAATTTTGCATCCTTCACACTTAGCATAAAGACTGTCATAGAATTAAATTTAATTAAGGCCTTTTGAACTGAATCTGCAATATTAAAGGCATCGACTACATCGCTTCTCAAATTCCTTTCAGCTTACAACATCTATGGCTATGTAATGCATAGATGTGTCCAAGTTTATGCTGGAAATTGCCATCACCAACATCAAAAGAACAAGATTAAGATGAATATTCTGGTTTCTTTAGTACAATTTAAAGCTTTTGCCTTTGACTAAAGGAGCTCTGAGTAAAATAAAGAAAATCAGAGCAAGCTTCCTGGAAGAGGTATGTTTTGAAGATATTAAAATAAAGGGTTACAGTGGTAAGCCTGGATACAGAAAGACAAATTAATTGCTATTCTCATTTGTATTTGTTTCGAATGGCCACAAATTCCTTGAAACTTCTCTTATAAACTGATGATTTGAGTCCCCTCTCCTTGATTCTTTGGTACAAGCGATACTGTGTGATCTCAGAGTTGGACCACAAACGTCCCTGAAGCTTTACCTGCTTTTCATGGCATGATCACTTCTCTAATGCAGCCTCCTGGGACACTCCTTGAAACCAAGCCAGCAGGCTGTGGGAAACCTCAGTTGCATGGGAAAGTTCACACCCATTCTCCCAGTGAGTCCCTCTCTGAGTCATCTCAGACCAGGTGCTAGGAACATGTATGAAGGAACCATCTTACTAGTGGAAACTTCAGCCCATTATTTTAGTCCCAGCATCTACACTATCTGAACCACCACAGATGCTTAGGTTTCTTTCTTTCTTTTTTTTTTTTTTTTTCTTATGATCCTAATAAGATAAAAGCAAATCCATCATGAACTCATCTGATAGTTGGTGAATGATTTTATTCATCATATAACCATTCAAGTCTTATCTGCTGAGGCTTCAGACCTCATGCAGCTGGCAGAAGCCATTCTCATAACACCCTATGAATTCCTGACCCACAGGCTCCATGATAGAAGCTCAGTGGTTATTTTAAACTAATATATTTGGAGGTGGTATGTCATGCAATGATAGCTCATATGAAACAGACCATAATAATAGAAAGTATAAAACTCCAGCCAAACTACCCAAAAGAAGAATCTATTGACTTGTGAATCTATAAAAGAACAGGGGCTGAATGGTCTGAAGGGTAATCATGCAGAAACTCATTTTATTATCAGAAGTCTCTCTCCACCTGTTATCTCTCCTTCCCTTCAAATGACAGTAAAGAAAATTTGTCTCTCTTGGGGTCAGTTATTTAGATTTCCAGAGAAAGACATTGGTCCCGTTGGATCCTGTGTACATTCCTGTACTGACAACTGTGGTTTTTAAAGCCTGGTCCAGTCAGGGGCTAATTCCTTTAGTTAATGGTCTCCACCAAAACATATCATAAGAGAAAAAGAAATTTTCCCCCAAAGAAGTATCTGTTGTGGAGAGACAAAGTAGTTTGAAGCAACTACAGGAATGTAAAATATCATTTCAGGGGTACTGTCTGAAGAAGAGTAATTCCATTTATCCACAGGTAAAGTCTGAAATAAGAAGATCCTAACTGAAGATAAGCAAAAAAGTCTCAAGATCCCCAAAATGTGAAGAAATGTTAGATTTTTCTAATGTACATGTAGCACATGTTTTCACACTGACCATTTCACTGAATCCTCACACCAGGAGGCAGGTAATGTTAATCCTCTGTTATAAGCCAAGAAAACAGAACTCCTACAATTAAGAGTTACTTGCCCAAGGTCATGTGCATCTAAGGTTCAGAAGCACCACACAAACCCTGGTCCTCAGTCTCTAATCCAGAGCCCCATATCCAATTTACATTAAGAGCATTGAAATCATTGAACCAGGACTTATTTACTCAAACTAAGAAAAAAAAAATCTTTAAATTTGTATCCATGAAACCTAAATACAAGTATCCCAAAGTGCTAGGTGTTCAGACATAAGGCAATAGAGGGCTAGGCCTTCATACACTCACAGACGTTAACCACAGCTTGAAAGATTGTTTTCTCCATTGTCTAAGTGCCCTTGGACCTCATACAAACCCCATACTTCTTGGAAACATGTATCCCTCTGAGAGCCAGGGAAGGCATGTGGTCCAGTAAATGCAATTAGCAGTCTCACTGCGTGTTTCCTTGTCTGTTGCCTCCCAGAGCACAGCCATCAGAAAGCTCACATTTTCAAAACACTCTTCCAAATGACCAGTCGCCAACTGATTTTAAGTAGGTCTGAGACATCTACCTAGGGAGTCTTTGGGATATGTGAAAATATTTGCCTAGCGTCTTACGAACAACACACTTCTCTAGGCACAAAAGGACACAGGAATGAGAAAGCAAGGCAGAGACAGAAAGATACAGAGATCAGGTAAGAAGCAGGAGAGACTCCAGCACTGTATGACTCTGAGATAGGATGAATAATGACATAATGATAATCCACACACTTTTGTCTTCAGCTCAGGCAGTCATGTGCTCTAGGCCTTTATATTCAATGCCTGCTCTCATAGTTTTCATGGAACCCCAAAGCCAACATAACCAAATCTGAACACACAACAGTCTCCCTTGGTTCTGCACACTCTGCAGTGTTTGCCTTCATAAAATCTTCACAGCAATTCCATCCCAACATTTCTGTTAAACTGGGGATCCTGAGCAAAAACTCCATAAACTCCAAGTCAATGGCAGTTTTATAGCCAGTAACCACCAAGGTGAGGAACAAGTTTATATTTTTAGTGCCACTTATACCTGACTGCATGATCTCCCAGCAGAGAGGTATACCTGTCCTCCATGACGGTGCCTGAGACCCTGCTGTACTCTGCGACGGTCAATCCATACATCACTAAAGGAGCTGAGTTTAGCAGTAATGCTGCATAAGAACAACTTCAACAGAGAACAGGATAAGCAGATCACAGCTCAGAATTTCTTATTCTTTCTCTGTGGGCAATGGTTACTAAGACTAACCCCTTGAAATAAGGGAGTTTTGTGGAATGCTTAACTCAGTCACAGGGAGTGACTACAAGTTGATTATATTAAAGTCCTCATTGTAATAAATGGTATTGGTTTGGAAATATTTAACTTATACTTCCAGAAAGGGTAAGACCAATCATATTGTGCTAGTAGATAGTGTCCTTATATACCTCTCTCTCACGACTATGAACGCTCAGAAGCCAAGAACCATGTCTATTGTCCTCACAGGGCTCTCTGCCTATATTCAGAAAATACTCATTTTATTTTATTTTATTTTTCCATATTAGCTTCTTGGAGCTCTGAACCATTATATAAAATGTCTGACTATTCTGCTAGTGAGACCTCTCAGAAAGTTCTACAAATACTTGAAGAGAGAAGAGGCTCAACTGAGTCCAATTTTAGCTCAGTTCATTTTAGACACCAACCTTCCTCTGAACAGACATAGTTTTCCATTTATTTCACTTCCCTTGTAAAATCAAGAGGTACTTTTTAAATTAAGTGTCTTGGGTTCTAATCCATGATTTTCAGTAATTATATTTCAATTTGTGCCTCTTAATAAAAAGCAAATTATTTTTTATGCTTTTTGGTGAATCGTTCACCAAGTTTGAAAAGAGTGGATATAAAGACTTCCTGTCTTTTAACAACCATTTTGTGAGAGAAGAATTTAAATCTTAAAAGGTAAAGTGAATAATAATATTCATTCAATATTATTCTTCAGCCATAAAGAAGAAGAATATTATAGCATTTGCAGATAAATGGATGGAATTGGAGAATATCATGCTAAGTGAAATAAGCCAATCCCAAAAAACCAAAGGCTGAATGTTTTCCCTGATAATGGATTCAATGATATATAATGGGGGAGGGGAGGTTGGGAGGTGAGAGAAGAATGGAGGAACTTTAGATTATGTAGAGGGAAACGAGAGGGAATGGGAGGTATGAAAAATGGTGGAATGAGACAGACATCATTACCCTATGTACAAGTATGATTACGAATGGTATGAATCTACATCATGTACAACCATAGACATGAAAAGATGCACCCCATTTGTGTACAATGAATCAAAATGCAGTCTGTAAAAAATAAAAAAAAATAATAATTTTTTTAAAACTTTAAAAAAAGGTAAGGTGAGACTGGTGTATCTGGGTGGGAGAGTGCATTCATTCTTTGGGTGGATATGCCAGCATTAAAATGAGAGGTAAAAAGGAAGCCGTGAGCTGGCCTGCAGTGACACTTCCTTTGCTGTGGGGGCTGCAGTTCTGTAACATGCAGCACATGCGTAGGAGAGTTGAAGTCACAGCAAGAGTGATAGTGGCTGGAGAGGCAGCAGTTGAGGTTGAGTTGGGATGGGGGCGCCCTTTCATGGTACTGGAATCAATTTGGTTTCTCGCCCTTTTCTTTCCAGTACTTAAGCACCTGTTTTGTATTTGAATTTTCATAGCAATCCCACAGGCTCATATACCACACAGAAGTACAGGCATGGTAAGTCTGTGGGTTGACTTTTATTTTAGTAAATTCCAAATGCATGGGAAATAAAAGATAGAGAAAATTCATAAAAGGCATGACTGCCTAAGAACTTAACTCTCTTCACAAAGAGTACAGTCCTGCTCCAGAAGTTTCCAAAGGCTGAAAAGTGATATGGGTGATGGCAAAACCTTATTGACAGGGAATGGTTATCTACATCTCTATCCAAACTACCAGGATCTCTTTAGGGTGTTTTGTCTGTCTCTAAATTAAGCATCAGCTAAATGGATGAGTGGCTTTTTCCACTCATGACTTTGTTCCTTAAACACATCTTATTTTCTGTAGCTCATGTTTCACACTGTTCTAATCTAGAATGTTCTATTTTGTGACTTAGTTTTTTCAGGTTTGTATCTTTTTCTCCCTCCCAATTCCACTCGCACTGCTATTTTATATAGAGAGCCATAGACACACTTATGGATTGTGTTGTTTCTCTCTACTGGCCACCTTGTTCCTGGCTGCCCTGGGTAACTGACCCTAACACCTCAGCCACTGGTAGAACACTTGTCTAACATGGATGCTGTTATCAGATGGAACTGAAACTACCTAAAAGATTTTCATTAATCCCTCATCATTTTATAATAATCAAGTCCAGTACATATATACTGGGGCATGTGCTTTGAGGTACACGGCTTTTGTAACAAGTTCAAAATCTATTCACAGAACAATTAGCAGGGATGCCACAAGTTTGTAAGTACAGGCTAGACATCATGGTTCTGTCTATACAAGTTTGGGTTTAATGTGAAGAAAAAAGAAACAGGAGCTTAAAAAAAGTCAGAGAAAAATACCAATATAAGCATCATTAAGAATGTCTGTGAACATCACCAACTCCTAACCAGAGTCCTGAAAAGCTGTTAAATTGAATGCTGTTAGAGAAAAGGGAGGGAGCAGATGACAAATTTCCTTTTCTAAAAGTACATTCTTTTCTAAGCTCACATGATCAAAAAGTGGTAGAGCAAGTACCTTCAGGTGGGTATTTTTAGTTCCTGGAAAAGAGTTTGTGTTCACTAAATTTTTGTTGCCTTAACACCCTGTTCTGTAGGATAAATTCAGGGCATTCCTAGGAACTGATTTCCCAAGGAGCAACCAAAGAAGAAGATAATTGCAATAGATCAATGGAAGAGAGCAAGCTTTTGTCCCTCAAATGAACTACATATGTAGTCAGATTTCAGAGCCCAAATGAAACAGTCCATTTCCAATGGCATGCTGTAGGATAATCAAAAACTGTGTTTTTGATGCTATGAACTTCATGTCAAGAAATACATTTCAAATACCTACTGTGTGCCAAACATTTGCTTTGTTTCTGGGACACAAAAATTAATAAAACAATCCATAACCTCAGGACCCCACTTTTTAGAGGAGGAAAGAATATATATACTCTCACTTATAACTGACTTCATGAAAGTAAATGTGAAGTGTTAAGGAGTGAGACGTGTTTGATTCTAAAGTAGACAGATCTGCAAAGGCTTCATGGAACTGACAGTGTTTGAGGTTGGCCTTGTATGGTGACTCAGTCTGCAGCAGGGACAGGGAGACAGGACATCCTAGGCAAAGCAAGCGAAATGACAGAGGCAGGGTAAAACTGTTCACTTCTGGGAATGGATAAGAGGTCAATGCTGTAAACCCAAGAGAAATGCCTCTAGCAAAGAGGGGCCAGGCTGGACTGAGAGGGGAGTTTATCCAGAGCTATGAAAAGTCAAAGTCATCAAAAGAAGCTAAATGAATGAGAGTCAAGGTCATACACCAGACATTCCTGGGTCCTAGGAACATCCATCACTTCAGCCCTGCCTTTTGGTACAAGCCAGTCCAACTTCTAACTGCTATGATTTCAGCTTTACCTGAGGGCATTTCTGCTGCCAGAACCCACTCTCCCTGCATGCTGGGCAGATAAAGTGCTAGCGAACTCTTATCTCCTCATCCCCCTCCCCAAGCTATGACTAAGATGAATAATACCTTTGCTCCCTTATCCAGGGTGGGGAAATTTTAAGGCATGTACTGACCACCAGGATTAGGATTCGCTACCCATATTGTTAATCACATGATAATGATCCTCTATCAACTTCCTTCTCTACCCTGCATCATTTCTCCTCTTCCTTTTGAATATTCCCTAGGATCACCTCCAAAATACACCCTTTGCACCTGACTTAGTGTCGTAGAGTCTGTTTTCATGGGGAAGCCAATGAACACATTATCAGGAGACCATCATCAATGATAGCTAGGTTATTGTCCAGAAAAAGAACTAATGGTCAGCTTTAGTGATCAAGGTAACATGACAAAGAGGAAAGTGAAGAGATAATCCAGCAAGTCAGAAAGTGAAAGAAGTAGGAGATGTGGGTTAGGGAGGCAGGATGGCAGCAGGACAAGAGCTTTAGAAAGAAGGCTGTGGAAATGAGAGTTGGATATGCCCAGAACTTGATTCAAGGGCAAGGATTAATGGGTTATTAATCATTTTAATCTTTGAATAATTTGAGACACTGATGAAAGCTTTGGACTTTCTATCCAGAAAAAATAAAAAGTGTATACAAACAATTTTGTTTGGAACTTCAAGGGATTTCCAACCCCCAGATTAAGAACCCCTGATTAAAGGCTCGATGCGAGGCTGGACTCTGAGGGCGTTGATTGCCTGCAGAGTGCTTTAGCATTCATTCCATAAGCAATGGGGAGCCAGCAAAGGTTTTTACTATCAGAGTTCCCAAGTGGTTATAGTTTTCCATTCTAAATGGAACCCCAGAAATCTGGATGTTTTTAACAGATTGAAAGAGAGATTGGAAAAAAGTGCATAGATAATTGAGCTCCTTGTTGGCCAAAAACGTTTGCAACCAGATGCACTGTAGGGCTTCAAAGGCTGCTGACTGCAGAATCCAGATGCACCTCGATGATGCCCTGAGAGTCACTGCCACAGCCAAATGTTTTGGCCTCAAAAATTCCTGGAGCAGAATGGATGCTGAATGGAGCTGGAAACAAAATCAGGGCAAGCACAACCATCTATATGACCACATCTAAGAGGCCTGGGGTGAAAAGCCCATTATAAAAAAAAAAAAAAAAATGGGAGAGAAGGTGCTGAGAACAAAAGAATTCACTTTGGGAAATGAATAGAACTGGGAAACAAAAGTAGAGAAAATATGAAGGATTCATCAGAAATACAATCGTAGGAAATACAAGCTGATTTGAGAATAAGAGAAAAAAATACAGAGACAGGTAGAAAATGGCAGTGATTGGGCTCTGTTATGGTTTAGAAATGAGGGTTCCCCAGAAGCTCATGTGTGAGATAATGTAAGAAAGTTCAGAGTAAACTGATTGGGTCATGAGAGTCTTAACCTAATGGGTGCATTAATCCACTGGCATGTATTAACTGGGTGATAACTGTAGGCAGGTAGGGTGTGGCTGGAGGAGATGGGTCACTGAGGGAGTGCCTTGGGGGTTTACATTTTGTAAGGGGATCTCTCTCTCTCTCTCTCTCTCTCTGCTTCCTGGTGCCATGTCCTGATCCACTTTCTTCCACCACACCTTTTCCACCATGTTCTACCTTATCTCTGGTCTTGAGGAATGGAGTCAGTCATCTATGGACTGAGACCTCTGAAACTGTGAGCCCCAAAATAAACTTTTCCTCCTCTGTTTATTCTTGTCAGGTCTTTTGGTCACAGCAGAGAAAAAACTAACTAAAATAGGCTTGAAGGACTAATAAGAAGAAAAAAGGGATTAGATCACTTTTTTCTTCCTTTCTAAAATGAATTTAAAGAATGGTTATCATTTTTTGAGTACCTACAATATGAGAAAACAATATTCAGCATTGCTATACACAATAATCCTACAAATAAGAAATGATTTCCATGTTACAGGTAAGTAAATGCTATGTCTGGATATAACTTGAGTTTGTCCCCCAAGGGTCCATGTGTGATGTTAAAAGGTAGTGGGACCTTTAAGAGGTAAGATCTAGTAGAAGATCATTAGGCCATTGGGGGTTCCACCCCCAGAAGAGATTAATGTACTTCTCATGGGATCTTGGTGGATTCTCATGAGAAGGTTGTTATACAGTGCATTCTTGACCCTTTCCAGTCCAACTGGCTTCCTGTCTCACCATGTGATCTCTCCCTTCCTACCTGCACTCCCAACATAATGGTATTTTCCCATGAGACCCTCTCCAGAACTGGCACCACACTATTTTATCATCTAGTCTCCAAAACTTCAGCTAAATAAGCCTCTTTTCTTTACAAGTTACCCAGCCTTAGATGTTTTAATACAGTAACAGAAAATGGACTAATATAGTATCCTAAAACCCAGAAGAAACTTGCATAAGCCCACCAAATGAGCAATGGAAGAACTGGGGTTTAAACCCAGACCTATCTAACTTGAAGTCACACACACTAGCTCCTATGACTCTTCTCCCAGAGCTCATATTTGTAGACCAAACATGACTAAATGAAGACAAATTACATGACAAAGGTACCAAAGGAAAAAGGAAGAACTGTCCATGCCCAGATGTTTAGGGACTAAGCTAAAGGGGCAGAGAGGAGATTGCTATTGCTGGTCACCACCATCATCTATATGATGATCTCCAAAATGTCCACATCCAAGCCACCATGACTGGTGCACTGCCACTGCTCAGTCAGGCTGGGCCTGTGGAGGAGTGAAAGCTTTGATTGTCCAGAAGCAGAAGGACTTAAAATGGGCTATTCAGCTCGATGCCCTCAGGCTTTTGGAGTGGCCCATGGTGTGGCAGAAAGAGCATGGATACTGAGCCAGGTGACGAAGGCACAAGTCCTTCAACCATCTGCTACCTACGCCACTCCTGCACCTCTCCTACCTTCAGCAGTTTCATTGGCAATACTCAAATCAGACTGCCTGTTTTTCAAGGATAAAGCCACAATCATACAAGATAGTGGATGCGTTGCGTCTAGCACAGACCCAGTACAAACTATCAAAAGCTAGCAACTTTACATTCCAACACTCATTTTCTACTGGAGTCTCTTCTTTTTATGTTTCCTACAAACCCACCACTAAGGCCTTTTAACCCCCTGGTTAAAGCTCCTTTCCTTGTTGCACCTCAAAACACATGCAGTTAGTGTCTACTGAAATAGCAAAGCAGTTTTTCTTAGAATTTTTAAACTTACAGAACTCTTCAACTTCTGTCTCAACACCTTTCTTCAACATTCACTTGGAAGCAGGTAAATAGGAATTATTACCCTTTTGCTACTTAGGTTGGGAAAAAGCTCAGAAGTACATGATATGCCCCAGTCACATAGGAAGTTAAAGGTCAAGCTGGTTTAAGCTTAAAGTGTCATGAAATATATAGATGCTTTGGACCAATTATTTACCTCCTGTGGGACTCACCCTCATGTCTTAATTTTTTTTTTTTTTTATACTGTTAGGAAGAGCCACGTCCAAGACCCAACCTGCTCTGCTGTTCGAGAATTCCACCCAACTCCATGTGAGGATTATTCAGCAGGAACTTTCACTGAGTGCTACAGTTTAGAGGTTGAACATCTCAAAACAGCCCCTGTGTTAATGGCTTGATCCCCCGAGTGGCACTATTGGTGGTGGTACAACCTTTAGGAAGTGGAGTTTAGGTCATGGGGAGTACGCACTTGAAGGGGATTATGGGACCCCAGTCTCTTTCTCCCCAGTCTCTTCCTCTTTTACTTCATGGCTATGAGATGATTGGTTTGCTCTGTCACGTGTTCCCTGCACAGCCATATACTACCGCCACCAGAGACCTAAAAGCAGTTGATCCACCCAATCGTGTTCTGGAACTTCTAAAACCTTGAGCAAAAATAAATCTTTTCTCTTTACAAGTTAATTATCTCAGATATTTTGCTATAGTAATGGAAATTTGACTAATAAAGTGGCCTACTCACACCTCCTCATGCTTTGATTTTGACCTGCTACATAGGAGAGAATATTGTATTTCCACATTCATTAAGTTTCTAGAAAAGAGCTATCATTCAATCAATCAACGAACATTTGATGACCATCAACTAAGGGTCAATTACTGTGTGTCATTTAGATGTTAAATATATAACTTTCAAACAACAAAAAAAAATCCCGGCTTTCTGGAAGTTTGTAGTCCAGTGTAAAGACAGAGAGGAAAATAGACAGTCAAGATTGCTATCAATGCTCTATTTCTGTAAGGTATGTCATTGGGATTTTAATTGGAATTGCATTGAATCTGTATAGCACTTTTGGTAGTATGGCCATTTTGACAATATTAATTCTGCCTATTCAAGAACGTGGGAGATATTTCCATCTTCTAAGATTTTCTTTAATTTCTTTCTTTAGTGTTCTGTAGTTCTCATTGTAGAGGTCTTTCACCTGTTTTGTTAGATTGATTCCCAAGTATTTTATTTTTTTCGAGGCTATTGTGAATGGGGTAGTTTTCCTAACTTTTCTTTCTGAAGATTCATCACTTATGTATAAAAATGCATTGGTTTATGAGCATTGATCTTGTAACCTGCTACTTTACTGAATTCACTTATGAGTTCTAAAAGTTTACTGGTGGAATTTCCGGGTTCCTCTAAATATATAATCATGTCATCAGCGAACAGGGATAGTTTGAGTTCTTCTTTTCCAATTCGTATCCCTTTAATTTCTTTGGTTTGTCTAATTGCTCTGGTTAGAGTTTCAAGGATGATGTTAAATAGAAGTGGTGAAAGAGGGCATCCATGCCTTGTTCCAGTTTTTAGGGGGAATGCTTTCAGTTTTTCACCATTTAGAATGATATTAGCCATGGGCTTAGCATAGATGGCCTTTACAATGTTAAGGAATGTTCCCACTATCCCTATTTTTTCTAGTGTTTTGAGCATGAAGGGATGCCATATTTTACCGAATGCTTTTTCTGCATCTATCAAAATAATCATGTGATTCTTAACTTTAAGTCTGTTGATATGGTGAATGACATTTATTGATTCCCAGATGTTGAACCAACCTTGCATCCCTGGGATAAAACCCATTTGATTGTGGTGCACTATCTTTTTAATATATTTTTGTATGCGATTTGCTAAAATTTTGTTGAGAATTTTTGCATCGATGTTCATTAAGGATATTGGTCTGAAATTTTCTTTCCTCGATGTGTCTCTGTCTGGTTTAGATATCAGGGTGATATTGGCTCCATAGAATGAGTTTGGGAGGGTTCCCTCCTCTTCTATTTCATGGAATACTTTGAGGAGTATTGGAATGAGCTCTTCTTTAAAGGTTTTGTAGAACTCGGCTGAGAACCCATCTGGTCCCAGACTTTTCTTTGCTTGAAATTGATTTATTTAAGTTGTGTATGTCCTCCTGGCTCAGTTTAGGTAATTCATATGTCTCTAGAAACTTGTTGATGTCTTCTATGAAATTCATCTGGAAAAATAAGAAACCCAGAATAGCTAAAGCAATCCTTAGCAGAAAGAGCAAAGCAGGGGGTATCACAATACCAGATCTTCAACTCTACTACAAAGCAGTAGTAACAAAAATGGCATGGTACTGGTATCAAAATAGACAGGTAGATCAATGGTACAGAATAGAGGACACGGACACAACCCAAATAAATACAATTTTCTCATACTAGACAAAGGGGCCAAAAATATGCAATGGAGAAAAGACAGCCTCTTCAACAAATGGTGCTCGCAAAACTGGAAATCCATATACAACAGAATGAAACTAAACCCCTATCTCTCACCCTGCACAAAACTCAACTCAAAATGGATCAAGGACCTCGGAATCAGACCAGAGATCCTTCATCTTATAGAAGAAAAAGTAGGTCCAAATCTTCAACATGTCGGCTTAGGATCAGACTTCCTTAACAGGACTCCCATAGCACAAGAAAGAAAAGCAAGAATCAACAACTGGGATAGATTCAAACTAAAAATATTTCTCTCAGCAAAGGAAACTATCAGTAATGTGAAGAGAGAGCCTACAGAATGAGAGAAAATCTTTGTCACTCATACTTCAGATAGAGCACTAATTTCCAGAATATATAAAGAACTCAAAAAACTCTACACCAAGAATACAAATAATCCAATCAAAAAATGGGCTAAGGAAATGAACAGACACTTCACAGAAGAAGATGTACAAGCAGTCAACAGATACATGAAAAAATGTTCAACATCTCTAGTAATAAGAGAAATGCAAATCAAAACTACCCTAAGATTTCATCTCACCCCAATTAGAATGGCGATTATCAAGAACACAAGCAACAATAGGTGTTGACGAGGATGTGGGGAAAAAAGTACACTCATACATTGCTGGAGGGGTTGCAAATTAGTGCAGCCACTCTGGAAAGCAGTATGGAGACTCCTCAGAAAGCATGGAATGGAACCACCATTTTACCAGCTATCCCACTCCTTGGCCTATACCCAAAGGACTTAAAATCAGCATACTACAGAGATACAGCCACATCAATGTTCATAGCTGCTCAATTCACAATAGCCAGACTGTGGAACCAACCTAGATGCCCTTCAATTGATGAGTGGATAAAGAAGCTGTGGTGTATATATATATATATATATATATATATATATACACAATGGAATATTACTCAGCCATAAAGAATGATAAAATGATGGCATTTGCAGGCAAACGGATGAAATTGGAGAATATCATGCTAAGTGAGATAAGCCAATCTCAAAAAACCAAAGGATGAATGATCTTGCTGATAAGCGGGTGATGACACATAATGGGCGTGAGAGGGGTTAGTGTTACGGTTAAGGTTAGGGAGGGGGTCAAGAATGGAGGAAGGAAGGACTGTATAGAGGGAAAAGCGGGGTGGGACGGGTGGGGGGGAGGGAAAAAATAACAGAATGAATCAAACAGCATAACCCTATGTAAATTTATGATTACACAAATGGTATGCCTTTACACCATGTACAGAGAAACAACATGTATCCCATTTGTTTATAATAAAAAAAAAAAAAGATTGCTATCAATGGAAATAATGGAAATACAAACCCTATCTGAGAACATGACTCAAGGCCTATGGAACTTTTATTTTCTCATACGAGAAGTTCAAGGTAGGATTCCCTGGAGAATGGTTTATACAATGTCTCAATGATGCTACAAAAGCTCAGATTCTTTCCATTCCCAGAACACTGGCATAGCAATATGCTAGTTCATTTCATAAATACAACACGGCCACATTAGTTCCAACAATTCACGTAGAGTTCAAGAGAGGAAATAGTGTCATATCTTCTTGCATGTCTCTTTATTGGTAAAGAATCCCCAAAATCCCTCAGAGGACTTCTCCTCCTAGCCCTCTCATCTTACTGGGTTACATGTCCATCCCTAAACCAATTACTAGAAAGAGGAGCAGAGCTACCATGAATAGACAATCAGAATGTACTTCTAGAATTGAGGTGGCATTGCTTCTCCTGGGTTGCTTAGGAAAGAGATCAGCAGTTGGACAAAATCAGGTTTGTGCATCAGGTAGAAGAAGGGAAATGGCCGTTGGGTGCCCAACTGTATCACACAATTCGCCGCTTTCAGGACTATTCAAGAAGTAAGCCCAAGATGCATAGGCTGGGCTCCTAGGCAACCTGTCTGAGCTGTGCTGAAAACAGACACAGTTCTTAAAAGCTAGGTTTTCAGGTTTGAGGCAGAACCAGAAATATAACTGCTGCAGGACAAAGCAATGATATTTACAGACTCTCTGTTCTGCCTCTGGCACCTGTTGACTCTAGCTGGATTTTGCTAGTCCCTTACAGCAGTATCCAAACCAGGGCTTAGGAACAGGGGAGACAAGTCATCCCAAGGAGACTGGGACTTTTGAGGGACAAGCAAAGCCCAACTCTTTAATTATGAGACCAGAATCAGGATTGAGTATGATGTGATTGAAAGGGTTCTGGAGTCAGAAAGCCTTGAGTTTAAATCCATGCTCTGCTAGTTATTAGGTAGAGTATGTAAACACTTTTGGGTCTCAGTTTCCTTATCTGTAAAGTGGGAATACTTCCTTGGCTGGTACAGATTAACAATAATGTATGCAAAGCAATAATAGCGTGACTGGAATCAGTAGTAACTGGTTGTGGGAAACCATCCTTATCTAACAGAATCAGACAGTTCCCTGTCTAGTTTCCCTGAGAAAACGGCTCCCCTAACTCCACCCCATTCTGTTCATCACAGAAGAAGCTTCTCCCATTCTGGGCCCCTTTACCTGTGTGTCTACAAATAAAAGAGTTGGGCTCCTCCATGTTGTTAGAGGCCAGAGCTGGCATGGCCAGTCCCATCTCATTTAAAAAGAATATTGACTCTTGTGTGTTTATTGAGTAGATAAGTTTATGGGTAATTGATTGATTTATAGCCAACATCATTCTCTGGCAGTTAACCCTTTTCTCATCCACATGAGATGTGGCTGAGAGACCCTCCCCCCCCACAAATGGTGTCTATTATTCTTACTGGAAGAAAACACAAGTAGAAATGGACTTGAAGTGAACAGGATAAGAGAAATGAGCAAAGTCTGTGAGCCAGAAATTCAGAACTCAAAATCAAAACATAAGCAGGGCACAAGGCATATACCTGTAATCCCAGTGGTTTGGGAGGCTGATACAGGAGAATGGAGAGTTCAAAGCTGGCCTCAGCAAAAGGGAGGTACTAGCAACTCAGTGAGACCCTATCTCTAGATAAAATACAAAATAGGGCTGAGGATGTGGCTCAGTGGTTGAGTGCCCCTGAGTTCAATCCCCAGTACCAAAAAAAGAAAAAAAAAAAATCAAAACATCTTTGTGATGTGTAAAATCCCACTCTCCACCCATTTATTTTCACAATAAAGATATTATTAAGGATTCCTCCATCTTACAGATCAAAAAGAGATTCAGCTGCAGTTCTGGCTAAATCACACAGCAAGTACCAGTGTTTCACTCCTTCCTCTGCCATCAGCTCTCTCTGCCATAGCACATGCTTCCATCTCGGCCAGGGCACTGCATAGGCCAGAGGGGACCAGAGCAGCAGGTCAGCAGGGCAGGAGCAGGCAGATAACATCAGAGACACTCCAGCATCTTCTCCTGTTTCTAAAACTTCCAGAGTTCATAACAGACTGTTCATCTATTTACTAAGCGAATATTTGAAGACCCACAAATTTTCTCTAGACACTGGAATATCATGACCAATAAGACAGACCCAGTCCTGGCCCTTCAAATGCTTCAGCCTAGCAGGGAAAACTGCCAAGTATTTAAGCAATATCAATAAATTGAACCATCAGAGTCCAGAACAGGAGGACTAGACTTAGCCTAAGGGTCTCTGGAGCCCTCCCAAAGGGAATGCCTTTGAACATAAGTATATCCCAAACAATGTGCAACACATGGTTATACAAAAATATTTATTTGTTGATTATCTAAAATTCAAACCTACCTGGGCGATATTAAACCAAAGAGAGAAAATATGACACATTCCACAAACTAAAAGCAGTTCCTCAGAGCTACAACATTGAAGTCCAAACAAAGAAGCCACAAATCATGAAAGAGCATCACCAAGAATTCATTTCCATGGGGAACTCAAAGTTTCATGAAGGATGTGGCTACAGGTTAAAAATTCAGAAACAGCAAGATGAGAAACCCAACCTATACTTGAATCACTTGATCTACATCTCCTTAAAGGTCTCCTGTCCAGGACAGTGTTTCTCAGTCTTCATTCTGCCTCAGGATCTCCAGGAAGGCTTGAGAAACCACAGATTACCTGGCCCAGATCCCAGAGTATTTGGTTCACTACATGTGGGATGGGGCCTGATAATTTGCATTCTAACAAGTTTCTACATGTTGCTAATATTGATGATTCAGGGCCACACTTTGAAAACCCAGAAAATAGACCCCAGAATTCACCTCAGGACTCTCCAATTTTAGTGAAGATAAGACTCATCAAGTGGCCAGCGAACAATACATCCCCACCTCTTCCATGATGCCAGTTCAGAGGCATAGAGATTACTCTGATGTGCATCTTACTCTTTTGAAGAAATTCGGTTCATTTAATTCCATGGAGCTATTTTTGACATACACCCCTAAGCATGCATATTTATTTACATATAAATTATTTACCTACACTACTGTACTTACACATTATTTTAAATCACAAAAAATTCACTTTATGAAAAAAATGTATAAATATATGTTTTCTTTCCAAACCACAGTGGATTGCCTTACAGTCCCAGTTTGAGCACCACTAGAGAAGCCAAGGACTGCTCAAAGTGTGGTCCATAAACAAGATAGCTGATTAACATCACCTGGGATGCTGGGATCCTGTTAGAGGGTCGAGTTCACAGCAACCCCCACCTCTCCAGACTACTTAAGCAGAATCTCTGCACCCAGGCAATTACATTTTACCAAGTTCTCCACACACTCTTATAAACAATGAATTCTGATAACCACCAATGTCTACATCTACAGCTAGAACAGTGTCTGTGGCTCCAAGATAAGAACAATGGGGACAAAAGTACAATAACAAGATAAAACTGAGGGGCAAGCCCCTGAGCTTTGAGACATTGGAATTACCTATTGGAATTAAATATTGTTAATAAACACCTTTGAGATCTAGTGTGATATGATGCTGTTTCATTGACGCAGCATTGTCCAAGGAAATTAATGATTTTCTATGAGACTCAAGAAAATTCACCTGGTCAGGAGAACCAGTGATCCAGTTTTCCCAGGGCTGAGGGTAATCCTGGGCACAGGACTTCCAGTAGGACCCAAAGAAAGTTTGAGAAACATCAGAAAGAGTTTGTCGCCTCACCTGGACTCCATTATGACAATGTTTGGTACCTTTTAAGGAATCAACTTGTTTTCTCCACTCCTGCCAACCACATAACCTGTTTATAAGGTGGGCATGGACTGGGCAAAAGAGTCCTCAACTGTTTCTGTTATTTATTATCAGTGTGATTTCAGCAAACCAACTGATGTCTGCAAACTCCTATTTATATCTGCAAAACTGGGACAAAATCCCTGCCCCTACACCTCACAAGACCACTGTGAAGGCCAAGAGAGTTGGCATTTTGAAAGTACTTTATGAAGCATAAGGAAAATCTACTTGATGTTGTGCAAAAAGCGCAGGCTTTGGTATGGGCAGAACCTAGCTTCAACCCTAGGGCCAACACCTCTCTGGGCACAGTATTTTATCTCTCTGAGATGATCTCCATCTGTAAGATGGGGATTCAAATTACC
Source organism: Sciurus vulgaris (assembly GCF_902686455.1). Lineage (NCBI taxonomy): Eukaryota > Metazoa > Chordata > Mammalia > Rodentia > Sciuridae > Sciurus > Sciurus vulgaris. The sequence goes on from NC_136461.1 coordinate 49,346,133, forward strand.
TTTCTCAAAGAATATTGAGAAGATTAAAAGACACAGTGGTCGCAAAGTGCCTGACATATTTGGAGCTCCAAAGTATTAGTTCCTTTCCCCATGATTATAAGACATTCAAAGACTTAATGATAGTTTTTTGCAGTTAATGCAATGAATGGCATCATTATACTTGCTTCCTGAAGTGAAAAGCCACAATAACACTCCTCCCTGCTCCCAGGGCCCCTTTGATGTGGCAGGGGGTGGAAAAGGATGTTATTTCCACTTGGTATAACCAAGTCAGGGAAAGCTGCCCAGCTCCTACCCACAGAGGAGTGGAGCCATTATGGGGCTGGCTTGAAGAGGCCTGAAGATGAAATTCACAGTGACCTTGGCAACTGAAATCTCTGACTTCTACACCTGTCTAGTCATTCCTTCAGTTAAATCATACATAATATTAACAATTTTTTTAAAAATCATCCCCCCAAAAAATTGCACAAAAATATAGTACAAACCCTGTCTGTGCTATTGTCCTGGTAGGGAGCAGGAGGGGGACTTTGGCTAAAGGTCTCTTTTCATGCAGAGATTCTGTAAGCTTCTAAAGGATTTCATTCATTCCCCAACTACTGACTGAGCCAGGTAACCCTGTGTTTTGAACATCTATTTTGTGACACACTTAGCCCATCATAGATATGAATTGTTTCTGCTTGGCAAGAGGCTCCAAGATACAAATAAACAATTCAAGAGTCACAATCAAGAGTCACATCAAGAGTCACAATTCAGGGTAATTGTGGTAAAATATATTGGTAAAGGTAAGTCTGAGGGATAATTGTGGAAAAAAGAAAATTTACAAAACCCACCTGGGGCAGTGCTAGAAGTGAGCCACACCTTGTAAATTAAACATGCATACATGCTCCAGTGAAGGAAGTGATCCCCTGAGATTAAGATATGTACTGCCTTTGGCACATGACCTCTTTCAGGGCCTTGAGAGTAAATCATGGACGATGGGATCTGAGCATAGGTGGCAATGTGTGTGTAACATCCAGAATCCACCTCTAAAGGGAAGGGCACACTCACCCCTTCCCTTTCCCCCCTCCTTCTAAATGGAATCCAGGCTTGGTAGTGAGCAGTCTGAACCTTGTGTTTAAGAGCAACACCTAATAATGGCAGAGCAATGAGAAAGACCCGAGTCCTTCCTTCAAGAATTCGTAAAGTCAAACCAGCATAGCAGCACAAATATTTATCTGACAAGAACTGAACCTCTAACTATGTACAGCTCTATTATCTTGGGTCTCTATTACATTCAGCAGTATCTTTTTACTTCTACCTGTAATTCAAGTTATTTATCTGAATGGACTCTTCATATTTCTACAAATCAATTGTCTATTATTCTAAACAGCAGAGATCTCCAAATGGTAGCAGTGTTGAAATGATGAATTATAATCAGTTGCCCAGTTGATCCTATCTGCAAGTCCTCCAATAGCTTGCATGTCACTCAGAGGTTATAGCAGCAGGAAATCTTCAAAATCCCTAAGGACAGAGACCAGGGTTGGATGCTTCTTGAATCTCAGGTTCTGTTGCTCTTCTTTGCTTCCAGCAAGAGCTGCTTGAGTACCAAGTTCAAATCCCAAAGCTGTCTGGGAAAGGAGAGTGTGAGTAGCTACCTCCTCAGTCTTGTCCTCAATTCTTTCTAGTCCATAGTTTGACTCAGATGTTTTCTTCCAATTCCATTGCTGGTTTCCAACCCTAATCCAGCACCCAAGTTGCTATTTCAGGTCTAAATTCTGGTCTATGAGGATAGAGCAGCAGACACTCTGTTTATTCATATTTCCATCCCTATCTAGTCTAGGATCTAGCATGGCACAAAATTCATTAAATGTTTAATAAAAAAAAAATGAAAGAATGGTATTATATTCTCCAACATTGTCCTCCACCAAAGACATGTCTTCCCAGTCTCTGTTCATAACACTAAGAGAATTGTCAAGGAATCCTATTGACTGGTATGTACCCTTCTGAGTATCTGTCTGTGACTCGACTGGATCTTCAGACATGGCACATTCGAATTCCATTCACCTTTTAGAGTATCTCAATTTCTTGCATAGTTTCATTTGCAATCTTGTCCACCTTTCCTTCCAGGCTAGAAGATCATTACTGATTTTTCCAAGCTGATTCAAAATCCCAAGGCTAGAAATGAGTCCTGTGACAGAGAACATGGAGTACAGAAGAAAGGAACTTTGGATCTCTAACCTGAGTAAGGGTATGTATACCTTAGGGAAAGGATGGTCAAAATATATCAAGCTCAAGACAGGGGTCAGAATATGAAACTCTGAATTACAGAATTTTCTCCAAGACAATAGGCAGGACAGAGTTAGAAGACCCAGAACGCAGAGACTAGGAAAATGAAAGGTAAGGAATTTATCCTAGGATGTCTTTAGGAAGTTTGTGACTGGGAAAAGAGTCAAAGAGGCCTAGCCGCCTGCTCAGACCATGACTTGTGGTCATTTCCTTTGGAAATTCTAATTTTTTGTCATGAAGAATATTCCTTCAAATGTCAATTCAGGTCCTCCAAAAAGGAATTGCCAAGTTGGCATTAGAAGTACCAGAGATTTACGAAAGTCAATACTTAAAAATGAAATGGAAAGGGAGACGCAGTGGGAGGGAAAGTCTTTTTGCTGCAATACTGATCTGATACTTCTGAAAGGAGGAAGAGGAAGAGGAGAAAAGACTGGGTGGAAAAGACCCAGACTGTGGTTCATTTGGTTCAAGAAAATCACCAGCCTACACAGAACTGCATTGCAAATATTCATAAAGAGGAAACTAAGATGGGCTGAAATGGCATTGACCCTAGTCCCTGACACAGAGTAACTTGACTCACAGTTCACAAACTGAGTCAGAGAAAGTCAGGGCCAAAACATATGCTAGACATAATCTAGGCAGCATTGTTCAAAAGAATTTCCTGTGATGATAGAGATGCACTGTATCTACCCAGTCTAAGATGGTAGCCATGAACCACACGAAGCTACTGACCACTTGAAATGTGACCAGTGTTACCAAGGAAATGAATGGTTTTTTAATTAAATTCAGTTAACAAATTTAAATAGTCACATGTAGCTACTATTTTAACACAGAGATAGAGTCCAATTTTCTTAACTGAGGAAACTAGGGCAAAATCGAACACATTCAAGAAGGTAAAGGTAGACCTAGGATTTGAACCTTACTTTCAAAGTGCAGCCTTCCCTAAATCAGCTACTTCTCACTAAGGATATAGAACATGTGGTCTTCATCTCCAAGTCACTCCTTGGATGTATGGGGTCGCAGACTCTGATTTTTCCCCAAGTACTTCACAGCTAATATTAGGCTGAAAGACATCTCTTTCTTTATGACCAACTCCTTGTCCTTCATCCTTGCTCTTGTCTATGCATCATGTATTGCTCCTGTGACCTATGCTGCTTAGGAAGTTTTCTAATCTTCTTTCTTTGGAGCTGCAGGTGTTCTTCCATTGTTGTTTAGACTGTCCCACCTGCTCTCAGAACTTGACCCAAGCACACTGCAGGTAGGAGTTAAAAATTCCTCTGCCAAGGAATGCCACAACACAAGGTTGCCACAACTGCAACAAGCTTCGTGTTAATCTCTCTAGATCCCCTGCTGAGCCCAGAGTCTCAGATCCCCTAGTGGGCCTTTTCCTCCGCCCTGATGGAATCCATCACCTGCGGCCCAGATGGGGCAACCACAAATCTCCAGGAATGCATTCCTAGCAGAGGCCATGTGATTGCTCTGAGGCTTGCCATTCATTCCAAGACATGGATTCTGGCAGCTCCAAGAGGGCACACTTCCTTTGAACCCAAGACAGGAGAACCTTTTCCTGTAGCCTCTGAAACACAGAGGCCTTCACTAGGACTAAAACATCTCAAAACAAATGATAACCAAAAAGGGCTGGGAGACCTCTCCCCTAATCTATCCCATTCCTTCACCCTGAATCCCTTGCTTTCTGAACCAAATTATCATCAGTTGTAAATATCTCCAGGAGATGGTCTTCTCATGCACTATCTTCCTTTACCTCAGATTGTTTCAGCTATGCATTTATTACATCTAGAGCTCATAGTCCTCTCTTTTCTGAAAAAGGATCTTCTGTCATGTTAACATTTACTTCTCTTTACCTAAAAATGAACTACAGAATTAGTAAATAAAGCAATCCGGCAACAGAAAAGGGAATGTAGAAAGGGGTCAGAAAAGTTTAGCATTCGGTTTGAAATGGAAGTTGTGCCATGGCCTCCCTTTGACATAGAGCTCTGCATGTGCCCTAGGGAGCAAACATGGCCATTTACAGTTGGGCTGACCTACTGTGGGCTTACTACCCACTAACCTAGTAACATGTCAAGAGACCAGATTTAATAAAATGGGAGCTTCCATTTATTTATGACTGCAATACACCATGGACTGTGCCAGAGACAACTCTGTTTTTTAAAGTTCCATAATACATGAAAATTGATCAGAAGCAGCTTTTTGTTTGTTGTGTGTTTTTTTCTGTGTCCTTTGGACAATGGGGGTAGTATAACACTACAACCATTTCCATGCAACAGAGAACCTTATGTGTGGATTAATGACGCAATGTAATCATTGAAACCAGTTCCATTTTTGAAAGCAAAAGGGAATTACATTAATAATTATTCCAGGGTGAGAAGTAAAGAAGGATTACTCCTGTTAAACCAGTGTATGGTCACCTTCATCTTCTTAAAGCTTTTTCTGTCTTATCTCCTGTAAGCCAGGGAACTGTGGGAAAGTGGGAGAACCAACAAAGCCAGTCAGCAGCTGAATATGGAGTGCTGAACACAGGCCACAGTGTCCTGTGGGGACATGGAAGGAAAATAAGATGCAAGGAGATGAAAGTAACTCAAGCCAAGGATCTTAAGGAAACCTAAGGTATGAATGCCAAGTCTGGAAGACCCACTGGACTGAGGTCTGGACTGAAGGGCTTGCAAGTGTGCATGCTAGGTCATGGCCTCAGTAACCACTGGTCTTTGAGTATCATGTGAACACACTGGAGATAACTTAAGGAGCCATCAGAAAAACTCCTGGCTTCCTGAACACCATGGTTGAAGCTTCCCAGAGGCTTTTTGTTCTAGAATATGGCAGCCTCCACTATAAATAGAACAGTCATCTAGAAAAAAAATTTTCTTAACCTTTAGCAGTGCACAGAGGGTCCCAGAGGTTGAACATCATTTATCCCAGGGATGTAGAGAGCAAAGAGCCATAGTAAATGTGAGAACATTTTTTATTTTTCTACTTTTGCTGAATAGGCCCTCAAGATTCTCTCAGTGTTTATATAGCCCCACTTTGAGGACAGGTGACCAGGAGCAATCTAAATGATCAGAGATAAATAATGGTAGTACTTCTTCAATATACTGGATTTCCATCTCAGGCTGCTTGCACATATGAGGAAATTGAATTCTTTTTTAAACATTTCAAAAGTAGCTTTGAATACATAGCAAAGAATAGAAGAATATGACCCTCAGATGACCTTCAATTCCCAAGGATATTCCCTCTGTGATCCAATGTCTTTTGTAGGCTATTTAAAAAGGAAGACTGACCACTGTAGAAGACAAAACCATATCCTCATATAACACTTAAGTTATAAAAATTTAGGAAATACTCAGTGCAGTGGAATACACCTGTAATCACAGTTATTTGGGAGTCTGAAACAGGAGGAGGGGGGAGTTCAAAGCCAGCCTCAGACACTTGGCAAGGCCCTTAAGGAATTTAGAGAGACCCTAACTCAAAATTTAATTTTTTTTAAAGGCTGAAGATGTGCTCAAGTGCACTTGAGTACAAAAAAAGATCTTCAGTACAAAAAAAAAGGTGAGGAAACTGAGGCACAGAGACATAGCTAACACTACAGAAATAGACACTATCAGAGTGAAGATTAAATGTTAGTCTGATTTATAAATAGTTCAATATATATTACTGGAAATTTGGACCCAAATTTCTATCTTGATTTCACTTATTCTGATTCTGGGACCTCACATAAGACCCACTTAACACCTACTTCATAACATGGCTATCAAGAAAAAATTTATATTGTGTTGATAAATTTCCAAACCCCTTACCTGGGATTCAGTTAGGCTCCAAGCAGAGTAAGAACCCTTCTTCATTTCTCAAGCTGATACATTTCCCACCCCATTTATTCTAAGGGTCAGTTCAACTAATTCAAATCTCCTCCATCTGTGGTTCATTCATAGAATACAGAGTAGAATCTGTTAAACTGTTTTCACATAAGAATCACCTGAAGCATTTGCTGGACATGCAGTTTGGGCAGGAATAGATTGACCTCAGGAATCATATTTTAATATGCACTCCTTCTTCACTTCCTCCTGTTACCCTCCCATCCCAAAACTCAGTTGTAACTGAACTAGAGACCACACTTGGAAAAATCCTATTAAAGAGATATTGCCTCAATACACTATCTTATTAGTTCCTAAACTTTTCTGCACTTCAAAGTCAAAAATGGAGAAAATAAAAATTACAAGTTTGGAAGTGTTTTGCCTTAGGAAATACCAACTCAGTGAATGGGTCTGCCATATGTATTTTTAACATGCTCACTGGCTATTCTGATACTCAGGCTCGGAAACTCCTACCTTATCCCACAAAATTGCAGTCCCATCAACTCTGATTTCAATGGCCAATTTGCATTAAATCACCCAAAGCCATCCTTCACCAGACATATTTTCCTATGAGTGGAAGAACTCTGCTATCTAACATTCCAATCAGAGGTTTTCATGCATAAGGCATTACTCACAGGTGTTCACAATGACTTAGATTTCCACAACCGGTTGGGATTTGAAGCTCGTCTTTGCTTTTGTTTTTGTTTTTAAAAAACACAAAATGCAGGTGATAGCAAAGTTTTAACACGCAAGCATGTTCATTTCATCATAAAGGAATGATGAAAACAAAGAGGTACCCTGGGGCTCATGTATTCCAACCTGGGTTTTAGAGACAGGAAGGAGCTGAATGGATCATCTTCAAATAAGCATAGCACCCATGGATCCCATTGCCTGTCCAGACCAGAAAGTACTTCCCCTTCCCAGACACCAGGTTGGAACAGACTCATAAACGTCTACAAAGACTCCTGTCTGCTCCACCAAAATGCCTGTGACTATCCTTCTCACTTCTTCAACCTTCATGTGCTTCTTTGTGTCTACTTTTCTTGCAGCCTTGGGACCATATTCCAGTTTCCAAGTACAGCCTCTTTCACTTACTACACTCTACTTTCTGCTCAGATCTAGTCTATATGTGCTAAGCTGCTGAGATTTTCAGCTTCAGCGTGAAGCTTTCTACACCACCAGGCCCTACTAACCAGCCAAACTCTAGTCCTTTGGGCTACAGGAAAGGCACTTAGACAATTTGAGGGCACTGTATTAAAATGCATACTTCACAGGGGTGCACCTTGAAACTCATCACTGCATTATATAGAAGAGAACTCTAAATTCCCAGAGTAGTGGACTACAATCAAAAGCTTTTTTCTGCATCTGGATATTAAATTTTCTAGAAACTTCTAAATTTGATCTAGAAGCCCAAAATACTAACTTCAATCCTACCTGGAGAAATTCCTTGAAAAAATACAGGCATAAAATCTGTTTGCTGAAGGAAATTACCAAATGTGTGAAATGTCTGCCTTTCTAACACACTCCTGGTTAAGTCACTAGATTCTTCACTGAGGAAAGATGACCATTCTGAAGGACAGGGCTCAGTTTTGTTTAGACGGTTGACCTTTATAGGATGTATTTTTTTGTCGTCTGTGAACATCCTGAATCATCTCCACCTATAAAAAGTTGTATTGTTTAAGACTCTTAAGGGTCTTAAAATTGTTTGTGACATCGTTTTTAAGAAATCCTAAGAGAAGTAATTTTAAATAATTAGTTACTAAACATTTATTAGGTATAAATAAATTATCTGATATAATAGAGATAATACTAAATCCATGCTTTTTCCTCTCCCCCAGAAATCTCTTTCCCCTGGAAATCACATTCTCTGATAGCCTACTACCATTAAGGCTAAGTGAGAAAGATCAACCCAGGAAGAAGGAAATAAACTATAACAAATTGATCTTTTGTTACCTCAAAACTGCCTTAAGTTCTTAACAAGTTTATGGTTTTTAAAGACTGGATTTGTGATATCAAAAATAGTTTTTTCTGAATTATGATAGTTCCCTTGATACATATTAAAATTCAAATTGTCTTAGGCCATAGAAAATACTCATGCTCATTTCAAGACAGGTACTACTTATTGACTGCTCTTTTGTGACAGGCACTGATCTAAGCATTTTTCTTGTATTAACTCCTTCCAGCCCTGTAACATGCTCCATCTCATTTGTTCACTTATGTGACCCAAGCTCCCAGAACAGAACCTCATATTCATAGACATCTAATATGTTAAATCAGTAAGCAACTCTATACTACTATCTTCATTTTGCAAATAAGCAAATAAGGAAATAAGACACAGACAAGTTAAGCATCTTCTGATTATGGTCAGTAGTAAGAACCAGGATTAGAATAAGGAAACAGATTTCTAAAAATAGAGAGTTGATCAAAATTATTAGCACCAAAACAGCTCTAGATTCTCTGATTTCAACCCTGTGCATATTTCATAAGACTATAAGCCAAATAAAAGTACATTTTATACACACACACATGAGCATCTATTAAAGTACTAGCATCCATGCAGTTTTTCTTTCAGACCTGTCCTTAAAACACAAGCAAAATCAAAGCTGTAAAAAGTGCTTTGAAAGATATAAAATACAGCCATGCAAGGTGGTATAGAAATAGTAATGATTAACATTTGTCACCATTTTGCCTGGGGCCAGCCTCATAGGTCTGGATCTGTCTTCTTTACTCCTGATGCCAATCGCCAGCTGCTTCCTGCCCTGAATTTTGAATGATAGCCAGCTTCTTCTCACGTCTGACAAATGAGTCCTATCAGTGCCTTTCCAAATGTTATCCTTCCTACTATGGCACCAGTTGGTTGGAAGGGAAAGAACTTTCATCTATTATGAATTTTGTTTCAGGCACTGTACTATTTATCCATTGACATAATTATCAAATACTTACTGAGCATCTACCATGTGCCACACACTGTGCCAAGCACCTGGAATTAAGCAACACTAAAGTGGCTCCCAAATTCACAGAATCTAGTGTTGTGGGGCGCAACTTAAGAACAGACCAATCACCACAGAGAAGTCCAAATTTGAGAGTCTTTATTAGCCAGTCAGCTGACTGTCTCACACAACATCCCAAAAATGGCTACTGGGAAAACAGCTCCGACTATAGTGTTGCAGGGGCTTTTATACCATAAGTCAATACGTCAATCATAAGTGTTTGTTGCTATGATTCAAAATTACAAACTAACATGGTGAGATATGAAATCATTAGCAGAGGGGGATGTGGGTCAAAATGACCTTACTTAGCTCAAACTAAAGAATGGTTACTAACATCCAGACAATCACTGTTGACATCGCTGTTGACAAGGTACATTGTTTAGGAAAAATAAGAATTAAAAAGAGAACAACTTTTCATTACATAAGAATTGCCATTTTGTGTTGCCAAACATGTCATGCTAAGCAACTGTTGATGGGTACAGAGGCGGGATATTTCCACGGGAGAAGCATTTCCTACTTAACGTGGCGTCTCAGGGTAAAGTGGAGTCTGTTTAGTCACTGTCCATGTAGCCTGGCCTATACCATTTCCTTGGAGTCAAATATGTCAGCCTGTCACATCTACTGGGAACATGTTTCTCAAGCATTTTCTCACTCAATCTTAAAAATGACTCTTTAGATAGATCCTCTTAGTGCCAGCCCATGTTGCAGATGAAAACATGAAGCTAAACAAAATGAAGTAGCTTGTTAATCTCACAACTAATCTCACAGACAGGTCAGCAGCTAAATGACTACCTCCTATAAATAGTCCTCAAAAGACATATTTTTTTCTGTAGTTTTTAAGTATAAACATTTCATATGTCTCCAACTTACTAATAAGTTATCTACTAAGATCATTAAATGTTTTAAATTTTAATATTCATAAACTAAAATTAGCATTTTATTAGAGTCTCCCAAGGATACGAATTCCATTTTCTACTAAGACAGACTTCCTCTAACCTTTCCCTGTGGTGCGTGCACAGTTTCTGCTGCAGCTCAGATGACTGAAATACCTTTCAGTTTGCAAGGGTATGAAGGAAACTGTTATTGTTACATCACCCCCTTACTGTCAGGTGATCATGGTTTTGTTCTGCCATTCTTTTTTTAAAATACTTTTCGGTTGTTGATGGACCTTTATTTTATTCATTTATTTATATGTGGTGCTGAGAATTGAACACAGTGCCTCACACATGCCACACAAGTGCTCTACCACTGAGCCACAACCCTGGCCCCTTGTCTTGTAATAATCATTTACTGTTAATGTAGCAGCAACCTCAATTTATTTTGTTTTTGTTTTTGTTTTTTTTTGACAATGCAGCATTTAATGATTAATATTGTACCTTTATTGTTACCTAGTAGCCTTAGACTATACTTTGGCATACATATATTATGATTCAAATATGAGCCACCTGAACTTCACTGAAAAGGCAGATGTATACACAATCACATTTATTAAAATGTATGGTAACATTTGTTTGGTATGGTCTATCATTTGAGCCATTTGAAGCTTGACAAATGAGGTTCTTCTGGTACGGCTGAATAAGCTCCAGTGGAACCAAGCATCCTGCAGACAACTCTACCCTCTAGACAACATATGAAGAAAGAACTATCTTAAATTAATGGAGAACAAAAATGAAGAAGGAATATTCTGGAAAGAAGGAAAAAGCAGAGTAAACTGCACCTTTTTTTTTTTTTTAGGCCTTTAATCCTGAAAGCATGACACAGTTGACACCACCAAATAACTAAAACTCCAATAGAAACCCCAAAAGAAAACTAGCAGTCTTCCTGTCCTGAAACACTAGATGCCACTGGAACCGTGCCTGCTGTATAGAGCAGTCTTGAGAAGAAAAGAATGCGTGATTAGCATGGGAAAACACGACATCTGTGCATAAACTGCCCAAATCTCTGCCTGACTCCTGAATCAGGTACACATGGGAGACATTATAATAGTTAAAATGAAAATAATAGAACTGAACTAAAATTTTAGAGGTCTAGAATGCTTCAACGTTTCCTGCCAGCACCCTTACCCCTTGTTCCCCATACTCCATTCCTTCGCCCTGGATGTTCCCCTTCCTGGAATACCCTCAGTTCTTCACCTCTCGATATCTTTCATCTTTCATGTCTACCTGACATGTGCTCTCTCATTCCCCTCCACTTCATTCTCCACACAACTAAATCGATGCTGAGAAAAGGGAACATGCACTCGACAAATGTTTACTGAGTTGTGTTATGTGCAGTGCGTTAATACTGAGTACCAAGCACCCAGTGATAAACACATTTTGTGGATTATCATGCTAAGGTTCTGGTTCATGAAAGCTCTGTAAACACTGGAGGGAGAGAGAAGGCCGTGAGTCAGGAAGATGAGGTGCAGGGCGTGGCTATGACTCAGGACAAAAGTAAATGTTACTTGGACACAACAGCTAAGGGTCAAATCGGAGAAGTTCGAAACTAATGGATCTGAAATTTTAGAAGAAAACTTGGCAGGGCTTAGCGACAAACTGGTTATGAGAGATAAGCTATAAGGAGATCTCATGGGTGATTCCTAGTTTTCTTTTGTGAACAGCCAGTTGAAGGAGGAGCACTTGGTTATGCTAGGGAACACTGGCAAAAACGAACGTTGTGACTTCATTTGGAAATAGTTTATGTTTGGGAGTCTGTAAATCTCTAACTGGAGATGTCGGGTAGGTAGTTTGATATGTCTTATTGAATGCAGTACCTAGCATCCAAAACTGTGTGTTTAAAAATGATGATACATAATGAGGGTGGGTGCGTGGGGGTAAGAGAAGAATGGAGGAACTTTAGATTATGCCAGGGTATGAAAGATGGTGGAATGAGACAGACATCATTACCCTACGTACATGTATGATTGCACAAATGTTGTGAATCTACATCCTGCACAACCACAGAAACGAAAAGTTGTATCCCACTTGTGTACAACGAATCAGAATGCAGTATAAATAAAGTAAAAATAAAAAATAAAAATGAATATCCTATACATATTTGTTAACTGAGTAGTTTAGAATCAAAAGAAAGGGAAAAAATCATTTGCTAAGTGTTGACTCAGAAGCATTCCGACAGGCATTTTTTTTCTAAATCATCTCATTTAATCCCACAGTGACAATTCAACTTTAATATTGTGATTTTGATTTTATGAAGAATGGAACAGATTTCAAGGAGATTAAGTAACACAGCAAAGAAACTGTAGACTCCAGATTAAAACTTAGATCTACTTAAGGATTTCTTGCACAGTCTGTTTTTCTCCCCTCTACCACCAGCACCACCGAATAGCCAGCACTCATTGTATGGAAAACGAAGCGGTTCCTTCCATTCTGAGAAAATCTCTCCTTCTGTTCCTCCCCACACGCATTTCTTTTCTCCCACTCAGGTATGGATATACGAGAATGAAATTCAGCTATTTCTTCTTTGCTTCTACTCAAGATTAAGGGAAGGTGTTTGCTGCCTCCTCTATTAGCACTTTGCTATGGAAAAAGAAAATAGAAAAAAGGAAAATGTTCCCAGTGCTACAAAATCATGGATGCACTCATTTCATGTGCACTCCTCAAAACTTGCAAGGAAGCTGAAATCTAATTGAATCTATTACATGATTGTACTAAATTACTTAACCACATCAAAGCTTCAATGGCCTCACACTCGGGGAAGGGACAGTATAAAATGGTTTTCAAATATCTAATGCAGTCTCTCAGGTGCTTGAGACAGGGACGTCCATCCCTGAATATAAAGCACCCCTTACACTTCTGAGATCAAAACAACAGACCCATTATTTGAGAAGCTCGATGAAATACCAGAGCCATTTCTTATTAGCTTCAGTCATTAAAGAGAACTTAGTAGCCTGACTATTTGTGCTGAGTTTTTCTTTCCCTTAAAAAAAAAAAAAAGACAATCTTAATGGAATAAAAGGGCGGAAGATTTTGAAGATCAAGATTACGGGTAAATTTCCCACTAATTACATTGTTTTCTGCTTTCAGAAAAGAAAACCAAAAACAGTTTTCCACTTCCCCTCTGCATCTAAGGCAAAAAGAGATGTTAAATATATTGCACTTCACTCAGAATAAGACTTGCTCCTATACCACCACTACTACCACAAGTTCTAGTGAAAAATTTCCTGTGTGAATCTGTTCTCTGTAATACCCAATGAGTTTTCCTATAGCAACAAAATTAGGAACACAAGTCAGATTTCCAGCAGGACCCAAAAAAGTCAGAATGAGCTGTGGTGTTGATACAGGTGAACAGTGCTTTCCACTAAGGCAAGACCCCAGGAATTTCAGTAACTTCAGGAACAAATCTCCTCTCTTTCCCGAAAACACTACACAATGGCGGAACTCAGCCTTTTCATGAAAATAAGAATAACTGCATGAGCAGTGTCCCCTGATGTTTATAGCATGGCCACCAGGAAGGGATTTCCCAGGCTTGACTCCTTATTCCAGAGGCTTTCTAGCTACAGCTTTGGACCGGACTTTTCCTTTATTCCGTGTCCCAACTTCCACATCGAGACAGTAGTGACTGAAATAGTTCCTTAATATTGCTGTTATTAAACAGGTCATTAATTCAAAACACATAGTAAGTACTCAATAAAAGGGGAGTCAGCAAATGCTGGTACTGTATTCACATGTTTTTTCATTTAGCACTTGCCATGACCCCTCAAGATGAATTCATTTTTGTATATGACAAAAACTGGAGCCTAAAGAGATTAGGCAATTTGCCTAGGGAAAAATAAAAAGATCATTTTTAAAAGGTAGAGCCAGGTTTCTAATTCAGTTCTGATTCACAAATTCCAGGCTCTGTAAGGCAGGGCCATCCAGCCATGCCTGTGAAAATGTCCTCAAAGGCACATCTCTTCTCTCACCTCCCAATCCCCTTCACAAATTCCTTATCCTATGACAGTACCGAAAGAAAAAAAAGATGGAAACTCTCCCTTTCCAAGGCCCACAGAGGGGGAACCCAGTCTAGCAACTTGCCCAGCATGGACCAAGCTTCTGTGGGTATTAGCCCTCTGTAAATTGGGCCTTCAGAGGTGAAGGAATGCCTGTTTTGAATTTCCTTTGCAGAATTCTGGCAGACCTATGAGTGTGAGCTCTCTGAAAATGCCAAAGGCCTGTGGAAGTGCTAAGCCTGGGCTCAGAAGTCCTTGTGGCTGTAATTAGAGAAAGTAGAGGTGATTGACCCATTTACAGTCAGGGTCATGAGAAATTGAAGTATTGCAGAAGTCATGAAGCCAAAGCACAGAGAGGCCTGGGAGCCACAAAGCAAGCTGGATGTTGAGACATTTTCCAGAAACTGATTGTGAAAGAATGAAGGTGTCCTCCTCACAAAGTTGACACTGGGCTTGGTCCAGTTTTCTTTCCTATTCAGAGATGGAGGCTAAAGAAAATAGAGCAAAGATGAGGAACAAAGTTCATTCCAGGGCTGAAAAACAGATCTTGTGGCAATGGGTCTCCTTAGGCAAAAGATGGGCAAGGAGGGATGTGTCTCCATGTTGTCCTGTTATCTGTGAGCTTCCCACAGTACCCAAAACGCTTCCCATCATCTTAAAAAAATGTCTTCTCCTTTAAGGAATCAGAGAATCTCAACACGGAAAGAGGGACTGGTCTTTAGGGAGCACCTGCCATGTGTCAGGCATTGTGCTCTCATCACAAATCCTCCCACCACCCTGTAATTACTGCTCTCACATTACAGATGAGGCTCAGAGACAGTTAAGTAACCTTCCCAGGGTCACAGAGCCAGGAAGCTGCTCGCTGGCTGCACTGCCTGCCGGGTGCCCCAGGTGGCGCTCTCCTTCACGGCCAGGTCAAACTTCCTTTGAAGTCATCTTGTCCAAGCCTCAGCACTGAGTGCAAGTTCTCAGGACAGCTTCTCCCAGGGCGCAGCTTTTCCATCTTGGTTTGAATACCTGCTGTAAAAACGAGTGTGCCGATTCTTTAATTTTAGTGTGGTGAACTATACATAACATAAAATTCACCATTTTAAGGCACCATTCAGTGGCGTTGAGTACATTCTCAAACTTATACAATTGTGACCACCATCCAGTGGCAGAGAATCTTCATCACCCCCCAAAAGGAAGCCACACCCATCAAGTTGTGACTCCCCAACCCCCAATCCCTGGCACTCTGGATTTCTGTCTCTACTTTCTGCCTATTCTGGACTGTTTGTATAAATGGAAACTTACAATATGTGGTCTGTATCTGACATCGTTTCACTCAATGTAATATCTCTAATATATCTTCGACCATGTTGTAGCATGTATCCAGACTTTCTTATTTTGTTTAGCAAGAAAATATTCCAGTGTATGGACATACCACATTTCACTTATCCACTTGTCAAATGATACCCATTCATGTTATTTCCACCTTTTGACATAGACACATTCTGTTATGGTTTAGATATAAGGTGTCCCCCAGAAGTTCAAGTGGAAGACCATTCAAGAAAGTTTAGAGGTAAAATGATTGAGTTATGGGTCCCCTTAACCTAATCAGTGCATTAATCCCCTAAAAGGGATTAACTGGGTGGTAACTGTAGGCAGGTAGGCTATGTCTAGAGGAGGTGGGTCATTGGGGGCATGCCTTTGGGGTACATATTTTGTCCCTAGAAAATAGAGCTCTCTCTCTTTCTCTGCTTCCTGGTGTCATATCCTGAGCCACTTTCTCCACCACAAACTTCCACCATGATGTTCTGCTCACCTTAAACCCAGAACAATGAAGTCAGCCATGTGTGGACTGAGACCTCTGAAACTGTGAGTCTCAAAATAAAATTTTCCTCCTCTTATTTGTTCTTGTCAGGTCTTTTGGTCACAAGGCAAAAAAGCTGACTAGAACACATTCTTATACGCATTTTTTAACTACTGTTTTAAGTTATTTGGAATATATAGAGAGAGTAGAATTTCTAATTTAAATGGTAATTCTAGCTTAAGTTATTGATGGAAAACAAACTGTTTTCCATCATGGCTACACCAATATTCGTTCCCACCAGCTATGTATAAAGGTTCTAGTTTCTCCACATCTTCTCCAGCATTTGTTATTTTCTGTTTTGTTTTGAAATTATGATCATTCTCCAAGTTACACAGGAGTATCTCATTATGGTTTTTATTTGCATTTCTCTAATGGTTAGTGTTACGAGCTCCTTTTCATGTGCTATTGTTCATTTATTTACAGTGTCTTCTCTGGAGAAATGTTGTTTCAAGTCTTTTCCCATTTTTTAAAAAATGGACTATATGTCCTTTTGTTTTTGAGTTGTAAGAATTCTTTGTATATTAAGGATATCAGAACCATATCAAATATATGATTTTCAAATATTTGCTCTCATTCTGTGTTCTCACTCTCTTGATAGTGTCCTCTGATGCAATAAAGTTCTTAATTTTGACAAAGTTTAACATCTGCTTTTTCTTTCTGGCTTGTACTTTGGTGTTATGTCTAAGAAATCATTGTCAAAACCAATACCATAAAGATTATCCATATGTTTTCTTCTAAGAGTTATATGTTTTTAACTCCTATGTTGAAGTCCTTGATACATTTTGAGTTAATTTTTGTACATCATGTGAGGTAAGGTTCCAATTTTGGCTTGGTTCAAGGTCTTTTCCTCATCATAAACCATTAACAGTTTATAGATCAGCAGTGGTCCAGGGAACACTCTTTGAGGAACACAGCTCTAGGAGAAAAGTTCTTCCCAAAAAGAAGCAGGATTTCACCCTTCCTCTGCTATCTGCAATTCAGTCACATAGGATGAGAACAAAGAGTCCTTTTCCTTTACTTGAGGAACTGCCCACATGTCCAGACTGTCATCAGTCCTGAACCCTTGGCCAGTCCAGGGACTCATGTAGCTCAGAAGCAGCAGGGTGCCATGGTAAAAGCACAGGTCTGGGTTACACACACCATATTTCAAAGCCAAATTCTTTTTTTTTTTCTTTGAGATGCTAAACAATGTCCTACTTGTCTCGTCCAGCGAGTACAATGAAGACTCAGCTCTCAGATGGAGTTTTAAGGTCTTTATTTTTATGGGAGAGCTTCTGAGCCGAGTGCCTGGTTCTTCTTCCTCCACTGCCACCGTCTTCTTCTTCTTCTTCTTCTTCTTCTCTCTCGCGCAGCTGCTGCTGCTCTCCACCGCGAAAAGTACGCAGCTTTATGGGATGTAACAGCCAATCACCTAACAGGTCAGGCATTTGGCTTGTGGAGACTTAATGGTGGGTAATGAGAACATGTACTGATCACGAGCTAAGCACAGACGCGGAAGAGATCAGTCAGCCAATAGAAAGCACTTCCTTAAAGTTGTTTTTCTTTGCAGTTGGGATTCTCGGCGCCATCTTAGGGTGAGGCCAGCTACCACTGCGGGCCCTAGAGGGCAGTGGCCTCCAACACTACTTATAAAATTCAATGTCCTTATCTGTAAACGGGTTGATAATATCCACCTAGGAAGATTTCTAATTAGATTTTTAAATGCATATCAAGTATTATACACTTGCCATGTAGGAAATGAAAAATTAAATCTTTTCCTTACTTGTACCTCCTTCTCACCTTACTCTGCCTTCTTTCCTTATTAAGCACTTGAAACTTTATATAAGATTGTCAATAATATATCTTTCCCTGCTATTGTTATTATTATTTTGATTATAATATGATATATCAGTCCCTTTTGCCTAAGACCAGATCCTTTCTCCTAAATACTTCAGTTTCAAGTCATAGGTGTACTTACCTCATTTCCCTTTCTTGCCCAAGAGTATTCTGGTTTCAGCATCATATACTCTGATTTTTCACATTTTTATCTTTTTTTTTTTTTTTTTTTTTTTTTTTGCAGTGCTGGGGATTGAACTCAGGGCCTCGTGCTTGCAAGGCAAGCACTCTACCGACTGAGCTATCTCCCCAGCCCACAATTTTACCTTTTTTCCCAACCATTTTTTTCTTCTTTTTTTATATTTTTTTGATTTTATTTGTTCTAATTAGTTATACATGACAGTAGAATGAACGCATTTATACATTTTGATAGATCATACATAGAGTATGATCTCATTTTTATGATTGTACATGTTTTTCTTCTTTCTCATTATTCTAAGTACAGAGATCATAAGGATCTATAGAACCCAAACTCTTCTAAGTTCACAAAAACCTAGAGCTTTCCTCTCACCCCTCTGTACCTCACTGATCTCACTCCCAGCAAATCTATCCCAAGTCCATGGCAATTCTACTCACATTACTAATAACATAAAATAGCTCTCTCCACCCACAAAGACTCTGAGTCTTTGCACCACAGCAATCACATGACTCCATGAACACCAAGGCCATTGAGATGAATCATTCTGCAATGTAGAGGCTTGATCTCATGCAATACTGGCACATGTTACCATTCCTGAAATGATTTCCCCATCCATTTCACAACTTCCTGAAAACTCATCCATCATAAATTAATTCCATTGGTAAAGGCATTTACTCAAAGATCAAACATCTACGCCTGTAAAGAAGTAAGCAGAAAACTACATTTGTTGAGGATATAGCATATACTATGCAGTTTATAGAGAGTATCTCACTTTATCGCAGGAAAACAAAATGGGGTAAGCATTATTAGCCTAATTTTACATATGAGGAAACTGAGACTCAGGGAGGTTAGGAGCAGCAGAACCAGTATTTATACCCAGGATTACCTACTCTCCAGGCAGGAATCCCCTTGATAGCTCCCTGCAAAGGGAGCATTTGGTTTGTTTAGTCACTTCCTGAGACTCATTGCTCATAATCTCCACATTTTGTCCAAACCATCATGGAATTTCTCTGATTATTAGAAAATGCTTTCTTCTAACAGTAAAACATTAAGAAACTGCAACAGGATGCTTCAGGGGGTAGCAATCTCTCCATCCCAGAAATGGAACTCAGCAATCCAAAAGACTTCTGTTTGTTTTGAATGGAGATTCTCAGTCTATCTCTGTTTAGCAAATCCATTTCCCATGTGTAGCATGCCAAAGATGACAATCTACCCCCAAGACCAATCTGAATTCCTGAATTACTCCCTACAAGCCAGAAGGACAAAGCCAATAAGAACAGCCGTGTTTATTTTGCCACTTTTCCCAGAGGCAAGGGCATTGCAGGCAATGGAGAGTAAGAGGAAAATTAGACTCTCAAGAAATATTTGACAGTGTTTCCTTAATCGTGGTCTACATCTGCTGATCCAGCCAAAAGTGAGAGGGCAGAGGTGATCTTTGCTATGCCACGGTGAATAATGCAATCATATTTTTTTATACCAAACTACATTTAACTGCCATATAAATCCTGCCTGCCTCCATACCACACCTCATTATCTCACAGGAAATGTACAGCTTCTGGAAAGTCAAATGTGGTCAGGCCTGTGCTTCTGAGGCTGGGACGGCGACACAGAGCTGAGTCCTATGTTTGCTGCACAAGCAGTTCTGCTTCCTGAGTGCACATAATGAGCCTCACCCAGGAATCCTTAGCACTAGCTTGCTTTGGGCCATCAGGCAAAACACTCTACCTCTCTGGGATTCAAGTCTTCAGCTACAAAACAGGAGTAAGAAACACCTTAATTCCCATTTTGCAAGTCAGAAAATTCAGGTGCAAAGAGGTTAGCAAATTACCTGAGGTCAAAGTGAAATATCTAGTCAAAGAGAATTAGGACATCAAACCAAAGTCTGTCTGTTTTGACTCAAACAAAAAACAAAAACAAAAAACAAACAAACAAACAAAAAACCAGTTCTAACATGATGACTCTGTCGTACTTTGCCAGAAGCATTAGACTCATAAGCCCTTAACAGTGATCTCCATGATTTGAAACACCATAGCCTCAACTTTCCAGATTTCCAAAAAGAGGGAAATAAACACAATCATAAATGCTCAAGCTTAATTTCAAGGAGCACAGAAGTTAGGGGTAGCAGAAATGATTAGTACAGAAAAGAAGAGAGAGAATGCTTTCTTGACCTCTTTGAAAGGGAAAATGAGGATGATTTGGAAAACTACTCTGCCTGAATTGAGAAGAAGGGAGCAGGTTGGGTCGTTTTTGCCTTGTTTCCAGCTGCATGAATTGAAAAGCCCCATCCAGGTTCAATGCATCATTCTCCAAGCAGTGAACAAAATCCCTCTTTGTTCCCTGCTGAAACTTATCTCTGAAGAGCTGCACTACTTCCTGTGAGATACAGCCCTGCAGATGTGTCGTGGGAGACCCGCCGGGCTGCACTGCCTTCAGTTAGAGTGCAAGAATGGGCACTTTGTACTGCTGGCTGAAAGTGACACTCACTTTCTTGATCCCCGCGGGGGTTACCAAGTGGGCAACTTCCTGTTCAGAGGAGGGGCCTCAGGCAGCAGGGGTAGAGGGCTGTGTGTGTGCAATCTTGTTTTGTTCCTTTGTGGACTTGTTTAGCTATTTTTAAAGCTCAAGGAGAAAATGAGGAAGTCCAGTGTCGTGCAGTGTTTTTCAAACTGTATTCCATGGAACCCTTCCAAAGGTTGGAAACCCCAGTGACTGGAGGCTGAGGATGGAGTGGGTGACAGAGCATGTATGACTCCAGGCCCTTCCATCTGCCTCCCCTCCCTCACCAACACCAACACTCAATAGTTAAGCAATTTGATGTGGTGGACTTGATATCATTTCATTCCAACTTGCTTAACTAAACAAAAGTGTTGAAAAATAGTTGCCATAGAAAGAATCTATAGGAGAATAGATTTTAGAAGTCTGTTCTCAATCCTGTTAAAAAATAGATGTATCATTCATTTTGAGTTATTCATTTTAATGCTGGTCCGTCTCCTTGCACATAGAATAAGGAGGCTCTGAACAGCATACAACCCTAGTATACACTATGTTTATTACACCACCAACTGATTCCCATTGAGTATGTCCTTCATGTTACTCTGATAAATACTTATAAGTACACATTTGGCATCAATGCTGGGAAGCAGATGAAAAATAGAATACCTGCCAATGAGAAGTTCATAATCTGAGCTGTAGGAAACTAGTTAGATCTTTACAATAAAAGAATGTGCTATGTTCAGAAAAGGGGCAGTTATTTCAAACTTCAGATTCCACAGATTTCTGGGGGAATTGCTAAACTGATTCTAGCATCAGTGTTACCTGAGACCTTAAATAAACAACCCACTCTAACATAGGCACAAGGACTAATGAAGGAATATAAGACACCATCAAACATATTCAAAGTCCAGTTAGAATAAGAGAGACCCTAGGGGCCAATAAGTCAGTGGCAGGACAGTGTACAAGGCAGCTGTTATATGAATACCTGTTCAGAAGTTGCCAAGAAGAGCTCTAACCAGGAAAAGAGTGGTGAACACCTCCAAAATACTTACCTTTACTCTTGCCATCCCTAAGTTGGAGATTCATAAACAGATCCTTTGTACCATACAAAACACAACTTAGCCATGGCAGGAGTGGAAATGATGGCCCAAGAATTCAAGTGAAGTGATTACTTAAAAGACCACTTCAAGCAAACTCATCTGGACACCAGTCCAGCCTCACAACCAATTGGTTGTGTGATTTGAGATTGTGTGATTTAATTTTTGTTATCCTGCCTTGCTTCATTTGGAAAATAGAATGATAATACCTACTTTATGGGTTCATGTGCCACCCTGGTCTGAAGTTTCCTCGTGTATAAAATCCAGAATTATACTACATATCCTCGAAGGTCCTTTGAAGCCTTATGTTTCTCCAAAATTGCTCCACAAGTGGGAAGATGTTCTTCGGTGGAGGTTGAATCTTCACCACAGGAAATGCACCAAATTCCCTGGTATACTTTAGAACACTTAAGGAATGGGTTATAACAAAATAAGTATAGATTTCTCCCAGAGGAATGAGGAAAGAAGAAAATGCCTCTGTAAAATGATTTCATTTTCAATTAAGAGGCTCTTTCTGACATTCCTGTTTATGAATCCAGAATTAAACGGGTACCAACGGAGAATACATAGCACACAGAAATCTATTGTTGGTGCTATTTAAATTGACGGGCTATATCAACCATGCTGTTATAAGAATATTAATTTTCTCTATTAAGAAGGATGAGCTATATCCCTTAATGCCTATATAATCAAAAAGTAGGGAAATACCATGCATTTGGGGGAAATTAACAAGCAAAGGCATCAGAATTTTCTAATTGTGTGTACATGTAGCAACAATTAATGGCATAAGATGGAATGAGATTAAGCTGGATTATTTCATTGTCAATTTGTTAAACTGAGAACTTTGTTCCCAGAATTCCCCTTTATATATAATTTTGAGTTAGAATCAGCCAAGAGGAATTTATGTGAGATTTAAGTTACAGATGTGGAATGGGGAATGTACTCTCTGGAGGTCTATTGTGGTCAATAACAGATGACACAGAGGTCCCAGTGGTTCCCAACTGGTCCTCACTCTCTCTGCTCCATGTCCAATTCATCTTCCATACCACAGACTCTGCTAAGCAGCAGCTGCTGTAGGTTCACTATCAGATACTCAATGACACACGCCCAGAGGCAGTAGCTACACAGAAGTAATCCCTTCCCATTGATTTCACTGGGAGCAGCTCCCTGGCAGCCCCATACCAATGACTAGTGTTGCTTGACTTCTCAGGTACTCCTGATCTCCAACTTGACCATCTGAACCAATGCTTGAAAAAACAATTGGTTAATGACATATTTATCTGAAACTTTAATCCTTCTTTTGAACCTTCACTTCATCAACATCCTCCGCAATTGTGTAAGGCTTTTAGCTGTTGTTTATTAATTCCCTGTCTAAACACTTACATGAGGTCAATTTTGCTGATGAATCCTTGCCTTAATCAGAACATTCTCTCTCAAACTCAGAAGCTGCCATTACATTATATCTAAAATATGTGGCATTTCCTTTAAGACTGGGCAACAAATAGATGTGTTGGGCAATTGGGACACTTTTTGTAGAGGCTAAAAAAAGCAGTGAGCAAATTGTTGAAGACCCGGCTAAGGGGCAAAACATAGAATGCAATGGTGAAACAACTGACAGAGTTATCACTTATGGTAATTGGGAAGATTGAATATATACTTAATAAACTTGTGGATCTGCCTTTTAAAATTTCCCAAACTGAAAATTGAAATTATTGATTGACATCTCTTACCCATATACAATAAAGTACATGAAGAGAGATATAAACTAAAGGGATAAATGACCAATTTTCATGCAAAATTGCTTCTTAAAATATATGTGTAAATCAGGCTTCTATGAGTGTGTGTGTGTGTGTATGTGTGTGTGCACACACACATGCACAAACATGTTAAGATTTGCTGAATTGGAAGATAAAATCATATCACATGCCCTAGTCTCCATAGGTAGCAAAAATTTCTCAATTTAATAATTGGTACTGAGAAGTGAGATGGATCCAATTATGTTATATGCATGTACAAATATGGCATAATCAATCCCATTATTATGTATAATTATAATGTACCAATTAAAACATTGGCTTCAGGGTCAATATCAAATTAAGCATGTGACTCTAAGATTCTTTAATAAGATCTCAGAAAAATTTTAAGTGATAGCTAATAGGTTTTCTCAATTAGCAAAAATGTGTTTTAAAATGTTAAGGGCACTGCCCAATAACATTCGGACTTGCAGAATAAGGCAGAAAGAAATATTTCTCAAGAGTATTTCATTAATATGGTTTTTGGATATGGGATAAACCCCAGTAAGATACATTGGAAACCCACAAAAATAAAGACTTATACTTTAAAAAGCACTGTTGAAATGAACAAAAATGAAAAGAAACAATTCAAAATGAGCTCTCTGGTCCTCAATCTTTCTATGGACAGAAAGTAGCTAATGTTGTACTCAGCTATATACACAGAACATCTCTTACTTAAAAATAAAGAACTCAAAGGATTCTGTCAAAAACGAAGAGAGTCAACATATGTGGAAGACAGAAGGAAAAAGGAGTTAAAAAGAGGGAGAATCTCATGAAAATAGCAAAGCAATCCATAGGGTAGAGGTAGAGGATGCAGAAAGGAGGGAATTGAAAGGGGAGGAACTGGGGAATGAAATCAAACAAATTATTCTATATGCATGTATGAAAATATCACAATGATTCCCACCTTTATGTATAATAACCAATTAATTTTTCTGTGATCAGAGAGAGGGAGGATGGAAGGGAAGGGGAAGCATGGGGGACGAAATGAAGCAAACTGTTAGGTGCATACATGAATATGTCTCAATGAACTTCACTTTTATGAATAATTATAATGCATTAATAGAAACATGGTAAAACAGAAGAATCAAGAGTAAAACTGAGCCCTAGTCGAGGAGTATGCCTACCACTGGAGAAGGCTGCTCTGACAACATGTGCCTCTTTGAATTTCAGAATTTCTATGGGTCAGCTACTGCTATTTGCCCTTCATCATTCCCATTTTTAAGTGTGATGTCTTTTGCAGTTACCTCTCCTGATGTCATCATTCTGTGTTGTGTGTGTGAGGAGAAAGAGACCTTGCTTTTATAATTCATAAATTTCCAGATCAAGAGTAATCAATCCCAGAAAACTACATTAGAGGAACTTCATCTGCATCATGAACTGATGAAGCTCATGAGACAGTGGACTTCAAGCAATGCCATAATGGAATGACTCAGGGGTGGGCAGAACTTTGGGGAGGATGAGTATATTTTATTGTGGGAGAAATGTAAATAACTGTGGCCAAAGAACACACTCTGGGGGCAAATAACTCCAAAGAGTCTCTTACTCTTCCCCTTTCATGTGCAAAAGTCTTGTGACTATGCTTTGACGGTAGAGAGTAAGAGAAATCATGTTCTTTGACTTCTTAGCATTCCTACTCTCACCATTGTGTAATGTACAGCTGCCATTCTTACCTTCTTGGAACATCAAAACAATGAATAAACCCAGGAAAGCCTTCTTGAAGATGAAACACCACGAGCTAAGGGAGAAGATATGGCAGTAGAGTAGTTCAGTCATCCACACTGGTGCATTCGCCCCAGATGAACCCCAGATATATGAATGAGGCCCTCTAGACCAGTCCTCCCTAGAAAACCCACCAATTAACTGAAACTATGTGAGTAAGCCCAGTCATCACATGGATGAGCCCTGTTCAAATTGCCAGCCCACAGAATCTTGAATAAGTAAATGACTGCTTGCTAAACCACTAAATTTTTAAGTGGTTTGTTGTGCAGCAATGGAAAACTGAGGTGGTTTGAGGGAAACAAAACTATATAGATGGAAATCTGGAATTAATTTTCTGGAGTACAGAGACTAGGTTAAGGCAAGTGTCATTCACTCTCAGGGTTGGGCAATGAATGACCTCCTTATATTTTGTGCCCTGTTCATTTCTCTCCCCTCACCCTATTCCCTGTTTTTCTTATCTGACTAGAGTAAAAGACATGAATGACTCATTTATTAATGGTAAAAGGGGCACTGCTAGACCATAGCATGAAATGGAAAAAAAATTCCCTAAATTACATTTGTAGCATCTAGAATCAAGGACCAATAGAAAAGAAGTGCTTGGTTGCCCAAACAGCTGCTGCCATAGAACACTGTAATAAATACAAAGAATCAGAATGTTGTTTCTGAGAGTGATGGAAAATTGGGGGCAGGTGCAGGGATGATGAATTTAAGGCTTTAAACTCCCACTTCAAACTGGGATTAAAGAACCGAAAAGCTCCCATGACTACTCTGAAAGAAACCCTTATCTCTTGGAGCTACAGGTAGAGTTTCCAGAAAAGTAGACACAAATCTAATATTGAAGGTAACCAAACTACAAATCAAAATGTGATACAGTCGTATAGGAACTCTCGTAATAAAAATAAGGTATTGAATGGGAAGAGTGAGATCCATGAAGGAAGGGTGGTGCATGTGGACAGATGCCAAGGAAGCTGGGGACCAGGAATCTCAGTATTTCCGAACATTCCTTGCCAGTAGAAGCAACACTTCCTCCCTAATATTTTAAGGAAAAGTATTGTGAGGAGACTGGAAAGCATGGCTGGAAAGAGAACTGCTTTTTCCTAGGAAAGAATGCACAAGCAAGAACATGAGATTCAACTCTAATTATATGAAAGGCTGGGTATTGAAGAAGACAGTCCAATACGAACCCAAGAACCAATTAGTAGACATAGTGTATGTAACAGATTTTCTAAGAAAATCATATTCTTCTAAGTCTTACATTCCAAGGAAAAGAGTCAAGAAATCAGGAAAACAGGAAAGAGTACTAGAATTCTCCTACAATAATTAACAATCAGGACCTGGTTTTCTTTTAAGCCTTATTTCATCTTTAGAATCTATGGATGTAATTCTAATGATAAACACTGATAAAACTGAAAAAAATCTAATTCTGTTTCCCTCTGTGCTACCAAATATCTGTATGATCTATAGACAAGACTGTTAACCTTTCTGGGCTTCTACTTCTTTATCTGTAAAATAAAAGGTTTGGACTAAATGTTCTCCTATGTGTATTCTAGATATAAAAATCTCTGCAAATCTATGTTTACCTCAGAAATTCCATGTTCCATTAGGGTTCTTGGATTGCAAACATTACAAATAGTATAATGTAAGATTCCACCTCCCTCAAAATAATGTACTGAAAGAATAAGAAAATACATAGAATCTAAGAGAAAATACTAAGAGTAAAACTTCAGAAATGACAGAAACCACAGCCTTTTGGGAAATCTAATCCGTGGGGTAATCTCTTTCGGCACTGCCTATATGATGAATCAGCTTCAGTTTTCATCATTCTGCCATTGCACTCAAGATCCAAATTCCAATACTGATACTAAGATTGGGTGGGCTCCCTCTTCATATTGCAGCTGGGGGTGGCAAAGCACATTACTGATGTTCCCACAAGGACAGTAGGCCATGGAGGAAGAATGGTTCCTTAAAGTAGAGAGTAGAGAAGGTAATGAGCAGGCAATAATTACTGAAGCCCTCCATACACACAAATGAAAACAACAGACCCTGGGTGCCATTTTTCTGTGCTCATATTTCCAATACAGTTCTGTGTATATTCCTTCTACAGTTTTCATAGAACTCTATCTGTTGTACCTAAGTCATAGTCCCAGAAACCAAATAAAAACACCACAGAAAAGCATTCAACCTCTAAAATTCAAATGAGTTGATTAGGTCACCAAGAGATCTAGAAATTAGAAATTATAATTTTTCTAAAATGAGATTCACTTCTCAAGTACATTGTAAAGCAAAGACCAATGACTTGGTTTAATTTTCATTAGACTCTATTATTTTTCAGCCATGGGCAAATGCTCACAAAATGAGATAGTATTTAAATATATAAATGTAAATTCAAGAACTCCAGCAGAACAGGTGAATAATTTATAAGTGTACAAAATGAACCAAGCACTCCTCCAGCCACTATCAGTGTGCCTACATACCAAAAGCCATGTAATTACCCAGTAATTATCCAATTTCTAACATAAGGCTTCAAAATCAGGACTGAAAATTATGTAGTAGTTACACTTGGAACTATTGTAAGGTTTTAGAGCAGAATGAAATTACCATGAATTACCAACTTATTGGCATCTTTAAAGAGAATTTAAATATTTAGTGCTGAAATGGACATGTTACAAGGGTCTGCATATGCATTAGCAACACATATCTTATGTGCATTTACATCATATTTATAGGTCTGTGTTTGCATGAATGTGAATCTATTTACCTTGCAGTTGTAAACATTCACAAAAATAACACTTTTTGAAACTTAGGTAAAAGATTCGTTTTTCAAAATGCATTTAGCCTGCACTATTTAGCTAAACTAGTACACTAATAAATTAAAATGAGTCTAAAATAAAGTGAGGGGGAAACTTTGTAAGTAACTATTTTTCTGTTTGTCTGAAAACCCTGTCTGTGAGAGTTATAGGCACTTAGGTGGCACACATATTCTTCAGGGTTTTCACAGGACCTAACGTAGGCCTTAAAACACAGAATACTCAACAAATGAGTCATGAATAGATGGATGAATGAATGAATGAGGGAATGAAAAAATCAAAAGATGATTCAGGTAAGCTTTGAGTAGAGTGAAGATTCCTTTTCCAAATAAGAGAACATTGAGAAATATTTTGAAGATGACAAAGGTGATCTAGAAACAAGGTGCATTTTAATATTTGCAAGAACATTGTAAAGCAAAAACCAATGACTTGGTTCTATTTTCATTAGATGCTATTATTTTTCAGCCATCAGCAAATGCTCATAAAATGAAATAGTATTTAAATATAATATGCAGTGATTTGGGGAGTAAGCTATTTATCACTATGATGAATTTAGCACCTCATCTAACATCTGCTCACACATGGTGTGCAAGTAGAACAAAGATGGTAAAACAGAAAACTTACCTCAGGAGAACCCCTGTCCAACAGGCTGGACTCTCACCTTCACTCTAAGGATGCCTCAAGTGGAAATAGAAATGTAGAGATGAAGGAGTTCTGATTTCTCCTGTTCTTCATGGCCTCCACAAGGTGGGATCTGTTAACCCTCGCCAAGGAACACAATCATCAATGGCAGCAGCAAGCACTTCCTAAAAACCCATTGTGGGTACACATTTCTCTCTCAGGTGGGAACATCTATTATAATGAAAGGAAATTACAGAAGAAGAAGTAGTCACCGAGAGTCAGAACAATAAAGGGAGACTCTGCAGTTGAATTTATTATCTGACGGATAATAAATGTTAGCACAATAAGGAAAACTACAGAACTTGAGTTAGGAAAGGGTAAAAGCAATGGACTCTAAGGAGCCAGTGTCACTGGAAATATAGGGGCAGAACAGTAATTGGAAATCAAGTCCTTCCCCTTTACTAAAGTCACTTGTTCCCTGTTTGGGCTATTAATTAAAATCAACTGAGATGCTAGGAAGAAGAAAGGAAGGGAGACTATACCTGGGTTCCATCTCTGGGGAAGAGGCTCAAGCATGTCTGGTTGGTCTGTCTTCTTGATTGTTTGCTTGCTCTGTTTTTCTTTAGAAGCATTCTAGGCAATCGCACAACACAGTCAAGGTTGAAAACCTCTATTTAGATCATCAGAATCAACCAGTATAAAACAACTGACATCACTTTAAGGCAGTTTCCAATACCACTGATTTTTTGCAACTCAAGTCCCAAGTCATTGAATATAAAGGAGATGATGTTTTATGAACTTTACACCAATGTCATTTCTCACTTTAATGTCAGTTTCTCACTTTGTAGTCTTTCACCCAGAAGGCTAAGCAATGACACTTATTCTCACCTAGAAAAAGAAGCAGGACATCATCTTGAACAGTGGTTCTCTTTGAAAAAATATGGTTCCCAGAAGCCATGATCCAGAGATGTTCATCCAGTGGACTGTAATGAAGCTCAGGCATCTATGTTGTCAAAGCTCCTTTGGCCACTGTAACATTCAGATCCATGCACAGAACAAAGGGGACACTGAGTTTCTAGCTCCCATCCCAGACCAATTAAATCAGAATCTCTCGGTGCAGACCAAACTTGAGTACTTTCTATACCTCACCAAGTGCAGTCAAACAATGTTTGCATGGAGTCTAACTTTTTATGTCATAGCACTCATAACATTAGTTTGAGGCACACAAGATGAATTAGAAGGAATTTGAGGGTTTGGATTATGGAAATGAGGACTTGCTATTACAAAATATGTTTTCATTTTATATAATGAATATTATATAATTATGTTTTTTTAAATATGAGCAATGATTCCAAACTTAGAATTTGCAAAAAAACTTATAAAAATATTTTCACAAATTGTGTGAAAAATGATAAGAATCTATCTGGAGCTTGCAACTGGGACTAGAACTTCATTATATTTTTTATGCTTGAAATAACCACATTCCTCTTTTAATCAAAAATTTTTAAATGATCATTTCAAGTTTTTAATAATAACTGTGAAGAAAAATGTGTCTACTATAAGTGGGTAATAAAAATTCAAACCACTAGAGGAGTCGAGATGGTAGAATAGAGGAGGTCACTTTCCTGGCCACTCTGTGGCATGAAACCAAGAAGTAGATAGGTGACTTTTCAGTAAGATGGGTAAGAAAGTAGGGGGGAGACTTTATTAATACTGGACATTCAAAGCACATGGGGGATTCAGGAGATTGGTTATAATAAAATGAGAAAGAAATCCCCTGTGTCACCACCACCACCAGCACCAGCCAAAACAGTGCCCCCACAAGCAAAGTGGAGGGATACGGGAACTAAAGGAATCCACATTTTTAGGAGGCCAGTGGAGCATCTAGGCACAGAGATATCAAAGATCAAAAACACTGCTGGACTAACCTGAAAGGTATGCTGCACAATATCCTGGTGCAGGAAAGAAGTCACATCTCTCCTGGTTGCCTGTGGAGGACAGAGGAAGGAGCCATTTTGCAGACCCATCCAGAGCCTATAGCTGTGAGAGCTGATTCCCGGGAGACTGAAGCTGTGCCTGAAATACAGCCCTGGCAAACCAATACCACACAATATAGAGCATGCCTAAGTGACCAGAAGAAAATAAGGTGCGGAAAGGGGTTTACACAGGGGAATAGAGGTTCTGGAAACCCACCTGGCTTTCCCTCTCCTCTTTGAGTCTGGTGGCTCTCAGGACCAGCTGGGAGGGATGAACCCAATTGGGAATTCAAAAGGGTGGGGGCTGGAGTGATTGAGTTTGGAGACTGAACACAAAATAACAAGAAATGCAGGGTCTGTGGGTGATAATGAGGACAAAGGATAAAGAGGCTCCTCCACTGCAGGAGTGGGATCCAGGGGAGATTCCTGGGGTACAGTCTTCCAGCATAGACCAGCAACTTCTGGACCCTGGAGAGTGCACTGATCTAAAATCTTCAGACCAATTACCATTCAATGAAGAACGTGGAGCCTACCTAGGCCTAAACCTGCCTACAGGAGTTCACAGAACACTCCAGTGACCCCACCCTGAGGGTGAAGCAGACATCACACTCCAACTCACTCACCTAACACTGCCAAGAAGGGAAGCTGGGAATTTTCTGAACCCCAACAGAAACAATTCTTTAACTTTTCATTGAGAATTTTTTTTTCTTCTTTTCTCTTTATGAATAAATGGTTCATGGACACTTATACATATACATGTCTCTTTTTACTAATTTCTATCATTTTTTGAAGGCAGTTATTTTTCATTGCTCAGTATTTTGAGGGTTATGTTTGATTAGTATATTTTTGTTTTGTCTTATATTTTTTAATTTTTATTTTGTCTGTTTCTATCGCTTATTCATCCCTTGATTCTCATTCTCTCTTTTCTTTTGCTAACACCCAATCTCTATTGCTATCTCTTTCACACTTTTTAAATTTCTATTTTTTTACCTCTTATCTCATAATCATCATATCCTACATCTTTTATATTCTCTCCTATTCACCATTTGAAATTGTAAACACTTTGCAAAGTTACTTTTATATATTGTGGTCCATAACTGATCAGATCATTAGTTTATTGTGACAATTAACATTGTAGATGTCAAAGCAGCAACAATATGACTTATTGCTGTATATTGTTTGCATCAGTTGTTATTATTTGTCTTCCACTAAACTGTGAGGTACTGGAAAACTTCAGGGACACAATAAGTCCACAGGGTATAATAAACTCTACTGCCTCAGATTCATACTGTTAGATGGGTAAACACACAATTAACATGAAAAAGCAAAGAAACAAACCATCCCATACAAACCAAAACACTTCAGCAACAGAAAACATCAACATCACAGTGGAAGAAATATCAGAGGAGTTTAGAAAGTTCATAGTTAAACAAATCCACCAGGAGTGAATTTATAGTTAAACTAATCCACATTGTGAGGAGTGAAATCAGACAGCAAATACAGAGAGTAAAATATCACTTCAATAAAGAGATAGAGACTGTGAAAAAAATCAAGTAAAAATCCTGGAAATGAAGGCATCAATAAACTAAGTTAAAAATTCAATTGAAAGCATCACCAGACCACTAGGTCATTTGGAAGACAGAATTTCAGGCAATGAAGACGAGATATATACCCTTGAAAATAAAGTTGACCATGGAAAAAAGATGTTAAGAGACATGAACAGAAACTTCAAGAAATATGAAATAACACGAAAAGACCAAATAAAAGATTTTTCTGTATAGATGAAGGCTCAGAGATATAAACCAAAGAAATGCACCATCTTTTCAATGAAATAATATAATTTCCCAAGTCTTAAGAATGAAATGGAAAGTCAAATACAGGAGGCTTACAGGACCCCAAATATACAAAACTACAACAGACCCACACTAAGGCACATTATTATGAAAATGTCAAACATGCACAATAAGAATAGAATTTTAAAAGCTTACAGATAAAAATGAAAAGTCACATTTAGAGGGAAACCATTCTGGATCTCAGGTGATTTCTCAACCCAGACCTTCAAAGGTACGGGGGAGGTCTTGGAATAAAATATACCAAATTCTGAAAGAAAATAGATGCCAGCTAAGAATACTATACCCAGAAAAATTAAGCCTCAGGATTTGTGATGACATAAAAACTTTCCATGATAAACAAAAATTAAAAGAATTCACAACTAGAAAACTTGCACTACAAAATATACTTAATAAAATATTTCATGAAGAAGAAATGAAAAATGAAATTGAAAACCAACAAAGAAAGGAACTACATGAGAAGAATCATTAATCAAAGGAAAAATTAATTCAAATTAAAAACCAGAATAAATCAAAATGATGGAATAAAGATCATTTCTCAATAATAACATTGAATGTAAATGGCCTAAACTTATCAATCAAAATACATAGACTGGCAGACTGGATTAAAAAACAAGACCCAAAAATATGCTGATTCCAAGAGACTTACATCATAGGCAAAGATCTCCAAACTTAAGTTAAAAGGATGGGAAAAAACATATTATTTACATGGATCTCATAAACAAGCAGGGGCTTCTATCCTCATATTAGACAAAGTTGACTTCAAGCTAAAGTTAATCAGAAAGGATAAAGAAGGAGATTTCATACTGTTTAAGGGAATTATATATCAATAAGACATAACAATCATAAATATTTATGCCCAAACAATGGAGCATCTACATACATCAAACAAAAGTTTCTCAATTTCAAGAATCAAAGTAGACCACAACACAATAATACTGGGTGACTTTAATACACCTCTCTCATCACTTGAAAGATCCTCCAAACAAAACCTAAATAAAGAAATTATAGAACTAAAAAATACAATTAATAATTTAGACAAAACAGACATACATAGAATGTTTCATCCATTACTGACTGACTACACTTTCTTGTCAGCAGCACATGAATCCTTCCTTAAAATAGAGCATATTTTAGGCCACAAACTCAGCAAACACACACAAAAAAGAGATAATATCTTGCATTCTATCCAATCATAATGGAATAAAATTATAAGTCAATGATAAAATTTAAAAAATACAAGCTACTTTAACTCCTGGAGACAAAATAATATGCTATTGAATGACAAATGGATAGCTGAAGAAATCAGAGATGAAATTAAAAAATTACTTAGAAGTAAATGAGAATAGCAACACAACATATCAAAATTTCTGAGCCACTACAATGGTGGTTCTAAGAGGAAAGTTCATTGCATTGAGCTCATTCAATAAAATAATAGAAAGTCACCAAATAAATAACACTACATCTCAAAGCCCTAAAAAAAGAAGAACAAATCAACACCAAAAGCAGTAGAAAACAGGAAATAATTAAAATCACAGCCAAAATCAATGAAATTGAAACAAAAAATTTTTTTTAAATCAATGAAACAAAAAGTTTGTTCTTTGAAAAAATATTTAAATTGATAAACTCTTGGCCAAGCTAATGAACAGAGAGATAAAATTCAAATTACTAAAATTCATGTAGAAAAGAAAATGTCACTACTGACACTACTAAAATACAGATGATAATCAGAAACTATATATACTCCAATAAAATAGAAAATCTTGAAGACATCAACAATTTCTAGAGATATATGACCTACACAAAATGAATCAAGAGGACATAGAAAATTTAAACAGATTAATTCAAGCAATGAAATTGAAGATGCCATCAAAAGCCTACCAACAAAGTAAAACCCAGGACCAGATGGATTCTCAGGCAGGTTCTACCAGAACTTCAAAGAAGAACTAACACAAATCCTCCCAACCTTTCCAGACTCATTCTATGAAGCTAATATCACCTTGATACCAAAACCAAAGACACATCAAGGAAAGAAAATTTCAGACCAATGTCCCTGATGAACTAAATGCAAAAATTTTTTAATAAAATAAAATATTCACAAATTACATACAAAAACACATTAAAAAAATAGTGCACCATGATCAAGTGGGTTTCATCCCAGGGATGCAAGCTTGATTCAACATATGGGAATCAATAAATGTAATTCACCACATAAATAGACTTAAAGACAATAATCACATGACTATCTCAATAGATGCTGAAAAGGCATTCTACAAAATACAGGATCTATTCATGTTTAAATCACTAGAAAATATATAGTGATAGTAGGAACATACCTCAACATTGTAAAAACTATCTGTGCTAAATCCAAGTCCAACATCATTTTAATTTGTGAAAATTTGAAAGTATTCCCTCTAAAAACTGGAACAAGACAAGGATGCCCTCTATCACCACTTTTATTCAACATCATACCTGAAACTCTAGCTGGAGCAGTTAGACAGAAGAAAGAAATTAAAGGGATACAAATAGGAAAAGAAGAACTCAAACTATCACTATTTACTGATGACATGATTCTATATTTAGAAGATTCAAAAAATTCCACCAGAAAACTTCTAAAACAAGTAAATGAATTCAGCAAAGTAGCAGGATACAAAATCAACACCCATAAATCAAATGTGTTCCTATACATCAGTGATGAATCCAGTGCAAGAGAAATTACAAAAACTACCCCATTCACAATAGCCTTAAAAAATATAAAATACTTGGGAATCAATCTAACAAAAGAGGTGAAAGACCTCTACAATGAAAACTACAGAACAATAAAGAAAGAAATTGAAGAACTTAGAAGACAGAAAGATCTCCCAACTTCCTGGATAGGCAGAATTAATACTGTTAAAATGGCCATCCTACCAAAAGCACTACATTCATTTAATGTAATTCCTAAATAAACTACAATGACATTCTCCATAGAAATAGAAAAAGCAGTCATGATATTCATTTGGAAAAATAAAATTCCCAGAATAGCAAAGACATTCTTTAGCAAGAAAAGTGAAGCAGGAGGCATCACAATCCAGATTGTGATTACAAATTATATTACAGAGCTATAGTAACAAAAGCTGCACAGTATTGGCATCAAAACAGACACAAAGACCAATGGAACAGAATAGAAGGCACAGAGACAAACCCACATAAATCAATTATCTCATACTAGACAAAGGTACCATAAACATACATTGAAGAAAAGATGACCTCTTCAACAAATGGTGCTGGGAAAACTGGAAATCCACATGTAGCATAGTGAAATTTAACCCCCGTCTCTCAGCCTGAATAAAACTCAGCTCTACGTGAATCAAGGACCTAGGCATTAGACTCAATACCCTGCACCTACTAGAAGAAAAAGTAGGTCCAAATCACCATCATGTTGGCTTAGGAACCAAATTCCTCAACAAGACTCCTAAAGCGGTTTTTTCAAGATGGCGGCCTAGAGGGTGGCTGCATTTCGTGTTGCTCCAGGACTCAGGATTCAAGAGAGGAGATATTGGGACGCTTGGGACCAACTCAAAGTAGCCGGGTGACTCTCACCCCCTGGGGGGGCACCCCGGATGGGACGGGGGTCCCGGAACGCAGGAAACTTTGTGAAGTAGAACTGCCGGCGAGACGCCCCTCCCCCCCGCTGGAGCGCCGTAGAGGAGGCCGCTCGGCACAGCGCTGGGACTCGGAGCAGCCACTGGGGCTCCGGCGACTGCCCGGGGGAGGAGTGGCGGGGAGAACTGTGTGGACTCAGGACACCGGGGCCTGCCCTGAGGAGGAGGAGAGGAGCGTGGCCACTTGGATTCGGAGAGACCGCACCAGAGCTGCAGGCGGTTGCCAGAGGAGAAGCTGCGCGGCGAGCTGTTTGGAATCAGAACGACGCTTCTGAACCCCGGGGCCTGCCCTGAGGACGAGGAGGAAGAGGAGCGGCCGCTTGGATTCGGGTGACTACCCGGGAGCTACAGGCGGTTGCCAGAGAAGGGGCTGCGTGGCGAGCTGTTTGGACTCTGACCACTTCTGAACCCCGGGGCCTGCCCGGAGGAGTAGGAGAAGGAGGAGAAGGAGCGCGGCGGGTCCTTTGGACTCGCAGTGACTGCATTAGCGCTCCAGGCGGCTGCTCAGAGGAGAAGGCGAGTGGTGAGTTGTTTGGTCTTAAAATGACAGCTCCTGAACACAGGGGGGCTGCCTGGAGGAGAAGCGTGGTGGGACACTTGGTCTTGAGTGGCCGCACTTGAGCTCCGGGCAGTGCCCAGAGGACCCGTGCAGCGGGTCACATGGATTCAGAGCCACTCAGAGGGACTGCTCCTGAACACCCGGGGGGTTATCTGGAGAAGGAGGAGGAACGGGGAGGGTCATTTCGACTCGGAGTGATTGATTGCCCCGGGCTACGGGTGGTTGGTGGGAGGAGGAGGCACGAAGTGAGTTTCTTGGACTCCTAGTGACCGCACCGGCATACTGGGCGGCTGTCTGGAAGAAGAGGCCTGTGGCGGGTCTCTGGGACTCAGAGCGATTGTTCGGGGCCACAGGTGGCTGCTCAGAGGAGGGGCCACGCAGCCAGGCGATTAGGTGCAGAACAGGGTCCCAGGATCTAGGAGGCTTCTTGGTGGAAGAGCAGCACAGAGACAGGCTTAGGGCGGAGCGAAGGTTCCAGGCCTGTGGGCAAATTCTCTGAGGAGGGGCAGCCTAAGGAGATTCATCTGCGAAGGGTGAGGCTCCCAGGCCCAGGAGGTAGGGCCGGGCCCCTGGAAACTTTGCAGAGGAAGGCAGCCCAGCCCAGGCAGTAGCTGTAAATTGAGGGGAACCTCTAGGAGGAAACTGACCAGCGAGACCTCCCCACTGGGTAAGTCTTCCCTGCCTGGTGAGGTTTCCCCACAAGGACGGTAAAACCAGAGACTCAGGCCCAAACAGGCCTTGCCTCAGCCCACAGCCTAGGTCCCCTTTGGATGACCATTGGTCAACAAGTGGAGGCACCTCTGCCCACTAGCAGGGAATATACCCCACCTGAAGGCCACCACTCCTAGAGAGGCAGATTCCTTGTGGAGCACCGCATTATCAACTTCCTCCAAGACTTCAGCCTACTGAAGGCTAAGAGGGGATATATATAGAAATCTTCAGGGACATTGTAAATCAACAGAGGAAATCTGCAATATCTCAGCGGTCCACTGATATCTGAACAATATGAGAAAACAAGGAAAGAAAATGCTGCAAACAAATCTAGATGTTACATCAATAAAACCCAATGACAGCATGGCAGAAGAAATGACAGAAAAGGAGTTCAGAATGTACATAATTAAAATGATCAGAGAAGCAAACGATGAGATGAAAGAGCAAATGCAAGCATTGAATGATCGCACCAATCGACAGCTAAAAGAGCAAATACAGGAAGCAAAAGATCATTTCAATAAAGAGTTAGAGATATTGAAAAAAAACCAAACAGAAATCCTTGAAATGAAGGAAACAATAAACCAAATTAAGAACTCCATAGAAAGCATATCCAATAGGATAGAACACCTGGAAGACAGAAGCTCAGACATTGAAGACAAAATATTTAACCTTGAAAACAAAGTTGAACAAACAGAGAAGATGGTAAGAAATCATGAACAGAATCTACAAGAACTATGGGATATCATGAAAAGGCCAAATTTAAGAATTATTGGGATTGAGGAAGGCCTAGAGAAACAAGCCAAAGGAATGAACAACCTATTCAATGAAATAATATCAGAAAATTTCCCAAATCTGAAGAATGAAATGGAAAATCAAGTTCAAGAGGCTTACAGGACTCCAAATACACAAAACTACAACAGACCCACACCAAGGCACATTATAATGAAAATACCTAACATACAAAATAAAGACAGAATTTTAAAGGCTGTGAGAGAAAAGAACCAAATTACATTCAGGGGGAAACCAAACGCATATCAGCAGATTTTTCAATCCAGACCCTAAAAGCTAGAAGGTCCTGGAACAACATTTTTCAAGCCCTGAAAGAAAATGGATGCCAACCAAGAATCTTATACCCAGCAAAACTTACCTTCAAATTTGACGATGAAATAAAATCCTTCCATGATAAACAAAAGCTAAAAGAATTTACAAAAAGAAAGCCAGCATTACAGAACATTCTCAACAAAATATTCCATGAGGAAGAGATGAAAAACAAAGAAGCAAATCAGCAAAGGGAGGAATTATCCTAAAGGAATTGTCAAATAAAGGAGGAAACAAGTTGTGTCAAACAAATAAATAAACAAAATTTTAAAAATGAACCAAATGACCGGGAAACCAAATCATATCTCAAAAATAACCCTGAACGTTAATGGCCTGAATTCATCAATCAAAAGACATAGACTGGCAGACTGGATTAAAAAGAAAGATCCAACAATATGTTGTCTGCAAGAGACTCACCTCATAGAAAAAGATACCCATAGATTAAAGGTGAAAGCATGGGGAAAAACATACCATGCACATGGACTCAGCAAAAAAGCTGGAGTATCCATCCTCATTTCCGATAATGTGGACTTCAAGCCAAAGTTAGTCAGAAGGGATAAAGAAGGTCATTTCATACTGCTTAAGGGAAGCATAAATCAGCAAGATATAACAATCATAAACATCTATGCCCCAAACAGTGGCTCATCTATGTATGTCAAACAAATCCTTCTCAATTTCAGAAACCAAATAGACCACAACACAATAATACTAGGTGATTTTAACACGCCTCTCTCACCACTGGACAGATCTTCCAGACAAAAATTGAACAAAGAAACCATACATCTCAACAACACAATCAATAATTTAGACTTAACGGACATTTATAGAATATTCCATCCAACCAAGAGTGAATACACTTTCTTCTCAGCAGCACATGGATCCTTCTCTAAAATAGACCATATATTATGCCACAAAGCTAATGTTAGCAAATACAAGAAGATAGAGACACTAGCATGTATTCTATCAGATCATAATGGATTGAAGTTAGAAATAAATGAAAGAGTAAAACACAGAAACTATTCCAACATCTGGAGATTAAACAATATGCTATTATATGATGAATGGATAACAGAAGATATTAGGAAGGAAATTAAAAAATTCTTAGAGGTAAATGAGAACAAAGAAACATCATATCAAAATCTCTGGGACACTATGAAAGCAGTACTTAGAGGGAAATTTATTTCATGGAGCGCATTTAATAAAAGAAGTAAAACTCAACAAATAAACGACCTAACACTACAGCTCAAAGCCTTAGAAAAAGAAGAACAGAACAGCACCAAAAGTAGTAGAAGACAGGAAATAGTTAAACTCAGAGCTGAAATCAATGAAATTGAAACAAAAGAAACAATACAAAAAATTGACAAAATAAATAGTTGGTTCTTCGAAAAAATAAACAAAATTGATAAACCTTTAGCCACACTAACAAAGAGAAGACGAGAGAAAACCCAAATCACTAAAATTCGGAATGAACAAGGAAATATCACAACAGACAGGATGGAAATACAAAACATAATTAGAAGCTATTTTGAAAATCTATACTCCAACAAAATAGAAAATTTCGAAGACATCAACAGGTTTCTAGAGACATATGAATTGCCTAAACTGAATGAGGAGGACATACACAATTTAAATAGACGAATTTCAAGTACTGAAATAGAAGAAGTCATCAAAAGCCTACCAACAAAGAAAAGTCCGGGACCAGATGGGTTCTCAGCCGAGTTCTACAAAACCTTTAAGGAAGAGCTCATTCCAATACTTCTCAAAGTATTCCATAAAATAGAAGAGAAGGGAACCCTCCCAAACTCATTCTATGA
This sequence comes from Sciurus vulgaris, assembly GCF_902686455.1. Taxonomy (NCBI): domain Eukaryota; kingdom Metazoa; phylum Chordata; class Mammalia; order Rodentia; family Sciuridae; genus Sciurus; species Sciurus vulgaris. Next base: position 49,386,226 of record NC_136461.1, read on the forward strand.
AGCCAATATCACACTGATACCTAAACCAGACAGAGACTCATCAAGGAAAGAAAATTTCAGACCAATATCCTTAATGAACATCGACGCAAAAATTCTCAACAAAATTTTAGCAAATCGCATACAAAAACATATTAAAAAGATAGTGCACCATGATCAAGTGGGTTTCATCCCAGGGATGCAAGGTTGGTTCAACATCAGGAAATCAATAAACGTAATTCACCATATCAATAGACTTAAAGTCAAGAATCACATGATTATTTCAATAGATGCAGAAAAAGCATTTGATAAAATACAGCACCCCTTCATGCTCAAAACACTAGAAAAAATAGGGATAGTGGGAACATTCCTTAACATTGTAAAGGCCATTTATGCTAAGCCCATGGCTAATATCATTCTAAATGGTGAGAAACTGAAAGCATTCCCCCTAAAAACTGGAACAAGGCAGGGATGCCCTCTTTCACCACTTCTATTCAACATCGTTCTTGAGACTCTGGCCAGAGCAATTAGACAAACCAAAGAAATTAAAGGGATACGAATTGGAAAAGAAGAACTCAAACTATCCCTGTTCGCTGATGACATGATTATATATTTAGAGGAACCTGGAAATTCCACCAGAAAACTCTTAGAACTCATAAGTGATTTCAGTAAAGTAGCAGGTTACAAGATCAATGCCCATAAATCCAACGCATTTTTATACATAAGTGATGAATCTTCAGAAAGAGAAATTAGGAAAACTACCCCATTCACAATAGCCTCGAAAAAAATAAAATACTTGGGAATCAATCTCACAAAAGAGGTGAAAGACCTCTACAATGAGAACTATACAACACTAAAGAAAGAAATTAAAGAACACCTTAGAAGATGGAAAGATCTTCCATGTTCTTGGATAGGAAGAATTAATATTGTCAAAATGGCCATACTACCTAAAGTGCTATACAAATTCAATGCAATTCCAATTAAAATCCCAATTGTGTACCTTACAGAAATAGAGCAAGCAATTATGAAATTCATCTGGAAGAATAAGAAACCCAGAATAGCTAAAGCAATCCTTAGCAGGAAGAGTGAAACAGGGGGTATTGCAATACCAGATCTTCAACTCTACTACAAAGCAATAGTAACAAAAACGGCATGGTATTGGTACCAAAATAGAAAGGTAGATCAATGGTACAGAATAGAGGACACGGACACAAACCCAAATAAATACAATTTTCTCATACTAGACAAAGGGGCCAAAAATATGCAATGGAGAAAAGATAGCCTCTTCAACAAATGGTGCTGGGAGAATTGGAAATCCATATGCAACAGAATGAAACTAAACCCATATCTCTCACCATGCACGAAACTAAACTCAAAATGGATTAAGGACCTCGGAATCAGACCAGAGACCCTGCAGATTATAGAAGAAAAAGTAGGTCCAAATCTTCACCTTGTTGGTCTAGGACCAGACTTCCTTAACAGGACTCCCATAGCACAAGAAATAAAAGCTAGAATCAACCACTGGGATAGATTCAAACTAAAAAGCTTTCTCTCAGCAAAGGAAACTATCAGCAATGCGAAGAAAGAGCCTACAGAGTGGGAGAATATCTTTGCCAATCATACTTCAGATAGAGCACTAATCTCCAGAATCTATAAAGAACTCAAAAAACTCTACTCCAAGAATTCAAATAGTCCAGTCAACAAATGGGCTAAGGAAATGAATAGACTCTTCACAGAAGAAGATCTACAAGCAATCAACAAACATATGGAAAAATGTTCAACATCTCTAGTAATAAGAGAAATGCAAATCAAAACCACCCTAAGATTCCATCTCACCCCAATTAGAATGGCGATTATCAAGAATACGAGCAACAACAGGTGTTGGCGAGGATGTGGGGAGAAAGGTACACTCATACACTGCTGGTGGGGCTGCAAATTAGTGCAGCCACTCTGGAAAGCAGTGTGGAGATTCCTTAGAAAACTTGGAATGGAACCACCATTTGACCCAGCTATCCCACTCCTTGGCCTATACCCAAAGGACTTAAAATCTGCATACTACAGAAATACAGCCACATCAATGTTCATAGCTGCTCAATTCACAATAGCCAGACTGTGGAACCAACCTAGATGCCCTTCAATTGATGAGTGGATAAAGAATCTGTGGTATATATATACTATGGAATATTACTCAGCCATAAAGAATGATAAAATTATGACATTTGCAGGCAAATGGATGAAATTGGAGAATATCATGCTAAGTGAGATAAGCCAATCTCAAAAAGCCAAAGGACGAATGATATCGCTAATAAGTGGAGGATGACACATAATGGGGGGGAGGGAAGGGTTAGAGTTAGGGTTAGGGAGGGGGGCAAGTATGGAGGAAGGAACTACTGTATAGAGGGTAAAGAGGGGTGGGAGGGGTGGGGGGAAGGGAAAAAATAACAGAATGAATCAAACAACATTGCTCTATGTAAATTTATGATTACACAAATGGTATGCCTTTACGCCATGTACAAATAGAGAAACAACATGTATCCCATTTGTTTAAAAATAAAAAAAAAAAAAAAAAAAAAAAAGACTCCTAAAGCACAAGAAGTAAAATCAAGAATCAAAAAACGGGACTGTATCAAACTAAAGAGCTTCTTCACAGCAAAGGAAACAATCAAGAACATGAAAAAAGAGCTTACAGAATGGGAGAAAATCTTTTCCCCCTGCACTTCAGATAGAGCATTAATCTCCAGGATATATAAAGAACTTAAAAGACTTAACACCAAAAAACAAATAATAACACAATCAATAAATCGGTAAAGGAACTGAATAGACACTTCAAAGAAGAAGAAACATAAATGGTCAACAAATATGTGAAAAAAATGTTCAACATCTCTAGCAATTAGAGAAATGCAAATTAAAACTATACTAAGATTCCATCTCACTCCAGTCAGAATGGCAATTATCAGGAATACACATAAAATAAATGTTGACGAGGATGTGGGGAAAAAGGTACACTCATCCATTGCTGGTGGGACTGCAAATTAGTGCAGCCACTCTGGAAAGCAGTGTGGAGATTCCTCAGACTTGAAATGGAACCACCATTTTACCCAGTTATCCCACTCCTCGGCATATACCAAAAGGAGCATACTATAAAATCAGCATACTATAGGGATGCAGCCATATCAGTGTTCCTAGCATCTCAATTCACAATAGTAAAACTATGGATCCAATCTAGATCCCCTTCAACAAATAACTGGATAAATAAACTGTGGTCCATATACATAATGGAATACTACTCAGGCATAAAGAAGAATGAAAATATGGCATTTGCTGGTAAATGGATGGAGCTGGAGGCTTTCATGCTAAGTGAAATAAGCCAATCACAAAAAATCAAAGGCCAAATATTCTCTCTGATACGCAGATGCTGACTCACAAAGGTGGGGATATAGGAGAAGAGGTTCACCAGATTGGACAGGGAGGAATGTGGGGAATGGAGAAGCAATGGGAATGAGAAAGACAGGAGAATGAATCGGACATGACTTTCCTGTGTTCACATGTGAAGACATGACCAGTGTAACTTCACATCATGCATAACCACAAGAATGGGAAGCTATACTCCATGCATGTATGATATGTCACAATACATTCTACTGTCATGTATTACACCTAGGAAGAACAAATAAAAAATAATTTATACCATAAAGAATATAATCCATAGACTTGTTAACATCATAATATTCTACTACATAGGCATTCCAATTTATTTAACTTTCAAAAAAATAATTAATAAATGGGACAGTATCTTCACAGCAAAGGAATCTAGAGATGAAGAGAGAGCCTATAGAATGGGAAAAAAACTTTACCCCCTGTGCCACAGTACAGCATTAATCTCCAGGGTATATAAATAATTCCAAAAACTTAACACCAAAAGAACAAATAATCAATAAATGGGCAAAGGAACTGACCAGGCACTTTACAGAATAAGAAATACAAGTGGTCAACAGTATATGAAAAAATGTTCAATTTCTCTAGCAATTAGAGAAATGCACATTAAAACTACACTGAAATTTCATCTCACTCCAGTCAAAATGTCAGCAATCAAGAATACAAGCAAAAATAGATATTGGTGAGGATATGGGGGGAAGGGGTACACTCATACATAGATGGTGGGAATGCAAATTGAAGCAACCACTCTAGAAAGCAGTATGAAGATTCCTTAAATAACTAGGAATGGAACCACCATTTGACCCAGTTATCTCACTCCTCAGTACATCTCCAAAGATGTTAACATCAACCTACTACAGTGACAGAGCCAAATCAACGTTTTTAGCAGCTCAACTCACAATAGCTAAGCTATGAATCCAACTTAGATGTACTTCAACAGATGAATGTACAAAGAAAATGTGGTATATACACAGTGCAATATTAGGTTTAAAAAAGAATGACTTTATGACATTTGCCAGTAAATGAATGGATGTGGAGACTACCATACTAAATGAAATAAGCCAACCCCAAAATTCAAAGGTCGAATGTTCTCTCCAATATGTGGATACAAACACCCAATGGTGGCAGGAGGGGAAGAATAGAAGTTCATGGATTAGACCAAGAGGAATGAAGGAAAGGGAAGAGGGTAGGAATAGGAAAGACAGTGGAAAGAATGGGACATAACTTTGCTATGTTATATGAATACACCACAGTGAAACTCCACAAGTGGTATCATTATTAGAATAAGATATAGTCTATATATGTATAACATGTCAAAATATATTCTGTCATGTTTATCTAAAAAGAACAAAATAAATAAATGAAAGAAAAATAAGACTAGTCTCTGCAGATATTTTAATAGGACCCTATCTCAAAATTAAAAAATGAAAAGAGCTGGGGATGTAGCTCAGCTGTAAACTTCCCCTGGGTTCAATCCCCAGTACCAAAAAATAATAAAAACAAAATACTTCTTTTATCCAGTGTGGCTGCTATATTAATTTCATTCCATTATGTTATTCTTTCTTCTTCAGGATTTTAAATTTTTCTCCTTTCTTTTTAGCCTTCTTTTCAAAATTACATGTCAGTTTATAAGGGTTTTATTGTTCAGATTTTTTTTCTTATCTAGATTGTTCTGCAATCTATGAATTATTTTGATCCGAAGACTTATATCTTTCCTTTATTCTGAAGACCTATATCACTTTTTCTACACTTTTAGTTGACATAGAATTTATATATGATAATATTCAGATATTTTAATGAATAGTTCTATGAATTGTTTGCATGGTTTACTTACCATCAACTAACAGCTTGTTTATATAATCATCCATTGAAGTTGTTTCTAATTTTAACCTCCTATAAATATAAGGTCTGTAAATATTTTCATAAAGAAAAAATTCAGACCACTCTTAGTTATAAACATATGAAACATTAAAGATTATAACTGGTATTTGGCACTTAAAAGTGAAGTTTTAATGACACTAAATCACATTCCCCCTACAGTGTGTAAGTGTTCCTTTTTCTTCATATTTTTGCCAGCACTTGTTACTCTTAGTCTTTTTGGTAAAGGCTATTCTTACTAGGGTGAGGTGATATCTCACTATGGTTTTGATTTGCATTTCCCTGATGAAAATTATGACACTCATTTTTTTTCATGTACCTGTTGTCCAGTTGTATATCATCATTTGAGAATCATTATGTAGATCTATTGCCCATTTCCTAATTAGAATAACTAGTTTTTGCTATTGAGTTTTTGTAGTTCTTTATAAAATCTGGGTATCAACCCATGGTCAGATGACAGTTTGCAAATATGTCTTCCATTCTGAATTCTTTTCAAAGAAAATCCTTGCCCTTCCCAATGTCCAGAAACATTTCTCCATGTCTTCTTCCAATAATCTCAGAGTTTCAAGTTTTGCATTAAATATTTAATCCATTTTGAGTTAGTTGATTTTTGTTAAAAAAAAAAAATTAAGAGCCCTCTTGTCTCTCATTGGCAATGGTAATGTTGAAATACATTTGTGACTGGGTTGGGATATCAATCAGACTTTCTTAAACCTAATATTTTTACAGCAATGAAATTATGCATGAGCTTGGATAATCATAGTAATGATTATACAATCATCCTGCAGCTTGATTTAGGCCATTCAGAGGACAACAGCTAATAGGGAACAAAAGGATTATCTTTAACTAAAGACAGAGACTCTACAATCAGAAGACACCATACAGGGAACATCAGCCACATCTCCCCCCTCACCCACCATCCATGGCTGAGCACAGTGCTCCTAGAGCACTCCACAGAGAGCTGCACAGGTGTGATCAGCAGGGGTTGAAGAGTAGCCCCCTCTGTAACACACCTGCTCATCCACACTCCAACGTGACTGTCATGCTGCTAGTTTTGACAATCATACCACAACCCATTTGGCCCAGTCCCGAACGTGCCATGGGTTCAGGATCAGAGTACAACAGTGTAGGCCTACAAGCCATATGAGCAAATATTTAAAATCCATGTCAAGTTATCAAAATGCTAAACAATTCTCATTCTATATTCCCACTTCATCAAATGCATTTTAATAAACCAAAAATCTAAAAATATATGTAAAACAATAACTCAAAATGAATGAATTAGCAGGACATCAAAAATGACAGAATTTAATTACTATTGTACATTTCTGACTATTTGGTAGTAGTTGATGTTCTGAGTTCTAAAGTGAAGACACATATAATTTATAAATTACTATAAGCCATTTCTGCAAAGTTTACTTTTTGTTCCTTCATTTTGACAAAATCTTTAAAATTATTATAAGTAAAATTGTCCCATAACTTTTGTTTCTTTAATAGTAGTGATGAATTACACAATAATTTCTGAGTCATTATGGAATTTATATTTATTCTAATTTAAGGAAAACTCACTCTTTAGAGGCAGAAATAACTAATTATCAATAAAATTATTAGAGCAAGAATTATATTTAGAAAGATCTCTGTATTTTATATATAATAGTCAAACATTGTAAAAGAGTTACACATGCTACATTACCTAGCAAGAAAAATTTACACACTTTATTTTATTGTATAACTTATCACTTGTAGTTTTTATCACTTAAAAAATATTCAAATATATACAGTAAGATTAAGAAGCAATATCATACTTCATACATATTCTTTTGGCCTATATCCAAATTTAAGAGTAATATGACTAAAATAAATTAATTTTAATTAAAAATATTCATCTCTAACAGGTATCTGTTGTAAATACCACTTAAATTGATATTCATCTTTGGAATCACATTAGAAGACAGAGAAGCAAGAAAGAAGACCCTTTATGCATTGGAAAATGTTTTTTTACTGAACAGAAATCTACCATATTCAAGCCTCCTTCAAAGAAAGATTTGGTTAACTAACTTGCCTCTTCTTTTACATAAGTGCTTCTGCTATTCAAATATCCCCCACCTTCTGAAGTGGATACCAGATAATATTGGTGATGACATAAATTATGAAAATGTAATGCAAATATGAAGGATATACAGTAAGAGATGTTAAAACATTTTTTCCTTGAGGCCTAAGAGGTTTTAGTTATGAGAACAGATGCTTTTTGCACATGTCACAGCCCTGAACACTGGATCCTGAGAGAAAGAGGTGCCTAAGTGTTCTCAAACAAAGCTGTCTTTTTGTGTTTATGATATGGTCCTCCAAAGCAACGCCCAGAGCAAGAATCCTCATGGCCTGGACATAACAATGGTATAATTCATGGACCTTCAAGACTGAACAATGTTGAGAAACAGAGCACTTTGTTTGGAGGATTGCGTAAAGAACATGGCCAGAGGTAAAACAGGAGGATGGAAGGTGTGTGCCTTTGCACATACGTGTATAGAATAAGTTTTCATTTCTTGTTACTTGAGAGATGTGGGAGAGTGAGATCAGCAAGATGGCAGAATAGGAAGCCCCAGACCCCACCATCCCTCATCAAAACCGACTGAAAAACAATACAAGGCAAAAAGTCTTTTTGAGAACGATGGAAATCAATTAGGGAGTTACAATATCACAACAATGTCAAAGCCAAGTATAGTACATTAAAATTTGTATACTGGACACAAAGGAACACATCTACAGCCCCAGCTACTCAGGAGGCTGAGGCAAGAAGATCACAAGTTCAAGTAAAGCCTAGGCAAAGTAGCAAGATGCTGGAGGGAGAGAGAAAGAGAGAGAGAGAGAGAGAGAGAGAGAGAGAGGGAGGAAGGAGAAAGAAAGAAAGAAAGAAAGAAAGAAAGAGAGAGAGAGAGAGAGAGAGAGAGAGAGAGAGAGAGAGAGAGAAAGAAAGAAAGAAAGAAAGAAAGAAAGAAAGAAAGAAAGAAAGAAAGAAAGAAAGAAAGAAAGAAAGAAAGAAAGAAAGAAAAGAAAGAAAAGAAAAGAAAGAAAAGAAGTAAGAAAAGTCATTCCATCTCAACCATGGGAGTTCTTTCCCCAGGTCAGCACATCTTTGAGTGGGGAAAGTCCAACTTGCAGCTTCTCCCTCAGGAGAGAAGAGTAGAATGTGGGCCACCATGATGGAGAAGGGAAGGTGGAGCTCATCTGGCTGCATTGTCCCTTCACTTGGAGGAACAAGGCCTGTAGTTAACATGGGCTTTTCGGGCCTTCGGTGCCTGCACTAAAGATGACACCTCAAACACTCTTGCTTCCTTTGGAGTGAGATGCATGGGCAAGAGATTATAGACTTCAGCGTTTTCTCTCTCCACTCCTCTTCCGTCTGGCTAGAGTGGCCTGAGTCTACTTTCCTTTGGAAGAAGAGAATTTATCCAAAGATTAAAACTTGAAGCAACTTTAAATGTGCATGATGGCTGTGTTAATATAATCTGTTGGAATGACACTGGAGAATATATATTATCTGGCTCAGATGACACCAAGTTAGTAATTAGTAATCCTTACAGCAGAAAGGTTTTGATGAAAATTCATTCAGGGCATCGAGCAAATATATTTAGTGCTAAGTTCTTACCTTGCATAAATGATAAGCAGATTGTATCCTGCTCTGGAGATGGAGTAATATTTTATATGAATGTTGAGCAAGATGCAGAAACCAACAGACAATGCCAGTTTACATGCCGTTATGGAACTACATATGAGATCATGACTGTACCCAATGACCCTTACACTTTCCTCTCTTGTGGTGAAGATGGAACTGTTAGGTGGTTTGTCACACACATCAAAACTAGTTCAGTACGAATATATGATCGAAGAATGCTGGGCACAAGAGCCACAGGCAGGTCGAATTATGCAGGTCGAGGGACTACTGGAATGGTTGCCCGTTTTATCCCTTCCCATCTTAATAATAAGTCCTGCTGAGTGACATCTCTGTGTCACAATGAAGATGGTCAAGAGATTCTTGTTAGTTATTCTTCAGACTACATCTATCTTTTTGATCCAAAAGATGATACAGCATGAGAACTTAAAACTCCTTCTGCAGAAGAGAGACGCGAAGAGTTGCGACAATCACCAGTTAAGTGCTTGAGACTTCGTGGTGACTGGTCAGATACAGGGCCCAGAGCAAGGCCTGAGAGTGAACGAGAATGAGACAGAGAGCAGAGTCCCAATGTATCACTGATGCAGAGAATGTCTGATATGCTATCAAGATGGTTTGAAGAAGCAAGTGAAGTTGCACAGAGCAGTAGAAGATGAGGAAGATCTCAACCGAGAGGTGGAACGAGTCAGTCAGATGTTTCAACTCTTCCTACGGTCCCCTCCAGTCCTGATTTGGAAATGGGTGAAACTGCAATGGATGTAGATACTCCAGCTGAACACTGTCTTCAACCTTTTACATCCTCTGCCATGTCCGTGCACGTTCATTCAACGTCCTCTTCCACAGAAAGCCCTCATTCTACTTCTTTGCTGTCATCTCCAGACAGTGAACAAGGCAGTCTGTTGAGGCAGCTGGACACCATTCCCATCATCAGTCTGATAACAATAATGAAAAGCTGAGCCCCAAGCCAGGGACAGGTGAACCAGTTTTAAGTTTGCTCTACAGCACAGAAGGAACAACTACAAGCACAACAAAACTGAACTTTACAGATGAATGGAGCAGTACAGCCTCAAGTTCTAGAGGAAATGGGAGCCATTGCAAATCTGAGGGTCAGGAGGGATCCTTGGGTCCACAGACCTCAATGCAGCCACCAGAAGAAGACAGTGAAACAAAAACTTCCAAAGAATTATCAGAGAGTGTGACAGAATATCAGGAAGGTACATCTGCAGAAAACCCAGTTCAGAACCGTGTAGACATAGCACAATTAGATAACTTCACAGCTGAGCCACTGGATTCCAGCTCAGGAGAAAGGAGTGATCTGAGTCTTGATAGCCCTTGTGGGGTTCCAGAAGAATCCACTTTGTCTGAAAAAGGCAAGGAACTGGAAACTGTAGATCAGACCATCAGTGAGAGTGCTGCCATTGAAACTAATACCAACCCTGAGCCCCAGTCCCACACGGAAGCCATTGGTCCTTTGGCTCATGAGGAAACCTCAGCCAGGAACTCTGTGCTCCAGGACACAGATGACAGTGATGATGACCCAGTGCTGATACCGGGTGCAAGGTATCGAACAGGACCTGGTGATAGGCGCTCTGCTGTTGCCCGCATTCAAGAGTTCTTCAGGTGGAGAAAGGAAAGGAAAGAAATGGAAGAACTGGATACTTTGAACATTAGAAGGCCTCTAGGAAAGATGGTTCACATGGGTCATCGCAACTCCAAAACAATGATAAAAGAAGCCAACTTCTGGGGGGCTGACTTTGTGATGGGTGGTTCTGACTGGCCATATCTTCATCTGGGATCGACACACAGCTAAGCACTTGATGCTTTCGAAAGCTGATAACCATGTGGTGAACTGCTCGCAGCCACATCCGTTTGACCCGATTCTAGCCTCATCTGGCATAGATTAGGACATAAAAATCTGGTCACCACTAGAAGAGTCAAGGATTTTTAACTGAAAACTTGCTGATGAAGTCATAACTCTCAACGAGCTGATGCTGGAAGAGACTAGGAACACCACCACAGTCCCAGCCTCCTTCACGCTGAGGATGCTGGCCTCACTGAATCACATCCAAGCTGACCCGTCAGAGGGTGACAGATCAGAAGGCTCTGGTCAGGAGAATGAAAACAAAGACGAGGAGTGATCACCTCTATTTGGCAAGCACTTGGATGTTCTGGAATTTGTATAAGATATTCATTATATTTTTTTTCTTTACAGAACTTTAGTGCAATTTTAAGGTTATGGTTTTTTGGAGTTTTTTCCCTTTTCAGGGGACAACCTGCCATTAGTTTGGAATGAGTGTGTGCATGGATCTGGGAGAGTGCATAAACAAAACGCAGATGTCTGTACGACTTTCTGCCACGTGTGAGGAGTGCTGGAAACGTGAAGTGCAATACGCTGCTGACCTGCGGACGTGGGAGCTTGGGTCAGGGCTGAAGGGCCGTTTTCCTCGTAGGGAGGATGCGGGTCAAAAAAATTTCTACACTTGCCCTTTGCATGTTTGTCACTTTGTACTTAAAGAAGTTGGTTGTTTTAAGACATCCAAAAAAAAAAAAAAAAAAAAAGAGTAGAATGTATATCCAAAGTCCTGTCTTTTAAGGAGCTAGCTGAGAAACTGATTTCTATTGTATCTAATTCAGAGTTCTCTTAGGAAATTGGTATACTGTGGATGTCTAGGGGCTGCCGAGATCAAAAGCAAGTTCAGCAGCTTTCAGCAGTACCAGAGAATTTGTAATAGCACAGAGAGAAAACCATCACAGTCTGTCACAATTTGGAGTAAAGGCCTAGCAGATCTGAGATGGCAGAGAGATGAGTGGAATGTATTGAACATCCCAGATGTTCAGAGAACTTCCAGAAGAACCGGTTTCTGGCTTACATGCTTCAAAGCACTGATGGGAAACTGACATACCCAGGGCCACAGGAAACAAAAGATATAGCTCAATGACTCATGGTAACTCTATGAAGTTTGTAACACTGCAAAATGACACTAGAGGGAGTAAGAGGCTACCAACTCTGAAAAGGAAACCATCAAATTGAGTTAACTGGGAGATGACATATATAAGTCCAGAGAAGAAGCATCCCCCCGCAAAATGTTTGAGAGGGCCCAGAATCTTTAGCTAAGATAATTGGTGAAAACCTTTTGCTACACTAAGCCAGTGTAAAAGAACTAGAGAAATGGCTGTTTTTCAAATGCACAACTCCAAACACAAAGTTACAAGGCACATAAAGAAATGGGAAAACATGACCCAATTATAGGAACAAAATAAATATCCAGAAACTCACTATAAAGAAATAGATATATATGAATTACTGACAAAGAATTCAAATTAACTGTGATAAAGATCTTCAAATCATCTCAGGAAAATAATAAACCAACAGAAAGAGAATATCAAGAAAGAGGTAGAAAAGTTTTTAAATATCCACAAAAATGTTACAGCTAAAGAACACAATAATAGGATTAGAAATTCACTAAAAGTGTTCAATAGTAGACTTGATGAATCAAAAGAAATCAGTGAACTCAAAGATAAGTCAGAGGACCAACAATAAAAATTAATGAAGCTGAACACAGTGGTGTATGCCTATAATCCCAGTGGCTCAGAGGTTGAGAGAGAGGATCACAAGTTCAAGGTCACCCTCAGCAACTTAGCAAGGCCCTAAACAACTTAGTGAGATCCTGTCTCAAAAAATAAAAAGGGATGGGTATGTATGTCTGTGGTAAATTACCCCTGGGTTAAATCCCCAGTACCCAGGGGGGGGAAATGGAAAACAGTGAGGGAAGCCTAAAAGATACCATCAAACAGACTAATATAAGTATTTATGTGAGTTCAAGAAAGAAGGAAGAAAGGTGTCTAAAGAAATCATGACCTAAACTTCCAAATCTCTGTAAGGAAATGGACATCCAGATTCAGGAAACCCAAAGAACCATGTCTGAAATGAATACAATGACATACATACTGAGGGAAATTATAATTAAGCTGTCAAAAGTCAAAGAAAAAGAGAATTTTGAAAGCACAAGATAGAAGTGACTTATCACAAACAAGGGAGAACTTCTAAGAATATCAGTGGATTTCTTAGCAGAAATCTTCAGGACCAGATGAGCATGGGATTATATATTCAAAGTGCAGAAAGAACAAAACTGCCAACCAAGAACACTATATCTGGAAAAGTCTCCTTCAAATAGTAAATAAAAATACTTTTCCAGATATACAAAAGCTGAGGAAGTTCATCACCAGTAAACTTATTATACAAGAAATGCCAAAGAGAATCCTTCATGTTGAAATTAAGCCATGCTAGACATTAACCCAAACACATATGAAAATATAAAGCCCAAGGGGAAAGTATAAAACCCAAGAATAAAGGTATACAGACAAATAAAGAATACTGTAATACTGTGATGGTAGTGCACGAATTACTTTTAATTATAGCATTACAACTAAAAGGCAAAAGAATAACAACAATTATAGCTCTAAAGATATGCTAATGGATACATATTATGAAAACATAATTTATGATATTAATAACAAGATACAAGGTGAAAGTGAAAGGTAGATTTATTGTATCTGATTGAAAGTAAGTTATTCTCAGCTTATAATCAGTTGTTATAAATATGTTTTTTGTAAGAGCCATGGTAACCACAAAGAAAGTACCTACAGAAAATAGACAAAGGAAAAAAAGATAAAGGAATAAAATAATGTCACTACAAAAGAAATCATGAAAATATAAAGAGAGAGAAGGGGGGATCCAAAAAGCTGCAAGACAGGCAGAATATACTTAATAAAATGGTAATCAAAAGTATTTCTCTATTAGTAATTATTTCAAGTGCAAACAGATTCAATTTCCCAATCACAAAACAAAGAATGACTGAAGAGATTTTATAAATCAAGATATACCTATATGCTGTCTATAAGGTACTCACTTTAGATTTAGACACACATAGCCTGAAAGCAAAATATGGAGGAAATATTTCTGCAAATGGTAACCAAAAGAGAGCAGGAGTAGTTATACTTATATCAGAACAAGGGACATTGAGTAAAAAGTTGACACAAAGAGACCAAGGGGAGCAGTGAACTCGGACAACTGGGAGCGTCGTAGAGGAGGCCGCTCAGCACAGCGCTGGGACTTGGAGTCACCACTGGGGCTCCGGAGGCTGTCTAGGGGAGGAGGGGCGAGGAGAGCTGTGTGGACTCAGGACACCAGGACCTGCCCTGAGGAGGAGGAGAAGGAACGTGGCCGCTTGGATTCGGAGTGACTACACCAGAACTACAGGCAGTTGCCAGAGGAGAAGCTGCGCGGCGAGCTGTTTGGACTTAGAGCGACCATTCCTGAACACCGGGGCCTGCCCTGAGGTCGAGGAGGAGGAGGAGCGGGGCCGCTTGGATTCAAAGTGACTGCACCAGAGCTACAGGCGGTTGCCAGAGGAGGGGCTGCATGATGAGCTGTTTGGACTCAGACCACTTCTGAACACCGGGGCCTGCCCGGAGGAGTAGGAGGAGGAGGAGGAGGAGCGCGGCAGGGCGTTTGGACTCACAGTGACTGCATTGGAGCTCCAGGCGGCTGCTCAGAGGAGAAGGCGAGTGGTGAGTTGTTTGGACTTAAAGCGACTGCTCCTGAACACAGGGGGGCTGCTTGGAGGAGAAGCGCGATGGGTCGCTTGGTCTCCAGTGGCCGCACCAGAGCTCCGGGCACCTGCCCAGAGGACGCGTGCAGCGGGTCACGTGGATTCAGAGCCACTCAGAGCGACCGCTCCTGAACACCCGGGGGGTTACCTGGAGGAGGAGGAGGAACAGGGAGGGTCATATTAACTTGGAGTGATTGATTGCCCAGGGCTACGGGTGGTTGGGGGGAGGAGGAGGCACGCAGTGAGTTGCTTGGACTCCTAGTGACCACACCAGAATACTGGGCAGCTGTCTGGAGGAAGAGGCATGTGGCGGGTCTCTGGGACTCAGAGCGATTGTACGGGGCCCCAGGTGGCTACTCAGAGGATGGGCCACATAGCCAGGCGATTAGGTGCAGAGCAGGGTCCCAGGATCTAGGAGGCTTCTTGGTGGAAGAGCAGCACAGAGACAGGCTTAGGGGCGCAGCGAAGGTTCCAGGCCTGCGGGCAGATTCTCTGAGGAAGGGCAGCCTAAGGAGAGTCATCTGCAAAGGGTGAGGCTCCCAGGCCCAGGAGGTAGGGCCGGGCCCCTGGGAACTTTGCAGAGGAAGGCAGAACAGCCCAGGTGGTAGCTGTAAATTGAGGGAACCTCTAGGAGGGAACTGACCAACGAGACCTCCCCACCAGGTGAGTCTTCCCTGCCGGGTGAGGTTTTCCCACAAGGACGGTAAAACCAGAGACACAGGCCCAAACAGGCCTTGCCTCAGCCCGCAGCCTAGTTCCCCTTTGGATGACCATTGGTCAACAAGTGGAGGCACCTCTGCCCACTAGCAGGGAATATACCCCACCTGAAGGCCACCACTCCTAGAGAGGCAGATTCCTTGTGGAGCACCGCATTATCAACTTCCTCCAAGACTTCAGCCTACTGAAGGCTAAGAGGGGATATATATAGAAATCTTCAGGGACATTGTAAGTCAATAGAGGAAACCTACAGTATCTCAGCGGTCCACTGATACCTGAACAATATGAGAAAACAAGGAAAGAAAATGCTGCAAACAAATCTAGATGTTACATCAATAAAACCCAATGACAGCATGGCAGAAGAAATGACAGAAAAGGAGTTCAGATTGTACATAATTAAAAATGATCAGGGAAGCAAACGATAAGATGAAAGAGCAAATGTAGGCATTGAATGATCGCACCAATCGACAGTTAAAAGAGCAAATACAGGAAGCAAAAGATCATTTCAATAAAGAGTTAGAGATATTGAAAAAAAAAAAAAACAGAAATCCTTGACATGAAGGAAACAATAAACCAAATTAAGAACTCCATAGAAAGCATATCCAGTAGGATAGAACACCTGGAAGACAGAACCTCAGACATTGAAGACAAAATATTTAACCTTGAAAAAAAAGTTGAACAAACAGAGAAGATGGTAAGAAATCATGAACAGAATCTAAAAGAACTATGGGATATCATGAAAAGGCCAAATTTTAGAATTATTGGGATTGAGGAAGGCTTAGAGAAACAAACCAAAGGAATGAACAATCTATTCAATGAAATAATATCAGAAAATTTCCCAAATCTGAAGAATGAAATGGAAAATCAAGTTCAAGAGGCTTATAGGACTCCAAATACACAAAATTACAACAACCCACACCAAGGCACATTATAATGAAAATGACTAACATACAAAATAAAGACAGAATTTTAAAGGCCGTGAGAGAAAAGAACCAAATTACATTCAGGGGGAAACCAATACGCATATCAGCAGATTTTTCAATCCAGACCCTAAAAGCAAGAAGGGCCTGGAACAACATTTTTCAAGCCCTGAAAGAAAATGGATGCCAACCAAGAATCTTATACCCAGCAAAACTTACCTTCAAATTTGACGATGAAATAAAATCTTTCCATGATAAACAAAAGCTAAAAGAATTTACAAAAAGAAAGCCAGCATTACAAAACATTCTCAGCAAAATATTCCATGAGGAAGAGATGAAAAACAAAGAAGCAAATCAGCAAAGGGAGGAATTACCCTAAAGGAATTGCCAAATAAAGGAGGAGCCAAGTTGTGTCAAACAAATAAATAAATAAAATTTAAAAAATGAACCAAATGACCGGGAAACCAAATCATATCTCAATAATAACCCTGAATGTCAATGGCCTGAATTCATCAATCAAGACATAGACTGGCAGATTGGATTAAAAAGAAAGATCCAACAATATGTTGCCTGCAAGAGACTCACCTCATAGAAAAAGATACCCATAGACTAAAGGTGAAAGGATGGGGAAAAACATACCATGCACATGGACTCAGCAAAAAAACTGGAGTATTCATCCTCATTTCAGATAATGTGGACTTCAAGCCAAAGTTAGTCAGAAGGGATAAAGAAGGTCATTTCATACTGCTTAAGGGAAGCATAAATCAGCAAGATATAACAATCATAAACATCTATGCCCCAAACAGTGGTTCATCCATGTATGTCAAACAAATCCTTCTCAATTTCAGAAACCAAATAGACCATAACACAATACTACTCGGTGATTTTAACACGCCTCTCTCACCACTGGACAGATCTTCCAGACAAAAATTGAACAAAGAAACCATAGATCTCAATAACACAATCAATAATTTAGATTTAACGGACATTTATAGAATATACCATCCAACCAACAGCGAATACACTTTCTTCTCAGCAGCACATGGATCCTTCTCTAAAATAGACCATATATTATGCCACAAAGCTAATGTTAGCAAATACAAGAAGATAGAGACACTAGCATGTATTCTATCAGATCATAATGGATTGAAGTTAGAAATAAATGAAAGAGTAAAACACAGAAACTATTCCAACATCTGGAGATTAAACAATATGCTATTATATGATGAATGGATAACAGAAGATATTAGGAAGGAAATTAAAAAATTCTTAGAGGTAAATGAGAACAAAGAAACATCATATCAAAATCTCTGGGACACTATGAAAGCAGTACTTAGAGGGAAATTTATTTCATGGAGCGCATTTAATAAAAGAAGTAAAACTCAACAAATAAACGACCTAACACTACAGCTCAAAGCCCTAGAAAAAGAAGAACAGACCAGCACCAAAAGTAGTAGAAGACAGGAAATAGTTAAACTCAGAGCTGAAATCAATGAAATTGAAACAAAAGAAACAATACAAAAAACTGACGAAATAAATAGTTGGTTCTTCGAAAAAATAAACAAAATTGATAAACCTTTAGCCACACTAACAAAGAGAAGACGAGAGAAAACCCAAATCACTAAAATTCGGAATGAACAAGGAAATATCACAACAGACAGGATTGAAACACAAAACATAATTAGAAGCTATTTTGAAAATCTATACTCCAACAAAACAGAAAACCTTGAAGACATCAACAGGTTTCTAGAGACATATGAATTGCCTAAACTGAACGAGGAGGACATACACAATTTAAATAGACCAATTTCAAGTACTGAAATAGAAGAAGTCATCAAAAGCCTACCAACAAAGAAAAGTCTGGGACCAGATGGGTTCTCAGCCGAGTTCTACAAAACCTTTAAAGAAGAGCTCATTCCAATACTTCTCAAAGTATTCCATAAAATAGAAGAGGAGGGAACCCTCCCAAACTCATTCTATGAAGCCAATATCACACTGATACCTAAACCAGACAGAGGTACATCGAGGAAAGAAAATTTCAGACCAATATCCTTAATGAACATCGACGCAAAAATTCTCAACAAAATTTTAGCAAATCGCATACAAAAACATATTAAAAAGATAGTGCACCATGATCAAGTGGGTTTCATCCCAGGGATGCAAGGTTGGTTCAACATCAGGAAATCAATAAATGTCATTCACCATATCAATAGACTTAAAGTCAAGAATCACATGATTATTTCAATAGATGCAGAAAAAGCATTTGATAAAATACAGCACCCCTTCATGCTCAAAACACTAGAAAAAATAGGGATCGTGGGAACATTCTTTAACATTGTAAAGGCCATTTATGCTAAGCCCATGGCTAATATCATTCTAAATGGTGAAAAACTGAAAGCATTCCCCCTAAAAACTGGAACAAGGCACGGATGCCCTCTTTCACCACTTCTATTCAACATCATTCTTGAGACTCTAGCCAGAGCAATTAGACAAACCAAAGAAATTAAAGGGATACGAATTGGAAAAGAAGAACTCAAACTATCCCTGTTCGCTGATGACATGATTATATATTTAGAGGAACCTGGAAATTCCACCAGAAAACTCTTAGAACTCATAAGTGAATTTAGTAAAGTAGCAGGTTACAAGATCAATGCTCATAAATCCAATGCATTTTTATACATAAGTGATGAATCTTCAGAAAGAGAAATTAGGAAAACTACCCCATTCACAATAGCATCAAAAAAAATAAAATAAAATACTTGGGAATCAATCTCACAAAAGAGGTGAAAGACCTCTACAATGAGAACTATACAACACTAAAGAAAGAAATTAAAGAACACCTTAGAAGATGGAAAGATCTTCCATGTTCTTGGATAGGAAGAATTAATATTGTCAAAATGGCCATACTACCTAAAGTGCTATACAAATTCAATGCAATTCCAAATAAAATCCCAATGATGTACCTTACAGAAATAGAGCAAGCAATTATGAAATTCATCTGGAAGAATAAGAAACCCAGAATAGCTAAAGCAATCCTTAGCAGGAAGAGTGAAACAGGGGGTATTGCAATACCAGATCTTCAACTCTACTACAAAGCAATAGTAACAAAAACAACATGGTATTGGTACCAAAATAGAAAGGTAGATCAATGGTACAGAATAGAGGACACGGACACAAACCCAAATAAATACAATTTTCTCATACTAGACAAAGGGGCCAAAAATATGCAATGGAGAAAAGATAGCCTCTTCAACAAATGGTGCTGGGAGAATTGGAAATCCATATGCAACAGAATGAAACTAAACCCATATCTCTCACCATGCACGAAACTAAACTCAAAATGGATTAAGGACCTCAGAATCAGACCAGAGACCCTGCAGATTATAGAAGAAAAAGTAGGTCCAGATCTTCAACATGTCGGCTTAGGACCAGACTTCCTTAACAGGACTCCAATAGCACAAGAAATAAAAACAAGAATCAATAACTGGGATGATTCAAACTAAAAAGCTTTCTCTCAGCAAAGGAAACTATCAGCAATGCGAAGAAAGAGCCTACAGAGTGGGAGAATATCTTTGCCAATCATACTTCAGATAGAGCACTAATCTCCAGAATGTATAAAGAACTCAAAAAACTCTACTCCAAGAATTCAAATAATCAGTCGACAAATGGGCTAAGGAAATGAATAGACACTTCACAGAAAAAGATCTACAAGCAATCAACAAACATATGGAAGAATGCTCAACATCTCTAGTAATAAGAGAAATGCAAATCAAAACCACCCTAAGATTCCATCTCACCCCAATTAGAATGGCGATTATCAAGAATACGAGCAACAACAGGTGTTGGCGAGGATGTGGGAAGAAAGGTACACTCATACATTGCTGATGGGACTGCAAATTAGTGCAGCCACTCTGGAAAGCAGTGTGGAGATTCCTTAGAAAACTTGGAATAGACCCTCCATTTGACCCAGCTATCCCACTCCTTGGCCTATACCCAAGGGACTTAAAATCAGCATACTACAGAGGTACAGCCACATCAATGTTCATAGCTGCTCAATTCACAATAGCCAGACTATGGAACCAACCTAGATGCCCTTCAATTGATGAGTGGATAAAAAAGCTGTGGTATATATATACAATGGAATATTACTCAGCCATAAAGAATGATAAAATTATGACATTTGCAGGCAAATGGATGAAATTGGAGAATATCATGCTAAGTGAGATAAGCCAATCTCAAAAAGCCAAAGGAAGAATGATATCGCTAATAAGTGGATGATGACACATAATAGGGGGAGGGAAGGGTTAGTGTTAGGGTTAGAGTTAGGGTTAGGGAGGGGGGCAAATATGGAGGAAGGAAGCTCTGTATAGAAGGAAAAGAGGGGTGGGAGGGGTGGGGGGAAGGAAAAAATAACAGAATGGATCAAACAACCTTACTCTATGTAAATTTATGATTACACAAATGGTATGCCTTTATGCCATGTACAAACAGAGAAACAACATGTATCCCATTTGTTTACAATAAAATAAAATAAAAAAAACAAAGAGACCAAGAATGATATTACATAATAATCAAAGGGTCAATTTTCCTGGAATGCATAGCAATTATAAACATGTACTTTACACACTCAACTTTCAAATATATGAAGCAAACATTGGTAGAAATGAAGGGATAAATATAAGGTAACACAATAGTCATAGGAGTTTACAAATACTCCACTTTCAAAAATTGGTAGACCATTCATTAAAAAATAATAAGAAAAGAGTAGAGCAACACTATACACCAAACTAAATAGACATGTATAACACTTTCCACCCAACTGCAGCACCACTCACACATTCCCAAATGTACATGGAATATTCTATAGATTACATTTTAGGGCACAAAGCAAGCCTTAATAAATTTAAGATTGAAATCATACCAAGTGTCTTTTCAAGCCACAATGAAATGAAACTAAAAATCAATGTCAGAAGGAAATTCTCAAATATGTGGAAATAAACAACATATTTTTATAGAACTAGTGGGCCAAAGAATAAATCAAAAGATAAATTAGAAATATCTTGAAGAGTAATGAAAACAAAAACACAGCATACAAAAATTTACACGATTCAGCAAAGATATTATAAAAAGGAACTTCATAGCCCACATTAAAAAAGAAGAATGATCTCAAGTAAATCTAATTTTGCACCTTGAGGAACTAAAAATAAGAGCAAATTAAGTACACAGCAGAAGAAATAATAGATTAAAACAGAAATAAATAAAATATGGAACAGGAAAATAAAAAATTATTGAAACAATTGATTTTTCATTGCATATATATAGTGTGTAATTTTTAGTGTTTTTAAGAATTAATTTTTTGAAAAGATCAACAAAAATGACAAAATTTTAGCTGATGCTTCTATGGTTTAGTTCTGGATTTTAGCACCAAGGCTCATGTTTTAAAGGCTTGGGCACCATTGCAACAATGGTCAGAGATGGGACTCTGAGGAAGGAATTGAGTCATGAGGACTCTGAACTCATCAATGGATTAATCTATTTATGGATTAATAATTTGATGGCATTTTTGGAAGCTGTTAGAAACTCTAAGAGGTGGGGCCCAGCTAGAGAAAGTATGTAACTAAGGGCATGCCCTGCAGAGGTGTGTCCTGTCCCTGACCTTCCCCTTCCTCTTCCCTTTCCCATGCAACACACATACCTCCCTGTCTTGTGTATTCTCTCTCTCTCTCTCTCTCTCTCTCTCTCTCTCTCTCTCCCCCCCCCCTCTCTCTCTCCCTGGTAGTTATGAACTGAGCGCTTTTCTCCACCACACCATTCTTCCATGATGTCCTGCCTCCATGATGTTCTGCCTCATCTTGGGCCCTGAGGAATGGAGTCAGCCATCTATGGACTAAGATCTCTAAAACCGTGAGCCTCAAAATAAACTTTTCCTCCTCTAATTGTTCTTGTCAGGTTTTTCAGTTACAGTGGTGAAAAAGCTGACTAAAACACATGATCATCTCAGATGCAGAAAAATCAATTGACAAAATTCAATACCCACTTATATTAAAACACTGAAAAACTATGAAAAGAAGGAAATCATATCACCCCAGTAAAGGTCATATATGACAAGTCCATAGCTGGCATCATATTCAATGATGAAAATCTGAAAGTTTTCTTTGAAGATCAAGAAGAAGGCAAAGATGCTCACTCTCAGCACTTCTATTCAATGTAATACTGTTGTCCTAACCAGAGCAATTAGTCAAGAAAAGGAAATAAGAGGCATCCAAATTACAAAAGAAGTAACATTATCTCTATTGACAGATGATATAATCTTATATGTAGAACACCATAGAGACCACACACACACACACACACAAATAGCTGTTAGAACTAATAACTTCAACAAATTTACAAGATAGAGAATCAACATCCAAAAATCAGTTTCTATTAGCATAAGGATAGAAAGCCCAGGGGAAAAAATTCAGACATACATCACCAAATAATCTTCTACAAAAGTGCTGAGACTACACAATAGTGAAAGAATGGTCTCTTTAATAAATGGTACTGGGAAAACTGGATATTCACATATAAAAGAATGAAATAGGATCCTTATTTCACACTATACACAAAAATCAATTCAAATTAGCTTGAAGACTTAAATGTGAGACCTGAAACTATCATAAACTCCTAAAAGAAAACATAAGGGGAAAACTCCACATCACTGATCTTGGCAATGTTTTCTTGACGATGATACCAAAAGAACAGGAACCAAAAGCAAAAATAAACACGTGCTACTGCATTGAACCATGAAGTTTCTACCCAGTGAAGGAAGCAATCAACAGAGTGAAGTCAACCCAGAGAATGGGAGAAAATATTTGAAAATTATACATCTGAAAAGAGTTTAATATTTAAAATGAATAAGGAAATCCTACAGCTCAACAACAAAAACTAAGTAACCCAGTTGAAAAACAAGCTAAATATTTAAATAGATGTTTGCCAAAGAAGATATCCAAATAACTAACGGGTAGGAAAAAATGCTCAACATTGATCATCAGGGAACTAAAAGTCAAATCACAATGAGATACCACCTCACTCCAGAAAAAACAAGAGCTGGCAAAGGTATGGAGAAATTACGTGTAGAAACGGAAAATGGTGTAGCAGCCATGGAAAACAGCATCAAGGCTCCTTAAAAGCTTGAAAATAGAACTATCAGAATAAGATCCAACTATCTTCCTTCATGGTATTTATTCAAAATAATTGAAATTAGTATCTCCAAGGCATTTTCGTACTCCTGTTAACTGCATCATGATTCATGATGGTCAAGAGCTGAAAACAACCTATATTTCCATTGGTGAGTGAATGAAGAATATATGGCATCTATACCTAATGGAATATTATTCGATCTTTTAAAAAGGATGAGCCATGAGACATTATGGCAAGTAAAACAAAAGCAGTCATAGAAGAACAAATACTGCATAATTCCACTTATATCTCCTAGTCAAACTCTGAAAAGCAACAAGTAGACTGGTGTTTGCCAGGGACTAGTGGTGGTAGAAATGGAAAGCTGCTGACACTGGATGTGGAATTTCAGTCACACAAGATGAAAAAGTCCTACAGTTCTGCCATACGACAATGTATGATTAAAAACACTGCACCATGGCTGGGCACACTGGCACACACCTAGAATTCCAGCAGCTCAGGAGGCTGAGGCAGGAGGATCTCCAGTTCAAAGTCAGCCTCAGCAATAGTAAGGCACTAAGCAACTCAGTGAGACCCTTCTTTGGAGAAACAAATACAAAATAGGTCTGGGGATGTGGCTCAATGATCAAGTGCCCCTGAGTTCAATCCCCGGTATCACCCCCCCCCCCCCCAAAAAATACTGTACCAAGAACTTTTAATTTTCTAAGGCAAATATGTTATATATTCTTTATCACAATAAACAAATAAATATAACGTTTTTTAGAGGGATATTAATATCAACTACACTTTAGTAGTGGACCATCTAGATCATTGGAATAGAACAATGGAATCATTCTCCCCTTAAAATTTTTCAGCAAAATGGCTGGGGGTGTGGCCCAGGGGTAGAGCATTTGCCTAGCATACACAAGGCCCTGGGTTCAATACCCAACACTGGAAAAAAAAAATGTCCAGTAAACCCAATAAGGAAACCATAAAAGGGAAACAGTTTGTGTTGAGCTGGCCTATGTTGGAGTAAGACAGCACATCCTAAGCAGTTGTCCCTGGGAACCCCTGATCTCACCCAGGCTCATTTTGTATGTAGAGAAACTGAAGTTGTGGGAGGATAATCAGCAAGCTGGAGGACATGGAGAGTTAGTGGCATGGCCCCGGCTAGCATCCATGTGTCCTGGTTCCCAGCTTGGTGTTCACTGCAACTCATAAAGCTCCTTGTGCCTAACTTGAGAAAGACCCAGCTAAACAGAGCAGGCAGCGCAGATGAAGGTACAGGTGATGGGCGGTGGAGGGAGGGGAAACTGAAGACTTATCACCAGTCCACACACACTTGCAAGTTCAAGAGTGTTTTAGTGTCTATGTGTTTCCATTACAGAAATAATATTCATTCGCCAAAGGAACTGTTGCTGAAATTACATAGAAACAGAAAAAGAAGAACAATTTATACTCCTATCCATTACGTACACAACCATTAATACTTGAATGTGTTTTCTTTTTGTCTTTTAATTAGTAGGTCGTTGGGTTTTCACTGAACCATGTTAATTCTGTATGTCCAATTTCCTGTCATGCTTTTTTTCACAATATTACAGTTTAAGCATTTTCCATCTGTAAACAGCATGTTCTTTCATGGCTCCATAATGTGCTTTGATGTCACTGTGCCATAGGAAAGAGTATTTCCAATTCTTTCCCCACTTCAAACAACTTTAAATGAACCTATATCTGTGTATACAATAGTTCATAGTAGTGTATCAGAGGTGGAATTATGAAATTAAAGAAAGTGGAGATGTTGAGGACTTCTGACACATGGTATCAAATCACTTTAATATTTTATTAATGTGCAATTACAAATACACTTTAAATTTCTAGAAATAAATAGAGGTAAAAATAACAATAATGGTTGCCATTATTTCCTTGAGACCTAGAGGTAGACAGCTACTGAATATTCTGATACATTTACATCTTTTTAATGCTTATATAACATACATGTAATCACCAAATTGAGGTCATCATATATGTATGTGTAATAGTTTGGTTGTTGGTGGAATCGTTTGTGAGCACATTCTTGAGAACCAAACCAATCTTATCAATCCCAACATGCTGTCCCAGGAATATAGCCAAACACAGTCCATCTGTCCCCACCCAGTGCACTAATACTCCAAACCCAACACATGAGACCACCCCTGTGGGACAACGCTCAAGAAGGTATCTTGGTTGTAGTTGTCATGGGGCTCCTCTGAGAAATTCACTCAAGAGTGGATACAGGAAGTTGCAACAGCATTTTCCTGGTTTGATACCAATGTAGAGCTCATTTCAGAGTGACATAATGTGCCAACTACTAGGGACAGCTGTGGGCTCTGAATTGTGGATTTCTGGTTCTTATCAGATGTGTGCAAAAATAGAGTGACTGAAACAGAGAATTTGACATCAGACTGTCCTAGTTCAAGTCATGAGTGTATCTCCTACTGACTGACTTGGGCTAATTTACTCAACCTCTCTGAGCCTCAGTCTCCTCCTCTGTACTTGAATGACAACCATAGCTACCTCTTAGGTTTGAAGTGATGATCATGTGAGTCAATTCCTGCAAACTACATAGCACTGTGTCATAGTAGGTAAGCAATCAATTTTAGCTATAATTATTATTTTGAGGAGTTCTGGCAACAGCTTTCTACTGTCACAAATATGACTCTTTTTACCTATTGATCTATTCACAGAAAATACTTTTTTGACTAGCAATTCCAAAATTGGCATTATGGTAATGATTACAGCAATTCACAATGTGATCATATTTATCTTATCACCAAGATTATTAATAGTTCAAAGCAGTGAAATTATCATTAACTATTTTTATAAATAAATTTATTTCAAGACTCACTATTCCCAGGAGCTTTATATGAAATACCATCTTCAATCTTCACAAGCCTTCAAAGTATTATTATTAGCATTTGCAAGTAAGGAAATCAACATAGTATAAGAAATTCTCGAAAGGTCACACAGCTAGAAACCAAAGAACCAGAGTGGCAATCCAAGCTTGTTGCACTCCATGCCCTAAGCCCCATGTTCTAGGCCAGGGGTCATCAAATCTTGTTCTATAAAGTGCTGGACTGTAAGCATTTCAGGCTCTTCCAGTCATGAGTCTCCCATCATACCTGCTTTTCTCAGCACTGAAGCAGCTGTAAACAATACATAAAATAAGCTTATTTCACTTAGCATGATATTCTCTAACTCCAACCATTTACCAGCAAATGCCAGAATTTCATTCTTCTTTAAAGCTGAGTAATATTCCATTGTGTGTATGTGTGTGTGTGTGTGTGTGTGTATATATATATATATATATATATATATATTTCACATTTTCTTTATCCATTCATCTGTTGAAAGGCATTTATGTTGGTTCCATCGTTTAGCTATTGCAAATTGAGCTGCTGTAAATGTTGATGTGACTGAATCACTGTAATATGCTGATTTTAAGTCCTTTCGGTATAAACTGAGGAGTGGGATAACTGGGTTAAATGGTGATTCCACTCCAAGTTTTCTGAGGAATCTCCATCCTGCTTTCCATAATGGTTAGAGTATTGTATTCTTTAAAGCAAAGAATCCAATCATGACCCACCGTTAATGCTTGAGAGTTGGGGGTTTCTTTTGTGTATTTTTTTTTCCTCGACCAGGTGCTCTATGGTAGAGATAAAAAGGTCTGGAATATAAGAGCCAACAATTTTCACTCCCCTGCTAACCCTTTCTGCCATCCCCACCCCTCTCACTGCAATCCTCTTCTCCACAGGTGCAGTGTCCCAGGAATATGCCAGCACTTACTTCCACCAAGACCCTTTAGAGGCTCAGAGACCTGACTCCCTGTGTTTAGACTCACTCCAAATGCACCTTTAATTCATGCACTGAACTTTTGTATTTGCCATGAAAGGCACCTGTCACTGGGCAACTAGAGAAGCCAGGAAATGCCCAACATTGTCCTCAATGCCTTGTCTACCTTTTTCTGCCCCCTGATGTTTCTGAAGAAAGAAGGATACTCCCAGATCTACCAGGTAGATTCTGTCAAAATGGGGCATGGAACCTTGTCTCTGCCATTGGGAGACATGTAGAGCCATGGACTATATTCCAGGGTTAAGAAAGCTGTCAACTTCTCTGGATGTGAACAGGTCCTGTGGCACTCCATCCAGATGCCCTCCCAGCAACTGGGAATCCCCTGGGCTTTTTCTCTGGTTGTTGCCTAGCCTGGTCTCTTCCCTGCCCCTGAGACAGCTCTTATTCAGTGGCTGCTTGTTCACGGCAGGAGTACAATGTCCTGGCACCCTTCCCCCAATTCAGGATAAATCTGCAAGGGCACCCAGCTTCCAGTTCCCTGTAGAATTCACTGGGCCTTGGTCAGGACTAAACTGATTAACTCCTCCCTCTGCCCAGGACTTACTTCACTTCATGGCGGGTGTGAATCCTGACAGTCACCCCAGTAAATTTGCACGTGAATCTCCACAAGACTCACACAAGTCCCAAACTTTGCTTTCAGGGAATCTACTTGGGACATTGCTTTTCCATCTGCTCAATAAAGGAGCTCTGCAGATGGCCTCCAGAAATGTCCGTAAGCATGAGTAAGGACAACGACCACACGGCCAGGCGTATACCAGCAGAAGCAGCGGCAGTGGCAGGGGCTCACGTGCATCTGAATGCAGTTCAGGACACAGTTCTTCAAACACTATGACACCATCTGTGCAGGGGCCAACGGAGTCACTGACAACCACCACCTCTGGACTGGAGTCCTGTCCCTGACATGAATTTGCTCAATGACTTCAAGTAATTGTCTCTGCTGGGCCTCATTTTCTTTACCTGCAAAATAAAAGAGTTTGTCTTTTACCTCCCCACTCCTCACCTTAAATCAATGTTATGTGATCTCCGCTTTGAGAAAACAAGTCCACTTTTAGAAAAATCTTCCTATCATTCACCATGAACCGAAAGCATTCATGAGGAAACTTATTATCCCTGACCCTGTGCAGTGCCCTCGGCAGACCTTGCTCTCAGGATACCTGTGGAATAAGGCTACTTGACGCATGCAGGGAGTCATAGCCTAGGCGTCCTTCCTAGATTCAGTGTGCCTCTCCTCTACAAAAGAGAAACCTGTCATGATTTATAAGTTATTAAGTATTAGGGGAATAACAAGAAGAAACTACCACATATAGAGAACTGCCAGGTGTCTGTGAGGGAACTTTGTCCTTCTACATAATATGTTGTGATTATTTGAACTCTAACAACAGTGCCTGAAAGTCAGCCCCTCCACCCCATTCTGCAGAGAAACATACAGAGAATGTGCGACAACCCAGAGTCAGGCAGCGCATCCTTGGAAGGACCCAGGCTCCTCACTCTGGTCTTGTAGCTCTGTCATGCACGTGCCTGCTCCTGCATCCGTTTCCTTGCTGAGAGCTGCAGAGGTCCTTAAAAGTGGACCTGGTGTCTTTCTTCTCTGCATCCTGTGCACCTAATAGTGATCAGATGTTACTAAATACATGCTTGGAATATAATTACTCAAGGTCTTCTCTTATCATTTCTATCACATTGTTTCTCAATCAGCCTTGCTTCTTCACCTCCAAATTTTTCTAAAAATGATCACTCTTGAGACAGGCAGAAGATCAGCCCCAAAGAACAAAGAAATAGTTGGAACCCCCCAACTTATACAATGGCCCCAGGCGCATGGACCCTTTAGCATGTAATAGCTGACTAGCAAGCCTCAGCTCTGGCCACGTGCATGAGACTGGTTCTCCTAGGCCAGCTAAGCCAGGGCTCCCATTGATTATTCCTAAAAATCCATGATGATTTTGAAAATGGTTCATTTAAGGGCAGTCTAGATGCCTCCTTCTTATCATTTTTAACCAGGGCCACAAAAGGCATCCTAAAGATATTTAATCATTCAATTAGACTAAATGAGGCCAATGTATACGCTGCTACCTCAGAGGTTATCATGCTTAATAAAACATACTTTATAAACCCCATAAAGGCTGTAATTCAATTTACAAGCAACCTTCCCCACAACTCTAACAAAAGATGTCTGAATATTATTGTGTCTGTGTGTGTGTGTGTGTGTGTGTGTGTCTGTGTGTGTGTGTTTTGTGAGTGCATGTATGTTTTAAAGTCCTGTTCCATAAGGATTATAGCTCCCCTGCTGTTTGGAAAAGATCATTTCACTTGTAACACTAATAACTTGAGCAGGGGAGAAGCTGGCCTGGTGAATGGAATGCACTTCGCTGCACATCTTGGCTCAGCTAGAAATCGGAAACAGATGGTCCTTGCGGCTGGTTTCCCACTCGAGCCCGCTCACTGCCAGCCTGTGGTCTTCAGTGGGCTGCTGCTGGCAGTCTGTGACTTGAACATAGTAGGACAGTGGCAAAAGAAATCAAATCTTTTCCAATGAGCAGCAAGTTATAATGAAATTTGACAGATCTGACATTCTATACCTAACATCTAGTTAGAATATATTAACCTTTTAGTTTTCTTAAGCGCCTCGCATAGAACTTGTGAATATACTTATTAGAGGGTTGGGTTGTGTGTGTTTTCTTTCTTTCTTTTTTAACGAGGGGGCAGAGGGTTTAGTCCAATCTCAGTGGCAGCGGCTAACAGAAAATAGAGAGAGAGAAAGTCAAAGAATTTCCGAATGGAAACGAGGCACACGAACGGCTACCAAGAAGAAAACTCATTCTGTGCAGGACATGGCAGGTGAGTTTCTGCTGAAAATATTATCAATCTTTTTTCTCAAGAAAAAAATACATACAATCGAAAAATCTGAGCAGTCTCTGGGCATTTCATTAAAATGGACCAGGCTGTCTGGACCCCTGGCATTCTGTCATTCCGCCCCAGCTTTGTGGAATTCACTTCTGCCATACAGTGAGGAAACTATGCCAGGTGACTTGGGCCACCTGTTTATTTAAGTCACCACACTCTCACCTGGTTATGATGTGTACCTGTACAGAGGACTGGACTTCGTTCCTCAAAAAAGAATTAATCTTCCACCAAAGAGCTTGGCACTTGGGGGCTCCATAGGATTCTTCCTCTCATCCCAGGGCTTCCGTGTGAGTACACACTCATTGGAAGGGTTGGACAGTGATGTCCTAAATGCCATTAGGATTTTCCACCTGATTACAGTTAGAGGAAAGATCTAGGTGTTAACAGGAGATAATCCCTATTCAGTACAGGCTTTTTTTTTTTTTTAATCTTAGCTACCCATTACCCTAAACTGAACTCCCCTCTCGCCTCAGCAACAGGGTACATTTCTAATTTCATTGCTTCTAACATTCTGGTCATTCAAAGTCATACGTATTTGTTGAGCCCAACATTTAAATCTACAAAAGAAATATAAAATATCTTCTGAGAGTTAGCTGGTTAGAACAGGAAAGGCATGAGTTTGTTTTTTGTTTTTTGTTTTTTGTTTTTTGTTTTTTTATCAAGCAGATGTAGGGTTGAATCTTTGCTCTTTTTGATTAGTATGGATCTTTAGGCTCCTACCCCTTTGACTCTGACCTTCAAATTGAAAATAATAATCCCCATAATAATAACAAAATCTTGTGAAAGTTACATGGCCCATCATACCTAAAAACACCTTTAAGAACTTGGCGCATAACAGGCACTAAATCCTGTTATTGCCCTCCTTTCATGATTTAGCAGGCAATACCATACAGGTAAAGCTGTAGATTCATGTTTCCTAGGCATGGGCTTCCTTCCACCTCTAACTCCGGAACCCTAAACAAGTCACTTCACCTCCTGGAGTCTGTTTTCCTGTTTGTAAAATGAGGCTAATAATAGGTCCTACCTCACAGGAACCTACCTGGAAAAAATTACATAAAGCTCTTGGAAGAGTGCCTGCCCAAGAGGAAACACTCAATCAATAAACGTCAGCTGTTACTGTATACTGCATTCAAAATCAAGTTGCTCTTCTAGAGTTTCACATTTCCAAGGGTCCTGGAAACAAAGCTCAAAAAAGAGGGGGGAAAATGTAATTGCCTGCATTGCAAAAATTGCTATTTAATGGATGAGTGAATGAATAAAAGACATATGTTCATCAAAGACAGGTAGTGATACAGCCAGTCTCTATGAAGTACCAGTGGATGATACAGATAAGAAGGCAACAGGAAGTCAAAGGAGCCAGAGGTCCCTGTGGCCTGGGACCCTGACCAGGGGTGTTAAGTCGGGAAGGTAGATGATATACTAGAAGGAGCAACAGCTTGAGTCAACGTTAAGCAAAAATCTGGGCACATGTGAGAAGAACGCAAGAGGATTGACCTTGACTAAATGTTCTGTGCCTGTTTACTAGCTTTCTCAAATCACTGAGAAAGCCCCAACTACTTTCCCAGCACTTATATCTTGTAATTAATTAGATGAGTAAGACATGGCCCTTGTCCTCAAGAATCTCAAGGACCAGAAGGGAAGACAGAGGGCTCCACTCAAGAGGGTACTAATAAAAACAGAACATCAATACAATAACTGATTGAACACTCATTACCTATC
Source organism: Sciurus vulgaris (assembly GCF_902686455.1). Lineage (NCBI taxonomy): Eukaryota > Metazoa > Chordata > Mammalia > Rodentia > Sciuridae > Sciurus > Sciurus vulgaris. Next base: position 49,418,100 of record NC_136461.1, read on the forward strand.
AGGGACCAAGTACTTCATGTATATGTTTGCTTTTAACTATGACTATATATGCACAGGCAGGCAAACTTAATAAATGGTATTGTCTCTATTTTCCTGTTTAGTATAGGTCACAGATTCAGAGAGGGTAAGTAACCTGGGAGAGGTCACACAGTAACCAGTAGAGCCAGACTATAAGACTTCAGAAACAGTGCTCTCAATGGTTCTACTCGTCTGCCTCTGAAAATCACTCACATCTCATTACATATTGCCTTTAATGACATAAAACAAAAAACAAAAACCTCTCCTTGGTATTGTACACCTGTTGGCAACAGAGTCGCCAAGATCTTTTCCAAATGTATCGCAGGAAAGACCCGGATGGAAATCCTCCATCCTCTGAGCTCTTTGGTGTTCTTCCTATTAAACAAAAGCGGTCCTTCATTTGGGGAGCACCAGCCAGGATGACCAGAATGAGGCTGGAAAGTGATGTGCACTTTGCCTGGGGCATCACATCAGAAGTCAGTTTCCTTTCTCACTCCCCGTCTCTCTGATTCTCACCACCTGACTCCAAGACTAGGGCATTTTGCTTCTTACAATGCATGCTTGAAGGAAATAAGAAAGACAAATTCTGATGGTTTTATTTCTTAAGGGGAGCGCTGTTTTTGCCTTAGATTCATTCACGTACGCTAGGAAAAAATATTCAAATGACAAGAGTTAAATTCAAAACATGTAGCCACTCTGTTATATATATATTTTTTTTTCTGACTGAAGGCAAACCATTTAGATGTTTGTTTCCAAAAAGGCATCTGTCAGCAATCAAAGGGGAAAAAATGCATAAAGCAAATGCAATTGTTTGGAGTAGCATTTCCTGGATCATGTTAAATGCTTGAATTGCTCCCCATTATGCTCACCAAATAATTTTATTTCCCACAATAATTGCGATATTTAACATGTTTTATTTAATCTCGTTTTAAGGCTATTAACAACGGGCCACACTATGAAAAGACTGATTGCTGTATGGGGAAGAGAGAACAATGACGAAGTTAAATGCACCTAATTGTTCTGGATTTAAAACACTATTATCCAATCATAGTTATCATTTCTTTGTTCAAAACTACTGTGCCATCTCCTGCAACATCTTGCCTGGTATTTCATTACTCACAAAGTGAAATCTGGACTCCAGTTTACTTTATGCCCCATTCATTCATAAATAATGGGCATGCATAGGATGTTCTGTCTCAGAAACATCACAGCTTGCACGAGAGATACCACCAACTTCACGGGTTGCTGTGGAACAAACTTAGAACCTGTAAAATTGTGGGCTCCGAAGTCCAAGATGTCCACGTGCCTTTATGCCCCAGAAGGAAGCTGAAGGGACCCTCACGCAGCTACACTTCAGTTTTTGTCTACTTGTCAGAGGCAAGTCGGAATGGATGAAATGGAATCGCAGGCTGGTTCAGAGATGGAACGCCACCGCATTTTTTTTTTCCTTCTTTTCCTCTTCCCTTTTTTTAAAGGGGGATGCTGCTTTACATTTTATGTAGAGTTTACCACTTTTTTTCCTCTTCTTTCTCCAAATGGAAAACTGAAGAAAGGGCAGGTCGTTTTCATGACACTGCAATTGCACAAGCCAATCGATGTTCCGGTGGGCAAGCCCAGGGCAAGTGTCTGGTGGAAGGACCGGGTGCCACTCAGGGGGACACTGAAGGTCACTAACATTTCCTGTGCTACTGCAGTCACTTCTGGAAAGAGAGCGGAGACCAGGGTGAAAAAGAATATGAAGAGGATTCCTAAGAGTGATAAGAGTATCTACATCTGAAAATAATTCTCCCTACTACCTCCTCCCTTCATATTATGAGAAGAAATCCATTACAATGAGAGCTGAGAAAGAAAAAAAAAACTTATTTATTTTATTTGTGGTTCACTCCTAGACGCACTCTGCACACCAATGCTTAAAATTAGAAAACATTTCTGGTGACACTGAATGAAATTATGAAATTTTTTTAATGAAATTATTTTTGTCAAAACAACTATCTACCCTTTTAACCATGATGCTAAATGGGTAAAATAATACCTACTAAGGAAGAGATCAGAAATAAGAAAGCAAAAAGCCCCCAAATTTAAGCCTCTTTGGAACTTAAAATATGATCTAAATAAGTTATCAAAATAGTAGCCAGGCAAAAATATGACTGAAAAAAATCCACAATATACTTGGGCCGTAAATACATAACTGTTTTAAAATAATCACAGTTCAATCACCTGAGAAATAGTGGTAGATAAATTCTCCGATGCTCGGAAATGCCTACATTGAAGGTCTGTGGTGTAAGAGCTGTAGAATTTCACTGGTAGGTTCCTAGGGATCAAAGAATTGCTTATATTCGAAAAAATGAGGAGGTGTTTGGTATGCTGCTCTTATAAAGGTATTTCTGCAGTTTCTCATGTCACTCAGTTTTAAAGGAATAAAATATAACAAGTGCAAGTCATTCTCTTTACTTTCTTTCCCACCCCCATCCCTTGATCCTGAATAAAATGACTTGAAATTCAGCAGTTGTCTAGAGTTTTTCTCACTTTAAAAAAAATTGTTTTTATAGCCTTTCTTATTGATAGGTTCATACTGCAGTTGATTTTTTTATGCAAAAAAAAAAAAAAGAACATGTGGTTGAAAATCCCTATTTAAAAAAAAAAATGACTGGGTTACAGTAAGGAAATCAGAAGTGATTTTCCCTGATTAAGGAGGTACCCATGTCAACTTTAGCCTGAATTGTGTTAAACTGAATGGATAATGACCGATTATTTACAAAGAATGGAGAATTCCAGAATTAATTTTTTTTTTTAAGGCAACAGAAAATACAGGGCGTGCCTCACCTCACCTAAGATACAACTTGTAACATGTCAGTAAAGTATTTATTTACTCACATGAAAACACACATCCAAAAAAATTTTTTAAATCAAAGGACTTGAAGGCTGTCATCTCATATTCAGGTCCCTTCAGAACCCAATTAAATAATGATTTAATTTTTAAAAAAAATAAGGTAAAGGAGAAATATTTTCCCTTGGAATTGTCTTCACGCCTTGGAAAACCTGTTCAGCTCTTCCCAGATTTAGTTTTAGACTTTTTCACTTTGCTTCCAACCGAGATGTGTAAGACAGCAAAACTGAACTAAACATTTTTTTTTTAAATGCGCAGCTCACGTTCTTGAGAAAAGTGGCTGTGAAAAACAGATACTGAATCAGACTTAAAGTCGGGGGGGGGGGGGGGGGGAGAAAAAAAAAAAAAAAAACCAAAACATTGCATGATAGTCTCTAAGCAGTTCCATCTGTCAAGCAGAAATTTTAGGCTAATAGCCTGTGGCGATCTCCCTCCGCAGTCCACTACCTGCCTTTGTCCTATTAAATCTCTTTATTCTCCTTAAAAAAAAAAAAAAAAAAAAAAAAGAGGGGGGGATTGGTTGTTGGAAGGAAAGGAAAAACCTTGCAGACCAAAATCATCTGAGTGATGAAGCCCTAATTTTAACCACCTCCCTTTGATGTGTAGCAGTGGGCTCTTGTTTTTTAAAAAGGAGAGAGGAGACAGTGCTAGCAGCAGAAGACTTTTCATCTCCACTTCACCTTGCCACTGGGTCTGTGAGAGATTGGTTCATTGTCAAGGAGATTTTTTTTTTACCCATGATTCCATATGGTATGGACCGGACTACATGTTGCCCCACATGCCACCGCAAATGTTTTCTCAATTAGGTGTCTTATCTCCCGTGAGTTAGCATCAGATGAAGCTTGCTGACAGCGTAATGGCAGGGAAAGCTTCCGACGGCTCCATCAAATGGCAGCTCTGCTACGACATCTCGGCCAGAACTTGGTGGATGGTGAGTTGGCAGCGGGGACTGCCTTTTTTTTTTTTTTTTTTTTTTTTTTTTTTTTTCCTTTTCTACTTTCCCTCCCTCTTTGACAAAATGTCCCAGACCTCACATTCATCAAATTCACATTTGATTTTTTTCACACTCTTCAGTGAGGCAGTCTCACACTGCTTCCTCTTGCCACCCTCCCTCTCTCTGCCACTTGCAACTTGAGTTCTCAGCAATGCTTGCCCTTATTTTCCATGGGACAGTGTTTGGAGTTTGCTACTTTTTTTTTTTTTTTTTTTTTTTTTTTTTTTTTTTTTTTTAAGAGTATCAGAAGTTTTAAGGTGGAAGAGGGTATTTGTAGCCCAGCCGGTCTTGGGGTAGAAAATGAAACGTTTGTTCTGCCCCTCAGTTTTTGCCCCCTCTCTCTAGTTCCACGTCCCCTTTACTTTTGTTTTCAGGGACTATCCAGTGTGTGGTTTTCCTTGGCTGTGGTATTTTCTTGGGATGCATGTTGGGCACTGGGGAAAAGCAAGCCCTGAGTGAATTCTGGTCTTGCCCACAGTAATTGGGTTGCTTGAAGTCACCTGTGAAAGTGCTCTGGATCCCCACTCCCTGTCTCCCGTCAAGGGGACTAGTAGCTCTCATCTAACTTTTCCCCATTTATTTATGTCAGAGTTCTCTTAAGAACTCTAGCTCTGAGTGGAAAAGATCCACACACCCTATCTTTTAGTGACTGTGGATACAAATAAAGTTTTAATAAAGTTCTATCACGCGCCCGCTGAATGAGTTAACTCACATGTCATGGTCAACCAGGCCAGACAACCTTTGACTCCTTGGATCTATAAGAGGTAGAGTGAGTTGGGAGGATGCACAATAGCTCATTGTCACAGGAGAGGCAGGTCCTGTGAGGAAGAGAGTCCTCAAATCATTACTGCCCTCGTTAGGGTGGTGTCCGTTAAGGATTAATTCGTTAGCAGTGCATTTCTAGTTTTCTGTAATTATTATTCTTGCGGCAAGCGTGAATTCTTCCAGGGAGTGAAAAAAAAGTTTGCTGCCAGGACAATGAATGTATTATCCGTTCCTAACTGGACCGTGAACTTCAGCTCATTTCACATAGATATCAGTTTAAAAAAAAAGACAGAGAGAGTAATGTGGAAGGGGGAGACTGGCGAATGGAATTACAAAACAAGGCATGGTCGCTTTCACTGTATGAGCTGCAGAAAGAGTTCTCCCTTCCCCTTCCTGGACCAATGGTGGTATCATTTTGGCAAGTTTTAGGAATTCGGAGGACTGAGAGACAATTAAAAGTGAGCTACCACAGGATTCTATTCGTCTGCTTCTTGGGATGCAGTGTGTCCATTCCAAGGACTTGAGTAAAAGTGGTTGTGGGTATGTGTGTACATGTGCCTTTTAACTTGCAATTTCTTACCTAGACCTTAGAAACTTTACCAGAGATTTCAGGACAATGTTACATGCAGCTTTTGGCTAATGAGACTAGCGGTAGACTATCCATTTCGACCCTGAACTTTTATTCAGGGCATTTATTTTCCCATTAGCTTTTCTGCCAGCAAAAAAAAAAGTAGTTTAGTTGTATGTGCTGATGTTGCCTATTGCTTTGCCTTCTGCAGCTTGTTAATCACTAGAAATGAATATACTGATTGGTTTGGCTATTATTTTCCAGGCTAAGTTGTAAGCTTAAAAAAAAAAAAAAAAAACTGTGTGCTGATGTCATATTCTTGGTGAAAGATTCTACTTCCTTGTATTTCAAGAGCTCCTAGATTTTATAGACTGTTACTTTTTATGGCAAATTGTGTCATCGTTTTCATTTCTTGCAAAGATCACCAAATGTTTCTTTTTTTAAACTTGGAAAACTGTAATTTCTTTTTTGTAAGTTTACTTGGAAGTTGCTTTTCATTTAAAATTATTTTACAGATGTTTTACCGCCGGGAATATAACATATAAAAGTGGTGGAAACATTTAGCAATGCAGTTGACTAAAAATAAACAATGCTGAAAGCTCACATGCTGCTGTTTAGGCTGCATATTGCAGGAAAGTTTCTCTCTACTTCACTGCTTCTAGGACTTTGCTTTGAAAAGGGTGAGAAATCAGAGCAATCTTTACAGAAGTCGTAGAAGTTACCATAGGGGATAAATTGATTTTGTTTGTTTGTTTCCCTTAAAGTTGACCACATACCGTAGCATTTTAGATCTACCAGTTACAAATAATTCTAATGTAAATTTCCCACTTTTGATGGGAAATTGAGGAAGGACTTTGATGAAGGGCAAGAGGACTAATTAAAATAATACACATTTCGCATTTTCTCTGAGATCTCTTTCCTTAAATAGCACTCACGCCCTCTCCCTCCACATCCCCATCTCACTACCCCAAATAATTTTTCCCAACTGAAAAAAAAAAAAAAATGAAACTTCCCCCTGACTGATATGGTTCTCCAAGCAAAGGACAAGATCTGAGTTTCACACTAAAGGCAAATAAAGCTTTAAAATTACCTCATGTGTCATCTGGCTGCACAGACTCCGGTTCATAGTGAGAACCTCCAGCGTGGTCGTCCCAGCATACAAAGGCAACTCAGTGAATACCCCCTCCGCCTGTGGAGGCTCGGCCTCAGCTGCCAGCTCCGGGATATGCAATTTTGCTTTTTAATGAATCGTAAACAATTTGTATGGCAAATGAGTTTGTTTGTTTTAGTTTGGGGGCATATGTTGGACCAGGTTGTAGACGGTCTTTACCTACTCCAGAATTTTCGGTGAGAATGGATAGAGCCCCAGATCATTTTTATTTTTCTAAATAATAAAGACACACTAGGATGAAAGAAACTGGTTAATAAAAGCCTGAGAATAACAACCTCTCTTTCTTTCCCTCTCTATCCCCACCCCCTCTCATAACTCACTCCCGCTTACAGTTGGGTTTTAAGCACACTTTTTGATAACTAACTGGAAGTCAGTTGACTGGTTCAATCTTTAGTTCTTTTTAAGCATAAATTTTAGCTTTGTCTTAAAATGACAACTTTTGTTTAAGAGTTTTTTTATAATGTGAAATACTAAGAAGGAACATCTCTGTCCTTATCACTGTTTATGGTTGAAGCTAATGTTTTCTTAAGGGATGGGGGATATAAGAAAGGATACATCCATTTGTTACATCAAAATGAAGCAAGATAGGTCTCTTGATATCCCAAAGTCAAATGAAAACTTTTATTAAAACCCCTGGAGTGGTAAACAACTTAGAAGTTAACAAGCGACCAGGGTTCGAGCATGTACATTTTAACAGTAATTACCTTTGGCGCTGCCACTTAGGAGAAATCTTTTGATATCTGAGCCACTTCTCTAATGCTTTAATCATGCAAATCAAGAAATAGATATTACGTATCAACTTAATCTAGCTGTGTTGTGACATCTCTAGTTGAAACCTTCCGATAGAAAACTAAAGAGAACCCTTGTGAAATTTTTCTGCATTCCAAATGAGATGGGAGCACCCCGGATGCATGTATATGCTTCAAAATTTAATTCTGTCCAGTGGAATTACCTCCATTCCACCCACACGGCACTAACATGAAGGCAGAATAAACACTCTCTTCTTTGTAATGATTTAGTATATGGGAGAATTTTTATAAGAATCCCAAAATACACTTGTCTTTCTCCTGCCATTCAATTTAAAAATTCATGGTGACTATGAAATGAAGGCTACTAAATCACTCTACCCCCCTGCCAGGTCCCCAGGCACTTATTATAGGAGCATTCACCTTAGAAATTGACATATAATTTTCCCATCAATACTTGTTTGTCATCTGATCCAAATTTTTACAATTCAAACTTTGTATAACAGGAAAATACTTGGGCAAGAAGGATATGCTATGCCTTGTGTTGTAAATGCTCATTTTTAAAGAATACATGTGAAAATTAGCAAGATACGTCTATAAAATACTGTCTTGCTGCATTCAATAATTAAAAAAAAATAAAACCTTCAACTCCAGCCTTCTTCCCTTATGATTGGCAACCTTAACCGCTGCAAACGTAAAATTCAGAACCCATATTTCATGAAAACCTTCTGTTGTTTTTCACATCTTGAGCCATATTTACCACTTTATTTTTTTAAATATTAATTCTCAACTGAACAACTTTTGTTAATGGTTGTTTTCAATATTCCTTTGAAGACCTTGCCTATTAAAAATTTGTCTAGGAACTTACACTCTTTCATGATACTGATTAAAATAACATGGAAATTGCTACCATGGCTATAAATGAAAAGACTCAAAAAGAAGAGATTCAGGAAATAATAAAGCATATCATATTCTCAGCACCTGATATATTTTTAAAAGAATCCATGGTGGATATATTTATATACTTTGCATTTCATGCATTTGCACACTTTATTTTTAAGTATTTCTTGCAGTGTGCAGTGGCTGTATCTGAGCTTATTTTTAAACATACAACCTTTAAATTTTATCCACCATTGTAAATATGTGTAACTATATTAGTTTCTAAGAATATGCATTAACTTCAAAGGTTTCCATATACTTGAAACATTATTTTCTCACAGTACTAAAGATAATCAATTCTGAATGAAATCTGATTAAGATCGAGTTTTTTTTTTTTTTTACTTCCCCATACATTAAGAAGTTATCCTTATCATTTTCTTTTAGATTGGCCCTGTACACCATCTTTTAAAATAGCATTTACTATTCTTAGGGAGAAGCAAATACATTAAACCATGTTCCCATTTTTTTTTTCTTTAAATCTAATTATGATCCCAAAGTGCTTCATTCGGAAATGTGATTGGTTACCTAAGCTAGCCTATGTATGACTACTATCTTTTTAAAATCTGGATTTCCTGTTGTTATGCTCATATTTCTCCTGTGAACTTTAGACAGAGAAATAAATGCTTTGTCTTATTTTCTAGTTGATTTTCCTTCACCTGTCCTGAATATTGTCAGGAATGTTTCTAATTTAAAACCAAAAGAATCAGGGGCTGATTAGAAGACAGGAAATTGGGGGATTAAACTGTCTGGTTGCACTTCCTTTACTTATCAGCACTCAGTAACTCACTGTAGATCACAAACTCGACAGGACGCAATGCATTGTTCTTCTCGGTGTTTGCACATGTACAGTGCCTGTGAAGGTGTGTGTGTGTGCATGTGCACAAGCATGCACATATCTCTGCATGTATCTGTGTGTGTACTCATGAGTATGATGAGAAAAGAGCCAGCAGCTGGTAGTTATAAGCGGGTGCTTTTAAGTGGGATAGTTTTGAACCAAAGGGCTTATATCATGGGCATGAAAGTTCATTTGAAAACTATAATCCCAGGATATTCTCAAAACTTTCTCATTAAAACAATTCTGTGAAACCAAGCAAATAATGATATACTATAAGAGGAAAAGCAAGGTGCACTATTCAGAAATAAAAAAATAGATTTCAGGAGCACTTATGCAGTCCACCTCTCCTCAGTTCTACTCAGAATTGCAAATACTCATTTTTTAGTAGAGGGAGGCACCCAAAAAGAGTGAAGTAGTTAATCTAACAGGCTTCCCAAACCATCCTGAGATCCCTTGACACCAACTGAGAAAGGTCTCTTACTGTGACAGTAAGAATGTTGAATGTTCCAGGTGAGCATATTTATGAAATGGGTGCTTGGCGTGGAATAAGATCAGAGATGAAGACAAGAACATAAGGATTCCTATTGTGCCATCAGATCATTTAAAATTAAAAACAAATAATAAAACAAATCACTGTTCTAGATTTTTACTGTGTTGTATACATTTGCTGAGCTGTGTTCTAGAAACCAGCCTGAGAATACTTTCCTGACCTCACTCTGCTCACCTGTCTTGCCATCAATAAGTATTTATTGATTTGATTTAAGAGAGCTCTCTCGATGCACAAGTAACAGTTCTTCCTGCTTCTGATTATAAGGGTGGACTCTGCTGAGATAAACAGAAGGTAGAGAAGACTGAAAAAAAGTGTGATGCAGCAAAATGAGTTGATTGGTTAAACTGGTAAAGCTGAGAGTTAAATATAAGGGCTTATTATTGCAGTCCTTCGTTCCTTCATTTATTCCCCAAAGGCATATATATTGGACCCTTTCTAAGGGCCAGTGGGTACAGAATCATGCAGGCTTTAAAGGCACTAAGGAATCCTTGGTACCTAGCTGAATATTTCACCCTAACAGATAGTATTGATTGATAACACTCTGCTAGAATCTGTGCTAGTTGCTTTGCATATGTTTTTCATGGAACCCTTATTACAAGAGCACTTTACATATAAAAGAATCAAGATTTAGAAAAGGTTACCCAAGATCTTGCATATGCTAAGGAGGGTTGCTCACTGTGAAGTCCACTTGCTTACCCATTGGCCCAGCTTGTCTTAAATTAATGGATAGCTAGGATGTGATGCTATTCAGAACTTTAAAGGATTAGAATTATCCATTCATATGGATGGCATGGGGGGCACAGTCTTGTTTACTAGGATGATACTGCCAAAAAAGTAGAGTGTGTTGAAAGAAAGAATAGAACCCCAGTCTTGTGATACCCAGTTCATGTTCCAAACAAGTTGTCCATATCCCTGATATTCAACAGAAAAATCCAGTGTCATCACCTGCTAAAGAAATTCAAAGACCCAAGAGAGTCTGCAAAGAACGAATCTAGTCATGAAAATGCACTGTTTCCTCAAAAAACACATGGTTCAGGAAAACTCAGTGTATTTAAGTGCTTGCTAATATTAGGGACATTTTTTTCCACAAATAATGTAATTTTTTTAATTTTTTTTTTTTTTAGTTGTTGATAGACCTTTATTTTATTCATTTAATTATATGCGGTGCTGAGTCTCGAACCCAGTGCTTCACACATGCTAGGCGAGCGCTCTGCCACTGAGCCAGGACCCCAGCCGCAATAATGTAATCTTTATTTAGCAAATATTTACAGTTTTAAATGGGACATACCTTTTTTTCTTTTCTTTTAAGGGCATCTTTCCAAAGAAAGTTTCCTGATATGGTCTCTCTCTCTCTCTCTCTCTCTCTCTCTCTCTCTCTCTCTCTCTAAGCAGAAATGCCAACAAAGAACAGTTGTGGTGTTCAAAATTTTCCGTCACCACAGGAATTGCTAATTAAGGGTTTATACCAATGCAGTTTTCTGTACGAGAAGACAAAATGCAGGATATATATTGCCTAATGACAAAGATCTTAATATACTTACTATAAGTAAACATCTATTTTCCAGACAACTGCTGGCTATAAACAACATGTCTCAGCCAGAGCTCCTTAATGGTGCTACATGTTGGACAGATTTTTTTATTCCTTACACCCCAAGTTCCTTTTGTGATCCTGATGTGCACATGCTAAAACCCTGCTGCCTATTTCAGATGTATGATAATTGGGAATAACGACCAGGTCAGAGGTAGGGATGTGTAATCCTGGGCAGAGAAGCCCTCTACAAAAACCAAGTCTGTGAGTCTTCTGTGGGAGACTCACAGAAGGAGGCCAGCACTGGTAAGCTGAATCACTCAATTCAGGCTGCCAGCCACATTACACATCCATCTCCCTATACAGCCAAGGTGTAGACCCAAGTCTACACTCAGCTAGAGGGTGGGAACAAGTCAGTTCCCAGATAGTCCCATCTGCCTTTTCCCATTCCCAAGACTTCCTCAACACTCTCCCATCCACAGATGGATGCCTTTTAGTCCTGCTCATGTGATGCCTTAGCAGCTGAGTTTAATAAGACCCCTTCAAATGTTGGAAAGGTGAATATTGTCAGCTAAATAATTGATTGCATCCATCCATTTAAGAATCAATTAAAATCATCATGCATTGTTTGGTTGCATCTTACTTTAAGAAAACAGTAACCTTTGTCCTCATCTTGTAAGCATGTGAGAAACAACCTGTTAATAGGTATTATGGTCTGGCCTCCTCCCTAGTAGATAGGAAATCCTTAAACACTTATAATATGTTGTTCAATACTAAGGTACAAATCTATACAGTGTTGTTTATAGGATTGTATGAGAAAGGAAAAAAATGCAAAGAATGGAGAGGGGACATAATTATAGAAGGGGCTGCTATACTTTGTCAATTGATTGTTAAGAAAGAATAAAGTCTAACAGAGAGGGTCACAAGTGCAAATATCTTCAGACCAGGCAGGTCTGCTAAGTAGAAGAGGCAATAAGGCCACAACAAATATGGTGGGGAGTGGGGAGTCTGTGATCTCCTGAGAATGAACCTGGTACCTCTGCACCATAATAGTACAACACTGCACTAACCAGACAGCATGCATCCATTTCTGGGGGTCAAGCACTACTACGCATACACCGTGGGTCGGAAGATTGAATGAGAATCTAGCATCAAAGTGGTTCATTCAAAAAAAAAAGAGAAAAAAAGAAACTTAAAGCAACTGCCCCTGGGAGAGGAATCACAGTAACTTAAACAGCATAAACTGCACTGTAGGGTAAACAATTCGAATCTGATCCTTTCCTCCTGGCAGGTTGGTGTGGGTGGAAGAAGAGAGGTAGGCTACCGTGGGAGTATGTCAAATAGGAAAAGAGACCTCAAGCAGGGAAGGCACTTAGCTGACTGGGGAGCTCCCAGCTATTGGGGGATACACATGGAATGAAAAAAGGAAGCCTAAGGACAACCCAGACCACTGAACCCACCCCAGGTTCTTCCACTGGGGCCTCAGACTTCCAAAATAGCCATAGCATCCCCAGAGTTTTGTGGGCTATCAATTTAAAAAAAAAAAAAAAGAATTCTTCTTTAGCACGTAGTCCACAGGTTGTGGATCATGCCCATTTTCTCCACCTAGCAAATTCCACCCAGCCTTCCAGGCCCAGTACAAATGAAAGCTTCTCTGTGAAGTCTTCCCAGGATTGCAGGGTAAATCAAGTCACTCCCTACTTCTCCCTCCCCCATGAACCCCACAGCCCTTTGCTCATTGTATTCCAATGCTGGTTAAATTGTGTGGGAGTTTTCTGTTTCCCTTGCACTCTTTGCTCCTTTAGAGTCTAGGTCTCAATCTTCTTCACCTAGCAAGTAGAATATAGCAAGGCAGGAAGAGAAGTTCAGGCCAGAGGGCTACTGGGATCTCCATGATGGCTTCCCCCAGAGCATGAGCTTGAAAGCTACAGATCATGCAGCGCAGTGCTGCCCTGCCTGTGCTTTGGAGATTTTTGACTGCTACCTGTGGACTGCTTGCTGTGTGTGGGTACTGGGCCCCACCAGCCCTCCACACGCCAGTGAGCTAATCCTCCATAGTCCCTGTGAGATCACCCTCATTACTTTCGCTGCACCAAGGGGGAATCTGAGTCCAGTAAAGTTGAAAAGGCCAGTAATTCTATTGACAAACAGTAGCCATGATTTTTACTCCCACAGCATGCTGATGATAATACGCCTGGCACTGTCATATTCAGGCTCAAAAAGACTGTCATCATTAAACAAGGCCCAAGTTTCATCCCATCTTAGAGAGGAGAAGACTAGAACCCTAGAAGTTAATGTTCCCTAAACTCAAAATTATCACCTAACCCATGTCTAGAATGGGGTGTCTAGTGATCTTTCTAATAAGTGGTGATGGTTACTCACAGAGTACAGCATTGTTTCGTTGAAATCAAGCAAGCATTTTCATTGTCCTCAGAGTGGTAGGTTAAGAGGAAATTTTTCTTTTTTTTTTTTAATTTCTTCTGTGTTCCTTTTCATTTTTCTAAAATGAATATGTGTTATTTATATATAAAATGATATTAAACCAAATCATGCTGCAGCCAAGTCCTCTTCTCATTGATCTCACAAGAACGGCAATAGCACCAGCTGCAAACACACACGGGACATCCTAAGAGTGTGGATTTGAGGATTGTGCATTTTCAAAGTCCAGTGATGCCCATTTCCTCCATTATAGTTTGCACTTAACTGCTGTTTTTAAGACTCCTCTTCCTGTAATTGGACATGTCATTCTTCCCATTCCCAGGTAGGCACCATGTAAGAGCACAGACTTAGACTTAGACAGACCCAAGTGAATTCTGGCCTTCTGTGGATGAACTGAATGACCATGAATGGAGAGTGATTAGAAACATTCTGAATCTGTTTCTCAACCTTGAAATTGGAAATATAATAGCCATAGTACATTGATTAAATTAAACAATGCATATTACACAAGCCAGAAACCAGGAGGCATTCTGCCATCTTCCTCCTGTTTACTCCATGTATGTAATTCAAAATGAGTCCTATCAAATTTGACTCCTAAATACTTTCTTAAATTCATCCACTTTCTCCATCTCCACCACTCTTCTCCTTCCAAGGGGCCATCTTGTGTAGTCCACATTACCTCAATAGCTTCCTAACTGGCTTCCCTGTTTCTGTCTTTGCCCCCTGCCATTATTCTTTCTACTGAATGCAAAGGGATCTTTTCAGATACAAGTCATCTGTCATTTCAATGGATTACCCCTGCTCTTAGATAAAGAGCAAAATCCTTCCTAAGGCCTGCATGGTTTTGCCTCTCCAAGATTGTCTTAAGACATTCTTTTTCTCCCCGAATATATTCCATCCAGTTACTCGTCTGTCAGTTCCTCAAAACCCTCAAAATCTCAGATGCTACCCACATTCTCCTTTCTCTAGAAAATGTTTCTCTGTAGCTACCATTCCATACCAGCTATTCCCAATACCAACATGAATTCCTCAGGAAGCCTTCCTGAGTCCCCCAGCAATGTCAGAGAACTCTGTCTGTTGTACACTCTCAGAGCACCAGACGTTCCTTTATATATAAACAAACAGAGCACTGTTTGTATTTATAAATGTGTGATTATATTATTGCTTTCTGTTTCTCCCAAACACTGTAAGGTTCATGAAAGGCAATGTTCATCTCATGTTTTTTCTTATATGCAGGACAGTACCTGGCATGCAGTAGGTGGTAAATATTTATTGATTCAATAAGCAAATGGATAGTAGAGTGTTTACCACAGTGTACACTGACATATTGTTAATTATGATCATAATTAATATTTTCCCACCTAAAAGTATTTAAAAGTGGATAAAGTCTCCCTTCTTTGTCTTTAAAGAAAATTCACTTTTCCCAAGTAAAATAGAAATTGGAGACTCAATATGAGACTCTGGGTTTGAGACCTGGCTCTGTCACATGGTGGGAATGTACCTTAGCCACGTGATTTCACATCTATGGTTGTGGCAGGTTAAATGATTCATAAGTTGATATGATTAGCATGGTACTTGGCACATGGTAAACATTAAGTAAATGCTTTATTCTTTCTATCAATATAATAAACAGTCCCCAAAGTTCCGTCCAATAATCGACATGGCCTTTAAAACACTCTGTAACCTCTGTGATTGTAGGTTTTGCCATCTTTAAAATAACAGTCCCATTCTCCTCACATGGCTGTTTTAAAGATCAAATGAATTAGCCGAAAGAAAATCCTCTCGAAAATTATAAAGCAAGCTGTAAATGTAGAAACCACTATTTCCAATCCTAAAAACACAGGCATGAAGTAGACACATTCAATCAAAATCCTAATGGCCTTTTCTTTATTTTCTCTTCTTAATAGACTTGGGGGGTTGCAGGATGAGAAGTGGTCCACACACCTTGCCAACAGCGATTTCACATAATTGATCATTGAAAGTACATGCATGAGTGTATGAGTTGGGGGGTGAAAATTAATAGAGGAAATAGTTTAAGAACCCTGGAGTCTAGCATGATAATGCCTGGGTTGAATCTCTTCTCCACAGCTTTCTAGCAGTACCATCTTAGGCAAGTTGTTTAATCTGCTCATCTATAAAGTGAACCAATGTTAGTAGCACCTGCCTCATGGATTGCCATGAAGATTAAATTGTGACTATAAATCATTGAGAAAATGCCTGGCACATGTCGCGTACTTAATAAAAGCCAACCATTACTAAGGTTGTAATTATTTTCATTGTTGATCTCATTATCATTATTTTGTTAACTATTGATAATTTGAATATTGATATTCAAGAGTCTAAGAAAATAGGCAGTTAAAGAACATCTAACAAGGCCCAGTGACAGAGCACTTGCCTAGCACGTTTGAGGCTCTGGGTTCAATCCTCAGCACTGCATAAAAATAAATTAAAAAATAAAGGTATTGTGTCTATCTACAACTAAAAATATATATAAAAAAAAAGAACATCTAACAAACTGATTCTTTCAAGATGGCATATTTGGATTTGAAGGCAAAGAAATTGTTTTCCTAATTTGTTACATTAATCTGCCCTGTCTACTCAGTTTGAGCAACACAAGTGCCATGTGGCTAAGACACTTTCTCTAAAACAGAGAATTTATGGAAGAATATCCAATTAATAATAGCTTCATCCTGCACTGTGGAAATCACACATTTTGTGATAAACTTCATCTGAGCAAGCATGCTCCCTTCTCAGAATACAGATTCCACGTCCCTAGATAATTGCTCAGTATGAAGGACTTGGAAGAATTCTTGTGTAAATGGAAGTCATGCTGAGTTACAAGTGTGCTTTCTCTACTTGGAGTTGTCACCTGTCCAGTTCAGCTCAACAACCTTTACTTGATCGTTTTCTTGGAACATCAGTGACCTCTTGATCTCTTGGGAGATAGAACATGGCCGAGGTACAGCTAACTCTCAAATTTAACTGCTTACTGTAGGTATCAGTTTAGAAAAAACATCATAACAATATCTCCTTGGCTGAGGCAGGAGGATCGAGAATTCAAAGCTAACCTCAGCAAAAGCGAGGCACTAAGCAACTCAGTGAGATCCTGTCTCTAAATATAATATAAAATAGGGATGGGGATGTGGCTCAGTGGTCGAGTACCCCTGAGTTCAATCCCCAGTACCTGCCAAAAAATTACATTAGGACACTATGAGAGTGTTTCCTATAATATTACAAATAGTAATAACATAACAAATATTTGAACACCCGTGAGCCAGGCCCTCTACTGGCTGCTTCACTTGCTTCCCATCCTTTTGCTCCCACAATAGCCATATGAAGGATTTTCATTTTGCAGATTAAAAGCTGAACTGTTAAGTAACTTACCTGAGGTTGGTACAAAAAGCTAGTAAGTGACTAATCTGAGTTTGTACTCTGGTCTAAAATGTATGCCCTAAACCACATGGCTATCCTATCCAATTTAATATGTTGTTATGTTAATGTTTGCTATTTAGGGTATGTACTAGTTATTGATCATATTGTTAATATTTTCCCACATGAAGAATAATACCCACAAATCTCATCGGGATCCAGGACCAAAGGCTGCAGACCTAAAAGCCTAAAGTGTAATAATTAGCTCCTCTAGGGGCCTTGCCAATTAAAAGAATGGCAGACCTCCAAATTCAAGGTCTCCACCTAGGAGTCTCTAATGAACCCCTTTCCAATCTTCCCCTACTTAAGACATAAAAGAAGATAAGATGTCTTACAAATACTGACAACTAAGAATCAATCACTCACAACTCTGGTAGGAAGTTCTACAAACTGTCTGTGATATTGAACAGAAGCCTGTGATTAAGTGGCCCATGACTGCTATACTCCAAAAATAATAAAATGAAAGGCCCACATGTTCAGGGGAATAGGTAGGAAGATGTCACTTCCACACTATCTTTCTACTAGTTTAAACAAAAAAAAAAAAAAAAAAAAATCCCTAACACATGGAAATACCCATTTTCTTTTGCTACTGATGTTTCTGCGCTCATTAGATGATATAACTACCACAAAACCACTATGTAGTGGTGTTTCATTATATCAACTAGTAAAACCAGTCCTACTAGTAAAACCAAAAAGACAAGGAAAGAAATAAAGAAAGTTCTAGTGTCCATGCAAGCTGAGAATTATAGTTTCGTGTGTTCCATCTACTCTGAATTTTAGGCTGTCAGGCACTGGGTAATAAAAAAATCATATCACCAACCAGCAGAATAGCAGAAAGATCAATTTGATACACCAAGAGAAAGCTGCAAACAGGGGAAGGGAGGAATAAATTAAATAGAACAGAAATTAACAAAATGTTCTATGTGACAATAAATATAAGTGATTTAAATCCCCTTATTGGGACGCAAAGATTCTCAAATGGAAGTAAAAAATTAAATCCAAATATCTGTCACCTTGAAGAACCATACTTAAAAGTGTTGAAGTTAAAAATAAAAGGAAGGGCCAAGGGTTATTAAATAGAATAAAATGAAAAGTAGGAGAGATAATATTAATTTTGGCAAAGTAGGCTTCAAGACGAAAGCAATTAAGTAGGGGAAATAGACTAAGTTTATATTATTCACTACCTTTATTATTTCTGTTGATAAACTGGAAATTGGCACAATGAAGATACAGTAGTAATTAATCCCTTTATGCATTAATTAACCTAATATCAAATAATGTATAGTAAAACCTGCTAGAAATGGAGGGAGAAACTGACTAGATCACAAGTTTACATGTGTGTAATGTGAACACAGATTTATGTAAATGTGATAGTTCAATTAGATAAGAAGTAATGACATGGAGAATTTGGATAAATAAAGTTAGTAAAAGCAACTAGACAATATTGACACTTATAAACATAGCATACGCCATCTTTTAGAGCATTCTCAAAATCATCTCCAAAATCTGCACGGCATCATGCAGGTGTGTGCATGCATACACACAGACACAACAGTAATTCTAAAAGTGAAGGTCACACAACTTTCCTGTCTAGTCACATGCAATAAAGTTAGGAAATAATAACAAAGAATGGTCAACATCATCCTTAATGGCAAACAAGAACAATTTCCATTAAAATCAGTAATGATATAAGGATGCCCACGATTGCCATTATTATTTAATGTTCTCCTGGAAGTTCTGATTAACTCCAAAGATATGAAACAGAAATTCAAGGTGTTATGTTTGTTTGTTTGTTTGTTTGTTTGGGGCAGTATGGGGACTAGGGACTGAACTCAGGGGTGCTGTACCACTGAACCACATCCCCAGTTCTTTTTTTTTTTTTTTTTTTCCAGTGTGCAGAGCAGTTTACTGACCTCTACTTCCCCAAATAATGTTTCCTTAACAGTCAGGGAATGAAAGAACTGACAGGGAGAGGGAGGTACAAGTAAAAGTCACACCTTGAATGTGTTAGGAAGGGTTGAAAAGAGGTCGATCTGAAATTCACAAGCAGGCTATTTCAGCTCAGAATGTTTACGCTCAAGAAATATATAATCATTTAGCCAAGTCATTTCCACATGCTAGAGGAGAACCCAGGTGTTCTTCTGACCCCAAGTCTTCCTTTGGCTCTTGCACCAGGCATCTTCGAGACCTGGTTGTTGCAGCTAAGGAGAGACTATCATTGCATGGCCACAGTGTCCTGAACTAAGCACACAGATGAGGCCTGGTTCCATCCACGCAGCAGAAATGAAGGTGCTAAGTAAGTGGGAGGAGATCTGCAGTTCATAAGCAATGGAAGAGGGCGAGTCTGTCCACATTAGTAATGACTCCAAAACGCAGTGTGAATCCACAGGTGGGGGTCTGCCGTCTGGACCTGACGATTACATATGAAAACATAGCTATGAGCTGTCCTGGCTTCTGAGCAGCCCTCCCAGGGCAGGGCTTGCTCACAGAGCCTTTCAGTACTCTGGACTCTAAACCACCACTGAAGCAGCAGGAAAAGGAAGTGGCAGTCTGTCCAGTTGGAGCTTGGGGACTGCCATGACTGTCCAGCCCTCTGTGGTCACAGGGCATCAGCCACCTTAGACCATGAACCTGGTATGGAGAAAGGAAACAGGATGTTGGTTGCTGGGTGGGCTGCCCACAAGGCCTTCCTGTCTCCTCCACTTCTGCGACTTCTTCTTGGTCTCTTTCTTGAGCCTCTCATTGGCAGAAGGAACAGCAGCCTTGGGCTTCTTTGACACCTCTGTACCTCAGGGCTCAGATAGTTCTGTCTCCACCTGCTGGAACTTAGGAATGGGTACGATGATGGCCAACACACAGATTAACTGGAAGATGGCCCCCAGGATGAGTCCATACTGTAGGATGTGCTCCAGGAAGATAGGCTCGGCATTTTAGAAGGTGAGAAGTCTAGGTCGGAGGCCATGGCCCACGCCACCTGCTGCTTGAGGTCTCTGATTCTCTGCTCTTCACAGCCAATTTCTCCCGGGTTGCCACACCACTCTCCCCAGCCCTTGTTATCTTTTTGTTTTAAGATGAGTCTAAGTTGCCGAGGCTGACCTGGAACTTGTCATCCTTCCTCCTCAGCCTCCTGTCACTAGGATTATATGGATGTGCACCACAGCACCTAGCTACAAGGCATAGTTACTGAATGAGGAGTACAGTTTGTTGTTTTCAGGTGACCTGATTAAATTCTTAGGAAGTCCAAAAGGACTAAATGAAAAACTGTTGAAATCAATAAGATAGATTACTAAAATGATAGCCACAGCTTACTGTATAAAAGCATGGCAGTTAGAAGGCACATGGGACAATGACCCCATTGCCAATAGTAACAAAAACAAAATCATAAAATACCTAGAAGTAACTCCCACAAGAAATATGTGCAACCTGAATGTCAATACTGAGATTGTAATAAACCTATCTCTAGTGTGGGGATAGAGCACACTGTATCCTAAACACTGTAGCAATAATTTTATCCCAAATTAAAATATAGTTTCCATGCTTTTCATGTTAAAATCCTAAAGTATTAGGGTCATTTGTTTTTGCTAGAGTTCATCAAAATTTATACTGTAGAAAATAAATTTTTGATTTCAAAATTCTATTTGGTTGTAAGAAACAAAGCACTAACATCTTCACTTGAATAAAGTATCATCATACCAGGTTTCCAGGATAACATTAGCTCCATATAAAACATACTAGGTTTCTAATGTGGAATGCTCACTGAGAGTAGGACCCCTGAAAGTTCCAAGAGAAGACCAAGGCCTCAGGGGGAACCCAGCTCATCAGGAGGCAAACTCAGCTAAACTTCCAAGGGCCTAGCATGTTCTTTGCTATTTTGATCATGGTAGGTTCGTTGAAAACCTGTGACAAAATTTAATTTTCTTTCCTTTTACAGAAAACATTATTGAGACAAAAAGAGATTTAGTAAATTACCCAACATACACAGATTAAAAAGTAAGAGGTCTGGGTAGATTTCTCTCAAACTGGCTGCCCTGCCGATCCTGATGATCACAGCACAGCTGCCTACCGAGGAGCACAGCCCACTGGCCGCAGCCCAGGGCTGGGATGTTGGACTTCACCCAGCACCTCCCTGAGAGCTACGAGTGTCACACGCGTGGATTCTCCGCTAGCTGATATAGTCAAGGTTGGGTCAGGGCTAAGGTCTGTGCTGGTGTCAGAGTTAGGCCCAGGATCCAGCTGAAGACACAGTTAGCACTGCAGTGAGAACTGGATTAAGTTAGGATTGGGGTCAGGGCTCAAGTTTGAGTTCCACTCAGTTTTAGGCCCAACTTTGGGGGGAAGTGTAAGGATAGGGGAAGGTTGAAGAAAACAGAACACGTGATAATTATTGCTGAATTTTGAAGGTTGGTGAAATTACATGAAAATTGGCATGGGGGTAGAGGCCACTACTAGAAAGAAACAATGCACAAAATCCCAGATAAATGAAAAAAAGTCTAAGTACCAAAAGAGCCATTAGTATGGCTGACAGGAAGCAGGGACATAGTATTCTTCCCTGTCATATCTTCCAAACCTAGAAAAGGGCATGGCACATAGTAGGTGCTTAATAAATATTTGTAGGATAAATGAATCTTACAAATATGTATTGAACTGATGTCTCCTAGTAGGAAACACTCACAAGGGAACAAATAATTGTAGCACAACATGATAATTGGCATGACAGAGGTTTGTACAGGGTGCTCAAAAAGAAACCACAATCCCAGTCTGGGGACCTGCAGGGAATACTTTAAGAGGAGAGGGATCTGAGCTGAATCTTGAAAACCAATTAGAAATTCACAAGGAAGAAGTGGGGACCTCTCAGAGAAGTAGGCAGCACCTATAGAAGCATCAAGATGAAAGAAGAGCCCCAATGTATTCAGTCCAAAGTAATCGGAGCCAGAGTTCAAAGACTTGGCAAGACGTGAGCCGGTGGGGCAGGTACAAGATAGACCGTGGTAAAGAAATGCTCTTCATTTTCAATCAGCATTTAATTAGCAATAGTGATATTTTAAGTTTCTATACTCCATCCACTTGTACCACTCAGCATCTTTAAGTCGACCAGTTAATTATTGGCTCTCTAGGGAGATTGCTATGAAAAGAAATGAAGGATTGAATTTTTTTTTTTTTTTCCCAGTGAGCATCCTTCTCCACCCTCCCCTTCTTCCTGAAATACATTTGCATTACAGTTCAACTCTTAAAATGCTGACTTTTCTAAAAAGAAGCACACGTGCATGGAAGGGATTAATCCTGGAGAACCTTAATGTTATGCACAGACCTTTAGCCTTTCCTGAGTCAAACTGTTCTCTTAGGTGGTTCTTCTGGGTGCTGGTCAATATCTATAAAAATATGTCAACCAATCAGTATTTTTGAAGAAATCTAGTCTGCTTGATTTCACTTTCTAGTCAAATGAGAGTTTAACCCAAAGACCCTCTTAGTTTCCACACTTGAGGCTAAAATTCTTTATAAAATACAATAGCATATTTTTATGCCACAACGAGGAGTTATGCTGAATCATTCTTTAATGTCTGAGGATTTGCTGAGTTCAGATCATTGTCCTGAGCACCGGTTTATGACTATGATTTTAAATTTAGAAGCAGGAGAAAATTAACATTTATTGAGCACGGTACCATGTGCCAGGTACTTGCCTGACATTTTCAATCACATTAATCTACAGCCTTCCAAGTGTAGCTGTTGTTAGCCTCATTTCCCCCCCTCAAAAAAGGTAAATAAATAAAAGAAGAAAGAAAGAAAAGAAAGAAACTGAGACTCAAAGAGTTCATAAATTTTCCCATGTTGTAAAACTACTCCAAGGTGACTCCAAATCCCATGATCTTTTGTTTGAACCTAAGTTGGAGACAAATCCCCAACAAGTGACTCTAAAACGGAATCATCAGCATACCTGGTAACTGGGGACTTCCCTAAACCCATGTCCATGGCCCTCACATTCTGACATGGTGTCCCGGAAGACAGGGAGGGAAAACACAAATGCTTTGAGATGTCAACCCAGTTTATTTTGATGTATCAAGTAACACTTTTGAGAAAAACTGATTTCAATTGATATCTTTAAGGTTATCTGCTATTAAATTAACTAGAAAGTGAGAGAAAAAGGCACATTTCGACTTAGTGCCATTTAAAATGTTCAAGGTGTTCTGTTTGCTTTGCTTTAGAATGCATTCTCTTGTTGCTACAGGTTCTGTGGATTAAATGAGGACAATGAGCTAAACTGGAACAAAATTTACACGTATAAACTAAGAATATCTGTATAAGCTTATTAGAAGATCCATGATCTCTCATGCACCCAGATGATCTGTCACACTCTGCTCTACCCCTGCCATGCTGTACTTTATGTGCTAGAATGCAGTGGTATCCTAAAGGATCATTCATTTATTCCTCTCTCCCTGCTTTTCCTCCTTCATTCATTCACATACCGAACACCTGAATGGGCTTTTTATACTACCGAGACTTCAGAGCTGGTTACCTTTGCTCCCCTTTCCTTTTTGAACCCTCTCTGTTCCTCTCCCTTGCCACCTCTGAGGTAATGTGAGAGTTGTGCCATACCTATCCTGTGGGCCAGAGTTCTGAGGCATTGGAGAAGCACCTTCACTCCTGAAATATGGGAACTGTTGCTCTCTCTGACTTATTTCTTGCCTGGCTCTTTCCTTTGAGTCCACGGTGTTAAAAAACTAAAGAATTCACTTGTTCACATTATTTCCTCAATCATCAATACATAAGTGGGTCATACATAAGTAGGCAGTCACCTACACACTATAGATGAGCAACAGTCTCTAAACTCTGTAACAAGCTATCACATGACTAAAATGCCACCTGTGGGCACAACATGTTCCTTACTTATGAGTGAATTAGTTTACTGGATCATCAATCTTCTTTATTGAGTCCCAGTGAAGTTCCAAGATAGACTGAGCAAATGTGAGTGTTTGCGTTGTAAGGCAGCATTTATTTGGGTAATCCACAATAAATAAGGTTGTTTTCCCCCTTTGAGGATGGAATCAACAAAGGTCACATAAATCCCCAACTCAATGTGAGTGTTTCATGTCTCCAGTAACCATCTCCAAAGAATGTAGAAAGGCAGTACAGTCATTTGCTATAAGCTCCCTGAAATTATTTCAAGAATATCTCCAGGCTGGGCATGGTGGCACATATCTGTAATTCCAGCAACTTGCTAGGCTGAAGCAAGAGGATTGCAAGTTCAAGGTCAGCCTCAGCAACTTAGCAAGCTCCTGACTCAAATAAAAAACAAAAAGAGCTGGGGATGTATCTCAGTGCTTAAGTGCCTCTGGGTTCAATCCCCACTACCAAAATATATATTTTCCGGGTATTTTCAAAGTATCTTTATTTGGGTATAAATATATCCTTTAAAGACCTCTAAGTGACTAGAGGTTGTGGTCTGTATTTTTCATATTCAGACAGATTTTCTGAAAGCATATTCTGCAAAACACTAATTCTAAATATCTGGAGAAAATAAATTTGTTTGGCTAAGCAGGATAGGAATCTGCTGTACTAACCAGAGTTCAACCTATTGTCTGCCAATGTCTTTAGCATGCTGTCATCCTTGTGATCCTCCAAGAACTGCTTTAGTGTAAGCAACACTCTCCAATCTTGCTGGGGGAGCTTGAGCCAGTTACATTATCTTTAATGAACTTCAGTCTCAGTCTCATCACCTCCAAAATTAAGAGGTTAAATGAGATTCTTTCAGCATTTCCTTTCATTTTCCATCTCTAATAGTCTATGACACCTTTTCATTGAAACAGATGTTTCTCTGAGAGATTCAGCTTAGCATCTCTAATCGGGAAATTAAAAATTAAAAATTCTCCAAGACCCCAAACTTTTTGAGGACCAACTTAAGTTCACACTATGAAACTTTATTTCATGTATAACATTCTTAAAAAATAATTTAAAATATTGTACAAAATGGCCTTCAGGATATATGTATTAGAAACATAAATGAATTTCATGGTTAGACTTGGGCCTCATCTCTAAAATATCTCATCGTGCATATTCAAATATTCCAAAATCCAAAAATACCCAAACTCTGAAACATTTTTGGTCCCAAGCACTTCAGATAAGGGATATTCGATCTGTATTACCTGTCACTTTTCTCCATTATCAAGTTAAAATCTGTTCCCCTCCACATTACTGTGGCATGTCAGGATGGAATGAAGACTGTCTATCAGGGAAGCTTCAGAAAGAAAGTTTATAATCATTTCTAACCGGATGAGGATAAAGGGGTGGGGGACTGCCTGAGACTGTTATTAATTATGATAACAGCAATAAAAACTGCAGCTCCTTTTTGTTCCTTTCCATCCTTACCACTTTTAGCATTGATCTTTATCTGAAATGACAAACATTTTCTATGACAATTTGCTTCCACCCAGAACATCTGGTATCTGGCCAGCAACTGTAAATTGATGCTCCCTGCTCTAGTGTCTGACTCAGGAAAGGGGCTGGGGGATGGTGGGAGCAGAGGCACTGTGGCCACGGAGACAGACGCTGCCGAGACATTTAAAATGCACGCTCCCCTAATAGGAAACAGAGCAGACTGCGATAGAGAGAAGGGGAATGAGAGAAGCTGTGTGAATGGGAGCAGGGGGGCGGGGGAGGGGCAGCCAGCGACCCAGGCATCCGACGGGACCTGCAGGGAGGCCTGGAAGGATGGAACAGGAGTGGGGTTGCCTGATAAGATAGTGATAGAAAGTCATGCGATAAAAGAAGTCTAGCCCACTGCAGCAAGTCTAGAAGGCAGGGAGGGAATCACCTGATCCGGACAGCAAAGGGTGACAGAAGCTGGAGTGCCAGAGAGCTGGGTAGAGAAGGAGGGGTTGTGAGAGGCCACGTGGTCCAGAGCGGCAGATAGGAGCATCCTAACTGCGCCAGCTTCCTGCGGAGATGTGCTCCTTTTACTTATGAGGAAACCACTGAGGCATTCAGCCCACCAAACTAAAGGCTGATCGGCTAAGACATATTTCACCTCACCGGTGGACAGATTCGCCAAAGGAATTTGGCAGGAAACATGGTTGTTTATATCAAGGGGGTTGTTATAGAAAAAAGAACTCAGAAGGAATCCCGGACTCCACTCCTTCCTACTGGACCTCAAGTGCTTACCTGGAAGTTTTCTGTACATTCCCTGAGCCACCAGGCAAAAACTTATGGAAAGCCTATCATGTTCGAAGCTGGGGTGGAAAAACCAGGTCCTGAGGGTACTGTGGGCCTAAGGAACTAGCGCATTAGCAATTTCCTCGTGTATGGACTAGATGAAACCTCGGCTCTGCCTGCTTCATAGGTTTATGGTGAGGATCTCAGGGACAAGAGCAGTTGTGCAAGCAAAGCTGTACAACATTGAAAATGATACAAACAGGAAGAGATTAATGTCATTATCCATGTAATTCTGAGTCCTAATACTTTAGGTCTGAAGTTTAACCCAATTCAGTTCTGCACCTTGACTTTCTTCTTCTTTACAAATTTTCTAGATCCCTAAGCAATCCTATTGAGTACCACTTAGCATAAAAGGACCTAGTCTACATCTTTTAAAAATCACCAGGCACCTGATTCAGATGGCCTTTATTAATCCCCTCATTGTAACTAGGAGAATGTGCCTAAAATGATGTCTGTTAAGTTGACCTAAGACAAAAAGCATTGCCTTATCCAGGACAGAAACCAAGTTAAAAGCCAAAAGCAATGATGAAAGAGAACAGCTCTTTAACCCGGAGATTTTTATGCTTAGCATCCCCAGATTCACTCAAATTCAAAAGGTATTCAGCAGACATTGGGAACCCTGAGCACTGTGTGCCAGATGGTGGACCCTACCAACAGGCTCAGGAAACACCACGCCCTTGGGGCTGTGCAGCTGCCACACACTTCTCGACCCTGGGAGCTTGCCAAGGGCCATCAGCACCCTCACCCACCACACTCCTGCTATGAAGGTAGGCACTGGGAATCTGTTAAAGGATTGTGAGAGATTAGGCCTGCTCCAAGCTTACCATCATTTTCATGCTGGAGCCTTCTGCCCACTGGGATTTTTGTGTGTGTGTGTGTGTGTGTGTGTGTGTGTGTGTGTGTGTGTGTGTGTCAAGATTAAACACAAAATTACCATTTTACACAAAACACAAAATGACCACTTTAACCTTTTATGAATGTACAGTGCAGTGCCCTTGCGTCCATTCACATTGCCATCATCACCATTCATGTCTAAAACTTTTTCATCTGAAGCTCTATAGCCATTAAACAGTAGCTACTGAACCCCTGCCCCCAGTGCCTGGTAATCTCCATTCTACTTTCCGCCTCTACACATTAGACCAGTCTAGGTATAAGGTCACTCCCCCACCCCCCTTAGGTGCCAACATGGCACTGGCCAAGCTTCTCTTCCTGATTTTACTCCTCATAACTTCTTCCTGCCGACGCAAACACCCAATTGGTGCTCGACATCCTGCCCAGACCCCTAGCAACCAGGCTCACCCAATCAGCCATCACCCCGCCCCCCAGCAACAAGGCTGTCCCAATCAACTCTCACCCCGTTTCATGCCCCAACCAATCAGCCTCTTCCCGGCCCTATATAAGTGTGTGCATTTTTATAATAAAACAGAACTTCTCTGGTGATTAGCTTTGGACTATGGCTTCTTGCACTTCTTTCACTAGGTGCCTCATTTAAGCAGAATCATAAACATTTATCCTTTGTGTCTGGCTTCTTTCACTTAGCATGGGTTTATCCATTGCAGTGCATGTCAGAAATCCTGTTCTTGCTGAGGGTAATAGTCCACTGTATCAGTAGGCCATGTTTTGTCAATCTATCCCCCATTGATGGATATTTGAGTTGTTTGCACCTTTTGGGTATTTCAAAAAAAAATATTGCTAGAAACCTGAGTGTGGTGCTGGCATTGTGACTTAGTGGTAGAATGCTTGCCTAGCATGTGTGAGGCATTGGGTTTGATTCTCAGCACCACATACAAATAAATAAATAAAGGTTCATCAACAACTAATAAAAAATATTTTAAAAAATTAGTGTCCAAATGTCTGTTCAAGTCCCTGCTTTTAACACTTTGGGTCTGTCACTGGAAGTAGAGTTGCTGGATCACCTGGCAATTCTTTTTTTTTTTTTTTTTTTTTTTTGTAAACAAATGGGATACATGTTGTTTCTCTGGTTGTACATGAAGTAAAGGCATACCATTTGTGTAATCATACATTTACATAGGGTAATGGTGTTTGATTCATTCTGTTATTTTTTCCTTCCCCCCACCCCTCCCACCCCTCTTTTCCCTCTATACAGTCCCTCCTTCTTCCATTCTTGCCCCCTTCCCACCCCCCATTCTTTATTTAGTCTTTTGAGAAACTCCCATCCTGCCTTCCCCAGAAGTTACACACCATTGAACATGCCCGCCAGCAATGCTTGAGGATCCCAGTGTCTCCACATCCTGGCCAATGCCTCCTATTCACATGGGTGTATGCACACACACACATGTGAATAGCCGTCCTAGTGGGTGTGAAGAGGTGTCTCATTGTGGTTTGGATTTGCATTTCCCTAATGATTATTGATCAATCATCGTTTCATGTGCCTATTGAGGATAGGCTTTTAACCAGGACTTTGCCTCTTCTCTAGACTTGCCCTCACTTGTGGCCACCTCTTCTAAATGAGCACAAGTCTCTCTTGAATTCCTCCTCTAACTGCTAGAACAGTGTACTTTTCCAAGGGTCATCAGTCAGAGGCCTCACTGTCCTGGAGCCTAATCATGGTTTATGCTGTCTGTTTCCCAGTGAGTTTGCATGCTGTGAGCACACGCTGACTAGTACGAGGGGGAGGTTGGCTATGCCTGGGGCAGCCAGCCACAGTTCTAAAAATGGTCACCAAAATATCCACCAATGGGTCAGTATGTTCTCAGAGAACTGAGAGTTATTTCATTTATTCATTCACTTAGAGAACTTTGAGTGTGTGCTCGTGAGGAGCACTGTTCTAGCTGCCTGGAAGAGGAAGGCAATGGCAATATCATCTCTTAGCCTTTGAAGGGCTTGGTCAATGGGGATCAGACGAGATCAGTCCAGAAGACCAAAGACCTGACTTTACATGGAGCTCTTTATTTGCTACCTCATTCTATTCTTATTGTAATTAGGCCATTAGTAATCCATGTAAATAATATTTTCCCAGGGCAATATAAATAGTGACCAAGTATATAAACTCTAAAGATGAATAGCCTGAGGTCCAAAAGCACTTCCTGCATGACTGGGACAAAGTGACTCAAACTCTCTTAGCCTCAGTTTTTGTTGTTGTTTTGGTTTTGGTACTGGGGATTGAACCCCAGGGGTGCCTAACCACTGAGCCACATCCCCAGTCCTTTTTATTTTTTATTAGAGATAGGGTCTCACTAAGTTGCTTAGGGCCTTGCTCCGTTGCTGAGGCTGGCTTTGAACGTGTGATTCTCCTTCTTCACTCTTCTTAAACACTGGGATTAGAGGTGTGTGCCACCACACCTGGCTTCTCATAATTGTTAAAGGGTGTGAACTTATAAAGTACTTAGCATAGTGCCTGGTACCTTGTAAAGATTCAAATATGTGAGCTATCATCACCGTTACTGTTAGATTGATACATCTTTTCTTCCTTTGTAGTTTTTTTCATTTTTGGGTTTTGGTTTGGTTTCTGATCAGGAAAGAGAAAAGGGCTTCATGTTTTCTTTTGTTTTGTTCTTCCTATGACTCTATGTGGTCCCCCTAGTATTAAAATGTCAAGGACTCCCCACACCTCCCTAGAAAGTCTCTATTTCACACCGTACAGGGCATCATCAGATATGAGAATAATATGTCCCATAGCCACAAATTTTTATAAACACAATTTTAGCAAAATG
Organism: Sciurus vulgaris; assembly: GCF_902686455.1. Lineage (NCBI taxonomy): Eukaryota > Metazoa > Chordata > Mammalia > Rodentia > Sciuridae > Sciurus > Sciurus vulgaris. Next base: position 49,447,847 of record NC_136461.1, read on the forward strand.
AGTGCTTCTGCATTACACATGGACCTGAAGAGCAAAGTGACTTTTAAAAACTTTTTTTCCCCAAGAATTTATTGCATCAAATTCAGAAAGGATGTTACTCAAGACTACTTGTAACAAATTGAAGCCCCACTTGAGAGGACATGAAATCATTGGAAGTTAGTAAGAAGAAAAGCCCCAACCCAGGAGCAGCTGACTTTGGAGGTCTGTTGTCCCTGCAAAGCCTGTATGTCCAAGAGACATCAGGTTCCTAAGCACTTGTGCTTGGGTACAAACTTAGAAGCTGAGACCTCAACTGAAACCTCGTTCTAGGCAGCACAGCAGTGAAACAAACCTCTGTGTGGGGACAGGTGGACTTGCCAACCACCACCAAAGAATCTGGATCACAGAGGGTATGACTTTGATTTCAATTCTAAGCTGCCCACTCTTTACTTTTGGTTATAAAAGCATGCATTTCAGGAACACAGTTCCCCAGGTGGCGACTTTTCTTGCTGGTGCTCCAAGCTCTCTCCAAAAGATATACATAAAGAAGAAAGTTTGTTCTTAGAGTCTGCAATTATATTTGGCAGTTCTAGGGCAAAAGTAAAGTGGAAAGAAAGCAAACCCTTTCACAGTGTTATCATTGGATAAGGCCACCTTGAAGTACCCCATTTCATTTGCATTGTCAGTGATGAGAGAGAGAGAGAGAGAGACTGAGAGAGGGAGACTCCCCTGCCTCCCAAATAAAGAGTAGCAGTACCTTGAGTTCAATCAACTAGAAGTCAGGAACACCAAGTGTCTCCACTTGTGAAACCGTCACAATCATCCTCACCACCTGCTCCTGAGGCTGGCACTCCTTCCTGAGAAGGGCTTGGGATTCTGGAGTAAAAGGTGTGATGCTCGGTATTAGGTTCCTACCACAGGGTAACATATGGAGAGGGAAGGAAAGTGTATAGATACGTATGTTTCTGTTTAAACTCTGTGTGCAAGGCTGACTTTTATCTTATTTTGCCTTTAAGCTAAACTGCATGGGTCACATTTAGAGCATATGTTGTTATCACTCGCCTTTTTTAGCTCAAGAAAATTGAGTGAATAACGGGCATTGTTTTCCTGTTGGCCGGGCTCAGAATGGTTGTGCATTTAGAAATCTCTTTCTCAACACACAAAATAGTAGGTTCTCTCATGATTATGTGGAAGGTGAGAGGCTTTCGTGTGCAACTCCCTGTTCTCTTATCCATGGATATTAGGGATCCAGCCTGGGATATTTTGAAATTGGCAGAGTATTACTTTACAAGTGAAAAATTCATTTCACTCTCCTTGATAAAAAGAACAGACAATGCAAACATCGCCCTCTTGGATAGCCATATGCCTCTCACTAACAGCCCCTTAATTGGTCTACTGTGCTTTTCACTTCTTGCTTTTTCCCTATAATGAGCTTTCGCATTCGTGGTTGTAACGTTGTAGACTCTGGCCAAGGACACCAGCCCATAAGTGTGCTAGGGAAGAATCTGCACTTCTGCAGAAGGTCTCTTTCTTAATTTGATTTTAATTAGAAACCAGGTGGTGCCCACCAAAAGGTTGGTGGTGTTCCTTGAGTGTAAGATGTGAAATGGGTTTAAGTAACACTGTATTAGTCATGAGGCAGAAATGGAGTAATGTTGACATGACTTGAAAGTAGCATTGTTGAGTAAATGAATATGTGAGAAGCACTTGCTAAACTAAATGAGTTTTGCAGTTGTATGCACATTTGTGTAATCCTGTTTATTGATGCCTGAAACAATTTGCAAAATAGAAACAAATCCACGAAGAAGAAATATGTTTGGAATTATTTGTTTATATGACAATTTAAAAAAAAAAAAACACACACAGGAATCCAACTGCCACATTTCATGCACTAAATATACCATATGTGGAAGCTTCCCCTTAGAAAATTCAACAGCAACCTTTACTGTCTGATGCAGAACAATACAGAACAACCCTATGGCTTTTACTTGCTTATGTCCCTGCTTCAACATGAGAGTTGGTTTCATAAATTTTTAGCTAACAGAATATCAAGATACCTGTATTATTGTTGTCTTTTATATTTATAAACTGATAGATACCTAACTTGTCTTAATGCAATATGACTAAAACTAATGACTCTAATAGAAAAACACATATTTGTATATTTCCTGAAAATAAGTCCACAAATTTTTAAGGAAAAAAATTTTAAGAATATATATATATGTATATATGTATATACACACAATACAAACTATCATATATATATAACTATATATATTTACATATATTTACATTGGCCAAGTACTATTCTTAAGCACTTTACAAATATCAATCCATTTAGCTCTCATTACAATTCCTCAATGACTGCAGCTATTCCCAGCTGATAGATGAGGAGAACGAGGCACAGAGAAAGACGTTCAGTAACTTGCTCAGTCACACAGCTGGTGAGTAGGGGAGCCAGGGTTCAAAGTCAAGAGGCCTAGCCCCAACATCCATGCTTTACCCACATCTGCCTCTCCACCGAGCTGAGACTCCACATATAATGATGTTTTTCTTCTTAGGCACTCTCAGGTTCCTGTTTTAATTTGTCATTTAGACACTAGCATTTTATTTTTGGAGCTCAGATGCTAGCCACAGTCTGTCTCTGCTCCTGTTGGCTGTCCCTGGCCCCACGGGATGCTTCCTCTCACACCCATGTCTCTGGGCCTCTGTTTCTGGGGAGGAACACTTGTTGCTGTCTGACTCGGTTAAGAAGGACAAGGAGCCTTAGCACTGCCAGCTGCAGTTCCAGACTGGATCACTTCTCCAGATTTGAGGTTAATCAACTGCAAATTCCATTAGCTTCATACAGAGTGAAAATAAAGAACAGACGGCTTCGTGTGGGAGTCTGAAGTCAGGTGCGGCTCCTCCAGGCTGGTCGGCAGATACCTGTTTTTCTTTCCCCTGCCTCCAAGGAATGGGCCTTTGATAGGGAAGCAGATCAAAGAAGGACTGTTCCAGAAAGGCCTCTGCTGCTGGAAAAGCTCTCAGAGTGCACCCCCACATACACACAGACTTTTTTTTTTTTTTTTTCCTGGAAAGATGTAGAATTGGAAACCTCTGCTCCTTGTGTTTTGGTCGCTGTGAGAGCGTTTCCTAGGTGCACTATGGTATGCAGCTGTGGTTGGTGTAAAGCGCTAACAACTAGTTTCTCTGCCCACTGGATGACGGTGAAGGCTGGGGTTCAAAAAGCCTGCTCTTGCTTTCAGGTGGTCCTTACTTGAGCCTGTAGGCTTCTTTTCACAGGTCCTAGTGTAGAATGGCTTTAAACCACAAAATAAAAGCCACTTTCCATAGATTGCTGATGTTTTTCAAAGAAGAACAAAAGTGAACTTGCTAGGACATATTCAAATACAGGCTGTTAGTTTCTCATTAATCTAAGTTGCCCAAACAAAAGCTTTGCTGGTGGAATGAAAGACGTATTCTATGGCAGTGTCGAGTATGCTAGCAATTTCCTTAAAAATGCACAGTTCCATTGGTCTCCTTATGGGAAGCTTCCCCCTGATCAGGTGAGAGTTCAATTTCCGTTTGACTTTTTAAATGCCATATGGTCATTATCTAAACCCTTTTCACTTTCCTTGAATCCCTGCCCCACGCCATTGGCTGAGTTACTGTTTTGCTTTTCTTATTTCCCCTTGTTTAATTGCTTATCCCTTCTTACCCCAGATTAAGAAAAATATTGTCGCTGTTAAAAATGGAAGAAAAATGCAATAACTCCATTGCTGGGAACTTATAAGCTAACCAACTCCAATCACAAACAGTCCCTTTCTAATCATAGTTTGTGGTGGAATGAAAGATGCAATTGTCTGGAAGGGATGAATATGGGATCCATGCTGGCTCAGGGGTCAGAGGTCATTGCATGCAAAGGTCCCTTTCTCTCTGGCACAGCTCCCTTTGTATAGCATAGTTTGGCAGCTATCTTCTTGCACTTCGGCTACCTGCCAGTGCAGCTGGTACTGTGTCTGGTGCAGACAACAAAGCGTCACTCAGCAACCAGCAGCTCTGCATGGGGCCGCTTTTCTCAGATGACAAAGAAAGATGGGCTATACATTCTACCATCGCTGCCCATTAAAAGGACTCTTAAATTGCATTGCTACAAGTTATTGTTAATTATGTAGTAGTCACTGGAGCTGTAGGAGCTTTCCGGGGAGGACAGTGCTGCTATATGCTGGGAGAGGCAAGTGGGGGAGGGTTAGATGTCAAGAGAAGGGGTCGGGCATGAAGCAGGGTCTGGCGGTGGAGGGGAAACTCATCTGCAAAGTGAATCCCAACTGGCATGAATAGGGTGAGCCCTTGATTCTGGTGATGGGCTCCGCTCCGAAGGTTGGTAATGTGACTGAGGAAGAAGGAATCAGTCAGCTGAAAGAATCTGATATCTGCAGTTTGGAAATTGTCCTGCCCACCCTCCATTCAAAAAGCCGTGCCAGAGGTTTCCAGCATTTTCATTTTTTAAGAATAATTTTAAGCAATTTATCACTTGGCTGTAATGCATTCGCTCTGGGCTGAAATCAATAAGTCCTGCAATGTGGAGATAAGGCCTCTTTGAAGGTTGAGGAAAGAGGACCAGAGGTTGCCTATTGTCAAATAGCCAGAAAATTAAAATTAAGGAGATGTGTTTACCCCATTTGGCCAGCTGGGGTAGAAATATAGCTCCATGGGTGTTACTCACATGTTTCAAGGGAGGACCCTTTTGAGATGTTTTTACTGCAAGGGTCCAGGTCCATCCACTGACATTAGAAATCAAATCAGTATATCCACGTGCCTCCAAACAGGGGAAGTCTCTGCACTACTTCTGTCCAATTCCTTTGTACTGTTTTGAGTCAGTATTTGTTTTCTCATTCGCTGTCCCTCTAATGACTCCTAAGGCAGTGACTCAGGTTTTCAGGTCTGGTAATTCATTTTCATGTCCCTCAACAAAGAATAAAAACACACACAGTTTCCAAAAGGGGTTTGGTCATGGGGCTTTATCAGTCTTCTTTGGCTTATTTTGAGTTTTTTGGCCATTGAAAGGAGATGACGCTGCTCGCGAAATGTCTGGCAAGTTTTTCATGATATGTACCAAACTCCAGCAGGGAGAGGATCCCAATTCAGTGTAATTTCATTGCAACAACACAGCACTACGTTTGGCTCCTCCCCATCCCCCCATGCTCCCCTATGCTGTACTCCCTCCATCCCACACCCCAACCCCTCCTGCCAATCCTCTCCAGATTAAAAGAAAATCCAAGGGGACAGGGTACAAAGGGGGCAGATGAAAGTCCACAGTCTTTAGTTTCTATCTTTCCTCCTCATGTCTAATTTTCCGCTTCTTGGTTGCTCTGATCTCAACTATTTGCAATAGTTATATATAATTTAACATTATACAAAAGTATTGTCATATCAAACATAGTGAAATGGATTCCAAAAACACCATCTGGTATTTGGGGATGCACTGTGAGTTGGGAACGTGAGAAGAGATATTCTTTGCCACTTTGCTTGGGACCCAGCCATTAGCAGTGTAATTGCCAAGAAAAGGTGACAGGCTCCAGGCTTAAAACAAGTGGGTTCCTCCCCCTGTGCCTATTAACTCTTGTGAGTCCTAAACCACATTAAAAAAGACTCTGAGGACAGAGCAATTTAGAACAAAAAAAGGGGGGAGAAGGAAACGAAAGAAAAAGGGCTATGGTATGTAATGAAAAATAGAGAAAAATATCCACCATGCCACTGTTGTTGTCTGATTAAGAAAAACAGAATAAGAGGAAATAAAGTGAGTCGGATACAGGAGGGGGAGGAGGTTAATTGTGCTTTAAAGTTATGGGGTTTTTCAGTGGATTTGCATGATGAGAGTTTTAGTCTAAAGCCTGTTTCAAAATCCTCATTAGTTTCCTCTAATCCACCTAAAATTATGAAGGCCTAGATCGTGAAGGTCATCTGGGACACTCAAACCTACTTAATTTCATGGAGGTTGTAACCACTTCTATATACGAAGGAGAATTAATCACTTCGAATTGTCTTCTGGATCTGCAGTTTGGGGGACGGCCATGGGACAGATACAAAGAGATGTGGACTACCTGCTTTTATAGAACTCTTCCTTGCTTAACCATTTGGAGATGAGAACCGTTTTTTGTTTTTGTTGTTGTTTTTTCATATAAAAGTAAAATAAATAAATAAATAAGAACCCCTGTATATCAAGAAAAGGGAGTTATCTTACTGACCAAAAGGAGAGAGAGGACTCTTAGCAGGAGATAAAAATAAGAAAACAGCCCGGAAAAAAAAAAAAAAATAGAGCAAAGCCGTCATAGCTCTGTTCAATCTGGCATTCACAACCAGGGTCCGTGTCTGTTTCAAAGTACAAAAATAGTTTACGAGGGTCACATTCTTTTTTTTTTTTTTTTTTTTTTTTTCCACTCAGCGTGTCAGAAGTTGGGATGTGCGACCCAGAACTGCCATTCCATTACACGGAATAAAATGATATCTGGTGGGAGGATCGCGCCTGCCAAAGAAGACACCGTGAAAGCGAACCCTCTCAGTCTAGCTCCTGTTTTTAAATATTTATATCTCTGGCAGACTTTTTTGGGGTAGAGGAAACTGAAAGCTCTTTTGCTATCTGTCATTTCACCCAGGCAGGGGAGAATCACGACTTGATTTTCCTCGAGTTTGGCACTGGGAGCAGGCAATGGCGTTTCTTTGGGGCGGTGAATTTCTCTTTGTGGAAAAATGGCCTGGACCAAGGATTTTTACAAGAGCCAACAGCCGCTTTCCATCCTGGCTTGGGGCAGGGCCAAGTTCCCATTAGCACTGCTGTTACACCTCGGGTCTGCCTTGCAGCCTGCCCAGGCCGGCTGTGGTTGGCCTGTTAGGAAACCTGTCGGGGGAAGCCGCAGCCGGCCTGGGGTGCGGAAGCTGGGCCAGCTTGCCTCCAGCGCGAATTCTTTTGGTGATCATCAGTTTTCTTCCGGCCCCAACCCGGATTTCCCTCACCAAAGTCAACTGACTGCGGCATCCTCCTCAGCCTCAGCCTCACCTCTGCCCGCTCAGGGCCTAGAACACCCTATGAAGCTTCTAACACTTGGGGCCACACCACAGTACCTAGCAGTGGCTGAGAGCTTGGACTTTAGAATAAGATAGTCCTGCATCTTCACTCTGGCCTCCTGGTTGTGTGACCCAGGGTGAGTTATGCAGCCTCTGCCACAAAATAGCAAAGTAGGTCTGTCGTTCATTTTTCCCCCCTTTTATTTATTTGGTACAGGGGATTGAGTCCAGGGCATTTTACCACTAAGCTACATCTTCAGCCCTTTTTATTTTATTTAATTAATTTATTTATTTACTTTTGAGACAGGGTCTCACTAAGTTGCTGGCCTCAAACTTGCCATCCTCCTGCCTCAGCCTCCTGAGTCCCTGGGATTACAGCATGGGCACCCAAAGGAGAGTAGCTCATTTTTAATAGGAATGTTCTAGTCTAAGTGAGATGGTTTGTAAAGAATCTAAGATACTACTAGTCACCTGGTGATCATTCAGTAGCCTAGGGTTATTGTTATCATAATCAACAAATGCATATGTTTACATCCAAAAGTCTTTTAAAGCACCCTTTTCTGTACCAAGTACTGAACTAAGTGCTAAGGATGAAGAAGAGATCTGACATAGAACTGGCCCTCAGGGAGTTCTCCATTGGCAGATACTGATTCAACAACCACAAAATAGCTGCAACGTTCTTCCTCTGCTCACACGCCTTTTAATTTTCAATTTTTATAGGAATTTTTTTTACAGCATCATTTGGCAATCATAATAACAACAACAATTATAAAGTAGGAACAGTTTGTTCAACCTTTCCATGAATCAGGCCCTATAATAATGCCTTCACGGCTATTATCTCATTTTATTCTTCACGTACGCTTTTAAGCATGATCACAAAGGTAATCCGGAAAGGCTATTGGAGATGCTAAGTAACCTACACAGGAACGTGCAGCTAGAAATACATCTGAATCAATGAAAGACAGGACTCATTTCCTTTTGTTCTCTTGGTTGGAGGCATGAACTTGATCCAAGACTCTAGAATTTTACTCCAATTCTGACAGTGACTAAGAATCATAATAAGCTATTTCAGAAGAGACAGAATGAACTATATCATAAGTTACTCTTTCACCTAATTTTTTTCAAAACTATGTGCTTTGAATGCTCTGCTAGACATAAAAATTCAACACAAATTCTTCCTTCAAGGAGAAAATCTAGAAGAGTAAAGAAAACCTGTTTATAAGTAATCACAATATGTGTGTGGGGGGGGAAGTAATGTAGTACATTAGGGAATATTCAGGAGATGGCATTTCTGACCTCCATTCCCCACAGCTAAGACTGTGCCAGAAGAGACCATCAGGAATGGCTTGAAGTACAGATGATAATGAGTGTGCAGAAATGATGAGGTGGAGAGAAACATATGAGCAGAGGCTCACAGGTAGGAGTGGGTCAGGTGTGCACTGATAAAAGTTCAAAGTTCTTGCAATAGGCCCAGAGAAAGCTAATGAGCACAGGAACTTGGATAGTGGCAGGCCTGAAAGAAGACGGATGTTAGAGGCAGTGGTACCTTGCCAAAGTTTATGCACAAATTTGTTGCTTAATAAATATTCCTTGATGAGGACAACATATGCTGTTACTTAATAAATATTACTGATGAGGAAGGCATGTGCTGAGTTGATGAAAAAAAAAATTTCCCAATGCTCAGTCTTTTTATTGGCTCCCAAGGAATCAAACACATATTAAGCAAATACTCTACACCTCTGCACTAGACTCGGCACTGAAAATACAAAAATGAGCAAGACAAGGTCTGTTCTGTCAATCTGAAAAACAAGCAATTAGAGATTCTCCAAAGAATAACCATATTTATTTTGGATCAACAGAGCATTGCAGCAGGAATACCACATCATAGTAAACTATGGGTGTATTCAAAGAGGTTGGGGCCAAGGGATGTTTTTAAAGGCAAAAATGAAGAGGATTACATCAGCTATTTTGAAACAATAATCCTCAGCCACAATGATTAATTACAATAGTGGCGTCAATCGAGGTTGAACAGACAGTTGTTGGGCAGATGTCCTTGTAGAAGTACTTTTTATATAAGGTTGTGGTGGCTCTCTGTAAGCTTGTGGTTTGGCAGTCTTTTGTGATAGTTACTATCAGGCAATCATGTGTGAGAACCCTTCCTTCATAACCTCCTGGCTTCATTTACTTTTTTGTGTGTGAGGGTTGACATAAGCGACTCCATTTTGATTCTGTCTACTTTCACATTTATTTCACAGTTCCTTTGAGAAGTTCACAATCCAGGGGCAGAAGCAATCATGTGATAATAATTGTAAAATGGAGGAGTAGGGCAGTACAAAATTATGATGAAAAGGGCCTGCAGGCCTAGACAGTGAAGTGCATAACAGGGAGAGAAAACAGCGCAGAAAGCTTAAGGTTAGAGTTGATGACTGAAGTGCGTACACTTCCTTTACGTAAAAGCCCTTGGTGAATCTACAAAGCTCTATAAAAATGTTACTTGTCACTTTCCTGTTATTTTTCACAGTCTTAACTTTGAGACTGTCAGCCCAAGGGGAAACAAGGACTTTGTTTTTCAGAGCTGGATGAACATCTTAAATATGATCTGATACACTTGTTTTCAGATATTGTGAAATAATATGTGTGTTCCTATTTTATTGATAAAATGTTTTTTATAACTTCAAATTGATCATATTTACTTTTTCAAGTTAAACCATAAGGAGAAATGAATTCATTCTGATTCACCCCAACATTTGATGTTGGAATTATGGATAATATTTGCAAACAGATCAGCCTCAGTATTGTCTTTATTTCGGCATTTTGTTTTGAATGCCCTGCCTCATGCAAATTGATTGCACTGATAAGTAGTGAAAGTGGTAACATCTGTGGGCTTTTTGTTTGTTTGTTTTTTGCTAACAGCTTGACTCACAATCTCAAGATACTCTTCATTCATTGGGGCCAGAAGCTCAGAGGCAGGAGAATGAGACATTTCCATTTCAAAGTTGAACCTGTAATAATACTTATGATGACTCTATTTTTTATCATTATATATCACAATCAGACATAAGAGTCCCAAACTTGTACTAATTTGTCTATAGTAACAATTTATGGGGATCAGCATGTCATGAGTTCACAGGAAAATGAATTTGATTATTAAAGTGTCATAGAAGAACTGGCCAAGCAACCAATGGGCTATTTGCCTGACATTTATTTAGGTATCTGTAACTCACTCATATAAATTTAGGTTAAATGCCTGAATTCTAGAATGACCACACTGCAGAATTACAATCTTCCTAATCAATGACATGTTGCAGGAATGTGGAAGGTATATGCATACTTATTGTTATTTTTTTTAACATCAAAGGGATTTTATAGGCCATGGGATTGTTGGTCCTTCATGATTTGTCCTTTTCTGTATTAAAAATATGATGAAAAGTATTTTTAAATAAAATATATTGACAGATTGTTGAAGTTATTTTCTGAGCTCATATAAAATTTAGTAACAACAGTTTGAACAATTATGTTAGTGGTCTCTAATACAAACTATATATATGTATATATATATATTATACATATACATTTACATATGTATATACATTAGGTATACATATAGATCTACACACACATAAACTTAAGTATGTTCTTTAAATGTGAAAATCAGACATAAGGAGCACAAAACTTACACTAACACTAAAATATGGAATTTTATTTCAATTCACAAAACAGTTAAAATATATTATAAAATTAAATTCACATCTAAAGCTTCCACAACAAAAAAAAAAAAATGGTTTGAAAATCATTGATTAACTCCTGGACTTTCCCAACTGATCATGTTTAAGCTTCTTTTAGGTCTTAGGTCATGCACAAGCATCTTTTATTAGTGATATATTGCTTTAAATGTGTGTTAAATAGTGGTTTTCCTATTTGCGATCATGACCCACATTTTATCTTACCACTGAATGGTTTATAAAACTAAAAAAAAAAAAAAAAAAAAAAAAAGTGAATTAAAGTAAAATATTAAGTAACACAGGTGAATATTGAAAACACTGTGAGGATAACAGATGTAAGACAGAAGTTCGGCAAACTTGTTTAGCACATTCCACTTGTCATTCCACTTGGAAAACTGGATAGCCCAAGAGCATTCTTCGGTGGTGGATGAAGACCTGCCTGCATAGACCCTGGTTTCCAGGCCAGGGCTGCTCTTTTTCTCTTGCTGCAAGGGCAAGATGAGCAGGCTCTCCTCCAAGCTCTACTGGCCTTGTCATGGACCACATGTGGCAAGCCCAAAAAGACTCTGAGTCTTTATTGACCATCTGAGATAAGCCAAGACCAAATACCTGTACGTAGAACTTCTTAGGGCTTTCTTGAGCATATCTGGATGTTTTACGTTGCTAAATAAGGAAAACATGATGCAGAGGCTTACAGTGTGCTATAAAAGCCTACGTCAGCTCTCCCTACAAAGAGGGCAGCTGTCTCCTATGCAGTATCAGGGCCACCCACAGACCTCTTGTAAAGCCCAAGATTATCAAAAAGAGGACCAAAACATTCAGCCAGCACTGAGTAGTCTGATATGTCAAAATTTAGCATAACTAGGGAAAACTCAGAGGTATTGGCAAAAGGGTGCAGAGAGGATTTCAGGGCCAGATCTTGATGCCCAACATTGGTTATGGGAGCAACAAGAAAAGGAAACATGCTGCCTGGTGGCTTCCAGAAGTTTCTGGCCCACAACACCAAGAAGACAGAACTCCTGTTACTGTGTAACAAATCTTACTGTGCTCAGATTGCTTATGATCTTCCCTACAAAAACAGTCAAGCCATCATTTAAAGAGCAGCTCAGCTGGCCCATCACTCACCAATCCCAATGTCAGCCTGCTCAGGAAAGAAAATGAATAGAAGACTCATGTTCACATTTCATTTATGTTTAAATAAAACCATAGAAACTGTCAAAAAGGCAGGGGAGGCCATATTGACTTTTATTTAAAAATTCAGATACTCATTGCCTTCAGTCATGACTTGATCCAGCAATTCACCCAGTTCCTCCATTCTTCCTTCCCTAGAATCTTAAAGCAGGAGTCTTCCTACATTATTACTTCCCTATTCACATCCAACAAAGGAAGTCTTAGCATTCCTAGCAGAAAACCTGAGAGTCATTTGGTTCGAGTCCATATAGTTCCTATGTTGTATTCTTAAACCAAAACTGTGGCCAGAAAATGGAAGACACTGCTTGAAGTAACCCACTCATGTGGTCCATATGCAACCTGGAAAAACCGAGATTCTCAAAGGCAAGCAGAGGCTGTTGGGATTAAGTTAGGAGGGAACGAAGACTGATGTGAAGAGAGAACAGTAATAGCGCTGTCATGGGAAGTTTTTAGATTCCATTTGGAAAAGATTTTTTTCCCCATTTTATTTTATTTATTTATTTATTTATTTATTATTTTTTACAGACTGTCATAGTCTTCAGTGATATTTATGAAATACCTGTATGCTAGGTTATAAAAATGGTGTACCTCCAGCTACCTCAAGTATGCAGAGCCAATGTATACAAGGATATCCGCATGAATTTCTCCTCTTCCAATACCACCTGGGAGTATATCCCCACCCCTGCTGCCTTCCAGGATGGACTACTGCCTTACAGAAGGATTCGCTGACTGGTGGTTTTTTAAAATGGGAAGCTTGTGGTACAAAGGTAATCCAATAGTGTGTTAGCTGGAAGCCAAAACAAGAAAGAAAACCATAGTTTTGCTATTTGGAGTTGAGATGTGAAGTACAGGGAAGTTAAATGGCTCTGAGAGGCAAATGGGCTATTTTCTAAGGAAGGTCTTGGCTCCCCTTCTAGGCCTGCCCCACCCCTTTTTTAGGTCACCCAAAAAAAGTACACACTGTAACTCCTTACCATCCCCAAAAAGAAATAGGCCACAAAGACACTCTACACCGTGCAAAGTTCTGACCTTGGAAGTGAGGATACATTTTAATAGCAGTTGGGAAGGGGTACCGTTCCCACGCAGTGAATTTTATCCAGTCCTCTGTAGATAGGATTAGGGAAAGCACTGGATTTTTTCCTGACAATGTAAATGTCGGTGGACGCTTTTTTCTTTTATAATCCGAAGATTGAGGGCATTTAACTAAAATGTATAGAACTAGGGGCAGTCACCTGAATTATTTTATCCACCCTCATATCAAGCCAATAAGGTATGTATTTTACCCCATTTCACAGCTAAGTAAATAGAGGCTCAAAGAAATAGGAACATCATTCCCTATCATGTGGACATGCTGTCACGTGATCCCAAGATGTGCCTTCTTTCTCAGAGTTCAGTCTCTGTTAAATGAGGCCCCGGGTTCAAGAAATGGCTCCCAGGTCCCTGCAGTCTCCCGGGCCTCAGCATGCTTCTGGTGAGCCCTCCTCTTCCGTCTGTGAGGTCCAAATCCTGGGCAGATGTCTCTCACCATATGCTGGGGGTGATTTAACAAGGCCAAATGGGCAGCCCCGTGGTTAGAGGCACTCTCTGTTACATCTATAGCACAGTTGCTGCCGCCTGCCCGGCCTGTCCCAGCGCTAACCCGCTCCTTCTTGGAGACAGCAGCCTGCAATTGCAGATGCCAAGCAGCCGAAGATATTTTTAAAGCTACAGCATCTGGCTCCTTGGCAACCTCCACCCGCTGGTGGGCCGGGTGTTTCAGAGTTGCCTCTGGGCACTTCACATGGTTTGGCATCTGATCCATTGTCTAGGCTGCCTTTTAGAGCTAAGCTGTTTTTGTTGGGGGCAGGGAGTGGGGGCTCCTTGAAACCCACTTTTGATTATGACCTGGGTCTCCCCTCTCGGTGACATCAGTATATCTCTGGATCTTTTGTGGCTTTTTTTTTTTTTTTTTTTTTTTCCCTTTAAAAAAAAAAATAAAAAAGAGTGTTGAAAGAATGAAAGAAAGAACATTTCCCCTCTGCCAGAGTGAGTTTGAATAGAAATTGCTCGGTAGCTGTGCAGCTGCCCAAATCTTGCCCACCCTGTCCACATTCTGACTAGCTCAGAATGCAGTTTTCTTGGCATCCAAACTTCCCTCCAGCTTGACTATTCCTCAAATGTCTCCCTGGGGAGGCGAGGGATTTCTTTTTTCTTTCCTTTTTCTTTCTTTCTTTTCTTTTTCTGTCTTTCCTATTTTTTTCCGTTTTCACAAAAGATTCTGAGCCTTCCTGTCTACATCCAAATAACCATTAAAAAAAAAAAAAGATGAAGAAAGAAAAGACAATGACACTTAATTCCCTCTGGCAAACTGTATTAAGTTTTTTCTTTTTCTTAGAAAGGTACAGTTTAGGGAGCACCCGCTCCCCAGCCTGGAAACTCAGGCTTGGGGACTTGGCCCTGTTTCAGAACACCAGTTTGAAGATGACTTCCAGCTAGGATTTCAGGCCTGGTGACAAGAAAATTATCTTAGTTGGGGCAACAGGCTCCTGGGCTGCAGGGTTGGGTGAGGCACCCATGGCTTGGCACGAGCACCAGGTTGGTCTTTTCTCCAGTCAACCTAGGCACTGGCTACCAGAGCATGCTCGAGGGCAGGAGTGATCCCTGCACCTGCCGAGTTGGCCAGAGCATTGTATTTTTAAGTAACAGGCATCATTGGACAGGTTGTTTCCTTGTCTGGTTGAGTTACACTGACAGAAAACCCAGAGCATTATTACTATTATCCTCCTGTCCAGAACAAGGATCTGAAGCAGATGCGGACAGCTGGAGACACTTACAGTCAATGGGGAGATAGTGGAATTCTCACCAGATGAGTAAGAAGGGAAATTGCTATGCTGAACGCTTACTCTGGTCACCTCTAAGTCTGTTATGCACACTAGCCCAGCTCATTCTTCCTACAGCCCTACAAAGTGGATGTTAATATTCTCTTTGCTGATGAGGGTACCAAGAGGTAACATAACACACCCAGCTAATATGTGATGGAACAAGAATTTAAACCCAAATGCTCTTGCTCCAGAAGCCACCTTCTTGACCACAAAATAAAGACTGATATAAGTGAAGGTTGACTAATAAAAGCATGTTCACGCCAGGTGTGGTGGTGCATGTCTATAATCCCAGCAGCTCAGGGGGCTGAAACAGGAAGATGGCAAGTTCAAAGCCAACTTCAGCAATGGCGCTAAGCAACTCAGTGAGACCCTGTTTCTAAGTTAAAAGGCAAAATAGGGCTGAGGATGTGGCTCAGTGGTTGAGTGCCCCTGGAATCAACCCCCAGTACCTGCCACCCTCAAAAAAGCATTTTCACTATGGTTGAAAAGGTCCCTTTTCCTTCAAACTTCAAACTGGCTCATAGGAAGGAACTTAATACAAATGGAAGGTATTGGAGCAAAGAGTACCACCTAATTACAGACACTTCAGAATTTTGAGTGACTGCAGAAAATACTATTAAAACAGAAACTACTTAAATGTCTGAATTCATTCAAAATAATTACTGAGTAACTTTTCTGTGTCGGTCATGGTTTTGAGTGCTAAAGATGGAGCAATAGGGAAGAGGATAAGGGTGTCTCTCAGTTTTAAATGGGGTGGTCAGGTGAGTTGAGTCTGAAGAGGTGGCATTTGGTTAGGATGCTGACAGAGGTAAGTGAGGAGCCAGATGAGCATCTGGGAGAGGTTAGGGACCAGGAGGTACAGAGGCCTGAGCTGAAGCACACCTGGGTACTCAAGGAACGTCAGGGAAGCCTGTGAAACAATGATCTGGGGAAGAGTAGGAAGAGATGAGGTCAGGGTGGAAAGGGAGGTGGGAGAGATTGTAACCACGATCTGTTCATGTAAGTGTCATTTAATGAGACATTCCCAGCACACTCAGGGAAAGGAATAAAACATAAGCAATGGCATCCTCCGAGAGCCCAGGACCTCACAAGCCCAGAGGTCAAAGGAGAATGTCACTGACTCCTGTCTTCACTTGCCTGGCTCTCCAAGCCTCAGGATTTGCTTTTGAAAAATAATACTAGACCACAGGACTTCAGTCTTGAGTGGAAGGACAAGTGGGATGACTCCACAGGAATAGCAAAGGTTGTGCTCATAAGAGGGAAGCACGAGGCTCCTTGAGGATTTAATGGCCAGAATGATGACTCCATTGACTACTGTAGTATCTGGAATTCCACCATTAAATGCCTAGCAGCCCCTCAGGTTCTGAAGCCATAAATGTAGGTGACAAACTACGTATTTCAAAATGTCCTCTATCAGAATATGCCTCATCCTCTGTCAGCTCTGTCTCAGCTCAGCTCTAAGGCCCCCTTTCTAGCACCTCATAAACTCACACCATTGAAAATGCCCGGTGAGGTTATTACACTTGACTTTGCAGAGTGGTCAGAGCCACTGGGCCAAAACTCTCACAGCCAATGTTTTTAGGAAGGTACCAAGGGTCTTCTCTATACTTTACAGTTATGGCCTCCAGCTAAGTGTGCAACCATCCAACAAAACCCCAGTTTTACTGAGTTTTGCTTTTATGCCAGGGTGATAAGTTTTGATCTATCACTCAGCAGTCATGTGATCTCTCTGGGTTTCAGTCTTCTGATCCACAAGGTAAGAATCCTAACCCTTGCCTGAGAGGATCTTGTGATGCTAGACTTTAAGTCTATAAAGGCTCTGGAATAAGGCAAAGGGGCCTGGAAATCACTGGTACAGTAGCACCTATGTCCTCCTCTTCTATGAAACAAAGGCATTGGCTGGGCTGTTCATTCAGCAAATATCTTATGAGCACCTTCTCTGGGAGAGTTGCTACATTGACACCACAAGCCTTTACATTTGTTTTCTTGTTGAAAAAAATGGAAAAGATGGAAGTCTGGGGGACTCCAGGAGGGGATTAAGTGTAATGGCTTGGCCCCTCTCCAGTCCTAGGACAAAGGTGAATTCCAAAACCTCCCTACGACCAGTTTGAGCCTTATTTTTTCTTCCTTTCATTTATTACTTCATTGCTATGATTCTAGCAAGTAATTCAAGTTGGTTATAAAATTATTTACTTATGTATTTGATATCAAAAACAACATTTTCCAAAGTACATGACAAGGACAAGAGTTAAATTGGAGTTGGTCCCAAAAGGTATTTCATGGTAAAATAAGTTCAACAGTGAAATAGGTAACTTATAAATAATAGAGTTTTGGTCTGCAGCATTTTCTAAAATTATAAAACTGGTCAGCAGAACTAGGAAGAAAGACCTCAGTGTGGGTAAACCTGAAAGCAATTATGGGTGTTTCGTCTCCCATGATTTCTATAAATCTGCCTAGTGGGGGTAGCAATCATTCCTTGGTCCTGGATGAAAATTCAGGCAATCCTATGATTTTCTGACCCATTGTAGGCAATGACTCAACTTAGAGATTGGAATTTATCAATCCCTGTTTGCTGCAGGCAGGGGACCTGCCTTGGCACTTGGAGTGTCTGGCTTTATATGTCTGCCTTTCCTGGGGCTTGCTCGTCCTGATTTCTGCCCCACTCAGTGACTGGGGCTCAAGGTGGGAGGGAGGAAAACAGGAACGTCCTTACTTGACAGGTACTTTCTCCATGACTGTGAGATCTCTGGGTCTGGCAGGAATTGAAAGCGGCCTTTTTATGGGGACTCAGAGAGTCTCCCAATGAGGCTCCCCAGCACCTCCCTCGATTTCATGCCCTACCATCAATTGACTGCTTCTGACCCCCTACGCCACAGTAGCTGCTATGTACCACTGATGTCCTAACTTTGGGACCTTCCACCTAGCAGGCCCTTTGGAGCAGAGGCCTTTTTGTAAAGAACCCTGCCTGCAGGAGATAGATGGAAAACAGATGGAGTTACCAAAGGAAGTTTAGTGATCCTTTGTCTAAAGAGGAGTGGGCAGGGTATAGCAAGACCAACAGGAGAGTGGCCAGAGACTGGCCAGAGCAGAGAGTTGTCACCACCCCCAGCCTGAAGACACAAGCAAAAGGAAACCTAGGGGGAGTGATGACCAGAGCCAAGGCCTCAGGCAGCACAACACTCTAGCAACCCACAAACCCACAAGGAGGCACCAGGAGGGAAACCACCTCACCCCACATTTTCCAGTCTCTGCTGGGGCCACCTACTGGCTAAACCCAAGCGAATTCAGAGGGCAGGAGAGACCCATCAAGAAGGCGTATAGAGCTCAGCCTCCTAGGACACACCAGAGTGCAAAAGGGTGGGGCCTGGATGCACAGGGGCTAACATGTTCCACTGGCCTCAGCAGATGTTCTTTAGAAGCATCCTGGCTTCCAGGACCAGCTCCTGCCCTCCTCTTCAGCTTCTTCTTCAACTGCATTCTCTGCCTACTCCAGCTGTTCAGACATCTCTCCTTTGCTCCATGCGCATGCTCCATCCCCCACCCGGAATGCTCCCCATTCTTCCTCTTGTGAAATATTTTTTATTCTTTACAACTCATTGTTAATACCACTTATTCAAGGAATATTCTGTTTAAAAAAAAAAAACTACATCTTTTACACATTGATTTCCACATTGCGATTCATTGATTATTTTTTTTTAATTTTTTTTTATTGTAAACAAATGGGATACATGCTTCTCTGTTTGTACATGGAGTAAAGGCATACCATTTGTGTAATCATAAATTTACATAGGGTAATGTTGTTTGATTCATTCTGTTTTTTCCCTTCCCCCAACCCCTCCAACCCCTCTTTTCCCTCTACACAGTCCTTCCTTCCTTCATTCTTGCTGCCCTCCCTAACCCTAACTCTAACCCTAACACTAATCCCTCTCTCCCCCCATTATGTGTCATCATCCGCTTATCAGCAAGATCATTCATCCTTTGGTTTTTTGAGATTGGTTTATCTCACTTAGCATGATATTCTCCAATTCATCCATTTGCCTCCAATGCCATAATTTTATTATTCTTTATAGCTGAGTAATATTCCATTGTATATATATACCACAGTTTCTTTATCCATTCATCAATTGAAAGACATCTAGGTTGGTTCCACAGTCTGGCTATTGTGAATTGAGCAGCTATGAACATTGATGTGGCTGTATCTCTGTAGTATGCTGATTTTAAGTCCTTTGGGTATAGGCCAAGGAGTGGGATAGCTGGGTCAAATGGTGGGTCCATTCCAAGTTTTCGAAGGAATCTCCACACTGCTTTCCAGAGTGGCTGCACTAATTTGCAGCCCCACCAGCAATGTATGAGTGTACCTTTCTCCCCACATCCTCGCCAACACCTGTTGTTGCTCGTATTCTTGATAATCGCCATTCTAATTGGGGTGAGATGGAATCTTAGGGTGGTTTTGATTTGCATTTCTCTTATTACTAGAGATGTTGAACATTTTTCCATATGTTTGTTGATTGCTTGTAGATCTTCTTCTGTGAAGTGTCTATTCATTTCCTTAGCCCATTTGTCAATTGGATTATTTGTATTCTTGGTGTAGAGTTTTTTGAGTTCTTTATAGATTCTGGAGATTAGTGCTCGATCTGAAGTATGATTGGCAAAGATTTTCGCCCACTCTGTAGACTCTTTCTTCGCATTGCTGATAGTTTCCTTTGCTGAGAGAAAGCTTTTTAGTTTGAATCTATCCCAGTTATTGATTCTTGCTTTTATTTCTTGTGCTATGGGAGTCCTGTTGAGGAAGTCTGGTCCTAAGCCGACATGTTGAAGATCTGGACCTACTTTTTCTTCTATAATCTGCAGGGTGTCTGGTCTGATTCCGAGGTCCTTATCCATTTTGAGTTTAGTTTCGTGCATGGTGAGAGATATAGGTTTAGTTTCATTTTGTTGCATATGGATTTCCAATTCTCCCAGCACCATTTGTTCAAAAGGCTATCTTTTCTCCATTGCATTTTTTTGGCCCCTTTGTCTAGTATGAGAGAACTATAGAACACTAAAGAAAGAAATTAAAGAAAACCTTAGAAGATGGAAAAATCTCCCATGTTCTTGGATAGGAAGAATTAATATTGTCAAAATGGCCATACTACCTTAAGTGCTATACAGATTCAATGCAATTCCAATTAAAATCCCAATGATGTACCTTACAGAAATAGAGCAAGCAATTATGAAATTCACCTGGAAGAATAAGAAACCCAGAATAGCTAAAGCAATCCTTAGCAGGAAGAGTGAAGCAGGGGGTATCGCAATACCAGATCTTCAACTGTATTACAAAGCAATAGTAACAAAAACGGCATGGTATTGGCACCAAAGTAGACAGGTAGATCAATGGTACAGAATAGAGGACACGGACACCAACCCAAATAAATACAATTTTCTCATTGATTATTTTCAATGCTAGTCATTTCTGTCTTCTCTGGATGCAAGCTCCTTGAGGGCAGGGACGTTGTTCCATTTGTCCACTGCTTCCTACTAGAAACTCAGGAAGAGTTTGCCCAGTGATCAGCTGCCCCTGTCGGGGCCTCAGTTAGAAAATGAGAGACTTAAAGCTGACGACATGAAAGGCCCCTTTGAGCTCTCAAATTCCTGAAATGTAAATGCTAGTCCCACAGGTGAGACCCTCTTGACTTTCTCAGTCAAGAAACTTCTTCCAAGTTTATACATTAACCACAGAATACAGTAGGGGGAGAAGACTAGGAAATCTCAGGTTACTTACGAGAAGCAAAAAAACAGCATTACAGGGGACGTCTACGGTTTCGCAAGGAAATGAGCAATCTCTTCTTTGATGGAATATGTGAAAGCTAAACTGGAAGGAATAATTAGATTAAATGGTGACGTAAACTGGAAAGGAAGCATTACTTCCTGCTCTACCCCAAATGTCTTACAGGTGTCAGTGGGACCCACCTCAGTAATTAGGCTGCTTTTACTGTCTCCACTTAACTACGTTCAAATGATTGAAAACGGGAGTCTCATTTGGACCCCTGGTAGTAGAACATTTTGGTGAAATGAGCTTTGTTTTCAGTCACTCAGAGTAAAAACTTTAAAATAGGACTTATGGTAAGTAGCTATTGAATAATTTCCTTTTTGTCCCACATGATCCAGGATCCTGGAGAGCCTAGTGACCCCAATTAATGCATACTTGGAAAGTACCCCAAGATGTAAACTGGAGTACAAAGCTCTGGTTTGAGATGTAGCAAAGTTTTGCCCAAGACCTGGTTCTTGCACTAATCCAGTGTGCAATCTTGCAAAAGCCAAACCTGAGATATTTGATGTGCAAAGAGCACATCATGACATTTCTGATCCACAGAGGTGGCACTGGAAAATAATAATTCAAAAGATCGGCTGGGGACCAAACAAACTTGCATTCCAGCCTAGGCACTCACAGTCTGGATGACCTTAGGCCAGTACTTGCCCTCTCTCAGCCTCAGTTGCCTTACATGAAAACTTGAGTATACTAATACCCACTTCACAGACCCATTTGAGAGAGAGCTAGTATGTTCTCTATAACGTGGTAGCAATTAAAAAACTAGAACAGATGGACAGGTTGGCACTATCATATTCAAAAGGCCCGTCTTTTACTTCATTCATTTATTTAGCAAATATAGATTGAATGCATCCTATGTGCCAGGCCCCGATTATATAGCAGTTCACAAGGCAGCCATGGTTCCTGTTCTCATGAGCCTTTCAGTATAGGTGAAGCAGGGGAGCAGCAAATTTCAAATAAATAGATAATTTCAAAAGTAAATGCATAGTCCTGCAAAAGCAATTGGTAGTGTTATTATTTATATAGCAAAGCTCAAGGAAGGCTGCTCTAAGGAAGTGAGTGACACCTCAGCTAAGATTCAGAGAATAAGTTGGCATTGTCCAGGTGACTGGAAGTGTGAGCCAAAGATTATTCCAGCTTGTGGGAACAGCATGCATGAAGGTTCAGAGGTGGGGCGGGATTCGGAAATGAGAGAAGGTCATGGTGACTAGAGATTTGTTAACAAGGGAAAGAGAGTGAAAGGTAAGGCTGGAGGGATGAGCAGAGGGTAGCTTATGCGGATTTAATCCTACACACAGAGGAAACAGTTCCCCACATCCCTTTTATGGGTTAGAGTCCCTGCAGTGTTCTTGTCTCAGTGATTGCCAAGGCACAGGGGACAGTAAGTGGTGCTGATCCTGAGCCCTAGCCTCAGATCCACCACCTTATCCTTGTGAAACATGCAGCTTCATCTTCTGATGCCTCAGTTTCCCTCCACCAAAACAAGAATCATTTGTGCACAAATCATCCCTACAGTTCTCAAATTCTAAAGTTTAATTCCTTGCTAACTTCCTTGGGTGTCATGAATATTGGAACAGTCACTTCCACTAACAAAGAGAAGGATTGAGCATCTGCTGTGCTCATTCCTGCCCTGCTGCCATCCCTGGAAAGTCTCAGGGGAAGTGCTTAGGAAGAAGGAGGAAACACCAGGGCCCCACAAAGGATGTGCTGTCAGCAAGGGAAACAGCTGGCCAGGACAAAATGACAGTATTCGGGGCTCCTGCCAGCCTTCAGGGAGGAGAGAGAGGCATTTTACTCCCCAGGAGTGGAGGGTGCCAGGTGATTCCCCGAGGAGCAGGGCCTCTCTCAGGACACCTGAAACAAAGGGGCCCTTGGAGTTTTCTCTGGGGCCCGCACTGTTCTGTAATCGGTTTAGCTTTTAGTTTACCAGTCCTTAGACTAGCCAAACCCAAACCTCTAGCGATTTTGGCTAGGTTGGCTAAGTCAGGTAGAAAGTTAAGGTAATTATCCAGACACATCAAACACACCTGAATGCACAGCTGGGCTTCCTGTAAGTACTAGCCTGACCAGACCACCGCTCAAGGCTCTATGCCAACAGGCTGGGAGGTCATATTATTCCAGAGGACCCTGACCTACAGGTAGCATCTGAAACAAATGAATACCAAGAAAGGAAAGGAAAGAAAGAGGAAGGGAAGGAGGGAGGGAGGGAAGGAAGGAAGGAAGGAAGGAAGGAAGGAAGGAAGGAAGGAAGGAAGGAAGGAAGGAAGGAAGGAAGGAAGGGAGGGAGGGAGGGAGGGAGGAAAGGAGGGAGGGAGGGAGGAAGGAAGGAAGGAAGAGGGCTTTATTGAGAGTTTCTGTGTGCTAAGAACATGCTGACCCTGGAGCCGCAAAGTCGTGATTAGTCTCAATCTCTGAGAAGAATCAGGAATTGATAACTTGGTTAGCAAATAAGACCAAGTGGCAAGCAAGAAATCATGAACTATAAAAGAGGCAACCCAACTTCAAGATGACCCTACTTAACAGAGTTCAGAGAAAAAAAAACAGCCAGTGCCCCCTGGGGTTAAGCAGAAAGGCTGGCAGAGGCAGGGCTTAAAGGAGACTGACTGCAGCAGAGGGAGGGAGCAGGCCCACCCCGCCTGTGAACCACATAACAAAAGCGGGAGGTGAGAACGGGCCACAGCTTAGAGGAAAGTAGGGAACCAAGAACATGCTGGAAGATTCAGAATTCAAAATCTAGTCCAATATAGAATCCCAGCTAGCTGTGCAACTTCAGATAAGGTACTTTGTTATAGCATGACAAAGAGACACATTGAGGTCCCCATCCCTCCGTACCTTAAGTGAGGCTTCATTTGAAAATAATCATTGCTGGTGTAATAAAGGTAAGATGCGCCTATCAGGAGGGCCTTTATCCCCTGTGACTGGCATCTTTGTAAGAGAAAAATGCCACGTGAAGACAGAGACACACAGGAAGAAAGGCTTGCAAAGATGGAGGCAGGGACTGGAGCAAGGCAGCTGCTAGCCCAGGAATGCCAAGGATCACCAAGAAAGCACCAGAAGCCAAGAAGAGACAAGGAAGGTTGCTCCCCTAGAGGCTCAGGGGGAGCACGGTCCTTCCAGGACCTCTGAATTGGACTTCCAGTGTCAGAACAGTGAGACCATGGACTTCCACTGCTTTAAGCCCCCCAGTGCATGGTGCTGCTATAGCAGCCTACAAACTGGGGCACACTCACAGGCACCCACTCAGCCTCAACGAAGGAGTCGTCACCCAGGGCAGAGCCCCCTGAGGATGCAATGCCATTAGGAAAAGGGCTTTGCACCCCCAGTAAGAATTATACTGCCAGATAGAGGAACAGGCTTCCACACCCTGGGAGAACACTGGGTGTACAGGAGGCAGCGACTGATGGAAGAATGGAGGGACAGTTTGGTTTGGTTGAAATCTCTTGAATCAGAGGGCCAACACTGAGCCCCACTCTGACTCCTACTGCCTGAGAGACCTGGGATGAGTTATTTCCCTTCCTGGGTCTTCACTACAAACTGGAGATAATGATTTCATTTACCTCCTAGAGGTAAGTGACTTCTTAAAGAAACCCTGCACACTAAGCCCTTGGCACTGAACCTAGCTCCCCATCTTCCAATCCCCAGCTTTACCTTGGGGGCCTCCCACATTCACATACTGCCTGCAGCTCTGCCTCTGTCCCTACAGCACACACAGGCTTCAGACAACCAGAATGCCTTTGTGCCTTTTCCCACACCAAAGCTCCTCTCATTCTTCAGCACCTGCTCAGGACCCCTTGACTCCTCTGCCCCTCCTGGCACATCTCCTTCTGATGCCCTATAACACAAAATTGCTTTTGTCACCATGAGACACCCAAAATGAACTTGCCTTTTTCAATGTGCCAGGCCTCCAAACCCAGGTTGTTACCCCCTCCCCCAGTGAAAACCAAAGAAAGAACGGCGGGGGGTGGGGGAGGAAAATATATTTTTTTAATGCTCACCCCAAACCTGACTTGCAATGAGCCCTTTACACCACCCCTTATCTTCCATTTAATTTTATTTCGCTCCAAGCTAATATGTCAAACAGCACCTGGCACACAGTAGGTGCTCAATGAAAGCTTTTCCATTAGGAGAAGAGCTTCAGTTCTTTGCTTGTGCCAGTATGAAAGAAAAGGCGAAGAAAGGAAAGGACCCTTTGTGAAGGCACAAAATCATTCCATGTTCCAGTTAGCAAAAAGGGAAGACGGTTCTCCTTTTGAAACTAGCTTGGGAGCCCAGAAATCCCACATGAGCCCTGGGCCAGCACACCTGGACTCGACTCCACTTCTGACACCACCCACCCCTGCCAAGCTAACCATCGAGTGAATGACCTTATTATTGGTAACCTCTTCCCCACACAGCCTCACCACAGGACAGTCGATTCGGCCGTCGGGCCTTATTAGTGCTTGTGGCAGCGTGGTGGAGTGTAACTGGATCCCGAGCTGTGTGCTAAATGCTCCATCTGGAGCCACTCTCTCTGAACACTGAGGAGGCTGCACCCTCCTTGCCCATAAAGGTCTTCCAAAGAATGGCTCAGGTTTCCCAAACCTGCTCACGGGGAAGACAGCGCTGCCGCAGCACAGCGGAGCCTCGCTTACAGAGATGAACTGAACAAAGTATGGCGGAGACCAACCCTCCGGGTCCCGCCGGTAATAGCAGCTCTCTGAGAGTACATCCGTTAATTCGCTGTCTTCTGATAAATCCGCTCAACAAGTTTTTATTGAACAGGAAATACATGCCAGGTTATCCTGGGTGATAGCAGGAAAAAATAGAAAAACAAAATCCCCAGTGGAACATGTTCTAGCCAGGGGAGTTGGAGAATGAAGTCAATTTTGAGAAACTAAATTGCAGAGACTGTCCATTAGTTTGCTAGGGTTATGATAAGAGAGTCACAACGGGGTGGCTTAGACAACAGAAATGGTCGTTTTGCTGGAGGTTCAAAATCAGGGGTGTTGGCAGGGTGGGTTCCTTCCACAGGCTGTGAGGAAAGGGTCTGTTCCAGGACCCTCTCCTTGGTTTACAGACCACCTGCATCTCTTCACACTGTCTTCCCGCTGTTTGGCTCTCTGTGTCCACGTCTCTGTCTCTCCCTCTTTACAGAGATATCAGTCAGATTGGATTAGGGCCCATCCCAATGACCTCATTTTAACTTGGTTACCTCTGTAAAGTCTCTGTCCCCAGTAAGGCTGATCCTGAGCTATTGGGGGTTAGGACTTCAACAAGGAGTTGTCAAGGGGACATAATTCAACCTCTAACATTAGAGAACAATGGGTGCTAGGAATAAAGTAAAGCAGGCCAGGGAGATAGGGGTGCCAGGACAGGAGGGGTGCCTGACCACTCTGTTTAACAGGGTGCCCCTCAGTCCTGGCGCTCCTATCTCCCTGCCTCTTCCAGGCAGGAAGAAAAACCAGAGCAAAATTCATTCCTAAGGCAGGAGCAGGCCTAGAATATTCTTGGAAAGCTGAGAGACTAAGGTGGCTGGAGCCATGTGAGCAAAGGGCAGAGCAGCAGCCAATGAGGTCAGGAGAGTGGCGCAAGGCCAACCATCTGCACCCGGCCACGGCAGGAATGAAAGCAACGGGAGGGCTTTGAGTATGCGTGATCTGACCGCGGACTTGTGAAACTTGTTTTCTTCTAAGTTTTGTCTTTGGGACAAAGAAATCGATGTTGGTGATATTAGGCTCCATTTCCGCAGCCCGCCCAGAGCTCATCCCATCTTTCCCAGCGTTGAACCACTGGCCTGAGCCGCTGCTCCCTGGCGCGCCACGGCAGATTCTAAGAAACTGCATGTGTTCCGGAGACCCACTTCCTCAGGCCCCCTAGGGGCACACACCAAATTGGCTGCAGTGGACCAAAGTGTTTCAACATTCCCCACGTGGGACTCGCTCGAGTCAGCCCCTCATTTCCCTATTACAGCTCCGGTGCAAAAAGGAGTACGGAAGGGGCGGGGCTGCAGCTCAGTGGCAGGGCGCTTGCCTAGCATGTGGGAGGCACTGGGTTTGATCCTCAGCACCGCATATAAATAAATGAATAAAATAAAGGCATTGTGTCCATCCACAACTAAAATAAATATTTGTTAAAAAGGGAATAAAGAAGTCCCTTGGAGCTAGCACCAGAGGTAGTAAGTTCTTCAAAAACTATCTTCTTAGGACAGTGAGTCCTATACAGTAAAACGTGTAAATAAATTTTCAGACACGACCAAGTGATGTTTCCGTAGACAAAGGGACCCAAGTGTGCTCCTGAGAGACTTCGTCCACACCCACAGGATCTAAGAATCTCCTCCCTTCTTTCTCCACTGAGCTCAGAGGCATGGACCCCAGTGTGTTGCTGTTGAGAGTTACTAGCATTGACTAAGGACTACTATTTCCACATGTTATAAATATTGCTTTTAATCTTCGTAGATAATTTTGGTAGATACCATGATTTCCATTCTATAGATGTAGAAACTAAGCCTCAGAGAGGCTGCTTTTGTCAGAAATACCATAAGTAGAATAATCAACAGTGGATCTGGGGCTTGAACACAGGTTTCGGTGACTGCAAAGCCTATTTTTCCCAAAATACCTTGTTGCAGCTAAGAAATTCCATTTGCAAAACAAAACTGTATATTTGCTACTTTCATTTAACATTCATGTGAAATTTTTTCCTGTATGCTTTCTGTTTCTCTCATTAAAAAGCTAGTCTCACTATAACAATCTCAATTCTTAAATATTAAAATAGTATTCTAGTCCATCCATTTACTGGCAAATGCCATAATTTCATTCTTCATTTTCATGGCTAAGTAATATTCCATTGTATATACATACCACATTTTCTTTATCCATTTATCTGTTGAAGGACACCTAGATCAGTTCCATAGCTTGGCTATTGTCAATTGAGATAATGTGAATTAACATTGATGTGACTATGTTGGTCTAGTATGCTGATTCTTAAGTCCTTTGGGTATAGACAGAGCAGTGGGATACTTGGATCAAATGGTTGTTCCATTCCAAGTATTCTAAGGAATACTTACTTCTTTCCACAGTGGCTTTCCAATACTGCTTTCCACAGTGGCTGTACCAATGTACAGTCCCACCAGCAATGTATGAGAGTACCTTTCTCCCCCCATCCTTGACAACATTTATTGTTACTTGTATTCTTAATAATTGCCATTCTGACGGGAGTGAGATGAAATCTCAATTTTAATTTGCATTCCTCTAATTGCTAGAGATATCAAACATTTTTTCATATATGTTTTGACCATTTGTATTTCTTCTCTGTTATCATGCTAAGTGAAATAAGCCAGTCCCCCCAAAAAATAGAGGCCAAATGTTCTCTCTGATATGTGAATGCTATCCCACAACAAGGGAGGGAAGAATAGAAGTCCATTGGATTAGACAAAAGGGAATGAGGGAAGGGATGGGAGGGGAATAGGAAAGAAAATAAAATTAATTGGACATAACTTTCCTATCCTTATATTTAAATACACGACCAGGGTTTCCCTGCATCATGTAAAACCACAAGAATAAGATCCTAATTAGAATAAGCTATACTCTGTGTACATATAATATACCAAAATACATTCTGCTGTCATGTATATCTAAAAAGAACAAATAAAATTAAAAATAAATAAGTAAATAAAGTAGGATTCTACTCTTTAATGTCCATCTCCAGTACTACTCCTCTTTAAAGCCTTTACTGACACCTTTCTTCCCTATCAAAAGCTGGATCTAGACTTTAAAACTCTAGGAAACATGAGTTTCAGGATCAAATGAATCTGTGATCATATCCCAGTTATGTGACATCAGACAGGTTATTTACCTCCCCTAAATATCACCTCTTCATGAATATAAAGGTATTAAAATTCCTACTTCATGGGGATTAAGGATTAAAAGAATTAATGTGTAGAAAGCTGCTATTCAAGAGTAGGTGCTTATTAAATATTTGTGCCTTCTTCTCTTATAACCCTCAAAGCATCCTGCCTTATGGAATAATTATTTATGTATTGCCTTTGGAGGAATGACCTAGTCTCACTCATTTTTATATAGTTGGTACTCCACAGATACATGTGGGATGATGTAAGTTACTAATATTTCCTAAGAGGAGATGAAAGAAAGAAAGGGAGGAAGGAAGGAAGGAAGGAAGAAAGGAAGGAAAAAGAGGGAAGGAGAGGAGAAGCTGGCAAAGAGGAAGAAAGAGAAAAGATAAGATGGAAGAAAGAGAAGAAGGAAACCCCGTGGGAACAATGGTGAAGAAGAGAAGTCAAGGATGGTGGCCCACACAGCCCAAGAAGCTGGGGCTCTCAAGGGCAAGCGCCCCTGTTTCCCAGGATGTTGAGCTCCATCAACAGCTGTTTCCTTGCTGCCTGTATGCATCAAGCACACAAATACACACCCGCTCTCTAGTGGCTAACAAAGAGGTAAAGGAAGGGAAATCTAGACAAAGGTATTCCCCCATATGCTAAAGCCACACAAGAGTGAAGAGGGACTCGGTACCAGTTACGCTTTGCTCCCTTCTGCCCACTCCACTGTGGAAGACCAGGGCAGGCAGGCAATGTAATGGCACAGGAGGGCTCAGGAGCCGATCCCTCTTCTCCTAGTTCCACACAGGAGGTTCCAGCTTTGCTCCCTCGATCTGCTGATCATAAGTGAAGGAGTGGTGCTTGCTGTTCCCACGACTTGGAAGTAATTAGAACATGCTGATTTCTCTAACAGGATTATCTTTGTCCTTCCCCAGAGCCTGTTCCATTAATGAAGTAATCAATGACCTTTCATTTAGAAATGCCATTGTCATTCGCACATTGGACTCCTTTATAACAAAGAAATCATTTCGTAAACTCAACAACCAAATGCAGAGTAAATAATTCCTATTTTAAAATCGTCTTAAGGGCCATTTTTCTACCTCCAAAAAAGTGTTGGAACACTCATAGAAATACTTCTTTTTTTTGTGCAGGCATTACTCAAATATTTAATTACCAGTCTCAGGTGAAGGCATTATAGGTCATTTCTAGCAACAGACAGGAGAGAGAGGGAGTAGGGACACATGCCATTCAGGGGGTGGAGAGAGTGTTCCCCATTCCCCCAACTCATCACCAACTTGGAAATAATGCATGGAATAAAATGGAAAATCCACAAATGCATCATATGTAGTAGAAATGGAGGCCTGTCTATAAAAGTATTAGTAAAGGACATTGGAAATTCCCCAAAGCTCACTATAGTCAGAGTGATCTTCCTGAACCATAAATAATAGGATTACTTCATGACTTGCCCAAAACTTTTCCATAAACACATATTATCTTTGCCACTATGGGAGTCAGTGTGGAAGTTCCTCAAAAAATTAAAAATAGACCCACCTTATGATCCAGCTATTCTACTCCCACTATAGGAGGAATCAAAACCAGCATGTAATACCCATGTTTATCACAGCATAGTTCAGAACAGCCAAGTTATAGAATAAGTGGAGATGCCCATTAATAGATAAAGGGAAGAAAACGTGGGATCTCTACACAATGAAGTATTATTCAGCCATAAAGAAAGAAAATCATGTCATTTGCAAGAAAATGGACAGAACTGGAGATCATCATGTTAAGTGAAATACTCCTGACTCAAAAAGACAAGTATCACATTTTGTCTCATATGTGGAATCAAAGGGAAAATCAATGACCTGAAAGTAGAAGTAGGGACTATCAGGGAAAGGGACCAGGAGGAGAGGGGATGAGGGTTAAGATAGGGTAACAGGGAAGATGGATATGATCAAAGTGCATTATATGAGTGTGTGATAATGTCACTCAAAAACTCATTATTGGAATAAGTAATATGTGCTAATAATTAGAATAAAAATATTTATCTTTTCCCTAGCTTCCCCATGTCCAGACTCCTTAACATCAGTGACAGGAACTCGCTGTCTCTGGTCCCTGCCCACTTTATCAATTTCACCTCAGCTAAATCTCCAACTACAGCCTCCACTGTGCCATATACACACAGGTGCACACACATGCACTCACATGTACACAGAAACACATGTTAAACCCACATATGTACACACGTGCACACACATAAGCGAACACATTCTTCCCTCCTACTCCTGTTTCCTTTTTAGGCCCTAGGCCAGGCATCACTTCTTCCAGGAAACCCTTTCAGGAACCTTAAATGTAGATTTAACACCTTTCTCATGAGTTCCTATAGCACTTTGTTCCTATCTGGTCCCTTCTACACAGTTGTGTAATTACTTGCTTATCTGCTTACTCCCCCTAGCAGGACGACCAGAGAAGAACTGCAGGTACATTGTACACCACTGAATCCCCAGGGTCTCATACAGGCCCAAGTTCAATAAATGCTTTCTACTGTAAAGCTGATTGAAGAGACTGAATTTAATATGACCTGGAAAATCTCAGGCAGGCCTAGCATGTAGTAGGTGCACAGTAAATATTTGTCACATTTAATTGAATTATGACTTGGATAATCACAGGAAGGCAACACTGAAGTTGAATTGTATTTGTGGAAAGCTAATCATTAGTGAATGGTATTAAGTAGCATTGCCATGTATGATGGAAGATGGTATTTACCAAAGAGGAGGCATCATCATGGAATAGGGAGAAAGAGAGGAAAAGAAAAGATCTCTAAAGGGAAGAACTGGCTGGTTCTGTCTGTCTGAATGGCAAGTGAGTGAATTAGTCAGTGGCTCCAGCTGGCTGCTGGAGAGGGGTTCCCTACTGCAAGCAGGGGCCATTCATCTGGTCACTTCATCCCTCAAGATGCTGGCCTCCTTTTCTCAGATCCACTCTTCAGCAAGCATCCATAAACTTCCTCTGCAGATTTTCCTAAAGGCACACCATGTGCTGACCCAAGCATTCCTGTCCCTTCGGCAGCTCTGTTTCTCATTGAAGATGAATAAATTGGCCCAGCTCACACACCAGGCTAGTAGGAATCTGTCCTGAAACCCTGCTCTATTCTGACTTTAAGAACAAATATCATGTTTCTAAATTTACAGAACTGAGAACCAGGCCTTTGGACTCAGCAAAGCGTACTGCCTGGGAAGGCCCTGCTTGAGCGATTGCTGATCCCCCCAAAAGACGCTGCTGCCTTCTTTCTTATAGGTACAATGGGAAGCAAACTAAGACTCATAACTCAGGGAAGGAACTGGCCAGCCCAGAAGCTGGCTGTGCTGCCGTGATCAGATGATAAAGGCAGGGCCTTGATTCAGAAGTGAGCTGCTCAGCAAGGAAACTGAGGGAATCAGATAGGGGCTGGAGACAGCCCTGGAGGTAGGAACTTGACACGTAGGAAGACTACCAGACAGACTTAAATCATGGAGAATTGACTCAGAGGACTGATGGTTTTGAGAGCAAGCCTTAAACAGAAGTTTGGGGCAGGCCTTCATATGGGGGCAGAAGGGGTAAGAACTTAGGGCAATAATCATCATATTCTAATACTGGTTTCTGGTTATTGAGCATTTCTGTGTCCCAATTAATGTCCTAATGTCTTTGTGGATATTATCTAATGTGTGCTTTCGAAAACCCTATACTTCAGGTACCAGCAGTACATGAATGTCCAATGGGAAACCATTCTCAATATAGAAGTGAAATTGCTGCTATAGTTTGTATCTTAAATGTCCCCCAAAGACCCATGGGTTAAAGCCTTCATCCTTAGCTTGGTACTACTGGGAGGTGCTGAAGCCTTTAAGTGGAAGGTTGTAGGTCATGGAAGCTTAAAAGGAATATCGGGACCATGGCCTCTCCTCTTTTGGTGGTTCCTGGTCACCAAGAGGTAGGCAGCTTGCTTCACCACGTGCTCCCCACCGTGATGTGATGCTTCGTCATAGACCCAAAAGCAATGGGACCATCCAAATATGGACTGAAACCTCCAAAACTATGAATCAAAATAAACCTTTCCTATTTTTAAGTTGATAGTATTAGGCATTTTATTATAGAAACAGAAAACTGACTAATACCATTATCAATATATTAGCATGAATGATATGTAATTGCAGTATCTGGCTATTGTTTACTTAACAACATGGCAATATTGTTTACTTAAAAATATGACAATTTATGTGGTTCAGCCTCCATTCCTGTCTCTATGAGCATTGGTCCAGGAACCCAGATAGAATTGAACTTGTTGGTAGGAGTGAACGGAGAAGACAGAGGTGAGATGAGGGAGGGGTCAAACTGATACAACAGCCAGGACTTGATAAAGTGATGACCATAAGGTAGACAAGTTCCAAGAACAATATTGTCAAGCACCCTGCAAGTCATTATGGGATTTCTGGCCAAGGGACCTGGGTCCCCAGACAAAGCCAGGTGTTGTTTACCAACCAGTTACAAGAGAAGTCTCAGGCCGAGCTGCCTCCTTTCCCAACACCCAGAGGCCCAAACAGCCGTGCATGTCTCTGACAGGCCTTGCTGAGCCTCTTTCTGTGAACAGAAATCAGATCACATGTTGCCTGAAGTCAGATCTGTGACCAGACTCAGTGCACTGTGCAAGATTTCACCAATGATGAAAATAACTTTCTCCTGCTGCATTTAACATCTGGTGTCACAGATTTTTGCTGAGAGCCATAAAATCACTAACTTGTAGAAAAAAAACTCATTGTTGAAAAATACATTTATGGGGGGTGGGGGCAGCGGCAGCCAGAGCCTGGCTGTGTTCTGGACCTGCCTCGATGTTAACGGCAGCCCTTTGTCTCCTGGGTGGATGATGAATTTCATGAGGCCTCAGGAGAAATCTGGGGCAGTAGAAAAACAGACCCAAGCTAGCAGTTCTGTCACTGACTAGCTGAGGGACTTTGGACTGCTTCCTTAACCTCTCAGAACTTTCATTTTCTTATCTACAAAAAAAAAAAAAAAAAAAAAACAACTGTGAGGCTAAAAATAGCCACATGCTAGGGTTACTGTGTGGACTCAATGAAATAACATATGTGACAGTGCCTGGCACGAGAGTAAATGCTAGCGGCTTCTTCCTTTCTTTTCCTTTTCCTTTTTTGTTCCCTGACATTTCCTTTCAGACCCAAGTCTGCCTGAATACTGTGGCATTTGTCAAAGACACACATGATCCTTCGAAGGCTGGCCCATATCACGCTCGCTGGACCTGTGTGCTGTTCCTGATGTTCTAGTGTTTCTCCCAGGAAAACAGAAGTCCCCTGGGGAAGGGACTGGGCCTGCTCACCAGAGGAGATGCTCAGGCATTTGCTGAATACAAATGAGAGGGAGCCTCATTGGGCTGGGGTATCAGGAAGTTGCAGGAAGGAAGGAAGTGGTGACACCATGTGTCAGTCAACCAGCACTTACTTAGCAAGAGCTTGCTGTGTTCAGGAGGATGCAGGGCCTGGGGATGCAGGGAGGTGAGCCACAGGTGAGCCCCTCCGCTTACCTGGTGAGTACAGAGGGAAGGGAGGGATCACTCTGTGTAACTTTAAACATAGACAAGGGGACGATGGCTGGCCGTCCGGCTGTCCATTGGCCACATTTGAGGCATTGTCTCTCCTTCTTGTCATTCTCATGACTACCTTTAAAATTCACACGAAGTCCAATTTCCTGGGAGGTATCAATGTCATGTGGCTGACTGCCCTTGCCTGTCCCCACAGCACATCCTTGACCTTCGAATCTGCCCTGAGTGCTGTGGACATCTGCCCAGAGCACACTCCATCTCCCAGTTTCTCGGTCCTCCCACTCCGACCGCCACCCCACTCTCCCCATCTGAGCATGCGCACACTGTCGCTCATACACCGTCCCTGCCCTTCTCTTTTTTTCTCTGCTTCCTTGCTGCCATCTCTCATTGCCCTCCCTGCGTCTCTGTGTGTGGCTGTCTGTGTCTGTCTGTCTCTCTCAGCCCTCCTTGCCGGGCACCTCCCCCCAGGTCCTCTCCACCTGAGCCACTCCCCCAGCTGTCTGGGGTCCCACACAGCCAGCCCTTCTTCGAATATTTTTAACTCTCGCTTATTATCTTTGCCGTCGCCATTTTTGGCAGCAGGCCACAGCAAACAGAATGTGAGAAAGCAAAAACTAATGAGCTTCTTCAAGAGAGGATAGGGAGCTTCTGTTATTTCACTTAGTCCTCAGAGTTTAACTTCTGGCACTTCCGTCACATCTCCAAATGGTAAGTGAGGGTTGTTACTTTTCAATTTGGTTGGGCTGTGTAGCACATTCCATCAATTAAAATGCACCCTCGGTGCAAAATCACAACAGGGCCGGCAGGAAGGGTGCTAGTGTGCGAGGATTTTTTTTTTTTTTTTTTTTTTTCCCCCAAAGTTTCTTTCGTTCAGTGTTTTGTGTAGTCGAGATCTGTTGCAAGCCGCCGTATGCTCGGAACAACAACACCGTTCATGGAAAGCAGCACACACGTAGTGGGATCCGTGGCAATGCTTGGCCCTGATTGGCTGAAGACTCTCCAGGACCGGTGGGCCCACGGTCGAACCCAGATCTCTGGATTTAGCTCTGTGACAAAATTGACCTCCAGACCCAGGCAGTAACAGGGCCCTCCACCCATCTAGGCCTTGTATATATCCCACCCGTCCTCCACCTGCGGGCCATGGGGGGAATCCTGAAACAGGAAAGATCTTTAGGAGGGGAAATGAATGATGGTGTAATAAGTTTCAACAATTCCCCTGATATGTGTTAATTCAACAGGGTATTTTTTTTCTTTTTTGTGGTGCTGGGGATTGAACCCAGGGGTCTTGTGCTTGCAAGGCAAGCACTCTACCGACTGAGCTATCTTCCCAGCCCTCAACAGGTATTTCTAGAACACTTATGCATGCCAGATTCTACGCTGGCCTCTATATTTGGAAATATGAGGTCTGAAGACCCCCAGCCTTTTCTTCACCCTTCCCAACCAAATGAAGGGAGAATGGTTGGATTCATTTGAGTTTTCTCAATATTCCATTCTTCCTACCTATAAAAATTACTTGAAAGGAGAACTAATGGCACACCTTTAAAAAAATCATTGTTATTTCCTGATTACAAAAGCAATTCATTTATTATAATAAAATGGTTAATGAAAATCAAAACAAAAAAGAACAAAATGTAAATCTGTCACATCCTATCTTCCAAAGATAATTGCTATTTTCAAAGAAAGATTATTTTTAACATCAACAGAAACCAAAAAGCCTACTAACAGAAGACTGAGTCCCAGAGATAAAACTAAATTTAATTTAACACATTTATTGAGCACCTACATTACACACGGGATCACTTTGGAGTTGCAAAAATGAGTAAGGTAGCATCTTCCCCTTCCAGAGTTTGGGAAGCTACATTGCTAATCATTTTTACCTAGATGTTGTGAGCCCAGACCTAGAATATATTTTGGGAATGGGCTCCATATCCAGCTTTCAATGGTAGTGTTTTATCTATTCTAAAATCTCTTCCTCAGTCTCCACTTCCCCTGGTTAGTACTGCCCTCTTACAAAGTGCACCCCTTTCCTCTTTGATTCTTCCACCAGTGCTTTGCTTTCAGAAATCGTGACACTCAACGACCTTGTCCAATGTCAAAGAGATTAGCAGTGGCATCCTAGGCAGGATATGATTGACAGAACAGAGCAGGATGGAGGTGAGCACCCTCAGACCTACAAGGCTTCTGTGGCTGGTGTTTTCTTGAGCCCAGAACTGATGCTTTGTAAATGCTCTGAACTGGACAAGACTGATAAACATCCTAACTCTGTCCCCAAAGTATCTTGCTCTAAACTTTAGTGCCTCATGATATTACACAGGAGGGAATGAGGTAGTCAAATAAGTTTGGGTACATCCCTGCGACAGAGCACATCCACACATCAAAGGCTCTGACAAGCTTGATTAACTCAGTTTAACTCAACAATTCCCAAACATCTGAGCATGGATGCTGGATATACCCAGGAATGGCCCAGAAGAGTCATTGGCAGAAATAAATGCATTTATTTTTATTCTGTAGGTTATTCATTTTATATTAATGTTGTGAAGAGAAGCATTGGGTTTGGTGCCATGAACAAAATCCTTCTCTATTCTTACCTTGGCTAACGTCATTATTATTATATTCGAGCATCGCCGCCCGCAACAACAATCCCGTGGATATTTGTTACCGCCTGCAGCAACAATCTCGCAGTAATTTATGGGAGGTGGACTGGAAACTGAGCTACTTCTATTATCTTTCTCTTTAGTGCGCTGCTTTCTTGCTTGTTCGCTAGTTTATAGAGGAAGAGAGGCTTACTTGCTTTTAGAGGAAGTTTTAGAGGAAGACAGGCTTTGCTTAGAGCTTAGAGGAAGAGAGACTTGCTACCCTTTCAGAGAGGCTACTATTATCAGAGGAGCTATTTCTTAAAGGTCTGCTGCTTCTTCTTAGAGGTGCGTCCTGCATCCTGCAATCTTCATTCCGCGAGCTGCAACCTGCATTCTGCAATCTGCCATCATCAGAGGTGCTGCTTATCCGAGGTGCTTCCTATAGTTGCGTGTCTTATATACCTAAGGCAGCCAATCAGCTTAGGATTAGCACAATTGAAGCACGCCCCTCGGTACCAATCAAGAAAGAATGAGGAATATCTGTTGACCACTAGCACAAAGGAGACATTAACTAATCAGGCAAAAGTAGATCATGCCGTGTTAACACTAACTATGCGTGTGCCACCTCTTGGCCCAACGCCAGCCACCATCTTAGGGTTACCCAAACATGTCTTCTGCATTCAAGGGCATGGTCCCTTCCCAGTTCACACAACTCACCTTCCACCAATCCCACGCTTTAGCCCTCTCTGATTGCTTTAATACCTCCAAACACATGTGCTTGCTCTTGCTCCTTTGTGGAAATGTCCATCTAACTTATCTATGTAGCCAGCTCCTACCCATCCTCCAAGGCTCAAGTGTTCTCTATGAAGCCAATGATCGCCCAGAAGCAGGACACCCCTCCTTGTCTTCCCTTGTATTTTGTAGGTGTTTCACCCACTGGGTGGTATTGTTTACTTCCATGGCTGTCTTTTCTGCCAGGCTGGGAACTTCCAGAGGACAAGTCTTATTCATCTTTGTATCCATAGACTTAACACGATAGTCAAGTCATAGAGGTTTCTAAATAAAAGGTGAAAATGGATTAGAACCCAGAGATCAGCCAAACCCAGGTTAAAGGGGACAAATAAAGAAGATACTTGAGGTAGCGGAAAATGAAGGCTGAGAAGCAGCTGGCATTTGGAAACTTCAGCTGTAAGTGACATCCTAGGTTTAGGAGGGTCTCTCAACAACATTGGCAATATCCAGACATGCAGGTGGCCCGAGGTGGGGGAAGGGAGAACAGGTTCTGAGGAAACTGGACTTCAAGCAGCACCAAAGGTCAGGATGCAGTAAGCCCTAGAAAATCCAGAGGAAGAAGGATGCAAATCGGAATCACTGGGTAATCGTCATTAGTTGATTGAACTAATGGCCTAGAGTTCCTCCAGATTCTTGGGCAAGGCTGAGCCCACAGGTGCAGGCTAAGTGGCTGCACCTGGGGGATTAGAGGACCATGGGGACAGGAAGGGAAGTTGATCATTATAGCTGCCAGGGTCTTCTCTCCACGTGGCCTTGCTGAGGTTTGCTCGGCCTTTATTATATAACCTCAGGTTCCCACACTATGGATTTCTACATTCCAAACACCAGTTCTGAATCACAGCTTCTACTTATTTTTTTAACTATTTGTGCTTTAGAGTTTCAAGTCTAAGAATTAGACTCATGGAGTTATAATAAAAGATCCACTTACCACAATTTGCTCAAATCCACATTGGGAACCTCAGTGACTTGGTAAAGAAATAGAGGCCCATCCATCTGAGTAGTGGAATGAACTGAAGATGGGTAAAAATATGAGTGGGATCCTTTCAAGAAAAAAAAATTAATTTGCTTTCAATGGCTTGAAGACATAATCTTCCAAATATCTAAACCCATTTCAACAGTTAAGGAAAAATTACAACAGATTCAGGTCTAGCTAAGAGAATTTAAGATGTAGTTTATATTATTTAATAGCTTCTTAAAATGAGCAGAAATGAGTCCTAAATAAATCCTAAGGTCTAAATCCATATCTAGACCACAAACTGTGAAGGAAGAAGCCAACCACATTAGTTCAGGATGATACTATTGGCAGTGTGGGTAACTGTCAGGAAACTCTTCAATGAAACGAGGAAAGAGGCCAAAACCGTCTTCAGTTTCACGTTTCAGTGGAAATTCTAAGGAATAGGCGAGGATTTCCTGGGATTTTTATTTGTTTCAGTTTTGAGTCTAGAGAGCAATAAGAGAAATAGGTAGGAAGAATGGATGGATGGATGGATGGATGGATGGATGGATGGATGGATGGCGTTTTTAAGTTGTAAAGTGGATAAGTTTCTAACTTGGACGTTTGTATGGTGCTTTTCCCCAGAAGGCCACATATTCTTTCCCAAAGTCCTTGTGCTTCTTGAAATAGTCAAGACAAATTCCATATGCAACTCAAAGGTCAGCTGGAATCACTTCTGTTCTTTCAAATTGTAATAATATTGCTCTGCCCGCACTATTCCAAAACGAAGACTCCCCTGCCCCCAAATTTCTGGGGATTCCAGAGTTTATACATTCGTTTTTGTTTTTTTTATTTTTTATTTTTTAGAGGTTGATAGATCTTTATTTTATTCATTTATTTATATGTGGTGCTGAGAATCGAACCCAGTGCTCCACTCTACCACTGTAGAGAACCCAGGCAGGCACTCTACCACTGAGCCACAACCCCAGCCCAAGAGTTTATACATTCTTCATCTCTGATTCCTCAGATTTGTGTTGTTGTTCCTGCTAAATCCAGACACCGTTCTTGCTTCCCCTTCCTCTACCTGTCATCTTCTTTCTGTTCTGTGATGACTCAAAAGCAAAATTCCACCTTTTTTCTTTGGTCAATCCTAGTTTGCTTAAAATACAGGAGAACAGTGAGAGATAGTTACTAAACAGAACAGGAAATAAACCTGAGTCACAATTAGGCCATTAGACATTTCTGATTTTGAAAGTCCCAGTCCTCCCTGCAACTGGGAATTTCTCACTCCATACCTTCTCCTCAGCATCCCTGGCTCTCTGCCATTGATCTCCCCTGCAACCTTACCCCAGATTTTTCCTTATCTGCTCCCAAGCCTCCATATCCCCATCTCTTTTGTATCTGTTCAGAGGTCCCTTCTTCTCTTTCCCAAAGTTCCTCCCGTCTGTGCCACAGAGCGTCTTTGAGATTCAACGTTCCCATGAAAGTGTGTTCTAAAACATGGACTTTTCCCTCTCCAACAGGGATTTGTCTCACTGTAGTAATTTTTCTCTCCCTCTCCTCCATCAACCCACAGCAATAATGCTTAGACACAGAGCAGCCATTAAGAATTCTCTCCTGAACCAAGCACTCAATGTCTATACCCATGAGCTCAGTCTGTAACCCCACCTGGTTCTTCTCCCAAAGTTTGTTCCCTGAAATCATTTCAGCACCTGGACTTTTTCAAAAGGAATCATCTTAAAACATGAAGAGTACAAAGGACCAAGTAATGACAGAGCCATGTGATTGATTTCACCTTATTTAATGTCACAACAACCCTATTAGATAAATGATACCTCCATTTTAAAGATGAAGAAACTGAGGCTCAGAGGGGTTAAATAATTTCTCCAAAATTGCACCATTTCCCTCCCTCCAATTCCTTTTAATTCCAGTTACCAGAGTCATTGTTTATTTCTGTGGTCAGAGTTATATTTCTAAGAGGAAAATGTGCTGCAAAAGTTGCTAATACCAAGATACAATCCTTCCTATCAGACCCAGACAACATTAAAACTGGGAAATAATGAAAGGAGAAGGCTCACACCTGCCTTTTTGAGATAAATACTGTTTCAAGATCTTTCTAGAATCCTCACCACACATTCCTTCCAGTTCTTCATGCACCCCATGCGTTCACAACTCACATGTATGCATAGTTTTTCTTTTAAACTACAATAATTCAGACAATGACTCTGGGCAGAAAACTTGCCCAGCAATGAACTTATATCATCTGCTGCCTTGAGTCTCCAAGACCAGTGAGGTTTTTCCCTCTTTCCTTGGTTAGCTTAACTAAGGGTTTATCAACTTTATTTTTTTCAAAGAACCAACTTTTTGTTTCATTGATTTTTCTTTAATTTTGTTTGTTTGTTGGAATCATTGATTTTCGCTCTGATTTTAATTATTTCCTATCTTCTTCTGTTTTGGGTGTTGATTTGTTCCTCTTTTTCTAGGACCTTGAAATGTAGTTACCAATGTGTTTTTGTTTTGTTTTGTTTTGTTTGTTTTTTGGGTTTTTTTTTTTTTTTTGTTTTGGTTTTTGATGCTATTCAGCAACCCTCTCCTCCTGCACTACTATGATCAACATGGTGATATCCCCAAGACATTTGAGATTAGCAATAACTGAATAATTGAATGTTAATTATGGACAATTTCCAGTTACCTGTATTCCACCAACTTCTGAAAAGATTAGCAGTTCCACCTACAGCAAAACTGTTAGCTTTCTTTACGAAAACATGAGAGAACCCATAATTTCTGTCTTCCCACCAACAGAATCTTCTCTAAATTCTGATTGGTTCCTTTTCTTCAAGGCCCTCCTCACTGGTTTGTACCTACTGGAAAGAATGTCCCATAAGCCGTACCTAAGAATAACTCTTCTTCTCTATCTTAAGAAACTTTCAGTTGTGAGCAGCCTTGAGTTTTTTAGCCTAAACCACTTGGTGTTATTTATTTATGAAATGTATATATTCTGCCAATATGTAGAATGTAAATCCCATAAGTGACTCTAGATGTATTAGTGGAAGACTATAATTTCCATAAGGGATCACAAGACTCGATGAATACATCCAGTATCTCTGCATCTGGGAATATAATTCAGAAAACGGGGGAGCTCCCCTCTTCTCCTGTATCACATGCCACATTGGTGGAATGAGACAGACATCCTTACCCTATGTACACGTATGATTACATGAATGTATGAATCTACATCGTGCACAATCATAGAAATGAAAAGTTTTTCCCCATTTGCATGCAATGAATCAAAATGCAGTCTATAAAAATAAATAAATTAAAAATTTTTATAAAAAGAAATGCAGTGTATTTCAACAAATAGTTGTTGAAGTTGTGTTCACTAGGCCCTAGACTACACCAGGTGATAGGAAGGGCCTTATACTTCCTGTAGGCCAAGCACTGGGCCATCACTCTGTTTAATTCTCCCACAGTCTTAGAGGATAGGAACTATCAACCACACATTAAGGGAGACAAAATGAAGACTTCCAAAGTTAGAGTAGCTTTCCCAAGGACATGTCATTGACAGTTTGGGATATAAGATTCAAAACTAGGTTTTATTCCAAAGACCACAATGTCCTTTCCATTTAACCTACTGACCACAGGATTTTATTCATCTTTTTGACACAAACATACAAAATGTTTCTTGTATAAGAAAACATTTTTATATTTACATAAGAAATATTTCATATAAAAAACATGCTATACACAAATTTGTTAAATAATTTATAATACACAATATTATACAATTATCTTCATGTATGTATTTTTACATATTATGAAATACAAGTTATTATAAATTATTCCAGAAAGACCCAGAAAGATGGCATATGCCATCTTGGGATATAGGCAAAGGGAAAAAAGAAGGGAAGAAATGCAGTAGTATAAGTAACTTGGCAGAGAGTATGGCACAAAAACTCAGGGTGGGTGAGTTTTGAGGAGTTAGAAAATTGTAGGAAGGAAAAAGCACTGAATATTCGCTAAGCTTCTGTGACATGGCAGGGACTTTTCCTGTTTTCTCGCCTAAATCACATAACAACTCTGTGAGGTTATTATCATGGGGAAACGGAGACTCAGAGAGCTTGGTAATTTTTGCAAGTTCATAGAGAGAGGAAGCAGTGGAGCTGGGACTGAGCCCAGATCTTTTTGACCAAAGGATTCGCTCTCCTCCTTTGTCCCAGATTATTTCTCCTGACCCCTCTTCCCATGGAGACCTTGAGTAGAAGTACCTTCAAAATAGGAAATGAATGGACAGACAGTATAAACGTGAACTGGAATCGAAGGAGGTCCCGTGGAGAGATTTTGTCTATTTCCCACTATTAGCCCCTATTTAACCTGGGGCTATCGACCCCAACCTGGTACAAGAGCCTCCACCAGATCCTGTTATCCTTGCGTCTGTCATACCGTTGATCTAGCTCTTTTGTAATTTTCTCTATACTCATCTGACTGAAGTGCTAGCGAGTAAACCCGAGATCACGATAGGCCTTGGTTCTCCTTGGTTCTCCTGTGGTCCTGCCTGTAACTAAGTACTGGTCATATAGGAAGTGGTCACCTATTCAGGACTCAGTTTCTCCTCCTGGTAAATTAGTTTGTTGGACAGGGCGATCTAAAACTCATGCAGCTCTGGAGTCCTGAGTTGCTACATAAAACAAAAACAAAATGCAATGCTCTCCACTTATTAGACAATTGCTTTCTGAGGCCCTGAGACTATCCAGACTGGATCATTGGCCCCAACAGTACTTCTGTCACTGTGGTTTGTCTAGCTGGGCCTAGAGCAAGTGGATTAATATTGATTAAAGCACTAACATTTTTGCTAAGCACTGGTATTTGTCTAATACCCTATAGGTGGCGGTCAGCCTTGGTGCCCAAGGAAGACCTTTTCATTCAGTCAACAGATATTTACCAAGGCCCCACCCACAGTGCCTGGCATGGACTCCATGCTATGGATACAGGAGAACACTGGCAGCCAAAGTAAGCATTAAATAAATAAATACACAAACAAGGAAGTACGCAGTTGTGTTCCATTCCGAGCTACGTGGGGAATTGTGGAAGGGTTAGGCAGGGAAGTCATG
Source organism: Sciurus vulgaris (assembly GCF_902686455.1). Taxonomy (NCBI): domain Eukaryota; kingdom Metazoa; phylum Chordata; class Mammalia; order Rodentia; family Sciuridae; genus Sciurus; species Sciurus vulgaris. The sequence continues at coordinate 49,491,260 of NC_136461.1, forward strand.
TCATTGAGTTTACATGGCTCTGGCTACCATGTTAATTAGAGTCAGCAAGATCAGAGGCAGTTAGAAAACCCATAGCAGCGATCCAGGATAGACTGGAGGCTCTGCACGACATCAAGACCAGTTGAGATGTGAAGGGACTGCCACTCTTGGGAGGTAGAGGACTGAGTGAGGCAGAGAGGCAGTATCCACAGCACCCCAATTGCCAGCGCTGCCAAGCATGTGGGGAAGAACAATACTAATCACCAGGCACGTGGCTTGCTTGGTTCGCCCATCCAGGGAGGCAGGATGCCAAGAGGCACAGGTGTTCTCTACCATCGAAGGAAGCCTCTGTCTCTCTTGATTGCATAAGTAGGCCTCCTGCCTTCCTGTCCCTCAATGTGCAGCATCGCCCCAGGGAGCCCTGGCCTCCCCCTTAGGGTGCCCTTAGCAGAGGCAGAAGGACTGGAAGGGTCCGTGAGGGATGAAAGCTCCTTCTGGGTGTGGTTGACGGGTTGTTCAGACCCAGCATAATCCTGAAAGGACTGTGGACCCATCCTCTGGGTCAGCATCATGTGATCGCTGCCATCTGTTTCTTATCGAGGCTGAGCATGAGCTCGTGCGTGTGGTCACAACCGCACAGAAAAATCACTCTGCCAACAAACATGGAAATGTTAGGTTCCATCCTCTCTTTTGCTTTCTCTTTTTAACCGACTTCCAACATGAACATCAAAAATTTTGACCCTTCCTACCATGTCTTCCACAACCCCAAGGAAAATAAAATAGCATCAAATTGCTCTCAAGGTCCATGATTTTCCCTAAAGGAGGGGGACTCATTGCCATACATGTACAAGGGCCAAACCGAAAGAGGAAATATGAGCAAAGTGGTTGCATCCTTTTGCAATCAACTATTCTGAAAGCTGGTCATCTCCTGTGCTACAAGGAGACATGGAGTTTCCAACAGGCCGAGTTTTATTTTACATAATTGTAACCATCTCAGCATGTCAATTAACATAGAATGTTACCTTTGGGATGGGATCAATTAGAGACCTGAAGATTGAATTTGGAATCATGATTAGCCTGTTTTACATTTTGCCTTCATTTTCTAAAATATACAATTGTCTGATTCAGCCCAATTTTTTAAAACATATTGTAAACTTATTTATTTTTTTAAGCCAAAACAGACGTGGGAGGCCAGTTCATAACAGGAACCATAGCAAAATGGAGGGTGGAGGAGGGGAGGGGCTGCTATTTGATTAGTCTATTCTTAAATTTCCACAGCAAGAAAATATTGAATGTAGTGTAATGGTTGCTGGATTTTCTTAAGAACTGAAATCATTACGCTCTGGCCGAGATCCAAGTTCTTCCCTTTTTTTAGGTTACAATTTGAAACGGTGCAGAACATGCTAGAGTGTTGTAGTCATTCATGTAATGTCATTGAATCAAGCTTCTGGAAATAGACAAAGGACTTTGTGTCCCGAAATGTTCTTCTGGCGGAAAATTGATAGCAGCATGAGATATGCTATTACTGGGTTTGGTTCTGCCTCCAAATTTGTGCTGACTCAAGTGATAGAGGGAGAGGGAGAAAAAGAGAGAATGGGCAAGTGAACTTGCGACTGTGTTGGGAAGCTAAATACTTAAGACAAATACTGCATGGAGGGAAGGCATTCATTTTCCAGCAGAAAAGTGCAAGGTTTTCAGGGATCACTACAAAAATATGAACCTCTTTTCTTGCTTTTCTTAAGTTGTTGTTTCTCAAATGGAGGCAATGAATGGGCAGATGCATAACATGAAACCCTCCAATAATTCTCCAAGCCCTCCCCACCCCCTATTCTTGTCCTCCAAAGTGTTTTCCCATCCATTGAAACCCCTTGTCTGGAGCTTTTGCTGGATTCATCAGAATGACAAGCAAGTCCAGCTTCACAAACCAGGCTGCAACCTGAATGTAAATCAAGCCCAGGTCTGGACACTCTGGCTGAGACACATGTGCTGAATCCCAGCCTATGCTTAGCCTCTTCTTTGCCCCCGATGCCTTTCCAAGATTTGCCATCTTCATGCTACATTCCCTCTCAGAAAGAAAACTTAGAGCTGTCTGCATGATGTGAAAGATGTCAATAAGCCCCCTTTCAACATAAATAGCACATCAAAATATTACCAAATAATGCTGTTGACTTTGCTAGCAGGCAGAGGACTCCATCTGGAGGTAATATCTTCCAACTGAGAGGCGTCCAAGGTGCCCTTTCCTAGGCAACGGGTACGCTGACCATTGTGTGGCTAAATCCCATCCTATCTGTACACGTGAGCAATCCTTCTCTTCTGTTGTGCCCAGACTGCCTACACCTGGATCCTAGAGTGATCAACTCCTATCTAAACTGAACTCATTGCTCTTTTCCTCTGTGATGGCAATAGACGGTCCTTTTCTGACCACAGTCTGATTATAGTCTCATATCTTCCAGAGATGCTCAAAATAGCAAATGCAATACCAAGTTTGACCTACCTCCACCAAGGCTCTCCATTCATCTGTTCCTATTCTCTCAACGACGATAGCAAAATTCAAAGTTGGGTCAGCTCCCCAAGGTGTTAGAAGTGACACACTGTGAGCAAAGGTTTCTTCTGCACTTCCTTGAGCACAGGTGTCTCTCCCTTCTGTAACTGCTAGGTAATTAGGGTCAGAGACACAGACACATTCTTCATCATTCTCAGTTATTCAACAAATTCTTGCTGAGCATTTATTATGTGCAAAAGACAGGAAGGCAACATGGGTAAGCCAAATATGAATAGGAGCCCCAGCTCTTTCTAATCAGTATGACTCCCCATTTTCTATTCTAATGAAGTCTAAAGATTGTTAGGCATTCTAGAAGGGGCTTGTGTTCTCAGGGCTCCGAGCTTCTTTTGTAAATACCATCTTGGACAGATTAGACCTGTGTCTACCTGATCTTGCAAGAGGTCATTTCCATTTATATGAGTTCATGTAAAGCATTTGTGTATTCAGGAGGTTTGAGGAAGATATCCCTGAGAATGTGGAGGAAAGAGGAGCAAATAATGTTGTAGCAACACAGCATCATGTTCAGCATTAAATGTAGGAGATGGAACCATCCCAAGAGCAGAGGATTTCAAATGGCACTTCACTGGGAGTTTCCATAGCTCACTCACTTCCTTCCCCACAACTCATCATCTCCTCACAATTCTCTACCCCGTTGTACTCTTCTTCCCTTCTCCTTCACAGGGAGAAAAATAATCTTATTTTCTCTAGATGCAACTATTTCAACCTTTCCCCTTTTTGAGGGTGGGAGGTGGTTACTAAAGTTTGGGCTTACAACTCTCAAACCTCAGATCTCAAATACCCTTAATGAATCATCAGTCTTTATTTTCAAAGATGGTTTCCTTCCTAAGAAAAACATTAGCGTCAAATGTTAAAGTTATAAATATTTTGCCTTATTACACAGAGATATGATACCATACAATTCCATATCCCCTACCATCTCCTGACTACCTTCTATGTACTAAGAGCTGTGCTAAGCCTTCTAAGCATATAAATTCACTGAATCCCCACCACAGTCTACCATGGTAGGTAACCCAAGACGAGAAGGGTTTCATTGTTCAAGGCCACCCTGATCTGTCTGATGCTGAGGCTCATCTCCTCGTCAATAAATTACTCTGCCTCTGACAACTTGGCAAACATTAATTACTTGCAAGGTACAATGTGACATTCAAAGATCAAGGGTCAGGGTCCCAGCACCAAGGAATATAGCATAGTAAGCCAGGAGAAACAGAGAGTTACAACTTTGCAGATGGACAGAACTGCGTTTGAGTCCCAACCATGATGAAATAGTTGGATAACATTAAGCAATTACTCAACCACTCTGAACCTCAACTTCCTCAAGTCAAAAATGAAATTTAGTGACAGCATGTACCCTGTTAAATTCTTCTGGGGACTCAAGGAGATTTGGCATGGAAAGCACTCAGTACAGCACTTGGCGTACCATGAGTCCCAAATGAATGTGTCTGTCCTCTCATGATTTTACTGAAGATAATTTTATTGCTTGCTTTGTGGATATGGTATATTATGGTTAGAATCTTCCCGCTGCTGAATACTTTTCTAAATTAGATGGCAAGTTAATGTCTTGTCATATGGACATACCATAATTGACTTCATTATTCCCTTGGTTACATTTATCTATTAGGGAATAACAGTGTTTGTTTCACCAATATATATAAAATCCTTATATATTAAGGCTATTAAATCTTTTTATATTTGTGCAAATATTTCCCAAGAATTTTTTTGTCTTTTAATTTTATTAAAAGTAATTTTGACATGCAGTTGTTAATTTATATCTAGTCAAAACTATCTGAATTTTCCTGTGTGAGTCCTTCCATTCATTTTAAGTTTAAAAAGTCCTTCCTACACAAAGATTACAGGGCTATCTTCCAACATTTTTTTCTAGTGTAAAAATATATTTTGAAATATAAAATGATTCACCAACTAAGTAGATTCTGAAATTTAACATTGGTTTCTTCTATTCATGAGAGCTTCAATATTTTATGGCTTGCAGTAACTTGTAATAGCATTAATAGTTTTTCTCATAATCCTGTTTGGGGGATTAATAAGATTCAGATTTAATTCTTTCATCTTAGGAGTTCTTTCATGAGTTAGTCCACCATTCCCCTTCTTAAGTAGAGAGATTTCTAGAATATAAGAAGTCACGTGGATCTCTAAGGATGCCCTCATGAATGTCACAGATCTGCATAGTGTATGCCTGGCTTTTTGGGGCTTTCCCAATTTCCCCTACCATTCTGGACAATTTGGAGAAAAGACTTTGGCATGAGGCTGACTCAGGTTAGGAACTCACCCTACACTCACCATTATGATTCTTAAGCACATACCAACTTTTACTTTAAAAATTACAGAAGATAATGCGTGCAAATCTCTTAACACAACACCTGACAAATAAGTGACTGACTGACAAATGTCAGATATTTTTCTAATTTCTCTACCACAAAATGACCACAGTGACTTTCAAAGGTACTGATGCCCTGGACAGACTGTGAACTAAAATTCCTCACACTATAGCAGGAGGCCTCAAACTTCAGGATAATTATAGCATCATAGAAAACTGGAGTGGGAGTAAGGTGGAGTATGGGGTCCAAAGTATCATGGATTGTTTCCCTTCAGCTGCCACAACAAATTATCATAAACAGTATAGTTCAGACAACACAAATCTATTCTCCCACAGTTCTGGAGATCAGAAGTCAGAAGTCATGGTATGTTCAAGGTTCACTCCTCCTGAGGACCCTGAGGGAGAACTAGTCCTGCTTCTGGTGGCTGCTGGCAATCTGGTGCTCCTCAGCTAGTAGACATGCCATATGAATCTCTGCCTCCCTGTTCACATCACCATCTCCTGTATGTCTTCTCTTCATGTAAGGACATTAGTCACTAAATTTAGGGTGCACCCAAGGTGATTTCATCTAAAAAATTTTACCTTTATTACAACTGCAAAGACCATTTTTTCCAAATAAGTAGTGTCACAGGTTCCAAGTAAACATGTCTGTGAGGAGCCACTATTCAATATATACCCCTTCTCCCAGTAAGTGAAAGAGGCAGGGAGAAAAGAGTCAGCTTGGGCTCTATCCTCGAAGACTAAATGATCATTATCTGAGTTGCAGCATATAAATCATCACCTTTCAATATCTAAATGAAGAGAAAATGTATTCAACTCAGAAGAGCAAAACTGATTACCTGCATTCTCAACAAAAAAAAAAAAAAAAATCTTCAACCTTGGAAGAATACAGGGTCTGAAAATTCTAAAGAAAAAAGAGTCAGGAAATTCCCCTGGTTTATTTTGAAAAGGCATTCCCAGCTTAATAAGGATTTCTTGACACTTTCTGCCACTGGTATTTCTATTGACCAAAGGAAGATCCCTGGCATAAAAGTGTGAAGATAATCTGAATAATATTCTTGCAAATGCCAATGTTTTTTTTTTTTTTTTTTTTTTTTTTTTTGGTGGTGCTGGGGATTGAACCCAGGGCCTTGTGCTTGCAAGGCAAGCACTCTACCAACTGAGCTATCTCCCCAGCCTGCAAATGCCAATGCTTTATAAATGCAAAATATAAAACATACCAACTATAGAGAACAAGCCCCTCCACTACCCTCCCTAAAGATAGCTTCTGCCAAATGCAATAAATTGTTTATGTTGTGTGAGCCATGTTTATACATCTTTACATCCTCCTTCCTGGGAAGTGTTTTACAAATTGATTAAGGTAGTTATTACTGTGGTTCCTCAATTTCAAGCCCCATTTTCCCTTTTCCAGGTCAACATCAAGTGAACTTTAAAGAGTTCCTCTTTATTGGGATTTTGTAATGCTCAAAAAATGTGACTTTTATGAAAATGTTAGAGGAGAAACTTAATGACTTTATATTGGTTGTGTTATTTGAGAATATAAAAGGAATTTCAAGCTTCCTCCAAAAATTAAGCAGATCTGATTGTGGCTTCATATATATATATATCACTCAGTCTTTTCTAAGTATAGTGGTAATGCACACTTATTACCATCACTTATGTGTGTTTATCTAATTCCACATGAACAAATATTTGAATTCATTCATTCTTTTTAGCAAGTTTACTCAAGTGCCTAGTATGCGAGGGACGGTGTCATTCACTTACTCCTTAGGAGGTTAGAGGGAGAATCAGATACATGTTGGTGTTACCAAACTTGGATTTCCCCACTTCTTATAGGTCACCCCCAGTGCTAAATATTCACTACCCTTACGGAGTAGCCCCTGCCATTATTGAACCTTCTTAATGTCCATAGGAAATAAATGGAAAAGTGGATAAAAGAGCAGATTCCTGGAGTTACCCAACAGAAATTCTGATTCAGCTATTGTACTGTGAGAACCCAGGAACCCACAATATTAACATGTACCTTTGGTGACTCTGGTACAGTCGTTCCTCCAGGTGGTCCACAGAACATGTTTTGGGAACTATTCATCTAGTGGACAGAGAATACCAATCAAGCTGTCAGCTTGATCCAGTGGTTTAAGGCATGCACAGGACTGAGCCCCTGTGTGTCAGGAGGCTAAAATGGGCCTCTCAGACCATTTCCCTGGAATTACCACCCACTGTCAAAGTTCTGTCTTTTAGAGCCACACAAGAAAAGATCTTTGCTCACATACTCATCAACCATTTATGACTGTCAGTTATGTGCCAGGCACTGTCCTTGGTACAGGGTCTACATTAAAGAATGAAACAAAGGGTTAGGAATGTAACTCAGTGGTAGGGTGCTTGCCTGTCATGTATGAGGCCCTCGGCTCAATCCCCAGTAACACAAAAATAAATGAGTGAAACAAAAACTCCACCATTTTGGCACTTACAAGCCAGTGAGGGAATGATGCTCAATTATTCTCATCTAAGGTTTTATTCATTCACATATGCATTTATCCATTTCACAAACACAGATTGCACCAGGCTAGGGAGATGGCACAATGCTTCAGAAATAAACACCATAGACTCTATCTTCTATGGAACCTTCAGTCAAAAGAGGGTGATGGACAAGTCAAATCCTATAGGCAGTTTATCAAGTACAAAGATGGAAGAGTTTGCACATATTTAGAGAATTTAAAAAGCAGTAATCAAGGAAAGCTTCCCAGAAGAAGCAACACTAGACTTAACCCTTGAAGAACAAGTAGGATTTAGCAACTGGTACATGCACAGGAGAGGAAAGAACTAGAGGGAGCTCAGCATGACAGAAGCACGAAGGGAGGCAGAAAAGGTGATCAATAAAGCTATGTGGACAGACAGGACCTTGACCGTGAAGACTGGACTTTATCCTAAAGATCGTGGGGAGTCATTGGAGGTTTTCGTAAAATCAGGTAACTGACTCTGATTTGTGTTTTAGAAAAATCTCTCTGGATTCAAAACAAAGAACAAATTAGACAAAAAGTAAAGTCAGGAAATGAGCTGTAAACTCATCACAATACAACAGGTCACAGTGATAAAGGCCTGAATGTATGCATGTAGATAAATAGGTAGGGACAGAGTTAAATGATACTTAAGAAATAGAACTGAGAACACCTGATAACCGATTAGGTGTCAGGAGTATGAAGGAGAATGAGAGCCCCCCAAAACAGTGGTTTCTCGAGCAGTGAGTAAGAGAGGAATCAAGTTTGGTTCCAACAAGTAGATTTTATTCTTGCAATGCACACTCAACATTCCTAATAATAGCAAGTCACGAATACATTGAAGATTCACTCCCTTGTTCACCTAGAGTCCAATCCCCATGGACTTACTCAATGCAATGTCTCTTAGCCAAGAAGCCAGTCAGCAAGACCGAGGGGATTCTTCTCAGCTGTAGCCTCTCTCAACTCCTCGGATGTCTTTGGCTGTCCTTGGGTGTCTGATAAGCCAGAGGCTGGGTGGCAGTCATTGCCACAGGAGAGGTGGTCAGTTGTCTGACCTCAGTGACAATGGGTGATCAGCAATCAGTGATAGTGTGGACAGCAGCCGGAGCAGTCAAGAGACAGAGCAACGAGGAGTCCTCTGGTCACAGTGCTGCTGACAGTTTGCTCCAAAAGTCCAGGGGTTTAAGTAGTGATTTTCAGCCCAGTCACGCTCTGGTCTTCATTGATAAAGACCAGAACACGGCTATACTAGGAGCCCCCACTCAAATCATAGATAAAGGTTCATACTGGCATTGTTCAGGAATGTCATCCTGCCACTCAGCAAGTTTGTTACCAGGCGCCTTTGTTTTAGTTTTACAAGTTCAGGCAAATACCAAATACAGCTTATTATTACTGCATAACACACAACTATAGCAATTCCTATTATTTCCTTATCTCATTACAAGTGGGATGGCAATTGTGTCCCCAAAACTTCCCATTAGGCTTCCCTTAGGACTAATAACCAAGGTTTCAATGTTTACATTGTCTGGGTTCCTCCCAATCTTATTGCTCTTCATCATAAGTGGGCTGAATAAATGGAGAGCTTGACCTTGGCCTCTGGGCGGCATCATATTCCAGTTGAAACCACCTACTTAAGTACCTCAGATGGGTTTAAATTATCTTCAGAAGATCTGATCAACTAACTTAAAAAGAGGAACTTGGCGATAAGCCAAGGCAGAAAATCCAAAAGAATTAGAAGTTCTTTTGAATTGCTGAACAACTGAATCCAAAGTTCACAGAAACCAAATTGCACCTTAGGTCATCTATAAAATGATGGCAGGCTGCCAGGCTCAATGGCTGCTGTAATCCCAGCAGCTCAGAAGGCTGAGGCAGGGGAATCTCAAGTTCAAAGCCAGCCTCAGCAACTTAGAAAGTCCATAAGCAACTGAATAGGAACCTGTCTCAAAATGATAAATAAAAAGGGTTGGGGATGTGATTCAGTGGTTAATCCCTGGTACAAAAAAAAAAAAAAAAAAAAAAAAAGGATGACTGGCAGGTTAAAGGTGATACCTGCAAATCAGAGTACTTACCTGAGGTGGCAAGGGTGGGAGGGCAACAGTGAGGTGGGGGGAATGCAAAGAAAGACGGAATAAGCAGAGGCCTGTCAGAGTTATAGTGTTTTATTCTTATGCTGATGGTGGTATATCTTACACATTGTTTGATGAGTCTGAAATGCTCAATGCTTCTGGGACGATCTTGGGGTTCTACTCACTGCCTCTGTGATCCAATGGAAAGTTCCAAGAGATCCTTTGAATGATCCAGCTTGCAGGTTTGGAGACAGCATATACCAACTCTTTCTTCTTCATCTCAGTATAGGTAGATTCTTGAAAATCCACAGGGACCTTATGCATGGGGTGTAGTACCTACAGCTAGCTGTATTCTGATTGCTTCTCAATATATTAAGTACATATATCTAGTAAATAGTACTTGGGAAATTAAAGGAAAAAGTTTAAAGAGAGATAATTATTTAAGCCACCCTTACATCATGTAACTCAAAGCCCTAGACCATCTTTGGATAGAGAAGGGCGAGTGACCTTTGCTGAGCCTTACACTACCTGCCCTTCCGCTATCCCTCAATATTTTCACATAACCACCTACTGGTTTTCTACACAGGTTATTTGAAGGATGGTTCTAAATCTTGAAAAGAAAAATGTTGTGAATATTGAATCCTGCAAGCTAGAAATTTTAATTTCTACCATTTCTTTTTTATAACCAGAACTTAGGTGTTCACTGCATGCAGGTGCACACATACATGATGCATAGATATAGTGAAACACTTACACACATGATGTGGCTAATGACCAAATGGACTAACAAGGAAGAGCAATATAAAATTACTAAATGAAGATCCCATTTTCCTTTTTTCCTCAAAGGGGAAAATCTTATGAATTGACTTCTCCCCTGGAGCCTTTTGACTGAGGGATGGTCCTGGTACCTCCTGAGCTTTTGCTTACATCCCTCCCTCTACTAAGCACTCTGGAACTTGTCAAGTAAGCAAACAGTGAATGAAAAATGAAAGTACAAGATAATACACAAATAGATGAATGGTTGAATAATGTGTCTGATCAATTAATTCATACATAAATTATGTTCTGCCCTCATTAAAATTTTGAGTCATCCACAATATGAACACATATGTAAATTTCTACACATGTTAATTTCACAGCCAGAATCCATGCCTGACAACATTTTCATGTGTGAGCACTTAAAATCAAGGCAAAAGATCTTTCTTAAGCTAAGATGATTACTCCTGACAGTAGCAATATAAACAGACTCATGTCAGAAATTTGCTAATTATCTTTCTACTACTAACAACCACTTTGTGGATCTGCTTTATCTTGAAAAGACTTTTTTTTGAGAAGCATGTTAGGGGCCTCCCATGTGGGAATCTGCCAGAATGCCAGCAAAAATTATCAAATTACATAATTTTTCTTTCACAGACAAACTAAAAAGCCAACAAGTTGGACACAGTAGTTTTCTCCCTCAATAGAAAGAAACAAAGACCTAATATTAAGAGCCAGTTCAGTTACTATTTTTGGGCAACTTCTATCAGAGTTAAGAGAGATGGTGTGGTGGCTGCAAAGGCACCTGCAAGAGCTGTCCGTCTAAGTTGGGGTACAGTCATTTTATCCTTTGTTTACTTACTGAATTAGTATTTATTTAGCATATACTGTGAGCCTGGCACTTTTGCTAAGCCCTGGTGATAGACATAAACAAATAGTCATGGTCCCTGTCTAAAGAGCTTGCAGTGTAGTGTATAAGACAAATATTAAATGTTAAGCATAACAAGTGTAAATTATAAACGTTCTTAAGTGTTTTCTAGGAAAAGGGTGGAAATATCATTTTGCTGCTTCTCATTTGTGACCCTAATGCTTCATGTTGTAGTGTGTGTAATAAGGTTAACATTAGATGCAGAAAGTTTTCTGGGCATTTAGGTTAAATATATATATGCCTCCAGCTACAAACTCCTTATGGAAGAGACACTGTTTGGGAGTCTTCTAGGATGATGAATAAATATTTGCTATATAAAGAAAACTGTGGGAACAAAGGAAAGAAGGAAGAAAAGGAAAGCGTGCCTTGAAAGCAGCAAACAGTTGAGAGTAGCAAAAGAATTAGGTACTGGGGACCATCAAAAGGGACGAGTTTATGGAGGGCCTCAAACTCCAAAGCGAGGAGTTTAAACACTATTCTATAGGCCTGAGGAGTCATGGAAACATCACGAGGGCCTAGAGTGCCAGACTAAGGAGTTTAAATATTTTTCTATAGGATTAAGGAGCCATAAAAGGCTTATGAGCAGGGTCTTGCGAAGCTCATAACTGTGCTTTAAAAAAGAAAAACACCATCATGACACATGAGCAAAGCATGATCATTCAAAGGATAATAATCCTTTGAATTAAGGATTCAAAGGAATAAGAATTAAGGTGGGCAGAATACATCGATCCAGATGAGATCATTAAAACCAGTAGAACTTTCGTGGTCCCTGTGAGAATAATGAGAACTTGGGTGCAAAAATGGGGGCGGGGCATGACAAGTGGCAAATGTTAACGAGGTCACCTGCTTTAGAGAATGTAGCCCAGTCCTGACTGACCCTGGAGAGTGAGAGGATGCAGTTGCAATCTACAATCTCGAATCTTAGGAACTAGGGTGATGGTGGAGTCACGAAATAGCCCGGGAATAAATTAGGAGGAACTCATCTGAAGAAGAGATACTTTGATTTGGGAATGCTGGGTTTGGGGACTTGAGAGGCCTACTGTCCTGCAACCAGTCCTTCTGTATTTTTTATAAGCTCAGGTGGGTAGTGTCCCTGTTGGGATGACCCAGCCAGAGGAAAGTGAATGAGACACCACAGACAAGGTCCAGAGCCCCGGGTCCCCGCATCTGTTTAGTTTAGCCAGTGAGTTATTATGAAGTGTTTACTGTACTCAGGCTACAGTCCCCCCCGGAGAACAGGGACCACAGCACCTAACCTAATATTCTATGGGATTATTGCTGCTAATAACTCTTTATTGGAGAAATCAAATAGCTGTAAGTTTTCACTGCTGTTGGAAAAGCATGAGGGGTGAGTCATGTATTGCCCACAGAACGCTGTCTACACAAGGCGTATAGTAAAATTAAGTTCAAATAAAATGCTCTAGAAGAGTGTTTCATTTCAGAAAGGCTTACATTCTTCCCCTTACTGGAAATGAGTGTTATAAGGCATTAAAAGGCTCTCTGTCCTATATGGTGTTTAATAAAATAGCTCATTTTTTTCTTTAATCTACATGAGATCAATACTAAAATTCGTAAGCAATAAAAGTAGCTGCAGTAGACCATTGCATTTATAGCCCTATATCATTTATGAAACACTTTTTCCAATATTGCTCTTCTCATCTTCAAAACAACCCCGCAGAGTGGGTGCTGCTGACCCTCCTTTCATTTAGAGAAATTGAGTCTCAGGGAGGCCACAGGAAGGGCCCATGATTACCCAGCTAGAAAGTGCCAGAGCCAGGGTCCAGTCCAGAGATTCATCATTGTAAAGTGTATTTGCATAACATTTAGGATTAACCATGCTCTGCAGCCATTGTTGACCCCCTTCAAAGCAGAGGGACCTGAGAGACTGAATGACTTGGAAACAGAGTGGCAGAGCTGATCACCAAGACCTCGCACCCTCTCTCCCCTCCCCACCCTGTGCAGGTCTCCTACAAAGATGCCCAGGGGAGGTTGCACTGACTATCACAACCGCCAAAGGGCCAGTGGGACCTTCATCCGTCATATAGTACTGGACTGAAAGAGCCCCCTCAGGTTCTTCCTTCTGTACGTGCCCTATGTGCCACGGAGGAAAACACCTTAAAAATGCTGCCCTTTTCTTGATGATTGGCAGAGATTGCAGATTCAAGTGCCCCAGATGGAACTTCATCACCTTTACCCACACATACCATGAATTTCATCCCATGCACAGAGGTCACTGAAGGAAAAGTCTGTCAGAACTCCAACGCAGGCCTAGCCATAGTGCCAGCTGAGGGCTGCAACCATGTGCCCACTGCAAAATACCCAGAGAACTCAGTCACCCTGTCTGACACACAGATTCTGGAAAATGACTTGAAGATAACTGAGACGCATAGAGCCACTCTTACTATGGAACTTGTTATCAATGGCTTTTGCAAACCTTACTCCAAAAGCATTGAAGTATGATCTAGACTTTAGCCATGAGTGTTCTTATGGAGATTGAAGAGGAGTTTATCTTTCATATTGCAAAGCAAAACCTCCTCTAACCCACCTTGGGAAATATCTCTGGTTCTCCAAAATTCCTTTTTCTAGAGTTGCTTCTCCCTCTCTCTCTCTCTCTCTCTCTCTCTCTCTCTCTCTCTCTCTCTCTCTCTCTCTCTCTCTCTCTCTCTCTCTCTTCCTCTTCTCTGTAGTTCTAAACTTTACCCTCCCTGCACCCCTGGGACTCTTCTTCATGGAGATCAATTGCCATCCCCACCTATTAACCCTACTTAAGAAACCTAAGCATATTCTTTGGGATCCACGCTCTTTAAAAATTTGGGAATTGTTAAAAATTTTTAAAAAAAACTACTGATTTAATGATTATTCCTGTCCACAAGTAACACTATACCCAACATGTTCTATCTCAGTTTTGGGTTTTTTTTTTTTGCATACTTTCCCTCTGTTTCTTGAAACAGCCCTGTAAGGTAAATAATGATCTCCATTTTGCAGATGAGAATACTGAGACTTGGAGGAATTAAGCTACTTTTCAGCTACAAGTAGATCACTGCTACTTGGGAGGATCCAAGTCTATCTGACTCTAAAAAATCATGCATACTCTGCCAAACTGTATATTCTGAAACAGCAGGCCATTTCCCCTGGGGGACTGCCCTCTCCTCCTCAGCCTCCAACCAGCTCAAGCTGGCTGCAGACCCTCAGCCCGACTCTGTTCTGTGTTTCCTCTGGCCAGAGGCACAAGGAAGCTTGTTACCTTTGAACTGATAGACCCATTTTCTGAGCTGAACCCAGGGTGCTAGTGTGCCCATGGCCAGCTATCCCAAAGATCTGTTCACCACCTCTAGACACATCTGGAACATATTTTAGATAATCTCTAACCACAACTGCAAAATAAGGTTTTTGAGTCAGAGATGGCAAGAGATTAAGCAAGTGACTTAGGACCACTTGCTAGAGTTCAGCACGGGAGTTCTCTGTGCCCAAAGTCTTTGTTTCCTCACCTGAATACAAAAGTCAAGGAATAATGAAATAATGTAAAAGAAAATGTGATTTATTCTTATTATCATTCTCAATGATAGCCTCAGCTCTCTCCTACCCTCCCTAACATTGGGATAATCATTTAACCTCCGGACCCCAAGCATCCTCCCCTCTGTTAGTAGGATGGGTTTAATCATCTCTGTGATTCCTTCCTACACTGACTCTCTATGAAGCAAGCCCCACTTTGCATTTATTTTCCTGCTTACTGGATGAAAATAAAATCACTCATTCCTGAAACCTCTTAGAAAAAGACCTGCTTGGCATGGGTTTCCATTGGAAACTGCTCTTCTTTTCCAGAATAGGAATAAAAAGCATGTGTTGCTTGCTGTTGGTTCAAATTCAGAGGGAAAGGGAAATGGTAGGGTAGCTTCATGGGGTAGAGAGACCTGGGATGGGGAAAAGTATTTCACTTACTGAAACTACAATCTGAGGCTGTGGGGAAAGGTCTGCTACTAAGGGTTTGCCCAGAGTATGAACTTGTTATGTGATGACGGTAACAAGATGATATTCCTGGAGATCTCCATCCTGGAGGGCAACTCTTCAAATTGGAACCCAGGGAATAACAGTACTGAGGGGCACCAAGCAGGAGAGGTAGGAAGGCGATAAAATAGCTATTAGCCCAGGACAGGGGAGGAAAACAAGAGAGAAAGAGAGCTGGTATGACCTGCTCTAAAATCAGCCAGGCCCCTGCTCTTGTCCCAGTAAGCAGGGCTTGCCAGCAGCTTCCCAAAGGCAGCCTGCCCAGCCAGTGCCCTCCAAAGCCCTGCCAGGAGTCAGTCTTACAGACAAGTGTCTGTCTCTCCTCCATTGAGAACATATGAAAGGCTTCCCCACCCCCTCTTCTGAAAGAGTTTTCCCATTTGGACAGATTTTTCAGGTCATTTTCTGACCCATCTCTGGAAAAACAATGACTGCCAGACCCCTCCTGACTTATGTGCTAACAGAAACAAAAGCTGTATTTCTTTACTCAAAATACAAAATGATGCCCAGACCCAGCCCTCAGGCTCCCTGAGGAGCTCCTGCTGCCTGGCCCCTTGCGTGTTCCCCTACACTTTGTCCACTCCTGGAAATAAGTGCCCTTCCAGTTAAGCATGCTTGGACTAATTAATTTATTCCATCTGTTCTTTCCTCTAGAACTTTGACCATGACACAAAAGGTTCCAAAACAGATTTGGTTCTTATATTGATAACCAGGTCACCCATAATTAATGAAGAGTAGAGTATGAAGGGCCAAAGAGAAGGGGGCACGTAAGATTTTTCCCCTTCCTTTCTCTTGGAACATTGCTGAGTTAGTACTCTGAAGGCACAGAAACATTGGTAACTATGTACAAAAGAATTGATCTCTACATTGCGAGGGAATTTGTAAACCTAACCCTGTTCAAGTCATTGATAGAAGAAACGAGAAGAGAAATAAGCAAGTGAGTGAATAATTGTTGAATTGAATGAATAAGCAACACTCATAGAACATTGACATCAGCCGGCTCCTTGACCAGGTAGTTTTACATGTTTTGAATCTTCAAAATAAGCTTGAGAGTAGGCAGAATAAAGGGGGGTCACAGGTGAGATAATTATGCCTCAGAGAAGTAAAATAACTTGCCTTTGGTGGCAGAGTACAATTCAAACTCTGGCCTGCATCAACCCTAAGTCTCTACTACTCCTCCCAAGTCACCCTGAGATCTGTATATTATTTTATTGTAGGTGTGTCTTCCAAAATTCTGATGACTCTCAGACTTTAGCAGGATACTTTCATGTCGTTAGAGTTGGGGAAAATCAGTGAACATGGCTAGCATGGGTGAGTTCCCTCAACAGCCCGGGAGAAGCCAACGTTGCGTACACATATAAGCTTCCTTCATTAAGTTAGTCGCCTTTATTTGTAGTCAAATGCTCTTTATCTGAATTGACAGCAGGTTTCTGATCAAATATTACTGAGTCTGCCTCTAGGTGTGAATCTGGGTGAGTTCCTCTGTATACCCTTGGTTAATGCCTTGTGACTATAGGTGCCAGAGCGGAGCAGTTTGGCTCAGCCTAACACAATGTGACAGCTCAGATCCAAAGGAGGAAACAGGCCCTCTCCACCATCTCCCACATTCCCCATATTTATGTGCACATTTCCATCCCAGTCTGCAGTGGACTTTTTAACACACCAGGTTGCCACTTGGAAAGGTCACTTCTACATTTGCAATCTCTGCATCATGTTCCCTGCTATGGATTTCTGAAGCAGAGGCAAAAGAATCCAATGCAAGTGTGTCCCTCCAATACCCCCGTTGGAAGTGAAAGGCCCCAGGCCAGGGGCTTGAGGTGAAGGTGTTGGTGGCCAGGATCAGCACCCTTGGGGTTTGTGCTGGTGCTAAACTGACATTGAGGTCGTCTTGTGGGGGTCAGGACAGATTTTCTTCAGTTCAAGAACAAAGCCCGCTCCATCCTGGAGTCAATTGAGATAACCTTGACAACAGGAACAATGAAGAGCACATCATTTTCCTGAGGATGCGCGGGCACACGGAAAGATCTCTGCCAAAGCTCATCCCGTTGCCAAGACTTCCAGGTGTTTCTTTGTGTTCTCACAGAGAACTAACATCATTTTTTCCTTCAGTTTGGAAGAGGTGGTCCAAAGTGTTTAAGCGACAGTAGTTGCAACATGTCAGATTGGGAATTTATTATCTCAGCCCCAATAGGTCTTAATAAGCCTTACACAACTGTTTAGGCATTTATTCTATTAACGGCTGTTCATTCTGGTGGCTCCACCTGAATATTCATGATCTTCCTATCCCCAGAGTTTCAGCATAGCAGCTGTTGGAAACCCGCAGCAAATGTTCAAGAGAGTTCCACAAATATAAACACCCTCACAGCTGAATGTTCCAGCTCTGGCCTCACAGAGGCTAAGGCATCAAACATTTATGTTGAGTGGGTTTTGGAGGGCAACATTTATAATACTAAAATAATCCTCCCCTTCGGGAGCCCTTCACTCTGCTTGGGACATGACCAAGAGGACAAAGGGTCCAAGAGAGCCTGAGTCCACAAAGATAACTGCCTCCCTGTCTTTCCCTCCCACAACAAAAAACTCTGAATAAATTCCAACCTGAGGGAAGCTGGAGTACTCTGGGGAACGGGGTGTGGGCAGGATGTGCAACACACTTCAGGGGATTGTGCCGAGAGCAAGGTGGTTGGCACTGGGAATATTTTTAGTGAAAACATATCAAAAGAGAAAGAATTGGTGGTGGGTTTTCCAAAGGGATATAACTAGGAATGACAGGATTAAATTAGCAGGAGGACGATCTGACATGAAATTTGGTGAGATCTCCCCCTTGAGCATATGTTTCCTGCTTTTCAAGTCAGAATGCAAAGTAGAAAAAGTTCAGACCCATCTTTATGATTGAACAAATCTCCCCCTTGGGCAAGTCACTTAACCACTTTGTGCCTCAATGTCCTCATTTATAAGTGGTGGGGGGGGGGGGCAGTAATGTCAAAGAAGACGATTGAGTGACAGCATTTTGTAAACCAATAGATGTTAATGTGTTATAAATACATTCCTACTGTCATTAATTCATCCAAAGACTTGAAGAAATAGTTTGAAATCATAAAGCTAAAGATTTTTTTCTAGCCCGTTTATGAGAGACCAAGCTCACCTCTAAGGGAGAACATAAATGTGGTGTACAGTACAACTTGCTATAGAGAAAAGAGTGAGATTATGGAGTCATGTTGACCAGGATTTAAATCTCAGAACTGTGGTTGAAATTTGATCACATTGGGTAGCATTTATGAGTCTTGATTCCTTCATCTGTAAAATATAAAAAATGTGTGTAACTTACACTTTGGTCACAAGGTTTGAGATGTGCAATGCACAGGACAGAGCCTGGCATGACATTGCTGATCACCTTCTGCCCCAAAGTAGAGCTTGCCTGCTGAAGTGGGCAGAACAGAGAGAGGGAAATTCTGTCCAACCCTACCTATTATCCCATGATGTTGCTATTATTTCTAGAACAGCAAGGAAGCTGAGGTTCAAAGTTGATTACAACTTGCTCTTCAGCTGACAAGCAGCAGAGCTGGGACTTGAGGGCCTTCTGATTTTAAGTCTAGGTTTCTTCCATTTCATTTCTCCTCATAGCTAATTAACTACTACAACCACCAAATGCAGGCCCTGAGCTACTTTCAAGTATTTCTTGGTTTTCTTTGTGCTATGGACCCACTTAACAGTCTGATGAATCATAGCCCTTTTTGCAGAATTATTTTCTAAATGCATACAAGAAAATGCATTGGACTACTGGAGATACTTATCATGCTGTTATTGAATCTAAACTCTCAAAACTATGTACTTACCAAATATAGTTGCCAAAGTACTTAAAATATCATGTTATGGTAATATAAATGCTTCATTATTCATGCCTCAAAGAGCAAGCTCCATTGGAGAGAACAATAACTGAATTTCCAAACAGTGGTAAATAAATTTTTCAAGATATTTTCAACAATTGGAATATGATATAATATTAACTGTGATTTCTCGTGGTGACAGAGTTACGCATTTTGTAATCCTACTACAACTTACCTCTAACAGTAATTCAGAGAAACAATATGTTTCAGTTGTAGATTAGCACACATAAAGATATCATTTTTTTCCTCACCCAAATTCGTAGATCCTGGTTAAAATCCCAGGGAAATGTTTCAAATATGAGATAATCTATAACTGTGATTTCTAAAATACGTATGGAAGAAATGGATTCTTTTTCTCAAATGAACTAAGAAGCAGAACTTCTACGATGAAGTTGTTCAAAGCAGAAGGGCTCTAACCAAAACAGAGTGTGAAGGACTTGGAGACCCACCTACCTGGTCTCCTTGGCATGCCCCCTAGGCCCAGGAACTTCAATGGAAATGTCCGTGAGATACCACCTCCCCAGAAAAGAGTGCTATGGCTTCCCAACACTGGTTGACAGTGCTTAGCTTTCTCAAGACACGACCCTGGAAGGTTTTCCAGTGATAATAGCCCTTTCCTTAAAGTGTGCTTCCATTCCACTCTGAGGAAACTCACTTTAAGGGAAGGGTGTGAGCCACCAGAGATCTCCAGGAATATTCCAGAGGTAGCATTGTTCACACACGGGCCTGCTCCCAGTGAACAGTAACGGCTTCAAGCTAATAAGGAAATAATCCATTTTCAGCAGATGAAAGAAGAGGGATCAGAAAGGTAACTTGAGCTGAAGGTAATAATGGTGCCAAAAACTTATAATGGAAACTATCTAAAGCATCCAGGACCCTTTGTTAGATATGAATGATTTCTTTTTTCTAGTGAAAAGTGTATGAAGAACTTGAGAAGAAGGGCCTGAGTGGATTTTATGAAAAAAACCTCTGTCTGGGGAAGAAGGGCTTGGGGTTAGGTTGCGGCTCCACCGTACCCTCCGGTTCCGCAACAGGGCGGGAGTTGAAAGATGTGCAAGCCACCACAATGTGAGGTGCTCTGTCTTTGAACTCTTTCCTCCAGGTTTTAACTGTAAGTTCATACACGTTTCCCTGAAATACCTCTGTCTAGATGTGCAATAGAGAGCAGGGACAGAAGTGAACTTTAGTAAGAATTCTACAAAGGATGCTGCACACACCACTCTGTGTGCCAGAAGTTTTATTGTAATAATTGGAAAGAATGACTTACCTGGATGCATTATACAACATTCTACCTATATACAACAATAAAGTTTTTAAAGGCAGGATTTTTTTTAACACAAGATAGATTTTACTGAAAATGTTTTGCCCCATTCTGAAATAACAACTAGAATCTGTGGCCTCTACTATTCAAATGCAAAGAACTGTGAAAGATACCCAGTGAGCTGTGTTATCAGTATGTAGTTCTTTTTATTCATTCTCTCTCTATGTATTTAAAAAACTATTGAGTGGTTTTTATGGTCAATGTACTACCTACTAGAAGCACAAGACATGGTCCTTGCCCTCATGGGGAGACAGATATTAAACCAGCAATTACCCGATTTCTCCTGAAAGAACTGATTCTCTGTCTTCAGTATGACTAAAAAGCACCCAGAAAACTTGTTTAAAAATACATATTTCTGAATCAGCAAACCCAAAATGAGCTCAACAGTGACACTAATGCAGGTGGTTGGAGCCCACACTCAAGAATCCTGTCACTAACGAGGCCACAGAACAGTCTGTCCATCTTTTCTGTGGTGCTCACCACTCTCATCTGAAGCTCTCTACATCGGAATGTCCATTTCTTACTTCAGATCTCTTGCTAAAAAAACCTTTGTCTTTGCCTGTACTATCTTAGAGCTCAGTCTTAAAGTACTAGGACCTAAACGTTTAATAATTTATTTCTAGGGAAAACTGATTCCCACCAACATACTTTGAAAATGCCTTCAGTATTTTGCTGCCGTTTCCTGTTTTCTAACCTGAACCATGTGACCCTCCACTATTTTAGGCAGTGAAGTTGCTTCTATATTCTGTAAGCTTCAGCAGTGGGAGGAGATAGACCCCCTCAGATAGAAAGGGTCACATTGTTTGCAAGGTGCTTAAGTCCTTCTAACATAAAATTATTTAATATCCTTACCCATGCAGTCTCATCAAAGGACATGTCTGTATAACCTCCTTATGTCACAAGAGTGCACACACACACACACACACACACACACACACAACACACAAACACACACACACACACGCATGTCCATGTGCATGTAAGATCTCTCTAAATAATATCTGTCATCATCTTAATATTGAAAAGTACTAATTTTCATATTCTTAGATATAAACCACATACAGCTAGCAGTTCATACAAGAACTATAGTCTTCTCAATTCAGTTTTTATAGCACTTTTGCAAAGTGAAGGACCCCAGTCTTTAAATACTATAGCCCTTTCTTTTACCATAAAGAACAAGGTTAGGATCATCCTTAACATGACCCCATACCTGGACTGCACTGTGGTTCAGCCCATGATTACAACAAGAAGGAAGGACAAGATTTTTCTCCCTCCCATGCAGAAATTGTACTGCATAATAATCTCTGAACCAATAAACTATATCCAAGTGAATTCTAAGTATAAAACTTTTAAAAGTCAGTCCTTATATTTTTTATTTCTTCTTAATATGAAATAACTTACCATTTAAAAATTAGTTACTTAGGGCTGAACAAATTGGTGAAAATGTGAATTATAAATTGTCTTTTCAGAGAAATTTTAGTATCAAATACAACTAAATTAAATAAGTGTTGCCAAATAGAAGATGTGCTGCCCAGCCATGCTTTAATGAGCAGATAAAAGTTATTTGTAGTTAGCAATACAAAGTTTGCTAAATTGCTTTTTTAATGCTCTAAGCTTAGGACTCCCATATTTCCGAAGTATGTATCATAAGTCTTATCCAAAATTGGCTCTATGAATACTCAATAATGGTGTTAAAGCAGATTTAAGCCCTGGATAATTTTTTGAAGTTCATTTCAGGCCAAACTTCCATGATTTTGTGATTAACTCAACATCTTTTTTTAATTTGGTAAAATTCTTTTATAGATTATCATAAATAATTGATAGATTTTCTGAATCCAATTACTTTGTTTCCTGATTTTCACAGAAATATTAATCCAGTCTCCCTTCAGTATCTATGGAGGATTGGGTCCAGGACACCCATCCCCAAGTACACCAAAATCTGCTCAAGTCCCTTCTACAAAATGGCATTGTATTTACATAAAACCTGTCCTATCCTATCCTCCCTTTTTTATTCTCTTTACTTTGTGTGTGTGTGTGTGTGTGTGTGTGTGTGTGTGTGCGTGTGTGTTACTGAGGATGAACCCAGGGTTGCTCTACCACTGAGCTGAACTCCAACCCTTTTTTTTTTTTGATACTGGAAATTGAACAACGGGGTTCCTAACCATTGAGCCACATCCACAGCCCATTTTATTTTTTTTTTTTTGAGACAGGGTTTCACTAAGTTGCCCAGACTGGCCCAAACTTGCGATCCTCCTGCCTCCGTCTCCTGAGTTATTGGGATTACAGGCATGCGCCTCCACATTGGGCTCCTCTCACATACTTAAATCACCTCCACTTGACTTCTCATACCTCATACAGTGTAAATACTGCATAAACAGTTGTTGTACTGTATTGCCTAGGGAATAATAGCAAGAAAAAAAGTGTCTGTACATGTTCAGTACAGACACAATTTTTTCAAATGTTTTCAACCCCTGTTTGGTTGAATTCATGTATGAGAAACCCAATAGATAGGGACAACTGGCTATATTTGCTGTCTCGTCAAAATTATCACATTCCACATTATCTAACTGAAAAAAAAAAAAAGAAAAGGCAGAAAGCTTCATTCCAGAGGTATACAGTAGTACAATAACAAATTTATTTGTTAATAGTATATCAGAGAGACTAAGACAGAAGGATTATGAGTTCAAAGCCAGTCTCAGCAATTTACTTAGCGAGGCCCAAAGCAGCTCAGCAAGAACTTGTCTCTAAATAAAATATTAAAAAGGGCTGGGGATGTGGCTCAGTGATTGATCTCTCCTAGGTTCAATTCCTCATACCACAAAAAAAAAAAAAAAATAGTATATCATAGTGTTTCAGTTACTTCTAAATGTATCTTCCTGATCCACAGTTATTCTGTACAAAAAGCCAACCAAAAATAGTTAATAATACTGTGATAAAATAAGAGAACCCAGAATTCTGTGAGCTTTTTCAGGAATAGAATTTAGGTCTTCTGGGTCCAGAGACTAACTGATATATAACAGAAATTCAATATGTATTGGTTTAATAAGAAAACAACTTAATCAAGCAAGAAATAAAAATAATTGGGGATGACCTATCTAATTAAAAGAAAGCAGTAGTAGACAAAGTCAAATAACCATGTGTGCACAGAACATTTCTCAGATGCTTAGGAATGCAGGAGTCCCATCACGATACATAGCTAAGACTAGTGACAAAATGAAATGCAAGACCTCTGTTTTAAAGATCATTAAGAATTTCAAGACAGTGACAACAGAGCATCCAAGCACAGGGCCCTTTGAAGGTCAGGGGCAGGGGTTGTGCTACTGCACAGATTGTTCATCCGTAAAGCCATCCCTGTGTGTGACATTTTAAATCTGGGAGCACTGGTCCTTGGCAGGAGAGGCAGCACCCTGTAGATAGCATTTTGGATATTAGGGGGAGAGGAGGTTCTTGGTTAGCACAATAACTGGAGGCCCTGGTGGTACATGGTGGACAGGGGCCAGGGATTCCAAAGATCCTCATGTCAGAGACAGTGCTAAACTATGAGTGTTTTCCAGAGAACTTTTGAATGTCCCACCAAATATTCACATCAGTGAAATGCCTGTTTGTAATTATTTACAAAGTTTTAAAAATCTACCTTCATTTTACATATCCTGAATTTTCCAGGAATGTGACTATTGCATCCATTTCTGGAAAGACATATGCTGTTTGTTTTGAACTTTACCACTAAAAATAGGAATATGAATGATGGCAATACTTCTTGAAATATCTGAGGCACCAACACAACCCACCTGCATCAATCGGCATTTGTAACTGTCTCATCATTCCAAGTGATTCAAGGTAATTCTCAAGGATCTGATTCCTTCCTTAGGTCCTCCAGTGGGTCACTAGCCATACCTTACATTAAAGAATATCTAAAATTTTATCATAAATTATTTTCCTTTTATTTCCCCTTTTTATCACAGTTAGGGCATGACTTTGTTTCTTTTGAGATGAAAGTTATAATATCAGAGCATTTCATTTCATGTTGGCAAAAGTGGATCTCAAAATATTTGTTACATAAAGTAGCTTTGGATATGAAAAACGTGATAACCAAGGGCTTCAAGGTATAAGATCACACCATGTTTGAGTTGGAAGGAATTTGGGGTGATCATCTTCTTCATTGATAGATAAGGAAATTGATTCTGAAAGAGATTATATATCTTGCCTAAGGCCATCCAGTAATTATCAGCAATGCCATGACTTGAATCCATGCTGATTTCCATACTGTATAAAATAATCCTTCCCTTGCTTTTCTCTTTCCTCCCTCCTTCCCTCTTTTTTCTTCTTTCTTTTTCTCCCTCCTTCCCTCCTTTTTTCCTCTCTCTCCTTCCTTTCAGTAAGTATGTCTGAGCTCTTCCTGTGTGATAAGCATTAAGGTGGTCCTGATATTGCAGAGATGACTAAGACCCAGTACTTAAGGCCTGAACCTGAACATAGTGCCACATGCCTCAGAGTATACCTATGGACAAGATTTAAAAGGAGCAAATAGTGTTGTAGCTCAGTGGTAGAGTGCTTGCTTAGCATGTCTGAGGTACTGGGTTTGATCCTCAACACCACCTAAAAATAAATAAATAAAATAAAGGTATTGTGTCTACCTACAATTTTTAAAAAGCATTTTTCAAAAAGGAACAAATGACTGACACTTCTGGGAGCTGCAGGTTTCCCAGCAAGGTGTAATAAGAATCTCTTTTGTTTGTGTCAAATATTTTTATTGGTGTATAATAATTGTACATATTTGTGGGGCACAGTAGGATAATTCAACACATATATATGATGTATAATGATCAAATCAAAGTAATTAGCACTTCCATCTCTGTAAACATTTTCCACTTCTTTGTACTGGGAAGCTTCCAATGCCTCTCTTCTAGTTCTTTATACAGTATGTAACAAATTGTTGTGAACAATAGTAACCTTGCTTGGAATTTGCATCTTGAATGGGAGAAAGACTTTGATATGTAGGGACAGGATAGCTCTCATTCTAAGCTGTTGCACAGAGAATACAAAGACCCAAGAGTCAAAGCAAGATGGTCTATAATCAAGTATTAACCCCCCACAGCCCTGAGAGAGAGTCCTTTAATGTCAAAGAGAACTTTACATAAATATAGGGTTGGTCATTGTCTTTCAAACACAGCCCCAAAGCCAAGCAGATACCAGGGCTGTTTCAGAGGACTTGGGACTCCCTGAGGCCAACAGAGAGAAGGAAAATGAAGGAAGAGGTCTCCCTGCATCTCTATGAGCCTATTAAGTCTTTACATTTCTGTGGGCACTGACCAGAGTGCAAACTAAGAACAGAGCTTGTTGATTGCTGAAGTGATTAAGTGGATCACCTTATTGATTCTCTCCCAGCTTAGAATAGACCTCAATAACCAACATCAAGTGCTTTAATAAGAGCAAAGGAAAGATTTACTGGATACAAGTGCTTTTCATTAGAGGGGACCAAGGGGACATAAAACATGGTGACCCACCGGTGAGGGCCATAGCATGGCTGCCATAGCATAACAGTCAGCCTGGTGACTGCCAACCACACAGAAAAGTAAGAGGAAGTCCAAGAGACAGCCCTTGGACTTAAGCTCATCAAAGCCTTAGAGAAGAATTTCTACTGATTGATTGCCAGATTGTCTGCTTGCCTCACCCCTTCCTCTCCACTTGCACACCCACCACCCAGGAAGCTAGGACGCAACAATCCAGCTGCTACACAGAGCCCGGCACTGGTGCCATCTTGGTCTTTTTTAAGGGATTATCTTTTACTTTCACCTTAGCCCTAAAAGGAATGTATCATTTTTCTCCACATTACAGGGAAGAAAAAGTAACACTCATGAAGTGACTTTTAAATGATAGAACTAGGATTAGAACCCAGATCTCTCTGGCAGCAAAGTCTATATTTGACAATTTTTCTCTGGGAGATAGGATTTGTGGACATTTATTTTTCCTCCCAAGACTTTGAGTTGGATCCACTCTACAAGCCAACCAAAATTTTATTTTTATTGAGCAATTGCTATGTGCCAGTGCCAATCCAACATGACACCATTTGTTCTTCAAAGCCAGCTTAGGAGTTGGCCCTCTTATATTATACTTATTGTAGACATGAGTTAGTTGAGGCTTAGAGAATTAATTTGCCTAAGTGTTATTCAGATAACAAATGGCTAAGTGGAATTTGAAAACATTATTATAGATTCCAGATCCCAAGTTCTAACCAACCATGTCCTGGTTGCCTCTTGAAGAAAGGCTAAATGAAAAAGAGAACAGAATGTGTCTGTTAATTCGAATACTCAAAAAATATCTAACAAGTTCCTATTTTATCTTAAGCATTTTTTCTAAGCCTGTGTACAGGTGATGAGCAAGAAAAACTGTCATAGAAATAACATTCTTCTGGGGACATCAGACAATAAATAAGGACTAAATATGATAAACAAGAAAAATCCTAATAGAGATAACTGCCATAAAGAAAATAAAACTGGGCAAGCAAGAAGTTTCACCTGGAAGAATCACACCTGTGAGCTGAGCTTTTGAAGACAATGGTTCTGACCATGCAGAGGTTTGGGTGAAAGGCATTTTAGGCAGGAGAAACAGCAAGGGCAAAGAAAACAGGCAGGAGGGAACCTGGTGTCTCCACCCAGGGGGAAGACCACTGTGATCACACTGTCCTGGGGAGGAGGATACAGGAGGAGGTCTGGGGGAAAGGGTAGCAAGGTCCCTGGGCCTGGCAGTCCCAGAAGGAACTGGGTTTCACCCTAATTGAGAGAGGAATTCATAGGAGGCTTTTAAGGATTTGAAACAATTTGCATTTTAAAAACACAAGGGTGCCTGCTATTTGGTGGGGATAAGAGAGGATACAGGGATATGTGACTTAAAAAAAAAATGCTTTGCATATCTTTAACCATTAGTAAATGTAAACCAAAAGTACCGTGAAGCCAGGCACAGTGGCTCATGCCTGTGATCCCAGCAGCTCAGGAGGCTGAGACAGGAGGATCACGAGTTCAAAGCCAGCCTCAGCAAAAGTGAGGCACTAAGCAACTCAGTGAGACCCTGTCCCTAAATAAAATACAGGGCTGGGGATGTGGCTCAGTGGTCGAGTGCCCCTGAGTTCAATCCCTGGTACACCCCTCCAAAAAAAGGTACCGTGAGATGCCATCTCACCCAGGTAGAATGGCTATCATCAAAAATGAACAAACAAAAAATAGCAAATGCTGGTAAGGATGCTGAGGAAGGGGAATTCTTACATTCTGTTGGTGGGAATGTAAATTATAATCAGTATGGACAAGAGTATGGAGGTGTCTTAAAAAAAACTACAAACATAACTACCATATGATCTAACTATCCCACTTCTGGGTATATAAACTAAGGAAATTAAATTAGCACACCAAAGAGATACCTACACTCTTATGTTTATTGTGGTACTATTTACATATAGCTAAGATATGGAAACAGCCTTAGTGTTCATCAGCAGATGAATGAAGAAAATGTGGTATATATGTGTGTGTGGAGATATATATATATATATATCACAGATATATATATATACCATATATATATACCACATATCTATATATACCATATATATCATATATATACACATACATACACACCATGGAGTATTGTCCACAAAAAAGAATAAAATCCTACCATTTGCAGAAAAGAATGGATGGAATTAGAAGACATTATGTTAAGTGAACTAAGCCAGATAAAGAAACACAGGCACTGCATGTTCTCTCTCACATGTGGAAGCTAAAAGAAGTAGACTTGAAAGTAGACTAGAGAGTACCAGATATTGGGAAGGTTGCAGGAAGAATGCTAGAAAAAGAGTGATTTGATATAATCAGTGTATGCATATGTATGTATGCATGCATGTATGGAAATATCACATGAATCCCAGTAATATACATGAATAACACATGCTAATTTTTAAAAGGAATTTTTTAAAGAGAGAATATGAAGACAGAGGGGAGGAGTAATGTCGGCTCAAAGTTGGTGTAAGCAAGAAAAGTAAAGAAGTGATCACATCCTGAATATATTTTGAGGGTGCACTGACCTCCTTTGCCACCTTGCACTTCTGTAACCTGACAAGAGTTGCCACTTTTTGGATACCCCCGATAGTGTCCCCTGCCAGCTGCTCTCATTATGCCTGGGCTGGCTTCTGCCAAGTCACACTATGAAAACTTGACTGAAATAACAGAAATCTATGCCGTCATCTCCTCCGCACACCCCAGGAGGGGTTTATGAAGTTTCACCAACAATGTGTGCTCAGAAGCCAAGCAGCTCCCCTGCTCACTGTTCATGGTGACCCAGACGGGAAAAACCCCGCCTGCAGAGAAGTCCCGGCCTCCCTCAACCAGCCCATGGACAGTTTGCCCTATTCCCTGCGGTCACAGTGGCAGTGTTTCAGGGCAAAAAAAATAGAAAATGAGGCAAACTAGAAGAAAATCAGTCTCACCCTGAGGTACCACCTCATCTATTTAAAAGAAACTGAGGAGAGCTGGTTTTCCTCATGACATGTTAGTGAAAATACGAGGAAGGTGTCTGTCTACTGCCATGTTTAAGCCCATTCGGGAAATCGGGGAAGATTCATCAGAAGGATAATGAAGAGTTTGACAGGGAAGCGTTCCTTTGTGTCATGTTCTCAGGAGGGAAGACAGCCGCTGGCATGCAATTGTCTGCAGGTCTGACTCCGGGAGACAGAAGGTTGGGCACAAGGTGAACTGTCAGGAGAAAAAGAAATCGAGGGAACCTTAGAAAAGATGGGCCTTCTACATAATTGATCTGACAGAGCACTGTCCAGCCCATAGCTCCAGCTGAAAAATGGCCACTCTCCCACGTGGGAGTACATTTGTGTTTGAGGGCACCAGACGCCACCTATTAAGGAAAGTGTTTAAGTAGGAAAGATAACGTGTCTGTCAGTCTGAGCTAGGGAGTCTGGAAACCGAAACATCATGTCAGAGCCTCTGGATTAAAAAAAAGAAAAAAAAAATGTTGCCCATTCTGTGGAGCTTCATAAAAAAGTAAAACCAGGACTATTCTCAGCTGAGTTTGCGTACCTTCTAAGGGGAGAATGAAGAATGTGCATTGTTTCATCAACAAATATTTAATTAGTGGCTACCATTTGTCCATTAGTCTACTAAGAATGACATTAAACAAGTTAGGTCATCCCTTCCTCAAGGACTTTACAGTCTAGTCAGTTTTTAGGCATATTATGGATACTTACGCATATTTGCAACGAAAGATTAACTTTGCTTATTTGGAACAAAGTAATATAAGGCCAACTTCAGATTTATTCATTCAACAAACATTAATAAGCCAACATGTGACCTACAGTATTAGATGTTTTGGGAAGCACAGTTAATTGGGTCTGGACAACTAAGGAGGCTGCACTGTGGAAAGAATGGTAATACTCATGCATGGTTAAGTTCAGCCAATGAGAGAAGATGATAAATATCGTGAAAGAAGGGAAAAGTACAGACAAAGAACTTTAACTGGAAGGACAAGGGAATGGCTGCCTCTGGAGATGGAAGATGGGCAAAATCTATTCTCTGCGTCAACTTCCCAATTCACTCATTTACTCAATACATTTAATTTGAATTCTTGCCCTATTCCCGATATTGTTAGAGTCTGGGATGAAAATCAGACTAAGGGGCATGGCAATTAACAGGATAAATACCTCAGCACAGGTGCAGAAGGTGCCATGGGAAAACAGAGGAGGGAGCTTCTGAGGCTGCCTGGGGCCGGGGTAGCTCACAGAGGAAGACCTTGTCCAGGGAGTGGCCCTTTGCCAAGTGGAAAGAAATGGGACCACAGAAAGGGAAAGAAGGGGGGGACACAGCGCTTTAGACAGAACAACAACAACAACTCTGAAGGGAGAGGTGTGGGGGGTTTGGGGTGTGTGGGAGGCAGGGAGGAGGCAGAGGGAGGCTGTGCCAGTTTTCCCAGGAAAGTAGAAGGTGAGTTAACAGCCATGGAGTAGAGTGGGAGTGGAGGCTGGGGCTCTAAAGGCAGGGCACACACTGGGAGGCTGCTCTGGGAAGCATAAGAGGGTCCCAATAAAGAACAAATAAAAGTAGAAGCAGAAAGCACGAATATATTGGGAAATAAATACACACACAAAATGCTCAAAGAATCCCTAGTAGCCTGGGCTTAAGAGTGGAGAGAGCACGTCACTGGACAGACATCGCGGCACAGGGGCAAGGCAATGGGCAGGGTGAGGTGCCTTGAGTGACCACTGGGTCTGACCCAATGGGTTGAAAGGAAGCAGGCCAAGCAGTTGGTGCTAGAATGGTGAATAGTTTTCATCTCAGGTTCAACTCCCACCCATCTGTCCTGAGAAATCCAAAGCTACCTCTAAGCTCAACAGGAAAAGAGAAGCACAATTAGTCACTAATGTTCTCCTTGTGCCTGGAAAGTGACCACAACCAGGTATTTGCCATCTCTGAACTGGAGGCCAGATGAGGTTGTAAAAGTAGGGGAGTGAGAGGTGCATACCAGGGCAGAGGAAGTGCTGGAAGTTAAGGTTTCCAAGGTGGAACTCTCAATTAACATGTCAAGGCTAGAACATGATCATGGGAAGATCTGGTGGAATAGACAAAGCACAATCCAGTGTCCCAACACATGCATGCCGTTCTTTTTGTCTCACTGAGGAAAAGACACCGGTGACATAGAAGTGTATGGGGCTGGGGATATAGCTCAGTTGGCAAAGTGTGTGCCTTGCACAGGGCCCTGGGTTCAATCCCCAGCTACACACACACACACACACACACACACACACACACACACACACAGGGTACGGAGCTGGAGAATATGAGGCTAAGGGAAATAAGCTAATCCCCTAAAATCAAAGGCCAAATGTTTTCTCTGATATACGGATGCTAATTCACAATAAGGCAGGGGGAGCCCTAGGGAAGAGTAGAGATACGTTGGATTAGGTAAAGGGTAGTGAGGGAGGAGAGGGGGTCTGGGGGTAGGAAGGTTAGTAGAATGGATCTGACATTATTACCCTATGTGCATGTATGATTACATGACCAGTGTGCTTCTAGCTCATGTACAACCAGAAGAATGAGAAATTATACTCCATATATGTATGATGTGTCAAAGTGTGTTCTACAGTCATATATAACTAATTAGAACAACTTTTTTAAAACTGCTCAAAAAATCAAAATTTTTTAAAAAGTGTATGATTGGGAAAACCCTTGTTATTATGATATAAATTAGAAAAAGAATAGGAAACATCCACTGCTCCCTCATCTCAGCCTCCATTCTCAATTTGCCCGACAAACTAGGAGCATGCTGCATACCAGGACCTCCAGCAAACTCATGGTTCAGGCTGATCCACCTGACCTCTGGTGGAGAACCCAGCCACTGGCCATGTTGTCTAGCATACTAGGCAGGGTACAGCCAATAACCTCTCCTCCATGACCGATCCTATGACATTTGTTTATTCATTTATTCATTCATCCATCTATCTCTTTTTGTGGTGCTGGGATAGAACCAGGGCCTCATGCATGCTAGGCAAGCACTCTACCACTGACCCCTAGTCCTCATGACATAAGTGTAGAGACACGTATTATGTATTGTAAGTGTACAATACAGTATTGTTGACTGCGGGTACCGTGTTGCACAGAACTCTAGAACTCATTCCTCTTACTCAACTGAAACTTTATGCCCTTTGGTTAGCAGCTCCCGGTTTCCCCACTCCCCTCAGCTCATGGTAGCAACCATTCACTCTTTTGACTATTTTCGATACCCAACACAAATGGAGTCATGCAGTATTTATTGTATTGTGACTGGCTTATTTCACTTAGCCTTGTTTCCTCAAGGTTCATCCATGTTGCTGCATTTTACAGAACTTCCATTTCTTTAAAACTAAATACCATCCTGTTGTCTATAATACATACCATCATCTTTTTCTCCATTCACCCTCCATAGACGCTTGGGTTGTTTCCACATCTCTGCGATTGTGAATAGTGCCACAATGAACATAGGAATATTAATATCTAAAGATCCTAATTTAGATCTTTTTGTATAAATGCCCAGAAGTGGCATTGCTGGATCATAAGGGAGTTCTATTTTTAATTTTTTGAGGAATCTCCATACTGTTTCCTATAAGTTGTTACACCACTTGGCATTCCTACCAATAGTGTGAAAGGTTCCAGTTTCTTCACCTGAATCCCTCTCTGGATTCCGGAGTGACAATGTCTCAGGAGTTTGGCAGGAAAGGGCCATTACCTCCCCCAGCTCAGCAGCACCATGAAGGGCTAAGCACACAGTTCTCCGTATTTTTTTCTTTGCCAGCTTGCATGGTGTATAAATGCAAAGGAGGATTCAGGGTTGGAGGGAAGCATGAATTCATAGCCCTACAGAGCATGGCTAAAAGCGTTTGTCAAAAAAAGAGTTAATGACTGCCTCTCTGTGGGAAGCCCTAAAGAAATGAATGTTCTGAAGTGTAGAACATTCGCTTTTACGGTAGGTGGTGTTATTGTTACATGTTCATACAGACAGTGCTAATTAACAATCCTAAAGGCCACATCATTAAATTATTTCTCAGCTTAAAACCCTGCAATGTTTAACACATCCCAGCAATTCAATTATATCCAAGAAACCAGCCTGAACACTAGGCTCTGTTCTGTGGTTGACAAAGTACAGGCAGCTCTCAAAAGCAGGTGAAGCTTAAACAGGAAAGAACATCTGACCAACTCCTTCCTGCTACACCCTAAAATGAAGCAACAGCAATCTTCAAAGAAAGTGTAAAGTGGACCCTACTTTTCAGGCAATGAAATGTGAACCCTAACAATTATTCTGTACATGAACACGTGAAGAATTGGACAAGATCTTCTTAAAGATTTCACTGGAAAAATTAAATCACTGCCCTCATATTATTAAAGTCTACTGGGTCTAGCTGTTTCCCCCGGGACCTCCCCCTCTTCTTGTCATTTCTGACTATTGAACAGTGCAATTTGGGTTTGAACTTGGGGTGACTTTGAGGCTTTGGGCTGGGTTTTTCTAGCAGAAAGTACTCTGAAGAGCACACAAGGCCTCTTTGTCTCCCAACCAGGGAAATAGCTGAAGTACAGAACACAGTGAGAAATGGCTTCCTTGGAACTGAAACACACACACACACACACACACCATGCACACTCAGAGAAATGCACAAAGAAGCTCTGGCCCCTTGCTGCCACCCGCAGTCTGATCCTCTCTGCAGTGAGACAGTCCTCTGCACAGGCACAGAGCCCAGTTCAGCTAGCCAAGTGGCCTCAGTCCTCAGGACAAGGCTTGGCAAGCAACACCGTGACAGAACCTCCCGCTTGGAAGGTGCTGGTGCCGAGACCGCATCTGGAAGCAGCACATATGTGATTCCACTGGTTTTCACACAAAGAGGCAGACTGTGCCAGTGGCCAGCTGGCCAGCTGGGCACTCATCTGCAACCACAGAAGCAGAAGAGAGAGTGACCTGCCCGATTCCCTTTGCATGGTCTCCCCAAGCACCCAGCCTCAGGCCAAGCCTTTTCCTCCTCGAACCCCTCCTTCTGTGGGCACAGGGAACACACGCATCTCCTTAGCAACGTACCACCAAACGTGTTGCCTCACACAAAATGCACTCTCAATAAAAGTTTATTAGATGGAATGATAGATGGACATACAAGTGGCAAATGGATGCTGGATAGATGGATGGATGGATGGATGAATGGATGGATGGATGGATGGATGGATGGATGGATGGATGGATGGATGGAAGGAAGAGTAGAGCAAGCCCAGATGCTGCTGCTGCTCTCTAAAAGAACTGAGTTCTCTCAGGTGGGTGTTAGCAAGGTCAGCAAGGCCCTTGTGGTATTTCCAGTCCCCATTCTCTGTTCAAGGCAGACATGACTACCTGCTCACATTCTTGCCAACAGTCCTGAGACCCATCCTGCGGGCCCCTTAGTGGTGCTCCAGCAGGTATCTGTAGTCATCAGACAAGACAATCAATTTCCTGTCCCAGCATTAGGATGTGACCATTGCTGAGTTCATGGTGCAACCATTTTCTTACTGTGAGACCTGAGAAAGCTACTGAAACTAAAATACCATGACAAGAGGCCTTGTAAAGGATGGTAACGACTGACTTCAGAAGCTTAATGGGGACTAATGAGAAAATTTCAGTAAGCCCTGACATCAGAGGGGCCCAGAACATATTGGTGGTTTATATCTGGAGGCTATTTATAGATTATCAAGCCCCTTGTTTCCATACAAGGTGTTTGTCATTGCTGTCAAACATGGGGCATCTCTCCTAAAGGGATGGCAAAGAAAAGGCAGCCCATGACTCTAGGATTACAGGAAGCACCATGAGAGAAGGCCTGCATCTGGACGGAGGACACAGACATTTAGAGCCAGCCCCAGATGACACTGGGCATTACTCAGAGGCAGAACAGTAAACCGAACAGGCTGGGAAGTGAGGAGGCTTGGATTTCAATCAAGGCCCTGCCTCGACTAGCTCGATAAACAAGGAGAGGCCACCTCTCCCTCTCCTCCTGGGTGCTTCTGAGAGAGAACTCCACAGGACTGCATAAAAACTGAAGTCCCTTCAACTCCCCATTCTGTGGTGCTGGTCCTTCAAGATCTGGTTTACATCTCCTCACCTCCTCACTGAAACCTGTCCTAAATATCCCCACAGAAAATAAATTCTCCCTCCTCTGAGGATCTGTAGCACTTGTCTGTGCTGTCTGTCTGGAAATTAGTCCATAGCATGGTCCTTGGAATGATGAACCCAAATCATACTAAATATAGGCCCAGGGATTGTTCTAAAGCCACACACACACACACACACACACACACACACACACACACATGCAAATTCTTGCAGCGCCTCTCCAACTAGGAGCAAGGTAATGCCAAAATCCCATTTTACAGATGGAAAAACTGATGCTCCAAAAAATAAAGAAATCAGGTCAAACAACTTTAAGAGCTAAGGCAAGTGCTTGAACTCAGGGAGTCAGACCCTGTGGTCATGAGACAATAGGAGCTTTCCTCACTGTGTCACATCTTACTTCTTTGCTCAGAGGCAGTGCTGCCCTGAGCACATAGGCAGTGTGGCACAGTTAAAGCAACACGTCTCTGATCTACACTGTGTTTGAACCCCAGCTCTGTTCGACTGCTTTATGCCTCCATTTCCCCACGCGTGAAATGAGGGTAGTAATCGCACTCTCTCCCTGCGTGTCCTAAGAATCAAGTGGCCTGCCCGAGCAAAGCATTTAGAGCAGGGTCTGGTGCTCTGCAAATTCTGAGTCGTTTCTGTTCCTATGAGCAGGAGCCCCATCCAGCACTGCTCTGAATTCCCTGTGCTTTCGCGCTGACTTGGTTCGTTTCACGGGCTCACTGAAGAACATGGAAACAAGTTCAGTGCTATCTCAACCACAAATTAACTTGGTGACCTCCAGCATGACAATTAACTTCCAAGCCTCAGTTTTCTCGATTTATAAAATGGGAATTCCACATGCTGCCTGCAAATCCCACAACGTTGTGCTGTTCAACTCAGTAAGATAGATGGGGAGACAGTGCATGAACCACTAGATAAATGAAAGGGATTACAATTAGTTTGGTCTTGATGACAGTACTACGTGAGGGTCTCTGGGGGCCTCTGCTCCAGGGTCATTCTTTACCTTGCTTCCAAAGCAGAGGAGACAGTTCCCTCTGAGGGAACCCTGTGTGTAGATTTCTTGATAAACCAAATAATGTTACCATAAATCATGCTGTAGAAGGGGCCCTCCTGATTCTATCAAACTTAACAAACTACTGTTCTGCATCCACTACCGAACAAGCCATGACTTTGCAGCATGTACAACTATGCTTCAAGGCATCCAAAGAATTGTGTATGCAACGGGACATAGGAACCTGTTCAGTTGGTGAGAAGATAGGTAGAAAACGATGTTACACACCAGACAATATTGAAGGAGGTATTGTTTAAGTTGTTATTCCCCTTGGAGTTAGACACATCTGAGCCTCACTTCAATCCCTTACAAGCTATATGGCCTATTTAATTCTCTCAGAGTCACCTAGGATATTTTTTATTTGTTCTTTTTAGATATACATGACAGTAGAGTGTATTTTGACATATTATACATACATGCAGTGCAACCCATTCCAAGTTTGACCCCATTCTTGTGGTTGAACATGATGTGGAGTTTCACTGGTCATGTATTTGTACATGAACACAGGAAAATTATGTCCAATTTATTCTACTGTCTTTCCTATTCCCAACCCCACTCCATTCCTTCCCTTCCCCTTTGTCTAATCCAATGAACTTCTATACTTTCCTTCTCTATCCACATATCAGAAAGAACATTTGGCCTTT
Organism: Sciurus vulgaris; assembly: GCF_902686455.1. Taxonomy (NCBI): domain Eukaryota; kingdom Metazoa; phylum Chordata; class Mammalia; order Rodentia; family Sciuridae; genus Sciurus; species Sciurus vulgaris. The sequence goes on from NC_136461.1 coordinate 49,527,936, forward strand.
GTTTTATGGGGACTGGCTTATTTCACTCAGCATGATATTCGCCAGTTCCATCCATTTACTGGCAAATGCCATAATATTATTCTTCTTTATGACTGAGTAATATTCCATTGTGTGGATCAGAAACCTAGCCAGTCTCTGGTATATAAGATGTGTTCAGTGAATTTAGTAGTCCTTGTTGTAGTAGTCCTTGTTGTTTTTTCTGTCTTTGGGAACTCCCAGGATATCTCAGTTCATCCTGAACATACAGATGCAAGAGTTCTCAAGCTTGGCTTTGCCTGTTCCTTCAAGCTATTGTAGGCAACTCCTGGTCTGAACTTTTTCCTGATTCTACCAACAAACACTTCTTCGGCCCTTCCCCATCAGACAGACTGGTGCTGGCTGACACATGTGCCTCCTACTGTGTTTTCCCATCCAGCTAAAAGAAGCTAACTCGTGACAGCTCTTAAAGACTAACTATGATCAGTCTTTCTCACATTGCTCCTGAGTCCTTGCTTCCTATTCCATAAAGTAGAATAGTAATATATATTGCATGGATTTTTCATAGTAACTAAAGAAGATTATGTATCAGTCAACTTTTGCTGCCTAACAAATCACCCTAAAACCTAGTGATTTAGAGTAATAACCATTTTTTTAACTCACAGTTTTGTGGGTGAGCAACTTGGGCTGGTCTTAGCTAAACAGTTCTTTTGCTGGGCTCAGCTGAGTCCTTGAGGCTAAGCTCAGATCTCATTCATCATTCATAAAACATTCAAATGGTCAGAACAAATCAGAAAGCCAACCCAGATTCAAGAGAAATAGACTCTGATGAAAGTTGCTTCAAATTATTGTGAATTTTTTTTGCATTCTACCACAGATAATAAATTAACAAAAAACAAAAGCCATGGTCCTCAAAAGCTAAATAGGTTTCCATCAGATTTTTGGTTCAGAAATTATTGCATGACATTTTATATTAAATGAATAAATCTGTGTTGAGGCTTTACTATATACCCAGCACTGTGCTAGGTATCAGTGAAGAAGAAAGAATTTTAAATATATTTATGACCATCTTTGCCCGAAGGGTGCTTATAATCTAACTTGCAGTAGACATACATACACAAAAACAAATTGTCAGACCAGAGTGAAATATCAGTTCAAGACAATAATAGAATAGCTGTCACAAGAGCAGAAATGAGTAATTGTTAAATATATTACACAGACAATGGCTCCTAAATCAGAGCACAGCAAGGCAGGGGGGCAGGCTGGAATGGTCAGAGAAGGCGTATCAAAGAAGGGAGGATTTTAGATGGGTCTGGAAAGATGGTCAAAGGTGGTCCAAAGCACCAAACTGAAATGACTCCCTGATAACCACTTTCTATCCAACCTCCTTCTAAAGTCCCTTCTTTCAGAAAAGTCTCCCAATAGCCACAGGTTGTATGACTAAGCTTTATGTCCAGTGCTATGGGGGTAGTAAGAAGAAATCCTAATCCTTGGAGGCATTTTTAAAAGAGAAGACCTTTCTTGCTTGGAGCAGAATGGTACAATGGAAAAATGATGGATTTACTTCAGTCCCCAAAGCTGGCAGTGTTCATTTGCTTTTCTTCTCAGAGATCCCACTTGCTAATCTTTCATCTCTGATGGGATTCTACCTACAGTTGGACATGGAGCATCACAATGCAATTGAGTGTAATGCTCCAGGCACATAGTAAATAATAAATATAGTCCCCGTCTCTCATGCTCCTCCATTGCCTCTGTCTTCTTGATCACTTATTTATTAACTCAGCCTCATATCTCATCATCACCATAGCATTAGGCCTTCACTGTGGTAGTCATGCAGCAAAGCTCATTCCAAATGATCCCTAAAAAGCACCTGGAACAAGAAAGGTGTTCAATAATTTTTTTGTTCAAACCGTTTGCATTCCCTAGAACTCATTATATCTTTCTATTCCATTCTCCTTCTGCTTGGAATAACTACCACCTCCCCACCACCACCACCAGGTCCTCCTCAAATCCACCAGCCCAGCTAATTCTCATTCCTTTCTTACTATTCACCCCAGGCATCGACTCCTGCAAAAAGATTTCCCTGCCCCATTTTGCATCCCAGGTTTAGTCATCCCTCCTCATTACCCCTAAAGATTCCATGGAACATCATAGGACTTCAGAAAACATTTAGGAATGAATGGATGGGATGGTTGGATGGATGGATGATCAAGGGATCCCCATCAAGAAGTCAATTTGCCAAAAGCATATTTCCCGTGTCTGGGAAAGTAAACAGTTCCTCTCATGAGGCATACATTTTTCAAATCAGAGATGGAAGCTAAATTCTATGAAGATTGGAGGTCTGGTGATTAAGGCTCAGTCTCATAACTTTTAATAGACACATGGGGAAGATTCCTGCTCAGCATACATATCCACGTTGTCACTCACCACAACCCGCAGGTAGTTAACATAATTAGAAGGAAATGCATAAAACCAACGGGGGCGGGGGGGGAACCATTCCTCCCACCCCAAATGTTTTGAAGGCAACTTTGAGACCAAGTCCTTGGGAGAGGATTCCTTACCACTGTCAGATTCAGCAATCATGAGACTCCAGACCTGAAATGTTTCAGAGGGCAATGTTTCTGTCCATAGAGACTAAAGTTAGTTGCTCTTTAGATGCCTAACATAAATTATGTTCATCCTGTCCAAGGTTCCAACTAGCAAGGGAACCAGGAGACTCTCCTCTCAGCTTCCAAACATCTACTTTTTCTCTCATCCACAAATCTTTCACCATCCTCTCCTCCCACCTCATCATGCAATGTTTCCCAGGCATGTTTAGATCATAGGAAAACATACACTATTCAATTTGGAACACCATGAAATTCTTCTTTTAAGAAACTCATAAAACAATAACAAAACAAAGTGATTCAAATATGAGAGCCAAGAAGAATGTAGTATCTGAATTTAATTAAAGAAAATGCTTATGATCAGTGTATAATATTTTAAAGTATCACACAAAAGAGAAAGTACTGATCTCTTCTTCCATATTTCCTCCCACTGTTCTTTCATTCTTCATTCATTTGCTGACTGTTATATGCTGAGAAGTCAGCTATGCCCTTGATGTGAAATTGAAGCGGGCACAACTCTTTCCATGATCCAGGAAAACAGTGGTGTGTAACAGTTACTGTACAACGTGAGAAATGCCATAAGAGATATGTCCAAAGTGCAGTGGGGACACAGAAGAAACATCACATCCAAATCAATCTGATGGATTGCAGAAAGCCTCCCAGAGGAAAAAACATCTGAAGGATGAAGGTGACTTTAAGGATTAAAGGAAATTTTCCAGGCCAGAAAAAAGGGTTAGGGGAAGAGGGGTTGCAGGTTCCTCACAGCTAGAACGGCAACCACAAAGGAGAGCAATGCATCAGCATTTGCAGAACCAGAGGTCAGAGGTCATTCAACAGAGCTCAAGGAGTGAGGGAGATGAAGCTAAAGGGATGCACAGGAGTCAGGTCATGAAGTAGCTTGCATGCAAAGCTAAATTTGAACTTTACCTTAAAAGCTGTGAGAATTATTGATGGTTTGGAAGCAAGCAATGCCATAACCCAGTTTGCATTTAGAAAAATTACACTGTTGTAGTGCAGAGGATGGAGAGTTGGAGAATGAGACTATAGACAGAAAGACCACCTAGAAAACTATTCGAATAAATTTGATGAGAAATGGCAAAGTCCTAATGGACCAAGGCAATATAGGACCAAGCACACTCTGAGGGTCTTTTAACTTTGGATAGGACCATGTGCTTGTGGATAGAATATTCCAGCAAAGAACATACTGTGCAATCAGCATTACCTGTGTTTTCCTTTGCATTTCTTGTATATTGGCTTTCTTTAAGTATTTTGTTTGGAGAAAATGTGTCTTTAGCCATCACTGCGGTGAGAAGCCCTAGGCTCTTACCTTATCCCAATTACTTACTACGTGTGTTCCTTCAGGTGAGTTGCTTGTTCCAACACTCAGTGTCCTTATTTATAAATCAGATCATAGAGTTTACCTCTTAACTTCAAATAATGATTAAATAAAGTAATATAATAGAGTATTGTTTAGCCAAATAAGTTTCAAAAATGAAGTAAATCATGAAATAATGTATCATATTAGGAATATTTTGGGTTAAAAGACAGAAAACCAACCTAAACTGGCTCAAATTAGAAAAAGGGATGTCTTGGAAAGCTGTGAGCAGACCTGGCTGAAGATAGCTTGCCTTTGAGTAGAATAATGTCACCAGGATCCAAATCTCAGCTCTGCTCCTCCTGCAATGGTCCTATTCTTTGATTCATCCTATAGTCCCCCTTTCTACCCTGGCAGCTTCAGGCACACATCACACCACCCAACACTGTCTCCTCCAATCAGTCCTTCCAGAAGCCTGGAATCAACTCTCTCACATTGACCTGAACTGGAATAAGCCCATTCCTGTGACCAGAAAACGGAACGTATGTTTGGTTTATGGCTATGTCAAGGACTCCACTTCTGGGGCATGTAAGAACAGAACTGAGAATGAGAGAGACACCACTCTGCAAAAGAAAAGTACTGTACTGTTATCCAATGCCAAGGGAAGACACGCTGGATGCAAAAGCTACAGGTGTCCCTTATACACACGGCCACAACCAGAGCACCACTCAAAACCTCTTGTTGCTAAGCAGCTCTATAGAGATTAGCTGACCTTGCTGTTGTTGCCACCATGCAGAGATGAACACTCATGAAATGTGGCCCTTCTTTCCACCCATGTCATAATCATAAAAGGCTTATTTATTGTCACATTTTGAAGTATTCCTCCAAATACTCTTGTAACATCTACGCACTATTCAGGAATCACCAGGATTCAATAGAATTTACTGAAGAAGTACTTCCAGGGGCAATATGAGGCAGAGGGCAGGAGAGAGCGCCTAGCAATGAAAAGAGGGCCTAAAGTGCAGGGTCAGGCAAAAGAATCTGACAGTACAATAGTAATTGTATTTACAAAAGGCATCCTCTTCCTCCTTGGAAAGTACCTTCTCATCCTTGGGGACTTCCCCATCTCTGTAAGATTTAAATCATTTCACCAATCTTGTATACATCCCACCACCTTATGGGTAGACCTAGGAGTCAATTACCAACATGTACTTCATCAGATATGTCCAAGGGCAGGGAAGCACACAAAACCAACAACTGTGTGGTCATCAAGAAAGGCAATCATCAACAACCTAGAAGTTGGCTCCTATCAGTTCTCTGACTGTGTTACAGTTTGAATGTGAGGTGTCTCCCAAAAGTTCCTGTGTTAATTCAGGAATGTTCAGAGGTAAAGTGATTGGATTGTGAGAGCTGAAACCTAATCAATCAGTCCATCCCCTAGTTTGACCGGGCTAACTGGGTGGTATCTGTGGGCAGATGGGGCATGGCTGGTGGAGGTGGGTCACTGACAGAGATCATGCCCAGGAAGGATTGTTCTTCCTCGCTGCCCCTTCCTGCCCACTTCTCTCTCTCTCTTCCTCTCTGTTTCCTGACCCTGCCATGAATTGAGCAACTTTCCTCTGCTGGACCCTTCCCCCATGATGCACTGCCTCATGTTGGCCCAGGACAATGGAGTTGACCAACCATAGATTGAGACCTCTGAAACTATGAGCACAAAATAGACTTTTCCTCTTCTAAGTTGTTCTTATTGTGCATTTTGGTCACAGTGACATGAAAAGTAAATAAAGCAGACTGTAAGAGCAGAGCAGGGATGAAGTGTGTCCTGCCAGAGTAGGGGCAACTTTACACACAGGTGCTCCCTTGAAAACTGTCTCAGTCTCAGTTTTCCTTCAGTTTACTCCAGGGAATATCTAGAATTCACTTTTCCATTAGAAGCAAACTCCATGAGAGTAGAGGCCACATCTTTTTCTTCCCTCATCCTAACACTTACCACTATGCTTGACCTATAATGGGCCTTTCATAAACCTGTGATGAATCAATGAATTCACTTTGCTGGGCACTGGCAAATACAAAGAGCTAAAGATAGCTTTGCACCTAGAGATCTCCAGCCTTGTGGGGCAGAAAATGAAAGTATGGCCAATGAGGAGTAAAGCCAGGTGCTCTGCATGTACCTTATAGATGCATGATCTTTCTCTGTTCCCAAAGCTTTCAATCACATCTCTGATCTTATGTGATCCTCAGAACACCCAGTGATTTTTTTCATAGCATATTTATTAGCTTCATTTTATATTCATGAGATTAGTTACTTGGGATGCAAAGGACAGAAACACACAACCAAAGTTACATAACTTACTAGCAACAGAGACTAGACCATATTTTTTGACTCCCAGGTCTGGGTTCTTCCTATGACACCTTGGCAGCACTGCAGAAGATTGAATGCAGGGATGTCCACCTGCAAACACCAGCGATGGTGAGATGGACCTCACTGCTAAGCTTCATGTTCTTGGAAAGATCAATCTTGTCTTATTAAAAGTGTTTTCTTCATCATTCTCTCTTCTAATGACCATGCCACATTTGTGTGGCTATTTTATACACAAAAGTATATTTGAATGGGTCAAACCTAGATGAAGTCGTGAAACTAGCCAGCAACTGACTTAGAATTAGAATCTAAGACTTCTGAGTTTGACATTTTCTCTGGCTTTAAAAAGCCAGAGTCATAGAATCCTTAGGTGATGGGGACTGAAAGAAACCCTCCCATTCCATACCAACATCCCATTGTCCAACTTCTTTGTGCACACCTCCAGAGAGAAGACACTACTTGCCTTGTGGAACACTGGCCACCCACTCTTGGAAATGCCTGCCATCAGTCTTTGCTTCTTTAACAAATAAGCTCCCTGTCATTTCCACTCATCATCCCACATTGGTTCAATTTCACTTATTCTATGTTCACTGAGCACCTGCCATATGCCAAGGAACCCATAGATATGTGCCATCATTATGCCCATTTTTCAAACAAAGAAGTAGGCCTTTGAGAGGCTACAAAGCTTAACCAAGGTCACAGGTGGGAGGAGGCAGGACCAGCTCTTCTATTTTCGAATACAGTGCTGTCTGTGGCTTGCATTAAGGATCACACAAATGAAAATGCCTCCCATCTTCCAGGGAGAGCAGATAAGAGCACTTGTGTAGACAAGGTTCCCTGTGCACCTCTATTCTGTTTTACAAGTCAGTAAATGTTCCGAGCTCCCAATTCAATATATGAGGTTAATTAATAATATGTAAAAGTTTATCGTTTATACAGCATAATCTCATAAACATTTATTAGTATGCTAATAGACAGTAATGGCCATGTGGGCATAAAATCAGACGGGGGGCTGATGTGACGCAGCAGAAGAGCTATCAGAAAATCCATGATCTTCTTTTTAACCAGCAAGAGTACTGCAGGCACAACCTCCTTACAGATTCATTTTCCTGGTTGCACCGTTGGATGACCGTGACAGGGTTGAGAGGAGACTGGACTTGGAATCTGGAGATCTGAGTTATAGTCCTGGCTCTGTCCCTAAAGAAGGAAAATAACTGATGCTGACTGAAACCACCTCTGTTCCAGTGCTTTCTTAGATACTTTTCCAGGGCTTTCCCCATTTTCTCTACCTAGATGAATTTGAGCAATAGACTGGCACCTAACACATATTCAGAAATGTTTATTCAATTAAGCTGAGTGGAAATGAAATCACTCTTACTTTCTGGGCTTCAGTTTTCTCACTTGATCTCTAAGATTCTTCATCTATTTTTCTCCTGACTCCCAGAAAGCCTTCTACTGTCTTTCAAATAAATCGAGTCAGTGATATAAAATTTATCTCATCCCACTTTCTTAACGTCTAGTGCAAGGCAGTTTAGTGCAAGAGAGACGGTGCAAAAGACAAGTCCCTTGGATTCTCACCTTCCCGCTGCCTCTGGTGGCCAAGAGACAGCACATAGGTATTCTGGTCCCTTCCTGCAGTCTGTGATGGGGGGCAAGTCATTGACAGAAAGCACCACAGTCCATTTCCTCACTAGAAATGAGAATAAACATCTCATGACATGACATATTTGGAAATACTTAGAAACATACACAGGTGTATTTTTCTCTCTGCACAACCATTTATTGAGTATCAACTATAATCCAGCTTTCAGATACAAAGATGACTAAGACCCAGTTCCTGCATTTAAGAATCTCATAATGTGTGTGTGGTGGAGAGTGAAGAGTAAGAAGTAATCCTTAAACAAATAAAGTTATAAAGTTCTTTGGAAGAGAAAAAGCAATTAATTTCATTTGGATGGGATTTTTTCACAGAATGCTTCATTAAAGAGAAGGATTACATTAACTTGGCCATGAAAAATGAGCAGAAAATTTTGCAGCTTGCTTCCTTTTTATATAACATTATGTCTATAACGTCTGGAGATCTTATTTATTTTAGTTCTTATACAATATTTCATTTTATTAAACCACAGCTTATTTATAACTGCCTAATAAGCAACAATTGTATTGTGATCACTGTCACATGTTAGCACAAATATCCCTGTACATGCTTCAGACATGTGAGAACTTTCTCTAACGGGGACAATCACAAGTGGGAACACTGTGCACCACACCTAACCAAATAACTCCCCAAAGGACCCAGGTAGATTAATACCATTATGCGAGCTCTAGAAGCACATGAGATTTTGTATTATTTATAGATATATTTAAGTATAATGAAAGTGCACTAGTAATGGTTATATACTGCCTTCACCTGGAGCTGACTTCCAAGGAGGATAAGGGAAAGGGCCTTAGCAAATATCAATATCTCTCACAGCCAAGTGATGGCTATAGGAATTTCTGGACGATGTGGTCTATACTTTTCTGGATGGATGTTTGAAATATTTCATAATTGATAGTTTGAATCAGAAAACCCATCACAGACTGAGTGGTGGGGTAGAGTAGGTCCAGCAGGCTGAGGGAACAACAGCAGAGACAGAACCATGACAGTACAGCCTGTTCGGGAGCAGCATGTAGCGCGGCTTGGACTGCAGCAAAGAATTCCTGGGTGGGGAAAGAATGGGAGAGGCAAATGGGAGCCGGCCACATGGAGGTATCTGGACTAGATTCGGAAACTAAGGGGGAATTGCTGAAGCTATTTGAGGCCTGCAGGCCTATGTGCGTCTTGCTGGCCTCTCCCACCTATCTGGATGACATAGACAGAGTGCGCTGACCGCCTCCCCTCCTAGCCCTTCCTCCTCCTCACAAGACCCCCTTGACCTCTGGCAGGAAGCTGCAGCTCTGAGCAGGACAGCCAAGCAGTCAGGAGGCCCCTGCCATGGCAGCCCTCTGAGATGAGCCAGATCCAAGCTGCTAACGTGGAAAACGCACTTTGTCTCACACACAGGTGTGAGAATTGGAGAAGCTCTGAGCCAGCAGAGCCCTGAGCTCAATGAGTTCAAACAATCCCCAGAGCCAGCAAGAAGAAAATTGTCTCATAAAACTTCCCATTGATTTTAGTTGGATCCTTATAAATTCCCATGGGTCCAGATTGCTTTTAACATGATTAATATCCCTGCCTTCCCCAGGCACATTTGTGCTTCTCTCTCTCCCTCTCTCTCTCTCCCACGCCCCCCACCCCCAACGCTCTACATGCACACCCACACCACACACTCACACTGTTTTCGTCACACACACTCAACCATCCTGTCCAGCAGGGACACGTGCCCACAGAGAGACACACTGTTTCTGCATGTGCTTCTCACACTCAAACACAGGGTTAACTGTTTCCCTTGTCAGGAAACTTTGGGGCTGTTTCCTTTTGTAATGTGTTTTTCACACTTATCTCAAACCTGGCGAGCCTTTGCCTCATGACCAAAATTTTCCCTTGAAAACACCCCGAGTTCACATAACCCAGAGCACAGGCCCCACATCAATCACAGGGCCCGATGACTGGTGGGTCAGCTCACGAACCAAAACAAGCCGCTCAGCAGCTCGTTGTCTGCACGGTTGGGGCTTCCCAGGGTTCATAAGGCAAGAAGACAACCCGGGTGAGTCCCCACACAACGGAGGATGGAGCTGAGCCCAGAGTCGCAGGGGGCTTCCAGGCTTGCAAAGGGGCAGGCAGAGCTCACCTCTTTGTCCAGGAAAACAAGGAGTCAAGGAGAGGCAGCACTCCCCAGCACAAGGCAAACTCCCAATGAACTTATGTGCAGAAAATGGGCCCAGAGGATACAGTTTCTCAGCAGATGCCAGCCTCAGGACGTGTTATTTTGGTGGGGAAATTAGCGTGTGTAATAAGGAGGGAAAACATCCGTAATCGTTCTTTTTCAAAGGCACATGGCTTAGCACAGACATTAGCTCACATTTACTACCATCCGGGAAATCCACTCCTCAGTCAACGAGCACTCACTGCCAGGTACCACATGCTCTCCTCCTCAAGTTTCCCCTCCCTGAGGCCTCCCATCTACCCCTCCAATTCTTAGTCTCCCTGTTAGCCAAGACCTACCAAACAAAGGCAGATGTCAGCAGGTTAGAAAGAACTTTCTAGAAGGCAAAGCTATCCAGAGATGATATGGAGACCCTGGAGCAGTAAGGACCAATGGCCAGGAGAAGAATGGGCACCCACTCCATGGGTCATGCTCAGAGGGGTTTCACATATCTCCTGGCCCTCTGGGAGATTTCCAAGCCCATGCCTGGCCTTTGCCTGGCCCTTGCCTACCACTCAGATGCCCATGGCCTCTCACTTCGGGTCTCCTACAGCTCATCACCGACCCCTACTGTCTTTGCCAGTCTTCCCTTGTATAGATCCTTTCTCCTCAAATACAGTCTATGAAATTTGGAAGTGCAAACTCACGTCAGTTTTCCATCTTCCCCACAGCTCCTAGCACTGTGCTCGGCACATGGTAGATGCCTGATAAATCATTTGGTGGATTGGAGTACTTTGGAAAGGAGAAATGTGTTTTAAAAGATGGTCCTACAATGCAGTGTGTCTCAAAGGCAGACAACCCAGGGTGGAACCAGGTCAAAATCCCCCTCCATCATTCAAATGTATGGTCATAGTTAAGAATTATTGTCTAGATTGTGTTATATATAAGAAGACAACTCATCCCATAATTCTACAAGGATTTCTTTAATTGGGAGGATACTGGGAACATAAATCTGTCCACAAACCTTCATACAAACAAAACCTTGCTTTGTGAAAGGATATTGTTAAAACACTAATGTGTTGGAATCGCCTTAAATGCCCAATAAAAAGTAAGCAAATAATCGATATATATTTTTATAAAAGTTAACATACATAATAATTTATATTATTTAAATTCACAAAAAATAATATAAATCAAGTAAACTATCTTAGAAAGAAAAAAAAGAAAAAGAAAAAGAAAGAAAGAAAAGAAAATCCCCCTCCACCACTGTAGCTGAAACCCAAATGATACAGTGGAGCTTCCGTGTGTCAGGGCAGTGCCCCAAGTCATATTCCTGGGCTCATCTTAATACACTGTCTCTTTTACATAGCAAAGTGAGTAAGAGCAGGAAGAACAGGTTTGAGTTGTTGCAAGCTCACCTCCACTTGTGAGTCACTTTAGGGCTCACCTCTGTCATTTCTCATACAGGACTACCATCCATACTTCATAGGGTAGTTGCGAAATGAGGTGATTCGTTGCATGTAAATCTCTTTAGAACAGTGGCTGGTATTTATTGTTAGATAAATAGATGTGCCAGGCCCTACACTAATTGCTAAAAATAGAGCAGTGAACAAAAACGGCAATCAGAAACAAATCCATGTCCTCATGGAGCTAACAGTCTATGGGGCATCACCCTCAATAAATATCAGTGGTCCTCATGATTTTTATTATTTCTGTAGTATCGTACTTTGTCTCCCCTATGGGCCATATCTCCAAGACTGGCAAAGTTCCAGGCACATCATAGGCATTCAGTAAACAGTTTTTGAATTGTTGATGAACAGATGAATCTGTAATTGTAACATGGCCATATTCCCATCAATGTCAAAATTATGGGCAACTCATACAGAGCCCTGGTGTAGGGGTTTACGTGTTCAGATTCAGTTAATCCTCACAGCAAAGCCAGAGGCAGGTATTAGTGTCCCAGTCAACAGATGGGGAACATGAAGCAGACAGAAGTTAGAGCCCTTGCTCAGGACACCTGTCTGGGGTTCACACTCATGCACTCCATTCCCCCTGCCTCTCAAAAGAACAAAATAGACCAGATTCTAAAAATGCACCATGGACAGTCTTTCCAGGACTGAGAGGGAATCAGTCACCACTCAGACAATGGCAGCCACTCCTGACACACCTGCCTGGCACCCCATAACCCTCTTCACCCATTTACACAAAGCAGTCAGTAGACCATCTTAAGCAGCAGGGTTGATCTAGTCACCTGGCCACCTCCTCATTTAACCCCCACCCACCCCAACCCCTGTGAGATCCTGTTGGCTTTAAAATATCCTTCAAATGTTTTTCTACTGCTATACACATCAGGAAATACATTTTCAGTCAGGCATGGTTGTGCACGCCTGTAATTCCAGCAACTCGAGAGGCTCACAAGTTCAAGACCAGCCTGGGCAACTTAGCAAGACTCTGTCTCAAAATAAAAATTTTAAAATAGGATAAGGATATTGCTCAGTGGTAAAGCACCCCTGGGTTCAATCCGTAGCACCACAAAAAAGAGAAATATCTTACGTGGAAACCCAAAATTTCTCTATGTATATTCATGGAACCGAAACAAACATTTCCTGAAACAGTGCCATCTCTCCTTATAGAAAGGGACCCTGGCTGGGGATATAGCTCAGTTGGTAGAGGGCTCACCTCACATGCACGAGGCCCTGGGTTCAATTCCCAGCACCTCCAAAAAAAGAAAAAGAAAAAGAAAGGGCCCCTGTGCTGAGTATCTTCTGTTTGCCTTTCCAGATTCACTCAACCCCCTCTACCCAGCCCTGCTCTGTATTCAAAGTATGCTTTAGCTACTTTACTAGCTGTGTGACTTGAGCAAGTTACTTAACCTCTCTGAGCCTCAAATTTCCTCACTGGCAAAAACTAGATTCATAATAATAACACCCAGCTTATAAAGGACTAAATTATCTCAGACATATAAATTTCTTAGATTATGCCTGGCTTATAGCCATTCTCTTAAGAAATGTTTGCCAGCATTAGTATCATTTTGAGTAGAAATAACAATAAATATGCCTTAATTTTCATTAAAGTAATTTAGTAGCCGGCTCTGACTTTGTGAGGAAACGTACAGACACAGGACATGTGTCCACAATCTGTAGCTACATGATTTAAGTGACTATTTTAGAAATAAAGCCACCAGCATGCTTGAGGCAATTTTTAAAATAAATTCAGATCGATGGCCCTATGAGTCCCAGTTGTCCCAAACTTCATGTTAGAAGCAACTTTCCAAATGAAGAGTAACTTTGTTTCTGATGGATTTTTTTGATGTGCACAGAGTCAAGAACCTTAGCCTGAGACATTCCTGACAGAGATGTAACTAGTAATTTGGCTCAGTCATTGGGGAGGGAGGCAGCCCCCGTCTCCTGTTTTAAGTTGTGATTTGCATAAGTACAGCAATGACTTTTTCTTCTCCAGAACTCAAGATTATTCCCAAAATGAAGGCATCCAGGTTAACAGCCAAGTCCTAAAAGGTGCCAAGGCAGTCTATTAGGAAAAAAGAAAATTCCCATGTTATAAGTCACTTGGAAGGCAGTTTAATTATAAAATGTGTGAAGCTGAGTTTTAAATGTGAGGGGTCATACTGGCTGTTTCCTCTGACCCTTTGGAAAGTGTTAACTAGTTATCATTATATGAAATTTATTAACGTACGAGGCCCAGAGCTATTTATTATTAACTAGGCTCCCCAACAATTCCCAGTTACAGAGGGTTGATATTCACCATTTAGACAATCCAGTGCAGGGGAGGCAAAAGCCTTGAATATCAACATTCATATCAATAGTCTGATTGCCAAGACCTCCTCTTAGAGACCTGTGTAGCATCCTTTAAGAAATGTTTAAACTGGGCCTGGTGATACTCACCTGAAATCTCAGTGGCTCTGGAGGCTGAGGCAAGAGGATTGCAAGTTCAAGGCCAGCCTCAGCAATTTAGCAAGGAACTAAGCAACTTAGCAAGATCCTCTCTCTAAATAAAAGACATAAGGGCTCAGAATGTGGCTCCATGGTTCAGTGCCCCTGAGTTCAATCCCCTGTGCCCAAAAAAAAAAAAAAAAAAAAAAAAAAGGAAGAAGAAGGAAAGAAAAAAGATATATTTAAAGAGCCACTCTCTTAGGACTCACCTTATCCCTCCTACTACCCCAAAATGTGAGCCTTCTTTCTATCTGCAAAACTGCCACATACACACACACACACACACACACACACACATGCACGCACCCCTACTCCATTTTGAAAAAATAGTTATTGCTGATCGAAACTACCTGGCACAAGATGTGTTGCTGTAGAAGACGAATCAGCAAGTGTCCTGGGGAACTCACTTCACTGAAAACCAACCCGCTCCAGCTGCCTTGGTAAGGATGGGCTTGTATCTCTTGCTGCCATTTGCCCTGTCTCTCCCTGTCACCCTGAGAGACGACAGGAAAAGACCAGAGAAGGTAGGCAGGTGACACAAGCCACCTTTTTGTAAACCCACATTCCAATCTACCAATACCATAGGGGCAAGCTGCACCGGAAGGGGAGAATATGCACAAAGGTGAATAGCTATGGATCCCACCTTAACCTGGTAACAGTCCAGTGAGGGCGGAACTAATAAGCCAGTGCTCGCAAATGGTGTGGATGACAGAAGTCCAAGCAGCCTCACTCTGCCACCCTGGAGGAGAGCTGACCCTCCCTGGTGGTGTGCTGGTCAGTGTTTAGCAACCAACTCTCCAGGGGAAAGTGTGCCCTAACTTGTAGCTCTGACCAAGTTCTGTAATGGAAATGTTCCCTGCTTGGACAATCTCAAGCTGCCAACATGATGTCACAGAAAAGAGTTGAAAAGTGCTGCCCTGTAGTCCATTATATTGTACTTCTAACCATAGTTACAATAGATGTAACACCCTCAAGGGTAGAGAGCAGTCTGGTGTGTTGGCCACCTGTAATCCCAGCACCTCGGGAGGCTGAGGTAGGAGGATGGAGGGTTCAAAGCCAGCCTCAGCAACTTAGTAAGGCCCTAAGCAACTCAGTGAGACCCTGTCTCTAAATCAAATACAAAAACGGGCTGGGGATGTGGTTCAGTGGTTAAGCACCCCCGAGTTCAATCCCCACTACCAAAAAAAGAAAAGAAAAGAGATCATGATGAAATGTAACAAAATGATTTTGAAGCAATGAGTTTTGAACATTTGTTAAATTTGTTTTAAATGTACTTTGTTTAATTGCAAATTAATACAATTCAATTTTTAATGACCAACTCACAAAAATCCTACAATTTTTTAAACATTTTTTAGCTGTTAAGGGATCTTTTATTTTATTTATTTATATGTGGTGCTGAGTAAAGAAACCCAGGGCCTCACACATGCCAGGCAAGCACTCTGCCACTGAGCCACAACTCCTACCCCTTCCTGCATCTTTTAACAGGGCAGTTGCAACTCACTCCAGAGCACTGCTATATGGGTCTCACTTGGACAGGGGATGACCAGTGTACCAGTGCCAGAGTGGGGACTCCGGGTGGTGATTTGAGAGGCCAGATGTGAGCTGAGAACTTGCTTGAAGCCATCTGGAGTGGTAAGAGTTAGCAGAGCTGGCCAAACCAATATTTACAGGGAGCTGAAAGCCAGACACAGGAGATAAAGTCCTAAGACGAAACCAAACAAAGCAGAGGCAGAACTCCACAAAGATGATGCAGAGCAGAATTGAGCTGGAGCCAGCTCTTAGTCAAAACAAGAATAGGGCAGGGCGCAGTAGCACACGCCTGTAATCCCAGCAGCTCAGGAGGCTGAGGCAGGAGGATTGCAAGTTCAAAGCCAGCCTCAGCAACAGTGAGACACTAAGCAACTCAGTGAGACTCTGTCTCTAAATAAAGTACAACATAGGGCTGGGGATATGACTCAGTGGTTGAGAGCCCCTGAGTTCAATCCCCAGTACCCCTGCCAAAAAATGACAGTAGGTCAGGAAAGTAAGGGTTTTGGATTTGGAATGTGCTGCATACATCTGTGAGAGCTTCATTGCTCACATTTATTTATTAGTGAATAATTATGAAAACTGCCCTAGTTTATTGAGCACTTAACCAAGACCACGTATAGTTTTGCATGCTGTATTAGTTAGTTTTCTATCACTATAACAAAACACCTGAGATAATCAACTTAAAAGAGAAAAGGTTTATTTCAGTTCATGATTGGTTGGCCCCATAGTTTGGGGCCTATGGCAAGGTGGTATATCATGATGGGAGCAGATAGCAGAACAAAACTCATAGCCAGGAAGAAAAAAAAAAAAAAAAAGAGCCAAGGCCCAGGGTCCCATCATCCCCTTCAAGGGGCCTACTCTTGAAGGTCCCACCACATCCCAATAGTGCTACACTGGGGACCAAGCCTTTCACAGGGACCACTGGGTGACATATAAGACCCAAATGACAGCACATGTCTATCTCGCTACTAACAGCTTTATGTTACAGCTGCAATACACAGCCTGACTTCAGAGGAACCAGCAGCTCTGTCTGCTATGCAATGCAGGTGCATGTGTGTGTTGGGCTGGTTTAAAATCACAGGCAGAAGGCAAATGATACATACTTTAGCATGGACTAGTTACAGGTTTCCCAGATAGTGTTGAAATCGTTGGTACAAAATAATATTGACATTCAAAGATATCAGGAGTCATTCCCTGGGCTGGGAGGAGAGGATAGTTAAGTAGTGGTTGATCTTACCTTTTGATGAATTAGATATACTATGAACCCATTGGTGGAAAATACAAATAAAGTTCTTGTCACTAGGGAGCTCCAGGGTTTACTCCCCCATTCTCACACCCAACCCCTTGGACTTGATACTAAGTGTCATCCTTGCTTCCTGCCTCCAAACACCATGGCTCATTCTCCTTGCTCCACCCCAGACTCAGGCTCACCCCCTACATGCCTGAGTCTTTGCTTGCTTCCCCAAGAGGCCATATCCTAGCCTGTGAGCAACTTGAGGTTTTCACACATTCTTTCCAGAGGGCCTGGTACACTGCCTGCTACAATCAACAGGTGCCAAACTGAAAATCAAGGCTGCCTGAGCAGAGAGAAGGCTTCACGTTGTTTCATGTTTGCTAGCCCTTCTCATTTTATGATTCACTGCATGGGAACCCAGGCGCCTCTTCCCCTAGGAAGTGACCTTCTAACTCAGAGTTGACACAGTATTATATATTCCCCACGGAGAACAAATGCCTCACAAATGTTTCAAACTAGCTGGAAGCTTTCTGCTGAATCCCAGATAGCGTTTTCTTTGCAGTTCTATCTCTGGGTAGCTGGTGCCCATGAGGAAGAACCATCAGGAAGGGCCATTCTGCATGGCGCTTCAGGAAGGGAGTGATCCAGTACTATCACAGACTTGGGAAAGTTTCCATGAATTCATTTTCTCGCCCCCAGTGATGCCCTGTTCGCTAACACAGACGAGGGGCAAGGTCTGTTTTCAATTAGGACTTTCAAAAAAGTGTTTTTAAATGGTCTGTAAAAATAATCCAATAAAGGCCCCAGAGGTGTGAGCTGTTGTCATCATCCTGTTTGGAAAACGTCACTCAGAATGCACCCAAAGGCCAGAGAGGGAGGTGGTGACGTTTTTTTTAAAAAAAAATTAATTTGTGAAATGAACCTGCAGGATTAGTTGTCCTCCTTTGTGCCCAGCTTTAATATGCCCTCCACCAGGGAAATCCGAGGCTTTGGATTATTAGCCAGGCTGGATCACGTTACTCTGTTTGGCTCTGCAGAAATCACACTTTTCATTTCGCCTTTAATCCTAAAGGTCACGGGGAAGGTCGGCCCCAAACACAAATGATACTTTGTGGTCTTACTTTCAGACAATTATCAACTCATAAATCTTGGTCAGACGGTAATGAGAGTGCGAGGAATAATTGAATTCAGTCCAGACTCCTGGTGTCAGAGGGAGGGGTGAGCCGAGGGGGAGGGGTGGGGAGGGGGGCTCTGGGGCTGGAGCCAGAAAGTCTTCTCTCCAGCCCCTGATTCTCCTTGTTTGTCTTGGTTGAATGTTGGCATTTTGAGGTTTGGCATTCTTGAGTGAAGATGGTGATGGTCCAGTAGAGCTTAGAAGAGAGGAAGGGAGCTAAATAAGAGCTCGGATCCAAAGGCAACCAGTAGAAAAGAGCGAAGGATTAGAAAAGGATTTGGGAATTAGGTGCCGACTTGTCCCAGCTCAGCCAATTACCACACTGTGTGGCCCTGGGAGACCCATTGAACCTCTCCGTGCTGAGAAGGGGCAAGATTATCTTAAGGGTCATATGGGGTAATCCACTGAGACACTTACAATGTCCAAAAAAAGGCAATATTCTGAAACATTAGCTCATTTTAATTAAGCAATAATGATTTTGAAAGAATGCTGTGGCCCTTCCAAACACTTCTAGAACTTGTCACTTCTCACCAGCTCCACCGATCCCACGCAGGTTCCATCAGCATTATCTTTCACCTGGATTGTCGGAATCAACTGGTCTTTCCTTCCATGAGCGCCCCTCCCCCACAATCCAGCCTCATTCCAGCAGATAGTCATGGTACCTTTTTGGGGTGGAAGGATATAGGGGTGCCAGGCTAGCTCAGACACAGGTAAGGGCTGCAGACTCAAGACCCCCAGACTCCGGGAGCTGGGTGGAAGCAGGCTTGTGGCGAGCAGCCTGCAAACTCGTTTATTGCGGGAACAGGTATACATTTTATAAGTTTCTTGCCCAATCACAATGTGCCATGGGCAATCAGACCACTAGGCCCCTGTACAGTTTCCCTTGGTAACACTAGGTCAACTTGGGGCAGTTGTTTACTTTCCTAGGTAGGAGAAGCGGAATGCTCCTCCCTGCAAGTTTACACACTTAAGACATTAACTGCTGCCAGCCAAGAACTAGGATTTCTCCCAACAGAGGGGCGGTACCAGGGATTGAACTCAGGGGCACTCAACCACTGAGCCACATCCCCAGCCCTATTCTGTATTTTATTTAGAGACAGGGTCTCACTGAGTGGCGTTGCGCCTCACTTGCTGAGGCTGTCTTTGAACTCGCCATCCTCCTGACTCAGCCTCCCAAGCTGCTGGGATCACAGGCGTGCACGGCCGCACCCAGCTTAGTCATGGTCCTTTTAAAACTGTCACGTGGTTCTTCTGATGGAAACCCTCCAGTGGATCCCCATTTTACATGGGCAAAGGCCCCAGCCTCAGGATTACCCACAAGATGCTCCAAATTCCGGTGCGCCTTTGAATTCGCCCTGTCCTCACCTCCCATTGCTCCTCCAACGCCCGTCCCCCTGGTCGCCCTCCACACTGCAGGACACTCCTTCCGGTGGCCTGGGACACCGGTCACTCAGATACCCCAGGACTGACTCGTCCCTCTCCTTCCACTCTGCTCTGACCTCACTTTCTCTGACTGCTCTATTTAAAACTGCATCACAGCCACAGACCTCACCGTTTTATTTATTGCCCGTCTTCCTCTACTAGAATATATGCTCCACAAAGACAAGAATTTTCATCGCTCCTCTTCCTTGTACCCTAGCTTCTAGAAGAGAGCCTGGCCTAGAGTAGGCACTCGATACTTACCAAACTGAAATGAAAACTCGATTCCTACCCGACGAGAGCCCTCAGTGTCGAGACAGTCCATTGCCTAACCCTGCAGCCTGACTTCCTCCCCATGCTTCTTGCTTCAGGGTTAGGTAAGTGTCTGATTCTGTCCCTGTGTGCCCAGCCGTATGCTTGCAGGGCAGCATGCACCAAAGCTGATCTCGGATTAATTGCTCTCTTGGCTCTGCCCAGGTTGGTCAGAGCTTAGAGCTGGCCCTAAACATCTGGATCTACAAAGGGACACATGTAAGACAGCTGTCCAAGATGTCAGAGTGGACTACAGGACAAAGTGCATTCTTGGTGGGAAAGATAGGAAGGCTTGCACTGCCGTGCCTTCCTAACCAACCTGGCTTGTGCCCATAGGAACCTGCTACGAATGTGTACTTAGTTGTCAGCACCAGTAACAGAAAGGGAGGGAACCAGATATCTTCAGTTGGAAATAAGCCTTTTTGTTTGCAACACCAAGCATCGTAAGTTAACACAGAACTTACGCAGTCATACCACTTTATAGTGATGCTCCAAATATAGTTTTATTTCATCCTTACTCCAGTATGATAGGTGTTATTGTCATCTTTATACCACAGACAAGGAAACTTAGTGATTCCTTGGCACAGCCGTGTCTTACACCTTCTTTTGGATGTAAGTTAATTTAGCTCAGCTGGTATGAACAATGACAACAAATATCCTCTGCCTGCTGTTCTGCAGTTTAGAAATCTGCTGCAACAATGTCCATCCGTCTTGTTTCCTCCACCCCCACCTCCAAGTAGAGTGAAGGCTGTTTGAGGGCAGTAGTGTATCTCCAAGGGACTGGCACAGTTTTTGGCACAAAGTAGTTCTGCAGCATTAGCAGCAGTTACTGCAAGAAATAAATAAATAAGTAAATATAAGTCCTATAAAGAAGAAACCGAAAGGATGCTGAGAAAGAGCATGGCTTTGGTAAAGGTGAGCTACAGTGGAGAATGTAGCCAGGAAGGCACCTCTAAGGAGTTCGCATTTAAGCTGAGACCTAGTAGATGACTGTTTGCTCCCTGGTGAGTGGCATTGGCAGGATGGAGATAAATATTAGCTACCTGTAGTCTCCCATATGTAGGAGCAAGAGTGTGCATCCTGAGAACAGGATGTTCTGCAAAAGAAAGTGGGCAGGAGGATAAGAAAGGAGGCAGACATGCTCAGTTGCTCAGTTTTTTTTCCTTTCCTTCAAAGGAAGTTTATTGAGCATCTACTATGTACCAAGTTGTTCTAGACACTAAGAGCTATCAACAAAACTCATGGAGCTGATAGTCTAGTGCAAGAGACAGGCATAGACCATTAAATAGTAATATGTTACTGACATCTGCTACAAATATAATTAATAAGATAAGGACATACAGCCTGGCAGGGACGGGAGTAGGGAAAGCTTGGCTATTAGATGGAATCAGGGAAGGCCACACTCAGAACATGGCATTCCTGCAGAAGGCCACATGCCAAATTCTGAGAAGAGTGGGTGGTTAGAAAACATTCCAGCAGAGGCAACAGCAAATGCAAAGACCCTGAAACTAGAGCATCTTACATGTGCTCCCTCCAGCAAAGGTGAGGGAAAGCTCACTGTGGAAATGTGAGAGGAGATTATAAACGTTCCCTGAAAAATCTAAATGTTATTTGCAGTTTAATTCACCCAAAAAAAGGGGTAGAGCAGGACAGGGAAGAAGCAGCCACACCAAGCCAAACCACTGAAAGTGGGAGAATGAACATGGTCTGAATCATCTCTGCACGCCGGTTCGTGTTACTATGTCTGGCACAGAGAGTCTGGTTGGGTTGAATATACAAAGTTTGAATGAGGAATAAGAGAATGTAGGTTCAGGGAAGTCTGGGAGGAAGGAGAATTTAGAATCTTAAATTGGAATTTTCTGCTTGTTTCCATTCATGGTATTACTCAAACATTCAGAGTTGTCATAGCCCTGGGACTATGAACTTTGAGTAAGGCTCTGCCCAGAGACCTTGGAATCAGAGACTGTATCAACCCAGGATAAATTGACCTCAGAAAACAATTTTTTAAATTAGTTCCACAATACAAAAAGTGATTAAAGTCCATGAACTGCAGATTTGGATCTCTCCTCCAGCCTATCTGGGCTTTGTGTCCTTGGGTAAGTTATTCACCTCTCTGTATTTCAATTTCCTCACCTGCATCATGGAGACTTTAGTAAGAACTAGCTCACAGGTTGCTGTAAACTGTGTTAACCTTTATAAAGCACTTAGAACAATACCAAGCATACAGTAGAGATCATCAGCCAGATATTGCCTAATGGCAAGGACATTTCATCACTGGGGGAATACCAGGTGTGTACAGACACCAACTAGATGGTGCAGGTCAATTGCTAGACCTGGTCTCTTCTTTTTTTCTTTTTAATATATGACTTTTTAAAAAAATATATATACATATATATATTTTTTTAGTTGTAGGTGGACATGATACCTTTATTTTTTCAATATATATATATATACTTTTTTAGTTGTAGGTGGACACAATACCTTTATTTTTTAAATATATATATTTTGTTAATTGTAGGTGGGCACGATACCTTTGTTTTTCAATTATGTATATATTTTTATTTTTCAGTTGTAGATGGACACAACATCTTAATTTTATTTATTTATTTTCATGTGGTGCTGAGGCTGGAACCCAGGGCCTCCCCATGCTAGGCGAGTACGCTACCACGGAGCCACGAGCCCAGTCCTGGACCTGGCTTCTTAGTGCCGCGTGGAGAACGTGAGATGCGGGAAGCTGCTGCTCTGCAGTAACCCTCTTTATAAGTAGAAGGAAAGCACTCTAACATTATAATAAAAAGTGCAGTACAGGGGCTGGGTTGTAGCTCAGTGGTAGCGCGCTTGCCTCACATATGGGAGGCACTGGGTTCAATCCTCAGCACCACATAAAAATAAAGGTATTGTGTCCATCTACAACTAAAAAAATTAAAAGAAAACACTCTGCCAATTAATAAAGATGGCTTTGATTGTAAGATGAATCTTAAGTTCAAAGATTTAAAAAATAAAAATAAAAAATAAAAAAGTGCAGTACAGAGAAGCCTAAGGCGAGGTACAGCTGGGCGTTGTCGTTCTCAATGCCGGCACGTGGCTGGATGCTTATGTCATCCCAGACACCGGTAACGAACGCACTGCGGCAGGACGTCGGCACTGCCAGGACGCCACCAGGCAGTGGGAATCTGCAGCTCCGTTAGAACCTTCTGGGTCACCGTCCCCGAGGTGGCAGACGTTGACCGCAGTGTCCGAGGGGAAAGGTCGCCCTGCAGAGCCTGCCGGCATAACCACCTCCGCCGCCGCAGTGATCGCGGGCCCATCGTCCTGTGTTTATTCCGAGATGAACATTGTTGAAAATGATTTCTTAGCATGGGAGATAGAAAGGAGAAACGTTAAGAACAATGGTAAATAGGAATACGTCACCCAATAATTAGGACCATGTTATGACTTAGATACGAGGTGTCCCCCAAGCTCCTGTGCTAACGCAGGAATGCTCAGAGGCGAAAGGATGGGATTGTGAGAGCTGTCGCCTCCTCAGTCGGTGCTAGTCTGAATGGACTGCCTGGGTGGTGACCGCAGGCAGGTGGGACGCCACTAAAGGAGGTGGGTCACGGGGGCGTGCCCTGAAAGGGTGCTTCTTCCCCCGCTCCTTCCCCTTCCTCCCTCTGCCTCCTGGCCACGTGAAGTGAGCAGTGTTCCTCTGCCATGCCCTTCTGCCATGATGTTCTGCCTCACCTTGAGCCCAGAGCAATTACTTCAACCAACCATGGACTGAACCCCTGAAATCGTGAGTCAAATGAACGTTCTTGTCCGTTCTTCTCCGAGTTGTTCTTGTCCAGCATCATTTGGGTCAACAAAAATCTGACTTAGATACTCATTAAAGTTATTTTATAAATCCAATAAAAGCAAACTTAGTTTTTCCTCTTGACCCACAAGCTTTGAAAACTCTTTTTTTATCTATTTGACTGAAGACCATGGGTTTTGTAATGGTACCCAAGATGGGAAGTTGTCAAACTAAAGATATGTCCTTATAAAATTAATATCTTAGAGATAATAACAAGTGTTGGGTGAGAATGTGAAGTTGAAACCTTCATATGTTGCTAGTGGGAATCTAAAGTGGTTCAGCTACTTTGGAAAGTAGCCACTCAGTTCCTCAGAAGTTAACATCAAGTTACAATTTGCCCCAACAATTCCATTTCAAAGTATATACTCAAAAGTATTTAAAATGCACAATCATATAAACACACATGCAAGAGTGTTCATTAAATTATTCTTCATAATAACCCAAATGTCCAGCAGTTGGTGAATGGATAAACAAAATTAGTCTCTCCATACAATGGAATATTATTCAGTCATGAAAAAGTGTGAAGCGCTAATACATGTGACAGTGTAGATAAACCTTGAAAACACTATGTCAAATGAAGAACGTGAGTCACAAATGATTTTACTCATATGAAGTGTCCAAAATAAACAAATCCACTGAGATATAAATTAGGAGAGTGATTATCCAAGTCTGAAAATCACTGCTAGTAGTTACATGAGTCCTTTGAGAGACAATGGAAATGTTCAGAAATTAGATAGCAGGGATTGTTGTACACTCTCACACATATTCTAAAAACCACTGAACTTTTCACTTTAAAAGGTAGAATTTTGTGATATGTGAATTATATCTCAAAAAAAAAAAAAAAGCAGCAGCATCGACAATCACATCCCTGTCTACAGCCTTTTGTATATAGTTGTCAAACTTAGCCTTCTCCCATCAGCCCTGAGAATGAGGGGACAGAGCCTCACATGTTGGTTCTTACATATCAGATGTGGCATGCATAATTCTAAAGATGAAGGAACTCAGAGCAGTGACAGAGATGACCAAAGTTGTGCAGCTAACACAAGGTAGGACTGGGACCGGATGGAGGCCTTTTTGACTCTCAGTCCAGTGCTCTTCCTAAAAAGAACACATAGAGAGGGGCTCCCGTGGCCCCTGAAGCCCTGGGCTAGGGCACTAAGAAATGAAGCATGCCACACCAGAAGGAGGGCCGATTGTGGAACCCAGGGTCTAACCCTGACAGACCGAGGCTAACCCAGGACCACAGAGGTCCGCTGTTTAACCTCGGTTTAGTTACTAAGATCGCCTTGGACCTTGGTCTCCTCATCTACAAAATAAGGGTGGTAGAGCCCAATTATCTGGAAGGATGTGGGGTTATTTAATCAGATAATATATGTAAAGCACCTGATGTAAGGAAGAGGTTTAGTAAACGTGTAGTGATACTATTATTCCAAATGAGGGTAGGTCATAGATTTTGGAGTTATATGGGCCACTAGGCTCCGCCTGCTGCAAGGACTTGGACCATAACCTGGAACCAGCTGGGATGGGAGCCAGTATCGTACAGTGGGGAGGAAGAGGAGAGGGACTGAAAAGATAGGTTCTAACTTGGACTTTGCCTCTAACATCGTTTTTGACTTTGAGCAATTTACCTCCTTGCTCTATGTCTCAGTATCTCATGTGCAAAAGAGTAGTTAGAAGAAACAAGAAATGGCGGGGGGAGCTCTTGGCTGATATTTCAGGATCATGAAACTCAAATGAAATCAAGTATCTGAGTTGACTTTGCAAAGTCAACAGGAGCTTACTAACTGCAAACTAATCATCTCCTGGATGGAAAATGGCCCTTGGAGAATAATGACGGTTAACAATTGCAGAGAACTTACTCTGTGCCCGGCACTGTTCTGAGTTCTTTTCCATGAATGAATGAGCTCACCTAATCCATGCAATCATCTTTGGAGGTCAGTGTTATTATAATCTGTTTTTCAAATGAGGAGCTAAGTAAAATGAGATTAAGTCATTTCCCAAGGTCACACAACTAGTAAGAGGCAGAACAAGGACTTAGACCTAAGTACCCTGGCACCCAAGGGCTTGACCCCTAGTGGGGTTCAGCACATCCCCATTTTGCAGATGATGAAATCTGTGTGCCCTTTGAGCCCACCATGTGCAAGTCTTTCTTCCCGCTTCTCATAGGCCCTCCATCTCTTCCTGCCAATTCCAGGAGGCAGATACCTTTGCCGTTTTACTGTTGGGGAAACTCAAAAGCACATCATTAACTCACCTAAAGTCACCAACTTAATAAGTAATAAGGCCAGGATTTGTGCCCAGTTCTATTCCTTCTATGTACTACGCCTGGGTAGAATGTACCCCAATGCCAAGCATAATACACACGCGCGAGGTAATGACAATGTGCTCCATTTTGCCAACAGGCCCAAGTCTCATCTGGATACAGCAGGGACAGCACATTGTGTGCCTCTCAGGCCAGAGATTCTGCTATGCTGGCCAACACTTCTTTTAGCCACTAAACAGGGACAGGACTGTTACATGATGAGTTACACATTGCAGAAAGACCAAGTCCTTAATGATAATGCTGGCAGAGTCTACCCTGGTAGAGCTAGGAGCAGGTGGTGTGGAAATTAAAAAGTAGCTGGAAAGAGGGGGAGATGGTGACATACTTCATTTGGACAGATAGGCAATTTTTGGTCCACTTTCATGGAAATCACTTGGGGATAACCTAGCGGTTATTAAATGCACCAAGCGTGTGGAGAGACCCATTCATTACCGAGTCCCTGCACCAGAGTTTCTGCTTAGCAAAGTGTCAGCATCACAGAGCCTGATTTCGGTCCTACACAAGAGGCCACAGTAAATTCCGTCACTTAGCAATAGGCAAAGAAGACAACACCTCCTGGAAGATATAACAGGACTGCAGAGGCAGCACGCAGGTGCCTGGAAATGTCTAGACAGGGAAAAGAGCCCGAAGTGATGAAGTTACTCATATTCTCCAAAATTGAAGAGCCACTATATTGAAATTTCAAGCCTCATAGCCTGCAGTGGGAGCCGCAGGTCATGGCACCGCTCCCTGAGCGCTTCCTGCAATCCCTGGGGTTCTGGCTCCTGGTCACATCGCCCTTACACATGAAATTTGTCAGAGGAACTAAGAGGGTTAAACTCGGGTGTTTTGCCCGTTGCAAGTAACTGCAGCCCCATGATTCCACTGGCACAGGCCAGGAGCCTGAGGGTCCCCCTTGCCGCCTCTCTTTTCTCACACATTCACGGCCCCCTGAACAAATCACTGATCCCTTCTCCTTCCTCATCCACCCCCTCAACTTTCAAAAATCAGCTTGCTAAGCCTGTCTCCATCTCCCCATGTCTCCCTATCCCCAGGTGCGTGTCCATGTGTGCACACACACGTGCATACACACACACACACACACACACACACACACACCTGACTGAAGGTATTTCTCCTAAGTGCTGCTTCTTTACAACTATCACACCACTCCAACCACTACCCTGGTTTGTCTTATGCTGGTCATGAGCTCTTTGTTGGCAGATCCAGCATGGCTCCTGGTGGATGCTCTCTCAGCTCCATTCACACATGCACCAAATGAATGAAACAATAAAAGCAGGTATTCCTTTGACCTGAACAGGTTTGACAGCAGGTATAGAACATGTCCCACAAGCTTAGAGTTCTGAGCCAAACTTCCTTCCAGTATTTGGGAGGCTGGAGAAAGTACGGCAGGGACTGGGGCTACAGAAAATGGGACCCGGATAGGTCATCAAAGTGGATGCTTAAGTCCAAATAGTCATTAAGGTCTTGGGTCCAAGACCTGGAGAAGAGATGGGACTGGTCTCAAAAGCAAGGCAGTAATACAAAGTTCCTCCATTCTTTTCTCACCCCCAGCCCCCCAACCCCAATTATGTATCATCATCCACTTATCAGGGAAAACATCCGGCCTTTGGTTTGGGATTGGCTTATTTCACTTAGCATGATATTCTCCAATTCCATCCATTTACCTGCAAATGACATAATATTCTTCTTCTTTATGACTGAATAATATTCCATTGTGTGTATACACCACAGTTTCTTTATTCCATTTATCTGTTGAAGGACATCTAGGATAGTTCCACAATCTAGCTATTGTGAATCTAGCTGCTATAAACCCCATTTGTATACAATGAATCAAAATGCAGTCTGTAAAATTTTTTTAAAAATAATTTTTTTGAAAAAAGCAAGGCAGAAGATTCCAAGATAGGGGTGACTTTAAGAAGCTGATGAAGCTATTGAGATGGAAGGAGGGGGCATGGATGTAGGGGAAGCCAACCTGTCCATGCAATGATAACAAAGAGGTGCAAGATGCCTGGCCACTGAGCACATTGTGCAGTTCCCACAGTACCTCCATCCCCACCTCGCAAATGGTGGTAGAACTGACTGGCTAGGCCTTAGCAATAACTGAAACAGGTACAGTCTGATTCTCACTCTTACTCTTAAAGTTTTCTTCCTCTTTTTATCTCTGCCTTCCCAAAAAGGCATTGAAATATAGCGAAGGGAAATACTAAGTCAGAGGGTCTGTGTTAAAATCCCAGCTCTGCCCGTGCTACCTGTGTGATCTTCAGCAAGCTGCGTATTCTTGTAAGCCCCAGATGTCTCAGCTGTAACGTGGGGATGATTAGAACAGCAGCTATCTCGCGGGCTTAGGGTGAAGATGAGTGAGATGTGTAGAACACTTCCAATGCGTGTGCGCTCTGCCGCTCTCATTGGTGGTGGTATTATTTCTGGCCCAGTGGACTTGAACTGGACATGGAGTCAAACTGTCAAGTTCAGATTCCATCTCCATTTCTCATTAGCCCCGTGACCTTGGAAAAGTGTCTTACACCTCAGTGTCCTCATCTGTAAGATGGAGATAATAACAACCCTGATTCTGAGGGTTGCCAGGGGAATTAAAGCAGTGAATTAAGCGTAAAGCATTTAGGGCAGTTTCTGGGTTACAATAAGTGCTATGCAAATATTGTGGAAGAATACAGTATTATTACTAAAGAACCAGTGACTTAGAGCACTCCCCCCCCCCCAATTTGCTTTCTTTAAATCCCAAGGGGAAGCAATCCTTATTCCAGTGACAGTAACAGTAATGGACAGGAGCAGAGGTGATGCTGGCACTCACTGGTGGCTCCCAGCTAGTGCCCTGTAAGCACCAGCCCTTTCTCTCTACTAGCCTTCTGGCTTCACAGAACCCAAGCAGCCTCCAGCCTGCTGAGAAGGTCCCCAGAGTCCTGCCAGCATCTAACAAATGGGTGGGAGGAAGAGGAGCCCCACTGAAAACAGCTGACCCAGTGGACTGGCTGCTGCCACAGAATCTATTTCCCAGTGTCTCTGAAGTTGCTGACTTCAGCCTTTCCAGAGTAAAGCACCGTCCATGGTCAGAGACAGCACCGGCGCGAGCATGCAGCACAGCCGTAAATCTGCAAACCATATTATTTAAGAGACCTGACTTTCTTGTGTTGCGATATTAAAGCAAATCTTCCCACTGCTCATAAATCAGCCGGGATATTTCCATCCTCAGCCACTCTTGTTCAGCCATCTCAAGATGCATACGGCATGCCGTCCACTCGCTTGGGAGATGTGGGATGAGAAAGAAAAGGAAGAGGTGCATTTGCCTCCTTCCCAAACGGTTCTCATGACCCTATCTGCACATATCTCCCTGTCCTATGACCTTAGATCCCTGGCATTCTCGGGGGAGCTCCAAAAGCACAACAGAAACTCCTGATATTGACACACTGGGTTACAATTCACAGCACTCTGATTAAACAGAGCAGGTACTGCTAATCCCAGTTGAGAGTTTGTGAATCTGAATATCAGAGCTACTAAATAAATTTCCCAAGATCACATAGGCAGGAAGTAGGAGAGTGTGAATCGTGTCTCTGTTGCTGGTTAAGTTCCCTTTTTATGGCATGAAGTCTCTCTTACCACGGCTCTCTTCATATGCATGGAGCTAAGAAATGCAGGGACTCTTCTGGGGAAAAAATGATCTCAACTCAAAATGTTTAAATGAACATTGCTCTGTGGCTGGTGCTTCCCAATACATCAGCAAAATTTATCACTGCACCAAACCTTCCTGTGGCTTCCCATCAGGAAGAATGAAATCCAGGTTCTTAGCATAATATGCAGGGATCTAATTACTTGGTCCTGCCTCTGGCTTTGGCTCTCCCTCCTCCCAACACTGCTTCATCTTTCTGTCCTCAGAGCAGTCTGCTCAGACTCACTGGGTCGGGGTCTTTCCGCTGTGTCCCGTTAGCACCCCATACTTCCTCTTACTGCAGCACTTTCCCTACCACATTGCACTGATCTGCACACTTGTATGTCTCCTCAATAGATAGCAAACTCAAAGGCAAGATGGGGCACTGTCCTTGGTAAAACTGTAGGTGCTCAATAAATGCTCCGGGACTGCATCCTCACTACCACACTCTACAGTAAACATTTTTCTCATTTTACAAATGAGGAAATGGCACACTAAATAGGCATGACCCCAATCCTTTGAGAAGGTCCCCAGCAAACTGGAACCCAGACCTCCAGCTGCTCATCCCCTCCCACCCCATCTTCTTCAGTCTTGGATGTGTCATTTGACTTCAGCTTTTCCAATCTAGCTAATGCCGTGAATTAACCCTGCCACTCATTCCCCTGCAAGGCACAAGGAGGGTAGAGTGTGTCCTAAGCAACCCCCCGACTCCAGTTAGCACGCTTCCCCCTGTGGATCACCCTTGAAGGAAAATAGTCCTGTACAATCTGCAGAGGGCTGAGCCTGTCCAGTGATAACAACCAAAGGGTGGGATATTTGCATCAATTCACAAACACTGAGGGTTTACTCTGTGTCAAGTATTTTTTAACAACCAGATCTCTCTGAAAGGAGAACAGACTTTTAGCCATGTCTGGAGGGGTCTCCCGGAGGTTGGCTGAGGGCCTGGCAGGAAAGACAGAAGAATTTGATGGGGAACTATCTAACTATCCAGAATAACTACAAAAGTCTGAATCTATGTCCTCTCCTTTCCTTCTCTCTCTCTCTCTCTCTCTCTCTCTCTCTCTCCTCTCTTCTCTCTCTCTTTCTTCCTCCCTCCCTCTACCTTTCCCTCCCTCTCCAATCCTTCTAAGCACTATAAAAAGCAAAAGGCTTTGGAAAGGTACTAAACTAATTTTATGAAAGATTCCAAAATGTTACTTTAGGTACTTATGGCTCTAAGTGATTTTGTTTCCAATACTTGCTGGCAGAAAAATATTACCCCTGCATTTCAATGCAGAGGAAATAAGTAGGCTGCATTTGGCCAAATTCATTTATTTAAGTTATTTCCTAAAATGAGTGTAATTTGAAAATCACTCGTATTATTTCCTCCCAGTGCAGGTTAATGCCTTATACACGGCCCCTGAAAGGGATGCCTCTTGCAAGGAGAGTTATTAGCTTTTTATTTAGAATGTACTGTATGGGTGATTTGTGGGTATAACAAACCTGAATAATTTAAAGTAGTCTCTATTTGCTGAGAACTGCAGGTTTTTTTTTTAAAGTAGATTTTAAATCTTTAAACTTTCAGAGATTAAGAGAGATTGGCCTGGGATTTATTTGTTGCAGGAATTTCTTTCTCTTGTGCTTGCGTCTTTCCCAGCATCCATCCTTTTTTCATGCCTCCATCTAGAATCGTGTAATGTCAGCGATAGAAAAGGCCGGAGACAGCCATCCTTTAGAGCAGCAGCTTTCAGACTTTTATGGCCAAATCCTTTATGCAAAGAAAATCTTAGCAACATAGGTAATAAAACAGGGGAAAACCAAGCCGGGGTTTGAGACCTGGCGGGGTGGCTTTCTCCCCTCACCTCTTCACCCTTATGCACGACTTCATACTTTGAAAACAAACACCCCTCACTTTTCAGGGAGAGAACTGAGGCCTGAGGGTGAGGGAAGGCTTACCCAAGGTCGCCCAGCAGGTAGTAGGCAGAACCAGGACTAGAACCCGAAGCTGCTTCTTGAACTTGGCTTTGCCATTTTAACAAACACCTAGCAACCATCTTTCAAACTCCAATCTCTGGAAGGCAGTGCACACAGGCAGTCCCGCCCAGGAGCACAGGACAGCGTTGCATTCACGCTGGTGGCCCTAACAATGCTTGACCCAGGCCACCCGCTCCAGATGAGGGCTCCTTCTTAGGATGTGCCTGTCATTCAGCAGCCCTCCCGCCTCTCGCAAGGCTGGGTACGCTTGTCATTTCTAAGCAGGGCACGTTTTTCTGCAGTCCCCTTTCCAAAGAGCAAATGGTGGCAGCGCCTGGATTGCAGAGTCAGCAAAAGGGAAGCCACTTTGCCTGCAAAGGCCCCGCAGGGACCCTGCAGAGATCCCACCCCTTTGTCTCTCCTCGTCGTGTGCTGAAGTCCAGGCCTTTTTCCTGGGAACTGGGTATCCAGTGGCAGCCAACACTGCACAGGGCTTTTCTCAGGCCCCAGGACCCACACTGATTCCAAACGGAGCCAAGGGCAATTCTCTTTTGGCTTCATGCTTTTAATTTCGGAGAAGGACACAACTTGTGTATGAAAGGACTTTTATCCTGCTAAACACCTTGATGGTCTGAATTTAGAGAATAAAAGTTTAAGAGAGCTCAATCCCATTACCCAAGGAAATGGGTTGCCTCTGGTTTGCCGTTTTGTTTCGTTCATTAGAGGTAACAGCAGGGACATTGGAGAAGAAAGATGTTTCGCAGGGCAGGAGGCTGGAGTCTAATGTATCAAATTGGTTAAAGGGATTTTTAGGGGAAAAAACCTAAAATGTGAAATTTTCAAGTTATCTGTATTGCTGTCATCACTTGAGGAAAGCCTTCTGTATGTCTGCATACCTTCTGAGGGGCAGCTTTCCTGGTGGGAATCAGGAAAAAGGCTGGCTTCAACCTCAGGTGGGGTGGTGGGGAACCACATATGTGACATGGGGCAGAGAGAAAATGCATAGCGGGGAGGTTAAATCAAAGCAGAGCCCAGCTGCAGGACAGGCCATAAACACAGACCCAGGGTGAGGTCCCATGATCTGCAGAGGGTTTAGTGCTTCCACACCCCTTGAGATGAGGGTTAAGTCTGTCTTCTCCCCACTTTAATAAGCAGAAGAATGCCACCTGAAGTCCAGCTAACACATCCCCTAGCCAGTGCACCTAACATGGTCACAGTAGAACCACAAATTGTGCCAGCACTGTCAGAAGATTCTGAGTTAAGACTTAGGGCCCATCATTAGTTTAAGCTTGCAACAGTTGCTGACTCTGCCTACAACTCAGAAGACACACTGACAGTAACTTTCTTTCTTTCTCTTTAATGCATTTGTGCTTGCCTGGGTTTGGATATTCCAGAAATCCTTCTTAAATAACACCCCAAGTTCCCACAGGGCCAGATGAAGTTACAAGGTCCACAGGGAATGACTGTTTCACCCCAAAGCAAAAAGCATGAAGAGGCTCAGGATACTTAGCCTTCTTGCTTGCTTATGCTCAAGAACAACAATAACAAACATCTGCATTCTTTGGAAAAGGTCATCAGAAATGTCTTAGAGATAGACACAGGTCTATCCCTGCTTTATGGGAGGTCTACATTGAGTACACCCAGAGGGTAAGGTAGAATTTGAGGAATTTGCACACCCAGACATTTTAGGAAACAGTAAAGGATCCTGGTGTTCATTACCAGTGTCCTCAAAGTTGAGAGATGAAAGTTTTCCCTGGGGAAAAGATACAGAGCAGACATGGAGAAGGGTTAGCTGTGCTGCATGAGAGTGCAGGTAGAGCCTGTTTATAGGGAAGAGCAAAGAAACATGCACATCTAACCCAAGGTTGGGAGGCCCCAATGGCTGACTAGTCTGGAGAACCCCAAATAGCATCCCTTCATTTCACAAGGTTTCTTCCAATGCCCAGCCCAGTTTTACTTCCTGCTACCTCACCTCTCCAATTTGCCAGTTCCAACCTTAGACAAGCAGCCTAGAGTAGAGGCATGTGAACCCTGAGTCCAGAGCAGAAGCACAAGTCTCCACTCTGCCCCACTCTGGGCGTTTGACTCCAAATCAGTGACCCAAGCCTCAGCTGGGACAATCATAAGCAGTGACATTTCAGAAGGGGAATGGTTTGGTTTGGTTTGGTTTGGTTTGGTTTGGTTTAGCTTTTTTAGGCAGGACATCTTCTTCAAGTGAGATCTTATTCAAAAGGCCAATATACAAAAGAGATCAGGGACTGGGAGTGTGGTTCAGTGGTACAGCAGTTGCCCAGCATGCCTAAGGCCCAACCTGGCAAGTCAAAAACTAACAAAAGAGATCAAAGCAGAGCTGGCTGAAGTGAAGTGAAGATGACATGGCAGTTCTAAGTTGCGACAGAGCAGCGGCAGGAGCACCTTTCATTCACACACGTTAGCACAGGGAGTGGTACCCTGGAGTCCTGCAAAGGAGCAGCATTCACTCAGGCTCCACAGAGCACAGTTCAAACCGTCTCTGCACAAAAGAATGAGAATATATTTACTCCAAAATAGGCCAGCCCCAGGGCTAACCCCACTTCTTCTCCTTTGCCCCCACTTGGCCTGGCTGCATCCCAGAATATAGGAGAATTAGGGGGCTTCGCATGAAAGAAGAGGATATTGAGGAGGAAACAGCTCCCTCTCCGTGCTTAGCTGATGTACACCTTGATTTCAAGGTGAAACACTGATGGGGGAGAGTGCCTTTGTGCACAGAACGAGCTTGAACTTGGGTCAAGAGGTCTGAGTTCTTGTACCTGCCCTGCCATTTACCAGCCATGTAATCTCAGACAATTCATCTAACAGATGCCTATTTTTGAGAAACAAGAGAAATACGTGTGTCCAAATGTATACAAAATATAATATTGCTGCCATCTTATTTTTAAATTTGATCTCTTCCCAGAAGGGCAATGGATTTAACCCCATCTGTGTATGTGCACATGTGCTGCTGGGGATCAAACCCAGGACTTCCAGCAGACTAAGCCAGCGGTCCACCAGAGCTATTCCCTCTGCCTCAACCCCATCGTTTAACACCAAATCTCAATCTGTGACTCTACTGATGTTTTAGGAATTCTGTGCATTTCTTTGATCAATTCAAATATTTTATAACTATTATCACATGCTCTACAAGATGCCTGGAGGACATTCGATGGTGGGAGGGCCCAGATGGGTCAAATAGGAAAAGAGCCAGCTATGTCTAAGCTGAAGGATCAGTCAGGTCAACAGAACAGCTTTTCAGGGAGCTGGGGATAGGAAAAAGGCACAGAGTGTTGACTGTGGAAGGAAGAAGAAAGCCAGTGCCACCTGAGCGCAAATACAATGGGGTGGGAGGGGCCAGGGACCAAGATGAGATTGGCAAGAGGGGCAGGTGGGAGCCAGACCAAGCTTTTGGGTTTCAACTAAACCTTATGTCGGATTTGAAAAGTTTGGCTCTTCATGTTCTTCTTATGAGCAAATGTATTTTCTTCCTGTGGACATTGGTCAGTATCACAAATAAAAACACTAAAGTATCAAGGCACGTTGGGCAGCCCAACGAAGGACAGGCCGGGGAGTACGGAGGATATCTGAGTAATTTCAGAGCACCTGGACAGCGCAAGGGCCAGGGGTGTTGGGATGCTCCAGAGGTATCTGTGCCTGAATGAATGACTGGAAGGATAAATGGATGGTCTTCAGTGTGATCATTCTTACAGGAATGATTCTGCCCAAAGAACTGGATATTAATTCATAGGCTCTGGGCTTTGGACTAGAGCTCCCAAATTCCAGACTGAAATTCCCACACCCCTCCTGCCTGCTGATCCCAATCTACTCACAGTTTGCCTTGTGATGAGCATCTTTTTTAAATGTTAAAACAATTCTTCCTCATGCCAAACTCTACCTCTCTAGAGCACCCATTCACGAATCCTTGTTCTACTCCTTCAAGGTTAGACAGATTGTCTGCTTCCTCTTTCAAGTGAGAACCTGTCAGAAATTTCCTACCTCCACTTGCCCCGTGGAAACCATGCTTAGTTTTAGATGGTAAAACTGGAGCCCAGCTCCTCAGGTAGGTGGGCACTCAACCCAGCGCTTGTGGGTTGTACCTACCTTTCCTTGCTATGTGCTTTAGGTCTTCATATAGGGAGTTCAGGAAAAGAAACATCAGGACCTATGACAAGTAGGACTAAGGCTTGAATTCAATTTGCAGTCTCCTGAAATATGTTGGGTGGTTTGAACTCTGACACTTGCAAATATTAACTCACACAGTAAAACTATCATGACTAATTCAACCCAACTGCAGGAAGTTATTTGGGAGTGTGGGGTAGCAGAGATTACTTAGCATTGGTTTTTGAGCAAGGAACCTTGCATAAGATTGAATGATTTATTAACCCCCAGAGAAGGTGTTACACAGAGGTCGAGCCTGAGTTCAATGTCAGGCAGCAGTAGGGAAGGACTCTGACTATAAAGTCATCTTATTTCAGTGTTTATAACAATAGGGCTAAGGACTTCAAAGAGCACCCATAATGATTTAACAAGGCTTATTTTTGTTATATGGGTCTGCCTGAAGTTGGGCCGTGATCTTTATCTTTTTTTGTTGTTTTGTTTTTAATGACCAATCACTGTGCAGAACTTTGGGAACTGATTTCTTGCCCTGACAGCCCAACATGCCACTCTCCTTGCTCTCTCAAGTGGACATATATAGTGGTAGAAGGAAGGGTGCATGACCCCTGGAACCTATGGCCCACGCAGCAAAGCCAAAGCATTCATCTCTGGGCCACCACTGGGATTAATGACCCCCGGACTTTAATTCTAGCCCAAACGTCATCTCCCATAGCTTCATGACTTGTTCTCCAAGCACTCTGATGAAATATAAACAAATCTCTAGATCCAGTAAAAATAGTTTCTATTCCTCATTTCTGTTTCTAAGTAATTCTTCAGCAATTAGGTTGAAATTTGATTGATTATAATCACTACAAAGTTGTATGTATCACAGCAAAGATTCTTCAAAAATGATCTGTATCATCCGAGAAATAGCATGCCTTGAAAAAAAAAAGTGAAGCATTTTTAGGAGAACTCTTTATTCATTTAATTTAAAATATAGTAGGGGAAGGTGAGAGGATATTGATCAAAAAAAGCAAAGTTTCAATTTTACAAGATAAGTAATTTCCAGAGATGGTGTACAGCAGAGTGACAATAGTTAATGCCATTTTCTTTATACATACTAATGTTTTGTTGTTCTAAATAGTTGGACATGACAATAGAATGTATTTATACATTTTTTTTAGTTGTAGATGGACACAATACCTTTATTTTATTTATTTATTTTTATGTGGTGCTAAGGATTGAACCTAGCACTTCACACATGCTAGGCAAGTGCTCTACCACTGAGCTACAACCACAGCCCAGTTAATACCATTCTCTATACCTATAATTTGTTAAGAATCTGGATCCTGAGTTAACACACACACACACACACACACACACACACACACACAAATGGTAACTATATAGAGTTAATTGCTATGCTAATTCATATGATTGCGGTGATCAGTTCACAATATATATGCATATCAAAACATCACATTACACACCTGAAGCACATACAATTTTTATATGTCACTGATATCTCAACAAAGCTCTTAGAAGAAAATTAAAATTTTAAAAAAGAATATAATAATATCGTTTCCTGAAATAGTGCCTATTATTTGAATTAATCCAGTCTCCCAACACTATAGTGAATAAGACAAATACAGAAAGCTAGACACAGAACAGGGCCGAGGTTGTAGGACTGAGCGAAGCTGAAGTGACAGGAAGTCCTGGCAGAGCTGGGCAGGGGACCCCACAGGGTAACTCTCATTCAACGGTCACATTCAAAATTACACACCCCTAGCCCAAGAGAGTCACAGAGATGCCACAGTCACACCAGAAAAATTGTAAGGAAGGCTTGCCTTTGGATGTGTGTCAAAGGAAAAGGGTACACTGTTTTTACCCTCCATTTCCTCACTTGGAAAAATTACGGCAGTGCCATTTCTAATTCAGTGTTATGCTGCGAAGGTTGCAAATTAATTGCAATTATGCCTTCTTTGTGCCAAGTGATAATTTACTGCAATTAATTATCAAAAGATCTACTGCTGTCAATTATGATGCTGGCTCTTGAGGGGGGAGGAGCTATTTGTGAGCCTCTGAAGTCTGTAACAAAGTTATGTTTTGCCCTTTTTCTTTCCATTTCCAATTAAGCTATTATAATTTGTTTTCATTATACCAAACACAATGGAGAAACTAACAATGTTACCCTGACCTTTTTCTTAATCTAAACATTATCTAGACCTACACTAAGTCAACACTCCTATTGTTACACCTGCAAGTTGTACATGGAGGCAGGCACACTTCAGAATTAATGAGTGCAGCTGTGGTTTCTCTAACATTCAGCACTTGTAAAATAGACCTCCTTAAAGTGCCATTATCACAATATTGATAGAGTTATTTATAGCATTGCAAATGCTCCCAGTCATAGCAGAGGACTGGTTATCCACAGCAAGTTCATGTAGATGCCGTCCTCTGGCCCTCATCCAGAACCTGGGAGCAGGTACCAGGTGGACCAACTTTCAAAAATGAGCTCCAAAGATATCCAAAACACTAATTTTCAAAGTGAATCTGATCACCACGGGAAGGCCAAGTGGTTGAGTGACTACCTGTAGGAAATACAGCAAGCCAGTCTGAGTCCAAATACCGTGAACTCTGATCCCCCAGCAGGGTGGGCAGCCAGGTAGATAAGACATGTCATCCATGACCTGACACTACAGAGTTCTGCTGGGAAAGCGGAATTTTTGGAATTCAGGGTGCAAGGTTTGTGCTATTTCTTCAAAGTAAGCAGAGAGATGTCTATGAAGAAGTTCAGGGGAAATCACTGTGTCCAAACTCTTGCTCATGCCATCCCATTCAGTAGGGCCACACTGCTCTCCTCATTTGCACATTTTTCCTATTAAATTTTAAATTCTTTGTGGGTGAAGAATACACCTTATCTGTGGGGTTTTTGTTTTGTTTGTTTTGTTTTTTAGCCCAGTGCTGGATAACTGATCAGCACTCTGTGAATTTAAGAGTTCTTCACTTGGCACCAATCATACACTATGTATAGCACCAGGTCCTATTAAGCAAAGACATATGTAAACCAGCATGTCTTCCCTTAGGAATGTCACAGTCTAGGACAAGAGTTCCTCAGCCTTCTTAGGAGTCACGGGGTCCTTTGTTAATCTTCTAAGGTAAATGATTTGAGAATTTTCTCCCTACCAAAAAAAAAGTGACCCTAGATGGGTCACTAGGACCCAATCTAGGTATCTGACACCCAGGGCTAGGACTTTATGACAGAGGTTGCCTCAGAAGCTCTCTGTCACCACAAGGGTGAGAATGCTGAATGCAGACATCCAGACCCTTCCCCTGCACTTGTCCTAGGATGCAGGTGGTGGGGCTGAGGGCAAGAACTGACAGTTACTTACAAGGTATCTGCACAGCAGGTGACAGTTCAGCCTGGGACCCTCTGAGAAAAGTGTTAAGCTTCTCTACCACAAATGGGCTAATTCCTTGTCACCTCTCAGGGTGCCCTTGTCAGTGAGTATCTCTAGACTTACCCAGTCTTAGGGAGTCACAATCCTGTGAGGCCTGCTCAGGGAACCCGTCCCTGACTGTCATAGATAGTGGCAACGAATGAGCCAGGGGAGGGAATGGTGTGTTGGTGGAAATGAAAAGTCCCAAGGCCAGGGCACACTTAGGTGTGGGGGAAAAGGCTGTGGTTAGACACACCTTCCCAGGAGTGTATTTTCCCAAAATGATTGACCTGGCTTCTTTGGACCCTTAGGACCAGTGATTAATTCTACCTTTTTGTAAGCTTGGGTATGAATTTAGGGTTTGATTTCTCTCTCCTATCTGAATCCCTATCCTATTCACAACAGCTGCCCCACCCCCACCCCCACCCTGCTCCTTTGGAGTGGTGAACATGGGTACATGCAGATGGAACCTGCCAAGCGAATAGGTCAGCGCCTTTGCCAGCCCCCACCACCGCGCCCAGGGATAACAGAAACCCAGCTGAGAGGATGAGATAAGCCCTAATGCATAATCTTCCTGCCCATCCACATCTGAGTTTGCAAATAGACATTCCAAAGTGACCCTGGCTCAGAGGGTTTTTAAAGTGGTGTCTCCTCCCCAGACAAACCCTGCCCATGATCCATTCCACAGATACCCAGCTATCTCTCACCTGCCTGGACACCCTAAAAAAGAGACAAGTCATGTGCCCATCCCACACAGGGAAGTCTGTCACTGTCTCAGGCTGCAA
Organism: Sciurus vulgaris; assembly: GCF_902686455.1. Lineage (NCBI taxonomy): Eukaryota > Metazoa > Chordata > Mammalia > Rodentia > Sciuridae > Sciurus > Sciurus vulgaris. The sequence continues at coordinate 49,567,700 of NC_136461.1, forward strand.
GGCCAAACAATTGTATGGCATGCAGAGAAGCTGATGTAAGTCACCCCCAGTCTTCCTTAAATTCCAGTGCCTGCGTTTATTGGTGCTAAACGGGATTGTTCTCTTGCAAAAGGCAGCTCTGGATGGCTGCTTCCTTCAGCCCACACATGCTATGTTTACAAAGTGCTTTTCTGAGAGGCAGTTCCTATAATAAGAAGAGCTGCAGGAGCAGGGACAGAGGACAAACCTGGAGATTTCTAGTCCTGACTCTGCTGTGTTACGCGACACTGTTTTCTCCAAACCTTAGTGTCTTTGTCTTCAAATTGAAAGGGTGAGCCTAGATCAGAGGCTGCAACTTCAAATGCTCTCAGCGACCTGGCTGGTAACATACATAACAGTGTCAGCCAACAAAGAGTGTTTGGAACTTAACAAAAGAAAGACCTGCTCCGCCTAAAGAGATTTTTATTCTAAAATTTTAAAATGTGCTTGAGCAGCAAAATGTGTCTGCAATCTAAATTCATTCTGTGACTGCTAGTTACCAGCCTTGGCTATTTGATTACAACATCAAAACAAAATGATACTATTGATATTTTAGAACGTATTTTATTGAGTGCTCCTTTCTTCCCCAAAAGTATTTAGAATGTTTGAAATAAAATCAGCAAAATTAAATATATTTTAAGTATGAATATCTAACTGAGTGTCTGTTGGCTGTGACTGGTTTTGCTGCAGCCTTTGACATCAGTCCTTTCTGCCTGGACCACCTTGGAGCAGTGTGTGATAGAGCCACGCAAGGAGGACTCCAAACACTCCTGTGGCTTTCAGAACCACCACCTCTGGGCAACTCCCTGGTTCTGACTGGAGATGACTCTTCTGCCTTCCTAAGATAGAGGGCCCTACCTGCGGTCTCATCCACCTCTGCTTGTAGAGGGACAGGAGGTGGGCAGAGGTGCAGAATTCCAGGCTGGATCCCAATGATAAAAAGCGTAGGTGTGGAGCTGAAGGAATAGCTTGTTTCGGAGACTGCTTGCCTAGCATGCGCAAGGACTGTGGTTCGAATCCCCAGCACCTCAGAGGGGAAAAAAAAAAAAAAAAAAAAAGCATAAGTGCTGTTAATCAGTTTCTACCATTCCCATGCTTAGGCTGGATGGAGGCAAGGAGTGAGGTGAGGGAGAGGCTAGAAGGAGGATGGAGGGATCAGGAGAGTTACAGGGAGCTGCTGTCTTTGGTCCTCCCACAGCAACTGTCCTTACCTTCAGCACTGTTTTTCATACTGCCTCATGATTTTTTGTTTTTTTTGTCTTTATATCTGATTCTCCCACTAGACTTGGAAACTCATTGAAAGTATTTTTGTGTCCCTTCATGACTAGCACAATATCTGACATATAGTGGGTGGAACATATTTTTTACATTAGATGCAGTTATCTTGTTTATTTCAAGGATGTTGAATTTTATATAAATAAAATGAAGAAAATAGGGCATTCTGGGTTGAGGGAGCATAAACATCATAACTATAATTTATAATTATATATACACATATGTGTGTGTTTGATGTCTAACTTTTCTATGCTAGTACATTGCCAGCATTTAGCACAGTCCCTGACATATAGTGCATGCTGAATAAATATTTCTGAATGAATTAATGAGAGGAGAAAGAGCATTTTGCAGGATTTCTATTTCTGTCAATATTGCCTAACAAATCGCTTTGGATCACTGCTTTCTCAAACTCACCTCCCTCATAAGCAATGGGCTAATACTTCCCTGGATCATTGTGTCCATCAAGGGCCTAGAAATCTTTTTTTAAGATTTTTTAGTTGTAGATGGACATAAGATCTTTATTTTTGTTTTCTTTATGTGATGCTGTGAAATCAACCCAGTGCCTTACATGTGCTAGGCAAGTGCTCGCCACTGAGCCACAACCCAAGCCCAGGCCTAGAAATCTTGAAAGAAAATCTAATGCAGAGCTCATGTCCATACATGAAAAACTAGATTGACAGTTAAATCAGAAAGTCCTTTTTCATAATTTAATTAAACTCCCTTAAATGTAGACATTAGCAAAAGACAACCGTACTGACTATGTCTAATTGCACATATTTTCTAACTCTTTTCCTGAAGCCTATTTTTCAAGAAACTTGAAAGACTGCTCCCATTTCTGAAAGGGGATATGCCAAAGTGAAGTTTTAATTCATTACCTTTTGAACATACTGTCATTCCCTGGCTAGCACCAATCTGTTACAAAATGTGATAGTGTAATTACTTATAGGACTCCCAAACCACCTTTGTGCAAGAGTTTGCTCCTAGAAAACTCTGAAGACCTGTCTTCTTTTCATTCATTGGGTAGTCAATCAGTCACTTAACAAACATACATTGAGTTCCTATATGTGCTAGAAATGCAAAGATGAATGATGCCCAAACCTCTCTCTGGGAGCACTTGGTCTAATGGAGAGGTAGATGAATAAATCATTCATGTGCTCAAAGTACCAGGACAGCTGTATGGGTACCATGGTCGTCCAGAGGAAGGAGTGTCTGACTGATGGAAGGCTTTTCAGAGAGTGACATTTGAGCTGAGTTTCAAAAGGAATAGGAAGTTCTCCAGGCAAATATGGTAAGACAGGGGCCTTCTGGGCAATACAGTCACAGGAACTGAGAGATCCTCGAGGGGAAGTAAGAAGCAACTGAGTCACTAAGAGTCTGGGGTGGAAGAGTAGCAAGTCACACCACACAGAAAGCCAGGGACTGTGAAGGAGCTGCCCTCAGAGGATTTTAATCATGGGCACACTTGAGAAAGATGACTCCAGCAGCTGTATAGAAAATGGAGAGGCACTTTACAGAAGAAGAAATACAGGCGATTATAAATATATGGAAAAGTGTTCAACATCTCTAGTAATTAGAGAAATGCAAATTGAAACAACTTTAAGATTTCACCTCACCCCAATTAGAATGGCTATTATCAAGAACACAAGCAATAAAAGGTATTGGCGTGGATGTGGGGGAAAAGGCACACTTAAGCATTGCTGGTGGAGTTGCAAATTGGTGCAGCTACTCTGGAAAGCAGTATGGAGAGTTCTCAAAAAACTTGGAATGGACCCACCTTTTGACCCAGTTACCCCACTCTTTGGTTTATACCCAAAGGACTTAAAATCAGCATACTACAGTAACTCAGCCACATCAATGTTTATAGCAACTCAATTCACAATAGCTAGATTGTGAAACCAACCTAGATGCCCTTCAACAGATGAATGGATAAAGAAACTGTGGTACATATACACAATGGAATATGATTCAGCCACAAAGAAGAATAAAATATGGCATTTGCAGATAAATCGATGGAACTAGAGAATATCATACTAAGTGAAATAAACCAATCCCCAAAAACCAAAGGCCCAATGTTTTCCATGATAAGTGTATGATGATACATAATGGGAGATAGGGGAGGGGAGTAAGAGAAGAATGGAGGAACTTTAGATTACACAGAGGGAAATGAGAGGAAAAAGGGGGCAGGGGTATGAAAGATGGTGGAATGAGACAGACATCATTACCCTAAGTACATGTACGATTACACGAACGGTATGACTCTACATTGTGCACAACCATAGAAATGAAATGATGTACCCCATTTGTGTACAATAAATCAAAATGCAGTCTATAAAAACTAAGAAAATAAATGAATAAATAATAAAAAAGAAAAAGAAGGAAAAAAAAAATGGACCACAAGATAAGAGACTTCCTGATTTTAGCTGAGCCAGATCTCTAGTACCTCCTTCCCCAAACTGCCATGAACCAGGAAGAACTCCTGAAACTAGATTAAAATTATCCACAGACTGAAAAGAACACAATTCTTTCAGTGAAACAGGACAAAGCCAGATTAAAAACCTGAGCCCTGCCCTCAAGCCTGAACATAACAGCTACGAGCTACCTACCCCTCTATGTCAACCCCCTGGTGTGCATGGACTCTAGTCTTCACGTCAACCCTTGCAGAGGAGGAGTTTCTTTTTTTATTTCAGAGATGAGAAACTAAGTCAAAATGAACGCACTCATGTCAACACAGCAGGGAAGGAACAGTCAAGATTCACTCCTGTGTCTAATAGTTGCTGCTTCTTTCCCGTGCTGCACACTTACCATCTAGGGTGAGCATCCATTCACAAATGAAGTCAGGCCATCCCAGAATTTAGGGAATTACCAGAGAACTCTCAGAGCTGGCTTTGGGATTTTGGTGCAGAAAACGGAGAACAGAAAACCTCTATGACTTATTAAACTGCTTTGACCAGCCCAACCCTACTGCTCCTCCAAGCTAGAAGGCTCCCTGCTTCTCCTACTCCCACTTCAGAAACCAGTCAAGGCCTTACCTCCTCCACAAGCCTTGGACCTGGCTGAATGGTTGCCTGGTGACTGTCTCTTCACTTAATCATGTCACTTCTCACAGACACTGTAATTTCTATTTATTATAGCTGCCCCCACCTTGCCCAGACCTACTAAACCATGATCTCTGTCAGGCACAGCCTACATTTTTAATTCTCATTTTTAATTCGCACTACCTGGCACATGCTATTGGTTGAATGAATGAAGATGGTGGTGGGTAGGTTCATTCCATTTAGTCATAGACTTTTCCACAAATTTTAGTATTTCCAAGGATCCAGTCACAAAAATAACCCACAACCTGTTCAGTGTTGTGAAAATTCAGACCTAGACAACTAATAGTTAAATATCAAGTCACATATCCCTGAAAAATGCTGGCATTCTGAGAAGTCTTCCTACTAAGCCGTTAGAAGTCAGGAGGTCTGGATTTGAATGCTGACCCTATCCCTGCCATCCGTGTGATCTTGGACATACGGATGAGATGAGGAGATTGGTTTAGACCATTTTAGTCTAGGATGGTACAGTTAATCAGAGTCAACTTCATACCCTACCCATGAACAGGCTTCAATAGCCAGGGGGTCAGAGGCAATGGAGAATTTTAGTGGGGGCATGACGCACAGATAGCTGAAGTGAAGAGAAAAGAAATGCTATTGATGGGGTGTATCCATTTCCTATTGCTGCTAAAGTAAATTGCCAAAAATTTGTTGGCTCAAAATGACACAAATTTATTATCTTGCCATTCCATAGGTTAGAAGTATATGTGGATGTCACTGGACTCAAAAATCAAAGTGCTGGCAGGGCCGCCTTCCTTTCTGTAGTCTCCAGAAGAGAATTCACTCCCTGCCTTTCCCATTGTCCATAAGCCACCCAACGGAGCCCCCCTTGACTTGTGAACTCTTTCTCCATCTTCAGAGTCAGCAACATTACTTCTCTGTGGACATTCTTTCTATTGTCCCATCTCCCTCTCTGAATCTGTGGGTGAGTCTTCTCCTCTGCCTTTCTCTTCCACTTTAAGGACTCTGTGCTTGCATTGGAATAACCCAGGATCATCTCTCTTAATTCTATCTGCACCTTTAATTCCCCTTTGCCACATAAGGTAACCTATCTATAGGTTTCAGGAACTGTGTCGTGGACGTCTTTGGGGAAAGGGTCAGTATTCTGCCGTCACATGGAAGAGAGGTGCATTGGAATGTTCTGGGGAGAAAGCCACCAGAGTATAATAGGAGGAGCTTTTTCTACAGTGGCTTTGGAGTTCTAGACCTGAGCTTAAATAGCAAGTCATCCACATACTAACCCATGAACTTGAGCAACTTGAGCAAGTCACTTGATATCTCTGAAAGTCAGTATCTTTCTTTTTTTCTTAAGGTTTTTTAAAAAATATTTTTAATTTTATTTGTTCTAATCAGTTTTACATGACAGTAGAATGCATTTATACATTTTGATAGATATCTTTCTTATAAAGTACAGATGACAATAATTACCTCCAGGAAAATTTAGGAGTTTAAACATTTTTTAAGTTAATGAAACTGCTCTTGGCTAAGAATAAGTACTCAGCAAATGAGGAGGAACAGTAAGAAGTTGATTTTGGCTCAACCACTAGGAACCAGCAGAGGACCAGAAGGGAATAGAGATGGAAAGGTAAACAGAACTCATACCATGAATACCTCGAATGCCAAATTTTATTTTTTGGGCCATGAAATAGCATTAAAGGCATTGGTTGGGACACCAAGCAAAGAAGAATGGCAGATGAATTTAAATGAGTAACTAGTGAATATTCCCTAGGGACAAGTAGGCTAGGCCCCCTCACATCCAGATTTCACATTTTAAGCCAATAAGTTGAAAATACATCCCTCGGTTCTGTTGCCACCTGTGGTGAACAGAGTGTCACCCTCTGAGTACCCAGTTCATGTTCACTCATAATTTTAATTCTCCTTTAACTTGGGATTCATGGATTTATCCAACATTTGTAAAATCAAGAGCAGTGGAAAAGCCACTCTGGAAGCCTTCCATTTATAACTGTGGGGCCTCAATAAATATTTCTTGATCAAAAACCTAAAACACAGGGTCTGGTGTTGTGGCTCAGTGGTAGAGTGCTTGCCTCACATGTGAGACACTGGGTTTGATCCTCAGTACCACGTAAAAATAATAAATAAAATAAAGGTATTGTATCCATTTTAAAATAAAAAAGTTCAACACTCATTTAAAATAAAACTAAAACATGAGGAAAAGAAAGATTTGGGAAACAAAACAAAGCCTTTTGAAGCAGAACGTAATTTGAAGGGTTTAACTGTGACATATCGAAAAGCATATTTTGCAAGTGAACAGTGAGTAAAAATCATCAGCGAAGGTTAGCAAAAGACCCAGAGAAGAAAAAAGGAAGTCTGGAATCTTTGTGCATGCCCAGGGAATATTTTCATTTTTGACGCAATCACACATAGACGCAAAAAAAAAAAAAACCACACACACACAATGAGGCAATTCCTAATTGTAATCATCAAACAGTAACTATGAACATTCAAGAAGATTATCCTTAGCTCTTTTGATTTTTATACTTTCAAATATTCCTAACTATTAGTTTTTAATCAATAGTAAGTAATATTGTAATCCCAGCAGCTCAGGAGGCTGAGGCAGGAGGATCTCAAGTTCAAAACCAGCCTCAGCAAAGTGTGGCACTAAGCAACTCAGTGAGACCCAGTCTCTTAATAAAATACAAAATGGGGTTGGGGATGTGGCTCAATGGTTGAGTGCTCCTGAGTTCAATCCCAGGTACCCCACAAAATTAATTAATTAATAATAATAACAAGTAATTTTGTAAGATTGTTTCTATAATCTACAAGATATGTTTAAATTGCTGTTTCTATTTAGTTAGTTCTTTGTAAGTTGATACATTTTTATAATAAAAAAATATTTTAAATAACTGTTTCCCCAGATGATAGGGTAGCAAATGAACATACACTTCTTGCCCAGATCTGCCAATACTGTGGATCATTTTAGGGCCTATGTGTTCCAAACATGTTGACCTTAGTTTCCTGATTAAGAATGCTTGTCAAAGACTTCATCACTGAACACTAGTGTCACTGTTTCTCAAGAAGGTTCCATGTAAAATGTAGAGTCTCTGAGTTAGTCCTTCATGGACATTATCTCAGTCCTCACGGCAGACCCCATGGGGGTTTGAGCACAAAGCATCTAATAACATGCCAAAGACTTTTCAACCAGTAAGTGGAAGAACCAGTATTTGAACCTAGTTTCCTCAGCCATCTGACAAATGCCAAAACCACTGGAAAAGGACCACCAAAATCAAACGAATGTCATCAAAGAACTACAACAGATGCTGAGGCCTACAGCAGGAGGCTTGAGAGTTATCCTTAAGTCTTTGACTTACTTTAAAAAAATAAAACACCACTGAGCTAGAAATTACTAGCTTTTTCCTTCTGTTAGAAGAAACTAAGAAAGATTTCAGTCAATAAATACCTGGATTTGCAAGTTAAAAACTTGCAAATATTAACAGTCACAATCATGATAATATTTATTGAGAAACTATTTTGTGCAGGCCTTCATCTAAGCACCTTACACAATATCTTTGAGGTTGGTACTGTTATCATTCCATGTTACTTGTTTTTGAGATGGGTCTCACTGTGTCACCCAGGCTGGCCTCAAACGCATAACCTTCCTGCCTCATCCTGCAGAGTAGCTGAGATGACATGTGTGTGGCACTGCCACTGCCCCCCGCTTATCATCCCATTTTATAGATGAGGGACTAGAGGCACAGCAAGGTCACAGAGTAAGTGGAAGAGCCAAGAGTCATCAGAGGCTGCCCGATAATCTACTAAACATATGTCTCCATAAAGAAGATGCAGGTTCATACAATGTCAATGAATACAGAACTACACTGGCACAAGAGTCTCTTATCCACATGAATAATGGTGACTGGCATGTCCATAGAGCTTTGCAATTAATAAAAATGACTTAGATATTCATCATCTCATTTGTTTCTGTTAATATAACCAAAGGCCAATGTTTTCACTGATAAGTGGATGATGATATATAATGCAGGTGGCAGGGGCGGGGGTTGAGAGAAGAATGGAAGAACTTTAGATTACATAGAGGGAAATGAGGGGGGGTATGAAAGATGGTGGACTGAGACAGACGTCATTACCCTTTGTACATGTATGATTACATGAAAGGGATGAATCTACATCGTGCACAACCATAGAAACGAAATGATGTACCCCATTTGTGTACAATAAATCAAAAGGCAGTCTGTAAAAATAAAAATAAATAAAATGTAAATTACACACACACACACACACACACACACACACACACACACACATATATATATATATATATATATATATATATATATATATATCCTGGATGTCTCTTTTTAATCATACTGTACAAATTCATTCATTCAACAAATATGTATTAAGTACTTGCCCTCAGCTACCTTTGAAGACAGATAAGTAATCAAAAAGGATGATATTCTTTAATAAATATAATTACAACTATATAATTACAAATGATGTCAAGAGCTATGAATGACAAGCATTGGGAATTATGAGAATATTTAACAGGGACTGGCCTGGTCAGACATTCTAAGACATACAAAATAGACCCAGTCTGGAAGAGGTCCCTGAATACATTGATTTGAGCTAAATTCTAAGGACAATTGGGAATTAATTTAAATGCCACCATATCAATAAAGACTTCTGTACCACCCTATTTAAAACTGGAAAATTGGAAGAACCAAGACAGAAAGATTGCAAGTTCAAGGCCAGCCTGGGCAACTTAGTGAGATGCTTAGTGAGGTAATTATTGTCATCTGTACTTTATAAGAAAGATATCTTAGACCCTGTCTCAAAATAAAAAATTTAAGAGCTCTGAGGATATAGCTCAGGGGTGGAGTGCTTTCCTAGCCGGTACAAAGCCCTGGGTTCAATCCCAAACACCAAAAGAAAAGAAAAGAAAGTTAGAAGCACGGATCTGGACACAGAGGCACACGAATGGGAGGCTGCGTTCACTCAGGTTCAGGAGTTAAGAGCTAGCCTGTGCAAAGTAGTGAGGCTCCATCTCTAAAATAAATAAAATTACAAGCAATTTTCTTATTCCTTATTCTTATCTATTTTTCCATATCAATTATCTTCTTCTGACATACTATATAGTTTACGTATTATGTTTGTTTATGATCTCAGTTTGTTTAGAATGAAGGTGTTAAGAGGGTTTGTTGATTGGTTATACTTGATCACATGTATAGTCTCTCAATCAATAGTCATCAAACAAATGAAGGAACAAAAGAACAAATGGAAGGGGCCTGGGGGCAAGGGTGGGCAGAGACCAGCAGAGTGTGGGTAGGGTTTCAGTAAAGAGATACCCCTTTCAAAGGTTGTGGGCTGACGAGACATGGAACATTAGAAGGAACCAGGAAGACCACGTATCTGGAGTGTAGAGAACAGAACAAGGGGAAGGTAGTGATAGATGAGACAGGAAGGAAAGACAGAACCTGTAACAGAGAAAGGAAAATTCAGTATGGACAGTTCAAAAAAGTGTCAAAGTGACTGATTCAGATTTCAGGTTAGATATAACCCACTTTGTCATCTCTCACACTCCTCCAGGAGGAGTACAGAGCTGCTTTCTCCTTGTGCACCAATGGCCCTGCTTAGGCAGATGACAGGTGTGGTAGAGGCTGGAGGAGTATTTGCTGTATTTTTAAAGACAGTCACTTAATATGCTTGAGGTGGAAAAGCTTGATGAATAGGGTTGATTTATGAGCAGCTGGATATTAATGCACAAGATGTCAAAGTGCCTGAGTTTTGTAGAGTTTCCTAATTCTAGTTTGTTAAAACATTATATTGAAAAAGTGGTATCCTAGATCATTACTGTCTCAGCTAGAGATAATTGATATGGTGGCAGATAGCCAGCATTGTTGAAGGAAAGAGAATGTGACGGGAGGCCAGAATCACCAAACATGCTTGAGCCCACTGATAGATTCCAACCTGCCTGCCCCAGAGCATCTCTGTCTTCTTACAGGAAAGAGTGATGAGTTCCTTAAGCCAGGGGGGAGATGGTGTTCTTCTTCATGTCCCTCTGTCACGCTCAGAAGAAAGAGGTTTGTGTCTTTTAATTAAAACAGACCTTCATCAAACTGGTGTTTCAACTTGATGCTTATTTAATACAGACATGGAGACTCTGCTTAACCATGTGGCTCCATATTACAGAAGGTGCTTTGGGCTTGCTTCTGTCAAACAAATTAAATGCCTACACTTCATATGTATTACAAGGCCAAATTAAACACTGCCTTTTAACGTGCAGGGCCTTCAGCCTCCTGGACATTAGGTAGCTCTCTCAACTAATCCCAGACTGTCTTGGCTGAATGCATGAGGATGGCATTTTATCTCCCAAGTGCTTATTTCCAAGATTGAGGTCTCCCCTGCAAGGATTCTCCTCGTTCCAGCTAATTCTGGAATTCTAGTTAGCACATAGAAGATCTTTGTTACCACAGACAGTTCATCCTTGTGCATAAACACTGCCATAGTTGTCAGTTATTCTTTTTGCCCAGAGGTGGGCTATGGTAAATTAAATGAGAATGTCATTCTAGAAGTCCTTCCCAAACTATTCACTTAATTATGATAACTTACTAGGTGATTCTATTTCCTCAACTGGCCACTGCTGATCTTTGGGTGCTGTAAACCAGTGTGATCTAGCACCCCCCATTTAAATTGAAATATAGAAAAAACCTGAAATATGCACACCAGGTTGTGGTTTTGCCAGGGGTGTATCCACTCGGGTGATGTTGTGACAAAGTAGTACCTTCCTAAGTTATCTCCTCACATTCCCCAGTCCTTATATTCATTCTGAAACTTATGTTACAAGGACTAAAAGAGATCTTGAAATACTATCTAACCAAGTAATTCTCAAATATCTGAGCTAAACAGACTCATTAGAATTACCTGCAGCACTTATTAAAAATACAATTGCCCTAAGAAAGCAGAAGTTCTAGTTGTGGGATCTCAAGATATATATAGGAACAAGTGCCTCAAGTGATTCTGATCCTTCACCATCACATTTGGAAACTACCAAATTCTATTTTCCCTCTTAACTCCCAATCAAAGAAAATCCATAGAATCTATTGGCCAATGAGCCCTTAAGTATACAATAGATAGTCCCCTCTTTTATTATCATCTAGTAACAGAAAGACTTCAAGTTGCCAGCTTTAATTTACATCTTTACCCAAGGATTCAAGTAGTGGGTTATAGGAACTGGAGGTTCCAGGTGAGGTGATAATCAACACCGAGCCCTTGAATAGGACTTTAGGAAACAAGTCCCAGGCCATCAAAGGAGGAAGCCATCCGAAAGCAGGTGAGAGATGGAGCCCAAGTCAAAGAATTATAATAATGACTAGTCTTTATAGAGGGTTTACTATGTGCCAAGACTCTCCTAAGTACTTTCTATGTATTAAATTATTTAATCATCAAGCTATCTTTTTACATAGACACTATTAAGAACCCCATCTTACATAGGAGAAGATTAATGCGCAGAGGGGTTAGGTAGATTGCCCAAGGTTACACAGCTAGTTAATAGCTGAAATGGTATTCTGATCCAGACAGGGAGGCTCTACAGTGCACATCTCTACTAATTAAACTTTGTGCTTCTTCAGCAGTCTGATAACTAGGATAGGGTTCACTGACAGGGGGAGTAGAACACTCAATTGAAAAAATAGTCAGAAGCCTGGGTATATGCACCAGGCCAGTCATTAAAAAGAAAACTACATCTTGGTGGCTGCCCCCTTACACTTCAGGCACAGTAAATCCCAAACTTCTAGCAAAAAGACCAATTCCTTACTGTCCTCAGCCCCAGAGATGGAGTAGGGACTCTCTTGTCATCCCTGCTCTAGAAGACATAGGGTAGGGCATTGTCTTTTTCAGTTTGGGCGGCCACAACAAAATACTAGAGACTGGGTGACTTAAAAGCAGAAGTTTATTTTCTCACAGATCTGGAAGCTGAGAGTTCAAGATCCAGCATGGTCAAGGTTGGTGAGGGCTCTCTTCCTAACTTGCAAACAGACTCCTTCTGGATGTCTTCCATGGTCCTTCTTTGTCCTATGCACCTGGAGAGGAAGCTCTCCCTCTTCCTCTTTGCACAAGCCACTGATCCTACCAGAATGGCTTCCTACTCTTACAATTCATTTAACCTTAATTATCCCCTAAAAGCCTTCTTAACAAATACAGTCACATTTTATGTTGACTTCAACACAAGAATTCAGTGTGGGGCACATTTCAATTCAGACCAGGCATTCAGATAGAATGATCAACCAGGACTCACTTGGAGATGGCAGAGCCAAGGGTAACAGTGATTCCTGTCCCAGGTCTTGTGTGTGCCAGACATAGAGTCAGGTGCTTCCTGTATATCAGCTCATTTAATCCTTCCTCCATAAGTCCAGTATTAAGAAACCAAACTTTAGATGGAAAATGAGGATTAGAGATTGGGAGACTTCTGAGTTACTTAGTGTCAGAACTAATATCTGATTATGCTAACAAAGTCTGAATCTTAACCCTGTGTAGAAGTAACACTTTGGATTATAGTTTCCCCTGAAATTTTAAATAAGGATATGAACACTTGCTCTAGAAGAATACAAACACATAATTTTGCATATAATTACTAGCCATTGAGAGCATAAAATAATGGAGAAGCGAAGGATAAATAATAATTTTTCCAGGGCCGGGGTTGTGGCTCCGTGGTGGAGCACTTGCCTAGCACGTGTAAGGCACTGGGTTTGATCCTAAGCACCACATAAAAATAAATAAAATAAAGGTATTGTGTCCATAGACAACTAAAAATAATTCTTAAAAATCAATAAATTTTCCCTAAAGAATTACTATCTCAGCTGCATTATGAGTGAAGGCAATTTTACATAAATTTATAAGCTAAAGAATATATGTCAAAGAAACTGGTAAGTTGAAAGACAATAAGCGTTGGTAAAGATGTGGAAAAAAAGGAGACCTTTGCACACTGTTGGTGGGAATGTAAATTAGTACATCCATTGAGGAAAATGGTATGGATTTTCCTCAGAAAACTAAGAATAGAACTACCATATGATTTGGCAATTCCACTACTGAGTATAATTCCAAAAGAAATGAAATAAGTATAAAGAAGAGACATCTGCCCACCTATGTCCACTACAGCACTATTCACAGTAGCCCAGAGATGGAATCAACCCAAGTGTCCATTTGTGTGTATTTTATGTATATATACCTGGAAAACATTACATTAAGTAATTAATGAGGTGCATTAAATGAAGCACGGAAGGACAAGTATTAAATGATCTCACTCACATGTAGAATCTTAAAAAAAAAAAAAAAAGTCACACTCATAGTAGCAGAGAATAGAACCATGGCTACCAAGGGTTTGGGATAGTGACATTGGGAAGATGTTGGTAACAGGACACACATTTTCAGTTAAGAAGAATATGTTCAAAAGATACCATGTGATTATAGTACATCATGATGACCATAGTTAATAACAATGTATTATAGTATTCTCCACCCAGACACAAGAAAGGTAATCCATGAGGTAATAAATACGTTCATTTATCTCAATTTAGCCATCTTAATGCATACATATTTCAAAACACCAGGTTGGACTTCATAAAGACATACAATTTTTATTTGTCAATTTAAGAAAGAAAGAAAAAGAAAACTCTACCGCACACAGGTGAGGCTCCCAGAGAACAAGCTCACAGTTCCCTGATGCGGGTAATGAGGCTGCCTCAGGCTTCCTTTCTGGGAACAGGTGCAATGGTGGAAGAGGAAAATGGCTTGGGTCACAGTTCCAAAAGAGCAGGTGGAGGACAACTGAGAGCAGGGTTCTTGGATATATTCAGGGGTCAAGCTGATAGTAAAAAGACCGAAGTGGAGCCGGCATGACTGGACTGGAGGGCGACCCCAGTGGCTTAGCCCTCTGCCTCCGTGAGGAGTGTGGGCTTGGTAGAGCAGACATTCATAACTTATAAGCAAAAATCCAGAGTCTTATGTGAAACATTCCCACTTTCAAATGTATGCTTTCAAAAGATACATGGCCTAAGGATCCCACCCTTTATGAACTGGTTTCCTCCACAGTAAAATGAAGGTTACAGGAATAGGAGTCTCATAGGATTTCTGAGAAGATCCAATGAAATGTACTATAGAGAAATGTGTTGTAGATCTGGGACTAACTCACGAAAGAGTGCTTGCCTAGCATGGGTGAGGCCCTGCATTTGACCCTCAGCATTTCAAAAGATAAATAAAAAGTGTTTTATACTATCAAGTGCTGCACAGTACTGACAGGGAAATCTATAAAAAGTGAGTTCTCTCCAGTGGTGGTGTGATAGATTTAATGGTTGGGCATCACACACCTACAAAAGCTACACAGTGGCAAAAGAGAACTTTTAAAAATGTAAAGCAAATTATGGCCTCCCTGGTGTAAAACCCACTAATGGCTTCCCATATCAAACACTTGAGCGTTTCCCTTGCTTTCAAAGCTCTGTATGATCTGGACACTGTTAACAGGGTTCACCCGATTCCCCACTGCTCCCTTACTTAGACTACTCCTCCAGATAAGTTTGAATGTAATATTGAGAATTTTTAAGCCAGTGTTATGGGTTGAATAGTGTCCTCCTAATTTAACTTTCACAGCAACCTGGAACTGTTAGACTGGAACTTAATTTGGAAAGAGTATCTTTGCAAATGCAGTCAATTAAGGCAAGGGTCTGGATGATATCATATTTGATTGAAATGGGCCCTAAATCCAATCCTCTCCTTATAAGATGAGAGGGCACAGAAAGACACAGAAAAAACTCTAAAATCAGAGGGATTGGATTGCTGTAGCTGCAAGTGAGAGAATACTAATATTTTTCAAAAGCTTTCAGAAGCTAGGAAGAAGAAAGGAAGGATTCTTCTCTACACCTGTCAGAGAAGCATGGCCCTTAAAATACCTTAATTTCAGATTTCTGTCCTCCAAACTGAGAGAATAAAAAAAAATCAACTGATTTTTTTTAAGCCACCAAGTTTGTTATGATGGCCCAAGAAAAGCAATACAATTGGTAAGATTTATTAAATGTAGATTTTTGATAAAACCAAAACAGAATACTCTACAGAGCCCTGGTATCTGCCACTTACCCACTATAGGGCCATTCTCCTCCTAGGGCCTTGACTCATGTAACTGTTTTGGCTGGAACCCTGCTTTCTGCATAGCAGTCTTATTCTTATCATTCAGTTCTCAGCTTCCCAATCCAAAAGTGCCACCTCAATACTCTCAGTAACAGTTTAACAGTGCCCTGTTTAGTTCTTGGCACTAGCCTGCCTCATAGGTTCTGGATTTTTATTGACTTGTTTATTTCACAAATGTGTCCCTCCCCCAGATATTTGAAGAAACCTATATATAGTCTTATTCACCACTGTATCTATCAGCCTCTGAAATGATGTTTCATACATGGTTGCAAGTATTCATCATGAGGGGCTGGTGGGATAGTGTTTGCCAAGCACATGCGATGCCCTGGGTTCAATCCCTAGTATCACCAAAATATACTTATATTTTTTTCATTGCAAGAATAGAGTCATGGGGCTGGGGTTGTGGCTCAGTGGTAATGCGCTTGCCTAGCACATGTGAGGCACTGGGTTTGATCCTCAGCATCACATAAAAATGAATAAATAAAACAAAGGTATTGTGTCCATCTACAACTAATAAAATATAAAAAAAAAGAATAGAGTCATAAAATTGGTGTTATAATAGCAAGTTTAGTAGAATAGTAGGAGAAACATTGAACTGGAACCAGTGAATTTTCCCAGGCCCCACTCCAGAATCCCTGAATCAGATTCTCTACAAATATGACCCAGGTATCCAGATTTTTTAATAAACATCTTAGGTGTGTGATTCTGATGCAAGTGACCTCAGAACTCACTTATTGGGCTGGGGATATAGTTCACTTGGTAGAGTGCCTGCCTTGTAAGTACAAGGCCCAGGGTTCAATCCCCAGCACCACAAAAAAAAAAAAAAAAATCACTTTTCAACGAAATTGGGTATGGAAGCCAAAGACCAAGTTTTAGATCCTGTTTATTTTATAAGGTTTTCATGGGAACTCAAAAGTACTAAGGCTGGTAAAGTTCTTGGCCTATGCCCAAACTTAAGCAAATACAGATCCAGAGAGTTCTGTGGCCTCCCCATCAGGGACCTACAACATATGCCCTGAGGCAACTCCATTCCTCACAGAGGCCCTCCTTCCAAAGAGGTAAGCAAAGCAGATACTTGGATCTGCTGGTTTGGGGCCCAGGTTCTAACTGTCAAGACGGAGGATACCTGCTCCATTAGTATTTCTAGCTCTCAACCATTCTTGGACTCTGGATCTCTGGACACATTTCAGTTTGTTCATGCTGTTTTTAGAGTGCAGATTTTTATAATTTAATAAAATATCCAATTATGGTGTTTAGCATAGTTACCATGGTATCATTACACGGTTACTATGTATAATGAATATTATTTTTAAAATAACTTGTGACTAGTTCTGGGGTCAAACATTCAGGAATTTGATCTTTTTTTCAGCTCACTAAAAATGAAGGAGACTCTTGTGGAATAATCATCTGCAGAATCTCACAAAAGACAGATGTAAAACACAAAGGGCCAGTATATTAATCTACAGTGAGGAGAACCAATAGCAACTTAACACGAGTTGAACCTGATTGAGGCCAAGCACCATCACATATCATTCAATTTAATACTTACTACCCCATGTGTAGGGATCATGATTCTTCTATTAAAGATAAGAATCTCTAAAGGGTTAATAACTTGTCCCAAAGTTTCCTAATTAGCATTTTGCAAACTTGTATTTAAGCTGGCAGCTGGCTGACCCTAAAGCCATGTAGGTATCCACCAACTCTGCCATGCTGAAAAACTCCTAGCCTCTGACGCCATTCTATTGGTCCACTCTGTGTCTTCATTTTCTGTTTTATGCTGGTCATCCATTCTCTAAGTCTGAACTAATACCTTCCCTTTTAAGCAGAATACCACTAATCAAACCACATGTTCCATTTGCATTTCCAATCCCTACCTCTTGGAAGATGTTTTTGCATATATCTAATCCCATCCATTATATGTGTTAATTTTGTAATGTAAGTCTTTTGGGTTTGGACTTGGGAATCTTGCTTATGCCTATAACTTCCTTTAATGATCAATGGAAGACTCTAAATATTTTTCCAGTCTACTGACATAAAGCTAAGGCATGTACACCTGTGCCATTGATCTTGTTTTTAAATCTAAGCAAAGAATTTTGCATATATCCTGTGGGATATCATCTTATAGTTTTGGACCAATGTTCTAACTTGTAAAGATTATTTTAAATTGTGATCCTATCATCTGTGGTATTAGCTATTCCACACATCACTCTGTCATCTATAGATTTTATTAAATGAAACATTCATTCCTCATGCAAATAATTGATAGAAATGTTAAACTGCACAAAACCAAGTATAGATAGCATGGAATGAAGAATTTTCTTTAATATGGTACTGGTCCAAGGCTGAGAATCAGAATTCAATCACTAGAATTGACCTCAGGCACAGAGAGGTTGGTCTCCCTTCTGATATTCACTGTGATGCCACATTCAGAAAAATGCTCAGTGTCATTATGGCTACTTTCAGAAATGCACATTAAAGGCAATGGCTGCAAGGGAGGGCATATGTACAGTACGTGTACATCCAACCACTACATCCCTCATCTGCTTCCAATGGACATCACCAATAGATCACCAATAGATTGTGGCACACTTTCTCACAGAACCAGCTGGTCTGTTTTTCAGTACTGGGGATTGAACCCAGGGATGCTCAACCATTGAGCTACACCCCAGCCCTTTTTTATTTTTTGAGTGAGAGTCTCACTAAGTTGCTGAGACTCTCCTCAAACTTAAAATCCTACAGCCTCAGCTGCCCGAGTAGCTAGGACTACAGGTGTGCACCACCATGCCTTACTGTTTGACTTCTTTTGATCCATATTTTATTTGCGAGATTGATTCTTTTGCTGCAAGTAGTTGTAGTTCATTGATTTTTTGCAATTGTATAGTATTACTAAGTATAAATAGAGTACCATTTTTTAAATCTAATCCACGTGATGGATATTTAGATTGTTAGCAGTTTCTAACTAGTTCAAACAATACTGCTGTAAACTTTCTTATACACATTTCTTAGATCCCACATTTCTGTTGGATCTATACCTAGATAGTAACTGCTGGGTTATAAGGTGTTCTTATTTTCAGTATTGGTAGATAACACCAAACCATTTTCCATGGTAGTTACACAAACTTCATTTCTATCAGCAAGATATAAGGATGCTGCACAATCTTATGGTTGGTTTTGCCAGTCTGCTTATTTTACCCTTCTGGCATGTGTGTGATATTTTATTGTTTTTTATTAATTTTTATTCCCTAAAGACTAATGAGCATCTTATATATAGGTTTTTTTAATCATTTGAATATTCTCTCTTGTGAAGTGCCTGTCCAAATCACTTGCTCATCTATCAGCTTTGTCATCTTTTTTTAAACCACAGGAGTTACTTTTATTTATGTCAGTTACATCTTTCATAAACATCTTCTACCATTGGTGGCTTCCTTTCCACTCTCCTAATGGTGTCACCACAGGACAAGCAGCTCTTGGCTTTAGGTAATTCACTATTTTGATATTTCCGTTCAAATTTCATGCTTTCATTTGTCCACTTTAAGGAAATTCTTCCTATCCCAAAGTTATTGTCCTATGTTGACTTCCAGAGCCTTCTATGTTTTAAATGCCTTTTATGTCTCAATATACAGACCTGAAATGCATGAAACAATGAATAAGTGTGTGAGGCAGCAAGTAATTTCATTTTTTTTTTTTTCCCTATAAGGATGGCCAACTGGCCAAATTTGGAACAAGACTCCTCTGAAGCAACTTCTTTTTAATCAGGGCCATATGTGCCTGAGTCCTTTCTGGGACGGATCCCTACTTTATTTTTTTAGTCAGGTGGCAATACCAATTTCTGCAGTAAATCCAGTGGAACAAATTCTCCCACTATTCTTCATCAAGTGTCTTAACTATTGATGACCACTTACATTAACATATTCATTTAGAATAATCTTAAGTTCCATTTTAAAAATTCCGTTACTATTTGTTTGGGAATATATTAAATCTATAGGTTATTTTGGACATAAATAACATATTTACAACATTTTGTTGCCTACTATGAACATTATATATATATACATATATATACATATGTGTGTACATATATATGCATATATATATATATATATATATCCTTCATTTGGATGGCTTTTGTACAATATTGTTATGTTCCTATACATGGATCCTGAGATTTATTTTTATTTCTTGGAATTTGAGAGTCTTTATATTATTTAAAAGTAACATATCTTCAATTTTTCATTTTGATATTGAGGTTGGAATATAGCAATGCAATGATTTTATATATTGATCTTATAGCCAGTGATCTGCTAAATTTGACTATTAATTCTAACAATTCATATGTATTCTGGATTTTCAATATAACCAATTATATCATATACAAGTAATGAGAATTCATTTCTTCCTCTCCAATCCTCTGTGATTTAATTATTTTGTTGCCTGGCTACCCTAGTACACTATCAGTACACTACTAATCATAATACTGACAGCATTGTATTGTTCCCAGTGTCAAAAACTTTAAATATTTTACCAAACATAGTGTTTGCTATTCATTTTCTGTAGCTAATCTTTTTCTGCTTAAGGAAGTTCCTTTGTGTGACTAGTTTGCTAGGATTTTTTAATCACAAATTGATATTGAATCTTATCAGATGTTTCTGTGCATACACTTAGGTGATTATATGACTTGTCTCCTTTATTCAATTAATGCAGTATACCAATAGGGTTTTAAATGTCAAACCAACCTTGAATTCCTGGAATAAGACCAAAGTGGTCATGATTTATTACCCTTCTCTATTATTGCTGAATTTCCTTTGCTAATACTTTACTGAGAGTTTTTATATCTACGTTTATAAGAGAAATTAATATGTAATTTTCTTAAACTGTCCTCACCAAGTTTTGGTATTAAGCTTATGCTGATCTCATGAATCAAAATAGAGTAATGCTACTTTTACTATTTTCTGGAAGAATTTTCAGAAAATTGGCATTATTAATCCTCTAAGTGATAATGAAGAGTTTGCTGAGAAAGGCATTTAGGTCTAGATTCTCTTTGTCAAAAGATTTTTGAGCAAGGCAAAGTGGTACATGCCTGTAATCCCAGTGACTAAGGAGGCTGTGGTAGGAGTACAAGTTTGAGGACAGCTTCAGCCACTTAGCAAGACCCTCAGCAAATTAGTGAGACTTTGTCTCAAAACAAAACAAATAAGATAATAATAAAAATAAAAATAAAGGACTCGGGATGTTGCTCAGTGGTAAAGCACCTCTGGGTTTGGGTTCCATTCCTAATAAAAAGAAAAAAAGATTTTTAATATGGATCCACTTTCTCTAGTTATCATCAAACCATTCATATTTTCTTTCTACTATTATCTATTTTGATAAATTGTATTTTTCAGTGGATTTGTCTATTTCATCTGAATTTTCAACATATTTACTAGTTACATTATACTTTCATTCAACATTTTAAGATGCATAGTGTTTGTTCTTTTTTATTAACGATATTGATTATTTGTATTTTCTGTTTTATTTCTTTTCTTTCTGTTCCCCTTTTTCCATAGGGATTTATCAAGTTTATTAACCTCCTCAAATAAACTTTCATATTTATTGTTCCTTTCTCTGTTATTTATTCATTTCTACTTTTTTATTATTTCCTACCCTTCTACATTATTTTATTTTTGTTGTAGATCTTTCTCTAAATTCTATTTTTTAATTTTTTACAGACTACATTTTGATTCATTGTATACAAATGATGTATTTTTTTTTTAAAAAAATTTATTTTTTAGTTATAGGTGAACACAATACCTTTATTTTTTTTTTTTTTTTACGTGGTGAGGACTGAAACCAGGGCCTCACACATGCTAGGTGAGCACTCTACCACTGAACGACCCTAGCCCCCTGTCTCTAAATTCTTGAAATAAAAAATTAACATATGGTTTTCACCTTTATTCTTTTCTAATATTATGAATCTGAAGCCACAGACTTAATCTAAGCATAGATTTAACTGTATGATACAAATATTGATATTTTTCATTTTAAACTATTTTCTAATTCCTATTGTCATTTCTTCTTTGAACTATGAGACTATAAAACTGTATTTACTCATTTCCAAATATTTGGAGATCTCTTATCATTTTGGTATTGATTTCTATCTTAATTGTCAGGAAAGAAGTATTCCAAAAAGTTTTGGAGAATTTCTTTGTGTTTTAGCAAGTTTCACATGTATTTGGAAAAAAAATACTTAGTTTGCCATTACTAGATGATATATTCTACATATGTCTACTAATTCAAATGTGATCACAATGTTGCTCAAATCTTCGGTATCGTTACTAATTTGAGGTTTTCAGGTTCTGATACTGAAAGTACTTATTAACATTTCTCATTATGATTAGGAATTAGTCTATTGTACCTTTCAGTTTTATCAACCCCCACTTTATGTATTTTTGTGCTGTTATTGTGTCCATTCAATTTCCTATAAATTATTTTTCAATACAAAATATTTCTTTTCATCTTCAGTTAACCTTTACAATATATATAGCTACAACAATTAGGTTTTGGCTAGTACTTGTATTTTGTCTATTTTTCTCTTCCTTTCTTTCTACTTATGTACATTAAAGACATGTCTATGCCTTAGGTATGACTTTTTTTAAATATATTTTTTAGTTGTAGGTGGACACAGTACCTTTATTTTATTTTTATGTGGTGCTGAGGATCAAACCCAGGGCCTCATGCATGCTCGGCAAGTGCTCTACCACTGAGCCACCCCAGCCCTAGGTATGGCTTTTACATACATAATAGGCATACTAATTTTCAAGTTATTCAAATTCCTATATCCTGATGGACCTAGTTCCTTTACCTGTTGGCTTTGTCCCATTCCTGTCATCTTCTCTACGTACATGTCCAGGTATGTTCTTTTCTCATACACAGTAGTCATTGCATTTGAGGATTTGTTTGTAGACTCAATTTGTTGTCTAGGATGATATTATCATCCCCAGAGAGGATATACATGTGCCTGCCCTTCAACTATCATCACTTCAATCCAATTTAAAGATAATTCAAAATTGACCTTCATCCCTGCAGGTCTTGTCTATGTCTGGTTCACCCATATCCCCAGGGTTTGGCCCTTCCTAGGCAGTTTCCGATCTCTAAGTTCTGTCCCTCCACCCCTAAACCTCAGTCAACCTCTCTAGACGGACACCCTCTGATGCTGACCTTGCCTTCTAGGTTTCACTCTTTTCTATATCCTGGCCAGGTAATTCTTCACTACCTTTACAATTCTCCAATGCCATAAGTAGATATTTTAATATTTTCTCAGTTTTTCTTATTAGTCTCAGTGGGATAATCAGTCTACCATAATTAGATAGACGTATAAGTGTGCTCCATTCATTTTTGTTTTTTAATATAGATAATAATTTGTATAATTTTTCTCATTATGGTTTCTCATTATGATTTGTTATTTATTATGAAAGATAGAGACTCCCACTTTAAGAATTTTAGAAAATGTAAACACAAAAAGAAGAAAATAAAAATCCCTTACAATTTCACCATTTTGTAATGTATTTCCTATGGGTTTTTTCTATGAATATATACAAGCATTTTTAAGAAAAATTGTATCACGCCATACTTACTATTTTGTAACATAAAATATACACTTAATACATTACAATATCTCAATAGTTGTGTGATATTCTAATACATATTCCATTCATGTAAACATTCTCTTTATATATAAAACAACAACAACAACAAAAGCAAACAACATGAATGAAGGGAAAATTCTTCCTGCAATCCAGGTGACCCAGAAATTACTACAATACCTGAGTAACACTGAAGAACAGACAAGCTTTACTTCAAATTCCACATTAACTTCAGAACAAAGTATAAACCCCTTAACAAGGCCTTGTGAAGGAATGATAGTAGAGTGAAACATTCTTACCTCATGTACATATATAATTGCATGACTGATATATGATCCTATAATATGTACAATCAGGAATGAGAAATTACACTCCATTTAAGTATGAGCTATCAAAATGTATAAATGCATTCTACTGTTATATATAACTAATTAGAACAAATTTTTTTAAATGTTTTTAAATTAAAAAAAAAAAAAAAAAGGCCTTACGAGATCTGACCTGTGCCTACTTCTAGTACCTGAACTCCCTCCTCTTACACCTTACAAGCCTATAATGCTGGCCACCCTCTTAACTCCCAAACAACCATGCTTTCTTCTTCTCCCCTATACTGTGGGTATAGTGTTCTTTGCATGGCATGTTCACCTTCTTTATTCACTACTAACTCCAACGTTCCCTACAAAATGCAGCCAACGTGTCACTTCTGCTAGGACACTCGCATGACTCCAGCCTGCCACAGGAATGACTCTTACAGCACTCACATTCGTATCTGTCACAGCAGTTATCAGTCCAGGATGTAGTTGTACTCCCCTTCTGGTCACTAGCTAAATTAAGAGCTTGTGATGTCAGGGACTATGTCATATATCTCCTTAAATCCAGGGCACTGCCCCCCAAAATAACAAGTATTAGAATCTGCTTGTTAATAAAGTCTTTTCTTACCCCCTAGACATTCTTTCAGTCAGTCCTGAAAATCTAGGTCTTTACTTTTATTAAAGAAAGTGCAATCCAATGCAACTTTTAATTAAAGAAAATGCATTCCCTTGAGTAATAATTGGATGTAGTTGCATAACATTCTAGAATGATAAAACTGGCGGGATGTAAGTAATTACAAGCCAGGTCCTTTGTTTTTATGTTGAAGAAATTGAATTTCAGGGAGATTGAGTGACTTATCCAAGGTCATACTGCAAGTTCATAGTGGAAACTGAATGAGCCTGCAGGACTTCTGATCACTAGGCCAACATGCTTCCCACGAAATCAAGGGTCTTATGAGCAGCAGTCCAAAGGAAATGGAATTTAACTCAGAAAAAGATCTCTAATGATAGAATTCCAGGTGCTGTGTCCCCAACAGCTGTCATATCACCTTGTCCACATGATCAACCCAAACTGGTAAAAGAGAATCTATTATATCGACATGGAGGGGGAAAAAAAGACTATGGCTCACTGTATATTTTGTAAGGAGGATTCTGTCCTCTGTTCATTGATGTACATGCTCTTTAAAGCATTAAAGCCTAATTTTAGTCCTTTTGAAGATGGAGAAATCAAAACACACTTGCTTTTCAAACTAAGTATTGATGAAATCAAAACTTAGTTCAAGAGGTTTACTCTTCTTGACTTACCTACCTGTGCAGATAGGTATCTACTTCTGTAATGTATCACTGCATAAGCTGAGAAATTAAATTTAACAAAAATAATTGCCTTCCAACTGACTTTTGTGTTATGTCCAATTGCATTATTTTGGTTTTATTTGTCAATATTATTAGAAAGTAAAACACATAATAAATTATCTGGGTCCTGGCTTAACCCATGGGACAGTATGGCATGGTGGTAAATAGCATGGGCTCTAAGGTCAGACTGAGTTCACATCAGTGACTTCTAAATAACTTTGAACAAATTACTTGGGTCTCTGTACCTGGACTCCTTTATCTGGAGAATGGGGATGATGATAGTACATGTTTCTGATGGCTGTTTGGAGGATTAAATGAAATTATACCTGTAAAGTGCTTAGAACAATGCTGGGCACCTAGTGAGGCTTAGAATTAGTTACTATAGCAGGGGCTCCAAAAATAAATGTAAATTTAAAATGATCAAAAGATCCCTCTTATGCCCCAAAATACAAACCTCCTGCTATTGGAATCGTTTTAGGGACTATGATATATTCCCACTGACTCCCTATAATGTTATGCCACATGAGACCTATGAAAGAAAACTTGATGAAATACGGGCATTAAATGTTATCACATAACCATCCATAAATTCTGGGTTTCCACAAAGCAGTTCTTACGAATCATAATTAAGGGTTTGAAAGTCAAATGATTTAAGTGCTAGTTTTAATTACGGCTTGGTGAACTTTAGTGTGTTAGAATTGTCACAACTTTCCTTAAGGATTACTCTGAAGCCAGGCAATACAGTGGGAAATTATTAACTCCTACTTTGGTACAGCAATTATCTGCATTACAAGGTTTATGCAATTAGCTGTTTAAGATGTCATTATATTTTGCCATCTGGTACACAGGAGTTTATGCATATGAACAGGCACGTGTTGAAGTGATTTTCACTATATGACTTGTTCTCAACCCAAGTCATCTCTCTAATGAGGGGAAGTTACCATGCACTGTACATTAGTGGCAGGTGCACACTATCAAGCTTCATTTTCATCGAAGACCTTCATTTTTCCATTTTAAAGTATTCTGCACAAGTGCTGGAAAATTAATTAGTCGTTCGCAATTGAACAACGCCTGCAGACATGTTCCTTAGCAGTTAGAGGGGGGCACGGCTTCAGTTAGGGGCCACTCCTCCTTCTCACCCCGACGGCTGCAACGAACCCGCAGGCGATGAAAAAAAAAAAGCCAGGGCGTGATCTGTTGTAGGAGACCTCCTCTCGCGAAGTGGAAAAGGGGGACGTCGCCGCAGGGCTGTTCCGCGCTGGGCAGAGTCAGCATCCGGCTTTGCACCCAAGCGTGAGCGTGACGGGGACTGGGACGCCCAGGCGTCACGCGGAGATCCCGACCCCGCTGCGGAGAAACCGAGACCCTGCCGGCCTCGACGCCGCAGCTGTCCCGGAGCGGGTTCCCGACTGAAGCGCATTAAAACGGCGCCCTCTGGTGTCCGCTCGAGCCCGCTGGGTCAAAGCAGAGACGCCTGGGAGCCGGCTTAAACTGGTCACCCAGTTCGCAACTGAAAAACTCACCGACTCTAAAACACGCCTTGCCACTCTGCGGAAGCCGTATCCACGGCCCCCGCTGTCGGCCAGGGCTGGCATATGGACAAGACACCCGTCCCGGACCCCGACACCCGGGCTGTGTCTCCTGGCAAAGGGAGAGTCCAGGTGCCTCTTGGCAGGGCCAATGCACCGTGACCCTAGGGCGGCGCCTTCGCAGAACCAGCGTAGAGAGCGAGGGGGTCCCTCGTCTCCCCGAGGCAAGGGAGGGAAAAAGCTCCAAATCCCGAGGTCGTCTGGGCGCAGGGGCCCTAATTCGGCCGCACCTGCCAGGTGGCCAGCTGCGGAAGCTCGGGGGAGTGGGGGTTCGAGAGGGGAGGGACAGGCTCAGAGGGATTTGGAACTTCCCTTGGTCGTGTCCCCTGTTAGGGTTTTATTCGTTGGTTCTCTGAGTCGCCAAACCGGAAAGCTCGCTTACCCCACGCGGGCACCTAGGCGAGGCTGGCCCCGCGTTGCCATTGAAATGTGACACTGACTAACGAGCTAGGCCTGCCCGCTTTCTTTAGGAGAGTGTGGAGTCCCTTGTCTCTAGAACAGAGGCTCCCCGGTTCCCTGGGATCCGTTCTGCCCACCGCACCCCCCCCCACACACACACACACACATGCCCTGCCGCTGCCTTTGTCACCATTACTACCCCTCCCTCGTCTCCCATGCCGGGGGGGGGGGGGGGGGGGGGGGGGGGGGGGGGGGGGGGGAGACCTGCACTTGTTTCCTCTTTTTCAGTCTGGATGCCAGTCTGGAGTCTAAGTTCAGTTCCTAGAGGACTGACTGGGTCCTACCAGGAAAGAACGTTCTGATCACAGGAAAGTTCCAGTTTGTTGGTTAACAAAGTCGACCCTTGAGTTGTTCTGAGGGTCTGATTGCAGCTTCGACTTTTGCCTTTTCTTTTTGAGCTTTGAGGAGGTGATAGCCAGGGCACAGAAGGGAACCTAGCTCGCTGGACTGTTTTGTCATGTTTCTACACTAGCCTTTTGAGGAGGAGGTGGTGGCAGGGAGAAAGTAGGAAGGGCAGGCTGGCTAAGGCTGCAGGTAACCAGCACATATTTCTGGAAAGGCCTCAGTTTGTGAAGCACTGAATCAGGCACTACTGGCAGCTATTAAAAATGAAAATAGAAAGTTTCCAGCTGAGAGAGTAAAATGCATAAGAAGGTACAAACTGAATTAAGTATCCAAATAGGTGCACCAAACTGGGTGTACAAATAAGAATGGGTAAAATTGCAACTGGCTATTGTTTCAGAAAGTGTCTATGTGGGCATCACTGCCATGCTCTTGCAGTTCAGAGGTTATTCTGTGCAGGCTCAGCACAGGAAATATACTTAATAACGTTTGAAATCATGGTGCCAAGAAAGAAAGCCAGTCGTTTGTGTTGGAAGAAAAAGTTGGACAAGTAAATTGAACCCAGATTGAGAAGACTGAGGGACCCAGAATCTAGGGGACAAAATAAGAAAAGCATGTGAATTGGAGCTAGACTTGTCTAGTTCTAAAATCCATCTATGCCTTTACAAATTGTAACTTTAAGTCTCTGTGTCCCTCTGTGAAATATGTATAATTATGCCTTGATGTTGTGAAAATTACACGGGGTTTACACTAAATACATTTAGTATTAATGCTTCCTCTCAACTATTTCAAAATTATTCCCATGACCTCTGCACTTCATTCAGGACATCTTTAGGGGTTCTTCAAACAAACATATGGCTATGTCTATCTTGTTTACATGCCATCAGTTCTGTTGCTTCAGACACTCAGGAGTCCATGCTATCTATGCTTGTGTCTTCTCTAGCATCTAAATTATTTGAAAACACAAATAATGTTTGTCCCACAAGCTTCTAGTATTAACTTTCTGAGCAACTGACCTAAAAGATTAGTAGGCTCTCACCAATGACTATGGCTGAAATCTTCATTCCACCATGATCAGAAGCAGCAGTCGGCTTCTCAAACCTCACACCTGTCGTTAAAAAAAAAAAAAACAAAAAAAAAAAAAAAACATTTTAATAATTATCTACTTACCTAGAACTGAGACTCCACAGAACATCTGACCTGCAGTTGACTTCGGTATATACCCATATTAAGAAGTTCTGAGACTGTATTTGGGCAAGTCATGATTCTGACTCAGCACAGGTGATATTAAGAGCACTAATGAGTTTCTCAGTGGCATATATCACAGCTCTGTACTTTACTAAAAAGAGTCCTAGGTTGCTCACTGTTGGGTAAAGTTACTTAGGATAGTTAAGGTTTCCAGAAATACCCCTACACACACTTACACTGACCAACATATGTTTCCATGACATAGAAACACAATTATAAATTAGAGAATAAACAGGTGTCCCAAAAATAAAATGCCATCTCATAAATGTGTATGTATGTGGTTGTGCATAAAATGAGATATGGCTATATTTTTCAAATTTCCTAAAAGTTGGGGCTGGGGTTGTGGCTCAGTGATAGAGTGCTTACCTCCCATGAATGGGGTACTGGGTTCGATCGTCAGCACCACATAAATAAATAAAATAAAGACATTGTAAGTAAAAAAAAAAAAAATTAATTCCTAAAATATTTTTTTCAAATTATTCATTTATAGAGCTATGCCTGAAGATGATGATATGAGTAACATTAACATTCTAGGATGAAGCTAATAATTTCTGAAAGGAAATGGGTCAGCTCAAAGTTTGAGCTAGGATATGTTCTCTGAACATTAATTTACCATTTTATTATAACAAAACTAAGACATGGATCTGGGAATGAAAGGCAGTGAGCTGTTTCTAACCCTAAAGCTTAGAACATAAATTGCAGGTGAAACACCCTTGGATTTCTCTGTATGTCTGCTAACACCTAGAACAGAGTGGAACACATAAAATACATTCCAAAAATATGTATTGATTTCAATTGGTTTTTCTTCAGAAAGTCCTTTATCTAATTACCAACTGATATCCAAAAGCTGACAATCCAGACTCCTGACCTTAAATTTAATAACTTTAAAGTGTTAGGTACACACTTTATGGTTTTCCTGATACTAAATCTCCTGCAGCATGTCTCTCAAAATGAAAACCTATTATATTATTAGACACTCTCTCAGTGCACAGAAGCCGGAGATGACTTGCTGAAGTCTGAGCTCTAGATAATGCATTGGCAAGCGGAATGATCATGACTGGACCCAGTAGTCCAAAGAGGAAAATCAAAAGTACACCAAATGCCCCCACTCAAATCCTCCTGTTGCTTAACCTTCAGGCCTTTTGATGAGTTTTGATTTTCTCAGGTGTGAAAAGGAGGTTTCTGGGTAGGATAATGGTTTGTAACTTAGCAAGCAAGAGAAATTCATGAGTAATTGTTGCACAATGGCAGTACAAGTGCTAAAGGGAGTGTAATTTGCTACCCTAAGCAATCCAGGCCTTCATGAAATATTACTACTACATGAACACAAACCAGCAAAAATATTTGATGTACAAAACTACTTAATGTTGGGCTAGGGGTGTAGCTCAGTTGAAGGATGCTTCCCTAGCATGCATAAGGCCCTGGGTTTTATCCCTAGTACCACTAAAACAAACAAGTAAAAAAGACCTAAGTGTATATAATTTTCCATAACCAGATCAATATCACTACTGCTATAGTTCAGATGCCAAGAGATACATTATACCAAACTAAACTTTTTCTTTTTTTTTTTTTTTTTTTTTGTTTTGCAGTGTCTTGTGCTTGACAGGCAAGCACTCTATGAACTGAGCTATATCTCCAGCCCCAATTTTTTTTTAATTGAATGCTACAAACATTTAGATTCCTATTTATTTATTTATTTATTTATTGCCGTGCTGGGGATTGAACCCAGCAACTTGTGCTTGTGAGGCAAGCACTCTACTAACTGAGCTATTCCCCAGTCCCCCAATTTTTTCTTGTAGCAAGAGTGGTTGGTTTGGTTATTAAGCAAATATGTTATTCATAATTATAAACATATAAAGCAACTCATTCCTTGACTTCTCCCACTGTGCCCTGTTCTCTGCCACCAGGAATATTTCCTTAGGAAACACTATAATAATCTACACATTAATCGAGGCTGCAAACACCAGCCTTTGTCCAACACCTTCAGTATGGCAAAACCAGCAAGGTAACTACCTCTCCTACCTGACCTTTCTGAAAAATGTTTAAAGTGCCCCAAAGCCAGATGGAGCCATCCTAAACTGTGTTGCAGTAAAAGGCACCTAGATGTGTAGTCAGACATCAGAGCTCTCTGTGACCTGTCTCTGCTCCTTCTTAAGTGATTCCCTTGGTCTACCTGGACCTGTTTCCTTTTCAGGAAGAGAAAACTTAGGTCCTACTTCACCAAGGTGTTGTGAGAACTGCATGAGACCTCACATGTAAAATTCATAACCCAGACTCCTAGCAAAGTTCATAAAAAATAAATTCATGTCAAAGGTAGGTTCTGAAATATAGATCTGGGACTACTAGTGTAGGAAATTTTTTAAAAAGCAGAAAATACATACAACAATTGTAACTTGTATCCCTGTATCTTTATTTCCTTGTCTTTCAAATGGGGATAATGTATTGCATTAAAAGTTATGAAAATAAACCAATTAAAATTTTAATAAAATTGGATAATTAAATAGTAAATATTAACAGCCACCCATAAGTATAAATTATTTACCTATGAGAAGGAGATTACCTAGAGAAAATACTTATCAAAACTTCCACTTACTTATCCTGTGTCCTAATCAGACACTCAAGCCTCTTGGCTCTCTCTACCCCCCTCCCACCACCAGTCTAAGGGCCTAATCTTTAAGGAACAGAAAGCAGATAGACAAAGTCTTACAAGTTAAATTTCTTAGGATGAAAAAGTGTCTTTTTATATTAGAAATAGGTACAAGCTCCCTAGAAACACCTTCAGTTTCTCTCTTACATAATCTCATTGAATTCTCACAATGAACCTGTCAGACAGGTATCACTATTCCCCTTTTAAAGGATGAGGAAATAGAGACCCAGAAAGACGCACTGACTTATCCAAGATCACACGTTTCTCAGTGAAACATGCTCCACCTCATGGATATAACCTGGAGGAGGAACTGGAGTCAAAGTTCAGCCAGAATTGCCAGGGTGCGAATCTTGCCAGTCCAATCAGAGCTGCTACATTGGTTTTGGAATTCCCATATTTACCCCATCCCCGCTCCGGCTCCTCACTCCCTCAAAGCACATTCTCAGGGTCCTCTTGACTATTGCTGCTGTCAACAGACTCTGGACAGGCTCAGGAGCAGAGACATGGCTCTGGACAAAATAGGGTCTTGCTTGGACAGAGCCAGGATAGTTGTGCAGGCTTCTTCTCTACTGCTACTTGGAACGCGCCTGTAGGTGGCGCCTTGCTTCGCTTAGGGGAACTGGGAGGGCGAGGACACAGGTCACCAGCTGCCGCTCCTAAAGGCCAATTTAAATAGTCCCTGGGATTGAACTCACACAGGAAGCTTGGCGACTTGAACGTGCCGCCCCACCACCACCGCCGCCGCCGCCACCTCCCCGCCCGCCCGGATCTCTCCCTTCCCCATCGCTCGGTTCTCCTCCCCGTCTCGGGCTGGCAGAGGAGAGCTTAGCCTGCGCTCCGAGGTAGGGCTCAGGAGCGAGATCTCCAAGCGCCGGAGGCAGTGCCCGGAGCTCTTGGGCGGTGCTTGGATCCTAGAGCCTCGGTCCAGCCCGACCGCCCCCTCCTCTCGCTCACTCCCAGCACCCCCTTTCCCCGCAGCTGTAGCGAAGGTGGAGGGATGTGGGAGTGTGACCCCCGTGAGTGCTGGGCGGGGCGAGGCAGCTTTTAAAACTTCTGAAAGGCCTCGTTCAAAGCCTCAAAACACAGAACTTAGGCCGGAAGGCGGTTTCCACCGAAGGGCCTAAAGGGGGCGGGGGTGCACCTGCAGGGGCAGGAGCGCGCCGCCTGGGAAGGGGGGCCAGTCACTCGCGAGCACTGAAGCCCCGGCCCGGCCCTCGCCGCCCGGCTGCGCAGGGGGAGGTAGGGCGGGTGACCGGGTGCCAGTGGCCTGGCCCGGGACCCTGCCTCCCCACGGGGCAGTCGCGGGAGGGCGGGGGTTTCTTTGGCCTGCACAGTCCCCGCAGGGTCTTCCTTCCCGCCAGCCCCTCCCTAGGAACCCGCGATTTCTCAGCAAAGTCGCATTCCCAGATTTTAACCCCAAACCACCCGGCTGGGGGACTGATGAAGAGCTGGACATCGCGAAGCAGGATGTTCTCATTTCACACCCTAGATACCTCCCCCGCCCCCCCAAAATAATAAAACCTGGGGAGACTGAGAAGGAAAGGAAAATGAGAGGAGGGGTCCGCGCTGGGGGAAGAGGTGAGGGCGGCAAAGGTCACAGAGTGGCGGACGGGAGAGAGGTCCAGGCGGCGTCGGGAGTGGTGTGGGTCGCTGGGCACCCGGGTTGTGCCACCTCGGGGTGAATGTGTAGAGGCCACGCGGCCGCCGCCAGCCCTAATTGCTCTGCGGCAGACGCCAAGCTAAGGCGCTCCGGTGCGCGGCGAGAGACGGACTAAGGGGATTTTCATTAGGACCGCATTATGAGGATCATCGTCCTCCAAAGTCCTTCCTACAGAAGCTCTTGAATGAATTAGGTAAATCATTTGCTCCATTTGTAGTTTCTGAAGAAGACATTTTTTTCACATCTTCTGAAATTGAGCTCTTTAAATAGAGAACAAATATGTGGGGCCTCCTCCCCACTTTCAGCAGTGTCAATCGGTGAGGCTTGCTGAGTAGGTTAGCGTGAACGTGGAGAAAGAGGTTAGAGTGGAATTGAATAAAGCTGAGTAATCTAGTTAAAGAAGGAAATAGCAACTGAAAATAACTTAAAAGTAAACTACATAAAGTTTATTATTTTGTTTGGAGTCCTTTTCCTTCGTCTGAGAAAGTAAAATACATAAAAGTTGGGGAAAGGGGTTCTTCCAATTCCCGTTTATTATACTTTCTCATAGTCCTTGAAAGAATTAAGTGAATTTTAAGAAGCAACAGTGACTGACATTACTGGCTGCAAAGGTGTGGTGAGCAGTTTGGTAGATTTGTGAAAATTTGGTGGCAACCTCAGCTCTCAAATTCAATACCAAATTTACTTTTTTAATATAATAGGCTGGTGTTTCTATTGATCTCAGTCTTCAGGAGGTAAGGAACACAGAAAGAGACTGGAAAGGAAAATAGAGCAAGGGAAACAAAAGGGAGAGGCAAGATTAATTGTAACATTCTGGTTTTCAGCGAATCCCAAGTCGGAGTCCTAATGCCTTGCACATTTTTTTTGGTAGAGTTAACTTTATAATTTCAACGGATCTGGTCTCTAAGTGCATGGCAAGAAAGAATAGACACTTAAACAAAATGCTGTCCCTTTTGTGAACTTCTGGCACTTGTGTGATTCAGTAGTTCTAACAGAAAAGGGGGTCCTCTTGCTCCTGGCGGCCTGAGGTGAATTTTTAAAATCAGCAGGTGTAAGACTTGTTCCCAGCGCTGGATCCAAGACCTGATGGATGAGAGAAACGGAGGAACCAACAGGGCAGTGAGTCTTGGGTAACTTGCCCTGGCATTTAAGCAGGCATGGCCTAGCATATTGAAACTCCCTCCAATGTGAGCAAAGCCAAAATTCAGGACTCCTACAGACTTCCCCCCTTTGCACCCAGTAGCTTGGTATACAGAATGAAAGCAACATTTTTATCCATGAAGACTAAAATGTAGCCTTTAGAATACTCCCTATTCAAAGGTTGAAAGCATGTCAAGGGCTCAAAGGCAAGCTTGTATTGCACACAGGGCACTTGCAACTTATCAGGTGCAAAAGAGCAAGAAACTTTGTAAAAGTTGGAGTTACTATTCAAAGAGATAGTTTAAGAAGGTGCTACATAGTAGCATGGAAACCAAAAGGGACCCAGAAGTGCTTGGAGTACATTTGTATTTTCTAAGACCTGTTGGGGTGGAGGCTGGGTACACTGGGGGTTGAATGTTTTTAAATTTATGGAAAGCAGCTTTATCTTCATGAAGCCAGAAGGATATACTTCAGCAAAGCATTTCTGGTTATTTCCACCTTAGTTATGGGGTCTAAGACTTTCACAAGCTTTCCTGCCTAACGAATCACAAAACTTGCAAACTGCAACTTTTCTCTTGAGTTCCTTATACAAAACACAAAACCCTCAAGTGTAAAATAATTAAGGTGGCGGATTTCCCCAGATAACATACCAGGCACAAACACACTGTCATCTGCACTGGCATCAACATTCCCACTCTGGGGTCCACAGGCTGCCAGCTAAAGAACAAGAGCTCATCCACTTTAAATGTGTGAGGAGCAAACTTGATTCACGGTCCAAACATATACCCACCAACATAAAAGGTGAAGGGGGAGGTGGTGGGTGGAGTGTTAATGCTGGGTGCTAGAAGGAAGGATTACTTAAAAGAAAAGGGAGAAAAAGATCTGGGGAATTCCAGCAAGCAGTGAAAAACCGTCTTGAAGGTCTGCAACCTGTCAGCTTCAGAGGCCTTCATTCCATCCCATCAGCCTCATGGTCCCACAATATCAAGTTCTGTGGTTCCAAACTTAGAAGATGTTGTTTTGAAACTGGGATTGGGTCCTGCCTTTCCCCCTTTCCTCTTTATCAGGTCTTTTCTGTAAGCAGATTTACTTTTCCATACATTTCTGGGAAGTCACTTTTAGTAAATCTTGCCTCTGCAAAACATTTTAAACGTGGTACTATATTACAGTCTTATTAAGTGCTTGAAAGAGGCTCTGTTTTCCTGAACGATTGAGGAACTCTGCTGAGAAAGACTGGTCCAAGAAAGGCTTGAATTGACCCCCACTATCCACTCTTGTGAACACCAAGGGTATTTTTGATTTTGGGTTTTGTTTTTCCTGATAGGCGAATGTGTTGGTTTGTTTTTATTTGGTTCGAGTTTTTAATGCCTAGGAAAATTTAAATTCATGGAATACCCTCTCCAAAAGGAAAAAGACATTAAACTTGCTCCCCTCACGACACCCTAGAACAGGCTGGGAGGACAGGATGCTGAATTGATGGGCCCACGAATTAATGTGGAGAACCAGACCTTCTGGACAAGGTTCCCGGGGCTCAGGGCTCGGAGGCGCAGAGCCGAGGAGACAAAGGTTTCTCACAGGTCTGGGCTGGGGGAAGGGGGACAGTGCAAGGAGAACCTTTGAAAATTCAGTTGTGTAGGGCAACTGATCTTCCTTCAGGACAACTCGCCCGGGAACTCGGTGGGTTTCATCTTGCACGGTGAAACTAAGCCTCGGTTTTGCTACATCGCCTCCTCCTTCCCCTAGGGATGCGCCCAGACCAGCGGCAAAGAAGGGGGCGCGGCTCGGGGTCAGCTCTCAGGCCAGAGGGCGGCGCCCAGCCGCTGCGCTCCACCGCCTCCCGCAGCAACCTCTCGGTCATGACCTTGCCCGGCAGCTTCTGCTCCTTCAGCTGGGTTCCTCCACCCACCCTCGTTCCAGCCGTTCTCAGGGTCTGAAATGGAAGATCTCCGGGTGGGTGGCGATGGAGAACAGAATGGAATTTATTGAAGCTCAAATTCCCCCAGAATCTCGAACACTCCTGACATCTCGGGATGCTCTTGGAGGCCAATGGTGCGCGGCGCCTGGGTGCCCAGTTGTTGCGAAAGGAGAGGAAAGACATTCGCTAGATTTCCCAAGTTGAACTTATAAAAATTTTAAAGTGTGGGTACCTTGGGTTTCCTTTTCGAAATTTAAGGCAGCTCTTTAGAGGGAAAGTTGTGCGGCGTGTGATCGTGATAGTTGGGACGGAGGTCTCCTCCCGCTAGAGTCTCATTCTGGCCTCACAAGCAAGAAGTAGGAAGGCAGCAGGTGGAGAAGGCAGTGCACCTTCGTCTATATTTTTATTCATTTATTTTGGAAATTGTGCTAATAAGATTGACCAAATAGAGTCCTGCGTTCACGCTAGCACTTAAGACTGAATGAACTTTTCTCTCCCAGCCCTCAACCAGACACTTTTGGGCGGAAGGAGAAAACCCCAGGGCCTGCAACCCGCTGAAGTTGGCGTCGGAAGCCATCCCCCTAGTATCCCAGGCCTGCGGCCTGAGGCTGGGTAGTCCCCCCACCGCCACCCGCCCCTAGCAAAACAGTTAATGCACCTGGGGCTTCAGAGTGCAAGGGAGGAAAGCAGTGGGGCATTACTCTCCAACAAGCAGTGACCTAAGCCTGCCAGCGCCTACCTTGTTCTGGAAACACCTAATCTCCACTTCCTCTATAAAGCTTAACTGCGGCTCTCCTCCAATCCCAAATTGCAAACACTAGCTGAATTGCTCCCTTAAGCATTCCATTCCTGTGACCCTTCCTAAAGCTTGGTTTAAGTCTGCACTCTTGGGGGTCCTTAAGAGGGGAGAGCAATTCAGGATGTCCCCTTTCCCTTTAAACTAATAGTGACACAAAGGAACACTCCGCAGATTTTAGATTGTTTTGACTTCCATAATTCAATTACAGAGACTAAGCCTAAGGTAACAAGTTGGGTAGGAAAGAAAGCATCACAAGAAGAACAGGCAGAAACTGATGCCTTGGAAATTTCTCTCCAAAGTAAACCTCAGTTTCCTCCCACCTGGATAGTCATGACACTGATTAATAAGCGTGCACTAACTATATAGAGTCAATGGTGCATATTTGCACTGATCTGGTCAAGTGAAAAATTCTCCAGTACCTTAACTATTGTATGAATGGGATTGAAGTTTTGGTAGGGAATGTTCTGGCCTATTCTTAATAATAATAAAGTCTGCTGAGCTCCTTGCTTCACGCTGACATCATAAAAGCCAGATAAAATAAACTGCTTAGAGGCCTCCGCTGAAATCCAGGAGCAGTTCAAAAATTCCTCTATTCTATCTGACCTTGCTTTCCCTGTGTTTACACTGGAGTAATAATAACTTCTAACATTCATTGAGTTGTTTGTTACATGTGCCATGCTCCATTCTTACAGCTTTGATAATTCATTTAATTCTGATGACAGTCTTATGAATTAGTTGCTGATATAATCCCTACTTTATAAATGCAGGAAACTGAGGCACAACTAAACTAAGTAATTTCCTATGATTACTCAACTACTACATGTCAAAACTAGCTAGTGGTTAACTCTAGCACGGCGCTCTTGATCATTCTCTATAAGAATAAGAGGGGTATCTAAAAGTAGTCCCTGCATTATGACCCTGCTTGGAGCTGTTTTTTGGAAAAGTACTCAAGGAGTAATTAATCCCATTAATTTTGTTAACCTAGACAACCAGCCTGGCATGGAGCTCTTGTGCACTAAAAAGTTTTTTTTTCCCCTGAATTATCAAGTACTTTGATGCATTTTGTATTACAGATTATCAATAAACAAGAATGTTGAAAATTGCTCTAATCCCCAAATCCTTCTGGCTGATCCTTGAAAATAGTCTTTCCCTTCTTCCCTCAAAAATATAATTATAAGATTACATTGTCATTCTCAAAGAGCATTCATTATATGCTATATATACTTCAGAGCTAGGACAATAACAGCTCTCAATATAGACACACTATTGTTAAAGATTCAGGTTTATTGGACTCATCACTTTCATCACCAGTTTCATCAGTTTAAACAGATGCCACCTGAAGAATGTGACCGCTTTTTCTCTACATTATCACCCCATTATTAGTCCCTCCTAGAGAGGATCATGGAGTGTTATGTACAAAAACTGACCTTAGAAAGCACATCATTTACCCTCTGCAGTTTTACAGATGAGCAAAGAGGACTATGGAAAAAGGACCTGCCCAAACTTACAGAGAACCCAGGACTCCCTACGCCTAGTTCAGTCCTTTTCCCCCAACCCAGACTGCCTTGAGAGTTGACAAAATGTATTTAGACTATAAAAGTATTTAGACTAAGCACACACTTATTTAAAAAAAAAAATTAACAACCTCTTTTGGCCCAAGAGATATAAAGAAGGGGCTGTCTTACTCCTTTCTTCCTTTCAGATGTGTTTCTGGAATGTCTTCACCAGATGTTGACCCAGGAACTTGCAAACGCGGAGTCTCCCACATATGCGTGCATTTTAAAAGCTGAGTTTTAGATCTGACCCCAATTAATGATTTTTTTTTTTTTTTCTGTTTAAAAAGGGGGGATTTTAGTTTTGCCTGCAAATGATCCGAGTCTTTACAGAGTCTGCGTTAACGTCAGTTGGTTTCACTCTGGGACGTGCTAGTCTCACAGTCTAGTTTTGTTCAGACTTTATTTTGCGCCAAGCTGCATCACAAGCCACTCGTCCACGCTGCAAAAGGTGGAGGCAGGGATTGGGGTGACGGGCTCTTTTGCTCTCCCCACACCCACCATCCGCTTCATATACGTGAAGCAATCTGGAATCCTTCCACTTGGCTTTGGCGCGCGCGCGGACACACACACACACACACACACACACACACACACACACACGTGTACCGTGCATGTGTGAGCGCCTATGGATCTGTGTATGCGGGCGTTTGTGATTTAAAGTGACAGAACCAAGAGCCGGACTGAAGCAGTGAATTATTTTGCGTGATAAATCAACTTGATTGTCTCCACACTATACTTCCATTATTCATCCGAGTGCTCGGTGGTTACGGCGGACGTGCACTGCGGCAAAAATGTCCTCGGAGCCGCTAATTTTGTGGCCACTGCGGCGGCGGCGGCGCGGGGGCGCGAGCACGGATTGATTTTTCAAGATCGCGTCTCCTTCAGTGCAACTCGCCAAATGGAATCGAGTTGACTGCAGAAGCCTCACAGGACGCATGTGGATTGGGTTTTGTACCTGCGATTTTCAAATAATAATAATAATTCTAAAATATTTTTTTCTTTTCGGGGAGGAACCGAGTTGTTGGTGCAGGAAGGGAGATAAAGATTTTCTGTTTTATTTTCCATATATATATATATATAAATAATATGAAAATGGCCACCACTGCTTTTGCTTTTTGAACTTTGAGGAGGTCATACCTTTGCAGATATGAAGATGACGCTTTTAATCCTGTTTCTTCCCTCTGTCCCTTCCTCCTCGTTCGCTCTCTGTCCTTGTCAGCTTTGCTACAGCCACCGGAGAGAAATGTTCATAGTCACGTATGGGGGTCATTTGTCCTCACTCGCTTTTTTCTTCTGACAAGTGAATATCATTTTTTTTTTCTTTTAAAACTGATCCTTCTGTCTGGTTATCAAATTTTTAATAAAAATGTGTCCAGAATATTTCCTTGGTCTTATGTTTAAACAGCAAGTCGTGCAGCAGTTGAACTGCAGCGGGAGGCAATTTCTCTACCAGATCTGATAAAGATCACCTGGTGCAGTCATAACCAGGGGTTACAGGCACCTTCTTATTTTATCATTTATTTATTTGATTTGTTTTTGAGAGATGGCTAATTAACAAATTAATTACTAGATGTGTATTGATGCCTGTGAATTTTTAAAAAGCACATCCAGAATTTTACTGGATTCACATAATACCGTGTCCCTATTCTCTGTAAGCAAGCATAGGGATCATACCAGACTGACAGTTTACATTTAAAAAGTAGTATTCAGGAAAACTCGGGGGACAGCTTTGGCATCCCATTTTGTTTTCAGGACAAAACCTGAGTGTGTTTCAGGCATTGGAAAACCTTTTTCACTCATAAACATTAGCATTGACATGTTTATCCTATGTTTTTACTTCTCTTGAAGCTGCCTACACAGCCATAATGTTATTTGTCAAATTGAGAAGATAATTGCAGTGTCAAGTGTAAGTAATGTCACAGTGTTGCATAATAATAACTTAAGCAAGGTGTCTTTGTTTACAGTGATGTAACTTTCTCAAAGTTTATTTGTAGTTGTAAATGATTTAAGTACAGAGTAGATTGCAAATGAGTAGCTGCCCTGAAGAAAGCCAGCACTGACATCCAGTTGGTTCTTTCAGTCTCATCTTAATATGTGATCCCAACCTACAGGTAGTAGAAGCAAGAGGACCCCATTTTCCCTGGAAGGAGGGGAGAGATTGGGAAATAACATTTAAAACTTAGTAAGTTGGTCATATTTTTAAGCCACTGTTTCATAACCTACAATCTATAGACGGTGCATAATTTTCATGTTATCATGATGTGGAAATAGAGGGGTATTTTAATTCAGCCACTACAGAAAAGACAAATGGAAGTAGGTTAACATCTAGAGCTACAGAGAGATGGCCTATCAACTCAGTGGAAGCCCCTGCCCTTCCAGCAGCAAAGACCTCCATTATCCTTTTTATCCAGATTCCAGGGTTTCAAGGTTGGGTATGACTCTAATTTATAGCTATATAAATGTGACTTATCACAATGTATAAATTCACATAGGAACATATGAAAACTAACAAAGAATTTTTTTGTTGGGCATTAGGCAGGGCACTAAACTTGTGAAATGCTCCCCTACAGTTAATCTGAGTTAATACTTTTTGTGATATCTTCTGTATAACCATGATTTACATGACAGAGTCAGGTGACAAAATTAGCTTTTTAATTCTTTCTTGATATAGATTTTTTTAAAGGGGAAAAATTGCAAACCAAACTTTTTATTGTAGGAAAAGTTAAGTAAAAATTTTACTGTATTGTTGCTTTAGAACTTCTTAAGGTAAATGAACATTTCAGTTGCTGATTTCAATAAATATCTGAATCCTACAAATATTAATTATAACATTTTCTTAATTGATTGCTTTTGGTTTTGACATAACATAAAATACCATGGTAAAAACTTCAGAATTCTCATACAAGGATTACTTCATTAGTGAAGTGCTTTTTAGTTCCGAATTAGTATTCCTCTATTAAATTTATATATTGCCAACTGTAAAAGCTAAGGAATTTGTATGTATGTGGTTAATGAAATTATTTTATCTACAGACTATGGAAG
The DNA here is from genome assembly GCF_902686455.1 of Sciurus vulgaris. Lineage (NCBI taxonomy): Eukaryota > Metazoa > Chordata > Mammalia > Rodentia > Sciuridae > Sciurus > Sciurus vulgaris. The sequence continues at coordinate 49,608,913 of NC_136461.1, forward strand.
TCTGTTACTGTTGTCATATACACTAAGACAACAACTTATAATAGTTAAGGTTATAATGTTACATTAAAAAATTAAAGCAAAGGTTTTGAGCAAATTGAAACAGCGATCAAGTAACATTGTGAAAACAATATAGACCCTTGTAAAACCATGGGTTTTATTCAACTTTACAAAAGAAAAAGAAGTAAAGTGGGGGATGAGTTTCATAAGCTCTTCAATACCTTTTGAGTTAAGAGCATTTAGCTCAGGAAACAACAGGTGACTGTGGGAACTTCATTCTCTACTACGAAAAACTCCCTTCTTGGACATGCTACAAAAACTAAACAAAAACAGAGCCAAACAGTATTTTAACTAACACTTGATATTGCAATGAGTGTTTCTTTTGATTATCTGTAACATAAAGTTAAATTGTCTTCTCAACTTCTGACTTTGAGAAACTAAATTCAATACTAATAACTATTTTAACATAATTTGCAGCAAATATCATACATATTACATTTTCAGAATTTACTCCAGTATTATGCTAACATGTGAGGACATAGTAGTTACTGTAATCTGATGTTCAAATAAGATGTTTCATAAGATAGTCCTGTTAATATAAGGTTCTGGATGAGAAGAGAGTAAGGAGTGGGGGTTTGCAACTTTCTGTCTAACGCAATGACATGTGTGATATGTTGTTCCTGACCTGGAGAAGGCTATTATGTTCTAGCTTTATGGCAAATAATGTAACCCAGACTTGCCTAAAATCACATACTTTAAAAAGACCAGATCATCCTTTACTTGTCCAGCATCCCCAAACCTAACATAGTACCTGGCACACTAGTAGCATTCGATAAATGTTTTCCAAACCTGAATTTAATTGATAGTTCAATTTTTTTTTTTAATTTTATGATGGTGTAAATTTTGGTAGAGGGTAGGGCTAGCAGAAATACTTTGGCAGAGGACCAGCTGGGAAAATTCTATTTCTATCTGCTATCTCACAACAAATTAAAATCTGTTTGATTTATTGTCAACATTACAGCTCATGCAAGAACTAGCAAACTAATAGGTATAATGTTAAAACCAGAAACATGCACCATTCTCTGGCCTCTTTTTGAAAAAAAAGAAAGAAAAAAACCCCACTTTCTTCAATATACTACAAACATATCAAGTACATTACAAACTTTAATTTTTCAGCTTTCAGTCTGATCCTGCTTGCAATCAACTGGCAGTTTCAAGCATCATCGCCAAATTTAGGCACTCTTTATAATTGGTTCTCCTTGCTCTTGTTTTGGTTTTCTTTTCTTGGTAGACACAAAGTAAAAACTATGCCAAGCTGACAAAATGTATTGAAAGTAAATTCCATTCTTTCCAGCATTATTTTACTGGGCAAGGCATTACTGATTAAATAAATCTTAATATCTGCAATATACCTAGGCATTATTCCTGCATATTAAAACCCAGAGTACTTTTCCAAACAACTTATTTCTGCATTCATGTGATCCAAGATAGAAACCAACTTCTTTTCTTGACCCATTAAAAATATTGGCCTTAAGTGATTATTCATTGTTTTCATAGGTACACAATTCTGCTGATGCCAGTGCAACTCATAACTTTCATAGCATAGAAAATAAGATATAGAGGAGAGGGAAACAGCACCAGGGTAATTCTGATTTTTAACAGTGCATTGTATATATAAATAATAATAGATAAAGCCAGAATTAAACTTTTTGTATCACAATTAGGGAAAAATTCCATTTAACCAATTATGTATTTTCTAAAGTTTTTCCATAAAATGTGAAGTACTGTATTAATATGTGATTATGTGATTTTGTGTTGTGTGTGTGTGTGTGTGTGTTAAAGAGGATCCAACCCAGGGCCTCATGCATGCTAGGCAAGCCCTCTACCACTAAGCTATACACCCCCAACCCAATATTTACTTTCTAATATTACAGAGGGATAATAAACTCCCATCAGAATCTTTCTAAGTGTTCTAATGTTACAGTTCTAAACAATTAGCTAGCAAAGTAATGACCTGAAGATGTTAATGTATTACCAACCATGGTGAAGAGATCAGCTGAACAGTTTACATAGTTTGAGAGAAATGGTGACCACACTTTTCATGGTAAAGAGAAGTGCAGTGTAGTGTTATTTACCAAGATTAAGTGAGTTCAATCAAAGTGTCTTTTGTTCCAGCTTAAGCTCTGGGGACAGCTTGATTAACTTTCCTACTTTCAAAACAAAAGGGAAAAATGAGATAATAAAGGAAAGAAAGGATAGATAGTTTGTTTCTGGAGTTCTGCAGTCTGTCTCCACACTGCTATCAGAGTGACTTTTCTAAACAAAAACTTCTCCTATTACTACCTTTTTAAGGTCCCTTATTGATTCCCTATAACTGTCATGGTAAAGTCTATGTTCTTTTTTTTTTTTTTTTTTTTTTTGGGGGGGGGGGCGGGTGCTGGGGATCAAACCCAGGGCCTTGTGCTTACAAGGCAAGCACTCTACCAACTGAGCTATCTCCCCAGCCCCCTAAGTCTATGTTCTTAAAAGCTCATTGCAAGGACCAGTATGTTCTGTTTCAAGTTCACCCTTTTAGCCTCCCACTAGCTAGCAGGCCATTTTATTTCTTCTCTTAACTATTACCCTAGCCTACCTCCTTCTGGTTCCCATAGCTCCTAGATAACTCTTATTTATCTTTGAGAAAGCACCTGGGCATTCAAATATATTTCAGAAATGAATGAATGAAGAAATGAATAAATGAACCCATATGTATATAGTTTTTTAATGCAGATCTACAGATCTTTAGAATTTCAAAACACTTGGATATCCAAGTAGTTCAAAGGTATTTTTCAGAGGTGAGAGTGTAGCTTAGTGGTAGAGCATTTGTCAATCATGTGTGAGGTCCCGGGTTCAATCCCTAGCACTGACAGATAAAGAAATGGAGAGTTGTCCTGATAATTCAGGATATTTTCAAAATCACACAATTAGTGGGAGTACTGGGACCAGAATCCAATATTCCTAATGTTCATGAAATCAACTTCATAAGTGAAAAGAGTAATTAAAGAAATTATTCAATATTTTTCTCCAAAGAAAAAATAAGATCGTTACTTCCTTCTCAAAATTTAAAAACAAAATTATTATGTAATTCAGCAATTCCATTTTTGGTCTATGCCCAAAAGCACTAAAAGCAGGAACTCAAATAGATATTTATGCATACTTATGTTCATAGCAGCATTATTCAAAATAACCAAAAGGTTTGGAAGCAAATCTCAGTGTCTATTGAAGATGAATGGATAAGCAAAATGTGGTATAGACATGTAGTGGAATATTATTCAGCCTTAAAAAGAAAGGAAATTTGACACATGCTATGACATGAATGAGGCTTGAAGACATTTTATGCTAAATGAAATATGCCAGTCACAAGAGGTTAATTATTTATGATTCTACTTACATAGGATACCTACAGTGGTCAAGTTCATAGATACAGACATAAGATGGTATTATCAGATACTGGGAGGAGGAAGGGGAGGAAGCAGGGAATTTTTTATCAAATACAGAGTTTCAGTTTGGGAAAATGAAAAAGTTCTAGAAATGGATGGTAGTAATGATTTTGCAACAATGTGAATCTACTTAGTGTCACTGAGTTGTACATTTAATAATTATTAAACATTGTGTATACATATTTTACCACAATATGACAAGAAAATGGTGACATTTCCTATGGGATCACACAAACAATATCGGATTAGCTCAACACAGTGGTGCATACCTGTAATCCCAGTAACTGGGTGGGGGACTGTGGCAGGAGGATCACAAGTTCGAGGCCAGACTGAGCAACTTAGGGAGACTGTGTCTCAAAATAAAAAATAAAAAGGGCTGATGGCAGAGTACCCCTGGATCCAATCCCCAGTACCAAAGTATTACAAGATAAAACAAAACAATCCACATTATTCAATTTTATTTTTTTTTTATTGTGTCCTATCCCCCTACCCTGATCCACATAGGCATTTTTTCCTGTTATGTTTTTAGTGTTTTTTTTTTTTATTGTGTCCTATCCCCCTACTCTGATCCACATAGGCATTTTTTCCTGTTATTTTTTAGTGTTTTTTTTATTGTGTCCTATCCCCCTACTCTGATCCACATAGACATTTTTTCCTGTTTTTAGTTTACCTATAATCCTGGTTTGAGGCAAGATATCCACTATTCTGCTTATTATATCAAACAAGAACAACAACCTTAATTGTACAGCATCCTTTGTTAGAGGTTCCTTTGTTGACTGCATTCTGGGTAACTTTATGAAAAAGAGAAGTTAGGAAAGGTTGGAGAGCTATCAGGGAAGATTGGAAAGGAGGTGGAAGCTAGTACCATGCCAACTGGGTTGTGCAGTTCCCATCTCCTTCCTAATTGATTTTTTTTTTTTGAGGAGGAAGGTATATGACCTTTGGAATATTATCATGAACATGTGAAGACAAAGGGATAAGTAGTCAGTTTCTAGCAGTTCTCTCCTTTGCTGCTGATTTTCTGGGCCTATAGCTATGCATGTGAAACCAAGTACCTTCTGGAACACTAGTGTGAGCACTAGTATCACTAGTCCAAGACACTTGAGCTGTAGTTGAGGGTTCCTAAGAGTCACTGGAGAAGGTTCCCATCCTTCCCACTCTCTCTGTCTCCATCCTGGCTGGACTATCACACAGGGACTGAGCACATGGTTGAATGCTCAGAAGAAGCTGGATCCGGACATGACCACCCAGGTCTATGGATGTACCCAGGCACTGGTCAAGGTGGTAGTGGGAGCTCATATGTCAAACTTTTTCAGACCTCATAACATCTGTGTTGCTTTTGGATAACCCTTCTAGAATTTTATAATCATGTGGATAATGTATATCTCCTAAGTTTTTACCTTTCCTTCTTTTTAAAAAAAAAAAAAAATTTGTAGTGGTAGATGGACAGCATGCCTTTATTTATTTTTTTTATGTGGTGCTAAGGATGGAACCCAGTGCCTCACATGTGCTAGGCAAGCGTGATAGTCCCAGCCCTTACCTGTCCTCCTTTGAATTCACTATCAGGAAACTCAAAGTCAAATTTTTAAGTCAACTTTAACAAAGTATGAATCTCTGTTGTCCTTGATGTCATTCTTTATTTTTATCTTAAAAGATTGTGTGTGTATGTGATATATACCTGTACCTCCACTCTAAAGCCTATAAGATGCAGCAGGATAGCTATGACTAAATGACCACATTTGCTCTGTATAGGCCTCTATTAACAAACTATTGGTGGTAAAGGCCTTCATAAAACATAAACTTAAATGTTTCAAACAGTTGCACACTCATGATTTTTTTGAGTCCTCACAAAATTTCATGAAGCAAGCAGCACTGATTCTATTTACATTTTACAGAGAAGAAAGCCAAGGGGGATAACAGAGAAGTTGAAGTGCCCAAGGTCACCAGGAGTAGAAAACAGGAACCTATGTTGGCCGACAGCTCTAAGCATGTAGTCAAGATTCTACATTACAGTTCTAGACTCCTGCCCTCATCCTCATTTATTTCTCCTGAAAATTATCTTTTAACTTTCTAAACACATTTGGGTAAATCTTTAAGCACTAGCCTGGATTTTGTCTAAGCAATTGTTTTCTTTCTTCCTTTGGATTCATTGACAGTAATTCTTTCCTTTCCCAGGCCTCTTTCTTACTTTTGATACCAGAGATAGTTACTCACTCCTTTCTCATTCCTGTAAAATATCCTTTGCATGATGTAATGAAACTGGCACTGGACTGGGGATTAATTCTTTACCAGCTGTTTGGCTCCTTAACTCTGCTAATTTCAGTTTTGTCATCTGTAAACTGTGGTAGCTGGAAATTTCTGAGCTCTCTCCCACAGATTGTCAACTCATACTTTGCTGCCTCTGTTTCAGGCAGGATTTCCTCTTTGGCTACCCTAGAAGCTCAGTTATAGGACATCACTTTCAGTCTTGTGTAGTTTATTGTGTTGTATACAAGGTAAGAAAATGAGTCTAGCCAGGTGTGGTGGTGCACGTCTGGAATCCCAGATACTTGAGAGGCTGAGGCAGGAAGATCACAAGTTCCAGGCCAGCCTCAGCAACTTTTCAAGACCCTGTCTCAAAATAAACAATAAAAAGGGAATGGGGATATAGCTCAGAGGTTGAGTGCTCATGGGTTCAAACCCAGTACCAACACACACACACACACACACACACACAAACCAAACAAATGAGTCTATATATTTACCTTGGGTTATGATTAGAGCCAGCTTACCATCAAATTGTATTTTTAAAAATTTGAGACCCGAACACAAGCTAGAGCATTGGAGAGGGATTCTAAATAAACTGAACATTCTATGCAACCATTCATTAAGTGAATGAACTTGAGCTGCTCCCCACAGTTTCCTGAGTCTCAGTTTCCTCATTTGAGTGGTGGCAATGGCAATGGCTGACCCAGTTTTCCATGTCCTATGAAAGGCAAATTCAATATTCTGCTATTTATACTTGAAATTATCCCCTTATGATGATATCATCTTGCATTGCTCTTACTCTTGCTCCTATTTTCTATCAGAGTGCAGCCTGGAAAAGGCAGTCATTTTTTCATGTATTAATTCACACATTATTCATCAACCATTTATTAAGGGTCTACTATGACACTTTGCTTCTAGGCATACAAGGATTAATAAAATAATCGCACTTTCAAGGGGCTCAGTCTGGTAGACAGAAAGGAATAAATAAGGGATGTGTAATGTGAACAAAACTATTGTAGATAATGAAAGAGCTTAGAGGGATTGACCAGTTCTGCTGAGGGAAGCTGGTAAGTAGCAATTGGCTCTTGAAAGAAGAAATGGAACAGAGAGAAACTTTCAAGGGGCTCTGGGAAGAAGGAATCATGCAAACAAGGGGGGAAAAGAGGGATTAGTATGGGTGGCGTGTTAGGAAGTGGTGAAGAGAGAAAAGTGAGTCATTTACTGAAGCTGAAATGAGGGGACAGTGGGGAAGAAACTGAGCAGAAAGGGAGTCTGGAATAGAAGACTGATAATAAAAACAAATGTATTACATACCAAGTTAGGCAAGGGTCATATGATTTCTAAGAGAAAACAACTCAAAGTTATCATGAAATTGTTTTGTAGTCTTGATTATTAGCTAGAATAAAGGACAGGCTGTTGTATCAGAAACTCCAAAACAAAGTGGCTTGAATATGATTCAGGCTGGAGAAGCAGCTCTGCTCCATGAGGTCATTTAGGGACCCAAGTTCCTTCCATGTTATCACTCTCTTATCTCCCAGGTCACTGTCCTGGTCTTCATAGTTGAAGTTAGGGCTCTAACATGGCCTCATTGTAGCCTCTGGAAAGGGCCACAAACTCAGGACAATTTCTTCTAAGCAAATGACATGGAAGTTGCACTCAACAATTCTGCTCACATTTCATTAAGAACTTACTCTCATGCCATACCATATTTTCACTGCATAAATGTTAAAGAATTTAAAGTCCCAATTTTTTTGCAAAAAGTGGGGTGCAACTAGTATTTGAAGCTGTTTTTTTTTTTTTTTAAATTGTGCCCGTGTTACTTAAGAATTATTTATTACTAAACTGTTTTTGGTGCAAGATTAGGATGCACAGAATACTTGTGAATACACATTTAAATCAAACAGTCCAAGCTGATGCATGTAATTTCTTACTGACAATTTAGCAAGCACTTTTCCAGTTATGAAAAAAAAAAAAGAGTTTAACAAACTAGTTGTTATTGATTTGTGCACTACAGTCCAAATATTATACTCGAGGGGCTGCGGAGATAGCTCAGTTGGTAGAGTGCCTACCTCGCAAGCACAAGGCCCTGGGTTCAATCCCCAGCACCACAAAAAAATAATAATAATAATAATAATAATAATACTCGAGAAAATTGACTACAGTATTGTGAAGTAGGGGACTTACAAAATTTTATCTTCTGTGACCAAGGATTCTGCATTGCTAGCATTGGTTTTGTTATCTGATGCATCACCCACAGCACTACTCATAAAATGTGTTGACCTCTGGTACTGCAGGGCTCTGAACAAACCACACAAGTGGGCTTTCAGAATGACATTGACAATGCACATATCCTAGAATTCTAGGCTTGTGGCTTACAGTGTGTAAGAAGACAAATGTGCATCTACATGCCACTGGTGAATGCATTGCTGATCTGTTTACCTTTTATTTTTATTTATTTATTTATTTTGGTACCAGGAATTGAACTCAGGGGTACTTAACCACTGAGCCACATCCCCAGCCCCTTTTTTTTTTTTTTTTTTAATATTTATTCAGAGACAAGGTCTCACTGAGTTGTTTAGTACCTCATTTTTTTGCTGAGGCTGGCTTTGGATTCGTGATCCTCCTGCCTCAGCTTCCCCAGCCGCTGGAATTACAGGCATGTGCCACCCAACTGTTTACCTTTTAAGTGGCATGACAAACAGAATGATATCATGTGATGATTACACGATGAAAGGTTATAAACCAAGTTTTAAATTGAAAAAACAGCATAAGTTAGGATTTGCAGTGAAAAATAGTACCTATATATCTAGCACTAGAGAAAGAGCAGATTGGGAGGTGGGGGAACAACAATAGTCTACCACAACTTGGTTACTTCAGGGCCTCACTAATTCCTAAGTTTAATTTTACTTAGTGTTTATCATTTAAATTGCTATGTTAGTCCTCTGAATGCCTGTGTGGGTCACTTTGTTTAAAAGTACTATGGATGATCTAGGATTTAGGCAAATCAAGAAAATGTAAAATAATATCTCTGTGTCAAAATTGTTTAATTCATACATTAAACAAATTGATTATTAAAAATATTGCAATTTTGAATTATTACTCTAATTCTGTAAGACTCTGATGTTCTAGTTTCCATATCAATGTCTTACAAGAGGATTATGTTTTTATTTGGGTCAACAAAGCAGAATTCCTGGAAGAGCCTACTATTTTCAAGGCATAAAGCCAACTTACATGGAAACCTGAGGCTCTCAATGGGGCTGGCAACATAAAGTCACCCTATTTGATGTGCACCTGATTTCCAAGGGCATGGTAGAGCTGAGGCTACCAGAATACAAATTCAGAGGGTAAGAAGAATCAAAATAATACCAAAATACTGTAAACAATCCACAAAAGCTATTGTTTCTGATAATACTTTAATATTATTTAATATTAGTAGGCTTAAGGATATAGAAGTGGCAATTTGTGGACTTGAGAGAGCCTCTTTCACTACTGATCATCCTGTACATCTGGATATTTGGATTTTGGGAGAGTCTGGAAATATTTCACTTCTAAATTGTCCCTGTTGATCAAAATCCCTAAAAAATACTATCGGTGTTGGATCTCCCTTGCTTCCTCACCTCTCTCCTGCCATCCACTATTCTTTCCTTCTCTTTTTCATTCATTCCAGCTTTGCCATTGTGTAGGACGTCATCTTGTCATACTTTTTTTCTGTTCTCTTTGCCTCCATTACTAGAATGATCTTTCCAATTTGCAAATCTGACCTTTTATATCTCCTGGCTAAATAACTCTGATGGTTTTCCCAGTCCCCTAAGTGAAAGTTTAATAGTTCTCAAGACTCTCCACTATCTTGTCTTGGCCTGCCTTTGTAACTTCACCCTTAGTTCTTGTAAAGCAAGCTAATTCAAGTTAGGCACATAGCCACCAGAATTACATCCCTGTTTTTTTTGCCCATCCTATACATTGATAGCACTGTGCTTTCTTGGAGAGGAATGCCCTGCTCCTCCCTTGCTCACCTGACAATTTTATACTTCTAGCCCAACACAACCATCATTTTATCTTTTTTAACCTTCATGACTATTGGCACACTTACACAAAACTAGTTATTCTATCACCATTGTTCTTTATATAGACCTAAAATGGATTTATCACATTACATTATTATTAAGCTTTGTGTTTTCTTCAATAGGACTGAAAGCTTCTTGGAGGCAGAGATAATGTCATATTCTTCTCTATTCATTCACTGTGCCTAGAATGTGGTATTGTTATAACTACCATATATTGAGTACACATAGGCAAGTAACATAAATTATTTTAATATTTCTCATCTTCCAGAGGAGAAAGCTAAAGCTTGCAGAGGTTAAATAATCTGACTGATGTTCCATGGTATGACCAACATTAAAACCCTAAGATCGACTCCAAAGCCTATGCTGTTGTTGACTGGATGGAAATATAAAAGGTCACTTTGCAAATGGTGCCAACCTACCACAGTAAATCAAGTTAATGAGCTAACAACAATGCACCAAAAACTCTTGTTATCAACTATGGCCAAGGCCTGTCTTATTTAGCATTGGGGATTATTTAGATCACAGTAATGCAACACACAGAGCAGAGCAAAACAACTTGATATCTCTTGCATTTCAGAGGTTCTTAACTCTTGACAAAAGAGCCCTCCACTCTTGACAATAAGTTGATGTTCTCTTTTACAAGTGTTACATAATGGTCTCAAGGTCACAAGACCTGGTACCAGCTGAACTAGGCCTAGAACTTTGATTACTCAAAAATACATTATTATTTTTCACTTAAACCACTATGTCCCATCAAGTGTATTTCTAGGTGAAAGTAGTATGCCAAGTGGACATGAATGTTTAGTGAAGGATTGGATTACATACCACAGGCTTCATAGAGTTAAAAGCATACCTGTGTCTATGAAAGGCAGGCCAGAAGAGCAAAGCTTGTCTAATGCCAAGGACAGTACAGTATGAAACCTCCCAGAAATGCTAATCAGTTGACTACTGGTGAAGTGTGAGATCAAAGCCAAAAATGTGATTTGAAATAAAATATGAGATTTCTCTAACCTCTAATTCAACTGTGTAAAGTCTTGTTATCAACTAATTAGGTCCCTTTACCAAGAATGATTAAGAAAATCTGACAACTGCTAGACTGCTTTCTATTCCTCTTGACTAATATTGGATATCAAGTGAGCTACGCACACATTTTTCCTGTAACTCGGTTGGTTATTCTGCAAAATGTCCTAAGCTACTTAACTGAAGCAAACAAACACTTAAAAAAAATAAATAAAGGCAACAACAAAAAGCTCAAAAGCCTGGTTGTGATGCTTTCCATTTAGAGAGATACACCTTCCTTTTTGAGCTGTCTGTCCCTGTTCTGCACCAAAGACTATCCTGATGATTAAAACAACAACAACAAAACTTTCACATTGAAACATCCAGATGACATGGTCTTAAAGAAAGAGTCTGGGTTAATGAAATAAGACAAATCAGCAAAAGGAAGTACTGCATGTTCCAATAAGTATATTTAATGGCAACCGCCCCCACCCCATGTCAGACCTCTTAACAACTCTTTTCTTGTGGGGAGGGCGGGCTTGCCTTAGACTTTGTGGAACACAGGATTTGTAAGGATATCGGCAAATTAGATGCTTGGCAGTTACATTAGACCGTCACTGTATCTTCTGCTTTAAAGGAATGGCTTTACTCTTCAGGGAGCCCACCTAGCAATTCTATGCTCAGCCATCTGCAGAAAATAGAGCCATTGTCTTTTTCTTTCCAAAACCCAGGGTGGATGCTTTATCTCACTGTAAGTTCTCTGTGACATTTTGCACTCTTTAGATTTAATGCACCAAAGAGGATCTTTAACTCTTGGTCTATACCAGTGCAAATAAAGGTTAAATCTCTCACTAACCACAATGAACTAGCCTAATAACTCAGGAGAGGCCCTGGAAAAAGAAACCGAGAAAGCAGGTGTGCAGACTTGATTAAAACTTGCAGAACCCGCACAACCTCAGGCGAAGGTACTATATCCTCACATCTCTCAGTACTCGCTGCGAGATCCACATGCAGGGGAACTTCCACTGCGCCAAAAACACGATCCCGTGAGCAGGGCCTAGTAACACAGGGGCTTTTCTTCAGAACCGTGTCCCGACCGGAGCTTGCGCTGAAGGCAGAGGCTCCTATTGGCCACAAGCGGTGGGGGAGGAGGAGACTGGCGGGGAGAGAGAAGAGAGGAGGGGAGAAGGGGGCAAGGCCTTTTCCCTGCCTCCTCCCGGCCCCCTCCGCAGGCAGCCGCCGCCGCCTAGTGCGTGGTTACTATGCAAATTGCAGCGATTGCGGAAATAAACAAGGGGGTAGGGAGGGAACTGAGGGACTGCCGAATCGATTGCAACTTCTGCAAAGTCTCGTACAATCCAAAGCACACAAGGCATAATCAGAGAGAATCTGAGACCCAGCCAGACCAGGTTGGATCTTTTTCAGGAGAGGGAGGGGGTGATGGGGAGAGAGAGAGAGAGGGAGAGAGAGAAAGGAGAGAGAGAGAGAGAGAGAGAGAGAGAGAGAGAGAGAGAGAGAGAGAGAGAGAGAGAGAGAGAGAAGGAGAGAGAGAGAGAGAGAGAGAGAGAGAGAGAGAGAGAGAGAGAGAGAGAGGAGAGAGAGAGAGAAAGAGAGAGAGAAACATTGCCATTGCAAAAGCCTTCTGATTTGGAGTTAAAAAAAAAAAAAATTCTCCAAGAAGCCTGCAATTGGCCAACAGCGTTTAAAAAAAAACCTCTTCCGGGTTTTCAACGGTTCCAAGTTTATTTAGATATTTTTAAAATGCAAAAAAAAGGGGACAGCAAATGAAGCAATTCGTCTGAGCATTTTAAAGTTTCTCACGTACTCTTTTTACATTGCAATGGTACGTGGTACATCTTAAACTTTCTATTTTACATTTATACGATATGCATTTTATAAACAATAATGGTAGAATGATTTTGCTTATTGACTAAGACTTTAAAATTTCTCTAGCTCGCATATGCACTTAAGTGATTGCTGGATAAATGTCTATTGTGATGGTTTTGTTTTAAAGATGTAGCTTTGCGGATGGTGTTTTTGCTATGTGCATCAGAGACCAGGTTTCCTTTTTTTTTTTTTTTTCCCCTTCTTTTCGGGATTTGAAAAAATTGCTGAGCTTAACAGATTTTTTTTCCTCCTAGCGCTTGCTCGGTTCCAGAAAGGGGTGGGGGGAAATCCTGTACGTGCTCTGTTCTGTAAAAGACGTCTGGCCTCAGCAGTCAACCTAACACGAAAAGAAATGTCTGGACCGGGAGAATAATTGACGATTCGATCCTCTAATCAATGAGACAACCTGAGAGATTGACAAAAGCTTTATCCAATCACGAGGAAGCTTGGGTGTACAATGGTTCGCAATAGCCAGAGGGGGCGGGGCAGAGAAGATCTGAAGTTCTCTGCGGCTCTGAAAGGGATGGTGTGGTTCAAGCTGTCAAAGCTACAAGCTCTTCCGGATTTAGCAAGCACAATAGGAAAGAGTTTGCAAGTTTAAGAAGAAGAAAAAGCTGATTGAGGGATTTTTTTTTTTTTTTTTTTTGCATGAATTGTGTGCCTTCTTTTCCCTTTGGGAAAACTCAGAAAAATTCTGCCAGAGAAATAATTAACTTCACATTAGTTATTATTTTTACACTGAAGGAAGTTAGTAACTATTTTGGAAGTAGAGGTTCAACTTCTTTAACAAATTTGTGTCTTAAATCTTGCCTGAATTTGGGGACTGTAGTGAACTTTGGGAAGTAAGATATTGCATACTCAGCATTATAGAATTTTTCACCCGATTCTTAGGAGCTTTGGCATTTCAAATCCTTTGAAGAAATGGGCAAGCTTCTCTTGAACTCAAAAGAATGGTTTTAAGAAAGAATGTTTCACAGATGAAGTGACAGGTGTTTTATAGATTTGAAGGGAAGCTGGTAAGGGAGTATATAGGGGGTAAGGGAGTATATTGTCTTTTCTTGAATTCTGCTATTTAGGTATATATGATCAATAGCAAATAAGACAGTAAGACTGGTTTACATTTCTTTTTGTTATCACAACAACCCCTGTGGTGGGTCCAAGTGTGGAAGATTGTTGACTCCCTATCTGTTAGCTTGAGTTTGGCCTCTTGTTCAAGTCCTTGATCCCAGTCCAGTGGGAACCAACTGTAGCTTGTCTTGGAGACAGTAACTGGCAGCCTCTGACTAAAATATGTCCTTTTCCTCTTCTTCTCTGAGCATCATAGACACCTAATTCTATTGGGAAGTGAATGGAAAATTATATGGGTTCTTTCCTTTTTTAAAATTAAATTCCCATCCAACTATTTCCCAAGGTTTTAGGCCTTTCAGTCAAATCCGGTTTGATGTTAGAATTCACTTCGATGTTCAGTTCAGCAACATGATTCAATTTAGGTTTATATGCATATAAGAAAAGTCTACACACAAGTGACCAGCAGGTCAAAAACTAGAGAAAGAAAATGTTGGAAAATGTTAGTTAATAAAGTTAGTCTCGGTAAGAACTACAGAAATAAATGTTGTTGTCACTTATGAATCCCAGTGCTATCTTCACTGCTTTGGGCATTAAAATCTAAATCATATTAATAAGATCTCCCTATTAAGTAACCTCCAAAATGAGAAGTATTTGAGATGTACATATAAGTGAAACCTTATTGACGTAATTTATATATCTAAGAGGATTTCACTAAAGCTGGCAAGGTAACGTTTCTGCAAATAAAACACAGTAAATGCAAGGCTGGGCTCTGTGCCAGGAAGAATATGGATAGCAGAGAGCATGACAGGAGCCTCCTTTGGGCAGAGACAATCCCATTTCAAGGCAGCCTCCTACCACTTGCAAAATAAATGATTGGAGCAGTTATTTCCAATAAGGGGTTTATCCTTCCTAACAATGGGCCATTTATATGATTGCAGTAAACTAGTTTTCATACTTCACCTGTGTTTCCTACCCTGCCTTCTTTAGTCTCCGTCACCCCCATCCCTGCTCTGTCTTGGTATCCTTGTGAACTCTGGAGAAGGATTTACTTTTGCAACCTGGGAAGAGGGGAGAGAGTTGGTAATGTTTTTTACCCCCAGTCTGCCCTTTGAGGAACATCTGTTTCTTTGTGTGTGTGCGTTTAAATTTATGCCTGTTGGAGAGAAAGTTACCAGAAGCCTTTCTGTAACTGTAACTCTTCTACTGTATTTTTCTCAGTCTCGTTTCCAAAGGCTGTAGTTGGAACTGTGCTTTGTAGTGTATCCCCCGCCTTCCACCCCCCTCCCGCGCGGGGGTTGGGTAGGGAGCGGGAGCTGGCGGAGATAGGAGAGAAAGCAGGAACGGATGTGAAGGGCTTTGGTGCTGAACTTGGATCCAGCCCTTGCCTAGAGGGCGCAAACAATCGTCCCATATCCAAAAGTCTTACGAAGGGCGCCAAAAGTTACTTAAGATAATATTGCTAACCGCAGAAAGCTGGAAATCGAGGGCATATCCACTGCTGCAACAAAAGAAGTTTTTAAAGTGGAAATATCAGCATTAAATTACTTTCCCCCCATTTAAACACACACACACACACACACACACACACACACACACACGGCGATGTGCCAGTCCTTTTTTGAAAAAAAAAAATCTTTTTTTTTTTTCTTTGAGATTCAATCAAAAGTAAGAATCTTGGCTGTTTTGAAAAGAGGCAGATGTGAAGTGTGTTTTTTAATACACCTCCCTTCTCCAGAAAAGATTTTAATCTGCTCTGGAAGAGAGCTTCCCAAGAGTACACACTCGAAACAATAACTTCTCACTGTGCCTCAGTTACATGTTGGGATCGTCAGCCAGAAACTTCTATCTAGGAAACTTGGAGCGCGTTTTAGTTATAGATCCCAGCAAATGTTTTCGTGGCCAGGGTTGTTGTCTCTGTAACTGGGCTTAGCTTTTAGGATGTTTCTTCCTTACTGAAATTCATGAGAAACCAAGGAAAAGCAGTTGATTGGTTTGGAAAAATGAACTTTCCAATTAAAAGTTGAAATTAGTATTTCCCTTCATCCCTTAGTAAATAATCTGAGAGATTTTCAAGGATATTCAGGAGGAGTGGTGTGTGGCGGGGGTTGTTTCTGGAGTATTGGGGAATTATTTTAGCAGCAAAGCAGAGAACAAGCATAAAATAACTTTAGACAAATGCAGAATTATTTCAGAGGATTTTATTTAGCCCTATCTCCAGAAACATATTCTTGCCCTTTAAAAAAAAAAAAAAAAAAAAAAAAGAAAAGAAAAAGAAAAAAAGCAAAAAGAAAGAAAAAAAAGTCTGAACGAAAGAATGAAAGTGGCCTTAACACATCACTTATCCTCATTTGCTTAGTGGGAATTTCCTCTTTTCAGAGTCTCTCTAGCTATGTCACCTCCACCAAGGAACAGATTCCCCTGACCGTGTGCCAGTGTCCGATTCAATGTGATACCTTCCTCTTTCCTTTTGGAATTTTGAGAAGGGTTGGCAAATGCATCAGGCTGCAAACTATCCTAGGGGCAGAAGAAGAAGATGGGATGGAGATTTGGAAGATATACATATATATCTTCCAAATCATATATATATATATATATATATATATATATATATATATATATATATATATCCCCCAGGAGAGGAGAGCCTAGATAGAAAATATGAGGTTAAAAAAAAAAGAAAGAAAAAAAAAAAAAAAAAAAAAACTGGAAAAGCAGGCTTATTGGCAACTTGCCAAACCCTAAAAACCACCCCCCTTTTCTGCCAAAACAATACTTTAGCAAACCTAAAATAATTGCAGGAAGCTCTTTTCCATTTTAAGAACTATTACCTGGGGGAGGGAAAAAGGGGATTCAAAAAGGCACTCTTCCAGAGATGTCCCAGGAATAGGGACGGTAATGATAACCCATGTCCATCTCTGGGCATGCTGTTTGTAGATCAGAATATATCCCTTCCCTACAGGAACATCCTTTCATATATTTTTCTTCCTAAAAAGAAAGAAAAAAGATGTCCCAGCTAAACCACTGTTGGTTCTGAACGTGACAGAACTTTTTGTATGGCATCTGTGTTCAAACCCACTAGTTCCAGAGTCCTGGGAGGGAGAACGCTCATTAATCTCCGCCTTCCTCTCTCCAGACCCCCCCTCTCCAATCCGGTGAATCTTCTGTGTGAAATTATTCCTCACCACCCCCGCTTCTGAATGCCATAGGACTGAAGCTGCACAAAGTTTGCAGGATTTTGTGCATAATTACCTCTGCCGACGAATCTATTCCCACAGAAAGCTTCGCTGGAGAGATTACAATGCTTTGAGCCGTACCGCATTTCAGAGGGGAAAAAAAGTTACCTAGGAGGTCTGATTTTTAAAAGAAATTTGCATACATGCAAATGTGCCGCCCGGCCTCCTCCTCGGTGCTCTTCGTGCCCACACAGTGGCCCAGGGGGTGCTGGGCGTCCTGGCAAAGTTGCCCAAATCCTCCACCGAGGTCCGCGAAGGTCTGCGGCGGGGGTGGGGGGATGGGGATGAGGAAAAGTAGTTTTGTTTGCTTAAGCACATCCTGTGGCAGCCTATAGCTGCCCGGGAGTACAGACTGTAACTGCTCCTCACTGCGTTACCCAGTAATGCGCTGAGCGGGGAAGGGGGGGTGGGGGGGCCGAGGGAGAGAGCCAGCCAGAGAGCTAGCGAGCGGGCGAGCTAGGGGGAGAGCGAGGGAGCGAGCGAGCGGGCGGGCAGCGCGAGCGGCCGCGGAGGCTGGGGACCGGGCTGGCCGCGCGGCGCCGCAGCCGCCCCCTCCCCCACGCCCCCCCACCGCCGGCGGCGGCGCGAGCGGGCGGCGGCTGTGCGGTGCGGTGCAGAGCGGAGGCGGAGGCGGGCGCGCGGGCAGCTCGCGGGCACCCGGCCGGGCCGGCGCGGGAGCGGGAAAGGGTGCGCTATGCCTTTAACGCCCGCGTACAGTAGACATGTATAGTGGAGTGTAGGGAAACTCTAGGCGGGGTTAAAGTTCAGCTCATGGAGCGGCAATAGCGCTGGCTGGCTGCAGTTGAGCCGAGTTGGAAATGTGAACGCAAGAAGCAGGCTTGATTTTTTTTTCTCCCCCCTTCTCTCTCTCTCCCTCTCCCTCTCTTTTCCTCTCTCCCTCTTTCTCCTCTCTCACCCACATTCACGCACACCTCCAAACCGCACACCCAGACGCACACGCACACCACACCGCCCGGCAGTTATGTATTCTCCGCTCTGTCTCACCCAGGTAAGCAGCTGTTTGGATGCGGAGGGCTGGGGCAGGGTGGCGGGGGGGTCGGGTAGCGGGGGCTTGTCCGGGGCTGGGCAGGGGGCACCCGGGACCGTCACGCAGGCTCGGCCCGGGGCATGTATGTGCCTGTGTCTGCGCGTGTTTCTGTGTGTGTGCGCGCGTGTGCCCGTGGGGGGGCTACAGCTTGAAGAAAGTAACTTTGTTTCCATGCGGGTGCATTCCTCTTGCACGGCCATTTGTGTGGGCACATGGCTAATGGCGCCCTCTTATTAATGCGTTAATTAATATCGGGGCGACCGACTGCGGAACGGCGGTGTTTTCGGACGCCCCGCACGTGTTTCAGCGGGGTTGCAGTCCATGACACGCTGAAATCTGGACTCAGCGTTTCTGCAGCCCAGGGCAGGGTTCCTGTAGTTCCGCGGCGCCCGGGGAGGGGGCCGTCGACAGAGCCCACCGCGCACCCCGCACGCTCCGGGCAGCTGCAGCCCCCGGGTGCGGGGAGACGCCGGTGTCTGCGCCCATGGCCCGCTTCCCGGAGCCCGCGCCGCCGCAGAGCCCGCACCTCCCCAAACTCTTACTTTTGTTTATTGTTTGTCAGCCTTCGGGGTCCGGCCGCGGGAGGGACGCGGGCCGCCGTCCCGGCCCCAGCCCGGACAGCGCCCCTCGGACGCGGGCGGCGGCGAGCCCTCGGCCGAGCGGGGCTGCGTGGAC
Organism: Sciurus vulgaris; assembly: GCF_902686455.1. Classification (NCBI taxonomy): domain Eukaryota; kingdom Metazoa; phylum Chordata; class Mammalia; order Rodentia; family Sciuridae; genus Sciurus; species Sciurus vulgaris. The sequence goes on from NC_136461.1 coordinate 49,627,610, forward strand.
GCGCGTCCCCCTGCGCCGGCCGGGTGGAGCTTTCGTCCTTGCCCCTTTCTGGTGGCTCTTTCGCTCGCTTTCCCCGAGTGAAAGTTTCGCGGCCAGGACAAGGCCAATCTGCGCAGGGCGGACAGCGGCAGAGGCCGCGGGCTGGGGAGCTCCGGGCCGACTTGGGCTCCGGGCCGCGAGCCCGAGCAGCGACCCGGGCCGGACGCGACTCCCCCCGCCGCCGCCTCTGCGCTACTCCCGCCGCTCCGCGCGCAGGACGGGGGCAACTTTTCCCCTCCGACTCAACTCGGAGCGTGGGGCTCTCTCGCCCCACCGCCCCTCCTTTTCGTGTCCTCCCAGTCCATCCCTCCCTCGTCTGCACCACCCCCAGGCAAAATATTGCTACTTCGCGGCCCCAAATCTGGTCTCTTTTGAATATATTATTTATTTTCTTTGACTAAAAGGCATGAAGTCAGTGATTTTTGCGTTAATTTTTTCTTAAAGCAAAGTGTGAGCTTTCATACTGCTTTGGTACATTGCGATCAGACCATTAATCACCTACATGAAGTTATATGTTTCAAATAAAATGTTTATTCACCACTACCTTTTCAAAAAAACCAAAAAACAAAAACAAACAAACAAACAAAAAAGAGCAAAACCTGCTACCACTTCTTGCCTTCATTTAGCGGGAGATAACGGTTTAACCGGAATACTTTGGAAGGCTAAAAAGTATCACTAGTTTTCTCTTTTCTTTCTCGATTCTGGATTTATTTCCCACATGACAACCCTTCTTATTGCAATATCTAACAGTAATAATGCCGGCTATTTGATCTCAGAAGTCTCTTAAATGCATCTTTTATGTTGAAATGGTCTGTTTGGGATTTAGGCCTACCATTAATAATGGATAGCAGTTGCTTTTACTTATTGTAAAAGTTTTTCCCCCTTAACAAACTTTCAAAGTTCCTATTTTAGTAACTTGTGGAAGTGTGGAATGAAACTTTTCCAACCACTTCTGGCAAGGTTCACAATTGCATATGGATAAGATGCAAAGTGTAAGATAATTTGAATGAATTAAAGACTAAGTGAAAATGCTGAGATTCGAAGGCTGAAGTTCTAGCTGGCAAAAGTTTGCAACACAGAAAACTTGTAGATAATACCAATGTGCTGCAATACAAAGCAAGGACCTTAACAGATACTTTAGTGTCTCCTTAATTGAGTTCTGAAGTGATAAACTTGTATTTTGGGATTGTGCATATGTGAGGATACCTGTGTATACATGCAGGCCCAGGGCATAGTCAGGTATTTAAAAAAGTGGGCTTCTATTTGTACGTGACCTATTATCACATTTAAGAAAGTGTTTTTTTTTTTTTTTTTTTTGTCTTCCTACATATTTGGTAGCATTGATTGATGCATTCACTAGGCCTTCTGAAATACCACTAAGAGAAACATTTGCTGTAAAAGTTTGTGGGAAAAATGTACAATAAATAGTGAATGAAGGTTCATTTATTTTATGGGAGTTTTTTAAAAAAATAATTTACAATTTATTTAATTTTCTGGAATATTTATAACACTTTAGAGCTAGTTTTAGGAAGAAAAGCTTAGTTTATTGCTCTTAAAAAAAAAAAAAAATCCAGTAAGCACAGTGATAAAAGTACTGTAAGTAAAAGAACAACTCCACTTACTTGTGTATAATTTTACAAAACTTTACCAGGAAAATACTAAACATCTTATTTTAACCAAGGATGGGGATATCATAACTAAGTCATGTATCTGGCTATATAATGATAACCCAGTATAAATTTATAGGTGAACCTTTTAAAAAAGTAGTTTCCAGAAATATCACTATTCTGTGGTTCTTAAACTTGGCCTGCTTTCAAGCAGATCAACATTTAAGATGCTGATTCAAAGTAATACCGCTTTTGAACAGGTTTTTAGGTTTGTTTTTATTGGTGGCCTGTAACATTCTCGCCAACTATGCATGTAAAATATTCTTTTTGTTTTCTCTTGAATAATTTCAAGTATTATATAGCTTATGGTATTTTGTTCAGCAATGTGATTTATAAGGACATGTAATTAAAAAAAAAAACTTATCATTTATCCCTGGACATTTCCTGCAAGCTAATGACACTCTTTAGTTTTGATGTTCTGTAATATTTCTAACCATAAGTTGAAAAAGATATATTTTTAAAAATTAACGAGCACTGTAATTGTGCATGTGAGTAAAGTTATACAGAATATTGTACACTTTTATTGGCATATTCTAGAAACCTTTGGGGAATAATATGTTATAAATAATTTTGATGCAAAATTGGTGACTTAGACTATTCTTAATGACTAGTTGACATAGTTGGCCTCCTTTACAGATTTTTATGATAAGATGTATGGGCATTTGGTTGGCAGGTAAACAAAATGCTTCTGAGCACGAATGAACGGAGTTTGCAGTTCGCAGTTTTTTGAGGAGCGTTTTAAAAATGTCTTCAGACACATAAAATGCCATATTATAATGTTTAAATTTTTTATTATCATTAATAAAGCTTTGAGGTAATGTTTTAACATAGATATGAATTGTTTGGAGCTAAATTATTCCTTGCATTATGAAATGGGACTGAGATGTTAAAATGAAATCCTCCCTTTGGTGAAAGCTCACTGTGTCGTTGAAGGGAGACTCCAGGAGTTTTTTGCGTAACGACACAGAATCTTGGTCCCCAGCATGTCCTGTATATATAAGAAAATCAGTCAATGTGAAGGACTGTTTCAAACTTAAAATTTGTATATTTTAGAACATTTCAAGGATGAGCTCAGAATTTAGTAATGTTTAAATGCTTTGTGGTTTGGCATATACCTTTAGCAGATAAACTGTGACTTACCCCCTATTTCTTTCTTCTAAAGTATGGGAATAAGAAAGATTCTCAAACATCAGAAATTTAAAAAATGCTAATGGTTTATGGTAAAGAAAAATATAATTCTTGTATTTTTCTCTCTTCTTCCTCCACTTGAAGAATGCACATATGTTATGAAAGCTGACTACTTCTCTTTTGGATTCTTTTATTGAAAAAGAGCAGTTTTCAAACTTAAACTTGAAACATGGAGCCTGAAATTCATACAGGGAGAAAAAAATTAATGTCAATTATTGCAGTGATTTATTATGTTTTACATTAATATATATTTGCTTTAAAAAAATCAGTCATATGCAGTGCTTAGATGACTAATTATAATTTGTAAAATTTTAATAGATTTGACTATTAAAATATTTTACCAGTTTACTCTGTTTACATTTGAATACTAAACAATTTTATAATTGCTTTAATAGTAACAATATTTTAGACATTACAATTACTTGTGCCTGAAAAGTATATATTTACTTTGTTATAAGAAACCAAAAAACAATACATTTTACAATATTTGTCTTACACCCTTTAAAAGTCATTAAATATCTCTTCAGTTTTCTTATCCTCATTTATTTAAAAGTAAATAATTTATCTTTTGGGGGCAGTTATGTGGCAGAAAGAAGTTATGTAAGGTTAGCATGAATTAGTTAATCAGAAGTTAGATGTACTCTGAAAGCCTTATGGAGGTTACTATTTAATTTTTTCTTTATTTTTATATTTATATTTCCTAACTCAGTGTCAGTATAAGAATCTAACATTTTAAGTAAAACAGGAAAAACAATTTAAATGCTTTAAATTCAATTTTATTTTCCAATTACCTGAATTTTAAGAGGATATTTCTGGAGTCTCATGAGCATGGAATATACTAGTTTCTCTGTTTCTCCCTATGAGAAAAAAAATAACTGAAATAGTTTTCCAAAATTAAATGATCCAATTTTTAGGAATGATTATTACTGAAGGCATGTCTCAATCACATCAGCAAATTTAACGTATTTAGTTGTAACAGTATTGTCATAGTGACCCATTCTATTTACTCTCTGGCATGTACACTTTTTTTTTTCCCTTTTGGTTTAATTCCTATAGTATCAGCAATTATGTCTCTGGCATACATTTTTTATTTTAGCCTAATAAATATCCAATTATTCTTTTCTGTAAGGATCTGCCAAATTTTTCTAATTTTCTGACTCAAAAACCATATGCAACTGTAATATTTAAGAGAGGAGTCACGATACTACCAAAATGAATAAGAAACAGAGCAGTCTACATGTGATATTTTTAGAGGGAAAGCCTTTGTTTTCATTGATGGTGGAGATGATTTTTGCTCCTAGACTTCCATAAACACTGACTGGCATCTAAATGTTTAGGATTTGCCAATCTGGCGGCCGGGCCCTGGCTGTACTACAAGTGGTGAGGTCAAGGCTGGGACAAAATTAGATATTCCTTCCTTGAAATAGGGTTAAGATTATATATTTTTATGAGCATTTACATGAACTTCATTGACTACCTAAGGGATTTGGGGACTAGGCCCAACAACAGAAGCTGACACACTTTGGTGAACATACCAGAACATTTTTAAAAATTAGCAGTTTTTTTTTTTTTTTTTCTGATCATGAGAACTGATATTGATCATTTGTCCCCTGACTTCCCTTTGGGCTTTTATGTATGATTTTGGTAATGTAATACTTGAATCGAATTTCAAGTGAAATGAGGGATATTTTTAAGGTAACTCTCCAAAGAAAGTTGTTTCCTCTTCTTTTTCAGTCTATTCATATTTTTGGTTTTATCCCTCTCCCTAGGATGAATTTCATCCTTTCATCGAAGCACTTCTGCCCCACGTCCGAGCCTTCGCCTATACGTGGTTCAACCTGCAGGCCCGAAAACGAAAATACTTCAAAAAACATGAAAAGCGTATGTCAAAAGAAGAAGAGAGAGCCGTGAAGGATGAATTGCTAAGTGAAAAACCAGAGGTCAAGCAGAAGTGGGCATCTCGACTTCTGGCAAAGTTGCGGAAAGATATCCGACCTGAGTATCGAGAGGATTTTGTTCTTACAGTTACAGGGAAAAAACCTCCATGTTGTGTTCTTTCCAACCCAGACCAGAAAGGCAAGATGCGAAGAATTGACTGCCTCCGCCAGGCAGATAAAGTCTGGAGGTTGGACCTTGTTATGGTGATCTTGTTTAAAGGTATTCCGCTGGAAAGTACTGATGGCGAGCGCCTTGTAAAGTCCCCACAATGCTCTAATCCAGGGCTCTGTGTCCAACCCCATCACATAGGGGTTTCTGTTAAGGAACTTGATTTATATTTGGCATACTTTGTGCATGCAGCAGGTAAGTGCGATGGTGAGAATTACTTCTGCTTTCTTTTGTGTGTTTCTTGATGCTTGTGTGTGTGCTTCGCCATTCTTGAGCTCCCCAACTTGCAGGCCATTATGGTTTCAGAGATAGACCATCAGAGTAGCCTGAAGGCCTGTGGCTGAGCTGTCACCTTCATTTAGGTGGAAAAGCCTAGCTTTGAGAGAATTCTAAGTTCAGTTCTTTTGGTAAGTGGTGCTGTCAAGGTGTTGGTATCAGACAGGTGAGAAGTGTAAATCAAAATTTTTGATGAGGGGTGAGAGAAGCATAGTGAAAACCCTTGTAGTAAAGAAGGTATTTTAGTGTGGTTTTGAGGCAATCTTTTTAGTTACTTTTCTGTGGGGAATGTAACCCACTGGGGCCTCTTGAACCCCCTGCCAATTAAGAAGTTAGTTGAAGGTAAGATTACTATCAAATTGCTGATCAGTTATGAAGGAAAGATAATCATATTAAAACACAAGTTTAGTGGGTTTGTATTTAGGAATTCTTAGTATCCTCTCCAATAACTAAGGGAAACGAACCAACCAGACTGTTTACGTAAATGATGGAAGGGTTAATATTGAAAATAACCAGCCTGTACAATGCATGAATACGTTGAGAAATCCCTATTGATAATTGATGCAATGAGTTGTTTTGATTTTTAAATGAAATTTGTTATTGTGTTTTAAGGCATGTTTCACCTGATCATGTTTCAGCATTTAGAACAACATTCAGGATAAAACTATTGAGGACTGGATAAAATAATGCATTTTTACTTTGTTCCTTTCATCTTGTTTTAGACAAAAGACTCATTGTGTTATGGGAGAGCTCAGGTCTTGTGTAACTTGTTGACTTTTATATGTACATATCAGTCTTGCTAGATTGCCTTCATGGCAGTTACTTGAGACAGATGGAAGAAAGTAAGTTGTGGAATCCTACCAGAGGGTTGTTTTGGGGTTCGTTTATTTATGTACTTTGTCCATAGAGAAGAGAGAAGATAATACCTATAAAGTCAACACTGCACTGCTTAGCAAAACATTTTAAGTTCTCAAAATGTTAGCTGATTTTTAAAGAAGTCAGCTAATATTCTATTTGCTATTTTTTTTGATAGTTGATTTAAAAAGAACTTTTGTTATCCATCTGTCCTTACTTAAGAAACTGGAGAAATTAATTTTGCAAGCATGTCACATCATCATTTGCATTCTGTTGGCAGGGGATAGATGAGTATTTTAGAGGATGTGCTCTGTAAGCGTTTCAAATATTTGGGTTTTTGAAAATGTATACGCAATTATAAGAAGTGCCTGTTGCTTTTGCCATTTCTGGGTAGCAAAAATGAAAAAGCAATACCTCTCAAGTGATGTCTAAACAGGAACAAGTGTGCCTTCCTTAACCCTCTTTCATCCTATTGTTAGTTTTTTTATCTATGACAAAAGCAAAGTTAAAATTTTTTTTATTTGCATATGTAAGTGCATGAGATTGCAAAAAGTATATATGTCACAAGTGTTTTCGTGGTGCACTCTTTAAAATCTTGTGTTTATCTTTTAGATATTAGGAAAAGTAATTTATAAATTATAGTGAGCACTTTACTTGGTCAACATAGAAACTTGAAGGTGCCAACAGGTGATATAGATCATTTGTTTGCTTCCTTACAAGATAACATGAAAATGAAATGCCTGTGAAGTTTATATCAGCACAAGTAGTACTTCGATTTAAGCGTTTTCATTAGATTTAAAGAAATGCAACCTTTCTAAGCTGTTCCCATTACATGTGTCACCTTTCATTGTTGATGGTTTAGTATTGTGCTGTTGTTTCAAATCCTTGAGCTAACGGGTTGCAATTGCTGGTTGTAAAGCCTAGAGGGGTGAAGTTGGTGAAATGACATTTAGAAGCTTGCTTAGGAGAGTTAGCATCCTTATTGCTTATGAAAGATTTATGGACAGCAGCGTGGATCAGACTACCTTTAGGATTGGTTTTCCTGATGTATCCCAGAATCCCTCGTTATGCCTGAACACCAGCCAAATGTCTGGCCATTGGTTTCCACAGGACCGCAGTAATGGCTGCTTCTCTGTAAGAGCAACAGGAAGGTTGCAAAAGAAAATAGTAAGGGCCTTTTGTCTGAAAATATTTCAAATTTGATTTAAAAGATTTAGAGACCTGTTATTTGTGGAAGGGAAGCTGCCAATACAAATATGAGGTAGATCGGTCAACTTACATACAACTGATGTGACAAGCATCTGTTATAATACTGAAGATTTGTAAACACTAAACAATGTTTTTACCTCCTTAAAAGTTTTGAGAACTTGCCAGTATTGGCAGGAGGCAGAGACTGAAACGTGTTTCAAGATACATGCCAAAACCATTGTGGCCTTTTCACCTATAGTGCAGTTTTTTTTCTTTCTTTCTTCGAAAATACTGTATTTTTTTCCTTCTAAAATCCCCCTCCCCCTGGATAGCTCTAGAAACGAGATCTTTTCCTTGTAAAAATGTGGACAATAATTAGTGCTTTGTGCGTTGGTTGCTTGTTTGGTAAAAAGTTGAAATCTTAGAGAATATTGGAAGCACATGCAGAATCTATCATTTTTTTAAAAGCAGAGGTGATTTATTCTGAGGCTTACTGAGATGCTAAAGTATAATACATAAACTACATTCCAAATTTTTCCTTTGAATCCAGTGGTATTAGAACTGTGTGAATTTTGTGGCTGATAAACAGTGACATGTGTAGTGAAATCGGAGCGATCCCATAAGCCTGAGAATTTCATCTCGTTAAAAGTATAAAAGAACAAAATCGTTTTATGCCCTTAATTTGGTCTCTATTTGTCCTTCCCATGGATCATATGACAACGTGGAGATATTATGGTTTTGTGGCAAATGGTTTTCTTTGTGGGCGTGTAACAGTAAAGCTAATTTATGACCAGTCTTTACCAGATGATCTGTATCAGAATCTACAATATACCCGGCACGTGGCAAGGTCACAATTTAAGTTGTTAAGGTCATAACCTTAGCCACCAGGCATTTGACCTTTTAGATAAAGTTAACCTTTGTTCATTAGTAGGCACTCAACCGAGAACTTTCTGGAGAGTTTTTTCTTTTTTTAAACTGCTTCTATATAACTTCAGGTGATGTAATCAGATTTTACAAAGATTCTCAGTAGGAGTTAGTTAAATTTTGTTAAGATGTTAGATTTTTTAAGATTCCTCTCTTGGACTGATCTGTGTTGCTGTATTTATGTCACAGAATGACAGTGTCACCAATTTGTATTTGGTAGTTATTACCTGATGTGGGGCAGGATGAAAGCTCAGGGGCAGCTGTGTGATGACATTTAAAAACTAAAATTAAACAAATGCAATTATGTTTCATTCAACTAGGGCTTTTGCTAATTTCGGGTGGCATTAGGCCCCAAAGCTAAATCACAGTGAGCCATCTTCACTTTTTTCAGGTAAGGAATTTTCTAAGACTGGAAGTATTTTTAGTGGTCTTAAAATTCACTTTGAAAGACTAATAAGTGGCCAAAAATTGACAGGTAATTGCTGTAACTGTTAATTAGCCAACAACAAAGCAAACGGATATTGTCCTAATGGCAGTGTGAGTACTTGTTATTTTTAAGGTAGAAGGCGAATGCTTGCACAGTAATTTTTGCTACAGTGGTAACTGCTTGCTCTACCCACACTTGATTATGCTTGGACCAGGAACAGCAGAGGTCCTGTCACTCACAGAAAGCTGTTTCAGGGTCTCCAAAGTTTGATACTGGTACTGTAAACCTGTACAGCAGCGTTACTGATTACCATATTATCTGTACCATATTGTTCACTTAATTATGCTGTCGGGAATGCTCATTTTAAATTAGAGCACTGCTGGTTTTGCTCTGATATGCCACATATTATTCCATTTCAACCAAAAGAGAGATACTCCCATTCAGGTGCATTTTAGTTTTATTTTGACTTCGTGATTGCCATTCCTTCATATAGTAATAGAGAAAGCCGTGATATGCAGATAGACCAGATGGTCATGTTGACAGATTGAGAATTCACTTCCTACTGCTTCAGAGCAGGTGTAAGATTAGGAGTGTCTGTGAGTGTGTGTGTGTGCTTCATGTGCATGTGTGTGCACGTCCAGGCTGTACCCGGAGTGCTGTTTAGGCAGTGGGAATGATTTCTTTTTTTAAAAAGCTAGTATTCTAAAATACAGAATAAGTGTGTGGATAAGGTTACCAGTACATATAGACTAACCATTTAAAAATTTTAAAGTAGTCATGTTAGATTGTTATGGTTTATAATTTTATGCCAACTTAATTATGGTAATGCCTTAATTTTTAGGTAACTTATCACATTAGTTTAAGGAAGTGTTATATATGTAGAAATATATTCAATATGTTCTGTTAGCAGGTGTGTATGTGTGTGTGTTTACGCTCAAGTCTAGAATTATACGTTATATAATTAAACTTCTTCAGTACCTTAATAAACTCTCTAGCAGAAAGTTGATCCTGTGATTTATGGTAATAAAGTATGTTTGGAAAAGGCAGGGTAAGACTAATGTACTGCAATATTTAAAATAAAGAATAAAAATTTTGTTGTATTTCAGATTCTAACTCTGACCTAAAGATAAACTCAAGGTGGATTTTGTGGCTGATTGATCTATAAATACATGCACATGACTTTTAAGATTTTAAATTTATCTTTTAATTATTCAAAAAATAGCACCAGCAACCAACAAGCTTGGAATAATTATGGCTTTATATCCTTGAGTGTTTTCTGCATAACCTGAGGACAGCAACAGTATCCTTTGTCTAGAATATAGTAATAAAATCCTTCATCTAGAAAGTAGTGAAAAAGACGGAAGTTCAGAGGCAGAGAGTATATAGGAATAGAGAGAAAAAGTTTTTCTGGAGTAAGTCTTTGCATGGAGGTCAGTTCATTTATGGCTAAGAGGTTTGAGTGTGTTGGTTAGAAAATTTCCCAATGCTGCTGGCATGGATTTGCCTTGTCTTCCTTTCCACCCAGTGATGAATAGCATTAATTTAAACCTATTTAAGGCTAGTGTGGGAGAAACCACAGCCTTTGTTGTGGTCAGTGCTGTACACAGTAGGACTGGGTGTTTCACTTGGTTAGGGCCTCAAGCTGCTTCCAGAGGATGCAGAACAGCCTGCTGGCTTTTTAAATCTTGCACAGAAGCAGCGGCAATTCTAATTGCTCACAAATGTCAATATAGATTATTGAAAACAATTCTGAGGATTAGAATAGAAGAAAAAAACATAAAATACAGATTGAGTTCAGCGAATGGGCTAAACATTGGTTTATTACCATTCCAACAGTAATTTCCCCATGGTTATTTAGCGGTCAGAGCTTGTTTTAAATATATTATAAATTGTAAATCCTTAGGGGTGGGAGGGGGAGGAAGAAGTCAGGTGGAGGAGGAATAGAATGAATGAACTGGCATTCTTTGTTAAGAGAAACATAAAACCGTGAACTTAGTGGCAAATGGAGAATGTTTTGGTTTAAGTAATGACTGTGAAGGGATCTCAGGCAGTGAGATATCAAGTGAAGAATTTTATAATCCATTTTCCCATAATTTTTGTTTTACATAACTTGTTTTGGACTAAGAGATTACTTAGGGTTTCAGGAGTTTCTGTAGAAATTTTTAGTAAGTTTAGCAAAAATTCTTTTAGAGTTTGGGAGTCCAGTTAGTCACTTTGGGGTACACATATATTTGGTTTGGGGAGTTGGGGCTGAGATTTTATTGTTTATCATTTTAAGTTGGAAGCTAGTAGTGTTGTCTACTTTTAGTCTCTTTTATGCTAGGGTGACTATAAGAGATATATTATTAATCAAAACTTTGGTGTCCTTGAACTTAACAGAATTTTCTGATCTGCTGCTTAGGCAGAAATGACTTTTTCTTTAAGTTTTCTCTCAAATATTAGAAAACAGTTATTTGTGTTTTGTTATGGTAATTGCACAGTGTAACAGCACATTTTATCTAGTGGAATTAGCCCTCCCATTTATGTTCTAGTTAAGTAAACATGGCTTTTGAGGCGAAGAAATGGTAACTGCAACAAGTGACAACGACAGCAGCTTGAAGCAGAGGACATTTTTGCTGTTCTGTTTGCAAAACAAGCCAAATAAGATAAAATGGAGAGAAAAAAGTCAGTCCATGTTACTTACTTTGATGAATCTTGGTCATCTTTAAAATGTAATGTGGGCTAACTCAGGGCTGATTAGGATGATCATAATTGAAGATTAAAGTGGAATAGCTTTAATGTTCTTTGAGAACTTTGAATTTATTCCTCTTCATGTCTTTCAAACACTTTCCTAGTGGTAGATATTTTGGACCTAGATCAATTGAGAGTAGAGAAAAGGATATGGAAGGAAGGAAGGAAGGGAGAGAACTTTTATTGAGTGTCTATTCTGCATCTGGCACTGCACTAAGTTTTGCCATATATGTAGCTTGCTCTTTTCTTTTCTCCCTCCCTCTCTCCCTCTCCCTTCCTTCCTTCCTTCACACAGTATTGTGAATAAATAATGCACTCTGCATTTGAACAGATGAGAAGGGAGTCTTAGAATAGCCAAGTTACTTGTGCAGAGCAAGATTCAAACCCAGGTCTTCTGATTCCAATAATATGGTCTTAAAAAAAATTCAAATCAATTTCGTATCCTTCTTTACAACCTCTTGTCTTGGATTGAATGTCATTTAAATGCCATTACACACCTATCTTTGAGTGAAGGGGAAATAAAAAGTCAAGATTTGAACCTTCCCATGGAGGTATTTTACTGTTGAGTTCAGAACTTAGCCAAAGAAGGAGGCCTCACTTGGTTAGGAAAGAGAAATGGTCTTTACCTGTCTGTGTTAGGGTAAAAAATTTGGAGTAACTTGTTCTATCTTGTTTTTAGAATGTTGAAGTTTAGTGAATAAAAACATTATGACACAGGTTTAAGATTTTTTTTTTTTTGGTAAAATAAAGTTAGATAAATGGGTTATAGATGCTTTGAAAAGTTGTTGAATATAAAAGCAAGCATTATTAAAAAATCCATATTGTATATAATTTACTGTGCATATCTATATATATGAAATATTTTCTAACTTTCTGTAATGATTAGCTTTTAAACTTTACTTTGTTCTGAAATGATTCTTTGTTTATGACTTTATGTATAATTATTTAATAGAAAGCAAAAATCATGTTCATGGAAATAATGAAATTTTCTTAGTTTAAAAATTTTAAATTCAGAACAGAAAGAAAAAAATTCAAAATGGGAACAGGTTTCCTCCTGATGCCCTTAAATGACTGAGCCTTATTTTCATTTTTAAAAACTTAGACATATTAGTTCTTAACGGCTTTAGTGCAAAAACTAACATCCTCGCTTGATGCAAATTCTGATCGTAAATAGGAAAAAAGATAAGCAAATGCAATTTATATTACACTAACTCTTGAGCATATTAATTCTTGTAAGGCATATTTAAAAATAAGCTACTGAACTTCTATTGAATCAAACAAATAGCCTTTCTTTTAGGAAGTGTTAACTCTTACAGTTAGTGCTGTGAACTGTCAGTTATGCTGCAGAGGGAAAGCTAAAGCTTGTGAGTAAAGTGGTGAGATTGGAAACAAAAGATTAGAACAAAACCAACAGAACTCATACCACATTGTCTTCTGCATCTAGGTCCATTCTGTCCATCCCTTTTTGTCTCTGGGAAGTGCTTATGGTAGTCCCAAATAATCTATGATTTTTCCAAACTTAGACAGTTTTCCAGAGCATATCAGTAATTTAAATTTTTTTAATGGCAGTGTTTGAAATGCTCGATGGTTTAAAAAAAGTGAAGTGAAATTAAAACATTTTAAAAATGAATACTATTTAAAAATTTTGTATGAATGTCTGTGTAGCATCTGCCTTTGTCAGGCTGTTGTCTTTGTTGCTATGGTTTGGGTGATTTTATTTCCTTTTGTAATTTGGCCTGCCCATGATTGGGTAGTGCATTGCATTCATGCTGTTGGAGAAGATATCTGTGGTGAGTCACGGAGCTTGATCTGAGGGGGAATTTTTGGTAGGGAAAGGTATTTGCCAGTGGGTAGTAGGAACTGTGGTGTTACAATATCATTCTTCATTTATTTTTCAAACTCAGAGGCATAATACTTAATGTCAGAATTTAAAGCCATCTCTTCCGTGTGGATGTGTACTTGTCTCTTGCCCCTGTTGGAAGCATTTACAATTCGTGTATTTTAGTCTTAAGGGGATTATTTATTTAATTTTAAGCTCTTACATAAAATGAATAATATACGTACAGGATCCCTTCATTGTCACTTTCAAATATAACATTGCCTTTCAAAGGAGCTGACATTACAAGTCCTTAGGTTGACAAATTCTCATCAACTTTGTGAAAATGTTGGCTGCAGAAGGAGTCAAGTCAAAGAAGGGCCATAGACAGATGGAACTCAGTAGTGAGATGACATCAAGCCCTTCTTCATGCCATTTTTTAGCATTCTGAATGGGTGAGGGATGGAGATGCTTAAAGAGCTTACTATAGACTGTGTAATTAAGATATTGTGTATCTGCATGTAAACCTCTATAACATACTATTTTTTGTAACATACTTATTAAACAATTGTGTAGGGCTCAGATGTAGCACATTAGCAATGAAAATTGTAGATATCTTTTTTTTTACATTTTTTTTAGTTGTTGATGGACCTTTATTTTATTTATTTATTTATATGTGGTGCTGAGAATTGAACCTGGTGCCTCACAGATGCCAGGCACGCACTGTACCACTGAGCCACAACCCCAGCCCACTGTAGATATCTTTTATGCTGAGTGAAATTCATAAATAATATATTACATATTAAAATTGTTGATGGAAAACTGCATCTGAAAATATATTGTCCACATTAAGTAATTGGAAGTTAAAGATAAGTTGGTTATAAACATTTTAAGATGAAGCAAAGATTTGGGTAAGAATTTGACTAACAGTTTATTTACGTGAGAAAAGCTTGTGTCTTTGTATGTTTTTGATAAGATTTTTGCATGGATGCATATCATATAAAAATTACTCAGTTACTAAAGTTTCTGATGGATTTGTTTAGTTGAGTCCCCTTGCTTTTTTTAAGTGGTAGATTTTAAATTTCTCTTTTGGAGTGTACTTTCAAGTAACTTCTGAAAATGAAGTCTTTGTAAGATGCTGTTTAACAGCCTAACTATTGTTATGCACTCCTGTCAGGGAGAGATGGTTCTTGCAATACTTTTATTGTATGGTCTCTTCCTATGTGATCAGAACTTTTATTAAAAATTCTTTTTTTTTCAGTGTATTTTTGGAAATCTCTCCCTTTATAATGCCATCAAGAATTATAATGTTTAAAAATGATTTAAATGAACTTCTATTATTTTCTTAGCCATCTCACTATATAGATATTTCTTTAAAAATGTTTTGCAATTTATATATTTTAGCATTGCAGTAAAATATGGTGGGGATAAAAATTAACAAAAGAAGTGTCATCTTATTGGGCCCCAGGAAATACATGCAGATTTTTTTTTCCCCCCTCAGAAAGAGGATATTGCAGGCTGAAATGTTAAGGTTGAAGAAGTAATTGTTCCAAAGATATTTGTCCTTCTTCTCAGAAAAGACGACAAACATGCAAAATGAATAAATGTAATCCTTTGTACTTTTGCCACCTACATTTTTAAACTACAGTGACTCTGATTTCTCTAGAAGGGTCAGAGGTTTCAGACAGAAAGCTTTGTAATTCTTCAAAGACAGACATTTTCAGTTTTGCTACATAAAGCCTGATTATGCATAGCTTTTTATTTTATGTGCAGTTGAGCCAGGGAGATGCTGGGATGGGGTGGGGGTAGGGGAATAAGTGAAGCCATGTCATGAGGCAGCAGAATTGGAGGTTAGACTGGAGATAGATGGGATAGGAAGATGGGTTCACATTTTTGATTCTTTACTACCAAATCACTTAGTTCAAAAGTGAGGACAGGGCTGGGGTGCTGGCTCAGTGGCAGAGCGCTTGCTTAGCACCTGTGAGGCACTGGGTTCGATCCTCAGCACCACATAGAAATAGATAAATAAAATAAAGGTATTGTGTCCATTTACCATTTTTAAAAAAAAAGCGAGGACAGAGTAGCTTTAACAGTTCAGTTTGCTTTGTAATAGAGTATTCTACTACAAACTCTTTAAATACTTTGGGCAGTTCAAGGAGTTTACATATCTGGGTGCCACTTCTTAGCATGGCTTTGTTGAGTTTTGGACATTGTGGATGTGGGTTTCTTTGGTTTGATGCAGGTTGTTTGTTTTTCTTTTTTACTTTTTCAAGTTTGGGGGAATTTTTAATGTTGAGTAGAAGGAGAGAGTGGAGACTGCATTACTGTCCTTATTCAGGAAACAGAGGATCAAAGAGCATTACTAGTTCACTCAAGTCATACCATTAGTAAGTGACAAAGCCAGTATTCAAGCCACATCCCTCAGATCCCCAGAACTGTACTCTTAAAATACAATATTTAAATGATCTTTTCTTATACATCATTAACTCTTCATATAAACCCTACATTTTAGGTGAGTGAGAAAATAGGTGGAGGAACTTGTTATGTGGATAAAGGCATTCTGTGCTTCTGTGTCCTGGTTTATCTTCAGAGTGTCCTCAGCATATCAGACCCCTGCTTCTGAATTTATGGATGAGGTAAAAAGTGTTCTCTTGAACTGCATCATTGTGTTAGCTCTTGTTTTCTCTGAAATTTAAAAATGAGTGAGAATCTAGAGCTTTTTCTATTTTAGTATTAGATTCAGGGTCTCCTGCCTTGAAGGAAACTGAGAGGTACCAAACCCTCATTGTACAGTTGAGGAAGCTAAGTTCTTGTATCCCAGAAGCTGTGGAGATGGAAGATGCTTGTGTGCATTGGAGAACTGTTGTAGCTCATTGTCATTTGCCTGAAACCAAGATGGATACACTTTGGTTGGTGTTGGACTAGAAGTTTCGTTCTGCCTGCCGTTAATGATAAATTCTGCCATGAAATTAGTAACTCAGTTTATGAAACTGTTTTCCGTTCTTACTACCTCTCAGACACTGTGATAGGTTCCAAAGATTCAGAACTGAGTAACTCAGTTGGTGCCATCTTAAATATAATTTCTTCAGAAATTAGGATTTTATAGCTTTTGATGTTCTTAAATTGGGGTCCCTCCAACTAGTAGTCCATATGAAGTTTCAAACATTTGTAGTATTACTTGTTAGTATTGCCTTATTTAAAAATCGGATATTGAAATATGGTGAGAAATTCTATCATTTGACTATTTTCTATTTAGTGTTACAGTTTATATATCAAAATATCTATATAGGGCTGAGATTGTGGCTCAGTGGAAGAGCACTTGCCTAGCATGTGTGAGGACACTGGGTTCGATTTTCAGGACCACATATGAAAAAATGAATAAAATAAAAAAATCTATCAAATCTAAAAAAATTAATTAAAAAAATCTATATAAATGTTCAGAATATCCAGTTGGACATGGAAAAGGGTGTAGGTGCTTTCTCTTATTTAATAGCTCACCATGGTAGCATGTTTTCTGTAAAGAAAGCTGGTGAGGCACAGGAAAGTTCCATTTCTTTCTTTCTTTTTTTTTTTTTTAAAGAATATTCTTCTTCTAGTAGTACTGAAGTATAAAACAAATAGAGTTATAGGAAAACTAAATAGCAGGAGAAAAACAGAAAGGAAGGGAAGGCCTTGGAGAACAGGCTGTAGTGAATTCATTTGGCATTTGGTAGTAGTTACTAAAACATAGCCAAGTCCCGTAGTGCAGCCACCTAAATTCTCTCTTGCTCCCTCTCTGAAAATAGTTAGCAGTCAGGCTTTTGCACTGAAGTGGATTTTAAGTTGTCAGAGGTCTTGAGCTGCCTTGCTTTTCCCCCTCTTTGTTAAAAGAAGATGGGTGTTACTTTGAGATAGGAAGACGTGAGGGGTCCTGTACAGTGTGCCACTGTTAAGGGCATTAATGGGATGGCTAGGAGAGTCTTTTAGAATGTGTGGGGAGGGGGTGTGTTAGGAGAGAGAAGAATCATTACAGGTGTCATGACTGAAATACCTGAAAACAAAAACAATGAACTAGTGATCCAAATAGTGTATATTGGATTTTTCATGGTTCTCTGCTGTATCTGTTTGTTGTTTAATCTGCAGGTGAAATCCAATTCTCCAGACATTAATGTATGTGCTTTTCTTTGTATAGAGCATAGAACAAATGATTTTCAAAAAGCAGAAAATGTGTGTGTAACATTTAAAAAAATGGTAGGGGATTGTTGTAGAAACTCATTCTGAGCCCTGTAAATAAAAATGGCTGGGGATTAGTCACAGTAACATGTGGGATATCATGAAACTCAAGACACACTTCTTTGTTTAACAGAATGTAAGAGAAGTGAAGCAAACTTGATCTAGTCCATGGATGTTAGCAGTTCAGTTCCTCCAGGGAAAGAGAAACTACATCATCTTCAGATTGAATAAGCCATCTGTATACAAATACCAGAGTGTACCTGATAATTTTAGCAGTATTTGACATTTCCTTTAAGAGTGTCTTATTTCCAAATTATGAAAGTTTTAAAAAGTTGAGAAGTTCTCCCTTTTTGCTACTAATCTTCCTCCCTCCCCCTGTGTTTTCTTATAATTTTGAATAGTATTTTTACAGTTCTGGTTTTATCCTGTTTTCTTTCATCTTCCATTTCTTTGTGCAATATGAATAAAACTCAACACATTAATGATGTACACCCTTCACTGATGCTATAGGTTTCTAAATATAAATTTTCAGATTAGAATTGAGTCTTTAAAAATGCTACTAACACCCTTTTCTGTTTTTTGATCCTTTATTGTGAAGGAAATTGTTTCCGGGTAGCTCATTCTTTAACTGTTCAACATCTGGGAAGGTATTGCTTGTCTTTAAATTTGGAAGTAATCCCCATCTACATCTTCCCACCAAGATGATGTTTCAATAAACCAATGGATCTTTGGTTCTTTGAACTTTCAGAGGTAGGAGCTTAAGTTGGAGAGGGGGTTTCAGAACTTGAGGAACTTAGTGTTGTGGAATGACTTGTGGGTGTGACAGGGCCCTTTAAATGCTGCATGAGATTGTGTGTTCTTATTTGTAACCAGGACAAGGGTAAGTAGATTTTGACAAATGTAGGCTGGTTAGGGTAGATCAGTGACCTTTCTGGGTTGAGTTAACCAGTGAACACAACTGTCCTTGAAACTGGAAAGAGCATGTCCGCCTATGTAAATGAAGATTTTTCTGAGTAGAACACACAGGGCTGCCTGTCTTCCTGCCTGCCTCCTGGAAGCCTCCATCCAGGACTTTCCATTGTAACATTTGTATGTATGTTTTTGCTCCTTTCCTTGTGTTTTTCTTTTTACTTGGAAGGTCCTCGCCCACCTTTACTTGGTTTATGCTATATGTACTTTAAGACTGCTGTATCCTCATTTCCTGGAGAAAGCTTTCCTTCCTCTGAACTTGAGCTAAGGATCCTTCCCTGTGTACCCATAGCATTCATTAGCACTGCGTTAGTACTTACCATTAGCACTTCCTGTGTCATAATAAAACTGTCTACATTTATCTCCCAGATTGAGCTGTGCTTTCTTTCTGGGCAGAGACTGCATTGAATTGTTTTGGGGGTCCCCTCCGTGGAAGAGCATGGGATCTGGCCTTTAGTGTGCATTCCCTCAGCATTTTTATTGAGCTGGTGACTAGAAGGAGAATGTGGGTTGAGAAAAACAAGAACTTTAGAAGCTTATAACAAATTTAAAAACTAAGTAATATATATAGCAGTTTTGGGGTAAAGCCCCTTTTTTTTTTCTTTGTGAGAATGATTTTCCCTTCTCACTCTACCATGTTAACTGATTTTTGTTTCTTCACCCAAATCCAGTTTCATATTAACCCAAAGATATTATTGACATGAATAATTGTAATTCTGAAAATGAAGGATCAGTGATGCTAGACTTATTTATAGAAATACTATTTAGGCTATTTGTTTTTCCTTCTAAGATCCTGGTCTTGACTTTTTTTCTTTTTTTAATAGTACTCGGGAGTGAACCCAGGTGTATTCTTCCACTGAATTACATCCCCAGCCCTATTTTTTAAATTTGACACACAGTCTTGCTAAGTTACCAGGGCTGGCCTTGAACTTGCAATCCTTCTGCCTCAGCGACCCATTTTGCCAGGATTACAGGCATGTGCCAGCACACCCAGCTTGGTCTTGACTTTTATCTTCACTTTTCACTTAGAAAACATGATCTGTGAATGATGGAGTAATAGAGCCATTGCTCCAGCTCAACTATGAGGAACTCATCTTCATACCAGCCGTTATTTACCAAATGCCTACTATGTGCTAGGTACACCGCTAGAAGGGGAAATAAAGGAGTCATGCTATTGAATTTTCAGAGTACAATTTTGATTAAAAACAAAGCCCTTTCCCTTAGGATAGACACTCACATTTTTTTGTTGGTTTTGAATCATTTTCTGTCTTGAGCTCTGGGGGAAGGTTATGTCAATCATTTCCTTATCTCTAGTGGGCATTCCCAGGTTTGAATGTGTAGCCTCAGTTAACAGGGTATATTTTAGAATTATATGGTTACTTATCCTAAGTTGGTCGAGGCCACAGGCAGCAGTCATAGAAAAGTTAAAGATCAAAATTAAGATGTTGGGCTCAATTATATTTGGTTGAACTCCTCCAAGTTTCCTTTCCTATCAAATGCTCTACTCTCATTAAAATTGTTAGACCAATTTCATTAACTCCAAAAAGCACCAGCATATGTAAATCTTCTTTGTTTAATTGGAGACCTATTGATTGTAGGTAACATGAGACTCTCTAAGGGAAACAGAACCCAACCGAAGATAAGAGTTTCTTCCCCCCAACACATACAGCATTCATGATTTTATTTCTCCAGGCATGTTCATTATCAAAACCATTCCACTGCAGACTTTCCCACAAAGTGTTTCTATCTGGCCCTGTTTTCATATCTGAAAGCTGCTACTGGTTTCAGCAAAGGATAATGGAAGCATTTTAACAAAGTATATTTTTCTTTCTTTTTAAAGGAGAACCTTAAATAGAATGAGAAATAAAAACTTATAAAATCATATGAAAATTAATTTGCTTTAAAGAGACTGAAAGTAAGTCTTCTTTTGTAGCTTCATACAATGCTAAAAGAGACCAGATTATGACCATCTTCTTTGGTGATCAATCACCAAAGATATTGCAGCAAGGCAATAAAAATAGAATGGAATTTTTTTCACTTACGTTCTAATTGGATTCCAGAGCTGTAGAGAGGGTAGTGTACCAGCCTGCTCTTTGCAGAGTGGTACAAGGCATGGGATTTTCCCACAGAACTTCTGAGGATTCTGTCATCTTAGTATGACTGTTTAAAGTAATAAGGCCTATGTTGTGTTTTCTTTTTATACATCTTGAAATTCTTTATTTCTTTTTTGAAATGTAGCATTCAGGTAGGTTAAGGTCAATATAGGCTAGCTATTTGTAATAAGAAACATGAAAGTTAGAAATATGTGTTTAGAAGTTGTAAATTTACATTTATTAACTTTAGTTATCTTTAAGTGATAGAAAACTAGTTAGTAATTTAAGAGGTAAATACCTCTGTCTTTAATTTCTTAAAGTTATGCTAAAAGTATGATTAATATTTAGATTTTGAATTAGGAAGATAACAAATATGACAAAGCTGGCTCATCATTTCTTAGCTCCTTCCCAAGTGTGGAAGTTTATTTTAAACCAAACACAATCAAGACGTATGGAATATTTAAAGACTGGATAAGGGACTGGGGTTGTAGTTCAGTGGTGGAGCGCTTGCCTGGCACATGTGAGGCAATGGGTTTGCTCCTCAGCACCACATAAGAATAAATACATAAAATAAAGGTACCCATCTACAACTAAAAATACTTTTTTAAAAAAGACTGGATGGTACAGTTTAAGTCAAATGCAAATTTGGATTATCTTCTATTTAGGGTTGTCCATGCTAGAATTACCTGGGATAGGCAACACTATTTCCATTTCTTGGTTTAGTGCCACCTGTATGGGGGTATTAGTGGCTTCTCTGTTTTGTTCCACTAATCAGTTTGTCTACCTGTAACACCACCAAATTGTTTCAGTCACTAAGTACTTACAGCAAGTCATGATATCTGGTAAAGCAAAGTCTTCACACATTTTTTTCCAGACGTATTTTTAGTTGTCTTTAACCCTTTATTATTTCATGTATATCATAGGATCATTTTGTCAAGTTTCATGAAAAATTCTGTTGGGACTTTGTTTGGCAGTGCATTAAATCTACAAATGAAGGAAATTGAGTTTTTTTTTTTTTTTTTAAACCATTGAATATTATTATCTATGAACATGGTATATCTCCCCATTTATTTTGATCTTGTGTGATTACACGGATTTTTCACCCAGATATTTTTTTGGAACCTGCTTTTATAAATTGTGTTTTTCAAATTATATTTAACTATTGGTTCTAGTGTAGAAATACCATTAATTTTTGTAGCGTGATCTCCTATCCAGTGATATTTATATATTTTTAGCTAAGAAATTGCCTACACATTCTTTGGCATTTTCTGTGTACATAATTATATCAAGTGCAGGCAATGCCATTTCACTTCTATGATTCCAGTTTTTATATTTTTATTTACCTTGTCTTTCTCATTGCACTAGGTAAGACCTCTGATTTGTTGATGCAAGGCCCACTTGCCTCAGTTGTCAATCCTGACTTTTTTTTTATTCTGTAAATATTTTTTTATTTATGAATGATTAAATTAATACCTTACAATTTTTTAAAAATACATTTTTAGTTGTTGATGAACCTTTATTTTTGTTTATATGTGGTGCTGAGAATCGAACCCTGTGCCTCCTTACATGGTAGGCAAGTGCTTTACCACTGAGCCACAACCCCAGCCCCTACAATTTTTTTTTTAACACAACTCTCCAAGGTTGACTTCCTCACTTCATAGTCAGTAGTACACAGCATTACTGAGGATCATCATAAGTTACTTACTTAGATATTACTTTTGCTGGGTACATTTTAATCAGGCAAGTGGTAGATCTTACCTACTTTTATTACCCCGTCCCCATTATTCTAAGTATTGTAATTTGGTTTATGTTACTAGTAGTTGAAAACTTAAAATTCTCCTGTCAGTGTTACTTTATGCCAACCTATGTAGTACCTATTAATAGGCAAATGGTGTTCTTAAGAATATAGTAATCTAAAATTTCAAAATCAGAGACTCATTTGTATGTAGCAATGATGTTAGGTACTCAGAGAAGAGAGTTACTGACTTGAGGTTTTGAAGATACCCTATTATGTGGATCAGTTTCTTAAGTTTTGGTTTGAACAGAGCCCCTAAGTATCATTTTTCACAGTTTAAAATGTTGGGTTTGAACGGGTTACTTTCCCCCCTTTTTCTCATGCAATTTTTGTTAAGACTTGAATAGATTACTCCTAATCTTGTGAGCAGACTGCAGGAAGACAACTATTAAAAGTAGAAAGCTATTAAGCAGTCAGGGGTTTATTATGCTTTAGTGTTTTGTTTAAGTCTGTTCTTAATTGGTTGATTAATGTACAAGAAGTCCTTTTCCCCCCTCCATCTCTACAGATGGCAAATGGTAGTTCCCAACTGTCATTGTTCGCAAAAAAGGTTATGGTTCAAAGTCAAAGATTCAGAGATACCACAATAATCAATCATAGGAACTTGTCTAAGAGTGCCCAGCCAGGCAAAAGTTAGGCAGAGTAGTAATATTTACTCAGAATCCCTTAGGAGTATTTGTGTGTGTGTGTGTGTGTGTATGTGTGTGTGTGTGTGTGTGTGTTTTCCTGATTTTATTTAGAAGAGATTATTTAATTAATTGAAATGTCTCTCAGAATTTAGTGTCAGGCATTTAAATAAACATGAAAAATAATGGTAAACAAGTTTTCTGTGGGTCAGTATATCAAACATTGCTAAAATATAGTGTTTAAATGGGTATAATACAGAAGGTATAACTCTTAATATATTGGGATTAGCAGGACACTTTCAAGGGAATACCTTTTTACCATTTTCATGTGAGGATGATTTACAATGGTTAAATTCCTTTTTAGGAGGAAGAATAGAATTATGTTCTGGTATTGATCCACAAAGAGGATTTGCATTTCATTCGTGCTATAAAAATGCCTTTAATGGAGACATTGTGGTAATTGAATCTATACTGTGTATTACTATCAAAGTATCTTTTTAATTATTTTATGTTATATAATTTAGTAACTAAATTTAAGTCATGGGAAAGGCGATGACTGCATTATATCTTTTAGATATAATGTACAGCCTTTAATATTCCTGAAGCGGATGGCAGTTAAGGACGTTCTTTAGTTGAGAGAGACACACAGAGACAGAGAGAAAGGGGGATGGAGAGTATTCCATTACATTCTGCACAGTATGAAACTAAGTCAAAGGAGTTTTGTTAATTAAATTCAATTGCCATCCATTAGACCAGTGGAATGAGATGACTCTGCCTGGCGCTGACACAGCACAGGTATGCAATTTGGCTAAATGGCCATTTCTAAACCATAGCACACATTTCTCTACTTGTTCTTTTTTTTAAGTGTGAGCTTTTAGTCTTAAGAAGTCAAAGAGCAGTCAGTGCTCACTAAAGGGTGAAAGTTTCATTTTTATGCAGTCTAGTAACAAGTGACTAGTTTGTTGGCTTAGAAATTTATAGTTCAAATGGAGATTATTTGGGATGAAATGATTTTGAAAATATATAGAATATCTGCATGAAATATATTAACAAAGATGTATATGTACATGAATCAGTATAGACAAATGTACACATTGAAAAATTCAGTTCTCTTTCAGTCCAAAGCAATTTGAGTCAATTATTCTTTGAAATTTTTTGAAGCATGCTAGAAGCTGCAACTATATACTCTTTTTATGTGTGTATTTGTATGTATAATTTATAAATATATGCATGTACATGTATGTGTATTTATAAATTGGGGAAGTTATAATAATTGTGGGAGTTATAAAAATGAAATTTAGGTGGTGGCTAAGTGTGTCTACATTTTGGCATAAATTGCTACTTTTAGAGGCTTTATATGTCAGACTGATAACTTTCTTACCACGGTGAAATGACAAGAATACCACTCAGGCATTGGCTGAGACATAATTTTGACAGCCAGCAAGCTTTGCAGTGTTGCTGAGTGCACAGATTTCTACTTCCTGCCAAGATTAAAATTGGCAAAAACCAAAAAGGATATTAGGGATTGTCACTTTAAGAAGAAATAACATGTTAATGTTCTGCCTTTGCTTAAGAAATGTAAGGGTGATCTCTTGAACTGTAGTCTGTTGAAATCTTTAAGTTTGCACTCAATAGAAGATTTTGATCATTGTAAGCATCAAAAATTAAATAAGTATAAGTTCTCTGACATTTGGGGGACTAGGATTCAGTGTCGTTTCACATAATAGGATATAACTGTTTTCCTTCAATATAAGAATTCTTCACAAAAGCTATGAAATAGTTTTCCCCACAGTCCCTGAAGAACAAAGACCTACTTTAAGTTTGTAGATTTGAAGACTGAATGTTTGCTTTGCTTCCTGAATTTTCTTATTTTTTCCTGTGTGAGCAGATTTTTTTTCTTTTTGTAAGTTACCAGATCTTTCCTATAATAATAACTATCAGTATTGAGAACCTACTGTGTGCTGGGTCTGTATCCAGCTTTCAAATGTTAATGTCTTTTCTTCCTCAGGAGTTTTAATTTAAATTTAGGCATAAAAATGAAAAAAAATTACATCCTATGTTGTGAAGGAGTCAGACCCTGAAATCTGCTTATACTTTGCTATTTACAGTAAGTACTTTTGAAACAGCTGTAGATGTTCAAATGAAAGTAGCAGTGTGGAGTGGGGAATGTGGGAACATTCATTTGTGAAGACTTTGCATTCTCCAGCTTTATAGCCAACAGAAAAGGAGATTGTTGTGCATTCTATTAAATACTGCCAGTATGATTAATTTAAAGGGTTACATTTTATTGAACCCTGGTGTAGATGCTCTTTGTCAACTCACATTCACAGCTAGTTAGAGTGTGTGTAGCATTTATCAAAACTTTCTGGAGCCCCTCTCACCTCATTAGCATCTGAATCTCTATTCAGCAGTTAATGTCCGTTACTGCTAGAGTGCTCAATTCTTGTTTTCAATAAGCCAGTTGTAAAATGTCAGACTGTCACTTACAATATAAAAAACCAAAAATGATGGTATTTGTAAAAATGTTATCACCTCATAAAAACAAATTGTAAAGACATGAAAGTGATCTTGCTATGCTGGGCTTTCAGAAGTGAGTTAGTACAGCTACTTTAAATACCAGTTGTGTAGATTCCCACACTTTTCTACCAATGGAGAGGTTTACACAAGCATAATTTAAGTTACAATTACACTAATTAACATCTCATTTGCATAAATTGTTGAAGTCAAAACAACAAAGAATTGTCTAAGAAGCTTAATCCTATTTGTCCAAAATAGAAAGATTTTTTTTTTTTTAAAACTATGCTCTAAAAATTGGCAGCTTGAATATGTCTTTAGTGTGGTTGATCTGTGCCATTTTAAAAATAAATGCTTTCACTTTTTTTAAGAATGTATTTTTCTTTTCTCTTTAGAATCTTCCATCTTTTGTATACTTTCAAAATAAAAAAACAAACACATTACACATTGGTTCCTAAATCAGTGCTAACAAGAGATTAAAATCAAGGTTACAGTATCATTTATATGTAGAGGAGAGTAACATGACTTGTTAGGTCTTATGATGAAGGACTGCAGGTGTGTGTGTGTGCAAGTGTGTGTACATGTACAGATGTAGAAGTTCATAAAATGTACCATTTTGTAAAATGTACCGATAGTTGTCAATGGTCAATTAACATTTTTCAGTATTTGCTGGTTTCTTTGAGGTTATCCAGGTATTTTCAATGCCTTATATTTGTCTTTTTGTTGTTGTTGAAGATTAAGGGTATGTTAAAGGTAGCTTTTAAACCTGGTTGGGTACATGTGTGAGAGCTCATATCTTTATCAGAAGATAGAAAAAAGTCAAAAAACTTACTTCCTTATTTTTTTTAATTTTTAATTTTTTTAATTATTTTTTTATTTGTGGTGCTGGGGATTGAACCAGGGCCTTGTGCATGCTAAGCATGGACTCTACCACTGAACTACATATATCCCAGCCCAGAAAAAACTTCCTTTTTTTTTTTTTTTAAAGTTGTTGATGGATCTTTATTTTATTTATTTATTTATATGTGGTGCTGAGAATCAAACCCACTGTCTTACACATGCCAGGCAAGTGCTGTACCACTGAGCTACAAACCCAGCCCAGAACTTCCTTTTTAATGACCACCCAAATGCTATAGTATATAGTTTATACTATATAAACTATCTTCAAGACTCATTTAAAATTAGGCACATATTTGCATTCAGTGTATTAATGAAGTTTTCATACTAACCCACAGAACAGCTGATCTCACTTTTATAGGTGTAACATTTGTGCATTTCATATGCAACAGTTGTTACCACTGAGCTTGCATTAATTACATTATGTATATGGAAATAAAGTGTCACCTGGATTTTTTGTTAATATTAATTATGGATTGAGGAATTGAAATTAATTCCTTAATTTATGAATGTATTTCCAATGTTTATTGGCCCTAAAAGTGTGACAAGATCAGGAATAAGATTGGGATGAAATTTCTTTTTAAAATCATACCTTTTGAAAGCTTTTTTCTGGGGTGGGCATTGGGGATTGAACTCAGGACCTCACACATGCTAGGTAAGAACATACTGAGTTATATTCCCCATCTTTTGAAAGAGTTGTATATATTTGTAGGATATAGCTTATTCCTCTTTGTTACAGTCTAGCTTTAAATATATTTTTAAATTTTACCTTATAAGATATATAAATTATTGCTTTGAAATAATGAGCTAATTCATATTGAGTACCACTATACAAGTCATCTTTCTAGGTTTGGTGAAGGATGTCATCTTAGATATACAGTATAATCCTTGCTTTATGAAATATGCATTCTTGGCCAGGCACTGTGGTACACACCTGTAATTCCAGCTACTTGGGAAGCTGAGGCAGGATATTGAATTTGAGGTCAGCCTGGGCAACATAGCTAGACCCTGACTTGGAAAAAATAAAAAAAGAAATATGCATTCTTCTTGGGGACATATAGCTATCAAATAAGAACATGTTTCATAGAAATGTAGAGAAGAATTTATGATTTGGGACCATCTAGAAAATGCCTTGGGTAAAGGTGAAGTTGAAGGGTTGTTTGGAAATTAGATGGCCAGGAGGGGTCCTGGTGGAGACTAGCGGAGAGTAGGACTAGAGAGCAGGGACAGGCCTGAGTGACTAGCAGCAGCAACAACATGTAGTGTGTGCTCTGATCAGGTTGGCTACAAATTTGGTTAGATTGAAGGTTCGCCTGGGGGAGGGTTTGAATGCTAGTTTAAATACTCAGGCTATGGAAAATCATATAGGGTTTTTATTTTTTCTTTATTTTTTTAGTTGTAGGTGGACACTGTACCTTTATTTTATTTTTATGTGGTGCTAAGGATTGAGCCCACGGCTTCACATGTGCTAGGCAAGCACTCTACCACTGAGCCACAACCCCAGCCCCTCATGTCAGGTCTTTGAACACAGATATGTCATGTTTCACGAAGTGTTATGAGATTTAAATGCAGAGAGCCTTAGAAAAGAGAGCTGAGCAGAGTTGGGCGCAGTGGAACTGTAACTTCCATAGTTGTCTCAGCACAACATGATAAACCATGGTGGTGTTTGTTTCCTAAGTCCTGAGTGATGTGATAAACCAAATAGAGTATAAGAAGTGGCAAGAGCACTTTTGAAAAAATGTATGGTTTCTAATTCTGTGTGGTACTTAAAACTTAACAAAATGTATGTATTGGGCCTGGGATTGTGACTCAGGGGTAGAGCACTTGCCTAGCATATGTGAGGCCCTGGGTTCAATCCTCAGTACTGCATATAAATAAATGAATAAAATAAAGGTCCATCAGCAACCAAAACATTTTTTTTAAAAATGTATATATTGCTTTTGTTATTGTTAATAGCAACTAATTCTATATGTTTAGAAAGACCTCTATGAAAAAAGTGAATATTATTTTTATTTTCTCCTTTCAAATAGAAATTATTTCCAGATTATTTCCCTCTCTTTTTTTATTTTTTAAATTTAAAGGAGTACATTTCTGGGACTGGGGTATATGTAGTTCAGCAGCTGTGTGTGTTGGGGGTGGAGGAGGGGAAGAAAGAAAACTGAGGGAGGGAGGGAGGGAGTGAGGGAGGGAGAGAGAGAGAGAGAAAGAAAGAAAGAAAACGTTTCTGTTTAAGTTTGGCTAAACTGTTACATTGTCAATATTTGATCTTTATTGGAAGCTGAGGTCATGTCAGAGTTACTCAGGAGAAAGTCCTGGACTTTTCCTCTTATCTTTTAATGGCTTATCTTTGATAAGGCTGGACATGGTGTGCATGGTGACTTTTATCACTTTTCTTGTCACTTTTTTATATTTACCTTGTTCATAGTATGTAATCTTAGAGTGCCTTCAAGAGACTAAAAAGATTTGTTTTCAGACACCACGTTTGGGTATTTTAATATAATCAGGAGAAAATTGGTCTTGTATTCGTACTGGAAGCTTGACTGCTTTAGTGTAAATGGAAGTACCTGTTTCAAACATTCAGCAGTGCATAGTGATCACACACCAGAAATAAGGTAACATGGTGCACGTTGATAGAATAATGGAGGAAAACAAGAAACTGTCCTTCCTCTCAGGTGCTCATAGATAAGGTAGAACATGTTAAATGCTGTGTTCTTTGTGAACTGCAGAACACCTGCGTCACCCAGGAGGAAACAGGGTTGATATCGAGCTAAGGTGAGGAAGACTTCTCTGAAGGAGCTGGTATGAAAGCAGTGCTCTAAGGGTTGCAGGGGACATGCCAGGACTGAGCATGAGTACCGCTTACAGCACGTGGTTGAGTTGGAGTGCAGAGTGTAGTAGGTGTAATATCTTCACTTCTGTCCTCTTTCATCCAGAGAACCCACTGTTTTCCTTGTGCCAGCCATTGAGCAAGGCCACCTTGTGAGGAGTTCATCAACTTCTTCATGAGTACCGTTGAAAGGGTTTGCCCGGTTGCTCTTTCCCCGAAGAGCAGGAAGGTTCACATATAGTGCCTTTGACATGTTATCCCTTGGCATAGTTAGAGTTTGGATCAAGTGTACATTTAAAATTTCACATTCCCTTGATGAATTTAAAGTATGAAAACAAGATGATGACCACAGTTCTCCCTGCTCTTTCCCTTCCTTCACTTGGCAGCTACGTTCTGCCTCCCCTTCACATGCGACCTGAGGAATACCTGCCACATCTTCCATCTTGTTCTTTGTTTGGGAGTTCCCTTTTTTTCCTCATAGGAGAGTTTAAGTCTGATGCTGATTTCTTCTCGTCCTGTGGCTCTTCAGCTATAACGAAGTTTAACAGAATAAAAGCAAAGCCCAAATCAGAGATCCCAAAATAATCCTAGAGAAGAATTCTTCACTTCTAGTAAAATTATCTTATAGATTTGAGAAAGCCCTTGTATACTGTGAAAGTGAGATGCTTAGTTAATTAACAAAATGAAATATCTTTACAGGACACCTCTGCCACTGTCAGTGTTGCTATAAATAATTGCAAAATAAGGGTTTTCAGTAACTGCATATATGCAGACAATATGGATATTAGAAAGTCTGGATGACCTTAATGAAGAAATGGAGTTGGCTCTGGAACTTTGCCTAGTGGGAACAAAGTTTGTGAATTTGATAAACACCGTCAGTTGTTAAGGCATCTTCTGATAGGTGAAAAGTAGTTTTTTGATGTAGTACTGCCTGGCATGCATTTTCTCTATGGTCTATTATCTTGTGGGAATGACATTCGTTAAGTTGGTATCTGTGTGCATCCCACCCAAATAAAGAATGTTTCATCAGCAAAGTGAATTGCCATATAGTCGTCAGACTCTAGAAATAAATTATCAACGATGACTGCAGTGGGCGAGGCTGTTTGTTTATCAGATCACTTGAGAACAGAGTAAAGTGAGTTTCATATTTTCATGAGTCTTGAATTCTCATTTTAGACATCTGTTCGGAAGCTTTCTAAAACCATGGAGTATTCTAAATGAGTATTTTGTTAAATGGATGAAGGAAGACTTAGTTTTCCATTGTTAGGTGAAACCTAATTAAAAATTAAATAATGACCTTGTGTTGGCTTATAAATTCCTTCTTTCCTGCATGTGTGAGTGTATTTTGTTAGAACATTCCATTTTAAAGCTTGCTTTTTTTTTTTAATGGCAAGAAATACTTTAAAATTACTATTTGCTTTCGAACTTACTGTAGGGCATCAAAGCTAGTCTCTTGTTGAGAGTGGAAGGTATTAGAGGTATATAGTTTTATGAACTGTATTTTCTGTGACTATACTAGAATTAGTTTAATTGTTCTACTTCACCCTCTTCAACAAGAATGCACCCATCAGGGCAGTTAACAGAGACACCACTATTTGTGTTATACTGGGTATTCTTTATAAACTTAATAAATGAAAACTTTTTCTCTTATAGGCATGATTCTCTAGTGGACTTTTGGTAAATTATGTGGCTTCCTTCCATTAATGTTATGGATATAAATCCCTCCACAGCGATGGAAGAATGAGCCCTGGAGAGAAGTGTTTGTAATGATTCGCTGGGTTGTGATACAGGATTCACTTGGTTTTTCTATTACCACTTTTTTTTTTTTTTTTTTTTTTTTCTCCTGAAAGTTTAAGGTCTTATGTTTCGCCGGTTTTTTTTTTGGTTTTTTCTCATTTGATCGGCCTGGGATTCGAACCACGGTCTTTATGCATGGTAGGCGAACGCTCTCCAAAGGAGGCTATTTTGTCAGCCCCTAAGGTCTTATGTTTAGGAACTAATTTCTCTCCATCTTAATTCTTTGTTGTCAGATCTGTAATGGGAAGAAAAGATACACACACACACACACACACACGTGTGTATATATATATGTTTATTTATGGGTAGGCAAAATTTTTCGATTAATGTACATAAAGCACATATATAACTATAATTTTTTTTTGCTCACTGCTTTTTGGTAGACATGAATAATTTAAGAGGTCATCATATGTTTTATTAATAATGGTTACCTACTAATTTATTGTCCAGTGTATCATTTGGGTATCAAGGCTCTTTAATTTGTTTATTGAGTACCTGCTGGGCATAAGGCTCAGAGCTTAGTGATGGAAGCAAATATACTCTCAGTTCCTATGATCTTGTGATACAAGTGGACACCAACTCATAAGGCACCTTCCACTGGGGCACAAACTAGGAAACTTTCCTTGGTCAAAGAAGGGAAAGAGAATCAGAATCTGCACTATCATTTCTGGGAGTCCGATTGGAGGAAATAATCATATATGTAACGATGTTTTCAGTCATACTATTTTAGGTAGTTTATTCAGTCAGCTTACTATTGGTTGCTCACATAGTATCAGGCTCTATGTTAGACACTGGGAGTGCAACAATTAGCAGGTTATAGATAGCCCTATGTTTACACTTGGTGGCAGGAAATAGTCTGAGGGTGGGTAAACAGAATATTTTCTGCATATGATGAATCTCTAAAGCAAATAAACAGAGTGATAGAAAGTAAGTGAGGGGACCTGCTTTTGAGGGGGATAGGAAGGGTGAGCCCACATTCACCTTAAGTTTCCAAGTAGAGAGAACAGCAGGTGCAAGAAACTTGGAGTGTGTGTGTGTGTGTCCCAGAGACTGAAGGAAACAAGGCCATTATGGCAGAATAGTAAGGGTAGAGTGGCCCGAGTTTCCTCTAAAGAGGAAGAATAGCCTGCCCCAAGGCCACACAGGGTGTCAGCGTGGTGAGGGTAACATTTAAATCCAGGTCCATCTAAGTCCATACAGTGCTGTATGATGTTAGCACCAAAGGTTATGTGCCCAGAAGAATTAGAGGAAGCAGTTGCTACAGACATCCAGATGATAGGAAAATCACTTTGATCTAGAAAAACATCTCAGCATTCTTTGAAAAAAATGTACAGAATATGAAAGATACCATTGGTATCTTTTCCTTTTGAAATCCAGGGAGGAAATTATTCAGGCTAATTTTCAGATAAATTATGACCTCCAGCTGAAATAAATAATGTATGTAAACCTTTTTTATTAGTCTTTGTGAAATCTTAAATATTTAAGTGCATAACTGATGATTGCAGCTTTTATGTATGTATTTTTCCCCCTAGTGACACTGAAAATCTGGCTTCTCCAGTTCCCAATGTCCAGCCCACTGGTGGACCCTGTAGTCTCTGTTCGTGTGCCAAGTGCTCTTCCTTTGTTACAGGTCCACATAATTAATGGCTTTATCATATGAGGTAATTCAGTTACTCAGCAAAACAAATGATATACACTTTTACAAAGAGATCTAGAAAGTAAACTTGAACCTAAAAGTGTTTAGTGAGAGGAAATTTCTGTTTGTCTTTAATTAAGAGAAACTGTATGGAAATGTAAGCTAAGGACACATTAATCAGAGAAGCTGGCATGGCACTGTGTGCTTCATTTTCATTTGGCATAGATTACATGGGTGCTTATTAAATAATTTGTATGACTGAAATAACTTGTGATATTTCTTGCTTAAGTTTTTCATATATTCAGACTAAAGAAACTGAGAAGTTTGAATTTTGGCAAGAATCCTTCATTAGGTTATTGTCAAAATATATAATCCTGATAATGTTTGCTTGCCTCAGGGTGGAGGAAGAAATGTATATTATTGAGAGAATATAACTTTTCAGTGAAGACTTAGTAATCTTGTGGGCAGGCTTACACCTGGTGAGTATAGACATTTGTACTTAATGCCCTTGGCGTGTAACAGCCTTGCCTCTGCTCATCTTATCTGTGTCTTGTTAATGTAGATATTATTATGAAAACGAGCATTTGAAGGAAGGAGTTCCTCATATGTAGAAGGTTGGTAGTTCACTTTCTGCATGTAGGGTGTACTCACATCTCAAAGGGATCCTAATCTATACACATAGCATATTTGGATGTTCATGGCCAAGAAAAAGGGATTCTGCCTCCTACTTTAATATTATGATTCAGATAGGTCAAATCAGATTTCTTGGGCTTAAATTTTGTGATACATACATGATGGCTTGGTGTGCTCTATAATATTTATAATTACATGAGATGTCAAGATTGAATTAACTAAATTGTTGAGTTTTACATAGTGTCTGTATCAACATCCTAATAAAATAATATGAAATTCAATAAGTAATGCCAAGTGGGACAGTACTCCACTCACATAAGCTTACTAAACTTGATATATTCTTATGGCACATCTCCAGAATGTAGAAGAAACACATTTATCTAGGTGATTAGTATTCTTTCTGTCTGCCAGATTTAAAGATTGTTTGGAAATATTGTTAGAATCAAAATCAACGTCTGTTGCTACACAAAGTTGAGCATTCCAGGCAAACTCTGGCCGTTTTGTTGTTCTTATGTCCACTTATTTCATGTCTGCCATGACAATGACAGTTTTCAGTAACACAGAGTTGCCATCAAAAGAGCGATAAGCTTGTAAGTGAAACCTTTAGAAAGCAGTGCAGTCATTTCTGGTCCCATCTCTAAAGATGGTATTAAAAATGCCTTTAAAAGTGACCAAGGGGGCTGCAGTCGTAGGTCAGTGGTAGAGTGCTAGCCTAGCATGTGTGAGACACTGGGTTCGATCCTCAGCACCACATAAAAAATAATAATAATAAAGATATTGTGCTTATCCACAACTAAAAAAAAACAAATTAAAAAAAAAAAAAAAAAGTGACCAAGGTAACATACTAGGCTTTTTTCAGATTGGGTTTTTGATGTTTTTAACAATCTGAAGTTCAGTCCATTTTTAGCTGAAAGTGGCTCTCACACAAGCTACTTTTAAAATACTTTAGCTTTAGCTGATTGTAAATTTAAGAAAAGTGGAAACTTTGGAAATTAAGAGGTAAAGAGTGCCGTAGGCCGTAAGGTGCTTCTAAGTTTGTAACTTTCCATATCAGATTTAAAACATGACTTTGTATTTTATGTCTAATTAGGGCCTGATAATATATTTTGTTAGCAGTTATCTATTAGTCAAAATATCAGTTAAAAAAAACCTTGAATAAATTTCTAATAACTCTATTAACAAACTGTAAGGTCTCAAGTTGACCTCCAGGACATTAGGAAATCAAACTTAAAGCATTGCATTGTCTGTTACTCAATGGAGGGGACTGAGGACAGCGTGTGACTTGTGTACTGCAAATGATGCAATAGCTAAATATTCTAGTGTGAGTTAAGGTTGATTAGATGATCGTTTTCAACTCTGCTTTTCCCAAGACCTTTTGAACTCTTGTTTTTTTCAGGTAATATTCCATGCTACTATTTTATTGCTTTTTAAAAAGTGTTTTGGACAAGAAAACATTTAAGTTCTCCCTTGGATTCTGGATAGAAATTAGCAATCACATGCTCAGAAAGTATAAGAATACTGTTATTATCAAAAGCTGACACACTTCCAAAAAAATTCCAGAAAGTAAAATACATAAGCAAGAAACTTGAAGTTGATTGATAACAGAGTTACAGATTTCTTTTAAAATGTCCTTATGTTTTTGCCCTGGAATTAATTTTCAGTGAAAATTAAGACATTTTTCTACTCATCTGGAATCAGTTTTTTACCTCATTAGCAGGAAATGGTGACTATACATTCAGTACAAATAGAATTCACTTTGTGAGGCAAAAAATTTGTGTTCTTTGTATAGTTAATGTAAAAGGAATCTTTTTGCTGTTCTTTTTTTTTTTTTTGTGTGTGTGGTACTGGGGATCGAACTCAGGGCCTTGTGCTTGCAAGGCAAGCACTCTACCAGCTGAGCTATCTCCCCAGCCCTTTGCTGTTCTTAAGTAGGATTGTGAAGGAGATTATAGTAGTAGGTGCCATCATTTCTGGTAACTTTCAGTAGTGAGATTGCTACCACACTTCCCACGCCCCTAAGGAATCCAAAGAAAGAATTTTTACCCTAACCTGTTGGGAAACATTTTAGTGCAGCCTCTAGTATTTTGGTAAAATGAACTGTTCACTAGATGGTCCATGGTGGTGATAGTGTGTAGGACTGGGGTAGAATCCCTTTGCCTGTCCCCCCTCCCCATTTTTTGGTACTGGGGATTGAACTCAAGGGTTGCATTTCCTCCATAGCCCTTTACATACCTATATTTTTGAGACAGGGTCTCCCCAAGTGTCCTTGAACCGTGATGCCTCTGCCTCAGCCTCCCGAGTCACTGGAATAACAGGTGTGTGCTAACTGTATCTGCCTCCTTTTCTATTTTCTTTTGATCCTCAAGTTACATAATTGTGTGTTTTGCTCAGCTTGTGTTGTTGCAGTACGATGATGCATAGGTGGAAAGAGAGTCTAAAGGGAAGCCAGAGAGACCTTCCATGACAAGAAAAATGTCAAATAAATAAATAAATATAAACTGAAAGAATCATAGCACGATAAGAGACCTTTGGTTTCATAAAACCCAAATTTTAGCTTCCAGGTCTTACCATAAAAATGCATGTTGTATGATTATGAGATTTTTCTGTATTTAAATGTTAAATCTATTAATGTTTTCTCTTGTTTACCTATAATGTATTTGTGGCTATTTTTTATATTACTAATGGGAACATTCTGTATTATAGCTTCTTTTTATTTGTTTTGGATGCTTGTATATATGCCTGTTAGTCTACTAATATGCTCACGTGTTCAAGAGAAAATGACAGTCCAGTATTATAAACTGAGTAATAGTTATAGAGCAGTAAGACTTGATTAATTGGACTTTTGGGAGTTAAATTGCCATCAGGGTCACATTTTAATGATTTTAGTAAACTCGCATGTATTCCAGAGTTTACATAGGGTTGAGGGTCTCATCTGACAGAAAATCTACCTGTATTCTGTCCTGACATATAAAATGTTTGTCATTGAATTGGCAACTAAAACGTGTTGGTGGCACTATGGATTTTATCACTTATCCCAAACATAGGAATTGCAAAACTCCTTTCTTTAAATATTTTCTCTTTGTGGTGCAACTGGGGTGGGCCAAATTCCAGTCATAAAAAAAGTTTCAACCTGACCGGTCGAATATGGTAGGAATAGAGAGGAATACAACTTGAGGTCAAGAAACTAGGTCCAGGATTAGATTTTGCATTCTGACTCTTGATTAGATTTTGCATTCTGACTGTTCCATATGGGCTCCTTGCTTCTACTAATATATCTCTAGGTATCCAGGAGAAATGGAGAGTTCTATCTCTGATTTCTTCTTCTAGAGCTTTCCCTTGAGACTCGTGACCCTAATCAGTATTTTTCTGTTGATGATAATCTACTTATTTGCTATCCTATCATCAGAATCCCTTTATGGAATTATCTTTGCATATTGTACTGTTCTTTCATCCTGGCTTACGAATTTTTTTTTCTTCTTAAATTGTTTTCCTAATGGAAATGACATATAACTATTCAGATCATAACCCATAGTCATGGTAGGAAACCAACACGGTGGGACTGGTTCTGAGATGAGAGTTCACCCTACTGGCAGCTGCTTCATATAATAATGCAAAAAGAGGCCTCTGCTGAAATTTCTCTGGTTTATATGGTTTGCATTGAAATTGTAGATTTTTTTTGTTGGAATTTACTTGAGATGATTAAAGACATTTTGCAGAGTACTCAAATATAGGTGAAAGAATTTCAAGTTTGCTCATTTTGGCATAATTCTAAAACAAAAGTGTTACTGTTGGATCTGGGCATGTGATGGGTGAATGAGTGTTTCAGTGAAATGACATAAGTCTGTATAATTTGGAGGGTAATGATGCCTTAGAACAAGAATAAATCTGGAGCCGTGGAAAGGCTCCATATTCTGGATGAATGCATGCTTCCTCTTATGACTCTGAAAAATAAAATTAAATCTTTATTTATATCAATCCACTAGGGGCAAAAGCTACATGGTCTTGGTTTATGATATATTTCAGAACAGGAATATTAGCCTTAACCTCTTTCCTCACATTGCATATGATATTTAATCCATCATCTTTGTTTTAAACAAACAATACACAAGCTGTTGCTGGCATTGGCATAAAGCTGATGGTCCATCTGGAGAGCAGGAATATAGATCAGGAAAATAAGAGAATTGAAATTGGGTGCAAGGGCAGATTTGCATGTGTAAAACCTTTCTGTTTTAGCAGCTTTTTATCAAATTATTTAATACTAGGCAAAACAGATTCCTTTTTCCTGAATCTGCGTACCTTATTGGAGGAAGAGTTGTTTCAGTGTTGCTGGAGGAACAATTGGGTTTTGAAAGACAATTAAATAATGAGCTGTTGGGATCATCATTTTGTTGTTGTTGTTGTTGTTTGTATGGAGGGTCAGTGTGGAAGAGGAAAAAAGTACTGTGAGCATTTGGTTTTTATTCAAGCTGTGTGAGCCTTGGCCAACCATTCAGCTTCTTGGCCTTTAGGAACCTTTGACCCAAGTCAATTCAGCAACCGTTTATTAAGGCAAATGTGAGAGTTTTTGGTGAGCCAACCATTTACCTAGGCCTTACACATCTGTAGATGAGTAGGCCTGGGTCTTGTGCTCAGGGTGTTTTCAAGATTTGGCAGTGGCGACAAGTTATCATTGAAGAGTGTTGTGAGTGTCGTATATGAGATATGGGCTTGCAAAGGAAGGAAAAATTGTGCCCAGAATAGACAGGAAGATTTGTGTTATGAATCTTTCTAAAGATTTTCTATTTTGACAGGCAGAGGAGCAGGCATTCCAAGTATTTGAATAGTGAGAGGTTCAGAACAAATTATCAACAAAGTTCCTTCCAGTTCCACATTTGTAGTGCTATCAATGTAAAATTCTTTGAATAGCTTTCCACTGATGACTTATTTTCTGAAAAGTGTTTATTGTCATGGTTGAAGGAAAATAATAATGAAAGAAACAATGATTACCTTTGGAGATAAAATTAGGGCTGGGAGGGAGAAAGCAGCTTAGTTTTTTTCTTTTTAATCATTGCCCCATTGGAGAAATCAACTTGCATATAAGGTGGCAACACTTTGTATGGAGGCTGTCCTGTCTAATTCCAGGGAGCAGCAGTGGATGGAGCCACTGTAACCTGGCCTCCCTCCAGGAAAGGAGGAAATCCAGGTGGCCATGCTCTGAATGTGGCTGTGTGCAGCAAGGTCTCTGAAACGACAGGAGAGCCCGGCAGCTTCCCAAGCAGCTGGGACGCTGGATCACACCCATTGTCGCTGCTTCTCTCCACTAGAGGAGTGAGTCTGCACTGCCTTAGGAGTCATGGAGCCAGGGACTTTTCCGCCTTTTCCAATTTTTCATGTTATTTTTAAAATTTGTAAGTGACAGACAATGATCGCTTGACAAAAGAGAGATTCTTTTTTTTTCCCTCCAGTTCTAACTAAAGATCTTGTGTAAACGCATGAGTTAGAAATAAAACTCAAATATCTCCTTTTTTTGTTGTTATTTATGAACAGCCAATAATTTATTCGCATGTGACATTTGAGCTGGCATTTTTTCTTCCCAAGATGACAGTAGCTTCCGCTGTGTTATATTCTAAAGCAAAGTCTGAACAGCCCTTTGCTTTTGTCCCAGTTGGTAGTTATATTTTGCCCTCTTGCCTTTTTCATTTAGACCTTATGGTATTTCTTAACCCTCCGACTGTTTTGAAAGGCTTTGATTAAAATATGCTGATAAAAGAATTCGATAACCAAGTTAGGAACAACAAGGCTATCTGGAGAAGACCAAATGATTTGGCAGCCACACAAATTCTATTCAGAGCACACAAAGGGATCCTGGAATGTTTTATAGGGACTTGTGTTTGGGGAATGGTATGAACTCAGGTTACCTGCAGAATATGGTGTCATATGGAAACATTTAAGAGCTTATGGAGAATTCTTTGAAATACAGTGGAATGAGCTATCAAGCACGTTATACCTAAGGAGAAAAATAAAAGCATTCATTCAGATTTTTAGGTGCCTCTCCAGGAAGTGAGATAGGCAAAAGTGAATCATTTTTTGCTCCATACCCATAATACAGAAGAGATATCACCTAACATAGTTTTGCTAATCAAACACTACACTTAAAAAGTAGAGGTCATTGGTGTCCAACTGCCCTCCTCTAAGGAACCTCTTACATGATACCCCCACAGCCTCTGCTTAAATACTTCAAGAGAAAGAGGGAGTTGGGGGTCAAGGTGCATGAAGGTTGGCAAGAGCTCATATTGAATACCTGTTACCTGCAAGATTCTGGAATAGGCCCTTTATTGCTATCTCATTTGACTTATGAGTGTGTGTTTTATAACCTCCAGTTTACAGATGAGGAAACCAAGTTATATAAGCATAATGAAACTTGCCTCAGCTTATGTGTCTAGCTTGAGGCAAAACTAAAATTGAAAGCCAGGTCTACCTTTTTACACTGCACTTCACTGCCTCCCAAGTTGAAGGAGGGCTCCCTCCTAATAAAGTAACTTTTTTTTTCTGTCTCAGTAATTCAGATTGTTTGAAAATGTTTTCTTTGATTTAGCTGATATCTACCTCCCACTGACATCTCTCTTTGGTCCCAATTCTACCTCCAGAGGATCACAGAGTTTGTGGAATTCTCTTTCCACATGCAGGTATGTCTTTAACCCTTGCTGCCAGTATGATCTATGTCAACCCATATTTAGTTGATATTTTTGAAAATGAAAATGCAAACACACAAACCTCTACAATCCCATGCCGTCTTCTTGACTACATTTCACCGTGATTCCAGCATCTGGGGCTCTGTTTGAATCCTGGAGGTCTGGACTCAGAGAACATGAGCTTAAACTATACCTTGGTTTCATCCTTTCCTGCTTGATTCAGCAACCAATTATTAGGATGTCATTGTTCAAACCATTAATAAAAGTAGTGAACAGGGCAAACAGGATAGATTAATTTGTGGTCTATGTATTAATTGCTGAGTTTACATGCAGAATTTAGTCTACCTATGCATTTTTTTTTTTTTTTTTTTCTGGAAAAAGGGTCAGTGACTATTGTCAAATCTTAAAAAAATTCACTATCCTAAAAATTTAAGAAATACTTGAGAACTTCCTACAGACTGAATTAATTAACTTCTTTGGGGAGGACTTCCTAAACACTATGAATTCATATATACTTGGCCATCTCTAGACCATGCCGTCTTGTCCAGAAGACCTGGTTACATGGTCTTACATCTAACTAAAATTAAAGTTGGCAATGTTTTCTGCATTGTCTTGATATCCCTGGACCTTGAGCAAAAATAATTATGCCCTTAAAAATGGAAAAGATAATGCGGTATTCTTATGATGTAGGACTTTTAAAAAATATAAGTATACTTTAAATGTTTTAAAAGTTAAAAAACATAAATGTGAAAGAGTTTGTATTTTTTTTTCACTTTTCTTTGTTTTAAATTATAGGCACAAGTGTTGTTCATCAGTACCTTAC
Source organism: Sciurus vulgaris (assembly GCF_902686455.1). NCBI lineage: Eukaryota > Metazoa > Chordata > Mammalia > Rodentia > Sciuridae > Sciurus > Sciurus vulgaris. Next base: position 49,668,319 of record NC_136461.1, read on the forward strand.
CCTTTAGTCTGCAGGAGCCTTTAGAAACAGAAAGGGGTATTGAAAAATATCATCTGTACATTTAACACTTACCCACTAGAGTAGGACTTGATTGTCAGGAGATGGTTGCTCCTCAAGGACAGGGACCTTTCCAAGTCTTTGACTTCCTCAAATTGAGCAAATCCTGAACCCTTAAGGTCTGTTGACTTTAATTGAATGGATTGATTTAGATGAAACTGACTGTTATTTAGTGTTTTAGTACTGAACTTTAGGCAACATTTATTTTGCTTATTTTTAGGGGCAAATCTAAAAGTTCAAACCAATTTGCTTTTATTTTGGGTGGTCTAAAAATGCAATTGCATTGAGCACCTGATAAATTTGATAAGTGAGGAGGAGCAGTGGTCATATCAAGAGGTAGTCGACAGGAAAGTAAAGAGCCAGTCAGAAATGATGAGCTTTCTTATATTTGAGGTAAAAAAAAATCTCAACTAAATAAATGTGTAATATAAACACCCATATATGTTGTTGGGCATTGACCTGCATGAAAATGGGAAGTAATTATTTTACTTTCATAAAACGAGAATTTTTGACCTTGATACCTTAGAGAGATCAGTTGTTGCAATCCCTAGTATCCTACAGATAAGACCCTGATGGTGAAGTGACTTTTCTAAGGTCACAAACCCAGAACAGTAGTGCTCTTTTCAGCAAGTGGTGGTGTTTATCTCATGCCCCCCCCCTTTTTTTTTTAATCTCCTAAGTGTTAAAAGTATAAGATTCAATTAAGGTCATTTCTAAGCCAATTAAAATAGCCTAGTTTTCCCAGGATTAACTTATTATGTATATCATCCATCCTTTTACAGAGTAATTGAGACAAAATCCACACAACTTTTTAATTCAATTTAATTTTTTGGTGATGGGAATGGAACTCAGGGCCTCTCAGATGCCTCAGCCACATCTCCAAAACCCTACAGTTTGGTTTTGTAGGACAGTTTTTATGTGAATGAAATACATACACAGAAAGACAGGCATTGTGCATTGTCCTCTGAAGTGGCCCGTTCTTTGCTTTATTTTCACATTAGGGATATTTTCCCAGGGGAGTGTAGTGATGATGAATATGTTAAAAATATCAAATAAAGCTAGGGATGTTGGGAGGTATTCCTAGTCCCTCAGAGGATTTTCCCTTGGGGAGCCCCATTAGATGGACAAGGGAGTTGGCCCAGTGTGGTGGTTCTTATGTTGGTGTGAAGACCCTTCCTTGCCTCCCCCTCACCCCCACCTCCACCCCCAGTAGCCCAGTCAGTGTCTTTGCTTTAAGCCTGATAGTCTTACTGCCATCTTAGACTCTAAACTTGTCTTATTCTCTCAGAATGACTTATTCAGTAATCACTTTTACTTTGTAATTAAACAATTTTATAGAGGTAGGAAGAAAAGACCATCTTTTTCCCAGTTTACTTGGACTTACATTGATGTTATATTTCAGACTGCTGGTGAAATCAGACTCATGTTTTTAGAGCATTAAAAGTACCAGATGTTTAATGAAGACTGATGTTATCTTATTCGTTTTGAGCATTGGACAAAAAGACATACCCATTGTCCTGTAGCTTTCAGATCTTTGGTAACCTTTTTAAACAAAATAGGAGAAGTTGCTACTTGTACCCAAGGGAAGAGCAAGTTAATGAATAGAAAAGACAGAATTTACTTAGGAAAATGGTGGAATTAAGCTCTGGACAAAACACGCATCAGTGATGCATAGCGTTTTTGTTAATTGGGTCTTAACAGGTTTCTGACTCATGTGGTAATCATTGCAGAAGTGGGGCACACTAGACCATGCCAGTGGCATATCCCACAGCTATAAGGACTCTTACCTACTTGTGCATGTACACCTGAGTTTCAGGGGCGTACGTGTGTATAGTCAATTTAGGCTCCACATACACTTCAGTGGTTAAACCTGAGCTAGACTCAAAGAGTTTGTTTCCATTAAGAAAATGAATCTTTTATGTGGACCAAGGTCAGGTTAGTTAATTTGTTTGCTTTTATTGGAATAACTTTTCCCATTCCAATTCATCACTTAATTTTAAGTGGTTCTACTAAAATACCCATTAAAGTCCTTACATTTCTCACAGACTAGGGCTATGACAGGTTCATGTGACTTTTTTTTTTTTTCTTCTCAAGGCATGAAAGGTAGCTTTTCTGGTCATCGACCTATTCTTTCTTGCCCATAATTTCCCAAAAGTGGGGCAACATTTTACATGATACCAGTATGAACTCTCATTGCAAAGAGACCAAATGAAGTTTTCACAAGAAACAAGATTAAAATATAAAAATGCACCTGACCATGATAAAGCATTTGTTTAACATATTTTTTCTAAATCCTGTTTTCTGCTCATTTCACTTCTTCCTCAGTGATGCATTTTTTCCAGCAACTCAAAGTCAACTCCTGCTAGTAAAATAACTAAATGTGATGCTATCACTCTAATTTGTGGTGACAAAAGATCAATTAATGTTATAATTAAAAACAGTGTCTAGATCTAGTGTTTGTGATGAACAAATGTGACAATTGCTTTGTTCATTGATGTGGTTGTGTTGGATTTCCTCCCTGGACTTTAAGGGGATGTGTTTTAGTGCTGATGTGCACATTTCACTGTGGACAGTAGGAACAAGGCAAGCATATTAGGGAAAGAATAGAGCCCCTGATGTCTAAGCTGGAGCCATATTTTAACATACTTGACACCTTTCCTTGGTATATGATGCTATATCAGCAACTTGTACTCACTGGATCTGGAGCCTCAAGCTTTTAATATTTTATCACTAAATGCTTAAGTGTTTATGTTGCAAAAAGAAAAGGAAAAAAAAGATTCCCACTTGGATTCTCAAACCACATGAATAAGACACTATGTGATAACCACATCATTGGTGATTTTAGTTCTATCTATGGCAATCATTTTTAAGTTGATGGGCATCATTTGTAAGTTTGTGATTTTTACAGATTTGGTTGGATTTTCTTCTGATACAGAATAAACTTTTTTATACACTGAAGCCTGGGAAAGCTTTGTTACTGTTAAAAGAGTAACCATATCTCTTTTCTGAGTTGTTGCCAAGCAGATGTAGACTTTTGGAATGTGCCCAGAAAACTTCTACCGCTGATACTTTGGTAACTTGTTCCTACTTCTGGCTTTAATGGCACCTATTTAAATAGTACATGAACATAATTTTGTGTTGGTGGGTCACAATTTTATGCACTTCCTCAAAAGCAATTAAATTTAGGTAAACCAGTTGGTAGAAATAATGGAAATCCTACTTGCCTTTTGAGAATAGCAGTGAAGATATGCCAAACGATGGTTAGGTCATTTTGGACAAAAAAAGAATCAGGAAAATCCCTGCAAAAAGTTCTCAGAGAATTTAGCACTGAATGTCAAACAAGGCAATGTATTACTATTACTTAAAGAAATCTCACCTTTTAATCTCATCCCATAAATGGATCCAGATCCAGGGATCCACCTAAGCAGCTCTTGGTTTGATATTAAATTCAAAATCTTAAATTTAATTCTTAAATTCACTGGCTTCTTCCATCATGTTTTAGTGTACTTTCCCTGATGTTAATCTTATAAAGGCTATTAGAAATGAGAAAATATCAACAATGTGAAGTTCACTAGTTTATCAAGAAAAGAGTATTATCTGTAACATCAGCTCAAAGCAACAAAGGTCCTATCATAACCCCAGGTAACCTGGTAGCAACTGAAATCCTGTAAGCTGCAAAGGTAGTGTGCATTTGGCACGGTGGGTAAAAGAAGGCAGCCAGTGAATTCATTGATTAACTCTGACTGGCTCGAAAGACAATTAAACAATGAGCAAGAAGGGAGAGAGGAACAAAGAAACTAAAATCTGTTTCTTTTTTAGGAGAAGTTGGAAGATGAAAAGTAACACAACACTTTAAATATAAATGTTAAAAACTTACAACAAATCTTAGACCACACTAACGGGTTACTAAAGTTGAGAACATGGCTGAGGGTATAGATGTCAGGTTTTCTTACACAATAGTGGGTCTTTTGTTTCAGAGTTCAGTCTTGGCAAGCAACTCCCTACCACTGCGTTAATTTCCTGTCCATCTTTCATTCAGCAACAGAACTAGAGATGGGGAGCAGACACTGACCCCCCACCCCAGGCTTTTAAGACTGTGCTTTGTGTAGATTAAAAAGAAGAATGAAAAAAAAAAAAAAAAGAACAAACTTTTTCCGAACAAGATGTCCATGTGCATGCTGTAAGATCCTCTTGTTTGTGTGTGTGTGTGTGCTTAAAATGATCCCTAAAAAAAGCCCTCCATAATTTTGAACCTCTTCTTTTTCTAAAGACTTTTATAGCCTTTTTTTTTCTTCTTCTTCTCAGCATGTGAACCAGTGTGTAACTCAAATAGATGTTACTTGGCTATTTACTTAGATTGTTTTAAAAGGCTAGCTGTGTGGAGGAATGAGGAAGGAAGGGAGGCGGGAGTGGCTGGGGTTTATTTGTTCTGTGTTGACCTAATGAGTACAGTTCTTAAAATATAATAAATATTTATATGTGATCTTAATTTTTAATGAGTCTCATAAACTGGCTGGTATAGAAAAGTGTATGAAAAGCCATATATATAATTGTAGTTGTTATAAATACATGCATGTGTACACTAGAATGTTTTATGAGGAAGAGAACTTATTGGTCTTGTTCACTGTTGTTTTCCTAGTGTCTAGAACAGTGCCTGACATATAACTGGCCCTCAATAAATATTTGTTGAGTGAAAAGAATGAATGTAAACAGGCAGCATCATATAATGGGGAGAGCATTAAACTAGAATTTAGGAGACCTGGAGTCTAGTTCTGGCAATGCTGTTAATTAAGTACATGAAGTTGCTGAAGTCATTTAACTTCTTTGTTCCTCTGTTTAAAAAAAAAAAAAATTGGAATAACAGTACCTGCCCTTCATGCCTTTCATGGGTTTTTATAAGTAAATGATTAAATGATAGCTAAGGGAGACAATGGGGGTACTTTGGAAATTATAGGGTGCTTTAAAGTAATGTATGTGTGAGTGTGTGTGTATGTGTGTGCAGAAAATCCTTTATCTCTTTGCTTCTCAATTTCTTTTCTTAGGAAAATCAGATTATTTAAATCCCATTATGCATAGCTCTCTTCTGTTCCTACTAAGCCTCTGTATTCCATTACCTCCAGTAAATCAGAAGAAGGCAGTGAGTCAGGCTAGCGTGAAAGGCAGGGTCTGCTGTTTTCTCATGTCCCTTTTACTCCATGGGACCCTGCGGTCTTGAGTGCAAATCTCATGAAGTTTCTTTCCTGTTTGAATGAACTACATACCACATATGACTTGTAGTCTCTTAGTTATGACCACTTAAAGATTCTTTGAAGACTTAAGTTATTTACTATTTGTTAATACGGTAGATTGATAATCATGTACTTAGCATGGAGACTAGCTAAAATCAGTGTTATGAGATTGCTGTGAGGATTTTTTTTTTTTTTTTTAGAAGAAGCATGTGCAGGTTAGTAATATTTCCCAAAGCTGCACATCCAGAAGGGGAAAATATAATAAAAAGTAAGTACAGTTGTATTGACAAAGAGAAAAACAGATCATCAGGGCAGTTGCTTTTCATTTTCCAACCTCCTCGAGGCCTTACAGCCATCCATTCTCCACCATAATTATTTTAATTGGAATTCATAAATTTAAGTGTTGAGTAACAAAATATGATGGTCCTTCATTTTAATATATTGCCTTAAGTTAGGAAGAAAAATGGTGTGAAGGTTGCAGTAGGCTTTAATAGCATTATAGAACTTTAAGCTTTAAAGAAACTATTAGGTCACCTTCTCTCATTTGGTTCTTCAAAGAACGGAGGCCCAGAGAGCTCAGTTAAATTAGTTAGGACTATAACTCACGTGTTCAGATTCCTATTTTTCCACTATTCCTTCCTTGTTACCTGTTTGATTTTCTTAGAGGTAAAACAATATTATAACCTCGACTTGGGAGAGCTTTCCAAATTATTGTTAATGTAATGACAGTCACCCAGGTTTAAGAAGCTAGAAAACTAAGTTTTAGATTATAAGACAGAAATATTTGCGTGCCATTCTTGGCTGGACATATCCACAGATCACATATTTTAAAATTTAAACAATTATTCTCTCTCTCTCGCTCTCTCTCTCTTTAATGGCAAGGGTAATTGAAAAAAATCACAATCCCCCACTTGTATCCATGTGGCTTAAAATATATGCTGCTTATTGAAAGAGTTGTTTAACTTAAACTCAGAAGATGTATTACGGCACGTAATGTGCCTGCATTTGTCCATGCATTCTTCTGGGAAATCTGATCTTTCTTATGTCTACTTATAACAGATAGGCTAGGTTAAGTTATGTTAAACATGTTGTACTGAGTCTTGATTCACCATGCTCCAGTCTGGCTTTCTTTCTTGATTAGCTTTAATCAAACTCTCTGCATTCCATGACCTTAATAAAGCTATTTTTCCTGACAAGCGAAGACTGTCTTAACAAGCACAGCTCATCTGGGCTGAAACTAAGGCTGAGTTAAGATGGGGTTTAGGTCCTCATTAAAGTCCCCAGCATGGAGTATAAGAGGAAATGATGAAATGGTGCTCCCTGAAACATCTCTGCTTAAATTTAATTAGACAAATTATACGCAAACTAGTGGATGCCCTGGGAAGGCCATCAACATTAGGGCTAATAAAAAGCTTGAATAGTATAAAAGGGCTGGGGGAGGGGCGGTAGACCCCTTCTAATACTTATGAGAGGGGAATCAACACCAACTGTTAAACATAGAAACGGGATAAATTTCAATAATGACTTAGTTAATTTTATGATGCTCTTCTAAATATGAAAATACAGGTAATATTTAAATCTTTCAAAGTTTGGCATGTTAACACATGCGCAAGATATTTATTATATGGATCTTTATATGGTAGGATACAGTCGTGGTCTAAGTTTGGAGTTTTGGCAGACTTGAGTTCAAATTCTAGCAATTTCCCCTACTAGTTTTTTTTTTTTTCTTTGAAGTGCATGCATGTCACTTCACCTCTGAATTTCAATTTCATCATCCATAGATGAGAGAAATAATTCTTTTCTTGAAGAGACTTTTAAGTGTAGAAAGCCTGTCACATAATAGATCCTCTGTATTTGAAAGGAACTTCCATTTAACAGTGTTTCTTTCTTTCTTTTCTTTTTTTTCCCCCCTGTGGTGCCGGGGATTGAACCTAGGGCCTCAAGCATGCTAGTCCAGTCCTCTATCACTGAGCTGTACCTCCAACCACAAGAGTGGCTTTAGTCAACCCTCTTAATAAATATGTGAGACTTAGATTATGAGTATAAATATTACATACATAATCTATGAATCAAGATAACTTTTGGGGAAAATGCCTAGAGGACAGAAGCTTGTAGATTTTGGAAAAAATGGTGGCTCAACCATCAGAAGTCAATTATTTGGAGTCTAGAGCAGCCAAATGGAGAGAGGTTACTGTAGGCCGAAACAAGTGCCGCATGCTAACCATCTTGTTTACCTTGTTATCTAATTTAATATTGGTAACAACGCTACAAGGTAGGTACAATTGACCTAATTTTATGGACAAGGAAAAAAATCCAGAAAAGCTAAGGGCATCATACCTTGACATAGGTGAGTCAGAATTGTAATTCAGGGTTGGCCTAACCCTTGGTGGCAGCAGGATAGAAAACTAGTGCAGATGTGTTTATAACTTTTAAAATTTGCTTTTCTCATATAAATTACTGGGATACTCAGTGTCTTTCCCTTCTGGGTCCTTACATCCTTGGATGAATTTTAAATGAACTTAATTTTATATTGCTTTCAACCCTCATCCCATTGCTTTAAGACCCTGATTCTCAGCCTTGGCTGCTCTTTCAAGTCACCAAGAGTGGATCTGCCCTTAGTATTTCTTAAAGCTCACTCAGTGATTGCAGGTGTGCACCTAGGGCTGCAAACCTCTGCATTAAGAGTTACCTGCCTCAGGCGTAGGTAGTTGTCCACAGCTGTAAGCCTGAGTCTCTGGAGTCATCTGTCAGGGTTGATTTTATCCTCTTGCTTGTTAGGAGGAAGCAACATGGAAGACATGAGATATTTTTCAGTTGTGATAGATGTTGTTTATGCATTAATTAGCATATAAAAATTAAACACTATTCTGTTAGCTCCTTTTCTTCCTTTGCCTCCCTCCCTACTTCTTTCTTTCCCTTCTCTCTCTCTCTCCTTTTTCCACCTTCCCTTACTCTTTCCCTCTCTCTTCCTTCTTACTCCTTGCTTCCTTCCATCTGTTCTTTCTCCTCCTGAAGGAGACAGAATTGGAGTGAAAAGTAATTATGGCAAATTTTTAGCTCAGAGAGGTAAAATGAGCATTACCCCCCCCCCCCTTTTTTTTTTTTTTTTGGTACTGAGGATTGAACTCAGGGGCACTTAACTACTGAGCCACATCCCCAGCCCTTTTTATTTTATTTTTTAATTTTGAGACAGGCTCTTGCTAAGTTGCTGAGGCTGACTTTGAACTTGTGATCCTCTTGCCTCGGCCTCTCAAGCCTCTGAACTTGAGTGAAAGTTGTTTTTTTTTTTTTTTAATTTTTTCTTAGTTGTAGATGGACATGATACCTTTATTTAATTAATTTATTTATTTGTGGTACTGAGGATTGAACCCAGTGCCTCACACATGCCTGGCATGCTCTCTACCACTGAACCACAACCCTAGCCCCTTTCACTCATTTTTAATAAAAATAAAATTGTCAGAATGTAATGGTCTTACTGCTACTCCCTTAGAGGTGGAAAGAGTCTCTGTGGTCTGACACATTTGTGGTTAATTCCTGGCTGCCTACTCCTTAATAGTTAGTCATTTTAAACTCTCTGAGCCTTAGTCATTTTAAACTCCTAATCTGCAAAACAGAAATAATTCTTAACTCATTGGATCACTCTGAGGATAAAATGAAGGGAAAAATTATTTAGAGCATATCCCAGAATCCCACCTGTGTAGCTCCAGTCACTAGGACCCTGGCAAGATAGGCATTTGCTGGGAGGACTCTGTGCAGCTTATTGTGTTGCAGAGCAGGAAGGTCTGCACTTGCCTCTAGTTGCAGGATGGTGCTATTCAAAGAGGTCTTCTTTCACCTAGGAGATGGCTGGCTATGTATTTTACAGACCAGAAAGTAAGGAGAACAGTTAGGGTAACTGCACTGAAAGCTAGTCTGGGGAATTAGAGCCTGATGCATATCAGCATTCCCTGTGAGATTTTACAGTATTCTCTCTTGTCTTAGTCTGAGTTATTGGTGCCCATTAATGAACACATACAAGTCTTTGGGAAGTGATCTTGTCTTTCCTCCTGCCTTAAGGCAAAGCTACATCTAAATTACCCTGAACAGATGTATTTCCATTCTCCTTTAAATGACTGTGTCATGAGCTTCACTATTAAGAAGTTCATTCTCATTTCTAAAGTTGACAAGCATCAGGTTAAGCATATATCTACTTCTGCTATCTTCTGTGGAGATACACAATTGCTTTTTATACTTAGGGATTTTTACAGGAAAAAAATTTTGATATCTGCTAATGTGTTGAATTAGTAGGATGTTTTGAAAACTCAGTAAAATAACTTTTCCTGGCAGATCCATGACCTGGTGGAAATGCACACATTAGGCTCCATCAAGCTCAAATGATAGCCACTAAAAAATGATAGGAATATCCAAGGAGGTAAATGCCTTGAGACCACTCACTCTAAACTCTGAATCCTTATATGACCCTGAGACAGCCAGGCAGTGGGGCTGCAAAGCTGAGATAAGTATTGAAAATTGGCCAGTGAACCTTTTTTAAAAAAATTTAACTCCCTTCTTTACACTCCTCTATAGCCCTGCCCTAAAGGCTGTATAGCTTGTTACATACTGATAGCTAAGTACATGCAATCAGCATTCTGTACCACTGCTATAGGAAAGAACTAAACTGTTTACTGGCCTCTAGGATGTTGGTAAATAATATCTGGTTGGGTTTGTGTGTGCGGTGGCGCTATGGGTGGGAGAAGACAAATGCCCAGTATGTGAATTTACATTATAAAATGCAAAGTTTTGTGCTTTGGAATAAGAAATGAAACAATCTACACTAGACCTGTATTGTTCTAAGACTAATGAGAAATTATATCGCTTTCTATGTGTAGTTTTGGCCCCCAATGGCTTTACGTATTTTCTGTAGGAAAATGCTATTTATAAAGTAGCCTGGCACATAGAGAATCCAGCGATAAAAGGAGTAAGCACATTTTCAGACTGTTTTACTCTTTTGGAATGTAGCATGAGAAAACTCCTTCCAAAACTGTTACCTCTGGGCATTCTGGCACAGTGGGGGAAGAATTGGTAAGATGAAAATGGGAAGAAAAATCCCCATTTTCTCTTAAGCATAGATGGGCTAGGCATGGGCATCTTGCATTTAGAATCGGAAACCTCATTATACAAAAGCAGGGTGGAGGAACTCTAATTGGACAGCGGTTCATGTGAAAACAAACCGAGTGTATGTTGACCACAAGATTAATAGGGGCAGTAGTGTGGCATTGCCATTTAAAAAGCTAATGCCGTGTTGGGCTGTGGTCTGACCACAGCTGGGGTTTTTGCCCGGTTTTGGGTACAAAATGTGAAGAGGAATGCCAACAGAATGGAGACCCAGATGCTGATGGGTTAGGAAACCTTATTATGTGAGGGGCAGTTGAAGAAAGCAGGCTGTCAAGTTGGAGAGGAGATTCCTTAGACAACCTCAGTGATAAGCTGCAGTAGTTAAAGGTCAGGTCAAAGTGGGGTGGGGAAGGAGTTGTCTTTCTCTGGAGCCTTAGACCCCCACTCAACATGAAGAAAACAAACAAAATCCCAAGTTAACAGCCTGATGTGTTTTCCCAACATCTGCTTTTCCTCATATGTTTGAAAATGAGTGGCCGTCACTACTTTACCCTACTGTCCAAACCAGAAATTGACCTCGTCTTTGGTCCCTTCACCTCCTGGGTGGTGGTGATAGGGTGGGAGAGACATTTAAAGTCACCACCTATGGGGCCTGGTCTTTGGTTTACCTCCAGTAACTCAGTTGCTAATAATCCTTGATGGTGTGTCTGTACTGTTGAACTTGGTAATTTCTAAAGGGTTCTTAACTGTTTAGCACTAAGTAATGCGGAAAGAATACTAATATTTCTCACAGCAGAAGGAAACATTTTATATCCTTTCTGCAGGCCAAGGTTAAGTTCTGTATGACTCAGCACATTGACATTCTATATGACCCTACATCCCTTCTATTTCCTGATCTACTTGTCTTTACCTGTTTCATTTCCACACAAAATCGTTTCATTAACACAGCGATCATGCACAGGAGATAGTAGCTAACTGATGTGATTAACTGGTGTGTCAAAGGCCATTGGTTTATTGCATATGCAACTGTCTTTCCTATTGGGAAGATACATTTCTGCTGACATGGTGGGTGTGCAAAAATGCCAAATTGCCAAATACTGTACCAGGCGATGGTAAGGTATTTGTGACAGATCTACTTATATAGGCAGAACTGTGGGATCTGTTACTGAGATGTACTCCTAAAAGGCAAGTCACCAAAGATGCTCATTGTTAAAACAGTTAAAACAGAAAGAAGAGAGGCAATTCAATTTGGGGCCCTGGTGAAGTTTTCTTTTTTTCCTTTTCTTTCTTTTTTAAAATTTTTTAATTTGTGCTTTTGGCATGCTAATGCATGCATTTAGTCTCTTCGAGAAATTTCCGTTTAAGAAAGAATTTAAAAACATGAAGTGCTCAATCCATATCTCCTAAACAACTAAAAGACTGCAATTTCAAATGAGAAATTATGTTGCAAAGAAGAAAAAAGTTGTTTATTATGGCTCAAAATTTTAATCACCCAAGGGCTGTAAAGTTAAAAATAGACAATTCTGCCTTCTGTTTATGGTAAACTTGGCTGAGTCCCGGCAAATTTCAAAGCTGAACATACTGTATGTTATTTTTGCTTAATTTTAGATTCCACATTTTAAAATTATTTCTTACAAGAAGCATATTTCAGGATATAAACTTAGCCTGAAGAACAGTATTCTTGATTTCTGCCCATATTGAAACTCCTTTGAAAATAGTAAACTATGGTTTTGGGATTTTCCTATTCCCAGGAGTCCAAATGGGTACCTTTCTAAGTCTTGTACATTATGAATGAACATGGGATGTGAAACTGTAAAGGTTACTTTCTGCTCTCTGGTTCCTGTCCTTGTCATTGCAATTTTCTTAAATGCGTGAGTTGACAAAAACATTCATAGAACACAGTGACTTCCTCTGAAGTGTTTCGAGGAGGGAGGGGCATTTTGCAAGATGTGCACTCTTAGTTTTTCAGATAGAGAGGCCAGCAGACACCGAGCACTCATGGCATGGGGAAGGTGTCTGTGCCTGTGCCAAGGACTCAGAGCCGGGATGAAACGCCACTGCTCTGGTTTGCAGTCAGTGCAGCTCCTCCTCTGATCCATTCACAGTGGCTAGTAACTCTCTTGTGGGGCGACTGTTTGCCCAAGAGCAAGTAGGATTGTTGACTCAACCTTCTTCATGTCTTCACAGAGAGGAGGAACATCTGGCTTTACCTCTTTGCATGACGCGTGTCGGTTCTTGTCCCTGAACTCCTCCAAAATGCTGTTTTGGGCCTTTCCTCAACAGGAGTTTTAGAAGAACAAGCCCTTTGGGGTGGCAAGAAATCTAGGGAGAAGATTTTTTTTTTAAACCTGTTACTCATTGTGACAACTGAGAGCCAAACATGTCCCACAGAGTCAATGGTATTCTTAGTAAATGTTTGCTAAATAATGCTAAGTGACTATTTACTGAAAATCAAGATTTCTTTGATGATCTGGACAAACTTATGTTTGAGATTAAGTTAATCATAGCTACCAATTAAGAATTCTTACTGTGTGTTTGACACGTAGCTTAACTATCTGTTTATGTTATTTCTGATGTTCCCGAGAACCCATTTAATAGAGGGGAAAGTTAAGCTTCACTAGGTTTGGAACTTGGAAAAGACACTCAGCCATGCAGAGTAGCTGTAGGATCTGCGCTTAGTAAGTACAGAATCAGCACTGGCTCTGTGTCCTTTCCAGCATGCCGTTATCACTGTGATTGAGAAGGTTGTGATGACAGTACCTATACCCTGGCACCATGCTACCAAGCAAATAGGATATGTCAGAATATTCATAAAGGGGCTCAGGTCCTTAGGCAAGAGGTATTTTCCCAGACCACAGTGAGAAGCTGTTTACACTTAGTTTATGCACTTTCCAATAAATTTGGTTATCTTTTTCCTCCAGATACAAAGCAGATTCATTCAGTAAATATTTTCTGACTCTTATTATTTGTGAACTATATTCTAGATATATCAAACAGAAAGGAAAATCTTTTTATAATTTTGTAATGCAGGTTTATAGGTCAGTAGTTCTCAAAGTGTGGTCCTTAGCATTATGTGCAGCATCAGCTTTGCATGGGGACTTGTTGGAAATGCAAATCCTTGTTCACTGCTCCAGACCTACTAAATAAACTCTGGGAGTGGGAGGAGGAAGGGGGTTCAATTTTAAACCTGTTCTCTAGGTAATTCTAATGTGTGCTTAAGTGTGAGAACCACTATTCTAGAGGGTTTCAAATAACGTTTTTATGTTCCTATGACAGGTAACTCTGGAAAAATTTTGTCTGATATTTATTCCCAGACTCTGTGTGTAGTGTGTGTGTGTGTGTGTGTGTGTGTGTATGTGTACACCTAAGGGTTGAGATCTAACCTCATTTTGGGTTTGGTGATGGGAAAAGCTTAGGTGCTGGGTACTTACTTAGACATTTGTACATAAGGACATGGGCCCTAGAATCTTACATGTACCTGGATTAGAATCTTACTTTGCCAAACACTAGCCCCATGAACTTGGGAGACTTTCAGAAGCTCTCAGCCTTAGTGTCCTCATGGTGAACATCAGGATGGTTGTAATAGGAGCCTATCTTATATACTTATTTACCAGCTAATGAACATTTCCTCTCTTTTGGGTTTTAGCACCTAGCCTGGCATGGTATAGGTACTCAGGGAACATTCTTTGAGAGAATGGATGGCTGTTTATATTCTTTGTGGCATCCATTTGCCCAAGACCTGAAGCTAGCTAATACCTCTAGTAGGTCCTTCTTTAGCAATCCCAGAAGAATGATGTGACCCAGCAACAGGGCTCACCTGACACAGAGTCCTCTTGGAAACGTGCGTTGGCTTGCTTCAGGTTAGCCCCTGCTGGGCCCTCTCCTCCCCTGTCTTAAGTGGAGTGCTGCCTTCCCTTTTAGTCCTTTGAAATATTTCCAATACCCATGAGGTTTTCTTCAACTAAGGGGCTTCCAGATCTGCCTGTAGATATTTTATTCCTGAAATGCTTGTGGCATTAATAGTAAATCTAGGAGAGTCAGACCTCTGCCTGTTTTGTGCCATTTCAGCAAAGCCAGGGAGAAGAACTCTCAAGGAAATTAATGCTTCCCTCAAGTGGGGTGGAAACATGGAGCTAATGTTTTACCATATAACCTGACTTCACTGGCTTTTCCCTCTGAGTTTTTGTTCTGTCATTTTTGTTACACATTGCACTGCATGGGTAAAACCAATGCAGCTGTGAGGAGAGTGTTTTCTCAAAATCTGTAGGGTCTGGTTGCTCAACTAGCCTTTTGGAAGAAACATTCATTGGACCACTAATGGTTATTCACAAATAGTTTATCTAAACTTTATGCCAAGCATTGCTCTAAGGTGCTAAAGATGTATCAGTGAACAAATGAGACATAATTCCCTGCCTTCCTGGCACTCTGTCATTTTCTTTTTACACATAAGCATGTGTTTAGGTGTCTCTGGAGGAGTGAGTTATGTAGACACTGAACCCTGGTGGGTGGTTTGTACACAGCCCTCCAATAATAATTCCCTAGGCCATAGATGACAGCTCACTCTCAGTGATATAAGCCAGGTGAACCACTTGTGGTTCATCTTTTAAGTGTTGTGTGTGGAGTTTAACTCTTCATTAGTGAGTACTACCTTGTTGTTTCTGTCACATCGTGGTTCCCTGGACTGCTGAGGTCAAGTCCATACTGACTTTACTCAACTCTTCTTTGTATCACTGTGTTTTAGTTTCTTTTTGCTAGTGTAACAAATTATCACAAATTTTGTGGTTTAAAATAAGCAAATATATTCTTTTACAGTTCTGATGGGGGGAAGTCTAAAACCCATCTTACTGGGTGAAAATCAAGGTGTCTCTGGGCTGTTTCCTTTTTAGGGTCCAGGGCCTCTTGCAACATCTTGAGGCTGGTATGTATCCCTTGGCTCCTAGATGCATCCCTTAGTGCTCTTCTTCTTTCTTCTGTGTCCTGGATTTTCTGTCCCCCTTTCACAAGGAACTTTGCAATGACTCCATTGGGCCTACCGGGATAATCCAGGGTACTTTATCTTGGCTTGCTTAACTTGATCACACCTATACAGTCCTTTCTGTCATGTCCACAGGTTCTGGGATCTAGGACATGGACATCTTGGTAGTCACTGTTCACTCAGCCATTCCTTGTCAGATTTCAGGGTCCCTGAGCTGAGCCACTAAGGAAGCAGGTTTTGTTGAGCAGTTTCTCCCATTCTGCAAAATCCAACTCAACAGAGATCACTTTAAAATACAAATATTGCTAACTTGGCAAAACCTAATTATTTGTGCATAAATACTTAAAAATGTGCTTCATAATTCCTGTTTGTTTCACAAGACTTGGTTGAAAAACCCCTCCTCCACGAAACCTTTCTGGGTTCGCATGGGCTTGTTTGATGCTCTTCACTTGGAATTCTGCGTGAGTGATGGACTCCTTTCCTGCTATAGTTGTGCAGATGTGCTTGTTTCCCAGTACGCCTCACGCCCCCTTCCACAGAAACTGCCTCTGCTGGGCACAGGGAAGATACCTAATCAAAGTTTCTATATCATTGAATGGTTTCTCTGTTCTCTAAAGGTTTTTTTTTTTTTTTTTTTTTTAAATAGTTTTATGTGTATTTTGTTTAATTTCCCTTAACAAGGTATTTAGTAGGAGTTGAAACTAGAGTGTGGCAAGGCTGGGTTCAGGAAGGACTGGCGTCCTGTGGCTTGCCCAAGTTGTATTTTACGTTGTTGGGACACTGACAGAGCTATGAGTCAGTGGGTCTCACGGATGATGGTTCTTTTCCAGTGAATATAATCCTGAAGCTGCACACCATTCTTGCCTCGGGGTCACCATAAATCTTCACATAAATCAGGTAGGTTCTGAATGTTCAGAACTGATAGAAACCCAGGTGAATGCCTTAATGAATCTTTAGAGTCTTAAAATTAGTTTCAGTCATAAAAATATTCTGTGTTCTAATAATTTTTAGGGTTACTATGGTGGAGTAAAATCCGGGTATTGAGATGCTTTATTTTATTATTTTTTTAAAAATGTAGGTCCCTATTATGTGGGAAAATGTGAGTCCTGTGTAGTTGTTAGAAAATTATTTCACCGCCTTTTATAGCATTCAGATTGGTCCCCACCCCCCAACCACCTTTTGGAAACAGACCTTGGGCTTTCTAATTGTTGGAAAGCATGTAATTTTCATTTGGTTTTTTTAACCTAGTAGTACTTAATGATACCATGTGAATTTTTATAGTCTCAGCTGCACTGAAGTGTGTTCCCTGAAACCTTATTTGGATTAAGAAAGTACCTTGGTGTGAGAGCTGAAATTGGTGAAATGGGAGAACACAGGGTTGCATCTGTACATGTTGCAATTAATATTGACGAGCAGGCAGAAGTCCAGTATTATCCTAGGGAGTTGCCTAATGTTCAGTCTACACCAATGCAAGTGAATCCTTCCTCTCTAGATGTGAATAGTTCAATTTAGTAGATCAGTCCGAAAAAGTAGGGGGCATTTCCTTATATTCCAATTTACATGACACGCTCAACATCACACTCACACACTGGACATTAACCAGCTGCTTAAGGTATAGCTCATTGTTGACTAGTGGTGGTAATAGGTATCCTGAGATCTTGTCAACCCATCTTGGAATCTCCAGGGATTAGCATCAAGCCTGGTATGCAGTAGGTGCTCATTAGCATTTGTGAAATAAATAAATGGTCACTGTTACAAGGCTGCCTAAAAATCCTGGCTCCTGCTTACCTCTGTAGCTCTCAACACCTCCCCCTTCTAGCCATCATGTACTATTCAGTGTTTTTTGCTTTTGGATCTCAGCGTTTTCCTCCCCTTTGCCTCTGACAACATCATCTATCCCCTCGGTCTGGCTAATTCCCGCTGGTGCTTTATGGCTTAT
Source organism: Sciurus vulgaris (assembly GCF_902686455.1). Taxonomy (NCBI): domain Eukaryota; kingdom Metazoa; phylum Chordata; class Mammalia; order Rodentia; family Sciuridae; genus Sciurus; species Sciurus vulgaris. Next base: position 49,685,612 of record NC_136461.1, read on the forward strand.
CTCCTTCCAGTAGACTTCTCAGGAGGTGTCATGTGGGAGTCTGCTTAAAAGCCTACCTATTTCCATATCTCCAAGAACCTTTGGGCAACAACAGAAAGCTACTGATGAGTGGAAATCTTTCTAGGAGGATGCGGGTCATTTCAGAGCCTTACATCATTTGTATATGTATCTCCCAAACTACTCTTTTGGTACATTTTATTTAGAAATGGAAAAAGCATGACTTACCAGTAACTGAAAAAGAAAGAAGTCACCTGCAGATCCATTTACATAACATCAGTGTCAGAGTAAAATGGGAAGACGAAGGAGCACTGTTGATGAATTATCTTTGATATGACTGATATCAAAGCATCTAAATAGGAAAAAAATTGGGATATTGAACCATTCCCTTTTTAATTCAAATTAGGAAAGTATGGTGCATACTAGGTTCTCAGCCAGTGTTCACTGTGGATGAAAAGAAATAATGAATCATGGGTTTTTCTTTTTGTTGTTGTTGTTGTTTGTTTTGTTTTGTTTTTGCCTTACAAGTATTTTGAAAAAATCCTTAGTCTCTTCTCTGGTCCTTTTGGTTTTAATAGTCCTAGCCTCAGTGTGTGTTTAGTGCTTTTGCTAGAAGTGACTCATTTTGTTTTTGATTGCTTTAGTGATATAAGACTTTGGTATCCATGAGAGAATCGTGTTGATTTTATAGTGTTCTATTGCTCTTATGCTTAGAAAAGTATAAACCAGAAGGGACAGCTGTTGGTAGTGAGACCAACTTATTCCTGAGAGCTTTAGAGCAATTTTACCCTTAGGTTCTTAAGCCAGTGTGAAAAACAGCATAAACTAATGAAAAACTAATCAACTTTTGTGTCAGCTAGGTGTGATGCTAGTCTTGTCTCTGGTGTTGATGGGCTATGACTTTGGCGTAAGTTGCTCTGGATCTTTTCATCTCAGTCTTTTGTAAAGTGGGGTTGGGGACACTGTTAACTTGCAAGGTGGTTTGACAATTAGAAATAATTTTGTAAGTGTCCTAGTCTATGTTGCATAGGAAATGGTAGTTATTATTAGGATTACTGTTATTGTTGAACCAGACTGGCAACAGGCCCTTTTGAGTTTCCATGAGGACAGCTGACAGGCAGTCACCTCCATCAGGGCAGGACATCTGAATTAGATCTGCAGTCTCCTTATGACTTCAAAGGAGCTCTTCTTTCTTCTTCTGGGGAAAATTCAGAACAGTGTATGAAGGGAACAGAGTCTCTTTCCTATGTTCTGAGTATTTCAGAGATGGCCAGAAATTGATACTACTTACTAGGTAAGACCTTTAACCCATACACCTGCTTGAGGAGTAGGGTGGTGTAGATGAAAGAGCACTGATCCACGCAGCATGGTCCCAGGGTCAGCCTTTGCTCTTCCCGGCTCTGTGTTCTCTGCCAAGCCCCTTTCTGTCCCTGTGTTCCACATCCCTCCCTTGTGAGCTGAGCACATCGGACCCGAGGAATTGTCTTGACCTTCTAATTGGTTTCCTTCCTAGACAACTGCTTCTTCCTTACTGGGAGTTGGGATGGGTGGCCCCAGCAGGGCTGGTCCTGTTCTAAGAAGTGTTAGCAGAGAAGTGGTTGGATATTGGAGCACCCTTGTACTTTTACACTTGGGAACATCCTTTTGTGGTCCAACACACCTGGCAAAATGTTTTCCAACTCAGGAATTTTGAGTGGAAATTCTTTGAATAAATATACAATGGAGAAGATATTTGGGGGGCAAACTATAAAATTCTCATCCGACTTTAGCAACTCCTTGTAAGTTTGAATTCATTGGGAATATTGCAAATGCTTGTGTTTGAATGGAGAATGAATTTCCAGCTTCCTGGGAACTCCAACAAAAAAATTCCCCCAATAAACCCCAGAGTGTCTGCAGCGCCTGCTTTCTTCTCAAGGAGCCAATCCAGTACTCTTCTGTGGACTCAAGAGCTATCAGCAATATTGAACAATTAGACTGGGAGGAAGGGCTGTGAACAGTTGTTCCCCTAAGGCTTGGAAATAACAAAGGCCATATTAGTGAGACTGGGGAGGCAGGGGATGAAGAAGTGGGGGCTGGGAGGAGCAATCAGAAGTGGAGGGATTTGTTTTCCAGATAGTTTTCAAAGAAAAGAGATTTGTGTAGTTTGCTGTGGGGCTGAGACTGTAGTGTAAGATCAGTTGATGTTCTTTTTAATCCAACAGTTACTTTCTCTAGCACATTCCATTTAGACTAACAAAGTGTCTTCCTTGTCTTTTTCATGGTCATTGATAGCAAGAACTTAAGGGCTTTTTGCTTCCTGGGCTCAGGGTGGGGTGGAGAGAAGGACACACAAAAGGGGGAATTGACAATTTTGCAGATTTTCTTGAATTCTGTCAGATGGGGAAAACCCTCCAATGTGCAGAGAGGGCTCAGGTTTTCATTTTAGTCTGGGGTTGATTGATTTCTTTCTTTCAAGGGGCTGATAGAGGAGGTCAGAATCTTAGAAAGGGAAGAAGCCAGGGAAAAGGAGAAAAGAAAGAATGAGATTTATGACTTGGATCCCAGCTTTTATGTTGCACAACCATTCCCAATACTGGAAGTTCATGACACCCTGAGAAACGACCCTGGACCTCAGAGCAGTGATCTGCATGCAAAGGCGAAATTAAATAGTCCAGCAATTGCTCTGGCTGAGACAGGCGCAGTGCTGCTGTGTGCCCTGAGTGCTGCCTGCTTTTCGTTTCTCCTCTAGGCACAGGATTCCAGTGGTTCACAAGTGGTGATCTGGACCACCCAGGGCCACTTCAGCTATACGGAGGGTGGTTGATGATGGTGCTTATAGAGGAATTATTTCAACAATGGGACTTTCCATTACTCTTTCTGCAATCGTCCTCCTCTCTTGGAATGTGGAAGCCTTGGCATCTTGTGCTAAAGATTACTAAACTAATAGTTGCTGCTCAGATCGTCCCACTCTGGATTCCTAACCCTCGATAATAATTGAAGATCTTTAAAAATGTATGTATCTTCCATTTTTATTCCATATGGCCCCTTAGGTAACATGACCCTATGTGGCCATTAAACGACCCTGCTTACACTTGGATTACTCGGTACAAAGCAAATTTATGGTTGTTTATTCTCTCCTCCTATCAGCTATTAGTGCCTAATCATATGGTCTATCGATCATGAGATTAATCGCCTGCCCAAAGAGGCAGCAGGTCTTGTGGAATGCTGCACTGCGCCAGACTGAACTTCAACCTTTTATACAAACTGGAGGAGTCAAAATCATCATTCACTGCCTGAAACCCCTGGTCCCTGGGCCTCCTGAACCCCAGGAGGTAAATCCCTGCTTTTTCAAACAGTGTACTTTGCACTTCCTTTCCTTGTGTAAAACTTCACCTCATTGATTCAGGCAGACACTTGTAAATAAAATCCTTTCCAAGGCATCCTATAAATAATGATCTAAGCTGAAAATATGTGGGCTTTATTATACAAAGCCCCATAGTGCTACCATAATTAAGGGTCTGTCAGTATTTCTATTATAAATTCTCATTTTGGAAGATTTATAACAGGGCTATTAAAGTTTTCTCAAGCTAAGACTTTCCAAGAGTGTCATGATCTGAGTCCTTTTTTTTTTTTCCCTTTCTCCTTTTTATGGAATGTGTTTCTTTGAAGATATAAAAAAGCCCCGAAACATTGTGACATACTAGTACATGCATACAAAGGTTGGCCACTTTAAAATTTGAGCACTGCATCCCCTAAAGTGGCTTCTGTTTACCTCCTGTGTTCCTGCTGCAGTTCCCAAGAACAGAGAATCATTGTAGTGTAGCCACTGTGTTGTAACATTTGTTTCCTGGTCTGTGTCTTACTCTAACTAGCTAAGGAGAATGAGGCAGAGATCTTAAATCATTTGTCTTTCCGGCCTTGCTTTTACCAGGACTAGCCCAATGTAAGCCCTGGGTTTGTTCAGTAAGTGAGCCCTTGGGAGGGAGTTGGGAGACTCTCTTCTCAGTCCTGGCTCAGTCCTGTAAGGTGGGGAATGACTACAGGCTGTGAATTTAGGCCGTCACTTTGCTCCTCTGAAAACAAGTCCCTGATCAATGAAATGAGTGTGTTGAGTTCAGGGCTGGTAAATCAGTGTTCTGTGGGTTGAATGCTTCCAGCATAGTGTTTTCAAATATTTGAATTTGAATATTTTTCCATGTAATCTGCACTTGCTAGTTTTCCACAATCCCAAGGTTCCCTACTAGGTATGCTGCGTGAGCGACCTGCTTCCAACATTTGCCTACCAAGTCAGTAAGCATTTAGGATTCCTTGTAGTGATTTCTTTATAATGTTATCTTTTGTTGCTATAGTAAATAAGGGTCTTAGTCTGAGATTCAGGTTAGGTGGTACCCCCTTTTGCTGTAACTTTAATTCTCCAATTTTCCAATTCTTTATTTATCAAGAACCTCAACTATTATTTTTTTTCCATGTTTTGAAAACTTTTGTGCTCCAGACAATCTGCATGGGTTAATTATTAATTTGTATTCTCATTTTAAAAGCAAACAGACCCGTGTAACTGAACCATCTCAGAAAACATATGAAATCGTTTTTGTGTAATGAGTTGATTGATGTTTTAGCCAACCTATGCAGTTGTTTTATGGGTCAGTGTGTTTTGATATACTAAAAATAGCTCCTGGATCTTTCTGTCTTTTTAGACATGTGATGGTCCAAAGCTTCTAGGTGAGTATATTCTTTTTTTTTTTTTTGACACTAGGGACTTAACCCAGGGGCGCTTTACCACAGAATCATGTTTCCAGTTCTTTTTATTTTTTATTTTGAGACAGGATCTCGCTAAGTTGCTCAGGGCCTTACTGCGTTGCAGTGGCTGGCCTTGAACTTGCAATCCTCTTGCTTTGGCCTCCCAAACTGAGGTCACAGACATGAGCTACCCACCCATGCTTGGTTTATTTTGAGTTGTTGAGCTGCTATTTCTTAGCTTCCCGTTGTTGTTTGCACTTGCAGTTCATGTCTTTAATTGTTCCCTTATAGGTCAGATGAAAAGAGCTTCCTAATAAGAGTTTACCAAAGGCCCTTGTTACATTTCCTCCCTATAGTCAAGAACATTTTGGAAAATTTGTTAAAAAGAATTGAAAGTCAATTTGATACTTATCTCCCAAGTTCAGAAGAATTTCCTTCTTTCATCTCAACTCAGGTTTTGGTGAATATTATAAACTGAGAACTTAAAAAATATATCTAAATAGAGTAAAGATTTACAGGTAAATAATCTGCATATAAACAAATCTTGAGACTTGATCTATGGTACTTAAAGTAGTCAACATCACTCAAAAATAAAAGGTTTTTGAAGAAAGCAACCTAAATTATCACATGCATGCAATTTAATAAGCAGAGACAGTATCTGCACTATTGCTAAAAGCTTAGGTTCTGAGTGTGGACTAATTTGGGTTTAACTCTTGGTTACTTGTCAGTTCAGTCATCTTGGAAAAGGTTACTTAAATCTCTATAAGCCTTGCTTTTCTCATTTGTAAAATGGGCATAACAATCATTTGTCATGAGGAGTAAGTAAGAGTAATTCATTACAAAGAATTTTTCATCATGCTGGTCATAGAGTACACAAGGAATATTCATTATTATTAGCTGAAATATATCTGAAATAAATTCCTGAACTTTGGGGGTTTTCTTTTGAAGAATATCATAAAATAGAGGTCTATTTTCTTAAGACTTTTCCTACATGCTGAGTCACCCACCTACATTTCCAGGAAATTGTGTGCTCTTGCACTGTGTTTGCAGTTGTGTGTTCCAAAGGTACTGCTTTCAGAATTTCAGGAAACAAAGGATGGCAGACTTTAGAAATCCGAACTTGAGATCTTCTCTTATATCTTCTTTTCCCTCCAGATCAATCTAAATTAAAGTTTCATTGCAAAAGTTTTATGAACTCATACTGACATTAATTATTATTGGTGTGCCAGTGAAAGTCCTGAAGTGACTTCATTAAGAATTAAAACCCTTGGGAAAACTTTAAATCCTTAAGGATAGATCTGGAAGGAACCTAAGACATCACTGCTCTGAGCCCCATTTTACAGATAAGGAAAGTGTATTTAACCAGGTAAAATAAGTTTTGAAAGGGGTTATCCCACCTAATGGCTTTGTCATCTGTGCTCTAACTGCAGTCTGCACTGATTTGTCTTGTTATGATTAGGTTCTTTTTGTGGGACTTACATGTATTTATTAGAGACCATTGAGATGTAGCTTTGGGCATTACTTTTGTGGCAAAGGCACCGGGGCAGTAATCATTATTAATGGATTCCATTATTTGGGAAAGCATTTTACTGACTATAGAGAATTCATTGCATTGATCTATTGTGCCACATTTGTATTATACCAGGTAGTTTAAAATGATAGTCTCTAAACTGTTAGGCTGAAAAATTGTCCAAACTTGGCAGTTATCCCATCAGTGAGACCTTCCTTTTAATACTGAAAATACATAGTTCTGTTGAAAGGAACCTTTTGACTGGTCCCCAGTGCCCTGAATGTGTTTAAATCCCTCACTACCAAAATAGGAGGATTACTACTGCTATCATTGTTCTAAAACAAACTTCTTTTTGGACGATAACAGCAGCGGTAAATCAGATGTTGAAGAAAGTACCAGCTTAACTTCAGTTTGCTTTAAAAGGGTTTCCTTTTTAATTGACAAGTGTCATGTATAATAGAGCATGGCAACTCACATAGAAGACCTCGTGTGGCTGCCTGCTGGGGTTGCAGTTCTTAATGAACATACGAGTGAATACACTGAGGCAAAAAAATTAAAGCTCTCCAGCTGTGGAGTATTCACTCTGTTCACTCTGGCCAGTGCAATGATCAGCATCGGCCACGCTGATGGCGGAAGTGACTCATGTTGGTCATATGGCTGTTCTGTGGCCAGGGGTATGATGATTGTTGTCTTTCCTGGTGATATTCTGAGTGACAACAGACTCTAGTGTCATCTCCAAGGAATAAACAAATTTTTTCATTGGGGGCGGCTTTTGGTTTATTTTTAGCATGAAGTTAATAAGTTATTTTGGGCACATATACCCTCTTCACAAAGTGGTGGTTTTCTTGAGCTCTGGGTCACTTGTGAATATTCCTAAGTTCCCTCAGTAGCTCCTTATTTCTTTTTCTTCCACTTCCCCAAAGAGAACCGAACTGGTTTTTTAGAGGTGATGTTTACAACAGTTCAACACACTTGAATAAGCACTTAGAATAATGTCAATAGAGGAAGAGAAAAAAGGGCATATTATTATCAAATTAAGTAATGGATGGGCAGTGATATTTTATTTATTAAAGCACGTCTGAGTACCATTGGAAACAGAGTACATTGGTTCTGAAGTGCACAGATTAGAAAGGAATGTTGAGTTTGGAAACGTGGCAGCCTGCAGCACAGTGTATGGTTTAAATTAAACCTTTTTTTGGAAAGCAGAATAGCTCTAGGCCACATTTAAGGGAAAAGCTACAGCAGAGTGAGCTGGCTGTGGTTTTTCTTTCACTCTGTCACCGGCCCACTTTCCCTTGTTTTAACACAGAAAAAAAGACTTTGGACTCCTTCAGACCAACCACATAGCTTCTCTGCTGACCACAAAAAGGAAGCTTGGTGTAGAAGCCATAGGATTAATACCCACTGTCTCTTAACCCAGCAGAGTGTGAAAACTTTTATAAGAGATTTCTCTGGGCAGACTGACACTGTGGTTGGACTTTAAACATTTTAAATCAAGCCCAACTTTGAATTGCATTATGCCACAGTGCTCTGTAAATTGTTATGTGTGATCCCACTGTTAAAAGTTATTTACATGAATCCCCAGGTTTCAGAGGGATAAACCACTAACAGCTTTGTGTATCTTATAAGAAATACAAGGAGAATTAAAGGTATGGCTAGACCCAATTATCTCAGATAGAGTAGGTAGATCATAGTCAATCAGATTTTATTGTTCTGAAGCAAATGGAGACAATTGGCTCTTGGCAGAAAAGCTTTTTCATCTTTGAAAACAATAAGATTAAGTTTGTGAATTCTTTTAATCAGCTTTATTAATTAACCACATTATTATTACTTTTTATGGTACTGGGGACCAAACCCATGCCCTTGTACACAATAGGCAAGGCTGCACTACCACTGGGCTGCATCTGTAGCCCCACCACATTATTTTAAAATTAATTTTAAACTAGGAAAAATTATTTTTAAATTTTAATAGTTGTGCATCTTTTAAAAATAATAATATTTGCATTGTAGATGGTTCTACTTAATGTACCGGTCTACTCAGGTTTTAGAAATGGTTGTTTGTGTTCTAGTGTTAATTTTAATGATGAGCACCTTACTACCTGATTAACTTAATCATGTATTTGCACAAAGCAACACCGAAATTACAAAAAGCAGTAACAACAGTAAAAAAAAAAAACTTTGTGTTATATTTATTCATCTAAATGTCTAGGATTAATATATTTTAAAAGAAATACTTTTAATTTACATTTTCCATGCTGAATTAGTCAGCTTTTCACAAGTGGGCTGCATCAGCTTTCTGGTTTCTGTTTAAAAAAAAATCTCAATAGAAGGAATTGATTTGAAAAGTTGAAGGAAAAGTCCTGCATACATGTTTCAGAATTGTGGTCTCACAGTAACCACGGAGAATTCTCAGTTGACTATATGTTGCAAGAGGGCTTATTTGCCATCATTAGACAAATCAGTCAGCCTAACACTTCCTGTACGTGAAAAAGTACAGTTGTCATCTTGCCTAGACCATTGCAACAGTATTCAAATACTTCCAGTTATAAGGAGCCTTCCATTAATTGTGGTTGTTTTCCCAGGTGTCTTAGGAGTATCTGTTTTGTGCTTTCCTGAACTTCATAGTTGAAGAATGTGGGAAAGAAATGGTGTATTTTCTGGGTAAAGTATTTTAGCCACCTGGAGTAGTTGCATTGCATCCTGATCTTTTTTCATTGTGGTGGAATTATACTGTAACTAATTGAATCCATTGATCACTGTCTTGTTCCCCACCCCCCATCTTCTTAGAGGATTCATTTCATAGGGGTCTATACATCAGTCAAGAAAATGGCTACAGAAGAATTACCAAGATTGGTAATAAAGGTAACTTAACCTAGAATAATATTTTTTAGGAGAAATAAGTGTTCTTTACCTGGTGAGAATTCACTTCTTAATTAGGCCACGTTGGAAAACAAATCAAAATATAACACTGACCAATAGTCTCAGAAAGTAAGAGGAAAAAAGTGGGAAGGGAAAGCACTGATCTTGGATTTGGATGACCTGGTTTCTAGGCCTGTTTATACTAATGGCTTTCAAACTTTAATATGCATATGAATCAATTAGGGACCTTGTTAAGCTGCAGGTTCTAGTTCAGTAGGACTGTGGTAGGGCCTGAGATGTTGGATTTCTCATAAGCTCTCTGGAACATCCATGCTGTAAGGGCCTCAGAATGCACCCTGAAGAGCAAGTGTTTGCCATTAACTTTGTGACTTTGGATGTACTGTTGGACAACTCTGTGTCTCGGTCTTCTAATCTCTGAAATAGAGATGTGGATCTTTGCTCTCCCTCCTCATCAGGTTGTGATGAGAATACAATTGGGAAACGTAGATGAAATTTTAAAATGCTACATAAGTAAAGGCAGAGAGAATCTCTGTTTATAGATAAAGACATTCCTTGGATACCTTTCATCAAGTCAGTGTGAGCTGTTCTCTAATGGAAGTACCCTGCACTGGGAGACCTGGAATCCCTGCTTCCCCAGCACTCACTCCATGCGTTTGGCCAAATCATTGTAGACTCTGGTCCCCTTTTGCCTTATCTTTGAAATAAGGGTTTGACCTAGAGCATGCTTCTCAAAGTGTGATGGCAAGACCAGCAGCAGTGAAATCATTTGGGAACTTTCTAGAAAGGCCTATTTGCAGTCCCTTCCCAGATATGGTGAATCAAAAACTCTAGAGGTGGGGCCCAGAATCTGTTTTTCAGGGAGGATTTCAGGTATTGTGGCACATGCTACATTTTGAGAACCATGCCGTAGTGTCATTGGAGTTTGAAATGGGACCTTTAAGCTTTCTCTTTTTAGATTTAGCCCAGGGAATTCTTGTTTGTGAATCTCTATAGAGATTCTCTTGTCTGGGAGACAAGAATCGGATTCTCCCGTTGTTGCCTCCAGGACATGATAAGGAGGACTGAATGGGGTTAATACCATCTCTCAGGAACTCAAACTATACCTGCGTTGGCCTGCACCTTTCTCTTATCCCAGCTTTGGGACTGCTTTGGTGGCCCCTGAAAACTGACAAGTGCATGCCATTGCACATACTGTGGAACCTCTCTTTCACTTTCCTCTCCAACTTCCTCCTGTTCTCCTAAGGTTGCCATCCTGATGCAGCACCAGCTCACATTTGTTAGAGTTTTCAAGAGCTTTTACAAAGATTATCAAAATCTATTTGCATTGCAGAGATGTGGAGCATTGAGAACATAAAAAGTGCTTGTTTTCCCTACAGCTATTTCCCGCCAGACTTCATGTACCTACTATTTTTGTTTTTGTTTTTATATTTGGAAATACCTCTGAACACTAGGGGGAAAAAAAAAAAAAGCAAGCACAACCAGCTTCTGGTTACCCAGTTGGACTTCATCAGGCTCAGGCCCTGAAATGCATGATCTTTACACATGGAAGAGACCTGCAGTGAGGTTTAGTGACTTCTATTCTAGACACAAGTCTGACTTTTCATTCCAGAACAAACAATAAAGTTGTAGTGGATAACTTCTTGAGTCTGAAAAGGGAAACAAACAAGAGGTGTTAGCTGATAGCTGGAGAGTCAGGGAAGACATGGAGACACTGTTAAAGGAGATTGAGATCGGATGTTGGCTTGACACATGCTCACACATGCTCTCTATGTACATAGGGGTGTGTGTAGATATACACATATATGCATGTTATTATATTTATTTTTATATATGCATGCACATTATGCATGCACACGTATTGTATATACTCATGTTCCTAAATAGTTCTTTAAATGTTCACACTTTATGGTAACTTGTGTTCTCAATGATATCTTCAGGAAAAGACTAAATTATATAAGAATATGAGTAATGAATTATAGGTAGCTCTCTAGGAGGAGCTAATATAGAAGGCAAGCAGTCCTTAAAGTGGCAAATGTCAACAGTTTTGTAAATTCATAGACATGGAAATTTGCAATTATAGATGACCTTATAGATCATTTTATCTAGTGGTTTCAGATATTCTAAATCCATGGAGAAGTCATAAGTATATACATAAGCATATATATATATGTATATATATGTATATTATTTTTTTTTCTTTTCTTTCTTTTTTTTTAAGAAGGAAAAAGTGTAGAGCCTATTAACTTTGGCTGTCCTGTTTTTCCTTCCAGGGAAAGTCCCATTTGGACACTGGGATGAGGAATTCCCTGGAAAACTTGTTACATACAGATTCTTATGTGCTAGGACCGAGACTGCATTTGAAATAAACATCTGAGATGTTAGATGTGTACTGACCACAATTTGAGGAGCAGGGCCCTGGGGGATCTGTGTAGATAGTTTGAAAACTGTAGATGGGTTTCCTTCTTCATTTTTCCAGTATGAAAAGAAAAATAGAGAACTAAGATTCAGTCTGAAGATTCTGAGTCCAGACAGCCTTGGTTCTCCTGGGTGGGATGGCTGTGTCCTTGCCCTGCAGCCTAACTGAGGCATCTCAGCACCCGGCTTCCATTGGCACTACCAATGCCCTGTAGAAACTTAGGTTACCATGATAGATGGTGCTGGGCACTCATTCCCTTCCTGTCTGCTGTCTGCCCCATGGAGAAACAGGACTTTAAACCGGACCCCACTTAGGGTGGAACATTCTGATTAGCCAGCAGGGGCTGTTCATTGGGTAACTGTGGTGTCTGCTGCCACAGCAGAATGGATAAGCAGTTCTCAGCACCCCCAACATAATCCATAAAACTCTTTCAACCTTTTTTTTTTTTTTTTGCATGATGTCTAGTGTTTGCAAATGGAAAATGGCTGAGGAAAAACGGAGTGAAAGTTTATATAAAATATTTATACCTTAAAGATCTTTTATCTTGTGTCATTCAAGAGATAGAGAAGTGAAAAATGTATTGAGAGTACATTATCAAGAGTACATTATAAATTTAAATCTCAGATTGAATAATACCAACTGCTAATGTGTGGAGCTTTGAAATGAGTCACTTTTGAATCTCAAGAATTTACTGTATCAGGTCAGTTACACTTAAGAAGGAAGTGCCTTTGGAAAAAAATCCTGTACCGGAATCCAGACTTAGACTAATGGGTATTAGAAATCAAATATTTAACATAGTATTTATGTTAGTATGTAGTTACATAGGAATAAAATGATGGATCTAAGACATTTTATGAAGTATTTATTTTTAAAAAATCAATTTTTTTGGTCGTACCTGGTGAATCACAATATAGCCTGTGATTAAGAGTTATCTACCTCGAAGTCAGAAAGACATAGATTCTGTCTCTCTACTGTTAATAGTGTGATTGTGGATCTTTTCCTTTTTTTGAGACTCATTTTATTTTAAAACATAAGTAGTAGATGCATCTAATTGGATTTTTAAAAAAGATCCATTATCATAGTGTTTATAAAGCATTTAGTACATTGCCTAGAATTTCATAGTCCCAGTAAAGAGCAGCTATTATTATTGTCTTTGCCATCAGATAGTCCTTGGCCCTAATTAGAATTGTGTTGTTCTGTGGTGATATGGTGTCTTGCCAGTACAGGTGTGCTATGGTAGCAAAACCAAAATTGGTGTGCCTGTTGAAAAAGTTAGTAGTCATGAAAAGGAAATACATATTCATAAGTGAGTTCATGACTGTCCATGCTGGATCTCTGGATTCTAAACAGCAAAAAATAAGACATTTTCATTGGTTATAATTTCTTTTTTTTTTTTTAATTTTTGAAATAGGGTCTAAGTTTCCCAGGCTGTCCTTGAACTTGCCATCCTCCTGCCTCAGCCTCCTGAGTGACTGGGGTTATAGGCATGTGCCATCATGCCTGACTGGTATCTTGTTCTTAAAGTGAATAGTATATATTTTTATATGTTAGGGTCTCAAATTCTGTGTCCAAAGCAGCTAGGCGACTATGGGAATGAAGTAGGCTGTGGACATGAAGTGCCCATGTCCCGTTGATGGTCTACTGCAGGCAGGCCCCATGGCTGTAGCTAGTTGGTGTAGTGTGAGAACCTGGATCCTGTGTTCCCAGGTTTTAAATCCGACCCCCCACCCAAAATCTGGAAATTCAGATTTTTTTGGGAGGTGGGGGGGTTTACTGGGAATTGAACCCAGGAGCCTTTAACCACAGAGCTACATCCCCAACTATTAAAAATATTTTTATTTAGAGACAGGATCTCACTGAGTTGCCCAGGACGTTGTTAAGTTGCTGAGGCTGGCTTTGAACTTGCAATCCTCCTACCTCAGCCTCTTGAGCCACTGGGCTTACATGTGCCACCATGCCCGGGTGGAAATTCAGATTTTTAATGTGAATCATAGAATATTTTAAACAATTTCAGCTATATCTTTAGAATGTTGAATGCTGTTGGCTGCAAGGAATGAAAACTTTAGTTTATCAGTGGTTTAAACAAAGATTCGTTTTTCTTATATAACAGTGAGTCCAGACATAAGAGCTAATAATGTTTTATTTGCTCACTAACACCAACAAGAATCCAGACACTTTCCATTTTTCTGTCTTCATGTTTTTTTGGTGACTTTTAATGTTTGTCATTTTATGGGTGCTATATGTATAATCAATGCAGGGTGATGAGGCGAGATGGGTTGAACTGGTCTTATTTTGTTCCATTTATCAGAAAAGTTAAAAGTTTTCCAAAAACTATGTAGAAGACATCTCTTTATGATCTGTTGGCACTGGGTCATTCTGGCTGCAAGGGGGAATGAACAGCCAGCTTTCCAGACTGTATGTAGGAGGCAGCGAGGATGCTGTAAATGGCTGTTGCCTTTACTAGTGAATAGTGCCTATCTGGCACAGCAACTAACACAGCCTGAAACTCACTGCTGGGATGGAAGACCCCTCCACCTCCAGTGCGTATCCCAGACCTCTAGATGGGAGGGTAATAAAGTATGAGCACCATTTGGATAGGAAGTCTGGGGTGGGAGAGGCCAGAGCATTTTTTTTTTTTTCTTAAAGTAAATGGTTCTACATTATATGCACAGGATAGGTCATGGGGCAACAGTTAACAAACTATTGAGGAAATTGTGTATAAATTTATTTCTTAGAAAACTTTAGAGTTTTAGTAGAGAAGTTAGAAAAGAATATAGTATTGTTTATTCTATGCTGCTACGTTATAATGTATTAGCAAAATTTTCCCATACATGCTTTTTAACTACATATAAACTATACTGTTTTTATTCTGAAATAAATGTCTGCTTGTGAATCGTTGTCATCTGATTTTTTATAACCTTTGTTAGAAAGAAATCTTTTCTGTGTTTATTTATCTATGTATTTAACTCAAACACTGGAAAATTCTTCCAAAATGCTTTGCCAAAGCAGCCATTTTAAGCTGACTAAAAGCATGTTTTACGTGTATGTGTGTAGTTCAAACGTTCATAAACCAAGTATATACTTAATTAAACTGAGAATTATGGAAGTTTGAAGAACTTTTAATAACAGCTCAGAATGCATTAAGGGGGAGCCATGGCTGTTTGGCTCCTGTCTGTCAGCTTAGGGGTAGTAGTTTTGCTTATACCTTTTTGCATCTTACTGCTGAGTCAACTGTTCTCTCGTGTCCCTGATAAATTCAAGCCACCATGTATGGATAAATTGAGAGAAAATATTTCTTTCAATTTGATCTTGATCATTTCTTCTTGGGATTATAAATTTGTGTTTTCATGATCTCCATGTTGATGATAGTAAAAAGAAATCCAAATATTTGGAAGGGTGAGTCCTCAATATAATAGGATATTGAGTTAGGGTCTGTGAGCTGGCTACCTGCTAAGCACCCAGGAGCTTGGAAACCTTGACAACATTTAACTCCAGTATATATCACTGTGTCAGTCTCAGCAAGGTTGTGAAGCCCCTAATAATACAGAATATTTAAATATTTAAATTGGAGGGCAAAAGACAAAACTGAATTTATCAGGGAAACTAAGCTTAGATAAGCTTTTAGAATTATTTAGGGAGTTAAATACATATATGAACATCCACTATTCTAAATAGTCTATTTATAATAAAAATAAAAATATTGTCCAGATGCTATGTCAAAATATACTTCATAGTGGAATTTATAATTATTGTTTTGTTTTTGATAGAGAACTATTATAGAGATAAGAAAAAAAGAAGGAAATACATTTGTATGGGAAAATATGGTGTATTTCCATTTAGTATATGCTTTTTCTTTTTTTTTTTTTTTTTTTAATGTTGATAGACATCAAACCCAGGGCCTCATGTACGCTAGGCAAGTGCTCTCTATCATTGAGCTATACCTGCAACCTTAGTATATACCTTTAATATGAGAGAGGTATCAGATGCATGAAAATAATCATCATGATAATCTTATAAAAAGAAAAGTTATTATTTATTAACCCTGATTCCTTGAGGATACCAAATGTTTGCATTAAGTGACGTGCCTAAGGCATATACTCAGTACATTTTGTTGGTGTAGTTGTTGTTTTTTGATACTGGAGATTGAACCCGGGGCATTTCACCACTGAGCTATACCCCCAGACCTTTTTATTTTTTGAGACAGGATCTCACTGAGTTACTGTGACTGGCTTTGAATTTGTACTCCTCCAGCATCAACCTCCTGAGTAGCTGCAATAACGTGTGTGCCACCATGCCTGAGTGTAGTCAGAACATTTTGGAGTTGAGCTTTGAATCCTGCTCTGTGTTTCATACTCATTTTCTTTCCTCTGTATCAGAAGATTCATTGAGAAAATGAGAAGAAAAATTGCAGATGGAATTAAATGTAGGTAAATATATGATAACATGCTTAGTAAGGATTCAATTCAAACTATTTCCAGGATATAAACTCATAGCTATTAATTATAACTCCTGGGAGAAACCTGGGAGTCACTCTATCGGTAGTCCCTCCACATCACTGTTGGCTGTTCCCTGAACAGACATCAATCCAGGAGTATTTATTGAGCCCTTACTTTGTGTGGGGATGAAAGATAATGTTCTTGTACTTGAAGAACTTACATCTTTTCCCATATGACTTTTCTAATGATGCTATAGTGAGAAAAGTGCCCTGTGAAACCCTTTAAGCAATACATCAATCTGTATATGGGAAGAATAGATAAGTGTTCTCATTTATGATTATGTACTTATTTGGAATGTATTTTTGAAATGAAGTTAGAAGTTAGCCTTTAGAATAAGGTTGCTTTTCTGTAAAGGAGGCATTTTCTTTGTAGCATCATTATGGTATTATTTCATAGCTATTAAAATTTGCTATCTTGATGCTTGGTTATTCAGTGAAAGGAATGAAATATTTATTAAGGTCATATCACTGTTGTGTACAAAGGGAGCCATGGAGTGATTTTTATGCTATGCTTTTTGGTAGCAGTGTTTCAGCTGGGTTGCATCAATGTCTGTAGATCTTATTGATTAAGTCAGTCTGCATTGTCTCTAAGAATTTACATGGGTTTAAAAATCAATCCCTCACATATTCATTTAAAATAGTTGAAAAAGGATTTTAGTAGAAGGAACAAACCTAAACGATTAATCCTGTTGTTATTTCTTTGAGCCAAAAATGGTGTTATTTCCTATTAAAACATTTGTAGGTTTTAGGTCTCAGGATTCTTTTAATTTTCTTTTTATTTTGTTTCCTCTGTAGACTACCAAGCTTTCAAAAGCATGTTTTAGTTTTTCCTTATCTCAAATAGATTTCTAGCTCATCTTCTGAAGGTTATTTCAGTGCTCTCTGCCTATACAGATTTTGGTGTACACTTAATAAGATTATGAAGGGTTTGTGCCAGTTGAAATCTTGCATGTGCATGATGGACTGGATAAAGGACCACTGGAGGGCTAACAGGTCTATGCTTTGAATGTAGTTGTAGGAAATTTTGTCAGGGCCTTTCATGAAAAGATCTGTGACTTTGTGTTCCTTTTTTGAAATAAATTAGGCAATTATATTTGTGTTAAATATTGGCCCGTTAACAATCATACAGGTTTGTAGATTTAACTCATACAGATACAGGAAAAGAAAGCCCTTAATCAATATTGCAAATACTTAAATCCTTAGCAACTAGTGCTTTTGTGGAACTGCAAGAATTGATTCATGTTTACATCATTTTTTTCTAAAGCAGCTGATTTCAGGGACATCCACTTTTGCCTAAATGGTCTATTTTAGTGTATGCATTTATATTCTAGGTATAAATTGAGAGATAGAGTTGACAAAGTAATAGTTTTTGACATGAAAAATACTACAGTAAATTGCCCTTTTATTTTTATGATGGGGAAAGATGAAATAAAAGCAAGAGAGCATTATTTAAACATTAACTCATATTAAATATATAGCTGGGTGAGCCTTTGTTTGAAGTCCCCTTCAGGAATAGCTTTAGTTTGCTAAACTGGAGACATATGGAGGTTATGGACACCAGCTTTTTCTTATGGCCTTGATTCTCGAAGATGTTCAATGAAAAATTCTGCATACTTTTTTTTAGATGGCACTTTGTCTGGGATACCCCACAACTCTTTTATGTCTCTGGGTTGGAGGTTCCATATTTCTTTTCTGAGGCTTGAGAAATTAAGCCCTGCCTATAGTGATCTGTATGATTTCTTATAAGCCCGCAGCTTTGATCCTGTTTTTTTGAGAGCTTAATTATAAATGATTATTAAACATTTTTCATTTACTGACTTATCAACATTTTCTTTTCTGCAACAAGATTTGCTTCCTTTGCTTATGGAAGGCCCCAACTTTGTTTAGAAAACAAAGCTTGTCTTATCCTAATTTGGTTGGAGAAAAGATGAGCCTTCATAAAACAAAGAGCAAACCTGTGAATGTTTTGCAGCTCATATCAGGCCTCTGTTTGGGGGAAGCCTAAATGCCTGTATAACAACTTGTTAAACTTAGCCCTAACTGTATTTCAGGGGACCTTTAATTTGTAAAATTTAGTTGATTCCTCCTTCAAGTGTGGGGGTTGGGGGGAGAGTTTAAGTGGATCTTGAAAACTTTCAGAAAATACTTGAAGTTTTTCCTGGAAGTATTTTTCCCCCCTGCTGCTGGAAGCTTAAGCAGCAGTTTAGAAGGTCTGAGTGTGGTTAACTAGCACCAAATAGAGGATTCTAAAATTCACTCCTTTTTTCTGTCTCTCAAAGTTGATGTCTTGCTTTTGTCTCCAGGATGCTTCTCACACTGTATTCTCAGTTTGTCTTCCAGGAATGCTTCGCTTCTTTCTATCCTCCTGTGGTCTCTTGTCCAGGGAATCCCATCTGTTCTTCAGTCTTCTTTCTAAGGCCAACTCTCCCTGATCTCTTTAGGACTCCCCAGCTGACTGTAGAAAGGGGTCCATGATCCCCAACCCTACCTGGGGTTGGGCTCTGTATTTTTCTGCCTTGTGTTTTAGGTTATGTGTGTACTTTGTGGTGTTCAGTGGACATTTACTAAAAGCCTGCTTTCATCAGGCACTACTTACCTGAGAAACCAAAAGTTTTGTAACATGGCCTGTGATGTCAATAACCCCTTGGCCTTTTTTCTACCCATCTTGGTTTGGAATTCACAAGAGATAGAAGCAGTCTTTAGATTAATTGGTATCTTCTGCAAATCCTGCCTTCTTGCACAAGGTGAGCTGCTCAATAACTGTTCATTGACTCAAATTTGTTGACTACACCAACTTTATTTTGATTGAACAGCAAAGATTGGTTTTCCTCTTTGGAGTTTAAATAAAAGTAGTACTATTTATAGTACTATTTATTGCATTTGCCATAACACAGTGATTTTAATTTTTTAATTTTTTTGGTGGACGTAAAGGGAAAGCTTCCCACTACTCCTACCATATACTCTTTAGGTGCTTGTCATTTATGTTGGAAGGCATGGGAACAATTCAGGTGATCTGAATTTTACTGAGAACTGTAGGCTGTCTCTGGGCCTCTTCACCTGGGCCTGTAGAGAGAGCTGTCCTGGAGATCCTGTCTCATACATAACTATATGAGTTCAACCTCTGAAAATCATCAGCTGTGGCTTTCATCAAGTTTCCAAAGGCATCGTTAACCCACAAGAGGTTAAATGAATGAGTTTCGCACTTGTTTCCCCTAAGGATTTCTAAAATGTAGGTGGCATTTGGACAGGTTAATAGTCATTCTGGCCTATAGCAGTCCCCCAGGGCTTCCTTCTGCCTAGATAGGGGATGACGAATGCCTGTGAAGATAGGCACAGAATACAGCCTGGGCTGACCTCCGTGAAGCTGGAAGTCTCCCAGGCAAGTTCTGGTCAAGGATTCCATTGTTAAGGTCAGCCCAGAAACCTACCTTGCTTATAAATGGCCTCCACAGGTAGCTAACAGCCTGTAGCACCTAGCATCTCCCTGTACTTTTAGCTAGTGTAGGGCTTCTGCATGCTGAGGACTATACCAGTTCTGTATTCTTGCCTGGGAATAGGCTCTCCCTTCTATCAATCCTTTTGCTATTTACAGGACAAGGATAACTGTCAGCAACACGTTGACCCTCCCTGCAAAATTGTGTTCTTCGTGGGGTATGATAGGAAGTATTTCTTTACTTTGGAACTTTCGAAGATAGTTTGAACTGAACAAAAATGAGTATCACTGCCCTCTTAACGGCTGGACACTTATCACAGAGTTGGGCCAGCATCACTGATGGAGCACTGGCAAAGGTGTTTGGTCTTGATAAGCTTCTAAAAGAGCAGACTTGGTGTCTTTAAACAGTTACAAAACTGTTTCGGTTTCATTAAAAAAAAAAAAAAAATTAAGAGACATTCTTTCCTCAGAAGGCGGGTAGGCCAGGTTGTTAATGCACTATTTGCCTACCTCTGCAGGGTGAGTATGTGTGTGTGTGTGTGTGTGTGTCTGTACACGTGTGTGCACACATACGTGCTCACGTGGCTGCTTAAGTTCATGTTTAGCAAAGGGCCTGAAAATGGATTCCAGATTGGCTGTGTACCCTGGGAAGATTTATTTACCGTCTCAGTTTCTTTTATTCTCCATCTTTTATCAAATTCTTTCTGTGTGTGTTCTCAGAAACTGTTAAATAAAAGGGACCACAGAGAATTTTTAAAATGCTAAAATTATTCCAGGCTACAAAGTATTACAATAGAGCGATGTTGTTTAGCTCATCTACTTGAAGTAAGAAGCCGAGCAAATGGAAATGTGATCTGCTTAAGAAGGCATTTATTTCTTAGGGGAGAAAAAAATGTTTGATGTATCTTCTAGACTGACATTATGCATTGCATTTGTATTTTAAGCATAATTAGAAAATATTTTGAAAGTAACCAAGTAACTGTAGTGACATTTCTTCTCTGGTTGAGCCAAGGGATAAAAAGAGATAAATATTATCTGGAATGCAGGCTACACTGAATCATTGAAGCCCTATCATTGTTAAAGCATTGAATGTAGGCTCTGGGAGGAGAAGCTCCTTATTTAGGAAAGGCTTTTGGTAAGTCTTCCTTAAAATCATGAAGGAAATGCCCTGCTGATCAACTTGAGAAGGAATGTGGGAACCTGCTTCCCTCTGGCTACCATGCTCACAATACGGTGGCTGTGTGCTATGTGTGTCTGCTTGGGCGGACAGAGAGCACTGGAATAGGGTCATACTCTTAATTCTAATCTGCAGTGCCCTTAGGAAACATGTGCTGTAACAGACAGCAACGTTTGGTCCATGAGAATGGGGGCGGGTTTCCTATGAACCCCTTATGAGTTCTCAGGGACTGGTGCAGAGTAATTTCAAGGGTTTCCTGTAGGAGCTCTGTCACTGAGCACAGAGAGAGGAATTAATGCAATTATTCCAAACTTAGAATAAATGCTAGGGAAGAATCCATAGAGCTCCAAGGACTTCCACCTCCAGGGGAGAAAAGCAGTAATTTATAGATCTCTCTAGAAATTATGGTTGGGTTCTTTCCCCTCTCAACCCAGTCTTCCTTAGTCATGTGACCGGAATTCAATTATCAGTGCCATAAATAATCTTGTGAATGGAAGCAGTGTGTTTGGCAGTGAATTTCTGCCTCCTAAAGAGAAAGGAACCTTTAGAAGTTATTAGAATTAATGCTATACTAGCTGTGATTCTGAAGGCAGATAGTCACAAGAGTACAGGACCTCATCTCCAGAGAAAGTGTGTCTTAGATAAGTCAGATGCCTGCTGGTTATGGATGGCATGAAGATTGGGAATATATACTTTTTAAATACATTTAAAAAGCAGATCATATTTGGAACTTTACTTATAATTGGTTTTAGGATAAAGGCAGTCTGTTGACACTTAGCACAGCCGATCTGGGTCCATTAGCATCCTTGAAATATTGAACAAGAAGCTGACTTCAGCCTGTGAGCTCTTCCCACCATGGTTGGAGATAAGGCAGTCCATGCTGGATGATTCTTGTCATAACACCAGCAGGCAACCCCTTTGTTTTTCCACCTTGCCCCATGCCTGGTGTTCTAGACTAGGGAAGGTCAGCTTTTTATAGACAGAGGTTGTATGCCTTTGAAAATAGCCATTCCCCCACCTGTCCTCAGCTAGTAACAATTTATGTCCTGAAGATAGCAGAGAGTGCTGATTTAATTCATTTTACACCCAGTGTCCTTTCATGGGAGAGAGCAGCCTGGTAAAATTGTTTCGAGAATTAGAACATTTTTCTTGGTTATTTATAACATAACTTGACCATCCAGCTACTCAGGGCTTCGTTGAATTGAGAAAGTCTATTGAATCCAAAAATAATAATCCTTTATATTTGTACAGTATTTGCAGTTTTATAAGGAGCTCTTCACATCCATTTTTGCATTTGGTTTTTCTGACAACTCCATGAGGTAGAGAAGGCAGGAATTGTTACCACCAAATTACAGATGAGGGACCAGAATCCCAAGTGCTTATAAAGCCTGTCCAAGGTTTCACACCTACTAAATGCCTGGGACTCGAACTCTCTCAATTTTAGGCTGGCCCAAAGGCTGGTGCTCTTTCCACTGTGCCATTTTGGTATCTCTGAAAAGTTCACTTACCATCTAGGAAAGAAAAAATGGTGGCTCTCGGTGAGAAACTTGAAAGTCTTCTGGGTGAGACATCTAAGAGTTGTGTTAGCTAATAAGTTAAAATAAGCAAGGACCCAGGGAATCAGTGGTGCTCTCCTGCTGCCCTGGTTCATCACTATGTGACTGTGGGTAAGTCACTTAACTTCTCCATACCTGAGATTTCTCTTAACTTCTCCTATACTCTCCATTCTGACTTGCCATCTCCCAGATGTATGGAAGATGATAAAGCAGTAATTTGAATTCTTTGGAAGATGCATATTCTATAAGTGAAGGGTGGTATCAATATTGATGGTCTTAGTATTTGCATTTGAGTGAAAAAGCAGTCATTCTCCCTTTATAGGGACCTCAAATCTACCTTAAAAGGAAGTGAGGGATGATTTTATTTGCCCTCAACCAGTTCCTTAGTCTTCCTAATTCCCTGTTGTTTCCTTTCCCTCACCTCCCTGTTCAGGGCTGTGGAGATGTCTGAAGGTGGGGGTGTGCCACGAGGGAATGTCAGCTTTAGAGTGAGACAGCCTGCTCTGTCAGTTTCTAGCAGAGTGGTTTTGCACAGGAGGCAACTTTTCTCAGCCTCAGTTTCTATTCTCTACAGCTGGGCTGAGGGTCATACCTAAGGGGATTCAGTGAGGTAATGGATGTACAGTCCTTAGCATAGTGGTTGGTGCTCAGTAAGCGCTCAATAAATATCATTCTGTTAGAGAATAGTGAATAGAGAAATGATTAGGACCGTGCTGATGAGAGAAGTGAATGGTTTTTGGAATCTGTCATTTTCTGGACTTGAAGCATTGTTACTTTATCTTTCTCCTTTGATTTTTTTCCCTTACATCCTTTTCTTCCTCAGATGTGAGATGTCTTGAAGAGATGACTTAAGGAGTGAGGGTGTTATGCAGGTGGAGGGGTCCATGGCTCTGTGTGGTTACAGAGGCCCTGCCCTGGGTCTGTTCCCAGCCCTCAATTTTGAAACACATGCACTCTCAGCAGGCCAGGCTAGGTTGCAAAGCTGTTGTGGAGGCTTTTCCCAGGCAGCACTACCTGCCCTGAAAGCTACACGCATGCCTACACCCATTTCACAAAGCAGATGGTTTCTTTTGCTTTCCATGTGGTCTAAAAATGAAATGGACTTTTAATGGAATGGGTTGGGGAATTCCACATGCAATTATGAATCCAGTGCAAAGGGCAGAGATATGGTATACCACAGCTTTTAGAAGAATTTGTTACTCCTGGTTATAGTCTGGCATTGGGGTGAGTTGGTAAGAAGGAAGAAGTGAGTAAATGAAGCTGCTATCTTATGATCCCAAACTAGTGCGTAGCCAGGTACCTGCTTTTGTACAGAAAACTAAGAGAAAAGGAGCCTGTTTCCTGCCTTTGATTCCACATGATGATGTCTTGTCTTACTAGCCTGAGACACATCCAATGAGACTGGAATCAGACTTTGAATAACAACTGTGGGGATTTGGAGGTGAACTTCGGTGGGACCCAGCAGAACCTGACTTGTTCTTTTGAGAGCATCCTGGTGTGCAGTGAGGAGCACCCTTTGTAGCTAGAACATGTTTAAATCCTGGTATTCTTGTAGTGTGACCTCCTCCCCAGTGTCAGTGTAGAGTTTCAAAAATATATCTTAAAATTTGACCTATGGGACTGGGGATGTAGCTCAGTTGGTAGAGTGCTTGCCTTGTATGCACAAGGCCCTGGGTTCAATCCCCAGCACCACAAAAAAAAAAAAAAGGAACAAAAGAAGAAAGAAAATTTGACCTATGAAAATAATAGTCACCCAAACATTATTCATTGTTGACTTTTAAACTGAGCTTTTCTGTGTGGATGTTTATTATGATTTTGAGATTATGAGACGCACAGAACTACAAATGGGAAAAATTATTATTGGATGTCATGGTTGTTTTCTACCTTTATAATTATCAGGGGAGAGTACCAGGTGGTATTTTGGCATGATTTTTCTAAATCTTTGTGATACCTCATCCCTCCCTCTTTCCCCCAAAAAGATAGTATTAAATATGGATCCACCTCAGAAGAAGTCTGAGACTGGGTGGCCTGGATTTATGCAGAGGGTTCTTCCTGTTACTTCTTGTTATGTGTCCTTATGTGGCTGCTTTCTGCAGGTGCTTCAGTCTCCTCCCTGGTGACAGTGATATATCCACTCACTTCCTCGATTTTCATTTGATAAGTTTTTGATGCTACATGCCACGCTCTGTTTTAGGCACACACCTGCTATCAAGGATCTCCTAGTCCCGTGGAGATCAATGAAGATCACAAGACTTGAATTGAGAATTAAATCTAGCCACTGTGTCACTGTGGGGAGTAGTTTCCTGGCTGCTGGTGAGGGGCTACTAGAAGGGCCATGTTTGCATTTTTCTAGGTGCTAATTTTTTCTCTTTTCAAATTTTGACATTTTTGTTTTTCAAAATGTTATTTTAAATTGGGTCATAAACTTTGCAGGATGGGGGAGGGGCAGGTATGAATTAGCGAATGGTGAAGGCCATTTAAATCACCTTATAAAACAGTCCTATAGGGCTCCTCCTTCCATCTCAGTAGGTATTTTATAGGATAGAAATAAAATCTATTTTGATTTTGGAATCCCAGAAGATAAAACATTTGGCTGAGTGGATTTTCTCCCTTATAATTGCTTACTTCCTTTTAAAGGTTTATACACACACACACACACACACACACACACACACACACACACACATAATGTGTTGATATTAAAACAATTTCTTATTATAAATAGAAAATTTTTAATAATAGAAAATTTGGAAAAAGAAACAAATACATAGGTGAATATTAAAATTAACCCTGATCTTACTATTCAAAGACTACTGTAAAATTATAACTGTAGATTCCTCCTTTTCACAATTTTTTTCCAGTCTTTTTTTTTACTCATATGCACATTTTTAATACAAGCAGAATCATATTGCAGTACACTGATTTTTGGGAAAAAAAATCTATCCAAAAGATACTTGTTTTATTATGTTTCTTTGCTTTATAGTCATTCTTTGCTTGGCAAAAACAAACCCTTTGAATCCTCTATAGGGAACTCTGGCAATTACTGGGAATACCCAAAACAGGAAAGTAGAAGTGACTATTTCTCCCCATCCCATATTTAGCTCTTTGTACTTACGAAAAAGAAGCCTATCAGGAATTAGTTCAAAAATAGCTTTAAATGTAAATCATAGGGTAGTTATTCTCTCCTACACCTTTTATATACATTATAAACAGTATTTAGTGAATTCTTGATGACTTGTCATAATAATAATTCCTATTTTTAAAAAGTCATTTAAAAAGTTGCCTAACACTTTGCCATTTACTAACTGATGTTTTGTATATTATCTTATTAATTCTTAGAACCATCATTATCAGTGCTCTAAAGACAAACAGCTGAACATGGTGAAATCTATCCCATGGCATGCTAAGATCCCCAGGTGTGTTCTTAATCATAAAGAAGGCAGGACAATACTTGGTTTAGTGTTTATAGTATCCTGTGTTGTATTTTGTGTGTGTGTGTGTGTGTTTTGGAATACCGTGTTGTAAGTGAGTCTTTCCAGATTTTCAGCTAGTCAGCTTCCCCTTTCCGTAATTTCTCTTCTCAACTTTGAGCCATCCTGAATAAAGAGGAGCTTTGATAAACCATTCCTATCGTTGGTTCTGTAAGACCTTGACATTTGCAAACTTTATTTTTTGTCTTTCGTCCCACGCAGTAGCCATTCTTGCAAATCAACCTTGGGAAGTTAGCATTCTTAATGAAGATCTATAGGAGACTTTATCCTTAGATAGTAAATCAGCTCCTTCAAGACACCATTCATCTCTTCCTTCTAGCGCATGAATCGGTATGTGGCACCTTACAAGAGCTCATTTATCTTACGTGGGTACGTGGTTATTCCCTCTGCCCACTTCCCCTAGATCACCAGAGATCAGGCAGAAGCGCAGTGGCTGATGGCTTTGTGCTTTGAAGTTGCCAAGGTCAGCTGAGGTGCCATCGGCCATGACTGAGAGAGGGGGGTGGTGCTGAGTGTCACCCATTCAGGGTGATAACACCCTGCAAGCAAAGGAGTGGAGTGTTAAAGCATTTGAATTGCACTTGATTAACTAACAGTGGCTCGAGAATAAACAAAACAAAACAACAGGGTTACCTGAGAATTTTTTCCTCCTTGACATTTGAGGAAATCACACTGGCATGCTTTGGGCCTCCTAGTTGTGTCTATATTATGATGATGATGAACTTTAAGCATGTGGGCTGTATGCTAGCTGCTTTAGAAGACACCCTTCCCTTTCTTTTCACAGTCCTACCATGCTTTAGCAGCTATTATTCCCCATTCACATAGGAGGAGCTGCTTATCACTGAGGTTAAGAAACTTGCTGAAGAACCCATAACTGAGGGGCAGAATCAGGATTTGAAGCCTCTTTAACATTTGCCTTTGGGACCACAGTAGGGCTGCAGTTTTGTGGGAATCATCCACAGTTTAAAAGGACAGTGTAAACCATGTGCATAACATTCTGGTAACAAATTAATTGAGGCAGAACACTGGTGTGAGGTTACAGTGAGCAGTGGACCCCAAAGCCAGGCTCCTACTGCTAATAGAGCTAATCTTTTTTATACTTTGCACTTTCTGACAGACTCTGAGATGGAGGTTTGGGTACAAGTAGTTCTTTTGGGCGATTATTCCAGGAAATGCAGTGAGAGTAAGCCTGTAAAGGTTCCTTAGTGAACAGATTATCACTGGAGCAACTGGGGTGCAGTATCTCTGGGTACCCCTGAGCGTTGGCACAGTGGGCTTGTGATGATGTTGTGGAGGAATAGCTCTTTTCCCTCCTTGGTTGAGAGTTGCTTCTAAGTGTGATTACTCTCTTGCATTTCTTCCCTGTGGACAGAGAAGGCTTGGGCAGACAGATTCAGGTGTTTATGCCGGAGATTGAAAAACATGTGTGTCCCAGCTGCACTGACCTCCAGGGCGCAGTGAGCAGCTTGTGAGAAGACCACTGATAGTTTCTGCCACAGTGCTTTTGAAGTCAGCACCCATGCTGGTAAAGGTGCATCTGGGCTGGGGATTCAGGTGTTGGGTGTTGACAGCTTGTGAAATAAGCAAAGCATCTCAGAGGAGGAAGAGAGGATTTATAATCAACTGGGGGCTTTGGTTCTAGTTCTGCCCCAGATTAGCTGTGCTGGGTAGATTCCTTTATTTTCTCCAAGTTTCAGTTTTCTCATCTATAAAGTGGACATAGCTGCCTCACAAGGTTTAAATGCAACATAAAAGTTTTGGTAAGTTATGAAGCAATGTGCAGTCCTGGAGTTGCTCCCATTGGGGCCCCTGTTTAGGATCCACTGGAGTGCTAGGTGCTGGTAGAATTTTGAGGGTAGTGCTTTGCTGTAGGAGAAGCATCTGAAGAGTGTTGTCTTGACAGCTCAGAAAGTCTATTCTCAAGTATTCTGACACTTTGGAAGTCAGGATAAGATAATTCAGACCCCTCCTGGCTTGGTTTCTGGCCCAGAGAGCTGGGAACTTCCATCTGGCACCAGGGTGAGTCAATCTCCTGCTCCTCTCTTTAGAGTACAGAGTTTTTCCTCGTGAAAGCTGATTTGGATTTCTAATCCAATAGACTGGCCCTCCTAAAGGTCCTTTGGCCTTTAGAATGAGGCTACAGAGATATTCATCTCTATCACTCTCAATTTTCTAACCAAAGGTCTATTCTTTCATAGGTGGCTGATAGCACATGAATCAGGATTCTTCATGCATAATGTGAATTTGGGCCTCACATAGCCCAGGACTATAGAAATAGAGAGGGCATGTTGGTATCTCTCTTTAGGACCTGCTTACCTCCTAGGTGTCACGCAACATGGAGCTAGCACCTGACTGTGCCCCTGGCCATCCAGGGCTATGCAGGGCCTTCTTTTCCTTTACCCCACCCACCCCAGTTAGCCCCTGGCTTGAACTCCATCACTCAAGAGGGGACATTAAAAATACCCACACCTCTGACTCATGCTTTGATTCTGTGGCCTGAGGAGGCAAAGACGCCGCGAGGAGCTTTTAGGGGCCATCGCCATGGAGCCTCTTTATTGCCTAGCAAAAGCCTTAAACGATAATGGGAAACCTCACTATTGATTGGCTGACTCTTAATTCTTCCTCTTTGGGTTTTGAAGTAGAAGTGATGGTCCAGAATATTTATATTACTCATTGGATATATTAAATTAAACATAGGGAAGTCCTACAGCCATTTAAGATGAGGCTGCAGCACTGGTGAGTAGGACTTTATTACCAAAAGAGAGAGCAGCAGCTTTTAGTTGTGGCTTAGCTGGAGAGTACATTGATGATAAGAACGCTCAGCAGAGGTCTTGGGACTCTCAAAAGGGGCTCAGGATGTGCTTTCTTTTAGAGAAGTACTTCAGGCCCATCT
Source organism: Sciurus vulgaris (assembly GCF_902686455.1). Lineage (NCBI taxonomy): Eukaryota > Metazoa > Chordata > Mammalia > Rodentia > Sciuridae > Sciurus > Sciurus vulgaris. The sequence continues at coordinate 49,714,176 of NC_136461.1, forward strand.
TTTATAAAGCACCCAGGTACATGGTGTGCTGGGAGTATGGTAACAGATTTAACTTCTCCAGTGGATGATGATAAGCCCCATTGGCCCTTGGCAGGAGCTGTGATTGGGCTGTTAAAGGACCAGTGCTTGAGTTCTGGGGCTGCAAATCTAATCCCGTAAGATGTTTGCTTACCATAAGAGGCCAAAGTACTACTGTACTGTACTATAGGATTTAAAATCTGTTTGTCACTTTCATCTTAAACTCACTGGAAGTTAGCATGAATGAGAGGGTTGGCTGATTTTGTTCCATGACTGGGCTGGCATTAAGGGATGTGATTTTTATTAGTAAGTCAGTCACTGCTCAGGGTTTTGACAGATTTTGACCCCTGCAAAAAAACAGGACCTGAGGCAGTGAAATAGTTAATACGCCTGCCTCCCTTACAGGTTTCCCCAGATATGCTTACTCGCTGTACAATGGGTAATTGTCAGCTCTTGTTGTGCAGATGCTGTTGCAGATGGAGTCCTGTACCTGCATGCATAGCAAATGAATTAGACTGGCAATCCCCTTTATAAAGCATAAATATGTAATTTGTTCAGCTGTTGTAATTAAATATGTATGTGTGAAACAGCCACCATTCAGGTCATTAATGATGCGCCATGCCAAATTAGAGCTTACAGACAGTAATGTACATTGTGGTGCAATGAGGGAATTGCAAATAACATAGCTAAGCCTTTCCTAGTAAAGGGATGCATTCTGCAGCTTTAAAAGGAATATTTACATTTGTATCATAATTTTTATTTAGAAGATACATTTTTTGTTCAGTGTGAAAATCTATAAGATGGAATTACTTTCATCACCAGTTTAGTTTTATTAATTATTTTAACATTTGATCGTACAAATACCAGACTTTATTAAAAATGTTGCCTGTGATACATCTTAAGTACCTACTTACATATAAAACAGTAGTTACCCCATTTTTTAAAAACATGATTGTGATAGAACTGATATATCATAGCACCTTGGAATGTCTTGATTATTTCATTGCATTGAAAGAAAAAAAAAAAAAACATAATATTTCAACTCTATTCCCCACTGATATATAAAGGAATTCCTCTGGTAGTAAACAGTATTTTTATTTCCATAGAAATTGGGTTGAGAAAAATGCAATTATCAAAATATAAACAAATAAAAGTGGTAAATTTGCCTCTTGTGCTTTAATTCCCAATGAACTGTGAATCCAAGGAATTTCCTAACAAAGTGTCATCCATGGGTCAGATTGGTTGGTTTTTAAATTTTAAGACTCAAGAGTTTGTAAAGCTTAATGCATTTGGGAATGTTATTGCTCTGTCCTTTTTCTCCTTGGTTTCAGGTTACAGCCTTTGAAAGTACTTGAAACTGAAATTTAAATATATTAAAACTATTTTTACTTTAAATTCTTTCTGCATTTGTATTTTGGTTGCCTACAGACAATCTATTTTTAACATGCATGTTGTTTTGACGGTTCATACTGAGACTACAAGAGCTAACCATCTTGACCTTTCTGTCCACCAGGGCAGCAGGAGGAAACGCCTCAGAGTTAATTCTGTCTTGTTCACAGCTGGGAACAGAACATTCCTCTGTGATCCCCCTGCTCCCTGCTCATGATTCGCTGTGATCTCTTGGAAGCTGGACTTCATACTATAAGTCCTGGGCTTCTGATGTCAAACACAGATCAAACTGAGTGATGCATTTGGTTCAGAATCAGACAAAATCAATGTAGTTGTTGAAAGTTTCACAAACAATTAAAAATGGAATTATTTGATACATGATTTCAGTTTTGCAACAAATGCAAATTTAGACATTTCCTTAAGCCTAGGAATAATCAAGATTCAGGATCTTGAGGAATTTTCAAAGTTAGAAACTCTAAATTGTGTACGGATGTAAAATGTTTATTTTCCACAAACAACAAATGTTTCAATTAAGCAAATGCGTATTTTATTTGGAACAGATGAAAACATAACAGCTTGGCTTGCTTTACCTAAACTATTGTTCCATAATATAAAAAAAAAAAGTTATTTAAAAGGAATTCTTATCTTTATTCCTTGATTTTTCTCTTATTTTCTGTGTGACTTTCCAGTTCACCTACACAGACTCATTTCATTTGCAGCATTAAGGAAAAGTTCGATTTGTGCATTACTGTTTATGAATACAGAAATGTTTTATGGATGACAATGATTAAAAATATTATGACTTGATTGTATTCAAAATCTTCCCTGAATACTGAAAACCATGAAAAGGCTTTGCCCTGTCAGCTGCATACTTAGCATTAACTATGAAGTCATAACTTTTCTAAAAAGATTTTCTTCCAGGATATTTTTTTCATTCAGTTCCTTTATCCCAGAGATCTTAATCTTTTGATGGCCAGTTTCTCTTATTTCTACCTGTTTCAGAATTATAGAACTGGTAAAATGGCACAATGCAGAGTTTGATTATGAGGACAGAATTTGAAGGATGCCATGTTTATTTAAAATATCTTCTTGTAGCCACTTAATCAAAAGGTTTCTCTTAATTTCTTTCAGTATTTTTCAATTTGATGCTTCAATTCATCAAATAATTAACGAAGAATTCAATTGCAAAATACTTTGGGACAGGAATGGGGAGACGTGTAAAGGGTCCTGCACCTGAGAAGTGGGCCTCTCAGGTCACGTGCCGTACCTAGGTAGTTTCAAGGAGCAAGCACTTGTTTTGCTGTAGTGGTAACAGTTGTGCTACATGGTTTGGGCTCATTCCCGCCCCTTGCTCTGGAGGAACACATGTGAAGCCATCAGTACGTCTTTTGGTCTTGTGTTAACTGTGGCCAGGCTGTGCATTAAAGAACATGGCCATTACTAACAGGGTGGGAGCACCCTGGTGGCCAGTGGCTGGTGGCCAGGTGCTTTATGATAACACCACAGCCAGCCCAGGCCAATCAGATGCGATCTTCTGCTGGCAGTTGCTCCTTTGGCCACCACTGCAGTAAACACTTTCTCTTGGATGTTGGTTTTCTGTTGTGTCTGGCAGCCACACAGGGCTGCTTGAACTTTAGCCAGAGGCAAATATTTATACATCAGAGTGTGCAGTGTTCAACTGGTCAGGCCTGGGAGGGAGAGGGGGACCTCCGTGCCTTTTCGCCCAGGAGGATGCGTCTGTTTTCCCCCTTCCTTCCCACCGAGGCCGGCGAGGTGGGGCTGCTCCAGAGGTCATCTGAGCGCAGGCGGCGTGCTGCTCTCCAGAGCGTGCGCACGTGCAGCCCGGGGAGCTGCGTCCCGAGGCGGGCCGCCCTCCTCCGACGTTCCTGCCTGCTCCTTTAATTCCTCTTGGAAAGTTTACAGTTAATATTTTCCCTGGAACACTGTCAAGCTTTTGACAGAGCCTGAGTGTATGCTGAACTGTGAAATTGAGCCGGAGAAGCAAGTCGTGAGAAATCTGTTTCTACTCAAACCCGCAAGGTTTATGAAAACACAAATACAAACAAAAACAACAAAACCACCACCAACAAAAAGCTGGCGGGGACGGAGGCCGAGAGGCCGCCCCGTGCGTCTCGGGCCGCCATTTTAAGCAGCCGGCGAAGGGCGACGTGCCGCTCCTTACATGGCGGCTGAGCTCCGGGCCGCAGCCAATCAGGCCGCCGGGCCGGGCCACGTGACGCGCCACGAGGGCACGCTCGGCCATTTCCTCGCCTCCAGAGCCTTGCCACCTCGAGTGCTTTACCTTGTTTTGCATGCCAAATGTTCCTGCAGAATGTGTCTAGCAGACTGGCATTTGTCCATAAAGTTATTTTAGTAGGTAAAAAGTCTCCGAGCACTTGAGCTTTGTGCATTCTTTATGTAAAATGGATTTCCCTTCTTGGCCAGAGGCCAAGGGTACAGCACACTCGCTGGGTGAGAAGAGAGCTGCTCTGCTGAGAAGCTGGTGGACCGACACACTCTAATTTTTTGGCTTCTGACCAAACAAGCTAGATGGATGCCAAAATTCAACAAAATAACACATTATTGTGTGATAGGAGCCGTGCTCCAAGAGAGCTGGAACTCACAGGAACTTCATACTGGCCCCTTTTACAAACGCATTGTCACTTTCGAGAGCTTTTCTAAGGGAAACGAGAGGAAAATGGCAAAATGCAACCTAGAAAGTAAGGTATAATTTGCGCTTCAACCCAAAGGAAGGAACTGAAGGAAAACAGAGGAATTTAAAATTACTTTTATGAACTTTTCCCAGACATAGCACACAATTCTCTGACTTGACTTCGCTTGCATTCTTTTAACCCTGCAGGCTCCATCTATGTGTCATTATGAAAATGAATGTGACATTTAGCCAAAAGGAAAAGATTTGAAAATCTAAGGAGAGTTGCAAATTCCAAATATGGAATTTTAGCAGACTTCTTAGGAGCAACAGGAAACTTTCTAAACTTACCTGTTTTATCATGCCTTTGTCCCCTGACGTCTGACTTTGACTAAAGTCTGCTGTTAGACCAGGTCTGTGCAATTCAGAAGGGAGTTAAGCTTCCTCTGGGCTCTAAAGACATTAGAAATTGAATAAACAACTGAAATCGGAATAAAACACATCACCAGTTTTTGTATGGGAGCTTTCAATCGAAAGGAAAAATAATGGAATACCACTAGTTCCTGCCACCATTATCTTTACTCAGACTGCCTCTGTAATCTTGCATATTCCCTCTTCTTCCTCCTGTCCATAGCATGGGTGTGTGTGTGTGTGTGTGTGCATTTCAAAGGAGTAAATTGGTTTATATTATCCCTCTGCTTAAAAATCTGCAGTGGCTTCCATGCATGTAGAAAAAGCCCCAAACCTGTTGTCATGGCCCACAAAGACAATACATGATCTGACTGCTCCACCTACCTACCTGTCCAGCCTGACTTTATTCCCCAGATTCCTTGAATGCTCCAGCCATACTGGTCTTTGGATTTTTGGAACCTGCCAACCCTTTTACTATCTGTCATTTGCTTAGAATGCATTTTCTGTAGTCCCTACTGTGGATGGCTTACTCTTTCAGCTCTCAATTCAATGATATCTTTCCAAAGGAGTACTCTAAGATTGGCCTTCATGTTTTACTTTTCATAGTTCTTGCAACAATCCAAAATGCTTTTGTTGATTCATTTGATTACTCATTTATTTATTTTTTTACATAGCATTTATTTATTTATTTTAAATTTATTTTTATTGTAAACAAATGGGATACATCTACTCATTTATTTTTTTACTCTTTTTTTTATTCCATTTCAACTCTACAAGCACAGGAAGTCATATTTAATGACTGTCTTTTCTTCTTTTTGTATGGTCCCTAATTGTACTGGGAGTAGAATTGTGGGAAAATCAGAGTTCTCCCAAATACATCATTTACCTTAAGTTTCACTGAAGAATCCTATAACAACTTACTACCAATACTCAGAAGACTTTTTTTTTTTTTAAAGATGTTGATAGACCTTTATTTTATTCATTTGTTTATATGTGGTGCTGAGACTTGAACCCAGTGCCTCACACGTGCTAGGCAAGTGCTACAACCCCAGCCCAAGGAAACTTTTAAGATGCCTTCTTCAGCTAATGCTTTCAGTTCACCATTGAGAGAACCCATCTGTTCAGAGGATGAAGCTGTGGATGTCAGTCTCCTGAACTTGAGTCTGCCATTAACCAGCCTTATGAACTGCAGCAGGTGATTCTACCACTCGACAGCTCTGTTTTCTCATCTCTTAAGTGGAATTTAAGAAAAGTGCCTGCATCATAGCTTCACTGGAAAGATTAACCTATTCCTATAAATCCGTTAAGTCCCGAGTCTTCAATTCTGCAATATTTCAGTGAAATTGACACAGTGTACATTAAAATAGGTTGGACTTCAAAATTTAGAGCTTATATATAATACTGTGTTATATATTATTACACTAAGTTTTTTACAGGTGTTCCATATCTGGGATGATGGAACAAAATGGGTTAAATGTAATTTCATATTGTACAGCTCTTATCACCCAAATGTTAACTATTACTATTACTTTTTGCTGCCATTGCTGTTCATTCATACCATGGCAGGCCCAGTAATAAGCAGTGGGCAGACAACTGTGGTAAGAAACAGTCCTTAGTAAATTGTGAATCATTCAGTAGTGGAAGGCCCATGGAACAGGTGCATCACCTACCACTCCTTTGTGACAAGAGCTTTACTAGTGTGTAGATAGAACATTAAAGAACAGAGAAGCAGGAGGAAGAGCCTCTCCTCAAAGACAGTACAGATATCTTAGGGAAAGTAGCGTTTGAGTGAGATTGAATTTCCTTTTAAGTTAAAGCGTCTACCTTAGAGTAGTAACTAGTGACTAGTTACTGTGTAATTCTTTCACAGACCCTGAGTGTTTTGCACATACTTGCTCATTTAATCCTTGCAGCAACCCTCTGAGGCAGTGCCATTCTCACTCTCATTTTTAGAGAAGGGAACTGAGCCACAGAGAGTTTAAGTGGTGTTCCCAAGGTCACACAGCTGTTAAACGTCAGTGCTGGGATCTCATACATACGTGTTGCTAAGTCACCTTGGCAGCCCGGTAGAGGTGGTACAGTTTGCTTTCAGAATATCTGGCAGCTCTAGAGGATTCTGTAAAGAGTGGTCTTACCCTAGTAACCCTCCTTGCTTTATTGGTAGCATGTCACCTGTAATAACACTCACCTCCCTTAAGGGTGGTTTTGAGAATTAAAGGAGATAATTCAATTAAAGTGCTTGGGCATATGGTGAGCATTTAACAATGGTGTGCCATAGCTACAACCACCACCCTCGTTCTCATTGTACCAGGTTGAAATGGGATCACCATCCCTCTGAGCCCCTTTCAGTGTTAGCATCCATGCTGAGATAGCTGTCTCCAAGGACAGACGTTTCCAGAGTTGAAATGGTGTGCTACCCAGGTTGCTAGCAGAGACCTCAGCTGCCTCTCTGACTGCTGTAACTGCCTTAGTAATTTAAAAATTACCTTCCTGTTTTATATTTCAACTCAGAAATCAATGCGTCTGTGAGTCAGTTTGTTTTCCTGGGGAAGCTGTGGTGGTGGCATGGAGATGCACTCCTTTAGACTCAGTGTTGCCACCCACTCGCTCAGCGGTGTCAGGGAACAGTCTTGGGAAGATCTGTTCCTTCCCTCCACAGATTTGGTGCCACAGACTAGCCCGTCGTCTGTGCCTGCTTATCTACAGCAGTAAAGAGGTACTGAATGCCACGACTTGCCTCTCAGTCTTGTTCCTTTGGTGTGAGATTTTTAAAAAGCATTTAATCTCTCCCCTGCCTGGAAGATTTCAGAACTGTATAGATGTTCCTGTTTCAAACTACAAGTGTCCTGTGCCTGCTGAAAACCAGAGCTGAAGGACTGGGGTTGTAGTTCAGTGATAAAGTGCTTGGCTAGTATTCATGAAACCCTGGGTTTGATCCCTGGGCTCCCACCCCCCGCCCCAAAGGCAAAAAGCACATTATTATAGAGCCAGGAGACAGTTCAGTGTTACAGCACTTGCCTACCATATATGAGGCCCTGGGTTCCATCCCCAGTACCCAAATAAATAAATAAATAATACAGGCCTGACTCTTCACAGCCCAGTGTCCTTGTCTCTGGTTGAGGTGGATCTGAGTGGGAGTGGACTGTGCTCCCTCTCTCTGTGGGATCGGGAAGAGGACACCTGCTTGGGGAGGTGGAGTGCCTCTCTTGCTTTGCTTCCTGGTGGAGGAGGAGTCCGTGTTCCCAGAGATGGTGGGTCTGGTTTGGCCAGTTGGTGACCTGAAATAGAGTTAGCTTATCCTTGAACTTTCCTTCATGACCATCTTTAGATTTCAAGAGAAGGAAGAACACAGTCCCCAAAAGCACCCAGAGTTACAAGGTATAAATAGGCCTGCGGAGCTGAACAAAAGCTTCTATTGTGTGGTGTACTGCAGAGCAAGATATATACTGGGAACTAAGAACAAGATACTAGGGATTTCTTTTTTTCTTTCCTTCTTATTTCAGCTTGAAAAAAATCTTTTTCTCCTGTGCGTTATACATTCACTCTTGAATCTTAAGGCAGGATCACCTAGTAATCTGGGTTCTAATCCTGGCCCTGTCCTCAGTTGCTGTTTGACATTAGGTGCGTTACTGAACTCTGTGCTGTGGTCATTGTCTTCATCATCTTCACGTAGGTAAATTCTGTAAATTAATCTAGGGCATTGTGGTAGATAGAAATCTGTTCTTCTTAGTAATCAACCATGCAGTGTATCTGAAAATTTCATTCTTTCATAGTTAGGGATAGTTTTATTCATCATTTTTCTATTAACCATTGCTGTCATATCTACTTTGTATTTTTTCCAAGTTAAATAAATGACTTAAGGTCATATCAACTGTAATTTGAGTTGGTATTCAAAACCCTGTGTGTCTAATTCTATCCAGGGGCAAATTACTTAGGTACAGTGCATATTTCCTCATCTGTAGAATAAGGATAGTCTTAACCTATTAAATGAGCTAACTGAAAATGACATTTTGATAAATGTAAAAAATGGCCATTTTGGTACCTCTTGAAAATCTGGGGGCATGACAGCTGGTTGGGCATTCACGGCTTGGTTGGTCGAGGCAGGCAGGGAGTGGAGGAGACAGATTCAGAAGGTGCAGCAGATGAGGGCCAGGAACCCCGAAAACTCGGGAACGGGGTGGGTCCGGGCTTTCAGACAACAGCTTGTCCCTCTACCCCCTCTGCTGTCTACCTGGGTAGCACATGGCTTCAGGACCTAGCCTGCCAGCCTGGAAAGGTGGGTGTCAAAGTATGGCTTAAAGGTGTACTATAAGTCACTTCCTCAGCTTTCAAATGAATAAACCTAAGTGAGTGAGTTCACTCCTGGTGTCCTGTTACACAGACTCAATTTGCCTGTGCTAGGAAGACTTCCCATCTTCTTACCTCTGAGGAGAGACTAGCTGACAATAATGCCAGGCATGTTGAATCTAAGGCACTTGCTAAGTGCTGGCTGATGTAGGGACCGGGTTTGGACCACATCTTGGATTCTGGGAACTTTAGCTTGCATTTATGATTTTAGGGTAAGGGAAGATGTCACATATTGCTATTTCTGGTTATAATGCCATTTAATCTTAATGATACTATTAAATAAATTAGTGAAACTAAATTATATCAAGTAATAATAATAATAGCATTTATTGAATACTACTACATGGCAAGCAATAGAGTTCTGAGCCTCTCAGACTGCCCCTTGAACGAGATGAGGGTATTTCACCCCAGTTTTACTGACCAGAGAATTGGCACCAGGTAGGTGATTCCAGAGGCCAGAGTCTTAATCACCATAGGACGCTGCCTCTATCAGAACAGGTTTCATTTCTCTGGTACTTAGGACTAATTCTCACCACAGCACCTTGGGGTTGATGAAATCCCTTGTTTGCTGGATGTTTGTTTTTGCTGGGCTACCACTGTTGTGCTAGGCAGGAATTGGAACACAGGACCACTCCTGCAGGCCAGGTCCTTTTCCAGAGTCCGACTACTGTAAGAATTGGCATTTGAAATTCCTGTCTTTGGCTTCCTGTCTTTGGCTTGTAAAACAGATAAACATTTCTCATTTTTATGTTGATTGCAAGAATGATTCACATTTTAATTGTGAGTAGGGCAGAGTGGTAGCTGGTCTGTCTCAGGGTTTGTTGTGAATTTTATCATTCTCATATCTTGTGATGTAACTATGTCCAATTTGGGGCATCCACTGAAATAATAACAACAAAAAACACTTTCCAACTTATAGAGTTTGGAATCAGACCATATGGGAAGTCAGGGGTTAGGAATAGGAGTTGAACATACTTAACATGTGGGCTATATTCAGTTACTTTGGCATTCAGGGTTCTGGTTACATGACTTAGACTGGATTTCTTGCAGCACCAACTCTTTTTTCTTTCCTTGGTCTTTGTATCATTTTTTTCCTGTGAGCCCCCAAACTCTTCTGGCAGTTTTTTAATTGAGGTTTTGTAGTCTTAATGGCCTGGTACTGTAAAAAGCCAACTTTGTGCCAGAATTTTTCCAAGACCAGACATGGGTTTTGACACCACGGATAAATTAAAAATAAATAAAGAAACTGGCAGTGAAAATGAGGGATTTTTTTTTTTTTTTTTCTAAGCAAGCAAGCAAGCAAGTCCTACTTGTAAATTTCAGGCATGTTTTCTTAGTACTTCAGCTCAGTGTTACAGCGCTTAGCTACATTAATCTGTTACTGGGTAACTCCAGAAAGAATGTTAGACCAAACCATTAGGAGATTGGTGATTTTTTTCCCCCCTTGAGCATTATTGAAATTTGACAACATTCTCATAGTCTCTGCTTTCTGTTCAGGATTTGGCTATCAAAAATAGGGGCAAGTGAAAGGAACCAAGAGAAACTAATGACCAAGTGAATAGTAGTGTTTAAAGTCGCAAGTTGCTACGATACAGGCTTCACCGTGACCTGGGTGGATAAATGCTAAACGGGATTTGCTCCCTGGAGAATCCGGTGCCTGTTCCACCGATTCTGTTTGTCTCCAGCTGGTTTGTTGGCCTTCTCCTTTTCCCAGCACCACTTATTTCAGTTCTGAGAAACAGCTTCCTCCCATTACAGGCCCCGATTCAATTAGGCAGGAGATGGTGCTGAAGGGTTTTGTTCCCATCAGCCTCTGTGCTGGAGAGTAGCTCTGTTGGGAAACCTTGGAGAGGTGTTGAGATGAGCATCTTCAGATTCTGATCCCTTCTCAACCTGGTTATCCATTAGCATTCAACTCAGTCTCCCTCTTCTCCCCTCTCCATCCTCTGGCCCCATCTTCGCTCCCACAAAGTGGGAGTATATTTCGCTGTGCCTTGGTTGACAAATATTGCGAAATAATTGGGAAACCAAACATTTTTTTCTAGAGGCTAAGTAATCCTACACTCTTCTGAGCATGTGAGTTTGGAGTTCAGTTTGCCCTGCAGGGACCTATTTCCTTTTTCCAAAGTGCGACTTAAAACTTAACAAAAAAGGACCAAAGAAGCTTTGAAGCATCTTAAAAATAACTCAATAAAAAGCTTCCTTCTCTTTCTTTAGTCTACTGTCTAATTTTAGGCCACCATGTGGAATGGTGCTTTTATTGAGGTTTGAAATTTTAAAATAAGAAGGGATTTGTGTATATATTCATTTTTTACTTTATTTACTGGAAATGCTGAGGTGGTTTGGGAGTTTCTTCTGATCTAAAGAGGAAATTCCATAAATCATCCAAGGGAATGTGTCACATTTACTGTTCCAAGGAGGTGTTGGTAATTTTCATCTGGCGTCTTGGCCCTTGTCTGTCCACATACCTGCCCCTAATCTCCATTTTAAAATTTGAACATTTCTGTTAACCAGTCTTGAAAACTTCTACTCAGATTCTTAAAATCCTTTGTTCAGGGTTTATCAGATTAGCCTAGTATAAAATTGCAAACTAAAAAAATGGTCAAAAATCCGGGGACATGCTATTATCATTGAATGTGCCTCCAAAACCTACCAGTGTTGGCAAGTGGCCATGTGTTTGGTTGGGACCAATTTATAAAGTGTTCATGTGCTCATGAAAATTTTTTATCTCTGCTATTCAGAATAGTTATGCAGAAAGTAGAGCAGAAAAGCACAATTAGAAAAGAAGTTTTTCTATGACTTTCAGTGTTTCTGTTTGATCATTGGGTACTATAAGAAGGAACATTTTTTGCTTCCCACCTTTTCTGCTTAGGTCTCTCAGGTGAAGTTTCAACTAGTGACAACTGGAATATACTCTAGTGATTTCCTTTCTTCTCTGTGACCTCCATAACCCCCCCCCCCCAAAGATAGAATAGCTCCTGAATTATGTGTAACAGAAAAAAGTGACTTCTTATATGTAGTTAAAATTCTTCCTCTACTTGCAAAATGTACAGGAGGTACCTTTCAGTGTTATTCTGCAAATGTTTTGTCCATTAGTTGTTTAAAAAAAAAAAAGGAAGGATCATCATCTATGGTTGCTTATATTTTGTTTCTGATAAACCATTATGATATATTTCCTGGACAACCTGCAGATCCACTAGATCCCAGAAATAAGTTTTGATGGTTGATGCATATATTTTTTTTAACATAAAGGCTTTCCCTTTAAAAATGTCCTCATTTTGTTCTCATTGCCTTTTCTGGAAATACCAAAAGGTGAGTCTCCTGTCCTAAATAGGATGCAGAGTTCCAGTGCAGGTACCTAAGGCTATGTCTTCTTATGCTGATCCTTTTACTCAGGGCTTTGTCTACATACATGCAAAGTCAACTTAACTTTTTGACCCAATTAACTGATTTGCCTGATTAATTTAATTAAAATAGAGGAGGAAGTGCTTTGCACAGAGGAGCGGTCTTCGTATAATGTGGTGGTTAAGCTTAACAAGATTGATTTGATTTGATAATTAAATAATTTGATTCACACGGTAATTTTGTGTCTATCAGAGATCTAGGTTCAAATCCTTACTAGCTAGATGACCTTGGTCTTAACTTTAGAGTCTCACTTTCCCCTCATTTATTAAAATGTCATAAAGGCCAGTCCCTCATGAAGTTGCTGCAGGGATTGGTGAAGTAAGCCATGTAAAGTGCTTAGCACAACTCTTGGCCCCAAGTCAGCAGTGGACAATAGTACCTATTGTTACATTCTAGAATTCTTAAAGTATGTGTCCTCTGACTGATACCATGTCTCAGATTGCTGTGGAGGGTTCTCTCTGAGTGAACAGAGAGTGGCTTCTTTCTCTGCAAATGCCAGCAGCAAGGCATCATTTGGTCTTGTACTTAGCCCACCTTTTTGCAGTTAAGGCATTCCTCCCTTTCTTATTTACATCAACCATAAATGGTAATAATAGGTCTTTTATTTAAAATATTATAATTTTCACTTGAGCTCATCTTGATTTTTATAAAAACTCTTAAGGTAGGCAAAGCAGAGAGACTTTTAGAGCTGGAGGGAAGTATGGTGGGCTTAAGTCCATCCCCCTGTCCTACAGGTGAAGGTCCTGGGTGTAGTAACTGGAGATGATTTGAATTCAGTGTCTTCTCCACTATCCCACGCTGATCACTTTTCTTTTTAATTAAAAATGCCCTGTTCTTGGCCTCTCATTGACAGGTTACTCACAGCTCTTAATTTCTAAGGCTCTCAAAACTGTTTAATGAGTGTATCTGGATACCGATACTCTGACCATATAGAACTCCTTTCAGTTTCAAAGATAACCTGAGTGAGTATAGCCCAGGATCCATCATAAGTTCCTGTAGTCTCTTCTCTTTAAGATAGTGGCTGTTTTTTGTAGCCCTCCAAGAAGTCAGTCCTGCAGACCTTGATATCTTTCTGTCACTACCTCTTGTTGCATGTTTTTTTGACTTCTGATACATTAAATAATGATAACTAGGGTTCTGTACTGAAATAGCTCCAGTTAATTCTAGGTACATATTTACAGACTTCCCTTTTCTGTCGTATTTTATGGAATGCTAATTTTGCTGTATTGAGATTCCTTTATCAAAACTGTTCTGATTAGAGGATCTTATGCCATTATGAATAGGTTCCCCTGCTAGTTAATATCCTCTTAGCCACATAAGGAAATGATAAATGCTTGCAACCTGTACATGAAATGCAGCCCAAGGAATGTAGACTTTCATCTAAACCTTTTCTTGAATCCTCTGTATTATTACAGTCTAGTCAGCAATTTCCCCACTACAAACAATATCGATTTTCTGATCTTTTTTCTGTATTTTCTTCTAGATGTTAGGCTTTTTTTCCATTTTTGATTATATTGTATCCCTAAAAGCTAAGACATTTTAAAATGTAATTTGATGTCTTACCCATTTTATCCATAAATTGGATGGAAAAATTTACTTTTGCATGAGTTTGTAAATTCTTTTATCCTCTAACAGTTTTAGTTTATTCAAAGGTGTTGCTTGTTTTTTGTAAGTGTTTCATACAAACTTTCTATTCTATTGAAGACTCAGTGAAAATTTACATATAATTAACAGTGGATTTTTTTTAGGACCTCAAGAAATATCTCTTTTAAATGCTACTTCTTTATAATATTTTTCCAGACCCTGGAAATTCAACTTCAATTTATATTAACTTGATTATGGTGTCTGAAAAAACATTTTATGTAGAAATAAAGCAAAATAAAATACTGTATTTAACAGTTCTTAATAAGCCTGGTTTTTCTTACAGAGTAACTGAATTTTTTTTTTTTTTTTTTTTTTTTTGTAATAGAGACTTGATCTTTTAGTTAGATTTGGCTTCATTTCTTCACATGAGGATTCAGATTCTGCTGGCATTGATTGCACAATGTATTTTAAATGTCATAGTTCACACTTTGTAACTTACTTTTAGTAAGAAAATTAAGTGTGTTTTATAGGTGTGAGGTGTGCTTCATCTTTTGTGTGGAGGTGCTGTGGGCCTGTTTTAAAGAGTTTTGTGGTCTCTTCTGAGAAAATTTTAACTGTGTCATGCTGCTGAAAACCTAGAGTTGCAAATCAATATCCCAGACTTGATTTGAAAAAGAAATCTGTGTGAACTTTATAGAGCACTCTAGCATGGCACAATATGAGTGTCCCTCAACACAAGATTCTGTGCCATTTAGCAAGTCTGAGGTCATGGTTGTGGAGCTCTTATTTAAGGTAAAGAAGTCTTCACGTTAACCAGTTAAAAGCTGATTTGAGATAAATTTGAAATATATGGAGGTTTGAGAGGATATTTGTCTCAGTGTGGTTCTCCCCCACCCCCTGTTGTTCTTACAGGTACATTTTGGTACATTTCTCAGGGTAGAACAAACTTGGAACACAATGTGACTGACCAGTGGTATTTTATTTCAAAGAGCTCATAATAATATGTAGGGGGTACAGTATTTTTATTTTGTGATAGCATGCTGTATTTTTTTTAAGAGTAACTATGTGCAGATGCATATTTGCTGGCCAGACTAGTTAATGGGCTTACAACTGGAAGGTGTAAACTCTAATATCTGTGTTCTCCAGCTTGCAGCAGTGCTGTCTGAAGCTTGTAACTGCTGATGTTAATCTCCAGCTTGTTCTGCTGCTATCCAAAAATTAACTTAAAGTCGAATAAAATGTGATGTAAATCTGTTTCTCTGCATACTTACAGTACTGATAGTAAAAGCAAAAAGGTGAAATTTCTTATGTTGCACTCTTTAAAACTTTAATGGAGTGTGTGAGTTTGTGTGCATGTAATTGAACAGGGAGAAACAGTAAAATGCTGGCTTTTAATCAAGCTAATAAAGTTTGAATTTCTATTTCAATGATGGTTCTACCTTAAATTTACTTGGTTGATTTGATTGCAATATTTGTAATGCAAGGAAGAAATAAAGGTTTGGACCTCACATTAATAATATCCCAGATAAATTTCATTGCTTGATGGCTACAGACTCCGATTTCCCACAGAAACGTGGAGGGTACAAATGGGCATGTTTTTTTTTTACTTCTCTAGTTATTTACAGTCAAAGTTTATATTTTAGGAGTCTGTAGGTAGAGGAGGATTCAAATAATGGTCCTCTTAATATTGCATGGTTTGGCTAAGAGGCCTCCTTGTTGTTCTGCTTGCTGTGGGTCCTGGGCTTGCCTAGGGACAACAGACAATTTCCACTTCAAATAGGGTAAATAGTCACAGTGGGGTAAGGGAAAGTGGATGAAAAAGCCACAAGGCAATTCATTAACTCATTTAAAGATATTTTCAGGCAACTTGTTAAGCTTCAAAGGTCAAACTGACCACTGTTTAATTCATAGCAGAAAAAATAGAATTCTGGGAGAAGAAAAAAGTTAGGAAACTTGACCTTTAATGCTTAACAATCTGTCCTAGAATTTTTTTTTTCCAACCTTGATATCTAGCTAGCATGATTCAACTTCTAATCTATGTAAATCTAACTTTTAAATCACATTTAACTTATAGAAGAGCTCAATTCCTTTGGACTTCAGAGCAGGCAGCAGAGTTCTTGATGGTGGTGCCCTGAGGTGTACTCTGAGCCACAGAGAGAGTGCCCCCTGCAAGGACCATTTGGTACGAATGTGCCAGGGTCACCCAGACCAATGGCCTTGCTTGCTGTTGTGAACAAGTTCAGGCCTGGACTCGGAGCGTGGGGTCGCGGTTAGATTTTTCTCTCTCTGCGTCTGAGCTTCACTGAATTGCTGCCGTGGCCCTCTGGCGGGCCATGCCTGTGAGCGGCAGGAAGGCAGTGCTGTGGAGTGGGGTGGTGTTGGCAGAGCACTTTCCAGGCATGCTAGCACCTAGCGCACAAGCGGAGAACTTTGCTTCTGCCAACTGTGACTTCAGAACCCAGGTCTGTTCCTGAACCTGGATGCCCAGCTGTCAGTGTGTCGCCATATGTCACCAGCACATGGCACCCTAATTAAAATTTCAAATTGCATGCATTTGTGTTTGCTGGCTGGCTTGCTTAAAAGGCAGGGACCTCACCACCCCAGCATCCTTCCCTTCATCTCTCCGAAGTATTTTGTTTGCATCCTTAGGAATGACATGGAAAATGGCTTTTCCCTATTAAAACAAAGCAAAACAAAACAAAAAACATCGCTTTCAAATTTTCTCAACTCCCATTTTGAAGTAAAAATAGCCACTATTTATAGGGAGGAGGAGGGTTTGAGGAAATGTGACTGGAGCCCTTGACTAGAATTCTGGTGAAAATCAGGAGCATAGTTCTGCTTTCCCTGGTTTGTGTAGATTATAGTCTGTGCCCTCAGTCTTCTAGGTTGAAAAAGAGTGAATATTACTATCCCTTAAACATAGAGTAAAATTTTTCGAAAGGAAACTTGTTTAATATGAGCCATACTCATACTTTAGGATTAGACCTTGTGAAGTGGTGTTAATTAGTATGTATATTTCTTTTGTGCTGTCCTCTCTTTGTGCCTATATATGACTCTGTGTTTACATTTGAATGTTTGAAAAGGGATTAGATTGAGCCTTCCTGGAAAGCAGTAACAACAAAATCCTGTGGAAGTAGGTCCTACATACTGCTGGTTGAGGGGATCCTCTATTAATAGCTACCATTTATCCATCATTTACAAAATTCTAACAAAATGCAAATCAGTTTCCGTGCGCCCCTCATTCTCTTCTCACCCTTCTCTGTTACGCGGCAGCTCTAACATCCTCATTTTAGCATGAGCTTTCTGTGGCTTACTTATATAGCATTTCCAAAGTAACACATCTAGTATGTAATAAAAATGAGATTTGAACCCAGATCTGTTTGACTCAAAACCACACATAATGTATTGCTTCCCCTCTGGGAAAAATATGCAGTTTTTTTTTTTCCCCTTGGTTCATTCTAATTCTACCTTTCTAGATATTGGAAACCCTAACCTCCAAGTGTATATTTTTGCATATACAGGCTGAGTATCCCTTATCCAAAATGCTGAGGAGTTGAAGTGTTTCAGATTTGGGATGTATTTTGAATTTTAGAATATTTGCACATACGATATCTTAGGGATGAAACAGAGTCTAAACGTGAAATTCATTTATGTTTCATGGACACCGTAAACACAAAGCCTGAAGGTTTTTTCATACAATGTTTATAGTGCACCTGTATTGGGATGTGGCCCATTACATGAGGTCAGGTATGGGATTTTCCACTTGTGATAGTAGTGCTCAAAATGTCTCAGATGTAGGAGCATTTGGGATTTCAGATTTTTGGATTAGGGATGCTCAACATGTACTTTTAGTAAGTTTTGGTCATATGTTTAAAAAGTTGAACTAGAACGTAACAGTTCATTTTATGTTGACCCCTATTCACCATTGGCAGTGCTGATAATCAGGGACATTTTCAGCTTTAGCCAGGTTGGAAACATACTGTGTCATGGAAAAACATATCATATGGTTTATTTTATTTTGTTATTTTTTGAGATGGTGTCTTGCTGTTTTGTCCAGGCTAGCCTTGAACTCTTGGGTTCCAGTGATCTTCCTGCCTCAGCCTCCCCAGTAGCTAAGACTACAGACCTGCCACCCCCCACCCAATGCCTTTTTGAACCATTTGACCTATCTGTGCCTCAATTTCCACATCAGGAGCATCGTTCTGCTCCTGTGAGGGATAGTAATATTATATGTTAGTTTATATAAAACATCTAGAATTTTCTTCCTGGAACACTAACAAGACCCAATAGATGTTAGCTAAAATTAGTCATCACATTTTACATCTCACAGAGAAAATAATTTTTTTTTCTAGAAAAATTAGTTGATACATTCTACAGAAAATACTGATATTAAACCAGTGACCTTTTTATAGCATTTCTTAAAATGAGTCATTCTCATGATTTGATCTGCTTGGTCAGCAGTCATTCATGGATCTTCTGTGAAGTGGTATACAGAATGTCCAAAATAAAAAAGGATCATAAACTTTAAAAGATGTCAGTCATGTGGTAGACAAGATGCATCCATTTAACTATGTTTCAAAGAGTGCCATAGAGCATTTACATACTTGGGTCAGTGAGTTATCACAACCATATAATTAAATGTATACTAAAATAATGGCAGAAAGAATGAAGGAAAGCTAAACCAACCAACCAACCAACCAACCAACCAACCAACCAACCAACCAACCAACCAAAAAACCTCCAGAAAGACTTTAATCATGTATATAGTGCTATTAGTGTTATTTTGAACAATGATAATGTCAGTAATAGAAGACAGCAGTACATATTGAAGACACTTCTCTTGGGGCTGCAGATTTGTTATTTACGTACTTAGCAAAGTGATGAAATTCTACCCTCTATGATCTTTTCAACTACAAATGATTCACTTTTTCTAAAACTCCCATTTGTTCCATAGGGTTGCTGAAACACAGCAAAGTGTGAAAGGGAAAATGACTCCCCCTACATTTTATTTAAAAATAGGCAATTTTGATGAAAATCTTTGACAGAAGCCAGGATTTGTATTAAGATTTCACATACTTTCTCAGATTTGGCTTTGTTGTTGTTACCCTAAGTGTCACATGACAATATGTTCGGATAGCTTAAAGAATCAATATATTTTACTAAGTCTATGGAGAATATAGCAATTATTAATAATTTTTGTAATTTTTATAAGATTATCGTACTGATTCTAATTGATACAAGCTCTCCTCTATAGCATCCCTGCCTTGAGATAAAACTATCTTATAACCTGTCAACTGATCTGTTTTCTTTCTTCCATTGAGCTTTAAAACATAATGCTCTTTCTGGTGCTCAAAGAGAGAGACTTGTTTGAGTCTTTGTGTATTTTATGTATCACATTAAGAAAATTGTAAAGAACTTGATGAAAGCTTTAAGGCAAACTCTTGAAACATTGTTTGTCAGGTGAGAGTTCTGTCTCTTTTGAACTAAAAGAAAGGCAGCAGGCAGGGGAAAGAAAGAAGAAGGGAAGGAAAGAGAAGGGACGGAGAAAAGGAGGAAGGGGAGGGAAGAGAAAGGGTGGGTGTCATTAGGATAGCAGGTAGTAAAAGCCTGTTTAATGTAACATCAATTGTGGAGAAAATATTAGGTCCAATTACATAAGGATTGCAGGAGAGAGAGAGCACCTTGAGAAGCATAATTTAATTAGAATGAATTTATGAGAGAAAGGTCTTGAGCCATTAGACAAAGAGAAGGCAATGGTGTTGTGCTCTCCTTTTACAAGAGCATTTTAATGAGTTTCCACACAAAGTATTTCAGGTAAAAGATTTGTAGCAGGTGTGAATAGAAATGTAGCTCAAAATAAAAACTGTCAAATAGCTCCAGTAGCAATTTCTGGGCTAAGAGTATTCTATAAAGAACCCAAATGCTGGTATTTCTTAATGATGATTTTAATGAACAAATATCACATATAAGACAATCTTTAAAAAACAAAACAAAACAAAAAAAAACCCCTCAGATTCCAATGTGCTCTTTAATTTGATGTTATATATTGAACTGCAGTCCTGTCCTCCCTTGACTTCCTGTCTTGGGAGCTGTCACATCATGACTTAGAAAGCATGCAGACTCGTTGATTACCCCAGTATTTCAGAGGGTAAGTGCCGGTGGTAATGGCAGGTTGAGATTTTGCCTTCTCACCTTGTTTCCTATTTCACGTAAGAAGGAATTAAAGTGTTGTCTCCCTATAGGGTAATTGTAGTCATAAACTTTATCAGGCTTCTTTTAAATAAAACTCAAGTAGGTGAAAAAAGAAGAACATTGGTAAAATTTGGGAACAGATTCTCCAAGAGAAACATGACTTTAACCTTGGTTAAAATGCGTTGCCTAAGACTCCAGGAAATCTTGCATATGTAAGATTCATATGGGAGAGTTTTTAGAAAGTTGACAAGAGAATATTTCATTGTTTTAGGATTTATTTGTGTATGTTCCACAGAAGGTATGTTTTTGAGATTTATTACAAATAATTCTGTTAATCTTATCCAAGATATTCTGACATGCCAGGTGGTTAAAATAGAATGATCCATACCAGGTCTATAGCAATGCCATAAGTTATTACACGGTAATATAAGTATTTTTGGTATCCATGACTAACTTTTAAAATGGCAAAGTTATAAATATCTGTAAAGTCCATGTGCATTTGTTACTGATTATTGCAGCATTAATGTGTAAGGAACATGTTTTTTTGTTTTATTTTCCACCCTTACATTTTATTTATAAAACAAAAATTTTGTATTTACACAAGAGGAGAATTAGCAGGGTGTAATGTAAAAATGAAGACCCCAATGGGGAGAATATTTTAAATGTCTTTCAGGGAGTAGAAGAAAGAGCTTTGCTTAAAAATTTCACCATATGCTAACTATATACAGCACTTCAAGTTTATTTATTGTTAGAACCTCATGTAAATCACGTCATTCTGAAAGTCATGGAAACTGCACATTTGTGCATTAAACTATGTAAACAACAAAAACTGGTCATCCATCCAATTGTTGCTTCACTTATTTTGAATTATAGTGCAATTTTGTGGAGGGTGAAATGGGGATTACACAATATAGTGATTTCCTGTTAACACCTACATTTTTGCTGATCAAGCAAGGTCTGTTGGTATGAGAGTTTAACCTTTATTTTATTTCAAAATGTGTTTTTTATTCCGTGTTCCGTTGGTGTCTGTGGTTTCACTTTTCCCCATGAGCCACATGTTAAAGCCTGCCCTGTCTAAGTGAAGGAGTCAAGCCCAGGAAAGGACACTGTAGGCAGGCGGGCTTTGTACTGGAATAAGCTCAAGAATCCTTTGAACCCATCAGTGATATTATTAATCAGGAGAAAGTACAAGGGCTCACACTTCAGGTGCTTAAAGGTACCTGTCAAAATTAAAGCACAGAGGTACGTGAGGTTGCCCCCTCCATCCCCAATTTATAAAAGAGATCTTTTGTACCCAGTGCATCCACCTCTCTTCCCCATGCTGTTCAGCTAGGTTGCCCAGTTCCTCTCCTGACTGTTAAAGTCCTGCTTATCCTTCGTACTGTCTCAGATCTTTTGTGGAATAAGGCAGGGAGCGCCTGCTGCTTCCGTCCAGCCTTCCTTGATTAGCCTTCTTCCTCCTCCTTTACCCACTGCGAATGGTTTACGTTGCCTTATGGTAGTCAAGTCTGGCCTTACATTGTCGTTAGCTGTGTGTGAATTCATCCCCTACACCAGGCTGTGTTTTCTTGAACACTGGGACTGTGTTTTCCTAGTGCTTGTGACAGTTCTTTGTAACAGTGAATGCTCAATAACTGTTGTTCAGACTGAATTAAAGAAAAAAGAAACAATTTTTTTTTTTTTTTAAATTTCATGGAAGCCAGGCCTTTAAATGGGGAAGATACATTGAGGGAAATGTTGGTTTCCCACCAAGGTCAGTACCATTTGCCAGGCTCTCATGGACCATGTGACAGTTTAACCCCATGTTTTAGGGTAGATTTTTTGGTATATCGGCTGTGGTGTATGATTACTAATTTTTGACCAAAGAGGATACTATCTCTTCCCAGGTGGTGGTGTGACTCCCTCATCTGTATATTCCGAAGGGTGTTTTCTGCTGCCTGTTGACTTACAAAATGGTGAATGAGCTTTTCTCCACCCTGGTTGCCCTCATCAGAATGCCCTCATTTCCTGTGGCCTTCTTGAAGTGGATCTAGTCCAGAAGAACTGCTGATTAGTCCATTGTCTTAAGATTCTTATCTACTAAGGCATGGGCACAAAGGATCAGAATTAAACATAGGGTTGATTAGTGATCTGGAGCCAATTAGCAGGTGGACTGGAAGTTATACACTTAAATTGGTTCAACTGACATGAGACCTAGAGGGAGGACCTACAGTTAGAAAAATAAGAAGCCTTTTCCATGTGTTATGGTTTGGATGTGAGGTGTCCCTCCAAAGCTCACAAGTGAGACAATGCAAGAAGGTTCAGAGGAGAAATGATTGGGTTGTAAGAGTCTCAACCCAATCAGTGGCTTAATCCCCTGATAGGGATTAATTTAGTGGTAACTGAAGTGGTAGAGTGTAGCTGGAGGAGGTGGGAATTGGACCTGGCTTTGGGTACATATTTGTATCTGGCCAGTGGACTCTCTTTCTGCTGTTCACCGTGATGTGAGCTGCTTCTCTCTGCCACCCTCACCCGCCATGATGTTCAGCCTCACCTCAAGCCCCGAGGAATGGAGCTGGCCTTCTATGGACTAAGACTTGTGAAACTGTGAGCTCCTAAATAAACATTACTCCTCTACAGTTGTGCTGGTCACATCATTTAGTAACAGCAGTAAAAAAAAACTGACTAAAACACTATGCAAGCTTCACTTGCATAGTGAATCCTTACAAAGACAAAGCAGCAAAATGCACTAAAATATGATTTAATTTTTAGCTGTGGATGTTTCTACTGATTTTGCCTTAGTCTACCTTGTGCCCCTTGTGTCGATGTTGTTACCAAAGATGAGGGAGCTCTTTGGAGATTAGACATTGGGCTTCACTTCAGTAGAAGGAACTCAGTTTGCCTACTAGGGATGATGAGGTGAGGGTGACTGTTGCCTGTGATTCTTTTTTTTTTTTTTTTTCTTTTTTTAATATATGCATATATTTTTTTTTCTTTAGTTGTTGATGGAACTTTATTTTATTTATTTATTTATATGCAGTGCTGAGTATTGAACTCAGTGCCTTGCACATGCTAGGCAAGTGCTCTACCACTGAGCCACAACCCCAGCATCTGTGATTGTTTTATGTGAGCATTTCTCTGATATATATGTAACACTATTGAAAATGTTTAGGTCGTGCTTTTTTCTCTAAGATCACATTCATGCACTTAATGACTATTTGGTGCCCACCATTCTAGGCACTGGAATTGTATTCTGTTGACTCAAATGTACTTTTCTTTGTTGAGGGCGCTTAGTATAGTGCTAGGCAAATGCTAGGACACATTGCTTAATTTAAAGCCATTGCCGATTTTAGATCTATTTTGCTGTCAATTTACTTAGGTCCTTAATGGCTACCCTGTGAAGAAATACTCTTACTGTCCTCATCTGCAAGGTGGGTCCCAGAAACACAAAGGAGTAGATTAAACTATCTGTGTTTAAGTTACACAAGTGGATTTGAACCTAGATAGTCTTGACCGCTGAGTTACCCAAGAGCTCTAACAAGCTTTGACCTACATGATACAGAACATCTTCATTTCTTTGGAAGTCCATTTAACAGATTTTCTTGATTCAAAAAGTATGTTTCATCATAAAGCACAACTGTCTGAACAGTTGTTTAACATGTTCTTAGAGGTGAGGCTTTCTTTAAGGTATAACAGAGATGGTATTAAAATATAGAAAATTTTAGAATTGTACAAATCTGGAGCTCCTGTTGATGATTACTGGATTCGTTGTCTTCCTTTTTTAAAGATGAACGTAGGAAAGTCCAAGTTGTTCTACTAGGCATATTTCCAACTCTTGGTTATCAAAGAGGCAGGGCCAAGAGGTTTGTTGAATTAGCGGGTGTGAACTTCAGTGGGCTGGTGTTTTTACCATGATTTCAGCTTTTGACATAGGTCACTGTATTTGATGTAGACTCACAGTTTTACAGTATTCAAAAAGTGTCCTACAATGAGGTTTTACTCCTTACTTGGAAGCATTGTTTTAGAAACAAAACTCATTTATTTAAGAGTAAATGTTTTATTTTTTAATATTTTGTATGAAGGCAGAATTAGTCTTTTTTGCAAGCACATGGAGTCTTACCAGATTGGATGCAGATTTTCTTTCTGAGAAGCTTTCATGGTTTGGTAACAGCCATTGCTGGGAAGAAAAGCTCCAGGTCCTACCTAGGCTGTGAGCAAGCCTTCAGATCCAACCAGGTTGAGTGTGTTGGTCAGGACAGAGCATGGTTGAACTTCCATGAATTTTACTCTAAACTAATACTGGCATTTTCACTCTTTTGGTCATAACCATGATTAATCTGAAGATTTTATTTCACCAACTTTGGTAATTCTTGTCAGATAGCCAAGGAGACAAATTGCCTCCTTTCCTGTGCATCCTCTGATCACATGGAATTTCTTCTACATTCTGTGTTATCAAAAAGCATTTTAAAGATACAAGGTTAAGCTGGATATGGTAGTGTACACCTGTAGTCCACCCTACTCGAGAGGCTGAGGCAGGAGGATGGCCTAAGCCCAAGAGCCCAAGGCAACATAGACAGTCTCAAAAACACAGAATGAAAGATGGAAGGAATATACTAGATAATTATAGATTCACTGAGTACTAACTTTGGAAAAGATAGAATGTAGTCTTAGAACTGTTCTTTCCCTTTTTGTCTTTCAGAACTATTTTGCTCTCCATTTCCCTCCCAAGCCCCACCACCACCATTGTGTTCTAGTTTTGCAAAATTATGCACTGGGATCAACATCTCTGTGGTTCTGAAGTGCTGCCATGAACAAATAAATGAGCTCTATAGGTCTTCAGATATATATCTAGGACTGAGGGGAGTTAGAAAACAGATAAGTCCAGACAGTGTGAAGAAGGTCATTGTAACAATCAAAGAAGACCAGCAGTGGACTGGGCTGCAGAGGTTGGGCGGGGGTGGTTCTGCAGATATGGTTGAGAGTTTGATAGCTGAGATGGACTGGAAATTTTTTTGAGATAAAATTTAATGATTTATTGGTTTGGGGAAAAACTCATATTTTTTCCTTGGCCATTTTATTTTTCTCAAATTTAAGTCAACACTCAACTGGGAAATTATTCCTGAGTAATACACAACAGACCGATTTCACCTACATCCACATTTTCTCTTACCTGGTAGTTTTTAAGAACAAGAC
This sequence comes from Sciurus vulgaris, assembly GCF_902686455.1. Taxonomy (NCBI): domain Eukaryota; kingdom Metazoa; phylum Chordata; class Mammalia; order Rodentia; family Sciuridae; genus Sciurus; species Sciurus vulgaris. The sequence continues at coordinate 49,739,344 of NC_136461.1, forward strand.
CACAAGGTGATTTTAAATTGTACAGCCAGAAACAATTGTCTTTCTTTCTTTTTCATCTTTTTTATCTTCATGATTTTATCCGATAATGTTTACTGAGCTCACTTATATATGCCTCCCTCCCAACTCAGTAGTTTGGTGGCTTCATTATAAACATGGGTACTCCTAGGACATCTGGAGTTCAGTCAATAGCCCTGAAGTGTAGGAAGTGTCCAGGGAAATGTGTAGCTGTGAACACTCCTCTTTCACCATAGAAGCAGTGTCTAGACATGCCCAGATGGATTCCACGACTCTGTCCATGGTGAAGGGGGACTTGTGTGGCACCAACAGCAAAGTCATTCATGAAAGAAAAGCTTCTCTGGTGTGGCCATTGCCTTCACTGCTTTCTGTCCCTGCCACCCTTTGAGTTTGTCAGGCATAGGCTCCTTCTTATTTAGATCAAGTTTTTGTTTGTTTGTTTGTTTTTAAGATTTTAGAACATACTTCCATTTTAATGACTTCCCATGAGTTACATTTGGGGTGAAATGTACACTTTTCTATTTGGTGTTTGTGGTGGGAGTGTTGCTGAGGAAAAGAAATAGTGGATTGAATGAAAGTCTCAGTTGGATGTATGGTATGCCTTATAAGTGCATGGAGCCTGCCCTCCCTCTCTTCCTTCCTTCTCTTTCTTTTTAACTCTTTCTCTCTTGCTCTTTCTCTAACTCAGCTTTTTACAAACCGGGAAAGGCAGGACACTGTCTGCAACGTGTGAAGCAGCATTTCTAAAAAACTGAGAACTGCCAATTCTTGGTGGACCTACCACATTGCAGTAGCATGTCAATTGCTTCCTTTTTTTATTTGTCTAAGAGAAACCACTTAGCTACTCTGAACCTTTTCCTATAACTGATCATTCTTTGGCTTTTTTTTTTCCTTTGTGCACAACATGATTGTACTCTTGTTCTTATACATCAGTAAGCCCTTGCATCTGAAAATCCTGCTGTAAGCTGTTCTGTATAGTTTGTCATTCTTTCTATTTCTTTGGAGAGCTGTAGGCTTTGAAAAGTATGATCCATGCCAAGCTTAGAGTCATTGCAACAGGGGAGGGAGAGATATATAGTTAAGACCTTGAAGAAGAAAAGATTATTTTGGTGGCATTTCTGTCTTGGCGTTTGTTTTGTTTGTTAGATTTGGAAAGACTCAAACTATCACTTTTTCGTTTTTTAATTCAAGGGAAATAGTTTGACATAGTAGAAACTTGATCTTTGGAGTCAAGAAGATATGAGTTTGAAGCTATGTGTGGTGACCTTAGACAAACTACTTAGTCTTCCAAGACACAGCAGGCTGTCTGTATGATAAGAATAGCAGCGTGAGTCTATTACGGGTTTGTTAGGAGTCTCCAATGAGTCATTGTCTGGTGAGGTCCACAGCACCAGGACCTTATATGTGGAAAGTGGCTTGCTATTAAACTTGGATTAACAAGACTGTCCTGGCATTTCTTTCCTTTTTTTTTTTTTTTTTAAATATTTTTTAGGCATAGAAAGACACAATATTTTTATTCTATTTATTTATTTTTATGTGGTACTAAGGATGGAACCCAGTGCCTCACACATGCCAGGTAAGCACTCTACCACTGGGCCACAACCCCAGCTCCTTCTTTCCATTGTTAATTTTCATAAAATACATAGTTAACTTCATTATTGGATATGATCTAAAAATTTCAGTAAACGGAACTGGAGCCGGATATTTAAGACTTCTTTAATAAGGGTTCAGACATGATTGATTCCTCGGTGATTAAGTGGTAGGTAGTTGAAGATACTTGTTTTATAGCATGTTTAGGAGAAAACACTGAGTGACATGTGTACCAGTATAGCCCCCTTTAATGAAAGCACCTGGTTAGGGGAGTCACTCCCAGTGCTTCCTGGGAGGTGGTGAGTTGTAGACTATGCAAAGGACCCTAAAGAACTGCCAAATGGAGGAAACTTGGAAACTGAAAAATGCAGGGTTTTGTTTTCCTTTCAGAAATTGGTCTTTTGCATACCAGTGATATAGAGTGAAAGTTGATTTTTTTTTTTTAGAGAAAAATGAAAACGAGAGAGTTTCATTGTCTGTCAGATTTACATATTTCACTTTAGAGAAACAAATCCTGTTCATTCAGCAAGAGCAGTTATTTGTGTACAGACTACTTTTCTGTAAGCCAGCAAAAACCATCGAGGGTTAAACAGTCTTCTTTTCTCCCAAATGGTTTTGTGTGTTCATGCATTTTACATGACTTTAAATTCATTTTTCCATACAATCTCTGTGAAGACAGGGGTCATGCAGCCCTAAAGGTACACCTCATTGTGGATGGATAGGCTTTAAGTAAGTAAATAAATAAATAAAACTATTTTTGAGATTTTTTTTTCAATTATAGAAAGTAATATGAGATCATTGTAGATTTGCAAAATATAAGAAATAAGACAGACACATCTTAACCAGCGAAAAAATAATTAACATTAACAATTGGAATTCTTCCAGACTTTTTTCTGCTAGTATGATGCTAGATATTTATTATTATAAAATATGTCTGTCTATCAAAAATCTCTCACACTAAGTCCAGGTGTTGTTGATAGAAACGGATGGTCAGGCACCTGTGTGGATGCCAAATGATGGAATCTCAGGGAGGGTGTGATGCTCTTGAATTCCCTAGCCCTGGCGATCTCATCTCTGCAGAAGGAAATGTGGTTTTCCTCAGGTATAAAAAGACTGGAAAGGACAGGAGGTGAGCTCAAAAGAACTCTTTACATTGTCAGTATGGTAGAGGGCAAAGGTGGTAAGGCAACCCTGTGTTGTTATGCTGTGAACCTTCTGTATTCAGGGGAAAAAAAAAAAAATAGTTTCAACAAGTCCAGTTTTGAATGTAGCTTTCCTCCTAGACCTTTTATCCTTAGGGTTTAAATTACTATCACAAACTTCAAACAGCAGGAGACTTCAACATGAGAGGATGAGGGATTGTGAAGCACATGCAAATTTTTATAGCATTTATCAAGGGTCTGAATCTAGAAAGACTTTTCTATTGAGCTATATCTTTATTTATAGATGCTCTCTAGTATGGCCCATGCATCTCTGACATTTCTCATGCTGAGTCATATTTTGTTGTGTTAAATTTATCCATTATTGAACAAGGACTTGGAAAGTGGATATGGCATTGAGAAATGTGCAAGATTTCCAAAGATCACTTGTATTGAGAGATACCTTCATTGTAATCCATCCTGATTAAACATTTCAAACTTAGTATTCTCATCTATCTGCAAAGTGAACATTTTTATCCTTTTTCCCTTGACTCCCCGTTTCCATCTGCCTTCAGTGCTCAGGTGGACTTCTTTACTGAAGAGAAGAGTGTAATATTCTTCTAGTTTGCCTAGCTGTTTGGCATTTAAACAAACCAGAGAAATGCATAAATTTAGCAAAGGATCGGGGCCAAAGTGATGGCTGAACTGGCAACATCTCACATTTTTCATGCTCTGTATTTATAGCAATAAATTTCAAGTAAGGAAATAGATTACAGGGAGTATGTTGTATTAGGAAGGAAGTTTGTACACTTTTGTGGCTTAAGGGTGTCTCAGTATAACCTTCTTCCCTCTTCCCTGGGTGAGTGAACTGCATCTTTCTGAAAGCCTGAAGATGCCTTCTAGTCACTGTAGCCTCCATAGCTACTGCATTCTGGGGCTTTGCCATGAATTGCATGTTAACCCAAGAAAAAAAGAATACCCATTTTTAAATGGGAAGACAACAATGGTACAGTAAAACTGTGTTTCCTAGTGCTTGAGACCTGACAATGTCATTGAGAACATTTGATTCTGTGATGTTTCTTGTTTTTTGAATTAGCTGTTAGTCACAGTTCAGAAACAAATTGCCAACTTATTTATTTAGTAATGATGATATTAAATGCTAATGATGTTGAAAAATAGTCACGTTTTTTTAAAAAGTGGTGTGTTCACAAATTATCTCATTTAATCCTCTTAAAAAGTTTTAAAAACTTATTGTGAATTTCATTTTGTAAATGAATAAACCAAATTTGTTGAGAGCTTAAATAAGTCTTTCTTAGAATGCAATTTATAGATACCTAGAGTCATCATAGTATATCAGGAACGTTCTGCTCAATTAAATATCTTTTCTCCTACATATTCTATCAGAGAATTTTGAAGAAGCTTCCCATTTTCAAAAAGTGAGAAACTCCTTAGAAGTCTTTTATATACTTATGGAGTATTGAATTGTTAGATTCATAGTTGTAGGAGAAAGTGTTTGTGTATAGGAGGTTTTAAAGGAAAGATGATGGTTAACATAGAAGTCTGCTGGTAAAGGAGAGATAAGCCAGCAAACTGGGGCACAAGATAGTACAGGATATTGAAGACAGATGCCACCTACTGCTAAAATTTCACCTTTAACCCCACTGAAAATTCTCTTGTATGTCAGCTTTTATACACACTAAAGCTTATTGTTCTTTAGAGTTGTCAGATTTGCATCAAGGACAGTGCAATGTTAATCTGCAACGATATTTTAGATTTTAGAAAACATGACTTTTGAATTCTAGGTGTTTATTACTCAGTATGGACTGTGAGCCCCATGAGGTAGGTACTGAATTATCTTCATCTTTGTGTTTAGAACATTGTCTAGCAGATAACATGGTAAGGACTTCATAAAGCTTTCTGAGTAAGCTGATGCATGAATAACACGTATGAAGTTTTCTATAATCTGCTAACATCTGCTTATGAATTTTAAAGACATTTTATACAGCATTAAAAAGGGTACAAACATAGTTTTCATTAATGATTTTATTCATATGTATATTGCAGTTGTCCTTATTGGTAAAGGAGAACTTTGTGGCTTGGTTCACAAAAGGAAATTCATAGCTCAGTGTAGCCAGGACCACGCCTTCTGACACAGACACAACATTCAGACTCACAGACCCCCCCCCCCCCCAAGTCTGGGTTGCAGCCCAGACTGAGGTTGAGCTGTAGGAAGGAGGAGGCCCTGTGGTTAAACCACTTGTGGATAATCGAAAGTAGACCATACTTATTTTCAATTTGGCAGCTGCATTAGCTTTTTACTAAAGTGTGCAGTCTTGCCCCGTTCTTCACACTGTGGCCTGCTCACCATTAGTGGTCTGGCAGAGACATCTGAGGAGGCTCACCATCACTTCTCTTCAACTGTCCTTTTGCCCATTCCAGTGCTTTCCCTTACTTGGCCATGCTTTCTTGTGTCAGGCAGATGGATCAGTTGCAGTGACTGCATCAGAAGAAAAAGACAAAAATCAGAAAACCCAGAGGATAACAATGATGAAATTTTAAATTTAAAATGACCCATGTTTGATTTATAGCATATGAAAACGCTGCGACTCCTCCAACTGTTTCACATACTTTGATTCAGACCCTTAAAATTTTCTGGTGGGCAGTTGGTATTTCAGTCCACTAATGTATCAGTCTTGATGCTCCAGACTTGGATACCATTTGAGTTAGAGGCGCTGTGTGCCTGATATAGATTATGTGTGAATGTTTCGATGTCAACAGGAGACGAGGGTTGTGAAGATAAGTGTTCATGTGGGACAGACTGCGAGTCCACGTCTCCAAGGATGAGCTAGTATATGTCACCCTGTTCATGATGGGGCCTGTGTTTTTTTCTTTTTCTGTTTTCATCTCCAGTTGGTGATATGCCATTTAAGTCTGCACTGGCACATGGGCATGATTTTCCACCCAAACTGAACTTGAGTTAGAAGAACCTCAACTCCATAGTGATCTTATTTTACTGTTTTCCCTGGATCAAATGCCCTTGATACCACATACTATACGTGGAATATTTATTATTGCTTGGGTTCAATTCCTTGGAAAGGACAACAAGGGTGTCATGAAATAAAACCCACTTTTCTCTCCAGCATTACCAACTGCCTTGCAATCTGGTGACTTGAAATAATGGTCAGAGTGCACATTGCTCAACTTCTCCTGGCTGCTGCTGACCTTTCACACCGCACAATGCAGATGTGTATGTGTGTGTGCGTGCGGGCGTGCTCGCCATGCATGCATGTGTTTCTGTCCCCATTCAAATGGTGTGAGTTCTGCATATGCATCACGCATGCATAGGGACTTGGTTGTTCCTCAGGACTAACAGGGAAGGATGTATGCCAGGAAAGTGGGAACCAAACTGTTAACCCAGGTGACTTGAGAAGCAGCACTGAGTGGGCTGGAGTTGTAGCTCAGTGTTAAGAGTGCTTGCCGGGCATGTGTGAGGCACTGGGTTCTATTCTCAGCACAACACCATAAATAAATAAATAAAAGGTCCATCAACAACTGAAAAATAAATATTTACACACACACACACACATATGTTTTTTTTTTTTAAAAGCAACACTGAGTTTCATCAGAAGAATGGAAATTTGGAAACTCTCCAGTCAAACCCAAACCCACAGGACAGTGGCCATGTTTGGGCTACTTTCTTAGCCAGGCAAGGAGGGTGTCATTTCCTCACTATCCCTAGGCCTGAGTGCACAGATGATTAAGAGATATAAATTCATGATTTGTGTCAAAGAGAGAAGATTCTATAAGACTTAATGGTTTGGAGGGGGTTCTATTGTTTTTACCACGATATTTCTTTTTTCACATTACTTTTTTTAGTTTAGATTGAATCACTTAAGTTAAAGGGAGATCTGTCTTCAGTCCTTGCAAGAAAAAAGAAAAATAAAAGACCAAGAAAATCTGAGTAAAGAAAGAATTTTGCTAATATGTTGTTTAGAATATCAGTGATGATTTTAGGCTAAGAAGCCACAGAAACCAGTGTTTGACTGGTAGAAGTTTGAAGTTGGGCTAATAAGTTGCTTGCAAAGCACCTCACATAATATTTGGACTTTATACTGTGGAAGAAAAACTTTTGCTATTATTGCCATTATCTATTTTACCACCTTCTATTTTATAGATGACAAAATTGAGGCCCTGAGAATTTAAAAGATTTCCTCCAAATTATTAAGCTGTTACTTGTCTGACTTAAAACAAGACCTCTGTCACCTGATCTTGTGGTTTCCCCTCTATAGTATTTTGTACTAAGACTTCTTTCTGGCCAGGCACATTGGTGCATGCCTGCAATCCCAGTGCCTTAGGAGGCTGAGGCAGGAGGATCTCTAGTCCTAGGTCAGCCTCAGCAACTTCGTGAGACCCTGTCTCAAAATAAAAAGATAAAAATACCTGGGGATATAGCTCAGTGATAAAGTACCCTTAGCTTCAACACCTAGTATCAAAGAACAAAACAAAACAAATACCACCACCACCAATAATAAAAACTTTCTTTCTGAGGCTTTCCTTGTCTGGTGTTATATCATATTTGACAGTGTAGCACAATTGAAGATGTTTTATAAGTACTTATTTTAATACCTCAATAGACCATATAGCAAGTAGAAATGAAGTTATATATTATGCTTGCTTAGAATCATTAGTATCTGTGAAACATTCCTTACTTCTGAGTTACCTTAAAAGTTAATAACAACAACAACAATGATATTGTTTGTAAAGTACAACAAAGATTAAGTTACATACTTTCTACCTCCCTGATACCAGATATCTGGAATCTTGAACAAAAGAAGTGACCAACAGTGAAATATTTACTAAAATGCAGGTGTTTCTCAGTCCATAAATTTCTTTTAAAACTGAATAAAATATCTAAACAGTATTTTTAGCAATGCTTTAAAATCTATTTTTAATGAAGAGATCTAAAATACATTTGATGGATTCTTCAAGATCCACTTGAACGTCAAACCACTTGAAATGATCATACTATTCTTTGAGGTATAAAATCTTTTATTTTGCTTACAGGAATATTTCCATTATATATAGTGCAGCTGGAAAATTCTAATGGGGCCATGTCTATGCAATTACGGATTGTATAATCCTGTAAATTTTTGATAAGCATGTTCCAAGTTTTCCTCTTCTGAAAACAAAAGCATTTAAATCCCCCACTATTGAAGGCAAAAGATGGCAACTTTATTAGGAGACATCATTAGATATGTTTAGGACTAGGTGAAAAATCAAAGACTAGATGAAACACCCAAACTAACCCCACTGATAAAAATTTAGTTTATTTTCTCCAAGTGATTGATATAAGGTCTTTTCCAGTCATGCCCACCAAATGTAAAAGATCTTTAAAATAAACCTCACCATTATCATAGAAATGTAACTTATTCAAGTAGGTGCAATGAACAATTTCATATCTACCAAGATGCAATGCATAAGGACGATGCTATTTGACCTGTAAATGACTTCTCTTGTATTTTCTGTGCAAAACAGGTAAATGCAGAAGAATCATTTATTAACTTATTTCAGCAGCATGCTGGTCTAAGGATATTAACTCTTGTCCTCCCCTTTTTGCTATAACTCATTCTGCCCTCTGACCAAAACAGAGACTCTGAACACAGAAGCATGAGGACCCAAACTTAGGCATGTGTGCTCAGCATGTATATACCTAGCTGTAAATAAATAAACCCTTTATATGGTTGATTGATTTATAAAAACAGAATTAAAAGCAAAAGTTAAAAAAAAAGGGTCATTTCCCTACATGGCTGATAATAGAAAGTACTAGGAGAAATATTGACAATTATGAACTTTAGATGGTGCCGCTGGTGATGTCTAGCACAATTAAACCTTTACATAGGGGTTAAGTTTGCTTACCCATTCCCTGCATCAGAAACTTGGGCTTTTATTGAGCATCACTGTATGCAGCTTGGGTGGATATGTGGTCCGTACTTCTTGAAGGGTTTTGGGGTTTGTATCATCATCCAGTGATGTCATCACATCATCTTTTCCTGAAAGGTGCATCTGCATAACTCTAATAGCTTTTGACTTCTGGGGATGCCCAACTCAGTACCATGAGTTTCAGTATTTTACCTCCCACACCAAAACCTCTAAATAAAAAAGTATATGTAAAAAATATTTAGGTGACTATAGGAATTTCAATAAAAGGTCTCTATTTCTTATTTTGAGCCACAGGTGGATGGGGTGTCATGGCAGAGCATAGGAATTGTCTTGGTTGACCCTTGAAATGAGGAGGCTTCACGCTTTCAGCCAAATTGAATAGTAAATTTTGTTTTTTAAAACTGATCAATTCAGCAAAACAGCTGATTGATCAGGTAAATGAATTACCTCTGAGATAAATGTTATGGTTATCCATTCGTGATCTCTGGTATAGTGCATAGCAGTTATCTCTCCTGTTCTTTTTTGTTTAACTGTGTATATATTCTCTTGAAAGGGGAGTGATGACACTTCTGAATATCTATATCTACTGTATGACCTCTATTAATGTGCATAATTATGCCTGGAAGAGAACTGTAAGTAATTATAAAATTTATGGTTGGGACAGGTGATCTGTATTTTTTCTCTCTGGCATTCCCTCAACTGTGTTCCATGAGCTGTTCGAAAGTACAAGTTTTGGTTAATAATCCATGACAGAACTATAGCCACAAAGGGAAGGTCCCACTGGATCTTGTTGGGAAAAGCTCAAGATTGGGAAATGGAACTTTGGCAGTCACAGGTCAAAGAAAGATACGAAATATTTGTCTTACAACCCCATACACGATTAACCTTTATTTTGGAGGGGAAAGGCTTCTTTACAGTCTTACTGCGGAATGAGAGTAAGTTTTACTTCTGGATTATAAACTTTTAAATGTAGCAGAGCATGGGCCTAAGATTGGACATTGTATAGCCTAAGCTCTGCCACATAAGAACTTCAGAACTTCAGACAGTTCAATTTCTTCAACTCTAAAATGGATAATGATGATATCTATATCATGGCATTGTTATTAAGGAGTAATGAATAATGCCTAAAAAATGTGTAACACAATTACTGGCACATAGAAGATACTTGATGAATGTGATTTTCCTTTGTGTTTATCAAGAGATTAAGACAGAAATCTCCTGGGGAGCTTGAGTGTTTCATTTCTTCAGTATCAGTTGCCAAAGACGTTTACCACATTTTTGCTATGTATTTAAAACAGAGGGACGCATATATCTAAATATGCAGAGACATATTTTGTAGTTGAGGTACCACTTCTTTTTGGTAATGCATTAATGATTCTCAGTTTGCCTCTGCATCTCTGAATATTTTACAGTTATAAGATGTGTTTGAAGTTTTGAGGGTCTTCTGATGAAAATCAGGTTCTTTGCCTAATTCATATACTGACATCAAGAGATTTGAGAATCCCTTACCTGATGCACAGAGTGGCTTATATTTGCAAGTATATTTATTTTCCTGGGAAAAGAGGCCATGAATTTTATCATTTCAAAAGAGAGAGAGGACCCCAAAAGTTTAATACGGATCCTAATGATGACCTTCTGCTTGCATTTTTGTTTTGTCCAGAGATAAAAATGTCACTGTTGATATTCATGGAAATCTTAATATATAGTGGGTGGAGTTCATTTTATATTTTACCCTAATGGAAACTGAGGCTGTATGAACCTTACTCTCCATAGAGACACAGTATAGTATTCAACAATGGGAAATGAGCAACCCAAACCAGGGATTGACAATTAATTAATTCTTCTTTTCACTGTACCATAATTTCTAAAATATGTGAATATTGTAACTTAGTAATAGTGTTGTTTTTTGATCTGCCAACAATTACCAGGCATAAAAGGTTTTAAAAGGTATGTTATTAAAGGGTATATTATTAGAATTACAACTTTATTGATCATGGTGTGTGGAATATACCTTAGATCATTAACCTCAGAGGTTTTTTTTTTGGGGGGGTGGAAGTGGAGAAGGTTGTTTTATTTATTTTCATAACAGGCATGATGACTCTGCCATTGCTCAAAAGATTAGTTCCCTCCTCCTGTTTTTCATCCTGTGAGAGTGTATGTGTGTGAGAGAAAGTGGGGAGTGGCAGAAAGAGAGAGAGAGAGGGAGGGAGGGAGGGAGGGAGAGGGAAAGGGAGGGTATGTGTGTCTACACGTGTGTTGTAGAGGTGTCCATGGAAGACTCAGGTTGATCATAAAAGCTATGAAAGATTGCCTTTTACATTGAAGTATTCTAGTTACAATGGGAAAAATTAGGAATAACACACTTTGCTAAATAGCTGGGCACCAAACAGTTTTAGGAACTCTAATATATAGGGTCTTAGCAAGTTTTTACATCATTGATGGATTGACCCATCATAATTCATACATAGGTTGAAATGATCAGACCTTGTGAGTTGGAAGTATTGGTTTTTTTTGCCTTGATTACAATTTCCAGCCTCACTTGGGAAAGGTGTTTTATTTGTTGTTGTTGTTATTGTTTTGGTTTTTGGTGAAATATTCCTTCTGTATTTGGAGCATGTTCATATCTATCATATTTGAAACATTTTCAGTGAGATGTAGCTCCAGGGAAAGTGTTTTAGTGGTGGTTTCCACCTCAGTAAGGTGGTCACTTCTCTTCTGAGTGTAAATCAGATTCCAGTGTGATTCTTGAATGTATTATACTATCCCAGTGATTTCTGTAGACTTGCTCTTAAACTTCATCCATCCACTGCATTCATCTGGTGTATAAGTATTGAACAACTGTGATGTTCAAGATGGTGGTGTCCCAAGTAGTATTTCATTGCTTTAAAGAGTAAGTAGTTTTTATAATTATTAGCTATGTTTTATCCAGAGGACTAGGTGAGAGAGGACAATAAAATTCAGTTAATTTTGTCAATGTTCAGACATTAAAAATTATGAATATTAAATGCTCATCTGGCTCCTCTTTTCCCAGACCACATGATCTCCCACAACTTTGCAGGGAGCCTGCATTGTAAAGTGTTTGTGGTGGAACTGCTGTTTTTCTAAAGCCATCTTTACTTTTTTTTTTTTTTTTTTTAAGGAGTTTGCATTTTTAGAGGGTTTAAAACGATTTTACTTCATTTTGGCTGGAAATTTGGTGTCTCCATTGAAACTTGGAAACCAAACCAGACAGCTTTGAGCTTTCATTCATCATTTAGAACATTTAAAAAAAGTGTGTTTTGCCCTAATTCTACATATTCATTATACTTTGGTTGTTTAAAATTACTACTGAATAAAACTAATTTTACTTGTTTTTTATGAACTCTACAATATAAGTTACTTGAAAAAACATCGAGGAAAGAACAAACCCCAGTCCAATAATCATATATTTTTCAACTAGGAGTGTTAACTAAATTATGTATCCTTTGAGCAAAATCACATAATCTTCCTGGCTCTCAGTGTGCTTCTTGACGGTTTTTAAATTTTAAGAGTGCTATTCTACTTTGTTTTTCTATGTGAATCTTATGGTAAGAGTTTAAAAAAAAAAAAAAAGCAAAAAGGAATTTCACAGACGTGTTCTAACAACGGTCCATATCTCCTGTTCCTCTGGATTTCTCTTCCTTGTAGCATTTGGGAATATAACACAGTTTAGGAAGTGGTAATTAATACTATCACACACAAAATAATACTAACTTCTCTAAAACCCATTTACTTTGGGATCAAATATCATAGAAAGTGATTTAAAGATCTAGAGCACAAGTGTCTTTTGTCATATGCTTTTTAAAAACAACAAAAACTTACTTCTGTTTGTTGTTACAGAATTTATCTGTCCTGATACAAAATTTAGAACATATATTCTAGCAAAAAGAAGAAAATAAAATTATCTAGAAGAAAAGAAAAGAAAATTACCCTGGAAAATAATTCTTAAAATTTTACTATTTGGGGTTTAGTTTTCTGAATATGTGTGTTTGTGTAGTTTTGAAATCTTTTTACAAAATTTAATGCTGTATCATAAACACCTTTTCATGTTATCATGTATTCTTCTACAGAACCATTTTAGTAACTTTGTTGTATTTCATGATATGTAAGTTACCATTATCAGTTCTGTGATGAATATTGAATTTGTTTGCAACTTTTTGCTATTATAATTAATGTGGTAATAATATCCATATAGCAAAATCATGATTGTTTATTTATAGGTCATTTTTACAAACAAGTAATATTAAATTATGCTTTAAAAACATTTTTTAGACAAAGCTAACAGATACAGAATTAATCAGTTGTTCCTTTGTACTCTTTTTCATTGCTTGTGTGTTTTGCTCACTTTACTAACTTTAATTATTTCTCAACATGTATTAGTAATCCAGTTATTGAGCTTATAGCTATCTTATATTTAAGAAAATATCCACTATCATACATTATTTTAAATACTAGAATAAAGCATAATAGCTTCCATTTGGGGTTGGTAGGTAAAATTATGGTATGTCCCATGGATATTCCCCAGTAATGCAGGGCATGTTTTATGCCTCTGTGTCCCAGCGGGTGGAAGTGAGTACAGGATTCCTTGAGTTTTAAGAAGAAGGACTGTGAAACCCACAGTATCAGAGTTGGTAGTTTTTATAATCATCTGTCACTTTCTGTTTGTTTTCCAACCCCATGGGGTTTTAACCCTCTTTGTGTACATGTGTGTTTGTGCATGTACACGTGTGCTTTTCCGTGTCTTATGTTGCCTCCCTGGCCATCAAAGAATATCTTAAATGCCATTGGCATACTTTGCTTGGTCCTCTCCAATTTGTGGGTTTGTGGGCTAGTCCAGCAACAGGCTTTGAAGAAGTTACTTGCTACCTTATTATAACATACTTAAACTCAATAGCAATTCAGCCTTACTGGGTATTTACCTAATTTATTGTGGCAATGTGGTATTTAGACCACTGATTAAGTGAAGTTTGTCAGTATAGTTAAAAGAAATTAGAGACACTATCATTGCTAAATCACTTTACAATTCAAAGAAGAATTGTAAACATATGAATCCATTTAATTATAATAGTGCCAATTATAAGAGAAATTGTAATGCTGAGAACAGTGGCTTTTATGTAATCATAATAATGGCATGTATTTATCTTGGTTTGGCAAGTTAGGCCTTTCTTTAATACTTGGCTTTGCCTAAATAGAATGTGGTTTGCTGAAACCCACAATAACCCCCACACTCTCCAATTTGTTATTGCAGAAAATACTGAACAATAATCATGCGGTATGAATGATTAATGTATGCATGGGTTAGTAAGTATCTCTGAGGTTTAAAAAGTGTTTTTATTTACAATCTTCTGTTGGCTAGAAGTATAAAACAAATAAATAAAAATCCACTTATTAAATAGTCCCATTCCTTTTTCATACAAGAATTTGCAGTATGAGTACAGTCATAGTTTTAATTCATTGTTTTCTGTGCTTTTTGTTTTTGTTTACCCACTTACATCTTTTAAGTATATTTCAACTGTAGTAATTGATATGTAATCTATTTTAAAATTTACTAAGTACTTTGAATGTAGCTTCTGCAAAACAGAAACAATAATATTGGAAGGTTGGAAAATTTAATTCATGATGTCGAGTTCAAATAATAATGGGAAACAGTTATTTGAAGAGCATATGTTAAATTACATTCTCTACTTAATAACATTAATATTATTACTGAGGAAGAGGTGCTATCTAGTGGTATAAACAAAATTACTGAGGAATTGGAACTTTAATTTCAGTACTTTCATTTATGTCTGTTTCCTGTTTTCAGAAACATAATTTGCAGCAGTTCCACACAGTGCAAGCAGAAGTAAAGGAACTCCGACTTTGCTAAGCAAAGAAGGAAAGAATTTAAGTTTAAAAAGGACTCTGTTGAAAACTCACTTGAAAACATTCATAGATTTTTCAGAGTTTAAAACCTTCTATAGACACAGAATTTATTGTAAAAGCTGTACATTATAAAGAGCATTAGAAATCCAAACTTTTGATTCTGTTGTAAGACACAGCCCCCAAATTAAAGATAAATGGTGGATATAAAATTCGGCATTCTGAAAGAGTTAATATTTTTATTTCTTGAAATTTGATATAAAATTATGGGCAACCCATGACATGGTTTGGAGTACTTGATTATTCTTTTCTCAATAAATAAGAGTGGCATACAGTTAATTTCAGCACTGTAATTGAGCAATGCATTCTGGGAAGCTGAAAAGCACTGTAAGATGAGGAAATGTTTTAGGGACTAATCACGAGAAGAAAGGAGCCTTTCATAGCCCGTATGATGCTGTTGTCAGAGCTAAAGGCAGATAATGATTCAGTAATAATGGCACATTGTGAATATTTAAGCTGAAAAGATTTGGGCAAAATGAACAGACATTGTTGGTTTGTTAAAATTGAACATTTGGTCTTTGGGCTTCAAAAGCACTCTGAACTCAGTACAACATTTTTATTCAAAATGTTCCCTAAAAAAAGATGCTTTTTTGAAAGTTACATCAAACATCATCACTACAAGAAGTTTTAAAAATGATCGACTTGTTTTAATTTTTATTGTAGAAATGGATCGTATGGGCTCTTTTTTGTTACAAAGGAGTTAAAAAGTTTCATGTGTTTCTTCTATATCTTTTTAATTTAGTTGGCAGAAGCAATACCTTCAAAGAACATTCTCATAGCAATGATGTAAAATATTAAATATAAAACCAAGGGTATCAGATTGCAAAGAAAGTGAAGTGACTAGCATTTCATGTCTCAGGCTTCTGTTGCACTGTTGAGAGTCTTGCAGCTGGGTGTCTGTGTATCTTGTCTTTTTTCCTCATTAGTATATTTTCAACCTGTTTGTTTTCGTTCTTGAGGCATCTGTTGAATGCAGATTTATACAGTTCTAGTTTCCCATTTTGGGATAAATGTTACCAAGAGCTGAAGTGTGCAGTTCTCCATAGCCTTCCTTTAACTTTGGAGAAGAGAATGGAGCCTGAGTCGCGAAGGTGTATTTTAATAAAACTTGCTAAACTTTAATCAAGGTTATTTAAAATTGAGCACATCTGGTAAAAAGCTAGATCCTGTGTTGCAGAAGTATAGGTAAAACACTATTATATTGAAAAAAGTTGTTTTTCTGTAACTTTAAAATGTGATTCAATTAGAAAACTTTTTAGAATAAGTTTTAGGACAGAAATAAATATATCTCCAATGAGATCTCATTTATTATATATGTGCTACAATGACATAAATAATTCCAAGTCTGGTATTTCTTTTATAAATATACTTTTCATGTGCAGTTTTACACAAAGATTGAAATGAAACAGATTTCTGAGGCTATACAAATGTTTTTTTCTTGAGTAAAAGATGATTACTTACGTAAAATGGGCTCACAACTTAAACCCAAATAACTTTTTTTGTTTGTTTCTGCTTTGAGATTTTTTTTGAAGGGGAAAAAAAATCATTGCTGCATGTTTACACTAGCATTCATTTTTACCCATATGCTTTAAATCTGTGTATTTGTTTAACCAAATATTGTTTATTTTTAGAACTGTTTAATTTTTCTTTTTAACTGGAATTTTTTTAAACAGCAAGTTCTTTTAATATTAAGTTAAATAAAATTGCCCTATTGAAAAGACATTTTCTTCAGGAGTTTGAACCAAGAACTAAATTCTTTATTACCATTAGGTGAGACTAAGTCTTTGGGCAGGAAATAGGCAGAGTCCACTGGCAAAAATAAAATAGAACAAATGTTTACCAGGAAAATAAGCTGTGATCCAAACATACTCTTGTGTCGGATTTTTAGAAGTAGCTTACGAAAGGCTCCACGCAGCTCTGAATTGGAGAGCTTCTGCCTCCTGTTCTGCCAGGAGACGGAGTTTGGATTTTGATGCTGTACCTGTACAAACTTAACTCTTCAAGTGTGGTAAATAGGGAATTGAGAATATAAAATGGAGTTACTTGAAACTCCCCAAATTTTAACTAATTTTTAATACTGTCCGATAAACATTTCAAATCATATTGAAACTTTTTTCTTCCACAACTTTTTGACTTTTTTCTTAGATTCCACATATCAAAATTGTTAGCTCTAATTTTTATTTTTTGTCTCATTTAGTATTAAACAGCAATTTAATTTAGATTGATAGTTATTGTTCCCCGCCCCTCTTCTGTATTTCTATTTGTTCGAATTTACATTTTCTAATCAGACAATTTTATGACCAAAATCAAGGTTGTCAAGGTTTTCTGAGGAGATCAACTAAAACATAATTACAGAAACCTCCCAGGAAAATTAACCTTAAATTTAGTTTTAAGTAATTAAAGCTCACATTCAGAAACGAGCATGTTTGAAAACTGGCCTCTCCACTTACAGACTACCAGATGGTTCCTGCCTAGTATGGAGGAAAAAGCTTGAGTTGGAGCCTTCGTGGGTGAGGAAGGGACTTTTAGGCTGATAGAATAGTGTTTTCCTTATTGAAAGAGAAAACAGAAAGGTCAGTTAGAGGCTGTGTTTAAAATAGGGAAATTTTCAGAGAGTTTCAATTAGTTTTCTTTTAAGATTCCAGAGAGTTTCAATTAGTTTTCTTTTAAGATTCTAAATTAGGTTTTTGTTTTCAACTAAACTTCAATTTAAACAATTTTTACTTAAATTTAGCTTTAAAACCTTCCAAATTAACAGATCAAAATATATTTTGTAATACTTGTGTCTTATGCTCTATTCCATGGAAAATTTTGTTTTTATGAAATAAGTTTGAAATATGTATGCATACTGTTGTCTCTCTTGGAGAGTCCTGGTCTACATAATATATTAAAGGGTCTGAGGTCTGGTAACTTTGTTTAACTTAACAGTAGCCAGATTTATTTGTTATTAGATCTCTTTTTTGTTGTTGTTATTGTTTTTTGCTTCTAACCTCTATTAACCTTGCAAATCACACTTTGAAAAATTATATATCCTTTAGTCTTTCTCTGCATTTGAGTGAAGAAACTTACTCTGTTTCGTGCTCTTTGGTATAAACATCATCTTCCTTCTGACTGTTCTGCTCTTCTGGAGCCCTTAAAAAGTAGTATGTTCCCATCTCACCACTGAGGACTAAGTATTCACTGATGGTGGACTTTGCCGTGGAGGCAGTGGGCTTGGCTCCATTGTCTCACCTCCTCTGCTCTCCATACAGTTCATTACAATGTACTCTAAGGACTTCGAACTGTGTCCTTGGAAGACAGAGTTGCCTGGAGCTCTTCCAAGTCGGCAAAAGGATGTTCTAATAAAGCTGTAAGTGGTACTACTACTAGCTGATTGAGGACAGGGTGAGACTATTGAAAGTATGGTGCTACAAAGGTCATTTTGTATGGTCTAAAACCCATTTTTAAATGATCTTCATTCTTTTCACCCCCTAATTTTGAGTATTGGAAAGATTTTGTTAATGAAGCTCTCCTTATTCTGTTATCTCTACCAAGAAACAGACTTAAAAATACACTATTTTCCAGATTCATAACATAGGAATTCTTTGTATGCTTGTGATTTAAGATTGCCCCATTCCTCAAAACAAGTTTCCCTCCCTCCCTTCCTTCGTTCCTTCCTTTTGGGGGGAGTCTATGAGAAGGAACTGATTAAGAGGTTTTAACTTAAAACTCTAAGTATTCAATGTAAAGGCATTACTTGAGTTTTTTGTCTAGAATTTTTTTCTCATGAGAAACAGATGGAACAACTGTTGCAGGAAATTTTATTTTTTCTCACCAAAAGGAAGTTTGCTTGTTCTCATCTAAGACTGACATTGTCAGTATTTTCCAAGTAAGCACAAAAGATTCTTTTTCTACCATAATGTATATGTTTGCATCTATGTAAGAAATTTGGTGAGTATATGAAGTCTTCATTAGTATGAGAGAGGAATTTATTTCAGTGTTTGAGCTATTACTGATCTAAATATCATAAAACACACACACACACACACACACACACACACACACACACACACACACAAATACAATACCAACCCTAATCTTCTTACTAAATAGACTATAGTAATTCCAGAAGGTTTAACTCAGTCTACTAGATAAATGGCTCACAAGTTTAAGAGACCATGAACATATATTTTAAAATTATTATCACTGGAACAGGATTCTGACAATACTCTGTGTAATCTAACTAGCTAATGTATCAGTTGTTAATACTGTATATGGGTGCGGCGTGGAACGGTGCTGAAGAATTGAACCTAATGCCTCACATACATTAAACCCGTGCTTTACCACTGAGCCACAGCCACAGCCCTGTTAATATTTTGAAGATATGTAGTACATGAAAATGAAATGCTGGACATCCAACAAACACGCATGACAAGACGATCCAACTCTGGGAGGAAAACAGTATTTGTGGAATATTTAATGTGGTACTGTGGTAGCATTGTAGGAGATTACTGACCAGCTGGGATTATTATAAAGTTTTCATCATGCTATCAACGTTAAACAGCCCCTTGGTGAAGTCTAGGAAGTAACATGTGCCTCAGTAGTTAGCACTTAAAGACTGTGTTTTAACAAGTCTCCAGATATGTATTTACATGATAGACCATACTAACACCTTTCAGTGTTATCTGTCAATCAAGATTTAATAATGTTCCTTGATAAAATGTATCTGGTGTTCATTTTCATTGTTGCTCTACTTATTTTGTATTTTTATGTATTCATTAAGAATTCAAGGTCACCTGACCCCTTGGCAGCCTTCCCTAAGTGTTACATTAACCCTACTTCCCAGGGATTTCAGGGGTCATTTTAACCTTGTGAAATGGAAAGTTCCAAATAATTGAGTTCAAAGGCACTTGGAAAGGGATCTGCCAAGGCTCCCCCCAAAAGAAATACTTTAATTTATGCATTTGGCAACAACCTTTTCCCATATTTTTATTTTTATTTTTGGTAAAAGAATTTTCACATCAGACAGATATTATTAAAAGATTTTATTTAACATTCAGATTTATTTTGTTCTAAAACGAATGCTTGTTCAAGAGTCTAAGAAGGCTTCGTGGGAAGAGCAAAGCAATCTAAGCCATATGTATTGGGCAGGTTGCCAGTTGTTTGCCAATATGCCCAAGCCACCTGGCTGCGCATTCAGCCAAGTGTGCCATTCCGACCAGCCAGCTCTAACCTCCCGGCTGCTTTTCAGCACTTAGGAAACTCCAAAGGCCTGGGAGCTGCACTTCATTTCTCCCATGCCAATAGTTTTCACTCAGACAAACTGCGCAGCGGAGACACTGACCAGTAACTCACAAACGCCCATTTTGAATGAGCTCTCCTTTGTTTAAAGCACTATTCACTGTGTTGAACCAGTGCCATAAGATGAGCCTGAAGATAGCAGACTGAAACCTTTACCCATATGCCATAGACAGACACTTTGACTGACAAGCTGCATTTTATTCCCAAGCCTGTAGCGACAGGGTTTTGTGATTCTGGTTTGCTGAGATTTGGGTTGGCTTTATTTGCCACTGGTTTCAATTTTTATTTTGGGTGGTTTTAACTTTTCAATGTTTGGAAACGTTTGTTCATTTGGTTTTCCCTTTCTGTTTAGTTTAGAAATTGGTTGAGCAGTTTCATAATTTATTTATCAAGTTTGATTTCATAATCTTTGGCAATCTAGGTCAGGAATCATGCAGAATAGGCATGATGTTAATGGAATCTTGAAGACTGATCTGTTCTTTTTAAAAGTGACAATAGAGAAAAGTTTTACTCT
The DNA here is from genome assembly GCF_902686455.1 of Sciurus vulgaris. Taxonomy (NCBI): domain Eukaryota; kingdom Metazoa; phylum Chordata; class Mammalia; order Rodentia; family Sciuridae; genus Sciurus; species Sciurus vulgaris. The sequence continues at coordinate 49,759,759 of NC_136461.1, forward strand.
TGAAGGTGGTATTCTTTCTGTGATCAGAACAAAAGAATTATGTAATATCTTGTTTCCCTTTTTGCTATGGCTCCCAAGGAACTCTAAGATAAATTTAACTCTTAACTTCAACAAATATTTCAGCCTACAATTTTGCCCCCCTCCCCACTTCGCATCTTTAAACCCTGCAGTTTTTGTTCATCTTTTTCTTCTTTTGTGGCCTTAAACTTATATGTATGTGTATGAGTATATTTAACATATCTTTCTGTACCATCTCTAATCTTTTTTGGAAGTCAGACAAAGTAATTGATCAGTAAATAAAACTTCAGAATAGAAACTTTGGTTTATTCCTAATTAAAATCTTCAAATGGACTTTGCTGGGAGAATAAGCAGGTGTTTCAGATTCATTAGCCTATGTTTTAAGTAAGGTGATATATGATGATTATGTATAATGCTTTATTAATAAATTTCTGTGCTAGCCTTTGGACTGGCCAGTTTATTATTTCCCATCAGTACTGTGGTCTGTACATTCTCAGTTGAGGCCAGTTCTCTCTTCCCAGCTCAATGACCAGTATCTCTCAGATCTTGAAGATCTGTTTTGGCTTGGTTCCAATTTAATCAGTCTGAATGGATCCTATTGAGTAACTTGACTCATTCACCCTGCTGAAGAGAGTCTGAATACACTATTTCTGAGGGTTTTTTAAAAACCCTATTATAATGTTCTTTTTGATTAGAATTGTCAGTCATTTCAGGAAAAACATGTGATCTGTGTTGATGTGTGTTTTGGGAGCCCATTTTTCATTCTGTTAATAAGACCCATTCGGATTGTAACATTTTGGCCAAAGTCCTGTGACACACTCAACAAAGCCCTGAGCAAGGTGGAGTTGCACCAGCTCACAAGATGGATAGACAGAGCTGGGGAAAGTGTCCCAGCGGGTTTTTGCAGCCTGTCAGAGGAGCTGCAGCTGTATCCACCCATCTGTGCATCCTTGGCTTGGACCAGGCTTCAGTATTGAGCACTTACCCTGAAGAAAGATGTTCGAAAGAAATGGATGGTGTGGCTCAAATAATAATGGCCAAAATGTGATAGGGCTAACGCTCGAAGAGAAAAATCTTAACATTCTACAAACTGTAAGACTGAGCCTTTTCCACCTTTAAAATTCTAAAGCTCTGCAATATTTATCTCATTGCTTGTTTTTCTGGATTCTACTAGAAGAAAATAATTGTCTTTCAGTTTATTTTCTCATGCATACATGAAGATTTTCAGTATAATTTTAAATTCAAAAGAATCCTGAAGACCATATTAAGAGCATCTTCCCTGATGGGTGTTTTCTTCTCATGATGTTAGCTTTCCACATTAGGTAGGCATGTTATATAGCTCTGTCCTGAACATTTATTATCTCATTTATTTTGGGATATAAATTTTTCTATTGAAAACATCTGCATACAATAATAAGCTCAAAAATTGTGGACAAAAAAGGCTGTTAATTATTTGTACCTTGAAGATTAATTATTTCAATGTTACAAAACCTCGTAAGGATCTGTTAACAACCCAGAATATAAATATTCCCCAAAATAATACAAAAATTCTCATATTCTTTTAAGTATGGGGGAAGAAATGAATATGTTTTGTCTGAATTGTCTGAAATGTCATTAATAGAGTAAAAAAATGCTATAAAAAGCTACATGATTCTTTCCTTTATTGGATTTAATTTATTCTGTAAATCAGTTGGACCATTTTACTAACCCAACACATATCATTTAAAAGATATTCTTGGAAAATACACATATTTAGGCCTGAAATTTTTGATACATTTATAGTGCAGTGAAATTCCTATCCCATCTCTTAAATATTTTCCCATACACAGAGCCCCCAAAACATCATTGCTGCCCTGGGCAAGATCCTTTGGAAATGTATTTTTAAACATTATATTTGGTTTCTTTAAACTATACAAGCATATAAACAAAAATCCAGTGTTGAACTAGGCATCATCTTAATAAGAAATTATCAGTTCCTTTATTGAGCATGTAATGTGTTAAAGGCTAAAAAAACTTATGCTTGCCTAATGGAAGCTCAAAGTCTGATTGACTAATTGGAACTAAACAAGGGCCGATATCTTTCTTTCCTCTCTATAATTTATCTATTAGATTTTCAGTTTAATTTTCTGAAGAAATGCTTTACATGTTGAATATTCTACTAAAATTCAGGCATAAAAATCTAATTAAAAATCACATGGGACAAAAAAATTTGATAGAATTTAACACTGATTGCAAACTTTAAAAATTTCTCTGAAAACAGTAAGTAATATTCCATAATAGGATAAAATTACGTGTTCTCTCAAAAGAAGGAATCCTGCTGAATTATGATATATTGGAGTCATCCCCTCTTAAATCAGGAATAAAACAAAGGCGAATCTAAATATTATTGTTTAATGTCTAGAATTTTTTTTCGCCAATGTAATAATGCATTAATCAGAAATAAGTGTTACAGCTATTAGGAAGGAGGAGACAAAAATTATCCCTATTTGCAAATGACAGAATTATCTACTTAGACAAAGAGTTCATCCAAAGCCACTTGGAATTAATTGGAAAACTTAGCGGAATATCTGTGAAAAAACAAATACCCCAGAGCAATAAGTTTTAGTGAGAGAAAATTTAGAATCTATGGGAGGAAAAAAGATCTCCTTTAAGTAAGCAATAAAAAATAGAAAATATATAGGAATAACCTTAAAATAATTTGGCAATTTGATGAATAGGCCTTTTGTGAAGGCAGTGTTCTGAATTAAGAGGGTTATATGAAGAGAAAGAAATGATGTTACCTCTAATATATTTCTCTGGAATCACAACCTAGAAGTCATCTCTGACTCCTCTTTCATGTTTCTTGTCTCATCAGCCACCAAGTTCTGCCAACTCCACCTTCTTATTAGCATGCAAATCAATTCCCATCCTACCCCACACTTCCCTTCGCTGTAGACTTTTATTATTTCTAGCCTGGACTATCTCTATAGCCTCCTCTCCTTGCTCCATTCTTTCCTTTACATCCATCCCTTCACGACACTCCTGCCAGGGTGATCTTTCCAAAGAGGAATTATCACTCCCTTGCTGGCCTCCCTTCACTGGCCTCCGAGCACCTGCTATATAAAGTCTACCCCACTCCACCTTCGCACTTGTTATTCTATGCTCCAGCTGTCAGAGCTCACTCTGTGCAAGTGCCTCGTTTCCCCAGGGGCTGTCCTTTACCAGTGCCCCACTGCTGCAATATCAGTATGGCACCATTGTCTAGTTGAGTTCTACTGAGAAAGCTCTCCATCCAAATGGCCTCGCAGCCTGGAAAATTCAAGCCTGTCTTGCCATTCTCAGCATAAGCCTTGTTATTGTTTGGGAAACATTCTGGACACTTGCTTGCAAAGTCAGGGGCTTACCTTTTCTATTTCTCAGAACCTTTGTCTACTTCTACCATGGTACTTGTCACATATCCTGTAGCTATTAGTAACCCCTACTGGAATATGAAACTCATTGCAGCTCTAGCAAGAAGCCCAATGGCTAGAGTATAGTAGGTGCTCATTATTATTTGTTGAAATGTACATTTTAAGTCTCCTTTTAACAAACTTGATATTCATGAAGTTCTATGTTGCTGAGCTAATTTTATAGTTAAATAACCATTTTCTGGGAAAACCGCTTTGAAATTTCTTAGGTTTTTTTTTTTTTTTTTTTTTTTTCACATTGGAACTAAACTGACTAGATATAAAATATAACTATACACATTTGATTTCAGTGCTTAAGGCTGATAAATGTTTAATGTTTTTCAGGAATAAAAATAAAGTTTTATGAATTAGGGTATAATTTGTGTTCATATTTTCATTGCTAATCATTTCTTAATTAAATGTTATGCCCAGGTTAAGGTCAACAAATTATTTATTAACAGTTGCAATCATATAACAATATTTTATTTAAACTTATAAATGATTCACAATTATAAATGTGTAAAATTCAGAGTCATTCAAAATATTTATTCAGGTTCTATTATATGTTTAGGACTTAACTTGGTGCAATTGTATTTCAGAATGATACAAAACAGCTCAGTTTTTAAGAAGACTGTGTAGAATATAGGCCTGATTATAGCATACCCAGACAAGATAAAAACAATAGTGTTGCTTTCTAAGAAGTCCTGTCGCATCACCCTCACTTTGTAGATGAGGAAGCTGACTTTCAAAGTTTGATGCCTTTATTAGCACTAGGCAACTATCCATGGGTTTGAGGATGGAACCTAGGTTTCCAATCTCTCCTTATCAAGGGTTCTAAACAGAGTCTCATATGCTAAAAAGGAACTTAATGAATTGGGAAGACATAAAGCACCTCCATAAAGATCAAGAAACACAATGGTGATTCACGATTTTTCTAATTGTTTCCCCATGCTTTGCTTATACATTCATAGAAGTAAATATTGAGTAGGCTAGCTCTTATATTTTGTAGACATTCCACAACCACTAATTAGTCTTAAGCTCACAAATATTCCTCTGAGTGATTTGGGCTAGATTCATTTCAACTAAGAGGGGAAATTAAGCCGTATACATGTTATATATATACATATTTATGTAAAGCATAGTAGAGCAATATTGCATAAACATTTTATTGCCATGAGTTTGGGATGACATGTTAAAAGTGGCAAAGCCACAAGTGAATTATGCAGGTCATCTTAACGAAATGCCAATAAAATGTTTTTACTGTACCACATCATCCGGTATTCTGCCTATGCTACAAATTTAAAGAGAACTAATTTTAGAAATTTCCAAAGTTGTAAAAGTTTTTATTGGTACTATATTTCAAACTTGCTGGCCTGTAAATATTAGTTCCATTAATTGTGGCAAAAATTAATGCACAGAGATTTAAAAAATACTCTTCCTGACAGGGGTCCCAGGGTCTTGTCTTAAAACATGTTTCTTCCAAGTTGAGTTCAGTTTTTTTTGCTGCAACTATCAACATTTTCTCTCTTTTTTCTCCTTTTTATCTAGACCATTTTCCCTTTTCAAATATCTGTGTGGAGCTCCATCTCTGAGAAGCTGTCTGAGGATACACAAGTCACCCCCAGTTTCATTTTGCTATTCTGAGATCTTGCTTTTCACTCCTTGCCTATAAGTTCATTGGACAGTTTTTTCCCCTCTTTGCTAAGGATCGAACCTAGGGCCTTGGAATGCTAGGCAGGCACTCTACCACTGTACTACATCCCCAGCCCTTGGGCATATCGTTTTTATTGCATTTTAACCACTCTTTTTGTTCTGTTTTATTGTTAAAGTCTGTCATTATTAAACTTTAATGGAGTACATATCTTCCCCAAATAAATTCTAAGCTCTTGCACTATATATTTCATGTCTTTATATTGTGCCTGAACCCTAGAATACTGACTATTTATTTATTTATTTATTCATTTATTTATTTATTTATTTAAATCTTTCTTTTTCCTCTTTCTCCAGGACTTCCACAGACATTGATTGTCTCTTTGGGTCTTGTCTAAGCTATGCATTCAATATTGGAGATGACAGGCAGCCCAGAAAAGAGCTTATGTGATTCTCAAATGATAGTGTGCATAATGATCTCTTGGAAAAAATTGTTAAGGAGGCCTGTTCCTAACCCTCGGGCACAGGAACTGAAGGACTGTCCTCCTAGACACCAGGGGATTTGGAGGCGGGTACCCCATAGAACTTATTTTCAGAAATTCTGTTTGCAGGGGTTGGGAGAGAGTTTGGAGAGCTGAGCATCACAGTGCTGTGCTATTTGAAAAAGTCCTGTAGTGACACATACTCCAGGTATTTAAGGAGCCTAGGGAGGAGCATCTGCAGAACTTGGGGAAGTCAGAAGAGCAATATCCTAGTTGGTGCTTAATACTTACTGGATAGAAGAATGAATATTTGAATTTAGAATTGGACTGAGGTGGTTGAAATTCAAAACTGTATAAGCAAATTCCTTAACTTCTCTTAATATATAAAATTGGAAGAGGTTCACAAGAGTAAAATTAATAGATTTAAGTAGAGTGCCCAGTGCAGGGAAGATGCAGAAGGGTCCAGTCAATCATTTCCTTCTCCCTCTTGTGCCAGCAGTCTCCTGGGATACCAAGGGTTCATTCTTGGGAAGGTGTGCCACATGGGTCAGTGTATCCCCAAAGTCAGTTCCATTAAATGGTTTTTATAGTAGCTTGACATAATTTATTGTTTTCTGCTAAGAATTCATAGGTAGATGTACTATTGAACTCTTAACTATTTCTTGTTTGGAATAATTCAGTCAGAGGGAAAGGGAGGCAATGAACCTTCCTTTTTAGTGCTTCTAAGGGCCTGTTTCAAAAGACCTAATGAAAAAGCAGCTCAGACCATAATTTCCATTTTGCAGATTTTAACACCCAATGCTGATCCATCCTGCATTGTGTGGGTTATATCTGCCGCCTCTGTTCCCTGTCAGCTCCTCTGAGTGGGATGACTAGTCTCTTCCTTGTCTCTGTCCTCCCGTTTTGCCCTTAGTGAGTACTTCCAGGTGAAAGAAATGAATCCCTCAGCCAGAGCCGGTAGATATAGTATTTAATCACTTTCAGGAAAAAAAAAAACAAAAAACAAAAAACAAAACTGTGCTTTTTGCATGACCGTCAGGCCACCAATATCCCCACCTTTCTAGCTGTGCTGCTTTAATCGTCTGAGAGCTGATGACTTACAAGTTATTGGAGAAGACTAACCATGTATTTTGACTCCCAGTACTTCCCAAATGGGAATATCATGAAAAGACAAGAAATGAAACACCGTTTGTCTTATGTAGTTTTACCATTTGTTCAATCTGATTTTAGAGATGCGTACAGCTAGGTAATTTCCTCAAAATACACTCGTGATGGCCATACTGGCTGATGTCTATCTTTGTTTCCCCTAGCTTCATGTTTTAGACCCTCTCTCCCTCCCACTGGTAGTCCTGTCCTGATCTGAGTCAAGCTGTCACACCTCTGAGAAGACTCCACTCTAGATAAAGAAGCCATCCCAGTGAGAGGAAGTTGTAACTATGATTATAAGCAACCACAGGAGGATCTGAGTTTCTTGAGTACATGACGGAATAAAACTACTGTATCACAAGCAATAAGGGGGGAGGTGTTATGACTTGCAGGAAAGAAGACTGAATTCCCCCTACTCAATGGAGGACAGCTTTGCTGTTGTGTCAATTAGTGTTTTACAGTGTTGCTCTGTATATGTGTGTGTGTGAGAGTGAGTGATATTGAACCCAGGGCTGTGGATAAGATAGACAAGTATTTTCTACCACAGAGATACATTCCCTACCCTGACCATATAGATTATAGATTACTAGGGAATGGTGTCCTCTTATTCCCATATTTCTGAGCTTCCCTTTCCTCCCCTAATGCTGAATTGTGAAGAACGTTGGGTCTGCTCTTAGGTCTACTGCTGATTCAGAATACGTTCAGCATGGTCTGAAATGGGCATATGATCTGTATCCAGTTCACCTCACACTTACCATTTCACAAATAATCCATCTTTTTAAAAAAGATAGGAAGAGAGGACAGAGAGAAGTCAGTTCTTCTAGGTGATGGTCAGCATGGGAACAGTCATTTTATTAGAATTGACAGACACAATAGTCATCCTAGAGAGTTCTTGAGCTGAATAGGTATGAAACAGAGATCGTATCTTGAGGGTGCTGGTATTAGGCTCCCACAACATATGGCATAAGATATCTTTGAACAAAATAATACAGCAATAAGTGCTGTATAATTTTATGGCAGGGGTTTTATATAACTTTTGTGTTATTTCTTTGATGTGATTATCAGCATGTACTTTATCAAATTCAAATCCCAAATCATGGCCCTTGCACACAAAAATGCTGATACAGACAGGAATAGCAAAGGCCAAAGTTGGAGGGCTAACAGACACCTTCCAGGCCACTCCTTGGCCACAGAGCTTAACTTGCATGTATTTTAAATGGTGCTAGAAAAGATTTTCCTGGAAAGGATCTTTCTTATTTCTTATTTTTGTAGTTTCTTCCTTCTCCCGGTTGTCTATGAGTTTAGAATGGCTCAGGATGTCCGCTGGCTGCATGCATGTGTGAACCGCACAGTGAAGGGCTGTGTGCATTTTTGTCCATCAGCAGATAAGGCCTACTTTTTTAATTGTGTCCAAGCCCAGGCAGCTGTGGCAGTTACTCTTTTGCTTTTCACCAGTGAGAAAAATCTCAAGAAAATTAAACTTTGGAAGAAAACAAACAAACAAACAAACAAATAACTTCTTTGAAACCATAGCCAGTTATTTTTTCAGGTTTTTATCCTGGTGCCTAAGATGCTCATGACTGTTGAAGGAATGAATGATTGCATGCCTAGACTCTTCCTGCTTCACTCTAGTCTAATGTAAACTGCTGGAGGGGCAGACTTTGATCTCTTGGTCACTGCTGTGTCCCTTGTACCTAAAACATGACAGGTGCATTGTAGATATCCCACTCTTCCTGTCCCCAGTATTGACTGGATGAGTGCAAAGCATTTTTCTGCCCTAAAATAGTCAATAATGTGGTAGTTTCTAATTTTTATTATTGAGAACCTTAGACTTGCATAGTTATACTTCAGGTAAAAGCCTTGGTCATAGCTCTGCAAAATATATGCCTATTATTATAATTTACAGGTAGTTTTATGAAACCAAAGATGATAATGGGAAGCTCAGCATCACTGGATTGCATCAGTGATGGAATTAGTTTGACAATTGCTAGATAACTAAGTTCCTACAGTGGACAAAATATTGTGTACTTAAGTATATTAAAACAAAAATCGAGGTTATTAACAAGCTGTTTTCCCTCATCATGGGCAAACAAGGTAAAAGTAAATAAACAAACAAGTAAAACCTATTGTGTTTTTTTTAAGATATAAATTTGTGTTTTCAGATATAAATTTTTCAAAAGGTGGACTATTCTGTAAGTCCCGATGTTCATTTTCATCCTGGTGTCTGCTCTAGGTTCTTGATTTCCCCACCACTTTGCTGCACCCTGGCTTTCCCAGGTGTAAAATTGGCACAGCAATACTCATCTACCTAGCAAGGGTGGTATGAGACTTAATTAGTGAATAGCTGTAAAACCCCTTGAGACAGTTCTGTGAGTCAGAATGGAAGTGCATTGTTATTAATCATTATTATTATTGTTATTATTTTTGAATGGCTCTGAGCCATCTCTAAATTTAGTAATACAATGAATACATCTAATAATTCTTTCTTTGTACATACTCTGTGGTCATGCATTTCACAAATTAAACGACAGAATACTTGTAAGATATGATTATAATGATCCAACTAAATGATCCTCAACCAATTCAAAATTACATGATTAAGACCCCAAGGAGCTAAAGCAAGCACTTTGCTTTGTTACCTTTCATTTTGTTGATGACCCATTCTGTGTTAATTTATGTGAAAGGAGAAAAGTGAGCTTTTAAAAAATTAATTCAGACTTTTCTATGTAATTGGTTTGGAATTTGGTGTGAATGGTTCACTCCCTAAATTCCTAATACATCTATCTGTAACACCTTGTCCAAAAGATACATAGAAGTCATTTCAAGTATGATTGCCTTAGCTTCCTATCAGTTGCTGAGTCAAGCATGATTTGGGAACTTATACAGAGGGAGGGATGTTGTCAAATATCATCTGAATAGGCAATCGTATATATTATTTTTCCAGTTGTTCCCTTTTCTCCTCCTATTCTCTCTGTCAAGGAGCCATGCTTGGGTCTGAGCTACGTTATGCTGCAGGTCAGTGGAGAATCGGTTTCCCATGGCAGATTGTCTGCTTTCAGCTTGAATGATCTCAGGCAGACATCCTGGCTAGCTGCAATGGAAGACTCGGGGCTCAAGCCTGAGAAGACCTAAGCTTGGCAGCCTACTGAGTTGGGAATGAGAAGAGAAAAGGGAAACTCTATCTTTTCTGGTGCCCTTCCTTTCTTGGTTTCCCCACTGAAAATCAATAGCATGGTCAATAGTTGGTTTTGAGTTGTCCGCTGCATGCTGGAGTTTTTCTGATGTAAACCTTTGGTGTCTGAGCTTCAGACGTTATAATGTGTCAGGGAAGGCTGGTAGCTGTCACAGCCCTCCTAGGTTACATTTGATTCCCAGGATCGCGCTTGTCATTCGAGGAGCGAAGTATAGATCAATTTTTACACCATTTAGTTGGGGGAAAATTTTTTTTTCTGCCAATTGATTGTTCTTGAGAAAACTTATCATATTTATGTTCTAAACTGCAAAAAGCAAAAAAAAAAAAAAAAAAAGAGATCTTTTCATTAACAAATATTTAAAAATAAAAAGCAATTCATATCATGCTAAGTTGTTAAGATCCAGTTGTATCCTCTTTGGAATTTCTCACATTCCTTTTCCATGACACGGAATGGTACTTTTAATTTTAAATGTATCCAGTTGGGAAAACCCAGTGTCTTTTCTTAGTAACATGCTACAATGGCAAGATCAGAAAGAATAAAATGGCATAATAAGCACTATAGAACTTGTGTAGTTTTAATGCAGATTTTGGTTTTTTTGAAACTGTGTGGTAACTTTTATGCATATTGGTAATTAGGGAAAATAATAATCATTATAAGTGATATCTATTAAATTTACATTTGATTTGAGTTCTTTCTATTGAATCTCTTTCTATCTGGATGAGTAAACCTTAATTTTCTCTTCTAAAATTATTTTAGTTGTCTATTTTGTTCTATTCTAAAATTTATTTGTAATCAGTATAATAACTCTTATTAGAACTATTCTTGAAATGCTTTGAGGTGACTTCCAGCATGTCCATTGAATATAAGATAATAATATTGTGTTTGTAAAATGTCTTCAAGTCTTGAAAAATAGATTTCTGATTGAATAAAAGTGTTTCCATAAAATTGTGTTGAAACAGCATCTTACAGAGGAGCAAATGCTATATGTCTTTAAAACACCAAATACATTTATTTGAAATATCTGAACAATAATATTTTGGAAAGAACATTAGTATCAGGCCTCATCCTCAGATAGTGTCAGGAATCAATCATGCTGTATTAATTGAAAGGATTTGGTATAATCTCATAAAGAAACAGGCAAACTGGGCTTTCCTCTATAGTGAAAATATATCATTCATGCCTTCCATTACTGTGCTATAATTATGGTAAGTGAAGCAGAACGGGATCGATAGAGCAATTTATCAATGCATTCCAAACTATTCCAGCTTAGTTGACGTCATACCACTGCAGATACTGTCATTCAATGAAGAGACATCTAATAGTATAAAGACCAGACTGATCCATTTCATCATGTCTTCCTATGTAATGTTCTAATTTTGATCATGTTTTAATTGTTTCACTTTGTATGGTATCATGTGAATTAAAATATTTCCTGAATTGAAATAAATGCAGTCTTTAAGTTTAAAATCAGTGTAGTAGTGTAAACATTGTTATTACTGCATGGCTTTAACTTTTTTTAGTGCCATTATGAATTATACCACAGTTGGAGCTAGAATACAAACCAGGTATCCATTATGCCCCAAGAGGCATTAAAACAACAAATATTTGACTGGGGACTTTATTTAATGACTTCAAGTTTTTATCTTTGACCATCACAAAATTCAAAATTCTTGAGGCTTTATCATCATTTTTATGATTTAACTGTAATAGTAGACTCACAGAAAGATTAGCTCATTTAATTATTTGCAGAAAACCATATATAATATATTTTTATTTTATAATAAAAATTTCCTCCATAATAATTTGATATTACTAAATATTCCTGATATTGAAGGGAAGATACCAAATCATACATTCAGGTGTTATTTCAGTATGGAAAAAGATATTTTTTTATATTCCTGGATTATCTTTTTTCTTTATAGTCTAAAATTTTCAGCCAGTGTAATCTTGGTTGGTTAAGCCTCTTCAAAACTAAATAGGACTGGTAATGATGTCGGAGTCACAGCAATGCAAAATTACTGTCTTTATTTCAGATTTTTAGACATCAGAAATGTTTTCAAGGATAGAACTTATTTTTTATTGAGTTAGAAATATTAAAACTTAAGGAGAAAGAATGAGGATGAATATAACAGGTCTTGGTTTTGGAAAATATCAGCATCTACAAGTTATTTTCTTCTGGCTAGTCCTAAGAATTCCTTTTTTTTGGGGGGGGGGGTTCTATAGTTCCTTACTCAAGGAGAGTCTTGTACCACCTGACTCCTTAAGAGAGTTTCCATAAACTCTCATAAAACAGGAAGTGGGACACAATGACACTGCATGGTCATTTTCTAGAGTGATACCCCCTGGCATGTGACCGAGGACAGCACCCCTCCCTTGTACTTTCTGTCTTGAATTCCAACAGGCTTGGGAACACTGTGACATAAATTGTGGCTGTTTTTGCCCATCTTTCTTTCTTTATCTTTCACTTGCCCACTCATGGATACCCGTCCAACAGTATTTCTTAAGAGCTTGTCTGTTAAAGGGTTAAGGAGCCAGATTTTAAGCTGCTCTTGCGGAGTGCATGTGAGATAAGGAAATGGGGATGTCATTACCTCAGTGAAGACGGTGCCCACACCGTTTTGCTGCGAGACGGACGGAGGGTCACTCTACCTGGTATCACTGGCATTGTTGGATGCAGATGATTTTTAACCAGCATTCTGTGTAAAGGGTGTCAGGGACTCTGAGAGCTTGCCAGGCGATTCTCAAAATGGTTGCCAAGCTGTAAGATGGCTGCCAAGGGCTGTGCACGGGTGCAGGTCCGAAATGGGGACTACCTCCTCAGAATGCCCTGGTCAGAGCCCCCGCTGCCAGTCCCTGCCCCGCACCACTGCCACCCGACAAGGATAGGGGAGAAAATAAACAACCCGAAGATGCAAGACTTGGCATCAGGTCCTTGGCACGGGTGGCTGTCGTGCCATCCAGAGATTCAAGTAGTCACCGTGTACTACTCGTTTCACATGGTTGGCAGAAGACAATTCAGGGGAGAACGTGAGGTGAAAGAACCACTGTCAAATAGCATGGCCATTTCCTCTACCTTATCTAATATGCACCAAATAATTCTTTGGTGTGTGTGTGGTGGGGGGAGTAGACAAGGCAAAGAGCTTTCTAAATGAGATCGAAAAATGTTCACCAAGATTTTGGGGCTGTGCCTTTTTGTACTGCTTGCCTGAAGTGGCACAAACTTTATATACAACAGGTTTAAGATTTATTTTAGTTTTGCATTTGTTTACTTAAGTTTATAGCAATTGCTTTCTGGCAGTTGTGCTACTTAGCAGATTGAAATAAAATCATAAGGGTGAATTAAAACATACTGCTGTTAGTGCTGATTAGAATTTTAGCTTAGTGTAAATACCGGATGCAGGGTCCAACTTTTCAGACACTTGGCATGAGCTCAATAGGGATCCCCAGGCTACACAGGAGACAGTGTGTGTGCACTTGGATGCTTTTGAAATTCTTGGATAGGTGGAGCAGACTACTTCTGCTGGCATGTTGGTTCATTGTGCTGACTGCATAATGTGCTTGGACTCCAAGGTAGACAGAAGAAGCTGGGGAAATGATAATACGGGAGAACAGTTTGAACTTAAAACACAAAACCTGGAAGAAAGAATTTTGTTCAAAACCTGTGCAGTTTTGTCTGTGTGATTTGGTTAATGGTATAAGCAATGAATATTAAGCTAGGTGGAAAAAGGGTAGTGTTTTTGGTATTTGGAAGAATGACCTCGTAGCAAATATATTTCTACAACTTGTGGAAAAATTTCTCTATGATACTTTAAAAAATATACAGGGGAATTGACTTCTCCAGGCAGTTACTTTAGTCAGTGAATTCCTTAAACAGAGCTTTTGTTTACTATCAGCTCTGGGCTTGGATTTATATTCTGATTGAGACCTCAATTTCCTAAAGTTCGTTTTTCACTGAGATACCACTTTATTTAATGCTCAAGTAGCTGCTCAAAAAAGCTGGTTTCTGTGAAGGTAGTGGTGTTTTGTCTTGTTTTTATGTCAACAGTGAGTGGAATTGGCTAGTGATAATGTTACAGAGTGTGTAGTTTGAGCTTCTAGGAGTGCACTGCACTGACAGGAGTTGTTTAGTCATAGAGCCCTTGGATGTTTTTTTCATTGTGCATACTATTTCCCTTTTTGTCGTCGTTTTTTTTTTTTTTTTTAACTGATTTTCTCTTGCTGTTTGGTTACTGATGTTTGCAGCCATCTAAGCTTCTCGTGTGTTCATTTTCCAGTCTTTTCTTTCACCGTAAGCAATTGCCAACCAAGGCCCAATCATTCAGTAGGTGAAACCAAACGTTATTGACAGTGCTGAAATTTGAACTCTGCATCCTTCAATGTAAAAGATCAATGTCCATTAAGATGCTTCAGGACTAGAAATTTCAACAGAGAGCTATGGAGGCATTTAGAGGTTAGTGGGTAAATGCATGATATGAAAGTTGCATAGCAGATCCCTTGGTACATATTTATAAAGGATATTCATAATGATGTATGATATCACAAAAGTAAAATAGTTTAATTAAAAGTCTTTTGATAATTCTTGCATATCTTACTGTAAGTTAGTGACAAGGACCTGAATAAAACCTTTCTTTTCAAATTAGAAATCAAGGATTCAGGCCTCTTTACAATAAATCATAGTACATTTTTGAGCTTGAAATATGTGAGTAGTACTGACTAGGATTTGTCAGTTTTTTTTGTTTTGTTTTTATTCATTCATGATTTATTATTGATTTGGGGGAATAATACTGTTGTAGCAAAGGTAAAAAAACTGTAAAAATATGCAATTTCTACTTTATTCATAACAGATTATATCCATGAGTATGTAAGCAAGTAAGATTTTTCTCAGATTGCCTGAAGCATGAGATAATTCTAAATTTTAGAGTAGGAAATGCCAGCAGGGTAATGTTTATGTAGGTAGAGTAAGGAATATTTTTGCAAATTCCCAGAGAATTCATCAGTGTTGTGCTGATGTAAAAAAGCACAGTCCTTTTCAGAATTTTAAGAGAAATTATTCATTTTGCCACAGCCTCTACTATAGATTAGTGAATTACAAAATCTTTTCTTCAGGAAATATTTCTATTAATCCTTCCAATGTATTTCAATCTGAGAGGGTTGTTTGTGTTTAAAATTTATGGAGTGGTATGTGTAATGTCTTACCCCTTTCTACACAGCACACATGCATAATTAGTAT
The DNA here is from genome assembly GCF_902686455.1 of Sciurus vulgaris. Taxonomy (NCBI): domain Eukaryota; kingdom Metazoa; phylum Chordata; class Mammalia; order Rodentia; family Sciuridae; genus Sciurus; species Sciurus vulgaris. Next base: position 49,774,904 of record NC_136461.1, read on the forward strand.
GTGAGGCGTATGTGTGTGCTTGTGTCTAACCAAGTATGTATAGCGATATAAAATTTACTTTCTATATAGTAGCTCTTTGCATAGGGCAACCCAAACAGCTGTTATTCCTTTTTATAGCTTCTTTAATCTATGTGCCAACAAGTCAGTTTACAAAATCTGTTTTGTTGATGACTGCTGCGATAATAATTGTGGTGTTTTGTGGCTTGGCAAAAGGCTGGGGTCTCCTCTGAGGACTCTTGCCAAAGGCTTTGAAGGGGTTGAGGTGGATTCACTGCCAACATGAGTCACCACTCTCGATTTTATTTAGTGTCCTTCTGCCAAGGCCTTAGACACTTTCTGTTTTCATTCTCTGGTAGGCTTTCCTCCCCACATTGTGGTTTCCTTCACAGCCAGAGGCCTGGGTCTGCCAGGATAGGTGAGAGAGGCTGGCTACCCTTTGCCCAGCACCAGTACACAGGAAAGCCGGAGGGCCAGGGTTCTGCTGTTGTGAACCTTGAATGAATATGTGGGTTTAATTATGCAGTTATGAATTATAAATAAAATGGTGGACTTAGATAATCTAGTGCCCTATAGTCACCAGGGTTTGGGTCAGAAATTCTCAGAAGAGTAGGTATTGTTTCCTTTTAAGTGGCAGTCAAATAATGTGACAGTGTTTTAGTGATTTTCATAATTGATTGTTTAAAAACCCTAGATTATTCATGAGTTCTGGCTATAGGCCCAAATCTTGAATTTTTTCTCAAACAAAAGACCACCATCCCCCTCGTTATAAGTGCCATATTTTGTTTCACATATGCATTTTTTCTACACGTGCCTAATAGGCTTCAAGAAATAATCCTCAGATTTATTTCTACCTGTCTAGATTTAAATGGTCACTTACAAATGGGCTGAAAGATGTGAATTGCAGTCTATTGTCTGAGAGGTATTAGGAATTAAACACGTTTTTCTTCATTAAATACTTTTAATAGATTGAGGTAAGGATTGCTGGTCCCTTTACTAGGTTCTTCAGCTCAAATATACATTATGTATAGAAAGATGTCTGGGATAAATCTGAGTTTCAAAATGCAGGCAAATTTCATGAATTTAATAAATTTCAGACATTTAAATGATGGTTGAACCTCTTTGATGACTTGGAACCTAGACATTTGGATGGCTTTTTGTTAACTAAAGTTACAATACCATTCGGAAATCTAATAAACTGTGTATGCAGAATTAAATTGAGGTGTGTAGTTTTTGTTTTGTAAGTATCCAGTCAGATCTTTAAACATGGTGTGCACAGTAAAACTTCATTATAAAATCCCCTGAAAACATTTCCATAAATATAAAGTAAATTTTCAAAGTTCAAAGTCCTAACTAGGCACCAAAATGTTTTCCATTTATTGTGGTCCAAGCTTTTGTTCTTTAGGGAACAAAAAATGCTGTCAAAGTGACTTTATTCAACACTGTTTACAAAATAAATGCTATTAATAATTGACTTATTTCTCATATTTCAGTTACAATACATATAATAACAAAGATGAATAATCAGAGATAATATTAAGATAATCATTGATCTAGTCATGTCCTATGCAGGTCAGTGGTTAGCATTCAGCTAAGTTAATGTGTGTGAAAGTCATTTGTAAACTGTAAAATATTCTGTAAATATCAAGCTGTTTAAGTTTTTATTTCTTTTTCACTTTCTTAAACTTTGGATTATCAGACTGTACCTTTATCTACTTTATAGTTTTCATTTAAAATAGGAAATTACTAAGAATCTGTAGTCACTCTGTGATATCAATTCATTCAGGATTTGTATACGGAAGAGTTTACAGCAAGATTCCAAGACAGAAATTCTTTTGGATGATCTATAAACCACTCAATTCCTAGTTAATGGTCAAACCATGTGGAAAGTTCCAGGCTAAATGCAGTTGAGTCTTGTGTGAACCCCATAAACTAAAGTACTGTAAACCCCGTGTATACCCTGAATAACCAAAATAAACCCAACTTGGTGTGGCAAATTAAAAATGGATGTTTTCTAGTGGCACTTTATGTGTCCACAGTTTGAAGATAGACTTTGCATTTGGAAGTGAACTGTTTTATCTTGGAATGTATGAATCATGAGCTACTTAGTATTTAAATATAGTTATTCTTCCTGATGTGAAGAGCTAATAATACTGCTGTGTAAAGAGAGGAACTGGAACCTCTTTATAAGTATTAATGTTCCCAGGATCTTTCAAGTTGGCAAGACATAAATATAGTAGTAGTAAGTTGTTGTTTAGTGGCACTAATAGTAGATATCTCCAAAAACATTTGGAAAGAATAATCTTTCTTAATTTATACCAAAATACTTAAAATGAGACTCTTGCTACATTGTTTATTATGACAGAGTGAGATGATAGGAGCTATGTATTATTGATCTCTTTAGAGAAATAGAATTACTGATCATTTAGGTCATGTGGCTTCTGAGTTACATGACTTTAGATACAGGTAATATTAACTTTTGGGGGACATCAGTCTCCTCTTCTGAAAAATGGAAGGATTAAACTAAAGTGACTTCTCAGATTCCTTCCAACTCCAAAAAATCTGGAAGCAACTGTCTTTGTGTCATTGTCCATTGTGTCCCTTTTGAAGGTGGGATGACTGATCCATGCAGGACACTTCGTAAATCATTAGTCTAGCTTCCCTTATTATTATTATTTTAAACAAATTTTTTTTAGTTGTCGATAGACCTTTATTTTACTTTGGTGCTGATAATTGAACCCAGTGCCTTACACATGCCAGGCAAGCGCTCTACCACTGAGCTCCAGTCCCAGCCCCAGCTTCCCTTCTTAATCACCATAACCAGAAGTATCATAGTCGTCACCGTGTACTGAGTACCCACTCTCTCTTAGACATCATGTGCTGAGCTTTTTACATGAATTAGTTCATTGGTCCATCTGTAGTTCTTAATCAGTTGATGTCGTACCCTAGAATATCAATGCTTCTATTTTATTAATCAAGCATTTTGCAGGACTGTTTTTATGGGCTAGCATCTTAGTTGCTCAGGAATCCTGATATCATTCCCTTTGTCTGTCCATGTTGACAGTTAACCAAAATGAGGACTCTTCCAGTCTCTTCACCATTGTACTTTTTTCTGTGGCTTCTCTGAAAATAGACAAGTTTTGTAAGGATTGAGAAGTTTTTGTATTTTGTCTGTCGGTGCATTCATCCTTTCATCCATTCACTGTGTCCATGCCTCTTGGTGTGTGCCTCGTCCTCAAGGAGCCTGGCAAAGCTACAGGTCCATGGAAAGGGTGCTATGACACATTGTAAGTTCATCACCACCATGACACTGATAAATATCTCCAGACAGGCAAATGGCTGAGCTGTCATTGAGTGCAGTATCCATTCCCAGATATGCGGTGACCCTCCAAAGAATGGACTTTTGGAATGTGTATGTTCAGGCCAGTGCTGGGGAGGAACATCTGTGGAGCATTCAAGACACACATACAGCACCACACTAGTCTCTGTCTGTTGCAGGCACAGCTCATTAAAGCTACTTTCTGGATTCTTGTTAATGTTGTGCGGACCTAGTGACAGGTGTTGCAGCTGCCTGCCTGGCACAGTCCATTTGGGGCATGCCGTAATTGCTCTTGGTGCCACCCTTAATGGGTGGGGGAAGAAAGCAGCATCCTGGGAGAGAGGAGTGAAAAGGTGCCCTCAGGCTTGTACTGACATCTGGTCACCACTCCTGCCTCACGGCAGTATCTGTTTGCTGCCTACAAACGTTGAGCCTCTGAGTTGAGTGTGCTGCCACCATTGGATTCCTTGCAGCCATCATTTATTTCACAGCTGGGCAATGTTTTTATCTTGAGAGGTGGGTATTCATCTCAGGGTCAGAAACAGTCTACTGCCCACATAGTCCTGAGAACTTTCTTAAGTTCGTTAGAGAATGAATAAGCATCCTCGTGACTTCTTTTATTAAGTGTTTCCTGGTTTTGAACTTTTTGGGTTTTGGTGAGAATGTTATCTTGCATCATTGTTTCTGAATGTGTTATAGACTAACTTTCCTTTTAGGAATTTCAGATAATTCTTGGAGGTGCATAGAGTGATAAGCAAACATTAGCATGCAGTTACTAAGACCGTAAACAAGGTGCAGGGAAAAAGTGAAGATTTGACCTCAAGTAGCTCTCCTTCAGCTGGGAGACAAATCTTTGCACAATTAACAATAGTATATGGTGGGTGGATTCAAGTGAAAATGAAGGAAAATGTGTAACATTGGGAATGATTATGACCTTATGCATAGTAATGCAAGGTGGGGTTAATTGGATTTTGGAAAACTTCACACCCAACTTGGTGATGCACAAATCAGCTTCCTGATATTAAAAGGTAGCCTTGAGGGGGAGGGTTTCAGACTGTCTGCCTCACAGACCTAAATTAAGAGTAACCACCTGTCCTTCTGATCCTTTGTGTCTCTAACAGTGGCATCTTCCTCAGGCTCTGTTCTTTTGCTTGGCCCAAGACTGCTGCCTGTTGTTAAGTTGCTTAACTCTTGAGATCATTAATGAAGGGGATTTAGATGTCTACTTAAAACCAGTCACTGAATTGTTCAGTGCAGGAGATGTCCATACTGCAGTCCTGACTTAAATACCAGCTTAAATACCATTTAAACAAGAAATGTCCACTTTAGGTGTGCTCAGTACATATTCAATGATCATTACTATGTACTATAAGAAACTTGTTAAGCACTTAATTATAAAGATATTAGTAACTGAAAAATTGCCAATTAAATCCCACCCCAAATTCGATATACCTCTGTGTACACCCACTGCTGAACATTCATGGAGAAGTAACATCAAGGCTCTAACCTGACCACAATGGTTTTGCAAACAGAAAGGTAGCATCATGGTCCCTGAAGTGATTTATTATTGGAAGAGCATACACATAATTTTGTTTTTAATTGATTCTGACTCTTAAGTATTCAACCAATCTGTGCATAGCTCCTTTTAATTATTTATCTGAGCTGTATGAGAAAAGTAGTAGTCGTTTGGTGATCCATTCAGATATCTTAAAAGGAAGGCATTCATCTTTTACATGACATGCCTCCTGAAAGTATAAAACATTAAGTTTTTACTTTATAATTTTATTAGCATCATAATGTAAGCCATTTAAAAGCAGAGTTTACTAAAGATGCTTAATAAATACTTGTTGATTGAAAAAAATAGCCACAGGAATTCAGTTTTTAGAATTAATGAAGAAAAAAATTTAAAACAGAACCATGATAAACTAATAAATTTTTCTCAGAAGGAATTAGTTTTATAAACCAAAACATTTACTAACCAGTTGTTACAGTTAGTGCAAATAAAAAATAATTCTATTATAAGAAAATTAATGTGGCTAATACATTTATTAAGTGGAATTATGACTAAGGCGGTGGAAGGAATGTATCAATCTAGAGTATATCAGAATATTCATTACCATGTTCCTGTTGACGAGTTTGAAGGTCTCAAGATATACTAGTGAAAGATTGAAGCAAGAAAACATGGTAGGGGTTGGATTCATTGTATATGGATTCTTACTGGAAGGGGCAGAGCAAAATATACAATTTCTTTTCTAGGAAAATATTTGTAAATTATGCTTGGTTAGTACAAGTACACAGAAAGTATGGATCTTTTCAAATGTATTTTCCATGGATGCTTTTCCATAGTGTTTGCAAGATGCTGAGTAAAAGGTGCAGTTCGTTGTCCTAGTTCTCTATGCTGAAAATAATCATTTTAATTGGATTGCTTCTTTGGAAACAAGACAAAGAGTACATTGCTAAAAGCTTCTGGAGGCCATTTTCAGTGTTTGTAATAATATAAGTGTGCTAGAAATGTGCTTCCATTGATATGCAAAGGCGGTAATGTCTTTTATACGCATAGTCACTAGAAGAGTTTTTTTTAAATAATGTCTGTTTAAATGCAAGCAGACAAAATTATTTTTAACTTCAGATTAGAGGAGCAACTTCATGTTTCTCCTTTACAACTTTTTGGCCACTCTTTCTGCTCCCAAGGGCAATTGAAATGATGCTTTTTGTTTTGCTAAAAAGGAAATATTTATTTCAACCAATACCATGTCAGTTCCATTTGCTCTGAATAGTATGTGTCATTAATATAATCTGTGATTGGCTGAAGTTTTTATTTCTAATTAAGATAAACAGACAAAAATTTAAATTGTAAGGAAAACCTGGACTGGTTTAGTGTCTATTGAAATGTACATTGGGATATGGAAGTGTTCTACAGAGCATTATGAAAGCAAAGTAAAAAGGCTTTTTATCTCTTTTCTGAAGTGAAGTCAGAGATTTTACTTTTATAACTTTCCATTGAGAAAGATACTATAAAATATTTTTAAGAATATTAGCTTGAAATTTTTTCCTTATAAGTAAGAAATTACATTTAATATTAAAGACCTTACTACTGGATAAAATCATTGTGTTTAACATCGAAAACCTCATTGAGAATCAGTGTGGATTTGGTTCATTCGAACTCTAGTTTGATTGAACTTATTTTACTTTTGGATGTTCCATAAATTCCAGATGTCTCTTCCTCTCTGTCTTTGCTGTGTATGAGATAACCATATACACAAAGAAGAGATGGAGTGCTTTCATTTCTCTTATTTTCACTTTTGTTTCATCCCTCTGTACTTGTTCTTTGTTTAAATAAACTTTTGTGGCATGTCTTTCACACATCATCGCTCCTTGCTTCAAAGGCTTCTTTTAATAACTTAGCCCTGGCTCACTTTTCTTTTGCATATGTAATTGATTTAACTAAACTGTGTGTGTGTGTATGTGTGTGCGTGCGTGCGCGTGCGTATGCACATGTGTGCCTACATGAACACATCTGTACAAATAAAATTTCACTAAAAAGGAAAGTCTATGATCTCTGTTTTACTTTAAATATATAATACAGAGAGAGAGAGAGAAAGAGAGAGAGAGAGAGAGAGAACTTGTTGAAGTGGGAAAACCCAAGTTTGGAGTCAATCTGTTTTTGAATTCCAGATTTTTCTTTTAGTGCTGTCTCGGTTTCCTGAACCTGAAATGGATAATAATATTTACTTTGCAGAAGTTGCTGAGAAAGTTATGTGTGTGTAAATCATTTAGCTTGTAGTTTGACCATTGTTGTTACTTTGAAGCAGGCAGTAAATGCTGGATGTCGCTGTCACTGTCATTATCATCACACACGTACACAATTATGCAGTATACTTATTTGGTAGCTGATAAAAGTGCACTGTTGATAATAAACAGAAGATTGAAAGTAATGGTTTTTGCTGCTAAAAGATTAATCTTAAATATAATTACATAAAACTCATAGTTATATAATCTGAAAATCATCATGCTAAAAATTCACAACTGTCTAACTTATGTGATTATTTTTGATTGTCAAACTAACTGATGTTAAAATAGGAATTAATTTTCCAATTAACACAGTGTCTCTAAAAAAAGTTTTGCCAATCATAAATTTAAATGAAGATATAAATTATGATGTTCCCATAATAGTCCAAAATAACAAAAATATAAATATAGTTTAGAACCTGAAAATATTAGGACCTAAACTAATTATTTTCCTTGTTCTTTAAATACATTTGAATCAACTTTTAAGTCTTTTATAGCAGGTGGATAGAAGAATTGACTCAGTTACCATTTTAAATAGTGACTCCAATGAGAAGTTATTCTAATTATATTTAAATATTTCTTGATAATATTAGAAACAGGAGCTTTGCCACAATGCTGGAAAAGATGTCTTTTCACCACTGAACCCCAGCTTCAAGCATCATGTGTGCTGTATCCATAATTGCTCATAATACCCACTCAGTGACTATTAGAATCATGACCCTCATAGTAGAACCTCAGTATTAACCAGCATGCTAAACTAAGGAAAGACAGTTGTTTTCTTCATGTATGCCAAACTGATGCCTGTAGCACATTGAGTGCGCATGGCCAGTGCCTGGTAGCACACCCTCACACTTTAGTTTCTACCAGTTGTGTGCTTACCAGACGTCAGTTGTGTTATCTCAAACTAGCTTATGTTCACCTCGATAATGCTATTTAATTTAATCAAATTCATGTGAACTAATTTTATTGAAGTACAAAACGGAAAAGTTTTGTTCCTGCGACACTGAGCCATTGTTTTGGAAAGACGGTAAAGGTGAGTTATAAAAATTTCTGTCCGATTAAATGTGAGACAGATAACTGTCAAAAATTAGAGGAACTTGTAAAAATATAAACACAGTCTGTGACTGGATTATTTTAGAAATATCTTTAAATTTGCCTTTTATGCAAATGAAACTGGAAATCTTATGTCTTATAGGTGCAGTTTATGTAACAAGGAGGTTGCAGAACTCCAGTTTTTTTGTTTTTTTTTTTAAGCTTTATTTTCTATTTGTTGATGGACAGCATGCCTTTGCTTATTTTTGTATGCTGTGCTAAGGATCTGTTGAACCCAGTACCTCACACATGCTAGGTAGGTGCTCTGCCACTGAGTCACAGCCCCAGTCCCAAGACCATCCTTAAAGTTGGTTCTTTGCTTAAAAAGATTGGCCAAGGGATGTACATATATGGGTCCAAAGTTAGAATGTTTAAGGTGTATATGTCTCAATTTAAAAAATTACTGAGGTTTTTTAATAATTGTCTAGATGTAATAGTATTGAATAGTGAGCTTCTGTTCTAGTTCTTATTCATATTCTTTACAGAGTTTTAAGAAACTTTCTGTTTCCTTCCTTCCAAGGAAAAGAAGACAGAATTGGTAGAAGGGGTACATATTCTGGAAGTTGAGGTGTATAAAGAGTCAAGACCTAAAATAACTAAGTGGAGTTTGATATTCTGAAGTTGACCCAGTTTGGGGATTCCATAAGGAAGTTGAGTCCAGCCAGAAGAGGTTCCAAATGGTCTGAATAGAGATGTTTGCTGGTGACTTAGTGGAGCAGTTTTTAACTTGGAGGTCTAACTGAGAGAGGATAAATGTCCCCAGAGTTGAGCAAAACCAAGAAGCAGAGTACATGAGCAGGTGACACTAATTCAAACAGGTGGCTGGAACCAGAGAAGTCTGTCAGCAGGTTTCTGGGCTCCAGGTGAAGGTTTGGGTTCCAGTACCAGAATTTTGTTTTAGGGAGGCAGCTAGGGGAAAAACAAGTCCGAGTCTAGTTCCAGATGAGCCTGAGTATGTGACCAAACACAGGTACAGGAACTGGCATTTGGTGGAGTTACCTTTTGGAGAACATGGTCCAAATTATTATACCAAAATTGGAGCACAGGTCAGAAGCCAGGGGGTGCCTTAATGCCATGGTGAACTTGAGCTTCTCAGGGCCCCTCTGTCTCCTGAGAATGACTGAGCTCACAGATGGGGACTGTTGTGCAATTAGAGGTCAAGTGGTTTAGTGGGGATGGCAGAGGGCCAGGTGAGGACTGAGTGTTCAAATCAGAAAGAGAATAAAATTGCTTCATGAAGATGAGACCTAGTAGCCAAAGGACTGAAAGTTTTCCCAGAGAAACTGCTGTTTTTGAAAGGACAGTGGAAGCTGTACCCGTTCCTTGTGTTAGAATAACCATATCTAAATAAAATAAATTTTGTCTTTGGTGGTGATGGTTTATCTTGGTGTCTACCGTTGACGGATACCCCAAAACAGCAATGAACAATTGTTGGCTAATTTGACCTCTCTATGCATTTGTAATTCAGATATATCCTTTCATTAAGGCAAGGATAGGTATTATCGTTATTATTATTTCTTTTTATCATTTTTAATCTATTTACTGTATTTGAAACTTTGGAGTTCCTCTCTTTTGTTTGAATGTTTATTTTGACGTTGCTGATGATGCTGCCACATTACAGTGGGCTCAGCTGAGGCGTTTGAGTAAGATTTCATCAACATAAGTTTATTTCATGTGTCTCATCTTACGTCATTTGTGGTACTGAAAATAAGATTGCAATTCCCAGATTGCTGGGATAGTTCATTCAAAGGTTAGCCCACCTAGTTTATAGTAGTTCTCTGTAATAGAATTGTAACTAATTTCCACTGTTGTTTTTGGAGAAAACTGTAGACTGTAATTATGTGTTAGCCCTTTTAAAACAGCTCCCTGTATTGTCATATTATTTTAAATGGGCTGTGTTTTAAAATGACCTTTCATGTTTTGATAGCAAGAATATAGCTTGCAGGATCTGTAGTTAGCAAAATACAAGGGTCCAGTAAATGACAGAGCATCAGCACAACTTAGTTAAGCTCCTGTTAGAATCTCTAGCACTGCCCTAGGTTTAAAGGGGAAGATAGGAAGGAAGTAGAAATCTCCTGTCCTTTAACAATTGTGTAGTCCTGTTGGATGGCAAGATATTAGATAGAATAGCTAAAGGCCTCCTGTGGAGGGGAAAAAAAAACATGATAGTTATACAAATGGAAAATGCTACATATCTAGCATATTGTACTGTATTTTTGTGGCCTGCTCAGATATCAGGGTAAAAATATCATCTCCCACAATAAGATACAAGGGAGCAACACCATTTTATATTCTGGCAAATGCCGCCATCTCTCCCTCAAATGGCAGATATCTGCAGAAAGCTAGTCATCTGGACACACCCTTCCTCTGCTACATTGCATTGCCATATTAGTAATAGAATTTTAGTGTTGATTTAAAAGACAAGTCTGCCTTAAAGCAGATTGCATAGTTTGCACACTGTGAATTGTAATTAAAGTGTAAGGGGTGCTTATTATGTCAACAACTGGCATGAGAACCCCCGAGCAGCAGGTGACCCCGACCATGTGACGTTTGTGACAGCTAGGATCCCCTTTTCACTGGCTTAGCAATCTGAAAGTCCAAATTGAAAGAAGCCCAGAGGCTGTATATTTCATTAGATCCCAAGGGGAAGTGCGGGGTACAGCTTCCTTCTGTTTTCCTGGGAGGTCGCCAGAAAGTTTGTAGAGCTCTGTTTCTGTCAGAGGCTCAAAAGAGAAAAGAAAAAGCACACACAAAACAAAACAAAACACCATACACACCACAAAACCATCCACCAATCACCCCCAGGACCATAAATTTGACATTTCCCACAGTCTCTCTGAGGCCACAGTGTTGCTGTGTCAGCAATGTGCTTTGAATTGTTTGAAAGGAGGGCTCAGTGTTCTAGCATTTAAAAAATGTTTAATCTTCAGTATGCAGGGATTCTTTTGGTGTAAACCCAGGAAAAATTATCAAGCATCGATATCATACGGTTTGCTTGAAATTTGTTTGCAGCATGCATCACATTTTCCTGACCTTCTAAAAAGGGATAGCAGTCCGAACTTAGAAAGATGAAGCCACACATATAATAAAGGAAACAGAGCCAGGAGACATGCCATATGTAATTCAGATCTTGTTGTGATGGGTAAACAGTTTGAAATGTGGTCACATTAGAAGTATGCGATGTTAGCAGGCTCAGAAACTTGGGAGAGTAGATTTTGATTGAATTTCATTGTGAAAACAGACCCCCCTCTCCCGCCCCCAAACTCAGGTTTGGGTTTTGGTGGAAGGTTTTGGTCTATAGTCACCCAGGAACCTGACTGACAGTTGCTGGAGTGGGTTAAAAAAAGTGGCTCTCTTTTCTTGGCATCATGCAAAGGATCCTGGGCGTACTACTGTCATGGAGTTTCCGTATCCCAGAAATAGCTTTGGCTCTTTGCTGTGTGATACAAATCTTTGGTAATACAGACCTTTTGGTAGTTTTTTTTTTTTTTTTTTTCCCTTCACTTTTTAAAAAATGTCTTTTTAACCGATGCATAAAAACTCCAGATTAGTGGGGTGCCATGGAATACTTCAACACATGTGTAGTTGTGTAATGTTTAAATCATTTTAAACATATATCTCCTCAAACATTTATAATTCTTTATGGTGAAAACTTGCAAAATCTTTTCTTCTAGGTTTTCAAAATTTACGGAGCATTATTGTTCTCTAGAGCCACCCTGCTGTACAGTAGTACCCCACAACTTCTTGTTCCTAACTGTAACCTAGCTCCCATTGACCGACCCTTCCCCATCCTACCCCCCTGTAGGCGATTTTGAATTGGGGCTCAGGTGTCCCACATCCACCGACATGGCTATTGCTAGTCTGCCCCCAAGAAAGCCAAGAGTAAGCTCTGCAGGAAGCACTTCTAGCACTAAGCTTAGCATACTGTTTAGTCCCTAAGTGGTGTTCTTAAATCAGAAAGTAAGACTTCTGTGAACCCAGATTCTACATTTCATTTATTTCTAATCAAGAGGGAAATATGGCAGGACAGTCAATTTACAGTTGCTGTTTGTGGCCTTGGATGTGACTGTGTATGTGTACACTTACACTGGCCTGGAAGAGAATCGCAAGGCTTGAGAGAAAGATGCACCACTTTTACACACTTGGTAAATTAAAACTAAAGCCTCCCAACTTTAGAGCTCGTTCAAGTGTTATAATGAAAGGGCAACCTGTTGTTTTTATTATAGGCCACCTATTGTAGCAAATTTGTACATAATTACTTTTTACTTTTATTTTTCAAGGTCAGTTCCTTTACTTAGCCAGAGGGAAACCCAGTTTCTTTAGCTGAGTTTTACTCTAGTTACTCAGAGGGGTGAGGGAGGAGTAGTTGGGGGATGTAGCAGGAATGTCTATATCAGGGCAGCTCAGGAGTGACCAGAGTGTGTGTGTATTCCTGCAGAGCTGGAACATTGTCTCTGGCTATGTAGTTTCTAGTTTTTAAGTGATACTTTCTTTTTCTCTCCCTCTCTTATGGTGTTATTGTATACTATTTCCTTAATCTTTATTCTTAGTTCATCATCATGTTTCATAGGTACTTACCTGCCTTGAAAGCATGCATTATGTTATTTTATCATCTGCACAAAATCATGGTACTTCACAGACATTCTAAATATAATCTGTTAATAAATAGCATCCAGTAACATGTAGATATACAAAAATAGCCATTTTCAGAACTTTTGGCTAATTTTGGAAATGGCATTCTCAACTTCAGACCAGATTTTTTAAGAAGAATTTAAAAGTATTTGAGATTGTGCCTGTATGAAGCCACAGACGAAAGCAGTTCAGTTGAAGGAAGTAGCATGCAGCAAATAGGCTACGAGTTGGAGTTGGTCATCAGCGGACAACGTTTTCGACACAGTTTGAGGTCCATTTTCTTAGACAAGCCAGAATGGAAACCAAAAGAAGCTTCCCATATTATATTTGTAATAATCTAAATGACATTTCTCATTGCTTACTTCATTGCTGTTCTCTCTCCAGTGACAGCAGCCTGATTGATACATGAGTCCAAACATGGTCATGTCACCATGCTTCCTAAAGTGTTCCTGCTCCCTGAAATGGATGTCAAGGAGTCTTTGGTGATTATGAAGCCACAGATGTGAGACCTGGCATCACATGCTGTACGAATTTTCTTTGGGAAAGGCCTAACTGGATTCACAGTAAAGAGAAATTTATTCTAAGCTTTACCTTTTTCCTTCCACTATAGAAACAGAAAATGTTTTTAAAGACAGATATCCTTAAATTTTTTCAAATTGTCAGATTTGTCTTATGAGTTGAGTGTGATCCACATTTCTTTTATTATTATTTTTTCTCTTTAAGCCTTCTTTATCTTTTATTTTTTCATTATTTTTTTTTGATGGTGATAAATATTTTTTAAAATTTTTTTCATACATGTATATAGTGTAATAATGTCTGCCTCAATCTACCGTCCTTCTCATTCCCAACTACCCCACCCCTCCCCTCACTCCCTTCTGTACAACCCAAAGTTCCTTCATTCTTCCCTACCCACCCCCTACTACAGATCAGCATCCACTTATCAGACAAAACATTTGACCTTTGTTTTTTTGGAATTGGCTTATTTCACTTAGCATGATATTCTCTAGTTCCATTCATTTACCTGCAAATGCCATAATTTCATTCTTTTTTAAGACTGGGTAATATTCCATTTTGTATATGTACCATATTTTCTTTATCCATTCATCTGTTGAAGGGCATCTACGTTGATTCCACAGTTTTGCTATCATGAATTGAGCTGCTATAAAAATTGATGTGGCTGTGTCACTGTAGTATGCTGACTTTGGGTATAAACTGAGGAGTGGGATAACTCTGTCAAATGGTTGTTCCATTCCAAGTTTTCTTAGGAATCTCCATACTGCTTTCCAAAGTGATTGCACCAATTTGTAGTCCCACCAACTATATATGAGTGTACCTTTTCCTCCACAACCTGGCCAACACTTATTACTGCCTGTATTTTTTATAATTGCCATTCTGACTAAGTGAGATGAAATTTTAGAGCAGTTTTGATTTGCATTTCTCAAATTGCAAGAGATGATGAACATTTTTTCATGTTTGTTGATCGAATGTATTTCTTCTGTGAAGTGTCCCACTTTCCTTTTAAATATTTTTTTTTAGTTGTAGGTGGACACAATGACTTTATTTTATTTTATATGGTGCTGAGTATCAAACCTAGTGCCTCACATGTACTAGGTGGGTGCTCTACCACTGAGCCATGACCCCAACCCCCCACTTTCCTTTTAGATTCCAATTTTTGTGGTTTGTTTCACATATTATATTACTTAATAAGGCTATTGTGAATATTAGGTGAAACATTTTCCATCTCTGATAGAAGGAAGTTACTCCCTTATATGTAGCCATTTCAGGAATTTTAACCTTCTTCAGAAAAACTAGCTTTTTTTTCTGGCTGGACATTGTTTCTGCCAAGAGGTAAAGTGTATAAGGAATCTTGGGAGTGACACTTGCTGAGCAGTCTTGCCCAGCCTCCTGTGATCTCCTCTCAGCCTGGCTTAGTAAGCATTTACTGTGTGCACACACTTTATGTAGACAACTGGAGCAGTGTGCCCTCAAGGACTCACACCTGGTCAGGAATGGAATGCATGTGGGAATTACACAAATGTAATAGACTCCGAGCTGCAGTCTTAGTCACCTGGGTGTAGAGGGCCAGAGGAAGGAGTGATTAATTCTGCCAAGACAGAGGGAAAGAATTCTGACTTTACTTTCTTCTGCCCTGGATAGCCTTCTGATTTCAGGAGGAGAGATCTGTGCTGTACAAATGTGATAACAGGAGCGGGGAAAGAACATAATTACCTTGCCTAGAAGGTATTGGTGTAAATAGGGTGAAAGCAAAACCAGAACTATACAAATTGACCAAAATCTTTTCAAATGTTTGATAGAAAGCATTGGGCCAAGTGTTACAGTTTTAATTAATATATTTTAATGACAATTGAGAGTTAATAAACCCAGTGGGCACTTGTCCTTAGGATAAGTGAATATATCAGCATACGTTGCTGTACAGTTGAGAATAATCGTATGGGCCTGTTTGTGCAATACCAGAGTGTTAATTAAACTTTGCTGTAGTCCATCACTCATTCCTTAAGCTGAGGGACTTTTGAGTTTGCAATAGACGATCCTGTGTTGCAGTTTTGGTTTTAAATTTAGCTAAATTGGAGTCTACAGAAAACCAAATAAAGGGGATGAGAGAGGTGAGTTTTTGCACTAGTGAATTTGTTTGCTTGCACAGAGGCCACTTAGACCTCAGACACCTTTCCCAACTACTCCTAAGGATAGGGCGTCTATTTTCCACATCCATTTTCAGAAAATACTTGCACCCTTCTATTTTCTTTTCACATGAACTTTCAAGCAAACGTCTCAGGGAGACAAGTGTGCCCCTCCCTGCCATGGCAGCTCCGGTGCTGTTCTTCACTATGTTGTGTTTTGCAGTTGGTCAGCGGGTCTTCCGAGGGTGAATGTCCACCTTGGACTGCAAGTGTCCTGTCTTATGGACTTGGCAGGGGCACAGCTTGGTGAGCTTTTTGTCACTCCATCTCTAGTGCTCCCTGTAAGATTGGCACCCTGAAGGCACTTATAAAGTTATGTGGACTGAGTAGCTAGCGTATATTATCAAGGCATTTTAGTAGCTTTGGTTGCTAAATGATTTCTAACTTTTTAATCAGATACTGATGACAATATTTCCAAAATATTCCTGGTGTCTCAGTGACATCCCAAGTTCCATGGAGTCATTTTGCAGTCATTAGTTTCTTGGGACATGTGATTCTTAGGGGCAAAAAAAAATAAAAATAAAAATAAAATAAAAGAGTTAAACTCAAAGAATTTAGGATTTTAGGGGAAACCTAGAACTAACTTAGCTTAATGGCCTTAAAGTGAGGTTAGTTAGACCCAGGTTTCTAACGATGGGTTTTGGGAGGATATGAAGCCAAATGCCTCCCAGGTTTCCTCTGCTGCTCTCACATTTGCTAATGCTTATCTAGACTAAACAGGGGATAATGAAGTCCCCCAGTGGAGGAGTGCTTGGGGGCTGACCTCACGGGGAGATGCTGCAGGCCTCACGTGAGGCACCGGAGCAGGAAGAAGAAGGCGAGCTGGCGACCTGCCTCCCCGCAAAGGTTACTTTCTTATTACAACAAAGCTAATTAGTGGGTTTTCTAATGTAAGAAAACGTTGCTGTTAGTAAGTCTCCTCCGTGTGCCAGAAAGCAGATGGTGGCGGTGAATAGTGTTTTCTTTTGCCAGGTTTTGTCTGTGCTTTCTAAACCTGCAAGAGATTTGCTTTCCCAGATTCGGATTTCTGATCTTTTTTATTTTAAAACAGAAATAGAAACTTATATTTAAATGTACTTGCATCATGTGGTCTGTTTGACATATCATGGTTACTTGAAAATGTTGAGTAACATTTGATGTTTTCGGCATGAATTTCTTCTCTAAGAGTCTTGGGACTTTTTACTGTTGTTCTTTGGTTTCTTTCCTTATGGAAATCAAGAGTTTGTGCCTCCAGAGTGCCATAATAGGGAGTTTTGATTGGGTTAGGAAAAGCAGTGGATAAAATCTTCTTCTTCTTCTTCTTCTTTTTTTTTTTTTTTTGCTCCCAATTTCTGTGTAAATACCAGCTTTCCTCAATAAGGTTCCTTTGAGCGTGCTTCTATTCATTATGATGTCAATGTGCAATTTGAATAATTCATTTCCGTATCTGCTACTGATGAAATGTTACTCTTTCTGTTAATTTTAAATTTTCTTTTTGCCTAATGTTTGTAATGAAAGACCTTTCAAATATGTTTGTTTAAAGTTTTCTCCTGGGAAATCTTATGCATGCCCCTATAGTATTAGCGTGGTGATATTAAAGCAGAATATGTGTGATTTTAAGGAAAATTGAGAGGATATATGTTTGTAGTAAGTGTAGATATGAAGCTGTTTTGTAGATAGACTTACAGCTTTGTTAAGACTTTAATTTTTTTCCCCTTTCTAAAAGACTTTCATTTAGAGAAGAAAATAAGTAATTAAATCATTAGATGAGTTGTTAAAGTATAAACTGGAAAATGAAAGTCAACATAATGATTTTTTGGAAATAATTTGGGTAAAAGTATCTTTCCCAAAATACTGTTGTTCCATTTCCATTACTATAACAAAATACCTGAGGCCAATAACTTATAAAGAAAAGGAGTTTGTTTGGTTTTATTCAGGGGTCTGAAAGCCAAACAGCACAGTGTCACTTCTGGCAAGGGCACCCCTAGCTGTGTTGTTGGATAGTATGCAAGAGGGAGATATCACGTGACAAAAAGAAAGAGAAAGACAAGGGAGAGACTAAAGCCAGAGAAAGACAAGGGAGAGACCAGGCATCCTTTTTTCTAACAACCCTTTCAAGAGAACTACCCAGGGTACCAGGAGAACAACATTATTTTTAAAAAGGGGCAGCACTCTCAGTGACCTGATTACTTTCCACTAGGCCTCACCCACTAAAGGTTTCACCACCTCCCAACATGCCACACTGGGGACCAAGCTTCCAACACATGAATCCTTGGAGGACAGACCATATGCAAACCAGGAAAAGCCTCCTTATAGAATCATGTACTTCTTTTGGAGGTGATAGCATCAGAGGAAATGATAAAAGGGCTTTCAGTTCTTTTTTCTCATCATCTCCATATGAAGTTCTTCTGCTGTTGTTCCATCCATCTCCCAAACTAACCTGGTAGCTCAGAGACACTACGCCAGGTATTTGTTCACCTTTAATTCCTGAATAAACTCTGATTTTTACTTGTATTTTTCCCTAAATCTATAGCAAAGAAAATTTCCTATCTTATTTCAAGAGTGACATTTCTGTCACCTGCTCAAACCATACTACGTCTTCTGGTACTTCTTTTTTTTTTTTTTTTTTTAACTGTTTGACTTTCTTTTTTCCACTCATAATGCATTTTTTTCCCTTTTATCAAGTAACATAAACAAACAAACAGGAACAGAGTTGAGAAAGGACAGTCATAGAGTTCAACCAAACATGACTGAGTCACTGTTGATTTTTGGCTTAAGACTGCAAGCCCAAGGTGGAGATACTGAATTCACCCTGGACACGGGTCAGTTGCCTGACCAGGCTGATGCTGTGGGGTGTAGGCATCTTGCTGGAGCCCAGCCAGGGTGGCTGTGGGTGAGGTCACCTGAGTATGGACATGCTTGGTCCTTTGCTTTTGTTTTCCATGCTGGTCCCTTACCTTTCCATGAGCTTTTGCTTATACATATACCTCCACCATGACCAAAATATCTGAAACACCAGCATCAGGAGATTTGTGATCTTTGTTTAATAAAAACTAAACAAATGCAGCATTTCTGACAGAGATATCTCTGCCTCCCCCTCCCATTGCTGCTAGACTCTGGGAAGGGTTCTAACCTGTAGAAACTCCATGTTACTACCAGTGGAGGTGATGAGAAGTAACAACTCTTGGAGAATGAGTGGTGCACATTGTATAAATGCAGCAGAGTTGGGTGAATGGAATTCTTGGTGCACGTGATAAGCTACTTCAGGACTGAGCAACATCTCACAATACTTTGCAGACCACAGGTGATAATAAATACTTGATCGACAGACATAACAAAGCTTCTTCCTCCTGAGAAATGTTAATTACGAGTCATTCTTGGGAGTGAGGAATCTGTGCTGATTTTTGAAAAGTAAAGCAAAGTTCCAATCACCTCCTTACACTTGTTTTCTGAGGAGAGATGTTGAAATAGTACTTATATTAGAGAAAGACCACCTAGTAAACATGACTTTTTATTAAAATAAATCTAGTTGATGAAAATGAAGCTTTAAAAAATCACATCCTGAAGATAGTTCATTTGGCTAATCCTACACAAACTATTACTAGACATTGTATGGCAGACAATTTAATTTTAGGATTATTACTAAGCAAATTACTCATCCATACTGAGTTACTGGGATGGAAAATACTTTTATCTCCCACCCAACATAGTCCCCGGGGGGGTTGGGGGGAAGAAAGGAGATTGCATCCTAAAATGAAAGCCAGAACAACATATAAAATGAAATTTAGATGAAGGTGAGGGAATGAGTGTGTGGCATCCCCAGATCAGTGGTGGATTTCTGAAAGCTTTTATCAGAATTTCAGACCTAATAAGTGAATTCATGTGTTTTGGTTATCTAGGGTTTTTTTTTTTCCCCCTAGTTTAAGGAATGTTTGCAGTTTTCTCATTTGTATCAACTCACACATTTTTGAAATTTTATAATCCTGTCTAGCTTTGGTTATAGATTAAAGTTCACTGGAGAATCACTGTCTAATCTTTTCAGCATGTTCAACTGCTATGAGGATACACAGGACTTGATGGCTTCCAAGTGTGGTTCAAACATCCAAAGCACTCGAGATTAGCACCATGTGAAGAAATTTTAAAATATTGTACTGCAATTAATTTTAAATAACTTAGCACTGCATATGTCAGGAAGAAAGCCATGATAGACTCCAAACGGAAACTCCTAAAAGTAGAATGATTCACTGAAATCATTTAAATCATTTTATCTATGATAAGGACATAGAAGCAAAAAAAAAAAAAAAAAAATGACTATTTCCGCTTGAAAGAGACTTGAGTCAATTTTGAAAGATTCAGATATCACCCGAGCTTCACTCCAGTACTATGGGAAACTTGAAAAGTGTTTTTGGATTGAGCAAACCAGAAACTCCCTATATTTGTGCACATTTGGTATAGATTCTAAAATCAAATTATTAAGGAAAGTTATTGTTAAAGTGGAAAATGAAAGCACATTACTTTAAAGATAGATACTGGAGATGTTTTATTTGAAATAGTTCTTAAAAATATTGTCCTAGGGCCGGGGGTGTACCTCAGTAGTAGAGCACTTGCCTAGGATGTACGAGGCCCTGTGTTTGATCCCCACCACCACAAAACAAAACAAGCCAAGTATTGCCCCACATTCTAGGACTTTTCACTTAGATTTAGCTCTTTAAGGATACTTTATTCAGTAGCTTTTAGAACAAACCATGTTCTGATGTTTTAGATGACAGGATAGGTCAAGTTATAAAGAGAAAACACTGTTTGTGGGCTTCTGTGGTCAGGCGTTGGCCCAGTTGCTGAAGATAAACATTTACAACTCTTCGTGGGCTATTTGTGGTCATTTATAAGTAGAGACAGTCTTTGACTTATAATGACTCTTGTACTCTTGTTTTTTCTGATTGTGCTTATGGTCAGCAGCAAATAAGCTAATAGCACCCAATCAATCCCTGTAGATGAAGTGAGGGTCCCAGCCTTGAATGTAGCTGAAAGACCAGCAATGCCATTGCTGACGATCTGTCTCAAACTCAGAACTCCAGGGCTGAAAAGAACTTTCACAGGATACAGAACCACCTTCACCTTTGTAGCTGTTTCAGCTTAGAGAAGTGAGGATTTACACGTCTGTGGAAAACATGGGCAATTCAGGACCAGAAAGCAGATCTTCTGACTCCCTTACATTCTGTCCTCACCACAGGATGCACACCACCATGCAGCTTCCCCAAAGCCGGAAAATCTATCCCAAGATACCTGTGGACACCTCCCAAGATATGTCCTGTTGCATTTCATGGCCTTGAATCAGCTATTCTTTCACTTCTTTACCTTCCATTTTAACAAATATGTATTAGTAGCTATCTATTCCAGACACTATACTATCTGCCAGTAAAAATAAGACAAGAAATAAAAATAGGCTGTGATTTTTTAACCAGTGTATATACTTCAGAAAACCTGCTCCTATGTAATGTCCTGTTTCAGAATCACAGGGCCTCATGTTTTATAAGATGCTTTAAGTCATGCCATTCAGTTCTCATTGTCTGGAGAGTCAGATATTTGGGAGATGAGTAAACACAGGCTTAGGAAGGTGAAGGGTCCAGCTCCACGGTTACAGGAAATGGCCGAGAAGGGGCTCAACCCCAGATTTTCTTATACCAAGTCCTTTGCCCTTTTCACTGTACCACAGCTGCCTCTGCTAGAATTTGTCAGTTCTTTGAAAAGGCAGATGCTGGAACTGAGCAGGAATAGTATTCAGCACTGTCTTTGAAATTGTTTCTAAAGGAAAACATCTTATTTTTAAACTTCTTTAATACTTTACACCATTTCCAACAATGCTAATTTTACAGTGACAGCCCAGTATTTCACTTGAAAGGACTCTGCCTAAACCTGTAAATCTCACTAGGAAAGCTAACCCTAACCATTACCACTAACAGGTAGGATCTAGGCTCCTACAAATACTGTTATGAGGATACATTTAATGATACTGATCACTACTAACACTAAAAGAGAAAAAGCAATTACAAGGGTGCACAGTAACTTGTTGCTCTACCTTAATTTCATTAGGAGACAGGATTCAATCAGGAGGGGATATCACAGAATCCTGGTTTTTGTAATCATCCTGATCCATCATGAGCTCCTTGAGGGCAGGAGTCTGCCTTTCTCCATTCTGTATCAGGAGGTACATAGGACACAAGATACATAGTGGAAGCTGAGTGAAATAATAAATGAATAAATAGATCCCCAAAATTAAAAAGGACCTGGCGCCATTTTAAGAGAGTGATCCAGTATCACTTCCCGTTTGGTTAGGAGTAGTGGTGTCAACATTGGTACCCCTGCAGAATCCCTGACTTGTCCAAAATTTCTAGTTACTTCTTTCATCAGTGGTGGGACCCATGTTTTCTCAAATGCTTCCACAAGGACCAGGATGACAAACCAACCAACCAATCAACCAACCAACCAAAAAACCTTCCTGACTTACCCAACCACAGGCTCATCAACCTTCTATTAAATGACTGTATTTTTGGACCAAATTGTTACTGTGTCATTCCTGTCCTCTCACCAAATTCTTTTGGTTATGTGTATGACAGGGCTCAGTTGATTTTTGAGAATTCACAGTCATTCCATCTGTGGTTTTAAATCTCTTCCCCTGCCCTTTACCTTCCTATTCCTATTGTACCTGACACCACCAAATCATAATCCCCCTTCTTCCTGACCAGGAGGGAAAATGTCACAGTAAACCCCACCACCTTGTCACCCAAAATTTCTAGGGAGCCTTAGTTCTTCTTGAGGCCTTAACCTTACTTTTAGACAGTTGTCATTATCTTTGTCTAAAGGTCATAGCTAAATTGAATAAAAGGAAAGCTGTGTTTTCCTGTCGATGCACAAAGGCAGTATTGACTTCCCTAATCCAGTTTGCTGAGGGGTGAGAGAATTAAATTAGATATCTAAGCACAGAAATTGAGAGCCTTTGAAAACAAAGATAAGGAGACAAGACTGTATTTTCCCTTTTCCTGGGAGCTCTGTGCTCAAGATTTTGCAGGTGTGTCATCTGATCCATGGCTTGCATCGATCAAAACTGTGCCAATGCATATTTAATTAGCAAGGGGACCCTGGATGCATTATAGCCATCATCCCTATATTGAATGGACTGTCAGACTTGCTGCACACTCCTCTACCCCGCCCTCCCTGGGCCCTCGCCCCCTCCCCTGCCTTGTTTGGGAAGCTTCTGCATTTTGTCTGAGCAGCTAAAAAGTTTCTTTGTTTTTAGCTGCTGATGCATAAGGCGCCACTGAGGAGAATACAAACAAGTAGAGTCTTAAAGTGTTTATTTTGTCTAGAAAGACAAGCTAAACCAATTTGGTTCCTTTGGTGAGATTTTCAAACCCTGTCTAAAAGGGAAAAGAAAAGAAATACACTGTTCAACTCTTCATGTATAGATTTAAAAAAAAAAAAAAGTTACATTAGGACTAAATGAAAGAAGATTCCAGAATACTTTCATAATAGAAGTAAAGAATAAATACTTTTCTATTATTTTATTTTAAAAGCTTCCTGGGCATTGTTAGCAAATTTTGTATTTAACAGTTAAACTTGGATGTTAAAAGTTCACTGTTGTTACAGGAATCTGTCATACTTGAGAGACTATAATGAATGTAGAAAAGTTTTTTTCAGATAGAAAGTGGATAAAAAGTTGGGACTGAATGTATTTTTTTTTTTTTAAGTTTTCAAGGTTTGGGGGCACTTCCATTGGTGGAGATTCTTAAAGTGGCAGGAGGTTTGGAATCTTGGCAGACAGGTTACTTCACAGGATCACAGTCATTTCCACACAGGTCCAAAGCCTGAATATCCAGACAGTGTTTGTCTGATAAACAGATGTAATACACCACGTCTGCTTAGAATAAAGAGCAACAGACTGTGAGCACATGTTCAGGACTCATTTAAACTCATCAGCATGGTCTTGCTCTGTCCTATTCTACTTTTGAGGTAGCTGCTTACTGTTGAAGTAACAAGGAATATTTTTTTCCTGCTACAGTTTGCTGCGGAGACTCACGGGAAATTCATTTGCATACATCTTGTTACAAAGACTGACTACTTCCTGGCTTAGACAAAGTGTTGCCTGATAAACAGACTTAACACACAAATGTCTGTCTGGAATAAACAACGGCAAGCTGAGATTTACATTTCCATTATCAGAGATAATCTCTTTTCCAGTATATGGGAATTAAGAACCTTTTCTTTAAAACCAGGTCTGCGATGCTGATGCTTTATACTAGAATCACATCATGTGTGGGTTGGGGTTGATTTTTTTTAAAAGCAAATGAAAAACTTGTTTGAATGAGAAAATGTGAATGGCAAAGAGAACTGTACTTTTTTGGGGGGGTCAGTTTATAAATTTCAAAAACAGAGTTTCTTGCATTATTTTATTTGACCCATACAACTATCTTGTTGAGTTAAGCAAAATGATCATTAGTGTCCCCATTTTACAGATGAAGAAACAGATCTAGTGTAATTAAATTATATAGCAGAAAATCTTAGGATATGTCTTTCTGCCATTTCATACTCCTTTCAATACTAAAATACAAATGCAACAAAGTTATTACATATGGTGCTACCTGAACTTAAACGACATGCTTCCTCTCAGCAGAGGGCATTTTATTATTTTATTATTTTTATTTTTGGCAGCACTGGAGATGGAATTCAGGACCTCATGCATGTCAGGCAAGCACTCTGCCATTAAGCCATATCCCCAGCCCTTATTATTTTAATAAATTACTTTATAGACATCCAGATACATGCAAATAATACATACAGATTAGAATTCAATTATGTATCACTTTCATTTGGTACTTTCATTTTATAACATGAAAGTATATAGGAGCATTTTCTACTTTATCTAGATGACTACATGAATAATCTTCAAATATATTTATATCCCAAGACCTAGTGTTACAGTTCATTTTAATTATGAAAAGGTGACTAAAAGGGGGAAGTTGAGCACAATTCTGATATGTGATAATTCTACAGTAAAGGCCTTTTATGTAGGTCTTTGTTGCATGGGAGTGGATAGGTGACCAGGTTGCCTCAGTAACTTGAGTTCTAAATTCATTAGTAGGTCACCATCACAAGTCAACACAGCCCCTTTGATGGGAAAAAACACATTTCAAAATGACAGTCTAAACATTTTGTCAAAGAAAATGTGAGAAGTGATTAACTTAGTCCAAGTATCATGCTTGCATATCTTCTATTATCACCAAATTTGACTTTACTTACGTCACTGACAAAGCTGATCACTCCTTAAAATCAGCCTGATTCAAAGACTGAAGGCTCAAGGATTGAGTCATTTTGTCTTTACTCTCAGAGTGACTGAATTTAGCATTTTTAAAGATTAGAAATGAGTCCCCCTCACTGTCATCTCACAATAGTTATGCCATTTAATCTTTTTCTTAGCGTGTTAAAACCGTGTTTCATTCTGCAACCTCCTTGTGCACATAGAAAACTAACACATTTATGAGTAGGTGATAAGACAGTTGAATCAATCTTCAACCTAAACAGTCCCATCCTGATACACAGTCCCACTAAACAGATGGGCCTTGAATACCAGCGTTAATGCCAAAAAATCTAATTCCTGCAAATTTAATATTTCACAAATTTCTCGTTCAGAAAAGCATTACAAAAAGAAAAAAGTTTCAAGAAAGAAAATGGTAGTAATGTAGGTTATGGAACAATCTTAAATAGGCCTTGAAAATGCCATACACGGGTGTGACTAAGGGGTGAAGCTCCAGAGCAGCTGGCAGCCCCAGGGTGGTCCAGTGGACCCCTTCCAAGTGACTGCTGCATGAACATAGCCTTCCCTCTCCTTCAAGTCCCACGTGTGCAAACTAGCTGAATTCTTCTGGAGCTCAGACTACCTCGGCCACATCTCCCTGTCTCCTTAGGACAAAAAAGGACTTGCTCTGCATGCTTTAATTACTGCAGTTCTCACACAGACCTGCAGTTCCGGCTTGCTAGGAAAGTGGTAGAAATCAAATTTTGTATTTTAAATGTAAAGATAAGACTTTCCATTTGAAGAACCATAGACTGTTTTCCTTGTGAAAACATGAAGAAAATTTAAATGATATAACCCACCTCATAATTTTTCTGTTTTAAGAACCAGGTCATTGCATATTAATTTTTCATTAGGTGACCCACAGTTCTGTACATTAATTGACCTGAAATATTGGTTTGGTTACTCATTGTACATAAAGGATTTTATCCAGTCTCTGGAAATGCTAATAATAATTGCTTTTTTTTTTTTTTTTTTTTTTGTGGTCCAGATTTAGAATGGTATTACAGATTTCTGTCTGTTCTTCATCAGACCATGATGGATAATGTTATATTTGGCTGATGGTCTTGTATTCATCAGTGTTTACACTTAAGCTATGAATTGTATATACATATGTACACCTGTACCCTGACATTTTGCATTCTCAAATAAGGTTTTTCAAATATTTCTTCTAACATAAGTTTTTAAGGTCATGGTCTCACTAAGAAAAAAAAAAGAAAGAAAATATTTCTGAATATTATAAGCATTATAATAATAATTTATTGAATAACAGCAACTGTGAGACCAGTAAGCAAAATATGGCTCTCATAGTCATTTGATTTTTCTAGATTTCTTTACTGTAATAGAGATGGTAGAATACTAGGTGATCAAAATAAAGTAATTTAAGGCCAGGCACAGTGATGCACACCTATAATTCCAGCAGCTCGGGTGGCTGAGACAGGAGGATCATGAGTTCAAAGCCAGCCTTAGCAAAAGTGAGGCACTAAACAACTCAGTAAGACCCTGTCTCTAAATGAAAAACAAAATAGGGCAGGGGAGGTGACTCAGTTGAGTGCCCCTGAGTGTACAATCCCTGTACCAAAAAAAAAAAAAAAAAGAGTAATTCTAAACTCAACTGTTACTACTTATTAGAAATAGAATTATTTTTCTATTTATTGTAACTTCTTGGATGTAGAAAATGAATTCTTTGATCTGCCTGTATTGCAAAGTACTTATCTTGCCAAACCATACAAAACAAAAACATCTAAAATTCTGAACATCTTAAGGGCTACAGTTGCACAGGGTAACCGTAACGACAGTCAGCCTGTCACCACCCTTATTCTTCATTTTCGTTTACCCCCAGAATTCTCCTACTCTTCATTTATTTGCAGGAATGTATCCGTTCCTTCTTTGCCTTTTCTGTTTTTACACTCTAAACAATCCCAACTCTGATAAAATTTTCACTTGACCAACTCATATTTGTGACTGGATGACTTCTGTTTTCTCTCATATCATGTAGTTTGGGAGATTTGAAACTGGGCACAAAATTCTAACAAAGGCTTTTCAGATCTTGTGAGCCCAGCCATTATGGGTGTAGGGAGGTTGAAATAGGCAAAATTATCTTTCAAGTGGAACTAGAATTTGTGCATTATGGCCTTAGACTTTTGTTGGTAACATGTTCACTGAATAGGAGTTACACTGGTGTATTGGGGTGGGGGGCAGTTCTTCACTACCAAGTGTCTGCTTTCCCTTTATCAGGCTCTTCACAATAGCAGTGGTTAGGATTCCGAGGCACTCTGCAGACACCCCAGGATGGGAGTTTCCCTAACCTTTGTGTCTTTTGAAAGCACGAAATAGTCCCGCCATCCGTCATTTTAGCCCTTGCACATTTCTGGAGGGCCTCCCGTGTCTCAAAAACTGTCCTTGGCTCAGCCTCTGTGGTTTGTGGGCCAGCGGGTCATAGGAAGTGACTGTCTGCAACTTTTAAACACTGCAAGATTTCGGAATCACCCACAAACTGGAGGGTTGCACCTCACCTTCCCCTGCCAGCCCCCAGGGAGGGGAGTGTCAAACACAGATAGAGGCCTTTTCTTCCCCCCTTTGTAAGTTCCACACTCCCCTTTTCCGTGTGAGCTTAGTATATTTTTCAGTGGTTCAGTGTTGCTGGCAGTTGTTCCGTGGTAGAAAGCTAAACGACAATGGAAGATTCATTAGTTCAGCAGTTATTGAACTCCGTGGCTGGGCCAGGCACCCTGTTGAAGAAACTGTGGGCAAGAGAAGAGGAAGGAGTTCTTCTCTTTAGGAGCTCAGGTTCTCATTGAAGATCATTTAAAATCACCTTAGTTCACCCGTATCAGTCGAACCTCGCGAGCTGTGTGTACCTGAAAGATGGACTACAGGGGAGAAAGTGCTTTGTTCTAGGTCAAGGACAGAAAAGATTTAGCAATAGTCCATCTTCGCTTTTCACTTAAAGAACATAAAATAGAAGGAAGTGATACCTGTATTTTTGTCTCATCGGTTTTACCACATTCACCTGTCTTTGTCATTCCTTGCCCGGCCCAAAGAAGTGCTATGTGAGGTTCTACTCTGAAGGGCAGCGTATTTGAGGATGGGGGACACCAATATGTACTTAAGTAGCAAATCTAGTACATGTACTAGAAATCTAGTACAAGGTTTCTGTTCTTGTGTTGCACAAGCTCATGGAAGCAGAGACTAATTTGTAGACATACGATTTATTTTATTCCTTTCCCTAGTGATTATATTGATAGGGAACTTTGTCTGAGTACTCTAGCAATATAGCTGTAGGCGCCATAAAAATGCATAGATGGATGGCTACCAGTCCAATTAAGAGGTCTTAACCCAGCCTCCTATATGCAAACCCTGTCTATTTTAGGTTTAAATTTCTGCTCATAAATTTTTAAAAAACCAAAAGAAACATTGCTTTTCAAGGTTAGGTTGAAGTCTAAGGTTCTTTAAACAAAAAACAAATCCCTGGATGAGAAAAAAATTGATAACCCTAATGTACTTCCTCACAATAGCATTTCCATCTCCATCATTTAAATACACTTTAAGGAATGCTCTCTTCATTGTAAAATATAAATCTTTTGGCTTTCAACTGGGAACCAGAGCAATTCACTGCCATAGGGCCTCAGATACAAGAGAGGCATCCAATCCTATGCACCTGGGTAGGTTTGTTTTGGGGGGCCTCTAATTATTTCAGGTGGTTGGAGTCAACAAACCACAGCATAATTATCCAAAATATTAAGATATTAAGTTACATTGGCTTTGGACAGGTCTCTACCAAGTATATAAAAGAGAAAAGTAAATTAATTGTTAACCTTCTTGATAGTATTTTAATGCAAATGCTTAAGAAGGAGATCTTTCATTTGTATCAATTATATATGGGTAGAAATTCATTTGTGATTCTGGTCATCTGGTTGGCTCCATTCTTAACAGCATCCAAGACATTTTGTTGTATCAGAAAAAGTGCCCATGTGTCCATCCTCAGCATGGGATACTTCCAGGATGGGGTCGTTTTGCTCGCTGCTGATTCAAAAAAGGAGACGGTATTAAATGGTCAGGGTAGAAAGTAGTTACTGAAGTTTTTAGATCATTCAGATTCCCTTACCACGATGGGACACTTTAGTATGCATCCGCTGGGTGAATAGCAGTGTCTCTAGCTCTTGAATAAAACTGAGAAATTACATTCTGTTTTCAGTTTGGCTAGATGCCTCCTCCAGTGTTTGTAGCTGAGCTTTCACGGGATCGCTGCGGCCCCTTGCAGACCAATTCTGAACATTTTCTTGCTACTCCATCCTTTACTATTAGTTTGCTTGCTTTTCTGTGGCATGGAATTTTAAACTAATTTAAACATAACTAATATTCATCTTTTATTGCTATCGCATATTTTCTATCATTTTGTTATTTTTCTGTAAAGGTAGGGTGGCAAACTAAACATGAATGTAAAGTGAAAAGAACAAAGAAGTCTACTTTTGGATTATTAAAAAAATGATTTGGAGTCTCTCCTTATTCCTTTTGTCTTAACATTAAGGGATAAACATTAGAAAAGTCATTCACTATTGAATATCTAAATTAATGGAGATGAAAGATGTTTTCCATTTGTTCATGGAGAAGCAATTAATTGTAAAGGTTTTATACCTAGAATGTCAGCTAAGCTATCAAATAGAGAATTATATTTGCTAGTATTATTCCAAAGAAAACATTGTGTTTGGCAAAATTTTATGTACCTGTTTTGGGATCTGATCAAGAACTTTGATTCCCTTAAAATGAAATTATATATTTTGCTTTAATTTTAGGTACAGATATTAATTGTTCAAGATTTTCTAGAATAAAAACAATGGAGGCATGTCTCTCCTAAAACATGCTGAATTATTTCTCAAAATATTTAATTTGTAATTTCTAATGGCAAAATGATGGGATCCTTCCTTAGAAAAAAAGAAGGAAATTATGGAATATTTTTAATTGTATGCTCTAAGTGTGATATTAATAAGTAACTAAAATTTCAAATATGATTACAATATAAATGTTTCCATTTCCAATTTTTAGTGCAGGCCTTTGTATTTAATTTTATAGTTTGTTCTGAAGGATTCCTCTAAAATTTTTTGATAAATCATACTTTCGTTTTTGTCTTAATTATGCAGTTGTTACATGAAAATTAAAAACTTGTCATTTTGTCAGACTTAAAAATTTTCCCTTTTACTTTTTTTTGAGTCATTTGAAGCTTTAAATAAACAAAAAATATTTTGCTGTAATCACCAAGGTTAAGATTATCTGAAAATTTCAAAATAGACATGTTCTTTATAGTAGTTCCCCAGAATTAAACTCTTCATTTGCTTTAAAACAGGGAGTCTTTTTTAATAACAAATTAGCATTTCTATTCTAAAGTCACTTTGTGAAATATCTCCAGGAAAGATTGGTGATACTATATGTCTATTTGCAACAGAAATAACACTTTCAGTTTAATCACAGTTAAGTGCCATGAGCTTTCGATCTTTCAACTTCTTGCTGAAATGTGGTCAAAATTTCAGAGAACTGATCCTAACCCTGTGAAGTCAATGTAAAGTTAGGATCCAGTCTTTCCACAGATTATAAGAGATGTAAAGTTTTTGTTATAAAGAATCTGTTTGTTATAAAGAATTGTTTTAAAATAATAATTTAAACTATCTTAAGTCTCAGAAAATGCTTCACATAAAAAAATTTTCCCTATGAAATATTTTTCTGATTTTTCTCTCCTCTTCCTCAAGTACATTATAAATATGCTTGCTTCTAATTCCACACAATTCTTTTAATATAGTTTTAATCTAATTTTAAAACTAAATGTTACTTTATTTTAAATTATCCTATTAAGAAATTAATTGAATTAAGAATTTTTAGTTCTAAAATCTGATTATGAAAGAAGAAATCAGTTTAATTCTATGAAGGTGTGCAAGAACCTGGTTTTGCTAATAAACCCCTTTGAGACCTACCTAATGCATCGGTGCACTAAGAACACAATACTTAAACAACAGAGGAAACGAGTACGTTCAGAAAGCCCTTTCCGAGTTATACAGTTATCTCAAGCACATGTGCTAGAATATTAGAACTCTGGTACTGAATGGTGTTAGTCTGCATAATCTGTTGCTGCAATACAGAGCTAAATATCAACAGAGTTTGTTACTGTTGTTTGGGTTGCTTTTATATACCAGTTTCAAAATATGTTTTGACACTTTATTATGTTCTGAATCAAGCTTCAGATGTGTGTAATGAAGGATGAAGTCTTTATCAGACTCCAGTGTATAAATAATGGAGAAGAGTGGTTTGCAAACGGTCTGTCTATAAGAGAATGGCTTCTGAAGAGCTTCGAGCTCTGATCTGGCACCATGCAAACGCCAGTGGAGGTGGAAAAGAAACTGAGCGTCCTCTCAAAAGGCACCGGCTCCTGCCCCACCCCTGTTTCTCTTTTCATCTTTCTTTCTCATTTGTCATGTTGTTTCCCATTCTTGGTTTGTAGGCTGAACCTTTTAAGAAGGTCGGGCACCCCTGATCCACTTTCCCTCACAGACCCTGTAATGTTTGGCTATATTTTTATGTTTTTCAGATTCGAGTCAATCTGAAAGTCCCAGCCAGCCAAGTGATGCTGACATTAAGGAACAGCCAGAAAATGGTAAGTTGTGTGGGCTGTGGCTGCTCTATCAGAGTGCACAGCAGCCAGCAGCTGGCCCCGCACCTGGATTCTGGGCTCTGCCCTACAGGCGGCCCACGGCAGGAACAACTCTGAGGATTCAGAAATAAACTCAAGTAGAGATTTCTTTTACAAGGGCAAATTCTTTGTTCCTGATCACCCTCGCAGCCTGGCAGCCCCACCAGGCAACACTGGATACTGTAAGGACCTTAATTCCCAAGAAAGGTGATTACTGGCACCTCATTAAAGTATGAAAGGTGGGGTTTCTTTACCCATTCTGATGCTTTCACTGTGAAAAGGGGGACTTTTCCATGTCATTTTAGTTCCCTTTTTAAAGTGACAAACGCAGCTTTATCTTAATGAGTGACTTAAGGTCATTCATGGACAAGTACTATTGAGGTCTTTTAAGACCTTAACCATTTGCTAATTGCTTGAAGAAAACCATCTTTACCTTTGAAGGATTTTTCCACTTTAAATTATTGAAACTAAAAGAGTAAGGATATAGGAGAATATGAAGTTCCTCAATTGTATAAATATATAAACTTCCAGTGGCAGAAACTTTATAAAAACAGAATGCATACTTTACACATGAATATAATAGTATCTTGTGAAATATCAGAGTCATAGAATGTACTTCAAGTATAATAAAGATTGTCCTGGGTTGGAATTTTAGATTGAGGAAAACCATCCGTATCAATAAAAACAGAAGTGAACTAGTAGTCCCTCTCCTATGCTAAATATTCTGTGAGTTACTTTCACAGATACCATCTCAGAAAATTCCAAAATGTTGTTTTTGCCTCTGTTATGTTGAATAGAACATGAAACCCTTCAGGGTATGGATTTATTTCTCTAAAATAGGGTAATATTACATACCTATGGAAGAATTAAATAAGCTAATATGTATGACTTGCTTATCGTTCCTTTTTTTGGTAGCATTTGTCCTAAGAAACATACTGGCAGTAAGTAGGTATTATTCTTCCTACTTTTCTTGTCCTGTAATCCCACCATACTTTGTTTCTCATCTACTTCGAATGTCCTCATTCCTTGGCTCTGTCTTCCTTTTGTTTTCCCGTACATTTTTCCATTTTGATTTCCATCTGATCTTTTGGAAAAGAGAGGTAAACAGAATTCCGTTGCTATCGTGGGATGGAGGACTGCGCTTACCACATGAGATAGCCTATCACTGATTTCTCAGAATATGCTTCATTTCTTGCACCTGTGAAATTCTTTATTATGTTGCTGGACTCATGCATTAAGTGTGAACTCTGCCTCTCCTCATGCTGGTATTTTTTATGATATTTTCTTTATCAAACATGTTTTTTAGAGCAGACAGTTTTTAAAAAGGGGTGGGGGAGTCCTCTAAATGTTGGTTTTCAGTGTCGTAAACAGCTACATATTATTTTTTGTTGGCATTTTAAAGAGTGATATTTATAGACTAGTTTTGTTCTTTATTTTTGACATGTGGATGATGCCTTAAATGTTTCATTTTTTTTTTTCATGTACTGTATTTATACATGATCTTCCTGAGGATGTATTCAGAGATACTCGTTTTATTTTCATTTTGAGAACCTCACAGGCTTAGGGGTGTGCGATTCACGTATTTTGGTCTGGCTGCCCCTCTAGCAGGCCTGCGATTCATCTGTCTTCATAAAATGGCCGACAAGCTGTTCACATGCAAATATAAATTGAGAGCAGGAGAGCCTGGCATGCCTTTCTGGAGCTGCCTGCAATACCGATATTGTGTGTTTTATTCCAAAAAACAACCAAGATCAAGCCTGGATTTTTCGGCCAAAGGCATGGCTATACTGGCCAAGTTTGCTTTTAACCCTGGATTACTTGGTCCTACCTCAAGGATTCATGGTACCATTTTGGGGAGATCATGCAAGTTCAAATAAAGTATTAGCATCTAAGAGATAAAGTAATAGATTCCTACCTTTCAAATTTCTATGTATTTCAAAGAAAAAGAAGTAGAAACTGCTTTGTCTTGGACAACCCCAATTGAAGAAACATCAGCATACTTGATTTCCTCCATCTGTCCTTTGTCAACCTCAGGTGAAGTTACTGGAAAAAAAATTACTTTATTCTGTGTCTTCCTTAAATACACAGAATCCTTAAAGGGCATAAATGAAGATTTCAGGGCAAGGTATTTACAGGCCTTAGAGGACTACTCTCCTATTGCTTTGAACATCCTGTGTCCCCCCTTCTTCATTTCTCCAGGTCATGAGGATGAGTTCTGTTTGTTTTGTTTTTGATTTGAAAGCGGGAACTCTTATAGGTATATCAACAAAGCTCTATGAAGTTTTGGAATCTTACTGGATGAAGAAGTGACAAACTCTGCTCTTCAGATGAAGTGAACACATAACTCCTTCCATATAAATCCATATATGTAAGGGAAAATAATCCTTTTATCCCAGCTCTTGAGAAAGGTAATGGGAAACGAATGCTGTTCCCCTAGTAAACCACGGAGACTGAACAGACAAATGGTAACATGCCGTTCCATCCAAACTGTAAACGAGGCCATGAAACTTTACCTAAAGTGGATGCAGCTGTTTCTTCCCTGTCCAACTAATCTGTTTTTTTTTTTTTTTTCTCTGTAGAGTTTTTGCTTTCTTTACTTGAAGTTCCTTAAGACTCAACTGTAAAGGAAAACAAATCTTTGTCCAGATTTGTTTTTAAATGGAAATTTCAAAGGAATTATTTGAAGCCCAGAGATAAAATATGAGAATCTCCAAAACTCTAAATTGGTACAGTGGTTAAAAATTCTGCCTCTGGAGTCAAATAGACCTACTTAATGTTCAAATTAAAAAGTAGCTGGGTAATTGACTGAATGAGCTTTTCTTTTTTTTATATATATACATGTATATTTTTAGTTGTAGATGAACACAATACCTTTATTTTATTTTTATTTTTTTTTAATGTGGTGCTGAGGATGGAACCCAGTGTCTCACATGTGCCAGGCAAGTGCTCTACCACTGAGCTACAACCCCAGCCCCTAATCTCAGTTTTCTTTTAAGTGAAATACTGAAGGACCCTACCTCCTGAGTACTAAAATGAGAATATGCATGGGAAACAGCATGGTGCCTGGTTCAAATAAGGACCAAAGGGTAGCCAAGACTACTCTCTAGTTCTGGCTTGTCATAAATATAATGAGCACACACATTCAAGAGGCTAAAAACTGGGAGCCTTAGAGTGGAAGGGGATGGTGTCACAAGCAAGGCGAGACTTTTTCAGACTCTGTAGATACTTAACTCTACTCTGAGATGTCAGAACATAAATTTCCTTCCTAAGTACCCATAATCCCCAAAATGCCACATCAATATCACTGTTCACTTCTGTCCTTACATTCTGCTCATCTCCCATGAGTCTGAGAATTAGCAAACTGCAGAAGTGATTTAGAGGTGATGGAACCTTCAGAGTGCGCCCTCTAGAAGGAGATTCTAGAAAGAAAACTAGAAACTATATAACTAGCTTATTAAAAACTATAAACTGATTAGGGGTAGGATTCATGAAAAAATGCTTTTTTAAAGACAAGTCTTGTATAGCATCTAGCTCTTTGCCTTGAACTTAGAAGGCACCTGGTATTTAATTTGCTCAATGAATAAATTTAAAA
Organism: Sciurus vulgaris; assembly: GCF_902686455.1. Taxonomy (NCBI): domain Eukaryota; kingdom Metazoa; phylum Chordata; class Mammalia; order Rodentia; family Sciuridae; genus Sciurus; species Sciurus vulgaris. Next base: position 49,810,028 of record NC_136461.1, read on the forward strand.
AGTAGATGAATGTGTTGTCATTATCCCCAGCTAATTTTTGACTGTCTACTCAATGTTGAGTTACCAAAAGGTCTTTAAGTGGAAAACAAAAACAAAAACAAAAAAAGCACAACCCTCTGGGAAAGCTGACAGTCTAATTGGGGTGTGGGGAAAGACTGTACAGACACATAAGCCATAAATACGTTAGATAAGTAGTGGCTGGAAGCCAGAGCTAGGGTGAGGTCGTATGGCCACCATAGATCAGGGTAAGCTCTCCCATGAGCAGGTGTGGTGAGCAAATGAATACTGCCCTATTAGTTTATACTTAATTACCAAAGGGAATGCAGTTCAGATGAAGTTCCCAGCTGTGATGAGAATTATTTAATCCTAATGCTTATTGTCAAAACTTCATCTCTAGCTTTTCAAGAGTTCCTGAAGGCTTTACTATCTTAGGTTTTGGACTTTGACTTAGAACATCTATGCAAACCACCTTTGTGAATTCCCATAATGTACTTTGGCTACTATTGAAAGTGTTTGGGGGACTGAACATTTGAAGCTCTGGCTCTAGAGTTACGAGCCCTCTGCACAGTCGTCCTGATGCATTCTGTGGTACATCAGGTCAGTCATCTTGGAGGGAAAGCTCTTGAAGCAGTCCTCGTACTTCATTCATGCATGCTTCTTCTTTTCTTTCTTTCTTTAACCAGGATTTGAACCAAGGGGTGCTTAATCAGTGAGCCACATTCCCAACCCTTTTATTTTTTTTTATTTTGAGACAGGGTCTCGCTGAATTACAGAGACTGATCCCACCCAAACTTGCAATTACCTGCCTCAACTTCTCAAGTTACTGGGATTACAACCTTGACCCTCTGTGCCTGGATAGGCATGCTTCTGTAGGGCCACGTGCAATTAGTGTCCGAGGCAACAGCACAGGCCAGTGTTGGCACTCTGAAAACATGCTCCCTTCTGGGTCTCACTATCATCATTGAGGGTACCCTTAACTAAAAAATGTAAGATAACAAGGAAGAGAAAAGTTATATTCACAGGCACGAATCCCCCTCCCCCCACTTAGTATCTCTAATCATCTGCTTAGCCAGCCAATAATAAATTTATCTTAGTGGTTTTAAAAATTTGATGTTTATAATAAGAAACCAAACTTGGTACTTGGGTTACTTTCTTCTTCAGGTTTAATTGTGTTTATTCCTCCTCATTTGTCTGGTAGCTGCGCATATGTTGGTGGTATCAACTCTCAGATAGGCCTTTTCAATCAGTGGAAAGCCATTAATCATGAGGCTTGCCCCAGATTTTGAAAATTTTCAGCTCTACCTGCCAATTTGAAAATTGCTCTGGAATATTGTTTGGATCTAGCTTTCATGTTCACTGTCTTTATGTTGTTCCTGTCTTGAATTGTTAAACTAGGTATCTTAAAATGTAGCCAGATAAACCAGGAATGTATTTCTATCAACCATAATTGTCCATATTTCACTAGTTTTTCATTTAACTCAGTTCTATGCATATTTAAAATACTTTGATGTTTAAAAAATAACTTGTAAGGCTACTGACTTCCTGACTTAAGATTTATATGTGTGATTCACTTTGTAATTTGGGAATGAGATAAGAAAACTATAAATCTCTATTTCTCTTTTAGATAAACATTCTTTCATCCAATAATATGCTCTTAAAAATTCAGACCCTCTGCTTAATGTTTTAAATTGCTTTTTACTATCTCCTCAAATATATAGTAGATATATTGCAATGTTATATTGCAATATTAATAAATAGTGGGAAGGCAGAATAAAATTGATAATTCCAAAATGTAAAAGTCATCACTGCTGAAGGGACTGTTTTAGGAGCTGTTTTGATTAATGTGTTATTTTAAGTTGGGTCATTTTAAGAATGATGAAGGCCGTGCAGCCTTGCGGTTTTCATTTTATTGGGAAAGTAGGAGTGTTCTAGCACCATTGACTTGTAAATACAGTCTATCAATATTTCATAATTTGCATGACTTTCTTTTACAATTACCTAGCAACAGTTATTCTCTGCAGTGTTCTTTCAAAAAACCCTGCAGGGACAGACACAGTAGAGTGACCACCAAAATAGCGGCAATAACAGTAATGATCAATATTCTAAAATATGTAAAGGTCCCAACTCAGGGAGACATTAAAACCTAAATGCCTTCTGGTTTCCAGCTCTGTGTAATTAAATTCTGACTGATGAATTTTCAGCAATGTGATGGAGCCAGTCTCCTTTAAGAGATCAGGGAACTAGAATGTGACTTGATCTAAAATTTTGGTTTGAAACTAGGTGAATCTGCTCTGTCAAGTATTGTTAGCAGGTGTGACCCATCATTGTTCAGAGACTCCTTAGAAAGGCCTCCAGACAAAGGAACACCCTGGGTCTTGCCTTGTGAAAAATGGGGTGCAGGTAAGGCTGAGGGCTTCTCTCATGTACTTACATCATACAAAGGAGTGTGCTGAGTTTACACAAGATCCTGGGTAGTTAAGGGGCCTTTGCAACAGAAAAATGGGGAGAGGCGAGAGTTGTAGTAATTTTAAAGAAGTAATTATACCCTAAGACATTATGGGTATTTTTATTTTTTTGCACGTGGTACTGGGGATCAAAATCAGGCACTCATATATACAGCTTAGCACTATACTACTGAGCTATATCTCCAGTCCTTTCCATTTTTTATTTTGAGGGGTCTCACCAAGTTGCTGAAGCTGGACTTGAACTTGTGACCCTCCTGCCTCAGCCTCCCAAGTAGAGGGATTACAGACCTGTATTACCTTGCCTGGGCCATTATGAGCATTTTATTGTCCACACATAGAGGATAGCTAGCTGGCCAGACTTGAGTGTGGTTGATCAGTGACCAAAATAGGGACTGTTTTAGACCCTGTCCCCCTGATTTTCAAATTCTGAAATTTAGTGGCTAATGATCTATTTTAGAGATCTTCCACTCCTCCACCTCCAACCCCTCATGTACAAATAAATACTGAGGAAAGAAGGAAAAAGAAAAAATTCTTTCTGGTCCTCAAATTCATTTGTGGTTGTGATTCTTGTTCCAGCATAGATAGACCCAGGGGTGCTCATTGAATATGACATTCCAAGTAGAAAAATGTTTTTAAGTATTTATTTATAATTTATATGAGATTGTGCAATTTTATCCATAGATCTGGATTCTAAAAATATGAAAATGGGAAGCAATACCATTTGTGTAGTATTTGAATTGGGCACAGTCAAGAAATCAAACAAGGAGCCGTCATCAAATCACAGTACGGTGGAAGGTGCACCTGGTGCTGGCTGCAGCTCCATCTGCCATTGCTGTTTTCCCTGTGATCTGTGCCTGGAGCCAGCATGACAGGACCCTTTGACAGCACTACCTTAGAAGGCTACTTCTGATGGTCACTTTCCCATACTTCCCCATCAATTAAAAATCAGCATGGTGAAATATCAGGGGGGTTAGTTGGAGTCAGGAATAATACATGAGCCTTCCCTGCTACAAATAATAGGGTCATTTCTGATTTGATATTTGAATGGGAATGTGTTGTTTTTAAGTGTGCATATTATTTTTTGGAAGGAGTTATCCATTTGTGGATAATATTAGTAAGCTGAATGTAATATAAATAATTTATTTGGGGATTTGGAGTCCCTAATCCAGATTGATTAGTTGTCTGCTAGAAAAATTCATGTGGCCACAAGGATTTTTGGCACCTTTTCTCCTTCCAGCTTCCTCATTCTTTTTCTCTTCTTCAGGTTTTGCTCAGCTCCTGGCAACTCTGCTCCCCTGGCATGAGCTTGTCGTTAAGGAAATCTACTGGGATGTCTCAGATAGAGGCGGGGGAGGAGTGGTATTTACTGCAGATTACTCTGCTTCATCTCAGTTGTTAATTTCTATACTTGGTTGATTTTAACCCAAAGGGAACAAGGGAGTCTCATATGCCTTATCCACAGGCATCATATGGTGAATATTCAAAAGAGAAGTGTAAAGGATATTGTGGCAAGGCCCAGTAAAATAGGAATGGCCTTCCAATAATCTCTCCATGAAGGAGTCAGTCTTTCCTTAGATCTCTGTAGGTGTTTTGCAACCAGAGAGCTTCTCAGCAAGTAGCACTTGTAAACTCAGAGATGAACAAGAAGAAGCCAAGTCATAGCTTCTGAATAGGTCAAATTAGCAAAGAGTTGCCATTAAAACTCTGACACTGAGCATCTGTTTAGGGAAAATCAGTTGTCCAAGTCACTTAAATACTGGTACCATTGTTTTCTCATAAGCAATTCAACAGATAATTTTCAAGGAAGTGCTGGGTCCATTTGGACCATGTGTTGGACGTGTTGAGAGAATATAGAAATGGATCAGGCTTCCTGCTCTTAAGGACCTGGCAGTGTAGGAAGAGGGAAAATAAATGACCATTCATTCATTCAACAGATAATTATCAAGTGCATTCTTAGAGCCAGGCATCATTTTAGGCATTGCACTGAGCAAAACATACAAAATACTGCTCTTAATTGAGCTTACTTTCTCAGGGGAGAAGACAGACAACAGTCTAACTAATAAACATGTAATATGCCAAATTATACTAAATGTTATGAAGGGAAATAAAGCAAGAGGAGGGGATAAGAGTGCAGGTTGTAGTGCCATTTTATAAGGGTGTTTAGGAAAGGCCCTTCTGATCCATTGACATTTGAACTGAGTCCTGTCAATTAACTAGTAAACTCAGCTAATATTAGGGACTTTTGTTCTAATAAGAGGTAACAGTATAAAGGGCCTGAGGCATGCTGGAGGACTAGTCAGGGGTTGGTGTAGCTTGAGGGACATGAATGAGGGAGAGGGAGCTGGAGTAGGGGTTAGCAGGAATCCACACCATACTGGACCTTGTAAGCCAAGGAAAAGACTTCGTAAATCCTTGATATACTGTGATATGCTTTCCTGAGGAATGCTCATTCTAAAGCCATTCATTTCTTGATGAAGTAGATATGTCCTAAGCCCCTGGGATGTGAGAGTCCCTGTATTAGATACTAAGTGTCCTGTGGTAAGCAAGGCAAGCTTAGAGTTCAGTGTGGTGTGGTAGACAGTCTTAATTCAACGCATTGTAGAGGAAATGGGACTCTCTGGTCTATTCTTGGCAATATATTTTAGAACACCCCAAAGTTTTCCCTTATGCATGTTTTGCTAACAGCTGAGTTACTTGTATGGACTAGTTGGCTTCACATACCACTCTTGCAAATGATTCCTCTTCCATAATGAAGGTCTAAATTGGTGAGGTTTCAGCTTAACCTTGATCTCATGACACCATTAGATTGTAAGCCCCCAGTGCTCAAGAACATTTACCGCAAAAGGTGTTTTTGCTTCTTTAATAGTTGCCATATTTAGCAAATGAAAATACAAGATGCCAAGTGAAACTTGAATTTCAAATGAAAACAATGAATAATCTTTAAGTAACACTTATACAAAAAGGTATTTGTTGTTTGTCTAAACAAGTCTTATATTTTGTCTGGCAACCCAGCCTCATCCTCCACGCTTTCCCATGAAGGTTACATAGGCAGCAGTAGCAGCAGCATGTGGAAAGGTTTCATTAGTCTGTGATGATTTCACCGATCACAAAGGGTCAAACCACTGGAATCTAACCCACTAAAAATGAAATCTGGGAAGAGTACTCCCGAGTTCCCATGACTTGGCTGCTTAAATTCCATTCCTCTCGCATCTCCTGGTACCTAGCCCAGTAGTTTTCTTGGAACAATAAGCCACTTGTCAGGCACGGTCAATAGGTACAATACAGAAAGCTGAGAGTCACTCAACCTGTGCAAGTAAGTGTAGAAGCTTAATTAGCGGGATATTAATTGAGTAAGCCATTGGGATGATATGTGAGTCACTCTCCCAAAGCAAGCGCGAGGAAGTATGTCTTGTCACAACATCTAGTTATTGGCAGACTATTTGCTTCTTGAAAGATGATAAAAATAGAAAAACAGTCAAATAATAGAGCACTGGGAAATTCCACTTTCAGAGGAGAAGTAGAGAAAAGGCATTCCAGATAAACGTAAAAATCAAAGGTGCTGTCTTTGTCACAAGCTGTGTGACATGGAAACACTAAGTTCATGTGTTTTCATGTGTAATTGGCAGTATTTTGCTAGAGAGGAAAAAACTCGTCTGAAAATATTAGAGAAATATGGCATGATATTTGAACCCTCTACCTTTAAGAAAGAATAATATTCATAGATTTAAGAAAAGAGGTTTTGAAAAATATAGTTAAATTCCATTGGACTTTAGAACCAGGTAACAACAAAAATAAAGGTTGTTATTTTCACGATAATATATCATACTAGTGTGTCAGTCCTTGAAGAATAGCAGGTCCTGATGGGATTCGATGTGCAAGAGATTTATTGGGGCAACACCTATGAGATATAATGGGAAGGAGGCCAGAGTAGGCTGGAGAACCCTCAGACTGCAATACAGTTCTGACATCTAGTAAAGGAGAGAGGGAAGGCTGGGATTAGGTAGAAAGAATCCCAAACAACAGGGAGCTTCTAACAAAGTTTTGGCGAGGCTGATGAAGATCCCCTGGGCCAAAGTCAACTGTTGGAAAAGTTCTCTGTCCCATAGAAACAGGCCTGCATGACCTTCTCCCCCTCTGTCATCAAATGGGAGCAGCCTGGAGGAAGTGTGGCCTGCAAATGTGTGCTGGATCCAGAGGAGTGGCAGGTAGGGCTGTGAGACAACCACGGTCCTTGCAGCAGGTGATCTGAGTGACTCATTTTAGGAAGAGCTCTATGAGTTCTGTATTTGTGGTCTTATTTAGTCTTACTATAATCCTATGGAGATAGGTGGTGTTGTGTGTCTGTTTTCCAGATGAGGACATTGAGACACAAGGAATTTCACTTCCTTGCTCATAATCCAGAGATAGAAAGCTATTCACACTCACTCTAGCTCCAGAGCCTGGTTGCTTAACTGTTACATTGTATTATAGAAAGGCTGAAATTCAAACTCTGGCTCCTTAATTAACTTCTTGATTTTACAAATTTAGGCAAGTCATTGAAACTCTTGGATCTTTGTTTCCTGGTATCACCTCCCTGGGAAATGTGTTTTTGTTCCTGTTTCCGTATGCACTCAAACAATTGTTATCTCCATTTCCTTCCTCTTATTTTTCTCTCATCTAGGATTGGCACTCCTCCTTTATTCCTTCTTGTCTTCCCACATGGCTGCCTCAGCCCTATTATGGCGATCATAGGCTTACTTGTGTTCTTAGAACTGTGTATTTGCATGTGTGAATGTTTGCATGTATGAATATACGTGGAAAGTACCCAGCACACGCAGCTGCCTATAGCAGATACTCAATATAGTCCGGCTTCTCTCTCATTACTTCATTGCCTTGTGGACGTGTACATGGTGGTAGAAGACATCTTGTCCTTGTTTCAAAAACTTTTTTGGCAATAACATTTTTATGGAAAAATTATTACATTCTTAATGAACATTCTTTACTCTTGTATGGTCTCAAATATTATGAGTATGTGCTTCATTAGTGGCTATTTTTAGGCAGTGGACAAAATTTTCATTTGATCTTTCTGCTGGAGGTGGAGAGCATAGAATGAGATTAGTTGTAAGGTATTTATAGAAAATGCCATTATGTTTGTTAGGTGGCATAAAACAATTATGGTTGCCAATAAATTTGAAAGTGTTTCAATTGCAAAAGATGCTGGAATGTAGTTTTATTGAAAACATAAAATGTTTATTTCCAATTCCCATTTTTGTGCAGTACAATAGAAATTTTTACCTCATCCCTTTCCTTTTAGATTTCTGAATTATTTAAAAGAATTGGTTATTTCTCCATTTCAAGCGAGCAAGACAAAGTTCATTAGGATATCTGATTCCTAGAATGGCCCACATCCACAGATCATGTTAACTCCATAGAGAGGTTTATCTTCTTTTAAAATTGCAAATGCTGTCTAAACTGAAAGCTTTTCAATTTAATGCATTGTTACAGCTTTGAACTATAAGGAATATCCTTACGACAGAAAGGGGGAAATGAGGCACCTTACTGGTCCAGCATTAGCTAATTCTAAAAGTAGCAACTCAGATTCATATGTATGTCCTTTTGGTTATAGTGGGTTGGAGACCCCTGCATACAGGTAAACTTTAGCATGGGATTTGACCTAGCCTGGTTCATTACCAACTTGTACTCTTTGAAGGAAGTCAAAGGAAAACACAGTCTGAAAAGAAATTATGCATCCTTCCCCCTAGAGAAATTATGCAGCCTTCCCCCTAAGGCTACAGAGGCACATGAGTTTTGCTTTTGATTGTATGCTTGCGAACTCACTGGTTCTCTTACCGGTACAGAGACTCTATTTGGCAGTTATAGTTTGCATTCATTCAATTAAAGGTGGAGGGAGAGCTGAATTATCAGTTACTTAATACAGATGGTATATAGAATACTTTGAGAAATAGACACCACAAGAGAAAATTTTTGCAAGGTGTCCTTGATGTTGATTATGAGCAATACAGAAGTCTCTGCTCCAGACTGACCTATGACTAAGAGCTTTCAGCTTTCTCTTAGAGAAGAGGAAAGAGAAAAGCAGGTAACAATAAGAGCCAGTAGAGTGATTATGTGTGGGCTGGGGTGGTAGCTCAGTGATAGAGCACTTGCCTAGCATGTGTGAGGCATTGGGTTTGATCCTCGGCACCACATAAAGATAAATAAAATAAAGGTATTATATTCATCTACAACTAAAAAACAAACAAAACAAAAAAAGATTGTGTGAGGGGCTGCCTATCCTCTCTATTTCCTTTTCATTCATTCTTTCTGTGGATAATGTTGAATTCTGATCTATCGAAGCAGAATTGATAGTGAGGTCAAAGGTTAAGGCAGCTCAAAGTAGATTCCCAAAGCACTTGTCCACAGAAATTGATCAGGAAAGCATAACTTTGGAATACAGGATCCCTAACAAAATTTGACAGCCTGATCATATGGAATCGTGTAGAATATGTGAGTTTAGGGGCTCAAATCTCTTTTTTGTGTGGATTCTTTTTGTGCATGCGTAGGAAAGGCAAGAAAATTGATTGTAATCATATAATACTGTGTACTACACACTTGAAATTATTTGAGTGTGTTGTCTAATCTTGCCATAATAGTTCTAAGAGGTAGAGTGTGAGAAAGATAAACTCAGGGATGCTGAGGCACATGCCCATGGTCAGCAACAAGTGAGAGGCAGGGTAAGTCTTATTTCAACTTTCTTGGATGAGCTTTGAGGCCAGAATACAGTTATGGTTAGTGAAGTGCTTTGGAAGGTTTTAATAGCTTTATAGTCAACAATTATGATAATCTCAATTAATTTGTGTTGTTTGGTTTTCAGTGTTTTTTTCTGTATGTCCTGTTCCCCAAACCCAGGAAAATCAAAAACTTAAAGAATAACTTGGCTTATAATGACATGTAATTATGTCATATAATAATATATAACATACAATGTACACTATGTTACAGTGTATAATAATATATAATAGTGGTAGGTAATTATAGAGGTGGTAGTGATAATGATTAGTTGAAACTAGATAATTCATCAGTTCTTTTAACTGAACACCAGCAAATGAAAACAGTAATATGTCACAATATGGTGAAGGTGAAAGTGATAAGAGACGATCTGCAGATTCCCACCTTCCCCTTCCTTGGGGAGGGCATGTGACCATCTGACATAGGTGCCCAGAGAGGGAGATGGCATGATGAAGATTTATTTATATGTTTACTTATTTATTTAATTTTTCTGTGCTGGGAATCAAACCTAGGGCTTCATGCATGTGAGTCGACCATTCTACCACTGATCTATATACCCCCAGTCTAGGTTTAATTATTTAGATTTTCTAGAAGATTCAAAATAAATATAAAAAGAAGTCCCAGTGTTTTCTTCAGGTACCCTTAATGTGTATTTTGAGGCAACCACTATTTTAGACTGTATGCTCTTTGGGAAGAAACTAGTATTTTGGTTTGATTCCAGTGTCTGGCACTCAATAAGCATTTTTGGAGTGAATGGAAAAGTAGATGAATGAATGAATGAAGTCTGCACTGAGGAGTTTCAAGTCTTTTAAGGGGAAATAATATAAAATTGTAGGTTATTCCTCCCCCCTTCCAATTCATCTTTTCTTTAATCACTTATATTTATTAAATATATGTGCTAATCCCTATGCCATGCAGTAGGGTTATACATAAATGTGATGAGGACCCAGTACTCATCAAATACATAATCTGACGAAGGATGTGTAGGCAGGTATTTGACTAAATGTGACTGTCGGCTCCTGGAGGTATTTGGATTGTGTTTGGGGCAGGTGGTGGAGTAGGTGCAAGTGCTAAAGGCCTGACAAGAAGCAGCAATGCTGAGGCTACAGGTGTTCACAGAAGAGCTTATTAGGTACTTGATCTGAATTCTGAAGTGTATGTGTGCTCCCAGATGTTAGGGCCTTCTTGTCCTTAGACTTAACCCTAAACCTGCTTCCACAACCAGAGGGAATCTAAAGCACACCCCAGGATTTCTGCATGGCGCTGGGAATCCTTGCAGCTACCTTTCCCTCTGTCTCTCAGTTCCTGCACCAGCTGAGTTGGTTTAGTTTACAGCTATCCCAAGCCACACAAAGCTCTCTTCTATGCCCTGTGCCCCACAGGTTGCACTTTGTGTTTCCATACTGCACACACATAGGGATTATGTGTGTAGCTAACTTTGGTGAAGGTGTCTGGAAATGGGGTGGGGAGGGAGCATGTAGGTAATGTCTCAGAACACATAAGTAACTTCACAGGGATTGTAACCAACTCCTCTTAAAAGAACTTAGGCCAGGCTGCCTGCGACTGTTCTCTCTCTTCTCTGTCCTTCTCTCTTTCCCTGTCTATTCTGAGCCTTTTCTGGTTCTTGTTTAGTGCTAAATGCAGAGGAGTTTCACTATCTCTTGTTTCCTTGAGTTTTGCAAATTTATATTCTTGGAAATCCCCTTTTTAAAGAAGAGATGTACCATAAAGGTATTTTCCTAATGTACAGATTCTAGTACTTTTTTTAAAAATTTTTTTTAGTTGTCAATGGACCTTTATTTATTTGTATGTGGTGCTGAGAATCTACCCCAGTGCCTCACATATTATACAAGTGCTCTACTACTGAGCCACAACCACAGCCCCTAGATTCTAGGACTCTTGATAAAATAATAAGCAAGATTTGCATTTCTTGAATGTGGGAGAGGGAAGATGCAAGATCCTTGTTAAGCAAAGGGAGCATGCTGAGCAGAGGCCTGGGGCATTGAGAACCCAGCATGGGAGGCTGCATTTAGCTAAGGCATAGTGTTTAGGAACTGTTTCTAATATACCAGTTGTATCATGTTTAATTCTTGGATGGCCAGTCACCCAGCGTGTTTCCCTTGGAGTGGAGCTTGCTGACTGCCTGGCTGACAGCTAGAAAGCATCCATAAATGAGAGATGGAGATGAAATTAAAATGTGACTTCTTTGGCATCCACCTTTCGAACCTAGGCCTTCCCCACTTTACTCTAATTCAATTTAGTAGATGTCGGATGGAAACTAATACAGTTAAAAAGAACTTCATGTAATCTCACTAACATTCTTAGAACATGATGCTCAAGGTTCTCTGGTCAAGGATATTTGCATTTGCATTTATAGAGTAGTTAGAGCCAGAATTCTACGCGTGTGAAAAGACCTTGCTTTGAGAATGACATTTCCAAGCTGTCAGAATCTAATGTGCTCAAAGCTCAAACCAAAATGGCCTTTTATTCTGTAAATATTGAAGAGAAGGCTTAGTTAGAATGGCAGTGGTGGATTCACCAGCTAGGTTACTAGCCTTCTGAGCCAGACTCGGAAAAGGCCATTTGTTGAGTTAAAAATAATAATAAAATTCAAGTCCTAGAGGTGTAATGAGAAAGTATTAAGAGCAATTAGAATCCCACGTTTCTCTGCTGGCCAGTTTGACATTATTTAGCAACAAGGGCCATTCAGGGTATCGGCACGTTTCATGCATCTTTGTCACTTGGCTGTCCTATCTCCAGTTTCTTGCAGTTTACAGTGAATTATAAAACTCTTCACATTACATTCACTCGCTCAACCACTATATATTTATAAACATCTGCTAAAGGCCAGATATTGTTCCAGGAGTTGGTGACAGGGCTGAGGAAGCTCAGAGAAGTAAAGCCATGTGCCTCAGATGACACTTGGATCAGCGGTAGAATCGAGGCTCTCAGTTTCCGGCCCTTGTGTTTCTACCACGTGATTACTCTGCTTTCTTAGACTTACTGTTTCTCCAGAATTAAATAAACTGAAATCAAAAAGTTACTTGAAAGCTATGGAAATCATTTCCTCCATTTACCTTCAAGTTGTAAAATTTACTTGAAAGTCGTTCACTTAGATTTTGCATTCATTTATAATACTTTTGACGTTATTATCTGTGTGATTCATGTAATAATCCTGAAAGGCAAACATTAGTGGATGGTAAACTCCATGAAGGCAAGGACTGTTTCTTTTTCCCTTGCTGTTTTCTCCTTAGCCTGTCTATCACATAGTGTGCATAAATAAATGTCTGCCATAAATGCGGAAGGCCTCTATTGTGCCTTCCTGTGTCCCTGTTACCTGGTGCCCTGTGTGTGCAGCAGGGGTTCTCCACAGAAGTCTGCTGCTGGTAAGATGATACCTGATGTTGTCCATGTTCACTGGGCTTCTGTTGAGAGCATGTGGTTCCCAGTCCGTCTCCTCTGCAGAACCCTGTATCCATACTTACAAGTCAGCCTAAGCAGCATGCAGTTTTTCTTGCTATATTGTGATATGTTCCTCTGATACCTGCAAATCCTCAGACTGCTGACACACTGGATAGTTTTTTCTTTTTGGGAGGTACCAGAGATTGAACTCAGGGGCCCTTGACCACTGAACCACATCCCCAGCCCTTTTATTGCATTTTACTTAGAGACAGGATCTCACTGAGTTGCTTAGCACCTTGCTGTTGCTGAGGCTGGCTTTGATCTCAATCCTCCTGCCTCAGCCTCCTGAGCTGCTGGGATTGCAGGCCACACTGGATAGTTTTGAAGCAGGGCATGAGAAGTTTGCTGCCAGCCAGCGGGGGAAGGGTGGACTTGGCAGGTCTAGGAGTGTTTTAGGCTTCACATTTGGCAGTCTTCTCTTTGTATCACCACCACCATCGTCATCTGCCCACAGCCAGCAGCTTCCCTGAGTGAAGCACCTGGATAGAATATTTTGTACAAGACAAGAGTTGGGTGTTGCTCATCAAAGTGTGGCAGAAACACTCATTGCATGGCAAAATTAACCTGAAAGGATTTTTACAGTGTGAGAGGTTGAGCAGAGCCAAGGAAGACAAGAATCAAATAGGAGTAGGCTGTATTAGAGTTTAAGCAAGACCTGTGTGAAAAGAAAGGCAGTGCCCATGCCATATTGTTTCAGCATAAATACAGGTCACCGTATCTCCTGGTTCTCTTTTTCATGATCATATGAGGTGCAAAACATGGGTAGCAATGAGTGCGATAGTTGTTCTTACTAGAGGACAGTGATTTTGAAGGGATGTGTGCAGCCTTCTACTTGGAGATTTGACAGATGCATGATGAAAGAGGATGGGAAACCTGGCCCAGGGCCTTGACTCTGCCATTTGCCTAGCTATGAAGTGCTTTTCAAATATTCATACCCATGGGCTGAGTTGTAGCTCAGTGCCAGAGTACTTACCTAGCATGTGTGAGACCCCGGGTTCAATCCCTAGCACTGCAGAAAACAAAAATAAAAAGTCTCACCCTGATTTTACCACTTACTCACTGAAACTGACCTTGGGAAGGGTACTTAATCTCCTTTTAGATGAGTTTCCTCATCTAAAAAGCAGACCAGAGATGGAAATGAAGGAATTCCTGATGACCAGAAACTATTACAGTAGCTCATTTTATATATGGCTTTATTGCTTATAAAGTGCTTTCAGATACATTTCTGGTTCCCCTGAAAAATACTAGGAGGCAGATGATATACTCTGCACTTTTTTCAACCATCTATACACTTTTTCAGGATGAATGTGGTTACAAAGCTCTTGCGTGGGAAATAAGTGCTTCCTTCTGATGGGGAACATGTCTTACCGCTTGGACTTACACAATCTCACCCCTGTGCCTGGACCGTCCTAAGGATACTGAGGGGTATCACTCCTGTGTCTATCATGGCACCACTCTTGCCCTCTACTCAGAACTAGTCTGGCAATCCAAGATTTTCCAAGATTAATTTCTTAAAAAGTAAACACCCACAAATATCTCAGAGTCTAAATAAATAAATAAACGTACAATTTCTAACCATGATATTCCAGTTAATCCAGAATACATTTGAGGAATCTTTTTCGATTCTGTTCGTAGATCCATGTTTGACTTCAGATTGACTCAAGTTTATTTATTCTCAAACTCCCTTGAATCCCCAGACTTTTTTCTTATTTGCAGTGAGCATATTCAAACCCACTGACATTTGTATCTGCTTTTAATTGACTTTTCCTTCAACTTCTTTTTCTGGGGGACAGTCAGCTCAGAGGAAAAGCAGGCTTGAACCATGCATATTCATGGTTCTGTAAGAGACATTTCATTAGATGCTGTGGGTCCCAAGAACACCGTTGTCTCTAGCAGGTGTGTTTTGTATTCCATAACCCTAAAAGGAAATGTGTGCTTTCTTAAGGCACTGGTCTGAAAGGTTTGTTAAGCACAGAATTTCAATTCCTAACAACTTCTAATATATGTATTTTAAGCAACCATTCTTTTTTTTTTAATTTTTTTAGTTGTAGGTGGACACGATACCTTTATTTTATTTAGTTATTTTTATGTGCTGCTGAGAATCGAATCCAGTGCTGCACACATGCTAGGCAAGTGCTCTATCACTGAGCTACAACCCCAGCCTCAATTTCTATTATTTTAGAAAGGAGGTTTAAGCACCTTCAGAGTCCAGCTCTTATCTCTGCTTTTGAGCCTCCATTTCTACTTCCTCATCAAACTCCCTGCCCACCACATACCTGTGTATTCAAGGTAACAACACTCACTTTAAGAAAACAATCATAAATTTAATAGAAAGGAAATATCTAATGTTTATTAGAAGGGCATGTTTACCTTTTCATGCATTGAACTGAATTCTTCTACTTCCTCTTCTCAGAAAAGTCTTCCAGTGAGTCCAGGTAGAGGTGCAGTAGAATGGGTATGCTCAGTCATTCCCAAGACTGGTTTTTGCTCTCTGGTGTCTTCTGAGGAGGCTCTTACTGACTTGTGACATAAATTGGTGAGGAAGAGCCTTCTCTGGTTAAATGGCTCATTTATTTCATTGGTCTGATGAAAGTTATACGAACCACAATGAATCACAACAATTACCAGTTTAATTCTTTTTTTCCTCCTGTATTCATTTAAAAGGTTTGCTCTATAAATATAGGACCTGTAGATAAAAGGTTTCTCTAAAAATCACTCTCTTTTCACGATGTTTTCATTAGTTGGTATTCATTTAAGTGGGTCCTACTCTGCATACCATTAAAGGTGTGTGTAAATGTTTTTATTGGTTTCTTCCCTATCTTCCACTTTTATATTTCCTCTATAAGAGGCAATGCCATTAACCTTAGCAGTGCTGAGTGTGATTGTCTTTCGATCAGCCCCATCATTGCAAACCACTGATCCATAGCTTACATTACTTAAACCACTGGTTCCTAAACAGAAAAATAGCCCCATTACCTTCCTTGGAATGGTGATAGGCTGTCTGAAAAAAATCCTTTCAAAAAGAAGAGTGAGCAGAAATACTCCCTAGATCCTTTGGGAATAGGCCTTTCTTTGATATAAGCATTGCAGTAGTAGTACCTGAGTTTCCTCTTTTAACTCTACATGAAACATTTATTGAGTGCCTGCTGTGTTCAGGGCGCTGTTTAAAGACACATGGGTGATACAAAGATATTTCGGATGCAGTCTATAAGACTCAAGGTTTTTTTTTCTGCAAGTGATGGGCAGGTATGTGCCTAATAATAATGTAAGATAAATATGCCAAGTGCTGTTTAGAGTGAAACAGACAAGGTGCTCTGAGTCTGTAGAGGAGGAAGTGCTTTAATTTGGACTTCAGGGACAGGGAGTGGGAAGTTAGATCTCAACCAGTAGAGAAGGAGGTGGAGGAGGGTAGAGAGAGAAGCATGTTCCAAATCAATCAAACAGCACTAGCAAAGGCACAGCAGGGTTTGAAAGTTTATAGTGAGCTCAGAAAATAGCTTGGTAATGTGATCTGATCAGTGCAAGGTAAAAGGAGTGGATTCTAGGAAGGAATGTCTGCAAGTCTGCATCTCTGCTGTATTCTCTTTGATACTACTCCTTACAGCGTAATTGGGACTATCAGTACACACATGGCCATGGACTCACTCTCTGTCACCCGAGCGTTAACCCTATCCTAGCATTCAACCAGTAAGAATGGTGGTAGAACAGCATTGGATTGGGAACCTGGAAAACTGACTTTCATGCTGGGTCAGCCACAAATTAGGTAGGATACTGGATTAAGTAACTGTTCATCTCTGAGCCTTGGTTTACTTTTCTATAAATTAGAGATAATAACAGTTCCTGTCTTGTGACTTAAGAGTTTTAAATGAGATAATGCAGAAAAGGTGTTGAGCAGTTTTCAGCATATAGCTAGTGTGCAAAAATGGAATAATTTTTAGGAAATATTTTAATTTCAAATTGCCATCAAATAAATTGTACTTTGTTTTAGTTTTTGATAACTTATAGCATGCTTGGCAAAAACCTTTCTGTTTGAAGTAATTTTTGCATTAATTTATTGTAAAAGAGCACTCACTTGTGTTTGTAGAGTGGGTATTTTGAAATTTTTGAGACCTGAGCTAGTGGAGCTTTATTTTCTTGGTTATCTAAAATAACAGTATAATAGAGCTCTTGTACATTGCTTAATAATTGTTCTTGCATCTTCCAGTGGGTTTGTAGACACTAAAGGGACATGGTCTTTTCTAGTTACATTCTGAGTGCTGAAGTTTCTTTCTCTCACAGATTTCCCTCCTGTATCTAGTGACTCTAAAGATTCCTCAAGTCATTATCACAATTTACTGCCACTGCAGCAATTTTGCATCTTGATCTTTTCATTGATTAGTATTTTACCTTCCTTTCCAATCTTTTGAACTCTCCTCTGAACTTTAGAAAGACTCAAGTGTTGGGACTCTTGATCTGGGTCTGTCTTTGGCTATGGAGAAGAGAGTTTAAAACTGATATTCCCCAAATGAGGTCACTGCCTCTTTAATTTTTTTTTTTTAATTTAATCTCCAAGTCTGTAGAAAGGAAGCTTTCATTTAAAGCCCAACCTTTAAGAAAAGCATTTTTTATTAAAGGGAAATCTTAATGGGGAGAAATGTAGATAACAAATTTGAGAAAAATATCTGGCAACAGAGACTTCTCCAAGTTTGAAGCGCTTTGTGAAATCTCTGACAGTCTGAATGGAAAATTACTAAGTCTGTTTCCTCAAGATAGACTTGTTTGTACGGCGACTCAAGGTTTAAATGGCAGAACAGTAGGTACACACGTTGTACTTACAAGCTGTGTTTGTATTACAATGCTGTGTTTTTAACCTCGTCTTAGCTTGGAACTCAGGCTGGTCAATGTCTTCGTTCTGTGCTTCCTGGATTATTAGTGAGAAGCCCAGTTGTATTTAATATCGGAGCCAGTGCTTCCACTAAGAATTTCTTATCTGCTAGACTTTCACTTCTATTTCAAATGAAGAATATTTTAAAATTAGATATGAATCCCATACTCATGAGATCAAAGAGTTTTCAAATATCTGATGGTTCTTCAGTATATTTCTACTTTGTGGAGTCCCAGCAGGGTCTAGGGAGCTTACACAAACCCCAGTTCCATGAGTGGACCTAGTCCTCTCAACAAGCAAATGAACTAAGAATAATATTTTTAAAAATTTGGGGTGGGAGGAGAATGTAGCTCAGTGGTAGAGGCCCTGGGTTCAATCCCAGCAACACACACCTTATTTCCAGTTATTTTGTACATTTCCAGCATTGCTATGCTTACCAATAAAACACAGTTCATCTTGATTATATTTTACATTCTGTACACTATCTCATGGGGTCCCTTGCAGATCTTCTAACAATATGATATTCAAATATATCTATGCCTACTTCCCTAGAGTATGAGTATTAAGCATTTCGAATTTTTAAAAAATTGACATTTAAGAAAATTTTAAGAACAAGGCCATTTAGAAATTAAATTCCAAGAACTCCAAATACTCATTGCATTAGGTAAAATAATGTTATAGAAAGTGCCACTGAACATGAATTTTTCTGTGTTTATGAACAGCCCACAGGATTTGTTGAATTCATTGAAATAATCCTCTGAGATGAATAATCCAGTACAACCAATTTCATTTCTGTTATAATGGTTCTTTTTCATGAAAATAATGTAGTATGACCCTTTTAGTTGCCAATCTTACAAACAGATATATATGAGTGTGTGTGTGTGTGTGTGTGTGTGTGTGTGTGTATGTGCATGTATGCATGTATATAAACACAATTTATATAAACATTAATGGATATAAGCATAAATGTATTTGTATATACAAATGGAGGTTTGTACTTAAACCTCCATTTTTACAAATATTGGTGACTTACAAAAATAGATAACAGTAAAATGGAAAAAAATAGATGAAAAGTGAGTGTTGGGAAATATAGAAATTAAAGTAGAAAGGTAAAATCAAAGAAAAGATTGAATAAAGACTACCATATGATTCTACATGGTATATAACTTTGAGAACTTGGTTCCAAATTCCCTGACAGCTGATTATGTGACTCTTATTACTCATGAGAAAGTAAAGGCCAGTACCTTGAGGGAAGAGTGCTCTCCCTGGCACTTAGTTCTAATGTAACTCTCTCAGGAAGAACTCTGACAGGGAGATCCCCAGGGACATGGTTGCAGTCAGCATGACTGAAGTAGAGGCAGATTTGGTAAGAGCTTCTCTTAGGGCCCACCAACTAGAGGCTGAGAACCCAATACAAATACATAACTCAAGGAAAATTATGCTGAGTGATCCACGAAGGTAACTTCCTTCAAATCTAACAGGAAATATTTTAAAACTAGAGAAATTTTTGTCATTAAATTTATAAAATCTAGAAAAGTAGGTAGGTCTTGTGGTCTTTTAACTATTTCTTATAGCTAGACTTTTGATTAAAGCTGAACCACAGACAGTTGACATTAATGTTTTTTCAAGAACTGATATTTGTTTAAGGACTAGATTCATATGCTTTCCAGAGTAAACAAGCAATGTTGGTCTCAAAGAGTAGAAGCTGAAACTCTAAGACTCTCTCCTGGGTACAGGAGAGAGCAGGTATTTACCCTTGTGCTTACTTTTCTAAAAATATTTTTTATTGGAGATTATAATTATACATAATAGTGGGATTTGTTGTCACATATTTGTACACCAACACAACCTACTTGGGTCATTTTCATTCCCCGGCACCTCTCCTTTACCTCCCCTTGTGCTTACTTTTAAAGGTACCAAAAAAAAAAAAAAAAAAAAAAAATTCCTCTTGAGTATCTTCCTAATTGCTTGAAGATTCCTTTAGGCATGGATGATGTCTGTTGTTGTTTAAAGAAAAATCAGGTTTAGAATTTGGAGTGCAGGTGGGGAAGGATTATACTGATTAAACTTGTCTCAAAATAGAAATGATTGATTTAGATTTTTGTCTAAAAGCAGTTTTACTCTTAAAGAGGAGTGAAAGGCAAGGTCTTGGCTAAGCCATGTCACCTAGGTGCTTGTTGGTGGCACTAAGCCATTGTTTGGGTTGGTGACCTTTTCTCTGGACCTTGTTCTTAGTGCTCCTCTGAGAAAGAACTTTCCCATTTATGATAGCAGTTGGGCACACAACTGTTACTTAGGACCAAATGGGTTATTGACAGGTGGGCCATGGTAGGTGTGAAGCTATGTGTTTTGACAAGAGTTCTCTCCCCATGCAGTGAGTGGAATTCCTCTTTTGACTGTGTTTCTTCCTAGGAGAGGGGTATGGACTAGTACCTCTCAGGTCCCCTCACCCAACATAGTCCAGAAAAACCCTTGCTCATAGTCGACGCTGTATGAAATGTAGTAATGTTCATATATTGTGAAGGTGATTATGATGATGCTCTACTGTTAAGAACAACAGTATGAAAGGAGAGCTTGTTCTCCAAAGACTTAATTCATAGCTACAGTTATTATTTTAGTGTACAACTTCAGATTGATTTCATCAGAGAGCAACTGGGAGGTCCCAGGACAGTGACTCAGTGGGAATATGCAGCAATGACGAGTGAAAGCTTAGTTTCTAAGAATCTTGTTTTTATGGAAATCCCCTTTAGACTAATGATAGAAAAGAAAACATGTGGTGTGTGTTGGGTAAATCATTCTCCAACAGGATGTTTTATTTTTTGTGTTTAGTCTTTGCCCATAGTAACAATTATAATGAATGCATCAAAAATGAAGCATGCAGACCTTGTGACCTGTCTCGTAATCAGCACAAATTAGTTTGGGGGCAGGAAAATACAGCTGCATATTAGTTTTATTAGATGTTCCCAAACATTTTATTGCAATATTTTGGAAAAAACATCAGCAAACAAAGCTAAGTTTTCAGTGTCTTTCCTATTCAATATGTATTTTATTTTGAAGAATTATTAAATAGAATGTTTATAATTCCTTTGTTCTTAATTCATCAAAATGCTACCTTTTGGGGAAATGATTTCAGTGCAGGAAGATTACTTCTAGTTTCAACAACCTGTTCTTAGAAGGGGGAATGTGTCTCTTGTACCTGCTCCCAAGGTTGTCAAACCATAATAATGCTTTTAAAAGTTCAAACTGTTGCCCTTCATTTGGTTTTAATGATATTGAAATGATTTTCTCTGTTCTGATTATCACAGTTGTGCTGTTAATTGAATAACTAAATGATCTGTGCTCTATGTCTGCTTTTTATCTTTTTTAATCCTTTTTTATTGATGAGGAAACCGAGGCTGAGAGAGACTGAATATCTCGTAGAGACCAGATGGCTTTTAACTGGCAGAACATAAGGATTCCTTCCTCAGCTTTCAGCAAATATTTCTTGAGCACCTACTTTGTGCCAGACAGCTTTCTAGTTTTATGGGAAACAGCAGTGAATAAAATCCCTAAAATCCCTGCCCTTCAAGGAGTTTACATTCTAGTTGATGGAGACAGAGAATTAAGACATAAATCAGAAGAACCCATAGTGTATGAAGTGTTGATAAGTGCCACGGAGAAAAATTAAGAAAGAAAGAACCACAGGGAGTCAGGAGTGGCTCTCATCTTAAAGACGAACACGGACACGTTACTGAGAAGTTCACATTTGAACTGAAGCTTGAAGGAAGTGAGGGGGAGGTTCAGGCAGATATCAGGGGAGGACTCACAGATGGAATGAAGTGAGCAAGGAGTGTAGGAGGAGAGGAGCTCAGGTGAGGGCTTGGGGGTGGGGCTTGAGCAGCATCTTCAGCACCAGAAAGACCTATGAAAACCCAGCTGCACCAGCACTAGAGCCTCCCATCAGAAGATGTCCATTCTATCAAGGTTCTGGTGACGCTGATGCTGCAGGTCTAGGGACACTTTGAGGCCACTGAGGCTGTTGTAAGATGCTGGCTTTTACTTTCAGTGATGTGGATATCATTTTCAGGATTTTAGCATGGAAGAAACAAGAATTCTTTGTACTGTTCCAAGAATACTGTAGAAGGCAAGGGCAACAGAAGGGAACCAGTTAGGGCACTGCTACAGTAATCCAGCTAGGAGATCGTGGTGACATCATTCAACTGTGTTATCTCCACTGTCAGTTTATTTGAGGTTGTCTCCTAAAGCAATAGCATGCTGTACATTAGTTTTCTTAACCTAAAATTCCTTTGGTTATTTCTTTACCTTGAATAAGTAGATAAATTTTTTTTTCAAAGACAGGTTTGAGAAAAGGATGGAAAACAGGTAGTTCAGAGTTGGAATACTTTCCGATATGATTGACAAGGATGAGTGTGGGACTTCAGGGAGGGTCCCCAGGGAGGGATGGGGAGAGACTGAGATGGTCTTTTGGAGAGGAACCAAAGTTGCCATTTGACCTACTATCTGATTTAGCGGCCTTCGGCAGGTGAAAGTTCCCATATCCCAAAAGATCTTGTTTGTGGTATATACAAAACCTCCCTGCAATGCTGACTCCATGAGGAGTAAACAATGAAAGACAGAACCGAAATGTGGGACAGCCTGTACTTCCTTCCTCATATGCAAATGAGGGAAGCAGTGAGAGGAAGGGAAGTTGAACTTGGAGTCACAGATATCCAGCTAATGCCTAGCATGTGTGAGGCCCTGAGTTCCATCCCCATCACCACAAAGAGAGAGAAAGAAACCCAATTAATTACTCAACTTGGCCCAGGTCCCTTAATCTTATCTGAAAACAGGAATAGTAGTAGTACTTGTCGCACAGCAAAGCAAGTGAGGGTACTAATTAAATATTAAAGTATTAATTAAATACTAGTTGTAACCATAGTTATTATCACAATAAAGTAGATTCTGTAAGCTTTTCAAATTGGACATTTACTGTCCCTTACCAAAATTCCCACTGTACACAAAACTAGTAGAGGGAAGAGTAAGTCAGGGGTAAACAGGCATGCATCTGGAAATGCTGTGAATGTTCAAATGCCTGGTGGGCATGGGAGAACAAAGGAGAGAGAGAGGGAGGAAAGGCAGGTATGTTATGGCTAGAGAAGAGGAATAAATTCCCGTGTTCCATTGTGCAGAATGGTGGTTACAGTTTACTAAGATGTACCGTGTGTTTCAAAGTAGCTGGAAGAGAGTATTTTGAATGTTCTCACTATGAAGAAATGATCAATGTTGAAGGTGATAGATATGCTAATCATCCTGATTTGATCATTGTACAGTGTATGCAGGTACCAGAACATCATGTTGTACCCCTGAGGACCTACAGTTGTGTGTTAATCAAAAATAAAATAAAACTGAAAGAAAACGAAGATGTGGTAGAGAATGAGCAAGAGAAATAGTAAGTTAGAGAGCCAGAGGGAATGTAAAAAGGAGGGCAGGAGAAAGAGTGGCAAAGGTGGAAAGAACCACAAGCTCTTGGAACCTCTTAGGGGGCAGAGGCTAACAATGAGGCAACTTATTACTGTGTCCCATAGGGCAGCAGGCCAGACGTGCCTCTGGGAGCTCATTACGTGCAGGATGGCCATGGGCTGGACTGTAGAGTCTCTGCATTTTCGAGGAGCAGCAGTAAATAAGGGAAATACCAGAGAGGTCGCAGGTTAGACTTTGGAGACTATGTAGCTGTGCACATGGGAAAGGTTGATATGAGACATGATCTCCCTGAAGACCTGGTAGGCAGATAATCTGGGAGCCAGTACAATTTTCTTAAGTCTCCATTTAAACTTTTAGGACTAGGATTCTTGCTACACACAGCCTGGGGCCAAATCCAGCATGAACTGCTTCTGTATTGTGATGGAATTAAAAAGGAAAGCCATTCTGCCCTCTGGGCCTGCCTTCACATTTAATCTGTAGAGGGACAGTATTAGTCCCATTTAAGAGATGAAAACTTTGAGATTCAGTTAGTGGAAGAATAAGGCTGGAGGGCTGGGAGTGTAGCTCAGTGGTAGAGCGCTTACCTAGCATGTGCAAAGCCCAGGGTTCAATCCCTGGCACTGGGGGAAGAAAAGGCAGGCTGGAATTCAAGCACGGAGCCTGGCTCCAAAGTATTGCCTTCCCATTAGCAAGAAACTGCTTTCTCCTGATTATTTTCAGGGATTCATGCTCATCCATTTTTGCTTCTCACTTCTCTGGTTACCTGCCTGCCTACCTTTTAGCCATCTTACCATCACCCTTAAACTCATGGCTAGGAACTGGAGGGTTTGGTATAGAATCTATTTTGCCTCACTTATTTCTGGAAGGCTTCCTCTTTAGCACTTATTATCATTGGTACCTAGGTTCCTGCATAATGGGGTTGGTCTTCACCAGGACCACCCAACCTCACACACACACACGGCAGTCACACCCTGGCATGGAATTCTGGAGGAATTATTCTGTAGGGTCAGCAAGCCCATGCACAGCCAAACATTGTCTTTCCTATCGTATTAGGTTATGGAAAACACTTATGCTGTAAGAAGAGTTGTTTTGTGCTCATGTTTGGGAGCCACTATGCTCTAGTGTCTTTTGGGGGACAGTCCTTTTCTAGTTCAGCCTGCCTTTCTCTATTGCATCCAACTGAGTCCTGTCCATACAGGAGTTTAGAAAGTATTGGGTTTGATAAATGAACAGATTACCTATTTTAGATTAAAGTAGTGTCTCAGGGGCATGGCATGAGATGGAAAGGTTTATGCATTCTATAATACCCATACCTGGATGTTTGTGTCTCCCAGAATTCATATGTTGACCTCCTGACCCCTACAGTGATGGTATTAGAAGGTGGTTAGGTCATGAGAGCTGAGCCCTGAGGATTAGTAGCCTTATAAAAGAGACCCCAGAGAGCTAGCCAGCCCCTTTTGTGAGGACACAGATAGAAGGTATCACTTATGAGGAATAATGCCATCTCAAGATACCAAGGACCCTGGGACCTTGTTCTTGGATTCCCACCCTCTAGAACTGTGAGAAATAAATTTCTGTTGTTAATAAGTCACTCGGTTTATGCTATTTTGTTATAGCAGCCTGAATAGACTAAAACAACCCCTCAACCCAACACCAAAAAGCCCGTGAGTTTTTAAAACCACCATAATGAAAATCAGTTACCTGGATAAGTATGTTGAGTGGTCAAGTGAATCAGCCAGAGCCCCATAAAGAAAATTTCCAGTTCCTAAATATGATGAGAAACTTCCTTTTTGTGTTTTTATTAAGTTGCTGTGGAGTAACACTGAGGTGTTTCCCCAGAGCAGTGAGGTTGGCAACTGAGTTACCTGTTTGTGATGTGAACGTTTGGCAGAACCATCTGCAGGCATCTTTAAAGACTCCAGGTTTACCTGAACCTTTTGTAATGATAACTGATGCATCTGACATAGAGCAGGGAGCTATTCTTTGTCAAGGGTTAGGAAATATAGGCCGACTTGTCTTCCCTATAAATGTAAGTTGTTGTTGTTGTTGTTATTATTATTATTATATCAGCAGTAAACTGCTCCCCAGAGAGCTGAGATACAGCATTACAGAGAGAGCATGCCTTGCTGTGAAAACAGGCGGTAGGAACATGATGATATTATCTCTTAGTAATGAATTTACCTTTATGACAGACCATTATCCCCTTCTATAGCTGAACTGGATGAAGGACAAGTCTACCAAAATAACCTGGTGGTACTTGGAATTTATTGGCTTTAAATTTTTAAGCTGGAAGCATGGAGTAGCAGTCAGGTTATCGCTATATGAATGTTGCAGAGCGGGACAGAGAGGAAGGAGGTCTCATTTTCTTTCTGGTAATGGTAGAAGGCAGACGGTAGTGACAGAACAAAACAAAGAACCCAGGTTCTCCTGCACTTTGCTATTTTAGCGCTTGAATCAAAGGATTAAATGAGTAGAAAAATCCATAGGACAGCATCATCATCATTGATAACAAAAATGACTGATGTCTCATTATTATACTATAGGAAAGAGCCAAGATTTATTTTTAAAATGGGGGAGATGAGACTTCCATCCCAGGTGTGCATAATCCATGTTCATGCTTTAGCAGATGTATGTAAAATAAAACTGTTTTATATTAGTAAGCTATTGGAGTTAGTAAGTTTTACATACAGGTATAAAAATAACAATACCAACAACTTACATTTATAGGGAATACAAGGTAGCCTAGGTAGTGGCTCCTGTGCAAAGAAGATAGGCTTGGAATCACATCCTTCCTTTTTCCTTCAGTCATCATGTGACCTCAAGCAAATCACTTTAACGTTCTATCTCAGATTTCTAGATTAGGAAGCAAGGAAGTTCGTGCCTGACTCAAATTTTCTTTTTGTGGCTTTAGTTTCAAGTGCATAGTAAGTCTTCAGTCAATGATCCTCCTTGGTGGTCCCGCTCTTGCTATTGCTGTCGATATTTCCTTAATTCAGGAGTGCAGGTGGTTTCACTATGCCAGATTCCAGGTAGACCCCAGCCTAGTTATTCTGAGTGATTGAGAATCAATGCTGATGTAAAGCACTTGGTTCCAGTATTTCTGCAGAAGCCAGAAGAAATTCATCTCATTGTTAAGGGACTCACCCTGCAGGCCCAAGCTGGAAAACCTTTTTCCATTTGCACAACAATCATTAGAAGAGATAGAGACCTACTGTTTACTCACTCTGTGAATGAATACTCTGTGGAGTGTTCCCCTTCCTCCTCTTCTTGTAATTTCCCTTACAAAGCCTTTGCTGCTTCGTCTGAGCTGACTCTGTGTATCTTGTTTATTATGTGGAGCCCAGAACCAAATAGTCTTGATCAAGGGGGTTTGTTAGGATTAAATGAAAAGAGACTATAATGTATGTTCCCTGCATGTTATGCCCATGAATTATGGAGTCTTCATTTCTTTCTTCAATGAAAAAACCCATCATCTTTCATTTGTGGCAAGATGTGAGCTCCCTCTTCCCCCCCAGGGGAAGAAAAACCCATGGGTCTATATATAATCTTTACTTGCTCAAGTTTTCTTGTGTTTCTGGGCATATTCTCTCTCCCTTCCTCTTTTTGTTTTTTATCGTTTTCAGTTGCTTTCAACAGAGAGGGAAAACTAGGAAAATTTGCACAGAAATTTCTGTGTGTAAATATTGTGTTTTCATCAGTTCACAAATGAAAGTAAAACTAAGGTATAGAAATTTAGGTGAATTTTTCTTCTGCCTTTAATTTTCTCTTTCATAGAACAATTGCATGAAGTAGAAACAGTGGCTGCTGCTGCTGCTTCTTCTTCTTTTTTAACTTTTTAATAAAGTGAAAATCTGTTTTTAAAGCCGTTGGCTTTGAATGTGTAAGAGTACCCAGAGAGTTTTTCTGTGATGGAGATATCTTGCCAAGTAAGAGGCAGTAGAGTTGCTCAGTCAAGAAGCATCTCAGGTGAAATGTTAATCAATTCTGTGTTTCTTTGTGTTGGGGAACTCTCTTTAGTATGCTGGGCTGGTGGCCATGTTTTCTAGTGGTGTAGGTGAGCCGTCAGACTTTCACAAATCTGTCATGGCCAGGGCGAGACATGGCAGTAAGAAAAAACCACTGGAAGTGGATTGAATTCCATTTAATAAGCAAAGTGTATATATGTTATGGCACCAATAGTTCATCAGTCCATTTGTAAGCAAGACCCCACCTCCAGTCAGGGCTACTGCCTTCACCCTCGTCCCAGACAGGGTACTATAAGCTTAACACTTTCAGGAGCTCACCAGTGCTTTAGCCAAACTTGGGTGTGGAGGCAGTGCACCTCAGAACGCAGGGAAGGAGGCGTCCTGCTGCCAATCGGCCTGTTCCGGATGGAGAAAGCCAAGTGGGGGAGGCTAATACCTTGTAAAGCTTCAGCTAGTCCAGCACAGTAAAGAATTTACTTTGCCCAAATGCCAGTAGTGTCCCTGTGCAGAAGGGACCTGCCAGACTCTTGTCACTATTTCCAGAAGTCCTGGCTCCAGTCACCAGTCAGGAGTGCTACTTGCCTTCTTTCTGTTCTTTCTTTTTCTTCTCTTTCCTTTCTCCTCCCTGCCCCTCCTATTTTCTTCTCCTTTTTCTCTCTTCCTTCCTTCCTCTGAATTTCCTGAACCTCCTTGAAGTGTCAACTCCAGTGTCTCCACCTCTCTGAAGCCTCCCTCCTACTTCCTCAGTGCTTCCTCTGCCCTTGGTACTCAAGTGACTCCACCTTGTGGTGATCCCCCGCAGGGTATTTCTGCCTTTAATCTGCCTGTTCAAGCTCCTGGCAGGCAGATACCTGGTCCTCATCCTGCATCTCCTGACTAACACAATTCTGTCAGGCCCTAAGTAAGTTTTAGTGGAATAAATTAATGAATAGTAGGTGTTCAGTTAGATTCCATGGCTATTTCCTGGAAATATTTTTTTAATGGAATTTTTTAGTAAAAGGTCAGGGTTTCTCCGCACTCAGTGTCCTTAGCCACTGCTCAGTAAATGCCAGAAACATCCCCACGTACATACATAGTTGTGACAATCAAAAATGTTTTCAGACATTGCCAAATGTCACCTCTGGGCAAAATCACCCCTAGCTTAGAACCACTGAATTAAGGTAAGGGAAGAATTAACATGTGCCGAATTCCATTTAATAAGCAAAGTGTATATATATTATGGCATCAATAGTTCATCAATCCTTTTGTAAGCATGTGTGGAGTTCTCTTCAAATTTATCAAACTATATTTGTTACTCTCATTTTTTGTTTTTTATATTTTGTACCTGGAGTTTGAACCAGGAGCACTCAACCACTGAGCCACATCCCCAGTCATATTTTGTGTTTTTTTTAGAGACAGGGTCTCACTGGGTTGCTTAGCATCTCATCATGCTGCCACCACCCATGCTGAGGCTGACTTTGAACTCATGATCCTCCTGCCTCAGCCTCCTCAGCCACTGGTCTTACAGACATGCACTACCATGCCCGGCTTACTTGTTACACTTGATGCTTAAGTGTTCTGTGAACTTTCCCTATTTGCAGCATTTCAGTATTATAAAATAAAGCACATCCACTCAGGATGAGAGACCTCTAGAGTCATCCTGAAGTCTTAGGTGACTAGAAATCCTATTAGCAGTATTAAGATATGGGGCCCACTGCCTTGATCCTCCCGTGTCTATAAACTGCCAGGTACTATGCTGGAGTCTGCACACTCTTTCATTTAATCCTCCCTCCAGAGATGGAATGAGCCATAAGGGGCTGGGATTGTAGCTCAGTGGTAGAGCACTTGCCTAGTATGTGTGAGTTTGATCCTCAGCACCGCATATGAATAAATAAATAAAATAAAGGTATTGTGTCCATATATAACTAAAAAGAAATTAAAAAAAAAAAGAATGAGCAATGATTGAGGCCCAAAGTGGTTACACAACTTGCTCAAAGTCCTCAGCCATCTAGTGGAGAAGAATCTTGGATATGACCAGCAGCAAGGCCTGTGCTCCGTGTGGTGCTGCCTGCCTCTCACCTGGAACTTTCCACCAGTGAAGGGCAGAGGTTGCCTGCTTCTCTCTAGAGATGTGGGCAGCTGTGTGTTACCTATTCTATGAAGTGTCACCTGCATGCTTTACCTCCTCATACATCTGATAACGACAGGCCTGACCATGTAAGCTTGTGGGTGCACAGTCAGGGTGCAGGTGGCGAGATCTTTAGGTGGCGGAAAGTAAAGTTCAGGGAGGTTAATCACAGACAAGGAGTCATTTGTACTCTCCCTCATCTTTTATACGCATTAGGCCTTCGCAAGTGCAGTATCCGCATCCCTTAAGGGGCCCTCAGGCGAAAACACAGGTATCAACATTGCTCCAGGGTTGCTCTTCATTAGAATTCTTTATTACCTAACTTGATTGGCAAAGAGAGATAAGCTCCTAAATTATGGTTCTTGATGGCACTCTGTCATTCACTGCTGACCATCTCCCCAATATTTTGACTTGGAAAGAAAATTCACATTGGGGCTAATTTATAATAAGGTTTATTCTTTTCAGAGTCTCATTTTGATGCCAAATAACAAAAATAAAACAAACCAACAAATCAAACTTACACCAAAAATAATTTTTTAGTAAGTTTCTCTCACAGCTTCCATTATTAATTTGGTATAGCCTTAAGTTTATACAGGTGAGTGCAAACTTAAACACAGTAAATTAAAAAATGGACAAAGAGGGATCAGAACCAGGGTAATGGGGAAAAGGAAGAGAGGAGGTGATACTGATGGTTTTGAGAGATCATGGTTTTAGGGGTCTTGATGTGGAAGAAAAACCCTCCCAATGGGTTGTTTGGTGAAAGACACTTCCCTTGTTTTTATTTTTGTTCTTGTTTTTGTTCTTGTTTTGCCATACTGGGGATTGAACCCAGCACTCTACCTCTGAACCACATCTGAGCCCTTTTTATTTTTTATTTTGAGAAAAAGTCTAAGATTTTGACGCTGGCCTTGAACTTGCAGTCCCCTGCCTAAGCCTCCTGAGTCACTGGGATTAAAGGCATGTACCACCACACCCAGGAGGACACTTGCCTTGGACTGTGAATTTGGAGTTTCAGTTTGGACAGAATCTACAGGGTTCATCATCTGATGGAAAAAAAAAAATCTGTACATAAATCTTCAGGTCAGGGGTTTGTACACATGCACTGATGATAATAATGGTCAGCATAGCCATATTGTCCTCTTCTGAACCCTTTCCAAGTGCTGGGACCTCTGGAGTTGGTTTTCTTACTCATGCAATATGGAAACTGTCATAGTTAAGAAAATAAGTTCCTTCCTTAGATTGCTTGAGTTGACATCCCCACTCTGCCAGTAACTGTCCGTGTGTCCTTGAGTGAGTTGCTTAGATCCTATGCTGTAGTTGCTTTAGCTGTAAAACAAGGTGCTCCCTCAGAGCACTTTGAAGATTACAGGAAATAACATGAAAAGACTAAGATGAATATCTGGCTCAGAGTGAGCACTCAGTAAATATTAGCTCTCATCACTTTATTTTTATTGGTACACCCACAAAGAAACTGTCACCTCTTCTCCTTTTCATATAAATAATCCTGCAGGTCTTTGGGGACTTGTGCAGGCCACCACTGCTCTTCCAAGAAGCCTTCCCAAGCCCTCCCCTGCTGCTCCCAGAGCCTGCTTCCACTTCCAGAGCCCTCCTCACCTTGTACCATAACTGTCTCCATATTGGCCTACTTTCCCCACTGCAGGACAGGCACCTGAAGGTCAAAGACTTAAAGCCCTGTTCCTGCTATAGTGCCTGAGGCAAAATAAAGATTCAACAGTTGTTTCCTGGATGAATTAATGAAAGCATAATTAACTTCTTTCAGGTCACAGAACTAGCCACTGAGTGGGACCCATGTCTGAAATAAATAAATTATAATTGAAAGTATTCCCTTAAAATAATTTAATAAATTATGATTAAGGACTGACCATTATTCACTCAGAGGATATGTTTAAACTACTTGAAACCCTTCAAATTTTGGCCTTTTCTTTCCTATATGTAGCAAAAATCTACCATGCTTTCTGCCCCCAGCGTATGCATTAACAGGCTGCCCTAGAGTACCCATACGTTTGACTTACACCTTTATCTCTTTCCCCCAAGCAGTCACTAGTGCTTATTGAGGCCTGCACTTAGAGGTCTGTGATGCCCTAAGGATACAGAAATGGTTTCAAAAGGTGGTGACATTTGACTGGGTTTGTGGGAGGGAATCAAGTCTTCCCCACTACATCTGCCTCAAAAGATGTTTTTACTAGACTGAGCCCTTGAGGACACAAAGTATGTTGATATTTGTTCTGAGTTTACCATCTGTACTTGGTTCATAAGTTGACATCAACAGATGTTTGTTGAATGAATAAATCAGGCTGTAGAGTAAAGTTTAGGTTTATAATTAAAGCACCTTAGAAACAAACCACATTTAGTGAAAATACTTCTGATGGTAGTAAGAACCTTAGAATTAAGCCTTTGGGCCTACTGACTTGTTTTCAAATGATTTACTACAAAATAGAGCAGAATACTACTGGTTTCTCTGCTTGTGGCCAGAAGGGTTCCACATTCAAATTAGCCACAAATCATGTGATGGTAACAATGAGGGTCAGAAATGCCTCAGGTAGTGAAAAGCATCTCATATTCCCCTGACAGTTTACATCTGACAAGAAAGTACATTTATTTTTGGTGTGGGTTTTTTAAGGAGTAAACCAAGCTTAACATATACACATATATGTAGATGCATGCACATACACACACAGGGCTTCCCTATATGGTCTGTGACTATCCTACAACCATGGGAGGTTGTATAGCTTTCCTGATGTTAGGGACAGGAAATGAACTAAGGGGGCACCCCTTGGTAGTCACAAAGCAGAAGGACTTTTTGTGTAACCTACTGCTGGGTAGCTGCACTTGGCTTTTACTTTTGGAAAAATGAAAGAAATTCAATAAAACACCAGATTAATTAGAGGGTAGGGGGAACTAGACCGAGCTGGACAAGCTGCCCTACTTCTGAACAAGCAGCTGAGACAAAGGCACTCATTGGAATTCCTGGTTGGTTGGCAGCTTGCAGCCCGTTGTTACTTAGTTCTGTTCCGTCTGCTTTCAGGATATTGCTCATTTGGTTTTAGCAATGGAACTTGGGGTCATTTTGACCCTGCATTTCATATTTCACCTATATTCTTACATTGATAGGAGAAAACAGAGTGCATACTTATTTTCCATTTTTAATGTTATTTCATTTTCCCATAGACTCTGTGGACTTTTCCCTGTGGACTTTTAGGTACCATAATTCTCTCCTGAACAAACAAGATGCTGTCTGAGTAAATTCCTTGGAGTTTATTAGTACAAGGAACATCTGCTTAGCAACCACAGGAGATCAGGGCATCTCGGCCAACATGCTGACATATACATATAGACCAGTGAACCAATATTTGAAATAAAGACTATTACAGAAAGTCCACCATGTATGGTTCATATTTGTAGACCACATGTCTCAAAGCCCTTCCCTCCAAGATAGTAATTCAAATACAACAAGTTTTCAAAAAAACTAAGTTCTCATTATAAAACCTGAGCGAGATTCTTGGTAAGGAGAAAGAGAGAGAGCATGGCTGAGGAAGGAGGGGTATTTCAAAAGAATCATCCTAATCAGCCCCTGGCTTATAAGAGTTTGCATTGCGATTACATAGACAGAAGTCTTGGTGGGCAAGATTATTTGGATTAAATACCTAATAAGGTCTGTGAGGCAGTGTTCATGCACTCAGAATGATTTCACCCAGGGACTGTATGGTCCTTCTGAGGGCATGCTCAAAAATGCGTGAGGGCATTTTTGGTTGTCACCAGGAGGTGTTGCTGGCATTCAGTGGTGGAGGCCAGGGACACTAAGTGTCCTGCAACAGGTAGTTCTGAACACTGGAAATAGTTTCCCTCAAAATGCTGATAACCCTGATAAGAAGAACCACACTAATTCCAAGAACAACGTGAGCATTCTGCCTTCGAGCTGAGTCTGAGATATACTGGGGTCCATTCTGAGAGTCGAACAAAGGTTCTGTTCCCTAAAATCAAGGAAATGACCTGCAACACAAATTGCTTCAGTGATCAAAGTCAGTAAAGTGAAACATGTCGATCATTCTCCTGCCTAAAAGGCCAAATTCTCTTAGCATTGATTTAAGGCTATAAGGAATCAAGACCCTGTCTTTAATGATGCTTTCTGATGGCTCTCCACTTACATTGAAATCAGGAGCTGGCATATGCAAGCCTGGAAAAAGGGTAGTTCTTCATTTGATGTGAATAATAATCATATATTTCCTATCCTTTTTTAAACCATCAGAAGTATTTCATATTTAAATAGTGTAAATACCTTTTATTTGAAAAACAAAATTAGATTTTTAAATACCTGTTTGCTAGAGCAGGCAATATGACACATTTAGGTCTGAACAGGAATTTTCAGCAAATCAAATTCATTAAAAAATAAGTGAAACTGGCAACAACAAAGAGTGATATTTCATTCTTCCTGTAAAACTTGATGTGTTGCAAGAAAATTAACCTGAAGTACATTGTTAGGGTATCCATAGTCATAACCCCAAAAATGTAAGGTCAAAATTTGTATCCGTATACATGGGATAATGCTCCATTCATGGAGGTGTTTAATATCTATTTAGAGAATAGGTAAGATTTTTGAAATTATAAATGATTATTATATAAATAAATATTATAAATATGTTTATAGGTGATAAGAGTATATTTAGAAGTTAGATTCCCAAAACTTGTGCCCAATTTATTTAAAAGTAATTTAGAGACTACCATCTCTCTCTCGCTCTCTCTCTCTCTCTCTCTCTCTCTCTCTCTCTCTCTCTCTCCCCACCTCTCTCCTTTAGAAAAAACCTAAGACATATCAGGGGATTTTTTTTTTTTTGCGTGTGTTTTTGTTTTTGCAGTGCTGGGGGTGGACCTCATACATACTAGGCAAGTGATCTACCACTGAGCTACATCCCCAGCCCAGAGTTTTTATTTTTAATAGGTTTTGTGTCACTTGCTTTAGAAAATATCTTTACTAAAAATTCACTCAAATTCTGTTATCAGCATTTTGATTTATACACATAACTTTTATTTGAATACCAACATTATTTAGTAACCTGTGTCAAATGAACATGATTATTCCTAAA
Organism: Sciurus vulgaris; assembly: GCF_902686455.1. Classification (NCBI taxonomy): domain Eukaryota; kingdom Metazoa; phylum Chordata; class Mammalia; order Rodentia; family Sciuridae; genus Sciurus; species Sciurus vulgaris. The sequence continues at coordinate 49,844,218 of NC_136461.1, forward strand.
CTTTTTTTCTATTATAAATTCTCTATGTGATTCAAGATCTAATATATATGAAATATATTTATAATTTATAATATCTGCCATTTTTTGGGCACATTCTGTTTTATGTTCTTTAATTATATTTTAAATGTACTATCTCATTAATCCTAACAACAAATTTATGAGGTAGGTACAGATGTTAGTGCTATTTTGTAAATGGGGAAATTTTTAGTCAGGATCCTTAAGATTCTAATGTTCATAATATTTCCTCTCCTTTATTATATGAAAATAATAGTACCTTGAAAATGTGATTTTTTTGAATGATTAAATGAATGAACATTTACCATATTGAGCTCTTTACAAGAGAAAAGACAAATACATTGCAGGCTTATCCTAATTTATATTTACCCCGGGCTGGTGGTATTTTGTTTGTTTTCTGATCACAATCAACTAAAAACTATGAAATGTTACATTGATAATTATATCTTTTAAATTAGGTGTATGATTTACATAAATTCAAAGCTAATTCTGGAGAAATTTGATAAATAAGGCAAAACTAACTTCATTTTAAGTAGTTTCAAAAGCAATGGTAATGGACACTGGTAGGTTGCCTCTCAGTTGCAAGCTGACACTTTGAGGGAATGTTCTTAGCAAAACACTCACTTCAACGGAAATTAGGTCAGCCTTCTGGAACATTTATCATGTATACCTGTCACCAGCAAGACCCAGTCCTTAAAGTGAGCTGAGATCACAAGCAATGATCATCCTCCCCTGAGCTGCAAAGAATACTCCAAACCAATAGTTTCACAAATATGTGAATTTGGCAGAAGTTCCCATGAAACTGAATCCAACACCCATGTAGTAGCTCTGAGAATTGAATTCCTTAATACTCTGTTTATAGAATTTTGAAACAGCAAATGGATTTGGTCTGTTCTGAAAAAACAACCTGTCCATAGCATGTTTGAAATAACGTCTAGAGCTGCTATAGAAGGATGTAAGCAGATGACCCATGTCTGAACGGAAGATGGTTTCATTAGCTTTGGTTTATCCCATACTTCTTGGCCAGGTTGGCTTTTGCCCCACTCAGGCTAGTATTTGCATAAAGAAAAGAGGCCACCTTCTACTGAAGCCAAGTAGGTGCTAGTTTGACATAGAAACTAGAATAATTAGCAAAGTGTAGAGCTAGAATAGTTAGCAAAATCCAGAGCAGTGGAAGGTAAGATAGAGTGCATGGTAAAACCAAAACAACATAAATGAGTCATAACCCCAAGTCCTTTCAGTAACCATGTCATCATTCTGGTGGTTTCAGACCGATGTCCGTAAGCTCGGGGATCCTATGTGAAGTGAAAGGGCATGTGCGTCAGCATACATGCATGTGTCAGTACAAGGAATATAATTCAGTGAGGGTTATGGATTGAAATGACCAAGTTTACCAAGCAGCCACATCTCTGTTTCTACTAGGTTAAGTTACCTTATCTTTGAAAAGAAGTAATTATTCATCTTTTTCATGTGTTCTTGTTTGGTAAGCACCCCTAAAGACTTACTTAAAAATTGATGATGTATATATAAAACTGATGGAAGAAAGAAGTGAAATCGCTAAATGTTTGTGTAGTAGCAAGAATCTACCTTAACATCTCAAGAAAAAGAGTCGAGTGAATAGATAAGCACAGAGGATTCATTTCTGTGTTAACTCATCCTACATATACTGAGGCCCCACCATATGTTAGTCTATGCAAGTGGTCACATTGGAAAGATGAGAGGAATTATGGTTCCTACTTTCAATGAGTCTTCATTTGAAGTGTGTGTGTGTGTGTGTCTGTGTCTGTGACAGATCCTTAAAAACTAATAATACTCTACGTGAAACACGCCAGTAGAGTTTATTTTAAAACTCAGAAAGAATTCAAAAGTATGAAGAAATTTGTGTATGAAAAGCAGCATGGAAAATGAGATTTTGTTTATAACTGCATTCTTAAGAAAGATGGACCTGTTTTGTATGAACGTCCGTAAGGTTGGAGGCAGAGGTATGGAAGAAATCCACCATCATTTCTTGCTGGAAGAATTTTGTTAAAAGGAAAAAAAAAAAAAAAAAAAAACCACCAACTTTCAGGATCACACTCTATTAAGCCAGGACCAGGAAACAATTTCTAATCAGCACTCTGATCTGGGCAGAGATTGTGCAGTCTTTTGTACCAGGCCTCAGATCTGTATTCTCTATTCACACATGCTCACTTCCAGCTGTTGTCATTGAAATCCCACATAATCTTCCAAGGTCGAAGGGCAGTCACCCATGGCTGCTGCAGTTAAAAGGTTATGCTGATTTCTGTTGTCAAATATTGGCCCTTTTCTCTTCCAATCACTGCCATTCTACTTCTTTTTAACAAGAAAAATCCAGCCGAGAATTGCATTACATGACTTTAAAGTCTTAAAAGTGTTCCTCCATTGTGCTAACACGACATGGCCTGAACAGTCTAATTCATTCTGTTATATTTCACAAAGAATTTTCTGGTACCTCTAAAATACTTTGTGTTTGTGCTAGGCCAGCAAACATCAAAGTATTGTGGCCTACATCATTTGTGACATGCCATAGTTTCTACAGACATGTATAATATAGAATCTATAATGAATTATGCATCAGTAATTGCACAGTAAGTAAGCAAGAATTGCACAAGGCAAATGACTAAAAAGATGAAAGGTCTTTGCATTTTGTGCTTTAAAATATTAAAGATTTTACATATACCTACATGTATGTATTTATGTATTTACATATATGTATATATAATGTATATACTTTATATATGTGCATATATACACATATGCTACATATGTGTATATATATGTATAAAATATATATTTAGTTTTTTCTGTAGTGTTGTAAAAGTAATTGAAAGGACTTTTTAAAAATGTACTGCTTCAGTCCATCAATGATTTTCTTTCCTTGCTTGGTGAACCAAAATCACTATTAAGTGTCTTAAAATTAGCACATGGCTCCTAGTCATCTTCTTTCATTGTCATTGCATGTGTCCTCAGGTGGTTTAGCAAGCAGGGTTCTGTTAGTGGTTTCACAGGCATGCGAATTAAACCTAAAAAGGAAGAACAGGGCATTGGCCATTAAGGTTTTTGCTGTTTTACATCCATGAACCAGGGTGCCCTCAGGTAATCCAGGTTCATGTCTGTTTTGTTTAAGGTAATCAGTTTCTGATGTAGTCAGGGAATAAATTTCCTTATTTTTTCCCTCCAATATATATAAGGGTTCATGGCAGAAACTAAAGCTATTACAAGTGGTTTGATCCATTTGCAGGTTACCAGTTGTTACTGTCCAAGTTTATAGAAAACTTTGATTCAGAACATAAAAATTATAACTTTGCTTTAAAAACCCCTTTAGTTCAAAACCAGGTTAATTAAAAAAAATTTTTTTAAGTTTATAGTGCATTGAAAACCATCAAAATTAATCTTAAAAAGACTCACCTTATAAAATACTGATCATACTCTGCTAATTATAGTGAACTAACAACTCTTCTACATGATGATAAAATTGGTTTTATTTATATATTTTTGTAATGGTGCTTTTGAAAACAATTCCCCAAAGTAAATGTTTCTCTGCGTTTCTACAATGCCCACATATAGTTGGGTCTACTTGTACAACCTATTTCTGCTTGTATGTCAAATCAGTGCATGTTTCTAAATTTTTAGGGGGAATAGGGAAATTAATTTGCTGCCATACAAAACAATGAAAGATGGTATCTTCAACTGGAGGAGGAAAAATTAGGTTGAGGGGCTTTCTTCGAATATTCAAAAGGTAGTAGAATGGACAAGAGATAAGATTACTTACTCCAGTCGAGCATGCAGTAGCATACGCCTATAATCCCAGCAGCTCTGGAGGCTGAGGCAGGAGGATTTCGCGTTCAAAGCCAGCCTCAGCAGCTTGAGGCCCTGAGCAACTTGGGAGTTCCTGTCTCAAAATAAACATGGGCTGGGTATGTGACTCAGTTGTTAAGTGCCCCTGGGTTAAATCAAGGTAAAAGAGAAGAAATTACAGGAATGCAGACATATTTAATGAGTTCTTTTTTAAAAAACTCTTTTTAAAAAATTAATCTAAATTCTGTTACAATGCAATCATGATTATTCCATTACTAGATAGCCATTGAGGTCCCATCTGTTTTCCAGTTTAGTCCATAATGTCATACATTCAATATTTGCAAACATACGAATAGATGAAAATCTCTTTTTTACTTTTTATTTTTAGATGTTTTGATACTTAAGAGATATAGTCCTTTAATTAATTGCTCAATCACTTGTAACTCATATTCATAAGTTCTCTTTATGCGAAGTTGCTGGGCAATCAAATTTAGTTTAGTTAAATGCTACTCTTATTAACCGGAGAAATTTGTGGGAAAATGTTTTTTATGATACACTAAAATAAGATAAAATTTATTACATATATATAGTATAAAGAGAACTAAACATGTCCATTCTAATCATAATTCTGCCACTGTCTGTGTGACCTTAATCAAGTCATTTAACCTCTCTTTGCTTAAACTTCCCTTTCTATAAAATCAGAATTTTGTCAACCCCACAACTGCAGTAAGAACTAGGGCTAATATGGTTAAAATGCTTAACAGGATGCCAACTACATAATTAATGCTGAATACATTATACTTTTGATGAAAATGAATACTACCCAGAGAGGTTCTACAGATACAGTTTCAGATAGGAGCCTAACTTTAGGGTGCCTGTCATTTGGCTCCATCCATTTTCTAATGTAGATATGTTGAGGGTGGCAAGGTAAGATGTGGATTGTGCTTGGGCTATGCATTAAAAGTGTTGGTTAGTCCCATGGGTTCAAGTTCCACTTTCCCCTCAGCACATTCAGTCAAATGGGGAAAAGAGGAAAAGGAGCAGCACAAACCATGTGCTGCAAAACATGTGCCCCCAAAGGCATTATCCCTGTCAAATTATTGGAGGAATAGTGAGTTAAGTCGTAATAAGGAAGTTTGTATATTGCTGGAATTCTCAGAGGCTTTAAAATGTAAAAGTTCCTTGTCACTTTTCAAGAGTAAATGAGATTTTTTCTTCCAAATTTATCTTATTAAGGAAATTCTCAGATTTTACATATGTACACACACATACACATACACATATGTATACATGCTTCTTTATTTTTTTTTTTGTTTGTGTTTTAAATGGAGAATTTCAGGGAACTATTCCATATAACTTGGAGACACCAATATGAAACCTGATACAGAAGATGGAACATGTCAGAATTTGGAGAAAAGTAGTTGGAAGATTTGACTTTAACATAGAAACTATTCATTTGGGTCATGTTAGAAGATGATGTTCAAAAGGTGTATGACAGGCTAGATTTTTGAGGGGCTTTAACTACCCAACTAAGGTGTCTAAACTTAAATTCTCAAGGAACATGATTAGTGGCCTTGTTTTTTTTTTTTTTTTTTTTCAGTTTAAAGCCACCACCCACATACCCATACTTCTTCTACCATGCTAGTGAATTAAAGTGTGAAGATGCCTGGCAGGCATCACAAATATGTATGCCTATAAGAGCCTCATGGATAATTTAAATAAGTGAAATACAATAAAAAGTATTAGGTGATGTGGTAAATTTTGCTCACGTCCAGTTGAAAAGTGTTCTTGTGTAATAATAATATAGCTAGTAAGTACTGGGTTAGCCAAGCAAAATATGTTTACAGACTGGAGTGGACCTATAAGCTGCTAATTTGTGACTTTAGATTCAAAAGGAAAAAGTTAGTTGTTAACATTGGTCAAGATAAGTGCTAAACTACTATAGCAAAAAAACCAAATACCTTTATCTGTATATTTATTTATTTAAATATAATAAAAATTTAAAAGTACATTGGTTAGTGTATATCAAAACCTTTCTTTTTTTCTTTTGTCAGCGCTGTGGATTAAACCTAAAGGTGCTCTACCACTGAGCTACATCCATTTTATGCTTTACTTTGAGATAAGGTCTTGCTAAGTTGCTGAGCGTCTTGCTTGCTAAGGTGGTGAGACCTCAAACTTGGAATGATCCTGCCTCAGCCTCCCAAATTGCTGGGATTACAGGTGCATGCCCCCATGTCCAGCTGAAATCTATTTTTCTTTTTGGTCATACTCCCAAATGAGCAGCCCGAGTTGGTGAGGTGATTCTACTCTATGCTGTCATTCAGGGTTCCAGGTTCCTTCTGCCTTATTGCTCTGCTACCCCATGGGCACCGTCTTGTCTGCATGGTTGAAAGTATTGTAGCTCATGAAGGGGAAGAGAGAGTTTCGGGGGTGGGGGATTTTCTTCCAGGTATGAGGTGGGTAGAAGTCAACTGTGTTACTTTCATTTGGTTTCTAGTTATGGCCACTCCTAACTTAAAGGCGGGCTGGGAAGTACGGTTTTTAGCTGTCTACCATGGGTGTGTGTGAACAACCAGCACACCAGGCACACAAGGATATTATAATAGTCTTTGTTAGTTTCTAAAGTTTTCCTATAAAGTTATTGTGAAAAAGATCAAATTTTACATAAATATATTACTGAGAATCTTGGCATGAATATCTTTCTTGACTGAGAATATGAAGACCTGAGAGTAAGAACCTGTGCTATTTTGTATATCCTCAGGGCCTAGGAGTGTGCTGTCCTCATTACAGATATTCAAGAAATATCTGTTGGGTGAAAACAGTAAACCAAATATTGACTGTCTAGAAATGGCAGAACTTGCTGAATGAGAAATGATGGCAAAACCAGCCAACCCATACCACAGATGTGGTGTCTGCATTGAGTGATAGTAAACGGGCAGCTAGGAAACAGGGAGCAGTGGTACAGCCGAGTAAACGAGGGGGGGAGTAGTGAGGAGGACAAGGGCATGAGGTCCCACCAGACCTACTCATCCACTCTCTTTGGCCCCTTCCTCTTTTCAGTGGTGATGACATTATTTCCACAGTGGTGTCAATTCCTCAATGATGAAGTCGGAGCACAATTGTAACCGTATCACAGATGCATTTGTAGCAGTCCGTTTATTCATTTGATAAACTGAAAACACTTCATCCATATGATTAGTTGAAAAATATCATGTTTTTGTTTTACAAATTCTCAGGCACAACTTCTTGGATAGATATAGAAATAGTTCAGTGTTGTTGTCAGTCCAACACCATATGTCAAATCTTCTCATGTTTACTGTAAACATACCACCAAATGATTTTTTGCACCACCATTATAAAGGTTAATCAGAGACAGAATATATATGTATTATTTACTATTCCTATGTTCTTTTTTAGTAGATGTCTGAATTTTTTAATATCTTTAAAATAAGGACTTATTCTAAAAATAAGAACTATCTCAAGTGTCACCAGTGAATGGAAAATAATTTAGTCAATATAGTCACAAATCAAACCAAAAATTTAGAATTAGTTCTTCATGAATCAGCAGACACATATGTCCATTAACCCCTAAAAATCCAGTTTTCTATGACATTCCAGTTGAGAATGCAAAAGTCACATTTCACTATATAGGTGAGCTAATTATATTTTACATTGTGCCTTTGAGGACCACCAATAAGGGTATCTCAAATCACTCATCTGAATCACTGAAGGAATATTGATTCCACACCTAGAACAAGGCATTGAGCTGGGCCCTGTGGACAGTGTAAGATAATGAGCCGCAACCCTGCCCTCCTGGTTTGTTGTAGGAGTGGAGATGAGACATATAAACAAGTAATTGTCAAGGTAGAAAGAAGCTAGTGACATAGAACAAGTAGAGTGGAAGTCCTCCATAACTCACCATTATTATTGAGCACATCTAAAATATACTGAACAGGGCAGGAGAGGGAAGCTTAAGGAGCCACATTCCTTTAGGTGGCTCAGAAGCCAGCAGCAGGTACTCTACAGAAGAAATTAAAGTCCCAGGGAGGAGCTTGGTGGATGAAAGAGGCTTTTCTTTAGAAGGATGGTAACACGAGGTCTTCGAGGCCTAATAAGCACAGGGCCTGCTCCTCCCAGGCAGTTCAGGAGCCAGTGGAATGTAAGTGGTGCAAGAAGGAGGGAGCCCTTTTCCGGAGCGGCCAGGCGCACAGCATGGAAGGCCCAGTCTTGGGCAGGTTATTTACTAGTGATGGCACCTCAGTTCCCACGGGGAGAAGAGAAGCGAGATACATCCTATTTGATGAAATGACCTGGGGGTTGCAGTTCACCCACATCCATTAAGCTGATGAGATTTGATAACTTAGAATTGAAAGCCCCCTGGCTCCCTAACAGCCAAAACAAGCATACCATCCTGAGTTTAAACTCTTCTCCTCGGGCACAAAATTAACTCTGGGGCTGGGCATGTAGTCCAGAGGTATACAGCCCATGCCCAGCATATGCAGGGCCCTGGGTTTGATCCCTAGCATGGCAAAAAACAAAACCAAAATTAACTGCTTAGTGGGCACTCCAACTTTGTTTAATGGCCAGCCCTCTGTATGGTTTGTACCCTGCTGTCTCTTCCCCGACCTTTGAACAGCTCTGCAAGGTTACCTGTCTCTCTGCAAATCTAGCTTTTTCTTTTCTTGCCTGTTAAAAGGTAGATAGATGTTCAGCACCCCCGACCCCCACCCCTTGTGAAACGAGATTTGGTTCCCATGTAATGACATTTTCCATAATAACTGCTGATATCATCATGGCACAGAAAGCTGCTTTTCCTAACTACCCATGAAAGAATTTAGCTTTTTACATCTCTGCCTCTCCCAGAATGTCTCCTCTTTCCCCACTGAGTGTGACTGACTCAAGGCATTGAATCTGTACTCTAATTGGGAATTCATTGAACAAGACTTCAGTGAATGAACTTTTTAGCCATTTTATATAAAATGGAAAAGGATCCCCTTCTCATTGCAATCTCCTATACAGTTGCTCCTGAACGGCAGTTCAGAATAGAGAGAGATCATCCAGCACTCTGGCTTTTCATCGAAGGCATACTTAACAAAAGTATATGTTTGCGCTCATTTCTGAGAGACTCTATTCAAAATGTAAATCTTGAAACCTTCTGGAAGTGTTTAATCAGCTTTCTAACCGAGGATCTTTTAATGCTAATAACATCTAAATTCTCAACTGCTTGAATTTACCTTTTCATTTTCTTTTCCACTTTTCTCTCACTTTGCAATAAAGGAGAGCAACCAGATTAGTGTAATTTCCCTGAAAGTCATTTTTATGCTTTGGTTTGTGTCAGTGAGAATGAAATATTAATCTGCTCAGGTTTGCTTAGTAACTATGTTAGCCACATCACTTTTTCCATCATTTCTTAGGTTTCACATTTCTTTGCCGTCTTCTTGCAGAGTTCATCAGTAGGTTTCCAAATAATTGGTGAAGGGACAAAATCAGTTTTGTAGTCACTTAAATCTACATGGATTGTCAACCAGAGCATTTGTCAGGGACAAATTATAAACTAGCCCACACTCTCTGATAATTTGATAATGCTGTGAAGAGATGGTTACATCAGCACTTGTGAAATCCTTGTACTTTAATTTTAGTTTTTCTGATCATGGGCCATTCACATATATCTTACCTTGGGAGTTACACAGATTGTGCTAAGATGTGCCTGCCAAGACAGGTTCCCAGTAGGAGAAGGATGACATTATTTTTGTAATGACTTTTTCAGGATCACGCAAGATCCTAGTTTAAGTGTAGGGCTAGACGTTTCTTTCTTTCTTTTTTTTTTTTTCTATTCTTCTTTGGACATAATGTCCATTAAATAATGCTACCCTTTAACTCTGTCATACTTGATCTTCAAAAACTGTGAACCATAATGATAACAACAGAACATTCCCAGGCATTTCTCATCAGTGAAATGTGTGGCACCTTGACCAGAAGCTTCATCTAAATGTATCGTCTTTCCTGTCCTGGTCCTGTTTAGTCGAAGGGAAGATTTGTGCAGCTCCTTTTCATAGTTTTCAAATACAGATTGACTCAATATCAGTTCAATCTGTATTGCTAGGAATGAGAGAAAGAGGTAGAAGAAGAAGTTCTGTGAAAGCTTTGTAAAAAAGTAAAAATAAATATGAGTGATCCCAGTTGGAGTTTTGCTCACTCAGAAGTACTGGAGTACTTACCACTTCCTAGGCACATGTTAGGACCTGGCGGGCCAAAGTCACCCAAAAGACTCTGCTGGCTCAAAAGCCTCACAGTCTAAGAGGAGAAAGGCAAAATCACATTTCCCTGTACCAAGTCCTAGTTAAAACTGTATATGGTACACCTGGACAGTAATGAGAAAAGAAATGTGTTCCCTGGCAGAGAGGTCAACCAGAGAAAACTGTTGACAGAGGTGACCGCAAAGTCAGTTCCTAAAGGACAAGCAGGAGGTGGTCAAGCAAAGAGGAGGAAGGACACATATTTCAGGAAGGAGAAACAACATAGGAGAGGGGGATGAGTTGGGTCCAGGGAGAGCATGTAGTTCCTTTAGGCTAAGAGGTAGGGCCAGTAGTAAGAGGAGAAAAAGGATGAACTTAGAGAATGATGCAGAGGCTACATTGAAGTCACATGCCCTGCAAAGGAGTTTGTGCTGCACCCTGAATGCTCTGTGGGCTCTTGCAAGATTTCTGATAGGGCAGAGTGTTCTGAACTCACTGCATTGGTCTCAGCTTCTCCAATACCTGCTTCTTTCCTACCTCAGGGCCTTTGCACATGCTTGTTCCTCTGCCTGAAGCGCTCTTCCCCCTTCTGTTCCTGGCCAGTTCCTCAACATCTTTCAGATATGAGTTCTTCAAAGAGACCTTCCCTCACCACACTTTCTAATGCTTCTCATATTTGTTTTCTTTGTATCATTTATACCTTTAAAAAATTTTATTTTACATGTTATTAGCTGCCTCTTATTTCTACACTGTAGATTCTCTAAAGTTGGGAACTGTATCCAGCCCCTGGTACAATGCCTGGCACATGATAGGTACTCAGTAAATATGTGTTGAATCAATGAATGAATCATCAGATCTGTCTATGAGTGAGACAGTTCTAGCCAGAGTGGATTGGTGAGGAAGCCAAGGCTGTGGTAGAGAGGAATCCTTTGGAGGTTTTCTATGCTGGCCAAAAGTAAGAAGATGCTGGACCAGGATCATGAAGGAGATGGAGACATACAGAGAGTCTAAAGAAATAGGGCACAGATCAGCAGGAACTGGTTGGATTGGGTGATGGTAAGAGGCAGGAGTCAGGGATGACACCCAAACAGAAAGCTAGATGAACAGTGGATGAACCATTTAAAATAGGGGGTTCAAAAGAGCAGGCACAGGTTTGGGGGACAGAAAAGTGAATTCAGCTTCAGGTATGTTGGGTCTGAGTCTACCCATGTACCATCCGGATAGAATGTCCAGTGAATATTTAGATTTATGGGTCTGGAACCCAGAAGAGAGATCTGGGCAAAAGATAAAGATTGGAGCATCCTTTGCCTAGAGAGTCATGCCCTAGGCATTAAAGATACCATGGTGAACAAATCAAACATTAATCTAGTTTCCACAAATTCCACAGTCTAAACTGATTGGTGATGTCATACAAGTAGATAAAATAATTTAGGAACAGACACACACATGCACGTGCGCACGTGCACACACACACACACACACACACACACACACACACACACACACACACACATACAGATGAACGTAGACCTTGGAGAACATCAACATTTAAGAACTGGACCAAAGAAAAGAGGGTGAGTTTGAATGGATGAATACAAGGGCTCCCCCTCCCAAGTCCTTGCATCAAACTCGGCTTAGTCTTTGAAATACATTCTTTGCTTTTTTGGTGGCAGGATTAAGGTACCTGTGTTTATATTCACTTGATACAAAAATTCTTCTTAATTCTTCCTTAAAATAAGGGATTTCAGAGGTTGGAACTGAAACAAGTATCAGCCCGTAAGTCAAGTAAAGAAGAAAGAGATGATCAAGGGCTGGAGACCAACCTAGATTTTACTATTCAGCTGTGAATTTCCTTATTATATGTGTTTTAAGTCAACTTTAATGTACATTGTGGCTGGATTTCCTTTGTTATGATCTCAGGGATAAGTGTGATCTTAATGATGTCCCAAAAAGAAAGAGGTGTTATGGTCTATTTTGCCAAGACCTCTTCAGAGAATTTTTTTAAAATTTATTATTATTTTTTTTTTAATTTCTTAGTTCTCTTAATTCAAGAGACAGACCTTGGACATTTACCAAATAAAAACCAGCTAAATGCCTAGGTGTGAGTTGTTTTAATCAGTGAAATTTCTTAGCACTTTTAAGGTGAAAATTTTTGCCATTTTATTATAAAGAAGTTTACAATTATTGCTTATCCTAAAAATTAGAGGTGTTCTAGTCAAAGTACCATATGTAGGACTGGGTTCACAGCTTGGTGGCAGAACACTTGCCCAGCATGCATGAGGCCCTGGGTTGGATCCCTTGCAACACACATGTGAACATTGTGTTTGCTTGATATAAAAGTTAAATGGAATTTTCCCTTTAAATCCAAGCAAAGATCCTTGTTACATACAACTAAAAAGCAGAAGAAGAACTCATAGATCCATTTATAATCCTCTACAACATGGTAATTTTTTGGACATTTGTGTGCCTGATAGTTAATAAATTTATCAGTATATAAACTGTGTCAAAAGTAGACTTGCTTCTTCTAAGTAATGTAGAAAATCTTTTATTAAAAATTTACTTTTTAGTTAAGGATTGTTATATTTTCAGATTGTCTATTTTCTTATGTTGAATTTCTTAAATGTATGTTTCTTATGGCAAAAACAGTTATTTCAGGAATCCTTTCAGCTAACAAGTTTTTTTCTGAGCCAGATTTTAAGCAGGAAAAGATTAAGCTGACCTCACAGACTGATCTCTCAAATAGAATCTACCTCTGGGAGACTCTAAGAATCAGAAACTTTTAGAGGCAGAGAGTGAAACTACATGCCATAGATTATGGGTTTCTTGCCATCGTATGTTTTGTTTTTCAATATACCATAAATTATATGAGTAATTGGTGATAGATGTTTCAAAGGAAATTAATTACATTCAACAAAAATGAAGCAGACAGCTGGGCATGGTGGCACACGCCTGTAATCCCAGTGGCTCAGGAGGCTAACATAGGAGGATTGCAAGTTCAAAGCCAGCCTTACCAATTTCCAGGGCCTTAAGCAACTTAGTGAGACCCTATCTCTAAAGAAAGTATAAAAAAAAAGGACTGGGGATATGGCTCAGTGGTTAAGCATCGCTGGGTTCAATCCCTGGTACAAAAAAAAAAAAAAAAAAAGAAGAAGAGAAAGAAGCAGACACAGAATACAAAGATTTAACGGTTTTGAGCCTCTTATTTTTCTTTTCTCAAAAAAATCAACTCTTATTCTCTATTCTCTCAACAAATCTAAATTTTTTATTTGTGCACAAAAGAGTTGGTTTTCATATTATGTAACATAAGTTTGCTTTTTCCATTTTGGCTTTTAAAAAATTCTCCCTTTAGTATCTCTAGAAATGAAAGGAACATCTTTAAATCTTATTTGATTTAAATGAATGGGTAACTATTCTTGATCAAATGTTTCTGTAGAGAATAATGTTTCAAAACTATAGTAGAACTTGACTCTCCTTAGGTATGCTGTTTTCATCCCAATTGTTCAGGTCTCAGGGGTCACCGAGGAGAACCATTTCTCTTAAATTGTCTTTTGTTAAGATTTCCTGCTGAATTTTTTTAACCATCTCAAAAATCACCCAGTTGTGTCATACCTTTCCACAAACTCCAGATTCAAACCAAAAGCCAGTTTCATAACAGAATGACTATGCCCACCCACATGAACTAACCAGGCAGCCGTGTATGAGATTAGCAGCCCATTTCTTAATCATAATGAAACTAATAATTAGAGTTTTGTTGTCGAATGTCTTCTATTTATGACTTTGTTTTCTTTTTCTTTTCTTTTCTTTTTTTTTTCCGCAGGACATTTGGGCTTCCAGGACAGTTTTGTCACATCAGGTGTTTTCAGTGTGACTGAGCTAGTAAGAGTGTCACAGAGTAAGTGTAATTTTGCTTTGATTTGGTACAGATTTGTCTTGAGTTTGTGTTTACTTTCTGTCTAAGCCTCCTAGAGACATAAAAATCTTTCAGAACCCACTTTTTGTTCTCATTACAAGAATTTTGACTTGCAGTGTGTTGAAAACCCATGTTTTAAATCAGGAAAATTTAGATTTTTTTTAAATGTGAGGCATGGGGGGAGGACTGAAATCTCACAGATTCCCTAGGATATAGTGCACACTTAATTTTTAGAAAAATTCAGTCTTCCCTGATTTCTAAGAACTTCTACATTTTAAAATAATTTGTTTCTGACCTTTAAACAATGTTAATGCCCTCAATATGAGTGACAGAATACAGCATGATCATTACTAGCTTGTCAATAATGACTAACAACTGTGGTTGATGAGAACCTGTCACTACCCTGGTCTGTCGATCAAAGGCCCATTGATTGTTATTTTGCTATGACATAATCCAGATAGTCCAAGAAAAGTATAGGATTCTGTCTGTCTCTCTCTCTCATACACATATACATACACATTTGCCAAGTTGAATTCCCTCAAGGACATCTCTTTGTTTCTATGTAAAAGCATGCCTAGGCCAGGCATAGTGGTACACACCTGTAATCCCAGCAACTCGGGAGGCTGAGACAGGAGGACCACAAGTTCAAACCAGCCTCAGCAACTTATTGAGGCCCTAGGAAACTTAGTAAGACCTGTCTCAAAAATAAATAAATAAATAATAAAAAAGGGTGGGAATGGGGCTCAGTGGTTAAGCACCCTGGCGTTCCATCCCCAGTACCCAAAATAAATAAATAAATACAAATTTAAAAATAAAAGCATGCCTACAATGACTGTGATGCTCTAGGTCCCAATAATTAAAAGGAAAAATGTCAGATATTAAAACTTTACCCCCCTACACACACACCTAATTCAAAATATTGCTTGTAGATGAAATTAACATTGTTGAAATTGCTTTCAAGTGATATCAAGTCCTTTGTAGAATGAGGTGGAGTGAGCATACATATTTTTATTTCAAGTTCCTACCCCTCATTTACTGGTTACAGGCTGGTAGAATTGACCAAATAAGCCAGTCAACCTCATAACAAGACATCAGGTCAGACAAGTCAAGCCATCCTGATCTTCTAAGCCCAGATTCTGTTTCTTCTTATTTTAGCCATTCCTAGGCTGGAAGAGTCTTAAGAGTCAGAAGGTGGGATAGAGCACGAGGACAAAGAAGGCTCCAAGACTGTTGAGCAGTTACTATCTGCCAGGCACTGCCAGGCCTTTGTGTATATTATAGAAGTTAATTCTTGCAATAAACTTATCAGCTAGGAAATTGCCCCCATTTTTACAGATGAGCTAAACTGAGGATCCATGTAAGTCATTTTCCTCAAATCAAACAGTGGGTGAATGGTCCAGCTAACTTTAGGAATGCTGGAATCTGTACTCTTAGACTCACCCAAGGGAACTTGAAAAACTTGGTGAGACTAGAAACTAGTGGGAAGGTAACTATAGGTGTTAGAATTCAGGGAGCCAGGAACTCCCAGACTGATACTGAGGTGTTCCAGTGGAGGAAAGTCAGAATCCTGGGGAATGAGACATTCAGAGCAGCAAGTTAGGATTTGGGACAGAGAAGTAGCAGCTGTCTTACTGAAGTATGCTTAAAGTACCCACCAGGTGAGTAGAGACAAGATTGCTTTGTTAACCTGGAGGGGATATGTGCCCTGCTTATCACACATCAGATTAGCTAGCTCTTTGTCATAGACAAATAACAGTGCATGTGTGTATATATATTTTTACTTTGAAAGAGTCTTAAAAATAATATTCTACATTTTTTAGGAGTTTAATAATATAAACTGTCATAGTAGCATTACAGAGAAATACACTTATTGAGCCCTTATCAAGATCCAAACATAACCTTAAAGAGTTAAAAAATTCTTTTAACTCTAAGACTGGAGCACTAGACCATTGTATTCTGCCTGGGCCGCTGTAATGCTTACATTTAGTCTTCATTACCATTGGTTTGCTGAGGCCTGGGATTGTAGAAGGTCCACACTGCTCAGAACCATTCCCAGCATCTCATCCTTTTTCTACTTCCTGTGCTTCCCTTTCAGGTTGTATATCCCAAAGTGTGTCAATTCAAGCTTGATTAGACCTCCATTCAGTCTAAGATAACTGGGTTGCCAAGTGAATTCTAAACCTGCCTTTAAGACTGCCAGAGGGTTTGACTGGACCTGAGATTGAATTTGAAGAGGGACCTGGATTTGTTTCTTGTCCCCATGTAGAGGTTTTATAGCTGATGCCTGGCATCCTGAACATCCTTCGGCTCCTGCTTCTCAGTTCTGTACACTGCTGTGTAATCGCTCTAGGACTCACTCACACGTGGCCTTGTGCTGACGGAAACTGTTTGGCAAGAATGGAACAGGGCTGTGTCAGCTAACTCATGGCTTCAGGCCAAACTGGTCAACTGTATTCCAGAGACCCCTTTCTTCCTTGTAGATCTTTGATCTAGGTTTGTCAGGATATATTTTACCAATTGCTTTGGCTGCTGGGATAGGGATCCTCAAGCCCAAGTTTGCTCACTTACACACCTTTTTGAAAGTCTTAGCACCCAAGGCATGTGAGGGTGTTGGAATCCTTAACCACTGCTCATGGCACTGCCCTCTGCCTCCTGCACCCACCTTGGAAGAGCTGAGCCTCCATTTCAGGGCTGCAGTGGACACATTTTTCAGAAGTGTAGACCTGAGGTGCATTCTGCATCCTTGAAGTAGAAACAAATTGGCACATAAATTGATTAAACCCAGGTAGTCCTGTTTGGAGCACGATGCTATATCAATATGAAAAACTATAGTTGCTAGCATTTATCAAACATGCACCAGGTACCAGGCATCACGCTGTGCACACTCTCTCATTCAGTCCATGGTGTCAATGTCCCTTTTTTCAGGTGAAGGAGACCGTGATGCTCAAGAGGTTAGGCATCGCGCCCTTTTTACTTTGCTGAACTCAACTGGCTGACTGCAGGCATTTTTGTCATGATCTCTCCTATAACTGCATTAACTAAATAGAATCCAATGATTCTGTGTCTTTATTGAGTAATCAGTTCTGAATGAGTTGATAAACTTTTAATTTATTAACTTGTCCACTTGAAAAAAAAGGTTAAAGGTTAAAGCAATTTTCATGTGAACCAGAACATGTAAAATAATGAAAAAAATTTTTTCTCTGGATATGTTTTCAGGTATAACTTTGTTTTTAATTAATAGATTTTATATTGTTTAATTTTATTTTCAGTACTGGGGAATCAAACCCCAGGGCTTTGGGTATAGTAGGCAAGCACTCGACTACTGAGCTAAGTCCACAGCCTTAACTTTATATTTTTTTAGAGCAGTTTTTTGAGGTTTATAGTTTTAGGTTAACAGAAATTACAGAAGTTCCTTATATTCCCCCAACGAACTTTCAATAGTATAGTACACTTCTTACAAATGATGAGACAATATTAACACATAAATATAAACCAAAACCCACGTGTACATTAGTGTTTGCTCTTGTACTTTTCTTCATGTACCTTCTAACGGTCTCAACAAATGTATAAGGACATGTATTCACTGTTACAGTATCATACTCAATACATTCCCTGTTCCCAAAACGCCACGTTCCACCTATTCATGTTAACTACCCCCGTGTTTTAATCCTCTCCGTAGTTTTGCCTTTCACCTGGATGTTGTCAATGTCCTTAATGTCTTCCACTGTACTGCAGATTTCTTCTTAACCTCCTCCTGTGTGTCCCAACCCATCCATTCCTTCACCCCTGATCACAGCTAAAATGGCTTTACCTTGAAACGTTCTTTCTACTTAGTATTCAGTTTTACATTTGAAAATATAAATATTTACTTTCCCCAGGTTTCCAGTTAGTTTCTGTTTTTAGCTTTCCTCCTTTTAACTGTAATAGAGGAGGAAGGTGCTATTTCAGTATTTCCTCATGAGGATTCTCTGAAATAACCATGTGCCAAGTTTGCTGTTTGTAATAGTGTTACTACCAAGGTGGCAATGGCAGAGAAAACTCCTGGCTTAGCCCCACTGATTCAGAGGTGAGGACCAGGCAGCCAGGGTGCTTGACGTTAAACAGTACCAATCAGGACTCCTGTGGGTCCATGGAAGCTGCAGGGCTCACCCCTGCCTTCTGCCCACCACCACCCTTTAGTTTTGGGTATTATCATCTGAAGTCCATGAAAGGCAACAAAGGAGAGTTCTGTTACTGCCACAAAGAAAGTGCCACAGAATAAAAACAACTCCGTATTCCTCCGGTTGCACCTTTTTCCCCCTTGTGGAAGGACCATCTGAAACTAGTTCTGGTTGCTTTATTACCTTGCTCCTTGGAAGGGGAGAATTCAGACCACTACACAGGGTGCCCGAGGCAGGGGGAGGGGTGGTGGTGCGTGCTAGCAGTAAGGTTCAGAATCACTACCGTTGTTTTAGCATAATACTGTGAGGAAGGAGACAGGAACCATCTGTTGAGATGGCTCTTACATGATGCTGCATCCTCAAACAAAGCCTTCTAGAGGCATTTTCAGATTGGTCTCTTTCCCTCAAGTTGCTACAAAGAGCTCACTCTGCTTGCTGCTAAGTCAGCCGCTTAGAGAGCTCTCAGCACCCGATCTTTTGTTTATTTTGCAGCCAGTGTTTTCCTCAAAGTATGTACTCTGAGGCTGTCAAATACCCCTGCTAGTAGGAACTCAGGTCTCCCCAGAACTCCCCTCCTCCTTCCCGTTTCCTTCTAAAGTGCTGACTCTATTTTACTTGAAGTTGGTAGAGTGACTCTGAAACCTTAAATACTTCACTGGAAAAGAGGAAAACCACAAATACACACAGGCCATTGTGACTCTGGCCTGGTGGGTTCTAATTTTCTAGCGGTGGTTTGTACACCCAAGCTGACTGCAAGGGTTAAGTAAACTTCGTGGCTAAGGATGATTTCATGGCCCTGGAATTTTGAAAAGCCGGGATTCTCAGTACACTGTGGTCAGCCTTAGCGTCTTTGGGTGTGAAAACCACTCTCAGTTACCCAGTCTGATTTTCAGTTCCTGTTGCACTGCTGCAGAATCTATTAAAATCCAGCAGCTGAATTGTCCTGGCTCTGCCACAAAGCCTGGCTGCCGGGTGGACTTCAGGGTTCCCGAGTTGTTTGTCAATGAGAGTGGGAGTGAATGGAACCAGGCATATGCCTCAGCCTGGCATGAGGTGGCACCCTAGTGGCTGTTTTCTGCCTTGGAAATGTGCACTCTGTATTTTCACACAGGAATCGTCATGAAGACGCAAATGCGGTATATTTAAACAATTCCTTCTTAAGTCTGAAGGTCCTTGGCATGCCTTCAAGGGTCCACATCCACACACGTAGATTTTCAGGCCAGCAGTTTAATGATTGGCCATGGTCTAGCCTGACATGATGGTGCTGCTGAAACAGAGTGAACTCAGCTGCAAGGCACAGAAAGAAAATGAAACTCTTTGGTAGGAACAAGCTCAAACTTGAAAATACAAAATGTTCTTACACAGAAGGCCTAAGGAGGAAATGGGTCTCGGATAAGAAATTCCAGACGTCCGGTCCTCTGGGGGTGCCATTTAAATATTTGCAGTACTTTAGATCTTTATTAAAGTGGGGTAGATTTGAAACTTTCTTGTCTGAGCAAGTGGCCTGTTGGGTTCTCCTCTGTTAAGTAACACGATAGCTGTGAATCGTGGCATGGAAATTAATTTTAAAATAATTTGTATTCTTAAGCAAAATTTTCTTTTGAAGGAATCCACTTGGGTTTGAGCATTAAAGGAAGAAGAAAAAAAAAAAAAAAGAATGATAATAAAAGATAGACTGCAGCCCTAGCACGAACAGTTGCTGTGACCTTGCCTTTTGTCTGCCATTACACAATTCAATGGCAGTCCACTCAAACTATGCTCTCGATCAATATCCTATTAAAGCAGCACAAAAAGTCTCCATAAACTTAGTGGTTAGCTATGTTTATAAATGGAACTCGGCATAATTAGATGGTCAATAGCAGGCTCTACTAGTAATTTTAAAATGAACATCACACATTTTGTGTCTGTAGAAGTCAGTGGCACCTCCTCTCTCCTGGAATGAGGGTATGGGGTGTAGCACACAGAAGGGTGGATGGCCCTTTAAAAAATTATAATGTTTATCTCCAATATACAGTTTTTAAAGAAAATCTGTTAAGTTACATAGTAGAAAATGCTGTCTAGCCCTATCTATATTTTTTTTTTTCATTTTTCCTGTCCAAACCACCTTAGTCTAAATATATTATGGCATTGCAAATGTTTCATTTTCTACTTTTAATAAACCCCTCATGAAAAGATACAATAATAAATGTTGCCACACTCTTAGGAAGAAAAACATCAATCTGACTGGCTTAATTTAGTGAGTTTCCTTTACTATAATTCAATAAATTTTCAAAATAAATATTGAAATTAAATTAGTTCAGAAGGATGTTTTGTTGTATAATTTTTTTCCTTGATATATTTGGGATGAATATTTGGAGAGTCAAACTGGCAGCCAGTGGAATGGCCTGGCAGAAATGAATCCTTTCATCAGACTACCTTTCCTTCAGAGTCTCAGCTGGGCGCAGTATGGGTGGCCAAACATTTCTCCTCTCCTGCCCTCCTCACCCATGGAGAGTGAGAGGCAGCCCCACCCTTACTTAGGCTGACACTGTCCTCAGCTAACTCGGCCCTGTCAACTGAAATGTGCACGATTCTGGTGCTGGATATGAGCCTGACCATTGTATCATGGGCCACTGTGCTGGCCGGAAATTAGAAGTAGGGCAGGAAGGGAGCTCATGACATCAGCAGGTGCTTCTGGTGATGCTGTGCATGAAGGTCTGGACCTTTCTGTTGTACTTGAGCTCCTGCCACCTTTCTGGTTAGAGCTGGCAGTAAGAGTTCTCATGGCAGGATTTGGGGGCCTTTTGTTCTCTGTTTTCTGTTCTCAGCTAAAGCTCCCAGTAAATTAACCAGACTAGGAACACTCTTACTACAAAGATTTGACCTAGGGAAAGGCAAACACATGATACCTGATGGACACACAAATTGGTTGTCATGGTCTCTATTCCTGTGTTCATCTATCTCTGATCTTTTCTAAGTAACTCATTGGTTATGATTCCTACATATAAAATCCATATTCAAGATGGCAGCATGATATCACAAAATAGTTCAGGATATAGAGTCAGGGATCAAGCATTGCCACTTGTTAACTGTACAACTTTAGGCAATATTTAACTCTTCAGTTGTGTCCTCCTTATAGGTTATAATCATTTAGTTGATGGGAACATGTTCAAGTCCCAACTGAGTGCAGAGACTAAGTCTGACTGCTGAAATAGTACTAACTCTCAGGAGGGTTATAAGGATTAAGAAAGAAATTATCCAGTGTCTGATGTATAGTAGATGCTCAATAATAGCAATTATAATGATCATTCCTGAATGAAGCCTCTGCTCCTGATCTTTCACTGTGTGCTTAGAGCAGATGCTGGAGCTGATCACTGCCAGCAACATTATTAAAATATGTCTGTGTATAAATTAAGGAAGACCAATTTTAGCAGTATGTTCTAATAATTAATATATTTAGAAAAAGACATTATAGTGACTCCTTCAGAGTTAATGATTCTAATAGAACAAGAGCACACCAATCCTAGCCCTCATGCATCTGCTGTGGGAAGCCAGAAAATTCTTATTCCTCACATTTTTATCTAATGCCTTTATTTCTGCATTATTCTGGAAACTACCCAGAATAATGGGCAACAAGATACTTTAAAATTCTCAGTCTAACACTGACAATTACAACTTTTTTAAATGGTCTGCCAGGCCTTGATTATTTGTATCAGAGTCTTAAAAATAGTACTAAGGTCTACAGTATTTAAAAACTTCACTTTTACTCATACTATGAACAATAATTCTAGAGGTCATTACTGACAAAGTGCTTTCTAGTAAAACTTTATGTGCTCAAAAGCCTCTTTTATTATTATTTTTTTTAAAAAGCAAATATTCATGTCCAATAAGTAACAGTGGGGAACTAAAAGGCATTTTAAGTGTGTGTGTGTGATTTCCAAAAGCCTAACAGAAATTCCTTATTACCCCACAATAAGGCCATAGACATTGTTGAGATTGGGCTGGAATGTATTATTCTGACTCCTGCTGATTAGAGAGTCTTATAGGTGGTGTTCCCGTAGACATGTCTCGGGTGAGATAGATGGAGGCTGCACTCAGCAAAGCCACACTTTAAGTCAAATTACCAGGACTGAACAAAACCAGCCTGTGCTTAATAAGAGTATGTATTAACACCCAGGATTCTTCAGTGATGGGATAGGAAAAATTTTTTTAAATTAAACAATTCTTCTTGAAAATGATTATTTTTGTAAATAGCTGAATTAGCATGTTGTTGGGAAGGGCTCCATTGGTTTAGTTTGTTTCCTAAGAGCTAATGGTCAGATAGTCCCCAGTGCATTCTTGGCAAAGGGGCTCATGGGTAGACGCCCATCCCTGGTTTATAGATCATCATGGTGAAAAGACCATCAAATCCATCCCTTGTCAGGGAAGACTGAATCCCATGGCTAAGGCTGTAGTCTATACTAGACGGGTACCACATTTGACCTCAACCAAAAGCCAAGATGAGATGATACTCTAAAATGCAGAAAATCAATTTCAGTCCCAAAGGCAGAAGCCACTAATGCAGGAGATCAGTCAGCATTGCTCACCCCTCCGTGACTGCTCCTCGAGACCAAGTGTCAGGGCCCTACGTCCAGTGGAACTCTGGCTGACACTCCTCACACTGAAGATCTGTAAAAACAAAGAAGTGAGAAGGAGGAGAGTGAATAGAACTTTTGCCACTCAGGTGGGGAGTGAAGATTATATTTCTATTTGAATCTCATTGAATTCCTCTCCCTAGTAGTTCATGACAAAGAAAAGACAGGGAGACCAGACATGTGGGGTTTACCCCTGTTTCTTTGGACAGATAATCTAGGAATACCTGCATTCAAATTCTTGCTCTGTTACTTATTTAACTGCATGATATTGATCACATTACTAAACCTCACAGCTGATTTTTCTCATTTATAAATGATACTAACACAAATACATATTCCAGAGGGCCCTGTGAAGATGAAACGAGATCACTCAGGTGAAATACACAGCACATTGCCTGGCACATAATAAAAGGTCAATAAATATTCATTCTTAGCTATTTTTCATTAACAGGCTCATATAATTTTAGTCCAGTTCAACAAGATTTTGCTGCATATGTAATATATGAAATGACCTATGCTGTGTGCTGAGAGGAATATAGAAAGAAGCAGGAAAAGTTCTTTCCTCTAGGGCACATATTTAAGTTTCTTGAGATCCAAGACTGGGGTTTCTTTATGGCAATAAAGTGCCCAACTATGCATGGTTTACAAATTAAACTCACAATAATTATCTGTCAAAGATAAACCAACTTCTTGATTTGGAGTGGGGCAGAAAGAGGGTACTAGTGAATTGTTCCTGTTTTAATAAAACTGAAACAATTTATCAGAAATAATAATTACTCTGTCTCCCTCTACCCTCCTGCCTACACACACACACACACACACAAACACACACACTCTCTTTGTGTCCACAAGTTGTGGTTGTGTGGTGGTCTGTCCATTAGCAGATGAGTTTCAGGGGGTTAAAAACATTCTGCTGACTTTTGGCACCTAATGCTACATTTCATAAAAAGCATTGCTTAAATCTTTTAATAGCAGGCAAGCTCATTTTCACAGAGAGGGAAATCCATGTTTTAGTTCAGTGTGTTTCTTTTATGTTCCTGTTTGGAAATCCATACTCCTAACCTGCATTTGGTCAGATCTTTTAGAAAGCAAGGGTAGAAAAGGGAACTCAGCACAGGGTTTACAAACCAGAAATCTGCTTGGCAAAGGAGTTGCTGAAGACTGTGGCATAGAAGCTGCAGAGAAAGTACCTTTATGATTGATTTCCATTCAAGTCAGACTGACTGCAGTGTGGTCATTTTTCTAACCCATAACTGCTCACACTGCAGCAGTCTGCTATCTGCAGGGTGTCTGAATTATAGCAGTCTATGTCCGTGTTACCTCTTACACAAATTACTTACACTGGTTTCTTTTTCCATGCAAATTCATCAGTTTTACAGCCCCTTGTAGCCACAGTCAGGAAACTCTGGCAGCGAACACAAATTGATAAAATGAGTTAATTTTACTATACTTATTTTTTTTTTCTTTATAAAAGCCCTCTCTCATAGGCAGTGTTCAGGAAGCATATTACAGTAAAAGGAAGATAACAAAGGACTTGGATTTTCTTACCATAAATTACTTTTCAAGTTAATTCCCTTTAACGATGATTCCAGATTTGCTTGAGTTTTCATAGCATTGTGCATTTTACAACTATGCCTTTGATGGAAAGAACAAGTATTTTCCCATGTTCACTCCTATTGTGCCAATGACATGGACTTTCTTACAAGATCTTTGCCACCGGAATGCAAAACAACACTAAATTGTTCTGGGTCCATAGAACTCTGTGCTGTGGCTGGACTCCCTGCCCCCACCCCTGCCAGGCTTAAAGCACAGGCTCTCAAAGTCTCCATGAGTGTCATGGAATCTGAAGAAAATCAAACTTCAATTTTTTGGGTTTTTTTTTTAAGTTATTTTGTAAGTGGAAATTGAGTGCTAGACCCTGATAGTCTTCCTGGGGAAGGGATCTATTGCCACTATTTCCTATTACTTAGTGGCCATGCAGATTTGAGGGAGGAACTGCTATGAGGGTTACTTTCTAAATTGTAAGCCCCACAAGGGCAAGAGTTTTCACATATCTTGTCCACTGACGTATCTCTAGCCTCGGTAACCATGCCTGGGCCATTGAAAGTGCTTCATAGATATGTGTTGAATCCTACTGAATACAGCCCAAGAGGACAGGTGCCATTAGCAATACACTGGACACACTAGTCATTTAGTTAATGCTCCCAGATGATTCCTGTTGGACAAGTTATAAACCCAATGCACCCTCACTTCTCAGGCAGAGAAACTTGAAAATTCGGATAGCATTTTTCTTCCATTGTCCTCTGTTTCCAACAATGCAAGCCTGAGCAGATTGTCTCTGGTGGATGGCAGAAGTTCAATAACCACAACCTTCTCCAGCTACTAATGTGTACAGAGGAGCAGGTCATTAAGAGGGTTGGCTACTAAAGTAACCCCTCTCTTCCAATAGCCCACATTACTATAATGATTCCTTAATAGCAAACCATTTATTAAGAAATGACACAGAATGTTCTACTCACAAGAGGAAGGGGGTGCATGACTAGAAATAACATCTAAAGACACAGTTTCCAAAAGTTAACCTTTTAAGAAAAACTCCTTGGTGGAACAGGATACTTCAGGCCAGAATCATTGCAATAACTCTTAAGAAATGTGGAGCTTGTCCTCACTCCTTGTACACATTTATAGAAATCTGAGTATCGTTTTGTATGGTTTAAGGTTTAGGGGGACTAAGGGGGAGAATAACTATTTACTTTCCTTAATTCAGAGCATATTTATTGATCATTAACTGTGTACACAAAACTGTAGTGAGCTGCTCAGGAACACAAAAGCAGCTCTGAGATCTACAAGATTAAAGGTCGTGTGGTATGGCCTCAGAGCTTGTGACCTGGGAAAGTTGCTTAGCCTCTTTGTGCCTCAGTTCCTTCCTCGTGGTGGTGGAAGGATTAAATGGGTTGATGTGCTACGACTTTTAGTCCAGCATCTGGCCTATAATGGGTACTTAATAAATTGTCATGGTGATGATGGTGGCAGTGGTAGGTGGTGGTAGCAACGGTGTTTTTCATGTTTATCATAAATACTATTAGAATTATGAGACCCAAGAGTTTCAGTGGCTTAACCAAACTATGCAGGGGATTACTGGTGGGCATGGGGCATGGGGCTGACTACACTGATCAGTATAGTCAGTCTCTCACAGTACCAGACTAGCACTTCGTTTTATCCCCCATGATATCCATCTTTAGAGCCTTCAAAATGCAAACCACTCTAGTTAGGGAGAAAATATTACATCTGAGGGTTTTAAAATTGATAAAGCCTATCACCAGGTGCCAATGTAGCAAGATCAAATTTCACAATATATGGGAGAACAGAAAGAGAAATCTTGCGGTTGGTCCAGTCCTTCCTTAATGTCCCCACATTTGATTGGCAGGATCCACATAATCTCTGTAACCACCAGTAGACAGTTATTCTTTAGCCTCAGAAGCCTAACATGATATCCTGGGCAGGCCAGAAATTAAGGGACACTGGACAAATCATTTACCTTTTCACAACTTTTATTAGTTCCCTAATTTAAAAAAAAAAAAAAAAAAAAAAAGGATAAAATACTACTGTTAGCTAGAAAGAAGTGCACTGTGTTATATACAGCTAATTGATATATTTGCTAAAACAATACAATCATTTATTTATGCCCTTTCAGAGTGTACACTGGGGAGTAAGTCTTCTTAGGCCTGTTGACTGTCTGGAGGAGGTACCAGGTGTCTGTTGTAAAAAGCGTCTGTTGTCTTTCCAGACAGCATAGGTTAGGCTTCCTACCTTCTCCCCAGGCTGCCTGCATCAATATTCCCTTCTGCTCCAGGCTTCTCCTCTTTCCTGCCTTCTGTATACTGTTGCTACTCTTCCTCACACTCAACCATTATCATTCCCCTGCTCAGAAACTGTCATGGATTCCACAGATCACTCGCTCTACTTCCTATCTCCAAACGTAGGCTTTGCCATTTTTTGCCTCGAAAGCCTCTCCTATCTCCTCTCTCTAAACCTGCACACCTTCAAAGGCTCAGGATAAGTACCCAATCTTCCTGGCATCAACCAATTTCTGATCTCACAAGCTGGTGGGATCAGTGACTCCTCTGAATTTTCCCAACACATTCTTTGCGTTTCTCCTGTGAGATGTAGCATGTTCAACGTTGTGTTAGATGTTCAGGTATTACTTCAGTGTTCCACTTAGTCTGGAAACTTAGTCTCAAGGACTGAGACACCGTATGCCTTTTTTATTATCTCAAGTTGAAGACAATTTTTTAATAGAAGAGTCAGTATGGTGCAGAAAGGCCCAAGTCAGACATCCTTAAATTGTAACACTGACTCCCTTTTGCCTTTCTGTAACAGAGGGCAAGTTATTTAACCTCAGTCTGAGGCTTAGTTCTCTTGATTTAGAAAATGTACTTTTCTGAAAAGGTTGACTTGAGGATTCAATTTAGTAATAAATAAAGTGCCCATCAAAATATGGCTTCATAGGTACTCAGAGAAGCCTGCCCGCAGCCACCTCGGGAATTCATGACCCATCAAAGGCTCGTCCTCCTATTTCTAGATTGGAGACACTGAGAATGCCGAGCACAGTGCAGGGACACTCTGAAAGGGACTCCTACCCTCTGGTGTGAATCTTCTCTTTGTCAGAGTAGTAGCACCGAGTCAGAATTCATCCCAATGGGCTGACCCTCCACACGACAGCTACACCCAGGCAGTGGCAGGGCTGTGTTCCCTTGTGAAGACCCCTTGAAGAAGGCAGAGTTGTGTCTGTGCATTAGTAGGATTACTTAACCCAGGTGTGAAACTCATTCTCATTTCAGAAACTTAGTGATGTTTTAAAATTCAAGATATGCACAAACCAAGCTTTGCCAAGCTCTCAGTCACCCACAGCAATCTAGTAGGCAGTTTGGGCAGTAGCACCACACTGCTGGGCCACCTAGTGCCATTTGCTTCATTACCATTGCAGTGCACAAAGCAGCTCACAGGAGCTAAAGAGAGGGGCAATGGCCAGGAGCAGTGGTTGCACGCCTGTAATCCCAGTGGCTCAGGAGGCTGAGGCAGGAGGATCTTGAGTTCTAAGCCAGCCTCAACAAAGTGAGGTGCTAAGCAACTCAGTGAGACCCTAAATAAAATACAAAATAGAGCTGGGGAGATGACTCAGTGGTAGAGTGCCCCTGAGTTCTATCCCCGGTACCCCCACCCCCAATGCAATAAAAGAAAAAAAGTAACAGGGGCAGGCTAAGGATCATTTATGTGGGCCCACTGTTTTTTTAAATCTGTCTGAGGTAGGCCCACCGTATTTACATTGCATTTTTGTTCCTTTACCTATTAACATTTTAAAAAGACAATTGAAAGAAAAGAACCTTTTCTAGGATAGATCATGCAATAGGTAAAGTGTCCAATAGAAATGCAGCTGATGTTCATCCCTAGGCAGAGGGCCTCAAATTTCTCCCCTTGGTCCGGGTTAGACCTTCTCTTTCACACTTCACTCTTTCCTTCTCCTCTCAAGAGCGAGGTTGTGGAAGATCCTGCCATTCCCTCCATGCTTGGGAATGAAGCAGCTTCACCACCCAGCTGAGGCCTCAGCTCCTCTCTGAAATTTGTGAAGAAAACTAAGTACAGGCCTTTGTCACTGAGTGGCCTTGTCCCTGACTCTTCATTAGTTAAGGAGAGGTGTGACTCTGGGCTCCAGGAGGCTCAAGGCAGCCACAAAGCATACACAAAATGCCATGAACTAGAAGAGGAAATTATTGAAATAAATTTAACCTACAAAGAAAATTATGGAGTGACATTACTAATGAGAACTGTTTATACTTCATTTGATTTTTCCCAAAGTCCCTCCTCCCTGAGAAACTGTCATTGAGAGATGGGCTTGAATTTCAAAAAGTGTATGTGGACTTCAGGGTTTTCCATTTCTTAGTGGTGACTGTTCTTATGTAATGACAGTTGTGACTAAGGTTTGGTTATTGCTATTATCAAACCACTCAGTGTTTATTCTTAGAAATAAGTGGTCTCATACCCTCTGATTCCATGGTTCCCTTACCACACCATGCTCCATCTGGTTTCCTGAGGAGTAATCTTGAGAATAATCCCGTTATTACCACAGTCAACACCTTCCCTTCTGAGTAACTTCCATCAGGCTCCCTTTCATCCTTTGCGCTTAGACCCCATCCCCATCTCACCTTGTTTAAAAGACCCCAGTGACCTCTCTGTTTTTACCAAGTCTTTCCTTCAGCCACCCTCCACCTCCCTGCCTCCTGTCGTAATGGAGTGGTATTTCTAGACTGTCAGTGCAAACTTAGTGGTGGCGTTCCCACGAATTGCTGGTTCTCCTCTGGTCAGTGGATAAAACTCAGGCAGCTTGGAGTCCATTCCACGAATGCTTACTTGCTGCCTCCTGGTGTCGGGGATTATGTCAGATGCTGGCAACATAACCCAGCATTCTACTCAGTGGTGTGGGGACGTGCTTTGAGAGCTTACAAACCTGGGAACGTGCTGGATTCAAATCCACACTGCCTGAAGAAATGTGGCAGAGCCCTCATGACCAGAGCTCAGCCACACCCTGCCCGCCATGCCCACACACTGGATCCCATGAGGCTGTCAGAAATCCAGTAAACAATTCATGTTCTCCTACCTCATGCTGTTTCTTCTATGGAGAAACTCTCTCTTCTTCCAAGTTGCATAAATCCTCCTCATCTCATCAGCATCCCTCTCAGGACTCAACATTTTCCAAGTCCTTTTTACTCACTTGAACCTTAGTCCCACGCTAGGTTAGACACCCTCTTCTTTGCAGCCATGTCAATTTAGGAGTAACTGTCAGAGGACTTCTCAGATTGTCATTAAGCTAATTTGCCAGACTTCCCCTTTAGAGCTGTTTATGCAGGTACCTTTCTCACCCAGCACGGCCCCTCGGGAATGAAAACCCCTGGTTCATGATGTTCTTAATTATCCTTTCTTCTGATGAATATTAACCTGTATTTAACTTATTTACATTTCTACATATAAGGGCTTCACTCTGTACAATATATGATAATATATGGATCTGTTTTTCCCTGCTTTGGCATAATCTTTCAAAAAAGAGATTATTTGCACTAAGGTAGTCTCATGATAGTTTTACAATAAGTTGTTTATGAGATTGGTAGTTATTATTTAGTCACTCAAATATTTTTAAAGTTGCTGTAGTCAAGGCATCTACAAATTCAAGGACATTTTGGAAAATACAAAATCACATCTCAGTGAGGGTCAGCTTTGAAAATCACACAGTATCACAATTGAACCAGAGGTTGGCCAATACTTCTATAAGGGGCCAGATAATAAATATATTTGGCTTTGTGAGCCATATGGTCTGTGTCGCAGCTGCTGTTCTCTGATATCGTAGAGGCACAGCAATCACAGATGTTACGTAATGACAGGTGTGCTAGTCATCAGTAAAGCTTTACTTACAAAAACTGTGGTGGGTGTGGGCCGTAAATTACCAGGGGGACAAACATGAACGTGAAGAGGTATGCAGGCTGCTCAGGTGATTCAGAGTGAGGAAGAATTATGTATTTCACTTCATAAGACTTCAGGTATGGGTGCCTCTCACCAAAGTTCAGAGTAGACTTCCAAAATACAGATGAGGAGAAGTTGTCAGGATCAAAGTTAGAAAAGCTTAGGGAATGTTTTGCTCACTCATTCAATAAAAGTTTAAGACCAAAACACGGAGAGGCGTTTTTGTTTAAATCATCCAGCAATATTGTAACGTTGGTGACAGTTGACTATTACAAAAAGAGAAAAGATGAAAGGTACAATAGGAAAAAACACGCCTTTCTGGTGTAGACTATTTTTATTGTCAACATTCCTTTGAAGTCAGGGTTGATTACTTATTATTTTGGATAAGCTTCCCAGATAACTGCAAAAAGGAAAGGTGCTAAATGAAAAACTGAAATAGGCTCTCATTGATCTTCTATTCACAGAACTTAACTGATGTTTCTTCTTTTTTGTTTTTGTTTTTGTTTTTGTTTTTGTTTTTTTTTTCATTCTAGCACCAATAGCTGCAGGAACTGGCCCCAATTTTTCTCTCTCAGATTTGGAAAGTTCTTCATACTACAGCATGAGTCCAGGAGCAATGAGGAGGTCTTTACCCAGCACATCCTCTACGAGGTAATTCAGTGGCTCTTAAAGAGGTTATGCCACATAGTTTCATGATTTTAATTCTGGGCCTACGAGGCACTCAGCAATGTGCTGATAATAATAGGGGATACCAAAGAAGTGGGTTCAGCTCTAACAAGCCGTCAGTCTCACTGGGGAGACAAAGCAAACACACATGAAGCAGAAAAAAAGTATATGTCTACACATACATACACAGCATGTGTACACACCTGCATACCTACTGGACAGTTAAAAACAGTGAGCTAAATTTGTGTCAAGGGCTAAAAGAGACTTTGCCCAAAATGTGTGACTTGTGCTCAGCTCTGAATGTTGGTTTGGCTTGATGAGAAGGAAGAGAAAGGGATGGAATTCTGGGTGGTGTGAGAACATGGCCAAGGCACAGAGGGAGGGCCTGTAATGAGTGTAAGCATTTTCCTTGCAAAGGTATGCTTTGGCTTGTAGCAAGGAAGCGGACTCCAGTGATACCAGCCTAGTCCCCTTGCCCACAGCGCATATAGTTCAGCTTAGTCTCTGCTCTTTTCCTACCAAGCCTCCTCCGAAGGTCTCAAAATCCAGTCCACTGGGGTTGCACTAACCAATGAACCTATTTGATATCCTGGTGTGAGGAAATAAAAGCAAATACAGTTGGGTAGCAGGATGAGGCCAGACTATAGCCTCTGATGCTCCAGGAGACCTCAAAAAAGTGAAGCAGAAGAGCACAGCTCGATCTCAGTTGCAGAGTTCTTGAGCTCCTTAAGTTGGGTCACAAAGCCAAAATCCAAATGCAAGATCCTGTTGTCTCCAGATAACCTGTACCAGAGGGGAAGGGATTAGGCATTAAACCCACAGTATTCTTTTACAAATTGGCTTTAGCACTGGACTGTGACAAGAAAAGAATGGTGCAGAACAATCTTTCATGTCTGTGTACTTTGCAGAAACATGTTTGTCAAAGGTATAGTTTTCCTAAAGCAAGACCAGAGTTTTATGATTTAAAACAATGCCCAGATTATAGAAATTTTCCTTGGTAAAGAGTCTTACTTTGTCTTTAAACACAGCATTTTGAACATCGTTAATTTAAAAAAAAAATCAACTTCACCATTTCTAATACCATGAAGGCAGTTAAAGAAATACCTGCTAAGTAGAGCCAGATCCCACCAGCATCCTTTATGTTTAAATGTTCCCCTTAATTCACTGTAGTATCAGCTCCTCGGAAAAAAAATAATAATTCTCAAATCCAAAATGCATTTGTAATAGAAGAAAGAGATCGTGAGTACGTCTGGGTGTTAATACACTTTGAGGATTTTGAATGTTTGCTGATGGAAGAGACATTGTGTGTAACTGCTCTCAGTCAACATGAAAAAGCTTTGCAAATACTTGTGGGCAGTGATTAATTTAAAAGTTTATGGGCTGTTTGTTTTTCATATGTGTGCTGCACATGTCCCATGTACCTCCCAGTGTTCCTCACCTCCCATCCATCCGCACACTTCTCCAGCTATGTTTTATTATCTTTTGCTGTGACTCTCTGAGTGGAAAGCTGGTTATTAATGTCATTTAAAAAGCTAGAGTCATTCTTGTATTCTGCAAATAACTAACCCTGATAAGGAGCTAATTATAAACCCCATCAGTAGTTAATAACTCAGTAATACGTTTGTTTTACTCTCATTAGGCTCTTCTTAGGTTGATTTTTTTTTAGAAAAATTCTTTGAATACATAGACTCAGCAAAATTATCTGTGTACAGGTTAGAAAATGTGCCCAGAAGAATCTCCCAGATTTCCATTTAGAAAAGTTCATCAATCAAGGTTTGTCTGTGCTGTGCCAGTATTAATTGGTCTGCTGCAGACACTGTATTTGGTGCCTTACATACCTGATCATTGGTTTACAACATAGATAATGTTACATTTAAATGGTGGAGCAGCACAAAGCTCAGAGAAGTTAAATAACTTGCCCAAGGTCACAGTGACAGCACAGTTTACATTAAAACTGGGGTCTGTTGAAACTCACATAACTGGCCTTTTCATATGGAATCTCACTGGGATTGGCACTGGCACTTAACCAGTTGAACATGAAATCCTAAAAAAGAAGTACCCGGCAACTCCACCATTCTCTGACACTTACCATTTGCCACCTTGAGTTATTGCTGCTGTCTTTGAGGTGTGTACCTGCCTTGCTCCCCATCTGGACTCTTAGTCCCATGAAGAACAGTATCTAGCTCTCCCAATTCGCTGTTAAACCCCAAGGGTATTATTCTCAGCACTCTGGGTACAGAAGCAACTCCCAGGATCTTCACAGCCTAGTTAGCGGTAGAGACTGCCTAGTGCATGGAAATGTCCAGTTCTGAGGGTACTGTGGACACTGAGGAGAGAGGCATTTTACCATCCAGTGAATATAAAGTAAGGCCTTGAGGCCTGCCATATTGCAAGAATTCAGCAAGTTTTAGGAATTAAAGTATTACTTTCCCCTTAATTTTTAGGTAGAATTTCTAGGAACACAGGAACAAATTTTACACACTAGAAGAGAGGTAACCCTTCAAGGAGCACCATCCTCCCTTTTTTTATTTTTAATGAACTTATCTCGCTGGTGCTTTTCTATTCTCCTCAGATGTTTCTGGGAGGATAGAATCTGTGTGTTAGAAAGGCAAGAGCAAAAAAAAAAAAAAAAAAAAAATCAAGGACATTTGATTTTAGAAAATTCATTTCTAAAAGTAAAATAAGTAAAGGACATTGATTTGTATTTGCTGTAGCTCCTGCATTGCTTCAGGGTAGGCATCTCTAAAATCATAGAAAGGGTAGTTTAAAAACCAGGATAAAATATATGTATTTTTTTTTTTTAATTTTAAAGAACTTTATTAAGATAAACCAACTATCAAGTGTGTGAAGTCCATAAGCTTTGCCTTGGAAGTCCCCCACTTGCCCTGCCCTGCCCAGTATTGCTGCCTTTCTTCAATTCCAGATCTTTGCTCACCCCCTTTCCATACATCTAGATATTTATCCTGTATCAGCTCCTGAAAGTCCTTGCTCTCAAATTAAGGTGTCAGATACCTATAGCATCTTCTACCTTGAGGATTTCGTATCTGCGTGGGTATGAAATTAAAGTATACCAAGGAAGTAAAAAGCTTTAAAAACTCCAAAAAATATTAATAATGGGATAATGATGAACTATGGAATTGGCCTTTTGAGTTTGATACCATTGAGCCATGATGCTTAGATTCTTGTCACATGTACTAGTGTGGCCAGTTTCTAAGCAGCTAGCCCAAGGCAGCAGTTTTGGAACATCTGTGGC
This sequence comes from Sciurus vulgaris, assembly GCF_902686455.1. NCBI lineage: Eukaryota > Metazoa > Chordata > Mammalia > Rodentia > Sciuridae > Sciurus > Sciurus vulgaris. The sequence continues at coordinate 49,878,396 of NC_136461.1, forward strand.
TAGCCAGATGCAGTGGTGGGCACTAGAGATTTAAAAATAATATTAATAAAAAGATATTCAGTTTCCCTGCAGATCTTACAATCCCATTGGAACATACAGGTCACGTCTTTTATTTGCCAGGATACATAAGGGAATTTTTCTTCCTCCTTTCAGAACAATTTCAAATGGCTTTCAATTTTAAAACTAACAGGTAATATTACATATACAAAGGTAAGCCACAACCTGAATGGATAGGCAAAATAATTATGTCAGGAGCCTTAACCAAGAATTGTCCCTTAAATTTGGCCCTGAGCTTCTTGGTTGTTAAGACAAGAAGGGGAAGCAATATACTATGTAATTTGCATTTTCCAATGAATGAAAACAGTAGAAATTCATTTAGAAAGACCAGATTTTTCTGGCTTTTATGTATTGGAAGGAACTTTTTGTGTGTATACCCACTCATAAAGAATTTCTGTTAAATACAGTTTTGTATGAAATATAGAAAAGTTCAAGTGGCTCTTTCTCACTGAGCTTCAAGAAAGGCTAAACAGAGAACATGAAATGAACTATTAAAGGACTTTCCTTTGGTTATTAAGTTAGCATGTAGGTTATGCTGCCTTCCTGTGTTCTAATTTAATGAGAATAGAACTTAACAGCTTAGAATACTGGAATGCCAACATTAATAAGTAGAAGTTCTTGCCTACATGGGGCCCTCCACATTTTCAAATTCAGATTTTTGCAATAGTTTCTAAATGTCTTTGAGGCCTTAGACTGTACGCCCTTCTTTTCCTTTCTAAGTCCATTGTCTGCACGATTATCAGTCACTTTTGTACTCCATTGTCACTCCCTCCTTTTAGGGCTTCAGGGAGTCTCCATTGCTATAGGATGAAGTCCAGACCTACCATTTCTTCTGTAACCTCCACCCTCTGCTCCCTTGTGCCCCTCCTTCAGCTTCAGCCGGGCAAGCAGCTGAAAGTTCTAACTGTGACACACTGAGCATGTCACATGATGTTCCTTCTGTCTGACATGCATCTCCCTCCTGAGGGGTGTTTGAAGCATCTGGTCACCTGTGTGCCATGGGCACAGCAGAGAATGGGTGCTGCCCAGTCATCTGGAACGAGCCAGGTCCAGGAGGGCCCCTGAGACATTTAGGTTTGTGGATTGTGAGGGTGTCATGAGGTAAAGGAGAGGTGTGAAGATTGGAGGAAACACGGGGTTTGAGACAATGTTTTGCAAATGGTATGGGATGATCTGAGTGTTCCAGAACCAACAAGCTGCTCGAGTGGTGCTTCAGTCACGTAATGGCCTGCACGTCTGCACTTTTGTCTCCTTCCTGGTCTCCCCCACACTCAGAGACAGCTCTGGGAAGCCTTCCACGGCCTCCAGGAGTCTCACTGTTCCCTTCCTCTGCTGTGTGAGCCCCCTCCCTATACATGGGCCCCCCATATACCTCCGTCCCTCTTGGAGCAGTTTCGTTGACTGCTGTGCCTCTGTTCATGGAGGCAGGTGCCCCATCTGCTTCTCTCTGTGTCCCAGCACTAGCACAGCACCTTGCCCGTAGGAGGCACACAGTGAGTGTTTGATGAATAAAGCCTGTGAACAACTCTGTACCCTGACATGTGAGGAAGCGGTTCCCCAGTGAGCCCTCCCACCAGGTATGAGATCTGTTGTGCTGGTGGCCCTCTCCGTTGAGGCAGCTGGAACAAGAACAGCAGCAGGTTATGTGCCACTACTTTTTCACTCCTGAAGCTTCCCACTGGCAAAAAAAATCCAGTCCTTCCACTGGAGGAAATGAGATATATTCTGGAAGTTCCTCAGTCATACTTTAAAAAAAAAAAAAAATAAAGTCTTTACTCTAATGCAATAAAACTTCATTTTGGTAATCTATGGGTAGTCGAATGGCATAAAAGCCACCAGGCTGCCATCCATATCCCTCATTCTCATGGGACATGCATTCCTTCTGCCTGTTTTATTCTGTTCTGCTCACTGTTTTTGCTGTAGTGTCTAGATCAATACCTGGGCTACTTAGCTGTACAGTAAGTACTTTTTGAATGAACAAAAATCCAAGTTGAAGATGAGGAAATGTACAAAAAAGAAAGGAAGAAAAGAGAAACAGTCAAAGCTTTTTAGGAGGATTATGAACCCCTATTTTTAAAAACCCCTTTCTGGGGAGCCAGCAAGAATAGAATTGATGTCTAGGTACACTGCAGATTGCCAGCCCCAGCCACCACCCGTGGAGATAGGAAACACGTGGGCTTACTGCTTCCAGGTGGAGACAGGAGCTGGAGCCAGCCACCAGTTCCTCAAAGCAAAAAGGCACAGGATGTGGCAGCAGCAACTTGAGGGACAATAAAAAACAAACGCAGACATTTGGAACAACACAGGCCCCAGACTTCGTTCCACCTCCAGTGACTCACCCAACTGAACAAGAGCCTAAAGAGAGTTCTAGAACTGTGCACACTTGCCAGGTTGCTTCCTCCCTCGGCCTTCTTTCAACCTGAGATGCTATGTCCAAGAGAAAGGTGGTTTGGACGGCTCGTAAACACGCGCGCATTTGTTCTTCCAGCTCCACGAAGCGCCTGAAGTCTGTGGAGGATGAGATGGACAGTCCTGGTGAGGAGCCATTCTACACAGGCCAAGGACGCTCCCCAGGCAGCGGCAGCCAGTCCAGCGGGTGGCATGAAGTGGAGCCAGGTAAGTGGGTGGGGAGGCTGGGGGCTCCCGTGCCATTGGAGAAAGTGAAGAGAAGCTGCTCAGACAGTCGTCGGGAGCGGGTGCTTGCACCTTGATCTGAGGCACCAGGCTGAGCAACACCTCCCCTGAAGTGGGAATGGCATGTGGCTTCTCTATGCGCACGTCTTCAACCACACCACCACCCAGCATTCCACTGGCTCTTGGTTTTGTGTTTTTGGGGGTTGGTGGTGATTTGTGTCCATTTGTTTTTTGAAAAGAGGTTAAAACTCCTGGGCTTAAGGAGTCCTCCTGTCTCCTCCTCCCAAGAAGCTGGGAATATAGTATTTTTGTTCTTATACTTCATACCTCTTGGTTTATTTTTTAAATTTATTTTTTAGTAATCATGACAGAAGCCCGCAATCAACTTTTCAACCAGGTAACACTAGGGAGGAGAACAAGTTCTTCGTGCTGCAGGTTACATTTGGAGTTCTAAAATGAGAGTCCTTTGTTATGTTTTTCCTATTCCTGGATATCGTTGTGAACATTTTTGTAATGCAACAGCTATCTTTATGTCCATCTGTACTAAAGGAGGCAAATGACTGCTGGTCCAGCCTCCTGGGGTTGTCTAGTCTTGGCTCTGGAGTCTTGAGAGTAATATGAATGATTCTAACAGCAGAAGCTTTTTGAAACCTTAATCAATGTCTGACCTTGATGTGAGCGAGGGGAAATTTTTCCCAGTGCCTTCCAAGCCAACATGACAAGTCCAATGGGTATGGAGGAGAGAGTCAGGGGTTTAGAATTAGCCAGTGTGTTATCCTGACTTCAGCTTCTGCTGCCTGTGTGATTGTGGGCAACTTACCTAACCTTTCTGAGCCCATGTCCCTATTTGTATAAACTGACAGTAATAGCTGCTTCAGTGCTCTTAAGAATTGAGTAAGGTAATATGCATAATCCATTTAAGAATTACACCCAGTGCAAAGTAAGTATGGAAAACCTTCTCTGACCATCTTTCCCCACTCCTGTCTCAGAACAATTCCCTGCAAGAGCAGACAAGCACCAAGAAAATCTTTGAACCAACCCCCTCATCTTCAAATCCTGGTTCTCTTCTCTCCTCCCTCACATTCTTTCAAAAGACAACCCTAAGAGGGTCTGATTATAAAGGAGTACAGAAGGGAGATTTGGAGGATGATGGAGGTATTCTCTATTCTGATTGTGGTGGTGGTTACAGTAATCTACACGAGTTTTAACATTCACAGGTGTGTATCCTTCCTTCTGCAAGTTAGTTTTTGTGCATGATTAAAAACAAATTTAAAAACCTCAGGCCCTACTGCCTGGGGTCTTTTCATCTTTCCGCCTTTATGAAAATGCAGACATTTCTCTTTGCCTCACTTCTGCCTAACGCTCCCACCCACTCATTCCCTCATTCAGCAATCTTCCTTGGGATCTTCCTGTATGATGCACCATGCCAGGTTCTGGGAACTCCAGGTTGCATGGGGAGGCTATGGATCCTGCTTTCAGGAATTTGCAGTCAAGGGTGGGAAGCAGGCACATAAACAGATCACTACCCAGCGGATCAGGGGGTGCAGGGATGTGGTATTAGCCTCCAGTGCCTTCTTTCTCTAATTATTACCAGCACAGCACTCGCAGTGGGGTGGTTCCTCCCTGAAGGTCACACCTCCGCTTTACTCTGCACCTCCAGTCACGTCAGTTGCCTAAAGTGGCTAAGAAATAAAGCCAGCCTAAATGAGGACAAAACGCTGACGGCTCGTTGCCATTACCTGCATCGTCAGCATGACCTCAGCATAGGGCCAATGAAAAGTTTATGTGCTATTAAAAAATTAAAAGATGTAAAACTTCTTTGAACCCTTTGTAAAAGGTTAATTAGTCCTAGCCAATTTACCTGCTTCAGTGGAAATCAGAATCAAATATATAGGTTTGTGCATTTGTGGTCGAGTGTCACCCCCATGCACTTCATGCCTGCTGATGCCACTCTGTGTTGATGTGCTCGTGGCTCCTCCCCCGAGGCTGCTCCCTCAGCCCCTACCCAAACTTCTCAGGGTGCGTTGAGGGTCGTGAGCATGGGTTGACTGGAGAGTACTTTGGCCTACTGACTCTTTTATTCAGAATAATTCCTATTTCTGTCTTTGCATTGATTCAAAAAAAGATCATATATTTGAACATCTGAATACCTGTATGTTTTGTAGTCATTAACTCAAGTTTAATGGCCAAATCCTCTTTAAGCGGAATATATTTATATATTCTGTTCCCCTCTTCTTTCTCCTCTACCTCCTCCTTCTTGATCTTCTTCTAGAACGCCCCCCCACCCCGATTGTCCATTGTATGTCCTCATTTCATTAAAGAAAAATGCAATTCATGGTATATGTTTGTAGGGGCTGGGCGGGGGACAGCGGATAAATTTACATTTGGCCATATTCAGCATAGAAAGTCATAATTGAAACAGGGCCTGAGGGGACATTAAAACTCAACTGAAGGATGTTGCACATGTTCATGGTGACTTTGGTGTCATTAACTCACACCAGCCATTTTAAATGGATAATTTATGCTGCCAGATGGTCCTTTTTTGGGGATTTTCCATCAAGCCCAATCCCCTTTTTGGCACAGAGAACACCTTTATGTTGTTCCCACACTTATCCGGGCCTGCATAGCTTTCCCCCAGGGGTACAGTTAATTGAGTAGGAGGCTTTTAGTGGTTCACTCATGTAAATTACATTCAGAAATATGTTGGGAATTATGTATATGTGAATGCACCGGCAGCCTCTTGGTTGCCTACTTTTGGAATAATTCTCTCAAACAAGTAGGAAGGAAACTTTGTTTATACCTCAGATGCGACACAGGAAGCAGAGCCTATGCTCGTTCCCCCTCAGAGCTCTGCATCTGGGTACCTTCCCTCCACCGCCTTTCCAGGACTCCTCAGCCAAAAGAGGGCTGAAGGTTGCCAGAGGAGACACTTTTCCTTGAGTAACAGGAAGACTCTGGAAAGTAAAACAAACCAGACATGCAGTAAATTACATGGGCTCTTTCAAACGTCTGTCGTAGTATCCTGTTCCCCATTAGTTTATCTCAGCACTTTTGGTGCACAGCTCTTATTATCTGGGAAGAAGGGCACAGGAGATTAAAGATGATGTTAGTCTGAAAACATCAGACAACCTCGGGCTGACTTTTGCTTCTCTTACAATGCTGCGTTTGTTCCCTCCACTTAGCTTCATTTCCCAGTTATCTTGAAGCTGGGTTAGATTCGAAGCTTTGAAGCTAATCATGCACTGATGAAATGAGTCCTATGAAATTCTATCAAGCAAAAATGCACATACCATCAACTCTTGTTTATCTGTACAAATGAAAAATTGCTGAGAAACTGATAATGCAAATAACTAGGAAGGAAACCAACAGGCAGGCGCCGGCATGAGGTCAGACTCTGTGTGCTTTCATATGTATGGTAAAAACTCTAGTTATAATTGAGTACCTACTGTGTACCAATTTTCCTTTCAATAGCCTCCTTTAAAATATGCAAGATATAATGATTTTGCCTCCCTGTAGATGAAAACTGAGAATCATAAAAAGTTAAGTGACTTGCCCAAACCCACACAAATAGTCAATCTGTGGATCCAAAAGCCATATTTCAAACCATAGCTGACCTCAGAGTATAAAATTTTTCTTCTGTTCTCAATAATCTCATTTACCATAAATGTTTATGCTTGCATGTTGAAGTTTCCTGTCCTGGACTTATACTTAAGTTAAAAACATAATTAAAAAAATAAATAAATAAATAACTCATCAGAAAGACCTGAAAATCCCCTATTTTCCCTATCCCAAACCTTATCATACAACCCCAACCTGGGAAGGGATATGGGCTACTGAACACATATAGAACACTATGTATAAGCAACTGTTAACAAGGTGAAATATCTATCATTTTCACTATAACATCAAATAATTCTTGGCATTCAGGTCTTTATTCAAATAATGCCTCAACATGAAGACCCTTAGGGATCTAAAATAACTGCTGACTCTCCCTCCCTCATCTTATAATCCATAACTTTGCTTTCCTTTCTTCACACCTCTCTGTACTGTTGTTGTCTAATATTGTTTAGAATATATGATCCACAAGAGTAGCACTTAAGTCTGTCTTTTCCACTACTGTATCCCTGCTATCCATAACAGTATGTAACACACAATAGGTCCTCAATAAATATTGATTGAATGAATGAAGTCACAAGGCAGAGAGTTTTGGGTGCTTTTAATAAACTTAAAAGCAGAATTTGTTACCAGTAGTATTTTCAGAATCAATATTTATTATATTTTTGATCTGCAGACTTTCAGTCAAATCCAGTTATTAGCGAGTAGAAAGTAAAATGATGTCTCAGGCTTAGCCAAGGACCCATTGCCCTGTAGTAGTATATCAAACTGTGTTACTGTATTACAAAGTATCCCTTGTCCTAAAGGGTGTTCCTTACGTGTACCAGACTTTTTTGTTTTTTAAGTTGTTACAGCATAGAATAATAGTTATCAATCTCTGGGAAGAATAAAGGGAGGGTGGGATGGAGGAGAGATTGGCCAGAGGGTACAAAATCACTGTTAGAGAGAAGGAATATGTGCTATTGCACAGGAGAGTGACTAGAGTTAACAATATTATATTGTATATTTAACAAAAAAAAAAAAAAAAAAAAAAAAAGAAAAGAAAAGAAAACTTCCAGAGAGGATTTTGAATGTTCTTACCACAAAGAAATAAGTGTTGGAGGTAATAGATATTCTAAATACCCTAATTGGGGCATTACACAATGTATACATGTATCAAAACATCACACTATAGTCCATAAATATGTACAATTATTGGCCAGTAAAAATATAACTATTTTTAAGATAATTTTAATGATGATTTTTTTGACGACTCTGTCAGGAATCTTACGAGTGAATTTTCGTGAAACATTTTTTTTTTGGGTTTAGATAACCTCTCTGATTTATGTTGGAAGATTTTCAAGGTTCTGTTCTGCTCACATTTTCTCTTACACACATGTAAGGAACACCTATATGAGACAATTTAGACCCGTGTCACTCAGGGTCATCTGAGTACCAGGACCTGGGAACCACAAGGAGTTTCTTAGAAATGCAGAATCTTAGACCCCACCTGAACCACAGAATCTCAACAAGAGTTGTAGGCGATGCTTCTGCACACTCAGGTATGGAAAGTACCCCAGGGATCTTCTCTGGAAGCCACTGAACATTAAACACGGTGCTCCCTGACCTTCTTCCCAATGTTGAATGGGAAGCGCTTTCTAGAAGTGCTAGAAAGAAAGAAAGAAAGAAAGAGAGAGAGAGAGAGAGAGAGAGAGAAAGAAAGAAAGTAAGTTCTCTCATATCTCTCACATTCCTCCAGTTTCAGTGCCTCTGAATGAAGAAGAATGGCTAGTCGTCTAATCATTATAATTGAAGTCAAGCCAAGTCACTGAACCTGTAGCGAGTGCCAACTGTGTGCACATCCAAGAGTGGATACAAAGATTCCCATCAAGGGCATATCTCCAAGGGCAAACCTCTGACTGTCCTCAAGTGTTAGTCATTACCTACTCTTGTTTGGGCCCCATTTCTCTCACAAAGTTTGATAAACCAAAGTCCTTTATAAAGTTAGTGGCTTATGATCATGTGAACCGTCCTCAGCAAGATTACTGGGGAGACAGAGCTCACCCAGCTGATGGTAGTGGAAAGCAGACAAGGCTAAGCAGTATTAAATCTGACTGGAGATGTGGGGACAGTCTCCTAAAAAGATGGAAATTAAAGTGGATTTTGATCATAACCCAACTGAAAAATGTTCATATACTTAAACATAAGACTTGATATCTCAGCCTTTCAATTGTTATGTGTAAATTTGAATTTTCTTCATATATATTTCTTCCTTGGCTGTAAAGCAGCTCCTTGGCTGTCCTGTGAACCTTCCTCAGTTTCTTTGTGTCCCTGAAATTGAAGACTTCTCCCAAGGGTCTAGTGGGCTTCCCAGGTTGCCAGGTGGCCCCACATCCGGACTCGAGACTGAGTCTGTGTTGAGCACAAACGTGTGTGTCAGTTTCAGTGGGTCTGAAGTAAAGCTAATTTTTTATTATTTTTTTAAAAAGATGTGAAATTATAGCACTTTACAGTGAAATTTAGTACTGCATTTGAATGCAGGAATGAGACGCTACTGAAATTTTCTCCTGTACAAAAATGTTCAAAATTCTAATATATTAAATCATAATTCATATGCACATCTGAATAGATTATAATTATATTGGCATTATAAAACTATGAATACACAGTTTCATTAGCCAAAGTGTTAGAAATTCCAGCAGTTCATAGAACGTTTTTAAAATCAAATTTGATAAGTAGAAATAAGTAGTAAATTTAGTTGTAGTTATTTTTTAAAAAAATATTTTCAGGGATAAACTTCTTTCAGAGATAAAAATTTTCCCATGAAGTAAGTTGTTCTCATTTTTGAAGGTTGAAATGAAGTACTTTAATACTATGCCCTCTGTTCTTATTACAATTATTAAATAAATGCATTTTTAAAAAATTGCTTAAAGGCACCTGTAAAAGAATATTTGATAAACATCTGGTCAGTCAGTAGCCCAGGGCATTTAGAGCTAGGGTTCAGTGTCTCATCCACTAGGAGCACAGCTGGATTATGCAGACTTATGTTAGTTCATTCTAATTTTAAAAATCAAATATTAGGTTCCCTTGGTTCACAGCTCTGCCACGTCTAATTTGACTGCCACCGTCATCCATCAGTTGTGAGAGTTGAGGAAGTTGACCAACGTGGACTTCTGGCTGAGACACACAGGAGGCCCATTATCAGTGCCAATAAAAAGGCAGCAATCTGGTAGCAGTAGTGCATTGATCATGCACACTCTGCTGCGCTAGCATATATTAGGGGAAAAGGATTAGATCTCCCACAATCTCCTGCCATAATGGGAATGGTCACTGTTACAGAGCATTGCCATAAGATCAATGTCTTGGCTTTTCCTCTGCATTTATAGAGCAGTGGGAAAGCACCTCTCTGTGACACCATTCTTTTCCATTATGTCTTTAGTATTGGCACCTGCTCATTAGAGGCTGGTGTGCCAGGGAGCATTGGTTAATTAACAAGGGACCTGTTCTTTATCAGAGAAATTTCACCTAAATAAAGGGTTACAACAGGAAAGTTATATTCCAAAATGAGCACTCTAACCACCCTTCAAAAATGGCCCTATCTTTTTTATCAAGTCTATTTTTTTTTAACACTGGAACTAGTCCTAAAACAGTCTCTTGTAAGTAGAGTCTAAAGCATTACCTGTTAGAAGAAAAGAAATATTCTCATATACATGTGTTTTAGGTTGTGTGTGTCATATTCACATATCTGATAAAAGCAGGATCAACAAAATTTTTGTTTTTATTCCCAAAGCCTATTATAGTACCTGGCAACATGGTAGCCATTCAATCAATATTTGTTGAATAAATAAATAACTAATAAGATGGAGACCACACATGTCTTATCTTGTCCTTTGAATGTGATGAGGCTCTCAGAAAGCATGCATTTGCTAGGGGAATGAGTGTAGCTGCACTTGCATCAGAGAACCCAGATGCACAATTTTGCAAATGCAGAAGCTCCCAGGAAAACAAATGCAGCGTTTCAGCTGGCCTTATATAAATAAATAAATTACCCAAATCTCCAAATTTTTTAATTTCATGTTTGAAAATGGGGATGTGTAAATATTCTAGAATGGAAGGAAGAAAGAGATAAAGCTTAGATGTTAGGTTACACGTGAAATCTTCCTCCCACCCTGTTCCTGTCTCCATCCTCAGCAGCAGCCCAGTGGCTGCGGTAGCGAAGTGCTGGCTCATGGTATGGCTGGGAGGCAGCTACTGTAGGGAGGAGCTCTAAAGCAAATTTCATTCCAATCACAGTAATCTCTGAGGCCTTGCTGGAGAGGAGATAATAAGAGAAAAAGAATTATTCTAAAGAGGAAAGAGAACAAATTAAGGATAAAAAAAAATCTATAATTATTATATTCTACCATGAACAAGCCAGGGATTTTTAGCAAACTACTCTGAATCTTTTCTTCCTCATATGTAAACATTAGAAGGAACAAAACAGCACTGCCTCCTAACTCTTAGCCTTGAAAAGGTGAAATGAGATGATAAGAAAACAAGAACTACCATTTATTGAATACTAGCTGTGTGCAAAGTACAGGGTGTGGCATTATAGGTAGGGTCTTTTTACTATATCTGAAGTATACTTAATAAACCATAACACTTTAAAGAAATATTATGCATATGTATCCATATGTACATATGTAAGTACTTTGAAAACTCTAAAGTACTATATGAGTGAATATTCTATAAAATTTAACTGAAAGCCTGTTGTATAGATCTGCATCTATTATACACCAAGCTCTGTGCAAAGTGATAAAGGAAATGTAAAAGCAAACCACATGGTGTTTGCCTTCTAAGAGCTTACAGCCCATGAAGGCAGGAGGGTAGCTGGACAGACAAGGGCTGGGATGTTCGTGCAAGATGTAGAGTGCAAGGCCCATCCTCACACTGGTGGTTCACCCCCTGACCTCACCACAGTCCTCTCCTGTGCCTGTTGAGAAGAGCTGGAGCATCAGGGCAGTGACAGCTGGTCACTGTTCCCTACTCTTCTCCCTGTCAGTCTAATCTTTCCTGACTCCTAGGAAGCATGTGAGTCTGCCATGACAGGAAGTCCTTGGGAAGGTACAAACCAGTGCCACCCTCCTCTAGCAAGAGGATTCATTCTGCACCCCTCGACCCAAGTACCCACTGCCTAAAACAGTTTTCTGACTGTGGGTGCTAGCATTGGGCAGAATTGAAGCAAATATTTACTTCAAGGAAACAAGATTATTCTGAATGAGGATTAAGTTCACCAAAGGACAAAATAAGCAGAAAAGATAGTTGGAAGAAGAGAAAAGAAAGATAAAAAGATAGATAGAAGGGCAGGCATAGTGACACATGCCTGTGATGGTAGCATCTCAGAAGGCTGAGGCAGGAGGATCGGGAGTTCAACGCCAGCCTCAGAAACTTAGAGAGCCGCTGAGCAACTCAATGAGACCCTGTCTCTAAATAAAATATAATAAAAGGCCAGAAATTTGGCTCAGGGGTTAAGCATCCCTGGGTTCAATCCCTGGTACCAAAAAAAAAAAAAAAAAAAAAAAAAATACACACACACCAAAACAAAAACAAACAGACAAACAAACAAACAAAAAACAACCAGAGAGAAGAAAAATAGAGATCTGACTTTACCTAAGTGTGCTGTGGTCTTTTCCTCTAAAAAAAATCGTTAAATATTTGTGGAATACAAACAGAAGGTAGTTTTAACCTCTGATATAAAGAGATAAAAGTGTCCCTTTAAGTAGTGATCTCCTCTGTTCTCTCTATGAATGTGTTTTAGCTATTTCACTGCTGTGACTAAAAGGTCTGACCAGAACAATTGTAGAGGAAAAGTTTATTTGAGGACTCACGGTTTCAGAGGTCTTAGTCCATAGAAGGCTCTCTCCATTTCTCAGGGCTTGAGGTGAGGCAAAACATCATGGCAGAAGAGTGTGGCAGAGGGAAGCAGATCATATCATGGTAATCAGGAAGCAGAGAGACAGACAGACAGACTGACTGCACTCACCAGATACAAATATATACCCAAAGCCACATTCCATTTCCCACCTCCTCCAGCCATATTCTACCCCTTCAGTTACCACTTAGGTAATCCCTATCAGGGAATCAATTCACTGATTGGGTTAAGACTCTCATAACCCAGTCATTTCTCCTCTGAACCTTTTTGCATTGTCTCACACATGAGCAATGTAGATATTTTCTAGACTCAGATCTTACCACAATTTGATATGAAGATATGTATGTATGCCTGTATTTTGTTACTAGAAAGCTGCTAAAATTTTTAAATATATATTCTATAATAGAAATAACCAATGTTGGTTGAGCACATACTACAGACCATACATTGCTACAAGCTGTGTATATATGCCTATTTTAAATACATATATAATAAATACATTCATGTGATATGTATATAAATATGTCTGTATGCAGATATATATTCATTTAATTCATGTAAAAAGTGATGCTTATCACTAATAATAATATTTTCAGGCTTATTTCCCTCATATGTTTTCATATTTTTCCTTTATACTGATGACCCTATAAATGTTGAAGAATCAAGTATAACACATCAGTTTATGTGGAACTAAAGTTCTTTTTGTCCATCGATGTTTTCAATAAAGGAGTTCTTTAGTGCCCCAGAATAAAGGGCTTTACATGGGGAATGGGAAGAGCAAGAAAGAAGCCTGTGGCTCAGGTGGATGCCTGCAGTTCATAGCTGTGAACAGTTTTCTTGTGGGGCCTTGGATGTCCCAATTGCTTTCCTGCTCAGCAGAGAATTACAATAATGCCTATTTATCCAACACTATCTATCCATGGATTTCAGATACATCAGATTCTCATCAGTTAATCAAAGACATGGCACCCATTTCAAGAGGAAGGGTGAATTACCTCCTAGATTACGAGAAATGCTCACTCTGATGTAGTAAATCAGGGGTATTTCCTGGTGGATTCCTTAACAGCACACCAAGTGCCAAAAGAGAGCTGGTTCCTTCCAACACTGATTCATAAAGTATGTCTCTCAAATGAGAGAAAACTTTAGGAATGAACGAGTCACTTTATTTTGAAATGTCTCTTTAAAAAAAAAAAAAAATTTAGTTGTAGATGGACTCAATGCCTTCATTTATTTACGTGGTGCTGAGATTCGAACCCAGTGTCTCACATGTGCTAGGCAAGCACTCTACCACTGAGTGACAACCCCAACCCTGAAATGTCTCTTAAACCTGAAGAAAAATTAGAATGATTGAACCCACTAAATACAATCTTTTGGCTTGACTCTTCAAAATAAAAGTATTACCCAAATTTCTTATCAGTTAGAAGCCTCTCTGAAGCCTTTGGATTTTTAAATTCAAAGTACTTTGGCTCTTTATTCTTTGGTCTGTTGGGAGTTAGGGACTCTGCTCATGGTCCAGTGACTCCAGCCCGCTTTGGAGACCAGTAACACAGCTGTGGACGTTCAGGATTTATTAGATGCTCCATGCTTCCACCTTTTGGTGTGGGCCAAGCATCTTTATTATTCTTCATTTTGAAGAAGCATCCTATCTCTAGAGGTCTTCCATTTTGAGCATAAGGAGACACATGTACTTGTGACATTTCCATTTACCTGGCTCGAAGTCCTTTCAAGTCCTAAGAAATTCCAGGGATGGCAGCTCAGCATCCACTTCAGAAGTGTTCTCTGCAGTCCACATTATTCTGCTGGGTTAGCTAATCCAACCTGGAAATTAGTTCACTATGATTAGCTTCCAAGATTAGTGAATGCTGGGGCACCATGATGACATGTCACTTAATGCCCAGCAGAAGTTGCCATCTGCCTTTCAGCCAGGGTGCGAACACAGGGAAGGGAGGGTCTATCAGAGTGGCTATGCAGGACCTCACCTTTGGACACTCTTTAGGAATTTATATAAGCAGCACTGTATGTTCTGATGTCAATACACATGTAAGGATTAAAAGTAGTAAGGGATGCTTAGGAATGCCTTTCAGGGCCAGTTATTCTTTGATATTTACACTTCATAATGGCAACACCTGCTTCTAATTTTAAGAGTTCTTTCTTCCAGTGGGTGATTTTTTTCTCTACAGAAATTTTATCCTCAAAAGACTTAACTAGTAATTTTTCTCCTTTTGATGTGCTTGATATTTTTATGAGTTTGTCCATCAGCACTGAAGCCTTAACAGGCCTTTAAATTAAAAGAAATCTTTGTAACACATAGTCCTTATTTTAAGTCATATAAATTTTTGTACTAGCCACACATTTGGAGACTTTTGCAGAAACATAATGTATCATAAATGTCATTATCTGCCACTTGGACTACTGGATAGTTGTCTTAAATCGACTAAAACCAGGGACATAGATCAACTCTCCATTATGGGAGCAGTCCAGTAGGTAACTTAAATTCAATACCCATGTTGGTTTGTCTTCCACATTCAAAGGAAGTGTTGGTGGCAGTTGCCATTTGAGAGCTAGTGAGCTAGGAAAAAAACTAAAGAGGAACCTAATTTTTCTCTATAGACATATATGGAAACAGTTCTTTGGTTTGGAGATAGCCAGACTAGTTGCAGGGCCCATCATAGTTTGCTTTCTTGTTTTTATCTTCTATGAAGACCTTTTCCTCACAGGTGCTAGATAAAGTTCATCGCGTGAGTAGAAAAAGCTGTGAAAGATGGTATGTAGCTAGCAACCCATTCTGATTGGCCTGCAGGGAGTTGTCTGTTTAAAATTGGATCCTTGTGTTGGGTTCCAAAAAAAAAAAAAAAAAAAGGTGTGAATTTGAAAAAGAAGTGTTAAAGCATGACTCCAGAGAAAATGTCGGCCATGAGCAGATTTTAGTTTAAGTAAAAACCATACTTTAAAATTTGGACAAATAAGACAAGGAGAAAAATGGGTGAATCATTAACTCCAATATAAAAGCACTATGGCAAGCAGGTTTCATCAAACTTGTAAAAGACACACAACAGAGCCATGGACTGAATGGAACGCGCTCATTTATTTAATTGATATGCAAGACTGCCAAGCATTTACCCTTAGTGTCAGATAAGTAATTTTTAATAAAATATTTCCAAGATATGAAGACAGTTAGGAAAACAGCATGGTTTTTAATAATTGCACTCATAAGTAAATAGATCTATCATTATGTTGTCACAAAGAATGACAGTGAGCAGAAATATCCTGCTAATCCCTCTCAGATAAGTATTTAATGTAATTAGACAGACACCATCTCTTCTGTTGAATGTAGCATTAATCATTAGAAGTACAACTTTACACAGAATACTCTTCTCTGATATGTCATTGTTAATAAAAAAAAAGCAAACTACTTTGTCAGACACTGTTTCAGACAATGACATATATCTATTTGTATGATTTATATCAGCACAGTTATTTCCCTTTTATTGTTTTCAGTTTGGTTTAATACTGTTTAATATTAACATGGTTCTTTTGAATCCATGAAACTGTATTTGAGGTTGGTTGTTCATTTCATTTTGCAAAATATCAGGGTGATGTACATGCTTGAACTGGAAGTACTTTTAAGTTTGGAAATAACTTTGAGTTCACCAATCTAAAATGAAGAGATAGCTCTAATATAGAGAGATTTTACTATAAGGAATGGTCTAGAAGTTTTCTGCATTAAGTAACAGCTTAATGCAGAGCCTCTTCCTATGAAAACTTTCATGTTCAAACGATGAAATGTGTTGCCCCTCTCCAGCATCTACCAGCACTGTCTTTTTAAAAAATCCATTTTCTTTTGCTGTGCAGCTTCTAGCTTGAACTGTGAACTACTGAATAGTTAGAAAGTGATAGCAGCTCAATACATTGCACAACTCTATCCTCCCACTTTCCCAGCCACTCAAAGGCCTTTGAAGGCAAAGAATAGGGCTACTGAAGGATGGCAGGCAGATGTCACTAAGTAACAGGTGGAGGTCAAAATCGTTTATTTGTGGGGATGAGCAGAGTGCAGAGATGAAAAATCAAATGCTTTGCCATAATAAGGTTTAGCAAGAAAATGCTGACTACACCAAGCCTAGATTCTAGCTGACAGAACCTTTTCTAGTGTTTATTACTTGATTTCACAGTTCAAGCAATTTGAAGAGGCCTAAAATTATATTCTTTTTCCCCTATGAAATGTTTCAATCAGTTTCACTTTTTTTTTTCTTTAAATAAAGTGCTGGGTGCTTTACATGCATCCGGGAAACATTGGGACTAATAGAGTTCCAGGGCCAGCATATTCCAAACACACATTGGCATAGACTACTCATCTTTCAAGTTAAATGTCACCAGTAGGATCCTCAAAATCCAAGTATTTGATTATTGTTTTAAGTGACAGAAAGGAACATATTTAAATAAACACTTAAGTTCACATCATCCAGGCTAATGGTACATGCCAAGAAAACATCTATGGGGATAATTACAAAACTTGGGCACTGGGTTAACTACATCTTGTTGGAGATGGAGAGGAAAAGACTTTCATTTCTTCCCCCGTTTTACAGTTCTGCATTTGTATCATGCCTATGCTTTGCTTTTAGAACCTAAAAAAGAACTACACATTGAAAAGGTTCAAAAGTAAGATTTGCCTCCTGTTGCACAGTGGGACCAAAAAGTGAAAATTATTTGGTGTTACATAGATAAGAGCTGTTCATAGAACTTTGTGCAGTGATGGAAATGTTCTCTGTCTGCACCGTCCAATCTTGTAGCCACATATTGCTGTTGAACACTGGAACCATGACTGTGCTGAGCAACTGAATTTTTGAAATCATCTAATATGAATTCTTTTAAATTTAGGTAGTCACCTACAGCTTGCAGCTCCCATGTTGGTCAGTGCAGATATAAACCAAACAAATATATGGTGGGAGTGGTTCACTTTTTCAGCTGGATATCTAAGCAGAATGAATGAAACATTATGCTATTACATTTTTGATGTAAAGAAAGTTAATTTTTCTCAGAAATTTCTTCTTTATCCCCAGTCCTTCTGTGAACGTGTGTGATTGCTCTTTTGAGTCGAAATCGATCCTTCCCTCCACATGGGGCTCGGGGAATGGGATGGGAAGGGCCGACGCACTGGGCGGGGAATCGCCAAGCTCTTGTAAATACACAGTTTTCTTATTTCAGTTTTATCACTGGGGCATCTGTTTACCTTGAAGACAGAGGAAGTTCTCTAAAAAGTCAAGAGACTTTATTGTTGGCCCAGAAACGGGATTTTTATGTGACATTTTCCTCATATCTATTCTTTACTCTCTCTGGTTGTAAATTTTCACTTATAAATGAACATTTGGAATACATTAGAGAATTCAGCATTTCTTTCCTCCTATATAATCATATCATTTTACTCCATACCCTCCTTTTTTAAAAGTTGAAGGAATCACTGTGTCCTCAAACCATTTAGGTTACCTGAACTTCTTTATGATATGGCAATTCTTTTGGGGGTCCTTGCAGCTCTTTGTAAGTGGTTGCCTATTGAGCGAGAAGGATGAACCTCAGAAGCTTTATTAACTTTCATTTTATTCTCTCCATCATAAAAATGATTTTAAGACATTTTTATTCACTGACAAAGGCTAAAAGTCAAAATAGTCTGAAAGTTTTACCTTTTTATTGTCAAGTGTGTTAATTATAATAAATGACATTAGAGTGAACGTTAATGGATTTTATCATTAGGACACAAATCTGAGAAAAGTGCAGTGTCTTCAACTTCCTCCTCCTATCTCATAGCATGTGTTTATACCCACTGGAACACAATGATCCTGATGCTGAGAGAGTAATCTACCCAATCACTACCTTTATTTAGCATCAGGGTTGAAGATAAGCTAATCATGAAGGGTAGCTGAAATGGTTCTAGAAAGTTCCTGTTCTTGACTGTGGGGGAATTTCCTGCATCTGGAAGAGATGTGTCTGAGCATAAATCTGTTGATGGTAGATGACTTGCAAAATATGGTACCGGTACTCACTTCTCATCTCGGGCTTGAGAAATGTCACTGAAATTTATTCTGAGCCCATTAGTCTGACGGACAGGAGGCTATCTGTTCCCCACACTTAGGCCTGAAAGGGCAGGGAGATCTGAGTGCCTGCACGCAAGAGGAGCACTCACCATGGCAGGTGGCATCAATTAGACTGGAACACTTACCAAAAAATAATAATAATAATTTAAGTATCATTATTAAGCTCAGACTTAAACCAGCTCATGATAGGTTAATACCAATAAGGCAGATAAGTACTACTTTTTTTCTTCTTCAAAAACAGGGATCTTGGAAGAGTGGCACACTGAAAGGAGCAGGGGCCTCGATGGCTTGGGTTCAAGTCTTGGCTCCACCAGTTACTGACTTTGTAGCTTCTCACCTTCTTGGGGGCTTCTGTCCCTCAGCGTCCTCTCTCCTCCCAGGCGTTGCCTTCTGCCTACCTGCTGGACTTGCCCATCAGCATTCAGGCACACTGGACTCCCTCCTACCTGCAGAAAGCTCTCCCTGGCCCCTCTCCTAGAGCTACCACCCTATTCTCTGCTCTCTACAGACTAATTTGATAGAAGAACTGACTACACCCATCCTCCCTGCTTCCTCACTTTCCATGGATTTTGTAAATCATTCCTCCTACCTTCCACACACCTCACTCTCCTAGGGCTTGTTTCCCAAGAGTGTTAGAAACACTCATGTTGTCAAATCCAGTGGACCCTTTTTTGTCCTCACTGTAGAGTTAGCACCCCTGTATTCATGCTTTCGCTTTCTCTAGTTTCAGTTACCCACAGTTAACCATGGCCCTAAAATATTAATAATTGCCTTAAGTCTGGGCATAGTGTAACTGGGCCCTTGCTCAGGGTCTCACAAGGCTACAGTCAGAAGTTTGTTCAGGCCGTAAATTCAGTGAGTTGTCACAGCCTGGGGCTGAAGTATCACTTGGTAGCTGCTTGATCATGGGCAAGTTGTGTACCCTCTCTTGCTATCTAACTTCTTCAATGTTAAATTGTAAATAGGAAGGATAATCATACCTTCCTACCTGAGATGAAATGTAAAACCACAGTTGGTAGTTTTTATTATTCTCGGTCTGATTTTTTAGAAATTATTGATATACAGAGATTTGAGTTTTTCAGTTGCTTCCCAGCTCTTTGGGGGCCACTCAAGTTGAAGGCTTTGCCTTTAGATTCCATGTAATATTTGCTCTAATAAAAGTCTTAAAGACAGGTCAATTCCAAGGTTGACAGTGGAAAAGGAATATCCAAAATCATTAATAACCAACCTTGGTGCAAGTGGGGTCCTCTCCAGCCTGCTTATGTACTGAATTTAAAGTTGAAGTGCAGAATTGCTTCTTTGGGGAGTTTCTCTCAGCTTACCTCTTGAGTGTATGACAAAACATCTCTCTAACGTCTAGTTCCTCTTTTCCAGTCTTCACCTGATTGGCGCAGGCCCACCAAGGACAATGTTCCTTTTCTTAACTCAAGGTCAAATGATCAGGACCTTAATTATATCTGCAAAAGTCACTTCATCCTTGCAGCATAACATAACCTAATCAGAAGACTGACATCCATAATATTTACAAGTACTTCCAAGTGCAAGGGGAGGGAACTATACAAGGTGTGCACAATAGGGACCTGGAACCTTGGGAGTCATCTCAGAATTCTGACTACCACAATTATTAATAAGTAACCTATAGAAATCTTTGTGAATACTATGTGTGGCCTGTATTTCCAAAGTGTTCTTTTTGGGCTTCATAATTCTAACTACCTCTAGGGATCAGAACCCCTGAGGTACTAGATTTCCATATGTATTTGCAATCAGGTACTGAACACAATTTGGAATGACTCAGGCAGCTTAGAAAAATGGCAAACTGAAGAGAAATTCAGGAAGTCTGGATGTTTAGAAAACCAGTGACAAACCAATATGCTTACTGAAAACTGTCTGCTATCTCCTTTTGCCACCAATACATTTTTTATATCAACCAAAAAAAGGAAATATTGAAACAAAACGTTATGCTGTATTTCTGCTTCCGATTCTATACAATTCTTTATTTTTTCATTACTGAACATTTTATTTGATCCAGAAAAGGGTAGCATTACTTAATAATCTCTTTTTATAAAGATCTTATGCTTCTAGAAAATACATAGACATTAGAGTGTTGATTCATCAAGAGAAAGCCAATCAGTCATTAATTCATACAGTAATTGTGTAACAGTTGTGTGTAGATAATTGACAAAAGAAATTTTAACAAGGAAGTTATTTTTAAAGTAATGTACAGAAGCCAAATTTGATTTCAAAAATAAAAGACAAGATTAATGTTCTTCAGCTTTTAACATAGAGCAGTTTACTAGCATTTTGAAATTTCGTCTGGTCAATTAAGTATACAAAGCAAATTAACCAAAACATACATTATGCATGTAGAGAAAATATTAAAGTATATAATAAGGAAATGTGCTCAATACGAGTCTTTAAAAATTGAAAACACAAAGTAATTTTGAGATTCATGACAGCCTCAGGCTTCATATTACTTGACTGTGATAAATTTAGAAGATTAGACATAGTTTGGCTTGTTGCTCTTGCATGCCAACAGTGTTTCTTCCCTCTTTAACTCTTTCAAGGAAGATTTAAATTTTGCTCTTTTAAGCTCATTTACCAACTTGATCTTTTTTTTTTTTTTTTTTTTTGGAACTCTGGGGCACTCAATCACTGAGCCATATCCTCAGCCCTTTTTAAAATTTTATTTAGAGACAGGGTCTCTCTGAGTTGCTCATGGTCTCACTAAATTTTTGAGGCTGACTTTGAACTCTCAATCCTCCTGCCTCAGCCTCCTGAGCCACTGAGATTACAGGCGTGCACCACTTCTTCTGGCCAACTTCATCATTCTTGATGCTTGTCATTGCCCAAATTTTACTTATAATTCCTCCATTGAAAGGGTAAACGGGATTAAAATCACACCAACATTTCTGCAGTATTTAAAATGGCATGGATGGGAGACATGAACATTTTTTTAAAATAACTTTTTCTTGAGTCAAACCATTTGCTTTTTCAATAAGGCTAGTTCATATATGGAATTCCATTGATGATTTCACTGTTGGAAATCATTGCCAACTTGCAAGTTTTGATGTTTTCCATTTTCTATTCTATTTCTATCTCAGTTTCATGACATATAATTCAGGCATTTGACTGAATTTAAATTAGTGAACTGATAGGCAACTGAAAATTGACTTGTAAAAGAGATTTGAATCAGTTGGGAAGTTTATTCACATTTTTATTTCTTTAATTTTTTTATTTGAAATTTCTTCCCTATTGTAATTGCATGATAATACCTCAGCTTAGGCTACTTGGAGTGAATATTCATCCAAAACCTTAATTCACTATCTGTGTTAGAGCATTGGAGTAGTATAGCTGGTTACCTTTAAACAGGCAAACAAATATAAAGTCACTTGGTTTAGTAACTTTGTTTTTAATTCAAATCACATAGATGTAGATTCAGAAAAGACCTGATCTAGATGTGTCAAGTTAGTATGAAATCACAGGCCACTCACTCTGTATTTATGTCTAACTATACAAACATGCTTACAATTTACAATTCATTTCTTTTCTGAGATCAGAACCCCAAGTTTCGCTGTGTCTGAACATCTATTAGTAAAGGCACAAATAAAACTGAGATTCATATAAGTAGTTTAAATATCTTTTTGGACCACATGGTATGTTTCATACCCTTTAATAGATGTCTTGAACATAGGGGCAAAATAGACATTATCTCTCTCTCTCTCTCTCTCTCTCTCTAGAATCTTTGAATGTAGTCACAGTAGAAGGTCATGTTGTGGAATTGCATTCAGGAAACGTGATCAGAAATAACAAGGACATAGTTAGACATAGTTCAAATGAACTAAATTTCTGGACAGAATCTATGGCTATAAAGTGTTTGGCACAGTGCATGGTACTAGCAATTATTCAATAACGATTACATACTAATGGTCACTTTTTTTATTACCTTTTTTTTTCTAGTTCACCCAGATAAGTCTCTGCTCATAAGCAGAGAACAACACAGGTAGACAGTAAAAAACAAATTAAATTTGGTTCTTTTGACATATCCAGACCATTTTTATGCTGGAAACTTAAGAGAGCCCAAATTTATCCTGCAATGTGGAGATTAGGAGTCATTTCCTCTATTTTATATCCAAATTTTTATTGTTTTAATTGGCACCGTACCAAACTGATAGATGCCTCCAGTTGTGTGTGTAATTACAAGGGAATATTTTCTTTTTTTTGGAATATTTTCTTATTATTTTTCTTTCCAAATCATTTCTTAAGCTGAAGATGCTATGAAAACCTTAGACATTATAGAGAAAATACTATTTTAAAAAACAAGATTTTATTGTGTTTTCTTAACATAAATGTAATCTACACTTCTCATAGAAAAGACAGGTAAACAAAAAGAAGTCAAGGAAAACTATCCAACCCAACACAGGGAGAACTACTATTAGAATTTATGCATATTTCCTCCTACTTCTTCCTCTATGTATAGCAGTACCTTTTAAAATGATGTCACAGTGCAACATCCTATTTTGTAATTTGCTTTTTTCATATATATAAAACATTATATTATAAATACCTCTCTGTATCATTACTCATTTATAGTATTCTTTGCATTGGTTATACCATATTTATTAAACCACTCCCCAGCTGTTGGGCATTTAAGGTTTTTACTTTTATCTTCTCTTTTTTCTATTATTAATAATTCATTGAATGAACAACAGAGTTGCTATTATTGAGGGCATTTTTATGTTAAAACAGCTAAATTATTAAAAATGTAGAGAAAGTGCTTTGGGACTAACGTAAGGTAACTGACAAGACAAAGTGGCTGCACATGAGGTCTTTGTGTGCTTAGGTAGCCTCCTTCCTAAGGTTCCCAGAGGTCATAAACACACAAAACAGCTTTTAGGGAACACTGGAAAAATGGAACCCTTTGTTAGTCAACTTTCTGTTACTGTAACAGACACTTGAGATAATCAACTTATGAAGAGAAAATGTTGTTTTGGCTCACAGTTTTAGATGTTCTAGTCTATGATCAGGTAGTCTCTGGTGGGGGTACCAGATAGCAAAGGCAAAGAATGTGTAGAAGAGCAAAACTGCTCATCTTATAGCCAGAAAGCTACAGAGAGCAAGAGGAAGGGACCAGGATCCCATAATCCCCTTCAAGGGCACACCCCCAATGACAAAATGACCTCCTGCCAGGCCCCACCTCTTAAACATTCCACCACCCCAGGGACCCAAACTATACCAAATCTTTATAACGAGGATCAGTTATCAGAAAATGGGCTGTGAGTTAGTCAAATAAATTGAAGTCAATTATAAACTCATTTTCAGAGGATAATTCTGTCACCTGTTTGTTCCTGTGACAATTTCAAAGCAATCTGAAATAAATTTTCCACTCACAGGTAGAACAGTTCTTTATTGTTTCTGCTTTAATCCTTTAAATGTTGTCTTTTAGGTTGCAGGGGCTGTTGTTGCATGAATTAAATTGTACTTACTAATTCATCCTTCTTGCCAGGAATGCCATCTCCAACTACGCTGAAGAAGTCGGAGAAGTCTGGTTTCAGCAGCCCCTCCCCTTCGCAGACCTCCTCCCTGGGAACGGCATTCACACAGCATCACCGACCGGTCATTACAGGACCCAGAGGTGAGCCACTCCATAGGGTCCCTTGAGGGTACGTGTATGGTGTCTGTGAGACCAGAGTAGCAAATTGGGACACAGTGAGGGCTCCCTCAGAATGCTCCCGAGGGCAGCCAGTGCTCCATTTTCTTATCTGGAGGGAAGCCTGAAATTTTAGGCACCAAAGAAAGTTGGTATCAAATCCTCATTTCTTTCTTAAGGAGAAAAAGGTTCAAACCTGTTTTCTTGTCAGTGAGATTTTACAAAGAAGTGGAGAAAGTAGCTTAAATCAAACCAAAATCAAATCTGCCCTACAAGTTGTTTGAGAGGGCATATGTGTGTTTTGTGCATGTTAGATGAGTCTATTTCCATGTGGCCAGTTACCTGTTTTCAAGTAATACCTTTTTTTTTCCCTCTCTCTCTCTCATCCCTGCTGATTCTCTTCCCATGAAACCTGATTTCAATATGTGGCATCTTGCGTTGAGGTTGTTTTCATTGGGGTGTTGACGAGCGGTCTTCATTCACTCCTTTTGAAGTGGTAAATAGTTTGTCTGGTTTTCATTGCAACATTTTCATTATTTTTGTCTTGTGTGCTTTTAAGTTTATTATTAAAATGTGTCCACAAGAAATACGATTTGTATTTCACATTAAAGACAAGCCTTAAACCTCAAGAGAATGTCAGCAAATCACTTAACTTGATCTTATTGCAAGATGAAAATATTTATTAGTTTGTTTATGAAACTCCCACAGTAGGAGTATGAATAATTGTAACCACGTTTGCGTTCTTCCATCCGATTTTCGTTTAGGTAGGTCTGTGATCTACCAGCTGGTATCATAAAGCATCCTGGAAAGTTATGGTCTCTTGTCTACTTTGACATACACCTGGGGAAACTGATATTTCTTGCATTAATCTAAGTGTTAGTCTCACAAATCTGAATCCTTTTATGAATACTGTGTGCATCTCAGGGATAAATACAGCAGTAGAGAGGGCTATGGGATACACACGGGGAGATCACATGGAGGAAATAAGCACTGTGAGTTGCAATGTGAAGTAACTTCTTCATCAACAATTATGAAAACTTAATTCATCTTTAAACATCCTGTGATCACTGACAACTTTCTCAAGGTCCTTTATAATTTTTCACGTGTATATGCAGTATAATCAGAGATGCTTACCATATATGTGTGCACATATATAACTTGAAAACCCACATCTAAATTGGATTATACAATCCCAGAATAAGCCTCTTTAAATGATGTAGCATTGCAGTATTATCCTCATCATTAACATTCATTGAACATCTAAACCATAGTGGGGAATCAGATACTGAACTCTTTTTATAAGGATAGTTACCGTTCCAGGGAGATAAGCCTTGTGTTATTTCTCCCTTTCAATGGTCAGATTAACATATTCAAATGCTAAATGTTAAAGCAAAAATGTCTGCAAGAATTCAGAGGAGAGGACTATGGAGGATTGTTCATTCATTCATTAAACAAGGACTTACTGAGAACTTGTCACTGTACAGACACAGGAGGTCAGTGGTTCCTGTCCTCCCAGGACATGCAGTTTAGGGCAGGAGAGAAGCATGTAAGAAAACAAGCTTTTAGAAATGATGTGGAATAGGATATTTCTTTGACCTTTGTATCAAAGAGTTTCAAAAGTATAGATAGCATTGAAGTCAAATCTTAAAAGATGTTTATGTGGGTGGAGGACATTCCAAACAAAGGTAATGAAGACTGGGAAGAGCAATCAGGACAGCGGGGCAAGCTGCCTCTTTGCTTTTCCACTTGCCTCTGGGTGCCTCAAAGTCTTCTTCAATAAAATGGGGACAGTGCTACTGAGAAATGAGCCTTTTCTTCCAGCCTATATCCTTATACAAAACTACAATAAAACATTGTTTTTGGAGATTCTTCAAAGAGCATAAAGCAATATACATAACTCAATAACTCAATAAGTGTTAAAAGGACCTACTATGCATGTTTTGGCTTAAAACTGTTTTTCTAGAAATTATTGTAACTCCCTAGTACTTACCCACTTGTGTCTTGTTGGGAACTTCTTTATGCTAGATGACTAAGCACATTTGCCAAAGTGGCCCATACTGAGTTGAACCGGAATAGACCACCTTAGCTCACATCCCAAGTTTTAGATCTTTTATTTCTGTTGATAAAATTGTATGTGAGGAAAAGAGAAAGATCCCCAGTTTAAGAAATATGGAATACCAAAGATTCTTTGTTTTCACCAGAATTCAAGATGGTTCCCAGCATCCTTGGTTCTTCTTGCTGGAAAGTCTGCTCAGGTACCATTCTCACTGCACCCACCCTAGTGGTCTGTGAAGGGTGTTGGAGTGGTTGTGATGACCCTCTTCAGTTGCGCCTTGTGGTAAGAGTCACAGCTGAGATAGGATACTTTTTTGTGGGGTGGAGGGAGTTAGGGTATTTTTCCAAGATTAAAATCCAGCCTCTCATTATTTAGGGAGTACTGTCTACAGGTATTATATTCCCTTTCATTATTCTCTGTGCCAGTCATAAGACTCATCTTGCACCTCCATCCCATCTGGGATTAGGATTTACTGTTTTAGGAAGATGAAGCCAAATTTGAGGAGGGAGAGTCCTCCTGAGGGAGTTGGTATGGAATAGACACGACACACTCATAATGGAGAATGCGGCCTCTGCTGCCTTTTCTGTAGCATTACCACAACCAGAATTGGCAAACCAGACACTCTAGAAAGTTAAACTTGAAAAAAGGCCTTGAAGAAAAGTGTGCCCCTCCAAAAACAAATAAAGAGAAAGAAGGAACAACAACAAAAAAACAACACGCAAAAAGTGCATACAGTATTAGATTCCGAACACAAGGGTGGGCTCCAGGTCTGTTTACTGCACTTTTGCTCAGGACCACATGGTAAATTCACCTGCGGTTAGCACCAGGGTGCAAGATTTCTGCTGCCTTCCCTAGCAGTTTTCCCTGGAATGCCTTGACCAGACAAGCAGAAGTCAGCAAGCAACAACTGCAGATGCTTCTCATGCTAAGGAAGGAGGCAATGTTTCCAAAGAGCAAAGCAAGGTCACCACACAAACCCACGTGCACACACACACACACACACACACACACACACACGCGCACGCGCAATGGCCCTATTTTTCACTGCAAATATAAGCTATATTTGGAAATTTGGTGGCAGCTATTTACAAAGGAATCTTCTCTCTGGAGATTGCAAAGGCAGAAAAATAGGACCTTGAAGGGAGGCAGCGTAGTATAAGGGCCTTCTTAGGCTGTGTGGATGGCTATCACAGAATGCCATAGACTGAGTGGTTTTTCAACAACAGAAATTTATTCACAGTGCTGGAGACCAAGAAGTCCGAGATAAGGGCGCCAGCAGATTCAATGTCCAATGAGGGCCTGCTTCTTAGCTCAGTACTGTCTTCTTGTTGGGTCTTTCCTGGGAAGCTACTAACTCACTCTCTGTGGTCTCTTCCATCGTGCCCTAATTCCATCCACAAAGGCTGCACCCTTCTGGCCTAATCAACTTCCAAAGACCCCCTCATTCTGATATCATCACAGTGGTATTTAGGATGTCAACACATGAATTTTGAGAGGACACAGACATCCAGTCTACACCACCAGTTAAGCAACAATTAAGCTCAGGGGTTCATATGTACCAGTGTTTGAATTCTGTGCCACGGCTTATTCCAACTATGTGACCTGGCACTTTGCTTTACCTGTCTGAACCATAGTTTCCACATCTATAAACTGGAGATCCTAATCTCTACCTTGAAAGAATGGTGTATGTAAGGAGTAAATGAAGTCATGTAATTGTAGACATTTACACAGCATCTGGAAGTGGTTCATGAATACTGGTTGGGCAAGCAGTTAATCCTTTTTCATCTAGGCTTGCAAACTTACGCTCACCACCTCCATCTATCAACATTTTACCCCAACCTGGCTCACCTGTAGGTTCAGTATCCCCTATCCAAAATGTTGAGACATGGAGGGTTTCAGGTTTTAGAGTTCTCAGATTTGGCAATATTTGCATATACATAATGAAATCTCTTGGGGCTGGGACCCAAGTCTGAAGACAGAATTCATCTGTATTTTACATACATGATACACAGATATCTGAAGGTAATTTTATAGTGTTTTAAGCATATTTAGGTTTTAACTGATCCATCATGTGAAGCCCAGGTGTGAAGTTTTCCACTTGTGTTATGTGGGCATTCAAAAAGTTTAGGTTTATGGAACTTTTGAGATTTGGAATTTTCAGATTTGGGAACTTGACTCATGCTGCTTTTGACATGAAGCCCATTTTGCAGCACCCGACCTACCATCCCTTCACCCTCCTTACCTAACTCTCTGCCCACACAATTCACTCCACGCCCTTGTCTTGCTTTCTTAGTTAATGTTCATATCTGGTCACCTTACTGGTGTGAAGCTTCCAGGTCTTTCATCTACACATTTTGTATCTTTGTTGTGCCTCACCCAGTGGGTTTTGTGAGTTGGTTGGATAAAAATTAGTCAAATTGCATTTTCACACAAGGCATTCATCCCCACCCCCTGCCTACCACCCCATAGGTTCTCAAAGGTGAAAACCTGTGGTGGTTGTTGCAGTACTTCTTTGTGATTAACGACCAAGATGGGGGAAGAGCCATGGCCTTTCATCTGCAGAGAACTACAAAATAAGCCAGGAAACAGTGGTACAGGCCTGTAATCCCAACTGTGCCGGAAACTGAGGGAGGAGAATTGCAAGTTCAAGGCCAGCCTCAGCAATTTGGCAAGGCCCTGTCTCATAATAAAAAATGCAGGGATGGATGTATGGTCAAGTGGTAGAGTATCCTGGGTTCATTTCTCTAGTACCACAAAAAGAAAATTGAAAGATTAATAAAGCTTTGATACTAAAAGCTTCTGTATGACTTAGTTCATGCTGCTCTGATCACTATGCTAACGGGTAGAGGCATGTGGTCTCTTAAATGTAATTCCTTCTCTGACAGTGGCTTTCTTTATAACTTTGATAAATCACCTAACCTGTGGCCTCAATTTGACCATCTGTACCTTGGGAATAATACTTTGCCACCTGTTTCTGTGTGTGGTTAGAATTAGGCAAAGGGGTTAAGCATGTTGGAATATCCTGGGGTGATAGAAGTTATTAAATTTCAGCAAAGGCATTTCTGTCTTTATCTATTGTTACATTTACTGGGCACTTTGAGCTGAAAGAGGTCTTTCAAAGACTTTCTTGTACCATTACTTAATATTGTAACCATCATAAAGTATGTAGTCGTGACCATTTATCTTAACTACGGCAGTTGGGGAAAAAAAATCTCTGTTCTTCTCTTTGTCTTTCTAAGACTTATAAGTTTGCCTGATGAGCTATAATGTCAAACTCCTTTTGAGAATTATTTGGAGTAATCATCAGTGATATTTTAAGGTTTTCTTGAAAACCTTAAATAAGTTCCTGAAACTTATCTTTATACCTAAAGCCTTTGCTATTTTCAGAAACAACGGGATAATGAATGGTACACATTTTATTTAAATGCTGTATACAAAGTAGAGTATCTGCTTTGGAGATTTAGGAATGAGGAGCTCACTTCATATATTGGGAGGCAGAACTGAAAATAATTGAAAGAAGTGGGCGCCAGGAATCTTCTGGTCTAATGCCTTTTCTGTGTTCATCATAAACATGTTTGGCTGCAAGTAAAGAAAAAATCTGATTAAACAGTAACTTAAGACAATTATATTTCATATAAAAAGAAGCATGTGATTCAGGGCTGGTGTGGTTTGTCCCCCAAAAGTTTATGTCCTAGAAACTTGGTCCCCAGTATAGCCCGGTTGAGGTGATGGAACTTTTAAGAGGTGAGGTAATTAGGTCATGGAGGCTCCGCTGTCTATTGGGAATGGGTCAGGTCTGAGAGGAGTGGATTAGTTCCCAAGAGTGTGGGCTGTTACATAAAGCGTGAACCTGGGCCTTCCCTGGTCTTTGCCCCTTGTTCACTCATGTGCTCTTCTACACACAGCTATTTCCCTTTCTGCTTGCCTGCCAGGTTGTGACAGGGCCAGGGGCTCTAGGTAGAATGCCAACACCATGCTGTTCAGCCCCTCCAACCACCAGAATCTGGAGCCGAATAAACTTCTATACTTTAGAAAGCATTCTGCCTCAGATATTTTGTTATAGTAACACGAAATGGACCAAATCAGCCATGGTTATCATTTTTCTACAGTGTATCCACTATACTCCTGCCTCATATCTACATCCCAGGCAGAAAGAAGGGAGAGGAAAGTTAATGTCAGGGGAAGTACCTGCCAGCTCATTCTGTTACCTTTGATAGAATCTTATGCAACAGGGTCAGTACTATGCCAATGATTGCTTCTATCTGCAAGGGAAGCTGGAAATCTACATTCTAGGTCTTTAATTGAGCATATTGCCACTGTGTATAAAATTAGCTTTATAAATTAATTGATAAGGGAGAATATATTAGTTAGCAGTTCTAAATATTCCACAACTCTTACAAATGAAGAATCTAGTCTGATCAGAGCAGAGACCAAAAATTGTCTCCAGTTTAGTGCCTTTTCTACTATTTCAGTGGTTTCCTACCTTTTTATGCCCCATTGTAAGAAATAAACTGCATGTATTTTAACAATTAGTTTGTTTTCATACTTTTTATTAGACAGAGACATAACATGACCAGTTAGATCTTTGATAATCATGACACAACCTGTGTTATCACACTGGGTTTTTTTAATAGCTGCCATTAAAAAAAATCACTTAGCTATTTTTTTAAACCCATGATTTCTTGCTCCTGGTAAATGCAGGGTTTCTGTGAGCTACAAATCACTCCAAAAAAATATTTCTGAGGTCAGTTTGGCCTTTTTCATTATTGAAATTAACTTGTAAACTCCCATTATCACTGGGGACTCATTAATTTTCCCCACAAATTCTAATCAAGTGGGCGCTGTCCTCGTTGCTGAATAAAGTGAACAGAAGAAGTTTGGATTCTGTCCTCGGGGTGCCTGAGGACAAGACCAGCAGTCGTATTACAAGATAAGCAGCCCAATTCTGAGAAGGTGAAGTGCTCCAAAATATGGAACTTCTTGAGTGCTGTGTTCGTGCTCAGTGCTTGGAGCATTTTAGATTTCAGATTTTTGGATTAGGGATACTCAGCTGGTAAAGTCTATGCAAATATTCTGAAATATAAAACAATCTAAAATCAGAAACACTTCTGGTTCCAAGCGTTTCAAAAAAAGGATGTTTCACCTATTAAGAACAAGGGGAAGGGCAACCTAGTGGAGAACTGCAGTGGCCTTGGGCACTGCGAGAGGCCCAAAATGCATGAGACGCAGCCTCTATTTTCAAACAGTTTGCCTTCTATTTCTAAGTATGCAGAACAGACCAACAGCAGACAAGTCATGCTATTAGACGATTAAGTTCTGAAGGATTGAGACTTAGAAAATGTGAACTTGAGGTTAAACCCCCACTTCTTTGTGAGAAAAAATGTGCATATATGTATATATGCACAAAGGAAGTTTAGAAGTAAAATTGTCCTGATTCTGATGATATATGCATAAGATATACTAAAACAATAGTCATATAAACCAAAGATTTATTGTGCAGCTTTCAAAGAGTCATGCCGGTTTCTGTTTAGAGAGGTAGTCAGAAGTTTATAAGCTCCATAAACCTCTCTAAGTCCATGATTCTCCTGGCCCAAACAGGGATCCTGCTCTTAATGATGAAACATCTGAGGGGCTGAAGTTAACAATATCTCCCAGTTTGGCCAAGAAAAATATACTGAGGAGAATTATGAGCATTAAGATCACCTTCCAGGAAGTTGAGGTCACCAGGAATGGCTGGAGGAGGGTGGATTCATACTACTCATAGACAATAACAGAGGAGCAGACAGGAGAGGTACAACACAGGGGCACCAGTAACGAGTGGAGGGCAGGATCCTGGCTTCATTGTTCGTCCCTGGATCCCTTAGCCTTGTCCTCACATATGCAAAGCACTCAGTGAATGTTGGTTGAATAAATGAATTCATACATGGATTTGACTGAAATGGAGAAAAAGTTTGGGATAACAAGGAGTTCTTTCCATCTCTCTGTGTAATAATAATAAATATTCAAGTGCATGTATCTGGTGGCATGTTTGAGTGCTCCCAATGTATCTCTTTAGTTTTAATTAAGAGCCTCTACCCCTGAGTATTTAGAGAAGTGAGCTCAAAATTATTTGGTCTCCTGTTTAGAGAATATTTGCTGTGGCATTGTCAGTGTTTCTGGCCAAACCAAGAGTCCTCAGAAAGGAATGTGCCCTATTGCATCCCTGTTATCATAGCCATGACGCCCTGCCATTGACATAGACCCCATGTGCTAGGTTTGTTCAGCTTTCTCCTCTCTGATCTGCAAACTTTTTTGCTGCTTAGGAAAGCATTTAACTTAGTTGTAGAACATGCTGGTGCTCAACTGAATCTAATTTGTCTCTCCTGGTTTAGTGCAATTGAATCATCTCAAGAAAATGAGAAGCAATTAAGTACCTGTTGCTAACAAGGTGCTGAAATAATCCACCAACAGATAGACGCAAGGTGTTTATTTATTATTGGAGTATGTCATTTGGGAGAACATTACATTGTCTTTCTCCAAGAGGAATTGCCAGAACTAATTTTCAAATGCAGGCATCAGAGACCTAACAAGTCCCATCTTTGAGGAGCTCGGGAAAGAGAAGCAAGAGGGCTGGGTCAAGGTTAGCACAAGTGCAGTGCCCAACTTAATAGGAGACATTGCCCATGGGATTGGAAGTAACTGGACAGTAAAGAGGAAATGCAGCATTTTAGCAAAGGCTCTTTAAGTCCCAGTTCAGGAAATTATTAAATTCATTAGCCAGATACTTACAACCAGCTATTACTGCCCAGCCAAAGGAAAAAACAGTGCCAGCAAATGTTTTAAAACTACAACTAAACAAAAGTCAGGAAGCGTGTAATTAAAACTGTACCTTTATTGTATTGTAAAGAGTTTCACTGTGACATGGAAAATATTTAAAGGAGAAGGCTGTTTAGCTAATTTGTCTGCAAGTGAACTGCGGAGTGGAGAACCATCCTAAATTAACTGTAAGGCCACCCACCGAGCCAGCCTCATAAAGGGCCATGGCTGCTCAGCTTGGTTTTGTGTAACCGTTCAATAATTACTAGATAAATGCATAACTAAAAGCTCTATTACACTAATAATTTGTACTAAGATAGATGTGTGGGACACCCTGCTGGGTTAATTTGTCATCCCTGAAGCAAACTTCTGAAGAGAGCTCCTCTGGAGTGGAATCATGTGAATGTGTTTTTGTCGGGGAGGGACAGGTTGAGCGGTGAGACCACTGGGCTCCTTAATCTCTTCAGGAGGCAAAAGGCCCCTGGGGTGGGGGATGGGGTGCTAAAGAGCTCAGCTTGATGAGCCAAGGGGACCAACACTGAGACTCTTCTGACAGAGGAAGCTGCTCCCTCAGAGTTCCCGTCCCTTCTCTCTGTCACATACATATCATGGACCACAGGCCCCACCACCACCACACACACATGACATGGACCCACATCTTTATGCACAATGAAAGAGGTGGTTCTCAGCAAGGCTGCTCAGAAACCCCCTTGCTGATGGGACTTCCCAGTACTGGACACTTGGGCTGTGTACCTCACATAATCCGCTAAGTCCATTTCTAGTTTAGCTTAATCATGATGATTCCCTGTTTATATTTGTTATTTGTTTTCCTTTTTTTCTGCATGAAATAAAAATTCAAGATTGAATTTGAATTTGTATCTTATGCAGAATGGTTTCTGTCTGTCTACACACTCACACACACACACAAACACACAGGGATACACACGCAATTATTTTTTCACGTATAAAGCTCACATTTAAGTGTCAGTACAGAGTTTTCAACCTCCCCTATTGACAGAATCATAAATCATGTTAAACTTAAGTGAATTACTGCAGCATGGAGCTGTGGCTTGCAGTGCTTGTGTTGTACCAGCTTATCATCGATGTAGGACAAGGGGCCAGCACTGATGCTGGAAATGGGAACGCAATGTCCAACCGTGTGGAATCGGATCACTGAGTCTGCCTCCCAGGCTGCAGCCTTCATGTGGTGAAAACTAGTGTATTTCATCATCCATGTGCACCCACGTATCTTTTAAATTTATATTTCTACTTACATTTGTCGTTTCTTCCTATTAAATGTCAGTTGCTTTCTCTCTGCCCACCAATTTCTTTTTCTTCTGTGCAAAACACATGTGAGGAACATCAGAGCTTCCAGGTTCAACTCCGATAAGAAGGGACCTATGAACAAAAAAAAAAATTCTGAAAGGAAATAAGCCATATGACCTGTGAAAAATAATTTGAATGGGAGCAGAAGAGTGTAGAGAAATGCCTAGAATGGAGTCTGCCAGAGTAGAATTCAAGTCCTGCCCAGCTCCTCAGGGTCTGTTTAAACTTGTGCAAGTCATTTACCCTCTGATGACCTTTGTTTTGCCACCCATACGAAACTGGAAAGCATTAATGGGAGAGAGAAGCCAAATGACCTGTGTAATATAGTCTTGGTATGCAGCAAGCATCCCATAAATGTTCATTGTCTCTCAGACCCCATATTGTTATTTTCTCTTTTGGAAGGATCCTCACATCCTTCCTTCCTCACTCACTCCATGGTCCCCAGTTCTCCCCTTCCACCTACTCTTATTGATCTGGAAGTTGAGTGTGCTTCTCCTCTTGGGAAGGAACCAAACGTGGCTGGAAGGGGAGGCCTGGTCTCAGGAAGTGAGTAAGCACAGATACTCCATCCCATTGCTCTTGTGTGGTCAGAGACTCTTCCTAGGGAGCAAGTGTCCCCCTCCCATGACAAGTGGCCCTGTAGCCATGGCAGAGACTTCACTTGCACAAGCCATCACCCATCTTAGCTCTTGCCAAAGGACTGAGCAAGTCAGCAGATAATTATTGAGCATTTATTTGCCAAGCATTTTGCTCAGCCCAGAGGGACAAGAAAATCCAACCTGCTCTTAAAATCTAGCAGCACAGACAAGTAATTACTCCTGTGATGAGGTTAGTGACAGGGAATAGAGGAAGACTAAAGGATATATAGCACCAGCATTGGAAGTATTGGTAGAGATGTGAATTTATATGTCAGGTTGTTTGGGTATCTTCTGTTGATTCCTGATATGAATTTAGTAAAAGGCAAAAGATTTTGATGCTCTGCAGAGAAACAAGAGTACACAATATTAATTTAGAAAACCTAGGCATCTGTCAGGGATATCTCTAGATCTTTCTGAAGCCCCAAGTTCCTGAGTAACACATAAGAGTTGTTATATTGTTACATACCAAATAATGAAGAGGAGATATGTTAAGAGGGACTCTTTTAGGAGAAAGAACCCAAACCAATGCTTAGCCACCCCCCTCTACCTCAAAAGAAGATAGTGGATTGGTTTAGGTATTAAAAAATCTAGGTATATGGTTTCAGGTAGAGATGGATCCAGGAGCTCAGATGATACCTTCTCTTTGCCCTGTATGAGCATCAATTGCAGGCTACATCTCCTCAGATGGTGGCACAGGCTTAATTCCCACCAATTTAACAATCCTAAGGAGGGAAGGAACAGCTATTTTTACAATAGGTCTAGCAAAGGACCTATTCCTGGATGCTTAGGACTCAGTTCATGCCAGGGGCCTGCAAGGTAACTTGAACATAATTTGACTCTTGAGTCATACCCTCAATGTACTGTATGATCCAGATTCCTTTTCATGTCTCTTAATGTATTCTTAGAGCAATCCTAAGAATAATAAATAACCCAGAGTCTAGCATAGTGTGTAGCACATAGTAGATTCTCAGCACATTTGTTGAACGAAGGAGTCCACAATGTACCAGGCATCTCTATGCACTAACTCTAATCCTCAGAAAGGCCTTTTAAATTGGTGCTGCTGGGCTCAATTTACAGGTAAGGGAGTGCAGTTTGGAAAGGTTAGAGGACTTTGTCCAGATGAGCAGAGGGAAGAAATGATTGTAAGTCCAGAGTAATTGCAATCTGAAAACCATCCCAAGCATATTTCCATTCTAGAATAGAGAAAAGGAGCAGAGGCAGCTGGCACACAGCTAGTTGGTATCCAGGCTAGGATAAAAACTTGGCCTCACAACTTCACACACTGGACAGATTCTTCTCATGCTTCCTCCCCTTGTGTGAAATCTACCAACGGTAGGAATAAATCCTCAAATCCTATGGGGTGAATTCAGAAAGATATGTTAAATTCAAGAGGATACTTGGAAATTAAGCTTTAGTAATCACGTCACTCAGAAGTAGGGGCTTAAACTTCAATGTAAACCTGACCGTTTGGCAGAGAGAAAGCCTGCACATCATCCCATGGCTGTATTGTGGTGTTTGTTTGCTTGCTTGTTTCTGGCCATTTTAATGTAGGGAAAGACTTGCAAACAGCATAGATTCCAGTGCTAGGCCGTTGTCCGTTGAGGCTGTGGGGTCGGCACAGGTCTTCTTTCTGAAGTTCTCCTTTACAGGACTGCAGTTTGTCATTCCAGTGCTCTTTCAGAGGGTCCCTGGAGGATTCCCTGCCTGTTTCTATTAACCTCTATAATGAGCCAATCTATGGTGGTTGGATTTTTCTCAAATAATTGTTTTGATTTGTTTTTCATCCTTCATCTCTTGTCTCATAATATCACTTGCATATTATGTAGAAGTTCAAGTTCCCATCATGGAACTGGATTCTTGTCAACTTTGCCTATTAAATTATCACTCTTCATATTTGCAATAGCCACAGCTGTTGTGTGGTGTTTGAACACATTGCACATCAGCCATCATGCAGCTTAGGCAATTAGTGCGTGAATGTGGTCAATTCAGAGAGGTCCTGTCAGGACAAAGACTGAACCAAGCATGCGCAGGGCTTTCAAAGCTCTAAATATTATAGCCCTCCCAAAGCCAGGATCTCTTAAAGACTGAGTCCAGATATACCCTATAACTTGATATCCCAGACACATTTTAAAAAGTGAGTTCGAAAGCACATCCTGCCTTGTTTCAGATCTTTTAGATTTTATTACTGTCAATCAATTATACAGAGTCATTTGTTCATAAAATCCTGGAGGCTGAATTCCATACTTTCCACTAGAATTTAAAACTAGTCAAACCTTGGGGATTGTTTTGCTCAAACCTTGTATTCTGAGATGAGAGAACCAGGGGTGAGAGACTTTGCCCACATTGCTAAGCCAGGTAGTAGCAGAAACTATACTAAAACCCAGGTCTCTTTATCTAGTCAAGAAACTTTACAACTAAAATAAACCTCCAGATCCTCTGAAAATCTTTTTTTAGGATTCATGTATTAGGTCACTGATAAACTTCCAAGGGAAACAATGGAGATTTCCTTTTTGTCTGTTTTGGGGGAGGCCAGGCTCAGAATCTCTTTTGGCCAGAAGCGTGCCTGGGTAGAAGGGGTCTACATGGCACAGTAGGAGGTCAGAGTGGGCACTCAGAAGGGATCCTCAAGGACTATAGTGGTCCAGAGGGAGATGGCCCTATGGTTCTAAGCTACTAATTATTTCTCCATCAGAGTTTTAAGCAAACTAGGGATTCAAATGTTTGGTCAGGAAAGAATCTTTACATTGCGTCTTTACTGTTGCTACTGGTGTTGCTTTGGTTTTGCATTTTGTCATTTGTGAAATTATTTTTGATACCCTCATGTTATACCCACACTAATACCCTTTCACCAATAGCCTTGGATTCCTTTGTCCAAGAGACAGGCAGGCAACAGTTACCTCACACTCGACCACTCTTTCTCCCCTGTGGCCCTACCACCTTGTCATGTGCTCTGCATTCAGAACTGGTCCTAGCACACAGGAGCAAATTCCAGTTTACTCATGGCTACCCCCATCCTTACCTATAATAGTTATACCAATAAAAGAGGCTATTTATTGACCATTTAATTGTATGATAAGAAATTATATCATGTGTCTTATATATAGTCTCATTGAATCTTCACAGCAAGTCTATGAGACATCATTAGCCTTTATTATGCAGATGGAAAACTGAGTCAGAGAGAAGCTCAGAACCAAAGGGAAGCACAGCTGGTAAGTGGGAGAGGTAGAATTCACACCATGTCTATCTGATTCCAAAACCCATGGTCCTCATATTACACCACACTACTATTCTGACTCATGTTTAACTTGGACTGACATACATAGGGACAGTTAACTAGCACAGACGAAGGCATGTTAAGTAATGGTGAAGAGCCACAGCCAAAGGCTACAATGGAGAGTGAGTGGAGGAATAGAAGACACTCTGATTGGCTTGGACACTTCAGAAACCTGGGGCTTCAGAAGAAAGGCTCGCAGGGAACTTGACATGGTCGGTGGAGAAAAGGTGACCCTCAGTGATAGTCAGGCACCTGATACAGAGTGGCAGGTGTTGAGAGAGGACAGGAAGTATGTGGGTCTATAGCAGAGGCTGGCAAACTATGCCCATGGGTCAAATCCATTCTCTGTCTGTTTTTGAAAATAAAGTTTTATTGGAACACAGTCACACTTATCTGTCAATGAAATGTCCATGACTGTTTCTGCACCACAGCAGCAGAGTTGAATAATTGCATCAAAGACCATGCAGGGCCTCAGAGTCTGAACGGTGTACTATCCCACCTTCACAGAAAATGTTTGCCAACAAGGTCTAGACTGGAAGCCAGGGTCTTTGAACAGCAAAGGTTTTTTAAGTAGCTAAAATTGATCTAGATAAAAATTTAAAAGACTTTGGACTCTCTTTGTTAGGAGGAAGGGAGATCTGTTTTTTTTGAAAAGACTGTAATTTGAACTTCAGTCAGAAGGTCTCCTTAATTCAAATGGAATAGAGTTTATCAACCATCTTGGTAATCTGATGTAGCATAGTTACCTCCTTTGATAGCAATAATGTAAAAACGCGAGTGTTTTATAAAGTATCACATAGTGTCATCTGTTTCTCTCAGTTGACATATCCAGGTTCTTTCACATACATCTCAATGATGTTAAAGATATGGACAAAGTATTTTGGGAAAAGTGGTTTTAGAAAACGTTAGCCTGCCTTGAGTCAAAAGCTTTGTTATTTAGAAAAGACTCCACCTCCTAGAGATTTGAAAACCATTGCCAATTCTTCTTCCCTTGTGTCTCTGTTAAAATAAATCCTGTAACTCCAAACTTCTCAGCTTTCATAAATGGCAGGCCTGATTCATGCATGATTTATAAATTATAGCTATGGACCATTAAGATAGATTTCTCAGCTTTAGGTAGGCTGTCATGGTGTGGTAGAGTGCGGTTTTGAATTTCTGAAGAAGGAAAGCATTGGAATCGTTGACAACCCAAACAATTCAAGTTCCACTTGCCCTTATGGAAAGCTTCTTTTCTTGCAAGTGGGATGTCTTTCTCTTCTATTTTCTTCTCTTTTTGCCTTGTTAAAAATCGTTACTTCAAAATATGAGTAGTTAGGAGCCACTTGTGCCACCTTTTACTCTGGAAATGGTTACTTTTGTGTAAAGGACATCTTTCTGCTGCAGGCTTTTTCTGTGACCGTGCTCACAGAGACAGTTTGGAATCTCACTGTTGCCACTGACTACGTACAGATTAATGAGAAGACTGTGAGCTTTTGCAGATGCCAGGACTCAGGAGCTGACCATGTGTTCTAGTGAAGCCTGTGGGTAGCGCTGTCTTAGGGGTGTGGTGCACTGGGAGGAGGATTCATGTTTATTGTTTGCATTGCCTCTGGACAGCTTTTCTGTGGAGCGTCCCAAAGACGAGAGACTAGAATTTAAAGTCTGGTGCCAGAGAGCAAATGCTGACGTGAAAAGAATCCAAGTATCTGTCCAATCTGTGAGAATCTGCAACATGGACAAGGAATGAAGCAATTAAGGCAATGTCAGGGTTATATAGAGGAACATATTTCAACCCATGAAATTTTGGTTTGAGGAAAAATGTGGTAGGGTTCTTAAAATTCTTGGAGGTTGAGCCTGAGAGAAACCACTGGGAATGGTAAGATGAGATTACTTTCTTCTATCTCTATTCTTTCCCAAGATTAAAAAGAAAGAAAGAAAAAGAGGAAAAGGAAGAAAGAAAGAACATGAAAGTCCAAGGTTCCAGGACATGTCTGTCTGGCCATGCCTCCTTGGTGACATCTTTTTTTTTTTTTTTAATAATTTTTTTATTTGTTCTTTTTAGTTATACATGACAGAATACACTTTGAAATATTATACACACATGGAGTATAACTTCCCATTCTTGTGGTTGTACAAGATGTTTCACTGGTCATGCATTCATATATGAACATGTCCTCTCTCCACTTCTTTCCTATTTCCAGCTCCCCTCCCTTCCCTTCATTCCCCTTTTTGCCATCTTCTTTTATACAACTTGCTCTTGTGTACTCTGACTAGTTCCAGCTCCTGTTGGGAGCATCACTGGAATATGAATCTTGGAATATGAATATTGGACTCTCAGACCAAGAATCATTGTGGGATCATAGACAACATACACAATAATCCAGCAACGAATCTGGCCTTCTTCCCCAGTCTTAATGCTTTAAAAGGAGGAAGCATTTTTAAATTTGAAAAAATACAAATATAGACATATACAGTTGTGCTGAATGTTAAGCTTTTTTTTCCCTCTAAACCAAAACCAAAGAGTATTTTAAAGAATTAGGGGGTTCTCTGATGGATAGAGGAGTGAATAAGTAAACCAACCTGCCTGACCTGCTTTCTTTTTTCTAAGTACTCAGTAATATGATCATTTTGTAATAAATAACTGAGCACTGTGCCCTTTGGGAAATTCTGGTCTCTGTTTCTTTAATTGTGGCTCCTTAGCTCAGGCTGGGTAGGCAGGACCATTCCAACCAAAGAAACCTGATCAGATTTCCTTCCTTCTCAGATTATTTGTATTCTTTGTGAAAAGCCCAAGCAGTTGCTTTGAACCAGTTTGGCTGCTAGTTAAAGGTTAAACTAGTAGTGAGAGCTACCCAGAGTGAAGTGTTTCTGTCACCCTGCTGTTCCTGGCCTAGGGTACTAAGAGTATTAGGCCCCAGAAGCAGCCAATTTTGTAGTGTCTTTTAATACACAAAACTGTATTAACATCAACATGGATACAGATGGATGCACTGCAATAAACTGTAACCACTTGAGAAAAGCCTTTATTGACTCTCAAGTAAATAATGCACATTTTAAAGGATCTAAATATGCATTTACATAATGTGCTATAATTTTTTATTGTGTCAACTACTCTCACACACACACATCCATAAGAGATGTTTTTCTTCGTCAAAAAATTGGACTCATACCATTCTTTGTGTATTCCATTAGCATCATGCCAGATTCATAATGGTAGTTTCTCTCCATAGGGCCCTAGCTGGCCATCTCAGAATACATTTAATGAAAATTCAATTGATTTAACCCCAGTGACTCTTTCTAAAATAATTTGAGACAACTCAGATAAAACCTAGGTACATTAAAAACATCAAATCCAAAATAAAGAGAGAAAACAAGAAATAGAGGGGACTTAGACACTGAAGTCTTAATTCTGAGCTTCTAGTAGAAGAGCAATATCAGGTTACCCAGAGAAATAACAGATATTTAATAATAATTAACAGATCTTTATGGTTCCTGTAACACAGTTATTTTCTGTTTTAAGAAATTAAAGTTCAGGCTGGGCATGATGGCACATGCCTGTAATCTCAGCTACTTGGGAGACTGGGGCAAGAGGATCACAATTCGAGGCCAATGTGGGCAACTTAGGAAGACCCTGCCTCAAATAACAATAAAAATGGGGGTGAAGCTAACTAGAAAAGTACTTGCCTGGCATGTATAAGACCGTGGCCTCAGTTCCCAGCACTATAAAAAATAAAAGAAGTTAAAACTTAGGATCTTGCATTTGCATGAGTTTTATAGCAAACTGGTGGCTGAACCAAAGAGTCCCAAGCATAAGAAAATGGAGGTTGAAAAGAATGACCCTTTAAAATACAGACTCTGCAATTATCTAATTTGAAACTACAGGCTAGATGATTTCCTGGAATTAATTAAGAATTAATTGATCCTAATAAACTAGTCATTATAGAATTCCACATAGTACCATATATTCTTAGGTTTGTATTAAACTA
Organism: Sciurus vulgaris; assembly: GCF_902686455.1. Classification (NCBI taxonomy): domain Eukaryota; kingdom Metazoa; phylum Chordata; class Mammalia; order Rodentia; family Sciuridae; genus Sciurus; species Sciurus vulgaris. Next base: position 49,920,379 of record NC_136461.1, read on the forward strand.
TGTCATAAGGAAACAGTGAATAAATTGTTTTTAGTGAAATATAATAAAGAAACTGAAGTCTAAATTGGAGTTGCTAATGTTTTTATCTTACCTATTGATCATCAAAATGAGAGCAAAGGTGTTATTTAACAATTAATGGGGAGATTCTATGGTCCTGTGAAATAATTTCCTCTATCATGTTTCTTTAACTTTTATCTGCCTGATCTTTGCTCAAGTGACTTTTTTCCTTGGGCAGTATTCTCTGTTGGCCACTGCAGTTTCTTAATCTCACAGTCACTCATCAGTTTCCTTTGAACACCTGAGGCAATGCCACTTTATCATCAAGGTCAACCTCCTGGGGGGCTTTTGACAATTGAGTTGCCACCTTTGTGTTTGACATACCGCAAAAGTTGAGAGTATCATTGTTAGCTGCAGTGTATTCCCAACCTAGTTTGAGAAATTCTACCTTGCATCCTTCACTAGAAATTATTCAGTCCAGTGCAGGGCTGTGGGTCAAAGTTTCTTGCTATGGGCAAGGGCAATTGTACATATTAGATGGAAAAAAAAAAAAAAAAAAAAAAAAAAAAAAAAACCTTGGTTCTTTAAAGCCAGTAGCACAATTTCCAAAGTAAGAACTAACCAGAGACATTTAATTTTTTAGCTTCTGGGTTTTAATGTATTCCAGGGATTCCAATATTTATTATTCATTGTATGTAGTCTTAACTGTTATCAACTTTTCTACAAGATTCCTGGCTCTTTACCTAAAGTGGAGAGACCAAGTTTCGTTCTTGGCAGACTTTATAGATTCATTTTCTTAATTTCTGTACCACTCATGTATTTGGTCATTTATTGTACAGTCAACAAATATTTATTGAGTGCCAGACTCAGTTTTGAGGATGTAACAGTGACCAGCTAAGTGAACAGATAAACTGTTCAGTAAGGTGGAGATGCCTGGGAGAAGAGTTCAGTGAGGGGGAAGTAATGAAAGCGCTTGTTTCCAAGAGATTATGTTCAAGATGTCCTCAATTGAATAAGGGCAAAAATTCATCTATTCTGACTCAACTTTGACCCTTGAGGCCATGTAGGAGCCTGTGGAATATCTATTGCATAGATTAGAAGTTGTGTAAATGTGAGGGTTCCATCAGATCATCTATAAGACATGGACTGGACTTCTGATTGTGCTCTACTCCCCCATATCCACTCTTTAAAAACAACAGATGCCACTCTGAAGCACATAGTCTTAGCCATTTCTGTCATTAATTAGAATGACAAGAAATCTCCAAATGTAAGGAGATCCCAGGAGGGAACAATGAACCCATGCCCCACAATCAGTAGGCCTGCATTATCTTATGCAGCCCTTAGCCATGTCAGTTGCATAGTGATAGAAAGGGTAGCCTGTGCTACTTTGGATCTTCTTCAGAATGTGCCACTCCTAGTACTAGGAAGGTCTTATTCTCCAGCTGGTTTTATCAATCATCCTTCGAATTCAAGGGCAAAAGTTCTCTTAGAAAAATTATTAAGCATTGCACATAAGTATTTTAATCTAATCTTCTAGTACAAATGAAATTTATCAGGGTTCAAATGTAAGGGAGTAATAGTTATCTGAGTCTTTCATCAGTTTTTATGGGCAGAGGACCAACATATTAGCAGGGTCACTGCCTGCTCGGTCTGTGCGTTCCCCTGCTGTGCATTTATGCACTTCTGTGTTTGCCTTCAAAATGGTGGAGGAAAAAGGTGACATAAACCTTCCACTTAAAGTGAGGCACCCAAATTGCATGGGTTCATTAAGTGATCATTTACTATATACTTCAAAAAATTTTCTTCCTGAATTAGTCCCTAGAAATCTCCTTGAAAGGGGTATAAGAGCTTTAACAATGAATTATTGTCTATGGATAACTCAGCGTGAAAGGGTATCCATATGTGCAAACTAGAATTTGTCATATGTAATGTCAGTTAAATCAGGTCTAATCTACCAAATACATTTTTATTGCTTGCTTCATTAAAAAGGCTCTTAAAGTAATGAATAATCTTCATCTTCACCAAGGATTATTGATGCCTTTATAACTCATGTCCGCTGAAAATAGAAAGACAGCTTGAAACTCTACCCTAATCTAGCCTCCATGTTTGTCTTAGAGCCTTAAAGGGAAAAAAAAAAAATCTATCAAACCTATCCAGTGTTAAATTCAGCCACATGAGCAATACCCTGAATTGGGCGGGGACAAGAAATGGAAAAGGAGGCAAATCAGGTTCAGCTGTGGTGAACGAAGCATGTCTTTTCTCTTCCTAACACTAGTGTTTTCTTTTCCTACAGCAAGTCCGCATGCAACACCATCGACTCTTCATTTTCCAACATCACCCATCATCCAGCAGCCTGGGCCTTACTTCTCACACCCAGCCATCCGCTACCATCCTCAGGAGACGCTGAAAGAGTTTGTCCAACTTGTCTGCCCTGATGCTGGTCAGCAAGCTGGACAGGTGGGGTTCCTCAATGTAAGGAAACCTCTTTTTTTTTTCAATTTCTTTAGAAATGTTAACTGAATTTAAAAATAACAAGGGGAGACCTCATGACCTTGAGGGCATTGTGCTCTAATGTTGTGCTGACTGACTGCAGGCAAATGTCATATTTATTCTAGATTGTGAGAAAGTTAACTTGCTCTAAGAGTGATTGGCCAGGGTTTAAAAACAGTGTTTGTGTTAAGTTTGCATCTGTCAAGCTTACGAATATAAATCATCTTGAGGGTGAACCATATAACCTTCTACATTCTAGGGCTGATAATTTCATCTTCTGTGTTCTTACCCCAGGGCTCATACAGTTAACAAAATAGAAAGAAAAAAAGAGTGAATAATTTTAAGTAATGATTTGGGGTGGTAGAGAGAGGTAGAGGGCAGAAAGGGACAGATGTTTTAGATCAACCAAGTTGATATTTTTAAAAAATACAGTCTTATAACACTTTAGATCAAGTTGACCAGTACTTGAACTCAAGATGCTAGAAGCACAGTTTATTATGGTTTGTTATTTCTGCAAGTAGTTATCTTTCCCACTTGTCTTTGTATAAATCTAAACCATATTCAATAGCTTTAAATGAATGTTTTCCCTTTTTTTCTCAAATAAACCAAACAACCACAATTTGAAATAGCATTCCAAATGTAAGTGATTTTTAAAAATCACAAATTGTATTAATAATAGAGAACTAAATGTTCACAATGGATAGCTTCATTCCAAGACCAATAATCACAATAATAATAAATTAATAATGACCAATATAAATCCAAATTTGTTTTTCCTTGTCTTGTAGTAGCTATACATGAAGCTGCAGATTAGCCATAATTATTATTACTCCACTTAGGATATTATGTCACATTTTTCTATCACTGGTGTTCTTCCCTTGAAGAAATACCTGATTCTGCATATCTGAGCCAGAATAGGCAACTTTGACTTATGTCTGCTGATGTGTTAGCAGATACATTTCTGTCTAGACAACAAATCAATATGGTGCCTTTTTTTCTTTTTGCTTGTGTATTCATTTGCTTGGCTTATTCTAAAGCATTCACTTAAGGACTTTCAGTCCTCTCAGAAATAACATACAGGCAAGTTGCTGGCAAGAAGGCTCAGTGTTCTGATTGTCAGACAAGATAGTCTTTGAGGAACAATCCTAAATATATCAGTGAATGTTGATGGCGGCATGAGACTGCCTCTGCAGAATTATGAAGCTTACACTTAAAAGCCTGGGACACCAGGACCTCCATCGAATGAGTGTTGATGTGGGATCCTGTTACTGAAGTCTAGAAATGTAGTCCAAAGCGCACTTGGGAAACAATGAAAAAAAAAAAAAAATGGATCTGATCCTCAGCATCAAGCAGCTGACTTGTCTGTTTCTAACTTATTTTTTAATAGTCCTGACATCATCCTATATAACTGTCAAATGGCCAGTTTTGCATTTTGATCAAAGGCCTGCTTGAGGCAGGACTCTTCATGGAGTTGTTTTGAAAAACTTGAAAATTAATAGATTGTATTGCTTGCTGAAAAGGGAAACTTTCTTCTGTTACAGAATTGTTACTTGGTTGTTTTAGCATCAGGCAAACAAATATGACTCTTACACAGCATTTGCTTATATAATTTAAATAAAAACTGGAAGTGATATTTTAGCAGAATTCTGATAGCTAAATTCTGTACTTTCTATGCCTGATATTAATGCAATGTATGAAAGAAAATTTGTATGTTCACTTAACACATTTATTATGTTATATAGAACCAACTTTAAAAAGTGAAAATAAAGTTGACAAATCCAGAGTGATCATTGGCAGATCATTTTATGGAGTCAGAAGCAAAAAAAAAAAAAGGACAATGTAGTTCAAGAAAGACGTTTGGAAGCAGCGATATGTATGCCCAAGTGTGCTTTTGTGGAATGCCTTAAGAACAAACAGAACCAAGCTCTTCTTCATCCAGATGCAATTATGCAAGAATTCGGGCAGCTAGAATACTTAGTCATTTACCTAAAAGGGGCCTAATGAATCTTTTGTGTTCAGAAACAGCTAATCGTTGACATCTGTTTCTTTTGTGTGTGTGTGTGTGTGTGTGTGTTGTTTTCCCCACCCTCACAGCCCAATGGGAGCAGCCAAGGCAAGGTGCACAACCCATTCCTTCCCACCCCAATGTTGCCGCCACCACCGCCACCACCGATGGCCAGGCCTGTGCCTCTGCCGGTGCCAGACACAAAGCCTCCAACCACGTCAGCAGAAGGAGGTGCAGCCTCCCCCACCTCACCAAGTAAGTACTGTTGAGACAAAGCGCCGGTCATTCATCCACACCTCAGCTCTGTCCCTTGCGGTAGAGGCTCTAGCAGTAGACACAGATCCCAGCAATGGTTGTAGCCTGAGTTTACAGAACCCCGGCCAGAGCCAAAGTGAACACCACTCCCAGGTACTATCAACTGCACCAGATGTGGAAACAACTGAACAAGTTCGTGGATAAGATGATGTAATTACATGCCCAGGACTGAGATCAAGACACAAACTATTAAATTTGGTGTATTATTTCAGTGGCTTTGAATGCTATGCCCATGAGCATCAAACCATATCTACTTGCATAAATTCTTCTTAGCAAATAAAAGTTCCTGATTCCTCTGTATAGCCCTGCCTTCCAGGACTTGTGGTCCAAGAGATATGCACTTGATGAGATATAAAAGTTATATACCTTATACATCAAATAGGAAAAGAATGTTTAGATCAAAGTGTCAATTCACAGGTGTGTACATTGGACAGTGCCAAGAGTTAGAGCCTGGCAGAAGATCAGAGCTAGCAGCCATGGTAGTTGCATGGCCAGGCTTGGCAGGGGAAGGAAATAGAAGGTAGAATTAGGTGGAAAGAGAACTCTTGGCTCTTCTCTGAACAGTCTGGGAACATTTGATCAGAGAATACAGGATTTCAAAACCTTTTTAGATGATGGGAATGATTACTTGATGAACTAGAGATTGAACAACTCTCCATATATTTCTTGATATTTCAGAGATGGCAGAAGCTAGAAATAGCTTAAACACACAAATGTGGCTTTTATTAGTGTGTGGAATAATGACAAAGAGAGTGATGGCTGAAGTTTCCAGGTGACAGATGACCTGGCCTTGATTGATGGTGTGATGGGCACCTTCCCTAATGCTTCAGAGAGGGATCAGCATATAGGAAAGGATAGGAACTGTGGCAGTGACCCTGGGGAGAGCCTTCAGGGGTATCTTTACAGGAAGCAAGACTGGAGAATATACTGAGGAAAAGATATTAGAGCAGACTTGGAAAGGAGTGTTAAGATCAAAAACTTGATTAGCAATAATAGGAGTTGAATGGAAGAGAGCAGGGGGCAGGGTGCTTTGTAGACAACACTGTAGCTGGGCAGTCACTCAGATCAGTACAGTGACTGGCCAGGGTAGACTCCTGGCCTCTCAGCTTTCTCACATGCAGTATTGCAATCATAATGATACCGGATACAGAAGAAAAAGGGTCAAACAGGAAAGATGAGCCTCTGTTTAGATCTTGTTCATAAAGTTGATTCTGGGGACCTTAAACCAAGAATGCCTAGAGTCCCTCTTGGACACATACAGAGCACAAACCTTGAGTCACCTAGTCTTTATTCATATGGATAATGCACGCAGGAGTGGGTGGCATTCTGCGTGAATTCTGTATCAATAGCAAAAAGAGTGAGGGTCTGGGGGCAATTTGGGGGAGACCTACTTCTCTTGGTAAGGGGTGGTTCCATGAGACACTTATCAGCAAGTGTCCAGTGACGTGGGAGGGAAGCTGGGATTGGCCTATGGATCCTGAAAGCTCAGCTGAGAAAAAGAGCTTCTAGAAAGCAGAGGCTCATGGGAGTGTCCTGCTCATTATGTTTATGTAGCGTCTGCTAACAAGCCAGAGAAATAAATAACTGTCCCCAAATGCTACTTACATCTATTTACTGGGGAAATCAGCTTAATGATGGGTGGCCACATATTTATGTGCCCTGACATACCCCTGAATACCATTTTTCTGTTACTCTTCTCCCCGTCTGTGTGGGACAGTGCCAAAGTCCTTTAAACCCTGGTAGTAACCAGGTGCAGTGGTGCATGCCTATAATCCCAGTAGCTCAGGAGGCTGAGGCAAGAGGATCACAAATTCAAGGCCAGCCTCAGCAACTTAGCGAGGTCTTAAGCCACTTAATGAGACCCTGTCTCAAAATATAAACACCCCTGAATTCAATCCCCAGCACCAAAAATTTAAAAATTTAAAAAAAAAAAAAAAACTGGTAGTAGACCCGCACCTATTTCATGTAGAGTGTCCTCACCTCTACTACTGGTGTCTCATGCCTCACGGTCAGTTTTCCAGTGGGGGGATGAGGCTTGGCTTTAGTACTGTGCAGGGATGGAAATAACCAACTATTGTTACTGGGGTCTAAATGGTAGGGGCTCAGATGCCCACCTTTCCGATCACTAGCTGTTTCTCTGTAAAGCAGTGCCCTTTTCTAAAACCCTATCTGACAGGTTATGTGAAATTAGCTCTGATAAATGCTCCCCCAAATAAATTGGAGTATTTTATCATTAGCCCAAGTTGTTCCCCAGTGCAAGGCGCTAGTGGATAGTGATGAAGGATGTCTGTAGGACCCAGAGAAGCTTCTCAACTGGTAGATCAGGTTGACACCTCCAGATCCATGGTTCTAGACTCCACTCCATGGACTGTAGCACATGCCTTTTGGGGGAAGATGCCACCCACCCTAATGCATTTCATCAGCTCTGAGGGAGGGAAAGTGGAGGGGGTCTTGGCACTTCTAGCTCGTGTGGTTGCATATCAATGAGAGCAACGTTTAAAGGGTGAGGAGCAAAGGAAACTGTCAAGAGAGAGAGTCCCAAAGTTTGATCTAGGGAATCAGATACTCTCTGAATCTAGGGACATGGACAAAATAAAATCTACTGATGGCAGAGAAGTTTTTATCATTCCAAACGTTAGCCCTTGTGGGTGTTGGATTCACAGGAATGTGTTGTTTCCCAGCAATATATTGCTTGCCATTTTCTACTTTTATTTTAATAAGAGAGTGATAGCTGTAATTTGTAGCCTCAGAGAAGCCTTTCAAATAAAAAAATCTCAAAGCCTACTGGTCTGTCCTAGGAGGCAATTTAAGGGACCCCACTGGGGGGCGGGAGAATCTCATATCCTAATTTCTGAGCCAGTTTACAAATAAAACACAAGGCAAAATCAAGTGGAATATAGACTACCACCTTCACTGTTAGAAAATTTAGTTTGTAACTGTGAGAAAACATGCATCCTGATACAGCCCTCCCAAATCACACACATGCCTACCCAGTCACTGGCAGTGCTAGGTCACCGCAAGCCTTCCACCGTGAGATCTGCCCTCCCATAGAAGACTGATGACATGGAGGTGCAGGTGGCTGCATGCTCCCCTCCCACACCTGTCTCCTTAGGAGAAAGAAGCAAGGAAGGGGCAGGACTGGTCACATCCAGCTTCCACTGCAGAGCATGACAGTCTGGAGAGTAGTAAGTGATGGGGTAGAGAGGAACAAGAATGTATGGCTTGAAATCAGTATCGGGAGTGAAGCCCCCGCCCTTGAACATTATCTTTAAGGGCTGCCTTCTTTCAATCATTTATTCAGCCATCATACATTCACACCTCTCATGTGCCAAGGCTGTTTGAGTTGCTTGGGATACAGAGGTGATTAAAGCCTGCTGTAAGGTGGGGGTGTGTTGAGAGATGCAGCTGGTCAACAGGTGCAGAGGAACCCTGGTGGCGGGGGAGGGAGGCCCGGGTCTGGGGCTTCAGGGAAAGATTCCTTTAGGGAGGTGACTTCAAAGCTTTTAAGTAGAATGACATTTTGGTGTTTTAAGAGAAGGTAAAAACTTTTCAGAAACTGGCTTGGGGTGGGGGGTCTCAAATTGGATTGCCACTAGGTAAGATTATAGGAGGAAACTATCATTTTAAATCATGTGTTTTCTTAGAAACTAAAATCATGAGATGGTTGGATCCTGTTCATCTCTGTCAGTTTATTAGAGCTCCACTCTAGTAAGAACAAGTATCTTGACAGGAGATGTTCCACGTGCCCACAGAGTGTCCAGAGTTGAAGCCTTTCTCAGAAACATCAGTCACATAACCTAGGACAGCCTCTTCTGTGGAGGGGTTTGAGACGACATGCAACAAAACAAGATTTTTAAAAATTAAAAAAAAAAAAAATAGGAAATTGTGCCAAGGGTCTCCTAAATTACCAACTGTTGGGGGGCCTCAACTCCCTCATCTGCTCATGGGAGTAACACCAACCTCACTCACTCTCATAGGCATAGTGTCAGCATGAACTGGGTGACAGATATGCTGTACCATGCTGTAGACAGAAGTCTAAGGCATCATTTTTAATATCCTTTTATAATGAAATACAAGTGGATGCCAGCCTAGGGCAGAGCATATATTTTTTAACTAATCAGTTGCCTCTGGCACTAATACTAAACTTTGCAGCTGTGGCCAGAAAAACAGGGATAAGGCTGATCTGCCGGGGGGGGGGGGGATTTTTGCCTATGAAATAAATACATTTTAATGGGAAAAATCCTTACCAGTGCCCCCGCCACCCAAAAAAGCAGGAAAGTGTATGAGGAAATGACAGTTCTGTTCCCTCTCAAGGAGAACTTTTACACTATTGATGTGTTTTGGAGAAAGATTGATGTACTATGCCAGGACTCCAAGATATCATGAAAAATAGGAGAAACAGCCGTGAGAGCAGCTTGAGGGTGTTCCATCCCCACAGAGGAGCTGCCGCTGTGGGTATCTGCCCCAGTGAGAGCGCCACCACTGCCGTTCATTCAGCACAAATTCATGGAGCACCAGCTGTGTGCCAAGAACTCCCTTAGGTGCTAGGCTTCTACAAGGAATAGAAGAGATAAAAATGCTGACTTTGGAGCTTTTACTCTCTAGAGGGAAGAAAGACAACAACCGAAACAGTAAGTGTAAAAGGTAGGTAGGCTGTAAGAGGAGAAGTTAGAGCAAAGAGCTGAAGGGGTGAGCAGGGGAACCAGGAGCCGGAGGCAGGCAGAGGTTTCCAGGCAGAGGAATAGCCAGTGTGAGGCAGCTTGGTGTGTTGAAGGGAAGTAAGGACAGCGAGAGTGAACCGTGCCTTGCAGGAGGTCAGAGAGGTAGTGAGGATGTGATTGCAGGCCTGGGAATGCAAATCATAAAGGATCCTTGTCAGGACTTTGACATTTCCTCCCGGTGAGATGGGGAACAGAGGAGGAGTATTGCTGGCTGGATTGTAATAGAAACACTCAAAGGCTTTGTTGAAAATAGATTGCCAGGGGTGAGAATGAAAGCAAGGAGACCAGTTAAGGAACTGTTTCTTATCAATACATATAATGAGTGTCTTCTACTTGCCAGCCACTATTCTAGGCCCAAGAGATACAAAAATGAATGAAACAGAGAATTTCCCGTCCTGGTAGAACTTGTGTTCCAGCAGTAATCAAAATATAAGTGCATTAGTAAGTTAGGGACCAGTAGATACGGTGCAGAAAACAGAAAGAGGTCAGTGTGGAGGGGACACTGTTGCAATCTTTTCTAATGACCCGCACCAGTGTGGGAGCAGTCAGGGTGGTGAGCCACGGTGGGGTTCCAGACATTCGAAAGGTAGAGCTAACAGGATTTGCTGATGCATTCAATGTGGGTTGAGAAAAAAGAGAAAGAAATCAATGATGATTGCTGCGTTCTGACCTGAGCAACTGGAAGGATGGAGTTGCCATAAACTGAGATAGGAAAACGGCCCTGCAGCTCTGGGTGAAGGTAGAAACCAGGTCACTTCTGAGATGCCTATTAGACATCTTATTGCTGAGACTGATCACAGGAACATCCTGCCTGTGGCAGTTTCCTTTGCAGTTTACTGTACAGTTACTGAGTTTTTCTGTGTACATCATCTCATTAATTGATAAAGAACTCCTTTTCAAGCATGTACTACAATAAATGAGTTTCTCTAGGAGTCCTGAGGACAACAGCTTAAGAACAAGAAAAATCTTTTATTATATTTAGGTCTATTTGTAGCATGAAAATTCACAACACACTCTTCTTTTTGTTAATTGTACTATATCATCCAATTTGATACAGTATATTGGGACCAAGATCATACTATAAAAATGGACTTTTCCACATTTTCTTTTTCTGAAATGAAGATTGGCATCAGAGCCTAGAATTATAATGAAAAGAAAAAAAGTGCTTTTGAATTATGAGGGAAGATAAACTGTGCATATTTTTCTCTTTTAATTAATTAGGAACACAAAGACTCAATTTAAAAATGCGTAAAAGACTCATAAACATTTTTTGCCCATGCCTTCTTCACTGTGAACTTTTAACTAGAATTCTATAGAAGTATGTAATGGCAAGTTACCTTTATTAGTTACTTTTATATCTTCAATGAATCTTCTACAGGTTCATTATATGAATGACTATGAGTGTTTTAACCAAGGATATAACAATAATCTGTGACTGAGATGGAGATTTTCTAGTATAATCAACACATGTTGGATGCTTTTAGGTTACTAAAGCTTTTTACACACATATATTATCTTATTCAACCTTTCTAAGACTCCTGTGAGGTCAGAATCTTATACACAAGGAAACAGATTGGAAAATGGAAGCTACTAGCTGAGTGCAGTGATGCATGCTTGTAATTCCAGTGACTTGGGAAGCTGAAGCAGGAGGATCGCAAGTTCAAAGCCAGCCTCAGCAACTTAGTGAGTCCCTCAGCAACCTAGCATGACTCCATCTCAAAATAAAACATAAAAAAGGACTTGGGATGTGGCTCAGTAGTTAAGCACCTCTGAGTCAATCCCTGGTACAAAAAGAAAAGAAAATGGAGATTACTTTCCCCCAAGATTAGACACTTATGGTGGTTGTAGAGACTCAAACACAGGCCTCCTGTGCTCTTCCTACTGCCTCGTCCTGTAACTGAACAAATGGCAAGGCAGTGACCAGATTTCTGGTTATGTGAGAAGCCACAACTGCCTGCTCATATCTGAAATTAACAGCCACAATGAAGTAGTTAGCTTTTACTAATGCCTCTGGCACACGTGAAAATGTTTGTTATGTGTAGTATCTCATTTCATTCTCATTTTAATTACATAAAATAAATTCTCTTGTTACCCTAATTGAGAAGGACTAGGGATGGAGAGATGTAACTTTCTAAAGGTCACTTAGAAAGGGGTTGTAGAGACATGATTTACATCCAGCCACCTTGAACCTGGAATCTTTATGCATGAGGATATTTGCTTTAGCTGAATCCTTACCCCAAAACTGCCCCCCAACCCAGTGTAAACCCTAAATAGAGGAAGATGTTGGAAGTCATTTATACTTTAGTATGAATTGGTTTCTCATGATGGAAGTATGTCTTATTAGCAGGCAGAGAGAGAAAGCAAAAGATTTGTGAAGATACACAAAGACAATGTTTTCCTTGTTCAGAGAAGAAGTAGTAGATTATAAGGAAGGAAGGAAGGAAGGAAGGAAGGAAGGAAGGAAGGAAGGAAGGAAGGAAGGAAGGGAGGGAGGGAGGGAGGGAGGGGAGAAAAGGGAGAGAAGAGAGTGGGTAGGGAGGGAAGGAAGGAAAAGGAAGGAGGAGAGAGAAAGAAGTGAGTTCATGGTTTCTTTTCACGAAATACTACTTCATTACTGATGTCAAGACATTCTTTTTTGATTTTTAAATTTACATTCAATAAAATTCCCCCGGTTGTGCAGTTCTCTAAGTTTTTATAACATCATCGATACTTGTAGCTAACACCACAGACAGGATACGGAAGAGTTCTAAGAACATCATTTGAGCAGCTCTAAGTCAATGTCTGCTCTCAGGCAGTGCATGCGAAGTTTGCTTTGCTCTCTTTGCACATTGATTTTAATCCTTGTATCAGTGCTGCTTCTATCCCTTTATATTTTAGTTTTTTTATATTTTCAGGATTGTGAGAGAGACCCCAATACATGGAATATTCTTTTCTGTGATTACAGTGGCATTTCAGAAGAGGGAAAGGGATTTAGTAAAGTGTACTGAGAAAACTTGAGTAACAATCTGGAAAAAAAATCCTCACTCAAAACTAAATTTCCACTAGAACAAAAAATATAACAAAATATTAAACCACAAAATACCCCAAGAAAATGTAGAACAACTTTTCAAACATAATGTTGAAGAGAAGAAGACCTTTCTAAAGAATACAAAAACTCAACATCTGTGAAGGGGAAGACTGGTAAATTCTACTCTAAATGTGTCCAAAATTTATGCACAGAAAAAAACCACCATAAACAAAGTTGAAAGCAAATGGTAAAGTAGAAAAAGAAATCAAAATGTATGTGACAAAAGGCTAAATTATGCAATATATATGTATATATATATACACAATATAAATATTTTTACATATTATAAATACACATAATAAACTTTATATATTATATATTGATTTACATATTATATATGATAGATAGATATGTGTATGTATGTATTATATATGTGTGAGTCACACACATGTGTATATGTATTATATATCATAATATGTAAATTATTTATATATTACATTTAATATATAAAACATTATGTGTGAGTATGTGATACTGGATATTGAATCCAAGGTCTTACATATGCTAGGCAAGTGCTCTACTACTGATCCCCAGCCCTTTTGTGTTTTGTATTTTGAGGGAGGGTCTCACAGAGTTGCCCAGGCTGACCTTGAATTTGCAACCTCCTACCTCAGCCTCCTGAGTAGCTGAGGTTACAGGCATGTAGCATGCTGTCAGCTAACATATACTTTTTAAAGTCAGAAAGAAAACAGCCAGCAATTCAGTAGAAATACAAGAAAATGATATAAACAGAGAAAAGGAAAACATTTAAAAGATTTACCATTTGTGTAATATAAGAACAATGCAAATTAAAATTTAAAAGATATTTTTATTGATTAGCAAAGATTAAAAGTATCTTATTATTGGTAAACATGAAAGTTTTCTATACCATTAGAGCACTGCAAATAGGTTCAACCTGTTAAAGACAATTTGGTATCTATGTGCATACACATGCACACGCGCACACACACATACACACACACACGCACACACACATATATGTAATTGTATACAAATTTTATAACAAGTATTAAATGTTGACATATAGAATTTATAGCTGTGTGTAGATTTTAAGTGTTCACTATGCATGTAGTTGGACATATAAGCAAAGTTGTACGTAAAGTTTTCATTGTAACATCAATAATAATGAAAGATTGGTATCCTAAATATACACTAATGTAAGTGTGATATATTAGGAACCCTTTAAAATAAAGAAACAGGTCTGTCTGAAGTCATGGGATAATCTGAGCTATATGAAGTCAGCAAAGGCGAGTGCTGAGAGGTGTGGGCCGGGTGGGGGCTCAGGTCACTGTGTTGAGGGCGGGGACTGGTAACAGCAGCTGACTGCAGGAAGAAGGTACAGTTGTAGGGGGATGATTTTTGGTGCCTTATCCAATGAAAATGAAAGATACTAAGTTTTAAATCACCCTTCTATACCAAACAAAATGATTTCTTCATTTCTTGCAATATTTTGCCTTATGATCTAATAATCTTGTTTATACCTCACTGGTAACAGTGACCAAAATCACATACTCACACATTGAGAGCTCTGTAAAATTCTTGGCGGTTTTCATACATCTCGCTTTTAGCTATAGACTGAATTTGGAGTGTGATAACAAAAATGTATTATCAGGCTGGGGTTTTGGCTCAGTGGTAGAGTCCTTGCCTGGCATGCGTGGGGCACTGGGTTTGATCCTCAGCACCACATAAAAATAAATAAAATAAAGTTATTGTGTCCATCTATGGCTAAAAAAAGTTTAAAAATATATTATCTTTCTGGTAAAGAATAACATTCTTTTCCCCTCCCTGAAAGCAGAATTCAGTGTAAGGTTAGCATTTTCATTCATAGTAGCCATTATTTGGTCACAGGCCCTGCTTTAGGAACCCATTGAATACAAATGTACATGTACTATCTTAAATCATAATTTGTTATAAAGATTTTTCAGAGCATTTTTATTTGTGTACAGTCCCATTTTAAAATTGTTTAATGTGTAAAGGGAGAGTAAGAGGGATTATTGGAAATCAGGCATGTTAGTGGGTATTTTCATATGCATTAACTTAAGTACAGTTGTTAGTATAACTGCAAAATTGGAATTGTGAACCCTCTTAAAAGCAGATAAAACTGAGCCAAGTTTCAAACTCAAGTCTGGTGGAGTCTGAAGCCCAGTACTTTCTGCTTTACCAGGACAGAACTGTAGTTAGAGGTGTAATATCATGCAGCTTTCCTTTAAAAGCCCTAAGGCACTCCGTAAAAAACCTTTTTTATTATTTCAAGAGTAACAGCATCTTGGGTACGTTGATTTAGATGAAAGACACAGGAACCAGAGCAGGAAAAAAGAGATTAAGAGATGAGTTTCACAAAGAAAGAATGACTGAAGGAGCAGAACAATGGATGGTGACATTCATTGGGTTACCATAACCTTTTCAGGCCTTGTGTTAGTCTTAGTGTTTTACTTTTTCAGATGACAGATGAGTTTTAAGATTTTTTCTTATAAAGGTAATACGTGACATTTTGTTGGAAAATATAAAAGAAAATTATAGTCTCCCATAATCAACTACAGTTAATATTATAATCTTCTTTTTCCCCTTTTTTTTAGTGTACACACACATATAAAATGGTTGTGATCACAATGAATGTAATATTTAGTATGGTGTTTTTTTAATTAGCATTCTATATCTTGTCTTACTCATACTAACTTATAAAATAAAATTTTAAACCATATATATACCTGTGTCCCTGCTAGGATAATCTCTTTGTTCCAACCCAGGGAATATGCCTCCAGCATATCCTGAGATTTTTTTCCTCCAACTCCATAATTTCCTTGGAATAGACTTCTAGAACTGGAATTACTAATGCAAATGGTATGAACATTTCTCTTGAGACATATTACCAAACTGCCTTTCGAAAGGTTGCGTAAGTTATACCCTTACAAATTGCTTGTGAGTCTGATAACGCTAACCCTTAAGAGGCTTGAGTGTTATCTTTTCTAATTGTTGGGAGGCAGTTATCTTGGAGGTATAATTCCTGTAATCAAATTTTGGCATCAGTAATCCCCGATAAAATAATTTTTGCATTGTTTTCAATTGTTTTAATACAAAGCACAGTTTGAAACTGAGACCTGTTTATATTCAGAGGAATTCAGGGATTTTCCCACTTGTCAAAGAAGCCTCTGCACTACTCCTACGGAGAGCATAGCCTGTTAAACATTCACAGAAGGGTAAAAGGGCTCAGAAAATTGGAGTAAATGTTTATTATGCTACTCTTTACATAGAGAAGTTCCAAGAGGTTAACTGGCTTAACCAGTAAGAGAACAAACAGATTTCATCCAAGATTTTCTCTTTCTCAAATTAATTTTCTACTGACTACATCTCACTGCCCATATATATGTATAAAATTTGAGGTTTTCAGATTTATTATGCTTATTTTAAGATTAGAAGATGTTTAAAAATCACAATTCCACTCTTCAGAGATAATAATTTCCCATGCATATTTTCCAATCATTTTCTGTATGTGCTTTAATCATAATTGATCATGATGTGTGAGTATGTGTGTATGTGTATATATAGTTTTGTAAACTGGTTTTTATTTCATACTGTAAACATGTTGTGATGTCATTAACTATTACTTTAAAACATTATTAATAGCTGCAAAGTA
Source organism: Sciurus vulgaris (assembly GCF_902686455.1). NCBI lineage: Eukaryota > Metazoa > Chordata > Mammalia > Rodentia > Sciuridae > Sciurus > Sciurus vulgaris. The sequence continues at coordinate 49,936,608 of NC_136461.1, forward strand.
TTCCAATGTGTGGATGAAGCATTAACTTATAAGTTGTTTCTCATTTGTTGCTCTTATAAGTAATGCTGTAATGAACATCTTGGAGCATAAATCTTTATCTGTATTTCTAGTGTGTATTGAGAATAAATTCCCAGAAGTAAGTTTCCAGAGTTACACTGCCTTTTGGGAGGCCTCAGAAGCCTTTCAAAAAAGAGCGATCCAATATATTGATCTGAATTTCTTTTTTTAGCAAACCCTAACTGAATCCAGGGTCTGTTCCCTGTGGCTATTTAATATAACTTTCACCTGTGCCCACTCATTTACGTGGTTGCTTCTGATCAATAAATATGTTCTATCAATTGAAACAACAGACAATATACTCATAAAAATAAATGCCAGTTATAGGATTTGGATTAGCCATCAAAAATAAATGGAAATGGAAAGAAACAAAGTGCATTTTCATCCTCTAAAAATTAGTATGACAATAGGGCGTTATAGGCAGTTTGAATACAGTGTGTGTGGGAAGCCCTTACTGTGAAGGTCCTCCTTAGTGCACAGATTTTGATAACAAGGTTAAAGCATCCGCAGTTTAGAAGTTCCTCCGGTCACTTCTCTTGGGGTACACACAAGAATGTGAAATGTCTTGTACCTCCCTTTCTCCATTTTATCCCAAATCATGATATATAGCTTGAGACCCACTTCCCTGAGAATCCTTAATACAGGTAGAGATGCTAGCAGAGCCAAACCATCTGGCTGAATTGCTTTTTCTCAGAATTTTTGTGAACTCCATGCAAATTGTTAGCATACATGTTAAGTAATGCTAATATATTGAAGTTAGAATTCATTAGCTTTTCAGGAAGGAAGCTCGTGGGTATGTTGATCTATAATAATTTACCAGCGATAAGGAGGTTTTAATTTCATGCCCTGAAGCCTGTGTTTCTTTGTTGTTGTTGTCAGTAACTTGTTTGTAAAGACAAAAGATTTGCAGAGATAATAGAATGAGGTAACCAACTGTACAGATGTGATCAAAATAGTGGAAATTCGGTGTGGTTAGTTCTGGATTCCAAACATCTGGAGGAGAACCACAATATCCACTCCACAGGATTTCTAAATCTCTGAGGACTGGTTTGTGTGTAAGCAAAGGCTGTGTTTTCAAAAGGCTTCTCAAAGGCTGTGCTTTCCCATGCTATAACACGTGTGTTTCTCCAGCTATATAATGACATTAATAATGCGAAGCCAGGCCCTATAAACTAGTCAATATTGATAGATTTCTTTGAAGGAAAAATGCTCCAGTATTCTGCAGCATTCTTTTATGACCTTGTAGGAAGTAGTATTGTTGAAGTCTCTAAATGAGTTTTGATTGTAATGGTTCCCTTCAGAAATTAGCTAATCTATTTTCTAACAGTTTCTGATTTTTTTGTTTTTGAGAAATGAAAATTTTCTCATAGGCCCACCCCCCCCCCAAAAAAAAAGTGACAGTGAAGCTAAAGATTTGGGGCACCATTTCTATTATGTATTTAAATTGTCTCACAGTTTGAAACTGAGACCTGCTCTCCACACAGGTTCCCTTCACTGTCAAGTGTCACTGATGAGCATTTAAGAAGACTACAATTTGGATACATAGGATTCTGTGTTCCTGAACTTGTTTTGATGACTTTTGACTAGCACATTCCTGAGCAGGGAGCAAAATCTATTTTGAGTGAAATCGAACTTTGACTAGTTATTTTTAGAGGGTGACCCCCTGTGGATTTTTGAAGATGAAGGAACACATGAACTGTGTATTGCTGCGTGAGATCAGAAGGAGAAGGTGTGGATGGAAGGGTGTCTGGGTGCCCCACGAGCGCTTAGAATCCAAATTTAGTGTCTTAGCTTGCTTTATAAATTATTTATTCCTCTTAAATTTAACAGGCCTTCCCCCTTCTTATTTCAAATATTCAGGCCTCTGATATTTGTCATCATCTCTGAGAGAGTGGATGCTCTCTACTTCCATGGTTTTAGAGTCTCAAATTTTATGGTCCTTAAAAGTTTGCCTTCTCTTGCTGTGTGGTAAAACATAATTCTTGGGTCCCATCTTTCCTTCTTTCCCTAGCAGTCAAAGCCCCTTCCCTGCCTTGGCTACATTGCTCATGCTGCCTCCTCTGGGACCTCCAGTCCCTGGAAGCCCATCAGCCTACCCTCCCTTACAGCTGTCTCAAAAGCCATTTCCATCTATTCTACAAAGCCCTTTCTGTTCCTCCTACTGTGGGTCACTTTGCTATCTTTTAACACTTCACAGATTTTTGTTTATATTTCTTTTAGGCACTCATATTCTCATTTTCTGTATTTGTGTCTCCCCAGCAGGCTCTCACGTTCTGAGGATATCTTAGTCACCTTTGTACCTCAGTAATGCTCAGAACAGAGGCTGGCATATGGCGAGTCCTGGAATAAGTATCTTTCGGTTAACAAGAGAGAACATGTGAACGTATTAACATTTCACTCTGATGCACTCCAGAGTTTAGACTTCGTGGAGTCTGTGGGATTGAAGGAAAGAGTGGCGCTCACTACTTGCATGGAGTTGGAGGCTTTGACAAAATAAGACAAATTTCTCATCCCTCTTGGCATCCGTGGCTAGGCCACCCCCTCAGGGCCTAGGGGACTTCATCACTTCCAGTCTGAAGTACATCCAGACCCTCAAAGTTCACGGGGGTCTCTTGCATTTCTGCCCAGGTGCTTCTCTCTGTGCTTATTCCCCCTTCCCACCCCAACGTGCATGGCAGGAAGAGCTGCCACCTCGCAGGCTCCCAGGAACAGCCTGGGACCACAGAGGGGTCTTCATTAAAAAGGCAGCTCTTCTTTAGTTAACCTCTACATAGAAATCTAGATTATTCTCTCTTTTCTGCCTTCTTCAGTCACATGGGTTTTAGTGATTGCTAAACTAGACCTTTAAAACTGCCTATTTTCAGAGCAAGCAATGCAGACTCCCAGTTTCTAGTTTATCAGATTTGGGTGACTTCATTAACAGGAAACATCAATCAACATTGGTACAAATATTTTAATATCTTTTTCTTCAGTCATATTTTTTCCAAAGATAGGAAACTGCTAACATCTCCATTCAAAATGCCCTGACTGCAGTGTACTGCCAATGGTAGTGCATGCCTGTAATCCCAGTGACTTGGAAGATGGAGGCAGGAGGATCTCAAGTTCAAGGCCAGCCTCAGCACCTTGGCAAGACCATGTCTCAAAATTTTTAAAAATTAAAAGGACTGGGGATGTGTTTCAGTGGTAAAGCACCCCCAAGTTCAATCATTAGTACCAAAAACAAAACAAAATTTTAACAAAATGCACTGACCAAGTTCTTAACAACATAGCCATATATAATTGTTGAATGAAGACTCCTACAGACAACACTAATCCACTAATTCTGGAAATATTATGATTCCTTTATCCAGATACATTCCCTATTCCTTCTTTTTTTTTTTTTTTTTCTATTTGTTCTTTTAGATATACATGTCAGTAGACTATATTTTGACATATTATATGTACATGGAGTATAACGTATTCTACTTAGGATCCCATTCTCGTGGTTGTACATGATGTGGCGTTTCACTGGTCACATATTCATACGTGAACATAGGAAAGTTATGTCCGATGCAGTCTGCTGTCTTTCCTATTCCCCTCCCCTCTCCCTTCCCTTCTCTCCCTTTGTCTAATCTAATCCTTATTTCTTCTTATTCAGACAAAGAGAAACAAACATATAAGAGAAGAAACCAGCATGTCGAGAACAACAACTAGAGTTCTGTTTGGCTGTTACTATGTCCATTTCTGAGGACACTGCTGTCATGTGCTCCCAGGGACACCTGCAGGGTTTTAAGGAAAGAGTACTGCAGGGACCTCCCCTCTCTCCCTCTCCACCCCACCACGTCCCTCCCTAGAGACAGATCCTAGTACCCTCAGAGGCCCTGTAGAACTCTTTATTGCTTATGGAGAGTTGTTCTTGAACCATTTCTCCAGCTGATCTTCCTGAGGCAGGGCCATATAGCATAGTGAAGGTTTATAGGATTAGCAGTGCTTACAAAAGGGGGGTAACACAGAAGAATGTGATTTTTCTGAACATGAGATCAAATTCTAGGTTGGAATTTTTATGCTTACTGCTGTGCTGAAGGCTAAACTAAGACTCTTGGATAATGTGAAGAAATACATGACAGAGAAAAAAAAAATCCCATCACATTAGTGCAAATAAAAACTGGTAGAACCTTCTTATAGGGATGTTCTTACATACTGTTAGGAAAATGGGCCATAGAAAATTGTAAATGTAGGTAAAATGGCTATTAAAAATACTTTCTATTTCAGAGGCAGCCAAATAATAATTTGATTTCTTTCTTTAATATGTTTAATTGTTGATGGACCTTTATTTTATTTATTTATATATGATACTAAGGATTGAACCCAGTGCCTCACATGTGCTAGGCAAGTGCTCTACCACTGAGCCACAACCCAGCCCAATAATTTGATTTCTAACACTCGTGTTTGCCATGAGGACTTTTACAATGAGATTATATGGCCAAACTTATTTCCCTGTTTACTTGACCAAAAAGTTGTCAATTGCCCCTGAATCTCTCCTTCAGAATTCTAAAAAATGTCTACAGTAATTTCTCAGATAGATAGATAGATACATAGATAGATACATAGATAAATAGATCAATCTCATGGTTTCCTGCAGCTCTTTCTGCAACATTTGGATTATTGCTTTTATAAACAGGGCAAGAATTACAATTAAAAAGGATTTGAATGTGACATACTATTCCTAGTAAACACAATTGTATGTAATTAGTTACTACATTGCCCCCTTTCCTCGATGTTATATTCACGTCGAAAGTTCTTAACCATGTATGTATAATTGGTTCACTATGGTATATGTGGTTGTTTTACTAAAAAGTTTGAACTGAGGTTTCATTCAGTACTATCACTCCCTAATTCCACAGTTTCTTTGAGAAGATCAGATTCAATTTATGTCCTGTCTTTTCTGGATCTACATTCTGTTAGAGTGGAGCACTCTGCCTGCTGTCACTATAATAATGGGAGATGAGTCAGAATTTCTTCCTTCCTTCCCTTGTTTGTCCTGTATCCATGATTCTCCCCAGAAGTTCACTTTCTACAGAGTAGAAAGGCTTAGGTGCCCACATTTTCCAGTTTTGTAGTCTTAAGACTTAACCTTTTTCAAGAATACAAACCCTACTACCTCTCTCAACACTGCTTTTTTTTTTTTTTTTTTTTTTTGAACCCAAGGGTATTTAACTACTAAGCCACATCCCCAGTCCTTTTTATTTTTTTATTTTGAGACAGGGTCTTGTGCTGAGGGTCTTGCTAAGTTGCTGAGGCTGGCTTTGATCTTGCAATCCTCCTGCCTCAGCCTCCTGAACCACTAGGATTACAGACGTGTGCCACTCACCCATCCACTGCTGTCGTTTTTAATAACCAGAATAACCTTTGGAGCAGCTTTAGTGGTCCTGGAGAGTTAAAGGCTTTCTGGGATGTTCTGAAACCAAGACTGCAAGTTGTGTCCCGTGATTGAAGAAAGGAATATCTACTTAGCCTCATCGTGATCCTGGGTAGTTAAATTATTTGTATGCTGAACCATCTTTCAAATGGTGAAATTTAGGTCAAGCAAAAGTAGATGTGAGGTATAGTACAAATACCTCTCCCTCTTAAGTAAGCTTGCTATGGTCACCAGAGTACTGTCTTCACCAAAGAATGTTCCTGCCCCCCAAATGGCAGGTACGCTGGTATGCTGGGATCCATAATCATACTTGTTTGTGGTGTTACCAGTGTGGCAAAAACGTCTAGGAAATTCTGCGAAATTCTGCTATGCCTAGAATAAGCAGCCAACTCATGCAAGCAGTTTGACCAGGACCATCAAACTGCAGGCTCCTATTTCAGCATCCGTCATCAATCACTCTGTCTTGGTTCTTTAACATACCTTCATTGCTTTTCATACATTTTCAACCTACCTGCCTGCTCATGTATGAACAGAACACTTTTTCTCTAACCACTAACAAATTCGACAGGTCATGTCACCTACTAGCTTCCTCCTTATCTCTTCTTCATCCCCTTTGTCCTCTAGCAGCAGGTGAATATGCTATCAGGTGATTATAGCCCATCATTTTCAATAGGGAACTGTGCTGATATTTCTTAAAATGTATCAAAGCAAAGCCAGGGATGGGGAGAAACAGTAGAGTATTCTACTGAACTTTAAAAATGAAATTTCCCCCATACCAGTGAGTGAGGGGCACCTGTAGGAGGGCTTCATACAGAGCTGTTTCTCAACTCTGTTCACACTAGTGTGACATAGAATAAAGTGGGAAGGACCTCAGTAGATTCACCAAACGACACACTGCACGTTTAGATCATGTTATATAAGTCACTTCTAGATAAATCTTCCTAAAACAAATACTGTTGCAACTGAAGTTTTCCTGCAGTACACATCAGAGGGCCCTTCTGTTTCTTTGTCCCATTTAACACAAGCACAGCCATGTCCACAGATCTATTTGAGTGGCTTAGCTCTTAACAAAGATGACCAATAGGAATTGGACCACATTTGTGGGAATTTTATCCCTAGATGTGTTTAACAAGAGGAACAAGAAGTATGAGCAGTTTTCTAAGAAACAGAAAATCAAAATATGAGAAGCAGATCATGTCAATCAGGGGGAAAATCTGTGTTTTTAGAAAGTAGAAATCCTTTTTGTCTTTTAGATGTGTGTACTAGAGGTAGTACAAAAAATACAGGTGTTTCATAAATATTAAGAAATCTGGAATTATTTTAAACAATAGTCCAAAGATTCTAGACTAGACAAAGGATATGAAATAAATCCTTGGAGTTTGTGGTTAAAAAAAAAAATGAATCACAGGACACCAGAAAACAAAGCGTACATTTGGATTTATGAACCAAGACACCAAAGCCACTGAATTTTTTTTTTCTTGCTAGAAAAGCTTTTAAATATAAACATAACATCCAACAAGAAACCCCCCACGTGCTGTGGAAAGCATAGCAGAATGAACTGTGGCACCTGAGGTCCCCGTGAGCTGTCTTTAGTTACATTGGGTCAGATAGTTTGTGCCTGTCAGAAGGAATCTAGGAAGGGAAGATGACCAATATGAAGATTTTTAAGCACATTTTCGGCATCATAAATATTCTGGACACTCCACTGAGCCTACAAAGGCAACTGATTCTAAATGGTTTTCCACTTCCCTCCTGGAGAACCCATCAGTTCTTCTATAAGGACCTCTCTTCCAGGTAGAGACCCAGGATCAGTTAATGACATTGGGGAATGTAACCACATGGAAAGCAAGGTTGTAAATGAACTGTGTTCCTCCCCTTCCTCCTTAATTTCTTTCTCCCTGTGCTCTAAAGATCAGGATATCTCATTCTAACCCCAGAAGCTTGTGTTTAATGTAGAAAGAATACTTGGCAAATGTCCTGCATGTTCTAATTCGTATGATGGAAGGAGAGGACAGCTCATCTGAGCACCAATTTGACATTGTTGAACCCCAGCAGGCATTGGGAGCCAGTCCCCCACCACCCTTTGGACTGTCTAAAATGCCCTTGCTAGCCAGAGCCTTGTGCTAGCTACAGCGTTTGCACATTTCTTGTTAATCAGCTGCATAGGCTCGAGACTGTGTGTTTTGGTGTTGTTTGTGTGTGCAATCTCGTGCTGCTTCCTGAACGCATGTGTCCCTTCCCTTCACAGCCTACTCGACACCCAGCACCTCCCCCGCAAACCGATTCGTCAGTGTTGGACCACGGGATCCAAGCTTTGTAAATATCCCTCAACAGACACAGGTGGGCCGCTCTCATCTTTTCTGTATGTGGTGCAGCTTGTATTATTCATCAGGCGCATTTTAACTTGTCTTCTGGCACACCGGGCTGCACGTCCCAGCCCCACTTCAGCCCCTTTCCTCCTGACCCCACCCCTCCCAGCCCTTCAGCCACGGTTCCATGTGTTCTCAGAATCACAGACAATGTGCCTGCAGTTTTGCTTCTGGTATTCAGGGTGTAGAAGAGGAGGCCTTGGGGGCCATGACTGTTTTTGCTGTGGTGAGGAGAGGTTGCCAGTGCTCCCCTAAAAATTCACGGCTCTCTAAATGCAAGCAGACAGAAGCGGGCCCTACAGAACCTTGTTGCAGAGACCTCAGAGTGCATGCTGGAAGTGGGGGGACCAGCCACTCCTCTGTATTCAGCATAGGTTGCCCAGGAACCTGACCAGCTTTCTAAAAGAAGGAGGGGAAAGTCTTGATGAGCCCTATTAAGTTGCTGGTGTTGGTCCAGAAATTGGCATTTGGAGTGGTGGCTGCTGGCCTTGGGGTGCCAGGAGCCAAGCAGGGAGGACAGAGTGTCGTTCTGGAGGGAGGCAATTGAGAGAGGCATGTGCAGCATGTCCAGAGCTTGTCTGGCAGTAGACTGGTGTGTTTGAGGGCGGTACAGGTAAAGGAGAAGGAATCTTTTTAAAAAGTTTGGAATGGCTGCTGTGAATTGAGAAGCAATGGACAACTTTTTTGAGTTCCAAAGCATATGTGTAGTGGTATTTAGTTTTGTGAAATAGAATTAGATTCAAATTTTGAAAAGAAGCTACTCTGATTTCCTAATTAGAATGTGACCATATATTATCATAGTTGACTCAAGAAAAGTATTGTCTCCATAAGGCTCTTCTGTGGTGGTTGAAAAAGTCTCTGAGCAATTTTATGCAAGTGCCTGGGTGTGTGATTTCCAGATGCCTAATTTGTTACAATTCATCTGTTTGTAAAATTATAGCCAGGTGCTTATGACCGTTAATAGATTTGTCTTCCGAGTCTTTTTGCTCCCTCTGTAAAGGGCTTTGGTTTATTGTGTCAACAGCGCAGATTCAACTGCATGGCCTCTGAAGTCTTCCTTCCACTTAAGCAGGCCCACAGATGTACAGCACCAGCCAGGAGGGAGAGCTGGAGGGCATGGGGAGGTTAACTCTTGAATTTCCCACCTCTGTTGTTTGTTCTGAAACTGGCTTGCTCATGGCATCTGAGACTAAAGTCTCCTATTCGGTTCCTCCCCTAAAATTCTTCCAGTTATTTGCTTACTTTCCCATACCTTCAGATACTCAAATCCTTTCCTGATGAGTTTGAAGTTGCATATATTAACTTCTTTTTTAAAATAGAACATACTTTGATTTTGTACTGTTGGCTTATGTGTTCAAGTGCAGGAGAGGTAGAGAACCACTGGTAGGTGGCCAGTGGTTCTCTGTTAGATGACTGCTTTCATTTCTTAGAGCACTGGTGGGCTCAGGTTACTTCATTAAGAACCTTAAAAATACAGCTTTGAAATGTCCTGACTGTATTTTACATAGCATATTTTTATATACACTGTGATTCACAGCACTAAAGTAGTACCCTGTGTTCCATTTGATTTATTTCTAATTAAAATGTGGTATAGTCCAATATCACTTTGTTTCTCAAATGCCTTATTTAACCCGGATACTGAGTCTTCATGATGCTGACCACAAAAATTCAATTCTTAAAAATCCAGATTTTCCACGCATCTGGATGAATGATGTCATGTAGACCCAATATTGGCATCTGTGACTGAATTTTTTGGTTTCCGTTAAATATTTGGCTTCAGGAGGACAACAGCTTAAACGATTCTTACCACAGTGACACCTGCCACATTTGGCTTGAAGAAAGTCATTCCCAAATGTCTTATAAGATATTATGCTAATGGAATGGTCATTTTCCCCAAAGATATAGATATATCTTGAGGTAAAAATTATGTACTCTAAATATTTTAATTTTAAGGTGTGTATATTAACTCCTTTTTTTTAAAAAAACTGCTTTCTGGAACTATTTAAAGTGTTAGATACTTGTATGTATATAGATAATAAAATAATAAATACATGCTACCTTTCAGAAGGACATTAGTTCAAAGAAGGAATTCTTTTTCACAGGAATTTTTAAAAACAAAATTTGAACATGGTATTGTTTTTTTCTATACTGATACTTTTGTTATAAGGCATGAAATTTGTGTTAATTGAAATATAGGAAGAGTTTTCTGGGAAAGCAAAATTTATTTTCTTAACTCTGGAGAAGTAAAAATTGGTGATACTTGAGCTTTCTAAATGTAGAAGCAGTATCCTGTGCTTTAGTCCATAAAGATATGCAAGATAAAATGGCCTTCCTTTCTCCCAAAGACCAGTTCCCAGTGGAGAGCTCTTAAAATGCCTAAAGCATCATCCTATATAAGATATATTCTGTTCTTTTTTTTTTTTTTCCTAGAGGGAAGAAACCAAATTAATGCATAGACATTGTAAGCAGGCTTTTATTTAATATTGAGGCCTGTCTTAAGAACAAGAGTTATTTGATTGTATGTTATCTTTACTATTTTCTATGTGCTAAGTGTTTTAGGTTCACTATCCAACTAATTTTTTTAGCTACCCAATAGGATAGATTACCTCCACTTTATGTATATGGAAACCTCTTCTTTAGAAGATTGTTGATTTTCCCAAGACATAAAACAGTAAGTAGTGGAGCAAGAATTTGCACCTGGTTTTATCTGACTCCAAGTCCTATGCTCTCTGATCACTGCACCACACTGCCTCATGAGCTGGTGAGCACTTTTCCTTGGAGGTATTCAAACAGAGATTGACACTCAATTCTCAGGAAAACTACTGGCATATTCTCTGCTTTTATCTCTGGGACTGCATTAAAATCTCATTATTAGTATGCACCCAAAAGAATCAAAAGCAAGGTTTTAAAAGGATATTTGTACACACACATTTTTTGCAATAAGGACCCAAGTGTTCCATGGACAGATGAATGGATAATTAAAATGTGGTTTATATACAAACTGGAATAGTATTCTTCCTTCGAAAAGAAGGAAGTTCTGTCACATGCCACGAGGTGGCTGAATCTTAAAGACATTATCGTAAAGGAAATAAATCACTCTCTAAAAGATACATGCTATATGGTCCCACTTACCTGAGATACCTCAAGTGGTCGACTACTAGAAATAGTAAGTATGGTGGTGGTTGCCAGTGGCTGAGGGAAGGACGAAATGGGGAATTAGCCTTTGAAGGTTAGAGTTTCCATTTTGCAAGATGAGAATCAGGAGACAAACAGTGGCGATGTGTGCAGAGCAGCGTGAAAGTGCCCAGTACCACTAAACCACACGTGTAAAAATGATTACGATGGTAAAGCTTGGGTATATTTCACCATCATTTAAAAAAGTAATCATTAGATAAACTCTAAACCCCCTGATCTCTTAAGAGTCCAAAATTCTGCAAAATGGCCAGGAAGAGTGGACTATTTATCATGGGAACCAAAGCAATGGTGTGCTGACTGAGGAAAGCACAAATTCTTATGCCTGGCATATAGTGGGTACCTTGACTGAACCTGAACAATTTATAAGAAAGTTTTAAAATGTTGACTTTTTCTTACTACAGTCCTGGTACATGTTAATTTTGGAAAATACAGATGAGAAAAATAATAAAAATCACTTGTAGTCCTACTGTTAACATTTCTGTATAAATCCATTCTAACCATTTCTATGCATACAAATAATATTGCAAAAATGAGATCCTATTATATACACTGTTTGGTAGCCTGCTGTTTCTTCCCCCTTAACAATATATTATGGCCTTCTTTCCATGTAAATTGGAAAAATTGAATATTGGCTTTTATTGCGCCTATTCATCATCTGTAATGATTGGTGGGGAAAGATAACATGGATAATTGAAAGCCATTTTTCCTCCTCCTTCCCTTGCAGTTTATTTTTTTCTCCAGAGAATTCCTCCCTCACTGGGGCAGCATCACCTGCCCTGGCCTTGCCTTGAGCTGTGTTCCTGTGACACTACTGCCGGTGGCACTGTGTATCTCACCCTGGCTTTGTCTGTGTGAGGCGTCTCTGGCAAGGCCTCTGTCCCATTCTTCACCTGGCTCCTCCACCACCTCTGCTTTTCATTGCCTCTCACCTTCCTCCTCCACCTCCACATTGAAGCTCCTCACCAACAGGAGAGGCAGCCACCTCCCTGCTGCCTTCCGAGTACCACCGATCTTGAGAAACTGACTGTTCACCCATGACGGTTGATACTAACACAGAAAAGCCTCTAGCCATAAAGTGTTTGCATCACTTTGGACACTATTAATATGCCCTGCCTTGTCCACCGAGTGATAGTATATAATAGAGAACATGCCGTTGTCTCCAGCAGAAAGCCAGTGACCACTTCAGTTGCATCCCATAGTATAATCTGATCTCTGAAAACAAGAGCCATTAAGAAGAGACATTCATTTAGAGAAAAAAAAAAAAATGTCAAGATTCCATCATCAGGTTATAAACAGAAATACCATTCCCACACAGGAGGACTGAGCAAAGAACTCATTTTGATTCAGGTTCTAGTTTAATCAGAATGCTCAAATAAAATGCTTAACCTGCAGAACTCCAATGAAGACTAATTCTTTAAAATGAAAAATGAGTGCAAACAATATTAAAAACAGGCATTTCCTCCCTAACACCCAAATCTATCACTGTTCTGCATCAACAGAATTGTGGTATCTGAAATGCTATTTAAAACCAAATTACCATTTGGGCTATTAGAAGAATCTCTCTGTGTGGCATGGGCCTGATTTGTTGACAAAAAGGCACAGGTGCTGTAACCTTTGCTTAATAAATCATGTAGCTGCCTGACTCACTAGTCCTGTGACTGCTTTTGCCTCCTGAAATTTACAAATGTCTGAGCGAGCCTCACACTTCAGTGTGCTGGGAACCCGCTGATCTGGAGAGGTTCCCTCAGTGCTAAATTATGCAGGTAGCAGCCATTTGCCTTGCCCGTTGCTCCTAGCACCCATCATACCACCTTGGACAGAGGTACCCAAGGAAAGTGGTGAGGTGCAGAGATGAAGCTCTTCTCCTTCTCTTGCCGTTCTGTGTGCCTCGTTCCCCAAACTCTGCCTGAGAAACCAAAGCTGGGGCCATCTGCAGAACTCTTCACGAGCTCCTTTTTTTAATCACCTAAGGTTTATTAATTGCTTACTCTATCCCCAACACCTACAAGAGGCAGAAAATAACAACTCCCTTCAAGTTGTGCAGAGTCTAATAGAGGAAAGAGACGTAAAGAAACCACAGTACTGACAACCCTGTTAATTGTGCAGTGTGATACCAGCACTATAGGGATTTGCCCAAAAGGCTTTACAACCATAGAGCGGTGTCAGAACTTTCCAAAAAACAGAAGGGGCAAAGAGCACAGAGAGCTTTTTCTGCCCTCATCTAAGTTTGGTCTGCTGGTTTGGTTCTTGTACATTATACTTTTTTAACCCCCTACTTTTAAGTCTTGCCATTCAGTCATGAAACTTTAGTCTATGCTAAGAAAAGAAACAAGTTCAGTTCTATCTTCTCTGGACCAAGCAGATAAAACTAGAATCCTTTCCTGCTGCAGACATAGCCAGGAATCCTCTCACCCCTCTTTTGCAAGAAAGGCCCCCTCGGGTTTCACATCCTCATCTACCACACCAAGCTTTCCTGAGCTCAACTGAAGCCTCTGCCTCTCCCACCCTGCCAGAGACCCTTCCTGTGGGAGGTTAGGTACCACACAGAACGGTAAGGATCAGCTGGATAGTGACAAAGGCAAGAAACTCAGATTTCCTTAGAGAGAGAAAAAAAAATGTCTTTCTCCTCCCCATGCAGCACTACCTTCTATTTAGAAGTGGATTTGAGCATTTCAGTTACAAGCCCACACTGCTGAAAGCTCCCCCAGGCTTGGAGAGAAGCAGATAAAATTCCATTTGCTCCTGACTTTGAGAAAAGTTGAAATCTTAGTGGCCAAGTTGGTGTTCTATATTAAGTGCCCTTGCATGCCAGGTTCCGTGACCATGCTCATTTTACAGATAAGGAAACTTGAAGTTTTTGGAAACTTGTTCCATGATAACCAAAGTCACTGAGATTTGAACCAGTCTATCTCCAAAACTCTTTCCCAAATATCCATCTGCATCCCTCTTGTTCATTGTGAAAGGTTACTGACCATTTTCTCTTTAAGACAGACTGAGATGAGCAGCAACTCAGGAGGCTGAGGTAGGTGGATCACAAGTTCTAGCAGCCAAATTTTATAAAGGTCTGGGGGTGTGGCTCAGTGGTAGAGTACCTCTGGGTTCCATCACCAGTACCAAAAGCAAACAAATAAACCAAAAAGATCATCTGATATTGACTCAGACTCTTTCATCAAGGAATCCAGCCACTGAAATTAGTCCCAATACTCCCTGGGACCAGTGGGAGTAATGCTGAACTTGCTTTTTTTTCTTTTTTTTTTTCAAATCTGCCTCAGTTTCCTATCAACCCATACATTTGTAAAATCAAGACTGAATTTATTCTCTCATTCTGCCTGGGAAAAAGACCTTTGCTAAAAGACATTAGTTCATGTCTGTGAGAACAGCTAGCCTCTGACCGAGACCAAATAGCACAGCTAACTAAGAACACAGGATTTATTTTCAGATCTTGGTAGAGGCTTTATTCCATGACTTAGAAGCAGGATATGTATTTTATTTTCGTTGTTGTTGGTGGTGGTGGTGTTTTGGTTTGGTTTTTGGTTGTAGTTGTTGTTTTGCTTTTTGGTGATTTAAATTTTCTAGCCATTTCTTAACTGTGAAACAGTGATAAATAAATACACATACAATTATACCTATAGACACATACATACTCACCTCATATGGTTGTTGTGAGACTTAAATTGTTAGTATAGGAAAAAGTAATTACTACATACCTCCTAAACATTGAACGAATGATAGTTCCTTCTTTTGTGTGTGCGTGTGTGTGTGTGTGCGCGCGCGCGCGTGCGTGTGCGTATGTGTGGTGCTAGAAATTGGACCCAGGGCTTCACACATTCTAGGCAAGCCCTCTACCTCTGAGCTACATTCCAAGCCCCAATAGTTTCAATTCTTATATTGAACAGATATTTTCTGGATCATAGAATCTTTTCTTGTTTGGTCTTAATAGGTAGAATTCCCGTCATGCAGGGGGAAAAAACAAGGTTTCAAGAGGGAAAATGACCTCCTCAGACTGCCTGGAGTGGCAGAGCCAGGACATAAACCCTCTTCTGATTCCCCGTTCGTGTCAGGAAAGGACTCATGTGAGCTTTCCAGCACATGCTGTCCCATGGGCAGAGCCTATTTACTGTCCAAAGCAACCCTCTAACAAATTAGGACACCACCTCTCAAGTTCCTAACCCTGTGAATTGTCCCTTTGAGCGTTTGCATTGAAGATACCCCAAACACCTGCGGAAGTTGGGCATGTGGTCTTCCTGTACTGACAGCAGCCTGAGGGCAGCATTTTGCTCCTTAAGCTAAATGTGCCCCAAGGAAGAAGGAGGCTTCCCAAGGGGGGTCGGCTTCCCTGGGAGTGGTAAGGACTGGCCAGAAGAGCATACAGCCCCCAGAACCTAACGGGAAAGGGACCCTCGTTTGAGGTGGTGCCTGGTCATCTCTGCCCCTGGTGCTCAGCTCCAGCAGCAGGTGTTGAAGAGCGAGCGGCACTTTGGGGAGATGAGCTTCTCCTGCAGTCTGCCTCGCTCCCGCCTGCTGCTGCCGGAGGAGCGGAGCCTCCCGCTTCCCGTCTCCCACACCAACCTGTGAGCGCTGCGCACATTCTCTTCACATGCCCTCTGTGGCTGACTCACTGGCAAGCTATGAGACACTCTTAAAATAAGACTTTCAATAAACAGAACCTTTGTTTTTCAAGTTTTAATTTGGCAGCAACGTTCTAGACATGCGAGGCAAGTGTTCTGCCATGGAGCTGCACCCAGCCCGCCTCTCTCAGTTCTTAAACTTCTGTAATCCCGTTGCCTTTGAACATAGGCTTTGGTTGGGTTTTAGCCGTTTTGTTTATAATCCGAAAAGAGAGGGGGAAACCTCTTAGCTAAAGCAAATTGATGATTGGCATAAGAATAATTAAGGGACCTACTGTGCGACCTGACATGTTAGCCAGTAAGCTAGTCCTTGGGACTGTGGACGGTGGGGCAGGTAGAGAAAATGAAATGGGGGGAAAAGTGAAAGAAAGAAGCCGTGGGTTTTGTAGAGAACTGACAGGAGTTATATCAGAGTGTGGTGACAGCCTTGCAGGGAACTCAGGAAAACATTGGCTCAACTGCAGGTCCAGGGTATCAGCTCCAGATTTCTGACCTTCAGATGGTCTTGATGATGATGCTTCTGATCAGTGGAAGTTCCAGGGGCATAAGGGAAATGTGCTTGGCACTCACAGTCTGACTCCTTTGGGGGACCAGGGAAAGAAGTCGTTTTGAGGGGACTAGGGGTAAAGGGAATTGTGCATTAGGGTAGACCTGTTTTCACATCCTCACATTGTCGTGTGTCTGAGTGATCTTGTGTGCATTCCCCTTTAAAATTCAGCTTCCTTGTCTATGAAATAAAGGCAATAATAGCATCTAACTCCTAGGAGAAAACCAATTAAGTATGGCTTAAACCAATCAGGTTATTTTTTCAACATAACAAGAAATCCATGAGTGCTTGTTGGCACTGTTTCAGCTGCTACATGATGCCAGCAGGAACCCACGCTCTTACTAACATTCTGCTTTATCATCCTTAGCCTGCTGTCTTTTCATCTACGCACTTGGTTCCTCTGATTGCAAAATGGCTGCTGCAGCTCCAGACATCATACTCATGTCATACCCCATTATTTCTCTGATATCAAGGGAGAAGGCCCTCCTATACTCCACCTTAGTTCCTGCTAATAAAATTCTACTTAGGTCTCATTGGCCAAAACTAGATCGTTTTAATTTTTAGCTGTAAAGGAAAGCCAGCAGAGACTTATTTTGATTGACTCAAATCATGACCCATTACCCAAGATTGGTCACACTTTCCTCCCTAAATAAAATCCTGCCAAGGAAGGAGGGGCAATAGATAATGAGCAGGCTACCAGTGTCTGCCATGTCCCCCCCTTTTTTTTCCACCCACTGGTGAGTTCCATTCATGTTTCAGGGTCTACCATTGCACTTGACCCTTCTGTCTTAATTCTTGTCTTCCCAGGGTGCCTGCCTCCACACACTCATCGTGTCTGGGTGATGTATGTCTGTGTGTGCGAGGACAGTGTCGTCTCTTTCCAGCCTTGTTTGCAGCCCAGATATGGGCACAGTTGCTGGAGTGTTGTGCAGACAGGCCCCCCGTGGGGCTGGGTCAGCCTCCCATGGGTCAACATGGATTCGGGAAAGGCTGCATTGGAGGACATGAGGCTCTGTAATCTCGGCAAACGGGAAACAGTGCCCTCTGTGTGCCCTCTGTGAGCCCTCCGGTGCTTAGCCAACAGTCAGCCATAGGTTCTGGGTTTCTCTTCTGTGACTTGGAACCAGGTGCTTCCTTTGCAGAAGAAAAGACCCTGGTGTTGCCGAGCTAGAGTCAGTGGAGGTCAGAGTACAGGAAGAGGAGCCGACTGGCCTGCTGTGTGCACTCCTGAGCTCCGGGGAGGGGCGGATTTTTGCAGGTGGCGTTCTCTTGCCACGCAGCCCTTACTTGCAAATCCTGGGTCTAAGCAACTGGCTTTACCAAATGCCCCTGCTCTGAAGGGCCGTTTTTTATGTGAGGAAAGGGTTCAGCCCCAGGGCTCCCCTTGGACACTGGCTTTCCAGGGCTTCTGATGAGCACAAGACCTTGAAGGTCCCATTGACACACACAGTGTCAGTCCCCTTTTCTCAGGCCCACCAGTTTACCATCCTGGTTGTTGATTGAGGATTGCAGCACATTCTTTGACCATTGGCCTCTGTCTTTGGGAAACACCTTTCACCTTCCAATGGGGTTCTCTTAAGGTACAATCCACAGAACATATCTCCCCAAAATATTTGCATAGGAATTTCTCGCAGGGTCTCACGGTGCTTCCTTAGAGCAGAGATGAAATAACTTAGCACTTATAATTGGCTCTCACTTTCCCCGAGCATTACACATTAACTAATGAATCACCGGGGCTTGTGAAGAGGGAACGGCTGCCTGTGTGAAGCGGGACCTGGGTTAGCACAGGCCGTCCTGGCCCTGTGTTCCTGGCCCTTGCCCCCTGCCCCCTCCCCAGAGTCTGGATGGATGTGTCAGGAGGTGATGAGGGCAACCCCAGGACCTCACAGTGCTGCCCTGATGATATGGGAAGTCCCCAGTGCTGCCCTTCAAGGCCAGGGTAGGCTGCCTATCCCCACTGTCCTTCTACAGTCAAGGGAAATTTAAAGCCAGCTCTCGTGACCCACAGCCTCTGCCCTCCTTGTCCTGGTTGCCCTTCCACTTGCACTGACCCTGGCTGGGCTTGTATGTGTTATGGGGAAGGAGTGGGACTAGGGAATGGAAGGACAGCTCCATAGAGAGGTCTAGTAAGGGGACTGGCCATGAGAGGGGCCTGTCATCTTGATAAAGTGGGAGAAGCACTGGGCTGGAAGTCAGAATACCAGATTCCTAGCTCATTTCTTCCACTTGCCAGCTTTGTGATTAATCTTAGGAAGGCAAAATAAGCCAGAATTTATTAAGCACCTACTATATTCCTAGCACCTCACTGAGCTGGGAGGGGAGTCATAGATGTGTTTAATCCACCCCCTCCATATACAGCTCACAGGCTCCTAGAGAGAAAAGCAAGGGCAATGAGGGAAACCCCTGAAATGGGTATACTCTGTAAGTGGGTGAGAAGAGTAGGTCATTAATTGGGGAGAACCCTGGGGATTGTGGAGGGTGTGCTGTTGAAGATGGTGCATGAACTGGTTTTGAAGGAGGCAGATGTGCTTGGTGGGAGAACATTCCCTTCCACCTAGGGAACAGCGCATGCAAAGGAACATTTGCAGAATTCTTCTAAGCTTGGTGTGTTTGTCAGTGTTAAAATGGCAGCAGACATTGAGTCGTGGGGCTGAGAAGTTAGACCAGGGTGTAGTCATGAATAAGTGCACACCTTTATGCAGCGGTAAAGCCCTTGGACTTTATTCTGTGGGAGCGGAGGACAGGTGCAGGGCACATCGGAACTTTATTTGTGAAGAAACCTTAATCTGGCATGGTTTAACACTTATCAGAGATAGGATTTCACAGGCAGCAGAAGCAGTAAGACATGTGTTCATGGGGTCCTGGGCAGTATGACGCAGTGGAGAAATTATAGGCTTTAGGGCAAGGCAAATCCAAGTTTGATTTATCTCAGCCTGTGACCTTGAGGTCATTTTTACCCTTTCTGAACCTCAGATGTCCCGTTTATAAAATTATAAATTAACTTCTGCATTCACTTAGAGTTATATAATAGAGTTTAAACAAAGCCCCAGCATCCTGCCCCAGTATGTGGGACGCTCTTGCACACTACTGCTTCATTTCTCTTCCAACTAAACCTCTGTGAGCACTGGAGGTAAGAGAGGAGGTGTTTCCTTCATCTTCCTGTGAGTGGGAACAACAAAGAGGACGGTTCATCTGAAAAGGACTCCTTCCCCTGAGCTGATGCTCCTCTTGCTCCATCCTCCACATCTGTTTTCCATAAGTTGTACCATTAATTCTCTCCTTAGCCACTGGAATGATATTTATTTATTAAGAACATGCTTAGCATCCTCCCAAGGAGCAAGTTAAAGCTCAACTAGCAGCCGTAGTTTCTCCACTTAAGGACAAACACACCAAGGAATTCATACAGGGAGTCTCTGTGTATAATCTCTTATTAAAAAATGATTAAGTTTTATGCCGGGTGAGGGAGGAAGGGAAAAAAAATCCCTGTGCAAATCCAAGTACTGAACCTGGGAGCACAGTTTGTGAATATTTATTTTGTCAGGTACACAACTGACATGATTCACCCTAATGGAGTAGTGATCCTGATTGAATTGCAGATTGGCGTGAGTGATGGAAATACCAGGGGGACCAAAATAAGTGGTGCATACCATATCACTTAGGCTGCATCCTTCAGCCGAGTGAAAGTCGGCCTTTTCTTTTTCCCTGGTATGTGTGCACACACCACACCCACCATGTGAGCAACTGCTCTTCCAGAAGCTCCGTGTGAAGCCCCCATCACGTAGCTAGGGTGATGCAGGCTCACCTTTCCGGACTTCTTGCCCTTGGCCCTCCGTTACCTGAGTGCACCCCCGCCCCACTCCCACTCTCCTAGAAAATCATGGTGCATCAGATCAGTCTGTCCTGCTGCTGCGTCAAGACCAGATCAATTTATTGACTCTGTCAGAAGGGCCGGTATAGTAATTGTTTCAAGATAAGAATGGAAAGCGAGAACGTGTCCACATGAAAAATAAAAATGACGTTTTGTTCTTTTCTGTCCCCCCCCCCCAATAGATTTTTATGTGTTTACACAGCAGAGAGCACTTTACTTAAGTTAATCAGATGCTTCTACATTATTAATTGTGGCAGTTAGGGTGCTACATGACAGGAGAGTATTATGGGAAGCATTGATCTCACTCTGATGGTGTGGGCCTGAGCAGGTTTGGTATTCCTGTCCCTATCTCTCTGCTTTGGGGTCCCATCAAATCACATTTCCCTGATTGACAACACAGAATGCCTCCCATCAATACAATTGATTTTGTGAAAAAGGACAAGGAACGTTTTTCAGCTGGAGATAGATTATGGCAATGGTAAAGAGAGCATTTCAGAACCCTTTCAGTTTGGAAACCTAAATTAGGAGCTAAGGTATTATTATGTTCCGCACACAAACATAATTTGTAGCCCCAGAAAAATGGTATTAGAAGAAACTTACTACCAGTGAAAATAGATGTAGTCGCGGTGAGCAGTGAACCTGAGGATATAATAGCTGTTTTTAAAAGGCCATCCGCTCATTTTTTTGTGGGAAATTTTTGGTTAAGTGCACATCTTTGAAAGACATTTCATTAAAGTTCAACTTTCATGGCTTATACCTGTAGACCCTAACATAAATCCTATGTGAACGGACAAAACTGAGTGGGTGTCATTTGTGACCTGGAAATAAAAGGTCAGCCATTGAATTTATAGCTTTTTTAGTGAAAAGAACATAAAGATTCCTGCCAACTGGAGTCAATCCATATTTTAATGTTTCCTAGTTAAGATTATGAAATCAAGGGATTAGGATCATGCTGTTCAGTGAAGGTCAGAAATTAAATGTGATGGGCTAAGTGTCATTCCCATGGGGTAGAAGTTAATATTTCAGAAACCATTGCTACCCCTGGCAATCCAAAAATGAATTGTCCATGTTCATTAACAAAGGTAAGGGGAATCCCACTGTCATTACTAAATTTAATGATGATTATTATACTCATCAGCTGTATTATCAAATGACTCTGCTGTTCTCCTATTATGTCCCCAAACAGTAATAGTGACTTGATTGCTATCAGATAATTCTCATAGACAATCAAGAAAAAGATGGAAGACCATGGATGAAGGCCTCCTTTGGGAAAAAGAAGTTATGGCTATTTTATTGATAAGAGTGATAACATAGAATATTCTTCTAAGATCAAGAGTCAGGGGGCATTACAGACCTGGTATTCAGGATGATTAACCAATATAAGTTTTTTAAATACAAAAAAAAAAAAGAAACACGTATTTCTCTTTCAGACTTATGCGCCCTAAAAGGAAAAAAAAGTTCATTTTTCCAATCTTTTTCTTTTTCTTCCTCACATTTTTAGAGCTCTGGATCCTATCTACTGTGGATTTTTATGAAGAGGGGAGAAAGACTCCTTAAATGTCATTATAGGATGACTCAGACACATGTACCCCATCCTATTTTCAGATCCATTTTAAGATGACAGTATGTTTTGAAGTTATAGGAATACTGAATGCCAAAGCTGGTAATTTCCTTAAAAATTTTCTACTTTGGACCCTGTCATCTTTCAGATATGGCTTTAAGTGCATTTTGGAATAATGTTCTTATCACTTTGCTAAAATAGCACCTCCAAATAAGAGGGCCAAAACCCATGGAGGCAAAGCAGCTCACAAGGCCACACTCTTGATCCAGAGCAGAGCAGGACAGAGATGCAGGAAGAACCAGACAGGGAAGGGACTGGAAACAGGTACATGATTTCTGTACAAAAATCTTCTATGAAAGCCCAGTATCCATGAAACTGACCCAAGTGCTTTGGAATTCTGAGGAACAAAAGCATGAAATTCAGATGTTCCCCTTGCAGGACTTGCATTCATAGACCCCCACATAGTTTCACGTGTGCACACAGGCATGTGTATGCATGTGCGAGAGGGAAGCCTATGCTTCTGTCTGTGCTCTTCGGTTGCACGTTTCTTCTGTCCTTCACAGTGCAGACAGAGGTTAAAATTCCCATCCACCTTCGTGGACAAACACTTTAAAATGCTTCTTCATGAGCCAGGGAGTAGGGAGGACCTTTGATTTAAAGTTCAATATTTACATTTGTAATTTTGACTAATTTCTATGCTTGCATTAATTAAATTGAAATTGTTTAATTAGAATAAAACTAAAATTGATCATTAATTAGGATTAATTTAACCTGATAGGCTTTGTGTGCCTTTCTAGATAAATATTATGAAATATAGTGATAATGAAGCAGTGAGAGATATAATTTCATATCTTATAATAATTTTAATATCTGTCAGTTGTTCTCTCTGGTATCTGGATAGTGCTGAATGCTACTCTTTGTTACATCATTACCATTCAGCTAGGGCCATGCTGCATCTCTTAGTTGGCCTCTACCCCAATATTTTTTCCTGTCAAAGTCTAAAGATGTACCAGATTCTCTTCACATCACCCTCCTAGTAGCATCCCCCCACCCCACCATCTTCCAGGAAGACGATTTGCTTGGCTCATCCCCTGGGCCTTGCATCACAGTGACCTTTGTAAACCAAGAGCTGCTGGATGAAACTCCTTATGGAATTTGCTAATGCTTCTCAGCCCTGAGGTCAATACTGTCAAATCTGGACTATTCCCTTGCACCCCTTTCTGGCTGCTTGCTTTGCATAGGAATCAGCTACAAAATTAAGCCCCATAGTAAGATGGGGAATTCCAGCCACCTACTAACTCTAAGAGAGGTCGAAAGAGAAGGCCACTCCTCCATGTGCCTAATTTGCTTCAAAGAAATAGCTTGCTCTCTTCCCCTCACTTCCAGATAGCTCCATCAAGCAAGTACATTCCCAAATCTGGTGCCTTCTGTTGCTTAAAGAAAATTATAGAAGGATGAGACTGCTGTTTTGCTAAAAGATCCAGTGTGAAATAACACTAGATCTGAATCTACCAACTTACACTTCAAGAAATGCAAAAAGTTTTTGAACTATCAGATATCAAATTATTTTGTCTTCAAAACAATTAGGATCCACAAGGATAAATTAAATCCTCTGAAAAATCTGCAAACCATTTGAGTTTCAAATACCTCTCATCCACCATTTTCCAAGAGTTGCTTTAAAAAAAATAATAACTATGGCAGTTATGCTTGATTGGTTTCCTACAGAAACCCTTAATGTCAGTGATCTAAAGGGCAGTGGAAAATGAACCAAAATTATTTCAATATTTATGAAAAAGAAAAGAGAAATACAAAAAAAAAATTTGGGATTTGGCCAATGTGGAGAATATCTCACATGCAAATTATCATCTTTTTCTTGATTGGTTAAAGACTGAGAAACTCTTGAGAGCTGAGTCCTGATTTTGCCCAATCAACATATCTAAACTGATGCCCCCCAAAGAAACCAGCTTCACTGTTCATTTCTGCAGCACATCATCTAAATCGATCCCACTTTTATTCATGTTTTATCATAGAAGAAACTCCTCACTTTCATAGCAAAGGATTTGATTTGGAAGCATATTTGCATATAATTTGGTTTTAGGAACCCTTGGATGTTTTCAGCATTTGGACTAGACTAAGTTCAGGGGATGAAAAAAAAAAAAAAGAAGCAAATCCCAGCATAGAGCCAGTACACTTTGCGCTGTTATTGTACTAATACAAGAAAAGTCCCTGAGCTGGCATATAAAGATGAGATTTCTGTCTTCCCCAAGACAGAAAGGAATCCTTCCCTTCACTTCAAAAACAAAGCATCAGCTCCGGCCTCCTGGAACTGATTATCGGCCAGTCAGGAGACAGAACACTTTCATATATTGTTTCATCTCATCCTCTCACCACCATGCTGGATGTTGGTCTTAATCCCTTCTCAACAGAGGTGCCAACTGAGATCCAGCTTCACCATGGACTCCAAGCACTTCCACCCTCAGCTGTGGGGCTCTTCTCAGAACCCCTCAGCAGCGTTTAGAGTCATCTCATGTCACTCAGCAGGATGCAGCTACTGAACCTGGGAACCGGGAGCGCCACAACCTGCAGGTTGGCTGAGGATGCTCCTGTGCAGGACAGAGCTGCTCAGTACAAAGAGTTGCTCCGAGTACCCCTGGGGCATCGCCCTGAGGGAACAATTACCATGGCATTGCTAGTTTGTCACCGATGTATCCAGTCTTGCTTGATAAATTCAGGTTCAGAAAGAAGCTGAGAGACAAGAGTCCACGGTCCTCTTTTTCCCACTGCCTTTCCACTACCATGGCTAGCTTCTCTGAACTCCAGGACCCTTGCTTAGTGACAAGACTGATTCTCAGTCTCAACTAGCAAGGAAATCGGCTTTCCCCAGATTACTTCCCTTTGGGTGCTCCAGAATCCATCCTTCAGCTCATTCTGTTTCTAAACCAAAACAGCCATTTCTTCCTCTCTGGTTCACCTTTATTAACTGCACAATCCTGAGCTGTCTTTGACCTCACAAATCTCTGAGGGCTTTGGTAAACATACCATGGAATCGCTTGGGGGCGGAGAACATTTCTCTTCGTAGCTCTTTTCAACTTCATTTTAAAGGCAGAAAAAGGGTTTAGCAAACCCTGGTTTTTACATCTGAAGAAAACTAATGTACATTGGCTGCGTCCAAGAAGAGCTGAAAATGACCAAAGAGAAACTCAAAATTGTGGCTGGCTTTGGAGGTCTAGAGTATACCTCTAGAATCCATGGTTCACCTTTTAGTTATAATGTTAACTCAAAAGCTTTACAGGAAAATTGAGGAGATCCAGTTCTGTTGGCTCCTGCCCTTTCCTTGCCTCTGTGGTAGATCTGAAGAAACATTTAATACCAACTAGAGCTCGGTGCAGCTCAGCCTGAGTGGTCTGAAATGCCTGAGAAAGCAGTCCGGATTCCAACTGTAAAACATTCCTTCACCAAGCCTTGGAAACTGGCATACTGCGCCGGCAGAGTTCAGAGGGAGCACATGTAAATGAGGCTCAGTTATAAACTCCTGAGGAGTGTTTTATTTAGTTTAAACCTGAACTTGAACTCGTAAACGTGTTCCTGGAGAACAATACAAAAAGGCTGAGGCAGTCAAACAGGAAGTCATATTTTAGCTCAGATGATTCACTTCTTTAACAGAAAGAAAAATCTTGAAGTGTTTTTTAATTGAACTGTCTTCTAGAATAGCCCAAGTTGGCACGTCTGCAAGATGTTCGTGATTGCCGAATCAGAATGAAAGTGAATCTCTATCATTTGAACCTGCCACATTCTTGCAAAATAAATAGGATCTCCCACCCATATGGTGATTTAACAAGGGAAAAGGATCTAAAAGTCATGCAATCACTAATTGGTTTTATTAAAGGATAATAAGTGATCGTAGAGGTGTGGGACTGTTCCACACAAGCACTGCATGGTGTGTGTGTGTGTTCGTTCTGAGTTGATTTCTACATCTCAGTTACTGATAGAGCACTACCAAATGGAATTTATCAAAAACCCAGAGAGAACAAGTTTGCTTGCATGATTGATTTTAGAAAACACGTTCTTGACTCTGTCTTCAACAATCTTTGCTTGTGTAATGTCCTCCATCTCAGAAGTCATTACTCAAAAGGTAAAAATAAATTAAATTTTCTGTATTAGAATGATATTACCTCTCTCCAAGAAGCAAATCCCTGCCAGGAAAGTCAAGTGGCTCTGCCAATCACATGTTACGTACGTGTCCAAGTCACTGGTGAGACCTTTCCATAGACCATGGGTACAGGAACTGCACCTTACACCCACCCCACTCCCTTGAGAAACTGCCCACTTACCTCCTGGAGATACTTAGAAAGAAGCTAAATATTTGTAATAATGAATATTGCTTGGTTGTAAATTTAATCTAAAATTTAGAAGGAAATAAATCTGAACATAAAAAGCATTTGCTATTTCAGCATTAAAAACAACAACAAAAAATACTGTCATTTGAAACAGCAACTTCCCCATGTGAGTTTGTTTTGCAAGTCACATTGTAACAAAGACAAATTTTGTTGCTATTAAAACCTAAATCCTACCACATTCTCAGAAAAAGGAGGAAAGCATTGTTCACCGGTTCCTGGCTTGGGCCTTCAGGGACGTACTATGGAAAATCAATGTTTTTAGCCAGAGCTCTTGGCTCTGGAAGAAACCCTGACCTCCAGCCCCCCATCCAGATCACATTGGTGCTTCCCATAAGAATGCTTGCTTACTTAGATGTTAGGCCAGTATTTTGAAGCCATTTTGCGTTTTATTTCTTCCCCCAGATGCTGCATTACTGGTATACCGAGGCCTGGTATGCAGAAAAGCTGGGCGCCTGATGTTGCACAGTGCAGGGTTTAGGTCTCTGAGCCCATGATCTGACTTTTTCTGTGGTCATGCTCACTGTAACCTCAGTGAGGAACATGCCCAGTTTCACCCCAGTTGGTGTCACAGCTAACTCTGGGAATGAGTAACAGATGATCCAGAATTTAAAGCAAGGAGAAGAAAGGTAAAGGAATGGGATCTTTGTAGTACACTCAGGTCTCATGCGGTGCCTGGGCCCCACAGCACCAGGGTCTGGGCTGGGGCTGGTCCAGGCCTGTGCTCCACAGTCCAGCACTCAGTTACATCTCACTGTCCCCCACTCTCTGTTCTCAGGGACCTGAACATGGCCATGCTGCAGCTTCCTCTATTCTGCCGTCACTTCAGTGGCTCACTGCGGAAGCTTCTCCCAGCTTCTAGCAAGATGGCTGTGGCTGGCAGCTCCATTCCTCCTTCACTGCCTTCTCCCTGCACTGAGCAGTGAATGGAACGGGAAGGACTGTCAGTTTGGACAGTCTTTGAAAGGGTAGGGGTCTACCCTAATTCTTGTGGGCAGTTCAGCCACAGGTGTGGAGGGAAGAAGAGACTTGGAGGAGGTAGGAGAGGGAGCTAGAAAGGAAAGGAGAAGGACAAGGCCAGTGCAAAGAGAAGGATCAAAGTACAGAAGAAGCAAAGACCTGTGTGCAGCCTGGGCCAGGCATGGAGGCATAGCGGGGTGAAAAAGCCCGAAGGGGACAGATGCTGTCCAGCGTTTGGAAAGTCTCCCTGGCTGGAAAGGTTAGATTGGGAATTCGTTTCTGGCAAAGGGCCAGCTCTTCTGGAATTCTATTACAGGGTGTCTCTTGGAGAATTTCTGGCATAACTGGACTTTTCACTCTAATGTTATTCTTCCCCTTTTGTACTCTACCTGCACAATGCAAATAGCCACATCTCACGAGGGATTTGCTATGACCTGAGCCATGTTTGGGAAGAGCAGATGGAGGAAGCGCACAGTGGAATGATTATAACGGGGCCACGCTCTGCTGAGCAACGACCTCCACTCCCACGCCGCTCTCTTTAAACAGAAAGGTTACCTCCCTGGGCCACCGTTGGGCCAACCCCAAGTGTGACTGTCTGCACTTGTTAGACAACAGGCATTTAATTAAAATTGGAATCCAATGTGTGGAAAACATACATTTTCTTCATTTCATAGCTCCCCAGGAAATCATATTCCCTTCCTTCTCTGCTCTCCACAATGCTCCCCCTGCCCCCCCCCCAAAAAAAAAGGCTAGGGAAAAGATGATTTTAATGTGAAATCAAAACTTAGAAAGGGCTGGGCCGCTCCTTTATTTTTGTCTTTGGGGCAGACATTAGGCACTAATGAAGCCAGCATTGTGTCTTGAGAACAGAACCAGCTTTTTATGACCAACTTCCCATGTGGAGATGAATTTGTCCCATCTCAGGGCATTAAAATACAGCATTTAATGAATCTATAACTAAAGTCTTTGGTCTTACGCTTGTGAGATAGAAGGGGCGGCCCAATGCCTCCTGATACCTTGCTGGCCTTTATGGAATCAAAAAATTAAAAAAGAAAAATCATAAAACACAAGGCCCAAGGTGAGAGGAAATCCACAAAGCCCCGTTGTCACCACATCTTCCACAACCCAGCATCCAGCGCACTGTCTGGGCTCCGCCCAGCACATCCGGCAGTGCCATCCTGGCCCAATAGATGGGCGCACTGGACGAGTTCATCGGGTCCTTGTCCCCTTAATCTCCACGCTGCACCTCAGATCTCAGGCAGCTTCCGTGGCGCGGGCTCACTTTAATGGACAGAATCTATTTTTCATGAAAAAGCAGGAAATAAGCTGTCTCTTTCATAAAAAGATTTACAAAATGTAATCATTGTTGAAATATTCCCTTTGAACTGCCGTGTCCACGGGGGTCTCCGGCTCCCAGAGTCGGGCTTCATTAGAACCTCCTCCTAAGCGGCTCCAGAAGGGCAGGTACGCTGGTGGTGCCCGGCTTTGATGTCCTGAATGAATGAAAGAAAAGCACAATAAAAAAGAGCTGTTGATCAAGCATAAAATACTCTTTAAGCTGACAGAATAGCAGCGTTAACACACCCTAAGCTGCTTTTAGTTTTTCCCTTTTTTCCTCACATTTTCCTGTGCTTTGTGTACAGTGGGGGTTTGTATTTTATAAGAAGTCTCTGATCTATGTAGTATGCCATTCGCTAACAAAAACCAAAATAGGATTGTTTCTGTCCCACTTGGTTGCCTGACTACTCCTTCCCTCCCTCCCCTTTCCCCCACCCCCAACCTCCAAGGCTCAGTTAGCCTTGCAAGGCAAGGGCCCAAATGCCTTTCATAAACTTGAGCCAATTCCTTTTGTGTTGTTGGTTTCGCCGCTCTGATTTTAA
Organism: Sciurus vulgaris; assembly: GCF_902686455.1. Classification (NCBI taxonomy): domain Eukaryota; kingdom Metazoa; phylum Chordata; class Mammalia; order Rodentia; family Sciuridae; genus Sciurus; species Sciurus vulgaris. The sequence goes on from NC_136461.1 coordinate 49,965,465, forward strand.
TACCGCAATTAAAGACAGATTTTTATTTTCTCAAGAACTTTCTCTTGCAACTGGGAAAAGGGAACTGACACAGCTGCTACTTTTAACTAAGAAATTATATCATTAAATGAGAGAAAGTGCCTTGTGAACCGATTGCTTTGCTAGGAAATGGTCCTCTTTAGGTCTCAGGGGGACTCTAAGGCCCCAGACCCATTTTATAGTTAGGGAACCCATCTACTTCAGCTTTCTTGTTATCTGTCCTTGCCCCTAACCAGGTATCATCTCATCTAATCCCCACAAATGGATTAAGTTGTTATCTCCATTTCATAGAATCGAAAACTGAGCCTCAGAGGTGCTAACTAACTCCCTAAGGTCATCTAACTCATAATAGTGCTGGTGCTAGTACCACAGTAATTTGGATTTCAGAGTTCTAGCTCTTTGCACATGCACACAGCCCTCTAGTTAGTCTTCAGAGCAGTGCCAGTGGGCCAGAGTATAATTTTTAATCCATAAGTCTTTGGTTTCATGAGGTAAAAGATTAATTGATGAAAATATAAAGGGAGACCAAAAGAAAAATTTACTTGGTGGTAAGGAACACCAGGCAGGCTGGGATATGGTGAAAGAGTCAGGCTTTGGAACACAGTTTGCATAATTGGATTGTGTGTGCTCTCAAGGTTTGGAGGTACCGGATGGCTTATTGGGCAAAAAGATTAGTGTTTTCCCATCTTGAGGTTTGAACCAAAACGGAGGTCTTGGCTGGGAGCAGCACAGCCATTCTCCAGGGAGTGGTGGTTTGGACAACTGATCTGTGCTCGTAGCAAGCAGGCAGCGGTCCACGTTACAAAACTATTGCACATGCTACTGACGCGGTTGGCCACGCTTGGCTCCGACACAGCAGTTCCTCAGTCGGAACTGCCTGGGGCGGCTTGTGGAGACTGTGTCTCTCTAGGGAGAGTGCCTGTCATTTGGGGAGGCATGAGCATGTGGTGTGAGTGCGGATGTGAGGAGTCACTCATCTAGAGGCCTTGCTTTACCCTCACTGGCTGAGTGAAGCCTGACTTCGGAAAGCTGGATGTGGCATGTTCTCCTTGCTTATTCAGTGGTGTTTGTCAAGCACCTCCTCTGCCGGCCACTTCGCAGGACACCTGAGAAATAGGCTTCTTTCTTAAGAAAACACAGGTTATTATAGTTCAGCCACCATGACAGGTGAACCCTGTGGGTAAAGTCCCTGAGAAGACCTCTCAGGGGAAGGAACATCTAACTTAGAACCCAAGGACTAGCAAGCGTAAGCAAAGCCAAAGAAGAGAGTGCGGATGTGCCAAGGCCCAACAGGGAGAAGGCACTTGGCTTTGGGGGATCTGGAAGTTTAACACCGCACAAGTGTTGAGTACAAGCAGGGGAAAGATAAGTCCACTGAGGTAAGCAGGGCAGCTCACAGCCCATTAATGTTTTAATAGTTTCCTGTACAATAAACAAGTCTTGGTTTAGAGTTATTGAAAACAGCCTTTCTTTAATTAACAAAATAAAATCAGACAAGAAGAATGACCATGGAGATCAAAGCCTGACTGGCAGTACCAATAACTAACACCTGTAGATAGCTTGCCGCCCTCTTCAGAAGGAACCTGTGGAAGCCACGGCCTTCCTCTCACATTCTGCATCCTACTGTAGAATGGTACCATCCTCTGGGCTCCTTGGCACAGGTCTGGGTTTGCTTGAAGTCACCCAGGGAGTCAGTGGAAAAAGTGGGCCTGGTTCTGAATCCTTCCGACATTGCATATTGGTTTCTTCAGTTTACAAAGATCCTACTGGGAGGAAAGCAAGATTTCTGGTGTTGTGAAGAGTACGGAAGTCTAAAATCCAGCCCCTTCTTCCTTCTAGACAACAAAATCCTTAAGAGCAAGAACCATATGTATTTTACTCATGGAATCCCCAGAGCCTGTGTCTATAGCACCCAGCACACAATCAGCCCTGAGTGCTCACTGAATGAGTGACTAATGCTCCCAAGTGGTTGCTCGGAGCCTCCTCCAAGGTCCTGTCCACTTCCACCGTATTGGAGGGGGGCGGGGGCTGCCAGGTTTTTGGGTGGTTTGCCAAGGACAACTCATTCATGCTCAGTAGTGGACTCAGTTCATCCAAATAAGTGCAGGAAACCAAAAGTGGCTAACTGGATTAGTGTGACCCTGCAGAGGTAGCCTTGAGAGAGAAGGCAAACCGGTGACTGTGACTCATGCAGTCTTAGTTGGCAGCATCTTCTTTGGGGACTGGTGGGGAATTGAGCCTGGGGGATGGGGGAAGCTCCCTGTATTTTCGTGTTTCCGTTTTATGTGTGTAAATGTCCTTAAATAACCCACCTTGCCAGGAGAAGAAAGCAAAGTGTCACACCCAGTTCTGGATTCCACATTAACAACCTCCTTCCGCAGTGTTAAACTTTGCCCTTGAGGCCTTTTGTTTAACTTTTTAATTTGAAAAACAGATTCTGCCCCGTCACAGTCTGTTCCACCCTCTCCGGCACCCTATCCTTTTTTTTTTTTTTTTTTTTTTTTTTTCCCCTTTTGGTTCAAGTGAAAATATAACTATCTCAGATGCACATATTTCTTTTTGTTTTTAAAATGTGCATCCTGCCCTCTCAGTGAAAAGAGGCTATAAAAGGCTTTTTCAGAAGTTGTCCTACACATTGGAATGTGTGCCATTAGTTAGGAGTGGAGTCCCCTGGCTTCTGCAGCCTTGTCTTCAGTAGCCTCATGACCCAACTTTGGAAAATGGTCTCAGTTTCCTAATTGCTCTCCATGAGGCATAAGAAATGAAACAGATTGGCACTGTCAGATTGGCCTGGCGTTGCAGGCTTCCTGTTTAGGATGCAGTCACATAGATACTGTTTATGGTTCATAAAGCCTGACTACTGCGAGTATTCCAGAATTCGGGCAGAATGGGATTCGAACTTTCATGGAGCTGTAAATTAAGGGGTGGGGAGTGTGATAAAACCCCTTAGAGAACTGTGAAGGAAAAAAAAAAGTCGCGCTGCAATGGTTAAATGAAATTTTATAAGCACATTCAGCGTGGAGCTGTTTTGCATTACATGAGTTGAATACCTTAGAGACGCCACATCTGCAGGCACTTTATTAAATCCTTAGTCAGCACTTTCCAACCTGATGAGATTACTTCTTCATCTGACTGGAGAGAAGGAAAGCTGAGCTCTTGTCCCGGACTGCAGATTTCTTTTGATGTTTCACCTTGAACACTGAAAGAGGACAGTTCCCCCCTCCCACCCCCAGGACGTCCCAAGCTGTAGGCATTGGGAATGTAACTGACTAATTGTACCCAACCAGAGACTTTGTGGGAGGGTGGATTTATGGACCTCCAAAACAACTGTAGCTGAATGTTCCTGAGGGAAAAAATAGATCAAAGCTCCGTGTTTACTTCCTTAATGTAAATGTACCAAGATAACATCATCCGATATTGTATTGTAATATTGCAACTCACAGGAGATAAGGGACAGAGATTCCTTTGTAGTCCATCTGGCTACAGTAGGATAGATTAAGGGGCTATAAAGTATGAAGGCAGAAACCATATGAACCCTAAGCTTATGTCAGTAAATATCTGAAGACGATTTTTTGACTCTCCATAAATGAATTGTGTTTAATGTGTCAACATTTTCCCGGGGATTTGCTATTCAACCCCAACAATTTAACAATCTCAGATTTCTTTTATTTTTCCTGGATGGCCCAAGAAGTAAATATGTAGAATCATTCTTCAGTGAATGTTTTGAAGCTTGCATAATGAAAACTAAAAGAAAAAAATCACACAAGAAAATAGGCTCTTCCAAAAGTTGTCTTGTCCATCTGCTGTTTTTGCAGTTCGCGGAAGTTCATAGAGGTCGGGTGGCGTACCCGTGTGTGGCTGTCACACTTGTCACAGAGGGATCATGAGAATCTTCAAGTACAAACTGATCATTAGAAAATTTGGTGAAATGGATGAATTTATTATTATTAGAACTGCTTGTCTGCTATTTCTGTGAAAGAAAAGAAAGATTGGTTCCTGGTGTGGTTTCCCCGACTTCCCATTCTGGAAGCTCCTGGTCAAGTAGCTGGGTTAATTGTCATGAAGATTAGTGTGATGTTGAAATAAGTACTAATGGTCAAATTACAGGAGTGAAAAAGTTGAAGAATAGGTTTTGGTTTGGGCCTGAAAGGGTTAATTAAGGTTTTTTCACGGGTTATTAAAGACCCCCAACCCCTGCCTCAGGAGTCATATTGACACCCCACCACAGGGCAGCTTGGCTCCTCTATTGACATGTTGCTGGTCAGAGCACAATAGCCTTCTGTCTGCAAATCATTGCTAAAATCATCTCAAGGAAAGAAAGTTCGCAAGCTTTAACGTTAGACAAAAGCCCAAGAGTTGCAGCGTGCAGCTCAAAAAGCCAGAGTCAGCAACTTCTATTGATTAAAAACTAACCTTTAAAGTAACTCTGAGAGTGTGTGGTTAGCATTTAAATTTAAACATGTCATGAGTTGATTTGTGTTACTGAATACCAACTCAGAAGGAGTAACATTCACATCGCATTTTTTTTTCCTAATTCCCTTAAGCAGCTAAAGTATTTCATGAAATGTCAATAGGGCAAAAAGAAAAAGGGGAGGGGCCTGATGCTGGGCCTTGTAGTTTTCTTTCCCATGCAAATATTCACCCCCCAAAAGAAAAGTGTGGAGAGTGAAACACAATAATTAGTCCTTTGTCTAACTTTCCCAAGTGCCAGAGAAAGACAGATTAATTAAATATACAACAGTGTTGGTTTTTGGAGTGGGGGTCTTACTTGCTGTGTAGGTCATAAATTAGGCAGAATAAATACTTCAATGTGTTTGCAGTGGGCCTGCTACGTCAGAACCACTGGAAGGTTGGTGGGAGGAGAGCGGAGGGTTTCTTGCTAATGATAGTCACGTCTGGGTCTGTCTGGTTGCTAAGAGCAACCAGACATGATGTAACACCAGGATGAACTTGAACTTGGGGGACTTGAAAAGAGAACAATAGACCAGAGCAATCAATAAAGCCTATTTCAGTGAAGGATTACAGAGCTGCTCTGGGGTAACCTTGTCGGCAAGGCACATACTGAATAGTAAGATGTGTGAAGAAACTTTTTTTTTTTTTTTTTTTTTTTTGTGCTTTGCTTTTTAAGAGAAGTGCAGAGGCACTGCAGATTTTTGTAGTGCCCTGAGGTCTCGTCCGGAGACAGTGGTATGGAAAACTGCTCCCCCTGCCGACTCACTGGGTCCCAGGCCTTTGCTTTAAGAACTATCAGACTGTCGCATTTAAGAAGTCTGGAATTTTACAACTGCCTTAGAAAGTGTGCAAACAGAAATTGTGAGCATTGTTTGCCGCACTCAGAGTTTGAGACTGTTCTGTTAAAGTGTGAATGTAGCTCTAATGTGGATCAACGTCAGCTATTTAGGAGAGGCCAACTCAAAATAAAAACACTTTGGGGCCTGCCTCCCTCTCCGTCCTTTCTCCCTCTTCTTTCTTTGGTCCAGTTAGATTTAGGACATGGTAGTTGCCAGGATGATTTCCTTTCAGGACACAAGAGGCTCTATTGTGTTCCTCAAAGCATGTGGTTGAAGAATAACATCGAATGATGAGCTGTCATTCAGTTTAGGCTTGGGGTTTTTAAACTCCTCTGGAAATCAAAGGTAGCTTGTGTGATCAGGAAATCTTACACCAACCTCCAGGTACCTCTCTCCTTTAGCCACTCATCCCTGGGATCAAACCAGTCCTGACTTTACCTAATGGAATCTCCTGGAGGAGACCAAGCCCTCACCTGACTGAATCACCCACGTCACCCACTCTGAGATATCTGCTTCTGCCAGACGTTGATGACTTTTCAGTAACTAATAACATAGGTAGTGAATTTGTCAGGGTATTGCTAGAGAAAGTTGGCAAAAGTCATATACTTTCTAATTCACTTAAGACTCTGACTCTGATATTGGTCTGTAATTGGTCACTTTGTCTAGTGAACTTTCTTTACTCTCAAAGAAATGCCAACAGATAAAGTATTGTCTCACTGGGGTCTGGCTCAAAGAGAATCACCCATGGATTCCTGAAAGGAGAAGGTAGCTGGGCCCAGACATAGGGCCTCTAAATGCTGAAAGGACAAAAGCGTGAACACAGGCCAGGCGGTGACCTCCTCTCCCCCTTGGACCTGGTGGCAGTTACCCAGGCCAAGTCTTGCTCCTTTTTGATGATTATGTGTCATTTCTGAAAATATTATTTTAGAAATATTGGGCTGAAAGGAGCATTAATTTATATCCTGAAGTCAACCTCACACACCTATGAGGAAGGAGAGAGTAAGAGAAATGTGGAGCTTGCCCCAAACGCCCCAGGGGGCTGAACGAGTGCTTCTCCCCCTTTCTCTCCCCTCGCTCACGGCATCGTTGCCAACGCCTGTGTCTGCTGAAGAGTGCCACAGTCACACTGTAGGCCCTGCACCTCCCTGGAAGGAGACACTGGAAATCACCCAAGTTGCCCAGCCATTCATTACCACACGAAACCTCTCCCTTCTCCCATTCTCCATCCACTCAGCTCTTCTTGGGTGAAAACATTCTGTATTCCAGGCTGAGAACTGAACGACAAACAAGGTGGTCAACTTCTAAAATATGCTGTTTTGTGCACTTTTGGGTTTTTGTTTTTTGACAAGGGTGGAACCCAGGGCCTCGTGCATATCAGGCAAGCGGTGTACCACTGAGCTATACCCCAGACCTACCAGCTATCCTTCTAACTGCACTTTTCCTTTTGTCTTCCAGTCCTGGTACCTGGGATAAAAGTTGCAGCGTCCCACCATCCACCAGACAGACCACCTGACCCCTTCTCAACTCTGTAACATGGACGCAACCTCAACCCAGCGCGGTTACAACTTCACTGTCAGTGGAAGGGGAGAAAAACCGATTCAAATCAACTTGTACATGGAAACAGCAAGCATTATGGTCAAACAGCAAAGGCCATAACCTTTCGGGATTTTTTTTTAAATACTTTAGGGACTGTTGTAATTTCTCATATGGTGCTGGAAATGGTTGGGCTTTGTAACATTTGGAGTGTTTCCGTGGTAGCGTGAGCATTAGGTGATGTGGCTAGCGGAGGACTACCCTTGCTCACTGACTTCCTGCTGTAACACACTTTCCTTACGGAGCCTGGCTGTTTCACAGTATTTCATGAATTTACCCACACAGGTGTGATCCTTCTTGAGCATTCAAGAGGCACATGGAGAACTAAATCTTTTGTAGTAGCTGAGATCTGCAATATATAACTTACGGGACAGTCAAAGGGCAATGTTTTTCTGTAACATATTGGAAAAAGAAAATGCAGTTATGTTCCTTTTTTATTTTTCTTTTAGTTCGGTTTGGTTCAGCAGTCAGCAGTTAAGTATATAACATGGCCCGCAAGGACAATGAATCCACTCACGTTGCAGAACAATTCCGAAAATGGCAAACTACTACTACTATTCAGTTTTTTAAAAGTTTTGAAATGCTGCACTTACATTAAAAACAACAACAACATTTTTTCAACAATTTCAACAATGACACAAAAATTCACAAGGAAATGGGGAAGATGGTCTGTGTTGACAGAAACTGACAGGAATCAATCAAAACAATCGAATTTTGAATTGAGTAAAGTGCAATTTCATTGGATAGCTAAATATCTTTGTAAGATAGAGATTGTTGAAAATTCTATTTTTGTTTTTCAAGTCCTTCCACCCCAGGACTCTAAATTATTGGGGTAAAAAACAGCCTTGCAAGAAAAGGGGAGCTATTTTTGCTTTTTATGTTTTTTATTGTTAAACTTGTATCCCTTTAAAAACTGAAGGAAAATTTAAAAAAAAAAACAAAAAAACAAATCTAATGGTGCTTTTACCACAATATGTTAACTACATTAAATGCTAATTAATTATTTTCTGTTATCAAAGCACATAACTAAAATGAAATCATGGTATCTGTTAATTTTATAAGCTAGAAGTCATTATAATGAATTATGCCAATTCTGAAGATTTTTACATGTATCTGGCAACATAGGATTTATCAGTTATCAGACACCTCATTGTACCAGAGATTGTCCAGAAGTTTTAAAGACCTTTGCGTCCCTGAACTGGGCTATGGGAAAAAATAATAATAATAATAATAAAACCAATACTGACACAAATACTGGTGCCCATTCAGATCAAGGGTACTTGTTAGGGAAAAACGAACAAACAAAAAAGTTTGCACCCCCAAATGTCCTGTATCTTATGTAAAAAGAAAAAAAAAAGAGAAAAAAAAAGAAACAAACAAACAAAAACAAAAAAAAGTGCAAGTGATTTTTCTACCAGACAGCGAAGCACCCCTTTGCTTCCCATGCAACTTCAAGAAGGTTTCCTAAACTATACATATATAAACGTTCTGGTTGGCGGCCCTGCTGATCAGAGGAAGTCTCTGCATGTTCTAGTGTTAGTAACTAATTTTTATATAGTTAATGTAGGATAAAGTAGAGTGCATTAAGACACAATATTGTAACCCTCCTCTAGGCACTTGCCTTTAAACTTTGTTTTCAGCCCTTCAGAAGGGTTCTACTACTGTCCTATACAATCAAGTAACTGAAATTCTTGGGAAGACACTTTGCTCCTCATCTTCCCCCCCCCCCAACAATGTTGTTTTGTTTTGTTTTTTTTCCTTAATTTGCACGAAAACAAAAATTCCATATCAATGTGCCTTGCCCTGGATAGCGATTATTTGTGGAATTGTTGCACATGCTCCTCTATTGAAAGGGGTTTTTCCCTCGTCAAGCATTTGGAGACACTTTTTGTAAATGTGACTTTTATGTCAGCCATCGTCAGTTTCAACATCTAGAACTCAATAGAAAGTCAGTTGTCCCGCAGATAGGAGTAGTCGTTATTGTCCTGTGTGGTCAGTGGCAGTGCATTGCTGAGATCTGTAGATGCTTAGAATGTCAGTATTTTGGATGTTGCTGCATTTTACAATTTATTTGGAGTCTTCCTTATTTTCCCCCCAGATATATGAAAATATGCAATACCTGCTTATATCATGTAGAAAAGCTTAGCAATTATTAATTTTTCTTTTCTTTTCTTTTCTTTTTTTTTTTTTTTTTTTTTTTTTTTTATTTGACCAAAGTCGGTGCTGCACTTGACGCAGTGTGTTTTAGGTGTTTGTCTTTGTACTTTTCGTGATTTTTGAATGCACGTGCGCAGGAAGGGCTCCTCTTAGAGAAGCAGTCAAACTGTGAAGCACTAAGCTGACCCTGCTTCAAGCAATTTTGTTTTTACAACTGTTCCTTTCACAAGCAAGCCTTAAAAAGAAAAAAAAAAAAGACAACTTCCTTTTTCTTCAGCTCCCACACCCCATTTTTCTTAGCAGACTGCAGTCAATCCACATTCAATAAAAAGTATATAATGCCCATTTTTATATGCACGTTTTTAAACTTCCAAGTTCTGAAAATTGTTTACTGGTTATCTCTATTTAAGGAAAAAAAAATAAAATAAAACATTTTGGATTTTCATATGTGTCTGATAAGTGGTTGAATAGTCGTTTGGCGCTGTTGTATGGTGTGATTGTCAGTGTACGGTGTCACTTCCTATAGCCAGCCAGCATACTTTGCCTTCCCCTATAGCACTTAGCTGGGCATTACTTTATTATGACATATGTGCACTAAAAAAAAAAAAAAAGAAAAAAAGAAAAAAAAAAGGAAGAAAAAAAAACAGAAAAGAAAGAAAGAAAAAAAATAGCAGCTTTCAGTGCTTCACAGTGAAGGGAAAAAAGCCTAGACAAACATTTTGTCAGAACCTTGCAATAAGCCAAGGTATTACTAGTAAATTGGTTGTATATACAATAAAATTGCACCCTTTTTTAAACAAAACAAACTAAGCAATAGTTTGGGCAGTTCTAGTTGTTTTTAGTGCGCATGTTGTAGTCATGACTGCAAAGAGAGAGAATAAACTGCCCACTCAGAAGATATGTAATTTGTATTGTTGTATAGTTTTATTGATTACACTGATTTATTCTACCCTATTTTATAATGCAGGACTTTTGTAATGTTGTTTAAATGAGGAAAAAATTTCTGTCAAATTAGCCTAGTGAAATTTCTGATTGTTCATTATAAAGGCAGCGTTCATAGAATTGCTTTTCTTTTCTTTCTTTTTCCCCCCTTTGGGAACTGGATTTAAGTTTAAAACTTTCCTGTTTCCTTTTTTTTTTTTTTTTTTTGTAAGTATTTAAATACAGTTATTTTTTTTTTTTTCTCTCAATGGTATAGCATATTCCTATGCTTGAAAAGTATAGGTCTACTGAGAAACCATTGTAAATGGACTTTACAGGTATGCTGTATTTTTTGAAGGTATTTTGTTGTATTAAGTTTGATGAAGCTAAAATTAGGGAACTCTGAACAGATTTGCAGGAAAAAAAAATGTTTTAAAGGCTTTAAAACATTAGGGAGGCAGTCTAGGGTGATAACAAACAGGGGTTAAGTATTAAATACACTAAGTTACATTTTTGTTCATGTTCCATTGTCCAGAAAGCAGCAGGAAACTGTAGTTCAGTGTGATCAAGCAGGAAAAAAGAAACACCAACAATCCAAGTGTGTTGCTTTTTAGATTAAAAGCTGAGCAAAGATGTTTGAGGAAGATTTTGCTACCTGGGGTGTGCAGACAGACAGACCGAGAGCTATCAGCATTTGAAGGCCCAGCCCTCCATTCCGAGACATATTTGAATTTTCTCCCCATCAAATGGCATTAGCAAGATTGGCAAAGATAGTCCCTCAAAATGACTCCGTGTCTTTACATTGGGAACTGAAGTCAGAGGCACAAATACTAACTCTTGTCATTCACCGGCATCCTTTTTCTTTTGGCCCCTTCCCTTTGTCACCATGAGGCTTTTTTCTGTTCCTTCCGGGGCAGAGGCCCACCCCGATTGCCACTTACTGTCCCCATCCTCAGTCTTTTTCTTCCTTCTGAGGTTTCTGTTTCTTCGCTCCCTGGCAGGACAGTTATTTATTGTTGGCTTCCTCCCCACCCTGACCTAGGTCGGGGTGGGCTCCAGGGCGGCCCGCGGGGCTCTACCTCTCCAAGCTTGTGCTCTTCATTTTCTGAGGGTTGAAGTGTGAAGGACCCAAACGTTCTAGTCACGGCATTCAGTCGGCCCACAGGAATATGCAGAGCCCATCTCAAAAAGTCTCGTCTTTCACATTTTCAAACCCTGTTCCCTCCTGCATGCTTTGATTCTGTAGTGACTGTACCATCAAGTACTTAGGAAATCTGGATTAAGAAAAACATTTGTTCCCCTCTGATTGTTTTTTGGGGGGAGTGGTTTCTAAGAATGTCACCTAACAATACTTTATATCACATGTCTGGAAATATCTTTTTCTCTACAGTGGCGGTGGTGGTGGTTCTCTCTCTCTCTCCCTCCCTCCTTCCCTCCCTCCCTCCCTCTTCCCTTCTCTTTCCTTTCTTTCTGTTTCTGGGTGGTAGGCCTCCATAGGACACATGTAATACACAAGTGGCATGGTAATGTAAGGAGAGCGTCAGGGGCACCTCAAAGCCCACCCTCCAGACCTGTCCTAGGTGGTCTCAGAAGCTGCTCTGCCCACGGGCACGGCTTTCATCCCCATCGGCTGCCGAGGCCATTTTGTCTTGAAGTCAATGCATGTACTTACTGTCTGACAGTCCACCCGCTCTGCCTTCTCCACGTCCAAGGCTGTGCATTTGTCTAATTAGTGTCATGTATGTTTCCCTTTTATTTTTTCCAATAAAAAAAGCAGTGGGATGAAAATTGCTTTGATATATAGCAGGTAACATTGAAGCTATTCCATAGCACTTAACTGTAGTGAGTACTGTGTCACCAATTCTGAGATCAATTTAATGTTTAATGCAAATCCATTACATGGTGCTATTACAGGCTGACAAAATGATTTACACAAATGTGACAACTTGGGCTCAATTCACTCTGCTTTCCAACAGTGTAAATGCATAGCAGTGTTTATCTGCATGAGAACTATGCACTAATCTATCCGAAGAAAAAAACTATATCAACTTTGGTATCTACTTTCCGTTTACTTCAATCCTTGCCTTTTTGGTCATTGTTATAATGCCAGCTTTAGGACAGAAAGAAATATAAGAAAACCAGCATAATACCTGATATATTAAAATGTAGTGCCTGTGAAATCTGTATTATATTGCTCTTCTGAAGTAAGATTTTTCTACACCGGTAGCCTTCGCTGTCTGTCAGTCAGGACCTCTGGTATAGGTGATGTAAAATAACCGTACAATATTAATGCATGCTATCCATAATGCTTAGTAAACTGTATGAATATTACTCAAAGTTATGTTAGTCTTTTTTTTCTGACTTGGTTCTTGTCAGCTAGGTTTAAAGGTATTTCACTGAGAACGCAAATTCTGTCTTTTCTTGATTTCGGTTGTTTTCAGTATTTTGGAGGTATACATTTACTTAAATTCAGTATTACTTGTGTTTTGTTTTTGTTTTCGTTTTTTGTTTTGTTTTGTTTTCTTTTCTTTTCTTTTTCCTAGGGGACAAGCATGGGTGTTTGATTTCAGAAATCAGTACCTGGCAAGATTTTTGTCTCAAAACTACCATTTGAAGTCCAAGAACTCTGCTCTGAAGCCACTCTGAGAACATTTCCAAGTGAGGGACATTTCCTTGACCCTTTGGAGCTATGCTGATACAGAAATATTTTCTCAATGGACAATGTTCGGCCAGGTACCCATGCTTGATCCATCTTCACACCAGACTTCCTCACATTAAAAGAAAAAAGAAAAAAAAAAACTTTAAGAAATCACGTGGCTATTTAGTTTCATGCACAGTTGCAATATTTTCTTCAAAAATAAAACTCTGTACAAACTTTGGGCCCGATTCATAAAAAAAAAAAAAAAAAAAAAAAAAAAAAAAAAAAAAAAAGTTTGCTATTAACACGGGAATTTTTTAAAATGTACTTTTTTGGTCTAAATTTGAAATGACTTGCTTCCCAAATTAAATAAATTGTATCTTATTTTTCCCTAAGCCAGACTTTAATTCCCCACCAGACTTCAAGCAGAGTAGGGCAATGGGATATAGGGAACATATCCCAACAATGCCCAGAACATTAAGGGGGATCCCCCACAGTTGAGCCTGAGGACAGGGGACCAGCCCATGGGGTAAAATGTCCTTGTGTGCCAGTTTCCCACATGGACTCATTGAGCAATTTGGTTCAAAAAACTTTCCAAAATGTGTCTAGACCACAGGAGTATAGGGTGACAGTGCTCCCTCTAATCCAACCAGAGCACCTTCCTGGTGGAAAACACCCCTTGGCTTGTAGAATATGAACTTTGATACCTCTACAGTGGTTCCAAGGACAGTCTTCAGCAAATTGGGCCATTCCTGCTGCTTTATGCTCAGTTTCTCAAAATGACAAAGGTTATTTTATCTTTGGCTACATTTGTGTTATTCTTATTTTTAAATTTTAGGCTTTTTTTCCCTAATAGTCTAAATTTACTTTTTTTTTTCCCAATGTCTCAATCAAAGGTTATAAGTTCACTGGCCACATTGGGATGAAAGTGTAAAAGAGCTATCAGCTCTGTTCTTTCTCCCCAGACTCAGACCACGGTCTCTGCACCACAAAGGCATTTGGTAGCCTTGTCCCTGAGACACCAATAGACTAGATTAGGAGTCCATCAGGTTCCAGGAGGTCCTGGGAAGACACTCAAGGACAAATCCATGGTGCCACTACCCACACTTAGCCCCGATCTCTCCCCAGAACGAGTCCACTGGAGACTTTTCCCACCACACATGGAAACTATCCACTCAAAATACCTCTAATTTCCATTTCAAATTGTTGGGTGAGGAGATTAAACACTTCCAGTGGTGGCAAAAGAGATCTATTGTGAAACTAAACTCCTCCCGTGTTAATAACTTGGTCTGAAATTCGTTTTTATGAGCCGGGCCCCCTGTGCCTCTAGTATACTTGTATTGACTCTCATAGTTACCCCTTTTTAGTTTTACTGTGTTCTGTGAAAATTTGTAATTGGTTGAGAATCACTGTGGGCGTCCATTCTTATTCAACTAAATCTCCACAGGGTTTTTGAGCTGGTGTGGATTAGTTTAACTCTTGTATTCAACCATTAGTGCTACCACCTTCTCACATTACAATACAATTACTGGAAGCAAGTACTGCATTTCCTATGCAACAAAAAAGGAAAAATAAAAAATTGCTAATGCTATGGAAGCTGTGTTGTCATTTGCTTTACACCATTCCTGGGTTGTTGAGTGATAGTTACGGTGTATGCTGGGTCTTCTCCCAGGAGACAGTCTTTGTGCACCATGGATTTGGGTTAACCTTGATGGATGGCTGGAACATAGTGTCCTTAGTGGTGTTGTAATGGGTAGTGTTGCTCTTCATCTAGTAGGGTAAATATAAGACTCCAGGCCCACATAGTGCTTATTGTATGCCTGATACTGTTCTAAGGGCTTTCTGTATGGTATCAGGTAGGGCCCAATGAGGAATCAGCAATAGGGTCCTCTAGGTTTTCCAATAGGGGCCTCTAACATAGCCTAGACGTTAATAAAATGGGGTACAGCCACCAACCATGGAGCTCGGGGAACAAAGAGTGGGTCACCAGAACCTAAGCACCGAGGGACAATCACCGCTGATACTTGGGTCATTTAAGGAGGGAGGGCAAGGTAAGGGTGGGTACGTGGCTGATACCACTGAGAAAACACAGGGTCTCTGGTGCTGGAACCAGCAGGGGGACAAGGCCAAGGGTACCAGAACTTCTGAGGAGGCAGAGTACAACTGGTGTGGCTGTTCTGAAAGGAGCTGGAGGCCATTGGTGCAACTGTCCTCTGCTACTGTCCCATTGTGAGTAGGATCTAAGGTCCGAAGGAAGCCTTTCTCCCTCTCCCCTCTGCTCCTGGAAGCCTGCCAGCATCTTTCACTGGCTGCATCTAGCCATAGCCATCCAGCAGGGCGTCTGGAAACTGTACCGAAAGAAATACCAGTCCCAGCCCACAAAGCAGCAGAAGGGTGAGCTTGGAAGACGGAGACAGGAAGCAAATAAGCAGCACGTGCATCCTAATCCATTTAGACCTCACAGCCACCCTGTGAGATAGGTACTATTTTTATGCCCTTATTACAGATGAGGCACAGAGAGATGAATTGGCAGAGTGGCATTCAAGTCCAAGAATTCTGGCTCCAACTGCCATCCTGTCATCTCCATGACATATTCCCTCCATTGTTTACTCAAAAAATACTTACTGAGTGCCTACTATGTGCCATAACTATGCCAGGGGCTAGGGACAGTGAGTAAAGACTGGGTATCTATTCTTAGCAAGTACATAATCTAGTTCAAAAAAAAGAGAGAGCATTATTCAAAGAAGCACAGCAGCACAGGTAAGCAGGTAGCTGTGATGAGTGCTCTAGAGGATCTGTGTGGTCACAAAGGCCTGATGAGACTTTATGACAGGTAGACAAGAACCAGACAAGAGAGGGAAGGAAGAATGCTCCAGAAGGAGTCGAGGGGGGCTTGGCACCTATAGAGACTGAAAGACTGAACCAGAGGAAAGGAGGGAATGAGGTAGAAGATGAAGGTTGATACTGAGGCCAAGACATGACCCGCATTTTCTCCCTCTGAGAGCTTTATAAAACATGTATTAGTCAGATTAGGCTATGAACATGCCACCATACAAACAAGCCCAAAATCTCAGTGACTTTCAACAATAAAGATTTTCATCATATTTGCATACCTGTCAAGTGTTGCCTGGGGCTTCTGCATGGGCCTGCTCATTCATGGACCCACAGTGTAAAACTGCTACCATTTGGACCATTGCTGGAGGTGTTAGCAAGACACACACGGGCTTTTAACAGACCCCCCTGGAAGTGATGCCTGCCACTTCTCACATTGCATTAGCCAGAGCAAGTCATACGACCATGCCTGTGTCCAACAGGACCAGGAAGGGAAGTCGTCCCTCAGTGAATCTAGAGAACATGATTACAGACTAGTCTGAGGAGAGGAGGAAAGCTGTGTGGCTGTCATGGGGGACGCATGGAGAGGGCCCTGGCGGAGGTCCTGCTGCTCAGAGATGAACTGTGCCAGGGACATGGAGTCCCAGGTGGAGTGGAGAGAAGTGAGCAGGTCAGAGAGTTTAATAAGGATATTAATAGTGTTTATTGGAGCTGAAGAAATAGCTCCTTTTGGAGAGCGTTCGCCTAGCATGCGGAAGGACCGCGGTTCGAATCCCAGGCCGCTCAAATGAGAAGAAAAAAAAAAAAATAGTGTGTATTGAGCTCTTTCATATGCCAACTGCAGTAGGTGATTTATCCCATTAAACTTAATAATTCCTGTCATGCTGCAGCTCTCAAAAGGTGTAGTCAGCCCTCAGAACATACCCCTGACTCAAGTGAATAGAGCAATTTCACACACACATGCCTTGGCGTTTAAGCTAGACCAAATTGGTCACTACCTCATTTTGGTCTTTATTATTTGGGGTGAAGAATTTGGAATTAAAGCCAACCAAAACCACACCAGTACTGACACACTCTAAGACAGGTGGTGTGAAGTAGGGGCCCTGGTGGTGGGGGTCACAAGGTAGTGATCAAAACCACGGAGTCCAGTAGCAAACAGCCCAGGTTGAATCCTCACTCTCCATTTCATTAGCTCTACTGTGTGAACATATAGTGCCTCAATTTCCCCACTGGTAAAATGGGGATAATTATAACAGGGCTGCTATGGATATTTGATGAGTTCAGATTAGTTAAGTGGTTAGCAGTGGTCTCAGCATGTCGTAAATGCTATCCAAATGCTTTCACTAACTAAATAAAGGATTCCAAAATGTAGAGATAGGCATTCTTTCATTACACTGATGGCTTGACCCTTCCTCCTAGTCATCTCCATACCTCTGTTTGGGTGAACTTTGAGATCTTTCAGTCAACACCTGCCTCAACTAAGTAGGAAGAAGTAACATAAAAAAATGGGTCCAGGGTCTCAGACCCAATCTTGATTTCTCACCCATAGTTCTGCAACATGAGAAGGCCTCAATTTTCCTATTTGTAAAATGTGAATAAGAATAGTACCTACATTATAAGATTATTAAAAATGATTAAATGAAATTAAATCATATAGAACATACAACTATCAACAACATAGCAATTCTTACTATTTGGTTCATCTCCAAGGAAAGGAGCCCTGACACTGTGCAAGGCAGTATTACACAGTGAAAGAAGCCTGACCTGAAGCCAGAGGACAGGGTGCGGGTCCCACTTCCACCATATGTTGGCCACACAGCATTAAGTATTCTCCTTCTTGAGTCTCAGTTTCCTCACCTGTAAAATGAGCACAGTAATCTCTTCCTCCCTGGAGGGAGAGATTCAAATGATTTAATGAACATGTATGAAAATGTGCTAGGAAGTATAATTCTAAGCATTGGCACCAGAGTAGGTTGGATGGAACCCAGCTAGAAGGACCATACCTGGCTGGTTCCTGTTTTCCTCAACAGGATCGATATGAGCCATCATTCTTACAGACAAGGAAATTAGGCCAATAGAAATGATGTCAGTCATTGCTTTAATACTTCAAGTTCTGGTGCTTTGCTAAAAGAATATGGGCTGAACAGGAAAGGTCCCACTGCTTGTAGGAAGAACCAGGGCTTCCCTTGATTGTGAGGAATGAAATAGCTTCCAATTCATCTCTGAAACATAGTAGCCCACTCCACGTTGCTTTCCATCTGGCATACTTGGTATGGATTTTAAATCCTATTACAGGGAATCCTGGTCAAACAAAGAGCAAATTGGATTTCTACTATCACATTACTTGTTTTTAATTATGGAAAAATACCAGCATGTACAAAAATAGAAAAACTGACAATGAACTCGTATGTACGTACTCTCCATCACTTGTAATCACTTCTCCCCCAGCCCACCCACACAGTTCCTAACCAGCTCCAGATTGTTTGAAGCAAATCTCAAGTACAACATTATATTATTTGTAAATATATAAGAATATATCTCTCTAAAATACAATGACTTTTATGAAACATTCAAAATACACTTTGTACTTTAAAATATTAACAATAAGTCTTCGATATCATGAAGTAACACATTGAGTAACACATCAATGTTCAAAATACTCGCAACTCACAGGTTTTTAAAAAAATTTTTTGTTCCAATTAGTTATACATGACAGTAGAATGCATTTATGTATTTTGATAAATCATACATAAATGGAGTATAATTTCTTGTTTTTCTGATTGTACATATTGTAGGGTCACATGGGTCATGCAGTCACATATGTACATGAGATAATAATGTCTGATTCATTCCACTATCCTTCCTACCCCCATGCCCCTTCCCCTCCCCTCACTCCCCTCTACCTAATCTAAAGTAACTCTAGTCTTCCCTAGTGCCCCTCCCATTGTGAATTAGCATCCACATGTCAGAGAAAACATTTGACCTTTGGTTTTTTGGGTTTGGTTTATTTCGTTTAGCACGATATTCTCCAAATCCATCCATTTACCAGCAAATACCATAATAGTTTCTCTAAATACAGATCCAAATATGATTCGAACACTAGGTGGTTCGTATGACTCTTAAGTCTTTGAATCTACAGAACCCACCTCATCCCACCATGCCTTGTTATGTCCTTGCAATAATTTGCTGCATTAACTGAGTCATTTGTTCTAGAGTTCTTCATATGATTTCGTGGATTGCATCCCAATGGCCTTGTTCAACATGTTCTACTATTAAATTGGAAGCATATTCCTGACCTTGGTAGTTGACCCCATGGAATGCAACCCCAAGGCTGTCTCATGTGGGTTCACTGAATGGACTCCCCTATGTGGTTGGGCCCTAACTCTTTAAATGGTGGACAAAATAACTGGGCCAAAGAAAAAGGTGCTATAGGAGCTGTTCTCCACCAATCCTATCCCAGCTAGTTTTTCTTTTCTTTTTTTTTTTTTTTTTTTTTTGCTGTTTGTTTCCTGACAGAGGAAGTGGAGGCTAAAAGAGAGCTTACTAAATGACATAAAACCCTGTCTTTGCCTCCTTCTGCTGACAATTTTTTTAAAAGCCTGTTTCCATCTTAAATGAGAACAAGATGAATAATTCTGGTTGACAAGTCCATAAAATTCCTTTTGTGCCTCCTTGTTTACTTGCCATCTCTTTCCCTTGAGAAAGTGTGCTCTGGGGCTCCGAAGTCAGTTGCAGGTCCAGGAAGAAGAAATTCTCCAACAAGCATCTGTAATGGCCTCAGGGCCAGATCCTTGTTGACCTAAGGTCACTTCATCCTGCTCAGGTACACTTCCAGGTCTACCATCTTGGATTCTGAGTGCTGGCCTGGGTCACACTACTTTCCATGGAACTATAAAAGCTCCTGTTTTTTGTCAGCTCCTTTCACTGCTGTGACCAAAAGACCTGACAAGAAAAATTAGAGGATGAAAAGGTTTTTTGGGGGGCTCAGAGTTTCAGAGATTTTTAGTCCATAGAAGGCTGGCTCCATTCTTGGGGACTCAATATGAGGCACATGGTGGAAGGTGTGGCAGAGTAAGCAGCTAGGAGCATAGGTCCATGAAGCAGAAAGAGAGAGAGACTCCACTCACCAGGGACAAAATATATACCCCAAAGCCATGCCCACAATGACCTACCTCCTCCAGCCACATCCTACCTGCCTTCAATTACCACTGGGATAATGCCTATCAGGGGATTAATTTGCTGATTAGGTTAAGGCTCTCATAACTCAATTAGTTCACCTCTAAATCTTGCATTGTCTCACACATGAGCTTTTGATGGATACCTCATATCTAAACCATAATAGCTCCTTACATAAAGTCATTCAAAAATAAACTCAATAACTTTATTGAGTGTCTCCCATGTGCCAAACTCAGGAGTGGCAAGGAAATAAGTCAAGATCATTCCACAAAAGTACAGAGTCTAGTAGAGAAAAAGATATGCAAACAAGGAATTGAACCATAGCCTTTTAAGAATCAGGAAGGCATCATGTGCCAGGTAATCTGGGATGACGACATCCAAGGGAGGGGGAGTGTTTTCTGTTGATATAATGGAATATCTGAAACTAGGTAATCTATAAAGAATAGTGTGTTATTTGGCTCATGGTTCTAGAGGCTGGGAAGTCTGAGAACATGGCGCTGGCATCGAATGAAGGCCCTCTTGGTGCGTCACAACGTGGCAAGTCAGAGCCAGTGTGCTGGCTTGGGTCTCTCTTCTTGTAAAGCCATGGAGACCCCACCCTCATGATCATATGATCCTCACTGCCTCCCAAAGGCCCCATCTCCAAATACCATTCCCATATGAGTTCGGGATGAAGTTTCCAAGTTATGAACCTTGAGGAGACACATTCAAAGCACAGTAGAGAGCCACAGGGAAGAGATGTGCAATCTAGGTCTTCTAGGATGAGGACAACTTCAAGAAGGTGCTGGACAGTGTTCATAGTAATAATGGTAATCACAGTAAGGACAGTAATATCCACTGAGTGTGCTCCTACTGGACGCCTTGAATTGCTATAAAGGCTTTCCAATCTCTAGCACATGAGAAGTGATGACTGTTACCCTCGGTTGCACAGAGGATACTGAAGCCCAGAAAGCTTCAATAGCGTTCCTTTCTTACTGTTGTATAATTACGTTATGTGTGACCCTAAAATGCAACACTGAGAGGCTTAAGGGGTGAAGTGCGTGTGTTTAATCACAATCGAACACAAACAGAAGTTTGGTTCACTGGCCCCTTCCCAGAGCCAGATCCCTCTCAGCATGTGCAAGGCACTGCACGCTGAAGGGAGGAGCATTGGAAGTGCCTCTCCGGATCAGCCCCTCTCCTGAGCTCAGGAAGTCACCTGTTTGGACCACCTCAGTGAGCTCCACTGACCTCCAGCTTTCAGCGGGGGTCAATGAATTAGAAGCCCTGAGAGTAGATTGGTGGAAGGGAGGAGAATGATGTGAGGGTGTTTATTTCCAGGACTCTCTCCCTGCGTCCTCTCTGGCTGACAGCATTTCTCAGCAGAGGTAGTGCCATCCCAAGATGCTCTCTGCCCACTAATTTCTCCTTCTAGTTTCTGATAACTTCTCTCCCCTCACCCCTTCAAGCAGAGAGTAGTAAGAGCTTCTGGAGCTTTGGAACACTCTATTCCTTGTACTCTCTTCATCTTGCCCACACCTTTGCAAATGTCTTTTTATTAAACCACTTTCAAATTATCTTGAGTTGAATATGCCATCTGTTTCCTGCTAGAACCCTGACTGATAGCATGATCAAGCCAGAGCAGGCTTCCGGAATCTTCTTTCTCCTCAAATTCCAGCAGAAGCTCAGATTTATCCTCATGATGGACGTCAAAACCATAAATTTTCCCATCTTAGTTTATCCTAGACTCAGAAGACTAGACTCAACCTTCAAAGGTCGCTGGAGTCTATTTCCCTGCCTCCAGCGAGGAATCCCACCCCCGCCCCCACGCCACCTTACTGCTCCTGTCACAGAGAAGTATATCTTACTTTGAGGATCTCCAGGTAAGGAGAGACCATAACTCACTCCAGTGCCTTCAGTCTCCTTGCCTGATAAATCTCCCTCCTGTCTAACACAGACCCCTTCCTGTTACAGGTGAAGCCCGTTTCCTTTGTCTGCTCCTTGGCAAAAGCTACAAAAAAGATCTTTCATTCTTTGAAAATAGGCATTAAATCATCCTTACCCTTCTCGAGCTCTGACGTGCAGAGTCAATGAAAGCAGATAATCTGCACACGCTGATCTCAAGTAGTCAACCTGGACATTCCAGGAGAACCTGGCACTGTACTAACATTTATAAGGTTTGAAAGGTTGCTCACAAGGAGGGATGGAAAGATGGAGTCCATTCTCCACCAACAGTGTCGGACTGGGTTCCCCTCAGAAGTGATGTTGAATTTTCCGTCCATTTACCTCTTTTTTTAAAAAAAAATATATATTTTTTAGTTGTCCATACATTTATTCATATGTGGTGCTGAGAATCAAACCCAGTGCCTCACACATGCCAGGCAAGCACTCTAACTGAGCCACAAACCCTGTCCCCCTTTTATTCTTATCTACTTGACCATTTTTCTCTGCATGTTACCCTGAGCTTGAATTCTGAAGGGTACTGTTCGCTGGTATTTACTGGTCCTGACTAAGGTTGCTGTTCTGCAAACAGAAATCTCCAGAGCTTCACTGAAGTTCCACTTCTAGGTCTCTATTAGACTGCCAAGGCCATCAGAACAAAGCCCCATAGACGTGGTTTAAACTGAAATCTGTTTTCCTACGACTCGGAAGCCAAAGGTCCAAGACCAAGGTGTTGACAATTTGATTTCTTCTGAGGTCCCTCTCTGTGATGTGCAGATGGCCTCCCTGCACCCTCCCCTGGTCTTTCCTCTGTGCACACATAGCGTTGGTGTCTCTGTGTCCGAATGTCCTCTTCCTAAAAGGACGCCAGTTAGATTAGATAATGGCCTACCCAAACAGCTTCATTGAACTTTAACCACCTCGTCAAAGGCCTGATCACCCAATTCATTCTGAGGTGGTCGGTGTGAGGGCTTCAACACAGGATTTGGTGGGGCGGGGCTGGCAGGACACAGGTCAGCCAACACACTCCACTTCTTCTCCCTTCAGCAATCACCTCCAACTGGCTTTCAGTGGGACTTAGGGCCGAGCCAGTTATGAACCAGGAACAGCCATAATCCCTAGGTTCTGACAAACCACACAGCTCACAGGCCATCGCTTTAAAATAATTGCCCTAAACATTTAAAAGTTTCTCTCTTAAATCTTGAACATCCCCCCTCATATGCGTGCACAACACACACACACACACCACACCACACACACTTCCAATTACATATTTTGAACTATTCATTTGGATCTTTAAAGTGTTTCTAACTTCACATACTATTTATTCTCATTCCTAGTTGGTAAATGTGGTCACATAAGGAGTTTGACCTGCCCCCACAAAAGCACCACAGACTAATGGACTGGATCCCATGTCCCCCACATCACTGGATACCCAGTTCTACAGCCCAGCCATTGGCACTATAATGGCTGCTTTGCTTATATCACTGGGGCCACCTCATTTAATCATTCATCTTCCTAGACCCCCCAGCCAGGGCATCTTACTCGTCACATTCAGTAAGTGAAGAAACTAAAAGATAGATGCAGACTACACCTGCTAGTAAATGTGAACCACGAAGCCTCAATGACCCAAACAGCTTAAGTAAAATGCATTTTAAGAAAAAATACTATCCACAAATACTATTAAATATTTACACCCCCAAAGTGCTCACAGTTAACACTTATAGTCACCTCATAACCTTTCAGATAATTAAGGATAACTCTGAATACTTTAATACCATGTGAGTGTGCTAAACTTTAGAGAATTCCTTGTTCTTTGAAAGTAGTGGCCACCACTGAACCATCGACTAAACCATTGGCTACTCTGAGCGCCATTTATAGGGAGCGTGGGGCATGCAGTGGGCTGAGTGGGAAGACAACTCCTGAGGACACAGTTGTGCCTGTGACACTGTGGGGAGTCATCTTGCAGGAGCTCCCTACTTGTTAAATCAGAGCAAATCCCCAGTCCCTGCACCAAGAGCTAGGTATTTGCCAATGCATAGAAGAGGAGATCAGATTCATACTCTGCCCAGTGTGGTATTGGTCAGGATCCAAGTTTGGAGCTGAGATTGGTATTGCCTATACTAGTCAGGGTTCTTTAAGAACCAGAACCAATAGACAGATACCTTCATCTGTATGTCAACATCTCTGTCTCTATAGCTACCTATATCCAAAGAGGTTTATTATAAAGTATTAACTCACACAATTATGGAGGCTGAGAAGTCCCACAATCTGTCCTTTGCAAGTAGAGACCCAGGAGAGCCAGCAATGCAGTTCACAGGCCTGAGAGCTGAAGACATGATGGTGTAGATTCTAGTGTGAGTGTGAAGGTCTGCGAATCAAGAGCACCACAGGCAAAGAAGATGGGTGTCCCAGCTTGAGCAGTGAGACAGACAGCAAATCCTGTCCTCTGATTTTGTGTTTTATTCAGACCCTGGCTGGATTGGATGAGGCCTACCCACATTGAGGAGGCACATCTTCTTTACTCAACCCAATTCAAATGGTAATCTCTTCCAGAAACTCCTTCACAGACACACCAGAAATCATGCTTAACCAGATATCCAGGTGTCCTGTGATTCAGGCAAGTAGACGAATAAACTAACACAGAGGTCATACAGTCAGAAAACAGAGGTTCAGTTTCTCCCAGATGATTTGGATTTGAGGACTGAAATGGAGACAGAGATGGTGTGCTTGAATCTACCTCTGCATGGGGAAAGCAGTCATGAGTATCTCCTGCCTCTCCTGGGTGACCCTGCTTGGCCTAGCCCAGAAATCATAAGAGGGCACCCGAGCCTTGGGCACATTTGACTCGCTTCAACTGCGATTCGTTGGCTAGACCCATTGTCTCCTTAGAAAGTGGGCAGCTCGACTCCCTCCAGGCCAACCTGGGCCAGGGCCCTTCCCAACAGTTAGCAGCTGTGTGGCACACAGATAGCCCTTCGGCCACACAGGTAGCGTCTCTCCATCTTCACACTTCTCTACAAGAGGCCCAAGTGACAGAACACTCTGGACTTCCATTTTCTTAGGTTCTCTCAAAAGACCCCTTTGGCCTTTTCTACTTACTCGGTTTGCTGCCTTCATCCATGGTATTCAAGCTGAGTTTCCAATACATTAATTAGATAGAAGTTCCCCCTGGCCCCCTCCTGGGTGCAGAGCAACTCTTTCTTGGCCTTGAAACACACACACACAAAATGTTAATGACTCCCTAAGGCAAGACAACTCAGAGCAGGGAGGCTCTGGAGCTCCTGGGTGGGGACAACTAAACTTATCTTCTTTTCCCTTCAGATCTATTATAAGAGGAGCAAATCTTAAATTGTCATCACTACAAATTGGCCTGCATTCACAAAGACCAAGTTCCAGGCACTGGGACTAAGTTCCTTTAAACTATTTTCTCATTTGAGTTAAAGTTAACAAAATACTCTGTGCATCCTAACAGAGATATTCCAGAAATATTAAAGACACGTGCTCCCATCTCTTCTCTTGGAGCTTCCCATTGCTTTTCCCCTGAAAAAGAAGCAGCATCCATAAACTGAATCGCGCGCTGCAATTAGCACCCGTCATGGAACCCAGGACCTGGTGTCTTATAGATTCAGCTCGGAGAGTGCTGCCTCTGACTGTTCTCCAACTCAACTAATTCATACAGGCTTCTGAAGAGGCCAAATTATCTTCCTCCCCTGTTCAAAGAAGGAATGGTAAATGGGCTCTGGGCAGAAAAAGGTAGGAGGGATTTTGGAAGAGATAGAAGCTATGTTGGGAATTCGCCCATGTCATGCCCTAAAAGGGGGGTGGGGAGAGGATGGTAGGGGAGGAGGGGAAAGTCCCCAGGAAAAAGAAGAGAGCAGCTCCACACTGCCTGAGGAGACATGGACCTGGGGAGAGGGACATGCGTGTATCCACCAGAGGCCACCTGGTGGGAAGGAGGAAGGAAGAGGTGCTTCCGTGTGACTCCCTGGCCTGAGACTGCCCAGGACCTGGAGGTGCTCCCAGGCAGAGTGACGCTCAGGCAGCATCCTGCCAAGAGAAGAGATGCACGAGGACCACAGCATACCTGACGACACGAGAACCAGATGCAGGGCCTGCTGGACTCTCCACTCCCGTCACTCATCACTGCCCAGATGCAGTTATCTCAGGCTCCCTGGCCTTGTAACTTACTCCAGAGAGAAAGGAGGGGAGAGACAGAGTGGTTCTTCATTTGTTTAATTTTTTATGTGGTGCTGATGATCAAACCCAGTGCCTCACACGTGCAAGGCAAGCACTCTACCACTGAGCTACATCCCCAGCCCCCAGAGCTGATTTTGAACTGAACTTGGACCCAATCATTCCAAATTTGATAAAAATCACTGATTGGGTTCAATCTACCCCAAAGTACCTAGTGAACTTGCCTGCCACAAGATGCCTTGGGAGCTTAGAATCAGATATTAAAGTCAGTTTTAAAGAAATAGAGTTACATTTTGTTTACAAACCCAAGTGATGGCTATCATTACAGACTTTCTCCAGCTGTTAGTGACCAGGAGTCAAGGGAGTACTGACCTGGGACACAAACAATGACTCCCTCTTGGGGATGATAAAGAAAAAAATATATATAGCAACTTTCCTATAGAATGAGGAGAAACCATAAATACACCTGTAAATTGTCATATAAAAATGATAAAGATGAAAATTGCTATCCTGAGAATGCTATGCCAGTTTTTGTTGTTGTTTGCTAGTTGTAGTTTTGTTTTGTTTTTTGCTGTGCATACCATTTACAAATGTTGTTTTATTTAGTAGATAAAAATATTTCCTGCATCAGAACAGAGAGATCATTCCATAGGATTTAGGTTGGAAGGAGCACCATGCCACCATTCTTTCCTGGTAACCCCTTGCCTTGGTCCGTATCAGCTAAGGCGAAGGGAAAGGTCATGGCTGGATGCAGGGGCCTGGAAGAACAGGAGCTGCTCATCCCCTACCCTGCCCTGCCAACCACAGGACCCCTGAGCTCTGGCTCCCAGCGACAGCAGAGTGGACCCAGGGCCAGGGCTGGAGCACAGCAAATGAGGCCCAGGGTGCACAAGAAGGTATAAAAAACACTAGGTAATCAATAAAAATAATATTTTATGCAACGGTTTTAAAAATAAAAATTAATGTAAATGTAATCATTACAGAATATCAGAATTCTAAGTAAACAGGTCTAGCCTTACTGATTTTTACTTCTCTCTCAGGCTGTTGTCCATTGTAACTCAGCAGGTCACTCTTGCTAAACCTAAAAAGAGGGAATAAAGCTGTCTTTCTTCACAGGCTACATGATTGTCTTCGAAGAAAATTCAAAGAATCTATCAAAAAAAAAGTGTTCTTAGAAATAATAATGAGAATAGCAAGGGTGTTTAGTCCTGCTGGGGTTGTCATAAACAAAATACCACAGACAGGGTAGCTTAAACAACAGAAATTATTTCTCACAGTTCTGGAAACTGGGGCACCCAACAGCAAAGAACTAGTGAGCTAGTTTTCACTCTGAGGTCTCTTCTCTTGAGGTGTAGACAGCTACCACCTCACTGTAGACTTACATGACCCTCTGTGCATACACCATGGAGAGAGCAAGCAAATTCTGTGGTATCTCCTCTTATAGGGACACTAATGTCAGTATGAAGACCCCATTTTCATGACCTCATCTAACCTTAACTACCTCCCAAAGGCCATGTTTCCAAACACCACCACATTAGGCAATTAGGACTTCATCATATGAATTTAGAGGGTAGGTAGAACCACAAACATTCAATCCACAAAAGCAACATGGTCAACATACAAAACCAATCATATTAATGTCATAGTAATGAATGACTGGAATTCAGTTTCTGCGATACTATTTATCATGCGGTCCTCAGAATACTTAGGTATACATCGCATAAAATATGTTCAAGATCTGCCTGTTGAAAACTACAAAATGTTAATGGAAAAATAAATAAAACCTAAGTAAGTGGAGAGAGTCCAAATTCTTGGACTGGCAGACTCCATATTGCTAGAATGTCAGTTCTCTATGAGGTGATCTGTAGAGTCAATGTATTCTAAATAAAAATCTGAGAACCATATCTCTAATTTGGTTGCAAAACTCATATGGAAAGACAAAGGGACCAAAATAGCCAAAATACTTTCAAAAGAGAGGAACAAATTGGAGGTTTCATACCATTTGATTTTCAAGACAGACTGACTATAAAGTTACCATAATCAAGATAGTGCAGTATTGGCAAAGGAATAGATAGATCAATAGAGCAGAATAGAGTCCAGAAATAGATCCACACAAATATAGTCAATTCATTTTTGACAAATGTGCAAAAACAATTCAATGGATACAGTGCTGGAAAATGGGATGTCCATTGGCATAAAGAAGAAAGAGGAAGAAGAGAAGGAAAAGGAGGAACAGGAGGAGGAGGAGGAAAACAACTACACTTTGTACAAATTTACATTAAAATGATCATAGAACTAAATATAAGCCTACACTTATGAAACTTCTAGAATAAATATACAAAAAAATCTTTGTGGCCTTGAGTTGTGCAGAGTTCTTAGATGCAACAGCAAAAGCATGATCTATTTAGAAAACAATCCATTGTCCTTTACTGAAACTAAAATCTTGGGGCTGGGGTTGTAGCTCAGTGGTAGAGCACTTACCTAGCACGTGTGAGGCACTGGGTTCAATCCTCAGCACCACATAAAGATAAATAAATAAAGGTATTTTGTCCATCTACAAGTAAAAAAGAATTAAAAAAAAAAACTAAAATCTTTGGCTTGTCAAAACACACTGCTAAGAGATGGAAAAGACAAGTTATAGACTAGAAAAATACTTTCAAAACATATCTGACAAGGAACTTGCATCTAGATTACATAAAGAGCACTCAAATCTCAACAATTATAAACACAAATATCTCAAATCAAAAACAGGCAAGATGTGAACAGACACTTCATCAAAGAGAAATAAATTTAACTGTACTTCAGTTAAAAAATAAAATTTAATAATTAAGAAATTTAGCTAAATGATAGATAATATTTTTATAGCATGGAATGAATATATTAACAAATTAGGTGAAATCATTGCATTAAGAACACAACACAAATTTTAAAACCACCAATATGCAAAAAAAGTAGATAAAAAGAAATGATAAAGAAAAAAAAAAGTAATGAAAGAAAAGCAAACACACAATAGAGATTAATAAGCTGTAAATTGGTAGTTTGAAACACACAATAAAACTGAAGACTCCCTAAGAGACTGATCCATATGCACAAATAAGCCATGTCAGGAATAAAAAAGGGGACATAACTATAGACATGGTCATCATTAAAAATAATAAGAGAGTTCGTGAACTAGTTTTATATTGATAAACTAAAAAATATTGGCTAAATAGACAAATTCCTTTAAAATTCCAACACAAAATGAAATAGAAAATCAATTGTAGTTGTATTACTGTTTATCACAATGAAAATCAGTGAAAATCTTCTCACCAAGAAAGTGCCAGGCCCTAATATCTTTAAGCATATCACCAGGCACTGAAGGAGGAGAATGCTCATAGCTCCTAACTCTGAGAGGACAGAAAATGAGACCCTCTTTTAATTATTTTACCAGGATACCAAAACGTGAAAAGGACGTTGAAGGAAAGAAAGTTACAGGCTAATTTCATTCCTGGACGTGGGTGCAAACCCCTAAACCAAAAATTATCGCC
Source organism: Sciurus vulgaris (assembly GCF_902686455.1). Classification (NCBI taxonomy): domain Eukaryota; kingdom Metazoa; phylum Chordata; class Mammalia; order Rodentia; family Sciuridae; genus Sciurus; species Sciurus vulgaris. The sequence goes on from NC_136461.1 coordinate 49,994,735, forward strand.
AAATCCAGTGTTACAGTAAAAGCATTCAGCACGACCAGATTGGTTTCATTCCAATAAGGTTGATTGAGCATTCAAAAATCAAAATAATTCACCCATCAAGAGCATTAGGGAGAATGTCTGCATAGGATAAGTCGTCAAGTTGTAGACTTATTTCATACACATCTATATGTGTGTTATATCTCATAATTTAAAAAATAGAGTAAAAGTACTTGAGGTAGACTAGGCTACCCTGAAATTCACAGCTTTTATAACTGAAGATGCTAGACAATACACCTTTTGAAAAATTAACTGTGTGCCTGAGTCTGAAACCTTAAGAGAAATCCTCTGGGTCTGGAATGACAGCAGATGCTGGGGACCAGGGCCCAGCTGATGCGGATGTTGCAGCAGGCTTGGATGGGGGTGGGGGCTGCAGTGGCAGTACAAGTCACTGGCCTGGGTGCTGTTGCCTGTCAATTTAGGGTATGGGAGATTAGCACTGAACTTTGGACATTTTAAGCTCTAGATGCATGAGAGACATTGAAGTCAAGTAGACAATTGGTTTTTAAATGTCTGAGGCTCAGGGGGAAACGCAAGCTTGAGATTGAAACTTGGAAATCTTGGGGCTTGAAACTTGGAACTTGGCATAGGACTTGAAAGGCTGCCCTCTGGGCCTGGAATCCCCATAGTGCTCTGTGCTTTTCCTGCTGTAGCTCTCTCTCTGTTATTGTTGGCGTTTTTCATTGTGTACCTGTTTTTCCCTCTCAACTTAAGGCAAGGAACATTTCTAAACCCTTACTATGGGATGCAAAAAAGATACTCCAAAAACAAGTTTACTGAAACTATTGTGTCAAGAAGCAGGATGCCAAGGAGGAATGCGGTCAGGCAATGGAAAAGCAGGTGAGCCTGAGAAAGGGGATATATTGGAAAAGGGAGAGATGGGCTTCTGAGAAGCCACCCAGGAAGCTGCAGGGGCAGGTGTGACATTGGGAACTGGCGGAGGTTTCAGAAAAGAGGAGGTGATGCCAGCTGGGCCCGAGACTGCCCTCTTCCCTCTGGGCTCTGACACGTGGCTCTCGGGAGGCACGGTTTGATTGATGGATTGGTTAGGAAAGTCCCTCCACCTCCTACCAGCCCCACCTGCCACACCTGGCTCTATAGGGATGTGATTCACCTTAAAGTTGAATCCAAATTCCTTCTTCTTTTGTCATCAGAGTGCATCTGCTCTGTGCCAGCAGATCAGGAGCCTCTGCACCTTGAGTCCATAAATCTGCTTTCAAACACCCTAAGCCACCTCTCCCTGAGCCTGTGAAAGGTCACTCAAAGTCCCTCCTTCCAGAAAGGGAAACAACACCCAGGTGATAAAAGAGATGTCTGTGGCCACACCTTACCCATGCCAGGTGCTTACTGCCAGTCACCACAGGGCTCACTCCTCCTTCTGGAGGCATTTTGCATCACTGCCAAATCCTGAGGAGCCCTCAGTGGCCACACCTGGGACATCTAAGAATACAGGTAAGGAAGGCCAGGTGGGGACAGCGTGGGTACAAGGCTCACAGTCCAGGTGTTGCTTATTGACCTGCCAGGTTTTGATCTTCGTAGAGGTCAAGGCATCACCAGAAACTGGGCCTCAAATCTGAGTCTCTGGAAGCTGAAAGGAGAATCAGGAAGATCCGTGAACTACATCCTCCCTTTTTATTTATTTATTTATTTATTTTTGTGGTGCTGGGGACTGAACCCAGGGCCTTGTGCGTGCAAGGCAAGCCACTCTACCTACTGAGCTATCTTCCCAGCCCTACATGCTCCTTTTAAACAGCCTGAGTACAGCTGGAGGAGGCATGATTACAATGTTACCTAGAAAGGAAGAAAGCCTGGATTCAAAATAATTGTACAGAGAATGTTCTGTACACCATAGTATGTAAGCAACAACTGCTTGAAGAAACAAGACCTGAAGAAAATTAACCGAGACCTCACATTGTATTTCCTAAGTCGTCTATAATACACATGCCTATCCTATTTTCTAAATAAACCTAAAATGTGTACGCCTATTCTTCACACGTCTTGAAAAACGCAAAACACTGGAAAGGAATAATGGGGATGTATTCGCTACCCTCTTCCCTCATTTGGCAGACTGAGCTGGCATTTCTTATTCAAATATTTTTAATAGCAACAGTAACTACATATACATGACACACTGGGCATGGTGTTCTGTGGGTTGGTATCGTGGAGGTGGTTGGTAACCTTGATTTGAGCGGTCTGTCTTCCAAAGTGGAGATAGGAGCCAGATTGCAGTGAGCCAGATTGCACGAGAAGGGGCAAGAGACGGAAGCTTGTGAGCACGATCGTCAAGGAGTTTGGTGGATCAGGGCAGGAGTGGGAAGTTTACCAATAAGATTGCCTTGATCTTCAGGGGTTGCCATAACAAAATACCACAGACCGGGTAGCTTAAACAACAAAATTTTACTTTATTATTTTATTCTTGAAGTTCTGGAGTTTGAAAGTCGAGAGCATGGTATCAGTAGACTTGGTTTCTTCTGAGGTTCCTCTCAATGATCTTCAGATGGCTCCCTTCTTTCAGGGTCCCACATGATCTGTCCTCTGTGCATACACATCCCTGGTCTCTCAATGTTTCCAAATGTCCTTTTTATAAAACATCACTCAGATTAGATTATGGCCCACCCTAAGGGTCTTATTTTAACTTAATTGCCTTTTTAAAGGTTCACATTGAGATACTGGGAGTTAGGACTTCAGCATAGGAATTTGGGTTTGGGGGATATAATTTAGCCCATAACAAAGATCAAGAATTTTTTTTCTTTTAATATGCAAGCAACATATTTAAAAAGGTTGTTATATTATTCCATTTTTTGTTGCTATAACAAAATCTGTGGAAACTCACAGGTTTGGAGGCTGAAACATCAGATGGTCCCATTGGTTCGGACTCTGTTGAGGGCAGAGATGGCATCATGGCGGAAGCTGGCAGGAGGGAGAGATCACATACTGCCAGATAGGAAGCCAAGAGCACTTCAGAAGCCAGGCTCTGACTTTTAGAAAATTTCACTCTTTCAAAAACGAATTCAAAGTCTCACAAGAACAACCTTAATCCCTTCTGAGGACAGTGCCCCCATGACCTCAGGACCTCCAGCTGGACCCCAACTTTAAAGGCCCCATCACCTCTCGCACCACCACACTGGGGACCAAGTCCCCAACACGGTACAGGGGCAAGCCATAGCAGTTGAGGAAAGAGCCTGCAGAGAAAGGGAACAACTGCTAGAGGAAAAGCCCTGGGCTGAGGCGGGGTGGGTGCGGGCCCGGGAGGGGAGCACCGGGCAGGAGGAAGGAGGAGGACAAGAGGGCGTGCAGCCTGCTTCTCTGCAACTCAAGCGTGGGAAGCCAGTGGATCTTCATGGGACTTTGTCTGGAAATACAGAGCGGAACCATTTTGAGGATAGTTTGACCACCTATATCAACAACCTTAAAAATGTACAGCTATTTGACCTAAAAATTTCACTTCAATTAGTTTATTCCAGGGGATAATTAAGATGTCCATAGTAATAAATACTACCAGACAGACAAAACCATGGTTTTGTTTATAATAAAATCAATATGCAAAAACAAAAAAATGGAGGTCTTATTAAACCAACTATCGTATGTTCTTAAAATGCCCCTCACGCAAGTTGGCAGGGCCTGAGGGGCACACGGCTGGTAGTTCTGGAGGCATGTTTATCAGGAGAAATTGTGCGGCCGCGTAGTCTAAAATGAGGAAGTGAGAGGCAGACAATTATACAAAGAAAAATTACGCTTTTTAAAAAAACAAACGTGGTGGACAAATGTAAAAGGGAAAGTGGGCTCGTGAGTGTGGGAGGCCAAGGTTAACTGGGTGATCTCCCGGTGGTGGGAGGGAGGGAGGGAGCTCATTATTCTCTTTTTGCTTACCTATAGTTTCTAATTTTTGCCACAGTGAACATATTATTTAAGCAACAAGGGGGGGGGGAGCAATAAAAACACTTTTAATGCACCACCTGGATTTCTTTTTAGAACTACTTTGCTTAAAGAAACCGATTTTTCATTACCTCCCAAGAGTTGCTGTGTAAATGATGCTGGCACATGGAAAATAATAAAGGAGATGCGAGTCTGCTCCCTGCAGACAGAAGACAGTGGTGCCGTCCTCCATCCCCCAAGGCTGAGAACAGTGTTTAGCACACAATAGGCCTACACTAAATGGTGGAGGAAGAAAAGATTGGCTAGGGACCAGGAGGACTATTCAGCTTCCCTCAGAAGGAGAAGTCACTTCCATAGAGTAACCTTTACATGATGTATAAAGTCACATCTTGGTAGAATAACAAATTACCACATGCTCTGTATCCCTGATGGGGTCCCAGAGTTGTCAAAATCTAGAATTTTCTTTCTACAGAGGTTTTGAGTCTACGAAAAGGGTGAATTCTGGCTTCTACACTGCTCAAACTGCTGAACCAACCTGGATTCCAGACTGCATCAGATTAAGGGCATTTGCTTTACCACAAGTCTTTGAAGCCAAGAGGCTTTGGTATTAATGATGTATCATCTTCAGAGATGTTCCATCTACTCCCAGGGACATTGTCATTACCACAGTCTCCTGAAGGCATTACTTAGATGTCATGTGAAACAGCCTTTTAAATTCATGTTATGGGTTGGTCCAGCTATTTAATCTGGTTCTTAAATGTAAATGTTCCTGAAACTGTGGAGAGAAAGAAAATGGAAAAATATTATTAAAATAGGGAACAAGTCTAATGTCTTTTATCTGCCAGAGATAAGACAAGACTGGAGATATTTATTGGTTCAGTATTTCAGCAACATGGTATTAATTGTCTCTGCGTATTTTGATAGGTAGTTAATGCAAGGGTATTAATGAAAACAGCCCCACTTCATTTTAAAATTAACTACTTGGCCATTGAACAACAGGAGCTGATAAATTATGGCAATAAATTTGTGATGGAGATTTATGTCCTCGTAACTCAAAGCCAGGCTGTGGGCACACTTAGATGGGGAGCAAATAAGGAATACCAAAAAGGAGATTTATCCCCCCCAAAAAGAAGTGTTTTTGTTTTTGTTGCTGTTGTTGTGGTTTTGATTTGCTTCTTTTCCCCAAAATATTGGCTCAATCCAAGAGCAGTCAGTCACCTCTCTGAGTGCCACAGGCTACTGAAGACCTGGCCTCCCAGGCAACAGGAGCAGGTCCCAGGGCATCCTGTAGGATTGAGTGGGGGAAGCAACTCCTCCCTATATGGCTGGCACAGCTGATGCTTCATCCCTGGCTGAGGGAAAGTTGGTGTCCACCTAGAAGGACAGGCAGGAGGAAGGCAGCATTTCTTGCACAGTTGCCAGGCTCTGAGCTAGGTGCCTGATTTGCATAATTTCACTTAATCTTCACAACAGTCTAGAGAAGTAGCTCTTATTAACCTATTACTAACTCGATTTTAGAGAAGAGGAAGCTGGAATTTATAAAAGTGAAGCAGCAGGCCCAGCCTTGCACTGTGCTTGCCGGAAGCCAAGGGGCAGGAAGAATGTGGGTTTGAGAAACACAGAAACCAGAATTTGAATCCCAGGCACCCCGTCACTAGCTGGGCACTTTTGAAAACATTACATAACCTTTTGATGCCCAGTGTTTTTCATCTGTCAACAAAGGGGGCTAACCCAGTGGGATGTCACAAAATACTTGGGTGGGTTACATCAAATAATAAAATGAATGTCGACTGAGATGAGATTCCAAGCCAGGTTTTCCTACCTCTAAAGTTCTCATGACTAAACCATAGAAATCCAAGACCCTTAAGAGACACAGAGGATGCCAAATCCAGAACTGTGAAGGGGTCAAACAGGAAGCAGAAAGAAGGATCCACGTGTAGAGGAGAAAAGACAGAGCAGAGGCCAGACCTGGTGGTGCCCACCTATAATTCCAGTGGCTTGGAAAACTGAGGCTGGAGGATCACAAGTTCAAAGTCAGCCTCAGCAACTTAGTGAGGCCTTAAGAAAAACCCTGTCTCAAAATAAAAAAAAAAAAAAAATAAGTGTTGGGGATGTGGCTCAGTGGTTAAGTGCCCTGGGTTCAATCCCTGGTACCAAAAACAAAAACAAACAAAAAGACAGAGCAGTTATCCATGACAATGAAAAATCCCAACAAGGTCAGCAGCTAGACAGACTTGAAGATAGTAAGGATATACCTGCTGTGTGGAAATGATAGAAGTTGGGTGTGAGGGAAGTAAGATTGACTCCTGAGAGCGAAGCTATATGCTACAGTGGCCCCGGCTTAAATCTGAACAAGCCCAGTGTCTAATTAATGGTTTGAGAGGGGAAAGCCTTGGAAGAGAAGACACAGACCTAAGAGAGAGTCAAAGTTGGAGGCCATGGGACAGTCCAAATAATTTCCCTGCTGCAGATGGGGACAATAACAAGGATCTAGGAAAGGAAGTTCATTTCTAGGACTTGGAATCAACTGAAGGTTCTCAGCACTAGAGAAGCTACTGACAGTAGGGTTTGGGCCCTGGAAATCCATGTGCAGACAGAATGCAATCTAGCAGTATATACCACATGGCTGGGTAGATGTCACCAATGGAGCACCCACTGGTGCAAATATCTAGGATTTAAAGAAAATCAAAATGTTGTTGGAAGCTGAGGTGCTGAAAAAATTATTCCTGACCTCAGGAAGACTAGTGCAGAGGGCAGTGGGCAGGCATTTCTGACATGGGTGGCCAAGTGCTTTGATAAAGCATGGTCAGGGACCTGGCGCAGCCCTGGGAGAGGCACCTAAGCCATCAAGGGTGGTTGGAAAAGGTTTGTGGAGTAGCATACACCAAGGGAGAGAGAGAAGACAGGTGGCAGCTGGTCAGGACAAGATGAGGGTGTCCCTGGTGCTGACCTTCTTTAAATCTTGTTCTATTTAGTAAACTGGCATAAAAGAAGAACCATATTCATGATTGACTCTTCCCTCCATTCCCAGGCTCCTCATTTCTCACACTCTCTGGCTCACACTTGGGCTACAGCCACAGCAACTGCATCTGGTCACCCATGGTGGATCTATAGTCCTTGTGAGTGTTGATATATAGACACCCATCAACCTGAAATACCCCACCATGCCTTAAGGTGACTAAATTCTATTGACCCTTTAGGAGTCAAACTCTTGGTATTAGATGCCTGTCACTGAAACTGCTGTGAATCTTATCACTGTCCTGCCACCTTGTCTGAGATTTACCTGTGGATCCATTTTCTTCACTAGACACTGCACTAGCTGATGTCAGAGATTATGTATTCATTTTTTATACTGACAGTTTCCAGAAATCAACTCCTGTTTCACAAATTATTGCACAATGACTAATTGTGGAAGGTGGGCCCACAAATTTAAATTAAGTATTCCTTTTCTCCTTAGATAAGCACAGGCTGCCCTGTTAAACTGGAATTTGAATTCCAGATAAACAATGAACAATTTTTAGTGTAAGTTGCAAATGTTGTGTGGAACATATTAAACTCTGCGGAGGTATTGCATGAGATCATGAGATATACTTATTCTAAGAAAAATTGTTACTTAACTTGAAATGCAATGTTAACTTGGCATTCTATATTTTTGTGAAATATGCCACCTCTATTTTTCCTGTTAATTTGGAAATATTAAAATCTGCAAAGGGTGTGGCAAAAGCATGCTTATGCTGCTGATGGAAAATGGTGGGAAGCTTGACAAAATATATTCAAATATTTCAAAGGTGAAAGGATGAATTTCAGCATCTGTAATGGCCCAGAGTTAGAAACAACTCAAAGGCACATCAATAAGGGTATTGGTTAATTTAAATAGAATTTTCTGTGCAATCTAACATTGAAATTAAGAGCACAGGACCTGGAGTTAAAATGCCTTGTTTCAAACCCTGGTTGCTCAGGACACAGCCTGTGAGACTCTAAGGAAAGTTACTTGACATTTCTCTGCTCCATTCCCACATTTATAAAATAGAAATACGTATGTCCATATACCATGAGGACTGAGAAGATTAAATATGCTATACACGGGCAGCTCTTATAAGAGGGCCTAGAAGGTAGTAATGTTCAAATAAAGATTGAAGTTATTATTTTTTTATTATTTACTTATCTTTTAATTTTTTACAGACTGCGTTTTGATTCATTGTACACAAATGGGGTACATCATTTCGTTTCTTTGGTTGTACACGATATAGATTCATAACATTCATGTAATCATACATGTATGTAGGGTAATGATGTCTGTCTCATGCCACCATTTTTAATTACCCCCCCTCATTTCCTTCTACATAATCTAAAGTTTCTTCATTCTTCTCTCACTCCCCACTCCCCCCCACCCTCATTATATATCATCATCCACTTATCAGGGAAAACATTCGGTCTTTGTTTTTTTGGGATTGACTTATTTCACTTAGCATAATATTCTCCAATTCCATCCATTTATTTGCAAATGCCATAATATTATTATTCTTTATGACTCAATAATAAATATTCCATTGTGTATATTACCACAGTTTCTTTATCTATTCATCTGTTGAAGGGCATCTAGGTTGGTTCCACAATCTAGCTATTGTGAATTGAGATGCTATAAACATTGATGTGACTGCATCACTGTAGTATGCTGATTTCAAGTCCTTTGGGTATAAACCGAGGAGTGGGATAACTGGATCAAAAGGTGGGTCCATTCCAAGTTTTCTGAGGAATTTCCACATTGCTTTCTAAAGTGGCTGCACCAATTTGCAACTCCACCAGCAATGTAAAAGTGTGCCTTTTTCCCCATCCATGCCAACATCTATTATTGTTTGTGTTCTTGATAATAGCCATTCTAATTGGAGTAAGATGAAATCTTAGAGTTGTTTTAATTTGCAATTCTCTAATTACTAGAGATGTTGAACACTTTTTCATATATTTATTAAATGCCTGTATGCCTTCTTCTGTAAAGTGTCTGTCCAGTTCCTTGGCCCACTAATTGATTGGGCTCTTTGTATTTTTGTGTAAAGTTTTGTAAGTTCTTTATAAATTTTGGAGATAAGTGCTCTGTCTGAAGTGCATGTGGAAAAGATTTCTTCCCACTATGTAGGCTCTCTTTTCACATTACTGATTGTATCCTTTGCTGTGAAAAAGCTTTTAAGTTTGAGTCCATCCCATTTATTGATTCTTGCTTTAATTTCTTGTGTTTTGGGAGTCTTGTTAAGGAAGTCTGATCCTAAGTCAACATGATGAAGATTCGGGCTTACTTTGTCTTCTATTTGGTGCAGTGTCTCTGATCTAATTCCTAAGTCCTTGATCCATTTTGAGTTGAGTTTTGTGCAGGGTGAGAGATAGAGGTTTAATTTGATTTTACTGCATATGGATTTCCAGTTTTCCCAGCACCAATTGTTGAAGAGGCTATCTTTTCTCTATTGTATGTTTTTGGCTCCTTTGTCTAGTATGAGGTGACTGTATTTATGTGGGTTCATCTCTGTGTCTTCTATTCTGTATGATTGGTCTACCTATTTTGGTGCCAGTACCATGCCATTTTTGTTACTATTGCTCTGTAGTAGAGTTTAAGTTCTGGTATTGTGATACCTCCTGCTTCACTTTTCCTGCTTAGGATTGTTTTGGCTATTTGAGGTCTCTTATTCTTCCAGATGAAGTTCATGATTGCTTTCTCTATTTCTATAAAGAATGTCATTGGGATTTTAATTGGAATTGCATTGAATCTGCAGTTATTGTGGTCATCGTCCTTATTGCAGAATACTATGGTGTCATTAAAAATGTCTTTATAGATATGTATTTATTGACACATAAAGATGTTCCTCATTTTACAAGTGAGGAAACGTAATCAAAATAGCTTATAAACCACATCCATGAAGCAAATAATTTTTGAGCAAGCACACAGGAACAAGTCAGAAATGACCCCTCCTCTCATAAAACATAAGCTCATGAGCAGACAGACATTACAGAAAATATATACAAATTAAAATGTAATCAACATTGTGATAAGAGCTACAGAAGAAAACAAATAGAGAATAAGAGGAAAGGCCTAATAAAAAGGGCTTTTTTTTCCAGAAACCTGAAGAACGAATGGATTAACCAGGCCAGAACTGAGAGAAGAATATTTTAAGTACAGTAAACAGCATCTATGAGAAACCTCAGGAGGAAACCTGGGCAAGCTTAGGAAGTGAAATAATACCAGTGTGGTTAGATCCTCATAGATAGCAGAGAGGGGGTAAAGCAAGATGAAATTGGAGGATCAGTAAGAATTTGACAGTGTGCAGCTTTGTAAGCTATCAAAAGATGAATTCAACAGGGTTGTGTGGTTGGACCTTTATCCTAAGGTCCTCTGGTACAGTCCTGCCGTCTGCCATCTTGGTTTCGCTTGCTCAGGTTCAGGATTCTGGAATGGAGCTATCAGTGCCTGAATTAAAGCCCCTTGTGTCCAGGGAGAGGAAAGGGTGGAGTTCCCCCTTTAACCTCTGCCTCTGCCATGAAGAGCTGCCACATGTGTTCTGAGGCTGGGGACCCTCCCCTCCAACTGAATCCAACTGTCCACCTCTTCTCTCCTCATTGCCCTCAGTCCCGGAGGGTGGTTGCTGGTGTTCCCCTCATGAGGGTATTTCTCAAGACTTTGGCAAAGAGGATGTCCTCTGTCTCTCCCAGGAGACATGGTTCCGGCGTGGGAGGGTGAGTTGCACATGATAAATTCACTCCAGCATTCCTATCTCTCAGAGTCTTTGGATTCTTTCCTTTCCTTGATATCAAGGAATTTATGACATCTCAACTCTGTTTAATGTTGGCCACCAATGAGTCCAGATTTCTGTCAACCAACTGAACAAACAACAGTGTCTACTCCCAGCTGCTCCGAGCTAGCAACAGAATCTGGAGTCTCTGCTAAGTGCATCCATGTCAACGACTTCAGCGTGGTCTAAAATTATGTTCCTCTGCCCCTTGTCAAGGGCCTGCAGAACTCATCCCCACGCATATTCCCCAAATCTTTGAAGGTGTACATTAACAAAACCTTGTAAATCATTTGTTATATATGCCTTCTGCTCCCAGATTCAACTTTTCACTCCCCACCTCCCCAACAGGTATGTAGGTCAGATCCTGGAGACAAGGGAGGGATGCCACAGCAGGTTGTAAACAGAACAGATCCTTCTTTTGGCATGACTCTTGTTTTAATGCTTTAAAAAATTTTATTGTTGAAAATAACTTTTTGTTGCATAATAATTATATAGAAAAGTGGGTTTCACTGTGGCACATTCATGCATGCATGTAACATAATTTGATCAATTTCTTTCCCCAGAGCTTCCCCTTCCCTCTTCTTTTCCTCCCCATCTGTGTTAGCCTTTGGGGAAGGGAATGACAGTATCTTTGAGGAAAATAATCAGAGGCCTCAGTGAAAGGAGGAGTGCTACTTTGGTTGGCACAAAAAAGTCAGCAAGCTCTCTCAGTGTTCCCGTATGTCCCCATTGCAAGTCTTACCTTACCAAGGCCTAAACTTTCTCCAAAGAGGCATGACAAGGCTGTGAACTCAACCAATGTAACTCTACAAACCTCAGAGTCCACCTTTGATTTCTTTTGCATGCTCTCAGCTGTATTTTTAAAGATTGGAAATTCATTTAGCATTATATAGAAAGTTCCTGAGTGCTAATGTATGCCTTTGATTGAGAATTTGGGAATTTGGGGATTTTAACTTGTCATATTCTCTCTCTCTCTCTCTCTCTCTCTCTCTCTCTCACTCACTCACTCACACATACACACACAGTGCTAGGGATCAAACCAGGGCCCTTGTGCATGCTGGGCAAGTGCGGTACTGTAAGAAAACCCACGAAAACCACGCTGGACACAGGAAATCACATTAGGGAGTTAATTAAGCAAACAGGAGTTAATTAAGCAAACAAAGTGTCTCCCTGCAGGGTAAGAGAGAAAATGAGAGGAAAAGAGAAAAGGCATGCGCTAGAGAGAGTGGAAAAGTGAGGAGGAGAGAGAAAGAAAGTGAGTAGGAGAGAGAAAGCATGAGAAAAGATGATGGGGGAGCTATCCCTAAGCAGTTGAATTTCGCAGGGCTAACAGGGGACCAATAACAGAGAAGGACACTTGCAAGGTGACTGATGAACCAATAGCTAGCTAGGTTGTTCACAGACTGACAAGTAGTTGGGAGGCGGGAAATGGCTGCAGTGGAAAGGTGGGGGAGAGCAGGTTTCAGACTGACAAGCTAGGTTATGATGCAAAGGGTGGGGGGAACAGCTTTGTATTACAGGTATACTAACTTGTCCCTGTCATTCTCTTTTTAATAGACTGCCTAGGGTCATTAGAAGTGAAGCTCTTGAGTAGTTCGTCTTGCACATAGTGGAAATGTGTCCCAGGACAGTGGGTATGTGCTACCCTGAAACTTGCCTTGCATTTGTTATGTACTTCTTCCACAGGTGATAAATGAGACATTCTACTGCTAGGGACCCTGAGCTCCTGTCTCTGACTTCTAAAAGGAAGATCACTGTCCTCAACTCCCCACCAAGGCAACGAGATCAGCCACATATTGCTACCTGAGAGCTCCTCTGACTTGAAGAGGCTGAGACATATTCCCTGTCACAAATTTCTGTATCTGTGAACTGTAAGAAAGAGAAACAGACTCTGCCTACCTTAAAACAGGAATTTTTTTGGAAGGTATTGGATAGCACACAGGCTTGGAAACTTGTCAGGAACAAGGCAAGGCTAGGCAGCTGGAAAATGTAGCCTCATCCAGTAACAAATATAGGCATCCTACATAAACCACCCGCCTTCACTCTAACCAGGAAGTGGGTAGTGGAGAGAGGGCGTGAACTCCCCTAAGGATTTCCAGAAAGAGGTTTGGTTTGGGGAAGCCAAAAAGCAACAAATAATCAATATTTTGGGGATGTGTTTTCTTTCAGGGTGTTACACAGCACCATGATGATGGCAGAGGGATGTGGAACCGGACCTTGGTCACTATTCATTCCCATTGGCTCCCCTAGATCTTACCACTGTTATGTACTGAGCTCACCCAAGTTACAGTGGGACCTGCCTCCTCCCAACCACAATAATGACATGCCACATCCTTCCCTATCTCCAGGCTTAGGAAACATCCCTTGGTCCACCACCATGCTGGGCCATGGGAAGGTCTGCAAGATGGCACAGATCTGTTTCCTCCATAGGCCACCCAGCTATTTCTACTCTGGTCTAATTTCCCTTTCCTCGAACTCTATTCAGCAAAGGGCAGAGGGCCCTGGACTCCCTCAAATTGATCTGGAATGCCTGTTGTCCCACCTTGTCCAGGGTCCACCTAAGGCTGCACCCCAGGCAGCCGTGTCTCACGGCTCCTTGCCTCTTTCACCTCCACCATCAAGAGAATCCTTTCATTGCTCTCATCTTGTTCTCAAGGCACGAGAGTCTGGCTTTACATCTATATATTGCTTATGTCCTGACTTAGGCTTTTGAAACTCAGAAGACAAGAAATTAATTATTTTTATACATTCTTCTTGGCCAGAAAACAGAACACATATGCTGTTTGTCAGTCAGAGGAAGGTTTATTATAGAACAATAGGAAATAGCAAGAAAAAAGAGTTATGTAAAAATACTATCCTGCAACATTCCTGTTTTTGCTCATGTGAATTTAAAATTTTTTCATTGATTAAATCAGATTATAGGGCTGGGGAGATAGCTCAGTCAGTAGAGTGCTTGCCTTGCAAGCACAAGGCCCTGGGTTTGATCCCCAGCACCGCAAAAAAAAAAAAAAAAAAATCAGATTATATTGTAGTTTAAAGAACAAAATTACTCAGTAGAATGAATTTGACATAACTTTCCTATGTATGTGTATGAATACATCACAGTGAATCTCACAGTCATGTAGTCCACAAACTTAAATGTATCAAAATGGTTTCTACTGTCATGTGTAACTAAAAAGAACAAATAAATTTTTTAAAATTTACTTTATAAGGTAAACTTTACTTTTACTTTATGAGCTCTCTATCAATAGAGGTATTCAAAAGAAGATGTCCATCTATTAGTGATTAGTAAAAAGAACATCTCCATTGTTAGAAGATAGAATGAAATGATGTTTCAGGTCTGTTCTAAAGTTAGCATTTTATGTTTTATTAAATTTTTGTTTCCTCCACAGTTGTTGGCATATCACGAAAATATTTTGAGGTTCCCAACTAATTATAAAAATTTTAAATGGCCTCCCTGATTTCTAACAAATCAATCAACATTTTTAATGGGACTTATTCTGAATGCCCAAGATTGGCAATTTCCAATTCTATTGGTTCTATTGGCTTTGACACAACTCTTTCTGTTACAATTACCCTATTGTTCTTTTCTATTTCTTTTGGCCTTTGCCCCATACATCTTCCATGGAGTGGGTGTTTGCTTATTTATCCTGGGTGAGGAGGAAGAAGCATTGTTCTTACTTACGTTTGTGGAAAGTGTCTTTAGAAACACTGAAGAAGTCCCGGACTTGAAGCAAAGGTGTCCTTCTTTCTAGTGTGGGGAACTGAAAAGTCACTCAAGCTCTCTGAACTTCAGTTTCTTACATGCAAAGTAAAGAGAGCTGGTCCCCAATCATAGCAATGCAATCCTAATGAAACTAAAGGACCAGTTTGGGTTGTGGCTTGATCCTGAGGTCACAGTGCACAGCTCTGTCTCTGTCCTTCCTTCTACTCTGTCCTTCTCTAGGGGTCAGCTACCCCCACCCCTGCCACCATTCCCCTAGCCCCCATCCCTTCCCCTGGCTACTTCCGCTCTCGGTAGCAAAACCCACAGCAGTATTTTCAGGCCTCCGTTTCACACACTACGCCCTCCAAAGGAAGAAGGCACGTGCATGGAAGAGGAAATTTCTTTCCTACAAGTCCCAGCAGCTATCTCCTCATATTTTGCTTGCCAGCTTAGGTCACATGGCCAGCCTAAATGGTTATGCTGAACACTTAAAAGCAACCAGCGCCCCTCTGGAGAGAAGGGAGAGGCCTAACTGTTCAGAGATGGCAGCTGGGCCTGGGAAGGGATTCTCTTCCAAGTAGTGAAGATCTGGGTGCTACTTCCGGGAGAAGAAGGTAGAGGAATGGAGGCTGGGAAAGCATTCGCCATGTGGCCTCTGTTCCTCCACAGGTCACTAAGTTAACATCAAAACCACATGAGAGTGTGAAGACAACAGTGCCCGTACTGTAAATTGCTGGGCATGACCACAAAGTAGGGTCAGTGCCCTGTCACTTTCAACATCCTGTAGAACTCTGAACCTTTTAGTTCCTATAAATTGGTTTTAGCTGAATCCATGCTGGAATTGAGTCAGCTGTTATAAAACCAGTTCGAGCTGGTAAATTTGAAAGTCTTGTTTGCAACCTTAAGAAAACCACCCCTAGGCACAGCAGTAAGTTTCAAGTAACCATAGTGCTGAGATTTCAGATGGAAGGATTGCTTTGTGAACCAAATTCTTAGTAACATATAGAAAATCAAATTCATCTGTGCATAAGTCATCATGCCCTGAACCCTTAATCTCCATATCTCTGATGCAGAAAGATTAATCTTAGAAGGAATAACTGACAACCCATTGCCTCAGGCTGCAGAGAAAATGAAAATGTCCTCTTCAAATGTGATTCATATTATAATACTTATGTACATTCTTTGCTATCTGGTCTTGTTTGAATGAAAGGAACTTAGTCACTATTCTGTTGGAGGGTATGCTTTTTTTCCACTCTTTTTTTTTTTTTTTTTTTTTTTTTAATAGTATCACTCTCAGAATTGTTGGAAGATAAAAAGAGGCCTGTTTCTTGCTAACACAATCTTATCTACAAGCCAGGCATTCCTAGGAGGTAGTATGGTTCAGTGGGCTTTTGTCCGATTCTCTTGACCAAATTCTGACTCAGCTATTTACTTAACCCCTTCAAGCTTCAGGATTCTCATTAGGCAAGCTGATAACAGTACCCACTTCCCCATAAAAAATAAATGAGATAATATGTGTGAAATGCAAAAAGTAAGACATTTTTGTATTTGAATTTCTAAAAAAGAAGAAATGCACTTATGTTAGGGAAATACAAGGGTAGGCTGATGCACATATACTGGCTTTAGACCTTGCTCCATCATGACTTGCATGTCCCAAAACACGAGGAATCTGGAATAAGAGTGTAGACAGAGGTGCCTAGCTCGTGAGTAACCTGTTTTTCATTCTATTCCAACTAGTCCTGCACTGAGATGTCACATGCAACTGCCTGGACTTCTCAACCTGTATGTCCATGCTCTATTCTGTCTATACTCCCCCAATGCAAAGACCACTCCTTGCAATTAGGATTACATATACCTACCTGCCATTGCCACGGGGAAATGGGCAGGTGAAGTGACTCTGTAAGCCATGAAAGCAAATTGGGCCATTTGAGCACAAACCTCAAAGTTCCTGGAATCAATAATATGACCTATAAAAGAGAACGAGGAACTCAGGTGATCACATCACCTTGACTTCATGGATATTCAACCTGAGGGGAGAGGACAACTCTAAGAGTATCCAAAGTGGGAGAGGGACTTGAAAGTATAGGACCCAGGAGAGAAGTCTCAGGTGTCTGAATCTAATAGTGGTACTGATTTCCTCTCCTGAAAACTTGTCCTATAGATAGTGAATGACTAAAGCTGTTTTTCAAATAATAGCTTTATTGGGATATAATTAACATACCATACAACTCACCCATTGACAGTGTATAATCCAATGGGTTTCAGCCTATCCACAGAGTTGTGCAACTGGCACAACCTCAAAACATACAGCCCAGAAATGGCCTGGGAGAGGGAGACTGGTGCTGCTCTTCCTCAGGGCCTCTCTTTGAGCCTTAGATCATCTTAGTGTGTCAATGCACTGATTGATTCTAATATTTAGAGATTACAAGGTATCACAAGGCTCCAAAGTGCAACTCCATATCTTCATTGGTTTTATGGTTTAGATATTAGGTGTCCTCTCCAAAGTCTTGTGAGACAATGCAAAATTTTCAGAGGTGAAATGATTAGATTATTAAAAATGTGACTTAATTGGTAGATTAATCCACTAATATGGATTAATTGGGTAGTAACCGTAGGCAGGTAGGGTGTGGCCTCAGGAAGTAGGTCACTGGGGGTGGAGGTGCGCCTTTGAGGTTTATATTTTGTCCCTGGTGAATGAAGCGCTCGTTCTCTCTTTCTCTCTCTCTCCTCTCCCTCTCCTGGTTGCCATGTCCTGAGCTGTTTTCCTCTGCTGTGCCCTTTCACCATGTTGTTCTGCTTCACCTCCAGCCCAAAGCTATGGAGTTAGCCTACCATAAACTGAACCTTGGAAACTGTGAGCCAAAATAAACTTGTCCTCCTTTAAGTTGTTTTTCTCAGGTCTTTTGGTCACAGCAACACAAAAGTTAATTAAAACAATTGGGGTTCAACTAAGAAATAATGATCTTAGCCAGGTGCAGTGCCTGTAATCCCAGCAACTCAGGAGGCTGAAGCAAGAAGATTGCAAGTTCAAGACCATCCTGGGCAACATGGTGAGATGCCCCAATTCCCTGCCAAGAGAGGGAGACAGATGTGAGAGAGAGAGAGAGAGAGAGATTTTCCTGAACTGAAGAAAAAACAACCTCCAAATTCCAAGCAAGAGGAAAATATAATTTCACTTTTCACAGGAGCACGGGAAGATCATTGCAGTCTGCCCCAGGTTACTAGAGGTGACTTGTGGCTTCTGCAGGCCCTGAGTATGCTTTGATTTAGAATCAGGTCAGTTTGTGTGGTCATCAGCAGCTGTGGTCTCCTCAGTTCTTACAGTAGTGCATTGTAACAGTTATAAAGTAAAGCAAAACCTGGCATCACCATAATGGTAACTGTCCTTCACTATCTAAACCCTAGCTCCTGAGCTGGGATGGCACATTCAGAGAAAAAGGAGCGCCTGGTTAGCCAAATTCCTGAGTTTCCCTCAGCAAAGAATCAGAGTTTGGATGATCAAGAATTCATCCTAAAATACAATTAAATTAATTCAGTCTTTGAGTTCAAATATTATGGATTTATTAGCAAGGATAACTATATATTTACTTAAAATTATATCTGCGTATTTCTGTACTGAAATATTTATAGATATTACAAAAATCACAGAAAATAGTCACTTTCAATAGATGAATATAAAAATGCAAAAGAGACTATCATCATGGTGGTAGTTCCATGGTGGGGGAGTCTCTGCTTTGGAGATCATCTTAGCCAGCTGAGAACCAGGAGCATCGAGGTGCAGAGTGCAGATAAAACAGCCCAATGTACCTCGCTGAGCCTCAGAGTAATTCTCAGCTGTACATTCACAGCTATTAGCGCGGCTAGTGCTTGGGGTGAGTGCTTTTTCTTCTTGCAACCTCATTTTATCACTTTGTAAGTTTTGATGGTATTAGCAAATTTGTAATAGCTTCTCCTTCTCTGCTTCACAGTAGATCAAACATTAGTGTTAAATGGGCAGTTTATGATTTTTCCTTAAAATAGAATCCTAATTGTGTTTAAAACTACCTTCTCCCTGGGTGGTTTTTCAATAATAATTGCCCAAATGCTGAAAGTTTTCTGTCCCTCAAGAAGTAACAGGCTAGATCCTGGGTCTTCAGACCTCCTACAGAATTCCAAATAAGCAGTTGGCCTTTTCTGACCCTCAGGGAAGCAAGCAGGACTTTACATGAACTGAAGTTGCTGTGTATTTGAGATTTTTTTTTCAACTCAATCAATATTTCTGTAGACTTACCATCTACATGATCCAATAGTTTGCTTGAGCCTGAGGTTTCAGTTTATGTTAGCACTGGGTAGTGAAAGCTTTATTTCTGTGGAACATGGTTAAGGTATGAGAACCAGGCCTTCCGATAACATTCACACTTTTTGCTCCATCTTCATATCCAATTGTCATGAAAGGAAAACTAACTCATCTCTTATAACGGTCCTTGTGTATATTTTAGCAGCTCAAGATCTCTAAAATTGTACTTGGAACCACTGTGTATAAAAAGACACAACACGCTTACAGTCCTAACCCAGTAGGGAGGTTTTCTCTTCCCTAGGGCTCCCAATTTACTTCTTTGTAGAATAAAAGGGAGGACCTGGGGAGGAAAGATGGAAATACATGGACCAAATTTCAGCTCTGCAAGAAATTATATGAATATGTGACTTTGAGCAGGGTGCTCCATCCCTCTCCGCCTCTGTATTTTAAAGATAAAGTCAATAATAGCTACTTCCTAGAGTGAAAATGAGCCTCGAATAAAAATCTCAGCTCCTGTTTTACTCAATCACTCTGCTTCAAGCCGTCCTGTTTCCCGGGCAAGAACAGGACAGCCATGGCCATTGTTCTCAACCCAAGTCCAAGTATAAGGTGAGAAGGAGTTTCTGTTGTGGCTGCTTCTTGGCAGCAACACCAATGGGTAGAGCAAACAGAAGGCATGCAGCGGCCCCTGGAGGAGCGTCTTCCCATCTGTAAGAACCCACAGGTCTCCAGAACCCCAGATGCTTCCCATAAGGTCTTACCAACTAGTGTGCTTTCTCCTAAAGAATTAATAACTTTGTATCTAATAACTAGATTTCCTGTCTTTTCCTCCGCCCATAACAGAGTCCCTCTCCTAATTCTCTTTGTGATCAGTATTTCCCCACCCAATGAAAATGATTGTAAATATGGTTTGAAATTATCACAAACTGTGCATACTAGCTACTGTCACTGTGTTTTGTACCAATTTCCAGAAATTGTAGATACCACACCTTCTCACATTCATTTACCCTCACTCCTTTGTCTTCTTTCAACTATAACTGACTATATCTGGTGGTTCCCCTGAAGTCCCCTGGAATGTAAATCCAAGACAGACCTTGCTGGTGCCTTAGCAAGGAGCGTTTGACTTCCATTGCCTGTCCTGTTTTCACCAGCAGCCAATTTTTTTTTTCCCAGAACAGAGCCAAAATTCCAAGTAGATATGCTACTGCCTGGTGTTTGTTCATCCACAGACCATTCACCACTTGGAATTGTCAGTTACAGTTGGCACGGAGGACTCCCAGCCCTGCTTCACTCTCCAGGACATAGGCAGATGGCACCTGAACTCACTTCTGTGGCCTGACCCCTTGCTCTTCTCCATCCCCACTGGTTCAGAACCTCACTGTTTTGTGAAGAGGGTGAGGTTGAGGTCCTGCTGGGGTCGTTTCTATGGGTAGCCAAGGGGAGGTGGAACCTGTGAGCAGGGAGTGAACCCAGCAGGTGGCTAGTCCCCGTTGACTGGGACTCTCAGACTACATGATTGTGAGATACGCAGCTGGGAGATGTGGGCAAAGGATGACAGACGTGGCAGGCAGCTCATTGCCCAGGCCTGACTCTCCCACCCCTACAGCATCCTAGGCATCTGCCAGCACCGCACCCTTCCCTGGAAAGGGTGAGTTATTGACTGTGAAGGAAACACAAATAATAGAGGTTATTTCCGTGCAGAGGCAACACGAGACAGGGTTCTCTTTCAGGTAGTAAGTCTTATCAACAACGGCTTCCCTAAGTGCCTCCAAAGTGTCTATCCATTAGGGCCAGAGAAGGTGCTTTGATTCTCCCTTGGAGGAGAGAGCAGTTTAATAAATCAGCAAGTGGATGGAGCATCTAAATCCAATAATTGTGAAGTGCAGATAAATCACTGCTGTCAATGTTGCCTGTAGACTTGATTCATTCAAAAGAGTTAAAGTCAAGCAGTGATCCTACTATCCAGCATGGGGATGCACACAGCTCAGGCCCCCGCCACCCACGACAGTGTGTCCGGGGGGTGGACCTCGTTCCTGGCTGACAGTTGGGATGTGGAGGTTGCGTTAGATTCTGAGACGACCCATTCTCATGACAAAGATGGGGAAGCTCAGCGTGAATAACTCATTGTCCTGTCTGGCTGTGCATTGGGTTTCAGCCCTGGAGCTGCCGAGGCAAAGGAGACTGGACACTAGCATTATACCCTGGCTGCACAACTGGGCCTTCCAACTCATTATTTGTGGTTGATTTGCTCACCAGCAACACGAGGACGTGAACAATGGTACAAGATCAAAGCTGGAAATTGAGTAGATTCAAATTGAGCCAAGACTGGAAGTGTGCTTCCATTTACTCCACCAGGTTCTTTCTCATAGAACTCAGACCATTCCCACCACCTCCATTCAATTCTAAGTCAGTTTCATGTGAAATGCAAGAAAGTGCAGCCCTTATATTTATAAACATGCCAACTTGCAAATGGTTGGGTAGGTATTTGAATTATTGATTGTTAAATATTTAAGCTGAATTCCTCATCCATCAGTTCTCGTGAGAAGCCAGGGGACAGATTTATGATGCTGAAGTTTTTCTGGTTAGTTGGCAGTTGGCATCTCTATTAATTATAGCTCACCCGGTAGGCTCTGCAGCCCTCATCACAGGCACTCAGAAGTGGCGTCTCTATTATTCCTTTGAAAGAGGGTTTGTGCAACAACAGCCCCTGAAATGGAAAAAGAAAGTAACATGCCATCCCTGAATTACTGCTACCACTCTCTGAGGTTTTGGTGGGTGCGTTTGTGTCTCTGACTAGAGAGCGTCGTTCAAAGAGCAACATCCTTAGAGGCAGATGGATCTAGAGTTTTAGTTCTAGCTCCCTCACTTCTGGATTGTGTGAATAATTGACCTCCATCTCCCTGAATCTCAATTTCTTTATCTCAAAAATGGGGAAAAACTAATAATAAACTGAATATGAACAGACATGTATTCACACATTCGTAGGGGGATCTAGATGGTCAAGTCGAGAGTGCCTCTCCAATAATAACAGCCACCGTTCTTGAGGAGTATACATGAACTCCATAAGGAGAGAGACTCTAGTGTGTTTTATTCGCTGTTAATCCCCGTCGCCTAGCGCAGTGCTTGACTCACAGAAGAAACTCAACAAATATCTGGCCTTTTGAGCTTCGTGGGCCCCCTGGCTGTGTGACCCCGTGGAGAAGGGCGAATGCTCCCTAGGAGGTCCGTGGTTGTCTGAGGCATGTTGAGCTTCACAGGTAAAAACTCAAAATAGGGTAAACTTCTCACTCCACCGCGCGGCGGCTGCAGGAGAGGTGATGGGCAACGCAGAAGCTCGAGGATCTTTCGCAAGGGCGGGACAAAGGTATAGAGCTTGGGAGGAGAATGCACAGAAGTGTGCAGGAAGGAAGGGCCCCCTCACATCTCTTGGCACGTGGCTGACATACTGACATGGCCCTCTCTTTCCAGAAGAAACCTCAACTGGAAGGAGAGAGGAGGAGCTGCTCTTGGGGGACCCTGCTTGCCAACTGAACCCTTGAGAAGGATTAGGAGGGTCTGTGGTGTTGCTCTGATTAAGATTGGAATGCTGTGTGTGTGTGTGTGTGTGTGTGTGTGTGTCTGAGAGAGGGAGAGGTGTGTACAGACATGGAAACCATGAAGGCAAGGGCTGCACTTCATTCACCATTGAATCCCTGGGCCTGCTCAATGTCCAACACATAGTAGCTTCCTCACCATTCTTTGCTAAATACAAGGATTTTGTTCCTGCCCCCCACACAGAATAGCTACTATGAATTGAGCTTCCTCTGAGCGGGCATGGTGCTAAGCAGCTTTACTGTAGCTGTATTAGCACCCCACTTCATCAATAAGGAAACTGAGACTCCAGAGTTCAAGTCATACTCCAGCAGTTATGTGGCTAGTGAGTAGAATGGACCAGGGTTCACACCTTGACTCAGACTCGGGCTCATGTTCTTTGCAACACCACATGCTGACCTGAAAAAGGGAACACTTCCACGTGCTCCAGCTACTCCCCCCGCCCCCAGGGTTTTCCCTCGGCACCATTGACGTTTTGGGGCCAGATAATAGTTTGCTGTTGAGGTATGATGTTTCCAAGCATTCCTGACCTGTGCCTACTGGAGCCAGCAACCCCTCTGTGACAAACAAAAATGTTTCCAGACATTGTCAAGTGTCCCCTGCTGGGATGTGGTAGGATCAAAATCTCCTCCCATTGAGAATTACCCTACTCCCTCTGACTCCTGCTGTTGTGGTTTGGATCTGGAATCCTCCAAATGCCCATGTTTTGAAGGCATGGATCCCAAAGCAGCAGTGTTCAGAGGTGGAGATTTGGGGAAGTGATAGATCACCAGGACTCTAATCTCATCAGTGGATTAATCCATTGATGGGTTTACAATTTGATGGTATTATTGGAAGGTGGTAAATACTATAGGAGGTGGGAGCTATTTA
Source organism: Sciurus vulgaris (assembly GCF_902686455.1). Taxonomy (NCBI): domain Eukaryota; kingdom Metazoa; phylum Chordata; class Mammalia; order Rodentia; family Sciuridae; genus Sciurus; species Sciurus vulgaris. Next base: position 50,017,866 of record NC_136461.1, read on the forward strand.
GAGCCCTTTTCTCCTCTCTTTCTTTCTCTCTCTTCCTCTACGGCCCATCCTCCATGAGGTGAGTAATTTGACTCTGCCACACCAAATGGAGTTGACCAATAATGGACTAAACCTCTGAAACCATGAGTCAAAATAAACCTTTCCTCCTGTAAGTTGATTTTTCCCAGGTATTTCATTACAGCATCAAAAAACTGACTAACACAATCTCCTTTCCACAACAAAGTATGGAGAAGCTGATCTCTTGAGACATCAAGCCTCAGGTATAGAGTTGCCCCTGGCCTTTTCTTTCTGAATGTCCCACTGACTTACAACCATAGAACTGAATTTATCATCCTCTCCTGACTCACATGCTCACCCTCCTATATGCTTACCCTGCTTCTACAGACTGAATGTTTGTGTCCCTGACCCCCATTCACAGGTTGAAATCCTAATCCCCAATGTGATGAGAGTAGAGAGTGTGGTGAGGATATAAACAGGAAGGTGGCCATCTGCAAATCGAGAAGCTGGCCCTCACCAGCCCCAGGTCTGTGAGCATTGGTCTTTTGGACTCTGACACTGAGAAACATGTAGTTTAAGCCGCCTAGTCCATACTATTTGTTGTACCACTCCACACTGACTGAGGCACCTGCCTCTGTCGATGTCCCCGCCATCTGCCAATTGCCCAAATGGAAATCTTGGGGTCTTATTTATTCCCCCATTCATGCTTATTCACCCTCAACAATGAGTCAGCCCCAAGTCTTCTGTTCCACCTCTTTAAAAGCTCTCAAGTTTGTCCACCTCCCTCTGATTCCCTCCCTTGGCTTAGCATGCCCCTCCGCTTGGCACTTGTGAGTAACGAACTATATTTTCCATGATAATACTCTCCTGATCTGTCGGTCTCAAAATACTATAATGATAATAGTAAAACTTATGTTTGAAAACAGAACAATAAGTTAAACACACATTCATGCACACTGCCTACATATACGTACAATAGGCCCTTTATTGACTTGCTATATGCCAGGCACTGTTTTGAGTGCTTTACATGTTACAGAGTTCATTTAATTCATACAACAACCCTTTGAGGTATGTACCACTTATTATCCCCATATCATAGCTCAGAACACTAAGGTATAAATGTTTAAGGAAACCCATCTGAGTTCACACAACTGGGAAGAGGTAGAATTGGGCTTTGAAGTTCTGGGTCAATAGATCTTTCTTCAATGAAAGAAATATGTTATATCTCTGCTGTGTACATAGTGGGTGCTAGCCACATGTGGCCATTGAATGGGGTCATCCCTGGGGGATGGACTCCAGGACTCTCCAGGGACACCAAATCTGTGGATGCTCTGAAAATCCCTCATCTAAAATGATGTAGTACTTACATATAACCTATACACATCCCCTCTGATCATCTCTGGTGGCTTATAAAACCTAATACAATGTACTTTGTAAATAGTTGTTATACTTTATTGTTTAGGGAAGGAACAGGGAAAAAGTCTGTACACGTTTCACATAGACTCGGTTTTTCCCCAAGTATCGTCCACAGTGGGTTGAATCCATGGATATGGAATCCACAGATACGGAGAGCCAAGTGTCCTTGAAATGGGACTGAGGAATTTAATTTTGTATTTTGTATTTTCATTAATTTACATTTAAATAACCACATGTGACTAGTGGCAGCTGTATTGGACAGTGAAGATCCAACCCTGTCCTCTAACCACTATACTATGGGGAAATCAAATAAGCTTTCCCACAGGACTTCTCAGAGCCTTTGTGTATTAATGAACATTGTGAAATCCAAGAGGACTAGAACATTCCAACAGGATACAACCTCTTCTGTTTCTCCAGAGATGACAGGTGACTTTTGCCCTTGCAAGGGAATGTCTGAGGGACTAACACCCACAGCCAGAATAGGTACCTGCCCACACAGTGCAATTGAGGCTACCTAGAAACCAGAGACTGTCCCAAAACTTCTATCAGTAATAAAAATTCCCCCAGGCATGGAAACAGAAACATTTCCTCCCCAAAGTAAAGAGATAAAAATTACCTTCTGAAAATATTGCTATTTTAACATAAGTTAAAATAATTAATTAAGATGAATACTTTACAAGTCACAACTTAGCATCTTACAGCAATGCTACTCAAAGTAGAAAATGGTCAGAGGCAAATTATCAGTCCAGTTTGTTCCTACTGCATCAAACCTGGGGAACAGGGCCCAGCAATCTGTTTTAATAAGTCCTCCAGGTGATTCACTCAAGTTTGAGGTCATCTGCACAAATTATCTAATTTAATCTATAGAGCTAGAGAGAGTGTGTGCAGGGAATTTAAACAACACGCTCAAAGTTATAAACCACAGGAAAATTTAGAGATGGAACATGAACTCAGTTCTCAACCTGCTGCAGATTGGTATCTGTAACCAGGTCTTCCAGAGTCTCTGGGGAGCCCCAGCTGCTGGCTGGCCCTCTGCTCCATTCTTTGCCCAAGATTCTGAGCGGGGCAGTGGCCACAGCAGGCAGCATTTTCCATCTTTCCCTCGTCTCCCTCTTCAGGTTTGTTGTTGTTGTTATTATTTTCGTACTGGAGATCTAACGAAGAGGCACTATACCACTGAGCCACATCCCCAGCCCCTTTTATGTTTTATTTTGAGACAGGGTCACACTAAGCTGCCTGGGACTGCATTAAATTGCTAAGGCTGGCTTTGAGTTCGGGATCCTCCTGCCTCAGCCTCCTGAGTCACTGGGATTATGGGTGTGCACCATCGTGTACACGTCCTCCTAAGGTTTTTATACATCCCTGGTCTCTCATGTAAAATAGAAATGTAACAAGCAGAATGGGGGTGTGGGAGAGAATAGGACTCCATAGCTGAGAAATAGTGGATTCGAAAGGGTTAAGCAGGTTTTATTATTGCAACGGGTTTGGCTCCTTTGTTATAAAGGTGATTAAGTCATGAAGATGGAGCCTACATAAGTGGGATCAGGGACCTCATTAGAAAAGTGAAAGGGAGCACCTTAAGCCCCCGCTTGCCCTTCGAGGTGCCATTATAAAAGCAGGGACTGACCTTCTCCAGACATGGAAGCTGCCATTTCCTTGACCTTGGACTTCCCAGCTCCAGAATTGTGAGAAGTAAAAGTCTGTTACTTATAAATTATCCAGTCTGAATTTTGTTATAGCAACAGGAATGGACTAAGACAGAGAGCAAGACCCAACAGCGAATGTCCCACAGCTGGGCTGGAACTTGATCTGTATGCCTGCTAGGGCAGTCATTAACCCCTTGGTCACTGCTCATGGGAATTATAGGGGAGGAGTCCCAAGTCGGGTACAGGAACTCTGAGTCAATAAGGATGTGTGATCTGAGAATTCAGGGCAAGAGCATTTTGCTAACAATGGAAATATTTCAGTATTTGACCATAGCCACTTCTATTCTGGTATATCCCAGCTAAACATTAGCTATGTATTCAAAAACATACATACATATGTGTGTGTGTATAAAACTTTGGGGGGCATGATAAAAACAAAACATTTTTCTCCACCTTAAATCAACTGTATATCTTATTAAACAAAATGTGGTTGGGTTACTCTGTAAGTGTCAATATCTCAAATTTTGGTTAAAGATAAGCTCTCTTTTCATTTCAGTACTCAGTGACTCTAGTTGGTGGACTATAAGTACTTCATCTTTCTTTAGGAGTGGTCACAGAGCCCAGGCTCCAGGCTGGTGGTTGCCCATAATAGGACAGATATTGAAATTAAACTTCAATAGCCTTCATGCTGGTTCTGGTTCTGCCACTTACTAGCTGTGTGGCCTTGGGAGAATTATACACCTTCTCTGAGCCTCTTTTTCTTCATTTGGAAAATGAACTAATCATAACATAACATGCATTAAGGCTTTCAATAAGTGTTGCAAGAACTAAAAAAAATTCCTCATAAAATCTGGAAAACTGGAAAAGCCAACTAACTCATTAGCTAACTAAAACACCACATGTACACTTACATACCCACTCATTCCAGGCCACAGGCCTCATTCCATAAGTAGACAGTTGGTTTGGATTTGGATGTGAGGAGGAATTTGAGATTAACTGCCTCCCCAGCTTTGCATCCTGGACTTTGGTTAAGGAAAAGCAGATGCGGAGGCAGGAAAGGAAGTACTAATCTGAATGTCAAAACCTGGGCTGGCAGAGCATATGCATGTCCCAAAACAGATGCATAGGCTAATGGGACAGAATCAGATCCCAGAAACAAATGTATGCACGTACAGTCAGCTAATATTTGACAAGGGTGCCAAGAAAACGCAATGGAGAAAGAACAGCTTCTTCAACAAGATGGTGCTGGGAAAATAGGATACCCACCTGCAGAAGAATGCAATCGGATCCCTGTTTTACTCCACTCACAAAAATCAGCTTAAAATAAAGACTTAAATGTAAGATCCGAAACCTCAAAACTTTCAAAAGAAATCACAGGGAAAAGTTCCTTGGCATTGGTCTGGGCAGCGGTTTTTGTTTTTGAATAGGACATCAAAAGTAACATGGACAAAAAGCAGGACTACATCAAAACAAAACTCTTCTGCACAAGCAAAAGCAAAGAAAGGAAACAAGGGAATGACAAGGAAATCTACAGAATGGGAGAAAATATTGGCAAATCACATTTCAGATAAGGAGTTAATATTCAAAATATATAAGGGATCCATATGAATCAATAGCAAAAAATCAAAAGCAAATAATCAGATTTAAAAATGGGCAAAGGCAATCCCAGAAGGGCAAAGGCAATCCCAGAAAACCAAAGGCTGAATGTTTTCTCTGAAAAGTGGATGCTGATATATAAGGGGGTGGGGTAAGGGAAGAAAGGAGGAACGTTAGATTGTGTCGAGGGAAAGGAGGGGAGAGGTCAGGGGAAGAAAAGATGGTGGAATGAGACAGACCTCATTACCCTGTGTACACCCATGATCACATCAATGGTGTGAATCTATGTCGTGCACAACCATAGAAGCGAAAATTGCACCCAATTTGTATACAATGAATCAAAATACAGTCTGTTGTCATGTGTAACCACATAGAATAAACAATAAAAAAAGAAAAGAAAGGGTATGAGATAGTAATTCAGAACTACCTGAAATAGAACTAAGAAGGGTAACCACAGAAATAAATATAAAACACAGAATACATTTATTTTTTATTCATAAGTTCTTCTATTCTGAGGTAAAACACAACTGAATAAAGAAGTAATTGTGTAAAAAAGAAATGGGCAAGGGACTTGAATAGGCATTTTGCTAATGAAGACATACAAATGACCAACAGGTAAATGAACAGGTGCTCAGCATCACTAATCATCAGGGAGATGCAAATTAAAACCACAACAAAATATCACCTCAACCTGTTAAGTGGTTGGCTATTATAAAAAAGAAAGGAGATAACAAGTGTGGATGAAGATGTAAAGAAAAGAAAGTCTTTGTACATTATTGGTGGGTGCGTTAATTGGTGCAGCTGTTATAGAGCAATATGTAGGTTCCTCAATAAATCAAAAATAGAGCTACCTATGATCCAGCCATCCCTTGTCTGGTATATATCAGAAGAAAAGAAGATCAGTGTGTCAAAGAGTTACTGTATTCACATATTTATTGCAGCATTATTTAATAGCCAAGATACCCAGACAACCTGTGTCCAGCAACAGATTTATGGATAAGGAAAATGAGGAATGTATACAATGAAATATCTGTCACCCAGCTGGTTAAAAAAAAAAAAAAATGAGGAAAATACTGAAATTTAGGACAAGAGGAATGAAGCTTGAGGGCTTATCCTAAGTGAAGAAAGCCAGAGAAAAATAAACACTACATGATGTCACTTATGTGGAGAATGTAAAAAGGTCGGATACAGAAACAGGATGAAGTGGTGGCTGCTGGTGGCTGGGAGGTGGGGAAATGGGAGCTGTCAGTCAAAGGGCACAACTTACAAGATGGGTAAGTGAGTTCTGGGGGCCTCACACATGGCATGGTGGCTGAAGTTACCAACCTGTACAGTATACTTGAAACTTGCCAAGAGGGTAGATCTTAAATGTTCTCCTCACACACACACATAGGGTAATTGTGGGAGGTGATGGTTGTGTCAACTAACTTGATCGTGATAATCACAAGATATACACAGGCATATAGGAAATTATCACAGTGTACACCTTAAGTAGAGTTGCATGTATTTTGTCAATTATACCTCAATAAAACTGAGGGAGGGGACAGTACGCATAATCCCAACCCTAAGGACGAAGTGTGCCAGGGTTACCACAGCCCAGGAAGAGAAGAAAGCAGCATTTCCTCGCCTTTCATGTGCTGCAGTTTGGTCTTAAGGCAAACTCACTGATCGTCACAAATAGCTGCATCATTCCCATGGCCACTTCTCTGTCCTCACCCAATGGTTCTGGACCATATCAGAATGCCTGAGGAGATCTCAGTTTAGTGGACCCTCTACATTCATGATTCCAGCTCTGCTTTCTGGAGGTCTGACTGGTCTTCCAGCCTTTCTCAGATCCATGAGCAATCTTGATCAGAAAGGATCCTTTTTATAAAATGCCTTCGTTCCTCAGGAAAGAAAACCTGAGAGGTTATGTTTGTTATTTAAATCCACACAGTGTATTAACAGTATGTATCAGTTAGTTTTTGCTAAGTAACCAGCTGCCCCAAACTTGGTGGCTTAAAGCAACACCCATATACTCATTGTTCTTTGGATCTGGATCTGGGGCTGTGCCATCTGGTCTTCACCGCACTCACTTCTGCGTGGGCAGACATCTAGAGTCAGCTAAGCTATGTCAGCTAGCCACCTAGTCAGCAAGTTGAGGCCGTGATGGCCTCAGTGAAGACAGCCCGTCCCTGCTCCACACGTCTCTCTCCCCAGCAGACTAGTCCAAGTCTACTCATGTGGCAGCTGGGCAGGAAGCCACGAGAGAGTGGGAGTTCCAGACCGCTTAAGGCCTAGGTTCGAAAGTGGCACGCCGCCATTCCTGGCCTCCTATAAGTCAAAGCAAGTGACAAGGCTGGCGCAGATTCAAGAAATGGGAAAATAGTCTCTACCTCTTGTAAAGAATTTGCTTAGGGGCTGGGGTTGTAGCTCAGGGGTAGAGCACTTGCCTAGCATGTGTGAGGCACTGGGTTCGATCCTCAGCACCACGTATAAATAAAATAAAGGTTCATTAACAACTTAAAAAAATAACCCACACCCACTTTCCTTTAAAAAAAAAAAAAAGAATTTGCTCAGCATGTGTGAGATCCTGGGCTTGATCCCCAACACAGAAAAGGAGGAGGAGGAGGAGGAGAAAGCTCTCTCTTGATGGGAGGAACTTTAAAGTCACATTTGAAAAGGGCAGCAAACAAGAGGAGAAGTAGTGGAGTTCTTCTTGCAAACTATCCATCCAGAAGTCTGTCCGGGAGTCCTCCGAGTCCCCTGGTTTTGAAGTATGGTGGACCTCTGGCCTTCTCATTTCCTCTTCTGACTGTTGCGCTCAGGTTTTATTTAGGAAGCAGTCTTGGTGGAGTTTTTGATGAATGATCTCCTCACATCCTAGGCTAGTCAACAGGTGGATGTGCAACGCAGGCCAGGCCCGGCTGGGCGCTCTCTGCCTGGAATTTGCACGGACTGAAAGGATCCCACAGAGCAGCCAGGCGCTGTGACTCCAGAAGACCGCTCCACTCGCTCTTCCTGCCTTGGTTCTGCAGGGCAGCCCTGTCACTTCCCTTCTCAGCCTGGCCATCTGCCTACTTCCATCCTGTCCTTCCTCTTGTGGTCCCTCAACTGCTGGAAGGGCTGTTTGCAGCAGCCCTAAGAATCGTCCTTGGCTCCAGAGTGCTACCTTACCCAAGGTGATGCATCCTCCCTACGGGTGGGATCAGCTGAGGTTGCTGCCGTACCTGGGTCACAGTTCAGCTCCTCTTTCTGCCCAATTCTGCTTCCCTCACTTACTCCCAAGTTTTGTTGCCAAGAACACTCTGCGGTAAATGTCATACAGAAAAACTTCCAACTAAAAAGACTGTTTCCTACAAGCTCAGCAAAAGATACCCCATAGCCTTCAAGAAAGGCCATTTTTACATGGGTGGGTCACTAAGTCTCTGTTCCATAGAACCAAAAACTGCTAAAAGATATTTCCTTCCAGGAGTCTTCTCACTGTATCATTTTCTCATCCTTATCTACTACTTGTTGAGTGACTACTATTTGACCAATCAAAATAACTCTGCCACATTGATACCTTTATTGCCATTTTACAGTTGGGTAATAACTCAAGGACCTTCAGTGAATTGTCCCAGGTGAATAGTTTGTAAACAGAACAGGTAAAGAAAATTGACTTGGATCCAGGCTACCTGTATATGATTGCTGCATCCATCCCTCATTACCTGTGCCACCTTGAACAAGTGACCAAATCTCTGGCCTCAGTGTTTCTCCTCTGTAAAATGGGGATAATAATAGTACTTATCTCCTGGGGTTTCAGTGAAAATTAAATAATATGTGTGAAGTGTTGAGAGCAATGTCTGGCAAACGGCAAGCCTTATTGCTGTTCCTGCTGAAGTTGGTGTTATCAGCAGTAGTTGTACTAATAAGAGCTTTTCCATCTCAAGGCCTGTGCATCCATGAGTACTGGATCCCTCACATGCAGATCTGTTTCTCCAGCCCCCCTTGCTGTTCAGATGCCACAACCTGAGCAGAAAGCCATGGTTCTCTCATGAGAGGGATGGTGGCCCAGCTCTGCCTGCAGGCCCTTTGCCTGCCTTGACGGTTTTTCTTCTTGTAGATTTGATACACTGTTTCTCTTACATACTCACTGGGTTTGTTGGCACAAACTGAAAGAAACTCCTGTTTGGGGTATTGGGGCCTGATGATGATGTAATTTATTAAAATATAGTTTATACACAATAAACTCCCAGGGTGACTCCTGAGCAGCTGGTTTAATTTTTAGGATGGTTCTCTGGGCCATTCTTAATCTCAGGCCTGTGTCTGTTAGCTGTCTATTTATGATGCAGCATAATATGGATATCAAAGTCGATAAATTACAAGCTTCCAAGGGTGGGGCCAAACAACAACCACTTGATTACTGGACACCAGCATTCTCTTAGAAATGATCATCCCGAAACAATTAGTCCAGGCTTGGGGTACATGCTGTTCTGATGTCAAGAGAATCAGAATTGATCTTAACACCTAGGACCACAATTACAAGGGATGAATGGTTCTTGGCTAAAATAGAAACCTAGGGCTTAACCAACTTCAGTGTGGAAAGCTTGGCACCAGGACAGATGTGAGCAACAAACAGTGGCCGGGTGACCCTCAACAAAGAGAAAGGTCCTTGCTGTCCTCCCAGAAGGGGGGTGAGGTGAGGGATGAAGGAACGCGTCTTTCCGAAGAGGCAGGGACACATGGAAGGAGCCCAGGGAAAGGCATTCAAAGCCACCTCCAGTTAAGGGTGGGGAGGGGGGTTCACTAAGCCAAAAGTTCTAAGGGTGAGCTTGAGGAGGAGATAGGCAGCTGCGGAAGAAGAGGAGCAAGCTAGGCCAAGAGCAAAGCCCTCAACAGTACCGATGCATGGACAGCTTTGGGAACCACAGCGTCCCCTATTACACCCCACATGGATACCCCAGTGAAGAGTTCAGGCACTTGTCATTTTGTTTGTTGTTCATTGACATCTTATCCACTTCCTACCCACAGACCCTGGTAACCATCATTCAACTCTCTACTTCTATGAGTTCAACTTTTTAGATTCCATATATAAGTAAGAGTACCTAGAATTTGTCTTTCAGTGCCATTCTTATTTCAATTAACGTAATGACCTCCAGGTCAAGCCACGTTATTGCAAATGACAGGATTTCCTTCTTTTATAAAGCTGACTAGTACTCCACTGTATATATATATATATTTTTTTTTTTTCTTTATCCATTCATCCATCAGTGAATGCTTAGGTTGATTCCACGTCCTGACCATTGTGAATAATGCTGCAATGAACATGGTAATGCAGATGTCCCATCGCGTACTGATTTCATAACCTTTGGATACATGCCAGGTGGTGAAATTTCTGGATCATATGGTAGTTCTAGTTTTAGTCTTTTTTTTTTCCCCATAATGGCAGTGCTGATTTACATTCTTACCAACAGTGGGCAAGGGATCCTTTTTCTCCACGTCCTCCTCAGCACTTGTCACTGCTTGTCACTTTCATAATGGTCATTCTAACTGGAGAGAAATAGGAATATCTCCTTGTGGTTTCTGATTTGCATTGTTTCTGATGACCAGTGATTTTGAGTATTTTTTCACATACTTGTTGATCATTTCTATGTCTTCTTTTGAGAAATGTCTATTTAGATCCTTTGCTCATTTCATAATCACATTATTTGTTTCCTATTAGTTTGAGTTCCTTACATATTGGCATAAATATAGAGACACAGACCAATGCTAAAAAATAAAGAGCACATGGAACAGCAATTATAAAGAATACAAGTGGCAGATCCAAGATGGTGGACTAGAGGGTGCATCTCCCATCACTCCAGAACCCAGGATTTAAGAAGGGGAGATATTGAAAGACTTGGACCAACATAGAGCCTCAGGGTGAGTCTCTCCCACCAGGTGAAGCTCAGCTCGGGTGGCAGGCCTGGACAGGGGCAGCTTCTCGGAGCAGGGCAGGGCAGTGAGAGACTTCCCCAAGCAGCCCTGCTCTCTCCAGCGGCAGGCTCCATCCACAGCCAGCTTCTTGGAGCAGGCTGCCAAGTGAGAGCTTTTCTGCACAGAGCCAACCCCAAGCCTGGACCCAGCGGCAGGCCCCAGCCCACAGGTGGCTTCTGGGACCAGGGCAGGGCAGCCAGAGACTTCCCCAAGCAGCCCTGCTCCCTCTGACAGCAGGCCGGGTCCACAACCAGCTTCTTGGAGCAGGCTCGCCCAGTGAGAGCTTTTCCGCACAGAGCCAACCCCAAGCCCTGAACCCAGTGGCGGGCCCCAGCCAACAGGCAGTTCTGGGACCAAGGCAGGACAGGGAGAGGCTTTCCCCTAGCAGCCTGGCTCCCTCAGGTGGGGGCAGGCCCTGTCTATAGCCAGCTTCTAGGAGCAGGCCTGCCCAGTGAGAGGATTTCCAGGCAGAACCAGCCCCCAGCCCTGGACCCAGTAGCGGGCTAGGGGCAGCTTTCTTCGGAAGCACTGTATTATCAAGTTCCTCAAAGACTTCAGGCTACTGAAGGCTGGGAGGTGATATATTGGAAATCTACAGGGACACTATAAGCCAAAGAGAAAATCTGCAATATCTCAGAGTCCCACCAATATCTGACCAATATGAGAAAACAAGGGAAGAAAATGTCCCAAATTAACCTAGATACTATATCAATAAAACCCAATGACAGCACAGCAGAAGAAATGTCAGAAAGGGAGTTCAGAATGTACATAATTAAAACAATCAGGGAAGCAAACGAGGAGATGAAAGAGCAAATGCAGGCATTAAATGATCGCACCAATCAACAGTTAAAGGAGCAAATACGGGAAGCAAGAGATCATTTCAATAAAGAGTTAGAGATATTGAAAAAAAAAAACAAACAGAAATCCTTGAAATGAAGGAAACAATAAACCAAGTTAAAAACTCCATAGAAAGCATAACCAATAGGATAGAACACCTGGAAGACAGAACCTCAATATTGAAGACAAAATATTTAATCTTGAAAACAAAGTTGAACAAACAGAGAAGATGGTAAGAAATAGTGAACAGAATCTACAAGAATTATGGGATATCATGAAAAGGCCAAATTTAAGAATTATTAGGATTGAGGAAGGCTTAGAGAAACAAACCAAAGGAATTAACAATCTATTCAATGAAATAATACCAGAAAATTTCCCAAATCTGAAGAATGAAATGGAAAACCAGGTACAAGAGGCTTATAGGACTCCAAATATAAAAAACTACAACAGACCCACACCAAAGCACATTATTATGAAAATACCTAACATACAAAATAAAGACAGAATTCTAAAGGCTGCAAGAGAAAAGAATCAAATTACATTCAGGGGGAAACCAATAAGAATATCAGCAGATGTTTCAATCCAGACCCTAAAAGCTAGAAGGGCCTGGAACAACATTTACCAAGCCCTAAAAGAAAACGGATGCCAACCAAGAATCTTAAACCCAGCAAAACTTACTTTCAGATTTGACGATGAAATAAGATCCTTCCATGATAAACAAAAGCTAAAGGAATTTACAAAAAGAAAGCCAACATTACAGAACATTCTCAGCAAAATATTCCATGAGGAAGAGATGAAAAACAACGATGCAAATCAGCAACGTGAGGAACTAGCCTAAAGGAATAGCCAAATAAAGGAGAAACCAAACCATGTCAAAAAACAAAAATGAGTCAAATGACTGGGAATACAAATCATATCATAATAATAACCCTGAATGTTAATGGCCTGAAGTCATCAATCAAAAGACATAAACTTGCAGATTGGATTAAAAAGAAAAATCCAACAATATGCTGCCTGCAAGAGACTCATCTCATAGAAAGAGATACCCATAGACTAAAGGGGAAAGGATGGGAAAAAACATACCATGCACAAGGACACAGCAAAAAAGCTGGAGTATCCATCCTCATTTCAGATAATGTAGACTTCAAGCCAAAACTGGTCAGAAGGGATAAAGAAGGACATTACATACTGCTTAAGGGAAGCATAAATCAGCAAGACATAACAATCATAAATATCTATGCCCCGAACATTGGCTCATCCATGTACGTCAAACAAATCCTTCTCAATTCCAGAAATCAAATAGAACACAACACAATAATATTAGGCGATTTTAACACACCTCTCTCACCACGGGATAGATCTTCCAAACAAAAATTGAATAAAGAAAGCATAGATCTCAATAACATAATCAACAATTTAGACTTAACGGACATATATAGAATATACCATTCAACAAAGAACAAATACACTTTCTTCTCAGCAGCACATGGATCCTTCTCTAAAATAGACCATGTTTTATGCCACAAAGCTACTGTTAGCAAATACAAGAAGATAGAGATACTACCTTGTATTCTATCAGATCATAATGGATTGAAATTAGAAATAAATGACAGAATAAAAAACAGAAACTTCTCCAATACCTGGAGATTAAATAATTCACTATTATATGATGAATGGATAACAGAAGACATCAGGAGGGAAATAAAACAATTCTTAGAAGTAAACGAGAACAAAGACACATCATATAAAAATCTTTGGGACACTATGAAAGCAGTACTTAGAGGAAGATTTATTTCATGGGGCGCATTCAACAAAAGAAGTAGAAATCAACAAATAAAGGACTTAACCCTACAGCTCAAAGCCCTAGAAAAAGAAGAGCAGACCAATACCAAAAGTAGTAGAAGACAGGAAATAGTTAAAATCAGAGCCAAAATTAACAAAATTGAAACAAAAGAAACAATTGGAAAAATTAACAAGATAAATAGTTGGTTCTTTGAAAAAATAAACAAAATTGATAAAATAAACAAAATTGATAAACCCTTAGTCACACTAACAAAGAGAAAGAGGGAGAAAACTCAAATTACTAAAATTCGGAATGAACAAGGAAATATCACAACAGACACGAGTGAAATACAAAACATAATTAGAAGCTATTTTGAAAATCTATACTCCAACAAAACAGAAACCCTCAAAGACATCAACAAGTTTCTAGAGACATATGAATTACCTACACTGAATGAGGAGGACATACACAACTTAAATAAATCAATTTCAAGCAATGAAATAGAAGAGGTCATCAAAAGCCTACCAACAAAGAAAAGTCCGGGACCAGATGGGTTCTCAGCCGAGTTCTACAAAACCTTTAAAGAAGAGCTCATTCCAATACTCCTCAAAGTATTCCAAGAAATAGAAGAGGATGGAACCCTCCCAAACTCATTCTACGAAGCCAATATCAACCTGATATCTAAACCAGACAGAGACACATCGAGGAAAGAAAATTTCAGACCAATATCCTTAATGAACATCGACGCAAAAATTCTCAACAAAATTTTAGCAAATCGCATACAATAATATATTAAAAAGATAGTGCACCATGATCAAGTGGGTTTTATCCCAGGGATGCAAGGTTGGTTCAACATCCGGAAATCAATAAATGTCATTCACCATATCAACAGACTAAAAGTTAAGAATCACATGATTATTTTGATAGATGCAGAAAAAGCATTTGATAAAATACAGCATCCCTTCATGCTCAAAACACTAGAAAAAATAGGGATAGTGGGAACATTCCTTAACATTGTAAAGGCCATTTATGCTAAGCCCATGGCTAATATCATTCTAAATGGTGAAAAACTGAAAGCATTCCCCCTAAAAAGTGGAACAAGGTAGGGATGCCCTCTTTCACCACTTCTATTCAATATCCTTCTTGAGACTCTAGCCAGAGCAATTAGACAAACCAAAGAAATTAAAGGGATACAAATAGGAAAAGAAGAACTCAAACTATCCCTGTTCGCTGATGACATGATTATATATATAGAGAAACCCAGAAATTCCACCAGAAAACTTTTAGAACTCATAAGTGAATGTCAGTAAAGTAGCAGGTTACAAGATCAATGCTCATAAACCAATGCATTTTTATACATAAGTGATGAATCTTCAGAAAGAGAAGTTAGGAAAACTACCACATTCACAATGGCCTTGAAAAAAATAAAATACTTGGGAATCAATCCCACAAAAGAGGTGAAAGACCTCTACAATGAGAACTACAGAACACTAAAGAAAGAAATTAAAGAAAACCTTAGAAGATGGAAAGATCTCCCATGTTCTTGGATAGGTGCGGAGAGCCGCTGCTGCTTACCGGGGCTGCTGCAAGCGGCTCCGCCGCTCTTACAAAAAACCGTAGCTTCTTTGCCGGGCGGCTCCAAGCGGCTCCGCTTACAGAAAGCCGCTTCTTGCGCTTTCGACCTGACCAGAGGGACAGAAGACACATACTCTTTAGAAGTTCATGAAGCAGCTTCTCGTTTATTCAAATAACACCCTCAATATATAAGCAGTCTCATGCATAAGCAATTGTAACCAGATATGTCCATCCAATCCTGTTAAAGGTCAAGCGATCACTCGCTCCAGCACACACGTAAAGTATATCTGTCCACGTGCTAGGCAGCTGAACTGATTATAATACAGCCAATTGTAAACGCGTTCTGCCTTTCTCCATGCATATTCAGAACGCCGTTTGCTCTCTGCCAGTCGCCATCTTTGGATGCATGTGGTATAACCCTGGGCCCCGGGTTCCGCCTGCCACAGATAGGCAGATTAATATTGTCAAAAGTGGCCATACTACCAAAAGTGCTATACTGATTCAGTGCAATTCCAATTAAAATCTCAATGATGTACCTTACAGAAATAGAGCAAGCAATTGTGAAATTCATCTGGAAGAATAAGAAACCCAGAATAGCTAAAGCAATCCTTAGCAGAAAGAGTGAAGCAGGGGGTATCACAATACCAGATCTTCAACTTTACTACAAAGCAATAGTAACAAAAATGGCATGGTATTGGCACCAAAATAGACAGGTAGATCAATGGTACAGAATAGAGGACACAGACACAAACCCAAATAAATACAATTTTCTCATACTAGACAAAGGGGCCAAAAATATGCAATGGAGAAAAGATAACCTCTTCAACAAATGGTGCTGGGAAAACTGGAAGTCCATATACAACAGAATGAAATTAAACCCCTATCTCTCACCCTGCACAAAACTCAACTCAAAATGGATCAAGGACCTTGGAATCAGACCAGAGACCCTGCATCTTATAGAAGAAAAAGTAGTTCCAAATTTTCAACTTGTTGCCTTAGGATCAGACTTCCTTAACAGGACTCCCATAACACAAGAAATAAAAGCAAGAATCAATAACTAGGATAGATTCAAACTAAAATGCTTTCTCTCAGCAAAGGAAACTATTAGTAATGTGAAGAGAGAGCCTACAGAGTGGGAGAAAATTTTTGCCACTCATAGATCAGATAGAGCCATAATTTCCAGAATATATAAAGAACTGAAAAAACTCTACACCAAGAATACAAATAATCCAATGAACAAATGGGCTAAGGAAATGAACAGACACTTCACAGAAGAAGATGTACAAGCAATCAACAAATACATGAAAAAATGTTCAACATCTCTAGTAATAAGAGAAATGCAAATCAAAACTACCCTAAGATTCCATTTCACCCCAATTAGAATGGCAATTATCAAGAACACAAGCAACAATAGGTGTTTGCGAGGATGTGGGGAAAAAAGTACACTCAGACATTGCTGGTGGGACTGTAAATTAGTGCAACCACTCTGGAAAGCAGTATGGAGATTCCTCAGACAGCTTGGAATGGAACCACCATTTGACCCAGTTTCCCACTCCTTGGCCTATACCCAAAGGACTTAAAATCAGCATACTTCAGAGATATAGCCATATCAATGTTCATAGCTGCTCAATTCACAATAGCCAGATTGTGGAACCAACCTAGATGCCCTTCAATTGGTGAATGGATAAAGAAACTGTGGCATATATACACAATGGAATATAACTCTGCTATAAAGAATGATAAAATTATGGCATTTGCAGGCAAATGGATGAAATTGGAGAATATCATGCTAAGTGAGATAAGTCAATCTCAAAAAACCAAAGGATGAATGATCTCGCTGGTAAGCGGATGATGACACATAATGCAGGGTGGGAGGGGTCAGTGTTAGGATTAGGGTTAGGTTTAGGGTGAGGGTTAGAGTGGGTGGCAAGAATGGAGGAAGGAAAGACTGTATAGAGGGAAAAGAGGGGTGGGAGGGGTGGGGGAAGGGAAACAATAACAGAATGAATCAAACAACATTACCCTATGTAAATTTATGATTACACAAATGGTATGCCTTTACTCCATGTACAAACAGAGAAAGAACATGTATCCCATTTGTTTACAATAAAAAAAAGAATACAAGTAGCAATAAATATTGGTGAGGATGTGGGGTAAAGGGTACACTCATACATTGCTGATGGGACTGCAAATTGGTGCAACCACTCTCAAAAGCAGTATGGAAATTCCTCAAAAAAATAGGAATGGAAATACCATTTGACCCAGTTATTTCACTCCTCAGTTTATAACCAAAATATTTAAAATCAGCATATTACAGTGATGCATCCACATTAATGTTTATAGCAGTTCAATATACAATAGCTAAGCTATGGAACTAACCTAGATGGCCTTCGACAGATGAATGTATAAAAATAATGTGGTATATGTATACACAATGAAGTATTACTCAGCTGTAAAGAAAAATGACACTGTGACATTTGCAAGTAAATGGATGGAACTAAAGACTATTGTGCTAAGTGAAATAAGCCAATCCCCCAAAACCAAAAGTTAAATGTTTTTGTTGATATGTGGAAGCTAACCAAGAATAACATGGGGGAGGAGAAGAGGAGTTCGATAGATTGGACAAAGAAGAATAAAAGAAAGGGGGGTGGGGGATAGGCAAAGGAAAGAGTGGCATGAATCCAAAGTAATTTTCCTATGTACTTATATGAATACACCATAGTGAATCCCACCATCATATACATCCATAGAATGGGGTCCTGATTAGAATATGATATATTCTATGCTTGTAAAATTATACCAGAATGAATTCTACTGTCATATTTACCTAAAAAGAACCAATTTTAAAAGAAAAAGAACAAAGAGCTCAGAAACAAATTCATACATTTATAGTCAATCAATTTTCAACAAATGTGCTAAGAACACACAACAGGGAAAAGATAGCCTCTTCAGTAAATGGAGTTGGGCAACTGGATAAACTCATGCAGAGGAAAAAATCAGACCCTTATCTCATATCATATACAAAAGTAATCTCAAAATGGATTAAGGACTTAAATGTAAGACCTGGAACTGTAAAATTATTAGAAGAGAACAGGGAAAATGCTTCAGACGTTGGTCTGGCAAAAACTTTTCAGATATGAACTTGAAAACATAGCAAAAATAGGATCACATCAAATTTAAAAGCTTTTTACAGTCAAGAAGACAATGCAAAGGTTGAAGAGGCAGCCTATGCAATGAGATAAAATTCTTGCCCACTATACAAGCTTTCATCTTTCTTACTGAGAACTCTAGGGTGACCTTGCTGGTACTGCTGTCTCCTGCTCTCCCATGGCCTTCCCCACCACAGCCATCACCCTCCCAAGTTCATCCTCCACTGATGTCCTACTTTCTCACTTTCCATCACACAAAGCTTCAGAAGGGCCTGTTAAGATAAAATCTCATCATCTATTTTGCTTCCTAGCCAGTGAGCTGACCCTGGTCTCCCTGAGGGAGCCTCATCTCTCTCTTCTCCCCTATCTTGTGCTCTGGTCACAAAAATCTAAAATCTGAATGTCATCTGAGTGCTAGGCAGTGGGCTGAATGTTTTCCCTTTATGTATTTGTCATTGAAACCTCACAGCAACCAGATGGGACAGAGCAACTTATCCTCATTTTGCAGATGGGTCCAAAAGTTAAGCCAATTTGACCTAAACACTCATGCTATTCCTAGGGCTGTAGTTTGGATTAAATTTGTTTATGTTCAGGCTTTTAAACTAATGATTTTAAAACCCTAGAGAAATAAAACTATATGTTAGTTACATAAAAGAAAGATAAACATTTGGCCATAATCATTAAATTAACAATCCACTTACTAACATCTCCTTAAAGACCTAGAAATGACACTGAACACCATACTCTGGCTCCTGACCACCTGTCTGCCCTAATTTTCTACCAGTCCCCCTCCCACTCACTGTGTTTCAGCCACACTGGCCTCTCTGCTCTTTCTGAACGAACCAAGCATGCTCCAATGGCAGGATTTTTCTATCTGGAAAAAATTCCTCTGTCTGGAAGTATTCGTCCATCAAATAATTGCATGACTCACTTTCTCACTTCACTGAGATCTTTGTTCAGATTTCACCTTTGCAAAGAGAACTTTACTAGCTGCATCATCATGTTCAGTCTTCCTCTTTTCTGATACATTTATTCATGCCCTTATCACTGCATAAAATTAGATGCTTACTTGCTTATTGTTATTATCTTCCTTCCTTCAAAGGATTCTTCAGTGGTAGGACCTGTATCTCCAGAACCCAGGATAGTACCTGATACGCAACAGGCACACAGTGTTTGTGGAATGAAAAGCAACATGGTTCCCAACCCCCAGCCCTTGACGGTTCCTTGAATGAGAGGATTAGAGTAAGTAGAATGGATAGGATCATGTACAATGTGACTTGGGTTATTGGTAGACAGTGGAAGAAGAGGGGAGATGTTCAGGCAAGAGTTGATGGTGGATGCTTACCCAACCATGGACAGCAAAGAGAAAGGTCTGATAGAGTCACACAGGTCACAAGATACAGAGATGAACATTTTGCCTTTTTATCTTCAGTGCCTAGCACAGAGTTGGCACTCTATAAATGTTTAAAGTATGAATGAATTTCAGAATTTTATAGTTGTCTCACCCTGCCTCTAGCTGGTTCTACTCACATGCTGAAAGTTAAGGTTGGTCAGTGATTTTGCAAGTTGGAAGAGATTTAATTTGCATTCTTTAAATCTTGTGCTTGATGGAGTGGCCGCATAAGTCTGATTTCTGATTCGTTTATTAGATAGAAACTTTTTTTGTAATTCTTGAGTTTGGCTCAGACCAGCCTGTAGAGTCTGGGAAGCTGAGGACTGACTGTTTCAAAGGCCTTCTCTATTGGGGTGGTTAGTGTTTGGCAAGTTTGATGAGGATTCTTCACCATGGGAACCACCTGATTTCTCAGCGTGGCTTGGAATAGCTGGATGATTAAAGACACATTCTACAGCCGTGTTTTTCCATTTGTAGGTTGTGGTTAGTGAAAATAATATAATGAGTCACTTTCAGCATTTTAAAATAAAATAAATTAGAGAAACTATAACTGGTGTTAAGGGAGAAAAACGTCTTTTCCTCACCCATCGTAGATTAATGGCAGAGGCTCCTATAATAATGGCAGATTAGCTGGGGATGTAGCTCAGCAGTAGAGCATCTACCTAGTGTGCATTAAGGCCCTGGGTTTGCTCCCCAGCACTGCAAAATAATAAAGCAAAACAAAATGGCAGATTAATAAGAGAAAGGCATACGAATTTATTCAATGCAAGTTTTTGTGACGGGGAGACTTCCCAAGAAAACGAAGACCCGAAGAAACAGTAGAAGCTGAGTATTTTTATGCTAGATTTGACAAGGAGTGTACAGTCTTGATTGGACAAAGGGAGTATGAGCAAATGATAATAAACTGAGGGAAACAGCAAGGCCTGACTGTTCAGATTCTTCCCTGTGACCCTTCCTCTTCAGAGATGGGGGTGCTCCTTTCCTCCCAGTGTGACTATCTCAGCTGCTTCAGGAGAGAAGGGCAGGGGGATTGAGTGACCTTTCTGCTTCTTCTCCTTCTTTAATATGCCAGGTAGCATGTTTTAGGGTAGCACGTCATGAACCCCATCACTGGCAACCTGGAATCAAATATTCCAAAAATAAAGACTTTTTTAGACAACAGAGTCACACTAAAGAAAATACTAAGAATTTTTTCAGGTGGAGAAAAATGATCCCACACAGAAGCATGGAGTTATGAGAAGGAAAGAAGAGGAATAGGAAAGAAAAGTTTTAAAGAAACAAGCTATAAAGTAGTAATAGTGATGTCTTGTGGTGTACAAAACACATAGAAAATTAAAATACATGAAGCACAAAAGTTCGGAAGATAATAAATAGAGTCAATGTATTCCGAGGTTGTTACATTATATCAGATTGTTATGTATAATGATGTATAACATGCAATGCATTGCCTCAGCATATAACATTATTGCAATTATTATATTAATATTTCAAGTCAAGTATGCATGTTGTACTCTTTGGAATAAATACTAAAAATTAAACAATAAAAAATTAATGAAAAGTAGAAAAGAAATCAGAGAAAAAGCAACATAGAAAACAAGTTTTCTGTGTATAGGGAGATGGAGTAACCCCTTCTGACCATTAAGTGTCTGGCCCCAGGCCAGCCAAGGGAGCATGGAATTGGAGATGTCACTGTCTCTGCCTCATTCTGGATCAATTTTTTTTTGTTTTGTTTTTAAATATTTTATTTATTTAGGTACCAGGGATTAAACCCAGAGTGCTTTCATTGCTGCATCACATGCTAGTTCCTTTTATTTTTTATTTGAGACAGGATCTTGCCAAGTTGCTAAAGCTGTCCTTGAACTTTTAATCCACCTGCCTCAGGCTCCGAAGTCACTGGGACTACAGGAGTATGCTACCATGCCCAACTTGGAACAAATTTTTTAAATAGCACAATGGTATTTCAACCCTAGTAAGTCAATAATTACATTAAATTTCAGTGGAATAAATATTGCAATTAAAATACCAAGACTGAAAAATTAAAAATAATAAATAAAAGACAAAGACTGGATAGATCAAACCAAATTCCAATTAAAAGACAAAGAGTGAGGAAACAAAATACTGCCTGATGTTTATAAGAGATGCAGTGTAAACATAAGCATATAGAAGAGTTGAAAATAAAAGTATGGAAAAAGAAATATAATGCTAACTTAAAACAATAAACAGGGTGAGGCCATATGCAACTCAGTGAGACCCTGTCTCTAAATAAAAACATACAAAAGTGCTGGGATACGACTTAGTGGTTAAGTGCCCCTGAGTTCAATACCTGGAACAAAAAAATAAATAAACAGTTAATAAATAATAGTTAATAAATAACAGTGTTATTTAATAACTGTTAATAAATAACAGTGTTAGTGTTCCATCTCTTTAACAAATACCTGAAATAATCAACTTGTGAGGAGAAAAAGATCATTCTGTCTCCTAGTTTGGGATGTTTTAGTTCATGATTGATGGGCCCTGTTGCTTTATAGCCTATGGCAAGCCAGCACATTTTGTTGGGAGAACATGTTGGAGGAAAATCACTCACCTCATGACCAGGAAGTAAAAGACAGAAATAGGAAGGCGCTGGAGTTCACCATCTTTAAGGGCACACCCTCAATAACCTAAGGCCCTCCCATGAGTTCTCACCTTTTAAAGATTCGATTCCGTCCCATTAGTGCTGCCCTGGGGACCAAGTCTTATCAAGCAAGGGTACAACTATATTATTATCAAACAAAATAGATTTCAAGGCAAGAAGGTAAGAGGTTTATTCATGTTGTAGTATGTATTAGAATTTCATTTCCTTTAATGACTGAATATTTCATTGTATGTATACATCAAATTTTGTTTACCCATTTATCTGTTGATGGACACTTGAGTTGTTTCCACTTTTGGCTATTTTTTTTAAATGCTACAATAAGCATCGGCATACAAGTATCTATTAGAGTCCCTACTTTTAATTCCTTAGAGTATATAACTAGGAGTGAAATTGCTGGGTCATATAATAATTTTATATTTAGATTTCTGAGGAAGCATTAAGCTTTGCCATTACTTTCACCATTTTAAATGCCAACCAACAATGTATGAGGTTTTCAATTTCTATACATCTTTAACACACTTGTTATTTTCTGCTGTTTTCTTTTTTAAATTATACAGTAGGCATGAGGTGATATCCCATTTTGACTTTGGCTTGCATTTCCCCAATGACTGATGATATTGAGAGTCTTCCTGTGCTGTAGACCGTTCCTATCCCTTTTTTGGAGGACTTGCTATTCAAATCCTTGGCTCATTTTTAAATTGGATTTTTTTATTGTTGAGTTTTATGAGTTTTTTTTTTATACATTCTGGATACAAGTTCCTTATCAGATATATAACTTTCATTTTCACTTTTGTGGTTGTGTACTTTGAAGCACAGAAGATTTTTATTTTGATGAATCTATTTAAACATTTTTTAAATTTTGATTTAGATATTTTTTTCTGGTATCATTCACATATCTGAGAAACAATTATCTAATCCATAGTTACAAAACTACTTTTGCTTAACTCCTACATTTAGGGAAAAATAAATATATATATATATATACACATATACATACTTTTTTTTCTAATACTGAGTATGGAACACAGGGGTGCTTTACCACTGAGCTACATGTCCAACTCTTCTTATTCTTTATTTTGAGACAGGATCTCATTAAGTCACCAAAGCTGGTCTTGTATTTGTGATCCACCTACCTATGCCTCCTGAGTAGCTGGGATTATAGGCATGAACCACTGGGCCTAGTCATTTTGAGTTAATTTTTATATATGGAATGAGAAAGGAGGATCCAACTTTGTTCTTTTGTTGTTGTTATCTGGTTGTCCAAGCAATATTTATTAAAAAGGTTATCTTTCTCCCATTGAATTGCTTTGGCCCCAATGTTAAAAATCAATGGACCATAAATGTAAAGACCTATTTATGGACTGTCAGTTCTAGACCATTGATTTATATACCTCTGTTTTTGCCAATACATACTGTCATAAATAACTGTAGCTTGATAGTGAGTTTTGAAATTAGGAAGTGTGAGTCCTCCAACTTTGTACTTCTTTCTCAAGATTGTTTTGGCTAATCAATTTTCTTGCATTTTCATGTGAATTTTAGGATTAGCATGTTGTTTTATGGGGATAAAAAGTCATCTGAGATTTTTCATAGGAGTTATGTTGAATCTGTCCATCATTTGGTGAAGTATTGACATTTTGGCAATATTAAAAGTTCCAACCCATGAACATGGAATGTCTTTGTTTGTTTAGATTTTCTTTAATTTCTTTCAATTATGTTTTATAGTTTTCAGTATTCGAGTCTTACAGTTCTTTTTGTTAAATTTATTCTATAAGGAAAATTTAAATACACCTTCTTAGTAATTTATAGAATATACAGACCAAAAATAAAATCAGAAAATATATAGAAGATATGAGCTGGACGCGGTGGTACACACTTGGGAGGCTGAGGCAGGAGAATTGCAAGTTCAAAGCCAGCCTCAGCAACTTAGTGAGGCCCCAAGCAATTTAACAAGACCCTGTCTCAAAATAAAAAGTAAAAAAGGGCTAGGGATGTGGCTCAGTGGTTAAGTGCTCCTGGGTTTAATCACTGGTACCAAAAAAATTTTTATATGAATTGCATAATTGAAAATTAATATAATTAATCTATATGAAATATTCTAATCAATAGAGTACACATATTTTTCAAATGTACTTTGAATATTTACAGTAAGTTTTGGTATATGACTGTAAGTCCTCAAATTTTATTCTTCAAAATTGTTTAAGCTAAATTTTTCACTGACATTTTTGTAGAAATGTTAGAATCATTCTGTCAATTTCCAAACAACAACAACAACAACAAAACTATCTGATATTCTGAATGGGGTTGCATGGAATCTCTGGATCATGTTGTGAAAATCATGTGGAAAAAAAATATATATACAATATTGATATTTCATTGCCAGGAACCTGATATATCCCTCAATTTATTTAGATCTTAGTTGATTTCTCTAAACTATGTTTTATGGTATAATGGTATCATATTTTCTTTTTTATATTTATTCATAAATATCCTAAGTGGTATCTTTTAGAAATGATTTTCTAATTTGTTGTTACTGATATGTAAAAAGACTACTGATAATTGTATATTGACTTTGTATTCAGAGAACTGCAAAATTAATTTCTTAATTATGTTTAGCTTAGATTATTTTGGACTCCCTGTCAGAATTTCTGTGAATAATGAGTTTTCTTCCTTCACAATCTTTACCCTTTTATATTCTCATTTTATTGTGGTGAATAGGACCTTCAATACTATGTCGAATAAAATTCTCAATAGCAGGCATTTTATGCCTGTTTTCAGCAGAAAATTTTTAACATTTCATCAGTAAGTAGAATATCTCCTTTAAGTTGCTCTGCTTTGTTTTTAGGAAACCCTTTATCATAGTAAGAATGTTCTTTTTCTTTATTTGCTATGGTTTTTGTTCATTTGTTATCACAAGTGTGTATAGGATTTTTATCAGCATTTCTATTGGAATAAACACAATTTGATCTTGCTGTTTTCCATAAGGGAATTTTGTTTCTATATTCATAGAAAAGAGATAGTTAATAAGACTTTGAATTCAGAGTGCTGCCGTGTGCTAAGGACTATGCAAAGACTTGGAATTTTAAGATAACATTTCCTGGGGATATGAGAGCCTGGGAAGGCTTCCCATGTAAGAGAAGTCTGAGTTAAAGGCTAGTAAGAGTAATCCAGGTGATGGTGGCATGGGGGAGGGGAGAGATCACTATCCAAGCAGAGTAAAGAACATGTTCAAAGGCTTAGAGGTAGGAGAGAGCTATTTGTGTTCCAGGACTCCAAGAAGAGGCTTGCCTATGGGGTAGGGGAGGCCACATTAAAATTCTTTTTAGGCAGCTTTTTTTCTTGCTCCATAACACTAACAGGTCCTGATAATTGACAGGATAACCAACACTGAAGAAGTGTTAGTTCAGTGATTTTCCAGGCTCTGCTCTAAATAGCCCAGGAGTTCTGTAGAGATGCCCATGGACTGGGTCAGAGGGCAGAACAAGACCCTCTCCATCGGCTATTTTAAAAAAAACTACCCTTCAACTGGAACATTTTCATGTTTATGTGATTTACAAAATGAACTTCTATGTAAAATGTCACGTGAACAACAGTTTAGCTGATACACTTATCCTTAGATGGTTCCCAAGGTGTGAACTATTATCTCCACGGACTCAAAGTGTGCTCCTAGGAAAGCACACACACTCTGTCCTCCAAGGTAAGCTGAAGCTGCAGGGGTTGTCTTTTTGGTAGAATATGCCAGATGTTTCTAACTTGCTGCAATGAAAACTGGACTTATGTTCCCAGAGCTGAACTGCAAAAACTAAATAAGGGAAGAGATGAAGGAGGAAAGTCAAACCCTTGAGTATATCTGCAGGGACCTTGGAAAAGGAATCAGAAAGAGGTGACCGCAGGAACTCAGATCAGAGCCTTCCGAAAAGGACTTTCTGCAACAAAAAAAGCTTCTCCTGTCACTTGTCTTTATCTCAGGTAAACAGAGAGCAAAACTGAGCGTTTCTCTTCCCACCTTCCATGTCGCCACTCCTCCCACATACCCACAGCCCTGACTGTTGGGAGAGGATAATTTGAGTTTGGCAGAAAATGCAAAAACAGTTCATTTTCCTAAGACTTTGAAAAAGAGCAATTAAAACCATCCCCAATGCCTTGAAAATTAATTAATTCTTTTCCAATTAGGCTGATAGCCTTGTGAAGGCAATAACCTCATCTTGTTAATATACATTGGAACATTTACTCATTATTTCTCCATATCTACCTGTCTTATCTATCTTTATTTGGACTTTTACAAAGTAGTTACTGAATTGTGTGCACCAATAAATGCATTAACTCAGTGCAATTTCATGGAGATTTATGCACCTGCGATGTTGAATATATTAAGTTCCCATAAAAGCTTGGCATTTTGGGTATGTTCTTTCCAAAGACCCTATGGGGTACATTTTCAACATGCAGAGCGATATGCAGGAACCAAAATCAATGGGTTTAAATTATTAAAATTCTAAGCAGCCGTTACGGATTGGGTCAAGTATTATAAAACTTACAGTCCATCAATTTACTTTCAATATTAATTTTAGCCTTGTGCCTTGCCATGAAAACCATGAGAATGGAAAGCGTGTAACATCTCACTTACAGCTGACACAGAAGGGAAGTGACTCTGAAATATAGACCCTCTCGGCCTCTGGGGAAGATTTATGTGGCGAGGATCATTCTCCTCAGAGTGAGACTGCAGGTGAGTGGCAGGATTGCATTAGAAATGCCTGGGGTAACTATAAAAACATAAATGGTATCAGGTTATTGATTTTTTTTTCTTTCTAGAGCCCACAAATTAGAAAAGTCACTGCTAAAAATCACTGGTCTATCCACAAATTTTAATTAAAGCATAAATAAATCATTTTCGTTGCTGCACTTGCATATAAACAAAGGGGGAGATGGCATCTTTACAAATACTTGTCAACATTTGGTGACTAATGGCTCACAGTGAAAATACAATCTGAAGCAACTGAATTGAAAGCAGATTCTGGAGCTAACTAATATCACATGCAGACCATCTAAAACTATTATGGCAAGAGGCATTGAAACCACAGATCAGTTTTTTTTTTTTTTTCTGGGGGTGGGGCGGTTTGAGGGGATGAGGATAATTTTGTTAAGTAGAGCAATACTATTTTTTTTATTAAATAAAGTGAAGCCCTGTAATGAGATATTACAGCTGCTGCACTTTCGCCACAATGATGGAGAAATGGATACCGCACCCCTTACAGCAAACACTAACCATATGCTGTGATGATTCCAAATGTTGATTTTATTCCTAAATAAATACACAGCAAAGACTAATATAAATAGGTCTTTAGAAAACAGGGGCTGAAGGGGATATTCTGAGCAATCCTAGATCCCATTACATCAAAAAGGAGAAATTGAGACAGTGAATATTAAAGGAATTCCCAGGGGATTTCCAGTCTTGGCCTGGGCTCAGGAAGCCAGAACATGACTTCCACGTTTTGCCTCAGCTTTGGGGGAATCACATGAAATGCTCCTCTGCAGGCATGGTGAGGTGGTGAGAGAGCTCCCTCCTGCATTTCTCCTGGAAACTGGGGTGATGCAGAAACTACGAGGCACCAGGATCTGCTGCAGCTGCAGTGGCGGGCAGGGACTAAATGACCGGTGGCCAGCATGTCTTAATGCAAAGGTCTGCATGCAATGAGAAGATGGACGTTATTGGATTCTCTTTGCAGCTGGACTGAAAACTTGAAGAAAACAGGAAGCATAAATAATGTCTAAATAATACTTTGTCAAGTGCTGGTAAAATAAGGAACAGAATTTGTTTGTTCATTCATTCATTCAGTCAATTAGCAAACATTCACTATATACTTAACTATGTGCCATGCATGGTGTTAGCTATTTAAGGATGCAGAAAGACAAAATACAATGGCTCTGCCCTTAGGAAGGATCTGCAAGTTAAAAAAAATCATTTGACCCACAGTGGTTAAGTAAAATACAGCATCCTAACAAGACTAGAGTAGTCTAGAAGAAGGCAAGCTTCATGTCAGAAGAAAAGAGATGGGGGTAAGGAAATATTTGGAAAGATGGTAATGTTCAGGCTAAATCATATCATACTAATGTGCGTTCAATAAGTAAAAAATAAAAATTTCAAGCAATGGGAACTTAACACTTTGTATGTTGAAATTTTTCTTTTCTTTCTTTCTTTCTTTCTTTCTTTCTTTCTTTCTTTCTTTCTTTCTTTCTTTCTTTCTTTCTTTCTTTCTTTCTTTCTTTCTTCCTTTCTTTCTTTTCTTTTTTTTTTTGGTACCATGGGTGCTTAACCACTGAACCATACCTGCAGCCCTTTTTTTTTTTTTTTTTTAATTTTGAGACAGGTTCTCCCTAAGTTATTAGTGTCTCACTAAGTTGCTGAGGCTGGCTTTGAATTTGCGATCCTCCTGCCTCAGCCTCCTGAGCTGTAGGGATTACAGGCATGCACCAGTGCACCCGGCTTGAAATCTTTTTCTTTATTTTAATTACTAAGAGAAGGAAATCTTATTTTAAACAAAAATTTGAAAAATATACAAAAGGCATAAACAACAAGCCCTGAAGCTGGACTACTTATCTTTAAATCCTAGTTCTACCACTGCCTGGCTCTGGGAATTTTGACAAGTTTCTTACCTTCTCTTTGTCCCAATGTCCTAATCTTTAAAATGGGAGTAGTCATAGTACATACCTCATTTTGTAAGAAACAAATGAAAACCAATACCTAGAAATACATTAGTTCAGTGTCTAGCATCGAAAAAGCATTGTTCCCCACACATGTATTAATATACAGACACTCATTCACATATACATTTTTCTCTTGCACACACAGAGAAATTATTATGATTATTATATTTGCTTGATGGCAAAAGTTTATTGAGCATAAATGATGGGCCAATTACTATGTTCAGCACTGATGATAGGTGGTAAGCAGAAAAAAGAGTCCCTGGTCTCATGGTACTAGTTTTAACTAACTGCCTATGTCACTAATGTCTAAATCAGTCTTCGGCCTGAATACTCCACTTAATCACAAATGCCACCTCCTTCTCTTAGAGAATTCTCACACTAAACCTGTACAAGATGCTATACATCACCCTTCTTTTCTTCCTTTTCCTCAGTTCTTGGCCTGAATTGGTAATATAATCACCCAGTCAGTTATCTAAGCTAACTTTATACATCATTGCTGAGTCTTCACTCACTCCCAAATTCCATCATCACCAAACCTTTCCTAATGTGTCTAAAAATGATATCAAATCCACCGCCTCTTTATCCAGATATGGACTCATGGAGTCCAAGTTCAATATTGCTCTTCTGCCAGAGCTCTCGAGCCAACCTCCAGTTCAGCCCTTTGTACACCCACCTCCTGGAGGAAAATTTCCAAACTGGAATCTGGCCATTGACCACTCACTCCAGTTCCTTAAATGGGTACT
This sequence comes from Sciurus vulgaris, assembly GCF_902686455.1. Taxonomy (NCBI): domain Eukaryota; kingdom Metazoa; phylum Chordata; class Mammalia; order Rodentia; family Sciuridae; genus Sciurus; species Sciurus vulgaris. The sequence continues at coordinate 50,047,272 of NC_136461.1, forward strand.
GATTCCTTATGGCACTCAAGATCCAAATGAACCCCATGTTGTTAGTTCCAACAAAGCTGAGCAGCTCCAGCCTCCTCACTGGCCTCATATTATATCCTCCCTTTCTGTACTCAGCGTGCTCCTCTCCTTCCCTGACCCCTTTGGGAGATTCCCTCATCGCTCCTCAGGCTAGTACCCCCCTTTATATTTCCATGCCTCCTGTGCAGGACTCTGCACTTCATTGCAGTGAGGTATTGCAGTGAGGGAACCATATCTGTACAAATGTCTCTTACCCCACTGCACAGTGAGCCTGGCACAGCTGCCTGACAAAGAGTTGGAGCATTACAAATATTGGTGGAAAGAACACAATATTTCATCAATTCTAACGTGATTTGGCCGCAGTGTGCACTAATTTTCTTTAGTTGTTGATGGACACAATACCTTTATTTTATGTATTTATTTTTATGTGATGCTGAGGATCAAACCCAGTGGCTCACACGTGCTAGGCAAGTTCTCTACCATTGAGCCACAACTCCAGGCCTGCAGTGTGCCCTATTATTTTATATACTGCTAAGGAAATCGTGCTACCATTAACCTTATACTTCATATTCTTATCATATCTATTATATGACATATTCCAATTGTAGACATTAAATGGTAAAGACAGGTTTCTTAGATTATATGAAATACAGTAAATAAAATTGTTTTCATGACTTTGTTACAATAGTACAGTAATTAAGACATGAGCTCTGGAGATAGAACAAAGTCCATCTGCACTATTATTCGGTGTGTGAACCTGAGCAAATTATATTCCCTCTCTATACCTTGACTTTCTCATTTATAGAATGGGATTGATAATAGTCCAAAGATGGGGATGTAACTCAGTGGCAAAGAACTTGCCCAGCATGCCCAAGGCCCTGAATTCATTCCCTAGTGCACACATACATACATATGTACCCACAAATACATTTACATATATCTACATATAAATGCATGTATGTATGTATGTATGTATGTATGTATGTATTCCAGCTGCACAGTCCCTGCATTTTGAACTTTGAATGCTGAGGCTGTTGCCTTTCTACAAGAGTCTGTTATGTAATTTGGCAGATGTCTGCTTGTCTGTCCTTTGGAAAACCGAGCCTCACCCCATTCTGGTATCTTGCTCAATTCACATGGCTCTAGTGGGGTGATGACACTGGATTTGCCCAGTGGGAGAAGGCAGCTAAAATCACAGGAAGGGGAAGGGCAGGCAGTTACAGATGACTGACCTGACCAATGAGAGCACATCAAGTTACTTGGCCACAATTTTTTTCCTGATTCAAGGAAAAATAAATAAATAACACTAGGGTTGAGGTGATGTTAGTATTTTAAAAGTTAATATGGGAGTTTCAAGATGGCGGCCTAGAGGGTGGCTGCATTTCATGTTGCTCCAGGACTCAGGATTCAAAAGAGGAGATATTGAGACACTTGGGACCAACTCAAAGCAGCCGGGTGACTCTCACCTGTTGGGAAGGCATCCTGGATGGGACGGTGGTCCTGGAACGCAGGAAACTTTGTGAAGTAGAGCTGCCGGCGAGACACCCCTCCCCCCGCTGGAGCAGTGAACTCGGACAAAGGGAGCCCTGTAAAGGAGGCCGCTCGGCACAGTGCTGGGACTCGGAGCAACCACTGGGGCTCTGGCGGCTGCCCAGGGGAGGAGTGGCGAGGAGAGCTGTGTGGACTCAGGACACCGGGGCCTGCCCTGAGGAGGAGGAGGAGGAACATGGCCGCATGGGTTCCGAGTGACTGCACCAGAGCTACAGGCGGTTGCCAGAGGAGAAGCTGCGTGGCGAGCTGTTTGGACTCAGACCACTTCTGAACCCAGGGGCCTGCCCGGAGGAGTAGGAGGAGGAGGAGGAGCGTGGCGGGTAGTTTGGACTCGCAGTGACTGCATTAGCGCTCCAGGCGGCTGATCAGAGGAGAAGGCGAGTGGTGAGTTGCTTGGACTTAAAGTGACAGCTCCTGAACACAGGGGGGCTGCCTGGAGGAGAAGCGTGGTGGGTCGCTTGGTCTTGAGTGGCCGCACCAGAGCTCCGGGCGGTTGCCCAGAGGACCCGTGCAGCGGGTCACGTGGATTCAGAGCCACTCAGAGCGACCGCTCCTGAACACCCCGGGGGTTATCTGGAGAAGGAGGAGGAACGGGGAGGGACACTTCGACTTGGAGTGATTGATTGCCCAGGGCTACGGGTGGTTGGTGGGAGGAGGAGGCACGAAGTGAGTTTCTTGGACTCCTAGTGACCGCACCGGAATACTGGGCGGCTGTCTGGAGGAAGAGGCGTGTGGCGGGTCTCTGGGACTCAGAGGGGCCCCAGGTGGCTGCTCAGAGGAGGGGCCGCATAGCCAGGGGATTAGGTGCAGAGCAGGGTCCCAGGATCTAGGAGGCTTCTTGGTGGAAGAGCTGCACAGAGACAGGCTTAGGGCAGAGCGAAAGTTCCAGGCCTGGGGGCAGATTCTCTGAGGAGGGGCAGATTCTCTGAGGAGGGGCAGCCTAAGGAGATTCATCTGCGAAGGGTGAGACTCCCAGGCCCAGGAGGTAGGGCCGGGCCCCTGGGAACTTTGCAGAGGAAGGCAGCCCAGTCCAGGCGGTTAGCTGTTAATTGATGGGGAACCTCTAGGAGGGAACTGACCAGCGAGACCTCCCCACCGGGGTGAGTGTTTCCTGCTTGGTGAGGTTTCCCCACAAGGATGTAAACCAGAGACCAGGCCCAAACAGGCCTTGCCTCAGGCCCGCAGCCTAGGTCCCCTTTGGATGACCATTGGTCAACAAGTGGAGGCACCTCTGCCCACTAGCAGGGATTATACCCCACCTGAAGGCCACCACTCCTAGAGAGGCAGCTTCCTTGTGGAGCACCGCATTATCAACTTCCTCCAAGACTTCAGCCTACTGAAGGCTAAGGGGGATATATATATAGAAATCTTCAGGGACATTGTAAGTCAATAGAGGAAATCTGCAATATCTCAGCGGTCCACTGATACCTGAACAATATGAGAAAACAAGGAAAGAAAATGCTGCAAACCAAATCTAGATGTTACATCAATAAAACCCAATGACAGCATGGCAGGAGAAAATGACAGAAAAGGAGTTCAGAATGTACATAATTAAAATGATCAGAGAAGCAAACGATGAGATGAAAGAGCAAATGCAAGCATTGAATGATCGCACCAATCGACAGTTAAAAGAGCAAATACAGGAAGCAAAAGATCATTTCAATAAAGAGTTAGAGATATTGAAAAAACCAAACAGAAATCCTTGACATGAAGGAAACAATAAACAAATTAAGAACTCCATAGAAAGCATATCCAATAGGATACAACACCTGGAAGACAGAACCTCAGACATTGAAGACAAAATATTTAACCTTGAAAACAAAGTTGAACAAACAGAGAAGATGGTAAGAAATCATGAACAGAATCTACAAGAACTATGGGATATCATGAAAAGGCCAATTTAAGAATTATTGGGATTGAGGAAGGCCTAGAGAAACAAGCAAAGGAATGAACAATTTATTCAATGAATAATATCAGAAATTTCCCAAATCTGAAGAATGAAATGGAAAACCAGGTACAAGAGGCTTATAGGACTCCAAATACACAAAATTACAACAGACCCACACCAAGGCACATTATAATGAAAATACCTAACATACAAAATAAAGACAGAATTTTAAAGGCTGTGAGAGAAAAGAACCAAATTACATTCAGGGGGAAACCAATACGGATATCAGCAGTTCAATCCAGACCGTAAAAGCTAGAAGGGCCTGGAACAACATTTTTCAAGGCCTGAAAGAAAATGGATGCCAACCAAGAATCTTATACCCAGCAAAACTTACCTTCAAATTTGACGATGAAATAAAATCCTTCCATGATAAACAAAAGCTAAAAGAATTTACAAAAAGAAAGCCAGCATTACAGAACAGTCCTCAGCAAAATATTCCATGAGGAAGAGATGAAAACAAAGAAGCAAATCAGCAAAGGGAGTAATTATCCTAAAGCAATTGTCAAATAAAGGAGAAACAAGTTGTGTCAAACAAATAAATATAATAAAATTTTAAAAATGAACCAAATGACCGGGAAACCAAATCATTTCTCTATAATAACCCTGAATGTTAATGGCCTGAATTCATCAGTCAAAAGACATAGACTGGCAGACTGGATTAAAAAGAAAGATCCAACAATATGTTGCCTGCAAGAGACTCACCTCATAGAAAAAGATACCCATAGACTAAAGGTGAAAGGATGGGGAAAAACATACCACGCACATAGACTCAGCAAAAAAGCTGGAGTATCCATCCTCATTTCAGACAATGTGGACTTCAAGCCAAAGTTAGTCAGAAGGGATAAAGAAGGTCATTTCATACTGCTTAAGGGAAGCATAAATCAGCAAGATATAACAATCATAAACATCTATGCCCCCAAACAGTGGCTCATCCATGTTTTGTCAAACAATCCTTCTCAATTTCAGAAACCAAATAGACCATAACACAATATACTAGGTGATTTTAAACACGCCTCTCTCACCACTGGACAGATCTTCCAGACAAAAAATTGAACAAAGAAACCATAGATCTCAATAACACAATCAATAATTTAGACTTAACGGACATTTATAGAATATACCATCCAACCAAGAGCGAATACACTTTCTTCTCAGCAGCACATGGATCCTTCTCTAAAATAGACCATATAGTATAGCCACAAAGCTAATGGTTAGCAAATACAAGAAGATAGAGACACTAGCATGTATTCTATCAGGATCATAATGGATTGAAGTTAGAAATAAAATGAAAGAGCTAAACACAGAAACTATTCCAACATCTGGAGATTAAACAATATGCTATTATATGATGAATGGATACAGAAGATATTAGGAAAGGAAATTAAAAATTCTTAGAGGTAAATGAGAACAAAGAAACATCATATCAAAATCTCTGGGACACTATGAAAGCAGTACTTAGAGGGAAATTTATTTCATGAGCGCATTAATAAAGAAGTAAAACTCAACAAATAAACAACCTAACCACTACGCTCAAGCCTTAGAAAAAGAAGAACAGAACAGCACCAAAAGTAGTAGAAGACAGGAAATAGTTAAACTCAGAGCTGAAATCAATGAAATTGAAAAAAAGAAACAATACAAAAAATTGACAAATAAATAGTTTGGTTCTTCGAAAAAATAAACAAAATTGATAAACCTTTACCACACTAACAAAGAGAAGACGAGAGAAAACCCAAATCACTAAAATTCGGAATGAACAAGGAAATATCACAACAGACAGGATGGAAATACAAAACATAATTAGAAGCTATTTTGAAAATCTATACTCCCACAAAATAGAAAATTTCGAAGACATCAACAGGTTTCTAGAGAGACATATGAATTGCCTAAACTGAACGAGGAGGACATAAACAATTTAAATAGACCAATTTCAAGTACTGAAATAGAAGAAAGTCATCAAAAGCCTACCAACAAGAAAAGTCCGGGACCAGATGGGTTCTCAGCCGAGTTCTACAAAACCTTTAAGGAAGAGCTCATTCCAATACTTCTCAAAGTATTCCATAAAATAGAAGAGGAGGGAACCCTCCCAAACTCATTCTATGAAGCCAATATCACACTGATACCTAAACAGACAGAGACTCATCAAGGAAAGAAAATTTCAGACCAATATCCTTAATGAACATCGACGCAAAAATTCTCAACACAATTTAGCAAATCGCTACAAAAACATATTAAAAAGATAGTGCACCATGATCAGTTTGGTTTTCATCCCAGGGATGCAAGGTTGGTTCAACATCAGGAAATCAATAAACGTAATTCACCACATTAATAGACTTAAGTCAAGAATCACATGATTATTTCAATAGATGCAGAAAAAGCATTTGATAAAATACAGCACCCCTTCATGCTCAAGAACACTAGAAAAAATGGGGATAGTGGGAACATTCCTTAACATTGTAAAGGCCATTTATGCTAAGCCCATGGCTAATATCATTCTAAATGGTGAAAAACCTGAAAGCATTCCCCCTAAAAACTGGAACAAGGCAGGGATGCCCTCTGTTCACCACTTCCTATTCAACATCGTTCTTGAGACTCTGGCCAGAGCAATTAGACAAACCAAAGAAATTAAAGGGATACGAATTGGAAAAGAAGAACTCAGACTATCCCTGTTCGCTGATGACATGATTATATATTTAGAGGAACCTGGAAATTCCACCAGAAAACTCTTAGAACTCATAAGTGAATTCAGTAAAGTAGCAGTTTACAAGATCAATGCCCATAAATCCAACGCATTTTTATACATAGTGATGAATCTTCAGAAAGAGAAATTATGGAAAACTACCCCATTCACAATAGCCTCGAAAAAAAAAAAAAAATACTTGGGAATCAATCTCACAAAGAGGTGAAAGACCTCTACAATGAGAAACTATACAACACTAAAGAAAGAAATTAAAAGAACACCTTAGAAGATGGAAAGATCTTCCATGTTCTTGGATAGGAAGAATTAATATTGTCAAAATGGCCATACTACCTAAAGTGCTATACAAATTCAATGCAATTCCAATTAAAATCCCAATGACGTACCTTACAGAAATAGAGCAAGCAATTATGAAATTCATCTGGAAGAATAAGAAACCCAGAATAGCTAAAGCAATCCTTAGCAGGAAGAGTGAAACAGGGGGTATTGCAATACCAGATCTTCAACTCTACTACAAAGCAATAGTAACAAAAATGGCATGGTATTGGTACCAAAATAGACAGGTAGATCAATGGTACAGAATAGAGGACACAGACACAAACCCAAATAAATACAATTTTCTCATACTAGACAAGGGAAGGCCAAAAATATGGCAATGGAGAAAAGATAGCCTCTTCAACAAATGGTGCTGGGAGAATTGGAAATCCATATGCAACAGAATGAAACTAAACCCAGATCTCTCACCATGCACGGAAACTAAACTCAAATGGATTAAGGACCTCGGAATCAGACTAGAGACCCTGCAGATTATAGAAGAAAAAGTAGGTCCAAATCTTCACCTTGTGGTCTAGGATCAGACTTCCTTAACAGGGACTCCCATAGCACAAGAAATAAAAGCTAGAATCTACCACTGGATAGATTCAAACTAAAAAGCTTTCTCTCAGCAAAGGAAACTATCAGCAATGCAAAGAAGAGCCTACAGAATGGGAGAATATCTTTGCCAATCATACTTCAGATAGAGCACTAATCTCCAGAATCTATAAAGAACTCAAAAAACTCTACTCCAGAATTCAAATAATCCAGTCGACAAATGGGCTAAGGAAAGGAATAGACACTTCACAGAAGAAGATCTACAAGCAATCAACAAACATATGGAAAAAATGTTCAACATCTCTAGTAATAAGAGAAATGCAAATCAAAACCACCCTAAGATTCCATCTCACCCCAATTAGAATGGCGATTATCAAGAATACGAGCAACAACAGGTGTTGGCGAGGATGTTGGGAGAAAGGTACAACTCATACACTGCTGGTGGGGCTGCAAATTAGTGCAAGCCACTATGGAAAGCAGTGTGGAGATTCCTTAGAAAAACTTGGAATGGAACCACCATTGGACCCAGCTATCCCACTCCTTGGCCTATTACCCAAAGGACTTAAAATCTGCATACTACAGAAATACAGCCACATCAATGTTCATAGCTGCTCAATTCACAATAGCCAGACTGTGGAAACCAACCTAGATGCCCTTCAATTGATGAGTGGATAAAGAAACCGTGGTATATATACCAATGGAATATTACTCAGCCATAAAGAATGATAAAATTATGACATTTGCAGGCAATGGATGAATTGGAGAATATCATGCTAAGTGAGATAAGCCAATCTCAAAAGCCAAGGACGAATGATATCGCTAATAAGTGGAGGTTGACACATAATGGGGGGAGGAAGGTTAGAGTTAGGGTTAGGGAGGGGGGCAAGTCTGGAGGAAGGAACTACTGTATAGAGGGTAAAGAGGGGTGGGAGGGGTGGGGGGAAGGGAGCAAAAAAATAACAGAATGAATCAAACCAACATTGCTCTATTTAAATTTATGATTACACAAATGGTATGCCTTTACGCCATGTACAAACAGAGAAACACATGTATCCCATTTGTTACAATAAAAAAAAAAATAAAAAAAATAAAAAAGAATACGAGCAACAACAGGTGTTGGCGATGATTGGGGAGAAAGGTACACTCATACACTGCTGGTGGGCTGCAATTAGTGCAGCCACTCTGGAAAGCAGTGTGGAGATTCCTTAGAAAACTCGGAATGACCCTCCATTTGACCCCAGCGATCCCCTCCTTGGCCTATACCCAAAGGACTTAAATCAGCATACTACAGATACAACAGCCACATCAATGTTCATAGCTGCTCAATCACAATAGCCAGCTGTGGAACCAAACTAGATGCCCTTCAATTGATGAGTGGATAAAGAAACCGTGGTATATATATATACAATGGAATATTACTCAGCCATAAAGAATGATAAAATTATGGCATTTGCAGGCAAATGATGAAATTGGAGAATATCATGCTACAGTGAGATAAGCCAATCTCAAAAAGCCAAAGGACGAATGATATCGCTAATAAGTGGAGGATGACACATAATGGGGGGAGGGAGGGATAGTGTTATGGTTAGAGTTAGGTTAGGGGAGGGGGGCAAGTATGGAGGAAGGAAGTACTGTATAGAGGGTAAAGAGAGTGGGAAGGGGTGAGGGGAAGGGAAAAATAACAGAATGAATCAAACAACATTACTCTATTGTAGATTTGTGATTGCACAGATGGTGTGCCTTTACCGCCATGTACAAACAGAGAAACAACATGTATCCCATTTGTTTACAATAAAAAAAAATAAAATAAAAGTTATATGAAGAACGCAGGGTGATCAGTGTTTGGCATATGGTCTGCATGAAAGGGTCATTCATTACCACCATTGTTACTGTGGTGAATGAGCTATGCTATAGGGAACCCCGAAGTTTAAGTACTGAGACCTATAAGGCAGGTGTCCATATTCTAAAGGCACCTATGGATATCCCTGTATCAACAGGACACTTGCTAGAGTGAGCTTTATAGGGCACACATCTTCATCTTATTTGTCCACTATATATCCCAGATGCTAGAATAGAGTCTGGGTATATAGTGTAGTGCTCAAAATATTTGTTGGATAAATGTACCTTTTGTTTTTCTGTTAACTCTTCTGTTTAGGTATAGGATGTCATTTTGTGCTGCTTTCATGTATCTACCTCTAATAGTCCTCTGCTTTCTTCCTCTCTCTCTCTCTCTCACTCTTTCTCTTTCTCCCTCCCTCTCTCCATTCTTTTACTTCTTTTATTTTTAGCCACACAGCCACACATGTTAGACTTTTCTTCTCCTAAGTGGTGCCCCATAGCATCCCTCCCTTGAGCACAGTTGTACCCCTGGGGGAGCCCAGGTGCAGCTTACTGAGCTCATTACCTTGTTGAATTGACAGAATCTGACATCTTTAGAGACACGGCTACACCAGTTTACTTTACCTTCTGCTCTTAAGCATGGCACTGACACACCCACAGAGTGATCCTAAGGAAGGCGTGGGCATTTTGGTGGTTCTGTTGGTTGGGGCCTCTTCTGCTGACTTGCTTCCATTCCTATCACTCCTTCCTGATTGACTGCAAACTTTACACTTAGATGACAGGTGCCATCTCATTCCAAGGGACCTCAAAGAGGACCTCCCTCCCCCTCACATCAGGGGAGCCCTGCTTGGAGGGAAGAAGGAGTTTGCAACCCTGCAGGCCCCACTGCAGACCTGGCACTGCAGCTAGAAAGGTAACCCTGAGAGCTTATGCTCATTGTCTGAGATTATGGAGAGAGGAGGACCCACCCATTTTTCACAGAGTGTGAAGTCCTGGGAGGTACTCCTAGGACAGTGGCTAAGGGCAAAATCCCAATGAAACCTCAATCCAAAGGAATTGGCCAGAGAGGTGGCAGGCAATTGGGAATAAAGAACTGGGGTAGAAAACCAAGTCACTAGAACAACCAAGTATGATCATTGGGAGCTAGAATCATTAGAAAAGTATAGATCTCATTATTAAGACCAACTAGGAATTTTATGTTGCTTCATATAATTCTCACAATGTACCATAGCAGAACCAGGTTCAAACCCAGGTCTATCTGATGCCAATGCCTGTACCCTTGACCACTCTACCCTGGGCCTCTGTATTCTGAGATGACTAAGTGGGGACACACAGGAATCTGGGCAAAGTGTCCACAGTAAGAGAGGGCTATTAGGAGCAACTGGAAGTTCTGTAGTAGCAAGGAATGGTCTTGAGGCCAAAGATAAATCACTCAAAACTAGTTAGCATGTACACAGTGCTAAACACCTCCTGTGAGTTCTGGGTTTAGTCACACCACCATTTGTGCAACCCCACAACTTGGATGGAGGACAAAGCTTCCCTTTTGCCTATGACCCTGTATGAACCGTATCAGCCCTCAGGACTGCCAGCATACCAAGAAGGCAATACCAAATAATAACAACCACAGCACAACAAAAAACATGTGGTGAAGAGAGTCACTACTGTTGTTTGGGTTTGATTCCTGGCTGAACCACTTCTCTGATCCTCATTTCCTCTTCTGTAAAATGGAAGAATTAAGAATAGGATCTACTTCATGGGATTTTGCATATAATGCATGTATATTAGCTCCTGCAATACTGACATGGCTGTAAGTGTTAGCTATTATTATAGTAAGCACAGGAGCCAGGGACAGTGCCCAACATTTATATGCATTTTCACATTTAAGCAATCTCAGTCTATGAAATAGGCACTATCATCTTACACTTTTCCTCCCAAAAAGGAGAAACTTAAGGCACAGAGAAGTTTATTACCTCATCCAAAGTTATACAGCTAATAATTGGTGGAAATGGGTTTTGAACCCAAGAGACATACTCCAGGTTGTGTTCTCAGAACCACCACACTGAACTGTTCCTGGCAGAAAGCCATGCTTCAGCCACATATTTCATGCAACCCTTGGCATAAATAATAATCATATTGTCCTCTTTGCTCTGTCTTAATTATTTGCAGAAGCCTTCATCTCTCAAGCCTGACATTTGCCAATCCACATATGATATGACCTCAGACTCCTCCACCAATGCCCTCCTTGGCATACTAGGAGGCACCTCCAGGTCTGGCACCCCATACCTCCACATGAGGTTCCTACAAACAGGCCTGGGGCGGGATTGCTGCTGTCCAAGTGCCTCAATTTGGGGATACTAAGGCCTTGTTATGCTGTGTGTAATAAATTTCACTGGATGGGAAATTTGTGTCATTAGGGCCCATGACAGCATCCTGGGCATTGGTTAGTTAAGAATTCAAATGATCTAGGAGTTCTTAAGACTCTTCTTCCTAGATGTGGGAGGTAGGAAGGAAAGTAGCTTTCTCTAAACCATACATCCTTATAAAACTCCATAGTTGGAGTTTTGCACAGCAAAAAGCAGACTTTACATTTACTTGTTTATTTATTTTAGCATTTAGCATTTTTGGCCTTTTATTTGGGGATTGTTAATGGGAGAGGACATGAACTCATTGAAGAAGTTATGCCAGACATCCCTGAGAAGGAGGAGAGACTTCAAGGGCAAGAGTACTTAGACCGGGAAAGGTGTAGAAGGTCCTCGGGTCCCAGGCAGTCTGACCATGGCCCAGAGTAGGGTAAGAGCTCAAAGGAAATGAACTGTTGCATGGTGACTAGAAATCCAAGACACAAAGACCCTTCTCACCAGGGTCCCAAGCAGAGCACCTGGACCTGATGAGGTCCCTGGGAGGAAACAGTGGGCACGTCAGCAGTGATCTGACCCTGCAAAAGTATCCAGAATTGGTCCACAGACTAAAAGGGTGCAAGACAGACTGAATTCCTCCTAACATGAAAGGGATGGGAGCTTGGAATTGGATTTAAAACTGATTAATAAAGACATGTGATATTTATTGCCCCTGTAGTCTGTAGATTCAGGTTCATGCCTGCTACATATTTGAGTGTCTGTTATGTGTTAGGCAATGTAGGAAAGCTTTCAAACATATTATTTAAACTTTAAAACAATTTGGTTAGGATTTGAACCAAATTTTATCTGACTCCAAAGTGTGTGGATGTTTCATTAAAATAGAGGACACTAAAGGAAAGACTTTGTTAAGTGTTGTAGTGTTTTGGCATTCACTGAATCCTCACAGTAGACATGCTTTACATAGATGGGCCTGCCCTAGGGTATCCTCTCTGGCTATGACATCAGTCCATTCTATGCTCTATAATGGGTTCTGAAAGCTTACCCTCTACTGTGTGACCTCTCCCTCTCACAAGGAATTACACAACCTTGTTTCCAAGTGACCAGCAGAGATCAATGAAAACCAATGAACTAAGTCCAAGTTCCAGATTTCCAAAAGAGAGACCCTTCTTGGTCTAGGGCAAATCGATTGCTAATTACTGGTCCAAGCAGTGTGGTCAGCAGCATGTGGTCAAATAGCTCAGTCAATCACATTCTCCCATCCAAGGATTTGTAATTAGGCCTTGGAGATTCTAATTGAGCTATGCTGGTCACTTGAACTGAGAACATGTAACTCAAATGCTGCACGGCACACATAGTTGGCTGTGTTTGAATATAGGAGCAGAGGATAAACCTGCAAAGATGAAGAATGATGAAACAGATGTATAGACAGAGTGACTGACTAGAGAACACAGGTTTATGCTCTGGCCTACATGTGCCTTACTAGGGCAGCTAGGACCCCTGCTCACCAAGTCTGCTTAGGATAAAGTCCCTGAGGAAAATATTGTAAGTGAACACAGCCCTGGACAGTGTGGATGTGTGCTGCTGAACACCATCACCACAGATTCCTGTTGGTCAAGGAACTCCAATGGCCACTGTAACCTTGCTAGCTGTTACAGTAATAAACCACATTTTCCCTCTGATCATTAAGTGCCGATGCCTGGCCTTATCCATTCCTGAATTCAATTTATCTCCATTGATAGCCTAGTTCAATGCATCAACCCTGGCCTGCAGAGTTTCGCAGATAGTAAGTTCTTTTTTCCAGTGCCTTCCAGTGTCTTCTAACCTTAGGAAAAGGAGTCTTCCCTAGGCCCTTTTGGGAGACAGAATAAATGAGAGGTTTGCATGTCTTACATAGTACATCCAGTCTAATATTCCTTCTTTGTGACTCTTGCTATTTCTTTTTGGATAAATTCTAACTCCAAGATCACTAATTTTCTCTACAGCTATGTCTAATTCATCATTAAACTCATGAGATTTTTTTTTAAATTTTTATAATTTTCATTTCTGGGAGTTCTATTTAATTCTTTTCCAAATCTAATAGGTTATTTTTGCACTTGTGTCTTTCTTGTTGACATTTATAAGCTTCTCTTTTGTTCCTTTAAACATAATAAGCTTGTTTCTTCTGTTTCTGATAAGATGATACCTGAGGTCTTTGCTAGTCTGTCTCTGCTGTCATTTGTTTCTCTTAGTTCTGACTCGTGGTGACTTCACTGTGTGTTTATTGACTTTTTTTTTTTTTTTTTTTTTTTACATTGGATTGCTCATTTTCCTTGGAAATGTATTTGTGAGATTCTTTGAGACCCAGAACAAAGGCATATTTCTCAGAAAGTATTTGCATTTGAAAATTCCCAGGGACCTGAGAACACTACTAGCCTTACCTTAAAGTTAATAATTTTAAAGCTTGATGTTTTGGGAACTTTCATGAAATAGGAATACAAATGTAAATTCAAGAATAAGCTGGCTTTTGGTCATAGTGCCTCACTATTCTGCTCAGAACTCAGGGAACACTCTATACAGTAACCAGAGTGAGGAGAGGGAATTTTAGTTCTAGGTCATCCTTGTATTGACCATGTGACACTCTGGAGGCCCAGTTTTGGGGAAAGTTTCCCCAAGTAGAATATTCACTGAACAAGACACTGGGTTTTGTTTTCTGTTCTCTGTACCCCATATACAGTGGAAAACAAAGTTTGAGAGCATACAATTCAGTAAATACTCTCAGGACAAAGACTTTCTCTGAGCTTTGACTGGCTAATTCCTTCCTACGCTACCAGTTCTTAGATGCTTTCTAGGTGATTTAAAAGATTTTTTAAAATCTAGCATTTTTAATTGTTTTCATCAAGAAGATAAGGACAGAGAGATACTGAACTTGCCATGTAGCTGAAAATGAAAATTCCTTATGTGTGTGTATGGTTTTTGTTTGTATGCGTGTGTGTTGTTTTGTTTTGGTTTGGTTTTGGTTTTGGTTTTTTTTCTTTTGTTCAGGGAACTCAAGGCATAGTAAAGACTGTGTTACTTTCCAAAAGAAAAAAAAAAAAAAGAGAGAGAAACAAAATAAAATCCCCAAAATAGTATTATATTTTTTGTAGCTCACTTTTTAATACACAAAGTCCCAGCACCTTCTCTCCTATTGTCTTTTCTCTCCATTCCCACACCAACTATTCTAATTCATGTTCTCATCACCTGTAGTACCTCTAACTCCCATCTCACTCTAATTCTTCCTACTAGAACAACATTCCTACAAACTCTGTCAACCAACTCACTCTCTTGTTTACAAATATCCTGTTGCTGCCCATTGCTTATCAGACAGAAGGAATACTGTCCTACATAGACATTCATATTTATTTAGTTTGACTCCTCAATATAGACAAACATAAGCATCTTTAAGTCTTACTTCAACTCTCATTTCTTCCCCAGGTTTAATTCAATTCTCATTTCTACCCTGGACCTCCATTTCCTGAGCAACAGAGGAATTTGTATTGGCAACACAAAAATTATTACTTCTTTTAACAGCTTTATAGAGATAGAGTTAACACACTGTAAGATGATATACCCATTTAAAATGTAAAATTCAAAGATTTTCAGTGAATTCACAGGACCGTGTGACCATTCTTGCCATTAGTTTTGGAACATCTTAATCACACCTACTTGAGGCATTTCATATAAGTGGATAATCCATTTATGTGTGGTCTTTTGTGACTGGATTCTTTAACTCAGTGTAATGTTTTCAAGATACAACCATGTTGTAGCATGTATCTGTCTATATTTTAGTTACTATAACTGAGTAACATTCCATTGTAAAGATACTTCATGTTTTATTTATCATTCATCAGTCAATGGATATTTAGGTTTTTCCCACTTTGAGTTATTATAAATAATGATGCTATGAACATTCATCTGAGTTTTTGCATGGACATATGTTGTCATATACCTTGGAATATATAACTTGGAGTGAAATTGCTGGATCATATGGTAAATCAGAGAACTGCCAAAATGTTTTTCCAAAGCAACTGCACCGTTTTACATTCCTACCAGCAATGTGTGAGACTTCCAGTTTCTCTATATACCCTCCAACACTTTTTATTATAACCCTCTTAGTAATGTAGTATATCATTCTGATTTGATTTACATTTCTCCAATGACTAATTATGTTGTGTATTTTTATATGTGCTTGTTGACCATTTGCTTATTTTTATGGTGAACTGTCTGTTCTAACCCTTTGGCCATGTTAAACACTGGGTTGTTTTTTACTATTGAGGTGAAAGAGTTTTTTATGTATTTGGATAGAGGTCTCTCACCAACTTTTTGTTTTATTCTGGGTGGTGCTGAGGATGGAATCCAGATCCTTGAGCATACTAGACAAGCACTCTACCACTGAGTATATCCCCAAACCCTGAATCAGCTATTTGATTTGTAAACATTGTCTCCCATTCTGGATGTTGTTTTTTCACTTTTGTGATAGTGTTGTTCACAGCACAAAATTTTTAAATGTTGGTATAGTTTAATTTATCTATTTATTCTTTTCTTGCTTGTGCTTTTGGTACTATATTTAAGAAACTACACCTAACCCAGTCATAGATATTTTTCTGTTTTCTTCTAGGACTTTTTTTTTTTTTTTTTCTTTTTTAAAATTTGTTCTGATTAGTTACACATGACAGTAGAATGCATTTTGACACATCATACATAAATAGCATGTAACTTCTCATTCTTCTGGTTGTACACGGTGTAGAGTTACACTGGTCATGTAATCATATATGCACACAGGGTAATAGTGTCTGATTCATTCTACTGTCCTTCCTACCCCCGTGGTGCCCCCTCCCCTCCCTTCACTCCCCTCTGTCTAATTCTAGGACTTTTTATAATAGCACTTTTGAAGTCTTTTACAAGTCCATCACAGGGGCCCCTTAAAGCCTGTTTCTACTGACTTTTCCCCTGTTTTTTTGAATGTCTTGTAATTCTTGCTTAAAAACTGGTCATTTTAGATAACATAAACTAACAACTATAACAACTGGTTTCTCTTGTTTTTGTGTACCTGTTTGTTACTTAGTTTGCTTAGTAATTTGATTGAACTGATTCTACGAAGTCTGTTTCCACCGAAGAGAGCAGACTCTGATACCCCTGCTCAGAGTTTTTCCCTTTTGTTTTCATCATTGAGTCTAACTGCCAAGGGCCACCCCTGGGTTAGCATAAGCCACTTATCCAGAAAAAGTTGTGCTTAACCTCCTTAACTAGTTTGACTTTTTACCACTTACCAATGAATGATTTGGCGGCGTCTATACAATCCGGGTGTTTACACCCCCCACCCACCCCCACACACACATTTAGGGAGGGACTGCAGGCTGGAGTTTCCTTCTGTGATTACTCCTGAGAGAGCACAAACTTGGGCATTCACAGAGTCTTCTATTAGCCAGGGCTGAATGTGATTTTGGTTTTAAACCTGGCTTCCTAGAAGTCACCGCTAGGTCAGAATAGTTCATTGCTCAGTGTTTAGCTGGATGTTGAGCTTAAACCCTTTACGCTAATGGACATCTGCCCTATGCTCATAGCTCTCTGTGCATCATGGGGGATACTTTCGGGTTGCCCCCACCTTCTGCTCTGATTACACCTGAGTAGACACAGCTGAGCACATGGGCACATCCTTACTGAACCCAAAACTGACTGTGACAAAGCAAGACTCTTCTTGGTTATCTTTTCCTCTGATTTCCTCTAGTAAACTTCTGCTCTGCCATTTTTCTTGTATAATGGTACTACTAGTCTCCTTTCAATTCCTTTCCACCAAGATCTCAATAGTTTCAACATGGCTTATGTATGGAATTTTCCATCCTGTTCTAAATGAAAGCAGTCCCTTCAGGCAGAATGGTGGGAGTCTTCTGTCCTTAAGACCTTCCTTTTCCTGAACTAAACCCCTGTGCCCTTGCTTCTATCATCCCTGACTCTTATATACAGTGGGAGTGGGGGAGTGACCCCTGATCTTCTTTTCCTGCCCTTTTCAGCATGTCAACTCTATCCTATGGGCCAGATAAGGCGGCAGCAATAGAGCTCCATTGTGCTCAGTTTATGCACCTGAGAAAAGACCCCCCCCATCTTAGTCACAGATGGGGGTTGGGGAATTCAATCCTTTTGACTATGCCTGCCTAGAATAGTCTTCCACAACAAGGGACTGGAGAAGATAAGAAATGGAAGCTTCCTCTTCCCCAGAGAGATGGTAGCTCCAAATTGGGGCTGGAGGGAGAGGTAACCACTGTTTCCTCACCCCCTGGAGTAGAGTGTTCTATAACATGAAGAGTGAAAAAGAGTAAGGGGCTGGATTCTGGCTTAAATGGCACAGACTCTTGCTGCTCTTACCAAGAATTAGTAGATTTTCTTGAGGGAATCTTTCTCCATTTGCTGCATGCCCTTAGGACAATTTTCAGATATTTAAATGATTATCATTCATAATTTTCACCAATTAAGTTGTTTGTCTGGGCAGAATCTACCCAGATTCATATGCCTCCATTCATTGTGTGGAAAGTCTTGAATCCACACAATCCATTATTTGATTAAGATAGACTTTATTCATCCACTTGCCAAATATTTATAGAGTATCAGCTGTGTGGCAGACAATGCTTTTGTTGCTCATTTATTGCTGAAAAACAGTTTTATATTCATGCATATAGAGAACTCACATTTCCAACTGGATCAAGTGCACATTGATAGAAGAAGACATCTCTATTCGGGCTTCATAAATCCCTATGGCACTCAACATAAAGTTGGAATTTATAAAGTACGCTTTCATTCAATTAGTCCCTTCCTGATTCCCTTTCTTGATGAACATCATAGTTTCAAAACTACATACTTTTCTGAAGTGCTCATTTCCTTTTGCCTTTATTTAAGCAAATCACTTTAACTGGTCTATTATTTGTCTCTGATATCAAAGTTATTTTGCCACCATTTTTTGTGCTTAATATGCCTTAAATCTTTAGATATGCAATCTCATTAATGCTAACATTAGCCCATGGTTGAAGTATTTTTGACCTGTTTTGCAGATAAAAAACCTGAAACCCAGAAAGTTTAATGAACTGTCTTCATCCATTTTGTGTTGCTCTAACAGAATATCACAGACTGGATAATTTATAAAGAAAAGAAATTTCTTTCTCACAGTTCTTGGGGCTCGAAAGTCCAACATCAAGGTGCCAGCATCTGACAAGGGCCTTCTTGCTGCATTAGGTAAAAGGGCCAGAGAACATAAAGCCAACTCATCTTTTTATGGGGAAGCCACTTCAATAACTGACCCACTGCAGTGATAGCAGTACTAATTCACTCATGATGGCAGAAGCCTCCCAGCTTAATCACCTCTTAAAGACCCCCATTCTCATCACTGCTGCATTCGATATTAAGATCCAACATACAACTTCTGGGGTACAGATTTGAGCCATAGCTGGAGTTCACCTGAAGTCACATAGCAAATAAGTGGCAGAGCTGCACTGCCTGACTCCAAAGCTTGTTCTCCTTCCTCCATGCTGACCTACCCTGACTCCCTCCTCCTGAGAAGAGAAGAGAACTACAGCAAGTTTGAGGAAAATCATTTTTGACACCTTGAATCATCTACAGCATTGAATGCTTTGGAAGCCTGCTGGTTTTCCCAAAGCAAATATACTATCTGGCCTTTCATGCTTGCTGCACTTTGGCACACAAAATGACTAATGAAGAACCACAGGAGTGAAATGGAGTGACCTTACTGAACTACCCCAAACCCCCCAAATGGCCCCAATTAAGACCACAATCTGGCCTATTTACAAACGTGTAACCCACAAAATGGCCAATATAATTTGACCACAACCAATCTGGCCCTTCTTAGCTATGTTGTCACAAGAACTTGTATAAATATCATTATGGACAAGAATTGTGCTGAATTCAGGCTTTTCTACCCCAACAGGGAAAACATCAGTTAGGAATAGCGGTGCATATCTATACCTCTATTTCTTTAAACTGATTTGTGAATATCTTCAAATCCTTGTACCATTGAGAACTTTCAGCCCTTCAACAGGATTTGAGTGGTTCCACCAGATCTCATTGGTTGATTCCTTTAAACAAGTCTAATCTCTTACCAATCCTCCAACAGGCTGCAGAATCAATAAAGTAAGGAGAGTGAAATCGGAAAGAATTTGAGTGGAAATCTCTGAGGAAACTGTGGTTTCAATGGCAGGAAGAAAAGTTGACATTTCCGCAAATTGTATTAGGCTACAAACTTATTGAGTGTAGGACCACCTCTCCCATAAGCCCTATAACACACCACGTAGTATTATTTACCACCAGGAAATCTTCAAGTATTTGTTGATTATTACACACTGAATCCTCCCTGCATGGATGGAGCTGGGGTTAACCCACGTTAAGAGTTTTCTCCTAAATATACTCTATTACTAGTCCTCACCTGCCATGTGGCTTATTTAAACCTTCTTCTTTGCTTCTCTCTGGGAGTTCCAAGCTGAGGTTGATAGGCTCACGTATCATTTGTGCCTTGTCCCAATCATGTCTCCACTCCCCATCCTCCGAATGTTGTTCCTGTTGTCTAGAGCACATTCTCATCCTGATCAACCACACTATGATCTCTTGGCTGGGTTGAGAGGGCTCAGTCATGTTAATCCTTCCCTCTACACAATTTCTGAACCCATGGAGAAATAAAACAAAACACTAAGATAGAACAAAGTCAAAATATCACCTTCATTACTGAGGAAAGCTAGGTTGAAGGACATGGTTTTTATCTGTGGGTTAGTGCACCTATTAGCATTTGAATCAGGGTCAATGGACCACCCAGTTCCAGGGAGCATAGACCCACCATTGCAAGTTCCCCCAGTGGGGTCATTTCCCCTGCCACTTTTGGTAAGTGTGTGGCTCTTGAGGAAGCTTATTCGTAGAAGGAATGAACAAGGAATTGGGCTATGTCCAGTTTAATCTACCCAAATTTATCAATCGGTTAAATTTTTCCAACTCTCCTGGGAGGAAGTGAATAAAGGCACAGGAAAAAAAAAAAAAAAAAAAAAAAAGCCTGAGTATTACTTTTATTGAGCTCATTTCACAAAATGGGGACCATCAATTATGGTGGAGAAGCTTTTGCTCTCCAATGCCCTGGAACGTTTGACTTAGTGGGCCCAACATGGTAATGCTAATATGTCCTTGGCCTCCAACGTCCCTGGGGTTTTCTGAGTATAGATCTAGTCTAGATTGTTAATATTCCTGCCACCCATCCTCCTGCTGCTGCTCTATCTGACCCATTCAAACTTTCTCTCCTTTCCTTTTTCATAAACCATTTCTTCCATAAGGTAGAGGGCCACAGGCAAATTAGGGTAGAGGGCCACAGGCAAATTAGGATAGAGGATAGGAGAGCACTAGAAATATCAGGCAAGTTGGGAAACTTTGTGTTTTTTCCTCTTTTTTTTTTTTTTTTTTCTTTTTGGTATATAGCCAGTTTATTGAAAGGTCTAAACTCAGTAGAGTTCAAACAGAAAATATATTTCTTCCAGTCACTTCCCCTGAAAAAGTTCTAGTGATTTACTTCCTTCCCTAAGTGACATTTTAGGCAAATCTTTTTGGTGATTTTCAGATATAAAAATAGCTAACATAATACAATTGATCAAGTTGAAAGCTTCCTTCTCGTGTCCTACTTAACTCTCTCCCTCCTAACTCTGGAGGCTTCTACCACAAAAGGCGTTCTTTTCTCCTTCACCCTTCTTCTTCCTCTGCTGGTTTCCCCTTTCTTCTCCTATGTTCCTTAAAAACAGGTATGGAAGGGGGAAGCAAAATTCTATGTAAGTATTGAGGTTGGTCCTTCCTGGGTAGTCAGTGGTCACATATGGCAGAAGTCCAAATGCAGAGTCTCTTGTAGGCTCAAAATGATTAGTGGGATCCTCTAAGGGCCTCACACTGCACAACACCCACTAGTGGAGGTGCATTCTGACATGAGTGCTTAAAATGCTCCACTATACCCTGAATTCTGATTCTCAATGGTAAATCCAATGGGAAAGGCACACCTGTTTTTCAGGAGTGAGATGGTTTTACCTGCCCCTGCGATCAGGGACTATTTCTCCATTGAATCCTTGAAAAGGGAACACTGCGAGATGCAGATACTTCTGTGTTCCATGTCCCACTACAATAATGAGTTTTTTCCAGATTGGTTTTTATAACAATAAGTTTTAGTCAGTTTTTTTGCTGCTGTGACTAAAAGCCCAGACCAGCATAATTTTAGAGGAGGAAAAGTTTATTTGAGGACTTATTGTTTCAGAGGTCTCAATCCAGAGACAGCAGGCTCCATTCCTCAGGGCTCAAGGTGAGGCTGAACATCATGGCAGAAGAGTGTGGCAGAGGGAAGTGGCTCATGTGATGATCAGAAAGCAAAGAGAAACTCCACTCACCAGATATATATATACCCCAGAGGCACGCTCCCAGTGCCCACCTCCTCCAAGCCACCTTCAATTACCACTCAGTTAATCCATCAGGATTAATTCACTGATTGGGTTAAGACTCTCACAACCCAATCATTACTCTCTAAACTTCTTGAATTGTCTCACACATGAGCTTCTAGGGGACACCTCACATCCAAACCATAACCCACTTTAAGCACCAGAGATACAAAACAAGTAAAAACGGGCCCTGCTTCGGCATAATTTGGTCTAGTCAGGGACTTAGATAAACAGTTAAGTGCCACATGCTATAAACGTACCGAACAGGAGGTGTTGAACAAGATGCAAAAGGAACACAGAGGAAGCAGAGCAATGACACTGAAGGCAGGACTTCAAGGACCCACTGAAGTTAAGAAGAAGGAAGGCTAGAGGGAGCCCTGCACCCAAAGGCTGTGGGGGCTGCATAGAGAATAAAAAAGCTTGGGTCATAATAAGCACAAAAATACTATCTCATATTCAAAACAAATATACAAAATACTGAAAGGAAGTATGCTACTATTATGAGTTGCTGCCTTCATCAGTTCAGGAAGCTATCACAGAATACCACAAGACTGGGTGGCATGTAAACAACAGAAATGCATTTCTCACTGTTCAGGTGGTTGACAAGTCCAAGATAAAAGTGCCAGCAGATGGGTGTCTGGTAAAGGCCCACTTCCTGGTTGATAGACCTCAGTCTTCTCATTGTAACCTCACATGGCAGAAGAAGAAGGAGATGGAGAAGGAGGAGGAGGAGAAGAGGAGAAGGAGAGGAGGAGGAGGAAGAAAAAGAATAACAATGAGGAGAAGAAAGAAAAAGAAGGAAGAGGAGGAGGAGGAGAGGAAGAGGAAGAGGAAGAAAAAAGAACAATGAGGAGAAGGAAGAAAAAGAAGGAGAGGAGGAAACGAAGGAGGAGGAGGGGAGGAGAGCTCCCTGGGACCCCTTTTATACAGACACTAATTGCATTCGTGGGCTAATCACTTTCCAAAGGCCCAGCTCCAACACCATCATACAGGGGACTAGTTTTCAACCTATGAATTTTTTTGAAGGTGGGGGCATAAACATTTAGTCCATAGCAGTTGCTATTTTGAGGAAATTAAATTATAGGTAATTTTTATATTTTGCCTTCAGCTTTTCTTTATTTTCAAATTTTATGAGGAAAAGATCATTAATATTTAGTGACTAGTGTGGGTTGTAACAGAAGATCTACATAAAAGTCACTAAGTTTTTTCATGCATGAAGTATTCCAGAATGAAATGATATGAGGTCTGGGATTTGCTTCAAAATAATGTGGGGCAGAGGAAAAGTAAATAGACAGGGGCATAAATGAGGCAAGACTGGCCATTAATCGCTAATTATTTAAACTGAATGATTGATGGGCACATAGGGATTCACTACATAATTCTCCACTTTAGTATATACTTTAAATTTTCTATAATAAAAAGCTGAGAAAACAAACAAATAGCTGAGAAGAATGTCCTTGGTCACTAAACTCTCTCTGCTTTAGTTTGCCCAACTGCAAAATGCTGCTCACCTCATATAATAGCTGTGAGGATCCAACATGTCAGCATATATAAGATGCTTATAACAGTGCCTGAAACAACTTAAAAATATAAATTGTTTTTATGATTGCTTAAGCCAGGGGCACAATGACCTTCTCAGGATACCAGTTTTCTCATCTTTCTAAGCCACCATCTCAAATGTGCTATAGCGCTCATGGCCAGGTGATACTGAGATTCTTGGTATCTTCTCTTCCTTTAGGCCTGTTCAGAAGCAGAAAAGAAGTGAATCCCTGTCTTTTTTGTGTCTGCTTTAGTACTCAGGAAACTTTCCACAAAACTCCTTAGCCGGCTTCCCTTTACTTCTCATTCACTGGGATGACCTCATGGCTAAACCAATCACTTACAAAGGGGATATATCTACCATGTTGGTCATGGACTAATCAAACCCTACACTCCAGAGCTTCATGGGGCCCACTACAGAATGTTATATACAAATGCCTAAAAGAAGAAAACGCCTGGCTGTGTTAAAAGGGAGAAAAAGAGAAAGTGGCTAAGGAGCAGTCAACCAACAGGGACTTCTCCTGGCACATTAGAAAAGAGTGAGCACTTCTGTGTAACTAGCGCATAGGATAAGGTCAGGAGCAGGAACAGAGCTGATGACAGCAGCACAGATGGATTGGGATTTGGCAGTGAAGATCAGGCCAGTTAGAGGATATCGCTTGTTTCTCTACAGGCAATGGGAAGCCATGAAAACTGAGGCATAGCAGCTAAGGAAGACATAAGAAAGACATAAGGGGAAATGTGGCTAATTTCACTTTAATGTAGAGTTTTCCAGAAGATGATATGTAATCTCATGCAAATTATATGTGTATCATATGCAAATGTACCTATTGCTACCTCAAATATTTTCCACACCTGGATGTGGTATTAAAAAAATCCTGGTAGAAATAATTGACTCAGCAATAGTACCTCTAAATGGGAAAGCCAACCAGCCTTGGTTTAGATATTTACATTTTAACTTCATTTCTTCAAGCTGTTTCTTTATGGTTTTCCTTCAAACTGAATATCCATATCCCTCACCATAGAATGTCTACCTTCAATGCTGAGTGTAATCATCCCTGCGTGAAAATGAATTCCACATGAATCATTCAAGGAAGGCAAAGCCTGTTAAGATATTAAATTACAAACGAGAGATGCATTATTTGAATCATTAAAGAAGACCATGATGTAAGAGACTGGCCCCCAGCTGGTGAAAACTTTTCAGATTAAGATGCTGAGAACTTCATCATTGACATAAATTTTGGTTGATGGTGTTGCTGCATGTGTGATGATTTGCAACAGATCAGGAAGGAGAAATTGTCACACATGGGACCTTCCACATAAAACTTGATTTCAGCTAGATCTGAGCTGACTATGGAAGATTAAACGTTTGTTCCCATAAAAGCCAAACACCTCCTGCTCTTCCATTGGCAGAAATAATATGAAACAATGTCCCATGCATCTGGCATGTTTGAGAATGGGGATGTTCACCTCAATGCATAGAGCCTCACATAAATTAGGTACACACTCAAATTTGTTGAATGAATGACTAGTACTAACCCTGACTCTAGCCAAATTCCAAGCCAGATCAATTGAATATTTTACATGGATTGTATCCTTCTTGTCATATATTCATCTATTCAACAGATTTTTATCTAGAGCTTCTACATAGCAGTTACTGTTCTAGGAGCTGGGAACACAGCATTGATTTAAAGAGGCAAAATTCTCTGATCCCTTGGACTTTAGAGTCTAATAGGAGATTATATAAAGTAAACAAGTTAAATAAGTGATAAATATAAATATATCGATAGTATGTGTAGACAGCGATATATTCTAAAGAAATAAATATAATGGGTTAAGGGAATAGGGGATTGCAAAGTGGTCAAGAAGGCTTGCAAATTTTGATACCATGACTGAGGAAGGCTCCAAATAGATGGTGACCATGGTAACCATTAATATTATAGTAGTACTCATCAATTTTTCTGATTCTTCTGAGCACACGGTAGGATTGTATTTGCTTGCTAAATTGTATTTAGAGATGCCATTGACTTACTTAGGCTGATGAAATGTGCATTGAAGTGATATATTCTGCTTTGTTTTAAGGGCTACTATATGATTCATCATGCTTTTTCTTTCTGTCTACCATAGCAATATTCCAATAGTGGCTGTTCTGTCAGCTTGTAATCTGGAGACAGAAGGACATGAAGCAAAGGCAAAATCAACATATATCAGGACTTGTTCTAACCTACTGAGATTTGGGGGTTCCTTATTACTACAGCACAACATAGCCCATCCTGTCTGAGTGGACAACAGTGACAATTGATCAAAGACCTGACAGAAGTGGGGAGGCGAAAAGCAGATCTTGGGAGGAGCACTCCCATGAGGTGATAATGGTAAGTACAAAGGCCACAGGTGGGAATCTGGTTGGCATTTTAAAGTCCAACGAATGAGGGAAACAATAGTAGAAGGGATGGACTTTCAACATTGTGTAGTCTTGTGTACCATTGGAAGAACTTTGACTTTTTCTAAGTGAGGTGTGAAATCATTCAAAGAGATATAGCACAAAACTTTTAAAAAACTAAAGTTGGTTGAGTTGAGAATGGGATGAGGTGGGGTCATGATAGGATCCAGGAGAACAATAAGGAATTTATTGCTATAAATACAGTGAGAAAGTGGAGTTGCTTGAATTAGGCTAGTTGCAGTGCAGATGGTAAGAAACGGTTGAATTCTGGATATATTTTTCATGGAAAGTCAAAAGGATTTGCTCATGTATCAGTTATGAGTTGTGTTTTAGTCCATTTCTGCTGCTATAACAAAATACCTGGGACTAGATAATTTCTAAAGAATAGAAATTCAGTTCCAAAGTTGGATGCCTAAGATCAGCATACCAGTAGGTTCACTACCTCATGAGGGCTACTCTCTGCTTCCAAGATGTTGCCTTTTTCCATGTCCCCAAAGGCGATAAATACTATAGATTCCCTTCAAAGGCAATGGATTCTGCCATGCTTCACATGGAGTAAGATATGGAAAGCCAGAGGCCTAGCTAGTTCCCTCCAACCATTTTATAAGGCACTAATATCACCCCTGAGGGTGATGTTAACATAACTACCTCCTAAAAAACCCAGCTCTTGATATTACTGCGTTGGTTCAACTTATTGATACATAAGTTTCAACATGAGTTTTGAAGGGACTTAAATATTCAAACCAAAGCAAGTTTGCAGAAAAAAAAAACGGAGTCAAAGATGATCCCAAGGTTGTTGCCCTAAGTAAAATGGAAGGACACGGCTGCTACTTACTGAAATGGAGAAGACTGTAGAAGGAGCAAGTTTGGTAGGGGCAGCCCAGGGCCTCAGTTTTGACAGTGTTGACTTGGGGACACCCATTAGATATCCAAGCAGAAATGTTGAATAAACAAGAGATTAATGATGGAGACATAAATTTGGGGACCGTTGGTGCAGAGATAATATTGAAATCATCAACACAATGATAGCACCAAAGAGGGAAGTATAGAGAGAAGGCATATATAAGGACTTCCTTCACTGAGTGTTAAAGAGATCAGGGAGAAGAGGACAACTGCAATGTAGGCTGGAAAAAAAGCTGCCAATAGGAGAGAAAGAAGGAAAGAAATCCAGAACAGGAGTGGAAGAAAGAGTTTTAAAGTAGTAAATTCTGCTGATAGGTCAAGTAAGGGAGACCTGAGATTCAACTATGAGCTGTTGAAAATAGAGGTCATTAGCAACTTCCATAAGTGCTATGCCATGAGCCTGATCGGAATATGATCTAGAGAGAATGGGAGATCATTGTGTACAACTATAATGCAGCAATTTTTAAAATGTGGGAAAAAAGAGAGACTAGGAGAAAGAATGGAGACAACTCATTTGTTGTAAAAGAAATGAAACTTACTGAATAAGAAATAAAATAGAAGAATTTTAAGACAGAAAATTAATAGCAATTATGTGGGCTAAATGGGAAAGATCTGTTTAAGAAGAAAATTTTGATAATGAGAGACAGGATATTGTTGGAGTTGTCTTCAAATAGACAAGAAGAGCTAAGACCTAGATCACAAGTAGAGGAGTTGATCTTCGCTAGAGGTTCATCCAGAAGAAACGAAGAGAAATGCAGGGAGATGGGTATATATGGAAATGGGCATATGTGCAAGTTATATTCTAAGTAATTCTATTTTCTCAGTGACATTGAAGAAAGCTCATCAGGTCAGAGTAAGAATGGCCTTTTAAGGAGAGATACAAAGGGATCAAACAGCTGTTGAGGAGAATGTGAAAGTGAATGACTTATGAAAATAGACTATGATTGTCAGGCAGCATTAAAGTGAGTGAACAAGAATTTAATGGAAGATCCAGGCACAAAGTAGGACCAGTGGAGAGAAGCTGGAAAGATAGGATTGCACAGGTAGCAGTTTTGCCATAGTAGTATGATGAAGAAAGGAAGGGGCAATAGAATTGAGGGTTTAGACAAGGGTGTGATTAACTGTGAAGTTTAAGCTAGCCAAGGGGTGGGGGAAGTGAGGAAATGAGCAGGGTGAGTTATTGAAAAATAAGTTGGGATCAATGGGTTGTAAAAGCAGTAGAAGCAGCAGTAGCTGATTGAGTGCCTACAATGCACCATCACTGGCACATTGCTTCACAGTAATTCATGCCAGTTCTCACAACTTTGTAAGGTAGGTATTATAAATTCGGATTTACATGTTGTTTATCGATTGACCTCATACATTGTGATTATAAGTGAAGCCCCAAGAGGTATTTGACATTCAGTCACTTATCATTTCAGTATCTAACATTCAGTGAATGTATGTCAATAACAAGTGTCATGTGGCTCTAGAAACTCAGAAGCAGCTTATAAGTGGGGATATACTTATAGAGTTTAGGTGCCAAGGGAATGCCAATCCCAATGGAGAGACTGGTGGGACAAGGGTTACAGGCTTCTAAGAGCATACACAGTGAAATGTGTCTAAACTCCAGGGACGAGGGCTATACAATAGGCCCCTCTGGAAATTGGTCTGCAAATATAAAGCTCAGCATGTCTAAGCAATCAAAAACAAGAATCTAGTCACTTCCTGGATTTAGTAACATACAAGCAAACTCAAAAAGCAACCCATGAATTACATAGGAAGATTCCATAGGTGTCAGGTGGAGATTCAAGAGAAGTCCCTGAAACTGGCCACAGCTCCAGGTCTCTTAATGAAAACAAATCAGTGACTTACAGTGATATTTATGTAGACAAGTATAGAAGTATTCAATAACAGTATTTCACACTAAGGAACCCCAAGGGTTGAGGGTATAGTTCAGTGTTAGGATGCTTGGCTAGCATGTACAGGACCCTGGGTTCAATCCCTGGCCCCACAAGAGGGAGAAAGAGAGAGGGGGAGAAATCTATACAAATGTTACATATTCTTGATATTTACACAAACATGGCCAATAGAATGATAGTCTTATAACTCCATCTTATATTATGTAACCAAATACCTGATTAAATCTATGGTTTTAATTGAAGTTTTACTAAATTTACATTGTCAGATTAGAACATTTAAAAGAACTGCATTCCCACATTTATAAGCTTAATTTATTAGATTTATAATTTTCAATACTCAGAAAAGTTTTATTTATTTGTTTTATTTCAGACACTGAAATCCATAAGAAAAGAATCAAATATATTAAATGTATAAGTGCACTTTAAAATATTTGAAAATGTTTAATTAACCAAGGTTATAAATGAAACCAAATATTAGTTATAGGCCTCCTTAATGATGATTGTTAAAATTCTCTGGACTTACAAATGGATTAATAAGATTCAAAATTAACGTAAAAGCTTAAAGAAGAACTCAAGTTTTGAATTTATAATTTAATGAAAGAATACTAATTTAAAAACCAAACTAAGTCTCTGATTAATCCTTTCATGCACTATAACTGCCTTTGAGAATTCAAAAAGAATTTCCAACAGATGAGGAAACTGAGGCAGACAGTTATGCTGGGGAAGACCTGGGATTTGAACCCAAATCTGCCAATTATAAATATTCATGTTTTTCTCATCATTCTTCATTGCCTTCCCATGACAAATAATTAGACAACAGTAACATAAAATTAACATAAAACTTGAAAAGAAGGATTCATTCTTTCTCCCATGTCCTCCAATGGCTCCAGGTTATAATTATATCATTAATGCACAGTTCAGTCAGAGACAGAGGAGGTGTTTAAGGATCAGGCTGAATTAGCATGACTTTAATTATAACATACCCTGCAAATGGCTTCTCTTACTAAATCCCTGACATTCGCATGTGTGTATATACTTTGCCAGTTTCTCATAAAAGTATAGTATAAATAGAAGAAATTCAATAACCTATGGTTGATTATTTAAGTCATGTTTGTTTTATAGATAAACTGTAGTTTCCTGTCCTCAAGCTTTTCTCTTAGATTGGTTCTGTGTGCCCCTAAGGAAGAAAAATTGCATGGAGGGGTGTTCTCGGTTAAGCACGTTAATGAAATCCAAAACCCGAATCCCCAAGTAGATGACATGATCGTTCTCATTGGCAGCCAGCACTATTGAAGCTGCAGTCTGGCCACCCCATCAATTATCAGTGACTGCTCTCTAAAAACCCACCTCATTCTGCCCTAACTCTGGCCACAGCTCCCTCAGTGGTGCCTGTATCCAGTGCCTCTATCCAGTTGTGCCTGTGCATTTCTGTGAAGGAGGCAAGTCAGTGATGACTGTCAGAGGACACAATTAGTGGTCTTCCCAAAGGCCTTGCTCTTCCTCCTTGCTAACAGATCTCCAGTTTTGTTCAAATAGGCAGTCCAGGGAAGAGCTATGACCCTCCTCAGTTCTTTGCTAGTGACAGATGGAGAGGTGGACACGTCTCCATGGGAAACCAGGACAAGACTGTAGTCATGGATAGGAGGTTTATGGGAAAAATCTTTCCAAGATACAAGAGAGAGTGTTACGTGGAGAAGTTCCTCTGTCCTCCCTCGTTCCAGGATACTGTCCTTTCAACAAGAGTTCCTTTGAACAAGCCACCTTGAAACTGTAAAAGGCGGAATTTCCACTTGCATCAGCACTTGCCTAAAAGACACCAAAACTTGCCTAATGTTTCATCTCACTGGTCTGAGCAGCAGTACTTCAGAAAGGACCTTGAACTCTGAGGTACTCCAGCAGAGGACCTAACTGAAGACTCTCTGCTAGTCAATGGGCAATGAGACTGGTTTTAATAAATCATGCACAGATTTATAGATTCATTCCGCTCTATCCTGAATACTAACTTTTAAGCCTCAATTAGCCTAACCACCATGAACCATTCCTTGTTTAGCACTTAAAAATCTTTGTCTTTGCCCTATCAGGAAATTTCTCAATGAATTTTTTCATTGATATGTGCTCCTTTGACTATTAATTTAATAAACTTGCATTTTATTCTAAAACGAAGCCCCAATGATCTTGATTATCTTGGTTTTCTTTGCTCATATTACCACAAGGGAACCCTAGAAATGATTCTCCATGTCCCTCACTTCATGTTGCTGCTGAGACAACATTAAAATCAGCCATTGCTCGACCTTTCGCAAAGTAAACCTTTAATATCCTTATGTTTTATGCCAGTGAGTGATGGACTACAGACTATGGGACAATGACTGGTTTTACTGGAACACAGCCATATTATTTGCCATCTACGTCTATTGCCCCTTTCAAGCGACACTGGCAGAGTTTATAGTGCAATAGAGGAACATGGCCTGCAAAATCAAAATTATTTCCTATCTGGTCTTTTACAGAAAAAAATTTGCCAACCCCAGTTTTTTGTACTATCAGACGGGTTTTTCTGTTACATGTGGAAAGTATGCCACAATGAGACAGCTGCCTCCTTCAATTCCTGGATTCTCCCAGTAAACTCCAGTTAGAACAGGGGCACACACATGGCTTCATGGTGCAGCAAAGACCAAACTCAGTACCTATTTAAATTAAAACTGAAATAAGCCAATCCCAAAAAACCAAAGGCTGAATGTTTTCCCTGATAAGTGGATGATGATATATAATGGGGGTGGGAGGTGAGAGAAGAATGGAGGAACTTTAGATTATGTAGAGGGAAATGAGAGAGAGGGAGGTATGAAAAATGGTGGAATGAGACAGACATCATTACCCTATATATATGTATGATTACACAAGTGGTATGAATCTACATTGTGCACGACCATAGAAATGAAAAGTTGTACCCCATTTGTGTACAGTGAATCAAAATGCAGTCTGTAAAAATAAAAAAAAGGATTAAAAAAATTTTTTTTAAATCTTGTATAGCTGATATCACTGCTGCCCAGTCATCCCAGTTCTTGCTCAAGTCTGTGGCTCAGCCATGCTGTCTAAATATGGTACATCTAGTCTGGAATATTCTTAAAGCTCTTCCCTTTTCCTTGGCTAACTTCCACTCATATGTTTTACTCAAATGCCATTTCCTCAAAAAGGAATCTCTGACCCACAAAACCAGGCCACCTCCTGTTTTATTGTCTCATAGGATCCTAAACTTCTCCATCAGAGTTGTTGCCAAAAATGATAACTAAGGCATGGAATGTGTAATTGGCCTTTAATACCTCCCTTCCTTTTTAGAAATGAAAATTCCTTAAGTGTGAGGACTCTCCATTTTGCTTATGTTCTTTATCCCCAGTGCCTAGAACCTCAGCGTGTTATGTAAAACACACAAAACAACATGCAATAATTGGAGGAGAAATAGTGAATGGAACGAATAGCCCAATCCTACTTCAAATCTTGTGAAGTCCTAGATCCTTGACTGGAATTTTCATCTTCTCGATAAAAGAGATTCAATTCTGTTAGTCTGGTGTGCTTTGTGAGAGACTAAGAGTGTCCTGGCAAGGCTGTCAAGAGCACGTTGTCCTCCCCACCTTGCCAGCATTGCTCCTCATTTTTTTAAGAAGACATCTCAATTGCTTACCCATCTACCTGGTGATCTTTCATTCATGTGTACCAACCTTTGTTCCCCTTGGCAGGCTTCTAAGCTCTGCTTTCTTCTGTAAAATGAAGACAGTGCAGTGAAATGCAGGTCAGAGACTCCTCCCACCATGAAGAAGCTGTGTCAACTTCTACCTAAGCTCAGACATCCTATCAGAAATAAGGAGGGGGAACATCTTCAGAAGGAAGAAGCAGTCCTCTTAAAAACACTCCACTGAATATATGCCGGACACCATTATAAACCTAAAGGAACTGCATTACCTTCCATCAGTGATCCTGAAATTTCCCCTTCTCCATCATCAGGAGTGGGATCTTTTTTAAAAAATACTTTTTAGTTAAAGATGGACACAATATCTTTATTTATTTTTATGTGGTGCTGAGAATTGAACCCAGTGCCCTGCATGCTCAAGGCAACACTCTACAACTGAGCAACAGCCCCAGCCCAGGAGTAGGATCTTGAGATCAGATGGATCTAAGAAGACAGACTTTTTGATTATATTGACAAATCCCATTGAGTTTAAATCAAAATTTCAATTTCACTTCTAATTAGAATTTCTGCTCTTCCCAGCCTACCCCAATCTGTAGGCCTGAGTCATGGTCAAGACTCTTTCATGGGGAGTGGGGGATGTTCTGGAGTTCATACTCCTCACTCTACTGGCTTCCCAGATTTGGGATAGAAGGGAGAGAAAGAGGAAGAGATGGAAACATTGCTTCTTTGCTGCTGCTGCTGCTGCTGCTGAAGTCTCCCCTGGCTATCACTGCTCGTCCCCAACAGGAGGCCTCCACACCTTGGGTCTTTGGGATGGCTGATAAGTGAATTACTTGGAAGTGCCTGGTGGACCTACAGACTGGGCAGCTCTCTTACATTAATGTGAGCAACATGCCATCCAGCTGATGCTTGAAATCCACCCCCAGCATTTGCAGTTATTCTACTGCCATTTTCTGCTGGGATAAACTTCAAGGAGCTTTAAACCTTTGAAACATCCCCTTGGCCCAGGATCCTTCCATGCTGAGTCGTGGAGTCAGGGTGCTCCCCTGCACTCTTTCCCTTTGCCTTACTCTTGCAAACTGCTCATCAGGCCTCCTGCCTTTAGGGAAGGAAGCATGTGTCAAGCTCCCAAGAACTTGCTCCCTCTACTCTGCTTCAGAAGCAGCACCCATATGGGCCTAGAGTGTCTATGACTCAGCCAGCATCCAGGCAGGATTTAGGAGCCAGGGTTCCTTCTTGCAGGCAGCTCTGATTTCTTGGGCTGTTTCTCAGGGGTCAGTGGTGTGGAGAGAGTGGGGAGTAGTGCTGGGAACTGAATTGGAGAAGGTTGTGTTCCATGCTTTTGTGATTATGTCAGGGTGTATCCTGGTGTTGTATAACTAAAAAGAGGAAATTTTATAAAAAAAAAAAAAAAAAAAAAAAAAACAGAAAGAAAGAAAAAAAAAAGCTGTTCTCATTTAGCCTGAAAAGTGGAGGACTCATAGGGAAGGTAAGAGAGATAACACAACGATCCCTATTTAACCAACAGCTCACTAACTTTTTTTTTTTTTTTTTTTTGCTAAAGCTGTAACTTTAGCAAACTGAATTTGAGTTTCTTGTCTTTTCTTACACAGGCTGATTGTGATGGGGAGATGTTGCAAAACAATGTGATCCACCTTTTAATAACATCTATAGGTAGGTACTTAGCGCCCCCTCTTTAGATATGAGGGTCCTCATCAGCAACTGCTTTCAGCTTTACAGTTGTGACCTAGAGTCCAATACATGAAGAAACCCATTTATCAAACAAATTCAAATATATACACATATAATATTTTACCAAACTAGATCACATTATTTTATAACTACCTATTTTAAAAATTTAAGATATGCTATATAATTTCTCAATACTACTAAATGGGCTTTGAAATGTTATTTTTAATAGCTGTGAAAGGAGGACAAAGAATCTCTCACAGCATCAGTAAAATTGGAGCTGGATTTAAAAGTGTTAGTCACAGTTTTCCAGAGAATAAGGGAAACCTCATATTGAAAGATAAAGAAGCAAGAAAGAACATTAGATATTCTAGGAACTGGGGCCAGGAGAGGGTGGCCATAGAGATCTCAGCTGTACAATCCTGTGAAGTTTAAGAGTGAGTTATTATTATTATAATTATTTATTTTCAAAAGAGGGAAACATGACTTAGAGAGATTAAAGATTCTCTGAGGAGCAACTAGCCAGTCAGTGACCAAGCCAGAATTCAAAGTTGAGATTTCTAAAAACTAAGAGGGACTGAATATAAGAAGGAAAAGAAGAGTTTCCCTAAATGTGAACAAGTAGAAAGGTAAGGAAAAAAAACCTCTCTTTCATCTCTAATTCAGTCCTTTCTGTTCTCAGAGAGGCTGGGTTGACTGCCACTCTCTCTCATCCAATGAGTGAAATGTAATAAATATGTGCTTTGCTTTCTCGTACAAATGTGAAATACTTTCCAAAATTAGCCTTGTCCAACTGTTAAAATCCCCTAGTTCCCAAACTCTCTCAACAGGAAATAAGCAGTGGACATCCAGATGTTTCTCCTCATGGTGTTTGTCTGTGTAGTGTTTACATTTATCTTTTTCTTGTCAGATCTTGATTTTATAAAATGCTTTATTATGGTCATTGATCATTTGCACAAAAGAGCTAAGAAGGGGAACTGGGGGACACATGGGTACAAGGGGGTCCATGGCTGCCTCATCAATAGTCCATCTCAGAAAAACACTTTTGAGAGCCACACTTCCAGCAAATGCTAGACACTGAAGTATACAAGTGTGTGGCTCAGCTGAGACTGTCCTTCTGTATGATGAGAGCTAGCACAAGGAGCAACCTTGACAGAACCACCCTTTGGAGGTTAAGAAGAAAAAAAAAAAAAAAATGGATCTGCCCACAAAGCATGGAGTCTGCCAATGGCTGGGTATACCAAGGGAGTATCTTCCTGTAGAAAGAACTGGCAGAAACCTGGGATGGGATGGTGTGTAATAAATAAGCTGTCACCAAGGGTATCATTCATTACCCCTTACTTATGCCAGGGACTGGGCAAATCAAAGAGTAGCATTTCTAGGAAGGAAGTACTATCACCTCCCCACCTCTGGCCCCTATACTGTGCATTAAACTCAGGATTTCAGGGCATAGCTAGACAAGCTCTCTGCCATGGAACTACGTCCCCAACCCCTAGGAAATACTATTTTCATGCCCTGTTTATAGATGAGGAAACTAAAACCCAAGAGAGATTAAGCACCTAAAAGGTTACATTCCTGGTCACTGACTGATCTAAATTCCAACTTTGGTGTATCTGAGGCAAAGGGATAGGTTTCTGTATCCATTTCTAATGGTATAAGGACTGCCTGGTCCTCCCTCTATTGGTAACTACTTGACGAGACTTGTTCTCCAGCGTATCTGTGGCAGCTATTTTGCTTAGAAGCTGGGTCACTTTTAATAATTTCTTCTTCCTTTTGGATTGCCATTTATTTGTTCTTTCTCTGAGCCCTGAAGAAAGATATAATCAGCTACCTGACACAGTTATTAGCAATGGAAAAAGCAAAATGGCCCCAGGGTTGAATCCTGGAAATCTTTCTCCTACCAGGTAATTGTGACTTAAGAGATAACTTATCACACTTTCGAATGATATCATGTTTGATGAATTGGTCTTTCTTCTTTCTTAATTAATCAATTGGTATTTCTTCCTTTTTAACTATACTCTTAGCCAAAACATGCCACTTCCCCCACTATTAAATAGAGGAAAAGACAAAAAAAACATGAAGATCAGTATAAATCAATGTTATTTTATTTGGATCTGCTGTCTCATTAGTAAGTTTATGGATATGGTGTAGAGTGATATTTAGCACAAAAAAGGCATTTTCTCTTTCCGTTTTTTTAAAACTGAATGTTTAATTGGTTCATCCCCTTTGGCTGAGCTAGAGAAATGCCTCTATCTGACGTGTGCACACTGTACCTAATAATGGGCATAAACAAAAGGGAAACATCTGCTCACCAGACCTGCCCCTAAGTCTTCTTCTTAAGCTCCCAGGGAAGCATCTCAAGTGAGTCTCCAGTTGGACTTCGCAGGAATGTTGGATTCTCTGTAGTGTTTTTGCCTCTCACCTTTCCTGGGAGTTTATAGGGGACTTTGAAGTTCCTCTGAACAAACAGGGTCTCTGTGTTTCACTTATTGCTGAGCCAACCCTGGGGCCTTGGTTCCATCAGCTCCTTATTAAGTGTTTAGTAATTTCAGTTTCCACCTTTTGGTCTTGCTCGTTTTGCAAACATCTGGAAAGAATTAGCTCCCAGGCCTCTGTAACATACCCATTTTGTGGTTCTGGGGAGAGTTGTGTGCTAGGGGATGGTGGTGCCCTTAACGAGCTTTCTTTATGGTGTTTAACTGTAAAAGGTACCCTCGTTAATATTAATAGACAAAGAGAAAGCAAGGCCACTCTACCCCTATTTTGTAACAGTTTTACCATGAGCAAGATCTTCATGTAGAAGAGGGAAGAACAAATATGAAAATGGGATTAAAGTCGAGATAAAATAAGATCCCATAATAGAAATAAGCCCAGCTTCTGAAAAAAAACTTAAGTCTATACCGGTACTATTCAATATGTTGACCATTGGCCTCATGTGGCTATGGAACACTTGGAATATAGCTACCACATAATAAGATTCAAGTATAAAGCATATACTAGATTTTGAAGGCAATATAAAAGTATGAAATATCTCATTAATTTTTATATTGATTGTTGAAATGATAAGTTTGGAGATATTAGGTTAAATAAAATATACTATTAAAATTAATGTACCCACTTCTTTTTACCTTTTGAATGTGTCTATTAGAAAGTTTAAAGTTACATAAGTGGCTCACATTTGTGGTTTACATCATTTTTCACAGACAGAAGTTCACTAGAGGGCCAAACAGATTATTATGCAGGATACTAGAACTGCAAAGTTCCCGAGACCAGGAATTCATGTGACATCAAAGTGAACCAGAGAGGTATCAAAGAAGCTATTAAGAAAATATCTTGAATCTCAACAAATGGGAAAAGGTGACCATCTGATTGGTACATTACTACTAAACAGCTAAGTTTTATTTTTTCATGAAAAAAATTTTAGAATTAATTGTGAAATACATTTATGAGAAAATTAGGAAACAGATGATTACAAGGAACTGAGCTCACTAAAAACATAGCGCATCACATTAAATTCCTTACCATTTTTAATTAAGCAACTAGCCTTACAAATCTAGGAAATTGTAAAAAAAATGCCTGATTTGATCAAATTGTTAGACAAGTTTTCTCATAGCATCCTTGAGGCCAAATTTCAGAAACTTGTACTGGATAATAGTAAGTAGAGAATAACCACAACTTGTTGAATATTTATAGATAATGTAAATAGTCTTGAAAATCTGCTTATAAAAAGAACTATAGCAGATGTCACAAAACTAAAACATTAAATTAACAATAGAGACCAAAATCAGAACTCAAAAATATAACATGTCAATAATGAGAATATAACATTGAAGTACCATAAATATAAAGTGCTGAGTTCACAAAATGAACTGTGTCGGTACAGCTCTCAGGTGGCCAACTTGAAAATAATACCCAGGAAAAGAATCAACTTTTTTTCTTCGAGTATGATACAAACTAAATGTTTGATAACTTGCAGAAAAATATCACAAGAAATAGTAGTCTTAATTTCTGATACTGCACCGGCCAAATCTAGAGTATTTTGTGCAGCTGTTGTTTAACCACAGTGGCGAGCTGGAAAGGAAGGCCGTGCAGCCTCACAGAGAGGAGTTCTGCCTTCACCTGGAGGGTGCAGATGTTTGCTTGGCTACAGCAACCAGGCAGGTCCAAGAATGATTGGCGGAAGTTACAGGAAAGGTAGAAAAAAGCATTATAAAGAAAACTTTTTAATAATCTTGGGACTGTCCTCAGGGAGGCTGCCCTATGGATAATGAATGAGCGCCCTATCCTTAGGCATGTTCCACAGACTTCTCCTTTGGAAGGGAGGTTAAACTAAGTGAGATTCTTCACATTTCCATCTCCAAGGTCGGAAGTCTTATTATCAGTATTGGGAGTTTAAAGAAACCCTATAGGCTTCTACTTTAAAAGATTAAGCTAAACATGATCTGGAAGCTTGCTGGTGAATAATGCTGCATCAGAAATTAGACTACCATTAACATTCGAGGTAATATTAGGTAGAGGCGAGTAAAGGGAAAGGAAGGGACCGTGGGGTAGGAAGGACAGTAGAGTGAAACAGACTTTATTACCTCATGTACATATACGACTACATGACCGATGTGATCCTACAATATGTACAATCAGAAAAATGAGAAATTACACTCCATTTATGTATGATTTATCAAAATGTATAAATGCATTCTACTGTCATGTACAACTAATTAGAACAAATAAAAAGTTTTTTAAAAAAAGAAATTAGAGTACCAAGAAACTTACAAGTGGCTCTGTGACATGTTAGGGGCAGGAAAGGGAGGGAGCAAGGTCCTTACCTGTAGGGTTTGCCAGTTTCTGTAGTATAAATACTCCTAGTGTGGTAAATTTTAATTTATCCACAGTTTAGTAACCAGCTTACAGATTTCTTAAAAATTAAACACCGCTCTCACAAACCAGTATGAACCAGCTCCCATACACCCTGTTGGTGTACCATTTAGCTGTCAGAACATGGTGTCAATGAGATAGAATCAACCAATCAATCAAATGTTTTTTGTGTGTATTTGTTGTATGTTTGCTATGAATTCCATACTCTGAAATGTATTAACCTATGACATGGTCCTTTCCTTCAAAAACTTAAAGGGTTTGGGGGGTTGTTAAAAATAAACACAGTTCAGATAAAATAAGATATTTTAGGATGTGGAGCATCCCTGAGAAGTCTGTGCTAATGGAGCGCAGAAAACAGTAAAGGAACAAGAGATAATGTTTGTTGAGCATTGAAATGTTCCATGTGATGTGTGAAATACCCCATTTTCTATCTCAAGGAAAAAAATCTCTGTGAGATATCCACTGTGCCCCTTGAATGGATGAGGAACCAGAGTTCAAAAATATCAAGACATAGATCAGAAGCCATACAGTGGGCAGGCAGCACAAGTCCATCTGAATCTGCAGATTAAGTTCCTGCCTCTGTTCTCTCTTTTGCCTTGTAAGGAAAGGAGAAGGTTAAAACTGAAGCTTATTTGAAAAGGCAGAAAAAATTAATTGTCTCCCTTCAAAATTACAGGTCTTAAAAGGGGAGGGACAGGAGAATGAAATTGAACAAATTATGTTACGTGCATATAAGAATACATAGCAAGGTGATTTTAATGCACCAATTTAAAAAATGACCTTTAAAAAACTACATTGCTTTCTTCTTTCAAGGATTGTCTGTTTAGTTCATTTGCACATTTATTGATTGGGTTGCTTGTTTTTTTGGTGGTATTTTTTTTTTTTTTTTTTTTTTTTGTTTTTTGTTTTTTTCCTTTATGTGTTCTCAATATTAACCCTCTGTCAGAAAAATATCTGGCAAAGATTTTCTCCTATTCTGTAGGTTCTTTCTTCGGGCTCTTAAATGTTTTCTTTGCTGTGCAGAAGCTTTTACATTCAATACCATCATATTTTTGATGATTCCTGAGCTCTAGGGATCTTATTGAGAAAGTCATTGTCTGTGTCTATATGTTGGAGTGTTGACCCTGTTTTCTTCTAGCAGTCACAAAGTTCCTGAAATATATGAAAAAGTGTTCAACACTTCTAGCAATCAGGGAAATGCAAATTAAAAACCTCACCGAGATTTCATCTCACTCCAGTTAGAATGGCAATCATCAAGAATACAAATAACTATAAATGCTGGAGAGGATGCAGGGAAAAAAGAACACTTGTACACTGTTGGGGGGGATTGTAAATTAGTACAACCACTATGGAAATCCGTACGGAGGTTCCTCAAAAGACTAGGAATGGAACCACCATATGATCCAGCTATACCACTCCTTGGTATTAATCCTAAAAAAATAAATTCAACATGCTGTAGTGATAAATGCACACCATGTTTATAGCAGCACAATTCACAATAGCCTAGTTATGAAATCAGCCTAGTGTTCATCAGCAGAGGACTGGATAAAGAAAATATGGTATATATACAAATGGAGTTTTGTTCAGTCATAAAGAAAAACATAATTATGTCATTTGTCAGAAAATATTTGGAACTTAAGAACATTGTTTTAAGAAAAATAAGCCAGACTCAGAAGTTAAGGATCATATGTTTTCTCTCATCTATGGAAGCTAGAGAGAGAAAAGGGGGAAAAGCAGGTGGAACTCATGAAAATAGAAGGAAAAACAGTAGGGTAGAGGAAAGGACCCGGGAGAATGAGGAAGGGAGGAAAAAGGGAGTATTGGGTAGTGAAATTGACCATATTGGGGTGTGTACATCTATGAATATGTTGTGATATATCCCATGACTGTGTATAATTATAATGCACCAACATTTTTTATAAAAACCGCAGATCTACAAAATTGAGGAATAGTCCCTGGTGCTGTTGACTTGGACAGATTCTCTGATGGCAGTGCCACTTTTGAGCCACAGCTAATTGAGAAAGTTGGGCAAAGCAACAGCAGCAGGTTTGTGCCCCACACCCTGCCTGTCTGCACTAAAGTGCTTCTTACTGCCACTCTAGCAAACTGACTTGGATGCAGGTTTTTAGTTTTGTTTATAATTCCAGCAGTGTGAGTTAGGGAAGTAAACAGCTGAGCTTCATTCAGTTTCTTCTTTTGGGAAAGGTAAAATACCGTCGAATTCACACTTTGTTAGAAAAATTAAATGTGTTAATTTTACAAAACGCCTAGCGTGATTCCTAGCACAGAGGAGGCATTCAATAAATATTAAATTCCTTTCCTTCCACACATGTGCATGGGTTGTCCCCATAACTGGAGAGTCCTATGCATTGCCATGTCCCCGATATCTAACATAGCACCTAGCAAAGAGCAGAGGTAAGCCCTGTTTTAGTTTCAGTGCTGATTCATTACTTTAGGCTCAAAATACTTTTTACATTAAATAAAGCAAGTATATA
This sequence comes from Sciurus vulgaris, assembly GCF_902686455.1. Lineage (NCBI taxonomy): Eukaryota > Metazoa > Chordata > Mammalia > Rodentia > Sciuridae > Sciurus > Sciurus vulgaris. The sequence continues at coordinate 50,088,540 of NC_136461.1, forward strand.
TGCACATGTATAAATCCATCATGGTGTAAAGAAGTTAGCATAGGCTTTTCTCATGGCCGGTCACTTCATGCAGATGAAGAAGGTCCAGCTCTCAGTCAGGCATCCTGACAGTCTGCTTACCTGTCTGCAAGGTGCCTTGATGTGTTCACACTAGCCCCCTTACTTGTGTGGGGTACATTCCAGGATGCCAGTGGATGTTCTGAAGTACAGAACCATGTATATGTCTGTGTATATTTATATATATTTATAATAACATATATAAATATGTGTATTGTGTCTTTTCTTTTACACACATGGTAAAATTTAATTTATGTCAGGTATAATAAAAGATTAATAGTAAAATAGAATGGTTATATCAATATACTGTAATAAAAGTTATGTGATATGGTCTCTGTTTCACTCTCAATATATATATTTATATACTATAAGTGTATAAATACATATAATACATATGTATATTTATTTATTTAATTATTTTTATTTATTTATTTTTTTGGTCCAGGGATTGAACAGGAGGTCTTAACCACTGAGCTACATCCCAGTCCCTTTTTGTATTTTATTTGGAGACAAAGTCTCTCCAAGTTACTTAGGGCCTTGCTAAGTTGCTGAGGCTGGCTTTGAACTTGCAATCCTCCTGCTTCAGGTTCCTGATTCACTGGGGTTGCAGCTTCCTCTCAATCTTACACTTCACTCATCCTTCCTGTGGTGATGTGAGATGACTCAATACCTGCATGAGGAGGTGGAGTGAGATGACTGACATGGCATGGGGTGGAGCGTTAGTCTACTGTGGGCCTTCTGACAACACATCCAGAAGGAAGACTGTGGAGCCATGATGACGCTGGCTGGCCACGGGTAATTGAAACTGCACAAGGTGGATAAGGGGGAACCACTATATTTGCTTCAACAAGGTCTCATCTTTCAGTCAGGGTCTTTTTATTCAGTGATCTATTTGTCCCATTTCACCAGCAAGGGATAGCTATGGAGTTACCATGAAGGATTCAGGGAAGAGTGTCACACTGGGTGCTCAAACTTAAGTACCATGGCAACCAGAGGCAAGTCTGGTCAAGGAAACCAGTGACAAAACTCAGGAGACTGTTGGGGAGGTCCTCTGATTTCTGTGAAGGGCCTTGTGTCCATCGCTGCAGCCTGGAGGATTGACCAGTGATTGCACGAATAGGGGCTGGAAGGAACGGTGGTCTGGGGTGTGTCCTGACATCAGGGTTGACACTGTGCAGAGCTCCATGAAGATTATGCAAAGGCCCCTAACTGCGTTAATTCCCCTTTCCGGGAACTCATCTCCCCAGCCAGTGCTGCTTACCAAGGTGTACCCAGAGGCGCTCTCCACATGTGTGCTGCAGGAACTGACTATGAAATCCAGCTATGCACTTTCTATGGGATCTGGCTCTGATTTTAGCAGTAAGCTGTCATCTGGTTCTTATTAAATTCCATAAGTAAGAGAGTAATTCATACTCCAAAATGTTACAGTCCTACTATTTACATAGTGAGACACTAATTGAAAACTGTTTTGTTCCTTTCTGCTTTTCTTTATTTTGCAAATTTTCTTTAATGAGCATGGAGTTCTTTTATATTAAAAAAAAAAAAAAAAAAAAAAACAAGACTAGTTTATGGTACAAACAGAAGCATAGGCACAGAAACTTCTACTGCTACGGGTTTTGAGAACCATACTCCGGCACCTCTGATATCAGAGTCATCTCACTGGGGAGTTCCCACATTATTTTGAGACAGTCAATTGAAATGAGAAACATATCCTGTGGCTAGAAGGATGAGTTATTGATTGAATTCCCAAGTACCAACCCTAGTTTGAGTTCTAGGCTAAGTGATTAGAAAATTATGCTTTTTCAAAAGTTGGGTTTCCTCAGCATGGGATGACAACATACATGACAACTCTTTGTCCATTCATTTATTAAGCATCAACTGTGTATCAGGCACTATGCTGAGCACTGAAGATACAAAGGTCACTTGTGTCTTCACTGCAGCGAGGAAGGTAGATACTAAAACAGTATTGCTATACTGGGGGGTGAATCATGTACAAGTGAGAAAGTCTTCGGAGTTGGTCTCACAGTGCCAGGGACATTTCAACAGTGGTCACTTTGGAGGGGGAATTCAATAAGCAGACCAGAAGCAGTTGGGCGGTAAAGAGGTGGGTATAAAGGGAACCGGGCAGAGGGAAAAGTCTATGTGAAAGCAAGAATATGAACAGGCTGGCCTGTGGGATTGTCAGGACCCCAGGATTATAGAAGGTTCTCAGAGAGATAAAACTGTTCTTGTCCCAAATAAGAAAGTAGACCAGTAGGCCGCAATGAGCCCTAATTCCATCAAACACCTAATAGCCCTTCTGTGTGCCCAGAATAAGTTCAGGGATGAGAGAAGAAAATTTGATATCAATCCAGAATTCCTTGATGATCAGTGAGTTGACTTCCTGCCTTTTGGTGAATGCAAATTGAACTCCGAGTCTGCTCACTCAAGAATGAGAAATTGTGTATTAGGGTTAGCATAATAAATAATTCTGTTTTATACAACCTACTCGAGATCCCGGGATGGGTTTTTTTTTTTTTTTTGCTCCAAAAGAAATTATGATCTGGGTTCTGCCCTGCCACTTAGATAGATGGGAATGGGAAGAGGGCTGGTTCCGCCACCGGTGCTTGCTTGTGTCAGGGCAAGAAATAAAAATAATTGTAAGGCAATTTTAATCTTTACTGAACTCTCTTGAAGCATATCAAAGGGAATCCCAAACGCACAGCAAAACATCTTAAAATTGCCTTTCACTACCTCTCTCAAGTCATATATATCACACATTTATGGCTCCCTCCTCCTGATTTCTTTCCTCCCTCTTTCTCTATTCCTCTCAAACTCTCCCAAGCCCACTACTAGAGCACTTGTCTTCTCACCCCAGCTCCCTTCCCCCTTCCTGGATTTATTCTTCCTGTGGCTGGTAGCTCTCGCTTCCCTTCTAAAGTAAATCAACTTCACCTTTCAGGCCCCCTACTCCAATCACCATCACAGTAGTTTTATATTTGTGGCAGAAGTTTAATAGGTAGAATGGGGGGATGCTTTGCAGGGACCAGCATACCCAGGAGAAAGATTTGTTTTCCCTGTCATCTGAGCAGCAAGCATTTTTAGCCCCTGCTGGCCAAGTATCTTTCTGGTGGCTTCTATATTTCAGACCATTGCTCACCCTGAAAACATAAGGCTACTCATACCATAGAAGCTAAATATAAAAAGATCCTCCTAAGTCTCTTTTAAGTTTTCCCCTTTTTCTTAGAGCAAAGCTGAGTCCGGATTCCTTACTCACCCAAGGAGGTCGACTTCACGAATGTTACTTGTGTTTAATACGACATCCCCTGGTTAGCTCCCCAAGGGCAAGACCCAGGCCATCTAGTTGAGCGCAAGCACTGTCCCTGGAAAACAGAATGCACTTGTTCTTTGGTGTATTTAGAATTTGTTGAAGTGAGAATTTTATTTATTTGTTTGTTTTATTTTTATTTTTATTTATTTATTTATTTATTTTTTGGCACCAGGGATTAACCACTGAGCTACATCCTCAGTCCCTTTTACTTTTTATTTTGAGACAGGGTCTCACTAAGTTACTTAGGGTCTTGCTAAGTTGCTGAGGCTGGCTTTGAACTTGCAATCCTCCTGTCTCAGCCTCTTGAGCTGCTGGGATTACAGGCGTGTGCCACTGCATCTGACAGAGAATACATTTTCGAAAGTACCTTCAAGCCTTTGGAACCAAGTATTTCTGACGTCATGAAACGTGCAGCACGCATATCTGCTTTTCTCCCTGACTCAAGCCACCATACGAATGGGATGCTAGGGAGCAATCTTCCCCTCACAGGTTTTACTCCAGTATCTACGGGGTAAGCCAAGAACCTCTGGGTACAGAGAAAGCCATACATTTCCTTTGTTTTGAGGAAAGTGACCAGATGCAAATTTTCAGACCCAACACTGCGCCCATTCTGGCATTTGAAGAGTTAATCTGCTGCCACCTAGTGGCTTTCAGCCAATCTGCAGGAACCCCAGCTTCCCAGCTCACATCAGAGGGATGAGGGTCACAGTGGAGGTGGGGTACAAGGTCTGGAGGGTCTTTCTTCCCATCCTAGAGTACTAGTTAGAAGTGTTGGCTCTTTTGTAATCTCTCTCTCTCTCTCTCTCTCTCTCTCTCTCTCTCTCTCTCTCTCTCTCTCTCCTTTCTCTCCCCTAATCATCTCTCTCCCCTGTCTCCCCCTCTCCCTCTCAGGCAACTGGGGCCTGTTTCCTGTAGACCTGAGGCAAAGCAGTAGTGCAGGCTGGGATTTCTTCTAGCAAGTTTTCCACTGTGGGGTGCCGCAACAGCTGTGACCCTTTCTTGATTTTGATGTAGACTTCAAGGGCACCGTCCCCAGCGGGGGTGAACATTTTTACCTCAGGAGCCTATTCACATTGGTAGCCTTGGCAGGGAAAGTTCCAGAAGCTTTGATTACACAAATACCTCTGCTAGGTACAGGCCCCGTCTTGGCAACCTGGGGAGAGAGAATGTGCACGTGGGCTGATTAAACCAAACGACCCGTTTCCTTTGCTGGGACTGGGGGCTGGGGGTCTTCAGCTTGGAAATGATTTTTTCCTTGGCTGTGTTGCCTGGAAACTTTGAGGGTTTAATTAAGACTGGGGAGGGTTTTGGCTTCTGCAGCTGCCTCTGCTCTTCCCCAGGGTCTTAGAGTGAGAGAAAGAGAGAGAGTGTGTATGTGTGTCCCCTGCAGTGCAGGCCAAACCCGTCTGGAAAAGTGAATTGTGTACTGAAGCAGATGTGACTCTTTTTATTTCAATTGATTTCACTTAATAACTTTTAACCTTCTGAACCACAGTGAGACTGCGTGTGGTTTATGTGTCACGTCCTGGAGTCTGGACAACTGAGTGGAAGTGGTAACTATTATCCTACTGCCTCCCTCTATCCAGGGCCATCTCTGGAAAGTTTTCTAAACATTTCCAAGCAAATCCAGGAAAGACTGTCCTCAGTTAGTGTTCCCTTGATTCTGAGTTTCAAAAGACAAGTGGGACAGAGTCTGGCCTGCCCCAGAACAGTTATTCTATTTGGTTAGGGAAAAATCAGAGCTGACAAATTAAAATACAGTATTTTTAATCTTTATTAACTTCAATATCCTTTATTAATCCTCAACATGACCAATCAGTTGCTCTCCTATTTGGAGATTTGGCAAGATTGAGGAAGAAGAAATTTTTTTTTCTGTATTTCTTTGGTATATCTATATTTTTGTATTTGTTCATTTTTCAACTACAAATTGTACAGATTAATATGTTCTGGTTGTAAAGAAATACAGAAGCATGACCCCTCTTGCTCAAAGGCAGATTTTCCAGCTGGGGTCAGAGTAGATCTACATACATTTTAGCCAGTCCCTCTATTTTCTCCCTCTCTCTTCTTACTCTTGTCCTTGCCTCAGTGCTTCAAGGAAAGTTCAGGGCAAAATTCCTTCCCATATGGAACCACCACATACCTTGTATACTAGTTTCCTAAGGCTGCCTTAGCAAAGTACCATAGACTGGACAGCTTAGACAGCAGAGGTGAGTTGTCTCTAGTCTAGGCTGTTATCTCTGGTTCCCGAAGCTGGAAGTCCAGGATGGTGGTGTTAGCAGGGTTGGTTCCTTCTGAGGCCTGTGAAGGGGACTGTTTTATGCTCTTCTCTAGCTTCCATGGTTTTCTGGAAATCTTTGGTATTTGCCTTGCATGACTACATACACGCTGCAGGCGACTGTCTCAGGGGATACCAAGGGTATTTTTTTTTTTTTTTTTCCATATAAAATTTTCCCTACTTGGAGCAAATTATTTGCTTGTTTTTCTCTTGGTTGGTTTTTAATGTGCTTTTCACTCATCAAACCCAAGTTCTGCTCCAGTTATGTAACTTTCACAATCCATTCAAACACTCCCACTCCAATTTGACACTGAAGAGGAAATGACTCTCCTGTTTCCTAGGGAAACCTCAGTGGAGACTTTTCCTCCTGGGTTGGTCAGATGTCCAGTAGAGACTCTTCAATTTCATACTTGAAAGATATACAGCAGCCCTTCCCATAAGAAGTCTTCCAGCAGTCTGAAAATAGTAAGTGAAAAATTCCAAAAGTAAGCAATATCAAGAGCAAGCAATTCCAAAGTTTTTAATTGTGCACCATGAGTAGCATGACGAAATCTCATGCCATCCTGCCCTGTCCTGCCTGGGATGTAAGTCCTTCCTTGGTCCAGCACGTTCAGGCCATGTACACTACCTCTCTGTTAGTCAGGTGTCATGATACCAGGACCATGAGGACATCAAAGTGCTTATGTGCTAGTCACCCTTGTTTTACTCAACATGGCCGGAAAACAGAGAGTTGTGATGCTGGCAAGTTAGAAATGCCAAAGAGAAGCCATAAAGTGCTTCCTTTCCACCAAAGGGTGAAGGTATACGAAGATATTTGGGGAGAGAGAGAGAAGGAGAGCAGTCTCATAAATTTTATTACAGCATATTGTTAAAATGTTTCCATTTTATTATTAGTTATTGCTGTCAATCTTTTACTGTGCCTAACTTATAAAATTAAACTTCATCATAGGTTCATAGGTATAGGAAAAAGCAGTATACATAGGGTTGAGTACTATCCATGGTGTCAGGCATCCACTCGAGATCTTGGATCATACCCCCCCCCCGGGATAATGGGGGCCTATCTGCTGGCTGTTGTGTTCTGGGAGCAGAATGTGGGAAGGAGGCTGGGGCGCAACCTGTAGACAGCCCACCAACTTGCCTGTAATCCCTCTGCCTTCAGTACAGCATCCTTCCATTCCCCAACTCTGTCTGGCACCTCCAATTCAGAAACCCCCTGGTTACTGTTGCCCAAATACAAATCTCTCCTATGGTTTACTGCAGTGGAGAAAGAGGAATCACGTGGATGGGTGGCATGTGGGTAGGGGAGGGAGTCTTCACGCTCCTAAGACGCTCTCCACCAATCCCCTTTTTCAGCTTGCCCTTCACTCTCAGCTCCTGAACTTTTTCACTGTTCCAAGTGTAAACTGAGTTGCTTTTGGAGTCTCCACACTGTAGGCTCAGCATGAAACCTTACTGGGCCTGTGAGACCAGTCACCCACCTTTCACGACACTTCAATTCCAGGGTTTTGCTGTTTTCTCCTGTCCCGTTCTCTTTGTTTTTGTCTAAGTGAGTCTCAGGAAGAAGGAGAACTAAATGCATGTGTCCAATTTTCCAGCTTCAACTCTAAAGCCATTCCTGTGTAATCGGTGTATCCTGAAAACGGTCTCCAGCTCCGAAGGAGTCATCCTATTCTTAGCCTATCTGAAGTGGAGGGCGAGTTTACGGATAAGAGAGGCCTTTCCAAGATCCTGCCACTTGTGACGACATGGTAGAAACCAGAGGATGTTAGTAAAATAAGCCAGACACAGGAAGAAAAATGTCACTTACATGTGGAAACTAAAAGAGTCAAATATATAGAAATAGAGTGGAAGAGCAGTTACTGAATGTGGGGAAGGGAAGGAAGTGAGGAAGCATAAGTCAAAGGGCAAAACTTGCAGTTATGTAGGGTAAGTCCAGAAAGCTAATGAACAGTACAAAAATTAGGGTTAAAAATATCGTGCTGTGAACTGGAAATTTAGTAGGAGAGTTGATTACAGGTGTTCTCACCACCAAAACCAAAAGAAACAACAAAAAAAATAACAAGTTAACTATGTGAGGAGATGGATATGTTAACAAACTTGCTTTATTGTAGGAATCATTTCTTTTTAGGAGTTGGGTTTTGGGGGTTTTGTTTTGTTCTTTAGGTTTGTGTGTGTGTGTGTGTGTGTGTGTGTGTGTGTGTGTGTGTGTGTATTTTTGTCATTGTTGTTGTTGTTTGTTTGTACCAGGGATTGAACCCAGAGAACTTTACCACTAAGCTATATTTCCAGCCCTTTGTATTTTTTATTTCTAGACAAGTAAGTCTCCCTAAGTTGCTAAGGGTCTTGTTAAATACTGAGGTTGGCCTCAGATTTGTGATCCTTTTTGCCTCAGCCTCCCAAGTCTCTGGGATTACAGGCATGTCACCTAGCCCAGCTACAGTAATCATTTCAATGTGTGTGTGTATATATATATATATATATGTATATATATATATATATATAAAACATCATTCTGTACACCTTAAATATATACAATATAGAAAAGGATCATCAATATGCTTTATTTGGTCCATGAACACAAACATTCACACACAGAGATACACATGCTCACCTGCGCAGTCTCTCCTCTGCATAATACAGCTGACCTGGGCTGAATAGTTGGAATCGCCAGTCAGATACTCATTTTGTTCTCCATGTAATTCTCTTAGGCCCACACCCCCCTGCCCAATTTATTTTTGCGAGTACAGCCAATGTGTTCCCTTTAAAATGCAAATCCAATTATGTGTCACTCCCCTACTTGAGAGCCTTTAAGGCCTTAGCCTGACTTTTCAAATAAAATTCAGAACTCTATCCCTGTCCTATAAGTCCCCTCATAGTCAGGGCCCCTGCCACCTGCCCAGCCTCATATTAGTCTCCCTGTACCTGACTAAGTTTTGGCTTCCTTGGCCATTTCTTAGTTCCACTAGGCCCTTGCATGTGTTCTGTTCCCTGCCTGGAAAGCTCTCTGCCCTCAGCCTCCCACACACTGAATTAAATCCTGCATTACATATTCCCGTGGCACCCTATGCTTTTTCTCTGAAACCACCTAAGTTACCTGACCAGGCCCGACTGGAAGCATCTCTTCTGTCTTGTTTCATCATAACCTTGTGCCTAGCACCAGGCATGGCACATAGGAGAGATTCAAAAGATACTTATTTAAGGAGTTACACTTTTTCCCATAGATTCTTCCAATCTTTGCTCCTCTATCATTCTAATAGAAAAAATTACTAACTAAATATTAAAAATTTTGATCTTGAAAAGATACTCATAATTCTCTTTCTGGAAAACCAGGTGTGGTGCCTCTCTTTACATTTCCCCTGTGGAAGACAGCCCTGAATGTCCCAGGATTCAGGAGCCAGTGACCAGATGTCTCTCAGCTCATTCTGCTGGCTCTCAAAGCAGAAGATCCCTCAAGATTATAAAGAGAAATGGAAAGACTTAATTTTTGTTTTTTTACAGGCAATTGGGGAGGTTGATTGTAGTGATAAAGTTAGCAGGTTATATGAGGAGTCTCATAAAATAAAATGAACAGAGGTCTCTGTTATAGAATTACAATTGCAGTAAGACATGTAAAGGTCACCCCAGATTCTTTTCTCATTGCTTTTTTATTATATGAGGAAAAATGCAAAAATAGGACCTGTATATGAAAATTGGAAGCTTGAAACTGAATTTGTTTCCTCATTTGTAAAATGAGAAGGTTGAACTAAAAGCCCTCTTAAGGCTGCTCTAAAACTCAATGACCTTATTCTATGACTCTTAATAAGAGTTGTTCACGAGAACTTCTGGGTTTCTGAGAATACATTGCTCTGGAGGAAATCAAAGTTTTATTACAGGGTTTCTTAAAAAATATAAACACATTTGTAAATTTGGCAGGGAATCAAGTGCAGAATACCGTGGATTTGAGATCTGCCAACAATGGTACAATTCGAAAGAGTTCCACAGCCAGACTTTCAATACCCCGCATTGAATATGTAAGGTCGAAAAGGACTGAAATTTTCAGTAATGATTTTGGGATTTTGAGTTTTATACAGGAACAAAACTGAAATAATAGCTGCCTAAATGAAAAAAATTAATTTATTAGATTTAAAGATAAAAACAATAAAATGCTGTTGTGGTATTTCATATTATTATTCAGAATGCATTTACGCGCTCCCCTTCCCCCCACGGGCCTTCATCTCCCTCCCCATTGATGTTGGGTTTGGCCTAGCAGTTTGCTTTGGTTAATGAAATGTTTGTGGATATGACGTTTGCTCTAAAAGTGCTTGCCTGGCTTATCTTCATTCTTGTGTACTGATGACCTGCATGAGATACACAGGCCCTGGGTAATTACTATCCCTTCAGCCTGGACTCCAACTTCAAAAAAAAAAAAAAAAAAAAAACTAGAAGAAGAAAAATGAAGCAAAACTAAACACAGAACCTTCCAGCAGAGCTCAGCCGAATTCAGTCAAATCAGTTGATCTGCAGACCTTTGAGCATGAGAATAATGTTTGTTGTTTTAAGCCACTGAATCTTGAAGTAGTTAGAACACAACATTATTCTGGGGGGAAAAAACTGACTGATGCAAAATACAATATGGGCTTTCATGAGCTAGCCAACAGTTAAGAGTATATTTTCTGAAGTTTGGCAAAACTTACTTTGAATCTCACTTCTGTTACATACTAGAGGTAAAATGTATGTAACTTAACCTCTCTGAGATTCAGTGTCTTCATTGGCCAAGTTGAAACCATCATGGTACCTACCCCATAGCACTGTTGTATGGACCAAATGACATAGCTAAGATAGTACCTGGCACACAGTGAGGATCCAATAAATGTTATTAGTAACAATAGTAATTGTCTTTTCTATATAATAAATCTTATTTTCCTATTAACTTACATTCAGAAACTGGATATAAGAGTATTCTGAAGCTGGGTGCAGTGGTGCATGTCTGTAATCCCAGTGGCTCGAGAGACTGAGGTTTGCGACTTCAAAGTCAGCCTCAGCAACTTAGCGAGGCTCTAAGCCACTCAGTGAGACCCTGTCTCTAATAAAATACAAAAATGGGCTGGGGATGTGGTTCAGTGGTTAAGTGCCCCTGGGCTCAATCCCCAATATCCTCCCCCCAAAAGAAAAGAATATTCTGAGAAAATGAAAGAGTAGGAAGCACCAAAAATCTGTTGCCCTACCTAGAAGACAACTATATGGCAAAATCTGTCTTATGCAATGATTTTGAAACTCTGAAGTCCAATAAAAGCTTGCAACTTTCAGGATAAGGCCTGGAGGATAAATTGCAGTTAATTTCATCTTTAGCTCTCAGACCAGTAGTAACTACCCATTATTCTTCTCAAACTTTATGGCAGGTGGCTATGTGTGCATTTCTGTAGAAACTTGCAGACACCTTGCAGGAATCAGGGCGGGGAAAAACTACCTCCAAATATCAGAGATATATTCTCTGCTGATTGCTGCTTCTGACCACAGAGTTGCAGACAAAGCAGCTAAAGACCATTATTGTCACATCCCTTTATATTGTAGCAAGCCCCTTTTTCTCCTACTGAAATGACTTCCAGGGGCTTAAGGGACTAGTGCCCTTGCTTCCTTTTCATTTTCCTCTTTTATTCCTTTTGATAACCAGACACTAAAAATCAGAACATTCAAAGGCAATTGCATATACAGGGAAAATTAGAAAATGTCTGTGTATGCTCATGGAGAGGTACAATTTTCAAAAAGAACTAAAAAAAATTTAAGTTTATACCTTAGACTGATCCTTGGCACAGAGAAAACCTACAACAAGAAAAAAGAAAGAAAGAAAGAAAGAAAAAGAAAAAGAAATTGGATTTCCTAAGTTACATTATTTGGTCCAGATGTCCACTTTTTTATTTAAAAAAAAAAATCACCAAGCATAAAAAGAAGCAAGAAAACGGGACTCATTCAAAGGAAAAATAAATCAACAGAAACCATTCTTGAAAAAGAACTATTGGCAGATCTATTAGACAGAAATTTTTAAATGACATTCTTACAGATACTCTAAGAAATAAAAGAAGAAAACAATGTCTGAACAAAGTGGAAATATTTATAAAGAGGAATAAAACCTAAAAAAGAACCAAACAGAAATTCTGGAGCTGAAAAGTACAGTAATTGAAGTAAAAAATTCACTAGAGGAATTCAAAGGCAGATTTCAGCAGGCAAAAGAATCAGCAAACTTGAAAATAGGACAATGGAAGTTACTACAGAATTTGAAAAGCCAAAAACAAGTGAATAGTTATGTATTGCAGGAGTTTTAGAAGAAGAAAGAGAGGGGTAGAGAGAATATTTGAAGAAATATTGCTGGAAACATCCCAAATTTGATGAAAGACATGAATATGAACACTCAAGAAGTTCAAAGAACTCCAAAAAAGATGACTTCAAAGAGACACACTATAATAAAAAAAAAAAAAAAAAAAAAAAAAAAAAATTAAGCGAAAGGAGGAATCTTGAAAAGCAGAATTCAATAATATGATCTGTAGGTTTCTTATCAGCAACCTAGGTGGCCTGAAAACTATGGGCCAATATAGTCAAAGTGCAGAAAGAAAGAAAAAACTCTGTCAACCAAGAATCCTATATTCAGTAATACTGTTCTTCAAAAGTGAGAGAAAACATTTCTAAATAAACAAAGACTGAGGGAGTTTGTTATCATTAGACCAGCCCTTCAAGAAATGCTGGAAGGAACCCAGCAGGGTGAAAGAAAGGATATGGGACAGTCATTTGAATTCATATGATGAAATCAACTTCTCAATTAAGGTAAATACTTGAGAAATTAATGATTTTTAATACTATTTTCCATACAATTTAAAAGACTAATGTATTTTTTAAGGTTTAATCCAAAACTAGTGTTATTGTAACTTTGGTTTATAACCCCACAATTTGTCTCCTACATAATTTAAGATACAATTCATTTAAAAGAATAATTAGCTTGTTTGGAGGCATACAATATGTAAAGATGTAATTTTGTGAATTCTGACAAGGATGGGAATGAAGCTACAAAGGTGAAGATTTTTTGTATGTTATTAATGTTAACCTGGGAAAATTTCAATTTAAGGTGTAAGCCAGGTGTGGTGGCACATGCCTGTAATCCCAGCAGCTTGGAAGACTGAGGAGAATCATGAGTTCAAAGCTAGCCTCAGCAACTTAGCAAGGCCCTAAGGAACTTAGCAAGACTCTGTATCTAAATAAAACATAAAAAGGAGGCTGGAAATGTGGGCTCTGTGGATAAGAACTCCTGGGTTCAATATCTGGTACAAAACAGAAAGAAAGAAAGAAAGAAAGAAAGAAAGAAAGAAAGAAAGAAAGAAAGAAAGAAAGAAAGAAAACAACAACAAATTAAAGGATGTTAATTTACATTAGGATGTTAAATGTAAATCCCATATTAACCACAGAGACAATAGCTATTAATACACATGAAGGTAAATGAGATGTGAGTTTAAACAGTAAACAGTAAAAAAATAAATCAACTAAGCACAAAAGAAGACAGTAATGCAAGACATAAGAGGGAAAAAAGCTATAAGGCATATAGATAACAAATAGCAACAGAAGTAAGTCCCTCCTTGGTGATTACTTTAAATATAAATGGATTAAATTCTCCAATACAAAGACAGAGAATATATTTTTACAAGACGATCCGTCTATATCCTGTGTACAAGAGATTCACATTAGCTCCAAAACACAAATAGATTGAAAGTAAAAGGATAGAAAAATGTATTCCATGTAAATAGTAGACATACTATACTAATATCAGAAAGACATAGTAGACATAGTAATAGTAGACATAGCTATACTAATATCAGAAAGAAAAAATACTTTAAAATAAAACATTTACAAGAGATAAAGGAATACATTATGTATTTTAAGAAGTTCAATACAGTAAGAATATATGAAAATTATGAATTGTTGAAACTAATAAGACTTTGTCAAAACATATAAAGCAAAAGCTGACATAACAGCAGAGAGAAACAGACATTCCTACAATAATAGTTGGAGACTTTAATATTTTATTATCAACAAAGGATAGAACAACCAACAAGAAAATAACTAAAGTCCATAAACACACCACCCTGAATTTGACTGACCACATCTGATCTTGGAAGTTAAGTATAATGGTGCCTGCTTAGTATTTGGAAGGGAAAAGATAAGTAAGGAAACAGAGGACTTAAAGAAATACAATAAACCAAGCATATCTAACAAACATATATGGAAAATTCTATGCACCACCACCAGCATATACATTTTATCAAGTGAACATGGTATATTTTTCAAGACCAACCATATACCAGATCATAAGTGAAGTTTCGCAGATTTAGAAAGCTATCATAAACACATTTTCTCCAACTACAACAAGGTAAAGAGGGACATAAAAAACTGGAAAATTCACAAATACATGAAAATTAAGCAACACTTTAAACAACTGATGAATCCTAGAAGAAATCACAAAGAAAATGAAATAATACTTAAGAACAGATGAAAGTTAAAACACAACATACCATACATTGGTATGCATGCATACATTGGTATGCAATGGAAGCACTGATAATGGGAAAATTTATAACTATAAATGTTTATATTAAAAATTGAGAAATATTTCAAATCAAGAATCTCACTTTACAACTTAAGGAATTAGAATAAAACCAAACTAAATACAAAGCTAGCAGAAGGAAGGACATCATATATATTAAAGCAAAAATAAACTAACTAGAGAACAGAAAAGCAATAGAGAAAAATCAATGAAACCAAAAAGTTGGTTCTTTGAGAAAAAACAATAAAATTTACATACCTTTAGCCAATGGACTAAAAAAATCAGAGGGAAAGAGGGAGAGAGTAAGAGAAGTTTCAAATTACTAAAATCAGAAATGGAAGTGAGGTATTACTATGGATTCTATATAGGAATAAAACAAATTAGAGGAGATTCTAGATGGCTAATTAGGAGAAGACTGCATTTACAGTTGCTTCCAGAGTTTGAATTCAAGCAGAATACTGCTTCTCAGCAAGGTGCTGAGAATCTACTGGGACACTACAAGTGCACATGTAGAGACTCTACTGCTGACTTAAATCCAGCCAAGGGACAGCACACCTTGTTCCACATACAAATTACCCATACTCAAAATTCAACAATACTTGGACATATCATGGAGGAGGTTTCAAGATGGCAGAATAGACAAAGTCACATTCCTGGCTTCTCTGTGGCAAGAAACCAAGAAAGTTAATAGACAGCTTTTCTTCAAGGTGGATGAAAGGGGGGGGGGGTACTTTACTGAAATTTAATACTGGACATTCAAACCAGATCAGGAACTACGAAGGCTGGATATAATAAAATAAGGAAGAAATCCCCAGCAGCACCACCACTGCTGCCATCAGACACACCAGCCAGAGTGGTCTCTCCATGAGCAAAGTGGAGGGATAAGGGAATTAAAGAAACCCACATTTTTAGGAGGCCTGAGGCATGTCTGGTTACAGAGAGATCAGTGATCAAAAACACTGCCCAAGTAAACTGAAAGGTATACTGCACAGTGTCCTTGTGGCAATAACTGATCATATATTTCTGTTTATTGTGATAATTAACATTGTAGATGTCATAGCAGGAACTATTTTGGTTCATGCTGTATATTGTTTGCATTGGTTATTGTTATTATTTGTCTTTCCCTAAATAATGAGGTATTGGAAATCTTCAAGGACACTGGAAGTTCACAGGATAGAATCTCTACTGCCTCAGATCCATACTGCTAGATGGATAGACACATAAACAAAACGAAAAGGCAATGGAAAAAACTGCCCCAAACTAAGATACTTCAATAAGAGACCACAATGGAAGAATGTCAGAGAAGAAGTTTAGAATGTTCATGGTTAAATGGATCTGTGCAGTAAAGGATAATGTAAGGAGTAAAGTCAGAGAGAAAATACAGGAAGTGAAAGATCAGTTCAATAAGAGATAAAGAGTTTCTGAAAATAAAAATCAAGTGGAATTCTTCAAAGTGAAGGAATCAATAAACCATATTAAAAATTCAATGAAAAGTATCACCAACACACTAGACCACTTGGAAGACAGAGTTTCAGGCAATGAAGACAAAGCATATAATCTTGAAAATAAAGTTGGTCATGAAGAAAAGATGTTAAGAGACCATTAAGAGACCAGAACTTCCAAACAATATGGGGTAACATGAAAAGACCAAACTTAAGATTTATCGGGATAGATGAGGGCTCAGAGATACAAACTAAAGGAATGCACAATCTTTTCAATGAAATAGCATCAGGAAATTTCCCAAACCTAAAGAATGAAATGGAAATTCAAATACAAGATCCCAAATAGAGAGCCGGCCCACCTGACCCCCATGCCAAGGTCAGACACCATTCCTGAGCTAGCTGGCCTGCCAACCCCCATGCCGAGGTTGGATGCCATAACTAAGCCTGCCCACTTGCCCCCCTACTGCTGACGGACACTGCACTTGTCTCTGTGCTGACTCAGCAACCCTCACTGGGGCTCCCCAGCTTCTTTGGAGGCTGGTACAGGCATTTTGAATTATTCTTGAAGGCATGGCCATCATCATTGGAAGGGCAGCTCCCCTCCTGAGACACCTACAAAGACTGGGAGCCCTTTGACAGGACTCAGGATTCAAGAAGAGGAGGTATTGAGAGACTCAGGACTAACTCAGAGTAGCCAGGTGAGTTTCTACCATTGGGCGAGGCTCCCTGGATGGGCCAGTAGTCCCAGAATGCAGGGAACTTCATGGAGTAGAGTTGCCCAGTGAGACTTGCCCTCTGGAGCTGTGAACCCAGACAAATGGGAGCATTGTAGAGGAGGACCACCCAGCAAAAGGCTTCAGTGCAGAGTGAGGGTCCCAGGCCTGGGCAGTAGGTCCAGTCCCCAGAGAACATCATAGAAGAAGGTTGCTCAGAGAGAGAGTCCCTCACAGGGCCAGGCCCCCCAGATTAGGTGGTAGTTCCGGGCCCCAGGGAACATTGCAGAGGAGGGCTGCCCAGCGAGGGTCCCGATTGTAGGGCAATGCTCCCTGGCCCAGGAAGTAGGTCCAGACCCCTGGGAAAGTTGCAGAAGAGGGCTGCCCAGTACAGGTGGTGGAACTATACCGAAGGGAACTTCTTACAGGAGAGCTGCCCAGCAAGACGTCCCCACCGGGTAAGTCTTCCCTAGTGGGGAGGGTTCCCCACCAGGGTGGTAGAATGAGAGACACAGGCCCAGACCAGGCATGCCCCAGCCTGCAGTCTAGTCCCCCTTTTGACTGACCATCGATCAACAAGTGGAGGTGCAGGAAATATACCCCACCCGAAGGACACCACCCTTAGAGGACAGCTTCCTTGTGTATCACTTCATTATCAAGTTCCTCCAAGACTTCAGGCTACTGAGGGCTAGGAGGTGAGTTATTAGAAATCTACAGGGACACTATAAGTCAATAGAGTTTCACTACTAGAGGGGTAGATACCTGACCAAAATGAGAAAACAAGGGAAGAAAATGTCCCAAACAAACCTAGATGCTATATCAATAAAATCCAATGACAACATGGCAGAAGAAATGTCAGAAAGGGAGTTCAGAATGTACATAATTAAAATGATCAGAGAAGCAAATGATGAGATGAAAGAGCAAATGTAGGCTTTGAATGATTGCACCAATCAACAGTTAAAAGAGAAAATGCAGGAAGCAAAACATCACTTCAATAAAGAGTTAGAGGTACTGAAAAAAAACAGACAAATCCTTGAAATGAAGGAAACAATAAGCCAAATTAAAAACTCCATAGAAAGCATAACCAATAGGATAGAACAAATGGAATACAGAACCTCAGACATTGAAGACAAAATATTTAATCATGAAAACAATGTTGACAAAAAAGAGAAGATGGTAAGAAATCATGAACAGATCTACAAGAATTATGTGATATCATGAAAAGGCCAAATTTAAGAATTATTGGGATTGAGGAAGGCTTAGAGAAACAAACCAAAGGAATGAATAATCTATTCAATGAAATAATATCAGAAAATTTCCCACATCTGAAGAATGAAATGGAAAATCAAGTACAAGAGACTTATAGGACTCCAAGTACACAAAATTACAATGACCTACACCAAGGCACATTATAATGAAAATACCTAACATACAAAATAAAGACAGAATTTGAAAGGCTGCGAGAGAAAAGAATCAAATTACATTCAGGGGGAAACCAATATGGATATCAGCAGATTTTTCAACCCAGACCTTAAAAACTAGAAGGGTCTGGAACAACATTTTTCTAACTCTGAAAGAAAACAGATGACAACCAAGAATTTTATACCCAGAAAAAAATTACCTTCAGATTTGATGACAAAATAAAATCCTTCCATGATAAACAAAAGCTAAAATAATTTACAAAAAGAAAGCTGGCACTACAGAACATTCTCAGCAAAATATTCCATGAGGAAGAGATAAAATACAATGATGTAAATCAGCAAAGAGAGGATCTAACCTAAAGGAATAGCCAAATAAAGGAGAAACCAAGTCGTGTCAAAAAACAAAAATGAGTCAAATGACTGGGAATACAAATCATATCTCAATAACAACCCTGAATGTTAATGGCATGATCTCATCAATCAAAAGACATAGACTGGCAGATTGGATCAAAAAGAAAGATCCAAAAATTTGCTGCCTGCAAGAGACTCACCTTATAGAAAGAGATACCATAGACTAAAGGTGAAAGGATGGGAAAAAACATACCATGCACATGGACTCAGTAAAAAAGCCAGAATATCCATTCTCATATCAGATAATGTGGACTTCAAGTCAAAGATAGTCAGAAGGGATAAAGAAGGACATTTCATACTGCTTAAGGGAAGCATAAATCAGCAAGATACAACAATCATAAATATCTATGCCCCAAACAGTGACTCATCCATGTACATCAAACAAATTCTTCCCAATTCCAGAAATCAAGTAGAACACAATACAATAATACCAGGTGATTTTAACACACCTCTCTCACCACTGGACAGATCATCCAAACAAAAATTGAACAAAGAAACCATAGATCTCAATAACACAATCAATAATTTAGACTTAATGGACATATGTAGAATATACCATCCAATGAAGAGCGAATACACTTTCTTCTCAGCAGCACATGGATCCTTCTCTAAAATAGGCCATATTCTATGGCACAAAGCTAATGTTAGCAAATACAAGAAGATAGAGATACTACCTTGTATTCTATCAGATCATAATGGATTGAAATTAGAAATAAATGACAGAGTAAAAAACAGAAACTACTCCAACACCTGGAGATTAAATAGTATGCTATTATATGAGGAATGGATAACAGAAGACATCAGGAGAGAAATAAAAAAAATTCTTAGAGTTAATGAGAACAAAAATACATCATATCAAAATCTCTGGGACACTATGAAAGCAGTACTTAGAGAAAAATTTATTTCATGGAGTGCATTCAATGAAAGACGTAAAAATCAACAAATAAAAGACCTAACACTACAGCTCAAAGCCCTGGAAAATGAAGAACAGAGCAACACCAAAAGTGGTAGAAGACAGAAAATAGTTAAAATCAGAGCTGAAATCAATGAAATTGAAACAAAAGAAACAATCGAAAAAGTTGACAAAATAAATAGTTGGTTCTTTGAAAAAATAAACAAAATTGATAAACCCTTAGCCACACTAACAAAGAGAAGGAGAGTGAAAACTCAAATTACTAAAATTTGGAATGAACGAGGAAATATCACTACAGACACGAGTGAAATACAAAACATAATTAGAAGCTATTTATACTCCAACAAAATAGAAAATCTTGACATCAACAGGTTTCTAGAGACATATGAATTATCTAAACTGAACCAGGAGGACATACACAATTTAAATAGATCAATTTCAAGTAATGAAATAGAAGAGGTCATCAAAGCCTACCAACAAAGAAAAGTCCGGGACCAGATGGGTTCTCAGCTGAGTTCTACAAAACCTTTAAAGAAGAGCTCATTCCAATACTCCTCAAAGTATTCCATGAAATAGAAGAGGAGGGAACCCTCCCAAACTCATTCTATGAAGCCAATATCACCCTGATACCTAAACCAGACTGAGACACATCGAGGAAAGAAAATTTCAGATCAATATCCTTAATGAACATTGATGCAAAAATTCTCAACAAAATTTTAGCAAATCGCATACAAAAATATATTTAAAAGATAGTGCACCATGATCGAGTGGGTTTTATCCCAGGGATGCAAGTTTGGTTCAACAACTGGAAAACAATAAATATAATTCACCATGTCAACAGACTTAAAGTCAAGGATCACATGATTATTTCAATAGATGCAGAAAAAGCATTTGATAAAATACAGCACCCCTTCATGCTCAAAACACTAGAAAAAAATAGGGAAAGTTGGAACATTCCTTAACATTGTAAAGGCTATCTATGATAAGCCCATGGCCAATATCATTCTAAATGGTGAAAAACTGAAAGCATTCCCCCTAAAAACGGAACAAGGCAGGGATGCCCTCTTTCACCACTTCTATTCTACATTGTCCTTGAAACTCTAGCCAGAGCAATTAGACAGACCAAGGAAATTAAAGGGATACGAATAGGAAAAGAAGAGCTCAAACTATCCCTGTTTGCTGATGACATGATTATATATTTAGAGGAACCTGGAAATTCCACCAGAAAACTTTTAGAACTCATAAGTGAATTCAGTAAAATAGCAGGATATAAGATCAATGCTCATAAATCTAATGCATTTTTATACATAAGTGATGAATCTTCAGAAAGAGAAGTTAGGAAAACTACCACATTCACAATAGCTTCAAAAAAAAATAAAATACTTGGGAACCAATCTAACAAAAGAAGTGAAAGACCTCTACAATGAGAACTACAGTACACTAAAGAAAGAAATTAAAGAAAACCTTAGAAGATGGAAAGATCTCCCATGTTCTTGGATAGGAAGAATTAATATTGTCAAAGTGGCCATACTACCAAAAGTGCTATACAGATTCAATGCAATGCCATTTAAAATCCCAATGACGTACCTCACAGAAATAGAGCAAGCAATCATGAAATTCATCTGGAAGAATAAGAAACCCAGAATAGCTGAAGCAATCCTTAGCAGGAAGAGTGAAGCAGGGGGTATCACAATACCAGATCTTCAACTATACTACAAAGCTATAGTAACAAAAACGGCATGGTATTGGTACCAAAATAGACAGGTAGATCAATGGTACAGAAGAGAGGACACCTACACAAACTCAAATAAATACAATTTTCTCATACTAGACAAAGGTGCCAAAAATATGCAATGGAGAAAAGATAGCCTCTTCAACAAATGGTGCTGGGAAAATGGAAATCCACATGCAGCAGAATGAAACTAAAACCCTAAATCTCACCCTGCACAAAAATCAACTCAAAATGGATCAAGGACCTTGGAATCAGACCAGAGACCCTGCATCTCATAGAAGAAAAAGTAGGTCCAAGTCTTCAACATGTCAGCATAGGATCAGACTTCCTTAACAGGACTCCCATAACACAAGAAATAAAAGCAAGAATCAATAACTGGGATAGATTCAAACTAAAAATCTCTCTCTCAGCAACAGAAACTATCAGCAATGTGAAGAGAGAGCATACAGAGTGGGAGAAAATCTTTGCCACTCATACTTCAGGTAGAGCACTAATTTCCAGAATCTATAAAGAACTCAAAAAACTCTACACCAAGAATACAAATAACCCAATCAACAAATGGGCTTAGGAAATGCACAGACACCTCACAGAAGAAGATGTACAAGCAATCAACAGATATATGAAAAAATGTTCAACATCTCTAGTAATAAGAGAAATGCAAATCAAAACTACCCTAAGATTCCATCTCACCCCAATTGAAATGGTGATTATTAAGAATACAAACAACAACAGGTGTTGGAGAGGATGTGGGGGGAAAGGTACACTCATACATTGCTGGTGGGGTTGCAAATTAGTGTAGCCACTCTGGAAAGCAGTGTGGAGATTCCTTAGAAAACTTTGAATGGAATCACCATTTGACCCAGCTAACCCACTCCTTGGCCTATACCCAAAGGACTTAAAATCAGCATACTACAGAGATACAGCCACATCAATGTTCATTGCTGCTCAATTCACAATAGCCAGATTGTGGAACCAACCTAGATGCCCTTCAATTGATGAATGGATAAAGAAACTGTGGTATATATATAAAATGAAATATTTTTCAGCCATAAAGAATAATGAAATTATGGCTTTTGCAGGCAAATGGATGAAATTGGATCATGTTAAGTGAGATAAGCCAATCTGAAAAAAACAAAGGATGAATATCTCACTGATAAGTGGATGATGACACATAATGGGCAGTGGAAGGGGGGCAAGAATGGAGGAAACAGGGACTGTATAGAGGGATAAGATGGGTGGGAGGCGTAGGGGAAGGACAAAAACAGAATGAATCAAAAACTATTACCCTATGTAAATGTATGATGACACAAATGGTATGCCTCTACTTCATGTACCGAGAAACAAGATATATCCCATTTGTTTACAATAAATATAAATTTTAAAAAGATCCCAAATATATAAAATTACAACTGACCCACTACAGGGCATGTTATTACTAATATGTCTAATATACAGAATGATAGAATTTTAAAGACTGCCAGAGAAAAGTGACTGGTAACACTTCGAGGGAAATCAATCTGGATCTCAACTGATTTAAAAATCCAGACCTTCAAAGCTAGAATGTCTTGGAATGATATACTAAGCTCTAAAAGAAAACAGATGCCAGCCAAGAATATTATACCCAACAAAATTAAGCTTCAGAATTGAAAATGAAAAAAATCTTTTTATGACGAAAAAAAAGTTAAAAGAATTCACAGCTAAAAAGCCTGCACTACAGACCATTCTCAGCAAAATATTCCATGATGAGGAAATGAAAAAAAGAGTGAAACCAGCAAAGGGAGGAACTACACTAGTCAACCAAAAGAGAAACTAATTAAAATTAAAAGCCAGAAATAAATCATAATGACAGGGAATAAAAATCATTTCTCAATAATAACATTGAATGTAAATGACTTAAACTTAACAATCAAGACATAGACTGGCAGATTGGGTTAAAAAACAAGACCCAAAAGAGTCTCACCTCATAGGCAAAGACATCTGTAGGCTGAAGGTAAAAGGATGGGAAAAAAACATATCATTCACCTGTATCTTGTATGCAGTTTCTATTCTCATATCAGATAAAGTGGACTTCAAGCTAAAGTGAATCAGAAGGGGCATAGAAGGGCATTTCTTAAGGGAATTATACATCAACAAGACATAACAATCATAAATATTTATGCCCCCAAAAATGGAGCATCTATACACATCAAAAAAAAAAAAAAAAAAAAAAAAAAAAAAAAAAACAACCTTTTAAATTTCAAGAACCTAATAGACCACAAAAGAATGATACTGGGTAAATTTAACACACCTCTCTCGCCACTGGATAGAGCCTCCAGACAAAACTAGAGAAAGAAGCTACAGAACTAAAATCTATAAATAATAATTTAGACTTAACAGACATATATAGAATATGTCTTCCATTAATGACTAAATACAGTTTATTCTCAGCAGCACATGGATCCTTCTCTAAAATAGACCATAAAGTAGGCCACAAAGCAACCTTTAGCAAAAAAAAAAAAAAAAAAAAAAAAAAAAAATAGAGATAATAGGCTGAATTCTATCAGATCACAATGAAATAAAATTAGAAATCAATGATTTAAAAAAATAGAAGCTATTCTAACACCTGAAGGCTAAATAATATGGTATTGGATGATTGATGGATAGGAAAAGAAGTCAGATGAAATTTTAAAAAATACTTAAAGGTAAATGAGAATAAGGATATGGCATATCAAGATCTCTGGGACAGGCAGTTCTAGAGGAAAGTTTATTGAATTGAGCTCAATCACTAAAAGAATAGAAAGGCATCAAATAAATACCCTAACATTACATCTCAAAAGACTACAAAATTAACACCAAAAGCAATAGAAGACAGGAAATAATTAAAATCAGAGCCAAAATCAGTAAAATTGAAACAAAAGACACAATAAACACAATTCCAAAAAAATCAGCAAAACAAAAAGTTGGTTCTTTGAAAAAATAAATAAAATTGATAAACCCTTAGCCAAGCTAATGAAGAGAAAGAGAGAAAACTCATTGCTAAAATTCATGATGGAAAAGGAAATATCATGAAGGACATTACTGAAATACAGGTGACAGAAACTATTTTGAAAATCTATATTCCAATAAAACAAAAAATCATGAAGACATCAACAAATTTCTAGACACATATGACCTACTCAAATTGAATCAAGAGGACAGAAAAAATTTTAAACAGATCAATTTCCAGCAATTAAATTGAAGACACCATCAAAAGCCTAACAACAAAGAAAAGCCCAGGACCAGATGGATTCTTAGCCAAGTTCTACCAGACCTTCAAAGAAGAATTAACACCATATTCCTCAAAGTATTCCAAGAAATAGAAAAGAAGGGAACCCTTCCAACTCATTCTATGAAGCTAGTATCAACCTGGCCATACTACCAAAAACATTATATAGATTTAATGCAATTCCTATTAAAATTCTGATGTTCTACATAGAAATTGAAAAAGTAGTCATGAAATTCATTTGGAAAAATAAGAGAACCAGATAGTCAAAGCAATCCTCAGTGAGAAAAGTGAAGTGAAAGACATTAAATACCAGACCTTAAATTAGACCACAGAACCACAGTGACAAAAATGGCATGGTATTGGCACAAAAACAGACATGAAGACCAATGGAACAGAATAGAAGACATGGAAACAAACCCACAGAAATAAAGATATCTCATACTAGAAAAAGGCCATAAACACGCATTGGAGAAAGGATAGCCTCTTCAACAAATGGCGCTGGGAAAACTGGAAATCTATATGTAGCTAAATGAAATTAGACTCCATCTCACACCCTGCACAAAACTCAAAGGGTATCAAGGGCCAAGGCATTAGACCAGAGACCCTGTACCTATGAGAAGAAGATGTAGGCCCAACTCTCTATTATGTCAGCTTAGGAACTGACTCCTTCAATAAGACTCCTAAAGTGCAAGAAGTCCAATTAAGAATCAATAAATGGGATGGTATCAAACTGAAAAGCTTCTTCACAGCAAAGGAAACAATCAAGAACATGAAGAGAGAACCTACAGAATGGAAGAAAATCTTTACAACCTGTACCTGAGAATGAGCATTAATCTACAGGATATACAAAGAACTCAAAAAACTTTACACACACACATGAAAAAAAAAAAAAACATAAATAATCCAATCAATAAATGGGGAAAGGAACTAACCAGGCACACAGGAAAAGAAATATGAATAGTCAACAAATATATGAAAAAATATTCAACACATCTAACAATTAATAGAAATGCAAATTAAAGTTTACACTGAGATTCCATCTCACTCCAGTCACAATGGCAATTATTAAGATTGTAAATAACAGTAAATCTTGGTGAGGATGTGGGGGGAAATGTACACTCATACATTGCTGGTGGGAATGCAAATTGGTACAACAATTCTAGAAAGCAGTAGAGAGCTTCCTCAGAAAACTTGGAATGGAACCACCATTTGAATGAGTTACCCCACTCCTCATTATATACCCAAAGGACTTAAAATCAGCCTACTACAGTGAAACAGCTACATCAATGTTTATAGCAGCTCAATTCACAATAGTTAAACTATGGAACCAACTTAGGTGCCCTTCAACAGATGAATGGATAAACAAAATGTTGCATGTATACACAATGAACTATTAGCCATAAAGAAGAATGGAATTATGGCATTCGCCAGTAAATGAATGAAACTGGAGACTATCAAGCTAAGTGAAATAAGCCAATCTCCCCCAAAAAACAAAGACTGAATGTTCTCTCTGATATGTGGATGCTAACACACAAGGGGGTTGGGAGGGAGGTAGATGTTCATTGAATTAGACAAAGAGGAATGAAGGAAAGAGAGGGGATATTGAAATAGGAAAGACAGTAGAATGAATCAGACATACTACCCTGGGTTTATATATGAATACACGGCCAGTGTAACTCCACATCATGTACAACCACAAGAATGGGAAGTTATTCTCCATGTATGTATATTTCAAAATATACTCATCACATATATCTAAAAATAAAAAAATAATAATAAAAAGAAATGATATATCATTTTTAAACATTCATTAATACTTTAATACAAAGAATAGAGAGACAAGACTCATAACTTATTACCAGATTCCGAGAGACATGCCTAAGGGGCACCCTCAGGCCCTACTCATATACATTCACTCCTACAGCAAAAAGAGAGAATTAACACAATGGTTATGGACATCACAACTTTGAGGAGTCTTAATCAAAATCATTCAAATACACCTTTAGAATATACAGAATTGTTAAAAGAAGAGTCTCTGAGGGTATACCCCACATACCCTGCTGTATAAAACACAATTTCCAGATCTACAAGGAGGACCCCACTCTTTTGGGACCTACAAGGAAAATGGAATCTCCAGGCTCTAAAAAAAATGTACACTAATCATAATCAAAGAACTAACAGGGAATCTATACTACAAAACCCATTTGGAAATATATTGAAAAATTCAAAACAACCTGATATTCCAGAACACACTGGAAAGAGAAGGCTGTGCCCTAAACAGGCCCACAAAAGTGGAAGACAAATTCATCTCAACAGATGCATAAAACCCAACACAAGATTATAAAATATGAAAAAACTAGGTGACATGATGCCTCCTAAAGTTCACAGTCAATCAGTAACTGATCCTAAAGATATTGAAGTGGATCAAATACCATATAATTTCAAAGTAGCATTGTAAAAATGATCAATGAACTCTGAGAAAACACAGAAAAATAACTGAATGATTAAGGAAGTCAGAAAGGATATGAATGAAAAATTCAACAAGGACATGAAAGTATTGAAAAAGAAATCTTGGAAATGAAAGACACAATAAATCAAATAAAATGTTCAAGAAAAAAAAAATCTCCCTAGTAAAGTAGACCACACTAAAGACACTCTCAGAGCTGGAAAACAAAGTTGCTGGCCTTGAACATTCAGACAGTATTAAAGGAAAGAAAAGAAGTAATGATGACCAGAATAAACAAGAATTCTTACAACAACATTAAGAGACCAAATTTAAGAATCATTAAAATTGAAGCAGTTGCATCCAGTAAATGGCATAGATAACTTATTAAGGAAAATAATAACAGAAAAATGTCCAAATTTTGAGAATGAGATGGACATCCAGGTACAGGAGACATTCAGAACCCCAAATAGACAGATCAAAAAAAGAACTTTACCATGACACGTTATAATTAAAATGCCTAATTTACAGAAAAAGGATATGATTTTAAAAGCCTCAGGAGAAAGACATCAGGTTACATTTAGTAGCAAACCAATCAAAATCACTTCCAATTTGTTAGCACAAACTCTAAAAATGCAGGAAGACTTGGAATGATGTGTTCCAAGCCCTGAACAAAAATAATAGTCCTCCAAGATCACTATATTCAGCAAATCTATCCCTTAAAATTGAAGAACAAATAAAAATCTTCCAAGATAAGGAGAAACTAAAAGAATTCATGACTAATAAACTGGCGCTACAGAAAATACTTAAATAATTTCTACACAGAGAAGAAATAAAAACAAACGCCAAAGCTCACAAATGAACAAATTTTATTTGAAGAGTTGTAAGCAAACAAGAAATAGTACCAAATTAAACATCAGAAATAAATCAAAATGGCAGAAATTAATAAACATCTCTCTATAATAATATTGAATGTAAATTATCTGAACTCTCCAATTGAAAGACATAGGCTGGCAGAATGTGTGAATAATCAATTCCCAACTATCTGTTGTTTGCATGAGACTCATCTTACAGGCAAACACTGCCACCATCTAAAAGCAAAAGGATGGAAATGTATAGGCCATTCAAATGGAGCCTGAATGCAAGCAGGATAGCTACTCTCATATCTAACTGGCAGACTTCAAGACAAAATTGATCTGAAGAAACAAAGAAGATCTTTAATACTGGCAAAGGGATCAATTCAACAAGAAGATATAATGATAGAAATATTTATGCCTCAAACTTTGGTGCACCTAATTACATAAAATAGACACTACTCAAATTAAAGACTCAGACTCCAATGTCATAAAACTGGATGCTTTCAACATACCTCTCTCACCAATATGTAGGTCATCTAAACATAAACTCAGTAAAACCTCCTCAGATACACACGCACACACACACATATAAATCAAATAGACTTCTCACATATATAGAATATTTCATCCAACAACAGCCCAAAATCACTTTTTTTCTCATCTGCTCATGAAACTTGCTCCAAAAATAGACCATATTTCAGGCCACAAAGCAACTCAGCAAATTCGAACAAATCAATGTAATTGCTTGCATTTTATTTGATCTTTTATAAAGCAATTAGAACTCAATGCCAGAAAACACACACACACACACACACACACACACACACACACACATACACACACACACACACACACACATACATGGGGATTGAACACTACACTTTTGAATGATGAGTAGGTGATAGGAGAAATCAAGGGATAAATTTAAAAATTCTTGGAATCAAACAAGAATAGTGATACAACATGCCAGAACTGCTGGGATACCATGATGGCAGTTTTAAGAGGAAAGTTTATAGATATGAGTACCTACGTAAGGGTTGCAGAGAATTTTAGATTGGGCAGAGCCATGGCTAAGGGTTCTCAGGAGACCGGAGAAGGGAAACAGGAGAGGAAGGGGTGTCCCCACAAACTCTCTGATTTCCCACGTAGGAGCAGACCATCAGTGAGGGTTATCACCACCCCTGACAGGTTTGCAGCCAAAGTCAAGGGAGACCATGACCCAGCGCTAGTGTTTTCATAGAGAGAGAGAGGGACAGAGAGAGTTCAGGGCAACCATAGAAGAGCTCCGAGGACTCACTGCCAGTAGAGAGAAGGCTGTCCAGAGTTGAATTCTGTGGTGGGTGAGTAGGTCGGAAATGGCAAGAGGCAGAAACACCCAATAGTGGATATTGGCTAGGGAGGAGGGGGCACAGTCAAGGCGGTTCCGATCCCCATGAGGGGAGAGCCAGCAGGCAATGATTGTGGATCCCATCCCGGGTTTCATCACAGAAAGACTTTCCTACCCAGAAATATTTTCTTCTCCCTCTACTAAATATATTTTTGTACCTAGAACCTTTTATTTTTCTTTCCTATATGTTGACCCCTTTTTGTTCACATTCTGAAACAACTCTTATGAAATTTAGATAAATTACTCCATTTTAATAAGATGAAATATTTTGTTATGTAAAGTACTCTAATGGAAACACAGTTGAAAATTTTGAGTCCCTTTGTGTATAGAATTATACCTGTTAGGACTTAAGTCTTAGTAACCTTGTTTTTAGTGATGACACAAAGCAATGTTAAACCCCTTTTATATACCAATCTATGAAAACACCAATAATGTTTAAGTATGTTACCCCCATGAAATTTAAGGAGTTAAGAGTACTCGATGTTATTTAACAGTTACCATTTTAACTTTGTAAATTAATCAGATGACTCTAACAATCACATTTGAGTAATCCCATACATGTCAAATGTAATTCACTCATCTTATTGTAAAAAATCAAGATATCAGGTAAGTGTATTGAACATTATCTACTGTTTCTTTCCTGTTGAAGAAAAATCCTAGAAACAATTGCTATTAGGCATTTTATAAACATCAACATTTTATTAATTTGACCACCTAGAGACTTGTGAGGTAAGTAATTTTAAAGACATTTTACCTTCATTTGTTTAACCAATTTTAAATTGACCCATTTTAAGTCATATGAATTAAAGGTATCTGGATCCATTTTTAATTTTCATTCATGAGTGCTATATTTGGATGCACACATATAGACAGAAAACATGATATCAGACAACAGGATACACACATAACACAAAAGCAAAGGCCTTGTAGCTTTTTATAGGTGAATCCCCATTGCAATGTAACAGATGTTCAAAAATAACTCTACAGTTGAATAAAAATAGAACTGATCAAAAAACCATTAACCTAAGTATGTAGGATCAAAAATATAGCATTTAAGAAAAACAAAACAGAGTCCTAGAAGAAAGAATGATAATGGTCATTAATTATTTTAGTAAAACAGCATGAAAGCATGAAAAAGAGAAAGGAAGAGAGAGGGAGGGAGGGAGAAGAAGAAGAAGAAGAGAGAGAGAGAGAGAGAAAGTTCACAAGAAAGAGAAAACTTGAATGTAGGGAAATCTCTTTCCATTTCCCTGAGCACTCTCAGAAATTAAAAAGATCCCTAAAAATGTTGGGATCTAAAGTGCCATTTGGTTTGAGGTCCAGAGTGAAGTGGAGGGACTCTTAAATTAACTAAGAGGCAACCCAGGGGGGTATGGGTGGAGATTGCAAGAGAGGAATTGGTGAATATAGAGGTGAGGCGTCCCTCAGCCCCAAGGAATCACTCAAGCGAAGGACAAGTTATCCAGGGAGTTGTCACTACCACTGGATAAGTGTCAAGGCTAAGCCCGTATGGGTACCTGGGTGCCGGGCACCAGGGCTTTCGTAGAGACAAAAATGTCATAGAGAGAACCCAGGACCAGAGTAGTTCTCACAAGAAGCAGTCCTCTTAGGAAAGAATCCCCCACCTCTCAGGAAAGAGTCCCCCATCAACCCAGAGCTCCCCCACAGCAATCAGTATAGGGATTAAGCCATAGTTGCAAGATCCATGGCTGGGGGTTCCCCTGACCCGCAGAGAGTCTCAGGGGTGCTGGACACTCAACTGTCACTTCCCAGGTAACCAAAACACAGGGGACAAACCACTTACCAAATGAGACCAGTGTCTGGATGTGGAGGAGAGTGTCCAGGCAAATGAAAGGTGAGATGAGCCTTGGGAGTGTGGGGGTCTGGGGCCACAGATGGGATTCCACTAGCCTAAGTGGCAGTAGAAGAGCCCATCCGAGTCACAGCACCAATGAAAGCACCCAGAAACCACTCCCAATGCGGGAACTCAGGCAAGAGATTTTACTAAGTAGATAGGCAGAGTGAGAGAGAGAGAGAAAATGAGAGAGAGAGAGAGAGAGAGAGAGAGAGAGAGAGAGAGCTAGAGAGGCAATAAGAGAGAGAGAGAGTAGGAGTGAGTGAGAGAGAGAATGGTGGTGGAGCTCTTCTTAAGTAGTGGAATTTCATGGGCTAATAACAATTGGACCAATGGCTGATTAGGAGTTCACAGGCTAACAATCTGGGTTATAAAGTGGTGTAGAGGAGGCAGAGGAATGGTGGCAGCAAAATAGCAGATCTGAGGCCAACAATTCTAATAACTAGCAATGAGATAAAAGGAGTAATAAAGTCTTCCAATAAAGAAAAGTCCAGAATGAGATGGATTCTCAACTGAATTCTACCCATACCTTTAAATAAGAAGTAATACCTCTGCTCCTCCAATTATTCCATGAAATAAAAAGGAATGAAACCCTTCTGAATTTATTCTGTGAAGTCATATCACCCTCATATCACAAGCAGATGAGAACACATTAAGGAAATACCTACAGACCAATATCCCTAATGAACTTAGATGCAAAAACCCTTAATAAAATATTAACAAATCATTGTCAAAAATGTATTGAGGGTTGTACATCATCACCAAATTGGTTTTACCCCAGGGTTGCAAGGGTGTTTTGACATATGCAAATCAATAAAAATAATTCAACACATAAATAGAAGTAAGGACAAAAGTAACAGTCATTTCTAGATGCACAGAATGTCTTTAACAAAATTCAGCACCCATTCATGATTAAAAAAAAAAAGACACTGAATAATCTAGGATAGAAGGAACTTACCTTGCCATCATAAAGGCTACATATGACAAACCCAAAGCCACCATCCTAGTGAATGAGAAAAAACTGAAAGCACTTTCTTTAAAATCTGGAATAAAACAAGGTTATCCACTCTTACTACTCCTATTCAATATAGTCCTAGAAATTCTTGTTAGAGAAATGAGACAAGAGAAGGAAATAAAAGGGACAAAACCAGGAAAGTTACAAGTCAAATTATCACTGTTTGCAAATGATATGATCCTATATTTAGAAAATCTGAAAAGCTCCACCATAAGACTACTAGAGCTAATAAACAAATTCAGCAAAGCAGCAGGTTGCAAAATCAACTTACAAAAATCAATAGCTTTTCTATACACTAATAATGAGTCTGCTGGGAAGAAATCAAGAAAAACAATCACATTTACAATAGCCTCAAACAAACAAATAAACAAAAACCTAGGAATAAATCTAACCAAGGAGGTGAAATTTCTCTATAATGGAAACTATAGAACTCTGAAGAAAGAAAATGAAGAAGACACAAGAAGATGGAAAGACCTCCCATGTTCATGGATAGGCAGAATTAATATTGTTAGAATAGGCATATTACCAAAGACAACACACAGATTCAATACAATCCCCATCAAAATACCAATGACATTCTTCACTGAACTAGAAAAAAAGTCCTAAAATTCATTTAAGAGAATAAAAGAAACAAAATAACCAAAGCAATTCTAAGAACTCCTCGCCCCCCCACCACCACCAAAAAAAGGATAAAAGCATTCTGGAGGCATCATAATACCTGACTTTAAGTTATACTACAGAGTATAGTAACAATCACTGCATGGTACTGGCATAAAAACAGACCAGACTAATGGAACAGAATAGAAGACACAGAGAGGTGCCAAAAACATACTTGGAGAAAAGATAACCTTCTTAATAAGTAGTACTAGGAAAACTGATTATCAATACATAGAAAAATGAGATTAGATTCTTTCACCTTACACAAAAATAACTCAAAGTGGATCGAAGACATAGGAATTAGACCAGAAACTATGCAAGTCCTAGAAGAAAACCTAGGGTTAACATTCTAACATTAGGCACAGGAAATGACTTTCTCAACAGGACCCCTAAAGCTCAAGAAAAACACCAAGAATTAATAAATTGGATGGCATCAAATTAAAAAGCTCTGCAGAGCAAAGGAAACTTAAGAATGTGAAGAGAGAACTTATAGAATGGGAGAAAATCTTTGCTAGCTACTCTTCGGACAAGATTAATATCCAGAACACATAAAAAACTCAAAAACTTAACCACCAAAAACCCAAATAACCCAATCAATACAAATGCAGATGAACTAAACAGACATTTCTTGAAAGAAAACCTGTAGTGTTTTTTTAAGGTCATTATTTTATTCATGCATTACAATTCTGGGCTTCCTTTTTACATATTCATACATGCACATAAAAAGCACTTGCTATATATGTTGACATCATTTCATGGTAAAAAAAAAAATTAAGAAGGTAGGAAAAGAAGGAAACTACCTCAACATAATATATGTGTAAAGCTATAGCACAGTTCCAAGATGGCGGTCTAGAGGGAGGCTGCGTTCCTTGTCCCTCCGCAACGCCGGATTCAAGCAGAGGATATCTGTTTCTCGGTGAGGCAGTTTTTGCTGCTTATTGATCCCCTGCTCTTTACCCCATTTGTCTGCTGTGATCACCTGTGATCACCTGCAATCTGCCAGCATATAGACGCCTTTTTTGAGGGCAGATTGCTCACTGTCAGGCATCTATCATCCGCCATTTGCCTGCCTCTCGCCTGTCCATCGCCTGCCTTACCCCTATCCAGCACCCAACGCTCGAGGTTCACCTCCTGATCATCCAAGAGCTGCCAGCAGACTGACCACGGACCGCCAGTGGAGAACCAGCTGCCTGCTGCTGCCTGGAAGTTCACTGTTACAGTACCTGCAGGTTTGATTACACGTGGCTGCCGCCATTTTGAGACAACAGCCAGGCCCTGTAGGACCCCTGGCCGGACTGACTGAGTCCCGTCTCCAGGATCCCTCAGCCCGACCGATCACTCCCTGCCTCTGGGGCCCTCACATCAACTGACTGCTCCCTGCCGCCAGGACCCCCAGACCAACTGACTGTGCCCTATCACCGGGAACCCAGACCAATTGATTGCACCCAGCCTCCTGGATCCCACAACCACACCAAACACACCCGACCTCCAGGACCACTGCCGGACAACTGCATCCTGTCTCCAGGACCTCCAGCTGATCACATCACGCCTGAGCTACAGCTCCCCATTTGCCAACACATTTGGAAGCCAGAGCAGCCATCTTGGATAATCCTGGAAGCCGCAGCTCCGATCTTTGGGTGGGGCAAATCCCATACTGAGACGCCTGCTGGAGGCTTGAAGCTCATTGTCAGGTACCTCTCATACATCAGGATACTGAACACTGGGAAGTTTCATTAGTATATGACTGTTATACAGTAGATTTTCTTTTTTCTCCTCTTTAAAAAAAATATTTAAGTTTTTATTTCTTTATGTTTCTTGCTTTCTTTTCCTTCTCTTTACCTGTTCCCTCAGAATCGCTTTCTCCCTTATTTACATGCTAACATCCGATTTCTTTTGATTACACGCTCACCCTTTCTATTTTCTAGAACTTCTGTATATTCTTTTATTATCCCATTAACAGCCATATTCTTCATCCCTCTGTATCCTCTTTGTCCTCCAGTAGAAACTGCAGACATTATTGTAAACCTGTTTGTTTTACCGAAGATAACATTTGAACACATTTTGTTTATTATGACAATTTTGTTATTGTCCCCATAGGGGTTATTTGGTCTAGGATTGCATAGTGTCTGATTTGGGCACTGCTAATATTGATCTCCCCTTAAAGAAAGGGTTTTGGAAACCTATAGGGCCACTATAAGCCTACAGGGGGAAATCTGCAATACCCCAGATCTGCAGCGCTGGAGGGGAAGATACATGAACAACACGAAAAAACAAGGGAAGAAAATGATCCAAACTAATCTACATTCTATAGTAATAGAATCCAATGACAGTATGTTAGAAGAAATGTCAGAAAAGGACTTCAGATTATACTTGATTAAGATGATTCGCAAAGCAAAGGATGGGATAAGAGAGCAAATGCAGGCAATGAATAATAATACCAATAAGCTGAAAGAGCACCTGCAGGAAGCAAAAGATCATTTCAACAAAGAGATAGAGATTCTCAAAAAAACCAAACGGAAATCCTTGAAATGAAGGAGACAATAAACCAAATAAAAACCTCAATGGAAAGCATCACCAACAGACTAGACCACTTGGAAGGCAGAACCTCAGACAATGAAGACAAAATATGTAATCTTGAAAATAAAGTCGCCCTAACAGAGAAGATGGTAAGAAATCATGAACAGAATCTCCAAGAACTATGGGACATCATGAAAAGACCAAATTTAAGAATTATTGGGATTAAGGAAGGCACAGAGATACAAACCAAAGGAATGAACAACCTATTCAATGAAATAATATCAGAAAATTTCCCAAACCTGAAAAATGAAATGGAAAATCAAATACAAGAGGCTTACGGAACACCAAATGCACAGAATCACAAAAGATCCACACCAAGGCACATTATAATGAAAATGCCTAACATACAAAATGAAGATAGGATTTTGAAGGCTGCGAGAGAAAAGCATCAGATTACATTTAGGGGGAGACCAATACGGATAGCAGCAGACTTCTCAACCCAGACTCTAAAAGCTAGAAGGGCCTGGACCAACATATTTCAAGCTCTGAAAGAACATGGTTGCCAACCAAGAATCCTATACCCAGCAAAACCTTCAGATTTGAAGATGAAATAAAATCCTTCCATGATAAACAAAAGTTAAAAGAATTAACAAATACAAAGCCTGCACTACAGAATGTTCTCAACAAAATATTCCATGAGGAGGAAATGAAAAACAACAATGGAGGTCAGCAAAGGGAGGAACTACCTTAGAGAAAAATCACTCAAAGGAGAAACCAAGCCAACTTAAAAACCAAAAATAAGCCAAATGACTGGGAATACAAATCATTTCTCAATAATAACCCTGAACGTTAATGGCCTAAACTCCTCAATCAAAAGACATAGACTGGCAGAATGGATTAAAAAGAAAGACCCAACAATATGCTGCCTGCAAGAGACTCATCTCATAGAAAAAGACATCCACAGATAAAGGTGAAAGGATGGGAAAAAACCTACCACGCACATGGACTCAGTAAAAAAGCGGAGGTTTCCATACTTATATCAGATAAAGTGGTCTTCAAGCCAAAGTTAGTCAGAAGGGATAAAGAAGGACATTTCATACTGCTTAAGGGAACCATGAATCAGGAAGACATAATGATAGTAAATATTTATGCCCCAAACAATGGTGCATCCCTGTACATCAAACAAATCCTTCTCAATTTCAAGAATCACATACCACAACACAATAATTCTGGGCGACGTTAATGCACCACTGTCACCACTAGATAGATCTTCCAAACAAAAATCCAACCAAAGAAACCATAGAACTCAATAACACAATCAATAACCTAGACTTAATAGACATATATAGAATATTCCATCCATCAACGAGCGGATACACTTTCTTCTCAGCAGCACATGGAACCTTCTCGAAAATAGACCATATGTTATGCCACAAAGCAGCCCTTAGGAAATGCAAAAAAATAGAGATACTGCCTTGTGTTCTATCAGATCACAATGGACTGAGAGTAGAAATCAATGACAAAGTAAAAAAAGGAAATTACTCCAACACTTGGAGATTAAATAATATGCTATTGAATGAAACATGGATAACAAAAAACATCAGGGAGGAGATTAAAAAATTCTTAGAGGTCAATGAGAATGATGATACAACATATCAAAATCTCTGGGACACTATGAAAGCGGTACTAAGAGGAAAATTCATCGCATGGAGCGCATTCCAGAAAAGAATGAAAAGTCAACAATTAAATGACCTAACATTACAGCTCAAAGCCCTAGAAAAAGAAGAACAGAATAACAGCAAAAGTAGTAGAAGACAAGAAATAATTAAAATCAGAGCTGAAATCAAAGAAATTGAAACAAAAGAAACTATTCAAAAAATTGACATAACAAAAAGTTGGTTCTTTGAGAAAGTAAACAAAATAGATAAACCTTTAGCCACACTAACAAAGAGAAGGAGAGAGAAGACTCAAATTACTAAAATACATAATGCAAAAGGAAATATCACAACAGACACCACTGAGATACAGAACATAATGAGAAGCTACTTTGAAAATCTGTATTCCAACAAAATAGAAAGTACCGAAGACATTGACAAATTTCTAGAGACATATGCTCCTCCCAAACTGAACCAGGAGGACATACACGATTTAAACAGATCAATATCAAGCAATGAAACAGAAGAAGCCATTAAAAATCTACCATCCAAAAAAAGCCCAGGACCAGACGGATTCTCAGTCGAGTTCTACAAGACATTCAAAGAAGAACTCATTCCAATACTTCTCAAAGCATTCCAGGAAATAGAAAAGGAGGGTACCCTACCGAACTCATTCTATGAAGCTAATATCACCCTCATACCCAAACTAGGAAAAGACACATCAAGGAAAGAAAATTTTAGACCAATATCCTTGATGAATATAGATGCAAAGATCCTTAACAAAATATTGGCAAACCGTATCCAAAAACATATTAAGAAAATTGTGCACCACGATCAACTGGGGTTCATTCCTGGAATGCAAGGATGGTTCAACATTCGTAAATCAATAAACGTAATCCATCATATCAATAGACTTAAGGATAAGAATCATATGGTTATTTCAATTGACGCAGAAAAAGCATTTGACAATATACAACACCCCTTCATGCTGAAAACACTAGAAAAAATAGGGATAGTAGGAACATACCTGAACATTGTAAAGGCTATTTATGCTAAGCCCATGGCCAACATCATTCTTAATGGAGAAAAACTGAAACCATTCCCTTTAAAAATGGGAACAAGACAGAGATGACCTCTTTCACCACTTCTATTCAACATTGTCCTCGAAACTCTAGCCACAGCAATTAGGCAGACTAAAGAAATTAAAGGGATACGAATAGGAAAAGAGGAACTTAAGCTGTCACTATTTGCAGATGACATGATTCTATATTTAGAGGATCCAAAAACCTCCTCCAGAAAACTTCTAGACCTCATCAATGAATTCAGCAAAATAGCAGGCTATAAAATCAACACACATAAATCTACAGCATTTTTATACGCAAGCGATGAAACAGCTGAAAGGGAAATGAGGAAAACAACTCCATTTGCAATAGCCTCAAAAAAAATAAAATACTTGGGTATCAATCTAACCAAAGAGGTAAAAGATCTCTACAATGAAAACTACAAAACACTGAAGAAAGAAATTGAGGAAGACCTTAGAAGATGGAAAGATCTCCCATGTTCTTGGATAGGAAGAATTAATATTGTCAAAATGGCCATACTACCAAAAGTGCTATACAGATTCAATGCAATTCCAATTAAAATCCCAATGACGTACCTCACAGAAATAGAGCAAGCAATCATGAAGTTCATCTGGAAGAATAAGAAACCCAGAATAGCTAAAGCAATCCTTAGCGGGAAGAATGAAACAGGGGGTATCGCAATACCAGAACTTCAACTATACTACAAAGCAATAGTAACAAAAATGGCATGGTATTGGCACCAAAATAGACAGGTAGATCAATGGTACAGAAGAGAGGACACGGACACAAACCCAAATAAATACAATTTTCTCATACTAGACAAAGGTGCCAAAAATATGCAATGGAGAAAAGATAGCCTCTCCAACAAATGGTGCTGGGAAAACTGGAAATCCATATGCAACAGAATGAAACTAAACCCCTATTTCTCACCCTGCACAAAAATCAACTCACAATGATCAAGGACCTTGAAATAAGACCAGAGACCCTGCATCTTATAGAAGAAAAAGTAGGTCCAAATCTTCACCTTGTTGGCTTAGGATCAGACTTCCTTAACAGGACTCCCATAGCACAAGAAATAAAAGCAAGAATCAATAACTGGGATAGATTCAAACTAAATGGCTTTCTCTCAGCAAAGGAAACTATCAGCAATGCGAAGAGAGAGCCTACAGAGTGGGAGAATATCTTTGCCACTCATACTTCAGATAGAGCACTAATTTCCAGAATATATAAAGAACTCAAAAAACTCTACACCAAGAATACAAATAACCCAATCAACAAATGGGCTAAGGAAATGAACAGACACTTCACAGAAGAAGATGTACAAGCAATCAACAGATATATGAAAAAATGTTCAACATTTCTAGTAATAAGAGAAATGCAAATCAAAACTACACTAAGATTCCCTCTTACCCCAATTAGAATGGCGATTATCAAGAATACAAGCAACAATAGGTGTTGGAGAGGATGTGGGGAAAAAGGTACACTCATACATTGCTGGTGGGGTTGCAAATTAGTGCAGCCACTCTGGAAAGCAGTATGGAGATTCCTTAGAAAACTTGGAATGGACCTACCATTTGACCCAGATATCCCACTCCTCAGCCTGTACTCAAAGGACTTAAAATCAGCACACTACAGAGATACAGCCACATCAATGTTCATAGCTGCTCAATTCACAATAGCCAGACTATGGAACCAACCTACATGCCCTTCAATTGATGAATGGATAAAGAAACTGTGGTATATATATATACAATGGAATATTACTCAGCTATAAAGAATAATAAAATTATGGCATTTGCAGGCAAATGGATGAAATTGGAGAGTATCATGGGAAGTGAGATAAGCCAATCTCAAAAATCCAAAAGAGGAATGATCTCACTGATAAGCGGATGATGACACTTAATGGGGGGTGGGAGTGGGACAAGAATGGAGGAAGGAGGGACTGTATAGAGGGAAAAGAGAGGTGGGAGGGGTTGGGGGAAGGAAAAAAATAACGGAATGAATAAAACATCATTACTCTATGTAAATATATGACTATGCAAATGGTATGCTATTACTCCATGTACAAACTGAAACAACATGTATCCCATTTGTTTACAATAAAAATAAATTTAAAAAAAAGCTATAGCTAACATAACTCAATGATGAAAAACTGAAAGCTTTTCCTTTAAGATCATGAACAAGGCAAGGGTACCTGCTTTTTCTATTTGTATTCAACATAGTCCTGGGAGTTTTAACCAGATCAATCTGGCAGGGAA
Source organism: Sciurus vulgaris (assembly GCF_902686455.1). Lineage (NCBI taxonomy): Eukaryota > Metazoa > Chordata > Mammalia > Rodentia > Sciuridae > Sciurus > Sciurus vulgaris. The sequence continues at coordinate 50,128,347 of NC_136461.1, forward strand.
AAATAAACAAACAAAATGCATCCAAATGGAAAGAATGAGGTACATTTTTCTGTGTTGACAGACGAGATGTTATCTGTGGAAAATCTTAAAGATACCAGCAAAACGAAAAGCAAAAAAAAAAAAAAAAAAAAGTTAGAATTAAGTGAATGAAACAAAGTAACTGAAAAACAAGGTAGCTGGTATGACATCAACACACAAATATTAGTTGCATTTCTAAACACGAAAACAATCTAATGAGAATTTTTAAAAATTCCATTTAAATAGCATCAAAAGAATAAAATGCATACGAATTAACCAAGAAGATGAAAGACTTGTGAAATGAAAACTACAAAACATTGCTAAAAGAAATTAAAGACATAAAAAAATGAAAACTCATCCCATGTTCTTGCATTGGAAGACTTAATATTGTTAAAATGTCTGTACTACCCAAAGAAATCTACAGATTCATTGCAATCCCTATTAAAATCTCAGTAATAAGTTTTGAAGAACTAGAATACCCATCTAAAAATTCATATGTAATCTCAAAGGACCCCATAGTCAAAACAAACTAGAAAAAAAAAATCTGTATTTAGGGATGTAATTCGGTGGTAGAGCACTGATCTTGAGTATGTGAGGCACTGGATTCCATCCCTAGTAATGAAAAAAAAAAAAAAAAAGGAGAACAAATCAAGAAAACTCACACTTCCTAATTTCAAAAGTTACTACCAAGCTACAGTCATCATATCTTGGCACAAACACAAGTGTATAGAACAACGAAGTAGAATAAAAAGCCCAGAAATAAACCCTTGCAAAGGTAATCAAAGGATTTTCAACAAGAATGCAAAGACCATTCAACCATTCAATGGTGAAAGGATAGTATTTTCAACAAATCATGCTGGGAGAAGTAGATATCCACATTCAAACAATGAAAGATCTAAATATAAGACCTAAAACATGAAATTCTTAGAAGAAAATGTAAGACAAAAACTTAATGACATTGGATTTAGCTATGATTTTTTGTGTATGACACCAAAAATGGCCACAAAAGAAAAAATAAATTGTATTTCATGAAAATTTTAAAATTTTGTGTATCAAGGAACACCATCGACAGTGTACAAATACAACCTATAAAATGGAATAAAATGTTTGCAAATCATATATCTGATAAAGGATGAATATTCAGAATACACAGAGAACTCCTAAAACTCTGTAATAAAAACAACAAAAAAAACCAAGCAACTCAATTCAAAAATGAGTAAAGAACTTGAACTCTGTTATTCTCAGTGTCCAAAGAAGATATATAAACACACATGAAAAGATGTTCCACATCACTAATCATTAGGAAAATACTAATTTAAAATATTATGAGATACTATCTCATGCTTATTAGAATGTTCACTATCAAAAAACTAGAAAATGATAAGTGTTGGCAAGGATATCAAGTAATTGGACAACTTGTGCACTCTTGATGGGAATGTAAAATGGTATGAACACTACGGAAAACAGGATAGTGGGTCCTCAAAAAATTAAAACTAGAATTACCATATGATCTAGTAATTTCACTTCTGGGTTATATACTCAAAAAAACTCAAGGCAGAGTCTTGAAGAGATTATCTGTACATCCATGTTTATAGCATCATCATTCACAATAGCTAAAAGATGGAAGAAACCCAAATGTCCATTTATGGATGAATGGATAAGCAAACGTGGTATATACATACTATGCAATATTATTAAACCATAAAAAGATGGGAAATTCTGAAATATGCTGCAACATGGATGAGACTTGGAGACATTATGCTAAGTGAAATAAGCCAGTCCTTAAAAGTCAAATATTATATGATTACACTTATATGAAGTATTTATGGTAGTTAAAATCATGGAGACAGAAGTAAATTGTGATTGCCAGGGGCTGAAGGGGGGAGGAAGAAGTAGGGAGGGATTGATTGATAGGTATAGAGTTTCAGTTTTATGGAATGAAGAGTTATGGAGGTGGGCGTGGTGATGGTCACACGGCACTATGAATGTGCTTAGTACCACTAACTACACTTAAAAATGGTGAGGATGGTAACCATCTATGGTTATATAATGTGTATTTTATCACAATTTTAAAAAATGGGAAAAGGCTGGCGCAGCGTGCACAGAGTGCAGCGTCTTCCTGGTTGCTCTGGAGACAATTCTTATGGTTACCTGTCCATGACTCTGACACCCTCCTGCCAAAGCCAAGTGCAGAGAGCTGCAAGAGGACAAGGTGTCTTTCAGCATGGAACAGGAGGACCAAGTCAGGATGCTGCTGGGCATCTGACTGTCGGAAAATGTGGTGAACCTCATGAAGGATCCCTGCTAGCCTTCAAAATGGCAGCAACCCACCTCTCCATCTTGTAGGTGTAGCCCTGCAGAAGGCAGCTCCAGAGCGCCTTAGAAAGAATCCAAACTGCCCAGATTCAAGACCAGTGGTGGCCAGCAGCCCTCAGGGGTAAAGGAGGATCGCAAGAGGTTCAAACAGGAGCAGGCCTCCATCCAGGATGAGCTGTTCCAGGAGGTGACGAGGGAGAGAGAGGCAGCCACCAAGCACTTGAAGGCCTCCCTGCCCCAGGAGGAGGCCAGCACTGACTCTGAGAAGCAGAAGTCAGCCCAGCTGGCCAGGGAACTGGAAAGCAGAGAGGCCGAGCTCAGACATGGCGACACCTTCTCTAAGGAGGATCTGGGAGGACTCATGGAGAAGAAGAACGCTGAGACATATAAACTGTCTTCATAGCAATGCCACGAGGCCGCCTCCAAAGAGGAGAGCACGATAAAGAACCCCAGGGAGCTCCCTTTGCCCCTTGGATTGTGTGAAGACACAGAGGGAAGGGGCTGTCTCTGCCCAGGAAGCAGGACCTCATCTCACAATGCATCTGCCAGCAACTTGACCTTGGGCTTCCCAGCCTCCAGAACTGAGAAGTAAATGTGTACTCTTTATAAGCCACCCCATCTGTAGAACTCTGTTACAGCAACCCCAAAGCGCTGTTATAATGTTATTAACGATGGCAGTCATTTGAATGACTTTTACAGCACTTGTTGGGTATAGAATAGAACAGACTTGATAAATAAATTAAATAAATTAAATTTCCAAAATTAAAAAAAAGGGGGGAAAAAAAACTCCTGAACATAAAAAAACAGACAAACAAACAACAACAAAAAAAACACTCCTGGATATAGACTTACTTAGAAGTATTTGGTGAAGAAAATAAATAGCCTACCACACATCTGATAAATTCCATATAATAGTAACTTTCTGGTGCACAGAAGGTTTATTTTCTACATATGTGTATGTTATGTGTATGTATGTAAAACATTTATAAGTACCACTCTGGTCTGAATGTTTGTATCCTCTCAAAATGCATATGATGCAATCTTAAGCACCAGGGCAAAGGTATTAGGGTAATGGGTTCTTTGAGAGGTGAGGAGGTCACAGGGGTAGATTTCTCATGAGTGGCACTGGTGCTCTTATGAAAGAGAAAGAGTGAGTTCATTCGACTCTTCCGCCAGGTAAGGACACGAATCAGGAAGCAGGCCTTGCCAGACACTGGATCTTAGACTTCCCAGCCTCCACAACTATGAGGAATAAGTGTTTGCTGTTTAAAGGCTGCCCAGTTTATGGTAGTTTGTTATAGTGACCCAAACAGTTTAGGACAAGTCTGTTTAACAGGGTTCCAATCTAAGTTATTTTTACCATCAGATTTTATATTTCCATATCCCATATCTAAGATAGGAAGTATGGTTGTTAAGTGTCAATAGTGTAGGTCAGACTCTGTTACTCTCAGCGTCCAGGATTTTTCCTTGGAGTTCATTTCTAATAGTTCAGTGCTGTTATAATTTGCCATTCATGTATTTAGCACGTATTTATTAAGTACGAGGTATGGCATTCGGTGCTAGAAGTAGACAGCTGGATGAGACATGGTTCCTGCGCTCGTGATATCTGTAGTTTACCTACAGGTTGGCAAATGTGTTTCACTCTGGGGTCAATTCTGATGGAGTCAGAGGACTACCCAGAGCACTGGTTAAAAATAACTCCAGGCAATATTTAAACTCAGTAGGGGGGAGAAGCTATCAGCATAGAAAGAAAGAATGGCTTTGAATGTTTGCTAAGCCAAGTTTAGCTGGGAACAGACGAATTGGACAAAATATAATTTAAAGTGGTAAATGCTACTTGTGAGATAAGAACAAAGTAGCATCAAGCACAGAGCAAGAAGTTAATTGATTTTGCCAGGAGGGGAGTAGAGAAAGGAAAGACTTAATTGAAGAGGTGAAAGTATAACTGGGCTTTGATGATTGGCTAGGAATTTAGTAAATGATGAAGTGGAGAAAGAAGATTCGAGGCCAAAAACACATGGTGAGTAAAGGCAGAGGTTTGTAGTACATGGGGTGCTGAGGGAACTGAGTAGTCCTTTTTGGTTAGGACACAGGATGTGAGGTGAAGCAGAGGCTGTGTGGCAATGGGTGGGGACCACACTGTGCTGCTTTAACCTCTGAGCCACAGTCTTCCCTGAAGTCTCTTAGGAAGGAGACTATAGAGTCAAACATGTGCTTTTTAAAAGTTCCTTAAGGAACTAGGTTGAAGGAGAGAACAGAGAAAAAGGAAGATAGTGGAGGGGAATTGCAACTGTGCAGATAAACAGCCACCGGCCCCTGACCTGGGGTGGTGTGGAGCAGTGCCCAGAGAGGAAGCAGCACCATCACACGGCACAAGGAGGCTCTCTCCAAGATGACCCATCCTTGGGTGGGGGTTTGACTGACATAAAGCAAATTCCTTAATCTGATCTTTTCATTATTTATGTTCAGATTTCGTTGCTTGTATATGTTTATTTGCCAGTAAATTCCACGTAGAAATGGAACCTCAGATTTTAAAAGTACATGCTGTTGTTTCCAATTTACAGAGAAAAAAACTGAGGTTTAGTGATTTAAAAAGCCCAAGATCAGTAATGTTAGATCACACATCTTCTGAGTATCAAGGATGGCACATGAACCCAGAGCAATTTGACTAGAGTCTGTGCTCTTAATATGTATACCACATGAACAATTAATTCTCTAACGTTCTTATCTAACTCTACTGTATTTTAAATCTCCTACACACATACCTATCCTTTTCAGATATGGATATGAATATAGATTATGTAGGTATAGATAGATTAGGTATAGATAGGGTTAGGTGTAGACAGATTGATTGATTAATAGGTATTGACCCAGAAGACACCCAGTATTAGAAAAGTGTGAATGCAGAAGAAAAGTACCAAGAAATATAAAAATAACAGTGACTGAGTCCAACCTCTGAAATAATCCAAATGACATGCACTTGAACTCTAAGAAAAGCTATTGATTTTTTTCCCTGAGCATATGAGAGATTCCTCAAGTAATTCTGGACCTCTCTGTCTACTGGAATCAACACATTAGTCACTGGCAGTGTACCTAGCACTGTGCTGGGAGATGCAACACACATCTTTCCAAAGGAAAGAGTCCAGGACTCTGAGACAGGAGACAGGCTTGGGAATCCTGGTTCTTCCATTAAACTGCCATGTAACCTGGGACAAGCCCCTTGACATTTTGGAGTCTCTGTAGCACTGGAAATATCCCCAGTGATCTCAAAGATCCTTATCAATCCAATGTTATCCTGCCTGCCTTACCAGGTTCATTTCAAGGGGGTTGGGGATGGGGAGCAGTTAGTACCCAGTATAAAAGTATAGTAATAAAACACACTCAGTTGCCATAACTGGATCAGCAATAATTGTGAAACAGCTCCCTAAATATGCAGAGGGAGGAGCCAGGTGCAGTAATGCACACCTGTAATCCCAGTGACTTGGGAGGCTAAGGCAGGAGATCACAAGTTCAAGACTAGCCTGGGCAATTTAGCAAGCCCCTGACTCAGAATACAAAAACATTAAAGGAGACTGGGGATGTGGCTCAGTTGTAGAGCACTTGGCTAGCATGTGTGAGGCCCTGGGTTCAATCCCCAGCACCCACCCCCCACCCCCAAAAAAAATATATATATATGAATGGAAATGTTTATTGCTCCTATAGAGCCAAACACTCTGCTAAGAGGACAAGCTTTTCAATTTCTTGCTTTACAGAAGTTACTGAATTTCAAATCTTTCGGGATGTTTAAAACTGCTTTCAGAGAATCTAAGGCACTGTGAAGTTAAGATACTTGATACATTTTTATCTCGCCTGGAGAAACCCCAGTGGAGATTTTGAGACATGTTAAGGTACTTAATTGAGGTGGTTGGAGTTTGGGCAGAGCACAGTTTACTCTGAGGTGAAATACGTCATGTGATGGCTGGACAGGCACACTGTGTCCTGAATTGGAAGACAGCGTATAGATGTCTGCATCCCCTTTCTACAGGGGAAGCCCGTGGGGTGCATGCAAACACAACTTGCTTTTGCCCTTTCAACAGCACCACCAGTTCCTGTGACTCCGGAGGAATGAAGGAGTAAACAGAGCCATCCTGCTGCCTCCCGGCTCTGAGTCCACCTACAAGTCTGCAGGGAATGCAGTCTCCACACAGTTATTAGAAATGATGGCATTCCCGGAGTGCTGGGGCCACACACTCTGCCCTCCAAAATAAACCGCTCTCTCACGGCGTCACCCTCTGCATTACTCCTTAGATTAACACGGGAGCTGGCAGGTTGGTTAAGAAGCTGCAACTAATATTTTTGAGGGCATAAGAGATGATTGTGCTGGTTCTAATTCCTGCTGGTTCTAATTCCGGAGCTGATCTTTTTAGCAGATTATGATGGATGACTTGCTGCGGTGGTCAGCGCCTCCTGTATATTTTAGGTGGAATGCTTTCTTTTGACACATACCTTACAGAGACATATGTGTATCCTATTTTAATTAATGGAAGAAATGATTCATTCACAAGTGAAAGATTTAATTAAATAAAGGGTCAGCATGGGTCAGCCATGAATTGCAAAATACCTCAGATGTTTATTATACTCTCTGCCATCTCTGCAGGCTGTCTGGAGTATACATGGCAATAAAGGCAGGCCCAGCAAAGAAATGAAATGAAGTTTAATGCATTCATTCATTCAACAAATACTAACTGGCCCCCTAGTGTTTTGAGGCATGGTACTGGGCCCTGGAGACACAACGGACAGATAGTCATGGTTTATGCTGGTATGGTGATTAAAATGCAGTGGAAACAAAAACAAATGAAAGACAAGTAGGGCATAAGATCATAATGTGTCTTATGAAGGGAAAAATACATTTGTGGGATGTTTTCCTTGCAGCATTTTGGAACTGTTTTTTAAAAATCATAATACATCTTTGTAATGCCATACATGTTTAATTTTGGAACATATAACTGACATTAGTCTGATCCACATCCAACAGATGAAATATTTTATTTCCAGAAGAGCAGCTATATATATATGTTGAGTTTCCAAACTTGAGACCATTATTATTTCCCCAAAATATTGGAAAACACAATTACTGACCTCATCAGTGCTTCCTCTAAGTTGCTAAATCTAGTATTTTCAAATCAGACAATCTGCCAGGCACAGCAACTCAGGAGACAGGAGAATCTCAAGTTTGAGGTCAGTCTCAAAATAAAAAATAAAAAAGGGCTGGGGATGTGGCTCAGTGGTTAAGTACACCTGGGTTCAATCCCTGGTACCAAAAAAAAAAAAAAAAAAAAAAAAAATCAGGCAGTCCTGGAATCAAATCCTGACTTCTTGGCTTACTCTCCCTACCCTGTGGCACAACTTTGCTTCTCTGACCTCAGGGAATGATAAAGTATACATAAGATACTGAATCATTGTTACATAATCCATGAATAGTGCCAAGGGCACAGTAAGCCCACCATTAATATCTATACCTCAATTCTTATTACATTATTATTAATAGTAGTAGTAATATTTTTCCTCCCTTCTGGAATTAATCTTATTTCCTCTTTTTCTGGTTGTTCATGTTATTTTCTTATCCTCTTATTTGATGACAGAGGTCATAACTTTTGAGCACTGGACGCAGCTGATACTGGCTATTACTCAATAAATTACTATTGAATGAATAAATGAAATTCTTTCTACCTCTTTTTGGAAGGAACTAGAAAATAAACTGCAGTAAACAAAGTCTCTCAAAGCCTCTTCATGACACTTGAAACGAAATTTAAATTCCTTGTCATGGCAAACAGGAGCCTAACATGCCTTGGCCCCTGCCTCCCATTCCAGTCTTGACCACCCCCCCCGCCCCCAGTCCCGAACTCAGCTGGAGCCACTGGCCTTGCCTGGCATGCCTCTCCTCTAGAAGTCTGCATGACACAGTCCTGCTTAGACCTCTCCTCCAAAGGGCCTTCTCTAAGCACCTTACCAATTCCTTCCTACCAACTCACCTTAAAATGATGCTCTATAGTTTCTTTTAGTGCCATCACTGACAAAGATTAAATTATGTATTTCTGGGATTGTGAATTTATTGTTCATCTTCCTACTTTATGACATGCAAGCTGCTGAGGGCAGGAGACTGCTCTGTTCTTGGTCATTTTCCTTGGAAACATAAGTGTAAAAACTATCCAAATAGCTTGCAAAGTATAGTAACCTCCAAAATATGAGAACTTTCCCAAAAATTTCAGGAAGAGGAAAAAGAAAATTTTCTAACCATGTGGATGGTGAGACACAGACAACAGGAAGTCTCCCAGTGTCCAAATTTGCATTGATTTCATACCCAGCTTTGTTTTCTCATCTGAGTCTGGTTCTTTTTTAATCACACTGCCTTTGTGATTAAAAAGTACTTTGTGAGCTTACTCCTATCCTCAGAGCCAGCAAACATGGACTTTCCTTAGTTTGCACATGATCCATCTCAAAGCACAGATCAGGAAACTTGGATGTTTCATTTGGCATCTTTTGCTGACTGAGAATTGAAGAACTGCAAACAAGAGAGGTGTCTCCATTTGCCTGGGATGTCCTGAAGATGGAGAGGAAAGGCAAAAAGTGTGTGCACCAAGATATTGTCCAGGAAACAATGACTGTGGTTAACCCACTGGGTTGGAAGAAAGGAGTGGCACTGGTAGGTGTTCTTCCACTCCTGTGCAAGAGGTCAGAGAGCCTGGGCGTGCCATGCGTGTATCGTTGTGTGGTGTGGGGCCTTGCTCTGGTTGTTTGGAGCAGTTTGTCCCGAAAGTCTCTCCAAAGAGCCAAACAATGCCGGTTGTTCCTGGCAAGGTCGGGCTTGGCTTACTCAGATCAGTGTTTTAGGAGAGGTGCTTTGGGGTAACAGAACTGGCTCTATTTCCACCATGACCACATAGGCCTTGGTTTCCGCTGTGCGAAAACAAAATTCTAAAAAATGTTACCATACCAAATTGTTTGCGGCTTTTGTTTTATAAACAATTTTTTCAGTCTGTGGAAACTGTAATAAGACCAATACCATATCCAGTTGTTTTCCAGAGCACCAGCTCAACTTGGGAGACTTTCTCTCAGCACAAGGTCCTGTTCTTTCCTAGCAGATATTCCTGAAATATGACTTCACATGGGCAAGTGCATAGTGATGGGAACTTGGCCTCACATCGAAAGCACAGGCTTCTTTCCACTTCTGGAAAGACAGGATTCAGAACCTCCCATGGAGTACCAGTGGGAGATAGAGTTGGGAAGTGATCTAAGAGAGGATCGAGATTCTGCTAGGCTGAGATTCCAAGAGAAGGGTGCAACATATTTCGGCTCGTGTATCCCACTGGCCACGAGAATGCTTTGTGGAGGTCTGGACATTCCCAGGTGCCTAGATGGTTCCTCCAAGCTCACTGCCTCCAAATGCCTTTCTTCGTTCAGTAAGATTTCATTTAAAGCAAGTGAATGAAAACTTACAACAGGATGTTACTAATTTTTAAACACAAAGCAGGTGAATGTGATAATATTTATGAAATAAATATGTTCTAGAAGAAAATAATCTAGTAGATTCTTATCACTTACACACATGACAAATCACAATGTTGAGTTGAGCCCAGGAGCCTTTGCCTTGTGACCAAGAAAGCTTGGGCTATCTGCAATAATTCCCTGAGGATGGATTCCATTTATAACTCATTCCAGTGGATATTTTATGACTCATTTTTACTCCAAGGTTGCAGGAAGCAATAGTTCAGAATCAGATTGCCATTTTCAAATCTTGCTTTGTCATTGACTAGTTATACCTCAAATTCTGCATCTATGAAATGGGAAAAAAATATGTTTACCTAAAAGTATTGTTGGTAAAATAATTAGATAATCACAATCATATTTGGCATATACTAAGTTCTCAATAAACATTATATAAAACTATAATTTGTTGCATTATTGTTAATGTTTAAGATTTGTTGTTAAGGAGTCCTATCAATTTCTTCCTTTTTCTTCAATGTTTTTACTCTCTTGAATCCTGGGTCCCAGTTTGAGGTAGTAGGCCAGTTGTGAACGCTCTTCTGGACAGTAGATCAGAAGAGGGGATTGTACTGATTGGTATAATGTATCATGCATTTGAGAAGTATGGGGTAATGATTAATTATAATTATAAGGTAATTATAAGGAAAATGGGAATGGATGCCTGTTAATAAGTGCCATTGATACCTAGAAAAAGATAATAAAAAGCAATGAAGATTACCAGGCAATTGAAAAGCCAAGTGTGAAAGCTAGGATGACTCCCTGCCAGCTTATAATAAGGTTCTCAACTGTTGCAGGGGGTGGGGGATGCAAAGAAAGTTGAGGTTAAGTAGCTGAAATCCTAAAAAGGTTAAATTACTATCAAAGCATAACCCTTATGCATAACCAGGGACCTGATTGGGGAAAAAATGGGATCTAACAGTTGGAATTATCTAACTGAATGTTCCTTCAAAATTTAAACTCCTAAACTCCTCTAATCTCTTTCAACCTGCAGAAATGGTCCACCTCTCCCTGATATGAGAAAGAACTTCCCCTTGCTGGAAGACAAAGCAGAGGAGTCTGCTCTACCCACAAGACAACATATGCCTCCCTCTTTTGCTTACCATGAAGCCTGTAGTTAGGATTAGGCCATGATATAATCCAGCTGGGGATGAACAAAGGCCAACAAGAGAGGAAGAGGGAATGTTCTCCAAAGGTCCCATGGGCCAACTTTGTATAAGGCCCATATGTGCTAGCAGAAACTGGGGAGGAAGTGTAGGGCTAGATTCTGAGGGTCTTGATCAAGGAGTCTAGAACATAAATGAGTAGGGGTAGCTTTATGAATTTAGGAGGACTCTGAAAAATAAAAGATTTAACCTACTGGCAAGGACCTAGATGATGTAAACTTGCTTCTAGGACAGATCCCGAAAGTATGAAAAAAGTGATGATGGACCATCTGAAGCAAAATCAAAGGTCGTAACTGCCTCACCAGATGATTAAGAAAGTGATTTAAAGGTTTAGAAAAGAATCCATGCAAAAGTGGACACATTAAGTAAAACCATGAGACATACCTATTAATTGTGCTCCATGAGAAGGCCAAGAAAATATACCAAATATCAAGAGCAGAAGGAATGTGCTAGTGATAATGGCAGAAAGCTGTCCAAATAACCTCTCTGAAACACAAATATTATATTTTGATCCCCTTATTTAAAACTCATTGACTCCCCATTCCTCCCCATCATCAAAATGTTCCAGATCCCTGTTCTGTAAGCCCAAACTATAAGTAGGAGAAGTGATTTTGGAAGTAGACAAATAAATGGGTATGATAGCACCCCAAAACAGCAGAGGTCAGGTGGTGGTGCTTAATTGCCAGAAGCCAAGTAGACACATGACCACAATGACGATATGGCTGGAGTGACTTCCAAGAGGGCCTGACCAGAGGAGACTTGTGGAGATATCTAATAGTAACTGGCAGGCCTCAAAGCAAACTAGACAGGCCGCCAACAAGGATCCTAATCATCTTTCACCTCCAAAGAAATCAATGTAGATACAGTTAAAAAAAAAAAAAAAAAGTCACAATTTCTTGTATATATTCTGAACTTGAATTTGCTGTCAGATTCAGACTCATAAACTGAACAGGAGGCCAGTTCTAGCCAATTCTCCAGGAGTAAACTTTTCCCCAGTCTTTTATGAAAGGGACCTACAGCCATGCACTTGGACAATTACACACTGAGGAAAAGGAAATACCCAAACATTTTAAGGACTGTGGGGCACAAGATGGCAGAACATTCAGAGGTCTAAACCATCATTGTAACCTCTTTCATAGGCTGGTGGAGTACAGGGGCTGGTAAGGGAGGAAAATCTGATCAAGCTTTGCAATATGTTTACTGGAAAAATCAACCCAACCACTGGTCATTCTCAAAGGCTAGATTAGTGAATTAAATGGAGATATCATAAGGAGGCCATCAAACTTATTAGAACTAATTGCAAGACAGGTAGAAAAAGAAGAAAGAAAGAGTGGTTAATCCTGTGAAAGGAAAGGGATTCTGACAGTGATACTAGCAGAGAAACATAGTAAGTTTTGAAGGTATCTGTTGGATTTGGCAAAGAGTTATCTCACTAATGGCCTTAGAAATGGCAATTTGAGCCAAATCACTTATTCATTTAACACATAGCTATTATATAGACCAATGAAGGGGAGGGAAAGATAGGAAGGGGAGGGAAAGATAGGAAGAAGAGAAGAGAGCAGAGGAGGAAGGGAGAAGAGGATGGGAAGAGGCAGTTGGAATAGGATGTGCAGGGCCCAGCAATTTGACGCAGGAGGGATGGTTGGAGGGGTGCTGGCAAAGTCTATGGAACATATACCTGACACCCTCAATGTGGTTTTGAAGTAGGAGGCAGAACCATTTTCATGGTAGGATGGGGACCTCATGGATCTGGGTAGCCAGGTCAGGGTTGACTGTGTTCAAAGTGATTACAGACTCCTCCACAGTGAGTGCAATTTGAACAGCTGTTGTATTGGACAGATCCCGAGCTCAGTATTACGATAGAGGGAAATCAATACAGAGAATTGGTTACAGAGACGATGGAAGGCTGAGAGGGCAGATAGAGGCAGCCCCAGATGTGCATGACTGCAGGAAGTAGCTGTTAGTCAAAGGTTAGGGGAACCAAAGAGGAGAGGTAAAACCCAATCGTAGGTCCCCACATTCATGCTGCTGCTCAGGACTCAGGGAAGGACATGGCTGGTTGGTGTTGGCACTTGGAGGAAGGAACAGTACAACTGGGTTGGAAGTGCTAAGTAAAGCTGGGGCTGTAGCTGTTGCTGTACTTTGGGGTTGTTTTTGTTACAGGGACACCAACACTAAAATCAGAAATAGTCACATCCTCTTCTTTGCATTCTCCAGTCTTCCTCCAGTTCTTCCTGTTGGCTAATAGGAAGCTAGCTGGCAGGAGTTTCTGGAAAATACAGTTTGCAGACTCTGAATCCAGCATCACAGAGCAGAGCACAGAAGAGTGGTTTAGAACTGAAAGATGAAGTGCTATGGTATCAACGTTTGTGTCCCTCCAGAATTCCTATGATGAAATTCTAATCCCCAAGGTGATGGTATAGGAAGTGGAGAGAGTTCAGGAAGGGATTAGGCTGTGAGGGCAGAACCTTTATGAGTGAGATTAGTGCCCTTATAAAAGAGACCTCAGACAGACCCCTTCCACCATGTGAAGACAGAGAAAAGGCACCACCCATGTGCCAGACACCAAATCTGACAGCATCTTGTTCTTAAATTTCCCAGCTTCCAGAACCATGAGAATAAATTTCTGTTGTTTAGCCACTACCCAGTGTATGACATTTTGTTACAAAAGCCTAAATGGAGTAAAACAGCAAATAAATACCACAATCATAGCAGAGAACAGGGATGGCTAAAGAGGCTTAGCTTTCTGTTTACAAAGAAACTGGTGCACTGTGGCTGTGAGGCCAGGAAGTGTAGGTGCTTGTATGTAACAGGGCACCCAGCAGGCGTGGGGTGTGACCAGCACTTCTCTTCCCCTTTGTGGGCTAGCATTGGCAGCTGCAGGGATGCCACAGAGCCTGATGGCAGAAACGCAGCACTGGCAATGGTCCTGGGCACATCTGGCAAGTGATTCTGTAGTCCCGGGAGTTCCAGCAGACTGCCACAGCTTTGTCCACATTGCTAAGGTTTTTCCCAGGTAGAAAGGCATTAGATGAGCTTTTTCAGGCAGTCAGACCATATGAACAAAATTTAGAGGAGAATAAATTTTCAAGATACATTTGGAAGAGAGTCAAAACATCTTTCTTCTTTCCTTTCATTTATAAGATGAAATAAATAAGTATTTAAAAAAAAAACCACTAGCTTTTTTATGTAGCAGAGGTAGCTAATTAGAAAATACAATAAGAAAATATTCTACTGTCAATATCAATAGAATTATAAAATCTAGAAATAAGCTTAATAAGAAATACATAGAAGCTACCTATAGATAAAGAAAACTGAAGTTTAAAGGACCAAATGTAGCACTGGAATAAAAGAGATATAGACTATAGGAAGATTAACTATCACTACAATATAAATTATTCCCCAACTTAATTAGAGGTTTAACATAGCTACAAAGGAAAACTCCTTTGGCAGTTTTTAACCTGATATAGGCCTAAACGTCCAAAAAACTAACCATTCTCATACAATTTGATGAGAATATAAGTTGATAAAATTATTCTTAAAAAAAAGTTGACTATAGGAATCAAGGATTACTTTAAATGTTCATATATTTTGATCTAGAATTTTACGTTACAAATTTTACCTAAATCAGAAATGTCGATATACAACTTGCTGACAAGGCAATTTATTATAGGATATTTATAATTAACAAATCCAGAAATATTCCAGATATCTAAATATAAGATAATGTTAAGTAAACTATGTAGTTAATTATTACATACCCATTAGACTGTTTAAAAGCATATTATCCATGAGTACTCAAAGATATGGCAAAAAGTTGGGCTGACAGTATAAATCACTTGGTAGAGCACTTGGCTAGCAGGAGACAAGGCCCTGAATTCAATCCCCAGAATCACAAAAGAAAAAATTGTCAAAGACATAGGGAACAGTTTAGTATAAATGTTAAACAGAATGCACAATTCAACACTTTATATAATGAAAACCATGTGCATATATGTATGCGTGTATACACATATTCACAAATGCCTACATATGCTTCTATGTGCATAGAAAAAAATTGGGAGGAAATTTAGGTAAAAGTGAATTTTTTTACCAGGAAAATATTATTTAACCAGAAAAAGAAATCTTATAATTTCAAAAGAATGGGAACTTGATTTCCTCTAATTCTTCTTTCAAAAATTCAACAGTCTTTATTAAGGGCCAGTATGTACCAGGCATCTTATCACAGGCTGCCATTTGAAGGTCAGACCACCTTGATCAGTTGAGTGTCTACACTAGGGAACAGTAGGAAATGGGGCAGGAAGGGTGGCTTGCAATAGGTGGCTCATGGTTTTGTGAATCGGATGGGGAGCTTGGACTCTATCTTGTAAACTTTGCTGTGTCTAAAGTGATCAGTGTGGAGGTAAATGGTGAAGGTAGCAATTGTCTGCTGAATAAAAAAAAAAAAAAATAGCCCTGATTCCATTCTCAACCCTACCCTGTTTGTGGAGGAAATGATCAAGCACCACTCCCTGTTTATATCACTGGAAGGTTTGTCTCTACATTATGAAGACTGAAGCAATAATGCAAAAGTATTGAAATTCCTCCTTTCTGTACAAAGTCCACAGAGAAAGAAGCAATTTCTATCAAATTCATATCAGACATAAAAACCACAGGAGCTTCTAAAAGCAGAAAAGTAAATATGGCTAAAAGTAATTAAAGGTAGATTTTTTTTACTGGGACAGGGCTTAAAGGATCATAAGAAGTCTTGTTCCCCTATCCTTCCTGCAGACAGAAATGTCCTCAGCAATACCTCTATGAGGCCATCCAGATTATGGGGATACATCAGACTTAAGTCATAAAGGTGTTGTCCAAACCTAAATTCATGATCTTCCACCAAAAACTTCCCCCGGTGAATTATGGCACTATCTACTGAGTTACCAAAGCTAGAAAACTAACTAATGATCATCTCAGACTCCTCTTCCCTCACCAATGACATCAAATCAGTTCTCAAGTCCTTATTGAGATATCAATAATATCTCTTGGGTTGCATTACTAAAATTCAGACCTTTATCATTTCTCACTTGAATTACTACTATGGGTCTGTCCCTCCAGTCCATGTCCCTTCCAGTCTTTGCTGCAATAAACACAAGTTTAGCAAATAACTTTCCTACTTTGAATAATTTAGATTCCTTATGAATCACATAGACCCTTCATGATCTAGTCCTGTGGGCTTCTCCAGCCTTTCCCCCTAATATTCCTGAGAATGTGCACCATTCCAGCCATTTCAAACCAGTTGAGAGTTTGCCAACTCATCTCTCTGCTTTTCTTTTTTCTTTACCTTTTCTTTCTTTCTTTCTTTTTTCTTTTTTTTCTTTTTTTTTTTTTTTTTTTTTTTTTTGGCTATTTCTACTATCAAAAAGTCTATTCTGCACTCCCCACCCACCTGATAATGCCTATTTGTTTCTCCATCAAGACTCAACTAAGCCAGGTATGGTGGTGCATACCTGTAATCCCAGTAACTCAGGAGGCTGAGGCCCAAGGATGGCAAATTCAAGGCCAGCTTAGGCAACTTAGTGAGACCCTGTCTCAAAATGAAAAATAGTTTTTAAAAACAGTTTGCAATGTAGCTCAGTGATAAAATCCCAAGGGTTCAATACCCAGTACCCAAAAAAAGCAAAAACAAACCTCAACTAAGAATTGCACTATTCAGGAAATCATCACCAATCCCCCAAATCTAATTTATATGTCCCTATTCTGTGTTCATAAAATTCTCTGTATCTTAGTTATCTCTCCTTGGCATTTATTTAACTGCTACAGCTGTTTAGCTGTTGAAATGTCCCTCTTCCTCACTATACTGAGTTTCCTGAGAAAGGGACTAAGTGTTCTTTTGTGAGCATCAAGTGGAAAAGTGCCATCCCTTCATCTCATGGGGTTCTACTGAAACGTGTTATCCTATCTACCTGCTTGCAATAGCTCTGTGCAGGTGACCCAAGGTTGGTCAATCCTTTGCTACCATGTGCTCTGGACAACAATGACTGATCTAAACATAAGCACATAATTTGACAGTATTCTTGTGATGTTGATATCTGGAAAGACCCACATATATGTCTTTTCCATCTGAATTGAACATAATAATGCAGCAGACTTGGACCACCAACAGTCAAATTTCCCATCTCATGAAAAGAGCAAGCCCTTGGATTTAGGCTAACTTCAGAAAGGGAAACACAGTTAGGATATGGAATCTCTAGAGCCTCCATAACATCGCTTAACTCCTAGGTCTAGTATATGAGAAGCAAACACATTCCACATTTCCAAGTTATATAAGCCAATAAATTTTCTTTTGTGTTGAAAGCAAGGAACATTCTGCTACTTGCAACCAAAAATTCTGACTAATACATCTTTGGAATTTGTACTTTTTTCTGAATCACATTGACTAGCATGTAGGAGTAGGATTGGATAAAAAAATATGTTACATGGATGAATGAAAAACTTAGCAAAAGGTTTAGTGAGTTGCCTCTATGGGAAGTGAATTCCTTCTGCCCCCAGCTGCATAGTGTCTGCTATTCATCAACAAGTACCCATTTCTTGTATCTTGATGGGGTCACACCACCTGTGCCTAATGTGGGTCCTCCTTAAACAATGTTTGCCTAGTCAGCAAGTGTCTGAAACATCTAGTAATACCAGTTTGTGTTCTTATTTTCCTTGTTTAACATGCTAAGTGAACCTAAAGTTAGGAATGCTCTTACCAGAAAAGCCATCATGTCCGTCTGGTCCAAATCACTGAACAAAAGATAGAAGGCTCCATCTGACAGGGGATTGTGGAAGAGAAGCCTGGACTTCACTGTGCTCCAGCCTTGTGACTGTGGACAGAAGAGTGTGAGGAGGGATTTTCCTCCTTGCAGAAATGGATTGGGTAAATCCTCAGGTGTCTAGCTGCCAACGACTCTGGCTCAAATGGAAGGAGTAGAACTTGTAAACCATGACCAGGTTAATCCCCTTCCTTGGGTTTTGGAGAATAAAAGGCAGTTGCGGTTCCCTCCCTCCCTCCCTCCCTTCCTTCCTTCCTTCCTTCTTTCCTTCCTCCCTGGGACACTTAATCACTGAACCACATCCCCAGCCCATTTTTTAATATATATTTTACTTAGAGACAATGTCTCACTGAGTTTCTTAGGGTCTTGCTAAGTTGCTGAGGCTGACTTTGAACTCACAATCCTCCTGCCTCAGCCTCCCAAGCTGCTGAGATTCCAGGAGTGCACCAGTGTGCCCAGCTAGTCATGGCTTTCTTCATAAGCAAATTTTATTTAATTTCAAAATCTTTTTCTCCATATAAGGTATATATGTCTGGTTCAGTTATTTCTCCCTTTTCAAATACAACAAATTGGATCCTATTTCAACATCCATGTGAAAATCACAGCCTTTTACATTCAAAAGTGACTCAAAGTTCTTTGAGTCAGAAACAGTCTTGTTTGAATCCATTTAACTCATATAAAATTTGCCAAGTTCAACCAGAATGCTTCTGAAATTTTTCCTCTCCATTATTTCCTAAGATTAATAATCTAAAATCATCAGAAAGACAACTGTTGTCTATTTTCTCTCCTGTGGAAGCTAGAGGTGGCGGTAGTAGGGTGGCATCATAAATGTTGAAGGGAGACCATCAGTATAAGGAAGGGGATCAGGGAAAGGCAAGGGCTGGGGACGGTGTCTTGGAGGATGAAATCAACATACTATGTTATATGCATACATGAATATGTCACAATGAAACACATTATATCATGTAATTGAAATGTACCAATAAAAAAAATCTAAAATCACCCAAAGTATAACATATTTTTCCAGGAAAAAATAACTATGTAAAGAAAAAGAAAAGAAAACATTAGAACTTGGTTGTTCAAGTGCTATTGAGGGATTAGGATAATCTAACTATGTTTGATGACTTCTCTTGAAAATTAAGTGTAACAGAAGAGGCCAAACCAGGTACCATCCATCCTCAGCAGAGAATGAGAGGGACCATCCAAGGCAGTAGAGGTGTGGCCTCTCACATGCAGTGATTTTGAAATTTTGACACAGTTTTTGTACTCAAAGAAAAACCAGGGATTGTAGGAATTTGGAATAATGTGGAGAGAGTTAGATTGCTCTGTGTAGACACTGGGGTGAGTTTTATTTTATTGACAAATAAACATTGCATATATTTATGATTTTCAACATGATGTTTTAAAATATATATTTCAGAATGGCTAAATCAAGCTAATTAACATGGACCTTATCTCACATACTTATTATTAATTTGTGATGAGAACACTTAACATCTACTCCCCTTATCTTTTATTTAAAGCAATCTGTGTAACTGTATCTCTCATTTGTTTTACCAAACCTTACTTTACTACATACACTGTGGCCTATTGTGATTAAAAAAATAAAAATAAACAAGAGCACCAGAGGGGCATACAAATGTGGCATGTTAGCCTTTCAAATCAGGGTAGAAACAGGGAAAAGTCTCCAAGCACAATAGTGAAGGATAGTAAGTAACTGCAGACAGGCTTGAGCAAAGGAGGGCCAGACTGAAAAAAGACTCTGTGTATTGCACATAGAAATAAAAGTGGATTCATACCATATTATTATTTCACTCTTCATGTAGGCACATCATTTGTAAATACAACTAGAAACTGTAATTATAGAAAGCATCTCACATGGTCTTTAATATTTAATTAGTCTCCCCACTGGAAATCAACCACGTAGAAAAGAAACGCTTTCTCAATAGGTTAATATTAATTACTTAACAACCCTGACATCGGTATTTATGGAATACTCATGAAACAAGCTTTCATGAAGTGCAAGCGTGTTCATCCGTCTACTGGGAGGCTTGCAGCATTTTTCAAAGTGTCAAATTCACTTTGCGCTCTGCCTCTTTATGTTGTGAAAATCTGAAATTACTGTTGATTTGAAGGCTCTTCAAAAGGCTCTTTTTTTATCCCTAGCTGAGAAAAAAACCAGAACAGATTAATCTGGTGTTCTTTACGTATGTCATTTCACAAACTTGCAAAAGGAAGAGGATAATTGTATAAAGAAAAGAAATATTGTGGAGTCGAAGAAATTAGAGAGGCAACATCACTGTATGCAGTTTATGACACAAAAGTAAAAAATGATTTAAAGTGAGAAACCAGCCTTAGCAAGAAGTATAGGAATGGGGACATAGTTCAGTGGTCGAGTGCTTGTCTAGCAAGTGAAGACTCTGGGTTTGATCCTCAGCCCCACCAAAAAAAAAAGAATAAAAGAAGGAGAAATAGAGGAGGAAGGTATTTGATGTAATTTGAATTGAAGAATGTTGGGTAACAGTGCCAATCTATGTATTTTTGTTCAGAACTGTGGAAGTATGGCACCTAATGGTACCTAGGATTCTGTCCCTTGTACCAGGTGATCATTGTTTCATTCATTCTCTCAGCAATGTCTGTTGAATGCCCACCGTGCCCTACCTTGGCCTGGGTGCTGGGATACTGTAACAGGTAGAAACCAGCCACGGTCCTTAGGTGCCAAGAGTCCAACTGGGTGACACCCAAGTGAGAAACAATTGCAATACACTGTACTCAGGGCAGCACAGAAATAAATACTAGTGAAAACAGGAATTGCAGGTAAGGAGTATAAACTTTGTGCATAAACATGTCGAATATTAAATAAATACATGATGCAAAGTATTTATTTCTCTTCAGCATCTGCAAATTCTTCTATTAACTACTCATGATGTGAGAATTAGCATGCAATGGTGCAAGATGTGCTAGAACCCAAAACTGTTCCAGTTCTGCCTTTGCCCCTCACCATCCCTGAGACATCCAGCAGGTCCTGGGAGTTCTCAGAGCCTCAGTGGCCTCCTCTATAAATCAGTTCATTTGTCCTCATGATCTATAAGCTACTTGCCAGGCTTGACAGTCTATGAAGCTTCATTTAAAATGCAAATGTTATCCTCAAAGGGTGATGCATGAAGCCAATGGAACTTTATTGTGCATTAGTTAATTAAATTAGCTAGCCAGTCACCTTGAAGAGCCCCTGAGTAAAAGGGACACAGGTGGGACTCATCACAAAGGATGAGAGGAAGGGTCCTAGAGTAAGGGTAAGAAAATAGAAGATCTTGTTAAATAGATGCATTGAAAGGCATTGAGACTCTTGGAGAGGCAGCAGGGAAAAAGAAGCCCTCCGGACAAATTTTTAACATATTGAAAGAGAGTGTCTTTCAACCTTCAGAATAAAGCATTGAGCATATGATGTGGTCGAAGACCATAGTAGCTCCAAATTATCTACACAGGAAGGGCTCAAGGCAGAGGTCTCGTTGAAGAGGGTGCTCAGGGACCTACCTTGAGGATACATTTGCATTATATTTGCACAAACCATTTGCATTATATTTGCTTGAGTGGTCAGTTTATCTGGGATGATGTATGTGTAAGGGGATGAGGATGAGATTTTGCAGTATGGCATAAGCCTATCCAAGTGACCCCAAGACTGACCAAGAAAAAGAAGGAAACTAAAAATCCTCTTGCTTTTTCTCAGAAAGCTCCTTCCATGTCACCTGTCATCTCATGAAGACTGCTCTAACTCCACACCTCTGCTTCCATTCCAACCACGTCAACCAGAGTGAGAGAACTTACTGCTTCTGCTTTTCACTGTCTTTGACACACAGAAGTCACTGTCCAGGTGCCATAAACCTAGCAGCTTTAGCAAAGGACACATGTGAAAGCAGGGTGTATTTAGCCCTAGTCAATCACTTTTGGTCTTTTTGCATAACTGTTTCAAATTTTTTGTTCTTATCGTATTCACTTCTACAGATAGAGATTTTTACAGGGGACATAACTTCACTGTTGTATTTTTTTTCCACCCAAAGATAAAAGTGATTTTTCAGATGCTTACAAAGGGCCATGACAACCATGGCTAGAGTTCAGGAATGAAGACCTGATGGTTGGTAGAAAGAGAGGACTCTGTGCAAGAAGTAGACCTGCGTACAGCTATGTGGGTCCTGAGCAATTCATTGGTTGAGCGGCGGTCAGTTTCACACATGCACAAGAGCACAGAACTCTGCACTCAGAGTGGCTGCGGAAGAGTGTTCATATGTTACACAGCATAAGCCAGGTTTTATCTGTTCTAAGTTGATATCTGACACCAATTGGATCAAGGTATTTAGAAGATAAGATGCCCCCCCAAATACGTTTTGCATTAAAAAAAAAATGAAAACTAATACACATCTAGATACCTACTTTAAACAAATGCCTTGTGTGACTGAAATAGACACACATTCACCTATGATGACGCTCCCTGATTTCTCACATCTTGCTTGCATTATATACCTGTGTGTTGGGAGTCTTGGTAACTGCCTTTCTTTAGAATAAAGCTGCTTTTCCTGCTTCTCTGTTGGGGGCCACACCCATTGCCAACCTTGAGAACTTCTTTCTACTCTCCCAGACCTTGTTCCATCAATCTTCCTGAGTGTCCCATCCTAAAATCTCAACCATCCTCTTAGCTCATGAAAATGGTTGTCTCTCACATCTACACAGAAATGTTCCCTTTCTTTTGTATTATCGCACTAATTATCATCTCCTCTTTCTCATCTTCATATACAACTTCTTTAAAACAGTATTCTATTTTTGATGCTTCCATTAACTGATTACCTCACTACAATTTATCTCCCTTTTTACATCAAGAAACAGAAACTCACTAACAAGAAAAGGGAACATTTAGTTTTCAATGTATTGAATAGCACCCATTCTCCCCTCCTTGGAGAATCTAGAAAATCAAAAATTACATGTCTCAGACTTTCTTGCTGCAAAGTTTCTGTATGCAAATTAGGTTCTGCCAACTAAGACATTCACATAAGTTTTGAAAAACAAATGGAACGGAGGCTGTGTTCTGTAATTATTCTGCTGACAGGCAAGCTCACAAAAACATGAGCATCAGAAAGCAGCTGTGGGGTACTGATGACCAGACTCAGTGTCTAATTAACACCTTTGTGAGTGTTGAGAAAATTTCACTGGTGACAGAAGAAATGGCTTCCTTACCCCAACCATCTTATCTCTATTTATTTTATTTTGTATTTTTATTCATTTATTTAATTATTTTGGTACTGGGACTTGAACTCATGGGTAGTTTACCACTGAGCTACATCCCCAGTCCTCCTTTTTTATTTTTTTATTTTGAGACAGGGTGTCAATAAGATGCCAAGGGCCTCACTAAATTGTTGAAGCTGGCCTTGAACTTGTGATCCTCTTGTCTCAGTCTCCTGAGTCACTGGGATTATAGGTGTGTGCTACCACACCTGGCCCAACCTCCTTATCTCTATATATTATCTATTATGATGACCATTGAGCTTCTTAATTTCAATCATGGTCCCTCAATCATGTTATCCTAACATTTTCCTTTTTTAAAAAATTTTTAGTTGTAGATAAACACAATATCTTTATTTTATTTATTTATTTTTTTTATGGGGTGCCTCACACGTGCTAGGTGAGCGCTCTACCACTGAGTTACAACCCCAACCCTACCCTAACATTTTCAACCATTTTTTTAAACATTTCATTTCTTGCATAAGATCCTTTCATACTTAAAACATTGTGTTTGTCAGCTTCTCATTGCTGTGACCAAGATACTTGACATGAATGACTTCAGGGAGGAAAGCTTTATTTTGGCTTACAGCTTCAGAGGTTTCAGTACATGGTTGACTGGGTCCATTACTCTGGGCCTGAGGTAAAGCAGAACATCAAGATAGAAAGGTGTGGTTGAGGAAAGCTCCATGTCTCATGGCAGCCAGGAGGCACAGAGAGAAACCAGAAGGAAGGAGCCGGGAACAAGATATCATCCCCAAGGGCACACCCCTAAGGAATCACTCCCCTCAATTAGGTCCCACCTCATATTGTTTCCATCCCTCCCCATGGTACACTCAAATATGAATCCCTCAATGGATTAATCCACTGAAAAGATCACAGCCCTCATGATCCATTCACCCCCAAAACCTCACCTCTGCTGAACATTCCAACATCAGGGACCAAGCCCTCAGCAAATGAGCCTTTGGGAGACATTTATAACAAAAATGTAGGGCGTTTTCTTTCTCCTATCCTGAGCCCTGACTAATACAGATTGTGAAACTGGAAAAACAGACTCTCAACACTAGGAAGTTAGGAATAGAAACCTGATTCAGTTGCATTTGAAGGTATGAATGATTCATTTCCCACTGAAAAATGAAAACTAGCAGTCCAAGGCACAGTTGCAAATAGTTACTTAAATTGTCACATTTTTGGTAGGCTTTAATTAAGTACCTAGTGAAGGCAAGACTTTTGATGGGTCAAACTGGTAGAAATGTGGTAAATGAGGACTAAGCAGCAGGTAGCTGAACACGTCTGAAGTTCTGGTGAACTTAAGGAAGGGAATGTAAGCTCAGATTTTTAAATGTCCTTAAATGCCAAGTTCTAGGTGAAATTAGAGAATTGGAGTGTTTTAGTCAGTTTTTTCTCTGCTGTGACAAAAAGATCTGAAAAGAACAGTTTCAGAGGAGAAAAAAGCTTATTTGGGGGCTCATAGTTTCAGAGGTCTCAGTGCATAGACAGCTGGCTCCATTCCTCATGTCCCAAGTGAGGCAGAACATCATTACAGATTGTGGTGGAGAAAAGTGGCCCACATGATGATCAGAAAGCAGAGAGAGAGAGTCTCCACTTGCCAAATACAAAATAAAACCCAAAAGGCATGCCCCCAATGACCCACCTCCTCCCTGCCCATCTTCATTTACCACTCAGATAACCCATCAGGGGATTGATTCATTGATTGGGTTAAAGCTCTCATAACCCAATCATTTCACCTCTAAGCCTTCCTGCACTGTCTCACACATGAGCTTTTGGGGGACACCTCATATCCAAACCATAACAAAGAGTTCCTTTCACTTCCATCAAACATTCTCTAATCTTTTAAAGCAAATGTAATGATATCCAAAAGTGAGATGCCAAGGCAGAGTAGAAGTGTTGAATTACAAATTAAATTCAATATTCTGCATAACCTGGTCTTCTATGTTTAAGTTAGATTTTGGTTAGGAAAGAGAGGAAGACTGAGAACTGAGATGAGAACACTTAAATAAATTCAGATAAATACGAATCCCTGGCTCTCCCAGTATCCATGAACCTCCCTTACCAATAAAAACAGTCCGTTCTTTCCAACCAATAAAGCTAGCTATGGCTTGTGTGGGAACCTTGCAATGATCATCCTTCCAGAGGATGCCAAATATTCTCATGTTCCACCACAGTAATTTTCATTTTGACCTATAAAATGTCACAACCCATCATATATCAAGGAGAAAAGTAAAGACAGTTTACAATTCAAATATTTGCAAAGTCCTGCTTATTTTTATTTATATTTATAGAAGCATGGAAAATGTGTGATAATGGATTCATGAATGGGAAGGGTTGACCAAAGAGAAGGAATTATCAATGTAGATGCATTTGCTACAGATTTTAGATCATTTTCAGTGATCTGATTAAAGAGCGTGCATCTGTTTATTCAACTGATCAACTGAAATTTGGTTTAAAAGAAGCCTTCAACCTTAGATGAGATAGAAATGTCAAAAAATCTTGAACATAATGGAGAGGGAAAAAAATCTGAAGACGTATGTAATTAAAAATGTAGAAATGCTCATTCACTATCAAACTGTATTTTCCAAGAGGATCCAAAAAATACACCCTTCACTGAGACACAGAGAAATACATCTATGGTTCAAGAACCAGTCCCACTTAAACACCAGTGGCTATCTCATGTGGGAGACACTGCAGAAAAAATAGGCTCCCTGAGTTCAGTAGTGATATTAGGATTCTGGAGTGACACTGACCCAAGTATGAATTGTAAACTTCTCCTTATCTCCTTAAAGAAACCAAAGCCATTTGCCAGGACAACTGTGCCCTGGAACGTGAGGAATATCCACACATTGGGGTATTGCAGGACCTTGATTCTTGGCTATCATTAATCCCTAGGCAACTGTGATCAACTATTAAGAGTAAGAATTTAGGGACTGGGGATATAGCTCAGTTGGTAGAGTGCTTGCCTCATAAGCCCAAGGCTCTGGGTTCAATCTCCAGCACCACAAAAAGAAAAAAAGAAAAAGAAAAAAAGAGTAAGAACTTAGATACTGCATATTGTTGACATTGGTTGTTGCTACTGTTTGTTTCACCCTATTCTGTGAGGTGCTGAAAACCTACAGGGACACTAGAAGTTCACAGGGTAGAGATTGCTGCTGAGCTAAACTCAACTAAAGACAGTGCACTTGCTTCACACACAAATAAATAACACTCAATCTTCAGCTCTACTTTGGTACAAAGAATAAAAGAGACAAAAACCCAAGCAAATGATCACGTTCCAAGTAGAAACAAACAGGGGTGGGCCCCCAGGTCCCCCCCACAGAAAAACACTACAATAGAAAAAAAAAAAAAAAAGAATTAATACAAAGACTGTAGATACCACACCCACAAGGGGGTCTCAATCTAGATCACTCTAGGACACTTTAACAAGTGATGACAGTGCAATAAAAAGGTAAATTCATAAGAGCAGAAAAGAAATCCCTCCCAACAGATGCATACAACCCAATATAGGAATGCAATAACTATAAATCAACAGGGGAACAAATCACCTCCTAACATTCATAATTCACCAGCAACTGACCCCAAAGATATTGAAGTGGATGAAATATCAGATAAAGATTTCCAAAGTATAATTATAAAAAAGTTCATTGAACTCCAAAAGAACACAGAAAAACAATTAATTAAGGAAGACAGTACAGGATATGAAAGAGAAATTCCATAAGGAGACTGAAAAAGAACCAAACAAAAATCTTGGAAATAAAAGACACAATAAATCAAATAAAATGTTCAAATTGTAAGTCTCTCCACTAAAGTAGACTATGCTGAAGACACAATCTCAGACTTGGAAGACAAAGTGAACAGCCTTGAAAATTAAGACAGTATTAAAGAAAAGAAAAGAAACAACAACTCTGGTACAACATTAAAGAGACCAGATTCTGGGCTGGGGAGATAGCTCAGTTGGTAGAGTGCTTGCCTTGCAAGCACAAGGCCCTGGGTTCGATCCCCAGCACTGCAAAAAAAAAAAAGAGAGAGAGAGAGAGAGAGAGACCAAATTTAAGAATCATTGGAATTGAGGAAGGTTGTAAGATGCATGCAAGCTAATGGAATTGATAACCTCTTCAGGAAAAATAATAACAGAAAAATTTCCAAACCTTGAGAATAATATGGACATCCAGACATAGGAGGCATTCAGAACCCCACGTATACAAGATCAAAAAAAGAACCATTCCATGACACATTGTAATTAAAATGCCTAACATACAGTACAAGGACAGAATTTTAAAAACCTCAAGAGAAAAACATCAGGTTACATTTAGAGGCAAACCTATCAGAATCACTTCTAATTTCTCAGAACAAACTTGAAAAGCCAGAAGGTTTTGAAATGATGTGTTCCAAGTCCTGAAAGAAAATAACTGTCAACCAAGATTGCTATATCCAGCAAATCTATCCTTCAAACTCAAAGACAAAATAAAAACCTTCCAAGATAAGCAGAAACTGAAAGAATTCATGCCTACTAAACTTGCACTAGAGAACTTACTTAAGTAATAGTTCATGGAGAAGAAATCAAAAACAAACCCTAAAGCTCACAAATGAACAAATCTCATTTGAATAGTACCTAATTAGATGAGAAACAGGATCAAATTAAACAGAAATGAATAAATCAAAATGGCAGAAATTAATAAACATGTCTCTATAACAACTTTGAGTGTATCACCCAACAACAGCTGAATACATTCCCTTCTCAGCAAATATGGAAACTTCTCCAAAATGGACCATATTTTAAGCCACAAAGCAATGCTTAGAAAATATGAAAGAAAAGATATAATTCCTTGTATCTTATCATGATGGAATGAAATTAGAAATCAACATGACAAAACCCTACAGAAATTTTATAAACACATGGAGATCGAACAATACACTTTTGAATGATGAATGGGTAATAGAAGATATCAAGGGAAAAATTTAAAAATTCTTAGACTCAAATGAAAATCATGGCACAAGATACCAGAACATCTGGGACAATATGAATGCAGTTCTGAGAGGAAAGTTTATAGATATGAGTGCCTACATAAGAAAATCAAAAAGATTCTAAATAAACAACCTAATGATGCCTCTCAAGGTTCTTGAAAAACAAGAACAAACCAATTCCCAAAACTGTGGAAGGAAGTAAATAATTAAGATCAGAGCCAAAATCAATAAAATTTAGAATAAAAAATACAGAGTTGATACTTCTTAATCAATGTAACCAAGAGTTGGTTCTTTGAAAAGATAAACAATATTGATAAGTCCTCAGCCAAACTAAAGATAAAAGGAGAAAACCCAAATTTAAAAAAAAATTAGAGTTGAAAAAGGAAAAATCATCACAGACATCACAGAAATCCAGTGGATCATTAGGGAAATTTTTGAAAACTTATACTCCAATAAATTGGAAAACCAAGAGGAGATGAATGCATTTCTAGTTAAATATGATCTGTCAAAACTGAATCAAGAAAGCATAGAAAACCTAAACAGACCAATAACTTGTAATGAGCTAGAAGCAGTAATAAAAAGACCTCCAACAAAGAAAATCCAAGGACCAAATGGATTCTCAGATGAATTCTACAAAATCTTTAAAGAACTAGTACCAACACTTCTCCAATTATTCCATGAAATAGAAAGGGATGGAACACTTCCCAAATTCATTCCATGAAGCCCAGTATCACACACATACCAGAACCAGGTAAGCACATATCAAAGAAAGAAAACTACAGACCAATATGTCTGAACTTAGATGCAAAATGCTTCATAAAATATTAGCAAATCACATCAACAACATATTAGGAAGATATTGCATTACAACTGAGTTGGTTTTACTCCAGAGATCTAAGGATGGTTTAATATATGTAAATAAATAAATGTAACTCATTGAATAAATAGAATTAAGGACAAAAGTCACTTAGTTATCTCAGTAGATGCAGAGAAAGTCTTTGACAAAATTCAGCACCCATTCATAATAAAAACACTAAAGAGACTAAGAATAGGAGGAACCTCAACATCATAAAGGCCATGTCTGAAAAGTCCAAAGCTAACCTCATAGTAAACTGAAAGTATTTCTTTTAAAATCTGGGAGAAGGATTCCACTCTCGCCACTCCTATTTAATATAGTGCTAGAAATTCTAGCCCAAGCTATTAAACAAGAGAAGGAAGTAAAATGGATAAATTAAGACAGAAAGAAGTAAAATTATCACTGTTTGCAGATGATATAATCCTATATCTAGAAGATTAAAAGAAAATTCCACCAAAGGATTGCTAGAGTCAACAAACAAATTTGGCAAAGAGGCAAGTTACAAAATCAACATATAAAAATCAATACCTTTCCTGTATACCAACAATGAACTTGCTGAGAAAAAAATCAGGAAAACAATCCCATTCACATAGCCTCAAACAAACACAAATCTCAGAATATGTCTAAGAAGTGCAAGACCTCTACGATGAAAATTATAGAACATTGAATAAAAATTGAAGAAGACCTCAGAAGATGGAAAGAACTCCCATGTTCATGAGTAGGCAGAATTAATATTGTTAAAATAACTATACTACCAAAAACAATATAGAGATTCAAAGCAATCTCCATCAAAATACCAGTAATATTCTTTTTTTTAATTAAAAATCATAAATTAACATAGGGCAATGTTGTTTGATTCATTCTGTTATTTTTTCCCTTACCCCCACCCCTCCCACCCCTCTTTTCCCTCTATACAGTCCTTCCTTCCTCCATTCTTACCAACTCCTTATCCCTAACCCTAAACCTAACTCTAACCCTAACACTAACCACTCCCACCGCCCATTATATGTTCTCATCCGCTTATCAGCGAGATCATTCGTCCTTTAGTTTTTTGAGATTGGCTTATGTCACTTAGCATGATATTCTCCAATTTCATCCATTTGCCTGCAAATGCCATAATTTTATCATTCTTCTTGGCAGAGTAATATTCCATCATATATATATATATGCCACAGTTTCTTTATCCATTCATCAACTGAAGGGCATCTAGGTTGGTTCCACAATCTGGCTATGGTGAATTGAGCAGCTATGAACATTGATGTGGCTGTATCTCTGTAGTATGCTGATTTTAAGTCCTTTGGGTATAGGCCAAGGAGTGGGATACCTGGGTCAAATGGTGGTTCCATTTCAAGCTGTCTGAGGAATCTCCATACTGCTTTCCAGAGTGGCTGCACTAATTTGCAACCCCACCAGCAATGTATGAGTGTACCTTTTTCCCCACATCCTCTCCAACACCTATTGTTGCTTGTGTTCTTGATAATCGCCATTCTAATTGGGGTGAGATGAAATCTTAGGGTAGTTTTGATTTGCATTTCTCTTATTACTAGAGATGTTGATATATGTTTCATATATCTGTTGATTGCTTGTACAATTTCTTCTGTGAAGTGTCTGTTCATTTCCTTAGCCCATTTGTTGATTGGGTTATTTGTATTCTTGGTGTAGAGATTTTTCAGTTCTTTATAGATTCTGGAAATTAGCGTTCTATTCTCCCACTTTTTAGTTTGAATCTATCCCAGTTGTTGATTCTTGCTTTTATTTCTTGGGCTATGGGAGTCCTGTTAAGGAAGTCTGATCCTAAGCCAACAAGTTGAAAGTTTGGACCTAATTTTCTTCTATAAGATGCAGGGTCTCTGGTCTGATTCCGAAGTCCTTGATCCATTTTAAGTTGAGTTTTGTGCAGGGTGAGAGATAGGGGTTTAATTTCATTCTGTTGCATATGGTTTTCCAGTTTTCCCATCACCATTTGTTGAAGAGACTTTCTTTTCTCCATTGCATATTTTTGGCACCTTTGTCTAGTATGAGAAAATTGTATTTATTTGGGTTTGTGTCCATGTCCTCTATTCTGTACCATTGATCTACCTGTCTATTTTAGTGCCAATACCATGCCGTTTTTTGTTACTATTGCTTTGTAATAGAGTTGAAGATCTGGTATTGCGATACCCCCTGCTTCGCTCTTTCTACTGAGGATTGCTTTAGCTATTCTGGGTTTCTTATTCTTCCAGATGAATTTCGCGATTGCTTGCTCTATTTCTCTAAGGTACATCATTGGGATTTTAATTGGAATTGCATTGAATCTGTATAGCACTTTTGGTAGTATGGCCATTTTGACAATATTAATTCTGCCTATCAAGAACATGGGAGATCTTTCCATCTTCTAAGATTTTCTTTAATTTCTTTCTTTAGTGTTCTGTAGTTCTCATTGCAGAGGTCTTTCACCTCTTTTGTGAGATTGATTCCCAAGTATTTTATTTTTTCGATGCTATTGTGAATGGGGTAGTTTTCCTAATTTGTCTTTCGGAAGATTCATCACTTATGTATAAAAATGCATTGAATTTATGAGATTGATCTTGTAACCTGCTACTTTACTGAATTCACTTATGAGTTCTAAGAGTTTTCTGGTGGAATTTCCAGGTTCCTCTAATTATATAATCATGTCATCAGTGAACAGGGATAGTTTGAGTTCTTCTTTTCCAATTTGTATCCCTTTAATTTCTTTGGTTTGTCTAATTGCTCTGGCTAGAGTCTCAAGAATGATGTTGAATAGAAGTGGTGAAAGAGGGCATCCCTGCCTTGTTCCAGTTTTTTAGGGGGAATGCTTTCAGTTTTTCACCATTTAGAATGATATTGGCCATGGGCTTAGCATAGATGGCCTTTACAATGTTAAGGAATGTTCCCACTACCCCGATTTTTTCTAGTGTTTTGAGCATGAAGGGATGCTGTATTTTATCGAATGCTTTTTCTGCATCTATTGAAATAGTCATGTGATTCTTAACTTTTAGTCTGTTGATATGGTGAATGACATTTATTGATTTCTGAATGTTGAACCAACCTTGCATCCCTGGGATAAAACCCACTTGATCGTGGTGCACTATCTTTTTAATATATTTTTGAATGCGATTTGTGAAAATTTTGTTGAGAATTTTTGCGTCAATGTTCATTAAGCATATTGGTCTGAAATTTTCTTTCCTCGAAGTGTCTCTGCCTGGTTTAGGTATCAGGGTGATATTGGCTTCATAGAATGAGTTTGGGAGGGTTCCCTCCTCTTCTATTTCATGGAATACTTTGAGGAGTATTGGAATGAGCTCTTCTTTAAAGGTTTTGTAGAACTCGGCTGAGAACCCATCTGGTCCAAGACTTTTCTTTGTTGGTAGGCTTTTGATGACCTCTTCTATTTCATTGCTTGAAATTGATTTATTTAAGTTGTGTATGTCCTCCTCATTCAGTTTAGATAATTCATATGACTCTAGAAACTTGTTGATGTCTTCGAGGTTTTCTGTTTTGTTGGAGTATAGATTTTCAAAATAGCTTCTAATTATGTTTTGTATTTCACTCGTGTCTGTTGTGATATTTCCTTGTTCATTCCGAATTTTAGTAATGTGAGTTTTCTCCTTCTTTCTCTTTGTTAGTGTGACTAAGGGTTTATCAATTTTGTTTATTTTTTCAAAGAACCAACTATTTATTTTGTTAATTTTTCCGATTGTTTCTTTTGTTTCAATTTTGTTGATTTCGGCTCTGATTTTAACTATTTCCTGTCTTCTACTACTTTTGGTGTTGGTCTGCTCTTCTTTTTCTAGGGCTTTGAGCTGTAGTGTTGTCATTTATTTTTGATTTCTACTTCTTTTGTTGAATGTGCCCCATGAAATAAATCTTCCTCTAAGTACTGCTTTCATAGTGTCCCAGAGATTTTGATATGATGTGTCTTTGGTCTCGTTTACTTCTAAGAATTTTTTTATTTACCTCCTGATGTCTTCTGTTATCCATTC
Organism: Sciurus vulgaris; assembly: GCF_902686455.1. Lineage (NCBI taxonomy): Eukaryota > Metazoa > Chordata > Mammalia > Rodentia > Sciuridae > Sciurus > Sciurus vulgaris. The sequence continues at coordinate 50,161,246 of NC_136461.1, forward strand.
ATCATATAATAGTGTATTATTTAATCTCCAGGTATTGGAGAAGTTTCTGTTTTTTATTCTGTCATTTATTTCTAATTTCAATCCAGTATGATCTGATAGAGTACAAGGTAGTATCTCTATCTTCTTGTATTTGCTAACAGTAGGTTTGTGGCATAAGACATGGTCTATTTTAGAGAAGGATCCATGTGCTGAGAAGAAAGTGTATTCGTTCTTTGTTGGATGGTATATTCTATATAAGTCGATTAAGTCTAAATTGTTGATTGTGTTATTGAGATCTATCGTTTCTTTATTCAATTTTTGTTTGGATGATCTATCCAGCGGTGAGAGAGGTGTGTTAAAATCACCTAGTATTATTGTGTTGTGGTCTATTTGGTTTTTGGAATTGAGAAGGATTTGTTTGACATACATGGATGAGCCAATGTTCGGGGCATAGATGTTTATGATCATTATGTCTTGCTGATTTATGCTTCCCTTAAGCAGTATGTAATGTCCTTCTTTAACCCTTCTGACTAGTTTTGTCTTGAAGCCCACATTATCTGAAATGAGGATGGATACTCCAGCTTTTTTGCTGTGTCCGTGTGCATGGTATGTTTTTTTCCATCCTTTCACCTTTAGTCTATGGGTATCTCTTTCTATGAGATGAGTCTCTTGCAGGCAGCATATTGTTGGATTTTTCTTTTTAATCCAATCTGCATGTTTATGTCTTTTGATTGATGAGTTCAGGCCATTAACATTCAGGGTTATTATTATGATATGATTTGTATTCCCAGTCATTTGACTCATTTTTGTTTTTTCACATGATTTGGTTTCTCCTTTATTTGGCTATTCCTTTAGGCTAGTTCCTCCTGTTGCTGATTTGCATCGTTGTTTTTCATGTCTTCCTCATGGAATATTTTGCTGAGAATGTTCTGTAATGCCGGCTTTCTTTTTGTAAATTCCTTTAGCTTCTATTTATCATGGAAGGATCTTATTTCATCGTTAAATATGAAAGTAAGTTTTGCTGGGTATAAGATTCTTGGTTGGCATCCATTTTCTTTCAGGGCTTGGTAAATGTTGTTCCAGGCCCTTCTAGCTTTTAGGGTCTGGATTGAAAAATCTGCTGATATTCTTATTGGTCTCCCCTTGAATGTAATTTGATTCTTTTCTCTGGTGACCTATAAAATTCTGTCTTTATTTTGTATGTTAGGTATTTTCATAATAATGTGCCTTGGTGTGGGTCTGTTGTAATTTTGTATATTTGGAGTCCTACAAGCCTCTTGTACTTGGTTTTCCATTTCATTCTTCAGATTTGGGAAATTTTCTGATATTACTTCATTGAATAGATTGTTCATTCCTTTGGTTTATTTCTCTAAGCCTTCCTCAATCCCAATAATTCTTCAATTTGGCCTTTTCATGATATCCCATAATTCTTGTAGATTCTCTTCATGATTTCTTACCATCGTTTCTGTTTGGTCAACTTTGTTTTCAAGATTAAATATTTTGTCTTCAATATCTGAGATTCTGTCTTCCAGGTGTTCGATCCTATTGGTTATGCTTTCTATGGTGTTTTTAACTTGGTTTATTGTTTTCTTCATTTCAAGGATTTCTGTTTGTTTGTTTTTTTTCAGTATCTCTAACTCTTTATTGAAATGATCTTTTGCTTCCCGTATTTGCTCTTTAACTGTTGATTGGTGCGATCATTTAATGCCTGCATTTGCTCTTTCATCTCCTCCTTCAATGCCTGCATTTGCTCCATCATCTCCTCGTTTGCTTCCCTGATTGTTTTAATTATGTACATTCTGAACTCCCTTTCTGACATTTCTTCTGCTGTGCTGTCATTGGGTTTTATTGATATAGTATCTAGGTTTGTTTGGGACATTTTCTTCCCTTGTTTTCTCATATTGGTCAGATGTCAGTGGGACTCTGTGATATTGCAGATTTCCTCTATTGGCTTATAGTGTCCCTGTAGATTTCCAGTGTATCACCTCCCAGCCTTCAGTAGCCTGAAGTCTTGGGGTAACTTGATAATGTAGTACTTCCAAAGAAAGCTGCCCCTAGTCCCCTACTGGTTCCAGGGCTTGGAGCTGGCTCTGTGTGGAAAGGCTCTCACTTGGGGGCCTGCTCCGAGAAGCTGGCCGTGTGGGAGGAGTTCACCGCCGGAGTGCGCAGGGCTGCGTGGGGAAGACTCTAGCTGCCCTGCCCTACTCTAATAAGTCGCCCAAATCCGGGCCTGCCGCCTGGGCCGAGCTTCACCGGGTGGGGGAGACTCACCCCATGGTTCTATTTTAGTCCGAGTCTCTCAATGCCTCCCCTTCTTGAATCCTGGGTTCTGGAGCGACTGGAGATGCAGTCACCCTCTAGTCCGCCATCTTGCATTCCCCCCCGCCCCCAGTAATATTCTTCACAGAACTAGAAAAAGAAAAGAAGACCTAAAATTCATTTGGAAGAAAAAAAGACCAAGAATAGACAAAGCAATTCCAAACCAAAAAAAATATTGCTGGAAGCATCACAATACCAGACTTCAAATTATATTACAGAGCAATAGTAACAAAAGCTTCATGGTACTTGCATAAAAACAGATACATAGAATCAATGGAACAGAAGAGAAGACAGAGACAGACCCACACATCTACAGTTATCTGATCCTTGACAAAAATTCCCAAAAATAAACATTGCAGAAATGACAACCTTTAAAATAAAATGGTGCTGGCAATACTGGTTATCCATACATAGAAGAATGAGACTAGTCCCTTATCCCTTAACTCTCACCCTCCACAAAAAAAATCAACTCAAAATGGATCAAAGACCTAGGAATTAGACCAGAAATTATACAACTCCTAGAAGAAAACCTAGGGTAAATATTCCAACACATAGACACAGGCAACAACTTTCTCAATAGGACTGCTAAAACTCAGGAAATAATACTAAGATTTAATAAATAATATTAAGAGTTAATAAATGAGATTGTATCAAATTAAAAAGCTTCTGCACAGAAAAGGAAGTAATTAGTAACGTGAAAAAAGAATCTATAGAATGGAAGAAAATCTTTACCACCTACTCTTCTGAGAGAGGAGTAATGTAATATCTAGAGTATAAAAAGAACTCAAAAAAAATAAAAAACCAAAAAAATCAAATACTCAATTAATAAATGGGCAAATGAATTAAATAGACACTTCCAAAAAAATAAATACAAATGATCGACTAACATTTAAAAATGTTTGACATCTTCAGTAATTAAGGAAATACAAATCAAAACTACACTGAGATCATCTTACACCAGTTAGAATGGCAGTCCCTGAGAATACAAAGAGTAATAAATACTGGAGAGGATGTGGAGAAAAAGGAACACTTTTACACTGTTGATGGTATTGTTAATTAGTACAACCACCATGGAAATCAGTATGGAGGTTTCTCAAAAGACTAGGCATAGAAGAATGTTCTTTCTGATATGCAGAGGCTAACAAAGAATAAGAATAGGGAGGGAAGAAAAGAAGTGCATTGGGGAATGAAGGGAAGGGAGAGGAATGGGATAGGAAAGACAGTAGACTGAATCGGACACAACTTTCCTATGTTCTTACATGAATACACAACCAGTGTAACTCCTCATCATGTACAACCACAAGAATGGGAAGTTATATTCCATAGGTGTATAATATGTCAAAATACACTCTATTGTCACGTATATCTTAAAAGAACAAATTTTTTTAAAAAGAAAGTCACCATTGAAAGGAAGTCTTAAAAAGAATTATTTTAAATATTTAATACATAGGCTTTGATTTAGTTAATTAATAAGAGTTTAATTTTTTTTTAAAAGACTAGGCCATATGACCAAGCTATACCACTCCTTGGTATTTTTTCTGAAGAATTAAAGCCATCAAACTACAGTGATATATACATACTCATGTTTACAGAAGCAGAATTCACAATACCCAAACTATAGGACCAGCCTAGATGCCCATCAATGGATGAATGAATAAAGAAAATGTGGTATATATATACACTCTGGAATTTTATTCAGCCATAAAGAAAAATGGAATTATGTCACTTGCAGGAAAATGGATGAAACTAGAGACCATTACTTTAAGTGAAGAAAGTCAAACTCAGAAGATCAAGAAATGTATGTTTTCTCTCATATATGAAAGCTAGAGAAAGAAAAGGAAAAGAAAGGTGGGGGAAGATCTCATGGAAATCCAAAGAAGATCAGTAGAGTAAAAGAGACCAAGGGTGGGAGGTGGGGGACCAAGGAGAAAAGTGCTGGGGAGGACATTGGCCAAACTATATTGTTATATTGTGTGCGTGCACAAATGTGGAATAATAAATTCCATCCTTATGTACAATAATGCACCAATTTTTAAAATGTGGGGAAAATGAGTAAGGACTTGGAAAGGTTAAGTAATACATGAAATTTAGGCCAGAGATGCATGCCTGAAATCCCAGAGACTAAGGAGACTGAGGCAGGAGGATCACGAGTTTGAGGCCAGCCTCAGCAACTTAGTGAGGCCCTAAGCAACTTAGTGAGACTTTGTCTAGAAATAAAAAAAAATTAAAAGGACTAGGGATGTAACTCAGTGGTAAAACATTCCTAGATTCAATCCCCAATACCAAAAAAATTGATGTAAGACCAAATCTAATCAATATTTACTACAAAACTAAGTGACAGTGTATCCCCACAAACCCCCAAATACAAATGGGTCAGGGGAAAAACACCAACAGTAACAAGATCTACGTTATCAGCATCTGCCTTGGAGAAATCAGAGAAAGTAATAATGAATGATGAGCTAAAAACTCCCCCAAAAGGTAACAGATCCTGACTCAAAGTACAACATGTCCATTTGGAATAGATGCAGGAACTCTAATGGTGGTTGAGTGCTTAGGGGCCAGGAGTGAGGCCTTCAAGGGGCTAGGGCAGTCCAAGCCTTCTGAGATCTTGAAACAGACCCAACAGGGCTCCCTTCCAGAACCAAACCCCACAGGAGAAACTGCTGGGAGTGGAAGAGGATAGGAGCAGGATAGAAGCAATAGAGATAAATGAAAAGGAAAGTCCAGATCACAATGGGGTGGGAAACAGCCAGGAAATCTCAGAAAGCAAGCCATCATAGTTCTTAACTCTGGGGTTGGGGGAAAGGGTGGACAGGAAAGGAAGTTCTGTAAAGTTGGAAATCTATCTGGAATAAGCCTCCTTTTTAAAGTTCAATAAAACTAAATTTATATTGAAATGAGCAGCCAACCAAAAAAATATCAAGATCAAATCCCAAACCAGGCATGGTGGCACATGATTGTAATCCCAGCTACTTGGGCGGCTGAGGCTGGAGGATCACCATTCAAGCCCAATTCGAGCAACACAGCATGACCCTGCCTGAAAAAAAAGAAAAGATTAAAGCCCATACTAGGTTATTATTAGTAGGAGGAAGAAGAAAATGAGAAGGAGATGGAGGAAAAGAGGCAAGGAATATCCCTCCAGATAAAGAAAGCATGCTCAGAATCAAGTCAATGCTGCAACATATTATTTCAAAATTAGCTAAAAGGAATTCAGAAAATAATATGACATAAATAACGCAACATAATTCAGAATTAGAAAAACTCAGAAATGACATGATGGAACTCAAGGAAAAATTACCAATAAAAGAAAAATAATTACATGAGAATCATAGCACGAGAAACAGAAAAACAAATAAATGCAACAAGTAATGCCTTCAAAATTGGAGGGTTTAAAAGAAGGAAAATTTATAATAAAACATAAGGAAACATGAAAAGAAATCAAGAGAAAATGACAAATATCGAAGATGGTCAAATACAATCCAAGATACGGATAATAGGAGTCCCTGAAGAACCCCAAGGAGTAAGCCAAGTATAAAATATTTCTTGAAATAAAAAAAAAAACAGTATTTGAAATTGAATGTCAAAAGAGCACAATCTGTGCCTGAATAAAGATCTATACTCATCATGACATCTAATAAGTTATAGCTTCTTTTATAATAAATGCTCTCTGTTCTAATTATTGCTATGGTTTCTGTCTCTTCTCTGGACACTAACTGATACAGATTATACAAGGAGTGATCTTAAGAAACAGATTCTTAAAAATTGGATTTAGAGATTAATTGGATCACGTCCATGGAAGGAACAAAGTGCTAAACTCTCTGCCAACAACAATGACATAAAAGGGATCCTGGGTGATCCATGGCATGCAGTGGCATTCATAATTAATAAAGCTATCATTTGCAGTTGATTGTGATGAATTGTATACCAAAGCATTTAGACATATTCTAGTAAAACCACTGAGTTTTAAGGAAACAGAAAAATATTTCAGGCCTTCAAACAAATAGTACATATGATTATAAGGGAAAATTTATAATGTCATGTTTTTCTGAAGTATTTTGGATGCAGATATAATTCACTGGCAGAGCACTTGCCAAGTATACATGAGGCACTGGATTCAATCCTCAGCACCAAAAAAAAATAATAATAATAATTCCCAAAAGCAAGTTTTTATGACAGAAGCAAATGAAGTATCACATTTAAGGTTCTCAAATATATATATATATATATAAAGGGGGGGAGTGGGGAGTGGGAAGTGAGAGAAGAATGGAGGAACTTTAGATTATGTAGAAAGAAATGAGAAGGAGGGGGTATGAAAGATGGTGGAATGAGACAGACATCATTACCCTATGTACATGTATGATTACACAAATGGCATGAATCTACATCGTGCACAACCATAGAAACAAAATGATGTATCCCATTTGTGTACAATGAATCAAAATGCAGTCTGTAAAAAATTTAAAAATAAATAAATAATTTTAATTAAAAAAGAAAATGTGAGTCAAGGGTTTTCTATTTTAAAAATCTATAAATAAAAAAGGTGGAAGCAAACTGTTATCAACATACCAAGAACTCAAGGAATATTGTTCCATGAACCCTTCCTAAGAAATCTACAGGAGCTAAGCTGACCAACATGGTAGCCACTAGTCACACGTGGTGGTTTACATTTTAATGGTAACAAATTAAATGAAGTAAAATTAAAATTTTAGTTCTTTAGTCAAACTAGCTACATTTCAAGTGCTCCAGAGCTACATTTGGAGACTACCATGTTGGATAGTATAGATATAGAATATGTCCCTTATGGTAGAAAATTCTAAGGGATAGCACAGTCTTGGCTAACAAGCTTCAAACAACCAAAAGGACTGGGGACTGGATAATCATGGACATAAGAACTGATGATGAGTATTAAACACATACTTCATTGAATAACTAAGACTAATTGAATGTTAAATGGGAAAGATCATAGTACATAGTGTTTACATAATCTGACAATTTAGATAGAGTACAGCTATTTTTAAATGGGGGAAATGGAAATATCATATGTAAAATGAAATCATTTTAAAAATTACCTTTTCAGTAATCATAATTGGTTGTGGTAGTATTAGTATTGCTACGCTGAAACTTTTTTTTTTTTGGCACTGGGGATTTTACCCAAGGACACTTAGCCACTGAATTACATCCCCAGTCCTTTTTATTTTTTGAGATAGGATCACTAGGCACAGTGGTGAATGCCTGTGATTCCAGCAGCTTATGAGGCTAAGACAGGAGGATTGCAGGTTTGAGGCCAGCCTCAGCAACTTCATGAGATCTTAAGCAACTAAGTGAGACCCTGCCTTAAAATAAAAAATAAAAAGGACTGGGGATGTAGCTCAGTGGTAAAGCACCCCTAGGTTCAATCCCTAGTACCTACACCCCAGAAAAAGTGCTGAGGCTAGAGGCTGGTCTTAAATTTGACATCCTTCTGGCTCAGACTCCTGAGTTGCTGGGATTACAAGGCTGCAATAATGTGCCTGGCCGACTCAGGGACTGTTATATTTATGATGTAGTATAAAGCAAACATACTGTTATGGGGTATTCTAGTTCAATCATGTCCTTAAGAATCCAGAACCTCAATAGGTAAAAAAGAAGATAAGATGTATTATATAAGGAGTTAAGAGAGAAAAAAAAACCTGGAGTATGAATATAAATTGAAAATAACTGTATGTACTAGAAACTATGACCAACCCAGTAATAATGAGCATCCCTAGGGCTCAGACTGTGGTTTTAAAATACCATTTCCCACTAAAGGAAACCAGGGATTTCTGAAGAAATGACTGATTCCAAGTCTGGGTTACAATATGTACAAGATGTGCCTGAAACATCTTGACATACCAGATAGCAAGGGAGCTATCAAAGATCACTGGAGACATGTCCAAAAGATTCAGGGGCCAACTTGGAAAGGCTACTATTTGCCAAAGATGGGAGAATTTCAACTCCAATAACAACTGCATCAGATTGAAACTCATCAAATACGTTAAAGTCCATGAGTTTATGACAAAATTAAGATATGGTCACCTTCTATGGATAAAAAGGAACCCAATTCACTTTCTTCAGAACTGGGTAAATTAAAAGAAAGAATTGAGTGATTCTTTTTCTAAGTGAACTCGCTAACAAAACTGTAGATAAGGAGAAGAATTTCCTTATAAAATTATTCCAACTAATATGAAAATAAAATGTTAGAGTATTATGATTTTGAAGTATCCAGTAAATAAATGAGTGTAAGCCTTGAGCATCACTAGATGCTAAAATTTGAAAAGCGCAAGTCAGACAAATATTTTATGCCTTCTGATGAAAGATCATATCACCTACAGTATTGTCAAAAAAATTAAATCTGAGTCCAATCGTGTCCCTGGATACAGCTGCCAGTACAGTGAAATCAAAAGCTAGAGAAACATTGAATTGTTTCATGAATATATGATAAAAATTCAGGGGTTGAGGATGTAGCTCAGTGGTAGAAGTCCTGAGTTCAATCTCCAACACACACACAAAACAGACCCAGACATATAAACTTCAAACTTGGCATGACTAAACCATAGTATTAAGGACACACATGTGGGTGATAATAGCTTAAAATGCAAAGAAATAATCATGAGGGCAAAGTTAGGGTAGTTGCTTTTGAAAGGGGAGGGCTGACTGGGTTGAGGCATGCGTAGTTCTTCTCGAATGGTTTGTAAATTTGTCCTTGACCCACCATGGGTTGTTCACAAGGATGTTCACCTTAATTTTATTCACTAAGCTATTAAAAAAATAAGATTCGAAAGATGCTGGAGTGGTAATTTTATCATAGCCCCATTTAATTCACCACTATGGCCACTGCTAAAGGCGTATGGGTTTTGAAAAATGACCATGAATTCTCTGAAATTTAGTTATACAGCCACACTTTAATTGCAATTACTTTTTAAAATATGATCTCTTCACTAGCGCAAATCAGCTCAGAGGCTGGCATTTGGATTGCAGGTATCAGTCTGACAAATGCTTTGTTCTCTATCCCAACAAGCAGAAAATACCAGAAGAGTTTGCTTTCATCTAACAAGAAGTGAAAGTTCACCTATGCTATCTTATCTCAGGACTACAGCAACTCTGGTTGTCTGTCAAAATTTTGTCACCAGGACATCAATTGGCTCACCATCCCACGGGACATCATGGAGTTCTGTACATTGATGACATTGTATTGTTAAGACACTGTAAATAAGAAGTACCTGTAATCTTAGACACCTTGATAAAGCATATGAACATGGAAGGGTATAAGATAAACTTCCCAAAACTCCAGGGTTCTCTACCTCAGTACAGAGATTCATAGAAGACCTCTTAAGATTTTGGAGGCAACTTGTACCACAATCAAGCTGCTGGACCCATTTACCTATTTACCAAGTAACAGCTAAGGTTGTCAGCTTGATGAGGTCCCAGAGCAAATGACAGTTCTCTAGTTGGTTGGGGAGCATATAGCACAGTCATAGCACTCAACCTGCGGATGAGGATACTGAATAGATAGCACCAATAGAAGGATCAGAATACAAGTCATGAGGTTTGGAGCAAAACCAAAGAAAAATTATGACTAATGATATCAGGATTTCAGCCACTCTTCCACAAATACCCAGTGCAGCACTGTTTGAGAAATGTCTCCTACCTAGTAAAAGCTGAATGGCCATGGGACACCAAGGGACTGGGTTGCCCGAGCTGCCCATTATTGACTGCATATTATCTAATCCATCAAACCATAAAACTGAGTGTGCATAGCGATCCTCCAAAATCAAGTGCAAGTGTTGAATGGAAGATTGTACGAAGGCAGATGGGAGAGCTTACCTACTCAACAGGTACTGCCATTTTTCTTCCAACTCACTGTAATAGCTTTGTGGGAAGTTGCCTATGAAAAGTGACACAAGGAAGTGAAAAAATCTGCGGGAACATGAAGCAACAAAAATTGGGAGTATCACCTCCATTGTAACTCAGTAGGACAAAAGGAAAAAATAATCCTTGCAATAGACAGAACCTAAAGAATTTGCCTGGATGGAAAATCCCCTTTGCCTGGAAGGAAACAAAAAGAGGCAAAGATCTATCACAATTTGTGGGTAGTGCTGAGTAATTTAGCTAGATAGCCAAAAATGTGGGAAGAACAAGATTGGAGGGTTGGTAAAAAGGATGAATTGGATGCCAGACCTCACAGAATGGCCTCAGAGTGCAAGAATATTTGTATCCTGCATGAGTGCTCATCAAAGGCACCCACGAGGTCTTGGTGACAGTAGGAAAAGAACTGATCTGAATCAGTCAACAAAGATGACTGTCACTTATGGATTCAATAATGTGGAAAGATTTCTCCCCCATTGTGTTCGATCTGGATAACAACCCTGCTGAGAGCTCATTCTTCCAAGAGAAGACACCCAAGTTTAGCCTCCAACAGGATACTCTGCTCTGGGGAAAGCAGTCAGTCACCTGGTGGCAGATTAATTGAACCATTTCCATAGCAAAGGGGTCGAAAATTGGTCCTTAGTGCTATAGAAATTTGTTCTCAGCATGTATTTACCTTCCCTGTCAGTAGGAGGACTCATCACCATACACTACATTAAGAAGATTCAACATTCGAGGAATGTGGTTGGTTAGTATAATTTTGTTGAGCAACGCCTGCCCGACTTGTCCATAAGAATAGTGTAAATATATATGTATAAATTTACTTGTAACAAAATATGTTATTACTCAGGGTTTTATGTTGTCAATGTGGACGGTGTTTTAAGTAAGTTGATACAGTAATTAGCTTTTGAAAAGACAAAATGTGCTCTATGAAAATAACACAGCAACAACCAACAAAAGAAATTCAGTATAACCCGTGTTATAAAGAGAACATTAGTACATCACTACTTCCCCTTATTCCTAATATTATGTGAAATATACAGGTCTACTTTCACTGAATAAAAAAAAAAAAAGAAGAAGAAGATTCAGATATAGTAGTAATGTATAGAGGAGAGATTAGAGGAAGGAAAATCAGGTACAACTAAAATAATAATAATAAAAATAATAATCACCCAAAGCTACCTGAAGTCAGACTGTGTTGGCCAGATGCTACCACCATCCCTGTCATTCCTGGCTGTTGTGTTTCTTCTTGTCGTTATAACCAAAACTCCTGAGAGTAGGGGCAGTATCTTGGCTACTCTCCATTTTATCTCCAGTACCTAGGACTGTCCCTTTGACATAGAAGAGTTCAATATATGTGCATATGTTAAAGGTTTATGCAATGTCTTGTACATTTTAATATTTCTTAGAATTCTTTAAAAAATAACTTGGCACTGGTAGGTGCCTATCAAACACTTATAAGTGAAACAAAATTATGATCAACTGCATCAGGAATCAGCTAATGATAGCCTGTGGGCCAAATCTGACCTGTCACTGCTTTTGTAGATTTACATTTTTAAATCCTTGAAGAAAACTTTAAAAAGAAAATTTCTTGACATTGGAAAATTATATGAAATTCAAATTTCAGTGTCCACAAATAAAGTTTTATTGGAACACAGTCACACTTACTTTCCTGTTACCTATGGTGTTTTTTTGTATTTCAGCAGCAGAGTTGAATCATGACAGAGCTCATACAGTCTGCAAAGCTGAAAATATTTACTCTCTGGAGTTTTATAGAAAAAGTTTGCTAATCTATGATTCAGATCTCCTAAAGCATAGAACCAATTCTTAAGAAGATAGTTGATAGAGTCTGCTCTCTTCTTCGCAGAGAATAGCTACTTCACTTCCATTTCTTCTAAGGAAAACAAAGTGTTTCTCTTATAGATCATGGTTTTGGGGTGTGTTTTACTCTAAAGCTTGTTAGTACCCTCAGGCTCCATGTCTGCCACGCTTGAGACAACAAGATATACAGTAGCCAAGACAGATAAATACACACAGAAGGACATATGGAGAGCGATAGAAAACATCAGAGGAAATAATGGGACACCACGTTGTGGCCCACTAAATCCACAGTGAAATTTTCCTTCAGCGGCCTTTTCCAAAGCTTGGTAGTATTTTTCTGACAATACAATGTTAATGCGGTCACTGAGACAATTGTCTTAAAACTGATATTGACCATGGTAGGGTTCAACCTATATTTAATAAGGATATTTTAAAATAATACACTGAAAAAAATAAAAAAACAAAATAAAATAATACACTGAGGTTCATGAAGGAACCATAAACACTTTCCAAAGAGAGAAATGAAAGAGGTTTTTTCCCTGAAATAATTATTTTATTAAATTAGAAAAGTGGGCATATTTTTGCTATTAAATTCGTTAATCTCTTTTTTAAAATTTTTAGTTGTAGATGGACACAATGCCTTTATTTTATTTATTTATTTATATGTGGTGTTGAGGATTAAACCCAGTGCCTCACACATGCCAGGCAAGTGCTCTCTACCACTGAGCTACAGCCCCAGCCCCAACAATCTCTTTAAATGAATCATCCCACTTATCTAGTGTTCATATGGAGTAACCACATGCTAGTGACCAACTTCTCTTGACTTTTCTGTACAATCCAGAAATTCTTTATCATTTAACTTTATTACAGGCAAGCAGACCAGGTCCCTATTAGAGTGACAAGGACTATTTCCTTAATTACTGAACATACATAATAGCATTTATTCTGGCAGTTCCAATGCTATTCAATCAGCGAGATTCACTACAATAAAAAAAAAAAAGACTGATTTGCCAAAAGGGAGATTAGCATAAGTGCCTACAGTCACATTCTATTTTTCGAAATTTATATCGCTCAGGGAGCACTTCTTGTTGGAAGTTCTATTTGAAAATCACAATGGGATTATGATACAAACATCCACCTGGTACAAAAGAAGAATGGCAAGTGGGTGGTTTTAGAAATCCTGCCTCTTAAACTAATTGCAATCTTGCGAGTAAACTTACTGGTGCTGCAGAGAGCAAGGAGGATGTCTCCAGTCAGTCCTGACAGGACTGTGACTTGGAGCGACTAAACCCACCACATATTCACTTGTCTTCTGTGTGGGTCTGCATATCTTCGTCAAAGATCTCGATCATTCCTGTGCTGTGGTGCTCGTGATTGATGAATTATTGTTAGGGACAAACTAAGGCTGTTGCTTTTTACCAAAATGAGTTCTTATGGAGTGCAAAAAATGTTCTAAGGGGGAAATGCAGATTTAGATTTAGCATCATGTATTTTTGTGAACAGGTTAAACAGGACAGTCTACGACAAAGGGTGAATAAAATGAGAGGAAGCTTAGGAAAGTAACCACAAGTAGACAAGTTGAATTAAGGGTAGACATATGCAAATTTTCCTGGCCCTAAAGCTGACTTCTGAGGATAATGCCAGTGTCACTGATTATTTTCCAGAATTTAAAATGGCAAATTCCTAATATTTTGCCCTTTACTAGAATCACTAGAAATACTTCTAACCCAACCCAAAATGTCCCTTCCAAAAAAACTATGTATGCCCATAATGACCAAAAAGTGTGGAAATCTCATTTTGTTATCCCCTCTGAATTGTTAAGGCAGTTTCTTGTCTTCTCTCCTTATTTGCCCAACAATCCTCCTCTATGGATCCTTAAAATCTCTTCTAAGATATAAGCCAGAAATTCTCACTGAGTCCATTTCAACACCTGAAAAGACTTAGAACTTACAGGTACTTCTCTGAAATAAAATGTACATTCTTTTGATTTAAGTGTGTTTAAGTATCTCAGGACTTAAGTTATGAATCTCAAAAATACTGTGGTATAACTTTGGCCCCAAGAAAGAGGAGAAAGGAAACATGAAAAGAAGAAGGCAGGGACTAGAGAGATAGCTCAGTTGGTAGAGTGCCTGCCTTATAAGCACAAGGCCCTGGGTTTGATCCTCAGCCCCCCCCCCCCCCAAAAAAAAGAAGAAGGAAAAAAAAAAAGACTTGATGAAACTAGTGGGGGGGAAAAAAACGCACACAATTATTTGTTAATTCAGAGTGGTGGGTACAAAGATGTCTATCATTTCTGTTTTTCCTGTATTTGGAATGCTTCATATGTTTTGAAAGGTTTTTCTAAGGGAAAAATAGCTAAAGAAGTCATCAGGTGCACAAATTCTAAATGAAGAAATGAGAAGGAAGAGGGGAAATTGCACTGCATTTTTTTCTTTTTCAGGGGCAGTAAGTTGAAGAAAACTCTAACTGCAGTTGCATTGGAGGGACAATGATCGAGGGGGTCCCTGGGAGTAATATTCCTATCCCACTGAAGGAGGTGAGCCAAGATACTTATAAGCTCTAGAGAACCTTTAACACAGGAAGCTATTTATCATAACAAGCTTGGTTGATACTGTTCCCATACTGAACCAATTAGGTTCGCCTATTTCGTCATACTTCATAACTTGGGATGATAGGTTTCCAAGTATGGTACAGTGTAGTAATTGAATTTTGATCAAACACACATGGCCCATAACCCAGTATGTGAAATTTTCAGAACAGTTCACAGCTTTTAAATATCCAGTCAACATGTTGCCAAAAGTACAGGATGTACTTGATGCAAGGGGGAGAGAAAGGGGAGGGCTGAATCTTGGTAGAGCTGTAAAACAAATATTTTTGTTCTTGTTCTCTTCTTATTTTTCAAATAGAAGTGGAGAAAGGCCGCAGGATATCATATCATAAGTCAAGTCTTCTGTGCTTGCTCCATGTGCATAAACATCTTTGAGTCTCGTTTCAAATTAGCCCCCGCCACCCACTTTTTTTTTTTTTTTTTTTTGCTTGAAACTATTTTTGTGTCATGAACCTATTACACATGACTTGCTAGCATTTCTCATCATAGCAATACCCAAAAAGTATTTCTTGCAACCTGTTCCATGTTAAGCACCGGGTATACAAGTAGACTCTTTTGAGCAAGAGACATGATCCTGCCCTCTGGTGATCTACTGTGGATAGAAAGACAAAAATAAATCAAAATAATTTTATGATTGCAATCTGTGTTAAGCAACATGAAGGTAAAACAGAGCATCAAGAGGGACAGTAATGGTGATCTGATTTATCCAGAAGGGATGGAGTGCAGAAGAGAAGCTTATGATGTATTTCTAAGGAAGTGCTGTTTCAAGAGTGCACACTGAGAGAAAGAGTATTCCTGGGAAAAGCAACAGATGAGCCTTGAAGCGGACAAGAGTTTGGCAAGTTCAAAGACCTGAAGGATATATATTCAGAGAGAGAGAGGGGCTAAAATGGTGGGGGTGGAAGGCAGACCACACAAGACCATGCAAAGGATTATGCAAAGCATAGTCATTGAAGGGTGGTAAGCCAGGGAATGACCTGATGGGAGTCAAGACTAGAAGCAGAAAGATTAAAAAGCTTTGGCATTTATCCAAGTGGGAAGTGATAATGGCTTGGAACACAGCAGGGATGGAGAGCAGTGGACGAATCTCAGAATATTTTAGAGAAGAGTTGACTTAACTTGGTAACAACTGGATATGGAAAGAGGAGAAGGAGGTTCCAAGGACATTTCCAGGTTTCCAGCTTCAGCAACTTAATGAATCAAGTCTAACAAGTAATGACTTGTCAGTCTCACTCTTGAGGCTATACTAAAGTGGTATTAAGTACCACATGGTTCTCACAAGTCTGGGGTGATGCTCTGCTCTCAGTAGATTCTGGATGAAGCAATGCATAATCAGATACTGGGGATACAGAATTTTTCCACCTATAGTTCATCAAACATTTTTTTTAACCATAAGCCCCAAGAATGTCTCTGAGCTATGAAAAAGATCAGACTAGAAAATAAACTTTACATTTTTCTTCCCAACTCTATAGACATGATTATAGATATCTGACAGTTGAACAAGGAGAACCTGAAAAAAAAAAAAAAATTGCCCCTTTGAAACCAAAAAATGTTTCTTTATCATTCAACAGATTTTACTGAGTGCAAGAGGTATAAAGTAAATAAGACGTGTTCCCTGCCTGGGCAAAGAGAATATTCTCTAAGGAGAGAAAAGGATTAAAACAAGATATGTGTGACACAGTATGGTATATCATACAAATCAAGCTACCAACTTACATTTAAGATGACAGGATTATTAATTTTACAGGGGGGCTGGGGCACAGGTATGGCTATGAAAAACTTCAGAGAGTTCATACTTGAGTCAAGTCTTAAAAGAAAACTAAGTTTGCTAAGCAAAGAAGAGAATGGAGAGAAATTTCACGAGAGGAAAAAATACCGGCAAAGGCAGGGGATCCTAAAGAGGGCTGAGTATTCAGGGTCAAAGCCCTTGGGACACAATAGTAAGGACAGTGATTCCAGATTAGAAATCAGCTTCTGCATCTGATTCCAGATTCTATTCTGAAATCTGAAAAGCACTACCAGCCCAATGTGTACTATCACTTGAGCCAGGTGGAGAACTCTAATTTGGGTGGTCTCAACCCCACACAAATGGTGGATCCCTTGCTGCACCTACAGCCTGAATATTGGCTGTGTTCTTGTGGACTTGGGTTTATGGAAGTTTCTCTCATCCAAGAATCATAAGCATGCCCACTACTGGCCCAAGGCAACAGGACCAGATTTCTAGAGTGCCTAGAAAGTGTGGCAGTGGCCCAAGGTAACACTCATGTGGGCTGGGGAACCCAGACAATAGAATGGTTCTGACATCCAATCTCAGTCTGCAAATTGGCACAGCTGCCCTTGCGCAAGCAACAGGCCTGGTAAGTGACCGCCACAAAAAAAAACCCAAACAAAAAAAGAGTGTGTGTGTGTGTGTGTGTGTGTGTGTGTGTGTGTGTGTGTGTGTGTGTGTGTGATATTTAACTTTCAATAGCTATTCAGACAGTCCTTGGAGAGAGGGAATTGGCAGGTTCAGCTCCAACTCTACTCCCCCACCTGTCTCCAGGCACTGCAAACACAGCTGTGTAAGGAGACCGGCAAAGCGTCCAAGGAAAGAAACCATGCAGTGGGGGCGTCAGGGTGGGGGCGGGAGAGCCTTTCCCACAAACCCACTAGGGATAGGGCCTGTCTAGCAACTGCAAAACTAAGAAAGGGGCGTGCAGGTTCTTTACACAACTTTATATTAAGAAAAATCATTCAAGACCCAACTCGAGAGCCACTTTAAATCCACCCCTCCCTCCCTTTTTTTTAAGGTGAGAGCACACAATTCAGACTCAGGGGAGAACAAAGTAAATGCGTTTCTGGCCAAGTACGCGTTTCAGGTTTTTCTCCCTGTATCAAGATGAAACGTAAAGAGGATTTATGCACTGTCATAGAACTTGTAGTTCCTTACACAAAACACACTATTCCTGGTAAAGTGCCTAGAAACTTCTTTTTTTGTATTTCCCTAGGCTGAAAAGTGCATACATTTTTTTTTTTTAAGTTCGATTCTTTTTTAAAAGTCGGTGGAGGCAAGATCCAAATGTTAGCAATTCGGGAGCGGTCAGGGGTTTGCCGCTCCCAAGAGCAAGGGCGCAATTAGAAGAGGGGAAGAAGTCGTTTTAGAAGATGAAAACCAAAGCAAGGAAGTATTTTTGGTATCATTTTAATCACAAAATAGCACGAATGCGGTCTGTGCCTGCGTGCTACCCAAACGTCGATTTGAATACCACTGAACGCTAGTTTAAAAATTTCCATTTTTGTAATTTGCTTTCCTTTGTTAAGCCAAGACTTGAGAGAAACCTGGCAGCCGTCTCCAAGTCTGGCACGATTTCACCTCAGACGCACTCAGCTGGTTTGGAGGTTGGGGAGACCGCACAAGAGAGCAGGAAGAGCGCGGGCGCAGGGAGCGGGCGGCCGCAGAGGCGCAGGGCGCAGCCCGCCTCCCCGCCAGGGCGTTTGGCGCCACCTACAGGAAGCCGGGGGCAGAGGCTTAGACGCCGCATCCCGAGAAACGTGGATGGATGAGCTGAGTGACAATCGCCCTGAGAGTTTCCCAGTGAATAGGCCTGGAGGGGAGAGAGGGAAGGATGGAGAGCGGGGATTTCATCACCAGATCAAGGGAGTCGTATGGTATTCAGCACAGAGATTCACGTCTGGAGGAGAAAAGATACGCTGCCTCTAGCAACCTAGGAATTGATCTAACTGGTTAAATGGAAGCTCGTATTGAAAGTAAAAAGTACCTGCTCCCAGCACAAGCACAGTGCATAGTGTGTGGCTCAGCCAATAATTGTTGAATGAATGAATGAATGAATGAATAAACTAACGAAGAAATAAACCTAGCCCATGGAGTAGTAGCAATAACAATAAAAGATCTAATGTGTTTTTTTACAAAAAAGAAACATCCCTTTCCCTAAACCTTCTCCCCACATCCATGTATACTTATATGTTATCAGGCATTTTATTAATGATCAGTAAGTGCTACAAAAATCCTGCACCACGTCGACTGTCCACTGATCCATTTCCAATGTGGGTAGCATTAATTGAGACCAGCCAAATTTCATCCCACACCCTCATTTTGCAGATGAGTAAAGAGAGGCTTGGAGAGGTTAAAGACTTTTTCCCAGCTCAGTTTGTTGTTTTGGAGCTAAGTTTTTCTGATCTCTTTGGTATTTATTTTGTAAGGCAAGAGAATAATTTTGCCTTACTGTAGGTTGGCCTTCACGGATCTGCTTAGCGGATCAGCTCTCAGGAGGAAGTTGGCTTCCCCTCCTCTACCTGTTGTCCAGTGGAGCTTCTGTCACAGCTTCTGCTCTGGGCCAAGGCAGCTGCTCATGCAGCTTGACTCCAAAAACCAAGTGCTGCCGGAGACTGGTTGCTAAACTTATGAATTAGTTTCGTGTAGCCTAAAGGACAGAATCCTTGAGGTTATGTGTTAGGGAGCTACAAATAGGTGTGTAATTTTAGCAACACGGGAATCATGTATCTGCTATCTACTACATCTACTTACCCAGAGTGCTTAGTCAGCAGTTATTGAACTTCCCAGTGGAGGTATATCTGCTAATTGAGAAAGAATTTTTGCTGTAGCAATTAACCCTCAGTTTCCAAATAAAAAATGAACATCTGTCTGGTAAAGGAGACTCCATTTGCATTATGTCATATGAAAACTGGGGATCAGAAGATACAAATTCTAACTACAACCCGCCTATAAACCAGAAATAACACTGTCATGATCTCTGAAAGGATGGAAATGAATCAACATTATTAATTAGAGTAGTAATAATAGCTTTAAACTAACATTAAGTGCTTACTCCATTCCAGGCTCTCTGCTAACCACTTTATGTGTATTACCTAATTTACTCATGTACGTTACCATTATTATCCCCATTTTATAGAATGAGAGAACTTAAGTTCAGAGAGTTAAGATGTTATGGTGACATTTTACAGTAGTTAGGCCACTATTGGAATGCCTGTCTCCAGGTCCTAAAAATTATCTAACATGGTAAATGACTGATTCTGTTGCTGGTAGCATTCAAATCTTGATCTCCAGTCCTGAGCTCCCAAAGGAACTCTATACTTCTGTTTCCAATTACTGAAAGAATATCATTAACTATGTATCCCACAATCCTCTCAAACTTGAAAGGGCCTAAGTCAAACTCTTTTCTTCCTTTCCTGAGCATTTATTGAGAACCATCCATGTTCACACCTCCATAGTTTAGCCTAGGGCAGTGGTTCTCAACTGGGAGTGGGTTTACCCTCCAGGGGACATTTGGCAATGTCTGGAGACATTTTTGGAAGTTGCAGCAGAGGTTGGTGCTACTACTGGCATCCAGTAAATAGAGGTAAGAATTGCTGTCAAACATCCTATGATGTACACAGTATCCCATCACAAGAGAAAGGATTCTCTGTCACCAAATGTCAGTATCTCTGAGTTAAGCAGTCCTGGTTTAGAACTGTGAAAATGAATCAAATAGATATCATCACCAATCACCTGATATAGGTGATTTTAGCATAGGTTTTACACAGATACCTGTGTAATGACAAAGGATGAGGGCCTCACAGTGGTGTAGCAAGAGCTATGGGGTTTATTATGGGTTGGGGGAGGTTTGGTGGAGGAGGTAGCATTTGAGCCAGGCATCAAAGAACTGATAAGATCTGGATTCCAGATAAAGGGACAGGCGGTGCCTGGAATGTGGGCATGTGTGAGGAATGCTGGCTGATTTTAACTGGAGTGGAGGAGGTGTGAATAACAGTGGTGAAGAAAAGGGGGTAATGATTTGTTGGGGCCAGATCAAAGGGACTTCATTTGTAAGTAATAAGAAACCATAGGACATTCTTACATAGGGGAGTAATATGGCCAAAATGTTTGGGGGAGATAAATGTAGCAGCACAATGAAAAATGGATAGCAGTGAATAAGAGGCTAAGGACAGGAAGACAGGTTACAATACTGCAGCCATATATTTTGCTATTAAAAACACTTAACTATTTTTGTTATTAGTAGCAAACAATAGAGAGTAGTGATTGTGATTCAGGATCTAAGCTAAAAACAATGCAAACAATCCTACTTAATAGTCCCCAGTATTCAAAGGTAAGAGAACAGAGTCCCAGAGTAGACAAGTGGCAGAAGAAAGATTGAAGTCAACTTAGGATACGTTCCCTACTGCCTTGTGTGTTAGAAACACAGGATTCTCAATCTCTTGACCAAACCAAATGGCTCCTGTTTCTAAGATGGGCAATCAAACCAAGCATTCCAGGTCCCCAGTGTGAATGCAACAGTCTTGGACAAACCGTCTCAGGAAATCTGCTTCTCCTTGGCAGGTTAGAACTGACTGCAGACATAAAAGGAATGTTTTGCCAGGTTAATTTCGGTGGCATAGGGAATATAGGTATACATATGCCTATTTCAAATTCACCCATACCAGTTCTCCTAAATCTCTTTAAGTTGGTTCCTCCCAAAAGGATGAAAAAACAAAACAGGACACAGTCCAGAACATCTGAACCAAAGACTGGGGTACTTGTGTCAGGACCCTCCTGCCTATTGAGGCAACAGGCAGAAAATGTGAAGTGGGGACTAGGAAGGCTGGGACTCAGAGGCTCCCTGTTTACTTGGCTCCCGAGTAGATTGCCAACCAGGTTCAGGTGTGTGCCCTATTTTGTTTTAGAGACTTTGGGACAGGCAAGGAAGACACAGAAAGTGTCGAGCATATCTGTAGCTATAGTAAGTGGCAGCAGTGGTATTGTGGCAGTGCTGACAGGTTTGGCCATGCACGCCTGCCGGCACCAGCAACAGAGGCAGGACTTGGGGGGACCTGCAGATAGTGTCTTTGGTGAGGCAGGGTACCAGCTTTTATCATGAAAGAAGATTCATTGCAAGGATCTAGGGAAGGGAAGACCAAATGGTGGCTACCACCCGGTAGCCAGGGGCCAACAGGTGAAGTTCACATGAGAACCTACTTGAGTACTTTCAGAACTGTCCGTGAGGAATTGAGATGGTGGACATTTTCCCAGAGCAGGCAGGGTGGAGCCAGAGACTCTGTTTGATGAGCATCTCTGCTGTTCTATCCAACTCTCTCCAATGCATATAATCTTTCAACTATTTCAGAAAGTTTATGATTTATAATTTAAAAATCAAAGGTTGCAGGATTTCAAGATTCCAAAGCTTCTTCCTAAAAAATAATCCCATAGCTTTAAAGAAATATAAATTCTTGCCACAATCTCTAGCTTTTGACATTGAAATAAGTGGACTATTTAAAAAAAAATCAGAATGTGATCTTCCTCTCTAGACTTGAGCTCCTGAAGGTCAAGGGTTGACTCTGCAGCATTGAGCTCAGGAGCTGAGAAATGTCAGCTGAATTTAACACAGTACAATGTATCCAAAACATCAAGAGAGTTCATTAAGTGCATTAATATAACTCCTTTGCTAATTAAAAAATTAAAACACTAAACTTATGCATCAGTATGCCTGTTTTCACAAAGCCTTTGCCCACAGTCTGTAAGTTGTCCTAATACTAAAACCAAATGCCAAAAAGCAAGTGTTTTTTTCCTTGAGAAAATCTGGAAGAAGAAATTATACTAAAACATATTACTCAAAAGGATCTGTTTCACTGTTTTTGCTTGTGTAAGTGGTATAATTGGACCTCTTCAAACCAAACAGTGTCCTGAGCAAAAAGTGAAAACCAGAAATTCAAAGTTTCATTCCTGTGGTCTCTCCATTCTGTTGCCCTGCATGGGATATTCCTTCTGGAAAAATGAGGTTTGAGACTAAAAGCATCAAGACTTCAGGGTCTTTGGATAACTAAAAATATCCCTGATCACTCCATACACACCCCATACTTCAAACTATCCTCTGTGGTAGTTAATAGTTAACATGAAGCATTAAGTTGGCTTTAGCCTTTATGCAGTGCCTATCATGCATCCAGAGCATAGTTGCAAGTTACAGAGATAAGAAAGGTTGAATTATGACCCTGCCCCCCAAAGTCTGGCTTATAAGCTAGTTGGGAAGAATATAGTAAATGTAGGACAATGGAAGACAATACTCATTCTTCATATACTGGCTTAGTGCCTACTTAGAGCCAGGCCCTGTGCTATTATAGACAATAAGAGTATCAAAACTGAATTGGTTCCATTTTGCCCAGTTCAACATTTATTATTCACTTGGCATGTATTTAGTGAATGTATTTGTATGAGACCATTGCTTTTCAAATAGTAATATGTATGTAAATTACCTGGAGATTCTGATTCAGTAGGTCTGGGGTAGGGCCTGTGATTCTGCATTTCTAGAATGATCTCAGGGATGCTGATGCCACTCATCCATGAACCACACTTTGAATAGTAAGGGACTGTACGACACCCTAGTGCTTGAGTTCACAGACATAAATAAGCTAACCATAGCCTTCGCTCTCTTGAATCTTATATTCTAAGGATGGATATAAATATTAAACAACGAATTATAATAATGTACAATGTTAGGAGAAGTTCAAATTCTCTTTGAGAGCACTGTGTGAAGGAACCTAACTTCATCTGGGGGTCAAAAAGGCTTTCCTAAGGAAATGATGTTTACATTAATAGGAATCTGCAAGTAATAAAGGAAGGAAGAGGATTTCAGACAGAGGAACAACATGTTGAAAAGTTTGTAAGTGAGAGAGAAAGTTTAATTAACAAATAGTTACTGAGTTTTTCCATTTCCAGTCTCTGTATTGGGTATAAGACTGTGACTTGGAGACTACAGTGAGGGGACAGATACGAGAGAAGATGACTTGAAAATAATGTGATAATAGTTCAAACACAAGGTGTCAGAGGAGTAGTGGAGGATTACCTAACCTGGTCCAGGAGAGAGGGTATTTGAGCTAGGAGTGAAGTGGACACTAACTTGAGTGTTCCCAACTCCAAGTGCCCTATGAGTTCAGAACACAAAAAGCTTCAAAAAGGTGAGAATGTAAGCTGAGCTTCAAGGGGGGTAGAATCTGGAGGATGCAGAAGAGGCGATTAGTAGACATCCATCCAGAGAAGGGAAAACTACCAGGGACATTACTAGGAGTGAAGGGTGAAGAAAACAGGAAACAAGCACAAAATAGGGTTTCTTAACTTAGGTTCCTAGGCTCTCGGGGGTGTCTGTCATGCCCCAGAGATTATATGCAAAGTCCTAAGTGTATACTTGAGAATCATTTTTCTGGGGAGAGGATTAGAACCTTCATCACATGGCCAAGGGAATCCAGCGACACTAAAAAGGTCAAGACTCTGGGAGTAGGACAGGAAGCCTATTCCACACGGCCTATGGATTACTTAGCAATGACAAATAATGATGCCAATGGAATTCCAGCACAGTAAACCTTGAGTCTGAGTGAGTTGGAATGGTTTCAGCTCTGCCTTTAAGTGGCATTTTAGCATTTCCTTGCCGCTGCCTATCAATCCAGACTTGTCCATGTTGTCAGGGTATCCTTAGCTACTGATGGATAGACCTCCTTCCAAAGGCAATTTATATGCACCAAAATCTTTTCTCCTAATGAATCTCCAGTGAGGACAATGCCTCTTGTTAGAATGTCAATTGTTTACGTTTCTCTGTTCTGTTCTTGGAGTTTCCGTTGAGCAGCAGTTGCTGCAGCCACCTGAGCATCAAATGGGCAATTAATTGGAACAGATTTAATAAATGTACTGCAGAAGGAAGCTGTGTGTTTATGGACTACAGTGCTTTCATGGTCATACATAATGGACCAGGCACTTTTCCACCCACCTGCTTATGCCACCACAGTGAACACGAAATTTACATACCTGGAAGAAAACAGTGTTTTCTGAGACATTAATAATAAATGCAGAAACTTTGTTATGGGTAAAACATCTCCACAGCTTAACTTTGTACCATGCTGTTGGCTTAAAAAAAAAAAAAAAAATCTACAGTGTTTCCCTTTATTATCTTCTAAAATACAGTGGTGGTAATTGAAATGGCCCTTCTTAATCAAGTATGAGGATTTTGTGAAATAGCAAAAAGCAATTTCCCTGTTTGAGGGCACAGGGAACATTTAAAGTTCTTAGAATAAAATAACTTTAGGGGGCTGGGGATATAGCTCAGTTGGTAGAATGCTTGCCTCACATGCACAAGGCCCTGGGTTCAATCCCCAGCACCACACACACACACACACACACACACACACACACACACACACACACACAAAATAAATAAATAACTTTAGGGACCAGGTTGTACTAATAGAGATATCATGTTCAGGAGTGGGGCAACAGCCCCTCTCTCCCCAGGGCTAGACATACCACAGAAGAAATGTGCTTTATTCAGTACTTGATGCTGCTTCACAAGATGAATAAATAACAACAGGCACATGAAGCTGGCAAGTGCCACTGAAACAAAAACCAGTGGCAATAGCTAATATTCATAGAGTTCTTACTAAGTGCCAGGCACCCAGTGAAGGCAGTATTATTTTATGCCCACTTTACAAATAAAGAAGCTCAGGGTTGTGCACAGAGTAAGTAGAGAAACTGGAGTCCTGCCTGACTCCAGGGACCCTCAGCATAAGTAGTTAGTAAATTTCCAGTTAATCATGATAGAGATGATTGGTAGTTATGACAATGAAATGACTGTCTTTGTGAGTGTATGCATGAGTGTATGTGTATGCATTAGTCTTACTGCAACAACAGAATGCGCCCACTGTAAAAGCAGTGCCACATTACCGAGGCACCCCTACTTCCCAGACTGAGCACAGAGCTGGGCATAGATAGGTCTTTCTCACATTTATTTTGTTAAATAAAATGACTAATTTCAAAATGCATCAAAAACCAATTTACCTATCAGGTTATTGAGATTGTGGGAGGAAGGAGGACTCTGAAGTAATTGCTAGAGTCATTTTAGAGGATGCTGGCAATAATTATCAAAATGTGAAATGTATGAACCCCTTGACCCACAGTTATACATCTAGGCATCTGTACAATCTGTTCTACAGAAACACTAGTGCACATATACAAAGATAGATAGACATATAGGTACTCAAACACAGACATATATAATATGCAAACATACATATATATCCACACAAAAAATACAAAGATACACACACATATACAACATAAAAATAAACTTGTTTTATTACAGTTCTGATTGTGTTAGCAAATAAAACAGAAACAAACAAAATGTTCAACAACAGGGGAATAGTTTAAAAAATTATTGTTTGACCATGTAATGCAACACCATCTAGTCATTAATATATTTGAATAGATGTGTTAGGTTAACTTTAAACATTTTTTTTAAAGCTACAAACCTCCAAGCTCCATATTTCTCCACTGGCACAGGTGAGAAGAACAATGAAAAGTTAGCCTTAATTATTCAGGCAAAGAAACCCTGATTATTAAGAGAACAAGGTAAAAAGCAGAACCTTGGCTTGGATTATCTCAGACAATTGCCTGAAGTTTTCCTGCTTACTTTTCCTGTTTGAACCTGGCTTTTCAGATTAATGTGAGATGATCTACTTTTTGGTGATTTAGAACCTCACTGAACTTGACAGGCAAAGAAATACAAAGGAAGAAAATGAAAGGGGACTTGAGGGGGTGGTGAAAGAAGATGGGCAGAACCTGAGAAGCCTTCATAAAGTAATATAACACACCTCAGACCCTCTAGGGACAAAGGGACAAAGCTGATGGCACAGATGTTCTCCTTCCCAAACCATGAAAGCACAACGCCACAACCAGAACAACTCCTCCCTGCAAGGAGTGGCTAATGCCTCTGCCAGAATAATTGTACAACAAAGGATTTTTTTTTTCTGTTTCCTTAGTGATGGGTAATAAAGGACAAGTCACTATTACTAGGTACTGTCAAGTGTGCATTGTTCCAATTGTGAGTTTCTCTTGATTCTTATTTCTCTAAATCAGCATTATTTTTTTTTAATTTTTTTTTAGTTGTCGTTGGATCTGTACTTTTATTTATTTATATGAGGTGCCAAGAACCGAACCCAGTGCTTCACACATGCTAGGCAGGTACTCTACCATTGAACCACAAACCCAGCCCTAAATCAGCATTACTGAGGTGTAGTTTGCAGACAATAAAATGTATCCATTTAATTGTAGATGTGCATGAGTTTTGACAACCTCACCATTCTCAAGATCCAGAACTTGTTCATCATCCAAGACATTCCTCTGTGCCTGTCAATTCCCACTCACAGCCTGAGCCCCCAGCAATCACTGGTCTGCTTTTTGTCACTACAGAGCAGACTGTTCTTTTCTAACACTTTATATAAATGGAATCAAATAGTATGCCCTCTTTTGTGAGTGGTTTCTTTCACTCAGCACAATGTCAAGATGCACCCATGTTGCTATGTGCATTGATGACATGTTCCTTTGCATTGCAGAACATTTGATCCATGATTAGACAGTGACCACAGTTTACCCATTCACCAATTGCTGGACATTTTGGTTGCTTATAATCTTTGCCTATTATAAATAAAGCTGCTACAAGAATTGGTTTGACTTCATATTTAAAAGAGAGATTCAAATCTGTCCATCTGGTTGGGGCTTGGATATGGGAGATAGAAATTTGAACATAGACCCCTGTTTGACATTCTGCAACCCTGTTTTAATTGCTGCCTTTCTGGTGGAAATCTTGGTAAAGAGGGTCAAAGGCAGGATTTTGATTAGAGGTGTTGTTTGACATAGGATAGGGAAAGTGAAAAGGGAAGAGGGCAATGACTGGAGAAAGAAAAAAGAAAGGAAATGAGAAAAAAGATAAAAGAAGAGGAAACAGGGAGTAGTCTCCCCATACATAAAGAAAGCACATAAAGCAATGAAGGATTCTAAAAATCCAACAAGGAGTTGGAAATGCAAAAGGCCTGAAATTCTGTCACAATTGAAACCTTCTGCAGCCACGGCAGCTCCTTCTCCTCCTCAGGGGCTAGCTCCTGACCAAGAAGCCCACAGAATGCACCTTCCCCATTGGCCAACCTTACTGTTTTTCATGGAGAGCAACGCTCCTTACATTTGTGTTTAAAATCAAGAAAGAAGCCCTGCTTAGGATTAGACCAACTGAAAGAAATAAGAGGACTCATGCCAACAGTCTGAAAACTACAGAAAGGTCAACATGTTAGCTCAAACATTAATTGAATGCCTAGAAAGAGAAAAGAGAAGCAAAAATGAAAGAAGAAAATGAAGAAAATCTATTGCTCTTGACATGTGTCAACCACTGAGTTGTGTGTTTTATCTATAACACTTGAACTGATTTTTATAACTCTGTGAGGCAGATACTATTTTTACCTCTATTTTCCATATGAGGAAATAGTGTCTCAGTGAGGCTGAACAGCCTGTCCAGGGTCACACCAAGTAGAGCAGAGTCAGGCTTCCAACTCACTAACTACTCTATCCCCTTCCTGGGGATTATGCACCGGTGACATGGTGGGGTAAGAAAAACATCTAAAATATGACTCCAGCCTTTGGAGAGCTCAGGGGTAAACACTGGACAATATTTTTACTTTGGGAAAGTGATCTAATATTCCTGATTAAAATAGGAATTAATAATTCTTTAATGACCTCCATAGAGGTTCATTTATTTTTTCCCCCACACGTTCCGGTTAAACATGTGCCAGGCATAGTGCTGAAAGTCCCTTGTGGAGCTTACATCTAGAAAGAAGAAAAGGCAACAATCAAATAAAAAATTGATATATACATAAGTGGAGGGAGAGGAAGGGGGGGAAGGAAGAAAGGAAGGAAGTTTTCTACTGCTGCCTAGCAAATCACCAACTCAGCAATTTATAACAAGGAAAGAAGGTGGGTAGATATTTTGGGATAGTAAGCAGTGCTGAGAAAAAGGACGTGGAGTAACAGGGTAAAGGGTGAGTTTAGGTGTAGAGGCGGTGGCTGCTTTGCAGAAGTTATGCAAGAATGTTCTCTGTACAGAGATGGCACAGAACTAAGACCTGAATAATGAAAAGAAGCCAACCACATGCAGGTCCAGGGACAGTGAGTGCCAGGTGAAAAGCAAGTGCAAAAACTGTGAGGTAGATGGGATTGTGTTACACTTCAGGGGCACAAGGAAATCAGCATGGCCACAACATGGTGACCTTGGTGGGGAGTGCTAGGAGCTAGAATCAGAGGTAAGCGAGGCCACACCATGGAGGGATTAGGATTTGGATTTTACTGTAATTACAATAAGAAGTCATGGGAAATTTTTGAGTAAGGAAGTAGTATGGCCTCGTTCCCACTTTTACAGACTACTCTGGTTGGTCTGTGGAGAAGGGATTTGGGGAGGACGAGCAGGAAAGCAGGGAGAGCAGTAAGGAGGTCAGTACAGAGTAAGGGCTGGGTAAGAGATGATGGTAGCTTGTTGGATGGTGGTCACTACAAAGTGGAAACTAGTTATTAGAGTCAAGATTTATTTTGAAGGTATGACCAGTAAGACCTGTTGATGAACTGAAGAATCACAGGTGACTTTCGGTATTTGGATTTGGACAACTGTTTGGATGGTGTGATCCTTAGCTAAGAATAGGAGGAGCACATGCATGGTGGATTTTAGAATGGAAGAGCATTCACAGACCTCAGAAGACTCTCCAGAAGCACACTAATACTAAAGAAAGAAGTCAGCAGGACTCCTACCCCTGCAAGGAAATGAATTCTATGCACTCCTGAATGATCTTGGAAGTAGAGTCTGCCTTCCCCAATCAAGCCCCCAAACAGAAGCTCTGGTTAACACCTAAAACTCTGAGCAGGGAAATTAGCTAAGCCACCCATGTGCCCCCAGATGTGAAACCATGAGATAATGAATGGGTGTTTAAAGCTACAAAGTTGGTGATCATTTGTTAGGGAACAGTAGAAAACTAATATAGGTAGGGAGTAAATTATTAAGTAGCAGAAAGTCCTGGAGTACTTACAAATCTAAAACACAGGGACCAATTCAGTCCTAGCTGGTCCCAATCACATTTACTCCTCATTCCTGATGGGCCACGAGCAGTCTCCTTTATGGAAAGCTTATTTGATGATTTTATGATCCCATTAATCTTTGTCATTCTCTCTTGCTAGCCCACCACACCATTCCCAAATGCTGAGTTAATCTGTTCTTTGCTTAATCACCACATTTGGTTTTGCTGAACTTGCAGAAATGTATTAAGTTAGGAAAAGCTGGTCTACAAGGCCATCATCTCTTCTACTAGATGGATAAGAAGGAGACCCTCCATAAATGAGACTACAATTCCCAATTCTGCTCCTTGAAATCCTTCTGAAGGACCTCAGGGTGGAGAGAGGATGATGGTCATATACTTAATTCTCCCAGCAGATTTCTGCATATTCCACAGCCTGTCTGCCATGGCCTCTTAAGTGAACGCCTCCAAGAGGAATGGTGGAGACAAATATACCTGATTCTAAATTATGACTCTGTTTCCCACTTCCTGTGGCTCATAGGCAAATTCCGTAATGTCCTGGAGCCTCAGTTTCCTCATCTGGAAATTGGGGATAGTAAGTAACAGCTTTACTTGTTTGAATTAACCTAAGGTATATGAAGCATTCTCCCTCTGTCTCCCTCTAGTGATGAAAAAAACTTTAGCCCAGTACATTATCTCCCTTCTCTGATTTCTTTAATTTCTTATTTTCTTTAACAACCGTTTTTGACTCCTAATTATATGCTATGTTTCATTGTCCCTCATTTACTTTGTATGCATGGGTCATGACCTCACAAAGAAGCTGAGGATAGGCAGCCATATTTTATATTTCTTGGGGTCCCCCAAATGATTTAGGTCAATCCAGGGCATGCAGCAAATATACAATAAAACTGTAAAACCTGCCAAATTAAATTAACGATCGATCATCATCAGGGTAACTTAAAACTGGCTATACTCTATGAACTGTCATTTAATTGGAATTTCTCGTAAAAGGGCCCCCTTTTCTATAATATCCATTTTCAAGTTAAAAAAAAAATACTGAGTGCAGAGGCCTTTGCTTTTAAATAGAATTATTTTCATGCACCTCACGTTTGCATTTGAAACATGATTTCATAACCAAACCAAAACAGAAAAGAAACTGGAGGAAAGAACAACGCATCATAAATTGTACAATTCAGGTGTTGTTTCCCAAACTAAGACACAGAATGCATGAGCCCCAGATTTCCCCCTTTCCTTTCTTGTTTGCCTACCCATTTGTATATGGAAGGGTTAAGATTTTAAAAGATTGGTTTTAGAAAGAAAAGAATCCCAAATCTACATATGAACTATAAGGTTCTCACTTCAAGTGAATACAGGTTAGAATGTTTTACCATAAAAGCAGAAAGGCTGGGGTAAAGTGCCATGAGGAATCTATTGGAAGAGATGGGATCAGATAGATGTGGTGCACTTCTCTTAAGTGCATACCACTTAACTGCATAATCAGCTTGTGCTCCCAAGAATTATGCAGTCTCTGTCTGGCCCCCATTAGATTGAATGTGTTGCTACTCCGGTTAATTGCATATCAGCAAATTGCATAATTCAACTATATGCACCCTGAACCAAGTTTCAAATGCCATCCAGTACAATGTAATCAAAGTAGGGAAGTGAAGAGCTGGAATACTTATGAGATTCTGCCCATTTGTCACATTTAGTTTGGATTGTCTGTGCTGTAAGAAGGTAGCCCATTGGTGATAAGCTTGGGAGCTCTATATTCCTGAATACCCACCCCCGCCCCTGAAACAATACCACCTCATGTAGTCCTCACTCCAGAATTAATTAAAATGGACCCAAAAGAAAACAGGATATCAGCATGTGAAAATCTGATTAAAAAGTGAAAACTCTCACAATATAGTGTTTTCCTTCCCAAAACCAATATTAGCTACAAAGTAGGACAGAAAAAGCACAGACTAGTCTGGGTTCGGCCACTAACTAGCTGGGCAAGTCTCTTCATCTCCCTGAGTTCACTTTGCCTGCTTCACTAAGCTGTTGAGGGTTCAATCAATGCAACCCTGCTTGGTAACTTGCAGGGTAGGTAACATAGAACTGTCTTCCTAGATGCAGCGGTGTGAGGATGATGTGCTCTGTATTGAGGAATACACAGAGAGACTTCAGTGAGGATCATGGGGACAGAATGGTAAACACAAATAAAAAGGAAATGTCACCGACTATGGCAAATCCTTCACAGGCCAGATGCTGTCCTTGCTTTGGTTCATTTCTTCCTTTGTCAAGTCTTGGTGCTCTTTCTCACGTACAGATGCACACATGCTATGCAACGAGATACTCATTACACTGCTTGTTTAATGAAATAAGAAATGGCAGGGTATCTACATCATCCAGCAACAAGTTTAGGGGACAGTTCTGAAGACAAAAAGTACCCTTCACACAATATTCAAAGCTCTCCAAATATCCACAGAAGGGGTATGACATGCAGGTACATGCATCTTGGAATTGAGGAAATAATCAGATGCCAATTTGTATCCTTGGAGTGCCCTGCAAAACCTTCAGAGGTCTCCTTTTGCTCTTTGCAGATTTCTTTCCAAGGGTGTTTTAGCCTCAACTTGTACCTCTGAAGACTATGAGTGATATCTTTCACACCTTTTCTGCCTATAAAATATGCCCTCTGAATCACCTGGAGGAGTCTCTAAGTCACTAGTTTCCTAGCTATACAGTGGTTGGCTGCTCATTTATTGGCTGTGGAGTGGGTAAGATTCGATTTCTAGTTCAGCCTCCTACTCATTACATAATCCTGGAAATGTTGGTTAATCTCATGAAGTCTTGCTTTCCTTTACCCACAAAATGAACCCAAAAAACTTCTGAGGTTTTGGCAAGGGTTAAATGAGAACACCCATGCTATGCCTGAGACACAATACTCAGTGGTGTTACAATGTACTAGCACAGAGCTCATGTGCTTACCCAAGGTATACTAATAGGAATTATACATCAACATTTTTACATAAAGTAACATTTGTTTCAACAAAAATTTAGGGTTCTAGGCAATATAATCTGTAAGTTGTTTGGCTCACTTAAGTATAATAAAGGACTTTGGCTTTGGAATGAGGATATCAGAGTATAAAATAAAATGTGGACACAAATCATTTGAGAAAATTGGTGGAGAAAGAAGTGACTCAGTATTTCTACTCTGACCAATATTATCAGATGCAGCCACATTAAACTGTTTGAGAAGGCAATAATAGTGTGCCTGGAGGAGCTTGTATATTGAAGGAGCTTCAACATTAGCTGAGTTGAATTTAGCGTTGCCTGAGTTGAATTAATGTAGAAATGCAAGTGACCAGTTGTTCCAAATGGAAGAGACAACTATTTATCTATACATGGATCTTAAAACTGAGCAAACCTTTTAATCTGATGTTTAAAGTCTTTCAAAATAGAGCTCTTTTATTTAGCACTATATACCCCTACCATCTAGTTCAGTGCCTTGTAGTAATATGAGCTCAATAAATAATGGTTGAATAAGTTAATAATGACTCTGATCTTTGTTTCCAACCTTATCTTCCAGAAGTCCTTTATGCATCTGGCTGATTTACTCAGGTTTTCCTGAATGCTAGCTTCCTCATCCCTACCTCCAAGCCCTTTTGCTCGCTGAGACTTGCTAACATTCTATGTTCACTCCTCCTGTGAACAAATGTATTAAATAAGCTTTCTAAGGTGTGATGATTTTGAACTGTCAAGTTGGCTAGGCAGGAACCAAACTTCCCAGAATCTCATTTCCTGTATAATTGGAGGTTCGGGTTGACCACAAGAGGAATGTGCAAGAGTTTTGGAAGAACAAAGTCTTGATTAGATGTGTTGGTTGACAGTAATAGGTGCAAACTGTCCCTTGTTCTTTCCTGTTCCTGAGTCCAGCTCTTATTCCCAACTCTCAGCACTGATGACCATCAACTCACCCAGCCCACCACCAGATGCCAAGCAAACAATCTTTTAGAGGCTTCTCCACCAGTTCCCCTTAAGGGTTCCACTCTAGCAGCTCAATACATGTGGCTTTCTGGACTTCCCTAGCAAGCTGCTTCTCATCCACCAGTGCTGGTGCTTCAGGGTGGACGCTAGCTAGTGATTTTATTTCTTATACTCCAGCTCCCCTTTCTGGTCCTTACATTCCCAGATCTCCTCACAATTAGGTGATGTCTCATTGCTTTAATGAATCCCTTCTTACGTAACTCATAGTGGTTCTGCTTTCTTCATGCAAGTTGAACACAGTTCGTGTGACAACTGTCCTTTCATGCCTTCTCTGTCTATCCAGCGCAATTTCTCTACACTTCTTTGGCATAATATGTTTGTGGTGCTCCATCAGTATTGCCTTGTTTTGCATTTCCACACATATATGCCTTCAAGGTACAAGTACATGGTTGGTATTAGGAAAGAGTTTAAGGAGTAAATGAAAGCACACATGGCCTATTGTGTCACCACTGTCCCTTCAGACTTATCACAGACATTATTTATTGATCCCACCGTTCATTCCCATCATGCTTCAGCTCGGCCTTCCTTTTTGACACAGTACTACAGACGGGTAATTGGAGATAGCATGGAAGAAGAAACCTGCTTTCCATATGGGAGCCCTCGCAGCATAATGACTTAAACTTCTTCCACAAATTAAATGAGCATAAAGTGTCCCACAGCATGCACATACTGAAGCTCAGTAGAGGTTACTTCCTTCTCCACCTCCTACCCTGCTGCATCAATGTTCCACACAGTAGGTACCCAGGCAATTGTGTCGAACAAGAAAATAAATGCAGCTTTCACAAAACAAACTGTAGGATCTCTACAAATTAAAGGGACTCACAAGGGTCCCACCCTTAAAAATAAGGAATAAACAGAAGGACAGCTGACATGCTCTTCTTCCATTTTAAGAAGTCCTTTCCAGCCATTAGTGGTCCTTTCTAAGCTAAAGAAAGCAAAGTATAAATAAGCCCAGAACTCAACCAGAAAAAAAAAAAAAAATGTGCCATGTTGCCAAGCACTTGGGGAGACCTTTCTAGCTTCTGACCCCCAAATGACAATTAATGCCCGCTTCTTGGCAGTCATATAGGAAGAAGACTGCAGAGGAGAAAACAAGTGTGACCATGCTTTTAAAATTGTCAAAATGGATTCAACTGTCACATTAAAAAGAACAACTAAAGACAACTAAAAAGAACCAATAAAAAACTCACCAAAAAAGAAAAAAAAAAAAAGAAAGAAAGAAAGAAAAGAGAAAGAAAACAAGTGTGAGGGGAAAGTTTGAGTTCTAAGGAGTCAGGTAGAGGTGCTAGGTCTGAAACGGGGAGTCCAGAGAAGGTCACTCTTGTTTCTTTCTGAGAACGGAATAGGAATAAAGATGTGATGATAGGACTCTTAAAAATATGATCTTTGATTTGTTCTTTTCTGAATCCTGCCTCGCTGACCAAGGCCCATATCTCTGAAGGATTCTGGCAGGTAATCCCATTCCTGTGCTCGTTCTTTCCTTCCCCACCCCTATGAATAGAAAGTAACGGTACGGATGACTATCTTGGAAATGGATAATTAAAAGTATGGATGTCAGAAAAAGATAAGACAAAAATCACTCTGTGGGTCGATACTAATGGGTAGAAGTACCTGAGCTAGACTTATTCTATTGGGCAGATGATGCCAAAAGTAAACTATTCTTCCTAATCCTTTTAATACACACCTACAATTGTCATGCTAACCAGAAAATAAAAGACAATATTGTTCTTCCACTTTCTTTTTCTTACTTGAAAGCAGTGTGTCTTGCTTCTGTTGGCTTCTCCTTGGGAGAGAAATATTGAGTCTACCTCAGCCTAATTGACAAACATTCACACACCCACGTCTAGGATACCCATGACCAAACAAGTACTACAGTGGATCCATCTTCTATTTCCCACCAAACAAAAAAGCACTAAGGCTTGGGTAATTTAAATATGAGATATTCCCATTTCCCCTCCACATTTTGAAAACTGCTAGCATAAGATAGTTCTACTGACAACAAAGTTTCTCCATCAGACTGAAAGCAACATGAGGGCAGATATTATTTTCGTGTTTGTTTAGAATCTCACTGACTAAAGCAGACACAACACAGAGTAACAAAGAATACTTGTTGAGATGAATGGATAAAGAAAATATGATACATATACACAATGGAATATTACTCAGCCATAAATAAGAATGAAATTATGGTATTTGCCAGTAAATAAATGAAACTGGAGAATATCATGCTAAGTGAAATAAGTCAATTCCAAAAAGCCAAAGACCAAATGTTCTCTTTGATATGCAGGTGCTGATTCACAATGTGGGGTCAGGGGGCAGTTTTCACCAGACTGGACAGGATGGAGTTGGGGGAAGGAAGGGGGATGGGAATGGGAAAGACAGTAGAATTAATATAATGTAACTTTCCTATGTTCATATATTAATACATGACAGGTATAACTCCATATCATGTACAACCACAAAAATGGAAAGTCATGCTCCATGTATATATGATATGCCAAATATATTCTACCATCATGTTAAATAAAAAGAACAAGAAAAAGTTTTAAAAAAAAGAATGCTTGTTGATTGAATAACTGACCCTTACCATAAAAGTATTATAAACAGAATACGCACACCCCACCAAAGATGTCCACACCTAATTTCAAGGACCTTTGAATTTATTACCTTACAGTCTGCATGTGGTGACGCATACCTGTGGTCCCAGCAAATTGGGAGTCTGAGGCAGGAGGACCACCAGTTCAATACCAATACCAGTCTCTGCAATTTAGGAAGACCCTGTTTTGAAATAAAAAATAAAAAGGGTTGGGAATGTGACTCAGTGGAAGTGCCCACGGTTTCAAACCCCAGTACCAAAAAAAAAAAAAAAAAAGTGTGTGTGTGTGTGTGTGTGTGTGTGTGTGAGAGAGAGAGAGAGAGAGAGAGAGATGTTACAATGAGAGAGACTTTGCAGATGTGATTAAGAATCCTGAGATGAGGAGATTATTCTGGATTATGTGGGTGAGCTCAAGATAATCAATAGGGTTTTCTAAGTGAAAGAGGAGTCAGGAAGGTCAGCATCAGCAAAAGAGATACAATAACAGAAGCAAGAAGTTGGGGTGATGCAGGGACACAAGTTAAGGAATATGGGCAAGAATCTAGAAGCTGAAAAAGTCAGGACACAGGTCTCCCCCAGAGTCTCCAGAAGGACATAGGCCTGCAGACACTTTCATTTTAGCCTGTAAAACTCAATTTAGACTTTGACCCCCAGATCTATAAGATAATAAATTTGTAGTGTTTTAAGTAAGGGGACTTTGCAGTAATTTGTTACAACAGCAATAGGAAATTAATACAATTAACCCTAACATTAGTTAAGCCATATATCACGCCACTGTTAATACATAATAATCAGAACATTAGCTAGTATTTATTGAGCACTTAGGGGAGAGTGCAGTACAAGACGCTTTACAGATGCATCTTATTAATTCAAATTCTCAGAACTGTACCATAAGGTAGGTATCATTTTTATTACTCTCGATTTATAGCTCAGGGAACCAACACTTAAGAAAGTTAAGTTACTTGATCAAGATCACACAGTTAGCAAGTGGCAGAAGGATTTCAACTCAGGCAACCTGACTCCATGTCATACTATCTCCCACCACACTCTCTGCCAGCTAGTGCTGGGAAATGTGGAAAATAAGAGAGAACTGAAAGATAGTCCTGGCCTTCAAGGAACAAATAGCATGGGAAAGACCCCTCTAGCATAAATGCCTTTAGAGAGAGTATATCACAGATGCTAAATGATCTATGACCTTCTTTTAATGCAAAAAAAAAAAAAAAAAAAAAAAAAGGAGAAGGCAGGAATATTCGAAATATTGGGTCCATCTGCAGCTGGATCTTGAAGGGTTCTTGTGTCATGAAGTCCCAGACAGAGTGGAGCACCCTTTTTAGACTTGAGTAAGGAATGGGTGCAGGAACAGTTGGTGTGAATGAGCATAAAAATGGGGAAAGAAAATAATAACAGGGGCTGCAAAGGGAAAAGTCCGAGAAAGAAAAACAAAAGATAAAACACCTAATATTTTGATGAGAATGGTAATGTTTCTTGAGTACCTATTCCACCATAAAAGGCACATTCACATTTGTTATTTTATTTAATCCTCACAAAACTGCCACCAAATAAGGATTATTAGTCTACTTTTTTTACAAAAGAGGAAATTAAACATCCAGAAGGATAAAGTAATTACTGAAAGGCACGCACTCAGTAAATTTGATTCTAAAATTCATGTTCTTTCCTTTGTTTCTTTTTGCTCTACAATAACTTCATCCCTTCTCTGAGAAGGAGCGTAGTTCTGCACAAGTAAGAAGGACAGATGGAGCTGTCTGAACGCTGGAAGTAACTGACATGGAAGTTGACATATTAAAGGCTAGTTTCATTCAGTGTCCAACAAGCATTTATCGACAAGCCCTGCACTGAGCATTGGGAATAGAGAAATCACAACACAGGGATACAGGATGTCCCTGCCTCCTCTTGAGGTGCCAGCTGTTTAATGAGGAAGGCAAATGAGTAAAAAGACTTTTCCACAGTGACTTCAGATTGGTCTTTACCTTTAGAGAGAAAAAAGTAGAGAAAGGCTTCAGAGTGATGGAGTTTTAGTTATGTTTACAACCTTTTATTTCTTAAGCGACATAAGAAAAGCCTGAAACATAAAGAACTCAAAAAACTTAGCACCAAAAAAAAAACAAATAACCCAATCAATAAATGCGCTAAGGAACTGAACAGACACTTCACAGAAGAAGAAATACAATCAATCAACAAGTATAGGAAAAGATGTTCAACATCTCTAGCAATTACAGAAATACAAATCCAAACTACTCTAAGACTTCATCTCACTCCAGTCAGGATGACAATTATAAAGAACACAAGTAACAATAAATATTGGCGAGGATGTGGGGAAAAAGGTACACTCATACATTGTTTGTGGGATGGCAAATTGGCACAACCACTATGGAAAGAAGTATGGAGAGTCCTCAGAAAACCTGGAATGGAACCACCATCTGACCCAGTTATCCCACTCCTAGGTTTATACCCAAAGGGCACAGTCACATCAATGTTTATAGAAGCTCAATTTATAATATCTAAACTATGGAACCAACAGGTGCCTTTCAACAGATAAATGGATAAATAAAATATGGTATATATACACAATGGCTATTACTCAGCCTTAAAAAAGAATGAAATTATGGCATTTGCTGGTAAATGGATGGAACTGGAGAAAATCATGCTAAGTGAAATCAGCCAATCCCAAAGAACCAAAGGCTGAATGTTTTCCCTGATATGCAGATGCTAATTCACAATAGTTGGGTTAGAATAGAGGTACTTTGGTTTAGACAGAGGGGAGTGAAAGGAGGGGAGGGGATATGGGAGTAGGAATGATAGTAGAATGAATTGGACATTATTACTGTCTGGGCATATATGATTAGAAGACCTGCGTAACTGTACATCACACGCAACCAGAAGAATGAACAGTTACACTCCATTTATGTATGATGGGCAAAAATGCATTCAACTGTCATGTATAACTAATTAGAACAAATAAAAAATAAAAATAAATTAATAAAAGAAAAGCCTGAAACAAATATGCCAAATAACTGACAAGTATTTGATCTCAGGTGTCTGTTACACTATTGTCCTTCATTTTAATTTGTTTTAAATTGTTGTAGTCAGAATGAGTGTTCTCCCAAAGGCTCATGTGTTAAAGGCTTCACTGGCCGACAGTGGTACAGTGGGAGGTGGTGAGGCCTAGTGGGAGGCAGTTAGATCACTGGAGGTGTGCCCTTGAAGGGCACACTGGGACCTTGCCTCTTCTCTGTCTTTTTGCTTCTGCTGCTATGAGATGAGCAACCTTCTCTGTCACGTGCTCCCACCATGAAGCACTGTCTCACCACAGGCCCAAAAGCAACAGGTCAACCAAACACAGACTGAAAACATGAGCCAAAACAAACTTTTTCTCACTTTAAATTGATTATCTCTGGTATTTTTTCACAGTGACGGAAAGCCAATTAACACAGTAATATATCACAATAAGGCTAAGTTCACCAAATTTAAGAAGTGTTGTTATGACTTTTAAAACAGATTACCACAATAATAATATGTAAATGGGACCATAATGCAGGGAACATAGGGTGTTAAAGAAGGACAACAAGGAGCCTCTAACTCAATTTAAAGAGAAGCTGGAGAAAGATAGGTAAAAGCCTCTCCCCTGCAGACTTCAGAGGATGCCGTTCTCCTGACGCTTTCTTTTTGGCCTTGTGAGACTCAATTTGAATATTTTTTGTTTTTGTTTTGTACTGGAGATCAATCCAGGGGTGCTAACCTACTGAGTCACATCCCCAGCCTTTTTATTCTTTATTTTAAGAGAGAGTCTTGATAAATGGCTTAGGAACTTTCTAAGTTGCTGAGGCTGGCCTCAAACTTGCAATCCCCCTGCCTCGGCCTCCCAAATCACTAGGATTATAAGTGTGTAACACCACACCAATTTGAACTTTTGACTTCTGGTCATATCTACAAAAACCTATAGAAGATACTAAAAGGGGGTCGAGCAGAGTGCTTCAGAGCAAGGAGGAACAGTAAGTAAAGGTCTCAGACTAGGAAAGATCAGGACATACTTTAATAACCTCAAAGGGCCAGTTCACCAAGAACTGACAGTGAGGGGAGAGGGCAAGGTGGCTGGGACTCAATCAGGAAAAATCCTTTAAGCCTGAAAGGGGAATTGGGTCTTTATTTTAAATAAAATGGGTAGTTTATGGAGGATTTTAAGCAGAAGTTAGAGATGATCAAATTTGCTTGCAGAAGGATCATTCTGGTAGCAGTAGGAAGAGTAAACCAGAGAAAGATGGGACTCTTGCCAAGTAGACAGAGATGTGTTTATTGCAGGGTCACAGATGAGAGGTATTCAGGGACCTGAATGAAGGAATAATTTCAGAGTATTTATGAGGTGGAATTTAAAAGTTTGGAAATTCATTGAATGTAGGGAGGAAATGGCATCAAGTGGGATTTCTTTCTTGGTGGACATGCTGCTGTTTCCCTGAAATAAGGAATGAAGGAAGAATAAGTTTTAAAATGAAGATTTGAGCCTGGTTCCATGGCACACACCTGTGTGACTTAGCAGGCTTAGGCAGGAGGATGGCAAGTTCAAGGCCAGACTCAGCAATTTAGTAAGGCCCTAAGCAAGTTAGCAAGACAATTCAAAATAAAAAATAAAAAGGAATGGGGATGTAGTAAAGTAGTAGCAATAATAAAGTGCCCTGAGTTAAATCCCTAGTGCCAAAAAAAAAAGGAAGAAGAAGGAGAAGGAGGAGGAGGAGGAGATTTAAAGGTCAGGTATAGCTCAGTGTAGAGGGCATTCTTAGCATATGGGAGGCCCTGAGTTCAATTCTCAGCACCAAATAAATAAATAAAAATGAAGACGAGTTTTCCACAAATGGTGCTGGAACAACTGGATATCCATGTAAAAAATTGTTTTAAAAAAGCCCTTACACCCTTCACAAAACTTAACTCAAAATGAATCACAAACCTAAGTGTGAAACACAAACCTATAAAACTCCCAGAAGACAACACAGGAAAAAATCTATAGGATCATGAGTCTGGCAATGAATTTTTGGATACTAATCCAAAGGCATAACTCAGGAAAGAAAAAATTGTTAAAATGAGCATCATTATAATTAAAATTTTTCTGCTCTAGAAAGGACACTGAAGAGAATGGCAAATCCCATTCTGGGAGAAAATATTTGCAGGAGACATATCTGATAAAGACGTTATCCAAAATACACAAAGAATTCTTCAAACTCAAGAAAAGTTGTGCATGGTGGTGCCTGCCTATAATCCCAGCTACTCAGAAGACTGCAGAAGGACTGCAAGTTCGAGGTCAACTTCAGCAACTAAGGGAAATCCATCTCAAGGGGATTAAAAAAAGGAAAAGAAAAAACTCATGAAAAGAAAACAAAAAAATTGATCCTTTATCTAGTAATCTTATTTAAAGAAAAAAAAAAAAAAAAAGAAAGAAAACAAACAACCTGATTTTAAAATGAACTCAGTGGTGCACACCTGTAACTCCGGCTATTCAAAGAGCTGATGTAGATGGATTGTAAATTCAAGACCAGCCTGGGCAATATATGAGACCCTGTTTCAAAATTTTTAAAAAAGGGCTAGGGACATGGCTCAGTGGTAGAGTGCTTGACTAGCATTCATGAGACCCTGGGGTCAATCCCCAGTACCACAATCAAAATAAAACAAACAAAAAACAATGATAAGATATTCTGAGCAGGGGATATAGCTCACTGGTATTGTCTAGCACATGCAAGGCCTGCGTTTAATCACTAGCACTGCAGAAAAAAAGGGGGAGTATGCAGGAATGGGCCAAAGACCATAACAAACACCTTACCAAAAAAGATATATAGATGGCAAATAAGCACATGAAAATTTTATACACATCATATGTCATTGAGGAAATGCTAATTAAAACAACAGTGAAATACCACTAACACCTACTAGAATGGCCAAAATCTGGAATAACAGCAAATGCTGGCAAGGATGTGGAGCAACAAGAAATCTCATTCATTGCTGGTGGGAATGCAAAATGATGCAGCCACTTTGGAACACAGTTTGGCAGTTTCTTACAAAACTAAACATATTCTTACCATATGATCCAGCAATCATACTCCTTGGTATTTACCCAAAGGAGTTGAAAACTTATGTCCACATAAGAACCTGCACATGGATGTTTACAGTAGCTTGGCTCCTAATTACCAAAACTTGGAAGCAATCAAGATGTCCTTCTGTAAATAAATGGATAAATTGTGGTACATCCAGAATAATGGAATATTATTTGGCATGAAAAAGAAATGATCAAGTCATGGAGGAAACTTAAATGCATATAACTAAGTGAAAGGAGCCAATCTGAAAAGGCTAAAGTTGCATGATTCCAACTATGTGACATCCTGGAAAAGGCAAAATTATGAAGACAGTAAAATATCAGCAGTTGTCAGGTTGGAAGCATAGGGAGGAGAGATAACTAAATAGAAACCAGGAGATTTTCAAGGCATGGAAACTACTCTTACAATACTATACCAGTACATGCATGTTGTTATACATTTGTCCAGCTCCATAGAATGCACAACACTAAGAGGGAACTCTAGGGCTGGGGTTGTGGCTCAGTGGTAGAACACTTGCCTAATGTGTGAGGCACCGGGTTTGACCCTCAGCACCACATAAAAAATAAATAAATTAAAATAAAGGTATTGTGTCCATCTTTAACCAAAAATAGAATTTTTTAAAAAAAAGAGTGAACTCTTTGTAAACAACGGACTTTGTGTGACTGTGATGTGTCATTGTAGGTTCATTGATTATATTAAATGCATCTCTGTGGTGGGAGATGTTGATGATGGGGGACGCTATGTATGAATCTCAGTACTTACTGCTCAGTTGTGCTATGAATCTAAAATTGCACTTTTAAAAAGTTTATTAAAAAAATAGAACGCTTTTTAAAATGTTGCATATAAGTAGAAATGTTTTAGTAGGTAGTTTTGTATTAGTATTTCATATCTAATTTATAGATGAGGAAATTGAAGCAAAGATAAAGCTCTTGGCCTAACGTCGCATAGTACATTAAGTGGCAGAGGGGTGAATTTGAACCCAGGAAGTGTGACTCCCTTGACCAGATGGGGAGCCACATGTGAAATGAGGTTTTAAGGCCTATATTTGTTTCCTATTGCTGCAATGCCAAATTACCATTAATTTTATGTCTTAAAATAATACAGATTGGTTATCTTACGATTCTGGAGGCACAGAAGTTCAAAATGTGTCTCACTGAGCAAAAATGGAAGTGGGAGCAG
Organism: Sciurus vulgaris; assembly: GCF_902686455.1. Classification (NCBI taxonomy): domain Eukaryota; kingdom Metazoa; phylum Chordata; class Mammalia; order Rodentia; family Sciuridae; genus Sciurus; species Sciurus vulgaris. Next base: position 50,204,612 of record NC_136461.1, read on the forward strand.
GGCTGTATCCCAGAAGCTCAGATAAGAATCTATTTCCATACTTTTTCCAGGCTCCTTCCAGAGACTATCTATATTGCTTGACTCACGGCCACTTCCTTCATCAAATCAGTGATCACTCTGACCTCTGTTTCCACTCTCATATCTCCTTCTCTGACCAAGATCAATCATAATCAATCTTCTGAAAACTTAAGATTAAAAAAAACCTTTTTTTTTAAATAGTCAGGGGGACATTTGCCTAGCATGGGAAAGACCCTGGGTTTGATCTCAGAACCAGGGAAAAAATGCGGATGGAAGGATGGGACCTTTTGCCTATAGAGTTCTGAACACCAATTTCAATATGAGGATGAAATTTCATCTAAAACAACCAAGATCAGAAAGAAGTATCACAATACTCTTCAAGTGTTGATAGAAAAGGTCTTTCCATTCGTGTGGTGACATGAAATGCAAGGGGAATGAAGTATTCTCAAATGAAGGAAAACATAGGATCTGCTGCCAGGAAACCCACCCTTAAAGAATGACTAAAGTCAAATTCCAAGCAGAAAAAACAAAGCAAACAAAAACAATAACAGACTAAGACTGGGAACTTCAGAAGTTAAAGAATAACTCAATGTATGTAGAGAAAATGTTGAGACAAGTATATTTTTGAAGTGGGGAGTATCAAGGGATCTTAATAGATCTGAATAGAAGTGAACTTTCAAGCCTTTACTCAAAGTGATAACAGGGTAAGTTATGCATTTATGCTAGAATGTTTAGAGCAACCACAAAAGAAAAAAATTATGCAGGGTGAAATGCTCTAAAACATCATAAATTGAAAAAGATTAGTTTTATAAAAAAAAAAAAAAAAAAAGTTTAAGTAATGCCCAGAAGACAAAAAGAAGAAACAGAAGAATGGAAAACAGAGAGGGAAAAAAAAAAAAAAAAAGTAATAAAATGGCAGATTTAAGCCCTAATAGCAGATGCTGAAGGTGTAGCTCAGTAGTACGCATTTGCCTAGCATTCAGAAGACCTGGCTCTGTCCCCAGCACCACAAATGAAATAAGTTCCCACATATATATAGTTATGTTTAATGCCAATAGTCTAAGTAAACCAGTTAAAAGACAGAGATTAGCAGAATACCGGGGAAATGATCCAACAATAGTCTATCTATTAAAAAAACTCACTTTGAACATAACTACTTGTTTCCTACTGCTGTGGTAGCAATTTACTATACATTCAGCAGATTAAAACCATACATACATCTTACCTTACTGCTCTGGAGGTTTAGTCTTAAAAAGGTCTTATTAAATTAAAATGAAGGTATCAACAGAGATGTGTCCCTCTGGATGCCCTAGGGGAAAATCCGTTTCCTTCCTTTTCCAGCTTCGAGAGACCACCTACAACCCTTGGCACATGACTCCCTCATCTTGAAAGTCAGCAGTAGAGTGTCGTTAACCTCTTACTCTCTGACCTCTGCTTCAGTCCTCTTTCTCTGATACTCATGTCACTCCTTTTTTGCTTATAAGTCTCTAATGATAGTATTGGGCACACCTGAATAATCCAGGATAATCTCCCTTGTCAAGATACTCAACTTAATCACATCTGTGAAACCCCTATTTCCATGTAAGCTAAAGTTATTTCCAGGGCCTAAGGATTAGTGTGGGAGCATCTTTGGGGAACAATTATTCTGCTTACTACAATTCTCTAGGCAGAAAGGTAGATGGATTAAGGATTCTTTCCCAAAAGACTCAATAACTAAGCTTCAATCTGATGTTATCAGACATTCATAGAGCTAAATCTTCTCTAAGGCCCAGTGTTCCCAGGGGATGTAAATAATGGACATTTCCAGGTACCACTGTCCCCTAAAATGAAGCTGGTAATGTTTTCATCTGCTTTATAATGGCCCAAGGCTTGGATGGGACTGGACCTACCAATGGCAGATTTTATTATAGGCAGCAGAAGTAGTCAGGGATACTTCTAAACATGGAGAATCTGGAAGAGAAATTTATCAAATATTCGTACACACTGTTTGGAAAAGCCCACTATAGGCAAGAGGGCCATGCAAATTTTAATTTGAGCAACAGCAAAATAACAATAAAAGTAAAATGTGTGTGTGTGTGTGAGAGAGAGAGAGAGAGAGAGAGAGAGAGAGAGAGAGAGAGAGAGAGAGAGAATTTATACAGCTGAGCATGACTCATAACTTACTTTAGGAAACCACAAACTAATCTTTCCATAAGATACTAATCTCAAAATCAGATAGGCAAAGCTTGCCACTCCAGCATTTCCAAAGAAATTCTTGGCATTGTTTACAAAGAACAAAATAATACTTTTCATGATTAGTGGAAGAAATTATAAAAAGAGCACAGGGTTAGTCATCAATAACATCTATGAAATGAGGAAGAAAGCTAACTTAGACATTTCATCCAGTTTAATAACTTTGTGGGCCCAATTTTTGAGTTAAAATAGTGATATATTTGGATGGGCGCACCAAGATTTTATAAACCAAACTACTTTGATAGGTGTTCAACTTTTTTTAAATGAGAGGCTTTAGGCAGGCAGCTCCAGCACTTTACATTCCTACATAAGTAAACTGAAACCCAATGTAAACAGTAAAATGAAACTAGAAACTTTACCAATAGGAAATTGTCAACTAACCTCTAACTGGGTTCTTTCCACTCTAACCGATCAAAGGCATTTCTTTCTTTCCCTCCTTCCTTCCTTCCTTTTTTCCCAAAAATTCTCAATTTTGCTGATAGGACTGTCAAGGATTATAACCACTTTGTATTGGGATTAGCCCAGTGGTGTTCTACCACTGAGCTATATCTTCCTCAGCCCCCGCCCCCGCCTTTTTTTTTTTAGAGACAAGCTGTCACTAAGTTGCCCAGGTTGGCCTCCAACTTAGATCCTCTTGACTCAGCCTCCGGAGTCACTGGGATTATAGAGTACACCAACACGCCTGGCTGGAATGTTTGTTTTTATCTTACTTCTGTGCTCAGCCTTTAAAAGCTTGCTGCCTATGCTGCTACAGTGGAGCTTTCCCAACTTGTGGTTCTCAATGCTGCCCAATTCATGAACCCTTAAACACTCAAATAAACTCTGTTAAATCTATTTTAAAGTTTTCTTTTAACACAGGGAAACTCTCTAAACTGATGTGATAAATGAACCTTCCAGTCTGGGCTTAGGGCCTCTAGGTGGCAAAGTAAGAATCTATTCTATTTTATGAACAATCTCATGGTAAGGGAGACATCCTATGCTGAGCTGAAACTATTCTCCAACTTCTACCAATTGGTCTGGTTTTCCTTTTTAAGCCATACTAATAGCTACAATCCATCTTCTTTAAAAAAATAGAAGCCAAGGGCTGGTGATATAGCTCAGTTGGTAGGGTGCTTGCCTGTCAAGCACAAGGCCCTGGGTTCATCCCCAGCACCACAAAAAAAAAAAAAAAAAAAAAAAAAAAAAAAAAAAAATAGAAGCCAGTTGGGCATGATGGCACAACTCAAGAAGTTGAAGAAGGAGGATTGCAAGTTCAAAGTCATCTTGGGCAAATTAGCAAGACACTATCTCAAAACAAAAAGGGCTGGGGATGTAGCTTAGTGGTAGAATTTTTGCCCAGCATGTACAAGATTCTGAATTCTAACCCTAGCACCACACACACACACACACACACGGGATTCTCAGTTTTGCTTACAGGACTGTCAAGGATTATAACCACTTTGTAAAACTGTTAAACATTGTCTATTAAAGCTAAGTATGTGCCTACATTATGATCCAAGAAGTCCATTTCTGCATATATGTCATATATATGCAAAAAAAATTCATATGTCAAAGACATATATAGAGAGGTCCATAGGAGCTTTAGTCAGCCCCAAACTAGATACAAACTAAAGTGTCTGACAACGGTAGAATGGTTAAGTATTTTTGGCATATTCATACAGTGGAATACTGTACCATAATGATGCACAAGAGAAGCCAAACACAAAAGGGAGAGAACCACATGATTCCATTCATATGAAGTACAGAAACAGGCAAAACTAACTATGATGACAGAATTACTGAAGAGTGATTATCTATGGGGAATGTGTACTGACAGGAAAAGAATATAGGGAATCTTCTGGAGTGCTCCAATTGCCCTTAACTTAAACTGGGTGATGGTAAAATGGATGTATTGTCATGCAAAAAGCCATCAAGATTTACTTGGGCATGGTGGCACACACCTGAAATCCTAGTGACTTGGGAGGCTGAGGCAGGAGGATCAGAAGTTCAAGGCCAACCTCAGCAACTTAGTGAGATCCTCAACAACTTTGCAAGACCTGTCTCAAAAAAAAAAAAAAAAGAAAAAAGAAAGAAAGGACTGGGAGTATATAGCTCAGTGGTAAAGCATCCCTGAGTTCAATTCCCAGTACAAAACAAAAGCAAAAACAAAAACCCTGAAAGTTCATCAAGCTTTATACTTAAGATTTAGACATTTTATATATACTTCAATAGAAATTTTTTTCATGAAGCCATTAGAGCTTTATAATTTGTCTTTCCTTTTTGATGAAAACTCCAGTAGGGAAGTTATAAAAAAGAGAGATAAATGCCAGATGTCCACCCAGAGAGGACTTAATGGGAAGGTAACAGAGTGTAATGACTAGGAGAATGGACTTAAGAGTGACCCACCTGGTTTCAAAATTTGAACTAATCACTTGTTGGCTGTGCAACCTTAGACAAGATATTTGATATCTCAAACCCTCAGTCTCATTATGTATAATAGGGAAACATAAATGGAATACTGACCTCATAGGAGTAATGAAACTACTATATAAGAAATGTAAAAATATTAACAATCATTTATTAAATACATACTATGTGCTATACACACTGTGAAGTGTATGACCATACCTAACCCTAAAATAACTATATAAGCAAGATGTTCAAATGTCCATTTTAAGAATAAAGAGACTAAGGTTCAAAGGACTTGCTTATTGTAACTGGCCATTGTATCTGATCTTAACGTCCCTGAATATAAACATTACCCTTGTATAAACATTGGTATACTTGGATGAATAGATGGGTTGATACTGAAAAATAAAATCAGAGACCAGCCTAAGTCCTGCAGAGTAGCACAATATTTAACTAAAGCTTTCTGTTAACATCTGAAGTGCTAGCAATTAATCTGCAGCATAAATAACCTTGATCACTATAAGAAAAGTAAATGTCTTACAAAGTGATTGAGAGGTTTAAATGAGATAATCAGGTCAAGAAAGAATGTGACAAATAACAGATGGTCTAGAAACTCCCCCCTTACTGTTTCTAATAACCTACTTGATCTTTTTTCATACAAGGTAAGAATTCAATTTTTATACAATTCTTAGCCTATACCAGGCACTGCCTTAAGCATTGGAACCATTAAGGACTTGAATGGATCACCATAGGTTAATTTCCTCACTCACTCCCTATAAATAAGAATTAGGGTCTGATTCATATTTGGATGCAAATCCCTTAACTGAAAAAAAAGCAGGTTGCTAAATCTCAAATCAACTTATTTTCCTATTAACTCATTCTGGTGTTCCCATCGAATCGAAACATGTTTTTGAGCAAGTATGCTCAAGGAACTGTTCTAAGCACAGAGAATTCAGATAAGTCCCTGCCTTCATTAAGTTTACATTCTAGTAAAGGAGACAAAGAGAAAACACACACACATTTCAGGGAGCAATGAGCACGGTGGAGAGAAATAAAGCAGTAGGGATTCAGAAAGTGGAGCACTGGGGCAGGATGTTACCAGGAATGATCAGCAATAATACTTGGGCAGAAACCTGAATGAATGAAGAAGCAAGGCACCAAAACCCTGGGAAAGAGTGCTCCAGGCAGAGGAAAGAGCTAGTATAAAAATCTTGACAGAGGAACCAATTTGGCATGATGGAAGCATGAAAGGAAGCCATTGGAGAATTGGCAGAAAAGTGACATGTTCTCAGCTTTATCACTTTAGTTGGTGTGTGGAGAATGTAGGGCAAGAACAGAAGAGCTGCATTGTACGTTAGTAAGTAGATAAGAATTAACAATTCATTTCTTTTTATTTGTTTTTTTCCGTGGTGCTGGGAATTGAACCCAGGGACTTGTGCAAGCAAGGCAAGCATTCTACCAACTGAGTTATATCCCCATCCCCCTCATTTCTTTTTAAACCATTTTAAAGATTTAATATCTTCATAGAAACAAATGTGTGTCATATCTCAGACCATTTTTCTCAATCACAGATCATATAGAGAAGGTATGTCATTCTTCCTAAGGTTTCTATGTTGCAAAAATAAATGACATTCATAACCCATTCATATATTTAGTCATATCTTGGGTTTTTCTGAAAATCAAAGGTGGAAACTTGAAGCTTCATAATCATACTCTCAATTATAAAACACCACACTTTCTCAAGTGTTTTGGTAAAACATTTTTTCCTTGGTGTATGTAGTTCAAATAGCTCTAGCCTTAATCACTTTTCAAGTTTTAATCTCCACATGCTTGGCATATTCTGATAACACTGACAGGTTAAAAGCAACACTGTGTTGTATGCATAGTGATTGCTTGCAATTAACCATAATTTAAGCGGAAAGTAGGCTGATCAGCTGCCTCACAGCAACATTTCTAAATTTATTAGATAAATATCGCTGGAGAACTTCTGATTAAAAAGCAGCAACAGGCTCTGCAACATCTCAGCTTTCCTTTACCTAAACAGAGTATTAAAAGAGTGAAGGTGCTGATAAAACTAATTCTTGAGAAAAAGAGACATTTTGAGCCCTTATTACACCAAGTAGCTGCAGATAAGGACAATGCTAGAGATAAGAAAACAGAGATAAGAAAAACATAGGAAAAACAATGTCCCAAGAAGGCACTTTACCTTCCTTCTGTAAAAGGGATGTTCATTCAGCCCACTGATACTCATTCAAAGCATAACCACACTACAGCAAATGTGTGGAACCTCTTGCACATTCTGGATGGACCTCACCAGCATCTGACGGCATCATTCCATCTCTTTAAACTGCTCAACAAATGACAACAATTATCTATGATATTTAATCTTCAATGCTACCTGGTATCATTAACCCAACCTATATGAAAACAGGGATTCAGAATGATCATGTGCTCAGTCACAAAACAAATTAGTGAAAGAGACAAGATGCAAACTCAGGTCTGCTTGATCCCAAGGCCTGGGCTATTCTCATTGCTGCTTGGATGCCAAATCTTATCTATCTGCTGTTTCAAGTCACGATTATGGCAAAAATCAGGGTGAGGAGGGAAGGAGAGAATAGCCTAAGACTGCCTTGTGTTCCTCCTTCTACTTTACTATTTATTGTATCAAGTAAATGCATGTAAACGATGTGTCTTTAAAACATTAGAAAGTTCAGATAAACCCAAAGAATAACTTGCAATCCCATCACCTCTAGCTTTGATCTACCTGAGCAAGACTAATAGAGCCTAAGGATATGGTCCTGCCCACTTTTAATCCTCTTGTCATGTAAACATAATCCCCAAAACTAATTTGGCCAGAGTTTTGGTCCAGAAAATGCTGCAAATGTCAGGTGAGGCGGCAGCAGAAAAATCTTTGGGTTTTTGGCAATAATTACCTCACTTAGTTTCATTTTGATATACATGAAACATTTTAGCATTTGTGATACAAAAGTTGAGAAATCTGAATAAGATTTTTAAAAAACAGCAAAATTATCTGTTAAACAGAAAGTCTCAGTTTAGGTAGATAATTCCATCTTATTAAAAATATTAAATAATAATTTTTTCAGAATCTTGGGTTGCAGGTACAGTTCAGTGGTACAGCCTAGTATGTACAAGGCCTTGGGTTCAATCCTGGGGGGTGAGGGGGAACTAAAATGAAACTTTATTCATTTTTAATTGGTAATTATACCCATTTTCCAAATTTACTCAACCTTCCTTTCCCTCTCTACTAAAGGGAACAATGAATAAACTTTTTATTCCTCAAAATTCTCATACTCCCTTGTCTTAAAGCTTTCTGGAGGCAATTTGATATCCTATTTAACATTCTATGCCAAAAGGATTCTACTCTCCACCAATATATATAACACCCTTTCTTCAGTGCTGTTCTGGTTTCAAAGTCTTGTTCTTTTCCCCCCCAACTCCCTAGAATGTAAGGAACAGCAATCAGTACTAATAAGTAGTAGCATAATTCCAGATCAAGGGATAGATTCAGGAACTTGGGTTTGGGCTGTTAAACTTCATTCCTTTTCTGTCACTGGGGATAACTAAGAATGGACGTATGTATAAAAAAAAAAAAAAAACAAAAAAAAAACTGCTACATGATTATTCTTTGACTATGAAATGACAACTCTAGAAGGAAAAAATTCAGAAAAGTTCATCACTTGCTGGAATAACAAATTCCAAACGATAAGGGATTGCATAAATAAGCTGGCACAGACATGGAAAACTCTGTAGTCATTAAAAAGAATTTTGCAAAGATTATTTATTGAAATAAGAAAGTCTTTACAATGTGAAAAAACAGGCACAAAATAGTATACATAATACATAATTTTTGTGATGAAAAATGTACTTACATGCATGAAAAAAACTACCTGATGGACATACATAAAAATATTTTTATCTTTGAACTATGGAAGATGCTTTATTTTCTTTGCACTTTTTAAAAGGTGTTTTCCCAACATTTCTGAATCAAGCTTGTATCAATTTTGAAAAGAGAAAAAAAGCATGAGAGATGCTGACTGAAGGAGAGAAGGGAAGGGGAAAGCAGCCAGAACCCTGGGGAAAACCTACATGTTTGAAAGAGGAGCCAACATCTTAGACTTGTTCTTTTTCAAAACCAATTTCCTCCTTTGCCAGCTTTGTGCTCTTGGATCTATTTTAGCTTCTTAGGTATCTGTCAATATTACACTATGTAACTTAGCCTTATATATCTAGGTTAAAGTACGTGAAAAAGACACAAAACTGTTTTGTGAAATAAAACATAAACCAAATTAGTATTTCTTATAGTTTTAGTGGCCCATGAACAAAACCTGGCTATAGGCATAACAGACTTTTTGACATCTGTATTGGAAATGTAATCCCCAAATCCATATAGTGATAGTATTTGAAAGCAGGGTCTTGGAAATTCAAGTAGGGTTACATGAGACCCTGAGGGTGGGGTTCCAATGATAGGATTAGTGACTTTACAAGAAGAGGAAGAGACCTGAGTTCACATTCTTACTTTCTCCTTGCCATGTCATGATGCAGCAAGCAGGACCTCCTCACCAGCTAGGCACGGTGGATCATGCCTGTAATCCCAGCAATTCAGGAGGATAAGGCAGGAGATGCTGATACCATGCTACTGAATTGCCTACTGTAAACTATAAAAAAATCAACCTGTTTCTTATAGAATTACCCAGTCTTGAGTAACTCTGTTACAGAAGCAGAAAATGGACTAAGATATAACGTAGATAAGAAATCTTCCTGGGTAAAGAGGTACTTCTGGAAATTCTATCAGTCCTTCCAGGTTGAAGTAGCACCATTTATAAATTACTGCTGCTGGACACTAAATGTTTCTGTAGGAATAAAAGAATCAACCTTATTCACCCTAGAAAGTTTAGGAGCAACCTATTTAATGACTGAGCTGATTCATCTCACAATTCTCAAAAAACAGGGATATCATATAAAGCACCTGAGAGGTCTTAACAGAATTCATATTCTCGAGCACTACTAAAGAGCCATAATAAAACAGTGCTCATAAAAGGGCAAAAAATGAAAAAGTTATATGGAATTTAAACCAAGCCCAGTGGCAGAGGCCTATAACTCCCAAACACAGAAGGCCAAGTCAGGAGGATTGCAAGATCAAGGCCAGCCTCAACAACTCAGTAAGACCCTGACTCAAAATTTTAAAAAAGGGTTGGGGATGAAGCTCAGCTGTAAAGTGCCGCTGGTGGGGTGGAGGGGGAGCATCCCAGTCCCCGCCCCACCAAAATGCATTCATGGGGATTTACATAAAGTAAATAATAAAACAGAATAAATGTTTGTTAAATCATTACCTATATTAAGCATCAGAGAATTAGGCAAACTGGAAATGTTCTTGTTCGGTAAATTAAGGAAACTCCAGTGAAAGTCTAAAGGTATAATGTATTTTGAGGGGATTTATTTCTCAATTTCATCAACAATTCTTCTCAAATACAGCTTATATGAATAAACACTTTGAGAAGGAGTTGCCTGGCTAAGTTAACAACTGCAACAATTACGGAGGAATCAAGGTTACTTTTCAAGATTTGACTGCAGAGATTTCTTATTTAATTGAACATAAGTGACTGGAGAGACAGGGCTTTTAAAATCTGGGCTTTGATTCTCTTGAAGGAAACTTCAAAACACCCTGTGCAATCTAAGAGAACCAGGGAGGACCAGAACATGGGCTTAACTCTGAGCAAAAACACTGTCGCTGTGAAAAGTGGCTCGGAGATGAACTCCCAAAGCTAGGGATTTTTGTGTCTAGTTCACTGCCCTGCATCCCCACTTAGAACAGTACCTTTCACCTGGCAGACACTCAATATTTAATGAATGAATCAAAAGAAGTGCTCCTGGTGTATAGTAGGAGACGACCCAAATTCACTTCATATATCAATATTTAATAATCTCCCACTAACTGGAGAAGCTATTACTGAATGGCTAATGTTTTACAAAGCTAACTATACCATACTTTTTGAGAAAAATTATGGTTTTTCACTTTTAAGGAGCTGGACCTAGTAATTTTGATACGGATATACCTGTTACTAAAGAAAGTCGGGTAGTATTATTGGCACATAGTATTTCATTCATTCATCTTAAAGCCCTCTATACACAATAAGAGAACTATATAGGTGCCACTTCCTTCAGACCCTGGAGCATCACTTGAGGCTCCTGTGCTGGTATCTGCCTAGCAGTGCTCACAGATGGAAGCTGTTAGTCACCTGTCTGATGTTCCCACTTTGTCTGTCCACCTTCATATGTAACTGCAGTGAGCTGGAGGAGTCAGCATCTAGTCTTGTACAGCTAGGACATCACTCCTCAAGCAAGAAAGGGAAAAGTTTATACTTCAGAGGATTAAAGTATTCATGCTGCCTTAAGGTTTCACAGACTCCTTAGTGATCATTAGCTCCAAGGATAACAAGGCAAAGACAGTGAAAGCTGTAGAATCACAGGTGGGCTGTCACATAGGAGACTACAGCTCTCAGCACTGTAAATGGTATTCATTCACCACAGATTAATTGCTTAGAAGGATCAAAATTCAAACGACAGCTACATATTGGTTTCTTAATAAATAAAGCACAAAAAAATGTGAATAAATTATACTTTTATTTTTCACAAGCAAAAAAGATAAATGGCAAATTGCCTTTGTAAAAGACATTAAAGAATATCAGAGTAATAAGCTATCCGTCTCATAGAGACAGTAGCCTCAGAAAGCCTATTATATAGCTTTTAAAGAAAGTCTTATTAAATAAATCTAAGAATAATATACTTTTAACTAAATCAACAAATCAAAAATGACCCGACACACACACCACATATACCACACACACACACACACGCACACACACACACAAAATCATATAGAATTCATAAAGTGGTTATGTGAAGAAGAAAATGGAAAAACTGGAAGTTCTCTATTAAATTCAAGGAGGCTCAAATCCTAAAACAGAAAAAAAAAATATATTAAAACAATATTTTAAAAAGGTTATTACAGTTTCTCTCTCTCTCTCTCTCTCTCTCTCTCTCGTGGTCTCCAGTCTCAGATACATATTTTAATGTTTCATTTACTCAAGATATTTTTTTCTTACTCTTGGAACAATTTTATATACCATAGAGAGATAACAAGATTGACAATGTAGGTATTTGCCTTCTTAACAGGCTCTTTAAGTTTTTATATTTCAAATCTGAGTCTTGAATCCCAATTAAATGTTTATATAATAGGTTTCAGAAAATGGAATTATGTTTTAAATTGCATTTAATTTTTACACATTATAGTTTAGAAACAATCTATATACTTTTGAAAGAGACACAATTTCCAGTATGAATAAGGTAGATGAAAATATATAATCCTTCCCATAAAGTATGAAGATGCCTAATAAAAAATAAAATCATTGGTGGGGAGTAGAGTATGGTGGGAGGTGAAGAACCACCATGTTATAGGATATTAAGAAGGCCTAGACTCTAGATTTTGTTCTTCACTAATTTTGTCTCAACTTCCTTAGGTCTTCCTTCTGATAAGAAGAAGCAGATGCATCTCTCAGCTTCAGTTTGACTTTAAATCTCAACAACTTTATAAGAGTTGTTTATAAGAAAGAATTGGAAGACCTTTTATGGACAGTGAAATAAATGTTTTGAATTTTGTAGTCCATCACTATTCAATCTGATGACAATAAAAAATATTCCATAAAAATCTACCTAAAAGTCAAAATTATACTTCATATCCTTCTTATACATTATGACACAGAAAACAAATGTCTATTTCCTTCCTGGCCTCCAGAAGCTAAGAGTCCACTGAGAACTCTAGTACTGTGGTGATGGATAAGATATCTACCCTGCTTTTCTTCTGGCTTACCTGTCTCTCCAAAAGCACTAGACAATTGAAGTTGACTATTTCCTAAAAAAATGCCCTGTACCCTACATGTTATTTAAGACTTTTCCATTACAGAGAATGATCCTACCAAGAAATGGTTCTCCTGACATTCTATGAAAATCTTTGAGAAAAATCTTGCATTGTTGGAAAATTATTTATTAGAATAAATAAAACTTTGTAGTAGCAAAGTTCTAAGGAAGCAGAGAATTGAAACCCCAGGACTGATAGTATCTCTCACTTATACAGGTCTAACAGCTACTTAAACCTTAATAATTCTCCTGGGCAAGTTCAAACGTAAGAGAGTTAGAATAAGTGGTTACAGGCAGTTGAAGGTTTGAATTATATCAACTTTCAGGTTTAGGGAAGAAAAAAAAAAGAAAGAGGTTAAAGATCATACTGACTCTCAGAAAAACAGAGAGCAGAAGACATCAGCCTTATTGAACTAACCACAGCACTTATTTTCATTATAACATCATATAATAAGTATGTTCTTGTTTTAATTTTATTTCCTTGTGAATTTTGCCCTTTAGCCATATTCGCTAGAGTCTAAACTAGAAACTGTAAGAGCATGAACATATATAAAAATACTTCTCAAAGGATTAGAGACATTCAGACATAAGTAGTTTTCTGATAAGCAAAATGAGAGGTTTACAATACTAGATGACCTCTTGAAATTTCCTATGGCTTTACAATACTCACAAATTTATACTAATATACTATAATTATGATTAGATATGCACATCACTTACTGTTTCTCTTTAAATATTTATGGATACAACTGTGTTTTTCTAAATGTTTCATTAGTAATACTAAGTCTTGTAAGTCTGGTACCATAATAATCTATAATGTAACTACTTCCATCGGAAGGTCCAACAATCTAGAAGAGATAAATTTTCAAAAATTATTCATTTTGCAAAATACATTTCATAATATTTTGAGTTTACTCAGTAATTAATAAAATTGTTTCAGTAGCCATAAAATTTCAACTCTAAGCAAAAGTTAACTGAGTGGCTCATATAGCTCAGATTCAAAAGAAAAGCTACAAAGGCTTCAAGGACCAAGGCTTCAAGGACTGAGTTCTGTGCCCCACAAAGCCCCTGGGTTTGGCCTCCCTGCCTCTTTCCTTTGCTCTGCTTATCTTCATTCTGCAAACAGGCATTCTCAACTGACTGTCAGCAGTTCTAGATTCATATATTCCCACATTAGCAGCTCCTAAAAGAAAGTAAGTAAAATGTTCTTCCTCATTGTTTATTCACCAAATCCAGAGGAAGACCTTCATGGATCTGCTTTTTATATCTACTGTTAGACAAATTACTATATCCAAGGAAATAGAATTAAAAAGATTAATATTAATCAGGTTCCCTGTAGGAGATGACACAGTGTGATTTAAAGTCCTGCCAGAACCACCTGGAATGGAAAAAAAAGAGAGAAAAAAACAACACATGTTCACTACAATCATCTTGTCCACTTAATCATATTTGTGATAATACAGTTAACATAACATCTATAAATTATCCTTCAAAGTAGCAATCTTTAAACTGCAGCCTTAAGGACAGACAAAGAGTTACCAAGGTATATGTAGACCCAGTGAGTTTTATTGGTATTTATTTTGAGATACTTGATTCCCAACAGATCTGCCTGACACTATGCTACAGTGGAAGCATTAGTTTCCTTTCCACTTCCCCTCTCCTGATGGCACACTGCTCTGATGTACAAAACCTCTAAAGGGTCAAATCTAGAGGTAATTCAAAATATTAGACTTAGGAAAATTTCCTTTAATTAGAGCTCCAAAAACATGTTCTGCTACATCTTATTCAAAAGATGCATTTCCAATAACAATTAGTGTTTTTTTCTTAAAACTAATCTGTTGAATTTTTAACATGTTAATGCTGTTTTCAACTGTGTCATTAGCGATTACAATAACTCAATCCAGATAGCATAGAAAAAATTTGATTTTAATAAATAGGATGATTAACAGGTTTTCAAGCATAAAAGTATATTAGGATAAAATTCTGTGAGAGAAGGAAAACAGAAGTCAAAATTTAAAGAGAAAAAGAAGCAATGTAAAATAATGATTTGTGAAAGGTTCATGTCTTTTTAAAGAGGATGATATTTTAAATTCTATGGCATTTATAGTCTGTTGGATACATTTAAAAATTGATGTAACAGTTTTATTTAAATATGTCAATATTTTAAATGACATCCTTTGCAACTATTTAAATTTATGATGGAAAACTTAAATGTCAATTTAAAAATATGCAAGAGGGTACAGACTTAAAAAAATTCTTCTAGGGGTTATATAACTAGAGTTTGAAGAAAACTACAATAAAGTACTCCCCAATGAAAAAAATAAATTTGTTCTTAAAAATTATTCAACAAAAGTCAGGTGAGCCAGATGTGGTGGTAGTACATGCCTGTAATCCCAGTGACCCAGAAGGATGAGGCAAAATGATCACAAGTTGGAGGCTAGCCTGGGCAACTTAGCAAGCCCCTTTCTCAAAATAAAATAAAAATGGGGCTAAGGGTATAGCTCACTAGAAGAATACCTCTGGGCTCAATCTCCAATATCACAAAGTAAATAAATAAATAGCCAAGGGAGGTGACTATTTACAGTTCCAACAGCTTGGAAGAATTAGAAGAAGGGACACCGAAACCTGGTGTATGAAACCCCATCTTAAGGAATTTTTTTTTAAAAAAGTATTCAACAAATATTTAATATTCCAGGTACTACACTAGGCATTATACATATAACAGTTCACATCATACCATCTCTGCCAACAGGGAGCTTATTCCAGTAACTATATATGTTCATATTCAAATACTAAAAAAAAAAAAAAAAACACTTAAATGCCAGATACCATGCCAGGTGCTATTATGCACATAGACTTATTTTCTAAAGATTAAATTGACTTGGACATTTATGAATTTTTTTATGAATTTAAGTGAAATTTAAAACATTTGACATTTTTAGTGGCTAAAGTCACAGAAAAAATTAATATGAGCATTAAACCAGAGAGAATGAGTAATTCGAATATATAACATGCTTTGAGACTATCAGGAAAACAAAGAACAGGTAAAGTTCAACTAGCAGAAATAGGCCAAATAACATAAAAATTCCCTAGTTTGGAATATGTGAACAGAATAGATCTGAGCCTTCTGTCCTGTATCTTTTTCTTTCTATATAATCTCTCCTGACAATCTCATTTACTCATGTTGAGGAAAACTATACCAAAGTTAGAAATAAGATAAATATATGAAGCTGGGTATGGTGGCACACGCCCGTAATCCTAGTAGCTCGGGAGGCTGAGGCAGGAGGATCTCAAGTTAAAGCTAGCTTCAGCAAAAGCCAGGTGCTAAGCAACTCAGTGAGACCCTGTCTCTAAATCACAAAATAGGGCTGGGGATGTGGCTCAGTGGCTGGGTGTCCCTGAGTACATTACCTGGTACCAAAAAATAAATTAAATAAATAAATAAATAAATAAATGACTGGTGACCTTTTAGTATCACGTATTTCTAATAAGCCCATCTGAAACTCATTTGATTCTCTCAGGAAATATAACTATTTAAAAATCAATTAAAGCTCACATGATGTACAATCTTGTCAGTGGGCAGTCAACTTGCAAATGATAGGGTGTTAGTGCCCACTACCACCTCTCCTCCCATCTATAGGGATGACACCCCTAAAGATTGTAGTTTAATTATGTGGTTATACATAATCCAATTCTGAGCAATCTTATTACAGCATTTCCTTCCCCTGAAACTATTAATGTTGGTTCTTCAATAAGTTGACATGGGAATTTCATTTCTCTTTCCAGGGACTGGATCAGCCTTGAAATGTAGTGGAATTCTGTCCAATCACCTATGAAACAAGTTCATCTGTGGATTTATTTACTAAAGTGGTGCATGCCTGTAATTCCAGTGACTCGGGAGGCTGGGGCCCTAAGCAACTTATGGAGACACTATCTGTAAGTAAAATATTTTTGAAAATGGCCTGGGAGCCAGGTGCCGTGGCACATGGCTATAATCCCAGTGACTTGGGGGCGGAGGCAGGAGGATCATGAGTTCAAAGCCAGCCTCAGCAACTGAGCAAGACCCTGAACAACTCAGTGAGACCCTGATGCTAATAAAATACAAAAAGGGGCTGGGGATGTAGCTCAGAGGTTGAGTGCCCCTGGGTTCAATCCCCAGTCCTGCTGCCAAAAATGTGTATTGGGGGAGGGGTTTTTTTCCTGCCTCTGAAAGTGACAACAATGGAAGCTTAGAACTATTTTCAAAATATGCCGATTTTAAGATATTTACATGTAACTCTCAGGTATATCTATGCTATGATACATACTGCCATGTATCATGCATACATACTGCTATGACTATTCTAATGTTACAGAGGACGCATCCATTCTCCTATTGGTGAACACATCTAGATGGATTCCAACTTCTTCCTACTACAAACAAAGCTACAGTAGACATTATTATACATGTCCAAATGTAAATAAGAATAAACTTTTTTGGATAAATACTAAAGAGTATCTCTTGATTTACTTATTAGTTATTTGAGTAGCCTGTGCTGTGAATTGCCTAATTGTTTACTCTTTATTTAATTATTAGGCTCCCTATTATTTTTATTTATAGAAATTACTTATATATTCTAGATAGCAATTCTTCTTGCTAGTATTTTTTTTACTTAGTCTGTTAACTTATTTAACCTGGTCTAAAGACTGGGGATAAAGTTCAATGGCAGAGTAGTAGAGAGCTTGCCTTGAGTGCACAAGGCCCTGGGTTCAATCCCTAGTCCCACAAAAAAAGAAAACAAAAACAAAACCACAAAAATTTAACCTAGTCTATTGCATCCCTTTAAAAACAGAATTTCTTAATTTGAATTTGAATAGTCAAATTAACTGATTTTCCACCCTTTGTGTTTTATGTTTTTGGGATCTTGTTTCAGAGTTAACCCATTCAAGACCATGAAGGTATTCTCTTCACTTAGTTTATATAAAGTTTAACTATAAGGTTCAGTGTTCACATCAGACCCAAATCTGCTGGCATTTTGATCTTGGGCTTCCCAGACTCCAGAATTCTAAGCAATTATTTCTGTTGCTTATAAATTACCTATCTAAGGTATTTTGTTATAGCAATTCAAATGCTCTACGACAGGTCCTAAAAGAAGGCAATTACTTTTTTTTAAAGTACCATTTTTAGCTTTTGCTACTGCTGGTACTTGGCACAAAATCACATTTTTTTCACAGATATACTGTATTCACTACCAATCAGCAAAAAAATTTTAGGGCATATTCTATGTTTAGCATACTACTAAAGAAATTTTCCACAAGAAATTAATGTGTGAAAAGTCAAACCTGATGTGTAAAAAGCTCAAAACAGTAATAATACAAAACAGTATATAAGCCAGTGCTAAAATGAGTGGCATATATTAAATGCCAAAACAAGAAGATTGATTTTTCAAATCTGATAAACTTATTTACAAAATTCATAAATGTCTTGGAAAATATGTGATTACTGTTCCTTATACAATTATGAGTCCTTTGAGAAAATTAAATAAGTAACATTAATAGGAATAAAAATAAAAGTAATTTCTTCTATGACATATAAAATTTTTAAAAACTGAAACAAAAATAACAAAAAGTAACTTCTTTGAACTACTTTCTGCATTCCAACATATATTTCCATTTTCCCCCATGCATACTTATTTTCCTGATTTCTGCCTATCTTCCCTCTACCTAACAACATAAACTTTATTTTATTTGATAAGAGTAGACATCAGTGATTTTGATATAATTTAAATGTTTAGACTTTGTGAGTGAAAAAGGGTTAAGCATAACTAAAATGTTACTATTTTTTATGATAAAAAACTTATACTATCTAATCTTTCCTTCATGATGTATACATATGCATCACTTAATGATGAACACAAGTTCTCAGAAAAGCAACAGCAGGCCATTTCATCATTTTGCAAACTTCAGAGTGTACTTCTACAAATCTAGGTGGTATACATCAGTCACCTGACCTTGCCTGTTGATGCAAAAACACAAGATGTATGAGGTTGCTGCTAAAATAATACAGTAAACTACTTTACAGTAAACTCTTTTTATAAATGGAAGTATACTCTAGAATAATGTTAAAAGTATAATAAACACTTAAATGACCAGTAATGAAGTCATTTATTATCATACATTTTGTACAACTGTCAGTATAAACAGATTTGTTTACATCAGCAAACGTCAATAATGCATTGCACTACAATGTCAGGACAACTATGACATTACTAGGTGATAGGAATTTTTCAGTTCTATTACAATCTTATGGGACCACCATGATATGTATGGTCCATTTCAAATGGCCAAAATATCTTTATACAGGACATAACTATATATAAAAATGTATAGACACAAAAGTGTTTTTAAATCTGCAAACCTAACTTAAGAATAACTATATATATAGTATTTATATATAATAATTATAGCTAAAAGACTTTTAGCTATAAAATTATAGCTAAAAGACTATATATATATAGCTATATATAATAATTATAGCTAAATATATATTATTTATATATAATAATTATAGCTAAAATTATTAGCTATAATAATTTTATAGCTAATATAGCTATAAAATTATAGCTATATTAGAGGAGTCACTGATTTAGATTTTTGTTGACTACATTCTATTTACTGTTTCATCCTATTCATGACTCAGTTTCCTTATAAATAATACAAATATGCAAATATAAAAACTTCCAAATTTTATTAACAGATAAAGGCTAAGTGAGCTGGGCATAGTGGCACAGGCCCACAATCCCAGCAACTTGGGAGGCTGAGGCAGAAGGATCACAAATTTGAGGTGCTGAGGGTCTTGCTAAATTGATGAGGCTGGCTCTGACCTTGGAATCCTCCTGCCTCAGCCTCCCGAGTCACTGGGATTACAGGTGTGTGCCACTGTGCCCAGCTGTGCATAACATTTTATGTTGTTTTGATTCTAAGATGAAATAACTCTATTCCTACATTTTTCTTATAAAGACTGTGAAACAATGTTTTTATAGATCCAAATCCATGTATATATTTCTGGGATCACAGTCCAATAGAAAAACACTCCAATTCATTGAGGAATAATATTTAATGGCAAAAGGAAAAGTTAAAAAGAAAAAAACAAAACAGGCATGGAGAAAGAAGAATAAAAGGATGACAAAAAGTCCAATGAGAAATTGAAAAAATACAATGACAAACATTATAGTTTACGATATTTAAAGTAAAAATTATTTGAGTTGCTAAAAAACTAATTCTGTTCTAAAACTGATGTAGTTAACATCACATTAAATATAGCAAATGACACATAAAATAGGCTAAACATCTTACTTGGACATTTGAAAATTGATTTATATTCCCCCCAATCTGAAAGAGTCTAAAGTGGTCATATATACTAAAATATCTTATTCGGGGAAATTTACCGCAGAAATTCAAACACTAATCCTATTTCAGTTATTTCTTAGCTTGGTATGGTGGCCCATGCATATAATCCCAATGACTCAGGAGGTTGAAGCAGGAGGATCTCAAGTTCAAGGCAAGCCTCGGCAACTTATTATAGAACTTGATATAACTAAAGCTGCAATGAAAAGATATTACCAAAGAAAGAACCTAGCCTGGTTGGGATGCAAACACACTTTGAATTCTGGATATCTTAACTTGAACAATCCTACTATCATTCAATCCCTTGGATTCTCATTTAAAATAAGAAACCCATTTCTAAGCATATGTGTACAAGTACTTTAGCCTCTTCATGCCTGCTTGCCTGTCCCACAGTTAAAGAAGGCAAGATATTTGGTTAGGCATATGTTCATGAGCAAAGGCAGGAAAATTCCAACTTTAAAACCAAATATTTTCCTTGTTTAATTCTGGTATATTATTGGTCCATATGCTGCCTCCTCCTCACAGTATGGTACCAAAATCTCTTAGATTTTTACTTTCTTTTAGTGTGTAATGGTAACATCAAACAGACAAAATTGAAGAGTACAAATGCTGAAAGAGAAAGCAGAGCAAAACAGATGATGATCTAAATGTATATTGATACCCTTGCTAAAGACATTAGGTACTCCATAAATGCTTGTTGAAGTGCTATTTTAGAATATTTATTATGATAAATTCATCTTTTTTTCCCTAATTTAGGAATTCTCATGAGTTAATTATAACCAGTTCACTGTAACTTTTTTTTTTTTTTTTTTTGGTGGTACTAAGGATTGGACCCAGGACTTTGTATGCTGAGCTACATCCCCTGATAGTTCCAGTCACCCTGACCACTAACACAATAGGACACTGATGGGACTATGATAAACATATGAACATTATAAAGGAAGAAATGATTGTCTTTTTGCACTAGATAAGAACTCTATACTAATACTCTGTTAGTTGCACGTTACAAAAACTGAAATTAACTAGCCTATGCCTTGCCCCCACCAAAAAAGTGTCCAAGTTCTCCGTAAAATGTCTAGGAGAGGGACCAGCCTCAATGAAGACCAAGTCCATACAAAAAATGATTTATTTCAGACTTTCCTGATGTTCATTTCTGTTTCTCTGTATTAGCCTCACTTCTTCCTGCTGGGAATGGGAGCAGGCAGTTTGTGATCGTTGTTCTTAAGTACTTTAAAGATTTTTTTTTATTAAATAATGCCAAAATGATCAGAAATGGTGGCACCTGCCTGTAATTCCAGTCACTCTGGAAGTTGAGGCAGGAAAATTATAAGCTTGAGGCCAGCCTCAACAACTCAGTGAGACCCTATTTCAAAATAAAAAAGTAAAAGTGTTGGGAATGTAGCTCAGGGATAGAACATCCCTGGGTTCCATCCACAGTATTAAAAAAATTATAAATAAAAAGTTTGGGAAATAACACAATACCCTCCCTCTTCAAGACTCAATATGTATTATGAAGATTCTGAAAAGTTATTCTGAAAAGTTATTCAATAAAGAAATCTCTGTAACAGTTGAAACCACATCTACAAATCACGTTTGAATATGGAATCTCTTTTTTTTTTTTTAGTTGTTGATGGATACAATACCTTTATTTATTTATATGTGGTACTGAGGATTAAACTCAATGCCTTACACGTGCTAGGCAAGCACTCTACCACTGAGCTACAACCCCAGTCCCTAGAATCCTTTTTTAAGAACATATCTTTTAGAACCAGTATTTGAAGAAAAACTGAAACAAGCATTCCTATCTGCTTCCTAATATATTTTGAATTTAAAATATACCAGGTCACCAAATTCAATTTTGAATGTAAAGTAGTTTACATTCCAGATTAAAATAAACTTACCTGCATTGAAATAAGAATGAAATCAATTAGGCTCCCAATTCCACAAAATCCTACAGTGCAAAACTTTAACAAACCTAGAAAAGAAAATAGTCATTTACAATCTAAAAAGTCTTATAAATAATAAAGAACTTTTCTATTTTCTAATAAGCCATTACAAATACTATAAACTCTTTATAGTAATATTAAAAAATCAAAACTTTAAAAAATGAAATAATCTAAAAATGTTTAATGGATTCTCATATATAGAAAAGTCACAAAATAATTTCTTAAATTCACCTGAAAGAAAAACTCAAAGTAATCTTGCAAAACTTTTCAAGAGAAAACGCCTAAGGAAATAAATCTTTAATTCTTTTAGTCCTAAAATCCTCATTGATTTACTTAGACTTAACACATTATATAATCCAAATTTTGTTATACATTTAAAACAAAAAGTTCAAATATATAGGGATTGGGGATTTAGCCCAATGGCAGAGTACTTGCAAAGCATGCACAAGACCGTGGGTTCTATCCTAAGTACCAAAAAATAAAAAAGGTGAGGAAAGAAAGTTCAAATACATACATTGTTATCTTTCTGTCTCTCCCTCTCTCTCATGAACACACACACACAAATCAGAAAGAAACACTAAGCTTATAAAATTGCAAAATTGTATTAGTAATCCAGTTACCTCTAATTTATCCTATACTTTTCTTTTCCCTTAAGCATCTTCTGTTTACTAGTACTAGTCAAAATCAATAGTCCTGTGCTGAATACTTTATATACACCGCTGTTCTAGGTCCCAACCCAAGAATTAGGATACCAAAATAGGTGATAAAAGAGCATTGACTCAAGGATATATAGGGGTATATAACCCAAAAACACAATGATTATTAAGAGATAAGTGATCCCTCTTCAGTATTTGAATTTCATACAAGTCATCTCATTTGAGATTTTAAAATAGCATAAAAAAAAAAAAAAAAGACTCTGAAAAGGTAGTTGAAAATATCAGCTAAAAATAGGTAATGGCTAAAACTAAGTATAGATAAAGTCACTGCTTGCATACAACCTAGAAGCACAAAAATAAGACTGAAATATGAAGGTATATGAGTTGCTCTTCCCCTCTTCTTAGTATGAGACATATAGCAGCATAATGTTTTAAGTACTGGCTAACAAGTTATAAATAATTTAATAACTATTAAAATATTATAGAAAAATTTGCTTTGTTTTCTTCAAAATATTTATTACCTACCTAAAATTTTGAGTTTTTTTTTTTTTTATTTTGAGATAGGGTCTTGCCAAATTGCCCAGACCCGTCTCTATATTGTAATCCTCCTGCCTCAGCCTTCCAAGCTAGACTACAGGTATATGCCCCCACATCAGGCCACAAAGGTACTTAGTTTATATCTAAGTACACTTAATTAGTTATAAATAAATATAGTTTATTTTAACTTAAATTTTGCATTTTAAAAACACAAATTTGGACATATCACATATCACTCTATTCTATCTATCTATCTATCTATCTATCTATCTATCTATCTATCTATCTATCTATCTATCTTGAAGTAGGATCTCACTAAATTGTCTAGGCTGGCCTTGAACCTGTAATCCTCCTGCCTCAGTCTCCTGAGCTGCTGGGAATATAGGTGTGTGCTGCTGTACCCAGTAGTACAAGTTGATCCATTAATATATGCAGTTGTTATGTTTTTGGGGTTTTGGGGGGTTTTTTGAAGGGATCCCAGAGACTGAACTCAGGCACTGAACCACAAAGCCACATGCCCAACCCTATTTTGTATTTTATTTAGAGAGAGGGTCTCAATGAGTTGCTAAGCACCTTACTTTTCCTGAGGCTGGTTTTGAACTCATAATCCTCCTGCCTTAGCCTCCTGATCCACTGGGATTACAGGCATGCACCATCGTGCTGGGCTAGTTGTTATGTTTTAATGTACCAGTGAAAGAATAAATTTTAAAAAGAAAAAGAAATGCTATTTTAGAAAGGTAATTACTGCATTATCTATTTAAAGATTATAGTTAATTTTTATAACAGTAAATAAAAATAAAAAATTAAAATAAAAATGCAAATTTAGTAATAAGACTTATTTATGTATAAAATAAAAAAAATAGCTGGGGATATAGCTCAGTTGTATAGCATTTACCTAATGATGTAAGGTCCTGGGTTCAATCCAGAGAACTTCAAACAAATAAATAAAAAGAAGAGAAATTGATTTGATATTTACAAAAAATTTGTGTAAGAAGAAATTTGGATTAGAAGTTGAGTCCTGCAAACACTATTCTGTCTGCAACAATTTTTTTATTATTATTATTTCTTTTATCTTCTTCTTGTTCTTTTTTTTTAAATATTTACAGTACTAGGGATTGCACCTAAGGGCACTTTACCACTGAACTACATCTCCAGTCTTTTCATCTGAGAAAAGGTCTTGCTAAATTGCCAAGATTGGCCTCCAAATTGCAATCCTGCTTCTGCCTCCTCAGTAGTTAGGATTACAGGCTTGAGTCATCATGCCAGGCTCTGTGATGGTTTTAAAGACGCAATTACTTCACAATGAGGTTGCTAGCTGTCAAACTACAAGTATTTTACAATGATCTGATAATTAAGTATTCTGATCCTTTTTGTGTATGCACGTATAAAGGAGAGTTTTCTAATTTTAAAAAAGCTTAACCCGAGAATCCCTTTATTTGTTCTATTTTCAGTGGTTATTATATTCCAGTCCAAACTTGTAATTCAAAATTAACCCATTAAGTCCCAAGTTGTTAATTCTGTAAATATTTCCATAAAACTGAAACAGTAATAATTAAATCATTTGGAAATAAAGTTTACATATATTAATTAATATTATAATCTTCACATATAATTATATTATGCATTATATACTACACTTAAGTTTTTATAGATGTTCTACATCTGGGTTGATCAAAAAAAATGGGTTAAAAATAAATAAAAGAATAATATAACCAAAGATGTTTAAGATTTGAATTTAAAAACACACTTTGTTATTCTCGTAATAAAAAAAACTTACATTTTAAATTGAATATCACTATGAAGAGTGTCTTTGCTGTTACTGCTTCCAAAATACCTATTATCTTTAAGAATCCATAATCTTTTAATGCTGCAGATGGGCAAAATATGCCAGTTATTGCATATTTTTTAAAATCACAGATGTTAACATAGAGTTAAAAACACAAAGATACTATTAGAAAAATAAGGCTTCATGGTGAAAAAAGGCCTCCAGCTAAAGCAAATACCGAGGAATAAATCAGTTAAAGAAAATATAGCTATACATAAAGTCATGGGAAAAAACCAAACTAGAGCCCAAGATATTTTTTAAAATTTTTCTGAAATGAATTTTTACATCTTGCAACAAAATTTATCCTCCACAACAAATTTTCCACTTAATTCTGATATATCACACTTGAAACTAAATTACTATTAAAAATTAGTAAGTTTCACACCATCATGATTTACAGTATTTATTCTGTTCTTATAAAATTCTAGTCATTCATTAATAGACATTACTATGAATAATGCCATAAAGAACATGGGAATGCAAATATCTTATCAAGACACTGATTTCATTTCCTTTTGAACATATACTCAGAAATGGGATTAGATTACTGGATATGTTAGCTCTACTTTTAATTTTGGAAAAATTTTCCACACTGTCTTAAATAAAGGTTATACCAATTTACATTCCTCCAACACTATATAAGAATTCCCATTATTCCACATTCTTAGGAATATTTGTTGTCTTTTCTTTTTAACAGATGATCTCACAGGTGTGAGGTTTTGATTTGCATTCTCTGATGATTAGTGATGCTCAACATCTTATTTACCTATTGTACATCTATTCATCTTCTTTGGAAAGATGTTTCAGTTTCATAACCCATTTTAAAATCAGGTTATTTTTCTGCTACAAAGTTGTATAAGTTCTTTATATATTCTGGGTATTAGTCCCTTCTCAGATATATGGTATATATACAGTGGATTTAGCCTTTCAAAAGAAGGCAATCTTGCTATCTGTAATTATGAAGATGAACTTGGAGAACAAAAAGCTAAGTGACACAAGATAATCATATAAAAAATACTTGATGAGAATTCTTAATGTAGTATCTAAAACAGATGAACTTAGAGCAACAGCAAAATGGTGGTTGACGGGGTGGGAATGGAGAGATGTTGGCCAATAAGTACCAACTTTCAACTACAAGATGGATTAACTTCTTAAGATCTGTAGTACTATATGCTAACTACAGTTAATGATAATGTAATATATACCTAAAATTTGCTATGGGAGATTAAATTTTTTTAATTGATACAAAAAGTATATACTTATGCATTGCCATGTGACATTTCTTTATACATATACATCATGTAAGGGAAAAGATTTTGTGTAATCAGCACACAAATTCAAAAAAAAGTCAGGGGGTGGGGCAGTGCTAGAACTGTAGCTTGGTGGTAGAGTACTTGCTTAGTAAATTTGAGGCCCTGTGTTCAATCTCCAGCACCACGAAAAAGGTAACTATCAAATGATGGGCATGTTAATTAGTTTGACTGAGAAATCATTACACAACACATACTTATACAAAATATAATGTTGGGGGCTGGAGTTATAGCTCAGTTGAATAGTGCTTGTCTAGCATGTGCAAGGCCCTCAGTTTGATCCCTAGCACTGCAAAAACATGCTAAAACAAATCTTTGCCAGTGCAGTGCTGCATGCCTGTAACCCCATCAACTCAAGAGGTTGAGACAAGGCAAATGCAATTTCAAGGCCAGCTTAGCAGCTTATCAAGTCCCCGTCCCAAAATAAATAATAAAAAGGTTCAGGGATATATAGCTCAGTAGTAAAGCACCCCTGGGTTCAATCCCCGGTAGCACAAAAGTTTTTTAAAAAAGGAAAACAAATCCTTATTTTCTCCTTAAATATATATAATTTTTAATTG
This sequence comes from Sciurus vulgaris, assembly GCF_902686455.1. NCBI lineage: Eukaryota > Metazoa > Chordata > Mammalia > Rodentia > Sciuridae > Sciurus > Sciurus vulgaris. Next base: position 50,231,405 of record NC_136461.1, read on the forward strand.
TTAATCATACCGCAAAAAAATCTAAAAAAATAAAATTCCAGTGACCATAAACAGTATTGAGGAAGTATTTTAAAAAGTTTTGTATAAATAAAGTCAAGGCTTTTTATAACCATAAAGAAAGACTAAACAAGATAATAAGAAGAGCTGGGGCATGTACATCATATGCAAGGTCCTAGGTTTGATCCCCAGGATTGAAGGGGGAAAAAAAAAAAAAAAGGCAAAACAAAACAGCCAGCGTATTATCCAGTTACGAAAGTTTTTTATCCAGGTATACAGGGGCATGCCTGTAGTCTTAACACTCAGTAGGCTGAGAAGAAAGAACCCTTGAGCCCAGGAGTTTAAGACCAGACAGGGGAATACAGAGACCCCAACTCAAAGAAAAAGAGAAAAAGAGACAGAGACAGAGACAGAGGGAGGGAGGGGGAGAGAGAAGGAGAAGAGAAGAGAATGTTTTTAATGACAATACTAATTTTAATTGAAATTAGTGTAGCTTAGTTGGTAGAGTGCTTATCTAGCTCGCATGAGGTTCTGGTTTCAATTCCCAGCACCACAAACAAAAAAGAAAATACTAAAATTTCTTCACCTTAGATTTGTAATAAAAATTAAAATTTCAGTCAGATGTAGTGGTACAGATCTGTAATCTGGAATAGATGGGAAGCGGAGGCAGAAGGATTCAAAGTTGGAGGCCAGCCTTGGCATCTCAAAAAAACCCTGTCTTGATATAAAAAAATAAAAAGGGTGGGGTGTCGCTGAGTGGTAGAATGCTTGCCTAGCATGGGATCAATCCAAGCACTGAAAATAAAATGTTAAACATTTAAAATTTTTAAATCAACACTAATTTTTACATATTAGATTTGATCATCTGATAAAACACACCAGAACACTTAGCATTAAGATATTTCTAGCTGGGCATGATGACACACAACTATAATACCAACAGCTTGGGAGGCTGAGGCAGGAGGATCTTGAGTTCAACGCCAGCCTCAGCAAAAGCGAGGTGCTATGCAACTCAGTGAGACTCTGCCTCTAATTTAAAAATTACAAAATAGGGCTGGGGATGTAGCTTAGTGGTTGAGCGCCCCTGAGTTCAATCCCCAGTACCAAAAAAAAAAAAAAAGATACCCTCTTGAATCCAAGTTAATGCAGTAACACATGCCTGTAATCCCAGCTACATGGGAGGAGGACTTAAGGGAACTCTGTCTCAAAATAATAAGGATTAAGGGTTAGGACTGTAGCTCAGTGGTACAGCATCCCTGGGTTTAATCCCCAGTACAGCTAGTACTGCAAAGAACAAAAAAAAAAAAAAAAAAAAAAAAAAAAGCTTAAATGCAAATAGGATAGGGATAAAAATATTTGAATGCTTAAAGAGATAAGAAAATTTTCAGTTAAAGACAACAAATCTGACATGCTCACTTATTCCTCTCACTCCAAGATCCCGCTAGAAACTGAAAGGCTTTTTTAAAAAAACACAAAGTCAATGGAAGATAGGACAATAGCAACAAGTTATAAAGCAGATGAGAGGTTGTTTCCTTTCTCAAGCTAGCAGTCAAAATATTTGTTGAATTAAACAACATTAAAAGGTTGTTGTGATAAAGTACGTTATTCAGAGTTTTAAAAAACATTCACACTGAAGTTTAAATTTAATGTTAAAAATTAAAGTTGTTGTGTCTTTGGTTTGGGAGATATACAGGTGATCAACAAATGTATGAAAAAGTGCTCATCATCCCTAGTAATTAGAGAAATGCAAATTAAAACCCCCCTAAGATTTTATCTAACTCCAATTAGAATGGCTATTATCAAGAACACAAGTGGGGCTGGGGAGATAGCTCAGTCCGTAGAGTGCTTGCCTTGTAAGCACAAGGCCCTGGGTTCGATCCTCAGCACCCAAAAAAAAAAAAAAAGAACACAAGCAATAATAAGTGTTGGCGTGGATGTGGGAAAAAAGTTACACTCATACGTTGCTGGTGGAGTTGCAAATTGGTACAGTCACTCTGGAAAGCAGTATGAAGATTCCTCAGAAAGCTTGGAATGGACTCACCATTTGACCCAGCTATCCCACTCCTTGGTTTATACCCAAAGGACTTAAAATCAGCATCCTACAGTGATGCAGCCACACCAATGTCCATAGCTGCTCAATTCACAATAGCTAGATTGTGGAACCCACCTAGATGCCCTTCAATTGACGAATGGATACAGAAACTGTGGCATATATATACAATGGAATATTACTCAGACATAAAAAATAAAATTATGGCATTTGCTGGTAAATGAAGTTGGAAAATATCATGCTAAGTAAAATAGGCCAAGCCCAAAAAACCAAAGGCTGAATGTTTTCTCTGATAAATACATGATAATATATAACAAGGGGGGTAATGGGGGGAAGAAAAGAATGAAGGAACTTTGGATGATGTAGAGAAAAATGGGGTGGGGGGGGATGGAAAGATAGTAGAATGAAACAGACAGTATTACCCTATGTATATGTATGATTACATGAATGGTGTGAATCTACATTGTGTACAACCATAGAAATGAAAAGTTGTACCCCATTTGTGTACAATGAATCAAAATGCAGTCTGTAAAAATAAAGATTTTAATAAAAATAAACAAACAAATAAATAAACAAATAAAAATTAAATTTGTGCTGGGCATGGTGGCACCCACCTGTAATCCCAGCAACTAAGAAAGTTGAGGCAAGAAGATTGCAAATTTGAGGCCAGCCTCAGCAACTTAGCGAGATTCTGCCTCAAAATAAAAAACAAAAAGGACTGGGGATTTAGTTTTGTGGTAAAGTGACTCTGGGTTCAATCCCCAGTACCGAAAATAAAAAATAAATAAATTTGCAAATTTATGAAACCCTAGCCTTAAAGTCAATGATTCTCTTTGGTTTATACTGATAATAGACTAGAACTGACAGTGGCTATAGAAAAGCAGTTCCTGGTAGAAAACTAGTAATCACAAACCAGAGTCACTATATGTATACAGAGTCCTCTACCTGGAATTTTATTTTGCAAGGAAAAAACTTCCTAATATATATGCACTGCACTGTCGAAAACATTAATTTACACTATATGACCTGACAGCCCATCTGACATCTCAAGAAGCTAAAAATTCACTTGTTAAGCCAAATATTTTAAATATTATTATTATTTCATATCATCAGTGAAGGGGATGAGGGTATAGCTCCATGAAAGGGTACGTGGTTAGCACATATGAGGACCTGGGCTTCATCCCCAGCACCATGAAAGGAAGAAGAAATAGAAAGGGTTACAAAATCATCACAGAATAAACTGTTTTAAAGACTATTATATCTTGTTCCCTCACAATCTTTTAAGAACATTTAAAAAGTCAGAAATCCTTCCAAAAACTATATGTGGTCTAGTCCTCTTAAAGAGGACAGAAGAAAACGCAAGAACTATTAGAAGTCAGGAGTGGTAGTGCACAGCTGTAATCCCAGCTACTAGGGAGGCCTAAAGCCACAAAATCAGGGATTCAAATCCAGCTTGGGCAACAAAGCAAGACCCCATCTCAAAACAAACAGGAAATACTGTTGGAAGGCTTGGACACATTATAACCATTGTTTCTCTTTATGAATTTAGTTTCTCCATCCATCTCATCTAAAAATAGAGTTGTACTAAATGATTTTATTTAGCAATTCATAGGCTTTCCTGAATACTATATGGTTTCAGATGTGTTACAGAAATCATTGTTGCTCTAAGGAATGGTACAAAAGTGTAATTACACTATCATTCAAGCCAAGAATATTCTGTCAACCTCTTTTTAGCTTGCTCTGCTATAAGTCTTTCCTCAATCTATGCCATATCCCACAATTCCTCCAATATTAATCTTTCTGAAATGTAAATACAATCATGACTCTCTCACGTAAAAACGTATTACTTCTGATGTCCAAACAGGTAAAGTTCAAATTCCAAAGCAAGATACTCAAAAGTCTTTTTAGAATCTGACAACAGGCTACCTCTCCAGTCAATTTCATATTCTGTCAGCATTTTTCCTACACCCCAAGCTAAATTATCCCCCTTTCTCTCAATGCAAATTCATGTACTTCGATACCCTGTGACTTTGCACATGTCGTACCTATAACATCTAAATCTCTTCAATCTCTTCATCCTTAAAACCTAGATCAAATGTCGTCATCTCTAACAGGTGTTTCCTCATGTTCACGGCCTCCTGAATGAATCCCTTTTCTGTGCTCTCATGGCACTTTGCTATGGCTCTATTATAGTCCAACATCATAAACTGACCTATCAACACATTTATTTTATCATTATTTCTATAATATGTCCATAGTTACTTTCTTAAATGTTGAAGAAACAGTTAACTGAATAAATCAGTGTATGTAGTACTTCAAATTCCGACTTTTCTTTATGAACTTAAAACACTAAGTTTTAGATAAGAAACATATCTCCCACCTCTGGTGAGTAGCAACATGGAAGAAATAAGGTGAGTTTTGCTAACTGGAAAACAGAGCATTCGAAAATTTTGAGCCCAACGAAGTGGTGAACACCACAATCCCAGCTACTTCGGAGATGGAGGCACAAGGATAGAAAGCTTAAAGCCAAGCCAGATGTGGTAGCACCCACCTATTATCACAGAGACTCAAGATTCTAAAACAAGAGGATTATAAGTTGGAGGCCAGTATAAGCAACTAGTAAGACTCTCAAATTTTAAAAAGGGAGGGTGGCGGGGAGCTAGGGATATAGCTCAGTGGTAGAATGTCCCTGGGTTCAATCTCAAGTACTCCTGGGGAAACCCCCCCTCCCGCACACACACACAAAAACCTTTTTGCTCATTGAGGGGCTAATACAGAAGTAGAGTAGTATAGTAAATAAAGCATGATCTTTGAAACAAGAAAATTTTGTTTCAAATTAAGGTCACTAGCTGGGTATCCTTGGTAAATCTCTTAATCTCATGACAATTTCCCTACTTATAAAGATGATAACAAAATGTCACCAACTAAAGCAAGGTCTCAAACTCAGTAAATCCCTTAACCTCTCTAGTGACAGTTTCTCTCCCTGTTAAAGAGGATTTAAAGAAGGAGATAAACTCAGAGATGTAAGACTTAAATAGGGTAAGCACATGAAAGAATTTTCTACTAAAAGCTGTGACAAAATGTAAACGATTTTCTTTTGGAAGGGGTGGTAGTGGAGATTGAACCCAGGGGTGTTCTACTTGTTCTATCACGAAGTCTTTTCTACTTTTTTTTTTTTTTTTTGAGACAGGGCCTCACTACCTTGCCAACACTGGCCTCAAACTTGCAATCCTTCTGCCTTAGCCTCCTCAGTCACTGGGATTTACACCACTACATCCAGCTATAAACAGTTTTTATAAGCATTAGTAATTATGGCATATGTGAAGACTGCAGGTAAGAGAAAGGATGCTAACAGGTGATAAAAGTCAGTCTCCCGCTAGGCACAGCAGCAGAAGGACACATGAGGTAGAAGGACTACAACTTGCCAGTCTGGGCAACTTAGCAAAACCCCATCTCAAAAAGAAATTTTTTTTTTAAATTTTAAGTTGGAGATGGGACACAAAACCTTTATTTTATTTTTATTTATTTATTTATTTATTTTATGTGATACTAAGGATCAAACCCAGAGCCTCACATGTGCTAGGCAAGTGCTCTACCACAGAGCTACAACTGTAGTCCCCCTCTCAAATTTTGGAATGGGACATACGCAGTGGTAGAGAGCACTGGCTTAGCATGTGCAAGGTCCAGGTTCATTCCCTAGTTCCAAGAATTAAAAAAAAAAAATCATGCTCCCACTCCAGCTCGTGCTGATCATCAAAATTTCAATATCAACTTACTCCGAAAAAAGTCGTTTCTATTTCCAGGGTAACAGTGATGAAGGTTCAAGAAGAAGAAATGTTTTTTGAGAGGCAGAGAATATGCATTTACTCATAAAACGCCTACTAAATTCTACTGTGTGCCCAGCACTAGCACTGAGAGTTCCAGGCTACTACTGTCATAAGTAAATCCCTATACTATCTTGAGTGTGTGTTTTCCTAAAGGTAAATACACAGGAAAAGTCAGTATTTCTTACTTAAGCTGAATTGTAGAGCTAACTGATAGCTCTACACTCACAGGAGAATGTAAACTATTCAATTCCAATTACATGGAACTTGTAATATTAATAGTATGCAGGCATTTAATCTATAAAAATACACTTACCAATAAAAAAAAATACACACACTTAACTAGAATACAAATATCATGAGAATTTTTTTTTTTTTTTAAATGAAACATACTTACCCAAGGCAGGGTATCCAAGGTAAAATCGATCTGCTCCCAACCAACCAAGAAAAAGAGATAATGCAACTGCTACTTTGTATGAATAGCCATTTCTGTAAAGAATTAAAACTTGAATGTCATATTCATGTTTCTAATGTGAAAATTTTAAAAAATCAAGCTGTAAATTACTAATTATTTTTAATTGGTTCATTCATTCATTCCATTAATGCTTTGGGGGCTACCTTCTGTGTGCTAAGCACTATTCTAAGCTACTAAAATATAGTAATGAACAAAAGCAACAAAGAGGAGCTTCCATTTTAGCTTCAGAAAGCAAAAAAATATATATATACATTTTAAAAGAAATCATACAGTTAATTAGAAAGTCATAAATATTATGGAGGGGGGAAAAAAAAAAAAAGAGTAGAACAGGGTGCATAGGGAATCCAGAATGCCAAGGGCCACTTAAATGGGGTAAATGGGGTCATAAGCCTCATTGAGAAGGTAATGTCTTTGCAAAGACCTGAGGGAAGTAAATGAATTAAGCCATGCCAGGCTTCTGAGGGAAGAGTGTCTGAAGCAAAAGAAATAGCTGATGCAAAGGCAGCACACCTTGCAGGTTTGAGGTCTGTTAAGGAGGCCACTATACCAGGGGCAGAGTGAGAAAAGGACAGACTACTAGGAGATGAGGTCAGAGAGGCTAATGGGGAGTAAAAGCTGCACATCATGCCTTGCTACCATTTATAAATACTCTGAGTTTTACTCTGGGAGAAATGAGAAGCTACTGGAAGATTTTAAGTAAAGTGTAACATGATCTGATTTAGATTTTAAAATAATCACTCTGGCTACTATGTTGAAAACAGACTGGATGAGAATATTCATTAACTAATGCCATGATAATGTCATATAACAAACCACCCCAAAGCTCAGGGGCTTGTAACAAGCTTTTCTTCTCATACTTGTAGATTAAAGATTGGCTGTAGTTCAACTGACCTAGAGTGGCTAAACTGGGATACTCTGCTTCAGGCTACAGTTTGGTTGAGCTTGGATCCAGAGAGTAGATTCAGTTGAAGTCAGTTTCACTTAACTAGGACGCAACTTAATAATGTAGCGGCTACTTGAGGCAAGTTCTTTTCAGGACATATCATCAAAGAACAAAAGGAAAGCTAATGCCCACAAGCATACTTAAACTTTTGTTTGTTTCACACCTGCTAACATTATATAGGCCAAATTAAGTAATGTGGCAAATCCAAAGGAGTTTGAAGGCTATGTCAATAATTCAAGTAAGAATTAATAATGGCTTGACCCAAAGCAATAGCAAAAGCAGTAGTGAGAAGTGATCAGATTCTGAATATATTCTGAAATACCACCAATTAGATTTCCTGATGCAGTAAATTAGGGTATGAAAAAAGAAATGAGTAAGGATAGCACTGAAGATTTGAACCTAAACAACTCGAAGGATAAAGCTAGCATTGAGTTGGGAAGGCTGAGGATGAATATATCTTGGAAAGAAAATTAGATCTCATTTTCAGATATGTGAGTTTGAGATGTGTATCAGACATCCAAGTGGAGTTGCCCAAAAAGACAGCTGGATTTACAAACCTGGAGTTATGGAACAAAGTCTAGGCTAGAGATAAAAAGAGTTACAAACATATAAGAAGAATTTAGAGCCATAAGATTGCCGAGTATAGACAGACAAAAGAGATCTGAAGACTGAGACTTGAGGCACTCCAATATTAAGAGATCAAGGGAAAAAAAAACAGAAGAGACTGAAGAGCTAATAGTGAAGAAAAAATAGAACTAGATGAGAATAGTATCTTGAAGTAAAGTGAAAAGGTATAGTAAGGAGATCAGTGATCACTGTGCAAAATGTGGCTGGAAGACCATGTAAGATAATAGCTGAGAATTTACTACTTAACTAAAAGGAGGTAGGTCTTCAGCAAACTCAGCAAGAGCTATTTTGGTGATATGTGATGGCTAAATACAGAATAGAAGGAGATTGAGAAAAAGTGGGAGGAAAAAATTGAAGTATTAAGACAAAGGGGAATAAAGAGAGAGGTATACAGAACAACTGAAAGTCAAATCTGATCAAGTCAGAACCTTCCTGATAATCCTGTTTTCCTGCACTGCACTCACAATTAGGACATTTTTGTGGAAAGTTGGGAGGAGATGTTAAGTGGCTCAGAGATCTTCCTGTTCATGTGTCTAATATTACAATAATATCCAACTTTATGCAGAAGCAGTGGTACCCCATCCACACTGGAATGGGGTATCACACTAGAGGTAGAAAAATATATTAGGAGGCTTTGCAAAAACTCAGGTAGTAATCTAATGGGTAGTAGCAGCAGGAAAAAGAAGTGAACAAAACTGGTAAATATTGGGCTGGGAATGTAGTTCAGTGGTAGACTGCTTGCCTGGCAAGCACAAGTCCCTGATAAGTCCCCAGTATGACAAAAACGAAAAAGAAAAAGAAAACCCACAAAAAGTTGGTAAATATTAAGAAAACAGAAGTAACAGACTTAATGTGAGAAATGAGGGGGGTGGGGGGAGATGAAAAGGGCTGGGCCCCAAATTGGCTTCAGGGAAAAACCATCAACCTCCTCATACCCTCTTCCCCAAGCTTCCAAGTCAACCTAAATTAGATCATGGTATAAATGAGAAATAACTTTTATTGTGTTAAACTACTGAAATTTGTGGCTACTATAACAGGTGAATGGCTTGCTAATCAATCAATCAGACATGGTTACCAGACTTCAGTTTCTGGAGAATATAGAATGGCTGTATCTGCAATACTGAGATGGAATTTAATCAAGTATTAATATTATATATAATTTGAAAAAGAGTATGCTAACAGGAAAAGAAAAAATATGTAAGCCAGAAAAGGAACCCCCAGTAAACAGGAATTTATCAGTAATTCTATTTATAGAAGAGCTGAACAGCAGCTGTCTTTTGGGTATGCATATATTAAATATGCATGTGTATTTACTATTCTGATAAAATGATATATCAGGTCATCTTAGTTTTGCAACTCTTACCACTAACTCCCACTGTTCAGACTTAATGTTCATCAAGCAAATTCTATTTTAGATTTATAGATTTTACTATGGGAGGGGAAAAATTGGTAGTAGATTTAGAGTATCTGGTTTTCTTGATGGTGATATGCCTTATCATAACAGACATCAATGTCTTGTAAACATGATTAGTGCAGCTCAGCTGCACTGAGCCTAATCTACTCTGCAGACACTGAAAGACAAATCAGCACTCACTTGAAAATCAAATAACACATCTTTGTGGTGTTACTACTACATGCAATAAATCTGTAAGGTTCAAACTGAATGGGTAGCTGTTCTTCTTTTGCGCTGCTGGGGATTGATCCCAGGGCCTTGTGTTTGCAAGGTAAGCACTCTGCCAACTGAGCTATATCCCCATCCCAGGTAGCTGTTCTTAACAGATGATTTTCCTAGTTGTATTTTTAACCTAGATATCTTGAACTAACCCTTAATACATTATTTGTTGTTTGTAATTTTTTAGGAAAAAATATTAATCTATAATTTAAATACTGACTACATACTTAAGTACTTTGGAAATAATTCCTTTAAACTATTTTTACTTTGCTAATGAGAAATTCTGACACCCAAGAAGATTAAGTGATTGGCTTAGGATTACACAGCAAGAAGAATCAAAACCTTCTAACTCAATGAAGTAGGGTCAAAAGATAAAAGAAAAAAGGATTCTAAGCTCAAAGGATTCTGAAAGAAGTTGTAGAAAGAGCAAAACAGTGGTTATTTCTTGATACAATTATAAATAGGTACCATCAAATAACATGCAACCATATATAGTTATAAGGTAAAAATAAATCATGATTTTAGTACAAAGCACGAATAGGATAAAAGAACAGGATGTAAGTTTTACTGTAATAAATTTAAAAATCAAGCATAAAAGTCTTTTAAACAGAACATTTCTTAAAAAAAAAAAAAAAAAAAGCCATTTTTCTTACTATTCCAAACTGATAACTTTGAATTCTGTTTAACATTACCACTCATACCTATATCCATTACAAAGAATTAGTCATGTTTCAAACTGCCCTTAATGTGGAAATGAGTAACAACCATTAGTGTTTTTCTGATATGGTATGTAATACCTATTTGTATTCTAAAAATCTCCCAAATTCTGAAAACAGTATTTTTTATAATTCATTTCATAGTTCACTTAATAAACTTACTGCCCTTAACCAACAAGGCATGAGACTGTTTATTATTTTTACTTATTCCACACAGTGAATTCAGCTATTCTTGGTTGGTGAATTACACTTAGAAAAACATATGTATACTTAAAAAACAGAGGTTTTGAGACAAGCAAGAACATAACCATTATATCTGCAGGATTTCCCCACAAATTAACTCTTTATTCCATGATATCAAGATATGACACAGGCAAGTAATATCAAGTTTTAGGTGTCAGGAATGGTACTTACACATTTCGGCAAGATATGGGCTTGTGAAAACCAACTTCATTTCCAGTAAAATGTGTTTCATTGCCACTGAAATCCTTACAAGTTATATTGGGTGCTGGAAAACATGAAACTAAAGGCAGAAAAAGTCAAGAAACCATTATTTCTTTTTCTGTAGAAAAGGTATGTAATATTTTACCCTAATATTGGCAAAGCACACAAGAAAATACAACTACCTTTCAATGTAACATCTGACAAGAGGATTTAATTTAGACAGGAAATGCTACAAAAAAAAAAAAAATATATATATATATATAAAATACAATGATAGAGTGGTCTCAACACAAACATGAAGAACTGCCAGTGTTAAGCACAGCCCACCTGGTTCAATTTCTTGCATCTGACAAAAGATAACAAAGAAATAATTGCATAGTACTACTTGCCCTTTACTTCATCTCCAGGATAAAGAGTATTTCTTGAAGTTTTATTGGTAATTCATTTGGTAATTTATCTAACAAATTATTTTAACATAATCTGGGTTTCAATATCCAATTTATATAAACTATTATAGATAATGGCTGCCATAAATTAAAACTCTTTATTCTCTATGTAATAATTTCAACTCATAGGAATTGATGTATTGTATATTTCAGTATTTAGCAATTTTAACTATACACATACCCCACATGACATAATATGAGAAGTAACACTGTCTGCTAGACACAACCAGATACTATCCATTATTCAAGTTCCCATATTTTAACAATTTTAGTTTTTAAAGATATTTAATCATACTTCCGTTTCCAGCCCTACTTCTTTCTTTCCTTGCCGATAATGCTCTTGCAAACGTGGTGAATGTCGCCAAGACCCGCCAGACATTCTATAAGAAGTGTGGCAAACACCAATCCCACAAAGAAACACAGTACAAGAAGGGCAAGGATTCTCTGTGTGCACAGGGAAAGTGGCATTATGACAGGAAAGAGTTGGTATGGTGGGCAGACTAAGCCAATTTTCAGGAAAAAGGCAAAAAACTACAAAGAAGATTGTGCTGAGACTTGAGCGTGTTGAGCCCAACTGCAGATCTAAGAGAATGCTGGCTATTAAGAGATGCAAGCATTTTGAACTGGGAGGAGAGAAGAGAAAGGGCCAAGTGATCCAGTTGTAAGCTTCACTGTTTTGTTATGAAGATAATAAAATGTTGAGGCTATCTTCACTTAAAAAAAGATATTTAATCATTCCTATTGGCTGCTTTATATTAATATGAGAAAAAAAATGAAAGAGAAATGGCTAACACTCCAGGCTTGGAACCTCAGGAAAGTAGGGAAGAAGTACCAGAATGAAGAGAAAACCATACTATTACAGTGATTCTACAGAAAATTTGACAGAAGTTTGAGCTACTTATTTTAAGGGATGAAAACCATACACTTAAGAGGAAAAGGATAAGCTGTTACTCTAAGTACACACAAAAATGACCTAAGAAAATTTAAAAACAAACAAACAAAAAAACCTGGAACTGATTTGTTTGAATTGATAAGAGAATTCCAAAGAGCAGGACTTAGAACTGGACAAATCTGGGTCTAAGTCCAAACTATCATTTAACTAGTGTGTTCCTTAGGGCAAGTTACAAAATCTCTCTGAATCTTGCTTTCCATTTGTGAAATGGAGATAATATCATTTGTAATTCTCTTATGTCTGTATTAAAGGCATGTGGTACATAAAGCATGGAGCATGGTTACAGAAAGGTTCAAAAAGTGTTAGATTTCCCACTCTAGGAAATCAGAGAAATTCAAGGCTAAGAAGGCTAACAGAGAATGACACAAACATGAAGATGTGAGTAGCTATAAAATTAATGTGAGACTTTGTGATATGAAATCGATCATTTCAAAAGAAGCCTACAACCCTATAATTTATTCCTTTTTAAATAATTTATCATTTTATTTCATCTGTATAAAAAAGAAAAACCTGTAAGTCAGAAAAGGTCCTGAGGTGTAGGTCAGTCACAGAGCACATGCTTAGCCCTGAACTCCATCACCAGTGCACTTGTACCTGCACACACACAAAATAAAACAAACCAAAAAGGCAGAACTAGTAGTAAGTTCTTTATCCTTCAAAAAACAAGAAAACTGAATTTTCAAGAAATTTCCTCATAAGTAGGTAATATTCTATAAGTACTAGACTAACACTCCTTAAAAGCAATGCTCTTTTCCACTGTAACATAATTTCATGCTAACACTGATTTCAGCAAGAAGACAAGATTAAAAAAACCAGCTACCAATGAATGTTAACCAGTGGATAAAATTAAGCAATATGCTACAAGCTGAAAACCACATAATTTCAGGTGTCTTGCAAAAAGGTTTAGTTCTAGCCACTACCTAGAATTTAAATGGCGTAAGTTCAAGCCAATACTTTTGGTTATAAAAAGCAACACTGCGGCTTGGTAGAGTGCTCGCCCAGAGATCCTAGGTTTGATCTCTAGTACAGAAGAAAAAGAAAAAAAATCAACACTGGGCTGGACTGGACATATAGTTCAAGTGGTAGAGTGCTTGCCTTGTATGCATGAGATCCTGGGTTCAATCCACAGCACAACAAAATCAAATGAGAGAGCGCTCTCAGTCACTGACACTTTGCAAAACTGTCCTGCCCTGTAGGGTCTGAGGAGTGCATCATGTCCCAAATTGATATTCTCCAGAAGTATCCTGGAAACTATACTCTCTCCAAGAGGGAGTTCCCTAAGCTTCATGAATCCAGAACCAGCTACTTTCACAAAAACCCGAAGGACACCACTGCCCTTGGATCTCATGATGAGGAAATTGGAGCTAAACAGTGATGGGCAGCTAGATTTCTAAGAAATTCTTAATCTTATTGATAGTTTGGCTGTGGTTTACCATGTCTCCTTTATCAAGCATACCCATTCCCATAAACATATCTAAGTCTCACATGGGCCCAGTATCCAAACCCACCCCTTTTCTTCACAGCTATCAGTTATCACTTCCTCCTCCCACCAACACCTACCTACCCTGATCCTAGCACACTCACCACACCATGCTGGCTGGCTATTTATTTATTTATTTATTGGGGCAGGGGTATGGTGTTGAGAATTAAACTCAAGGCCTCACCAGTCCAACAATCTCTTTTTATGAAACATGCAAACACAAGGAAATGCTAAGATAGAAATAATTTATCAATGAAGTCTCCCCTGTTGTGGTCCATAAAATTAAAAAGTCAGACTGGGGGGCTGGGGTTGTAGCTCAGTGGCAGAGCACTTGCCTAGCATGTGAGACACTGGGTTCGAGCCTTACCACCACACTAAAAATAAATAAAATAAAGGTATTCTGTCCATCTACAACTACCAAAAAAAAAAAAAAAAGTTAAAAAAAAAAAAAGTCAAACTGGATGTGATTTTTTTTGTGCGTGTGGGGGGGAGATACTGGGGATTGAACTCAGCTTAAATGCCAAGCCACATTCCCATTCCCAGCCCTTTTTATGTTTTTTTTTGTTGTTGTTGTTGCTGTTGTTCTAATTAGTTATACATGACAGCAGAATGCATTCTAACACATTGTACACCAGTATATTTTATTTTGAGACAGGGTCTTACCAAGTTTCTTAGGGCCTTGCTGAATTGCTGAGACTGGCTTTGAACTTGTGATCCTCCTGTCTCAGTCTTCCAAGTTGCTGGGATTACAGGTTTGTATCAGCACACCAGCTAATGGATGTGATTTCTATAACAAGTTATACTGTATAATGACCAGCTATAATTAAATGTGCCAATCTAGAATTCAAGTCAAAACAAAAGCTATAGACAAAGGTGACAAAAGTCAAAACATCTCCATATTTCTAGCATTAAAAAAACAGTTCTCCTCAAGGAGTTTAAGTTGGAAAACCACCATTTTGCTACTATCATGGTAAAGAATGTTTGGGGTCAGAATCATCAATAGATGATAAATCTAGGGGCAATTTTTGAAGAGGAATAGGATATTTGCACATTGTTTTCCCCAGTACTAGGGACTGAACCCAGGTTCTCATGCATGCTAGGTAGAAGCTCTACCAATGAGCTACATCCCCAGTCCTTTTTATTTTTATTTTGAGATGGGGTATCACCAAGTCCAGGCTGCCTTCCAACTTGCAACCCTCCTACTTCAATCTACCAAGTAACTAGAATTAGAACCAGCTGCATGACTCTAATAATGAGTCTCCCCACAGAGACATTAACTAAACAGTAGAAAAATCTGAATGCTCGACAATTCACATCTCCAATGAGAGACTGATATCATGTGTCCCCAAATGTGAGATTCTGAGGACTCCATAGGTGATATCATCCATCACCTAAGTAATTTTCCAGCCTGGAATGTATAACCTAACTCTAATCACAAGGAAATGTCAAATAATCTCAGAAGAGGAAATAAAGGGGGCCGGGCAGGTTGGCTTACACCTGTAATCCCAGAAACTTGCAGGCTAAAGCAAATAATTCCAAGTTTGAGACCAGTCTCAGCAACTTAACAAGGTACTAAGCAACTCAGCAGCAAGAACCTGTCTCAAAAAATAAAAGGGTTAGGGATATGGTTCAATAGTAAAACGTAACTGGGTTCAATCCCTGGTACCCAAAAAATGAAAAAATAAAAGAGTCTGTACTCATTAAACATGTCAGTGTCATAAATGACAAAGCTGTGAAAATGTTCCAATTTAAACAAAACTATATGCAAAATATGATTTGAGATCCTGTACTGGGTAAAATACTATTCAGGCATTTGAGTCATTTAAAAAAAAAAAAAAAAAAAAAAAAAGAATATGGATTAAAGCATGACTATCAGTAAATTTTGTGAATTTTATAACTGAACTGTATTTATGTTAAAAGAACATCTTTATTCTTAAAAAAAAAAAAAATACAGAAGTATATAGGGCAAATATTCCAGAAGCGGGAGAGAGCAAGATGAGTGTGAGAGTGTGAGAGTATTCACAAACACACAAAGATAAAGCAAGAGTGGTAATGTGTTAACAACTGGTGAATTGGGGTACATGGTATAAGGGTGTCCTCTGAAGTACTCTTACTCTTGTAACTTTCCCATAAGTTTGAAATTACCTCCAAATAAAAAGTTTAAAAGTAATACACTCTTTGCAAAACTAATTTATGCTGTTAGAAGGTAAGGTAGCATACATACTAGTTACCCATTAAGTAAGAATTAAGAGAGTATAAGGGGGACTTCTGGCTTGTTATGTTCTTTCTTAATCTGGAAGCATTCACAGGTGTGTTCGGTGTGTGACAATCATTTGAATTACACTTATACATAATTGCCTGTAAATATACCTCAATACAAATTTCAGAAAATAAAAAAGACCCTACCAAACAATCACAGCAAAGTTTTCTGAAGGTGGAGTCTAAATACTTTTACATTTCAGTAACAGGAATATTGAAAATTTCCTGATATATGTCTATATAATCTAGACAGACTACTTGAAGGTAGGGATTATGCCTATTTATATCATCTATGCCCCCAAGTAGATGCCTACCAGTAATAATTTCTCAATTAACAAATGTAAATAAATAAATAAATCCTCCATAACTATTCTGTATTATAAACTGATTTTTAATTAATGTAGCAATTTACTTAATTAAAATAAAGTTACTTATTCATTATAAATATTTTCTCAAAAACAAATGTGCTTGTTAAATGACTTTGGGCTAATAAGGAACCATTTAATATAACAATTTATTGTCATAGAGGAAACTCCTTTGTCTTTTGGCCCAATTCCTAACCACTAATTGCAAACTCCCTTCTCTAAAGCATTGTTCACATTCATTCCATTGTACAGTTTAAGAAAAGTAAATATAGCTTGAGGATTCTTTAATAGTCCTTCATATGCTTACTGAAAAAAATAAAATAATTTTGGCTGGAGGAATAAGAGACCATTTAACCCACATTTTTACATCTCTAATTTTTGTCCTGATAATCAGTTCTATGTTAGGACCAAAATTCAAGTTCCAAGGGTCTTTCTTTTTCCATGGATAGTGCTTCATTTATTTGTACTTAAAAAATAGCACTGGCCTACAATTCCAGCAACTAAGGAGGCTGAAACTAGAACACCACAAGTTTGAGGCCAGTCTCAGTAACTAAAGAGAGACCCTCAGCAACTTAACAAGACCCTGTCTCAAAATAAAAAACAAAAGGGCTGGGATATAGCTCAGTAGTGAAGCACCCCTGGGTTCAATTACCAGTAAGCCACTCCCCACTGACACACACACACAAAAAAAACTCAGTTCTGACCAGGCATAGTAGCACATACCTGAAATCCCAGCTACTTGGAAGTCTGAGACAGGAGGAAGGCCAGCCTGGGCAATTTAGTGAGACCCGTCTCAAAATTTTAAAAAATAAAAAGAGCTGGGGATATAGCAGCTCAGTGGTAGAACACTTGTCTGGCATGCATAAGGTCCTGGATACCAATCCCAATACCACCAAACAAAACAATTCTTAGGTACAAAACAAGCTGATTTTTATTGTCAAAGGTTAAACACAACAGGTTAAAAAATTAAGAGCTAAAGCATGGATTACATGGAATGTTTTTCCCCAGTACTTAAGTGAACAAACACACAATGACACAATGAAGATATCAAACACACATGAAGAGAGCACGGAATAGTAAAAGAGACCATAGAGACCACTCCACACAGCTCTGACCCAGCACATGCTGGGTGCTAGGAAGCCCGTATCCAAATCTGGGTACAAAAGCAAATTATTGCTAAAACTCATGGGTGCTCAATGTGTAGAATATTCACTCACATGTTAACATGCCAATAAAATTCAGCTGCAAAGTAAACCCTACATTGCAGCTAAATTACAAAGCTGAGTTATTAAACTCTAGACAATCAATGGAAAAATCACAAGGTAAATGCTGTGACCCATCAGTGCCCAGCACCACTTCTGTTCCTACAGTAGCCATGGGCACTGTGGTAGCTCAGAGCAGAAGGCACAGGACGCAAAGGCAGCACTGCTTGGCCTAAAGTCAAAAGACCAGAGACCAATGCCTTCATCCAAGCCATGATATAGTAAAGGGACCCTCACGTTCTGCCACAAGGAAGCAGACTTCCAGGGTCATTTAACATACTGAGCAAGATTTAGATCAGATTTACCATGGCTACCAACTAGCTTGTGTGTTTGAAAAAGGACAATTAGGAAAAAAAAACAAAAACTCTTGTGGATCGGCGCAGACTCAAGTGTTAGACTGGGATAGAAAGACCTACCCCAGCTCTTGGTTCAACATCTTTGAACCAAGCATAAATTATGCATTAATACAGAGAAGATTCATGACTCACATTTGTCTCAAAACTTCTGTCTTCTTTTTGAAACATGGTAATGATTTAAAGTTCTTTATTAATGGGGGTGGGGGAGTGGGAATGGATTACTGGGGACTAAACCCAGGGGTGGTTTACCACTGAGCCCCATCCCTAACCCTTTTTGAGACAAGGTCTGACTCAGTTGCTGAGGCTGGCCTCAAATTTGTAATTCTCCTGCCTTAGTCTCCTGAGTCACTGGGATTACATGTGTGCACCCATTAGAGCACGTGGCTAAAGTCCTTTAATAATCTTTAAAAGTCATTTAATTTTTAATCTAGAACATTTTATATATGTTCCCAGATTTAGTTGGGCAAATAGACTTAGATTTTACATACTTTATTCTCTTCAATTTAAAGTCTTATTTGAAAAGCCTTCCTGCACCTCCCACTTTCATTATCTATAAGTACTTCTTGATAAACCATGAACAATTCCATAATACCTCTAAATTTTTCTATAGTAAAATTTCACCATTTCAGCATAGTTGCAAAAAGTCAATAATGAAGGTTTGTTTGTTTTTTTAATAATAAAGGTTTAACACAACTTACCTTTTTTTTGGTACTGGGATTGAACCCAGGGGTACTCAACCACTGAGCTACATCCCCAGAACTTTTTATTTTTTGAGACATGTTCTCACTAAGTTGCTTAGGGCCTTACTAAGTTGCTGAAGCTAGTCTCAAACTTGCAATTCTCCTGCCTCACCCTCAGGGAGTTGCTGAGATTACAGGCATGCTCCACAGCATCGAGCTACCATTTACTTTCAAGTATCTCTTTTAACTAGAATTGGGCTAATAATGTGACAAAATTTAAAGACATAAAAATCTTTAGAAGAAAAGACTAAACAGGGAGGAAGCTATTATATTTTATCAGGCATTATACATATTTTAGAATAGAAGCTCCCCAAAATCATTATTTTTTTGGACCCATTATCAAAACACCCCTCTGAGAAAATATTAATGCATACTTAGGATTTATTTAAGTATATGTGGAAAGGTACATAATGTGACATAGTTTCTCACTATACTAACAGTCTCATTTCATATTATTTTAGTAAGTAAACACTCTAACTAAAGAAGTATCTTTGAATAACATATCTTAGGAAATAAAAGACTATAAATATTTAAGGATATAGATGTTTACCCTGATTTAAACATTACACAATGTATACATATATTGAAACACCACATGATACCCCATAAATACATACAATTTTTGTTTTTATATATTAAAAATAAATAAGAAGAAAATTAGGGAGCTCTATAAACTGATTCCAAAAGTTTAAAATATATAAATACAAAACTTCCAGTTTATATAATTAGGGGAGTAAGATTCTTTTTTAATTTAAATATTGGGGAGTACAGCTTTGTTGTACAACACATGCTTAGCATATGTAAGGTCCTGGGTTCAATCTCCAGCATCAAAATAAATAATCAATTAATTAAATGTTGACAACCCCTAACCAGATCTTCAAATGTAAGCTCTTCTGAAAACTGAATAATAAAGTATAAATTAAGAAAAAACACATTTATTACCTTTAGTGGTTATATACTGATCTATGAAATAGTGTTTTAAAAATTAAATAAAGACATGATTCTGGAAGTCTTACCATGAGCTGTGTAGTTTGTGCAATTAACTGGTTCTTGTGTAGCATCATTTATTTGGGGATCTTTACAAATATATGTAAAAAAAAAAAGTTAAGGAAACAAGAACTATCCAACATAACACCACATTTAAAAAAGAGGCTGCTGGTTTATCCAAGTCAACTAGCACAGATTTAAACATACTTCTAGTATAATATCTAAATGATACCTGAATGTTAACTTATTACAGGCTAAGTATATAAATTAAACGTATGTATTTAAAGTTCTAGCAGAGGGCTAGGGTTGTGGCTCAGTGACAGAGCACTTGCCTAGCATGTGTGAGGCACTGGGTTTGATTCTCAGCACCACATATAAAAAAAAATAAAGGAACATCAACACTAAAAATAAAGCTCCAGCAGAGGATTTCATCCTTAAAGAACATCAGCCAGGATCTAAGCACAAAGCAAAAATTAAAATAAAAATTTTACTAAGTTACTGTTAAGCAGGTTTCTGGTTAACAAATCCAGAGATTTGGATTGAACTAATTTGCAGAGCCCCCACTATTACTATACACTTAATTTCATCTAACACAAAGCTGTGAGGTAGGTATTATCCCCTCAGCACAGAAACAAAAACTGAAGCTCAAAGTTTGAGTGGCTTATGCAGTCATATAAATTACAGGTGATAAATCAGGTTTCCTTATTTAAAGTCCATCAGACTGCAGGAAGATGAGTGTTTTCTACATGATCACTCCAGTAGAATTTTAAGTTTTTGAAGAGTATAACAACCAAAGATGTTCAAAAGAGAGACTGGCGGTTTTGTCTCCTATTTTATTGCTGACATTATAACAGGGGTGAATATAGTATTCACAAAATGTCTCTAGAGTCCCTTTAAGACTTTTAAAATTTCTATTGGAAATTTTATACCAGGAATAAAAGTGATTTTCCAGTTGTCATTACCTCACAGTCCTACAGGCTCATTCTCCCCAGGGTTCAACTTTGATACTGCCCAATTATTTTCTTAGAATCACTCCCATATTGCTTCCAATAATAAAACTCAACTTACTATGTCAGGGATTCTCAAAGTCCAAGCATAATGGTATTCAGCAAGTTAGACCATTCTGTGAAAAATCTAATAATGGCTGTCTCTCCTCAATGCACATAAAGTCACCAGATTTTTCTTAATTTCAAGAGCTTCTCTTACAGAATCTTTCTTATACAGGTTGAGGATCCCTTACACAAAATGCTTGAGGTGTCATGTAGATTGCTCAAAAAATTTTGGATTCTGGAGCGTTTAGTAATTTTGGGGTTTTTGTTGTTGTTGTTGTTCGGTTTGGTTTGGTTTGGTTTAGAAATATTCAACTTATATCTCTACCTTCTATTATTGTGTTTTTCCTGTTCCAAAATTTGTCTAGAACAATATCTAATTTTGTACAAAAGTAACTATTTTAAGCACAACTCCATTTCATCTTGTTGACACAAAATATTAGGTGAGGTGATTCCCTTGATCCTAATTTGACCTGTTTCCTCACCTGTAATAGCTAACACACACCGTTGCCTACTATACCAGGCACTCTTCACACTTGTACTAATTAAATATCACAACAGCCCCTTAAATTGGTGCTCTTGTCATTCATATTTCTACATGAGAAAACGTAAGGTTCAAATAATTTGCCCAAGGATACAAAGTGGAGGTCGAATTCATCTGGCAGTTTAGCATTTCAGGATAACATAAGGTATTATTAGTAAAATTAACTGTAAAAGGGCAACCTACTTTGGTTGGAGGGAGCACTAGTAATTACTTCTCTCCCTCGACGTTAACTTTTCCAGGGTAGAGTTTGTGAATACTTATATTCCTACTGCCTAGAACAGAGCCTGGCATACCTTAGGATCTATATATTTAACAAGTAAGCACACCGATTAAAAAAGAAAGCAAGAAAAAAAAACAAAAAACGGATGAGATTAGGAAGCACCAACCATTAGTAAAATCCTAGGGAAAGCACAGGGGCTGGCCTCTACCCTTCCGATCCCCAAATCCCCCTCGTCTACCGGGGTCCCTCGTCCTTAGAGACCACGGGTCATCGTTTCCTCCAGTGGAGCCCTAGCCGGTGCTGAAAGCCGCCACTCGCAATCTACCTCGCCTCCATGGGAAGAGAAGCTCGCCACAGAGGATATTGTCCCACTTTGAGGTCCTCGCACTTGAGCGTCTCGTCGCCCCCAGCGGCGGAGGTAGCGGCAGCCCCCCAGGGTCCCGTGGTGGCTGCCACAAGCCACAGGACTCCGAGAAGCTGGGCGGCCACGGCCTCCGGAGAAACAGGCCCGGAGGTCCAGGCGGCCGCCATAGTGGGGACCGGCTGTTCCCCCAGACTTCCGGTTCCGCCTGTGTGAGACGCGGGCGGGAGAGGGCGGAGTCAGGGCCAGAGGCTCTTAAAGGGACCGCGCAGCGGCTGGGGGCCGCTCGTCACCTAGCGGGTTCTCCTTGCTGCGGCTCCGCAGGATCACTTGAGAGAGTGTTTTTTAAAATGCAAGTCCAGAGTTCCCCTTCCGGATAGAGTTCACCTTTCCCCGCCCCCGACCCGAACCCTGGGAGCAGGAGAGGCTCACTGGGGGAAAGTGCTTCCTGGTCCCGCCCCTCCCTCGAGTTAACCCTGCCGTGGCATTCTATGCTCCAAAACTGCAAGTTAAGCGCTTTCCGTACATCATCTTCAGGAGTCCTAATAGGATTTAGATTTACCAATAAAGGGCTAGGCCCGAAGACGCTGAAAGCTCGTTTACCTTAGTTACTTAATTATTGATTTGGCAGGGGGAATTGATGTTTTGAGGATTTCGGAATCTGTACTCTTACTAATTACGATATCATGGTCTCCCTGTTACCTCTGAAAGATTTGTGGAAGGCTGCCTTGGACTCTGTGTCACAGTGATTAGGTTTTTTTGTTTGTTTTTGGTACAGGAGATTGAACTCAGGGACACTTAACCACTGATCCACATCCCCAGCCCTATTTTGTATTTTATTTAGAGATAGGGTCTCACTGAGTTGCTTGGGGCCTCTCTAAATTGCTGAGGCTGGGTTTGAATTGGAGATCCTCATGCCCCGGCCTCACAAACTGCTGGGATTACAAGCTTGCGCTACCCCTCCAACTAGGCTTTTTAATAGTGAAAAATAAAGGGGAAATTTTAAGAGGGTAGGGATCCATAAAAAAAGGAGAACAAGATGTTTAAAACTACAAGTTTTTTTAAAAAGTTGAATGTTTTTTCCCTCATCACTTCTACATTTCTTTTTTTTTTTTTTTTAATTCTGTATTGGGAAAATTTTATAATTAAAAATTTAGTGAAAAATTTAAACTTTCTCGTCTAAACATCTAGGAACATTTGAATTTGAGTGGTGCCTCTTCATCCACATCATCAAGTTTGTAAGAAAAACTCTACACTGGTTCTCCAACGTTAGCATCAGAATCACGGAGAGTGTACTGTTAAAACAGGTTGTTGAACCCTGCCAGCAGTTTCTGATTCAGAAGTTCTAGGGTGGGGTTTTGCATTTCTGAAGGGTTCCCAGAAACCCAGGGTGCAGAATAGCTGACCCAGGGACTGAACTTTGAAAACATTGGTAAAATGTATTTATGAGAAGTATCATTTTGGATTATGGGCTGGAGGATGTGAAACTATTTCAAGTAATAAGAGTTTTAAATACATTTTTCTCAGTAAACAAGTTTGTTAGCTTTAATGGCCTGCTTTTAACTTAAACATTCATGCATAATTAACTTATGCATAATTAATTTATGCTTTTTAAAGCCCAGTGCAGTGAAGCAAGCCTGTAATCCCAGCAGCTCAAGAGACTGAGACAAGAGGATTGCAAGTTTGAGGCCAGCCTCAAATTTAGGGAGCCTCTAGGCAACCTAGTGAGACCCTGTCTTGAAATTAAAAATATAAAAGGCTGTGGATGTGGCTCAGTGTAAAGCATCTCTAGGTTCAATCCCAAGTTTAAAAAAAAAAAAAAAAAAAAAAAGTCAGGCTTAAATGATAGGAAATTTGAAATTTACTATACTAGTTCAATTTTAAGCTTCCTTTGTTAAGTGAACTTTTTCTTTCTTCCTCTTTCCTTCAACTTTTTCTTTCCCCTTTCTCTCTTTTCCCACCCAAAAAATAAAATGTTTATTTATCATTTCCTATATACCCAGCCTTAGGCTAGGCTAGGCCCTAGGGATTCTAAAAAGCACTTACATTTGGTAGAGGAAGAGATATCTAAAATACTATTTGAGGGCTGGGGTTGTAGCTCAGTGGTAGA
Source organism: Sciurus vulgaris (assembly GCF_902686455.1). Taxonomy (NCBI): domain Eukaryota; kingdom Metazoa; phylum Chordata; class Mammalia; order Rodentia; family Sciuridae; genus Sciurus; species Sciurus vulgaris. Next base: position 50,255,284 of record NC_136461.1, read on the forward strand.
GCACTTGTCAGCATTTGTGAAGCCCTGGGTTTGATTCTAGCACCACGTATAAATAAGTAAAATAAAGGTCCACTGACAACTAAAAAAAATTTTTTAAAAAATACTATTTGATAAATGTTACAGTAGAAACACCTGGATGGGCACAGTGGCACATGCCTATAATCCCTGTAATCCCAGCTAGTCAGGAGGCTGAGGCAAGAGGATCACCAGTTCAAGCTCAGTTTGGACAAAAGAGCAAGACCCCATGTCAAAATAAAATGAAAAGGGAAAAGGGTATAGCTCAGTGGTAAAGTGCTTGTCAATGTGCAGGAGGCCTTGGGTTTAATCCTTAGTACTGTAAGGGAACAAACAGATGAGGATGATGGGAACACGAAGGAATATCATCACCCAGAACACCAACAGGCTTGCCTCCCACTTCAAATTGAGAAGCATAATATGAAATCATCGTCCTGTGAATATGAAGACTCAAAAGGACAAAGAGAACAAGTAAGGCAAATTGTAAATTAAATAGTTACCAAGAAGTTTGTATCCTCCATTTTGAGTGATACCATAATATCTTCCATTCTCTCCACCATGAGAGAGGCTCAGCACAGACAAACCAGGAGTTGTTACTAGAAAAGCATTTAAGGGCTTCACGGTCTCCCAGAGTAACAAGTCACATGGTGAGGGTGAATAGTCCAGAGATTTGAACCTTTTTCATGGCCACCCATGAAGAAGGAGAGAAGTTTTAACCATGTTGGTAAGGTTAAGTCCAGAGGTCATGGAAGCAGGGGTGGGAATTGCTAGCCTCTAGAGGCTACAGGATGGGGGAGATGTCCCCTAGCCAGAGACAGTTTCCTCAGCACAGAAGACTATATTCTGTTCTCTTTCATTTGTTCATTTATTTATTTATTTGTTCAGAGGGACGCCTCAGCCTCAAAAGTAATACCAGAGGATGACCTAACCACAGTAGAAAAAAAAAGGAGATGCCTGAGAACTTTCTGTATCCAAACCTGGACTGATTTCCAATGGAGAGAATAGAAATGTGGTCTCCAGAGGGAAACATAAATTATAAAACCAGACTTTAAGAGACTGGTTTTACAAAACAGAGAGGGGGGAAAATGATCAAAAGTGCTCTATGGGGCTAGGGTTGTGGCTTAGTGATAGAACACTTGCCTAAAACGTGTGAGGCACTGGGTTCAATCCTCAGCACTACATAAAAAATAAATAAAATAAAGATATTGTGACCACCTACAACTAAAGTTATTTTTAAATAAGTGCTCTATGTATGAGTTTTTGCTTCCTATGATTAAAATGGCAGCTGTCCCTGCTCTTTACCAGCCTGATACAATCTAAAATGTAAGCCACATGAGCAGGTGCCCAAATCAGTTTGAGACCAAAGGGGGGAAAATGTCACTTTCAAATCCAAGCTACTATGGGACATAAATAGTTGTTTTATCTGTTCTTGAATTCTGGAATTCTGCAAAGTTCCTGCCTAATGCTAGAGAACAGGAGACACAGATGGAGGGCATCTGCAAAGCTAGACCAGGTCCTGGACCCTTTAGGGACACTTAAGAGTTCTGCATTCAGCCTTGGGACAATACACTGCCCCAAGATGCAGGGGTCAGCTCTACAATCAGGAGATGCACTAAGGGAGTTTGATGGGTCAGTTCTGTAAGACAGCCTGACAGACCCAGGAAGTAGAGGGATTCCCTACTTCCTGGGGTATTTTTAATTCTCTCCAGTTGGGCATTAGGAAGGAAAATGGGAAGATCCCTTAAGTACAAGTCTTCTTTACCTTGAGAACCTTTACCTGAGGAATGTGGCATATCCTGTCCATTTAGGCCAGGCAGGGCTGCAGGTAATTGCTTCTTGGAAAAGAAAGCATGTGGAGGTCAACACAGTGGGTCCATTTTATAGAATTATTCTCTTAACCTTGTATTCCTACCATCCTCATCTGTCTGTCCCCTAATAGTACCACACATCTACAAAATAAATCAAAATAAAAAAACACCTACTAATTAATGTAGTGGGACATGGAGGTTTTTGTTGTTGTTCTGAGACAGAGTCTTACTGTGTTTCCCAGGCTGGCCTTGAACTCCTGGGTTCATGCAATCCTCTTGCCTCGGCCTCTATTGTAGCTGGGACTACAGATTCTGTGCATCCAGAAAGGGCCTTACCACGTGTTAAGTGCCTGCTCTACCACTGAGCTATACCCCCATCTTACGACATGGGGCTTGATTAAAATATTTCCCAAAACACAGTATTTGAAGGCTGAGGGTGTAGCTCAGTAGTAGTGTACTAGATAGCATGCTTGAGGTACTGGGTTTGAACCCTAGCACAAAGAAAAATCCAACAAAATTGAACTTCAAATACCATATTTTGTCATTGGTATAATTCCAATTTTGTTGTATGTGCTGCCAAAGAAAGCACATTTACCTCAGAATAATTAAAAATCCAGGCCAAACTGAATCATCAGATATATATATATATATATATATATATTTTTTTTTTTTTTTTAAGTACTGGGTATTGAACCCAAGTATACAAACACTGAGTTACACCCCAGCCCCTTTTATTTTTTATTTTGAGACAGAGTTTCCCAAAGTTGCTTAGGGTCTCCTAAGTTGCTGAGGCTGATCTCAAATTTGTGATCCTCCCACCTCAGCCTCCCAAGTCACTGGGATTACAGGTGTACACCACAGAATCCAGACAGAGATGTATTTTCACACAATTCATGACCACCTGAAAATGTACAGCCTAGAAAACTAACCATTAACTGTAAGTTATAAAACAAAACCCCCCAGTAATGTGTGCATTATACAGCTCAGTACCATCCCTCAGCCTCATCCTGAGATGAAAGTTAGGTAAGTAATGGGGATCAGGGATTAAGTAGGGCTGGGGTTGTGGCTGAGTGGTAGAGCACCTCCCTAGTATGTGAGAGGCACTAGATTCAATTCTCAGCACCACATATAAATAAATTAAATAAAAGTCCATTGACAATTAAAAAAATATTTTAAAAAAGGATTAAGTAAAACTCAAGAATCAGAATAGGTTACATATATCATATGTCATATAATATTTTTATTACTATTCTGACTCTTGGAATGTTCTGGTTTGATTTTAAAAATACAGCCTAACAAAAATCAAAAGTTTAAAGAAAGCAAGTATATACTTTGTTTATTGAAATTATGATAAAATCAGATGTTTCCCTACTAACTGTAAGAATATTGCTGATCTTTGTATTTGTGTCAATTTTTTCATAGATTTTGAACAATTAACTTTGAAAATGCTTATGCTTTGCTGATTAATCCCATTACAAAATCTATTTTATGGTCTTAATGATTATTTTCTTCTACAAGATATAAATTAAATAGAATGAGAATATTTCCTTGTGAAAATAAAAAAATGAAAAATTTTTGACTTTTGAACTGATGATGCATTAAAAATTATTTTCATATTGCCCCTTAACCTATTTTCTCATGACTCAGTAAAATATACTTACTTTATTTCTTTACAAGCAGTCTCAGATCCCATCATTACTAATGTTGTTTAAATCTAGTAAGAACTTAAATCAATGGCAAATTTTATTATCACACAAAGCACTATAGAAATTCTACAGAATTCTGTAAAAAAGTGAAGTATATGAATAAACCCACAGTGGAAATTGTGCAGAAACATTAGGAAAGAGGATTTCCAGTGAAGGCAGAAGCAGGGCTTCCTCTGGACTCAGAGGCTTTACCAGATGGACCTTTCATTTTGTGCACACCTAATTACATTAGCAGATGGTTCCATAGTAAAACTTTCTGAGGAAACTGGTCTAAATCCTGTTTCTATGGGTAAGACAAAAACAGTAAGAGATAAAATATTGTCATTCTTGAAACTTCCTTTTTATTTGACTACCTTGGGCATCCCCTTCTCCCCAGGATAAATTCACAACATCAGGGCTCTGATAGATCTTTTTTACACACTTCCGCACAACATTTAGAATTCTATAACCATACTGTTGGCCCCCCCACTATTTCTGATCGTGTTTTCTCTTTAATGCACTGATCTAACGGACAGCATGCTCTTCAATTAAATTAACTTCGACTCACCACTTAATAAGGCCCACTCTTTATGCCAAATATATTTCATCTTGAACATCAAATGGAGGATCTAAAATGGACTTTATCAGAATTCTCATAAAACAAAACAAAATAAATTGACTTTTCTCAATTTCACGACCAATATCCTTTTTTTTTTTTTTTTTTTTTTTGGTACCAGGGATTGAATTCAGCAGTGCTTAATGAGTGAGCCAGATCCCCAGCCCTTTTCAATATTTTATTTAGAGACAGGGTTCACCCTATTTCAGGTTTTCATCATTTTCTACATACCTTACTATAATGACTTCTTCCTGTTTTATATTCTTTGCCCTCCCCCATATTCCTCAATCCATTTTTTTGGAGGTACCAGGGATTGAACCCAGGAGTGCTTAACCATTGAGCCACATCTCTAGCCATATATATATATATATATATATATATATATATATATGCGCGTGTGTGTGTATGTAAATATATATTATTAAATTATATCAAAGCAAATTATATATAATTATAGTATAAAATACATAATCATTATGCATTATTAATTAAATGCATATATTTAATTTACAGAGAGGGTCTTGCTGCGTTTCTGTTTTTTTTTTTTTTTTTTGGGTACTGGGGATTGAACCCAGGGCCTTGATGCTTGGGAGGCAAGCACTCTACCAACCGAGCTATATCCCCAGCCCCTATTGCTGTGTTTCTGAAGCTGGTTTGGAACTTTTGATCCTCCTGCCTCAACCTCCCAAGCCACTGGGATTACAGGCATGCACTACAACACCCAGCTCCTCAATCCGTTTTTGGACATTGCTTCCAAACAAATCTCTCATTTAAAATAAAAAGCCTATGTTATATTCAAAATCCTATTCAAAAACTTTCAGAGCTGGAAAGAGAGATGTTATAAAATAGTGGGGGAAAAAGACTGAGGAAAATTAATAAATTAATAAACATTAAACAGAAATTTCAGAACTGGGCATGGTGTTGCACATCTGTAATCCCAGCAATCTGGAAGGCTGAGGCAGGAGGGTAGCAAGTCTGAGGCCAGCCTGGTCAACTTATGAAGACTGTCTCAAAATAAAAAATAAAAAGGGGTGGGGATGTGGCTCAGTGGTCGAGCATGCCTGGGTTCAAATTTCAGTGCAAAAAAAGAAAAGACAAAAAATTTTCAGTAGTTCTTTAATTTCTTAGAAATGAAAGGAAGTTCTTATAACCTAAAGTTCTCTGTGTTATTCTCAGGTCCTCCATCATCTGCTGTTACCTCAATTTATTTACTGCTACTGGAGGCTTCCCCTTGCTGTCACCAGTTTCTGCCATAGCACTCTCATCTATGAGCTGCTTCATTTATTGAGTATATTCTATGTTCCAGGTATATGCAATATACATATGCCTTCATTTAGCCATCAAAACCACCATATGGAGTGAGCACTGTTACCAGTTTCACTCATGAGAATAAGAAGGGCTAAGTGACTTGCAGAGGGCACATGCTTTAGGAAATGATAAGTCAGGATTCAAGCTAGAACTGACTTTAGAACTCATTTTTAAATTAATCCTCATCATTATGTGAATAAGAAACTTTTGAAGATTCCTAGAAGTAAGTATCTTTGGGTACAGTGTAAGCTCCTTTAAAAATATATTGAGTAAATTTTTAAAAAAGTTTTAAATTCTAAGTAAAAATCAAAGGAAATCTTCCATTAAATGAACAACACAAAAATGTGGAGAGAATTAGGTTAAATTTGATGGAGATGGACACTTGCTGGGGTGGTCAGAGGGGGAATTTCCCTTAAGTGAGACTTCAGCCTAAGCCCTGAAGGAAGGGTAGGGCTTCAGGACTTTCCAGGCAGGGGAACAAGGATGAGTAATCAATGGTGGTGATTCCATTGGCATGGAGCAGACAGTTTGGACAGGGTACAATATAGGAGAGGTGAAATACAAAATTAGGTTGAAGAGTCAGTAGGGAGGGGAGAGTTTGAAGGGACTGAAATATTGAGAAAGGGAATTCAAGCTTGATTTCATAGTCAATTCAAAGATGCATTTTTTTTTGAGGAAGGAGGAATATGTTTATAACATTATCAGAATTTAAAGTGGAAAGACACCCATGAGCTGGGAATGTATATCAGTGGTAGAGAATTTTACTAGACTGTGCCAGACGCTGGATTCAATCTCCAATACCTCAAGAAAAGAAACAAAAAACAACCCAATGTTTGTTAAGATGATGCTTAGAGGTAATTGGTGCCCATCTTTCTTTATGTTGCCCCCTGACTTGGGAAGGATTGTCTTCTCCATACCTAAGTAAATATTGCTTTAGTCAACTTTTTTATCACTGTTCAAACTACCCAATGAGAACAACTTAGAGGAGGAAAAGTTTATGTGGGGATTATGGTTTCAGAGGTCTCAGTTCATGGTTGGTCAACTCCATTTCTCTGGGCCCAAAATGAGGCAGCACATCATGGGGGAAGGGCCCAGCAGAGGAAAGTTGCTCAGTACATGGTGGGATCAGGAAGCAGTGTGGGGAACAGGTCATATGGAAGATGCATCCTTCTAGGGCACACCACCAGTGACGCACCTACTCCAGCCATGACCCACCGATTTACAGTTACCACCCAGCCATTCAAACTAGGATGTAGTGACTATGTTACACTTCTCACAATCCAATAATATCAACTCTGAATGTTCCTGCATGAGAACACAGGAGCTTTGGAGAGGACACCTCTTATCCAAACCATAACATTCCACCCCTGGTCCCCAAAAGCTCATGTCTATATCACAATGCAAAAAGGATTTATTCCATCTACAGGAGACCCATACTCTGGTGAGATGACACCTCCAAAGGGCTTGAGCAGCCTTGCCCCTTTGATCTTGCTGGTAACAATGAACATGGGTTCCCTTTTAGCCTGGCTCTCTCCACAGCCAGCGCTTTTCTCAGCATAGTTCACATTACTGGCATCCCTTAATTCCTGGGATCTCCATTTCAGCTTTGACTTCACCTTTACAACTTCATACATTGCCCTCTTAGAGGCAGCCTGCAGGGATGCCAACCCTGCTCCATTTTGCTGAGCCTCCCAGACCTTCCTTTAAAATCTCAGTGGAAACTTTCATGATCTCTTAACTTTAGCATCCTGAATTCCTGCAGAACCAGCACCATGTGGATGATGCCAAGATCTGTTGCCAGTTCATGTAATACTTGGGCCCCCTGGGATCATAGTTACAGTGTCGTCTGAGTGCCTGCATGGCTCTATAGGGTAAAACAACTTCCTAGGCCCCCTGTGCAAGTAGGGCATCGCCAGAATCTCTTCTCCAAAGAAATTTTCCCTTCTATATCCTTGAACCTGCAATGAGTATGATCTTGCAAATTCTTGAAGTGCCCTCCATGCAACTTTCCCATTGTCTTTGTGCAAAGTACTTAGTATCTCTTTCAGAACTGTAATCTCTTCAATAAATACACCTTTTTTCACCCCAGTTTTACATGCATTTTTCTGGTCGGGCTCTAAGTTTTTAAAATCTTTAACTCTGTTTTTGCTCCAAATTCTCAGAGTAAACCTGGCAAAGCTGCCAGCAATATCCTTGTCATTGACTGAATGTGTGACATTTCCTCGATCAGATTAACTAGTTCATAACTTTTAAATAAACTTCACCCAAAGTCTGAGGACATAGGACATTCTTTGTTAGAATATAACATCAGGGGCTGGGGAGATAGCTCAGCTGGTGGAGTGTTTGCCTTGCAAGCACAAGGCCCTGAGTTCGATCCCCAGTACCGAAAAAAAAAAAAAAAAAAAAAGAATATAACATCAGTAGCTTCCATTCTGATTCTCAACAGTCTTCATTTCCTTCTGAAATGTCAAGAGCACAGTCCACATTCCCATTGATATTCTCATCTTCTAAGCTTCCACCAGAATTATACATTAAGCTCTGCTTAAAACTTCTAAAGCTTTTTCCAGCTTACATCTCTAAACTTTTCAAAATTTCTCCTGAAAAGCAGCTCCAAAGGCTTCTGAACCACATGGTCAGATTAATCACAGCAACAACTCCAGATCTCAGTACCAATTTTTGTTTTATTTAGCTTTTACATCACTGTGACAAAAATACTTAACAAGAGGAAAAGTTTAATTGGGGCTCCTGATTTCAGAGGTCTCAGTCCATAGATGACCAACTCCACTAATCTGGGCCCAAGGTGAGGCAGCATATCATGAGGGAAGCTCCCCATGGTGAAAAACTGCTCAGTTCATAGCATGAGCAGGAAGTGGGGAAGAGGTAGGTGATGGGAAGAGGCCATAAGGAAAATGCACCCTTCAAGTGCATGCCCCAGTTACCCACCTACTCCAGTCTTGTAGCACCTGTCTACAGTTACCACACAGCAATTCAACCTTGGATGGATTGACTAGCTCTTACACTCCAATCATTTTACCTCTGAACATTCCTGCATTAACACAGGAACTTTTGGGGAGACATCTTACATGCGCATTTAGATCTAAGTCCTAACCAACGCTTTCAGCAGGCATAATAGGGTCCTATATTTCCTGAATGTTCTGAATTCCTCAATAATTTGTTTCTAAAAATCAGGGACCATGCTAAAATTTTAAAATAGATTTAAAAAAATCTATTTCTAGGGCTGGGGGTGTAGCCCAATAGTTACTTGCTGAGCATACACAAGACATGGGATTTGATTCCCAGATCACAGAAATATACAATAAGAAATAAAATTTGTTTGTAATTGTCACATAATAATTGTACTTATTTGTTGGGTATAGTATCATTTGATACGTCTATATATTGTGTAATGATCAAATCAAGTAGTTTACATCTTTGAACATTTTTCCTTTTTTGTTTGAAACCTACAAACGTATTTATTTGAGTTCTTTATAAAATATGTTGTTTCCAGGTGTAGTTGTGTATGCCTGTAATCCCAGCCACTCAGGAGGCTGAGACAATAGGATCCCAAGTTCAAAGCTAGCTTCAGCAACTTAGTGAGGCCGTAGGTACTTAGTAAGACTGTCTCAAAATAAAAAATAAAAAATAAAAGGGCTAGAGATGTGACTCAGTAGTTAAGTGCTTTCAAGTTCAATCCCTGGTGCCAAATAAATAAATAAATAAATAAATAAATAAATAAATAAACAAATAAAATGTGTGTTGTAAACTCAGTTACCCTACTGTGCTGTAAAATGGTATAACTTATTTCTCCAATATAACTGTATTTTGGTACCTATTATTCACCCTCCTTCTGTTCCCTCCTCACCGTCCTTCCTAGCATCTAGACAGAGTCTGTCCTATAAAGTTAACTTTTATAGCTTCAACATGAATGAGGAATAGCATTTGTCTTTTTGTGTCTGGCTTATTTCATTTAAAACAATATCTTCTAGTTTCAACCGTGTTGCTGCAAATGGCAGGATTTTATTCTTCTTAATGGCTGAATAATATTTCATCATGTATATACACTACATTTTCTTTATCCATTCATCTCCTGGTAGATATCTTAGCTGATTCCATATCTCGGTTATTATCAAAAGTGCTGCAATAAACACATGAGTGCAGGGGTTCTCTTTGTTTCTGTTTCTGTAGTGTTGTGAATTTGAACCCAGGGGTGCTTTATCACTGAGCTACATCCCCAGTCCTTTGCATTTTTTGAGACAGGGTCTGGTTACATTGCTTTAGCCAGTCTCAAACTTGATAGTCTCCTGCCTCAACCTCCTGAGTACCTGTGATTACAAGCACGAATCACAACTCCTAGCGCAGCTCCCTTTTGATGAGTTGGTTTCATTTCTTTTGGATATAGATCCAGGAGATAGCTAGATCATATGGAAAGCTCTATTTTTAGTTTTTGAGGAGCCTCTGTACTGCTTTTGATAATGGCTGTACTAATTTATATTCTCAGCAACAGTGTTAGGAGTTCCCTTTTCTCTACATCTTATCCAGCATTTGACATTTTTTGTCCTTTCGATTATAATCATTTTAGCTGGGGTGAGATGATATCTCACTATACACACACACACACACACGAGACAAATTTAGCTGGGTTGAGGCAGGAGGATCACAAATTCAAGGCCAACATTGGTAACTTAGAGGGGCCCCCAACAACTTAATGAAATCCTGTCTCAAAAAAAAAAAAAGAGGGACTGGGGATATAGCTCAGTGGTAAAGAAGTTACAATTCCTTGGTCCAACACCCAGTGTGAGTTTGGTTAGCCAGCCATTGATAGGGGAAAGATGGTATAGGTTAAAAGGGTTATAATTTATAGGGAGGAAATCAGACATGCATTAAAGAGAACCCATAGGTCACAGAACATAGAACTGGGGATAATAGAGAACTTCATCAGGGCAGCTATAATACTGGTCTGGGGAAAAAGGAAGCTAAGCCATAGCACTCTGCTCCAGAGATATTCAAAAGTCAAATTGGTAAGAAAGCGGATTTTATTCAAAACCATTTTCAGGAAATATGGGGTGGGGAGAATTCATTGTTTCAAAAGTTCCATCTCCAAAAGTTCTGGGAGGAAGAGAACTTTTAGAAGGGTTAAGGGATGTATTAGGACAAAAGATGAAATTTTACATGTTTCAAACAGGTTTTCACGTGTAAGAAATTCACAGGTTTTGACTTACCATGTCAAAGGGAACAGGATTTCTGGGACCAGCAGCTACACCTTCCGATTTCAGAAGGGGAGGGCTAACTTAGAGTTTAGTCTTTAAAAAATCCTGACTCTCTAAATCCCAGGTGAACCTCTCTAAAGTGATCCATTTAGTCCTTCCTGAATGTCCATATTTTCCATCTTTCTAATAAACTCCTCCCTGTTACTATGTGTGATTGACTTGAAATTCTTCCTGTGAGAATGCAGGAACTGGTGGCTGAGAATCATCCTGGGGCAACTTTGGCTTCAAGGGTGAGGCCACTTTGCAGCACTCAAAACCAGTATGAACAAATTTATTTTCTTAAAGTTCCAGAGGTTGTCATTGGGATTTTTTTTTTTTTTTTTTTTTTTGTGGTGCTGGGAATTGAACCCAGGGCCTTGTGACTGAGCTATCTCCCCAGCCCCCAGAATTTTTTTTTTTTTTAAATCCTGCCTTTCATTACTTTTTCAACTTTAGAGAAGCAGTCCTTTCCTAAAATTTGTTCTAATTGGTTATACATGACAGTAGAATGCACTTTGACACATCACACATAAATGGAGTTTAACTTCTTATGCTTCTGCTTGAACATGATGTAGAATTACACCAGTCGTGTAATCATATACGTCCATAGGGTAATAATGTGCGATTCATTCTACTATTCTTCCTACCCCCAAGTCCCCTGATAGAGGCTGCCACATCTCCAGATGGTGGTGTCGAGGGGAGTGATGTCCCAAGATGGAGGTGGCCAAGTTTGGAGATGGGACAGTGGCAGGGGATAGTGTGGAAGCAGAGGGCGGTACGGTGGCCTGTCATTTGGATTTTGATTTGCATTTTGCTGATGATTATGCATATTAAGCATTTAAAAATATATTTTTTGGCCATTTGTGTATGCACTTTTGATAAATGTCTTTTGGATCCCCTGTTCATTTTTAGTTTGCTTTGTTTTTTGTTGAGTTTTTTTGAGTTCCTTGAATATTCTGTATTTTTTTTTTTTTTTTTTTCCCAGTACTAGGGATCTAACCCAGGGGTGCTTTACTACCAAACTACATTTCTAAACCTTTTAAAATTAAGTTTGTTTTTTTTTTTTAATGGATCTATGATTTTTTTTTTTTTAATTTTTAGATAGGGTTCCACTAAGTTGCTGAAGCTGGCTGGAATTTTGATCCTTCTGCCTCAGTTTCCCAAGTGGCTGGGATTACAAATTTGTTCCAACACACCAGCTATATTCTGAATAATATATATCTGAATAATATCTGAATAATATAATTTGATGAATGAATAATTTGTGAATATTTTATCCCACACTGAAGTTTGTCTCTATATCCTATTATTTAACTTGCTATGCAGAAGCTTCTTAGTTTGATACAACCCCATCTATCTTTTTTTGGTTTTGTTGTCTGTGCTTTTGGCATCCTAGCCAAAGAAATTATTGCCTAAATCAGTGTTCTGAATTGTTTCTCCTATGCTTTCTTCTACTAGTTTCAGGATCTACATTTAGTTTTTTGATCTGTTTTTAAGTTGATTTTTGTCTATGGTGAGAGATAGGGATCTAGTTTCATTCTTTTGCATGTGAATATACAGTTTTCACAGTACCATTTATTGAAATAAATTAGTACCATTATTTATTTTCACAGTACTTTTTTCCAATATGTTTTTGGCATCTTTATTGAAGACCAGTTGATTCTAAGTATGTAGATTTATTCCTGGGTTCTATATTATGTTCCATTGGTTCATGTATTGATTTTTATGCCAGTACCATGCTGTTTTAGTTACTATGATTTTGTAGTATGTTTTGAAATCAGGTATTTTGATACCTCTGGCTTTATTCATTTTTTTTTCTTTTATTAGTGTATTATAGTTATACATAATAGTTGGGTTCATTTTTACAAAATCATACTTGTATGGGATTTGATTTACTCCATTTCATTACCTGAACCTCCACCCCCCAATACCCTTCCCTCCTCTGCTCCCTCTCCCTATTCTTCTCCCTCTACTTTACTGGTCCTCCCTTCACTTATTCATTTATTTTTGATTGGTGTGTCATAGATATATATATATATATATATATAAAGGCAGAATTCACACATACACATAGCATAATTTTGTCAAATTCATTTCTCATTTTGTCCCCTTTCCCATCCTTCCTCCCTCCCTCTTGATCTCCTTCTTTTACTCCACTGATCTTCCATATACCTTTATGATATTTGACCTCTCCCCCTTTTCCCTAATTTTGCTCTAGCTTCCACATATGAGGTAAATCTTTTGAGCCTTGATTTTCTGAGTCTAGCTTAGTTCACTTAGCATCATGTACTCCAGTTATATCCATTTACCTTCAAATTCCATAATTTCATTCTTCTTTATGCTGAGTAAAACTTTATTATGTATATACACTACATTTTCTTTATCCATTCATCAATTGACATGCATTTGTGCTGGTTCCATAATTTGGCTATTGTGACATGCCCTGATTGATTTGGCTGTTCTCACCATAGTATGCTGATTTTAGTTCTTTCTGGTAAATACTGGGGAGTGGGATAGGTGGGGCATATGGGTCCTAGTTTTTTGAGGAATCTCCAGACTGCTTTCCAGAGTAGTTGAACTAATTTGCAGTTTCATCAACAATGGATGTACAGTTTCTCCCACAATCTTGCTAGTATTTGTTACTATTTATATTCTTGATAATTGCCACTCTGACTGGAGATAGAATGTTACTGGAGTTTTGACTTGCATTTCCCTGATTGCTAGAGATACTGAACATTTTTTTCATATATTTTTTGGTCATTTGAGAAATGTCTGTCTAGTTTTTCTTTCCATTTATTTATTACTTTTGGCTTTGTGCAAGTTTTTTGAGTTCTTTATGTATTCTGGTTATTAATCTCCTGTCAAAGAGGTAGATTTTCTCCCATTCTGTGTGTTCTCTCTTGGTTCTCTTAATCATTTCCCCTTCCTTCCTTCCTTCCTTCCTTCCTCCCTCCCTCCTTCCCTCCCTTTCTTTCTTCCTTCCTTCCTTCCTTCTGTGCTGGGGATCGAACCCAGGGCCCTGTGCTTGCAAGGCAAGCACTTTACCAACTGAGCTATCTTCCCAGCCCAATCATTTCCTTTTCTGTACAGAAGTTTTTTCATTTGATAGCATCCCACTTATTGATTCTTGGTTTTATGTCTTGAGCTTTAGGGGTCTTGTTAAGAAAGTCAGTGCCTACACCCATATGTTTGAATATTGAGTCTATGTTTTCTTCTGGTAGTTGCAAAGTTTCTGGTCTAATTTCTAAGTCTTTGATCCACTTTGATTTGACTTTTGTACAGGGCGAGAGATAGGGATCTATTTTCATTCTTCTACATATGGATATCCAGTTTTGCCAGCACCATTTGTTAAAAAGGCAATCTTTTTCCAATATCATTATCAGATACTGTAACTATGTAGGATGGTCTCTTTGTCTTCTATTCCATTGGTCTTCATGTCTATTTAGATGCCAATACTATGCTGGTTTTTTTTTTTTTTTTTTTGTTTTTGTTTTTTTTTAAACTATAGTTCTGTAGCATAATTTGAAGTCAGGTATTGTGATGCCTTCTTGATTGCTGTTCTTGCTCGGAATTGCTTTGGTGCTTTGGCAGTTCTGCTTCCAGATTTAATTTTCTTTTTGCTGTGGACTGCTTTGGGTACTCTTGGTCGTTTTGTTGTTGTTGTTTCATATGAATATTAGGGTTCTTTTTCCATTTCAGTAAAATGACATTGACATTTTGATGAGAATTTCATTCAATTTATAAATCCCTTTAGGTAGTATGAACATTATAACAACATTACTTCTTCAAATTCATGTGCATGGGTTGTCTTTAATTTTGTGTATTTGTGAGTGTTCTTTTTAATTTTTTTCATCAGTGTTTTTTAATTTTCTTTGCAGAGATAATTCACTTTGACGCCTAAAATTATTCCTGTGTGTTTTAATTATTTTTTAACTACTGTGAATGGAATTAATTTAGTATTTTTTTTCTTGCTGAGCTCATTATTGGGTATAAAATACTACTGATTATTATTTATATTATTATTATTATTGATGGCATGACTCAGATGCTAACTGAGGTTGCTGGGGGCAAAACACAGAAGACTAGCCACTATATGATGATAGCTGCTACAAATTTTTGTATTCAGCAACTTTACTTGCTTGTTAGTACTAACAGTTGTTTTGTGTGAAGTCCTATGTTTTCGTATATATAAAGTCAAACACCTGCAAACAGGGATGATTTGACTTTTCCTTTCCTTGCTGGCTGCCCTTTATTTATTTTTTCTCTTTCCTTTTTGCTCTGCTAAGACTTCCAATAATATATGGAATAAGATTAGTGATGTAGGGTATAGGCCTGCTGCAAAGCTGAACTGTCCACGGAGGCCCCCTTTCACCCCAATTCTTGAGATCATGCCCCCAAAATTTCAGACTTTTTGCTTAGAGATTTAGGCTTGAGTTCATTGAAGGGCTAGGAAAAGGGAAAAGGGAACATTCTTCTGGTAGAGAATGGGTCTTCTCAGAGAAAAGGACAGCATGTCCCTCTACCTCCAGTTCTGCTGGGGACCCCAAGGAAGTTTCCAAAGAGTCCTGCTCAGGTCCACCTCTTGACTTCTGACTGACAGTAGGATAACATCAGACTTTGAAGTCATCACTGTGCATGAGACTCCTAGATTACTTTGTCCCAAGCTGACTGGTTTTAATTGGAGCCTGTTTTTACAGATTTTGTGGTTACAGGGAATAATCCTTATCTCCCTGCATTCTGGGACTGGTCTGTGTGAGTCACAGAAGTGCCCCCGACCTGCTAAGGGCTACTTGTGTTCTTTTTTTTTTTTTGGCATGGTGGGCCTGTATTTCTCCCATAGGTAACAGGTTGTTTGCTGAGGAATGTAACATATCCTGTTGCTTCAAGCCAGACAGGGCTGCAGGTA
This sequence comes from Sciurus vulgaris, assembly GCF_902686455.1. Lineage (NCBI taxonomy): Eukaryota > Metazoa > Chordata > Mammalia > Rodentia > Sciuridae > Sciurus > Sciurus vulgaris. The sequence goes on from NC_136461.1 coordinate 50,270,868, forward strand.
AACTGCTTTTTTTTTTTTTTTTTTTTTTCATGGAAAGCATGTGGGGGTCAGCACAGTGGGTTCCCTTTATAGACTTATTCCTTTAGCCTCATGTCCCTACTGCTCAGGGCTGTGTGTTCCCTATCATTGAAAGTGAACATCCTTATCTTGTTCCTGATCTTGGAAGAAAACTATCTTCCTACCTAGAGAGACTCTGTCTCAAAAACAAAGAAAAACAAAACCCTCACAAAACCAAACGAAATAAGGAAAATGTTAAACTGTATTGTAAAATGAAATACTTTGACTGGTACAGTAAATGTGATAACGTATAAGTTACCAACTTGCATATAGTAAGCCAGTACTGCTGGATTAGTTCTTTTTAAATTAAATAAGAAAATAAAAACTCCTACAATTCCACTTAGGACTTGTGTGTTTGTGTGTGTGTACGCGCGCGCGCTCGGCGCGCTCGGGATTGACACTTAGGAAATTTTGTTGTGTCAGCAGATACAGAAAACACAAGGGGAGATAAGAATATGGGAAATGAAAAGGGTCAAAGGACAAGGCGCTAAGTGTTTTTGACGCCGTGGTTTCATCAATATCTTCCCTCGATTTCCTTGGTTTGGGGTCTCGCTCTCTGCCCAACCCCCTAACCACACCTGTCCAGCATCTCCCCACCCGGTCAGCGCCAGCTGCGCTCACCGCGAGGAATTTCATCGGCCCCCTCTGTCCCCACCCCCCACCCCTCAGGCTCTTTAACATCTTTTCCTAGTGGAACTGCACCTAGAGACAGGGAGGTCCGCTGGCCTTCCTGCCGGGAAGCGGCCTCCTCAGCCCAGAGTATCTGGTCCGCCGCCCCGCCCCGGGCGGGGGAGGGTCCGGCTAGGGGAGGGACTGCAGGTGAGGCGCCCTCACCCTGGGCCTCTCATTTCCGCCCAGGTGAGCGAGTGCGGACGCCGAGCCCTTCAGGGGCTCCCACTCGCGCCTCCGCAGGACCAGGTAAAGAGTGGGGTCCCAGCGGTGAGGGCGCGCTCAGCACTCCGCGGGCCCCGGCTCCCCGAGGCCGGCAGGGACCGCTCCTCGCCCGCCTCCCCAACCTGCCTTCCCCGCTCCCGGCGCGCCTGCCCGGAGTGGGTGGGCCGGAGGCGGCGGACGCCGCGGGGCGCTCGGAGGGGCCGCGGCGGGTGTAGGGATCCTCAGGGGTTCCGCTGTCGTCCCTCGGTCCTCCTGCGTTGGTCCCGGGTGACCCCAGCGCGGACCCCGCCCCGCCGCGCAGGCTCGCGGTAGGCCCGGGGCAGGGGAGCCGCCCCGTCTCCGCAGGCCTCGCCGGCCTCAAACCTCGGCCCGCTGCGCTCTGAGACGCGGGGATCGGATTGTGCACCCAAATCTGTGCCTTCCGCTGCGCCCCCAGAGCTGGGCGGAGTCTTTCCCTCCACTGGTGACTGTGGAGGGGGTGGACAGGTGGTGCCCGGGCTCAGGAGCCCGAGAAGGAGCGCGGCCCGGCCGCGGGCCGACGAGCGACTTGGCTCCGGCCAGGTCTGGCTCAGGGTCAGGCCAGACTCAGCCAGCCCCACTGCGCAGATCTGGAGGACCCGGGGGAAAGTGCTCTGGCCTACAGCCTTTGGGGAAATTACTGGATTCCTGTTTGAAGTGAAGCTCAGGAAAGCATTCCCAACAGCTCCTTCCCATCCTTCAAAGCACCCCAGCCCCCGGGGTACACCCAGCAGGCCGAATTAATCTCCCCCGGGTGTGTTCAGTTGGCACTGTATCCTCTCCCCATAAGACTCCATGACAATTCGGATTCGAATTGTCTCTGTGATTGAGGCGCCCATATAGGGCCTGATTTTCCAGATTGCTCCTCACCTGCGTTTGGGGTCTGTTCTTAGGTAGGTGCGTAAACACCTCAATCTTTCCTTAATGAAGAAGCCTTCGGACACCTAGAAGGGAAATCTGTTTCACTGAGGGTAGTAGACCACATTGAAGGCGGGCTAAGCCCCTATTGGCTGCCTGTTCTTTTGCAAGCGTCTGGTTTAAAGGAAAGCGCGAGAGGAGGGAGTTTAAAAAAAAAAAAAAAAAAAAAAAAAAAAAAAAAAAAATATATATATATATATATATATATATATAAACAAAAACACAAGTCTGTTTATTTTGCAGAACCAGAAAATGTTAGGTGAGGTCGTGACCCCTAGTTAAAATGGGCTTTATGTTTCTGGGACCCTGATGGCCTTTATAAGGATAATCAAAAATTTTAAGGTAATTAGAAAGTTAATGATTGTGAACGTGAAAGGTAATTAATGGATAGGATTTATAAAATGAGTTCCAAAGAGATTTACCCTGTGTAGTTTAGATGCTTTCAGCGGTCACAGAATATGGGATTATCAGAAAAATAGTTTTGTTTAAAAGTGAAAAGAAATTGTATTGAGCGCTCATCTATGTTTAACAGTGCCTTAATAAGTTCACTCAGGTATTTAAATAGTCTCTCTTTTTTGATGGTTGTGCTGGGAATTAAACCCAGGGCCTTATGGATGCTGAGCAGGTCTGCCACGAGCTGCAACCCTAGACCCTTAATATTTTTATAACTACGAAGTTAGCATGTTCATTGTAGGGAAATTGTAGAGAATTGTCAGAAGAGCAACTCACAGGTACCCAAAAGCCCATTCACTACTGAAAGAAAATCACTAATAACACTTTTTCCATTTGCATTTTGAAGTTAGAAATATCTGTGTGTTTTCTTATATGAACTCACTTTAAACTCACTTGAGACTTTGAGAGAATGGTTTAGCACTTCCTAGTCCTTAAAATTGTGTTTTTACTTAACAGCATTTAATAATTATTGTTACACAAAGGAGTTCAGTTTGTTTACTTAATACCTTGCTCAATTTGATGGTAGAGGAAGTTTTTTTGAGAAAATAGACTATTCTGCCCTGATACTGAGATTGCAAGACTATGGCTATGTTTTTTTTTTTTTTTTTTTTTTAAACTCAGGGGTTTTCATGGATGACTTTTGTTAAAGCTCCCATTTTAGGTTCTGGTGCAAATGGATGGAAATTTAGTGCCTGCCATTTCCCTTTCTTTTATTTTCAATTATTTTTGTGGTGCTTGGGATCAAACCCAGCACCATGGGCTTGCGAGCAGGTACATACTCAACCACTAAGCTATAACCCCAGCTAATATCATTTCTTTTAGTAGGTGGGATGTATCAGTGCTGAAGAAATAGAGCCCACTTTTTTGTTGTTTGTACAGCTGTGAGGCCTGTACAATTTGAAGACATGGAATTAGGCCACTTACCATATGAGTTTTGGCAAATAGTTGGATTCTGACCCTCCATTTTCCCATTTGTAAATGATCTACTGAGATTTGGGGGAGGTGGAAAGGAAATAATGTTTAAGAATGTGCCTTGTAATTGGTAAACTATTATTCTCCCAGTTTTACTCCTCCATTCTGAGGTTTAATTCTGAAAGAATTACGGAGATACAATCTTTTTATGGGTAAAGCGCAACTCTGTTCTCTCTGTGTTCTCTATAAAAGGTATAGAGACCATATGAACTGACAAGTCTTTTCTGAAAACACTGAGCAGGGATCTTTGTGAAAAGGTCTAGGTTAATACTTCCAGTTAACACAATAAACCACTCCTACATGTGACTACTGGGCTCTTGAAATGGGACTATTGGTTTTTAGATATGCTGTAAATGTAAAATACACACTAGATTTTTAAGAGATTTGGTTTAGAAATAATTTAAAATACCTTCACTAATTTTTATATTATTTACATATTGAAATGATTATCTGTATTGGATTAAGTGAAATGTATTTAAAATTAATTTCTTTTTTTTAACCTTTTTCATGAGTCTACTAGAAAATATAAATATGTGTCTCACATTTTTGTTGAGTACCACTGGGTTAGGATTCAGTGTGTTTTTATCCTTAAGAGTTCTTAAGATGGTTTGGTTTACTGAAGCACTTACCCTCCTGTATAAACTGACTTTTTAATTCTAGCTTATAGGCCCTCTCTCTGTAACCTCCTCTTTTGTATTCATTGCATTGGTGAAGAATTTTTTTGTTCAGTCTTCTCACAAATGACTCTTATTAATTACACAGTAAAATCACAGTTAAAACAATTTATAAACCTTCTCAAAGTCCCCAAAATATCTTACATTATTTTGATTGAAAAGAGATGTTATGATTTGTTGAATTGTATACTGTGAGCTAGCTGAATGTTTTGTAATACCTCATTTAACCTTTTCGACTACAAATGTGATGTAATTTTTATTAACTTTAAAAAAAATTTTTTTTAAACTATTTAGTTATTTTTATGTGGTGCTGAGGATTGAACCCCGTGCCTCACACTTGTGAAGGGAGGGCTCTACTACTGAGCCACAGCTCCAGCCCTTTATTAACTCTTTTAAAACTTTTTTTTTTTTTTTTAATAATTCTTACTAACTTTGTTATGAGAGGAAGGTGAGATAAGTGAATATTGAGAGTCAGGTTGACAAATCTCCCCCACCCCCAAGTTAACTCCCTCCAATTGCAAATTTTTTTGTTATTATTTATTTTTGAAATTGTATCTCCTATGTTGCCCAGGCAAACTCCTGGGCCCAGTTGATTCTCCTGCCTCAACCTGTTGAGTGCTAAGGTTACAGATGTGAATGATCATGCTCGGCTGTACTTTTTTTTTTTTTAATTTAATAAAGTTCATAGAGTACAGAACCTCCATAGCTCAAGAATTAGTTATCAGAATAGATACTTAGTACTTAGTTTTTTTTTTTTGGTACCAGGGTTTGAACCCAGGGACACTTAACCCCTGAGCCACATTCCCAGCCCATTTCTTTTCTTTCTTTCTTTCTTTTTTTTTTTTTTTTTTTTTAATATATATTATTTAGAGACAGGGCAGGGCCTTCCTAAGTTGCTGAGGCTGGCTTCGAACTTGTGATTCTCCTGCCTCAGCCTCCTGAGCCACTGGGTTTACAGGTGGGCACCATTGTCCGGCAAGATATTTAGATATTTAGTTCTAATCCTTTTTTTGTGTTGTTGCTTGTGGGAGAAAACCGTCACAATGAGGAATGTGGGAGTATACTATGAAGCAGTTTAACTTTTTTCATGCAAAATTGGCCAAGTTACAGGGAAAGTATGGATATGAATTGATTCATAAAATTAGCATCTGGCTAACTGAATTATTCCAAAGAACTGAGTCAGTTTTTGGTTCCAATTTTGAATTAACATGGTAACTTTCAACTTCGATTTCAACCTTCCCTGAATGTTCGGTGTCAAGTGAACTTAAGCTTGCATATGGCTTAAGCATCTAGCCCTAAATGTTAGTATATTTCTGGAATTTATATCTGCTTCCAAAATTCCAGGAATATAGTGTTTTGACAGTGTTTTAGAAAGTATTTTTGTATTTAAGGATTTTTGAAAGACCTTGATGATTTGGTAGGAAGCCAAGGCTAGGACACCTGAATCTGTGTATATATGGCAGCAGATGTATTTATTTGGAGTCTTGGTGGGGAAACACATTGCTCTTTGGCTAGGAGTTTGTTTTCCATTTAATCAGTACCTCATAAAGACTGAACATTGAGGACAGGGAATGATAATTAGGTGAATCCTGAGCTTCACTCTTCAAGGGAAGTGATAGAAACTTAAAGCTGTTCCTGGACTTCAATTTTTGAATAACTTCTGAAATCATGACTTTATACTTAATGGCTCAGTGATTCTTTGAACCGTCTAATTCATTGTGCTCTGGGAAATTTCCATTCAGGAGTCGTGTGCAGTCTAATTGTAATCTGTTCAATTCACACGTGCAGTTAGAAGCTGAATACCTGTACTTTCTCTAGGAAGTAGCCAGAATCTTTTTCTTCTAAACTTTCAAGATAAATGAATCAGATGTCTTGTTAAATCAGTGGGAAGTTATATTCTTGTGAGTTACTGGAGGTCAGAAGAGTGTTTCTCTGGTCCTTAATTTGCCTAAATTCTTGATCTGAGTAGATTAATAAATCTTTTCAAAGAGTTTCCTTCAAGCAGAATTTTAAATTAAATTTCTATCTGTGTCAACTTTTTTTTCAATTATTCCATTAATTAGGGTTGGCTAAGGACATGGATTTTTCAAAAGCCACAATATTATAATAATTTCCTTCAATCAAATCTTACGGTGAATCAGATATGAAAAATTCATGGCCTAAACTCTCTTGATCAATGATGGAGTGGAAACTGCTGAGCACGATAAACTTCTTTTAAGGCTGTTGTGACCATGAGGACAGTGCTATGCTGTGGCATTTTAATGTCTAACTATTGTCGATTGTAAGTAGCCATTGACCTGCTGGACTCTCCTTTACAATGTTTAAACAAACTTGAAATTCCCATCTATAAGCCCTGTTAGTTTGTTACTCAATATGTTAAATTTGGTTAAAGATTCCCTATGATAATACCATAAGAGAGAAACAAGTTCCATTTAACCCTGCTGGGTGTTTAGCTGTGGAGATTACTTGCATTTCTTCCTTTGTCTTTCATTTACTCTTACAGCTTTAGTCCCCTTTCCTAGTTGTTACCTAAAACCATGGAATTACAGCAGTTTTCTGTGCGTGTGCACCTGTGTGTATTTTTTTCTTCTTTTTTCTTTACCTTTCTGGAGATTAAATGAGCACTTTGTGCCTGCTAGACAAGCATTTTACCCCTGAGCTATACACCTTCAGCCCAGCATGTTTTCAGTGTTCTGGAAATGTGTGTTTAAAAAAGTTAGAAGACAATTGATCAATACTCTTATCAGAATTACTTTTTAAAAATAGAAATCTGAACTCAATACTTCCTTACTTAAAAGCCTTTGATTACATCCTGTTGCTTCCAGGATAAAGACCAGTCTGCTTAACATTATTCAGAAGGACTCTTTCAAAGCTGCCCATCTAAATTATTGCTTCTCATACTAAAAGTGAAAGGCTGTGGTCTCTTCTCTTCAGTCTTTCAAGGTCTGATATTTCTGTAGAAGAAATCATGTAAAAAATGAAATATAAAAAGATATACAAGGGGCTGAGGTTGTGGCTTGGTGGTAGAGTGCTTGCCTAGCATGTGTGAGGCACTCGGTTCAATCCTTGGCACCACTTAAAAATAAATAAATAAATAAAAATAAAAGTATTGTGTCTATCTACAACTAAAAAAATATATATATACAAAATATAATGTCATTTTTTAAAATTACTAAATAAAACTGACATCTTTTGCTTTGCCATTTTGCAGGAAGTTTTCTAAATGCTAACTTACGATTTTGATACTTATTTGTGGGCCAAGCATCAATTTGTAGTCCATATTTGGAACACTGGTCTAAACTACTTTTTCCCTGCTTTTTGCTACATCTAGAGACCTTCACTGGGTTATTTAGAGCCATGTATGTGAATATGTACACGCACACACCCCACTGAAATCTACAAAGAAAATATATTTATTTTTTGGTATAATTGTCATCATCTGCTGACCAAACTTGACTTGTTATCACATGACTATGACTTTTTAAAGAAATCGGATTGATTAGCGGGGAGGATTTGTCTCCTTCCAACCAATTATTCTTTTATATTTGATTTTGAATCACGAGACATCTTTTTTTGGGGGTGGGGTTAACAGATAAGTTCTGAGTGATGTACACAGAAATATTTTCCTAAGGGAAGCTTTTTCTGTCCTGTGACTCTCTAGTTCTATACTCCTTTAGTTATACAAATAGAAAATGTTTGAATATCCCATTTTCCAGCCAGCCATGTCCTATAAATGATACATTCTCAAAAAGCAGATATTTACAAAAAGCAGATATATCCTGACATTTTAAAATAGGGGACTTTGTTATCTATCAGCAACTTTAAATGTGTTTGTTGGTAGATCTGTTTTGAGGGGAATCCCTCAAGTTGAAAGAGTGGGCCACAGGCCAGCTGTAAATGTTTCCTCCTCACTTCCTTTCAGTATACTCAGACCTACTTTATTATTTTAATGACTGGTAGTTTAAATTTTTCAAAAGTTTTGCCATTAAAAACAATGCAGTAGCTGGAAACTGGTGGCACATGCCTGTCATCACAGCAACTTTGGAGGCTAAGTCAGGAAAACCCCAAGTTCAAGGCCAGCCTGGATAACTTAGTGTGACCCTGTCTCAAAATAGGGCTAGGAACATAACTCAGGGATAAAGCACCCCTGGGTTCCCTCCATAGTATGAAAAAAAAAATGTAGTAAACATGTTTGTACATACAGAATGTTCATTTGCAATTATTTCTTTAAGAGAGACACTCAAATTCTGGGTGAAAGACAATGAAAATTAAGTGTATATTAATATATTTATGGACTCTGCTAAATTGTCCTCCTAAAAGATTATGCTGATTTATACTCCAGTCTGTTTTTCCATGACATCTGGAGTACAGGCTATTGTTGATCTTTAATAAATTAATAAATGTCAAGTTTATGGCATCTTACTGCTTTATGTTTTAGTTGCTTTCTTTATTTTAGAGCAGTTGATATATACATTACCACCAAGCTGCTCTTGTCACTGTTTTTGGGCTGTATACTGTTATTGAAAAGGACAGTGCCATCCTGGCTGTTTTCTGTTACTCAGTCACCTGTCAATGGGTAGTTGTAAGAGTTTCAGGAATGAGGGCTGGGATTGTGACTCAGTAGTAGAGCACTTGTCTAGCACGTGTGAGGCACTGGGTTCAACCAGCACCACATAAAAATAAATAAAATAAAGGCATTGTGTCCATCTACAACTAAATATATATATATAAAAAAAAAAAAGTTGCAGGAGTGAGCACATCAGAAGCAACTTGAGATGCCCTGTTCAGCATTTCTTTTGAGGGTTCCCATTGAATCTATCCATGCTGATGACATCCCTAACGGTTTTTAGTATGCTTTCTTTGTGGCTTCAATTAGAAGATAAAGATCTCATTCAGCCACTGTATCCAGATTGATGTAAGAAAATTTTGGTTGTATAATATTCATATTTCTTTGGTTCATTTCAACAGTGTCTCACTAGTAAAAATGATTGGCGACAAAGAGTCATTTTGATCATAGCAAAGGGAATTGTTAGCCTTTTGAGCCTTGATTACATTACATTTTAGGCTAATTTGAGCAAATGACTGGAATTAAAAATCATCATCCATGAAGTGCTGTTTTGGGTGACTTCCTTCTGGAAATTCAGATGACTAGTAAGAGTCTAGGATCATTTGTACTGCTTGGGATTTTTCTTTTAATCTCCTATAAAATCTTACACTTCATTATTGTACTGGGGATTTACTTATTGTTATTGTTATTATGTACTGAGGATTGAACCCAGTGGTGCATAGTCACTAAGCCACATCCCCGCCCTTTGTATTTTTTATTTTGAGACAGGGTCTCTCTTACAAGTTGCTCAGGGCCTCACTAAGTTGCAGAGCTAGCTTCAAACTTGTGATCCTACTGCCTCAGCCTCCCATCACTGGGATTACAGGTGTGTACCACCATGCCCAACTGGTACTAGGAATTGAACCTTGTATATGTTAGGCAAGTGCTTTACTATTGAGCTATATCCCCAGCCTTTTTTTTTTTTTTTTTTTTTTTTTTTAATTTTTTAAATTTTGGGACAACATGTTACCAGATTACTTAGACTGGCTTTGAACTTGTGATCCTCCTGACTCAACCTCCTGAGTAGCTGGATTACAGATGTGTACCACTGTGCCTTGAATTCAGATGTTCCTTTCCAGCTCAGGTTCCTTTAAAAAAAAAAAAAATTTATTAAAATAAAATTTACATGCAATGATGTATACTCTTTAATAAATTTTCATAAATGTATATGTCTATGTAAATAGTATCCCAATCAAACCATAGAACATTTCCTTTATACCTAAAACCTCCCTTGAACCCCTTCCCAGTGTAGGGGAGGAAAAATATCTTTTCCTTCTATGTTGTTGGGTGGGGCCCCTGTAATAATAAATTAATAATAAACCAGGTGTAGACACAGCTGTAGGCCCAGCTAATGGGGAGTCTGAGGCAGATCCCTTGAGCCCGGGATCCACCTGGGCAGCAGAGACCTGTCCCTCAACCCCAATACCTCTCTTCAGCAGCACCTATACTGGAATCTATGAACAATGCAGAGAGGATTGTCATGGCCCCTGTGCAAGGATGACACAACAGATTTTTGAAGCATTCCATATAAATGAAAAAAACAATAAAAAAGCATATAAGCTGGATTACAGATGTGTGCCAATGTGCCTTGATTTCAAATGTTCCTTTCCAGCTCAGGTTCCTTTAAAAGTTTTATGTTTAATATAAGTTTTATGTGAAACAGGAATCTTCATAAGGAAATGAAAACTCAAAGAAGCAGTTAAACCTCAGTATTTTAATATTAGTTTTGATGAAGAATAGAGTTGTAGAAATACACACAATAAGTTTGAATCCCAAAAATAGTATGCTGGGGGTCTAGGGTGTGTGGCCTAGCACATAGTTGGCATGCACAAGGGCCTGGATTCTATTCCCAGTACTATAGAGGGGGAAAAAAGGAATGCTGGAGGAAAGAAAACTGACATGACTCCATTCACAGGAAGCTGGATAGCTCACAACACTAACCATAATTACAGACTCGTTTACTGGAGCAAGGTGGAAGTATTGACGAGTGATGGGGTTCAGACCATGTTGCCCGCAAATAATGTATGTTGGCAGGTTGACAGTCTTCAGCTGAAGCAATGTGAGAAATAATAGATGCAGGAAAGACCTCCCTGGAAGCAGGTCATAAGCTCCTCACCTGAGAGGTGGTCTCCTTCCTGTGCCCGGAGGACAAGAGCATCTTTTGTCTCCAAAGATGGGCACACAAAGAAGGCTCAACAAACAGGCCTAAGTCTCCTCCGGTTTACTTTCAGCTCATACCCTGTTGCCCTATCACATTTTTTAATAATTCTCTTTATCAAAACTCGTATTTAAATGCCCAGGTTTAACTGCTTCTTTGGGTTTTTATCTCCTTGTGAAGACTCCTGTTTTATGTTTTTCCTTTTTTATTTCTGAATATTTATATACCATTTGTTTATCCATTTGTTATTAGATATGTCAGGTATTCTAGTTTTGGGCTTTTATAAATAAAAATGCTATGAACTTTGATGTACATATCTTTTTGTGGACATATATTTCATTTGGGTAGATGATTGTGAATGGGAATGCCAGGTTATATAATGTGTATTTTTAACTTTATAAGAAACTACCTTTTTGGGGGCTGAAGATGTGGCTCAGTGGTAGAAGGTTTGCCTGGCATGTGTGAGGCCCTGGGTTCTACCTTCAGCACTGCATATAAATAAATATTTCTGTTTAAAAAAACAAAACAAAACAAAACAAAAACCTTCTTTTCTATACATTTGAAGAAAAACTACCAAATAATTTTCCAAAGCAATTGGGCATTTTACATTCCTGTTAGCAATATATGATAGTTTTAGTTGCTTTGCAGTTTTGTCAACACTTGGTATTGTCTCTTTTTTGTTGTTTTTAAAATTAAGCCATTTGAATGGACAGGTAGTGGTACCTCACTGTGGTTTTAATTTAAATTTCACAGGGAGTTTTGATGAAGAATGTTTTTAAAGTCTTTTTAATTATTCTATAGGACTATAGACCTGTTTACACTAATAGAATTCATTTTTGTATTTAAATTTTTTTTTTTTTAGGTTTCTTTAAAAGTGATTAAAGTAATTAATCCGAAATGCCTGAAAATCCTGCCACAGGTATAGTTGATAGTTCTGTAATGAAATTAATTAATAATGAACAAATGGAATATGAGATAGTATTTAACCTGTACTCTGGTTATCCTTCTTCAACCAAGATAAACTGCAGGTCCTGCAGGTCCTTGATCGCCTGAAAATGAAATTGCAGGATAAGGGTGACACGTCACAGAATGAGAAGCTGAGCATGTTTTATGAGACACTAAGGAGCCCTCTCTTCAACCAGATACTCACGCTGCAGCAGTCCATCAAGCAACTGAAGGGGCAAGTAAGTGAGCACGGGAGGTCTCTGTGTTGATGTGTCAAACTGGCAAGGACAGACAGGAGACAAAGACAAGCCGTCTGTGACAGTCTTGTCTTAGCCAAGACGAGACTGGGACCTGCAGCCTGTGGGTAGCTTTAGCATGGTTAGTTTTAAAATGTTGATAATCAAGCTGTGTGTGGTGGCTCACACCTATAATTCCAGCAACTTGGGAGGCTAAGGCAGGAGGATTGCAAGTTCAAAGCCAGTTTCAGCAACTTATTGACATTAAAAAGGACTGGGGATGTATCTCAGTGGTTAAGTGCCTCTGGTTCAATCCTCAGTACCAAAAATAATAAATAAATAAAATGTTGATAATCGATTTTATGTTGAGCTTTCATTCCAATTTTTTTTAAGTATATGTGCTGCCGAACTATGTTGAGCTTGTTTTTTGTACATATTACATATTCAAATGTGTAAAAATCAGAATCTTTGAGGACTCTCAACATTTTCTTCATAATTATAAAATAGTGGTTAACTTAATTTTTTTTTTTCTTTTGGAACTGCGGATTGAACCCAGTACCTTGCAAATGCTAAGCATGTGCTCTACCACTGACCTATATCCCCAGTCCTTTTAATTTTTTTACTTTGATTCAGGATCTCACTGAGTTACTAAGGCTGACCTTTAACCTATGTCCCTCCTGTCTCAGCTTCCTCAGTAGTGGGGATTATAGAGGTGTACCACTGCTCCCAGGTTCTTAATGTTACCTTTATTCCATTGTGTTGGCAGTTGTATCAGCCAGTGATATTTTAAAATTCCTGTTTCTTTTCATTATAGGAATGTTTTCTTTGTACTAATGTTTAAGTGGCTCTGTGACTCACTTGCTATTAATCTTGTGCAGGTTGCTTAACCCCCGTGTGCCTCATTTTTCATGTTCACAAAAGTGAGATGATATTTCATAGAGCTATTGTCAGGATTAAACGATATTATAACATGCAAGGGTCTTGATACAATCCTTAGCCCTTAGTAAGTATTCGGAAAGCACTGTTGTTGTTATTGTTGTATATACATATGGATATACATTTTTTGGCTTTGCACATGGAAATATGCAGATAAATGCCAAAGGGCTGAGTGTCTTGCACTTAGGTGACTGGATGTATCTGTGTATGTGAAGGATAATGAGATGTTAGTGCACATCCTACCGAACTGGGATGGTCATAGAAGGCAGGAAACGAGAGCAGATTTTAAGGTATTAAACATTTTATATCATATTAAATTTAGAAATTCTAGCCTTATGAACACACAGATTCATGTGTATGTACTTTATTTCATACACGTTTAACATTCTAATTATACCTGTAATGAGCAAAAGAGAATATGTAATAAATAGAAATAAATTTCTTTTCTGAAAGTTTCTGTTGATGGTTTTCTTGTTTTTCTCTCCACCAGCTCAGCCATATACCCTCAGATTGTTCAGCCAGCTTTGATTTTTCTAGAAAAGGTTTGTTAGTGTTCACGGATGGTTCTATTACAAATGGGAATGCCCACAGGCCCTGTAATAATTTAACTGCATCTGGGTTGTTTCCTTGGACTCCAAAGTTGGGAAATGAAGACTTTAACTCAATCATTCAACAGATGGCTCAGGTAAAGTTATATGTTGTCATGGGAATATTTAGCTTTATCTTTCCTGTTTCAGGTTTGAAAAGAAACCCATTCTTCTTGTCTTAATGTGTCTTACGTATTTTGTTTGCTTGTGTTTTTATGTAGATAGGAATATGCACCCTTTTTTAATCTGTGTATTGGAATTTTGTTTTAAGATCACACAAGAAAATGTCCATGTGTGAGGTAAAGAGAATTTTTAGGAAAAGACTTCAATTAAACAAATCTCTATTCATATATAGAAGGAGATTTATTTATTTATTGGCACTTGGGATTGAACCCAGGGGTGCTTTTACTACTGAATTACATCCTCAGTCCTTTTGAATTTCATTTTGAGACAGGGTTTTGCTTAGTGGCCCAGGTTGGCCTTGAACTTGTGATCCTCCTGTCTCTGCCTCTGAGTCCCTGGTATTATAGGTGTGTGCCACTATGTCCAGCAGGAAGAGAATTCTTATGGTTTTGATCACAAGAGGAAACCTTGAAACAGTTTTTAATTTTATATTAAAACAGAATTAGTAAGAGTTGGAACTAGTATAATTTGGAAAATATATGGAAACTATTTGACAGCTGTAGCCCCTGCTAATTAAAAATTAAATAGTTGGATTTTTGAATGTTTTGGTTGTTCACATACATCTAATAAGAGTCTTTAAAAATGAAACTTGTGTTTGAAAGTTAAAAATAATCTGTTTGAGATGTGATATTTAACTAGTGTTCTGGACTTCTGTTTTTGGCTTAATGGTTCTAGACCCTTCATGTGATGATCTTGTTAGTTGATTACATTTATGAAGTTCTCATATTATAAAAGCAATTATTAGCAAAAGTAATAAAAAAACCTAGCTTTCACAGGTAGAACCAATTTGAATGGTGACTTTCCACAGTCTTTTGACTTGATCCAGTAAATGGAATATTCATCACTATAGAATTAAAAACAGAACCCTAATGAGTTGCTGGTTTTATCTAGGTTTAATACTAGTATGTTTTTTATATATCTAATCTACTTTTCCTCATTTAAAAATTGTATTTTGCATTGAGAATTTAGGGAAATTCAATATAAAAAGTAATTTAGAATTTACTGTGGGAAGGGGCATTTTTCTTAGGCGTTCTCATCCAGCTTGGGATTCATTGCAGAATGTGAGTAAAGTGTGAAAATACCTCTTCAATTCCCTGAGGTTGTAGTGCTGTGCATTTTTTTACATTCTACTGAAAATAACCAAGTTACAGGAGTTCCAGGAATAATGTATTACTGAAATGCTGTTATTTCAAGTTTATTTGGTTTTATAGAGATAAAACCTTTAGGTCTTAGGAGAAGCAATTCCAGATCTGTGGAAAAGGTGCATTGGTTAAATGTAGATTGTTGACATTTATATTTTTCTTTTATCCCCCTATATTAGGGCCGGCAAATCGAATATATAGATATAGAACGACCTTCAACTGGAGGCCTTGGATTCAGTGTGGTGGCTCTTAAAAGTCAAAATCTAGGAGAAGTTGACATCTTTGTGAAGGAAGTACATCCAGGGAGTGTAGCAGACAGGTAAGGGTGATGCTCATTTTATACTTCGCTAGTTTTTTTCTGATAACTCTGAACACATTATTACACAAGTATATAAGAAACTAATAATAAAAATATGAACAATAGCAGCCAACATTTCCTTTGCTCTTCCTGGGCATTTGTCAGGCCTTTCATGGATGTGTTTTCATCCACTTGTGGCTGTAGTCCAGAGGCATACGTGTTACTACTCCATTTTATAGATGAGACAGCTGAGGTTTAGATAGAGAGGGTCAATGGTTTTTCTATAGTCACAGAGCTATTAATGCTGGGACCATTATGTGATTCTAACACTAACTGCAACGCAGCTAATGCTCTTTCCACTCCATCACTCTCTCACCCAATTGGACATGATATTTAGCTGCGTTCCGATCACTAGGCTGGTAATCTTTTTTTTTTTTTTGGCACTGGGGTTTGAACTGAGGGGTGCTGAGCCATACCCCAAACCTTTCTGTATGTTTTTATTTAGAGACAGGGTTTCATTAAGTTGCTTAGGGCCTTGCTAAGTTGCTGAGGCTGGCTTTGAACTCATGAGCCTCCTTGCCTCAGCTTCCCAGCTGCTGGGATTGTAGATGTGTATCACTGGATGGGAATCTTGACATTCACATTCTGTGTACTATATTGTTTATTAAATTTAAGTGCATAACAAGTTTTTTGGAGGGTTATATCACACTATTGATTTATTATGCTTACTGTTAAGATGCCCCTCAAGTCTATATTATCTTTCATATTAATTGTATTTGTTCTGATTTTTAAGAGATATGTGCTAACCTTATATTTTATGTGGTTTGATTTCTGGTCTTTGGTTTATTATTCATAAGTAGTACCATTCATATGTGCCTGTTAAAAGCAATGTCACAGTATGCGATTAAATTAAATTCTCAGTCAGTAATATAATTTTGAACTTACATTCTCTGTTTATGGTGATTACTTCTAGTTTCCCCAATTCAAATTGGATATAATAGATTTTCATGATTTTCCATCTTTATTCTGCCATCTAATGCCATATTTCCTCAAGTATGTTCTGTGGATCCATAGTGGTGGTTAGATATATTTGAGAAACTCTATTCTGTTCTTGGATACTGGGTGCATATAGGGTGATCTTACAATTTATTGTTCAAGTTGGGATGATTTTGGGTTGAGGTGGTATGCTTTTAATAATGAAACGGAGGTAGTAGACATAAACTTGAACTCCTCGTAGTCAACATAGAATATACCTAGACTTAAAATTGCGTACCATTAAACTCATTTAATATTGGTTAGCCAACTTTTCTTTATAATTCACATTTTTTTCTTTTACATATTGGAATTTAATTAAAATAACACAAACTTAATTTTAAAGTACTACAAAGCCATGACTGTTATTCACAATGTTCTGCAACCATTCCCATTCTTTAATTGCAGTACATTTCCATCACCTCAAAAGGACCTTTTAACATACCCAGTTTCTTCCTCCCTTCATCCACTGGCAAGCACCAATCTGCTTTCTTTAAAAAACATCTATTAATTTCTTTAGAACACCTTGAGAAGTATTAATCTCATGTATTAATTGTCCTATTATTGTGTATTTGATGTTTAGATGCATGAATGCTCTTGATGAAGAGTTGAGCAGCATTCCCTGGCATGGGGGTTAAGTCCTCACTGTAGATTAACCTTCCAGTACCATAATCTTCAGGCACATCTGTCAGTGGTCCATACAGTTGTCCCTATTTCCAGCATCATCATCTTCATTCTGTTATATGATCATTGAGAGAAGCTGTCTTACTCTGTTTTGTGCTGTTATAATAGAATACCTGGGACTGAACAGTTTATAAATAAGAAATTTATTGCCTTATTGTTCTGGAGGCTGAAAAGGGCAATGTCAAGGTGTTCACATATGACAGAGGTCTTTATGCTGCATCATTGTGTGATGGAAGCCAGAGGGTGAGAAGAACAGGAAGGAAGAGATCAAGCTTGTCCTTTTGTAAAGAACCAGTCCCACCCATGAGAGTGATTCCTCACGTCCTGATTGTCTCATAAAGGTCCCACCTCTTTTTTTTTTTTTTTTTTTTTAATTTGGTGCTGGGAATTGAACCCAGGGCCTTGTATATGCAAGGCAAGCACTCTACCAGCTGAGCTACATCTCCAGCCCAGTCTCCACCTCTTAATTCTGTTACCATGGCAGTTAAATTTCAACTTTTTTTTTTTTTTTTTTTTTTGAGAGGACAAACATTCAAACCCTAGCAGCAAGCTTGCCATATACTTTGTTGACATGTTACTGTCTAATGTGTCTATCATATTTTCCTGATCTACCATATATGAAATCAAATACTTGCAACCTTTGATCCTGAGGGCACAGAAATAGAATCAGCAGCTGTGAGACAAAGTTATTTTATTAGAAAAGGAAAACTGAGCCCATGCATTGGCACACGCCTGTAATCCCAGCAACTTGGGAGACTGAGGTAGGAGGATTTGTAAGTTCAAGGCCAGCCTGGGCAACATAGGGAAATCCCTACTCAAAATTAAAAAAAAAAAAAAAAAAAAAAGAGATCCTACAGCTGCCGCTGCACTAACCCCCATCACTGCCCCATCTCCAAACATGGTTGCCTGCAGTCACCTCTGCACCAGGCTGCCCCATTTCTAAATGCATCAGCCTCCATCTTGGGACACTGGCCAGGGCCTAGAAGCTCAATATCAAGGTGTCTGCAGGTTTGCAGCTGCTACCGTCTCAGGATGCACTAGGGCCTGGAGGTAAAGGTGCTTGTGGGTTTGGATGCACCTGGGGTCTTCCTGCTGGTGTGCTGGTAGACAATATCTTGCTACAGAGATGGGAGGGAGCTGGGTTCTCCCCAACTCTGCAAGTCCTGAAGCATGCAGGGACAGACAGGGCTGGTTACAGTGGGTCTGAGGTTGGAGGAGGTGTGAGGGCATCCTGCTCTCAGTTTGCCCAGCCAGCTGGTCTTGCACCTACTGGGTTCCTGGGGCCCGCTTGGACCAGCACTCACCAGGTCCCACGTCAGTCTGGCACTCAACAGGACCCTCTGACCCCCCCAATCCCCAGTCTCCCAATCCCTCCCTACCCACCAACTCAGTCCAGCACTCACAGCTATGTGGTTGGCCTGAAGCTCTCAGTGCCTGGTCTTGATCTGCCCAATACAGATAGCTCTCCAAAATAGGCATACAGGTCCCAGTGTTCAGTCCTCAGAACACCCTGGGAGAGAAGTGCCTGATATCTTGATAGGAGCTATTTGGTTTAAAGCTGTATCTTGTTTGCATTGGGTGCTGTTAATGTTGATCTCCCCTTTAATGGTGAGGAACTGGAAACCTTTAGGGACACTGTGAGTCTACAGGGTAGAAACTGTACTACCCACATCCACACTGCTAGATGGGAAGATACACAAACAACATGAAAAACCAAAGGAACAAAGTGCCTCAAACAAACCAAGATGTTCCAATAACAGAATCCATTGATAACACAGTAGAAGAAATGTCAAAGAAAGAGTTCAGAATGTACATATTTAAACTGATTTGTTACATAAAGTATGATGTAAGGAGTGAAATCAGAGATGAATTTCAGGAAGTGAAAGATCACTTCAGTAAAGAGACAGATGATGAAAAGAAATCAAGCGGAAATCCTCGAAATGAAGGAATCAACAAACCAAATTAAAAATTCAGTGGAAGGTATCACCAACAGACTAAACCACGTGGAAGACAGACCCTCAGGCAATGAAGACAAAATACATAATCTTGAAAATAAAGTTGACAACACAGAGAAGATGGTAAGAAACCATGAAAAGAACTTTCAAGAATTGTGGAATAATGTGAATAAACCAAATTTAAGATTTATCAGAGTAGAGGAAGGTGTGGAGATACAAACCAAAGCAATAAACAATCTTTTCTTTGAAATAATATCGAAAATTCCCCAAACCTAAAGAATGAAATGGAAAATCAAATACAAAAGGCTTACAAGACACCAAGTTTGCAAAAATGCAACAGACCCACACCAAGACATATTACAATGAAAATGCCTAGCATACAGAATAAGTATAGAATTTTAAAGGCTGCAAGAGTATCAGATTACATATAGAGGGCGACCAATTCAGATCTCAACTGATTTCTCAACCCAGACCCTCAAAGCTCGGAGGTCCTGGAACAACATACACCAAGTTCTGAAAGAAAAGGGATGTCAAGCAAGAGTTTTATATCCAGTAAAATTAAGCTTCAGATTTGAAGATGAAATAAAAACCTTCCATGATAAAAGTTAAAAGAATTCACAGCTAGAAAGCCTGCATTATAGAACATTTTCAGCAAAATATTCCATGAGGAGGAAATGAAAAAGTGAAAACCAGCAAAGGGAGGAACTACACTTAAGGAAAGACAATTAAAGGAGAAACTAACTCAAACCAGAAATAAACCACAATGACCAGGAATACAAATCATCTCTCAATAATAACTCTGAATGTTAATGGCTTAAACTCATCGATCAAAAGACATAGACTGGCAGATTGGATTAAAAAGCAAGTCCCAATAATATGGTGTGTCTACGAGACTCACCTCATAGGAAAAGACATCCACAGACTGAAGATGAAAGGATGGGAAAAAACATATCACTCACATGGACTGCATAAACAAGCAGGGGTTTCCATCCTCATATCAGACAAAGTGGACTTCAAGCCAAAGTTAGTCAGAAGGGACAAAGAAGGACATTTTATACTGCTTAAGGGAATTATACATCAATAAGACATAACAATCGTAAATATATATGCCCAATGGAGCATCTGCATACATCAAACAAACCCTTCTCAATTTCAAGAATCACATAGATCACAACACAAAAATACTGAGCGACTTTAACATACCTCTTTCACTACTGGATAGATCTTCCAAATGAAAACTAAATAAAGAACCTATAGAACTAAATAATACTATTAATAATTTGGACTTAATGGACATATATAGAATATTTCATCAATGAGTGAATATACTTTCTTCTCAGCAGCACATGGATCCTTCTCTAAAGTAGACCATATCTTATGTCACAAAGCAACCAACTCTCAGGAAATACAAAAAATAGAGACACTACCCTGCATTCTATCAGATCATAATGGATTGAAATTAATGATAAAGTAAAAAATAGAAGCTACTTCAACACCTGGAAACTAAATAATATGCTATTGAATGACAAATGGCTAGCAGATGAAATCAGGGATGAAAGGAAAAAAATACTTAGAGGTAAATGAGAACACCAGTACAACATATCAAAATCTATGGGACACTCTGAAGGCAGTGCAAAGAGGAAAGTTTGTTGCATTGAGCTCATACATTAAAAGAATAAAAAGTCAACTAATAAATGACCTAACATTACATCTCAAAACCCTAGAAAAAGAACAAATCAACACCAAAAGCAGAAGACAGGAAATAATTAAAATCAGAGCTGAAATCAATGAAATTGAAACAAAAGAAACAATTGAAAAAATTAACAAAAAGTTTCTTTGAAAAAATAAATAATACTGATAAACCCTTAGCCACAGTATTGAAGAGAAAGAGAGAAAACTCAAATAACCAAAATTTGTGATGGAAAAGGAAATATTGCAATGGACACTACTAAAATACAGTAGGTATTGAAACTGTTTTGAAAATTTATACTCCAATAAAATAGAAAATCTTGATATTGACAAATTTCTAGAGACATATGACCTACACAAACTGAATGAAGACGACATATACAATTTAAATAGATCAATTTCAAGAAATGAAATAGAAGACACCATCAAAAGGCTACCAACCAAGGAAAGCCCAGGACCAGATGGATTTTCAGTGAGTTCTACAAGAACTTCAAAGAAGAATTAATATCAATACTCCTCAAATTATTCCATGAAGTAGAAAGGGAAGGAACCCTTCCAAATGCATTCTATGAGGCTAGAATCAGCCTGATACCAAAACCAGATGAAGACATATCAAGGAAAGAAAACTTCAGACCAATATCCCTGATGAACATAGATGTAAAAATTCTCAATAAAATTCTGGCAAATCACATACAAAGACATATTAAAAAGATAGTGCACTAGATCAAGTGGGGTTCATTCCAGGGATGCAAAGGTTGGTTCAACATACAGAAATCAAATGTAATTCAACACATCAGTAGACTTAAGGACAAGAATCATATGATCATCTCAGTAGATAGAAAAAACATTTGACAAACTACAGCTCACATTGAGGATGTAGGGAAAAAAGGTACATTCATACATTGTTGGTGGAACTTCAGATTGGTGCCACCTCTTTGGAAAGCAATATGGAGATTCCTGAGAAAACTTGGAATGGAACCATCGTTTGACTCAGCTATCCCACTCCTCAGTTTATACCCAAAGGACTTAAAATCAGCATACTACAGTGACACAGCCACATTCATGTTTATAGCAGCTCAATTCACTATGAAACCTACCTAGGTACCCTTCAACAGATGAATGGATAAAGAAAATGTGGCACATATACACAATGGAATATTACTCAGCCTTATAGAAGAATGAAATTATGGCATTTTCAGGTAAATGGATGGAACTGGAGAATATCATGGTAAGTGATATAAGCCAATCCCAAAAAACCAAAGGCCAAACGTTTTCTCTGATAAGTGGATGCTGACCCATAGTGGGTCGTGGATAGAGAAGGATGAAGGAACTTTGAATTATGCAGAGGGGCGTGAGAGGAGGGATAGGGAAGTGGGGATGGGAAGGACCATAGAATGAGACAGACATTATTACCCTGTATACATGTATGAAAAAAACTTTTTAAATTAAATAGTTTGAACTCATGTTCAAAACACTAGAAAAACTAGGGATAGTAGGAACATACCTCAATTTTGTAAAAACCATCTATGCTAAACCCAAGGCCAATATCATTCTAAAAGGGGAAAAAAATGGAAATCATTCCCTCTAAAAACTGGAACAAGACAAGGATGCCCTCTATCACCATTTCTATTCAACATAGTCCTGGAAACTCTAGCCAGAGTAATTAGATGAAAGAAATTAAAGGGATAGGAAATAGGAACAGAAGAACTCAAACTATCCCTATTTGCCAATGATTTGATTCTATATTTAGAAGATCCAAAAAAACTCCACTTGAAAACTTCTAGAATAAATAAATTCAGCAAAGTAACAGGACATAAAATCAACACCCAAAAATTAAACTCATTCCTATACATCAGTAATGAATCTAGTGAAAGAAAAATTAGGAAAACTAATCCATTCACAATAGCCTCAAAAAAAAAAAAAAAAAAAACCAAAAAACAAAACACTTGGGAATCAATCTAACAAATGAGGTGAAAGATTTCTACTACAAAGACTACAGAACACTAAAAGAAATTGAAGACCAGAAGATAGAAAGATCTCTCATGCTCTTAGATAGGGAGAATTAACAATGTCAAAATGGCCATAGTACCAAAAGCATTATATAGATTTAATGCAATTCCTATTAAAATCCCAATGACATTCTTCCTAGAACTAGAAAAAACAATCATGAAATTCATTTGGAGAAAATATGAGACTCAGAATAGCCAAAGCAATCCTTAGAAAGACAGTGAAGCAGGAGGCATCGCAATACCAGACGTTAAACTATACTACAGAACCACAGTAGCAAAAAAGGCATGGTATTGGCACCAAAACAGACATGTAGACCACTGGTACAGAATATAAGACACAACAAAAATGACATCAATGCAGTTATCTCATTCTAGACAAAGGACCAAAAACATTCATTGCAGAAAAGCTAGCCTATTCAACAAATGATCCTGGGAAAACTGGAAGTAGCAGAATGAAATTAAATCCCTGTCTCTCACCCTGCCAAAAACTCAAAGTGGATCAAGGACCTAGGCATTAGACCAGAGACCCGGTGCCAGCTAGAAAATGTTTCTTTAATACTGGAGAAATGCTTCACAAGCAGCATTCTCAATTCAAACACATTTTAAAATGATGAAAATTTGTTATGCATGTAATAGAAAACTATAAAGTATAGAAATATAAGTAAAAATACAAATCTCAAGATACTTGGAACTTTCTTTGGAGATGTGCTGGAGATTGAACCCAGGGGCCTTATGCATGCTAAAAATGTGCTCTAGAACTGAGTTACACCCCAGTGCTAAAACATTTGAACTTTGAACATCCTGAGACAACTGAGAAATACATGTTTTCTTTTTTTTCAATTCTTGGGATCAAACCCAGGTTCTCACACTTGCATGTACTCTACCACTGGACTACACCCCTAGTCTAGAACGTCTTCTTTTTGTAAAGATAAGTTATAAAATATATACAGTTTTACATCTTATTGTCACCTTAATATGTCATTCCTAATATTAGTAAAAGATTTTTTGGTGGGTGCTGGGGATTGAACCCAGGGCCTTGTGCATGCGAGGCAAACACTCTACCAACCAAACTATATCCCCAGCCCAATAAAAGATTTTTGAACATTTTTAATGCTACATGATTTATTGTGAAAAAGATTATTTTAGTATCAAAAGTTGAAATATAAGCTGGGCATGGTGGCACCCACCTGTAATTCCAGATATTTGGGAGGCTGAGGTAGGATTGAAAGTTCAAGTCCAACCTTGGTAACTTGGCAAGATCCTATCTCAAAATTTTACAAAAGGACTGGGGTTGTAGCTCAGTTGTGGAGTGCCAGTGGGTTCAATCCCCAATACTGCCAAAAAAAAAAAAAAAAAAAAAAGAATTTTTTTTTTTTTTTTTTTTTTTTTTAATATTGAAGTTGCTGTTTCCACGGGAGATTCCAAAGCATAAGTCCTTGCCTCCAGGAAACTTAAAATCAAATAGGGAAGGACTTAGCTAACTCTGTAGGCAGCATGCTTCAGTACACCTGGTTCAGTGCACTGTGGACTGCGGTATGAGACTCAGCCAAATGGTGAAGGGTGATTTGAATTTGGCTGCGCAGAGTAAAAAGGTGTTAGATGTGGAGGGAACCGTTTATACCAGAGCAGGAAATGCCAGACATATTTGAGAGAGAAGTCATATGTCAGAGTAGTTGGAGAAATCGTTTGTATGGGCAGAATCCAAGTAGGAAGAATACTTTGGGGAAGAACATTGAGGCTTTCAAAGACCTGCCAAGTTTACCCTCTGTCCTAGGGACCAGTATTCATGATATTATGATCCATGACAAGCTTTGCTGGCCTGCTATGAATTGAGAAAAAAACGAAGGGGGGGGGGTCCAATACAATGGACTCTTCATAATTCAAAATGGTATTCACGAAAAGGATTATTCTATTCTGAAATAAATTCCTTCCTGTAGTTTAAGAGGTAAAAATGTTCCTTTATAAAACAGTTGTGACAGGAGTTTGTTTTCGTTGGTGCTTTCTTTATTGTTCAATAGTAATAGCTGTTCATTACACATTTTTGAACTTGGAAAATACCAGCATGACCTACAAAAATAAATCTGATGGAAGTTTGTGAATTAGATTTTAGGTGTTAGGGCAAGGATTCCAACTGGAGAGTAGGAATGGAAAGGAGGAGATAGTTGGATCCAAAAACAGCAAAGGACAAGGAACAGTTGGGGTACTACTGCTCAGCTGGCTGGAATAGTATCTCAGAGGTACTTGGAAGATAATAAAATCAAATGCAGTAAATCAGGGCAGTAAATCGTAGGCTATCCTTAAAAATGCATGTTACCATAGCAGGTAATGGCTATGCTTCAGAGTGAGACTTTTCAGATAAGGTGCTCAGCTTCTCTGAGCTCAAAGTTTTTGTATGTAAAATGTAACTAAGAGTGTGAGGATTACATGAGATAATGCATGTAAAGCACTTTACACAGTACTAATATCAGTCGATATTAGAATAGTACTTTTTTTTTTTTTTCTTAGATATTTGGTTACTTTTTTTTTTTTTTTAATTGTCCTTTTTGCCTTTTTAGTGGTTGGGAGATTGGTTTGGGAGAGAGAAGGGATTAGATACAGATTTGGAAGTAATTACCATGGATTTTCTGGGAGTATTTGGCCTCTACTGAGAAGTGGTAAAGAAGGAAAGACAATGGAGATGGGGTGAACCTGTTAGTGGGGAGCTTTTGGTGAAGTTCAGAAAATGGTTATCCTTGTATGGTATGGATGGAAGTCAGATTGGAAAGGTTCCAGCAATATAGGGTTCATGTAGTATTCACACTCACTAACCCTTGGCAGTGGGACCCTCTAAAGTGTTTTGGTTTATTTTTCTAGCCAACTGACTTACAGTGTGTGCATGTGTGTGTATGTAGGGATGTACTAGCTAATGAGTACATTAGTTATTAAGTGTTATGAAAAGCCACTCTGAGCTCTGTTATTATCTAAATAATTATTCAGGTAAATGTATCAAGTGAAGTAGTACCATAGCAATAAACTGCAGAACTTAAATAACAGATATTTAAAAGTCAATTTATTAGACCACTTTAAACTTAACTTTCTTTTCTCATATGATTAAGGGATCAAAGATTAAAGGAGAATGACCAGATTTTGGCCATTAATCACACACCACTGGATCACAATATTTCCCACCAGCAAGCAATTGCATTATTACAACAAACGGCTGGATCTCTGCATCTGGTTGTGGCCAGGGAACCAGTCCACACAAAAAGCAGGACTTCTACCAGCTCAGCTGATATAACTCTGCCTGAAACAGTGAGTTGCAAACTTGGAAAAATAATTTTGAATTATGCTGTTTGTTATAATAGTGTACATCAGATGTCATTTGCTTGTCTGAAGAGGGTTGATCAGATCTCCAAATGCATCATATTTAATCAAGATGTTTCATGAAGGGTTATTTAGTCTTTTCAGTGTCCTATGGGTCTTATTTAAGATTGTTATTTAATATAGGGGTCAAATTGAGTATTAGGTGTAATTTATTTAGGGGTTTCTTTATAGAGTTAATCGAGAGTTTTTATAAGAGATTTACTGTTGAGTTTATTAAGTACAATTCGGTTATTTCAAAAACATTTTTATAAATTATAATGGGAGTTTATGGCTAGGTTATCAATGCTACAACATTATAGTAGTCTTTTTTATGTAAGGATATATACTTAACAGTTTGGAAGAAGAAAAGTGTGTCTGTGTTTGGAATACTTAAGGCTGCTTTGTAACATTTTACAGATTTTGACCTGTGCCTTCAGAATGCCTGCTAATAAATCTTATTTTCTTATAATTCTAAGTGCTAGCTGATTTATATAATTTTCATTCCTTGGGACAAAAGAAAAAATAAACTGTCTGGTACATTACAAGGTCACAACACAAAGTATAGGCATTCTCCCTGTTGCAATCTGTAATATTTAAATAGCACAATTTACATAATAACTACAATGGATAAAGTGAGACATTGTTTAGCAGGTAAAGAATAAGGGTGTTGGAGTCATGCATTGGTGGGTTCAAGTCCATTTCTTCCCCTCTTAGTGTGTCAGGCCACCAGGTACTTGATTTCTCCACACCTCAGTTTCTTCATCTGTTACTTAAAACTAATAGTGGCTGTAAGAATTGAAAGAGGTCAATCACAGGACTGGTGCCAGTTAACATTCTGTGAGCAGTAGCTGACATCATTGATTCAGGCTTCTTATTTTTGCAAACATTATTGCTTTTTTTAAAATTTTAATTAAAAATCATAAATTTACATAGGGCAATGTTGTTTGATTCATTGTTATTTTTTCCCCTTCCCCCCACCCCTCCCACCCCTCTTTTCCCTCTATACAGTCCTTCCTTCCTCCATTCTTACCACCCTCCTTATCCCTAACCCTAAACCTAACCCTAATACTAACCCCTCCTACACCCCCTTATATGTCCTCATCTGCTTATCAGCAAGATCATTCATCCTTCAGTTTTTTGAGATTGGCTTATCTCACTTAATATGATATCCTCCAATTTCATCCATTTGCCTGCAAATGCCAGAATTTTATCATTCTTCATGGCGGAGTAATATTCCATTGTATATATATGCCACAGTTTCTTTATCCATTCATCAACTGAAGGGCTTCTAGGTTGGTTCCACAATCTGGCTATGGTGAATTGAGCAGCTATGAACATTGATGTGGCTGTATCTCTGTAGTATGCTGATTTTAAGTCGTTTGGGTATAGGCCAAGGAGTGGGATAGCTGGGTCAAATGGTGGTTCCATTCCAAGCTGTCTGAGGAATCTCCATACTGCTTTCCAGAGTGGCTGCACTAATTTGCAACCCCACCAGCAATGTATGAGTGTACCTTTTTCCCCACATCCTCGCGAAGACCTATTGTTGCTTGTGTTCTTGATAATCGCCATTCTAATTGGGGTGAGATGAAATCTTAGGGTAGTTTTGATTTGCATTTCTCTTATTACTAGAGATGTTGAACATTTTTTCATATATCTGTTGATTGCTTGTACATCTTCTGTGAAGTGTCTGTTCATTTCCTTAACCCATTTGTTGATTGGATTATTTGTATTCTTGTAGAGTGTTTTGAGTTCTTTATATATTCTGGAAATTAGTGCTCTATCTGAAGTATGAGTGGCAAAGATATTCTCCCACTCTGTAGGCTCTCTCTTCACATTACTGATGGTTTCCTTTGCTGAGAGAAAGCTTTTTAGTTTGAATCTATCCCAGTGGTTGATTCTAGCTCTTATTTCTTGTGCTATGGGAGTCCTGTTAAGGAAGTCTAATCCTAAGTCAACAAGTTGAAAGTTTGGACCTAGTTTTTCTTCTATAAGATGCAGGGTCTCTGGTCTGATTCCGAGGTCCTTGATCCATTTTGAGTTGAGTTTTTTTTTTTTTTTTTTTTTTTTTTTTTGGGGGGGGGGGTGCTGGGGATCGAACCCAGGGCCTTGTGCTTACAAGGCAAGCACTCTACTGACTGAGCTATCTCCCCAGTCCCTTGAGTTGAGTTTTGTGCGGGGTGAGAGATAGGGATTTAGTTTCATTCTGTTGCATATGTTTTTCCAGTTTTTCCAGCACCATTTGTTGAAGAGGCTATCTTTTCTCCATTGCATATTTTTGGCACCTTTGTCTAGTATGAGAAAATTGTATTTATTTGGGTTTGTGTCCATGTCCTCTATTCTGTACCATTGATCTACCTGTCTATTTTGGTACCAATACCATGCCGTTTTTGTTACTATCGCTTTGTAATAGAGTTGAAGATCTGTTATTGCGATACCCCCTGTTTCACTCTTCCTGCTAAGGATTGCTTTAGCTATTCTGGGTTTCTTATTCTTCCAGATGAATTTCATAATTGCTTGCTCTATTTCTGTAAGGTACACCATTGGGATTTTAATTGGAATTGCATTGAATCTGTATAGCACTTTTGGTAGTATGGCCATTTTGACAATATTAATTCTGCCTATCCAAGAACACGGGAGATCTTTCCATTTTCTAAGATTTTCTTTAATTTCTTTCTTTAGTGTTCTGTAGTTCTCATTGTAGAGGTCTTTCACCTCTTTTGTGAGATTGATTCCCAAGTATTTTATTTTTTTCGATGCTATTGTGAATGGGGTAGTTTTCCTAATTTCTCTTTCTGAAGATTCATCACTTATGTATAAAAATGCATTGGATTTATGAGCATTGATCTTGTAACCTGCTACTTTACTGAATTCACTTATGAGTTCCAAGAGTTTTCTGGTGGAATTTCCAGGTTCCTCTAAATATATAATCATGTCATCAGCGAACAGGGATAGTTTGAGTTCCTCTTTTCCAATTTGTATCCCTTTAATTTCTTTGGTTTGTCTAATTGCTCTGGCTAGAGTCTCAAGAACGATATTGAATAGAAGTGGTGAAAGAGGGCATCCCTGTCTTGTTCCAGTTTTTAGGGGGAATGCTTTCAGTTTTTCACCATTTAGAATGATATTGGCCATGGGCTTAGCGTAGATGGCCTTTACAATGTTAAGGAATGTTCCCACTACCCCAATTTTCTCTAGTGTTTTGAGCATGAAGTGACGCTGTATTTTATCAAATGCTTTTTCTGCATCTGTTGAAATAATCATGTGATTCTTAACTTTTAGTCTGTTGATATGGTGAATGACATTTATTGATTTCCGAATGTTGAACCAACCTTGCATCCCTGGGATAAAACCACTTGATCGTGGTGCACTATCTTTTTAATATGTTTTTGTATGCGATTTGCTAAAATTCTGTTGAGAATTTTTGCATCGATGTTCATTAAGGATATTGGTCTGAAATTTTCTTTCCTCGATGTGTCTCTATCTGGTTTAGGTATCAGGGTGATATTGGCTTCATAGAATGAGTTTGGGAGGGTTCCCTCCTATTTTATGGAATACTTTGAGAAGTATTGGAATGAGCTCTTCTTTAAAGGTTTTGTAGAACTCGGCTGAGAACCCATCTGGTCCAAGACTTTTCTTTGTTGGTAGGCTTTTGATGAGTTCTTCTATTTCAGTACTTGAAATTGGTCTATTTAAATTGTTTATGTCCTCCTCGTTCAGTTTAGGCAATTCATTTGTCTCTAGAAACCTGTTGATGTCTTCGAAATTTTCTATTTTGTTGGAGTATAGATTTTCAAAATAGCTTCTAATTATGTTTTGTATTTCAATCCTGTCTGTTGTGATATTTCCTTGTTCATTCCGAATTTTAGTGATTTGGGTTTTCTCTCGTCTTCTCTTTGTTAGTGTGGCTAAAGGTTTATCAATTTTGTTTATTTTTTCAAAGAACCAGCTATTTATTTTGTTAATTTTTCCGATTGTTTCTTTTGTTTCAATTTGGTTGATTTCAGCTCTGATTTTAACTATTTCCTCTCTTCTACTACTTTTGGTGTTGGTCTGCTCTTCTTTTTCTAGGGTTGGAGCTGTAGTGTTAAGTCGTTTATTTGTTGATTTCTACTTCTTTTGTTGAATGCACCCCATGAAATAAATCTTCCTCTAAGTACTGCTTTCATAGTGTCCCAGAGATTTTGATATGATGTGTCTTTGTTCTCGTTTACTTCTAAGAATTTTTTTTATTTCCCTCCTGATGTCTTCTGTTATCCATTCATCATATAATAGTGTATTATTTAATCTCCAGGTATTGGAGAAGTTCTGTTTTTTATTCTGTCATTTATTTCTAATTTCAATCCAGTATGATCTGATAGAGTACAAGGTAGTATCTCTATCTTCTTGTATTTGCTAACAGTAGCTTTGTAGTATAAGACATGGTCTATTTTAGAGATGGATCCATGTGCTGCTGAGAAGAAAGTGTATTTGTTCTTTGTTGGATGGTATATTCTATATAAGTCGGTTAAGTCTAAATTGTTGATTGTGTTATTGAGATCTATGCTTTCTTTATTCAATTTTTGTTTGGACGATCTATCCAGCGGTGAGAGAGGTGTTTTAAAATTGCCTAGTATTGTGTTGTGGTCTATTTGATTTCTGGAATTGAGTATATTTGTTTGACGTACACGGATGAGCCAATGTTCGGGGCATAGATGTTTATGATTGTTATGTCTTGCTGATTTATGCTTCCCTTAAGCAGTATGTAATGTCCTTCTTTATCCCTTCTGACTAGTTTTGTCTTGAAGTCCACATTATCTGAAATGAGGATGGATACTCCAGCTTTTTTGCTGTGTCCGTGTGCATGGTATGTTTTTTTACCATCCTTTCCCCTTTAGTCTATGGGTATCTCTTTCTATGAGATGAGTCTCTTGCAGGCAGCAAATTGTTGGATTTTTCTTTTTAATCCATTCTGACAGTCTATGTCTTTTGATTGATGAGTTCAGGCCATTAACATTCAGGGTTATTATTATGATATGATTTGTATTCCCAATCATTTGACTCATTTTTGTTTTTTGACATGATTTGGTTTCCCCTTTATTTGGTTATTCCTTTAGGCTAGTTCCTCCTGTTGCTGATTTGCATAATTGTTTTTTCATCTCTTCCTCATGGAATATTTTGCTGAGAATGTTCTGCAATGCCAGCTTTCTTTTTGTAAATTCCTTTAGCTTTTGTTTATCATGGAAGGATCTTATTTCATCGTCAAATCTGAAAGTAAGTTTTGCTGGGTGTAAGATTCTTGGTTGGCATCCATTTTCTTTCAGTACTTGGTAAATGTTGTTCCAGGCCCTTCTAGCTTTTAGGTTCTGGATTG
Organism: Sciurus vulgaris; assembly: GCF_902686455.1. Taxonomy (NCBI): domain Eukaryota; kingdom Metazoa; phylum Chordata; class Mammalia; order Rodentia; family Sciuridae; genus Sciurus; species Sciurus vulgaris. The sequence continues at coordinate 50,302,003 of NC_136461.1, forward strand.
AAAAATCTGCTGATATTCTTATTGGTTTCCCCCTGAATGTAATTTGATTCTTTTCTCTTGTGGCCTTTAAAATTCTGTCTTTATTTTGTATGTTAGGTATTTTCATTATAATGTGCCTTGGTGTGGGTCTGTTGTAATTTTGTATATTTGGAGTCCTATAAGCCTCTTGTACTTGGTTTTCCATTTCATTCTTCAGATTTGGGAAATTTTCTGATATTACTTCATTGAATAAATTGTTCATTCCTTTGGTTTGTTTCTCTAAGCCTTCCTCAATCCCAATAATTCTTCAATTTGGCCTTTTCATGATATCCCATAATTCTTGCAGATTCTGTTCGTGATTTTTTACCATCTTTTCTGTTTGGTCAACTTTGTTTTCAAGATTAAATATTTTGTGTTCAATATCTGAGATTCTGTCTTCCAGGTGTTCTATCCTATTGGTTATGCTTTCTATTGGTTATGGAGTTTTAAACTTGGTTTATTGTTTCCTTCATTTCACGGATTTCTGTTTGGTTTTTTTTTTTTTTCAATATCTCTAACTCTTTATTGAAATGATCTCTTGCTTCCTGTATTTGCTCCTTTAACTGTTGATTGGTACAATCATTTAATGCCTGCATTTGCTCTTCTCCTCGTTTGCTTCCCTGATTGTTTTAATTATGTACATTCTGAACTCCCTTTCTGACATTTCTTCTGCTGTGCTGTCATTGCGTTTTATTGATATACTATCTAGGTTTGTTTGGGACATTTTCTTCCCTCGTTTTCTCATATTGGTCAGATGTCAGTGGGACTTTGTGATATTTCAGAATTCTTCTATTGGCTTATATTGTCCCTGTAGATTTCCAGTGTATCACATTCCTGCCTTCAGTAGCCTGAAATCTTGGCTACTGATATTCTTATAATCTTGATAATGCCGTGCTTCCAGGGAAAGCTGCCCCTAGTCCTCTACTGGTTCCAGGTCTTGGAGATGGCTCTGGGTGGAAAGGCTCTCACTGGGGGGTCTGCTCTGAGAAGCTAGCCTGGAAAGGCACTTCCCGCTGGAGTGGTCTGGGCTGCGGGCTGCTTGGGGAAGTCCCTGGCTGCCCTGTCCTGGTCCCTGAAGCAACCTACGGGCAGGAACTCGCCGCCCTGGTTCAGGGAACTGAAGCTTGGTTCTGTGCAGAAAGGCTCTCACTGGGGGGCCTGCTCCGACATGCTGGAGAATTTGGCCCTGTGGGAGGAGCCCACCGCTGGAGTGCACAGGGCCGCCTGGGAAGGACTCTTGCTGCTCTGCCTTACTCTAATAAGCCACCTGAATCCGGGCCTGCCACCCGGGCAGTGCTTCATCGGGTGGGGGAGACTGACCCCTACGCTCTATTTTAGTCCGAGTCTCTCAATGCCTCCTCTTCTTGAATCCTGGATTCTGGAGTGACTGGAGATGCAGTCACCCTCTAGTCCGCCATCTTGGATTGCCCCGTGGAAACCATTATTGCTTTTTTGATATTAGGAATTGTTCTAGATGGGACCTTATTAATATTCCCAATATTCCTGTTTATTTTAACATTGCAGAGTAGTTTTCCAATTTTATGTAATAGAAAAACTTAATAGTGAGTATGCCCTCATGGTCTTGAGAAGGAGACATTTGTTCTACTTTTGTTTTGTATGAATTTAATGTACATTTCTCATTGGAAACCTGCTAGTCAGAGGGAAAATGCTTATTCTTGGCTGATTTTTATGATTGTGCTGCCAGTACCTTCAGTTGGATCTGTCTCTCTTCTCCCTCATTGGTGTCTCCTAAACTTGTTTCTTTACCTCATCATGTTCTTAGCATCTCGTTCTTTACATTGTTGCCAGGTTAATTTTTCTAAGCCACTGCTTTATCCTTGTCATTCCACCTTCTAAAACCTTGAATCCCTCCTTGCCTTTGCATTTAATCCAATCTTCTGACTGTATCTTTGACCCATTCTGCTATCTGTTCCAACTTTGCTCTTACATTTCTCTTTTGCTTGAGTGTCTTCCTTCTTTGTAGTGCAATTTAAATGACCACTTTCCTCATTGGTATTTATTTCTTATGTCCCCTCCTTCCTCCAAACCCCCAGAATCTTCTTAACATTTTGTGACTTTCAGTTCAAGTTAAGGATATTTTTTCTCCCCTGGTGCTCCTTGAGCATGCTAGATGAACACACTGCTACTAACACACTACTACTGAGTCACATCCCCAGCTCTGTGACTTTCAATTCAAGCAAACACATAATTATTGGTTCCTACTAAAAGCCAGGCCTTGTGCTAGATATTGGCTATAGACTGGGGAATGTTTCTTGTCTTCTTAGAGCTACAATGTTTTGTCTGATATTCTGTCTTGCATTTTAAATTGTGTGTTAGTATTTTTTCTCTCCTGGATTATAAGATCCTTAAGGGCAGGGTCTATCTATTTGTCTATCTTAGTCTCCAGATTGTTGTCTTAAGTGTGTGAACATTCGGTTTCTTGTATATCTATCACTTTAATAGTAACTGTATTGGAAAGTTAAGAGTCTATGTGTTTTACTGATACTGTGGTTCTAACTTTAATTTGTAGGTTTGTTGGGGCCATGTTGAGGATGTCGAACTCATTAATGATGGCTCTGGATTAGGATTTGGAATAGTTGGAGGAAAGTCAAGTGGTGTGGTTGTGAGGACCATAGTTCCTGGAGGATTAGCTGATCGAGTAAGTTGACCTTCCTTTATCATTTTGGTTTTATAAAATTTAAATGATATTACTTGAACTGTAATTTTATAACATGAGTTACTAGGACGTATGACTCAATAAGTGGAATTTAAGTACAGCTTACAAATGGCTTATTCCATAAATATTAACATGTATTCTGCTTTACTTCACGCAGACCCTCAATCAACATTTTTTTTTTTTTTGATGGGATTGGGGAGAACCTGTAGTTGACAGCCTTCTTATATATATCAGAGGATAATATTTCTTATTGAAAATAGTCGTTAGTACATTTTGAACATCTGTATTATTCTCCTCCAGAGTATAATTCAAGGGCATAATGATAAAATCAGAAGGTATAATGATTATAATACACATTTCTCCCAATATTATACATAAAAGATTCACTTGAATTAAAATTTTCTACTATTTTAAATCAAATGTCTTTTGTTTTTGAGCAGTGCTTAAACTGAAATTGGACCATTTAGAAACTTAGCCATTGTTTTTACTTAATTTTAGATAGAAGAAAATATTAAACACCACATTTGGTTGGTTGGTTTGCTTCTTTTTTGCTTACTTGTTTGTTTTATGGGTTACTCTACTCCTAAGCTACACCCGAGCACTTTAAATTTTTTATTTGGGGACAGGGTCTCACTTAGTTGCTGAAGTGGGCCTCCAACTTGGAATCTTCCTGTCTCAGCTTCCCAAGGTGCTGGCTTTATAGGCATGGGTTACCACACGCAGCCATATTTAGTTTTTAGAAATTTAGAAATTTGATTGTGAATCCACTGAATAAAGAGCTCATATATGTAGAACATCCATGATAAATGAGAAATAACTTTAATTATTTCCATAAAAAGAATAATAAATGAAATTTCACATTATTAACTAGATATATATTAACTTATTGCTTCTACTTGACATACTTTAAGTGAAAATGAATTTTCTGGGGCTTGGGGTGTAGCTCAGTGGTAAATTGCTTGCCTAGCATGCATAAGGCTCTGGGTTATAACATCTGCAACATCACATAAAATGAAAAACAAACAACAGTCAGAAACTTTGCTGTGCAAATGTAGCTTTCAGACAAGCCCCTTGTTTCTGATCACAATTACTTTGCTACATACAAATTGTGGAGTTATGTTTCCATTGTCCTTTCAGCACCTGAGTGTATTTATTTAAAGTAGTACTTCTGATTGGTTGTCTTTTAGGAGTCTCTGAGACTTGCAGGGGTCTATGAGATCAAAAGTACTTGTGTAATAATACTAAGATGTTATACCTTTTTACACCATTGACATTTGTACTGATGATACAGAAGCAGTGGCTGACTAAAATTGATGGTGCTCTAGTGCAAAATAATGTGGTAACCACAATCTTGCATTCTTCTAGCTATGTGCTTGCAACAAGAAAGAAAAATAATATTCAAGTTCACTTAAGATTCTTTATGATGCAGTAGAAACAATTTTAGTAAAAAAATTGACCTTTTGGTGTGTAAGGTTTTACTATCGTACAACAAAATGGGAGGTACATATAACACTCCTGTGTATCAAAGTGTGATGGTCATCTTGAGAAAAAACATTTGTGAAGTGAAGAAGCCACTTTTCATATGTAACAGCATTTTTATTTTTGAACTAACAACTGACACAAAAATTATGGTTATTCAGACTTAGGGATTTGGGAATTTCCTTGAGCATGACTGAAGTGAGGCTATTTCAGGAGAAACTCTGACAGTGCTGGCAAGGACAAAATTTGAGTTTTCTAGAAAAAATTAGAATTTTGAAAAATTCGTATTTATGAATTTAATTTCCCGGGATTTAAAGAGTTTTTTGAGTTAGGATATTAATAATATTCACCAATGTGATTTTTTGATATGTACAATGAAATATGTCAGTTTTTGGAAGATCTGCATACTGTGTGAAGCAATATTTTCTGAAGATCAATATGTGATATGACAAAGTAATTTATGTGTAAAAGATCAAAGAATTTAATGAAACAGTGTCTAAAAGTTTTTTGATGTGGTTTCAGATTCCATATTATAGCCGATCTTAAGAAACTGCAACTTGTCAGGTTTGGGTGTGTTATCAAAGAAGAACTGATTGAAAGGACTATTAAAATACTATTCCCTTTTCCAACTGTATATCTGATTGAAGCCAGATTTTCTTTGTATGTTTCAACCAAAACATCCCACAACATATTGAATACTGAATGAGATATGAGAATCTACCTGTCTTCTTTTAAGCCATATATTAAAAAGTTTTGGATGAATATAAAAATGTAACTCTTCTCACTAATATTTTTTTGGGGAAAAATATTTCTTTTTAAAGTTAGAAATATATACACTGGGACTGGGAATATAGTTCAGTTGCTTGCTTTGCATGTACAAGGCCCTGGGTTCAATCCCCAGCACCACACACAAAACAAAAACAAAAACCAAATACTACACATACACGCACACGCGCACACATACACACACATATGTATATACACATATATACACCCTACATATTTTAATACATGTTACTATATTTTTAAAAATTTGGAGCTAATTTCTAATTCAGTAGATATTGACAACTCATAAATGAAAGCTCTCTGAAATTTTCAGTGATTTTTTTTCTTAGTTTTATTGTAAAATTGATATACGATAAATTGCACATATATAAAGTCTGCAATTTAAAAACTTTTGATATATGTATATACTTGAATTCATTTTTATCAGTGCTTTCCAGAGAAACAGAACCAATAGGATATATGTGTATTTTAAGAGATTATTTTAAAGATTAGCTCACGCCTTTTTAAGACTTGAAATTTATAGGGCAGGCCAACAGGCTAGAAACTCAGGAATTAATGTAGTTCTGAATTTGAAATCTCTAGGGTAAACTGGCAGGATTTTTAGGTAACCACGGCAGGATGCTGTCCAGCTGGACTGTTACCAGGCGTGAGACACAATTTCTTCTTCAGAAAACCTCAGTCTTTGCTCTTAAAATTGTCAACTGATTGGATAAGGTTCATTCACATTATCAGTGGTTGTTTCCTTGAAGTCTTCTGAGCCATCTGAGACTCAGAGCCCAGGGTTTATTGAGTGCTGATCCTGTGGGCACACACTAGGCACAAACTAGTCACATGAGTTTGTGGATGTGACTAACATCTACAAAATACCTTTGTAGCAATATCTAGGCTAGTGTTTTGCTAAATAGCTCTACACTGCAGTCTAACCAAGTGAAATGTAAAATTTAACCGTCATTCTGTCCATCACCACCAAAGATAATGAGCATATCTATCACTCCAGTAGTTTCTGTGCTACTTCACAATCCCCATCCCTGTGTCCCCAGCAATTTTAAACAATGTAAACGGGTTTGATACCAAAATATTCATTTTATGGGTCAACATATCTCTGGCACAAAACGTAGTATTCTTAAAGGGTTGCGTGTGTGTGCCTGTATGTGTATATGTGCTGGGGATTGAACCCAGGCTTCTTACATGCTAAGCATGTACTCTACCAGTGAGCTGCAACCCAGCCCTGAGGGTTTTTTGAAAGGATTTTTTATATCCTGCAAAGGGATGAAACATTATAGAGTATTTTTGTCTCTTCCCCCACCACCTTAGAAATTTTAAAAGGCTCGTTTGCTGGAGTTGTGTTTTTCAAAGTGCAATGTATAGTAGTTATTTTGAAAAACAAAGGGTCAAATAAATTTAAGCAAAATCAAATATGTTTCTTTACTGTAAAAATTTTCTGAGTTTTTTAATATACTAATGTGCATTATGAATTTCCACAAGGACAATATGATGTGCAGGGTTTCCCAGATTAATCCCATTGACACACTGTTGGGAAAAGCCCAAGTCTGATTTTCACCCTTTCCTGGAAGGGATCATCACTATTTCAGGTCATCAAGAAGGGGGTAGGGTTATGCCCATCACAGAGTTGTAGTGGAGAAGCAAATATCTTATGGCAGATGTTGTCATCTGCCTAATATACATTATTCTAATGTAATCCTCAGAGCAGTCTTATGAGTTTTATTTCCAAGTTATTAATATGGGAACTGTTAAGAAATGGCCCAAGGTTGCATGGCTAGGAAGTGACAAAGTCAGAATTAAGCCCTAATCTGTTCAAATATGCTTTTCTGCTAGGTCTATTTATGAAAAGTTGATCCTGATGCTTTCCTTTTCTGATACACACTGTGCAGCCCTGGTCAGACCTATCAGCAGTGAATAGCCAGCTCTAAGAACAGCAGAACTCTTGACTTTTTTCTAGAGGGAATATGGTGAGGTGTACACATGAGGACAGAGCAGTGTTTGCTTCTTTAGCTCATCTCAGCTGATGGCAGGTAAAATTCCTTCAACCTCCTGGCTATAACCCATTTATCTCATGCCTGGCCCTAATTTATTTTTCTTGGTTCTGCTCTGTGTTAGGCTTGCTATAACTCATAAACTAACTCTGATTGTAACACTTTAATACACCAGTCTATGGCACAAGATGTGGTTTATACCCTTTCTATTAGCTGCCTCTGGGCAGATTCTTCTTAACCCACCTACATCCTAAGTAAGCATCTCAGAAAGGAAAGAGCATAGCGTCATAGCATGGGAACAATAGACTCAGTTGAAGTCTTGAATCATGGGCCTATCACTAACTCTGGTCAAATTGCTTCTTAGTTTACTTTCGTGATTCTGAAATAGTCTCCAAGCCCACTTCCTGGTTTGGTGATTTGTTAGGAGGACACACAGGACTCAACATACAATTGGATTCATGGCTGTGGTCTGCTATAGTGAAAGAATACAAAGCCAAAACAGTAGCAGAAAAGGGGCATGAGGTGAAGTATCTGAAAGTTCGTGTGGAAGCCATCAGACACTCAGAGCTGGGGGTTTATTAGATGTGGTTACATAGGCACACACTGTCCAGGATGTACCAAAGTCCCAGACTTGCAGATGACAGCAAGTATTCAGGAGAAAACTAATTGCACAAATAGTTTAAGCACAGTGAGCCATTCTTAACAGGGTGTGGTGGGAATGCCCTAGAATCTGAGCTCCCAGATGTTAGCCAGTTTGTCCTGTGGTGATTTTCATAGTAGGGGAATATGACTGTCTTAGGTCATTAGTGTGAAGGTGTACTCAAGATTGCTTGTGATTATAGAGTGATCCTGTTAAAGGGGTTAAGTTATATATATATATATATATATATATTTTTTTTTTTTTTTTTTTTTTTTTTTTTTTTTTTGGTACCAGGGATTGAACCCAGGGGCACTTAACCACATTTTCAGTCCCTTTTTATATTTTATTAGAGACAGGATTTTGCTGAGTTCCCTAGGGGCTTGACCAAGTTGCTGAGGCTGGGTTTGAACTTGAGATTCTCCTGCCTCAGCCTCCTGAGTTGCTGGTATTACAGTCATGTGCCACCACACCCGTCTACTAATACTTCTTTTTTCAAAGAATATTAAATTGTTACAATATGAAGTTAGAAAAGAAATTCAGTATTCTTTTTTAAAGGGGCTTCATAAAATAGCTCCTTTAATTGAGAGGTATGACAACACTGAGATTACTGCAGTTTAAAGAATCATCAGAAATGGGTATGTTGGGCAACTTGATATGAACAAGGCACGAGGCTAGACATTTTATGTATACTTTTGAATTTAATGCCCACACTCTATGAGGAAGTAATTTACTAATATTTTTGCTTAAGGTTTAGATTAGGGTAAGCAACTGACCTTCGGCTATACAACTTGACCAAAGTAGAGCTAGGATTGAATTTGGGTGTGTCTGACTCCAAAGCTCTTCCTGTCTTTCTGCTGTGTACTACCTCTAATGTTAGGAAGTTAGGTAGAAAATAGCATTCATCGTTTTTTTTTTGTCTTTTTGGTACCACCGTTTGAACTCAGGGATACTTAACCTCTGTGCTACTCCCCAGCCCTTTTCTTATATTTTTATTTAGAGATAGGGTCCCACTGAGTTGCTTAGCACCTCACTAAGTTGCTAAGACTGGCTTTGAACTCACAATCCTCCTGCTTTAGCCTCCCAAGCCACTGGGATTACAGTTGTGTGCCACTGTACCTGGCATGCATTCATTGGTTTTTTAAAAACTGATTTATATAGAAAATGTAATTTTAAACTATTCCAATAAAGCTGGAGGAGGAAGGGGAGTTTGACTAAAGTTCTTTTTTGTTTCAAATTTTCATTCATGTATACAGTGTGAAATGCCATATTAAAGGGGTTTGTGGAGGACTGAAAAAGAAAAGCTGATTTATATGAAACTTTGAAAGCATTTATTGAGATTTAGTTAGTTACAATGACCAGTTAATATAACTAGGGACGATTTAGTGAATAAGAAAATACATGATATTGTGCAAAGGCCTGTCTATTAGTGATCCTCAGATACTCTCTGATACTCCCTGGAGTAATAGTATCTGAGTATCCATAGCACCTGAGAGACACATCTTAGCGCATTCCATCCCCGTATGGCAAAAGTATAAAAATTTTTCAGAAGCTAGTTTTGTATTTTGTTTTGAAATTGATAACAGGTGATGCAAAACTTCTTTGTTTTGCAGAAACCTCTTTCACATGATCTGGAGGAATTCTGGGGGAAGTAAGACCCATTGGGTCATCTCATTGTCCAGAAGGTGACCATTACAACACAAGCCTATTTAAAAGTTGTCATAAGTCATTGGCATTTTGGCATGAGACAGTTATAGTGGGAGTCATAGTAATTATCTAGTAACCTTTAATATAAGAAGGAATGGCACCAAGGAAGGATTGGATGGACATGTGGACTGTGAAGGACTTTAGTCAAGGGTAAGCAAGGCCCAGGCACTGAACAGGTGTATTTTCCCAAGCAGTTTTGTTTTGAGTGATTCCATAGATACTTTCCTTATCCTTAACAACCAGTTGAGAGCTCTGGGGGATTTGAGTAGGATAGGACAGGGGAACTCGGGTTTAGTTCTTTAATTTGTTTATATAAAGCGTGTGTGTTTTATAAAGTCACTGTTTTCTGTTAATGACATGTTGTTTTTTGATCCATAATAGAACCAGCCTATAAGCAAAGATTATATTATAATTTCATTTTCTGAGTTATGGAAGTGTTTGATCCCTTTTAAAGTTTTTGGAGTAACAAATTTGCTTTCTTTACTTTTTTAGGAAATTTGCTTTCTTTACTTTTCTTGTAACTCAGCCCTGAATTCCTATGGGCTTTCTAATTTTTGTTTTTAATTTGAAATTTTTTTGGTACCAGCGATTTAACCCAGGGGTGTTGAACCACAAAGTCACATTTCTAGCCCTTTTCCTTTTATAAATTTTGAGATAGGGACTTGCTAAATTGCTTATGGCCTTGCAAAGTTGCTGAAGCTGACTTTGAACATGAGATCCTCCTGCCTCAGCCTCTTGAATTTCTGGGATTACAGGCATGCACTGCTGTGCCTGGCTTAAATAATTTTTAATTGAAATTATCATTCACAACAATGTATCTGAGAACTTAACATGGAAATTTTTTTTTAGCAAAAAGATGTTAACTTGGACTGAAGTATTTTTTTCTTTTTAACTCTATCAATGATATTCTTAGTATTTTCACCATAATCGTGTGATACCCTGTTGCATCAAGCATTTTAATTTTTCTGCCTTCCACATTATCTTTGGCAATATACATCATTTTTTTTTTTTTTCTTGTAGAAGAATCTATGGGTTAAAAAAAAACTTTAATATTTGAATAGTTGATTAGCACCCCATGCTTGAATGTTAGCATATCATAGCTCTTTATTAGCTTTCATTGATTCATGATTTTTGTTAAAGAACAAAAGGAACTTAATTATGCATCTTAATTCCCTTGCTCAGTCGACAGGTTATGGAAGGAGAATGTTGATCAGAATATATCAATAAAATGCAGTGCTTGGGGCTGCTGGACTTAGACAAGGTAGCTGTCATTTTGGTGTCTTTCCTATCAATCTAGTGACTATTTTTGCACTTACAAATTCCTCCAGAACACCTGTTTTTCTGTAAGAAGAAAATGTTTGACTTTTAGTGACAGATGCAAATTATCTACATCATTTTAAAGTAATAGATGAGGTAAAATAGGAAAAAGGAGTGCTTATGAAATGACTAAATATATAGTTAATGGTGAAATGCCCCTCCTTCACCAAATCAGGTATGAAAACATTTATTAGCTATTATTTTCTCTCTTGGTCAGCCCATAATTCTGTTCAGGAGTAGTTTGATTCTGCTCTCTTGAGCAGTTTATTTTACTTCAACTTTGTTGAATGGGTGAGAACAGAATATCAAATTATTATTATTAAAGTATAGTTCTTTATTAGGGAAAATGGAATAAGGCAATTCTTTATTCCTTTTTTTCATCATAATTTTCTTCTTGCATCTCTTTCCTTTCTCAGATCTTTGCAAATGTGTCTGAATTCAATTGCATTTGTGCAATCCTGCTTATCTCCACTTGCAGTTACTTCTAGCACCTTCTGGAATGTTTATCCTAAAGCTCAGAATTTTGTACTCATTATTTTGTTCTGAAGCCTTCCTTCATTCAGGATCCTGCAAAATTGGAGAAAAGGAAGGATGGTGAATGGACTTCAGTTTTAAGACTTTTTAAAACTTCTTCTTTCAGAATTTCATCTATAGCCTGTAGAAAGTACCACCTGGAAGCAGAAGAATGAAGCCTTAAAATCAAATTAACCCAATTATCATGCTCTATTCTAAGCCGTCTTGCTCTCCCATTTGCAGAATAACTCTTTTTCATCTTCATTCCATTTGAACTTTTTGGTAGTTAAAATTTCTTAAACAGTAAATATTCTGTCTAATAGCAGCCTTCATGTATGAGAGATCAACATGCTCCAGTTACGTTACTCTGGAGTTATCAAAATACAGTGCAAATATAACTAAAAGAGGAGAAACATCAGTGGGCAATTGGATTGAATTTTGGTTCCTCTGTTTACTAGCTTTATGAGTTTGGTCAAGTTAGTCAACCTTTTTTTTTTTTTTTTTTTTTTTTTTGCAAATCACATATTCAGAAATTTTCATTTTTCCTGAGTACATTGTACTGTATTGTACTTCTTAAGGTGGTCGTAACACTGTTTTTGGAGACATATGCCATCAATGTTTTGCAGAAAGATGTTCCAAGTCTTATAGTCAGTTATCTACATATAATTTTCTCATTGTTCTCTGAATGAGGTAATATGAGAAAGTGATTTTTAAACCATGCATAATTTTTTTGAAAACAGCTATGTTGACATTTTGTTATCTTTCATATACTGTAAAAATGGTAATTAAAGAGAACTCAAAATTTCAGATGGAACAAATTAGTAAAACTGCAGATGGATCAGCTATTTCTCAGACTCCACAAAGAAATTATAAATATTTTGAACTGATATACATTTTGATAAACTATCTTAAACTTTCTATGACATATACATACACATAGAAGAATATAATGTCTGTGCACGTTAATGTCATAATCACAATAATAACCACCAATGTACTTATCATCCAGCTTAAGAAATAGAACATGTTGCTAGGAAAAAAAGAAAGCTCTATCAAATCCCAGTTTTATGGTGGGGCACCATGGCATATACCTGTAATTTCAGCAACTCAGGAGCCTGAAGCAGGTGGATTGCAAGTTTGAGGCTAGCCTCAATAATTTAGCAAGGTCCTGTCTCAAAATAAAAATTAGAAAGGCTGGGGATGTAACTCAGTGGTTAAATGCCTCAAGTTCAATCCCCACTACTACTAAAAAAAAAAAAAAAAAAAAATGGGTCCTATATCAGGACTTTAAATGCCTCCTATATGCTAATGACTCCCAAATTTAAATGCATAGTTTGGATATCTCCCCTGAACCCCAGCCCTGCAAATTCAGCCATATACCTTGTATCTCCACCTGGATGTCTGAAGGGCATCTCAGACTGCACAACTCTAGCTGGGAACTCTGAACTTATTCCCACTCATCTGTTCCTCTGTAGTCTATCTCAGTTCATGGCAACTGTTTTTTCTAGTTACTCAGGTTTAAATCTTGGGGTTCTGTTTCCTTTTTCTCTTCTCATACCCCATGTAGAAACTATCAGCAGATCCTATTGAAAGTTCATTAAAAATAAGTCTGGAATCTACTGTTACGACACCCCAACTGCTAACTGAGTCCAGGCCATTACCTCTTCCCAATTTTTTTTGCTGAAGTCTCCTTATTGGTATCTCTGCTTTGATTGTTTCTCCTGTAGTCTATTTTAAGCACATAATTTTGGTGGATTTTGTAAAAAGTCAATCAGATATCATTCCTCCATTCAGAACCCTCCAATGAGTTCTTGTCCCAGGCACACAGAAAATGCCCATTCTGAGGAATACCCTCTGTTAATTTGCTCATCTCTTCAACTACTCTCTTTCCTCACTCTCATCTGCTCACACTGGCAACTTTCTGTTGGAGACTTGGGCTGAACTTGTTGGCCTTTCCCATTCCTTAGCTTTGTGCTAGCTTCTGCTTTGACTCTCCTCCCTTGAGGTCAGGGCTTTCTGAATTCTTCCTTGCATGGTCATTAACACTCTGGCTCCAGATCATTAGGTATGACTGAAAGTCTCTCGCAAATGTACACTTTAGAATTGTCATTATTTTTCTCATTTTGAATGAACCTTTCTGTCTTTTATGTTCTACAAGGAATTCCTTTACTTTTTTGCAGACTCAGCCATTCATTAAAAATACTGTATTTTGGGCTGGGGAGGTAGCTCAGTTGGTAGAGTGCTTGCCTTGCAAGCACAAGGCCCTGGGTTCAATCCCCAGCACCACAAAAAAAAAAAAAAAGACATGTTAAAAAAAAAAAATACCGTATTTTACTCAACATTTTAGATGTTTCTTTTTGTCAGAATTGGAAGTATGGTTAATTGTTATCAGTTAGTGAATTAGATTGATTTCTCTGAATAATTTTGTTTTTCTCATATTAAAGGATGGAAGACTTCAGACAGGAGACCACATCTTGAAGATTGGTGGCACGAATGTGCAGGGAATGACTAGTGAGCAAGTTGCCCAAGTGCTGAGGAATTGTGGGAATTCAGTCAGGATGCTTGTGGCTAGAGACCCAATTGGCAAAATTTCAGAAACACCTCCGACTCCTCCAGCCTTGCCTGTTACCCTGCCTGCTGTTGCCAACATAAGCCCTTCCTCTGTGAGTGCTCTAACCCTTCTTGAATCAAATATGAGGTATGAGACAATGCAAGATAAGAAATCTTTTCTACTCACAGTGCCGCACCGGCATGAGTAGCAGCATCTCAGTGTTCACAGTGAAGCAGAGGAGACCCCAATTTGGAGACAACCATATATACCTGATTTTCCCCCCCCCCCCCTTTTTTTTTTTAAGAGTTAAGTCTTTTAATCTTCTTGAGCCTCAGCTACTGATTTGTAAATTGGAAAATTTCAAATTTTCCAAATTTCTATTTCATTAAGTTGGTGAGTAGACATCTAGGTGATGGAAGGGAAGCTATAAATACTGATCAGTGTATGTGTGAGAAGATCACTAATAGATACACACTGGTCAAAGGGAATAGCTACTAATAATAATGCTTATTACACTTGTGAACAAGTAGTTTTTATAGTTATAAAATAATAATGATAATTATTAGTCATTGTCTAGGTGCTGGATAATGAATTCTTTACCATGCTTGTACAAGATCAGTCTTATCATCCATTAATAGGAGAAAAAAATTAAAGAACTCATTGAAGGCCTCATAGAAAGTAAATTTGTAAAAGCTGGAATTATTTGAATTCAGATCCTTTTGTTTCATTCCAAAGTTTGCCCCACTATCTCACGGACTCTGAATGAAAACATAATAAGGCAAAAGCAAAGAAATAACTTTAAAAAAGAGGGGCCAAGAGGAGGAGAAGAGAAAAGAGAAGTGACTCTAATGGAAAAGGATGGAAGGCCACTGGTCAGCATCTGAAACGTCACTCAGGGTCTTCTGAGAAGTTGTTTGCCTTTTCCTACTTGGAACCATAGGAATGGAAGTTTTTAAATCTACAATATTAGAACTTTAAAAAGGTTATTTTAAAATTTCTCCAAATTGTTACAACCATTTCTTTTCCCTCCCTTACTCCCTAGCCTTTTACTTCAGTGAAGGACCAGTGAAGTTTGCAATAAATGGGAACTTGATTCAGTCAATTTTTTCTTTGCTTTCCCCACTTCTGATGCTGGGACTTGAACCCAGGACCTCATGTGCCAGGCAGGCATTCTACCAGGGAGCTACATCTCTAGCACTCAGTACTTTACTTTCTAATATTACTATTTTGTATTGAAAGCAAAGTATTAGGTGTTTAGGTACCTTACTCCTTTACAGAAATGTTTTAAAAACAAGTATTAAAAACAAATTTTGCCAGTGGTGCAGGCCTATAATCCCAGTGACACAGGGAAGCTGAGGTTGGAGAATCACAAGTTCAAAGTCAGCCTTAGCAACTTAGCAAGATGCTGTCTTAAAATTTAAAAAATAAAATAAAAAGGCTTGGCGATGTGGCTCAGTGGTTAAGCACCCCTGGTTTCAATCCTTGCTCTCCCTCCACCCCCAAGAAAAAGTTTAGGGTGAGTATTTTTAATATTACTGAGATTTTTCTCAGTGAATGTTAGTTTTCTAGTATATGACAAGTTATTACACATTTAGCAGCTTAAAACAATACCCTTTGTTCACATTTCTTTAGGTCAGAATTCAGGGTGGGCTTGGCTAGGTTCTTTGCTTAGATTCTTTTCTCGTAAGGCGAAGATCAAGGTGTTGACCTGACTAGGCTCTTTGTTGGACACCCTTGGAACAGTCCACTTTTAACCTCACTCAACTTGTTGGCAGAATTCAGCTCCTTGCAGCTGTGGGGCTGAGGTCTTTTTTTCTTAGTTAGCTATCAGCCAGAACATGTTTCAGCTCCTTAAGCCCCTACCCCAGATTCCTTTTTACATAACCCCTTCCTTCTTCAAACCACAAGTTGAGTTCTTACATTTTGAATTTTTTTCTCTTCCCTTTCTGCTATCAGTGGAAGAAAACTTTCCTTTAAAGGGATCCTGTGGAGATTAGGCCCCATTTGGGTAATCTCCCTTTTGCCATGTAATGTAACATAAACATGGGGGTACCTCCAGGGATTGTTTTTCACAGGAACCATCTTACACATCAGGTTATCACAGAAAAACCTTAGCAAATCTTGCACAATTTGACTATGTCACACAGTTATATAATTAAACATATAATTTATTTCCTTTTAGGATAATTCTTCTCTTTTTGAAACTTACAATGTTGAACTCATTAAAAAAGATGGACAGAGTCTTGGTATTAGAATTGTTGGCTATGTTGGAACATCTCATACAGGTAAATGAATCATTTCTATTTTATATTTGGAAATAATTGTGAAGGGTGTAAAGGTTTCTAGACAGTAAAATTAAGCACCTGCACATTTTAATTTAAACCCTGAACAATAAAACCATGAATCTGTAATGGCAGGCAGTTACTTTTCAGTGAGCAGAGAATCACATTTTTATCTCAGTAGTTTAATAAGTGGCTTGATAGTCATTAACAAAGAATTTAATTGTCCCAATTCAGCATATAACAGTTGAATTGTACCTCCTTTTGTTCTAAAATAGATGTATTTTAAATATTGTAATATTTAACAATATATTATGGTATTATGGATGTGATAAATACTGGATATATTGTGTATTGTGAAAAATATTTCTATTATGTTTAATCACTAAAGAAACAAAAAACAAGTATTTCCTTAGAATTATTTTCCTTTCATATAAAGGAAGTACATTGTATGCATTGTGAGAATAAATACATAGTTTAAGGGCTGGGGTTGTAGCTCAGTGGTAGAGTGCTTGCCTAGCACATGTGAGGCACTGAGTTCTTTCTCAGCACCCCAATAAAGTATTGTGTCCATCTGCAACTTAAAAAAAAATGACTCAAGTATCTCTGAATAAAGTTCTCTCAACTTTGACCTATAAAGTTAGTTAGCTTTGGTAACTTTCACTGTAAAAGTTTTTCTGTTACTACAAGAGAATTTTTAAAGTAAGAAAGAATAAACCTTTCGATAAATATTTGCTGGTTACATGAAAATTTACTTCAGAGTTCTTGTTTTTCTGAAAAAATACCAAGATCAGAGTGTTGATTTCTTTAAAAAAAATTGTTATTTTGCATACTTAGAGCAGGTGGAAAGATTAAGTGTGCTAATGTATTCAAAGTCCTGAATGAAATTCATGTCAGACCACCTTGTGCTATTTCAGCCTAATGAAATACCTTTTTTTTCAAACCTTTAGATTTTTCTAAATGTCACCTTTTTAGATTCAGAATTTAAATAAGTTCCAGAAGAGCTAAGTGTGGGTTTTATAATAACGTTGCAAAGATACCATATTGAGTATTTGTCAGTATGACATGTCTGCTTAAGAAGTCATAGCTTAGTTCCTAAACTTATAGCTTAGATTGTAAATAAAAGTAAGTGATAGAAATTGAGAAAATTTGATGTTTTTTATGTTATTGAATAAGGAAAATAATCATTTTACTACTTTGCCATCAAAAGAAGTTTTTGAAATTTTGTGGTTTGGGCAGGGTGGGCAGGTGAATCCAAGAATTTTAGCTTTTTAAAACTCAACAAGCTTTTTAAAATGGTAATCTTAAAAAATAATTTTTACTGTATTCCAGTTATTGGACTTTTTAGGTAACCCTTGTTTTAGTTCTATAGGGGACAGAAAAGTGAATATAAGAAAAATCAAGATTGTCAGGCATGCTGGCACACACCTATAGTCCCAGCCACTTTTGAGGTGGAGTCAGAAAGATCACTTGAGACCTGGGTTTTGAGACCAACTTAGGCAAGGTAGTGAAACTCTGTCACAAAAGAAAGAGGGGCTGGAGTTTTGGCTCAGTGGTAAAACACTTGTCTGGAATGTGTGAGGCCCTGGGTTCAATCCTCAGCACCACATATAAAAAAAATAAATAAAATAAAAAGATCCATTAACAACTAAAATATTTAAAAAAAAAAAGAAAAAGAAAAAAAAAAGATAAAGAAGAAAAAACAATCTATCCAGGGAGACAAATAGGTAAAAAAGCAAAGCAAAACAAAACCTTTTAAATGTTTAAGGTTAACTGAAATATATGTTTTAGCAGACACATGAACAAACTGTCATGGTATGGCAGATGAAAGATTCAGTTTGATGAAGGAAAATGGAGAATTCACAAAGAAGGAAGTATTTGAACTAGGAGTTAAAAAGGAAAATTTTGATGAAAGGGATGAGGTTGACAAGAAGCAAAAATTAAATGAGAAAATATAAAATCATGACAGTACTTAGGTTTTGATGGAGTGTCAGAGTCTGGTATGTCTAGACTTTTTTTTTTTTTTTTTTAAGGGATGTAGTAGAAGATGACATCAAAAATAAGTTTATCAGATGACGGAGGGCCTTGAATGTGATTTTATGAAATTCATATATTATGTAGGCAGTGCAAACCCACAGATATAGATTTTTCTTCAATAAGTGATGTTTTGAGTTCATTTGAAAATTAATACAAAATTATTCTGAACTATGTTATTTTCCTCCCTAGTTTCCCTTCTTTTTAAATAGCCATTTGTTTCTGTTTAAATGCTTTACTTTACAGTATAAGGATTATTTCATGTTCTGAACTCACTCTGGTTTTGTTTTTTAAAGACCATGTGTACTTTTTTTTTCTTCTGTGTTTGGATAGCCTGTATGAGCAATGAACTAAACCTAGGCAGGAAGACCTGTTAGGAGGCCGTTGTCACAGTGCTGATGAAAAATGAGGATGGCTCATGCCAAGTCAGCAGTAAGAATGGAGATGGACCAAGACTTACCCTGGGCTCTCCTGAATTCCAGCTCAGACTCAAGTGCATTTCATCAAGGTTCCATTACTGATTATTTTTCCAGAAGAGTAGTCATCAGTCAAATCATTTTGAATTCGGGTCACTTGTGATGGTGACAGTTTGAAATAATCCATCAATTTCTCTGCTTGTGTTCAAAATAGTATTTATCAAGCCTCCAGTCAGCCTCTTCAGCTAATTAACCTCTTGATGTGAATTTTGCAATCAAGGCCTAATTAGAGCTTTCTTCCTTTTCCATATGGCTGTGTACCTTCAGGGGAAGCTTCAGGTATTTATGTGAAAAGTATAATACCTGGCAGTGCTGCATACTACAATGGCCAAATCCAAGTGAATGACAAAATAGTTGCTGTAAGTAACTGCCCTCTTATTTAGATTTGCATCAAACTGAAAAAAAATGTTGATCTTTATATCATATCTTTGAGAAGAGGATGACTTAATCTAGTTTCTTAAGGTTTTGAAAGAATGAAGTTTACCAGTACAGTGAAATCTTACTAACTTGAGCTCTTAAGACCCTAAATTTGATTTTTTTTTTTTTTCACAGTCAGTGAAGAAACAATTCACTAACCATATTGGTAGAAAGGGAAATCACACAAATGTTTGCATGCATGCAACTGAACAGTCAGTTGAAAGATATTTTAGCATTCTCCTAGAAAATGCTTTTTGAGTATTTGTGTTTTAAAAAAATCACTCATTTTACATACAATTAATAGGCCATTAGCCAGCTCTTTTCATTTCTGTGAATCTGGTTTTGCTACTAACAGTAATTTTGAGTATACCCCAATCAAATTTTTTATATATTTAACAATATAACTTTTTACTAAAATTAGTCTTTCCCCATTTAAGAATTAAGTTGTAGACATATATTTTTAGTATCTTACATGTACACACATCTGCATATGCATAGTGATTCACCTAGAAACAAATGCTGGAAGGTATGATTTGAATTTTTGTCCTCAAGTCCATCTAAGGAAGCACCTTTTCTGACTCTTGGCTTTTATATTAATGGGATTTGGAAGTGGCTTGGTGATTTGTAGAGTCTGGAGGCCAGTAGTAGCAGATGCTTTGAGAAAATACCAGGAAAGCTAAAGTCATGGTTTGGCTAGCTTGCAGAACATTGAAAGAGAAAGCCTTTAGGTCCTGATGGATTTCAGAATTGTGGAGTTGGGTTTGACTTTGATTAAAAGTACCTTTTTCCGTATACTTTTCCAGGATATTAGAAGACCTAACAGAGATCAGTGTGTTTCTTTGGAAAATATTACATAGTAATATCATAGAAGTATGTAGTATTAGATGATGTCTTTGATTTTGATAATAATGACTTTTATTAACACATCTTGAACTGTGTGTAACAAATGACCATTCCTTATGGAATTTTGAATAGTTTCAGAAATTAAAACCCTCTACTTCTCAGGCTGTTAGTTAAAATGTGTGATTTAAGTGTACAAATTTGAATTTGCTTTTTAGTTTGTATGAGAGTTTGTTTTACTAGTTTTGCTTCTTTATTCAAAAGTACTTTCTAAGGTTTAATACAAATTATTTTTAGGATAGCATGAATTGCTTCCTATTAGTCAACTTTGCCAGAATTAAAAATAACAGCTAACTTAAAACTTCTGTTTAATCAGTCTATTAATGTTTTAGGTTGATGGTGTGAATATTCAGGGGTTTTCGAATCAGGATGTTGTTGAAGTATTACGAAACACAGGGCAGTTGGTGCACCTAACCCTACTTCGCAGGAAGGCGCCCTCATCTGCTTCTCCCCTTGAATGGCCTCCAGACAAGGGTAAGGAATGCTGGCATCCCTCACCTGCCCTGGAGTCTAGGTTTGAAGAATAGCCATATTATGGTAGTTTTTCTGTGAATTCAAATAGGAAAAATTGCTCACCTTGTGTAATGCAGTGATGGCGAAATGAATCAGCTTGTTTGTGCCTTGAAGTGTTTCCTTTGCTTATTATGAGATGTCAATCCAGAAGTTAGGATGTGAACCCTAAAAGGCACTAAGCTCTGTGAGCTTCTTTAAAATAGAGATGGAAATCCAGAAAGCTTCTAAATTTCATTTACTGTTTGTATTTCAAAAATAAAGCTTTGGCATCATTTGTCAAAAGTAGACATGAGCCACTTGCTTGTTAATGCTTTGACATTTTGCAGACTGTAGTTTTTTTATATTTTCATTTTTCCTTCTTACTCCTCCTCTTCCTTCCTTCCTTTTCCTTCCCCACCCCTCTCTCTTGTTCCCTCCAGTACTGGGAATTGAAACCAAGAACTCTTTAACCACTGAGCCACATCCCCAGTCCTTTTTATGTTTTATTTTGAATCAGCGTCTTGCTAAATTAGCCAAGCTGACCTAGAACTTGTGCTCCTCCTTACTCAGCCTCCTGAGTCCCTGGGATTACAGGCATATACCACTGTGCTTGGTCACCATCATTTTCCCTTTAAATCGCTACTCTTCATATCCTTGTGTATCCACATTCCTGTTCTGTTTATTCTTTGAGGCATATAATCACACTACTTTGTATCGTAACTCTGGTGGCACATAACTGTTTTCCTCAGCTATACTAACAGCTGTGATCGGTGTTTTTTTTTTTTTTAAATTGTGGTAACACTTAACATGAAATCCACCCTCCTAACAAATTTTTCAATATATAGGACAGTATTGTTAATTAACTACATGCACATTGTGTGCAGAAGATCTCCAGAACTTTTCTGTCACATAATCAGAATTGTATACCCATTAAATAACTCCTTATTTCCCCCTCTCCAGTCCTTGGCAACCACCATTCTACTTTTCATATCATTTTGACTACTTGATACCTCATGCTGTGGCATTTGTCCTTCTGTGATGGGCTCATTTCACTTTGTATGGTGTCATCAAGTTTCACCCATGTTGTAGCATGTGGCAGAATCACCTTTTTTCAGACTGAATACTGTTCCACTGCTTGTATGTACCACATTTTCTTTTTTTTTTTTATTCTAAATGTACACTTGGGTTGTTTCTACCTATTGGTTACTGTTGTTAATGCTGCCATGAATGGTTGGCATTTCTTTCCCCCCCTTTTCTTTTGTTTCTTTTTATTTTTTATTTTTATTTTTTTGTTTTGGTACTGGGGATTGAACCCAGGGGTACTCAACCATTGAGCCACATCCCCAGCCCTTTTTTGTATTTTATTTTATTTAGAGACAGGGTCTTATTGAGTTGCTTAGGGCCTCACTAAGTTGTTGAGGCTGACTTTGAACTTGGGATCCTCCTTCCTCAGCCTTTCAAGCCGCTGGGATTACAAGCATGCGCCACCACTCCTGGGTAGCATTTCTTATTCTAGTAGTTGGCTGTACAGTTATGGATATCATTGGATTAATCATCTAAAAAATATACGTTGTTTAAAGTCCCATGTTAAGATCATAGGAACTTTTAACTGGTTATATTCTTCAACTTTTTATTGTTAAACTTTTAAACATATATCAATAAAAATATAATATAATGAATATGAAAGAATATACTATTTGGATCCAGTAGTTACCATGTTGTCATATTTCTTTAACTATTCATCTTTTTTTCCCTAAACCATTTCAGAGTGAGTTGTAGACATCATGGCACTTTACAAACTTCAGTCTCTATCTTATCAAAATAAGGACATTTTCTTACACAATCATGACACTTTTATCACACCAAAGAAAATTAATAGTAAATCCTAATATCAAATACTCAGTATGTGCTTGAAATTCTCAATTTCCTGAAAATGTTTTTTGCATTTTCTTTTTCTACTCATTCCCAACTCTTCCTCCCCCCAAAATCTCCCCAAACCAAGGCCCAGTCATGTGTTGTGTTTATTGCATGTCATGTGCTTTTGGTTTCTTAATATAGAAGACTTCCCCACCATGGGGTAGCCTTTCACTAAAACAAAAAAACAAACAAACAAAAAAAAAATGGTGCATTTTAGTTATACATAATAGTGGGGTTCATTTTGACATATTCATAAATGCATAATAATTTTCTCCATTTCAGTCCACAGTACTATTCCCTTCCCTCCTCTCTGGCACAGAACTGCTGAAGGGATTGATCGACTTGTCACTAGAATGCCACATTATGAATTTGTTTCCTTGTGGTGTTATTTAATTTGTTTTTCTACTTATGTTTCCCTTAGTTAGAAGTTGAGTTACACAATTAAGAAACTACAAATCAGAACCATTCTGAGAGTCCATCTCACTCCAGTTAGAATGGCAAGGCATCAAGATTACAAACAATAATAAATGTTGGAGAGGATGTTGGGGAAAAGGAACACTTTTTAAATCTTGGTGGGATTGTAAATTAGTAAAACCACTATGGCAAATCAGTATGGAGGTTCCTCAAAAGTCTAAGCATGGAACCACACATGACCTAGCTATCCACTCCTTGGTATTTGTCCTGAAGAATTGAAGTCATCATATTATAGTGTACATGCATACCTGTGTTCATAGCAGCATGATTTACAATAGCAAAACCATGGAATCAGCCTAGGTATCCATCAGTGGATGAATGGGTAAAGATAATGTCACATATATACCCATGGAGTTTTATTCAGCTAAAAAGAAGAATAAATTTATGTCATTTCGCAGGAAAATGGATGGAACTTGAGACCATTATGTTAAATGAAAAAAGATGAACTTAGAGTCAAGGGTTATGTTCTCTCTCATGGAAATTAGAGAAAACGAAAACAAAAAGGAATGGGGGCTTTCTCAAGAAAATAGAAAGGAGACCAGTAGAGTAGAAGAGAGAGACCGGGGGGAGGAAAAGGGAAGATACTAAGGACTATATATTGACCAAATTATATTTTATGTTGTATGTAGTTTATGAGTATGTGATAATAAATCTTACTGTTATGTATAATTATATTGCACCAGTAAAAAACATGGAAGAAAAGAAGAGCTAACTTTATGCAGTACCATAGCCAATGAGGTTTATCCTCAGCAAGATTATTGCTGATTGGAAACTCTTCCCAGTATCCCACCATGACTATTTGAAATATAGTCAGCATTGGCAATTTTTGAGAGTCTCGATGGAATAAATGAAGAAGTAAAGACAGAGATATTCAAGCTAAACATTTTAATAAGAATGCTTTATAAATAATGTGTAGTTATTTTAAAAAATAATCTAATATGAAACTTGTTCAGCTTTTCTTATACTTAAAAGATGCATAGTGGGGCACTTCCTGATGACTTTGGATTGCTCCTAGTCCTTTACTTAGCTCAGCTGAATGAGGGCGAGGAATGGTCTGCACCCAGGGGATTTCTTCCTCCCATTCCCTTCCAGTTAATAAGGTTATACAGTCTTATTTGTTATGTATGTGATGGTGTCATGCTAGAACCTAGCAGAGCCCAGAGCATTTGGTTTAGCTTATTTTGCATATCTTTTTTCCTCCCTACCACAATAGCTGGAGTATAAAACTTTGACATTTTTTTCTTTTCTAAAGCTGTACTGAAGAGCATCTGCCCCTGCTTTGTCATGGACTTCACCTTTCTTTTTTCTTACATTGCTTCATTCCTTATTCTTTCAATACTATCAACAAGTTTATTTTTGGAATCTATTGGTTATCACAGTTGGCATTTTAGGTTAAAGAAATTATAGATATATGTTACCTAAGGTGGTTTAATGAGGTTTTGAAAAAGGAAGAACAAGAGTGACATATGCTTACTTAAATACACATCTCAGCTACTAGCGATTCCAGTCTCTATTCTTATTTTAGGAACCATTGTAGAACCACCAAAACCGCCAGCCCTCTTTTTAACTGGAGCAGTGGAAACAGAAACTAATTTGGATGCAGAAGATGAAGAAATTGAAGAAAGAATGGATAATCAAAAAAAGGACAACATACACACCTTAGAAAAATTGGGTAGGCCCAAAGCATTGATTTTAGAGTACTTTGACTTTTTTGTTTGTTAACTACTTGTCTTTATAGTCAATCTAATGTGAGTAATCATACATTTTGAAGATTTAAAGAGGGGTATTCATAGTATCAAAATCTTAGTGTTTGTGGCAGTTGTGGACCAAGCATGTTGTTGAAGAATCTTTGTTTAATTTCATTAATTTTGAGTGCATGTTTATTAGTACGTGATGATTTGTTCTTAGCATTTTTAATTATTGCATACTTTAGTTTGTATATTATCATTGATGTATTTCTATTTCTAGATTATAGCTGCCTGTATACACATAGCAGTGTTTCCTTTTCACCATAAAAATTAATAATGTATATATTTTTATATTGTGTCAAAGTTCCAGGCTGCTATGTATTTGCTCTTTGATATTCTTTTCAGTTGCTTTGCAACTTCTTCCTTTCGTTTATACTTTGATAGGTCAGCTATTGTAGTCGACTCTATTCTGCATACATATCGAGTCACAGCTTTGCCCAGTTCCCCACACAGAGGTGCTCAGGAAAGCCTTGCCAACTAAGTGAAACGCCTTAGAACACTTATCACCTTCCATGTTCCAGGGACATTTTGGCTTTTTCCTGCTTCAGGAAAGAATAGCCTAAAGGAAGGTGTTAACCCCTCACTTAAGTTAAAAATTTCCTGATTGGAAAATCTACCTTCTTATTTTTGACCTAGGTAAATAGCAGTTAATCTTTGCTATTTTAATTCAGTTGATCTCAGATTGTTTTCAGTGAGATGTCAGGTAAAAGTAAAATACATTCTGAAGTTAGAAATAAACAAGTATATTTATATATTTTGGTAGTAGATCTGAAACCAGGGATGCTTTAGCACTAAGCTGTATCCCTAGTAATTTATTTTAAACAGAGTTTCATTAAATTGCTGAGACTGGCCTTGAACTTGTGATCCTCCTGTCTCATCCTCCTGAATCTCTTCAATTTCCAGCGTGGGCCATCACACCTGGTCAGATGTATTTTATCCATGCTTTTTGTTTTGCTTTGTTTTGGTACCAGGTATTGAACCCAGGGGCACTTAACCACTGAACTAGATTACCAACCCTTTTTATTTTTTCTTTTGAGACAGTCTCGCTAAGTTGCTTAGGGCCTCTCTAAGTGGCTGAGACTGGCTTTGAACTTGTGATCCTCCTGCCTTAGCCTTTCAAGTCATTGAAATTACGCGTGTGAACCACTGCACCAGGCTATCCATGCTTTTTGGATCAACTTCACTGTTTTTTTCTTCATGCATATGTACCATTTTAACTCAGAAGTAAAACTTAGATCTTCTAACTAATATAAAGATAGCATTATTTTTTGCTTTTGCAATTGTTTCAGATAGTCATGTTATTCATCTCTTTGATCATTTTGTGTAGCCTAGAATTTATTGAGCTGAAAGTAAATTAATCTCTTTTCTCTGGCACGTGGTCCTTTGTAAGGTAAAAAGAGTTAATTGGTGAAGTGACAACATAATTTTATACATGTGTATGAACTATCATCTAACTATCATGATTTTAGCCTTAGAATTTAGTCAGTACATTGAAGATTTTGTTCAGATTCATTTACCAGATAAATTAATGCCCAGAAGTAACTTACCAGGCAAGATGCTAGAACTCTCTGAGAATTTCTTAAGAACGCTTAGAATTTCTTAAGGAAATGTTAACAGACATGGGCACAAATGTGTAAAGCCCAAGTGAATTTGATATTTTGCTTTTAATAGGATCTTTGGTTAGTTATCCCCTAAATGTAATCTAGCATATCAGTTAATATAATTATTTCATGGATGTCCTTTTGTGTATCTAATAATTTAAGTTCTTTAGTGCTCATTAGTCTTAGGCCCTGGTTTCTGATGTTAGCCTGTTTTACTTAATGATTTGTGTTATGTAATTAAGCATTTATATGCACCCGAGACGAGCTGTCTGTGCTGAAGACTGAAAGAGCTGATGCTGCATGTGACGTTTGATTTTAGGCAGATGGTTATGTCAGTTGTGAAAAGTGTTCTGTAAATGCCCAAGCTTATGACAAAATTGAGAGTTAACTTAAATAACAAAGGTGGAAGTTTTTTCATTATGTGCCGTTAATGTGAATATAAGTTAAAATTGTAGTTTTAGCACTTGAACATCCATTAGATGTTATTTAAACTACACACTGTGCTCTGAGCATCTGGCCAAGGTCACATGGAGATATACAAGACACTTAAAATCTGTCTTAGCTCTTTCAAATGATCTTACCTGGGCAAGAAAGGCAATATTACATCAAGAAAATCATAAAGATACACAGATCTTAATAACCAAGTAGGGACAGAAGACTGGTGTAAGACCAAAGGTTGTGTTCTGTTGAAGCTCACACAGCTCCGAGTCAGACCAGACAAGCCTGTGTATCCATCTGCACAGATAGGAGCCCGCTTCTATTGTGTCAGTACACACTGTGGATTGTAAAGATGTCTCAATGAGCTTTTATTTTTCCAGTGGGTAGGTGGAATGGTACTACTTTGGAATGATCAACATTTAAATTAAATCCTTATATGCCCTAAACATATAAAACAAAGCCAGATGCATTTTACTGATAAACTATAGAATGTTTACATGTAAACTGTATATAATTCAGATTTCACTTATAACTCATCATTTCCTCTTCCCTTCAAGATATTCTTTAACAACAAAAGCGCCTTTACAATTTTGTCACAGCTGGTCTTTACATTAACATTTTAGTCTTATAAGTCACCTCTGATTTACTTTCCCTAGTGGACCTAGGTTAATGCATTTTCCTTTTTATTCATTTCCCCTTTACTTACTGAAATGGTGCTGTTATTGAAGAATTTAGTAGTTAAGTGTGTTTGGCTCACAGTAGCTTCAACATTTTCTTTCTTTCTTTCTTTTTTTTTAATGTCCAGAAAGGGTCCTAAACTCTCCAGAAAATGAACTAAAATCCAGATGGGAAAATCTACTGGGCCCTGATTATGAAGTAATGGTATGTTAAAGTCCTCTAATAAAAAACATTCAATGTCTCATTTCATGTCAAGCTCCTAACACTGCAAGTGAAAGAAATGGGAGCGTGAAGTAATAGCCTGCCTTTTTTTTTTTTTTTTTTTTTTTTTAATCTGCCTTTCTTCTCTATTGGATCAATTTAATCTTTCCTTCCTTCCTTCCTTCCTTCCTTCCTTCCTTCCTTCCTTCCTTCCTTCCTTCCTTCTTTCCTTCCAGCATTTTAAGCTATAAGAAAAAATTAAGGATTGTACATAAGCTTCAGTTATAATTAGTAGACAGTTCATATTGAAACCATTTAAGTTGACAATAGGCAGAAAAATATTAGGGCTTGCCTTTAAATTTATAACCTGTATCAGCTGCTTAAAATTGTTGGCATTTTTATGATTGCTTTTATGATCTGTTTGTTTTATTGTACACTGAAAGGGCTGTGGATATTAGTCCTATGTTTCACAAAGAATCTTAGTTTTATGAGAAAAATGAAAGAATAATTATCAAATGTATTTAGAAGAACAGGAAGTAATCTAGGTGAGGTATAAGTTTATAGTGCCAGTGGTCCATTAGACTTCCTTTCACCTGTTATTAGGTTCGTACAGTAAGGGATTGGTTACATTTCCCTGTATGAATCCACATGAAAGCAGAAAATCATGTTAGAAAAGCCCAGACAGGGTTCACAAATACAGTAGTAATCAAATATTCTTTTAAACTTCTATTGTCATTCATATTTTCTTACATATGTTTATCATTAATACTGCCTGGAGATTCTTTTTCTCTTGGTTTTGAATATCCAGTCACTATTGTCAGGAAATTTCCAGTGTCATTAAGATGAGTCAAAATGGTTCACCCTTAAATCGCCTAATTTTGTGTTGGCATGTCAGTTCTCACAACTGTTGCTTCTCTACTTCACAGACTGAGAGTCCTGTCATTAGGCTATCACCTAGCAAATGGTCTTTTTTTTCTATCCTTAGTGGTTTGCCATTCAAAGAAATGTGGTTTATCATCACTGGCCAGTATTGTGAAAGGCTTTTGTATGTTAAAATTTTATCCTCATAACCACCTTTTCAGATTTTATTTATTCTATGGTGAAGTCATAACAGGGAGATTAAAAAGAGAAGGAAATTGAAGTTTGAATTTTAAAGCAACAGTTTATTCATGGAAAATTGTAGTTGGCTTCTTGTTCTGAGCAATGAGGAGCAGAAAGAGGAGGCCAAAGTGTATGAACGAATGCATATATCCTACTATATCTTATTTTCTTCAAGGATCAACTTACTTATCTGAAATGTACTTTTAGAAGCTTTAGTTGAATCATTGTTTAACTTATCCCCTCCCTCCAGATGCACCATATTTTATTAACAACTTACAGATGCAAATCGCCTACTTTTGCTTGCAAGGAATTTGCTTCCTGGATGTCCACTACTGAAGCTCAGAACAATAATTTTAGGCCAGGATTTAAAGCTTTAAGTATTCCTCACACTTTCCACCAGGGACCAGGTCTTTCTGTTTGTGCCTTTGCCAGCTGTTTCTCCTGGGGAAATGACTTGAGCTTGTTAGGAAAAATCAGATGCTCTATTTTTCCAAATTTGTCTAATTTTATTGACCTTGCAAATTTTGTTTTAAAGTCCAAGTTTGGAAGTAAAAATGACCATCTTGCTTTGTCAAAAGAATATAATTTTTATGGATTCGATATAATGAAGGATTATATTAAAATTTTAGGGATCATGGATTTTTAAAAATAGTAGAGTCAGCTCTCTGTATCTGCTGGTTCCATATTTGTGGCTTCCACATTCTCAGATTCAACCATGGATCAAAAATATTTTTAAAAAATTATCTGTACTTTTTTATCTTGTCATTTCCTAAACACATAATAATCATTAACATAACAATTGTATTGTGTATTATAAGTAATCTAGAGATGAATGAAAGTATAAAGAAGGGTATGTGTGAGTATATACTTAGATTATATGCAAATACTATACCATTTATATAAGGGATTTTGGATTTTGGTATTCTTGGGGATCCTGGAACTAATCCCCAGCAGATAGTGAGAGACAACTGTATATATATTTGCCTGTCACTTTCCTTCAAGTTTTGGATAATTTAAGAAAAATTACTATAGAACAAAAATATGTTAAAACATTTTAATTTTGTTATGTTCTACACATCTGTGATTTCAGAAATACAGGAAAGAGGTTTTCAGATGGAGTTATCAACATATTATAGGTTTTGCAGATGTTTTCAGAAAACCTAGGAAGAAATAACGTACTTTGACAAATATGGAGATATTTTTCTTTGAAATTTAGGTTGCTACTTTGGACACACAGATTGCGGATGATGCTGAGTTACAGAAGTATTCAAAGGTAAGCATTTTAAACATTACCAGTCTCATAGTTGTGAAGAACCTTCTCTAAATTCTTGCTGAAGGAACTGAAAGTGTGACCTGCAGTTTCCAGAACTGAGTCATAGATGTTTTCTGGAAATGTGATGGGTTCTCACTGCTATGAAAGGTGATGGTTGGATCCTGGAGTGGATGGTTGAAGCTTGGGAATGGGATCCCTCAGCCACTTTCAGAAGCCACCCTCTCAAGTGTGACTCTCTGGCTCACCTGAGAGGTAGTACGATGAGTAACAAGCAGAGTGTGTTAGCTTTTCAGGTATCATAAGAAGTCCTCTGAATAATGTTTCATGAAAATCAAGACCAGGAACATAGACTTAAAAAAGTCTCAGGTCCAGATGTTCATATTCTGAGTATAGGCAGTGGTTGTTCTTGAACACAAAACATTTTTTCGTTATCTTTATTTCTAATGGCAAAATGTGGGAAGGTAACTTTTACAGATTTTCTTGACATTTTTAGTATCCTCTCACTATAAATTAATTTTATAGTTGTAGATAGTCTGGGCAGTTGGAACCTAGAGAAGACTTCTGGGTGGCTTTCTCAGCAAATGATAAGCAAGGCAAGATTTTTCTGTCAGAATAGTTTCAAAAAAACATTTTTATATCCCACCTGAGATATAAAAGCTGAGCCCACCTTCAACTCTGCTGTCAGATGTAGTATTCAGAATGGGTTTTCTGGGTCCCACATGGGTTTCGTAAGAAGTGGAGTATCTCTTTAGATAGTTTAACTGTTTCTGCCTTTGAGTATTTGTGATGAATATTTTTCTTTCATAATTTTATGTTCAATGTCTCCTTATCTCTTAGGCTTGTATTTTCAAGACTGACACTGGCAAATATCTTTCCTTCTAAGGTTATCTGCATTTTGAGCCACTTCTTGCTATGACAGTTTTGACCAATTGACCAAGCTTTCCTCAGATATATAATGTAAAAGCAACATGGCACAGGTTGTTAAATTATTTGCCAAGTCATCTTATTTCAGATCATTGATTAAATAATTGCATCTAAAGATGTTGAGGGAGATTTCATTAAAAATGACTGGAAGAAATTGAATACCCCTTCAAACTTCAGTTGCTCTTAATTATCATAGTATGGTTGAATACTTCCTTGGGTTCTGGTACCAAACTGCCTGAGATCAAATCCTAGCTCACCCAGAGTCTGGAATCTGTGTGATCTTGGAAAATTATTTGAATTCTGTATATCAGTTGTGATGTGTGTAAAAGAGGACTATTAATATGTTATTAATAAAATTTTACCTTATGATTTGTATAGGAATGTGCCTAGAATAGTTGTAAGCATATTGTAGGCTGCTATTACTTATTTTTATGACTCTGGAGATCAAACCCAGGGCCATATGCACACTACAATGCTTTACCACTTGCCCCATTGTTGTTTTTATTTTTATTCTTGTCGTTACCATACAAATTTATACTAAACTCAGACATTAGATAGTTTCTATGTAACTGTCTTCTGGTTAACTGGGTTTCCTTTTTCTGTTCTACTTGTAACACCCATCTATTGAATGCTTAATTTTAGTTATCTTTCTTTTCTGGATTTTCCATTTTTAGAGTAAAATTTTTAAATGAAACTCTCAATGTAAAAAACAAAAACCAACAAGTATATTTGCCATTCTTTTTTCTATTTCTTGAACATATTAATAATAGATCATATGGACTTCAATTTCAAATACCTGGGTGAACTTTTAGTCTGTTTTCTACTGTTGTATGTTTTCTCTTCTTATTGGTTTTTGGTTGTATCTCTCATCATACCATAAATTGAATGTCCAACATTATGAATGATAACTACAAAGGGCTTCAGCGGATGTTAGCTTTCTCTGTCCAGAGATGTCTGACCTATCTGTAAAAGGGGTGTGTGTGCTGGTGGGTGACCCTCTGAGAGAGGAGGCGGGGCAGTTCTGGGAATGTTCAGACTCTCTGGTTTTCCCTCATTCTTTTTTTTTTTTTTTCTCTTTTGCAGTGCTGGGGATCGAACCCAGGGCCTTGTGTTTGCAAGGCAAGCACTCTACCGACTGAGCTATCTCCCCAGCTGCCTCCCCTGCCCCCTCATTCTTAGGATATAGTCTTCCTGGAATTCCTGGGCAGTGGGGCCGGGTCAGGGTAGTGGTGGAGGTGTTACTGTTACTGGACCCCTCATCTCCATAGGACCACAATTCTACTCCTGTCTCCTTGGCACTCTGGGGCTGCCAGAATCTTTACTTTGCTTTTTAGAGGTTTCCAGATTAGCTTTTTCAATCTCCTGTGCCATGTGGCTATAGAATCTGGGAGATGTCCTTGGCCAGAAAACATGTCCTGGATCAGGCTCAGTTCATCACTTAGTTCATCAGGCTCAGCTTTTCTGCCCTCACATCCATGTTCAAAGCCATAGGAACCAATATCATCATATTTCAGAATATGTGAGAAAGGGCAGTGAGCACACTTGGTGTATACTTCTAAAGAATGTGATTCTCTCTGCAGGTGTCCTGTCCTGCCTGTACTCCCTCATTGCCTGCCACCAGCCTTACTCACTGAAAGCAGCCTCTATGCAGTGTACATATTTGTATTCAGTAGCTCTGGTGTAGAGGGTGGGGAAGGAGATGAACAGGCCTTCAGAACCACCTTGTGAAATGTTACAATACGTTCAACTGTACATTCATTCATTAATTCACCCATTCATCAGATAGCTACTCTGTGTCAAGTCTTCTTTCTCTTGGACATTGGGATTCTAGAAGAGAACAAAGTGGGGAACTTATATTTCATTGGAGGAGACCAAAAATAAATAAGTTGCTTGGTGTTGGTGAACGTGTCATGGAGAAGGGAATTTAGGAGTCGGGTAAGTTTGTAAGACCTCATTAAGATGGCATTTGAGGAACATTTTAGAAGTTGAAATACCTGCCTAATTTTTACTCTAAATAATATGAACAATAATACCTGTGTTGTAGAAGGTTAAATATAAATAAATGTGATATATGCCTTATTTAATATAGGTCAGGCACAGCATATAAGAATGTCCAATAAATGGAGATTTCGTTTCCCAGTTGTGTACCTTCAGTCCTTTTAGACCTTTCAAAGCCCCTTTTCTTTTAATGTGCTATTTTAAAACATCTAATTATTGAATTGAAATTTTGTTTTGACATAAGCTTTTTTCCCCCCACACTGGAAGAGAGTCATCCATAATTTTATTATCCTCTTCATATTTCATTGTTACCTGTATTTGTTTATATGTTTGTAGCTAGTACACTCTTCCTTTAACATGCATATGAGAAAGAAGGGGTGTATAGTGTTTTTTCACATTACGTTTTCATACATTTTCTTATGTTGATTTCTCTTGCACATGTCCATAGAATATTTATTTTGATAAGTCTCATGTATATATATATTTTTTTATTTTATTTTTTTAAATTTGGTGGGCTTGAACTCAGGGCCTTGTGCATGCTAGGTAATTGCTGTATCACTGAGCTACATACTCAGCCCTATAATTTTTCAAATCCCCTTGTAATTAGAAGTTTAGGTTGTAAGTCAGTAGCTTCTCATTTTCTCCCTACAGTGTAGCCAGTCACAACCATTTCACAGAAGAGGATGCTAAAGGTTGCACAGGTTGAATGACTAGCCCAAAATTACACAACCAGATAGCAGCAGAGGTGGGCTGCGGTTTAGAGTGTTTTCATTTACTCCTGAAATAGTGACTGAGCTCCTGTCGTTTGCCAAACATTATGCTGCCATCTCTGAAGT
Source organism: Sciurus vulgaris (assembly GCF_902686455.1). Classification (NCBI taxonomy): domain Eukaryota; kingdom Metazoa; phylum Chordata; class Mammalia; order Rodentia; family Sciuridae; genus Sciurus; species Sciurus vulgaris. The sequence continues at coordinate 50,335,469 of NC_136461.1, forward strand.
GTGAAATGAGATAAATCCTTGCTGTTATGGAGCTGGGATTCTAGGCTTGGGTAGGGACATAATAATAGACAACTAAAAGATAACTGTACAATAAACTTATTAATGCATTACAGATTGGGAGATGTTCTACAAATGAATAAATGGGGTGAACAGAACTTAACTGGAGAAGGCCACTTTATTATTATTTTTTTTTTTTAGTTTTGCAAAAATTTAATTTTGCTAATTTTAATTTAATTTTCTCCAGGGAACATATATTCTAAGACAGGATAAACAGTGGGGATGAGGAACATTGAAAATAGCTCTTTCTATAATTATTCTATTGTAGATTCATATTTAAGGGAGAATTCTCTTTTTGCATGTATGATGTTTGTTTGTTTTTATTGGTGAATAGTATATTTTAAAATTGACATTCCTGCTTATTTATGGTGCACAGTATTAAAACTTGATAAATGTATGTAATATATAATGATCAAATCATAATCATTAGTATTTCCATCTCCTCAAATATTATAATTTCTATGTATTGGGGACATTCAGTGTCACATTATTTTGAAAAATGTAATAAGTTTAATAAGGCTCTAGGTGCCCTACTCTGTTATGTACATTGGAACTACTTGCTTCCCTCTAACTGATACCCATTATCCACCCTGTCACTGTCCTCTTCCCTTCCATGTCTCTGGTGACCTCTATCCTACCTTCTCCCATGTAGTTATCTTTTTTAGTAGAGACTGCTTTGGAGAGGGAGTCAGGGAAAGCCTCTTGGAGCATGGGCTTGAAGGGTCAGCATGTGGAGAGCTGGCGACAGGTGAGCAGCAGGTGCAGCCACCCTGTTGTGGGGAAGGGCTGGCGTGTGGGAGGAATGAAGGTTGTTTGCTTTCCGGGCCAAACTTGGGAGCAGGATGTTGTTAAATGAGGCTGGTGGGGAAGACCAGGTGCCAGTAGGGCCCTGAGAGCCTTGGCAGTCTGTATCAGGTGACAGCAGTGGACGCTTTGACATGTCATCATGTCATGCTCTGATGTCAAGGATGTAGGTTTCTCTTCTGCCTCTGCTGCTTCCTTGTGAGGAGGTTCATGTTTCATAGGAGTAGTTGGTGCTGCTCAGGGTCTGGTTGTCTTTAGATCATTGCCCCCCCTGCAGCCTCCACTCTTAAAAGATTCAAGGAGCATATTCATGTATGATGGGCTCGCCTTAATAGATAAGGTTTTCTTATGGGGTGGGTGGAGCTGTGGGATAAAGGGAGGTGAAAGCCATTTGCAGTGGCTTGAGCATTAGCCACACTGTTTCTAGGAAGCTGTTAATCATGACACAAGAACAGTTTTCCCGCATCTGGGGAGACTTGCACTTTTAGGGATGCTTTCTTGGCAAGTGTTTACTATTAAGATAATCACAGTGCTATGAGGGAAGAGCATTAAGCTCATTCTGTGACCTTTCTGCTGGCCATCAATTGTAATACAAATGAGCATCAGTAATATGCGTGGTATGGGAAGCAGAAATAGCAGGCAGGTCTGTCCTCTGGTTTTGACAGAACAAATTGACAGATCTCACTTCATTTCTCCCCTGAGTTATGTTTCCTGAGCCAGAGAACTTTAAAATGTGACTTTCCCCTTCCTTCTGTAAGGAGAAAATGAAATTTTAAGGTTGTGGGATGTGTGGGGCTCTCCAGGGGCTGCAGTGGTGTTGTCATTACACCATCACCAGGACCAGCTCTTTGCTTTCAGCATGTCTTCTTCATTTTTCCCAATGACTCTGATGCTCTGCAGCATTTCCTCCTCCCCATTTTTCATATGTGAAAATTAAGCATCGGGTAGATGAAGTAACTTGCCCCAAATCATATGCAACTTGTAAGTGGAAGAACTAGGTGAGAAATCTAGGATTGTAGAACTTCTAGACCTGCACTGTTTTTTCCCCACTTGTTAATTTTAATAGATAATGTGTGGACCAGAAAAAAAATTCAAGAGATACAGGTGCAAAAAATGAAGTTTTTGCCGTCTTCTCTTCCCTAGGGGCAACCACTGTGAACCAGTTCTCAAGCACATGAATTTATACTCTGCTGCCCTCTTTTAAGTAGAGAACACAACACACACACACAATGGCAGAGCAGTTGCCCACTTGGGCAGGGTCCCTATCAGGAGGATCAAAGGAGCTTTTTCTAAGTGCACGTTCATTTTGATCCTCCATGTCTGTGGGTTTGGGTAAGACCCCTGGGGAAATTTCAGTCCCTTCCTTGCCCCACTGCATTGCGAATACTGTGCCTGTATTACTAAAATGCCCAACACACTTTCATGGACATAAATACTACTTCTTTAAAACTGAGGAGGGAGGCTTATTGGGAGGATGGCATTTGAACAGCACTCAAGAATTGAGCGCAGTGATATTCCAGGTGGAAGGAACACCATGAGCAGAGGTGAGAGAGAGTAAAGTACAGTGTTAGATCAGGTGTCAAAAACTCACATAACTTTTGGACCAAGCAGATAAACAGCATCTAGAATGATAACCGCTAACTGACCTGTGAGCTTGGGGTTAGGATTCTGAAGAGAACTCTCTTTATCCTGCTGTACCACAGAGTACATGATACGTATTTTGTGAACATTCAGAATTAACATTTTAGAAGGGGTGAGAAAAACAAAGACTGTATAAATGAAGCGCTAATGGCTTCGTTGATTGTCTTGCATAACCTCTGAGTGAGCACAATTAACTTTGTGGCCATTACGCTTGTGGCTCATCATTACTTTAAACATTTAGCTTCATTCTTGGGAAGTTGCTTTTTGTTTATGGTAAATTTAGTAACAGCCTGGTCTTTAAACACGAGGTATTCCCTAATCATTAAACGTAAATGGCTATTTAATATTTTCACTCTGGGAGTGTGTGTGTGGCAAAAACTAGCCATGTGGGTTCTTTCTTATTTTGAGTCCAACTTTCCCCATCTGACTGACAAATCTTTGGAGCATTTCTTTCCAGAAGTTTTTCCTCCACCTGAAGCAATAGCAGTTATATTCCAACATGAGCATTTTGACATCTTATTTTAGGATCCTGAATGCAGAGCTTTTAGAGCAATGAATGGGCTGCTGTTCGTTTCATGGGGTCTCTCCACTCCTGGGTTGAAGGCCTCTAGCTTTCTTGATCTCGGCTGATCTTCCTCATCTGAACAATGACAGTGAATCACACGATGGTCACACTTTTGGAAAGCATTTTCTTGTACCCTTTACCTGTCATACCAGGATCCTGAAAATCCTGCTGCTCATTAGCTTTGTCAGTTTCAGTAGGACCCCTCACAAAGCACATTGACTAAACATCAAGAAGCATGACATGGGTGTGTGTGAAGGTAGCAGTCATCTGTTGCACCCACTCCTGTCATGTCATTTCAGCACTTCCTGCTCTCAAAGAACTCAGAATACCAAAGGGGTGGACAAATGAAAGAGACAGATGAGGTGGTTGATTTGTTTAGTTGCTAAGTGCAGCTGGGACAGGTAATTAAACAGTCCCGCTCCCGCAGAGAAGCCTGCAGCAATGTAACATGATGTCTCAGAAACCCAGCTGCACTCACATTTAGATTCAGAACTAATATTAGGTAGGCCTCCTTCAGATTGACAGATTCCATAAACATCATTTCTGGTTTATTTGTTCAGCATGGTTGAAGATGAAGCATTCGTGTTTTGTTTGTGGTTTAAGTTTTCTAGGGAGCATGTGGTGTTCACAGATATCTGGAGGACTAGCCTAGAAGGGCTTAGCTCCATATCCAGAGGGCAAAGGATGCCACAGGTGAGCCTTTACCAGTCCCCAGTGCCCCAGCCCGCTGCTGACTTCATATGTTCCGTTGGAGATAGGGATGGGTTGGCCATGTGAACAGATGAGGAGGAGTTGCAGGGGTAGGGTGGGTGGAGAGGCCTGGAAGGGGAGCCTGGAACCACTTCCCTCTTACCCTTTTAATTCTGATGGAACATATTGTTAAGTAGTAGCCAAAGTCTCTCTATGATTTCAGCTTGTCTTTGTCATAATTTGGGCACTTATTTCTGCGGAAAAATTGTCACCACCATCTGCTCATTAATTCACATAAAAAATTTAGTAATTATCTTTTCGCTCACCTCCTACAAGCAGTCCCCCAGCAGTCTTTCTGTAGGGCAGGGTCATTTTCTCCTGCAAGTCTCACCTCAAATGTCTCTTTGTCTTTGGAGCCTACCCTGGCCACCTTTCCAGACTAACCTCCACAGTTGCAAATTTTTTTTTTTTTTAATATTTTTTTAGTTGTAGACAGACACAATACCTTTATTTTATTTATTCATTTTATGTGGTGCCGAGGATTAAACCCAGTGACTCACACATGTGAGGCAAGCGCTCTACCACTGAGCCGCCACCCCGGCCCTCCACAGCTGCACTCTTAATGCCATGACCTTGAGTGGTTAGGTCAGTGATGCACTGGAAAATGTCCAGCACGCAAGAAAAAAAAAGGCAGCCCAGTTTATAGCAATTGCCTATTTCTATTCACCAATCATAGCAAATTTCTAGCTACCATGTGACATCACTTATTGCTGAGTTGGGAAGCAATACACAGTAGCACTTCATTGTTAGGCTCCTCTGCAGAAGCAGGACTGTCTCATTACCTGTCCCCACTGCATTTAGCAACTACACAAATCAACCATCTCTTACGTGTCTTTCAGTTGTGCACAGCTTCAGCATCTCTGAGGTCTTAGAGGATACATCTGCCATACGGATACAAATCACTTCGAAAAAATTGTGGGAAAACAGTAAGAAATAATGAAGAAGCGATGAGTTTGAGTTCTTACTACATTTATTTTAGTTTCAACTAATTTTCTACAACTTAATTTTTAATGGCCATGTTTAATAACGTGGCTTACAAATTTGCTAGAAGTTGAATCATTCGCTTTCATATGCCAGTGTGAGCCAGCTCCAGCACTTCACTGGAGATGGTCTCTGGGTGGACAGTGACAGCTCTCTGCCTGGTAGTGTTTGGCTTATAACAAAGGAAGACAGTTGTCAGAGATGGGTGGATTTCTCTGAGTTCTTTCTTCCATTAAATATACGATCAAAGAAAATGGCATGAATGTCTCCTATCTTGATATACATTTGGTCCAGTGACTGGACAAGAGAATGAGTTGGCAGCAGTGAGAAATAATCACAGAGAGGGAAGGGCAGTGGAAATAATTCGAACCTTCCACTTAGGGTGGTAGAACATCTTATTGCTAGAGTTGGTTTTACATCCCAAAGTGCTTGGTGGCCAAGGGCACTTCATTTTCAAAAAATTAGCCGAGGGCCAGAAGTCCCTCATGCCTATTTTAAGTCAGTCAGGTCATCATCAGCTGGACTGCTTGCCACTTCACATTTGTCTGCATGTCTGTCGTGGAATGGAAATGAGCCCCAGATGGTGTCTGAACTAAGCTGGTGGAACTCTGGGGACTCAGAGCAGATGACTGAGGGGAGGTCACAACTCAGGAGTAAGGGCTCAGAAGGTAGGGAGAATGAGGAAAGAAGCCACACCAGGGATGGGTGGATAGAGGCAGCCCTACAACGTTTAGATAAACAGGCTATTGATATAGGAAGTATATTATTAAGTAGTAGTTACCATTTTTGAGTGTATACAGCCACAATGAGAAATCATGAGCTCCCTCTTTCAAATTTTGGGGATTTGGTGAATGTCTTGTCATTTGCAGCTAAGGAAGATGAGTGCAACAAAGATCATCAACTCTCTTCTCTGACATTGGCTAGAGTTTCTAGATCCTTGACTCATATCTTAACCCACACAAATCCTTATGAACAAACGTAATCAATCCTAGAATGGGTAATGTCTTCCCCAAATTAGAAATGGTCTCACTTAAGTTACCAAGATGGAAAAGAACATTTTTTTTTTACAGATTAGGTCAAATAATATTCAATGAGCCCACCTTCAGTGCCTGGAACTGAACCATAACCCTAAGCCTAGGCCATAGGGATTAAACGTACAGACTTGAGTTTCAAGTGGGGGTAGGGGAGTGACCAAGAAAATAGGATTCTCAGCGTGATGTTGTGAGCCGTTACAGGGACTTGCACAGGATGATCTTGAACTCCCGATGGACCACACTAACTCAGGGCTTCTGGAAGTGACATTGCTTTTGTACTGAAGTGTGAATGGAGGTCATTTATGTAATGAAGTGGAGTTAGAGATATTTTGGGATTGGCGAGCCCTCTAAAAAAGAGAAACACAGTATGTACTAGGAATTATAGAAATCATGGGGTACCTGGAGCTTAAAATAGAAGACAGGATTTTAAGTCTGTCTCTTCATTCCCAGAGAATCTGAAGGGAAAATAGGAGTGAAGACAGGGACAATGACTTCATGATTTTACTTGAAGCTGTTTTCCCTATTATTGTCTTCTTTTGGAATTTTGGTGATCTGATTCAGGAGGTGGTGTTTTCATGCCCAAACTGACACTTGTTGGAGGACTGACACTCACCTATGTCCTCCCGTGTAATATGTCACTCTGGTCTTGTTGCAGCTGCTGCCTATCCACACTCTGAGGCTGGGTGTGGAAGTGGATTCCTTTGATGGGCATCATTACATTTCTTCAATTGCTCCTGGTGGGCCTGTTGATTCGCTGAACCTCCTACAGCTAGAGGATGAGCTTCTTGAGGTAAAGTTTCTGGGGGAAGAAAGATACCAAGCATGAAATTTTTAAGTTCCATGAAAATGTGTCCACTGAGTTACAGTGTCACCAATGCCAATGTAATGTGAACCACTTAGATTGGAAAACGCTGAGCTTATTGGATGATAAAGGGAACTCTCTCAGTTCATTTTTTGCCATCTGCTAAGGCTCCTGAGATGTCCTTTTTTAAAAAAATTAATTTTTAAAATTTGTTCTTTTTAGTTATACATGACAGTAAAACGTATTTTAACATATACACACGTGGAGGATAACTTCCCATTGTGGTTGTATGTCATGTATTCATATATGAACATAGGAAAGTTACATCCTAATTCATACTACTGTCTTTCCCATTCCCATCCCCCTGCCTTCCCCCCCATTTCCCTCTGTTCCATTTCGGTGAACCTCCACTCATTTCTCTCCCTCACCTATTATGAGTCAGCATCCACATATCAGAGAGAACATTCTTCCTTTGTTTTTTTGGGATTGGTTTATTTCACTTAATATGATAGTCTGTAGTTCCATTCATTTACTACCAAATGCCATAATTTCATTCTTTATGGCTGAGTAATATTCCATTATGTATATGTATCACATTTTCTTTATCTATTCACTGAGATGTCCTTTTTAATGTGTATCAAAATGATTTACTAGACAACATAATTTGCCTTTTTTTTTTTTTTAAGCAAAATGTTAAGAATCCAGACCCTTGTTTGCAACATGTGATCACATTTATTTGTACAATGATGATTTCTAGTAAGGATTAGAGCTGAACAACTTCAGGCACACATACGATTGACTTAAACGTTTAGATGCTTTTGGGATTGCCTGCTTAGAACTCCCTATCCACAGGGCGGCCTCTAGTGGGCTTGCTCAGGCTCCCCAGCCTCTCCTCAGAACAGTTCTGCATCACCTTTGAAATGACTGTCTTGAGGGATTTAAATAATTGGAAAGTTTAGTGTTAACACAACAAACAAAATAATCATAAAACCCCATCTTTTACAGATAAAAAAATAAGATGCTGACTCCCCAACTTTACACATTGAGTTAGTGGTGGAATGGTAAATCTAGCTCACGTTTCCTAACTACTATTTCATTGTTTTTTTTTTTTTTTTTTTCAAATACAGCATACTTCTGAGCCCCTAAAAGAGCTATAGAAATAGCCAAACAAGAAGATTATTTCAAGATTTTGGATTTACAACAAGCCCTAGGTTGCATTTATAGAATCAACCTAGCTGGGTGCGGTGGGTGCACCACCAGGGACTCAGGAGGCTGAGGCAGGAGAATTTTCAGTTTAAAGCCAGCCTCAGCAACTTAACAAGGCCCTAAGCAACTTAGTGAGACCCTGTCTCAAAACAAAAAATAAAAAGGGCTGGGGATGTGATTCAATGGTTAAGCTCCCCGGGTTAACAAAAAAACAAAAACAAAACAACCTAGTAACCTTAATGCCTTTGCCAAGATTAGAATCTCATGGGCCCTGACTTCTGTCTAAAATTTATATTTGCTCAAAGTGAAATGGCAAGGATGGCACATCAGTTTCATGTTGGGTAAAGCTACTGTTTATTAGTAGTGTTCACCCACCTACGTGGGTATTTTGTGAATTCTGGGTTGAATGTCAAGGTCAGAGGGAGAGTGCTCTGACTGGGTATCAACTTCTGTTATAGTGTGGGAGGATAGGGTGTGGGGGTCCTTTTTCAAGATTTTTACAGATACAAAAACTTTAAATTTTTATATGTGGGCTGGGTGGTAGTGCACACCTGTAATCTCAGTGGCTCGGAAACTGAGTCAGGAGGATTGCAAGTTAAGAGCCAGTCGCAGCAATTTAGTGAAACCCTGTCTCAAAAAAAAAAAAAAAAAAAAAACTGTTAATGGGGTAAAAAGTGATGTCATGTTCAACATATTTATATCTCCTAAAGAGTTGATCATCTTAGAGGTGTTGAAGAGAGATCTTGGGCTGTTATCATAGATTCATGCCCTCAGTTTTACTAGATGATTTAGCTTTCTTTCTGATGCTGAGATTCGGTCTTCCTCTCCTATTTGGCAGGGTATGGGCAATGAGGACTCAGTTTGTGGACTGGAGACCATTGCTGTCATATGTAGTTGTTAGGTATTGAGAAATGAGATACATTTGGGAGGTGTGAGGAATGAGTAAAATCAACTTAGTTCACTTTAAGTCTTTTAGATAGTGAAGTTTGTGTAACAGAAAATTTAACAATTTTAACTTTTTAAGTGTAAAATTTAGTGGCATGAAGTATTAATCACTCCTAGGACGTGCTAAAGAAATGTTGACTGGATTGGGGTCGAGCAGGTACAGGTGATCCCAGCCATCAACTGAATGTTCCATGCTTCAGCTGAGATTAGAATGCCCGAGGCCCTCCACCCCGAAATAGGATGTTGTGTACCAAGGTGGCTTGAAGGTGTTTTGACTTCTGAAATACAGATTTCTGGTGAAGGAACTTGGGGAAGGGAAAGAAACCCAGGTTTGAAAGTCAGAAGAGCTCCTTTCAGTTCTGAATTTACTGCAACTTGTCCTGTGTCCCTTGGCATGTCACTTAACATTTTGAGGAGTTGATTTCTTTATTAAATGCCCACTTTACTATGTGTTTGTGATGATCTGACAAAATGTCATCCATGTGAGCTACAAAGCCTGATCTCAGTATGAGGAACTGGCCTCAGTGTCTCCATGACAAAGGCGTATTAACAAACTTGGAGGCTGGGTTGAGGACTGAGTGTGGCCATACAGGAGGACAGCATTCATGCCGAATTCTGTGCTCTGGAAGTGTGCATGCACATGTGCAATTTCTGATGGAAAAAGTTGAGAATAATTGAGACTTTACAGCTTTTAAGAGTGTCTCAAGTTGAAGGACCTTGAGAAATATAGTGAATTTTAAAATAATAATTGTCTGCTTCTGAGCAACTGAATATAGACATAAGAAGTCTCTGCAAAATTAGCCAAATAAACTCCTTGACTCGTGTGTGTGTGTGTGTGTGTGTGTGTGTGTGTGTGTGTGTGTGTGTTTAATGTACTCCTTAGAGCTTAAAACCAGAAACACAAATATGCTTTGGGTTTAGTGCACTGTGCCAAGTCTCAGCCCAGAACAGCTATTTACAGCAGCCATAAATCCCCTTAGATAGGAGTTGGTAATGGGAAATGTGACCAATCCCTTTAGCAAGAGAGTAGTGAGGAGGACTACCAGGCACTGCTATAATAATTGGAGACAATTCAAATGAATAAATAATGAGCTAAATAAATATTTAAAGGTACTCCAAGATAAAAACCTGAAAAGTGACTTTCTAATTTGTTGAAGTGAAACACAAAATAATACTTGTGTATGGGTAGAATTCCTGCATCGATTGTACCTGCTTGCTCTTTTGAGTATGGACTGCTACCCATTTAGTAGACTTTAGAATTTTCTGTGCTTATTTCATCAGTTGGTATTGTGGATATGGTGTGAACAGTGATTGGTATCTCCCAGCCCCTTCTTGCAGAAAGGTTGATTTACAGTTGTTCCAAGGAAAAACCTTTTGTCTACTGACAAGCCTGCTGTCCCCTGGACACCTTCATTGCCATAAAAACTTGGGAGGTGATATTTACTTTTCCAGTAGAAACAGCTCCCTAAAGTGCATGTGGATCTCTCTACCATGTGGTGTTTTCTTTGTAAATTATTAAGAAGCAGGGAGATGTGTCTGGCCTGATGGCTAAGTGCTGGGTAGGTTACAGGCTTGAGAGTGGTTCCCAGGGACAATGTCTCCAGACTCTTCCACTGCTGATGAGATGCTTCCAGCAACCCAGTGCACTTATATTCTGTGGTGCAATGACAGATCTGTGGAAAGGCTGCTCCCAGGAAAGTTAGCCCCATCAGTTACCTGAACATTAGCACTGTACGTGTCAGAAATTAATGCCAGCTAGCAATTTCATTAAAACTAATGTTGCTAAACCCTCTTAGGAAGGTAGGAGTTGCCTGAATTTTGTTCATGCCTCAGCTTTTTGGGAGTAACAAGTTAAGTTTTAGTGACCAGTAGTCAGAAGTGAGAACTCTTTAAGCTACAGTAATAAACTTAATCCTTCTAAAATCATCTTTGGGGTAAAGTATTATTATCATTATGCACTCAAATGCTATAAAACATGGATAATTTTTGATGATGAGGATTAATCATTCGTAAGGAATAGTTATCTCTCTTTTTTAAACATACGAAACACTTGCATGAAATAACTTGAAATTGATACTTCCTGCATAACTTGATCGCTGCATCAGCAAAACTTACAAGAATGGAACTAGTGCGTTATGCATATTCCTTTTCTATAGAAGCAATTTTTCTAGGATGGTATTAAGATTGAAAAGATGTTGTTGAACTGATGTTAAATTTTGATAGCCAAGCAGCCTAGATTTTGTCACCTACACGTTGTAAGACGAGCATTTTTTAAGTCTTAAGATTAGTGTTAACATCTTTAGTGACAGTTCTTATCATTCTTGTGAAAGGAAATGGTCTTGCGAAGGCTGTAAGTGATATTTAGTGCATTTTAGGAGAGGTGGGTAGAAGTAGGTGAGAGAACACGATACTGGAATATCCAAAGGAGAAGCTGTGGAGCTGTTAAGAAGTAGGTAGATCACTTACCTAGTAACTGTTGTGCTCTGCACACGTTTTACACTTCATTCACTCAGAGATTCAGTCTTAATTTTGATAAATAGCATTTCCAACATTTTTGGTGACTACTGAAGTGATATGATTAAATTTAGGTCCTTTGTTTAAAGGGAGAATAATTAATATCCCGTTCTGATTCTGGTAGATTGAAGACAAGAGATTTTTGTCTTTTTATTTGGAACCTCCTCAATGATGACATAGCCCTCTTCCTCCTAGGTCAATGGTGTGCAGCTTTATGGAAAATCTCGCCGAGAAGCAGTCTCCTTTCTTAAAGAAGTGCCACCCCCTTTTACCTTGGTTTGCTGTCGGCGGCTGTTTGATGATGAAGCCTCTGTAGATGAACCAATGACTACTGCAACCTCTCATCCTGAGACGGAGGTACTAAACACACATGCTACCCTTCCCATAGGCATGCACATTCAATAAGGATACCCCCGAGAATGCACTGCAGTGTGAAGAGAGGAGGACCTACCCCACTCCACTCCCTTGTATTTGACCAAGGCAACAATGCATAACTTTTCAGGTTGTTATTTTCACTTAACATCTTAAAACTCTTTTCCTCAAAGTGTTGGTGACATTGATGTGCATGCGTTTTGATATTTGTAATTGCCTGCACTCATTGCTTTTGGTTCCTGGTTCAACTCAATTCATCTTAATAAGGTTAAGATTTTGGTGGATGTTGAATATCTAATGATCTTTTCTTTCTCAGAGCCTTAAAAAGATGGAGATGTGTGGTCAGTTTTGAAGTGAGTCTAAAAGTTTGCCATAAAATCTTTTAGAAGGCCAGAGGATGAAATGACTTTATCTGCTGTTGGAACTCTAAGAGCATTATAATTCTGAAAAGAGTTTTGAGCACATACTTTGCTATCACAAGTCCTTGGTAACTGCATTTTTGTGCCACTGTTCTCCTTTCCGAACTCTTAGGTCGTAAATCCATTCATGCCAGCTTAGGTGCACGGGCTTCCTTTCCACTTGCCTTTGGTCAGAATTTCAAAGTACATGGACTCTAATCCTGCCTTAGCATTTAATGTTTGTGAATCTTGGGAAAATAACCTTCCTTTCTCTTCATATTCTTCTGAAAAGTGGTGCCCTGTTTAGAACTTATATATCTCATGAGTTTATGTGAGAAGGCAATAAAGTGATAAGTGCGAAGGCCTTGCGGTGATGGCTTACATGTGGAAAGTGCTCCGTAGAAGTTTGTAATCGCTGTCATTGACTGCTCCAGTCCACCAATCTTTGTTTTCTGATTTCCTAAAGTACGTTGGAATCTAGCACTAACTTACAGTCATGAATCCTTCAGCATGTATCCATCTTGTTTTTCCAAGAAGGCTGTCAGTTCCTTGTGGGCAGAGGCTATCTCTTAAAATTATTCTTTATCTCATCATGTTTTTATTCTGTACCAGGCAAATAAAAGGGACTTGGAAAATTTTTGATAATTGATTGACAGTCTTTTTAAAAAATGTTTATCTTTTGCAAAAGAAAAAAAATTCAAGTATGAAACTCAAATGCCAAACTTTGTGACTTTTGCTCTCCTCACTGAAATAAAATGTGGGTGGTGGCTTCCCTTTGAGGGCTGATAAAAATGCCTTTAATCTAATCCTATAGGGTGTGTAAATCACCCACCCAGCTTGCTGACTCTGTGTTCCCATCTGTCATGCTTTACCACAATGGGCGAACAACAGCTTGAATTATGCCAAATGTCAACCTGGCTGCCCATTAGTTGATTGCTTTCCATTTTGTAAATATAAGAATTATGCAAAATTGATTATATCAAAGTGATATATATTGGGTTGGTGCATAATATCTTATGCACCTGGGATGCCTTGAAATTTCTACAAACTTGTGTTGATTGTCTATGTTTTCCTAAAGTCCTGACTTTATTTCCTCTCTCTTATTTCATTTATACTGACCCCATCTTATATTATTAAATTCTTTGGTTAGGTGGCTCAGCCAAAATTCTAAAACTCATTAATCAGTGAGGATATTCAGTTCCTAGTAAGACATCAATCATATTGTATAGCCATTGAAACTATATATTTTATTGTAATATATAAGTGTTTTCTTTTTAAGTATATCACTTTCTTACATCAGGCTGAAATATACAGAGGCTGTAATCCAGAATGTTATTTCAGGTTATATAATTCAAGAACCAGGAAATTGTTCCTATGTTTAGATTTAATTTTCCATGGATTGGGTATTGATCTTCCATGTCCTACCAGCAGCTTGGATCTGGACTAGTCCTAATTATGAGAATTTATTTATTTATTTATTTTTTGTACTGGGGATTAATTCAGGGTTGCTTTACCACTGAGTCACATCCCGAGTGTTTTTTTTTTTTTTTTTTTTTTCTTTTTTTAGTTTAAGACAGGGTCTTGCTAAGTTACTCAATCTCCTGACATTAAACCTGCAATTCTCCTGCCCTGCTGCCTCAACCTCCTGAGTCACTGAGATTACAGACGTGCACCACCACACCCAGCATGCAAATGTTTTTGTACTGACTGTGCCTTCCTCTTCCAAATTATAGGGTTCCCTCTTCCTTCAGTTCCTTTAAATGAGTCTTCTAATTTGGATCACTCAAAATTGTTAATAATTATTGTCATTTTATTTTCTGAGATAACCAAAAATTTTAAGTCTACTTTTAAAACTTGTTATTTAGTATATAACTTTTCTGAGAAGGAGTTTTAAGAGAAACACACTCAAAAGTATATGATTAATTAATGCATTAGACAGATATTTGTCCAGTGCCCACCAGAGGCAGGCAGTAGGGGTTGAGTAGCAGTCTGCAGGAGCCCTCCCTGAGCCTTCATTCTAGTCCAAGAGCCAGGCATTTTGTTAGTTGCAAGGGCCATAAAGAAAAAGAAGGTAATTCTTGAGTATCATGTAGAAGGTCAGAGTTATGTTGGGGAAGATAAACTGGATGAAAACAATACAGTACTATAAATAAGAAAAACAGAAGGGTTATGAAGTGGGCATTGTCCTTCTGCACAGTGGACTCATTGATCTTCTCCTTCAGCTTACTGGAATTCCACATCGCAGGGGCTATTCTTCCTGAAAGGACAGGAAGTCTGGAATAAAGGACTTTGGATTGTCAGGTCAGGAAAATATGCTAGGCGATTGGGCTGACCTTTCCTCTATGATCAGATTTTCATTATTTCAACTCAGTGATTGTATTAGCTTTCTGTCACTGTGTCAAAATATCTGAGCAGAACAGCTTAAAGGAGGAAAACTTTATTTTTGTTCACAGTTCCAGAGATTTCAATCCAAGGTCAGTCAGCTCCATCGTTTTGGGCCTGTGGTGAGGCAGAACTTCGTGGTAGAAGGGCACTGGAGAAAAGCTGCACACTTCATGGCTCCTAGGAAACAGAGAGATAGCAAGCAAGGGGCCAGAGGCAAGATATACCCCTGAAGGGCATGCTCCCATGTCCTACTGCCTCTAAATTTGGCCCTACCTCTTATAATCTCCGCCACCTCCTAATAATGCCATTGAATTACGAAGCTAGCAGTGGAATTACTCACTGATAGGTCAGAGCCCTCGTGATGCAATCAATCACTTGCCCCAAGTCCCAGTCTGACCATTGCTGCATCAGGGACCAAGCCTTCAACACCCGAACCTTTGAGACACTGTAGATCCAAATGATAATGGTGATTTTTACATATTTTTAGAATCACACAATGCCTAACGAGTTGGATTTTCTTTTTTTCACTTTATTTTTCTAGTGAAGTTTTTTTTTTCCCCCTCCCTGTGAATTGTATGTTGGTGTCCATTTATTAGCTAGTGAAGTTTTTCTTGAAAGGACCCAACAGAAGTGATTTCTCTGTGTCCTGCTCTGGCTTCTCTCTGTGTTGGCATCATCTTCTGTCTTTTACTATAATTATGAGTCTAGGTGTTACTTTTTAAATATTGTGTATGTTTCTACTTTATATGATGTTTTCATTTTTACTTAAATTGCATATTTTTCCTTTTATGCTTCTAATGGGATGACAGAACTCATTGAAGTATAAGAGGTTAGTGTTAATACTTTCAATGAAAAATATATTTTACATTAAAAGAAATTGTATGGCCAATCTTCATTTATAAATGCTTGAATTTTTGTGAGGATCATCTTCTACATTGTGTGTGCTCAGTGTTTGCCCCCTTTTAAAAGAACAAGAGGGAAAACTGTGTGCCAATAAGAATTCCCATTTTGAAAATAAGTTGTGAGATTCCTGATGTTTTCATTCTTTTCAGAAGAAGAGAAAGGACTATGTTTTGAAGGAATTATCTTTTTTGGTTTTTCAGATTTACAACAGGATAGATGTCAATACTGAAGACGATGATGATGGGGAATTAGCCTTGTGGGCTCCTGAAGTCAAGATTGTTGAGCTAGTAAAAGATCATAAAGGCTTAGGATTCAGCATTCTGGATTACCAGGTATGAGAGCCCATATAGGTTTTTTTTTTTTTTAATTGTTTTTTTTTCTGCTTTTGTTTTGTTTTTGGTTTATATTAAAGTTACGTGAAATAGCAGTTGTTTAAGGCACCCATTTTGACTTAAGCAAAACTGAATCCCAAAGAAAGGGATATGCTGCTTCTAGTTGTTGCCTTTAAAATCAGTTGCTCTCATAGTGCTCACCTATTAATCTCAATAAATTTAAATAAGTAGAAAAATTATTGGTGAGATTATGTTTTTATTAGTATATGATATATAACATCTATGCATTTACATACTTAGAATTACTTTGGTTCTAACTAAAGTTACTGCTGCCTTTTGGGAGGGAGGTGAAGGGTTGTGATTGAATATCTATATGTTATACCCGTTTACCAGGTAACATATAGATTAAACTGTTGGCAAAAAATATTTTCCCTCTTTAGATGCTTATTTCATTTTATTTATTTACTTTTCTGGCACCAGGGATTGAACTCAGGGGCACTTGCCCACTGAGCCACATCCCCAGCCCTATTTTATATTTTATTTAGAGACAGGATCTCTCTGAGTTGCTTAGTACCTCGCTTTTGCTGAGACTGGCTTTGAACTCCCGATCCTCCTGCCTCAACCTCCTTAATTGCTGGGATTACAGGCATGCGCCACCACACCTGGCTAGATGCATATTTTAATATTTTAGTGCTGCCTAAACACAGTGTGGTTTAATAAAGCATACTCTATCAAGGCACATAAAGTGCTGTGATATAAAAATCAATTTTTTTGAATACATAAGGTAATTGGGAGCAAATTAAAAGAAAAATATTTTGAACATTATGTAAGAATATTAAATTATTATGGAAGTGTGATTTAAAGATACTGAAATACAGTATATGTACTTCATTTTTGTTAGTATATATTTCTGTGCCAGCTAACCCTCTCTGTTATTAGAACTACTCTTTGGAATATTATTGAATTGTAAGTTGATTCCAAATGAATATTTTAGAAAATATTTATATCAAGAAATATCAACTGCCATAAAGAATGATAAAATTATGGCATTTGCAGGCAAATGGATGAAATTGGAGAATATCATGCTAAGTGAGATAAGCCAATCTCAAAAAACCAAAGGACAAGTGATCTCGCTGATAAGCGGATGATGACATATAATGGGGGATGGGAGGGGTTAGCGTTAGGGTTAGGGTTAAGGAGGGTGTCAAGAATGGAGGAAAGAAGGACTGTATAGAGGGAAAAGAGGGGTGGGTGGGGTGGGGTGGAGGAAAAAAATAACAGAATGAATCAAACAACATTACCCTATGTAAATTTATGATTACACAAATGGTATACCTTTACTCCATGTACAGAGAAACAACATGTATCCCATTTGTTTACAATAAAAAAAAAAAAAAATATCAAGAGCCTACAGAGTAGGAGAAAATCTTTTCCACATGCACTTCAGATAGAGTACTAATCTCCAAAATTTATAGAGAACTTTCAAAACTTCACACCAAAATAAAGAACCCAATCAATAAATGGGCCAAGGAACTGGACAGACACTTTATAGAAGATATTCAGACGATTAATAAATATATGAAAAAATGTTCAATATCTCTAGTAATTAGAGAAATGCAAATTAAATCAGCTCTAAGATTTCATTAAACTCTAATTAGAATGACTATTATCAAGAACACAATAATAGGGGGGCTGGAGAGATAGCTCAGTTGGTAGAGTGCTTGCCTTGCAAGCACAAGGCCCTGGGTTCAATCCCCAGTACCCCCCACCCCCAAATAAAAAGAAAAAAAAAAGAACACAATAATAGATTTTGGCATGGATGTGGGGAAAAAGGCACACTTGTTCATTGCTGGTGGAGTTGCAAATTGGTACAGCCTCTCTGGAAAGCAGCATGGAGATTCCTCAGAAAACTTGGAATGGACCCACCTTTTGATCCAGTTATTCCATTCTTCAGTTTATACCCTAAGGACTTAACAATTAGCATATTACAGTAATGCAGCCACATCAGTGTTTATAGCAGCTCAATTCACAATAGCTAGATTTTAGAACCAACCTAGATGCCCTTCGACAGATGAATGGATAAAGAAACTGTGATATAAATGCACAATGGAATATTATTCAGCCATAAAGAAGAATATTATTATGGCATTTGCAAATAAATGGATGGAATTGAAGAATATTCTGCCTAATGAAATAAGCCAATCCTAAAAAACCAAAGGCCGAATGTTTTCCCTGATAAGTGAATGGTGATATGTAATGGGGGTTGGGTTGGGGTGGGGAGTGAGAGAAGAATGAAGAAACTTTATATTATGTAGAAGGAAATGAGGGGGGGTAATGAAAAATTGTGGAATGAGACAGATGTCATTACCCTGTGTACATGTATGATTACACAAATGGTATGAATCTACGTAGTGCACAACCATAGAAAGGAAAAGTTGTACCCTATTTGTGTACAAATGAAAATGCAGTCTGTAAAAATAATAATAATAATAATAATAAATATCAATACTTTAGAATTCTGAAAGTTTATCTATTGGTTAATATTAGGGCATATAAAGCAAGTAGCAGGGGCTCTTTTCTCCCCTTCCCTTTATCTAGCACCTAGTAGGTGGTTTATAAATCTTGGCACAATAATGAAGTTTATGTTAGCCAGAATTAATTGGAATTGGATGCACAAATTCAATGGGAGTTTTTTAAACATTTTAATAATTAGGATTTAACTTAGCACCTTTCAGATATGGTCTCAGATGTTGTTACTTTTCCATTATCGTAGGAATATGTTCATAAAAGAATGCAAACCAATATTTGTATAGCAATTGTTGCTCTTACCTTCTCATAGGACATTATCTGCACGTTTTATAGTTTGAGTGCTATAGATGTTAAAACAAATGTTTCAAAACTTAAGAAATAAAACTTCAATGAAGGATGAAAAAAAAAAAAAACCTTGATAGTGCTTATTGGTTTAATCCCCAGTTGACAGGAAAATTCCTTTATCAGTTCTGAGCTTTATACTTAAAAAAAAATGTAATCAGTTTTAACTGTGGAATTTTTTTCTTGTACATCTGTACAGTTATGCATTCTAACTTCTTTTATTTATAAATTTCTCAATTTTTTCTCTCCTCATCTTCCTCATGATCATCAGCACACATACAGATGTTTATTTCAGCACAAATTATATTAAATAATTTTCTTGCAAAATAGTATTAAATATTCTGTTTGCCTTTTTGTTTCTTGGAGAACTGATTACAGAAAATACATAATCTCCTAAATGTGTGTGTGTGTGTTGCTGAGGACTGAAACCAGGGTTTCTTAGACACTAGCCGAGTATTCTACCACTCGGCTGAGCTATACCCCCAGATCCCCTAAATGTTGTTTTGATTCAAGTGAAAGGGCTCACCTTATTTACTTCTGCAGCTAAACCTTGGAGGAGAGAACATTCAGTTTTAAATTAAATGTTTTTCTTAAGTTAAATCTTAAGTACACTCACAGATGGGCTTAGCACCTTTTCACCATTTGTCAATGGTATATAAAATTGTTATCTATTATGACATTTAGATGACAGGTAAACACAATTTAAAATTTCGTTTTGTGCAAGTTAATTAATTGATTATACCATCTCTTGTTGTAATTAGGTAATAAATTCCAAAGTTCAGAAATATTTTTTGCAAGGCCAGACAGAGGTTTGACAGAAGCCATGAAAGGCCGTGTTCCTGTCTATTACTGTATTCAATGTGTCCTGAATGAATTTATTAGGTTGCAAATTCCTGCCCTGCCAGGCTTAGCATATTTAGCGTAAAAACTAAGTAGGAAAATTTTAGTCACAGGGGGAGAAAGTATTAGAGTGGTGGAGCATCAAGGTTGTTCATTTTCCAGCAGTGAAGAGATTGGACTTTTATTTTGGAATATTAATTTCAGTTAACTACTTTCCTCACTAATGGGTTTTTCTCAAGAATAACAACTTACTGAAGAGCCTGGCAAAATATGTACATGTGCTCCATTGATGCTTATGTAGTTTCTCATGTATAAAATGGGGGTTGTAATGTCTAGCTAGAAGAATTGTGTGGATTAAGTGAATTAATGTGTAAGAAAGTAGGAAATGTTATAGTATTGTGGAAATGTATTATTTGCTATCAACTGATTTAGAAAATGAACACAAAAGTTTTTAAAACTGTCCTCAAAGATGATGCCATAAAACAATGTTTGAACCCTATCCATTTTTAACTACCTAGTTAGATTAAGAAAATTAATAAGTAGATGCCTTTGTTTAGTGGAGTCTAAATTTAATTGTAAAATTGCATTCTAAAATGCAGCCAACTCTTGATGAGCCATATGTGAATTACCCAATTGTGGATTATTGGCCAGAAGTTTGCTTTTTAACTAAATGAGAAAAACTTTAGGAAAATATGAGTGAGCAAGACAAAGGATCTTGAATTGGTCCATGGACTAATGGGGTGGCCAACTGGATTGGTCAGTGATTCAGAATATTGATAGAAGTTGCATAGCTGATCAAAGAAAAAAAGCATGTCTTTGTTTTAATTAACTTTTTTCATTGCTGCAACCAAAAGATTTGACAAGAACAATTAGAAATGAAAAATTTATTTTGAGGCTCATGGTTTCAGAGGTCTCAGGAAATAGAGCAGCTGACTCTATTTTTTAGGACCTGAGGTGAGGCAGAACATCATGGCAGAGGGTATGGTGAAGAAGAGGGGCTCAGGACATCACACCAGGAAGCAGAGAGTTCTCTTCTCACCAAGGCCAAAATACAAACTCCAAAGGCAGGACCCAATGACCCACCTCCTCCAGCCATAGCCTACCTGCCTCCAATTACCACCCTGTTAATCCCTCTCAGGAGGTTAATTCACTGGGTTAAGGCTCTCATAACCCAGTCATTTCACCTCTGAACTTTTTTTGCCCTATCTCATGCATCAGCTTTGGGGGACACTTCATATTCCAAACCATAGCAATTTTTCTACCTGAAATGAAGGAACTGAGTTGGATACGAGTTCTAGAAGTGAGTCATATGGCCAAAGAGCAAAGTGGAAATTCTCTTCCATGAAAGGCATTTTAAATTCGATTGGAGCAAAGGAAAAAGAGAAAATAACAGGGAAGACAATAAATATACATGTTATAAATTATTCCTTGGATTTGAGTATAGTAGCTTCTGTTGACTATTTGATTAGAGATAGAGTATTCATTAGTCTCAAATATGCCAAGGCATTACTTTGTGTAGTGGTTCATTAAAATCCTGGTATGTGTATCATACTGGAAAATTCACTGGTTCCTGTGAAACTTCATGCCTTATATGATTTTGTCATGGAAAATAATGAAGCATGTAATTTGTCAAGAGCATTAATATTATGGCTTGACTACTCTGTTTCTGAGTAACTTACCTCATCAGAAATTTGGTTTTAAGTTTTTGTTTTTGTTTTGGGGTGCTGGGGATCGAACCCAGGGCCTTATGCTTACAAGGCAAGCACTCTACCGACTGAGCTATCTCCCCAGCCCCTGGTTTTAAGTTTTTATAGCTTAATTCTCACCAGGTTTTAGATGAGATTTCTGTATCATGCCTTATTATATTTTGTTTTCAGTTTTCTAGTATTTATGTGTGATGTTTTAATTCCTCAGAATATTGTCTTAATGGAATATTATCAATATATTAATATCAATGTAATAATAGATAACATTTATTGAGTGTTTATTATGTGCTAATAATCCCTAATAGACCCTGTTCTAATTGATGTACATGTATTAGCTCTTGCATTCTTCATAAGAACAATATGAAGTAGGTATTATCATTACCTTCATTTTAGAAGTGAGGAAACAGGCACAGAGAGGTCAAGTAACTAGTCCAAGGTCATACCACTATGCATGGTAAAAATGGAATTTGAATTCAAGCAGTTGGGGCCCCAGATCTTAATGCTTTTCACCATTAATATGCTGTTATTCCTTCCTTTGTGAGTAGTATTTTCATAAGCCTTTTATTGTAGGACATCACTGTAGTCAACTTACTATAGCAGATCTTCCTGTTTTTCCAGCTTGTGAAAAATTTCATATTTTCAAGACTAAGCTGCTAAGTTGTATTCTCATTTTTAGTGTTTACATGAAAGTTTAGTAAGTATTAAAAATTAATTAGTGTGTTCATGCATTGTGTAAGAGCTAGTATTTATTGTTTCAGAAAAAAATAATTGCAAATTTAAGAATCCTGAATTAGTGCCAGTAATTTGTTGTGGGTTAACATTCAATAATGAAGCAATTATTAGGTAGTCTGAGAGTGTAATTTTTAATTTCTACCAAAAAGCTTGAAAAAAAAATTTAAACTATATGGATTTTACCTTCAGTTGACCTTATAAATTAAACATGGCAAGTGGATATTTTCTAGTGTTTTGATTTATGCTGAACTTTGAATAACCCCTCATGATTATAATTCACTGGAAATGTTTGACATTAGCCAATTTTTGAACATTAGCCATGATATTGCCATCCTTGGTACTTTTGAATTTCAGTGATTTAGAAGTTAAAATTTATTAACTAATAATTCTCCTCCCTTCTACATCATATTCTTATCTCTCCCCTCCTGACTCAGTTTTTACCCAAGCAGATATTTTTGAAAGACTGAGTTTGTCTCAGACATTGAAAGAGATAAAAATAAAAAACATCATAGTACAGCTATTTAGAAGTGATTCGTATTTAAATACTGTTAGTAATGCTTTAAAAATTTGTTTGAAAGTCCTATTTGTTTTAATGATCACTTATTAAAAATAATAGTGGATATCTCTCTTGTATAAAAATTATTAATCTTTTTTAACAGAAGTGGATTCTAAAGCCAAAATAATATGAAGATAAAATATTGCAGTATTGTTAATCTTTTTTTTTTTTTTTTTTTGTACCAGGCTTGAACCCAGGGGAGTAGGGTTCACTTGAATCCACTGAGCCACCCCCAACCCTTTTTATTTTTTATTTTGAGACAGGGTCTTATTGAGTTGCTGAGGCTAGCTTTAAATTTGTGATCCTCCTGCCTCAGCCTCCCGAGCCACTGGGATTACAGGTTTGTACCACTGAGCCCAGCTCCCTGGAAATTTCTTTACAAAAAAGTTGTATGCAGGGATTATGTAAATTCCACAAATGTGTCTTTAAGTTGGCTTTCTTCTTATTTGTGGAACAGACTGACTTTCTGAGCACACTAAATGTTTTTAAAACAGGTAATATGTGCACAATAATTCCAGGGTACATAAAGGTATTCTGTGACAAACTAATCTACCTTTGACTATAAACCTTCACTTCTCCAGGTTAAAAACCACTGTTTTTTACGTCTGTCTTTGCACAATGTTTTATATGTACATGGTTATATAAGTAACAGTTTTATTATTGCTTTGTAATGGTTTTTATTTTTCGACACATAAATGGGCACTTTGCTTTTTTCTCAGTTATGTCTTCTTTCATTTTGGTGTTTATAGAGCTACCTAATTACTTTAAATGTCTGTGTAGTATTTTATTGTTGATGTACAGTAATTTATTTAACCAACCTTCTATGCCCAATTGGTGTTTTGTTTTGTTCTTGCGGTACTGGGGATTGAACCTGGAGACTTGAGTCACTGAGCTGTGTTCCCAGTCCTTTTTATTTTTTGGTAGTTGTACAGGATGCCTTTATTTGTTTATTTTTATGTGGTGCTAAAGATCAAACCCCGTGCCTCACACATGCTAGGCAAGTGCTCTGCCGCTGAACTACGGCCCCAGGGCCTCCAGTCCTTTTTTATTTTTGTTTTGAGACAGGGTTTCACCAAGTTGCTAAGGCTGGCCTGGAACTTGCGATCCTCCTGGCTCAACCTCCAGAGTTGCTGGGATTATAAGCCTGTGGCACCCTGCCTGGTTTAGTGTGTGTTTTAAATGAGGCTGAGGTAGATATCTTTGTCATACTCTTTTGTTAAAAAAGTGACTGTGTCTTGTGGTAAATTCCCAGAAGTGGAATTACTCACAAAAGAACATATATCTTTTAAATTTTGGTACAGTATTCCCAAATCATTTGAACATTACTGTGAGACAAATATTCAGATCACTTAAAATTGATGCTTCTTACAGTAGTCTTTAGATAACTCTCTTGGAAAATAGTGCGAGCAGGTGTGTAACTCATGAATTTGCTCATGGTTTTCTGTGATATGGACGGATTAAGTTATAGCAATATATAGCTATCAATTTTGTTTCAGCTTTATATGTGGTGGTAATTAATTTATTGGCCTTTGTAGCTAGGAAGGTATAAAGTATTTATATTCACACTGTGATATTAGTGCCTCAAAACCTAGTCCTGTTTCTTCCAACTTTAACCTTGTTTATCAGAAATTTGAGTTTTAAAATGTTGTGGGGGGAATCAAATTAGGACTTTAATTTTTGCCAAGGGATTTGAGGGTTTGAATGAGTCCTGCTGTTGGTTGGTAGTATTCAGTAGCTGTGGAAGCCCAGTGTCTTTATGATTATCTTAGATGATGAGTGTACAGAATCCAGGATATAGAATTGGAGGCATTGACATAATTTTAACATACAGCAGAACACAAAGTTGTACCATTAAAAAGTCAGATAAGAAGTGATATTTTTTCCAGCATCTAAATATAGAGGATAGTCATGTGATACAAATTACAGAGTTTCATTTCAGTGCTCAAGTGGTCTTGTAATGTGGTCACTGGCGTTTGGTTTGTGGGTTTTGTTTGCTTTGTTATTGTCCCACCTACCCCTAGACCTCTTTGGGTTCATTTCACCCATGTAAGAAATTGGTATAAGCAAAATGCAGTCAATCTGCCATTAATGGCAGCATTCATATTCGAATACATATTTTATAGCTTGCTGTTGAACAAACCACACAGCTGCATTAAAAGGTCACTTTTTGCTTAACAGAACTTAGGGGAACCGATAAAGGCTACTTTTTGCCCATCCCTGATTCCTGTCCACATTTATTTTTATTAATATCAAAGTACTGTAAGCTTCAGTGCCAATTGGGCTGAAGATTTCTTTTCACAGAGGATTTGCTTCCTTTCCCTCTATGGGAAAGTTCTGTATCTTTTAAATCATTTTAAGCTGCTTCATTTGAAAAATAATTCTTCGTAGTGTGTTCATGGAGTGGATTGATTGTGGCTACCGCGGAAATTCTCTCATGGCTTAAGTATTGCTTTTCAAGCCTGCAAAGTGGGTGAATGAAGGGAGTCCACTCCTGGTGTGTGGGGTTTGTAGTATGCACAGGATGACGACTGACTTCCAAAAACCTCAGTGCAGCAAGACTAAAGGCATCAGGAGACCAGAAGCCACTTAATAAGAGATCAAAGAGGCTGTGTGTATATCAGCTTGAAATCCAGATAGTACAGATCAAAAGCTTGCCTTAGTGAGGCAGCTGCAGGGGGATGAAGTTAGCAGGAGGCCTCAAAGATCTTAAGTCAGGCCTGATGTTGAACTTTGCGGGAATTTCATGGCTCTGGAATACAAATTTGGCAAAAAGTCCCATTGTGCCTAATGGGGGGTGAAAGAGAATAGGGGGCAAGCAGCAAATGCCTGTCAGCTGGACGGTGCACACTTACATGGTAGCTTTCCATTTAACAAATGTGTCTTCATGATTGTTTCTGCTTCACCCTACAAGGCACTGCTGAGGAGAGAAGCCTGAACATGATGTATTGGCTATATTACCTTTAGTGAGTATTTCAGAAATAGACAACTATAAATATTAGTGTTGATGAAATGACCATGGAGAGCCCAAATACAGGCATAAAGATGTTCAGATTTATTGTAATACCTGGTAATCACGACTCTCCTGTGAATTGCTCAAGATATTCCAGGAAGTTTGTGGATGTCTTGCAATGCATCTGTGTCTCCCATGTAATAAAAAACAGAACAACTATTAAAAAAAAAAAAAAAGAGTAGATCTAAAGGAGAAATTTGGTCTCCAGAGGTGTCTCATTGCCAGTCTTCTCCTGCCTCCAGTCATGTCCATATTTTGGAAGTTCTCTCTTGATTCTGATGTCAGTGTTGAGGCCCACAGTAAATGAATGTCAGCCTGTTCTAGACTGTGGCAGAATGATTGAAGCAAATCAACAAGCAGTTACTGGGAATCTCTTTTTCTGAGGCAGGATGGTCAGTCCTGCTCTTTCTGCTTGTGGATGTCATTTGGAGCCAGGTGGTAATCCAGGAAGGCTAAGCTTTCCCAGTGAGGTCAGGAAGTGGTGCTGCCTGTTGGTACGAGGTTCACTCTGTTAATGATTCTTGAGAGGGGATTGGCTGCTTGATTCCTGTAAGCCATTCTAGGGTTCAAGTTCCCTTTTCAACCCTTCCGTCTCTATTTTATCCTAATCATCTACTACACTCAGTACTACACCACAGTGAACATATCGTGTGTTAAGAGCTCTAACTTACCAGTCAGGAAGGATCCAAGGGCCTGATTTGCACTCTATTGCATACCTGGCTATAACATACTCCTAGGACTTTGTACAAGCTTGTTAGTTTTTTCTTATCTTCAGTGTACTAAAATAATAATGTCCAAAATAAAACAATTTACAAAGTTATTAAGAACTAAATAAAGGAGATGCATATAGATACCCATATTTTTCTCTGCACAAAATGATCAAAGTATTACTGTTTACTAAAAAATAATGGTGATGATGGTGATAGTGATGAAGATTTTAAAATATAGACTCAGCACGGAACTGCTTGCCTGTCATTCATTCTTACCTTTCAAAAAAATTGTTGTTTTCATAATGCAAGCTAGTATGAAGGATATGTAGATGGAAAAAGCATGCTCCCTTTAAATATCTTATGCATAAAATGTTTATTGAGCGTCTCCCATGCATTGTGGCGCTAGCAGTGAACAAAACAAAATCCTGTCTTCATGGAGTTGGGGAATTCAATTTGAAGAAGGCAGTAGACAAATAACCACATGTTGCACTATAATAAAGGAAACAGTCTTAGGTATTGTTCTGTATGCTACATTATGATTTTAGCAGTGATAGAAGTAAGATCTGAATCTGAGAATTATTAGGAGCCAGAGAAGCTTTACAAGCAATTGAGGCCAGCTGTGTAGACAAGTGGGTAGTGGACATTCCAGGCACAGAGAATGACCTGGAATTGATAAGTTAGTCCTGATTTCATGTCTGTTTTCTTTAGTATCCATGAAGTGCTTATCATTTTCTAAACTTTCATATTTTATTCCTTTCAATGAAAAATCTGAGAAACTTTGTCCTAATTTTTAACTTGGAAAACATGACCATATGATAATAATGGCAATAATTCTGTACTGCTTCCTCTGTCTGGCGTTGTTTAAAGCACTTTATGTATATTAGCTAATTTAACCTTTTCTACAGCCCCAGGAGGTAGGCCCTGTAATTATCCTTGTGTGATGGATGAGGAAACTGAGCTGAGAGATCAAGGAATTTGCTCAGGACCATCTGTAGGAAGTGGTGGAGCTGAGCTCCTGAGTGTGGTATAGAACCATGAAAATATAGTCCTCAGGCCAGAAACCACACTGATTCTTCCTAATTATGGCTAAACTGAAAGATGGTAGAGATTTCTAATCATTTTGTTTTTCTGGAGAGACATACTTATTACAGTTCTAAAAGCTTTGCTTCACATTATCCTTGAATCTTACAATACCTTTCTTTCCTTTTCACTTCCCACCTAGGGCAAAGCTCTGCAGAGATGTGATGATTTTTTTCTGCCAAAGTGTAAGCTGTGTGTGCTTTACCTTGAGTTTCCCTGTAGGACTCCTTGGCCTTTTTCCTATATGGTTTCAAAGTTAGCAAAGTATTCTACGCATTGTGTGCTATATATCACAGGGTATCGGTTGACCTTTGAATGATGGAGAAAAAAAAAAAAAAAAAAAAAGGCACACTGTAGAATCTGTCTAAGAATGAAGGACATCCTCTGTCCTTGATGTAGCAGCTCTGGTTGTCAACCTCCTAGTCTCGAGATGTCTCTGCTAAAAGAGAATGAGGACTGAGGGTACCTTGCGGTTGTGAGCCACCTTTTGAGTGTGTTCTGGAGATTAGAGGTCACGTATCTGGAGAATATAGGTTCAGCCCTGTGTTTTCATATATTAACATTTAAGTGTGATATCACAAATGATAGTACTGTTGGTCTCAGTCACGCATGCTCAGATGAATTTAGAATCCAGTAAATGAGTTGGAAACTGGTAACTCCTAAAACCTATATATCCTACTAACTTTTTTATTCCGCCTCCCCACCCCCTGCATTCTGTTCTTCTGTCTCAGTCTCCTGAGTTAGGGTGCACCATCCTGCCTGACTTACTAGCTTCTTTTCTATCCTTTGCAGTTATGGTAATAGCAGTGTTCATGAAGTGATTACTATGGACTTCCTAGGCATTGTACATGCTTTATCTAATTTAATTCTTTTAACAACTCTGAAATCTATACTATTATCATTTTCATTTACAGATGAGAAATTCAAGTCTCATATAGTCAGTAACTTGACCAATATCACTAAGCTAGTATTTGTTTAGGTGAAATTGAGAGTGATTTGTTTAGAAAATTAAATTCCAAAATTAATATTTGAAAATTTTTAAGTTTTACATGTGTATAATTTCCCTGCCTCTTAATAACTTTCTTTTTTTTTTCCTACATTTTATTGGTGCTTTATAGTTGTGAGGGATTTCTTGTTACATATATTTATACATGTACACAATATAGCAATATAATTTGGTCAGTATCGCTCCCCAGCACTCTCCCCGTCCCTTGCATGATAATAACTTTAAGCTGATTTTTTTTTCCTGGAATATGCTTGGCTATTTTTTTTATATATCAGTTTATTTTCTACATTATAAAATGTTGTGGTTAAATGCATGTAACTTAAAACCTACAATTTTTACCACTTTTAAATACAAGCCCAGTAATGTTAAGTTCATTCACATTTCAACTGATGATGTTGTTTTGATTATACTGCTGTGTAACTGCCTGGTGGGATCCGAGGCATTTCAGCCAGATGACAGGGT
Source organism: Sciurus vulgaris (assembly GCF_902686455.1). Classification (NCBI taxonomy): domain Eukaryota; kingdom Metazoa; phylum Chordata; class Mammalia; order Rodentia; family Sciuridae; genus Sciurus; species Sciurus vulgaris. The sequence goes on from NC_136461.1 coordinate 50,364,131, forward strand.
TTTCAAATGAAAGGCAGTTCTGCGATTTGTTTCATTTTGTTTTCCATACAACCAAGCAAAAGTCCTGGATCAGGAGGGATTGATAAACACACAAACAATTACAGCATGCATGAAATTTTCAAGCGATGAAATACCCAAAGAACATATCTAATAACCAAGGAAAATATCTAATGGGAGTTCAGAAAGGGGATAAGAGAAAATAATCCCCTTTAAGAAGTGATTTCTTTGGGACATCTGCTGGAACCGTTTTAATTATTATAGTGTTGAAAACAGATTTTTACAGTCCTGAGTTATACAGTATAAAATGATATACAAGCTTATGTGATTTTTGTTTCCTTCTTAGGGTAGATTTTGATTTGCAAGTTTCCCTGCCTACTTGTCTTCCGTTGTACTTTTAATTGCCTTACATGCTGTGCTCACTGTGTTGCTCAGGGTCAGTTAGTTCTATGTATGATGCATGGAAAAAAATCTATTCTTAATGCCTAATAGTGTTTAGGAAGCAATATTACACAAGAAACCAGAAACCATATCTGTTAATCTATCTTGAGTGGACTGAACGTATTTTGTGGGCACACACTTTGAACATGATGGTGTTGTGGTAATTGGTATGATTAGTTTAATACTTTGCTGTATTATAGAATAGTTAAGAATACAGTTGGAGTCTAGATTAAGACAGCTTGCCCTTTATTCAGTGCAATCATTTAGTTATTATCTTACTTCACTATAAATACAGAAGAAGCTTTTTGAAATTATTACATCCCACTCTTAGACCAGAACTATTCTAGTAATTTTTAATTCAATTAATGGTCTCTGACATGTTTTTTGAAGCTATCTTAAAATAGCAAGCAGGGAAAAAGGCATTTTAAGTTTTTCTTATAGAAAAGGAGGGTTCATGTTGTTGTAGATATTTTGTCGTTAACTTGCTTTGTTTTATGGGCTATATTCAGGAAGTTATTCTTATAGTTGTGGTCTTTTTATGAATTCCTTAAAGATGTTAGCTAAAATTATACCTTATTTGTTACCATAGTGTTAATGCATTGTCAATGTAGTGTTTTGAATTACCACCTTAACTACTTTCTTTTTTTTTTTTTTTTTTTTTTTTTCTTTGAGCCAGGGGCTTGGTATGTTGCTCAGGCTTGCTTTGAACTCCTGGACCCAAATGATCCTCCTGCTTCAGCCTCCTGAGTAGGTGGGAGTATGTGTATACAACACAGTGCGCAGCATCCCTAGTTTTGTTTGTTTTTTCCAGTAGTTTTGTGACTATTTGGTAGAAATTAAGGACAAAATTGACTCAAGATACACTGTCAAATTCAGTTATATGATCGTAGAGTTGAGAGAAGGATCATAGCTCATGTATCCAGCTTCCTCATTTTACACTTGGGGAAACTGACTTAGAAAAATGAAGACACTTGTGAAACTATATACAGCCAGTTGGGGACAAACCTGCAGCTTAAGCTTAAAACTTGCTTTTTTTTTTTTTCTTTCTTTTCTTTTTCTTTTGCAGGGCAGGGAATCAAACCCAGGGCCTTGTACATGGTAGACAAATGCTCTACCACTGAGCCACATTCCCCAGTCCTTAGAACTTGTCTCTTGAATTCAATCCACCTTCATCCTGCTACTAGTAGGTTGAATATCTATGTTCTTTGTCTGTCTGTCTGTCTCTTTTTCTCTCTTTCTTTTTCTCCCTCCCTCTCTTCCCCTCACTATTTTCCTTTTTAAAAATCTTTTAGTTCTATTTTCTGACGGACATTGCTCACAATGAAAATTTTAATTCGTGTCAGCTGTGTACCAGAGCTTCTCCAGAAGACTGTTTTATTTCTTTTTTCTTTTTTGGTTCTAGTGATTGAGTGGTCCAGGGGCACTGGACCACTGAACCACATCCCCAGCCCTATTTTGTATTTTATTTAGAGACAGGATCTGACTGAGTTGCTTAGCACCTTGCTAAATTGCTAAGACTGGTTTAGAACTCATGATCCTCCTGCTTCAGCCTCCCAAGCTGCTGGGATTACAGGTGTGTGCCACTGCACCTGGCAGACTGTTTTATTTCTTAAGCTGTATACATCTCTGTGAGTGTGAGTGTGTGTGTGTGTGTGTGTGTGAAGTAACCTTGCCTTTGCTGCTGCTCTTACTCCATTCCTTTTCTTGCCTACCTCCAGCATGAGAGTTAGCTCTTTTTTAAACTTAGTGGTTTCTTTCTATAATCTCCATTTTAGCAACTTCCATGGGATATTATTTTGAAAACGTATTTAGCTATGAATTGTTTTATGTTGTAACTTAATACTCTTTAGCTTAGGTAATCATGGCCACACTGGACTCCTCGAAAAACTCATACTTGGTTGCTGGCTGTTTCACAGCTTCTTCTCGATTGACTATCGCTTGTTTGGAATACTCTCTCAATCTATTACATAGCCAAATATTTATTGTCCAGAAACTATGTAGATCCTTTTTAATTATCTCTGAAATATAACTTCTCACAGACACATACTTGTGGCATGAAGCTTGAACCTCAGTTCTGCGATAGTGTGTGCCCAACCTGACTTCCTTGGTTGGGAGGTGGTTTCTTTTGTAGAGCAGTTTTGATTTCAGAGCTGGTTGGTATTTTTCTAGTCCTTCCCTTGAGTTGTTTCATTCTTGGTGAAGGATGCTGAAATACAGCTGCAGAGCAGGTGCTTGGTACAGGGACCTGTTATATAACACAGCACAAAACTTTGATGACATACAAGTAAGGCCTTGGGAATGAACCATATCACCTCTCAAGAGTTTATATTCTAAAACACTCAGTGGATGTTGTCAAAATTATCAAAGGTAATCAAATTTGCTGCCAAATTTTTGTCTAAAATAACCTAGGGTCCATCTCTTGGCTATCCTGCTTGTGTGGTCTCTGAATCCCTGTCTTTCACTTAAGATCTTTACGTTTGGATGTTAGATGCAGAGTAGATTTAAATTAAAAACAACAACAAACTAAAAATTGTTCTTTATTTTGATTGTGGTTAAATCATTGTTACTCCTTGATTTTGTATTTTCCTCATTGGGGCAGTGCTACAAAGCATACAGATGTTAAACGTTGGAACAGTCCTCCGTGTGTGTCACTTTCCTCCTATTTAAGAAAACCCCTCTTACTGATACATTTGCCAGTTTATTAAAAATTGGAAAAGGTTGACCACTTTTCTTGTTCGTTTCTCTGTGCCCTCTTTATGCAGTGTCCCCTGCTTTATGCATTTCCAGTGAGTTTGTCTGAGCCGCTTGCTTATATTTGTAGTTAGGTTGTAGAGAATTTCATGGCTATATCCCTCCACGTCTTCCAGTCACTGTCTGTCTCTGACAGCCCACATTTCAGTGGAACCACTCCCCGCCCCAGGTGAAGCCCTAGCACTCTGCTTTAGTTTATGTGAGATCTGGTCCCTTTGATCTTTGGGAATGTACACAAATATTCATATAATACATTTTATGGACACTTCAGAAACTTCGACTCCCATCCATTTGGGCATAATGATTGTCACATGTTTGCCTTCACCCATGAAGAGGTGTTCTTATGTTCCCAAATGAGTAGCTTCTCAAGAAAGTAAACAAATGAAACATAAATGTATGACTTACCTGTATGTGCAGGATACTGTGCATTCTGTACTTTCTTCTGCTAGGAAGTAAAATATAAACCTCTAGTGGCCAAAGTGATATTTCAAGGACTCAGTTTCACACACTTGGAAAAGATGATAAATGTTATCTCCTACCATGAGCTTTGGTTAAGTCATTTAATTTTTCTCTTTCTTTGTTTCCTTGAGTGGCAGTGGTTCAGGGAGAGCATTCCTAGCAGAAGCGATGGCTTGCACTGTGTCACAGAGGAAGCCAAAGCATGTCACAGTTCCTAAGTTTCAGTAGGACTGTGTTGTTGGGACAAGGTGTGGGTACAGGGAGCAGGCAATGGTGCATGAGGGGAGGGTGAGCAGAGATGGGACAGGACTGCAGACCTGAAAGGATTTGTCTCCATAAAGGATGAAGAAGTGAGGACATAGTGGGTGTCACTAAAGTATTTTAAGTATTTTAATTCCTCCCTTAAGGAGAAATTCTGCTCACATTAAAAAAAAAAAAATTCCATTATCTGGAAAGTAGACCGATGGGGCCAGATTAGAGATGGTAGACTGATCAGCAAACCATAGCAGTTGCCCAGGCAAGGAATGACGAGGAGCTGAACCAAAGTAGTGGTGGTGGAAATGGAGAGTAAAGATCAGAAAGAAAAGGCAGAAGATCCAATTGATCTGGCTCCACAAGCATCTCAGTGGAAGAGGAGGGAAAGTACTCGGTTGTGCTGATGCTACTTGGGGTTGACAGGGATGAGGAGTCTGTCAACTTGGATTTCCCTGAACATTGAAGCACCCTATGTTTATAATAAATATCAAACATTAGCATCACTTTGAGCACAAGAAAAAGCCCTGTTTGCAGCTTTGTTTAGGCAGGTGTGGTAGTTTCATTCAAATGGGAGACAAAGCAGGAAGATGGTCCTCAGGATTTCTTCGGGTGTGGAGAGGTGTGAAATTCAGGTCTGTTCTCTTCTGCAGTCCTCTGGTGCTATATTCTAAGGAAATTTTGCTATTCTTAATTGGTTATACGAGTTCGGTAACATTTTTAAGAGCTTTCAGGAGCAACTTTCATAAATGGTTAAGTTGAAGCAAACATACAGCACACTGTTAAGAGCATATGTAATAATATAAAGCTTTTGAATAAAGAAAAAATTCCTCTGGAAGAGAATGGCTTGCATGGATGTTCCTTAGGCACTATGATTGGTCTTTAGTGCCCCCTATTGGCTATTTAGTCTAAAGCAACATCTTGATTCTTGAGCGCAAGTGTTTCTTGCCAAAAGGAGAAAAACCAGAGATTTAAAAATTATGACCAAAGATGATGAAATCTGATGATGTCTTTAAAAGATGCTTGAGGGGCCTTGGGATTGGGTAGGGGACTTGAGAAATGTCTTTATGACACTTTCTTTGTTATAGCACGCCTGTGACAGTGTGGACTGTATTTTCAGGAAATGGACGTTTCTGATGAGCAGCAGCCTGAGTCAGGCTGGTGTTGGAGCACTTTTCACGCAGCAAAGCCTCAGGAATAGCATCCGCCCCAGCAGGCAGTAACAGCTGCTGTTTTTCCAGAGGGTGGCTGCTACATGTGATGACCATGAAAGGAGATGACTGTTCCTCACTAAAGGACTCCATTCAGCTCTGTGGTTACATGGTCAGAAAAGTCATCCCAGAAAATGCAGCCGTGATTGCACAAAGTGGGGCATCTTCAGAGGTGGTGGTTCCTCTTTTTTGTGTTTTACTCCCTTCCCTCCCAGGGACAAAGAAGCTGCCTTTGGGTTCTGTCTTCCAGGAAAGAGGGACTGGTAGATTAGACTCAGTGTTTAGACTGACTCATGTTCTAACCTGAATAAACTTTAGTAAGCAAGCCCACCTGGCTCTGGTTTGAGGTCTGAAGAAGACTGTTGTGTGTAAATGAGCGGTCGCCTGCCCTTTCTTTCTACAATAAAGTCTATTACTCTTTCTAGAGTAATAGACTCTTCGCATTATTTCCTGCCAAATCTTCCTAATTATATAGTTACAATCTTTCTAGTTATTTCAGCCTGTCACATGTTCACTCACCTATTCAGGTTAAAAATAGTCCTTTTTGATTCAGTGTTACTTGTAACTATAGAGGTTGCTTGCAGCCAACTTAGGGTAATCATTTATTTGCTTTTGGTCTATTTTACTGTTGCAATTTTCTCTAAGAAAGTTTAGTCATTATATGAAGTATTGCTTGCTGCTTTCTGTGTTTCATGGGCGGAATAAGCTATTATGTAGTTTCCCTTCCCCCTCAATAAAAAAGCCTTTCATCAAAAACTGACATCCTAAATGAAGGACATAATTGTACAGCTTATTTATTAGTGTGTCAAACTTAAAATGTAATGGTTTCATATTTCAGAATGAAAAGTGTGTTGTGATTCATGGTTGCTGGTGACAAAATAGACAGCTCTTTTTATATTACCACACTGATTGCTTGCTGATATGCCACCGTGCTCTTTTTCCTTCTGTTCTCTTCCTGTGCAATAGCTCCCTCTGCTTGAAAATATTGGTGTAATTATAGTTTAACACTGTGTGCTTTATTAGTGCATTCCCTTGACTATTTTTTACTTTTAATTCTGTTCATAAATTGTGGCACTAAATATTAGAGCATGTAGAAAATTACCAAGGGTCTCTTGGCTTGAGGGTGGAAAGGCAAGGTTAGTTGAGGAAAGCAAAATAAACTGAAGGCATTTTTTTTTTCCCCAAGAAGTTAGCTCTGTAGTCTTTGTTGATTTAAATATAGAAGATTTGTTTAAAATTCAGTGCAGTACATTGGAAATGAACTTTGATGGCTAGAATACAGAGATATAGAAAACTAGATCAGTAGAATTCAAATAGCCACCAACCCCTTCAAACAGAGCCTGGAATGTGGCAGATCTTCACTTTAATTCCAAAGTCTTATAATTCTAACATAAAACCTGGCAGTTTTTTTCTGGTCACTCAGGGAGAATTTAACAGAAGCCGGTAGAAGTATAGACTATTCCCTATGGGACAATATGTGCATGAAGAGACAATAGAGACAAACCAAAGCAAACCAGAGCAAATGCTGCCGTGAACTGGGGTGGAATTATTTTTTCTCTACCTTGCTAAGTGTGAGGTTTAGTCACAGTGCCCATAACTCCACCATTGAGGCAAATTGAGACTTGACTAAGCTATAAGATCTCCATGTGAGTGTGTCTGCCTTTTCCATGCCCAGCTCTTTGTTTCCAGTTTCTTTTGGCTATGGTATCATGCAGAGCAACCAGCAGAACTTGGTGGTCAAGAGTACTCACTGACTGAAGGATCTGACTCCCTGGTTGAATTGTGGCTCTGCCATTTATCAGCTGCGTGTGATGTTGGCTAGTTTCCTTATCTGTAAAGTTCAGACAGTAAATCTACCTGAATTGTTGTAAGGATTAAATCATTAATAATCATCAAGCCTGACGCATTTTAAATGCTTTGTATCTGTTTTTTGGATAAAGTAAAAATAATGGAGTTATGAGTTGTTTTTTAATTAACCAAATGTATTGATACATCCATGTTTTCTTCAGCGCTTAATGAAAAGAAATATGGGATTCTCCCACTGGTTGAGAGAGAGCCATACATTGGTTGTGTCCATAAGTTCATGAGTTCATTTTCTGTGTATTAGAATAGTTCTGATGTAGGGCCACCTAACCATGTCATAACTTTGCATATGTTATTTTTCAGTATACTTTGTGTTTGTGTTTTGCTGGGGATTGATCACAGGGCTTTGCTCATACTAGGCAAGTACCTACAATTAACCTACATCCCTAAACCTAAATATATATTTTTAAAATACAGTGGACTATTCTGTTTGTTCCATGTCTTTTCTGCACTTAAGTGGTTTCGTGAAAGGATTCTGTACTGGTACATGAGTAAGAATGGAGTGCCCATGCCCATGATGCTTCTCTTAAAGCCTCCTATGGCCCAAGAGGGATCATAGATGGGTTTGTCTTTGATCCACAGCATGACAGTGCTTGAGAATATCAGAGAATCTTGCCCAACTCTTTTCTGACCTCTTGTGGTCCAACAAAATGTCAGTCACCAGAAGTTTAAAAAAGACTTTGATATGTGACTGAGCATTCAGAATGCAACTGAAATTGTTAAGATGTATCTTTACTTTGATACAACCTAATATTTGTGTTCATGTGTAGAGAGGTATTTTGACCTCTTTAGAAGAATGTCACCAGAGTGCTCGACATATGGAATAAGTAGTTACAGCAGATTCATTAAACATAAACTGTCTTAAGTCTTGTTTTAATCAGCTCTTTCACTGTTGTGACCAAAAGACTTGATGAGAACAATTTTAGAGGAGGAAAAGTTTATTTTGAGGCTCACGTTTTCTGAGGTCTCAGTCCAAAGACAGGCAGCTCCTTTCCTCAGGGACTGAGATGAGGCAGAACATCATGGCGGAAGGGTATGTTGGAGGAAAGCAGTTGGGAACATGGCACTAGGAAGCAGAAAGACTTCACTCACCACATAAAAAGGCATGTCCCCAGTGACCCACCTCCTCCAGCCTTACCCCACCTGCCTACAGTTACATTCAGTTAATTCCTGTCAGGGATTATTAATTCACTAATTGGGTCAAGGCTCTCATAACCCAGTCATTTCACCTCTAAGCTTTCTTGCATTGTCTCACACATGAACCTTTGGGGAACATCTTACATCTAAACCATAACAAGCCTGCATATTTGTTTATGGGGAATCAGCTCATTGTTCTTTGCTTGATTCACAGGACCCTTTAGATCCCACAAGATCAGTGATTGTGATCCGCTCCCTGGTAGCAGATGGTGTAGCAGAAAGAAGTGGAGAACTTTTACCTGGAGACCGTCTGGTTTCAGTCAATGAATACTGTTTGGACAATACCACACTTGCTGAAGCCGTGGAGGTACTGAAGGCTGTACCTCCAGGCACTGTACACCTTGGAATCTGTAAGCCTTTGGTGGTAAGTGTTGAATTTTGTTAGTATGAGAAGTAATAATCAATTGTTAAGAAGATGAATTTTGGAGACAAATATATCTGGCCTCTAAGTGTTGAATTTTGTTAACATAGGAAATAATAGTATTTTAACAGTGAAGATTATGTATTTTGGGGGCAAATATACCTGACCTGGAATCCCTGTTCACTGCTCAATATGTCTTTGATCATAGTCAAGTTTCTTAATGTCCTTGATTTAAAGCATCAGAAGAAAAATGTCTACTTCATAGGGTTTGAGGGATTAAAGATTATATTCAATAGGTGCTTAGCATGTTATTATATAACTGCTAGCTGTTAGCATCACTAATCTTACTACTACCTCTTTTACTATTTTCATCTTCATGTTTTGCACCCAGACATCTAAGTTTCCATCATATTCCTTAATGCAAATTAAAATAAGTATGTTTACATGTTAACTTTCATTTGAGAATGATGTTAAGATGGTACAGTAAACTAAAGACCATTCAACCGAATCATTTTAACCACATGGCAATGAGACTTCAATGCTTTTCCAGCCATCATCAGAGTGCCTGATGATTCCTAGCACTCAGAACCTCTATATGGTCAAGACTTTTTTTTTTTTTTTTTTGTGGTGCCAGTAAATGAACCTAAGGCCTTGTGCATGCTGTATCCCCAGCCCCTGGTCAAGCCTTCTTACTGCTTAATGTATTCTATCAGGTCAGTCTTCTTGACAGAAGGGTACCTTAGTTGTGGTGCTGTTGAGGTCCTACATACAAAAACATACTTAATGATAATTTCAGTCAATGAAATTATGAAAATATGAAAGAGTACTTAATAATAACAATATTTTAAGCCCACTACATGCAACTGCATGTAGCAGTAGTTGAAGCAACTTTAATAGGTTATCCTTTTGTACTTGCATTACAGATGAGTCAGTGGAGGCAGAGAGTTGAGTAGCTGATCCAAGATCATACGCTAGTAAGGGGTAGAGTTGGAATATGAACTCAGCTGGGTTGCTTTAAGCCCTGGGTTCTTGGCTACAGGAACATGTGCTGCTATGTCATTGCATTGTTCCTTGTTTAGTTTATATGTAGCATGTCTGAAACAGCTTGGTTGTGATAGATTGTTGGACTGAATTTTAGGAAACCTGAACTTTGTTTTTAGCTTTGCTCAGAGTTATAATGCCCAGAGGATTTGAAAACCTAAAGATATGTGATTTTACATAAAAATTACCTGGGAGATGGTTAAAATGCAGTTTTCTGGGTCCTGCCATCAGAGATTCTGATTGGGAAATTCTGATGTACTATTCACAAATCTCCCTCTTCAGTGGGTCACCGATATAACCCAAGGCAGAATTTTTTGTTTTGAGAACTTTGTGCTAGTAATTTGATCAGTAGGTTTACTACTTTTCTTCCATGAACCTATTTTTTTCATTTCTGAGAAGAATGAACACGACTAGAGAACTTTAAAGTCTTTCTGAACTCTGAAATTCTTTTATCTATGAAATATCAATATACTTCCTAAATAACGTACTATAAGTACCCCACTAGCTAGATAGATATTTATATTCATATATAGATAAAGGTTGATGTATTAAACCTATTCTTGCACTGGTAAATATCAGTGTGGCCTTCATGTATTGCTTTTTAAAATTTATGGTGCTGAGGATTGAAGCCAGGGCCTCACTCATGCTAAGTATGTGTTCTACCACTGAGCTGCTCCCTTAGCCCCAGCATGTTTTTTTTTTTTTTTTTTAATGTATTACACATAAAAATGTCTGTATATTACACTTATCAGACACTTTAAATGTTTCAAAATATAATCTAACACATAGCTAAATCAGGTTCTTTTTGTGTATTTGGTGTTATCCTAACCCACAGGTAGTCTTGGTTTGCTTTTTGATAAATTAAGGAAGGGAAAACCAAGAATATTTTCATGGACCCTCATCTCCTTGGTATTTTAGGCAGTAGCAGGTGCTTTGTCTAGATTTCCCTGATGATTATTTGCTAGAATTTTGTCACCACATGGGAAAATTCCACGACAGTTTGTCCTATAGAACTTAAGCAGCACAGCCTTTAACCCTAAGCAGTTGTAGGAATTCAGAAGCAGTGTCAATAATGGGACTTAGTACCAAAAGGGTGTGGACTTCTGGGTGATTTCTGGCAGTCATAGCTGCAGAAACCTCAGACGCAGGGCTTTGCTCTAAGAGTGTTTTGGAACATAATAATTGTGGAGTGGAACTTTGCCCAGGACTCCCTTAGTGAGCCCAAGGCTGCCAGCAGACTTAGGAGTGGGAGGCCAGTAAAGGGATTGAGAGAAAGGTCAATTTCAAGGCTTTTTTCTTTTTAAACCATTAATTCCTTCTTTAGCATCTGGGTTCTTTTAGCAAAACTACTCATGAGCTGTAGATAGTGATTCAAGAAACCAGGCGTGGCTTTCCTCTGAGGTCTCTGTCTCTAACCCTTTCTTATGGTACGGTGGTGGCTGCATAGCTAACGTTTACTGAGCATTTACTCAATTCATAGAAGAAGTGGGGATAGAGAATGTGAATAAGAAGATCCTAAGTCAGGTTGAGGTCAAGAGAATATAAATATATAGCCGTTAGGAGAACAAAATTATTTTTACTAAGATACATAATATGTAATACTTATACCTGTACAGTTTCAGTTACATTTTCATCCTAACCACGAATTATTTGTCATCTCTTTTCTGCCAACTTACCTCAAATATACCAGATTAAAAAAAAATGAATAAACTGACTTTTAAAATTGCATGGTTCTTACAGTTAAGAGGACAGAACTGGTAGTGGAAATCCTGAGCTAGACAGCTGCGGGCTTTCCTCCGTTCTCTGTGGTTTGCAAGGCCCTGTGTCTTCAGGCTAGTCATTTAGCCTCACAAGCACCCACTTTGCTCATCTGTAAGTTGGAAACTGTGTGGTGACTGGGAGCACAGGCTCATTGACAAGACAGTTAACTGGAGTTCACATTCTGAATGTGTAACTGACCAGCTGTGGGATGCGGGGCAAATGGCTGTGACCCCCTTCTTCACATCAGTAAAATACTAAGAGTTCCCACTTCTTAGAGTATTAATACATTAATTGGTATGTTAAGTATGTTTAAAGTACTTAAATGTATGCCTGGTGAATAGCTACATAGCTATGTAAATCAGGTCCACTCTTTAGGAATTCTTAAAGTTTGAGAAGCCCTAACCTAAATATGTCTTTCTTTTTAATTATGAAAGTAAGTTTGTTTTAATGAAACAATTTGCATAAATTTTGTTGTGTACATGCACAAGATGAGAATTAATCTGAAGAGAGTTTAAAGCTAAACTCATAAAAGTGGTTTATATTTTCAGGAAGACGAGAAAGAAGAAAGTTGTTATGTTTTACATTCAAACGGTAATGAAGACAAGAGTGAGCTTTCAGGAACAATTCTTGATATGAACTCATCTTTAATACTTGAAGCACCCAAGGTATTTAGTAAATTTATTTTCCATTCGAATGATTTGCTGTGAGCTAAGGTTTCCCTAAAGAAGACAGAGCTTGTCCCATTCCCTTGGCAAAGTAGATACAAATTAAAGAACTCCCCTTCAGTTTTTACTATTATTTTTATTTTTTTTTAAACTTAAAAAAATTAACATTATTACTTGTACATATATTTCCACACATGCATAGTGTGTGCTCTGATCAAATCCAGTCTCCCCGCTCTCCCTTACCTGCACCCTGCCTAGTGACTAGTACTCACTACTCTGCCTTCAGGTTGACTTTCGTTTAGTCTCCACCTGTGAGAGAAAACACATGGTACTTGTCTTCCTGTAGACACAGTCTTTCCATCATAGAGCCGTGGGGAGTAGATCATTATGTTGAAAATAGACATGTATTTTAAATGCTGTAGAAAATGGAACTACACAAAAAAAAATTTTCATTTTGAGTACTTTCTTAAAAAGCATTATTTAGTCAAACCCCACTTTATGCTATAATTGTAGAAAGTGTATTTTGGAAGTTTTCTTTTTTCTTTTTTTTTTTTTTTTTTGCGGTACTGGGGATCGAACTCAGGGCTTTGTGCTTGCAAAGCAAGCTCTCTACCAGCTGAGCTATCTCCCCAGCCCTCTTTTTTCTTTTTAAGATAAATTTGTGCTTTTATTCTTTGCAATTAAAGTAAGGTTTTGTGTTGCTCGATAACTAATGTCTGGTGACATTCTTGGCAACTATTTTGGCAATGTCTCACACTGATGGATGTTCCTGTAATGTACATTACATTTTTAAAAAGCATAGACCTTTTTGGTTAAAATTTCTTATCTGTGTGATCAAATACATCCTCTAATTACAATTTATTTTTTCAAATAACCAGGCTGAATTATTTGATATTTAATTTAAAAGCTTCACCACAAGGATGTTTAGCTGCGAGAAGAAAGCAACACAGAAGAGTAGAATTATCTCAGGCGTTTATACCTGGTAATACTTAATGGATAGGGATTATCACTGATGTCTTAGAAGAATTGGATCTCATTGTGTCCAGTGCTGAGAAGTTTCCCAGGGTTAAGTCAGGAGCTCTGCAAATCCGTATATTCATTAGGCATTAGCCAGAAACTCAATGAATTTCTGCACATGTACAACTATTTAGTTTCAGTGGTATGTACTGGCTTCTAATTAGTGAAATTATGAGTTAATTGAAAAGTACACTGTATTCATTCCTTCTTATGCATTTTCAGCACAGATGAAAAATAAATGATACAAATGACTCATACTTCAAAGTAGTGGAGACATACTGCCCATATCTTTAGTTTATCATGTTTTTTTGCACGTTTGAATAGCTGTAATTTCTTTTTAGTTATTTGAGCTTGATGATCCTGATCTTTTCAGTCTTTGCTTTCTTAAGTATTAGTATGAGTAAAACTTGTATTTATATGCTACTTTTTATATTGGGTGCATGGGTTAAATATTTAGTGTGGCAGTTTGACCAAGTTCCCATTTCCAATAGAGAATTTTCAGGTGGTTAATGTATAATGAACCTTTTAGAGTAGTCATTCACCTTGCCAAGGGCAGATTTCTACCTCTTATTTTAATGTTTGTGCCTTTCTGGGTTGGGATAGTTTGGAAGTGAGCTTCTGTTTCTTCTTTGTGATGGAGAAATATAGCTCCTGATCATGTCCACCATGTAGTGCTCTATGAGCTGGTACATTGCAGCTGTGGCAGCATTTTCGTGTTCCAGTCAAGGTACATACTGCAGCTCTAAGCCAGGTGCAGTTTAACGTTTTTTGCAACTTTTACTTACAGGGATTTAGAGATGAACCCTATTTTAAAGAAGAACTTGTGGATGAGCCATTTCTAGATTTGGAAAAGTCTTTCCAGTCTCAACAAAAAGAAATAGACAACAGCCAGGAAGTCTGGGAAATGCACGAATTCCTGACTCCTCAATTGCACGAAGTGGGCGAAGAAAGAGAAATGCTTGTTGATGAAGAATATGAGCTATATCAAGATCACTTGCAGTCTATGGAGTTATATACCTCTTCCAATATTCAAGAGGCCACTCCTGTGCCCTCCAGGCAGGAACTCCATTTTGGTACACAGTGGTTACATGATAGCCACTCAGGTGGAGAATCACCTGAGGCTGGGAATGCAGGACCTGTGATGAACATGTACTCGCAGGGGACATCACAGTACAGCTACAGCCCTGACCACACGGTGAGACATTGTGACTCTGCTCCACATCCTCCCCTCTGCTCCTCTGCCTGTCCCTAACTCGTGTAGCTGTTAAAAAACAAAATGAAACTTTAGCAGGTCTTCTTAGGATGGATCTAAGATTGCTCTAAGATGTACCACAGTGTGTGTGGCCATGAGTATAAACTCATCTCTTGGGAATCTGCCAGCTGCACTTGGATTGGTGTCGTAGTGGGTTTCTTTCTGCTTTGCCTTTTTAGTGACGTTTTTCTCTTGGTTTTTCGTTTTGAGGAAGAATTCTTTTAATATTTTTGATTTTCTTTTAAGTTCCCATTAGGGGAAAAGGTGGCTGTGTATTTCTCACATGGTGTATTTGTCAGGGAATATCAAGGCAAAATTAATGGAAAATACATTGTTACTTGACCATTCAGAGTCCTTTGTGTTCTGTGTGATACAAAAGCAGTGTACACTAGAAAATCGTTTCTGCATTTGAGATAACCTGTCACAACCTGTCAGGAAAGTGTTATATTTTAATAGGTTTGCCCTTGCTATTAAATCACCAATGAACTTTGTTTTTCATAAAATTATACTTAACTAGTCACAAATTCAAATCGTTCACTGGGGACATTTATCAATGTTTTATTTTTGTTTATTTCCTGTCCTGAATTAACTTTTAGGAAAACAAAGTTACTGTATAATGATATTTTTAGAAAAGTAGCTTAGCAGTATGCTTAGATGCAGTAGGCTTGCTCCCCTTGCAGAGGCTGGCGTCTTTGCCAGGATGATCTGCAGACAGGCCTTCTTTCCTCTCCACAGGACCAATAGATGTGCCTTCTTCCCCTGCTGCCCTCCTTTTCCCTCCTGCTCATCTTTTGAGTCCTTCTTCTGGGCAAGATGCTGTGCTGGCTGCGTTTATGGGACTCTAGAGGTTTCCTTCTGATACGAGGGCTCTGGGCAGTCCACAGGGAAGAGATGTTTTTGTAATCTGTGTTGGTCCTGAAGAGGGAAGAGGTGATGCTCAGTTGTCCAGTGTGTACCATTGACCCTACCGCCTTCTGTCTTTGTCAGCCCCGCTTACATCCTAAGTGCTCAACCCCAGACAGATGATTCAGTTATGTATGCAGGTCAGAATTAGAGATCACTGAATATTCATAAATACCTACTTGTTATTCTTTTTTCCTCTATAAAAGAAAAATTTCTTATTTAAAAAAAAGACAACTTGAAATGGTGGTGCTTTTAATATACAAACTTTTAAGGCTACAGATAAAATAGTCATAATATTTACTTTATAAGTTTAGTTAAACATTTGTACTTTAAAATGTTAATTTTTTCTTATTCTCACATTTAATATTCAAATTCTTTCAACACATATTTAATGTCAGTATCTACATTCACTACAATCACTTTTTGATCATTTAACACAATTTTCCAAATACATTATCTTCATTTCTTTCCAGGTTGACATACAGCAGTTTTTTTATTTTTTATTTTGTGCTGCTGGGGATTGAACCCAGGGCCTTGTGCATGCAAGGCAAACACTCTACCAACTGTGCTATATCCCCAACCCTGAGATACAAGCAATTTTTGAATCCATATTGTTACCAAAATTTTATTCTTATCTCAAATACTCATTTGCATAACATTAGTGTTAAAAAAATGCTTATCAGGTTATATTGATGCTTTTCCCAGTGTAACCACTTACTGCATTGTTTGGTAAAGTTTTCTTTAAAAGTCTTATTTAAAACAACATTTAACACTTGCAGTTTGAAGGACTTGCATCCTAATTACCAAATCTGTGTTAAACTTCCTTTCTCCCCTTTATGTCCCTTCACTAATTCAACCATATTTGCTTGTTACAGCCATTTCTTCTACAAAAAGAAAATTTTCTATTTCCCTGAATAAAATCACAATCTGAAATATCAGTCCCATTTGTTTTTTAAATTTTAAAAAATTTATTTAAAAATTTTTTTTTCATACATGTATATAGGGTAATAATGTCTGTCTCATTCTACCGTCCTTCCCATGCACCACATATCAGTCCCATTTAATAAACTTTTATAGATAGTCAATGAATAGTTATAATATTTATAACTATAAGTTTAATGTAATATTTATAATATTATATAATATTTATAATATAATATAATATTTATAAGTTTAAATATTTAAACTTTCATATTTTAAAATCTGTAAAATGTTAATTTTTTGGCCTATTCTTAATTTAATAGTATTATTGTTGTTATTTTTAATATTTTTTTTAGTTGTCAATGACTTTTTTATTTGCACGTGGTGCTGAGTATCAAACCAGGGGCCTTACACATGCCAGTCAAGCGCTCTACCACTGAGCCACAACTCCAGCCCCAATTTAATAGTATTATTTAAGGTTATAGAACATTAATTATTTCAGTCCTAAGGTGTCCTGAGCAGTGTTTTATTTTCTTTAAATAATTATGGATTCTTGCCTCAGGTAGTGATTTTCCTCCCTTCCACAGTGATGACAGTTTAGACCCACATTATCAGTGTGGGCTGGGGTTTTCATTTGTCCACCTTTCATCTTTGATGGACCCTGTGATGATAATTTATTGTCAAATTTATCATCTGGTATAGGTTGAGTATCCAAAATGCTTGATACTAGAAATGTTTTGAATTTCAGTATATTTGGATATGCATAATGAGGTATGTTGGAGATAAAACTCAAGTCTAAACCTAATCAATTTGTATTTCATATATGCTTTATATAAATTGCCTAAAGGGAATTTTTTGGGGGCCAGGGATACTGAGAATTGAACCTAGAAGGTCTTTACCACTGAGCTACATCCCCAGTTTTAATTTATTTTTAAAATTTTAGTACGGGGTCTTGCTAAGTTGCTGAGGGCTGAAAGGTAATTTTGCATACTATTTTTACTGTGCCTGAATTTTGATTGAAACTGTCACATATGGTCAGATGTGGATTTTTCCACTTGTATCACATTCGTGCTCAAAAATTTTCAAATTTTGGAGCATTTCAAATTTCGGGTTCTCAGATTAGGGATGCATAATCTGTAATATTATATAATATTGCAAACCCTGAGAGGATTTTAAAAAATACATTCGTATGTCTTATAAATACGTAATTATCAGTATCTACCTAGAGGGTGCCCTACAAAAGAACATATTATCATTTCTGTGTTGGTTGTAATGTCCATTTTGGCCATAGATAGAGCGATATTTGTGGAGTGCGTTACCTAACTGCTTTGGAGTTTATCACCCTCATATTTCATTTTAGTTGAAGGGTAAACCATGAAGTTTATAGATCTGTTTTTTGTTTTTAATTGTCGGTAAAATACACAGAACACAATTGAACATTTTAATCATTTTTAGGTATAGCATTCAGTGGCATTTAGTATACTTAGATTATTCTTAGCCTTCACTACTGTCTATCACCAGAACTTTTTAATCTTTCCACACT
The DNA here is from genome assembly GCF_902686455.1 of Sciurus vulgaris. Classification (NCBI taxonomy): domain Eukaryota; kingdom Metazoa; phylum Chordata; class Mammalia; order Rodentia; family Sciuridae; genus Sciurus; species Sciurus vulgaris. The sequence continues at coordinate 50,381,766 of NC_136461.1, forward strand.
GAAGCACTTTACCTGCTGAACAATAACAGGTACCTATCCCCTCTCTCATCCCGTGACGCCAACTACCATTCTGTTTTCCGTTTAAGAATTTGCTTCATAGAAGTGTAGTCCTACAATATTTATCATTAAGTGTCTAACTTTTTCATTTAGTGGTGTCTTCAGGGTTCATCCGTGTTGTAGCATGTGTCAGAACTTCTTTCTTGGAGCCGGATCATATTCCCTTTATGTTTATGTCAGGAAGTAAAAAAACTTTTCCTCTGTGCTGATTAAGACTTAAGAGCATTAACAAGAGAAAAAGAAAGGGTTTCTATGGAAAGAACAAAGAGGTTTGTTTAGGAAGGGTCAGTGTGTTTTTAGAACAAAAAAGAGATAAGGAGTTCAGTGAGAATGTTGATTTCTGTGGGTGTGAGTCCTGGAGTAGGCCCAGCCCAAGGGAGTTGATGACAGTCTTCTGTCCCAGAAAGTTGCTGCTTTAAATCCTGTAAGAAGGCTTTTTTGGTTTTTTTTTTTTTTTTTTCTGCATCTGTCGCATCACAAATGTCTTTAGCTTAAAATAATCTTCATACCAACTCTTGGGTTCCAAGAAGTTCCCCACGTATATACCACATTTTATTCCTTTTTTGATCTGTTGATAGATGTTGGGTTGTTTCCATCTTTGTTCCTTGTGAATAATGCCGCTGTGAACATTGGTGAATAAATACCTGTTCAGGTTCCTACTGTTGGTACTTTGGGTTGTCAAACTGAATAATCAGAGAGTGCTTCTCCAAAGAACCATATTATTTATTTGGGAATGACAGAGCATTGCAGTGAGAATATGTATGCCATAGTCGACTACTGGTGAGTGCAAGGAGTTTGAGGCAAGGGGAAGTTATTAAAAAGAGACAGATGTACACGATCTACTTGAATACAAAGTGCACTGGTCTTGGAGACCCAAGGCAAGAGTTGGTGGAGGCAGATATTCTGTTAACAGCAGGCTAGCTAAATTGTTGCAGTCTTAAAGAATGTTCAAGGTAAACTTTGTAAATGAAATTTGTGTCTCCTTGTAAGTATGCAAAGCATGGGGTGCACTTAGAATGAAAAGAAATCTTGTGTGGGTTTTTAGAAAGTCTTTGAAAAAGCCCTTATCTCACACAGACTGGCCAAAGCCCTCCTCTGCTCTGCCTTGTCTGATCTGACAAGAATGCTTTCATCTTGATGTTGTGGACTCTCTCAGGGTGTACAGGAGAGGCGGAATTGCTCCATCATATGACGATCCCATATTCGTTATGAAAAAACACAGTTGTCTTTCAGAGCAGCAATTCCATTCCCATTTCCACCAGCAAGGCAGTCTTCTAATTTCCCCACATCCTTGCCAACATTTGTCTGCTAGGGGTGTGTATGTATGTGTGTGTGTGTGTGTGAGTATGAGTATGAAGTGCCATCTTATTGTGATTTTGGTTTGTATTTCCCTATTAGTGACATTGAACATCTTTCCTGTATTTAGAGACCATTTTTATTTAATCTTTGGAAAAGTATCCATCATAATCCTTTGCCAATTTTAAAATATCTGGTTCTCATTTTGTTTGTATCTCCGTAATAAGACGTAATGCAATTTTCATCTACAAAAATATATTTTTTGACTCAGGATTACTTACTTGAGAGAATAATTATGTTATTTTCTTCTCTTATTAAAAAAACAAAACAAAACAAAACTGAATTCATTTACCTAAAGATAGAGCCTCTGAAATGTACCATATTGAAACCTAGGTTTGGATATAAATCCGTGTTTATCAGTTACAGTGCCATTAACTTTTTAATTAATTAATTTAGTACTAGGGATTGAACCCAGGGACACATACCCCTGAGCTACACCTCTAGTTCTTTTCATTTTTTTATTTTGAGGCTGGCCTTGAACTTGTGATCCTCCTGCCTTGGCCTACCAAATTGCTGGGACTACGAGCTTGTGCCACTATGCCTGGCCTGCCATTAACTCTTTAAAAAATGTCTAAGTAATCCAAAACTGTAAAATTTCTTGTTTTCTAAGTACTCAGTGCCTTCCATCTCCTCTTTGCTTCCTTTTCCAGGAATATAACAGGGACGGAGAGAAATCAGTTTTGATAAAAGCCCCGATTCTTTACTTAGACCTGAAGGTGCCCAGTGGGTAGCTGAAAGCAGGATGAAGCTTGGGATCTCTACCTTCATTTTGCATCTGTCTCCTTTACTTTAAAGTTTGGATCAGGTCCCTGTTCAGCTCTACACATGGGCTTGTTAATCATTTAATGGGTAGTCATCTAAGCAGCAGGCTACAGGGTTTATTAGCTCTAACTCTGCCTAACCTATCATCTCATCCCCTTTCAAGACTGAGGCAGGATTTGCTGCATCCTGTTTCAGACCCCTGGAGTGGCACATGGAAGACTTCATTCCTTGTCCTACATCTTCCAGGAAATCACCCCATCACCCCATGGTGATATGCCTCCCCCTCCATAGATCAACATCTCCAGCAACAACTGGAAGCATTCCCCTTAAACCACAGAACTTATCTGGAGCCACCTTGCAGAACCAAAATTGAAATCACAGTCCACCAGACCACAGTTTGACCAAGACTGCTTAATTATGCATAACCATGGTCCCCTGCCCCAATTCTTCTTCTGTTTAAACCTGAAGTTCCTGTCAGTACCCCAAGGCAAGATGGACATCCTGGCTCTCCCTTTGCCTTCCCAGTATGGCCATGTTGACTGAAGTTCTTTTTCTGTTTCTCACCATTAGCTTTTCTGTTTGTTTTTTTGGGCAAGTGACTGGGACTGCTTTATTGGCTCTCCCAGAGTCAACCTCTGGTCTAGATCTTGCTAATAGCTTATTCTTATTTATTTTGTTTGAGACAACTAGGTAGTTAATCTCTACTCCTACATAATTGTTGGATGGAATACTATGTTCTTTAGGCTCCTTTGGGTATCTGAAATGATTGTTCTTATCTATATTCAAAATTTATTTGAAAAAGGCCACTAGTATTTGGTTACACCATTTCACAAGAGAACCTTCTCTTGCTATTGAAGAGAAGGTTCAAGAAGTCTGGTTATAATTTTATAAAAAACAATTTTTTTTTTTTTTTTGTAAAGGACCATTGTAGAAGATGTAGTTCATATTTTTGTTTTGCTAAACAAGATTTCTAACAATAAAGAAGTGTTATTTGGCCGAGTGTGGTGGCGCATGCCTATAATCCCAGTGGCTCAGGAGGCTGAGGCAGGAGGATGGTGAATCCAAAGTCAGCCTCAGAAACTTAGGCCTTAAGCAACTTAGGGAGACTATGTCTCTAAAGATCTGAGAAAGGGCTGGGGATGTGGTTCAGCAGTTAAACATCCCTGGGTTCAATCCCTAGTATCAAAAAAAAAAAAGTTATTCATCTTAAGTGAATTAAGATATATCTCTATGGTAGCTATAGAATTTATGCTTACAAACTCTTAAAAATACAATAAAATATGTATGAAAATTTTATGTTCTGTATCCTAGTCTGTGTGTGCTACTATAACAAAATACCATTAATTACCTGGGTAACTTATAACAAAAATTTATTTTTTCACACTTCTGGAGAAACTGTAAAGTCCAATATCAAGGTGCTGGAAGATTCTGTTTCTGGGAAGGGCTCAATTTCTGGTTCATAAATGGCATCTTCTAACTGCTTCCTAACATGGTGGAAGGGGTGAGGGGCTTCCCTCTGAAGTTTTTTTAATGAGGACACTGATCTCCTTCATGATGTTTCCACCTTGGTGACCTAGTCACCTCACCAAAGGCCTTGCCTCGTGACACCTTCACTTTGGGGCTACACAGGCAGAAAACCTCCATTACCATCCTGGCAGGGTCATAGAATTAAATCAACTCAGGCTAGGTTAACAGAAGGAATGCAAGCAAATTTATTTCACACACATCGTGTGGCACAGGAGCCCTCATAAAGAAACGAAGACCCAGAGAAACAGTTAGAATCTATTACTCATGTCCTGGATTGGTAAAGAATAATAAACTGTGAAAATGTGACCAAAATCATTAGGGGAGGCTTAAGAGATAAGTTATTCTAATGAGATCTGTAAGGGATTCTGTCTCAATTTCTCATCCTTGAAGATACAAATGTTGCCTTTCCTTCTAGGGTAGGGAGAATGGCATCTTTCACACCGAAATATCTGTTTTTGTCTTGTGCTGCTATGAAACAGCATGAAGGTCAAAGCGATCTCCTGTGTCTCAAGTCCTTTTGATTTAAATATAGTGTATTTTAACCCTTTCCAAGTTAGGACTTCAGTGTATGAGTTTTAGGGAGATACAAACAGTTTAGCATTCTGGCAGATTGTAACTTTGGAGAACCACGAAAGAGGTATATAAAAGGAAAGTGCACTGACTTGTGAGGTTTATGGGCAGGTTTTTAGGTTTTTGTAACTAGATGTTCACCAGGCAGATAAGCATACTAGAGGAGGCAGAGCAAAGGATTAGAAATATGAAAATTTGCCTTGTCTTTTGGGATCAGCAATGAAGCTATTTAAGTTGTGGGCATCCGAGCAGCATGATGGGGAGATTGTGTGCTTCCTTACAATCGACAGTGCTTATAATGGTAAATGAATCTTCTATTTCTCCACCTTGGTATGTTTATTTAAATCATATTGTTTACAAAACAGAATTTTTGTTAGAAATGTAGTGTTTGGAAAGAACAGGTTTTACTAACCTTACAGATACTAAATTACTAGGATTTGTCATTGCTTAGCACGGAATAAATTATCCTATGAGCACACCTGTTTGTGGGGTCAGTTCTTCACTCTTATTATCTGGTTTGTATAGCATTATGATGTTCTAGATTTATTCATAAAATACTAATGCTTTTTTACTTTTCTTCCTCTCAAGATGAAAGAACATTTTGGCATGGATTCCCTCCCATCCATGCCCTCCACTGAAGGAAATGGTCAACATAGCAGATTTGATGACATGGAGAATCTTCATTCACTAGAAGAAAGCAGTTTGGATTTAGGTATGTGATTCTTGTTTCCTATAAACACAAATTACAGTATTTGCAATCTTTGTTTTATTTTGTATACAGTGAATTTCTTTGTCATACTTCGATTCATTATGATGTTTTAAATTTAAACCTGCTTATTAATCTGCTTCAGAATATGCAAAAGAATAACCAAGGGTCAGATTTCAACTTAGAATTTTCAGATTCAGTCTTCTGAGAGGGCTGCATTTTCTGAACCTCATTTTGCTTTTTATTAGCAGTATGGATTAAAACTAAAACTAGTTCCTTACACTAAAGTAAGTCTCTACTGATATATGTTAATATCTTTACTGCTATTAAGTGGTATTGTTAGATCACTGAATGGGGTGGTTAAATATTAATAAACAGAGGCATATTTTAAACATTTATGATACATTTCATAGCCATATATTACAGTCAATTTTAGTACATTAATAACTTAGTTTCCATTAAAGTATTCTAAAAGTATTGTGCCTCTCCTTGCCTCTCCCTAATATCAGCACTCACGTACTTTTGAAAAACTGGATTTTTTTTTTCTTTTTGAAAAACTGGATTTTAAAACAATTGTTCTTCATTCAACTCTGAAGTATTGAATGTCATTGTAATATCAACATCCCTAGGTGAGACTGTTTGGTTCCTCCATAGCATTGGGATTTATAGAACTACTGTTCAGGATTTATGCTGTCTTCTACTTGTTATAGCTCTCTCTGAGGAAAAGTCTTCCTCTATGGGCATTTCTGTTGTATGGTGAGTTGTTATAAAGGGGAAGAGAGCTGTAGAAAGTGATGTAACTATTTTATACAAGATCAGGATTCTGTTAAGTATAATCTGCAGAGCTGGTACCTGTCAGTTCCCTGTGGATCAAGACAGTGATTCATGGTTACTTTTGAGTGTCTGTGATTAGATGTGTCTATCCAATTTTTCAAGATCATGTAACTGGGGAAAAATGAACCTTTTTCTTTTGTTCCCAAACTCTCCAGTCATACTACTTTGTAAAATTTCCATTTCTATGGTTCTCTGACAACTGAATCCTCGGACACAAGACCTAACACCAATGAACAGACTGTTTGACTGTCATTGGTCCTTTGTGGCAGTCTTGCCACTGTCAGGACCAGATCTTCTCATGTGGGGGTGGGGGCCTCCCTTGTGCATCACAGCATGCGTAGCTGCTTCCGGGGCTTCCACGCCAGATGCCGGTGATATTCCCTCTCCCATCTTGATTGAATCAGAATGTCTCCAGTCGTCGCCAGATGTCTCCTGGAGGAAAAACTGCCTCTGGTTGGAACCACTGCTTTATGCCCTTAGGACTGGTAGGAATAGCCTGGATATATGGGGCAGGTGTCTGGGGAGTGATACAGGGAGCAGTTGGGAAGAAGATAGGGAATGATCCAGTCCCATTGGATCCGCCTTCTGTTGCCTGTGCTAGTCTCTTATGACTCTGTAATAAGGTACTGCAAACTTTATGGCTTTAAACAGTAGGCCTAGTTTCTCACTGTTGTTGGAGGCTAGAAGTCCTGCCTCAGGGTGCCATCAACACCTATGAAGGCTCTGGGGAAGAATCTGTTCTTGACCTCTTTCAGCTGCTGGTGGCTTCTGCATTCTTTGGCTTACAGCTGCATCTGTGTAGTTGCTGCCTCTGTCTTCACATGGCCTTTTTACCCTTATCCATGTCTTCTTTTCTGTCTCATGAGGACATCAGTCATTGGATTTAGGGCCCACTTGTGTAAGACGATTTTATCTAATGCTCATCTTCTAAGACCCTGTTTTCAAAATCAGGTCACATTTGTAGTTTCTGGGACATGGATATATCTTTGGGACGGGAAGTACCATTGAACATTGCCTTAATCTTTTATTTTGCAAGGTCCTAGACATTCATTCTTAGAGATTGTAACTTTGAGAATGATGCTAAATTCATACATCTTAGGTCTGTCCTCACTGGAAAAGCATTTACTTTTAGGAAAAATTTTTGAGAACCTCAACAATGCCATATATTAGACAGGAATATTTAGATTAGTGCTAACCATGGTGGGTTGAAGAATTATTGGTACAGAATTGATAAAAATTTCATTGACATGTGTATTGAATTAATTCTCCTCTAATTCTTATTTTCCTCTCGAGATCTCTGACCAGCAAATTAGACTCGATTTCAGTCCCAGGCCCCTCTGTACTAAGCTGTTAGCTTGCCATGTCACCAAGGCAAGCCCCTGGCTTCTCCACACCTTTCCATTTCCTCAGTTGTGCACTGAAGGTTTTGGTCTAAGTGTTCAAGTGTTCTCTGAGGCCCCTTTCAAATCCATAGCTTGTTGTCTACTCTCTCAGTAATAAGTAATCTTAGATTTATCTATAGAATATCTAAAAACCGTTTTTGAGAACCTATGTGTAAAGGACTATTCTTAGCCCTGAGAGTAATTGTAATCCAAAATGGTGTATAACTTTGGGCTGGCTATGTAGCTCACTGGCAGAGTACATGCTGGGTTCAAGCCCCAGCACCTCTAAACAACAATAAGAAAACCAAACCAACATTGTATATCTTTAAGTTTCTCACACTCTTCATAAACTGTGAAGCTAAATCTACAAAATCACATGACTAATAATAAAAGCCATACAAGATAAATTCCAGAGAGTTAATACACTTGGTGTTACAGGGTTTCAGACAGAAAGCAATTCTGTTTTCCTGTCTCAGACTGCCCTGTCTTGGATCGTACTTCCATTGAGCCTTGGATGAATTTTCATCATTGGCCTCAAGAGTCAGCGCATGTACTCATTTGCAGGCCTGTCTCGTGCTGTATACTAAGCTTCTGAAGGGCAGGGGATGTATCTGATTCTGTTACCATAGTGTGTACTCAAGAAATGCTTGTTCAATGAGAACGTGATATGCTGCTCATGGAGTTATTCCACAGCATGCCAACTCTCTTACTTTGTTTCCATTCTTTCTTTTGCTCAGTCAGGCAGTCACCCAAGCCTCTCTCTACTTGCATCTTCTTGCCTTTTTTTGGTGCCATTCTGTTTGTGTACCTCACCAAGTAATAAGCCTTTTAAAAATTACCCCATTCCTCTCCTGTAAGCATTAACTTTCATTTATCCAGAAGCATTTTTTTTAAACTTCCCTGTTTTCCTAACCTCTGTGCCCCTGTTATGGCCATTACCTAACGACCAGAGAGGCCCTCCAGGATGTGATTTGTTTTATGGGCTCCTGGGCACTGTGGTGCACTTGGTGAACAGCTCTGTAAAGTGTGTGTCAAGCACTGTGAGAGGTGAGAAATGTGTGCCTGAGCACCCACAAGGGTCCATCAAGGAGGCAGTAGGGCAAAGGGCACGGGCAGCCTCTGCATGAAGGGGTAATGAAACGTTTAAACGAACTGCAGGACCTGTACAGCCCAACGGTGTAATTTAACAGACCGCTTTTACCAGCATAGCTGCGTGGGAAATAGCCCTGCACATAGAACCAGATCTCTGGTTTTAGGCCATCCTGCCTGAGTCTTTCCCCAGCCTCCAGTCCTTACTCGGCATAGAAGAGGCACACTGATGGAGCTTTGACTGTCTCGCAGGGATGGAGGCCCTAGTGGATGGGAGGGGAGTTGTCCGGGGTGGGGAAAGGCAGCTGGGACTTCCTTAATGCTACCTGAGCATGACATTTTTTTTTTTTTTTTCCACTCCATCTCTGCTGCATTAGCAATTGATTACACCCTGATTACAAAGTTTCTGGACAATATAAAAGGCAAAAATGTTTATTAAAAATTTTGTTCAGAATGAAGAAATAAGAGTTTCAGTGACATTTACAGGGAGTTTTAGAAGACTTATCTCTATTACTTAGAGATCATTTCTGATCAATCAAACCCCCCTCCCCAAATATTCTAGTTTACTGGGATATATGCTATGAGTGATCAGATGAATTGATTCCAGTGTGAGTGTGGGTGCAGGTCTCTAACCATGTGCCACAGGACTCTGCACAGTCTTTTTTTTTTTTTTTTTTTTTTTTTAATAAGTGGGAAAATGTCACAGACAGCATATTGGATAGATTCGCACATTCCAGGAAATCAAGAAGCATTTTCATTATGTTGGATGACAGACTTGAGTTCTATAGCAACCTTGATAATCCAGAATCAAGGCATCCATCAAATAAGATAAAATATTTCTTAGAAAATGAAAAGCCATGCTGTTTGGACCCAAAACTTGTCTAGTTATAAGATGGTAAGAGATTGTAATTTGGTTCATAATCCTATCAATAGAGTTGTCTGGTATGGTGAAAAAAGCAGAGAAGTCTCGTACTGGATTTGTTTTTTGCTGGGTGTTGAATCCAGGGCCAGACCAGCACTCTACCACTGAGCCATGTACCCAGCCAGACCAGCACTCTATCACTGAGCCATGTACCCAGCACCAAAACCAAACTTTAGGTTTCAGAGTTTGGTTTCCTTTTCCTTTATAAAGTTTAGCTATTTTTGACTCCCATTCTTCTGCTTGACATAAAAGCAAAACAAAAACAAAAAAACCAAAAAACAGTGCTTTTATTTATTTTATTTTTTGGTGGGGACAGATCAAAATACTGGTAATGTTTCATTATTTCCAAATCAAACTGCCTTCTTGTGCTGTTCCCTCTAACTAGAACTCTTACAGATTGGAATGGAAGTTGTTCCTCATCTCCATCCAGGTGCCCAACCACTCCATCTAAAATAACCCTTTTTTTGGGTCCCCCTATATTACTCGATTGTTCTTACTGGATCAGAGCCACCTCCTGACATCATGCCATGTGTTTGTTTTGTGTCTCTCGCCACTAGAATGTTAGTTCCCAGAAGTGGGAACTTGGTCAGTTTTGTGTACTATGCTGTCACTAGTGCTGAGACTAGTACCTGGCAGGTAGTATATGCTCCATGAACATTTTTTGAGGGAGTGTTTGAAAACAAGAATGAATGACATACACATTGATGTTGTGGTTATTGAGAATTATTTTTTGTTGCTTTGACTGTTCCCCTATTAGCCATAGAAGTAATACTTCAGGTTTGTGCCTTCTCAAAAGAAACAAAGTATAGAAGCTACATTAGACCATATCACATCTTCTGGCTTAAGTTCTGCCAGGAATTTTTAAAAATCCACAGCAAGTTTGCAGAACAAATACTGCATGTCTATAATTTTAATAAGGAGGTACAATTTATTATCATTTGGGTCAAAGCTGTGCTATTTATTATTATCCAAGGGTTATGGTTTGGACCAGGAATGTCCCAAAAAAAGCTTGCATGTTGAGGACTTGGTCCCCCCAGGGAATGATTCTCAGAGGTATAGCTCTTGGGAAGTGATTGAATCTTGAGATTCAATCTCTTTGATTAATCTCATTGATTAATTAATCTCATTGATTAATCCACCATTGGACACATTGCTGAATGGGCTGTTGGTAGGAGATGGAAACTGTAGGAGCTGAGACCTAGTTGAAAGGAATGGGTCCTTGGGGTGAGCCTTTGGACTTGTCCTCTTGAGGTGAGCAACTTCACCATGCCCTCTCTGTCATGATTCTCTGCCTCATGACTGGCCCATAGCACTGGACCCAGTCAACCATGGACTGAAGCCGTGAGTCCAAATAAATCTTTCCTCCTTTAGTTGATTTTCTCAGGTATTTTGTCACAGTGACAAAAAGCTGACTATCCCACCAATCCTGTAAAATAGTATTTTATCATCTTCCTTGTATTTGAGCTTTCAGTTAATACTTTAATCACATAATTTGAAATGTTTTAAAATTTCTTCAGAGAACAAAAGTTTCAAAGAGATATTTTTCAGGGAGAACTTTTTCTCTATGCATCCTGTGTGTCTGTGCCATAAACCCCAGGGTAATACTCCTGAGCTAAGATGTAATGAGGGTCCTCCCCAGGCTTCCTGTAGCTGGGCCCTTCTAGATTCTCCATTGCCTGCCTTGTACAAAACTCGGCACTGAGTTTTGCATACTTGACTCTTAACAGTGCTGCTTTCTTATCTAAATTATTGTGCCTTCTAGAAGAAAATAGAGAACAACAAATAATTCCTTAGGTTTCTGTAAGATTTGCAAATGCCTTACAAAGTGCTTTGTATGTAGATTTTAGTCTGTATTTGCATTGTTTGAATAAACAGAGCTATTTTAGGCTTCCTATTAATGTTGTTTGAATAAGTAGCATTCCCAGATCATAGAAGGTGTTTAATCAGAAGTCTCATAACCACTTTTCAAGGTTATAAAAGATACACATGTTCTGTAGAATGGTCAGAGTGATGCAAATAACTGTTATCCATGCTAACAATAACATTAGCTCTGAACTTTTTTGATTTGCTTTCTACTTAGGAAAATAGTATATTCACTTTTTTTTTTTTTTTTTAATTTAAAAACTCAATTTTCATTTATTAAACCAGCATCACACTTACTCATACAGAGGTACTTGCTGGGTGGTTTCTGTATAGGAATCCTGTGGGTGGAATTGTGAACAAAGTGACGTTTGTTCCTGGAGCTTACACTGTGGCATGGGCAGGCGATAGCACATCTGTGCGTGCCGTGGTATGGGTGGTGAGGGAACTCAAAAGCAACGTAAGTAGATACAGAGTGGGGAGGGGGCCTCTGTGAAGATATTCGGGGTTAGACGGGAGAACAATGAGATCATGCAGATCAGTACAAAATAGACACAAAAATTGTCTGCAGAGGCATTCATGATTGGTTTGTATCCTTCCAGATTTTTTCTAATCCATATGAAAAAAACTTTTTCTACCTCTTCTCTGGCTCCTCTCAGCTTCTTCCCTCCAGATCCCTCCCAGATCTCTGTGTGGGTGCGTGTTTAAACACAATAAAACCATTAAATTGCATCCTGATTCCCTCTCCATGGAAAATCACTGTGTTGAACCCACATACATTTGGTACCTTGTGCATTATCTTCATATGGTTGCCTGTGAGGATGTGTGTAGACAGTCGATACAGACTGAAATATACACTTGTCTTTACATGGTATACTCACCTTACCTGGTATATCAACATATGTTCTGTTGTGGTGAGATGAAAGAAGCTCCCTCTAGTTTATTTGGGCAAATGTAAGGAGAAAATCACAACTTCTCTAATTTTTTTAAGCTCATGTGGAACTTCTACAATACAATGCCTAGCCCTGGGGAAGAATATAAGAATTAAGCTCCAAAGCTATTCCTCTCTTCCCAGCAGCACATCCCAAGCTTATTATGTCAATCATTCTAAGAAGAAAACAAAATTAATAAGAATTTGGCAAAATGTTTTTGTTGTAAATGTTTAAATAAATTTTGGTCACCTATATATCATGTAATTTTAATACACAAGGTAAAAAATGGCAATAATTCCTGAACCTGAGTTTACCCATCCCTATAAAACAGTTGACGGTGTCTTTTCTTCCTAACTTTTAGTTCAATCTGAGAACTAAATAAAGTAACAGGTGTGAAAGGATTCTGAAATGGTTTTATTTACAAGCAAAGTCCTTTTAAAAATGTAATGTTCTTATTTGTTATTCCATGGAGTGATTTTTTTTTTTTTTTTTAAGTGAAATGTCAGAGTACCTATATTGGGACAGCCTACATTGATAAAGGGAAAATATACAGTAAGATTAGGAAACTCTCAGAGGGAATTCTTTTGATAAAGTAATACTATAGCTAAAATATAATTATATATATATTTTTAGTGAAACCACATTTAAACTGTTACCTTTTTCTACTCAGCAGTGCTTTCATTTTTTACCTTAGTCCTTAATGACCATCTGATATTACATCTTGTTTAATATTTCCTAGCCGAAGTCATACCTACACGTAGAGGGTGCCCCAGCTGCTTGTTGATTGCCTGGAGGATAAATGACTATGTCTTACATTTCCTGTTATCTGGATTTGCTCTTCAGGGATGATAATTCCAAATGATGTCCAAGGTCCTAGTATGCTCACTGATCTTCCCGCTGTGACTCAAAGAAGGGAGCAAGAAGATTTACATTTATACCAACTTCCGAGGACTCGAGTTATTTCAAAGACCTCAGTATACCCAGGAATGCTGTCTTCCAGATATGCCACGGATGCATGGTACGATATCATTTTCCTGTTCTCGTGTTACAAAACAGGGTTTTCTCCTGTTTTTCATTTCTGGATTTGTGTATTTGTGTGTGTGTGTGTGTGTGTGCGCATTGTAATTTCTAGAAAATGCATGATGGTGGTGCAACACTTTGAAAATAAAAATTATGACTAAGTCTACTATATTAGACACTTACTATGAGATTTCATATAGTACTCAAAATTGGGCCATGCATATAATTTTATGTTTTTGTGCACACAAAGGATTACAAAGAATAGTTTCTTGTAGAATGAAGATTAATTCATGCTAACATTAGTTCATGTTAGCAGCCCAGGCAAATACACTGAGGACAAATTGAGGTGATGGATTTAAACGTTAAAGAATCTATAGGAAGTGGGAACTTGTAACACATTATGAGTAGGAGGAAGTAGTGAGGATGGCTTTTGTTTCTAGAGTAGGAAACTAGATGGGTAGTGAGACATTAATTCTGTGATATAAGATTATAGGGGCTCATGGTTGGAGGGGAAAATGATGAGTTCACTGTGGGACACATCGCAGGTAGAAATATCCATAGGAGCACAAAGTGAAATGAAGACCATTAGACACGTTAGTCTGGGGATTAATATAGACATCTGTCCTGATATGTATAATTGGCTGCAAGGTCAAGCATAGATGAGATTTGAATGGTCATCCAGGGGGGAAGCTCAGCCTGTAAGAGCATAGGGCCCAGATCAGAATCCTGCAAAACAGTAGGATTTAAGACATAATTGGAGGAAGGAAAGAATAAGGCAGAGTGAATAAAAGGTAGAAGGAAATTGATGATCTTGTGGTGGAATTTGAAACCAAGAGCATTTTAATAAAAGGATCACCACAGAATGTGGTCACAGTCTACAGAGAAGTCAAGGTAGATAGAGAAGTTTTCAGGGGGTGGCCACATGGATGCCCTTGGTAAGCATAGAGCAGTTTCAGTAGAGTGTACATCAGTGAGTAATGGGTTCAGAATGGAATGGAAAGTTGGAAATTGGACATTATAAGAGCAGATTGTTTTAAGAATCCTTGTCATGAGAAGATACTGATCAGATCCATGTTCCATAGATAAAGGCAAGTAGTAGGTTTTATACATCTATAACTACAAACATATTTAAGTACATGTTCATTAAGTATTACTACATTTATTTATACATAAATATATAAGTGAAACTTGAGAGCATTTTGTTTGGGGGAAGGTCTAGCAAATGAATATCTAGATGCTAGAAAGGAGTGATTAAACAGAGTCCTTGAAGATAGTGCCAGGAGGGGATGGTATTGCATACCAGGAGCGATTCACCTGCGAGAACTGGATGAAAGGAAGCTTATCTCCTCCACCCAGAAAGGAGCCACGGTCAAAGGGAAGGTACAAATATGGGTATTTACAATAACTTGGGGAAGGAATCCAAGATTCTTGTCCAATGACTATATATAGATATTTTTTTTCTGTCATTTAGGAGAGAGCTGATTTACTAAGAATGGTGGGGTTCTAGTAAAGTGAATGTTAAAAGGAGAGGTATGGTGGTAGAGAAAAGCTTTTGAAACAAGGATAGAGAGTAATGGCTGGTGATAGGAAGGATTAGAAAAATATTGACCCTCTTTTCTGGTTCCCAGGGAGTGAGAGAATCACCCACTTGAGTGTAGAATCCTTAGCAAGAACTAGAACTGTCCAAGAGGGCTGCAGATCACACGCAGTGAGAGGGCAGGGGATGGGAGGTGTGCTTATAGGCAGAGGAGACGCCAAGGCATGATGGATAGTGCGGTGGGTGGGCCTTGGGATGCCACATGGCAAGGGAGAGCATCTGAGGACAAACCTCAGGAGCTGTGGTGTCATGGTTGTTTTCGTATTGGCATAGGAGGCATCTTGGACTTCGCTGATGTGCATTTCACTGTTCTGCAACTCATGATCTTTGCCCAGAGTTTTAGATAGAAGCTTCATAAAAAGTTGTTCTTTATGCATAACTCATCCCTGAAGAGAATGAAGATGCAGAAAAGCCCAAGTATTTGGAGGAATCTGGTGGCTTTTTCACTCAGCAGAAACAGGCCAGCATCACAGGAAAGGTACTGCCAGGTTCAGTGTCCTAATGTGAGAGGTCCCCCGCAGTCCTCAGAGGAATACACGGTGACAAATAATCATGGATTTGATTCCTTAGGAGACATGCCAAAGTGAAAGAGTTTGGAACATAGTTTATTACTTTCGGTGCAGTCCAATTACTCTTCAAATGAGATATATTTGATTCTTCAGTTTCTCTTGTACTTAGTGTTAATGGTTGGATCTCATGTAAGAATTAAAAATGGGACTACTTCTATAAACCATAGAATTGTAGCTGTAGAATCGGAACATATCAAAATATACATCCAAGCCCACCCACTTTCCTTGTGCAGAAAAGAAAGAAAGAAAGGATCTGCAAAGTGTCACATACATGAGGCTATAAAAACGTTCTTCATTCCTTCCTTCCTTCCTAACCTAGGAGCACTTAACCACTGAGCCACTTCCCCAACCCTTTTTATATATTATTTTGAGACAGTGTAGTCTCAAAATAAAGTTGTTTAAGCCTCGCTGAGTTGCTGAGATGGGCTGTGAACTTGGAATCCTCCTGCCTCAGCTACCTGAACTGCTGGGATTTAGGTATAAGCCACTGTGTCAGGTGATAATTTCCAATTCTTAAAATGCTACTGCAAACTAAGATGAGGAGAATTCAATTCTAGAATACAACAGAATATGAAGATATTCTTTACAGTAATGTCCATAATCCAAAAAACAGGACATGATCTAAGTGTCTTATATATTGGAGTGAGATATACATTAAATTATATCAATACCATCAACTAAGATACTACTAAATAAAAAATGATGTATTTATGGTTAGGTGGGAATATTTTATATGAATTCAAGTGAAAAAATTATAATGGAAATGAATATTGGTTGAGCTTCAGTTAAATGTTAATCATATCTCATTTACTCTGTTACTGTTAGAGAAGATCATCAAAGTATGAAAGTTTGTGCCATGATTATGACTGTCCAATGGATATATATACACATATACGTACATGCAAGGAACAATCATGTGATGGGACCAGTTACAGTTCACGTACATATGTTGTTTAGAATCGTAGTCAACTGCTCATAAAGAAACTGCTTCATTTTTTTTTTTTTCATGTAAAAAAGGACAGAAAAATGTCTTCAACTCTTTCTTTTTCCTTCCTCGTTCCTCCACTGTCCTTACCACATGGAATTAGTCCTCTTTGTTCTAGGATCTGAAGATCATCACTTCCCCACCAGGACCTCTGCCATCTAGACAAGAGGAAGGGAAGGCACAGAGCAGAAGGCTCTTGCCAGCCAACCCTCCCTCTCTAGTGAGCTTTCCTGGAAACCTCGTTGACAGATTTCCACTTCCACATGCTTACCAGGGCGTGGCTCACTGCTCCCTTAGTTGAAGGAATTCAGAAACCATGCTGTTTTCCCAGGCTGGGCATGGTGTCACCTGGAATAAAGGAGAGATTATATCTGTAAGGAAGAAGGGAAAAAAAGATAACAGATAAGTAATTGGCAAGTGTCTTTCAAGGTGTTCCCACCCAACCCCCAAATGTTATGACCTTTAATTTGTGAAAATTAGACTGGCTAAGGTACGAAAGAACCAGAATTGGCTGAGGCATAATGACCCCACAACTGATGTTTGCATTGTCTATATCATTTCACTTCTTTCGACATGGCCTATGGCTATTATTTCCTAAAAAGTCTACATAGCAACAGGAACGTAGTGTGTTGCCAATTTTTACAGTACTTGAAAGTTCAGAGAAAACTGGAGTATTGACAATAGATGCCGAAAGAGAGATTTGGATGTTTGTCCAGAGATTGTGAGATTATGTGGTACTCCTGAACACTTTCTAAGTCTCGGTTCCTCATGTGTAAAATAACATAATCTGTTAATCTGTGCTTCTTTTAGAGGGTTTTTATGAAAATGAAATAGAAGAGATAGTGTCTATATTTTTGTGTAGATCAACACTATTTATGATATCAGGCCTTATTTTATTTAACAGTCTAAAGTCACAACACCCATTTCGTGGTACAGGTCAGACTTGAACTTGGGACTCTTGACTTTTCTTCAGATAATATTTTTACCCTATTAGATCGCATTTCTGTTATAACCAATTACTCTGTAGTTCAGCATTTTGCATTATCCAGTTCAGCAGTTCAGTACTGACATAACTTGGCAGATGAAAATATGATAGTGGTAGGTGGGAGTACGTGAGCATCAAATTAGATAATTTTAACTATGTAATTTTAATTACCAAATTTCTCTGTAAACTACACAATATTCATGAAATACAAAATCTGGGAATTATTTAAGGTTAGAATGATTTACAAAGGTAAGTGAAAGAGGTATGTTTACCCGTTACGTCTATTTAAATTGGGCACTCTGCTTGACTTGTCGATCATTACCTAGTTGGGTCTTTTTTAAATGAACGAAAAAATTATTATTTAAATGTATGTTTTAGGGTATCACATGTATACAGAAAAGTGAATGTATCCATATAACCAGCTTCCAAATTGAGAATAGGACTTTACCAGAGCTCCAGTAGTCCCTTTCATGCTCTTTTCCATCAATAACCCCTATCCCTTGCCAAGTAATACCAAGTTTTGACAAACATTTTACCTATTGATAAACAAATGTGAGACTTTACAAAAGAGGTTTTTTTGTTTTTTTTTTTTTTAAGAAAATCGCATGTAGATTGTTATCAGTAATCATCCTATGGTTTTCTCATGTGTGAGGCTTTGTCATGTTGAAAGTTAAAACAATATATGTTTGTTTTGCATATTTATTGACATGACTATTCTAAAAGCTTAAAAAGGCTGGGCATGATGGTGCATGCCTGTAATCCTGCCTACATGGGAGGCTGAAGCAGGAGGATCACAAGTTTTGAGGTCAGACTGGGCAACTTATGAGGACCCTGTCTCAAAAATAACTGGAGGCATTACTCAGTGGTGGAGCACTTCCCTACCATTTGTGAGGCCTTGGGTTCAATTCCCCCATAGGACACACATACACAGCTTAAATATTAAGAACCAGGTAGCAGTTGTTATGGTTTGGATGTGAGATGTCCCCCAAAGGCTCACATGTGACAATAAGGTTCAGAGGAGAAAGATTGGGGTGTGAAAGTCTTAACTCAATCGGTGAATTAATCCCCCCATAGGGATTAACTGAAGGCAGATAGGGTATGGCTGGGTGTTGTGGGTGGGGCTTTGGGTTATATATTTTGCATCTGGTGGGTGGAGTCTCTCTCTGCTGTCTGATCACCGTGTGAGCTGCTTCCCTCTGCCACACTCTTCTGCCATGATGTTCTGCCTCACCTCAAGCCCCGAGGAGTGGAGGCAGCCTCCTAAGGATGGAGACCGCTGAAACCCTGAGCCCCCAGATAGACTTTTCCTGCTCTGCAATTGTTCTGGACAGATCTCATAGTCACAGCATAAAAAAGCTGACTAAAACAGAAGTCGATGACTCATGCAATTTAAAACTTTCCAAGAACCTTTAAGAACATGTTTTGTAAGTTGTGTGTATTTTTTCCTTTCTTGCCCTTAGTGAGTTACCTGAGAGAGAAGAAGGTGAAGGAGAAGAAACGCCAAACTTCAGCCACTGGGGTCCACCAAGAATGTACGTGGGTGACATTGGCATTCTAATGCCAATGATTGGTTCCTCTATCTTAATAGAGCATTATTTAGCCACACTCTAATGATTGTACGATTGTAGTTAATTCACATGTAAGCTGGTCTAAAGTTTAGTTTAATTTTGTCTTATCTAGTGATTTTTAGTCAGAATAAAAGATCAATATTAGGAAAATCTTTGATATTTTTTCAGAGGAAGTAGAATGTCCATTTGTGGTAGTAACTAATGGACTTAATGTACTTTATTTCTGCCTCACATTCAGTGGGTCAGGTGGCAGCACCTCAGATGCAGTGAAGCTGCCTTTTTTGTAAATAGTAGCAACCACAGCTGTTGGTTTCTCTCCCTTCCTCCCCTGGTGGGGAGTTCAAGTTTGTGTCTTGTTTCAACTAACAGAATGTGTAAACTCATCTTCCCTTGGTTATGGTTGTTGTTTTAAGTACTCACCAGAGCTGTGTTTTAAGATAATAAAGTCTTCCTTAGCTGCTTTCTTCATTCTTTATGCGTTATTAATTCTTCTACCGCCGCCCAGCCCGTCTGTTCTTTTCTTACAATTGAATTCTGAGTTTTGTCTTAAAAACTCTTAGGAGTTGTTTTTTCAGTCACATTTTTATATGAGTTAATTACTGGCCATGTCTCTATGGTTTAAGCAAAATCCATCGTATTTACAGGAGCAAATTTTATTCCATATGTTCTTTTAAAAATGACTTGGTGGTAGACAGATAAAACTTTCTGGCCTTAGGAGCAGATAAAATCTGTGCTATTTTTAAAGAACCTCAGGGTTAACCTTCTGATTTAGAATAGCAGTTTGTGCTGTGAACGTCTCAGAGATAAGTTTATTTTATTCTGAAAGTCTGACCTTTTTACTAAAATGACATATGTGACTTTCTTGATGTTTTAACCCATCTTTTATTTTCTCAGTCTATCCTCTGCTAATGTTATGGACATAAGTGGAATGGACTAATCACAGAAGACATATTATAATAGGAGGTGGAAGCTCTGAGACCTGGCTCCAACCTTCTCTAAACCTCAGGAGCTTTTTTTATTGTTTTAGAGATCTATCTATTTTAGAAAATAAACTTTCACATGTCATAGATTGATAGCATCTTGTAATTTTAGAACTAGGTGCAGTTTCTATAACATTTGTAAAAATATATTTAGAAAATTTATTTTTATAAAACAAGTCACAAAAATATGGCACAAATTGAATGTTTACAGTGCAACAAATTACCTCGTTCCTGAGTGGATTTTATTTTTCTTTTTTTGTAGCGTTGAGATTTTTAGAGAACCCAATGTGTCCCTTGGTATCAGTATTGTTGGTGGACAAACAGTTATAAAACGCCTGAAGAATGGAGAGGAACTTAAAGGTATATTCATCAAACAAGTTCTAGAAGACAGTCCAGCAGGAAAAACAAATGCACTTAAAACTGGAGATAAAATCCTGGAGGTAAAGATGTTAAAATATTGTTTTTTGTTAGAAACCTATTTTGAGACAGTAAAAGAATCATTGCCAGAAGACCTTTCTTCATGTGTTGGTACATGTGTATATAATTGGTATGTTCTATTTATATGCCTTAGTTCATATGTTGTATTGCAATTTATGAGTTTCTCAAGTGTAGAGAAGAACAAATAAAATGATAAAACAAAAACCCTCTGCTGATTGAAAACGACAGTTTAAAAAAGGGCTCTATATAGAATTGGGCAGATGGTGAGCATTATGCTTCTCTCAAGTCTTTAATGAGCTCTAAAGTTTATAATTGTGTGTCAGTGGAATATGTGTGCTTGCCTGGAGAAAGAAGTCCACCGTGTAAAGTTGAAGGCTCCATCAAGGAGAGAGTGGATCCTTGGTCCACATGTGGTGGGCTTTAGAGGGGTCAAATTTTAAAGGCACATCAAAGCACTGAGACTGGAATGTGGTTTTCTTTGTACTGGATTTATTGAAAGATACATTAATTGGTATCTCTAGTCCCAGAATCTGCCTGTCCTTGGATTTATGTTTTCTGATAGAATGCAAAGGGCCCTAGAGGTCATGGGTCAAAGTTGGATTAATTATTAGTCCTGCCTTATTCTTAGTTTCCAAATAAAATGGAATTGAGAATTCAAACCTAATGACATCATCATGAGGACTAAATCAAAGAATTCCATAAAGCTGCTCTGTGTATACAAATTTGGGGTTATGGAGGTTGAATGTTCCTTATCTGAAATGCTTAAGATCAGAAGTGTTTTGGTTTTGGATTTTTTCAGGTTTTGGAATATTTGCATATACATGCTGCACTATCTTGAGAATGGGACCCAAATCTAAACAACAAAAATCATTTATGTTCCATATTTACCTCATACACAAAGCCTGAAGATAATTGTTATGTAGTATTTTTAGTACACTTGTAATCTGAAACCTGCATGGGGTTAGGTATGGAGTTTTCCAAATTTTGAATTTTTGGATGAGTAATGTTCAATCTGTATTTGTGCTTGTAAAATACATTTTTTAAACATGCTAATAATATGGTAGTGAAGAAAATGCCCAAAAGTTTCCTCCCTTACAGTGTTAACATTGATAGTGTTAAGTATATTTGCTTGTATTAGTGTATTTGCTGTATTAGTGTTCTTGGAGCTGTGCAGACCATGTTAACAAGTTAGGTTTTCCAACTTTCTATAATAAGGAACCCTTTATAGTTACACAAATTTATTGAACATAGAACCTAGAGGTGTTAGGGTACTTCTATTTTAACACAATTTGAAAAATATTCAACTTCTCAATTGTTATAATAGGCAATTCATTTAAAATATTCCTGTCAGTTTAATGGAAAGATAATAAAAGTCCAGAGAGAGATTCCCCACCATCTCCCCACCCCCCAGAATTTTGTACTGTGCTAATGACAGGGTAAGAACTTAAAGATCTATTATACATAATAACTTATTCCACAATTGCCACACAAAGGGAATTAATTATGCATTATGCACTGCCAATTTTGGATCATTATATTCAACCAGGGCTGTTGTTAATAATGTACTTGTCATATTAATTTTCCTGAAGTCAAAATGTTATTTTCCTAAAAAAAGCAAAGCATTTTATGGGCCAATTTTGTTTTTTTCTGGTTGTGGTCTATCTAACTCAATAGACTCTGACTGTTCTCAACTTACATGAACACTGAATTAACCTACCAACACTATCAAATGCCTTTCCAGTTGGAATAAATTACTTGTGTTTCAGGTGTCTGGAGTAGATTTGCAGAACGCCTCGCACAGTGAAGCCGTTGAGGCCATTAAGCACGCAGGCAACCCTGTGGTGTTCGTGGTGCAGAGTTTATCATCTACTCCAAGAGTAAGTTTTAGTTCCTGTTTTCAAAAGGTTAATAATACCTTCTGCTTCTCTGAATCAAGCTTTTACTCCAAATATTTTTACACATATTTTCATTGTTACTTAGCTACAGTAGTTTTTAGAAAAAGTATTTGCTTTATACAAATTTAGTCATTAACTTCAATTTTCGTTTTTCTTGCCAGTTTTGGTCTCCTGGTCAAATTTGAGTTATTATAGACAGCTTTGATTTTAATCACGGGCTACGTTGGCAAACAGACCTGTTTTCAGTTTCTCAGTTCCTTATTTACCATCTTTTCTAACTAGGAGACAAGTTATTTCACTTTTCTAAGTCAGTTACTCTGTTTATAAAATGATTTGAACATAAAGAAGGTCAGGTGTGAAAAGGTAGAGGTAGGAGGATCATAAGTTAAGGCCAGTCTGGACCTTGGTAAATTTTAAAAGACCAGAGATGTAGCTCAGTGGTAGAACATGGGTGAGGCCTGTGGGTTCAGTCCCCAGCACCACCACTACCCTCCCCCCAAAAGAAAGAAAAAAGAAAGAAAAGACAGTATTTAATCGTAAAAATTTTCTTCTGTAATTAATTACTTATTTGGTATGGAATTGGAACTCTTACATAAAAGTGTCGATGGCTGTGATGGGGAACCTTCTTGCAGGGAGCAGGCCGCAACCTCCACCCATCAGCAGCTCTGTGCAGCGCTGCAGTACACAGCCTTCCTTTCTTGGTGCTGTGCTTATACCATCTAAACTGAGAGGGTGAATTGAATAAAGTCCTCTCATTTTCATAAAATCTGAAATTTAATGAGGCTTTTTGGAATTCAGTTTTTAACTCTTATGCTATTGAGAATGTCGTTGAGGCCATCACTTTTATTTCTGGAAACTGAATTCAATAGGAAAATTGTCCAGATTTCATTTCCCAAGAAACAAATTCTGAGTAAAAACGAGTCAATCAAATTGTACATTTATGTGGCCAATTCTGAGTACCCTGCTGAAAATATTCAAAGCATTTAAGCAGGTTATAGAGTCAGCCAAAAAAGGCCACGTTTTCAATCCAGCCTTTGCTAGTGAGCTGAAGTGGAAATTTCTTGTTTGGAGGACATGAACAGTGCAATATCTTTGAACTATTCAAAAAAAGGAAAAGAGGAGATACCTCTTCATCATCATGCCATGCTCACGTCTCTTCTCTCCTGTGTGCTGCAATAGTCTACCACACTGTGCACTCCGTTTGTCTATCATCGAACCATCTGTGGTCCCAGCCAAGGAAGTACATCCTGTGGACGGTGTTAATTACTGTATCTATGACTTGTTCCACTTTTAACCTGGTTTTAGTACAACCAGTTGAGTGAGGCAATGAAACAAATCATGTTTAATATTTGGCAAAATTATTCTTTTGGCTTAATTATGGGTGTAAGTTGTATAGATCATCCAGGACTACAAAATGTAGGCAATGCTTTAATTTAAAAAAAAAAAAATTTTTTTTTAAATTTTTGGAATCTCACAGTGTAGTTGCCCAGGCTGTCCCTGCCCTCCTGGGTTCAGGTGATGCTTGTGTCTCAGCCTCCTGAGTAGCTGGGTCTGCAGGCATGTGCCACTGTGCCTGACTACCTTAATCATTTTGACCAGTTTGCATTAAATTTTGAACTTTCCTCAAAACTTTAAGTCATTTCCTAATGTTGTGCCCATTAAAGGCCCAATATCTAAAAGTGCCATGGTAACATAAAAACTCTCCAACACCATGAATTGAATGGTGATCTTATGGGTACATTCTCAGCTGCTTTTTAGGAGCATAGTCACATTACTTTTTAAGCTGCTCTCTAAATTCTCAGCTGTATTTTCAGTATCCTGGAAAAATTTCGGTATTCATTTAAATTTACTTGGCAAATGCTTAGTTGAGAGCAGAACCCGTTATTTATATGGTACTCCTCCACAGAAAGTTTATATGCCAAGATAATTTTTTTCACTTAATAATGTAACTGCTTTTCATGGTGGCACCACTTTTTTTTTTTTTTTTTTTCATTTTTCAAAACAAATTCTTTTGAAATTGGGTTTATCTCTTCAGCTCCTTAAGTTTTTCATCTTGTGTTTTCTTCTTTCTTCCTAGGGTCCAGTTGTATTTCCTTATTACCATAATGGCACCTAGTTTTTTGGGTACAGGCATATTTTACATATTAATCATATGCAAATATATATTTTTACTTTCACAAGAAACATGCTGACTTCTGTTTTTCTAAAGGTTGTCTTTTTGGTGAGCATTTTGTCATCTGAATTTTGCTAATAATAAGCTTATAGAAATATTTATCCTCTATTCAAAAAACAAAAATAGACCAGCTTTGTTTAAGTTTTAGAACAAGCAATGAATATCTATAGACCTGCCATTCTCTGATTCAGGTTGTTGTGTACATTAAATAGAGAAATAAATACTAAGAACTATCATAGCGTCTGTTCATATGTTAATGAGTATTTATTATTATTTTCTTAAATGAAATATTCCTGAGACTTTTTCATTCATTCTGAATTGATTTATTTCTTTAGCATAGTAAAAGTGAAGAAAATTTAATCTTAAATTTCATTTAGAGGGAAGTGGACTGTTTTGTTTTTAATTTTCTCTAGATTGACAGTTACACAGTTCCTTTAATTTTCCATGAAAGTGGATTTGTTTTTTGGTTTTACTAAATTTTCATGTCTGTCATCAGGTTTCATGACAAGACTTGGTATTAACTGTTTGAAGAGTTTTAAAAAAAATAACCAAAAATATGATATTTTCCTAAGATGTTTCATAGTTTTCCAAAAGAAATGAATCAAAAGTAGTCTATGTTGTTGGCATCATTAAGAACTAAATTTATTTTTATAAAATTGAACTTCATTCATTTATAAACATTCGTTGAGTGCAACTACATATTAAGTCCTTTTTGAGCACCTAGGTCAGCACTCAAATTTTATTTTGCAAAATGAAACGAAGTCGTCTTTATCCTTACCTTCTAGATCCATGCACACAAACTTTTTAATTTCTATTCCCTGATGATATCTATCTAGATATCTATGTCTATCTGTCTATATATATATTATATATTACAGTATTTTGAGTTTATGTATCTTGACAAATTTCCCAACTCTTACTGTTTGCTTAGAATTGCACTTCTCATATCTGTACTTTTTAGATGAAGTCATGAAGTTAATTAAGTATTTGTTGTTTTAAAAAGTAGAGTAAGAAGGACTGGGGTTGTGGCTTAATAGTAGAGCACTTGCCTAATGTGCATAAGGCCCTAGGTTGTATCGCCAGCACCACAAAACAATAGCAACAACTGGTAAATGGATGGAACTGGAGACTATAATGCTAAGTGAAATAAGCCAGACTCAGAAAATGAAGGGGAAAATATTTTTTTCTGATATGTGTAAGTTGGTCTAAAGTTAGGGGAAAAAAGGAAAGAAAAGAAAGAAGAAGATGATGGAGGTAGGAAATTCCATCAAAATAAAAGAAAGATCAGGGGAATAGGAGATTGAGGGAGAGGGAGGAGGGACAGGATAAGGGACAAACAGTGGAATGAATCTGACTGACTTCCCAATGTGCATATATGAATATACCATAGTCAGTCTCACCATTATGCATATGCACAAGACACTAATTTTTTTAAAAATTTAAATACATAGATTAATAGAGCAGAGGAAAGGGAACAGGGGCAGGGAAGAGGAGGAGGGTAAGCCTAAGCACTAGGAACTTAATTGGAGCAAATTATATTTTGTGCATTTATAATTATGTCAAAATAATCCTAATGTTATGGAACCAATAAAATAACTAAAATTGAAAAACAATGACAACACAGTAATACCTGTAATGATGCTGGCACTTGAACTTTTTTTTCTCCCACCTCTTTCTTTTTTTTTTGGTTCATAGGTCATTCCTAACACACATAATAAGGGCAACAAAATCACCAACAACCAGAACCAAGACATCTCAGAAAAAAAGGAAAAGGTAACTTGAACCTGTCAAGCTTCTAAAGAATGTTTATGGTTTCTTCTTGCATAGTTGAGTTGTAACTAATAAAAGTGTTTGTTTTTGATGAGTGTCAGTGCAGATGTATTGTGTGTATTTCTTCCCTGTGCACGTAACTGGTTCTCACTAGGTCAAAGCCCAGAAACCTGGGGAAACAGGTAGAAAAATACTGTAAAGGACCAGTCAGCCGTTCTTGTCTGTCTCTCTCTTTACAATTTAGTGTTTTGTCCATTCCTGGAACACGCTGCTCTTCCTTAAGAGTCCTTTTTATAACTTCAAGGAACAGATAGACCAAAGGTCATCTTTATTATGAAAACTTGACTGTCAATCAGCATCGATTACCCATTCCTGTTTTGCCACCTAAAGTCTAGTAGAATCTGTTAACCTAAAAATTATTTTAGGATATGGTATCAGGGGTAAATTTTCACTTTTTCCCATAAAAATAACTAGTTGTCCCACTGTTTTAAAATAGAACCTCCTTTACCCACTGATTTACATTGCAACTCTGTCAATACTCGGGTTACAAGGGGAGTCTCTGAGTTTCCTCTTTGTTTCCTTTGTTCACTTTTCTATCCCTGCACATATGCTGTACTACCTAAATTGTAAATATAATAAATATACAATAAAAGATATACCACATTATATTAATATATATTAACATTAAAGTATATTTATGTAAAACACATAATATATATGCTTTTTCAATTTTTAATAAAATTTTCTTCAGAATGGTATTACAAATCTTTTGATTTATTCCTTGCACTTTGTGTTGCTATTAAATTGTGTCTTTAAAATCTTGTAAACATTTTAGGTATGGCCCTCTTTGTTTATGTACTCCATAAAATGCTTTTAATAAGGATGTAAATCCCAAATTCTAACACTCTTCCTGAAGATTTTTATTTTTAGATTTACTATGCAGATAATATGTACTTTGGAAAAAGCAATTTTCTTTATATTGTTTCATTGTTTTTCTTATTAAATCTGTAAAGATTTTTGGTATGTTTAATTGAAGTAATGTTAGCATTGTCTCTTTTCCTCTTGATATTTAAGAAGATGCCTTTAATATTTCATTATTGAATATCATATGTGCTGTAGGTATTTGCAGATAATCTTTCAAGTTAAGGAAGTATTCTTCACTATTTTGCTAAGAATTTTCTTCATGAATGACACTGACATTGAATTTTATCAAATTTATTACCTTATCAAATTTATTACCCGCATCTTCTTGAATCCCTTAATGTGGTAAATTACATTTATAAATTTTAGAGTGTTGAACTAGCCTTGAACTTTTGAATTAAATTTAATTTGATCTTTTTTTTTTTTTTAATCACTGCTAGTATTGTTTCTTTTAAGATTTTTGCATCTGTGGTCATGAATGAGCTGCCTGGAAATTTTCATTTATATGGCTTTGGTTATGCCAATAACTAAAACGAATAGTAGAAGTATTTGTCTCTTTCACTCTTCTGAGTATTTGTGTACCATCTTAATTACCAGCTCTTTCATTGTTTGGTCAGCCTAACCCTATGAAGCCATTTTGGGCCTGTGTCTTCTATATGAGAAAAAATTAAAATAGTAATTCAGTTCTTTAATAGTTGTTGAACTACCCAGATTTTCTACTTTTTTCAGAGTCAGCTTTGGTCACTGTTTTTCCTAGGAATTTTTATATCACCCACTTTTTGAAATATTTGTTTGCATAAAGTTCATATATTATAAGTTTGATCATCTCTGCTCCATCTATAGTTCTTTTGTACTCTGAATTTAGTAAATTATTTGCCTTTTTCTCAATCGTAAAAGTCAGATTTCATATAGTTCTTTGTTGTGAAAAATCACCTTTGAACTGTACTGGTCTTCTCTGTGGTGTTATTTTTCTGCTTAATCAATTTTGTTCTCATCTTTATATAGAATTCTTGTTTGGGCTGCACTCATTAACCCCCACCAAATTGCTGAGTTTTATTAGTTTTTACCCTTTTTTCTAAAATACTAATTTAAGATCATAAATTTTTTTCTAAGTCCACATTTACTGCATTTTGAGATTTTAAGAATTTCTCTTATTTATTACTAATTTTTAGGGGACTTCTAGTATGATTTCTCTTTAGGTTTATTTACAAATGTATTTTAAATGTCTATGAATATTTTAAAGGATTTTTTGTTTCTAATTTGTTTCAGTTATAATCAGAGATTGTTGTCTATATTAGTTCTTTGACATTGGTCGAGACATTTTTGTGCCCTAGAACATAGTTGGTTATTGTAAATGTTGTTCTATTTGTGATTAAAAACAATGGCTATCATATGTTATTAGGTACAGAGTTTAATCAAACGTTATTAGGTCAAACTGAGTTATTCAGATGTATACTTACTAAGTTTTTGTTGTTGATAGCATAACTTAATGAACGCTCATGTTGCTGTTAAAATTAGTCTTTTTTAGTTTTTTTTTTTAGTTTTTATTTCACATGTTTTCAAGTAAGTTTATTAGGTCCCTATAAGTTTAAAATTGTTATACTTTCCTAGGGAATAGATGTTTATATTACTATGTGGATATGGTATGTAGTAATGTCTGAAAAGCTATTTCATCTAATATTAGTAAAAGGATGCTTTCTTTTTTGTGTCTACCTGGTATTTTGGCTTGGAATTTTTTGAGGTACACACATAAAATGAATTCAGGACTCCAACCTGAATGAAATTGTTAAGGAATATCTTTCTTCTCCTTTTCTCTTCCATCTCAAGCAAGGTCAAGGCCAGTAAATATCCCTACCAGATTCTGTGATCAGAATTTTGGTTTGTTAGATTTAACTGTTTTTATCTTTATCCTTGGTAGAGTTTTTTAAAGCCATAGTTAAATTGAACACATAGGAAAACTTTAATTATAGTCATGTATGTGGGGACAATGAAGATGGTAACTTGATAAGGATTTGGGGAAAGGTTTCTTGAAAAGAATAATATCAGGCTGTTTACCAAATTATAGGATTGTCTATTTTAACTGGTTGACTCCTGTCTTGAGTTCAGATCTTTTTTTTTCTTTTTTGAAATGGAATGTTTTTATTTTTTAAAAAAAATTTAATATATTTTAAATTTTAATATATTTTTATATTAAATTTTAAAATTAAATTTTTATAAAATTTTAATATATTTTTTAATACATAAAAATTTTTATATATTTTTGGTGTACTGTGGATTTTAACTCAGGGGCACTCAACCACTGAGCCGCACCCCCAGCCCTATTTTGTATTTTATTTAATGACAGGGTCTCACTGAGTTGCATAGTGCCTTGCTGTTGCTGAAGCTGACTTTGAACTCTCGTTCCTTCTGCCTCAGCCTCCTGAGCTGCTGGGATTACAGTCATGTACCACCATGCCCAGCTTAATTGAATTCAGATCTTAATCACAAAGATAATATTCAGATTGGCAGTAGCACATATTGTGTGATCAAGATTATGTGGTTTTCCACAGATAATATGTAGATTGCTTGCAGAAGTATTAGGTATGGATTGCTGGTAATCACTGGCAGAATTCTTCCTTTTTCTTTTAGAAGTAATGGGCTTTATTTTCAGAGATTGTATTGGGGGGATGAAGATGATATTTTTACTCCAACTTCTTACCTTGCTTGACCTCAAAGAGACACTTGAAACTCAATAAATTCTTAGCTCTCATTAGATAAAATGAGTAGATACTATTTGATTGTGTTTTTGTAATGGTCTAGAAAATATAACCTGTAATAACAAAAAGTAAAGCAGTGGTTCCTGGAATAGGCTGCCAGAGGTTGGTCTGTAAAGGACGTAGAGACGCAAAGAAACTTTTGGGGGGTGATATTTATGTTCATTATTTTGATTGTATTGGTAGATTAATTGTACACTTTAAAATGTGTGCAGTTGTTTGTACATCAGTTATACCTTAGTATAGTGCAGTAAAGCTGTTGAAGACAGACAAATCACCTGCCTTCCTGAAGCTTACGTTTTACAAGGCAAGACAAACTAGGTAGAATTCAGTGACTGCTGCTTGACCGCAACTTGGTGACGGGGCATGAGGACCCATATAGTGTGACATCTGAGAGGGACTGGAATATGAGCTGTAGGAGGGCATGACATCATGTTCTCATTATTCTTCTATCCCAGTTGACTGGCATGTAATAGGCATGAAATACAAGTTTTTTGAATGAATACAGAATCCTAAATACAAAATCTCTGACCTCTGGTCACCAGGGATACACTGATGCCCTCCAGGCAGGTGTCACCTTCTTGCACTGCACTAGCCGTCCCCATGGTTGTTTTGGGCCTTAAAGAGTTACCAAATCGCTTTTTTAGAAATTTTATCCATTATTTTTATGTGGTAAAAAAGAATTTCTGAAAATATTTAGTCTACCCTATTCCTAGAATTTTAGTGATTGATAATGTTGACTTGAAGCTCTGACTATTCATCAACTATTTGTTGGAAACCTCCTCCAGTTACTGTGCAGCAGTTCTGGGATATACCTAAAAGGAAACAGACTTGGTGTCAGTCCATGGGCACCAAACAACAGACACCACGTGGTTAAATGAACAGGCTACCAATTTAATTACTTCTGGCAGGTAATTTAGAGAATTCAGGAAGAGTCCACTAAGATCCCAGGCAGGAAAATGTAAATGTTTAATTGTTAACAACTTCTCGGCCAATTCCATTAAGCCAAGTACATAGCAAGGCTGTCTATATTCAGTAAGAATCTTGTAGGAGCCCAGAACTGCTAGTAGTCAATCTCTTCAGCTGAGTTCTTCATTTCAGAGGAAAACAGCTGACCACTAAGCTGACACTGTATGAAATAATATCCCAATCTACATGTCCATTATGGGATGGTGTTTCGCGGCTGCAGAATGCTCTTTGCTATTTTTCTTTTCTCTGAAATCACATCTCATGTGCCAAGCCACTTACTGCATTCTGTAATAATGAAGCACCTGTGTTCCAAGAGGCACATGGATGAGGGCAAAATGTAGAAGAATGAACAGAAATGTAATTAGTAATTAATAGAGATGTGCCCAGGGCACTGTGGGAGTATACCCTTTTCAAAGTCAGGATGCTTAGGTAATGACTGATCCATCTCTTCAAAAGTTCCTGTCATCAGAAGAAATTCTTTTATGTATTATTCTCTTCTTAATATGAAAGCATTATATGTTCTCTAAAATTATGGACAAACCAAAAGAAGGCAATAAAAATCACCCAAAACTCATTTTTAACAGGTGTAGGTTAGAAATAGAAATTTTAGCTTGAGGTTTTTTCCATTAAAAAAATTTTTTTAAAGAATTACTAAAAAAGAATCAATTAGCAGTTCTCAAATAAATTCCTTGTTTTTTGTTTATGCCTCATTTCAGTATTTTCTGATCTATTTTGCATTATATAGAGCTTGAAAGAATAGGCAATCAAGATCCGTAGATCTTGGCTATAATCCCTGCTACTCCAGAGACTGAGGAGAAGTTTGAGTCCAGCAACTTAGTGAGACTCTCTCAAAATAAAAAGAAATGAGGCTGTGACTCAGCGGTTAAGTGCCCTTGGGTTCAATCCCTGCTACAAAAAAAAAAAAAAGTAGAAATATTAAAGTTTCATAACTTTTGCATTTTCTTTCCTTTTTTTTTTTTTTTTTTTTTTTTTTTTATACAGTTTTGTGTATTCTGTGAATGGATTTCACAGCTGGGAGATTTGTTACTGGAGAAGTAGTCCTCAACAATTAGTTAACTTCATTTTTTTTCCCCCAAATATCAAATGAAAATATTGTCTTCTGGCAGAGTTCCTAAAAATGAATTTTATTAAACTTATGAAAATGTTAGACTTATGCATTGTAAGTTGCTCCTCATTTTACAATTGGGTCATGCCCCAATAAGACCATAATAAATTGAAAATATTATAAGTTGAAATTACATTTAATACATCTAACTGAACATCATAGCTTAGCCACATGATGTACTGTATAGTTGCCTCTCCTTGTGGTCCCATGGCTGAGAGCTGTGCTCGCTGCTGCTGCTCCTGACTTCTGAAGAGAGTGCTGTACCACATCACGTACCCTGTGAAAACATCAAAATTCAAAGTACAGTTTCTCCTGCTGGTGTATTGCCTTTGTACCACTGTAAAGTTGAACCATCATATGTTGGGGACCATTTGTACTTAAAATGAGAACATTTTCTTTTATATGAATTACAACTCTGTAAGATTGATGTTATAACATTGATCTGTTCCCAGTAAAGATCTAGACTCGAGGTTTAGAGGGACCTTGTGAAGGCACTTTACAAAGAACAAAATGATTTCTTATGAATCTCCTGATGACACTTAGAATATTTCATTATATCTGTGATCTGATTATTCTTAATGGCAACAAATAATACAGTGTACCATCAGTGATGTTCCACTTTGTTCAAATTGGCTGATTGTATGAGCTTTGTATCACTGTGACCAAAATACCCAACAAGGACATCTTAGGGAAAAGTTCCTTTTGGCTCACAGTTTCAGAAGCTCAGTACATGATTGTCTGACTCCATCACTTAGGAGCCAAGATGAGGCAGAACATAATATTGAAAAGACATGGAGGAAGAAAGCTACTTAGCTCATGGCAGCCAGGAAGCAGAAGACTGAGGTGCTGGGGACAAAATATAAACCCTAAAGTCATGCTCCCAGTGACCTGTTTCTTCCAGTCATGCCACCTGCCAACAGTTACCACCTAGTTCAGTAGTCCTTTCAATAATCCATCAAAAGGATTAATCCACTATTTAACTGATAGTTCACAGTCTTATCATTTCACCTCTGAATGTTGCTCCATTGCCTAACATGAGGCTTTTTTTTGTTGTTGTTGGTGGTAGGAGGACATCTCATATCCAAATCATAACACTGATAATATTCAGGTTAATATGTAAGTATTGAGATATATTTTTATACATATACATTTGAGTACATACCTAGTACATAATCATGTGGGTATCTTGTAGCATTGTTATAAGTATTTTTATAGTCCTATATATATAAGGTTGTTTATAATCCATGCTGAGATCAAGGAGATCAGGAAGAAGGATAGCCATTTCTAAATTCTCAAGTCACTTTGACCATGCAAATCTGGGTTCTTACATAAAAATGCTTCTGAGTCGATTCCTGGGAAAATGGGATTTTTTTTAAAGGCTGGCACATCTAAAGTCACATAGTTTCACTTTTGTGGAAATTCTTATTTCAGTAATGTTTATCAGTCTCTCTAGGCCAATCAGAATCTTTTTTTATTTTTGTTTTAAGAAACATACATCTACTTTGTAATATACTAAAGATAGGAAAATATTTTATATTGAACATGAGAGATGAGGATATTTCTCACCTACAGGCACTCAGAGCTGTCAGCCCCTGTCCTACAGTTCAGACCCAGAAATGCAAAAACCTAGCTGGTCACACACCAGAACTGTAGGTTTGAGGTCAGACCCAACATCTTAGGCCCTAAACAATTTTGTTAGACCCTGTCTCAATAAATAAAAAAGGCTAGGGATATGGCTCCGTGGTTAAGCGCCCCCTGGGTTCAATCCCCAGCACACACACCGCCAAAATGCAAAAACCCACCAG
Organism: Sciurus vulgaris; assembly: GCF_902686455.1. Classification (NCBI taxonomy): domain Eukaryota; kingdom Metazoa; phylum Chordata; class Mammalia; order Rodentia; family Sciuridae; genus Sciurus; species Sciurus vulgaris. The sequence continues at coordinate 50,415,317 of NC_136461.1, forward strand.
CTATCTGTCAAAGCACTCTTCTTTGCAATAGACACAAGACATTTTCTAGTACAAAACTGCAAATAGGCAAAGAAAAAAGAATAACAAGCATGCTGTCTGTTACCTCTTAGCCCACGGGGAGTAGATTCCTACAGAAGCTTCCTTCCATCAAATGCTGCTAAGTGTGCAGACCATAAAACTAAATCCATTTATCGCTGCTACTAATGGGAAATAAGTTATAACCCAAGTACACAGAACCAGATTTGATCTGTCAGAAACAAAAACATAAGAATTGGAAAATTTTTTTTAAAAGGAAAAATTCTGTTACTACTTGGAATTTACTGCAGGAGCCTAGAAATCACGTAAATGGATTTAAACAACTCATGAATTGCATATCTGAGGCATCACAGTTTAATTGGTTCTGGAAGGTGAGTCTACTTAAGCATCTCAGTGGGACTTCCAAGATTGTCAAAGTCTAATTTAAGAAATAAATAAAATGTGCAGGTATCAGGTATATATTTAACTCATCAATGAGGGAATGAGCTAGTAAGCCTGGTGCAGAGAAAATTGAAGAGAGTGAAGTACTTACAACTGCTGAAAGAAAGAATACTTTGGATTCTCATTTATATATAAAATTGGTTAAAGTTGTACATGGCAAAAAAACTGCAATCTTGGGAGTTAATCTCTTCTATAGGACTAAAGTCATTTGCCCATCTATCAGACAAGATTAATATGCAGGACTACTGAATAAGAACCATTTGCATCAATGTCATTTTCTAAAATTTCATCTGTCAGGGAGTTTGGGCAGCATCAATGACAAGCAGTTATTTAGTCATTCAGCAAATACTATGTTCCCGGGGCTGTTTTCAGTTGAAGATGCCGCTTAGTCTGTCTTGTGCTCTGCCTTCATGGGGATGGTCATGACCTAGACTAGCTGGCTAGACCTTGCTGCAGCCTTCATTACCACAGGGAGAGCCTGATGCTGCCCACACCCTTCTCCAGTGTGTGGCAGAATGATGCCTCAGGTATTTGGCAACCCACATTCAGACTGTAGGGAGGTCTGGGTATACTTATTCTAGATTCTTTTCAAGAGTGTTGGTAGAAACCAATCAAACAATGTGTCATTTCCCCCTTAAATATATTTTAAATGCTATTAATAAAAATTCATACCCCTTAATATTATTTTCAAATCCAACTAACCTTGTTCTAGATGTTGTCTTGGTCAAAGAATAACCTTATTCCGAGCAAAAGGTTTCTTGAAAAGAATTCATTTGCCTTTACTCTCTATTTCACTCACGTGCTTTTTTCCACTCAGAAAAGTCAAAGACAGCGATCACCCTTCTATATCCTCTTGTTGCTTAAAAAGCATTTTGTATTTGGCATCTTTTCTTCCTTCATCACTCTTGCATTTTATGCATTTCTGAATTTCCTCAAATGTATATAATTGCTTCTGTGGTTAGACACTATTAAATAAAAACGGGTAGGTGTTTTCTTTCATGAGTCTCAAATACTGGTTTCTCTTTGGAGAAATTCATCATGTGTCTACTCTGTAATGGAGCAAGCATTGTCTACTTACTGAAGTCTATCCTGCCATTAGTGGTTTTGTCATATGAAGGATAATTGAATGTACTTTATTGAGGTCCTGTAGCAAAGCAAATCTTAATCCAGTTATGTTGGTACTCGTGGAGGACTCGGGGATATCGGCTCCTATTCTCTGAGCAGCTTGGATCTCACTATAAAGTTTGGCATGTTTTATTTTTCTCCACGTTTAAGAAAATGTCTCCATACTGTGAAGGTAATCTGATCATAGAGTTTTTTTTTTCCTACTTCAGTTATCTATATGAATCAAATATTGATGTGCTGTATCATTGGACTATAAACTGAAAACATACAGAAATAATTATCACAAAGATTTTTTTTTATATATATTAAGATGTGTCTTGGTCATCTAGAGACAGATGAATACCTGTTCGGTTAGAAAACCTGATATTTCATTAAGTATTTTCTTAAGAATGAAATCTGTAGATTCTATAATTGAAAAAAACGAAGAATTATAGAATTAACACATTGAGCAGTTTTTACTTAAGGTTTATTTTAGAAATGTCTTTCACTTGAATTGTTTTGTTAATAATAAAGAAGATTCATCTCCCACAATGTAAAGAAAATGTACATACTTGCCTTTTCACTGGGAAAGAATACCTTCTTCTAGGTGGGTCGGCAGTCTTCATAGGTGTGCTTTTGAATTTCTGTTTTCTGTGTTCCTGTGTTTATATCACAAGAGTCACCTTTATAAAATAACGTAAGTATAAGAGAATAAATTATTTGTTTTTGAATCCTTGAATTATGACTGCAGTTGCCTATAGTCAAATATTTCCAGACCATCTTTTTATGCTTTTTGACAGCAAAGAAAAGGATTATGCAAAGCAATTAAACCTTCTCTCAAATTTTGCATCTTCAGAGGCAAGGAACAGCTCCGCCTCCTATGAAACTGCCACCTCCTTACAAAGCTCCGTCTGTGGACAGTGATGAAAATGAAGAAGATGGTGCATTTACTGACAGTGAGTTCCTTTCTGTTTAATAAGTGCAGGATGTATTAAATTATGCTTTAATGAGTGCTGTACATTTTTCAAATAAAGTGCAGGGGGAGGCTTAAAAAATGTGCGTGAACATATGCAAAAAAAGAAAATTTATATTTGAAAGTTTTATGACTAATTTCCTAGGCTTTTCTCTTTGACATTGATAGAGGGAATGCTGAAGGAAGCTGTTACACATTATTTTACCTGTATTCCCTTCCAGTTTGGTGATTTGGTTGTTAATACAAAAATGCTAAGTCCTTGGAATTCAAGTTTGACCCATCATCTGAATTGGGCATAGATGCCAGCTCTTGATTATTTACCTTACTCAGAGTAATGTTGATATTGCTAATGCAAAATTGCAGGAGGCCCACCAAGTCATATTCAATCCTTTGGAACTCATTTCACAATTTTTTGCACTAATATCAAAATACATTCATACATTATCAAATATACATTCATATTTTGTTTGAGACTTTATTCAAAAGAATTTGCATTTCTTTTGCAAATGTACTGTACATGTAGTTAGACCTGATTGCTAATGTACACAGAACTTCTTAGGGAAATGAAGAAAATGTTTTAAAATTAGTAGTGATGATAGTTGTACAATTTGTGAATATACTAAAAACTACTGACTTGCTTATTTTAAATGTGTGTGGTTTGTGGAACACCATAAAATATAGAAAAAGGTTTTTCTATAATATATGAAAAGATTTTGATATAGAAATTAAAAGTTAAAAATTCTGGCTTCAGCATTTTTTAGAGTGTAGCTTTGAGGATGTCCTCTTTTATAAAAAGGGTATAATAATGTTAACTACTTCATAGGGTTTTGGGGAGGATTGAAGTAAAGCAATATGGTCTTTAACTTGCCACTTAGTATTCAATGGATACTATATTACAGCTTTTATTGTTAGTAATAATTATTATTAAGTTAGGTTTTTAAAAATATAATAGCAAATACATAAATAAATAGAAATAAAATATAAAAGTTAATGAAACTGCTGGGAGAAGTGTGCACCTGTAATTCCAGCAGCTTGGAGGCTGAGGTGGGAGGATGGCGAGTTCAAAGTCAGCCTCAGCAGTTTTAGCAAGGCTCTCAGCAACTTACCAAGACCCTTCTCAAAATAAAAATTAAAAAGGCCTTGGGATGTGACTCAGTGGCTAAGTGTCCCTGGGGTCAATCCCTGGTAGAAAAATAAATTAATTAATTAAATAAATAAATAAAATAATTGAGTTGACTTTATAAAAATTTGATTTGACCTTTCGATTTTACAAGCCCATTTTCGTGTATTGTTGTCTTCATGTATTCACATCTTGGTTGAATATCATCTGCCTTTTAGTAACAGTATTAAGTGAGTCTGCTGTTCAGTGGGTAAAACACAGCTCCTTTTTCATTGGCGGAAGCACCGCCAAAAAGGGAGGGCACAAAGACACGGGGATGAAGTTGGATGTGGACTCTGGTAATGTGATTCTCAGCCTGTTTGGAGACTCCGTCTGAGCTTGTTCTGTCGTTCTTCCTTGTTCTGATAGGCAAAGGCAGCTGCACAGAGTGGCGATAGGTTGTTCACTGTTCATAATTCCTGGCTGCTAGAAGGCAGTGTCACCTCATTACTGGAAAACCTGGTTTAAGTGTGCAATAACACTGTTCCAATATTGGTTCTACTACGCAGTAGCTGTGTGTTCTTGGACAAGTAATTTAACTTCTTCAAGGTGCACACTGGTTATCAATAAGGGAACAAGGGTCTGTCATAGAATAACCTGCCTCATAGGATTGTTGTGAAATGTGAAAAAGCTGACTGTAGGAACTGTGATACCTGTTAAGTGCTCTGGTTGACCAGTTGCCAGGCATTGTTCCAAGGCCTTTACATATATTATCAACATAGCTGACATAATAACTTTGTGAGGACTCTAATTATACAAACAAGGAAACAAGTTCAGAAAAATTAAGAACTGAGTCACATACAGGGAATAGGGTTCAAACCTGGGTACTGTGACTCCAGAGCCAGTACCATTGTCTACACTTGTTGTTACTTAAAACACATTACTGTAGCAGAAATGGGTACAAGTGATGTGGGTTCTCCTGTGAATGGCACTTACAGGCCATGAAAAAGGTCATGCATCCTCTCCTCCTCCTTACTGTGGCAAGCTCATGTGTGCGTCACATGCACAGGCACACATACATGGCATCATGAGGCTCAGGAAATCTTTCCATTTACACTGAGTACATAAAAAGACTATGATACCTTCTGACTTCAACTTGGGACATTTCATAGGTTCTCCAACAAACCTATGTGGGCTGTATAGGTGACTCTCTTCTCCATCTATTTTGGTCTCTGATGGTTTCCTTCTCAATATACATTATTCCTTTCCTGTTTTACATCCCTTTGATTTCACTGTTAACCTCTAAAAGAATTTGAGCTATGTTGGAGTATTTCTTGGGTAGTTCGCATTTATAATACAGGCAAGCCTAAAGTCTCCAGCCACTGTATATTTCCTCTGGGATGGATCTCGTGGGTTTTTCTTAGTTTTTAAATTCTTACTAAATTAATACTCTGCTTATCTGTCCAAAAGTGAAAGTAGATCAGGTCACTGTTTTATCAGATTTTTACTGTTTGGTCTGAACATTTCTTTTTAATAGTGGTGAAATGTGATTATATAACTTAACTGAGGTCCACAGCTCTGAAGTAGACGGCTGGACTTCAAGGGTTAGGCCCATGGGCCTAACCTTTATTAGAGAGATCACCAACATGAGGTACACATCACTTCAAAAGTATTAAAAGGCTGTTAGTTGCTTACTTAAAAAGTTTATCCAGTCAAGAAGTATTTCTTGAGTGGATGTCACAGGTGGGCGGGCACTGTTCTGGGTGTTTGGGATGTGGCAGGGGAAATGGTCATTCTTTCATTAGCTGATATTCCTGTAGGGAAGGAAGACTATAAATTAGTTTAATGATAAACATTATGAATGAAATAAAATAATTATATTTAAATAAATAACATGTAAAATAAAATACCAAAAGGTAGAATGAGAAAATAAATGCCTCAGATGAGGCAATGTTAGGTAGGATGGTTAAGAAAGGCCAAGATAAGATCTAAGTGACAAAGGACTGGCTCATGGAGTCATCATATAGATAAAGTTTGTTGTTGGTGTTTAAACTGTGACTCAGGGTAACATAAAATTTACTTAACTCTGTGAATCAACTTTATATCATGTGACAGAATATTTGAGGACACCCATTTAAAGGAAGAAAAGTTTTATTTTGGCTTACAGTTTTAGCCCACAGTGACTTGCTTTGGGCCTCTGGTGGCCCAGTACATCATGGCCAAGGAGCTGCTCACCTCATGCAGGGGAGGGAGAGAGAGAGAGAGAGAAGAATGAGAAGGAGGGAGAGAGAGAGAGAGAGAAGAATGAGAAGGAGGGGAGGCCCACATCCCAGGATTCCTCCAGTGGCGTGGCCACAATGACCTTAACTTTCTTCTACTAGGCCCCACCTCATAATGGTTCCACCAGTTCCAACAGGACCTTTGGGGGACACATAAAACCCATAACATACTGATGTAGAAGCATACACACTGAGGAATATGCATGTGTACTAAGACAAAAGAATCTCAAAATATTGCTTACCTTTATAATGTGATGAATTTTATTCTTTTTCTATTATTTCACTTTTTAAAATGCTGGTAGCTCTCACTGCAGGTCCAACGTGGGCCAGGGAATGGGTTCCTGTAGAAGGGATGGTCTGGCTGCAAAATAACAGCTAAGAAATTTATCATAAAGAAAGGAGACAGAATTATCTTTTGAAGCAGGTGCATGACCGATTGAGCCATCCATAAGGGACTGGCTCTAACCAAAAAAATGGAACTCCACTTGGTTTATTTATGGCAATACAGATCAAAGGGTGCTGGGGAGGAGCTTTTTCCGTGAGAAACAGGATTCACTGGAGTTAAGCAAGCCCTTTGGCTCTAGCAATTCAAATCCACTTCTGGGGCCTGCATTCAAACTCCAGTGGTGAACCAACCTCAGAAAAACCACATGCTCCAGGCAATCTCAGTTTTCCATAATTGTGAATTACTGAAGCCAGATTTCTCCAATAGCTCAACTAAGCTTCGGGGTTTTTTGCCGGTCATAGGTGGTTTCCCGCAGGTAGTATATTTCATGACTTACAGATGAATTGTAGCCTATAGTATGAAAAACACCAATCTAGATCACTGGTTTTGAATCTTCTAAGTGCATCAGAAACACCTATAAAGCTTGTTAAAACATTAATTTATAAGCCTACTCCCAATTTCTGATTCCCATTAATTTGCACTCCTAATTAGTTCCTCAGTGGTGCTGTTACTTCTGCTACCCAGGAACCACATTCTGAAAACCATCAGGATGCTGAAGTCATGCTGATAAGTATTCTGTGTAGATAGCAAAAATACCTGAACCCAGCACCTACTCTGAGAGACAGTAAAGGAGCATTCTAGCATGAGAACACTTCCAGATTATGAGATTACATAGCTTGTGAGAAGGAAGTATTTCAGGAAAACTTCTATCACTTAATCTTTTTTTTTTTTTTTTTTTGGGCAATTTATTTTTGTTTTTATTAAAGATTTATCAGCTCTTAAAGTAGAATTCCTTCAAGATAAAAACTGTTCTATGGGAACAGTGTCTGATAATATAAGGATACTATTAGTAAAAGTACATATATAAATGAAGGGAGAAAAATTCTTATGATTACTGAAAAAAAGATTAATTTCACATCCTCACAAAATACCGATACAGGGAAAACTTTCAAAACCATATTAACAATAAAAGGTCTCTAGCAGAAAGAGGCAAAGAGATGTCCTTCAATTCAAATACCAAAAAGACACTTTGTGTGAAAGCAATGTGGACACTGATTGCAGTTTTGCCTTTGTAGGAAGAAAATTTTCTCCTCTACCTCCTCAAGATTGTGACTTTAGAGATAAAAGGCAATTGAACTGAAAGTCTACCCAAATCAAGTCCTAAACCAAAAACACACTCAGGGAAGCAGGGACAGGGGAAAACAAAACAAAACAAAACAAACAAACAAAAAAAACCCCAACTCTCTAAAATGATGACTTCTCAGAGAACCCTGGATTAAGACGCTGGGGACTTGTTATTACCTGAAAAACTACTCAAGGTCTACATAAATTTTTTTTTTTTTTTTTTTTTTTTTTTTTACCATTTGTGTAATCATAAATTTACATAGAGTAATGTTGTTTGATTCATTCTGTTATTTTTTCCCTTCCCCCCACCCCTCCCACCCCTCTTTACCCTCTATACAGTCCTTCCTTCCTCCATACTTGCCCCCCTCCCTAACCCTAACTCTAACCCTAACACTAACCCTTCCCTCCCCCCCATTATGTGTCATCCTCCACTTATTAGCGATATCATTCGTCCCTTGGCTTTTTGAGATTGGCTTATCTCACTTAGCATGATATTCTCCAATTTCATCCATTTGCCTGCAAATGCCATAATTTTATCATTCTTTATGGCTGAGTAATATTCCATTGTATATATATACCACAGTTTCTTTATCCACTCATCAATTGAAGGGCACCTAGGTTGGTTCCACAGTCTGGCTATTGTGAATTGAGCAGCTATGAACATTGATGTGGCTGTGTCTCTGTAGTATGCTGATTTTAAGTCCTTTGGGTATAGGCCAAGGAGTGGGATAGCTGGGTCAAATGGAGGGTCCATTCCGAGTTTTCTAAGGAATCTCCACACTGCTTTCCAGAGTGGCTGCACTAATTTGCAGCCCCACCAGCAATGTAAGAGTGTACCTTTCTCCCCACATCCTCGCCAACACCTGTTGTTGCTCGTATTCTTGATAATCGCCATTCTAATTGGGGTGAGATGGAATCTTAGGGTAGTTTTGATTTGCATTTCTCTTATTACTAGAGATGTTGAACATTTTTCCATATGTTTGTTGATTGCTTGTACATCTTCTTCTGTGAAGTGTCTATTCATTTCCTTAGCCCATTTGTTGATTGGGTTATTTGTATTCTTCGTGTAGAGTTTTTTGAGTTCTTTATAGATTCTGGAGATTAGCGCTCTATCTGAAGTATGATTGGCAAAGATATTCTCCCACTCTGTAGGCTCTTTCTTCGCATTGCTGATAGTTTCCTTTGCTGAGAGAAAGCTTTTTAGTTTGAATCTATCCCAGTGGTTGATTCTAGCTTTTATTTCTTGTGCTATGGGAGTCCTGTTAAGGAAGTCTGATCCTAGACCAACAAGGTGAAGATTTGGACCTACTTTTTCTTCTATAAGATGCAGGGTCTCTGGTCTGATTCCGAGGTCCTTAATCCATTTTGAGTTTAGTTTCGTGCATGGTGAGAGATATGGGTTTAGTTTCATTCTGTTGCATATGGATTTCCAATTCTCCCAGCACCATTTGTTGAAGAGGCTATCTTTTCTCCATTGCATATTTTTGGCACCTTTGTCTAGTATGAGAAAATTGTATTTATTTGGGTTTGTGTCTGTGTCCTCTATTCTGTACCATTGATCTACCTTTCTATTTTGGTACCAATACCATGCCGTTTTTGTTACTATTGCTTTGTAGTAGAGTTGAAGATCTGGTATTGCAATACCCCCTGTTTCACTCTTCCTGCTAAGGATTGCTTTAGCTATTCTGGGTTTCTTATTCTTCCAGATGAATTTCATGATTGCTTGCTCTATTTCTGTAAGGTACGTCATTGGGATTTTAATTGGAATTGCATTGAATTTGTATAGCACTTTAGGTAGTATGGCCATTTTGACAATATTAATTCTTCCTATCCAAGAACATGGAAGATCTTTCCATCTTCTAAGGTGTTCTTTAATTTCTTTCTTTAGTGTTGTATAGTTCTCATTGTAGAGGTCTTTCACCTCTTTTGTGAGATTGATTCCCAAGTATTTTATTTTTTTCGAGGCTATAGTGAATGGGGTAGTTTTCCTAATTTCTCTTTCCGAAGATTCATCACTTATGTATAAAAATGCGTTGGATTTATGGGCATTGATCTTGTAACTGAATTCACTTATGAGTTCTAAGAGTTTTCTGGTGGAATTTCCAGGTTCCTCTAAATATATAATCATGTCATCAGCGAACAGGGATAGTTTGAGTTCTTCTTTTCCAATTCGTATCCCTTTAATTTCTTTGGTTTGTCTAATTGCTCTGGCCAGAGTCTCAAGAACGATGTTGAATAAAAGTGGTGAAAGAGGGCATCCCTGCCTTGTTCCAGTTTTTAGGGGGAATGCTTTCAGTTTTTCACCATTTAGAATGATATTAGCCATGGGCTTAGCATAAATGGCCTTTACAATGTTAAGGAATGTTCCCACTATCCCTATTTTTTCTAGTGTTTTGAGCATGAAGGGGTGCTGTATTTTATCAAATGCTTTTTCTGCATCTATTGAAATAATCATGTGATTCTTGACTTTAAGTCTATTAATATGGTGAATTACGTTTATTGATTTCCTGATGTTGAACCAACCTTGCATACCTGGGATGAAGCCCACTTGATCATGGTGCACTATCTTTTTAATATGTTTTTGTATGCGATTTGCTAAAATTTTGTTGAGAATTTTTGCGTCGATGTTCATTAAGGATATTGGTCTGAAATTTTCTTTCCTTGATGAGTCTCTGTCTGGTTTAGGTATCAGTGTGATATTGGCTTCATAGAATGAGTTTGGGAGGGTTCCCTCCTCTTCTATTTTATGGAATACTTTCAGAAGTATTGGAATGAGCTCTTCTTTAAAGGTTTTGTAGAACTCGGCTGAGAACCCATCTGGTCCCGGACTTTTCTTTGTTGGAAGGCTTTTGATGACTTCTTCTATTTCAGTACTTGAAATTGGTCTATTTAAATTGTTTATGTCCTCCTCATTCAGTTTAGGCAATTCATATGTCTCTAGAAACCTGTTGATGTCTTCGAAATTTTCTATTTTGTTGGAGTATAGATTTTCAAAATAGCTTCTAATTATGTTTTGTATTTCCATCCTGTCTGTTGTGATATTTCCTTGTTCATTCCGAATTTTAGTGATTTGGGTTTTCTCTCGTCTTCTCTTTGTTAGTGTGGCTAAAGGTTTATCAATTTTGTTTATTTTTTCGAAGAACCAACTATTTATTTTGTCAATTTTTTGTATTGTTTCTTTTGTTTCAATTTCATTGATTTCAGCTCTGAGTTTAACTATTTCCTGTCTTCTACTACTTTTGGTGTTGGTCTGTTCTTCTTTTTCTAGGGCTTTGAGCTGTAGCGTTAGGTCGTTTATTTGTTGAGTTTTACTTCTTTTATTAAATGCGCTCCATGAAATAAATTTCCCTCTAAGTACTGCTTTCATAGTGTCCCAGAGATTTTGATATGATGTTTCTTTGTTCTCATTTACCTCTAACAATTTTTTAATTTCCTTCCTAATATCTTCTGTTATCCATTCATCATATAATAGCATATTGTTTAATCTCCAGATGTTGGAATAGTTTCTGTGTTTTACTCTTTCATTTATTTCTAACTTCAATCCATTATGATCTGATAGAATACATGCTAGTGTCTCTATCTTCTTGTATTTGCTAACATTAGCTTTGTGGCATAATATATGGTCTATTTTAGAGAAGGATCCATGTGCTGCTGAGAAGAAAGTGTATTCGCTCTTGGTTGGATGGTATATTCTATAAATGTCCGTTAAGTCTAAATTATTGATTGTGTTATTGAGATCTATGGTTTCTTTGTTCAATTTTTGTCTGGAAGATCTGTCCAGTGATGAGAGAGGTGTGTTAAAATCACCTAGTATTATTGTGTTATGGTCTATTTGGTTTCTGAAATTGAGAAGGATTTGTTTGACATACATGGATGAGCCACTGTTTGGGGCATAGATGTTTATGATTGTTATATCTTGCTGATTTATGCTTCCCTTAAGCAGTATGAAATGACCTTCTTTATCCCTTCTGACTAACTTTGGCTTGAAGTCCACACTATCGGAAATGAGGATGGATACTCCAGCTTTTTTGCTGAGTCCATGCGCATGGTATGTTTTTCCCCATCCTTTCACCTTTAGTCTATGGGTATCTTTTTCTATGAGGTGAGTCTCTTGCAGGCAACATATTGTTGGATCTTTCTTTTTAATCCAATCTGCCAGTCTATGTCTTTTGATTGATGAATTCAGGCCATTAACATTCAGGGTTATTATAGAGATATGATTTGGTTTCCCGGTCATTTGGTTCATTTTTTAAATTTTATTTATTTATTTTTTGACACAACTTGTTTCCTCCTTTATTTGACAATTCCTTTAGGATAATTCCTCCCTTTGCTGATTTGCTGCTTTGTTTTTCATCTCTTCCTCATGGAATATTTTGCTGAGAATGTTTTGTAATGCTGGCTTTCTTTTTGTAAATTCTTTTAGCTTTTGTTTATCATGGAAGGATTTTATTTCATCGTCAAATTTGAAGGTAAGTTTTGCTGGTTATAAGATTCTTGGTTGGCATCCATTTTCTTTCAGGGCTTGAAAAATGTTGTTCCAGGCCCTTCTAGCTTTTAGGGTCTGGATTGAAAAGTCTGCTGATATCCGTATTGGTTTCCCCCTGAATGTAATTTGGTTCTTTTCTCTCACAGCTTTTAAAATTCTGTCTTTATTTTGTATGTTAGGTATTTTCATTATAATGTGCCTTGGTGTGGGTCTGTTGTAATTTTGTGTATTTGGAGTCCTATAAGCCTCTTGAACTTGATTTTCCATTTCATTCTTCAGATTTGGGAAATTTTCTGATATTATTTCATTGAATAAATTGTTCATTCCTTTGGCTTGTTTCTCTAGGCCTTCCTCAATCCCAATAATTCTTAAATTTGGCCTTTTCATGATATCCCATAGTTCTTGTAGATTCTGTTCATGATTTCTTACCATCTTCTCTGTTTGTTCAACTTTGTTTTCAAGGTTAAATATTTTGTCTTCAATGTCTGAGGTTCTGTCTTCCAGGTGTTCTATCCTATTGGATATGCTTTCTATGGAGTTCTTAATTTGGTTTATTGTTTCTTTCATGTCAAGGATTTCTGTTTGGTTTTTTTTCAATATCTCTAACTCTTTATTGAAATGATCTTTTGCTTCCTGTATTTGCTCTTTTAACTGTCGATTGGTGCGATCATTCAGTGCTTGCATTTGCTCTTTCATCTCATCGTTTGCTTCTCTGATCATTTTAATTATGTACATTCTGAACTCCTTTTCTGTCATTTCTTCTGCCATGCTGTCATTGGGTTTTATTGATGTAACATCTAGATTTGTTTGCAGCATTTTCTTTCCTTGTTTTCTCATATTGTTCAGGTATCAGTTGACCGCTGAGATATTGCAGATTTCCTCTATTGACTTACAATGTCCCTGAAGATTTCTATATATATCCCCCCTTAGCCTTCAGTAGGCTGAAGTCTTGGAGGAAGTTGATAACGCAGTACTCCACAAGGAAGCTGCCTCTCTAGGAGTGGTGGCCTTCAGGAGGGGTATAATCCCTGCTAGTGGGCAGAGGTGCCTCCACTTGTTGACCAATGGTCATCCAAAGGGGACCTAGGCTGCGGGCTGAGGCAAGGCCTGTTTGGGCCTGTGTCTCTGGTTTTACCGACCTTGTGGGGAAACCTCACCCGGCAGGGAAGACTCACCCGGTGGGGAGGTCTTGCTGGTCAGTACCCTCCTAGAGGTTCCCCTCAATTACAGCTACCGCCTGGGCTGGGCTGCCTTCCTCTGCAAAGTTCTCAGGGGCCCGGCCCTACCTCCTGGGCCTGGGAGCCTCACCCTTCGCAGATGAATCTCCTTAGGCTGCCCCTCCTCAGAGAATCTGCCCGCAGGCCTGGAACCTTTGCTCCGCCCTAAGCCTGTCTCTGTGCGGCTCTTCCACCCAGAAGCCTCCTAGATCCTGGGACCCTGCTCTGCCCCTAATTGCCTGGCTATGCGGCCCCTCCTCTGAGCAGCCACCTGGGGCCCCGTACAATCTCTCTGAGTCCCAGAGACCCGCCACACGCCTCTTCCTCCAGACAGCTGCCCAGTATTCCGGTGCGGTCACTAGGAGTCCAAGAAACTCACTGCGTGCCTCCACCTCCCACCAACCACCCGTAGCCCTGGGCAATCAATCACTCCGAGTCGAAGTGACCCTCCCCGTTCCTCCTCCTCCTCCAGATAACCCCCCGAGTGTTCAGGAGTGGTCGCTCTGAGTGGCTCTGAATCCACGTGACCCGCTGCACGGGTCCTATGGGCAACCGCCCGGAGCTCTTGGTGCGGCCACTCAAGACCAAGCGACCCACCACGCTTCCTCTCCAGGCAGCCCCCCTGTGTTCAGGCGCTGTCCCTTTAAGTCCAAACAACTCACCACTCGCCTTCTCCTCTGAGCAGCCGCCTGGAGCGCTAATGCAGTCACTGCGAGTCCAAACGACCCGCCGCGCTTCTCCTCCTCCTCCGGGCAGGCCCCGGGGTTCAGAAGTGGTCTGAGTCCAAACAGCTCGCCACGCAGCCTCTCCTCTGGCAACCGCCTGAAGCTCTGGTGTAGTCACCCCGAATCCAAGCGGCCGCGTTCCTCTTCCTCCTCCTCGTCCTCAGTGCAGGCCCCGGGGTTCAGAAGCGTTGTTCTGAGTCCAAACAGCTTGCCGCGGAGCTTCTCTTCTGGCAACCGCCTGTAGCTCTGGTGCAGTCACTCCGAATCCAAGTGGCCACGCTCCTCCTCCTCCTCAGGGCAGGCCCCGGTGTCCTGAGTCCACACAGCTCTCCTCGCCACTCCTCCCCTGGGCAGCCGCCGGAGCCCCAGTGGTTGCTCCGAGTCCCAGCGCTGTGCCGAGCGGCCTCCTTTTCGGCGCTCCTAGTTGTCCGAGTTCACTGCTCCAGCGGGGGGAGGGGCGTCTCACCGGCAGCTCTACTTCACAAAGTTTCCTGCGTTCCGGGACCACTGTCCCATCCGGGACGCCTCCCCAATGGGAGAGACTCACCCGGCTGCTTTGAGTTGGTCCCAAGTGTCTCAATATCTCCTCTTTTGAATCCTGAGTCCTGGAGCAACATGAAATGCAGCCACCCTCTAGGCCGCCATCTTGAAACCCTCCACTATCACTTAATCTTGAGGATCAACTGTGGAGTACTACTGAGAAATTGAGAAGATTAGAGACATAAATGTAATCATTGGCTTTAGCACCAAGGAATTGATAAGGAAGAAGGGAAAGGTAATACTTGATAAAGTAATTATCTTTTAAATTATGGGAATTAAATATTCTAGCCAGCATACAGAGTATGGTATGCAATAAGTGTTTATATTTTAGATCTTTTATTTTGTCTTGTTTAACATGTTTTATGACACAATAGTTTCTATATCATAAGAAATCTTACAATCATCAGTTGAACCAAAATTTCTTGAGTTTGAATTAAGAATTAGGAAACAATTGGGCTGGGGAATATAGCTCAGTGGTAGAGCACTTTACCTAACAGGCATGAGGTCTGTGTTCAAACCCTAGCACTGAAGGGGTGGGGGGAATAATTATGAAACAATTAAGAATTAAGCTTTTACCTCATCAATGCTTAGCAAATGACAAAATTACCATTGTCAAAGGTAATGGTAATGCAGGAATTGTCAAAGTTACGGGTTGAAGTTGCAGAATATTTTTGCTGACTTCATGAGAATAACCTTAAATCCAAAAATAAAAATGATTGCCTTGTTAAGGATTTAGGATCACTAAGGACATGAAGAGATCACTTGGTGATTCACTGTCCCATGGGGTCTTTAAAGTCTTTGTTTCTCACCTCACCCCTGTCTCGTCTCCTACACAGATTTTCAGTTGGCTTTTGGAAACATTTTAATATAAACATTTAAATATAAAGTACATTTTTAATCTTTATTATTAACAGAAACACTATACCTTTTGACCAGCGTTTCCCTCTACCACCTCTGATAATCACCATTTTACTCCTTGCTTTGAGTTCAACTTTTTCTTTTTTTCTTTTTTCTTTTTTTACTCCCAGGAATTGAACCCAGGGACACTTAACCACTGAGCCACATCCCCAGCCCTTTTTCTTTTTTTTTTTTTTAAATTAAGACAGGGTCTCACTAAGTTGCTGAGACTGTCTTTGAACTCACAGCCCCCTTCCTCAACCCCCTTCCCTCTAGCACTTTAAATCTCTTCACCCGGATAAAACATTGTTTTCTTCAAGACTGACCTTTTACTTTGTGTTCTCTCTTAGGTGAAATCATTACTGGGGTTCTCATCTTCCCCCACCAGAATGAAACTTCTGTTTATTATTTCTCTTCCTAACAATGGATCATAAACTCGATTACTCTTTATTCCCAGTCTCTCTCTCTCATTTGTAGTTTCCTTTACATTTCTATTGCCACAATTTTAGTAACTATATTCGTAACAGTCAGAACTTTCTGAGTATGTACTGTATGCCATACATTCTCCCTAACTCTTCAAATACATTCTTGATACTTAGAAGAGTCTTTGAAGGAGATACTAAACCTTCTGTCACTTTCAGCTCAGTGTTTTCTCTACAAAGCTTTGCCTGACTCCTTAATACAGTACAAATTCCTGCATTTTTCTTCTATACCACTTAACGACAATGTTGATTTTCATGTAATTATTAGATTAATATCTGTCTTTGCCACTAAAACCTCTAAGTTCCATGAGGCTAACGACCCTCTCTGTTTTGGCCTGACACCTTATAGAAGTTCAGTGTTTGGGACAAATGAACGACAGGGGTATGTGACTTTCATGGTCAATAGTGGGGATGGAAATGAAAAGGTAGGTTTGGTGGTGGTGCTTCAAAAATACCTTTTCTGCTGACCTGTGCCACCCTTCAACTTTCAGAGCGTTCTGTGCAGAACAGTTTGGCTTCTCTTTCTCAGTGGGCAGTTCCCCAACTTATCTAAACTTTGCCACCCCTTGAGAACGAAGTCTAGAGAAGTCTCTAGCTTCGTAAGACCCAGCTTTGATCTTAGAGGTTAAATGCTTTTACACCAGCCACATCTTGCTGACTTTTTGGGCATTCTTTCTTTCAACTACATCTCCAAACCACAGGGAGCATCAGGTTTTGGAATGACTTTTTGTAAGATATGAGGGAGATCAAAAGAAGCAATGAGACTCACACAATAGACTTGATTCTCCACTCAGATGAGGCCCTAGAAACTCTGAGTGCAATTGGCCTTTTTGTTGTCCCTGGGCCTTTAAGTGGAGAGCACAGATGTGAGTGGAACCCTATCCCAAAGGAATTCCGAAGTCCCTTGTTTATACCTTAATTCCTGAATGGAAGACTCTCTTAGGTGTTTTGGTCTTCTACCTTAATTTCTTTTTTTTTTTTCTCTGAAGGAACCTGGTTTAAATAGTGACTGTAATACATTGTTAGGGCTTTGTCACAGACTCTCCTACTTAATTATGTTGTAATAGAATATTTATATTAAGGGTATATTTGAGTTATAAAACATAACGGTAAAATTATCCTATGATCTGGCACACCCAAATAAAAATTAAATTGCCAATACCTTGTATCATCCTGATTTACTTTAATTCTTATTGTTTTATTTCAATTATTTTAAAAGATAAAGTACTAGATAAGACCTTCTGAAATGTGGTTTATTACCAAATCTGTTACTTGGAGTCATGATGGCTGTAAGTTTAGTGAAGATGACTTTTTAAAGAAAATTTTAGCCGGGCGTGGTGGTGCACACCTATAATCTCAGTGACTCAGGAGGCTGAGGGCAGAAGGATCGCAAGTTCAAAGCCAGCCTCAGCAAAAGCGAGGCACTGAGCAACTCAGCGAGACCCTGTCTCTAAATAAAATACAAAATAGGGCTGGGGATGTAGCTCAGTGGTTGAGTGCCCCGAGTTCAATTCCCAGTACTTCCTCTACCACCCCCCCCCCCCAAAAAAAGAAAGAAAAAGAAAACTTTATTGAGATATCGTTTATATGCCATACAAGTTACCCACTTAAAGTATGCGGTTCAGTAGCTCTTGGTATATTCACAGAGTTGGTCAGCCATCACCACTATTAATTTTTGAACATTTAGCACATTCTTATCACACTGTCCTCTATTAGTGTCCTTATTAGCAGTCACTCCACATCATTGTATTTATTTAAAATTCTTTATATGCATATATAAATATATATATCTTAACTTATAAAACATCTTTTTTTAGATAATGCTTATGTGTTCCCATGGAATGAATGGAATGGGTTGGGAAACCATGTCAAACCTCCTCCTAAAAACAAAGAACAACTATATTCAAGTATGAAAGAAGAACTATATTCAAGTATGGAAGAAGATAAGGATAGTTGCTAGCCCAATTGTCTTGAAGAATCTAACAATGCATTAAACTTACCCCCTCTCCCTCCAATAACTAAATATTTTTTTAAAAAAATAGGAAGAGAACAAATCACAGATGGTATAGTCATCAATCTCAAAAGTTCAAAACCTAAGAATCCTTTAGCTACCATAAGTAAAGCTGTATATAAATTATGCATATGAAAAAAATCAATATTATCTACTTAGAAAATATATATTTCTTAGTGGCAAGAATGGCAATGAATAGAAGACATTTAGGAATTCTGCAATTAGAAAGGTAAAACTCATACTGAGGGCCTAACTCAGTGGTAGAGGCCCTGGGTTCAATCCCCAGCACCAGAAAAAAGAAAAAGAAAAATGTAAAACTCGTGGAAGTGGACCATAACACCTTGAGTCACTTATTAACAGGCACTGTGATGAAAGCTATAAAGCCACTACCCAGAAATGTGTGTGCTGATACAAAGAAACATCATCACCCATGTGGGGACACACACATACACTATTTTGAGCATCATTTTGCATGATTAGTGGAAATCTTGAACCCCATTTAAGACTTCCTAGAACACAGGTTAACAACCCCTATTGTTTCTCTCTCTTTTTTTTTTTTTAAAAGAAAACCATGGAACCTAATTTAAGAGTATTTGAGGAAAATATGAACATACTATTTCCCCAACTGGAAAACTAAGATTATAGATTTAAATAATATCTAAGTTAGTCTATAAGTTTATTGTAATTTGAATTAAAATCTTTAGTGGTATGTTTTTTAAAAATACAATAACTTGATTGAGAATTTACTTGGAAATTAAATGCTAGACAATTTTGGAAAAGAAAAGTAGTGAACAGAGAATTTAGCTTCTCTTAGTATCTGAATCTTTTCTAAACGGATGACTTTCAAAATCCATCTAGTGCTTGTAGATGTGAATGGCAGTGTTTTCTCAACCTTGATACTGCTACCATCTTGGCTGGTTAATTTTTTGTGGTGGGAGTGGCTGTCCTTTGCATTGTAGGATGTTTAGCAACATCCCAGGTCTCTCTAGTACCCTTCTACTCACCCCAGTTCTGACAGCTTAAGACATCTCTACTTATTATCATCTTCCCTGGTTTAAATGGAAATAGGGATTCTACTGTCACTTATTGTTTGGGGTATTAAGGGATAATCCCATACAATGAAGAATTATCCTCTCCAGAGCCAGAAGTACTCCTGATTAAAAACATTGAAACTGCGGTAACTAAATCACTATAGTATTTGCATTAAAAGTAGTCCACAAATAGACCCAAGTATCTATATAGAATTAATATAAAAATGCCTTTTTGAAATAGTGAAAATAAGTTAGATTATTAATAAGTGATGAAGTATGTAATCTTTTGGGGAGAAAACATAGAGGTCTTCATTTCTCACCAAAATTACAAATTAATCCCAAAAGAATTACTCTAATTCTAATAACTGAAAATATAAACATACTATTAAAAGTGAAACACATTATCTCATGTACATGTATGACTGCATGACTGATGTGATCCTGCAATATGTATAATCAGAAAAATGAGAGATTACACTCTATGATCTATCAAAATGTATAAATGCATTCTACTATCATGTACAACTAGAACAAATAAAATATTTTTTTAAAAAGTCTACATAAGATTTTAAAATATATAGGTATATGATCATAATTTTTCTTACATAAAACTTAGAAAGGATGTATACTTATGTAAAATATATAGAGAGTGAGAAGAAAAAGATGTCCAATAATTAAAAAACAAAAATCGGACAATATGTGAAATAGATTTGGGCAACAAGTACAAAATGCTTAGTCTTTAATAGTGAAAGAAATATAGAGTAATATGAAAATTGGATTTTTTTTTTGCCTATTAGATTACTTAAGGTTTTTAAAATTACTGTTAATCATTTTGGAGAGGTTGTAGAAAAATATGAGTTCTTATATGCTGTTGTATGAATAAAAATTCATTTATCTCTTTTTGAAGACCTATTTAGCAGCATAGTAAAAAAGTTAAATGTGCAGATTTTTGGAATAATTTAGCTTCTAGTGGTATTTCCTAAAAATGTCACTGTCCATGTGAATATACATATATATATATATATATATGCATCTACAAAGATGGTTTATACCAGCATTTTTCACAATTGACCATTATGATATATGTTATATGTACTTACTGTATAATACACTTTGACAAGGCCACCCAATATCTAGGCTTTCTAGACATTTGACCTGGGTCAAGGTACATCTCTTTCCTTTGGTTTCCTTATTTTTAAGATGAGGATGAACTCTTATACAGGGTTTCCTGCAAGTGATTAATGTATAGACCATGTTTATATAAAAAGTGGCATAGGTCTGAGGATATAACTCTGAGGTAGTATGTTTGCCTATTGTGGAAGAGGCTGTGGATTAGATACCCAGCACCATACATACCCACATACATAGTGACAGGAGTGGCCCAGAAATATCATGAACTACTACTTTTTATTTTTACTGATAGTATTATAAAATTTTTCAATATGTGCCAAATGGCAGTGTCTGCCATTACAGAATTAAATTTTGGCATAACAGTATATTATAAATTTAGTGGTAAAGTGCATTTATGTATGCATATATACCTGGCACCAAAAAAGGAAATAGTTTTATCTGAAATTATTATAATTTAGGTTTTAAAAGTCATTGTTAATAATTCATTAATACTGTCCACTGCTGGTCTGCTCCCGATCACCTTTGTACACTTGCACTATTATTATACCTTCACTTTCAACTAAGATCACTAGAAGAGACAGATATTTCATTTGGATTATTTCACTTTTTTCTAGAAGTTTTTCCCTTCCTATTCTTTATTTTCTGTGGACTTAGAATGGATTTTTCAAAAAAGCATTGACATGATTGTGTAAATGTTTCCCTCCGAGGGAGTTTTGATGTTGTAGTACAGGCATTCAACTTATACTTTATTTACCTAGTGTAGGAGGAATATGCAGGAAAAAAAATTAAGCATTATACCTTAATTTATTGATCAAATGTAAACATAGTGAGCACTTATGTCATGGAAAGAGATTTTTCATTCCAGGTTATGTTGAGAATGCTCACCTAGGTAGTGACTGGAAATCCAGTGTCAGTCATGGTTGGATTATGTCATTGGTACAGTTTCACTTTAATGCCAGCCATGCTGTAACTGGGTAACTGATCCTGCGTTGGTTCAGAAGTACCCAAATGATGTCAAGTATCTTTTAGGTCTTCCAAAGTCAAAATAGCAGCGTTTAGCCAAATTCTCGGTCCCAAACTGAACTTTTTTAGGATCCCTAGCATTTTTTACTTGAAAAGAAGTACAGAAGAATGTACATCAAACTACTTTGAGAAGGAAAGTTTGAGGAAAAGTAACTTGCAACTTTATTGAATTCACTCAATTTTTATATAGCAAAAATGTGCTTGTTTGAAATAAAAAATCATTTTTATTATTTCAATAATAAGAAAAAAACCAACTCAATTTTTTAAAATATGCAAAAACTTGAAATGTCATTTTAATAAACATGTAAATAGTTAATAAGTACATAAAAAGTGCTTAATATCATTAATTATTAGGGAAATGCAAAGTAAAACATCTACCAAAATGGTTTTAATTAAAAAATAGGCAACACAACTAGAACCCTCATATACTGATAGTGGAAATGTAGAATGGTGTGACCACTTTGGAAAACAGTTTGGCACTCTCTTAAAAATTTAAATACAGTACAAGCCTCCTACGCAACCCAGCAATTCCACTTTTAAGTAGATACCCAAGAAAGGTGAAAATGTGTCCTCGCAAACACTCCTCCATGAATGTTTATAGCAACATCATTCATAATAGGCAGGAACTGGAAATAAACCAAATATTCAGCAACTGGTGACTAGGTAAATAAAATGTCATGTATCTATACAGTTGAATACTATTCAGAAACAAAAAGGAGCAAAATGCCCTTGCTTACTCTACTAAGTACAATATGATGCAGAAGACAACATGCTTCACAGTTCCATTTGTATAAAATGTCCATAAAAAACATATGGAGATGGAAAACAGCCCCAACTGGGACTGGGATCAAACTTGATGGAATTTTGTTGGGTCACACAAGTCTGAAAGTCCACTCAAACACCGTTTTACGCCAGGTGCGGTGGCACATACCTGTAATTCCAATGACTGGGGAGGCTGAGGCAGGAAGATCCTGAGTTCAAAACCAGCCTCAGCAACTTAGTGAGGCCCTAAGCAACTCGGTGAGACCCGTTTTACATTTTAAAAAGCTTTTCAAAATATCTCACAGTTGAACATGAACTAAAGAATCATATTGGTGGGGCTGGGGAGATAGCTCAGTCGGTAGAGTGCTTGCCTTGTAAGCATAAGGCCCTGGGTTCGATTCCCCAGCACCCCCCAAAAAAAAAAAAAAAAGAATCATATTGGTAAGGGATGGTTAAAACTTATGAAAAGTCTACATTAAGACGAGGGGAGGGCTGGAGTTGTGGCTCAGTGGTAGAGCGCTCCCCTTGCACATGTGAGGCACTGGGTTCAATCCTCAGCACCCCATAAAAACAAGTAAATAAAAAGTGGAGGGGAGTTGTCAAGTGGTAAATTACCTTAGGAAGGGAATTACAGTGTATGGATCAACATCTTCCTCAGTGATGGGACTTGAGAACCTTCAAGCTCATTTGCAATTTGTCTCATTTTATAGTTGAGAATGAGACCAAGAATGATTAATTTGTCCAGAATCACAAAATTAGGTATTGATGAGACCTGGCCTAGGACTCAGGTCACTGGGTATGTAGGGCCACACCTGGGTTCTCCCTGCCTTCCTCTGTGTGCCTGGCCAGTTTTTAGCATAAAGTGAACTCTTGAGAAACAAAGATTTATTGAGCAACTAGTAGCTTTTTATTGACAATTTGTCTTTTTTTTTTTTTTAATCACTGTGTCTCTGTGGTTGATCTCTGCCTCGCCAATAGATGTCACTACAATCAACAGCAATTTACTAAGCATTTAAAGAATGTTAAGAATGTACACTTTAAATTGATAAACAGCATTAATGATTTCTACCAGTGTTTACATGTTCATTTTTACTAAATTATTTGCTCTTTTTCATTATTATTTTTGGACAGTGCAAAACAGGAAATTATAAGAAATAAAGGCCAATATTTAATTTTTTAGTTTCGTGTAAATTCTTTTTCTCATTTCCTGCACAGTTAATCATCTTTTTATGGACTCTTCATGTTTATAATTAAGTAAAATAAGTAGAATTTTTATTCTAGCTCTATAAGGGGAGACACCTGGTGAAGTTGGGCTATTTTAGCATTTTTTTCATTCTGAAAACTTTTAAGTTACAATCCTTGATATAATTTGAATGCATTTATTGTACTGTAAATTATAAGTGTTCAGTACCTTTGAATAACATTTAAATTATGTTCTGGTGTTCTTGACTATTTTTTTGTATTACTCCTGATACAGTGATCAGATTTTTTTTTTTTTTTTTTAATTCTACCTTTTACAGAAAAAGGTTTGGAGATGCTGCAGTAATTGATAGGTAATTCTAAAGTAATTGCAGTTGGTGATAATCTTATTCAGGTGTGCTGAAGTGGGGCTGGATATGGGATGCAAGATAGCGTTTTGAGTGAAATTTAAGAAACCTCAATTATTTTTATAGTGATTTCTCTGAAGCAATGTGTATTTTTTCATATTTTTACCTCTCAAAAGCTAACTGGAAGACTTGACTGCCTAAATGGAATCTTTACTGTGCATTTAAAATGTCACTGAGACATAAATGAATCTCACTAGGGGAGATGGCATGCACCAGTGTCTTTGTTACAGACAGGATTCAATGCAGGGAGCAGTAAGGAAGAGAAAAGTTGATGACTGTTCCCCTCACTTCGGACAGGCAGAAATCAACTGCTGTCTCCTTTTAATTTGCATTAGAAAGATGCCACTACTGTGATGCACTGTTTCTCAGCAGGAAACTAGGTCATTAAAATGATATTAATTGGAGCTGGCCACAAAATAAATGGTTGCATTTATATTGCCTCCTGTTCTGGAATAGAGCTATCGTCTTGATGTGAGCAGGGTAACCGAGTGTCACAGTCGGCGGCGGGAAGCATCTGAGGGTCAGATGTTGGAAACCAGGAATTTGGCTTCTTCCGGCAGACTTTTCCAGGCAGCTTTCACCTGCTGACAGATGTGGCTTTAGCTTGAAGGCTAGCTTGAAATTAGCGTAATTGATTGTGTCTCGTGATGGAAAGACTGACAGGTTGCCCTTAAAGAGAATAATATCTGAGGGGGAAAAATAGGCCCAAGGTCGTCAGAAGAAAGAGGACAGAGTCCGTGGTGAGGATTTGAGCTGTTTCCAGCACTGAATGGTTCTCAGGAATGCAGATACCCTGAAGGGAGCACAGGTTCAGCAATGGTCCAAGGGGGTTTCCCAGGTAAGATTCTGTTGTCTGCGTGATCTGTGGGGCTTTCTGAATGCAACCTTGTGCTGTTTTCCTGCTGGTGCAGAGTGTTGTTTAAAGGTTTAAACAATAGTAAGCTAAGGCATATATCTTAAGAAAGGGAGGGTACATATGCATGGGCAAGGTGAATGTATGTTAGAAGCAAACCTCTCCTGTTTCTTTTCATATGCATTATAGCTTGTAATGTCCTTTTGATATTTTTGAAAAGTGGAGCAGTTTGTCAGACTATCAAGAATATACTGGTAGTTTTGGTGCCAAAATTCTTAACACTGTTCATGCAGTATCTTCTCCTTTCAGAATTCTAAGTGAGGAGTAGTTCTGGTCATTTATTATTATCATTGTTACTGTTTGTGACTTTACCATAAAAAAAAAAAAAAAAAAAAAACAAAAAACAGTTTGCATCAGAACAAGCTTATTCTGATGAATTTTAAAAACTGACCAGTCAGCATTTTGTTGTAAATGAAAGCAGAATAGCCATAGCAGTAAGCAAAAATTTTTACAATTTTTCTTAATTATAAAATAACACCTTATCTATTATTTGCCAATTGTAATTGAGGTTCCATTCATCTAAACCTACAAATTAAAATTCATTAGGGGTGGGGGCTTGGCATTTGGAAATGTTACCAGTGACTTATTTTTTAACATATGTTCTTGAAATTGTTTCTAGATTGACAATGTAATTTTATGTAATAGGGCACGGAGTGTATGCTTCTGCTTTGAAAAATTATTACAACCAAAGCTGCTTTTTATCACAGTAAGATATAGAATATTTAGACATAATAGAGGTCTTCTTGTTTAAGCATTTTTGCCCAAGGGAGTCAATTGTAAGCCCGGAGAGTTAGACATCACATTATAGCCTCTCTTTTTCTTTTCAGCAGTGCACACGCAAATTAGGTTATTTCTACTGCAACAGCAGGATATATGCTGCATTCCTGATCTAAGCTAGCAAATCTTATTTCTGGCCGTGCTGTCAAAAAACTCGAGCAAGAACTTTTTTGTTTGCCTATAATGTAATTTCTGAAGATCTTAGGTAGAGGATCCTGAGCAGTAGCATCTAGTACCCAGTGCTGTGATTTTGATTTAGAGAAAAGATTATAGCTCTTAAGTGGAATGCGTCACAGAGTCCCTGTAGTGACAACTGTCTGTATTGTGTCTACTGCAGTTCTGTGATTGGAGTTGCTTGAAGTTGTCTGAATGTCAGTACTACTTCTCAAACTCACACTGACAAAGCAACCACAGAAATGAGCTTGAGTATTCATGGATCTTATCCACTCTTCAGACCCCTGGAGCGATAAGCTCATGATCTTTTTATTTTTGGCAGTTTCTTGTTTTTTTTTTTTTAAGATCTGTTTTTCCAGATTATAAGCCCAAATGTGCTCTAGTTTTCTCTGGATAACGTGCCATTCATGACCACTTCCATAATCTCTACCTCACCAGTTTGAAGTTTTCATTGTTCCTGCTTCAAAAACCACAGTAGAACTCTCAGGAACCCCCACCACAATTTTCCAGAAATTATTTTAAAGTATGTGTGGTCTTTAGGAATTTCTGTGTGCTCTGCATTTTATCAAAATCATATATGAACTCGTTTTAAAACTTATGAACCCTGTATACATGTCTCACAGTTGACACACTTAGATATCATGTGTGGCATTTTTTCACTGCTTCCGCTCAGGATTAAAGTTCACGCTTTTTATGTAATTATCTTCAGCATTTGTTAAGTTACTGTGTGTGTGCACATATTTAATTTCAAACTAGTTTATGCTGTGTAATATTCTTATGTCTTAATCTAATATGTTCACTGCTTCTGCATTCAGTTAATTTAAAAATCATTTTTTCACTTTGTCTTTCTGATGCATCTTGCAAATAGTTACATGTAGTAGACTGATAAAGGATGAGGTTTCATCTGCAGAAGATTTACTTTTTTTGAACTTGCATGGAAACATGCTATTTAAATGGGCTTATAGTGCTTTGATTTTAGTAGTTTTATGCCATTTTAAAATATTTTAATTTTGCCTTTATGAGTACAGGTTAAGGGGCTGGGGCTGTAGCTCTGTGGCAGAGCACTTGCCTAGCATATGTGAGGCACTGGGTTTGATACTTAGCACCACATAAAAATAAACAAATAACACAAAGGCATTCTGTCCATCTATAACTACACACACAAAAAAATTAAGGGCTGGGATTGTGGCTCAGTGGCAGGGTGCTTGCCTAGCATGTGTGAGGCACTGGGTTCGATTCTCAGTACCACATAGAAACAAAAAAAAATTAAATGAAAACAGGCTAAACATTTGTCATTTTAATTGATGTAATCCAGAACAAAGAATTTTGTAATTTGAATTAAGGAACTAATGTAACAAAAATTAAGTAGCATTGAAAGTTACTTCCTTGTAGAGACATTTGGTAGAAAGTATGAAATACCACTTCTGGGTTTCTATTTTTTTTTATTTAGATAATTATGTAGTTTTTAAAACATTCATTTATCTTCTTTCTTTATATTTAAGATATGCCTGGATTCTGAGATAATTGCATAGGGTGAAGAATTCATGTTTTATATTTTGAATGTATCTCCAAAATCAGTTAATAGCTACTAAGTTTTCTAGGGAAAGCTTCCAATGGTTTACCCAGGGGTTGGTGAAAATTTGACACAGCCTGGGTTCCAGTGGTGATATATTATCAACGAGTCCTAAAGGCATGTTGAACAGTCCTAAGCCTAAGGGGGAGAAATACACCATGATTTTTGCCTTCAAGAAGTTTATAATCTTTCTAGAGTGGGGAAACATGTAAGCACAGGAACAAATGCATCGGCAGGCATTTTGGGAGGAGGCTGAGTGCGCAGAGTTGACAGGGTTAGTGTCAGAATGGTGACTCCAGCTTTTGGTGTCCACAGAGAGCCCAGTGTGCTATAAGCAGGGGCTGGAAGGAAAGGAAAGAAACTCCAACAAGAGGGGATGGGGTGAGATGGAATTGCAAAACTTTAACATATTTTTTGAAATAGAAGTTACAGTGGTGAGTCAAGGAGACTACACTTTAGAACCCTGAAATAAAATTTATAGTTTCATTTATTTCCTTTTTTGAATATTTATCTTTCAGGCACTATGCTAAAAGCTTTATATGTATTATTTTCTTCAATATAATTTTTATGAGGGTTTTTTTTTCTGTCTAATTATTTTGTGGGTAAAATCTAGATGACTCCAAAAGCTGTACTTTTATCAACTTTTAACTGTATGTATATTTTCAAGTATCTGCTCACATAATCTATTCCATTTGCAAAGCCAGATTGACTACTATTCTCTTTTGGCAATTTATTTTTTATAGCCACTCTTTGGGCAGATAGACATGTAAGTAGAATTCTTGCCCCTATAAAGCTTGTTGAAGTTCCAAATTATAAAACAATATTCATTGTATTCTTTGGCAAACCACATTTTAATACTGAAAATTTCCATTTAAAAGGGAAAAAAAGTCACAAGCCAAATGAGGCTGAACTGGGGAGAAATACAGTCATGGAAGTGTGCCTGGGGTCTCACAGGTACACCTCACCATGGCAGCACCCAGCACAGTGTGAACTCAGCTTCTGTGTGTAAACAAATTTCTCTTCCATCGCTGAAAAATTTCTACATTCAGAGGAGAAACAGCAAGTCTTCTGATGCTAACCAGATGGGGGTGGGTGAGTTTCTAGGTTTAAAAGAGATGAAATTTTGAAAAATTGAATTTCAAGTCGCTCAGTATTTCAGGTTTATCCTAGATGAGATGGAAATGTGTTCATATTTTGTGAAATGTTTCAAAGTGCATTTGGGTTTTGGCTCAGCCTTTCCTGTACCTGCCTCAAGGTATTCAGTATCTGCTGTCTAAAATCTTACAAAACCCTGTGTAGACACAAGAGCATGCTGGGGGTAAGAAAGCAGCATCTCTCAGTTTCATGAGGCAAAAGATCATGGCATATGTACACGGTTTAAAAGAGAGAGACATTTGTGTCTAATGGGTGGCCTGGTAGCTGCCCAGCTAAGTGTTCTGGTGAATACATCTGATGCTTCTTGGAAATGTTTTGCTTATATCTGCAGGGATAAAACATGCCCTGGTTATGGCTGCTTATCTATGCTGGATGAAGCCTCTGAAAACAGCTCTCTTTTGTTCAAAATTCAATATTTTGGTTCTTTAACTGGGAAATATTGGGTTCAATTTATTGCTAAGTCACTTTCATAATAATTTGCAAGTTATCTAGTTGCCTGTTTTGGTTGCTCTTTAAGAAGAACCAGTATGGCAGATAGATAATCTTGGTTTCCACAGATCATAGAATCTACAAAAATGAACTTCCTTGTCTTCAGTCCCCCTGGAATCTGTGACTTCCACCTTGTCTGTGCTATTATTCTTTCCTTTTGTGTTTAATACTCACTTCCCCTTGTGAATATGTCTATTAATGTCCTTACAGTGCCATGTTGAGATTAGGAGTATAACTTTTGGTCTCTTCTGTATAGAAAGAGTTTAGGTCATTTTAGATGTTCAGTAAATGGTTTGTTTTGTTTTGGGTACTGTGATTGAACTCAGGGCCTTGCACATGCTAGGCAAGCATTCTACCCCAGACTATAGCCCCAGTCCCCAATAAATATTTTGAACTCATAAGAAAAAGCCATTCTTCTATGTAACCTAATGAATATTCATGAAAGAATGGCCAAATCTATTCAATTTATAAATGGACATTCTCTTGGAACTGTGGCTCAATAAGGAAAATGAAATCTTTCTAGCATCTTCATGTATTGCTACAAAGGTTCTTTTGGGGAAGAGAGTTAAGAGAGGGTAATAGGGAGAGTGGATAAGATCAAAGTATGTTATATATATGTACACATACATACATGCATGAAAATATCACACAGAAACCCATTGTTTTTATAATCAATATGTTCTAATAATTTTTTAAAAAATAAATTGGAAAATATATTTTTATGAGCCACACAGTACAGTAATAGTATATAAGTAAAGGACACCTCTCCTAGTAGACCAGGGGCTTTCCTTGGAAAAAGATTTTTTTCTTTTTGTATAATCATAAAGGATTATGCTATGCATTTGGGGAAAGTGGGCAGTAGAATGATAAGCAGATGAGGTTATTTTCTTGCCCTCAATCTCTAATATGATTTATGCATTGCACCATGCTTGGCAAGAAACAGGTTAGTTTCTTAATCAGTTAGGAAAGAGTAGCAGTCTTTTATCATTGTAATCAGTCAATATTTGGTGCAGGGCATGGCCCACTATGTGTTTCTGTTTTTTGGTACCAGGATTGAACCTAGGAGCACTTAACCACTGAGCCACCTTTTTTATTTTGAGACAGGGTCTTGTTAAGTTGCTTAGGGCCTCACTAAATTGCTGAGGCTGGCTTTTAACTTGTGATTCTCCCGCCTTAGCTTCTCAAGCTGCTGGGATTATAGGTGTATGCCACCATGCCTGGTGTGTTTTTTTAATTATAATCTTATTGTAATCTTATTGCCACAGTCATTATTTTATATATTGTCTGTGGTGCTTTCAGGCTACAAAACAAACAATAAAGCAGTCAAATAGTTGTGACAGAGACTATATGGCCCACAATTCTAAAATATGTACTATCTTATTACGAAATTCTCTAGCAATTTCCTTTTCTTCAAACCAACTACTTAATAAAATTTTCCTGGTGATTAAATGGCAAAAAAAAAAAAAAAAAAAAAGTATTTAATACATTAGTTTTTACCCTCTAAAAAGATGAGTTAGATAATATATGTGTACACACACATACATGGATATATCAATTGAGAAATTTATTTTTCCTTTGTGCAAGATAGAATGTTGTTACCTTTATTGTGGTATGCTCTCAATTATGAAATAATTTGTTTACATGGTTATTGTGACTGTTGGTGATATACTCATTATTTCTAATTCTGTACTTGGATACCATATATTTTATCAACTTGGTTAATTGTTTAGGTTTCTCTATGGTATGAAAATGTTAGCTAAGTTAATTTGTAGTTAAAATATGGCTCTCTTTCTGGCAAGCAAAAATATCAAACACTAGGTAATCAGATCAGAATATTTTAATGTAAAATATATGTCATTGTGTTCTTCTCTACATACTTGCTTAATACTTGGGAAATACCTAAAATCTAAAGCTTCTCTGGTTAGAGGTACTCTGTGATTTGAGCATTGGAAAGATTTAGCTTGAACACTTTTTAAAGATTTAAGCAGTGTCTTCTGGTTCATTTGACAGATTATTCTGTCCTTGTGTGAGAAACCCATTGTGAAGAGGGTCACCTGGTAGAGGTGCCTGAGCTCAAGGCTCAGGTTAGTTTGTGACCAAGTGGCCAAGCTACTGACCTTCTCTAGAGCTGTGCTTTCTTGTTCTCCAGAACAAGTATTAGACTAAATCATCATTAAGATTCCTTCTGAACCAGTGATTTTTAGAGGTAGGCAATGTTCTCTTTGGTTATTGCATACAAAACCTTGAAGATAACTGTTTTCAGTTAATAAGCACTAAGAGCCTAAATTTGGGTTTTTTCTAGGCTTAGTCCATGAGGAGTTCAGGAATTTTGCCAATATCTGGACTTCCATGTATATTTGGAATATATGGGTTTTCTTGGGAGGAGGGGGAAGGGGACATTCTTTATTATATTATCCATGAACCATATATCTCAAGGCAGGTGAAACACCACTGTTCTATAAAATCAGTAAGGGAAGGATGAGTAGATGACACTCTGAGTCTGCATAGACCAGCTAGACCTCTACATTACAACATGGCATTTTTGAAAGGAATGAGTGGGTCAGCAATTACACAGCAGGTAGTATAGTACATACAACATTTTATCTTCCCAGATTAGTTGAAGCTGCAATAAAACTTAAGAAAACTAAGTAGATGAATTTTCAAACTTTAGGAAAGTGAGAATTTCCACTTTTATAAAGAACTTTGCCACTGCTTCCAGAATGGTTTTGTCACTGGGTTTCAACATAGTTCTTTGTACTGTGTTACTTGACAATAATTGGTTAAGGTTGAGTGGAAGAATAAATAATGTTTGTAGTCGTTTATTCAGTAGCGATATTGGTTAGATTTTGTTCTGATGAAAATCTAATCATCACTGACTCTACGTAAGTTCATATCATCCATAACTTGGTGGTTCAGGGATTGTGATATGGAGTCACTTAATTTTAGACCCAGATCGTCTCTTCATTCAATTTCTCTGAACCTCCTTCCTGAATGAGAAGCCTATGAAAGCATCTTCCTCACTGGAGTGTGGTGGGGACCAGGTGGCTCACTCCATATAGAACACAGGACCTGCTGCCCTGTCACCTACCTTTCCCTGTGCCTTCCATTGTGCAGATCTGAACACAGCACAATATTTTTAACCTTTTCATAGAGTACAATTTTTATTTTTTATAGAGAACCTTTTGAATCCCTCTTAATCTTTTAGAAATCTCCCAAAATCTTGATACCAATTAGAAAAGATCATTTTAGTGCTTTTTTAGTGTTCTTAGTTTCATTCAGTTCCAGATAAAGGGAAAACACTGATTTCTGATAGTTTAGTTTTAGCATGTTGCATCTTCATCCAAAGAGGCAGAGTTAAACATAGAAAAAATTGATGTCATATAATAGTACCTAAACATTCAGATGAGAAGGAAAGAACTGCCAAGGTTATGGGTATGCTGTCAAAAGAGTCTGAATCATCTCTTTACTACCATTAATTCTGTGAAATATCCAGATCTGTGTCTTTGTGTGAACCGGAGAAAGCCCATCCCTTCAGGAAGATCCTGATGAAGGACACAGGTAAGGTAAAAGGTCTTTGATCAAAGAAAAAAGAATCCAGTATGTCTTTTGGATGTAGTATGTCACAAGGCCAGAGGTCTTTGAGTGGCACATGGAATAGATACCAGCCACCACTCAGTGTCTCAGCCTGGTACCTTGTGCAGTGGACTTGCTGCAAAACCAGACATGGTTGTATTACTAGACCTTCTAAGTCTTAGTCCTTTGACATCTCGCCAATTCCTAGCCTAAGTATAAAGAAAAGAAAAATTATCAGAAGAGATTCCCAGGTGTTATGGATATGAATGTGACAACATAAGTACTCCAGCTCATCTTCCATCTTCTGTTACTCAGAAAAGAACCCTTTCCTGACCATCTTACCTGGGAGTATAACACTTTCATAGCTCTTTTGCTTCTTCTGTTATTCCACTTTTACTTCCACAGCCTACAAGAGTCTTATTTTTTATATGTATTCTTCATGATATTTATTACTTCATGAGAATAGTATGTCCTGATTAACTTTTAATGTAGCATGTCTTGTGAATGCCTTGCACAGAGTATACAATAGATAATGAAAAATATGAGTAAACAGATGAATATCAGGATATGTAAAATCATGCAGAAGGCATGTAAGTGTAGAAGGATTTGGACATTGACTGGATTCTTCTGTTCCTTGATATTTTTTTCTTCTTGAAATATTCATTTCGAATGCCCTGTCTAGAGTTGAGTTTCAGGTTACTTGTACAAAGTTTTTTTATAGTTGACAAATCTGACACAAGGCAAGCCAAACTAGAGGTGTGGATTAATCGGAGTTTGAATGGGGCATGAAGCTGCAGTGTTCTGAATGAGGTGGGACTCGTTCTCGTTATTATCAGACTAATTTTGGGATCTGAAAGAATTAACTTCCTGATAAGTTGCAACAGGATTGGTTAGAAGATATATTAAGTCCATGAGTGAAGAAACCTGAAAATAAGTTATTTTAGAGATCAAGCTTGTGTTTTTATGTCTGGGAGTGGTCGCTGCGTGGTCCCTGGACCTGGGCTGCTCTCTGACTATTGCTGACCCTGCTTTCCCATCTCACCTCAGTGCCAGGAGCACACCAGCTCTCCTCCCAGCATGCCCTCCATCCACCAGGAAGGGAGCAAAAGAAGGGCAAGGGTAGTCTTCCTTCCTTTTAGGATACTCCTGAAAAGTTGCATGTAACTCTTTAGTCTATATGCCATTGTCCAGAGTTTAGTTCTGTTACTAGCTACAAAGTCATGTAACTAGGCTGAAAAATGTCATTTTTCTTTTGTGCAACACATGCCTACTTTAAATTATATAGTTATATTACTTTAGGAAAAAAGGTAGACAGTGGATATCAGAGAACAAATTAGCAGATTTTCCACTGGTGGTTTTTTAATATTCCAGGAAAGATGGAGAGAGGGCCATAAGCTAATGTAAGTAGAACGTTTCTCAGAAAGCAAAGTGTGCAGGCTTCCATTCAGCAGGCACTTATTGAGAGCTGTCATAGACCCCAGCGCACCCTAGATGTAGGAATCATCAGTGCAGAGCCAGGGATAAAAGTGACAGCAGAATTGATTGACAGAGTAGAGAAGGCACCCAGCCCCAAGGAATATCAGGGGCACCTCCAGCATGGCTAAGCCAGTGTGGGAAGGGTAATGTGTTGACCCTCCTAAGATTAAGGGTTCCTCTTCATTTTCCCAAGGGGGACCAGAGACCTTGGTCCTGGTGCTCATCAGAGTGAGCCGGCCACCTTCACCCTTCTGCCCTATCACGTTATCATTCAATAACTTTTCTTTTTAATAATGGCCCTAATTATCACTTCATATTCATGTCATAGGTTTAAAATTTTGCAAATAGGAGTTGGAGAAACCTATAGTATGTAATTATGTTTCTGCCATTCTGAGTCCCACTTTTTTAAATTTATGGAATACGACCAAAATATACTGTTTCATACAGTACTTCAAGCTCTTTATAGAGTATGGAATAAAAAGCAGCATGCATCATCCCTTTTAAAAATTTGTTTGTTTGCTTGGAGTTATCTATCCAAATCAGGAAAGAGTGAAAATTTTGACCTACATAATGTTTTGATTCTCTTGGTGCAATTTTTAAAGGTTTATGATTTTAATTGAGTGTCATTTGTTCTAATGATTTCTAGAAGGTAATGCATATTTTATTATTGTTTATTATAGCTCATACTTAGGCATATTAAAAATATAGTATCTTATGTGTTCTTCATTATTCTTAAAATAACTAGTTAGCTGAAAACATGGTAGGTTGGCAGATTAAAGCAGAGGAGATTTCTTTGATATATGAAAAGGATATTAAAATTCTGCCAGAATTGTAATTTGAAAAGAAAGTGAGGCAGCATGTTCTCTTAATGAAGTCTGTAAGCTGGAGGTAAAAGTTAATCATTTGTAAGTGTCATGTACTCTACTACCTGATCGTTTGTACGTGCTTGGAATAGTGTAAAATTGCCAAAGGATATTAGAAAAGTTAATTTAAAAAAAAAAAAAAAACCTTCTATGGTTCCATGTTTGAATAGGACTTTATATCTATACCTGAAGCATTAAAATATTCTGTGCTACAAAATCTCAATGTTTTTGGAAATTAATATTATAATACTTTTAAGTTTTGATTTAATCATATATATAATGATCTAGCTAAGAAAGTTTAAACTTTGAATTAAGGCAAGATTGTCCATTTGGAGACCTTTGGAGACAGTTTCAGGGGCTTCCTGTTACATTGTCTTAAGGGTCTTCGTGGTCTGGCCTCAGGATCTCTGCAAGACGCTCCAGAGCCTTCTGTGCCCTGAGCCCTCTTTGTTCCTTGCACAGTGGCAGTTCCTCCAACATGCCTCCTTTCTCCTGTCCTGTTTTGGCATACATTTTTTCACTGCTTGATTCCACTCATCTTCCAGCTCTCCTGACTCAAACCCTGCTTCCTCAGTGTCCAGTTCAGACACAGACCTTTGTCCTGTACACTCCCCCTGGTGCTCTCTCTTCATACCTTGAATCTGAGTTCCTTGTCTGATCACTGGATTCATCCTGCCTCCTCCACTAAGTGGTAGGCTCAGGGCCCAGGTCTCCATCACCGGTCAGCACCTAGCATCATGCCTGCTACGTGACAAGTGGCACTGAAAACTTGTTTTGAGTGAGTGAATGTGTGAGCCTCATCTTTGCCCTGTGGCTTCCTAAGCAAAGTTCACTTTCATATCACTACTCTTGGTCAAGAAAAATACATACGTTTAACTCACCCTTTATCTTTGGAATTAAAAATCCTATGCAGTGTCGTCAAAAGAGCCTTTGTGCAAGGGGCCAGAAGACCTGGATTCCAAGTTGCCATGAACCCACTTTGTATTTGTGCCCTGGCCATCAGGCCTCAGGGAGGGCTTTTTGCACTTCAGCTTCTTCATCTTCATTAAACGTGGCTAATGCCTACATCACATGTTGGTGTCAGGAGTGTATGAGGAAGAGACATGGAAGAGGCTGGCACAGAGCCTTATTCAAAACTGATTCTCGAGAGATGTGCACTCAAATATAGTAATGATTGTCCCTAATACCTTCTGCATCCATCTTGCAACTGTTTCCAATATCTGGAAGCCGTTACATAATCATTTAGTTGTTTTGGCTTTTTGTTTTTTAGTGCTGGGGATTGAACCCAGGGTGCCTCCTACATGCTAGGTAAGAGCTCTACAAAATTATTTAGTGAACGAAATGGCTCTCAAAAGTTCAGTCCCCTTTCCCTCACAGGCAAGTCAAGCAGTGGAACCTTTTTTATTTCTATTCTTTGATGCCATGGAGGGAGATGGGGGTCAGGAAGTGAAATAATTCATTTGACCAGGATCAGAGTAACCCAGTGATAGGGACAGAAGGCAAGGAGTAGAGAGGGCATAGCAGCCTGTGGGCTGAAATTTCCCAGATGTGAGGAGCTCCAGGGATTCTGCAGCGAAGAAAGGAAAGAGCGGGGAAGTAGTAGGACTAGGTGCTGTGTTATATCCTTCAAGTGCATAGCCTCACATATCAAGCCAAACACATAGTCACTTTGATTATTTTTACTCTATACATTATATAACTGGGAAGGATCACCCCAGGCAACTCAGGGTTTTCCAGCTTCAAGTGGCAGAAGGATTTGAACCCATGGCTGCACTAGAGAGCCCACTGTCAGATTTTACTGTATAATCTAATTGAGGAGGCTGTGCTTTGGCTGGTGGGTGAGGTAGGATGATCCAGGCTCCCCAGGAGCACCCACCTAGAAATTCATCCCAAAAGTTGCTGTATAGGCTATAAAGTAGACTTTGGGTGTCCTTTGTACCATGTTGCTTAGACTTTCCCCTGCTGTTCTTCCATGTCCTTGTTTTTGAATGACAGTCTGCTAGGTCCATGGAATTTGGTCAAAATGTAAGCATTACATTAAAAATATTCAGTTTCTCATCTTTAAGTTCTTGAGGTTGCAAAGCAAGTATTAATTGGTTAATTTAGTGCTCACTGTGTCTAACACCACTTCAGGCCTTAGGAATACAAAGCAAGGGTCGCCCATTTCTGGTTCCTGGTGAGCCCAGTTCCTCCAGGGAAGAAGGTAAAGTCAGTGTGTGCCAGTGAGGAGAGAGGAGGGACCAGAGCACCCTGTGAATAAGCGAAAGGAAGTCCCTCCGAGGGGCACTACAAGGTTTCTATGGGCCAATGAGATGGGAGCAGAGCACATCAGGCAGCGCATTGTACACCATAACTAAGGCATGGAAACAGGAGCCATGACATGGTAGTATGGCCTTGTGTGGGGGAGTGAGAAACTCAGGCTACAGAAGGAATACTTACTCGTCGCTGGCTCTTTGCGGTTCCAAAATCCATGGATATTTGTCACCGCCTGCAGCAACAACTTGCACGGACGGGTCTTATGGGTGGTGGAGTGGAAACTGAGGCACTTCTATCTTTCTCTTTAGTGCACTGCTTTCTTGATTATTTATAGAGGATAGAGGAAATGAGGTTTACTTGCTTTGAGAGGAGAGAGAGACCCCGCTTATCAGAGAGAAAGAAACTTTGCTTAAGAGAGAAACTTTGAAAGAAAGACAGGCTTTTCTCCGTTCCGCAATCTGCCTTCCGCCGCTGCCCCTACTCGCTGCTGTGTTCTTTCTTCTGGCTTTTTTGCTAATGGCTGCTGTGGCGTGTCTTCTCTGGCTACTGCTGCGCCGCATGTCTTCTGCTACTGCTTTTCTGGTAATGGCTGCTGTCTCTGTCTCACTCCGCCTATGCTTATATCACCTCCAGGATGAGAGAGCAGGGCCACGCCTCTTATGCAAAGATTAGGCGAGACGCTCTGAGCAGGCAATTAGTGCTCGAGAACACATGCGCATACATTGTGTGCGTGGATGAGAAAAATCACCTGAGTGTGCTTATGTCAATTAACCTCCTCGCTGCCGATGTGATCAGGCGCCATCCTGGCGCCGCCAACATGGCACAGCCCCCAACACTTACTGAATACTTTCACATGTTCCGTATGGAGCTAGGAGTGTTATGGGCTGATAAGGCTATTGAAAACGTAAGTTTATTTTATTTTTATTTAGCTAAATTAATGATCTTCCTTTTATTCCTAAAATCTTAATTTTTTAAATTTTATTTTCATAGTTATAATGTAGTTTTACCAATTTAACCTTATATTGTCTCTAAGAAATAGAATTGTACACTGGCAGGTGGGGGAGGTGTGCTTGCATGCCCTGCTCACAATTAAATCCAGGGCCTCACACCTGCTAGGCAAGCACTCTACCACTGAGCTACACCCACTCCCCTTAAATTGTCCCCAAAAGAGTTGAACATTTTATTCACAGAAAAGAGACCTTTAACAAGTATTTGACACCTGCTCTTCACAGGATTGACTTGACATAGAAAAAAGATAAGAAGAATGCTGTGTACAGTTTTGTATTACCTTTAAAAAAAAAAATGAAATTTGTCAAAGAAACAGATATTGGTGCTGAAATATGAATTCTGACCTTTCCTGCCTGATGTTCTTGGGCAGTTCACTTGATCCATTCCAGCTTCAGTGTTGCTTATTTCTGGACAAGACTGTTGAAGTATTAAGTGAGGTAATTTATTTGAAGGTAACTGTCACTGAAAAGGGAGTGTCTGTTACCATTGTAAGTCTGAGTTCAGAATTGCCCCTGAGAGATTTGGGGTTAGTCTCAAATGCATGTCTCCTTGCCTCCTTACCTCCTGTGCTCTTCCTCTTGTCTATTTTGCTTACTTTTTCCTGCCAGGTCCATCCCCTCTCATTTGTCTTTTCTTTTATCTTTTGAGAAAAGCAGATATTCACTGAAGTGCAAGCTCCTGTGCAGGTTCCAACTGTCAGCTGCTTTCAGAGCTTTGGTCAATTTAAAGACGAGACACAAATGAGAACAGGCTGCATGATGCCTGAAATCATTCCCTTTCCTTGTTATCATCTCAGCTGTGCCTGAAAAAAGCCAAAAAGATACGAAAGCTCAAGGGATAAAGTTCTAAACTATGCAGAAACACCACCCCAAAGAGAAAACAGTATGCACTGCTCGGTGGGAAGATGTGAGTGATGGTGCTGTCAGTTTGTTTTGACAGCCTTTGGCAACTTCCTTAGCTCTTTATTAAAAGCATTCTCGCTGTCAGTCTTTCAAAATTTGCCTTTTCTTCTTAGGTTCTTCAGGTGAGTAGATGCTTCCTCTCATCCAGCTACTTCTTCAAAGAACACAAACATGACCTCTCCTAACTCAGTTGTCCTGTTAGCAAATGCAGATGTAGATCACAGCATAAACCTGAAGTGAATTTCCAAGGGTTGACTTTTTTAATAGATGTTGTTTCATTGATTTACTTTATAGAGGTAAATTATAAAATTGTGGTAATTATAAAATTTGCTATTGTAACCATTTTTAAGTGTATAGTACTGGTAAGTCTGTTTACATTGATGTAAAACAGATCTCCAGAACCTTTTCATCTTCACCAACTGAAGCTCCGAACCCATCAGTAACACTTGGTCTTTTACAAGTTTTATACCAACTCCTTTCCCCACATCCCTTGCCCCTTGGCCTCTGGTAACCACCATTGTATTTCCTATTTCTCTGATTTTGGCTACTTGAGAGACCTCACGTGAGGGGAATGATACAGTCTTTGGCCTTCTGTGACTGGCTTATTTCACTTAGCATAACATCCTGAAGGTTCATCTATAGTGTAATATGTGACAGGATTTCCTTGTTTTTAAAGACTTACATAGTATTCCATTGTCTATATATATATATGTATATATATACCACGAATCCATTGATGGGCACTTGGGTTGCATCCACCTCTTGGCTCCTAGGAATATGGATGTATGTCCCTTCAAGACTCTGCTTTGTATATACATAAAAAATGAGCCAGGCACAACCACTCATACCTATAATCCCAGCAGCTCTGGAGGATGAGGCAGGAGGATTGAGAGTTCAAAGCCAGCCTCAGCAAAAGCGAGGCTCTAAGCAACTTAGTGAGACCCTGTCTCTAAATAAAAAAAAATTTAAAAAAGGGCTGGGGATGTGGCTCAGTGGTCAAGTGTACCTGAGTTCAATCTCCGGTTCCACACCCCCCCCCCCCACACACACACACAAAGAGAGAGATTGCTGGGTCATATGGTAGTTTGATTTTTAATTTTTTTTCTTTTTTTTTTGAGAAAGTACTGTACTATTTCCCATGGCACCATTTTGCAATCCAGCCAACCATGCACAAGGGTTCCAGTTTCTCTATATTCTCACCAACACTTACTTTTTTTTTTTTTTGATAGCCCACCTAATGGGTGTGAAATGATGATTCATTGTGGTTTTGATATGTATTTCTTTAATCACAGTGACATTGAGCATCCTTTCACATGCTCGCTAGCCATTTGTATATCATCTTGGAGCAATGCCTATTCAGGTTCCATGTGCATTTTGAAATTGGGTATTTGAGTTTTTGTTGTTGAGTAGCAAAAGTTCTTTACATATTTGGGATATTAAACCCTTATTAAATACATTTTCCATTCTGTAAGTTGCCTTTTCACTCTGTAGATTGTATTCTTTGATGAAAGAAACTGTTAAATTTTGATGCTGTCAGTCCCATTTGTCTATTTCTTTAATTGCCTGTGCCTTTGGTGTCATATTCAAGAAATCATTGCCAAATCCAATGTCACCAAGCCTTCCACCAGTGTTTTCTTCTTGAAATGTCAGAGTTAGGGGTAATACACTGTTTACTTATTTGACTCTGTGTTTTAGAATAGTTTTAGGTTCATGGCAAAATTGAGCAAAAAAAAAAAATCCACAGAATTCCCAATGTCCTTTCCCCCACATTTTCTTCCCCACTATTATCATCCTGTGTCCAGAGTCTATCATTTATGTTAGAGACTGCTGTTGGTATTGTATATTCTCTGTTTTGACAAATATGCAGTGACCTGTAACAACCATTATAGTATCATGCAGAGTACTTTCACCACCCTAAAAATCCCGTGTTCTGCCCATTTTTCCCTCCCCTGCTGCCTGCAAAGGTGCTAATTTTTTTTTTTTTTTTTTGTATAAGCAATTGATCCAAAGTCTTAACTTGAACTAGGCAAGCTCTCCCCAGTCTTTTTGAGACAGTCTCTTACTGAGTTGACCAGGCTGTCCTCAAATTTGTGATTCTCCTGTCTCAGCCTCCAGATTAACTGAGATGTACCACCATCCCTGGCTTTTATTTTTATTTGTTTACTTTTTGTGGTATGAGGAATGAAACCCAGGGCCTCTTGCATGCTACACAAGTACTTTACTACTGAGCTATATGCCCAGTCCCAACCAGTTAATTTATTTTATCGGTTTTATTTATTTATTTTATTTTCTATAAAAACATTTAAAAAAACTTTTTTCACACACATATATAGGGTAATAATGTCTGTCTCATTCTACCGTCCTTTCCGTCCCCACCGCCCCACCTCTCCCCTCACTCCCCTCTGCACAATCCATATTTCCTTCATTACCACCCCCAACTATGGATCAGCATCGACTTATCAGAGAAAACTTTGGGCCTTTGATTTTTTGGGATTGGCTTATTTCACTTAGCATGATATTCTAGGTTCCATCCACTTACCTGAAAATGCCATAATTTCATTCTTCCTTAAGGCTAAGTAATATTCCATTGTATATATGTACCACATTTTCTTCATTCATATGTTGAAGGGCATCTAGGCTGGTTCCATAGTTTAGCTATTGTGAATTAAGCTGCTA
This sequence comes from Sciurus vulgaris, assembly GCF_902686455.1. NCBI lineage: Eukaryota > Metazoa > Chordata > Mammalia > Rodentia > Sciuridae > Sciurus > Sciurus vulgaris. Next base: position 50,456,566 of record NC_136461.1, read on the forward strand.
TAAACATTGATGTGGCTGTGTCACTGTAGTATGCTAATTTTAAGTTCTTTGGGTATAAACCGAGGAGTGGGATAGCTGGGTCTAATGGTGGTTCCATTCCAAGTTTTCTTAGGAATATCCATACTACCAGCAGTTAAGTTTTTAAAAAAATATTTTTGTTAGTTGTAGATGGACACAGTAACTTTATTTTATTTATTTACTTTTATGTGGTGCTGAGGATCAAACCCAGTGCCTCACAGGTGCTAAGCAAGGCACAACCCCAGCCCCCAAGCAGTTAATTCTTAATCAAAAAATTTTGAACTGTGCAGATGATACCACCATCAAATCATTCAGTGCCCAAGTTGCAGAACTGTAAGTTACCTTTGAGGTTTTCACTCACCTGGTTTAATAATTATTGAAGTAGAAATTTAGTCATGATTATGTTCTCTTTCTTTAATCAATCTTTATTATAAAAGCTTCAAAACTACAAAACTTTAAAGGATTGCCAGCTTCTTTGCATTCTTTTTGAGTCTGACAGTTAAGATTGTTTCACATATTTCTTTGCTTTGATCCTTTTTATAAATTTTGTGAGATAGTTAAGTTAGATAATATTTTTTCCATTTAACCTATGACCAGACCGAAGTTGGACTCCAGTGGGTGATTTGCCCAGTGATTTGCCCAGGATTTCTTGTCTAGAAAGTAGAGTCTAGAATATTAATCCCAGGTCTGCTGGATGTCTAGTGCATCATGTTGCCTGTTTTTTTGGCCAAAGGAATATGTGAAAATGGAAATAGCCCTTGCCATGGTGAATGAGATTGTGCTAGTGAGGGGTTTCTTGCTTAAGCTTTGTCTATTTATTTCTGCAGTACTACCATTGAACCCAGGGCCTCACGTATGCTAAGCAAACATTCTACCACTGGGCTATACCCCCACCCTCTGTTTAAAACTCACTGAGTCTGACATGATGTGGGGTGAAATCATTCAACTCAAGTATTTGTCGCTGTTTAAAACTGTTTAAATGTATGAATTATGTTTAGATCCTCTAACAAAGATAGAATTTTTTTTTTTTTCTTGCATTAAAACTGTTTTCAAAGGTCTCAGGATATTTTCTTGTCATTATTTAAAAATTAAATATTGAAATAATACTTGTGCTTGTTACTTATACCCTCTCGGCTCATTTCCTCTTGTGTAAAATAAAGACAAAATAGCAATGATTTCAACACAGGCTGTGTACTTTCAGGAGCTAAGTGTCAGAAATAAGGAAGGAGAGTTGCAGCCTTCGGGGTCATGCAACTGTGGGTGTTAGTCTTTAAGCAAAATACTTCACTTTCTTTTTCTACGTGCTCAAGCTCTTTGGGCTGCAAAAGTGATTGTTTTTAGATTTTAAAGATGGGAATGTGAAGTTAAATAATTTGCAGGTCAACAGATAAAATAATATGGCACCAGTGAAGTTTGGAAACTATTTTTTTTGACTTGCATATACTTTTGGTGAAGATCTTGGACTCTAAAGCTTATGTACCTTTTTTCCAATTGACTCTGGTTCAACATATCTAAAACAACGTATTTCTAATAATAAGGAGACATCCAAATTACCCAGAAAAGACATCCTTACCAGTTTAATCTTGTAGTCTTTTTTTTTAATGATTTAATTCTTAGGGAAAATGAAAGTGTTAATTAGAAAAACATTTTAATATATAGTGAGGTTTTATTCAGTGTGATTTTGTTGTTGTAGTTTTGCAGCACTGGGGATTAGACCCAGTGTCTCACACATGATGGTCAAGTGTTCTACCCCTGAGCTACATGCCCCAGCCATAATTAGAAATTTCGATTCAGTCTGAAAAACCTGTTTCTTGATCAATTTTGATAGTGAAGAATTTTGAAGTTTTTGTTTAGTTTATTTATATATTTTATTGTACCTGCTCTGAGCCAGGAACTCTTCCGACATTAGACAAAGGTAGTTGATTCTCTTGTGGAGCTAAAAGATAGTGGGGGACATGAGCAATAAACAACTCAACACAGCTCAACCAAATCTTGCCCAGTCTCAGCTGGAGTTCTAGTTCCTTCTTCTCTGAACCTTGTTCTAATGGCTATTAGAAGTAGTACCTGTGTACAGGATCCTGAGCATACAACCTGAGAACTTTCCAAACAGGTATATAGTTGACTCTCATAATATCTGTCACTAGAGGACACCTTGTCAAATACTAAGTTATAATCCCTTTTCTACATTGTACTACAGTTTCCTTTAACTAATTGAAATCATTTCTTCCCTTCCGCAAAATATAAATTAAACACCTGCAGCTGTCAGTGCCACTGCCGATTACTATGACATGGTGCCAGTTTGAAGCTTTGGTTGAGCATTTTCGTGTGACTGGGTGGTAACGCAAGCAAAATCTGTCCAGCCCCTTCGTTTCTACCATGCTGCAGACTCAAGGAGCGTGCAGCTCAGTACTGGTGTTGTGATTACAAAACCACATTCTGTGTTCTCCTGCTACTTAAAACATACAACAAATGATTATAGTGCTTTTTAAAATTACATTTGGCTTTTCTGAATGCTGATTTCAAAATTAAAACATTTTTACTGTTGGTTCTCAAGACATTAAAAAGCTTGATCTAATAATGGAACCTCTTTCACTCCTTGTTTTCAGGCATCTCTCAGGGTCGGGAATGCATCCGAGCTGCCATGGGAACTTGCCTTCAGTGTTTTGACAATAGTCTTGTTCTTCTTTTGATTTTGATTTGTTTGTTTGTGGTACTGGGGACAGAACCCAGAGCTTCATGTATGCTAGGGGAGAACTTCTACCTGTATCCCGACAGTATTCTTCAGTGTGCTTATGAAGTACATAGAGATCTGGTTTAGGAAAGGGAAAAAAAAATAGTGTGGGTGGGAGGAGATGTTACTCTTTGACCCCAGCCCAAAGACTGAGATTTAGATTTGGTAGATATGACACCAAGGTCAGACAACAGCAGTTTATACAGAATTGCCTCTGGATCCAGGGACCACACTTGGGGAACATGGGTTTGAGTATATTGGTGCTCTTAGAGAAAAGCCTCAAGGACATATTTGCCCAGACCGAAGTATAAGCCTGTGGGTTTGAAGGAAGGTATGTATGTGACTTTCTTTCCTGATTAGGTGGATAAAGTTTCCTGCACACTAACCTGATTTCATTTTCTGTTTTAACCACAATGGTGGCCAATGAACTTGAACTTTGTAGATTGATCATTTGCCAACTGTATCTCCCCCAGGGCACGATTGCCTCAAAGCTTCTCCACATCCCTCCTTACCAGAGGGATTTTTGCCGAGTAGTCACTTTTCTCACATCATGAAATAAGGAAGGAAGGAACTGGGATGAGATCCATGGAAGTGAGAGATGAGGATAGCCCACCTGTCACTCCGGTCCCAACCTGACCCGGTTGCCCCAATATTGAGGTTTACGATAATGAAACTGGTCTGCTCAGAAGGATTCTGTTGTGGGTATGCCATTCATTTATGGTGAAGCTCTGTGATCTTTGGTGTCCTTTAATGTGACTTCTGGACTGGTTTCTTTCCCTCTCCAAGCTAAATATAATATTAAAAGTTTAGGGTACTGATTGCAGAGGTTAAATCTTTGTCCGCTCTCATGTAACTGAAAGATAGATCCCAATCATATTTGGAACTTTTAGTGCTTTTAATAGTACCTAACTTAACCTTTATTCCTTTCTCTTTTGAGTCACTCTGCCACCTTAGCATGCCTGGTCCACAGCTGGCATTCAGAAGTTTTAATGAGTGAATGGATTAAAGTTAACTGTTCCTCATTTATCTGACTCCTTGGATTCTTTTGAATCTGTTCTAGGTGATACCTTTAACCAATTTACCTCGATTTCCTGTCACTCTTAGGCACATAGTAATGTCCCGTAAACTGTCATGTTCCCTCTTCTTCCTCTCTGAGTCATCTTTCCCACTGTTGCATGGCAATTCATCCTTAAACCCTGTTCAGGGCATTTCAGCCACCTGTACCTTACCCAGGTGTTATGGACCTCTCTGCCACTCAGCACTAATCATGGTTTCAGGCTTATCTTCTCCTTCATTCCCAAGCTCCAGGCCACATCCTGCAGCAACTGTCTGCCCATTCAAACTACACTATCCCTCTCTGGTGCCTCACTCCTGCCTGTAAGGGTCCCACATCAATTTCCTTGTGGCCCTTCCCCTTCCTTTACCTCAGACATCAAACAGCTCACAGCCTTATTGGTTTTGTCTTTCAAATTATTTTCTACCACCTATGCCTATTTTGCCTCTGATTTTTCTCCATGTGTCTACTTTTGTAGTCATCGTCATGTCTTCCTCCCCTCTTCATGTCACTGTGTACCACTGACAAGTTAAACTGCATAAGGCTGGGTTGTGGAGGTTGCTCACATGTGTTTTCTATCTCCCCCAAGTTGGAAATTTCAAAATGAATGAGGCAATAAAGTTCAGACTTCCTTTTGTTATCCTAGCAGGTGAGAAGACCACACGCATCTTTATCTTTCTTTTGCTGTGGAGGATAGCATGTAGATCTGAACCCCAATTATGAACTTAAAGCTGGAACTCACCTTCCCTGGCCTGTTTTGTCACTGTAAGAAAGGATGGTTATGCCTTATAGGATTGTCAAGAGGATTTTTGTTTTGTTATCTTTAGTTAGGAAAATTTTCAAACATTTGCAAACATGAAAAGTCAATGAATTTTATTATTATTCCTTCAAGTTAAATAATTGCCAGGATTTTACTATGTTTCATCTACATCTTATTTTTCTTCTTATTCTATTCCCAGACATTTTGTCTTTCCATCCACGTATATGCATCACTTAAAAATACAACTATAATACCACTAATATAATTGACACAATAATTCTTTTTTCCTAATATATAATCCATAATAAAATTTCTTCATCATCTCAAAATATTTTAACAGTTCATATGTTCAAATCAGAATTCAAACAATTTTCTTATATTACATTATTTTATGCCTCTTTTTTAAAAATAAAGTCATTTCCATTTAGCCACCATCCAGGTCATTAAATGGAACATTATTAGCAACTAGAAGTCATTTTGTGTCTCATCTGATTAATTATTTCTTCTCTTCGTCCCAAAGGTCATCACTATCTGGACTTCTAAAACCATAGTTTAGTTTTGACTGACTTTTGAGTTTGACAAAAATCACATGATGTTTTGTCTTGTTTTTTTTTAGCTCAGTAGTGTATTTCTAACATTCACCCATGTCATTAACTGTAGAAGTAATTTGTTTTCATTGTTATATGTCCATTGTATGAATATACAATAGTTTGTTTCTCCTTTCTACTGTAAATGGACATCTTGGAGATTATATTTTATAATTCAGATTATGCTAAGAAGTCAAAATAGCATCTAACAGAGAAAGTTCACTTTCTTATCAATAGTGCCTTGTGTTAAAGACTGCTCATTGGTTTGAATGTTGATTCATTTAATGAGAAAAGTTTAAATCCGTTATTGATTTTCTTTTCCATTTTTGTATCTAATATGGATTGAATTTTTATGAGAGAGAAAGGAAGAAAATGATTTAACATCTTTGTGGTTGTCTGAGATTCACCTAAGATAATTTTTGTTTAATTCCAACCCTGATTCTCATGCAAGATCGTGGGCTCCAGAACCAAACTCTCTGGGGCAAGCCCAGCTTCACCACTCACACTGACCCCTGCACTGCTCACGTTACTGTGCAGCATACCTGCTTCCCTCTGCTTTGGTTTCCTCATCTATAAAATTGGGGATAATAATTTTACCTGTTAGAGTTTTCATGAAGATTAAATGAGTTAAGCTATCAAAGAATTTAGAACAATGTCTACCATATAAGAACTATATAAATGTTAGACATTATTATACTTTATTTTAGTTCCATGATTTTGTTTTAATTGTTAATCTCTCTCTCTATAGGTTCCTATAACATCAAGTTTGTATACTGACAAAAATATCTACTAGAGGAAAAAGTGCTGTGTTGTAATATTAAATGTAGCTTCATTTTTTTTTCTATTTGATCTGAATATTCACTTAAGATTTATTCCTTGTTTTTCTTCTGATTTGCTATGGTTTTGCTTCGCATATTTTTACTTCTCAAATTTGCATGTACTAACTGTCAGAGAATTAAAAAATTGTTAGTGCATAAGAAAAATTAGTTTGAGATGTTCGTGACACCTGATATTTTATGTGGCATTATTATACCTGATGTATAGGAAAAATGGTTCAAAATATTTTCTCTGCACCATATTTTTCTTGTTATTTGGAAATAGACCAAGTAACTAAGTGCTTCTGAAATTGTACTGAGTCATTATTCCAATGTGTTGAGCATTGCTATTAAAATACTGGGCAGTAACTTGAATTAAGCTTCTTTCTTGGGAGAAGGGCTCTGTTACTTAGCAACACATAATATCCTATGATGATAGGAAACACTCTGAGACCTACTGGAAAACTCTTATTGGCTTTCTCCAACAAGGGACAGGCACTGATGCTTTGATACAGAATTATGAGCAACTTGGGATTCCTTTCTTCAGATAACATTGTCATGTGACTTGAAAAACCATGTTTAAAACAAGCATATCTTTAAAGGATTCAAAAGAGGAGAATGGTCTAAAATCTCTTTTCTGTCCATTTATTCTAGTCCACTGTTCATTCAGGGGTACTCAAGGAAAGCCTGGTACAGAAAAAAGTAGGTTGCTTATCTCCTTCGCTCAGATTTTTTTTTTTTTTTTTGGGGAAATGGTTCTAAAATACTCTCCTGTACAGGCCAAACAAACCACTTGTTAATCCCAAGGCATGATTGTGGAGACCAAGAGAACCTCCAAATGAGAGTAGTCTCGTGGAGGCCACATATTGGGAGTCTTCTGAGCCCTGAGAGTAACCATTCTTGCAATAAATCTAGGCCTGACAAATAATCTAAAGGAATTAGACCCGGGAACCACTGTTTTAGCTTCCTTTAAGAGAACCTCTTGCCATTCGAGATTTACTGGTCTAAGAGAAAGCCGTGGTGTGCTGAGCATGTCACAGCCCTTGAATTCAGTACACTTCACTCGACCTTGGCTAGATCACCTCAACTTCCTGGGCATCAGACATCTCATCTACAAGGTGGAGGCATTTGAAGAGGTGCAAGAAGATTTGACAACATAGTGAGCTGTGACTATCTTGCTTGTGTACAAAGGTATTATAGTACTATAAGAACCCTAAACATAGTTTCTTAAAGGAGAAATTTGAAGTCTTCTTTTTTCTTTAAAATGTAATTGGATTGTGTATGTTGTGTCATGTATAACTAATTAGAACAAATTTTTAAAATCCTTAAAAAAAAATGTTATCTGAGGGGCTAGGCATGGTGATGCATGCCTGTGATCCCAGCAGCTCAGGAGGCTGAGTCAGGAGAATTACAAGTTCAAAGCCAGTCTCAGCAATTTAGCAAGGCCCTAAACAACTTAGTGAGACTCTATCTCAAATTAAAAAATAAAAAGGGCTGAGGATATGGCTCAGTGGTTAAGCCCCTCTGGGTTCCATCCCTGGTACCCCCCAAAAAATTATTGAAGGGGCTGGGGGTGTGGCTCAGAGATGGTACACTAGCCCAGTATGTGTGAGGCTTCTAGGATCCATCCCCAGCATCACACACACACACACACACACACACAATGATATTGGAGAAATGTGACATGATTTAATGGAAAATGAATTGAGCTACATACTAGGAGATTTGGATTTCTGACTATAAATTGCCTGTATAACCTTATAGGAGATCTTTATCGTTCAGTCATTTATTTATAGAGTTCAAGAGTAGATGTGGGGCTGTAAGAAATTGTAACATTACGTGATGTCTTATTTCATTTAAGAAATTAAAAGTCTGATTTCATGAGATCAGGAAAACATAGCAATCACTTTATCTGAGGAGTGGGATTTATTTTAAACCTCTTCCAGCTATGAGCCTAAATAAAATTATAGGATATCCCAAATTTGGAGACCTGAAAACATAAATACTAAAAATTGAACTGAACCATGTGTTATAGAGCATGTGGTATTTGTACTGTCTTATTGTTCTTCCTGTTTTATGTAACACTGAAAAATGAGAAATTAAAAGTTTTGTGTTTTGAGTCTCTTCAGTTCAAGAGTCAGTTTTATTGAATTTATTTGTTTATTTTCTGAGGTTGTGGGAGATTGCACCCAGGGCCTTGCCGCATGCTAAACATGCATTTTACCACTGAGGGGATTTTCAGAGAAAATATACACATAAAGAATTTCTTTTCCTAGTTGCACTAATGGGCTTTATTAAATGTGAATACAAATCTAGAGAAGAAATTATTCTACTTTTAACTGAAGGAGTACATTGCCTTTGAAAAAAGTATGTATTTTTGTGATTCTAGGTCTCAAATGGGTTTTATGTATCACTTGAGGCTGTTGGAACAGGATGATGTAGCAATGAATGAACCTAAGACATCACTTATTTATGCTTTCAACAGTTTTAGACTGAACTTGACATGTGCCAGGCGCTGTTGTAGGTGCAGAAGACAGCTGTGAGCTGGACTTGTACAAGAACCCTAATGGAGTTTATATTCTAGGAGAGAAAAGTTGAAGGAAGTAAAAAATCTAGAAAGATATTTGCAGATAGTGCTGTGAAAACAGATGCAAAGAACTGGGTGTGCATCCTTATTGTGTCAGTGACTAAGGACTTTTGGCAAGTGGTTTAACATTAACCTTACTTGCCACATCTGGAATGCAGATTGGATTGATTTTACCTGATAAGATGGTTTTTAACAGGAAAGAAAATTGATTGAAAGATTTTGGCATAATTTCTGCAACTTAGCAAGTCCCCAAAATATTGTTAGTAAAATTTCATAACTATGCAAATATGCTGAATCTTTAATGTACCAAGGTTTGCTTTTTTTGATGAGTTTTTATTCATTTAGTTTACCCCATTCTCCTACAGAAGATGAAGAAAACAATAAAATGAAGTTAAGGAAAACCAAATAACTCATTTGTTAGCATTTAGGAAAACAGCACTGAACAAGCCAGATGCAGAATTGTTGAAAAAGTTAATGAGGCTTTGGCATTGTGCAGCACAAGATGTAGCTGACCAACAGATCACAATTTGGCTACAGTGTCTAACATCCAGTGCAGTTTGCAGACATTAGTTGGTCTTCCTGATGATTCACTAAAATAGATGGGTGTCTCCAACTGCTGGCATTTTTCTCATTGCTCTCATCTCTCAGAATTAGAGCCAGTCATATGTATGCTTGTCTCTGCTGATAGATTTTGAGGTCCTAGAAAACAAATTTAGTCACAAGCCTAATGTGAATTTGAATTCAGTAAACAATAGTTTATTAAATAAATGGGATTATAATAGTGCCATTGACCAGAAAAATAAAGCTGTTAGTTGCATGAAAGTGAGGATAAATCTCTAACTTCATCCCTCAATGAGATATAAATAAAGGTACCAAGTTTTTGAGGGTATTAATGATAGTGTTTTTTTCCTGATTGTGGTAAAATATACATTAAAAAAAATGCCATTTTAACCATATCCATCAGTGTTGCCAACTTCATTCATGGGGTGCAGCCAGCTCCACCATCCAGCCCCAGAACTTCTCATCTTCCCAAAATGAGCTACTGAAAGGGTTTGGATTCCACACTTAACTACCACGGTTTTAAAGCTGCCTCTGTGGCTTCCTTCCCATGTAATGGCACTTGATCCAGTGGTGGTACTTCTTTGCGCTTCTTGCAGACGTGTGGGGGATTCCTCAGCATGCAAGACTCAGAGAAGAGATCCTGTGGGAGAATGGAACTCGCCCCGTCCTCCCAGTTCCCAAGGGACTTTGTGGCCTTTTTCATGTCCACATAGGGGAAGCTTCGCTCACTTTCATAAGTCTCAATTTTGCACAAGATAGACAAGTTTAAGAAGAAAAGGGAGCTTTGTCATCAATTTAAGATTAACACCTTGATGTGACTAAATCATCATTTCCCTTAATGTTATTTGGATCCCTATATCCCAGGTTATTTTAGCTAATATCTGCTTTTGAGGCTACAACCTCATTCTATAAATAAGGTCTGTGGTACGTCAAGATTCAGCAACTAATCCCAGGAATCAGGTGTTAATTGCCTCTGCTAGGATTTCAACATGGTTCTGACCCTTTGGCCCTCACTCTTTCCGCTCTGCTCCAGGAATGTGTGGATAGATTCACTGTTTCTAGCCATTAATTTGATTTTCTTTCCATTGTGATGGAGGCATATTTGACCAAAGACAGGGTCTGTAGTTGATGACTGTGGAGGTTTTTTGTTTGTTTGTTTGTTTGTTTTTCTCTCTCTCTGAAGGTTGAATAGGTCAGATTGAGTTTTGACCCTGGAAGTCTTTTTATATCAGTCCAACATGAAAGCCTTCTCAACATCATTCCTTTTTAAATCTTTGGGCAGAGAGTTACGTAGCTTGTTACCTTGGTTGGTCTGCTTGGTGTCTCTTTCTGTGCTCACTCCTGTTCCTTTGACCCTCTGTAAGTAATTGTTCTAATGTGTTGAATATTTGGGTATTTGTGCATGTGCTTCCATATGGATTTGGGGTTTTATGTGACATCATCTTAAGTTCATTTAATGATATTATGTAAATGGTGTGGCTCCCAGGATGCATTTCTTTTCCCATTCAGCACTGTTTGACAATCTCTTCTTTATGTTGCTGCCTCTGATTAGTTGCCTCTAACTACTGATAATCCATTGCCATTTCCCTTTACTACATTTCATTTATTCTCTTTCCCAGTGACAGACACCTCCATTAGCTCCAACTCCCTGCTATCTCAGATAACTCTGTAGTCAACATCCTCCCTTGTCCCCTTGACACCTGTGTAAAATTGTTAGAATCTCTCCAAGAGTGGATGGGCTAGGGTTGTAGCCCAGTGGTAGAGTACTTGCCTTGCCTGTGTGAGGCCCTGGGTTCAATTCCCAATACCTGCAAAATAAATAAATAGATAGATAGATAGATAGATAGATAGATAGATAAATAGATAGATAGATAGATAGATAGATAGATGTGGGCTTGCTGGTTTGCAGAGCATGTTCGTGCTTCATCTGAGTAAGTAGTAGCAGACCACTGTGCAGAAAAACTGCCCTGTCCATACTCCTGCTGTGCATGTACTACTGCCTCCTCTAAGTCCTAATAATCCAGCTTTCATATTTGCCAGTCTGTCATATCTCATTTTGATACCTTATTTACTTAATGTCTAACTTAATATTTTTATATCTCATTTTAATCTGCATTTATGAACTTACTAATGAATCTGAGCATTTCTTCACATATCTATGAATCTTTTGAGTATGGATGCCATATTTCTATTGATACTGCATTTTTTATGCTTAATCTTTAGAACTTCCCTGCATATTAATTTTGTTGGTTTAAATTACTGAAAATATCTTCCTGTGTTTTATTTCCTATCTGGTAAATTTAAATTCAGAAAGTACCTTTCTATTCTGTTTTGGGAAATGTTTCATTTTTAATCTTAAATAGGAGTAACTAATCAAATGGTTTTCTGCATCTATTTGCATGATCTTTGAGCTTTCTCCTTTAGTATATTAATGGAATTTTTCTTGAAAAATTAACTGTTTGCATTCCTAGGATATCATTCTTCATGTTATATTCCAAAGTCAGATCATATGAAATTGCTTGTTTTTTTTTGGGGGGGGGGGGGGTCAATAAAGTATCAAATAATTACAGTCACATAGAGATCAGATTAAATATTTTTGATACACTTTTAGGTTTAATTAGCTTTTTTTCTCTTTAAAAAAGTCTTTTTACACTTGTGATCATAAATTAAGTGAGATATAATCTCTTTTCCATGATTTGTCTTTATGAGTTTTGGGGATGGATCAGGATGATTACACCAGCCACCAAAATTAAGGTGGCTAGCTTTGTGTGTGTGTGTGTGTAAACATTTTTTGTTCTGGATAAACTTAAAATAGGATCAAAATTTATTACTTGAAATCTTATGGAATTCAAATGAAATGATCTAGCACTGAATTTTTTTTTTATAAAATAGGTATTCTTGACTGTCAATGTCTGTAATAATTACTAGTCTATTGCAAGTTTACTTTTATTCTTGTACTAATTATGGCATTTCAAATTTATTTTTCAGTACTGGGGAATGAAACTCAGGGGCACTTTGCCACTTAACTACTTCCCTGGCTTTTTTTGTTTTTGATTTTGTGACAGGGTCTCACTAAGTTGCTGAGGCTGCTTCAGCTTTCCAAGTGGCTGAGTGTAAAGGTGCATGCCACTGTACCCAGCAGGCATTTTAAATTTTTTGAAAAATGTGTGTATATCATATAGATTTTAAAATGTGCCAACATTTATATAGTTCATACTGGTATGCCATCCATAATAATTTTTATCTTACAAAAAACCACCTACATTTATTTCCCTTTTGAAATTTATTTGTATCAGCTATTGTTTTTCCTTGTTCTGTTTTGCAGATTATCTTATGAATGTTTTCTAAGAACTATCTTATTTTTTTAATTAAATTTATTTTTAAACTAGCACATGAAAATGTAAAAATTGTATATATTAATGGGGCAATATGTGATGTTTCAATACATGGATACATTACATAATGTTAAAGAACTAGTTTTTCATTTCATCCATCTTTATGCAATATTTTTGGAGTTTTGTGTATATTCATTTCTTGGTGGTGATATTTCTATTATCATTAATAGACTCTCTTATTTTTGCTATTTTCTCTTCTTGTTTCTTTGTAATTCCTCTTTTGTTCTTTTCCAATTTCTTGGTCATAATGCTGAATGTATCATTTCTAATATTTTTCTTGTTTTGTGACGAATTATTAAAAATTTTGAATAGCCTTCTAAGTTGTGTGTTATCTCTCTCAAATATTTGATATCTAGAATTAAAATTTTTATTCAATTGTGAATACTATATTTCTCAATTTCCTTTTTATATCTTGAACTTTTTACTAATTTGTTTCTAAAGATCTTTTCCTTATTAATTTGTAGTGTTCGGATTTTATTGTCCCATATTCCGAGAACAGAAACCTGTCTGACATTGATTCTTTGAGAGTTATTGAAATTTCCTTTATGGTCAAATACACGGTCCGTTTTGATAATTTTTCTGTGTGTGACTTCCCCAAATGCATTTTCTGTGTGGAAATTGTAGAGTTCCTTTTTATCTATTATCTTGAACTTATTGTCTCATTAAAGCCTTCAGTATCTTTTTTTAGAAAATCTTTTTCTGCCTTATTGTTTTCCAGATAGAGTGTGTTAAAAATGCTTGTCTCATGTTCTTTTCTTAGCTTTGATGTAATTTCTTAACCTTTTTTTTTTTTTTTTTTTTTTGGTAGTGCTGGGGATTGAACCCAGGGCCTTGTGCTTGAGAGTCGAGCACTCTACCAACTGAGCTACATCCCCAGCCCCAACCAATTTTTTTTTTTTTTAAGTCCAATAAACAAAGCAGACAAAAGTATAAGTGCTGTGGGAAAATGGTCTTAAATCAAACCTTTTCTCAAGGTCCCATCTCTGAGGGACCCTGAAACCCTTCTGCAGAATCCCAAAACTGGAGTATTTTTTCTGGAAATAATCTATCAATTAACCTTTTTACCTTTCAGTCTTATTTCTTATCACCCACCCACCAACCCAAAGAATTTCCAATTTGCAGCCACCTGGGCTGTCTCCTTTCCTCCTCTCCCTGCTGGTGGGCTTTTCTCTTGCCTCTCTCCCACCAGGAATCTTCTCATGATCAAATTCCCACCCTGCTCAAATGCTGCCTCTTCCAAGAAACCTTTTAAAGCCATATTAATCTTTGAATTCTAAAAGTAATTATCACTAACACAATTAATGTGACATTTATTTCGCCAACCTAATTCACTAATAAATTAGTTTTTCTCAGTGCCCAGGAATTGTGGTTTTCAGACCTTTCATTTGAGTCATTGAGGTTGTTTAATATCGGTTGTGTTAATGGTGCTGCACAAACATCTTGAGGATAACGTAGATCTTTATCTGCTCAAGTTCTCGTGCAGCATCTTGTTCTCCGTGGCTGACCAGCAAAAATGTGTTGGAGTAATTTATCTCGCTGTGAATACAACTTAATATTCTTACTATAATAGAGGTCAGTTTTATGACAGTGCAGGTCCTTTGTTTTGCTGTGTTATACTACGTGTTTCTTATTAACAAGCTGTCCTTGCAAGTTAAGATTCTCTCAAAATCCTTATAAAGCAGACAAATATAATCTCTATCTTAAATAAGCAGCCTCTTACGTCAATTCTTGTAATGTAAATCTACACACAGACTTGTTTTTACAGATTTAAATTTATCTACTTGCTTATAAAACAGTGTTTCTTAAGGCTGATAAAGTGATACAATGGACAAGGCTGTCTTCTTTGACCTCAACCTTAAGACTCATTATTTAAGCTTTTAATTAGCAAGGTCCCCTCCTAAGGAGTCACCATAATAAAAGTGAGGCATTAGACTGAGCATTGAACATTCCAGGAAGGTCAGAATCTACCAATTTGCCATGCAGCTGACGACACCATGGCTGCCAACCTCAGTCGTGTTCATGTAGCTGCCTGGCCCAGGGACACATACAGCCTGAACTGGGGCAGCATAGATCTCAAGACCCGCCTTAAGCAGTATTGCCCCCATACTGATCTCTTGATGTGGCCTCTTTGTAATGAACCAGCACAAGTGAGATGTAGCCGGTCAAATCCTAAAATGTGATAAAGACCATAAAGGAGAGGTAGCAGAGTGAGACAAGAGATGAGAAAAACAAACACTTGTCAAACTGTGGACAGTTAAGTCCTTCAGTATGTACTTTATTTAATTTTCCCCAACATCCAGGAAATGAGTATTATCATGCCCATTTTAGAGACAGAGAAGTAAACATAAAACATTGTATAGATTTGTGGATTGAGTTTAGCTATGACAGCAAAACCAACATCTCTAATTCTCTTGCTTTGTTCACATAACGCAGTGTTATTTTGTACCCTTTGTGTAGTATAAAGAATGCATGTATCTTTTTTATTTTATTGGTATATTATAATTATACATAATAGTGGAATCATTATGCCATAATAGTGGAATTCATTATGCCAAGAGTATAATATATGTACTAAATATATTTTAGAGTAAATATACTTTCAGTGTATTTCAGAATAAATTGTTGACTTTCTTTCCTGCTCATCCATAAATCCATGAGAGTAGAAACCATGACTGAGTAAGCATAGTATCTTCAAGACCAAACATTTTACTTACTTGCTCAGGAATATCCTTTGTTTTCCCCTTTTTTATAGGGAGTGAGGAGGCTAGCATTCACATTGTGTTGACTATCTTAAGTAAGAATCCATCCATGGAAAGTCTAGTTCAGTGTGAACCAGAACAATAGGAGGTTTTTATGTGAGATAATCAACTTAAAAGGAGGAAAATCTTATTTTGATTCACGGCTTCAGAGGTTTCAGCCTGTGGTCACTTGGCCCCTTGCCTCAGGGGCCTATGGCAGCACTGTATGTCATGGTGGGAACACATAGTGGGTGATTTGCTCACCTAATGTTGACCATGAAATAAGAGAGACAAACAGTGGGGCGGGGTGGTCCCAATATTCCCTTCAAGGGACTGCGCCCAATGACCTAACTTCCTCAAACAAGGCCCCACCTCTTACAGATTACACCACCTTCAGGTAGTGCTACTAGTTTGGAAATCAAGCCTTTAACATACAGACCTCTGGTGGTTATTTCAGATTCATATTAAGCACCACCCTTAAGTACTTCATTCTAAAAGAGCAACCACTGGAGAGGAGTGCATGTGGGGAAGTGCTGGTGGTCTCCATAATACAGGTTCAACTGCTCTATTTAATTTTTTAACTTTTTTTTTTTTTTTTTTTCCCTCACAGAAAAAATCAGTCAAAGGTATGCAGACCCTACCTGGAGAACTGCACATTATTGAACTTGAAAAGGATAAGAACGGGCTGGGACTCAGCCTTGCTGGCAATAAAGACAGGTCACGGATGAGCATATTCGTGGTGGGAATTAACCCAGAAGGACCCGCTGCAACAGACGGACGAATGCGAATTGGAGATGAACTGTTAGAGGTGAGAGGCACGTGTTTCATTCTTTTTTGGTAAAGTGGAGAAGCTCAGAAAATGAAGTGAAGGGGAAGAATGTTATAAATCATATTTTCTTCAAGTATTTGAAACGATTTTCCAAAGCAAGAGCAGAAGAAACACTGGTTGAAATGCTATTTGCTGCCTGAGTAGAGACTTATCTCACAAACTATTTTAAGAGCCCTTCAGTAAAATTTCATGGAACATTAAAAGCACAGGGCTAGGGCTGGGAGAATAAGCTCAAGGGTCAAGACTTGCTTAGCATGTGCAAGGCCCGTTTCTCTTTGGGGTTGGAATTAGCCATAAGTATAACTGTTTGTTATTTGGGGGAAAGTTTTTAGAGCCAACAGAAGCCTATGAACTTGTCAGGAATAGTTAATGTCTGTCAGGTTGGTGATATGGGTTAAGAGACCATGAAAGTTCATTATTGTAGGAATAGAACAGAAGTCAAAGAAGCTAAGGAGAAGACTGGTCTTCTGATAATTACTCTTTAGATGATTTCATCAATAATCTGAAAAGATTATTCTTATTTTCCTAAATTTAAAGTCAGGTCTTCTGAGTTCTCTTAATTTGATATTCAGTTGCTTGTTGTGTCACTCATTCTTTCAGACATGAGTTTTTGATTGTCTGTTAGGACCAGACATAAAAAAGAAAATAGGGCTGGGGATGTAACTCAGCGGTAGAGCCCTTGCCTATTATGGGTGAGGTCCTCAGTTCAATCCCCAGCACTGCAAAGGAAAAAGAAAAAGATGAATACATCCAGTTCCTTCAATAGTTAGAGAGGTCTTTGCATTACAGAATTTTAAGTATAATAATAAAAGTAACACCTAATATATACTCATCACCAAACACAGGAGTCTGTTTCACCACTGAAGTCAAAAGTATTAAATAATGGTGCTGGGATTCAATATCTGGTGGTTTGACTTTAAGCTCTTTTTTAACCACTTTAAAGTCTCTTGGGAAAAATGCCCCTGTATTTTCAACATTTAGGAGAGGCCAGTCACAGGGACACAGAGTTTCAGACTACTTACTCAAAATGAGAATTTCCTCCTCAGATTCTGACTCAGAATAAAATTCGCAGTCATCTATATTTGACTTGCCTAATCATATCTGCAGGGAAAAGCTAGTCAGATGCACCCATGAGACCATCAGCATCACCTCTCAACTGTCAGCGACTTCTCCCCATATAAACCCAGTTCTACAAAGACGTCACTTGTGGGGTTGCTTTGCTGTTCTTGTTCTTTTGTAATACAGCATCATAAAGGGGGCCCACACTGATAGATGCACTAATTAGCAGCATCATTTAATTTAAAAAAGTAAAAGTCAAAGGTGACTTATTCATTAGTATAATTAGTATCATTATAGTTAATATAATTTATTGCTTCAAGTTTATCCTCTGATTTTAGAGAATTTCTTAGAGATGAGGCTAAACTGATGGTGGTGATAATGATAAAAGAGAGAGCTAGTGTACTGAGCTATTGCTGACACTGTGCCTATCCTATACAACCCAACATTAGTATTCAATGTTCTGCAGAGCCCTATGTGGTCAGCACTATTACTAGTCCCATTTTGTGGTAAGTAACATGCCTAATATTACAGAACCAAGTGACTAAGTTTGAATAATAACCCAGAACCTGACAGACCCCAAGACCCATAGTATAGCCACTGACATACCATGTTCTTTATGGTATTCTGTTAACAAACTTCATATTTTAGTCTGTTATCTGTTGCAAATAACACAATACCACAGACTGAGTTATAAAGAAGTGAGGTTTATTTGGACCCATGGTTCTAGGCCAAGGTCAGAGGGCCACATCTAGTGACGGCCTTGCTGACAGTGTCCTGAGGTGGCACAAGGTACTGCATGGTAAGAAATAGGGAGGCATCCTAGAGACATAGCCAAGCTGGCTTCATAGCAGACTCACTCTGAGATAACCCATTCATCTACCAGTAGCAACAAATGGATTAACCCATGCATGAGGGCAGAGTCCTAATAACCTCTTAAAGGTCTTTTCTAGTCGTCTGCTAATATCTCCTATTTGAGATTAAGTGTTGGCAATGAGTTTGGGTCAAGACAAACCATTGTGCCTCATTTGTTTAGATCCATGAAATTCCCCATGCATGATGTTCTAGCCTTTAGGGAATCATGTCCATTAAGCTACTCTAAGTGTTATTCATATCTAGACAGAGACTTCCCGACATGGTACATGGAAATACTCCAAGGGTGAGCATTTGGAACATAAAGTTCTAGTTCTATTCTTTCTACCTTCTTAAGACTCAAGATGGAATTTCCTATGGATGTAGACTAACAGGAGCACTGATGTTTTATTTTTCCATCGGCATTTGATTAGATGATAACAAATAAACCATAACTGCAGAGTAATGAGTGTCTTACATGCCAAGCGTAAAGTTCAACACGATACAAGGACATGAGCACTGGACCTAGAAGAACCAGTTCTTTATGTGGTAATTGTGTTTTAGAAGAGGTTTAGCATAGTGCATGTGTCAGAGGTAAGGTTTTTCTTTTTACACTGTCACACACACCAACAGACACCACCGGATGCTGGCGTTGTGTTGACAAAAAAGAGAAGGAAAAACACAAAGCAGTTCCCCCAGTGGACACCAACTGCACATCCTAGAGTTAATTTCAGTGCTGACACTATCTACCTGGAGACAGGGTAAATTCCACAGGTCACACCCCCACAAGACTGGGTCCCTGCCACTGCAGATGTTACTCACAAGTTCCAGGTTATGCCTGTACTTCTGACTTACCAGCCATAAATTAGGGGTTCCCATGCCTAACTTTGTTTGGTTGATTAATTTGCCAGAGCATCTCATAGCAATCAGAGAGACACTTTACTTAATGCTTACCCATTTATTATAAATGATATTACAAAGGACATGAATGAATAGTGCCATGGAAAAGATGATAGGGGTAGGATGTGTGCAAGCGGGGGCAGAGCATTCATGCCCTTCTGGTGGCATAGCACCCTCCAGGTACCTCCCTGTGTTCAACAGCCCAAAGCTCTCCAAACCCTGCAGTTCAGGGATTCTGTTTGTTTCTGTTTTTGGAAAGCATCTCACTGTGTTCTCCAGGCTAGTCTCAAACTCGGGCTCAGTGATTTTCCCTCTTGAGCCATCCAGGTACAGGGACTGTCGGCAAACACCACCAGGTCTGTCTTAGTTTCAGGAATGTTTGAGGTGTTCCTGTCACGTAGGCATGACTCATCATTAACACCATCTCTAGTTTCTACCCATCCCAGAAGAGGGGCTGAAAGTTTAAAGCTTTTATCAGACTTGGTCTTTCTGTGACCAGCCTCCCTCTTCTAGGAACCCACCATCATTTCCTAGGACTGGGGGGTGTAGAAAACTTGCCTAGCACTCAAGACCCTGCGTTCAATCCCTTAAACCACAAAACCAAGAAAAAGTTGCCTCATTAGAACAAAAAATGTTCCTCTTACCCAGGAAATCCCAAGGAATTAGATAGATGCTCAGTCTCAGAAACAGGGTCAGAGACTAAACATTAGAATAATAGATGAACCTAGTACCCTTATTGCTTAGGAAATTGCAAGGATGTTATCAGCTATGATCCAGGAATTGAGGATAGAGAACAAATTTTTGTTTTTAATGATATCACAATAATGCAGCATGGGAAATAGTTAACCATTAATTAAGTCACATTTCCTCCCATGGACAAAAACTTCAGGTACCTTTTTGCTAGGTTAGGGGCTGGAAGAGCTCTCCTAAATAAAAAATAAATTAAAAAAGGAATATTAGCCTGCTTATTAGACCCCTCCTATTCCTTCCTTTGATGCTCTGAATTTTTTTCTTCCATTACAACTCAGCAATTTCATCTTCATTTAGAGACTGAAAGTTCAAGAAACATGGCAATTGATTCCCCTTCAACCCAACCCAAGATTCTCTAGTTTCTAAAAGGTGCCAACAAGTAAAAATATGGAACACATCTTCCCTAAGCCTCAGCTGTCTGCATTTTTTTTTTTTTTTTTGTCATCATCTGCTTATCAGCGAGATCATTCGTCCTTTGGTTTTTTGAGATTGGCTTATCTCACTTAGCATGATATTCTCCAATTTCATCATTTGCCTGCAAATGCCATTATTTTATTATTCTTTACAGCTGAGTAATATTCCATTCTCTCTCTCTCTCTATAATATATACTCTCTCTATACACACACACACACACACACACACACACACACAGTTTCTTTATCCATTCATCAATTGAAGGACATCTAGGTTGGTTCCACAATCTGGCTATTGTGAATTGAGCAGCTATGAACATTGATATGGCTGTATCTCTGTAGTATGCTGATTTTAAGTCCTTTGAGTGTAGGCCGAGGAGTGGGATAGCTGGGTCAAATGGTGGGTCCATTTGCTTTCCAGAGTGGCTGCACTAATTTGCAGCCCCACCAGCAATGTATGAGTGTACCTTTTTCCCCACATCCTCGCCAACACCTATTTGCTTGTGTTCTTGATAATCGCCATTCTAATTGGGGTGAGATGGAATCTTAGGGTGGTTTTGATTTGCATTTCTCTTATTACTAAAGATGTTGAACATTTTTTCATATATCTGTTGATTGCTTGGACATCTTCTTCTGTGAAGTGTCTGTTCATTTCCTTAGCCCATTTGTTGTTTGGGTTATTTGTATTCTTGGTGTAGAGTTTTTTTGAGTTCTTTATAGATTCTGGAAATTAGTGCTCTATCTGAAGTATGAGTGGCAAAGATATTCTCCCACTCTGTAGGATCTCTCATCGCATTGCTGATAGTTTCCTTTGCTGAGAGAAAGCTACTAAGTTTGAATTCATTCCAGTTATTGATTTCTTGCTTTTATTTCTTGTGCTATGGGAGTCCTGCTAAGGAAGTCTGATCCTAAGCCAAGAAGGTGAAGATTTGGACCTACTTTTTCTTCTATAAGATGCAGGGTCTCTGGTCTGATTCAAGGTCCTTGATCCATTGTGAGTTGAGTTTTGTGCAGGGTGAGAGATAGGGTTCAGTTTCATTCTGTTGCATATGGATTTCCAATTCCAGCACCATTTGTTGAAGAGGCTATCTTTTCTCCATTGCTATTTTTGGCACCTTTGTCTAGTAGAGAAAATTGTTTATTTGGGTTTGTGTCGTGTCCTCTATTTGTACCATTGATCTACCTGTCTATTTTGGTGCGAATACCATGCCGTTTTTGTTACTATTGCTTTGTAGTATAGTTGAAGTTCTGGTATTGCGATACCCCCTGTTTCATTCTTCCTGCTAAGGATTGCTTTAGCTATTCTGGGTTTCTTATTCTTCCAGATGAACTTCATGATTGCTTGCTCTATTTCTGTGAGGTACGTCATTGGGATTTAATTGGAATTGCATTGAATCTGTATAGCACTTTTGGTAGTATGGCCATTTTGACAATATTAATTCTTCCTATCCAAGAACATGGGAGATCTTTCCATCTTCTAAGGTCTTCCTTAATTTCTTTCTTCAGTGTTTTGTAGTTTTCATTGTAGAGATCTTTTACCTCTTTGGTTAGATTGATACCCAAGTATTTTTTTTTTTTTTGAGGCTGTTGCAAATGGAGTTGTTTTCCTTATTTCCCTTTCAGCTGTTTCGTCGCTTGCATATTAAAATGCTTTAGATTTATGGGTGTTGACTTTATAGCCTGCTATTTTGCTGAATTCATTGATGAGGTCTAGAAGTTTTCTGGAGGAGTTTTTTGGATCCTCTAAATATAGAATCATGTCATCTGCAAATAGTGACAGCTTAAGTTCCTCTTTTCCTATTGTATCCCTTTAATTTCTTTCGTCTGCCTAATTGCTCTGGCTAGAGTTTCGAGGACAATGTTGAATAGAAGTGGTGAAAGAGGACATCCCTGTCTTGTTCCCATTTTTAAAGGGAATGGTTTCAGTTTTTCTCCATTAAGAATGATGTTGGCCATGGGCTTAGCATAAATAGCCTTTACAATGTTCAGGTATATTCCTACTATCCCCATTTTTTCTAGTGTTTTGAGCATGAAAGGGTGTTATTTTGTCGAACGCTTTTCTGTGTCAATCGAAATAACCATATGATTCTTATCCTTACGTCTATTGACACGATGGATTATGTTTATTGATTTATGGATGTTAAACCATCCTTGAATTCCAGGATGAACCCACTTGATTGTGGTGCATGATTTTCTTAATATGTTTTTGAATACTGTTTGCCAATATTTTGTTAAGGATGTTTGCATCTGTATTCATGAAGGATATTGGTCTAAAATTTTCTTTCCTTGATGTGTCTTTTCCTGGTTTGGGTATGAGGGTGATATTAGATTCTTAGAATGAGTTTGGTAAAGTACACACCTTTTCTATTTCCTGGAACAGTTTGATAAGTATAGGAATGAGTTCTTCTTTGAAGTCCTTATAGAACTTGGTTGAGAATCCATCTGGTCCTGGGCATTTATTGGATGGTAGGTCTTTAATGACTTCTTCTATTTCATTGCTTGATATTGATCTGTTTAAATGTGTATGTCCTCCTAGTTCAGTTTGGGGGGAGCATATGTCTCTAGAAATATGTCAATGTCTTTGGTAGTTTCTATTTTGTTGGAATACAGATTTTTGAAGTAGCTTTATGTTATGTATCTCAGTGGTGTCTGTCATGATATTTCCTTTTTCATCATGAATTTTAATAATTTGAGTTTTCTCTCTCCTTTCTTAGTGTGGCTAAGGGTTTGTCTATATTGTTTACTTTTCAAAGAACCAACTTTTTGTTTGTCAATTTTTTAAATTGTTTTTTTATTTCAATTTCATCGATTTTAGCTCTGATTTAATTATTTCCTGTCTTCTACTACTTTTGCTGTTATTCTGTTCTTCTTTTTCTAGGCTTTGAGCTGTAATGTTAGGTCATTTAGTTATTGACTTTTCATTCTTTCCTGGAATGCACTCCATGCAATGAATTTTCTTCTTAGTACTGCTTTCATAGTGTCCCAGAGATTTTGATGTTGTATCATCGTATTTTTTTTTTTTTTTTTTTTTTTTTTGTGCTGGGGATCGAACCCAGGGCCTTGTGCTTACAAGGCAAGCAAGCACTCTACCGACTGAGCTATCTCCCCAGCCCCTCATCGTTCTTATTGATCTCTAAGATTTTTTTATAATCTCCTCCTGATGTTTTCTGTTATCCATGTTTCATTCAATAGCATATTATTTAGTCTCCAGGTGTTGGAGTGATTTCTGTTTTTTGTCATTATGACCATGTTTATATAAAAAGTGGCATAGGTCTGAGGATATAACTCTGAGGTAGTATGTTTGCCTATTGTGGAAGAGGCTGTGGATTAGATACCCAGCACCATACATACCCACATACATAGTGACAGGAGTGGCCCAGAAATATCATGAACTACTACTTTTTATTTTTACTGATAGTATATAAAATTTTTCAATGTGCCAAATGGCAGTGTCTGCCATTACAGAATTAAATTTTGGCATAACAGTATATTATAAATTTAGTGGTAAAGTGCATTTATGTATGCATATATACCTGGCACCAAAAAAGGAAATAGTTTTATCTGAAATTATTATAATTTAGGTTTTAAAAGTCATTGTTAATAATTCATTAATACTGTCCACTGCTGGTCTGCTCCCGATCACCTTTGTACACTTGCACTATTATTATACCTTCACTTTCAACTAAGATCACTAGAAGAGACAGATATTTCATTTGGATTATTTCACTTTTTTCTAGAAGTTTTTCCCTTCCTATTCTTTATTTTCTGTGGACTTAGAATGGATTTTTCAAAAAAGCATTGACATGATTGTGTAAATGTTTCCCTCCGGGAGTTTTGATGTTGTAGTACAGGCATTCAACTTATACTTTATTTACCTAGTGTAGGAGGAATATGCAGGAAAAAAAATTAAGCATTATACCTTAATTTATTGATCAAATGTAAACATAGTGAGCACTTATGTCATGGAAAGAGATTTTTCATTCCAGGTTATGTTGAGAATGCTCACCTAGGTAGTGACTGGAAATCCAGTGTCAGTCATGGTTGGATTATGTCATTGGTACAGTTTCACTTTAATGCCAGCCATGCTGTAACTGGGTAACTGATCCTGCGTTGGTTCAGAAGTACCCAAATGATGTCAAGTATCTTTTAGGTCTTCCAAAGTCAAAATAGCAGCGTTTAGCCAAATTCTCGGTCCCAAACTGAACTTTTTTAGGATCCCTAGCATTTTTTACTTGAAAAGAAGTACAGAAGAATGTACATCAAACTACTTTGAGAAGGAAAGTTTGAGGAAAAGTAACTTGCAACTTTATTGAATTCACTCAATTTTTATATAGCAAAAATGTGCTTGTTTGAAATAAAAAATCATTTTATTATTTCAATAATAAGAAAAAAACCAACTCAATTTTTTAAAATATGCAAAAACTTGAAATGTCATTTTAAAAACATGTAAATAGTTAATAAGTACATAAAAAGTGCTTAATATCATTAATTATTAGGGAAATGCAAAGTAAAACATCTACCAAAATGGTTTTAATTAAAAAATAGGCAACACAACTAGAACCCTCATATACTGATAGTGGAAATGTAGAATGGTGTGACCACTTTGGAAACAGTTTGGCACTCTCTTAAAAATTTAAATACAGTACAAGCTCCTACGCAACCCAGCAATTCCACTTTTAAGTAGATACCCAAGAAAGGTGAAAATGTGTCCTCGCAAACACTCCTCCATGAATGTTTATAGCAACATCATTCATAATAGGCAGGAACTGGAAATAAACCAAATATTCAGCAACTGGTGACTAGGTAAATAAAATGTCATGTATCTATACAGTTGAATACTATTCAGAAACAAAAAGGAGCAAAATGCCCTTGCTTACTCTACTAAGTACAATATGATGCAGAAGACAACATGCTTCACAGTTCCATTTGTATAAAATGTCCATAAAAAACATATGGAGATGAAAACAGCCCCAACTGGGACTGGGATCAAACTTGATGGAATTTTGTTGGGTCACACAAGTCTGAAAGTCCACTCAAACACCGTTTTACGCCAGGTGCGGTGGCACATACCTGTAATTCCAATGACTGGGGAGGCTGAGGCAGGAAGATCCTGAGTTCAAAACCAGCCTCAGCAACTTAGTGAGGCCCTAAGCAACTCGGTGAGACCCGTTTTACATTTTAAAAAGCTTTTCAAAATATCTCACAGTTGAACATGAACTAAAGAATCATATTGGTGGGGCTGGGGAGATAGCTCAGTCGGTAGA
Organism: Sciurus vulgaris; assembly: GCF_902686455.1. Lineage (NCBI taxonomy): Eukaryota > Metazoa > Chordata > Mammalia > Rodentia > Sciuridae > Sciurus > Sciurus vulgaris. Next base: position 50,481,877 of record NC_136461.1, read on the forward strand.
GTGCTTGCCTTGTAAGCATAAGGCCCTGGGTTCGATTCCCCAGCACCCCCAAAAAAAAAAAAAAAAAAGAATCATATTGGTAAGGGATGGTTAAAACTTATGAAAAGTCTACATTAAGACGAGGGGAGGGCTGGAGTTGTGGCTCAGTGGTAGAGCGCTCCCCTTGCACATGTGAGGCACTGGGTTCAATCCTCAGCACCCCATAAAAACAAGTAAATAAAAAGTGGAGGGGAGTTGTCAAGTGGTAAATTACCTTAGGAAGGGAATTACAGTGTATGGATCAACATCTTCCTCAGTGATGGGACTTGAGAACCTTCAAGCTCATTTGCAATTTGTCTCATTTTATAGTTGAGAATGAGACCAAGAATGATTAATTTGTCCAGAATCACAAAATTAGGTATTGATGAGACCTGGCCTAGGACTCAGGTCACTGGGTATGTAGGCCACACCTGGGTTCTCCCTGCCTTCCTCTGTGTGCCTGGCCAGTTTTTAGCATAAAGTGAACTCTTGAGAAACAAAGATTTATTGAGCAACTAGTAGCTTTTTATTGACAATTTGTCTTTTTTTTTTTTTAATCACTGTGTCTCTGTGGTTGATCTCTGCCTCGCCAATAGATGTCACTACAATCAACAGCAATTTACTAAGCATTTAAAGAATGTTAAGAATGTACACTTTAAATTGATAAACAGCATTAATGATTTCTACCAGTGTTTACATGTTCATTTTTACTAAATTATTTGCTCTTTTTCATTATTATTTTTGGACAGTGCAAAACAGGAAATTATAAGAAATAAAGGCCAATATTTAATTTTTTAGTTTCGTGTAAATTCTTTTTCTCATTTCCTGCACAGTTAATCATCTTTTTATGGACTCTTCATGTTTATAATTAAGTAAAATAAGTAGAATTTTTATTCTAGCTCTATAAGGGGAGACACCTGGTGAAGTTGGGCTATTTTAGCATTTTTTTCATTCTGAAAACTTTTAAGTTACAATCCTTGATATAATTTGAATGCATTTATTGTACTGTAAATTATAAGTGTTCAGTACCGTTGAATAACATTTAAATTATGTTCTGGTGTTCTTGACTATTTTTTTGTATTACTCCTGATACAGTGATCAGATTTTTTTTTTTTTTTAATTCTACCTTTTACAGAAAAAGGTTTGGAGATGCTGCAGTAATTGATAGGTAATTCTAAAGTAATTGCAGTTGGTGATAATCTTATTCAGGTGTGCTGAAGTGGGGCTGGATATGGGATGCAAGATAGCGTTTTGAGTGAAATTTAAGAAACCTCAATTATTTTTATAGTGATTTCTCTGAAGCAATGTGTATTTTTTCATATTTTTACCTCTCAAAAGCTAACTGGAAGACTTGACTGCCTAAATGGAATCTTTACTGTGCATTTAAAATGTCACTGAGACATAAATGAATCTCACTAGGGGAGATGGCATGCACCAGTGTCTTTGTTACAGACAGGATTCAATGCAGGGAGCAGTAAGGAGAGAAAAGTTGATGACTGTTCCCCTCACTTCGGACAGGCAGAAATCAACTGCTGTCTCCTTTTAATTTGCATTAGAAAGATGCCACTACTGTGATGCACTGTTTCTCAGCAGGAAACTAGGTCATTAAAATGATATTAATTGGAGCTGGCCACAAAATAAATGGTTGCATTTATATTGCCTCCTGTTCTGGAATAGAGCTATCGTCTGATGTGAGCAGGGTAACCGAGTGTCACAGTCGGCGGCGGGAAGCATCTGAGGGTCAGATGTTGGAAACCAGGAATTTGGCTTCTTCCGGCAGACTTTTCCAGGCAGCTTTCACCTGCTGACAGATGTGGCTTTAGCTTGAAGGCTAGCTTGAAATTAGCGTAATTGATTGTGTCTCGTGATGGAAAGACTGACAGGTTGCCCTTAAAGAGAATAATATCTGAGGGGGAAAAATAGGCCCAAGGTCGTCAGAAGAAAGAGGACAGAGTCCGTGGTGAGGATTTGAGCTGTTTCCAGCACTGAATGGTTCTCAGGAATGCAGATACCCTGAAGGGAGCACAGGTTCAGCAATGGTCCAAGGGGGTTTCCCAGGTAAGATTCTGTTGTCTGCGTGATCTGTGGGGCTTTCTGAATGCAACCTTGTGCTGTTTTCCTGCTGGTGCAGAGTGTTGTTTAAAGGTTTAAACAATAGTAAGCTAAGGCATATATCTTAAGAAAGGGAGGGTACATATGCATGGGCAAGGTGAATGTATGTTAGAAGCAAACCTCTCCTGTTTCTTTTCATATGCATTATAGCTTGTAATGTCCTTTTGATATTTTTGAAAAGTGGAGCAGTTTGTCAGACTATCAAGAATATACTGGTAGTTTTGGTGCCAAAATTCTTAACACTGTTCATGCAGTATCTTCTCCTTTCAGAATTCTAAGTGAGGAGTAGTTCTGGTCATTTATTATTATCATTGTTACTGTTTGTGACTTTACCAAAAAAAAAAAAAAAAAAAAAAAAAAAAACAGTTTGCATCAGAACAAGCTTATTCTGATGAATTTTAAAAACTGACCAGTCAGCATTTTGTTGTAAATGAAAGCAGAATAGCCATAGCAGTAAGCAAAAATTTTTACAATTTTTCTTAATTATAAAATAACACCTTATCTATTATTTGCCAATTGTAATTGAGGTTCCATTCATCTAAACCTACAAATTAAAATTCATTAGGGGTGGGGGCTTGGCATTTGGAAATGTTACCAGTGACTTATTTTTTAACATATGTTCTTGAAATTGTTTCTAGATTGACAATGTAATTTTATGTAATAGGGCACGGAGTGTATGCTTCTGCTTTGAAAAATTATTACAACCAAAGCTGCTTTTTATCACAGTAAGATATAGAATATTTAGACATAATAGAGGTCTTCTTGTTTAAGCATTTTTGCCCAAGGGAGTCAATTGTAAGCCCGGAGAGTTAGACATCACATTATAGCCTCTCTTTTTCTTTTCAGCAGTGCACACGCAAATTAGGTTATTTCTACTGCAACAGCAGGATATATGCTGCATTCCTGATCTAAGCTAGCAAATCTTATTTCTGGCCGTGCTGTCAAAAAACTCGAGCAAGAACTTTTTTGTTTGCCTATAATGTAATTTCTGAAGATCTTAGGTAGAGGATCCTGAGCAGTAGCATCTAGTACCCAGTGCTGTGATTTTGATTTAGAGAAAAGATTATAGCTCTTAAGTGGAATGCGTCACAGAGTCCCTGTAGTGACAACTGTCTGTATTGTGTCTACTGCAGTTCTGTGATTGGAGTTGCTTGAAGTTGTCTGAATGTCAGTACTACTTCTCAAACTCACACTGACAAAGCAACCACAGAAATGAGCTTGAGTATTCATGGATCTTATCCACTCTTCAGACCCCTGGAGCGATAAGCTCATGATCTTTTTATTTTTGGCAGTTTCTTGTTTTTTTTTTTTAAGATCTGTTTTTCCAGATTATAAGCCCAAATGTGCTCTAGTTTTCTCTGGATAACGTGCCATTCATGACCACTTCCATAATCTCTACCCACCAGTTTGAAGTTTTCATTGTTCCTGCTTCAAAAACCACAGTAGAACTCTCAGGAACCCCCACCACAATTTTCCAGAAATTATTTTAAAGTATGTGTGGTCTTTAGGAATTTCTGTGTGCTCTGCATTTTATCAAAATCATATATGAACTCGTTTTAAAACTTATGAACCCTGTATACATGTCTCACAGTTGACACACTTAGATATCATGTGTGGCATTTTTTCACTGCTTCCGCTCAGGATTAAAGTTCACGCTTTTTATGTAATTATCTTCAGCATTTGTTAAGTTACTGTGTGTGTGCACATATTTAATTTCAAACTAGTTTATGCTGTGTAATATTCTTATGTCTTAATCTAATATGTTCACTGCTTCTGCATTCAGTTAATTTAACAATCATTTTTCACTTTGTCTTTCTGATGCATCTTGCAAATAGTTACATGTAGTAGACTGATAAAGGATGAGGTTTCATCTGCAGAAGATTTACTTTTTTTGAACTTGCATGGAAACATGCTATTTAAATGGGCTTATAGTGCTTTGATTTTAGTAGTTTTATGCCATTTTAAAATATTTTAATTTTGCCTTTATGAGTACAGGTTAAGGGGCTGGGGCTGTAGCTCTGTGGCAGAGCACTTGCCTAGCATATGTGAGGCACTGGGTTTGATACTTAGCACCACATAAAAATAAACAAATAACACAAAGGCATTCTGTCCATCTATAACTACACACAAAAAAATTAAGGGCTGGGATTGTGGCTCAGTGGCAGGGTGCTTGCCTAGCATGTGTGAGGCACTGGGTTCGATTCTCAGTACCACATAGAAACAAAAAAAAATTAAATGAAAACAGGCTAAACATTTGTCATTTTAATTGATGTAATCCAGAACAAAGAATTTTGTAATTTGAATTAAGGAACTAATGTAACAAAAATTAAGTAGCATTGAAAGTTACTTCCTTGTAGAGACATTTGGTAGAAAGTATGAAATACCACTTCTGGGTTTCTATTTTTTTTTATTTAGATAATTATGTAGTTTTTAAAACATTCATTTATTCTTTCTTTATATTTAAGATATGCCTGGATTCTGAGATAATTGCATAGGGTGAAGAATTCATGTTTTATATTTTGAATGTATCTCCAAAATCAGTTAATAGCTACTAAGTTTTCTAGGGAAAGCTTCCAATGGTTTACCCAGGGGTTGGTGAAAATTTGACACAGCCTGGGTTCCAGTGGTGATATATTATCAACGAGTCCTAAAGGCATGTTGAACAGTCCTAAGCCTAAGGGGGAGAAATACACCATGATTTTTGCCTTCAAGAAGTTTATAATCTTTCTAGAGTGGGGAAACATGTAAGCACAGGAACAAATGCATCGGCAGGCATTTTGGGAGGAGGCTGAGTGCGCAGAGTTGACAGGGTTAGTGTCAGAATGGTGACTCCAGCTTTTGGTGTCCACAGAGAGCCCAGTGTGCTATAAGCAGGGGCTGGAAGGAAAGGAAAGAAACTCCAACAAGAGGGGATGGGGTGAGATGGAATTGCAAAACTTTAACATATTTTTTGAAATAGAAGTTACAGTGGTGAGTCAAGGAGACTACACTTTAGAACCCTGAAATAAAATTTATAGTTTCATTTATTTCCTTTTTTGAATATTTATCTTTCAGGCACTATGCTAAAAGCTTTATATGTATTATTTTCTTCAATATAATTTTTATGAGGGTTTTTTTTTCTGTCTAATTATTTTGTGGGTAAAATCTAGATGACTCCAAAAGCTGTACTTTTATCAACTTTTAACTGTATATATTTTCAAGTATCTGCTCACATAATCTATTCCATTTGCAAAGCCAGATTGACTACTATTCTCTTTTGGCAATTTATTTTTATAGCCACTCTTTGGGCAGATAGACATGTAAGTAGAATTCTTGCCCCTATAAAGCTTGTTGAAGTTCCAAATTATAAAACAATATTCATTGTATTCTTTGGCAAACCACATTTTAATACTGAAAATTTCCATTTAAAAGGGAAAAAAAGTCACAAGCCAAATGAGGCTGAACTGGGGAGAAATACAGTCATGGAAGTGTGCCTGGGGTCTCACAGGTACACCTCACCATGGCAGCACCCAGCACAGTGTGAACTCAGCTTCTGTGTGTAAACAAATTTCTCTTCCATCGCTGAAAAATTTCTACATTCAGAGGAGAAACAGCAAGTCTTCTGATGCTAACCAGATGGGGGTGGGTGAGTTTCTAGGTTTAAAAGAGATGAAATTTTGAAAAATTGAATTTCAAGTCGCTCAGTATTTCAGGTTTATCCTAGATGAGATGGAAATGTGTTCATATTTTGTGAAATGTTTCAAAGTGCATTTGGGTTTTGGCTCAGCCTTTCCTGTACCTGCCTCAAGGTATTCAGTATCTGCTGTCTAAAATCTTACAAAACCCTGTGTAGACACAAGAGCATGCTGGGGGTAAGAAAGCAGCATCTCTCAGTTTCATGAGGCAAAAGATCATGGCATATGTACACGGTTTAAAAGAGAGAGACATTTGTGTCTAATGGGTGGCCTGGTAGCTGCCCAGCTAAGTGTTCTGGTGAATACATCTGATGCTTCTTGGAAATGTTTTGCTTATATCTGCAGGGATAAAACATGCCCTGGTTATGGCTGCTTATCTATGCTGGATGAAGCCTCTGAAAACAGCTCTCTTTTGTTCAAAATTCAATATTTTGGTTCTTTAACTGGGAAATATTGGGTTCAATTTATTGCTAAGTCACTTTCATAATAATTTGCAAGTTATCTAGTTGCCTGTTTTGGTTGCTCTTTAAGAAGAACCAGTATGGCAGATAGATAATCTTGGTTTCCACAGATCATAGAATCTACAAAAATGAACTTCCTTGTCTTCAGTCCCCCTGGAATCTGTGACTTCCACCTTGTCTGTGCTATTATTCTTTCCTTTTGTGTTTAATACTCACTTCCCCTTGTGAATATGTCTATTAATGTCCTTACAGTGCCATGTTGAGATTAGGAGTATAACTTTTGGTCTCTTCTGTATAGAAAGAGTTTAGGTCATTTTAGATGTTCAGTAAATGGTTTGTTTTGTTTTGGGTACTGTGATTGAACTCAGGGCCTTGCACATGCTAGGCAAGCATTCTACCCCAGACTATAGCCCCAGTCCCCAATAAATATTTTGAACTCATAAGAAAAAGCCATTCTTCTATGTAACCTAATGAATATTCATGAAAGAATGGCCAAATCTATTCAATTTATAAATGGACATTCTCTTGGAACTGTGGCTCAATAAGGAAAATGAAATCTTTCTAGCATCTTCATGTATTGCTACAAAGGTTCTTTTGGGGAAGAGAGTTAAGAGAGGGTAATAGGGAGAGTGGATAAGATCAAAGTATGTTATATATATGTACACATACATACATGCATGAAAATATCACACAGAAACCCATTGTTTTTATAATCAATATGTTCTAATAATTTTTTAAAAAATAAATTGGAAAATATATTTTATGAGCCACACAGTACAGTAATAGTATATAAGTAAAGGACACCTCTCCTAGTAGACCAGGGGCTTTCCTTGGAAAAAGATTTTTTTCTTTTTGTATAATCATAAAGGATTATGCTATGCATTTGGGGAAAGTGGGCAGTAGAATGATAAGCAGATGAGGTTATTTTCTTGCCCTCAATCTCTAATATGATTTATGCATTGCACCATGCTTGGCAAGAAACAGGTTAGTTTCTTAATCAGTTAGGAAAGAGTAGCAGTCTTTTATCATTGTAATCAGTCAATATTTGGTGCAGGGCATGGCCCACTATGTGTTTCTGTTTTTTGGTACCAGGATTGAACCTAGGAGCACTTAACCACTGAGCCACCTTTTTTATTTTGAGACAGGGTCTTGTTAAGTTGCTTAGGGCCTCACTAAATTGCTGAGGCTGGCTTTTAACTTGTGCTCCCGCCTTAGCTTCTCAAGCTGCTGGGATTATAGGTGTATGCCACCATGCCTGGTGTGTTTTTTTAATTATAATCTTATTGTAATCTTATTGCCACAGTCATTATTTTATATATTGTCTGTGGTGCTTTCAGGCTACAAAACAAACAATAAAGCAGTCAAATAGTTGTGACAGAGACTATATGGCCCACAATTCTAAAATATGTACTATCTTATTACGAAATTCTCTAGCAATTTCCTTTTCTTCAAACCAACTACTTAATAAAATTTTCCTGGTGATTAAATGGCAAAAAAAAAAAAAAAAAAAAGTATTTAATACATTAGTTTTTACCCTCTAAAAAGATGAGTTAGATAATATATGTGTACACACACATACATGGATATATCAATTGAGAAATTTATTTTTCCTTTGTGCAAGATAGAATGTTGTTACCTTTATTGTGGTATGCTCTCAATTATGAAATAATTTGTTTACATGGTTATTGTGACTGTTGGTGATATACTCATTATTTCTAATTCTGTACTTGGATACCATATATTTTATCAACTTGGTTAATTGTTTAGGTTTCTCTATGGTATGAAAATGTTAGCTAAGTTAATTTGTAGTTAAAATATGGCTCTCTTTCTGGCAAGCAAAATATCAAACACTAGGTAATCAGATCAGAATATTTTAATGTAAAATATATGTCATTGTGTTCTTCTCTACATACTTGCTTAATACTTGGGAAATACCTAAAATCTAAAGCTTCTCTGGTTAGAGGTACTCTGTGATTTGAGCATTGGAAAGATTTAGCTTGAACACTTTTTAAAGATTTAAGCAGTGTCTTCTGGTTCATTTGACAGATTATTCTGTCCTTGTGTGAGAAACCCATTGTGAAGAGGGTCACCTGGTAGAGGTGCCTGAGCTCAAGGCTCAGGTTAGTTTGTGACCAAGTGGCCAAGCTACTGACCTTCTCTAGAGCTGTGCTTTCTTGTTCAGAACAAGTATTAGACTAAATCATCATTAAGATTCCTTCTGAACCAGTGATTTTTAGAGGTAGGCAATGTTCTCTTTGGTTATTGCATACAAAACCTTGAAGATAACTGTTTTCAGTTAATAAGCACTAAGAGCCTAAATTTGGGTTTTTTCTAGGCTTAGTCCATGAGGAGTTCAGGAATTTTGCCAATATCTGGACTTCCATGTATATTTGGAATATATGGGTTTTCTTGGGAGGAGGGGGAAGGGGACATTCTTTATATTATCCATGAACCATATATCTCAAGGCAGGTGAAACACCACTGTTCTATAAAATCAGTAAGGGAAGGATGAGTAGATGACACTCTGAGTCTGCATAGACCAGCTAGACCTCTACATTACAACATGGCATTTTTGAAAGGAATGAGTGGGTCAGCAATTACACAGCAGGTAGTATAGTACATACAACATTTTATCTTCCCAGATTAGTTGAAGCTGCAATAAAACTTAAGAAAACTAAGTAGATGAATTTTCAAACTTTAGGAAAGTGAGAATTTCCACTTTTAAAGAACTTTGCCACTGCTTCCAGAATGGTTTTGTCACTGGGTTTCAACATAGTTCTTTGTACTGTGTTACTTGACAATAATTGGTTAAGGTTGAGTGGAAGAATAAATAATGTTTGTAGTCGTTTATTCAGTAGCGATATTGGTTAGATTTTGTTCTGATGAAAATCTAATCATCACTGACTCTACGTAAGTTCATATCATCCATAACTTGGTGGTTCAGGGATTGTGATATGGAGTCACTTAATTTTAGACCCAGATCGTCTCTTCATTCAATTTCTCTGAACCTCCTTCCTGAATGAGAAGCCTATGAAAGCATCTTCCTCACTGGAGTGTGGTGGGGACCAGGTGGCTCACTCCATATAGAACACAGGACCTGCTGCCCTGTCACCTACCTTTCCCTGTGCCTTCCATTGTGCAGATCTGAACACAGCACAATATTTTTAACCTTTTCATAGAGTACAATTTTTATTTTTTATAGAGAACCTTTTGAATCCCTCTTAATCTTTTAGAAATCTCCCAAAATCTTGATACCAATTAGAAAAGATCATTTTAGTGCTTTTTTAGTGTTCTTAGTTTCATTCAGTTCCAGATAAAGGGAAAACACTGATTTCTGATAGTTTAGTTTTAGCATGTTGCATCTTCATCCAAAGAGGCAGAGTTAAACATAGAAAAAATTGATGTCATATAATAGTACCTAAACATTCAGATGAGAAGGAAAGAACTGCCAAGGTTATGGGTATGCTGTCAAAGAGTCTGAATCATCTCTTTACTACCATTAATTCTGTGAAATATCCAGATCTGTGTCTTTGTGTGAACCGGAGAAAGCCCATCCCTTCAGGAAGATCCTGATGAAGGACACAGGTAAGGTAAAAGGTCTTTGATCAAAGAAAAAGAATCCAGTATGTCTTTGGATGTAGTATGTCACAAGGCCAGAGGTCTTTGAGTGGCACATGGAATAGATACCAGCCACCACTCAGTGTCTCAGCCTGGTACCTTGTGCAGTGGACTTGCTGCAAAACCAGACATGGTTGTATTACTAGACCTTCTAAGTCTTAGTCCTTTGACATCTCGCCAATTCCTAGCCTAAGTATAAAGAAAAGAAAAATTATCAGAAGAGATTCCCAGGTGTTATGGATATGAATGTGACAACATAAGTACTCCAGCTCATCTTCCATCTTCTGTTACTCAGAAAAGAACCCTTTCCTGACCATCTTACCTGGGAGTATAACACTTTCATAGCTCTTTTGCTTCTTCTGTTATTCCACTTTTACTTCCACAGCCTACAAGAGTCTTATTTTTTATATGTATTCTTCATGATATTTATTACTTCATGAGAATAGTATGTCCTGATTAACTTTTAATGTAGCATGTCTTGTGAATGCCTTGCACAGAGTATACAATAATAGATAATGAAAATATGAGTAAACAGATGAATATCAGGATATGTAAAATCATGCAGAAGGCATGTAAGTGTAGAAGGATTTGGACATTGACTGGATTCTTCTGTTCCTTGATATTTTTTTCTTCTTGAAATATTCATTTCGAATGCCCTGTCTAGAGTTGAGTTTCAGGTTACTTGTACAAAGTTTTTTTATAGTTGACAAATCTGACACAAGGCAAGCCAAACTAGAGGTGTGGATTAATCGGAGTTTGAATGGGGCATGAAGCTGCAGTGTTCTGAATGAGGTGGGACTCGTTCTCGTTATTATCAGACTAATTTTGGGATCTGAAAGAATTAACTTCCTGATAAGTTGCAACAGGATTGGTTAGAAGATATATTAAGTCCATGAGTGAAGAAACCTGAAAATAAGTTATTTTAGAGATCAAGCTTGTGTTTTTATGTCTGGGAGTGGTCGCTGCGTGGTCCCTGGACCTGGGCTGCTCTCTGACTATTGCTGACCCTGCTTTCCCATCTCACCTCAGTGCCAGGAGCACACCAGCTCTCCTCCCAGCATGCCCTCCATCCACCAGGAAGGGAGCAAAAGAAGGGCAAGGGTAGTCTTCCTTCCTTTTAGGATACTCCTGAAAAGTTGCATGTAACTCTTTAGTCTATATGCCATTGTCCAGAGTTTAGTTCTGTTACTAGCTACAAAGTCATGTAACTAGGCTGAAAAATGTCATTTTTCTTTTGTGCAACACATGCCTACTTTAAATTATATAGTTATATTACTTTAGGAAAAAAGGTAGACAGTGGATATCAGAGAACAAATTAGCAGATTTTCCACTGGTGGTTTTTTAATATTCCAGGAAAGATGGAGAGAGGGCCATAAGCTAATGTAAGTAGAACGTTTCTCAGAAAGCAAAGTGTGCAGGCTTCCATTCAGCAGGCACTTATTGAGAGCTGTCATAGACCCCAGCGCACCCTAGATGTAGGAATCATCAGTGCAGAGCCAGGGATAAAAGTGACAGCAGAATTGATTGACAGAGTAGAGAAGGCACCCAGCCCCAAGGAATATCAGGGGCACCTCCAGCATGGCTAAGCCAGTGTGGGAAGGGTAATGTGTTGACCCTCCTAAGATTAAGGGTTCCTCTTCATTTTCCCAAGGGGGACCAGAGACCTTGGTCCTGGTGCTCATCAGAGTGAGCCGGCCACCTTCACCCTTCTGCCCTATCACGTTATCATTCAATAACTTTTCTTTTAATAATGGCCCTAATTATCACTTCATATTCATGTCATAGGTTTAAAATTTTGCAAATAGGAGTTGGAGAAACCTATAGTATGTAATTATGTTTCTGCCATTCTGAGTCCCACTTTTTTAAATTTATGGAATACGACCAAAATATACTGTTTCATACAGTACTTCAAGCTCTTTATAGAGTATGGAATAAAAAGCAGCATGCATCATCCCTTTTAAAAATTTGTTGTTTGCTTGGAGTTATCTATCCAAATCAGGAAAGAGTGCAAATTTTGACCTACATAATGTTTTGATTCTCTTGGTGCAATTTTAAAGGTTTATGATTTTTAATTGAGGTCATTCTGTTCTAATGATTTCTAGAAGGTAATGCATATTTTATTATTGTTTATTATAGCTCATACTTAGGCATATTAAAAAATATAGATCTTATGTGTCTCATTATCTTAAAATAACTAGTTAGCTGAAAACATGGTAGGTTGGCAGATTAAAGCAGAGGAGATTTCTTGATATCTGAAAAGGATATTAAAATTCTGCCAGAATTGTAATTTGACAAAAGAAAGTGAGGCAGCATGTTCTCTTAATGAAGTCTGTAAGCTGGAGGTAAAGTGTAATCATTTGTAAGTGTCATGTACTCTACTACCTGACGTTTGTACTGCTTGGAATAGTGTAAAATTGCCAAAGGATATTAGAAAAGTTAATTAAAAAAAAAAAAAAAACCTTCTATGGTTCCATGTTGAATAGGACCTTATATCTATACCTGAAGCATTAAATATTCTGTGCTACAAAATCTCATGTTTTTGGAAATTAATATTATAATACTTTAAGTTTTGGATTTAATCATATATATAATGATCTAGCTAAGAAAGTTTTAAACTTTGAATTAAGGCAAGATTGTCCATTTGGAGACCTTGGAGACAGTTCAGGGGCTTCCTGTTACATTGTCTTAAGGGTCTTCGTGGTCTGGCCTCAGGATCTCTGCAAGAAGCTCAGAGCCTCTGTGCCCTGAGCCCTCTTTGTTCCTTGCACAGTGGCAGTTCCTCCAACATGCCTCCTTTCTCCTGTCCTGTTTGGCATACATTTTTCACTGCTTGATTCCACTCATCTTCCAGCTCTCCTGACTCAAACCCCTGCTTCCCTCAGTGTCCAGTTCAGACACAGACCTTTGTCCTGTACACTCCCCCTGGTGCTCTCTCTTCATACCTTGAATCTGAGTTCCTTGTCTGAATCACTGGATTCATCCTGCCTCCTCCACTATAGTGGTAGGCTCAGGGCCCAGGTCTCCATCAACGGTCAGCACCTAGCATCATGCCTGCTACGTGACAAGTGGCACTGAAAACTTGTTTGAGTGAGTGAATGTGTGAGCCTCATCTTTGCCCTGTGGCTTCCTAAGCAAAGTTCACTTTCATATCACTACTCTTGGTCAAGAAAAATACATACGTTTAACTCACCCTTTATCTTTGGAATTAAAAATCCTATGCAGTGTCGTCAAAAGAGCCTTTGTGCAAGGGGCCAGAAGACCTGGATTCCAAGTTGCCATGAACCCACTTTGTATTGTGCCCTGGCCATCAGGCCTCAGGGAGGGCTTTTTTGCACTTCAGCTTCTTCATCTTCATTAAACGTGGCTAATGCCTACATCACATGTTGGTGTCAGGAGTGTATGAGGAAGAGACATGGAAGAGGCTGGCACAGAGCCTTATTCAAAATGATTCTCGAGAGATGTGCACTCAACTATAGTAATGATTGTCCCTAATACCTTCTGCATCCATCTTGCAACTGTTTCCAATATCTGGAAGCGTTACATAATCATTTAGTTGTTTTGGCTTTTGTTTTTTAGTGCTGGGATTGAACCCAGGGTGCCTCCTACATGCTAGGTAAGAGCTCTACAAAATTATTTTAGTGAACGAAATGGCTCTCAAAAGTTCAGTCCCTTTCCCTCACAGGCAAGTCAAGCAGTGGAACCTTTTTTATTTCTATTCTTGATGCCATGGAGGGAGATGGGGGGTCAGGAAGTGAAATAATCATTTGACCAGGATCAGAGTAACCAGTGATAGGGACGAAGGCAAGGAGTAGAGAGGGCATAGCAGCCTGTGGGCTGAATTTCCCAGATGTGAGGAGCTCCAGGGATTCTGCAGCGAAGAAAGGAAAGAGCGGGGAAGTAGTAGGACTAGGTGCTGTGTTATATCCTTCAAGTGCATAGCCTCACATATCAAGCCAACCACCTAGTCACTTTGATTATTTTTACTCTATAATTATATAACTGGGAAGGATCACCCCAGGCAACTCAGGGTTTTCAGCTTCAAGTGGCAGAAGGATTTGAACCCATGGCTGCACTAGAGAAGCCACTGTCAGATTTTACTGTATAATCTAATTGAGGAGGCTGTGCTTTGGCTGGTGGGTGAGGTAGGATGATCCAGGCTCCCCAGGAGCACCACCTAGAAATTCATCCCAAAAGTTGCTGTATAGGCTATAAGTAGACCTTTGGGTGTCCTTTGTACCATGTGCTTAGACTTTCCCCTGCTGTTCTTCCATGTCCTTGTTTTGAATGACAGTCTGCTAGGTCCATGGAATTTGGTCAAATGTAAGCATTACATTAAAAACTATTACAGTTTCTCATCTTTAAGTTCTTGAGGTTGCAAAGCAAGTTATTAATTGGTTAATTTAGTGCTCACTGTTTCTAACACCACTCAGGCCTTAGGAATACAAAGCAAGGGTCGCCCATTTCTGGTTCCTTGGTGAGCCCAGTTCCTCAGGGGAAGAAGGTAAAGTCAGTGTGTGCCAGTGAGGAGAGAGGAGGGACCAGAGCACCCTGTGAATAAGCGAAGGAAAGGTCCCTCCGAGGGGCACTACAAGGTTTTCTATGGGCCAATGAGATGGGAGCAGAGCAATCAGGCAGCGCATTGTACACCATAACTAAGGCATGGAAACAGGAGCCATGACATGGTAGTATGGCCTTGTGTGGGGGAGTGAGAACTCAGGCTACAAGGAGAATACTTACTCGGTCGCCTGGCTCTTTGCGGTTCCAAAATCCAGGATATTTGTCACCGCTGCAGCAACAACTGCACGGACGGGTCTTATGGGTGGTGGAGTGGAAACTGAGGCACTTCTATCTTTCTCTTAGTGCACTGCTTTCTTGATTATTTATAGAGGATAGAGGAAATGAGGTTTACTTGCTTTGAGAGGAGAGAGAGACCCCGCTTATCAGAGAGAAAGAAACTTTGCTTAAGAGAGAAACTTTGAAAGAAAGACAGGCTTTTCTCCGTTCCGCAATCCTGCCTTCCGCCGCTGCCCCTACTCGCTGCTGTGTTCTTTCTTCTGGCTTTTTTGCTAATGGCTGCTGTGGCGTGTCTTCTCTGGCTACTGCTGCGCCGCATGTCTTTGCTACTGCTTTTCTGGTAATGGCTGCTGTCTCTGTCTCACTCCGCCTATGCTTATATATCACCTCCAGGATGAGAGAGCAGGGCCACGCCTCTTATGCAAAGATTAGGCGAGACGCTCTGAGCAGGCAATTAGTGCTCGAGAACACTATGCGCATACATTGTGTTGCTTGGATGAGAAAAATCACTGAGTGTGCTTATGTCAATTAACCTCCTCGCTGCCGATGTGATCAGGCGCCATCCTGGCGCCGCCAACATGGCACAGCCCCCAACACTTACTGAATACTTCACATGTTCCGTATGGAGCTAGGAGTGTTATGGGCTGATAAGGCTATTGACAAACGTAAGTTTATTTTATTTTATTTAGCTAAATTAATGATCTTCCTTTTATTCCTAAAATCTTAATTTTTTAAATTTTTATTTTCATAGTTATAATGTAGTTTTACCAATTCTAACCTTATATTGTCTCTAAGAAATAGAATTGTACACTGGCAGGTGGGGGAGGTGTGCTTGCATGCCCTGCTCACAATTAAAATCCAGGGCCTCACACTGCTAGGCAAGCACTCTACCACTGAGCTACACCCACTCCCTTAATTGTCCCCAAAAGAGTTGAACATTTTATTCACAGAAAAGAGACCTTTAACAAGTATTTGACACCTGCTCTTCACAGGATTGACTTGACATAGAAAAAGATAAGAAGAATGCTGTGTACAGTTTGTATTACCTTTAAACAAAAAATGAAATTTGTCAAAGAAAACAGATATTGGTGCTGAAATATGACTTCTGACCTTTCCCTGCCTGATGTTCTTGGGCAGTTCACTTGATCCATTCCAGCTTCAGTGTTTGCTTATTTCTGGACAAGACTGTTGAAGTATTAAGTGAGGTAATTATTTGAAGGTAACTGTCACTGAAAGGGAGTGTCTGTTACCATTGTAGTCTGAGTTCAGAATTGCCCCTGAGAGATTTGGGGTTAGTCTCAAATGCATGTCTCCTTGCCTCCTTACCTCCTGTGCTCTTCCTCTTGTCTATGTGCTTACTTTTTCCTGCCAGGTCATCCCCCTCTCATTTGTCTTTTCTTTTATCTTTTGAGAAAAGCAGATATTCACTGAAGTGCAAGCTCCTGTGCAGGTTCCAACTGTCAGCTGCTTTCAGAGCTCTTGGTCAATTTAAAGACGAGACACAAATGAGAACAGGCTGATGATGCCCTGAAATCATTCCTCCTTGTTATCATCTCAGCTGTGCCTGAAAAAAGCCAAAAGATACGAAAGCTCAAGGGAATAAAGTTCTAAACTATGCAGAAACACCACCCCAAAGAGAAAACAGTATGCACTGCTCGGTGGGAAGATGTGAGTGATGGTGCTGTCAGTTTGTTTTGACAGCCTTTGGCAACTTCCTTAGCTCTTTATTAAAAGCATTCTCGCTGTCAGTCTTTCAAAATTTGCCTTTTCTTCTTAGGTTCTTCAGGTGAGTAGATGCTTCCTCTCATCCAGCTACTTCTTCAAAGAACACAAACATGACCTCTCCTAACTCAGTTGTCCTGTTAGCAAATGCAGATGTTAGATCACAGCATAAACCTGAAGTGAATTTCCAAGGGTTGACTTTTTTAATAGATGTTGTTTCATTGATTTACTTATAGAGGTAAATTATAAAATTGTGGTAATATAAAATTTGCTATTGTAACCATTTTTAAGTGTATAGTACTGTAAGTCTGTTTACATTGATGTAAAACAGATCTCCAGAACCTTTTCATCTTCACCAAACTGAAGCTCCGAACCCATCAGTAACACTTGGTCTTTACAAGGTTTTATACCAACTCCTTTCCCCACATCCCTTGCCCCTTGGCCTCTGGTAACCACCATTGTATTTCCTATTTCTCTGATTTTGGCTACTTGAGAGACCTCACGTGAGGGGAATGATACAGTCTTTGGCCTTCTGTGACTGGCTTATTTCACTTAGCATAACATCCTGAAGGTTCATCTATAGTGTAATATGTGACAGGATTCCTTGTTTTTAAAGACTTACATAGTATTCCATTGTCTATATATATATATGTATATATATACCACGAATCCATTGATGGGCACTTGGGTTGCATCCACCTCTTGGCTCCTAGGAATATGGATGTATGTCCCTTCAAGACTCTGCTTGTATATACATAAAAAATGAGCCAGGCACAACCACTCATACCTATAATCCCAGCAGCTCTGGAGGATGAGGCAGGAGGATTGAGAGTTCAAAGCCAGCCTCAGCAAAAGCGAGGCTCTAAGCAACTTAGTGAGACCCTGTCTCTAAATAAAAAAAAATTAAAAAAGGGCTGGGGATGTGGCTCAGTGGTCAAGTGTACCTGAGTTCAATCTCCGGTTCCACACCCCCCCCCCCCACACACACACACAAAGAGAGAGATTGCTGGGTCATATGGTAGTTATGGATTTTTAATTTTTTTCTTTTTTTTTTGAGAAAGTACTGTACTATTTCCCATGGCACCATTTTGCAATCCAGCCAACCATGCACAAGGGTTCCAGTTTCTCTATATTCTCACCACACTTACTTTTTTTTTTTTTTGATAGCCCACCTAATGGGTGTGAAATGATGATTCATTGTGGTTTTGATATGTATTTTCTTTAATCACAGTGGACATTGAGCATCCTTTCACATGCTCGCTAGCCATTTGTATATCATCTTTGAGCAATGCCTATTCAGGTTCCATGTGCATTTTGAAATTGGGTATTTGAGTTTTTGTTGTTGAGTAGCAAAGTTCTTTACATATTTGGGATATTAAACCCTTATTAAATACATTTTCCATTCTGTAAGTTGCCTTTTCACTCTGTAGATTGTATTCTTTGATTGAAAGAAACTGTTTAAATTTTGATGCTGTCAGTCCCATTTGTCTATTCTTTAATTGCCTGTGCCTTTGGTGTCATATTCAAGAAATCATTGCCAAATCCACTGTCACCAAGCCTCCACCAGTGTTTTCTTCTGAAATGTCAGAGTTAGGGTTAATACACTGTTTACTATTTGACTCTGTGTTTTAGAATAGTTTTAGGTTCATGCAAAATTGAGCAAAAAAAAAAATCCACAGAATTCCCAATGTCCTTTCCCCCACATTTTCTTCCCCACTATTATCATCCTGTGTCCAGAGTCTATCATTTATGTTAGAGACTGCTGTTGGTATTGTATATTCTCTGTTTTGACAAATATGCAGTGACCTGTAACAACCATTATAGTATCATGCAGAGTACTTTCACCACCCTAAAAATCCCGTGTTCTGCCCATTTTTCCCTCCCCTGCTGCCTGCAAAGGTGCTAATTTTTTTTTTTTTTTTTTGTATAAGCAATTGATCCAAAGTCTTAACTTGAACTAGGCAAGCTCTCCCCAGTCTTTTTGAGACAGTCTCTTACTGAGTTGACCAGGCTGTCCTCAAATTTGTGATTCTCCTGTCTCAGCCTCCAGATTAACTGAGATGTACCACCATCCCTGGCTTTTATTTTTATTTGTTTACTTTTGTGGTATGAGGAATGAAACCCAGGGCCTCTTGCATGCTACACAAGTACTTACTACTGAGCTATATGCCCAGTCCCAACCAGTTAATTTATTTATCGGTTTTATTTATTATTTTATTTTCTATAAAAACATTTAAAAAAACTTTTTTCACACACATATATAGGGTAATAATGTCTGTCTCATTCTACCGTCCTTTCGTCCCCACCGCCCACACCTCTCCCCTCACTCCCTCTGCACAATCCCATATTTCCTTCATTACCACCCCCAACTAGGATCAGCATCGACTTATCAGAGAAACTTTGGGCCGTTTGATTTTTTGGGATTGGCTTATTTCACTTAGCATGATATTCTAGGTTCCATCCACTTACCTGAAAATGCCATAATTTCATTCTTCCTTAAGGCTAAGTAATATTCCATTGTATATATGTACCACATTTTCTTCATTCATCTGTTGAAGGGCATCTAGGCTGGTTCCATAGTTTAGCTATTGTGAATTAAGCTGCTATAAACATTGATGTGGCTGTGTCACTGTAGTATGCTAATTTTAAGTTCTTTGGGTATAAACCGAGGAGTGGGATAGCTGGGTCTAATGGTGGTTCCATTCCAAGTTTTCTTAGGAATATCCATACTACCAGCAGTTAAGTTTTTAAAAAATATTTTGTTAGTTGTAGATGGACACAGTAACTTTATTTTATTTATTTACTTTTATGTGGTGCTGAGGATCAAACCCAGTGCCTCACAGGTGCTAAGCAAGGCACAACCCAGCCCCCCAAGCAGTTAATTCTTAATCAAAAAATTTTGAACTGTGCAGATGATACCACCATCAAATCATTCAGTGCCCAAGTTGCAGAACTGTAAGTTACCTTTGAGGTTTTCACTCACCTGGTTTAATAATTATTGAAGTAGAAATTTAGTCATGATTATGTTCTCTTTCTTTAATCAATCTTTATTATAAAAGCTTCAAAACTACAAAACTTTAAAGGATTGCCAGCTTCTTTGCATTCTTTTTGAGTCTGACAGTTAAGATTGTTTCACATATTCTTTGCTTTGATCCTTTTATAAATTTTGTGAGATAGTTAAGTTAGATAATATTTTTTTCCATTTAACCTATGACCAGACCGAAGTTGGACTCCAGTGGGTGATTTGCCCAGTGATTTGCCCAGGATTTCTTGTCTAGAAAGTAGAGTCTAGAATATTAATCCCAGGTCTGCTGGATGTCTAGTGCATCATGTTGCCTGTTTTTTTGGCCAAAGGAATATGTGAAAATGGAAATAGCCCTTGCCATGGTGAATGAGATTGTGCTAGTGAGGGGTTTCTTGCTTAAGCTTTGTCTATTTATTTCTGCAGTACTACCATTGAACCCAGGGCCTCACGTATGCTAAGCAAACATTCTACCACTGGGCTATACCCCCACCCTCTGTTTAAAACTCACTGAGTCTGACATGATGTGGGGTGAAATCATTCAACTCAAGTATTTGTCGCTGTTTAAAACTGTTTAAATGTATGAATTATGTTTAGATCCTCTAACAAAGATAGAATTTTTTTTTTTTCTTGCATTAAAACTGTTTTCAAAGGTCTCAGGATATTTCTTGTCATTATTTAAAAATTAAATATTGAAATAATACTTGTGCTTGTTACTTATACCCTCTCGGCTCATTTCCTCTTGTGTAAAATAAAGACAAAATAGCAATGATTTCAACACAGGCTGTGTACTTTCAGGAGCTAAGTGTCAGAAATAAGGAAGGAGAGTTGCAGCCTTCGGGGTCATGCAACTGTGGGTGTAGTCTTTAAGCAAACTACTTCACTTTCTTTTTCTACGTGCTCAAGCTCTTTGGGCTGCAAAAGTGATTGTTTTTAGATTTTAAAGATGGGAATGTGAAGTTAAATAATTTGCAGGTCAACAGATAAAATATAGGCACCAGTGAAGTTTGGAAACTATTTTTTTGACTTGCATATACTTTTGGTGAAGATCTTGGACTCTAAAGCTTATGTACCTTTTTCCAATGACTCTGGTTCAACATATCTAAAACAACGTATTTCTAATAATAAGGAGACATCCAAATTACCCAGAAAAGACATCCTTACCAGTTTAATCTTGTAGTCTTTTTTTTTTAATGATTAATTCTTAGGGAAAATGAAAGTGTTAATTAGAAAAAACCTTTTAATATATAGTGAGGTTTTATTCAGTGTGATTTTGTTGTTGTAGTTTTGCAGCACTGGGGATTAGACCCAGTGTCTCACACATGATGGTCAAGTGTTTCTACCCCTGAGCTACATGCCCCAGCCATAATTAGAAATTTCGATTCAGTCTGAAAAACCTGTTTCTTGATCAATTTTGATAGTGAAGAATTTTGAAGTTTTTGTTTAGTTTATTTATATATTTTATTGTACCTGCTCTGAGCCAGGAACTCTTCCGACATTAGACAAAGGTAGTTGATTCTCTTGTGGAGCTAAAAGATAGTGGGGGACATGAGCAATAAACAACTCAACACAGCTCAACCAAATCTTGCCCAGTCTCAGCTGGAGTTCTAGTTCCTTCTTCTCTGAACCTTGTTCTAATGGCTATTAGAAGTAGTACCTGTGTACAGGATCCTGAGCATACAACCTGAGAACTTTCCAAAAGGTATATAGTTGACTCTCATAATATCTGTCACTAGAGGACACCTTGTCAAATACTAAGTTATAATCCCTTTTCTACATTGTACTACAGTTTCCTTTACTAATTGAAATCATTCTTCCCTTCCGCAAAATATAAATTAAACACCTGCAGCTGTCAGTGCCACTGCCGATTACTATGACATGGTGCCAGTTTGAAGCTTTGGTTGAGCATTTTCGTGTGACTGGGTGGTAACGCAAGCAAAATCTGTCCAGCCCCTTCGTTTCTACCATGCTGCAGACTCAAGGAGCGTGCAGCTCAGTACTGGTGTTGTGATTACAAAACCACATTCTGTGTTCTCCTGCTACTTTAAAACATACAACAAATGATTATAGTGCTTTTTTAAAATTACATTTGGCTTTTCTGAATGCTGATTTCAAAATTAAAACATTTTTTACTGTTGGTTCTCAAGACATTAAAAGCTTGATCTAATAATGGAACCTCTTCACTCCTTGTTTTCAGGCATCTCTCAGGGTCGGGAATGCATCCGAGCTGCCATGGGAACTTGCCTTCAGTGTTTTGACAATAGTCTTGTTCTTCTTTTGATTTTGATTTGTTTGTTTGTGGTACTGGGGACAGAACCCAGAGCTTCATGTATGCTAGGGAGAACTTCTACCTGTATCCCGACAGTATTCTTCAGTGTGCTTATGAAGTACATAGAGATCTGGTTTAGGAAAGGGAAAAAAAAATAGTGTGGGTGGGAGGAGATGTTACTCTTTGACCCCAGCCCAAAGACTGAGATTTAGATTTGGTAGATATGACACCAAGGTCAGACAACAGCAGTTTATACAGAATTGCCTCTGGATCCAGGGACCACACTTGGGGAACATGGGTTTGAGTATATTGGTGCTCTTAGAGAAAAGCCTCAAGACATATTTGCCCAGACCGAAGTATAAGCCTGTGGGTTTGAAGGAAGGTATGTATGTGACTTTCTTTCCTGATTAGGTGGATAAAGTTTCCTGCACACTAACCTGATTTCATTTCTGTTTTAACCACAATGGTGGCCAATGAACTTGAACTTTGTAGATTGATCATTTGCCAACTGTATCTCCCCCAGGGCACGATTGCCTCAAAGCTTCTCCACATCCCTCCTTACCAGAGGGATTTTTGCCGAGTAGTCACTTTTCTCACATCATGAAATAAGGAAGGAAGGAACTGGGATGAGATCCATGGAAGTGAGAGATGAGGATAGCCCACCTGTCACTCCGGTCCCAACCTGACCCGGTTGCCCCAATATTGAGGTTTACGATAATGAAACTGGTCTGCTCAGAAGGATTCTGTTGTGGGTATGCCATTCATTTATGGTGAAGCTCTGTGATCTTTGGTGTCCTTTAATGTGACTTCTGGACTGGTTTCTTTCCCTCTCCAAGCTAAATATAATATTAAAAGTTTAGGGTACTGATTGCAGAGGTTAAATCTTTGTCCGCTCTCATGTAACTGAAAGATAGATCCCAATCATATTTGGAACTTTAGTGCTTTTAATAGTACCTAACTTAACCTTTATTCCTTTCTCTTTTGAGTCACTCTGCCACCTTAGCATGCCTGGTCCACAGCTGGCATTCAGAAGTTTTAATGAGTGAATGGATTAAAGTTAACTGTTCCTCATTTATCTGACTCCTTGGATTCTTTTGAATCTGTTCTAGGTGATACCTTTAACCAATTTACCTCGATTTCCTGTCACTCTTAGGCACATAGTAATGTCCCGTAAACTGTCATGTTCCCTCTTCTTTCCTCTCTGAGTCATCTTTCCCACTGTTGCATGGCAATTCATCCTTAAACCCTGTTCAGGGCATTTCAGCCACCTGTACCTTACCCAGGTGTTATGGACCTCTCTGCCACTCAGCACTAATCATGGTTTCAGGCTTATCTTCTCCTTCATTCCCAAGCTCCAGGCCACATCCTGCAGCAACTGTCTGCCCATTCAAACTACACTATCCCTCTCTGGTGCCTCACTCCTGCCTGTAAGGGTCCCACATCAATTTCCTTGTGGCCCTTCCCCTTCCTTTACCTCAGACATCAAACAGCTCACAGCCTTATTGGTTTTGTCTTTCAAATTATTTTCTACCACCTATGCCTATTTTGCCTCTGATTTTTCTCCATGTGTCTACTTTTGTAGTCATCGTCATGTCTTCCTCCCTCTTCATGTCACTGTGTACCACTGACAAGTTAAACTGCATAAGGCTGGGTTGTGGAGGTTGCTCACATGTGTTTTCTATCTCCCCCAAGTTGGAAAATTTCAAAATGAATGAGGCAATAAAGTTCAGACTTCCTTTTGTTATCCTAGCAGGTGAGAAGACCACACGCATCTTTATCTTTCTTTTGCTGTGGAGGATAGCATGTAGATCTGAACCCCAATTATGAACTTAAAGCTGGAACTCACCTTCCCTGGCCTGTTTTGTCACTGTAAGAAAGGATGGTTATGCCTTATAGGATTGTCAAGAGGATTTTTGTTTTGTTATCTTTAGTTAGGAAAATTTTCAAACATTTGCAAACATGAAAGTCAATGAATTTTATTATTATTCCTTCAAGTTAAATATTGCCAGGATTTTACTATGTTTCATCTACATCTTATTTTTCTTCTTATTCTATTCCCAGACATTTTGTCTTTCCATCCACGTATATGCATCACTTAAAAATACAACTATAATACCACTAATATAATGACACAATAATTCTTTTTTCCTAATATATAATCCATAATAAAATTTCTTCATCATCTCAAATATTTTAACAGTTCATATGTTCAAATCAGAATTCAAACAATTTCTTATATTACATTATTTTATGCCTCTTTTTTAAAAATAAAGTCATTTCCATTTAGCCACCATCCAGGTCATTAAATGGAACATTATTAGCAACTAGAAGTCATTTTGTGTCTCATCTGATTAATTATTTCTTCTCTTCGTCCCAAAGGTCATCACTATCTGGACTTCTAAAACCATAGTTTAGTTTTGACTGACTTTTGAGTTTGACAAAAATCACATGATGTTTGTCTTGTTTTTTTTTAGCTCAGTAGTGTATTTCTAACATTCACCCATGTCATTAACTGTAGAAGTAATTTGTTTTCATTGTTATATGTCCATTGTATGAATATACAATAGTTTGTTTCTCCTTTCTACTGTAAATGGACATCTTGGAGATTATATTTTATAATTCAGATTATGCTAAGAAGTCAAAATAGCATCTAACAGAGAAAGTTCACTTTCTTATCAATAGTGCCTTGTGTTAAAGACTGCTCATTGGTTGAATGTTGATTCATTTAATGAGAAAAGTTTAAATCCGTTATTGATTTTCTTTTCCATTTTTGTATCTAATATGGATTGAATTTTTATGAGAGAGAAAGGAAGAAAATGATTTAACATCTTTGTGGTTGTCTGAGATTCACCTAAGATAATTTTTGTTTAATTCCAACCCTGATTCTCATGCAAGATCGTGGGCTCCAGAACCAAACTCTCTGGGGCAAGCCCAGCTTCACCACTCACACTGACCCCTGCACTGCTCACGTTACTGTGCAGCATACCTGCTTCCCTCTGCTTTGGTTTCCTCATCTATAAAATTGGGGATAATAATTTTACCTGTTAGAGTTTTCATGAAGATTAAATGAGTTAAGCTATCAAAGAATTTAGAACAATGTCTACCATATAAGAACTATATAAATGTTAGACATTATTATACTTTATTTTAGTTCCATGATTTTGTTTTAATTGTTAATCTCTCTCTCTATAGGTTCCTATAACATCAAGTTTGTATACTGACAAAAATATCTACTAGAGGAAAAAGTGCTGTGTTGTAATATTAAATGTAGCTTCATTTTTTTTTCTATTTGATCTGAATATTCACTTAAGATTTATTCCTTGTTTTTCTTCTGATTTGCTATGGTTTTGCTTCGCATATTTTTACTTCTCAAATTTGCATGTACTAACTGTCAGAGAATTAAAAAATTGTTAGTGCATAAGAAAAATTAGTTTGAGATGTTCGTGACACCTGATATTTTATGTGGCATTATTATACCTGATGTATAGGAAAAATGGTTCAAAATATTTTCTCTGCACCATATTTTTCTTGTTATTTGGAAATAGACCAAGTAACTAAGTGCTTCTGAAATTGTACTGAGTCATTATTCCAATGTGTTGAGCATTGCTATTAAAATACTGGGCAGTAACTTGAATTAAGCTTCTTTCTTGGGAGAAGGGCTCTGTTACTTAGCAACACATAATATCCTATGATGATAGGAAACACTCTGAGACCTACTGGAAAACTCTTATTGGCTTTCTCCAACAAGGGACAGGCACTGATGCTTTGATACAGAATTATGAGCAACTTGGGATTCCTTTCTTCAGATAACATTGTCATGTGACTTGAAAAACCATGTTTAAAACAAGCATATCTTTAAAGGATTCAAAAGAGGAGAATGGTCTAAAATCTCTTTTCTGTCCATTTATTCTAGTCCACTGTTCATTCAGGGGTACTCAAGGAAAGCCTGGTACAGAAAAAAGTAGGTTGCTTATCTCCTTCGCTCAGATTTTTTTTTTTTTTTTTTTGGGGAAATGGTTCTAAAATACTCTCCTGTACAGGCCAAACAAACCACTTGTTAATCCCAAGGCATGATTGTGGAGACCAAGAGAACCTCCAAATGAGAGTAGTCTCGTGGAGGCCACATATTGGGAGTCTTCTGAGCCCTGAGAGTAACCATTCTTGCAATAAATCTAGGCCTGACAAATAATCTAAAGGAATTAGACCCGGGAACCACTGTTTTAGCTTCCTTTAAGAGAACCTCTTGCCATTCGAGATTTACTGGTCTAAGAGAAAGCCGTGGTGTGCTGAGCATGTCACAGCCCTTGAATTCAGTACACTTCACTCGACCTTGGCTAGATCACCTCAACTTCCTGGGCATCAGACATCTCATCTACAAGGTGGAGGCATTTGAAGAGGTGCAAGAAGATTTGACAACATAGTGAGCTGTGACTATCTTGCTTGTGTACAAAGGTATTATAGTACTATAAGAACCCTAAACATAGTTTCTTAAAGGAGAAATTTGAAGTCTTCTTTTTTCTTTAAAATGTAATTGGATTGTGTATGTTGTGTCATGTATAACTAATTAGAACAAATTTTTAAAATCCTTAAAAAAAAATGTTATCTGAGGGGCTAGGCATGGTGATGCATGCCTGTGATCCCAGCAGCTCAGGAGGCTGAGTCAGGAGAATTACAAGTTCAAAGCCAGTCTCAGCAATTTAGCAAGGCCCTAAACAACTTAGTGAGACTCTATCTCAAATTAAAAAATAAAAGGGCTGAGGATATGGCTCAGTGGTAAGCCCCTCTGGGTTCCATCCCTGGTACCCCCCAAAAATTATTGAAGGGGCTGGGGGTGTGGCTCAGAGATGGTACACTAGCCCAGTATGTGTGAGGCTTCTAGGATCCATCCCCAGCATCACACACACACACACACACACACACAATGATATTGGAGAAATGTGACATGATTTAATGGAAAATGAATTGAGCTACATACTAGGAGATTTGGATTTCTGACTATAAATTGCCTGTATAACCTTATAGGAGATCTTTATCGTTCAGTCATTTATTTATAGAGTTCAAGAGTAGATGTGGGGCTGTAAGAAATTGTAACATTACGTGATGTCTTATTTCATTTAAGAAATTAAAAGTCTGATTTCATGAGATCAGGAAAACATAGCAATCACTTTATCTGAGGAGTGGGATTTATTTTAAACCTCTTCCAGCTATGAGCCTAAATAAAATTATAGGATATCCCAAATTTGGAGACCTGAAAACATAAATACTAAAAATTGAACTGAACCATGTGTTATAGAGCATGTGGTATTTGTACTGTCTTATTGTTCTTCCTGTTTTATGTAACACTGAAAAATGAGAAATTAAAAGTTTTGTGTTTTGAGTCTCTTCAGTTCAAGAGTCAGTTTTATTGAATTTATTTGTTTATTTTCTGAGGTTGTGGGAGATTGCACCCAGGGCCTTGCCGCATGCTAACATGCATTTTACCACTGAGGGGATTTTCAGAGAAAATATACACATAAAGAATTTCTTTTCCTAGTTGCACTAATGGGCTTTATTAAATGTGAATACAAATCTAGAGAAGAAATTATTCTACTTTTAACTGAAGGAGTACATTGCCTTTGAAAAAAGTATGTATTTTTGTGATTCTAGGTCTCAAATGGGTTTTATGTATCACTTGAGGCTGTTGGAACAGGATGATGTAGCAATGAATGAACCTAAGACATCACTTATTTATGCTTTCAACAGTTTTAGACTGAACTTGACATGTGCCAGGCGCTGTTGTAGGTGCAGAAGACAGCTGTGAGCTGGACTTGTACAAGAACCCTAATGGAGTTTATATTCTAGGAGAGAAAAGTTGAAGGAAGTAAAAAATCTAGAAAGATATTTGCAGATAGTGCTGTGAAAACAGATGCAAAGAACTGGGTGTGCATCCTTATTGTGTCAGTGACTAAGGACTTTTGGCAAGTGGTTTAACATTAACCTTACTTGCCACATCTGGAATGCAGATTGGATTGATTTTACCTGATAAGATGGTTTTTAACAGGAAAGAAAATTGATTGAAAGATTTTGGCATAATTTCTGCAACTTAGCAAGTCCCCAAAATATTGTTAGTAAAATTTCATAACTATGCAAATATGCTGAATCTTTAATGTACCAAGGTTTGCTTTTTTTGATGAGTTTTTATTCATTTAGTTTACCCCATTCTCCTACAGAAGATGAAGAAAACAATAAAATGAAGTTAAGGAAAACCAAATAACTCATTTGTTAGCATTTAGGAAAACAGCACTGAACAAGCCAGATGCAGAATTGTTGAAAAAGTTAATGAGGCTTTGGCATTGTGCAGCACAAGATGTAGCTGACCAACAGATCACAATTTGGCTACAGTGTCTAACATCCAGTGCAGTTTGCAGACATTAGTTGGTCTTCCTGATGATTCACTAAAATAGATGGGTGTCTCCAACTGCTGGCATTTTTCTCATTGCTCTCATCTCTCAGAATTAGAGCCAGTCATATGTATGCTTGTCTCTGCTGATAGATTTTGAGGTCCTAGAAAACAAATTTAGTCACAAGCCTAATGTGAATTTGAATTCAGTAAACAATAGTTTATTAAATAAATGGGATTATAATAGTGCCATTGACCAGAAAAATAAAGCTGTTAGTTGCATGAAAGTGAGGATAAATCTCTAACTTCATCCCTCAATGAGATATAAATAAAGGTACCAAGTTTTTGAGGGTATTAATGATAGTGTTTTTTTCCTGATTGTGGTAAATATACATTAAAAAAAATGCCATTTTAACCATATCCATCAGTGTTGCCAACTTCATTCATGGGGTGCAGCCAGCTCCACCATCCAGCCCCAGAACTTCTCATCTTCCCAAAATGAGCTACTGAAAGGGTTTGGATTCCACACTTAACTACCACGGTTTTAAAGCTGCCTCTGTGGCTTCCTTCCCATGTAATGGCACTTGATCCAGTGGTGGTACTTCTTTGCGCTTCTTGCAGACGTGTGGGGGATTCCTCAGCATGCAAGACTCAGAGAAGAGATCCTGTGGGAGAATGGAACTCGCCCCGTCCTCCCAGTTCCCAAGGGACTTTGTGGCCTTTTTCATGTCCACATAGGGGAAGCTTCGCTCACTTTCATAAGTCTCAATTTGCACAAGATAGACAAGTTTAAGAAGAAAAGGGAGCTTTGTCATCAATTTAAGATTAACACCTTGATGTGACTAAATCATCATTTCCCTTAATGTTATTTGGATCCCTATATCCCAGGTTATTTTAGCTAATATCTGCTTTTGAGGCTACAACCTCATTCTATAAATAAGGTCTGTGGTACGTCAAGATTCAGCAACTAATCCAGGAATCAGGTGTTAATTGCCTCTGCTAGGATTTCAACATGGTTCTGACCCTTTGGCCCTCACTCTTTCCGCTCTGCTCCAGGAATGTGTGGATAGATTCACTGTTTCTAGCCATTAATTTGATTTTCTTTCCATTGTGATGGAGGCATATTTGACCAAAGACAGGGTCTGTAGTTGATGACTGTGGAGGTTTTTTGTTTGTTTGTTTGTTTGTTTTTCTCTCTCTCTGAAGGTTGAATAGGTCAGATTGAGTTTTGACCCTGGAAGTCTTTTTATATCAGTCCAACATGAAAGCCTTCTCAACATCATTCCTTTTTAAATCTTTGGGCAGAGAGTTACGTAGCTTGTTACCTTGGTTGGTCTGCTTGGTGTCTCTTTCTGTGCTCACTCCTGTTCCTTTTGACCCTCTGTAAGTAATTGTTCTAATGTGTTGAATATTTGGGTATTTGTGCATGTGCTTCCATATGGATTTGGGGTTTTATGTGACATCATCTTAAGTTCATTTAATGATATTATGTAAATGGTGTGGCTCCCAGGATGCATTTCTTTTCCCATTCAGCACTGTTTGACAATCTCTTCTTTATGTTGCTGCCTCTGATTAGTTGCCTCTAACTACTGATAATCCATTGCCATTTCCCTTTACTACATTTCATTTATTCTCTTTCCCAGTGACAGACACCTCCATTAGCTCCAACTCCCTGCTATCTCAGATAACTCTGTAGTCAACATCCTCCCTTGTCCCCTTGACACCTGTGTAAAATTGTTAGAATCTCTCCAAGAGTGGATGGGCTAGGGTTGTAGCCCAGTGGTAGAGTACTTGCCTTGCCTGTGTGAGGCCCTGGGTTCAATTCCCAATACCTGCAAAATAAATAAATAGATAGATAGATAGATAGATAGATAGATAGATAAATAGATAGATAGATAGATAGATAGATAGATGTGGGCTTGCTGGTTTGCAGAGCATGTTCGTGCTTCATCTGAGTAAGTAGTAGCAGACCACTGTGCAGAAAAACTGCCCTGTCCATACTCCTGCTGTGCATGTACTACTGCCTCCTCTAAGTCCTAATAATCCAGCTTTCATATTTGCCAGTCTGTCATATCTCATTTTGATACCTTATTTACTTAATGTCTAACTTAATATTTTTATATCTCATTTTAATCTGCATTTATGAACTTACTAATGAATCTGAGCATTTCTTCACATATCTATGAATCTTTTGAGTATGGATGCCATATTTCTATTGATACTGCATTTTTTATGCTTAATCTTTAGAACTTCCCTGCATATTAATTTTGTTGGTTTAAATTACTGAAAATATCTTCCTGTGTTTTATTTCCTATCTGGTAAATTTAAATTCAGAAGTACCTTTCTATTCTGTTTTGGGAAATGTTTCATTTTTAATCTTAAATAGGAGTAACTAATCAAATGGTTTTCTGCATCTATTTGCATGATCTTTGAGCTTTCTCCTTTAGTATATTAATGGAATTTTTCTTGAAAAATTAACTGTTTGCATTCCTAGGATATCATTCTTCATGTTATATTCCAAAGTCAGATCATATGAAATTGCTTGTTTTTTTTTGGGGGGGGGGGGTCAATAAAGTATCAAATAATTACAGTCACATAGAGATCAGATTAAATATTTTTGATACACTTTTAGGTTTAATTAGCTTTTTTTCTCTTTAAAAAAGTCTTTTTACACTTGTGATCATAAATTAAGTGAGATATAATCTCTTTTCCATGATTTGTCTTTATGAGTTTTGGGGATGGATCAGGATGATTACACCAGCCACCAAAATTAAGGTGGCTAGCTTTGTGTGTGTGTGTGTGTAAACATTTTTTGTTCTGGATAAACTTAAAATAGGATCAAAATTTATTACTTGAAATCTTATGGAATTCAAATGAAATGATCTAGCACTGAATTTTTTTTTTTATAAAATAGGTATTCTTGACTGTCAATGTCTGTAATAATTACTAGTCTATTGCAAGTTTACTTTTATTCTTGTACTAATTATGGCATTTCAAATTTATTTTTCAGTACTGGGGAATGAACTCAGGGGCACTTTGCCACTTAACTACTTCCCTGGCTTTTTTTGTTTTTGATTTTGTGACAGGGTCTCACTAAGTTGCTGAGGCTGCTTCAGCTTTCCAAGTGGCTGAGTGTAAAGGTGCATGCCACTGTACCCAGCAGGCATTTTAAATTTTTTGAAAATGTGTGTATATCATATAGATTTTAAAATGTGCCAACATTTATATAGTTCATACTGGTATGCCATCCATAATAATTTTTATCTTACAAAAAACCACCTACATTTATTTCCCTTTTGAAATTTATTTGTATCAGCTATTGTTTTTCCTTGTTCTGTTTTGCAGATTATCTTATGAATGTTTTCTAAGAACTATCTTATTTTTTAATTAAATTTATTTTTAAACTAGCACATGAAAATGTAAAAATTGTATATATTAATGGGGCAATATGTGATGTTTCAATACATGGATACATTACATAATGTTAAAGAACTAGTTTTTCATTTCATCCATCTTTATGCAATATTTTTGGAGTTTTGTGTATATTCATTTCTTGGTGGTGATATTTCTATTATCATTAATAGACTCTCTTATTTTTGCTATTTTCTCTTCTTGTTTCTTTGTAATTCCTCTTTTGTTCTTTTCCAATTTCTTGGTCATAATGCTGAATGTATCATTTCTAATATTTTTCTTGTTTTGTGACGAATTATTAAAAATTTTGAATAGCCTTCTAAGTTGTGTGTTATCTCTCTCAAATATTTGATATCTAGAATTAAAATTTTATTCAATTGTGAATACTATATTTCTCAATTTCCTTTTTATATCTTGAACTTTTTACTAATTTGTTTCTAAAGATCTTTTCCTTATTAATTTGTAGTGTTCGGATTTTATTGTCCCATATTCCGAGAACAGAAACCTGTCTGACATTGATTCTTTGAGAGTTATTGAAATTTCCTTTATGGTCAAATACACGGTCCGTTTTGATAATTTTTCTGTGTGTGACTTCCCCAAATGCATTTTCTGTGTGGAAATTGTAGAGTTCCTTTTTATCTATTATCTTGAACTTATTGTCTCATTAAAGCCTTCAGTATCTTTTTTTAGAAAATCTTTTTCTGCCTTATTGTTTTCCAGATAGAGTGTGTTAAAAATGCTTGTCTCATGTTCTTTTCTTAGCTTTGATGTAATTTCTTAACCTTTTTTTTTTTTTTTTTTTTTTTTGGTAGTGCTGGGGATTGAACCCAGGGCCTTGTGCTTGAGAGTCGAGCACTCTACCAACTGAGCTACATCCCCAGCCCCAACCAATTTTTTTTTTTTTTTAAGTCCAATAAACAAAGCAGACAAAAGTATAAGTGCTGTGGGAAAATGGTCTTAAATCAAACCTTTTCTCAAGGTCCCATCTCTGAGGGACCCTGAAACCCTTCTGCAGAATCCCAAAACTGGAGTATTTTTTCTGGAAATAATCTATCAATTAACCTTTTTTACCTTTCAGTCTTATTTCTTATCACCCACCCACCAACCCAAAGAATTTCCAATTTGCAGCCACCTGGGCTGTCTCCTTTCCTCCTCTCCCTGCTGGTGGGCTTTTCTCTTGCCCTCTCTCCCACCAGGAATCTTCTCATGATCAAATTCCCACCCTGCTCAAATGCTGCCTCTTCCAAGAAACCTTTTAAAGCCATATTAATCTTTGAATTCTAAAAGTAATTATCACTAACACAATTAATGTGACATTTATTCGCCAACCTAATTCACTAATAAATTAGTTTTTCTCAGTGCCCAGGAATTGTGGTTTTCAGACCTTTCATTTGAGTCATTGAGGTTGTTTAATATCGGTTGTGTTAATGGTGCTGCACAAACATCTTGAGGATAACGTAGATCTTTATCTGCTCAAGTTCTCGTGCAGCATCTTGTTCTCCGTGGCTGACCAGCAAAAATGTGTTGGAGTAATTTATCTCGCTGTGAATACAACTTAATATTCTTACTATAATAGAGGTCAGTTTTATGACAGTGCAGGTCCTTTGTTTTGCTGTGTTATACTACGTGTTTCTTATTAACAAGCTGTCCTTGCAAGTTAAGATTCTCTCAAAATCCTTATAAAGCAGACAAATATAATCTCTATCTTAAATAAGCAGCCTCTTACGTCAATTCTTGTAATGTAAATCTACACACAGACTTGTTTTTACAGATTTAAATTTATCTACTTGCTTATAAAACAGTGTTTCTTAAGGCTGATAAAGTGATACAATGGACAAGGCTGTCTTCTTTGACCTCAACCTTAAGACTCATTATTTAAGCTTTTAATTAGCAAGGTCCCCTCCTAAGGAGTCACCATAATAAAAGTGAGGCATTAGACTGAGCATTGAACATTCCAGGAAGGTCAGAATCTACCAATTTGCCATGCAGCTGACGACACCATGGCTGCCAACCTCAGTCGTGTTCATGTAGCTGCCTGGCCCAGGGACACATACAGCCTGAACTGGGGCAGCATAGATCTCAAGACCCGCCTTAAGCAGTATTGCCCCCATACTGATCTCTTGATGTGGCCTCTTTGTAATGAACCAGCACAAGTGAGATGTAGCCGGTCAAATCCTAAAATGTGATAAAGACCATAAAGGAGAGGTAGCAGAGTGAGACAAGAGATGAGAAAAACAAACACTTGTCAAACTGTGGACAGTTAAGTCCTTCAGTATGTACTTTATTTAATTTTCCCCAACATCCAGGAAATGAGTATTATCATGCCCATTTTAGAGACAGAGAAGTAAACATAAAACATTGTATAGATTTGTGGATTGAGTTTAGCTATGACAGCAAAACCAACATCTCTAATTCTCTTGCTTTTGTTCACATAACGCAGTGTTATTTTGTACCCTTTGTGTAGTATAAAGAATGCATGTATCTTTTTTATTTTTATTGGTATATTATAATTATACATAATAGTGGAATTCATTATGCCATAATAGTGGAATTCATTATGCCAAGAGTAAATATATGTACTAAATATATTTTAGAGTAAATATACTTTCAGTGTATTTCAGAATAAATTGTTGACTTTCTTTCCTGCTCATCCATAAATCCATGAGAGTAGAAACCATGACTGAGTAAGCATAGTATCTTCAAGACCAAACATTTTACTTACTTGCTCAGGAAATATCCTTTGTTTTCCCCTTTTTTATAGGGAGTGAGGAGGCTAGCATTCACATTGTGTTGACTATCTTAAGTAAGAAATCCATCCATGGAAAGTCTAGTTCAGTGTGAACCAGAACAATAGGAGGTTTTTATGTGAGATAATCAACTTAAAAGGAGGAAAATCTTATTTTGATTCACGGCTTCAGAGGTTTCAGCCTGTGGTCACTTGGCCCCTTGCCTCAGGGCCTATGGCAGCACTGTATGTCATGGTGGGAACACATAGTGGGTGATTTGCTCACCTAATGTTGACCATGAAATAAGAGAGACAAACAGTGGGGCGGGGTGGTCCCAATATTCCCTTCAAGGGACTGCGCCCAATGACCTAACTTCCTCAAACAAGGCCCCACCTCTTACAGATTACACCACCTTCAGGTAGTGCTACTAGTTGGAAATCAAGCCTTTAACATACAGACCTCTGGTGGTTATTTCAGATTCATATTAAGCACCACCCTTAAGTACTTCATTCTAAAAGAGCAACCACTGGAGAGGAGTGCATGTGGGGAAGTGCTGGTGTCTCCATAATACAGGTTCAACTGCTCTATTTAATTTTTTAACTTTTTTTTTTTTTTTTTCCCTCACAGAAAAAATCAGTCAAAGGTATGCAGACCTACCTGGAGAACTGCACATTATTGAACTTGAAAAGGATAAGAACGGGCTGGGACTCAGCCTTGCTGGCAATAAAGACAGGTCACGGATGAGCATATTCGTGGTGGGAATTAACCCAGAAGGACCCGCTGCAACAGACGGACGAATGCGAATTGGAGATGAACTGTTAGAGGTGAGAGGCACGTGTTTCATTCTTTTTTGGTAAAGTGGAGAAGCTCAGAAAATGAAGTGAAGGGGAAGAATGTTGATAAATCATATTTTCTTCAAGTATTTGAAACGATTTTCCAAAGCAAGAGCAGAAAACACTGGTTGAAATGCTATTTGCTGCCTGAGTAGAGACTTATCTCACAAACTATTTTAAGAGCCCTTCAGTAAAAATTTCATGGAAACATTAAAAGCACAGGGCTAGGGCTGGGAGAATAAGCTCAAGGGTCAAGACTTGCTTAGCATGTGCAAGGCCCGTTTCTCTTTGGGGTTGGAATTAGCCATAAGTATAACTGTTTGTTATTTGGGGGAAAGTTTTTAGAGCCAACAGAAGCCTATGAACTTGTCAGGAATAGTTAATGTCTGTCAGGTTGGTGATATGGGTTAAGAGACCATGAAAGTTCATTATGTAGGAATAGAACAGAAGTCAAAGAAGCTAAGGAGAAGACTGGTCTTCTGATAATTACTCTTTAGATGATTTCATCAATAATCTGAAAAGATTATTCTTATTTTCCTAAATTTAAAGTCAGGTCTTCTGAGTTTCTCTTAATTTGATATTCAGTTGCTTGTTGTGTCACTCATTCTTTCAGACATGAGTTTTTGATTGTCTGTTAGGACCAGACATAAAAAAGAAAATAGGGCCGGGGATGTAACTCAGCGGTAGAGCCCTTGCCTATTATGGGTGAGGTCCTCAGTTCAATCCCCAGCACTGCAAAGAAAAAGAAAAAGATGAATACATCCAGTTCCTTCAAATAGTTAGAGAGGTCTTTGCATTACAGAATTTTAAGTATAATAATAAAAGTAACACCTAATATATACTCATCACCAAACACAGGAGTCTGTTTCACCACTGAAGTCAAAAGTATTAAATAATGGTGCTGGGATTCAATATCTGGTGGTTTGACTTTAAGCTCTTTTTTAACCACTTTAAAGTCTCTTGGGAAAAAATGCCCCTGTATTTTCAACATTTAGGAGAGGCCAGTCACAGGGACACAGAGTTTCAGACTACTTACTCAAAATGAAGAATTTCCTCCTCAGATTCTGACTCAGAATAAAATTCGCAGTCATCTATATTTGACTTGCCTAATCATATCTGCAGGGAAAGCTAGTCAGATGCACCCATGAGACCATCAGCATCACCTCTCAACTGTCAGCGACTTCTCCCCATATAAACCCAGTTCTACAAAGACGTCACTTGTGGGGTTGCTTTGCTGTTCTTGTTCTTTTGTAATACAGCATCATAAAGGGGGCCCACACTGATAGATGCACTAATTAGCAGCATCATTTAATTTAAAAAAGTAAAAGTCAAAGGTGACTTATTCATTAGTATAATTAGTATCATTATAGTTAATATAATTTATTGCTTCAAGTTTATCCTCTGATTTTTAGAGAATTTCTTAGAGATGAGGCTAAACTGATGGTGGTGATAATGATAAAAGAGAGAGCTAGTGTACTGAGCTATTGCTGACACTGTGCCTATCCTATACAACCCAACATTAGTATTCAATGTTCTGCAGAGCCCTATGTGGTCAGCACTATTACTAGTCCCATTTTGTGGTAAGTAACATGCCTAATATTACAGAACCAAGTGACTAAGTTTGAATAATAACCCAGAACTGACAGACCCCAAGACCCATAGTATAGCCACTGACATACCATGTTCTTTATGGTATTCTGTTAACAAACTTCATATTTTAGTCTGTTATCTGTTGCAAATAACACAATACCACAGACTGAGTTATAAAGAAGTGAGGTTTATTTGGACCCATGGTTCTAGGCCAAGGTCAGAGGGCCACATCTAGTGACGGCCTTGCTGACAGTGTCCTGAGGTGGCACAAGGTACTGCATGGTAAGAAATAGGGAGCATCCTAGAGACATAGCCAAGCTGGCTTTCATAGCAGACTCACTCTTGAGATAACCCATTCATCTACCAGTAGCACAAATGGATTAACCCATGCATGAGGGCAGAGTCCTAATAACCTCTTAAAGGTCTTTTCTAGTCGTCTGCTAATATCTCCTATTTGAGATTAAGTGTTGGCAATGAGTTTGGGTCAAGACAAACCATTGTGCTCCATTTGTTTAGATCCATGAAATTCCCCATGCATGATGTTCTAGCCTTTAGGGAATCATGTCCATTAAGCTACTCTAAGTGTTATTCATATCTAGACAGAGACTTCCCGACATGGTACATGGAAAATACTCCAAGGGTGAGCATTTGGAACATAAAGGTTCTAGTTCTATTCTTTCTACCTTCTTAAGACTCAAGATGGAATTTCCTATGGGATGTAGACTAACAGGAGCACTGATGTTTTATTTTTCCATCTGGCATTTGATTAGATGATAACAAATAAACCATAACTGCAGAGTAATGAGTGTCTTACAGGCCAAGCGTAAAGTTCAACACGATACAAGGACATGAGCACTGGACCTAGAAGAACCCAGTTCTTTATGTGGTAATTGTGTTTTAGAAGAGGTTTAGCATAGTGCATGTGTCAGAGGTAAGGTTTTTCTTTTTACACTGTCAACACAGCACCAACAGACACCACCGGATGCTGGCGTTGTGTTGACAAAAAAGAGAAGGAAAAACACAAGCAGTTCCCCCAGTGGACACCAACTGCACATCCTAGAGTTAATTTCAGTGCTGACACTATCTACCTGGAGACAGGGTAAATTCCACAGGTCACACCCCCACAAGACTGGGTCCTGCCACTGCAGATGTTACTCACAAGTTCCAGGTTATGCCCTGTACTTCTGACTTACCAGCCATAAATTAGGGGTTCCCATGCCTACCTTTGTTTGGTTTGATTAATTTGCCAGAGCATCTCATAGCAATCAGAGAGACACTTTACTTAATGCTTACCCATTTATTATAAATGATATTACAAAGGACATGAATGAATAGTGCCATGGAAAAGATGGATAGGGTAGGATGTGGCAAGCGGGGCAGAGCATTCATGCCCTTCTGGGCATAGCACCCTCCAGGTACCTCCCTGTGTTCAACAGCCCAAAGCTCTCCAAACCCTGCAGTTCAGGGATTCTGTTTGTTTCTGTTTTTGAGAAAGCATCTCACTGTGTTCTCCAGGCTAGTCTCAAACTCGGGCTCAAGTGATTTTCCCTCTTGAGCCATCCAGGTACAGGGACTGTCGGCAAACACCACCAGGTCTGTCTTAGTTCAGGAATGTTTGAGGTGTTCCTGTCACGTAGGCATGACTCATCATTAACACCATCTCTAGTTTTCTACCCATCCCAGAAGAGGGGCTGAAAGTTTAAAGCTTTTAATCATGACTTGGTCTTTCTGGTGACCAGCCTCCCTCTTCTAGGAACCCACCATCATTTCCTAGGACTGGGGGGTGTAGAAAACTTGCCTAGCACTCAAGACCCTGCGTTCAATCCCTTAAACCACAAAACCAAGAAAAAGTTGCCTCATTAGAACAAAAAATGTTCCTCTTACCCAGGAAATCCCAAGGAATTAGATAGATGCTCAGTCTCAGAAACAGGGTCAGAGACTAAACATTAGAATAATAGATGAACCTAGTACCCTTATTGCTTAGGAAATTGCAAGGATGTTATCAGCTATG
Organism: Sciurus vulgaris; assembly: GCF_902686455.1. Classification (NCBI taxonomy): domain Eukaryota; kingdom Metazoa; phylum Chordata; class Mammalia; order Rodentia; family Sciuridae; genus Sciurus; species Sciurus vulgaris. The sequence continues at coordinate 50,520,517 of NC_136461.1, forward strand.
ATCCAGGAATTGAGGATAGAGAACAAATTTTTGTTTTTAATGATATCACAATAATGCAGCATGGGAAATAGTTAACCATTAATTAAGTCACATTTCCTCCCATGGACAAAAACTTCAGGTACCTTTTTGCTAGGTTAGGGGCTGGAAGAGCTCTCCTAAATAAAAAATAAATTAAAAAAGGAATATTAGCCTGCTTATTAGACCCCTCCTATTCCTTCCTTTGATGCTCTGAATTTTTTTCTTCCATTACAACTCAGCAATTTCATCTTCATTTAGAGACTGAAAGTTCAAGAAACATGGCAATTGATTCCCCTTCAACCCAACCCTAAGATTCTCTAGTTTCTAAAAGGTGCCAACAAGTAAAAATATGTTGGAACACATCTTCCCTAAGCCTCAGCTGTCTGCATTTTTTTTTTTTTTTTTTTTTGTCATCATCTGCTTATCAGCGAGATCATTCGTCCTTTGGTTTTTTGAGATTGGCTTATCTCACTTAGCATGATATTCTCCAATTTCATCCATTTGCCTGCAAATGCCATTATTTTATTATTCTTTACAGCTGAGTAATATTCCATTCTCTCTCTCTCTCTCTATATATATACTCTCTCTATACACACACACACACACACACACACACACACACACAGTTTCTTTATCCATTCATCAATTGAAGGACATCTAGGTTGGTTCCACAATCTGGCTATTGTGAATTGAGCAGCTATGAACATTGATATGGCTGTATCTCTGTAGTATGCTGATTTTAAGTCCTTTGAGTGTAGGCCGAGGAGTGGGATAGCTGGGTCAAATGGTGGGTCCATTTGCTTTCCAGAGTGGCTGCACTAATTTGCAGCCCCACCAGCAATGTATGAGTGTACCTTTTTCCCCACATCCTCGCCAACACCTATTGTTGCTTGTGTTCTTGATAATCGCCATTCTAATTGGGGTGAGATGGAATCTTAGGGTGGTTTTGATTTGCATTTCTCTTATTACTAAAGGTGTTGAACATTTTTTCATATATCTGTTGATTGCTTGTACATCTTCTTCTGTGAAGTGTCTGTTCATTTCCTTAGCCCATTTGTTGATTGGGTTATTTGTATTCTTGGTGTAGAGTTTTTTTTTGAGTTCTTTATAGATTCTGGAAATTAGTGCTCTATCTGAAGTATGAGTGGCAAAGATATTCTCCCACTCTGTAGGCTCTCTCTTCGCATTGCTGATAGTTTCCTTTGCTGAGAGAAAGCTATTTAGTTTGAATCTATCCCAGTTATTGATTCTTGCTTTTATTTCTTGTGCTATGGGAGTCCTGTTAAGGAAGTCTGATCCTAAGCCAAGAAGGTGAAGATTTGGACCTACTTTTTCTTCTATAAGATGCAGGGTCTCTGGTCTGATTCCAAGGTCCTTGATCCATTGTGAGTTGAGTTTTGTGCAGGGTGAGAGATAGGGGTTTAGTTTCATTCTGTTGCATATGGATTTCCAATTCTCCCAGCACCATTTGTTGAAGAGGCTATCTTTTCTCCATTGCTATTTTTGGCACCTTTGTCTAGTATGAGAAAATTGTATTTATTTGGGTTTGTGTCGTGTCCTCTATTTTGTACCATTGATCTACCTGTCTATTTTGGTGCGAATACCATGCCGTTTTTGTTACTATTGCTTTGTAGTATAGTTGAAGTTCTGGTATTGCGATACCCCCTGTTTCATTCTTCCTGCTAAGGATTGCTTTAGCTATTCTGGGTTTCTTATTCTTCCAGATGAACTTCATGATTGCTTGCTCTATTTCTGTGAGGTACGTCATTGGGATTTTAATTGGAATTGCATTGAATCTGTATAGCACTTTTGGTAGTATGGCCATTTTGACAATATTAATTCTTCCTATCCAAGAACATGGGAGATCTTTCCATCTTCTAAGGTCTTCCTTAATTTCTTTCTTCAGTGTTTTGTAGTTTTCATTGTAGAGATCTTTTACCTCTTTGGTTAGATTGATACCCAAGTATTTTATTTTTTTTTTTTTGAGGCTGTTGCAAATGGAGTTGTTTTCCTTATTTCCCTTTCAGCTGTTTCGTCGCTTGCATATTAAAATGCTTTAGATTTATGGGTGTTGATTTTATAGCCTGCTATTTTGCTGAATTCATTGATGAGGTCTAGAAGTTTTCTGGAGGAGTTTTTTGGATCCTCTAAATATAGAATCATGTCATCTGCAAATAGTGACAGCTTAAGTTCCTCTTTTCCTATTCGTATCCCTTTAATTTCTTTCGTCTGCCTAATTGCTCTGGCTAGAGTTTCGAGGACAATGTTGAATAGAAGTGGTGAAAGAGGACATCCCTGTCTTGTTCCCATTTTTAAAGGGAATGGTTTCAGTTTTTCTCCATTAAGAATGATGTTGGCCATGGGCTTAGCATAAATAGCCTTTACAATGTTCAGGTATATTCCTACTATCCCCATTTTTTCTAGTGTTTTGAGCATGAAAGGGTGTTATATTTTGTCGAACGCTTTTTCTGTGTCAATCGAAATAACCATATGATTCTTATCCTTACGTCTATTGACACGATGGATTATGTTTATTGATTTATGGATGTTAAACCATCCTTGAATTCCAGGGATGAACCCCACTTGATTGTGGTGCACGATTTTCTTAATATGTTTTTGAATACTGTTTGCCAATATTTTGTTAAGGATGTTTGCATCTGTATTCATGAAGGATATTGGTCTAAAATTTTCTTCCCTTGATGTGTCTTTTCCTGGTTTGGGTATGAGGGTGATATTAGCTTCATAGAATGAGTTTGGTAGGGTACCCTCCTTTTCTATTTCCTGGAATACTTTGAGAAGTATTGGAATGAGTTCTTCTTTGAAGGTCTTGTAGAACTCAGCTGAGAATCCATCTGGTCCTGGGCTTTTCTTGGATGGTAGATTTTTAATGGCTTCTTCTATTTCATTGCTTGATATTGATCTGTTTAAATTGTGTATGTCCTCCTGGTTCAGTTTGGGAGGAGCATATGTCTCTAGAAATTTGTCAATGTCTTTGGTAGTTTCTATTTTGTTGGAATACAGATTTTTGAAGTAGCTTCTCATTATGTTATGTATCTCAGTGGTGTCTGTCATGATATTTCCTTTTTCATCATGAATTTTAATAATTTGAGTTTTCTCTCTCCTTTCTTAGTGTGGCTAAGGGTTTGTCTATATTGTTTACTTTTTCAAAGAACCAACTTTTTGTTTTGTCAATTTTTTAAATTGTTTCTTTTATTTCAATTTCATCGATTTTAGCTCTGATTTTAATTATTTCCTGTCTTCTACTACTTTTGCTGTTATTCTGTTCTTCTTTTTCTAGAGCTTTGAGCTGTAATGTTAGGTCATTTAGTTATTGACTTTTCATTCTTTCCTGGAATGCACTCCATGCAATGAATTTTCTTCTTAGTACTGCTTTCATAGTGTCCCAGAGATTTTGATGTTGTATCATCGTTCTTATTTTTTTTTTTTTTTTTTTTTTTTTTGTGCTGGGGATCGAACCCAGGGCCTTGTGCTTACAAGGCAAGCAAGCACTCTACCGACTGAGCTATCTCCCCAGCCCCTCATCGTTCTTATTGATCTCTAAGAATTTTTTTATAATCTCCTCCCTGATGTTTTCTGTTATCCATGTTTCATTCAATAGCATATTATTTCGTCTCCAGGTGTTGGAGTGATTTCTGTTTTTTGTCATTGATTTCTACTTTCAGTCCATTATGATCTGATAGAACACAGGCAGTGTCTCTATTTTTTTGCATTTCCTAAGGGCTGCTTTGTGGCATAACATGTAGTCTATTTTCGAGAAGGTTCCATGTGCTACTGAGAAGAAAGTGAATCCACTCATTGATGGATGGAATATTCTATATATGTCTATTAAGTCTAGGTTATTGATTGTGTCATTGAGTTCTATGGTTTCTTTGGTTGGTTTTTGTTTGGAAGATCTATCTAGTGGTGACAGTGGTGTCACCACTAGATACCTATACCCAGCAAAACTAACCTTCAGATTTGAAGATGAAATAAAATCCTTCCATGATAAACAAAAGTTAAAACAATTTACAAGTAGAAAACATGTACTACAGAATGTTCTCAACAAAATATTCCATGAGGAGGAAATGAAAAACAACAATGTAGGTCAGCAAAAGGAGAACCTACCTTAGAGAAAAACCACTCAAAGGAGAAACCAAGCCAACTTAAAAACCAAAAATAAGCCCAAATGACTGGGAATACAAATCATATCTCAATAATAACCCTGAATGTTAATGGCCTTAACTCATCAATCAAAAGACATAGGCTGGGCTGGGGAGATAGCTCAGCTGGTAGAGTGCTTGTCTTGTAAGCACAAGGCCCTGAGTTCGATCCCCAGTACCGCAAAAGAAAAAAAAAAAGACATAGGCTGTCAGAATGTATTAAAAAGAAAGACCCAACAATATGCTGCCTGCAAGAGACTCAGCTCATAGAAAAAGACATCCACAGACTAAAGGTGAAAGGATGGGGAAAAAAAACTACCACGCACATGGACTCAGTAAAAAAGCGGGGGTTTCCATCCTTATGTCAGATAAAGTGGACTTCAAGTCAGTCAGAAGGGATAAAGAAGGACATTTCATACTGCTTAAGGGAACCATAAATCAGTAAGACATAACGGTAATAAATATTTATGCCCTAAGCAATGGTGCATCCCTGTACGTCAAACAAATCCTTCTCAATTTCAGGAATCACATAGACCACAACACAATAATTCTGAGTGACTTTAACATACAGCTGTCTGCTTTTCAAATTCATTCAGCAGATATCTCATTGGGAACCTACCATATAGCAGGCAATGTGTGGACAGGTTTGATTCTGCACTGAGTGATGATACTGGTTTTCACAGAACTTACAACCCAGTGATTGGATAGCATTGACCTCAGGAACTATTGGGGAATGAATGAGAGAAGATTATCACAATCTCTGGCACACAGTAATACCTGAATTCATTTTAGCTGCTAGTATTCATAAATTAATATTTTTGTGTGAATTTGGGTATGTCAGTTTGCTTTAATTTGTTATACTAATACTTTTATCTTTGAAAGCATGTTCTAGAAGAAAGTTATCTTATTCTTTAATAGCTTCATGCAGCAGATTTGAAAAATGAATATACCAGATTCTTAAGCAGTTATAACCCATCTTTTTTGACCTTAGGTCAAGGATGACAGGGGAATAAATGTGGAAAAACAGTTCCTTGGTTTCTTTTTAAAGCTCTGGGAAAAAAAAGTTGTCATTTCTCTTTGATAAGTGAGGAAGTGGTATATAGTATAATTTCAAATCCAGTGTGCTTGTTAGGTAAGAATAGGAAATTGATTTAATGATGAGAGCCAGGAAAGCTAAAAACCAGTGTCATGGTAGCTGGTTTTTTTTTTTTTTTTTTGGATATTGCAGTGTAGTAGATTTGAAGAACACTGCATCATGTAGGAAGCATTTGCAAATGGACTTTTAAATCATACTGGATTTCTGGGAAGGGCAAATCTTGTTTATTTGCTGACTCACTCCAAGTGCATTTATTTTTGTGGTCTTTCCCTCAAATTCAAGGATTGAAGTAAAATTCTACCATCCACTGGTATTATTTCTCATTATTAGTTTTTGCCATTTTTATATTATTACTTTGTTCACAGCCTCCTTTTACTTTATAGTTGATCCTATTTACTTAAGACCCTAAATGAGGTTAAGAAGTAGAAGAAGAAGAAAAAAAAGTTCAAACACTTCATGGCTTCTTTTAAGTCAGAAACGGTCTCTCCACCAGGCCCCTTGTGTGACCCGATTCTTGTCAGGACACTTGCCAGCTGTTTCGTTGCAGTGGGATTGCATTGTAACAATGGAGGGCGTCATGGAGTTTAGTGAATCAATAGCCCAGTTCGTGCATAAAAGAAATTTTACAGTAATCCTCCAGAAGACAGTGTGATTAAATCTCAGCTTCCTTACCCTTTTCTCCCATGCTAGTGTGGAGTTAGTGAATTAATTTCAAAAGGCATTAGCATTTAATTACCGTGTAGCGGGGAATGAGGCCTACACTAGAGTATTGGCTTTCCCCGAGCAATTAGACCCCAAAAAGCCCAGGCCTGGGCATGGTGCTGTCGTACGAATGTAGGATTTATTTGTAGTCTTCCCTGCAGTGCAAGCTTGGAAAGAGAGAGCCGACAGTGCTGTGCAGGGAGTAGGAGTGATTTGTCAGGTTACAGCAGCAGCCGGAAGGAACAGAGTGAGTGGCACAGGAAGTAGGGAGTTGATGGAGTTGGTTAGGCTAGCGTGCAGACAGAGGGAGGAACGTTCCCTTTGTTCCCTTTGTGACGTGTGCCTGCAGCATAGCCTAAACTGAGTTGTGTAGTTCTGTATGTGTGTAGTATGGTGTTGAGAACCTTGGAAAAGAAAAAGTGTGTGTGCTTGCCAGGCTTGCCCAGGGATAAAGACGTAGAGCCACAGGTAAATTTAGATCTTAATTGTCTAGTGATATTAATTTTATATGGGAAAAAAACAGAAACCATAAAAATTAAATGGCTCACCCAGGTACTTGCTGCTACTTCAAGGCAGAACTCCTACCCGAGTGCCAACCGCTTGCCCTTCATTCTCTGCTGCCAGGAGGTTAATTCTAAAATCTCTTGAAAGACTTAGATGCAAAAGTTTGTCAATCAGATGAGCTCTTTTAGGACTGGGGTATAGCTCAGTGGAGAGCACCTGTCTAGCATTCACATGGCCATGGGGTTCCGTTCCCAGCAAGCAGGGGCTGGGGCGGGGATTAGGTTTGCCCATTTAAACTATTAATATACCTGGATGTGAGTTCATAAAGTGTGTTTCTTTTGTGTGTGTACGTGCTGTGTGGTACCAGGGATTGAACCTAGGCTGCTCTCCAACTAAGCCACATCCCCCAGCCCTTTTTCTTTTTTAAGACAGGTCTCAACCAGGCTGACCTTGAACTTGTGATTCTCTTGCCTCAGCCTTCTGAGTCACTGGAATTACTGGCTCATCTTCAAATTTAATGGCACTCTAAATTTATTAAAAGAAGAGTGCAGTTGGTGAAATTATGCCTATTTCTTAAGAACCAAAAAAGAAAAATAATCATTTTTTTTTTTTTAACTTGCCCTTGCACAGTATAAGAATTTCGTGAACTTAGTGGTTAAAGCACCTTCCCATCATTTCCATCCTGGAGTTGGGTGGGGCTTTGTTTCGGGCTATAGAAGCCATGATGTAAAACCTAGTTCATATTGGGCAGCCTCCTCCTTATCTGTCTCTTGCTGTGATGTCTTTGAGCTGTTTTTTTTTAACTGTTTTTTTTTTTTTTTTTTTTTTTTTTTTTTTTTTTTTTTTTTTTTTTTCTGGCCCTGGCTTGTTAGGGCAAGAGTTTTAAATTTCTTAGTTAAACTTCATGTCTTTATGTCACTGAAATATTTAAGCCTAGGTGAGGAGTTGGTTGTGGATGGGGGATGGGTGATTAGGATGCATTTTAAGAAAAATATCAGGAGACCCAGGACATCAAGGTGAGCATTCTTGTTACATATTTCAAGGGCCCCATACCTGCTTGGGGCTGTGGGTTCGGGACACTCATATTTGAATTCTGGCATTGTCACTTCTGTACTTTAAACCCTTTTACAAGTCACTGAGTTTGGGGATCTGTGTCCTCAACACAAAAACATAAGCAGATCTTTCCCCTGGCTGCATATATATGTGGGGAGGGGGGTAGGCAGCAGGGCTGTTCACAGCTGGCTAGAGATCCTCCTGTACAAGGAGGGGTGCCATCATCAAGGACATGCACAATACCCACCACCCACTCCTTCCCCAAACTCAAAAAGAAAATCCAAAACACTGCCACCCGCCTTGCCCCTGTTCCCTGCAATAATCCTCTCCCAGCCTGTGTGCTAGTGAACATGGAGAGTCCACATGAGTGTCCCTGGAAGTTCCAGAACGCAGGCCAGGTGTGCCCTGCATTATCAGAGTTATTCTGATCTGAAGATTTGGGTGTTTAAGGCATTAAGATAACGTCTTAGAATGTTCATGGAGTTTTTCATCAGTATATCTGAAACCATTAAATATAATGACAATGATCACAAAGCACTGTTTCTGAAAACACCAAATGAACAATGCCTGGAAGGAGAATTTTGTGATATTGCTATTGTGGTTGAAGATGTGAAATTCAGAGCAGACAGATGTGTTCTCGCTGCCTGCAGTGCCTCCTTCAAAAAGCTCTTCAAGAAACTTGAAATAGATAGCTCTTTGGTAATACAGACAGATTTTCTTTGTTCTGATAAATTTGAAGAGGTCCTGAGCTACATGCACACAGCAGAAATTTCTGTGAAAAAGAAAATGTTAACTTAATGACGTTATTGGATCAGATTCTTAGTATCCAATTTTCGGCCAAACCCTGTTCTCAGAAGTGAGATGTGTCCAGTTCCAATGAAAATAATGGCCAAAAAGTATTGCCTCAGAATAAATCTCCCCATTGGAGACACTGCTGACACCCAGGATGACGATGATGTGGAAGAAATTGGGGATCAGGATGACAGTTTTTCCAATGACACATTGGAAGCCCCCCCGCCCCCACCCCCACCCCAGGTCAGGAGAACAAGTCATCTACAACTATACTCAGGGATCAGGAAGTGGTTTTGAAAGAGCTGAGAAGCGAGGAAGTTCAAAAAGTAAATTTCTACAGCCAGAAAGAATCTATGGAAACCCCAGAGTCCAAAGATTTGGGGTCCCAGACCACTCAAGCCCTAATATTTAGTGATGGACTGAGTGCATTGGACGATGAACAGACACCAGACTGAACAACTGCCAACAGTGATATGGAGCTTCCGTATGTGCTTTACAGTGACCACCAGGAGCAGTTTGCCTATCAAGCATGTGGTAAGACATTTTCTGAAGAAGGCGGATGGAGGAAGCATGAGGAACTACCCAGTGGAGAGACCATTTGTTTGTAATGAGTACAAAAACTTCCCCCACCCAGGCCCACCTGAAAGAGCACCTAAATATGCATACAGGATATGAGCCGTACAGTTGCAAGTTGTGTGGAAAACCATTCATTCATGCCCCAGGCTTGAAGAAGCACAAGAGTTCACAGTAACAGGAGACCATTCTGCAACACAGGTCCCATCTTAAAGGCATTTGCCAGGCATCTGCTCTGAAGAGACTTGAGTACAATGTGCACAGTGAGAGGAAGCAGGTCACCCCCAGTGCCATCCAGCACCAGATGAGACAGTCACAGGCAGCCACCATGGCAGCAGAAGCTGAGCAGCAGTTGGAAACAGCTTATAGCTAGAGGTGGCAGGACACTGCACCTGGGAAACCAGGACTGAGACCACGTTGATTGGAATCAGCAAACGCCAGTTACTGTGTTTTCCTAGAAACAAATGGAGCAGTGTACTCGCTGGGCTTAAGGCAGTGTTTGGTTAGATGTTTTTAAAACTTTTCAAGGAAATTACAATCCCAAATTCTGACCAGTTAACTGTCCTGTCTGGTGTCTACCAGTGTTGCTGGTAGGCTCCCCTCCCCTTCTTTTTTATGATTTTAATTTGAGAACTATGTCCTGTTTACAATCAAAGAGACTTCTGTTCTAGTTTTAATTCCACTGTACTCATGCTGGCAAATGCACTGCACTGAGAAATCATCCAGTAATTGATTTCTTTGTCATCACAGTTATGTGTGACTTGTGGTCAGAAAAAAACAATCTTTTTACGCTTTTCTTAGTACATTATAGCTCTGTGTAATAGCTGGGTTCGTTTTGATATAATCATACATGCACAGAGTTTAATTTACTCCACTTTAGTCCCCGGTGCCCCTTCTTTCCGTTCCTTCTTCCCCCATGCCTCTTCCTCTGCTGGTCTCTCTTCCACTCGTGTTTATTTTTAATTGGTGCTTTATAGATACATGTAAAGGTGGAATTTACTGTGGAATATTTATGTACACATATAATGTAATTTTGTCAGATTCATTCATTTCCTCCCCTTTCCTATTTCCCTTCTCTCTGTCTCAAACTCCTACTCCATTAACCTTCCCTTTATGATCTCTGTCCCCACCACACCCATTTTTTCCCCTTTGCTGTAGCTTCTGCATGTGAGAGAAAACATTCAAACTTTGACTTTCTGAGTCTGGCTTATTTCACTTAGCATGTTGTTCTCCAGCTCCATCCATTTACTAGCAAATGCCATAATTTCATTCTTCTTCATGGCTGAGTGAGACTGCATTGTGTATGTGTACCACATTTTCTTAATCCATTCATCTGTTGGCAGGTACCTGGGCTGGTTCCATAACTTGGCTATTGTAAGTTGTGTGTTATAAACATTGCTGTGGCTCCATAACTGTAGTATGCTGATTTTAGCTCTTTTGGATAAATATCAAGGAGTGGGATAGCTGGGTCACGTTCCATTCCTAGCAAAACAGTAGTTTTAATAACAATAAATGTATTTCATATAGATGTAGAAAATGCTGATGGGTGCTTGACCGAGGACATTGAGCAAAGATGAAACCAAGTTCTGGAAATGCAGAATGGAGTTAGATTTGTATTTGGTTTGTTCATTATTTTGATTCATTGTACACAAATGGGGTACAACTTTCATTTCTCTGGTTGTACACCAAGTAGAGTCACACCATTTGTGTAATCGTACATGTACATAGAGTAATGGTGTTTGTCTCATTCCACTATTTTATGACACTGTTTTTCACTATCTTGTGGACAAATAATAGTTGCTTTGCTGAACTGCTTCTTCATCCATTCTCTGTACCCTGTATCTACCCCAAAGTCTGTGATCACACACACCAGTTCTGCCCATCGGCAGAACTGAAGCAGTGGTTTAGAAAGAGTGTCTTCTTCATGGAGTGCAGAGCCCAGCTTTGGGGGAAGGAAAAAGTTTCTATAAGTCTGCAAAGTTTTTATTTGTCTCTTAGTCTGCTTCTCTCTCTGCTTACCCCAAAAGCCGCAGTGAGGTACCCGTGGGCTCCTGAAAAGAGACCAATCCACACCTGCATGTCTTCTCAGCTGCTTCTCACCAGCCTCGCCTGCCTCCACGCCTGTGCCCTGCTGACCTGCTGCCTCCTGTGAGGAGGCACGGCTACTTCTTGCTTTATGCCCACATCCACCACATGGCAATGCGATCATTTGTTTCCAGGATTTGTGTCATTTTGCTAGAGTATCAGGTGCTTGAGGGCTGGGACCATATCTGACTGAATAAAGTAATTCTTACAAAGTAACTTTCAGAGAATCTGCATCTGTTCAGTATACGGCAGCTACAGTGATGGCAACAGAAATTCCTGTATTCTTATCATGTGTGCAGTGACTGTTGAGTAAGGGAGTAAAGAAAAGGATGCACAACATGTCTATTATACTTTTTTGGACTGTTTCTTAATCTGGGGTTTCTATTTCATGAGCCTTATAAGTTGGAATTAATATTTCATAGGATTATCCTATGGGTTTTTTTTTTCACCCAAGATAAATACCCTGAAGGAATGTTTTCTAATTATTAACAAACTAGACTTTTAGACTTGAAGAGAACTGGATATATATTTGGCTCTACTTGTTACCTTGGTTAATTCCTTGAGCTTCCTAAGCCCCAATTTCTCCACGTATATGATGCAATACAGCACTCCTCTGCTGATTAGTGAGATAAATGAATATATTTAAAGTATATGTGTGCTGATGTGTGTAGTGTGTGTGCCTTATATGTAGTGCACATTAAATAATGTAATTATAGTTGCAAGAAATTAGTATTAAACAGTAGAGATCACACCATCAGAGATACTGGCTTGACATCAGAGAGGCAGTCCCAAAACTTCCTTTACACTCACATGGAAACTTCTATGAAAATAATGTAACTGATAAATAGGTCACACAGTATTCATTTTTTTCACTCAAAAGTGTTGTTTTTGTGGCAACTCGTTCAGAGCACCTCCTCACCTCCGTTTAATGGAATGATATTCCATTTGTTGACATTTGACCATAAATATAATAAGCCTTTTGTTTAAAAATATGTAAGCTTTTTTGCCTATTAAAAATGTAGCCTTTTTTGGTGTAAAGTTTTTTAAGTTCTTTATAAATTTTAAAGACTAGTGCTCTATCTGGAGTGCATGTGAAAAAGATTTTCTACCACTCTGTAGGCTCTTTTCACATTATTGATTGTTTCCTTTGCTGAGAAAAAGTTTTTTAGCTTGAACTCATCCCATTTATTGATTCTTGCTTTCATTTCTTGAGCTTTGGGAGTCATGTTAAGGAAGTTTGGTCCTAAACCAACATGACGAAGATTTGGACCTACTTTTTCTTCTATTTGGTGCAGGGTCTCTGGTCTAATTCCTAGGTCCTTGGTCCATTTTGAATTGAGTTTTATGCAGGGTGAGAGATAGGGGTTTAATTTCATTTTACTGCATATGGATTTCCAGTTTTTCAGCACCATTTGTTGAAGAAGCTTATCTTTTCTCCAAAATGCAAAGAACCCAATCAATAAATGGGCTAAGGAACTGTCAGACATTTCACAGAAGAAGATATACAGGTGATCAACAAATATATGAAAAAGTGTTCAACATCTCTAGTAATTAGAGAAATGCAAATCAAAACAACTCTAAGATTTCAACTCACTCCAATTAGAATGGCTGTTATCAAGAATACAAACAATAATTGGTGTTGGTGAGGATGTGGGAACCAAAGCATGCTCATACATTGCTGGCAGGGTTGCAAATTGTTGTAGCCACTCTGGAAAACAGTATGGAGATTTCTCAGAAAACTTGGAATGGAACCACCATTTGATCCAGTTATCCTATTCCTCGGTTTATACCCAAAGGACTTAAAATCATCATGCTACAGTAGCACAGCCACATCAGTGTTTATAGCAGCTAAATTCACATTAGCTAAATTGTGGAACCAACCTAGATGCCCTTCAGTAGATGAATGGATAAAGACATTGGTATAAATACACAATAAAATATTATTCAACCATAAAGAAGAATGAAATTATGGCATATGCAGGTAAATGGATGGAGCTGGAGAATATCATGCTAAGTGAAATAAGCCAATCCCAAAAAGCCAAAGGCCAAATGTTTTCTCTAATAAGTGGAGGCTGATACATAAGGGGGTGTGGGGTAAGAGAAGAATGGAGAAACTGTGGATTGTGTAGAGGGAAATCAGGGGATGGAGGAAGGAAAGATGGTGGAATGATTATCCTGTGTACATGTATGATTACACAAATGGTGTGAATCTACATCATGTAACCATAGAAATGAAAAGTTGTACCCCATTTGTGAACAGTGAATCAAAATGCAGTCTGTAAAAATAAAAGTGTAGCCATAATAGACATTTTGATGTTTGAGTTTTTAATATTTTAGAATAAATCTTTAGAAGTGGAATTATTAGATTAAAAGTTAAATCTGTGAAATTATTCATCATCTTAATCACTTAGGATTTGTTTGGATTTTTTTGCATGTGTATTTTATTAAAGTTACAGGAAAAATTAAACTGTTTTAATGTCTTAAATTGTGAAATTCAGGATATTTGAAAGTATTGAAAAGGACTCAATATCATTATCAGCAATTCAAGTAATGTGAATTTCAACTCAACTTCTCATAATAATTTATCACTTTTCATAATAAAACCTTTTGCTTTGAAAAAAAAGCATGGGCAAGGTTGTTGTTGAGTATAATAAATTATGACATGATGTTCAAACCTCAGGTGAATCTATTACTTGAACTAAATTTTAATTTTTGTATAATTAATATTTTCAGCCCTAGCCTAATTAACTTTTACTTCCAACTTGATATGTCTTTTGAATAGATTTAATTGAGCTGCTTTTCAGCATAAATTCATATTCATGTTCAGTTGAACTACGGAAAATTAAGAGTATTTTAAAACTATCTTTTGTAATATTTTTTGAATAGTTAATTTTATTGAAACAAATCTCATTAAAGACCTTTAAAGTGAAAATTTATGTAGTATTAGAAAAGAATTTTCACCATTTACTCTGCCTGATCTTTGCTGGATTAACCTTCATTCTACTTCTAATGCAAACTGTGAAATATTGCAGTTAAGTCTCCCATGTTTGATCCATAGGGGATTTACCTCATAGCAGGCTTGTGCTTTTGTTCCCTCTACAGTACCAGAAATCAAACCACAAGGGTAAAAATTAAGAGCACTGAAAACCCGTTATATATAAGCTTTGCAAATACAGGTGTCTCTCATTTGGGACTGTGGACCTCAGCATCCAGAGCTGTTATAATTTATTCACCTAATTGGAAATTCAGAACCTGGGAAAAAGTGAACTGACTTAGCCATAAGATAAAGTGATACTGCCTTTCTGGGACCAGGGATCAGGGAACTTGAGACAGAAGTTACTATCTACCCGGAAGTCTCCGAAGGCCCTCTTTGTCAGTAATCAGAAGAGAAAGTCAAAAACAGAAAAGAAAACCAGCATCTTAGATGAAAAGTATAGAAAGCCCCTTTGGACAGAGAGCTTTTTCCTCTTCCTCCTTCTTTTTCCTTAAGGGAGATGCTAAGGATAATTCTGAGTATCTGTGAGAGAATATAAGGTACATCACTTAGATGCATAAGTTAATGTTCAGAATTAGAAGAGGCCTCGGGAGCTGTGTCTGTGGAAGCTTTTCAATCGCAAGGAACAGAAATTAGTTCAAGTCACTGACTGATTTAGACGGTTTGGGCTGCTGTAACAAATGTCAGACACTGAATGGCTTAAACAACAGATTTTATTTCTCAAGTTTTGGAGACCAGAAGCCAAAGAACAATGCACTGGTCAGTTTGTTTCCTGGTTTGCAGATGGTCTCCTCACTGTATTCTTGTGTCTCTTCTTATAAGGACCTTATTCCCAGTCATTAGGGTTCCAACTCCATTAGAGGATAATATCAAAGATAAGGACAAGTCTGAATAATGCTTTTATTCTTCCCTAGTATCATTGACTCACCTTATAAGGAGAAACTTTGGGAAAAGCCCGTAGTTTCTCTACTCCTCTGTTTACTGGAAGTAAGTGGAACTTAATAATGTTTGCCCAATGTCTAGATAATCTGAATGGTCACTCGGATCATGAAGGAAGAGGGGCAGTTTTTGCCCGAGTGAAATATTTTGTTTTCCTTTGATTTGGGTCAGAACAAGCTATAAGGATGCTGGATCTGTATATATTTGTGTAGTTAAAAAAAAAAAAAAAAAGAAAGAAATGTCAAGAGGTTTAATAATGGTTCAGGGTGCGGTCTGTTTGTCAGAAGAGAAAAATACAGCTTGTGAGACTCCATACTGCATTTGAGCCTTCAGAAAGCCTCCCAGGCAGCCACTGGACATTTCCTCTACTGGTCTTGACAGGGTTAGTTCTGACCTCTTCATCTCAGAAGAGATGGCAGGTATCTGGTACCTTCTGTTACTGCTCAAAGTTTAAGGGCATGTTTATGAAGATGACCTCTAACAATCATCTAATTTTTTTTTTTTTTAAAGTATGCCTTACAGACATGTGATCTTGGTGTGCCCTAGGATTACAGTTTTTTAAACTCATCACTAAATTACCTTGGCAAATTGCTCAGCTTTTCGCTTTCAGTTTCATAATATAGTTAAAGTGAATAATTCCCTGGTTGGTCTGAGGTTTAAATGGGATACTGTGTGTGAAGAGTCTGTTAGTGTTGTGCCCCAAGTAAGGCCACTCTAAATGGTAGCCATTGATTATCTTTAACTTGAAAGACTATCTGGAGGCGGAGAATACTTTTGCCTATGCTGTGCTTGGAAGATCCCCTACATCTGTTGTTTTAATAGTGCCCTCAGAAAACAAGCAGCTTCTTAGTAATAAGAGACAGTCCAAAGTTAATTGTGCACAAAATGTGTCATGCTTTCTAATTGCTTACTGAATTTTCTATGGAGTATGTTTCATTCAGAAAGGAGGAAATATAAAAGCTGCTCATGTAGTTGAAAGCTGTGTATTTTTCATTTCGGTGGTGGAATTTTTTCATATTAAATCAGACTACAAAAACACTAAGGAAAGCTGCCTCTCTTAAAACTCAGAGGCTGCTCATGTGTCATTTTTTTAAATATTATTTTTTTTAGATGTTGATAGACCTTTATTTTTATGTGGTACTGAGAATCTAACCCAGTGCCTTATCCATGCTAGGCAAGCTCTCTATCACTGAGCCACAACCCCAGTCCCCTCGTGTGTCATTTTCAAGGCCAGAATGAGGCTTTGTCTTGGATGTTCTTTACCCAAAGATTTATTCCATAGGGTCCCTTCCCTCTGTCTTGAGTTTCTTGCTCTGTTCCCAGTTTTCCACTGCACAGCCTTTTCCCAGAGCCTCTGAACACTAGCAGGGAGCAGCTGCCTTTGCAGTTGCTGGCACTCGAAGAAACGGCAGCAACATGCCGGCTGTTCGACCTTTCTCCCGCCAGGGCCTCTGAGCATTTACAAACAGCATATGAAAGGCATAGCTGTGGATTTACTCTTAGGTAAATTAAAATTAACGACTTGCTTTCTTCACTTGGGATATTATTTTTCCCTCTTAAAATTATAGTCCATATAGTCTATTCTGTCAAAACAGAGCTTCTTAGCGAAAAAAGTAGGCATATCTGTGAACCTGAAACAGTCTGATTTTTTTTTTTATGTTCAAGATTTTTGCTGATCAAAACCAATTTTTTTAAACTTCAATAACTTTGAAGGCTGGAGCCCATGTCAAAGAAAGCGTCCAGGCTGTTGATTAAGTGCCACTTCCATGCAGGGCTCTGCAGTTCATCATAGCCTCGCTGAGCACCATTGTGTACAAGCTGTGCATGCAGATCTAGGAAATACCAAGAGGTGGATGCCAATTCCTGGCCTCAGGAGCTTAGCTCAGCTCGGTAAATGTTGGGTACCTGCACTGATGCTTTACCATGTTCTGCTGGCATTTAAGCGCAATAAGAAATTTTCTTAAGCCTAGTGCCATGGAGCTCAAAGGCAGGAGGCTTAAATAGGTTTGGTTTAGAAAAGGCTCCCTGGATGCAGAGGCCAGACACAATGGAGAAAACATTCGCAAACAATTATCTGAGTGCAGACTTTGAATCAGGTTCATTCCACATATCATCTCATTTTCAATATGATTTAATGACCCTTGTTTGTAGTCCTTTGTAAATTAAAGAGGCTGGAAAATATAATTATCTAAACACATGATTAGACTAGACGTATTCTTATGGAACCTGGTTTTGCTGCTTAATACATTTTGGACATTTCCTATGTCGTTAAGTATGCTTTTTTACATTACTCTTTTTTTTTTTAAGTAGATTTTTTTTAATTATAGCTTTATTTTATTTAGTTTTGTATGTGGGTCAAACCCAGTGTCTCAAATGTACTAGGCACCGAGCCACCACTGAGCCACAATCTCAACCCACATTATTCTTAATGATTACATAATTTCTCCAACCATTTCCTTTAGTTAAATAACTAAGTTAGGTAAGAAGATATATATAAACTTGGTGTGTAGCTCAATGGGAGAGTACATGATGAGCATGTGCAAGGCCCAGGGCTCTATCTTCAGCAGCCCCCAAATAAAGAGATAGATGGATATAAAGATATCTATATATCTGTCTATATATGTGGAAATACATGATTTATGTGAAATTAGTTTTTATATATAACGTACTAGTTTGAAACCTGGTTTACACACCACATATACGCACACACAAACTAGTTATGTAAAAATTAAACTATAAAGATAGAAAGTATTTGGAGAAAATATGTAATCTGGAGAGTGGACACATTTCTAAATGCCCAATATTATAACTAAAAACAGATGAGTGGGTTTTTGTTTTGTGTTTTTGTTGTTGTTGGTTTGGGGGGTGGGCTGGGGATCAAACACAAAGGCCGTGTGCTTACAAAGCAAGCACCAACTGAGCTATCTCCCCAGCCCCAGATGAGTGGTTTTGAACACAAAAATGCATCCTTTGGTATTAAGAGCACTATAAATAAAATGCAAAGGCATTGTGCCTGGTAATTGTCACAACAGTTTTGAAAGTAGGAACTTAAATTTCTTTTAGAGGACAGGAAACTGAGTCAGAGGAATGACATTGTAAGGTTGATGAGCTTGGTAAAGCATGGGAGCTGATAAATGACAGAGTGAACAGGCATTAGAGCTGGTCACCACGGCAGTCCTGGATGTGAAGCCTGGCTCGGCCTCTTTAAGCAAGGTGACGGACAGGCTTCTCCCCAAAACATTACACTTTCATTCCAGCCTTTGAAATGCTCACTTGTCTCTGCTTTCTCATTTTAACTGTTGTGACAAAAAAAGATAGTTTTCCAGGTGTGTTTTTGAAGATCGTCAGGTGTATCTTCAAATGCAAAATTTCAGAGACATCAAGGGCAGATAAAGTAGGTTCTAATTACAAAAGTCTTTGATACCTTCTTACTATCCCTTATGGAGTATACTGTACTATTTCTTAAACAGTAGAAATTATCAAGGCCACAGTTAATAAGTTATGTAATACTATACTATTAATTGCTCATTAAAGAGCCAGAATGCTAGAGCAATTATTAATTCCATGAAATAAAATAAGAGAATAATTATAGCTATCATCACAGTCGATCAGTGGGAGAATCTGGAATGGAAAACTT
Organism: Sciurus vulgaris; assembly: GCF_902686455.1. NCBI lineage: Eukaryota > Metazoa > Chordata > Mammalia > Rodentia > Sciuridae > Sciurus > Sciurus vulgaris. The sequence goes on from NC_136461.1 coordinate 50,539,071, forward strand.
TATATCTCATGTTTTTAGAGCATATGTAGGTGACTACAATCACATTTAAAAATTCCTCATCTTGGACATGAACAGATGACTCATTGATTATCTATTGTAAAATATTTCTGTGCATTTTGATCTACAATTTGACTTAAAACAGGAACATGTATTTATCTCCTCAGGGGTAGCAAAATTTATGCTATGTAATAACCTTGACACATTTACAGAATCACATTTGATGGGTTCTCCAGAGCTCTGATGAATACTACAGTTTAGTCTGTTTTCTACATTTTTTTTTTTTTAGGAATCTGGAAAAGCTGTAGGAAATGAAATATCTATCATAAAGTTTTTGCATTGAGCTTAACTACTGTCTCTTAAAGTTTAATGAAACAGTGAAGGGCTATATGTTCTTTTTAACTGGAGTCAAAATTGAACTTATGAGATTCTTATGGCTGCTTAGAATTAGTGTTTGAATCTGTACTACAAAGAATATTAAGATTTTTAGCCTTATTCAGACCTACATGTAACCTTTGAATAATGAATGTCTTGGGATGGGAGTGTGGCTCAGTGGGAAAGTACTTAAAAAGTGTGCAAAAGGCCCAATTTGATCCCCAGCTTTGAAGGGGGAAAAAATTCCAAGTACATAAATATAGACTTATGTGTGTGTATAAACATATACGTGTATTTTGCATAAAATATACAGGCATATTTGTACATTTTATTTTTCTCTCAAACAGATAAATAATCAGATCCTCTATGGAAGAAGTCACCAAAATGCATCTGCCATTATTAAGACTGCCCCATCCAAGGTCAAACTTGTTTTCATCAGGTAAGATATAAATAGGTTTGGTTTTCTAAAATCTACAGTCTCTTCTAAAGATGTTTTTATTGGTATAATATTGTATTTTTGGTTTGTGTAACAAAATTGCTGTCTTTTCTAAAAATACCTTTTCCTTTCTGTCACATTATGAAAAGTACAGTTGTTTTTAACTATGGGATTTTTCTTGTTTGATTTCTTTTATTTCACCTGATAGAATTGGGAGTTGAGGTTAGTATTTATGTTTCCATTATTAAAATTTCTTACCTCTCTGGATTTGGTTACCATGTATATAAACGTAACAAAGCTCTCTAACTTCTGACACCATCTATGTACTCATTAATGTCTTCATCATAGAATCATCAGGAAACAACCCAGGACAGTTTGGGGAGCTTATTAAGAGTGCTGGTGAGAGATCCGGAGTGGAGGAGACGTTGGCTCTGCTGTTGAAAGTGGTGTGTGTTTGGGGCTTCACATTACCTAGACCTTGCCTACTACCTGACTGGGCCCTCACTGTGTAAATGAATCAGAGTTGCCATTATTGTCACATCAGCAGTGGAATGAGGTTGTCTAATTCTCTGTTATTTGGATGAAATGACAAGTAAATTTGAATTATTTTTAGGTGATGTTACTAACCCTATTCATTAATGTTTCCCTCTAGGTCTCAGTTATCATCTGTTAAATGGGGATAACAAAGCCCTACCTCATTCACTGATATTTCAAAAACTTTAAATGGTCAATACCATGTTGAACATATAGTAATGTTAGCTGCTATTTTGTAATTTGTTTTGTTCTTCCCTTTCTCATTAGTTGCCAGTGACAAAATCTGTCCAATCACAGAAAACACTGGGATTAGAGGGTTCTTTCGTTCCCATGTGGGGTACTAACATGATTGAAATATTCCTTCCCATGTCATCTTTCAGCCTTGGCTGGACTTGCTACTTTTCTCCTAAAACAATCCTACACTGCAGGCCTTTTCTACTACCTGGTGGTCCTTTCTCTTCCTAGTTTGTTACCTCTCTAACAAGGAAGGAAACGTTGCCAGGTGTGGTGGCACACACCCGTAATCCCAGCGGCTCATGAGTCTGAGACCAGAGCATCTCTAGTTCAAAGCCAGTCTCAGCATCTTAGCAAGCCTTAAGCAACTCAGCAAGACCTTGTCTCTAAATAAAATAGAAAAAAAGGGTTGGGAATGTGGCTCAGTGGATGAGTGCCCATGTGTTCAATCCCTGTTAATTAAAAAAAAAAAAAAAAAAAAAGTGGGGGAGGCTTCTTCCTTCTCATGTGCCCTTGCATGTTCAGGTGACCCCTTCAGTCTTGCTCACCTCGATGTGCTCTGTTGGCATGGCTTCTTTTTTAATTCCCTCGTTCCTTTTGTCAGCGGTTGAATGAGAATTAGCTAATGAAAACTTAAACAGACGTGAAGAAAATTCAGCCACACTAGATTTTACAAGAGAGGGCCACACAAGCAATGGGGCTAGGTTTGAGGCCATCTTCTAGAATTGTGTGAGAACTGCATGAGGTGTGTGTGGCACAGCTCTGGTTTGGATGCGGCTCGAGGTGTCCCTCAGGGCTCGTGTTTGGAAGCTTGGACCCCAGCGTGGAAATGTTAAGGGAAGAGGGACCTGGAAGAGACGAGGCCTAGTGGAAATTTATAGGTCACTGGGGACACCACCCTCAGGAGGAATTAAGGTAGTTCTCAAAGGGCTCTGGTAGTTCTCTTGAGAGTGAGTTATAGAATAAGCCTGGGCTGGGGTATAGCTCCATGGTAGATCACTTGCCTGGCATACACAAAGCCTGGATTCAACCCCCAGCCCTGCAAAAAGGAAGTGAAGAAAAAGGAGAAGGGGTAGGCCTCCTGCCTTGCCATGTGATCTCTGCCTCTCTTACACACTCCCACTGTGATGCAATCTGTCATGAGGCTTTTGCCAGAGCTGCTGACACAATACTATTTGGACTTTCAGGCTTCAAAACTGTAAGCTGAACAAACCTCTTTTCTTTATAAGTTTCCATTCTTAGATATTTTATTATATCAATGGAAAATGGACTAAGACAAGCACTTAACATCTGCTCTTTAGAGTTTTGTATTGAGTGGTGGCTGCTGCTGCAAGTATTGCTGTTAACATTACTATTACCTCTTCAGCATTTGTGATGTCTTTGTTACCAGTGCTGGGCTATCCTATTTTAAACAGAGAAAAAAAAAAAAAAGCTGAATAGTATCCAGAGGAAATAATGGAATGGAATGCAGTATTTAGGAAATAGAACCCTCCTCCTTCATGAAGAAATTTTAAATGATTTGAAATTATATAGAATACAGAAGAGAAAGCTGAGTAGAATTTTAATAATCATAATAAAGGCCCATCGATTTAGTGTCAGATTTCAATTTTGATTGTTCAGAACACAGCAGAATCAGTCAAGAAAATAATTTGCTGAGTAAATTGATAATGTCTGCAAGATTGAGGGTGCTGCTAAGTGCTTATTTATTGAAGTGATTTTCAGCAATTTAGAAATATCAATGTACATACAAAATACTTAATTATGAAATAAATTAGTCCATTCCAGCTCAATGACAAATGCCATAAACTGTGATTTAGTCAGGTTTTTCACTGCTGTGACTAAAAGAGCTGATCAGAACAATTGTAGAGAAGGAAAAGTTTATTTTCAGGCTCACAGTTTCAGAGGTGTTAGTCCATAGAAGGCCAGCTTCATTCCTCAGGGTTTGAGTAAGGCTGAACATCATGGTGGAAGAGTGTGACAGAGGGAAGCAGCTCACATCATGATCAGTAAGCAAAGAGAGACTCCACTCACCGGAAACAAAATATATACCCCAAAACCCCACCTCTTCCAACCATGCGCCACCTGCCTTCAGTCACCACTCAGTTAATTCCATCAGGGATCCATTCACTGATTAGTTTAAGGTTCTCACAACCTAATCACTTCCCCTCTGAACCCTCTCGCATTCTCTCACATGTGAGCTTTTGGGGGACACCACATCTAAACCATAACAAACTGTGTGTCTTATAAACAACAGAAATTTATTGCTCAAAGTTAGGGAGGCTGGGAAGTCTGAAATCACAGTGCCAGCAGACCTGGTTTCTGATGAGGGCCCACTTCCTGTTTTATTGAAGATGCCTGCTTGTTGGGTTTTCATGTGGCAGATGGAGCTCCTGAGGCCCGTTTCACAAGGGCATTAATCCCATTCCTGAGGGCTGCACCTGTATGACCTACTTGCCTCCCAGAAACCTCCTCCTCATATTTTCCTATTGGGCATTAGATATCAACATATGAATTTGGAGGAAAACACAAGCATTTGGACCAAAGCATGCACCTTTCTTGCAAAATCATTCAATAATAGTGCCTAACAAATAGCATTCAGAAAACTATTGAATAAATTTTCTTTTTAGCTCCAACAAAACAATTCTAGATTGTTTCCAAAAGCAACAATCATAGTTACTGTTGCTATTATTATATGGATTCAAATATATACATATACATGAGTTAAGTATTTACTTACTTAACTCAGTATTTAACAAAATTCTTCACAACTCAGTCCCTCTTCTACTATTGTCCCAAGTTCACTAAGTGTGGAAGATCTTTATTCTTGTTAGGAAGAAAAAAGACATAGGAGTGATTCTGAGTAATCAATTGTCATATCCAGTTTGTGACCATGTATAGGAAAATGAGCATAAATTGAACCAGGAGAAATGTATACACAACTGATAGCTTTTTGTTTGATTAAGTAGATGTGTATCTGACAATTTGTATGCCAAAATCTAATTAGTGCTTCAGTTGCCATAAAGCAGGGAACTGTTCCTCTGACATCTCTTTCTTCCTTAAAGAGATGGATTCTTTCCTAAAGCTTGGTTGAATTATAAGACTTTGTGATAGAAAGAAGAAACCTTGGATTCATCTTGTCTGGACTTGAATCCCAGCTTTATAGAACCCCAGCAGTGGGAGCTTATTCAGTTTCCTGACTTGCCTATGGGTATGGTATAGCCATCTCATAAACTGTCTAGTGTATTAATTCATATAAGCTACCAGTCCACCTGGGCTCAAATGTTTGCCACTATGGTGTTGATTATGATTTTGGCAGAAAAAGGTGGGAGGAGAGGGAGGAAGGAAGTAAAAGAAGCCAGAAAAAAGGAAAGAGGAAAAGAAAAAAGTACCACTCTCTCCTGTATACTTTTTTCCTCCTATTTACTTTGTGTAACTCCTGAGTTTTGAATATTTTTAAGTGAAGCACATTCACAGTTTAAGAATGTTTGAATTAACATTATAATGATGAAGCACTGGAAGAGAAAACCATGGGCATTATGTTAAAAAAAAAAAAAAAAAGAGAGAGAGAGAGAGAGAGGGACTGGGGTTGTGGCTCAGTGGTGGGGCAGTTGCCTAGAACTTGTGAGGCACTAGGTTTGATCCTCAGCACCACATGAAAATAAAATAAAGGTATTGTATCCACTACAACAAAAAAATATTTTAAAAAAGAAAGAAAAAACTATGATATTCTAACAAGGAGTTGAACAGTGTTTAATGAAGTAATATATAAAGAAAAACCTAATTAACCAAAGGAATCCCCATGTGAATAAAATATAATAGATTTTACCTTGGTAATATCAAATGGTGTCAGGGAGCTGGGGTTGTGACTCAGTGGTAGATCACATGCCTAGCATGTGTGAGGCACTGGGTTCGATTCTCAGCACCACATTAAAATGAATAAATAAAGATATTGTGTCCATCTACAACTAAAACATAAAAATTTTAAAAAAAATACAGTCTCAGAATTTGAGATACATAAAACAAAAACAAAAAAATCTTTTATGCTCCTCAGGTGTGCACAACTAATGGGGTTGTAACAGTAGATTCATATCCTCTTTATATGTGGTGACCTTTATGGATACTGTGGGGGTGCAGTGGTAGATAGTACAATGTCCTGTTTATACCTTGGGGCCTGTATGTAACCAGTGCGGATAAAATGGTAAATTTGCATCTTGTTCATACATGGTGGCCTGCACATTCAGACCGATTTTCTAGCTCATTACTTAGGTATATCTTTTCATCTCTGCCTTATATATCACCACTTTCCAACTATTGTTATGAAAACCCTAATTTGAAACCAAATCTTGAAACAAGTAAAAATTGATTTGTTCACAAATTTCAGAAGCTAAACACTTGTATCATCTCAGCACCACAGATGGGATCATAGTTTTGAACTCTGTGTCTACTGGCAAAATTTCCTTCCTTAGTTGAAATTATTATTCACTGTGCCTTTCCATTATACAGAAAATCTTGTCTTTTATACCCTGGCAGCTCTTTTTCAAATTTTTTATACAATTGAAATAAAAACAGACACTGGCCACAGGTTTTGGAGTGTGATTAGCAGTAATCACTAAAAGCTGTTAAAATACGCTACAGGCAACACTTTAATTAGCTAAAGGCCATTAGTCTATAGTGATGTACATTTGTGTGATGGTATCCTGGTCATATTCTCTTAACACATATATTTATTCATACACTAATTGGTTTGTCATTTGCAAGGGATCTATGGGCCATTAGTGCAAATTAGCAAGTTATATATATATACATAACTTACATAGTCATTTTTCCCTTCTTTTCACATCATTAGATTTTTGACAATCCTGTAGATTGTATCCTAAACATATCAACTTTTATATACTAAAGTATTTAACTTTGCATTGTCCAGTTGTGTGTCACAGTCTGGGTTCCCACAGTGTACCACACATTCAGTTCTGTGGGTTTTTCTGTTTGGCATAATCCCCTCTACGTGAGCGACCAGTTTAAGTACAGGAGGAGAGCTATATCAGTGCGATGAGGAATGAGTCGCTGTGTCTGGCAGTGCAGGGATCCAAGGAGATTAATGATCTTGCCTGCAGCTCTTGTCATACCTTCCCCCACTGTCGAAAATTAAATGTCATGTATAACAACTCACTCTCCATTACTTAATTACATGTGGAAAATGTGTACTGTGTAAAAACTCCTGGGGCTAAAGGAGGCCAAATGAAACCGAAACCCTTGGAAAGATTTAGTGCTGGCTGTCAGGCCTTCCTGAGGAAAAGTGAACTCACCATGGGATCCACCTTACTGTATTGATTGAACATATGCCTTTTTTTTTTTGTAATTAAAAACACAGTGTGGCCCGTTATCCTCTGGCCATATCCCTGAAAGAGGATATTGACTTGAAATCAATGTGAATGTCAGCGTCATCACTAGGCTGATGACCATCTGAAGATGGAACTCGAATGCATGATTTTAAAATCTGTATTATACTCTTGATTCGAGAAATCTAGCTTTGATTAAATAGGGGGAAAGAATTGTTTGCACAACATGAGTTTTACTTTCATGAAGAAAATCGTTCATTTATTCAGTAGGCATCCCTTGAGTGCCTGCTTGTGCTGATGCTGTGAAGTCAGTGAGGCAGAGAACATAATCTCTGCCTAAAAACGGAGGCAGAGAGCAAGCCACCATCTAGTGCCTTATTCAGTGGGATGGGTCCTGTGTTGCTGTAGGAACACACAGAAGACGCAGCTCACCTTGTTTTGGGGCCTGTGGGAAGATGTTACAGAGATAGGTGCTTACATGCATATCATATATATAATTCAAACACTGTAATCATTCACCTATTGCTTTTCTCAAAAGAGCAGAATTCTAAAAAATACATAATTTGTATTTCAAAAGTTACCATAAGTGATGTATTTATTTAGTTTAAGTTTTTATTCATGTCCCACATTGGCGATGGTATGACTTAATGGATTAACTAAGACCTGAAGGATAAAAAGCACAGTCACACTATGTATAGAAACCCGGTGTTTCCAGATTCGGGTGTTATGTCCTGTACACCTGAACGCATACTTGTAGGACAAAAGCAGTCTTTCCTTAGGAAAGAACCATTAGATGGTCCAGCTGTGTAAGTTGATTATTTGGAATTTGAGGAGGAAACATCTTCTTGACTTTTGTGCACCGTTGAAGAATGCAGAGCCAGTAGAATAACACCCATCTTACGCATGACCAGAAGTGTTGAGGGAGGGGCCTGTCATTAGCTCTGAGCTCCAGGAGTTGCAAGGAGGAAGGAAGCAGAGGCATTCTGACAGCGTCAAGCCTCTTTCTGTCGAGTTAGACCATACCGGAAGGCCCCGGGGTCACTCGGAGTGCTCGGAAATGCTCACTCGTGCTTCAACTCTTAGAATCCTTGTTTCCTGTATAGCCTATCCATCTTAAATAATAACAAACTATTAATTTTTGTAACTAGAATTTATAGGCATGTCAACAAGGATAAGGTAGAGTTAAAATGTTTTGTGTTTTGATCTTTTGTCAGACATTGAAATGTATACGTCCATATGAGAGGCATTGTTTCCTTTGAAATACTTTCACCTGGGGAAGTTGTATAGTTATTCCAGTTATGATTCCACTGGGTCATACATTTCTGGAATCATGTTTAGCCTATGGCATATTCTTTCTAATATTCATAATAGGTATATATTTTTTTCTTTTGAGGGTAATTTTAGCCAATCTGAAGTGATCAAACATTTTATAGGGCCATTCATGAATTAGGTGAATTCAGTGAATTAGATAAAATACTAAAGAAGGCCATCTTTTCTTTCTTTCTTTCCTTTTTTTTTTTTTTTTTTAATTTTCTTTTATTCAGTGCTGGTGACTCAACCCAGTGCTTTGTATGTGCTAGGCAATCTATCCTTTGTCTTTCTTGAATGACTTGTAAAGTATCTTTGAAAAACAGTTTAAAGAGAATTGGTAATTTTTTCTTTGCTACACCCATTCCTTAACAGTACCAGCATCTATTAGTTTATGGGAATTATGACTATTTGTTTCACCCCTTTTGGCATGCAAAAACACCAATTTGAGATGGTCATAAGGGATGATATGGGCGTTTTTTTTCTTTTTTGCTAGTCAACGTTTATGTCTTTGAGAGTGGAGTTATAGTTAAATGGCAGAGCACTTGCCTAGCATGTACAAGGCCTTGGGATCAGTCCCCAGCACCACACACACACACTATCTATCTGTCCACATACAAATATAAATACATATCTGTGTGTGTATGTACACGTGTGTATGTTCTTTGTCCTGTAGAATGCCTGTTTGCTTTAGTGCACCCTCCACATGCAAACATATATGTACACACGTGTTCACAGCACATGTATGTGCATGCACATACACCTGGTGGGACAGTAAAAAAAGCAAATCCAGATGCCTGTCCCCCTGTGGAAACTGGAAGCTGAAAGAGCCAGATCCTTCTTTTACGGCTGAGGTGTGGCCAGTAGGTGTTCATGAGACCTAAGCTTGGACAATGTGTGACCTTCGGCTTAGAATTGGAAGCTAGTAATGTGAATGATTTTTATATGAATGGTGTTTATTCCCATCATCCACAGTGTCCTGATCAGACTTTCCCGCGATGGCATGTTTTTGCTTCCTGCTTGTCTCTTAGTAGACAGCTGTTTCCATCCTGGTCCTATAGCCCTTCTGTTTATTTTGAGATCCCAATATTCCTTCAGTAAATGCTCTTTTGCTCATATTAGCCCGAATTCATTTCTCTTGCTTGCTTACAAAGAATCCTATTGAATGGGAATATTGTAAAACTAGAGCTATCTAAAACAAGACATGGGCCACCAGAGTGAGAACTTTAGTTGCCCCTGTGCATTTTCTTGCCACAGGCAGGCATTTAGCCTTGATTCTCAGAAGTTTTTATCTTTTAAATACCTTTAGCAGAACAGAAGACCTCTGAACAAGTCTCCACAGCGTACCTGCTGTTGCCAATCCATTTACTGGCTCTGGAAACAGGATCGCCATGGTTATGGCAGAGGAATCAAAACTTATCTTGGGTTCGTCTCTGTGGGGAGGGTCACCTTCCCAGCACCTGGCTTGTGGCAAGGGTTGGATAGCTGAACATTTGGGCTTTTCCAGCCAGGAGGAAGATGGGACTGGCTAGGGCATCTACTAGACTATCTTTTAGAAAGTCTAAGAAGATTTTTGGCTAACTCCTGCACCCCATTCAGTCTTAGACTCCCCAACTCAATCTTCCTGCCAACTTGTACTGCCAAACATTTTTTGAACCACCTTTTCCTCTGCACAACTGTAACAATTAATGTAGAACTTGCCTGGGGCCACCTTTTAAAATGTGGATCTGGATGCTGAGTTACTCTCAGCAGCCCTCATTAGTGACTGACATTGGCATGCCAAGAAAATAGAATTCATAATTCCACTGTCATTGGACTTTGATCAGCACATCCAGCTATTCTGGTGGCTTCCATTTGTGAGTTGGAAACTACTCATTTTGTTCATATAGTTAGGGATATCTCCTGGCATCTTTTCAGAAAAGAATTTAGTTCCCACTGAGCTGTAATGATTTGCTTTGTCTTATATGTTACTTTTGGGTCATTTGCATGAGGTTTTTCTGGCTGAAAGTTAATTCAATGTCATGTTCCAGTTGTAAAGTTTTTTGGTTTTTTTTTTTCTTTTAACTGTTCCCAAGTGTCTCAAATCACTAAATTTAGTACACTCAGAAGATAGTATTCATGCTTGTGTTCCGGTGTCCTTGTTTATTCAACATTTTTGTGGTGTATGTGCATCTAAATGATGTGCTGGGCATAAGATTTAGATTGTAGTTGGAAACATTTTAGAAGAGGTTGAACAAATAAAGAAAAGCCACCTAAATCAACCTACTTAGCATTTCATGCTAAATCGAGGCCCCAAGCTTTTGCTTTTGGTGTAATACTATTTTATTAGTGTAGAATAAGATCCTATAGCTTTGGTGAGAGTACATTTTAAAGAGGCAGGACCGGAGCAGTCCTAAAGACAATAGTGATTTTAAATAAAATTAAGTCAAACATAGGCCCATCACCATTTACTTTCGTTTTCTTTTCTTTTCTTTTTTAGTTGTAGCTGGACACATTATCTTTATTTTTATTTATTTATTTTTACATGGTGCTGAGGATCGAACCCAGTGCCTCACACATGCTAGGTGAGTGCTCTACCACTGAGCTACAACCCCAGCCCCTACTTTCTTTTTCTTGATCAGTTAATTTTTTTTTAATTGTGATGAAATACACATAACACACAATTTATCATTTTCACCATTAAGTGTACACTTCAGTAGCATTATGTACATTCACATTATTGTTCAACCATCAGTACTGTCTACCTGCAGAACATTTTCATCTTCCCAAACTGTAATTCCTTATCCATTACAAAGTAACTTCCCATTCCTCTCTTCACCCTAGACCTTGGCAATCACTGTTCTACTGTCTATCTCTGAATGAGACTATACCATGTACCTGAGAAAGCAGATTCATGCCATATGTGTTCTTTTCTAACTAGCTTATTTTACTTACTATGTTTTCGAGGTTCTTTAATGTTTTAGCAAATGTCAGAATTTCCTTCCTTTTTAAATCTGAATAACATTTCATTGTATGTGTTTTCCATCATATGTATATGCCACTTAAAAAAAAATCCATTCATCCATTGATAAACACTTTTGGTTGATTCCTCTTTGGGCTGTTGGAAATAATGCAACTGTGAACATTCGTGTGTGATGTCTCCTTGATGCTGCTTTGAATTCCTTTGAATATAGACCCACAAGTAAAATTGCTAAGTTATTTGATTACTCGTTTTTTAATATTCTGAGAACCCACATACTGTTTTTCCTAGGAGTTGCACCATTTTATATTCCCACCAACAATGCACAGTGTTCCAATTGTTTCACATCCTTGCCAGTACTTATTTTCTGCCTTTTTTTTTTTTTTTTTTTTTTTTTTCTTTTTTGGCCATCCTAATGAGTGAACAATGGTATCTCATCATGATCTGGATTTGCATTTCCCTGATGATTAGTGATATTGAGCATCTTTTCATGTGCTGATTGTTTGTTTGTGTATCTTCTTTGGAGAAATGTCTATTCGTGTCCTTTGCCCATTTTTTAATCAGGTTGCTTGTTTTCCTATTACTGTTACTGAGTTGTAGGAGTATTTATGGATTCTGATACATGATTTGCAAATATTTTCTCTTATCCTATAGGTTGCCTTTTCACTGTTAATTGTGTTTGATGAAGAAAAGTTTCGAATTTTCATGTAATCCCATTTGTCTATTTTTGTTTTTGTTGCCTGTGCTTTTGGTGTCATTTCCAAAAAATCATTATTAAATTCAGTGTCACAAGGCTTTTTCCCCTATGTTTCTTCTGAGAATTTTCTAGTTTCGTTTCTTATCTTTAGGTCTCTGATCCTTTGTGGTTTTTTTGTTGGTTGGTTGGTTGGTTAGTTGGTTTGGGGTTTTTGTTTGTTTTTGTTTTTGATTTGGTACCAGGAATTGAACCCAGGGGCACTTATATAAACATATAGTTATATATTTTATTTTGAGACAGAGTCTCACCCAGTTGCTTAGGACCTCACTAAGTTGCTGAGGCTGACTTTGAACTCACAATCCTCCTGCCTCGGCCTCCTGAGCCGCAGGATTACAATCATGCATCACCGTGCCCGGCTTTTTGATCCATGTTTAACTAATTTTCACTTATGGTATAAAGGAAGGATCCAGCCTCATTCTTTTGCACTTGACTATCCTGGTTTTCCTGCACTATTTGTTGAAAGATCTTCGTTACCCTTGTTGAATGGTCTTGCTATCCTCGTTGAGACTCATTTAATCACACAAGCATTAATTCCATCCATCAGTATATCTTTATGCCAGTACCACATGGCTTTGATTACTGTAGCTTTGTACTAAGTTTTAAAGCCAGGAAGCATAAGACCTCCAACTTAGTTCTTTTACAAAATTGTTTTGGCTGTTTTTCTCAAGATTCTCTGAATTTTTTGGATGGGATACACTTTCTCTTTTAAAAGTAGAAATACCCATTGGAGAAATCTCAGACCTTGGTAAATGAAAAGTATGGCATTCCACAAACATACACATGCCTCAGTTACATTGGTAGCATCTTTTATTTTTCCTCATTCAGAAATTGCTCATTGAGCTTCCCAGAAACATAAATATGTTGTATTTATAGCCCATTATTTCTTCTTTTGACCACGTGTGCCTCTAGAGTTTATCTTAGAATGTCTCTTATTTCTCCTTGGGAATTCATCAAGGGCTGTTGAAGTAATGCTTTAAATGACATGTTAATGAAACCCCTTAATACAGTTTGAATTATGGTTATAATTTTAGTGGTTAAAAAAATATACAATTGTATCAACAAATCTCTGTACATGACATGTATGTGCCTATAAAAACATAAAGTATTCTTAAAGAACAGGGGGAAGTGACTGTGTTGGAGAAGTGGGTACAGCAAGAGCCTGCTAATGCTACCCAGGCAGAGTGACGTGGGAATGAACTGAGTGCAGACTTCCTGAACAAATGCAAATTATTCACTGAGCACCTACTGTATGGTAGATGATATGCAAGGTCACACAGTTATGAAGTTCTCTAAGAACTTTGAAGACAGGCAAGTAAGTAATTACAAATCAAGCAAAAATAAGCACCAATAAAGGGAACTCTTTGATGTTGGTTATTCAGTTTCCGTCTTCAGGCCCGTTTCCAGGAGGTAGTTTTTTAGAAGGGAATGATTTTAATTGATTTAGATGCAGAGAAAGCAGAACAAGGAAACCAGTAAGGGTACTTTTTTCATGATCCAAGCAACAGAATTAGGCTGGGGATCAAGAAACTAGGAGGAAAAAAAAAAAAACTTTTACAATGAAACCATTAGTCTTGGCAACTATTTTGAGTTGATGGCTGAATGACCTAGCACCTGGAAGTTTAAGCATCTGAGACTCAATATCATGAAACCATAAAAAAAATTTTAACCATTATTACACTGTAAGCTTTGCATTATCTCACAACAATTCAACTAGTAGATGATATTATCCCGATTTTATAGGTTAAGAAACCAAGATTGTTGAAGTTGCTTTGTCTCTTACTTATAAGTTATCTCTGTTTTTTTTTTTTTTTTTTTTTTTTTTTTTTTGTCATTTTCTCTGTACTTTTGCCTAGATTTCTTTCCAGGATAGCATAGGTGTTGTCCTTTACTACATATAATCATGGATTTATTTTTCAGTCATAGCATAATTTATACTCAGCACAAAAGATTTTAAGTGTTCAGTGTGTTGACTTTTAATAATTGTATAACCCGTGTAACCTTCACCCAAAACAAAAATAATTTCAGCCATCCCAAAGTCCGTGGGTACCACTGTCTAGTCACTCCCTCCTTCCCCAGAACAAAATCTTCCTGATTTCTGTCACTCTGGGTTAGCTGTGACTGCTTTTGAACTTAATACAAATAGAATCAAACAGTATTCTTTCATGTCTGATTTCTTTCATTCAACATAGTGTTTTCGAGATTCATCCATGTTGTATTTATCAAGTTTCTTCCTAAAATTACTTCTGAAAGTAATTTTGTATATTACAGTAATATACAAAAACGTGTAGATGCATTCTCCTATATATGGACATTTGAGTTGTTTCTAGTTTTTAGTTATTATGAATAAGGTATACACATAGGTTTTAAAAAATTATAAACTTATGTAGAGCTTGATTGACTTAGGATAGACTCCATTAGGCTTCAGTAACAAACAGCCCAAATTCTCGGTGGCTTAAAACAACAAAGATCTATTTCTTTCCCGTGTTACATACACTTTGAGATTCATCACGGGGCCCTCTCTGCTCACCGTGGTGATTCAGGCATCCAGGTAACAGAAGTTCTATCTTACTATGTTTCCATGATCACCAAGGCAAAAAAGGAAAGTGTACTTGATCAAGTGCTGGCTCAACTTAGAAGGGGAAGAAAAGTACAAGCCAGAGGGTTCATGAACATTCCTAATAATCATCACACAGTAGCACTGAGGGAGTCCTACTCCACTGTATTTTTCAATACAATGCCTTATCACATAGTATTTAAAATAATGAACATTTTAAGCCACTGTATAGTTTTTATATCTACTTAAGGGATGAGTAATTTATTTTATTTATTTATTTTGAGTCATTGTACACAAATGGGGTACAACCGTTGTTTCGAGTAATGTTGACATGACACCCAGAACTTAGATTTGAAGTGAGGGGTAGGGGGGTTGTATTTGGTATGTGAGCAAACTTTCAGCCTTGTGTGTGATTTTACCTTAAGAAAATTTATGAAATAACTTCTTTAAGACTAAATTGTAGCCAGGCGTGGTGGCACACACCTGTAATCCCAGCGGCTTGGGAGGCTGAGACAGGAGAATTGCAAGTTCAAAGCTAGCCTCCCCAAAAGTGAGGCACTAAGCAACTCAGACCCTGTCTCTGAATGAAATACAAAATAGGGCTGGGGATGTGGCTCAGTGGTAAAGTGCCCCTGAGTTCAATCCCCAGTACCAAAAAAAAAAAAAAAAAAAACAACTAAATTGTGACCTCATAGATCATCTCCCCCAAGGCAAGTCTGGGAATGTTAATTTGAGTATATGACAGAAGACATTTGTGGCTCTGTGACAGGAGGCTATTAAAATGGGAAACACTTCAGTAGTTAAAAGAGTAGGTTTTGGAACCAGGCTGTGATTTTGAATCTTGGCTCCACTATTTATTAGCTTGTGATTTAGTAGCTTTGTGACTGGTCAGGTTACTTAACCTCTGTGTAAAACAGAGAAAATGAAGAAAATAATTGTAACCACCACATAGAATTGTTATGGAGGTTAAATGGTACGTGGTAAGCACTCAAATGCTGTTTCTGGTGACCATGGTTTATAGATCGAAAACTTCTGTCATGTATTAGTTTTCTCTTGCTGTGTAGCAAATTGTAAATTTAGTGGTTTAAAACAGCATGCCCTCACTGACTCACGTTTCTGTAGATCAGAAGTCTGGCACAGCATGGTTAGGTTCTCTGCCCAAGATCTCATGGGGCGGAAATCATGGTGTTGGTGAAACTGAATTCTCAGGAGACCTTGGGGGACAGTTCACTTGCAGGCTCACTCCTGTTGACTTGCTGGTTCTCAAATGAGTGCTCCTGCTATCTCCTAGAGGCTCCCCACTTTCCAGGAGGGCCCCCTTCATCCTCAGCAGTAATGGTGCTTCTCATCTTGGACTTCCTGTATCTGACCTCAGGTGTTTCACAAAGAGTTTACATCCATTTAGAATTTGTGTAAATCAATCTAATTAAGAAACACTGAGGTTCTGAGAAGTGAAATCTCCAGATTTAAGGGTTTCTTGTGATTAAGTCAGGCCCAACCTGATAACTTTTCATCTTAAAGTCAGCTGTGCCATATAACCTCTAACCATGGAAGTGAAATTCATCATATTCACAGTCCATAAGCCAGGGGAGGGAATCTCGGGAGCATTCTTATCATTCTGCCTAACTCAACATTGCAGGATTTTTACCAACACGAGTATATTTTTTTTTAACAAAAGTAGAATTGAAATCAAGATCCAAAATGTGTGTTTGCTGTAAATATATTCTACAAACAAGGAACTGAATTGGCAGTGTTTTTAGGATCCTTTTGGGGAGAAAATAAAACTGACAGCCCCTGGATATTAATTCCACAAATATAATTGTTTATTTGCTGTATGCCTCACTAACTGCTAATATCATCAGTGACAGTAAATGTGTTTTATTCATTTTTGTATCCATAGCACAAATATTTGTTAAATAAATGTGTTTAAAATAAAACGATAGCTGTATTGTTGAGTTTCAAGCAATTTAAGTAAGCTTAAAAGGAGAATGTGTCGAAAGAATACAAGGATGTCTAGGCTGGGGCTGTAGCTCAGTGGCAAAGCTCTTGCCTAGCACAGGTGAGGCACTGGGATCAATACTTGGCACCACATAAAAATACACAAAATAAAGGCATTCTGTACTATACAATAACAAATTTTTTAAAAAAAGAATAAAAGAATGTCCCACAGACTCTTACTAAAGGAGCCATACAACTAAGACTAAAGGGAAGGCACCCAGGCATCTCCAGAGCTAGCAGCAGAAGGGAGTTGTGAACCACACAGCTTGAGCATTTCCTTTGGTAGTGTCTTAACACCACAGTCCTGAGGTCTGTGTCTCTTTGAGATTAAGAGTCCTGGGGAGAATTTGGCCCCAAAATAAGACAGATATCTGCCCTCTCCATCCACTCGGGTTGAGGCAGGGTTGTTTGAGTTAGCTAGTATAAACAAGATGGCCCATCCAGGGACTGGCTGTGAGTTGGGCAGACACCCCAGAGAACGTCCTTCACATGCAGTACTTCTGAGAGCTGGCCCACCACTGGCTGCACGTTGTCGTTAACTCACTGAAGAAACTTGGAAAGCCCAGGGTCTTGTTTGATGGCTCTGCTTTCCTTTTCCTGCCTTGTTCAGATCCCTCTGATTCAGCAGACACTTGCAGTCTGCCTACTCTCTCGCTCAGTGCCCTGCTACAAGCTGGGATTCAAGGAAATAAGATCCCACCCTTGTTCTTGGAGAGGGAGAAAGAACAGCAGTATTTGTATAGAGAAAGTCACACAGCAGTCCCCCGCAACTGTGGCCTCACTTATTCTTCCAAAAATATCTGTATTTGTCTTGACTCTTTCAAGATAGACCAAGTCGCATAACTTTATTACAATTTATTGTTATAATTATTATCTTAGTTTTAGTCCCTCACTGTGCTTAATTTATAAAATTAAACTTTATCTTAGCTATATATGTACAGAGAAAAGTAGAATAAATGTCAAGTTCAATACTATCTTTGGTTTCCAACATCCCCTGGGGGCCTTGAAATGTTTCCCCAAGGACTGGGGGGAACTTCCATACACACATAGGGTTCTGTACCCTGGAAAACAGTTCTCTTATCCATGGTCCAACTCCTTTATCTCTCTAGCAGCTCTGAAAGATAACAATACTACCAAACAATTGCCATCAAGAATTGCGTTCTATATGGGGCACCACTGTCTAAGAGACTTATTAACTTTATGGAAAGGAAGATTATTTATAATGCAAACAGATTTCATTCCTTCTGTGAATCTTAGGAGGTCAAAGATTCCTTAGAAGTCATTCAGGCTCACTGCTCAGTTACAGTATAAATGCCTCCTATCCTTTGGTTTCCCTCTTCTTTCTTTTCTCTTTGAAATTGCTAGTGTGTCAGCTCTCCACAGCTTAATGTTGAGGTGTGTGAAAATTCACTGTTTAGTGGATTATAAAGAATTATGAACTGAAATCTCTTACAGCAGCTTTCTTCTCTCTATTGGGACTAAGTATAGGTTTCCTATTATATGAGATTTAAAAAATTTTAATGGACTTTAAAAGGCATTGAAGTCATACTAATTTGGGGAAAATCATTAAATTATGAAGGGATAACTTGGCTGATTTGAGCTAACTTGGTCTAGTTAATCAGGACTTCTTAATGAGAATTTATGTGTGGTCATCTTTTCAATGCTGGTAATCTTTGAAAGAGATACAAAAGCATCTACTTAATTATTGCCAAATGCACTCTGCTGTGTGAGTTCCAAATCCGGAGCAGATATGTCCTGTTGGTGTTAGGTTCTTAGCTGAGCTGAGCTCTATTGTGTTATTCAGTGGAAGAAATTAGACGGGGAGGAGTATTACCGTCGGGGAAATAGGATGACTCACCTCAGAGTAACTACTTTTTCTATGTATGAGCAGGCTGCTGAGGAATGGATTGTAACCCCTGGAAAAAAAATAGCCATCTCTTACATAATAGTGCAGCTCAAGTTATTCAAAATGCAATCAGGAAAGAATAGATACATTTTTCATCCTCTCCAGTACTATTTTATAGTTTTAGTTTTTCTCCCAGTTGCTTTGGTTTGGCTCCTTTATAGATAATCCATGAATCCAAGAAGTGATGCCTAGACTTCATTTCTTTATATGCTCCCTCATTCCACAAGGAATTTACACCAGAATCCTTACAGTTGAACCTACTTACATTAGCACTCTGGAAACAGAGGCTATGAGAAGCGATTTTCCCAAAGCCCCACAGCTAATGAGTGAGTTTCTCTCATCAAATAAGACAATACACTTGATCCTAAGTGCAATAGGAGTATTTTAAGCAAGAGATAGAAATATAATCAGATTTGTATATTAGAACCACAATAGCTCTGCTGAATGAGGCATGGACTAGAGAGGATTGCCTAAAGAGCGGAAGTATGGAGATCCAGGAGAAAGCTCTCTGTTAATTCAGATGAGAAATGATCATGACTTACAATAGCATAGGATGGAAAGAAGTGGAAAGGTTCAAGATACATTTTAAAGACAGAATAAACATGACGAGTTGATGGTTTGAAAGTACAGTTGAGGAATGAAAGCTTTCAAAAACTGCTTAATCCTGTTTGAATGACAGACACAGATATTATTGATGGGTATTCAGGTGAGGAGACTTGACTGTGGAACCATCTGAGAACTGAGAGGGATAAAAAGCTCTATTTTATTTGAGATGCTCATAAGACATCTTAGCTATGTATGTACAGAGAAAAGTAGAACAAGTTCAATATTATCTTTGGTTTCCAGCATCCCCTGGGGGCCTTGAAATGTTTCCCCAAGGACTGGGGGGACTTCTGTACACACACAGGGTTCTGTACCCTGGAAAACATGGAGAAGATATAAAGGAGGAGTTGGATATATAGCTCTTAAGCTTAGAAATGGATGTGGGCCAAATATATGAATGTGGAGGGTATCAATATATAGTCTCTGAATTTAAGGCAATGATCACTTATTTGTGGTTATTGAACTGGCACTGGAGGAGAAAGATGGGTGGATGCATATAAATTGAATTAAGACTGGCATTTCATGTAAGGCAGTATGATTAAAATACCAAAGCAGGAATGACAGGGACCAATGGACTTGTTACCAAGTCAGGGAGAACCAAGAAGTGAAATGGGGTTGGACACTGAATGCCCTCCCAAGTCAGGTCATGGCTTCCCTTAGGTACACCAGTTATATGAGCAGAGATCTAGGAACTTTTAGATCTTTACGTACCAGCAGGATGCATCTTTGTCAGCATTCTTGATTTATATTATGAAAGATGAATCAAAGTCCAGCACAGTGGTGCACATCTGTAATCCCAGCAACTCAAGAATCTAAGGCAGGAGGTTCACAAGTTTAAGACAAATCTCAGCAACTTATTGAGACCCTGTCTCAAAATTTAAAAATAAAAATAAAAAAGTTGGGGATGTAGCTTAGTGTTAGAGAGACCCTGGATTCAATTGCCCATACTAAGTAGGGAGGGAGGGAGGGAGGAAGGAAGGAGTTTGCATAATTTGAGATAATTATGTTGGTCCTATATCATGAATGATGAAGGACAGTCATCTCCCACATCTACCATTTGCTAGTAATGTGGTGGAAATAGGCCCAAATAATCAGAACTGCTGTTCTAAGAGTTGTGCGCTTGTTGCCCTAGTGACAAGGTTGCAGTTTCCATTTCCTCTGCCCCATTAGGATAATGAGGAAAATTCACAAGGCATTGTCTGCAGGGAGCTCCACACTCCCCATCCATCACTCCTCCTCACAGTCCGCCATGCAAGGCCTGTCATAGACATCCACCATCCTTCATTTGGCAGAAGAAAGTTAGAAACCAAGAGAGGAGGCTGGGAACCTTTCCAGCTCAAAGAACAAAATGCTCTAGACATTAATGGGGCTGAGAGGTTATATAGGCCCTTTTGAAAAATTTATATTCCACCTTGCTGAGCAAGTTGACGCCTTTCCAGAATTATCCTCCACGGCTCCTGACTTTCCAAGCAGGATTTGGCGAATGCCTAGCGTCATCATTCTTTGTCACTAATAATTGCATCTGAGTCCCTTGAGTAATACATCTCTTTTTGTGTCTAATTGCTCTGCATACTCGAAAGCTATGTATTTAAATATGTATTTAATTCTGTGCATTTTCAATGGAGAACTGAGGAAGCATTATGTAATTTAAGCCAAGAACTCAGCATTTACTCTGTACTGATTCTGCCTATTTTAACATTTTGCAGAAATGAAGACGCAGTCAATCAGATGGCCGTTCCTCCCTTCCCGCTGCCATCAAGCTCCCCATCTTCTATTGAGGTAAGGCTGCTCCAGATTAACTCTTGGTGCATTATATGGTTTTATCATGATCACTTTCCCAAATCTGACTTTTGGGATTTTCACCACTTATGCATCCTATGTATTAAAAAACAAATTTTCCTAACTAAAATACAAAACATTTGAGATATGATTAAAAAGTTATGTAAACAATGTCAAACAAGCATATTAGAACTTAACCATGTGAGTATTACCATCTTCAAAGTTGATTTCCTCAGGTTGTATAATTTTGTTCTGATTAAATGTTTCAGAATGTATTCGAAAATAATTTTGACTGAACTGTACCCCTTTCTTTATGGTTTTGAAGCACTTCAACACCTGCAATAACAAATAAGTTACTTCATCTATTAATGGAGAAATTACTAGAACAAGATTGCTATAATATTGGCATGCTTCTAGAGTTGGAGAGAAAGAGATATTTATTGTTAAAAAGGTTGAGTATTTCTTATCTGAAATGCTTGAGACCAGAACTTTTTCACATTTTGAAAATTTGTATATACATATTGAGATGGTTTAAGAGTGGGACCCAAATCTGAACACAAAATTCATTTACATTTCATATGTATCTTGTTCACATAGCCTGAAGATAATTTTATGCGGTATTTTTAGTGTGCCAGTGTTTTGACTGTGACCCTTCATGTGAGATAAGATGTGAAATTGTCTGCTTGTAACCTTATATACATGCTCAAAAAAAAAAAAGATTTTGGGGCATTGTGGGTTTGGGGATATTTGAATTAGGAATATTCAACCTATATAATCAGTTTGTCTCCTGAACTTAGAAAATATTCATTCCTTTCACATTTTTGTAACTTATTGAATTACCTTTTCATTCCAAGAAGAAATACATACTTCCTACTAATTGCAGATGTAGAATTATTAGGGGAAAAAAGTTAATTTTCCTTTCAATTAATGTTTACTATTAAGTATATTTCCATACTTTTTTCCTTTGCTTCTACAACAAAAATATATAGCTATATGTAAATAATGTCCTTTTTAGTAAAAATTTGATTATACAACAATACAGTCTTCTCATTCAATAAGTATCCAACAAGCTCATATTATTGGTATTAGGCACCATTTTGGGTATTACAGATATTTATATGAATAAAGTAAGTCTCCCTGCTGTGGATCAGCTTGCTTTCTAATGAGGAGAGAAAGATAAATTAACTAACAGATAAATAAAGCAAGAGAATTACCAGATAGTGGTCAGTACCTGGCAGAGAATTAAAATAGAGAACATGACCCAGTGACCACTTTCATTGGTCATAGAGAAGGCCCCTTGGACAGAAGAATTTCAACAAGATTGAAATGATAAGGAGCCAGCCTGACATTCTGCCCTGCAGCAGTAGTTCATCTCTACCGGCCTTCTCTCCCACCTAAGTGCATGCCACCACCCCATGGAAAACTTAATGGACCTAGAAGTGAGCTCCCCAGAAGGCCCAGAAATACATTTTGGTTATGAATTAAAGGCTGATAAATATTTTTTTAAAGTGGATGATGAAATAAGCACCCGTTATCATTAAGAACCGTTCAGAGCCAATCACAATGGCATGTGCTTATAATGCAAGCAACCAGGGAGGCTCAGTCAGGAGCATTACAAGTTCAAGGCCAGCCTGGGTAACTTAGTGAACTTAGTGAGATCCTGTCAAAAGAAAAAAGAAAAAGGACTGG
Source organism: Sciurus vulgaris (assembly GCF_902686455.1). Classification (NCBI taxonomy): domain Eukaryota; kingdom Metazoa; phylum Chordata; class Mammalia; order Rodentia; family Sciuridae; genus Sciurus; species Sciurus vulgaris. The sequence goes on from NC_136461.1 coordinate 50,561,539, forward strand.
GGCTGTAGCTCAGTGGTAGAGCACCCCTGGGTTTAGGGACTGTCGTACAAAGGATGAACTACATATTCTTTAAAAAGAGGCAATGAATTATGAAGTCAGTCCAATTTAAAAAATACTGGTAACTTTGAAAATGTCTCTACAATCAGCAGTTTCACTTGGGGACTTTGAAGTTACACCACCTGTAGTCTTAAGGGTGAAGTGGGATTTAGGGCCTGAGCACATTGCTGGACAGCACTTAGTAGCTGTGGCAGAAGATGCAGAGTCAGAAGATGAAGAAGAGGAGGATGGAAAGCTCACCAGTCTCTGGAAAACCATCTTCCCCTGGAAGTGGTAGCAAGGTTCCACAGAGGAAAGTACAAGGTTCTGAGGACGCAGTTGATGAGGAGGAGGGCAGTGATGAAGATGACAATGACGATGATTCTGGTGAAGAGGAGACTGAAGGCAACCCTCCAGTGAAGAAATCTATACAAGACACTCCAGCCAAAAATGCACAAAAACCAAACCAGACTGGAAAAGAATCAAAGCCACCAGTACCAAGATGAAGGTCAAGAATCCAAATGCAGGAAAAATCTCCCCACACACGAAAAGGACCAAGTACAGTAGAAGACATTAAAGTAAAAAAAAAAAAAAAAAAGTAAACTAGTGGAGAAAAATGTGGTTTTCTTCCCAAAGTGGAAGCCAAGTTGAATGACTTTGTGAGGGATGGCTTCCAGACGACTGACCAGGAGGCTATTCAAGCTCTCTAGCCGAAGTCTCTTTAAGAAAATGAACGTTTTGTCAAAATTCTGTCTTATTTCGTGTCTGTTAACTGTTGATATCTGGCTGTCTTTTTCACAATGTAAAGTGAGAACTTCCCCCTCCGTGTTGGATAAATGATGTGCGGGTTCCATTGCCAAGAACGTGTGGTTGGAAATGCCTGTTTAGTTTTTAAAGATGCAGCTCTGCCATTTGCTGGGCTTAACATGAATGGAATGTTAGGATAGGACATAGTAACAGAGGTGGTCGGACACGGGAATGGTGGGGAGACAAAAATATACCTGTGAAGCAAACTCAGTATTGAAAAAGAAGGAGTCAGACACGGAAAAGCAAGGAGGAAGAGCTTGCCCTGCAGAGGGGACGGAAATAGCTCTCAAGTGAGAATGTGCCTGAGGGAGGAGGCGGCGGGAGACTGAGAGGCCTCTCACATCAGCAGCTTGGGCTTTATTCTGTGTGCCGCGGAAGCCAATGGACAGTTTTAAACAGGGGAGTGAAGTGACCAGAAACACAGTTTTTAAAGATCCATCTGGTCATTTGGAGGATGGAAAATAATTTTTTTCTTTGGCCTCCATAGATTCCAAGTTCAAACAGATTCTTGTAACAAAAGGCAGATTACCAAGAGAAAACTGAATTTTATTAGTATGTTTATTTCGCATATAATGAGAGACCCCCAGGAATGAGTTGTTCTCAAAGAGGTGCCTTGGAGCTCCAGTTTTTATAGCCTCTTTACCAAAAAAGAGTAATTTTTTTTTTTTTTTTTTTTTGTACTGGGATTGAACCCAGGGTTGATATACTCTGAGCAACATCCCCAGTTCTTTTTATTTTTATTTATTTATTTAATTTTCTTTTTTGAGACAGGGTCTCACCAAGTTGTTGAGGCTGCCTCCTACCTTGGCCTTCTAATTCACTGAGAAAAAAATTTTTTTTCTTTAGAGAAGTGACAAGACAATGGCATAAGACTTTGACTCTCTAAGGTTGGCAACTTAAAAGAAGGCAAATAACTAGAAAACAAAGGCTAGTTAGTAAGGCTTCTTGCCATAAGATTCCTTTGGTGCCCTCTCTACACCAGTAAGGGTCCAAAGTTATTTTCATGGTTAACCTTGTTCTCCCTGGTGATTGGATGGAATGTCATTTTACCTTTTATCTTCATAAATCAAGTCCTGCTCTTAGGTCCATAGAGGATAGGCAGAAAGTTCTCCCACATCTGCTTTTTAATTACCTTCAGCTCAACATCCCTTCTTATTTTTTGTAGAGGTTTGGGGACGTATATAGTCTCCTACAACTTCTAGGTAAGGATGGACTCTAGGAAGGTAAAAATGAGACGCTAGGAGGCAGAAGCCCAGGTGAGACCTGTTTATGGCTTGGATGAGGTATAGGTATTGGAAGCAAAGAAAGGTGAGCAGAATCCAGCTGTTTCAAAGTTTGAGTCAGACCTGATGGGTTAAATGTGGGAGCTGAGGGAAAATAGAGAATCATAGATTCTCTTTTCTGGTTAGATTATGAGGCCATTTACTACAGTCTACAAATGAACTGCTATCGCTCAATAAGAAGGTAGAAATTAAGAGGTTTGTTTTAGGAGTTTAAATTTGACATGCCTTGTACAGATAGGTCTAAGAAGATTCTATACCTTAAAATTAAAAATATTGCTCTTTTACTTAAGTGTGTTGTCGCTTTAGAAATGTTTAATTATGCTCTATCAGAGTTTCTTTTTCTTCTGGTTTATAGATATTCAGATAATCTCCAATATCTTGGCATTAAAAGAGCACTAAAATATGAGTGTGTGTCTGTGTGTGTGTGTGAGAGAGAGAGAGAGAGAGAGAGAGAGAGTCATTAAGTACCAATGCTTTTATTTTTATAGCACAGATGTCCCTAATGTACCATTTCTGAGTAAAAACTACGCAAGTTCAAAATTTTAACCAAGAGTCATCTTGCCACAGTTTTGCCAGCACTGAAAATTTTTCATTCTAATGAAGACCCAGGATGGCTAGGCAGGTAGCATGGTGGTAGAAAGGATGGGCCAGAGCCAGACTGCTTCAGCTCAGATCCTACCATACCGTACACAAACATGAGACTTTGGGTAGTTGCAGTAACCTCCTCCACCCACATTTCCCTTCTCTACAGGAACATTGCCATAGTTTCTGCCTCATGAGTTTATTAAGATTAAAATATATGGTACTCCTCTTATCTGTGAATACACTCCAAGACCCCCAATGGATGGCTGAAGCCACAATCACTGCTGAACTCTCTATAAGGCATTATGATACTGTGAATTCACTCTGATAACTGAGATGGCTGCTGTGTGTCTAACAGGCTGGTAGGGTACACAGCTCAGGTATGCTGGATAAAGAGATGGCTCACATCCAGGGCAGAACAACAGCCCAAGATCTCATAGTGCTACTCAGAACAGTGCACAACTTAAAACTTACGAATTGTTTATTTTTAGAATTTTTCTTCTAATATTTTTAGACTACCATCGACTCTGGATAACTAAAGTCTCAGAAAGCAAAACCACAGATAAGTGGGGAACTACTGCATGTTTTTGTATATATCTTGTGTCTGGCACATAAGCTTGGTGGCACACACCTGTAGGACCCCCCACCCCCAGTGTGGGGAAAGGGACTGAGGCAGGTGCGGGAGTTCAGGGTCAGCCTGGGCCACACAGGGAGATCCCATCTGGAAAAAAAAATTACTGCTTGTTAATTCTTCTCTTGTGTTTACAGAAAGTCATATCAATCTTTTGAGGGAGGGAAAACATTTTAGAATAATGTTTATATAGTATTATTGACATGAATGTTTCCATAGAAGTGAATTTGTCTTTTACTTTAAGTATTGTTTTCTGCATGCAAAATGAAAGTACCTTTATAATGACCAAGAGAACTTGGCTGTATTTAAATTATGGCGCTTCTGAGATACCTACGCTTTGAGCATAGAAATATAAACTGTTGGTGTCAGTGCTTAGTTTTAGGAGGACCATTTCTGGGGTTTCTCTTTGGTTTTCTTCTGTTAGGAATGACCTTGAATATCAGCTGCTTGTCTTCTTAGGCTGTTCCCAGCCAGACGGTTTCTGCTCCCTTCCTGCTCAGAGCCCAGCACTTAAAGGGGGCGGTTAAATGCAGTGTGTACTGTGTTGAGCACAATCTTAGATGCTTTCAGTACCTAGTTTTATGTCTCACTTGTATCCAGACTGGGAGACAGTGCGTCTTTTCACTCCACAGAAGAGACTGGGGTTAAAGAAGGTAAATACGTTCTTGTGTGTCCACGTACAGGTACGCAGCATAGCATCAGTTCTTCATCTTTGCCTGGGAGTATTGCCACCAAGCTTTCAGAAACCCGTCATAAAGACCCAAGGGGAGGCTGAGGCAGGAGGACCACAAGTTCCAGGCCAGCCCCAGCAACTTAGCAAGACCCTGTCCCCAAATAAAAAGAACTGGGATATAGCTCAGTCGTGGGGTACCCCTGGGTTACATCTATAGTACCACAAAAAATTTAAAATATATAATAATGAATAAAGGGAGCACTGTATATAAAGCATTTAATATAGCTTGTGGCACAAAAAAATTACTAAATGTAAACTATTTTATTTATCAAGTTATTGAAGTGTACTTAACTTTCACTATGTTGTATAGTATTAGCTATTGTTTTCACTTTTAAACTGTACTAACCCCAGAAATGGTTCTAATCATTCTATCACCTGTAAAAAATAAATTTTACTTATGCCTTAACCTAGCAGCATCATTAATCATCCAGAAGAATAATTTGTTCTCATTCAAAATAACATCATTGTGTTCTGAAAGTTTAGAAAACTTTTTATTTTTAAATAAACCATGCTGATAATATATGAAAAGTATAAATAATGCCATTCTTAAGGGTTAGGAACCTTATTGTAATAGCTGAATCAAACCAGGTGGGTTGGTACACCCCTGTAATTCCAGCTACTCAGGGGGCTGAGGTAGAAACATCACAAGTTCAAGGCCAGCCTTGGCAATTTAGCAAGGCCCTAAGCAACTTAGCGAGATCCTGTCTCAAAATAAAAAAGGGCTGGGGATGTGACTCCATAGTAAAGAACCCCTGGTTCAATCCTCAGTACCAAAAAAAAAAAAAAACAAAACAAAAAAAAAAAACCAGATATAATATCAAGAGTTAGTACATGGGACAGCATAAAATTATAAAGCTTCTGCACAGCAAGAAAGCAATTAGAAATGTGAAGAGAGAAGAGAGAACATACAAAATGGGAGAAAAACTTTGCTGGGTACTCTTCTGACACAGGTTTAATATCTAGAATATATAAAGAACTCAAAAAACTATATCAAAAACTCAAATAACCCAACTAAATAAATGGGTAAATGAATTAAACAGACACATCTCAAAAGAAGAAATACAAATGGCGAAGAAATATGTGAAAAAATGTTCAACATCATTAGCAATTAGGGAAATGCAAAATCAAAACTACACTGAGATTTCATCTCACACCAGTCAGGATGGCAGTCATCAAGAATCCAAATAATAATCAATGCTGGAGAGGATGTGGAGAAAAAGGAACACTGTTGGTGGGATTGTGAATTAGTACAACCACAACGGAAATCAGTATGGAGGTTCCTCAAAAGTCTAGGTGTGAAGCTGTCACATGACTGAACTATACCACTCATGAGTGTTTATCCTGAAGAATTAAAGTCATCCTACTACAGTGATGATGCATATTCATATTTATAGCAGCACAATTCATAGTAGCCTAACTATGGAACCAGTTGAGGTGTCCATCAACAGATGGGGATTAAAGAAAATGTGGTATATATACACAATGGAGTTTTATTCAGCCGTAAGGAAAATGAAATATATGTCATTTTCAGGAGAATGGATAGAACTAGAAACTACCATTTTGTTAAGCAAAATAAATCAAACACAGGAGATAAGGGTAAGGATCATGTTTTCTCTCACATGTGGAAGCTAGAGAGGAAAAAAGAAAGGCAATTTAGGAGGGCAGGGATCTCATGAACATCAACGGGAGATCAGTAGAGGAAAGGGACCAAGGGGTAGGAGAGGGGGAGGTAGTGGGGAAGTGCTGGGGAGTGACAGTGGACAAATTATATTGTTACATTATGTATTATGTGCATGTATGAATACGTAACAACAAATCCCACCATTGTGTATAACTAAAATGCACCAATAATAAAATGCAGAAAAAATAAAAAGGCCTGGGGGTTTAGTGGGTTCATTTTCCAAGAAAAAAGCAAGAGGTGAATCTTCGTGTAGGGTGCCATCCTGTACATTCCGTTTTCAAAAACAAACCACAGTTGGGTCTTTATATAAGTATAATAAATTCTTTTCTCTAGAAGGTTATACTATATTATGTTTCTGATGCACCATTACAATTTGAATTATGTTCTCAAGAGGGCTCTTGAGTTCCCCTCTGGATTTGTGGCTATAATGCCACCAAATGATCAAAGCTACCCCTCCTGGGGGACGTGCCTGAAGTGTGTAGACGTGCTCTGGTCTCCCACCACACCCTCCTCCCCTCTACTCTACCCGGTGGCCCCCTCTCACTCTACCCTTTGCCCCTCAGCTGTTGCTAGGAAGTGTTTAAACATAACTCACATCTGGCATATGACTGAACGCCCCCATTTTAATCATAACCAAACAACAAAATGTAGCCATATCACTATTAAGTCACACCAAATACTAATAATTCAGCATAACTGAAAAGCACTTTTATTATATATTAATCATACCTCATATTTATCCCTTAATGCAGCAGATATTTGTTGAATTTTTAGTATGAGTCAGGCAGTGTTCTGGGCACCAAGGGTTTAACAGAGAAAAATATTGCTTCATGCAGTTGTGGGCTGGTAGAGTGAGAAACAAAACTGCCAATGGAACAGGAAGCTTGCCAGCCAGTACTCATTCTGGCTCTGCCACTCACCTGTTGGGCATATGACCTTGGAAAGGGCCGTTAACCTCCCAAAGTTTGTCTTTCTATGAAGCCAGGGCAATGACCTCCCCCGCATGTGTCCACGGGGATCAGTACTAAATAGAGGTAAAAGTATTTTATAATCCACACAGTTAAATGTCTTTATAAGGGATTATTAGCATCTCTACTGTGCTACTGTTGGTGATTCTTAACACCATCAGAAGTCAGGCAGGTCCAACGCCTAATCTTTATCCCACTATTCACTAGCAGAGTGAGCTTTAGCCAGTTAAGCTCTGTGTCAGTTTCTTCACATTTAAAGTGGGATTGATAAAAAATAATTCCATGGATTTGTTGGAAGAATTAAATAATGTTTATGAATCCCTAACATTTTTTCCTGACACATGGTAAGAATTTATTTTGGTTGTGATTATATTTTCACAACCTAGTAGCAGAATCCCCAGCCCCCAGAATCTTCCATTTTCAACTTTTGTATACAAACAGAATCTTTTCCCCTTTTAATTTAGGCAACTTTTTAAATTAACAAATAAAAAATAGTTTAAGTACTTACCAGATATAATGTTTTGAAATATTTTTGCATTATGGATGTCTAAATCGAACTAATTAACATATGCATTACCTCACATTTATCTTTTTTTGTGTGTGTGTGTCATAACACTTAAAATCTCTTAGAGGAAAAAAGTAAGTCTCAGAGAGCTTCAAGAATACAATAAATTGTTTGCTTTTTCCTTTTTTTATTCTTTTGGTTCCAGGGGTAGACTCCAGAACTTTATACATGCTACACAAGTACTCATCCTGTGAGCTATAGCCCCAGCCCACAATACTTCCCACACCATTGTTACTGTTAACTATAGTTACAATGCCATACAATAAGTCTCTTGAACTGTTCCTCCTGTCTAACTAAAATATGGCATTGTTTGACCAACATCACCCCAGTGCCAACTCCCAACCCTTGGTAACCACCTTTCTACTGTCTCTTTCTATGAGTTCAACGTTTTTATATGCCATATTTAAATGAGATAATTTGATATTGACTTTCTGTGCCTGAATGTTTCCTTATCTCCTCCATGTGCATTCATGTATTCATGTTATAAATAGTAGGATTTCCTCCATATGCAGTAAAATGAAATTAATGGATTAATTCTCACCTTGTACAAAACTCAATTCAAAATGGATCAAGGATCTAGGAATTAGACCTGAGACCCTTCACCGAATAGAAGAAAAAGTAGGCCCAAATCTCCATCACATTGGCTTAGGACCAGACTTCCTTAACAAGACCCCCATAAATGCAAGAAGTAAAAGCAAGAATCAATAAAAGGGATAGATTCAAACTAAAAAGCTTTTTCTCAGCAAAGGAAACAATAATGTGAAAAGCGAGCTTACAGAATGGGAGAAAATTTTTTCCACACATACTTCAGACAGAGCACTAAACTCCAAAGTTTATAAAGAACTTTTAAAACTTTACACCAAAAATACAAAGAACCCAAATCAATAAGTGGGCTAAGGAACTTAAGTGGGCAGACACTTCACAGAAGATATACAGGTAACCAACAAATATATGAAAAAGTGCTCATCATCTCTAGTAATTAGAGAAATGAAAATTAAAACCACCCTAAGATTTCATCTAACTCCAATTAGAATGACTGTTATCAGGAACACAAGCAATAATAAGTGTTGGCGTGGATGTGGGGAAAAAGGCACACTCGTACATTGCTGGTGGAGTTGCAAATTGGTGCAGCCACTCTGGAAAACAGTGTTCTACAGTGATGCAGCCACATCAATGTTCACAGCAACTCAATTCACAATAGCTAGATTGTGGAACCAACCGAGATGTCCTTCAATTGATGAATGGATAAAGAAACTGTGGTAAATATACACAGTCATAAAGAAGAATAAAATTGTGACATTTGCTGGTAAGTGGATGAAGTTGAAAAATATCTTGCTAAGTGAAATAGGCCAAGCCCAAAAAACCCAAAGGCCAAATGTTTTCTCTGATAAGTGTATGACGATACATAACAAGGGGGGTAGTAAGAGTGGGGAGAGAAGAATGAAGGAACTTTGGATGGTGTAGAAGAAAATGGGATGGGGGAAGGAAGAATAGTAGAATGAGACAGACAGTATTACCCTATATATATGTATGATTGCATGAATGGTGTGAATCTATGTGTGCAACCATAGAAATGAAAAGTTGTACCCCATTTGTGTACAATGAATCAAAATGCAGTCTATAAAAATAAAATTTAAATAAAAAAGATAAATAGTAATATTTCCTTCTTTATAAGGCTTAGTGGTATTCTATTATGTATATATGCACTACATTATCTTTATCCATTCATCCATTGATAGACAAGTATTTAGATTCCATACCTTGACCTTGACGTATACCAAGTGGTATAACTGATGGATCCTGTGGTAGTTTTGTTTTATTCTTTGAGGATCCTCCTTACTATTTTCCATAATAACTGTACTAAATTTCATTACTACCAAAAATGTGCATGGCGTCCCTTTTCTCTCCATTCTTACCAACACATATCTTTCATCTTTTTGATGATAGCCATTCTGACAGGTATGAGGTAATAGCTCATGGTGATTCTAATTTGCATTTCTCTGATGATTAGTGATATTAAACTTTTTCATAAAGTCATTTGTATGTCTTCTCTTAAAAAATATCCATTCAGACCCTATTATTTTGTAATCATAATATTAATTTCCTTGCTATTTGTGTTATTCAGTTGTTTGGCTTCCTTATATATTTTGAATATTAACCCTCAACTCTTGTGTACTTTACAAATATTTTCTCCCATCCTCTAGATTGCCAGGGTCTCTTTCTTTACACCTTTCACCTTACTAATCCTCTTGCCCAAAACTCTCTGATACCTCCTTCTTGCCTACCAGAGCAAACCATTACTTCCAGGTTAAAGTTTTACTTACCTCCATAACTTACCAGCTCTCTTTTCTCACTAATGTGTAATAAAGCACTAGCTGCATCTCATGCATCTATATATTTCCCACACACACCTTGGTCTCTGCAGCCCTTATGTCTTTGCTCATTTTGTTTCTTTCACTTGGGTCGCCTTCCCACTTCCTCTTTATTAATTCACAGCCTGGTTCTTTGAAGGATTGTCTTTTGGAAGATTTCTCCAGGTTTCCAGTGACTCAACCTAATAAAATAATGTGCAGGAAGTATTGACCTTGGTGTCTAGACTATAAGAGGTGCTCAAGTGTGTCATCCTGTTACGGTGACTGGCTTCATTCCACACCATTCCCTTCAGTAATCTTCACACCCTTTGTGGTTGTGTAATCCTCGTGACTCATTTAGCAAGTTAAAATTGTCCCTTGTCTGTTGTGTGATGTCATGTGGGCCTCATGGAAGAAGAGGAACCCATTTCCAAATGGATTTCTCAGTTAGGGCTCTGCTTCTAATATTTACCTCATTATCACAATGTTTTCAGGATGTATGCCACAAGCACCACACTAGACTGAACTCTTCTGTAGATCTGGGCTTCTTGTCTTCATCACCACAGACTCACCAATGCCTAGCACATAGTACTGCTTTCATAAATATTTGTTGGATAGGTGAATGGCAAGAACAGTATTGCTGCTTTTCTATACTCTTACTGTACAGGTTTTTCTGAATCGTTGATGTTTCATTTCATAATTCCTTTTTTATTTGTTCTAATTTGTTTACATGACAGTAGAATGCATTTATGCACTTTAATATATCATACATAAATGGGATATAATTTCTCATTTTTCTGATTGTACGTGTAGAGTCACATCAGTCATGCAGAAGTATATGTACATAAGGTGATAATGTCAGATTCATTCTACCATCCCTCTTCTTTCCATCTCCCCTCCCCTCCCTTAATTCCTTTCTACCTAATCTAAAGTAACTCTATTCTTCCCTAGTACTGCGGCCCTGCCACCCTTATTGTGAATTAGCATCTACATATCAGAGAAAACATTTGATCTTTGGGGATTGGCTTATTTTGCTTAGCATGATATTCTCTAATTCCATTGATTTACCAGCAAATACCATAATTTCATTCTTCTTTAAGGCTGAGTAATATTCCCATTGAATATATATACCACATTTTCTTTATCTGTTCATCTATTGAAGGGCACCTAGCCTGGTTCCATAGTTTAGCTAATGTGAATTGAGCTGCTATAAACATTGATGTGTCTGCATCACTGTAGTGTGCTGATTTTAACTCCCTTGGGTATAAATCAGAGGATAGCTGGGTCAAATGATGGTTCCAGTCCAAGTTTTCTGAGAAATCTCCATACTGCTTTCCATAGTGGTTGTACCATTTTGCATTCCCACTAGCAATGTATGAGTGTACCTGTTTTTTCACATCCTTTCCAACATTTTTTTTTTTTGGTGGTGGTGCTGGGGATTGAACCCAGGGCCTGTGCATGCAAGGCAGGCACTCTACCAACTGAGCCATATCCCCAGCCCTGCCTGTGTTCTTGATGATTGCCATTCTGATTGAAGTGAGATGAAATCTTAGAGTAGTTTTGATTTGCATTTCTGTAATTGCTAGCAATGTTGAACATTTTTTCATATATTTGTTAATTAATTGTATTTCTTCTTCTTCAAAGTGTCTGTTCAGTTCCTTAGCCCATTTAATGATTGGGTTATTTGTTTTTTTGGTGTTAAGTTTTTGAGTTCTTTATATATCTTGGAGATTAGTGCTCAATCTGAGGTGAATGTGGTAAAGATTTTCTACCAATCTGCAGGCTCTCTCTTCACATTATTGATTGTTTCTTTTGCTAAGAAGAGGCTTTTTAGTTTGAATTTATCCCATTTACTGATTCTTGATTTTACTTCTTGCACTTTAGGGGTCTTGTTAAGGAAGTCAGATCCTAGGCCGTTATGGTGAAGATTTGGGCCTACTTTTTCTCCTAGTAGGTTCAGGGTCTCTATTCTAGTATCTAAGTCTTTGATCCACTTTGAGTTCAATTTCATGCGGGGTGAGAGAGAGAGGTTTAATTTCATTTTGTTACATATGGCTTTCCAGTTTTCCCAGCACCATTTGTTGAACAGGCTATCTTTTCTCCATTGTATATTTTTGGCACCTTTGTCTAGTATGAGATAACTGTATTTTTATGAGTTTGTCTCTGTGTCTTCTATACTGTACCATTGATCTATGTGTTGGTTTTGGTGCCAATACCATACTGTTTTTATTACTATAGTTCTGTGGTATAGTTTCAGGTCTGGTATTGTGATGCCTCCTCCTTCACTCTTCTTGCCAAGGATTGCTTTCTCTACTCTGGGTCTCTTATTTTTCCAAATGATTGCTTTTTCTAGTTTTATGAAGAATGTCATTGGGATTTTAATAGGAATTGCATTAAATCTGTACAACACTTTTGGTAGTATAGCCATTTTGACAACATTAATTCTGCCTATCCAAGAGCTTGGGAGATCTTTCTATCTTCTAAAGTCTTCTTCAATTTCTTTCTTTAGTGTGTTGTAGTTTTCATTGGAGGTCTTTCAACTCTTTTGTTAGATTGCTTCCGAAGTATTTGGGTTTTTTTTTTTTTTTTTTTTTTTTTTTTTTTTTTTTTTTTTTGAGACTAGTGAATATGGTAGTTTTCCTAATTTCTCTTTCAGTAGATTCATCACTGATATACAGGAACATGTTTGATTTGCAGGTGTTGATTTTATATCCTGCTATTTTGCTGAATTCATTTATTCTAGAAGTTTTCTGGTGAAATTTTTTGGATCTTCTAAATATAGAATCATGTCATCTGCAAGGAGTGATAGTTTGAGTTCTTCTTTACCTATTTGTATCCCTTTAATTTCTTTCCTTCTGCTGCTGTTTACCAATTGTCTATTTTGTGTAGAATGTAGATTAATCACACAGTCCCTACCCTCAAAGAACTTTAGTCTTATAGGAAAAATACATGTATATTACTAAAATGCACTGTGCCCTAAGAAGTAAAATAAAGCTTTAGGAGCAAGTTCAGAGAAGATGAATAATCTTTCCTGGTGGGGGACCAGCTCTTCGTGGTGGAGAGATTGAACATTGAAATATGTGTATATTTAGATGGGGTAGCACAAACAAAATCACTGGAGCAAAAGAAAAAACATGGAATAGGGAGAATATGAGGGAGTGTGAAGGAAATAATAGAAGACGAAGTTCAAAAAAATAGCCTGAGGTCAAACTGAGAGAGACTTGATTTTAAATCTTAGAGATTTGAATTTAACACATTCGGGGCTTGGAGCTCTGGAGGCGTTTTGAACACTGAAATGGTCTCATCAGGCTCCACTTCAGGCAGATGAGTGGAACAGCAACGGTAAAGATGTCCTGAGGGAGAAACTCTGTTGAGAAGCCACTACAGTGGTCTCCTAAGAGATGCCAAGGGCTCAAGTAGAACTGGGATTTAGTAAGGGGTATATACTCCATTCCTCCATCCGACGGCAGCCTGGCTCTTTTAGAATACCTTCACGTAAGCGAGTACCTTCATTTTTCCTTTTTCCCAGAAGTTGTGCTCTTTTGAATCCTAAGTGAGATAGAGCTGGCCTCATGAAGCATGGAGAGGTGGACTGCAGAGGGAGTGCCATTAGCATGATTTCCATTTTGTTTTTAATTGTGCATTGCCTTTCTGGAATTTTGGGTAGCCTAATAAACATGCTCATGATTGGAGTACAGGAAAGAAATTCAATTTGTCACATCTAGTAAACATGATTTTACAGAAAGAAATATTTGTGAATTTAGGCTGACAATGAGAATAATAAATCGTGGTGTTTTTGAAAACAGAATTGGATTTAGGAAATACAGGGATGAAAAAGTTTGAACCACCATAAGATTTATTTTTAAAGTAAAGAACTTTTAATTGCATCAGGGAGGTATAGTTGCCTTTAAAAAAAAAAAAAAAAAAAGATTTGCTGTGCTTAGTAACACCTCATCAAAAGGAAAACAGTTGTGTATACTGATATGCTCTTTTGTCATATTAAATGAGGGAACAGGGTAGCCACCAACACTGAACATTTATCTGCCCAGAAATGTTTTGCAATCCACAATACCATCCTTCATGAATTTAACTGGTATTGAGGGTTGTCTCTAAAACTTCGTTTTCCTGCTGCTGCGGCTCTCACTGCCCAGCTGTGGGAAACTGTAGATAAATAGTAGGTATGAAAAATACACAGTAGCATAAAATAAAATAATGACCATCCCGGCTTTATTGGGGAGATTTTGGAAGGAGAGTAGAACGTCCCGAAGGTGAGGGCAGCACTGGCCTCGGTGGGGACTGGCCCTCGTGACTTACAGTCTGTCTTTGAGTGAAGACCATTCAATGTCCAATCACGAGCCCTGCCTCTCACATGTATTCATCCTTAGAAGGCAATCCACCGTGCAGTCTGCTGACCGTGGTCTTCCTAGGGAAGGTCGTTCTCCTTGAGCAAGCTTGACTGAGCCAGCAACTTTAGACAGGTGGCCTTGAAGAGCAGCAAGCAGGAGGGGGATGCCAGCCATCCGGATTAGCTGAGTCATCTTGGGTGCCAGTGGCCACCATCCGTCAGCCAGATGGTCCCCAAGCCCCTGGGATCCACTCGTACCTTCGGATTCATGCTGCTGACCTATTTCTTCTTCCTGTCTCTGACTGCTTGCTGTTTTCTAAGCTCCGGGCGAGTGGGGGTGTTGATGGCACCTCACTCCATGAGCCATTGAGTTTTCAGAGCGGAATCCACAGTGCAGTCAATTCAGTTCTCCCAAAACGTAAATGGTTCAATGCTGTCCTCTCTCAATTCCACCTTCCTTTTTGCCCGAGTCTCCTCTCCATCTGGATTTGGACTTCACAGCCTCCTGAGTGGAGTCATGTCAAGCCAAAGGCAGAAGAGGACATTTAACTGTGAAGTAGGAAAGAGACTTTGAAGTGAGCCAGACCTAGGAGAAATATCAGAATGGACTAGACAAAGGAATGGGTAGGGCACAGCTGTTAGATCAGGGGGCTTTCGTTCTCATCAGAGAGATGAGAAATCAATGTACTAGTTAGGATAAATAAGAGGTGACAGGTGACACGAGAGGGTCCGGTAAGATGTTAGGTGACCTCAGAGCAAGGAGAGATTTTCTCCTGGCTGAGGGGAAGGAAGAGGTTTGTGGTATAAGTAGCATTGAGGCCTGACTCTGTATGACAGACTGCTTCCCTTGAGCCTCTAGTTATAAAGTGTAGCTTTGGATGTAGATGTCGTGGGTGTTCTTTTTGTTTTTATTCACATCTTAAAGGATGCATAGACCCTTTGGAATCTATGTTGCTTTTCCCACGTTTTCTTAAATTTCCCCAGGTGAAGCACCAACTAAATAGATGTTTCCTCTCCCCTTTAGTGTTCTTGTTATAAAGTTCAAGAGAATCTCACCTTCTGTACTTATGGTGCTGATAAATGTAAAAATAAAGATTCCTGTAGTTTAAGGAACACTTTCTTCTCACCAAGGACGAAAAAGAGAGATTTAGATGAATGGTATCAGTTGATGACCATTCTATTGAAAATCCGCTTGCTTCCTGTGGGTTTGTTCTGCATCTGTCTAATGTGCTGTGTTTGGATATCACAGCCTCACCACGGCCTCTTCAGGGGCCACACAACCCACAGAACCAGATACACTAAGAAATTTGGATATTAAATATTTTCCATAGATTAGGTCCTGATTCTTTGAAGTAGTAATCCATTTGTTCAGAAATTTTTTTGTTTCTAAAATTTAACCTACTGGGGCTGGGGAGATAACTCAGTCAGTAGAGTGCTTGCCTTGCAAGCACAAGGCCCTGGGTTCGATCCCCAGCACCCAAAAAGATAAAAAATAAAAAATAAAAAAAAATAAAATTTAACCTACTGTCTGAAAATCTAAACATTTTCAAGATTTCTTAACTCGGGCAAGCTTACATGATTGGGTAACTTCGTGATTACCAAAAATTCACTGATAGAAGAATGTTGTAGCTAATGAAATTTTCTGGTTAAGAAATGCTAAAATCTGAGCTGTGTCTGTAGCTCAGTGGTAGAGCTCTTGCCTAGCATGTGTGAGGTACTGGGTTTGATTCTCAGCACCACATAGAAATAAATATATAAAAGAAAAGACCATCGAGGACAACTACAACTAAAAAATATTTAAAAAAAAAAATGCTAAAACTTTAAAAAAAAAAATCCATTGTCAAATGACATTTTTAAATTTTATTTATTTTAGTTTTTTGTGTGCCAAAGGTAGAACAGGGTTTCACACCCACTGGGCAAGCACTCTACCAATATGCTACATCTTCAGCCCGACAGTAATTGTTTAAAAGACTGGATCTTGTCTTCTGTAAGATTGGTTGTCAACAATACTGAAGGAAGAACGAGAGAGCTTATTTAGGCCTAGCACAGGTACCAAGAGTCTTGCCCTTGGTGGCAGTCTTGTTGAGCTTTGAGTCCTATGTCTGTCTCTTGCTCGCTAGGGTCCTTTAGCAAGTTCCTTAAAATGTATCATTTTCCTGATCCATGATTTGGGATCACAGTGGTATATAGTGTTTAGGAAGGCTACATGAGACAGTATGTCAATAAAGAACCTGCCTCATGGGCTAGGGAGATAGCTCAGTTGGTAGAGTGCTTGCCTTGCAAGCAAAAGGCCCAGGGTTCAATCCCCAGCACCGCAAAATAAAGAAAGAAAGAACCTGCCTCAATAAAAAGCCAGAAATAGAAGTTAACTGCAGCTGGTGCTATTCCCATAGATATTTAACATATCAACTCAACAGCCTAATAGGGTAGGAGTTGGGGGTTTTTTTTTGTTTTGTTTTTGTTTTTGTTTTTTGGTGTAGAGGGAGGGAGGATAGTGTGTGGTATTAGAAATTGAACGCAGAGCCTCATGCATCCTAGGCAAGCACTCTACCACAGAACTACATCCCCAACCTTTTCTTACTTTTTTTATTTTGAGACAAAGCCTTCCTAAGTTGCCTAGGCTGTCCTTGAACTTGAGAACCTTCTCCCTCAGCTTCCTAAGTAACTGGGAATATAGATCCCATGGTGTGCCACCATGCCCAGCAAAGTTAGTATTTTTAATCTGGCATTTTTATCTGTACTTTTTTTTTTTTGGGGGGGGGGGTGGTACTGGAGATTGAATCTAGAAGTGTTTTGCCACTGAGTCACATCCTCAGCCCCTTTCATTTTTTTATTTTGAGAGAGTCTCACTAGGGTCTTGTTAAGTTGCTGAGGCTGGCCTCTAACTTGCAGCCCTCCTGCCTCAGCCTCCTGAGTCACTGGGATTACAGGCATGTGCCACCACACCTGGTTTATCTGTACTTAAATACAAGTAGAGTCATGTGTCACTTAATGGCAGAGATATATCCTAAGAAATGCATCATTGGGTGATTTTATCATTATGCAAATGTCTTGGGAGTATAAACGTAAACCTAGATGGTAGAGTCTACTACGTACCTGGGCTTTACAGTATATGTGTGTATTTAGTGTAGCCTTTTGCTCCTAAGGTCATGATGAGCAAAATAACATGAAATTAAATCTAACATAAGATGATGGACTCATAATCAGGAAACGTAGTAAACATGAGATGTATAAGGAAATTGCTAGCATAATAGCCTATTGTTTAACAGTTAACTTTTTTATAAGGTCAGAAATTACAGTATAATAAACAAATGATAGAATAATAGAAAGCATAGTACAGTAAATATATGAGTCTATAACAGTAGTTTATTACCATTATCAAATATTGCATCTTGTGCATAGACTTTCTTGTGTACTAGACTTTCCTGCAGTGGACAGTGCAGCAGGTTTGCCAACACCAGCATCATCACAGACATCAATGCCCTGTGCTACCTCACGATAGCTATGACATCACGAGGCAAGAGGAATTTTTCAACTCCATTGTTCCATGGGACCGCATCAAGTATGTGGCCCTTCATTGACTGAAACATTGTCACACAGCCCATGACTATACTCAGATTGAGAAAGCACCTTGCCCCAAGTCATAGAATTCCAAGTGGCAAAGTTGAAATGTGAACCTAGATGTGACCATTTCCAGAGTCCATGCTTCTTTTTTTTTCTTAGATGACTTTTTCTCTTAGTTATTTCTCATAACCCTCTTTTATTTTTATTCTTTTTCCTTTATTTTACACTTGCAGATTCTGTGCTAATTCTGTGCAATGCTAATTCTTCTCTGATCAAACAGTATAAAAATAACTAACATAAAAATTCCTATTCCTGGAGATCAGTAGAGTAGAGGAAAGAAGCCAGGGAGAGGGAGCAGGGGAAGGAAAGGGGAAATACTGGGGAATGATATTGGCCAAATTATATTGTTGTGTCATGTGCATGTACAAACAGGTAACATGGATTCCCACAACCATGGGAACAACCATGTTTTAAAAATT
This sequence comes from Sciurus vulgaris, assembly GCF_902686455.1. Classification (NCBI taxonomy): domain Eukaryota; kingdom Metazoa; phylum Chordata; class Mammalia; order Rodentia; family Sciuridae; genus Sciurus; species Sciurus vulgaris. The sequence goes on from NC_136461.1 coordinate 50,579,564, forward strand.
TAAAAAATAAAAAAAATATTCCCCATTCCTTAATCCCACTTCCTATAAGTAAGCAATTTTCAAAAATGTGTTTTATGTGCTTGTAGATAATTTCATTGCATATATATTATGCATGTTGTCTATGGAAAATATTGCCCTAATTTACATTCTCCCTATGCTGTGTAAAAGTTCCTGTTTCCTTACAATACTGTCAATACTGAATGTTCTTTTTCTGTTATGTTGTCCACTTGATAGCTGAAAGAATACTGTGCCTTTGCTTTAATTCACATTTCTTAAATTACAAATGAGAATGAATGTCCCAAAACCAAACTATTCTCTCCACAAATTATCACATCCAAATTTGTAGTAAGCCCAGGATGGTGCGGTCGTTAATTAACTATAGCAATTAGTATGTCATAATTCAATTGAATGTGCCTAATGTGTTTTAGAATTTTAATGGAGCTTGTTTTATTTATACATCTAGTAATAATAAGTCCCATTAAAACATGTATATATTTAAAACATATGTGTTTTAAAAATACATATTTTTAAAATTTTGCAGGGGAAAAAAATCAAGGAAACAAGTAATGTACTCACTGGTTCAACCAGTGCTCATCAGGTTTTCCCAGCACTGCAAAAATAAAATAAACAAGATGAACACATTCTCATGAGTTTTCGTCTTGTGCATAAAATAAACAACTTCCTCACTGAGAAAGCTTTGGCTGAAAGTAACAGAATAACTCAAACTGACTAAAACAATAAGGAAATGTATTAGTTCTCATTCTAGAAGGTGGCTGAGGATAGGACTGTGCTCCAAGTTTGCCCAATCCCATGGCCCTTAGAGGGCCAGTTCCTTCCATCTCTGTCTTTACTCTGTCCCCCACTATTTTAGCTTCTTCCTAAGGCTGGTTTCCCCATCCTCATGTGATGGCTGCCTGTGACAATTTGGGCTCCATGTTTTCTTTCTGAGAGGTATGTGGGCATCTTACAGCTCTATTAAGATTAAGGAAGAACTTTTCCACAAGTGTCCAGCAAACATCTCTCTCTGTGTCTCATTAACCAGAACTGAGAGAGATAAAAAAAAATCCATGCCTGAGGTACCCATTCCTGACAAAATTGTGGGAAAAAAGAATGAGATTGACCTTAGGCAGTCAAGCCTTTGCCTAGAACAGAGAGCAGGGCCCAGCTTTCCCTAAGGCGTATCTGTAAACCACAGGGATAAATACCTACCAAAAATAAATAAAAATAAGCGACAAAAACACCAAATGGCCTTCTGCTAGAAAGACCACAGGAATGGCTTCTGCAGGAGAAAAATGAAAATAAACTCAGCAACTGCGAATGAGTGTACAGCTGGGGGTCGTGCATGTGAAGAAAGAATGACTTCTCTGCCGTTTTCTTTTTAATGTCCCACAGGATCAGAGTGGCACAGAACCTGTTAGCAGTGAGGAAGATGGCGGCCTGGAAGTTGGTGTTCATCAACTGCCCGAAAGTGGAAGCCCCAACCTGGTGAGAACTCGGGTGTTTTCCATTTGATGTTCTTTTGGGAGATTGTATTATTTTAATTTTGTACCACCTTGGAAAGGACCATCTGCCGTGTTTGCTTCCCTTGGAATTTTGATCTCTGAGACAGGAGAAGCTTTCCACACAGCAGACAGCCCTTTCACGCTGAATAGCACCATCTCCTGCCTTCTTCACACTTGAGTTGTGCCGTCTGGGACTGAAGAAGCCATTGCCCCTTTAAATCTGTTTTAATGTTGACTTTTACAGGGCCAGGAGTGTCCTGGAGACACAGGAAGAGATGTTAAGTGTTTTCCATTGATTCATAGTAAAAGATACATAATCACCAGGGGCTGGGGCCTTAGAGGTGATTTTAGAGAACTCTCCTTCCTTATGTAGCCTAATGCTTGATATTTTATTTGGTAGTTGTTGAATGCTTGCTATGTACCAGGTACTGTTTTGCAGCTAAGAACTTCCAGAGTTGGACTATAAGTTCTGCAAAGAAAGGTGAGGCTTTTTTCTCTGTGATTTGAAATCCAAATCTCAAGTGGCACACACCCATAATCCCAGCAACTCAGGAGGCTGAGGCAGGAGAATTGGAAGTTCAAAGCCAGACGCAGCAACTTAGTGAGACCATGTCTCAAAATTAGAAATAAAAATAAAAAGGACTTTGGGTGTGGCTGAGTGGCAAAGGACCTTGGGTTCAATTTGCAGTAACCAAAAAATAAAAAATAATAAAAATAAAAACAAAACTTAAAGAATTCATCACTTAGAATCACTTAGTCACTCTTATTTTAAGACAGCCTGGAGTTTTATTTTGCTTCAGGGAGTTTGAGAAATCATCTATTGATCTTCTTTTACCATTTAGAAAATATATTTTGAAGCTAAGCATGGTACCATGTTCCTATAGTCCCAGCTACACAGGAGGCTGAGGCAAGGCAGTCATGTGCAACCAGCCTGTGCAACATGGTGAGAGGAACAAACAAACAAGCAAACAAACAAAAAAACTAGCGATGGGTTGATTACTGGCCAAAATTCTATATCCTAGAACTGATTCTTTCAGGTGAAAAGGAAAGGACTCATCAGCAAGAGTGAAAATTGTAATGGGCCACATCTGAACAAAGCTACCTGGGACCTAGGACCCCCAGCATTAAGAATAGGACCATCGTTCATGGAAAAGGCATCCATAGGTTAAACCATTTCTTTTCCAACAAAGGCCACTCATTAGCCCTAAAAGAGGAGTGTGTGACATCAGCAAATTTCATACTGTAAGCTCTTTACTTAAAAACATGTTAACCTGTTCTTTGGGGTACCGTATCTCCAGATAGCTTAGGGAAAAGTCTTTTAAAGCAGCATGATTTTCTAAGTAGGGGCTCCTGATTTCATCTCGTAGGCAATGGTAAAAAGTAGAGCACTTCTTGCTGGCTGGAAGTCTATGGTGTCCCAGTGACTTTCTCAGGTAGCCTGCAAACAAAATCATCCTCCATCTACTCCCTTCCTATGCAAGCAACTCCAGTGATGGGCTCAAGCATCCGACAGCTGATAAGCCTGTAAGACTGGAAGCTTTAGATGTCATTTCATCTAACAGATGAAACAGACTTCCCCAACCCATTTACTATTTCTCTTTATTCCTATTGTTTCTTTCCCTTCCCCCTCCTTTATTTTCCAAATTTCTTTGTTACCATTTCCAAAGGAATTTTGCATGATTTAGTTAAGAAGAGGAAAGATAGCTTGGAAATGAACAGCTCTGATAATGTAAATATGAGTGGCCTAGCATAAAGTATTAATTAAGAATGTGGTGTTGGGCTCATTACTTGACCTCACTAAGCCTCAGTTTCTTCATCTGACAGGGATCAGGATGTTGTGAGGGAAAAAATGGACTATTCAGAATAAATCCACAAAATATAAGACAAAGTGTCAGAACTTAGTTTATTCCTTCAACAAATATTTGCTGAATACCACTGTGTTTCAAAGACTAGGACAATGTTCAAAAAATGCCTCCCTCATAGACTCATTCCAGGATGGGGAGTGGAAGGGAGATGGGTAATCCATAAATTGGCAAAATATTAGATTGAATCATATGAAATCACCATTTTATAAGGAAAAATATGTAGTTTAACCTAATATACTGGTTTCTTATAATAGGATATTGATAACTGTTAATCATCACTAGTTGTTGTTTGACTGTTTCTCTTATAATATTGCCTCACCATCCTAGGATTGTTGCTGAATGTCCCTTGTCCAAGGGCAACATCTGGTCTGTAGAGGCCTTGACTATTCTTACCCTTAGTTGAAAAGAATAAGCTCAAACTCCTCAAAGTTTCTTCCTTGTTTTCCAATAGGCAATTGTCTCCTTGGGCACAGTGCAAAACCCTACAGTTTTCTCTAAGAGAAGAACTTAATTAGGCCTTGCTCTCAAAGGGCTTATCCTTTACATCAGTCAGAATAATAGAATTGTTTTTCCATAACTTTATTGAGGTAAAACTGAAGTACAATAAAATGCACATATTTGAAGTATGCAATTTGATCAGTTTTGACCTATTTGTAACCAATACAATCAATATAAAAGGCATTTCTATTTTTTTAATTTGAAATCATGCAGACTATATTTCCTGCATGATTTATTACATTAGAAATCAATCACTTTGCGATATAGAGAACCCCACCCCAGTGAGATGTATAGAACTCCACCCCCACATTAGAATTTGTATCTGGAAAATTATACCAGGCAGAAATGCATGGAATAGGGGATAAGTTATGGGAATTTAAAGGAGGTAGGAAAGCCATCTCATTCAGGAATTAGGGGCTGCTTCTTAGAATAAGGGCCTTTAAGGTGAACCTTTAAAGATTAGGCAGTGGAATGCTGAAGCTGGCCTAAAGTCAAGAAGGGTTACCAGATGAATCAAATAGTCTGGGTGGGCTGGGTTGCAGCTCCACAGTAGAGCACATGCTTAGCATTCTTGAAGCCCTGAGTTTAATCCCCACCACCAAACCAAAAACCCAGTTGGATTATGGGGTAGCTAGTCAGGATTAAACTTTTGTAGAACAACAATGGGCAATAGCCTTGAACAGTGGAATCACAGAACTGAAGAGTGTAAGAACCCAGAAACCACTCCGGATGTGGGAACTCACATAAGGGAGTTTATTAAGCAAACAGGCAGAGTGTCTCCCTGCAGGGTAAGAGAGAAAATGAAAGGAAGAGAGAGTGTGTGTGTGTGTGTGAAAGCCAGGAAGAGAGAGCATGAAAGGAGGAGAGAGAGAGAGAGAAAATGGCCGGGGAGCTATTCTTCAGCAGTGGAATTCCGCGGGCTAACTGGGACCAATAATGGAGAAGGATACTTGCAGGCTGACTGATGAGCCAATAGCTAGCTAGGATGTTCACAGACTGACAAGCTAGGTTGTAAGTTGGGAGGCAGGGAAATGACTGCAAAGGGCGGGGAGCAGCTTTATATTGTATTAAAGAGACTATGTGCTGTGAATTATGGAATAATTAGTTAAATTTATTAAATTAAAAGATTATTCTTTAATTCATTAAATTTAAATATGATTCATCTTTCTGTGCTCGGTGCTCATCAAATGTGTGAGGAGAGCTGGATGATCACGTGCATGCCCAAGCTGCTCCCTAAGGGAAGCTGCTCTCCAGAGAGCCAGCCCTACCCTGCAGGGCTGCTCACCCTTCCCAGAGCTGAGACTCCAGTGCTGTCTCCACCATGCAGTGGTGGTTGGCTCTGGTCCATCTCAGTGGTTCCTCCACACACAGCCAAGGAGTTTGCCATATCTTCAGAAGGTATTCTGTCTCTCTAAAATATTCTTAAGGGGGAAATGGCTTGTGTGTGAATCACATGATGGTTGTTAAGTGTGGATTCCAATTGTGAGAGACGGGAGGCAGGGAAGCATCTGGAATCTATTTCAGAATTCTAGGTGAGAGCCTGTTAAGACTATTTTTTAAGCCTTTTGAAAGAACTTTTAAAAAATGTTTACACAGAGCTTTGCAATTTGTAAAACAAAATTTCATCTATCTCATTCGCTTTATTTTTTGAGTATCTCATCTTTTTCCAAAATGGTATTCAGTTCGTTCATGATCTTATTCAAGCTTATCCCCAGAATAACCCTATATAAAAGTAGGGCAGAAAGTATTTATCCAAGATTTATAGATGAGACTTTACCTGCTCGGTGAAGTATCACAACACTAGGAACTGGGAAAGCCAGGACTCATTCTGAAAGGCCCTGTACTCCTTTTTAACTTGCTAAGAGGTCCCTAAAATAAGTATTTTAATATTTTGGGTTAAACTTAATGTTCTTAAAATTTATAGGATATATGTATTCATATGATCCTTTTTTAAAGAGTACAAATACTTGGGCCAGATTTCAGTTCAAATCCTGATTCCTCCATATCCTAGCAGTATAACCATAGGGAAATAACTCAACCTTTCTGTGCCTCCATTTCTGCAATCTATAAAATGAGGGAACGTTGTACGAGTTAAAGGAGCTAAGAGCTGTGAAGCACTACGTAGAACATACCAGAGTACGCTGTGGTCACTGCTTAAAAGTGAGTTGTTGTTAATGATAATTTTGTAATTCTGACTAAAGGAATAAGAGTTAGCCATAAAAGGATTAGCTATTCTGAGTAAAGCATTAAGGTGTAACAAAAAAATTGAACATTTTAACCCCCAATGTGTACTTTCTAATGTATTATTTAGGGTTCTTCAGAGAGACAAAACCAATAGGATATATAGATACATGAGGGGGGATATCTTAGGGGAATTGACCACCTAATCATGGAGCCTAAACCCCACAGCAGGCTGTCAGAAGCAAGAGAGCCAGGGAAGTCAGCTGCGTGTCTCAGTCCAAGTCCAAAGGCCTCACAATCCGAGGGGCTGCCGGTCCTGGAGTCCAGAGGCTGAACAGCCTAGAGTTCTGGTGTCCAAGGACAGAAGATGGTGTCCTGGGTCCAGAAGAGAGAGACTTCGCCTTTCCTCTGCCGTTTTGTTCTATCTGGCCTTTAACCAGTTGGATGGTGCCACACGGAGGGCAGATCTTACTCCCTTGATGCCAAGGCCAATCTTTTCTGGAAACGTCACCATAGTCACAGACTTACCCAGAAGCAATGCTTTACTGGCTCTCTGGGTATCCCTTCATGAGTCACTCTGATACCTGTCATTTACAGTCCCTGCTAATAGGAGTAGACAGCATTAATTGAATGTGTGTGTGCCAGGCATTGTTCTGATCTTTTCATGCATTCACATAACCGCCCTATGAAGTTAGCAGAGATGAAGAAACTGAGGCACTGAATCATTAAATAAATGTCTGGAATTACCCTCACTCTAGACTGGAGGCTATACTCTGAACCATGTGGCAGTGCTGCCTCTCAACCAGATACATAATAGCAACAAAGTTACACTGACGCTCAACTTTGTGATTTTCATTTCTCTTTGTCTTAATCTTCATCTCTTAATGTAAGAGACTGATGCATAAACTGGTAAAGAGCTGAAGTTTGCCTGTCATACCTTTTACATTAATAATTAAAGCTGCGTATAGATCTCAAACAGATGGTTCATAAAAGAAAGGAAACTAAAATGTTTCAAGAAGCAAACCTGTGCCAAACGTTCTCATACCAACTACCTTGTTTAACCTGCTAGCCCTACGCTACTGACGAGAACTGACTCTGGAAGGTGGCATGCCCATTGCTGAGATCCCACAGCTGCTGGGCAGCACAACTAGGCCCAAACCCATTTCTCTTTGCCTCTAAAACCCATCTTCTCTACCCTACGTAGTTTATGTAGGCAGCCTTTCTTAAAATAGAAGAAATACCATTGTGTGATCCGTTTATTTAAACAATACGTACTAATCAAGTAACTCTTGTGTGTCAGACATGGTATATGTACTGGGAATTCAGTGGCAAGCAAGCAGAACAGTCAGAGCTTCTGATAGGGCTTGAAATGGTGGAGGACAGGTGCTCACACGTTCAGAAACGTCCTAGTTACTTCAGAAGGAAGGGGCAAGAAGGAAAGGAACAAACAGCACTGCTTTCTTATCTCTATTTTCGTATTGCTAACCCTGTCTGATTCCATAATTTTCTGCTTTGATGTAAAGCCAGTTTGCCTTTTCTTTTATTCTTGACCATTCTTCTCCATGCTGCGATAGTTACTAATAGTAAAGAAAGCAACCTGTTTACAACAAAACAATTTTAAAAATAAGTAACTCAAGTAAAAGGACTGAATATGCAATAAAGAGATGAAAAAATGCTCTATAGCTTCACCATTAGAGAAATGCCTATCCAAACTACAGTAAGATACCACTTTATACCCAGTAGGATGGCTGCAATCAAAAAGACAGAAAGTAATAGTTGCTGACAGTATGTGGAGAAATTGGAGCTCTCTTACATTGCTGGTAGGAATGGAAAGTGGTGCCAGTGGCTTGGAAAACTGTTTTGCAGTTCAGCATAGTTGCCATATGACCCACTTTCACGCCTAACTATATACTCAAGAGAAATGAAACACACAGAACTTATACATAAATGTTCATAACAGTATTCTTCACAGCAGCTGCCCAAATGGAAGCAACTCAAGTATTTATCTAGTCACTAACTGATTAGATAAATAAAACGTGACATATGCATACAATGTAATATTTAGCAATTAAAAAAGAACTACAGATGCATGATGCTACAGCCATAGATTATATGATTCTATTTATATTCAATGTCTAGAAGAGGCTAATCTATAGGAACAGAGAGTGGATTAGTTGTTGTGTGTGACCAGGGGCAGAGAGGAATGGAGTACAGGGTTTCTTTTCAAAGTTGTGAAAATATTCTAAACCTAGATCGTGATGATGTTTCCACAACTCTGTGAATATAATATAGCCAGTGGTATTGGATTGCTTTCTGTAGAGGGATGAATTAAGTAATGTTAATTATGTCTTGATAAAGAGTTAAAAAAAACAGAATGAAGAGGGGAAGAAAAAAAATCCACAAACTGAATCAGAAATGCTGAAGAAACTTTACAAAGTCTCTCCACTTTCTGGAATATTTTTCAAGTGTTCAATAATCTGTGCCTTAGTGGAAAAGGTCCAGTGTCTTTGTCTACCAGAATTAAAGGCCAACTTTACCATATAAGTTCATTCTGTTGTTATTGTACCCTGTGTTAGATCCTAGGAAGATGCTACTGAAGATAAACAGACGTAGTCTCTTCTCTTAGGTTGCTTACAGTCTTTGCCTAGAAAGATGTTACTCAAATGGTGTCACAAATAGATTGATACCTCAACTTTCATCAAAGCTGAGAACTAGATGTGCTTGCTGCAGAGGGCATATGATAGGATTTGACCTTGTCATGGGAGACTCACCTGAGGATAATTGGATTGAGATTTGAAGGAGAAGCTGACAGTACAGTCATCCCTCACTACCTTCAGGGGATTGGGTCCAGGACCCCTTGAAATACCAAAATTCTTGGATATTCAAGTCCCTTATATACAATGGCATAGTGTCTGCATATAGCCTGTGTGAATCCTCCTCTTCTCTTTAAATCATCTGTGGATAACTTATAACACCTAATATAATGTAAATACTTGTAAATAGTTATAACATTGTTTAGGTAATAATAACAAGGAAAATATCTACGCTTGTTCAACATGGATGTAATTTTATTTTGAATATTTTCATCCATGGTTGGTTGGACCCCTGGAAACAGAACCTGAGCATACCAAGGACCCACTGTAATTGGGAATGGGGCCAAAAAGAATCAAAGGAAAGTTCTAGGTGATCTTAGAGACTCAGGGAGTCCATGAACTGTAACTCCATGGTTGCCAGAATTAGTGAGACAGAAGCCAAGTGGTCAGCAAGAGCCAGGTCCCACTAAGGAGGTGGCCCCTAGGCTGACAGCAAGGGGAAGCCGTGCAGGACTGTGGGAGGTGGGGCTACAGTGTGGTGATCAGGCCAGAGCAGAAGCCAGCAGCCTGGATGGGAGTTTACTGCAGCAGTGGCAATCTGCAAGATGGTGGCAGCAGTGTGTATTCTCATATTTTGTCTTTGCAGAGATCATATACAAGAAACGTGCTTTCTCTTCATCAAGGAACTGTTTGTGTTTACCAGGAAAGTACTATAAGAGTTGCCTGTGAAAGAATTTGCCTTTCTTGCTCCCAACATACAAAACTGCTTCTGTATGTGTTCTGTAAACTTACCTGTGACTGCAAGTTTAGAGCTATTTAAATGGCAGTAGTTTCACTATCTGGGTCTTCAGAACAAGCAGTATTCAAGAGCTTGGCCAGCAGCCCACTATTACCCTGCTAGAAATGGCCCCAACGATGTCCCCTGCGTTCTTTCACCATTTTGTAAAACTGCTCAGTGATAGACAGTCTGTGTATCAAGTGACACACCTGGTTCATGTACAGCAGCCTCAATAACATTCCAATTTACTACAATTTTTCAAAACTGTTTGAATTTTCACACTGTCAGTGGTGTCTGTCTTTACAGTTATCTTTCATTGCAAAATATAATTCTGACCCTTAGCGCAAGAATAGAAAAATGAACGTATTCCAGTCAACTCAAAGTGGCATCCAACCTGCAGGCTCTGTGGATATTTTAGAATTTACAGGGTAGCAAGATGCTTGGGGAAGCATGAAGTGTTTCTGGAATTAACCTAAGTGGGCTGTGACATGAAAATTCACACCACAGCTGACAGCACATTTTACCGTGTTAGAGTCCCCACCAGCTACAATACCAAAATCATAAGAACATTCTTTACCCTCTACCTGATATGCTTGATCCACATACAGTTTTCAAATATACAAATTGAAAGATCAGGGTCATACATTGTAAGTATTACTTGCATCTCTAAATGAACTGGCAGTACGTGCCTTCCCAGATGAAAAAGGCGTCAGAATCAATTGACGTCTCTCAGCTCTTTAGAACTTGGATCTGCATCTGCCACTCACAAGCTTGTACCTGGTAAAATGTCCAATGCTATCTGTCTACATTTCTTTCTCCAAGTGGAAGAGGATAATGTCCACCTTTTTGTTGTGAGGAGCAAGGATAATTTTATACGTGAAACTCTTAGCACAATACTTGGCATGCAGCGAGGCTTGGTAAATTACAGCTAGCACTATACCAAATTGTGACTATCAAAAATTTAGGTGTGCCAGAGTTCTCATTATTCAGTACACGTTTTCCTAGAGGCTGTGATGTGTCAAGCTTCACAGATAGATAAATAAGGCATCTTTCCTGTGTAGGGGTACACTATATCCAGTCTCATGCAGAGGTCATAAACCAGTTGTGAGGACTCCGAACCAGCCCACCAACATGTTTCCCTTAGCCTGCACAATATTAAGATGTTTGAGCTAAGTTTATAGATAGGAGCTTTTACATTAAAATCCTGGTTTCCATTTTCTACTGGAAATGGACCAGCCTTCCAAGCTACCCCTTCAACTATGTACTGCCAGTACATAGTGGGATTTCAGTCCCACTTCTGCCATTCTCTTACCCACCCCTACCCCCCAGCCTGCCTTCCCTAACCCATCTCTTGTAGGTAGCCAAGTCTGCATCCCTGGGCTAATGCCCAAGACCACCCTAGGCATGCAGGAGCTTGAGGGCCAGGAGAAAGGTCTTTATACCAAGGGGAGCCTTTGGAGTGGAATTTAATAGGATTTCAATGATGAGATTTGTTTTTTGAAAGGTTTCTGAGTGCCCTGTGAAAAATCATTTAAAAGATATTAAGTCTGAAGACAAGGAGAGAGTTAAAAAGCTATTCGAGCCACCAAAATGAAAGTTGATAGTGACCCAAACCAGGAATCTAGTAGCAAGGGCACAGAAATATGGACAGACTTTCAGTATATGCAGGTGTTAGAATTGATAGGAGTTAACAATTACGTGGGTATCAAAGTTGAAACAGGAGAAAGCAAGAATGATTCTCAGGTATATCAAGGGCAGGTTCTTTGATGCTGTTTACTAGAAAAGAAACAGGAGGAAGAAGAGATTTGGGGGGACAGATGATAAACTCACTCTTGACTGTTTGTAGATGTCTCTGTAATACAGGGAACTATAATTTAATGCCTTCTCAGTAGGTACCAGTGACTCTAGAAGGCACTTTACATATTATCTCATTGATCCTGACAGAAACAGTACTAACAACAGTACAGTCCACCATTTATCAAGCACTCATTTTTTAAGGAACTGAGCAGAGTGTGTTATCTCCATCTCCCCCATGAGTGAAAACTTTCTTATTATCACCTGCATTTTGCAGATGAGAGACCTAAGCATGCTAGAAGTGAATTTATTAGGCCAAAGGCTAAGAGTCTGTAAATGCCATGGGAAGGACTCAAAGCCTTAAGTGTTAGACTCACTGACTTTCAAAAAATGAAAGGGAGCATAGCCTTGATGCTTTACAAAAAGATAGTGGCTATTAACCCATAAAGAAGCTGAAGTCTCCTGAGCGTCATGGTGCATGCCTGAAGTCCCAGCAACAAGAGGTTGAGGCAGAAGGATCACAAGTTTGAGGCCAGCCTTAGGGAGACCGGGTCTCAAAATTAAAAAAAAAAAGAAGAAGAAGAAGGTCTGGGGATATAGCTCAGTGGTAGCTGAAGTTTAAGGAAGTCATAACCTAAAGTAGGAGAACCAGGATATGAACCATTCTCAGACTCCAACACCTAAGCTCTCTCTTCTGTCCAAATAATACTAAAGTTATTAGACCCATGTGTCTCTGTGGGAAGAGTGAAAAATAATAACCATATAGCATGCTTCATAAAGCTGTGTTTATTCAATTTAAAGAATTTCTCTTTGTGTCCTACCTAAATTTTTAGTGTTAAAATGACTCTTCCTATATGATATTTTTCTAATCATATATGATGGTAATTAACATGATTATAGAAATCACTTTGAAATCACTGATATTTATCCATTTCCTGACTTACAAAGTGGCAAGTTATGAATTATGCTGCAACAATATTAGATTGCTCCAACCTGATATTTCTCTGGTCTTAGTTACTTGCTGCCCCTTAAGGAAAAGGTAATTCTGCATCCCCAAAGTTTATTCCAAAGGTTTCTGACCTGTGAAATTGCAGTCTGAGAAGAATCTACTTTGCCTCATGTTGTGTTGCAAGAATTAAAAGTACTTGGAAATAATTCAATGAAAGCAGTCATGGGAGAAGTCAGCGAAAACAGTCTGTAATTTTAAACCTGGATGGGGAAGAGGTTGATATTGTCACAAATTTAAAAAAAAAAAAAGGAAAACCAGATTTGTGGGGGACCATAATGAGTTCAGTTTGGAATTTTGATTTTTAAGGGAATAATATGGCTTGTGATTTCTGATGCAGGCTTAATTTATCAATTTTGACTCCTGTGCTTAATTTAAAATATTCCTTTTTTGAAAGTGCCGGCATTCAAGTTTAAAATGTGTTTCTAATACTTCTAGGCTTCTTGTTAGGTTTTACTTCAAGGTTGGAATTCCCAAATGTAATATCCTGTTCATTTTTAAAACAAGGTCCTGAACTGTGTATTTAAAATCCATTTTTACCCCCAATTTGCAGTCCATCAAGAACTGCTGGGTTTCTGGTTTGGCTATTGGGAGCAGATGTCACTATGAATCTTACTTTCTGTTTTAAACCCACTGTGAAAATGGAATCTGTATCTAGGGTCTGGAAGTTAGTTCTCCATGAGGAACCGGAGAATGTGCCTGAATCAGCACAAGCCTCTCTTTTGTGACAGTATGCAAATTGCCAATGGCAGAGTTCAAGTGCATTCAAATATGTGACATTTTTCACAGCTCATCATTCTTTATCTCTTCTGTTTCTGAAAACCACTGGAGATTTGCATACAGGATAAATTCTGTTTTCCTGGTCATAAAAAATTCAGTAGATTCACAGTCAAATTTACTTCCCTCATGAAAGTCACAAGAGAAGAGCTTTGGGGGGTGGGGGGGTGTAGCTCGGTGGTAGGGCACGTGCCTAGCCTGTGTGAGGCCCTGGGTTTAATCCCCAGCACTGCATAAAAAAGGAAAGAAAAACTTTTGGTATTTTCTTCCATTCTGTTCCCCACTGTATGACAAATGAAAATAACTTGGAAACATGAGGACAACCAGGAAAGTAACCTCTTGAACTCAGAGACAGCAGAAATACAGAGTCATGCCTCTGACAACTGTGCACCTTCTCACCCACTCCCTGTAACTGGAGCTGTGGAGACTTGTTATTCAACTTGAAATTTAGCTTGCCTGGGTGGAATCACTTGCTATCAGATTTTTTTCTAAATTGAGAAAGTAATCTTACAGTCGTAGTTCTTAGCATGAAGGCCCCAAAGAAGGGCTGGGGATAAAGCTCAGTTGGTAGAGTGCTTGACTTACCTGCACAAGTCCCTGGGTCCAGTCCCCAGCACCACACACACACACACAGTACAAAACTATGACTTCTTCATAGTCTCTAAAAATTAATTTACACTAAGGCCCCAAAATAAGCAAAATGATGTAACAGTGCAGAGCTCAGGGTTTTTTTCCCCCCAAGTGAGGGCCCGTCTTCTGAGCCCCAGACCCCTTGGAAGCCAGCGCTGCTCGGGCACTGTCTTATGGCACTCTGCTTTCTGGGGAAGCCTGGTTTATGCACATAATAGTAAGACTTTATAGTCTAAGGTCTGTCTTGGTTGTGGTGTTTTTCAAAGGGAGCTTCTCTTTCAGCAATGAAGCGAGTTTGTATGGAAGGCCTGCTATGTCCTGGGCATGGTGCTAGCCACAGGGCCTATGGGGTGGAGAAGATACGGGCAGTGGAGATTGATCTACTATCCCATAGTGTAGATAAGGAAACTGAAGCACAGAGGTAGTCAACTATTGAGTGTTGCAGCTCAGATTTGCATCCAACTTTAAGTTTTATACACTCACTCACACACACAAACACACATTTTTTTGCGTGGGGGCAGTGGGTGGAGATGGTACCGAGGACAGAACACTTTACCAATGAGCTCCATCCCCACCCCTTTTTGTTTTTATTTTGAAGTAAGATTTTGCTAAATTAATGAGGCTGGCCTATAACTCACAATCCTCCTACCTCAGCCTCCTGAGTCACTGGAATTACAGATGTGTGCTACCCCACCCAGCTGCTAAATAATTCTTAGCTGGACACAATGGCATGCACCCGTAGTCCCAGCTACTGTGAGATTGGGACAGGAGGATTACTTGAGCCCAGGAGTTTCAAGCCAGCCTGAGCAACATAGCAAGACCCCATCTCAAAAAAATAAATAAATACGCAAGTTAGTAAGTAATTCTTAGTGTTGTTTTATTGAAAGGCAAAGAAAAGTGTGCTAAATGCAGTTTCACCTAATCCAGGTAGTTGGACGAGCTGGAATTAGGATGAGACTGATCCAGGCAAAGGTTTTCTAGTCCATTCCAGGGCTACAAAGTGGCAATCCAAAAGCCAGCAGCAGACAGTTGTGTTTGTCGTTTATGTGACCGGCATGTTTAAAACCTGTTGAATTTGAATTCATTTGGTCTGAGCCCTCCCTCACTAATGTGCTGTCTTACACTCATTTCACCTCATTCACTGCCATTTGGATGTGTCTGAGTTTGTTGTCCCAAGTCCCTTCTGGGAGAGATGGGCTCCACCCCAGTTTAAGCAGGAATCTCTTCACTGCAAGTGACAGAACTTCAACTTGACCTTACTTAGGCAAAAAGGGAAATTTTTTTCCCCACATTTTATCAGTGCATTATAGTTGTACATAATGGTGAGATCTGTTGTTACATATTCATACATGCACACAATATAACAATATCATTTGACCAGTATCATTCCCCAGTATTTCTGCCTTCCTTCCCCTCTTCTTTTCTCTGGTCCCATTTCTCTGGTCTACTAATATTCCTTCAATTTTCATGAGATCCCCCCCATTCTTTTCCTGCAAAAAGGTAAATTTGCTGAAAGGCTACAGGTTGCCCTTCTTCCACCCCACATGGGGTCGGGGGTTCAGGATTGACACAGCCTCAGGGACTGTTGAAATTGGAGATCTGCAAAGGGCGTCTTTGCTTTTCTGTCAGTTCCCTTCTACCGCTGACCTGCTTCTTAAGCATGGTGTGAATATGGCTACCAGAAGGCCAGAAGCTGTCTGCCAGAAAGGAGCTTACTCTTCCCTTGGGTCCACTTTGGGTAAGATGGTCTTGTTTGGTTCAGATGTCTACCCTCAGACCAGTTAGAGGAGGCATTTGGGCAAAAGTCAACCGACTGTAGGGACTGCCATAGGACACATAGCCCTCTACCGACTGAGCTATCTCCCCAGCCCCTCTTTTTTTTTTTTTTTTTCTTGTTTCCAGTGTATTTTTTTTATTTTCTTTTTTTCTTTTAATTAGTTATACATGACAGTAGAATGCATTTTGACACATCATACATAAATGGAGTATAATTTCTCATCCTTCTGGTTATACATAATGTAGAATCACACCGGTCATGTAATATATATGCATATAGGGTAATAATGTCAGATTCATTCTACTACCCTTCCTCCCCACAAACCCCCTCCCCTCCCTTCACTCTCCTCTACCTAATCCAAAGTCGCTCTATTCTTCCCCAGCCCCCTCCCCTTATTGTGAATTAGCATCCACATATCAGAGAAAACATTTGACCTTTGGTTTGGGGGGATTGGCTTATTTCACTTAGCATGACAGTCTCCAGATCCATCCATTTACCAGAAGTCATAAAGTCATTCTTTGTTATGACTGAGTAATATTCCATAGTGTATATGTACCACATTTTCTTTATCCATTCATCTGTTGAAGGGCACCTAGGTTGGTTCCATAGTTTAGCTATTGTGAATTGAGCTGTCATAAACATTGATGTGGCTGTGTCACTGTACTATGCTGATTTTAAGTCCTTTGTGTATAAACCGAGGGGTGGAATAGGTGGGTCAAATGGTGGTTCCATTCCAGGTTTTCTGAGAAATCTCCATACTGCTTTCCATAATGGTTGCACCAATCTGCAGTTCCACCAGCAATGTATCAGGGTCTTTTTTTCCCACATCCTTGTCAACATTTATTGTTGCTTGTATTTTTGATAATTGCCATTCTGTCTGGACTGAGATGAGCTCTTAGTTTTAATTTGCATTTCTCTATTCGCTGGAGATGTTGAACCTTTTTTCGTATATTTGTTGATCAATTGTATTTCTTCTGTGAAGTATCTGTTCAGCTCCTTAGCCTATTTATCAATTGGTTTATTTGATTTTTTTTAATATATCCTGGAGATTAATGCTCTATCTGAGGTGCAAATGGGAAAGATTTTTCTCCCATTCTGTAGGCTCTCTTCACATTATTGATGTTTCCTTTGCTGAGAAGAAGCTTTTTAGTTTGATACCATCCCATTTATTGATTCTGATTTAATTGAAAGCATTCCCCCTAAAAACTGGAACACCACTTCTATTCAACACAGTTCTTAAAACTCTCGCCAGAGCAATCATACAGGAGAAAGAAATTAAAGGGATATGAATAGGAAAATAGGAAAAGAAGAACTCCAACTATCCCTATTTGCTGATGACATGATTCTATATATAGAGGACCCAAAAAAATTCCACCAGAAAACTTCTAGAACTAATAAATGAATTCAGCAAAGTAGCAGGATATAAAAATCAAACACATTTCTATACATCAGTGATGAATCTAATGAAAGAGAAATTAGGAAAATTATCCCATTCATAATAGCCTCAAAAAAAAAAAAAAAAAATACTTGGGAATCAAATCAACAAAAGAGGTGAAAGACCTCTACTATGAAAACTACAGAACACTAAAGAAAGAAATTGAAGAAGACCTTAGAAGATGGGAAGACCTTCTATGCTCTCCGATAGGCAGAAATAACATTGTCAAAATGGCCATCCTTCCAAAAGCATTATATAGATTTAATGCAATTCCTATTAAAATTCCAATGACATTCTTCATAAAACTAGAAAAAACTATCATGAAAATTCATTTGGAAAAGTAAGAGATCCAGAATAGTCAAAGCAATAGCCAAAGCAAGAAAAGTGAAGCTGGAAGCATCACAAGACCAGACCTTAATCAGTACTACAGAGCAATAGTAACAAAAACAGCATGGTATTGACACCAAAATAGACACATAGACCAGTGGTACAGAATAGAAGATACGGAGACAAACCCCCATAAATACAGTTTCCTCATACTAGACAGGCACAAAAAATATTCAACAAATGCAGCACTATTTGTTGAATAGGCTATCTTTTCTACAGTGAATATTTCCCAGCACAGGAAATTGGAAATTCACATGTAACAAAATGAAATTAAACCCCTGCTTGAAACTCAACTCAAAGTAGATCAAAGACTAGGTGATAGAACAGAGATCCTGAGTCTACTAGAAGAAAAAGTAGGCCCAAATCTTCACCATGTCAGCCTAGGAGCTGACTTCCTTAACAAGACTCCTAAAGCACAAGAAGTAAAATCAAGAATTAATAAATGGGATGGATTCAAACAACATGATCTTTCAATATACTTCCTCAGTCTTCTTATTAAGGGGCTCTCTGTGCAAAGTCAACATGTTAGAATGTTCCCAGACTCAGGTTTAAAAGCACTTTGGTTGGTACTATTAAGTACTGACTTAATAATCTCCCACAGCTGGGGATGTTGCTCAGTTGGTAGAGTTTTTGCCTCACATGCACAAGGACCTGGGTTCAATCCCCAGCACCACCAAAAATAATAATAATAATCTTTCACAGTTGGGAGATTAGCAAATCCTAAATTGATGTTTAAACACAAAAGAAAGTGACCCAAGGTCACTACGGTGGCCATGGTTTTTCTTCCCCCATCCCAAGTTCAAAACAGGCAGACATGACTTGTTCTGATGCAGTGTTGAACCTAATCATGGAACTGCTGCCTGAGAGCCTCCTGTGGTGTTGGAGGTCAGCAGTGCTTTCGCTTCCCCTTGCTGTTTGCTCTTGGTTGGGAGCAAGGTGTGTCTCGGTCAAGTTCTGACTTAGCAAGTAATTAGCTTCTCTGTGCCTCAGTTGCCTCTACTCTAAGAAGAAATGATAATAGTACGCTGTCACGTTCATCAGTACATGTGTAATGACCCTAGCTCAGAATCAGGCACATAGTCAGTGCTCAGTGGGACCCAGCTGTCACCACCATCGTCCTCAGTACTACTGGCCCCTTCCCTGGGTTCAGAGGTCTGAGGGTAGCCAGCATGAAAAATAAGATGTTGCATTGGCCCAAACTTTGCGCTCCATTTTCAGAATATAGTATTTAGCCTTAGTGGGATCCTATTGTAGCCATTTTAATTATAGCCCTTTTCTGCCCCACTTTTAAAAATAGCTAATCGTGCTGATTGTACCTCCAAGCTCCTCCAGTCAGGGTGGAGGGCAGTGCTGCATTAGTGATACAGCCCGCTTGCTAGCGGATTCCTGTAGCACACCCTTCTGGCAGGAGCAAATGCCTGGCCCATCGCTTTCAAGCACGGGTTTGATTTCCTGCAGCACCTGGGCACCTGGGTATTTCTAACACCTTTTCAGAAGTTCAGTTCCTGACTTACTGCTTCTACATTTTTGTAGGAGACTCTTACCATTGCTCCCTCTGTTTGATCCACACCAGAAGGAAAAATACCAATGGTTTCTATTTATAGGGAAGTTTGAAATTTTTACTCTAAAAAATTACCTATTAGCCTGGTTAACCTTTCCATGTCTTTTTTCTCTGTTCTTAACTATGATCCTTTATAAAGTAGAGGCCAGAGTTACATTCACTGTTA
Organism: Sciurus vulgaris; assembly: GCF_902686455.1. Taxonomy (NCBI): domain Eukaryota; kingdom Metazoa; phylum Chordata; class Mammalia; order Rodentia; family Sciuridae; genus Sciurus; species Sciurus vulgaris. The sequence goes on from NC_136461.1 coordinate 50,598,734, forward strand.
ATCCTTCCTTTCCTGTGTGGCTCCAAAATCTATCTGAGGGAGCAAAGTTGATCATATTGTGCATGGGAGACATACATAAAAGGATACACTATTTAAAGGGTTGCTTAAATAGTGATAAAATGATCATGGAGGGCTACCTCCCAAGGGCTCGGGGAAGAATTATAGGATGTGGTAACTTTTAAGTTCATTTTATGTCTTATGATCTATTCAGGACAAAGTTTAAGTGTGGGGGGGGGGGGCATGGTTTCTAAGATTTTTGCCCCATAAGGGGGAAATAAAAGAGAATCTAGATGAGTGAGACGAGTCCAGCCCTATAAAATAAGCCAGGTACTAGGTAGCTAAGGGTAGTCACAGCCATCCAGGGACCTTGGTTGCAGCCTTAGGATTCTGTGCTGGGGTTAAATTTCTCAGGATGTAAACCAATAGAGAACTAATGAGGCAGGATGGGTTGTTACCTGATCTCCTAATGAGCAGCATATGGGCGATGAGCATGACCCAGTTGTTACCTATGTGTTCTTACAAATCTGGTGGGAGCCTGTTGAGGAATGGGTGTGTGAATAAGCCCAGAAAAGAAAGGCAGGTGGGGAGTGTCAGATAGTTATTCCAGCATTCCCCAAAGGAGGAAATGTCCTGTCCAGGTCATTGTTCTGACCGATCCTGCTCTGCCAAGTACTTTCATATATTGCTTCATTTAATTCTTTTTAATATCCTTGTGGTATGACTACTGTTATTTTTTTTTCAATTTTGTAGATGAGGAAATTGAGGCTTAAAGAGGTCACATAATCTGCTCAGCTTTGCAGAACTCTTAAGAAATTCCATTATCCAAGTCCCTTCTCATTTCCAGATCAGCTTACCTGACCACCTTCTGGGTGCTGGACCCCAGCCAGTGATCTCTCAGATTTTCCAAGCACCTGAGTAAACCAATCCTTTCTCTTGTCCAAATCAGTGTCTCTCCATGTTCCCGTCCTTGTCCTAGCCCAGCTGCCAAAGTTCACACCTTAAATTAAATAATCAGATACTTTCCCCTCTAAATTTGCCTATAATAAAAGGGTAGAATGTGATGGGAGGCAGACATTAACATTCTGGCCAATTTATCAGTGTCATTTATTTCAATTAATAAGCTGTCCTTTGGCTATGCAGTGGTTTCTGACATGTCTTGGTAGTTTGCTTCTCTTTTAAATGGTGCCTAACTGCCAAAGTTGGAAAGTACAACTGAGCCCTACGATGTCACTAACTGATTGTATCTTTCACAATTCAGGATGACCTGTCCCAGGTGATTGATCAATGCGTGGTGGCAGACCATCAAAAGACACTGGAGTACCCAACTGACGATGTATGTAACTTAAACTTAGGTTTTGCTCTACTGGGGTGGTGTGCATTATAAACTATGCTCTAGAAGAAGTGGAGGTGATTGCTGTAAGATCAAATCCTAACTTTTGACAAATAAATAAAAATAAAATTTCCATTATTCCTATATTCACTATTTTATGTTTCAGAAACTATAGGTAACTAGAGCTCACAAGGAGTAAATGACATTTCAAACACTACCAAAGAAAATCCCTTTGAAAATTCTTTAAGATTCTATGCTAAAAACCTAAAATTAAAAAAAAAAAAAAATAGATGTAGTTAGGCTCAGGAGGGACATAGCTCTGTGATAGTGTTCTTACCTAACATGCATAAAAAATCCAACCAATCAACAAATGTAGAAAGAACCTTGAAAAATAATCAAATTAAGTTTAAGTGAAAACTCATAAGCAATTTTTCTTTATTTAAAGCCAGATTTTGTGTAATACGATGTGTTTACAAATACTGTTAACGTGTTCACATTTTACATACTACTATCTCTAGTCTTGTATCAAACATCTCTAAAATTTTATAACCATCGAATTTTTCAGCTGAGGTAAATCCTAACATTATCTGGTCTTTCTTCTCCTTTCCTAAAAATGTTCACTGAAATGTCTAAAATATTCTCCTCTGGGAAAATAATAAGCCTTTTCAGTGACTGCAGAAGAGAAACCATCAGAGATCAGTGGGTGGCATCTGCAGTGAGGCCAGGTTAGCTCATTATAAAGATCTTCCCAACTGTTCGAGCTGCTCCAAATGGCATGAACTTCTTCATGGAAATGGAGTTTTCCATCCCTGAAGGTTTTCAATGAGAAGCTCCTGATAGCTTATTAATATGTTATAAGAGGACCAAAGGGAAAAAAAAAAAAAAAAAAAAAAGAAAGGATTGATAGGGTTGGGGGGTGTGGCCCTGAGTTCCATTTCCACCCAGCACTGAAGAAAAAAAAAAAAAAAAGCTATTCTAAATTGGGTTCCTAGGTTATTCCTGGCATAGTAACAGGTTTATTTATTTATCCCTAACCTTCATGATAATCTTGCAAGATACCCATGTATCACTATCAGTTTACAGATGAGAAGTTTAAGTGACTTCCCTGAGGTCATAAAGTTAATCAGTGGTAGCAAACTTAGCAATTCAAATCTTCTTTTAAGTAGTGATCTTTTTTCCTATCATGGGAACCTGAAAAAGTGGAACACTTTCCCTCAGAAAATACTAATAAGTATAATTTTGATACAACCACAGAGGTTTTACAGCTCCAAGAATTCCTCTGTGGACCTCTTAAAAGTTCTGAGTTAAGAATCCATGATTTTTTTTAGGAACAGTAGCACACATCTACAATCCCAGCTACACAGCAGACTGAGGCGGGAGGATCCCAAGTTCCGGTGCAACCTGGGCAGCTTAGCAAGACCCTGCCCAAAATAAAAAAAAAACTGAAGATATAGCGTGGGGGACTCTCTGCCACATCCCATGTGGATGAGAAAAGGGTTAACTGCCAGAGGATGATGTTGGCTGTTTTCAATCTATTACCAAAAACTTATCTACTCAATAAACACACAAGAGTCAATACTCTTTTTAAATGAGAGGGGGCATGACAGTTCTGGCCTCTAACAACAATTCACCCAACTCTCTTTTATTTATGATACAGGTAAGGGCTGGGGATATAGTTCAGTTGGTAGAGTGCTTGCCTTGCAGGCACAAGGCCCTGGGTTCAATCCCCAGCACTGCAAAAAAAAAAGAAAAGAAAAAAAAAGGGGGGGGGCAAGATTGGGAGGAGCTTCTTCTATGATGGACAGGATAGGGTGGAGTTAGGGGGAGCCATTCTTTTAGGGGGAATATTCCAAAAGGAGACAAGGAACCACTCCCACGCAGCGCCACATGCTTCCCGGAAGTTCCTAGAAGCCAGGCATCTGTGTCCTATGGCTCAACCTAGTCTGATTCTGCTAAATAAGGATGGCTTCTCACAACATAGCTCAATGTTAGAGTGACCCTGGGTTCAATCTGTATTACCAAAAAGAAAAAAAAAAAAATCACTGTATAACTCTAAGCAAAAAGTCTGAATTTGTAAAAAGAGAGAAAGGAAGAGAGAGAAACACTCTCCCTGGGCTCGACACCTTCAATGCTATTTATTTGGTTTGGAATGGAGCGAGGGGTCCAGATCTATAATTTTTTAACTTCCTAGGTATTCCTATTTTGAAACAGGGTTGAGAATCACTAGTTTAATTGGTTTGGATGACCTGCAAAGTCCACTCCAACTCTTATAATCTATTATAGTAATACATGGCAGCAAATCCATTCTCTCCTCCCCTCCATACTTAGTAGTTTGATTTTGTGCTAGTGAATGAGGCACAGGAGACCAAGTTCACCTATCATGAGGCTTGCAAGCAGTTGTTCTGCCTCAACACGTATACTTAGATGCTTCACTTGATCTCCATAGGCTATTTCCTTATTTTTATTGGGTTTTTTTTTTTGTTTTTTGTTTTTGTTTTTGTTTTTTCAGTGCTTGGCATTAAACCCAGGGCCCTGCAAATGCTAGGCAAGTGGCACATCCTTAGCTCCTATTTTCTTATTTTTTAAATTGGATTCAATTCTACCACTATTTATTGGTCATTTATTAAATACCAGATGCTACATGGAACTGGGCTACAGAGATGAGCTATAATCATTCCCTTCTTTTATAAAAGTCCTAATCTAGTACTGTTCACTTTGTGCTTTCCCATTATAAAATTCACATGTTTTTTTTTAGGGGGAAGAAAAACCTGTAACTTGCCTTTAGCTTTGTTGGGAATGTATGTTCTTTCTTGAGACCATACAAAATGAAAGCAGACATAAAGTACTATATGAGTTAAAATATAGACTCAATTGCTGCAAGAAGTTTCTATTTCACAAGGCAGTCTGAGTATAATCAGTTTGAGTACAATATAGTGTCTCCACAGTGTCCTGGAGCCTCTTGTCTGATATCCATTCTTACTGGATCACCTCCCTCTAATCATGACATCTATTTTCTGATCTAATATGGCTGCTCCATTTATTACCAGCACAGCCACATTTCAGCCAGGTTGGAGGGAAAGGCAGGATCTTTCTCTTTAAGAGAATGACCTGGAAACTACATGCTTACTTCTGTTTCTAGCCCACTGACCAAGACTTCTGGGCACACCTGCCTTCAAGGAGGCTGGTAGATGTCCTCTGTGCAGTTGGCTATCTCAGCTATTTCAGTGCTCAGTTTTGTGGTAATAACACCTTCATTGTCTTTTTTCCACTTTTCTCTCTTTAAAATCACTGCTCAATATGTAACTGAATAAGTCTTTTTAAATAAATATATATACAGTATTAATGGATGATGAGAGAAAAACTGCAAAGAACTAAACCCCCATAGAATCATGGCCTAGCCACTCTTTGATAAATGCTTTAAACTTGTAGCATTCTTCACCTACTGACTTTCAGTGTACCTCTTGCTCAAATTAGCGGTGTGATTTCAGGGTTGTCACTTGACATTTGTGTCTTGATTTATCAAAACAAAATATTATTGACTGACTCTCAGGGGTGCTCATGGATTGATGGAGTTCACAGATGTATGAGTGTTTTGAACACTAGAAGGCAATACAGATAGGCAGTGGGTGGGACTGTCCTAGGGTTGTGTATTGCATGATCCCCTGTGTTGAGAAACAGCCTTCCATAACAAAATCTTGAAGTGTTATGGTTCTGGAGCAGTTACCTTGGTCCTATTTCTAGACTCCAAGGTCAGCCTGGTACTTCACTGCGTCCACCAGAATCCTCCAGCTGGGGATGGGTTCCCTGACTAACTACAGATCCAGAAGGCAGGTCAGGTCACTGCCTATATTTCTTAACTGCCTGTTAAGCAAGCATGGATTCCTTTTGTCTTTTCTTAGTGTTTTTTTAATATTCACATTCATTGGGGTATCATCAGCAAAAGTCCAGAATTACAAGTTTAGTTTCCAGAGTTCACACCGAAGTCCCTGTACCTTCACTGAATTACACATTAACTTCTGACCCTGAGTTTCCCTCGCTCGCTCATTCATTCATTCATCCATTAAACATTTATTGAATCCCTGCTATTTTCCAGGAACTGGGTATCAAGGGTGAATAAGGTACAGTTCTTTTAGACGAATTAAATGTAATTGATGTACCTGGCATTTAGTAGGCTTTCACTGGATGTTTCTTTCCCCTTCCTTCTGCTGACGTTGCTTATTAACCTACCTAATGCATCTTGGACTATTGTTAGTGTATCCTGCAGAGAAAGACAGTGTTGTGTGCTCAGAACATCTGCAGCATAGATAGTTTTTCAGTGAGTTCAGCACAGATATGTGGACTTGATGTTGATTTTCTTCAACCCAGCTTCATATACAGATCACAATGATAGAGTACCTTCAGCTTTCTTCCTTCCTTTCTTCATTTCTCAAAGCATCTTAGATGTAAAGGAAGCATGAGGCAAAAATCAACCTAAGTTCCTCTTGCCACCTCCCCAACCCTGTGGCCTCAAAAGACAGTATTGGAAGGCACCATTATTTTGGAAACAATACAGCAAGTTTCAAAGTCTTCTCATGTTACCACTCCTGTCCTTGATGTTCATATTAATTTTCCTTCCTTTCATAGGCTGCCAACCAGATGAAACAGCAAAAATATTCAACAAAAGCCTCCTTCAGTTCACAAGAAATACCATTAGCGCCAACTCCATCATACCATTCAGCGGATGCCAACTTCACAGGCTATGGTATGATTCTGACCCTGAGCAGCATTGACTCATGAAACCTTAGAGAAGGAAGGCATTATGGGATCATGTTGTCCTGAAAAGAGAACCGAACCAGAGGCAGGGAGCCTGACTCTGCACACCCCCTCCATTCCTCAGCTTTGGAACTTGGATAGATCCCTACACTTCCTACACCCTTTTCCCCATCTCCTCCGTTAGTGTTGCCTATTGCTGATGGAACTTAAAAGGACTGGAACAGAAAAGGCCCTCAGCAAATGTTGTTCGTTGGTTTTGGTTTGGGCTTTGGTGGTGGTGATCACCCAGAGCTTTGTGCATGCGAGGAACATACTTTACCACTGAGCCACATCCCCAGCTCAGTAAGTGCTGTTTGAGTCTGGCCTGGTAGATTATTTTCAAGTCACCCCAAAAGATTATGTTTAAAAATCGCATTGAACCTAATTTTTGGCACTACATGTTGATGTAAAGTATTTTCAGTGTTTAAAGAAATTGGTATGTACTTTCTTTAATTCCCTGGCTTGAATTATGCTGACTGAGGGTTGAACATAGAACTTTGAAATAAACAACAGGTATTTGCACTTTGCTTTTATGCAATAATAATCAATTTTTTTAAAAAAATGGACTCTTTAAAACACCACACTCACCATTGGCAAAGCATAGCCCTGTGTTAATTTAGCAGGCTTGATACCTTTCTGGTGTTGTCTTTTAATGTGTGTGTGTATGTAGTACTGGAAATTGAACCGAAGGCCCTCATACATGCTCAATAAGCACTCTACTACTGAAGTACATACCCAACCCTTTAAAAAAAATAATAATAATTTTGAAACGGGGTCTTGCTAAGTTGCCCAGACCTGCCTCAAACTTGCCATCCTCCTGCCTCAGCCTCCTGAGCAGTTGGGATTACAGGTGCGCACCATCCTACTCAGCTTGTCTTTAGTACAAATATTAATTTTTTGATTAAAAAAAAGTTTAGCAAGTATATTTTATCTTAAAGCACTGTGTGTATAGTAAAGTACTCAATGAACATGGTCAAGAAACTATGGCCTATGGGTCAAATGTAGCCTACTACCTATTCCTGTTTAGTTTATGGACTTAAAATGGTTTTTACATTTTTATTTTTTCAAGATTTTTAAAATATTTTTTGTTTTCACATCTTTAAAGGTTGAAAAAAAGCTTATTTCATGAAAATATGAAATTCAAATGTTAATGTCCCCAAAGAGTTCTGAGACTCTCATTTATTTACACAAATATGTAAACAGCCACCCTAAGAGTCCATCTCACCCCATTTAGAATGGCAATTATCAAGAATACAAGCAACAATAGGTGTTGGTGAGGATGTGGGGAAAAAGGTACACTCATACATTGCTGGTGGGGCTGCAAATTAGTGCAGCCACTCTGGAAAGCAGTGTAGAGATTCCTTAGAAAACTTGGAATGGAACCACCATTTGACCCAGCTATCCCACTCCTTGGCCTATACCCAAAGGACTTAAAATCAGCATACTACAGAGGTACAGCCACATCAATGTTCATAGCTGCTCAATTCACAATAGCCAGATTGTGGAACCAACCTAGATGTCCTTCAATTGATGAATGGATAAAGAAACTGTGGTATATATATACAATGGAATATTACTCAGCCATTAAGAATGATAAAATTATGGCATTTGCAGGCAAATGGATGAAATTGGAGAATATCATGCTAAGTGAGATAAGCCAATCTCAAAAAGCCAAAGGACGAATGATATCGCTAATAAGTGGATGATGACTCATAATGGGGGGAGGGAAGGGTTAGTGTTAGGGTTAGAGTTAGGGTTAGGGAGGGGGGCAAGTATGGAGGAAGGAAGCACTGTATAGAGGGAAAAGAGGGGTGGGAGGGGTGGGGGAAAGGGAAAAAATAACAGAATGAATCAAACAACATTACCCTATATAAATTTATGATTACACAAATGGTATGCCTTTACGCCATGTACAAACAGAAACAACATGTATCCCATTTGTTTACAATAAATAAATAAATAAAAGAAAAAAAAGAAACTGGTATATATATAATGGAATATTACTCAGCCATAAGGAATGATAAAATTATGGCATTTGCAGGCAAATGGATGAAATTGGAGAATATCATGCTAAGTGAGATAAGCCAATCTCAAAAAACCAAAGGTCGAATGATATCGCTAATAAGTGGATGAGGACACATAATGGGGGGAGGGAGGGGTTAGTGTTAGGGTTAGAGTTAGGGTTAGGGAGGGGGGCAAGAATGGAGGAAGGAAGGACTGTATAGAGGGAAAAGAGGGGTGGGAGGGGTGGAGGGAGTGGAGGGAAGGGAAAAATAACAGAATGAATCAAACAACATTACCCTATGTAAATTTATGATTACACAAATGGTATGCCTTTACGCCATGTACAAACAGAAACAACATGTATCCCATTTGTTTACAATAAATAATAAATGTAAATAGTGTGCCATTTTCACACTATAATGATAGAATTAAGAAGCAGGCAGGGAAAGAAATGCCATCTCCTGTATCTGTATTCTCTCCTCATTCAGGAGAGTAAGCTGGTCATTTACAAAAGCAGTGTAAACTTTTTAAAGCATCCATGAAGTTGTGCCAATATTGTACATCATTTTTATTGTGAATTAACAGAAGTGCAATGTGAACTATATAAGCTGCACAAAGATCTAGAAACAGATTAGGTTTAATATTCTTCTAATAGGGCACTTTTTATGGATGCTGAGGTTATATCACTAAATTTCTTGCTTTTAACCGGGAGGTCATTAGATTAATAAATTCCATGTGGACAGGACAGCTTATGTAAAGAACCAAGTAGTTAATATTTTTGGCTCACAGGCCAGGTGTTCTCTGTTACAGCTACTCAACTGCCCTTGTAGTGTGGCAGCAGCCACAGGCTAGGGATATGTGGGTGAGCAGGCTATCCTCTGATACAGGTTTATTTTTGCACATCAAAATTTGGGTTTTGTATACCTTTTACATGGATGGAAATATTATATTTCTTTTGATTTTTTTTTTTTTTTTTGCATTTTGAAAATGTAAAAATCATTCTTGGTCAAAAGGCTGTATTCTGCACTCCCCTGCTTATTACATAATCTAATAAGGTATTGTGGATTTCATCTTGGTCTTCTTGGTTTCTGTGCACTAACTACAGCTCACCAGCAGATGGGGCCCTCTATTCTCAGCCCTTTGAATTACATCATGATGATCAGTCTTAGTTATTAACAGAAAAGTTGACATTCTCTAGAAACTTCTATTAAGAGTCTCTTGAAACTAATAATTTGAACATTTTGATTTTCGCTGTGTGTGTGTATGTGCAAATGTGTGTATGTACTGGGGACTGAACTCAGGGATGCTACGCCCTAGTTCTTTTTTTTTTTTTTTTTCCCATTTAAGACAGTGTCTTGTTAAGTTGCCCAGGCTGGCCTTGAGCTCATCATGATCCTCCTGTCTCAGCCTGAGTCACTAGGATTACAGGTGTGTGCCACCATGTCTGGATGAATGTTTTCATTTTTTAATGGGTTAGGTTTAGTTGTCTAGAAAATGCACATATATAGAAATGGATTAAGGGGTGTTATTAAACCTCTCAGCACGTAATCTTTTTTTCAGTTTTTTGAAAAATCCATTCTAAAACAATGATTTTTTTTTTTTTTTTACTGGGGATTTAACTCGTGGAAGCTTAACTACTGAGCCACATCCCCAGCCCTGTTTTTCATTTTGAGAGGATCTCACTAAGTTGTTTAAGGTCTTGCTGATTTGCTGAGGCTGGCTTTAAACTTTGGCAATTTTCCTGCCTCAGCCTCCCACATTGCTGGGATTACAGACATGCCTATTGTACCTGACACTAAAACAATGATTTTTTAAAAAATAATATTTATAGATCAACAATAACTCTTTTTAAAAGATTTTCACTTATGGACCCAGCAAGTAATTCTTGAGGGTTTTGTTTATAATACTTTTTTTATTTTTTATTTTTCTTTTTTTTTTCTTTACTGTTGTATATACAGGTTTAGTATCCCTTACCTAAAATGCTTAGGACTAGAAGTACTTTAGATTTTGGGAATTTCCAGATATTAAAATATTTGCACATACATAATAGATATCTTGGGGTGAGACCCAAGTCTAAACACAAAATTCATTTACATTTCATATATACTTTATATATGTAGCTGGAAAATAGCTTTATACAGTGTTTTTAGTGTACCTGCATTTTAACTGGATTATTACCCATCCTATGAAGACAGGTATGGAATTTTCTTTTTCCTTTTTTTTTTTTTTTTTTTTTTTGGCCATGCTGGTGTGATCCATGGCCCCATGCATGCCAGATGGAGTTTTCCACTTGGGCCAGCATCCCATCAATGCTCAGAAATTTTTGGAGTTCAGATTTTTGGAGTTCAGATTTTGAGATGCTCAACCTGTAATATATTTGAAGGTAAATTTTAATTGTTGTGTTCAGTTGCAACATACTTTATTGATTAAATCATTCCTACATTTTAATTCATATATTGTATCTAATTGAAAGTATTTAAACACTTTTTGTATTTTATAACTCAGAATCTTCTGTCATACCAACCTTTTTTCCTCATAACATATGACTTTATGTACCTAATTAGCTTAATCATCTTAAATTTTTCCATGTTGGTTCTCATGATGTGTGAGGGTTTCTTTTTGTTGTTTGTTTTGTTTTTGTTTTTTGTTTTTTTTGTTTTGTTTTTTGTTTTTTGTTTTGTTTTGTATTGCAGTGCCGGGAATTGAACCCAGGGCCTTGTGCTTGCAAGGCAAGCACTCTACCAACTGAGCTATATCCCCAGCCCCTCATGATGTGTTTTGAGGTTCAAACAATTTCAAGCAGATCTAAAATTGATGGGTTGCAGGGGTGATATTGTTTTAATCTCAAAAATATCATAGGGTGAAGAAGACCAGAGGGGAGTCTCTGGTCTGCTTCAAGGAGGCTGGGGATGTAGCTCAGTGGTGAAGTGCTTGCCTGGCATGAGCGAGGCCCTGGGTACAATCCCAGGACCACAAAGAAAAAAAAAAAGTCATAGGAATCACGTTTCATCCCTGGGTGAATGGACTGAAATGACCCAGCTTTTTCCTTCATGGGTCTTGGTAGGAGGAGAGTGAAATGGTAAACACATGCAAACCCTGCTTTGCAAGTAATGGAGCACGCAGGCTGAATCGCCTCTCATCACTCTGTGTTCCTTTCCTCCCCAGGTAACTTCCAGGCTCCTCTGTCAGTGGATCCTGCAACATGTCCCATTGTCCCTGGCCAGGAAATGATTATAGAAATATCCAAGGGACGCTCAGGGCTTGGTCTCAGCATTGTGGGAGGAAAAGACACACCCTTGGTAAGTTTCTTTGTAAAATATATCTGTGATCCCAGAATAAGCTGTTAGGGCTCTTTATGGCCCTGGGACACTTCTGTGGAAAACTTGGCATTTAACAGTATGGGAAAAGACGTACATCCATATAATTGCCAGCTTTAAAATTTTTCTTTTTCCTTTTTTTTAGTTGTAGATGGACACAAAACCTTTATTTATTTTTATGTGGTACTGAGGATCAAAACCAATGCCTCACACATGCTATGCAACTCCAGCCCTCATTTTTCTTGTAATTTTCTCTAGGATTTTGTCCATCTAGAATGTTGAGTTTTTTTTAATAAAGACTTATTAGACCAATAAGAGCACAGCATTTAAAAGTACTAAAACAGTATTTAGGGTAGTGCTTGGCACATAGTAAGTGTTCAGTAAATAGGAACTATTATTATCATCCTCCATCATCATTCTTATTTAACAAAATGACAGATCAAAAGTAAACAAGCTGGGCACAATGGTGCATGTCTATAATCCTAATGCCTCAGGAGACTGATATCTCCTGATGGAGGATTGCAAGTTTAAGGCCAGCCTTAGCAACTTAGCAAGACCCTAACTAAATGAGAGCGACTCTGTCTCAAAATAAAAAATTAAAAGGCTGGGGATGTGGGGATGTAGCTCAGTGATACACCTTTGAGTTTAAAAAAAAAAAAAAAAGGTAAATATCAGGGGCTGCAGTTGTAGCTCCATGGCAAATTATTTGCCTAGCATGCACAGATTCCCAAGTTTCATCCCCAGCACCAATAAATAAATATCAATTATTCCAGCAAAAAAAAAAAAAATTAGTCTTATTAGGACCATGTTCATGTCTATTAATAATTTTTATTGTTAGCTTTTACTAGGATGAATGACTTTTTTGTTTTTGTTCAGTACCTTTTGTTTGTCATTATTCAGTAATGCCATTGAAATATAAAACTTACCCTGATGTTTTTTTTAATTTGCTCAAAATGTGATTAATCAATACATACGTATTAGACTTGGGTAATACAAGCATATTAAACAAAGTTAGAGTAGCACAAAAGGCTGTAAATGAAGAACAAATCTCCCTCCAACTCTTTGGTTCTATCCAGCCTGCTCTTCACCACTCACCCACCTAACCCCCTGGAACAGGGCCTCTCCCTCAGAGAATCCCTTTTTATGAACATGAACATGTTGATAGTCCTTTGTCCATTTCTCTAGTAAGGAATGAAGTTCATGGGTCCACTTTATAGATAAAACAAATGTAGGATCCACAAGCTATTTTTTTTGCATTTTGGGCAGGAGTAATGTTTCTGTTAGTACCTTTGGACGGTGGGGAGAGTCTCTTGTTCTTCTGTAATAAATACTAATCCCCTACTATCCCTAGTTTTTCTAGTGTTTTGAACATGAATGGATGCTATATTTTGCCAAATACTTTTTCTGCATCTATTAAGATAATTATGTGATTCTTGTCTTTAAGTCTATTGATGTGATGAATTACATTTATTGATTTCTGTATGTTGAATCAACCTTGCATCCCTGGGATGAGCCTCACTTGATTATGGTGCACTCTTTTTAATATGTTTTTGTATGTGATTTGCCAGTATTTTATTCAGTTTTGCATCTATGTTCATCAGGGATATTATATTGGTCTGAAATTTTCTTTCCTTGTTGTGTCTTTGTCTCTGATTAATTCTTGTAAATATGCCTTTTTATATTGTTTAATGTAGGCACAACTAGGATTTTCCATAGGAATTTGAGTTGATTCAGCCTGGCTGGCTGAATGAGTTGTGGCTTTTGATTTTGCTTTTGTTGTTGGTACGGTTTTGCTCTTCGTGGGTTACTCAGATTCATGGACAAGATGTGCCTGTGCTGCTCTTGGGTCTGTAATATGGCATTTGCTTGTGCTTCAGCCATCAGCCTGTGGTCATTTGCTGAGCTGTGTAACCTCCTGCAACTCGAGAGTGCATTCTTTTTGTGACTACGTCTCTTACTACTGTGAGGCAACCAAAAAGGCAATTTTTAAAATTTATTTTTAGTTGTTGAAGGACCTTTATTTTATTTACTTATATGTGGTGCTGAGAATTGAACCCAGTGCCTCACACATGCTAGGCAAGCACTCCACCACTGAGCCACAGTCCCAGCCACAAAAAAAATGAAAATTCTTTAAGAGCATCTTGAAGTTCATAATATATAGTTCTGCCTTTTGAGACCATAAATCCCATTGTCCTTGGAAGGATAAGCACCACTTAGAAATGAGGGATGGGACACAGTTTTTATTTCCTAACCTCATGTACCTCATCAAAACCTATCAGTTAGATTCACAGGAAGATACATTGGCCTGTCATTTTAGTGAGACAGAAAAGCAGGGAGATGGAAGGTGCTTTAACAAATAAATCCACTGTTCCCATAATGAAGAGCTTTGTGTTTTCCTTTTTCTATTCCCCTTTAAATTTCAATGTGGAACATGCATCCTAACTGACACTCTGGGTCACATTTTCCAATCAGGTCTTGGGGGTGCATCCAGCCAGCAACAAGTTCACAAACAAAAATGAGAGCTTATGAAAGGAACTTGTGCAAAGTGTTGAGCCCAGCATCAAAAGCACTCTGCATGAGAGATTATGTGACACAGGCTCCCTGCCGCTCTGGAGCAGGGAAAAGTACATTCTGAGTAGCACTCCACCCTCCCGGTTAGGGTTTCCATGTCCTCTTTGTTGTGTGGCCAACAGATATCTTGGCCACCTTTAAAGGAATTAAGTCTCTGGAATCAGGTCTTGACACCACATCAGTCCTCTCTGCTATAAATAGTTTCTCTCGAGCCAAGACAGATGGCTCCTGAGATCACAGGGGAAGATCACACTTACCCTCCTATTGTGTTTGCAACTGGTTGTCCAGGCCAGCCTTTTAAGTACCAAGATAATGATGAAGGTGAGTGTCTCAGGAAGGTTTACAAGCGCACCTGCACCTGGTCCTCAGTGACAGCCTTCCGCCTCAGATGTTTTCATCTAAGGTGCCACTCCCAGGTCTGCCTCTGGAGAGCATGGCTCTTCTGTGATAGTGGAATACGTTGCTTACGTTTGTTCAAAGTCTGTTCTTTGGGGCTGGGGCTATAGCTCAGTTGGTAGAGTGCTTGCCTCACAAACCCAAGGCCCTGGGTTCAATTCTCAGCACCACAAAAAAAAAAAAAAAAAAAAAAAAAAAAAACAGTCAAATCTGTCCTTTGTTTAGTGCTGAGGATGCAAAATTGAGTGAGATAACCTGTCCTCAAAGATTATACACATTCAAGTTTAATTCTACTGCTTTTAATGTTTATGCTTTCTCCCTCCCTCTTTCTTTGTCTCTCTCTTATATGGGGCTGGGGATTGAACCCCAGGGCACTCTGTCACTGAGCTACATTCCTAGCCCTTCTAATTTTATTTTTGAAACAGGGTCTTGCTAAGTTGCTGAGGCTGGCCTCGAACTTGTGATATTCCTGTCTCAGCCTTCTGAATCACTGGGAGTACAGCTGTGCACCACTATGCCCTGCTGTTTATGGTCTAATACAGGGAATCTACCAAGAAAAATCCTAGTTGGGACTATTAAAATCTCTGAAAAGCATAAAAGAGTAGTAAGACCTTTCTAGACTTAATTAATATAGACTATTGTGCTTTCTGTAAACCCAGGAGCTAGAATAAGGCATGTTGTATAGCAGAGGTAATGTATTAACCCATATTTTTTATTTCCTTCCATCCATTTGTGCATCAGTCCATTCTTTCATTCTGTCCTCCCTCTCCCTCACCATTTTACTCTCCCATTGGCCTTGTTTGACATTAAATTTACATGAAATCTTACATCTCAGAGGACTCAATTTAATCTGCCAGATGAAAGACCAAGAACTCTTATCTTTTCTGACTTTTGTGCCATATTCTCATTGAGGCTATTGTGTTATCTACCTTGGGAATTCTAGAAAAGAAAAAGAAAATTGTAGGAAGTAAATCTTTTATCTTGGAATACCCACAGACTTGAACTGTTCTTGAACAAAGAAAGTAGAGAAATAATAAAAATTATATCTCCAGGACCCTCTGTCTGCATTTTCCTCTTTCTGCAGAGCATTGCCAGACGTCCTAGACTGTGGGCAGTGTGCTCTGTGAAACGTAACAGGCAGCACAGCAGAGCATTGATGCGATTTTTGGGGCATCAGAAATCGCAGATCGTTAACTGTGGCTCTGGACAAGCAACGTCTTTTTTAAGTTAAATCTGCTGTGTTGGTGTAGCAGTGGTGATGGATGACAAAAGTCTACTGTTTAAATATATAATATATGACATATAATATATAATGCATATAATGAACTTTGCTCAGTACACGTCTGTACTGAGTCCAGTTATTTGCTGATCACCAGTGAGCATGGTGTCAAAGCAGATCCTTGATCTCCTCATCTGCATGTCTCAATGTATTATCTGCACACCGCAACGTGACTCTGTTTCTAGACAGTTAGGTATTTGTGTTTCAGCATCAGGCTTTTATTGAGAGATGGAGGTACTGGGGACTGAACCCAGGGTGTTCTTCCACTGAGCCACATCTCCAGTACTTTTTATTTTTTATCATGAGATAGATTGCTGAGCCTGGCTTTGAACTTGCCATCCTCCTATCTCAGCCAAAGCCAGGCCTGCTCCCCCCTGCTGCCAGGCTTTGGCCTGCTTGAGCTCAGCCAGGGGGTCCTCCAATAACTGTCGCTGGAGTATCCTATCCTTTTCTGGGCATGATTATGTGATCAATAAAAAAAAAAGAACAATTGTTAAAGCTGCATCCTTTGAGGAAGAATTGACTAGATTGAAAAAGGGAAGACCAGAAAGCACAGTGACAACTGTCTGCAAACCTTTAAGGTCGCCTTCTTGTGGAAAAAGGATAAGGATGATACAGACTCAGTGACAAGCAGGTTTCACTTTACTACGGAAGAGCTTTTGCTGACCAAAGCTTGAGTGAACTGCTAGTGAGTATCCCATCCCTGAAGATCTTGTGCCAAAGGCCAGCAGACACTCCACAGTGTTATTACTATCTAGCTTTGTTTTGTTTTTTACAAAGAAGGGACATTTACGTTGTAACTCTCTTTTTCAAGATGCTGGTAATATAAGAACCCCCTCCCCGAAACACACACCAGCATGAACATTTCATAAATTTCTTGAAACTTCCAGGTCTTAAAATCTTAGGGTTTTATTTTGTTTTCGTTTTTGTTTTTGTTTTTTTCTGGTGTTGGGAATTGAACCCAGGGCCTTACACTTGGGAGGCAAGCACTCTACCAACTGAGCTACATCCCCAGCCCTTTTTTTTTTTTTTTTTTTTTTTTTTTCTTTTTTAACTAAGGAATCAGATCTGATTATTGTGCCAATTTGTTTATTTATTTATTTATAAAAGATTTTGTTATTAGTTTGGGAAAGGAAAGTTTATAAAGCCCCTAGTTTCTATATTTGTGTTACCTGGAAATCTCTTTGCAAGGGAAAAAACAATGAGACTAGGGCATTGGCTTTGTCTCCATGTTTTTGGTACTATTCCATGGTAAATGAGGTCCATGGATTCCCAGGATCAATTGTAAAATTTAGATATTCTCAATAAAAAGATCTAGGAATGTCAGATTTAGAATCTGGTCATTTCTCTCCAAGTTTCAGCTCTGCATTATTTTCACCACCAGACTTAGTGCCAGTTTGTTTATTTTGGTGCTTCATGTGTGCTAAGCTGCACCCTCTGCCCTGGTGCTCATTTAATTCATTCTTATTACATGGAAGAAGTTCTGGAGAGCAATACCAATTTAATTCATCCTTGTTAAACAACAGTTCTAGGGAAAGATACATTAGTAAGACCCCTTAAGGTAGAAGTACTCTCCCATTTGGATGTCACATGGCGGAGTTCATCCGTCTAGAAATTGAGGTGAAGAATGCCTGTCCTCCCTCTGCAACTGTCTCTTGTGTTCTGAGGTGACCTCACTTTACCCCGCATCACGTTGCATGCTATCATGTACTTATTACTGCTTTTGACAACTTAAAAGTAAGACTGCAGCAAGTTAAACCCCTGCATATTTTTTAAGTAAGCAGAGTAGAAAGCTATTATATGTTTGATTAAGTGTTTTATTTTGCTATTCCCCTTCATGTGAACTTTGTACAGTCTACTTCTTGAGGAGTGCAGTTTGCTTTGGCATGTAATCCCCAAAGCCAAGCTCCTTTTATCGTTATTGCTTAAGTCATATATTTTTATAGAAAACATCTTATTACCTTAGTTTTACTTTAAAATCAAAGCAGAGTTTGCAAAGTCTATGAATCACACTGAAAGAATGTTAACGAATAGTACCTCTGAATTTCCAGATTTGGACATTTCTGGTCCTAAAGAATATGACTGTAAGCAAAAAGTATTATGCAAGCTGAGTAAAATTTAAATAAATAAGGACCAGATGGAACTATAGGGACTTATAAAATACAATGCAAATATTATCCCATTTCCTTAAATAAATCTATATTTCAGTATGAAAAATTATATTCATATTGATGAGTATCAACTTTTTGCTAAATTACACTTGGCCCAGGGAACTCCACTTTAAGTAAATATAAAAGAGTTTTATTTGGGAAAGCTATTCACAGTTTTGAAGCGCAAAACATTTTATATACTTGCAGCAATTCTTATATTAGCTCTTTTATTGCTGATTTTCATTTCAAATTTCAGTTACCTGTAAATACATGCAAGCATTTACAGTCCCTGAGCTTAAATTTTAGAATTGCTTACATAGTCAATTGCATTAAAACACACGCACCTGCACACACGTGTGTGTTATTTCTTCCAGGGTGACTGAGCATTTCATTCTTTTATGTCAAAAGAGACACTCTACCTATTGCTGGGTTACTGCTCTGCTCCTTTGTTACCTATAGCTTATTGCCTGAAAACATCAAGTACTCCAGACTAATAGGAGCCGAACATTATGATCTGTTTTCTTCCTCTTTGGTAGGGCATATTAGAATATAGACTCTCTTTGTTCCTTTTATGGCACTTTTGTGGAGGTTAATTGAAGTCTATATTCTAAGATTCTCAAAATATGTGTAGTTAAACTATTAGCAGAAAAGAGTATCCTGACTTTTTTTTTTTTTTTTTTTGGTACCAAGAATTGAACCCAGGGGCACTTAACCACTGACCCATATCCCCAGTCCTTTTTATTTTTTTATTTTGAAACAGAGTCTCACTAAATTGCTTAGGGCCTCACTTAGTTGCTGAGGCTGGCCTCAAACTTGAGATCTTCCTGCCTCAGTCTCCCAAATTGCTGGGATTACAGGAGGATGCCACCACATCCAGTAAGTATCCTGATTTTTAAAACTTGTAGTTTTGAATGTGATGGGTAAGTTCCTTTCCCTCTTTCTGACTTCCCTTGAAAAGGAGGTTTTTGTGAAAAGAAACAATTATCTGTTCAACCTATGAGGTTAACAAGTAAAACTGACAGCAATTTGACAAATACCACATTTCTTCTGAAGTAAGTCTTTTATTGTGATCATGGAAAAGCAGTACCTTCAATATGCACTTGACCGTGAGATTCATCAAGTTATCTTAGAATAAGGAAAGTATGACTTTTACTGACTATATTTTGCCTGAGGTCCTGTGTGCTTTTAAAATTAAGTAGCCTCTTAATCTTTCACATTTCATGGATCAGTGAGGTGCTGTCAAATACTCTGCATCAACAAAGGGAAAATCTCTTGTTCTATAGGTAAGCAAGATCAGCAACTTGCCACTACTCTTGAATTATTTCTGAATTTTACCTTTATATACAACTTTTCTTCCCTTTTTGCAGCGCTGGAGATCAAACCCGGGGCCTTGCACGTTCTATGCAAGCACTTACCACTGAGCTATGCCCCCAGATCCTGAATCTTACCTTAGTGATTGGTTCAAAGAATGTAGATCCATTGGGAGGCTGAGGCAGGAGGATCACAAGTTCGAGGCCACCCTCGGCAACTTAGTGAGACCCTATCTCAACATAAAAATTAGAAAAGGTCTGGGAATGTAGCTCAGTGGAAAAGTACTCCAGGGTTCAATTCCCAGTACCACACACATACACACACAAAAACACACAAATATTCATATTTTTTTCATAAAATTTGTTTAGGTATCAGCATAACAACACAGACACAGCATGGGGAAAACATGTTTTTAAATTTCCTGCCCCTCGGTTGATCAACCCACTGTCCCACTGGCAAGGACAATGGAGAACTGCCTTTGTCAAGGGGACCTGCCATCTCTATCACAGATAGCATGAAACTCATTTCTACCTTTACCAGCTTCCCAGTTTTGTCGTGAAGGATCACCAGGAGAAAGCAGCAGCGTGCGGGACGGGTAGTTCTCACTATTTGGGGCAGTGTGTTCTATTGAGTTACTGAAGTCTGAACTGCTTCTAGGGAAGCACAGAGGGAGGTTCCTCCAAACCTCTGGGCACAGCATTTCCAACAGCCAACCCATGCACAGCCTTGTTTTCCGTTACTTCTGTTTAAAGTAAAGTATCTTATTCACTATGTATTGCTGACTCGTTTATGTTGAGCCAGCAGCACGGTGACTCATGCCTGACAAAGCCAGCCCACACATACTTTAAGGTACATCACAGCCTCTTGCACTTGGGAGCACTAAATGGCATCTCAGCCCTATGTCTAGGAACTTTTTTTCTTTTTTACTTCTTTAAATTTTTTTATTTTTTTTCCTAGTCCCAGGGATTAAACCCAGGACCTCACACATGCTAGCTCACCACTCAACTACACCTCCAGCCCTTCCTGTTATTTTGAGACAGCGTCTCGCTAAATTGCCCAAGCTGTCCTCAAACTTTTGATCCTCCTGCCTCAGTCTCCCAAACAGCCAGGATTACAGGTGTGCACCACTAGGCCACATGTGAGGGACTATTTTAAACAGCAAAATCACAACTAAAGAGCACAAAAATGAAAAAAAAAAAAGAAAAAACACTGAGTCGACCACAAAAGGAGTACTTGTTTACAGTGTAAGAACTGAGTGAAACAAGAAGGAAACCCCAGAAGGGATCCAGGGAATCAGAGGACTCAATATTTTCAATACTGTATGTGTCTGTAAATGACAGTGAAAGTGCTAAGGGCAGTGATTTGGGGGTTACAAATACATTTTAGCAAACAGGCTAAATTCACAAATTCACAAATATGGACTTCATAAACAATAAAGATTGTACTTAATGAAAAAATCAAAATGTCTGGGAGCAGGACTCCTGTAGACTAACTTAGAGCTCTTTGGAGGATCCTTTGTGCTTAGTACTGACTTGAGAAAGAATAACCTAAAATATTATTATAATCTTTCTTGAGAAGGAGTAATCAGTTATATTTTGGTAATCTTCAT
The DNA here is from genome assembly GCF_902686455.1 of Sciurus vulgaris. Lineage (NCBI taxonomy): Eukaryota > Metazoa > Chordata > Mammalia > Rodentia > Sciuridae > Sciurus > Sciurus vulgaris. The sequence goes on from NC_136461.1 coordinate 50,619,492, forward strand.
GGTAACAGATAAATTAGAAATGAAAAAATGGATCAGGACTGGTATTATTCCTTAGAATCATCAATTTTGACCACTCAGATTATATATGTATCCCTCCTTTTATTTATTAGATATGCCCCTTAAAACCTAGATATCTGAGGCTGGGGTTGTAGCTCAGTGGTAGAGCGCCTGCCTGGCATGTGCGAGGCACTGGGTTCAATCCTCAGCACCGCATATAAATACATGAATAAAATAAAAGTCCATTGACATCTAAAGAAATATTTTTAAAAAAAAAGCCTAGATATCTATGTCTTGGGAGCCCTCATTAGCAATTATGCAGCACTTACTACAGCTCACACTTTACACATGACATTTCAAATGTATAAAACCTCATTTTGTACCCAAAACTCTGAAATGTAGGATTTATTAGTTTCTTTACAGAGGCAGAAACACTGACTCAGAGGTTTTTAATAACTCACTGACAACATTGATCACAATGTTCTAATGAGCCAGTTGCAATGATGCACACCTGTAATCCCAGCTACTCGGGAGGCTGAGGTAGGAGGATTGCAAGTTGGAGGCCAGCCTCAGTAACATAGCCTCTCGTCTAGAAATAAAAAGGGCCGGGGATGTAGGTCAGTGCTTGTGCAGCATGTTAGAGACCCTAGGTTCAATCACTGCACCACAAAAAAAATAAAAAATAAATAAAGCTGTGATAAGTGGCAGATTTCAAATCTGAATGCAGGTTTCTCTGGTCAAGTCAGTGCTCATCCCATCTGACATTGTGGCTTTTTAATAATTACAGAGAGAAAAATTCCCCTGGAATCTGACAAAGGCAATGATAGATTAAAATTGACCTTAATTTTTATGCAATTCCTTCCAATATTCCTTGAGTTTCATCTGGTCCGTTGACTTGCACTGACCAATAGTGGTGACAACGACGTTGAGTTACTTCTAACCCTCGGCTCTAGGAGGCCTGTGGCTTTAGCCCTGGCCCTCCTGAAGCTCTGTCTTCCGGTAAACAGGCCTAGACTGCACCCCTGGAAGGTGGGATGCCTCCTGGAGGGACCTGGAGGGAGAGAGGCCAGCCCCAGCAACTTGGCGAGACTCTGTGTCCTTCACTTTTCATACGGCTTGACCTCATACAGGCCTAGAATTTTAGATGTTTGATGTCATGCAGGTCAGTAGAGTCTTCATTTTAGGTGTCATGAGCAACATGAGCCGGTTGGTCACCTCCAGAGCTGTCAGGAAATTTAGCTCCTCTGACCCCCGTGTGAGCCTTTTCTCCACACACTACTGTACAGATCACATTCTAATTGAAACCCAAGTTTGGGGTTTTTGTTTTTCTCCTGCCATGGGGGATTGACCCCAGGGCCTTGCGCATGCCCTAAGTGCTCTACCATTGAATCGCATAGCTACATCTTCAGTCCCTCACTTTAAAAAGCAGTTGAGTCAGGGTCTCACTAAATTTCCCAGGCTGCACTCACACTTGCAATCCTCTCACTTCTACCTCCTGAGCAGCTGGGATTATAGGGATGTGCCACCATGCCAAGAGAAAGTTAGTACTTGAAGACTTTAGTCACAAGGCTGAGGGTATAGCTCGGTGATACAGCACTTGCCTGCATGCACACAGCCCTGAGTTTGATATCCAGCCCTAAAAAAAAAAATTAAAAAATTTAAAAAACCTCAATTTGGTTACAAAAGATTTGAGATGGATAAGAACCATGTTACAAGAATTTTTTCATTTATATAAATACCATTTGTGCTTACAGTGTTGCTCAAAATGAGTTATACCTTAAGTGTTAGCCCAACATTTTTTAAACTAACTGCAGTAGATGTCACAAATCAGTTACTTCATTTATAGCCACTTGTTTTTCAATATAGATTTGAGCATTGCTTGCTCTGGGTTTTAGTCTCCTTTCCGTGTTATCGGCCCTTGTTGGTATGGCCTTCCAGCTGAGAGGGCATCCACAGCATAGGGGACATGTCTGTCTCATCTGTCTACCCTTTCTGGACAGTAATAGCCACAGGTAACTCCATTAATCAGTGTTTGAAAGTAGCATCACTCAAATCTGAACTGTGGTTTCTTTCAGAAGAAAAAAAAAATGCCCATTTTACATTATAACATCTTTAATATTTTTCTGGACTTTGTAGGTCTTTTTTTATTAGGAGGGACTTTTCCCTAAAAGCAAAGTAATAATACACAGCACTTTTGGGGTCATTGATAAATAGGTTTTCCATCTTATATGTGAAATTTAATGCAAAACTTCCTATAGTTAAAATGTCCCTTGGAATTTTTCTGTGGGGAGGGCAGGGGGCTTTTATGAGTGTGGCAAAGATTGGGCTTAATTCCAGAGTAATCCAAATTAAGTCAAACATGCCAACAAGAAGTAAGATTAAGCCATATATATATAGTCCTTTGTAATTATCTGCCGTACAATTCTTTGTCAACGTTTTATCTTTTAAAATGCTCAATAAAACAATCTACTGAAGGTCTACGAAATGTAAAAAAAATATAAAAACTCATTCTTCTAAAATAGTTCAGTGACAAAAGGGTGTTTATTGATATCTTCAACCCACAGTTGAATTTTTAGTTAATTTTTCTAACACATGGGTTCTTTAAGTGTTATGGGCCTATTGTGACAACAGTAAAATTGCCTTTTGATGGGTGATTGGTGTGTTTATGAGTTACTTTATCTACTTGTTGGCAGCTTGAACAGTAAAGAAAATGTTGATTGATGGGCTGAAATGCCTGATGACTTTGCCTCTGTCTAATGATACACTACTACATGTTATGAAATTCTTTTCCGGCAGTTCAGAGCTTAAATCCCCTTGGAGGGGTTTGGGATTTTTGTGGGGCTCAGTGATATTAAGTCTCTCATACTTGGCTCCTTTAAATTGCTCTCTGAGTGAAAATAAATCTCTGGGAGTTCTGATGGATTTAACATCCATTTGTGATAAGCATTTTGGTTGTGTAGCACTAATCCTTTACCATTGGTAGGTTGGGACAAGATGACAACATACAAACCCCCCTCCTACCTCCCTCTTTTTTATTATTTTATTTTATTTTATTTTATTTTATTCTTTGGGGGCATACCAAGGATTGAATTCAGGGGCACTCAACCACAGAGCCACGTCCCTAGTTCTATTTTGTATTTTATTTAGAGACAGGGTCTCACTGGGTTGCTTAGCACCTCACTTTTGCTGAGAATGGCTTTGAACGAGATCTCAATCCTCCTGTCTTAGCCTCCCAAATAACTTCCCCTTTCTGAGTCACTTTGGTCCCTTTTTCTATCTCCAACCAATTTCTTGGTAATCGCTTAGTGAACATTTATTGAGTGCCTGTGCTGGGCTTAGCACCAGGGTACAGAGATGAATCAGAAGCAGTCCTGGGCCTGAAGAGTTCCATTGAGGACAGGAAGTGCTACAGGACACAGATCCACAAACAGACGGTTGTGTTGTTGTGATAAGTTCAATACTGGGCAGGGAAGGGAGTCAGAAGATTTCATAGAAGAGGTAGCCCTTGGCTGACCCAAGTAGAATTCCATGAAACAGAGGAGAAAACAGATAAAAGAAGGCATGACCTTCGAGCACTTTTGGGGCCCTCGTATTTTCCAAATACAGAGGGTATAGAATATCTCTGTCAAATGTACGAGCAGCTCAATACTGTGTGTTTCTAGAGGGGACAGTTGAGTGGTGGAGGGATAGGACCAAAGAGAAGCTTTTCCCTAAGTGCTTATTCTTTTAGGAGTAGAAACATTAAGACACTAATCTCTTAAACAACATGGTGAATTTGCTAGCCAGCCACTTCTTTCTGGGTGTCTATTTTTTTTTTTTTAATTTCTTTATTTTAAGTTGTCTCTAAAATAAAGGAGTGTTCTTCAGTTAAAGGTGTTTCAGAAACACGCCAGTGAAGGAGTAGTTTGTAAGCAGAAGACTCTTCCCACATCTCTGAAATCCGACCTAACCCTTTAGGTTAAGGGAAAACCCAGTATTTGAAAGAGACTCTGACTCCAAGATCAAGTTCTTTTCTGACTATAGTTATTAAGTCAAAAAATAAGGTGTCCAGGGGAGGCTGTCAATCTTGTTTCAGTCGATGGACAAACAGGTCATCTTATTTAAATTCCTGTCATCCCAGGACTGTTGTAAGTATCAGGAGGAAGTTAGGTCTGGGCCCTGCCTCTCTTGGTTTTCTAGAAACCAATCTCAGGTCTATGCCATTAAGTAACAGAAATTAATCTACTTTCTTGCACTGAATAGCTCTTTATTTTGAACATCAGTTTATCACTTGTATCTATGATAATGTTGGTTTTATATCTTTTTTTTTTATTGTAAACAAATGGGGTACATCTTGTTCCTCTGTTTGTACATGAAGTAGAGGCATACCATTTGTGTAATTATACGTTTACATAGGGTAATGGTGTTTGATTCATTCTGTTACTTTCTCCTGTAAGGAAAAAAAACTACCATCCAAGGAATGGTATGAGTGCACACAAACAGAACTCAAAAGATGAAAGGAAGGAAAGACAAGAATAACTAGTGGAATTAAGGGATAGGCTGGTTTGGGGTCGGGAGGGGACCTACCAGTCATCCTCCCTGCACTGCAAACTGTGGATCACGTGCCAGCGTAGCTCGGGAGACCCATCGATCTTCACCACCTCATTAGGCCGAGGGCTTTGATTTCCACTACCACGCGTCATCTCTTTGCTCACTCAATAAAATGATCAACTCATGGCCTCAAGGTTTTTGCTGTAGCATTGAGGTGACAGTATTTCAACAGAATCAATGCCATATGGAAAATCTCAAGTTAGCATTTGTACAAGTACACAAAAAACTATTCAAAGCAGATGTGACACTTGCTGTCTTGGTGAGAGCCCACGGTTTGGTGTTAAACAGTTGTGAGTTGGAATTTAATTTCTTCCGACTCACTCGAAGCTGCAAAGACCTGTGAAAATCTGAATCATGATGAACCTCTATTTGCTCACCTGGGACTGGGACTCATAATGCTGAACTCACTTGGTTATGAGGTTTAAGTGTATGGCATCTTTGGCCCACAGACATTAAACAAATAAACACTAGTAAAATTAGTTTATCATTCCAGTACCATGTACTGGCATTGTACATAAAACCTTATCTGTAGACAATATTATTAAAACCATATTAAAATCTGCATCCCAGAGAGGTTAACAGTCTCCCCAAGGCCCATGGCCAGCAGTAGCAGGGTCAAGATTTGGACAGAGGAAGTCGGATACCAGAGACCTGACTCATAATCACTACCTGTAGGGCCTCTGCACAGGCTAAGCCAGCAGCAACCACCGAAGGGGTTATTCAGTTAAAGGTGGATTCTGGAATGATGAATTTTAGAAACCCTTGGGTTGGTAGACAGGGAGTCACTGCGGTATTTTGGGTAAAGCAATGTTACATGGAGCAGAGATAAGATAGGAGAGTGGGGGCGGGTGGGGGGGGGGTGCCCAGAGCCACAGTTTTGCTTGAGTAGGTCAAGAGCATTGAAATTTAGAAAGATGTCTAGTGAGGAGATAAGAAGCATGTGTGTGATCAACTCTACATTTTTTATTTAAAATAATGTCAGCCTTTCATTAATGACCTGTTCATCTGATCACATTTTTTTTCAAAGCCAGGGAGAAATAAAATTTTAATATTGCTTCATTAAATTGATGCCTAAAATATCCCAACTTAGTATCCTTTTTTAACTAAGCTGATCTACCCTGTTAAGTACACACATTTTAAAAAATAGTCAAATCCATGTTTCTTTTCAACTCGCCAGCTTACATTTCTGATTTAGCTCCTGGTTCCCCCTCCCCCCATCTCTCACCTCTGCCACCCCCACTCAACACAACTGTCCACAATGACAGCTTCATAGAACAATTTTGGCACACAAGGGCACAGAGTAAGAAGGGTGACCTTTTCTATCAACAGGTCACAGTGTCTCATGTTTTATTGTATTTTTACTGATTCAGACAAATTATAGCAGTATGAATGGGGAGTTTTTCATGGAGCAAGATTTATGGTCTGAAAAGGAATCTTTAGCAATGAACTCAGCGTGTATTTGAGACTATTAACAGTATCTTTCTTTTATGTGTGGTAGTTCATGAGCACCAGAAAGTATGGGAGGGTTTTAGATTTGGACCACTTTTGTGAAATAAAAACTCCATGGGATCTCTTTCTTCCTTTTGACTATGAATGAACAGAAATTTCCTGTTTGACTTTTGTAATGTTCCAATATCAAAGGAGTTTATACTGAAAAACAAGCTTTGCAAAACCCATTCGTGGTCTGGGTCCATTGTGTTATTCTTCCAGCCCAGAGAAGATGGAGCATTTGGGCACAAACCTTGCAGGCCAGCATTGTTACATGGGGTGCTCCCTGCCTCAAACTGGACCCAAGGTGAGATCTTAATAGTGTCGGGATCATATCAAACCACTGACCCAGCAAGATCCCAAGTCTCCCTGTAAATGATGCAAAGAAACAAACTTGGTAGTTAAATGCTCCCTGGATCTGCACATTTCATGTCAGAATTAAAACAATCTGTTGTTAATCTGAGAGGTAGATTACTTGGATCAGGGTATCTTTTCTGGTTTTTGAGGGCTGGCTGCCTCTCTGATTGCTATAATGAAGCATGTTTTCTGAATTGTGTAGTGATAAATGAAAGTATTGTAAAGGTATTTGGAATCCAGATGGGTTATTTGGTTATAAGCTTTTCATTTTATTTTGTTGCTTCTCTACTCCAGAAAATGTATAGGAAACTTTTTGTGTATGTGTGTTTTTAGGAATATAGTTTAGTTTATTTTCATTTTTTCTCTCATTTGTTATATTTTTGCAAGAAATATTTTTATTTTCTTCACTTCATGCAAGTACTTCATACTTCTCAGCTGAGACAAAATTCTGTCTCAGCCATTAGCTGGGTGGCTCATTAGCTCTCAGGGCTTTTAACAAAGCACCCCAACATTGGTCAGACCTTGGGGCCATTGCTGTCAATCCCCCCAGTAGCCATCAGGCCCCTACTAGCCCAAGCCTATAAGATCTCTGCACATCCAGAAGTCCTGTTGCTTGCAGCCTATGCTCAGGACACTTTATGTCTGAAGTCTGCCATAAGGCTTTGGCCTTGACCATTGCCTGCAGAATCTTCAACCTGTGTGTGCTACAGGCAGGGAATGGAAGACCCTGGGTAGGGCAGGGCCCAGGTCCTCATTGTGAGACCCACAGATCTCTGTTCCCATCTCCACGAAAAAGCTCTTTCCCTCTTCCAGCAGCCCTTATGACACCCAGCATAATCCATTCAACATAATCCTTTCAGTGCCTTCAACTTTATTAAACTCAGAGCCCAGGACTTCCAGTTGCTTCAGTTTTCAGCACCCCAAGATCTCCCAGGCAGGGAATTTCAAACCTTGACTACTTGCTCAACAGGAGGGAGAAGAGGGAAGAATAATATGTGAACAAACTCAATATTTTTAGAATCGTCTCACCTGAACACATGAAACTCTTCAGATGTACATATGTAAATTGTCCTTGGGAAACTTTCAGTGGTGGTGGTCTCCGGAGAGTGGGACTGGGAGGCCAGGGTGAGAGGCAGCTTGTCTTTGTGGTTTAGAACACCCTGTGGTGGTATTGGTATCCTGGATCATGTCATTTTAATGATGTTTAAAAAAATGTAAGGTTATTGATTTGAAGAGGTACACATTAGTTTTTAATTCATTAACCACGAAATATGTTCTTCATCCAAAACTTACACTATAGATAATTTTGTCCTAATGTTACGGCTCAAGTTCAGAGGAGTGAATCTGCCCCGGATCACATAGTGGCAGGACTCAACCCCACATCTGTGTTACATTTCAGTCTATGAATGTTCTTTCCTGTTCTCTTGGCTTTGTCCTCCAGCATTGGTTCATTCCACTAAGGTCTTTTCTTTCATTCCCCAGGTAACGAGGTCTGGCAAAACCCCTTCATCAGGCCACACATCTATGCCAAATCCTTGAATACCAATAAATACCTGAAACCATGTTTCAAAATACACCATAAAATGTAAATAAGAATGACACATAGTTCACCCCAAGTTCCTGCACAGCAGCAGTGTTCAAGGTTAACAGTGAAACACAAGCAGGAAGTTTAACATGAAATACCAGGCAAAGCCAGTGCTTAAGAAATAAATTAATTTTAGGAAAGCTTAATTATACCTCCAAATATATGATAACTATCTTATTTATCATTATGTCAGATAGAATGTAGCATCATGAACAAATTATGAGTTGCTGCCTGTGGTTTGGTTGCTTACTTAAGGAAGCATTTATGTTTATTGAAAATTAATTAGAAGGTGAAAGGTGGGCACAGTCCCAGCTGCATGGGGGACTAAAGCAGGAGGATCATAAGTTTGAGGCCAGCAAGACTTTCTCAAAATAAAAATAAAGAAAATTAACAAGAGTTTGCTTGTTACAGGATGCTATTGTCATACATGAAGTCTATGAAGAAGGAGCAGCAGCCAGAGATGGAAGACTTTGGGCTGGTGACCAGATATTGGAGGTATATAATTTTGAATTTCATAGTAAATATGGTTCCTTGCTGGATGGGTGGTATGTGCTTATAATTTCTGCAGCTTGAGAGGCTGAGGCAGGAGGATCACAAGTTTAAAGCCAGCCTCAGCAACCTAGGAGGCCCTAAGCAACTCAGCAAGACTCTGACTCAAAATAAAATACGAAAAAGGGCTGGGAACGTGGCTCAGTGATTAAGCATCCTGGGTTCAATCCCCAGTACCAAAAAAACAAACAAACAAACAAAAAAAAAAAAAATTTAGTTCCTTTGCTGACCTTGATCTACAAGGTCAGTTTATCCATATTCTACTCAACTCTACCCTCTCTGACTTCTCACTCATTTAACAAAATATCTATCATGTTCTGTTTTTTTATATATATATACTGAACAACTCACAGGTTTAGAACCATGATAGATTATCAACCTACTTCTGTGGGAAGTTTTTAATTTAAAGTGAAAGCACATGTTATTGTTCTATCATGTTAATATCCATGGGACTGTATAATGTGGCGACTAGATTTTTTTGTCTCTCCATTTTACCTTAACTAAATTCCCTCCTGAAAACACATACAGACACACATAAGTGTATATGCTTGATATTTTAAATATTTAATTTAATAATATTTAATTGTAAAATATATAATTTTAATAATATTTAATTGTAACTTAAATATTATTTTCTTAATCTTAATAAGCCCTTATGCTCAGTGGAAATCTGTGCCTTGCCATCAGCATTTTCAAGTTGATAAAAAAGTAGAATATTCTTCCTTTAGGCTGTATACAGTACTCATTAAAAGTTGAAATTCCAGGGCAGGGGATGTTTGTAGTAGTAGAGCATTTGCCCAGCATATGCCAGGCCCTAGGTTCCATCCCCAGCACCACAAACAAACCAACAAAAAATTGAAGTGCTGAACTTGACTCTTTCAAATTGCCTCTCATTTAGCAAAGTTGTTAAAGCCTTTTAAAAAAAAAGTGCCAAAGCAAGCAGTGTCTGCACTGGGGACTGAATAGGAAGCCAATGCCAGGCGTTCTGGTAGATGGAACTCAAGAGCTTTTCCAATGGTGTGAAACCTTTAGGTAACATTTATTTCTTTCATTGGATGAATTTAATGGAATAGTTAGCATTTTATGGTGGGCATGTGCATTTTTGCTTTGCAGCTTTAATACAGCACATTACGAATGACATCATAGTGTTTTATTTTCCCCTTCGGTGGTTCATTCCTGCCTCCCAAGATGAAACCAGAGATATAATTAAGGCAGAAAACAGACAAGAAGGGGTTAAAGGAAAAGCCAACCTCACTACAAATTAAATTGAAGCCAAGTTATTGGGTTTCTCTGCAGGTCTTTGTTGTGCCTGAGTTGGATTAAGACATATTCCCAGTATATTCATTAAGGTACAAGTGTATGGGGTTAGAAAAATAAGCAAATAAAATAAATATAAAAAATAAGGTCTCTTTGGGAATTGGCCTAACAGCTGTAGCATACAACACAGTTTTGTTTTTTTGTTTTTGTAGAGGGGATCAAACCCAGGGGCAGCTTACCACTGAGTTGTATCCCCATTCCTTTTTGCTTTTTCTTTAGAGACAGGGTCTTGCTGAGTTGCTGAGACTGGCTTTGAACTCACAATCCTCCTGCCTCAGCCTCTCAAGATACTGGGATTACAGGCATGTGCCATCACACCCAGCTACAACACAATTTTTTGTGTGTGAATAGGGGTTTGAGGGTATTTTGGTTTTTATTTGTTCTTCCCTAGATTTTCTAACCACTCATGTGCTTATTATCTTTGAGTGCAGCCATAGCTGCACAGTATCAATACACATATGTCAAAATCCATCAAGCTGGACCTAGTGGCACACACCTGTAATCCCACCAACTTGAAAGACTGAAGTGGGAGGATCACAAATTCAGAACCAGCTTCAGTAATTCGGTGAGACCTTGTCTCAAAATAAAAATTAAAAGGACTGGGACTAGAGCTCAGTGTTAGAGCACTTGCCTAGCATGCTTGAGGTCCAGGGTTCAATCCCTAGTACTGCAAAACAACAACAACAACTATCAAACTGTACACATGACAGCCGTGTGCAGTGGTACCCCTAGAATCCCAGCACTCAGGAGGCTGAAGTAGAAGGCTCACTTAGTCCAGGAGTTTGAGACCAACAAGGACAACATAGCAACATCCCTTCCCTTTCTCTCTCCCGCCCGCCCCCCCCCCCCCGTCTCTCTCATACACACACACACACACACACACACACACAATTGTCCATTGAGTACCTGTAATCCCAGCTATTAACAGAGCTGACCCAGTATTATCCCAAGTTCAAGGCCAGACTGGGTGATTTAGCAAGATCCTATCTCAAAACCAAAACAACAACAACAGAAAGTTGGGGATGTAGCTCAGAGAAAGACTGTTCCTGGTTTCAGTCCTCAGAACAAAAAAATAAAATTGTACTTTAAATATGTGTAGTTTATTTAATAGCAATTATACCTCAACAGGAAAAAAAAATTTTTTTTTAACTATCTCTGTTTGTGTTGAAGGTCAAGTACCATTTCCTGGCATTTTGCAGAATTATATTGTCTAATCTGGATGGATTCTATACTTCTCATTAAAGATGGGTAGTACAGAATCTAATTCATCAGAGTACATCACATGGTGAGATTAATAAACCTATGATAAACGAGGACTGACTTCTTTCTGGTTCTCCTTTGGGGCCAGTCCTTTCTCTTACCCCACCCCTATCACCATTATCCCCTTCTGTGTTAGTGTAAGTGGGAACAAAAAGAGAGTTAATGCCTGATTTCCCCTGTGGAATAAAATGGTGAGGAACTGCAGTCCGGCTTTGATTATCTTTTCATTCTCAAGCAATGGTCAACCCACTTTTCCCATGCTCATCCTGCTGGGGATGTGATCCCCTCTTGTTGACATCCGGGGCTTTTGAGGGCCCTTCTTAAATAGGGAGCCTCCCTGTTGCCGCCGCTCCTCTTGAGTGATCAGTGTTCTAAATGGTGCGGTACTTGTGTGAGGCACTCCAGGGCGATCATCACTGCAGAGCATTCTAGCTGCACTGCAGCATTTCCGTCGTGATTATCACAGTAAGTGGCCTCCTGATAAGCAGAGGAGCAAATGGAAACTGGGAACTGAGATAGATCCCTTTGATCTGAGCAGACACCTTATGTGGAAATTTAGAAATTGCTTTTGTAATATTGGAGTTTAATAGCAGTGCCTTTAATTAAAAGTATATTTGTTAGAGCCTTACAAAATGTATTTAGAGACTTAGAAAGTTCACCTTCAATCCGTGGGGATCCCCTCCTCCCCCTCTTCTTTTAATTGAGTAACAGGAGTGATCTTATGTGCCATCTATTGGAATACAGGAAAATAATCAGCTCAGACCACATTTTCTAGTGACATTTCCCCTTTGTTCCCTGGGTGTACCTTGCAAACAATGAAAATGCATTCATTGGTCTAAAGTAACAGGGAATGATCATGCAGAGAACAGCCCCAACTGCGGTTTCTTCAATTCCTTGTGAAAATCAACTTCTAACTTATATATATGCCAAGCCCTGTGCCAAATGCTTTCCAGGGCTTTTTTCTTTTTCTTTTTCTTTTCTTTTCTTTTTTTTTTTTTTTTTTTTTTTTTTTTTTTTTTTTTTTTTTTTTTTTTTGGTACTAAGTATTGAACCCAGGGGCACTTTAACCACAGGACCATATCCCCAGCCCTTTTTAAATATTTTATTTAGACATAGGGTCTCACTGAATTGCTTAGGGCCTGGCTAAATTGCTGAGGCTGGCTTTGACCTCACAACCCTCCTGCCTCAGCCTCCCAAGCTGCTGGGATTACAGGTGTGCACCACAGCACCTAGCCATTATAGGGCATATTATAGAATTTAATCATCACAATACTAAGTAGCTATTACTGTTTCTCCAGTTCCCATACCACATAACAGGAACTCAGCCTAAGTAATTTCCACAGTTTCATTTAGCCAGGAAGTTGGCATGAGCACCGTAGTGAAATCCCTCTATATCCAATACCCAGGTCCTCAGCCACTGTTTTCCTGGTTGTTGTTTGTCTCAGTGAGTACAGAAGTCACTAAGGTACATCAGAGAAGAAAAGGCAGCTTGAAAATTGTATTTTTAAGCCAAGCACAGTGTTGCATGCCCATAATCCCAGCTATTCAGGAGACTGAGGCAGGAAGATAGCAAGGATTCAGCAATTTAGCAAGGACCTCTCTCAAAATAAAAAGGGCTGGGGTTGTAGCTCGTTGGTAGAACACTTGCCAAGCTGACAATAGGCCTGTCAGCTTCCTCAGTACTGTGAAAATAAAGAAAGTTCCCCTTTAAAACAGTTTCTTGGCTCATAGAATCAGCTTTAAACAATAGCCCAGTATCATTCTCTTTAGGAACAGTCCATTCTCTTTTCTCCCTTCAGGATCTTTTTGATACTGGTTCTTTGATACTATTGGAGATTCCAGTCCCTCATTTCTTCCAGGACTATTTGAAATAGTTGTGATGTGAGCAATTAAGAGTAACAATGTCAATTCCAATAAGCAAACTGAGTCTAAAAATGCTGAACACTAATGTTTATTTCCTGCATTTAAATGATTCAGTCTCCCCCACACAGTAAAGTTCACAGCTATGTGAATCACATGATCTTGTGCACTAACTTACCGTCTATGCTTCTATGAGATGGGTTGCATAAGACTCTCCTCCTTTTTATTTGAAGCAGCTCAGGCTGCTGGTGGCCACCTGTGTGCCCTGGGAAAGACTGGAAATTCCTAGAGGTTTTCCACTGGTTGGATCAGGGAGCTCCCTTCTGCAGGCAGAGGGGCCTCTGCTGTCAGCAGCCACCACAGGATGCCCATGGTTACAGGTTAATGGGGTTGACCTGAGGACCTCCAGCCACGAGGAAGCCATCACAGCCCTGAGGCAGACCCCCCAGAAGGTGCGACTGGTGGTGTACCGAGACGAAGCACACTATAGGGATGAGGAGAACTTGGAGGTCTTCCCTGTGGATCTGCAGAAGAAGGCCGGCCGAGGACTGGGCCTGAGCATCGTTGGGAAACGGTAAGGACTGCTCTGCAGGTCAGTACTGGCCTTTTCCCTTCACAGCTCTGGAACTAATGCCTGTGAACACTGAAAGCCAAAGCCCAATGTAAAGTAATCATGGGATTTCTACAACTGCGATACGTGTAGCCAGGCATAGTGGCCCATGCATGTAATCCCAGTGACTCAGGAGGCCGAGGCAGGAGGATCACAAGTTCCTGGGAATGTAACTTAATGGTAGAGCATCCCTGGTTCAATCCCCAATACCAAAAAAGTAAAAGAAAACTAAAATACTTATAACTATGCAAACATCATAGGTCATATCTCCAAGCAACATCTTACCAAAAAAAAAAAAAAAAAAAAAATTCACCACATCAAGACAGAACTCCAAACCCAATCAACCCAATCTGTTCTATTTCCTTCTAGAGTAAAAACACCTAACAAGGTCCTTTCGACTTGGAATACCTCCGTCTGGGGCTTGCAAAGAGTAGTTAATACAACTATATCCAGGAAACAACTCATGTTAAGAGGTAGATTCACACAATGTTAGGTTAAGAAAATTGATCTGGCATGGAGCATCATGACAATTTCATACCATGTTAAACTAGTTGAGTACACATAGTTGAGTGGCAAACAGATTTTTCATGACAGTAGTTTTCTTTTCAGAAAGATGTCACCAAATGTAATGACTCACACCTGTCATCCTAGCTACTTTCAAGGTTATGGGAGGAGAATCACAAGTTGGAGGTCAACCTCAACAATTGTCCATGTCTCAAAATAAAAAGGGCTAGAGACAGGTAGAGAGCAATCCCTAGTGCCATTAAGAAAGACAGAGGGGCTTGGGAAATAGCTCAGTCGGTAGAGTGCTTGCCTTGCAAGCACAAGGCCCTGGGTTCGATCCCCAGCACCCAAAAAAAAAAAAAAAAAGAAAGATAGGAAGAGCCAGTCGTGGTGCATCATGCCTGTAATCCCAGCAGCTCGGGAGACTGAGACAGCAAGATCATAAGTTCAAAGCCAGCCTCAGAAAAAGTGATGTGCTAAGCAACTCAGTGTAGACCCTGTTTCTAAATAAAATGCAAAAATAGGGCTGGGGATGAGGCTGAGTTTTTGAGTGCTCCTGAATTCAATCCCCGGTTACCCCCCGCCCACCCTCCCTCCCCAGGCAAAAAAAAAAAAAGAAAGAGGGTAGGAAGGCAGAAGGAAGAAAGGGGAAAGAAAGGAAATAATAGTTTGTACCAAACATCAGGTGAATCCTGGTGGCTAGGTTGCTCTAAGTTTGTACTGCTTAGCAATGTGATAGGAACTAGAATAAATTGTTCCAGGATGACATTAGTAGGTTCCTCTTGCACTGAATTGGAAAGGAAAGTAATGTCATGAAACTGTCATGCTAGCTTCCATGGTTTACTGGTTTAGGTATTTAGTGTATATTTTTCCACCAGCCTACAAGACTTCCAGGTGATATGCTAGTATGGCCTTTGATTGGCTTGACCATCTTCATAGGAAGAATTAAGTCCATGTTATAGATATCATGGCATGTGCCCTTGCAGACCTCTGATGACTCTAGTGCCTTTTTCCAGCAGTCCAAGCTGTATTAGCTCCCCCAACACACTTTTTTTTTTTGTACCAGGGATTGAACCCTGAGGGACACAACCACTGAGCCACATCCCCAGCCCTTTGTATATTGTATGGTTTTATTGTTTTTTGTTTTGAGATGAGGTCTTGCTAAGTTGCTGAGGCTGGCTTTTGACCTTGTGATCCTCCTTTCTCAGCCTCTCGAGTTGCGGGGTTACAGGTGTGCACCAGCTAGTTCCCATTTTTGAGTACTGTGGTGTCATGTTACCATTTTTTTCTTTTTAATTTTTTTTTTTTGCGGTGCTGGGGATTGAACTCAGGGCATTGTGCTTGCGAGGCAAGCACTCTACCAACTGAGCTATATCCCCAGCCCTCATGTTACCATTTTTCACGTCAGCACCCTAAAACCATCACTCTGAAAATGCATTTCAAAACAAAAAAGTTTAATCTCTTCCATTTCTACACAAGCAGTGCACGCGTGGGTGCAGAGTAACTGGCAGAGAAATATTGGAAGTTTGTTTTCTTATCCTGAGACATGCACAGACCTGGGGAGATTCCACTTGGAGTAATGACTTTGCTTTATTATCATGTGGTGGATTGGTGAAATCATCTTCACATAGCATCACCATTTCAGGTTGATTTTGTAAGGAGATTTACATTCCTTAGCACAAAAACTTGTCTGATCAGATCTCCAAAATTCACAGTTCCCTTTGACTAACAATTTCATGCCTTGGAATCTGTCTTAAAGATAAGCTTGCAGGTGTTTATTGCACATTGTTTGCAGTAGCTAACGAATGGAAATAACCCATTGGTCCATTATGGAACACCGAATAGTATGGAGCCTCAAAACAATGAGGAAGCTCCAAGTGCTAATAAAGATCAGTTGGATGGGGTTGTAGATCAGTGGTAAAGCAGATGTGAGGCCCTGGGTTTAATCTTCAGCACCCAAAAAAAAAAAGAGAGAGAGAGAGAGAATCAATTGCCGACGTGTATTAAGTGAAAGAAAAAAGAGAAATCTGTGTATGGTCACTCACATACCCTCATGTGTTATGCGTGGACATTTTGCTTATGTGTAAACGAAATATTTCTTTTACCTATCCAAGAAACAGGTAAGGTGGGTTACCTCTGAGAAAGGAACTTTGTAATAGAGGTGAGAGGGAAATTTTGCAAGGTATACACTTTTTAACCTTTGGAATTTTGAGAGATAAATTTATGTGTTCATCAAATACATGTTATTAATACTTTAAAAATAATAAAGGCAAGAAAAGTGTGTGAAAGATTAGAAATAGATCAAATAGAATAGATCAAATGTTGGCTGATCTCTAGGGAAATAACCTGTTCATTTTAGGAGTGCTTAACTTCACCTTTTAAAGTAAATTTCTATTTCACTCCATTAAATTTTTTTAAATATTTATTTAGATGTTGATAGACTTTTTAAAAAAAATTTTTTTTAATTGTCAATGGACCTTTATTTTATTTATTTATATGCAGTGCAGAGAATCGAACCCAGTGCCTCACATGTGCTAGGCAAGTGCTCTACCACTGAGCCACAACCCCAGTCCCTCAGTCCACTAAAATTTTCATCTTGCAAAAATTATGCCCTTGGACCAATAAAAATGAATATACAGAATAAATAAGCATAAACTAAAGGATGGCATGCTGTCGTTTATTATTTGGGAATTAAGTGGAAGTATTGATTTTGATTGTGTTATAGGGCCTTTCTTCCAAGTTTTAGGATTTAGTGCATCTATATAGAAAGTTAACAATCTCAAATTTTTATTAAGAAATATTAGGTTTGCCTATAACCCCATCACTTTATGGTATTAACAGAAATGGAAGCGGAGTGTTTATTTCTGACATCGTGAAAGGTGGAGCCGCAGACCTGGATGGGAGGTTGATCCAGGGAGATCAGATCTTATCTGTGAATGGGGAGGACATGAGAAATGCCTCCCAGGAAACCGTGGCCACCGTCCTGAAGGTGAGTCCCTGGGCTGCCGTGCCTGATTTTTCTGTCCTCTTCACCTCATTTTCTGAATGATTTCTCTGTTCACTAGTAATTTCATCAGAAGGGAGAAAGAAGAGAAGAGAGGTGAATTAGAAGCTGGTGCTTTCAGTGCATGTAGGAAGCCCTGATGTGAATGCCGCCGTGTCTGGATCTGTCACTCCACTGGGCTTTTGGGTGACTGCGTCTCTGTTGTAGTTGCCCTCACAACTCTTTCACGATTCCAGCTGCAGAGATGTGTAGAGGTTCTGCTCTGGTGTTTGAGAACCTGAATGCTACTGCTTTTCATTTCTGTTCTGTTCTTGTCTTCCCAAGTGTGCACAGGGGCTTGTGCAGCTCGAGATTGGAAGACTCCGGGCCGGTTCCTGGGCCTCCTCGAGGAAGACATCGCCCAACAGTCAGGTGGTCATGGCTTCTCAGCACACTGCCTCCCTCTCCTGCTCCCATTGGGAGAAAGTTACTCATTTCACAAATGATTGTTAGAAATAATGTCTAATGTTCAGTATATTCACAATGCCAAGTTCAGTGTGTTTTCATGTGTTTGAAATAAAAATGAAAGGTGGGATGGAAATTCATTAATCCCTAGATTTTTCTCTCCTTAATTGCCTGCAAATGTTTTCTTAGAACCCTTCCTCTCCCTCTATTAGTTCTATATTGCCTATACACACAGCTGTGTTTATTTAAAAAAAAAAAATAGAGGCAACATCTGGTGGCAATTTGACCCTCATTAGCACAACATTGTTCTATTCATTCAATTAAATATTGCTATAAAGTTAACTTGTGAATAGCCCCTCACACATGCTGAGGGCAATTAATGGCGTAGTCCTAGGAGAAGGAAGTGTGGGGGTTTCTCCCGAGGGAGGGAGGCCTTAGTGGGTGATGTTTTGTGGGTTAGCAAACATCTTATGTTTGTGTGCAAGGCTGATGTAAGTGCCACTTTTTTTTTTTTTTTAACAAAGTATGTTTCACTGTATCTTTTTCTGTATAATGGCTGACACAATCAAGATTGCAGACTGTATGTTTAGTCCCATTAAGCTATAGAAATTTGTACGTGTGCCCTTGGTCTCCTTACGGACAGGTCTTTGTTTTAAAGTTAAAAGCACAGCTTTTAGTCCCTCGCTGGTCACCTTTGACACAAAGTCTCTCTCAGATATCAGTTCAGAAGATGCTCTGATTTTTGTTAGCACACAGGTGCTTCCAGAAGGATATTAGCTAAGTTCATTGCTGTCCCAAAATGGACATGGAAAAATATCATTGTTCAGATAGGATCACAGACAGGCTGGCCTGTCATTTCTGGCATACATAATAGGCAGCAAATATAGGAAGAAAGACATGGTGCTACTGTGGAATTTCATGAGTGACTAGTTGGTGATGATTCTGACCAGACCTGCAGACAGTGGGCACTGAGGGTGCCAGCTCTTCCTGAATGGAAGGCTCATGTTTGCCGAATGATTTCATCAAGGCCTCATTGTGCACAGGAGACCAGAATGCAGAAGGAACCACTCTGGAAATGAGATTTTTTTTTTTCTTGCCAGAGTATGAGAGCAAGCTATACAGAGGGCCTCTACTAGGTATCACTGCTAAAGGAGTTTGAGGAAAAGGAGAATCATCCTAGAGAGGGAGTAGGTATGCACAGGCCCACTGAGGTAAGGGGAGGTTGTGTGTTTTAAGAGAAGTTTGGAATGTCAGCTGGGATGGTAGGAAGAGCTAGATTTCTGACTTTCCTGAGGAATATGTTTGAGCATCATCATGATTGATAAGGTTCAATCAGCTTAAATACAGAGCTCACAAACTTAGAAAGTAATCATTGACAGGCGTGGTGGCACACTCCCATAATCCCCGAGACTTGGGAGGCTGAGGCAGGAGGATTGCAAGTTTGAGTTCAGCTTCAGGAACTTTGTGAGGCCCCAAACACTTTAATAAGACCCTGTCTCAAAATAAAAAATAAAAAGGGCTGGGGATGTGGCTCAGTGGTTAAGTGCCCCTGAGTTCAATTCCTGGTACCAAAAAAAAAAAAAAAAAAAAAAAAGGGTAATCATTAAATGTCAAAACACACACATATGTAGGAGTGTGTGTTTTCAAACCCGGGACCAAGTATCAAATACAGTTTTTTCTTTTTTTGGAGGGAAAGGAGGCAATCCTGGGGATTAAACCCAGGGCCTTTCATATGCTACGCAAGCACTCTCCCACTGAGCTATCCCAGCCCTCAAATGCTTCTCCCTAACCTTCTTGCACAGAATTTTTGTTTGGAGAATAGAAGTTTAATTCAGTGTCTTTAAAAGTATATTTTGTCATCAACTTGTCCTTAAAATTATGACTGAAATATATGAGAATCCATCATATTTGGTGGATTGTACTTGACTGTGAAAAGCAGGTGTTTTCCATCATCATGACCCTGATGGAGAAAAAGAGAATTCCATTCCCGAACATTTCCACTTTCAGTCCTATTGAAAGTGGTCCGGACCTTCCAGGGGCACAGATTTCCTTCTAAGCAATTATAAGGTAGAGAGATGCCACCTCTTGAGGGTTAAAGAGAATTCTAACTCCATAACTCATTGATTTGATCCATAGAGAGTGGGATTCTCAGGAGAGAACTTGGAGCTTTGGGGCCACCAAAACCCTTTAAATATGCAGTTTTCTGTCAACCAGGAAGAAGTATCTCAACTCTGCAGAGGAAAGTGTGTAGTAAGAAAAACCTTTAGAATAAGGGGAACAAAGAAACAAGATTTTGGGCTAGGGATATAACTCAGTTGGTAGAGTGCTTGCCTGACAAGCACAAGGCCCTGGGTTTGATCCCCAGCACCACAAAAAAAAAAAAAAAAAAAAAAAAAAAAACAAAAACAAAAAAAAACCAAGATTTTGCCAGGGACAGTGGCACATATCTGTAATTCCAGCAATTTGGGAGCCTTAGGCAGGATGATCACAAATTCAAGGCCAACCTCTGCCACTTAGTGTGACTCAAAGTCAAAATAAAAATGAGCTTGGAGTGTAGCTTCTTGGATTCAGCTCCAACTAACTACCCACCCACCCCAAAGAGATGGGGGAGGGAAGAAACAAGATTTTTAAGTAAAGGAGGGAAGGTGATGGTGACCAAGAGAGAAATACATTAAGATTTAAATTAAAATCTCAGAAGAGTGGATTAAATATATATTTTATATATAACTATATATACAATAAAAACAGTAAAAAAGCTAAATTTAAAATCAAATTAACAAGCTGATGCCAATTGAATAAGAAACTGATGGTTATATTTAAGAAGTAAAACTGGTCTTTATTATATCTGTCCTCTGTAATCCATGTCATGTTGTCCATGCTTTTAACCAGTCGGTACCAAGTGAACTGACCCAAACCTTACACTTCAAGAGTCTGAACCTTTGGTGAATTAAACTAGAATTGTGTGACGTGTATAATTAACCCTTACACCAGGCACACAGTATAAGATGTCAAAAAAGTCATGTCTCTGACATTCTACATGCATTCCTCCAGGACTGTGTTATTACGGGTCCTCATCAAGTACCACTTTTGTGCAAAAAAAAAAAAAAAGAGAAAAACCTTAAGAAATCCTTTCCTCATGTGACTGAGGGAACACAGCCAGACAAAGTCCATGTTAATAAAGACCTTGGCAAATACATTATTCTGAGATTGTTTTTAGGCAAAAGTTACAATGTGCTGTACTTCCTTAATGTATCTATCCTCAAGTGTGCTGATAGCTACAACTTACATTGAAATGAATTTTAAAAATAGATGAGTCAACTGATGACATAAGAGTAGACTAATGAATAGATGATGTGAAATAAAGAAAATATAGCTGGTGCGGTACCCTGGATGGCTAAACAACTTAGCGAGACCCTGTCTCAAAAGGGAATGTTGGGAGGAATATAGCAAATTTTCAATTATGAAATCTAGGTAGAATGTATATGAATATCTAATTCTTCCAAATTTTCTGTGAATTTGAAATTTTTAATACTTAAGAAATGTTAAGATATTAAACAGGGCTGGGGATATAGCTCAGTTGGTAGAGTGCTTGTCTCACAAGCACAAGGCTCTGGGTTCAATCCCCAGCACTGCAAAAAAAAAAAAAAAAAAAGATATTAAACAACTTGTACCACAGTTAAAGAAATGGATCAAATTAAAATTTGTCAGTTGCTTAAAATTTCACCTCAGTTAGAAAGGTTTTGATAATTTGGTAGGAAAAATATTCATTATTAATGAAATGGTTTATATTAGAGAGGGTCTTCACTGTGTATTGAATTTTTATTAATAGGCTCTAGCCATAAATGACTATACATTGTAGACCTCAAATATTCATTTAAATGAATAAAAATTCAGGAAACAGAGCTGTGGCAAATTGGATTAATTATTGACTCTAGGAAATTTTTTGAGAAAAAAGTAATATATCCCTAAAGTAAACCTTTTTCCCGTTGTATTTGCTGCTTTCTCCTAAAATCAAGGGCTCCATGTGGTCAAGTATTTGTTAATTGAGATTTTTATCATAATTATTTTAGCAAAATAAACAAGACATTTTGGGTTATCCGAGAATGCCTGATGACTGTAGCCACAAATGACACATTAGCTGGCCATTATAAACACTGCGTGGCAACCTAGGAAAGTGTTTTTGATTTTACGTGGAACAAGAGGAGCTCAACTGACGGCAGGTTTTCTCCCTTACTGGTTGCTGTCACATTTACGAGGACAGGGAATGATGGAAGTTTCAGACAGGCTGGGTTTCGGTGGTGAGAGGTTGGGTATGATTATTTTAGTTGTCTTTCTTGGCCTCTTTAGAACCTTACATTCCATGGCTGTGGTGACTTCAGCAGCGGGCACACTGATGATAAGCATGAATTGTCAGGGCCAGGTCAGCGTCTGCACTCGGTGACCACTGGGTCTCCTTTTCAGGGGGATTCACACAGCACACACAGCAGCTGTCGGCCGTCCTTGGCCCCTGTCATCGCTGGCCTACAGAACCTGGTGGGAACAAAAAGAACTTCAGATCCTTCCCAGAAAAGTTCAGGTATCACATGAACACACCCCCAGCCAAAGCTTCCTCTTACTCAATTTTTTTAAAAAATATGGTCTTTAAATGTTGAATCCTTGAGCATGGTCACCTAAGCCACAAGCTTTCAGAAAGACCTATTCTAGACGGAGGAGAGCCCTAAAGATTCCTGTTTGGAGTGTGCCCTTAAGAGTACACAGATTAGTTAGGCTCAGTGGCGCACACCTGTAATCCCAGTGGCTCGGGAGGCTGAGGCAGGAGGCTTGCGAGTTCAAAGCCAGCCTCAGCAACAGCAAGGTGCTAAGCAACTCAGTGAGATCCTGTCTCTAAAGAAAATATCAAAAGGGCTGGAGAAATGGCCCAGTGGTCAATGCACCTGAATTCAATCCCCGGTACCAAAAGGGGAGCGGGGCACAGATCACATGAACAACAAAAGCAGAACTGAAGTGTGTCAGAAAGCACAGCTATTGGGCTGGAGTTACAGCTGAATGGTGAAATGCTTGCCTACTATCTATGAGACCCTGGGTTCAATCCCTCGTACGATAAGAAAGAGGAAGAATGTACAGCTCTTTTTTTGGGGGGGGCAGGGGGGTGGCAGAGTACTGGGGATTGAACTTAAGGGCACTAGCCACTGAGTTTGCGCCTCACTTTTGCTGAGGCTGGCTTTGAACTCTCAATCCTCCCAAGCCACTGAGATTACAGGCATGTGCCACCGCGCCCAGCAGAATGTGCAGCTCTTTACAAAGTGAACATTAATAAGTTACAGGTCACTAGAGGGAGGTCAGAAGTATACATGCCCAACTGGGCACATGGTGCTTGCCCCTAATGCCTGCAATTTGGGAAGCTGAAGCAGCTGGGTCACAAGTTTAAAACCAACTTAGATCCTGTCTCAAAAAGTAAAAAGGGCAGGGGATGTGGCTCAGTGGTAGCTTGGCCTGGGGTTCAATCCCCAGTTTGTGGGGAGGGGCAAAGGAGGATGCATTACTCCATTGGGCCAGGGCCGACTCGAGGGTCTTGGTAAGTCTCTGACTGGGTGGAGGGCTAGCTTTGATTAGGGCAGAACAGGGTAGCACAGAGCACCCGTGGCTCACCTCCCAGCACCAAATCACATGTCTCAGCCAGCACTGTTGCAGTTCCTCAGCTTTGTCAGACCAAAAGATGATGGCCACATCTCTCTCAAACAGAGAGCACTTCTTTAAAACAAAGGACAGAGCCCTGCGAGCTTGCTGGCAGGCTGACGTGGAGAAGTGGTGCAGAGCCTGCAGGCTTCAGCATCCTCTCTGGAAAGGACGAGAAAATCATGCCATTTTCATGGGATGCTATTATATCCTAAATGTATTATCTCTGAATTTTAAAAACGTTAATGGTCTTGTTTCTGTATTTATAGGCACAGATATGGGACCAAGGACTGTTGAGATAATCAGAGTAAGTCATTTATTTTGGCATTTTTAATAATCTCCTCAGGATTGGTTCTTAGATGTAACTCTCTTGGATCAAAAGCCATGCTTAAGGATTGGGGGGTGTGGCTCAATGTTAGAGCACTTGCCTAGCATGCACAAGGATTCAGTCCTTAGCATCACTGAAAGAAAAAGTCATGCTTGTTACTTCAGGGTTTTTAATGTGTTGCTAAATTGCCCTTTTAAGAAGATTGCATAAGGTGCATTTCAGTTTTATAAATTTGTCACACCCTGATTTCCAACTCATGTGATATCTAGAATAATAGAAAGTAGTGTTCTATTTTGATCACTTTGACCATAAATTGGGGGTCAAGAAGTAATTAAAATTTTTGACTGTGTTGTACTCATAGTAATTAATCAACCTCATATCCAAAATGGCTCTGCTCTCTGGATTCACTCATAGCTCTGTTTGAGGGCACGACATTTATTCATTTGCCTGTATTTATTTCTGGGGGCTGCTATAACAATACCACAAACTGGGTGTCTTCAACAACAGAAATTTATTTTCTCGCGGTTCTGAATGCTGAAGGTCTAAGATCAAGGTGCCAGCATTCTTGGTTTTTCCCGAGCCTTCTTGTGGTGGCCTCTCTGTCTCATTACCCCCATGTCTCTCCTAACCTCTCTTCTGACAAAGGGACCATGGAGTAAGCAGCCTCATAAGGGCTAGGACCCACCCAGCTGCCTCATTTTAAAGACCTTCTCTCCAAATACACTCACATTTGGGGACACTGTTAGTTGGGGCATCAAAATATGAGTCTTAGGGGGATACAGTTTAGTCCGTAGCATTAGTTGTGTGATCAACTTTAACTTCCTCATCTATAGAATGGGGGTGGTAGCACTAACTTCCCTCAAATGCTAACGTACTTGTGTGGACTAAATGAGGTCATGCACATGGTACACTTAGAGTAGTACCAGTGCCTCGTGAATGCCCACAAGTGGCCTGGGTTATTACTGATCACCACTGAACTCAGTCAGTCTTGTTAGTTCCCAGTATGTTTTCACCAGAGCAGCACCTCAGATGATCCTATCATGGGGAAGTGAAATGTACCAACAAGCACATAATCATGGATAAATTAAGGAAACATCACAATGGAGTTAACCCCAAATTATTCCATAAATTTCTCCTCATTCCAAGACTTTTAAAACAGTTCGTATTTCCTTTGTAGCTTCAACGTCTTGTTTTTACAGGCTTCCCTAATGAGGCCTGCTCACACCACCCCTGTTCTCCCACATGTTGTCCAAGCATATATCATAATAAAATGCATCTTACCATTTTGTACACTAGGGTTGACTCTTGACACATTCAGGAAGTAGAAGTTACACACAGATGCTGTTTGATAACAGGATTTAAGCTGCCTGTGACTAGAGAGCACAGCAGTGCCATCATCCTGAATCACAGGTGTGACACGGCAGTACTGATATTAATAACAAAGAACTTGTAAGACATAAGATATAAGGGCTTAGTTTGGTTTGGTTTGGTGAATTTTTGTTTGCTTTTTGGTGCTGGGGATTAAACCAAGGTCTTTGTGCATGCAAGGCAAGCACTTGACCACTGAGCCACTCCCCCAGCCCTTTTTATATTTTATTTTGAGACAGGATCTCACCGAATTGATGAGGTTGGACTCCAACTTGCAATCCTCCTATCTCAACCTCCCAAGTCACTGGAATTATAGGTGCTCGCCTCTGCACCCAGCTTAATATGTGTATATATTTAAACTGCAGAAGCCTTGCAGCCATCTAATCCCTATCACACCACCACTGACATTAAAGCCAAATTTGTCATGTGTTTATATCTATATAAATTGTTTTTGTTTGTTTGCATTTTTGTTTTATAGTAGGGATCAAACCTAGGGCCTCAAGCATGCTAAACACATCTAATAAATTGAGAATCCCATAAAACAAAGTTATAAATTTTGCTTTCCACTGTTCTTTATATTCTAAAGGACATCAAAGAAAATTGGTCACATTTTTCTGATTCTTTGAAGGTTGACTAATTTGGTATTTTTATCCTGAACATCATGAGTATTATTCCATTGTATGGATGCTAAAGAATGCTGATGTTTTAGCTATTATAATACATGTTCCACCCCAAGATGTGGCTCAGCATTTGCCTAACATGCACAAAGCCTCGAATTCAGTCCCTAGCACTGCAAACCCCACAAAAATACAGAATGCAAGTTCCATCTCACCTTTTGTAGGTGGTGGTTCAAATCCCAGTTCTGTTCTAGAAACCATACTGTGCCTGTTTGGGATCGTCCCACACTTACATAG
Organism: Sciurus vulgaris; assembly: GCF_902686455.1. Classification (NCBI taxonomy): domain Eukaryota; kingdom Metazoa; phylum Chordata; class Mammalia; order Rodentia; family Sciuridae; genus Sciurus; species Sciurus vulgaris. The sequence goes on from NC_136461.1 coordinate 50,645,343, forward strand.
CTTAGAATTGAGCCTGAAATTTTTTGAGGGGGTGGGGAGTACGGGGGATCAAAGTCAGGGATACTCACCCACTGAGCCACATCCCCAGCCCTATCTTGTATTTTATTTAGAGACAGGGTCTCACTGTGTTGCTTAGCACCTCACTTTTGCTGAGGCTGACTTTGAATTCTCAATCCTCCTGCCTCAGCCTCCCAAGCCACTGGGGTTACAGGTGTGCCCCACCATGCCCAGTGAGTCTGAAAATTTTGTGGGTTTGTTTGCATAATTGGGGATCCCCTCTGCCCAGCTCTTTCCATGCTGGTTTCGCTGCCTTACTCTCCAGCCACCTGAAGATCCTTTTCCTTGTTCCTCTGGCCAGAAAGTTGTGTTTCTGGAGAACTTTAGCAGTTCACCCCACCTTTTGTCCTCATGACCGTGGGCAGAGCTGCCAGGAGAAGGGAAAACGGGGCAGTGTTGCCATTGCCCCAAGTTCTCCTTCACCACCACAGTTCATTTGGTCGCTTTACATTTCAGAAGCTGCAGGTAGTTGTTCTTTACATATTTGACAAGACTTGATTGTAATGAGCCGAAGAGAGATGTGTATGCCCCTGGGCCAGAACAGGACCTTGTCGTTTGTTCTTCTAGTGGTTGGTAAACTATTAACCTGTGGTACAAATATGTGGGAAACAGGACCAGAGCCAAGTTCCTTCACCAGAGTCCATCTCGGGGAACATTTTCGGTAACATTTTGCTTCCGTCTCCAAACTGTTGTCACAACAGTCGGTGCCCTCTAAGATCCTTTGTTTCAACACAACTGCACAGCTCTTCTGGAGCCAAGTATGTTTGTTCACACCCAGAAGAACATATGTGTGGCAGTTTAATCATAAACACCATATGAGGACACCCTTGCCAAGGCTGCCTCAGAATTGGTACTGAGCAGTAGCTTAGGTTTTTTAATTTACTCCAATTTAATATACTTTTTCCGTAGGCTGAGACTGCACTCCACTTAAACCTCACGCCATCGCTATAGTATTCTTCCCATTTCATATGTAGAGATGGAAATTCTAAGAGAATAACTCCCCCAAGACCCTGCCGCTCAGTGCTGGAGCTGAAACATAGGTCTCTCAGACTCCCAAGGCCCCGCGCTTAACTTACATGGCTCTCCGGGCCTCCTGTATCATGGAGGATTCTGTTCAACAGCATTCTGGGGACAATCAGGTTGTGGCTCTTCATTAAACATTCAAACATTCTGTTTTCTTTCTTTTTTAGGAGCTCAGCGATGCCCTTGGAATCAGTATTGCAGGAGGAAAAGGAAGTCCCTTAGGAGATATCCCTATATTTATTGCCATGATCCAGGCCAGTGGAGTGGCGGCTCGCACACAGAAGCTTAAAGTAAACAGGAGGGGGCTGGATTAAGTGCTGACAGCATGTGATGGGTGGGGGCAGGAAGGTGCAGCCGCGGGTACTCATTGAAAGTCGGAATCCAAAAGCCATCAGAGACCCATGCTGAGGGCAAAATGCATTAGAGAAACTTTATACCTGCAATCATTAGGTCCCTGGGCATATAAAAATGTTATTGTTTGTATCAAAGCTTCTCCATAAAAGAAGAAATTGCAGCTCCTTTGCAAACCTCCCCATACACATTTTAGCACTTCATTCTACTCAAAATTGGTTTTCAGCTCAGAGAGATTTGACCTTAGAATCTTCCCCCAACCAAAAGAATCAACATTTTTATGATTTTTTTTTTTTTTTTTTTTGGCCTTTTCTGCCTTAATCTTAACTGAAGTAGAAAAATAAAGCAGAAAATATTTGGCTCCCTCACTAAAGCTTTATTGAACAGTTAATTTGTGCACCCCACTATTACTGGCAAATGGATGTATGAAACACCACTATTACCAAAACACAAAAGTGACCTACTGTGCCTTTTAGCAATCAAATCTGACCCCCTTCTTGTTTCTCCAATTCGTCTGTATTTGGGGAAAGCCATAAAAATTCCTCGTGCTTCTCTAACAGGCCCACACAGTTGAAACCCAGAATCTTCACAATAGCCACAAATGGGAAATATGACTTAGAAAGAATTTTAAGCATTCTTCTCAAATTTAATTTTTCTTAATGATAGTGATTTTCCGCCACTTTTGTATTTCCAGGTTGGAGATCGGATTGTCAGCATTAATGGGCAACCTCTGGATGGGCTGTCTCATGCCGATGTGGTTAATCTGCTGAAGAACGCCTACGGGCGCATTATCCTGCAGGTACTGCGATCAATGGGATGCGCAGCTGCGCCAGGCAGATAAGTGGCAGGCGGAAAAGATTGAGCGTGGCTGGCAGTAGGCGTCACCACCCAGGAGGGTGGCTGCCGCTGTGAATTATGCAGGTTGAAAGCAAGAAGTTATTATTTTTATTCAGAAATTCCGTAATGCCACCCATACAGGCAGTGAGCTTGATTATATGCAAGCATAACAAGGGGAGAGGAATGACTCTCCGCTTCACGTGATCAATCAACAAGGCTTTTAGTTTCCAGCATTCTTTTGTAAGTCAAAGTTTGCAAGAAATAGGAAATGATTTCCTTTTTTATGTTCAAAGACTGTACTGGACTGCCCAAATGCTGCCTCCTCCTGTCCTGTTAGAGGACGAGAAGAATACAATACTGCCTTTCCAGTAGCATACATGATTGCCAACGCGGGTGAGCTCTTGGTGGTCATCAATTATGGCGGACAGTTATTGATCAGCTGTGGTCCCCACGAGTATTGTCCAGAGGCACAGAGAAATATACCAGGAAGTAAAAGCAAAGTGCACTGTTAATTACCTCCACTTCTATTTCAGCTGTCTGGAGGCAGCATACTGTCAGTGAGTTTCATTAGTGAGCATCCCCGAAAATATAGGATTATAATTACCATAATTCTGCAGAGGTAGTATAAAAGGGTTTATTGGTAAAAAGAGTAAAACCCATGCCAGCCACTCAGATAATTCTAGCCTTGAAATAAAAAGCTTGAATTGAAAACCCATCTCATTTAGGAGAACCAATTTGTGGTCCTTAACTTTGACATCTGAGTGATATAGGCCCAAAGTGAGGAGTTAAAAATGGCAAATGGCTTTAGGATGTATGAAAGAAATTAGGAAAATACTCACTGGTTTCAGGGGAATTCATGTGATAGGCCCAACATTATTATTTGGGCCCCCAAGTTTCTGTTGAATGCAGACCAAAACGCTGCATGGATAGGTCTAGATTCTGCTTCGCCCTGACTGCTTGTTGCTGTCCTCACTTTCTGTGGAAACTTAGGTGTGTAGCTGCCTCGCAGTCCTCCCTCCACCCGTCCGGAACCCTTTGCTTGCTTGCTGTACTGGCTGGTCCTTCAAGTTATACTGACCCCTAGAGGCACTCATCACAAGGGCAGTGCCTGAGCTTCAGAGCTGTCAGTCCCACTGAACTTAAGAGAACATCACCTCCTGTGGGAACTATGACATGTCATTCTCTCAGCAAAATCTGGCATTGTTGGTATTTTCACACACTGATATAATTTGTTCGGCTCCACCTTGTCCACAAAGAAATAAGAAAACACAATTTGAGCCTGAGGTGTAGTTGAGTGGTAAAGCACCTGCCAGGCCCTGGGGGGTTCAATCCCAGTACCCACCCAAAAAGACACAGTTTAAAAGTATAACATTAGCTAAATTTTAAAAGTACTTTAAATGAAAATGAGCTCATGCTGGATATTCTGGTTTATGTCTGTAATCCCAGCTACTCAGGAGGCTGAGTCCAAAGAGGATCATAAGTTCAAGGCTAACCTGGCAATTTAGTGAGACTCTGTCTCAAAATAAAAAATTAAAAATAAAGAACTTGCAGCTGGGCACAGTGGTGCATGCCTGTAATCTCAGCGGCTCAGAAGTCTGAGGCAGGAGGATTGCAAGTTCAAATCCAGTCTCAGCAATTTAGGGAGGCCCGAAGCAACTTAGCAAGACCCTGTGTCAAAATAAAAAATAAAAAGGTCTGGAGACAATGAATCAAAATTTAGTCTGTAAAAAAAAAAAAAAGAAAAAAAAAAAACCTTTAAAAAAATAAAAATAAATAAAATAAAAAGTAATTTAAAAAAAGGGTGTCTGGGGATGTGGCTCAGTGGTTAAGCACACCTGGGTTAAATCCCCAGTACCAAAAATATAAATTAAAATTAAAAATAAAGGGCTTGGGATATAACTCAGTAATAGAATGCCCATGGGTTTAATTCCCAGTACCACACATGCACACACACAGAGCTCACACTTTCCCGTGCAGAATTAACACTTTTTTATTTCAATCACATTGGCACTATGAACATACTTTTGAAAGAGTTCCTTATTTTTTCTATTTCTGTATTGTAAGAAGAAAATGAAGTGTGATTTCAGAATGTTCTCTTGTGTGAATCTTGTGAGTTGTTGTTTTTATTTTGTAACATGTGCTATTAAAAAAAATTACGGAATCCTTTAAGATCTTGACAGCTGTAATCTTCACACTTATTGGTACGGAGCATATGTGCTCCCGGAGGCTTCAGACACAAACCCAGGAAGCTGCGTCCTGCATCAAGTGCCTTCCAGTTGCTCTCTGTGTTTGTTTCCATTAGTGTGCATGGAGTAATTCCAGCAATAGAGTTGTCACAGCTGACTTGTCATTGGGCAGTTACTTTTATCATCAGGTGGGCGAGCCCACTGGCAGAGCAGCAGGAAAGGTCAGATAATTGTGTCTGGTGATGTGGAAAAGACTTAGTGTTCATGTCTCTGGCAAAGCAGTCAGCAAATGCTGGTGGCACAGGGAAGATGGAGGACTGGGTCAACAGGCTGCAGGGTAGAGGAGAGGAGTGGAAGAGAAAGCCTTCCTGTCTGAAAGCTTCTCCCCAGAGTTTAAATTGCTAATCCTAAACCAGGCATGGTTGCATATGCTTGTCACCATATCAATTTGGGAGGCTAAGGCAGGAGGATTGCAAGATGGAGGTCAGCCTCAGCAATTTAGCAAGACTCTGTCTCAAAAAATAGAGTGTTGAGGACGTAGCTCAGTGGTAAGGCTCCCCAGGGGTCTGTCTCCAGAGTGTAAATGAATGAATCAATCAAGCAATTAACAGTAGAAAATTCTACCCTTGAAGCCTGATGGTCCCTCTTATCGCCAATTATAGATTGATCAATGAGATTGAGTTGGCCTTTTTAAATGTTCCCACTTTTATTTGCATCTGTAGTTTGATAGTTTGTCTCATTCAATTCCTTTGTCTGTGAAACTACTATAAAAACTTTGGACAGAATCAAGTAAACCATACTCTGCTAGAAAATTTTGTTTCTGTTTTTACATCTTTCTTTGAGGTTATAGAAAAGAACATATCAGGAATTTTTTTGTTTGTTTTGATGGCATCGGGGATTGAACCCATTCAGACACACCTCAACGCTGCCCCTCCCCCCTTTTTTTTTGAGACAGGGCCTCATTAAGTTGCCCTGGCTGGCCTCCAACTTGTGATCCTCCTGCCTCAGCCTCCTAAGTGTCTAAGGTTACAGGGGTGCACCACTACATCCAGTGGAATCTGACTTTTTTTTTTTTTTTATCAGCAATGTTTTACTTAGAAAATTACTTTAGGACATACTTCAACAAATGAACCAAACAAGAATGAAGGAAGCCTATGGCTCCAGTGCTGAAGCACATTAAATCCCAGGATGACTGCTGTGTGGTAGGCACAAAGAAAACTTGCCACTGGAATGGGAGGAAAAGAGGGTTCGGGAAGGATGCCTCTGAATTAAAAATGAAAAAGAGGACAGACTGTCCAATATATGTAACTGGATTGGAAGTTTGAGATCAGTTGGGAAGTATAAGCCTAATGATAAATATATAAAAATAAAGTGTAAGCTAATTATTAACCTTGGGGAAAATAAATTCATACCAGAAAAGAAACATTTATAGTATAGTCGTTGGAGCGGTATGAATAACATTTGTATAAACACGTATAAATCATCCTGTTACTGGATTCCGAGCCTGGGGGTCCCGCAGACCAGACTCAGCCACTCGCCCCAGGCAGAGACAACTGTTGGTGAACTCAGGAAGGGAATTCATTCACAGCGTGGCCACACTGGGAAGACAGAACGGAAGGCTGTCCCCAGGTGTCGGCATTAGTTTAGGGGTGACCTAGGGGGGGAACAAAAGCAGTTGTCAGCAGGGTCACAGGGCCGGCAGTCTTGGTCAGGTGGTAACGAGGCTGGTCACTGTCCTGGGGCTGATCATAGAGTCACGGAAGTCACTGCTGGTTAGGGGCAGTTTCCGTTTTCGTGGAAGGATGTTGTTTATCTGTCAGACCTGGGATCCTGGATTCCAAGGGGACTGTAGGAGAGGATGACTCGAGACAGAACAAGGCACAAAGGCATGATGGAGCTAGCACAATGACTAAGTCCTCCTCCAGGTGTGGGGCACAGATGGAGACCTGCAGGTGGCGCCCCTGGTATGGAACAGGATGAAGCTGGCAGTTGATGACTGTTCATTATGATGTCCCTGCCGATCTTGAAAACACCTGAGCTACTCTTACCTCGGTGCCTTCAGCACCAAGGAGGTGCTGGAGGGGGGAGGATTACCAACGAATGCTCCTTAACTGGTTAACAGGCCTATGCAGTACTGAGTAGAAATCTGACCCAAATTTTAAGGTAGGAAAGAAGACAAATGAAAATGAAAACCAAGATGATAAGCTTTAATCCTGCTTTTAGTTACCCATCTAATATCTGTAGACCCAAGAAGAGGTGGTGTTTGGATTATTTTGGTTTTGGTTTTGGGTTTTGGTTTTGGGGTTTTTTTTTGTTTGTTTGTTTTTGTTGTTGTTGTAGTTATTTTGTTTTTTTGGTACCAGGGATTGCACCCAAGGGTGCTTAATGACTGAGGCACATCCCCAACCCTCTTTATATTTCACTTAGAGACAGGGCCTCATTAAATTGCTGAGGCTGACTTTGAACTCACAATCCTCCTGCCTCAGCCTCCCAAGCTGCTGGGATGACAGATGTGTCTAGTGCTTTTAGCAAAAGTAGGCTCCAAATTCCTATTACAATAATAAAACCAAAGTAAGCAAACATTTTGATACATGAAATAGTAGAAGGACAAGAGTTTGTGTTATTTTGGTGGAAGGAAAATATGAGTTAAATCTTTATCTACCACACAAAGAAGAGATTAGATATCAAAAAATTTTATATCAAATTGGACGTGGTGGTGCATATTTGTAATCCCAACAACTTGGGAGACTGAGGCAGGAGGATTGCAGGTTCAAGGCCAGCCTAGGCAACTTAGAGAGACCCTGACTCAAATAAAAAAAATAAAAAGGGCCAAAGATGTAGCTCAGTGGTAGACAGCAACCACTCTCTACCCAGTACAAAAAAATAAAATAAGGAACAGAAGTAAAATTGTGTTATTTACTTCTGACAATGGAAACAAATGCTAGAAGAAACAGCTAAAAGAGTTTAGAGAGGGAGAATGTGTAATGGGGGAGGAAATCAGGGATTCCTTTTTATTACATTCTGTGAATGATTTTGACTTTTTCAAATTATATACTGTATATGAAAAATTTTTAAAAATTGAAATAAAAAGAAAATGTTAGAAATTGTTAGAACTACAGAGGTTTGAGGAAAATTTTAAAACATAGGAAACAGATAGAATTTAAAAATATATAAATTACAGGCTGAGGATGTAGCTCAGCAGCAGAGTGCTTGCCTAATGTGGGCAAAGACCTGGTTTCGATCCCTAGTACCATGCACCCAGACACACAAAGATATATAGCGATAGATAGAGATATATGTTAAGTAGGATACCATTCTTGTGGTTGTATATGATGTGGAGTTTCACTGGTCGTGTATTCATATATAAGCATAGGAAAGTTATGTCCAGTTCATTCTACTGTCTTTCCTATTCCCATCCCCCTCCCTTCCCTTCATTCCCCTTTGTCTAATTCAGTGAACTTCTGTTCTCACCACCCCCCCATTGTGTGTGAGCATCCACATATCAGAGGGAACATTTGGCCTTTGGTTTTGGGGGATTAGCTTATTTCACTTAGCATGATAGTCTCCAGATTCATCCATCTACCAGAAGAAGTCATAAGGTTATTCTTTTTATGGCTGAGTAATATCCCATTGTGTATATATACCACATTTTCCTTAGCCATTCATCTGTTGAAGGGCTCCTAGGTTGGTTCCATAGCTAAGCTATTGTGAATTGAGCTGCTATGAACATTGATGTGGCTGCATCACTGTAGTACGCTGATTTTAACTCCTTTGAGTATAAACTGATGAGTGGGATAGCTGGGTCAAATGGTGGTTCCATTCCAGGTTTTCTGAGGAATCTTCCATACTGCTTTCCAGAGTGGCTGCACCAATTTGCAGCCCCACTAACAATGTAGGAGTGTAACTTTTTCCCCACACCCTTGCCAGCACACTAAATTTTCATCTGCTGAAGTAGGGAGTCATCATCAAGGTGATAAATTTTCAAAATAGGCATATAAGCATATTATTTATCTTATTCCTCCAGAATTAAAAAGAGAAAAGTAGGGCTGGGGACATAGCTCAGCTGGTAGAGTGCCTGCCTCGCAAGCACAAGGCCCTGGGTTCAATCCCTAGCACCAAGAAAAAAAAAAGAGAGAGAGAGAGAAAAGTTCAGTGTGTCTCTGGAGAATGAGAATGTCTAACTTTTTATCATGTCTACACAAAAATAGAAGGGAACCCGGAATCAAGAGTACAAGTCCTTTTGACAACAGCTAAAATGAATTGCACAGGGAAGTGCTTCTCAAATCTTTAGCATGCTCCAAAACATCTGGAGGGCTCCTTAACCAGGATTGCCAGGTCCACCCCAGAGGGTCAGATGCTGTAGACTGTTGTGGATCAAGAAAATTTTATTTCTTCTCTAATAGCTCCCAGCTGTTGCTGATGCTGCAGGTTCTGGACCACACCTGAGATCAGCTGGAGTAGAGCATTACGTACCGATGAATAAGAGTTGCTGTGTTATTCTCTGTGTATACCCATCTCCTGGGGCAGTAGCACATGCTTGTAATACCAGCAACTCAGGAGGCAGAGGCAGGAGGAATTGCAATTTCAAGGCCAGTCTCAGCAACTTAACTTAATGAGACCCTGTCTCAAAATAAAAAATAAAAGGAGCCAAATATGTAGCTCCATGGTAGATCACCCCTGGGTTCAATCCCCAGTATCTCAAAAAAATATATTTTTAATAATAATAATAATAACATCAGCTTGAAGACCAAGGATGCTAAAATTCCTTTTAAATTTCTGGAAGTGGAATGGTTTTCCAGGTGACATTTGGGGTGCATGACATTCCGGGTGGCAATGTGTCTAGCAATCAGTTTGCCCTTCCATTCCGCTCCAAGCTTTCTACACTTCAAACCATTAAATTTTTAAGACACATAAGATTCAATGTCACCAAAATCCATGTCACTGGATTCTAAATAAAAACTTTAGGTAGCTGTGCTTCCTACTTCATTAAGTTACACCAGAGGCCGGGCCTGGACTCTGGTTGTTCTAGAGTGTCCCCCGTCTGAAGATGCCAGCTTTCTCAGGGGTCAGTGTCACAGTCCTTCCTGTCTGTTTGCAGCCGTTCTGCACCTACTGGTGTAGGAGCCAGACTGGATGCGCGCCCTGAGGAAAGCTCTGCGCGAGGAGTCCCCAGCTCCTGCGCACTGTAACATCCCGCTCACCTACAAACCGTTTTAGCTTCTCAGTTCTCTACAACGTAATCTCCCGAACCTGTCTGTCTTCAAGAAAAGGTGCTCATTCTAAGGTCCATGCAACAAAGACATGTGCTTTATCACTCAGCTAGAAAGTCTACTGAGCTTACAATGTTCTATGTTAGAACATAAAGTTTAATTGAGCTGAGTTTTGCTTTTAACCTAAGTTATTAAATGGCATCGTAGCCAATGCACAGAAGAGTATATCAGATCAAATACTTCCTTGAGGGAAACGGGTTGAGAGGCAGGCACAGTTGAAGGCATTGCTGGTTGGCGGGCAAGGCCTATGAGAGGGGTGGACTTATTTGGAGGAGGAAACTGGCTGAGGCGTGAGTGATGGGAGGGGACGGGGCGTGCTTACTGGTTCTCCCACTGATGCAAATGTCTTCTTAGGCGCAGAGGACAAAGCTTCATCCCTGTCCTTCAAGGCACACATCTGTCCTTTCTTGGGTAGAGGGATCGCCCCCTCTCCTTCCTTTGTGTTGGTGGCTTCCTCAGCCACCGCCTCCTTGCACGTGCAGGTCCCCAGCTCCCCTCCCCTCCATTAGGTGGGTAGCCTGCCCCTCCTTGGTGAATGGGGGATCTGCTCCTTTCACAAGCCTAGGCCCTTGAGGGTTTATCTGCTGTCAAATTACTTCATCTGCCAGTCAACTCTGAAGATTTAGAAAGTTGGTACAGACACCTTAAAGCTGTAAAGGAGGTGACAGATTTATGCTCTCTTGGTCTTTCAGCAAACGACCGAGTTGTCCTTTATGTTTTCCACTCAACCACTTGGATTCCACTCCTCCAAAAGAGGCAGGAGCCTGCACAACTCCCAATCCTGGGGGCAGGGGAGTCTCTAAGATTTAATGATATCAGTGGGTATGAGACCCTTTTTATTTCCTAGCCAAGAGTTGAGCAAGAAAACTACAGGGGAGGGATGTGAGTTTTTCCATAGGTTTCTGCTAAAAAGTGTTTTTCTGCCAGGGATGTGGATGCATACCTGTAGTCCCATCTATAGGGGAGGCTGAGGCAGGAGGTCACAAGTTCTAGGTCAACCTGGGTAACTTAGGGAAAACCTGTCTCACAAAGAAAAAAGGCCCCAGGACAGAGCACCAGGGATGTAGTTTATGGTAGAGCACACCTGAATTCAATCTGGGAAAGAAAGAATTCAAAATCTATCCATGTTGACTCCATCAGTCCTACTCTGCTGGAATTTCTGAAAGTTAAGTTGTGGAATATCTATTCCTGGTTAAGTTTTATATTGAGTCACTCACTCACACTTATTAAGCAATCTTTATGCGCTAGGCACATTAACCTTACGCAGATAAGCAGTCCTTGTGCTCATGGGTCCTGTGATGGGATGGGAGAGACACAGGCAGTCACATAGATGTGTATCGCCACAGTTTGTGAGAAATACATTGAAAGTTTTGGGGGAAATTAAGCAGGGGTGGGCCACTGGGGGTGGTGGCACACGCCTGTAATCCCAGTGACTTAAGAGGCTGAGGCAGGAAGATTACAAGTTCCAGGCCAGCTTCAGCAACTTAGCAACAAGATCCTGTTGCAAAATAAAAAATACAGAGGGCTGGGGATGTAGCTCAGTGGTTAAGCGCCCCTTGGATTCAATCCCCAGTAACAAAAAGGGTTGTTTGGGGTGGGGGTGGGGGGCAGTGATGTTTTAACCGCTGCTAGGCCGACTGGTTATGGGGTAGATTAGATTCCAGGAGGAAAGAACTGCAAAAGGCAGAAGCGTAGAAAGCTATAGAAGGGATTCCAGGGGCAGGTTGGGGGGCCTTTCATGTGCTTGGAATTTATGCAAGTAAAAGGGAAACCACTGAAAGGTTTTAAGCAGAGGACTGCCATTATCCTTTTTATATTTGAAAAGACAGCTGACTATTGTGGAAGGGAGACTATTAGAAAAGGAGGAGTAGGGGTTCCAAATACAAGGCACTTGATGGTGGATTGAATTAGCATGGTTGCCTGTAGATAAAAAAATAAACAGATTGGATTTATTTTTGTTTTTGTTTTTGTGTGTGTGTGTGTTTTTAGTACTGGGGATTGAACCCTGGGGTGCTGTACCACTGCTCTACATCCCCAACCCTTTTCTATTTTTTTATTTGGAAACAGGGTGTCACTAAGTTACTGAGGGTTTTACTAAATTGCTGAGCCTGGCCTCAAACTTATGATCCTTCTTCCTGAGCCTCCTGAGTCACTGGGATTACAGGCATGCATCACCACATTGAGCTTGGAGAAAGGTTTTGGAGGTAGATCTGGAGGGTTTGGTGGCGAATTACTATGACAGATGAGCATTGGAGGTGCCAGGTAGACATTCAGAGTGAACACCAGAATGACTAGCAGCCTGGCTTCCCTTCCAGTTGAACATGTACCAGCCAGAGCCAAGTTTTCAGTGTTAGGCCTAGTAAAGTTCTAGTGGAGCTGCTGGATGAAGAAAAGCTAGAGGAAAAGTAAAATGATGGGGATGGGTTGATGGATCAAGAGTTTAGATTTTGGCCAGGGATGGCGGCACAGACCTGTAATCCTAGCCATTCAGAAGGCTGAGGCAGGAGGACCACAAGTTTGAGGCCAGCCAGGGCAATTTAGCCAGACACTGTCTCAAAATAAAAAAATGGAAAAGGCTGAGGATATAGCCCAGTGATAGAACACCCCTGGGTTTAAACCCCAGTACTGCCAAAAAATTAAAAAATAATTTGAATTTTATGGTGTTAATTTTGATAACCTTTTTTAGGAGGGAGGCGGTACCAGGATTGAACTCAGGGGCACTTGACCACGGAGCCACATCCCCAGCCCTGTTTTGTATTTTATTTAAAGTTGCTAAGCGCCTCGCTCTTCCTGAGGCTGGCTTTGAACTCACAATCCTCCTGCCTCAGTCTCTGGAGCCTCTGTGATCACAGGTGTGCACCGCCGCACCTGGCTTGATGACCTTTTGAGATAGTAAAATACAAATCTCAAATTGGCAATTGGGCGTAGCAGATGAAGCTGATGTTGTCAGTATATTGCTGGACTTTGAAGCCATGGGAATGTAGGTGCTGTCACTTGAGCCTGAACATGCAGATGGGAAATGGGCCCACAACTGAGCCGTGGAGGTGAACAGAAGAATAGCAAAGAGATGGAAAAGCGAACCCCAGCAGCAGGAGGAAAGCCAGAGAGGACAGGTCACGGATGGCTGGTCAAGTAATAGGGCTGGAATGGAGCGGGTCTGTGAAGATAGCGTACGCTAAGCATGGGTAGAGTGTCAAAGATTGTGCACCAAGATGACACTGTTGGTAAACTGGCTGTGGAAGATGGCAGGAAATGCTGACGGTGAGATGAGAATCACAGTCGGGGGAGCTGACATTTCCTTCTCAAGCCTTCAGTCCTAACTCCCAGTTCCCGCTGTCATTCTTCATGTGTGGCATTTCCAGGAGATTCTCTAACTTGCATGTGGCAGTTTTCCCCCAAGATGGGATGCTCCACCCAACATGTGCTCTGAGCCAGCTGAGGCAGACTTGTTACTTTTCTCTATTTTTCTATTTTTTTTTTTTTTTTTTTTTTTTTTTTTTTTTTTAGTTGCAGATGGACCCAATGCCTTTATTTTCTTTCTTTATTTCTCTGTGGTGCTGAGCCCCCTATTACCTTTCACTGGCTGTTCTACTCAACATATGCAGCTATTCAACGATTTAGGCAGCTCTGCCCTCTTTTGGCCAATTGTGGAACTGCTATCAAATCCTGCTTTTGTACTATGGGCAAAGGTCCCCTCAGTACTCACAACGAGCCCCGCTATGTCAAACCTCCATGTCCTCGGGTTCAGTCACCCTCGGATTGAAAAAGTAGTTACACTTAGGACGGTTGCTTCTACGCTGTCTATGTACGGGCTTTGTTTGTCATTATGCCCTTAGAAATGTAGTATGACTGTTTACACTGTGTTAGGAATATAAGTAATCTTTTAAAGTATTATAAATAATTATAAGGAATCTTTAGAAGGGCGGCAGGGGTAGCCCTGGTCATTTGAAGCATATACAGGAGGATGTTCATAGGTTATATGCAAATATTATAGTCCCTTTTTTATTTTACTTGAGCATCTGCAGATTTTGCTATACTGGAGGGTCCTAAAAGCAATCCACAGATGGCAAGGGACAACTGTGTACCTAGAAGCAGGACCACTGGTCAGAAAAGGGTAACCAACGAGCTCTTGAGAATGAACATGTGGCCCCTGCTTGAGGTAGAAGACAACTCCCAGAGAAGGAGGCAAGGCAGACTTTTATGATTCCCATTTAATAGATGACGAAGCCCAATCTCAGCACAGCATCCTTAAGTGGCAGAAACTGAGTGCTGGAATTCATTCTTAGTCCCAATACAGGCTCTCAGAACTTTATTTCTTCTGAATGCCTTAGAATGTTATTTGCAGAATAAAAACACAAAGTACATAATCTAAATGTCATTATCCTACTATACCTTTGGTTAGGACCATCTAAAATGCAAAGCTCAGGAAGTCAGAGACATCCATTCTGTCATTCACCAATATTTATTGAACACCTCCTGCATGCCAGGCACTGTTCTAAGTGACGTGAAGACAGCAACTGTCCTGCCCTCACGTTCCCATATGAAGTGATAGATACATAATAAGATTAATAAAGTGAAATCTAGTTTATCAGGTAGCAGTGGTGGTTAAGAAGGAAACCAGAAGTGGGGAAAGGGGGACATGAAAAGTTGGACCAGGATGCCGGTGTGCATTTTAGAGTGGTCAGAGAAGGTGACTTTGAAGACCGGAGGGAGGAGCTGGGTACCGTGGTACACACCCGTAATCCCAGTGGCTTGGGAGGCAGAAGGATCGCGAGTTCAAAGTGAGCTTGAGCAGATTAGTGAGACCCAAAGCAACTTAATGAGACCCTTTCTCAAAATAAAAAATGAAAAGGACTGGGGATGTGGCTCAGCGGAGGGTGCCCCTGGGTTCAGTTCCCAGTACCAGAAAAGAATAAGGACTTGGGGGAAGCGAAGGGGCAGGGCAGCTAATACTGGGGCAGGGAGGGGTCTGGCATGTGAGAAGCAGTGAGCAGGCCAGCTTCTGGGGCAGTGAGTGAATGCTGAGGAGATCATCCGGAGGGGTGGAGATGTCACAGCAGATCACCTGCCAATGAGCTCGTCAGTCACAGCAAGGATCCAAGAGGTCACAAGCTGTGAGCTGGTTTCCTTTGGATGGTTTTAAGCAGAGGAGTGACTTCATCTGCTGTTTTAACCGGACCATTCCAGCTGCTGTGGACTGGGGCTGAGGCAGGGAGACCAATGAGATTATTGTAAAACTCCAGACAAAAGATATTTTTGACCAGATGCCTTGGTGCATGCCTGTGATCCCAGCACCTCAGGAGTCTGAGGCAGGAAGATCACAAGTTCGAGGTCAGCCTCGGCAACTTAAGTCGCCCTAAGCAACTTCGTGAGACCCTGTCTCAAAATTTAAAAAATTTAAAAAAAACTGAGGATGTAACTCAGTGGTAAAGTGACCCTAGGTTCAATCCCCAGTCCGAAAGAAAGAAAGAAAGAAAGAAAGAAAGAAAGAAAGAAAGAAAGAAAGAAAGAAAGAAAGAAAGAAAGAAAGAAATTTTTTAAAAAAGGTGGGAGAGGGATGCTTTTATAGATAGACCTTTAGAATCTTGTGAGGATTGAAAGTGGGTTGTGAAAGAGAGGAGTCAAGAATAATACCAAGATGCTCGCAAAACTGGAATCATGTGGCAGGCATCTGAGAGGAAGAAAGCTGCAGGCACTGAAAGCGGAAGTAGAATCAGGCTTGGGCTATCTGATAGACATCCCACTAGAGATGTCAGGTTGGAGGTCAGTAAGAGGAGGAGTCAAGAATTATCATCGCTTAGATGGTACTTAATTTCATGAGATGAGATGGCTATCTGAAGGAGTATATTAAGATGGGAAAGATAAGCTCAAAGACCGAGGCTTGTAACACTTAGATTGTTAGAGGTTTGAAAGATATGAAAGGAATGACCAGAAAGGTGGGCAAGAGGGCTGGGGAGATAGCTCAGTGGGTAGAGTGCTTGCCTCGCAATCACAAGGCCCTAGGTTCAATCCCCAGCACCTCAAAAAAAAAAAAAGAAAAAGAAAGGTGGACAAGAAATTAGGAAGGTGTCAAGTCCTGAAAGCCAAATGAAGAGAATTATGTAAGGCATAGTATCTCAGTGCTACCAATAGTTTGGATGAGATGAGGACTGACCATTGCATGTGGCCTAGTTTCCCTAATTCTCTGCTGCCTATGATGAAATATCTTTTTCTAACTCCCCCCTAGGTTGTAGCAGATACCAATATAAGTGCCATTGCCACTCAGCTTGAAAACATGTCTGCAGGCCACCACTGTGGCTCACCCACTGCTGACCATCCTTCGGAAGACACGGAGTGAGTATTCTAGATGCAAAGGGCCTCTTCTGTGTGTGGGCCAAGCTCCTGAGGACTCTCCCGGATGCTAAAATGTGCCCTCAAAAGGAGAGGAGAGGAGAGGAAAGTGCACATGCTTATTTCCAGCTCCTAAAGAAGGCATCAGGGTTCCCTGGCTTCCCACAAAGCTCAGGTTCACCAGATGAGCTCTTAAAAGAGCATCGTTGCAGGGCCTGCACACACTGCTTCTGTCTCTTCGATATGGTACCTGTGTTTCCTTCCTTAAGAAATCACAGACCTCTATTCCCAGTGTACCTGCTTTCTTGTGCAAGGAACCATGTTCCCTCAACTTTCTAAGCTAAAATCTTATTCTGAGATTAAATGTTATTGATTAAATGCTGGCACATTTCTTTAAAATTCATCATACAGTTGTAATTGTTTATTAAAGAGGTATTTAAAGAAGTACATTTGCAGACAGTATGTCTCCAGGCCTTATTTGTAGAGATCCTAATTAGGTTGCCTACAGAAGAATCAGAAATCTGTTTTTAACAGCTTCCCCAGGGTGAATCTGCTGCAGTGCAAGAAGATGCATACTTTGAGAAATCCACCTAATGTTATTCCTCTTGGTACCACCAGTGCCTGGTCACTAGTAGGTGCTCAATAAATGTTTGTTGCCTGATCTCGATAGTTCATTTGAAGGATCTCATGATCACAGCCTTCACAGCTTTTTTCTGGTAGTTTAGCAACTTAAATGACCTCTGAGTCTGTTTTTTTGAGGAAAGACTGTTAAGTTCCTTCGACTTTCCTCTCACTATAAAGGTAACATATGCCATAGCCTCACACGGTGGCACACGCCTTTAATCCCAGTCACTCGTGAAACTGAGACAGGATAATCCTGAATTTAAGGCCAACCTCAGAAATTTAACAAGACCCTCAGGAACTTAGCAAAATCCTGCCTCAAAATTTAAAAATTAAAAAGGTCTGGGGATGTAGCTCAATGGTAAAGCATCTCTGGGTTCTATCCCCAGTACCAATTAAAAGAAAAAATATGCCATTTAAATAAGACAAGAACATAAATGCATTCTCAAGGTACAGCAGCCCTTTAAAAGGATGGTTATAGAAGAATAGTGTACCTTAGCTTTGATGTAGCTATGGAAATAGAGGTGCCCTTACAATCTTGATTCCTGGCAAGTCAGGAACCACTAGCATAAAAGAATTTAAAAATCACTCAATCCCAATCAATGCTAACATTGGAGATTTTTTAAAAAGGAAAACTAATTGATTGGAAATGTTAGGACATGGTGAGATAAATGGAAACAGACTCCATCTGCTGTTACCAGTTGAGGAGTAGAGTCCCGCGCCCCTCCCCCTGCAAACACAATCCTCATTGGAAATGGGCACAGTTATGAAGGCTTTAATGATTTGGTGCCCCCAGGAGCTTGCTCTCAGACACTGGCTTCGGGCACCTAGGTTCCCATTCCAATATCCTCAGAAATGGGGACTGTGTTTAAAAGAGGAAACATGAATCAAATACGCATCTAGCCCATGGGCCGTTCCTGAGGTTGCTCACAAGGCCACAGAGTGGAGGTAGGTAGAGCCTTATGCATGACGTCATTACCGTTCAGCCATAGGGATGATTCATCATTATTTCAACAGATATTTATTGAGCGCCTAAAGCCAGGCACTTTAAAAATGCTGGGTCCCAAGGATTCAAACGTAGAATGTAGGTAAAGATATTGCCCTATTCCTTAAGGAACTGCCAGAGAATTGGAAAAATAGAGCCATAAATCTAAGGTTATAAAAGAGGGAGTCCGTGCAGGAGAGCTGAGTGCAGTGAGGGAGGTCCCGTGATCCATGGCCATGGGGTGTAACTCAGTTAGGGAGTTAACCTGGGGAGGCTGCTGCCGAGGCTGGGGTTCCAAAGAACGGGAATAAGCCAGGTGATGTTCAAAATGGTTAACAATCTATATGGCAGTTACTATGGATGCCTGCTTCAGACAATTACAATGTCAATAACTGGTAGCAGTGTGAACCGGCTGCAAGTCTACCCCAAAATAAGACAGGCAGAACTGAGGAGGGAGAAAGGGAAGAATATTATTCTAAATCAGACAGAACCTCATATTCTAAGGTCACTTATATCCCCATTTTATAAGTTTCTCTGGATACATGAAGGGCTGAGTTTGTATCGAATGACTCTGCCTCTCAGACATGCATGTTGCCACAAAGCAAATGATGCTACCCATACCAATTGTGAGCCTCTAAGCCAGGTGTAGTGGTGCATACCTGTAATCTCAGCCACTCAGGAGGCTGAGGCAGGAGGATGGCAAGTTTGAGGCTAGCCTTAGTACTTAGTGAAACACTGTCTCAAAATTAAAAAATGGAAAGGCCTAGGGATATAGCTCAGTAATACAATCCTGGGTTCAATGTCTAGTACAAAAAGAAAAAGTGAACATCTACCATAAATAAGATCATAGGGCCTGAGATACAGGACCCCTCAGGTTTTTACCCCATGGACAATAGCATTTGGGAATAAGAAACTGGCATCACCTGAGCTTAGATTAAATTATTGGAGCCGACAAAGGTAATTTAATTTTTAGTTATGTTGTTTCTGAGAGAAAGACTTCCACACTGGATGAAGCTTTGAAAACCTCAATTGTGCATTTGAAACAGATCCTTTACCCATTTTGCTTCACTCGGGTTTCTCTCTTCTGTCCCGGACATTAGTTCTCACCTACACGGTCATGATCCTGAGTTTGTGACAAGCAAAATACATCATGCTGGTGTACTCAGGTGACTAAGATGAAGAGTCGACACCAGGCAGAGGAGAAAGATGGCCACATAAGGCACATGCCCATCCTCCCAGCAACTCAGGAGTCTGAGGCAGGAGGATTACAAATTCAAGTCTAGCCTCAGCAGCTCAGAGAGACCCTTAGCTACTTAGTGAGACCCTGTCTCAAAATTAAAAAATAAAAAGGGATGAGGATGTGGTTCAGTGGTGAAACACTCCTGGGTTCAGTCACCCAGTACCAAAACAAAAGAACAAGATGGATATGTAATTGCAGTGCGACACGATGAAGACCATGCTGGAAATTTGAACCAAGTGCAAAGGGAGCAGAGAAGAATGGGCTCATCCCCCTGAGGCAGTAGGAGAGCCTTCCATTGGAGGTGTTTTTTTTTTTTGTTTGTTTGGTTTTTTTTTGTTTTGTTTTTTTGCAGTGCTGGGGATTGAACCCGGGGCCTTGTGCATGCAAGGCAAGCACTCTACCAACTGAGCTATATCCCCAGCCCAAATTAATAATTCTTTTTTTTTTTTTTTTTGGGGGGGGGGGCTGGGGGTTGAACCCAGAGCCTTGTGCTTGCAAGGCATTGTACCAACTGAGCTATATCCCCAGCCCTTGGAGGTGTTTTGAGAAGGGAGTTCCCACCCTAGGCAGAAGTGGTGGGACCCGTGTGCCCAGGGCATGCGGGCAGAAAGGGCAGCTAACAGGCTGCCATTACCTATTATGGTCACAAGGCGACCTGAGGACAGCAGTCTCCCACCACGCTGATGTGACACTCTCCCTCTCTGGGCCATGCACATTCGAGATAGATCCCTTCCGCTCTAAACAGTGCATTTAAGAGTTTACCAAGCACGGAAGGGGTGCTTGTGCTTGAGCAATTTCAGCATCATGACTCTGTTTCTAATTAGAAAACAGTGGATTTTATGCAAGAGAAACCCTAAACCATCAAGAATATTGTCGATGAGTTGGCGTGTCATGGGAAATTTAAAAGTAAGTTTCTAGATTGCTCTCTGAGATTGTGATATGGTAAACCCACCTTCACAGCTTCGCAGTATGAAAGTCTCTCTCAAATCTGTGTTCTTCCATTAAAATGAAATTCCCTCTCCTTATCTATTCTCGAATTAAACAGCATGCATTGTGCTTTCAGAATACCTCCACCTAAGATTATTACTTTGGAGAAAGGCTCTGAAGGATTGGGGTTTAGTATTGTAGGGGGTTATGGAAGTCCCCATGGAGACCTGCCAATTTATGTCAAGACTATATTTGCAAAGGTATTTTTTCCTTTTTACTGTACTTTTTTTTTTTTTTTAAATCAAAACTAGGTGAGAATTTTTTAAAGTGTTTTGTGTTGCTTTACTTTGGGTTACACCTGGATGTGTGCATGTCTGCTTATTTCATTTGAGTCTTATAAGAAATCCCTACGCCAGTGAGAGAAAAATTACTTTACAGTAGTAGACTCATGAGAATTTTCTTCAAATTTTCTCACAGACTTTAAGGAGTGTCTTCTTTCAACCATAGTTTAGGGAACAGCACCACATTCTTGAGAAGCCGGCCTTGGAAGTACTGGTCTAGGGGTCTAGGGGTCTAGGTTAGAAAAAAGATTTGGCCTTGTCCTTAAAGAAAAATTACCATGGCCATGGATATAGCTCAGTGGCAGAGAGACCCTGAGTTCCATCCCCAGTGCTTGGAGAAAGAAAGAGCGGGGGGGCAGGGGGGTTGTTTGAAGAGAAGGAAAAGAAAAATATTTCAGCCTGAGGCAGAAAGCTCTGTACAAGGCTCAAATCAGTGCAAGAATATTAATGACTGCGGGTCACTGAAGACCTCAGGATGCTTTAGATCCAGGTGGCTTTTTTTGTTCACAACTCTGCCAACCAGGTAACACTGGGGAATACGGAGTTTTTTGGGCATTAAACTACGTCCAACAAATCCTAGTTAATTAGTACAGAGGCCAGGATGTCTGCTTCTACTGCTGCCTCTAGAAGCCTCTTAGAGTCATTATTTTTTAAACTTCCTGTGAGTTTTTAAATTGGAATTTAATTTGTTAAGTTTGAAGATCTCTGAAAAGTGTTTGGTATTGATATTGCAGTCTCTTTCTCATAGGTTTTATCACAATCATTTGTTTATGAATTGATCTAATTGTCTGCTTTATTTTCAGTGGTAGAGCTTCCCTGGGTTCAGTCCCCATAACACACACACACACACACAAAGGTCTTCAAAAGCAGAAATCTTTTTCTTAAGATCGATCTGGTCTCTTTCTGGAAAGTTACATTATGCATTAAATGTAAGCTTGTTTTACATGTGCAGAGCACCACCTTTTAATTGGGCCTGCCTGAGGCCTCTTAAGTCATTGACATGTACTTCTAGACCACACTGGGCAGCTGCAGATGTGCCATCTGTATCATCCCTCTGGAGTGCCTGCTAAGAAGGCATATTATTCCCAAACACTGTTGAACTGGAGGTAGGCAGAAGTGGGGGAGAAGGCAGCTCAGAAACATTGTGGGTGACCGTGACGCCCCGCCTGTTGACACCTACAGTAGATAAACCGCCCGCTAACCACCCTTCCCTAAGATGTGCTTGACACCACAGCAGTCAGGACCATTCTTCTAATGCGGGCATTGTGACACTTTTTGAAAGAGTCAGCTGTAAGTAAGGGTGGTGAGAAGGCTGGAGTGAGCCGGCCCCCCATGTTTTAGCAAGTCCCGCCACCCAGCCTCTCCTCCGTGGAGGCCCTCCGGAGTGTTCCTCAACAGCTGCGGTCCAGAGACAGGACTGGCTGGCCCAGAGTGCATCAGACTGCTCCCACTGTGCCCGTCTCCACATTCAGAGACCAGCGGGCTGGGAAGCCAGGTCACCAGCATACACAGCTATAGCCGTGTGTTGCTGGTACCACCATCAGACTACAGTAGGACAAGACCGGTGGGTTTAATGAATGGACTGCAGGTCACACAGGATGTGGGCCCTATAGGCAGTGGACACCTATAATCCCGCAGCTCAGGAGACTGAGGCAGGAGGACCACAAGTCAGCATGGGCAACTTAGCGAGACCCTGTCTCAAAATAAAAAAAAAAAATAAAAGGGGCTGGGGATGTGGCTCAGTGGTAGAACACCCTGGGTACCACCAAAAAAAAAAAAATCTAGGGATGTGGCTTAGTGGTGGAGCACTTGCGTAGCATGCAAGAGGGCCTGGGTTTGATCTCTAGTACTGAAAAAAAAAATGTTTTTAATATGAGTATATTTTTTCTTTCCTTTTGTGGTACACTAGACCAATAAGTCTGAATTTTATAGAGAATTAAACCAAAAACTAGCAAAGGAAAATTATTTTCCCCCAGTGGTCACCCTGGCTGCCTCAGCTTGTTTAGTAACTAGAATTTGGGGTTCATCCAGCTCTCCCAAAATAATTTTGAATTGTCTGGTAATTCTAATTTTATCCACAGAAGTCATGTATTTGATCCTGTCTTTAATGCAATTGACACTTTCTTAAAGGATTTGAGTGAATTTGAAAATTATTTAATTTTGGTATTCCTCCAGCCCAGTATAGACCTGGGTTTGAATCTTCTTTAGTGTACGATTCATACAAGAATACTACCCTTTTTGTCATTTAGAAGTTCTAGAAAATTGCCCAAGCACCACTGGCCCCCCAGGCTGCCATGGACACAAGTCTCGGGAGCTCGAGAGCTGCCTGGTTCAGCTTCTGATGGTGTCTGGCCTGGGCTCAGTGCCTGTGGCTCCTGTTCCCCAGCACTCTGACCTCCTTCAGTGGACTTTTGGCCCTGACTTTTCAAGGAACTTTTAACAGTTATCCCAACAGATGGAGAAAGCCTCCTATAAATTGTTTTCTAGATGTTTTCTTCACTTACTAATCAAAACGTTTCTAGTAATATCACAGCATTTTTTAGATCCTCAGTTTTAGACTGAAAAAAATTCCACCTTTTACTTGCTTTGTTCTTCTTATTTTTTTCCTTTTTTTTTTTTTTTTTTTTTTTTGCTTTGTTCCATTTTGAGGAGCCATGCATGACTGATATGTAATAAAAGTAGTCATTTGAAAACCTATTTAGATGATCAAATATGAAGTTGAAGCCTTTGCATAGATTACAGAGTTTTAGAGATACCACACTTTTCTATCTATAACAGCTTTATTGAGATATAATTCACATACCATGCAATTTACCCATTTAAAGGCTACACTTGCTTTTGACAGATGACAGTTCTGATAGCTTAATAATGCAATGGGAACCTTACATGAAGATGGTATTGGCAATAAGACTAACACCAGACTCAATTCTATCTGCCTTCTCTTGTATATTATGTTTCCATGAATAGGACATGATATGACGTCCAATCACATTTAATGCTGAGTATTAAAATAAGGTTCTACTTCTATTAAAGGAAATGTAAGTGTCAGTACATTTCTACTAGTATATTATTTAGATGATTCATAGCTACAGTTCCTATACACCTATTATTATTCAAACAATGTATCCTACATTTTTCTTAATTTAAAATATTGCCTAGAAAAAAACTGATTTAAGCTACTTCTTCAATATGCACACAGACGCAAGTTAGAGGTTTTAATATTAATGTAATAGAAACTGTTCCACCCCGGATTAAACTGGAATGTTTCTTGTTTGTAGGGAGCAGCTGCAGATGACGGCCGATTAAAGCGAGGTGATCAGATTTTAGCTGTTAACGGTGAGACCCTGGAAGGTGTCACTCATGAGCAAGCTGTCGACATTCTAAAACACCAGAGAGGGACTGTAACCTTAACAGTGTTGTCGTGAGTCCCAGGCCCTGATCATAAGACAGATGTTGTTGTTTAGAATATCCATAGGAAGACCAAGTCCAGGGAGATGATAAAAAGCCACCTCGAGTAAAATTTACCATGTTTGTACCTTCTCATTCTCTCTGCTCAGGAGAGAGGCTGAGGTTCCAAGTGATTTTCCTGAATCAACAGTCATCTGCCTGATTTTTTTTCCCAGCTTCTGTCCCCTCTGGTGAGGTTGATTTCTAAAGTCTGAATGAACAAGTCTTTCCTGCTTTGTTTTGTTTTTGCCATTCAGCAATGCAGCAGCGTCTTTCCTTTAACATCAGTGTTTGCCAGTTAGCAGTAACTGGTTCTGATTATATCTGCTGAAACTGGAATTAGGGCCTCCTGTTCCTTACCGCTTCTCCCCCGCCCCGCCCCGTTCAGACAGACGCCGAACAGCAGCTCAGCTCTCATGTGATGAACAGAAGCGAATGCTAAGCCACTTGTCATCTCACTCATGATTTACTTGTGCTAATTGTCTCTTCAAGTAAGCCAGCAAACATTAGCAGTGTAATTAAGTTCCCCATGACGAAAGACCCATATTCTCCAAAGGGAAATTGCTGTATTCTCTTCCGTATGACTTATAGTCAAATAAGTCTCAAATTCATTTCTCTAGATGGAACTTTACATGTTAGTCATTGGTGATTTTGATGAGTCAATTTGCAAACTGTAATCTCCTAAAGATTCTGAAAGACTTTCTAATTGCTTTCTGAGCTATAGAAGTGCACACCATTGAGCAAGCGCACCTTACTCTTGGCAAGAACAGTTAACCTCCATGTTCTGAGTTCTGACAGTGCTAACAGGCTCTAGCCGGTGAAGTTCATCTGGAGTTAATGGTGTCTCAGGCCAGCATCATTCCCACCCCTCAGTCTTCACAGGAGGCGGTAGAAGAACACCCTGCAGAGGTCACCAAGCTTTGCCTCAAGTCAGATGAGATCTGGGTGGCTTTGGCCTTGTGCAAAGGAGAGTGACTAGTTGGATTATCCTTCCCTTTTCCTCCAGACCAGCCAACACAACGGCACAGACTGCAGGAACTAGATGGACGACGTGCTGAGCCATTAATAACCGAGCAAACCAACTGAGCCTAGGGAACAGCAGGGAAATGCCTGCCTGATGTTTCCTGGCCCCCAGGGTGCCTCTCTTTTCCTGAAGTTTGCTATGCTGCGAAAGAAGCTACAGCAGAAAATATAATAACTGTAACATTGATTGTGGGCATTCTTGTTGACATAGTAGCAGGAAAAGGGCGAAGACGCTTATCAGTGAATGTTCTAGGGTCTTCTATAAAAACTTACCATGAAGGATAATTACCAGAGTCAATAATAGAAGTAGTTCAGCACTATTTAACTATAAGCCAATGCTGCAAATTGTTCATAGTAATTACCAAAATTTAATGGGCTTTAATTTAAAATCTTATTTAATAAATGTAGATTTTGCTGGGTGCCGTGGTGCACACCTGTAATCCCAGCCACTCGGGGTGAGGGGGCTGAGGCAGGAGGATGGCAAGTTTGAGGCCAGCCTCACCAACTTAGTGAGACCCTATCTCAAAATTTTTTAAAAAAAGGACTGGGATAGGTTCAATTCCAAGGACCAGAAAAAT
Source organism: Sciurus vulgaris (assembly GCF_902686455.1). Classification (NCBI taxonomy): domain Eukaryota; kingdom Metazoa; phylum Chordata; class Mammalia; order Rodentia; family Sciuridae; genus Sciurus; species Sciurus vulgaris. The sequence continues at coordinate 50,670,559 of NC_136461.1, forward strand.
AAATAAATGAGTATAGATTTTATTTGAAAATTATCTTTGAGTAGGTGTAATCACAATGTGCATTAACTCTTGTTGGAATACTTTGTGGCTATTCCAAAGTATAGAGTGCCTAAATTTAATGTCGAAAATGTATTTCATGACTGGTGTCAAGTTTTTCAAGATTACACACAGCTTTTGGAATTTCTAATACATCCAGGATCTCACCTTAAAATGCATGAGAAGCCACCAGCCTCAGAACATTCTGTGTTAATCATGTCTGCAAGAACACCTCAGGTGGCCCAGATGAAGAAAAGTCCAATGACACTTGAAAATGCACCTTAGATAGACAGATATGCACATGATTCTTTTGAAATGTAATTCTGCATTTTGATGGAATGGCCTTTAAATACACATTTTGAAATAATCCATGGTGGTTGTGTGTCTCTGGGGTCATGCTATTGAAAGCCTGTTAAAGGAATTGTGATACTCGTTGCTGTCAAAACTTGGCAGAGCTAGTGCTTCTCATACCTGGTTATGCCTCTTTGCATCACTAATAAATAATTGCCTTGCCCAAAAGTTTTTGTTTTGTTTTGTTGTTTTTGGTATCAGAACTTGCTGACAAGGTGAGAGGATATGAAGATGGAAATTTATAAAGGAAGCATTTTTCTTATAGCCACATATATTGTTCTGGCCTAATCATTTAGGCCATTTAAGTATAGTGATGTCACTCATTGCAGTCAGTAAAATAAAACTGCTGAATGTATATGTGAGATGTTTCTAGAGATTCTAAACAAATGTAGTTGCCTAAGGCTCAGAATCTTTTTGTATGTGAAAAAGTTTAATTTATGTATCTGATTTTGGTTTTTCTTCAGCTGTTTGTTCCCTAAAAGAAAAACAAAGAATTTAAGTTTTCACAGGGTTTTTCAGTGTCCTATTAAAATCTGGAATCCACTAATAGTTGTCCCGTTTATTTCTTTCGTTAGAATAGGGGCTTTACAAAGGAGCCTGTGAAGGATTCAGAGGTCAAATCTTGGCAGCACACTGCCTGAGTCTGAAACCTCACTCACTAGGTATATGACCTTGTCCATGTCATTTAATCCTCCAGTGCTTCAGTTTCTTCAATTAGAAGGGAGTGGGAGGCAAGGACTGAAATGAGTAAAATCCAAGTAGAACACTTAGTGCTGAGCTGTCTCAGGGTGTTATATAAATATTAGCAAAAGCATATTGTTAATGGAGGTGATCTGAAATTAGTCAGTTATGCTACCAAATAGTGGTTTTAATCAGTGATGACCTCCCCCCCCCCCCCCCCAGTACTAAGGACTGAACCCAGGGTCTGTCCCACACTAGACAAACTAGACAAGCACTCTACCACTGAGCTATATCCCGGCCCCGGTACTGACCATTTTAAATTATGTATTTTTTGGTGGCAAGGGTGTGAAGAAAGGGGAACTCTTACGCATTGTCAGTGGGAATGTAAATTAATACAATCATTATGAAAAACAGTATGTCTTCACCTCAGAAAGCTAAAAATAGATGCAGCTGTCCCACTACGGAGTGTATTTCCAAAGGAAATGAAATGAGCCTATTAAAAAGATAGCTGAAGGGCTGGGGAGATAGTTTAGTCAGTAGAGTGCTTGCCTGGCAAGCACAAGGCCCTGGGTTTGATCCCCATCACTGAAAAAAAAAAAAAAAAGATAGCTGCACTCCCATTTTTACTGCAGCACTATTCACTGTGACCAACATATGGAACGAACCAAAGAGTCCATTATGGATGAATGGAAAAAGAAAATGTAGGGCTGGGGAGATAGCTTAGCTGGTAGAGTGCTTGCCTCGCAAGCAGAAGGCCCTGAGTTTGATCCCCAGTACCAAAAAAAAAAAAAAAAGAAGAAAATGTATATATGCGTAACAGAATATTAAAAAATGAAATCCTGTTATTTGCAACAACATAGATGGAAGTGGAGGATATTATATAAAGTAAACCAGGCACAGGAAGAAGAATGCCATATTATGGTTTGGATTTCTTGATTAATTTATGTATGTATTCATTTATTTGCAGTACCAGGACTGAGTACTGGTACTGAGTACTGGTACTGAGTGCTCTACCACTGAGCCTCAGCCCCTGCCCTCTTACTGTTTTGAGATAGAGTCTTGCTAAGCTGTCCAGGCTGGCCTCAGACTTTCGATCCTTCTGCCTCTGCCTCCTGAATTGCTGGGATTACAGGTGTCACCACCACACCCAGTTAGTTTGGATCTTAAATGTCCCCCAAAGGCCATGTGTTGAAGGGTGTGGTCACCAGACTTTGGCAGTATCAGGAGGTGGTGGAACCTTTAAGAGGTGGGTCATAGTGGAAGGCAGTTAGGTTATTGGGAATGTGACCTTGAACCCCTGGGATATTGGAGCCCCAGCCCCTTCCTCTTCACTTCCCAGCTGCCATGTAGTAAAAAGACCTCTGCTGCGATGTACTGTGCCACCACAGGTTCAAAGCAACAAGGCCAAGTGACCAGGGACTGAAAGCTCTCAAACTCTAAGCCCCTCAGAAATCCTTCCTTGTTTTAAGTTGTTTATCTCAGGTCATTTGTTGCAGTGACAGAAAACTGACTAACTCTCAACATGACCCTACTCACTTGTGGAAGCTAAAATAGTCAACCTCATAAAAGAAAAGAGTAAAAAGACCAGGGAAGGAAGAAGGGGGAGGGATAGGGAGATCAAATAATCGGTACCAGAATGTAGTTAGGATTAGTTAGTTCTGGTGTTCTGTAGCATAATAGCGTAACTAACAATAGTTTACAACAGTGTATGATACATTAGAGCCAGGCACGGTGGCACACGCTGTAATCCCAGCTACTCAGGAGGCTGATGTAGGAGGGTCAGAAGTTAGAGGCCAACCTGGGCAATTAGCAAGATCATCTCAGGAGCCGGTGGGGTAGGGATGTAGCTCAGTGGTAGCACATGCACTTAGCGTGAGCTAGGCCTGGGCGAAATCCCCAGTACCATAAAAGAAAAAAAAAAAAAAAAAAAAAACCAGGGCTTCCACCCTCAGCCATGCCATGTAGATATCAATTCCCTCAGCCTACTCCCCACCTCTGCAACAAAGCAAGGCCTTTACCCAGCTGGAATTCCCAACAGCACTTCTTTCCTCACTCCCTGTCACTGTCAAAACAAGTCAGCCCCTTGACTCCCATGATCAGCTTCTTTGAAAATGGGAGATCAGATTCATCTTTATGTGAATTTCATATGTACTTTTCAAATAGTGTGTGTTCCATCTTTACTGGATCTGGTTTGACAGGGGGAGGAGAGGTTATTTTAGTTTGGGGTACTTTTGTATGTTCTGCAGTGCTGGGGATCAAACCCAGGGCCTTGAACATGCTACGCAAGTGCACTACCACCAAGCTATCCCCTCTGTTCCCTGGGGTCATGTTTTTATATCTTTAATTTCCCACCTCGCCATGTTCATGTTTTTCTTTATGTCAGGGGTCAGCAATCTTGGTGTAAAAACCTGATAATAAATATGTAATAGAGGTTTGCAGTCTTTGGCACAACTACTCAACTTTGCCACTATAGCACCACAAAAGGGAGGTTAGACGATGCATAGATGAGGAGTGTGACTGTGTTCCGTGGAAGTACAGTCAGTCAGATTTGGTCTGCAGGCCATACCTGGCCTCTGTTTTGTGTACTTGCCCATATTTAAGAATCTCATCACCAGAAACAGTGGTGTACACCTGTAATCCCAACCAGTAGTGAGAATGAGGCGGGAAGATCACAGGTTCAAGGCCAGTCTCAGCAACTTAGCAAGACCCTGTCTCAAAGAGTGAAAAGGACTGAGGATGTGGCTTAGAGTTCAAGTACTCCTGTGTTCAAACCCCAGTTAAAAACTATGTGTGTGTGTGTGTATCTTTTCTACTACTTCTGACGATCTTGGTCTGCTTCTATTGTTTGATTTCTCTTGGTTTTATTTTCTGATTATGGATTGGCCTTACTCATCTACTTTGCATGCCTGGTATTTCCCTATTAGGTGCCAAGCGATGTATACCCTTGGCTACTAGACTGTGTTCCTTTAAATAACATCAGACTATTCTTGCATGCAGTTAACTTACTTGCAATCAGTTCAGGCCTTTCAATTTTTGTTTTAAAGCTTTCTGCTGTTGAGGGGCTGGGGATGTATCTCAGTGGTAGAGCACTTGCCTAGCACATGCCAGGTCCTGGGTTCAATCCAGAGCACTGCAAAAAATAGAATATAAAAATAAATGATCTAGGGCTAGTTTTGCTCCACTATTAAGGCACTATTTTGAGAATCCTACCCAGTCCAGGCATATTATGAGGTCTTTCCAGGAGGAAACTGCTGATATTTACCTAGGAATTGCTTCCCGGTGGTTCTTTCCTGGCCTGGAGGAATTTCCTCTCATGCACGTGCAGATGAGTCCAACTAAGAGCAGGTTTCCACAGCTCTTTCTCTGCAGAGCTTCCTCCCATCTAATATTCTACCTTACAAAATCTAGCAATGGTCAAGATTTGTCAAAAAATAATGATACTTATGTGAGATAGCAAAGATTGCAATGAGAAAACACATGCTATGGTAAACCATGAGCAGATTCAAAGATGTGGAGGCATGGGGAAGTTTTTAAAGGTCAAAGGGGAAAAGTTTGCATAAACTTTAGATACAAATTTCATTGGTCGTGGAGACCCAAGCTGCAGTTGGCACCAGCTCATTGATGGAGGTTACTGGGTCAGTGTTCTGTCAAAAGCATCTTATCTGAATGTTAAGCTTTGTTACAGTAATCTGTACATATATGTAAGGGGTGCAAAACATGGACTACGTATAGAACAGGAGGGAATTTTATGTAGACCTTTAGAAAATCCTTACCCTAGAAAGGCAAGCTAGAGTTGTCCCCCTTAATTTCCAAGCTCCAGTTTTGTTTGGGTCTGCCAAGAAAAAATTCATCTTGGTATTATCGACTTTCATACCATCTTGGCCTCCCTCAACTCTGATCTCTATTCCTGGAGTCTGTTTGGGTTCTACCTCCTGAGTATTGCCTGAATGCTGTCAAACAGACATTAAACTAGAGCAATTATAGAATTTCCCTTGATTCGATTCCCTTCTTGCTTGCATCAAAATCCTGTGCTGTCTGTTGATGTCTGAAAACATTTATTTCACATATTATGTCAAATTTTCTAGTTGTTTACTCCAGTAGTAAGGCAATTCCCATACCACTTAATAGTCTTCAGGCAGAAGCATTATTCTTGATCTAATCAAAATGATTGAAGATGATAGTGAGAATATATTTTTCACAATGTGATGATTCAATTTTCTTTTTAACTTTGGTACTGGGAATTGACCCCAGGGATTGAACCCAGGGGTACTTTACCACTGAGCTCCATCCCCAGCCCTTTTTATTTTTTGAGACAGGGTCTCACAGTTGCCTAGGGCCTCCGTTGCTGAGACTGACCTTGAACCTGTGATCCTCCTGCTTCAGCCTTCCAAGTAGCTGGGATTACAAGTGTGTGCCAGTGCACCCAGCAATGATTCAATTTTCTGTAAGCATTTTACACTTATCAATAAGTTCCTTGGTTTCTCCCACTTGTACAATAGACAGCTCAGTTGCCACAGTCTATGGATTCCTTCCCCCACCCTGTTGACAGCCACACCTTACTGCAATTTTCTTATGTGTTACTAGCTACATACCCCATGTTTTCTGTAATCGTGCTGATGTGAATGGAAGTTTGAATGATTAAACATAGGAAAAGTCCATTCACTGCGAAGAATCGTTTCACAAGTCACATTGGGCCTAGAGAACAAAATCATTTAAGAAATTCTCTAGCCAGTCATGGTGACACATGACACCCAGTGGCTAAGGAGGCAAGAGGATCCTAAGTTCAAAGCCAGCCTCAGCAACTAAGCAAGGCCCTAAGCAACTTACCAAAACCCTGTGTCAAAATAAAATATTAAAAAGTCTGGGGATTCCCCCAACTTTGCCCCCTTTCAGCAGGAAGCAGTTTGGAGATGTCATCTGTCACCCCTTTTTCTATAGAAATGGAATGTAGAGGGCTGGGGAGATAGCTCAGCTGGTAGAGTGCTTGCCTCACAACAAGGCCCTGAGTTCGATCCCCAGTACTGCAAAATAAATAAATAAATAAATAAATAATAAATGGAATGTAGAAATTGACAGTGGGGAAACGTAACAGTGGGGAAATGTAAAATGGTCTATTTTATGCTTTGAATATAGCCCTTGCCACTGCGACTGATTTTTAAAATGGACATGTTGCTTTCTCCTCCTCCCTCCCTGCTCCTCCCTAATCCTTCCCCCTCCCTAACCTCAGGGGAAACAGGATTACTTTTCTCCCCGACCCTAGGCAGAGTTATCTGTCCCTAAACACACACCAACCATAGGAACACGTAATCCAGGCTTTGGGGATGGTACCAGAAGATCTCAGAAACGACTGTCTCCCAAATTAACAAGTGAATTACAGCTCCAACAGAGAACAGGTGGAATGTAGCCTCTTTAAAAGCCCCCTGTTCCTGTTGATGAGCAGAATCACAGCCTCTGGGACAGGAGTTCCCTATGTCTCCTTTACTAGCAAAGCAATAAAACTTTTACTTTTTATCAAAAAAAAAAAAAAAAAAAAAAAAAAGGCAGGGAAGGGGGCTGGGGATGTGGCTCAGTGGTTAAGCGACCCTGGGTTCAATCTCTGGTAAAGAACAAGAAAGTGGAGATGAAGAAACAGAAGAAAAATGAAGAAATTCTCCACATATTTAGGCATTTAGGATCATTTTAGAATCCATGAGCCTTAGCTGCTCCTTCTTGACAACACCAGCCTCCGAGAGACGCTGGCAAATGTTTTCTCTTTGGTCACCTCAAAGCCGAATAACCTAGCCATGTGCTTTTTGTCATAATCATCCGCAGTGCCCTTTCTGCCGCGGGTTGCTGGGTTCTAATAGGAAAGTAAGCCTCAGTCCCCGCAGGGTGGAAGTCATCACCCTTAGTTGCATCAGCAAAGGTGTGGAAAGATCGGAGGTTCTGGAGAGTGGACCTGCGATTCGAGTGTGAGGCCGCTGACGGGATCAAATTGCTTCCAGTGCTGCCTGGATCGCGCGTCCGGAGGCTGCAGTGGCCAGAAGACCCAGAGAAAAGAGCACCGCGCTGGGCTGGATCCAGCCGCCGCCGCGGGGACGCCGGGAGACACTGGGGCACGGCGCTGCGGTTCTCCAAACACCTCCTTTTCTTATACTGTTGTTTTTCAAACTTTCTAAACAACTGAAACTTCTTGCACCCCATTTCCCCTCTCCCAGTTTTATAGTTTATGTATATTTATCTATTAAAGTCAACCAGAATAGTGAGACTAAGGGGAGGAGGGATTGATCCCGGGTGCACTTTACCACTGAGCTTAGTCCCCAGCCCTTTTTTATTTTGATAAAGTTGACTTGAGTTGCTTAGGCCTTCACTAAATTGTTGAGGCTGGTCTTGAACTTGCAATCCTCATGCCTCTACCTCTGGAATCACTGTGATTACAGGCTTGGGCCACTGCAATAGGTGAGACTGCTCTTTTTATTCCATTCAGGCCTTCAACTAGTGGGATAAGTCCCACCCACATTGTGAAGGGCAATTAGTTCACTGATTTAAATGTTAATCTCATCCAAAAACACCCTTCAAGCTGACACATCAAATTAACTATCCCACACATCGTGGAACCTTGAAATGACCCCCTTAGGAATGGCCTTGCCTTAGGTAAGCAAGGACGTGTTCTGTCTCCTTATATTCAACCCCTATTCAGTCCCTGCCCCTCTAGTATCCACAGCTGGAGGGCAGTAACAATCACTGCTTCTACCTCCCCAGAACCTAGAGTGGACAGGCTGAGACCTGGCCTCTGCCATCCCTCCACCAGGAATCCTAGACACCCTTAGATGCTAATCAGGTGGCTTCTCAGGCACTCAGGGCACACATAGTTGTGGGGCACTTCATGATCTCACTTCCACCTAAACCTCCAGCAGTAGGTTAACTCTAGTCTCACAAAATAAAAGCTGAGCTCTCTCGTCACAGGCCTTTGCCAGCACTATCCCTGAGCGCTGCAGCAGCTCTCCATGCAGCCATGGACCACCATCACCAGGATCATCAGGAAACATGTACGTGCACGGTCTACTTTGAACCTCTGGAGTGGGACCCAGAAATCTGTGTTCTGATGATCACCTGAGTTTGAGCACATGAGGCTCCCTTGCCCTTTCTTCCTCCAGTCTGTGACCATTCACAATTGCCAGGTTCTTTTGCTAAATGCCGGTGGACACCAGTTTTAGAAGCAGATAGGAATACAGGTAAACCCCAGTCACAGCTTATGCATTGGAAAGCGAGCAGCACACTGAGTCTGCCAACTCTATAAACATTTATTAGCAGGCAGCCACAACATACAGCCCCCACCTATCCAGAAAGCCCAGCAACTACCCACTCTGTCTTTCTAGGGCAGATGGTTTGGGTTTTGTTTTGTTTTTCAGTACCAGGGATTGCAGGGATTGGGGATTGAACCCAGGGGCTCATGTTTGCTAAGCAAGAGCTCTACCACTGAGGTACACCACCAGCCTTGTTTTCTTTCTTTCTTTCTTTTTTTTTTTTTTTTGGATACAAGGTCTCACTAATGTCTAGGTTGACCTTGCACTTGTGAACCTCCTGCTTCCGCTTCCCAAGTAGTTGGCGCCTATGCCACCACATGTAGCAGGGCAGTGATTTATAGCCTTAGCTATACATTAAAATCACCTGGGGGATATTTTCAATTCCCATGCTCAGGCTACAATCCAGACTGGTCAAATGGGAACTAGAGGGAAGACGATATCTAGAATTTTTGTTTTGTTTTAAGAGACCCAGAGGATTCTCAGGTGCAGCCAGAGTTGGAAAAAACTGTTTTAGAACCTCCCACAAAACACCTGGCTTAAAGCTTTAACTTCCAGGCAACTGCAACAGTATTTTCTATCCAATCCGGTATGAGGAGGTGAGTCTTTAGGAGAAGAAATGCAGAACTGAGGTTTCAGATATTGGAGGTCTTTGGTTCCTTGGTGCCAGTTCAAACATCTTCTTAGGCTAGCGTGGAGGCCAGGCAGGGGCCGCATAGCCCCCAAACTTGCTCTCTACCGACCTCCACCTAGGGGTGTCGCGGCCGGCTTCAACTTGAGGCGCTTCGTACTACCGCGCGGGGGCGCACGAGAGACGCTGCGATTCTGGGTCTCTGGAATCTAACCCAGCTGGAGAAAAAAAGAAAAAAAAAATTCTTTTAGCTGAGTCCTGGACGGGAACTGGAGAGGAGGGAGAGGGAAGGCGGCACACACGCAAAGGACACAGAGAGGAGGGAGGATGGCGCCGGACACCCGGCTGTAGAGAGAGGCTTCTCGACCGCCACTGCCGCCAAATCTCACAAAGTTGGCGCCCCTCCCAGCCGGCGCTAAACAGACTGTGCAGGAAGGTGGACATGATCTTCATTCTTGTGGGGCTTTGTTCCTGCCTGTGACTGGGTTCCATTGCCTTCCAGTCTCCATTTTTCCATTAGCCAGTTGATCAGTTTGCCTTGCCCTTGACACTGAGCGAATGTGAGGGCTCCAGGGGTTGGACATGGATTTCAGTCCTCAGGTGTCCCCATGCCCGCCCTTCTCCTGTCTTTCCAAGACTGAAAGAATTTTTTATTTTATAGTGTATTTATAGCACTAAGTGCATTTGTAGGATGCACTGAGGAGGAGAAGGGAGGAAGAGTAAGAGATGGAAGAGGAGAAGGAGGAGAAGGAGAAAGAGAAGAAGATGACTGAGGATGTAGCTCAGTGGTAAAGCGCCCCAGAGTTAAATCCCCATTACCAACAATCAAACAGTCATTAAAACTGATTTTTAAAATCTATCGACTCAATGCTGGCTGCGGTGGTGCACACCTGTAATACCAGCTGCTCTGGAGGCTGAGGCAGGAGGATCACAAGTTCAAGACCAGCCTGAGCAACTAAGTGAGGCCCTGAGGAACTCAGCAAGCGACTCTGTCTCAAAATAAAAAATAAAAAGGGCTGGGGATGTGGCTTAATGGTAAAGTGTCCCTGGGTTCAATGTTCAATCACCAGTGCTCCCCCACCAAAAAAAAAAAAAAAAAGAAACTAAAAACACATATGAGGTACAGTACAACTTTTTCATCTATCTGTAGATTATTTATTAAAGGTTGACAATGTGTTAAATTCAAGAGATACAAAACTGAATAAGACACATTTCCTGCACTCAGCTGGCTTAGTCTGATGGGCAGGCAGATAGGAAACAGTGATTGCAATAGAGGAAGACAATGCTATTAGTGAAGCTATAATACAGAGAAGGACAGAACTAAGGAACATGGCTATGGAGCAAGGGTCAGGAAAGCCGGCTACAGAGCAGTAAGAATTAAGCAGGTGGCCGGAGAAATGATAGAGTGTGGTACCATATGGTGTCCAGGAAGACAACAGCATTTGAGAATGGCAAGTTCCACAAACCACCAAGAGTCATACGTGACTCAAACATGAGATGTGAAACGTGGGTCCAAATGAAGAGCCTGGAATTAACCCCACAGCATTATAGAGTCACTGAGATGTTTTACTATGGGGAATTTTAGTCAGATTTGCCCTTTAAAGCGATGAAAATTTGGCCTTCATAGCATTGTTTTGTTGCTGTTTGGGGTTGGTTATTTATTTATTTGTTTATTTTGGTGCTGGGAATTAAATCCAGGATCTTGGACATGCTAGACAAGCCTTCTACCACTCTACCATTGAAATACACCCTAAACCCTAATGGTATAGTTTCGTTTTGTTTTGCTGTTTTGTTTTCTCAGAGTGCATTTTATAAACAGTTCATATTAGAATCCTGGATAGGGGCAGGTACACACTTAAAAATCAGAATCTGGCCTCACATGATGGCACACACCTGTCATCCCAGAAACTCAGGAAGCTAAGGCCAGGCTCAGCAATGTTTAGGGACCCTGTCTCATAATAAAAAAATTAAAAAGGGGTGCAGTTCAGTGGTAGAGTTCCCTTGGGTTTAATCCCCAGTACCAAAAAGTAGAATCTGCATTTAAACCTACTTCCTCAGGCGATTCTTCATTGAAAACACAACAAACACAAACACAAACACACACACACACACACACACACACACACACACCAAATTGCAAATAACCTTAGATTTAGCAACTGGAAAAGCAGAGGAAACCCGGCATCTAGTAATTGAAGAACCAGGAGTCTACAGAAAACATCACATCATCATGGCCAGAAGATGGCGCAGGTTTTCCATTTACCTGATTTCATGTGTGCCAATAAAGATGGAAATATTGTTCAAGACTTTGCTTGATCTCCCTGCCTAAATCCAGAAGAGGGCCCCACAGAAACTGTGATGACAGAGAAGCTACTGGAAAGACTGTGGGTGGTCGGGTGGGGTGTGCTGGGGGTTAAACTCAGGACTACCTAGGCGCTAAAAACCTACCCTGCACTAAGCTCCGTCCACTCCAGCCCTAGGAAGACTCCACGCACGGGAACAGCCATCCATCTCCATAGAAGCCACTCTTCTTCAGAGAAAGATGACCTCATAAGGACATGTCCTCTAGGCTGGAATAGTACCATGCCCCAAAGGAAAACTCTAATCTTGTTTTATTTAGGCTGCAGAGTCAGGGTGAGCACCACTTCTGGTGGCCCCTATTGCTCCCTCTTGGCTGCTCCTGAGTCCCAAAGACTTGGTGGCCCACAACCTTGAAGCTTTGGTTCTGACCCGAGTTCGCAGCAGCCAGCCGCACAGTTGTAGCAGAACGGAATCCGGCTGACCTACTGGCACCAAATAACCCGTGCATTTGCACCCTACCTCCTTGAAGTCTCCAAGCACTCAGATCGCAGCCATGCCTGGAGAAATTTTTGGCTCTCTCCTCCCTGACTTCGTGGTATGGTACGTGCAGTTGACTCCATTCCTCACCATGTTTTCTCAAAAGACTTTCAGGATCAAGCGATTCCTCGCCAAGAAAAAGAAGCAAAATCGTCCCATTCCCCAGTAGGTTCAGATGAAAACTGGTAATAAAATCAGGTACAACTCCAAGAGGAGACATTGGAGACAGCTCAAGCTGGCTCTATAAAGAATTGCATGTAAGATAGCACACATATTTATGCTGTGTCCAGGTCATTGTCACCTTGCCATGTCAAGTTGAAAATGTTACCAGTGTCTGAATAATTGGGCATGTTTATTGGGAATATGATTTTTCTCTTTGTTTCTATTCTCTGCACTAGTAGAATGGTTTAATAATAAATTTTTAAAAACATTTTGTTTGAAAATAAAAGAATTATTCTGGATGTATTCCAGAATTTAACAAAAAAAGAAAAAAAAAAAAGAAAAGAAAGAAAGATAAAAGAGAAGAAAAGAAAAAAGTCAGGATGAGAAGAGGTGGGTCTCTGTAGAATTTCTGGCCTCCAGTCCTGGGAAAGTGAGAAGCTTCTAGACTCAGGGCAGGTGCAGATGGCTGCACAGGGTCCCTACTCTGGTGATCCCATCCCACTAGTTCTTTCTTGCTCCTATCTGAGTCCTGGGGCTGGAGGCAGAGCCACCACCTGGGCCCCAATACTGAGGAAGAGGTAAGTAATTGTGGGTGTGCAGCAGCCATGAATGCCTTGTTCCTCAAGACTCAGGGCCCTCTTTGTGGTAACGGGGATTGAACCCAGGGGCACTTTACCAAAGAACTATATCCACAGCCCTTTTCTTTATATTTCATTTTGACACAGGGTCCTGTTAAGTTGCCCAAATTGCTGAGGCTGGTCTGGAACCCACAAGCCTTCTGCTTCGGCCTTCTGAGCTGCTGGGATTACAGGTGTGAGCCACCATGCCTGGCTCAGCACCCTCTTATGACTTCCAAAAAATCTTATCCAGATTTCCCAGCAAGCTGCTTGCCTTTTTACCTTTCCTTTCCTTCCTTTTTTTTTTTTTTTTTTTTTCTGTACTGGGGTTGAACCCAGGGATGCTCTACCACTGAATTACATCCTCAGCCCCATTTATTTTTTATTTTGAGACAGAGTCTCACTGAATTGCCAAGGGTTTTGATTAAGTTGCCCACACTGGTCTTTTTTTTTTTTTTTTTAAAGTGAATATACAATTTATTTAACATTCAAACTTCATTAAGACATGTGCAATATGGCAATTTTACTGGGGGTTTCACCCTACCTAGGATATGATTGCTTGCTGGGGCTTAGCAACAGGGTCCAGTTCACACTTAGCATTAATTAAATACTTTATTGAATAAATACAATACCAAACAAAATGCATTCAAATGCTTTCTAAAAAAATCAATTTTAAAGGCCTTTCTATTCAGGCTAATGATAAACACAATAAAGGCAGATATGCTAGTTTAACATAATTGGCTGATTTTATACAGCACTTATATCTTTTAGTCCACAAGTATATTATTAAATGATAGAGAACATCTACTACAACCATTTCTACAGAACTAGGAAATAAATTTCTAAGAAAGAAAGATTTTACAGACCCCATCTTTTTATACCCACCCCAACAGTCTAACTCTAAAGAGGATAAAGCCAATGACTTTCCTCACAAGAGCTCTCGACTAATGTCGCTTTGCTATCAAAATCTGTATTTCTGATCCGTTATGAGCATTGAGACAAGATTCAAATATTTCCAAAGAAGCACAATGCACATTGTGATCGCCTATTCAGCAACAGCGAGCACTGCATTCAAATCTATCTCATCCCAGGAATTAAATAAGGTCAGCCACATTCATGGGCATTTCCTCCACTGTAGTATTGTAGAAAGTCTCAATGTCACGAAGAATCCTCTTGTCTTCTTCAGTAACAAAGTTTATAGCCACACCTTTCCTCCCAAATCGACCCCCTCTGCCAATTCTGTGAATATAGTTTTCACGATTGGTAGGTAGATCATAGTTTATAACCAAAGACACTTGTACATCAGTCCCACGAGCCAACAAGTCAGTAGTGATCAGAACTTGGCTTGACCCTGATCGGAATTCTCTCATGATAACATCTCTCTCTTTCTGGTCCATGTCACCATGCAGAGCAGAAACTTTGAAGTCCCTGGCATGCATTTTCTCTGTGAGCCAGTCCACTTTGTGCCTTGTATTGAGAAAACTAATAGCCTGTATAATGGTCAGTGTCTCGTACAAGTCACAAAGTGTGTCCAACTTCCTTTCCTCTCTTTCAACATTAATGTAAAATTGTTTGATTCCTTCAAGGGTCAATTCTTCCTTCTTCACCAGAATTCGAATTGGATCTCTCATAAATTTTTTGGTCACTTCCAACATATCAGTTGGCATTGTGGCAGAAAGCAACACAACCTGAATACTTGTATTTAATTTTTGAAAAATCTCATATATTTGATCCTTAAACCCTCGGCTCAACATTTCATCTGCTTCGTCCAAAACAAACATTTTGATCCATTTTGGAGAAAGGTATCTTCTATTTAACATATCAAACACTCTCCCTGGTGTACCAACAACAATATGTGGTGCTTCGGCCTGCAGTTTTTGCATTTCATTTCGAACATTGGTTCCACCAATGCAGGCATGACAAATTGCTCCCATATAGGCTCCAAGTGCCAGAATCACCTTTTGGATCTGTTGAGCCAGTTCTCTGGTGGGGGCCTATACTAGTGCTTGGGTCTCCTTGAACTCAATCTCCAACTGTTGCAGGATGGAAATAGCAAATGTGGCTGTCTTGCCAGTACCTGACTGAGCTTGAGCAATCACATCATACCCTTTAATACAGGGAATGATAGCTCTCTGCTGAATAGCTGAAGGCTTCTCAAAACCATAAGCATAGATGCCCCGAAGAAGAGACTCCTTTAAATTCATATCATCAAAGTTATCAACAATCTCATTCCAGTTGCTCTCGATGACACCATCGGGGTCCATTCCCTCTGGGCCTCCATGTTCTCTGCTGACAAGAACACCGCAGTTAGGCAACATCCCTTTCCAAACCTAACCCTTTCTAACTTTTTTCACTGCCCTCCACACGCGTGTAGTCCTCCTGTTATAATCCGCGGAGCCACCAGACATGATCCACTCAGCGCCCGACTGAAAAGCCCACACTGGTCTTGAACTTGCGATCCTCCTGCCTCCGACTCTTCAGTTGCTGGGATTACAGGTGTACACCACCATGCCCAGCTTCTAAAATGTTTTTAATCACAACTTTAGTTTCAAAGGCTATATTTTTTTACTCTTTTTTATATTGTGAACACACTTTAAACGTATTTTTTTGTCAAAGACAGATTTAGTCCATTGGGTTTCTGGGAAATATTCACCATATAACTCACCTAGTGGTAAGTCCTATCAGACAAATCCTGCTTTCTGTGTGGAAAAGCTGGACTTCGTATTTCAGTGCAAATAATAATGCTAATGCGCATCCTGGGCACATCTCTCTCACTTCTAAGTACAGTGGAAATGTGCGAGTCCAGAACATGCCACCCCAAATCATGAAGGACTTTTAAACTAAAGGCAATTAAGAAGAAGCGGAAGTGAGAGGCTCTGTCCTTTATCTGCCTAAAAACAGGACACAGATTTACAAAGACAAAAGTATCTACCCCACCTCCCTGCCCCCACCTCTTTGCGCCAGGGAGAAAAAAGGTTAACTGCTGTGCACAACTTTGGACCCTTGCCTGCCTGGAGGTGGTACCCAAGAACTCTATGTTAATAAGCTTTACTAACTATCCTTTATCTACCAAGTTGCTGCCCCTCTAGACTCAAAGTCTTTTTGTTGTTGTCTTGTCATGTCTATTAAAATGTGTGTTCTTTGGTGAAGATGCTGTGTGAGCTAGAACCGGCCACTACACCCGGTTTATTACTCAGTTCTCAAACTCCCAATTCGCTTTATGCTATAATAAATCTCCTGAGAGTTTTTAATCCTAAATATTGGCTCTTTTTTTTTTTTTGGTATAGGGGATTGAGCCCAGGGGCACTCCAATCACTGAGCCACATCCCCAGGCCTTTTTCGTATTTTAATTAGAGACAGGATCTCCCTGAGTTGCTTAGGGCCCCCTAAATTGCTGAGGCTGGCTTTGAACTAGTGATCCTTCTGTCTCAGCCCCCTGAGCCGTTGGAACTATAGGCATGTGCCACCATACCTGGCCTTGGCTACACACCTCAGGCTAAACGCCTCAAAAATCCTGGGCAAGGGCTGGGGAGATAGCTCAGTGATAGAGTGCATGCCTTGCAAGCACAAGATCCTGGGTTTGATCTCCAGCAACGGGGGGGGGGGGGGGGGGGGGGGGGGGGGGATCCTGGGCAATGACTTGCCTGCGTGGTTTATTACTATAGTAATTTGTTAATTTGTTATATGTTTTCTTTGGAATTAAAGTGAGAAGCACCTCTCCATGCAACTCCAGTTATAAAATCACAAGCAATTATGCAACAAGCAACAGCAAAAGCAAAAAACAAACTGTAATGTACAAAGCTGCTCTCCCCGCCCTTTCTGTCGAAGCCATTTCCCCCGCCTCCCAACTACTGTCAGTCTGTGAACATCCTAGCGAGCTATTGGTTCATCAGTCAGCTTGCAAGTATCCTTCTCCGTTATTGGTCCCCTGTTAGTCCGGCAGAATTCAACTACTTCAAGGTAGCTATCCCGCCATGTTTTCTCTTGCTTTTCTCTCCCCCTGATTTTCTTTCTGCTTTTCGCTTTCCACTCTCTTTTGCGCGGCGACCTTTCTCTTTCCCTTTCTTTTCCTCTCATTTTCTCTCTTACCCCGCAGGGAGACACTCTGTTTGCTTAATAAACTCCCTTATGTGATTTCCCGTGTCCCAGCGTGGTTTTCGTGGGATCCCTTACACAAACAAAAACCAAGAACCCATGCCAGCATGAACAGATTCTACGTGGGAAGTAAATCAAATGTTATTTCTTGCAGCCAAAGATCTTTATGCCAAAAATTCAGTTGTGAGCTGGGGATGTAGCTCAGCAGTAGAGCATTTGCTTGTCCAGCATGTGTGACACCCAGGGTTCAATCTCCAGTCCTGCAAACATTTTAAATTAAATTTTGAAAGGGCTAGGGGTATAGCTCAGTGGTAGAATGTTTTATCTAGCATGCATGACGTCCTGGAGTTGATGGTCAACACTACAAAAAAAAGAAAAGAAAAAAGAAAACAAAAAAACCCCACATAAATAATTGGTGTTTGTATGTCTACATACAATTGAGGTTTGTTTGTTTCAGTGCTAGGGATGGAAGCAGGGGTACCCTCACCCATGCTAGACAACTCTCTACCACTGAGTTACATCGCCATTCCTATTTTTTTTTTTTTTTTTTTTTTTGAGACAGGATCTGAATAAGGTGCTTAAGGCCTCCCTAAGTTGCTGAAGCTGGCTTTGAACTCAAGATACTCCTGGCTTGGCCTCCCTTGTCCTTGGAATCACAGACATGCACCATCTTGCCTAGCAGTCCTATGTTTTTGATATTTTAATTTTGACCTGAATTATTTTGATTCTTTCTATTGAGATATAAAATAAAATGTAAATGGATCTTTTCTCAGATTAAGTTTAATTAATATTGTAAATATTCTCAAGTGATAGTTAATTTAAAAATATTGTATTACCATTAAAAGGGAACAACTTTTCATCTTCCAAACCACTATAATGGTTCTCAGGAATGTCTCAGCTGATGGTCTTTTCTTTTTTGGTGATACTGAGGATGAAATTCAAGGTGCTTTAACCACTGAGTTCCATCCCTAGTCCTTTCTTTCTTTCTTTTCTTTTTTTTTTTTTTTCAGTAC
Source organism: Sciurus vulgaris (assembly GCF_902686455.1). Classification (NCBI taxonomy): domain Eukaryota; kingdom Metazoa; phylum Chordata; class Mammalia; order Rodentia; family Sciuridae; genus Sciurus; species Sciurus vulgaris. The sequence goes on from NC_136461.1 coordinate 50,688,266, forward strand.
AGGGTATTGAACCCAGGGATGCTTAACCACTGAGTCACATTCCTAGTCCTTTTTATTTTGAGATAGGGTCTCAATAAATTGCTTAGAGCCTTACTAAATTGCTGCAACTGGCCTTGAACTTGCAATCCTCTGGCCAGGGCTCCCCAAGAATCATTAGGATGATAGGTGTGCACTGCCACGCCCTGATCCGGCTGATGGTTTTAAGATTACCAATGAGTCGGGTGTGGCAACTCACACCTGTAATCCCAGGGTAACAGCGATCCACTTTATGGTTTGAATATAGCCTTTACTGCTCTACCGCTGCAACTTATTTTTATTTTTAACAGACATGTTTTCTTTCTTTTCCTGTCTCCTTAACCTTCCTGTCTCCCTAACCTTTCACCATCCATAATCAGGGGAAACAGGATTACCTTTCTTCCCCATTTTAGGCGGTTTTCTGTCCTCAAGCACACACCCACCACAGGAACAAAGTCATTCAGACTTAGGGGATGGTACAAGAGGATCTCAGAAATTACTGTCCCCCAAGTCTTAGTGAATTACAACTCACGTGGAATGTAGCCTCTGAAATGCCTCTTTAAAAGCTTCCTACTCCCCTTAAGGGGCAGAATCACAGCCTCTGGGACAGGAGTCCACTGTGCTTCCCCTTTGCTACCAAAGCAGCAAAACTTCTTTTTCCTTTTTCTCAAAACTATGTCCCTGACCAAACCTGGGGTAACACCAGGGTCTTAGGAGGCTGAGGCAGGAGAATCCTAACTTTGAGGTCAGTCTGGGCAATTTGGGGAGACCCTGTCTCAAAATAAAAAGCTCAGTGATAAAGTACCCCTAGACTCAATTCCTAGTTAAAAACAAGTATCAATGACGCTAAGATGAAAAGTAAACACCAGTTGTTTTCAATTTTTTAAATTGTCTTTTTTTTTTCTTCTTATTTTGGTGCATTGGTGAATTCAGGGCCTTGAACATGCTAAGCGTACATTCTAGCAGTGAGCTACATCCCCAGATCCAAACACTAGGTTCTTCTTCTTCTTCTTTTTTTTATCATACACAGACACAATACATTCATTCATTTATTTATTTATGTACATATGTATGTATGTATGTGTGCTGAGGATTGAACCAAGTGCCCCACACATGCGAGCCACTACTACTGAGCCACAACCCCAATCCTAACACCAGGTTCTTACTGGCTTGATCAGAGATCATTGCCTATTTTCTGTGATAAGGATGCTTGGCATCAAGAAATTTGAAATCATCGATGATCTCAGAGCTGGGAAAATTATAAATTCACAAGCAGGTTAAACAATTGTGGAGTGATCAGCTCCAGATTTGATGTGCAACTCAAAAATCTAGAAAAACAACAGAACAGGGCTGGGGATATAGCTCAGTTGGTAGAGTGCTTGCCTTGCGAAGTATGAGGCCCTGGATTCAATCCCTAGCACTATGAGAAAGAAAAAAATGACAGAATAATGTGTTCCCATTCTGTCAGGTTGGTTTAACGGTACTGATAATTTTAGCAGAAACATCATGAAGCAAGAGGAGAACACATAGGAGGGAAAAATCTCAGACTCTTTCTAGGGATGCAATAAGTACATAAAACAAAAGGTTTTTTTTTTTTTTTTTTTCTTTCTTTCTTTCATTTATTTATTTATTTATTTGGTACTGGGGATTGAACTCAGGAACACTCAACCACTGAGCCACATCCCCAGCCTTTGCTGTATTTTATTTAGAGATAGGGTCTCACTGAGTTGCTCAGGGCCTTGATAAGTTGCTGAGGCTGGCCTTGAACTCTTGATCCCCCTGCCCCAGGCTCCTGGGCCATTGTGAATACAGGCCAGGCATGTGCCACTGTACCTGGCAAAACAATATTTCAATGGTCAAACCATTCAAAAAACTATTCGGTCCCACTTCCCTTCTGGAGGGGTCAATGCCCCACAGACAGCACACTGCAATTTGAAGACCTCTGTTATCAAGAGCCACCACCAAACTGGCAGCCTACCCTCAGTCAACCGCTCTTTTTACCGTCAACAGGCTGATTGTGTGTTAAACCTGAGGGAGTGCCTTAATCTTTGTAGAAGGGCTGAGGGGAAGCCAGATCAGTCGGGGGTTATTTCAGTGATCAGAGGGAAGATGGGTTTGGACAGGATTGGCTTATAGGAGAGGGAGAGAAGTGGATTTGGGAATGGATTAACTGTGGGTTTAAATAAGACAGGAATCTTGAGTGATCCTGAAGCTCTGGGTTGAGCAGTTAGGCACTGGGAGGTGCTTTCTAAATTTTCTATTTTATTGGTACTGGAGACTGAACCAAGGGGCGCTTTACCACTGGGCTAGGCTGACCTGAAACTCTTTCGTGCCTCAGCCTCTCAGGTCCTGGGAGTACGTGTGTGCGGCCAGGTTGGGTGACGCCGGGTTGAGACACGTGCCTGGAGTCAGGACAGGTGAGGTGGGGCCGCTCACTGGGGGGCTAGGGTGCGACGCTGGGGAGGGGCGTTGGGCTCCGTGGGCGGCCTGCAGCTGAAGTCTGCCATTGCTTTGGGACCGGATGGGATTCCCGGGGAGGGGAGAGGGGAGGGAATGCAGATCGAGAGGGGGTTGGGCCAGAAGCTCAAAATCCTCAGAGGAGGGGAGGGGCCGAGGAAGAGATGAGGAGTCAAGTGCCTTGGTTAAGACCCTCTCCACCTTTGTTCACCGCGCAGTGCTCCGGGCGGGATCCCTTCCCAGGTAAGGCTGGCCCAGGTGTGCGCCCCGCGGTCGGGCCCTCTCGCTCTGCTTGGTTCCCTAGGGGTTGTGGGGTGGTGAGAAACCGCTTTTCTTAATCTCCTCCATTCCCATAGTGAGGGTAGTAAAATAGCAGGGCCGTGAGAAGAAAATGAAGTCAAGAATCTGGCGAGGCCTGGACAGCTCCTACCTTTAAAAAAATGTCAGGGTGGGGGTGTGAAAACTTCATAGTGTCTTCTGGGAGCAGTGGCTTTGGAGCAGACACCTGGGTTTCATTCTCTCCACGGCCCAGAGGGAAACTTGCACTCTCCACCCTTTTCTTCAGAGTGTCTGTATTTGACTGGAAAGTAGGTTTGGGAGTACTGTGGGAACTAATGCATTGCCTTCCGTTTCGGGTTTTTTGTTTTCCATTTGTTAGGAAAATTTTGGTTCAATTCTTTAGATTTCAGATGATTGCACCCCCACCTCACATGGAGGAGAAACTCAGTCTCCCCCCTTCCCCCCTCTTTAAGTTAGACTCTAGATCCTTCCCTTCCCCGCCACCGTCTCTCCACTAGACTTGATAACTTGTGTCTTTTTGGCCATGCTGGAGATGGAACACAGGGCCTAGATCATGCTAGGCAAGCACTGCCACTGGGCTACATCCTCAGCCCTTCGCTTTTTAAGCAAACATAACTAGACAAGTAACTTTTTCCCCCGTTGATAAGACGGTGATTTCCTGTATAATAAACCTTAAATCTTAAGTATCATGGACTTGACTTTTAGGTAGAGACTGCTGCACGGTGGACCACGTCCTGCTCTGCAAAACTGGTCTGTTCCTGGCAGAGGCGCGAAGTGGGTGAGTTGCTGAGGCTTGGCCGTGGGCTTGGGTCTGGGTAGTGGTGGGCAAGTATGCAGGTAGGGGGTGGAGAAGGGTATCTTAGCGTGAATCAGGTGAAGTGACCCTCAGACAGATGAGATGAGGAAAGTCCCGTCTGTAACATGGGGTCAACAACTTGGTGCCAGGATGTGCGGTAGTCTTGTTCTGTTAGCAGAAACCATGACATTGTTACCACTAAGAATCACAGATATTTCATTTTGCATTCTAGATGTTAACCACTGGTATTTTGATGCTGGGGATTGAACCCAGGGTCTTGTGCTTGCAAGGCAAGCACTCTACCAACTGAGCCATATCCCCAGCCTTACCGCTGGTATTCTGTTAATTCTGTTAGCTTTTTTTTTTTTTTTTAACGGTGCTGGGAACAAACTCAGGGACTTGTGCTTGCAACGCACTCTACCGACTGAGCTATCTCCCCAGCCCACTGCTGGTATTCTGAAATAAAGTTTTACACTCTTAGAGTTCTAGGAGTTCTAGGTTAGAAAGAACTTTAATGCCGAGCACAGTGGCACACACTTGGAGGCTGAGGCAGGGGAATCACAAGTTTCAGGCCAGCCTCAACAACTTAGCAAGGCCCTCTCTCCAAAAAAATGGAACGGGCTGGGGATGTGGCTTAGTGGTGAGTGGAGCACTCTTACAGGGTTCCAACCCAAGCACCTTGCCAAAAAAAGAGGACTTCAGCCTCACCGTTCTATCTTGTTAAATACGGTGAAAAACTCAGAGTCTAGATACCAAATTCATGTTATAACTATCAAATGATAAACTCCAGTTCGATTAATGAAAAAATAAACGCGATCAGTGACCATTTTCCCATCCTAGGTACTCTGAATTCTACCCACAAGCACTCTGGGTTGAGAGTCCCTAGAAAGCACGGTAAAATAGACTGAAGCAAAATTACCAAATTTCTGGTCAGGTCTGGATGGCAGCCATTCAAAGGGGTTAGCATTATAGACCTAAGTGTGACTAAAAAACTGAGCTCTATTTTTAAGGTCATTTTGTCAGTAATATACAATAGAAGACGGACTGCTTAGGAAGGACTAAGACTGTTTAGCAATTCACAGGCCCTGGGCCTTGGGGCTGGGTGGGTAGATGAATTCTCCCTAGTCTTAGGAATGAAAAGAAAATGTTGATTTGCATTTCCTTAGCTTGTAGCCTCCCTCTTTTCATATGTTTATTGGCTACTTGCATGTCATTAAGGTAAATGACTTTTCAAAATAGGCAATTTTTTTTTCTGGCAGTATTAATGGACTACCCCTTCCGGCTGGGGGAGAGGCCTGGCTGGCTTGCAGAGGTGGGGGGGCTTCCATTGCATCCCCGGTGCCCCTCGCACATACCGAATTCCACTCAATTCAGTACAGGCTCCAGCCTCAGAGGTCACCCAAAATTTGGTGGGCTATTACTTATGGGGTGCAAGATAAGAAAATAAGGGACGGTGCCAACTTCAGTCCTACTTACTGTGTATCCTTCTTTGGGTCAGGGGCCCTCCATATTTTTTTAATGACTTTATATTTTTATTTTCACATGATTTTACTTTTTCTTTCTATTTGGAGTTTTGTTCAGTTTCTGGGGCTAGGTCATTGTAACCTTATAGTCTATGCAGATCTCTTCACATTGCTGTGCGCGGTTCCTTGTTCCTAAGTCAGCAGTGGTCAGGTTGGTAATTCCCAGTTTTTCTCTCCTGGTACCTGTGGCTTTTGCAAGACCCATTACCCTAGAAAGTCTGTGTTAGATGACAGGCGTTTGCCAGACTAATTACCCCAAGATCTAACAGTTCCTGGGGCCCCTTTAAATGCAGCAAGGGCGATATTTGTCACAGCATTGACTGTGGTCTGGGCTTCCAAATACTGGGATATGGGGGGGGGGTTTGTGTGTTATATGGGGGAGGGAGTCTGGGGGATTAAACCAGGGCCTTGAGCATGTTAGGCAAGTACTCTACCACTGAAGTCTAGCTCCAGGAAACTTTTTTTTTGGTACCAGGGATTGAACCCAAACCCAGGGGTGCTTAACCACTGAGCCACATCCCTACCCGTTTATTTACTTTGAGACGGGGCCTTGGTAAGTTGCTGAGGCTGCTTTTTGAATTCCTGAATCCCCAGAATTACAGGCAGGTGAGGTGCCCCAGCTACAGGAAATTGACTTGCACCCCCCTGATTAATAAAATTGAGCATTTTTTCATGTTCACTGTTCTTGTGGCTTTTGTATGTATGTTTCCAAAGAATACAATTGTACTATATATATTTTCTGTGACTTTTTTTTTTTTTTTTTTTTTTTTTTTTTTTTTTTATGCTGGGGATTGAACCCAGGTGCCTTTTACTACCAAGCTACATCCCCATACCTTTTTATTTTAATTTCTTTGAGAACAGGGTCTCCCTGAGTTTTGGGGCTGGCCTTGAACTTTCAGTCCTCCTGCCTCAGCTTCAACTGGAATAGACATGAGCCACTGGCATTTTGTGTGTGTGTGTGTGTGTGTATGTGTGTTTATACATACACAAGTGAGTATCTTAAATTTGGGAATAGAAGTGTTTGAGATTTCAGATTTTTTCCAGGTGTCAGGTTGGTGCTCAAAAAACTTCAGATTTTAGAGCATCTCAGATTTAGGACATTCTGATTATGGAATGCTCAAACTGTACATAGATATAAATTTATAAGTTTTAGGTATATAATTTGTGTATCATAGATAATAAATTATACATAATTACACGTGGTGTATAAACTCATTGGGTCAACCCTTTTATTAAAGGGCGTTGTTTTCTAGATTTTTTGTCACAACAACTTCAGTATTCAAATCCTCATTTATGCGTTTGGTTTTTTTGTTTTTTGGTACTAGTGATTGAACCTTGGAGTCACTAAATTACTAATTAATCATTAAATTACTATTCGGTATTCCTTGAACTTGGAATTCTGCCTCAGCCTTCCTGACTCTAAGATGACAGGCGTGTGCCACTGCGGCCAGCAAGACACATTCTTAAGTAACTATAATATTATCACAGATAGTGAAATTCATATTCCATATTGTCACTTAATACTCTGTCCACATCCAAAATTCTCTGCTGCTTTATAATTGATATATTCTAAATATACAAAATATTACAGCGCATTCAGAACATTCTGATAAGGCAACAAGTATATGACTGTTACAAGCCACGTGTAAAAGTACTGATCTTTTTCAACTGATTTTTACCATGTTTCTTAAGGAAAAACAGCTTTAAAAACTTTTACACTAATTCTTAGAAGTGTTAAAAGAGGAAACTAATTTATTACCTAACAATAAAAAAAAATGTTACCTAACCTAGGTGTCTGTCCTTCAATAGATTAATGGATAAAGAAACTATATATATTTGGAATATTACTCAACTTTAAAGAATGAAATTATGGTATTTGCCAGTAAATGGATGGAGCTGGAGAATATCATGCTAAGAGAAATAAGCCAATCCCAAAAAACTAAAGGCCAAATGTTTTTTTCTGATATGCGAATGCTAATTCACAATAAGTGGGGGCGGCTAGGGAAGAATAGAACTACTTTAGATTAGGTAGAGGGAAGTGAAGGGAGGGGAGGGAAAGGATGATAGAATGAAACAGATACTGTTACCTTAGGTACATATGTGACTGCATAACCAATGTGATTGTAATCAGAAAATGAGAAATTATAATCTGTTCATGTGTGATATGTCAAAGTGCATAAATGCATTCTACTGTCAGGTATAATTAATTAGAATATATAATATATATATATTTTTTTTTTTTGTGGTGCTGGGATTGAACCCAGGGCCTTATGCTTGCAAGGCAAGTACTCTACCAACTGAGCTATATCCCCAGCCCTAGAATAAATTTTTAAAAATTAAAAAACTAGGGAAAGAGGATTATGGGATATTCCTTATACTATTTTTATAAGATTTTTAAGTCCGAGATTTTATCAAAATAAAGATGATTTTTTAAAAAAATAAGTCACACACAAAAATTGATCTGTTCCAACTGGGATCCAAATACGGTGGGCACATTACACATGGTGAGTTCTGTTGGTCCCTGAGCTAGGGAAGGCCTCTGTTTAACCCTGTGCATTGAATATTTAGCTTCTGTACATGGTCCTGTCCTGTGGGATTTTTCTTTTTTTTTTTTTTTTTTGGTGGTGCTGGGGATTGAACCCAGGGTCTTGTGCTTACAAGGCAAGCACTCTACCGACTGAGCTATCTCCCCAGCCCCGTGGATTTTTTTTCTGGCTACTTCCTGGTCGTGTTCAACTCCTGGTGCTGGGTTTTTTTCTTAGATTATTTCATTAAGAAGTTGATTTTTTTGCAACTATTTTGTCTTATTCGATTTGTCCAATGTAGTGAATAACATCTACAAATTTTTTGCTTTTCAGTTATTGCATTCTGTCTTTGGGTCCTCATTGTGATAATTATGAGAGTAAATATTAACTCAGTAATTATGCAAATAATCACTTTCCTTGTGACATTTCCATTTGTGCACAGATCATGTTTTAAACCTCCCTTCCCTCTCTTGTCCTCCCCTTACTCCCCTCCCCCAAGTCCCCTTCCCATTTTTCTTTTTTAAAATTGTAGCGAAACATACCTAACAAAGTTCACAGCCTTAACCAGGGTTTTTTTTTGGTTGGTTTGTGGTGTGCAGGATGAAACCCAGGGCTTCACAGATGCTAGGCCAGTGCTCTACCGCTGAGCTACACATCCCTAGCCCCTAACCAGGATTTTGTAAATAATTTTTTTGAGCGGGGGGATGATTAAAATCGGGATACTCTACTACTGAGCCACATCCCCAGTCTTTTTTTACTTTGAAGCAGGATCTTGCTAAGTTGCTCAGATTTGACCTCAAATATGCCTCAACCTTCCTAGTCACTGGGATTATAGGTATATGGCGCTGTGTCTGACTTAAATGTACAATTGATGGGTTCCTTCCCCAGCACTGCAAAAAATAAGTAAATAAATAACTTATTTACTTAATTTTTTTTTACTTAATTTAAATGCACTACATATATTCACGTTGGTGGGCCGCCACAACCACCCTCCATTTCAAGAACTTCATCTTTCCAAACTGAAGCTATTTTTCCCCCATACTGTGGATTGAACCCAGGGGTGCTCTACCACTGAGCTATATCATAAGTTCTTTTAATTTCTTGTTTTGAGACAAGATTTCCCTAAGTTGCTGTGGCTGGCCTCAAACCCGCCCCCTGCCTCAGTCTCCTGAGTTGCTGAGGTTACAGGTTTGCACCACTGTGCTGGACTCCAAATCGAAACTCTGCAACATTGAACAGCAACTCCACATTCCCTTTCTCCCGCAGCCCCTAGCGATCACCTTTCCATCTGTGTGTGAATTTGACTACTTATGGGAGCCTCGCTTAAATGCACTATTTCTTAGTTCTGCCTGCTTTATTCGGCTTATGTCTTAAAGGTTTATCTAAGTCGTAGTCTGTGTCAGAATTTCCTTTAAGGCTGGGTAATGTTCCACTGCATGTATATGCAGTGCCTTATTTACCTATTCACCCATCCATGGCTAGGCATTTAGGTTGCTTACCTTCTGCCTACTGTAAATAATACAGTACGCTATGCTGTGGACTGGAAGCCAGGAATGGCAGAACATACTTGTAATACCAGCGAGGTTGGGCAGGAGGATTCCAAGGTGGAGGCCCACTGCAGCAACTTAGGCCTGAAGCACTCTAATGAGACCCTTGTTGTCTCTCCCACCCCCCAAAAAAAAAAAATTTTTTTTTCTTTGGTGGTGCTGGGGATTGAACCCAGGGCCTAGTGCTTGCAAAGCAAGCGTTCTACCAACTGAGTTATATCTCCAGCCCCCCAAAATATTTTTAAAAAGGCTGAGGATATATCATGCTATGTGAAATAGGCCAAGCCCCCAAAAAGCAAAGGACGAATATTTTCCCTGATAAAGTAGATGACGATATATAACAAGGTGGGTGGCGGGGTGGTGGAGGAAGAGAAGAATGAAGGAATTTTGGATGGTGTAGAGGAAAATGGGGTGGGAGGAGGTGGGGGAAGGAAAAATAGTAGAATGAGATAGACAGTATTACCTATGTATATGTATGATTCCATGAATGGTGTGAATCTACATTGTGTACAACCATAGAAATGAAAAGTTGTACCCCATTTGTGTACAATGAATCAAAATGTAGTCGGTAAAAATAAAAAAAATTTTTAATTAAAAGGGCTGGGGATGTAGCTCAATGATACAGGACCCCTGGGTTCAATCCCCAGTGTGCCCACCCCCCCCACAAAAAAAATTTATGCTGCAATGAACATGAATGTACAAACATGTTTTGAATCCCTGCTTTTCATTTCGTCTGGGCAGAAGTAGAATTGCTGACTCATACGGTATTTATTTATTCCCACCCTGTGATTATTCATGGTAGTGAGATGCGTTATGTTATTTGTACATGACATTTTGATCAGTCTCATCCTCCAGTACCTTCCCTTTCCTGTCCTCTTGCTTGATCTACTGATCTCCTCTTATTAATTAGTATGTGATGATTGTATAGAAAAGTGGGCTTTACTGTGGCATATTTGTACATGAACATGGCATAATGTGGCAGGTTTTGTTCCCTAGTACCTCCCCACGCCTCCTCCTCCCTCCTCCCTCTTGATTCCCTTCCTCTACTGTGTTGGTCTCCCTTCTGTTTTAAGTGAGGTATCTTTTTAATTCATTTTCTTTCCTTCCTTCCTTTCTCTCTCTCTCTAGCTTCCACATGAGGGAAAACATTTGACCCTTGACTTTGAGTTCACCATCCATTTAGTAGCAAAGGACATAATTTCATTCTTCTTTGTGACTGAGTATATACTCCACTGTGTATAAATTCCACATTTTCTTTATTCAGTCATCTTCAGGCACGTCATTTGGTTGCATAATTTAGCTGTTGTGAATTTTGCAGCTGTAAACACTTGTATGCATGTATCACTACAGAATGCAGAGTTTAGTTCTTTCAGACAAATGCCAAGGAATGAGTTGCTGGGTCACATGGAGTCTCCATTCTTAGTATTTTCTCTCTCTCTCTCTCTCTTATTTTTTCTTTTTACTGGAGATTGAACTCAGGGATGCTTTACCACTGAGTTATAGCTCCAGTTCTTTTTGTTTTTATTTTGAAACAACTAAGTGGACCAGGCTGGCCTTGAGCTTGTGATTGATTTTCTTGCCTCAGCCTTCCAAGGAGCTGGGATTATATGTGTGCCGCCATGCCTAGCTCCCAGTCCTTTTTACTCTGAGACAGGGTCTCATGAAGTTGCTGAGGCTGGCCCAGAAGTTGTGATCCTCCTGCCACAGCCTCCCAGTAGGGATGATGGGAGTGTGCTCTCTCTGTTCATGCTTTCCAAAGTGGATATACAAGTTTGCTGCACTTCTTTTGGGAAATGTCTGTTTAGTATTTCCCCGTTTTTTGATAGGGTTATTTGGTGTTTTCATGATTTTAAATTCTTTATATATTCTAGATCTTAATCCCGGGTCAGAAGAATAGCTGGCAAAAATTTTTCCTCCCATTCTGTAGGCTAAAGCTCTCTCTCTTTTTTTTTTTTTTTGGTGGTATTAGGGATTGAACCCTGGGCCTTGTGCATGCAAGGCAGGCACCTCTACCAACTGAGCTATATCCCAACCCTGTAAGCTAAAGCTTTTAACTATTCACTTTGCTGTGCAGAACCGCCCCCCCCTCCCCGTCCCCCATAGCAGGGATTGAACCCAGGGTACTTTAACACTGAGGCACTGAGGTGCATTACCTGGCCTTTTTTTTTTTTTTTGGTAGCGGGGAGACAGTGTCTTATTTAGGGCCTTGCTAAATTGCTGGGGCTGGCCTAGAACTTGTGATCCTTCTGCCTCAGCCTCACGAGTTGCTAGGATTACTGCCAGGCACCAACATGCCTAGCTGGAAATTTTAATGCCATCTCACACATGGATTCTTGGTTTTAATCTTGAGCTTGAGAGTCTTATTTAGGAAGTCATGGTCTGCACCAGTACGTCACATTGTTGACCCTATGCTTTCTTGGGCAGTTGCAGTGTTTCTGATTATTATGGTTTAGATATGTGGTGTTTCCCAAAAGCTCATGTGTGAGACAATTCAAGAAAGTTTAGAGGTGTGATAAACGATTGAGTTAATCAGCGCATTAATCCCCTAATTGGGATTAACTGAGTGGAACCCTAGGCTGGTCGGGTGTGGCTGGAGTAGGTGGTCCTGGGGTCCTGCCTTTGGGGTATACACTTTGTCCCAGTGAGTGGAATGCTGCTTCCTGGTGCCATGTTCCCAGCTGTTTCCCTCCACCACACTCTTCTGCCATTATGTTCTGCCTCTCCTTGAGCCCCGAGGAACGGAGCCAGCCATCCACGGATTGAGACCTTTGAAACTGTGAGCCCCCAAATTCTATGAAGTGTCAGTTGGTATTTTTATGGGGATTATTTTGGAGATTGCTTTCATCATGAATATGGGAGGTCTTTCCCTCTTCTAATGTCTTCCGTGTTCACTAATTCTCATTGTAGAGGTCTTTCACCTCCATGGCTAAATTTATTCCCAAGTTTTGGGGGTTTTCATTTTTTTCCTTTTTGGTGACTATTTTGAGTGGAATTGTTTTCCTGATTTGTTTCTCAGCAGGTTCACAGGAAAGCTATTGATTTTTGTTTTGTTCTTTGTTTTCAATTGTATTTTTGAGGGGTATGGATTTGAACCCACGTGTTCTCTAGTGAACCACATCCCCAGGACTTTTTCCATCAGAATGTTTTTTTCCACAGAATCTTGTGAAGCTGCCTCTGCTGGGCTCAATCGTGATCCTCTTGCCTCAGCGCCCCGCCACCCCCCACCCCCAGCACTGGGATACAGGTGCACCACTGCTCCAGGCAAAGCTCTTGGTTTTGGTATGTTGATCTTGTATCTTTCTACTTTGTTGAATTTTTTCTCCGCTTTCAAAGCTTTGGGTGGAGTTGTTTCGGTCTTCTAAGTATAGGACCATGTCATCAGTAAACAGTTTGATTTCTTTCCCTATTTTTATTCCTTTTATTGCCTGTTGGCTCTGGCTAGAGTTTCAGTAACTATATTGAATAGGAGTGCTGAGTGTGGACATTTCTTGTCGTTTCTGATTTTCGAGGAAATGTTTTTTCCTTTCAGTATGAATTGGGCTTGGGGTTTTTTGTGTACAGCATTTAAAATGTTGAGGCAAGTTCTTTCTGTCCCTAATTCCTTAGTTGTTTTAACATGAATGGATGCTAGGGTTTGTAAAAGTTTTTCTGCATTTATTGAGATGATCATGTGATTTTTTTTTTTTTTTTTTTTTTTTTTTTTCCTTCCTGGTACCAGGGATTGAACTCAGGGGCCCTTAACTCTACTGAGCCCTTTTTTGTATTTTATTTAGAGACAGGGTCTCACTGACTTGCTTACGGCCTCGCTGAGTAGCTGAGGTTGACTTTGAACTTGTGATCCTCCTATCTCAGCCTCCACAGCTGCTGGGATTAAGTCACATGTGTCTAGAAATTTGTGGATCTCTTCTAGATTTTCAAATTTATTTGAATATAAGTTTTAAAATATTCTCCAATCCTCTGAATTTCAGGAATGTCTGTGGTATATCTCCTTTTTCATCTCTGATTTTAGTTATTTGGGTATTTTGGTCAATTTGGCTAAAGTTTCATTAATTTTGTTTTATCTTTTCAAAGAAGCAAGCCTTTGCTATCAATCCTTTTTAAAAAAACTTCATTGTCTCTTTCATTAATTTGGGTTGTTTTCACCTTCTAGCTATTGTAAATAATACTGTTGTGAACAGGAAAACACAAACACATGTTTAAGTCCCTGCTTTTATTTCTTCTGGACTCTGGCTCAGTGTCTCTGCCCTTGAACAGATTTGCGGGATCCAATAGGAATCACACGTTTGTTTTCTGTGGTGCTGGGGATTGAACCCAGGGCAAATATTCCATCCCACCTCCACCGCCCCAGCCGCTGGGACCACAGGCATGTGGGACCACATGCCCAGTTAATTCCTACTGCTTTTGGTTATTTACCTTGATCTCCTTTCCATAACCACTGAACACCCTCGAGGAGGGTGTGATTGTTAAAGCAACTTGGGTATCATTGGCAGTGGCGAGTGGACTGGTAGGACCTGAATACCCGGCAGGCCTGGTGAAAGGGGGTGGGGTGCTCTCTGCTGTCATCCAGCCAGTGCTTGCGCCGCGCCTTCTCTCCCTTGTCCCTGTTAGCTCCTGATGCAGCAGTGGAATGGCCTCTTGCTCAGGTCAGACACTTGCACGATGTAGTATGTATGATGGTTAAGACCAAAGAGGAACAACCTAAGTGCAGCTCCTTAAGCGAAGATGGGGCCCGTGTGAGACGGAAGGAGGGGTGTGCTTTATTTCTGTGTCTCTCAGGATATGTATTAATATTTTAATATTTATGCTCTGGAAAATATTCTGTAATATTCTGCATTGACTTGACAACTAATTTCATTTTATTTTACTATTTTTGGTGCTGAGGATTGAACCAGGGGTATTTAACCACTGAGCCACATCCCAGCCCTTTTCATTTTTTATTTTGAAACAGGGTCTCATTGAATTGCCCAAGCTGGCCTCAAACTTATGAGCCTCCTTCCTCGGCCTCCTAAGTTGCTGGGATTTCAGGCTTATGCCACCACCTTCGGCTTGTCAACTAATTTTTGGGAAAAGTCTTAATTTTAACAATGTCTATAATCAAAAAGGGGACTTCTTTTCCAGGGTTTTGTGCAGGATTCCATCCAGGTCACCTCTGACTTTCATAATTTGGCATGGTGCATTTATTAAAAATGTTTACTTTCTTGTAATTAATCTCTTTAATGCTCTTTGTGGAGGCTATAAACAGAAAAATTAACACTGGAAAATCAGCCACTTTCCATGATTTTTAGTTATCTGCTATCAGTGACGTATTCCAGGGCTGTGCACATGCTACACATGCACTGTACCAACTGAGTTACACCCCCCACACACCTTTTTTGTTTTAATAATTTTTTTAGTTGTCATTGAACCTTATTTTATTTATTTATATGTGGTACCGAGAATGGAACCCAGTGCCTCACACATGCTAGGCAAGTGCTCTACCACTGAGCCATAACACCCTCACTTTTATATTTTATTTTGAGACAGGGTCTTGCTAAACTGCTCAGGCTGGCCTTGAACTTGTAATCTTCAAGTTGCTGAGGATCCTCAAGCTCCTCAGCTTCCTGAGTTACTAGGATTATAGCTATGTGCCACCACACCTAACCTGTAAATGGGCATTAATGATCATGCACAAATTGTAAATCTTGACATTTTTCTCCATTTAGTGTTCATATACCCATCTCATTAGTTGTCCTGTACAAATTTTTGTGGAGTCACATAATTTTTTTAACCAAGCGTATACATATTACTGAGTTCCTCAATGAAATTTATTGGTGAATGATTTTTTATTTCTTTATATTTCAGATGAGATTTTTTTTAAGATTTTGTATTTCTGGAGCATAGCCAGTTTGCAAGAACAGAAATTACTCTTCAAGAAGGGAAAACAGTACGATCTTGACAACATAGCCACGATGTCCACTGTACAATCAAAAATGTCTAGACTTGCAAAGGAACAGGAAAAAACCAGCTGTGTCAAAAGAAAGCAGCTAATAGAGACTGATGAGGAGATAGCACCAGCGTTAGATTTCAAGTACAAAGACGATATATCAACAGCTATTATGAAGAAGTTTAAGGTCTTGATGGAAATGCAGGACCTGATGTTTGAAGAGATGAGGGAAACTCTTAAAAGTGACCTAAAGGAAATGTTAGCAGTCAAAAGCACAGTATCTGAAACAAAAGATTCAAAGAACTCTGGCAGCAGGAAAGAGTGGCAAAAAGTAAAAGATTTAGGCTCAACAAAAACAGAGGTGGTAAGGGGAAAAGAGGAGAAAGATTCTAAAATGTCTGAGTGTATTGAAAACTTACCTTTTAAAAGCAAGGAAATCGACGAACTGAGTTGTAAATTGGACAAAACCAAGAAGTACACTGGCAATCGAGGGAAGAAATTATCCCAGAATGAGCCACAAAATTGCAGAGCTGGGGAAGGGACTGCAGAATCCTCGGATATTGAAGATGACACGTATGGGAATTGCAATGACCACTTACAAGTTCCAGACGAAGAGAAGAGAAAGGATAGGGAGGATGGACTAGTGAAAGAACCAGGAGAAGAAAAGCTTGAGAGCTTCAGTAACGAAGAAAGGGCTGAAAAAGCCTCCAGAGAAGTGCTGGCAGATGAAGGAGCCGTCCTTACCCTGGCTGCAGACCCCTGGTCAGCAACCCTGGATGTCAGTAAGCGGTGGGGCGACATCTTCAGAGTCCTGAGAGAAAATGGTTTTGAACCGGAATTTCTATGTGAGGTCAAATTGGCATTTAAATGTGATGATGAAGTAAAGACATTTGCAGACCTGCAAAGCTTACGGAAATTTATCAGCCAGAAACCTTTTGTGAAAAAATTACTGAAAGATGTGCTCCCCCAGGATGAAAAAATGAATCAAGGAGGAAGAAGATGTGGGATGCCAGTAAAAGGGGGGGTAAGTACATAAGTATGTAAAGTGCCTAAAGTGTAAGTAGTAGTTGGTACAGTTATTCTGGAGGAGAATCATGATTTTTATGAAACAATTCCATAAAGAAAAAGCATGACTTTAAAAATAATGACTTCGACGTTGTCTTAAAATTTTTCATTTATATTAATTTATTTTGGGTGCTGAGAATTGAACCCAGGGACACTTTACCACTGAACTACATCCCACCCCCTTTTTTTTGTTGTTGTTTCAATTTTTTTATTTTGAGTTGGTGCCTTGTAAAATTGCTGAGGCTGACCTCAATCCTCCATCCTCCTGCCTTGGCTTTCCGAGTCACTGGGATTACAGGCCTTTAACCATCCCAGCTCTGCTAAACTGCTAAACTGTCTTTTTTTTTTTTTTAAGTGTAAATTCTTCTCATTTTATTCTTTTTGAAGGTAGCCTAAATTTACATTGTATTGTAACATAATTGTTACACTTTTTGTGTGTGTGTGCTACTAGGGATTGAACTTGGGGGTGCTGTGCAACTGAACTACATCCCCAACTCCTTTTAAATTTTTGAGACAGGATCCTACTGAATTGCCCAGGTGGGGCTTGAACTTGGGTTCTTCCTGCCTCAGTCTCCCAGGTAGCTGGGATTACAGGTATGCGGCAATGTGCCTGGTCCATACTTACACATTTTTATCAATAAAATTGTTGAATAAAATAGATTTTGCCAATGTGTCCTTTAAGTGAAATATAAACCAGAAACCCCTAATCTTGTATTTATTATTCCCTTGCTTTTGTGTCCCCAAAATCTTTAGCATGTTGACACACACGCACATAAATATGTAAGTGTGTGTGTATATTCATTTACCTGTCAAACAGCAGGTTCATCAGCTCCCTCTTACAGATGTGGAAACAATACTACCAAGCATTTCTACGTTTCCCTTGGAGTTAGAGCATGGTCATCAGCACGTTTATTGGTATTGCTTTCTTATTTTTTTTCTTTTGGTACCAGGGATTGAACTCGGGAACACTGAGATCCAGCCCTATTTTGTATTTTATCTTTTACAGTTTTTGTTTTTCATGTTTAGGTTTTTAACATGTAGAAATCTGATCTATGCTATGAGGTCTGGGCACCTACCTCATTTTTCCAATTTATTAGAATTGTACTCTGAACCCCAGTCTCTGTGAGGTGGGAGAAAGGCATTCACCTAATGTCATATTTCAAG
Source organism: Sciurus vulgaris (assembly GCF_902686455.1). NCBI lineage: Eukaryota > Metazoa > Chordata > Mammalia > Rodentia > Sciuridae > Sciurus > Sciurus vulgaris. The sequence continues at coordinate 50,705,581 of NC_136461.1, forward strand.
TGCACTTTTAGAGATTCTGCATGTGACCAGTTCCTTAGGGGTTTTTAGTCATTCTGTGGTATAAATCCAGTTCAGTCTCTCACTTTCTTTATTGCACTGTTGGTTACCTGGCTCTATGTGGCTTTGCTTTCTACCTTCTAAAATTTTATGGCATTGCTGTGTCTGCTTCTTTTGGCTCTTTTTAGCATTTCCAGAGGGTAGAGGCTTGGAGCATAGCTCAGTGGTGAAGAGCTTACTCAAGGCCTGTCTTTCAATCCTGGCACTGCAAAAGAGAGAAGAAAGAGAGAGGTGGGAGCTAATACATGTGTAAAATTCATCATCTTGAGCCAGAAATTGAAATCTATTTTTTGTGGTGCTGGGATTGCTGAGTTATGTCCCCAGTACTTTTTGAGGCAGAGCCTCCTTACATTGTTGTGGCTGGCCTGGAACTTTCAATCCTCCTGCCTCAGTCTCCAGAGTCATGGGGATTATAGGCATGTGTCACTTGTGTACCTTGCAGAGGCCTGTATTTTTTAAGCTGCCTTTTTTTGTTCTGTTTTTTTTTTTTTTTTTTTTTTTTTAAACCAGGGATTGAACCTAGGGGCGCTCGACCACTAAGCTACATCTCCAGCCCTTTTTATATTTTATTTAGAGATAAGGTCCTGCTAAATTGCTTAGGGTCCTGAGCCACTGGGATTACAGGCATGCACCACCATATCTGGGCTAAGCCAGTGGTTTTGACAGGTTCTCCAATAAACATCTTATGTATTCATCGCCAAGTACAGCCTGTGCAAAATCAGAATCTAGAATTAAAAGATGCATTTGAATCAACATTATTTATGAATCCGCATTTAATTTTAGAAATTAAACTGTATTTACACAGATCAGGCACCTAATGTAGCTGAAAGATCTAAGAAGTTTGCAGGACAAGTAGCAATTAGCCAGCCACAAACGGGAATTTTCCTAACAGAATAAGTACAAAGCTCAGCAGCATATGAAAGGCTTCAGTGACAAGACCCAACATTTATACTGCATTTATATTTAATTGTTTAAAGTTCAGTACCTTGATTGCCTTATTTGACCCTCCCAACAATCCAAAGTAGTGCTCTTAATTAGTAGACCGATTTAGAAGGAAAATTGAGGACACAATACCAAATGGCAGCTTTGAACATAGTTTTGATTTAAGCCTAGACTTCTAACCAAAACCTATTTTCCTTCCAAGTAATGTTGCTAAATTGCAAGTGGAAATGGTTAAAATTGCCTTTGTCTTTGGGGAAAAGGAAAATGTGAGTTTGGTTTGGTTCTTTTTTATCATCTTCCCAAAGGAGGTTATGAACTTCAGATAGGTTACAAGGTCAATAGACAAGTAATGAAAATAAGTAGTAATTTAAAGTGTGTTATGCATCAGGGGTTAGGGCTATAGAAGGACAAAGGTAGATGTAAAGACCTCATGAAAATCTGTAAGTACTACTTAAAAGCTATGAATGTGTTGTAATAATCATAGGGAAAGTTGACTTGCTTGGGGACTTGGCATTCACAAACATGTAATAGTGGTAAAGCACTTACCTATCATGCACAAGGTCCTGGGTTTGATCCCCAGCACCATAAAAAAATAAATAAAGAAGTAATATTTAAGCAATATTCCTAGTACTTGGGTCATTTTCAGAGTGGTAATCATTGAATTTTGGGAGTGAAATTTTTAATTCTGTAAGAGACATGATTTATAGAAATAACTTTTCTTTTGACTTTCAGGGTAAAGCTCTAGTAAACTCAAAACATGAAGCTGGAGGAGCAGCAAGTGATGGCTTGCATTTCCTATTTATCAAAGAGGTAAAAGTTGCTAGGCCAGAGGTGAAGAGCTTAGAGTCTCGGGAGGAAGAGTTTTCAGATTGGAAGGAAAAAGGAACCCCTAAGTTTGAAGAGGAAGGAGAAGACTCAGAGACAGAGGAAGAGGAAGAGGAAGTCTCTGGGATGGAGGAGGAAGAAGAAGAGGCCTCTGGGGAGGAGGAGGAGGAAGAGGAGGGGGAAGAGGAGGAGGGAGACGATAACTCAATATTATGTGAGGAACAGTACTCAACTTTTCAGGGCCTTACTGTGGTAGATAAAAAGAATGGAGTTGAGGAAATAACCAGAGATGATGCAGAGATTGTTTTAATAGATTTGATAGTGGATTCTGAGTCAGAGGAGGAAGAGGAACAAGGAAAGTCCTCTCAAGTAAAGGTAAAGACTACCTCCCAGATTGAGAAAAAAGAAACCTTATATGGACTTAAGGATATTGCCTTTGGTTACTTTGTTTGGGACCCTGAGAAGAAAAAGCTGGTGAAACCCCAGATGGTATACAAAACTCAGAGTGGAAGGGAAGCAGCTATGCTCAGAAGTCAAGGAAGTGGGACATGCTGTCTGACCTTACATTTGACCTCTCTCGCAAGATCAGGAGCGATAAGTCATGAGGATCGTAAAAGACACTCCTGTACAAATTTGAATGACCCATCAGGAGTTACTAAGTATTTAGGGAAAACAGAGAAAGCTTCATGTAAGACTCTTCAGATACAAGCGTTAACATCCAAAGAAGCAGACCTCATCAAGGAAACAGAAGAAAACTTTAGAAGAACTGTGATCAGTACCTTCAGAGAGATGCAAGAAGAGATTAGAAATATAAAAAAATGCCTTCCAGATACCTTGGAAACGAACAATTCAATAGATGATCTGAGTAGTAGAATGGACATACTGGAAGAAAGAATGAACAATCTAGATGATCAAATGGAAGAATTCTCTAAGGATACAATACAGATGGCCAAGCAGATAATTACTAAAGAAAGGCTAAGAGATAGAGAGGATAGATTCAGAAGTGCCAACATACGCTTGATAGGAATTCCAGAAAAAGATAGTAAAGAGAATGGAGCAGAGGACATAATTAAGGAAATAATTGAAGAAAACTTTCCAGAGCTACAAGATTCTAGTCTTGGGATAGTCAGTGCTCACCGAATACCCAGCATGATTGATGAAAACAGACTTACCCCTAGACACATCTTGGTGAAGTTTTTAAATTCCAGTGATAAGGAGAAAATCATAAAGGCTTCTAGAGAGAGAAAAGAAATAACCTACAGAGGAACAAGAATCAGATTGACAGCAGACTTGTCACTGGGCACCCTAGATGCTAGAAGTCAATGGAGCAATATCATAAAAGTTCTTCAGGAGGAAGGCTTTCAACCTAGAATCCTGTATCCAGCCAAATTGGCATTTGATTTTCAGGGTAAAACAAAGGTATTTTTCGATATTGAAGAATTCAGAAAGTTTATTTCTTGTGTACCCTCTTTGAAAGAATTACTAGAAAACATACTTTAATGATATAAGTGACTGTAAGCCACACTTTCCTCACATCCATATATATCTAGAAAATCAACAAATACAATGTCGCATCTCCATCCAGAAGGGTGGGTAGCTAACTGCTTATATGGGGATGAGGGGAAGGGAATGCTATTACCCAAATGTTAGGAAGATTAAAGGATATATTTTAAAAATTTAGTGGTAGTTTTCCTACCTTGTGTAGGGGTGAAGTTTGTGTATTACTGAGCGGGAGGAAAGAGTCTGTCCATGTGACAGATGGGAAAAGTAATAGAAAAGCACAGGGGAAAGGTGGCAAGGTAAAGTAGAATAAAAAAATACTGGATGTATCAAGAAAAGAATATTTCATAATTTTTATCATTTGTCTGTGAATCTATATTAAAGCTTTTTTCATTTGAATATGCTTCATTTGCTATTGGAAAAAAATTGTTTTACATGTTCAAAAGTAGTTTGTCATTACTGTATGTGGTTTTCTAATTTTATTGCCTGAACCCATACACAGATCTATTCTCTCCCCTAACGTGATATGTTTTCAACAGTTAATGAAATGAATCAATTTGCAATGGATAGGTAATGAAGAAATTAAGGAGAGGGAAGTGACTACTCATTTTAGCAGCATTTGCTACGAAGTTTCATAGTATATTCCACTTATCCCCCCTGTTCAAAATGGTTTGTCCCGTGTTCAGCCTCTCCTTTTCTCTTCAAGAATCACCCAAAAATGATTACTGCTAAACTGCTTTGCACTCCAGTTTTTCTGTGTGACCCCAGGCAATTTCCCTCACTTCTGCAGTGGCTTGGGTGCCTTTGTCCATTATGGGTTAATTCATTTGCAGGCTTTTTGCAAAGATTCTGTGAGGTATCTTGCGAGGCAGACATGAGAATTCTCAGTAGATGAGAATCCTGCTTCCTGGCTTACAGGTCCAGAGCAACCCTGGTTGAACTCCCTATTCAGTGATTTTATTTTTTTTGCAGTCCTGGTGGCTGAACCCAGGATCATGCCCATGCTAGAAAAGCCCCCTACCACGGACCTCCCCAGCCCTGATGTGGACCTTAGAAAGTGAGACGCCACTGCATTTGGGGCTGCGAGGATGAGTTGGGAAAATGGACCCCTTAGTCACAACTGCCCCATTATCTTTCTACTCTTGAATCCTTGCCTTGGCAGGTTTACAGAATTCCACATGTGTATTTAAGAACTCTTGTGAAATTGTACAGGAAGTGGCAAAGATAATGTCCCACGTGCTTCTCACCCTGCTTCCCCTAGTAACATCTTAAGTAACTAGTCTGACACTGTTAACTAGATGTTTTAGGTTTATATGGCCACTATAACAAATGACCATAAACTTGATGGCTTAAAAACAATAGAAATTTGATTTCAGTTCTGGGAGCCAGAAATAACAATATCACTATTATTTGACTGAAACCACTGTCTCAGGCTTCAGGGAGACTCCTTTCCTCTTCCAGCTTCTGATGGCTGCTGGCATCCCTTGGCCTTTGGTCGGATGCCAAGTTACTCCTGTCTGCCTTGTCACCACAATGCTGTTCTTCCCCAGAGGCTAAGTAACTCCCTCGCATAAGGACACAGTTGCATTTAGGAGCTATGCAGATGCCAGGTTTATCTTCCCATGCCATATAAGGCAGCATGCGGAGGTCCAAAATTGGGGCCTGGTTGCTCCCCACCCCAGTTCTAGGGATTGAACTACAGAGTTCTCTGCACTGAGCTACACTCCCAGCCCCTTTTAAGACAGGGTCTCACCAAGTTGCTGAAGCTGGCCTTGTTCGTGAGCCTCCTCCCTCAATTTCTCACCTAGATGGTTTGGAGAGTGACTTGGGTACTTCTATCCTATGGGAGGTGATAGAAGTTGGACAAAGCCCCTCTTCACAATTCACTAATTGTCATCTTCTGAAAGCTGAAGTGGTGTAGGTGGTTGTAGATTAAATAGCATCTCTCCTCCCACCCCAAGTCCCTGTCTGCTTGAAATATCGATGAGACAGTGGAAATAGGTGTAATTAGATTGAGATGAGGTCATACTAGATTAGTTGTCCTTAAATCAACCACTGGTGTCCTTGAAAGATCACATTCAGAAGACCACATGAAGGTGGGATGTCTTGGAGTGACCCCACAAGCTAAGGAACACCATGTATTTCCAGGAACCCAGCAGAAGTTCAAAAGGGCAAGGAAGCATTTTCAAGATACTTCCTGTGAGCATGATCCACCAGTAAGTGCCCTGATCTCCCTCCAGGACATCAAGAGAATTCACTTTCATTAAGCCACCTAGTTATGGTTCATTCTAGTGGTAGTCCTAGGAAATTGGTACACGTGAGCCAATTCAACTGAAGCACTGCTGCTCCCTACATTTGTACCCTGTCTCCACAGAGCTATGGTGGGTGGATTCAAGGAGGCCAAACCAGACTGTTGGTGCTGGCTGAGTTACAGCCACTAGTTTGAGACAAGCCGACCTCTGCTATCCTCCAAGTGAATGCTTATTGATAAATGAAGACTCCCTTTTGAGGGATTTACCTGAGTATGATTATTAAGCTGCATTTTTTTTTTCAAGGCTGGGGGAAGGGGAGAACATCTCCAGTTCAGAGTGCACAATTCAGTCATCTGTGCATGCGACTCTTATCAAGTCTGTAAGGGTCCATCCCTCGACCAACCTCTATCCTCTGTCCTCATTCATTCCTCCCTTCTCTTGCAATATGCCCATCCTATTATGTGACATCCAAGTCCTTGGATATATATATAGTTTAAAAAGTCACTTCATTGTTGGTTGTGTTGGACTTAAAATTTTTGTTTTCGTGCTATACTCAACAGGGCCTTCAAAAGACCTCTGTAGGTTGTACACATATACTTCATTGATTCTGTCTGCTGAGAATTTCACAGTGTGTATCTGCCATATTGTGTTCATCAGCCTGCTGATTGGAGGTTGTGGGCATGGAGAAGCTAATGCAGAGCAGGGCTTCTTATGTGATTGATGACTTTGGGAAACATACTTAGCTTTTTCTAGTTGATCCTTGATTGGAAATAGGAACAGAAATAGGGAAGTGGTAGTCGTTGACCAAGTTAACCATTTGGGCCAATTGATGCAAAGGCAGTGCTACCCTGACTGACTGCTGCAGAAGTTGTTAGTCCGAGTACTTTGGTCATAAGGTGTCACTATTGTGTGTTTGTATATTCAGTCTTAACAGCTGGAGGCTTGGGGCTCCCATTTCCCTACCTCTCCACACCCTTTCTAGAGTATTACTGACATAATGGGTGCAAAATGATTCCTATTGTTTTACTTTGTATTTCTCTGATTGTGAATTGAACAGAAATTCATATTTGATGTAATTAAACCCATAATTATTTCTCCTTATATGTGTACTTTTTTGGGGTTTGTTTTGTTCTTGAGACAGGGTCTCACTATGTTGACCAGGCTGATCTCAAACTCATGGTTTTAAGCGATTTTTTTCATCTCAGCCTCCCAAGTAGCTGGGACTATACACATACGCTACCATACTTCACTAGGTGTATGCTTTTAAAATCTTATTTTACCAGACTTCCTTAACAAGACCCCCATAGCACAAGAAATAAAAGCAAGAATCAATAAAAGGGATACATTCAAACTAAAAAGGTTTTTCTCAGCAAAGGAAACTATAATGTGAAAAGAGAGCTTACAGAATGGGAGAAAATTTTTTCCACACATACTTCAGACAGAGCACTCATCTCCAAAGTTTATAAAGAACTTATAAAGCTTTACACCAAAAATACAAAGAACCCAATCAATAAGTGGGCTAAGGAACTGGGCGGACACTTCACAGAAGATATACAGGTAACCAACAAATATATGAAAAAGTGCTCATCATCTCTAGTAATTAGAGAAATGCAAATTAAAACCACCCTAAGATTTCATCTGACTCCAATTAGAATGACTTATCAAGAACACGAGCAATAAGTGTTGGCATGGATGTGGGGGAAAAGGCACACTCGTACATTGCTGGTGGAGTTGCAAACTGGTGCAGCCACTCTGGAAAGCAGTAAGGAGATTCCTCAGAAAACTTGGAATGGAACCACCATTTGACCCAGTTATCCCACTCCTTGGTTTATATCCAAAGGACTTAAAGTCAGTATACTATAGTGATGCAGCCACATCAATGTTCATAGTAGCTCAATTCACAATAGCTAGATTTCTTTTTATCTTTTTTCTTTTCTCTTTTTTTTCTTTTTGCAGTATTGGGGATTGAACCCAAGGCAGGCACTCTACCAACTGAACCATAACCCCAGTCCTAAAGTCAGGCTTTTTTTCTTTTTTCTTTCTTTCTTTTTTTTTTTTTCAATTTTGGGGATTGAACCCAGGGCCTTGTTCTTACCAGGCAAGCACTCTACCAACTGAGCTATCTCCCCAGCCCCACAATAACTAGATTGTGGAACCAACTGACATGCCCTTCAATTGATGAATGGATAAAGAATCTGTGGTATACCTACACAATGGAATATCACTCAGCCATAAAGAAGAATAAAATTATGGCATTTGCTGGCAAATGGATGAAGCTGGAAAATATGCTAAGTGAAATAGGCCAAGCCCAAAAGCCCAAAGGCCGAATGTTTTCTCTGATAAGTGGATGATGATATATAACAAGAGGGGGTGGTGGGGATGGAGAGGGAAGAGAAGAATGAAGGAACTTTGGATGGTGTAGAGGAAAATGGGGTGGGAGGGGGTGGGGGAAGGAAAGATAGTAGAATGAAACAGATGGTGTTACCCTATGTACATGTATGATTACATGAATGGTATGAATCTACATTGTGCACAACCATAGGAACGAAAAGTTTACCCCATTTGTATACAACGAATCAAAATGCAGTCTGTAAAAAAAAATAAATAAATAAATAAAATCTTATTTTAAAAATTCTTGGACTGGGAATGGAACTCAGTGGTAGACCTTATACTTAGCATCTGCAAGGACCTGGGTTAGACCCCAGCGCCACCAAGAAAAAATTATTTGTCTACCTTATAAATACATGTTCTTCTATTGATTTTGTTTGTTTTGCATTTTCTTTTCCTTCACTCTCTCTCCCTCCCTTCTTTCCTTCCAAGCTGGCGATGGAACCCAAGGTCTTATACATGCTAGCCATGCTCCATCACTCAGCTACACCCACAGCCCTCTTTCCCCACCCCCCTTATTTTAAGAATTCCTCTCCTACCCTACAGCCATCCATACATTTTTAGTTAATTAATGAATTATTATTTTAGGGAGGTACTGGAGACTGAACCCAGGGGCACTCTACCAGTTTTTTTTTTTTTGAGACAGCAGAAAGTTGCCAAGGCTGAACTTTGAACTTTCAGTCCTCCTGCCTCAGCTTTAGAGTTGCTAGGATTATAGGCAGGCAACCATGCCTGGCTCTTATTTTCCATTTTGAAAATCAAGATATGCAAAGGTAAGAGTACTGGTCTAGTATACAGGAAGCCCTGGGTTTAAGACCTAGTTAAAAAAAAAAAAAAAAGATATAATCTACATTCAGTAAATTCACCCATTTTGTGTAGACCCAAGTTTTGCTAAACAAATACAGATGCGTAACCACTACTACAATCAAGATATAGAGATATTTAATTCCCCCTACAGTTCTCTCATATTCCCTTGTGGCCAGCCCCTGCCCCTGCCTCTGCCATCCACTTACCTGCTTTCTGCCCTTGTGGTTTGGCCCTTTCTGCAATGTCATACAGCATGTGGCCTTTTGAGTCTGGCTTCTTTCCCTTATAGTGCATGTGGATTCAACCTGGTCGTTGCTCATATCGCTAGTTCACTTGTTTTTATTACACAGTAGTATTCATTGTGTGGATGTATCATTGTCCATTTCCAAGTTAAGAAAACGTTTCAAATGAAGCTTCTGTAGAAGTTTGTGTCTAGTTTTGTGAATACATGTTTTCCTTTCACTTAGGTATATAACTCAGTGGGATTGCTGGGTTTCCTGGCATTTGTTTACTTTTGTAGGAAACGATTAAACTGTTGACTAAAGTAACTGTACTATTTTGCATTCCCACCAGCAATCTGAGATTACTGTTCCTGTGTACTTCCCATCAGCACTGAAACTTGACCATTCCATTTGAATCATTCACATTTTGTTCTGTAATCCACCTAGAATCCATTTTCATAAGTGGTGGAAAACAGAAATCCAGTTTTATATGTGTTGCTGAATAGTCAGTTTTTAAAAAGTCTGTTTCTGAGTTCACTATTCTGTTCCATCGATCTGTTTTTCTGGAATCTGTTATTTCCTCCTTTGTTCCAAGAGAAAAAGGAATACAATATAAGTTAGAAATTTTAGCAGGTAAGGTGACACTTGCAGTCCCAGCTACTTGGGAGACCAGCTGGGCCACATAGCCAGTCTCCAGCTCCAAAGAACAAAAACTGCCCCCCCAAAAACAAAAAAACTGGGTGTTGTGGTGCACACCAGCTTTTACCAAGCGTCATGCAAATTTGCACTTTTTGGACATAATGCTCTTATACAACTATAAAACAAACAGACTTAACATTGAACCACAAAGGAAGCTGTGAGGGAATGAAATTAAAAGCAATATAATCTTATCCACAATGTTGTCTTTGCTGGAATTTAGTAGTTTGCTCATGGTGTGATTATGGTCCTAATCACTGCAGAACAGGCACGTTTGACTTTTGCTTACCTTTTTGAGATCCAATTCTTGCAGGGATTTCTCTCTTGAAACCAAAGGAAACCTTCCTTCCCCCAGTGTCAACAGAAGCTGCTGATACTGGCAGTTGGGAGGCAATGACCTAGAATGCGCTGACAGCAAGTTCTTTTCTCCACTTCTCCAAGTTATAACACAATTCAGTTGTTCCTGAGAACATGTGGGCTCCATCTATTGAAAAATGTTGAGCTTTGCTAGCAAATTGTTGAGAATTTAACATGCAATAACCTGATGCAAAAGTCTGCCAGCAGGATGTGCTACGGCCCTAGGATGAAGGGGGTTGGGTTCTGCCTCAACTACTCTTCCCCAGGCCCAGAGCCCCTCTCACCTCTTCAGAGCCTTAGAAGTGGAGGCCCCTGGGCTGGGCTCTGGAGCACCCCTGTAATCCCAGCAGCTTAGCGGGGCCCTAAGTAACTCAGCGAGACCCTGTCTCTAAATAAAATGTAAAAAAAAGAGCTGGGAATGGGTTCAATCCCCAGTACCACAAAAAAAAAAAAAAAGGGAGCCTGTTTTCAGAGCACAGCTCAGGTGCACCAGGAGTAGAAAACCAATGCGTTCTTAGGGAAATTAATTGGAATCTGTTTGTAATCAAATTCCAAACTTGGGTATGGCTGCCCTACTGTAGTTCTCTCCAGACTAAGACTAGACTTTGCTGGGAAGAAAGGCAAATGTCATACTCTGTTAGTTAAGAATTTGTATTCTAATTCAGGAAATTTTAATTTTAAAAAATGTATATATTCAAGCCAAAGCTAAAGTGAGTTTAAAAATTAAGTGAAGGCAAGGATTGAAGCCAGGGGCACTCGAGCACTGAGCTAATCTCCAGCCCTTTTTATTTCTTGAGACAAGTTCTCCCTCAATTGCCCAGGCTGGGCTCTAACTTGCAATCCTCCTGCCTCAACCTCCCAAATAGCTGGGATTACAGGTTTGCGCTGCAAGGCAAGGAAGATTTTTAAAGAGACTAACCTGTTTCTTCTGTCTTTCATTCCCTGTCCCCACCTGACCTCTCTGGACTGGCAGTTCTGAGTGAACTCTGCCCTTTCCTCCACCTGGTTCTCCTATTGGTCCCAAATATGCAAAGCCCTTCTTCCCATCTTCGCCTGGGAATTCCATCCACGTCTCCCTTAACTGTTGCCTCCACCAGGAACTTGTCTTTGGTCCCCAAGATTAAGATGAAACAGTTCTTTTTCATTCTCTTTAAAATCAGCTACACCGAAGAGTCAGATTGGTGAGACTGGAAGATTGACAGTTCCTTAGGGACAGCAGAATACTGGCTGGAGATTCTTTAATTTTCCTGAATTTAAAAAGTTGATCTTTGAAATTTGAAAGTCCAAACTCTTACCTATACTCCCAGTCTGATTTCTCTAACTTCCACATGGAAAAAAAAAAAAAAAGTAAACATATAAGGTATTTTGGAGAGTGCTCAGCTTTCCTGAAGCAATGCCTTTGTTCCTGACCTAGGAGACACCTGGTTTCTTCCAGCTTCTCCATGTGTCTGCCCCTTGATTTCAACTCACAGAACCAGAGCAAGAAACTCAAGTCAGACCGCCCAGAGTGTCAGCAGAGAGTGTCTGTCTTCCTCCCGTTTGCCCAAAGAGGATACGGGTGAGGTGAGGTGCAGGTGGGGACACAGACCGCCCCTCCTGAACGCGCTGACCATGGCGAGGCCTGGCGCGGTGGATGTTAAGGAGCGCTGGCAAGGCCACGCGGTCCCAGCACGCACAAACCTCATCAGGCGCTGGAACGGCAGCAAGGAGACTCCTTGCCCGCAGAAGAAGCCCGTTCCGTGGGATTTAAGGGCAGGCCAGCTTTGTCTGGCTGTAGGTTAGTTGTAAGTGGTTGGAAAGGGCATCCAGCACAGTGGCTTTGCCTTCCACTTGAGTGGGTTCACTGTGCCGATTTCAGGAACAGAGCTGTGGATGGAGCTCTGCTTAGAAAAAGATAAGCCAGAAGCCATCTGTCATTTTTCCTTGACTTTATCATGAGGACCTCGGGCGCTTAGGCAGTAGGCCTCCGATCCTAATATTTTCCCAGAGCCCTAAAATAAGTTTATTTTGTAGCAGTTCCTGGTACTTGGAATGTGTACCCAAATAAAATAAGAATGTATATGCAAATTATTCCATACTGAGTGATGTTTGTATTTATGTACAAAATGCAAGGGCTGAACCTGAACTGGGATTTAGTGAGAAATACAGAAGATCTGGGCACAACAGTGCATGTGTGTAATTCCAGTGACTCAGGAGGCCAAAGCAAGAGGATAGCAAGTTAGAGGCCAGCCTTAGCAAATTAGAGGCCCTAAGCAACTTAATGAGATGCTGTATCAAAATAAAAAATAAAAACAGGTTGGGGATGTAGCCCAGTGGTAAAGTGCCCCAGCACACCCCCTGCCCTGTGAAAAAAAATGAAAATAAATAAATAAATAAATAAATAAAGGACTGGGGATCAATCCCCTGTACCACTAAAATGATACAAAATTTTAAAAAATTTTTATTAAAATTTTAATTTGTTCTAAATTAGTTGTACATGACAGTAGAATGCATTTAGAAAAAAAAGAAAAAAGAAATCATGAAGCAGGATACCATGGAAGTGGCCCCGAGCCTCTTGAGGAAGGGAGTAAGAGAAGTTTTCTCTGTTAAGGTCATTACCCTTCCCCACATGCCTTGCGGTGCTGAGCTCTGGATGTGAGTGCCAGAACAGCCCAAAGGAACGAGCGAGCTTCTAGGCAGGAGTGGATGGCGGCCTCCACAACCCTTCCATTAGAAATTCGTATTTAGGGAATGCTGCTGGAGTGGATTATGTGTCTCACCATCGAAGGGGCCCAAAGGGGAAGTCACATCAAGTGGGCAGGTATAGGGACTGTGAAGGTGGACTTCCCACAGCATTGGCTAAGGCCGGAAGCCTAACTGAGCCAGGACAGGTTGGCAGAGTCGCCTCTTCTTTCTGCTTCATGGTGCTTTTCTTTATTTCTCTGAATATCTTAAACATATTTTAATTCATCTTTTTCAAGGATAAGTTCTCTCATTTGGTATGCAGATTGTATTCAAATGGCATTGGACTTCCTCAAGTATGTCATAGGTCTTGCTGGACAGGTTTCTCAAGTGACTTGGGTTGTACAGGGGTGTTCAATCCCCCATACCAAACAAAGGAGGAGGAGGAGGAAAAACAACAACAACAAACCAAAATAATACCTCCTTCTTTTCTAGTAATCTTAAGCTGTTTCTGTTTTAAGATTATATAGTCCATAAGTAATGTCAGAGGTTTTTTTTGTTTTGGGATTTTTTTTTTTCTCCCATTGTTCTTGGGGATGAACTCAGGGCTGCTCTACCACTGAGCTTACATCCCCAGTCCTTTTTACTTTTTTATTTTGAGGCAGGGTCTCACTAAGTATTTGAGGCTGGCCTCAAACTTGGAATCCTCCTCTTCGGCCTCCAGTCTCCGGAATTCAGGCCTGCACTGCCACACCCAGCTAGTAACGAACAGTTTTGCAGCCGTAGCCATGATAGATTTTCATTCAGTCCTAGATAACTGCCTTGGCGAGAACTTCCAGAACAATGTTCAATAATATTTGTAATGTCAGGCACTACTATCTTCCACCTGATAGTATCAGAAATGCTGTACTTCAGTGTCCCGAGCGGCAAGGAGGAGTCAAGGAGAGTAAATTTGATCCAAAACCAATTGGCTTTTATTTGATGCTGATCACACAATTATTTATAGTTATTCTAACTCTTAGTCACACGAATATCACACACAACTTAATCACTAAATTATCATAAGCCCCAAATAAACAAGACTCACTCCTTACTGAGACCCGCTCCTAAGGTCCATTCCCGTGTGACGTGTCTTGAGTCGAAGGGCAGCAACTCCCAGGGGTCAGTTAGGAAGACAGCTCAGGAGATCTCTCGGGGAACTCCCTCCAGCCGGGACCAGGATGGTTGGAAGGCGAAGGAGGGCGGCGAGGTCACACAGGCAGGCCGGGTGGAGACGTCTCAGGCAGGATGCACAGGGGCAGCTCCGCTGTCACTTCCACAGGAACCTCTCGGTCACAGTAAGGACGACAGATGTTCCAGCAAGCAACGAGCAAGTCAGTGAGTCCCCGTCAGGCTTGGCGCAACACTGGCGTCATTGGTGTAAAACGGGGACTGGAGCTAGGCTCATCATGAGTCCTTTTAAATCCTTTTTATCAGACCCTGCCAGCCGGTCTTGGTCCGAGGGAAGTTAGTTATCTTACTCGGGGTCAGCTGCACATGTCTCCAACTTGGGGGCAACGTCAATCCTATCTTGGGGCAACACCACATCATTACCTCATTACAGCACAGAGCACTCAAGTTGCTTTTTGCAAGTTACACAGCACACAGAATGTCACACATTTAATTTTGCTCCTTATATTCAGCATTAAACTCATCCTGCCTTCGATTTAGAGAAACGTTTCCTGTGGGCTCGACAGTGCCATCTGTTGATCCTCCAGGATATCACACCAGAGACGGCCTTAGGGGATTTATAAGGATAATTTAAAATGATTTATTAAATTTATTATTCAATAAGATGTTGTTATGAACTGAATGTGTTCACTCAAAATTCCTGTGTCGAAGCTCTAATGTGATCATATTTGGAGGCTGGGCTTGGAAGGCAATTAGGTTTAGATCAGGTCATGAGTGTGGACCCTCATGACGGGTTAGAGTCCTTACATGGAAGAGGAAGAGGGAACACCCTGAAGGGGGCCCAGGCCAGCCGAAGCGGGGACCCTGTGTGCTTCTTTCTACTTTCATCTCTATTCACAAGTAAAATTGGTCTGTAGTCTTTGTTAGGTTCCGAGATTAGTGATATGTTGATTTTATAAAATGTATGAGGCTGTTTCCTTTATTGCTCTATGCTTTTGAATAGTTTCAACTGCAGCAAAATATCTATTCTTTTAATATTTAAAGAGTCACATGTGAAATGACATCAGATGTGTTTTTGAGAATTTTATAATTTTCTTTTATGTTATTATTTAGGCTTTATATCTTTTTCTAAGATAATTTTATTAATGCATATTTTTATAGAAGATCATCCATGTGTGGGGTTTCAAATTTATTAAAGTAATATGTAATAGTCTCATGTCTATTTATACTTCCTCTACATATGGGGTAAGTTTCTCTTTATTATTTCTAATTTTGTGTTTTTGCTCTCTCCTTTGTTTTCTTCCACCCTTCCTTTCTTAGGCTAGTTACCAACCCCCCTCATTCAGTGATGCAGATTTTATATTTACAAATTAAATTTTCATATTTTCTTAATCATTAACTTCTGACTTATAACACTATTGCATTCTTTCTTCTACTATTCGGGGGATTCATTCATTTATTTAATTTTTGGTACCAGGGACTGATTGAACTTGGTGGTGCTTAACCCCTGAGCCACATCCTCAGCCCTTTTTTAAGAATTTTGAGACAGGGTGTCGCTAAATTGCTTAGAGTCTCACTCAGTTGCTGAGACTGGTCTCAACTTTCACTCCCCCGCCTGAGCCTCTCCAGTAGCTGGGATCACAGGAATGCACCGCCTCGCCTGGCTCATCATTTATTGTGTTTTTTGCTTGTTTGTTTTGTTTTGTTCTGTAGGAAGATTGAACCCAGGGGTGCTTAATCTCTGACCCACATCTCCTGCCCTTTTAAAAATATTTTATTTAGAAACAGGATTGCTTAGGGCCTCACTAAATTGCTGAGGCTGACCTTGAACTCACGTTCCTCCTGCCTTAGCCTCCTGAGCCGCTGGGATTACCGACCACCTCACCCCTTGCCCTGCTGTTTTGTTTTTTTTTTTAACTTCTTCAAATAGGTGAGTTTTCTTTTTTCTTTTCTTTCTTTCTTCCTTCTTTTTTCTTTCTTTCTTTCTTTTTTTTTTTCTTCTTTCTAGTGGCAGTTAATGGCTTTCTCTGGGGAACAGCTATGGGCCCAACTTCACCATCTGTTGACCTTCCAGGATATCATGCCCCCTGGGGATGACCTTTGAAACTTGACTACTTTCAAGGTATTTTGGCACCTTGAATTCAAAAGCCTAGAGAATCCTGAATAGGAAGGGAACATATAGATACTGGGCATGGAAAGATCAAGCAGGCAGAAGATACAATACAGGAAATTCTTAGAGGAGGGGAAAATGAGACTCACTGTCTAGTAGGAGGGTGTAAACCGCAGGGTAGTGGTGGGTGTTTGGAAGTGCGGAAGCGGGGCCAGACCACACTGGAGCTTGAATCCAATGCTGGGGTTCAGAGAGCTTCTGTAGGCAATGGGAAGCTATTGAGCATTATATTGAGGGCAGGATGCCATGGGTTCAGAAGGGATTCAGTAGAGCAGTGGACAGCTGGACAGTGGGCACTCCTGTCAGGTCAGTTCTCAAAGTCAGGGTGCACTGGAATTCAGGAGCAGCTGGGCAGAGTCATAAGTATGGACATTGTTGGGATGAAAGTATTGGAGAGGCTCTGGGTATCCTAAAGGATAAGAGGGAAGAGAAGAAAAGAGAATGAAAAAAATATTGGGGTGGGGTACAGTGGATTGAACTCAGGGGCACTCAATCACTGAGCCACATCCCCAGCCCTATTTCATATTTTATTTAGAGACAGGGTCTTACTGAGTTGCCTAGCACCTCACTGTTGCTGACGCTGACTTTGAATTGGAGATCCTCCTGCCTCAGCCTCCAGAGCCGCTGGGATTACAGGTGTGTGCTACTACACCCGGATAGAATGAAAGCTTTTAAACAGAAGAGAGAATCCTGAGATGGAGCCCTGGGGAGGAGAGCCAGGGAGAGCAGCAGGGCAGAAGCCAGGACAGAGCTGCACTAAGCTCAGGAAATCACTGCATTAAAGCTGCCCGTGATGGAGGAGTGACAGAGAGAGAATGGTAGAGACGTCTCTGGGGCTCCCCCATTCCTAGTGCCAAACCTGCAGATGAGTGTTAAGGAGCAGAACGGAAGCCCTGATGGTAAGTCAGTTCTAGAAGGAAGAGGTTCTTGTTGTTGGGAGGTCAGATTTTTCCTTATCTGACTGGGTAGTACATATTTAGTGAAAATATTGACTGGTGCTCTCTTTTAGATAATTAATTTTGTCAAAGAGAAGTCGACTAGATGAAAAAATCAAAACCAAGGAGTGTTTCCTTCATTTCAGAGATTTGATTCAAGTTTCCTATAAATAGAGGCCTCTCTGAGGGTACTGGAAATATTTGATTTACAAAGACTGTGGATATGTTGAACTTTTCCATGCAAATGATGTCTAACACATGCCTTGTAGGCTTTTAGTAGATGTTAATCACCCCACCTTCCACTCCCTGTAGTTTCTAGGTAAAGCAGGCCTGGGGTTCCATCCCAGGGACTTAGTTTATTTCTGATTAGAAATGAGATCAAGTCTGCTCCCTAGGGCCAGACGTGTCTGCTTTTCTCTCTCAGCCACAGCTTCAAGCTTTCCAGCCTGGCTTGACATTTCCAAGCACATCAGCTTTTACCTCTGCTAAGCCTGCTCACTTTTTTTTTTTTTTTTTTTAACCAGGGATTGAACTCAGGGGCATTTAACCACTGAGCCACATTCCCGGCCCTTTTAAATATTTTATTTAGAGACAGGATCTCATTGAATTGCTTAGGGTCTCCCTAAATTGCTTAGACTGGCTTTGAACTCGTAATCCTTCTGCCTCAGCCTCCCAAGCCCCTGGAATTACAGGAGTACATCACCGTGCCTGGCTCACGTTGTCTATCTGCAACTGGGTAATCAGTTTGGAAGCTGCAGGAAAGGCCTCCTGCTTCCAGACCACACATAGACCAGGAGGAGTGTGGAAAAGGTCACCTTGTCATCAAATGTGACTTGTCCTTCAACAAATACTCATACAAATTATGGTGGACTCCAGTAGATAAAAGTCTGTCCTAATCTTGGACAACTCTCCTAGCCCATGGTGGACCATGAATTTGAAGGGCATCACTATGTTGTGTGGCATGAGGGATGAGTTTCTCTTTTTCAGGATTATTTTTACCATCTTGAAAAGTGACTGAATGGTGTCCAGGTGGAGTATCCTGAATAGCCATGGTGCTTGGCTATTCTGATGCTTATCTGCAATGCCTGGAACTAAAAATATTTTGGATTCTTTCAGATTTTGTATTAATTACATACACATAATATCTTTGGGATGGGAACAAAATCTAAACATGAAATTTTAATTTTTTTGTCGTTGTTGTGGTACTAGAGATTGAACCCGAGGGTGCTTTAACACTGAGCTCAATTGCCAGTCGTTTTTATTTTTTAATTTTGAGATAAGGTCTCATTAAATTGCCATTAATAGCTATTAATTGAACTTGAACTTGTGATTTCATCTCTCAAACTTCTGAATAACTGGGATTGCAGATGTGTGCCACAATGCTTGGCAAAATTCATTAGTGTTTCATAAACACCTTATACCCAGAGATCAAAGGAAGTTTTACATAATGTTTTTAATGATTTTATGCATGAATCCAAGTTTCATGGTAAGGAATTTTCTACTTGTAGCATCATGTCAGAGCTCTAAATGTTTCAGACCTTGGAGCATTTAGGATTTTGGATTTTTAGATTCAGGATGCTCAATTTGTGTTATTACAGGAAACTTTTCCCATGGAAGATAAAAATTGCAAGTAACTATAATTTCTTCCAGGAAGTTTCTAAAAAACTAAGCAAATGTCAATTTGTTCAATTCTGTAACAGAATATACATCTAACAACAGTTTCCTTCTGTAGCCTCTTTGAATCCCTTACCTCATAAATGCTCCCCTTGATGTATTCACCAGTTCTAAACAATTTTTTTCATGATCTTTTCTTCCTCCTCCTCCCCTTTTCCTACTCCCTCCCCTCCTCCTCCTCCTCCTCCTGCTGGTACTGGAGATCGAACTCAGTGCCTTGGACATGTCCACAAGCACCATACCACTGAACTATACCCCCAGACCTTTAATACTTTATTTAGAGACAGTGTCTCTCTAAGTTGCTCAGGCTGGCCTCAACCCGTGATCCTCCTGCTTCAGCCTCCCAAGTAGTTGGAATCACAGGCATGCTCCATGCCTCACTATTAGACTTTCTTCACCCTAATCAGCCCAATTCTAATCACATCAGGTGCCAAAGCCTTTTATATAGCAAAGCTTTACCCCATTGAGAAGCTACTAGTTATCTCACTGAGACAAAAATGAAAACTGTGTCTTATAATATGCTGTTCTGGTGGCACTTTTGAGAAGCCATCAATCAATAGTCTCATCTGTCACCTTGATGTCTCTCTAGGTTCTGAAACCCATCCTGACTGAGACAGATGGGGTCTAGGTTAGAGGAACTCTAGTCACAGGGGAAAGGTGTTAGTGTTATACACAATGTAAGTGGTCCTAGGAAATCCAGCCTGGACCTATAGGTTAATGGGATGTATTATTGTCTGCTATGTGTGAGGTCAGGAGCCAGTAACGGGAGCTAAAAGCTGAAGAAACACGAACTCTCCATGCCTGCTCTCCCTCCTGAGTTCAGTGGGGGAGAGACATGTAAGCAGATAAAATACAATTCATCACATACAGTGAGATTATGTAGAGTAGTGCTTCTTAAACTGCAGTAAGAACAAATGCTAATCAGTGGCACCCGCCTACCTGTAGTCCCAGCACATGGGAGGCTGAGGCAGGAGGATCACAAGTTCAGAATCAGTCTCAGCAACTTAGTGAGACCCTGTCTCAAAATTAAAAATAGAAAGGGCTGGGGACATGGTTCAGTGATGAAGCACCCCTGGGTTCAATCCCTGGTAGAAAGAGAAAGGAAGAGGAAGGAAGGAAGGAAGGAAGGAAGGAAGGAAGGAAGGAAGGAAGGAAGGAAGGAAGGAAGGAAGGAGAAAGAAAGAGAAAGAAAGAAAGAAAGAAAGAAAGAAAGAAAGAAAGAAAGAAAGAAAGAAAGAAAGAAAGCTAGCTGCCAGACATGATGGCATGACCTGCAATCCCAGCCACCTGGGAGGCTGAGGCAGGAGGATTGCAAGTTTGAGGTTAGTTTGGGCAACTTAGCAAGAACCCATCTCAAAATAAAAAATAAAAAGGGGTGGGAATGTAGCTCAGTGGTGAAGCACCCTGGGTTCAATCTCTACTACCACATGCCAAAAAAAAAAAAAAAATTGCTTCCTCTCAACTGTGTGACTGACCAATACTTTCGTAAATACTTCTTGGACATCCATGTCAAATTACCACACTGTGTGGCTTAAAGCCACAGAATTTACTGTTGTGGTTCTAGTTCTTTGCTTCCACCAGCTTCTGGCTCCAGGTTTTCCCTGCATTGTGGCTGTTTCGTTCTGATTCTGCCTCTCTCCTCAGGTGGCCTCTAAGGGTCTCTACTCTGAATGTCTTTCGTCATTGGCCTTAGGCTTCTCCTGTATAATCTAGGATCATCTCATTTTGAAATGCTTAATTATATCCGCAGAGACCCTTTTCCAAATGAGATCACATTCACAGTGAATGTGGAATAAGATGTGGACGCCTCTTTTTAAGGACCACCATTCAACCCACCACATCAGTAAAAATGAGTTAATAGGAAAATAAAGGGAAAATCAGACACCAGAGAAGCCTTTGGGACTGAGCCCTCCACCTGAGGGATCTGATTCGACTTCAGGTAGACGGTGCACTGTTGGTACGTCCTGGAGAATTGCGTGGTGTGGGGGCAATGACGCCTGCACATCAGAGTATTCTGTGTTGACTGGGTGGGACAGAGGTCGCCTTGAAGTAAAACTTCAAGGAACAGCAGGCATTAGCTGGGAGGAGGAGTGACAACTAGAGGGAAGAGGATCTAGTTTAATTGATTTATTATTCTTTTGTGGTGCTAGAGATTGAACCCAGGCCCTTCCCCATGTGAGGCAAGTGCTCAACCACTGAGCTACACCCACGGCCCAGGAAGAGCAGTTTAAGAGAGGACAATGAAACCATGTGTTTGTGTTATGACTTAAATTGTGCCCCCCCTCCAAAAAAACAACAACAAAAAAAAAGGTGTGTTGAAGTGTAACCCCAAAGAATGGAACTTTGGAAAGACTGTTATCATGATGATGATGATGACGACGATGTTTTGGGATGCTGGGGATTGAACCCAGAAGTTCTCTAGCATTGAACCACATCCCAGCTTTTAATTTCGAGGCAGGGTCTCCCTAAGTTGCCCAGGCTAGGCTTAAACTTGAATATTCCTGCTTAGCCTCACAAGTCACTGGGAGTATTGGCATGTGCCACTGTGCTCAACAGGAAACAGATTCTTTACAGAGGTCATCAAGTTAGAAGGAGCCATTAGAGTGAGCCCTAGTCTACCATGACTGGTCCTTATGAAAAGGAGGAAATTTGGAGATGGACAGCCTCGGGGGGAAGGTGGCCATGAGGAGATGGAGGCTGAGATGGTAGTTCATGCTGTTACAAGGCCAGGAATGGCGGGGGCTGGCAGAAGCCGGTGAACAGATTCTCCCGGGGAGGCCTCGGAAGGAACCACGCCTCAGGCACCTACCTCCTCCTCAACTTGGAGCTTGCAGAGCTGAGACAATGAATTCCACTGTGAAGCACGCAGTTTGTGCACTGGGCCATGGCAGCCCTAGCGAATGAGGAACGCAGCTTGTGCTGAGGAGCCACAGCACTCGGGTGCCAGGGCAGCATCCTGGATCGGGGCAGCCGTGGAGAATGAGGGAGACAGGCTGGGGCAGATCCTGAAGGCTGATGGTGGTACAGTTAGAAGGTTAAACTTGATCCCAGAATTCAAGGACTTTAAAATCTTTATTTTTCTTAAATAAGTCACATAGGCATAGAGTTAAAAAATTCATGAGGTCCCATACAGTACACCATAAGAAATCTCCTTCCCATTCCTTCCTTGGTTAATTCCTCAGAGAGCTTTCTCCTTGCATCTCAAGGTCACTGACCAGCAGCACCTGGGAACTGCTTAGCAATGCAGAATCTGAGGCTCCACCCACATCCTTGGGACTGGCAAGATACTCAGGAGCTCTGCTGTCGAGGAAATTAAGGAGAGAGATCTTACACATTAAGGTGCACAAGAATCCTCCCTGGTTTACTCAGAAGGTCCAAACTAGGGGCCAGGAATCTGTGTTTTATCGATTTACTCTTGGGATGCTGGGGATTGAACCCAAGACCTTGCACATGCTAGGTAAGCACTTTGCCTCTGAGCTACAACCCAGCCCCAGGAAGCTGTGTTTTCAACGAGCCCTAAGAAGATACTGCTGACAGTGATCCATGACCCTCAGACACTTGGAGTGGCTCAGCAGCTTGGGGATGGTGACTTGGGAGGGGGTGTGCACATCGAGGAAATCCCTGAGACAGTACCTGGAGGATGGATTAAGGAAGGGCTGGAGGGGAGGACCAGACAGAAGACTGTTGGACGGCTGTCGAGGTGTCCAAGGTCCTGAATCAGTGGAGGAGGTGTCAGTGAAGATGTGGGGGCACAGTGAAGTGTAAGTTTTTCAAAGTCCTTCACATTTAACAAACAGCTTTTTTTTTTTTTTGCACCGAACCCATGGCCTTGTGCTTGTGAGGCAAGCACTCTACCAACTGAGCTATCTACCCAACCCAACAAACAGCTTTTTATGACCGGTTTTCCCTGTTGTTTGAGGAGGAGTCAAAGATGACATGCAGATTTTGAATAGGCCATTGGGAGAGGAAATACTGGAGGAGGGCTTGGTTTCAGGGGGTCCCCCGTGTTGAGCTGTTGATGTCTGGGACATGCTGCATTCGACCTTTCTATGGGCCAGTTCAAGGGAGACGTCCACACAGGTTAGACTGAACACGAGTGGTGCAGTAGATGCATGGCCTTTCACTCGCGTGTGAACGTCAATCTCTGTAAATCCTAGTTCCAGCAAGTATTGGTTGTGTGGTTTTGAGCCTTATAGTGTTATGGGGAGAATTAATACAGAGGTAACGGCATTGAATGGGGCTTTTCATATACCTTGGAATTGGTTGTAGCCCTAAACCTCAGGACCTAGCATAAAGCTTGCCCACGCTTTAGAGAGCCAACTGACACCCTCTGGACTTCTTAAGAAGGTTGGTGTCATTTCCATCGGCCTCCCTCTCTTCTCCCTGGCCTACCTTCAAGTGCCTGGAGGAATTCAAGGAGGCTGGAGTGATTTTGGAGGGGGTGGGGTAGTAGGGATTGAACCAGGGTGCTACACCACTCAGCTACATCCTCAGTCCTTTTTTTAACTCTTTGAGACAAGATCTTGCTGCATTGCTGAAGCTGACCTTGAACTTACTATCCTTCTGCCTCAGCCTCCTGCATTGCTGGGATTAAGGTATGCACCACCGCAGCCAGCCAAGGCTGGAGTGATTCTGAAGTTGTGGGTCTCACAGGGTATGTTGTACTGCCCGAACACCCCCTCTGCCAACAAGAAAGTGGTCTGTCCTGGAGCAAAGGCCCAGGGTCCGTTTCCAGGCCTTCCCCAAGCAAGGAAGTGGGATGGAGGTCAAATGTGGAGAGAGGAAGACAGGAACCCCCTTGAACGCCAGCTGGCTCCCCGGGGGCTCTAGGCCCGTCTCTCTCCAGGATGGGGGAGGTAGTAAAGAAACTGGTTTGAAACTACAGTACAGGGCGTTTCTTCCTTAGGGGCAATTGAGGAAATGTGGGGTTCAAACATCTGTGCTCTGGACAGAGGCCCCTTTCTTTCTAGAAATGCTGAGCACATGGGCATTCCAACACCTCAACTGTTCCAGTGTTAAACACTCTGCCTGTTTGTCCTCTTTCTCCAAGGGCCACCCAGCAGGACCTGTAGGTCAGTGACTGACTTAATGTTGGGTCCCTGAAGCAGCTTTGTTCTTTCAGCAGTGTTCACCCGCTGCTGCCAGGCCTGGGTCACTGAAATGGGAGCAAGAAGGTCTTTGGTATATGACTGTGGGGTGTAGTCTCAGAGCCAGATCAACTCGCTTGAAATCCCAGACCTGCTGTTTACTAGGCTGGTGGCCCTGGATGAGTGACTTGACCTCTCTGTGCTTGAGTTTCTTCATAGATAAAAATAGGAATAATATTAGTACTTATCTTATCAGGTTATTGTGAGAAGTAAATGACTGTATATGAAGTTCTTACAATCAATGCCTGGGCAGTTCTATGTACAGTTGCCTTTGGTGTTGGAGGGGTCTTGGTTCCAGGAATCCCTGAGGAAAATGGCAGGGCTGGGATGTAGCTCAGTAGCAGTACAGCACTTGTCTCATGTGTGTGAAGCCCTGGGATCAACCCCCAGCACCGACAAAGACAGACAGACAAACAAAAAGGCATAGTATTTGCACATAACCCTCGCACATCCTCCTGTGTACTTTATTTATTGAAGTGCTGGGGCTGGAACTTTCCATATACTTTATTTATTTATTTATACCAGGGATTGAACCCAGGGGCTCTTAACAGCTGAGAGACAGGATCTTGCTGAGTTGCTTAGGGCCTTGCTAAGTTGCTGAGGCCAACTTCGAATTTGCGATCCTCCCCCCTCAGCCTCCTGAGCCTCTGGGATTAGGCGTGCACCACACACCAAGCTCTCTTATGTTTTAAATTGTCTCTACATTACTTATACCTAATGCAATGTAAATGCTATGTAAGTAGTTGTTTTACTGTATTGTCAAGGGACTCAAGACAAGAAAAATAGCCTATACGTGTTTAGGACACACAAAATATGTTTTTTCTAAACATTTTTCAATTCACAGTTGATTGAATCCACGGATGTGGAACCTCAGATTTGCAGGGCTGGCGTACCCAGGGAAGTCAAACTGCTAAGCATACGGGGCCAGGTCTAGGGAGAGGGGACGCTCTCTGCTGAGCTCTGCCGTGAGCCAAGCGCTGTGCAGAGTTCTCCAGCTCATTAAATACTTGCAAGAACAGAGGAGGGACTGTCATCCCAGTTTAGAGATCAACAGCCTGAGTGGCCAAGTGGTCCAACTGGGATCCAGCCTCTGAGACGTCTGAGTAGACGCCAGGCCTTTGTTGCTCCCTACAGGCTGCGTTCCCAGAGAGGGCGTGGGAAAGAAACACACAGGGCAGTGGCTGCATTCAAGGGAGGTACACAGTGGCGCCTTCGTGGAGCAGGGTGCCCTGGGCGCATCAGGAAGCAGTCTTCTCACCTCCGCTCTACTCTGAGCGTCTGCTCCAGTCTTTCTGTCTGAAGAGTTACTTTTGGCCCTCAGTCCACATGGCTGACCCTGGCACCCGAGATCTACATGTTACAACCTGGACACCAGAAGGGGGCTGAAGTTCTCTTCTAAATCCCAGCTCCTCAGTTCCCAGAGGGCAGCCTGATTGGCACAGGTAAAGTCCAGTGCCTGCTTTTGGGGGTCAGAGGCCAAGTTCTCTTGTAGGAACATGCAGCTTACTGGTGCAGTCCTGCGATGAGGGATGGGCCTGGAAGGGAGGTTTCTAGGCAAGGAGGACTTGGTAGAGAGCCCAGTAGGCATCGACTCCATAGGTTAATTCTTGGCTCTTGCTCTGATTCCCATAGTTCCTTCTTGTTCCTACCTTCAATTTGTCTTGACCTCTACTCATGCAAATTCGACATCTGTCCTCATGTCTTCTTCCCCTTTGTGGCTCCACTCCTTGACAATAATATTGCCTGAAACTCTACATGTGTCTGTATTCAGATTGCCTAGATAATTCAATGGCTTTGCACAGATTTCTACCCCAGGGTATTTCAAGCTCGCTGATTGGTTTAAACCGGCTGCCTTTGGAGACATAGCTTGTATTCAGGCACCTGCCAGGTGACCCAAGCTTGCACTTTCTGCAGGGCTGTGGGCTGAGTGTTTCCCCCGGGGGCATCAACAGGGGCTGGTATCATGAGGAGACAGCCATTGTATCTAGCTTTGCAATGACGCTCCTTCCAAAAGGCTTTCCTAAGCTTTTCTATTGCTGAAATCCACTAAGGGCATAGCATTAGACCCTTGCGATTGCCATGGGGTGCTGAGTACCTTTGTCCAATTCCACCGATCCAAGCGGACAGCGACTTAAACTAAAGAACATTATTTCTTGCTCATATATCAAATAGGAAACGAACAGTCCAGAGCAGATTTGAGGGGAACTAGGCTGCTTCCGACTCACGGCCTCATCTTCATAGATCAAGCTGTGTGGTCACCACACTGCAGCCAGGGGGCAGGGGCATGCACTCCCCCTCCTTTTCAATGCAGGAGCAAGAGTTTGCACCCATTGCCTTGCTAACATCTCATTAGCCAGAATTTAGTTGTTTGGCCACATCAAACTGCAAGGGAGGCTGGGGAATGGAGTCTGTACTCTGGGCGGTCACGGGCCCAGCTAAAATTTGGGAGTTCTCTTACTATGGAGGAAGAGAAAATAGATATGGGGGACAATGGTACCACCATTCGTCTGTCACCCATTTCTCACTCCTCTTCACGGGTCAGTATGTCACCACATCTTGGCACGTCCCTGTTCCTGATCCCTTTCCTGCAGAGCTCGGTCTTCATCCCCCCTGTATTGCTGCATACCCAGTGTCTCATAAGAACCTCCCAAGTGATCCCTTTGCTTCCTGTGATCATCTGAAGGAGCCCATCTGATCGAACGGCCCCATCGTTCAGAAGTTCAGAAATTCCTCATTGACTCCCGCTGCCCATAGCAATTTCCTTTTTTTTTTTTTTTCCTGTACTAGGCCTGACCCAGGGCTACTCTACCACTGAGTTACACCTCGATCCTTTTTATTTTTATTTTTTTTGGTACCAGGAATTGAACCCAGAGGGTTTTAACTGCTGAGTCACATTCCAGTCCTTTTTATTTTCTGAGAAAGGGTCTGAGTTGCTTAGGGTCTTGCTAAGTTGCTGAGGCTGGCTTTGCACTTGTGATCCGCCTGCCTCAGCCTCCCCAGTCACTAGGATTACAGGCATGTGCCACCACACCTTTTCATTTTTGTTTTGAGACAGGGTCTCACTAAGGTGCTGAGGCTGGTCTCAAACTTGCTGTTCTCCTGCCTCAACCTCCCGAGTTGCTGGGATTATAGCCGTGCACCACAGTGATCAGCAGCGAGGTGCACAGGATTTTTAAGTGCAGATTTCTGAATCCTTGAAGTTAGCAAACTTTGCACAGATGTGCATTTTTCTGAGGAGAGCTTTCATTCTCCAAGCGGTCTGTGAAGAAGACTCCTTGAGTTCCAGGCTCAAGTCCAAACTCTTCATAGCAACATGTCTCCTCACTTCCCTCTCAAATCTCACCCCAGTCACTTCTCCCACACAGCGACAGTCATTCTGAAGTTCTCTCGTTGCTCAGCAGGCACACCTTTTCACATGCCGAGCCTTGTGTCTGCTGCTCTATCTCGATTGCTCTGGCCAGCTCCTATGCATCCCTACTGCCAAGTTCAAAGCCGCCTCCTCTGGGAGCTTTCCCGATTCCTTCTGTAGTCAGTTTCCACAGCACTGCTCAGTCCTTAATCCCCTGAGTACCCGGAGTGGGTGCGGGACTTTTAAGAGGATGAGTCTAGTGGGTGGTCTTTAGGTCAACTGGGGATGTGCCATAGAAAGGAATTAAGGTATTTCTGGTGGGACCCTGGTTAGTTCTCATGAGGGACTGTCATAAAAGCTAGGGCTCATCTCCATCCGGCTCGCCAGTTTCCAGTTTTAAGATGTGATCCTTCCTCTTCCATGAGTTCTTATCATCTGTCACAGGTCCCTTCCAGAGCCTGTGCCAGGATGATTAAACGTACAGCCTTCAAAACTGTAAGCAAAATAAACCTTTTTTTTCTTAAGTAGGCTGCCTCAGGTATTTTCTTATAGCAACAACAACAACAAAAAAAATGAATATAGACCTGCACTGTGAGTTCCCAAGAATCAAGAGTAGAAAAATACAAAGAAATTAAGAAACAGAAGATTGAGAGGCAGCACTTTTAATATACAAACAATAAGGACAGGCCAGAGTCCTGCTACCTGAAGTGTGGATGTGACCCAACAGCATCAGCATCCTCTGGAATATGATCAGAAATGCAGGACTCAGGCCCCACCCCAGACTTACTTCATTTTAACAAGGTCCTAGAAGATTTATATGCATATTAAAATTTGCAAAGCACTGGGCTAGATAATGTATTATTGTAGGTTTTTGCTCTAACAACATGTTTTGAGGTCAAAATAAATCCATTTAAAGCATTTTTTCCTCTCATTATTTGCTCCATCCTCTTCACCTATGAGCAGTATCAACACGCGTGAATGCTCTTGCTTGGAGACTTTGGACATCTCTTATGAATTACAATAGCATAAAGAAGTTTTCCACACCATTTCTGAAGACAGCCTTTATGGGTTATAAACTGGATTCCAAAACTTCCATCAGCAGTGTCTTGCGCAGCCTGCAGGAGGTAGGTTGCATGATGATTTCCGCTTTTAGAGATGATGAAACTGGGGCCCCAGAAAGCTTTGTGACTACCCCAGTGAGTGCCATGCAAATTGGCATGCCAGCCACAATAAGAACTTTAGAGTTTTCAGCATGAGGCTCACCAACTTGGATGTCTCATTTCTTTTTATATAAAGGAGATTTTTTTTTTTTCATAAGAGACTTTAAGAAAGAACAATTCGTAGATAATCTTTATGAGCTATTGAATATGAACCATGCATGTGCAGGCCTGGAGAACAGAGAATTCTTAAGAAAGAATTGTCCAGTGGAGAGATGTCAGTTGGGGAGGGCCCTGCCCTGTCCTACCCAATCCTGCTGCAGCTGTGGCTGAAAGGCTCTTGAGCCAGGAGCCCCAGACACTTCAGAACAGATGCCTGTTCGCAGGAACAGCACTGGAGATTACTGCGAGGCCATGGAGGAAAGTGGTGGCTTCCGAATGACAATAACCCATTCCCAGGAGCTCACTCGGATTCATTTGTTGGGAATAGCTGGTATAACTGGACTCTGTCACTCTGTGATGCACATCATTGGGTTGGATTTCCTGATTAATTCCAATTTTCCTGGAGCAAATTGGAGCCACCAGCTGACTCAGCAATGGTCAAGAATGTGATACTTGGCAATAATACCAATGTGCTTCTTCCCACCTTGTCTGAATTTAAGATTTCTCTATCAGGTCCCAAATGGGACTTGCTCATTTTCACCTGACTTCGTGGTGATTTCCCTAAGGTCTTCTTGAGAATGATTACCTGGGAGGCAGCTTAAATCCCTTGCCATCCTCTCTAGACATGCATATTCAGTGGGACATATTTGTATATATTTGATTAAAAACAAAAACGACAGTGCACTTTAAAATTCCATGTAAAAAGTATTGCTTTTCTAATGTGCGAATGTGCTCCTGCCTGCCTGCTACAGGGTGTTGCACAGGTAGAGTCGCAAGGAATGCAAAGCTGAAGATGTTGGGGATTTTGGACGACGCTAATGCACCCCCGCACTCCGCACCCTGCTCTGAAGCCCTCTAGTTCTGGGGCTCGGCCTAAGGCGCAAACTACAAAGCATCCTAATGAGCAGAATTACACAACAGGAATGTATGTGCATATTTGACATAGTTTCTTCTCTTGAGGGGCGACCCTCTGGCTGTGACCCCTGCCCTCTCCAAGGGCGAGGGAGGAGTGAAGAGAAGGAGCCTTTTGTTCCCGGCTGCTCGTTCTTCTGCAGCCCCTACAGCCCCAGGGACCTGCCCCGCTCCGCGTGGGCTCGCAGAAGCCCTGCAATTTCCACATGGGAAGGTGATTTCAGAACGATGGACAGAGCGGTGTGGCCAGCCTACAAAGGAGAAAGAAAGGAGAAATAAAATTTTATCCTATCTGCCTCCGGATCCAGACAGGAAGGGGAATAGGGGGCATGCCTGGGGTGGAGGAGTCTAGTCCAAGCACCCAGAGACCCCAGGGGGGGAAGGGATTCAAACAGCATGAGGATCTCAAGAAATGAGGATCACAAGAAATGGGGGCCCTTTCCACAGAACAGCACACACTCCCAGGAAATCCGTGGCAATGGAAATAAAGAAGGGTCACCCAGCTTTTAACACTTTTTTTTGTTTTGGAGTACCAGGGATTGAACTTAGGAGCACTCGACCACAGAGCCACATTCTCAGCCCTATTTTGTATTTTATTTAGAGACAGGGTCTCATTGAGTTGTTTAGCACTTGGCTTTTTTTGAGGCTGACATTGAACTCTTGATCCTCCTGCCCCAGTCTGCCTCTGGGATTGCAGGCATGCTACTTTTTTTTTTTTTTTTTCTTTGTTGGAAAATTGGGAAAGGAAATAACTTTCTGTTCCATTACATGGACCTGAGTGAAAGTTAGACTTTTAGGGTGTTTCTACTAGTCTTTTCTCCTGTAAAACTTTGTTTCTGGTTTTAAAACAGAAGAATGCTCATTTTGAATCTGCTTTTCTTTTTAAACTTACCATGGTTGCTAGGAAAATTCTTTCCTGTTCTTCTGCAGTCTTTATAACACGTGGTCTTCCTTTTTGACTGCATTATAGTATTCCATAATTTACTAAGCATTTCACTTTTATTGGAGATTTGGGCTGTTTCTAAGTCTCCATTGCTATAAGCTTAGCGCAAATGTATTTTCCATGTTTAATTAGTTCTTGAGGACTCACTCTTGGAAGTGGGCTCCCAGCGTGGGAGGGGATGGCCGGACATCCACACCTCCTGATGTGGGCTTTGGTAGCCAGCTCAGTGCTGCCCCGCAGAGGTGCAGGGAGCAGTGGATCCCACTGTCTAGAGAAGCCACACCCAGTGGGGATCTCATCAGGCAGCACTGGCCATGTGCTGCCAAGAGATGGAGGGAAAGGCAGAAGAACTTGGGGGACACCAGGCTCCACATTGGCTTATGAGTGGGCCAACTCCTGCACACAGAATTCTGAAATCCAAACTGTTCTGAAAACCACATTTCTTGGTGACTTACTTGGAGGTAAAATCCAACTTGAGGCAAGTTATAATCCTTATTTAGCCTAGAGTGAATATTTTTGCATTTCACTGCAGAAATACAGATGGGTTTGACAGATAGGGTCACCCAAGATGGGACTGTTTTTTGTTTGCTTGTTTGTTTGTTTTTGTTTTGTACCAGCATTCAAACCCAGGGATGTCATACCACTGTGCTATGTCCCCAGACCTTTTTATTTTTTATTTTGAGATGGGGTCTTGCTAAGTTGCTGAGGGTGTCCACTAAGTGGCTGAGGCTGGCTTCCACGTGTCCCACCGAGCTAGGGCAGAGCTAGGGCAGATTGTTCGTTAACAATTGTTTTTGGAAGTGGGTGGAAAGTGTTAACACCCGGCTTCAAACGCTCCCCATCCACCCAGCTGGAATCCAGCTGCCCCTGGGGCTCCACACATGTGTAAATAACTACAATGTGTGGCCAAAAGCCAAGCGAGCTGGAAGGGAAGGTGAGTTCAGGGAGCGGGTGGCCGCCGGGTGTGGGTGTGGGGCACAAGCTGAGGGGGAGGCAGAAGAAGGAAGTGGCATTTCAGGGAGAACCAAAGGATGGCACATTTTTCCCAAAACATGACGTTCTTCCCCCGCAAAGACTTCAGACTGCATTTTTCCTTCACCACCCTTTGGTATTTGTGGGGCGATTGGATAAATCTGGTCTCCATGCGGTCAGGAACTGAACCGGGCCAGTTCGCTGTGGCCGGGCGCCTGCTGGTTACCCCACACGCCATAAGCACGGTTGACAGAGGGACTGCAGCAGATATTGGACGAAGGCATTTGTGTATTCGTGTCAAGGTTACTCATGCCCAGGTGAGGAAGAACCTGAGCAGCCTAACTCCTTTTCTTGGACTGAGCAAGTCTGGAGCAAAGCAAAGGCTTGACGCAGGGAAGCGCAGCAAGCTACCCGGGGGAGGGCCAGGTGTCCTGCCTGGTGTCTGCACCCTGCCTCCCACCGCCCTGCTTTGCCATCCCAGAGGCTGTGTAAACATGAAGAGTGAGTGGCCGCTGCTTTTGTGGGAAAGAGCCCCAGGGCCAGTCCCGGGACACGCACCCTTAACAGGGCCCATCTGGAGATGACAGCCTGCATCTGGAGGAAAGCAGGGGACGTGGCCTGAAGAGACCACCTAGGGAGGGCAAGCATCCCTCCAATGCCTGCGCCTGTGCTAGGAACCAGCCAGCCCCTCCACGCTGCCCTGCAGCAGGCGGCGGCTCCAGTGGAACCACATGGCAATCCTGCTCAGCAGCTGCAGGCCGGGGTAAGGAGACCCCAGTCTG
Organism: Sciurus vulgaris; assembly: GCF_902686455.1. NCBI lineage: Eukaryota > Metazoa > Chordata > Mammalia > Rodentia > Sciuridae > Sciurus > Sciurus vulgaris. Next base: position 50,737,660 of record NC_136461.1, read on the forward strand.
TGACCTGAGGACACAGGGGCGCGGGCAGCCAGTGCGTGTGCGCATGCGCGTGGATGTTGGCTGAAGGTGTTTTTGACTGTGACAAGAACCCATCATGAACCACTATATGTCAGGCAAAGATAAGCAAGGCATAATTTCTGCTTTCAAAAGTTTTCAATTGGAGGGATGCTTTGAAGTAGCTGCCAAAATGAGCCCTTCAAAGGGTAAGGCTCTGGGGCGGACGCTCAGTGCTCACCCCCACCATCGCCCTGTACTTGTCACTCTGGAGGTCCCTAAAGGCCAGGCGCCTGATTTCCCTGCATTGCTTTCTAAACCCAGGGAACATGCCTGGAGCCTCTCCCGGGAGTTCTGTGCTGATATCAAACTTTGAACTGTGGACGAGAGATGCTGGGCATCGGCACCTCCACAGGAAAGACCCCGGGAAGACGAGGCTGGACTCTCCTGTAAACGGAGGCAGCAGGTACAAGCCTCAGTGCTCACCAGCCTTCTGCTCCTGCTGGAATTTCTCACCCTGTGGAGGTAGACACTGTGCTCACCCAAGTCACCCTGGGTGTCAACTCGGATGTGAATCCTGAGGGAAGCCTGAGCCACGGGCCTGGCCCTGGGTGGGGTTGAGAACCCATCTTCACGCTGCTGCACTGTCTGGCACCGTGCTGGCTTTCCTAACCCGACCCACCGTCTGCTGAGACAGGTATCTGCCTCCACCTGCTATCTGGCACTCCCGACCCTCCTTCCTGGTTAGAGTCCTGCCCGCCCCGCCCCGCAGCAGACCTGGCCCTCAGAGCTGCCTGGCGCTTCCCCACCCAGCACTTGGTGGGGACTGGCCGTGGAAACTCACGTGGGTTTCAGTACTCACCCCACTCACGTTCTCAACAGTGGCACTCTTGACATTTGGGGACAGAAAACTCCTAATTCACTCCTATTCCTGTGTACTGTCAATGTTACAGCATCCCTGGCCTCTGCCCACCAGGTACCAGGAACCTCCTCCCCAACTTGTGACAAATAAAAATGGCTCCAGACATTGCCAAATATTCCCTGAAGGCAAAATAACCCTACCTGAGACCCACTGGACTCAACTAAGTATGGCAGCCAGCTGGCTTCTCCTTTGGAGGCTTGTCTCCCTCCACTGAGCAACACTCCCTGCCTCACTCCAAACCTTCATCCTCTCTATTCCCTCTGGACTCTGCCTATCAATGCTGAGGTCCTTACTCACTGATGTGCTGGTTCTTCGGGTTTAGTGTCACTTATTTATCCAGTCATAATAATCACAATTTCCATCAACGCTGGTACTTCATAAAATTTCAGTATGGAGTTATAGTTACTACAGTCTTGGGCATCATGTATTGATGCACCCATTTTACAGATGAGCAACACAGAGGCTCAGAGTGGTTAGGTGAGCTACCTAAGGCACAGTCACTGGACCCAGATTCAAATTCCTGGGCTTTGACTTTTATAGTCAATGCTTCTAACAATCACTCTCAGGTTGTCCAAAGTGCAAGAGGCTCCTCCCCATGGCTCTTCTTCCACCTCTAGAAAGTGGCCACTTAGCTCTTACCCATGACAGACTTTAGGGGACCCAGGAGAACTCTCAGATTCCCTGCTTGATTATCTGGGCTAACCAGTAACTTCCAAAGCACATGCCCTGTCTGTCCCACAGCCCTTCCCTCTCAGCCCTCTTCTGGGCAGGGGTGGTGGTCACATCTGAGAGGATTCTGGGTCTCTGATGTACAGGCCTGTTTTAGATTAAGAGCTGTCTCCATCATCCCCAAGGCAAGCAGGCAGGGAGCTCATTAACCCAGACCCTCTGTCTGATGACCTGATATTTGGGAAAGGGGATCATATTTTTAGCAGTCCACCCTGTTCCAGTCTGAATTTCAAGAAGGTCTGTGTTCTCTAATTATTTCAGAAACAACTTTAGGGCAGAGCTGGGGTTTGCAGGCCCTGGGGACACCGGACGGGGAGCCTGCCATCTGGGTGAGATGCAGGGGGCTCAGCCTGAAAGCTGAAGGATCAACCTTGGGGAGTTCAGATGTGACCCAGGAAGAGGTGCTATCCCTGGCAGGGTCCCCCTCTCCAGGTTTTCATCCCCCTTGAATTGTAAACGTGTAGCCATCGGATTGTAATGCCAATGTTACGGATGCCAGAGTCAGGCCTGGGCTTGAATCTCTGCTCTGAAAATCGGCACAGTGAGGTAACATTTCTAGGCCTGTTTCCCTATCAACGAAACATGAGGATCACTGTGTCTGCCTCGCTGGATCGTGAGGAGGATCCGCAGTAATGCATGGGAAAGGGTCAGCTCCCACGAGTACTCTAGAAACAGTACTTCCTATAGTCATCAGACTCAGGATCACTTTCTGATGTGCGACCTCTGAAGTTTGGGGTTCACTTACTCAATTGTTGATTCACTCCCTGATATGTAGTAGGCTCTCTGAAAGGTGCGGAGGACTCAGCAGGGAGTTGGAGACATGCTGCTTCCATGATGGAACAGCTGGAGGAGGGGCTCAGCAGTTTGAGGGAGTTGAGCTTCACTGGCTGTGTGATCTTGGGTACCTTACCCCTCGCACCTTACCATTTGGGGCCTCAGTTTCCTCGAGCAAAATGGAGGCAGCTCTATCAACCCCAGAAGTTTATCGTGGGGTTTAAATGATTTTGATACACATTAGTTGCCACTGTCATCGTCATCAATGTCATCACCTTACAAAGACATTTAAGAGGCTGGGGTCTAGCAGAGCCACTTCAAGCAGGCTGGCTTGGTGGAATGGGCCATTGTGTAAACTGGGTCATATCAGAGAGGCATGATCAGTTCAATGACTAGAGGTGACTTTGTAAAGGGTGCTCCTTCACCCAGTTGTCCAAAGTTGGAGGTGTCCCACCTCGCAGGCTCCGAGCACTGTATTACCTCATCTAAATCCTGCAAGAGCCTTATGAGTTGATTTTTTTGCTACTGCCATCTATGGTTCCTTGAATTCTGCTGGCCATAGAGTCACTTTTCAGGATCAGAAGTTAGACACTAACCTACTCATTAACTGCCCAGAAGTCTCACCTTGTCAGTCAGGCTGCTGTCGCAGGCCGGGTGTGCCAGGAGCAGCCGCACCAGGTCGGCATTGCCATGGTGACAGGCCAGCATGAGAGCCGACAATCCATCGTGGTCCTGCAGGTTGACATCTGCCTGGCAGCTCAGTAGCGCTTGGACCATGTCCTCCCGGTCGTGGCTGACCCCCAGCATCAGGGCAGTCTGGCCTCCCTGCACATGGGGCAACAGGGACATGGTGAGGCTGCTGCCAGCACCGGTGTGCTGGGCAGAGACTTCTCAAAAAAATGACCATTCCTTCCATCATGCCCTTCCTTGTGTGTCTGGCGAAATTCCACTTCCCCAGGGTGCTCGGCAAATACTACGCTTTCTCTGAAACCTCCCCGAACCCCCCAACATGGGATTCGTCGCACTTGGCATTACAGCTTGTCAGTCTCTCTTGTTCTCAAGGACTGTGAAGTTGATGGCTGGGACTGTCTTTTTTTGTCTGTCTCCCCAGTGCCTAGCACCCAGCACTGATGAATGTCCAGCCACGGAGGAGATAAAGTTGGAGCGATAAGATAAGGACAGAGTGCTTCGGTGGCCTGCCTTCTTATCGCCTCCCTGGCCCAGCCTTCCCCAGGGAGCCTTGGTCTGCTCCATACCTCTGGTATTTTCAGATGAATGATACCTAGAAGCCTTTGTTTCAATAAGATCTCATGTCCCTCTGGCTATTTCTAATCTGTAGCCATTGACAACAACCCTGTACCTCCCAGTGATCATTGGTGGACACAGCAAGAGAATCAGAAAGCAAGCCCAAACTCCAGCTCTGCCGTCTACCAGTGCATGACCAGTGCGCGAAGGCAGCTTGCCTCCCTGACTTCCCTGAATCTTTACTTTTCTTTGCTTAAAAATTAATGACTGGGGCTGGGGTTGTGGCTCAGCGGTAGAGCGCTCGCCTAGCACCTGCGAGGCACTGGGTTCGATCCTCAGCACCTCATAAAAAATAAATGAAATAAAGGTATATATTTATATATATTAAAAAAGTCAATTCATTCTAAAAAAAAAAAAAGAATTAATGATCTTTCTGGATGTACCTCACTAGACTTTTGTGAGAATCAAATAAGGTAAAGGACGAAAGTATAGTAATGCGTGGTGGTGATTTTTCTGATTAAGAACTGACAATAATTTCTTATTCCCATAGACTTTCTTGTATACGCTATTTTTTTTTTAATTTTTTTTTTTTTTGTTCTTTTTAGTTATACGTGAGTGTTCAGTGTATTTTTGTTGTTGTTGTTTTTTTTGTTTTGGGTGCTAGGGATGGAACCCAGGGCCTTATGCTTACAAGGCAAGCGCTCTATCGACTGAGCTATCTCCCCAGCCCCGAGTGCAGTGTATTTTGACATATCACACATGCATGGAGTGTAACTTCCTATTCTTGTGATTGTACATGATGTGCAGTTAGACTGGTCGTGGATTCATATATGAACATGAGAAAGTTATGTCCAATCCATTCTACTGCCTTTCCCATTCCCACCCCCCTTGTGTCTATATTTTCCTATAATCTTCTTATATGAATTTATTATACGTTGCCCCTGTGGTTCTCCTGAGTTCCAGGCAGGTCAGCATTGTCCCTCTGATGGGATACTAGCTTTGTGAGATTGCAAGAATAAGGCAAAGGCAGTGTTTTCTTTCCTTTCAGATTCCCTGTGGCTCTGAACACAGTGTCTAAAAAGTGCTGAGGACGTGTTTGCTGCTGTGCTGGCTGATGGAAACTCCAATCTGCAGTCACCTATGGATTCTGCTGCCCTGCTCAGCACCCTGAAGCTCTGAAAAAAGAAAGGGGGTTTGGAATCGAAAAACTCCTGGCTCTGCCAGTTAGTACACACAGGAATGTGTGTGAGTTAACCTCCCTGCTATCTCTCCCTGATCAGGGAAGTCGGGAGTGACCAGCATGCTCGGCCTCGTGGGTTTGTGGTGAGAACAGCATGCTTAGCAAGCCCTGGGCAGGTGTTACCTGTCATCATCTTCGTGCAGGGTGGAGATGGTGTATGGCAAGTGCCAGATTGTGGTGTGCATTCTTAGATGTCCTGGTCTCCTGCTTCTCTGGAATCCAGACAGATCTTTCCAGAGAAGCCTGTATGCATTTTTGGTGTGTTTTACTCAGTCCCAAGGTAATGGTTGTTCACTGGATGAACCTGACCATGAATTCCATCCAGAACCCTCCCCATAACTGAGAGTTAAGCCAGATGGCATAGCAGCATGCCCTCCCATCTGCTCCTCTGCTCGACTCAGGGTCCCTTTTTCCCTCACCATCTTCCTGGTCCAGTTCAATACAAGTGGTCATTTACAGAGTCATCTGGGCCGCCAGGCTCTGCACTGACCCTGGAGATACAAAGACAAGACAGTAGCTTATCCTTCAGAGATTTCCAACTCCTTTCCAGTTGACCTGGCGCCTCCACCTGTCCTCATACATAGAAGCCCCAGGGGAGCTGCAGGGGACAGCTGCAGCTATGAATTCCCATCCCTTGTTGGGTGAGCTGAAACAAGTCCCTTTCCCTCCTAGACCACAAGTTTTTCCTCTGGAAAAAGAAGAGGTTGGCCTTGATCACTGCTGAGCATCCCCACTTGCAAGAGACCAGTTTGAGAAAATTCATGTTTATGGGGAAAATATTATTTTAAATGAAAATAGCTATAGGGAGTCTTCTGGAATAGGAAGTTGTAGGTAAGTGAAAATACTTCGAAAACCAGAAAGTGATCTACAAATATCTGTGTGTGGCCATCAGGATATCAGATGAAGGGTCCCAAGTGGCCTTGCCATCACATTAGGTCACTGTCTGCAATGGTTTTGGGGGAGTGTGGAATAGTGGAGCTGAGTATGTTGTTGGGAATCAGTTTTCCATGGGGGTTCTTGCCTTTCTGCATATCTTGTGACTCAGACACTATCTGCTCTTCTGTTCTAAATTATCGTCTTTTTCTTTTTTCCTTTTTCCAGTACTGGGGATCAAACCCTTGGACCCAGGAGCACTCTGCCAGGGAGCTACGTTCGCAATCCTTTTCCTTACTTTATTTTGAGATGGTGTCACTGAGTTGTCCAGGCTGGTCTCAAATTGCCATCCTCCTGCCTCAGCCTCCTGAGTCGCTGGGATTATAGGCATGTGCATCCAGTTTAGATTATTTTTTAAGAGTGTTTGTATAGCAAACAGCCCTGGAAGATAGAGGTAGTGTCTTCTTTTAAGATAGGGTCAGACTTGCTTACTGCCCTTTATAAGAGATATAGGCTGAGGCAGGAGGACCTCAAATTTGAGGCCAGCCTTAGCAATTTCACAAGACCCTGTCTCAAAATAAAACAGAAGAAAGGACTGGGGATATGGCTCAGTGGTTAAGCACCCCTGGGTTCAATCTCTGGTACAAAGAAAAAAAAAAAAAAGGATAAAATCTCAGAATCTTCACAGTTCTTGATGGTTACACCAACATCTATGCTCCCTCCAAAGGAACAGGGGAGATAAACATACACTATTCATTCCTGTGTGCCCAAACAGGCAAGTGACTTTTGGAGGAGTCCCCACGGCTCCTTGCAGAACCTTGTCTAACTCAAAGCCCTGCTAGGTCAGACACACCCCTGTCCTGTGTCCCCAGAAGAGGATCCCAGACCCTAACCTCTGATTGCCTTGAACACCTCTGCTGTTCCCAAATCTCGGTGTGAACCCCAAACACCTTCTACCTGATCACTACCATGGGAAGTTCAGAACACTGACTTTGGGTCACTTTAAGATTTATCAGAATTGTCTGTGGTAACAGGCAGCTTGAGAAGGGCACAGGTTTCCTGATACTGGCATGGGTTCAGAGAGCATTAGAACAAAGCTGGGGACTGTCTGGTACTTTACCAAAAAAAAAAAAAAAAAAAAAAAAGGAGGAGGGTAGACCTAGGTGATCAAGGCTGTTCTGAGCTGAGGCAGAAGTACCCAGTGAGTTAGCGACCCACGTGTCCTCGTGGACCCGCATGTCCTGACTCCCTGGCTACTACCTTTGCCTAGGGCCCTTTTGGCTCTTGGCAGCAATTACTCTTGTCATCTTGACCCACAGTACTGTTCCTAGGGACCAGGACATGATTTATGTGCCTGAAACAATGTCACTCGCACTGGTTGGTAGAGAGGGAAGGAAGACAGGGAGGTTTTGTTTTCTTTTGTGCCAAGGATTAAACTCACTTAACCACGGAGCCACATCCCCAGTCCTTTTTTTATGTTTTATTTTGAGACAGGCTCTTGCTAGGTCCTTAGGGCCTCGCTTTAAATTGCTGGGATTACAGGCATGTGACACTGCACCTGACAATAGGGTGTTCTGAGATCTGGTTATTTCAAGGACTGAGGAGGCGTGCCAGGCAGAGGCTCACTGGGAACTGAGCATCCTTATCCTTCCTGGGACTGATCAACGACAGTTCCTGTGTGTCCTGGCTATCTGCCCATTCTCTCCACCAGGTTAGGAACTCATGACTTTGTTAAAAAGCCTTTGGAGAGAGGAGGAATGACAGAGGTGGCAACTTCTTCAAAGGACTAGGCCTCCAAAGAGCATCCTCACTGCTAGATGCCTGTGGGTCATGACCAAGGCAGGTTGCTGACAGGGGCTTTTCAAGAGCAGCCACTAGCAAAGGCCTTCTCAAAAGGCTAACAGTAGGAATGTGTGGTTCAAAAAGCAAAGTTCAGGTGGAATATGCCCAGCTTTCAAATAGGACATTAGTTAGAATCTCACTGACCTTTTCCCTGGCCTGTCTGGGTCTTGGGAGCCTTATTTAGAAAACCAAATATTCATCTCTAGCAATTAGAGAAATACAGATTAAAACTACACTGAGATTCCATCTCATTCCAGTCAGAATGGCAATTATCAAGAATATAGTAACAAGCCAGGCGCGATGGTGCAGGCCTGTAATCCCAGTGACTCCGGAGGCTGAGGCAGGAGGATCAGGAATGCAAAGCCAGCCTCAGCAACTTAGCAAGGCACTTAGCAACTTAGTGAGACTCTGTCTCTAAATAAAATACAAAAAGAGCTGGGATGTGGTTCAGTGGTTAAGTGTCCCTGGGTTCAATTCTCAGTACCCTGCTGCCCCAAAAAACAGTACAAGTAACAATAAATGTTGGCAAAGATGTAGGGAAAAAGGCACTCTCATACATTGCTGGTGGGACTGCAAATTGGTGCAACCACTATGGAAAGCAATGTGGAGATTCCTCAGAAAACTTGGAAGGGAACCACCATTTGACCCAGCTATCCCACTCCTTGGCCTATACCCAAAGGACTTAAAATCAGCATAGTACAGTGACATAGCCATAGCAGTTTATAGGAGCTGAATTCACAATAGCTAGGCTATGGAACCAACTTAGGTGCCCTTCAACAGATGAATGGATAAAGAAAATGTGATACACACACACACACACACACACACACACACACACACACAGAGGAATATTACTCAATCATAAAAAAGAATGAATATGACTTTTGCCTTTAAATGAATGGATCTGGAGACTATCATGCCAAATGAAATTAGCCAATCCCAGAGAACCGAAGTTTGGATATTGTGACTAATATGTGGATGCTAACACACAAGGGAGGGAGGGAGAAGTTCAGTGGATTAGACAAAGGGGAATAAAGGGAAGGAAAGGAAATGGGATAGGAAAGACAGTAGAATGAATCAGACATAACTTTCCTGTGTTCATATATGAATACATGACCAGTGTAACCCCACATTATGTACAATCTCAAGAAAGGGATATTAATTAGAATAAGTCATACTCCATGTATGTATAATATGCCAAATACACTCCATTCTCATGTATATCTAAAAAGAACAAATAAAAATAAAAATAAAAGAAAACCAAAAACCAAATACTCAGGCTTTGGATGGATGAGATTTGGAGGCCCTAGACTTCTTGGGTGAAAAACTCTCCTTGAGCCTGCATGGGATTCCTTGCTCCACTGGCAGACTAAAACTCAGAGGTTTCCCATATTTATTAAAGAGGAGAGAGAGCTCTTCATGCCACCTACCTGAGTCGCCTGGATGTTCACATTTCCTTCTCTTAGGAGCTTCCAGACGACAGCCATGTCTTCATCGGTCTCCGCAGAAGCCAAGGGCGTGATCATCACGGCAGTATAGCCAGCTTTGTTCTGGTGGTCTACATTGCAGACCCCTGAAAGAAGAGGAACAGGGGCTGGAATAGCCCCGAGGGGCCAGAAGCCAGCCTCCACCTTAGCCAGGTCAACAGGATGCTGCTTGCTGGTTAATCATCCGAGGACCAGAGCCGCCCGTCCACAGCAATAGCCAGTGGCTTACAATCCTCACAGTCTTCGAAGCCAACTACCTTTCTTTACAAGTTTTCTGAGGACACCCAGGAAGGGAGGTCCACGGTAGGCCAGAGAGGGCCAAAGGGTCCATGACCATGACTTCACTTCTTAAACCTGAGCATATGACATTATTCCCATTTCACAGATGAGGACACTCAAAGGTGAAGAAGTTCTATAACTGTTCATGTGCAGGTGAAGCAGGACCAAGACTCGGGACTACCTGGGTCTTGAGCCCGTTCGTCACCCACAGCTGTGCCCTGCAGGTCTCTCACTAGCTCATGTTTGTATGTAACCTCAAGCTGGTGGCTGGGCTTGTAAGTCCTTTCCAAGGGGCTTCTGGGTAATGTACCAGAGGCATGAAAAATGCTGTAGGATAAATGTAGGAAATCTTCCAGGAATGACCATCTCACTCGAAAGAGAGGGAGGTAAAGACACCATAACTCTTGTATTAAAACAAGAATAAACCTTTCACAACAGGATGAAAAATGAGCACATGCTCATATAGACACACACACATTTTAAAATTTCTGTTTTTGAAACAGGGTCTTGCTAAGTTGTCCAGGATAGCCTTGAACTTGCAATTCTCCTGCCTCAGCCTCCCCCATCACTGGGATTATAGGTGCGTACCACTGCATCCAGCTAAAATTGGTATATATATATATATCTTTAAGATGGAATAGTAAAGAAGAAATGAAAAGAAATTCCTGGTTTGTAGTCCTGGGGTTATCCAAAGGAGAGGGAAGGGGTTATGAGACACAGATGTCTCCTATGTAAATGATCTCACCTCTCCAGGGTAGTATTGTGTGGAAAACCAAATTGTCCTTGTGCAGTTGTTCATTGAAAAAGCCTCTGTGACTCTTTTGGGTAATAAAAAAATTATCCCAGCAGATCAAGACAGTCTTTCTTAGCCCACTCCCCTCTGAGGAAAGGGGTTAACTGCAGAACCTACCTCGTAGGATTATTGTGAAATTTACAGTTAATGTTTTTAGATCTCTTTGCACATGCCTAACCCGTGGTAAACATCCAGTAAGTGTTAACAATTATCATCCAGAATGGTATCCTTGTAGATTAGGAATTCATCAGAGCAAATCTAGTTTATGGGAAAATGTCAATTAGTTCTGGAGAAGGAGAAAACTCAGCATTTGTTTGATAAACTCTCCTCCCCACCCCAAGCATTTTTCAGAGGTGTGCCATTTTACCTGGGAGCCAGTGGATCTGGACCCCTTGGCCTGGCTGGCTCATCTGCAGTTTTCTCACTGGAGCCCCTCTGACCACGGCTGTCACTGGGTGGGTTACAAACCTTGAATAATAACCCAGGGCACTGCCTCCCAAGCCTGTCTGATAAGGAGGAGGGTGGACACTGCCGTACTAATGACTTGTTTTGACCCCTACTTTAAATTTGCTGTAAGATGTACAAATAAGCCTCAGGTTACCAGCGCTCTTTTATCTCTTCAGAAACATGACTTGCAGCACAGTAGAGTGAGGTCTGACTCCTCACCAGGGGCTCAGAAAAGGGCTGAAGACCCACGACTTCGCATGCTTCCCAGCGGCGAACAGCAAGCAAAGTCAGCAGCCCCGAAGGAGAGTGAGAGAGGCTGTCCACCCAACATGCTCCAACTCAACAAGCTTGCACCACTGAGCTCTCTAACCACCCTGTGGTTCTATCCTCAGTAATAATGAGTCACTTCTGTACAGTACTTTACAGTTTGTAATGTGCTTCTCGGATGCTTCACAATGGCCACTGAAGGGAGCTCAGGTCTGGGAGTGTGACAGATCTGTCACTCTCAACACCCCTTCTACTGATGAGAGAAAATAATGGCATTTCAGGTCTGTTCTCCACAACCCCTTTCACACTTTATGCTTGTGGCTACTTAACCTATTTCAGTATGTGAAAGAGGAAACTTCCAAACCACCTTAAAGTGGATGAGTTTTAGCTGGATGTATTGTCAATAGCAGCAGAAATTAACAGCACCCAAATCTTAGGGTGTCTGCTTGCTATTCTGGCTCAGCCCACCTGGAACTTCTAACGGGCTACAAGTCTGTGAGCTACTTAAGACAGGGCTTTGTGTTACTGGTCTTTGGATTCTTTATGCACATATTAGGTGCTTTCAAAGCCTCACAGTGTCCCTGAAAACTACTTTGGGGTACTAGAAAAAGTCCAGATTAGGAGAGTGACAGATCTTGACCTGAATATGTTACTGGTTCTGTGACCTCAACCACATTTACTGACATCTCTGAGCCTCAGTTTCTTCAGTTGGAAAATGCAACTAATATCTGTTTCACAACCTCCACGATGGTAGTGAACATGTAAGTCATACCTAGCCCAGTTTCTGGGATGGGGAAGACACTCAAAAGACTTAGCTGCTGTTACTCATGTTCTGTATTGAAAGCCCAGAACACTGAACACAGTAAGTGGAATGCAGAGCATGTTCCACTGCACCATTGCCTCCCTCAACTGAGCTACCATTTTGATGGTACCCAGGAATCCATGAGTAACTGAAATCAATAACATTGACTCAATCTTAGAACTGTAATTTAATCTTTTGATGATGTAAGAATCAGAAAGAACTTTAGGCTATGTTTACATATGTCACCTTTCTTGTTCAGAGGAAGAGCCTCAAAGTTGATTAAAAGAACTGTGGAGAACTGGAAGTAACTGGAATTTAATTGAGCTCTCAAGTCATTCATTTCACAGTGTCATCCAGGAACTGGACTAGGTGCTTGTAATACAGACAGGAGTAGGACAGACAAGAGCCCCTTTTTACAGAGTTAACATTCCATTTGGTAGAAATACATGCAAAGGTCATCTAAAGAAAGAAGTGTTCCCCTAAAGAAACAGATGGGGTGCAGCCCCTTTAAATAGAGTCACCAGAATGACTTTGAGGAGGTGACATCTGGGCTGTGACCCAGGTGATAATAAGGAGCCAGTCCTACAAAGAGTTTCAGGGGAAAGAGTCCAGATAGAAATAAAATACAAAGGTCCCGAGGAATGAGCCAGGTGAGTCTGAGGCCAGCATGGCTGGATGGAGCGCAGGACGAGAGTGTGGTGACAGCAGGGACAGCTAAAGCAGGTGGGATCCTGCAGGGCAGGCCATGGAAGCTGACAGAGGGAGTTAAGTGAGATGGACAAGACCTGAGATGGGGGAAAGCTGTTGGATCCTGACTGGACTTCCCCTCAGGCCTCCTTAATAAGGGTAACGGATCCAGCCTCTGCTCCAGCTCCTGGAGCCAGTTCTCCCCAAGGCCTCCAGTGCTTCTGCTCTAGCTGGTCCCTCCCCAGAGTCTCTTACCTGTGGATTTTGGATCTGGAATTCTCAATAGCCTTCTGGACACTTCCGCCTGGATGACCCACCGGAAACTTAAAATCTGCCTCCAAGTGAATGATCCTTTCTGTTTTCCCCAGACTAGCTCCTTCCCCGTTTACAGCACCATCATCTTCTCAGCCATCCAAGCTTGACAGAGAACTCTGCTCCCCTTGCCCATCACAGCCAGGTGGTCATTAACTCTCCAGTCACTACCCCTGCAGTGGGCTCCCGTCTAGCCTGCCACCTCCTCCCCTGCTTCCTCCACTAACCTGCTCCTACCACCAAATTACACTTCTTAGAGGACGACCCTGGGATGGAGTTCCCCACAAGGTCCTCCATATACACGGCTCCAATTTATCTTCCCAACCTTTGTTCATATCTGGTCCAAACCACAAGCCCTCTGGTCTCTAGGCATCTCTTCCTCTCTTACCCTCTTATGGTGTTCTCCTCACCTGGAACATTTCTCCCTGTGGAACCCCATCTGCTTCAGGGCACCGTTCCTGCTCCTGAATTGGACAGTATCTCACTTCTTCTGCAATATTAAATCACAATCTGCACCTCTCTTCTGAGCTTTCCTTTGCTCTTTGCATGTTGGGGTGTAGCCAGTATGAACCACATAAGGAACCAATAATTATCAGGCAAAGGATGAAGGAGTCCAATTGGTCAATGGAGCCAAGACCTGTGTTAAAAAGCATCTTAGGAAGACAAGAAATGGTGACCTTCCTAAGGCGGTGTGGTATAGCTCTGAAGTTGAATAGACCAAATACAGAATCTCTCTACCATTTATCAGCACTGAGACATGAGCAAGTTTTAGAACTCTCTGAGCCTGCAAATTGAGAATAATATCACAGGTGTGTTGTGAAGAGTGAATGACATGATTTAGGCAACCTTGTGTAGTCCAGTTTCCGGAATACAGGAGGAACTCTGAAGAGTGATAAATTTCCTTGCTGGAAAGATGTATGATACAAGAATGGCCCTTACTGTGGTTACAGGTACTGAGGAGGAGGCTGAGAGAGGAGGATTGCTTGAGCCCAGAAGTTTGAGGCCAGCCAGGTAACATAGTGAGATCCTGTCTCTTTAAAAAAAAAAAAAAAGGAATGGGATCCAGACTGCAGATGCGACCATTGCTGACCTGTGTCCAGCAGCAGCTTTACGATGGAGAAGTTGGAGTGGGACACGCTGTAGTGGAGTGCCGTGTTCCCGTTATGATCAGCCAAGTTGACAAGCAGCTTCAGGAGATGTGGGGAGTGAGGCTGGACCCCAAGGAGGTAGGCGGCCACCACAGCAGGGCTAGATGACTTCCGGCTGGATACCCGGAACCATTCTTGACTGATGGTGTTCAAGCTTTGCCTCTGAAACCCCAAAAGATTCCAATTCCAAGAGGTTCCCTGGTCTGGGACGTACAACTTGACACAAGAACGTGTCAGCTTTGAATGCTTCTGCCTCTGTCCCTTTACCTCCCTGCAGCTCTGCATGTGATTTATTTAGAGGACGGACAGACAGCAAGGCTGGGGATGCAGGAACACGTGAGACCTGCACGATCATCCCCCCATGGGAGGTAGCAAGGAAGTCTGGGAGGACATTGCTCTCTCCCAGGTGATGGCCTGAAACTAGTTTAGGTCACATCCTGTGTGCCCACGATTACTAAGACCCTCTTTCACACTCACATAGTCAGCCTACATGGACTCCCCTGGGATTGCACTAGGACTCTTGCCTGTTTATACTAGGCATAGCTGGAGGGTCACAACATTAGACAGCTGGGAAGAGTGCATGCTGAAAGCAAAGACAAACATATGCAATTCATGCTGGAAAGAAAACCCAAACAGGTGGGCTTGAATGATTCTTGGCTTTCTTTTCCTTTTTTGTGGTGCTAGGACTTGAACCCAGGGCCTTGTCCATTTGAGACAAGCACCCTACCACGGAGCTGCATCTCCAGCCCTGTTCTTGCTATAAGTCTTGTTGGGCCCTTCAGAGTGAAAAGTTTAACAACCTATGACAAGACTCCTGCTTTCTGTAGAATTGGGCTCCTCTGGGACCATGAGACTGTCAGAGTGGTGACATCAACTCTGTGCTTAAGTGGTTAAGATGACACAAGTTTAGATTATTTACCTAAAGGGGAGAGGGGAAGGTATTGGGGTGTGGTTGTTATGAATGTGGTTGTTATGCAGGAGCTCATTCTGGAAAGATTGCTGGGTTTAGAGTCACTAAATCAGTGAGATCAGGTTTGAGTGCTGTCTCAACTTGTGACCTTGGAAGTATATAACTTTTTTGAACCCTACTTGTCCTATTACAAAGAAGAAATGGAAACTGGGCTTGCTCCCTTATTGCCAAGTCACTGCAGAGTGGGGTCCTTGCACAGCCTGCTTTGTCTCTCAGGCAGGGACAAGGAGGGGGCACCTGGGAACATTCATGCTTAGATCCTAACGTGGGTGTGGATTTGGGCTTGCACATACATGGCCTCTGATCACTTTCTTTTCCTGATCAGAAACAATGAAATCACTTGTGGCCAAAAGACTTTTACATATCAGAGTCAATATCTCTCTCTGTCTCTGTCTGTCTTCTCTCTCTCTCTCTCTCTCTCTCTCTCTCTCTCTCTCTCTCTCTCTCTCTTCTCTCTCTTTCTCCCTCTTTTTGTTTTAGGTCTTGGAGACGAATATCTCCTTCACCCAAGGAACTTTCAAAAAAATCTGGAGAGATATCCTATTATGAAGGAGCATAGTGGTGGATTTTAAATGAAGACAGGGTTCTATAATTTGTTTAAGAACAAGAAATAGAGTTTCAATTAACATCCACACAGCACACTGCTTCTTTAAATCTGGGAATTGCCATTTGCCAAATCAGCTAAGATAAAATAATGAAAATGGTCTGGCCAAGTAATAAACTCTGCTGAACTGATCATTATTACTCTTTGGGTTCTTCTGCAGAGGACGGCAAAATAGGTTTTAAAAATGCTTATAGGTTGTTCCACTTTGGATCTGACAGCTCTCTCCTAGGGTGGGAAATGTGCCTATGCCAGTAGCTCTTGATTAAAAGGAGGTCCCAATCACTGCATGTTCAAATCTCCATTGGCCATGAAGGCAGAAAGGAGCAAACCGATGGATTTTCTTGCTTTTGGTCTCTTGACCCATAGGGACACTTTAAGAAAAGCAGTAATGACTATGGAATTAAGTGTCAGGGCTTGAGCGGGTAGGCACATGCTGCCCATGCCTTTGTTCTGTTGATGAGAAGGCAGGCCCTGAGCTTTGAACTGACTCACCCCGTGGGGTGAGGATCTGAGACTAGAACCCACCGTTCCCATTCCATGTGCTCTTTCCACTCCACCCATACCTTTCTCCAACTGCAGGGTAGTTTTTAGTCTCAGTCACAAACCATTTGGTGACAGATACTCAGGTGGAGCGATGCCTAATCTCGCTTGGTAAATGCCTCTGAGCCCCTGGACTGCTTCCTTGTGTGGATTGATCCTTCCACTTCCTGAGCATAATCTATCATTTAGGTGGCAGCATTTGGGTAAATGACAGACTTCCCTGAGGAGAGGGACTCCTGTGTGCACCGTCACACCATGGCATGGGACAAGGGGCCAAAGTCACCCTGGTGGGAAATTTTACATGACAATGAAATCAGAGTACCAAGTGCTGGTCGGTGGTGGTCCCAGTTTCCGGCAGATGTTGGCTCAGTGCTCTGCATGCATTAAGAAATTCTTCTGAGGGTTTATATCTAAAGAAAACAAATATACACACAAACACACATTTATGCAATCATTCTCCATGTTGATATAAATGGCTCTCACTTTCCTCTTTCACTTCTCAGCAGCCCAAACACCCAAACTGGGCAGCTTCCCCAGGTTAAGGAACATTCCTCGGAAGTCTGGGGCGAGGGCAGCATCCTGCTGATGCAGCTCGGCTTTGGGGCTCTTCTGAAGGGCACACACACTGCCTCTTCATCCTGCTGTTGGTGGAACAAATAAACCAAAGGTGCCGAGATGGTGGGCTCAGCCACAAGGCCTGACACACTGGGAGGGTGGAGGGCTGCTTTTCTGGACTTTGGATAAAATTTTTCTTCCTGGGTGACTAGAAAAGAAATCCAAAGAACCCAACACATACTAGCAAATTTCTTCAGGCCATTCTTCCAGGAAGTGCTAAGAGTTCATAAAATGAGAAGCATCAACACTGGGTACCACAGCAACACAGAGGCCTCAGTGGGATTTAAGGGCACTGGTCTGTCACTCAGCACTTTTATTTTTATTTTTATTTTTTTTGGAGCTCTGGGAATCGAACCCAGGGGCATGCTGCCATCAAACTCCAACCCCAGACATTTTCACTTTTTGAGAGACAAGGTCTGGCTAAGTTGCCCAGGTTGGCCTGGAACTTGAGATCCTCCTGCCTCAGCCTACCGAGTAGCAGGGACTGCAGGCGTGCACCACCATGCCCGGCTTGCTCAGCATGGTCTTATCAGGATCGGCGCCACGAACAGCTCTTGTTGCTGCTCTTCACTCCTCCAGCAGCAGGCTGGGGGCGGTGATGGTGACGATAATGGTCCTGACCCGTCTATTGCTACTTTTATTGGGAACCTGCCATGTGGTAGGAACCGTATGAGGCATGTTACTGCTTTTTCTCACACAATCCTCAGATCGAATCTAATGGGTCGCCATTATCCACATTTTTTCAGGTAAGGAAAGGAAGGTGACCACAGCTTAAGGTCTTGTCTAAAGTTATTCTGTGGCAGAGGAAGGCCTTGACCCAAAGTGCGTCCAACTCCAAGGACAGTACTCCATCATACCACGTGCCTCCCATCAATTTAAGGGACAAGGCTGTGTCAACATGGCCAGTGGGAGAGGCAGAGAGTGTATGGGTCAGAAACAGAAGACCCTCCGTCCAAACTGCTCTGCTAGCAACATCACTTCCCTTCCCTCAACCTCCATCTCCACATCTGTAAAGTGGGGATTCTAGTAATTTCTATCTTGCAGGATTGTTGAAAGGACTGTATAAAATAATATTTGTACATCCATCACATTTCCAGTGCTAGGTAAATGCTGGCTTTATCCACAAGCTCTGGCTATGACAGTATATCCCAGGAGTCATATCGGTTTAGTTCAGCCAATGACCAGAGCCCAGCATGGAACAGAAACTCAGCAAGCACTGTGAATGGGTGTATCCATGAATGAACAGATTTCTGGATGGAGGGGTGGGTGTGTGCCCTTGTCCCTCACCAGAGGATCCGGTGCCCCATCTGCACCCATCTGACTTACCTCTCAGCCTTGGGATGGGGGGCTTCTTCCCCAGACCCACTTTCCGGGCCTGCGCTGTCAGTGCCTTCGGGGACAGCCTGTCCGACCTCGCAGCTGGGGTGGGCATCTTTGCCCCGCTGGTGTTCTGGGCCATCACATTTCTTCTCAGCCTCGCTGTCAGACAAGTCTTCGGGAGAGCTGTCCTCACCACTGGTCTCCTCGCTGGAAGTGGTCTCGTAGCTGGGGAAGGAGAAGAGCTCATTCGTCCCGTCCTACCTGCCCAGGGCTATCAACACCGAGGAGAACAAGGTGGGTCTTGGGCAACACTCCCCAGGTTGCTAACCACATCCTGTAGGCCAGGATAAAGAGGCTCCCAGGAACCCTACAGTCAGGGACACAGGCAGAAAAGAGCTCTGGCTCTGATGCTGGATGCCATTTGTGAAGAAAAGATCATGTGTGCTCTTTGTTGCGAACACACGAACACCCTGTCCCTGAATTGGCTGATGATTTGGATGATCCAGACAGGCAACCCAAGGTTCTCACAAGGCATTTACTTCTGGAATCCTAATGTTAGATCCAGAGAGGAGCCCAAGCCTCGGCTAGCACCCACCACCTCCACCCTGAGTTCCCTGAATTGCCTGACAAGTCTACACATCCCCAGGTGGCAGGGAGACCTCCTGCAGCTCTTCTCCTCCAGCCCAGGGGACACCTGATAAGGGGTGAGCTCATTCGCACCTGCTCCCAGCAGGACTCTGAGATACTCAAACACAGCATCTGCCTTTCTCACCTGAAGCCTGTTGGAACTACAACTTGGAACAGTAAAAGTGAGGTCTCAGGCCACTTGACTTGTGGCCTCATTCCTAGCAGTGACCCTATATTCAGCTATAAAAGATCCTATTGAGCTGTCACAGTCAGAGACCAGAGGGCAAAGTACTGGAAGATTTACTGAGATCCCAATGGAGGATGCTGGTATTAAGATCTGGGTTTTGAGGACACTGCACAGAGCCACAGGGACCAGTGACCATGACTGCTGCTGAACCCCGTAAGGTCCTTTTTCTATCAGCAACTTCTACAACTTCTACGTAAGGACGCTGTGCTCATTGGATTTGCAAACCCAGCAGGCTCCCTGGTATGCCTGCAATCTATCTTGCTTAATTCCCAGATATTTCTTCCCCTATTGTGTTTGGAATAACAGTTTTCTTTTGTGATAAAGAAAGTGGGGGACATAATATATTTACTAAGCTGTGCTCATCTTAGAATCGCTTCCATAAAAACTCTACCTAGGGCTAGAAGTGTCACTCAGTGCCAGAGCACTTGCTTAGTATGTGCAAAGTCCCGGAGTTTTGATCCCCAGTACCACATTAAACAAAACAAAACAAAACAAAACAAAACAAATTCAAATAAAATTTTTACCTGGAAGAAATTTATCAAGCACCTACTGTGTGCTAGGGAGTGTTCTAACAGCTTATACCAAAGCCCCTGCCTTAGGGGAGCTTATATGCTAGTAGGGAGAGGCAGATATAGATATGCAACAAATATTACATTCAGAAAGTGATAAGAATAATGCATAATGTTTACAAGGGTCATGGGCTAGTGATGGGGGAGAGCTATTTCAATTAGAGCATGGTTCTTAATCGGGGCTGCACAAGAGAACACTTGGTGGGTCTTAGCGTTCCCAGTACGTAGCCTGTCTCCCAGACTAATTAAACCAGCGTCTTCAGGATGGGGATCAGGATTTTTTTATGCTCCCCACCCCAGAAGGGGTTCAGTCTAAGCAGGGGAAGCAAACACCAGGGCCCTGAGATGGGCCCGAGCTCGGCATGTTGGAGGGAGGGAGGGCAGGAGCTGGGGTGGACGAGGAAGGACGAACCATGATCTGGTTCTTCCAGGTTTGGGCACACAGGGGACTGTGGGGGCGTCTGAGCTGGGGAGCAGTGCGACCTACATTAGGCTTGGAGATTAGGCCGAGCCTCCCCACTGCACGTGAAATGTGAAAGCTCAAAACAAAATGGTTTCTTCAAGGGCCAGAGGGCCGCACACCAGGGGAAGTGGGAGCGGCAATCCCCGGACACCCCATTTCGTCATTTCCGACATTTCCCTCACAGAAACTGCAACGATGTCGCCCCTGTCTGCATCTAGTGTTCTGTGTGACTTAAATTTGCAGGGACCCCCTTTCTTCTGGGCAGTCTCCTGCGGCACCACCTGCTGGGCTTCCAGAGTGCCCGGTGCTTCCCTGTCTGGTAGAACTTGGCACATCAGCATTTCCTCCTTGCTTCTTGCCTTATCTGTGAGCTAAGGGAAGGGTCCATGATCTACTTGGCTTTTTATTTCCCCACCACCTAGCATATTATTGGCATTTAATAAACACAGAATGAGAGGTTTAGGAAATACAGTCAAGTGCTTCGTGACATCATAGATGTCTTGGTTTGTGTAAGCACTTTGTGATGTCCCATAGTGACAAAAGCCACCTAATGCTGCATTTCTCAGCAGTATCCCCAGTTGTTAGGTGACATGTGACTGTAACTTCCTTCTTCCTTCCTTTTGGCACTGGGGAATGAATCCAGTGGATATACCACTGAGCTATATCCCCAGTTCTTTAAAAAAAAATCTTTATTTTAAGACAGGGTCTCACTAAGTTGCTGAGGGTCTCACTAAGATGCTGAGGCTGGCCTCAAACTTGCAATCCTCCTGCTTCAGCCTCATGAGTCATTGGGTTTATAGGTGTGTGCCACCTTGCCCAGCTGTATGACCGTATTCTAAATTCAGTATTCAAGTTCCTAGACTACAAAAGGCTTGGTTCATGTTCTATATCAACAGACTGGTTCTTTTTCTTCATTCCCTCAAACTTGGGTTTGGTTTGCAGGAAGGAGAGAAATTTTAAACTGATACAGTTGTACTAGTCTCAGTGTCATGGTTCAGGTTAAAGACCTTCCTCAAAGGGCCCTCATACCCCCACACTCCCATAAACCACCCAGAGTCCTGGCCCTGGGAGAGACCAAAGCCAAGATATATTAAAAGCAGAGGTTCCAACAAACCAGCACATCTGGCAAGGAGCCAAACATGTGCAAACCCAACATGGAGCTTTAAAGGACCTTGGGGATTAATTCCCTTGCAGAAGAACAAAAACCAGATGCTTCCCCCTAGAAAAGAGAGCACGGAGGACAAGAGCAGGAAAGGTGGCAGGGAAGGCAGTCCGAGCTTCACAGGCGATGCTTACCCACCGTTAACCCCAACAAACTGAAGGTTCTTTTTGGTCCCATTACCTCCTGCACGGAAGCCATAGTCTTTCTTTTTCATTATGGATTTAAGGCTGGTCGGCGGGGAGATCTCTAGGTAGATACAACATCACAGGTTAGAATGATCTTGGAGTAGCCAAACCAGGGCTTTTTCCTTTAAGGGGATACAGATTGCAGGTGTGTGAAAAGGCAGAAAGAAAGACCCAATAACGCAAATCAAATGTTTTGGGGGCTTTGGGCGGGAAGTCTGGCTTTCTGGTGACTTGTCAGTAGAATGGTCCCTGCTCATGATGTCCCTCTGTGTGGATGAGAGTAGAGTGACGGGAGCATTCTCTCAGGGCACCACGTTGTCCTATCTTGTGGCTAGGAAATCTGAGACTCAGGCTTCCTTGGGGAATGGCAGAGCAGGGTAGAACTCAGGTCTCTGGACTCGTGGTTCAGCACCCATCTCTGCTCAAGAGCATCACAGCAGTCCTTTCTGGCTCATGTGCATGTTGACACTTGTGGGGGTAGTGATGACACTGGATTCATGACAGACACATGAGCAAGGGCTCAACCCCATGCTGTGCTCAGTGGCGTGGGAGGCATTTCCCAAGGGACAAGACAAGATAATGCCAAAATGAGACAGCAGCCAACTTGACCTGTGGCAGGAAGCAGACTTGCATGCTGCGCACTAAGCAAAGCATGGCATGGCTCCCCTTTCCTCAAGAGTGAAGCGCGTGTGGTCTGTCAGGAGAGGCAGATCTACTCTGGCCCATGTGAGCATCTCCCCCTCCCCGCCGCCCCACGCACACACACAGGAAATACTCGGTGAACCATCCCCATCTCTGTATGATGTTCATCCAAAGCCAGGCTAGAGAAAACCTCTGATGTGGGAGGACCGGGAGGAGCGGCAGGAATGCAGAGCCCAGGAAGCGGGCAGGGAAGCGGAGGGGAGCACATGGGGCAGGACGGCCCTAGGCCTAGACTTGGCCTTTGTGTGATGCACTGAGCAGGCCCCTCTGGGTAGCTCGGTGCTGCAGGCACATGGCTTGGGAAAGGGAGCGTGGGCTGGATTTCAACTCCTATTTGCCCTCCCTGGCTGGCATCTTTGTGGCTGGCACTGTCTGTACAGCTGTATGTGGTGTGTGGCAAGACAAGAGTGGAGGTATGGCCCCATGGTTACACAGGTCAGTTTTTTATTCCACTAGGTTCCTGGAGGTGCTAAAAATCTTTTTAAAAACAGACTCAGGTAACCAAAATCCCTTTTCCCTTGGATTTGTCACATAAAGAAGAAAAGGTTCCCTGCCTTGGGCACCAGTATTTACCGGTTGGAGGGGAGGAGGGTGAGGCTGCAGGCCCCTGCGGTGGAGCCTGGGCTGAGTAGGCAGAGAGCAGCTGGTTGAGGGAGCTGAGCAGCTGGCTCTGGATGCTGCTGAGCTTGGAGGCAGGCTGCTTGATGGCGCTGGCCAGCTCTGGGTACCCATGCTCCAGGCAGCTCCACTGCTCCTGCAGGAGCTCCTGGATCTTCTTCACATATTGCCCGATGGTGGCATCTGTTGGTGAGCTTGGGGGCCTTCCTGAGCGCTCCTTCCCTGGGAGCTCCTCCCTGGCCCCTGGGGCAGCCTCTCTGTCACTGCTCCATGAAGAACCTCCTGCTGCCCTGGCCAGGCCCTCGGCTCCTGCCTGTGGGCCTCCCTCCTGCTCAGAGCCTGCTTCTTCAATCCTGAGTTCAGTGGAGAGAGAGCAATGTAAAGGGGAGGCAAGGACCTTCTCGGGTCCCTGTGGCAGTGAGAGCTGGGGTGGTAGTGCAGGTGCTGCCAGTCTCTGACCCCCTTGACTGTGACTATTTTGCTCCCATAGGAAGCCATTCGCCTCTCTCCTGGTCCCCCGGTTTTCAGAGTCTGTGATGCTCAGAAGGTTGACCCCGATGCTCTTGTCACATGATTCCCCTGGGAAGAGCCCACGGGGAGGGTCAGTGTTCACCATGGCATCAGTCTGGCCCTGGGCATCTCTGGACATCTCTTGGCTAAGCTTTTCTTCTAATCGGGCTACAGTGCACTCTAGCTCTCGAATCCTCTGCTCCCTGGTCTTGATTTCCTCTTCCTGCTGCTGAAGGGCAGCTCTGACCTGGGTCAGTTCCTTGGTTCTTCCAGACAATTCACCCTCAAGGGCTGAGACCTGCTGCTTCAAGTCGGAGATGCTGTTGGGGTCGGCCAGGGCAAGGCCCAGGCTTTCCTCAGTTACCCTGATGCCGATGCTTCTCACGTCCAACTCGATGGGCGGCGGAGGTGGGATCTCACTGATGTTGAGCTCGATTTCCTCCAGAGGGAGCTCATTCTCAGGGATGGGAGATGGCAGAGGCGGAGGGCTGGGGGTTGAGGAGCCAGGTGTGAGCACCACCTCCGCATCTCTGGTTTGGGGTTTGTCTTCCACATCCTCTACAACTACAAGTGCATTCTGGAATGAGGAAGGAGGACCTGGGAGAAACAGGTGATTTGGAGCCTTCGCTTCACCCGCTGCAGGCTCAGCCCCCTCCTGGACTAGCTCTGGAATCCCTGGCGCCAGGTCTCCCAACTCCCTGACTGTCAGTTGGGCTGATGCTCGTGGGCTGGAGCTGTGAAAACCTGCAAATCCTTCCGCCGGCCCAAAGGTGCCATCCCAGACATTGTCGTCTCCCTGAAGAGGAGGGAAGGCAGGAGGTGCTGGGGGACCCGCGCTTAGGCTTGGCTCCTCCGAGGCCCTGTTTTGCAGCAGAGTGGCTGGCATGCTGGATGCTCTCAAAAGCTGGGGCCGCCCACTCCCAGAGGTGAGCTCAGCTTCCTCTGGAGCAGCAGCCTCCAACTGCCTGGAGGCCTCCGCCAACAGCGCCTTCCTGTGATAGCTCACCTCGCCCCCGCTGGCAGAGGCATGGGGCGGATCACCCAGCGCCAGTGACTGGGTTTGCTCCTGCGTCCTGAGCAACACCTTCCTTGGCATCGCGGGGGACCAGTTTTGCTGGGGGAAAGCAGCATGGGGGCGAGTCCCACTGTCAGGAAGGCTGAAATTTCGGGGCAACGTGCTAAACTTGGCCTGCTTGGCTCTTCGGTGGATAGGAATCCTTTTGATGGTGTTCCCCTTCTCAATATCGTCCACATATTTAAGGAAGTCCAGGTCTAAATGAAAGCCATATGGGGTCTCCACAGAGTAAGGATGGCTCTTTGGAGGGTCTTTCTCTTCATCCCCCTGGGAGATCTGGTCGTTGGCTGGGAGACATAAGACATGCGGGGCGGGGGGGGGGGGGGAAAGCACAAAGTTAACAAGATTTACAGGGTGATGAAGCTGAATATCTGTGATTTTGACTTGACACTGTCACGTGAGATGTCTCCCAAATGTTCTAGACGCTAAATTGTGCTGAGAAGCTCACACAGTCTTTTTGGCTATACTGGGAAATCATCTTATTAAAGCAATGTGTATTTAGCTAGTGCCTTCAAGGGAACAGGTACAGGGAATGATTTCTAATTTGCAGTATGTCATCTCAGATGCTGCTGTGGAATCTGCCTGCAGACCAGCACAACGAAATTATCTCACACTTTTTTTCTGGGTTTGAGTTGTAACTACTGGACCGAAGTGCCTAGGAATTGGCGAATCAGGGGGACTAATTGGCAATTATGGATATGCAAGGTTTTGAAGGATGAGATACACAATTTTCTCAGCATTAAAAAAGAAACTTGCATTACTGACATAGATACAAGTAAATCTACACCAGAGGTGTCAATGAGTTATGCCCTCTATGTTATTGAAGCTTCCTCACGTGCCTGAGTCTCCAGTTATGCAAAGATCAGAGAGAACTGGAACAAGTGATTATGCATAGCTAATGCTCTTTCCCCCTGAAAACTGCTTAGTGTTTAACAAGTGATCATGCATAGCTGAATTCTGCTTTCAAACACCATGCCATGTAAGGAAATGCCACATTTTTCATAGGCTGGAAAAAAGGCAGGGAGGGAAAAGGGCCAACAAATGTCAAAAGGGATAAAGGTGGATATCTTCCAAGAGGTGTGGGTCCTGTGGCTTTTAAGGGCAGCCTGAACTATGGGGGACCCTATGGGGAACTTTCCCTGTTACACCAAGGTGCCATTGGGCTTCTTGCAGCATCCACCTACTAGCCCCCACAGAGGCTGCTAAGAATAAGTCAGTCCTTCAACTGTTGGGATTCCTAGGGACTTGTCTCTGGGCATCCTCTTCTTCAGGTCTGAAGAAGGCCTGATTCTTTCAGCATTCCTCATGTGATACTCTTATATTCTGCTGAGCATGCTCTGAAAAAGCGGAGCTCAGAAGAGGTTCAGAATACAGATTCTGGAGCTCCATCTATGTCTCTGCTCCTCACCTTACTGCATCTCATCATCTGTAAAGTGGGAATAACGACAGGTAATATATAATCATTGTGAGACCTAATTAATTAGTAATGAATATAAGGTGCTAACAAAATGCTTAGCACTTGATACCTGCTCAGTATTATTAGTGATAATGTTTGTGGAAGACCAAAATATTGAGAACTGAGGCCCCAGGATGGAAAGCAACTCGTATGATTCACTGCTGCATATTCTGGGTCCACAAGTTCTCAGTGACTGATTCCTTGGCTCTAAAGGGAGTGGACCCTGGGTGGAAAACTACAAAGCAGCAGTAATTCAATTCACTTACCGCAGTCACTATTTATTGAGCTCCCATGTATCAGTTGCTAAGCTAGATTCCAAGGGCACAGGATGAGTCAGGTACAGCCACCCTGCCCTCAAAGGATTTATATGATCAAGTAGGAGCAATGCCAGCAGATGCAATGCAGCAGGCTGAGGGGTACCAATGCATGATCAAGGTGCAGTCTTCCCTAACTTATTTTTTTGGTATCTCAAGAATTATTTTCTGAAACATGGAGGCTAATTTTGCCTTGGTAAGAGAGAGATAAAATCACAAAAGTGACATAGGACTGGGTGTTAAATGAACAACAGAAATCTACCAGGAGAATAATAGGATGAAAGAAATTATAGCAGTTTATCTCCAGATGGTACCACTATTCCTACCCTCTTCAGATAAGCAAGCAAATTCCACACTGAAAGGTGGAATCTGTTCCTCCATGCCTTTGGATCTGGGCCGGACAGTGACTGCTTTGACCAAAAGAATATGGCAGAAATGGTGCTGAGAGAATTCTAAGCTTAGGTGGCAGTTTCCACCTGGGTCTCTTAGAGTGCACAGCTGGTGGGAAGTTGACTGCTCTATAGGTCCAGCTTCCCTGAGGCTGCTATGCTGTAAGAAAGCCCTCATAGGGAGAAAGTTCCTGCAAAGAAAGGAAGAGTGATGTCTCACCATCCCCAACTATTTCAGCCATCCTAGCCCAGATGCTAGGCAGGAGAAAAACAGTCACCAACTCAGCTGGGCATGGGTGGCACATGCCTGTAATCCCAGTAACTAGGAGGCTGAGGCAGGAGGATGGCAAGTTCAAGCCTCAGCAACTTAGCGAGACCCCATCTCAAAACAAAAATGTCAAGAGGACTGAGGATACAGATCAGTGATACACCGCCCTGGGGTCCAGTTCCCAGTACTGCTAAATAAATAAACAAACATAAATAAAAGTTACTAGCTGTCATCTGACTTCAACTACAGGAAAGGCCCCAAGTGAGGAGCACTCAGTTGAATCTGCATCAATATTAAATTATGGTGGTAAGCCACTAAGTTTCAGGGGGGTTTGTTATCCCCCAATAGATAGCCAGGACAGATATTCTAGATAGACTCCAAAATGGGCAAAGACATAGAGGGGTGAAATTGTAGTGTTCCAGGGCTCAGTAAATGCAGCTGATACGGCCGGAACTGAAAGTGTGGTGGAGAAGAACAAGGAGCAGAGCAAGAAAATTGGAAAGGTAAGCAAGAGCCAGGTCAAGGAGCCACCTGTGTACATGCCAACGAGTTTGATCTTATTCCCTAGGTAACAGGAGTCGCTGAAGGGTTTTAAACAAGGGAGTCAAGGGCTGGAGTTAGCTCAGTAGTACAGTGTGAGCTCAGCATGCATGATGCCTCCCAAGAAAAGCTTAAACATGGGAGAGACTAAGTCAAGTGTGACCTCATAAGGATCATCTTGCGGAGGTCTGTTATTATTATTCTGTGCTGCTAGGGGTTGAATCCACGACCTTGTGCATGCTAGGAAAGCACTCTACCACTGAGCGACACCCCCAGCCCTCTCAGACAACTGGAAGAAGGCTAACCCAGGGACCAGCTGGGAGACTGCTGATGTGCTCAGGGTGAGGGAAGCTAAAGGTAATGGAGGGAAAGGGACGAGATGAAAAAGGTGCAAATGATGGTGCTGCCTGGGGCACACGGGGGGCTGGCTGTCCCCCAAGGGTGATGACATACTAGGGCTGAGCTCTTCCCATGTGCCTGCCTGATAGCTCCTTCTTCTGGCCAATGCCACAGGCTAGCCAGGTGGCTCTCTGTGTTTAGGCAAGTACAATTACCTCTGAAAAATGAAACAAAGCCAGCTAGACATAAGAAGACTGAACATGGGTACAATAGAGCCTGTGCCATCATTGCTAGGCTGAGCCACAGGCCGAAGGGCAACTATGTCACAACTATGCAGGGAACAGACGAGTGTTGCTGCTGACCTACACCATGGTTTCTGTTGGGTTCCAGAACTTCTGCAGCAGCTGCCTAGACTTGAGGCAACTCCCCCCAAATTCCTATCACTTCCCATTCACCCACATAATTTTCCTTATACCAATAGTGTCTCCCCTCCACCCCAAAGAAGCACACTGGCCACTTCAGTAAATGAGAGTGATGTTTCCAATTGTACTCAGCCATATTCTTAAGCCCATTAGTTCACTCAGAAGCCTCCAGGAGTACAAGGACAGGACAAATCAGAGAGGAGATATTTGTCTAAAGTTAAGTAGAGAGCAGATTTATGACCCAGAAAGCAAAGACGTCTCCTAAAGGAGAGTCTGCATTATTTACCCTTATTGCCTCTGTTCAGTAGAAATGCACTGATTTGCCCAGTGGCCTCTGGGACCAGATCCAAAGCACAAATACAATAATGGCATCAAGTAAGAAACAGCAGGTTCGAAGGCAGAATCTTCCACAGGGAGGCAAGGGGAACCAAAGGAGTCAGAGAGGGAGCAGTTATCATGGATGAAAGGTTTAACAGGCACTTTCTTAAAGCCCCCTTGTGTGTGCAAACGCATGCGCGCGTGCGAGCACGCACGCACACACATACACACACACACACAGTCTTGCTCATGGGCCATCATGCTGCCCTGCCTGCCACCTGCCACTCTTCAGCCCTTTTCTTTCTCCCAGCACAAGAAGAATGTTGGACCCCGATGATGGAGCTTGAGCTGATATGCAGGGAGACCCAGCCTCATCGCACTCTTGTTAATTCTACCTGGTGACAGGTACGCCGGAGCTCACAATTCCAGGCATTGAACCAGGGCAAGAATTAATTAGGAGAACAGTCTCTACTCAAAATGACAGTTGGATCAGATAATCTAAACACAGCCAGGCTGGCTGGATTTGAATTCTGGCTGTCATCTCTTACCTGTGGAGCTCTAGGCAAAGTATTTCATTTCCCTAAGCCTGAATTTATCCACATATAAAGAGGAGATGATAACTCATAGGGTCATTGCAATATTAAGGCGCATGGCACACAGTAGGGACTCAATGAGCATCCTAAAGGGAGGCGTGGGTTGGGGAGGATTTGCTGAAGATTCTCTCCCTGCTGAGGTATCTAACTCTGTGAGGACTACAGCCACAAGAGGGAATGAGAGTTCCAGAAAATAATTCTGGAGAAACAGGGAAAGTGAGTTCGGGGAGAAGAAAAAAGCAAGAAACTGGAGGCTCAGAGCTACCAGGAGTTTTCTTTCTCTGAAAGCAAAGCCAATGAGTAAATGCCTGGGAAGGACCTAAATAAAACACAGCCATCAGCCTCAGAGCCACACACAGGCAGGAGGAAGAGGCTGGGAAGGGGACAAGGTAAGGAGGGAGTGCCACAGAATCATCTTGAGGGACAAAAGGAAGTACGGCAGGTGACTAAACCAATTAGAGGCACTGAAAATGAGAAAGAAAAGTTCAAAAGTCTGTACTCAGTGTCTGGAGGAAATGGGAAAAACAGAAACAGGAGAGAAAATGGCCAAAAATAAAGCCGGAAAGAATGGGAATTAAGTCAACCTCTTCAAAAGGCCAGGGCGGCCAGGCAGGCTTTTCCTGCTGCCTTTGCTCTGAGACGCTGTGTGGAGGGAGGGGTGCCTCGTGGGAGCTATTGTGGGCAATCGGTGGAGATTCCTGGTGCTGAGGATGCTGAGCAGGGAACAGCGGGGGGAGGTGGCAGGATGACAGGCCCCCAGGAACTAAGGGGATTAGCTGGTGCTCTGTGGGACCACTTCCAGGGACACACTGCAAAGGCATCTCTCTGGGAAGAAAGGTAGGCTCTTGAAATACATGGCAAAGCATCTGGAAAAGAGCAAGAGGTAGGGCTGCAGCCAATGTCTGCTCCCTGAGTCCTGTGCCAAGAAGGGCACATGATGCATGGGGGATTATAGGCTCTCCAGTTTCTTTTCTTTCTTTCTTTCTTTTTTTTTTTTTGGTACCTGGAATTGAACTCAGGGGCACTCAACCACTGAGCCACGTCCTTAGCCCATTTTTGTATTTTATTTAGAGGTACCTGGAATTGAACTCAGGGGCACTCAACCACTGAGCCACTTCCTTAGCCCATTTTTGTATTTTATTTAGAGATACGGTCTCACTGAGTTGCTTAGGGCCTCACTAATTTGCTAAGGCTGGCTTTGAACTGGTGATCCTCCTGCCTCAGCCTCCCAAGATGCTGGGTGCCTCCTGTGGTGTGTGCCACCATGCCTGGCTTCTCTAGTTTCTAATATTGGGTGATCTGGAAAAAGATGACCTTCAACAAGTTTCCTGGGAGGGGAAGAGGGGAACATTCATGGAGACATCTACTGTGCTTGATGGTTGTTATTGAACAACTTTACATGCATTATCACATTTAGTTCTTTACTAATCCTAGGAAATAGTCTTAATACCTGCTTATAGAGGGGGTATGGTAGACAGTTTGCAGAAACAGCCACAATATTACCCCAGTCTTGGTACTGTCCAACTACCCTAACTGCTGGGTTGGCCTGTGACTGGCATTGGCCAGGAGGGCAATGGAAAATGTGGCATATACAGAGATGTGAGTATTGGTGTGCTTGAACACTTCTGCCAACAGGTGTGAATGAGCCCCAGCTAGCCTCCTGGATGAGGAGCAACAGCTGACCAAGCCAGCCAACACCAACCATCACTGACAGCCCAGGTGACACTGCCAACCATCAGACATGCAAATGAAGCTGTTCTAAACTGTCCTGACCCAGTCAAGTCACCCAAAAGACCATGTGAATGTGCCCAGGCAGCTCAGATCAGGATAACGAAACTCTGACCCAAAGAATCTTTTTTTTTTTTTTTTCCAAAGAATCTTTTGAGGAATAATAAATGCCTTTAAATCACAAAAATGTTAGTGGTTTGCTACATGGCAAAGCTGCCTTACCTGTAAGAGGAACTGAGGCTCAGAGACATTAAATGATTGAATGGAGGCACTTCAGCTACTGTGCCTCTTGACTTCACGTTCCTCAACTATAAATCAAAGGTAATGAGGGAGGGCACTCTGCTCCCTTCCTGATGCTCAGATGAGATGAGAAAATGCTCTGAAAATTATGCAGGTCTAAAATTTTATATTTTATGATTTCATTTTCATTCTCTACTCTTCTGTAGTTCACACCTGGACTACATGATTTGGGCTTCCCCACGCTGCCTGTTTAGGGAGTGTCTGCTACAGCCTCTCCTAGGCTAGTCCCGGGATTTATGGTAACTACCCCATCCCAACCCAAGTGTCCCTTTAAACCGGAGAACAGAAAGCCGCCTGCCTACCCTCGGTCTTCTCCATCTTAGGGCACGCGACTCTCCGTCTCTCAGGCACTCTTCATTCACTCAGTCTGTAAGAATCCTGGAGAGTTCTGAAAGAAAGAAGGGTAGAGAGCGGAGAGTTTCGTCAGAGTGGAGAGTTGAGGAAACACAGCATCCAAGAAAGTAACACCCAGCCCTGCCTTTCTCCCAGGGGTGCCCCTGATCTCACAGCCCCTGAGGCAGGACAGAAAGAGCCTGAGCACATTCCTAGAACCCAGTTCTGGTGTGTCTCTGTGGGTTGTTAGCACTGGTTGACAATGAGGGAGCATTTGGTCCAACCTCCTCATTTGGCAGATGAGGAAACTGAGGCTGAGGAGTAAAGGTCTGTCCAAGGTCTCTCAGGCTGTTAATGAAGGAGACCCAGGACTTCTCATTCCAAAAATCACCAGCTGACATTTACCTACCCCTAACCTGGTAAGAGACTTACAATGCATTTTGTGAAAAAGCTCGACTAGAATACCTGTAGATGACCTGCGGTACCCCCATCAAACACAAGACAAAGACGAGATAATTGTAAGTTCTGACAAGGGGCTGACACTTAGAGGTGATTTCTATCTGTGGGCAGAACAGGGGATATTCCACCCAGGTGGTCAGAAGATATCAGCAACTACCCAAGCAGAGCATCGCCCTGGCTGAATTAGGTCTCTTGAGGTTGGGTCATAAATTCTCCCCGAAGTTTTAATCCATTCCCAGGACTCTCTCTTAAAATGGTAAACAACCTCACTGCTGCCCCCATTACAATAAATCACCCAGGAAATTGGCTTTTTATGATTATAACTCCACACACATCAGAATAATGAATTATCCGTGACACCACAGCAGTGGAAGCAGTACTGTTTCAGGAATTCCAAATTGCTTGACAATGACATCAGGAAAGGGGACCATGATAAGGGAAGGGCTGGTGCAACTGAAAGTTGAAGAGAGTGGAAAACGGAACCAATAAGTAACCAGAGAAGAAATAGATTAGGCCTGCCAAGAAAGAGAGAAATTCTGTTATAGTTTGGATGTGAGGTGTCCCCCAAAAGTTCATGTGTGAGACAACACAAAGAGAAATGTTTGAATTATAAGAGCCTTAACCCAATCAGTGAATGAAACCCCTGATGGGATTAACCGAATGGTAACTGAAGGCAGGTGGGGTGTGGCTGGAAGAGGCGGGTCATCGGGGGCATGCCTTTGGGGTCTATATTTTGTTTCTGGTGAGTGGAGTCTCTCTCTCTCTCTCTACTTTCTGATCATCATGTGAGCTGCTTCCCTCCATCACACTCTTCCACCATGATGTTCTGCCTCACCTCAAGCCTCGAGGAATGGGGCCTGCTATCTATGGATTGAGACCTCTGAAACCATGAGCCCTCAAATAAACTTTTCCTCCTCTACAATTGTGCTGGTCAGGTCTTATAGTGACAGCAGCAAAAAAGCTGACTAAAACAAATTTCAAAGTTTGCCCAACAGAAAGTTTGGCATAGCCTCTTTCTGTGAGAATTCCTTCTCCCTCCAAACCCAGTGCCCCATGACCTGCCTTGACTACTCCAAACCATCTTCCAGTGCAGCTGGCTCAGGGGCCCTTCCAGGTGCAGGTCTGATGGAACCCCAAAGGGTGGAGACAGAGACACTCCTTGCAGAAGGAATGTAACACTAGCCACCTGGCTTACCTTTGAGGCAATGGCACCTGACCAGCAAGTGCTTGAGTTTGATGGAGCTCATTCCAGAAGTTAGGGATAAGGAAAGTGAGCGTGTGGATGCTCTGGGAGCTAAGTGTGGTCATGAAGGAGGCAGACAGTGGAGAGGCATGGAAGGTTCTAATCTGGGGTGAGGGAGTGTGATTGGGGAAGGTTCCTAGGCAGAGGATTCGGCTGCCTCACTCCCTCAGCCAGGCCTGCAGTCTGTGCTGGGTGATACCAGCAGTCAGGGGAGGCTTGGCAGAGTCAGGTGAAGCCTGGGGAAGAAAAGGGTGATGCTTGGCCCTTCTATCATGACAGCCTCTCCTCTTCCTCCTGGGCTTTTCTCCCTCCCACCCCATGCCATTACTGAGCCTTGGGCGTGGAGCACTTGTCATACTCAATTTATCTCTTGCAATCCTCACACTATAACCCCGAGAGGATTATTATTATTCCCATTCATCAATAAGAGAGGATGAGGCCGAGAGAGTTGACACGCTCACTCAAGGTCACAAAACAAACAAGCATTGGAGTAGAATGTGCCTTCAAGTCTGGCCACCTCCAAGCCTGCGCTGGGAGAAGAAGTCACTTAGAAACATTTGTCCAGTCCTGTGAGGTAGCTGGTTCACAGAGGCTCCGACCGATCCTGAGTTCTCCTGAGGGGAGATGTTTCTGGCTGGTGTTCCTCTACACATGAAGAGCCCTATGGGCCTGAGAAGGAGAGAGTCTCTCTTACAAAGCCTCCTGGGCCAAAAGAGAGCTCTTCTTCTCCAAGGTGGACGCCAAGCACCAAGCACTCTTCCTCAGCTGTATGTTTGACTGAACAAACTGTCACCAGCCCCATGGGGACATCAGTCAGGCTGGCTGCCTTTGGCTAGAATTAGGACTTCAGCCTGTCTTATACCTAAGAGTAGGGCTACGGATAATTATTCAGCATACATTAGGTCAAATTTCACTAAAAGAACTTTGTAGAGACCTCTAAGATTCCTCTTTGTCTTGACTTTTACTAATATGAATCATTTCAAAGCTAAAGACATTAAATGTGGTTGACACTCCAACTCCCTGAAGAAGGGACTGGGTAATTTTTCATTGTTAAGGCCTCTATAAACACAGGAAGGAAAGAAGGGAACGTTCCTGCCCACGACTCACCACTTCCACCCCCCCTCGGCCCCCTCCCACCACGGCCTTCTCCACTTTCCTCCCTGATCCGCACGGCAGACCTCTTGGAGTTTAACTAAGGGAGATTCCTTGGAGTGGGTAGATGTTTGATGTGGTTAGGTGAGTGGGAAAGAAGAATAATTGCCACATCAACACATGCTACTTTGTTATACAGTGGAATAGGAAAATAGCTCTGTTGGACAGAACTCCCTATTAAAATGCAAGCTTGCAACCCTCTGGAATAGTTGAGGTTCTGACATTAAACAATTTCTTCCTCATTCTGTTAAGCTCCATCCCCAATGTTCGGCACTTTTTTTTTTTTTTTGTGGACTGGGGCTTGAACTCAGGGGCACTCAATCACTAAGCCACATCCCCAGCCCTATTTTGTATTTTGTTTAGAGACAGGGTCTCACGGAGTTGCTTAGCATCTCACTGCAGCCGAGTCTGGCTTTGAACTCTCCATCCTCCTGCCTCAGCCTCCTGAGCCACTGGGATTATGTTTAGCACCTTTAAAAACTTGTTGTTGTTATGTAAATTTTCATTCACTTGGCCTATCCCAGGTCAAAGATCCCCAATCAGGGTCCAACCTTTCTCATTGGCTCATCATACTCTAGATTTATATAGTTTTCTCTCTGTAGCACTTCACTCCTAGTCATCTGTAAGCTTGCAAATGTGAGAATTCTTGCAAGACTCATTCCTGTCCAACTCTCAGGTGTAAAATGTGGCAGGCACTCAGCATGGTTCTTAAATGAACAAATGAAAACAGGAAACAAAATGGCCTGTCTTCAAATGGTACACAAGGACAGAAATTAACAGGTGCTAAGCACTTACTCTGGGAATCAGGTACTGGGCATAATTTTTCATTTCACCCTCACACAAACCATCTTGAGACATAGGGCCCACTTACAAATGAGGAACTAAGGCACAATGAGGCTAAGTGGACAACCCAAACTTTCCCAGTCAAACAGACACCTCGTGTGGCTCTCTCATCCACGGTGTCTTCCGGATCCTGTGGGGCAGTAAAGAGGTGGGGACTGCCCCTTCAAATCCACAAGGCTGTCACTGTCCGACGGCAACGATGGTCCTTGTGTAATTACCAGGCCATGTTAGGGACAGCTCCAAAAGGTCCACACTCCCTCCCAAGAGCATGGATTTCCTAGGTCAGCCCAACGCCAGCAGCATTTACCCACCCCTCCCCCTCTCCATACTTATTCCTTTCATGATGCCATTTTCAACCTCATTTCTAACCTCAAATCCAAATAAAAAGGGATCTTCCCTTCCTTAGTCCTAAAACTGAAACCTGGTTCTGTATTTTTGTTCTCTTCAAACCCCTCTTTATTCTGCAATAATAGAAATGCTGTATTTCATCCCAGAGTAGGCTGCATGCCAAAATAAATAGCACCTTGGATTTCCTTGAAAAGAGAGCTTGGCTCAACACACAGCCTCACTGCCACGAGAATTCTTGGAGAATTCAACCTTACAAAGTCAAATATTTAGCAAGGTAGTAGACCCAGCAGCAACCCACCAATCCCTGCATAATTGCTTGCAAAGACAAAGCACCCTTTCCAAAAGAGAGAAAGAAAAAAAATCATCCATACCTGGGACTGATCCTGCCAAGATGATGGGAGGTTCCACTTCCCATCCCTGGACCCCCAAGCCTCCAAGTGGAAATGTTTCCTGTGCTAAGAAGTAGGAGGCAGCTGACAGCCGCTGCTTGTCATTGGAAGGGTTGAAGCTCCTGCACTGGAGGAGGGCAGAATCTAAGATCTTGCGAACCGAGTTCCCCAGTGCGCTCACTTCCCGACCCGGGAAACAGGGAGATAACTCACGCTCAATGAGGAACGCATTAACACGATCTCATTAACCCCATTCCCACATTTTCCTGCAAGTGTCTTTCATTTTTGCCTGCATTGCAGCAGCTGGATCCGGAGCTTCATGAAAAAGAAAGAACAGTTGCAGTGTGGGGGGGATGCTTGAGTGTATATTACCTTCCTGAGCATTCTCCCCCTGCACAGCCTGGCGCGGGAAGGACTTCTCCCGCCCACAAAGCCAGCTTGGGGCTGCAGGAACGGAACGGAGCAGATTCCTGTGAGTTCAGCACAGCCGCCTGCTTCCCAGCTGTGAAAGGACTTGGTCAGGTGATCCGTGACCTTGCTGGAAAAGCAAATACTGACTTCCTTTTTGCTCCCAGGGATAGGTGAGTGGGGTCAGAAAGGAATTCACTGCTCAATAAGTTAACACTGGATCTTGCAGAAAGAGGGAGACCGCTCAAAGCCTTCCACTGGAAAGTTAGTTCCCTGAACTGCCATCATTTCTGAGGGACCCATCGAGAGAAACCCTAACAACATGCAGCCTTCCTATCTGATGCTGCCAAATCTGGGAGCTCGTCTCGACAGTCAGACAGTCACGTAAGTCCGCTTTCCCTCAGCCCCACTCCTCACTCCCACTGCAGCCGCTGTGGCTCATTAACGAAACTGAGCCTAATAAGGACGCGGTCTCCTTAGGAGTTGAAATCCTTCAGGGGGACATCACTTCCTTCCTGGCTCTGCTTTAGAAACATCTATCCCTTGCTGTTCTCCTGGGGTCCCAGGACCCCATGAAGCCTCTGATCATTAAGTGAATGGAAGTCTGGCAGCAGATGGGGGAGAGCCAAGATAGGAACAATGACCAGTGAATACCAGGGGCCAGGCAGGCAGCTCCTGCTTCCTGCTGCTCCACCAGTCTGCTGCCCTTGAACACCAAAACACACCCAATTCTGGCAAGAAAAGCAGGCAAGTACTTGCTGTGACAACCAAATTGCCATCCAGTGGCTCCAGCTACGGCTAGGGTTTCTAACAGCAGTAGAGACCAGTGGCTTGGGAGGGATGGGATGGAGGAGCCAGGCAGAAGTCACAGCTGTGGGAGGAGGAGTGTCCCAGGTGGTCCTAGGCAGGCACCTAGGAGTCCCGCCCAGAGCTGCTGCAGCTCTTTGGAGCAGAAGGCAGGAGTGGGTTCTCCAAATTTGTGCTGCTCTTGGCCCTAAAGGAGACAGGCAGGCTGGCATGGTCAAACACAGGGCCCAGAGAGCTTTCAGGCTCCTTTATGCAGGCTCAGCAAGAGGATTAGAAGGACCTTGTTCTTTAGACCTCCCAGAACTCCAAGCAAGATCATCCTAGGAAGCAAAGCCCCACCAGTAAGGAACATCAGATGCAGCTCTGACCTCCACAGATACTGATTATTAGGGTGCACTTCCCAAGGCCAAGGCAGGTTTCTGTCTAACCCATGCTGTAATTGATATGGCACTAAGTGTCACCCTGAAATCCTGCCGGCATCACACCTGGTATACTTGAACAGCACTTTACATCACGTCTCACACACTCCATTTATCTTCACACCAGTGTTTAAGGCAGCCAGACCAGGGACGAGTAGCTCCTTTGTACAGGTAAAGAAAATGAGACAGATGGTCCAAGACACTTCCCTTTACTCCCACAGGCGTAATGATTGCTGGGGTAGAATTCTGTGTTCTTCCCATTATTTTCTTTGAAAGATTGTAGAGCATGTTCATCTACAGATGAAGAGATTTCCTGAAGGGCATGGGATGATGTGATGGTCCACAAAGCTATGGAATCAGTATGCATTTTTCTCAACTGTTAAAATTATTCGTCTGTGTTAACTAAGAACCTAGACCAAACCATCAGCATAAAAAAGAATTGGAAATAGACCTTGAACACTAAGGTTATATGAAAAATATACTGAGGAGGAAGTTGCCTCCCTGATACATTTTAAATAATCACTGACCATCTCCTCCAAACTGGTTAGAGAACGACTTGAGACATACAGCATTTCTCTAAGTAGCAGAGTGAAAAAGAAGCCCTCCATCTTACCAGTCTCGTGTCTTGCCAGCCACCCACTCTTCCCTCTGCTCTAACTAAGGACAAGCATTCCCCTTCCTTCTCCCAGGATAAAGTCTTATCTGAGACGAGGAGGTGCAGTGCTTACTCCCGGCAATGGATCTTTCCTGCAGGACCAACGATCCACCTGGCCAGCTGTTCCGCCTTGTCTGCCGGCCAGTTCCTGCCTGTCATCACAGCCTTGCTCCACCATCCACTCCAAGTGCACTTCCTTCCTTTGGTCACCATGGCTCCTGCCTGCCTCCACTGCAGAGTGTACCACTGAATTCTAATTGCTGCCTCGGTTTCCCTGACCAGCACCACAGGCTAGGTGCTCCACAGTGTGTGAAACAGAGCCCACCCACAACCCCTGCAGTTAACGCAGGCCACCTCCCCAGACACTCCCTTACCTGACAGGGGAGCACGTCTGCTTCAGGTCTTCCATCAGACCAAAGAGTGGAATCTAAAAAAGTTGATCACAGAAGTCGAGAGTAGAATGGGGTTACCAGAGCCTCGGGAGAATAGTGGGAAGAAGGGATGGGGTTTTCCTGAGTTGATTATTACTCAATCCAAATATCACACTGTCCCTCACAAACGTGTAAACACTGTGTGTCAATCAAAAAATAAAAAAGATATTAAAGGTAAAAATTACAAAGGAATGTAAAATGAGGGGAGGAAATACTACCTTCCTTGAGTGCCATCAATCAGATTCCAAACGGAAGACACACAGGACAAAAAAGGCACACATGCGCGCACTTAACTTCCTCAGACCTCCTTCCAGGGAGAAATAGCACAGTTCTTGAGCTCTGTTTGAGAGGTTGCAACAGACACTGTGCCAACTGCCCACATCTCTCAGAGGAGAAGAAGCTGTCTCTTGGAGTCTGTAACCTACCCAATACCCCTGCTTGAACTCCATGGCCAAGCTGAGGAAAGAGCAGAACAGGAAGTGGGACCCTCCACTCTCCACACGAGGAAGCCCAAGTTCCCAGGTTACAGATCTAAAGCAAAGCAAAGCTTTGACTCAACGCCAGATGGTCCTCCTTCCAGTCTAACACTCTCCACGACACCACACAGCCTGAGCTGGGCAGGTTGTGAGCACGGGGGACACGCAAATCCTAAGGTACACACTCCAGTCTGGTGTTGTCCAGGCAGAAGGTGGCCTCACTGAGGAGCCATCTGCATGGGAAGCCTCACCACGTTGTCCAGGGGAGCCTGGCCTTCTGTCTGGGGGTCCTCTGAGGTCCTGCTGTGTGTCATGGCATCCCCACTCCTATGCCTCACATGTCTTTAGGCCTCTTACCAACTTCCTGTTACTATCAAGCCACCCAGAGGATAGCCTGGACCGACACGCTTATCCAACAGGGCTCTACAGAATTATTCACCTGAGGGGAGGTTTTGACTCCTTTTCTTTCTTTCTTTCTTTTTTTTTTTTTTTGTGGTGCTGGGGATTGAACCCAGGGCCTTGTGCTTGCAAGGTAAGCACTCTACCAACTGAGCTATATCCCCAGCCCTTTGACTTCTTTTCAATTCCTGTGGCCCAGGTCCCTTTTGTGTGGTGGAAAAAAGAACAGTCTAAATTCTACAAGATGGGCGTTCAGCAGGAGAGAAGGAAAAAGAGAATTCAGTCTTTTTTAAAAGTATTTAAAAATTTTTTTTAGTTGTAGATGGACACAATGCCTTTGTTTTATTTGTTTATTTTTATGTGGCGCTGAGGATGGAACCCAGTGCCTCACAGGTGCGAGGCCAGTGCTCCACCACGGAGCCACCACCGCAGCCTGAGAATTCAGTCTCTGAAGACCAACCTGCATCTGAGAGTCCCTTGGGCTTTTGTACTCTCCACCAGCAGTTCAATTATTTGGCAGGCTGTGAGACGACACAGGCTAGGGAGAGGCACATGTGTTAGGTGTACGCCCACTGAAATGGAGCCTCTCAGGGTACACCAGTCACAGATACAGGCACCCTCACAAACGCAGCTGGCATGGGCAGAGACAGAGATTATTTATGTGAAGCCACAGGTGTGGTGATGGGCGGGGGCGGCACTGAGGAATCGGTTGTTCTAAAAACTGAGTCCTTAAAGCAGATAAAATTTTCTTAAGGCAAGAAAGGACAGGGAAAGAGGAGGCCACACTGATCAGTGGAAAATGCTCCTTGAAGAAAAAGAAAGGCATTAGGGTCTCCATGGAAAAGACCTCCACATCCACACCTCTCCCTTCATTCAGACCCTTCCAGAATGCTTAGTCCTTGACTGCAACGTCTGTAAAATCAAGATGACAATAAATGAACAAGGAAAGGGCAAGAGCAGGCAAGTTGTCAAAGAGAAACACAAATGGTTAGTACTTGAAAAATATTTAACCTTATGAATTAAAAACCAAAAAGATGCCAGATAAATACTCAGATGCCATCC
Organism: Sciurus vulgaris; assembly: GCF_902686455.1. Classification (NCBI taxonomy): domain Eukaryota; kingdom Metazoa; phylum Chordata; class Mammalia; order Rodentia; family Sciuridae; genus Sciurus; species Sciurus vulgaris. The sequence continues at coordinate 50,777,799 of NC_136461.1, forward strand.
TCCTTGTTTACCCTGCGATGTGCCAGGAACTCTAGGTCCAATGCAAACACCATCTGACCTAACTCCCACAATCACCCTAGGCAGTGGCTGGGCTGTTTCTGTTATTTAAGGACAAAGCTGAGGCTCAGAGCAGTTGCCCAATGCTGAGACTATCGGTGTCAAAACTAATCCACGTTTTTCTGATGCTAACGTGCTGTTCTTAATCATAGTAAGACAGATTCTCCTACATGTTAGATTAAAAAAACATTTTTCAAGCTGCGTGCGGTGGCTCACACCTGTAATCCCAGCAGCTCAGCAGGCTAGGCAGGAGGATCACCAGTTCAAAGCCAACCTCAGCAACAGCGAGGCGCTATGCCACTCAGTGAGACCCTATCTCTAAATAAAACACAAAATGGGCTGGGGATGTGGCTCAGTGGCCAAGTGCCCCTGAGTTCAATCCTGGCTACCAAACAAAATTTTTTATCAAAGAATGATCATCAGTGCTCATAAGAATGATGAGAAGGGACACCCTCCCAGCAGACTGTCCCAGAGCAGGGCAGCTGCAGCCAGTTGAGGGGTTGCAGGCTGCAGCAATGTCTCCAGGAAATTCACAGCCTGTGTGCTCTGTGGCACTGTTGCTTGTGCAAGTGCAGGTGGGAATCTAAAATCAGAAGCAACAAAATGAAATGGTGATGAGTTAGGAAGACAGAAAGGGATCATCACATGTGATTTCTTGGTCTAAAAATCATCATGACTATGGATGGACAGATTCTTGGAAAATGAAAAATAAATCAGGGAAAAAAACTGACAATCCTACCAACTATATCAAAGTACTTCCATGTTCATCTATTTTGCATATGTTAATTGAAGGGCAAGTTCTATAGCAGCTGAGAGCCTGGGCTCCAAGTCAAATAGTCAGAAATCCCCACTCTGCCACTTCCTGGCTGAGTGACTTTGGATAAATTACTTAACTTCTCTGAGTCTCAATTGATTGTTTTGAAAATAGGTCTAGTAATATTTCTTGTAAGCCATGGAGCTGTCAGGAGGATCAAATAAGATGACTGTGTGTAAACACTTAGAACAGAGTCCCGTGTGTAGTCTGTGTTCAGCTATTAGTGCAATAATTTCAATTATGAATGCAATTTTTTACTTAGAATCCTCTCACGTAACCATCTTAAATAGTACAGTTACACTTGCTGTATAATAATTACTATACATGACTGCACAAGACTTCACCGACTTCCCCTTGTTTTTCAAACCCACTCCCTACTGGAGGTCATCCCATTTCTTATTTAACTTTCCCTTCAGTGCTGCCACATCAGCCAGTCTGACAGGTGGTTTTCGGGGCAGTCTCCAGGAAAGATCCCAATCTCAGGGGCTTGCAATCCATCTTCACAGACTTTGAGGTTAGAGAGAGGTTCTAGCTGTGTGAACCTGAGCAACTTCCTCATTCAAGAGCCTCGCTCAGTGCACCGCATGAGCACTGCAGGAAAGAAGATGCTAAGTGCTTGTGCCGGTTCCTGGTATGTAACGAATACTTGGTAAGTTTAGCTATGATTGCATTTGATTGATTGATTGATACAGGGTCACGCTACGTTGCTCACACTGGTCTTAAACGCATCCTCCTGCCTCAGCCTCTGGAGTAATGGGGACTACGGGCATGCATTAGCATGCAGGCTTAGGGTTACAATTTAAAACACACAGTGTGAAGAGAAAGGGCAAGAACCAGGTTTGTTTTATTCATCGCCCTATTCTTAATACTTGGAATGGTAGGAACTCAATAAAAATGTGTTAAATTACTGGACAGATGGGTGGATGGATGGATTAGAACCCATTGCAGCTGGAAAGGATCTTATAAACAGTTTTATTGACATATAATCTACATACCATATAATTTATTTATATAATTGTACAATTCAATACTTGCTATATACTCAGAGATGTGCAAACATCACCACAGTTTAATTTTAAAAACTGTGAAAAATATACATGGTAGTTATCATTTTAACTATAGATATACAATTCAGTGATGTTAAAGGTAATCATAATACATTGCATAACCATAACCACTATGCAGACTCAAAACTTATTCTAACATAAACTTTGTGCCCATTAAACAACTCCCTGCTGCTTCCAGTCCTAGTAACTTCTTTTTTACTTTCTGCCTCAATGAATTTCCCTATTTTAAGTACATCTCAAGTGGAATCATATAATATTTGTCCTTCTGTGTCTAACTTATTTCATCTAGTATGTTTTCAAAGTCCATCCAAATTGTAGAATACATTAAAGTTTCCTTTCTTTTTAAGGATGAATAATACTTCCTTGTATGTAGCATGACACATAACACATTTGTTTACCCATTCATCTGTTTACAAACACCTGTGTTGCTTCCACTTTTTAGCTATTGTGAATAATGCTGCAATGGATGGCCACTGTGTACAAATACCTGTTCAAGTCCATGGTTTCAGTTCTTTTGGATAAATACCTAGGAGTGGAATTGCTGGGTCATATGGTAATTCTGTGTTGAAATTTTTGAGAAATCAACACTCTGTAATTTACAGCAGTTGTACATTCTCATCAGCAATGCATGAAGGGCCTAATCAACACTTATAAAAAATACAGCCATCTTAGTAGGTGTGAAGTGGTATCCCATTGTAGTATTGATTTGCATTTCCCTAACCACTAATGATGTTGACTATCTTTATTTAAAAAAAAAAAAAAAGTCTATTCAAGAACTTTGTCCATTTCTGAATTAGTTTACTTTGGGTCTTCTTGTTGTTGTCAGAGTTCTTTATGTATTCTGGATATTAACCATTTACCAGAGATATGATTTACAAATAATTTATTCTATTGTGTAGGATGTAATTTTGCTTTCTTGATAGCATTCTTTGATGTACACAGGTTTTTTTTTTTTTTTTTTTTTCTCACGGTGCTGGGGATCGAACCCAGGGCTTTGTGCTTGCAAGGCAAGCACTCTACCAACTGAGCTATCTCCCCAGCCCTGTACACAGGTTATTACAGTAGGACATTCAGCTTATCAGTATTGTCTCTTGTTGCATGTCATATCCATGAAATTGTTGCTAAGTCCAATGTTATGAAGATTTTTCTCAAAGTTTTCTTCCATGAGTTTTGTAGTTTTATCTCTTAAGTTTTGATCTTTGATTTGTTTTGAGGTAGTTTTTGTATATGATGTAAAATAAGGGCTCAAGTCCAATATTCTGCATGTGATTATTATTTTTTGCCAGCACCATTTGTTGAAAAGACCAGTCTATTTTAAAACACATTCATCACCCTAAGAAGCAGTTCCATACTTCCTAACTATCACTGCCTATTTCTTCCACCCTTGTCCCAGCCTTAGGCAATATTAATCTGAGATAGATTTGCCTATTCTGGACATTTCACATAAATGGAATCATGTAGCAGGTGGTCTTTGTTGACTGGCTTCTATCACTTAGAATGATGTTTTCAAGGTTCATCAGACCTGGAGAGGATTCTTCTTCTTCTTCTTCTTCTTTTTAATATTGGGGATTGAACTGAGGGGTACTCTACCACTGAGTGACAGCCACAGTTCTTTTTAGTTTTTATTTTGAGATAGGATCTTGTTAAGTTGCTGAGGCTGGCCTGGAACTTGTGATTCTCCTGCTCAGTCACCCAAGTTGATGGGATTACAGGAGGGTGCCACTGCCCCCAACGGAAAGGATTTTTACAGATCATTTAACTGAATTCTATTTTTAGAGAAGGAAAGTGACACCAATGTCACACAGTACCTCAGTAACGGAGTCCACACTAAGGCCCAGTCCCATGTTTTCTTCCTTAGTCACCCTGACCCTATTCCTAGAAACATCTCAACACGTTAAGAGGGATGGCAAGCTCTCAGTGAGAACTGCACTCTCTGCCTCCCTATAAAATTTTAGACTTGAGTCTCTCCTTATTCAGACTGTGCCACTTGGACAGATGTCCCCCACATTGCATCTTGTCCAGATCCCACCCATCCCTCTCAGCCCATTCTTCCCTGGCAAGCCATCCCAAGAGCCTTCCAGTCTAATTCTCCATCTTTTGAAATCTCATGGTGGAGAATAACTATGTATGTAACCTGTGTGAGGCCACATGGAATAAGAAATCTAATTCTAACCAGAAGAGGCTTCCTCCAGTTGAGAATAGCAAATCTCTTCTTTCTTGGGAGGTGAATGCTGAAAGGTTTAGGGAAAGTTTGATTTATCTGACATCTCTGGATATGTTTTGGATCACCTTTTCTACACAAGTAGACCAGTTGCTCAGCAACCTATTTCTCTTGCTGGACAGAGGAGCGACAAAAGTCAGCTTTGGAATCTAATAGACATGGGTTCAAATGCTCTCTTTTCGGGCTGGGGAGATAGCTCAGTTGGTAGAGTGCTTGCCTTGTAAGCACAAGGCCCTGGGTTCAATCCCCAGCACCCCCCCCCCCCAAAAAAAAAAAAAAAAAAAAAAGAAAGAAAGAAAGAAAGAAGGCAAATGCTCTCTTTCCTACATGTTGAGAACTCATGCAAGTTAACTAAATTGCCTCATGGTACTTATCAGTGTTAGTTCTATCGCTCTAACAGGTACCTGAGATAATGAACTATAAAGAGGAATGGTTTAGAGGCTCCAGACTGTAATCAAATGGACCCACTGCCTTTAGGTTTCTGGTGGAGGTGATGAATGGCTAGGAAGCAAAAGAAGGAAAAGAAGAGACTGGGGTCCCACAATCCCCTTCCTGGGCACACCCCCAATGACTCAAGACTTCTCATAGACCCCACCTCTTAAAGGTTCCATCACCTCCCAATAGCATCACCCTGAAGACCAAGCCTTCAACACACGGAACACTGGGGGACATTCCAATCCCAAAGCACAGTACTACCTTATCCTGCCTTCTTCCTTGCTCTCCCTATAGTTATTTAATTCTTCTTGTTGAACCAAAAGCTCCCCGATGCGGAGAACCAAGCCTTCCTCATCTGAGTCCCTCACAGTGCCCCCAGGGTCTCTTATCAGGGGCCAGAAATGCCCCTGCTATTATATGCTTCAGCTCCTCAAATCGATAATTCTCAAAGCTGAGTCCCTGGCCCAGTGGAAGAGTGTAAGAATTTCCAAAAGAGCCATAAATAGATCCTAAATACATGTGTTTTCTTCAGTTCTTATGAAAAACTGATATAATTACATGGGATTTCATTTTTATGAGCAACTAGGAACATAATTAATGAATTATTAATAATTAATAAAGGTTGGCATTAAACAAAATTCGGTCTGTTACAAGAGTCTACAGAGAACATTAATTATTTTTCTAAATTTTTAAATTTTCTTGTAGTTGTAGATGGATGGAATGCCTTTATTTGTTTATTTTTATGTGGTGCTAAGGATCAAACCCAGTGCCTCACACGTGCTAAGCAAGCGCTCAGCCACTGAGCTAAGCCCTGGCCCAGAACATTAATTACTCTGCAAAGAAGTGTGACCTTCACCATCACTAAACAACACACTGCAAAACTGTGCAGGCACCAGAGCCAAGATGTGGAATTCCTGCAATTCTCAGGAAGGGCGTTTTGTTATTACTGCAGGCGACATCTGAGCTGCTTTTTTCAGCTACCCAGCACCTTGTGGACACCCTTCCTATGCCCGGTTATTGCCCTCCTTTGACGTCTTGTCTTCTCAAGGTTTGAACTGGAATTGGCAGTGCCAACCTCCTTCACAACCAGGAGTCAGTCATGGGACCTTTGCTCAGCAGGCAGAGACACTCAGGCCAGACTTCAAAGTGGAAGAAAGTACCTGGGAGAGGAAAGGCTAGAGGCAAGTGACTCTGGGAAGGGTGGTGGAATGACATTCAGCTACTTGATAGCCTTTAATGAATTCCTCTTGCGTAAGCTTTCCAGAGCAGGTTCTGTTGTTTGCAGCTGTGACCCTCGACTGCTCCAATGCAGTACTATTGTCCTAGTTTTTGATTGCTACTGTTTTATAAACTTATATTACTTATAAAATTACTTTTAGGAGTTTTTGTTGATTGTTGCCTTCAATATTTCCTGCTTTACCACTTTGACTATTTTTTATTATCCTTTAACCCTTTATTACCAAATTATTTCCCACTGGAAAGTGGCAATGAGTCGACTTAGTGGACTACAAGGTCTTTTTGCTCTGCCGAAGTGGACCACAGTCAAGATGTCTTGGGAATGACAACTTGGAGGAAACATGTCCCAGCAATTCAGCTCCATCTCCTCCCTCTGAGTCCCCTCTGTGAAAACATCTCAAAGGGTAGGGACACACACACCCCGGTTCCCCCTCCCCTTTGGGCAGCTCCCATCCCCAGCATCATTGTCCCTGGTGAGAATCCAGCTGAAGGAGCTGCAGGTGCAGACAGTTTAGAGCTTGCGTGGGCTGTGGCATCTGCCTTCTGGGCTGGCAGGAAGGTTTTTCTTGGCTCAATTACACACAGCCTGAACATTCAAGAAAGTCAGTTTATACCCAACTGAGCCTGAGAAGTCATCTCCAGCTACTTGGGTGGAGCCAGTGATTCTTCCAGATTTTTCAGGCAAGTTGGAAGGCTTTTATTATTATTTCACAACACCCCACCTGGCCTCCACAAGTTCAGTCTGCAGAGGAGCAGGCATATGTGATGTGGGTCAAACCAGGATGACAGGCACTTGACCTCAGTAGTATGCTGGCCCAAGGAAGGCTAGGCATCATCTGAGATGAATCAGAGAGAGACAGCGAGAGAGGAAGGACTCTAGAAACTTCCACTGACCTCAACTTTTTCTGGAAGGAGATGAGATTCATTCAGCTTGCCACCTGGTAATACAATGGAATCCTATATACTGCTGAAGTCCAGGTTTTGTTTTGCTTTAATGTAGGTGTTACAGCTTGAATATATTTTTCTAACTTCATGTGTTAGGGACTCAATTCCCAAGGAACAGTGCCGGAAGGAGGACCCTAATTAGAGATCAGGTCATGAGGACTCTGCCCGCACACATGAATTAATGTCCTTGTCGCAGAGTGTTAGTTATGGGGAGAGTCGGTTGTTGTAAAGGTGAGTTTGGCCTTCTGTTGTTCAACTGCTCTTTGCCCTTCTACCTTCTGCTACACAAAGGGCCTCACTAGATGGCAGCACCATGCTCTTGAACTTCCCAACCTTCAGAACTACAAGCCAAATAAATTTACGTTCATTGTCAGTCTCAGATATTCTGTTATCTGGAAGTATCTTGGAAAACAGACTAAGACAATGGGTAAAGTCACTAAGAACAGGTGTTGCTGAAATTCTCATCCAGGTTTCAGTCCACCCGCAGCGGCTCCGAGGTTGGGCACGTGGAGCACAGGACAGGCAGACCTTCATTCAGCACTGTGCTCATCTCTTGCAGCCAGATGACGGGCTCCTTCCAGGCAAGGCTCCTCTTCACGCTTCGGCGAACACTTTATGGCACCAGGGTCTTGTAGGTGGCAAGTACCCAGTCAGTCCCGCGGATTCTCCAGTTAAGAGAAGAGAAATACACAACGGGACCTTGGATGTCATCATCATTTACTAATGGCGATACTGAGGCCCCCTGAGTTGCCCATACATTCATCATGGCTTTCTCAACTCCTAATCCAGTGCTCTCCATTATAAACCTCATCCTGATGGCGCTTGTCTGCAGTGTAATATTGAAGGATATGGAATTGACAGTTTCTTTAAAAACAACATGGTGGGTGTCTCAATTCAAATGAGGAAGAATAGAGTTTTTATTATGGTTAACACGTGCCAGAGAACTGACCATACTCCTACTGGTGACCTTTGTTTGCAGCCTTTGGCTTTTACTATTTACCATGCAATAGTAAAAACAGTTGTTCACATCAGTTGAGCACTCTCTCTGTGTAAGTCCTTTACTCATCTTTACCCAGTGCCTGGGATCTTGCTATCCTGACTCCTCAATAAACAAGGTAAAGATGGCTGCCTCATGGCTCAATCAGAGTTCAGTGCTGTGTTCGAAGACACAGCAGTTAAATAGGAAAAAAAATTAATTGGAAGCAATCCAAACCTTCACTTCAGTCTCTAGAGAAAATATCAAAGGGGAAGTGCATTCTTAGCACAAAGCAAAAGTCTTAAATTTTTGCTTTCCTCTCTCTGCTGTTCTCAGTACCAATTCCAGCAGAGCAACTGCTTCAGAAGCAGTGAGGTCTGTTCCCCAACAGACTCACCCACCTGGTTCCTCATCCAGTCATCTATCCTCTGCCAGGCTCTGTCTCTGCCCCCTTCACTAGGAATCCCAATATTGCCTCCATTTGTCCAGGGCTTTCTCATTGCTGGATAATTTATCTAATAAGAGAAACCACAGCGCAGCAGGCTATGCCAGAAATTTCCTTAGAAAAGAAATACTTGGCTCCACAGGTAAAAAAAAAAAAAAATTTATTTTGGTACCAGGGATTAAATCCAAGATGCTTCACGACTGAACCACATCCCAAGCCTCCTTTTTATTTTTGATTTTGGGATAGGGTCTCACCAAGTTGCTTAGGGCCTCACTAAGTTGCTTTGAACTTGCAATCCTTCTGCCTCAGCCTCCTGAACCGCTGGGATTACAAGCCTGGACCACTGCACCCAGTGGCCACAGGCAAATTTTGAATATTCGCATGTTTAATGCTTGTATTCCCTGTCAACACCTATTTTACAGATGAGAACACTGAAACTTAAAAATAATAATGCAAATATTTATGCTGTTATAACAATAATAATTATTGTTAGCTGGTTACTGTCCTCCTAAATTGCATATAGGCTGACATTGAATTTCACAATGATTATATTAGGTAGGTGCTATTATGTCCTTTTCACAGATTATTCTTTCAGGGGCACAAATCTAGAAAGTGGTAGGGTTTGAATTCAAATTGAGGTTTGTCTGACTCCACAGACCAAGCTCTTCACCACAGAGTGTGTTTTCTGACTTTCGGTTCCTATTTCTGTAACTGTCTATGAAGCAAGTTGCCAGTGGTATCTAACTAGAAAGAGAAGGAACCAGATGTTAGGATTTAGCAAAGGAATGGATCCCTTAAATTCCATCACCAGCCATGCTCATTAAATGTCAGATGACTTAAAATGTAAACAGCATTTTGGGGGGGACACAAAGGTCTACCAATAAGATAAATTTATTTGGGAAGGAACAGACTGAAAAATGCAGTGGCTTTCTAATTAACTTAAAATTATTTAATCAATAAAACACAATTGCTTTTCAAATTATCTTTGAATGTCTCAAAAAGGCTTGACATATTTAATTGCTGTTTAGCCAGAAAGCAGCAGTCAAGTTACCCAGATGTCAACTTCATATAAAATACTCTTTGTAGATCTTGCACTCTGTCAAAATTTCCATTACAAAGACATTTTCAGGCCTAATACAAGGGTTTTAGGTTACAAATTAATTTTGTTTCTCTGTCATCCAGCAGGCAGGGGCGGGGAGATTGCAGTGGCTGAGAAAGGCATCCATGGCATTGCATAACTCTGGACGGTGGTGAATCTCCTGGTCAGCATGCAGTTTTCCCCAAATCAGAGATGTGCTGCTGCCAGTGGTCCTCAGGGGAGCCCATGTCCAGCCCAGCTCTCCCCTAATGACAGATATAAACTATGAACTACCTTCGTCCAAAACCAATTTTTTTTTGGTACTAGGAATTGAACCCAGGGGCACTTAAACATTGAGCCACATCCCCAGACCTTTTTCATATGTACATTTTAGAGACAGGGCCTTACTAAGTTGCTTAGAGTCTTGCTAAATTGCTGAGGCTGGCTTGGAATTCACAGTCCTCCTGTGCCTCTGGGATTACAGGCATGTGCCACAGCACCTGGCCCTTCAGCCAAAATTTGAACCAGAAGTTTGCATGGATTCCACTCACATACAATCTACGTACTCTGAGGAACTCATGACATGAAAGCTCTGGGTAAGAGGGAAGGATATGAGCAATGGATACCAGACCAGAATCTCCAGGTAGGAATCTGTGTTTTAACAAGCCATCCAGGTAATGTTTATGCACTCTCTAGCCTACCTTTTAAAACACTTCGTAAACTAGCTGGGCATGGTGACGCAAGCCTGTAATCCCAGCAACTCGGGAAGCCGAGGCAGGAGAATCACAAGTTTGAGGCCAAACTTAGCATCTAAGCAAAGCCCTAAGCCACTTAGTGACACCCTGACTTAAAATAAAAAGGGTTGGGGTGTGGCTCATTAGTAAAGCCACAGTCTGGGTTCAATCCACAGTACCAAAAAAAAAAAAACAAAACCAAAACAAAAGAAACCCATACAAAAATACTTTGTAAACTATAACTCAGTGCCTCTCAAACCATATTATGCATTTAAATCTCCCAAAGATCTTGTTAGCATGCACATGTTGATTCTGCAGGTAGGTCTGGAATGGGGCCTGAAAATTTGCATTTTCAAGAAGCACCTAGAGAGGCTGGGGATATAGCTCAGTTGGTAGAGTGCTTGCTTCGCAAGCACAAGGCCCAGGGTTCAAATCCCCAGCACCGCAAAAAAAAAAAAAAAAAAAAAAAAAGAAGCATCTAGGTCCTAGTATCAAAGAGGAAGTCATGTGATCAAGATGTCTGCTTGGGAAGCTGTGGGGAAGAGCCCGATAGACCGAGGCACAATTCCTAGCAACAGAGCTTGCAAACAATATGACCTTAGGTGATTCACTTTATGCTTTGAGTCAGCTTTCTCAGCTGTAAGAGGATATATAAATAACACAATCAACCTATCATTATCCAATTTCTAAGGCGGTTCAGATGGCTACAGGCCTAGACTTCACACGGTACTTGCATGTAGAAAACACTGAAACAGAAGCTGTGCTTATTGCTGTTCCTAAAGGAAGGAAGAAACCAGTAGGTGCTCAATAATTGTTGGTTGCTTTCTTATTAACTTATTGAGAGTTGCTGTGTGATACACGAGGTCCTGTGCCAAGTCTTACATTATTATCACTTACTCTTCAATGTGCTAGCACCTTTGCATAGGCCACGAGGTTTTAGGGTTGGTTGGTTGCTTGCTTGGTAGGTTGGTTGCTTGGTTGGTTGGTTGGTTTGACAGATTAGGAAGCCAAAGCTCAGATAGGTTTAATAAACTGGTCACAGTCACAAAGATGGTAAAAGGCAGAGCTGAGGTTGAATTAAGGTGCTCCTGTCTGAGTTAGGTTTTAAGTCAGACTGAGGCAAGGTTCTGCCCACACCTGTCTGAAAGGCCCAGGTCTAGGGAAGCTGGTGGGTTGATAACAGACAACAGCCAGGAGCCATAATTCAGGGCCAGGGTGTAGAGACTGAGAACAAGCAGGAACTCTGAGCCGTAGAGGGAAATGAGGCCACAGAGGAGGAGCAGGGCCACGTTCCACAAGGATTTGAACCTCTGGCAATCAGAAATGGAACCTAAAGGGACAAGGACTGTGGGTTCAGTTTCTGTCTCCTGGTGCCTGACTACAGCACCCACACTTAATAGTGCTCCGTAAGGATACAGCTGACCCAGTGACTCGGAAGGCTGAGGCAGGAGGATCACAAGTTTGAAGGCAGCCTCAGCAACTTAGCAAGATCCTTTCTCAAAATAAAAAAGAAAAAAGGCTGGGAAAGTAACTCAGTGGTAAAGCATCCCTGGATTCAATTCCCAACACCAGAAAGAAAAAAGATACAGTCATTGGATTAATGAATTATATAATAGATTAAATAATATTTTGAAGGCAGACACTGATTGAAATTGGTGGGTGGGATGTATTTGAGCTGGGAAAAGATTTTTCACTTCTGGGCTTTTCTTCTTGAGACGAGGGAGCCGTTGGACATAAAACAACTGGAATATTTCCCTTGGAGCGTTGCCAGCACGCACAATGCCTCCTTTTCTTCGTGGGTCAGCCCCCGGTATTTGGGGCCCCGCCCAAGCCCCTCAGCATGTGTGTGCAGCCTGCAGCCTGCCCAGCATATCTCCCCCTTGTGCTCTGCAGCACCAGAACTCGCCTGCCAAGCCCAACACAAATGGCTCCTTCACCTTGGCCCCTGGCACCTGTGGCTCCCGCTGCCCTTACTTTTGTAAGTCCCCTTCAATGGCCCAAGCGAGGCTCCTGGGGTGGGGTCTGCCTGCTACTGTTGGAAGACAGCGATGCTTTCTCCATCATCCCATCATTTGCACAGGCCACCAATACAAAGTCACAGCCCAGCAAGCGTGAGGGAAGTAAAGGGGACTTCCCCTTTCAAAGACCAGCCTCTGCTTGCTCCGCTGAGTCTGCCCCTCCCTAGGTTCCCTCAGCCCAGCTGGGTCCAGCCTGGTTCCAGAGGACGAAGTTCATGTACAGGGGAGCATCTGTTGGAGGAGCGCTGCCCTGAGGGTGAGAAGTTCTGAAAGAAACACCCGGCTGGCGTCCTGTGATAGTAGAAAAGGCTCCTCAAGCTGGGATAGGGGATCTGGACAAAAAGAAAGCTTGGTGCCTTTTGATCTCACAGTCGGTCAGCTTTATTTCCTGATCCTGAAGTGAATTCTTCCTCTGAGCTGAGGATGCCTTGATTTTTCTTGATTTTTCATTCCACCCACTGGTGCCAATAGGGGTCAGCTACACCAGGAACACCACGGAGAAGACTGTTTTCTACACACCACCTGCAGTGACAGAAGTGTCTGCAGTCTGTAAAGCTGTTGTTCCTGAGGTGGGGGTCCCATTAAAGTGACACCCCTTTCTGGACCTCCGCTTCCCTTCTGTGGAACCTGCATTTCTTAATATTTGAGGCTTTCCCCCCGGCCCCTCTTAGTAGGAGGGGTAGTGGTGGACACGGCCTCTTGTATCTCTCCTTTTCCCCCTTGGGCCTCCATCCCCACTCTAGACTTCTTCATTGTCAGTCTCTATTGTGGTTTAGATAGTAGATGTCCCCCCAGAAAGCTCACGTGTAAGACAATGCAAGAAAGTTTAGAGGCAAGATTGGGTTAGGAAAGCCTTAACCTAATGAGCGTATTAATCCCCTGATAGAGATGAACTGGTGGTAAGTGTGGGCAGGCAGGGTGTGGCTGGAGGAGGCGGGCGCCTTTGGGGTTTGTATTTCGGCAGTGGTGAGGTGTCCCTCTCTCTGCTTCCTGGTGCTTGTCCTGAGCTGCTGTCCTCTGCCATACCCTTCCGCCTCCATGTTCTGCCTCACCTCTGGCCCAGAGCAAATGGAACCGGCTGTCTGGGAAATGAGACCTCTGAAACCGTGAGCCCCCAAGTAAACTTTCCCTCTTCTAATTATTCTTGTCAGGTCTTTTAGTTACAGTGATGGAAAGGCTGACTAAAACAATCTCTGTCACCTCCACTGATTGTTTTGGTTTCTAACTGCCCAGGGGGCTCAGAACTTCAACAACCCTTTTCATTACCTTCTTTTGGGGAGTATATGGAAGGGCCTGAAATTGTGGAGGGAAGTAGGAGGCACATCAATAAAAAGGAAACCACCAAGTTGCAAAAACAAACAAACAAACAAACATAAACAGCCTTTCTAGACTTAATGTCCAGGTCGTAGGCCAGGTTCTGTGGATTCATGGGTGAATAAGTCAGAGTTCTTCCCTTTAAGGAATTCACAGTCCAAAATGAGAGGCAGAGACCTAAACAAGAACATAGGGTGTTACAGGGTGTAATTAGGGCTTCACAGCAGATTAGGAAACATCACAGATGTTACTTGAGCTGGGCTTTGAAGGATGAGTAAGAGTCCACGGGCAAATGGAGCAGAGACGAAAACGCGAACAGCAGCTTCAGGAATGATCAGCACACCTGGCCAGGAGGTGGGGGCTGGAAGTCAGCAGGTTTCGTTTTGTGGAGTAGGAAACCTTCAAAGTTTCCCAAGCAGAGGAGGAACAGGATGAAATCTGGGTTTGGATACAATTCTGACTGCAATGAGGGGCCATGTCCCCAGATACTGGCCCATTAATAGACATTCAATAAATATTTAGAGAATGAACAACTAATTTCTAGAGGGAAGAGAGCAGCAAGTCTGGTGAGATGTCCAGTCAGCGCTAAAGCTTTTCACAAAATACTACTATTTTTTTTTTTTTTTTCTTTTCAGAGAGGAGCAGCTTTTCTTTTCCTTTATTGAACTATCACAAATGTATACACTCTGAAATTGCAGGCATAATTACACAAGGTCTTTATATGGCTGGTAGTTTTCTAAATGTTGGCTTTGTTTTCCTAAGTAATTCTCAGCTCTATGACAGCTGGGACGATGCCTTTTGTGCTCTCTCTGCATTGCCTAGCAGCCCCTGTCCCATACGGGAGTACACAGTAGGCTCCAGGCAAGCAGAACCATGATACAGATTCAAGGAGCACAAGAACTGGACAGGTCCAGATAACAGGTCCAATTCCTCGCTTTATAGAAGGAAAGACTGAGACAGAGAAAAAGGGAAATATGTGCCTCATTCAAGGACGTGTGTGCTCCTACTGCTAGGCTCTTGCATTTCACAGCAGGGAGCTGGGCCCATTCAAGACTCTGAAGTGTGAACAACGGGGGTCCTGGCACAGACTCTGAAATAAACCAGCCATGAGCCTGGATAACAGCGGGGTAAACAGAACACTGACACACCGACACAGAAGAATGCGCTGGTTGGTGCGTGTACAAGGTGTTCAGGAACCAATGCTTGCTAAATTCTGGAAGGAGCAGAACCTGGGACTAGACCAGTTAGAGGCAGGACAGTATGGGCTATGGAATTTGGTACCTACCAGTTTGAATCCCCGCACTGCCACTTACCTCATGTTTATCAAGTTCCCTAACTTCCCCCAGCCTCAGTGTCCACAAGGTAAAGGAGACAAAAATAATTTCCTCCCCTATGGCTTGAATCTCATCCTAGATTAACAAGGATGAAGCACATAGGATGCCCATCACAGTGCCTGCAGGGGGAGCTGGAAGGGGAGTCACTGGAGAGAAAGGACGGAAGAAAACAGCAGGACCTTCAGGAGTCATCCATCATCCAACCTTTGGTCCCTGAACACAAGGTGAGATCAGACACTGGATGAGGAAGGAAGGGGGATCTTGATTTCACCAGGGTTTCAAACCCAGAGGTGGGGGACAATGACTGAGTTCAGAAAAACAAGAGGGAAAAGAGTTTGGGGAGTAGGAAGGGGGTCAAATCCATCTTGGGTTAGGGATTCACCCAAAGAGGCTGAAAGGGTGGCTCAGCAGACAGTTGACAAGGGAGAAACCAAAGATTACAGATGTCCATTCCAGAGTCCTCTGTGCCATCATGATCACATGAAGAGTAAGAAAGAGCAGAGAAGGAGTCTAAGGAAAACCTGGAGTCACATGTGGGCAGCAGCTGAGGAAGAAGACCCAGGGTGGCAGCCCAGACTCCCAAAGGGGTCAGAACATAGAAAACTCTTCTATGGTGTGAGATGCTGAAGGGTCTGCAGACAAGAGGACTCAGCTCTGTTCCAAAGGTCGGGGGCTATGCCAAGAGTCAACAAAGATGGTGGAAGCAACAGATGGGGCTGCTCTTGCTGTCTCCAGTGGGGTTAGGAGAGTAAGGGGCAGCAGCTCAAGGGAGGGTCAGGGGAGCAGAGGAAGGTGAGCATATTTGCAGGGGAAGAAGTGAAGGGAAAAGGATGGACTGAGATGCAAGTAGAGGTGGCCTAAGAGCCAACATCTACAGCAGGCACTGGGCTAGAATGTGCAACAAGGGTTGAATTTAATCTTCAACACAACCATAAGAATTGGGTGCTTTTATCACTTTACTTCATATTTTGCAGTGATGATCTAGGCACTGAGAAATGCTGTAGACTGGAGGTTTGTGTGCTGCCCATATTCATATGTTAGATCTTAACACCCTGTGGTGATAGGACATGGGGCCTTTAGTAGGTAGAGCAGATCCCAAGAGACCCTTCATCCCTCCCTACCCCACATGAGGACACATTGAGAAGGCGAGCCTATGAACCAGGAAGCAGGTCCTTGGCAGACTCAGTACTTTGATCTAGGATTTCCAGCCTCCAGAACTGTGAGAAATACATTTCTTTGATTTCTAAGCCACCCAGTCTATGGTAATTTGTTAGAGCAGCCAAATAGACTCAGAGAGGTTAAATAATTTACCCAATTAACAGATGGAGGAGCCAAAATTCGAAGCCAAAGTTCTACAGTATATGGCTTTTACCCAAAGGACTGTTCTGATGGAAAGAGTTTCTGGAGGTAAAAGGGAAGATTTTTAAGGCTTAGCCCTGGCAAGGGAGAGGAGAGCAGATGGAGAGAAATAGTGAGGTGGAGATAAGGATAGGAAGGAGGAAGAGGTCCCGTGCTGGAATGAGGGATGTGTGAATGGATTTGGGAACCCGAAGAAAGCAGCTGTGGGTTTGCAACAGTCAGCGAGGAGACTGGGGTGAGAGACAACTGAGACAAATAGGAGAGGTGCCCAGCAGCAGCTGAGGTCAAAGGGCATGGATTTAACATGGATCCAGCAGTCCTGAGGCAGGGTCAGAGAAAGGGGATGGTCAAGTTTAACCTAGCATTGGGATTATGAAATTGAAAGGAGTTAAGAGGGGGAGATCGTAGAGCACAAGGGAGGACACAGGGGGAAGGAGAATGTTTTCAATGTCATGTCATCCACACTAACAAATACAAAGGTGAGGACAGAGCACACAGCCGTGATGGGTCATACCCAGGTCTGCCAGTTAGCTGCCCAACAAGACGCCCTGGTTACACCCAGCACTCGCAAGTTTTGTTGGTTGAAGAGTGAAGACTCCTAACTCCACAGCCTAATACCATAGCCACTAACTTCCTGTGGCTACTGGTATCTTAATGTGGCTAGTCTGAATTAAACATATTGTTAAGTAGAAGAGATACCTATACTTCAAAGATTTAGTATGAAATCTCTCTCTCTTTCTCTCTCTCTCTCTCTCTCTCTCTCTCTCTCTCTCTCTCTCTCTCTCTCTCTTTTGGTATTGATTTCTTGTTGAAATGATAACATTTTGGATATAGTGAGTTAAGTAAAATACATTACAATTAATTTCACCTGTTTTTATTTTATTTAATGTGCTACTAGAACACCTAAAATGTGATTCAGAAGTTATTTCTATTGGGCAAGAACTGGTATATAAGGCAACTATGATATTAAATTAGGGCTAAATCAATGACTTCACCCAGTAGGCTCATTTAAGCAAAGGAGTTTGGCTGAATAGTACTCTGAGCTATTTTGAAAGAATGGGAACGAGAACTGATAAGCGTTGATTTGCTGGACATGGGAATGGAGGGCCAGGGCAACCTGACTAGAATTAGGAACGAGGTCTTCTTTGGAGTACCAGAAGATTTTATGGCATGACACTAACTGGGCAAGAAAAGGGCTAAACATCAATAGACGTCTACAAACCCTCCAGGGATGACAAGGACTGACCCTGGGTCCCCTTCACTGGTTCCCACCAGTCTCTTCCGGAACTCCAAGCCAACGATCTCACACCTTCCCAAAAGACTTTTCTGACTGTCCAATAGGATGCATCCCTCCCTCCCACAACCTCCCCCCTTTCAGGAGCTGCCTGCCAACAATTAAGCATGGCAGTAACATGATACAGCATGACCAGCATGGCTTGCAGGCCCGGAAATCCACATCCTAATCCAGATTTGCCCAGTTTTTTTGCTGTGTGAATTTAAGGCATATCACAATTTCCCTGACCTCAGCTGCTTTATTTACTACCCACAATACTGACCCAATCTCCAGAGGTGCCAAAAGGTTCAATGAGGTAGTAGGAGAGAAGTGCTTCGCTAAAGGAGATGCGTTCAACAAAGAAAGCGAACGTTGTGATCTAGAGCTGGAAGTAAGAAAAGGAGGAACAGAGGAAAGCCGGCCATAGGAAAGGGATGCTTTTCCCAAAGACAAGGTGTAGATCCCCTGTGGTGCTAAGGGTGGCTTTCCCACTAGCAGCAGGGCACCCCGCCCACAAGGCCAGCACAGGTCAGCAGAACACACACCCAACTTCCCCAATTTTCCTTCAGCTGAGTAAATAAAAGTGATCCCAGGGAATTTGTCCTAAACAAAACCCGAATGCAGCCATTAATGAGCTGCTTGAGACCTTAATGTTACTCAGCCCTGAAAAGAGGTTATTAAATCCATTGTGAAAAGGATTTATAATTCATCCCAGACTCACTCCCCCAGCCTCCCCAACACGTGAAGGGTGGAGAATGAGGAATCCAAAGAATGGAAGATGTAAGCAGGGTCTGCCTTTCCTCCAGGGCGACCGGCTCTCACCCCCCACCCCCCAACTGCACGCAGCGCATTCCCTCTTTATTTAACCTTCATGTGAGCCTTTGAAAGATGGAATCATTATCCCCGTTTTATAGAGCAGGGAACTGAGGCTCGGAGGGGCACAGCAGGGATTCAAGACTAGCTCTCTCTAGGCACTAAGGTTTCCCATCACAGACTCTTATTACAGGCTCAGACAAAAGTAGATAAACTGAGGTAGAGCTTTGCAGGAAACACAGAGCAGGTCAGTACGCAAAGCTCCATGTTTTACTAAATTTTTTCCTATGTAGATAACTATATATTTGGATCTAGACCTAAATAAGCATGTGCAATTATATGCCTTATAGGTATAGTGTTAAGTCTAGAACAGCCTGCTTCAAACTGTCCCATATGCCCCCACCACCAGTTCTTGACTTTGTATGCATCCAGATTATTTTAAATGCTTGCTATGGATTAGTATGAGCAAAAGGGCCCATTCCAAGGCCCCACCATTTCCAACCTTCAGGGTGCCCCCCTCCCTCTGGTCTTTCACTTCCTAGAACTTTCTACCCTAGCTAACAGGCATCAGGCTTCCCATTTGTCCTACCTAACTGCTTTTTTTTTTTTTTTTTTTTTAAATCCACAATCAAAAATTTCCCAGAGAATAATGAAATTAATTCCTGAATCTGATAAAGGGATTACAATGGTAAATAGTTTGGAATTTCCTTTCTCCTCCCCTGCAACACGTTAGCATTTTATTTGGAGTTTTCTGAGCACATGGTATTGTATTAACTCTAAAGTGACTTGATGGTGAAGATTTTAGGCAAGCTTATTAGCTGGGGGACCCTGCTGATCACCTGAAGGTCTACTCTTGAGCCAGGTATGGCCTTGTGGGGATTAATTCAAGGCTAGTGTTGCCAGATCTGATCTTGTTCAAAAGAAGCCAGGAAGGTGGATTTGTGTAAAATTTGATTTTTAAATGTTGGCTGAATTTTTTTCCTCTTTTAAAGTACCATGCAGGTCAAAGAAAACTTGAAGAAAATTAAATGCAACCCATGTGACTCCTGGTGGGTCTCAGTCCCCCTTTCTAAACTTGTCCCCAGTTCCTCTGCCCTCATGAATGCAGTCCAGGCCTCACCCCTCCTTGGGGAAACTACTTAAGTTATGCCTTTTCTCAGCTCCTCCCAATCCTAAATATTAATCCTCATTAATACTGCCGTTCTCCAAGGCTCTCTTTCAAAAGCTGCTTCTCTGCCCTGCTAGTATTTCCATTGGCTTCGAGCATGTCTCACTTTCTGCCTTGAGCTAACGTTGTTTCTGCAGGTTTACATCTTTCTGGTAGATCAGACCCTCAAAGAAAGGAAGGAAGTATTTTTTGTGTGTGCCAGTTATGACTTTAGTACTATTCCCCTCAATTTGTAGGAGAGCAGGCTAAAACTCCTGCCACGTAATCAGCCTGAGCTTTCTGCAGGTACCACAGCTTGGTGGTCCAGCCTCTCGACTCCATTCCTCTCCTTCACCTGAGATCCTTCTCCTCACTTCCCCATCTGTAACTCTTACCCAACCCCAAAGACAGCTTTACTGGCCAGCATCGTCCTCCCACCCCCGCCATGCGCCAGGTGGTACTGGATCCTCTCCCTCTATTCTGTGCCCCACAGACCTGTAAGAAAGTCTATCAGTCCCCATGAAACTGTCACATCACTCACCGTTTGATTATTCATCTCTTCTGATGGACCATAAGCTCCCTGCCTAGCAGAGTACCTGACCTAATACAGGTGATTGTTCAATATTCACTAGACAGTAGAAAGGAAGGGAAGGAGGGAGAGGACCATGAGGGTGGGGAGACAGGAGGGAAGAATGGACAGGGATGGGCCACTTGCCACCAAAAGATCTGAGCTGTAATGCTAAGGTGGTCCCAAGCCCTATTTCTGGGTTGGGACTGATGTGGCTTCATTGTGCTGCATTCTGAAAGCTGACCATTGGGAAGTCTCCGGCAGCCACCTCACCCAGGGGACAGGCAGGAGGCAGGTTGCTCCTTGGCTTCTGAGTCCCAGGAAGCAGCACCTGCCTCCACCTGCTTATTGCTCCTGGGCTTTAGCCCTGGGGGAAGGGCCGGATAGCTGCAGTTAAAAGGATGATGTGGAGAAGAGCCATCCCCAACTGCAGGCAGGGAGGTGAGCTGCAGAGGCCTGGAGCTGGCCACACGTGAAGAGAAGGGCTGACCAGGATTCTTCAGCCTGAGGCAGCAGCCTGATCAGAAAACGGGCCTTCCTGCATCAGACAAGGCAAGGAGGATCGTTTTTTCAGAGAATCCTGGAAGTGAGTCTTCACTGCTTGCTAGAAGCTGTGCCCCTCACCCCTCCTCATCCCCAGGCCACCAGGCAGGACCAGGCTGCTAACACTCCAGGGTGCCTCTCCCTGCCCCAGGCCACAGAGAAGCATCATGATCTCAGAGAAACCACAAAGAACCTTGCTCTGTTGATGTTCTCAAAAGCCCAGCGTCCTCTCAAGTGAGTTTCTGACACCCCCGGACCACCACCCAAGATCAGAGCGTGAAAAGAGCCCTGGCTTTCTCGCCACCACGGCCATGCCAGCCAAGAAGGGAGCACCGAGGACAGCACTCTGCAGGAAATAGGAGCCTCGGAGAAGATCTGGGAGAAGGTCGAAGGGGCCACACCTACCCACCCAGGGTCCCCCTGACTTTTCCTCCCTCTTTTTCAGTCATTTCCTCCCTAATGACCCACCCAGGACCTCCCTCCAGTCTCCCAGTGGCTTTCAATCCCTACCTACAGGATGACCCCAAGAAACCAGGTGGCTTAGTCTGCTCTGACCACTAGAACAAAGTGCAGTACTGGACTCTGGGTGGCTCATAAATAATGGACATTTATTTTTCACAGATCTGAAGGATGGAAGACTGTGGAAGACATCACCAGGGGCAGGTTCTAGCAGCTTCTCATATCCTCACGGGGTCGAGGAGGTAAGACAGATCTCTGGGGTCTCTGGGATAAGGGCACAGATCCCTCTCAGGAGGGTTCATCTTCATAGCCTGCTCACCTCCCAATACCATCACCCTGGGGTTAGGACTTCAGCATTTGAATTTTGGGGGGTGGGGAGGTCTAAACAGTTATTTATTTAACTTATGTGTACTAGGGGTTGAACCCAGAGGCCCACAGAGTTATATCCCAGCCCTCTTCCTTCCTCCCTCCCTTCCTTCCTTTCTTTGACAGGGTCTCACCAAGCTGCCCAGGCTGGCCCTGAGCTTTCGATCCTCTGCCTTGGCCTCTTGCATACCTGGGATGACAAGGATCTAAATATTCAGATCACAGGTGCTCATCAAGGGCCCCTGGCAGGCCTGGGATTACCAGGTGCTTTAGGTCAGTAAATCCTCAACAGAGGATGAAAAAACAAAGAAACAATATTGCCAACTTATTTTAAAAACAAGAAAATAAAGTTCAAATAAAGCTTTTATAATCAGAAAGAGGGGGGATACCTTAAAATGAAAGGAGACATTATTTAAAAATCAAACAAAAAGCATAACAAGAACTAGGACTTCAGGTAGGGAACTGACAAATAATCCTATCAACCTAAGAAAGCAGAAGAAAACAGCGATGGTAGTAACTACTTATGTGCCAAGTGCTTTGTGTGCCCTCTCGCTCCATCCTGGGGTAAGTATGGCGCAAACTCTTCACGTCCCCCATTTTACAGATGGGAGACTGAGGGGTAGGGAAGTGACTTAACCAAAGCCCAGGACATGGCACCGGACAGGTCACACTGTAGTGGGTCAACAGGCTCCCTTCAAGGAAACAAGTTGCTTTTGAACAATAGTTCTCGGAGAAGACAGAGTCGACCAGAGCAATGGCTCCAATGCGGGGAATGTCAGGCCTCAGCTCTGCCAGTGGGCAGAGGTCTCAGGCCAGGAGCCCTTTGGCACCACTAAGCATCACCGAAGGCGGCCGCCTACGGGTCCGGCTGACACAGGGCTCCAGTCAGCGAAGCTGGGGTGCAGGGCTGGACTGAGGGGGAAGATCAGGTCAGGGAAGGCTGGCCCCGGGCAAGTGCAAGAACAAGGCGAGCAAGCACTTGCAGAGGAATGTGCTCCTCACGTCCCCGTGCCCAAAAATGTCAGCCCGTTTAACAGGGTGGAAGGAACGCTGTTGTAGTTAGTGGCAGGGCAGGGCAGTGAGCGGAGCCAGAGGCCTAAGAGCCTCGTCATTCAGCTCAGTCACCTCCTCCCTGTGCAGCTTAGGCTGGTCCTCAACGTCATCATCTGTGGGACGAGGCAGCAGTCTGGGTAACTGTCCAGGCTTCTTCCACTTTCCAAAGAGACGTAATTGTAGGAGCCCTGGTAGCCCCGCACTGTGTGTGGCAACATTAATGGCCAAAAAGGACAAGGTGGAACTGGGGAGAGGGAGAAAGAAGTGGGGGCCAAAAAAGGTGAGACAAGCTCTAGGTCACAGAGTCCAGAATAAGTGTCTGGGGTGGGGTGGACTAGGGTTGCCAAGAATGAGCCAGGAGGTCCTGAAGGAAGGATGGAAGGACACCAGTCATTTTGTTATCGGGGTTCTACTGGGAAGGACGGGGTGCCAGATGCTGCGGTGAGCAGCGGGAGGGGAGAAGAGAGAGCCATGTACAGGAACGCGAACGAGGTTCTTCATGGGACCAGAGTGGGACAGCCTACCGGAGCCCATGTGTGAAGCAGATGGCACCCAAACAGAGAGGACTGCCCCAAATGGCTCCAAAGCACTAGAGAGAGAGGATAGGTACACTTGGAAAGGAGACTTCATTATCCCTATTTCACAGATTTGAAAACTGAGGCTCATCAGGGTGAGAGTCCCTGCAGCTTTTGCCCTATCCTTACTCCCACAGAATATATGTCTATGTGGGGGTTAAGGGGAAGGGAAAGAGGGAGGGGTAAGAACAGAGAAAAGTCTGGAGAGATGGATTGGAAATGATGAGGATGGGGATGGATGGTGAGCACTTCTCTAGAGAAATAAAATGGCAGCCAGAGTTTTTTCAGATTCTTCTGTGGTTACCTGTAGCAATTTTTAAGAGCACAGCATTCTAGAATTAACCAGATCCGGACTGAGTTTCTGCCTCTGTAACCTACACTGAGTTCTGAACCTCCTAGAGCCTCACTTTGCTCACCAACACCATGGGAATAATAACAGCCATACCTCATTGGGTAGTTGGTAAAGATTAAGGACTGCCACATTTAGAGGGTTTGGCGCAATGTCTGGCACATGTTAAATGTTCAACAAAGGGCAGCAAAAACCAATCACTCCTCTAATGTCGCTCCAGCAGACTCCCCTCTCTCCTGGCCTCTTTCTCAAATCAACATCTGGCCACCCTCCCACCCCCTCCTCAGCTGCCTCTCCGCATTCCCTTCATTTCAGAGCCCACTTCAAAGCTTCTCCCTGTGCATCCTCTCCTTCCTAGAATTCTGGTTTGCATGATGAGGGAATGATTCATCAATTTGTCTACACAAACTCAGGAACAGGAACTCTCAGGAACTATTCTGAATTGTTGCAATGGACTGGTTGGCATGGGACTGACCAAGAGGTAGGCACAGGGATTCTTGGGTTTGTGGGCTGGTAGGGATTTTCTAACAAATTTCCCATGTGTGCCTGCATTTTGTAAATGAACCTCTGGATATACATCAAAACCTTCTACCCAAACCACAAATCCTGTGCCTTTGCAAATTTGTCAACTATCAAATGATCCTTAACTACTACTCAAGAATGTCTTCCACTAATTAGACAGAGATAGATACAAAAGGTTGGTATGGTGGCTTTGAAAATAAAGCTTACTGACCTCCTGCCAGGGGTCTTAACCATTTTTGTGCCTTCACCACTTTCTCAGACTAATGAAGATGAAGGGCCCTTTCTCAAAGTGTTTTAAAATCCATAAAATAAAATGCATAGTTTGACTACAAAGAAAACCAGTAACACTGAAATGTAATTATTAAAATTTAAAAAGTTCATATTATAGGGCTGGGGATATAGCTTAGTTGGTAGAGTGCTTGCCTCACATGCACAAGGCCCTGGGTTCAATTCCCAGCTCCACAACCACACACAAAAAAGTGCATATTTTAGCAATATTACATGTTTTATTATTATTATTATTATTATTATTACTATTACTATTATTATTTTATACCAGGGTTTGAACCCATGGGCACTTAACCACTGAGCATATCCCCAGTCCTTTTTTATTTTGAGACAGGGTCTCACTGATTACTGAAGCTGGCTTTGAACTCTTAATCCTCCTGCCTCAGCCTCCCAAGTTGCCACTGCACCCAGCTGGCTGGCTGACTGGATTTTTTTCTATTTTTTTATTTTTTAGGACTGGGGATTGAACTCAGAGCACCTTACCTCTGAGCTACACCCCCAGTCCTTCATATTTTTTATTTTGAGAAAGGGTCTTGCTAAATTGCTTAGGGCCTTGCTAAGTTGCTGAGGCTGGTTTGAACTTGTGATCCTCCTGCCTCAGCCTCCCAAGTTGCTGGGATTACAGGCGTGCAGCTTACCCCTAACACATTCTTCCTCCATGATATGCTGCCTCACCTTGGGCCCAGAGCAACAGACACAGCTGACTAGGGACTGAATCTCTGACACTCTGAACTAAAATAAACTTTCCTTCCCCCACTTTGTTCTTGTCAGGTATTTTGGTCACATCAATGAAAAGTTGACTAACACACCCATTAAAATAATAAGTTCCAGGTGTGATAACCACTGT
Organism: Sciurus vulgaris; assembly: GCF_902686455.1. Lineage (NCBI taxonomy): Eukaryota > Metazoa > Chordata > Mammalia > Rodentia > Sciuridae > Sciurus > Sciurus vulgaris. The sequence goes on from NC_136461.1 coordinate 50,802,635, forward strand.
AATTTCAAAGCTGCAATTGACATAAATATTTCAAGTCATCAGTAGTAGTTAAAATGCAATATGAATATCTGTGATTTCTATTGGCAACAGTGTTACAGGTACTCAAATACACTGTGGTTTGTTGTTTATATTGATAATAAAGAAAATGCAAATGAAGATATTCTTTTTTTTCTTAATCAAGTTCAAAGATTCCTCTGTATTCTATTCATGGATCCAGTGGGGCTCTGACCCCAAGTTAAGAATGTCTGTTAGGTCCTTTCTAACTCAACAAACATTCGCACTGGGCATAAATTTGAGTTCCAGCTCACCCTCATCTCCTTCCTGAAAAGTGTCCACTCACACCTTGCTTGCCTCAAATCCTGAGTTCCACAGAGATGAGCCTCCTCTGTCTGCCCCTCCCCACTGCCGGTACCAGATGGGAGTCCCACGTTGGCTGAATTCCATGCTCAGGTCACCTGATCCCTGCCACAGCTGACCTGGAGAGAAAGCCTCAGCATCTCGAGGGCCAAGCTCAGACCAGAGGATCCTCAACAAAGGAGAGGTCTGTGTGATGAGCTCAGCAAGGGCTGAGATGGACGGTGTGCAGTGGAGCCACTGGCCATGGAAAGTGGCACCATGGAGTGAAGACCAGCAACCAGCTGTAATGGTGCAGTGGCCTGGAACTCAACCCTCTCCGCAGGGTCACAGCCCTGAGGATGCCTGGCCTCCCTCCAGGCCTGGGCTTTGATGCCAGTGCTGCCTTTGATGGCTTCCCTCTTCCTTCCTGAGAGCCAGCCTAAGGGGGTCTCCGTTTCCTGTGTCCGCAGAGCCCTTCGTCAGTATAATTCACACCATTTTACAGATGAGGAGGCTGGAGTTCAATTAATGTGAATAATTTGCCCAGGCTTGCAGGGCAAAAGGTGAAGTTCTTCTCCCCTCCACTTCCCCCTTTCATTGAGGGACAGTTAGGAGATGCCCTTTCATTATTGCCTTATTTACAATCACACAAATGACACATGAAACAATCTTAAAAAATTCCAGGGGCTGGGGTTGTGGCCCAGTGATAGAGCACTTGCCTAGCATGTGTGAGGCACTGGGTTCGAGTCTCAGCACCACGTTTAAATAAGTAAATAAAAAAAAAGGTGCATGTCCATTTACAACTAAAAAATAAAAATTTAAAAAATCCAATATACTGATAAAAATGCCCTCACGCACGCACTCAACACTGTCCCTCGTAAACACAGACCCCACCATACCGTGTGTTCAGCCACCACCCAACTTGACATTCTCTTTCAGACCATTCCCCAAGAGTAGGATAGCTCGCTTTCCAAGGCGGAAGGGAGGGAGAAGGAACAGCGGTGAGCGTGGCACCTGGAAACACACAGCCCCGGGCCTGGTGCCCTGCAAGGAAACCTAAATCGAAATCGATTTCACTGAGAGCCAGCCTTGCTGGGCTGCCGGGCAGAAACCAGACTGTGGAGGCGAATCGGCACCAAAAGCTGCTCTTTTATCTTTGCATGGAGCAAATTCTCCCCATGCCGTATTTCTCTGCCTTCTTGTCACTTGACGTCAGAGCCCCAAACCAGAAATACCGAAGGAAACTCAGCAGACACAAAGAATCCTTTAGCACAAAAGGGAAAAAGCCACAGCCATATGGGAAAAAAAAAAAAAAAAAAATCCAGCCAACAAGTTTTATTTACTTTTGGGGAAAGAAATGGGAAGGGGGTGGGAATTGGGATTTGTGTTTTCTCCCACATTGTCTGTGTCCCCAGAAAGCTATTTGAGGGGCAGGGCTCAGGGCCCAGGAGAGGCAGTGAGGTGTTCCTTGGGGGAATACTGCAGACTCCTTTCCCTGAAGAAGAAACACACGGCCAGCTTCTTCAGACCCCACCAATCTATAACTGCCTGAGCAGCACATTAACCATCTACTTAAAATCTTGGGACAGCATTTATTTTATCCTGGAAGCTGAGACATGCCTATTTTTAGCAAGGGGGCCCCTCTTTTCTTTCATCCTACTTTGAAATACAATCTGTAGAAACCGGAAGCTTTTCACAGAAAGGCCTATTAGAAGTTTCTTAGTCTAACCTGGGTCAGCAAGATTAGCATTCTGAGGTACAGAGAGGTTAGGGTCCAGCTGTAAATCACACAGCTGGTTAGCAGTAGACCCAAGCTCCAATCTCAGGATTCCCTGATCTCTAAGCCTGTGCATCTTTCCACACACCTTACCACAAGAAGAGCACAATGTGGTTCACAGTCTGAACTCCAGAGACAGAAAGCTCTGTCAAATCCCAGTTTTATGGTGGAGTACCAGGGCACATGCAGGCAATCTCAGCAACTCAGGGGGCTGGTGCAGGAAGACTGAAAGTTCTAAGCCAACTCAGTAATTTAGCTAGGCCCTAAGTAATTTAGCAAGATCCTGTCTCAAAATTTAAAAAAAGTAAAATAAAAAAAGGACTGGGGATGTAGCTCAGTGGTAAAGTGCCCTGGGTTAATCTCCAGTCCAAAAAAAAAAAAAAAAAAAAAAAAAAAAAAAATCAAATCTTCATGACTCTGGGAAAGTCACACAAAGTCTCTGAGCCTCCTTTTCCTCCCTAGGCATTATGAGAGTAAACATCTAGAGGATAGTTGTGAAGACCAAATGTGCCACGGCTTGACACACATGCACATTATTACTGTGCTATACTGCTCCTGTCTCACACACAGTTGAGTGGGCCTTCAGTAATTGTGTCTGCATGACCACCCAGAGATGGGGGAGAGGATTGTTATCGATCTACTCAGTGAGAAAAACTGAGGCTCCCCTGGGTGACAGAACCTGCGTAAGATCAAAGGGGTCTTGTTTCTTATGTTTCAGTGCTGGGGATAGAACCTGGGCCTCATGCATGCTAGGCAAGCGCTCTACCACTGAGCTCCATCCCTACCTTCTCAGCCCTGAGATCAGAGTTTTCAAAGTGAGCACTTCATCAGCATTCAGAAATCATAAATGCCCACCCCGCCAACTGCCTTAGACATTAGCAGTAAAGTTACCTCTATCTTCCCCTGCAGAGCAGAACTGCGACAGCACTAGCACACACTCCAGGACCCTTCTGAACTGAAGCCAGAACAGTACCTGGCAGAGACCAGAGGTTCTATGTGGTTTTGATGAATGAGTGAATTACTGAATGAATGAAGATCCTGATCTGCCCATGAGAATGGAATAGCCTAAAGCAAGTATTTTTTTGCAGAAAGGGATGGTGAGGTAGGCGGGCAAGACCCCAGTGACAGCCAGCAAGAGCCCTGCCCTGCAGGGAGGAAGCCTTTGACAAGGCTATTAGCTGGTCCCCTAACCATAATGGTCCTGTCCAGAACATCTCCCTGCCTAGCCTGCAGAACCCAATCCAGCCCCCCATCCCCAAATGACTGTGAAGCACATGTGACCCTCCTCTAGCTAAAACAGATGTAATAACACTGCAGATCAGGGTGGCAAATAGGCCAGAAGAATGGCCCATCTGTCTTCCTAATTGTCAAGTCTGCCCGTAATAAGATTTTTCTCCCTGTCACACCTTAGGCTGCTCCTGAACTGAAGCAAAACCAAAATATACATCTTCTAGTCAAGAGCATGGCCTTCACAAAGTGCCAGGGAAGAAAAGAAGCTGCTTGGCTAAGACAAGCAGAGACAACTAGAAGGAACTCTCGACTGGTAACTAAAAGCTTGGGGTCCTTCTCCTGACCACCAAGGGCAGGGTGCTTGGGCAGTCACTGCACGTCAATCAGCCTCTATTTCCTGAAAAACTGCAGTCTAAAGTTATGGAAATTGGGTCCATGGAGGATGGGCTGTGAATTGTATGATATTGTATGCGAGATATTTTAAGTTATGTGCATTTGAAGGAGAGTATTCATACTTTCAGCAGCATCTTAAAGATATATGCAACATTCCTCCATTATAAAAGTTAAGAAATACTAGAAAATTTCCATTCCACAAACTGTTATTGGGCACTTTCTATGTGTCCTGCTCTGTGCTAGGCAAATATGACAGGAGAGGTCTGCTTTTAGGCTACTCAGTGCAGTTGATACTCACCATGACAGAAGTCTACTTTTGGTGGATTGTTTCGTTATTGGTTTTTGGTGGTGCTCGGCGGGTTAAACGCAGGGTCTCATGCATGCTAGGCAAGTACTCTACCACTGAGCTACATCCCAAGCCCAGGGCATGCCTTTGGAAACAAAAAAGAGGCAGCGCTTGATTCTGTCTGGTGAGGAAAGGCCTTCTGGGAGGGAAACTGTAATGTTGAAGTTGAAGGCTATGTATGAATTCAGTGGGTGAATGAGTGGAAGGTATTTTAGGCAAGGGCAGTATGTGCAAAGACAACATGTGCTCCACAAACTGCCTGAAGTGTAATTGTGAGTAGAACACGGCGGGGGCTGCCCATTGCCAGAGACCAGGGAAAGTGGTGGAAGCCAGAGGCGAGGCTAAAAAGGTAGGTAGGGCCCAGATGAGGAAATGCTGTGTCCACCACCGTAAGGAATTTTACACTGTGGACAATGAGTTCTTTCTAGCTGCAAAAGTCTGGGATGGATGAGCTACCACTCACTGCATGAATTTCTCTAAATACTGAGCAGAGGTTTGGCCGTTGTGAGCTGAATGGGACAACAGGGAACAAGTGAAGGAAAAAATTTCTGCTCTTGGCACCATGAGTGGGCACATGGACTGTGTGATCAAGGTACTGGTACTTAGCACACACATTTAGGGTGAGTCCAGCATGCTGCTGTCAGTCTCTCTTTTTCTCCCTGCATGTGACCTGGGTGGGGACAGAGGAGGGGTGTTTAATAGCCCATTATTATGGCCAAGAAAGGAAGATGCTGACTGGCTCAGTCAATGGGAATGCAGAACTAAGGGACATGCCTAGTTAGGCCCTTCGTCCTCACCTGGCAAACAGGTTTTCAGTGCCTCCACTTGACTCTTCTGCTCCTTTTGCCTCCAGGCCTCTTTCCACCCTCCTCAGTTAGTTAACTCCTATCAGTTTTCAGATGGAGTGACACTATCACAGGTTCTCAGGACACTAAACTCAGCACCATGCAGTATTCTATGTTTATTGAGTGATTTGATCCATGTCTTGGCCACTGGACTGTGAACTCCTGAGGCCAAAGTGCAAGTTCTGTTACTTTTGTATTTCTCTACCTTGCCCAGTGCCTGGCACAGAGTATCTGTTGACTGAACCAAAGCCTGGCCTGGACCCTGAGCCATTCCCTGCAACAATCTGTCCTTGAGACACATTATGGTCCAGTGAGGCAGGAAGGCTGGACTTGAAAAGGCAACGGAAAAGCGGACTGTGCTTGGGTTCCAAGTGTAAAGCTATGTTCTCCTGTGTCATGTCTGGAGAGGTTCTAAGGAACCCAGAATTGATTTACTCAGGTAGGTCCTTTGGAATTGCACTTAATTCAAGATACTTTCTCTCCAGACTTCAACCTGGTCCGTGGCTGCATCTGACCCTTCCCTGACCCTTTCGGTGGATCCAGGACTCTTCCCCAGTCTCAGAGGATTATCCTTGGGGAGGAGAAGTCTCCTCCTCTCTCTCTTTCTTGGAAAATACTCCCTCCCTACCTTACTGGCCTGCACCCAAGGTGCTTGGAAAATAAGAATGCTGGGGTTTGCAGCCCTGGAGGATGTTCAAGGGCAAGAGTAGGTTCAGAGCTCGTGGTTGGGGTCATGGGTTTGACTTCCCAACTCCCATACTAAGTAACAGGCCGGTGTGAAGGGACGAGGTACCTGGGGTCAAAGATTTGACACTAAAGGAGATGTAAGAGGCAGAGGAGCTTGCCCAGTCGCCGGAGGCTTGGCAAAGTGCTCCCCAGAGCCAGTGCACTAAGCCCCCAGGTACCCCCAGTCTTCACCCAAGGTCACAGGAGGGCTGGAAACCTCAGCCAGGGGCTAAGGAGTGTTAGGTCAGGTGCTAGGGGCTGGATTTTGCGAAAGAAGAGCGACAACGCGAAGGATCCCAGGTAGTCCCGGGAGCCAGCGGCAGGGAGCCCCCAGTCCCGCACGCAAGCTGCATCCCCGCTGGGTAAAGCTGGGCAGGGGCTGCACCACCTGGGCCGCAAGGACGACGCGGTCTCTCCTTCCAGCACTGGTCTCCTTCCTCCCCAGGGCTAGAAGGGGAGCGGCGCCCACCCTTCTGCAGCCCCGCAGCCCCCTCCCGCGCTGTCGCCGACCCCAGGCTCCGGGGCGGGGGCACCCGCTCGGCCCTGGCTGCCGCAGCCTCTGCCTCAAAGAGAGCCGGGGACACCGCGCTGTGAGGGGGCGAGGCGGGCGGCGGGGACCAGCGGAGAGTGGCCGAGCGCGGGGGCCAAGCCCCTGGTAGCGCAGGGCGGGGTGCTGGATGCCCCAGCAGACGCGCTGCCCGGGGCTGGGGGCGCAGAGACCCTTACCTTGGCGAGCTGCGGAAGTACGACAGTAGGTGACTCGCGGTGCCTGGGGCCCCGCGGCGGGGCGCCCACCCTGGCTTCGGGGAACACGCAGCCTCCGGGTGCAGGTCCGCGTCCCGGGCGCGCACCCCGCTTTGGCGCACCCTCGTCGTCCGGGGCGCGCACAGCCTCCAGGCGCCCTCTGGCCGGCGGGCTTGGCCAGGACCCGGGGTGCACACCCTGCGGGCACACCCACCGCGCCGGATGCGGGACTGGGAGGCGCGGCCCGCCGCCGCTTCGCCCCGCGTCGCCGGCTGCCAACACCACCCGAGTCCCCGCCTTCGCTGGCGGGGGTGAAAGACTCCTGACGCGGCGCGGGCTTGGTGTGTGGGAAGGGGCCGAATTGCGAAACCGAGGGGGAGGGTCTTAGCCCTGATAAACTCCAAAAGCCCTTGGACAGAGTTTAGGAGAAAAACTTTGAAAAGAAACCAGAAAACTCCTAACTGGTGTATATCACTTTTCAGATTTCCAACATGCTTTCACATACCTTTCTCTCAATTCATCTGGACATTTCTGTCTTCGTGACAGATGGGGAGACAGCATCAAAGTAACGACTTGCCCAAGGCAGGACTCGAACCCAGGGCTTGGCAACCGGGAATCTGTGTGCCATGAGCTCTTTGCCAGGGGAAGTGGGGGAGTGCTGGCGGGTGAGGGATGTAACAGAACTTTTATCTCTCCTAAGGCATTTCTTTTTGTCTCCTTCCAAGTCATTGCTGTAGCCCCCTCAGAATCCTAAGTCACTTTGCAACCCCAATCGTCCTCGAAAGCTATTGATTGAACTCTTATTTGCATTTCAATCTCTCACCTAGAATGAGCAGCTCACTGCTTTCTACATTGTGCACAATAGCCCTAGGAGATGGGAGCTGCTTCTATGCCGCTTTTACAGGTGGGGACAAACGCTGAGACTGGAGAGGAATGCAGCCAGCTGTACTCCAAATCCCAGCCCTGACCACCACCAGCGTCTTCCCATCTGCCCAAGACCACATAGCAAAATTGAAACAAAGAGGTTTTTGACTTTGTGATCCAGATGAGAGAGAGTTTGAGGCAAGAGACATTTCTGGGGCTTTTATTTCCTGTTTTGACAGAAACATCATTACTAGAATGCTTTCACCTCCACTAGGATTCCAGCAGAGCCCAGGAATAGCCCCAGAGCAATAATAAATGGGAATGGAGGCATGAAAACAATAGGGATTGGTGGGAACTCTGGCAAGCTAGAGAGCATCCCACTACCCACCCAGGTTCTTATCCAAGTGAAGGGGGCTTCTGCTACTCAGTTGCAATTGATTTTTGTCATCCAAGAAAAGGAATTAATATGGCCTGATCCATTTTTAGGAGAAGCCATGAATCCAGACATTTAAGTGAAGTCTCCTAATTTGTTGGCAACTTATTTTAAAAAATGCTAAACCTTTATATAGGTCAACATTGTTCAAGTCAAAGGAAATGGATCAGATCTGGCCTAGAGACCAGAGATTTGGACCCTCATGTTTGGAGTACTTGACGCTGCTTCATTTGGGTTTCTCAACATCCTGTGGGATAGACCCAGTGTGGATCATTATTTCCATTTTAGGGAAAAGGGCACCAGTTCAGGTGGGTTTCAGGTGGGTTTAACCCAAGGTCACAAGCTAATTGGTGGATCAAGAACCGAAACCCCAGCATTCCAAGTCCTGGTCTTGGATCATTTCCCTCTGCATGCTCTGGTCTTGTGAAAAATTTGTTTCTTGACTTCTGGGTGTTGTGAGCCAAATTAGGCCTGGGGCTGGCACTGGGGTGTGGAGCCATAGCACCTTTCCTGGGAAGATGAAGCTGCGATGCCAGACTGCTGTCCTAGAAAGCAGGAGCTTAGCCTGATGACTCAGAGACGAAATTGTGTCTTCAGGGTAAAGCTGAGTCAGAGGAAGCAAGGTCTGAATTGGGCCAGCCTGGGCTTTTGAAGCACAGGTTAGGGTATCAAGAAACAAGGAGAAAGACTAGGCAAATGTGCCCATCTCATAGCCTCCTCCCACCACCCCTAAACCAGAAGCCGTACACATAGGCACCTCTAGAACATTGCCTGCTTTTCCTGTCATGACACAAAGGCAGTAAGAGTTAGCCTAGGAAGCAGATCTCTTTCTTGTGTAGTCCTGGAAAGAAGCAACCCCTTTCAGGCAGCAGGTGTTCTAGAATCTTAGGTTTGGGCATCTCCACTTCAGGACCCAGCCTGGGCTTTTCAGAGAGCGGAGTGTTCGTGCTGAACGCAATTTAGAACAACTGGGAACAACCCTGCTGCATCCTGAACCTCGGCAATCAAAGGAGTTAGCAGCAGATAGAGCGGAGATCCTCCCTGCCCCCGCCCTCTACTGGAGTTTGGAGTGAAGTGTAGGAGGAATTGCACGTGTTCACTGTCTACTGCATGCCAGGCACTGCACTGATCACTTCACATACATGATCTGTCTCACTGGGACGCACAACAAAATGTGAAGTAGCTGTCATTCTCCTGCTGAACAGAACGAGGCACAGTTCACTAGCTCAGTAAATTGTGGATTCAAACTTGGATCTTGAAGTCTGAATCTCTCTAACTGAAAGCCTGGAAATTGGGGCCCACATGGAGATATGTGACTCAGATTTCACTCCATGACAGGACTGCCAGGCTGCAAGCAGTGTGGTTCATGGACAGCCTCACAGCGGGGTGACTCCTGCAGGCGAGGCCTCAGTCAAGGTGTGTTAGTAAAGGTTTAACAATGACTCACAGTGGGGTCGATTCTCATGCTTCTTTATAGTTCTGTAAGCCCTAAAAAGTAGTTTCAAACACCAAAATAATGAATTCTGAACCATTGCTCCTGACTGAAATAGAGAGTTAGGTCCTTGTGAGACTGTGGTCACATTTTCATTAACCCATTGATATATGCAATAGTCCCCCCTTATCCACAGGGAATATATTCCAAGCCCCAGTACTGGATGCATGAAACTTTCTAGAGTGCAGAACCCTCTATGTACTGTTTTTTCCTATCTATACATACCTTTGATAAAGTTTAACTTACAACTAAGGCATAAGAAATTAACAGCAATAATTAATAATAAAGTAGAATAATTTTAACAATATGCTGTAATAAGTTATATGGATATGGTCTCTCTCAAAATTGCCCAACACGCATGCTCCCCCCAAGTTCATCAGGGCGATGCTTCACCCTGCTTAGCTTACTGAACTCACTAGTGTGAGATGACACAGTGCCTGTGTGAGGAAGAGAAGGGGAGAATGCCACAGGCACCGTGACTTACACGTCTTAGACTGTTGTGTAAGGGTTACTTGAACCAAACCCTGCGAAATAACCAAGACAACTACTAAGTGACTAACAGGCAAATTAGTACCTACAATATGGATGTGCCGGTCAGTGGGGTGACTCACATCCAAGGTGGGATGGAACTGACAGCACAAGATTTCATCATGCCATTCTGAATAGCGTGAAATTTAAAATTCATGAATTATTTATTCTTGGAACTTTCCATTTAATATTTTTGGACTGTGGTTGACCGCGGGTATCTGAAACTTCGGAAAGCAAAACTAAGGATAAGGTATTGAAGGGAATACTGTAACCTTGCTTTTTGTGTGTTTCTGTTGCAAGACACTTTTTTTCTATACATAGTGTTGACATTGAATTCATGGCCAAACTGGCATTATGCACACCTGTCAAAGCTTGTCTAACATACGTATTTTCTCCATAGGTACACCATAGCCTTCTTGTGCTTAGTAACACTAGATAGCACCTGAACACTAAACTTGGGTGCTATTTTAAACAGCAAAATTATCAACAAAAAAGCACAAAAGTATGAAAAACATGGCACTAGATAAATTGCAAAGTGTAGGCTTACATTGTGAGAGCTGGAGCAAGAAGCAGAGTATTGCTCTGCTCAACCCAGTTGGGGGTGTGCATGCTGGACAATTTTAAATTTTTTGCCACTCCTTTCATGTCTATGAGTGACCATAAACGCAGAGTGGATGTTGACTGAAATTCATACAAGTAAATTTTAACACATGGATAAATTTGCAAATACAAAATCTGAAAATAATAAGGATGGATTGTAAATATATCTGCATGTGTGTATAAATATCAGTTTACTATAAATCCTACTGATATGAAGACTATAATGATCAAATATATAATTCTCTGTTATGCATTCCATAGAGCCAATTGATTCTCACAGGAAAGTTTTGCTGCTCTGTATCTCTTATATTGAAGCTATTGTACCCAACATGCAGTTAACAAATCAGCATGGATCTGACATAAAAGTTGATTGATATTTTTGCTTACACTAAGGATTAATATGAAATTAAAACAGCAAAGATGTGTGCTGGGAACTTTACTCATTCTTCAATGGCATTGGTGACTTCTTTGTGAATCAGATAACAGTTTGCAAATACTAGAATATTCCTCAAATTTTTGTGCTATTTACAATGTGACAGTGACAACCATACATATTCTTTTTTAAAAATTTTATTTATTTTGATTCATAGTACACAAATGGTGTACAACCGTTTTTTCTCTGGTTGTACACGAAGTAGAGTTGCACCATTTGCATAATCATACGTGAACATAGGGTAATGATGTTTGTCTCATTCTGTTATTTTTCCTCCCCCACCCCTCCCACCCTTCTTGTTCCTCTATACAATCCATCCTTCCTCCATTCTTGCCTCCCTCCTACTCCCATATATATAGTGTTAAGTTTAATTTGCATGATTAAACTTTCTCTTTTACATTCTATGTCTGGAACTCCGCACAGGTTTTTGTGTCAACATAAATTTCCATTTCCTTAGGATAAATATGCAGAAGTGAGATTGCTAGGTTCTGTTTAACTTGATAAGAAACTTCCAAACTGTTTTCAGAGAAGTTATCCTATATCCATTGCCACCAGCAATGAAATCAGAGATGCAGTAGCTCCTCATGCTCACCAGCATTGGTTATTATGGATATTTTTTTAAAACTTTAGCCTTGGAGGTGCACAGGTATCTCATCACATTTTTAATGTGTATTTCTCAAATGGCTGATGAACCTCTGTTCGTGTGCTTATTTGCTATCCATATTGTATTTGTAAAATATATTTTATTTAACTGTAAGTTTATATGATTTAATTTTTAAAATATTCTTTAAGTTGTAGATGGACACAATATCTTTATTTATTTATTTATTTATATTTATGTGGTGCTGAGGATCCAACTCAGTGCCTTACACCTGTAAGGCGAGCGCTCTACCACTGAGCCACAACCTCAACACTAATTTAACTTTTTAAATCATTTATTTATTTATTTAGATTCATTGTACACAAATGGGGTACAACTGCTGTTTCTCTGGCTGTACGTGAAGTAGAGTCGCATTTGTGTAATCATACAGGTACATAGGGTAATGATGTTTGTCTCATTCTGTTATTTTTTCCTTCCCCCACCCTCTCCCCATCCCTCTTTTTTCTCTATATAATCAATCCTTCTTCCATTCTTGCTCCCTCCCACTCCCTATTATGTATCATCATCCACAGAGAAAACATTCGGCCTTTGGTTTTTGGGATTGGCTTATCTCACTTAGCATGATATTCTCCAACTCCATCCATTTACCTGCAAATGGCATAATTTTATTCTTCTTTACGGCTAAGTAATATACCATTGTGTATATATACCACAGCTTCTTTATCCATTCATCAATTGAAGGGCATCTAAGTTGGTTCCACAATCCAGCTATTGTGAATTTAGCAGCTGTGAACATTGATGTGGCTGCATCACTGTAGTGTGATGATTTAAAGTCTGGCTAGGCATAACCACTGACTCATAAAATTTCTGAAAATTTACTAGTCAGCTACTGTGAGCTGGAAGAAACTGGCTCCAGTGCAGCTCCTTTCCTCTGGTGTACTCAACCAATGACTGAACAAAAAGATGGGAATCCTGGCCATGTCCTTCCTGGGGAGACTCCTCTCAGGGCCAGGCTTTGATCCCAAGCTCTGTCCAAGACCTTGCCAGGTCTGCTTGACCATATGAACCTCTCCCTACTCAGTTCTGCTTCTTTTCTTCCACGGGAACAATTTCTGACTAAACTCTCATGTCCCTAACTCTTGTAACAGGTGTTTTCTGAAAGTTCTGCCCAGCAAAGCCCCAGCTCTTCCTTGCTGCCCGTTCTGGACTCACAGCTACCTTCCCTTAGGCCCCCAAAGCCTCTCATGTAGATTAATGCACAGCAGCCCAGAGAGCAGCTAGATCCAGCCCTACCTGACTGACAGTGCCCTCTGGGTTGGGCGGGTGGGTGCTGCATCTGAGCCCCACATACGTGCATTGACTTAGGGTAAGAGGGTTCCATTTGTTCCCATGGCCAAGCCACCCACTGCTACTGCATTCTGGTGGCTACTCCCAGTCCCTTAAGTCATTCTCAGGCACAACCCCTAGTATTCCATGTGCTGGAAGTACAGAAATGTTAACGTTCTGAGAAGGCGATGGAAAGCCACAGAGATATTCTCCTGCTTTCCCCCCATGATGTGACAACCCTCTTCCCCCGCCCCCTGGTGTCTGTGAAAACTTCCTGGGACACTGAGCATTTGCCTTTTGCATGGTGAGGACCTGCTTAACTGTGTGCTTTTTATTTGCTCCTTGTTCTCCTCCCTCACTCCACTTTTCCCTCAGTCTGGCTCCTTGGGATTGCTTTCCCCAAAACATGTCTGCACATAGAATTTTTTTTTTTTTTTACTTCAGGTTCAGTCTTCTAGAGTACCCAGCAGACCAAGCCATTATTTATAAACTCTTTGCTGCTCTTTCTGGGCCCCTCAAGCCACAGCCTGCCCTTCTAGGCTTACACCTGGTGACCCTCCAGCCATGCCCCCAAACATGCCACTCATTCTTCCAACCTTCTGGGAAAGGCTGCTCCTTCCACCTCCTCCTTCTCTGCCTCCCAGCTCATGCACATGTGCCCACTGTGTTTTCTGTGTCCAGATGACTGCTGCCCAGCTGCTGGTATCCATCTGCACTTCGTCCATTAAAGCCTTCCTGATGCCTCAAGCCAATGAAACTTTTCCCTTGAAGCCACGTGATATTTTGAAGCCTGCATCAGATATTGCTCATGTGCTACCTTGTCTTACAAGGCAACCCTAGTCATCTTCAAAACCCACAAGACTCCTAGTGCCACTCTCCTGCTTAAACTCTTCAAAGTGCATCCCATTTCTGAAGAAAATCCCGATTCCTCTAAGGTGGCTCACAAGTCTAGCCTCTTCTATCTCTCCAGTCTGGTCTATGTCCTCTTCATCTCAGCCCTTAACCACACAAGATTCTTTTAAGACTCTGGATTCTTCCTTGCCATCTCCCCCCCCCCCCCCGCCCCCCATGACTGGAAGTTTCTTCTTCCCAATTCTTTCTCTAGGTAAGTAATACTCATCTCATGAGTCTCAGTTTAAACATCATTTCTTCAAGGAAACTCTCTGATGCATCTGTAGCCCCAGGCTTTGTGGTCTCCATTCCCATGTTATCTGTTTTTCTTTCATAACACTCAGCAAAATTTAAATTATGTATTTGTTTTACAACAATTTGTTTTCATTTATCCTCAAAAGATGGTAATTACATGAGTTGAGTGCCTGAATCTCATCTGGTATGTTGCAGTCTCTGGTTCAGATCCTGGTATATGTAACTATAAATCCAGGCTCAATGTTTTATGAATGAATACATGATTAAGTGTCCATTGCCTTGAGACCTGATGGGGAGTGAGGAGATGGCAGGTAGGTAAAATAATTACTCAGGTCTCAAGTTTTCTTTTACTTCCTTGTAATGTTAATTTACTACTACAGTGGTGTTTTATAGTGCATATTAAATTCTAAATTCAAAACCATTATCATTATTATCAAATTCAAAGGGAATATGCCCCATTACATTATGTCATACACAAATATACACTATATCATACATAAAAATCATTTAGATAATGTAGATTAAAATGTAAAAGGTCTTCAGTAAAGTTTCTAGAAGATAACATAGCTTCACATCCTAGAAGTAGGTAAATAGTTCTAAAACAGGACACAAAACTCCAACACTAAAGAGAAAGATTGGTATGTTGGGAATACATTAAAATTAAGAACTTCTGTCAATCAAAAATTATTGATGCAAAGAACAACCATTTCTTGTGAACAACGTGTTCTGGGTTTCCGTGGGACAGCAGGGCTTGGCTGGTCATCTCTGCTGTTCTACATGTTGGTTGGGATGGAGTCATCTAGAGCTCATTTGACTGTAATGTCCAAGATGGCTCTTTCACAGTGCTGGAGGTGAATGCTCATTACTGGTTGGTGTTCAACTAGTGGTGCTCACTTGAGGCCTGAGTTTCTTACAGCCTGTACCCCCACAAGCAAATATCCCACGAACAGTTCTTCTAAGAGGGAAGAATCCGCCCCTTCTCTCAAAGACTTGTCCTAGAAATGGTACGTCATCACTTCCAAAAGGTTTCATTATTTAAGCAATCAGAAGGAAAACCTAGATTCAAGGGAGGGAGGAAGAAATGTCAACTCCCAATGGGGAGAATGAAAATCATCTTATAGCCATCATTAGTCTTCCTCAATTTCATTAAGAGAGTATAACAGCAAAACACAAACTGGAAGATTTCTTTCTTTCTTTCTTTCTTTTTTTTTTTTTTTTT
Organism: Sciurus vulgaris; assembly: GCF_902686455.1. NCBI lineage: Eukaryota > Metazoa > Chordata > Mammalia > Rodentia > Sciuridae > Sciurus > Sciurus vulgaris. The sequence goes on from NC_136461.1 coordinate 50,817,674, forward strand.
TAAGACAAGGTCTCACTAGTTTGTTTACAGTCTTGCTAAATTGCCGAGGATGGTTTTAAACCTGTGATCCTCCTGCCTCAGCCTCTCAAGCTTCTAGGATTTATGGGCATGCACCACCACACCCAGCTGAAAGATTTAAAAAAAAAAAAAAAAAAAAAAAATATATATATATATATATAATAAGTTGAATTTAGTCTATTCAAAATACAAATGTCAAGGTTCTAGCCTTGGCACCTGGGAATGTGACCTTATTTGAAAATAAAGTCATAGCAGATGTAAGCAGTTAAGATGGGGTCACACTGGAGTAGAGTGGCCCCTAATCCAAGAAAACCGATGTGCTTATAAAAGAGAAATTTGGATAGGGTGAATGCCATGTAGTGATGAAGACAGGCATCGGTAAGCCAAGGAATTCCAAAAATTGCCAACAAACCACTGAAAGATGAGAGGCGTAGAACCAAATTTTTCTTACAACCCCCAGAAGGAACCAAATCTGTCTACACCTTGATTTTAGACTTGCAGGCTCCATAACTGTGAGACAAGAAATTTCTACTTTTTAAGCTGCCCAGTACTTTGCTATGGATGCCCTAGAAAACTAATACAACATGTAAAAAATGTCTGCGAAGCAATAAGAAAAGGCAATCCAACAAGGAAATGAGCAAAAAGTACAAACAAACATTTTGCAAAAGAAGGTATCTTAAAAATCAATAACTTAAAAATCAATAACTTAGGGCCTGGGATTGTGGCTCAGTGGTACAGCACTTGCTAGCATGTGTGAGGCACTGAGTTTGATTCTCAGCACTGCATATAAATAAATGAATAAATAAAGGTCCATGAAAACTAAAAAAAAAAAAATTAAATCAATAACTTAAAAACCAATAACTAACAGTATTGAGCACTGTTAGTTATTAAGGAAATGCAAATTAAACCTTAGTAAGATATCACTGCACATCCCTGGGAATAGCTCATTGTGAAAATATTGGTAAAATGAACTATTGGCAAGGATATAGATGTATAATGCAAATAAAACTCATAGACCTTGCTCCTGGGAGTGTAAATTAATGCAACCGCTTTGGAAAACTGCCAACATCTACTAAACCTATATCTACATGTACTCATGATGTAGCAGGTCCACTCCAAGGCTTAGGCCCAACAGAAAAGTGTCCATATGTCTACCATAGGGCATAATCATAGATGGATAGAGTAGCACCATTGGTAGTTTTCTTAAATTGAAAATAATTTAAATTTGTATTAATGTAGAATGGATAAATAAATTATGGTTCAGTTAACAAAATAGTACACAGCAGTGTAAACAAAGCATCTATTACCACAGTGTGGATGAATCTTACAAAAATGAATGATGAGCACCAGGTATGAAGAGTATAGACTATAGGATACCATTTATACACCATTCCAAGAGGCAAAACCACTCCATGATGATAGAAATCAGGATAGTAGTTATCTCTGGGGAAGAGGGGCTTAGTAACTGGGAGGTGATGCAAGGGAAGTTTGCAGGGTGACAATGTTCTGTTTTTAAAATCTGGATGATAATTACAAGACCATGCGACTTTGTGAGTTTTTATTTTCTGTGCATTTTGCTCTGTGTTAGAGTTCAATATAAAATTTTATTTAAAAATTAAATGTAGGGGCTGGGGATATAAAGCACTTGCCTAGCATGCACAAAGCCCTGGATTCAATTCCCAGCACCACAAAAAAAAAAAAAAAAAAAAAAAAAAAAAAAAAAAAAAATGGATAAATTCCAAGGTGTGAGAGAATCTCCACCCTCTGATAACTGGAAATTTTAGTCATGCTTTTTGCATTCGTAAGGGTCTATAAATGTGCTCTACTGGGAAATAATCCCGATGAGTTTGGGCCCTTTTTGTAAAGAGGTTGTAAGTTTATCTTATGTAAAGAAGCTTTGCTGTGTATGTGAAATATTCAATGTTGATTTTCAGCCAAGATTTGCTTTAAACACAGAGTTGACAAGAGCATAATAAGGAAGAACTCTGACATTTAGTTGGAAGGCGCAGTCCATCCACTGGACTGTGGCAAAGTCGTCAGGCAAAGGCAGCTTGCACCCTGATCTCCACGTAGATGGCAGCCTACCCTTCCAGCCTTAGGCTCTTCCACTGCCAGGTGATTTCACATTTAGCATTCTCTACATAGGACAGTCCTATGTAACTCTTTATCTGGATAACTCCTGAATATAGTCCAGGTATCACTTGCTGTAAGAAATTTCCTTTGTCCCCTGTGGTACTTGCTGAGCTGACCCCCAGTGATTCCCCCCTCCTGGTATTTGTGCCCTTGTGCCAGCCCCTCTCCTTGAGCATGGTCAGGACCTAGTGATTCACTTCTAACAAACAGAATATGGCAAAACTCATAGGACGTCACTGCAGAGATCAAGTTATACAAAGCCTGGCTTATCTTGGGCTCCCTCTCTTCTCTCTCTTTTTCTCAGAACCCTTGCTCTGGGGGAATCCAGCTGCCTTGTTGGGAGTAGCCTTGTCTTGAGCCAATGTCCAGGGAGCATCTGAGGCCTGACAAGTGCCTTGGGGTGAATTCCCCCATCTCCAATCATTCAGATGACTGTTGCCCTGGCTGACACCTTGATTGCAGCCCTGTGGGTACCCAGCTAAGCTGCCCCTGGGTTTTTGATATAGAAACTATGAGCTAATACAGGTTTGTTGTTCTAAACGGCTAAAATTGGTTACATAGCAATAGAAAACTAACAAAAACGGTCCACTTTCACACTTTCCACCTCTGGTGTTTCTTCCCCTTACCCGGTGTCCCCCATAATCACAACATTTATCACATCTTGCAAGACTCCACTGCTTACTAGCCCATCTCTCCTATGGAAGAAACCAGAGACCATGACTTACAAGCTTTTTCATTCCAGTTCCTGTAACAAAGTTGTACTCAATAAATGTTTGATTAACACATGAAAGAATAAATAGATGATAGCTGCTTCATCTTGGAAAATAATAACTTCTCTGGTTCTTAATCTAATTTTAAAATGCTAAAATATCATAGAAGTACTTAAGACACAAAATGAGCATAACTGAGTAAATAATTAGACATGATAGGTAACAGAAAAGGAGTCAAAGTTTGGTCAACTGAGACGCCCTTAAGAGACAGAAAGAATGCCAGAAAAGGAACCAGTTTGTAGTGGAAGATGGTGAGTTTAACTTTGGACAAGTCTAAATTGAGGTATCCTTGAACATATCCACTAGGCTTATGGGTATGCAAATCTGACACTTGGGAAGGGATTCGTGGTAGGTGAATTTGGGAGTTAATGGTATTCAGTCTCTAAGCCAAAGTATCTTAAGCTATGGGCTGAGTATAGACCCTTGGAGAACATTCTCCTCAAGTGGAGGATAGAGATACACATGAAGGGCTGGGGGAAGTGGACAGAGGTCTGTCTAGAACTGGAGGAATGTGGCAACCCAGATGGGTGGACGCAGACAGTTTTGTAAGGCAGGGAATCATCAACAATAACAAATACAGCAGGGATCAAAGTATTAACTGAAAATGTCCCTTGGATTCAGTAATTGGAAGGTTGTTGAAGTCTGTGACTGTTTCAGTCAGCATTTCCACTGATGTGACTAAGGACCCAACCAGAACAACTGTACAGGAGGAAAAGTTTATTTAAGGGCTCACGGTTTCAGAGGTCTTAGTCCGTAGAAGGTCAGCTCCATTCCTCAAGGCTCAAGGTGAGGCAGAACAACATGGCGGAAGAGTGTGGCAGAGGCAAGCAGCTCACATGATGACCAGGAAGTAGACAGTGAGACTCCACTTCCCAGATACAAAACATATACCCCAAAGTCACTCCCCCAATTACCTACCTCCTCCAACCATATCCCACCTGCCTTCAGCTAATCCCTATGGGCTTAATGCATTGATCAGGTTAAAGCTCTCACAACCCAATCATTTCTCCTCAGAACTTTCTTGCATTGTCTCACACGTGAGCTTTTGGGGGACACCTCACATCCAAACCATACCACTGATTGTATTTTTAGATGACTGCAACATTTCCATTTCACATGCTCTTCTACAATGTGGCCTCATCCCCATTCCATTGGGAGATGGGGTCTTACTATCTCCCTTTGATTTGGGGTGGCTCGTAACCACTTTGACTAATGAAGTATAGTGGAAGTGATGCTGTGGACTTCTGAGCTCAGAATAGTTCTAATGACTTCTAAGACAGAAAAGATGCTACTGTTTCCACCTCGTCTGTTGACTCACTGGAGTACCCCATTTAAGAAGTCAGACTACCCAGAGGCCACTCCGCAGTGAGGAAACCAAGCCACCTAGATGGCCAGATATATGTCTGTGATAGGGAGACTTGTTCTTTGCACCATCCTGGCATTGTGTTAAATGTGGAAGCAAATGACTCTAGCCCACAGTTGTAGACTCACTCTCAGACTTCAGGTCTTCCCAGATGAGGGTCCAGGCATGGTGGAACAGAGAACAGCAAGACCATGTGACCAATACTATGTGATCAATCTAGCTTCCTGACCCTCAGAATCCATGAGCACAATAGAATGTTCATTTTAAGCTATTAAGTTTTGGGGTAATGTGTTATGTAGCAACAGTGCCTGACACCATGATTTTAGAGAAAGTAATTTCTATGGAGTAGGCAGGACAGAGGCCAGAGTGCATTGGGTTGGAGAATGTGCAGGAGGTGGGAAAAGGGGTGACAGCATGAACAGATGAGAGTAGGAGAAGGTCAAATTGGAAGGTGGCAGAAGAAGGTTTAGGGCCTTTCTTTCCCTCCCTTCCTTCCTTCCTTCCTTCCTTCCTTCCTTCCTTCCTTCCTTCCTTCCTTCTCCTCCTCCCTCCCTCCTCCTTCCTTCCTTCCTTCCTTCCTTCCTTCCTTCCTTCCTCTCTTTTTTTTTCCCTTTCTTTCTTGGTACTGGAATTAAACCTAGGGGCATTTAACCATTGAGTCACATCCCAAGTCCTTTTTATTTTTTTATTTTGAAACGAGTTCTCACCAAGTTGCTTGGGGCCTGTCTAAGTTGTTGAGGCTGGCTTTGAACTTGCTATCTTCCTGCCTCAGCCTCCCAAGCCACTGAAGTTACAGGTGTGCACCACATGCCCAGTTTAATCTCTTATATTGAGACAAGTTCTCACTAAGTTGCTTAGGGCTTCAATAAGTTGCTGAGACTGGTCTCAAACTTGTGATCCTCTTGCCTCAGCCTCCTGTGTTACTGGTATTAGAGGCATGCACATGCCTGGCATAAGAGAGGTTCTTGTTGGATGGAGTAGACTAGAAGGATTTACAGGACAAGAGAAAAATGTCAGAGAAGGGGGAGAATTGACACAGAGGACATCAAAGATCAGACAACAGGGGAGGTGTAGGACACCTGACGAGGAGCTGGCTAGAATGGTCTCACTGAAACTGGAAGGAAATAACTAGATTTTGGGGGCAAGGAAGGCACAGCGGGATAGCAGTAAAAGAGAAATGGCAATACTGGTGTGAGCACAGTGGAGATGATCACCTACAGGATCCAGACTTTCAGCCAGGAGGACTGAGAGACCAAGGGAGATGGAAGGACCAAAGAGCTGGGGTCTCCTGCAGGTCAAAGTGCAGATGTGGTGAGTGTGAGGTTTAGCTCAGCAGATGGGAGAACACAGCCATCAATCAAGGAAGATACTGTAATGACAAGATTGGAGAGGGGTCTTGGTGCGTTGGCTGAAGCTGGGTAAAGGTAAAGCCCCTGGAGTTAAGGAGGTCTAACGTGTGCTGGCCAATCTGTTGAATGACCTAGGACTGGAGTTGAAGAGGAAGACCATGAGCCAGGTTGCAAGTGATTCAGTGAATGAGCACTGGACCTTTTCAGGGTTTGGGAGAGGGGCGTTGATGGAAGAGATGAGGACAGGTGAGTGGTGGTGTGGAAGAGGGAGCCCAGGCGATCCAGATGCCATTTCTGCTTCAGGGTTGTGAGACTGAGTGAGCCTATTTCTCCTGAAGGGTTGCAGAGGAAATGCAGACTTCTGTCAAGAGCAAGTTGCTGAGAACCTTCTGTGAGACTTTGGGGGATAAGGAGAGTGTGTTCTGGAGGGTTCCAGAGAGTGATGGCTATATAGGGTTTGGGGATGGAGTGAGAGAGAGGTCCAGGAGGGAAAGGAATGGCAGGGAGGAGGAAAGGGCAGGGTTTAAGGAGGGGAAAGGACCTTATTTTTTTAGGATAAGGCCCTTGTTCTAGGTCAAGGTCTCCATCCCCCAGACCTAGTTCTTTTGGCCCCAATTTGGTCCTCTTTCCCTAGGCCTCCTCCAACTGGAGCCTGGAGGCCCCTTTACCTGGCAGTGTGGGCTGAGGCTGAATGACTCTCCCTCCGTCAAGGACACAGGGTGGGGAGAGGCGAACAGATGGGGTGGCGCTAGACTCTAAGACACCTCAGACAGCCTGGAATCCTTGACTCAGGAAGTTACACAGAGCAGTGGATCTTCCTGTTATGACTGTTTTGCTATAATTGAAACAGAAAAATATGAGCGAATTCTTGAACTCTCCTGAGAGGAAGACAACAAACAGCAATCTAACCACCCAAGTGGAAGCTCATTTTAAATAACTTTCTATGGCTATTTTAAGACAAAAATGGACACACTCCTATTAATAAGCCTGTAACCAAGGAATATCTGCCACAGGGTGACTCTGAAAACTTCCTTCCTCACAGAGCCCTCAAGGGACAGAAAGAAGGGTGTGTTTCTGCAGATGGATAAGCCCATACTGGTCGTCTCAGGCAGAATATTCCATGTGGAAAGAGATCCCTCAACCTCTTATTCCACCGCCAGCCTTTCACAGGGGAGTCACCGGGGCTAGAGGAGAGGATTTACCCTGGGCCAGACAGGAGGTCTTCCAGGTTCCTGCCACCCCCAATCACCTAAGGAAGGAGGGTCGATTTTTGTTCTCATTAGCAATCTGGAAATCAAGACTTAGGAGAGTCCATTTCCCCCAAATTCTCACAGCAGGAAAGAGAAGGTGGGATTTGAGACGGTCCATCTCCTATACCCGTGTAAGTTACCACTCTGACTTCTCTTCCTGAGGCACAGAGTAGCCTGTGGGAAATCTTCAAAACCAGCTTCCCCTTGAGGGTTGCCTCAGTGTGGTGGTGGTGGGAGGCTGGCTGATCACCACCTCAGACTCTCTCTGCCTTGTTCACAGGGCTCTTCAATGTCATTGAAACCTTACAAAGTCACCAAGAACTGGTTCAGGTCCCGAGCAACCCAGAATCACTGACCCATGTCCCTCAAAAGTTCTGCTCCACTAGGAAGAGAGGTAGAATTGAGCTGGGGGACAGGGACCAAGAGGCCCTGATGAGAACTTCAGTCTCTCCTGGTCCATGTGTCTCTGTCTCTACCCCCACTTTTCTCAGTGTCTTTCCTCACGTCTGACTTCTCACTGCACGCCTTCTGCTAACCAGTTCTCCACCGACTCTGGGTCTCCCTCCTCCTCATGTGGCTCTCAAAGTTTGAATTCCACCCTATAGAATCTTCCAATGCATTCCTTTGGCTTCCAGTCCCACTGTTATCTGCCTGCATGTCTCAGCATTTCTTGGTTCAAATTCCTCAGGCAGGAATCTGACCAACCCCGCTCTCTTTGTGCTGGGCCGTAGGTCATAGGTCACGGGCTGGCTTGTGTTGACCTTCGCTGGCACCTCGCCCTGTCCTGTTATCCCTGGCAGCCAGGAGGGAATGGAGTGGGACGAACGTGCCTCAGGAATCCCCCTCCCCTGCAGCCAAGAGGGTGTTGAATTGTTCCTTTTAGAAGAGACAATGCCAACATTTGTACTTTACTTCTAAAACCTCTGCTGCCCTGAAGCAGGAACACAGCCTTTTGTAGCCTTTGAAAGGAAGAGTTTTAACTGCTAGAAAGGATCAGGTGCAGAGCTCACTCTCTGGGGCTCTCGCTGGCTCCAGCTCTCGCTGCTGCACCAGCCCGTTCTCACACAGCCTCCTCCCGCCACCCAAATCTCCCTCTCCCACTGGGAGACGGTGACTCCTATGTTAGTCCAGTGGCTGCCAGAGACCTCTGCGTGCCGTCCCACCTGCCTCCTGCCACCCGTGCCACTGCCCCTGCCTCTGGCACTTGCATCTGTGCTCCTGGGGCTGTGTTTGGCTGTGCTCCTGGCTCCTCTAGTCCATGCCCTCAGCACACCTGAGCCCTGCAGCGTTTAAGGAACAACGGTGGGTGGGTGGGTGGGGGTGGGGGTAGAGGTCCTTTCCCTGCTATGTTACCCACTATTAAAGGGAATTTCAAGCCTCAGGCTCCCCACGGCTCAGGGGGGCTTGAATGACTGCTCATTCAACTCTTACTCAAGGGCCACCTTCCCAGGACCCAGGCATAGAAGAATGAGAGGTGCGGACTGATGAGACCGGGGCAAAGTAAAGCAGGGACAGTACGTCTCCCTCTGTGTCAGCGTGCGTCTGTTGCCAGGTCTCAGTCACTTCCCTTGGGCCAAGCATTTCCCCGGAGACTCCTTGGTCTCCTGGACTAGCAGACTTGGGTCAGGCCTGTCCCATAAAGCCTGATCCCAAGTGGTGGAGGTGACTTAGAATTGAGCACCCATCCCCCGCGGTCCCTCCCTACCTAGCAGAGGTAATAGGATCAACTTTTCACTCTTCATGGAATCTCAGGTGAAAGAGGAAAGACAGACAGCATGATGACGTGGCCAGGAGCGTGAGCCTTGGGGTCAGGGTAGCCTGTCCTCCCTTCGAAGTACCACCAGCTGAGCTGGACATTTGGCTTCTCTGAGCTTTGGTTTTCTTATCTATAAATGGGTAATCTTGCCTCATACAGTCATGAGAATTAAACCAAAAATAATGAGATAATGTACCAAGAGCTCCTGGACCTATTCCATTCTCAGACAGGAGCTTGATTGATGGGGATGCTGTTTTGACCCCAAAGACTTGAAGTCAGATTCATCCACGTCCGAGGCCCAGAGATGCCACTGCAGTGGTGGTCATGAGCACTGCCTCTCAGGACGAGGGAGTTTGGGCTTAAAGAATACGACAAGACCAAAGCCCCAGCCCCACAGCTGCTGGGAAGGTGACCGGCTCAGAGGGAGGCAGACCCTTTAGTTTTCACTAGTCCCCTTGTGCCTATTTCTGCCTAGTCTTGGGGTGACGGGAGAAGTAAAAACAAAATAGGGGATGTGCAGAGAGCAATGGGGAAAGAGATTGGGCCCAGATAGTAGTGGCCTACAGCAAAGGGTGCTGGGTCAGCAAGCACCTTACTGGCAGTGGGTGGGGGTTGCTTCCTGGGAGCCAGGTTTTTATAAGGGACACACACCTGTGCCTGTGCGTCAACTGGAAGCAGATGGCAGATGATATGGACTCAATGAAATACCCAAGAGCACATTTTCAGGAGCCAGACTGCCTACACTGGAATCCCAGCTCCATCCCTCACAAGCTGTGTGACCTTGGACATTTATTATTCTAGGCCCCAGTTTCCTCATCTGTGAAGTGGGAGTTCTAGTAGTACCCATTGTGTCGGGGTGTTGGGAGAAGTTACCAAACAAAACAGAATTCTCAGAGCAGCGCTTGGCACACAGTGGATGCCCACATCAATAAATCTAGGCTCAGGGGCAACTCTGCCACATCTGGATTTGCCCCCTTCAGAGGAGAATCAAACCACCCTTAGATCACCTCCACAGTAGTTTTGTGTTGCCTGGGTGATGGAGAGCAGAAAACTGACTTATACTTAAGATCTTCTATTTGAGCAAGATCCTTTAAAGCTCACAGCAATGTGAAGTTGGGTAGCTCTCCATTTTACAAATGAGACAAGGGAGCACAGATGTGTCAGTAACTTGTCCATGGTCTCAAGGATTCTAGTGAAGGAAACCCTACCTGCAAACACCAGTCAGTAAATGGCAGAGCTCAAATTCCTCTGGTTCTAAAGCTACGACTTTTAAAAAGCAAAAGATCCTTTCTATAATCTGAAGTCTAAAGTAAGTGAATCCACGACTCCAGGGAACAGCTTTGCCAGGGCTTGACCTTGTCTTGAACTTGCCTAGTGACACACAAAGCCCTTTCCTATGAGGGACTTCAGTAGGAAACCATGTGTGACATGGCTACTTTGCTTTTCTGGAGAGATGCAGCCACTTCTTCTTGACTTGGGCAAGAAATTTCTCCTTCTATTTACCCACCTGTCCACTCATCCATCTGCTCACTCAACTATCCATCCGTCCATCCATCATGGTGCATACTTCCACCCATTTACCCATCCACCCATCCATCCAACAAAAACCTTCCTCAACCCCAATTTCCTCATCTATAAAGTGGGGATAGTAAGTTAAGATGGGATTTAAATGATGTAAAACATGTTAAATACCTAACGCACCATGGGATCATTAACATCTATTCTGTGGATGCCTTTTGGCTTTTTAAGGTATTATTTTCAGGAGGATTTTAATTCTTTGGAAGGGCCCAACCCTATGGATGGATTAATGCTCTGTCTTGATTTAACACTCTAGGGGCTTGGGGGGACAGGAGTGCACTGGATCCTATTTATTATCAAAGACATCTCTCTCACGTACACACAGAGGACAGTTAAGAAAATCCACAGCAGAAACAACCAGCAGGGGCAGCTGCAGGGCAGCCACAGGCCTCACCTCAAAGGAGCCAGGCGCGGGATGGGGCTGGGCACAGCAAGTTCTGATTGGCTTCCTGGCGTTTGCTCCAGCCTCTCTCTGGAGGGGAGCTTGCTGAATGCTGAACTACAAAAGTCCTCAGTGGCGACTTTGATACATCTGTGTAAGTAGCTATGACTGGCTCCAGGGGAGAAAGGAAATGACACACTGAGGCCTTTGCTACTGTGAACAAAGCCAGCAAGGCCATGGCCTGGAGTGACTCCTAAAGATGATGGTAGTGAAAATTTAGTCTGACATTTATTCAGCACTTTACAGTTTGCCCAGGTTTGTACATGTGCCATTCAATCACCACCCTGTGTGTTGGGAAAGACAGGCATTTTTATACCCATTTGAGAGATGGAGGAACTAACATAGTAACAAACTGACTGCCCCAGGATTGTGCAGGATGCAAACCTTGAGTCTGCATCCAGATCTCTTTCTGCCATTTCCCAGGTCCTCTTTACACATGGCCTCTAGACACTTCACCGTGTCTCAAGGAGCCTGTGACTTCCAAACCCACCTGGAGAAACTTCTCTCAGTTGCTTTTAAGTTTAAATGAATCAATTCCAATTGATTTTACAGAGAACCTGCCACATGTTGGGAGCTCTATAACGAGGTCAGGAGGTTGGCCAAAAGCAGGCCCCTACTGGTCAGTGGATGGAGTCATGATCAGGAGCCTACTGCTCTGGAAGCATTAGCAACCAGTTACCCTGTCAATAACCTCCCAGAGGGAGGGACTCAGAAGCTGAGGCTTGAAAGATGAGTAGCAGGGACACAGGCAGGGGGAGGAAAAGGAGAAGATTATGGGTAGAGAAAACCCACCTCTACCCAAATACCAGGATGCAAAGAGCTGGTAAGCTTGAAAACTGAGTTTCAGTAGCTGGAAGGAAGAAGAGAAGGAGACGGGAAGAAGGGGAATGGGGAGTGGTGAGCCCCTAGGCTGGAAGGGGCAGGGACTGGTGTTAGGGGACCCTGGGGTCTTTATCCTAAGAGCAATAGGAAGTCTTTGGGAAGTTTTAGTTGTGGGGGGCTGGGGTTGTAGCTCAGTGGTAGAGCGCTTGCCTAGCACATGTGGGGCACTGGGTTCCATCCTCAGCACCACATAAAAATAAATAAATAAAATAAAGGTATTTGTCCATCTACAACTAAAAAATATTTTTTTTTAATAAAAAATAAAATAAGTGTTAGTGGGGACTTCAGATGTTCACTTGCATCTTCCTGGAGTGTGAAGAATGGATTGGAGGAGGGAGAAGTGAGGGGCTAAACCAGTGGGTTTTTGTTTTTTTTTTTTCCTGGAGTTTTTTCAGCATCTTTAAGAGTCCCTGAAAATCAGAGAATGAGTCTGAAGTATGGTCCTGAGATGTCCAGTGCTCCCAGGGCAGCTCGTTTTGGGAAGAAATGAGCCTCTATACTGAGCTTTGGACACTGGGTGCCCACCGTGTGCCAGGGCCTCATAGACCCAGGCCTGCCCTTGAGTGGCCACAGTCTGGTGTGGTGTATAGACAAGTGTACTAGTCAGGGGTCTCTAGAGGAACAGAATCAACAGGAAGTATGATTATTAAAAGGAGATTTATTAGATTGGCTTACACGACCAGAAGCTGGATAGTCCACAGGCTGGACAGCTGGAAGAACCAGCAGCTGAGCACTCCAAGAGGCGAAGCCTCAGTACAAGAAGGATCTACCCTAGTCCGAGACCAAGGCTTCTGGAAACTACCTGGAGAATCACTGGCCGAGTCTGCTTTGGAAGAGTGAAGAAGCGAGAGTCCAGTATCCTCAGATGATCAAACCAGCAATCAAAAAACCCTTCAAGAAGAGCCGAGCTTGCATCTGCATCTACTTCCTTGTTCTTCCAGCTTTTATTCCATCCTATTGGGCAGTACTGCCCATGCCTAGGGAGGAGCTCCACTTCAGTTCACTATCCCACATTCAATCATTCCTAGACGGCATGTCTAAGGGACATGCCTCGGGGACACACCCAGAATCCTCGCAATCATGGGCATCTCTTAATCCAATCAAGTCGACCATTCAAATTAACCATTACAACAAGGAAACCCCATCCAGCAAGTCCTCTGTGGCACCTGCGGGTCATGACTGGCTCCTAGCAATGAGAAGGCCTCTCAGGGGAACTGAATTGCATCCTGAGGGATAGAGAGGGGTTTGCTGGGTGGATAGTTTTTGGTCAAAAACAGAGATCTAAACTTTCTCAGAGAGTTGTAAACTAAAGGATGATTTCTCTCACTTGCTAATAAGAAAATGGTTATTTTGTGGAGCCTGCATCACCAGTGCCAAGAGCCATCAGCCCCCGCCCCCCAGTAGGATTCATCCCAGCTGGTGGCACATCGGGAGATTTTGTCAGGACTCCCTCGAGTCTGTAACCCCATTCTTATAGGTGACAACTGAATTCCCCACCTCACACTGCCAACCTGTCCACACTGAGACTTCAAATATGTTCTGTCCCCTGACACTTTGTTGATGTAAAGGAAATCTGGAATAGCATTGCCATTAAGAGTGGATGGACCTGTACAACTAACTAGAACAAATTTAAAAATGAAAGCAAAAAAAAAAAAAAAAAGCCAAAGAAACAAACAAAAACAAAGCAAACAAAAACAAAACAAAACAAAAAAACCAGAAGCATACTTCAATCTGAAGAAGAAGGAAAAAAAAAAAAAAAAAGAGTGGATGGACCTGACTTCAAATCAGAGTTCTGCTATTTCAACTTACTAGGCAACTCACCTTGACTTCCCCAGGCCCTCAGTTTCTCATCTGCATAATTGGCGTAATGGCAGTCCCTGCATTGCACAGCATCAATGGGAAGATTCCTGAGCTGTCATGAAGCCGTGGTGTCTCAGCTGTGAAACCCTCTGTACTCTGTGGTGTTGGGTCTGGGTCTGTGCAACCTACATTTCTGATCATTCAGATGACTCTCTATGAAGTCCTGCCAGTAGGGACCCCTGCTACAGGAGCCCCATGCAACTGAACTTGCTCCTTCCTGTCGGCATTCTGTGGGCTTCTTGTCTGTTTTTCTTCCAATGAACTTCATCCCAGCAATGATTTTTATTTTTTTTTGGTATCAGGGATTGAACCCAGGGGTGCTTAACCACTTAGCTACATCCCTAGTCCTTTTATTTATTTATTTTGAGACAAGTTCTTGCTAAGTTGCTTAGGGCCTCGCTAAGTTGCTGACACTGGCTTTGAACTTGCAATCCTCCTGTCTCAGCCTCCAAATGAGCCACTGGGATTACAGGCATGTACCACCATGCCCAGCCCAGCAATACTTTTTAACCCTGGCAGCAGCAAGTGTTCCCCATGGCAGTAGCAGGAGCCAGTTTGCAGTTTTTCCAGTGCTAACAGAAATTGCTTTATCAAATCCAACTCAGACATTTGCTCCAACTTGGCAGGTGCCCTGCCCAGCAGTCCTAGGTTTAGCTTACAGGCTTCTTCTCTGCCCCTCTAAATTTTACTGATTTGTACTTTCTCCCTGTGGTCCCTCATCCCTAGGGAGATAGATGCTCTTTCATTTGCTATGGCTGATGCCCTCATAAAAGAGGCCTCAGAGAGCCGCCTGGCAGTATGAGGATGCAGGAAGAAGATGCCATTAGGAGCAAAAGAACAGGCCTTCCAGACACTGAGCCTGCCAGTGCTTTGATCTTAGACTTTCTAGCCTTTAGAACCGTGAGAAATTTATAAGCTACCCAGTTTGTATTTTGTTATGCCAGCCCAAACACTGGGCTCTTCTCATTTTATCAAATACCCTGCTCATTTTATCCACTCAGTTTCCTAGTTGAAAAATTTATACCTAGTTAATAATCCATTACGTGACATTCTCTCTGTCCTAGTAACTGTGGTGGTTTCAGTCTCCTGGCTGTTATCACTAAGAAGATGTTGGCCTAGGGGTGTGATTCAGTGGTAGAGCACTTACCTAGCATGAGGTCCCAGGGTCAGTCCCCAACACCACACACACACACACACACACACACACACACACACACACACACAATATTTGCTACAAACTAAATTCTCAGTAAGTGCTTATTGTTATGATTCCCTGTGAGTTCTTAACGGTCTTCCACGTATTCAGCTGATGTTGATTTGCTCCTACGTGTCAGGCCCCGTGCAAGGCTTTGGGGTGCAGAACTGAAGGATGCGCACACCAGCCCCCATGGAGTTCACCGTGTGACTGGAGACCACCGAGGACATTCCCGCCAACTTTGGGAATGGTTTTTGGCACCTCCAAGCAGTTCTTATTGTTGACCTCACAAGCATTCTCCTCGGGCATTTGTTCAAAGAACTATTATTGACAAATCTCTAGAAGTAATAGTTTGGTAAGGTTAACTTGGAACTGCTTTATGTTATTACTTATTTGCATGTCTTACCATCCTCCTTAGATGGTAAACTACTCATGATTTATTTCCCAAATGGCTCATTTCTACATCAATATAAAGAGCTAGAACAGTACCTTAGACATGACGGGTTGTCCCCAGAAAGATGTTAAATGAATTAATTCATCTCTTCAGCAAATATTCCCTATGCACATATTCTGAAGCAGGCTCTGGCTAGGTATGGGGGACACAAGGACAAGGAAAATCAAGTGTCCCTGCCCCTAATGCATGGTGCACTGGAACTGGGCAATCTGGGAGAACTCAGCCCTTCCTGGGGTAGTAAGTGACACCATCATCCTGGTGTGACAAAGAATTTTCTGGATGTCCTCTGCCTTCCTCCCGCTGAGTTAGGCCAAACCCGAGATGGGAGATGTGTGATGCTGTGGTTTACCTTATGTCCTGAACAGTCTGAGCTGGTGGCCAAGGGCTGTATTTAAATAGCAAACATTTGCATTTTTAATGTTGACTGGAATTGGAAAAGCAATGATAACCTTTCCAAACTGATATTGGTTTTTATATGATTGAAACAGGCTGGGCCTTGGGCATTTCTTAAATGGAAAATTTTAAGTATTTTTCAATATCAGAGAGACTGCAGAATCATCCTAGAACGCAGGGCCCTGTTGGTATTCTCAGAAAATATCACTGTCCTCCCTTAAGCTGCACACGCTCAGTGCCTGGCCTGGTCTGCACAGCATTGTTCCCTTCACGGGGTCCGCTCATCCTTCTCGGAGGGGATACCCGGGGGTGCTGCTCCTCCATGACCCTGGGTGAGGCAGCTGGTGCTCAGAAGAGGTTAGGAAGCACAGAGGCACAGGGCAAGGGCCACAGAACTGGCTCTGACTCTGAACCCCTCTCTTCTCCTCACCACCTGGGACGTGGACAAGTTGCTCACCACCCTAACTTCCACTTCCTCACCTATAACCTGCTTCATGGGTTTGCTGTGACATTTGTTCAAATGTGATTGTAAAAATGCCCAATGCCCCACGCCTGGTACTTCGCTAACGCTCAACAGACATTTGTTCTTGTCCTTTCACTGGCAGTGATCTGTCTAAGGTGGCATATCTGTCTAGGCGAGAACCCTAGGCTTTTGGGCCAGGACTCTTTCCAAGAGGCCTAGTAGACACAGCTAGGTTAAAACATGCAAGTTGGACTCAGTGCACATGAATGTAATCTTAATGACACAGGAGGCTGAGGCTGGAGGATACAGTGTTGGGAGGGGGCTTTTGTGTGTGTGTGTTTTGTTGTTTGGTGCTGAGCATTGAACCCAGGGCTTTGTGCATGTGAGGTCCTTCTACCACCAAGCTACAAACCTGGTCTTTATATTTGGGTTCAAAGGATTCGTTTCAATCTTTTTTTTTTTTTTTTTTTGCAGTGTTGGGGAGTGAACCAGGGACTTGTGCTTGAGAGGCAAGCATTCTACCAACTGAGCTATCTCCCCAGCCCTCAATCTTTACTTTGTTCCGACTGCCATCAAAAACCAAATGCACCATGACAGCCTGGCTGGAGATTTCTTGACATCCATATTTCACTTCTGTTTTGATTGCACTGTCTAATGTGGTAGCCAATAGTCACATGTGGCTATTTAAACTGAAATTAATTAAAATTGGATAAAATTTAATATTCACTTCCTCAGCCACAGTAGCCATATTTCAAGAACTCAGTGGCCACATGTGGCTAGTAGCTGCCAGTGCAGATATAAAACATCTCCAGCATCACAGAAAGTACTAGTGGACAGTGCTAAGTGAGAGAGAGAAGGGGGAGCAAGAAGAGGGGAGAGGAGAGGTGGCATGTGAGTTTCCATGGCTGCTGTTCTCAAAGTACAACAATCTTAGTGGCTGAAAACATCACTGGTTGATTCTTATAGTTCTGGACGTCAGAGTTTCTAACATCAGTACTACGGGCCTAAAATCTAGATGTTGGCAGCGTTTGCTCCTTCTTATGATGATACAGGCCCACTCAATAATTCAGGATAATCCTCCCACCTCAAGATCCTTAATATAATCACCTCTGCAAAGTTGTTTTGCCATATAAGGCAGCATTCATGGATTTTGGGGATAGAATATGGACATCTTTGTGGGCTCATTATTCAGCCAACACAGAGGAGGAGGAGGAGACAGAAGGGGGGAAGGAGTAGAGGAAAGGGGGAAAGGGGGAGGAGAAGGAAAAGGGGGAGGGGACAAAGGCAGCAAGTTCGGTCTCCAGAGACTTCTCATTCATGCGCCATTCTTGCAAGCGCCCATCCAGGCATGGAAATTCACCTCAGTATTTGCACATTCTGATGGAAGAGGGAAATTCTCTCCTCTGAAAGAGTCAGTGCTAAGAAATTTTAAAATTTAGTTAGGTTCAACAAATATTATCATTTAAACACAGATGTGATCATTTCATTCATTCTGTTCAAAATAGTTGCATGAATCTTCGCAGTTTACAGGAGATCCTCAGCATCTCCCAAGGCTGTCCATGCTCAGCTCACACTACAGCTTCCAGGGTCTTTTCCCACCTTATCCTGCCCCCTGCAGACCCATGCACAGAGCATGCACACACACACAGGGTCTTGGGCCCTGCTGGCCTCATGGCCACCTTCTCTGATCCCATGTGCTCTCCACTCCTTGCCTTGGCTGCTATTGAACCCACTCCTGGAATACCGGGAGAAGTACCACCTCTACTTATAGACATCCGTCTAACCAGCTCAGGTCTTTTCCTCCCTGTGCCATCTCCAGTTCTGCTGAGCTGATGTTCTCCTCTGTGTGCAGTATTTTTTTTTCATCTGTTTTCCAGAGCATTTTCCCAGTTGAACCCTATCTCCCCACTCCCTGTTCACTGTATTCCTGTCCCCCATCTATGGTGATTCCCAAACTCTGTGCAGGAAAGACCAGTATCTTTTTGTTCAGTTTTTGTTTAATAAATTTCCAATCCATTGCAGATCGGTGATTTTACCTAAAAAATGAAATTTAAGAAATAAAAAGATATATATATATATATATAATATATATATATATCCATTTCTTGTTACTACAATGAACCCTGAGGCAGTCTTAATTTTATAATGAAAGTTATTTTTTTAATTTATTTCTTCATGGTACTGGGGATTGAACCTAGGGCAGATCTACCATTGAACTACATACTCAGTCCTTTTTTATTTTTTATTTTGAGATAGGGTTTTTTCTAAGTTTCCCAGGCTGGCCTTAAACTTGTAATCCTCTCATCTCAGTCCCTGAGTCACTGGGATTACAGGTGTGTGCCATTGTACCTGGCTGAAAAGAGATTTATTTAGCTCACAATTCCAGAGGTTTGAGGACACGGTGCTGACATTGGCTTGGCTCAGGTCTCATGGCTGATGGCATCACAACAAGGGAGGATGTGCAGGAGGAAGAGATCACAGAAGCCCAAGAAGATGGGGAATGGCCAGGTTTATTTTTTCATGAAAACCCTCTTGTGAAAAACTGGCTCTGGGTATCACGAGAACTAATTATCTTAATCCTTTCTAAGAGCAGCCCCTACTATGACCTGAGTTCCCCTTTAGACCCCACCTCTCAAAATCTACCACCTCCCAATACCACCACCCTGGAGAACAACACCTCTAGCACATGAACCCTTGGGGGACAAACCATGTCGAAAGCCACAGCAGCAAGAAAAATAGAAGCCCCTTTATTACTATATTCAGATTGCTATATGGCTTTCTAACTCTTACTCTCAATTTCTGTACTTTTCTCATCTTCGACCAGTAGCAGCATTCATACCACACCAGTGTCCAGGCCACTAGTGTGCTGCCCTCCAGCCCCTGCAAAGACTCTGACGTGGTTAACTGTTGTTGTATTTTGTGGAAGTCATTTGAATCTGCCTGCCAAGGGCCCTGCCAGATAGATATCTGGAGGGATGCACAAAGGAGCCGTCTTTGTGTAGAAGCTCTCGAGATGAGGAGGCTCCTTCATGATGCTCAGAGGCAGATTCAGGTGTGGACCTTAGTTCTAAGTGGTCTCAGGACCCTGGCTATGTTACCTGAATGTGGCTTTGACCAAAAGCTGGACTAAGGTTCTTAAATTCTTCTACACCATGCACTTCTTTGATAGTCTGAGGAGGTCTATGAACCTCTTCCCAGAATGTTTTAATGTTTACTGTTTTAAAATGCAGAAAAAGGAAAACCACAGGATTTCAAGGAAGTTCACAGCCCTCAAAAGCAATTATTAAAATGTGAGGTTCAGAAGTGTTTATTAGCATTAAAATGATAAATATCTGGTAGTGGTCAAATACCTACCATAATTTGAAGAATTCATGGGCTTAAACTGTATTTCAAGTTATCTACAAGTATAATGTGATTTGAAATTATCAGTGATTCTATCGTGACAGTCACGGACACTGCTTGAGACTATTATGATTTGCTGTTGTCTATGTTTGTGAATGAAAGAACTGTTCAATTTCAGTTAGAAAATAATGAAAATAAAGAGGCAATTTTCCCCACCATCTGACAAGTGTTTTCTAACTCATTCATTCATTCATTCATTCATTCATCCATTCATCCATCCAATAGGTGTTTACTGAGATCATACCATGTGCTTGCCATGCTTTGCCAGGATTAGCAAAGTTTTTTGCCCTCACTGAATTTTCATTTTTGCTGAATCAGATGACAGGCAAATAAATCGATTTCTATTGTCGGCAGCAGTGTGTTCTATACAGTTACTACAAATGTTGAACTAGCAAATACTGAACCATTGCTCCCTGGGGAAATACAGGGTTAGTTTCCTCTATCACAACATGTTCATGAACTGAGAACTACATACCTTGGTTTATGTGTGTTCTGTTTAAAGACACCTAATATACATAGCTGGTTTTGTTAACACTGACCTTGAACAAAGTTCATCTGACCCACATATTTTCCCCATAAGGCACATGGTAGTCTTGCACTGAGGAACACTGAACAGTTCTTCAGCACTACCTTTGGGGGCCATTTCAAATGGACAAATCAATAACAAAAGCTCAAAAATGCAAAATCACGGCAGTAAACAGACCATGGAAAATGCACATCTTTACAGTAGGAGAATTAAAACGAGAAGACAAAAGTTCCCTTATTTGACCTCAGCTGGGAAGGTACAAATGAGGTGACTCAAAATTTTTACATTTCTGTGGGCATCTACAAATGGCCTCAGAACACTGCAAGTAAATAAAATACTGCAAGTAAAATAAATACACTGCAAGTGTTTGGGGATCACACATAAGTTTTGGAGAGTAGATGAATTCATAAACACAAACACCACAAATAATGAGGATCAATCATAGATTTATGATCTCATGGTACATCATGGGTGAAATAAGAAAAGCATTGCTGAATGCTGGTGGTAGATCCAAACAGTCGTAATTTGGGAAGCATTCTGACGACAGCCAATAGAATTTGCTTACAAATCAAACATGGGTATAGGAGAAAGAGAGGAGTCCAGGTTTTTGTCTTAAGCAACTGAGTAACTGATGGCAATGTTGGCTGAGATGAAAACCAGTCAATTATTAAGCTCCAGTTTCATACTGTTTATTATATGAGGCTCAGGTTGCAACAAAGAACACACAGCCATGGTTTTCTGGAGTCATGATGGAAATAGCCATTAAAAGGGACCACTGTTTCTTCCAAACTAACTGGCCCCAGGGCAGAGAAGGACCTGCTCCATCTGCACAGCAATGGGCCTCACTAACTCCAGAGATGGGCAAGGCAATCTGGTGACTGCAGAACTCTCCTTCGTCCGTAAGGTTTTCCAGTGACTGTATCGTCCCCGCAAAATATGATCTGTCTTTGGGACACATGTTTGCCTAAGTCAGCTGGAGCACTCCTGAGCTGGCCGAGGATGCTTACAGGTGTGCTGGAACTGTGGGAAAGGAAATCAAACCCGAAGGACCCTCGTCCACCTTCCACCGAGGTAGCTGGAGGCACTTTCTTCAGAGGGTTCGTGGATGATGGTGGCTCGTGACTGGAGCTGAGTGGCTCTACCCTAAGGCAAATGACGAGGTTAAGGCATTACTTGGGGAGGGGTTGGAGGTAAACGGGCTCAGGCAGGGACATCTTTCTTTGAGGAGGGAATACAGCTCTTAGAAAGGCGGGTGTCAACTCAAATAAATAATGCTTGCGGGAGCAGATCTGAAGGGCAAGCCGGCCAGCCTAGAGTGGGGCGCGCTTGCCAGCGTCCCCTCTGTGTAGAGGCTCCACCTCGAAGGACTTGCTCCAGGTGAGGACACTGTCCCCATCATCCTCCGGTGGAAGTCATGTACAACCAGGAAGACAGACCAGTGATCAGAGGTGGAAGCCTGATCTCTCCGTCTCTTCCTGGGGCCAGTGGGGAGAGGTCTGGTTCTAGGAGGTAGCCATGACTCGGTTTCCAGTGGTGGCCCTCAGTGAAGAGGAGCCAGGAGCAGCTGGGAAATACACATGATAGCTGCCATAGTGGAAAATCAGAGGGCTGAGAGGAGGACCTGGCCTGCTGGCCTGTGAGTTAAAGAAAGCAGCCCTCTGTGAGAGGAAGTAGGTGCTCCAAGTCGGAATGACACTGTTCCTGACCCCTGCTCCCAAGTTTCTCAAAGACAAAAAGATTCTTTCTTGTCCTCAGTAGTAACTCAGTAACAGGGCCTGGCACATAGGGGATCCTCAAATTATTTGAAGGAGAAAAGAAAGAAGGAAGGGAGAAATAAAAAGGGGTTGACTTTTAAAGATCCTGAGGCACTCCAAATGATAGGATTTTAGAGCTCCCAAGGCCCTTAAAGATCATACATGGCAACCCCCTTGTTTAGAGTCTTAAAATTATACAACCTCCAGTCAACTAGTCAATTAAAGCGTCTAATGGACATAGATTGCATATGTCTCCTCAGCAACCAGGCAAGTTTGTCACTGGGAATACTGAAATGAGCAAATAATACCCCCCCGACTCTCTGACAGATACAACTATTGATGTGATGTAGAAGCAGCGAGGACACAGAGTGCAGGGGTGCAGAGGGAAGAGAGTTAATTCCACTCAGGAGTTGGGGATCAGGGATGGAGGAAAAGGCCTCGTGAAGGAGAGGACTTCTGTGCCGGCCTTGGGGCCCTGGTAGGGTGGGCAGAGGCGGAGGAAAAAGGAAGTCAAGAGGATAAAATCAGTAAAGGCAGAAGCGGCCTCGTCTGGAGAAGGGCAGGTGACCATGACTGGAAGGTCAGGGCCTGGGGGTGGGAGTGGGAATTTCGGGCACAGCATAGGAGGCAAGCCTGAAGGGACCTGCGGGCCACGGTGGGGAACCCTGAAAGGTTTCTACACAGGAAAGCGAAATTACCATGACCGTCCTTCAGAAAGATAACATCGCCAAGGAGGAGGCCATGAACTGAAGGGAAGAGAGTCTGTGTGAAGGGCGAGCGACGTCCATACATTGGGCAGGAGATGGAGGGAGACAGAGATGGCAGAGTGCCAAGAGTGCCAGGGATTTGAAAAGAATTTTCAGTGCAGAATTGAGAATCTCGTGATGTCCGTTCTTCCACCTTCCCATACACACCCTCCTGGATAGACACAGGTGGGAAGAGGTATTTGAACTTCAGTTGATCAGAGTTTCAAGTTCAGAGGATAAAACAGATGTTGATGTCATTCATTGAGAGAGGAAATGCAAGAAGTGAGTCAAGGGCAAAAGGACTGAATTCCGTTTTGGACGTTCCCATGGGACAGCTGGGGGAGGCCCAATTTTGACAGGAAATATAAGTAAGTCTGAAACCCAGGAGAGTGGATTTGGGAGTTGTTGGAGAATAAGAGGTGGTGGAAGCCAGTGGGGGACAGTCGGCCCTCAGCTATTTGGGGAGGTGAGGGCATCCCACACCAAGCAACCAGAAACTAGCACCTCATAAACTGAATGACAAAATGTCCAAAATGTCTTGTTAGGAGGAAGCTCTTGAAAACTGGAAATGCTAAAATGATAAAAACATAAAATTTCCTGGAGAAGGTGACTTGAAAAGCAGCAGCAGGCTGTGCAGGGTGAGGAGGCAGGGAGAGGTGATTCCAGGTGGGTGCTGCTGGGGGGTGGGCAGCAGGTGCAGCCATGGGTGGCAATGTCACTCACCAGAGAATGTTCCCGTGAAGGCACAGCCCAGGAAAGAAAGAGGGAGCTAACGTGAAACCCTCTTTGAGGAGACCAGCCACTGTGGTTGCCTCTGGCGAGAAGTAAGTGTCCACAGGACAAGCTAGAGGGACATCTCTCTCTACATCACTGGGTCTTCTGGATATTTTTACCTTGTGCACCAGTTGCTTTGTTTAACGGTTTAAATAAATTATTTGGTTTTGGCAGATCAAGTGGTGCATCTGGCACAGAAGGGAATCAAATGGATCTGAAGTCAGGGGTCAGACTCCTGGCCTGCCTTTTAGAGATGAGGACGGGACCAGTCTCCAGTGGAGGGACCAGATTTCCTGACTGGAGCTCAGAGTCTGCCTCAGGGGACTTTTGACATGGACTTGGTCCCTGGAGAAGTTGAGCAAGTGAATGAGCCATCTAGAGAGCACAAGAAGGCAGAGAGAGAAGATGCGGCTGGATTCTGGAGCAGGACAGTTGTCAGGAACGTAGAGGTATTCCCCAAGGCAGATTGATGGGTCAGCACTGCATTCAGTAGCAGAACTTTCTCTCTCATTACTTGTGTAGTTCAGGCCAGATTATGTTGCAGTAACAGTGCCAAGACCTCAATTGACTTAACAGAACATGTGTCACACAGAGTTGTCATGAGAATTAAACAAGATCATCACCACCACCAACATCATCATTATCATCATCATCAAACATTTCTGAGGACAGTAAGTAAATGTGCCTGGTGTCAACATAAATTGCTCACATAATTTTAATTCTCATAAAACCCCTTTGAGATAATTTCCATTACTACCTCCATTTTATCAATGTGAGAAATAAAGCACAAATATCAGTGATTTGTCTAAGATTCCACAGTAAAAAAGGGTAGCCAGGATTAAAAATCCAGCTCTCTAACTCCAGAGTTTAATTTCTAAGTTAAAACACTCACGTAGTCCAGGGAAAGACACATAGAGCATTAGTCAGGTTAGGTTAGGTAATGCTGCAGCAACCAACAGTGCCAAAATCTCAGTGGCATACCAAACACAAAAACTTTTTCCTCACTCCTGTTTCTGTCTTGTGGGGGGTGGTGAACCTGGTTCCTTGCAGTGACTCATAGACATAGGAGCTGGGGGCTTCATCTTGTCACATGCGCAGTCACTGACGCAGGCAAAGGCAAGGGAATTCTCCCACTCAATACAACCTTATTTATGCTCTTCTTTCATTTGCAAAGCTAAGACAAGGGAAAGTAAAATTTAACCTTATGTTCTGGAGGTGAGAACCAACAAATTCATTAATATCTGTAATGACTGTACATAGGTGTTCTTCAGTGGCCGGTTCTGTTCACACTGTCTCACCCAGCTCAATTTATCAGCATTTTGAGAATTTGCAAACATAAGCACTATCAATCCTGCCCTGAAAGCCACCAGAAAACTGCTGCATCACTGATTCTGCACGTCGGGCATTTCTCTGTGAGGTCTGTGTGTTGCCAAGAGACCACAAATGGTTCTGGTTATAGGACTTAGAGCATTCCTGGAAAATGTAATTACAGTCCTCCAACCATGGTCATTCATCCCCTCCCCCATCTCAGACCTTCTTTCTGTGATGACTTTTACTTTTACCCTTTTCATGGTTTTTCTTTTCATGTTCTTCCATAAACTCACATGAGGGACATACAGAATATGGCAAACTTGTGTAGAAAAAATTCTAATCCAAGGCTGGGGATATAGCTCAGTTGGTGGAGTGCTTGCCTGTCAAGCACAAGGCCCTGGGTTCAATGCTCAGCACTGTGGAAAAAAAAAAAATCTAATCATTTGTAAGTGTACATGTCAGTGGCATTAATTATATTCATGATGTTGTACAATCTTCACCAATATCTGTTTTTCAGACATTTTCATCACTCCAAATAAAAGTCTACTAAGCAAAAAGTTGTCACAGAAGTAGAATTTTTTATTTCAGTACTGGGGATTGAACCCAGGGCTTTGTGCATTCTAGGCAAGCACTTTATCACTAAGCTACATCACAAGTCCTTTTTATTTTATTTCAGACAGGGTCTCACTAAGTTTCTGAGGCTGATCTTGAACTTGAGACCCTCCTGCCTCAGCTTCTCCGGTAGCTGGGGTTATAGGCAGGTGCCACCATGCCCAGCTGAAGTAGAAATTTTTATTCTTACTATAAATATAAATACTTAGGATTAAGCATTTGCCCAGTGTTACACAGGAAATAAGGAATGGGGACAGGTGTTCTGATTTCAAAGCCCATGGTCTTCTTGCTACAATATGAAGTCTCTATGTAAGATCTTTATTTGAGATACACCACACCAACAGATTGAAGGACAAAAAAAACCACATGATTGTCTTGATAACTGTTGAAAAATGATAAAATTCAACATCCTTTTCTGATTTAAAAAAAAATCTCTGAATGAATTAGGTATAGAAGAAATATACCTCAACATAATAAAAAATAGTAAGCCAACAGCTGGCACCGTATTGAATGGGGAAAAGCTGAAACTTTCTCTCTAAGATCTGGAATAAAACAAGAATGCCACTTTACCACTTTCATTCAACATAGTTCTGGAAATTCTAACCAGAGCAAGCAGGTGAGAGAAAGAAATAAAGGACATCAAAATGAAAAGTTAAACTGTCACTGTTCACAGATGACATGATCTTATGTACAGAAAACCCAAAGACTTCATCAAAAAGCTATTAGAACTAATATGTAAATTCAGCAAAGTTGTAGGATATAAAGTGAACATACAAAAGTCAATGTTTCCATACACTAATAGCAAATTATCTGAACTAGGAATCAAGAAAGCAATCCCATTTAAAGTAGTTAGAAAAAAATATCTAGGAAAGAAGCTAACCAAAGAGATGAAAGATTTCTACAATGAAAACTATAAAGCATTGATAAAAGAAACAGAAGAGGACACTCACACATACCCAACACACACACACACACAGACACACAGACACACACACACACACACACACACACACACACACAGAGAAAGATGCCTTGTTCATAGATTACAAAAATCATATTATCAAAGTATTCATACAACCTAATGTGATCTACAGGTTCAATGCATTCCCTATCAAAATGCCAATGACAATCTTCACAGAACTAGGAAAAAAACAGACATGATTTTTACGGAACCTCAAAAAACACCAAATAGTCAAAGCAATCTTGAGCAAAAAGAACAAAGCTGGAGGCATCACACTGACTTCAAAATATACTTATAAATACGTAGAAATCCAAACACCATAATATTGTTCTAAAAGCATTCACACAGACCAAGAGAACAAACTAGAAAACCTAGAACAAAACCCAAACATCTAAAGCCAATAGATCTCACCAGTTACAAAGATAACAACTCATAATGAACATTTATATAGAAGACCTTGAAACTATGAAGCTAATAGAGAACTCATCAGACACTGGAATGGGCAAGACTTTTTTCTTTTGGACAAGACCCTAAAAACACATGAAACAAAACAAATCGACAAATAAGATTATAAACTAAAAAGCTTCCGCCTAGCAAGGAAAACCATTGACAGAGTGAAGACATAAGCTACAGAATATTCTGGGTTGAGATCCAGAATATACAAGGAACTCAAAACAATAGCAATTGCAGAGACAGATAACCCAGTTCAAAACTGGGGCAACAGATTTAAACAGACATTTCTCCATGGAAGACACAAGAATGGTTAACAGGTATATGAAAAGATGTTAAAAATCACTAACCATCAAGGAAATGCAAATCGAAACCACAGTGAGATACCACTTCACTCTAGTAAGAATGACTATTATTACTGAGTGCAGTGATTCATGCCTGTAATCTCAGCTTCTTGGGAGGTTGAGTCAGGAGAATGGCAAGTTAGAGACCAGCTTGGAAAACTTTATGAGACCCTGTCTCAAAATAAAAAATATAAAGGGCTGGGCCGCAGTTGGGGCTCAGTGGTAGAGCACTTGCCTAGCATGTGTGAGGTACTGGGTTTGATTCTTGGCACCACATATAAATAAACGAATAAAATAAACATCTGCCGACATCTAAAAAAAAAAAAAAAAAAAAAACACAAAACAACAACAACAACAAAAGGCTGTGGGTACAGCTCAGTGGTAAATTCCTCTGGGTTCAATTCCCAGTACTGGAGGGTGGGGAACTATTCTCAAAAAGACAAAAGATAACAAATGCTGGTGAAGATGTGGAAAAAAAAGAAACTTCATGCATTCTTTGTGGAAATATAAACTAGTACAGCCTTTATGGAAAATAGTGTGCAGATTCCTCAGAAAATTAAAAATAGAGCTGCCATACAATCCACTAGTGGGCACATATCCAAAGGAAATAAAGTCGGATTGTCAGAGACATCTGCAACTCCATGTTGATTGCAGCGCTCTTTTAAATATCCAAGAAGTGATGGAAACAACCTAAGTGTCCATCAACTGATGAATGGATACATATACACAATGGAATACTATTCAGCCAAAAAAGAAAGAAACCCTGTCAATTGCAACAATAGATGGAACTGGAGATCATCATGTTAAATGAAATAAGCCAGACACAGAAAGACAAGTACCGTGTGATCTCACTCACGTGTGGAATCTATAAAAGTTGATCACATGGAAGTTGACAGTAGAATGATAGTTACCAGATGCTGGGGAGAGAAGAGGGAAGGGAGGGAAGGGGTAGGTCGATCCATGGGAGCTAAATGAGGAGTAAGAAGTTATGGTATGCTATTGCACATGAAGGTGACTATGGATAATGACTAGGTACAATATATTTCAAAATGTTAGAAGAAAGGATTTTGAATGTTTTAACCATGAAGAAATAATAAATGTTTGAGATAGACTTATGACTTGATTGAAACACTGCAATGTTTACATGTATTGAAATATCATAAGGCACCCCATAAATGTGCATAATTTTGTTGCATATTAGTTAAAAATTAATTTAAAATGTAAAAAAAAAATTTCTACTTGGCTTTCCTGGTAGGGCAATGCTGACCCCTGGGTGTGTCCTGTACTGCAGAACGCCCCTCAGGGGAGGAGAGCACAGTCTTTCCTGGGATCACACGCTAGCATTCCCCCAGCCTCACTGAGGACCTGTGAAGTATGAGGAGTCACAGAGGAGTGAAAAACCCTCTGCAGCAGGAAGCAGTCACAGCAGAGGGAGTTTACACAGACTGCTCATTTCCCCCAAATTTCCTTTTTTCCTCCTTTAATGAAACAAACAAAAACAGATTTTTTTTTTTAATTTAAAGCTGAGCTATAAAAACTACATTTCTCAATCTCTCTTGTAACTAGCTATGTTCACATAACTAAGTTCTGGTCAATGAGATATAAGCATAAGAGGCATGTGAAACTTTTGGGGAGTATTTATGTTATTGAATTCAGGTCTGGAAGCTTATCACCCAGAAAAGAAAAAAAAAGCGGTCCTAGAGAAGAGTGTGGGCGAGAAGGAAAGCAGGCTTCAGTGTGAATGTCAGTGACCTGGAGAAGGAGCAGACTGATGTCTCCAGGACCCCCGTTTCAAGTCTGGGAAAGTGGGGGATATTTATGGGCTACTTGTAGAAATCAGGGTTTCCCACGAACCTGAGTCCCAGTCTGGTGTTTTGACCTTGATGAGAAATGATCATCTCCTAGGGGTGGCCTATTGCTATCTTGAGGGCAAGGTGCTCTAGAATGCAGTGTGTTATGGTTTGGGCCTGAAATGTCCCTCAAGAGCTCATGTGTTGAAGGCTTCGTCCCCAGTACAGCAGTGTTCAGAGGTGGGGCCTTTGAAAGGTGATGGGATCTATATTCATGACCTCATGAATATATGAATCCATTTATGAATTCACAGCTTAATGGACAATTAGGAGGGGTGGGGACTTTAGGAGGTGGGGCCTATTTGGAGGAAGTAGGTCCTTGAGGGCATGCCATTGAATGGTATATTTTGGGTTTCTCTCTCTCTCTCTCTCTCTCTTCTCTCTCTCTCTCTCTCTCTTTCCTCTCCCTTTCCTTCCCAGCTGTGATGAGACCAAGTAACCATAGACTGAAATCTTTGAAACCATGAGTCAAAATAAACCTTCTCCTCTTTTTTTAAATATTTTTTAGTTGTCATTGGACCTTTAGATTTATTACATAGGCTGGTAGCTGAGGATTTGAACCTACTGCCTCACACATGCTAGGCAAGCACTCTTCCACTGAGCCACACCCCAGCCCACCTTCTCCTCTTTAGGTTGATTTTTTCTTAGGTATTTTGTCAAAGCACAGAAAGGGGACTAACACACAGACTAAGGCCATATCCTGGAAACTAGAGAAAAGGAACAGGAGTGTCAAGTTGGAGTCAGTGATGACAAACAGTCTATTACATTTGTAAAAAGACACCACTGCTGGCTTCACCCTGCTTTCATAGAAATCAACTGCAATGGCTGGAGCATGGCAACCATTTCAGCATCATGCAGTATAAGACATGGACTGAGGATGAATGGGCAATAAGATGAAGTCTTAGTCCTGACAGACTATAGTGCTATACCATCCCTGATTCATATTTCTCATTCACAGAGAGTAGAAACCCAGTTTATATATGTGTCAGCTTTTGCTGCTAACAAATTACTTTAAATTTAGTGCTTGAAACAACAGTCATCTTCTTCTTTAGCTCCTAATCCTGTGGATGGACTGCATGTCTGGAGCTGGGTAGTATGGATGGCTCTATGCATCTGGCAGTGGGCCCACTAGTTGGTGTGGAGGCCTCGGCCAGGATGGTTCAGCTTTGCTTCGTTGGGTCTCATCCGCAGGAGGCTTCACCTAAGCTTTTTCACCTGGCAGTCCTGGGCTGCCAAACAAAACCAAAACTAGACAAGTCAAGCTTCCCATATGCATGTGCTTTTCAAGGTGTGCTTGTGCCACATATGCTAATGTCCTGTGGTTCTAACAAGTCATCAAAGGATGGTCCACTGGGGGCCATGAGGACAACAAGACCTACTGCGCAACCACTGGCATTTTGGGACTTTCCGTCATATGCCTGAGTCCAGTCCTAACTTGTACAGGTGGTGACAAGCCTGAGTTACTACTGTGTCCCCAATTCACCAGCACAGGAGTATAAAGAGCAGTCATAACATTTTTCAATGCCCAAATCCAGTGTCTTGAACCCCCGCCAATCTCCTTATCAACAATCATTGTTACAGTTATGGAGACTAACTGTTGGATGAGAAGACGGAATTATAGTTTAGTTTTAGTTTTAAAGCAATACTAAGGATACATGAACAAATCCACAGACTTCCCCCCAACACGTGGTCTTAGTTTAATGTATGATCAAAGTCAAGGAACTTGTTTTCAAAAGAGACTCTGAACACCCCACTCCCGTTTAAGCAATTCTGGAGGGGGTCCTACAAGGGACCGTGCATTGGGGCCACCTTATGCCACCTCCAGAGCTCCAGCTCAGGCTGCGGTGGTGTGCTGCTTGCTGCTGGGAGCTGTGGGGGAGGGAGAACTGGGGGCCACTGCGGGGGGTCCTCTTGCAACTTTCCTACTGCTGCAGTAGGCTGTTCTGTCTCCTGGTTCCCTGTGGCTCTGTTCCTCTGCCCTAGGGGTGGGGTGGGGTGGCCAGTGCAGTGCTGGGCTCCGGGGGAAGAAGCATTCCTCCTGCTACACTCTGAAGCCTGTGGTCAGGACCATTCTCATCAGCAGCAGGTATGACTTCAGTACCCCTGGGATTTTCTGTCAACATCCCAGGCCCAAGAATCCTGCCACTTCAGCTGCCTTTCCTCCCTGTAACAGCAAGCTGGTCCATGCCCATCACAGTCAGGTCAACAGCAAGCATCTGTCCTCCCTCCTCTTCCCCACAGAGCAAGAGCCGAGATGCGGTTCTGTGGTGCCTGCACACAGCGGTTCACACCCCCAACCACTTGCGTTCCCTTCCTGATCCAAAGCCATCGATCAATGGCGCCTTCACAACCTTCCCCTAAGATCCGGGGTGGACACCTGGCTCCTACTTTCAATGCCCTGTACCTAGAAGGCACTTGCTGCAGATTTTGCCAAAACGAAGGAACGATCGACTCCACAGGTGAACTCAAATGGCTCCAAATGGCCAGCTGTCCAACACCTGCCCACTGCTGCTGTCTCCAGGTGCAGAATCATGTCACAGAGTCCCATTTACATTAGAACAAAATTATTACAATACAGCACGATACGTTCTTCAACACAAGTGTAAGCACTGTTCGAGGAGGCGACTGCTCTGAGCCTCAGGTTCCTCATCTCTAAGGTGCCTGACCTCAGTCACCTTCTGAGGCTTAAAGGAGACCAGGTCAGTTGAGTGCCTCAACTTGAGCCAGCTTGGAGCCGTTTCTGGAACCACTTAGCACTTGTTGTCATTGCCCTTCAGGCCATCAGAAACCCTTACCTTGTTCAACTGAAAGCAAGTTGAGGCCATTCACTCTGATGGGACAGCACAGAGGCAGGTTTTGGGAGCTGAGAGCCTTAACTGGCTTTGTTACGGAATTCAGTTTAGTGACCTTAGTCATGTCCTTCAGGGACCAAGATTCCAAATAAAGCTCTATCTGTTACTTTTCCAAGTGGTAGCTGATGTACAAACATACTGGACTATGGTTGTCCCAGTAGGGCCTCTGTTGCCTCTAGTGGGCATGGTTGCCACGGAAGGGGTAGGTGGAGATGGATGGTGGACTCCTCTTAGGTTTTCCTTTTTGATTAATCTATCCCATCTTTCCTCTAGCCAATATAGGAACAAGAGTTTCCTGATGGAATCTGACTCCAAACACCTGGCACACCATTTGCCTTAGATTAAGAATGTTGTATAAATAATCAGCAGCAGACACGAGTCAGCCTGAGCACAACAAAGACGTGGGTATGGGGAGGGAAGGAGACCCGCGGTGGCTCATTAGCACACTGCACGATAACCAGCTGACTAGGCCAAGAGAACTGCCCGTGGGTTTTTTGTTTGTTTGTGCAAATATTTATTCACACTACCCTGGGAAGCAATATGGCACGCCAGTTAAATATGAGCCAGAACACTTGTTTCAGAATCCAGGCCCTGTGAGTGATTATGGGATATAGGTAGTTGACTGAACACTGGAGTGTCTGTAAAATATCACCTCCTATATTGGGCAGTTGCAAGGAGTCTGTGGGAGACTGCAAAGCCCTCAGGTGTCCTGAACTCAGTAAGCCCTTGGAAGTGCCAGCCATATTATCGTTATGTGGTTAGGGCCTGAGCCATCCAAAGTTTCCAATGATATAGTCCCTGACTCAAATATGGCAAAAAAGGTAGGGGTCCCACTAGACAAAAAGCTTCGGTGAGGATAGGATTGTTTTGTTTAATCTATTCTGGTTTTGTTTCCTCTTGTAGTTCCAGGGCCTAGAACAGTGCCTCTCACACAGAAGGTGCTCACTAGCATTTCATTTCCCTTGAATGATAAATTTAAATAATTGTTTCAGGAGCTCTACCAGATCATATAGGACTCAGCTGGGCTACAAAAGAAGGGATGTCAATAAAATGATTACAAAAATTAGATCAGTGAGCCAGGTGCAGTTGGCTCCTACCTGTAATTCTAGCTATTTAGGGAGACTGAGGCAGAAGGACCTCAAGTCCAAGGGCAGCCTAGGCAACTTAGTGAGATTCATCATCTCAAAATAAATTTAAAAAGGACTGGGGACCTAACTATAGTAGAACACTTACCTAGCAGTCCTAGTAAGGCCCTTACTTTAGTCCTCAGTAGTGAAAAAAAAAAGGTGATCAATGAGACAGGTAAGTACTCAAAATACATGAAAAATGGTGAATCCTAGCAGCTTCCTGAAAAGAAGTCACAGTAAAGAGTTTAAAATTCAACTAAAGGGAATGCCTTCTTGTGACTCATAATTCAAGTCATAAGAAAATTTGGGGATTTTAAATCTCCGTGACCTTAGGAAGGGGTTAGAGAGGTGAACCAGGGTCTCAAATAGCAGAGGCCTGGACATACTGTCTGTTTCAGACAGAACCTCTAACTTTGAACTTGAGTCTGTAGCCCTAGTCACAGACTGAGATCTTCAGTTGGCTTGAGATGGTACAGCAGTTCCATGTAGTTGAAGAAAATGACTTTGCTACTCAGAAAGTCTAATAATAATAAAATACAAAGAGTAAATTAAATCCATGAAATTAATACTTTCTTATTTTATTTTATTCATTGTACACACATGGGTATAACTTTCATTTCTCTGGTTGTACACAATGTAGAGTCACACCGTTTATATAATCATACAGGTACATAGGGTAATGATGTTTGGAGATTAATACTTTCATGTGATGTTTCAGACAAAGTTTTGAGTTCACCATGAAAATTTTTGTATAATGGTTAGGATATAGAAGATATCTAATACTAATTGTACAACTTTAATTTGAAATGTTTGTATTGAACTTAGCATTTTACTTTGAAGACAGCATGAAGTGTTATTTTTTAGTGCTGGGGATTGAACCCAGGACCTCACCCGTGCTAAGCAGATGCTTGACCACTCGGCTATATCTCTGGCCTAATTTTGACTGTTTAAAGGTTGAAATGCTTTTAGGTCTTTTTCTGTGTGTGGTACTAGAGTTCAAACCGAGGGCTGGCACATGCCAGGCAAGTGCTTTACCACTGATCCACACCCTCAGTGGTGGTTCTAGGTCTTTATAGTCTTTTATGCTTATAATTAGAGTTTCAGTGCTTAGGAATGTTTTGCTGATGGGTAAATCAACCTTGCAGGGTGTCTGACATGCTTGACAGAATCAGAGATATGAAATTTGTGATTACAATTTAAAATTGAAAATGATTTAATTAGCCATGATAGTTAAACGGGGTTAATAGTTGAAGGAATATCACTTGTTAGAAACTTAACATTAATTAAAGTGAAATGAAAATGAAAGTGATGGTATTTTTACATGAACTGACCACATTTATGAATACACTAGATCAGTACTTTGAACTTCAAAGCTTAAGAAGAAGCTATGTTGTAAACCTGAAACTTTATTAAGTTAAATATCAGTGAGAACCAGCAAATATCCCTTTCTGTATAAAGAGGCTTATGTCAGATATTTTAAAAACTGAATTGACAAGAGAGAATGTCTAAAAATCCCAAAGGGGTCTGGGGCTGCGGATGCAGCTCAGTGGTAGAGTGCTTGTCCATCATGCATGTGACTCTGAGTTCAATTCCCAAGTCCCCAAACAAATTTAAAAAACATTACCATCTGTAGCGGTTTGGTTGAATGCTCCTGTTAAACGTGTTGCTGTTGTGAGTTTTCCTTCTCATCTTATACTATTAACGTATAATAGTTGAAACCTTAACTCTAGCTGTTATTTTCAATGCTCTTAAAAGGTTCCTCCACTATCTGCTCCCCTGTTTGCCAGACTCTGTGGAACACAGGCTTATAATTCTTGGTGGGGTTCCAACTGATCCCAAGGCCCACCCCACCTCAACTGACAAATAACACCTTATACTCTCTCAGACCACATATCCTGTCATTCACAAAACTTCCTGCATACAACACTCAGGGATGTGATGATCTTTGGGGAAAATTCTGGAAATTCAAGGGAATATTTAAAATTGTTAGGGTGATTACAAGCACGACTGGCTTTGAATGGGTGGAGACCGCAGATGCTAGATATTCTGGATCATGAGACAATTCTGCCTATGATGAATTATTCTGTAAACCACACGATTTTAAAATGTGCTGTACATTCATGTGGCTGAAAAACTTGACTACAGTTATGTGCTGTGAGAATCTGACTCGGTTTTATATCTAACCTTAAAGCATTTTTGTAGGGGTTAAATACATGCTGAAGTTTCCAAGAATGCAATTCCCATGCAAATCAAGAGAAGCATGTACTTCTTTATACTTGAAACTTTACCAGGAGTTATTTTATTTGGGAAAAATCACAACAGCCAAGACAAAGCAGCGCCTGATATTTGAGTCAGGGATCCAAAAACAACAGTGTGTGCCTGCGTTTTTGTGAGTCCACCCCCATGATGATTTAACGATTCCAGGATTTCACCACTTCATCCTAATACTCAGGGGGCATTCCCAAACTTTTACATATTAAAGTACGCTTTATGTAAAGCTATATATTTTTTTATTTCTCCCACGAATGACACTCTGGAATTAGATTCACTGTATAAATCATGTATGATGATTTGGTTGTTATCTATGAACTCCATTTCAGAATAGTGAAGGGATATTGCACCATGTTGTTGGGTGTGGTAGGATTGTGAGTCGCAGCTCTCCGCCATCAACCACTCCTCTGAAAATTCCCTTCTCCTTCTAAAAACACAGTGCTTCCTGAGCAACCCGTTCTTCTGTAGCCCTCACAAGTGCGGGGGGCATTCTCTCCCACATCCTCCCTCCATGGGGCCCAGAAGTGGGTAGGTGTCTGCTTCCTTCTCCTCAAGTTCCAGACCTTGTTCCTCCCTCTGAAAATCTCCAGTTTGGAAGCCCCTCGCCTCAGGCAATAGCAGAGCCCTAGATCACTGGTCTTCACTCCTTGAAGATTTTAACACGTGTGTGGTCACTCTTGCCGATACAGTGCCTCAGTTCTTGATGATTTCAAGTGGTCATGTTCAGGTACACACAGGCATTGACTAGTCAGAAGCAACATCCATTTCTGGAGGGCCTCTTGCTGGATCAGAGTCACCCTTCAACTGCCAGATCAGGCCATAGGAAGGTTCTAAGTCCAAGGACAGGGCCTGGACGGCCAAGACAATGGAGAAGCAATCAGGGGGCTCAGGTGGTGGCTGTTAACCAACTAGCATAAAACACTTCAATATTTTAACAACGGAAATGAGCATACCTATCCTACCAGGTGAAGTCAGCTTCTCACCTCCTGTGACCTTGTCCTCCATGTGCCTGACCAACTCCCAATGTCACAGGCTAGACCCGGTCATAGTAGCTGCATCCACTCCACACTTGTTGGAATCCCACGCTTGGAACACCCTTCCTGTCCTTCCTGCTTTCCCTCCAGAGCCCTGTCTCCAGCCCCTCTGCCACCTCTCCAGAGCCAACAATCCTCCCAGTTTCACTAGCCGCACCTCCCGCGTGCCTTTCACTGGTTAGATTGCACAGCGCATCACCATGACCATTCCCAGTATATGTAACACTCCCTGGACCAACTCTTCCTTTTTTCTCTATCACTCTGGCAAAATCAACCTATACTAAATCCAATTCTTCACCTGCTTCAAGCCCAAACTTAGGTGCATGCATGCAGCCGGAGAAATCCATGCCAGCTGCTCATCCTACTCAATGACCTACCCCAGTCACTTTTCCACTGCACCAGATAACCAGAATTTTCTCACTTCTCTGCTGTCTCTTCCAATTTCCAAATCTTCTGCTTTTCTTTTGCAAATCTAATGGTTTTCAAAAGTTTTTGGACTCAGGATCCCTTTCGACTCTTGAAATGTGAGGGCCCTATGGAACTGTTGTTTAGATGGATTATAGCTCTTGACATTTATTATATTCAATTAAGCTCAAACATGGTTATTTAAAATGACAATATAAACCCATTTCATGTTAACATAAACAACACATTTTTAAGAAAGAGAACTATATTTTTCAAATACAAAAATATCTAGTGAGAAGAGAAGCATTGTTTGATTTTTAAAAATGTATTGGTTCTTTTTGGTTATACATAATAGCAGAATCCATTTTGATATAATTACAAACGTGGAATTATTGACTATATCTTAATCCAGTTAGAGTCCCATTCTTATGGATGTACATGGTGGTGGGATTCACTGTGTTGTTTTGTATGTGTACATGGGAAAATTTGTAAAATATTTTTCAAGTTTGACTTAAGAGGGGACAACTTGATTCTTATATCTGCTTCTACATTTAAATTGTTATAATAGGTAGTTTTCAATGAAGTATATCATGAAAATTCTGTTTTGACACACAGGCATATAAGTAGTTGGGAAAAGGAAGGAGTGTTTTGATAGCCTTTTTCAGATAATTGAGGATTTTTTTTATCCTACACACAAATTTGACAAGTGGTAATTTCTTAAAGTTTTGTTGAAATTTAGATTTTGACACTGTATCAATCAACTTTTCATAATTTGTTACATTAGAATCTATTCATTTGTCTTGCATTGTGGAGGGATCTTTTACCCATGAATGATTTTGTAACATCATGCATCAATCATTTGCAAATATTGGTTCAGAGTTATGCAGATATTTGAAACATGAACACACAATTATATGAGATAAAATAATTTACATTCATTAATGCTACTGCTGTTATCATCAGAGGTCTTTAAGAATTGAGAAGCTGTCAAGGTCATGGTGGCAGATGCAAGTTTTCCAGAATTCTAAGTTTTACAGTAAAACTTAAATTTTATCACTGTGAACAAATAGCTCACATTTAACTCCTGACTTAGACTCACTTTGTTCATTTGTTAGTGTCTGCCAAATACCCAGATCTGAACCACCAAAGTTGGTCTGTCACTCTTTCAATTGGTGTTCTATGAATAAAGTGACCAGGTCAGCTATCATTCAGACCATCACAAAAGGCTTTTCCTCCAGACAGTCACCATACTTGCAGCCTACATGCTTTGGGGATACTTTCCATTCACACAAAATATCAAAAGTCATGTACCCTAGGGATGAGTTTTTAAAAAATTAGTAATTTTTACTTCTTTGCTAAGGATGTTCTTCAACAAAACTTCTCCCTGCAAGTGCTTGGTAGTGAAGAATATAATGACTACTATAGTATATTATATTGCATTGCATTATACTATATTATAATGACTATTATATTATATTATATTATATTGTATCATATCATATACTTAGCCACCAGCAGTTTTTCTACCCACCATTTGCTTTTGCGCCACCAGTGTAAACGTTAACACAGTTGTTACAGGATAAACCAGGCAATTCAAAAAAGCTATTGAATATTTTAAACACCTCAGTTCTACTTGTGTTTTTGCATTCCCCTGAAGGAAGAGCTTCTTTGATGATTAGTTGTTGCTGAACCTGAACAAATAAAAGCAAAACTGCAAATCTAGGTACCTGTGTAGAAGGCAAAAGTTCAGATCAACAGAGGAGATACTAGCTTAGTCTTTGCTTCAATTAACTCTTTACTTTCACTTACTGCATTATTGAAAAGGAGCTCTATCATTTCTCTTACTGACTTTTCATCTAGCAGGCACTCAGCCATGTCAACTATATAAGGTTTGATAAGGCTCTCTCCACCGTATTTTATAACATCAGACATTTTTAGAATGTGACATCTATTATCCTGGTGCCTCAGCTACAACCAAGTAAAGAAAAACCCATTTTTAATATCCTGTTACAGTTTTATCAAAACATCAGCTACAACACAGTCTCCCAGAATGGAGCCATTAGTAAATGACTTGGCAGTTTTCTGTGCCAGGTCTAGGAAAGCTTACATCCTTGCTGTTGTCAACACTGTCATCATCATTTACACTTCATAGACAGAGCTCTTTACCCTGTTCTTTCCACAAACTGCCAAATTAGCTGGGCCTGGGTTGGGGTGGGGAAACCTGGCCCTGATAAGGGCACTGCTATTTCATTCATTAAAAAGTCTTCTGCTTCAAATTAAGCCATGACAGAAAAAATAGGGATTAAAAAAACCACATCTTCATTAAAAAAGTGATCCCAGTTCCTAGAGAAGCTGAGGCAAGAGGATCACAAGTCTGAAGCCTGATGTCAACTTAGTGAGACCCTGTTTCAGGGAAAAAAAGTGGGGAACTAGGGATGGAGCTCAGTGATAGAGCACTTGCCTAGCATGTGCTAAGCCCTGGGTTCAATCCCAGTACTAGGGGGGAAAAAGAAAGAAGGAAAGAAAAGTAATCCAAACAACAGCAAAAACAAAAAATCCCTGTTTTAGTTTGTTTGGGCTGCTATAACAAAATCCCTTAGACTAAGCAATTTAAAAGCAACAAAAAAATTATTGCTCGCAGTTGAGGAGGCTGGGAAGTCCAAAGTCAAGTCTTTTTTTTCCCTTTCTTTCTTGGTACTGGAATTAAACCCAGGGGCATTTAACCATTGAGTCAATCCCAAGTCCTTTTTATTTTTTTATTTTGAAACGAGTTCTCACCAAGTTGCTTGGGGCCTGTCTAAGTTGTTGAGGCTGGCTTGAACTTGCTATCTTCCTGCCTCAGCCTCCCAAGCCACTGAAGTTACAGGTGTGCACCACATGCCCAGTTTAACTCTTATATTGAGACAAGTTCTCACTAAGTTGCTTAGGGCTTCAATAAGTTGCTGAGACTGGTCTCAAACTTGTGATCCTCTTGCCTCAGCCTCCTGTGTTACTGGTATTAGAGGCATGCACATGCCTGGCATAAGAGGTTCTTGTTGGATGGAGTAGACTAGAAGGATTTACAGGACAAGAGAAAAATGTCAGAGAAGGGGGAGAATTGACACAGAGGACATCAAAGATCAGACAACAGGGGAGGTGTAGGACACCTGACGAGGAGCTGGCTAGAATGGTCTCACTGAAACTGGAAGGAAATAACTAGATTTTGGGGGCAAGGAAGGCACAGGGGATAGCAGTAAAAGAGAAATGGCAATACTGGTGTGAGCACAGTGGAGATGATCACCTACAGGATCCAGACTTTCAGCCAGGAGGACTGAGAGACCAAGGGAGATGGAAGGACCAAAGAGCTGGGGTCTCCTGCAGGTCAAAGTGCAGATGTGGTGAGTGTGAGGTTTAGCTCAGCAGATGGGAGAACACAGCCATCAATCAAGGAAGATACTGTAATGACAAGATTGGAGAGGGGTCTTGGTGCGTTGGCTGAAGCTGGGTAAAGGTAAAGCCCCTGGAGTTAAGGAGGTCTAACGTGTGCTGGCCAATCTGTTGAATGACCTAGGACTGGAGTTGAAGAGGAAGACCATGAGCCAGGTTGCAAGTGATTCAGTGAATGAGCACTGGACCTTTTCAGGGTTTGGGAGAGGGGCGTTGATGGAAGAGATGAGGACAGGTGAGTGGTGGTGTGGAAGAGGGACCCAGGCGATCCAGATGCCATTTCTGCTTCAGGGTTGTGAGACTGAGTGAGCCTATTTCTCCTGAAGGGTTGCAGAGGAAATGCAGACTTCTGTCAAGAGCAAGTTGCTGAGAACCTTCTGTGAGACTTTGGGGGATAAGGAGAGTGTGTTCTGGAGGGTTCCAGAGAGTGATGGCTATATAGGGTTTGGGGATGGAGTGAGAGAGAGGTCCAGGAGGAAAGGAATGGCAGGGAGGAGGAAAGGGCAGGGTTTAAGGAGGGGAAAGGACCTTAT
The DNA here is from genome assembly GCF_902686455.1 of Sciurus vulgaris. Classification (NCBI taxonomy): domain Eukaryota; kingdom Metazoa; phylum Chordata; class Mammalia; order Rodentia; family Sciuridae; genus Sciurus; species Sciurus vulgaris. The sequence goes on from NC_136461.1 coordinate 50,857,958, forward strand.
TTTTTTAGGATAAGGCCCTTGTTCTAGGTCAAGGTCTCCATCCCCCAGACCTAGTTCTTTTGGCCCCAATTTGGTCCTCTTTCCCTAGGCCTCCTCCAACTGGAGCCTGGAGGCCCCTTTACCTGGCAGTGTGGGCTGAGGCTGAATGACTCTCCCTCCGTCAAGGACCACAGGGTGGGGAGAGGCGAACAGATGGGGTGGCGCTAGACTCTAAGACACCTCAGACAGCCTGGAATCCTTGACTCAGGAAGTTACACAGAGCAGTGGATCTTCCTGTTATGACTGTTTTGCTATAATTGAAACAGAAAAATATGAGCGAATTCTTGAACTCTCCTGAGAGGAAGACAACAAACAGCAATCTAACCACCCAAGTGGAAGCTCATTTAAATAATCTATGGCTATTTTAAGACAAAAATGGACACACTCCTATTAATAAGCCTGTAACCAAGGAATATCTGCCACAGGGTGACTCTGAAAACTTCCTTCCTCACAGAGTCCTCAAGGGACAGAAAGAAGGGTGTGTTTCTGCAGATGGATAAGCCCATACTGGTCGTCTCAGGCAGAATATTCCATGTGGAAAGAGATCCCTCAACCTCTTATTCCACCGCCAGCCTTTCACAGGGGAGTCACCGGGGCTAGAGGAGAGGATTTACCCTGGGCCAGACAGGAGGTCTTCCAGGTTCCTGCCACCCCCAATCACCTAAGGAAGGAGGGTCGATTTTTGTTCTCATTAGCAATCTGGAAATCAAGACTTAGGAGAGTCCATTTCCCCCAAATTCTCACAGCAGGAAAGAGAAGGTGGGATTGAGACGGTCCATCTCCTATACCCGTGTAAGTTACCACTCTGACTTCTCTTCCTGAGGCACAGAGTAGCCTGTGGGAAATCTTCAAAACCAGCTTCCCTTGAGGGTTGCCTCAGTGTGGTGGTGGTGGGAGGCTGGCTGATCACCACCTCAGACTCTCTCTGCCTTGTTCACAGGGCTCTTCAATGTCATTGAAACCTTACAAAGTCACCAAGAACTGGTTCAGGTCCCGAGCAACCCAGAATCACTGACCCATGTCCCTCAAAAGTTCTGCTCCACTAGGAAGAGAGGTAGAATTGAGCTGGGGGACAGGGACCAAGAGGCCCTGATGAGAACTTCAGTCTCTCCTGGTCCATGTGTCTCTGTCTCTACCCCCACTTTTCTCAGTGTCTTTCCTCACGTCTGACTTCTCACTGCACGCCTTCTGCTAACCAGTTCTCCACCGACTCTGGGTCTCCCTCCTCCTCATGTGGCTCTCAAAGTTTGAATTCCACCCTATAGAATCTTCCAATGCATTCCTTTGGCTTCCAGTCCCACTGTTATCTGCCTGCATGTCTCAGCATTTCTTGGTTCAAATTCCTCAGGCAGGAATCTGACCAACCCCGCTCTCTTTGTGCTGGGCCGTAGGTCATAGGTCACGGGCTGGCTTGTGTTGACCTTCGCTGGCACCTCGCCCTGTCCTGTTATCCCTGGCAGCCAGGAGGGAATGGAGTGGGACGAACATGCCTCAGGAATCCCCCTCCCCTGCAGCCAAGAGGGTGTTGAATTGTTCCTTTTAGAAGAGACAATGCCAACATTTGTACTTTACTTCTAAAACCTCTGCTGCCCTGAAGCAGGAACACAGCCTTTTGTAGCCTTTGAAAGGAAGAGTTTTAACTGCTAGAAAGGATCAGGTGCAGAGCTCACTCTCTGGGGCTCTCGCTGGCTCCAGCTCTCGCTGCTGCACCAGCCCGTTCTCACACAGCCTCCTCCCGCCACCCAAATCTCCCTCTCCACACCGGGGAGCACCGGGGACATCCCTATGTTAGTCCAGGGGCTGCCACGAGACCTCTGCGTGCCCGGCCCAACTGGCCTCCTTGCCACCGTGCCACTGCCCCTGCCTCTGGCACTTGCATCATGTGCTCCTGGGGCTGTGTTTGTCTGTGCTCGCTGGCGGCCGTGCTGAGGTCCCATCCCCTCAGCACACCTGAGCCCTGCAGCGTTTTAAGGAACAACCGGTCTGGGTGGGTGGGGTGGGGTGGGGGTAGGAGGTCCTTTCCCTGCTATGTACCCGACTATTAAAGGGAATTCAAGCCTCAGGCTCCCCACGGCTCAGGGGGGCTTGAATGACTGCTCATTCAACTCTTACTCAAGGGCCACCTTCCCAGGACCCAGGCATAGAAGAATGAGAGGTGCGGACTGATGAGACCGGGGCAAAAGTAAAGCAGGGACATTACGTCTCCCTCTGTGTCAGCGTGCGTCTGTTGCCAGGTCTCAGTCACTTCCCTTGGGCCAAGCATTTCCCCGGAGACTCCTTGGTCTCCTGGACTAGACAGACTTGGGTCAGGCCTGTCCCATAAGCCTGATCCCAGTGGTGGAGGTGACTTAGAATTGAGCACCCATCCCCCGCGGTCCCTCCCTACCTAGCAGAGGTAATAGGATCAACTTTTCACTCTTCATGGAATCTCAGGTGAAAGAGGAAAGACAGACAGCATGATGACGTGGCCAGGAGCGTGAGCCTTGGGGTCAGGGTAGCCTGTCCTCCCTTCGAAGTACCACCAGCTGAGCTGGACATTTGGCTTCTCTGAGCTTTGGTTTTCTTATCTATAAATGGGTAATCTTGCCTCATACAGTCATGAGAATTAAACCAAAAATAATGAGATAATGTACCAAGAGCTCCTGGACCTATTCCATTCTCAGACAGGAGCTTGATTGATGGGGATGCTGTTTTGACCCCAAAGACTTGAAGGTCAGATTCATCCACGTCCGAGGCCCAGAGATGCCACTGCAGTGGTGGTCATGAGCACTGCCTCTCAGGACGAGGGAGTTTGGGCTTAAAGATACGACAAGACCAAAGCCCCAGCCCCACAGCTGCTGGGAAGGTGACCGGCTCAGAGGGAGGCAGACCCTTTAGTTTTCACTAGTCCCCTTGTGCCTATTTCTGCCTAGTCTTGGGGTGACGGGAGAAGTAAAAACAAAATAGGGGATGTGCAGAGAGCAATGGGGAAAGAGATTGGGCCCAGATAGTAGTGGCCTACAGCAAAGGGTGCTGGGTCAGCAAGCACCTTACTGGCAGTGGGTGGGGGTTGCTTCCTGGGAGCCAGGTTTTTATAAGGGACACACACCTGTGCCTGTGCGTCAACTGGAAGCAGATGGCAGATGATATGGACTCAATGAAATACCCAAGAGCACATTTTCAGGAGCCAGACTGCCTACACTGGAATCCCAGCTCCATCCCTCACAAGCTGTGTGACCTTGGACATTTATTATTCTAGGCCCCAGTTTCCTCATCTGTGAAGTGGGAGTTCTAGTAGTACCCATTGTGTCGGGGTGTTGGGAGAAGTTACCAAACAAAACAGAATTCTCAGAGCAGCGCTTGGCACACAGTGGATGCCCACATCAATAAATCTAGGCTCAGGGGCAACTCTGCCACATCTGGATTTGCCCCCTTCAGAGGAGAATCAAACCACCCTTAGATCACCTCCACAGTAGTTTTGTGTTGCCTGGGTGATGGAGAGCAGAAAACTGATTTATACTTAAGATCTTCTATTTGAGCAAGATCCTTTAAAGCTCACAGCAATGTGAAGTTGGGTAGCTCTCCATTTTACAAATGAGACAAGGGAGCACAGATGTGTCAGTAACTTGTCCATGGTCTCAAGGATTCTAGTGAAGGAACCCTACCTGCAAACACCAGTCAGTAAATGGCAGAGCTCAAATTCCTCTGGTTCTAAAGCTACGACTTTTAAAAAGCAAAAGATCCTTTCTATAATCTGAAGTCTAAAGTAAGTGAATCCACGACTCCAGGGAACAGCTTTGCCAGGGCTTGACCTTGTCTTGAACTTGCCTAGTGACACACAAAGCCCTTTCCTATGAGGGACTTCAGTAGGAAACCATGTGTGACATGGCTACTTTGCTTTTCTGGAGAGATGCAGCCACTTCTTCTTGACTTGGGCAAGAAATTTCTCCTTCTATTTACCCACCTGTCCACTCATCCATCTGCTCACTCAACTATCCATCCGTCCATCCATCATGGGCATACTTCCACCCATTTACCCCATCCACCCATCCATCCAACAAAAACCTTCCTCAACCCCAATTTCCTCATCTATAAAGTGGGGATAGTAAGTTAAGATGGATTTAAATGATGTAAAACATGTTAAATACCTAACGCACCATGGGATCATTAACATCTATTCTGTGGATGCCTTTTGGCTTTTAAGGTATTATTTTCAGGAGGATTTTAATTCTTTGGAAGGGCCCAACCCTATGGATGGATTAATGCTCTGTCTTGATTTAACACTCTAGGGGCTTGGGGGGACAGGAGTGCACTGGATCCTATTTATTATCAAAGACATCTCCTCTCACGTACACACAGAGGACAGTTAAGAAAATCCACAGCAGAAACAACCAGCAGGGGCAGCTGCAGGGCAGCCACAGGCCTCACCTCAAAGGAGCCAGGCGCGGGATGGGGCTGGGCACAGCAAGTTCTGATTGGCTTCCTGGCGTTTGCTCCAGCCTCTCTCTGGAGGGGAGCTTGCTGAATGCTGAACTACAAAAGTCCTCAGTGGCGACTTTGATACATCTGTGTAAGTAGCTATGACTGGCTCCAGGGGAGAAAGGAAATGACACACTGAGGCCTTTGCTACTGTGAACAAAGCCAGCAAGGCCATGGCCTGGAGTGACTCCTAAAGATGATGGTAGTGAAAATTTAGTCTGACATTTATTCAGCACTTTACAGTTTGCCCAGGTTTGTACATGTGCCATTCAATCACCACCCTGTGTGTTGGGAAAGACAGGCATTTTTATACCCATTTGAGAGATGGAGGAACTAACATAGTAACAAACTGACTGCCCCAGGATTGTGCAGGATGCAAACCTTGAGTCTGCATCCAGATCTCTTTCTGCCATTTCCCAGGTCCTCTTTACACATGGCCTCTAGACACTTCACCGTGTCTCAAGGAGCCTGTGACTTCCAAACCCACCTGGAGAAACTTCTCTCAGTTGCTTTTAAGTTTAAATGAATCAATTCCAATTGATTTTACAGAGAACCTGCCACATGTTGGGAGCTCTATAACGAGGTCAGGAGGTTGGCCAAAAGCAGGCCCCTACTGGTCAGTGGATGGAGTCATGATCAGGAGCCTACTGCTCTGGAAGCATTAGCAACCAGTTACCCTGTCAATAACCTCCCAGAGGGAGGGGACTCAGAAGCTGAGGCTTGAAAGATGAGTAGCAGGGACACAGGCAGGGGGAGGAAAAGGAGAAGATTATGGGTAGAGAAAACCCACCTCTACCCAAATACCAGGATGCAAAGAGCTGGTAAGCTTGAAAACTGAGTTTCAGTAGCTGGAAGGAAGAAGAGAAGGAGACGGGAAGAAGGGGAATGGGGAGTGGTGAGCCCCTAGGCTGGAAGGGGCAGGGACTGGTGTTAGGGGACCCTGGGGTCTTTATCCTAAGAGCAATAGGAAGTCTTTGGGAAGTTTTAGTTGTGGGGGGCTGGGGTTGTAGCTCAATGGTAGAGCGCTTGCCTAGCACATGTGGGGCACTGGGTTCCATCCTCAGCACCACATAAAAATAAATAAATAAAATAAAGGTATTTGTCCATCTACAACTAAAAAATATTTTTTTTTAATAAAAAATAAAATAAGTGTTAGTGGGGACTTCAGATGTTCACTTGCATCTTCCTGGAGTGTGAAGAATGGATTGCAGGAGGGAGAAGTGAGGGGCTAAACCAGTGGGTTTTTGTTTTTTTTTTTCCTGGAGTTTTTTCAGCATCTTTAAGAGTCCCTGAAAATCAGAGAATGAGTCTGAAGTATGGTCCTGAGATGTCCAGTGCTCCCAGGGCAGCTCGTTTTGGGAAGAAATGAGCCTCTATACTGAGCTTTGGACACTGGGTGCCCACCGTGTGCCAGGGCCTCATAGACCCAGGCCTGCCCTTGAGTGGCCACAGTCTGGTGTGGTGTATAGACAAGTGTACTAGTCAGGGGTCTCTAGAGGAACAGAATCAACAGGAAGTATGATTATTAAAAGGAGATTTATTAGATTGGCTTACACGACCAGAAGCTGGATAGTCCACAGGCTGGACAGCTGGAAGAACCAGCAGCTGAGCACTCCAAGAGGCGAAGCCTCAGTACAAGAAGGATCTACCCTAGTCCGAGACCAAGGCTTCTGGAAACTACCTGGAGAATCACTGGCCGAGTCTGCTTTGGAAGAGTGAAGAAGCGAGAGTCCAGTATCCTCAGATGATCAAACCAGCAATCAAAAAACCCTTCAAGAAGAGCCGAGCTTGCATCTGCATCTACTTCCTTGTTCTTCCAGCTTTTATTCCATCCTATTGGGCAGTACTGCCCATGCCTAGGGAGGAGCTCCACTTCAGTTCACTATCCCACATTCAATCATTCCTAGACGGCATGTCTAAGGGACATGCCTCGGGGACACACCCAGAATCCTCGCAATCATGGGCATCTCTTAATCCAATCAAGTCGACCATTCAAATTAACCATTACAACAAGGAAACCCCATCCAGCAAGTCCTCTGTGGCACCTGCGGGTCATGACTGGCTCCTAGCAATGAGAAGGCCTCTCAGGGGAACTGAATTGCATCCTGAGGGATAGAGAGGGGTTTGCTGGGTGGATAGTTTTTGGTCAAAAACAGAGATCTAAACTTTCTCAGAGAGTTGTAAACTAAAGGATGATTTCTCTCACTTGCTAATAAGAAAATGGTTATTTTGTGGAGCCTGCATCACCAGTGCCAAGAGCCATCAGCCCCCGCCCCCCAGTAGGATTCATCCCAGCTGGTGGCACATCGGGAGATTTTGTCAGGACTCCCTCGAGTCTGTAACCCCATTCTTATAGGTGACAACTGAATTCCCCACCTCACACTGCCAACCTGTCCACACTGAGACTTCAAATATGTTCTGTCCCCTGACACTTTGTTGATGTAAAGGAAATCTGGAATAGCATTGCCATTAAGAGTGGATGGACCTGTACAACTAACTAGAACAAATTTAAAAATGAAAGCAAAAAAAAAAAAAAAAAAAGCCAAAGAAACAAACAAAAACAAGCAAACAAAAACAAAACAAAACAAAAAAACCAGAAGCATACTTCAATCTGAAGAAGAAGGAAAAAAAAAAAAAAAAGAGTGGATGGACCTGACTTCAAATCAGGGTTCTGCTATTTCAACTTACTAGGCAACTCACCTTGACTTCCCCAGGCCCTCAGTTTCTCATCTGCATAATTGGCGTAATGGCAGTCCCTGCATTGCACAGCATCAATGGGAAGATTCCTGAGCTGTCATGAAGCCGTGGTGTCTCAGCTGTGAAACCCTCTGTACTCTGTGGTGTTGGGTCTGGGTCTGTGCAACCTACATTTCTGATCATTCAGATGACTCTCTATGAAGTCCTGCCAGTAGGGACCCCTGCTACAGGAGCCCCATGCAACTGAACTTGCTCCTTCCTGTCGGCATTCTGTGGGCTTCTTGTCTGTTTTCTTCCAATGAACTTCATCCCAGCAATGATTTTTATTTTTTTTTGGTATCAGGGATTGAACCCAGGGGTGCTTAACCACTTAGCTACATCCCTAGTCCTTTTATTTATTTATTTTGAGACAAGTTCTTGCTAAGTTGCTTAGGGCCTCGCTAAGTTGCTGACACTGGCTTTGAACTTGCAATCCTCCTGTCTCAGCCTCCAAATGAGCCACTGGGATTACAGGCATGTACCACCATGCCCAGCCCAGCAATACTTTTTAACCCTGGCAGCAGCAAGTGTTCCCCATGGCAGTAGCAGGAGCCAGTTTGCAGTTTTTCCAGTGCTAACAGAAATTGCTTTATCAAATCCAACTCAGACATTTGCTCCAACTTGGCAGGTGCCCTGCCCAGCAGTCCTAGGTTTAGCTTACAGGCTTCTTCTCTGCCCCTCTAAATTTTACTGATTTGTACTTTCTCCCTGTGGTCCCTCATTCCTAGGGAGATAGATGCTCTTTCATTTGCTATGGCTGATGCCCTCATAAAAGAGGCCTCAGAGAGCCGCCTGGCAGTATGAGGATGCAGGAAGAAGATGCCATTAGGAGCAAAAGAACAGGCCTTCCAGACACTGAGCCTGCCAGTGCTTTGATCTCAGACTTTCTAGCCTTTAGAACCGTGAGAAATTTATAAGCTACCCAGTTTGTATTTTGTTATGCCAGCCCAAACACTGGGCTCTTCTCATTTTATCAAACACCCTGCTCATTTTATCCACTCAGTTTCCTAGTTGAAAAATTTATACCTAGTTAATAATCCATTACGTGACATTCTCTCTGTCCTAGTAACTGTGGTGGTTTCAGTCTCCTGGCTGTTATCACTAAGAAGATGTTGGCCTAGGGGTGTGATTCAGTGGTAGAGCACTTACCTAGCATGAGGTCCCAGGGTCAGTCCCCAACACCACACACACACACACACACACACACACACACACACACACAATATTTGCTACAAACTAAATTCTCAGTAAGTGCTTATTGTTATGATTCCCTGTGAGTTCTTAACGGTCTTCCACGTATTCAGCTGATGTTGATTTGCTCCTACGTGTCAGGCCCCGTGCAAGGCTTTGGGGTGCAGAACTGAAGGATGCGCACACCAGCCCCCATGGAGTTCACCGTGTGACTGGAGACCACCGAGGACATTCCCGCCAACTTTGGGAATGGTTTTTGGCACCTCCAAGCAGTTCTTATTGTTGACCTCACAAGCATTCTCCTCGGGCATTTGTTCAAAGAACTATTATTGACAAATCTCTAGAAGTAATAGTTTGGTTAAGGTTAACTTGGAACTGCTTTATGTTATTACTTATTTGCATGTCTTACCATCCTCCTTAGATGGTAAACTACTCATGATTTATTTCCCAAATGGCTCATTTCTACATCAATATAAAGAGCTAGAACAGTACCTTAGACATGACGGGTTGTCCCCAGAAAGATGCTAAATGAATTAATTCATCTCTTCAGCAAATATTCCCTATGCACATATTCTGAAGCAGGCTCTGGCTAGGTATGGGGGACACAAGGACAAGGAAAATCAAGTGTCCCTGCCCCTAATGCATGGTGCACTGGAACTGGGCAATCTGGGAGAACTCAGCCCTTCCTGGGGTAGTAAGTGACACCATCATCCTGGTGTGACAAAGAATTTTCTGGATGTCCTCTGCCTTCCTCCCGCTGAGTTAGGGCCAAACCCGAGATGGGAGATGTGTGATGCTGTGGTTTACCTTATGTCCTGAACAGTCTGAGCTGGTGGCCAAGGGCTGTATTTAAATAGCAAACATTTGCATTTTTAATGTTGACTGGAATTGGAAAAGCAATGATAACCTTTCCAAACTGATATTGGTTTTTATATGATTGAAACAGGCTGGGCCTTGGGCATTTCTTAAATGGAAAATTTTAAGTATTTTTCAATATCAGAGAGACTGCAGAATCATCCTAGAACGCAGGGCCCTGTTGGTATTCTCAGAAAATATCACTGTCCTCCCTTAAGCTGCACACGCTCAGTGCCTGGCCTGGTCTGCACAGCATTGTTCCTTCACGGGGTCCGCTCATCCTTCTCGGAGGGGATACCCGGGGGTGCTGCTCCTCCATGACCCTGGGTGAGGCAGCTGGTGCTCAGAAGAGGTTAGGAAGCACAGAGGCACAGGGCAAGGGCCACAGAACTGGCTCTGACTCTGAACCCCTCTCTTCTCCTCACCACCTGGGACGTGGACAAGTTGCTCACCACCCTAACTTCCACTTCCTCACCTATAACCTGCTTCATGGGTTTGCTGTGACATTTGTTCAAATGTGATTGTAAAAATGCCCAATGCCCCACGCCTGGTACTTCGCTAACGCTCAACAGACATTTGTTCTTGTCCTTTCACTGGCAGTGATCTGTCTAAGGTGGCATATCTGTCTAGGCGAGAACCCTAGGCTTTTGGGCCAGGACTCTTTCCAAGAGGCCTAGTAGACACAGCTAGGTTAAAACATGCAAGTTGGACTCAGTGCACATGAATGTAATCTTAATGACACAGGAGGCTGAGGCTGGAGGATACAGTGTTGGGAGGGGGCTTTTGTGTGTGTGTGTTTTGTTTGTTTGGTGCTGAGCATTGAACCCAGGGCTTTGTGCATGTGAGGTCCTTCTACCACCAAGCTACAAACCTGGTCTTTATATTTGGGTTCAAAGGATTCGTTTCAATCTTTTTTTTTTTTTTTTTTTGCAGTGTTGGGGATTGAACCCAGGGACTTGTGCTTGAGAGGCAAGCATTCTACCAACTGAGCTATCTCCCCAGCCCTCAATCTTTACTTTGTTCCGACTGCCATCAAAAACCAAATGCACCATGACAGCCTGGCTGGAGATTTCTTGACATCCATATTTCACTTCTGTTTTGATTGCACTGTCTAATGTGGTAGCCAATAGTCACATGTGGCTATTTAAACTGAAATTAATTAAAATTGGATAAAATTTAATATTCACTTCCTCAGCCACAGTAGCCATATTTCAAGAACTCAGTGGCCACATGTGGCTAGTAGCTGCCAGTGCAGATATAAAACATCTCCAGCATCACAGAAAGTACTAGTGGACAGTGCTAAGTGAGAGAGAGAAGGGGGAGCAAGAAGAGGGGAGAGGAGAGGTGGCATGTGAGTTTCCATGGCTGCTGTTCTCAAAGTACAACAATCTTAGTGGCTGAAAACATCACTGGTTGATTCTTATAGTTCTGGACGTCAGAGTTTCTAACATCAGTACTACGGGCCTAAAATCTAGATGTTGGCAGCGTTTGCTCCTTCTTATGATGATACAGGCCCACTCAATAATTCAGGATAATCCTCCCACCTCAAGATCCTTAATATAATCACCTCTGCAAAGTCTGTTTTGCCATATAAGGCAGCATTCATGGATTTTGGGGATAGAATATGGACATCTTTGTGGGCTCATTATTCAGCCAACCACAGAGGAGGAGGAGGAGACAGAAGGGGGAAGGAGTAGAGGAAAGGGGGAAAGGGGGAGGAGAAGGAAAAGGGGGAGGGGACAAAGGCAGCAAGTTCGGTCTCCAGAGACTTCTCATTCATGCGCATTCTTGCAAGCGCCCATCCAGGCATGGAAATTCACCTCAGTATTTGCACATTCTGATGGAAGAGGGAAATTCTCTCCTCTGAAAGAGTCAGTGCTAAGAAATTTTAAAATTTAGTTAGGTTCAACAAATATTATCATTTAAAACACAGATGTGATCATTTCATTTCATTCTGTTCAAAATAGTTGCATGAATCTTCGCAGTTTACAGGAGATCCTCAGCATCTCCCAAGGCTGTCCATGCTCAGCTCACACTACAGCTTCCAGGGTCTTTTCCCACCTTATCCTGCCCCCTGCAGACCCATGCACAGAGCATGCACACACACACAGGGTCTTGGGCCCTGCTGGCCTCATGGCCACCTTCTCTGATCCCCATGTTGCTCTCCACTCCTTGCCTTGGCTGCTATTGAACCCACTCCTGGAATACCGGGAGAAGTACCACCTCTACTTATAGACATCCGTCTAACCAGCTCAGGTCTTTTCCTCCCTGTGCCATCTCCAGTTCTGCTGAGCTGATGTTCTCCTCTGTGTGCAGTATTTTTTTTTCATCTGTTTTCCAGAGCATTTTCCCAGTTGAACCCTATCTCCCCACTCCCTGTTCACTGTATTCCTGTCCCCCATCTATGGTGATTCCCAAACTCTGTGCAGGAAAGACCAGTATCTTTTTGTTCAGTTTTTGTTTTAATAAATTTCCAATCCATTGCAGATCGGTGATTTTACCTAAAAAAATGAAATTTAAGAAAATAAAAAGATATATATATATATATATAATATATATATATATCCATTTCTTGTTACTACAATGAACACCTGAGGCAGTCTTAATTTTATAATGAAAAGTTATTTTTTTAATTTATTTCTTCATGGTACTGGGGATTGAACCTAGGGCAGATCTACCATTGAACTACATACTCAGTCCTTTTTTATTTTTTATTTTGAGATAGGGTTTTTCTAAGTTTCCCAGGCTGGCCTTAAACTTGTAATCCTCTCATCTCAGTCCCTGAGTCACTGGGATTACAGGTGTGTGCCATTGTACCTGGCTGAAAAGAGATTTATTTAGCTCACAATTCCAGAGGTTTGAGGACACGGTGCTGACATTGGCTTGGCTCAGGTCTCATGGCTGATGGCATCACAACAAGGGAGGATGTGCAGGAGGAAGAGATCACAAGAAGCCCAAGAAGATGGGGAATGGCCAGGTTTATTTTTTCATGAAAACCCTCTTGTGAAAACTGGCTCTGGGTATCACGAGAACTAATTATCTTAATCCTTTCTAAGAGCAGCCCCTACTATGACCTGAGTTCCCCTTTAGACCCCACCTCTCAAAAATCTACCACCTCCCAATACCACCACCCTGGAGAACAACACCTCTAGCACATGAACCCTTGGGGGACAAACCATGTCGAAGCCACAGCAGCAAGAAAAATAGAAGCCCCTTTTATTACTATATTCAGATTGCTATATGGCTTTCTAACTCTTACTCTCAATTTCTGTACTTTTCTCATCTTCGACCAGTAGCAGCATTCATACCACACCAGTGTCCAGGCCACTAGTGTGCTGCCCTCCAGCCCCTGCAAAGACTCTGACGTGGTTAACTGTTGTTGTATTTTGTGGAAGTCATTTGAATCTGCCTGCCAAGGGCCCTGCCAGATAGATATCTGGAGGGATGCACAAAGGAGCCGTCTTTGTGTAGAAGCTCTCGAGATGAGGAGGCTCCTTCATGATGCTCAGAGGCAGATTCAGGTGTGGACCTTAGTTCTAAGTGGTCTCAGGACCCTGGCTATGTTACCTGAATGTGGCTTTGACCAAAAGCTGGACTAAGGTTCTTAAATTCTTCTACACCATGCACTTCTTTGATAGTCTGAGGAGGTCTATGAACCTCTTCCCAGAATGTTTTAATGTTTACTGTTTAAAATGCAGAAAAAGGAAAACCACAGGATTTCAAAGGAAGTTCACAGCCCTCAAAAGCAATTATTAAAATGTGAGGTTCAGAAGTGTTTATTAGCATTAAAATGATAAATATCTGGTAGTGGTCAAAATACCTACCATAATTTGAAGAATTCATGGGCTTAAACTGTATTTCAAGTTATCTACAAGTATAATGTGATTTGAAATTATCAGTGATTCTATCGTGACAGTCACGGACACTGCTTGAGACTATTATGATTTGCTGTTGTCTATGTTTGTGAATGAAAGAACTGTTCAATTTCAGTTAGAAAATAATGAAAATAAAGAGGCAATTTTCCCCACCATCTGACAAGTGTTTTCTAACTCATTCATTCATTCATTCATTCATTCATCCATTCATCCATCCAATAGGTGTTTACTGAGATCCTACCATGTGCTTGCCATGCTTTGCCAGGATTAGCAAAGTTTTTGCCCTCACTGAATTTTCATTTTTGCTGAGTCAGATGACAGGCAAATAAATTGATTCTTATTGTCTGCAGCAGTTGTGTTCTATACAGTTACTACAAATGTTGAACTAGCAAATACTGAACCATTGCTCCCTGGGGAAATACAGGGTTAGTTTCCTCTATCACAACATGTTCATGAACTGAGAACTACATACCTTGTTTTATGTGTGTTTCTGTTTAAAGACACCTAATATACATAGCTGGTTTGTTAACACTGACCTTGAACAAAGTTCATCTGACCCACATATTTTCCCCATAAGGCACATGGTAGTCTTGCACTGAGGAACACTGAACAGTTCTTCAGCACTACCTTTGGGGGCCATTTCAAATGGACAAATCAATAACAAAAAGCTCAAAAATGCAAAAATCACGGCAGTAAACAGACCATGGAAAATGCACATCTTTACAGTAGGAGAATTAAAACGAGAAGACAAAAGTTCCCTTATTTGACCTCAGCTGGGAAGGTACAAATGAGGTGACTCAAAATTTTTACATTCTGTGGGCATCTACAAATGGCCTCAGAACACTGCAAGTAAAATAAAAATACTGCAAGTAAAATAAATACACTGCAAGTGTTTGGGGATCACACATAAGTTTTGGAGAGTAGATGAATTCATAAACACAAACACCACAAATAATGAGGATCAATCATAGATTTATGATCTCATGGTACATCATGGGTGAAATAAAGAAAAGCATTGCTGAATGCTGGTGGTAGATCCAAACAGTCGTAATTTGGGAAGCATTCTGACGACAGCCAATAGAATTTGCTTACAAATCAAACATGGGTATAGGAGAAAGAGAGGAGTCCAGGTTTTTGTCTTAAGCAACTGAGTAACTGATGGCAATGTTGGCTGAGATGAAAACCAGTCAATTATTAAGCTCCAGTTTCATACTGTTTATTATATATGAGGCTCAGGTTGCAACAAAGAACACACAGCCATGGTTTTCTGGAGTCATGATGGAAATAGCCATTAAAAGGGACCACTGTTTCTTCCAAACTAACTGGCCCCAGGGCAGAGAAGGACCTGCTCCATCTGCACAGCAATGGGCCTCACTAACTCCAGAGATGGGCAAGGCAATCTGGTGACTGCAGAACTCTCCTTCGTCCGTAAGGTTTTCCAGTGACTGTATCGTCCCCGCAAAATATGATCTGTCTTTGGGACACATGTTTGCCTAAGTCAGCTGGAGCACTCCTGAGCTGGCCGAGGATGCTTACAGGTGTGCTGGAACTGTGGGAAAGGAAATCAAACCCGAAGGACCCTCGTCCACCTTCCACCGAGGTAGCTGGAGGCACTTTCTTCAGAGGGTTCGTGGATGATGGTGGCTCGTGACTGGAGCTGAGTGGCTCTACCCTAAGGCAAATGACGAGGTTAAGGCATTACTTGGGGAGGGGTTGGAGGTAAACGGGCTCAGGCAGGGACATCTTTCTTTGAGGAGGGAATACAGCTCTTAGAAAGGCGGGTGTCAACTCAAATAAATAATGCTTGCGGGAGCAGATCTGAAGGGCAAGCCGGCCAGCCTAGAGTGGGGAGCGCTTGCCAGCGTCCCCTCTGTGTAGAGGCTCCACCTCGAAGGACTTGCTCCAGGTGAGGACACTGTCCCCATCATCCTCCGGTGGAAGTCATGTACAACCAGGAAGACAGACCAGTGATCAGAGGTGGAAGCCTGATCTCTCCGTCTCTTCCTGGGGCCAGTGGGGAGAGGTCTGGTTCTAGGAGGTAGCCATGACTCGGTTTCCAGTGGTGGCCCTCAGTGAAGAGGAGCCAGGAGCAGCTGGGAAATACACATGATAGCTGCCATAGTGGAAAAATCAGAGGGCTGAGAGGAGGACCTGGCCTGCTGGCCTGTGAGTTAAAGAAAGCAGCCCTCTGTGAGAGGAAGTAGGTGCTCCAAGTCGGAATGACACTGTTCCTGACCCCTGCTCCCAAGTTTCTCAAAGACAAAAAGATTCTTTCTTGTCCTCAGTAGTAACTCAGTAACAGGGCCTGGCACATAGGGGATCCTCAAAATTATTTGAAGGAGAAAAGAAAGAAGGAAGGGAGAAATAAAAAGGGGTTGACTTTTAAAGATCCTGAGGCACTCCAAATGATAGGATTTTAGAGCTCCCAAGGCCCTTAAAGATCATACATGGCAACCCCCTTGTTTAGAGTCTTAAAATTATACAACCTCCAGTCAACTAGTCAATTAAAGCGTCTAATGGACATAGATTGCATATGTCTCCTCAGCAACCAGGCATCAAGTTTGTCACTGGGAATACTGAAATGAGCAAATAATACCCCCCCGACTCTCTGACAGATACAACTATTGATGTGATGTAGAAGCAGCGAGGACACAGAGTGCAGGGGTGCAGAGGGAAGAGAGGTTAATTCCACTCAGGAGTTGGGGATCAGGGATGGAGGAAAAGGCCTCGTGAAGGAGAGGACTTCTGTGCCGGCCTTGGGGCCCTGGTAGGGTGGGCAGAGGCGGAGGAAAAAGGAAGTCAAGAGGATAAAATCAGTAAAGGCAGAAGCGGCCTCGTCTGGAGAAGGGCAGGTGACCACTGACTGGAAGGTCAGGGCCTGGGGGTGGGAGTGGGAATTTCGGGCACAGCATAGGAGGCAAGCCTGAAGGGACCTGCGGGCCACGGTGGGGAACCCTGAAAGGTTTCTACACAGGAAAGCGAAATTACCATGACCGTCCTTCAGAAAGATAACATCGCCAAGGAGGAGGCCATGAACTGAAGGGAAGAGAGTCTGTGTGAAGGGCGAGCGACGTCCATACATTGGGCAGGAGATGGAGGGAGACAGAGATGGCAGAGTGCCAAGAGTGCCAGGGATTTGAAAAGAATTTTCAGTGCAGAATTGAGAATCTCGTGATGTCCGTTCTTCCACCTTCCCATACACACCCTCCTGGATAGACACAGGTGGGAAGAGGTATTTGAACTTCAGTTGATCAGAGTTTCAAGTTCAGAGGATAAAACAGATGTTGATGTCATTCATTGAGAGAGGAAATGCAAGAAGTGAGTCAAGGGCAAAAGGACTGAATTCCGTTTTGGACGTTCCCATGGGACAGCTGGGGGAGGCCCAATTTTGACAGGAAATATAAGTAAGTCTGAAACCCAGGAGAGTGGATTTGGGAGTTGTTGGAGAATAAGAGGTGGTGGAAGCCAGTGGGGGACAGTCGGCCCTCAGCTATTTGGGGAGGTGAGGGCATCCCACACCAAGCAACCAGAAACTAGCACCTCATAAACTGAATGACAAAATGTCCAAAATGTCTTGTTAGGAGGAAGCTCTTGAAAACTGGAAATGCTAAAATGATAAAAACATAATAATTTCCTGGAGAAGGTGACTTGAAAAGCAGCAGCAGGCTGTGCAGGGTGAGGAGGCAGGGAGAGGAGTGGGATTCCAGGTGGGTGCTGCTGGGGGGTGGGCAGCAGGTGCAGCCATGGGTGGCAATGTCACTCACCAGAGAATGTTCCCCGTGAAGGCACAGCCCAGGAAAGAAAGAGGGAGCTAACGTGAAACCCTCTTTGAGGAGACCAGCCACTGTGGTTGCCTCTGGCGAGAAGTAAGTGTCCACAGGACAAGCTAGAGGGACATCTCTCTCTACATCACTGGGTCTTCTGGATATTTTTACCTTGTGCACCAGTTGCTTTGTTTAACGGTTTAAATAAATTATTTGGTTTTGGCAGATCAAGTGGTGCATCTGGCACAGAAGGGAATCAAATGGATCTGAAGTCAGGGGTCAGACTCCTGGCCTGCCTTTTAGAGATGAGGACGGGACCAGTCTCCAGTGGAGGGACCAGATTTCCTGACTGGAGCTCAGAGTCTGCCTCAGGGGACTTTTGACATGGACTTGGTCCCTGGAGAAGTTGAGCAAGTGAATGAGCCATCTAGAGAGCACAAGAAGGCAGAGAGAGAAGATGCGGCTGGATTCTGGAGCAGGACAGTTGTCAGGAACGTAGAGGTATTCCCCAAGGCAGATTGATGGGTCAGCACTGCATTCAGTAGCAGAACTTTCTCTCTCATTACTTGTGTAGTTCAGGCCAGATTATGTTGCAGTAACAGTGCCAAGACCTCAATTGACTTAACAGAACATGTGTCACACAGAGTTGTCATGAGAATTAAACAAGATCATCACCACCACCAACATCATCATTATCATCATCATCAAACATTTCTGAGGACAGTAAGTAAATGTGCCTGGTGTCAACATAAATTGCTCACATAATTTTAATTCTCATAAAACCCCTTTGAGATAATTTCCATTACTACCTCCATTTTATCAATGTGAGAAATAAAGCACAAATATCAGTGATTTGTCTAAGATTCCACAGTAAAAAATGAGGTAGCCAGGATTAAAAATCCAGCTCTCTAACTCCAGAGTTTAATTTCTAAGTTAAAACACTCACGTAGTCCAGGGAAAGACACATAGAGCATTAGTCAGGTTAGGTTAGGTAATGCTGCAGCAACCAACAGTGCCAAAATCTCAGTGGCATACCAAACACAAAAACTTTTTCCTCACTCCTGTTTCTGTCTTGTGGGGGGTGGTGAACCTGGTTCCTTGCAGTGACTCATAGACATAGGAGCTGGGGGCTTCATCTTGTCACATGCGCAGTCACTGACGCAGGCAAAGGCAAGGGAATTCTCCCACTCAATACAATACCTTATTTATGCTCTTCTTTCATTTGCAAAGCTAAGACAAGGGAAAGTAAAATTTAACCTTATGTTCTGGAGGTGAGAACCAACAAATTCATTAATATCTGTAATGACTGTACATAGGTGTTCTTCAGTGGCCGGTTCTGTTCACACTGTCTCACCCAGCTCAATTTATCAGCATTTTGAGAATTTGCAAACATAAGCACTATCAATCCTGCCCTGAAAGCCACCAGAAAACTGCTGCATCACTGATTCTGCACGTCGGGCATTTCTCTGTGAGGTCTGTGTGTTGCCAAGAGACCACAAATGGTTCTGGTTATAGGACTTAGAGCATTCCTGGAAAATGTAATTACAGTCCTCCAACCATGGTCATTCATCCCCTCCCCCATCTCAGACCTTCTTTCTGTGATGACTTTTACTTTTACCCTTTTCATGGTTTTTCTTTTCATGTTCTTCCATAAACTCACATGAGGGACATACAGAAATATGGCAAACTTGTGTAGAAAAAATTCTAATCCAAGGCTGGGGATATAGCTCAGTTGGTGGAGTGCTTGCCTGTCAAGCACAAGGCCCTGGGTTCAATGCTCAGCACTGTGGAAAAAAAAAAAATCTAATCATTTGTAAGTGTACATGTCAGTGGCATTAATTATATTCATGATGTTGTACAATCTTCACCAATATCTGTTTTTCAGACATTTTCATCACTCCAAATAAAAGTATCTACTAAGCAAAAAGTTGTCACAGAAGTAGAATTTTTTATTTCAGTACTGGGGATTGAACCCAGGGCTTTGTGCATTCTAGGCAAGCACTTTATCACTAAGCTACATCACAAGTCCTTTTTATTTTATTTCAGACAGGGTCTCACTAAGTTTCTGAGGCTGATCTTGAACTTGAGACCCTCCTGCCTCAGCTTCTCCGGTAGCTGGGGTTATAGGCAGGTGCCACCATGCCCAGCTGAAGTAGAAATTTTTATTCTTACTATAAATATAAGAATACTTAGGATTAAGCATTTGCCCAGTGTTACACAGGAAATAAGGAATGGGGACAGGTGTTCTGATTTCAAAGCCCATGGTCTTCTTGCTACAATATGAAGTCTCTATGTAAGATCTTTATTTGAGATACACCACACCAACAGATTGAAGGACAAAAAAAAACCACATGATTGTCTTGATAACTGTTGAAAAATGATAAAATTCAACATCCTTTTCTGATTTAAAAAAAAAATCTCTGAATGAATTAGGTATAGAAGAAATATACCTCAACATAATAAAAAAATAGTAAGCCAACAGCTGGCACCGTATTGAATGGGGAAAAGCTGAAACTTTCTCTCTAAGATCTGGAATAAAACAAGAATGCCACTTTACCACTTTCATTCAACATAGTTCTGGAAATTCTAACCAGAGCAAGCAGGTGAGAGAAAGAAATAAAGGACATCAAAATGAAAAGTTAAACTGTCACTGTTCACAGATGACATGATCTTATGTACAGAAAACCCAAAGACTTCATCAAAAAGCTATTAGAACTAATATGTAAATTCAGCAAAGTTGTAGGATATAAAGTGAACATACAAAAGTCAATGTTTCCATACACTAATAGCAAATTATCTGAACTAGGAATCAAGAAAGCAATCCCATTTAAAGTAGTTAGAAAAAAAATATCTAGGAAAGAAGCTAACCAAAGAGATGAAAGATTTCTACAATGAAAACTATAAAGCATTGATAAAAGAAACAGAAGAGGACACTCACACATACCCAACACACACACACACACAGACACACAGACACACACACACACACACACACACACACACACACACACAGAGAAAGATGCCTTGTTCATAGATTACAAAAATCATATTATCAAAGTATTCATACAACCTAATGTGATCTACAGGTTCAATGCATTCCCTATCAAAATGCCAATGACAATCTTCACAGAACTAGGAAAAAAACAGACATGATTTTTACGGAACCTCAAAAAACACCAAATAGTCAAAGCAATCTTGAGCAAAAAGAACAAAGCTGGAGGCATCACACTGACTTCAAAATATACTTATAAATACGTAGAAATCCAAACACCATAATATTGTTCTAAAAGCATTCACACAGACCAAGAGAACAAACTAGAAAACCTAGAACAAAACCCAAACATCTAAAGCCAATAGATCTCACCAGTTACAAAGATAACAACTCATAATGAACATTTATATAGAAGACCTTGAAACTATGAAGCTAATAGAGAACTCATCAGACACTGGAATGGGCAAGACTTTTTTCTTTTGGACAAGACCCTAAAAACACATGAAACAAAAACAAATCGACAAATAAGATTATAAACTAAAAAGCTTCCGCCTAGCAAGGAAAACCATTGACAGAGTGAAGACATAAGCTACAGAATATTCTGGGTTGAGATCCAGAATATACAAGGAACTCAAAACAATAGCAATTGCAGAGACAGATAACCCAGTTCAAAACTGGGGCAACAGATTTAAACAGACATTTCTCCATGGAAGACACAAGAATGGTTAACAGGTATATGAAAAGATGTTAAAAATCACTAACCATCAAGGAAATGCAAATCGAAACCACAGTGAGATACCACTTCACTCTAGTAAGAATGACTATTATTACTGAGTGCAGTGATTCATGCCTGTAATCTCAGCTTCTTGGGAGGTTGAGTCAGGAGAATGGCAAGTTAGAGACCAGCTTGGAAAACTTTATGAGACCCTGTCTCAAAATAAAAAAATATAAAGGGCTGGGCCGCAGTTGTGGCTCAGTGGTAGAGCACTTGCCTAGCATGTGTGAGGTACTGGGTTTGATTCTTGGCACCACATATAAATAAACGAATAAAATAAACATCTGCCGACATCTAAAAAAAAAAAAAAAAAAAAACACAAAACAACAACAACAACAAAAGGCTGTGGGTACAGCTCAGTGGTAAATTCCTCTGGGTTCAATTCCCAGTACTGGAGGGTGGGGAACTATTCTCAAAAAGACAAAAGATAACAAATGCTGGTGAAGATGTGGAAAAAAAGAAAACTTCATGCATTCTTTGTGGAAATATAAACTAGTACAGCCTTTATGGAAAATAGTGTGCAGATTCCTCAGAAAATTAAAAATAGAGCTGCCATACAATCCACTAGTGGGCACATATCCAAAGGAAATAAAGTCGGATTGTCAGAGACATCTGCAACTCCATGTTGATTGCAGCGCTCTTTTAAATATCCAAGAAGTGATGGAAACAACCTAAGTGTCCATCAACTGATGAATGGATACATATACACAATGGAATACTATTCAGCCAAAAAAGAAAGAAACCCTGTCAATTGCAACAATAGAGATGGAACTGGAGATCATCATGTTAAATGAAATAAGCCAGACACAGAAAGACAAGTACCGTGTGATCTCACTCACGTGTGGAATCTATAAAAGTTGATCACATGGAAGTTGACAGTAGAATGATAGTTACCAGATGCTGGGGAGAGAAGAGGGAAGGGAGGGAAGGGGTAGGTCGATCCATGGGAGCTAAATGAGGAGTAAGAAGTTATGGTATGCTATTGCACATGAAGGTGACTATGGATAATGACTAGGTACAATATATTTCAAAATGTTAGAAGAAAGGATTTTGAATGTTTTAACCATGAAGAAATAATAAATGTTTGAGATAGACTTATGACTTGATTGAAACACTGCAATGTTTACATGTATTGAAATATCATAAGGCACCCCATAAATGTGCATAATTTTGTTGCATATTAGTTAAAAATTAATTTAAAATGTAAAAAAAAAAATTTCTACTTGGCTTTCCTGGTAGGGCAATGCTGACCCCTGGGTGTGTCCTGTACTGCAGAACGCCCCTCAGGGGAGGAGAGCACAGTCTTTCCTGGGATCACACGCTAGCATTCCCCCAGCCTCACTGAGGACCTGTGAAGTATGAGGAGTCACAGAGGAGTGAAAAACCCTCTGCAGCAGGAAGCAGTCACAGCAGAGGGAGTTTACACAGATGCTGCTCATTTCCCCCCAAATTTCCTTTTTTCCTCCTTTAATGAAACAAACAAAAACAGATTTTTTTTTTTTAATTTAAAGCTGAGCTATAAAAAACTACATTTCTCAATCTCTCTTGTAACTAGCTATGTTCACATAACTAAGTTCTGGTCAATGAGATATAAGCATAAGAGGCATGTGAAACTTTTGGGGAGTATTTATGTTATTGAATTCAGGTCTGGAAGCTTATCACCCAGAAAAGAAAAAAAAAAAGCGGTCCTAGAGAAGAGTGTGGGCGAGAAGGAAAGCAGGCTTCAGTGTGAATGTCAGTGACCTGGAGAAGGAGCAGACTGATGTCTCCAGGACCCCCGTTTCAAGTCTGGGAAAGTGGGGGATATTTATGGGCTACTTGTAGAAATCAGGGTTTCCCACGAACCTGAGTCCCAGTCTGGTGTTTTGACCTTGATGAGAAATGATCATCTCCTAGGGGTGGCCTATTGCTATCTTGAGGGCAAGGTGCTCTAGAATGCAGTGTGTTATGGTTTGGGCCTGAAATGTCCCTCAAGAGCTCATGTGTTGAAGGCTTCGTCCCCAGTACAGCAGTGTTCAGAGGTGGGGCCTTTGAAAGGTGATGGGATCATATATTCATGACCTCATGAATATATGAATCCATTTATGAATTCACAGCTTAATGGACAATTAGGAGGGGTGGGGACTTTAGGAGGTGGGGCCTATTTGGAGGAAGTAGGTCCTTGAGGGCATGCCATTGAATGGTATATTTTGTGGTCTCTCTCTCTCTCTCTCTCTCTCTCTCTCTCTCTCTCTCTCTCTCTTTCCTCTCCCTTTCCTTCCCAGCTGTGATGAGACCAAGTAACCATAGACTGAAATCTTTGAAACCATGAGTCAAAATAAACCTTCTCCTCTTTTTTTTAAATATTTTTTAGTTGTCATTGGACCTTTATTTTATTTACATATGGTACTGAGGATTGAACCTACTGCCTCACACATGCTAGGCAAGCACTCTTCCACTGAGCCACAACCCCAGCCCACCTTCTCCTCTTTAGGTTGATTTTTTCTTAGGTATTTTGTCACAGCACAGAAAGTGGACTAACACACAGACTAAAGGCCATATCCTGAAACTGAGAAAAGGAACAGGATTGTTCAAGTTGGAGTCAGTGATGACAACAGTCTATTACATTTGTAAAAGACACCACTGCTGGCTTCACCCTGCTTTCATAGAAATCAAACTGCAATGGCTGGAGCATGGGCAACCATTTCAGATCATGCAGTATAAGACATGGACTGAGGATGAATGGGCAATAAGATAGAAGTCTTAGTCCTGACAGACTATAGTGCTATACCATCCCTGATTTCATATTTCTCATTCACAGAGAGTAGAAACCAAGTTTATATATTTGTCAGCTTTTGCTGCATAACAAATTACTTTAAATTTAGTGCTTGAAACAACAGTCATCTTCTTCTTTAGCTCCTAATCCTGTGGATGGACTGCATGTCTGGAGCTGGGTAGTATGGATGGCTCTATGCATCTGGCAGTGGGCCCACTAGTTGGTGTGGAGGCCTCGGCCAGGATGGTTCAGCTTTGCTTCGTTGGGTCTCATCCGCAGGAGGCTTCACCTAAGCTTTTTCACCTGGCAGTCCTGGGCTGCCAAAACAAAACCAAAATTAGACAAGTCAAGCTCCCATATGCATGTGCTTTTCAAGGTGTGCTTGTGCCACATATGCTAATGTCCTGTGGTTCTAACAAGTCATCAAAGGATGGTCCACTGGGGGCCATGAGGACAACAAGACCTACTGCGCAACCACTGGCATTTTGGGACTTTCCGTCATATGCCTGAGTCCAGTCCTAACTTGTACAGGTGGTGACAAGCCTGAGTACTACTGTGTCCCCATTCACCAGCACAGGAGTATAAAGAGCAGTCATAACATTTTTCAATGCCCAAATCACAGTGTCTTGAACCCCCGCCATCTCCTTATCAAAATCATTTTACAGTTATGGAGACTTAACTGTTGGATGAGAAGACGGAATTATAGTTTAGTTTTAGTTTTAAAGCAATACTAAGGATACATGAAAAAATCCACAGACTTCCCCCCAACACGTGGTCTTAGTTTAATGATGATCAAAGTCAAGGAACTTGTTTTCAAAAGAGACTCATGAACACTCCCACTCCCGTTTAAGCAATCTGGAGGGGGTCCTACAAGGGACCGTGCATTGGGGCCACCTTATGCCACTCCAGAGCTCCAGCTCAGGCTGGGTGGTGGTGCTGCTTGCTGCTGGGAGCTGTGGGGGAGGGAGAACTGGGGGCCACTGCGGGGGTCCTCTTGCACTTTCCTCTGCTGCAGTAGGCTGTTCTGTCTCCTGGTTCCCTGTGGCCTCTGTTCCTCTGCCCAGGGGTGGGGTGGGGTGGCCAGTGCAGTGCTGGGCTCCGGGGGAAGAAGCATTCCTCCTGCTACACTCTGAAGCCTGTGGTCAGGACCATTCTCATTCAGCAGCAGGTATGACTTCAAGTACCCCTGGGATTTTCTGTCATACATCCCAGGCCCAAGAATCCTGCCACTTCAGCTCCTTTCCTCCCTGTAACAGCAAGCTGGTCCATGCCCATCACAGTCAGGTCAACAGCAAGCATCTGTCCTCCTCCTCTTCCCCACAGAGCAAGAGCCGAGATGCGGTTCTGTGGTGCCTGCACACAGCGGTTCACACCCCCAACCACTGCGTTCCCTTCCTGATCCAAAGCCATCGATCAATGGCGCCTTCACACCTTCCCCTAAGATCCGGGGTGGACACCTGGCTCCTACTTTCATGCCCTGTACCTAGAAGGCACTTGCTGCAGATTTTGCCAAAACGAAGGAACGATCGACTCCACAGGTGAACTCAAATGGCTCCAAAATGGCCAGCTGTCCAACACCTGCCCACTGCTGCTGTCTCCAGGTTGCAGAATCATGTCACAGAGTCCCATTTACATTTAGAACAAAATTATTACAATACAGCACGATACGTTCTTCAACACAAGTGTAAGCACTGTTCGAGGAGGCGACTGCTCTGAGCCTCAGGTTCCTCATCTCTAAGGTGCCTGACCTCAGTCACCTTCTGAGGCTTAAAGGAGACCAGGTCAGTTGAGTGCCTCAACTTGAGCCAGCTTGGAGCCGTTTCTGGAACCACTAGCACTTGTTGTCATTGCCCTTCAGGCCATCAGAACCCTTACCTTGTTCACTGGAAAGCAAGTTGAGGCCATTCACTCTGATGGGACAGCACAGAGGCAGGTTTTGGGAGCTGAGAGCCTTAACTTGGCTTTGTTACGAATTCAGTTTAGTGACCTTAGTCATGTCCTTCAGGGACCAAGATTCCAAATAAAGCTCTATCTGTTTACTTTTCCAAGTGGTAGCTGATGTACAAACATACTGGACTATGGTTGTCCCAGTAGGGCCTCTGTTGCCTCTAGTGGGCATGGTTGGCCACGGAAGGGGTAGGTGGAGATGGATGGTGGACTCCTCTTAGGTTTTCCTTTTTGACTTAATCTAATCCCATCTTTCCTCTAGCCAATATAGGACAAGAGTTTCCTGATGGAATCTGACTCCAAACACCTGGCACACATTTGCCTTAGATTAAGAATGTTGTATAAATAAATCAGCAGCAGACACGAGTCAGCCTGAGCACAACAAAGACGTGGGTATGGGGAGGGAAGGAGACCCGCGGTGGCTCATTAGCACACTGCACGATAACCAGCTGACTAGGCCAAGAGAACTGCCCGTGGGTTTTTTGTTTGTTTGTGCAAATATTTATTTCACACTACCCTGGGAACAATATGGCACGCCAGTTAAATATGAGCCAGAACACTTGTTTCAGAATCCAGGCCCTGTGAGTGATTATGGGATATAGGTAGTTGACTGAACACTGGAGTGTCTGTAAAATATCACCTCCTAATATTGGGCAGTTGCAAGGAGTCTGTGGGAGACATGCAAAGCCCTCAGAGTTGTCCTGAACTCAGTAAGCCCTTGGAAGTGCCAGCCATATTATCGTTATGTGGTTAGGCCTGAGCCAGCCAAAGTTTCCAATGATATAGTCCCTGACTCAAAATGGCAAAAAAGGTAGGGGTCCCACTAGACAAAAAGCTTCGTGAGGATAGGGATTGTTTGTTTTTCTTTCTGTTTTGTTTCCTCTTGTAGTTCCAGGGCCTAGAACAGTGCCTCTCACACAGAAGGTGCTCACTACATTTCATTTCCCTTGAATGAATAAATTTAAATAATTGTTTCAGGAGCTCTACCAGATCATATAGGACTCAGCTGGGCTACAAAGAAGGGATGTCAATAAAATGATTACAAAAATTAGATCAGTGAGCCAGGTGCAGTGGCTCCTACCTGTAATTCTAGCTATTTAGGAGACTGAGGCAGAAGGACCTCAAGTCCAAGGGCAGCCTAGGCAACTTAGTGAGATTCATCATCTCAAAATAAAATTTAAAAAGGACTGGGGACCTAACTATAGTAGAACACTTACCTAGCAGTCCTTAGTAAGGCCCTTACTTTAGTCCTCAGTAGTGAAAAAAAAAAGTGTGATCAATGAGACAGGTAAGTACTCAAAATACATGAAAAATGTGGAATCCTAGCAGCTTCATGAAAGAAGTCACAGTAAAGAGTTTAAAATTCAACTAAAGGGAATGCCTTCTTGTGACTCATAATTCAAGTCATAAGAAAATTTGGGGATTTAAATCTCCGTGACCTTAGGAAGGGGTTAGAGAGGTGAACCAGGGTCTCAAATAGCAGAGGCCTGGACATACTGTCTGTTTCAGACAGAACCTCTAACTTTGAACTTGAGTCTGTAGCCCTAGTCACAGACTGAGATCTTCAGTTGGCTTGAGATGGTACAGCAGTTCCATGTAGTTGAAGAAAATGACTTTGCTACTCAGAAAGTCTAATAATAATAAAATACAAAGAGTAAATTAAATCCATGAAATTAATACTTTCTTATTTTATTTTATTCATTGTACACACATGGGTATAACTTTTCATTTCTCTGGTTGTACACAATGTAGAGTCACACCGTTTATATAATCATACAGGTACATAGGGTAATGATGTTTGGAGATTAATACTTTCATGTGATGTTTCAGACAAAGTTTTGAGTTCACCATGAAAATTTTTGTATAATGGTTAGGATATAGAAGAATATCTAATATACTAATTGTACAACTTTAATTTGAAATGTTTGTATTGAACTTAGCATTTTACTTTGAAGACAGCATGAAGTGTTATTTTTTATAGTGCTGGGGATTGAACCCAGGACCTCACCCGTGCTAAGCAGATGCTTGACCACTCGGCTATATCTCTGGCCTAATTTTGACTGTTTAAAGGTTGAAATGCTTTTAGGTCTTTTTCTGTGTGTGGTACTAGAGTTCAAACCGAGGGCTGGCACATGCCAGGCAAGTGCTTTACCACTGATCCACACCCTCAGTGGTGGTTCTAGGTCTTTATAGTCTTTTATGCTTATAATTAGAGTTTCAGTGCTTAGGAATGTTTTGCTGATGGGTAAATCAACCTTGCAGGGTGTCTGACATGCTTGACAGAATCAGAGATATGAAATTTGTGATTACAATTTAAAATTGAAAATGATTTAATTAGCCATGATAGTTAAACGGGGTTAATAGTTGAAGGAATATCACTTGTTAGAAACTTAACATTAATTAAAGTGAAATGAAAATGAAAGTGATGGTATTTTTACATGAACTGACCACATTTATGAATACACTAGATCAGTACTTTGAACTTCAAAGCTTAAGAAGAAGCTATGTTGTAAACCTGAAACTTTATTAAGTTAAATATCAGTGAGAACCAGCAAATATCCCTTTCTGTATAAAGAGGCTTATGTCAGATATTTTAAAAACTGAATTGACAAGAGAGAATGTCTAAAAATCCCAAAGGGGTCTGGGGCTGCGGATGCAGCTCAGTGGTAGAGTGCTTGTCCATCATGCATGTGACTCTGAGTTCAATTCCCAAGTCCCCAAACAAATTTAAAAAACATTACCATCTGTAGCGGTTTGGTTGAATGCTCCTGTTAAACGTGTTGCTGTTGTGAGTTTTCCTTCTCATCTTATACTATTAACGTATAATAGTTGAAACCTTAACTCTAGCTGTTATTTTCAATGCTCTTAAAAGGTTCCTCCACTATCTGCTCCCCTGTTTGCCAGACTCTGTGGAACACAGGCTTATAATTCTTGGTGGGGTTCCAACTGATCCCAAGGCCCACCCCACCTCAACTGACAAATAACACCTTATACTCTCTCAGACCACATATCCTGTCATTCACAAAACTTCCTGCATACAACACTCAGGGATGTGATGATCTTTGGGGAAAATTCTGGAAATTCAAGGGAATATTTAAAATTGTTAGGGTGATTACAAGCACGACTGGCTTTGAATGGGTGGAGACCGCAGATGCTAGATATTCTGGATCATGAGACAATTCTGCCTATGATGAATTATTCTGTAAACCACACGATTTTAAAATGTGCTGTACATTCATGTGGCTGAAAAACTTGACTACAGTTATGTGCTGTGAGAATCTGACTCGGTTTTATATCTAACCTTAAAGCATTTTTGTAGGGGTTAAATACATGCTGAAGTTTCCAAGAATGCAATTCCCATGCAAATCAAGAGAAGCATGTACTTCTTTATACTTGAAACTTTACCAGGAGTTATTTATCATTTGGGAAAAATCACAACAGCCAAGACAAAGCAGCGCCTGATATTTGAGTCAGGGATCCAAAAACAACAGTGTGTGCCTGCGTTTTTGTGAGTCCACCCCCATGATGATTTAACGATTCCAGGATTTCACCACTTCATCCTAATACTCAGGGGGCATTCCCAAACTTTTACATATTAAAGTACGCTTTATGTAAAGCTATATATTTTTTTATTTCTCCCACGAATGACACTCTGGAATTAGATTCACTGTATAAATCATGTATGATGATTTGGTTATGTTATCTATGAACTCCATTTCAGAATAGTGAAGGGATATTGCACCATGTTTGTTGGGTGTGGTAGGATTGTGAGTCGCAGCTCTCCGCCATCAACCACTCCTCTGAAAATTCCCTTCTCCTTCTAAAAACACAGTGCTTCCTGAGCAACCCGTTCTTCTGTAGCCCTCACAAGTGCGGGGGGCATTCTCTCCCACATCCTCCCTCCATGGGGCCCAGAAGTGGGGTAGGTGTCTGCTTCCTTCTCCTCAAGTTCCAGACCTTGTTCCTCCCTCTGAAAATCTCCAGTTTGGAAGCCCCTCGCCTCAGGCAATAGCAGAGCCCTAGATCACTGGTCTTCACTCCTTGAAGATTTTAACACACGTGTGTGGTCACTCTTGCCGATACAGTGCCTCAGTTCTTGATGATTTCAAGTGGTCATGTTCAGGTACACACAGGCATTGACTAGTCAGAAGCAACATCCATTTCTGGAGGGCCTCTTGCTGGATCAGAGTCACCCTTCAACTGCCAGATCAGGCCATAGGAAGGTTCTAAGTCCAAGGACAGGGGCCTGGACGGCCAAGACAATGGAGAAGCAATCAGGGGGCTCAGGTGGTGGCTGTTAACCAACTAGCATAAAACACTTCAATATTTTAACAACGGAAATGAGCATACCTATCCTACCAGGTGAAGTCAGCTTCTCACCTCCTGTGACCTTGTCCTCCATGTGCCTGACCAACTCCCAATGTCACAGGCTAGACCCGGTCATAGTAGCTGCATCCACTCCACACTTGTTGGAATCCCACTCTTGGAACACCCTTCCTGTCCTTCCTGCTTATTCCCTCCAGAGCCCTGTCTCCAGCCCCTCTGCCACCTCTCCAGAGCCAACAATCCTCCCAGTTTCACTAGCCGCACCTCCCGCGTGCCTTTCACTGGTTAGATTGCACAGCGCATCACCATGACCATTCCCAGTATATGTAACACTCCCTGGACCAACTCTTCCTTTTTTCTCTATCACTCTGGCAAAATCAACCTATACTAAATCCAATTCTTCACCTGCTTCAAGCCCAAACTTAGGTGCATGCATGCAGCCGGAGAAATCCATGCCAGCTGCTCATCCTACTCAATGACCTACCCCAGTCACTTTTCCACTGCACCAGATAACCAGAATTTTCTCACTTCTCTGCTGTCTCTTCCAATTTCCAAATCTTCTGCTTTTCTTTTGCAAATCTAATGGTTTTCAAAAGTTTTTGGACTCAGGATCCCTTTCGACTCTTGAAATGTGAGGG
Source organism: Sciurus vulgaris (assembly GCF_902686455.1). NCBI lineage: Eukaryota > Metazoa > Chordata > Mammalia > Rodentia > Sciuridae > Sciurus > Sciurus vulgaris. Next base: position 50,888,309 of record NC_136461.1, read on the forward strand.
CCCTATGGAACTGTTGTTTAGATGGATTATAGCTCTTGACATTTATTATATTCAATTAAGCTCAAACATGGTTATTTAAAATGACAATATAAACCCATTTCATGTTAACATAAACAACACATTTTTAAGAAAGAGAACTATATTTTTCAAATACAAAAAATATCTAGTGAGAAGAGAAGCATTGTTTGATTTTTAAAAATGTATTGGTTCTTTTTGGTTATACATAATAGCAGAATCCATTTTGATATAATTACAAACGTGGAATATATTGACTATATCTTAATCCAGTTAGAGTCCCATTCTTATGGATGTACATGGTGGTGGGATTCACTGTGTTGTTTTTGTATGTGTACATGGGAAAATTTGTAAAATATTTTTCAAGTTTGACTTAAGAGGGGACAACTTGATTCTTATATCTGCTTCTACATTTAAATTGTTATAATAGGTAGTTTTCAATGAAGTATATCATGAAAATTCTGTTTTGACACACAGGCATATAAGTAGTTGGGAAAAGGAAGGAGTGTTTTGATAGCCTTTTTCAGATAATTGAGGATTTTTTTTTATCCTACACACAAATTTGACAAGTGGTAATTTCTTAAAGTTTTGTTGAAATTTAGATTTTGACACTGTATCAATCAACTTTTCATAATTTGTTACATTAGAATCTATTCATTTGTCTTGCATTGTGGAGGGATCTTTTACCCATGAATGATTTTGTAACATCATGCATCAATCATTTGCAAATATTGGTTCAGAGTTATGCAGATATTTGAAACATGAACACACAATTATATGAGATAAAAATAATTTACATTCATTAATGCTACTGCTGTTATCATCAGAGGTCTTTAAGAATTGAGAAGCTGTCAAGGTCATGGTGGCAGATGCAAGTTTTCCAGAATTCTAAGTTTTACAGTAAAACTTAAATTTTATCACTGTGAACAAATAGCTCACATTTAACTCCTGACTTAGACTCACTTTGTTCATTTGTTAGTGTCTGCCAAATACCCAGATCTGAACCACCAAAGTTGGTCTGTCACTCTTTCAATTGGTGTTCTATGAATAAAGTGACCAGGTCAGCTATCATTCAGACCATCACAAAAAGGCTTTTCCTCCAGACAGTCACCATACTTGCAGCCTACATGCTTTGGGGATACTTTCCATTCACACAAAATATCAAAAAGTCATGTACCCTAGGGATGAGTTTTTAAAAAATTAGTAATTTTTACTTCTTTGCTAAGGATGTTCTTCAACAAAACTTCTCCCTGCAAGTGCTTGGTAGTGAAGAATATAATGACTACTATAGTATATTATATTGCATTGCATTATACTATATTATAATGACTATTATATTATATTATATTATATTGTATCATATCATATTATACTTAGCCACCAGCAGTTTTTCTACCCACCATTTGCTTTTGCGCCACCAGTGTAAACGTTAACACAGTTGTTACAGGATAAACCAGGCAATTCAAAAAAGCTATTGAATATTTTAAACACCTCAGTTCTACTTGTGTTTATTGCATTCCCCTGAAGGAAGAGCTTCTTTGATGATTAGTTGTTGCTGAACCTGAACAAATAAAAGCAAAACTGCAAATCTAGGTACCTGTGTAGAAGGCAAAAGTTCAGATCAACAGAGGAGATACTAGCTTAGTCTTTGCTTCAATTAACTCTTTACTTTCACTTACTGCATTATTGAAAAGGAGCTCTATCATTTCTCTTACTGACTTTTCATCTAGCAGGCACTCAGCCATGTCAACTATATAAGGTTTGATAAGGCTCTCTCCACCGTATTTTATAACATCAGACATTTTTAGAATGTGACATCTATTATCCTGGTGCCTCAGCTACAACCAAGTAAAGAAAAGACCCATTTTTAATATCCTGTTACAGTTTTATCAAAAACATCAGCTACAACACAGTCTCCCAGAATGGAGCCATTAGTAAATGACTTGGCAGTTTTCTGTGCCAGGTCTAGGAAAGCTTACATCCTTGCTGTTGTCAACACTGTCATCATCATTTACACTTCATAGACAGAGCTCTTTACCCTGTTCTTTCCACAAACTGCCAAATTAGGCTGGGCCTGGGTTGGGGTGGGGAAACCTGGCCCTGATAAGGGCACTGCTATTTCATTCATTAAAAAGTCTTCTGCTTCAAATTAAGCCATGACAGAAAAAATAGGGATTAAAAAAACCACATCTTTAACATTAAAAAAAGTGATCCCAGTTCCTAGAGAAGCTGAGGCAAGAGGATCACAAGTCTGAAGCCTGATGTCAACTTAGTGAGACCCTGTTTCAGGGAAAAAAAGTGGGGAACTAGGGATGGAGCTCAGTGATAGAGCACTTGCCTAGCATGTGCTAAGCCCTGGGTTCAATCCCAGTACTAGGGGGGAAAAAGAAAGAAGGAAAGAAAAGTAATCCAAACAACAGCAAAAACAAAAAATCCCTGTTTTAGTTTGTTTGGGCTGCTATAACAAAATCCCTTAGACTAAGCAATTTAAAAGCAACAAAAAAATTATTGCTCGCAGTTGAGGAGGCTGGGAAGTCCAAAGTCAAGGCCACAGCAGAGTCAGTGTCTGGTGAGGGCTCCCTGCACTTTCTTGGTGGGCTTAAGCATGATGGAAGAGGTGAGCCGAGCCTCTTTAATAAGAGCATTAATCCCATTTGTGAGGGTGCAGCTCTCATAACCTAATCACCTTATAAAGAGCTCACCTCTTAGTATTATCACATTTGGATTAAGATTTTGTGTATAATTTTTTTGGAGGGGGACATAAACATTCAGACCACAGCACTCTGTGGACATGAAATGGAACAGATTCACAGTAAGTGGAGGCTGGGCTCTGATTCCAGGAGCCAGTAGAAATGCCAGGAAGTTTGACATTCCCCTCCCCCCTCCACTAAGTCAACTAAGGTTCTGAACACTTCACTAGTGGTGGGAAAAAAGACCAGCCCGTTGTGTGATTCTGAAGGTTATAGTCATTTTACCCGTCCCAGAGGAAGAGGCTAAAATGGACTGAAATCATTAGCAAGATCAGAGCTTACGATAAGTGGTTCTAAAGAGAACTTAATGCTAACTGGTTCTGAGCAAGATATCTACTGGCTCAGTGACCAGACTTTGAATAGTCCCAATATCAACATAGGAAGAAGTATGATATAGGAAATCAATGAAAAAAATCAGAAATAGAAATTGGTAAAATCTAAGTAACTCAAGTTGGTTTTGGTGTTAGGTTTCTGGACATTAAACCCACAGGTGTTTTACTGCTGAGCTACATCCCCAGTCCTTTAAATTTATTTTCTATTTTGATGCAGGGCCTCACTAAGGCTGCCCTTGAACTTGTAGCTCTCCTGCATTTGCTCCGGAGTCACTGGGATTACAGGCATGTGCCACCGCACCAGGGTAAATAACTTTCTTAAAGACAAACTTTTGTTATGAAGATGTGGAATTAAAGCGTAAGATAGCAACAACTACAATAAAGGTAAATAGCCAAACAAGATCCTTACTTTATTCAAGAGGATGATTGATAAAGGGTGGGGCTTAACACCCCCAAAAACAAATAATCTAGTCAATAAAATGGGCTAAGGAACTGAGCAGACACTTCACAAAAGAAGATATACAATTGATCAACAAACATATGAAAAAATGTTCAACATCTCTAGCAATTAGAGAAATGCACATCAAAATTACTCAGATTCCATCTCACTTCAGTCAGAAGGGCGATTATCAAGAACACAAGCAACAGTAAGTGTTGGCAAGGATGTGGGGGGAAAGGTACACTTATACATTGCTGGTGGGACTGTAAATTAGTGCAACCACTCTGGAAAACAGTATGGAGATTTCTTAGAAAACTTGGAATGGAATCATTTGACCCAGCTATCCCACTCCTCCGTCTGTATGCAAAAGATTTAAAATCAACATACTACAGTGATGCAGTAAACACAATAATGTTTATAGCAGCTCAATTCACAATATCTAAGATATGGAACCAACTTAGATGCCCTTCAATAGATGAATGACTCAAGAAACTGACATATATACACATGAAATATTACTCAACCCTAAAGGAGGCTAAAATTATGGCATTTGCAGATAAATAGATGGAGCTGGAAAATATCATGCTAAGTGAAATAAATCAATCCAAAAAACACTGAAGGCCAGATGTTTTCTCTGATATGTGGATGTTGATTCAGAATGGGCAGGGGGATGAGTGGAGGAAATTTGGATTGAGCAGAGGGTAGTGAGGGGAGGGCAGAGGGCAGGGGAGTGAGAAAGATGGTGGAATGAGATTGACATCATTATCCTAGGTACTTGTATGATCCCACGAATGGTAGGACTCTACATCATGTACAACCAGAGAACTGAATAGTTGTGCTCCATTTGTGTACAATGAATCAAAATGCATTCTGCTGTCATGTATAACTAATTAGAACAAATAAAAATTAAAATTAAAAAATAAAATAAAATCAACTATTTCTGGAATTTCGTGTTTTGCCAGTTTTTCATTGCCCTATACAGTACTAAAATTACTACATCATTTTTAAAAAATTTTAGTTGTAGATGGATATAATATCCTTTATTTTATTTATTTATTTTTATGTGGTTCTGAGGATCAAACCCAGTGCCTCACATATGCTAGGCAAGCACTCTACCACTGAGCTGTCTTAACTGTCTTTGAGCACATTAGAAATAGAACGACAAGTTAGAAATACAATGAATTTCTTTGTCCTTGTTATATTATGTGCATAAACATATAATAATATTGACTCTGCAAATGTAACTACCCTAGGTTTTATTTTTCTCGGTTGTATTTTTTAAATATTTCTGAACTCTGCAATTAGCATATATTGCTTTTATCATGAGGGGGAAGATGGGCTTAACAAAAATATAACATAGAAAAAGCAGCCAGGATGGAGAATTGACTGAACAGAGGTACAGGGGAACTTTAAGGGTAGTGTTTGAAACGTTCTATATTGTTTGTGGTGGTGGTTGAGCAGGGTATACATGTTGAAATTCAACAAACCATACACAATACACTTAAAAATCCACAGTACATTTAATTATACATAATTATAAAATAAAATAAATTTAATTCAAATTGAAAATTTTAAAGCTAATGTAGAAAAACAAAGAAATCAGTTATCCATATATAGAAGAATGAGACTAGATCCTTCTTTCTCACCCTGCACAAAAGTCAACTCAAAATGGGTCAAAGATTTAGGAATTAGACCAGAAACTATACAATGTCTAGAAGTAAATGCAGGGTCAACACTCCAACTTACAGGCACAGGCAACGATTTTCTCAATAGGACCCCTGAAGCTTAGAAAATAATGTCAAGAGTTAATAAACGGGACAGCATCAAATTAAGAAGTTCTGCACAGCAAAGGAAACATTAAAAATGTGAAGAAAGAACCCACAGAACAGAAGAAAATCTTTGCTAGCTACTCTTCTGACCGAGGATTAATATCAAGAATATACAAGAAACTCAAAAAACACAAATAATTCAACGAATAAATGGGCAAATGAACTAAACAGATACTTTTCAAGAAAGAAATACAAACGGCCAACAAATATTTTTTTAAAAGTTCAGCATCCTTAGCAATTAGGAAAATGCAAATCAAAACTACGAGCTGTCATCTCACTCCATTCAGAAAGGCAGCCACCAAGAACACAGACAAAAATAAGTGCTGCAGAAAATGTGGAGAACAACTTTCACCCTGCTGGTGGCACTGTGAATTAATGTGACCACTGTGGAAATCAGTATAAAGTTTCCTCAAAAGATTAGGCATGGAACCTCTAGAACACCCAGCATGTTCCTCAGTGTTTATTTTAAAGAACTGAAGTCATCATACATGCATCCCCACATTTATGGAAGCACTGTTCCCAGTAGTCACACTGTGGAACCAGTCTAGGTGTCTATCAATGGATGAATGGATAAAGGAAATGAGGTGCATACACACACACACACACACACACACACACACACACACACACACACACTGGAGTTGTATTCAGTCATGAATAAAAATGGAATTATGTGGTTTGCATGAAAGTGGATGGGACTTGAGAAGATTATGTGAAGTGAAATAAGCCAAACTCAGAAAGTCAAGGGTCATATGTTTTCGTTAATATGTAGAAACTGGAGAGGAAACAGGGAAAGAAAGGTGGTGGGGGTGATAGGGGGAGGGGGGATCTCATAAAAATTGAAGGGAGATCAGTAGACTAGAGAGTAGAGGAGGGAAAGGGGAATTACTGGAGGATGATATTGGCCAAATTATATTGTTATAATGTGTGCATGTATGAATATGTAACAACAAATCCCACCATTATGTACAACTATAATGCATGAATAAAAAATACAGGGGAAACAAAAAAAAATAAAAAATAAAATTTTTTTAAAATGTTGGGTATGTAGCTCAGTGGTAGAGCAGGTGCCTAGTATGTGTGAAGGTCTGGGTTCAATTTTCAGTACTAAAAATAAAAAAGGAGAATTCAGAGTGGTATTGAATCACTTTACACTTTGTAAGAAAAATATGTACCTACATATAAATTGATACCTTAAAAGGTAACTAACTAAAGGATAGAAAATAGAATTTCTTCCCCTTTCCTTTGAGCTTTTATTTTCATGTATCTATAAATTTAACAATTCAGAGTTATACATATTGCTTGAACCAAACATAAAATTGCATTTGAGTTATAGTCCAATTATCTTTTCCTTTCAACTGGGAGTATTTTCTTTACTATTTAGAGCAGAGCACCCAGTAATGAGTTATCTCATTTTGTTTATGTAGAAATATCTTTATTTCTCTTTAATTTTTGAATGATAGTTTTTCTGTATATAAAATTTTAAGGGTAGCTCTGCTGATTCTTTAGTGACAATTTTTTTTGTGTGTGCCATAAATATGTCATTCTACTGCTTTCTGGTCTTGGATTCAAATATACAAATAAGGTGCAAACAAAAGAATGGAAAAATTATATATCATACACATAGTAATGACAACTAGATATATTAATATCAGCAAAAATAAACTTGAGGCAAGGTATAGAAATAAGAGGGGAATTTCCAATGATAAAAGGAACATCAATTATAAATGTTTTATGCACTTAACCCTAGGATCCCAAAGTACATTAAGCAAAAAGTAAAAGGAATAAAAAGAAACATAGACAATTCAAAAATTCTAATTATAGATTTCTCAGTAATTGGACGGCCAATTTAGATAGAAAACCAGTAAAACTATACAAATTAAATAACACTACCAATGAACTTATGCCACTATACATAGAAAACTTCATCTAATAGCAGAATATATGTTCTTTTTTCTTTTAAAAATTATTGTTATTAACACACAATTGTACAAATTAATGAGATTCGCTGTGATACTTCTACACACGCATCCCTCATGCATTGATCATGTCCATTCCTTTTCTTCTACTCTCAATTCCCCTTCCACCCCCACAGCACCCTTCCCTGTCCCAGTCCCTAAGATTCCCTCTTAATTTCCTTCTGTCTCTCCTACTCTCTAACCTTCCACTAGAGATGGTCATCTCTAGTGGCCACTATTCCATTCTGCGTATCTACGAGGTTGACTTTTTGGTTTCCATAAACAAGTGAGAACATGGTATTTGTTGTCCTCTGAGCCTGGCTCCTTCCACCAACAAAATGATATTCATTTCCATCCATGTTGCCGCAAACAACAGGTCTTCACTCTTTTCTCTGCCTGAGTAGTTCTCCATTAAAAAAAAAAAATACCACATTTTCTTTATTCATCTTTCCACAGAAGAACATCTGGGTTGATTTCATATTTTGGCCGCTGTGAAGAGTGCTACAGCAAACATGGGAATACAAGTATCCCCTGGTATAAAGATTTCATCTCCCTTGGAGATATATATATATATTGGGTATATCTATATATACCCAATAATGGAATTGCTGGATCATATGGTGTGATGGGCTCACAGATCTGACTCCATGAGAATGTTTAGGCCAGACTCTAAGGGAAATGACTAAACAGACTCCATTTTGCTCTGAGACTCCATGTTATGTAGGAAATAAGCTTCTCCCATGGGAACACCCCGCCTCTGTGACCATCATCAGTTACTTGGTGTGACATGTTTAATAATATACAATGGCAACTCCTGTGTAGTAAAGAATTGCTCTCTTTTGATTCCTATTGCTCCTATACAATGTACCATGTGAACAGTGATTGTGCGGATGTTAGTAACCATTCTTTAGTTTGTACCGAGGTAAGGGTCATTTTGACCCACTTCCCCCTCTGTCATGATCTCATGATGTTAATGTGTAATTTTGAATCATAGCAACAGACACTTATGATTAATGTAATTTTTGGTATAAGAACCCCTATAATCCTGTGGTCAGGGCTGTCCTCCTAATAGCCATTTTTTGGGGCATTGTGTGAGACAGTTAGCCGGTTGGCTTAATAAAGACTCTCAAATTTGGACTTCTCAGTGGTGATTGGTCATTTCGTAAGTTGTGCCCCATAACAGTGGTAGTTCTACTTTTAATTTTTTGAGCATTTGTTATTTATTGTTTTTTTGATGATAGTCATCTGACTGGGGCAAGATTAGGTATCCCATTGTGGTTTATTTTTAAATATATTTTTAGTTGTTAATGGATCTTTTATTTTATTTGTTGATATGTGGTGCTGAGTATGGAACCCAAGGCCTCACACATGCCAGGCAAGTGCTCTACCACTGAGCTACAACCCCAGCCCTCTCATTGTGGTTTTGATTTGCACTTCTCTGACAATTAGTGAAACCGAACATTTTTTCATGTATTTGTCAGTCTTTGAATATATTCTTTTTGTAAAGTATCTGTTTAGTTCTTTGGCACATTTTTATTTATTTATTTATTTATTTTTAATTTTTTAATTTTTTATTGTAAACAAATGGGATACATGTTGTTTCTGTTTGTACATGGAGTAACAGCATACCATTTGCATTTTCATACATTTACATAGAGTAATGATGTTTGATTCATTCCGTTATTTTTTTTCCTTCCCCCCCACCCCTCCCACCTCTCTTTTCCCTGTATACAGTCCCTCCTTCCTCCATTATTGCCCCCCTCCCACCCCCCATTACGTGTCATCATCCGCTTATCAGTGAGATCATTCGTCTTTTGGATTTTTTAGATTGGCTTATCTCACTTAGCATGATATTCTCCAATGTCATCCATTTGCCTGCAAATGCCATAATTTTATTATTCTTTATGGCTGAGTAATATTCCATTGTATATATATACCACAGTTTCTTTATCCATTCATCAATTGAAGGGCATCTAGGTTGGTTCCATAGTCTGGCTATTGTGAATTGAGCAGCTATGAACATTGATGTGGCTGTATCTCTGTAGTGTGCTGATTTTAAGTCCTTTGGGTATAGGCCAAGGAGTGGGATAGCTGGGTCAAATGGTAGGTCCATTCCAAGTTTTCTAAGGAATCTCCACACTGCTTTCCAGAGTGGCTGCACTAATTTGCAGTCCCACCAGCAACGTATGAGTGTACCTTTTTCCCCACATCCTCTCCAACACCTATTGTTGCTTGTATTCTTGATAATCGCCATTCTAATTGGGGTGAGATGGAATCTTAAGGTAGTTTTGATTTGCATTTCTCTTATTACTAAAGATGTTGAACATTTTTTCATATGTTTGTTGATTGCTTGTAGATCTTCTTCTGTGAAGTGTCTGTTCATTTCCTTAGCCCATTTGTTGATTGGGTGATTTGTATTCTTGGTGTAGAGTTTTTTGAGTTCTTTGTAGATTCTGGAAATTAGTGCTCTATCTGAAGTATGAGTAGCAAAGATATTCTCCCACTCTGTAGGCTCTCTCTTTGCATTGCTGATAGTTTCCTTTGCTGAGAGAAAGCTATTTAGTTTGATTCTATCCCAGTTATTGATTCTTGCTTTTGTTTCTTGTGCTATGGGAGTCCTGTTAGGGAAGTCTGATCCTAAGCTAACAAGGTGAAGATTTGGACCTACTTTTTCTTCTATAAGATGCAGGGTCTCTGGTCTGATTTCAAGGTCCTTGATCCATTGTGAGTTGATTTTTGTGCAGGGTGAGAGATAGGGGTTTAGTTTCATTCTGTTGCATATGGATTTCCAGTTTTCCCAGCACCATTTGTTGAACAGGCTATCTTTTCTCCATTGCATATTTTTGGCACCGTTGTCTAGTATTACAAAATTGTATTTATTTGGGTTGTGTCCGTGTCCTCTATTCTGTACCATTGATCTACCTGTCTATTTTGGTGCCAATACCATGTTGTTTTTGTTACTATTGCTTTGTAGTATAGTTGGAGTTCTGGTATTGCGATACCCCATTTCATTCTTCCTGCTAAGGATTGCTTTAGCTATTCTGGGGTTTCTTGTTCTTCCAGATGAATTTCATGACTGCTTGCTCTATTTCTGTAAAGTACATCATTGGGATTTTAATTGGAATTGCATTGAATCTGTATAGCACTTTTGGTAGTATGGCCATTTTGACAATATTAATTCTGCCTATCCAAGAACATGGGAGATCTTTCCATCTTCTAAGGTCTTCCTTAATTTCTTTCTTCAATGTTTTGTAGTTTTCATCGTAGAGATCTTTTATCTCTTTGGTTAGATGAATGCCCAAGTATTTTATTTTTTTTGAGGCTATTGCAAATGGAGTTGTTTTCCTCATTTCCCTTTTAGCTGTTTCGTCGCTTGCATATAAAAATGCTTTAGATGTATGCATGTTGATTTTATAGCCTGCTGTTTTGCTGAATTCATTGATGAGGTCTAGAAGTTTTCTGGAGGAGGTTTTTGGATCCTCTAAATATAGAATCATGTCATCCGCAAATAGTGACAGCTTAAGTTCCTCTTTTCCTATTCGTATCCCATTAATTTCTTTAGTCTGCCTAATTGCTCTGGCTAGAGTTTCGAGGACAATGTTGAATAGAAGTGGTGAAAGAGGACATCCCTGTCTTGTTCCCGTTTTTAAAGGGAATGGTTTCAGTTTTTCTCCATTAAGAATGATGTTGGACCTAAAATGCTATACAAATTCAATGCAATTCCAATTAAAATCCCAATGACGTACCTTACAGAAATAGAGCAAGCAATTATGAAATTCATCTGGAAGAATAAGAAACCCAGAATAGCTAAAGCAATCCTTAGCAGGAAGAGTGAAACAGGGGGTATTGCAATACCAGATCTTCAACTCTACTACAAAGCAATAGTAACAAAAACGGCATGGTATTGGTACCAAAATAGAAAGGTAGATCAATGGTACAGAATAGAGGACAGGGACACAAACCCAAATAAATACAATTTTCTCATACTAGACAAAGGGGCCAAAAATATGCAATGGAGAAAAGATAGCCTCTTCAACAAATGGTGCTGGGAGAATTGGAAATCCATATGCAACAGAATGAAACTAAACCCATATCTCTCACCATGCACGAAACTAAACTCAAAATGGATTAAGGACCTCGGAATCAGACCAGAGACCCTGCAGATTATAGAAGAAAAAGTAGGTCCAAATCTTCACCTTGTTGGTCTAGGACCAGACTTCCTTAACAGGACTCCCATAGCACAAGAAATAAAAGCTAGAATCAACCACTGGGATAGATTCAAACTAAAAAGCTTTCTCTCAGCAAAGGAAACTATCAGCAATGCGAAGAAAGAGCCTACAGAGTGGGAGAATATCTTTGCCAATCATACTTCAGATAGAGCACTAATCTCCAGAATCTATAAACAACTCAAAAAACTCTACTCCAAGAATTCAAATAATCCAGTCAACAAATGGGCTAAGGAAATGAATAGACACCTCACAGAAGAAGATCTACAAGCAATCAACAAACATATGGAAAAATGTTCAACATCTCTAGTAATAAGAGAAATGCAAATCAAAACCACCCTAAGATTCCATCTCACCCCAATTAGAATGGCGATTATCAAGAATACGAGCAACAACAGGTGTTGGCGAGGATGTGGGGAGAAAGGTACACTCATACACTGCTGGTGGGGCTGCAAATTAGTGCAGCCACTCTGGAAAGCAGTGTGGAGATTCCTTAGAAAACTTGGAATGGACCCTCCATTTGACCCAGCTATCCCACTCCTTGGCCTATACCCAAAGGACTTAAAATCTGCATACTACAGAGATACAGCCACATCAATGTTCATAGCTGCTCAATTCACAATAGCCAGACTGTGGAACCAACCTAGATGCCCTTCAATTGATGAGTGGATAAAGAAACTGTGGTATATATATATACAATGGAATATTACTCAGCCATAAAGAATAATAAAATTATGGCATTTGCAGGCAAATGGATGAAATTGGAGAATATCATGCTAAGTGAGATAAGCCAATCTCAAAAAGCCAAAGGACGAATGATATCACTAATAAGTGGAGGATAACACATAATGGGGGGGAGGGAAGGGTTAGTGTTAGGGTTAGAGTTAGGGTTAGGGAGGGGGGCAAGTATGGAGGAAGGAACTACTGTATAGAGGGTAAAGAGGGGTGGCAGGGGTGGGGGGAAGGGAAGAAATAACGGAGTGAATCAAACAACATTACTCTATGTAAATTGATGATTACACAAATGGTATGCCTTTACGCCATGTACAAACAGAAACAACATGTATGCCATTTGTTTACAATAAAAAAAAAAAAAAAAAAGAATGATGTTGGCCATGGGTTTAGCATAAATAGCCTTTACAATGTTCAGGTAAGTTCCTACTATCCCTATTTTTTCTAGTGTTTTCAGCATGAAAGGGTGTTGTATTTTGTCGAACGCTTTTTCTGCATCAATTGAAATAACCATATGATTCTTATCCTTAAGTCTACTGACATGATGGATTACGTTAATTGATTTACGAATGTTGAACCATCCTTGAATTCCAGGAATGAACCCCACTTGATCGTGGTGCACAATTTTCTTAATATGTTTTTGGATACGGTTTGCCAGTATTTTGTTAAGGATCTTTGCATCTATATTCATCAAGGATATTGGTCTAAAATTTTCTTTCCTTGATGTGTCTTTTCCTGGTTTGGGTATGAGGGTGATACTTAGCTTCATAGAATGAGTTTGGTAGGGTACCCTCCTTTTCTATTTCCTGGAATACTTTGAGAAGTATTGGAATGAGTTCTTCTTTGAAGGTCTTGTAGAACTCGGCTGAGTATCTGTCTGGTCCTGGGCTTTTCTTGGATGGTAGATTTTTAATGGCTTCTTCTATTTCATTGCTTGATATCGATCTGTTTAAATCATGTATGTCCTCCTGGTTCAGTTTGGGAGGAGCATATGTCTCTAGAAATTTGTCAATGTCTTCGGTAGTTTCTATTTTGTTGGAATACAGATTTTCAAAGTAGCTTCTCATTATGTTCTGTATCTCAGTGGTGTCTGTTGTGATATTTCCTTTTGCATTATGTATTTTAGTAATTTGAGTCTTCTCTCTCCTTCTCTTTGTTAGTGTGGCTAAGGGTTTGTCTATTCTGTTTACTTTCTCAAAGAACCAACTTTTTGTTCTGTCAATTTTTTGAATAGTTTCTTTTGTTTCAGTTTCATTGATTTCAGCTCTGATTTTAATTATTTCATGTCTTCTACTACTTTTGCTGTTATTCTGTTCTTCTTTTTCTAGGGCTTTGAGCTGTAATGTTAGGTCATTTAATTGTTGACTTTTCATTCTTTTCTGGAATGCGCTCCATGCAATGAATTTTCCTCTTAGTACCACTTTCATAGTGTCCCAGAGATTTTGATATGTTGTATCATCATTCTCATTGACCTCTAAGAATTTTTTAATCTCCTCCCTGATTTTTTTTTGTTATCCATGTTTCACTCAATAGCATATTATTTAGTCTCCAAGTGTTGGAGTAATTTCCCTTTTTTATTTTGTCATTGATTTCTACTCTCAGTCCATTATGATCTGATAGAACACAAAGCAGTATCTCTATTTTTTTGCATTTCCTAAGGGCTGCTTTGTGGCATGACATATGGTCTATTTTCGAGAAGGTTCCATGTGCTGCTGAGAAGGAAGTGTATCCGCTCATTGATGGATGGAATATTCTATATATGTCTATTAAGTCTAGGTTATTGATTGTGTTATTGAGTTGTATGGTTTCTTTGGTTGGATTTTGTTTGGAAGATCTATCTAGTGGTGACAGCGGTGTGTTAAAGTCGCCCAGAATTATTGTGTTGTGGTCTATGTGATTCTTGAAATTGAGAAGGATTTGTTTGATGTACAGGATGCACCATTGTTTGGGGCATAAATATTTACTATCGTTATGTCTTCCTGATTTAAGGTTCCCTTAAGCAGTATGAAATGTCCTTCTTTATCCCTTCTGACTAACTTTGGCTTGAAGTCCACTTTATCTGATATAAGGATGGAAACCCCCGCTTTTTTACTGAGTCCATGTACGTGGTAGGTTTTCTCCCATCCTTTCACCTTTAGTCTGTGGATGTCTTTTTCTATGAGATGAGTTTCTTGTAGGCAGCATATTGTTGGGTCTTTCTTTTTAATCCATTCTACCAGTCTATGTCTTTTGATTGATGAGTTTAGGCCATTAACATTCAGGGTTATTATTGAGAAATGGTTTGTATTCCCAGTCATTTGGCTTATTTTTGGTTTTTAAGTTGGCTTGGTTTCTCCTTTGAGTGCTTTTTCTCTAAGGTAGTTCCTCCCTTTGCTGACCTCCATTGTTGTTTTTCATTTCCTCCTCATGGAATATTTTGTTGAGAACATTCTGTAGTGCAGGCTTTCTATTTGTAAATTCTTTTAACTTTTGTTTATCATGGAAGGATTTTATTTCATCTTCAAATCTGAAGGTTAGTTTTGCTGGGTATAGGATTCTTGGTTGGCAACCATGTTCTTTCAGAGCTTGAAATATATTGGTCCAGACCCTTCTAGCTTTTAGAGTCTGGGTTGAGAAGTCGACTGCTATCCGTATTGGTCTCCTCCTATATGTAATCTCATGCTTTTCTCTCGCGGCCTTCAAAATCCTATCTTTATTTTGAATGTTAGGCATTTTCATTATAATGTGCCTTGGTGTGAATCTGTTGTGATTCTGTGCATTTGGTGTTCTGTAAGCCTCTTGTATTTGATTTTCCATTTCATTTTTCAGGTTTGGGAAATTTTCTGATATTATTTCATTGAACAGGTTGTTTATTCCTTTGGTTTGTGTTTCTATGCCTTCCTCAATCCCAATAATTCTTAAATTTGGTCTTTTCATGATGTCCCATAGTTCTTGGAGATTCTGTTCATGATTTCTTACTATCTTCTCTGTTTGGGCAACTTTATTTTCAAGATTAAATATTTTGTCTTCATTGTCTGAGGTTCTGTCTTCCAAGTGGTCTAGTCTGTTGGTGATGCTTTCCATTGGGTTTTTTATTTGGTTTATTGTCTCCTTCATTTCAAGGATTTCCATTGGTTTTTTTTTTTTTGAGAATCTCTATCTCCTTGTTGAAATGATCTTTTGCTTCCTGCTCTTGCTCTTTCAGCTTATTGGTATTATCATTCATTGCCTGCATTTGCTCTCTTATCTCATCCTTTGCTTCGCAAATCATCTTAATCATGTATAATCTGAAGTCCTTTTCTGACATTTCTTCTAACATACTGTCATTGGATTCTATTACTATAGAATCTAGATTTGTTTGGATCATTTTCTTCCCTTGTTTTTCCATGTTGTTCATGTATCTTCCCCTCTAGCAGTGCAGTGGGGTATTGCAGATTTCCCCCTATAGGTTTATAGTGGCCCTATAGGTTTCCAAAACGCTTTCTTTAAGGGGAGATCAATATTAGCAGTGCCCAAATCAGACACTATGCAATCCTAGACCAAATAGCCCCTATCGGGACAATAACAAAATTGTCATAGTAAACAAAGTGAGTTCAAATATTATCTTCGATAAAACAAACAGGTTTGCAATAAGGTCTGCAGTTTCTAATGGAGGACAAAGAGGATGCAGAGGGATGTAGAATGTGGCTGTTCATGGGATAAGAAAAGAAATAGAAAGGGTGAGAGTGTAATCAAAAGAAATCGAATGTTAGTGTGCAAAAAAAGGAGAAAGAGACTCTGAGGGAACAGGTAAACAAAAGGAAAAGAGAGCAAGAAAAGTAAAGAAATAAAAACTTAAATTTTTTTAAAAAGGAGAAAAAAGAAAATCTACTGTATAGCAGTCATATACTAATGAAACCTCCCAGTGTTCAGTAGCCTGATGCATGAGAAGTACCTGACAATGAGCTTCAAGCCTCCAGCAGGCGTCTCAGGATGGGATTTGCCCCACCCAAAGATCGGAGCTATAGCTTCCAGGATTATCCAAGATGGCTGCTCTGGCTTCGAAATGTGTTAGCAAATGGGGAGCTGCAGCTCAGGGGTGAATGTGGTCAGCTGGAGGTCTTGGAGATGGGATGCAGTTGGTCTGGCAGGGGTCCTGGAAGTCCCGTGTGTTTGGTGTGGTTGTGGAATCCAGGAGGCCGGGGCAATCAGTTGGTCTGGGTTCCCGGTGATAGGGCACAGTCAGTTGGTCTGGGGGTCCTGGCAGCAGGGAGCAGTCAGTTGATGTGAGGGCCCCAGAGGCAGGGAGTGATCGGTCGGGCTGAGGGATCCTGGAGATGGGGCTCAGTCAGTCCGACCAGGGGTCCTATGGGGCCTGGCTGTTGTCTCAAAATGGTGGGCCACGTGTAATCAAACCTGCAGGTACTGTAACAGTGAACTTCCAGGCAGGAGCAGGCAGCTGGTTCTCCACTGGCGGTTGGCGATCAGTTTGCTGACTGTTGTCGGACGATCGGGAGGTGAACCTCGAGCGTTGGATGATGGATAGGTGTAAGGCAGGCGATGGACAGGCGAGAGGCAGGCAAATGGCGGATGATAGGCGCCTGACAGTGAGCAATCTGCTCTCAGAAAAGGCGTCGATATGCTGGCAGACTGCAGGTGATCACAGCAGACAAATGGGTAAACACCAGGGGATCGATAAGCAGCAAAAACTGCCTCACTGAGAAACAGATATCCTCTGCTTGAATCCGGCGTTACGGAGCGACAAGGAACACAGCGTCCCTCTAGTCCGCCATCTTCTGGCACATTTTTAAATCGAACTATTTGTATTTTTGATGTTCAGCTTTTTGAATACCTTACTGTGTTACTCTGCTTTTTCTTGCTGTGACTAAAATAACTAACAACAATAACATAGAAGAAGAAAAGTTTATTTGGGCTCACAGTTTCAGAGGTTCAGTTCGTGGTTTGCCAACTCCATTGCTCTGGGCCCAAGGTGAGGTGGAGCATTGTGGCAGAAGGATGTAGAGGAGAAGAGCTGCTCACCTCACAGCAGCAGAGAAGTTGAGAGAGAAAGGGAAGAGCCAGGAGGACAAGCTGTAATCCCACTGGCATGCCCCCAGTGACCTACTTCCTTGAACCATGCCCCACCTGCCTATGGTTACCACCCAGTTAGTTCATTCAAATTATTAACCTACCAACTGTGTTAATTTACTGATTAGATTAACACTCTCTCGATCTAATCATTTCACCTCTAGACATTCCTGCCTTAACACAAGAAATTTTGGGGGACACCTCATATCCAAAGCATAACATTTATATATTCTGGATATCAATTCTTTGTTAGCTCTACTGTTTACAAATATTTTCTCCCATTCTGTAGGTTGTCTCTTAATCCTGTTTCCTTTGCTCTGTAAGAACTTCTTAGTGTTTTGTTGTTGTTGTTGTTTGTTTGTGGTGCTGGGGATTGAATCCAGAGCTCCACACATAAGGTAAGCACTCTATCATTGAGCTATGTCACCAGCCCAGAAACTTCTTAGTTTGATGTAATCTATTTTTATTTTGTTGCCTGTGCTTTTGTGGTCCTGTCTTTAAAAATCATTACCCATGTCTTGAATTGCTCCCTGTGTATTTTCTTAGAGTAATTTCATAATTTCAGGTTTCAGGTTTCCCAAAACTCAGGTGTTGCCAATATGATGCATTATGAGGTGAGGCCCTTAAGAGATTATTGGGCCATAAGGGCAGCTCCCTCATGGATGGGATTAAGGCTCTTAAGAAAGATTTCTTGGAGTGTTCAGCCAACTTGCTATTCTGTCTTCTGTTTGTGGGACACAGCAAGAAAGCCCTCAACAGTGGTGGTGACTTGATCTTGGATTTCCAGTCTCCAGACTGTGATAAATTTCTCAGTTCATGGCATTTTGTTATATAACATCACAAAATAGACTAAGACAAGGATCATTTTACAGCAATAAAAGAAATAGCTCACCAAAAAGATGTAGCAGTTATAACCTTGAATGTTCTTAGTGATGACCTGGGGAATTGTCTTAGTTCATTCATGCTGCTATAACAAAAATACCTTGGACTGAGTCATTTTTATTTCTCACATTTCTGGAGGGTGGAAAGTCCAATCTCGTGTGCTAGTAGGTTTGGTGTCTGCAAAGGGCTGTTATTCATGGATGTCACCTTCTATGTGCCCTCACATGGAGAAAGGACAAAAGGGATAAAAATGTGTCCTCACATGGCTGGTGAGAAGGAAGGGTGAAAGGGTGCTCTTTTCAATCTTTTTTATACATGCACTAATCCAAACATGAGAGCTAAGCCCTCCTGGTTTAATCACTTTCCAGAGATCCTCCTTTTTATTTTTTTGTTAGTTCATTTTAGTTACATATAATATTAGGGTTTATTTTAACATAATTATACAAGCATGGAATATAATTTGCTCTGATTCAGTCCCCAGGACTTCCCCTCCCCCTCTCTTTCCCCTTCTTCCCTTTCCTCTTCTCTACTGATCTTTCTTCTATTTATCTATAGTTTTGTTTTTTTTTTAATTAGTACCTTGTGGATATACATAGAGATTCTCTGTACACAGGAAAGTTTGATGAGATTCACTCCACCATTCTTCCCTTTTCCCATCCTTCCTCCTTCCCTCTCAATACCCTTTCTCCACTCCACTGATCTCTCTTCTATTTTCACATAATCCCTCCCCTTTGTTTGTTTGTTTGTTTGTTTGTTTGTTTTTTTCACCCTCGTTTTGGTCTAGCTTCCACATATCAGAGAAAACATTCAACTTTTGACTTCCTGGCTTTGGCTTATTTCACTTATCATGATGGAGAGCAAACCTGATTTTTAACACTATGGTCTTTGGGTTCAAGTCCCAACACATGAATATTTTCGGGAGGGTGTGGGTACCAGGTATTGAACTTAGGGGAACTTGACCACTGAGCAACATCCCCAGCCCTCTTTGGTATTTTTATTTAGAGACAGGGTCTCACTGAGTTGCTTAGTTCCTTGCTTTTGCTGAGGCTGGCTTTGAACTCAAGATCCTCCTGTCTCAGACTGGAGGATGCTGGGATTACAGGTGCGTGCCATCATGCCCAGCTCCAACACATGAATTTTGATGAGACATACACATTCCAGTCATAGCAGAAATCTACACTGTTATGGGACACAACTTAAGAACAGACCTATCACCACTGAGAAGTCCAAATTTGAGAGTCTTTATTAAGCCAGCCAGCTGACTGTCTCACACAATGCCCCAAAAAATGGCTATTGGGAGAACAGCCCTGACCATAGGGTTGTAGGGAGTCTTATACCAAAAATTACATTAATCATAAATGTCTGTTGCTATGATTCAAAATTACACATTAACATCATGAGATCATGACAGAGGGGGAAGTGGGTCAAAATGACCCTTACCTAGGTACAAACTAAAGAATGGTTGCTAACATCCACACAATCACTGTTCACATGGTACATTGTTTAGGAGCAATAGGAATCAAAAGAGAGCAATTCTTTACTACATAGGAGTTGCCATTGTATATTATTAAAACATGTCACACCAAGTAACTGATGATGGGCACAGAGGCGGGGTGTTCCCATGGGAGAAGCTTATTTCCTACATAACATGGAGTCTCAGAGCAAAATGGAGTCTGTGTAGTCATTTCCCTTAGAGTCTGGTCTATAACATTCTCATGGAGTCAGATCTGTCAGCCCATCACATACACTACCTCTATATTCTTAACATTTTCTTTTTTTCTTTCTCTCTTTTTTCTTTTCTTCCTTTCTTTTTTGGGTACAGGTCCTCATGCCTGCCAGGCAACTACTCTACCATTGAGCTACATTTCCCAGTCCATATTCTTCTAAATTAACTTCTAATAATTCCAAAGTTTTGGTTTCACAATTAAGATTTTTAGTATATTGAAAGCTTAATTTTCTGAATTATGAGAGATTGGGAACTGAGCCGATTATGTTTGAATTTTTTTAATTCATTAATTAAATAGTCCATGGTAATGCTTCTTCTATCATACTCTAAGGTCTAATGTGAGCTCTACCTAGACGTGTTTATAGTAGCTCTATTCTGTTTCATTACCTGTATCTAAGCCCACACTAAACTATCTTAATGAATAAAACATTGTGTTTCTCTTGTTTCACTGACAACGGCATCTGTCAGAGTGTTTTAAGTATTTCTTACATGTGCTGAATAGTTATGTGTCCTTTGTTTTGCTTATGGTTTTCTTTTATTTCTAAAGTAAAGTTGGCACCATTCTCTACTAACTGGAACCAGGGCTCCCAGGAGAATGGCTGGTGTCAGGACCAGGTAGAGAAGGTCTGTTTTGAGTCTGGAATACCTTATTAGTGTTTCTTTTCTTTTTTCTTTTTCTTTCTTTCTTTTTTTTTTTTTTTTTTTTGGTGTGTGTGTCTTTTTGAATTTGTTCTTTTTATTTCTATGTGACTGTAGAATGTATTTTGACATATCTTACATACAAGGAGTGTAACTTCCCATTCTTGTGGTTGTACAGGATGTGGAGTTCCACTGGTCATATATTGACATATGAACATAGGAAAGTTATGTCCAATTCATTCTATCATCTTTCCCGTCCCCCCCCCCCCACTTCCGCTTTTCAAATCTGGTGAACCTCCATTCTTCCTCACACCTTTATTGTGAGTCAGCATCTGCATATGAGAAAGAACATTTGAGCTTTGGTTTTTGGGAATTGGCTTATTTCACTTAGCATGATAGCCTCCAGTTCCATCCATTTACCAGCAAATGCCATAATCTCATTCTTCTTTATGACTGAGTAATATTCCATTGTATGTATGTACCACATTTTCTTTATTAATACCAGCCAACCTTATTATTTTTGAGAAAGAGGTGATGCTTAAAAATAACAGAAACATGTTAAAAGACCAAGGCAACCAGATTAATGAGAATATGCCAATCAAAATAATGATATTAACAGATTATATAACCTCAATGATTAAAAGAGTAATTGAAATCCATGCTAATATAAATAACACATCAATACATAGAGGAGACCAAAAATAGTCTTAAAACAGAATTCCAACTAACAAATGTAGAATAGATTGAAGGATGGAGTTAGATAATCACTGGCAAGTATCATAGTAATAATTCAAACAAAAATTGTCAGAAAATACTAAGACTTGTGGTCGAAAGTTTTCTGAGGAACAGGATACTTATATGATCTCAGAGTATCTCTCCACAAATTATTTACTAGTTACAAAGTAACTGTACAGTAGAGAAGTCTGGCAGGTGCCAACTTATTCCAGGGATTAAGGTTAACATCACCAGTCATGGAACAGACTGGTATGTGCCTCCTGATACGCAGAAGACACACATCATGTCCCTGGTATCCCTGCCAAAGAGGCAAGATCTGAACATAACCATGAGCAGAAATCAGATAAACCTGGATTGAGGGACATCCTGCGAAATAATTGACCTGTACACTTAACAATTGTCAAGGACATGAAGGGCTAAGAAAGACCAAAACTGTTCCAAACTACAGGAGATTAAAGAGAGATGATAATTAAATGCGATCTGTAATCCTGGTTTGAATTCTAAAATATTATCCTTGTGTTACTATTTAAGATACTATTAAGATAACTTCCACTCCAGCACCGCA
The DNA here is from genome assembly GCF_902686455.1 of Sciurus vulgaris. Taxonomy (NCBI): domain Eukaryota; kingdom Metazoa; phylum Chordata; class Mammalia; order Rodentia; family Sciuridae; genus Sciurus; species Sciurus vulgaris. Next base: position 50,910,183 of record NC_136461.1, read on the forward strand.
AAAAAAAAAAAAAAAAAAAAAAAGATAACTCCCAAATGTTGAAGTATGTCTATAGATTAGGTAATGGTATTATTTTACTGTTAATCTTGTTGCTTTAACAATTGTGGGGTATTTATGTAAAAGGATATCTTTGTATTTAGGAATTACACACTGAAGCATTTATGGGTAAAACAACATCTTGTTTGCAAATTACCCTCAAATATATAAATATTTATATTATATATACATATGGCAAATGTAATATTGGGGAATTTGGATGAAGGATATCCAGGAGTTCTTGGTTCTTGAAAAAACTTTTAAAACTTTTTCTAAGTTTGAAATTATTTCAAAATGAAAGGGTACCCAAGAATAATGCATTGTCCTTCCTACCAAAATACTGACTTTTAAAATGTGAAACTGTTATATTTTTTATCACCTGTTGAGACCTTGATGGCGTTTATTCAACATATATCTTTGTCATCTATTTTGTGTTAGAGTCTAGGGATATGGAAGAGAACTAGAAAAATATCTAACCTTGTCCATGTGAAGTTTACACTCTAGTGGGGAAAACGACCAGTAAACAAATAATTGCATAAATGTAGTTATTATGAGAGCCATTCCTGCAGCCACCCATATGCTTCACAAAGTCTTGTTCATGGGTAGGCTGCATGACACCCGGTCCTTATGAAAATACAGATACAATCTCACTGCTTCTTTCTGAAAGTTCCACATTCGACCTACGACCACAGGAAGCCATTAAGAAGTCCACCCCCACTGAAATGTATAAATACATTCTACTGTCATGTACAGCTAATTAGAACAAATTAAATTTAAAAATTAAAAAAAGAGAAGCACCCAACTGATTCATTGTGTTTCTGTTGAAGGACTAAGAATTAAAGAGAAAATAAGTGGTAGTGGTCCTCTTATTTTTATTTTTATTTTTTTGATAGCTAAAATAATTTCCATCTTGAAAAGCAATAAAGTCTGCAAAAGCAGGGTACATTTTCAAACCTCCTGTTCATTGCAGAGATATGCATCTTCAGGCCATGTTCTGAGGAGATTTTTTTGAAATTTGAAGAAAAGGGAGTTTGTTACAGAGCTCACCAGGGAAGTTCTGAAAGCGTCATTAATTTCCATAATAATTTCCAATTAATTCATTAGTCATTTCCTGATTTTCTGAAATCATTCATTTTTTAAAGCAGCTACCTTGAACATTAGGTGGAATTTAGAATGCTATGATTTTAACTGATTTAATGGAAACTAAACCTTTTAACCATTTGTAAACATAAAAACATAAGCCTGGGCCCAAGTCTGAGAGGACTAACTACAATAACACTCTTCGTTGGTTCTTTGGAATGCGGAGTCTGAACACTCCCAGAGGACTTGAGGGCTCTAGAGAAAAACAGAATTATACCAGGTGCTTCTCCTGGCTGGTGGCCCAAGGCCTGATAACAGAAAGACGGTCAGTAAGGTCGTAATGGGAACGCATCCAACATCTCCAGTGCAACCCATTCATTGTAAATATAGCTGTCTGGTAAGGGGGAGGAGCTGGAGGTGGGGATGAGGAAGAGGATTTGTGATGTGGGGGTTGGGAGGGGGAGGTTGTTCAGGAACCTTCCTTCCTGCCATTGTTGACCTTGTTAACTGCTGCAGTCATTAGAGGCCCTCATCCTGTGTCTGAGGTGCTTCTACTCCCTAGGTGGCTGCCTCCCCATTCAGACCTGTGGCCCTAGGCCTGCCCTGCCAGGGCTGCTCTACTCTCAAAGCTGTTCTGGAAGCAGCTGCTGCTGCCACCCCCAGTCCCATCAGCCATCATGTATACTTTTCAGCTCTTAAATACAGGTGATGCTCCCTTTTTAGAAAATTGGACACGGAAATACCTCAACCCACAGGATAATAAATTGAGAAATGAGGCTCTGCTCTATAAAAGGATTTCCCAGAAAATCCTCCTGAAAACTGAGCTTTCCTGATAAGCAATGGCAGATTTAACATGAAGCCAACAAAGCTTAAATTACAAGGTCCCTCATTTGCCAAGGCCCTTCCAAGGCCACAGGAAGGTCCCTAACCCTGTGCTGACATGGTCATATGCTTTTTACAAATCTGCCAATGTTCAGTATTTTAACTGTAATTGGTTACAGCCATTGTCTCTTTCCACTGCAACCCCACCCCACACGCACACCACACATACCACTTTCCCTTATGTCGATGGTTTTGGGGTACCAGCATCATTCTGGAATTCAGGTAAAGGGAGCAGGAGTTAGGTCTAACGTCATCTGTCTTGGTTTAATGAGACATTTTTATGTGGTTCCAATTTACTTTAGTGCTTATTTTGTCATCCTGAGACATCTTGGTACAGGAAAGACTTTGGGGAACATCCCTGGCACCACATAGTGACCTCCTCAGATTCATGACAGGAAAAGACAACATTTTAAGTACACGAGTCACGGAGGAGGAAAGTTTTAGAAGGAAGCCTGGCCTTCCTTGGTGAGGAAAGTGAAACTGGGCTGAACCAAGGTCACTGGTGAGAGGAAAATTCCTCCCAGTCAGGTCTCACTTTCTCCACCAAGGAAAGCATTCCTTATATGTTCTTGTGTGGTGTTCTAGAAGTTTCTCTCCACTCAGGGAGGCAGGAAGCTCCTCTGCCTCCTCTTCACTGGACTGAGGTGGAATCTGCCCTCAGCAGATTCTCTGTGCTGGGCCAGAAGAGACAGTTATTCCCCTTCCCAAGTCTGGAAGAGACCTATTTCTGAAAAACTAAATTTTTGTAAATTACATGTTTAGCTATTTTGAAAAACCTCAAAAGAAAATTTCTGATTACACAAATGGTATGCCTTTACGCCATGTACAAACAGAGAAACAACATGTATCCCATTTGTTTACAATAAAAAAAAAATTAAAAAAAAGAAAATTCTATAAAATGGATACTTGTTTCCAAATTATTTCGTTTAGAGAGACTCCCAAATCATAGCTAATTTTCTTTGGGCACTTGCTTCGTGCCGGGTGCGTGTTTGATGTGCATCATTGAATCATATGGACAATGAGGGAGTCACTATAACTAACCCACTTTCAGACAGGAGGCAGTTGTCTTCTTGGGGTCATATGAACTGCTGCGGACCCTCCAGTTTTGAGTGGTAGAAGTCATTTTCAAAAGTTCTGCTCTTAGTCGGGCGTTTGGTGCTCAGCTGCTGTCTCAGCACTCAGGAGGCAGAGGCAGGATGATCGTGTGAGCCTAGGAGCTCAAGACCAGCCTGGGCAACACAATCTCACCTCAAAGAACAAACACCAAGAATACAGGCAACAATAGGTGTTGGTGAGGATGTGGGAAAAATGCACTCATACATTGCTGGTAGGACTGCAAATTGGTGCAGCCACTCTGAAAAGCAGTATGGAGATTTCTCAGAAAACTTGCAATGGAACCACTCTTTGACCCAGCTATCCCATTCCTCGATTTGGACCTAAAAATCAGCATACCATAGTAATGCAGCCACATCAATGTTTGTAGCAGCTCAACTCGCAATAGCTAAACTGTGGAACCAACCTAGATGTCCTTCAACAGATGAATGGATAAGAAAAATGTGGTATATATATAAAATGGAATATTACTCAACCTTAAAGAAGAATGAAATTATGGCATTTACAGGTAACTGGATGGAACTGGAGAATATTATGCTAAACAAAATAAGCCAATCCCAAAAACCTAAAGGCAAAATTTTTTTTCTGATATGCACATGCTAATTCACAATAAGTGGGGGAGCCTAGGGAAGAATTGAGGTACTGTGAATTAGGCAGAGGGGAGTGAAGGGAAGGGAGGGGGTATGGGGGTAGGAAGAACAGTAGAATGAATCAGACATTATTACCCTATGTGCATATATAATTACACAACTGGTGTGATTCTTCATCATGTACAACCAGAAGAATGAGAAGGTGTACTCTATTTATGTATGAGGAACCAAAATGCATTCTACTGTCATGTGTAACTAATTAGAACAGATTTAAAAAACAAAGTAAAATAAGAAAACCAGACATAGTTATGCTCTTTTGAGTTTTAGGGACAGCTTTCTATTTAATTTAGTGTCTTTCAATTATGTAAAATGTGAACCTGATTCTGAAGTCAAATCTATAAAAATACAGTATATATCCTTGTCCCCTTCCATGATATTTCATTCTGCCCCTAAAGATAGTTTTTTTCCCTATGGGTTATCCTTCTAATATTTTTTGATAGAAGAAAATACTTCTCATGGAGAAATAGTACATTCTACACACGGTTCTCCATCTTGCTACATTTGAGGAAGATAGAACCAAATAATGTACTTGAATCTAATTGTATACAGTTGAAGCCATAACCATATAGTCCTGTTCTAAAGGACTTTAAACACAGTTATTATAAGGACTCCTTTCATTATTTTGGAAGATACCAGGAAGCCACTTGATTGCTTTGAGAACTGGTAAATTAATGAAAAGAATCAATAATTTGTTCTACTATTCCTTCAAAAAAGGTACTTTGATTATATATGTAATACACAAAATATAAAGATTTTGTATATTTTAATTATATTTAATGTATTAATATATTTTATGACATAAAACAATGTAATGTATATTATATGCACATATACATTGTATATACATGTGTAATATATACATTATTTGTTATCTAGAATACTTACATACAATGATGATGAGAAGTTTCTCTTCATAGAAGTGTTTCAGCTTACAATTTTTTTTTTTTTTTCAAACTTGGTCATTTTAGTGTTTTTCTTTTTTTTTTAAACAGTTTAATAAATAGTTCTCTTAATGACTGCAGATATTTAAGGCTGTTTGGTAATGCTCAGAAATATCACAGTAATGGTGGTTTTGCTGATTGATTTGTAGTCTTTAATTATAAGAAATGTAAAACAGATGTCAAACCAGTAAGACTGCATTTATGCATCCTTCATTTTCAGGATTGTTGGTAACCTGGGCATATTTCCCCCAAATAACTTTGCTCCTTGTGTTACAAGGCCCAATTCGCTCACATTCACCTCAGTGACTGTACCTTTGGTAATAACACCCAAAGTTGTATATAGTGGGTATGAGGGATTCTTTTTCACACCAAGTATTGGTAGGCAAAAGGTGGCTTTCCTTTCAGGATCTGTTACATGGGCCTTCTTGAAATGAAAGCCCATTGGCCTCAGGAATCTTTCACATTTAGGTGGTTTTTTTGTAAAGCCATCTCCAACGAAGCAGACTTCAGTAACCAGCCTCTTGCAGGCCTTCTTTTTTCTCTTCCCTGTTCGAATCACTTTTAGTACTTCTGTTTCTCCCTGGGCACGAACCCTGGGAAGGGGGACTTCCCATTTTCCCGCCTTCTCTTTTCGCTTTTGTTTAATCATGCTGGAAAGTACTTTTGCCCGAATCTGTCCTTCTCTGTCTAGGAGATAGGCAGGAACTGCTCCCTGTGGAGTCTTCGCATCGTTCTTTTGTTTGGTGTTTCTCTTTTCATGCATCTTGCTAGTCGTTTTCATTTGTATTTTCTTGGCATGGCGCTGTTTATGGTAGAGCTTAGCTTTCAGGCCAATCAGGGTTTTTTTGCCTTCTTTGAACATTCATGAGCCTCTCGACTTTACTTTTTTCTCTTTTTCTCATGGTAATCCAAACGATATCCAAAGCGGTGTGATTCAATATGTTCATTTTGTGGCATGGTGACACAGATCTGACACAGATCTGCAGGGTACAGTCTCTGGGGTGAGTAGAAGCTCTTAATTTTCGGGTACCAAAGACCCACGAGTCGACTCCGCGCAACGCGGAACAGGAAAGAGCAACCCTTCAAAACTCAGCTTATAATTCTTAAGGAACAAGAATTGGAGGATCTTCACTCTGCAGCCCCTATGAGTTACTCTACCTATGGAGACCGATAATGATCAATAGTTACTAACATCACAGAAAGGAGACAAAGCTACCAACCTCACAAGGAAAGAAACACTACCACCTATAGCCTTGCCAGATACAAATATAAATAAATACCTGGATTCCCATTCAGCATCTTCATCTGTCAGTTACGGAATCCACAGGGGGAGGGAACCTGTTAAACAACTCAGTGGGGAAGCAATCAGCAAACTCTGGACCACGGACAGTCTGTAGGAAAGACAACCTGGCTTCTTTGACAAATAAATGACAAGCAATAAAGTGGATTTTACTTGGGCTCTGATTCTAACGAGCACTCGGAATGCATTTTTAAGGTAACAGGGAAGCCCACAACAGCTACTGAATTGATATTTGATGAAAATTACAAAGTTGTTAATTTTTAAAATATTTTAATGATGTTATGGGGTTTTGTTTTTATATTTTAGGCACACATACTGAAATATTTATAGATGAAATATTATGATGTCTGGGATTTTCTCTAAATAATTCAGCAGGGGTGAAGATGGCTGGAAATGCAGGTGAAATGAGATTGGTCTTATATTGATAATTATTGGGTCAGGATGATGGGTACGTGGGAGTTTTACATTATGCTCCTTACTTTTGTATATGTTTGAGAATCTCCATACAGCAAAGTTTTTGAAGACTTAAAGAAAATCTCTCCTCTTACACACTCTAGGTTCCATCTAATCATCCACATTTCTATCAGCCCACCAATAGAGGTTAGTTTTTCCCCAGTTTTGAAAAGCAAAATTTATCAATATGATTAAGTAGTATATTCAAGTAATTCTTCACACATTGTAACACCTTTCCTCCCCTGCTCAGTGAGAGTGACTTACCTGCATTCTAATTAAAATATCACTTATTTGGGGCTGGGGTTGTGGCTCAGTGGTAGAGTGTTCACCTAGCACGTGTGAGGCACTGGGTTCCATCCTCAGCACCACATAAAAATAGATAAATAAAATAAAGGTACTGTGCCCATCTACAACTAAAAAATATATTTTTAAAAATATTACTTATTTTCTCCACTAACCCAGTCAAGAGAGTAGAGAGATTCTTGAATTCTCAACTCCTGGATCTTGGAAAGGGGCTGCTAAGCTGAAGGAAACTGATGGTAATAGGTGTCAGGAGCTTTTCTCTACTCCAGTTAAGCTGTTCCCTTAGAGGGGCTTAACAACGTAACTGAGTGAAAATGGTCCTATTAGTAATTTTGGTAGATGTGGAGAAGAGCTGCCCAGGTCCCCTTCCAACAAAGACTTGTCACAGCTGGTAGAAGTGCCCTCAGAAGATAGCTCTTGTCAGCTCCTCCAGAGCATGCCCTGCTGGGGCAGCCCACCTCTGATGCAGGAGGGCCTGCCTTTATGACCCGTGCAGGACAACCCCGACAGGGCAATCCAGCTGTGGCATTCCCTGCGGGGACCAATGGAGGATGTTGGACCTGCAACACAACTTGACATCTTCTTGTGTCCGCTCTGTTCCCTTCCTTTCCCTTCTACCTGTGTGGTTCCTGTTGGTGCTCTCGATACACATCTTCACACCAGTCCCTATCTCAGAGTTTGACTCCTAAGGAACCCAATGGCAATGGTGAGAACACATCAAAATGCCTGTCTACCAGCAATAGAGTTGCTTTGTCAAAGCCTTAATCATTCATTTCTTTGACTAGTAGCCCCAAACACTGATGGTGTCTTGAAAAGCTTTCGAGTAGCTTATGATTGATAGAAGCTGACTTTTTATTGCTTTGTGGTCTCTAGATACTAGTGAAAAAAACTTATTATGAACACTTAGGATCAGCTGGATCACGTCACGGCATCTCAGATCCATAAGATGATCCCAGGATGGGGCAGACCTTTCCTAGTGCTCTTTCTTGCCACTGTTTACACTCCAGGAGACAGATCCCAGTGTCGGCAGGTGCTTCCTCACCTGCTCATGTACCATGGATCCCAACACTCTGTTGACATAGTTATCTCTCTACAAAGGCACATTTGTCATGAAAAGAAACACTAGGCCTCACATATAATTACATATTACTTCACAAGGCAAAAAATTTACATTGAGTGAACTTGAAATCATTCCGGGTTCTGTTGCAGTTGCCATGTTTTCCCTACAAATGGGGCTGTGAGACACAACTGGCAACTTGGCCATTAGTAATGAGGAGGAGGAAATGCCATGAACAGTCTATCTGGCATCCTCACTGGCCTAAAGAGTCAAGTTGAATATGTATAAGGGTTTTTGTGGCTTCATTCATCATTTTTGGTCCTTTCCACACAAGATCTTTTGTTCTTCAACCACGAATTCTATTAATAAAGAATTTTCACGGGATGTACCCATCATAGTCCTAGAGAGAGTAATGCCTAAATCTTGACCATATGTTTCCTATGCAGATGACTTCATGCTTGATATCTATTTTAGAGTCAATGATTTAACCACTGCTTCCCCCCAAACAGCCCTTCAGTATGGTAAGGGATCTTCCTTTCTTGTGTGTTCCATTTAACAGTAAGTATAAAAGTAAAGCAGATTAGAAAGGAAGACAACTCTGATATGTGTTACCAACATGGATGAATCCTGAAAACATTATGCTGAGTGAAAGAACCCAGACATAAAAGGAAGTGTTATATGATTCCCCTAAATGAGATATCCAGAGTAGTCAGATTCTTGAAGACAGAAAGCCAGATGTGGGGCACACACCTGTAATTCCAGTGACTTGGAGGCTGAGGCAGGAGGAGTGCAAGTTCAAGGCCAGCATCACCAACTCAGCAAGACCTTGTCTCAAAACAAAATATAAAAAGGACCAAAGACATAGCTCAGTGGTAAAGTGCCCCTGGGTTCAATCCCATTACCCACCCCCCAACACACAATCATAAAGACAGAATAGTGGGGAGGAAAACAATGGGGAGTTTGTTAAATACAGGATTTCAGTTCAGAATGATGAAAGAAAGTTCTGGAGAGGGCTGGGGGTGTAAGTCAGTGGTATAGTGCTTGCCTAGCATAGGTGGGGCTCTGGATTTAATCTCTAGCACTGCCAAAAAAAGGAAAAAAAGAACATTTCTGGAATGGATAGTGGTGATGGTTGTATAACAATGTAAATACACTTAATGCTTGGAACTTAAAAACGGTTAAAATGTAAATTTTGTGTTATGTATATTTTAACTCAATTTTTTTTTTTTTTTAAAGTAAAGCAGAGTGTCCAAAGGACAATTCACGAATTAAGAGCTGTGCCTAGGCCTGAGGGTTTGGGAGTCCACCGACCCAGGTGTGGGGTCCTCCTTTGCCATTCAGCAGCTGGGTAGCCTTGGGAGAGTGACTGGCCTCCTGCGGCCCTCCCAGTAGAGTGAGGCTCCCTCACTGAGTTGTTGGAAGGATTGAGGAGATGCAGCAGGTAATGCCTTTGTTGCAGAGCCTGGCATGTGGGGAGGCTCGCTAAACACTGAAGCGGAATGCATGTGGTTAAGCACTGTGCAGGAGGCTTGCTGGAGCGTGGACCCCAGCTCTCCCACGCACCATCTTTCTGACCTTGGGCATGTTACCTGACCTCTCTGTGCTTCAGTGGTTTCTTCTGTAGAATAGAGAAAACAATCCTCCCACCTTGGGGCTGTGAGGATTGCAACCTTTCCATCAATGCACATCAGGAACATGTGTTTGCCTAAGTTAATACATGAAGTACTCAAAAACCTGCTATGTCATATTACTTAAACATAGACTTTTATTAATAGGAGTCATTCTGGGATAATAGACTGAAATGATAAAATGGTTTTATAGGAATATGCACACAAAGTATTTATTTGTTATTTAAGATTTGTATTGTACTGCCTCGTTTTTATTGTTGTTGTTATGTACTATTAACACTTATCAGATGCTACGTACCAGGCACTTTGCAAATAACTTTCTAAGTATTGCAAAATTATCATTTAGCAAGATGCAGGGCAGAGGAACAATTTGCTCAAGGATCGGCCAACTTGAACCCCCATATGTCTGATGCCAGAACTCTTACAGTGCTCCATGCTACCCTTAAATAGTCTGAAGCTACTGGTAAGGAAAATGCATGTACCACGGAGTGCCAAAAATAAATAAATGAAGTCTCTAGGAAGGGGGCCAATAGTTGAGATTAGAACCTGGAATAAAGAATTGCATCAAGCACTCATTTAGAGCCAAGCTTCCCAGCAACCAAGGCAAAACAAAAAATACTACATGTCATATGTCATCCATTCAAGTTTAAAAAGAAACATTGTTCTCCCTCCCCTTGCCCAGAACCTGACATACCCCTGTTCATTTATTCATCAATAAACCCCAGGGACCGTCTACATCTGCCAAGCAATTTTCAGTCCTTCCAAAGACACATTTGGCAGTCTAATATTCCCATGCCTTAGGCAGGTAGCAAATTTTGTGTGTTCTTTTTCCTGTTTAAAAAAAAAAGACATACTTGCCCCTGACACTAAACTCTACTAAATTATTAATGTGGTTTCTTTTAGGAGGGATATTGAGCATCCTGTGGAGCAGCATCTTCATGATCTGGTTCAGAACTCTAAGACCTCAATCCAAGTGACCACTTTCAGTGTCAGCCCTTAATAAAGGCGGAAAGTAGAGTATTCAGTTTGTGGGCCCTGGGGCAGGGGTAGGCATCAATGCATCACAAGACTCTTGCACAACCACCAACTGCAGTGAGCAATCTGTTCAACTGAAAATAACTAATAATACTACTGTGTGTAAAATCATACATTGCTTTATACTGTTTTGGTAAGTCATAGTTTTACACAAGAACTAGCAGGTCCAAAAGATTTAAGAAGAAATTATGAAAGAAATATAAAATTAAAATAATTTTAACTCTATCCATTGACTTAGTGTATTTTTCTGAAAATTGGGGAAAATACAAAAATACTGGATTTTAGTAGCAGAACATGTTGACCCAGCCCACAGAAAAGTAATGATCATTAAAAAAAGGATAGCAGCTGAGGACAAAGTTCCTTCATGGTCACCTTGTTTCTCATGGACATGTGCCAAAGGAATCAGCATCCTTGAAGAAATAGCCAATTCCAAATCTGGGGCAGAAAATCACAAAATAAACCTAGATTGTTTTGTCACACTAGAATGTAAGGAAACCATCAAAGGCCAGTAGGGCTGGGACAGGACCAGTAGGTTAATGGAAAGAGGAGTCCCCCAGCCAAAGACAGAATGATTTGAACGTTGGTAATAATAATCACTACAGTGTGTTAAAACAGTTCAACTTATTTAAAAATCCATGAATTTATTTTGTTATATTTAAAATTTCATTGGTCAAACAGATACATTAGGAGGATCTGGGGGAATCACCTTATTATTTTGAATATTGGTAAATAAAGAAAAAGAACCCAGCACTTATCCCCTTTCCTGTTTATATCTGTATTTTAGTCAAATACTAGATATGGGGAAGCTTCTCTTTGTAGAATACTTCAGCTAAGTAAATTATAGAGGAATGATAAAATTTGACTATTGCCAATATGCCTTTCTTAAAGAGTCCATATAATGATCATCGATAGCTGCTAATATTACACAAGACACAAGACAACCAGACATTATGCGCCAACTGAGAAGAATACACCATCTAGGCAGTGGTCTTGCCAAAAACACTCAAGAAATCTGATCAAGTCTCCAGAACTAACTATAAATTTGTAGGACATATAGGAGTCAGAGGAAGATGAGATCAGCGAAATATAAGCTGTTTGGAAAACTCTATAAGACACTGACTCAGTCTCTCCAATGAATTATAAGGAAAAGACAAAAAGGAAGGTAGAGATGATTAAATTAGATTTAAACATATTAAGTGTACAATACATGGATTTTATTTGGATCCTGAGTCTAACTAAAAATAATAAAACAATTATAAGACACCCAGGAAATAACCACAGACTGGATATATAATAACATTGAGAACTGTTAACTTTTTTAAATGTAGGAATGGCTATTGTTGTGTTAAAAAAAAATAGTTCATACATTTTGAAGGTTTATTTTATGAGAAAACAAATCTTTTTTATTTATGATAAAAATTACATTGTGCCTGAGATTTTCTTCAAATCGGGATAGAGGTGGGTCTAGAGAATATAGAGAAAAGGACATGGATCACAACTGGTCCCTGTTAGGCTGAATGCTGGTTCCCTGGAAGTTCATTACCATTCCCTCCAGTATACTGTACAAATTTTCCATAATAAAAAAAGCAAACTTTGTAAATGGGATCGATCATTCCTTCTCTTAGGATTCACCTTATACATTCTCGAGAGGTGGCCAAGAAAACCCCCTTTGTTCCCATGCAGAGTTATTCATGCAACTGGCTGAGGCAGAGGCGACTCTGTTCTATCATTCACATCATAACGAACTTTTAAATATAAGTGAGCCAAATAAACATTCATAAGCAACTTTTTCCAACATCAAGTTGCTGCACTATTGTATGGCAGGAAGGGGGGGCCACTGAGGATCATGGTGTCAAACTCCAGAGCACAAAAGTTTTCCTGTCTGTCTTCATTTAAAACTCAGACCATCTTCACATTTCCTTCTGAAGCCAGAAGGAAGACTCTGGGCTCTTGGCCAGAACCTCCCGCTTCAGGGACAGGCCTCTTTCTTCCTGTTTCTTTACAAAATCAAGAGGAGCAGAAAAACCTGGAAAACATTCTGCACCTTTGACAGAAATAAAATATAAACATACTGCGTCAATTGCTTATAGACACTGCAGCCAGACGCTCATTTTATTTTCAGAAATGTGGGTGAATCTTTAGTTAGATACTGCAGTGGGGAGAAAACAGGATCTACTGAAACTAGGTTGTAAATAGACTTCTATTCCTTCGACCTCCTTGCCTTTAACTCCCAATGCCCTGCTTCACAATGGAATCACAGGGCCTACAACCTATATTTCAGGTTTTTAAAGTTTCCTCCTTCACACAGCCCCAGAGATCCTTATGCACGGACTGAATTGAAAGAAAAAAAAAGAAAAACCCCCAAATTCATGACAAATGACTTCAAAAACAGACCTGCCATAAAGTAAGCATTTTTCAGAACAGGAAGAATAACAGACCCAAACAAAGCCACCCAGAGAGTTTTCTTTGCTTGCTGAACTGTATATCTTTGTTCTGCACACTGATTCCTGATCCATGGTGTCCTCTTCATTCATTTTCTGGTGGATTTGAACCGAATCGAAGTCTCAGCCTTTCCATAAAGCCTGCAGTCTCTCCGGAGAGCCAAGGCCCAAGCTGAGCAAGTTGCAGTTAGAAACAAAAATGAGTCCAAACCAGGCAAAAAGGACAGAGTGAAGTATGCTGACCCTCCAGACTTCTTTTGTTCAGTGCTTATGCATCCCTTTGAAGTGGCTGCTCTAATTTTTCTCAATTTGTAACAGACGAAGAGACTGAAGTTTAAATGTGTTGGAATGAGAAAAGGCCTCGCTAGTATCTGGACCCATTTCTGTTGACTCCAAAGTTCACACCTATAATCAATAGGAATTTTTTTTTTTTTTTTTTTTTTTTTTTTTTTTTTTTTAATCAGGAGGTTTTGGAAAGACTTCATTATGTTAAAATTAGCAGACCTTTGTAGGGCAGAGGCCAAGGTAGCAAGACATTGTAAGGGCACGGCTGCTGCACCTGGTTGTGTGCACTGTGGGCCACAAGCTCCAGGGGGGCTGTTCATAACCTGGTTAATGGGAATAGGGTCCCTGAAATTGTACTGGGCACTGGCAGTGTGGTCATAAATCCTGGATGAACATAGACTGAAGTTTTTATAAACTCTAATGATCTTTGACCTTGGGTGCGTGGCTTGGGCTGTCAATAAACAGAAGAGGCAACACTGTTGAGATGGTGGCGATTGCAGAAGTTATGAACCGACTAAAGTACTGAGAAAGCGCTCCTCTTGGAGTGTTCTTCCTGTGAGCAGATCACTTTGAATTGTGCTCAACCAAGTGCAAGGATCCTTCTGAACCTCTCAACACAGAATTGATGAGCGCTCAGTCTATGGTCATCTTCTCTATCTATAATCTTTCTCTTTTTTGGGGGGGGGAGGGTGCTGGGGATCGAACCCAGGGCCTTGTGCTTGCAAGGCAAGCACTCTACCGACTGAGCTATCTCCCCAGCCCCCTATCTATAATCTTTCTCAAGGTGATCTCATCTAGGCCTAAAGCTCAAGTGCCATCCACATATAATGACTCCCAAATTCTATCTCCAGCCCTCTCTCTCCTCCAGCTCCAGGCTCTGTGTGCATCTTTTTGTTTATTTTATTTATTTATTTTTTTATATTTGGCAGTACTGGGGACTAAACCCAGGGCTTCATGTATGCTAGGCAAGTGCTCTACTTGGTTACATTCCCAGCTCTTCTATTTTTATTTTGAGACAAGGTCTCACTTAGAGGCCCAGACTGGCCTCAAACTTGCAATCCTCCTTCCTCAGTCTCCCAAGTAGCTGGGATTTCAGGTGTACACCATCACGCCCAACTCTGTATTCATCTTGCCTTCTCCACTGGGGGATCTAATAGGCCCAGGAGCCTTAACATAATTGAAGGCATTCAGAAGGGAGCCCTTTTTTTCTGCTCCTCACCTGCTCTCCCCCAGTCTTCTACAGTTCTATAAAAGATACTATCATTCACTCCTCTGGCTCAAGTCGAACCTTAACTCTTCTTTCTTTTTCAGATGCAGTTTAAATTGTTAACAACTCTGACCTTCAACATTTATCCTTATTGTAATCGCTTCTCCCCACATGTACTTACGGCTTTGTGTGTGTGAGTGTGTGTGTGTGTGTATGTTGAGTTTGATGAGTTATATATTTAATTCACCAAATATCATAGACCAAATGTTTGTGTCCAGGTCCCCCCAAAATTCATAGATTGAAACCTAACCCCCAAGGTGATGGTAGAAGGAGGTGGCCTTTGGGAAGTGATTAGGTCATGAGATTGGAACCCTCATGAATGGACTCTGCACCCTTATAAGGGAAGCCCAAGAGCCCACCAGGCGCACAGGTGCTCACCTGTAATCCTGCAGATCAGGAGGCTGAGGCAGGAGGATCATAAGATCAAACCAGCCTCAGCAACTTAGCCAGGCCCTAAGCAACCTAGTGAGACCCTGTCTCAAAATAAAAACAAAAAGGGCTGAGGATGTGGCTCAGTGGTTAAGCACCCTTGGGTTCAATACCCGGTGCCAAAAAATGAATAATTAAAATTTAACTAATTAATAATAATTAATTGTTATAAATAAATAAATAAAAGAAGCCCCAGAGAGTCCCTTTGCCCTTTCACCATGAGGACATAGCACAAAAATAGTCATTCATGTACAGGGAAAGAAAACTTCACTAGTCACCAGATCTGCCAGCACCATGATCTTGGGCTTCCAGCCTCCAGAACTATGAGAAATAAGTGTCTGTTGTTTCTAAGCATCCAGTCTACAGTAATCTGTTACTGGAAGTCACATGAACTAAGACACGAAGAGAAATTGTGTATTTCAGTATGTGAGTTCTGAATTTTCTTTTAAAACAGTGCCTTCAGTGATGAGTCCTAAGCTGCTTTTATTGCTCTTAATTTCAAGCCAGTACGAACACTTCATTCTAGTCCTGCTTTGATCACAAGCATCTTGAAGGAGTTTTGTTTCTTCTGACATCTTCTGCTTCCCCCAACGCCACTCTATTCCTACCCTCTGTAATCTCACCCACCTGGGACCCTACTGATAACTGCTCTCGATAAGGCAATGACCTCCTAGTTGCCAAATCCAAAGGATTTTCTCTAGATCTAATCCTACCATACCTTCTCCTAATCTGTACCTGAACCTCTCTGCCTACTGGAAAAATTGCTAGTCTTTCCTTCCACTGTGGATCCTGCAGCCCCTGCACCCTGTATTGCCTCCATCACTCTGGCACAGGGTGACAGACTTCATTGGCAACTCTTCTTGCAGACTCTATCCTTGACTTTCTCTCCTCTCATTCTTCACCAATGGTCCTTAAACTTATTTTTTCCAAGACACCCCTGAGAATATGCTGAAAGCTATGGGAGAAGGCAGGGAGATGTGTATATTCACAAACAGACATAAAATATCTGGAGTAGTTTCTGGAAGTTGCCTCACATCTGAAGCCCAGTTAGATCCTCTGCTCTGCTTTCTCACTCTGGAGATGCTGATCACCCCCAGAACTGCAATTGTCACCCACACATTGATGGCTTTCAAATGTGTACCTTGAGCAGCAACCATTCTCCAGAACCCTAATCTTGCATCTCCAAGTTTCTAACTAAAACTGTTTATCCCAAAGCACTTTACCTTCAGTGAGTCAAAACCTGGCCTGAATGTCTCCGTTACTGTTTGGATCTAAGGTGTCCCTGAAAAGCTCGTGTGTGAGACGATGCAAGGAAGTTCACAGAAAAAATGATTGGGTTATGAGAGCCTTAACCGAATCAGTGGCTTAATCACCTGATGGGATTAATGGAATGGTAACTGAAGTAGGGGGTGTGTGGCTGGAGGAGGTGGGGCATTGGGGGCCTGGTTTGGGGGTATGTATTTTGTATCTAGCACATGGTGTCTCTCTGTTTTCTGATCATCATGTGAGCTGCTTCCCTCTGCCATATTCTTTCACCTGCTGTTCTGCCTTACCTGAAGACCTGAGGAATAAAGTCGGCTGTCAATGGACTGAAGTCTCTGAAACTGTGAGCCCTCAAATAAACTTTTCCTCCTCTAATGGTTGTCTGGTTGGGTCTTTTAGTCACATCAGCAAAAAAGCTGACTAAAATAGTCTCACATCCCCTGTTTGATTCTCTTCCAAGTTAATCCATCTCAGGAGGACACCATCATTTGCTCCTTTCACTGACTAGGGTCCTGCTCTTCTGCTCCTTCCTGTGGCTGCATCCCTGGCTCATGCCATCTCCTCTCTTCCCTGGATTACTGGAGGAGTCTTTTACTTAGTCTGCCTGTCTCTTTAAATCCATTCTCTACACTGCAATAGAATTCATCTTCACCATCCCCCTGCGTCAAACCCTGCTGTTCGTGGCAGTATTTCCCCAAGTGTGTGTGTTAAAGAATACAAAGTCCATATGAAGTTATAGGAACAAAAAAGTCTTTGTGGCCAGCTAAGATGAAGAGTGAATGTTGGTTAGGTTTCATTGTGTCAGAATCTTCAAAATATTAAAACACATTTTGGAGTTCCACCTGGGGAATATGAGAAAGCCTTGGCCAAAATATGTGGCAACAGAAGAGACTAGTGGACTTGGAATATACTTTGGCTATGGCTGATCTATGGCTGAACTTTAATTTACTGGTCCATCTCTTTCTTTCCAAATCCAGCTTCTACACCTGATCATGCAGACAATGGGAGGGAGGCAGCAGGGTGGTATCATGGATTCAGGAAGATCAGGGTTTAAATTTCAACATGGGACTTTTGGTTGGATTGTTTAAACTCCCAGGACATGTGCTGGCTAGTCTGTTTGCCCCTGAGGAAGTCAATGTCTATGCCAGCGTCACCCATGTTTCCTTGTCCTTGGATTTTACCAGAGAAAATCAGTGATGGAAGAAGAGAGGGAAGGGTATTCACTCCCCACCACCATCTCCTCACCCATGGGGCTTTGGTATTTCCACCATCTTTGGCTTCAGTTCTTGTCAGGTTCTGGGTCTTCTCTTCCCCTTTAACCACCCTCCCCAATCCCACCAAGAACATGGCTTCCAGCTATTGCTAATCCCTGGAGCTTCACTGGCGCTTGTTAGTTTCCTTAGCTCTGTTCATCTCGCTGTCAATAGTCATTTCTTAGACCCTTCACTAAACCCCCTGGATACACCATCTGCATCCTGCTGGATCTCTGATAACACAAGACTTTAATCTCCTTACAAAATGGGGATAGTAACACCCACCTCCTGGGGCAGTCCAGAACATTCAGTGAAAGCAGAGGAGCTGTAAAGCACTAGCGGGATGCCAGGCCCCCGGAGTGGTGCTCTCTGAATGATAGACAGTGCCCTGGTCCTGCCTGTCCTCCAAATAGTCACACTCACCCTGTCAGTGACCCAGGTTGAAGTGGCTCGAGGGAAATAATGCCAAGTTCCAGTGTGAAAACAAATCTGCCACAGGGACACAGGCTGAAGTCTGAAGCCACAGAACAGGGATGATCTACAGGTCCCACTCCAGGACCTCAGAACAGAGGTCACGATTAAGGACTGGATCAGCCAAGGGTCAGGGTGTCCATGTGCTCAACATTCCCTTGGAAGAAAGCTGCCTCTGTGCTGGGCTCAGCTGGTCTGTCCTCCATACTGGCCAATTGTTCTCAAGAAGGAAATCCTTTCAACTCAAAATCTACCCCCCCCCCCCGCCATTATTAAAGCAATCCATTGGCGTGGGATGGAGGGTGATGTCTCCATAGGACAGTCACTTGAATTAGGTTTCTAGAACATTTCCCAATAGGCATAAATTGGAGAAGTTTTAGAAGGGTGTGAATAGAAATTATATGTTAGAGACTACCTAATGAATCTGAATTCAGGTAGAACTGCTTATGGATGGACATTCACTTGAATTTCCTTCACACTGAGCCCTCATAAAGGAAATTAAGGTATTGAGTATGTTAAACTAGACAAACTCAACTTGTGGCATGTAATCAGAATGCAATTTCATTTTGTTTTCTACTAGCTTTTATGTGCATTCAGTGGAAGTAAGTCTTCTCATATCTCTTAAAACCAGGAAGTTTTTCTGATCACGCTTACAGTCTAATTTGTAGATAAGAAGATCCTGTACATCTCCAACACTTCAGACTTCATCAAAGGCTAGCCTTCTTTCCACCACAGGCGCTCTCTGGTGCAGAAATTCTCTCCCGGGCAGAGGAAGCAGCTGCAGGAACCCAGTACTCTCCTAAAAGCTGGGGATCTTAGAGATTAAAATGTAAACTTTCTCCTGGTAGCCAGGCATGATGACACATGCCTGTAATCTCAGCAACTCAGGATGCTGAGGCAGGAGGATTGCAAGTTTCATGCCAGCCTCAGCAACTTAGCAGGACCCTGTCTAAAATTAAAAGCAAAAAAAAGTTGCAGATGTAGTTCAGAGGTAGAGAACCACTGGGTTCAATCCCCAGTATGAATGAAAGGAAGGAAGGAAGGAAAGAAGGAAGGGAGGGAGGAAGGAAGGAAGGGAAGGACTAGTTGTCCAGTAATCCTAGATGCCAGTGACACCAAATGACCCCTGGTGGGTATGGGAAGACCTAGCAGAAGCAGGCTCTCATCTCATCAGGGGATGGTTCGGTCTCTTCTGGTCCAGAGGAAGTTATCTCCTCCTGCACATGACTGAATCCAGCCTGGGTCTAATAAAATAAAAGAGGATTCAGTGGTGACTAGAGCAAAAACCTGCTTAGAGTGGGCTTAGGGGGAAATGGGAGAAGAGTAAATTGGAGACAGCGAGAACTGGCACTTTTTTAAGAATTCTGATGCAAAAGTGATTAAGAAGCGAGACATCCAGGCACAGTGGTGCATGTCTGCAATCCCAGTGACTCAGGAGGCTGAGGCAGGAGGATCACAAGTTAAGACCAACCTGGGAAAATTAGTGAGATCTTGTCTCAAAAAATAAAAAGGGCTGGCGATGTGGCTCAGGGGGCTCAAGCCCCACAACCACAAGAAAAGGAAAAAGAAAAAAGGAAAAGAAAAGAAATCGGACAGTCATTTGAGGTGGGGGGCTTGTGCTGGGATCAAGAGAAAAGGTAAGACGCAGGAGATAGCAACACTGGCGTATGCTCTCGGAGGGCAGATCCGAGAGAAGCGGGGGCATAGCTGGATGAAGCCCCCATGAATCAGAAGGTGACTGAGTTGAGCTATGAGAGGGAGTGAGCTGAGAAGATAGGAGGTTGTCATTGACAAGTAGGATGTTTGAAATCGAGATTATGAAGGGCACAGATGCTCTCTTAAACCCACAGAAAGGGATCCTGCTGAGAATCCATCTTACCACGAGGGTGTGGGCTCCTTGAATTCTGCTGAGGAGACTATGAGTTCAGCGAGGCCGATGAGGGCCTGTGATGCCCTGTGACGACTGAGTAGTGAGGCTGAAACACCCACCAAGGTCTCCGAGAAACAGAGGTTCTACCAGCCCTGGGCTGCTTATCCCTGGACTTCCTAAGGAAGTCTTCTTTCTTTAGGTTACTGTTATTTTGGTTCTCAGATCTTTGCAGCTGAGCCTAATTCTAATAAAAATAATACTTGGTCTGGGGCTGTAGCTCAGGGGTAGAGCTCTTGCCTAGTACATGTAAGGCACTGGGTTCCATCCTCAGCACCATATAAAAATAAAATAAATAAAGTTAGGTATTGTGTTCATTTACAACTAAAAAATTTTTTAAAAAAATATGTAGCTGGTTGAGAAGAAAACTGGGCAAGCTGGTACCTCTACACAATTCTGATGGTGTTATTAATAAACAATTAAATAGACAGACTTGGTGTTTGGGTAAGAAATATCCGTGGGGAATTTTAGAAGTTGTCTTTATGAAAGTGGTGACAAAAAAAAAAATAAGAATAATACTTAAGGTTCTGGGTTTGTGGCTCAGTGGTAGAGTGCTTGCCTAGCATGTGTGAGGCCCTGGGTTCAATCCTTATCACCACATAAAAATAAAATAAAGGTATTGTGTCCATCTACAACTAAAAATGTTATATTAAAAAATAATAATACTTTTTAAAAAAGTCATTTTGGCAGAATTACATTCAATAAAATAGAATTTAGGGGTAAAATGAAGAGAAAGTAGGACAATGTAAAATAAAAAATAACAAACAAAAAACCAGGAACTTAAAAGCACTTATTAGGGGCTGGGGAGATCGCTCAGTTGGTAGAGTGCTTACCTTGTAAGCACAAGGCCCTGGGTTCAATTTCTAGCACTGCAAAAAAAAAAAAAAAAAAAAAAAAAAAAAGCACTTATTAGTACAGCTTGTCATATGTTAATGGACATCTATCAGAGATGATAGCTCAAGTGGACTCAAAATTAGTCCTAAATAGAAAGAACACACAGACATAAAATTTGACCATGTATTATATCCTAAAGTTTATTTTTAGTTGCAGAAAACAAAAATGACTCAAGCTAACTTAAGCAGAAAGAATCTGATAAGATATTAGGGGCTGAGGGTGTAGCTCAGTGGTAAAGCATTTGCTTGGCATGCATGAGGTTCTGGGTTCAATCCCCAGCATGGCAAAAAAAAAAAAAAAAAAAAGCCAAAATAGTTATTAGGTAGCTCCCCAATTCCCAGGAGAGCTAGAGAGCCAGGCTTATATGTTATGCAGCTTGCACCATAATGGTCAGGGCCCACACAACCAGAAGGTATGCCCGCCATCCTGGGACCGTCTTGGCAGAAATCTCCCCCACCTTCTGACACTCAACACCTTTGACAGCAGGGACCAGATGGCAGTCAGTTTTCTCTGGACAAGACCACAATCTCACTCTACCTAATGCAACACGTCTGCCTGATGGAAGTTAAATAAATGTCTTGTTACACTTAAAAAGCCACAATCCCAGACAATTTTTTAGGGAAGCTCCATCATTACACCTTCAAAGAAGACATAAGCTGTTATGATCACATTTTCAAAGAATAGACAAAGGGAAAACTATCCAACTTATTTTATAAGACTTGCATAACTTTGGTACCAAAAATGAGAACACAAAACAATTATACAGCAACTTCTCCTATGAATACAATGCAAATGTTCTTTTAAATTTTTCACAAACAGATCCATGCACCAATGGTATGGAATAGAAAGTCTAGAAGTAAATCCACACAGTCAATGAAACTTGCTCAGAAGGGTGAATACAGATAACAATAATGTCTTGCATTTTTTTTTAAAGTTAGAAGAAAGTATTTTGAATGCTTTCACCATAAAAAAATGATACATGTTGGAAGAAATAGATGTGATTACCTTGATTCACACATTATACAAATATCAAAATATCACATGGTGTCTCTTAAATAATGTGTATAAATACTTAAATCCATGAATTTATATACTCACATATCGTTGTTATTATTGCTGTACCGGGGACCACAGAGCTACATCCTCAATTCATCTTCATTCTCTATTTTGAGATAGGATCTTACAAGGTTGCCCAGGCTGGTATCTAACTTGCCACCTTCCTGCCTCATCTTACTGAGTAGCCGGGATTATGGTGACTAGCATAACTATAATGCCCAGCAATATGTTCATTTTTATGTTTTTTATGTATCAGTTTGAAAATTAATTAAAAAATTTAAAATCAACAAATCAGATTTAGTACTACTATATTAGAAAACATTCACTGAGGCTAAGGTGGGCCCTGAGGGAACTACAATCGAAGGAGACAATGCAGTGCAGGTTAAGAGACCAGTTCAGAAGCCTCCATATCTACCATTTCCTTGCTGGGTGATTTTGAGTGATTTACTTAAACTCTCTGCACCTGGGTTTTCTCGCTTGTAATAGTTCCACCTGGTAGGATTGTTGTGTGGATTAAGTGAGAAAACTAAAAACATAGAAGAGAGCCTCAATTATTTATCACTACTTTATCAAACGTAAATGTGCTGACCAAGGAAGACAACAAACCAGAAACTTCCTCCTTCCCTGCAGGCCTGGAAATCTTGGATGCCACCCTGGGAAAACAGGTGGAATAGGATGGGTAGAGCCCAGAATTAACTGAGCATTGGTCATGACTGAGACTTCCTGCTGGTCCCCCATTGACAATCCCTACCCATCCTGAAGTTGATCAAGGTCTGGACACTTCTCCTGATCTGTGGAATGCTGCTATAAAATGCAAGAAGACCAAGTTGGAGGCAAGAAATGACTTCAGCTTTAACTAAGTTAGTGCTAGGAAAGCTAGAGAAAAGTAGATGGATGGAGAGGTGTTTGAGAGGCAAAATTGACCAAACAGGGTGGTAGACTGGAAATGGGAGTTGCAAAGAAAGGGGATTGCCAAAGGTGACCAAGGTAACTGACTATAAGGTGGTGCCATTCATGAACTAGAGAATACTGGAAGAAACCAGGTCTGATGGTGTGGTGAAGATCATGAGCTTGGTTCTGGGCAATTGGAGGGGTACTGACACATTCAAGTGGAGATAATCAAGTAGGCAGTTTAGGGCCCATGCTCCCCTGTGAGCATGTGTCATCTGCATAGAAGTGTTAATTGCCACATGAGGGGTATGAATGACCTGGACAGGAGGAGATGATGGAAGCTTGCCCTTCCACATGATTTGGCCCATCCTCCCACGACTTGCCAGTCCCTCAGACAGGCACCGGAAGTGAGGGCATCAGGTGACTCTGACCTAGGGGTGGTCCAGTGGAGAGGGCAAGAGATGAGTTCGGGCTCAGCCTCTCAATAAGCATCTCGGCCCTGATTCTTACAAGCTGTGTGACAGCAGGAATATCACTGAGCCCCCTGTGCCTCAGTGTTACCACTTGTTTGTAGGCTCTGATGGGGGCTGCAGTGCAGGTAAAATGAATCAGTACATGAAGGTAACTTAGAATAATTCTCTGTTCCCAGCAAATGCTAAGTGATGACTCTTGGCCTGAACCTCAATCAGTTTATACTTTATAATGACTGTTTTCTTTGTTTTTTTTTCCTCTTCTAAGTTAGTACATGGAGTAACAGCATACCATTTGTGTAATCATACATTTACATAGGGTAATGATGTTTGAATCATTCTGTTATTTTTTCCTTTCCCCCCACCCCTCCCACCCCTCTTTTCTCACTATACAGTCCCTCTTTCCGCCATTCTTGCCCCCCTCCCTAACCCTAACTCTAATCCTAACACTAACCCCTCCGACCCCCCATTAAGTGTCATCATCCACTTATCAGTAAGACATTCGTCCTTTGGATTTTTGAGATTGGCTTATCTCACTTAGCATGATGTTCTCCAATTTCATCCATTTGCCTGCAAATGCCATAATTTTATTATTCTTTATAGCTGAGTAATATTCCATTGTGTATATATATATATACCACAGTTTCTTTATCCATTCATCAATTGAAGGACATCTAGGTTGGTTCCACAATCTGGCTATTGTGAATTGAGCAGCAATGAACATTGATGTGGTTGTATCTCTGTAGTATGCTGATTTTAAGTCATTTGGGTATAGGCCGAGGAGTGCGATAGCTGGGTCAAATGGTGGTTCCATTCCAAGTTTTCTAAGGAATCTCCACACTGCTTTCCAGAGTGGCTGCACTAATTTGCAGTCCCACCAGCAATGTATGAGTGTACCTTTTTCCCCACATCCTCTCCAACACCTATTGTTGCTTGTATTCTTGATAATCGCCATTCTAATTGGGGTGAGATGGAATCTTAGTGTAGTTTTGATTTGCATTTCTCTTATTACTAAAGATGTTGAACATTTTTTCATATATAATGACTGTTTATTAAATTGTTTGCCCCCCACAGTTGACAGTTCTTGCAAGATCAGGGACATCGTCTTGTTCAAACATATATGTTTCAATTGTTGACTGAATGAATAACTATACCAAATAAAGATCTCCCTACAATGAAAAAGATGAAAAAAGAAGAGGGTCAAGGACTAAGTCTTGGAGAGCACTTGTTGACCAAGAAAGACAAAGTCAAAAGTGAAGAGCAGGGCTGGGGCTGTAGCTCAGTGGCAGAGCGCTTGCCTAGCACGTGTGAGGCACTGGGTTTGATCCTTAGCACCACATAAAAATAAAATAAAGGCATGCTGTCCATCTATAACTACAATTTTTTTTTTAAAGTGGAGCAGATGTTCATGGTTAGGAAGAAAGCTGGGATTCTATGAAAAGAGTGTTGGAAGGAGGTTCACAGCATGGAAAGACAACATGGTGGTCTCTAGAAACCATGATGGTTCAATTGTAGTGGAGAACACCGTTTTGATAGACTAATGGGGATGGATGTTATATTGAGAAGAGTAGAAGAGCAGGTGAGAGATGAGGAAACAGGAACAGGAAGGAGTTTGGTCAGGTAGGGCTTTGATGAAGGATTTGTCTTCATTGGCAAGCTCCTGCCACCTGGGATTGTTGTGATCATTAAATTAGAGAACCCATGGAGCTGGTACAAAGAATGGATTCAATAATCATAAGCTTTTAAAAATGGAGGAAAGGTAGTATACATATTCGCAAAGTCTGCCGAATTCCAAAGCCCACACTCACTTTCCAGCGTTCCATCAGAGGCCTTCGCATCTTGCTAAATTGCCACTCTCATCTCTGGCTTTCTGAAAGGCAAGTATTTATAAAACTACTAAAGCAAAGAGACTTGTCCAGGTGTCTTGAGTACTAAAAACAGAACCTGGATAAAGTAGTAGCGATAGCTATTCTTAAATATAATTCTTATTTATCCTCATGACAAACTCTGCCCTCAGTATACATGCTTTAGCATCTTCAAGGCACTCTGAAATCAAGTTCAAAGACCAGTCAATACTAGGATGTGGGTGCCACCTACTGATGAGAAACTTAAAAGCACATCTCATGGTCCTAATGGAAAGCTATCTTGATTGCTTCAGTGGCGCTTATTCCAGAGATCCTGATGGATGAACCTTAGGTGACACTTATTTCCAGTTAACTAATTAAAAGCCTAAAAATTAAAAAGTTTTTTTAATCTTTAACTTGTCGATTAGGTAATTGGTCAAATATCTGTTCCTGTTCTCCTTTTTACTAGAAAGCTCTGTGTCTTTTAACTATTCAAGAAATTTTACATCTTACAATCAAAGTTATTTTACATGTGACTTTGACTTTTTGAAGGAATTGACACTTCTAAGACCTGTTGTGGGGGGGCTTGCATTTATGGGCTAGACATATAATTTGAATTCAATCTTCATTGATCACTTTCTTTATGCCAGACACCAGAAACTGGGAGTTTTTAAAAATTATCTCAATATGGGTCAAAAAATATAAAAATATAATAAAATGTAAAGTGTCCTATATGAAGGAAAGATTAAAAAGAGTTCTTTGGGGGATTCTGCAGAGGTGACTTTTGAACTACAGAATGTCAGAACAGATAAGAAGTTATTCATTTGTCCATTCGCTTGGTGCCCACAATATGCACAAAGACAAATCATAGAGGGTTCATTTTCTAAAAGAGCTCACAGCCTAGTTGGGGAGGCAGATAATATAAACAAATTATTTTGTCTAAAAATATTGTCTAAAATCAGACAATAAAATTTGTTAATTTGGAATATAAATATAAAATATCAAGAGTCCCAGATACCCATGTGAACAAGAAACTCAACACCTAGTACAACAGACTATCATAGGAGAAAGTACTGTGTGAACTGGTCACGTAAAGATGGCATAAGCAATCTCATCTCAGGGAGTCCTTCTACTAGGATACCAGTACCGTAAGGGTGAAACTTGGTCTTATGAATGTTGCTACCTCTGTACCAGCACAGGTGCTGGAACACAGCAGCCAATTCAAGCTGGTTGAATTGTGCTCAAAGGAGAGAAGGGACAAAAAAATTGGAACTGGGTATTTAAGTTAAAAAGAATATCAGGGTTAACAAGTGGAGCAAAAGAAGAGTATTCTGCCCAAAGGAATTATTATAGGAGAAAAAACACAGATTTATTATAGATGTTCAGAGACTAGGAGTCCCGCTGAGGGTGAGGACAACGATGTCTACCCCAGTGCAGACATCGGAGACCGGGCTCTGAAGGCACAGACCTAATTTTACTTAGGATTGTACAAGACGTATATAGCCACATTATCCAATCAGGTTAACACGCTTGTTAAAGCATAACAGAATCAGCCTATGGTTGAGCTATATGTCAAGATAATGTAAACAAACCAAGTATGCCTAAGTAATTCTGCCCAGCAACAAGTCTGAGACAAAGGACTGGGGGAATGGTAAGCTCCTGCACACGGCATGAGGCAAGGCAGCGCAGACGAGCTCACATCACAGCTTGCTGGGATGCTTGATAAGCAAGGCCTTCCCTCAGCTCGGAACTCAGCCTCAGCAACTGCAAAGACCTTCATTCCATGGCGAGTCTTTACCATTACCTCAGTTTCTCTGTCCAGTCTGTTTGGCTTACTTAGACCATGGTGTCAGTGACTGCTGTCAGATAAGCTTGAGGAATGTTCCCTACAATTTATGAAATAGCATAGCCCATTGGGGAAATTGCATATAGTTTGGTATATTTGGAGTATAGACTGGGAAGAGGGAAGAGATGGGACACTAAACTGGACAAACAGGAAAATACCTAGGTCTTGGAGGGACTTGCATGCCATAGATGGGAGTTAGGACATTAGTGTGTACCCCTTCGTGCCCTAGACAACTCTCGTGGTGGTGGAGAGGATGGATCAGAATAGGAAAGGATTAAAAAAGAAACGTGAAAGTAGAGGGTGAAGACTGAACTAATACATGAAGACCGAGAGTGAGTGAGTCAGTTTTGTTACTGTGGCCAAAATACCTGATCAGAACAACTTAGAGGAGGAAAAGTTTATTTTGCCTCATAGTTTCAGGGGTTCAGTCCATGGTTGGACTGTTTCTTCACTCTGGGTCTGAGGGGAGGAGAATATCATGGTGGAATGTTCAGATCATTACAGCTGGGAAGGAGAGAGAGAAGGAGAAAGAGAGGCCACAGGAAGGATTAACCCTTCCAGAGAATTCCCCTGGTCACTCACCTCCTCCAGTCACACCCCACCTGCCTATAGTTACCACCCAGTTGGTCCATTTAAACTAGGATAGACTGACTAGGCTACATTCTCCTCCAATCATTTCACCTCAGATCATTGCTACATTGTCTCCTGAGCTTTTGGGGGACACCTCATATTTAAATATTATGGAGGGACAGATTTAAAAGATAATCGTGATGTCCATCCTGGCAATGTGGAAAACTAGAGATTCCAAAATTATTCTGCTGAATATCATCTAAAAATAGTCAACAAAATACCAACTCTCATATGAACATGATCTCTCTCTTGAGTGATTAGATGAGTTACAAAAAGGCAAGAGAAACCTGATGAAGTCAGGAGTTAAATGGGAACATAAGACCAGGGAGGGAAGATTAGGGAAGGGCGGGTGAAATCAGCGAGGGAGGGAAGTGAATGGTCAAGCCATGGGCAGCCAGAAAGCATCCAGGGCCACTGCACAGGAAGACCTGAGAGCCCTGAGACCACTCAGGTCGGGGAGCCGGTAGAGAGATCACTCAGGTAAAGCTGGGACACAGGAAGGTTATTACCAGAAAGCCACCCCACAGATGTAGAGAACAAGGAAAGTTGTGTGGGTCTTGGATTGGAGAGAAGATTTCAACAAAACGGAAAAAAAGTGTCCCCTGAGAATTCAATCGATTGACAAGTTCTCATACAGGTGTTGGACCTGAATCTACATTTATTCAGAAGTTCTTAAAAACTGCAATATTCCTGTCCCCCCAACCCCCCAAATCAATATTTGCAGTGGACCAGGTATGGAGTGCCCCCAGGTATGTAAGAATTGAAGAAATCCTCCTTGAGGAAAATCCTGGATTTGTCTTCTAGTTCTGCTGTAACAAATTATCAAAAATATGGTGACTTAAAACAATACAGTTTATTTTCTTTTCATTTGGTAGATCAGAGGTCCAACATTGTATATCTCACTGGACTATGATTAAAGTATGTTTCAGTCAGATTTTTCTCTGCTGTGATTAAAGGACCAGACTGGCACAACTGTAGAGGAGGAAAGGTTTATTTGAGGGCTCACAGTTTCAGAGGTCTGAGTCCATAGAAGGCCAGCTCCATTCCTCAGGGCTCAAGGTAAGGCTGAATGTTATGGAGGGAGAGGGCGGCAGAGGGAACCAGCTTACATCATGGTAATTAGGTAGCAGAAAGAGCAACTCTATGCTCCAGATACAAAATATATGCCCCTTAGCCATGCCCCCAATTAACCACTTCCTCCAGCCACACCCAACCTGCCTCCAGTTACCACTCAGTTAATCCCATCAAGGAATAATTCACTGATCATATTAAGACTCTCACAACTCAATCATTTCTCCATTGAACCTTCTTGCATTGTCTCACACATGAGATTTTGGGGGACACCTCATATCCAACCCATAACAACAGGTCAGCAGAGTTCCATTCCTATGCAGAGGGTCTAGTAGAGAATCCATGTCCTTGCCTTTTCCAGATCTTAGAGGCTGACAACAGGAAAATGCTACCATGTGCAAGGGTCAATCAAAAACAACAGGCCAAGTATGATGGCACACACCTGTGATCCCAGCAACTAGAGAGGCTGAGGCAGGAGGATCACAAGTTCAAAGTTAGCCTCAGCAATTTAGTGAGGCCCTAAACAACTTAGGGATACCTTGTCTCTAAATAAACTATGAAAAGGGCTGGAGATGTGCTCAGTGATTAAGTACTCCTGGCTTCAATCCTAGGTACCAAAAAAAAAAAAAAAAAAAAAAAAAAAAAAAAAAAGAAGCAATAGAACTAGACCAGCAAGAATTCCACATATTGGAATTATTGGCTAAAAAAAAATTAAGTGAGAATATTTAAACTGTTTAAATAAATGAAAGATGAAATTAAAAACATGGACAAGGAGCAAATGATCAACAAGATTATGCAGATAGACTAAAACTTATAACTTTAAGAAACAAAAATATCACAAAAGAAATGAAAAACTCAATGCTAGGTTGAAAAACAAACCAGATGCAACCAAAGAGAGAATTAATGAAATGGAAGATAGATTTGAAAAGAGTATCCAGGTGCAGATCAGATGTACGAAAAATTAAGAGACATGGAAGGTAGTGTTAGAAAAATTTATTAGGTGTGGTTTCTATTTTCTACACTACAGGTGACAGTATTGCCAACTGTTTTGCTTCTATACTACTCTACAAGGCTTTACTTGCTGTATAAAACTCCCCCAAACATAATGGTTTAAAACTAAAATCATTTTATGTGTTCACAATTCTGTAGATCAAGAATGTGAATAGAGCTTGGCTGGGTAGGTTTTTGGTCTTCATGGCATTTGCTGGGATACCTTATGCAACTGAAACCAGATAGTAGCTAGGGATGAAGTTCACAAGATGGCTTCACTGACACCTCTGATGCCCTGGCAGGGGTGGTTTAAATACTAGAACTTTCCTGTCTCTCTGAATGATTTTCTTGACATAGCTAATTGGGGGTCTCTTTAACAGTGGCTCAGCCCCAAGGGAGAGTGTTCAAACAGCAAAAAAGGAAACTGCAGATCTCTTAAAGCCAGTCTTGGAAATTACAAAGTATTACTTCTACTATGTTCTGTCAGGTCACAGGGTCAGATTAGAGTCAAGAGGAGAGGAAGCAGAACCCACAGAAACTACTGGGGGTTTTGTTTTGTTTTCCACACCAATTTTTTTTTTCCCACCCAAAGTACTGAGGGTTTTAAATGGAACTTTAAAAGCTGATTCCTAAATTTACATGGAAGTGTAAAGACCAAAATTACACAAGACATTCTTGAAGTAAAACAGGATGCAAGTCCTTGCTCTAGCAAATATAAAGAATTATTATAACACTGTAGAAACTATACAGGTAGTACAACAGAAAAACCAGAAACGGACTTATATCTGTAAACTAAATATATGACAGAGGAGTACAACAGATCCCTGAGGAAAGGCTGGGCTATTTAATCAATGGGCCAGGACACCTTTCTATCCATTTGGCAATGTTGGAAGGTGGTGGAATCTTAAAAAGACAGAGACTAGTGGGAAGTGACCATGTCTTTCCCAAGAACTGCCCTCAAAAGAGATTAAGGTAGTTCTTGTGGGATGCCAGTTGTTCTTGTGAGTTGTTATAAAAAGAGCAAGCTTTCCCTGCTTTCTGACTTCCTGTCTTGTGTATATATACCACATTTTTTTTATCCATTCGTCTGTTGAAGGGTGTCTACATTGATTCCATATTGTGAATTGAGCTGCTATGAACATTGATGTGGCTGCATCACTGTAGTATGCTGATTTTAAGTCCTTTGGTTATAAACCGAGGAGTGGGATACCTGGGTCAAATGGTGGGTCCATTCCAAGTTTTCTGAGGAATTTCCATACTGCTTTCCAGAGTGGTTGCACCAATTTGCATTCCTACCAGCAATGTGTGAGTGTTCCTTTTTCCCCACATCCTTGCCAACATTTATTGTTGTATTCTTGATAATTGTCATTCTTACTGGAGTGAGATGAAATCTTAGTTTTGATTTGCATTTCTCTAATTGCTAGAGATGCTGAACATTTTTTCATAAAATTGTTGATCTATTGTATTTCTTCTTCTGTGAAGTGTCTGTTCAGCTCGTTAGCCCATTTATTGATTGGTTTTTTTGTTTTTTGGTGTTAGGTTTTTGAGTTCTTTATATATCCTGGAGATTAACACTCTATCTGAGGTACATGTGGTAAGATTTTTCTCCCATTCTGTAGGCTCTCTCTTCACGTTATTGTTTCCTTTGTTTAATCTCCTTTTCTTTACAAAATATCCACCATCAGGTATTCTGTTACAGCAACAGAAACTCACATTTCTGTTTTGTATATTCTTTCATATTTCTCAAATAGTTCACAATGAATTAAAATATTTGGAAACCTGGCTAAATGGGTGAAGAAGAAGTGAAGGATACAGAAATGATTACCATGGGTATAATTATGAATACATTTTTAGAAATTTCTGAAACTTCTTTTGCTCTTCCATTTATTTCTCTTCTGTGGAATCCTAATTTTTCAAGAAAACTTCTAGCTAAATTTGTGTTTCCTAAACTTTTTCTGGGTCTGTTGAAAAGGACCATACATGGATTGTGAAGGCTTTCAAATAAATATGCCTGCTTGGTGACAAAGCTTGTGGATACTTGTATCAGTTTATCTCAAATTCACATGAAAGATTAAAGTGAAACAATGTCAAAACTATACCTATTGTGTGACTTTCTCACTATAAAAATGTGTCTATCTTTCCTCCAGGAATGAGGAAATTTAGATTATGCAGATGTTCTCAGTTCTAATCTCTTCTGTTCTTTCAATAATTGCTGAAACATTGGCCAAATTAAAACACTGTCCAGCAGATTTCATCAGTGTAAAGCCTGATTTATTTCAACAACTTGAGGTCCCTTTATTTGGAGTTGCTTTGCTTAATAGATAGAAAGAAACTTAGAATATCCAACACTGATGACAAAAACCACAGACCCTTGGAAGTCCTTTCTGGGGAGTTTCCACAGAGAGCAGCCTAATGGCCTAGCTCTGGTCTAGGATCATGTGACTTGGTGTCAGATCTGCTAGACTAACTTACAGGTAAGAAAAGCATAATAATGGTATTTAGACTTAAGGAAGAATGCAATACCAATGATCAGGTCTCCTATGGAATAAGATATAGCCACTTCTGACTAGTCAAGTCTTGAAGCAGTATGTTCACAACTGTGATTCAACCAGGCAACATTTTTTACTTCTTTATGGCTAATATTCCATTGTGTATCTATATTACATTTTCCTTATCCGTTCGTCTGTTGAAGGACACCTAGTTTGGCTCCATAACATAGCTATTGTGAATTGAGCTGCTATAAACATTGATGTGGCTGTGTCATGGTAGTACACTGATTTTAAATCTTTTGAATGTATACTGAGGAGTTGGATAGCTGGGTCATATAGTGATTCCATTTCTACTCTTTTGAGGAATCTCCACACTGGTTTCCAGAGTGATTGCACTAATTTGCAGTCCCACCAACAATGTATGAATGAATCTTTCCCACCACATCCTTGCTAACACTTATTATCACTTGTATTCTTGATAATTGCCATTCTGATTGGAGTGAGATGATATCTCAGTGTAGTTTTAATTTTCATTTTTTTAATTGCTAGAGATGTTGAACATTTTTTCATGTATTTTTTGACCATTCATATTTCTTCTTTTGAGAAGTGTCTGTTTAGTTTCTTTGCCCATTTATTGATTATTTGTGTGTGTGTGTGTGTATGTGTGTGTGTATGTTAAGCTTTTTGAGTTCTTTGTATATCCTAGAAATTAACGTCTTATCTGAGGTGTGGGTGGCAAAGATTTTTTTTTTTCCATTCTGTAGGCTCTCTCTTCATGCTCTTGATTGTTTCCTTTGCTGTGAAGTAACTTTTTAATCAGATGCCATCCATTTATTGATTCTTGATTTTACTTCTTGCACTTTAGAAGTCTTGTTGAGGAATTCAGTTCCTAAACTGACATGTTCAAGTGTTAGGCCTACATTTTCTTCAAGTAGGTGCAGGGTTTCTGGTCCAATACCTAGGTCTTTGATCCACTCTGAGTTTTGTGCAGGGTGACAGACAGGTGTTAAATTTCATTCTGCTACATATGAATTTCCAGTTTTCCCAGCACCATTTTGTTGAAGAGACTATCTTTTCTCAAATGTATGAGATTTAACTGGTATGAGATAACTGTATTTACGTGGGTTTATCTCTGTATCTTCTATTCTGTTCCGTTGGTCTTCATGTCTTTTTTTTTTTTTTTGCCAATACCATGCTGTCTTTGTTACTATGACTCTGAGATATAATATTTAAGGTCTGGTCTTGTGATGCCTCCTGCTTCACTTTTCTTGCTAAGGATTGCTTTGGCTAGTCTGGGTCTCTTATTTTTCCAAATGAATTTCAGGACTGCTTTTTCTGTTTCTATAAAGAATGTCATAGGAATTTTAATAGGAATTGCATTAAATCTGTATAGTACTTTAGGTAGTATGGCGATTTTGACAATATTAATTCTGCTTATGGGCAACTTTTAATATAAGTTAATAAGTTGCTTTTAAAGACATAATTGAAGAATCATCACCTAAAAGCCATGTAAATTGCACAAATGATTTGCAATTGCACAATTGAGTTTTTAAAAGGTAGTTGGATGTTTTCAAGATCTCAAAATGATTGTTTAGAAAATCTTCTTTCTGAGCAGCTCAATAAAATCCTCAATTGAAAACATAAATGTTCCACTGAAAAAAGGTGGAAAATTAAAATGTCTGTTTGAAAGAATGAATATATGAAAACATGTTTTGTATATAAACCTAAAGTTATACTTTTATTGATATTTTGATACATTATAAATCAATAAAGCTAAGATGATATTATGATATTATGAATTAAATAAATTTAACTAATCACTGTGGGTTTTCTTGTTTGTTTTTATGATGCTAGGGCTCAAACCAGAACATGCTAGATAAGTGCTTTGCTAGACAAACTGAGCTGCACCCTCAGCACTATATATGTTTACAGAAGACAAAAGATAATGTACATGCTTAAAGAAATGACAGCATACATACCAAAAAAAATTATGGTGTAATAATAAGATGCCTTCATACGGGCATGTGCACACATGAACAAATGCATAATGATAACACATACATAGTTCCTCCATGTCCTTCCTGCCTTCCTTCCTTTCTTTTTTGGTTTGGGATGTGGTATATTCTTCTTTTAACATTTTTTTCTTTTTATTGGTGCATTTTAATTATACATAACAGTGGAATTTATTGGTACATATTTGTATATTCCCAGTATAATTTGGCCCCAGTACCTTCCTTTTCCCTTTCCTCCTCCCTCCCCATAGTCCCCACAGACTCTACTAGTCTTTCTTATAAGACCCCCCCCCCCCCCACTTTCCCCATTATTTGTCTCTAGTTTCCATGTATGGGAGAAAACATACGACCCTTGACTTTTTGAGTTGGCCTTATTTCACTTTAGCATGATATTCTATAGTTCCATCCATTTTCCCAAAAATGACATAATTTAATTCTTCTTTATGACTGAATAAAACTCCATGGTATATATATGCCACATTTTCTTTATCCATTCACCCATTGATGGATACCTAGGCTGGATCCATGACTTGGTTATTGAATTATACTGCTAAAAATATATAACACCCCCGTAAGCTGACTTTAAATTTTTAGGATTAATGCCAAGGAATGGACCTTATGGTGGTTCCATTCTTAGTCTTTTGAGGAACCTCCATACTGATTTCCATAGTGGTTGAACTAATTTACAATCCCACCAACAGTGTAAAGTGTTCCTTTCCCCATATTCTCTCCAGCATTTATTGTTGTTTGTATTCTTGATGGTTGCCAGTCTAACTGGAGTGAGATGAAATCTCATTGTGGTTTTGATTTGAATTTCTCTAATTGCTAATGATATTAAATATTTTTTTCATATTTTTTTTGCCATTTGTACTTCTTTTGAGTAGAGTCTATTTAGTTCATTTGCCCATTTATTAATTGAGTTACTTGTGTTTTGTGTTTTGGGGAGTTTTTTTGGTGGTAAGTTTTTTGAGTTCTTTATATACAGCAAAGATTTTCTTCCATTCTGTAGGTACTCTCTTCATGCCTTTAATTGTGTCCTTTGCTGGGCAGAACCTTTATAACTTAATGCCATCCTATTTAGTAATTATTGGTATCATATCCTGAGCTTTAAGAGTTGTATTGAAGAAGCCATTGCCTCTGTCTATATGTTGGAGTGTTGACCCTACATTTTCTTCTAGCAGTTTCAGAGTTTCTAGTCTAATTCCTAGGTCTTTGATCCATTTTGAGTTGACTAGTGTGTAGGGTGAGAGGGATCTAGTTTCATTATTCTACATATGAATATCTAGTTTTCCCAGCACCACTTGTTTAAAAGACTGCCATTTTACCAATGTATGTTTTTGGCACCTTTGTCCGGGTCAGATAATTTTATATGTGCAGGTTTGCCTCCGTGTCTTCTATTCTGTACCCTTGGTCTATGTGTCTTTTTTTGTGCCAGTACCACGCAGGATTTTTTTCTTAATTATTTTTCTTTTTAGTTGTTGATGGACCTTTATTTTATTCATTTTTTTAATATGTGATGCTGAGAATTGAACCCAGTGCCTCACACATGCTAGGCAAGTGCTCTACTACTGAGCCATAACCACAGCCCTTCATGCAGTTTTTATTCCTATACCTCTATAGGATTAGACTATAATTTAAAGTCAGGTATTGTGAGACTCCTAGCATTGCTTTTTTTTAGTTTAGAATTGCTTTGGCTTTTCTGGGTCTTCTATTCTTTCAAATGGATTTTAGGGCTGGTTTTTCTAGTTCTGTGAAGAACAACATCATTGTTATTTTGTTGAGGATTGCTTTGAATCTGTAGATCACTTTTGGTAATATGGTCATTTTAACAATATGAATTCTGTCTATCCATGAACATGGGAGGTCTTTCCATCTGTTAGTGTCTTCTTCAATTCTTTCTTCCGTGTTCTATAATGTTCATTGTAGATGATTTTCACCTCCTTGATTAGATTTATTTCTAAGTTTTTTATTTGTTTGTTTGTTTGTTTGTTGTGAATGGAATTATTTGCCTGGTTTCTTTTTCAGCAAATTCATTATTAGTGTATGGAAAAGCTATTGTTTTTTTTTTTTTTTTTTTTTTTTTTTTTTTTTGGGTGCTGGGGATCGAACCCAGGGCCTTGTGCTTACAAGGCAAGCACTCTACCAACTGAGCTATCTCCCCCGCCCCTATTGGTTTTTGTATTTTGATTTTGTATACTGTCCTATATACCTCTTAAGTGAGGAAAACAAAAAGTGTCACTTTGAAACTTGATTCCAAAGGCCCTGGTTTCTGAACTGAAAATAAAGTAGCTAAGCCACTCCATTTTCTTTTTTGATATTAGAGGGGGAATCATATATTTCTTCTTTTTTGTCTTAGTTGTAAGTTTTCAAAATATAAATCTTTTATACTAAGTGTTTAAGTTCAAAGTAAATAAAATATATGATATAATAAATTGAGGAAAGTTAACAATTCTTACTGGCAGTTTCCTCAGTGCTAACAGGTGAAATTAAAAAGAAAATCTATTGGTAAAATTAAGCTTTTAAAAATGAATTTTAATTTTTTAAATGTGATGTTATAGTTTGCGCCTTCAGTGAAAATGTAGACTATGAAATATTTTGGGAATATGAGCATAGTTTATTCTATTCCTTGAAAATAGTCTGATTTTTTCCCCTAAAGTAACTAAAACACATCTGTGACTATATTAAAAACTATAAGGTAAACATGGGATTACAGCTGAAATGTAGCTGAAATGTAGCATAATTCATGTATGTGCTGTCTTATTAATTAGTTCTTCTGAATCATAGGTGAAATCATAAAATATGAACCTATAGAAGGCATTTTCCCTTATCATAGTGGGTGGTTTCAAAACTGGTTTTTAAAATAATTCTTAATTATAATATCAATTTTTTGCATTTTAATATTGTTTTTAAAATTTCTTGATTGATTTGATTTGGGGGCTATAGCTTAAGAGTGTACGTATGTGTGTGCATGTGCTCGTGTGTGTGTGTGTGTGTGTGTGTGTGTGTGTGTGTGTGTGTGTATTTAAAGATTTTTTTTTTTTTTTTTTAAGTACTGAGCTTTGAACCCAGGGCCTCACAAATGCTAAGCAAGTGCTCTACTACTGAGACTTAGCCCTATTTAAAAACTTCTGAAAGGGGAAAGAATAGAGTGCAATACCAAACTACCTTTTATAAAAGATAAAAATGGGCTGGGTGTGGCAGAGTCACATGCTAATTCAGTTCCTGGTTTTAATCTCCAGCACACACACACACACAAAAGATAAAAATGACACTAATACATGTATGTATATAAAATCTAAAATGAACAGGCTAGTTAGACCAAATCTCATATAAAATTATTTTTTAAACATTTTTTTCATATAAAATTCTTTAGAAATAGTAGGGCAGCTGTTCGTAAGTTAAAAGAAAGGTCCTACTGGACCTTTCCTTTTCAGATAATATATTGCCTGATGATAACAGCATGAGAAGACTGAAGTAGACAGTAAGAGTATTGACCCCAAAGATGTGCTACTCCGTATAAGACCTGTCACACACTGACTTTGGGCTTGGCTGTGGAATTTGCTTTGATCAAAGGGACAGTACAGAAATACCATGACAGAAGGAGAGGCGTGGTATGCCCTGATGCAGTGGGACTTGCCCTCTTGGAATGCCACCTCCCTTCCCACTTGGAGAAAACTGTTGTGGCCTCTTGGAGGTGGAGGGACCACAGGGAGAGAGAAGCCCAGGGGAACATCTAAGCCTGCCATGGCAGCCCATGTAGCGAGTCTAAAGAGACCAACAGGAGAGCTGTATGACCATAGAATCATAAATAATAAAACTTCACTTAAGTTTTAAGGTGGCTTCATACCAAGGCCTATACAAAACCTAATTCTAAGCTATTTGGACAGAAAGAAGGAAAACTACATCATAATGGTCACAGAATCCCCACGTTAGAACTCACTGTATACTTATGACAGTTGTCCACTTTGTGCTTTGACTATAACCCCTGCTGCTCTGCTACTGCAATTTATTTTTTAAATGGACACATTTCTTTCTCTTCCTCTCTCCCTGCTCCTCCCTAATCTCTCCCCATCCCCGATCTCAGGGGAAACAGGATTACCTTTCTCTCTATTTTAGGCAGAGTTATCCAACCTTGAACACACACCCACCATAGGAATGAAGTAATCCAGACTTTGGGGATGGCACCAGAAGATCTCAGAAATGAGTATCTCCCCAATTAACAAGTGAATTACAACTCCAATAGAGACACGTGGAACGTAGCCTTTGAATCACCTCTTTAAAAACCCCTGTTCCTACTGATGGACAGAATCACAGCCTCTTGGACAGGAGTCTCCTGTGTTTCTCCTTTGCTAGCAAAGCAATAAACCTGCTTTTCCCTTTTTCTCAAAACTGTGTCCTCATTATTGGACTGGCATTGGGGACAAGCACAAAGGTTTCAGTAACATACTTACCTATTTAGAAAGCACATGGATGCTTTTCAAAGTTCACAATGAAATGATAAACAAATACACAATGAATAGTACCTGATGACATACTTAAATACAGTTTTTATTAAAGCTTATAAATCTTACTAATATTATTTGAACATATATCATATGGGATATTCAAGTTGGTAAGAAAATACTTTTAAAGATGGACCTGAAATTTGTCAGAAGGTAAGATGCTTTCAAAATGTTGACAGAACCCAGAAATTAGTTTACAAGGAGTTCCCACAAGTTAAATTGTGACTATTTGGGGCGGTTTTTTGTTTTGTTTTGTTTTGTTTTTTGGCTTCAAAAAGAAAATAAAGGTTATACTTAATCAAAACAGGTTAAGATTGTAAAAAGCCAGGAGTCTGTAATGCTACTTTAAAGAAAATAAGAACTTAGTTTCTTGTGAAATACATAGTACTTTATGAAAGTAAATTTTATTCAGAGAAGAAAAAAATACTGTTGTCAGTTTAATTGTAGGTCTCTTTCAGGGTGGGTTAAACATACAAAGGATAAGAGAAACTTAATGGCATAAGAAAGGCAAAACTCTTCCCATGAGCTATAAATAGGCCCAGGAGACTTCCTGCTACCCCCTCACCGGACATTCATCTACTAAATTGTTACCAAACATTAAGAAATGGGGCAAGGCATTGCTTTCATAAACATGAGAGGTCCTCCTACCGGACCCTGGGGCTTGAGCCTGAAAAAGAATTTAAAATCCTGATACTAAATAGGTTTTTACCTTTCTAATAGACTTTAATTTGTGAAAATGCGTTTTTTGTTAACTACTGGATAGTGATTGGCTTGCTGTTTTGAAGTTGTTTGTCTTTACTAAAAATGCTGGAAGTTCAAGGTCTCAGATACCAAGTCTTCGCTTAATTTACACTTAGAAGGTCAGAAGTGTCACCCAATTCAAAATAATCTTATTCCTACTGAGCCTATTTGCTCTGCCCTTTTCCAGGAAATGAAATAAGAAAACATTCACAGAGGGGATCCCCCCTCTTTTCAAAGTCATATATGAGCATGATTTAAAGGGTTAAATGGTTCCAACAAGAATTCCCATTCTCCAAGGCAGCCATTTTCAATTTTTGACTGATTCTTTGGTATTTACTTCCACATATCCATATAATGTGTTTATATTTCTGTTTCCTGATTTTTTAGTCATTCTCTGTTGACTTTCCAATATGGAAGATCAGGATTTACCTGTCTTTTGTACATGACTCTGCACCTTGACCACAAAGTATATGTTCACTCCTTTAAACCTCCTAGTACAGTTACACTATAATTTGCCCATTCTACTTACCCAGGAGGAAGTCACTGATGGAACAGATCAACATGATGTTCAACAGGATATCCAGTAGGCAGGTACAGCTCCCTTCAGGCTATTTTAGGACTGAAGGTAGGAGTGCTGTTAACAATGCTTTGGGTCCAGATTGTAAATGTGTCCTTCTGTTTGTTTCCTGGGAATTCCAACTGTTTGAGATCCTATCTTATGACTGGGATGAAAAAGAATGTATTCACCAAAATCAATGATGTTTACCAAATACCTGAGGCTGTATTAATCTGCTCTAGCAAATACACCACATCTGGCCAGGCAGCTGCACTCAGGCCCACTAATAGGTTGAATTTGCAGTAATCTACTGTCATCCTTCAGGGTCCATCTATTTTTTGCAGAGCCAGATGGTGAGTTAAATGGGGCTATGATGGGAATCAGCAGCTGTTTTCTTTAATTCATAAGGGTGACACTAATTCTTTTCATTCCCTCCTGAGATATAATATCATTTGATTTTCTTGGTGTTAGGGAATGAGTGTGTGTGTCCCTCCAAAATTCATACACTGAAGCCCTAGTACTGGGTGTGATGATATTTGGAGGTGGAGTCTCTGGGAGTTAATTAGATTTCTGTGATCTCTTAGTCCATTTGGGCTGCTATAACAGAATATCATAGACTGGGTGGCTTCTTTTCTTTGTAACAAATTGGTTTCTCATGGTTCTTGAGGCTGGGAAGTCCAAGACCCATGCATTATCAGATTCTATATCTGATGAGGGTCAACTTTCTGGTTCTAGATGGCTTCTTGTTGCATCCTTTGCTGCAGGAAGGGGCAAAGGCAATCTCTGAGGCATCTTTTATAAGGGCAACTAAACCCATTCCTAATCACCTACCAAGGTTCTACCTCTAAATACCATCACAGTAGGGACTGGGTTTCAATGAATTTGGGGTAAATACAAACAGTATAGCAGGTGAGATCATGAGGAATGGGAATTCCATTCCCATAATGCAATGTGTATTGTTCTAAGAAGATTTCTCTCTGTACCCACATGCATTGAGAAAAGACCCTATGAGAACATGGTGAGAAGGTGGTAGTCTGCAAGCTAGAAACTGAATCTGTGAACACCTTGATCTTGGATTCCTTAGGTTCCAGAACTATGAGAAATAAGTACCTGTTATTTAAGCCACCCAGATTATGGTATTTTTTAATAGCAAACTGAGTTAAGACACCATGTTTGGCTGGGGAGG
Organism: Sciurus vulgaris; assembly: GCF_902686455.1. Lineage (NCBI taxonomy): Eukaryota > Metazoa > Chordata > Mammalia > Rodentia > Sciuridae > Sciurus > Sciurus vulgaris. The sequence continues at coordinate 50,951,175 of NC_136461.1, forward strand.
GGAGGCAGTTTCAAAGGCTTCCACTTGGCCTCCCCATCATAATAGCTTTGTATTCCATAGGCAAAGGTCTAATGGGTTTACATCAATTGTCAAATAGATCAATCCCATTATACATTTGGAGAGGGGGGAAATGGCCACTGGATGGGGTCACAGACTCAGGAGACTCACTGAGCTAGACCTTGCCATGACCCCATTTATTAACTGGTCCATGTATGTTCCCATTCTAATAGTGGGCCATGATGATGCTTCTGATCTCTGGATATTCATGTCAATTCAGACCCATGTCTGTCAGTCCTTGCGAATGTCTGGATATGGCAATTTCCCCAGGGTAAAATTATCCAAGTAAGTGGCCAAAGATGCCTTTAGGAAAGGATTGGAAAATCATTACTATTCACACTTATTGAGGTGAGGCAGGAATCTTTCTTCCGGGGAACTTTTCAGCCTGTAGGTTCCAGGTCTACAAACTGGTTCATGTCTGGAAACCAAGGAATCACGACTTTATTGGGTGACAGTCTTCAGATATCTTGGTCATCTATTCTCAATTTTTTCCCTACTCTCACAACTAGGATTTTGTGTGTTGTTTAATTTGCCCCAAGGACACCATATTCCAGTAACTATTTTGGTAACTCCCTGCGGGTCAGAACCCCCTTACACAGGCCATTATAATTGTGACCCACTGGTTTCTGTTAATTAAGTACTGCCACTTGGCTCTCTGTTGTTTGGGGCTCCTATTATTCTCGTTATCAGCAAGTTGAGGTAGGCCAGGCCAGTTACCATCAGCCATGACTAAACTTATTAGCAGTGTTCATGTCCTTTGTATCAGAGCATCCTTTATGGCCTTGGTAAATGTTGTGTCTCTGTGCCTTCCCTTAGAACATAAAGATCATAACCTTCTGGTGGCACATAGTACATCCATTCTAGCACACCAACTTCCCTGAACCTTCATCTTTTCTTGTTCCATTTGCCTGCCATGCGCTACTGGTATTTTAGTTTCAGTCAGTGTGATTCATTGCTTTTTCCTAGATTCTAGGAGCCATTGTAGTAGCCAGCTCAGTTCTTGGTGGTCCTTGCCAGGATGTCAAGTCTTACATTTCAGAACATTCCCAATGCAACAGAATTTTCCCTATCCAATTTTATGTTCCTGTTTTCTTGATCAAGCATCTTCTGAATCCAGTCATATATACACTCTGCCAACTCCTGTTGGTACGTGCTGGCTAGGTCTTGCATCTTCTTTGGGGAATAGTCCTTTGCTTCCATCATCAGGGCAGCACCTTCCCAACTAGATTGTGCTTTAACTTAATCCTAAATAAGCCAGTCCCAAAAAACCAAAGGCTGAATGTTTTCTCTGATAAGTGGATGCTGATCCGTAGTGGGGGGTGGGTAGGGAAGAATGAAGGAATTTTGGATTGTACAGAGGGGAGTGAGGGGAGGAGTGGGGTAGGTAAGGAGGGGAAGGACAGTAGATTGTGAGACAGACATTATCACCCTATATACATGTATGAAAAGAATTTTAAAAAATTCATCACTGTCAAAAAATAGTTAATGAAAGTAAATAAATAAAAGTTAAAAAAAACTTAACCCTAATTAAAAGGCCTACTGGTCAGAAGGGTACATGGGGTGTGGAAGTGGTATTGCTGGGGTAGGGTAGAACATGTCTGCTTCCAAGCAGAAGCCTTTGCAATATCTCCCAGTAGGACAAAACGATAGTTCTTAGTAGGGAGGAATGAGCCACGCTGCAGGCACCAGAGGAGCTGGCGTTTCAAAATTTTCAGGAGCACCACCCAAATGGCCCCTCAACATGTTAGAATGCTAGGCTTTCTCAACTGTGACCCTGACTCATTGGCATAATAGACCCACTGTTTCAGTCACTCTAAAATTCTGGTCCTGGTGCTCAGCTTTCTCGTGCATATGAGAGCTTCTTTGTGTGCAAAGCTTTGACATCTGACTTACTACCAACAGTTACCTGTTCATTATATTTTTCTATCTGATGGAGTTTAGTAATAGCTATCCAGATCATTATTCTTACAGTCCCACTTCTACCATATGTCTTAACTGCCTTGATACATTATGCCTGTTAGTATATTCTCTTTCACCTGCCACATTATCCTAATTGAGCCATCACCTTGTGCTGGGGCTGGCTATACTTCGTCTACCACCAGGTAGGTAGTCCATAGCTCAGTTCCCCAAATCCTTCTTATTGTCTGTTATTCCAACCAATCCTGGCACCAGCTCTTGCAGGTAGGTTTCTTGGGAGGCAAATGCTGGATAGAGCTTGGTGTATAAGATGTGAAAGGGAGAGGAAACAGAATGAGGAGGATGAAGTCAAATTCAATACAGAGCCAACAAAGTTTTGTCCAACCTGGCAAAGAACTTGGGAGTGAATACTGTAGGTCGGGGGTGTCCAGTGGTGGGCCATAATGGTTAACCCTTTATATTCCAGCCCAGCTTTCTCATTTACAACAGGCTTTCCTAGAAAGGGTATAACTTTAGAAAAGGCTGCTGTCTGCAGCTGAAGTAGACCCAGATGAAGTTTACAACTCAAAGTAGTCTCTGTAGCTTGGGAGCAAGTTCTTCCCTGAAGAGGGATTTTGGGCAGCACATCTTCATATACCCACATGGGGCAAATTGATATTCAGTGCATTCTCTTTGCAAGGAACCAAAGATGTACTTAGTTCATTTTTCACCTTCTGGGGAAATTTTCACCAGCTGGGGAATTTTTTTTTTTTTTTTATGGTAAGGAAAAGCACAGCAGAGAATGCTATCTGTAAATTGTACAGGAAAGGTGGTGGTTTTAGACAAAGGGATCTCAAGGAAAGGGGAAACTACAACTAGTTATCCATGTGGGTAATCTGAAAGTTGCAATAATTGTTAGTACTAGAAAACAAAGCACTGCCAGTCTATAGTACACAAAAGCAAACTGAGGTCGATTTAGAATTATACTTTCTATTGTTGTCTTTTTCAATTACCTGTTGGCTCAATTTGGATCCTCATTTCTTTGGATACATCTTACTCATAATATGTCTAAGAACATAGGCCACTTCCATGTTAGTGGAGTTTACTCAGATCCAAACATTTTAGCAAAGGCCAATCACTATCTAGGTTAGCTGTTGGGGTTAAAAAAAGTCATTGTCATTTTCTTCTCTTTTTCTTACATACCATGCAGCCAATCCATCAGCAGAACTTGTTGGCTGTTTCAAATATATATCCTGAATCCTACCAGTTCACAACATTCCCACTGCTACTACTGTATTCCAAGCCATCATAATTTGTCCCCTGGCCTACTGAACAAACCTTCTAAGAGGACCTTTCTGTTTATCCTCTTGAAGGTACAATCGATCCACCACAGGTAGCCACTTTACAAATCCCACCACTCCCCAGCTCAGATCCATCTAATGACTGATCCCCATGGCCTGCTCATAGCCCTGCCTATAACACTTATCGCATCTCCCACTATCTCCTCACCCAGGCTATGCTCTAAGCTTCCCGGTCTTCTTTCTTTCCAACGGACCGAACACATCACGCTTCAGGGAACTTGCTGCTCCCTCAGATTTCCAAGGTTCGTTTCTCTTTCATTCAACTCTGCTGCATGTCATCTCAGAGGCCTTTCCAGATTTTCACATCTAACGCACCATACCTTTATCTTCTTTCCCTTTTATGTGATTTCACATCATTTTAGTTTAACGTCGTCTTCTCTAAAGCTGTGGTAGAGCAGGGAATGTATTTCACTCTTCTAATATGCCTAGCACCTTGAAATATGCCTGGCATGTAGTAAGCGCCTAAAAAACACTGAGCGGATTTGGACTGAATAGATTAACTGCAACCACTTGCGTTGTGAGGTCACTTCACCAAGAAAGCTTACAAACACAAAGAGAAGCAAAAACCAGATAAGGTGTGCTTTTCGGCTTTAGAGTCTTTTAGTACCGGCTCGCGCCACAACCCTGAGAAGCTTCTGCAACGGGAGCTGGGACTTAAAATGCTATCCCGTGCGGCAAACAGAATAAAAGGCGCGAAGGGGATTGAAGGAGCCTCGGCTCCACAGTATTCGGCTGAGGATCTGTTGTTATCGATGGCAGCGCCTGCTTTTATTGGAAGGCTCTCGGCATGCCATTCCGAACAGAAAGACCAGGCGCGGAGGAGCAAGTCACCCGACAGCCATTTTCCGAAACCCGTCTCCCTGGTAACCCCGCCCGAGTGCGTACGCAAGAAAGGGAGGCGGGGCCTGCCGTGAGGGCCTCGCTCCGGAAGCCGCACCCGCGGTGGCATCCCACCGTCCAGGCTTAACAAAACGCACAGCAAGATTTTAACAGTCGGCAGCGAAAGCGCGCCCTCGAGCGCCAATGAGAGTGGAAGGAGAGGAACGGCTCCGGAGGAACACTATGTATGCTCAACAATGATTGGCTGGAGCCCTCCTTTCTTCTTTTTTGGTATTGGTCAGGCTTCTTTCTCCACCCATCCAATTGGCTTTTATCTAGGTACTTCTGATTGGCTTCTCCTGGCGGTGTGTGGGGGGGCGGCAAGGTTTTGGGATTGTTCATCATGGATTGGCGCATTTGAGCACCTGGTGTGGGGGGGCTCCTTCTGGAGGAAGGGGCCTGTTCCATCTGGTCTCTGTCCCGTCTCCCGACCCGTACGCTTTCCCCTCCACTCGCGCGCACGAATGGTTAAAAGGGGGAGGAAAAAAAAAAAAAAAAAAAAAAAAAAAAGGGTGTGAGGCTCGAGCCCGCCAGCCAGGCCTCTAGCACCTAGCGCGCGCCCACAGCGAGGACCCGCGCGAGCTGCCCGTGATTGTGCCTGCGCTGTTTGAAACTGCAGAACCCGTTAGGATCTTCGGGGAACTACCGTTCCAGCTGGTTCCGGAGCCCGTACGTGCCGGGGCCGAGTGGCGGTCGCGAGGCCGCTCTTGCCTTTCGCGTCTCTGCAGCGTGGAGACTAGAACCGGCATTTTCGAAGGACGCCACCTTCAATCGCAGCGCTGGCGCGGGCGGAGGCTAAAACACGGGGGTCCTGAGACTAAGGAAAACGCGCCAAGTTCCCCTCGGTGGAGGAGTGGGAGAGACCCTAGCGGTTCAGGCGCTCTGCGAGCGCGACCACCGCTTGTTGCGCTCCTAGCCATCCTGGGCGGGCGCAGCGGGCGCCGCTCCGGGGATGTAGTGGGTGGCGCGCTGGGCAGGAGCGAGCGGCGGCGACCCGGGTTCCCGCTCTGAGCTGATGGTCACTCCCCCGCGGGAGGGCGATCCCATCAGCTTTCCCTTGGGTCGGGGACCCGGCTTCTCAGGCAGGGACTCACCTGTGGTACCCACACTCATCCCGACTGGACTCAGCGGCGTCACCGCCGCGGACCTCGCTTAGGGCCATGGCCGGGTAAGAGGGCCTGGGGCAGAGGCGCGCGGAGGCAAGTTCGGAGGGCGCTGGAGAGGGGCTGCCGGGAAGACGTGGGGCCGTTTTGGTTCTGCGCCCTGGCCCAGCTGCGGGCCGAGTCCTCTGTGCCCCGGGGGGCGCCCCTCCTGCAGCCGCTGGGGACTCGGGGAGGCAGGTGCGGGCTGGGAGTAAATAGGCCAACTCCGCGGGCAGGGAGGCCGGGAGCGGCGGGGCGGGCCGGAGAGCCCCCGGCAGCCTCCCACCGTGCCGGTGCGGTGTCTGGGGGGCACGACGCCTGCCTGGGCTCTGCAGGCTTTGCAGTTTCCTTTCTGTTCCGTAGAGAGATGCAGGTTAGGGAGGAGAAATGCTTGCATTCACGTTGTCTTCTGTCGGTAATTGCGAAATTTTACCGCGCATTTTCTTAAGTTACAGTTTTCTTAGAAGTCTGTAGAACGCCACGTGTCTTAAAGCTTTGGCAAAGATGTTCTCAGTTGTTTTACATTTTTTCTTGAAAAATAGGAATTGTGTCATATTATTGGAAACTAATAGGACTGAGATTCACGCTGTCATTGGGTCAAGTATGTTTAAAGTTGGAGTCCTTGTTCTCTGAAGTTTGTGTTACAGGAGAAATGTATTTTTGTGTAACAAACCTCTAAGAGATGGCACCTAGTAAAGTGTTGTGTAATTGATAATGTTAAATGTTTGATGGTAGCTTTGGGGGGCCGGGAGGGTTTGGATTGAAACGACGATCCGCTTTTCAGTTGTTTGATCTTTTTCTTCTGTTAAGTCCGGCTATTCCTGGCACTTAGAGAATCCAGTTTGTCATTTATTGGAATTGACTGTCAGGAAAAACCTTTTAGGAGGAGAATACTTAGAGATCCTGAAATTTTAGTGCAGGATGGCTTTTCATTCATCAGAAATTTAAGTGGCCAGGAGAGTAAATAGAATTGGAGACAGGATGGGGAAATTGACCAACTTTCTAGTTCCTCACTTGGGTCTCAGAATTGGTTTCACTGCCAAGTTGAGTGAAATATTTAAGGATGGAATTTGAGTGAGTTTTGCGTAATTTTACTATTGTTTCTACATTTGAAAATGGTTGCTGAGGTTTTGGGGTTTTAAGTAATTGTATTTTAATACTCTAGTCAGGTAATTCTCCCTAGATGTCCTAATGAAAAATAGGACTGATATATAAACTAGCTACCACAAATATTGCCATATTTTTTCATTATAAAGTTTTACTTTAAAACGGTAGAAAGGTTACAGAAGGCAAACTATCATCCTTTTGTCTAACTCAAAGCAGTTTTTTTAAAAACACTTTTTTGAAAGTTTGGAAGACAAATAGAATATCGTGGTTTTTAGCTATAACTGAACACCCACCCCTATGCCTTTCTTTGTGAGTTTGAGACTTTATTTTATATAGGGAGGACTTCTTATTGTCTACACTGTGATTTTTTTCCATTCATCCTTGTTTCCTACTTCAGTTAGAGATGGCAGTTGCTCAGCCAATGTTTAAATTTAATAAGTAATTATGGAAAATTGAATTTTTACTCCTTAATACTACTACTTTACCGTAGGTTTACTAAATGAAGTTTTGTGGTTTTGCCCTCAATCTATGACAGGCTAATAAAGGTTCAGCATCACTTTTTTTAAAAAACAAAGTTAAGGACAATGTGGCATACTCCTTCATTTAAGCAATAAATATTGCGTACCTATTGCCAGGCATTCGGTTTTCAAATAATTTCCTAATTATTTGAAAGTTCTAATTTGTTACCATTTCCCTGGTAAATATTGTTGTCACAATTGATGATTCGGTTGCCTACACTAATAATGGAGAACTAATGAAACCTTTTCTTTGTGATTAACAGATATAATTGGTGATTACAACTGCCCTCTATAAATTAATTCTTGTCAACTCCTTGGGATTTGAAAAGAAAATGCCTGGTGTCATACCCAGTGAAAGTAATGGGCTTTCAAGAGGTAGTCCATCCAAGAAAAACAGACTTTCTTTGAAATTTTTTCAGAAAAAGGAAACTAAGAGAGCCTTAGATTTCACAGATTCTCAAGAAAATGAAGAAAAAGCTTCTGAATATAGAGGATCAGAAATGTATGTGTCTTATTTATAAGTATATTTCTGTACTTTTTAAAATTCTGAAACAGTGAAGAGGCATTGAACTTGGGTTAATACTTCCAGACTGATCTGATAGTTTGTAGTAGGGAAAAAAAAAATACACATTAGTAATGCTTTTAGGAAGAAAAAGTCTAGCAGCATGTAGTAGGAACAGAGCAAAACTGGTGGTTCCCCACAGGGATCACACCACAATACTAATTCATAAACATTTTCTTGAGCCATTTAGGATAATTTGGAGAAATGTTTATTGACTAAATTCTCTTTCGGAGTTTACACTTAATTATTTTGGTGTTGTAAGGATTAAGAAATAGGTGTTTTTGTTTTTGTTGTGTTCAAAAGACGACAGTCGTATCAAGTTATTTAAACTATAGTTATGTAGGCATGTAGTCGTAACTAATATCTGCTGGAGGCATACAGCTGCAATTGATACTTAAAATGTACTTAAAAATAAGAAATGTTTTTATGGAAATTCTTCAGTGACTTACAGAAGTCAGAAATGGAATAATTTATTCCACGTTGCTCTATCTATTCAACACATAGGCGCTCTGCTGGGTGACTAAAGTTGATTTGGTCCCATGTGTGATTTCCTAATATCTAGCAGTCATACGCTGAGTTTGTGAACCTTTCGCTCATCAGCATTCATGCTTATGCTCTGAGGTACTACTGTAATAATTGTTGGCTGTAAGGTACACAAAAATACTGGGGGACCCACTGTTTAAGTGATGTAAAAGCATGATAGACTTTAATTAATTAATAGTGGTGATTGAACCTAGGGGTTCTAACTATAGTGCTATAGCCCTATCCCTTTTTATTTTTTTATTTTGAGATAGGGTCTCCCTAAATTACCTAGGCTGGTCTTGAACTTTAGATCCTTCTGCTTCAGCTTCTGTCCCTGGGGATTGCAGACGTGGGCCATGGTGCCTGGCATGAACAATTTATTTTTAAGTGAGGGATAAATTCCCTTCCTAGACTCTTCTTAATCTTTATTAATAGAATCTTAGTGTAGTCTCCCAAATATTTTTTACTCAGTTTATTCCCAAGTTCATATTCAGAATTAAAGTGCTTAATTGAAACATCACAGTAGGCTGAAAAAAAAAAATCACAGTACCAGTTCCTCAGTTTTTTACTCTGAAAAATGGGATTACTATCCTTCTAAGGGAATTATTTTGAAGTTTGAGTGTAATAATGTTTTTAATATTCTTATTTTGGGTCTACAGCAATTTATTTGTACAGATTTCTTTTTTTATATATATTTTTTAGTCATATGTGGACACAATCTTAATTTTATGTGGTGCTGAGGATCGAACCCAGTGCCTCACACGTGCAAGGCAAGTGCTCTACCAGTGAGCTATAGCCCCAGCCCTGTGCAGATTTCTTAAGGTGTCATATCACTAAAATCATTCAGATCATAACCCTTTTGGGAAGGATAACCTTTCTAGGGAAGCAATATTTCCATTTTGTTTCTTTCTTTATTGTGTTACTGAGGATTGAACCCTAAGATGCTGCTTCATGATACCTTTCTCCCCCTCTATACTTAATAGTGATCAAGTTGTTCCTGCAGCACAGTCCTCACCTATAAACTGTGAGAAGAGAGAAAACTTGTTACCATTTGTGGGACTGAATAATCTCGGCAATACTTGTTATCTTAATAGTATACTTCAGGTAAATTGACAATTTTGTTATATACTAAAATATTAATAGGCAAGAATGATGTAACAATGTTTCTGAGGATTTCAAATATTGGAAGGCTTTAATTGTGCTACTGTCCTTGCCTTTAATTGCAAGTAAACCATAATGGGCTAAAATAATGATTCCTAAATTGCAGATTATTAAACCTCCTTTGGGGTGAGAGAAAAGGATATATTAAGTAAAGGTGAGATAGAAAAATTGAGTTGACCTGGGTTAAGTGAAAGTTGCCAAACCTTTAATTTCTCTGCCTGATTCCTGGTATTAATGGTGATATCTTACACTTTGAAACAGTATTGGTATTATGTTGTATGCCCTCATAACGATAAATGTTAATACTATCTGCTAAAGGCTTAGTGTATAATGCCAAAGAGGCTACTATTGAAGAAATAGAGAACAAGTTTTAACAGAAAGTTTAATCTTAGAATTTTAGGTAATGTTTATTAAAAGTGCCCAACAAAAAGCACCCTTGTACTTTAATGATTTTAAGAATGTTTGTTTATAACACTTAGACATTTTCACTTTTTATAGGTATTATATTTTTGTCCTGGTTTTAAGTCTGGAGTGAAGCACTTATTTAATATTATTTCAAGGAAGAAGGAAGCTCTAAAGGATGAAGCCAATCAAAAAGAAAAGGTAGGAAAAAAAAAAAAAAACAACAGCAAAAGTAATGTAAAAAGAAAAATGGAAATTCACTTGCTTACAAGTAAAAAGGTAAAGATTTTTTAAAGAGGATTGGAGGATGACAAAGATTCTCTTAATAACTAAATGAAAATTGAAATTCTCAGTATTGTTCTGTATTCTGTCTGAAAGGCTGTGTTTATCATTCTAGTGAGGTAAATTACCAGATTATCTCCCTGTACAGAGTATTTTCTCCATTCCTCTCATGTATTGTTTATCAAACTTGTCATTTGTATAACACTATCACATATTTGTCATATTCATATCACCTGTTTATCTATTGTGTTTTTGGAATTTTAGTTGTTTTTTGCTTTTTTGTGGGGGGTGGGGTGGGGGAAATCCCAGGAATTAAACCCATAGCTTTGTACATGTTAAGCATGCACTCTACCACTGAGTTATACTCCTAGCCCCAACTTTAATATTTAAGTATGTTTAAAGAAACCTTTTGACTTCTGTAATTAGAAAATCATTATCCACATAGTAGCTAAAAATAACATCTTGAAATTACAAAAAAAAATTTTTTTATACCCCATAAAATTAGTGCTATAATGAAATTAAGTTTAGAAAGCCTAGTGTTAGTGAGACATACTTAATTTGTTCATAAACGAAGGAAAGTACTTAATTTGTACATAAATGAAAATATTGGTTTTTGTGGTTTTTCCATGACAGGGAAATTGCAAAGAAGAGTCTTTGGCAAGTTATGAACTTATATGCAGTTTACAGTCCTTAATCATTTCAGTAGAACAGCTTCAGGCTAGTTTTCTCTTAAATCCAGAGAAATATACTGATGAACTTGCTACCCAGCCAAGGCGACTGCTTAACACACTCAGGTAGGTATAGCATATAATTTTACAATTCTAATTTAGCAACTTGTTCCTGTCTTTGGGGGAGAGAGTGGCACATGAACAGTATAGGAATAGCAAGGAAAATTGGAACTCCAGGTCCATAGTACTTGACATCCCACAGAGGCTCTGAAAACTGGTAATTTTTTTGGATAAATTTGGTATTGAATTTATTAGATTTTGAATTTGTATGAGGCTATGTATAGTCTATTCATGTTTATTACTAATATGAACATTCATACATTTTTCTGTGGAAATAGCAATGGTTTCTTAATTGTAGGGTATTGCCCATATCATGTTAATGATATAGATTTTGCTTATGTGTCATGTTGTCTTTTTGAATCTGAAATCTTTGGAATTCCTAAACATGTGGATCCTAAGAATTTCAGACTAGGAATTATAGGTCTATATTCAAAATGTGTTATATGTATAAATTGTAAGTTCCAAATATTTTATCTTCTATAAGTGCTTAGAAGAGAACCTTTAGTTAACTGAGTTAGATTGCTTTCTGGTATTGTCTTAAAAAGTGAAACTGTATATATAAAACAGCATTATTTTAACAAATTTTATAATATTGTAGGCCTTTAAAAAAATCATTGAATCATTTAGTTTTGAAATTGATATAGGTGCACTACATTGCTTTGCCTTTGTTTAGATGCATTGTAGCAGGGTAGTAAGAGCAGATTTGAATCCTGCCTTTTCATCTAAACTACTTGTGACTTTTGGCAAATTATTTAACCTCTCTGTACTCAATTCCTGTATCAATAGTGGTGATCACAGGACCTACCTCCAGGGGTTACTGTGAGGACTGTATATACATATAATATCAAAAGCATTTTCAATAAAACCTGGTTTGTGATAGGTTCTACGTTAACTGAATAAGTATCTTTAGATTTTTAAAATATAGTAATTTATAGAAATATTTGTTTTTATATATATCGTCTTCAAACTAGAGTAGATGAAATGGACATTTTTATTTATAGGGAACTGAACCCTATGTATGAAGGATATCTACAGCATGATGCACAGGAAGTACTACAGTGTATTTTGGGAAACATTCAAGAAACATGCCAACTTCTAAAAAAAGAAGAAGTAAAAAATGTAGCAGAATTATCGACTAAGGTAGAAGAAAAACCTCACCAGAAAGAGGAAATGAGTGGAATTAGCAGCATGGAGACTGACAGTATAAGGAATTCTGAAGACCATAAAGAAAAACTCCCAAAAGGGAATGGAAAAAGAAAAAGTGACACAGAATTTGGTAACACAAAGAAAAAAGTTAAAGTATCTAAGGAACACCAGTCATTGGAAGAGAATCAGAGACAAACAAGGTCAAAAAGAAAAGCTACTGGTGATACATTAGAGATTCCTCCTAAAGTAATCCCCAAGTGTGTTTCTGAAAATGAGAGTGCAAGACTCTCACAAAGGAAATCAAGAGTTAAAATAAATTGGTTAAAGTCTGCAACTAAGCAACCCAGCATTCTTTCGAAATTCTGTAGTCTGGGGAAAATAACAACAAGCCAAGGATCCAAAGGACAGTCTAAAGAAAATGAGTATGATCTTGAGGAGGACTTGGGGAAGTGTGAAATTGATAACACAGCTAATGGTTGTGGACTTGAATCTCCAGGAAATAATGTTAAACCTGTAAATGTTAATGAAGTTAAGTCCATAAACAAAGGTCAGTATAATTCTTAGACTTTGATAGGTAGAAGTCTTAATCACTGCAGAAATAGAAATTTTTTCCTTAGGTAAATGTACAGTATAATCTGAGGCTAAAATTGTTTTGAGAAAGCAACACAGCATGAATTGTGGTATTTTAAGCACTGTGCTTAGATTATGTGCGGTGTGTGTATTATATATATATATACATGTAATGTCATTAATCTTAAGGTAATGTTGATTTATGGTTTATAAACTAGGAAAATCCAGTATATTTTAATGGAGATTATTTTTTCTTTTATCTTTGTAGTATTTGAAGTAAACTCAAGGGAAAATGCATTTAGTAAAATTTCAAAGTAATGAGTATTTATGCCACTTGGTTTTGTCCATATCTATATATATCAGGGAGAATATGTAGTATTGATGTGGTTGATGGTTTTACCAAAGTGTGATACATATTCTGGGATTATTTTATAAGGAGGTATCTTTGGGAAGCAAGTTGAGAAATATAGCTGACTTAAAAAATAATAGTAATTCATAATTAAAACTAGCTTTACAGGAATTTCATATTTCATCAACAAGGGACCTCTTAAGGCTAATAAACAGACATGAAAATGGGGCTTTTATTCATGATAACCTAGAAAATTGGTTATTTGAACTCTATCGAAAAACTTAACTTGTATAGGCTTATATTTTTCTTTTTTCATTTCAGGTGCAGAGCAAATTGGTTTTGAGCTAGTGGAGAAATTATTTCAAGGTCAGCTTGTATTAAGGACTCGTTGTTTGGAATGTGAAAGTTTAACAGAAAGAAGAGAAGATTTTCAGGACATCAGTGTGCCAGTACAAGAAGATGAACTTTCCAAAGTAGAGGAGAATTCTGAAAGTAAGCAAAATTAGAGTCTCAATGGACCATGGAATGATAATTACAGTTTTCTTTAACAATACAGTTTAGTGTCCTTGGTCTACTATATAGCCTTTCTTTTCTTTTTGGCACTGAACCCAGGGGAGCTTTACCACTAAACCATACCCCTAGCTCATTTTATTTTTTATTTTGACACAGGGTCTCACTAAATTACTTAGGACCTCCCTAATTTGCTGAGAATGGTCTTGAACTTTCGATCCTCCTGCCTCAGACTTCTGAGTCACTGGGATTACAGGTGTGCACCACTGTGCCCACCTAGCCTTTCTACTTATTCAGCTTCACTTGTTAATAGCATTTGGAGAAGTGCATCATCTTTATTTTTATATAATGTGTTAGAATGGAAAAATGAAATGCTTATTTAATAAAAGTTAGTTTGGGGATCTTAATTTTTCGGAGCTACTTGAGGTAATTTTTAACACACCATTAGAACCATTGTGTGTCTGGTGCAAACCATAAAATCATAGAGTTGTCATGCAAAATAATGAGACTGGTTTGCTGAATATTGACTTTAAACTAGTCTCTTACAGTGAGATCAAGAAGTTTTTGCCGTCCATATCACATAAATTTTTTTTTGCTGACCAATTACAATATTACACTATTTAAAAGATAAGTATGCTGGGCTGGGGTTGTAGCTCAGTGGTAGAGTGCTTGCTTTGCATGTATGAGGCACTGAGTTCAATCCTTAGCACCACATAAAAATAAATAAAGATATTGTGTCCATTTACAACTAAAAATTAAAAAAAAAAAAAAAAAGCTGTGCTATTAAGGAGGAACTTCTGAAAGTAAAAGACATCTCTTCAGTTATTTGGGAATGGGGTAGTCAGTTGAAACTGAAAATTTTGCATGTGGAACTTTGTGGTTTAATTTCTGAATACTGTATCTGTAAAGGAAAGGATTCTCTTTTTTATAGTTTCTCCAGAGCCAAAAACAGAAATGAAGACCTTGCGATGGGCAATTTCACAATTTGCTTCTGTGGAGAGGATTGTAGGAGAAGATAAATATTTCTGTGAAAATTGCCATCATTATACTGAAGCCGAAAGAAGTCTTTTGTTTGATAAAATGCCTGAAGTTATAACTATTCATCTGAAGTGCTTTGCTGCTAGTGGCTTGGAGTGAGTATTGTAAATAAAAGCTATATATGAAGAAAATAAGCTGCTATTGAGGAGAAATTTTGTTTAAAATACTAAAATAGTATTAATATAACTACTGACTGAAATGAAATAACTTGTAAAGATTGCTTTAGAGAGTTGTTCTCTTTAAAACAGTTTCCTTGTAAAATGCATTAATTTAAATCCTTTTGGTATGAACACATGTTCTATTTAGTATGATTTCTATATATATCTTTTTCATATTCATTGTGTAGATGCTACTTACAGAATTCAATTTTAGTAGATCTTATTAAAGCAGAGAAGAAATCTGAATACATTGAGATTTTTTTTGAAGGGTATAAAGGCAAAATTCTTTGGTTTTAAGGTAACCTAAGAAATCAGACTAACTAGTCTTTGAAAAAGATGAGAAATTTTCTATAGTTGAGAATTCAAATGTATAAAAGCTATTAAAAATAAGTATAAAAATGCTAATTGCATTTTGGATAGTCTGTGACTTCTTTCTGACATGCATAATATCATTGTTGATTTCATTCCTTTCCACATTAACGACTTATTTGAAAATGACATGAACTTCCCAGTAGCTTGCTTGTGGGCATATTCTTCTCTCCCTCTGTCTCACATGCACACACACATACACAAATTATTATAAGAGAGCATATAGTTGTCTTTTTTTTTTTTTTTTTTTAATTCAGTGGGCATTTTCTTTGCTATTTATTTTTGTTGCCAATCTTGACGAAGACATATTAAAATGATTGAAATGTAAAGAATTTTAGTTTCAAAAATTCAGTGTTGTTTTGTTTTTGGTACTGGGGATTGAATCTAGGGGTGCTTTATCAGTGTACCACATCCCCACTCCACTCTGCCCCCCATTTTTTTTTTTTTTGGATGCAAGCTTTTGCTATTAAGTTGCTTAGGGCCTCAGCCTTCCAAGTGGCTGGGATCACAGGTGTGTGCTACCACACCCGGCAAAGTTCAGTGTTTTTAAAATGCCATCTAATTCTTTGGTGTATAAAATTGGGAAAATAAAGATAATGAAACATTCTACATACCCTCCACAAAACACCTGAATATTAGCAGTTATTTTAATATTATGTGTATATATTATAAATTTTATTCACAACTGAGGTCTTGTTTTTATTCTGGTTTTTCATTTATTTACCTACATATTAAGGGTTTATTCAGACTTTGACTTGGTTTTACATTGGGTGTAAAATTTTGAATTTAAAATGGAACTACAGGAAACCTTTTTTTCTTTTTCTTCCAAAGGTTTGATTGTTATGGTGGTGGACTTTCCAAGATCAACACTCCTTTATTGACACCTCTTAAACTGTCACTAGAAGAATGGAGCACAAAGCCAACTAATGACAGCTATGGATTATTTGCAGTTGTGATGCATAGTGGCATTACAATTAGTAGTGGGCATTACACTGCTTCTGTTAAAGTCACTGACCTTAATAGTTTAGAACTAGATAAGGGAAATTTTGTGGTTGACCAGACGTGTGAAATAGGTAAGCCAGAACCAATGAATGAGGAGGAAGCAAGGGGTGCAGTTGAAAATTATGATGATGAAGAAGTGTCAATTAGAGTTGGTGGAAATACACAGCCAAGTAAAGTTTTGAACAAAAAAAATGTAGAAGCTATTGGACTTCTTGGAGGACAAAAGAGCAAAGCAGATTATGAGCTATACAACAAAACATCTAATCCTGATAAGGTTGCCAGTACAGCATTTGCTGAAAATAGAAATTCTGAGACTAACAATACTAATGGGACCCATGAATCTGATAGAAACAAGGAATCCAGTGACCAAACAGGCATTAACATTAGTGGATTTGAGAACAAAATTTCATATGTAGTGCAAAGCTTAAAGGAATATGAAGGGAAGTGGTTGCTTTTTGATGATTCTGAAGTGAAAGTTACTGAAGAGAAAGACTTTTTGAATTCTCTTTCCCCATCTACATCTCCTACATCTACTCCTTACTTGCTATTTTATAAGAAATTATAGAGTGAGTGTATTTTCCTTGTGTATATATTAAACAGACCTGGACAAACATTGGTAAAGTCAATTACATCAGAGTCTAGCTTTTATCTTTTGAAGCTATTGGATATTATTGGTCTCTCTAGGTTTTTATATAAATAGTGAAATTTGAAATACTGAAAACCATGTTAATTTTTAGAATTCATTTTCCTTAGAGACTAGTGATGCATTAGCTTCTGGGAACAAACTTGTATAGGTTCTTAATTATCCAAAATGGAAGCATTTAAACACTTTTGGATTTACACCAATCTTTTGTGTTTGCTTTTAAAAATAAAGTGCTTGTATTTGTATTCTCCATATTTTGGAGTAATTATCTACATGTTTATAGCTCTGTGGTTTTTCACTTAAGAAACAGAATCTCATTCAGTACATTTAGTTTTATAACAGGAAGCGAAATCTTTGATGGGCTGTATCAGAGGCACAAATTCTAGAATGTGTATTCACAGTGGTGTACATTTTGTGCCTTGAATCACTTTGGAAAGTGTCTCAGAAAACTTGGACAGTCCTCTATATCTTCATAAGAATTTTATATGTATTTATGAAGATGATTCTGTATTCTAGTAAATCTTTTTGGGCATGGACTAATTTGTATCTCTTCATACTCATTCTGCACGATCTGTATATAGTACATCAAACTTAGAGGTGTGACCTTAAATTTAACTTTTTTTAAATACTGGGAGGTCAATAAAATTTAAACTGCTTAACAACTATGTATACAAATGCTCAAATTTTTTACTTGCATTTTTAAAAATCATAAATACAGCTGACTTCTCTTAAAGAACAGAATCAATGTGTGTGTATATATATAGAGAGAGAGAAAGAGAGGAGAGAACAAACATGCATGTTACCTTAAATACTCAGTATGTTCTGACAGTGGAGGTGAAGAATATCTCAGAGAAACTGCTTATAGTCCAGCCTGGTTATCATGCTTAAAAGAGGTTTACAATAAAAACTGTCACATCTTAGTTGCCCTTGAAAATAGACATGATTTAATGGAATCCAAAATGAGAATTTAAGATGATGCTTTGGGCACAAAAACTTTGTTAAACTATAATTTTAAATTTTGTATACTAAATCAGTAAGTGGTTAATTGTCATATGATTTGTTAAAGGACATTTTTGGTACTAAAAGAGATTTTGATTTTGAATATATAAGTGCTTCTGGGATAACATAATCCCATTTCAACAAATAAGAATACCTGGTCAACAATAAATGATCCATTTCCCCACAAGATTATGTGATGTGATAGAAATAAAAGTTGTGCTTCTGCTTTCTATATTCATAACCACCAATGGAACTTTAAATAGCCCTGTGGACTATCTATAAGATGATGATGGAGTAGGGCTAGGACACAGCCTGGGCCTGGAATAACTCAAAGACAATGTTAAGAACTAGTGTGAGTTCTTAGATTCCTGATGTAAGAAATTTTACATTTTAAGAAAACACGTAAGAAATTAAGTATTCTGTATCATACCAGTTTAAGAGTAAAAGGAAGCCTGTTTTCACTCAAATAGTTGGTATTGCAAGACAATACAACAAATAATAAAAGTCTTCAATATTGTTACTCAGATTTATGTGAAACAGTCCGAACCTAGGTCAATGTAAGAGAACTGACCTATACGTGATAATAATCTTATATCTACCCTTCCTCCTTTATCCCCAAAGAACAGGGAGACTATGTCATTTTTGTGGGTGAGTTTCCATTCTTGACTCATTGCCTTTTCCTTTTCCTTTAGCTTTACTTCCCCAAATAGATTTATTTTATTTGCAGTGCTGGAGATCGAACCTAGGGCCTTGCACATGCTAAGCAAGTGCTGTACCACTCAGCCCCCAATCCTAAATAGATTTTTGAAGTTATGCCCTTCTGAGTCTACAAATAATTCCTTTAATTCCAATAATGTTGGTTTATCTGAAAAATCTCTGATTCAGTCTTTGAGTTGATGCAGATAAGAATTTAGAATAATTGCCCATTGAAGTATGTTTGAGGGGGGAAATAAACCATCACCTATATACATAAGCTATAGAATGAAGCCATGGTATTAATCCTAATCAGTTCTTAAGTGATTCATGTGACTGATCAGTAGATCAAAGGAATTATTCAAGGATGCTATTCTATAAGTGATAGTGATACAAAAACCATTGTTCAAAACACCTGCAGAAATCATGAATATGTACTATTTTGAAAAAATTTGCCAAGTAATTGAAATTTGCAAGTATTGCTAATTTCTCAATATTTTTCTGTATGAAGTTATAATTTTAAGTGAGTTAATTTTGACTAAAGCAACTAATTTAACTTTTTTACATGTTTGTAAAACCTGCAAGTGTCAAAAAATAACTGACTTCTATTTAATTGGTAGATTAAAATGAGTAAACTCCAGCTCTGTGTTACCTTCATGGTGATGTAAATAGCTTTAAAACAGATTTCTGATTTGCTGGCTTAGATCATTAAAAATTGATGACTAGCTTGTTTAATCTGAAACACAAATCATTTTAATTGCTGAGAGTCATGAAGTTCATACTAATAACAAAACTGAGTCATGAAAATCAAGCTGTCGTCACCAGTATTAGTTGTCTCAGTATTTAATCCTTTATAGACAAGAATTTTATCAGGTGAAGTCATTTTTGAATTCTAAATTTCTTTTTTAGGGTATCTAAAATGGATACTCTAAACTTAGAAATCAGTTTAAAAACTTCGTAAAGCAGTTACCAATATCTACCTTAACCCATTAACTCATTTAATTCAGGGCTCTTTGGGCCTATAAAGTGACTGCCAATTTCGATTTTAATATTGCTATTTTTGGAGCCAGTTCAACTCAACTTTTCTGTGCCTCTTTCAATAAAGAAAAATTTTCAAAGTTCCACTCATTAAAAATTAGTGTAAACATTCACATATTTAATAGTACCTTTAAAATAAGCATTACTACATTTAAAATGGTTCCAAAACGAATCTATAAATGGTAATATAAATTAAAAAATATGAACTTAAAGTAAATAAATTTAACATTAGCTAATGGTATAAATAACGGTCAATCTAGTGTACCTTTGAAATATCTTTAAAAAAAAGATAGCAGTATATGTTAACCAGAATGTCAGAAACCATAGCCATGATTCTCAAACTTTTAACAATCTACATTGGATATCATTTTGGCATTCTTCAATGAGTAAATTAATTATTTCCAGAATTACATCCCAAGTCCTATTTTTCAACAGATCTTAATGTCTTTTCACAATGTTGAATACATGGCTCTTTTCAAATGAATAAAACCAAGTGCATTTATTTTAGAGATCCATTTTGCGAAGGCTCATTCGACTGAAGGAATCTCTGGGGAAAAAATAAGAAGACAGTTATAAAAGAACAAAATAAATGTGCCATTCTGAAAAAACTTTTTTTGTGTATATACCTTTAAGATATTTTATTCCCTCTTCCCTCTAATGCCAGGATAATCTCAAAAGTTTTGTCACCAGTTCTTACTGACTAACTTAGATGCTCATACACATATTCTGCTTTATATATTCTGGCTAACAGTTCTCTAGAAGGGAATTATAGTAACCACTTTGCCAGGTCTATTGATCATTTATATTTGTCCAGTAGGTGCTGCAGATAATTGTGATTTAACAAGAACATAAGGGATAAAGGGAGATTTCAGGAAAAGATCCGGGGTTAGTAAAATGGCAAAAAGCAGGTGTTTCTTTAAATTATTAAAAATTTTAAGTGTTAGATTCAAACTGTGAGTTTAAGTGTTAGATTCAAAATGTGACAACATTTTGTCTCAGATCATTTTTGTATTTTTTAGATTATTGAAGACCCCAGGAATCTTTTTGTAACTCGTCTGTTGATGTTTACCATATAAGACAATGGAAAATTTTATTTTACTAAACAATCAATTGCATGTTCCTATAAGCATAGCATTGTTTATAAAATAACTTGCAAGAGATTGTAGAATAGCACTCTTACATATTTAATGTGTGGTTTAATGAGGGTCTAAATTCTCATCTGCTTATCTTAAAATATCACATCTCATGTAATCTCTGAAAACTCCACTGTGCTCATGAGAATGACAGTGAAAAAGGCAAATAATATTTGGTATTAATATGAAACAAGTTTTGACTTTAGAAACCTCCTGCAAGGGCCTTAGGGACTCCCCATGGATCCTAGGTCACCTTTGAGAATCTGAAGCCCCATAGGCCTACTGGAAAATAACATTCCATATTTTGTAAATCAATAAAAATTAAAATTGATTTTTTCCCCTAAATTCTGAACTTGATATAGAAAGGGATTATATTCTTAAAATAAGCTCATGGTATATTTTTCTTGACCCTTAAGTTGGTTTCTTTTACTATTAAGATTAAGCCAGGAACCTTACATCCCCAGGAAAGGAGAAGGTACGTAAAAAGAGATCACATCCAGCTTTGAATCTCAAAGCTTGTTTTGGTTCCAGAGAACATTCTTGAAATCTGGATACTATTCATTGAGAAAAGGTTTTTTTCTAAATTCCAAAAAATTACTGTAAATATTAAGAACTAAGCCTAGAAGACTGGGCACAAAGTAGATCACAGAGGACGGCAAACTTAGGATATGGTGTAATGGAAAGTTTCCTTCAGATAGGAAGAACACAGCCTTTCCTTGGAAAGGAGTTGGAAGGAGCAGAAGGAACTGCCTAGGATTAGGCAACTGCTCGACCATCTCAGGGACACACCACGCTCACCCTCTGGACTTTTGACTTGGTGGGTATGACTGGTGGAGGGGAATGGAAACTAAAAAGGAAGATGTTGCAAAAAGACTAAGGGAAAACCATTGGGAATTTTGAGAGGAAACCACCTCTAGGATGTCTCATATCAATAGATGGGGTGGATGCAAAACATGTTTTGTCATAGGATTTGTACTTGGGGGGATATAACATAGAGCAGGCATTTGGTAGACTTTTGAATTAATAGGAAAATGAGGGTACTGGGAACTGAACCCAGGGCACTCTCACAGCCACATCCCCAGCCCTTTTTATTTTATTTAGACAGGGTCTCACTGAGTTGCTTAGGTCCTCACTAAATTGCTGAGGCTGGCTTTTGAACTCATGATTCTCCTGTCTCAGCCTCTAGATTACAGGCATGGGATTACAGGCATGTGCCAACGTGCCTGGCTCTTTTTTTTTTGAGATAGGGCCTCACTTTAAGTTGCTGAGGCTGGCCTCGAACTTGAGATCACTGGGATTACAGGCATGTGCCAGCCAGTTTAAGTTTTTACTGCAGTGTAGTATACTCTGCATCTAAATTGTTTTCATATAAGCAGCTTGAACAACCTTCTAAATGTTAATTTAACAGATAATAATAGCTTTACTCTTTTACTTCAAAGGGTGGAATAATAGTGCCACAATAATTCAACAATTATATGTAAATTTGATTTCAAAATGTAAAAGTGGCAATTTACTTTTAGCAGTTTTTGTGCCCTTTTCAGAATTCAGGTGCTAAAAAGCAAAAGGCCAGGCACTGTCCTAGGAACTTTGCAATGCCATTTAATTTCCTCAACAATCTTTTCAAAGTAAGTACTATCTTATTATATAGAAATCTAAAAAGCAGACTAAGTTACCTGCTCAAGTAGAATTAGGATTCAACTGTAGAAAGTTCAAAGTTATTTTCATTTCTAATTTGGAGAAAAATACTGAAGTCTGATACTCATTGGTGTTATTTGCTTTAATACATGTCTAGAAGATTATTTATACTATTTACTGTTGCAGTTGAAGAAAAATGAATGCCTGGTTCCAGATAACATTCTAGTGAATTTTCTTACAAAATTACCAGAAGATGTAACCCGATATTAAAAAGGAATAGTTTTAGTAGGCTAGATGAACATTCATCTGTCCCAATTAACATGCATGCTCGAATTACAGGAAGAAAGCTGACTTGTATCTTATAGACTTATTAATGTATAGGTGATAAAAAGCTTATACTAGGTTGAACTGGTTAGGTTTCAGGGGACACAAAATCTGAAGCCATTTAAAGTTAACACCAATTTACTATTAAAACAATTCAGATTGTATTTTCCTGAAGAGCTCTAAAATAAGAAAAACCAAGCATACCTGTGGCAAGTGACAGGTAATACTGCCTTATACAACTGAGGAATCTTTCTGTTTATCAGTGGCTGTAGAGCCTCTTTAAGGCGATGATAGTTTCTCTCCAGTTCCCTTTGATACTCTTTTTGATCTGGTCCAATTAGGCTTTTATTTTTTCTTAAGGCATCTTCACACCTAGGAGAAAAGGCATGTTATCAAAAGATTTAGACTTGGTCACACACATATCTATATATACATATATACATTCAACACGTATTCATGTATTAACAGATAAGGACATTCAGTTTTTCAGCTGAATGTTAATAATCCTCATGTTTTAAGTTTAAGGTAAGAACAGAGAATAGCTGAATTCCATTAAATTCTAATAAACACTTCCAGTTTTCATTAAATTGAAATATATATTTTTAAAGAAATCTGAAGCCATCTTTTTCACATAGAATAGACTAGAAACTTTAAGAAATGTAATCATACTCATTTATGTGGCACCAATGGCATTTGACACTGCTTGTCAACTGTTCCAATAAATGTTTTCTAAAATGAACAGATCTGATGACAATCCTTTAACTTACTAAAACACCTAAGAAAAACCTCTGGATCCTGATTAAAGGAAGAAAGATTACTGAAAAACAATATATATATATATATATATATATATATATAAAAGAAAAACAATATATACATATCCATACTTGCAGGATGCAGCTAAAGCAAATTCTTGGAGGAAAATATATAGTCTCAAATGCTTATATTAGAAAATAAGGCTAAAATTGAAGAATCAGAACTTAAAAAGAACACACTAAATATAAGGGAGGAAATAAAATTTGAAAGTATGACAGTATCAAAAATTGGAAAAGCTGGCAGCCAAGTGCTGGGTAGGATTGCTTGAGCACAGGAACCTCATTTCAAAAAAAAAAAAAAAAAAAACCAAAAAACCATAAGAACCTCATCTCAAAAAACAAAACAAAACAAAAAAAAAACAACAAACACCAAAAAGTTGGTTATTTGAAAAACCAAAACATCAGACTAAATGAGGGAAGCTCAAATATCCCCTACTAGAAATTTAAAATGGAATATAAAAAATATATAGCAGATGTCTAAAAAAATCTTTAAGGATGATGTTCAATTTAATACAAAAGATTTTTCTAGATAAACAATCATTTAAGAAAAAAAATGTGAATAACCCTAAAACCATCAAATAAACTGAATCAATGTCAAATCTATACACAAAAATGCCCTAATATGGAAGTTCTACTGAGCACTCTTAGAGACTAGTAATTCCAACGTAATATAATTCTTCCAGAGTATATTAAAAAAACAAAACAAAACAAAAAAACCCCAAAGCTTCCAAAGTGGAAAAAAATACCTGTTTCTGAGAGGAGTTCTGAACTTATTTTTCAAAGAGAGGATACCAAAACCTAATTAAGACTTTAAGGAAAAAATTCTTATTCAATCTTACCCATAAGAATGATTACAAAACCTAGGCTGGGGTTGTAGCTCAGTGGTAGATACTTGCCTCTGGTGCGTGAGGCACTGGGTTCAATCCTCAGCACCACATAAATAAAGAAAATAAAGGTACTGTGTCCATCTACAACTAAAAATTAAAAAAGAATGACTACAAAACCTGCAAAGATAACAGGAAAATATTCTACCTCTGTATGAAAAACCCATATGCACATACACCATGACCAAGTTGTTTATCTGTAATAAATGGAAGGTTAGCAATAAGAAATCAATAAATGTAACTAATACCACTAAAAGATTAAAGGAGATACAGAAAAAGCATTTGAAAAGAAAATTTTAAAACTTGTCATAATAAACCTAATTAAAATATTAACCTGATTAAAATATCTACAAAAACCTTGCAGCAAACACTATATTCAAGGGTGAAAACATTTCTTTTTGAATGAGGTATAAGAAAATGATGTCCTCTATTCCTATTCAGTGTAGCACTGGAGGCCCTAATTATCACTATAAGAAAAAGATTCTACAGATTATTAAAATTAACATGTGAGTTTTATAAGGTTCTCATGTAAAATATAAAAAAATTTAACTGAATTTCTGTATATCAGCAAATAAAATTATTTTGAAAGGTATTAACAAAAGCATATTAGTATTAAGTACTAAAGGACAAATCAAAAGATGTACAATGCCTATAAATAGAAATTTTAAATAATATTAAGAAAACATTCAAAATATTCAAAAGAAAGTAAATGGAGAAATACTTGATATTCATGGACTCTCATTTATAAAGATGTTAATTTTCTTCCAATTGATGTATACATTCAGGCTGTTTTCCATGGAAGGAGGAACAAACTGATACTAAAATTTAAAATTTATATTAAATAAGCCCCCTTGATCAAAACGAGGTGAGAGGAACTGCTGTACGAGACACCAAAACTTACTTTAGAGCTGCTACCATTAGCATGGCATTGGCTCAAGGGAAAAGAGAGTACTGAAAGAGAATAAAGATCCTAGAAACTGATACATATAAACATGGGCACTTAATTTATAATTGTGATGATACTGAAAGCAATGGAGAAAAGATAATCTTTTAAATTGTAATGCTGGGCAACTGAATATCCATGGAGGAAAGGAAACCTGATACCATATTAAACAAATAGTACTGAGATCATAACAGTTAAAAGTATGGACAAGAATCCAACTGATCCTTACCTTGAACCATACCCCACCCCCCAAAAAAATCAGAAATGAATTATTTAGAAAATAAAAAGGTTGATCCAATATGGCGGTCTAGAGGGAGGCTGCGTTCCTTGTCGCTCCGCAACGCCGGATTCAAGCAGAGGATTATCTGTTTCTCGGTAAGGCAGTTTTTGCTGCTTATCGATCCCCTGCTCTTTACCCCATTTGTCTGCTGTGATCACCTGCAATCTGCCAGCATATCGACGCCTTTTTTGAGAGCAGATTGCTCACTATCAGGCGTCTATCATCCTGCCTCTCGCCTGTCCATCGCCTGCCTTACCCCTATCCATCACCCAACGCTCGAGGTTCACCATCCGATCGTCGTACAGCTGCCAGCAGATTGACCGCAGACCCCCAGTGGAGAACCAGCTGCCTGCTGCTGCCTGGAAGTTCACTGTTACAGTACCTGCAGGTTTGATTACACGTGGCTGCCGCCATTTTGAGACAACAGCCAGGCCCTGTAGGACCCCTGGCCGGACTGACTGAGTCCCGTCTCCAGGATCCCTCAGCCCAACCGATCACTCCCTGCCTCTGGGGCCCTCACATCAACTGACTGCTCCCTGCCGCCAGGACCCCCAGACCAACTGATTGCACCCAGCCTCCTGGATCCCACAACCACACCAAACACACCTGACCTCCAGGACCACTGTCGGACCAACTGCATCCTGTCTCCAGGACCTCCAGCTGGCCACGTCCACCCCTGAGCTGCAGCTCCCCATTTGCCAACACATTTGGAAGCCAGAGCAGCCATCTTGGATAATCCTGGAAGCCGTAGCTGGATCTTCGGGTGGGGAAAATCCCATCTTGAGACGCCTGCTGGAGGCTTGAAGCTCACTGTCAGGTACCTCTTATACATCAGGCTACTGAACACTGGGAGGATTCATTAGTATATGACTATTATACAGTAGATTTTCTTTTTTCTCCTTTTTTAAAAAAAAATATTTGTTTTTATTTCTTTATGTTTCTTGCTTTCTTTTCCTTCTGTTTACCTGTTTCCTCAGAGTCGCTTTCTCCCTTATTTACATGATGTTATTGTCCCCACAGGGGCTATTTGGTCTAGGATTGCATAGTGTCTGATTTGGGCACTGCTAATATTGATCTCCCCTTAAAGAAAGCGTTTTGGAAACCTATAGGGCCACTATAAGCCTATAGGGAGAAATCTGCAATACCCCAGATCTGCAGCGCTAGAGGGGAAGACACATGAACAACATGAAAAAACAAGGGAAGAAAATGATCCAAACAAATCTAGATTCTATAGTAATAGAATCCAATGACAGTATGTTAGAAGAAATGTCAGAAAAGGACTTCAGATTATACATGATTAAGATGATTCGCGAAGCAAAGGATGAGATAAGAGAGCAAATGCAGGCAATGAATGATAATACCAATAAGCTGAAAGAGCAAGTGCAGGTAGCAAAAGATCATTTCAACAAAGAGATAGAGATTCTCAAAAAAAAAAAAAAAAAAAAAAAACAAACAAACGGAAATCCTTGAAATGAAGGAGACAATAAACCAAATAAAAAACTCAATGGAAAGCATCACCAACAGACTAGACCACATGGAAGACAGAACCTCAGACAATGAAGACAAAATATTTAATCTTGAAAATAAAGTCGCCCCAACAGAGAAGATGGTAAGAAATCATGAACAGAATCTCCAAGAACTATGGGACATCATGAAAAGACCAAATTTAAGAATTATTGGGATTGAGGAAGGCACAGAGATAAAAACCAAAGGAATGAACAACCTGTTCAATGAAATAATATCAGAAAATTTCTCAAACCTGAAGAATGAAATGGAAAATCAAATACAAGAGGCTTACAGAACACCAAATGCACAGAATCACAACAGATCCACACCAAGGCACATTATAATGAAAATGCCTAACATTCAAAATAAAGATAGGATTTTGAAGGCCGCAAGAGAAAAGCATGAGATTACATGTAGGGGGAGACCAATACGGATAGCAGTCGACTTCTCAACTCAGACTCTAAAAGCTAGAAGGGCCTGGACCAACATATTTCAAGCTCTGAAAGAACATGGTTGCCAACCAAGAATCCTATACCCAGCAAAACTAACCTTCACATTTGAAGATGAAATAAAATCCTTCCATGATAAACAAAAGTTAAAAGAATTTACAAATAGAAAGCCTGCACTATAGAATGTTCTCAACAAAATATTCCATGAGGAGGAAATGAAAAACAACAATGGAGGTCAGCAAAGGGAGGAACTACCTTAGAGAAAAACCACTCAAAGGAGAAACCAAGCCAACTTAAAAACCAAAAATAAGCCAAATGACTGGGAATACAAATCATTTCTCAATAATAACCCTGAACGTTAATGGCCTAAACTCATCCATCAAAAGACATAGACTGGCAGAATGGATTAAAAAGAAAGACCCAACAATATGTTGCCTGCAAGAGACTCATCTCATAGAAAAAGACATCCACAGACTAAAGGTGAAAGGATGGGAAAAAACCTACCATGCACATGGACCTAGTAAAAAAGCGGGGGTTTCCATCCTTATATCAGATAAAGTGGACTTCAAGCCAAAGTTAGTCAGAAGGGATAAGGGAGGACATTTCATACTGCTTAAGGGAACCATAAATCAGGAAGACATAACAATAGTAAATATTTATGCCCCAAACAATGGTGCATCCCTGTACATCAAACAAATCCTTCTCAATTTCAAGAATCACATACACCACAACACAATAATTCTGGGCGACTTTAACACACCGCTGTCACCACTAGATAGATCTTCCAAACAAAATCCAACCAAAGAAACCATAGAACTCAATAACACAATCAATAACCTAGACTTAATAGACATATATAGAATATTCCATCCATCAATGAGCGGATACACTTTCTTCTCAGCAGCACATGGAACCTGCTCGAAAATAGACCATATGTCATGCCACAAAGCAGCCCTTAGGAAATGCAAAAAAATAGAGATACTGCCTTGTGTTCTATCAGATCATAATGGACTGAGAGTAGAAATCAATGACAAAGTACAAAAAGGAAATTACTCCAACACTTGGAGACTAAATAATATGCTATTGAATGAAACATGGATAACAAAAAACATCAGGGAGGAGATTAAAAAATTCTTAGAGGTCAATGAGAATGATGATACAACATATCAAAATCTCTGGGACACTATGAAAGCGGTACTAAGAGGAAAATTCATTGCATGGAGCGCATTCCAGAAAAGAATGAAAAGTCAACAATTAAATGACCTAACATTACAGCTCAAAGCCCTAGAAAAAGAAGAACAGAATAACAGCAAAAGTAGTAGAAGACAAGAAATAATTAAAATCAGAGCTGAAATCAATGAAATTGAAACAAAAGAAACTATTCAAAAAATTGACAGAACAAAAAGTTGGTTCTTTGAGAAAGTAAACAAAATAGATAAACCCTTAGCCACACTAACAAAGAGAAGGAGAGAGAAGACTCAAATTACTAAAATACATGATGCAAAAGGAAATATCACAACACACACCACTCAGATACAGAACATAATGAGAAGCTACTTTGAAAATCTGTATTCCAACAAAATAGAAAGTACCAAAGACATTGACAAGTTTCTAGAGACATATGCTCCTCCCAAACTGAACCAGGAGGACATACACGATTTAAACAGATCAATATCAAGCAATGAAATAGAAGAAGCCATTAAAAATCTACCATCCAAGAAAAGCCCAGGACCAGACGGATTCTCAGCCGAGTTCTACAAGACCTTCAAAGAAGAACTCATTCCAATACTTCTCAAAGTATTCCAGGAAATAGAAAAGGAGGATACCCTACCAAACTCATTCTATGAAGCTAAGTATCACCCTCATACCCAAACCAGGAAAAGACACATCAAGGAAAGAAAATTTTAGACCAATATCCTTGATGAATATAGATGCTAAGATCCTTAACAAAATATTGGCAAACCGTATCCAAAAACATATTAAGAAAATTGTGCACCACGATCAAGTGGGGTTCATTCCTGGAATGCAAGGATGGTTTAACATCCGTAAATCAATAAACGTAATCCATCATGTCAATAGATTTAAGGATAAGAATCATATGGTTATTTCAATTACGCAGAAAGAGCATTTGACAATATACAACACCCCTTCATGCTGAAAACACTAGAAAAAATAGGGATAGTAGGAACATACCTGAACACTGTAAAGGCTATTTATGCTAAGCCCATGGCCAACATCATTCTTAATGGAGAAAAACTGAAACCATTCCCTTTAAAAACGGGAACAAGACAGGGATGTCCTCTTTCACCACTTCTATTCAACACTGTCCTCGAAACTCTAGCCAGAGCAATTAGGCAGACTAAAGAAATTAAAGGGATACGAATAGGAAAAGAGGAACTTAAGCTGTCACTATTTGCGGATGACATGATTCTATATTTAGAGGATCCTAAACCCTCCTCCAGAAAACTTCTAGACCTCATCAATGAATTCAGCAAAAGAGCAGGCTATAAAATCAGCACGCATAAATCTACAGCATTTTTATACACAAGCGATGAAACAGCTGAAAGGGAAATGAGGAAAACAACTCCATTTGCAATAGCCTCAATAAAAATAAAATACTTGGGTATCAATCTAACCAAAGAGGTAAAAGACCTCTACAATGAAAACTACAAAACACTGAAGAAAGAAATTAAGGAAGACCTTAGAAGATGGAAAGATCTCCCATGTTCTTGGATAGGCAGAATTAATATTGTCAAAATGGCCATACTACCAAAAGTGCTATACAGATTCAATGCAATTCCAATTAAAATCCCAATGATGTACCTCACAGAAACAGAACAAGCAATCATGAAATTCATCTGGAAGAATAAGAAACCCAGAATAGCTAAAGCAATCCTTAGCAGGAAGAATGAAACAGGGGGTATCGCAATACCAGAACTTCAACTATACTACAAAGCAATAGTAACAAAAATAGCATGGTATTGGCACCAAAATAGACAGGTAGATCAATGGTACAGAATAGAGGACATGGACACAAACCGAAATAAATACCATTTTCTCATACTAGACAAAGGTGCCAAAAATATGCAATGAAGAAAAGACAGCCTGTTCAACAAATGGTGCTGGGAAAACTGGAAATTCATATGCAACAGAATGAAATTAAACCCCTATCTCTCACCCTGCACAAAATTGAAGTCAAAATGGATCAAGGACCTTGAAATCAGACCAGAGACCCTGCATCTTATAGAAGAAAAAGTAGGTCCAAATCTTCAACATGTCAGCTTAGGATCAGACTTCCTTAACAGGACTCCCATAGCACAAGAAATAAAAGCAAGAATCAATAACTGGGATAGATTCAAACTAAATAGCTTTCTCTCAGCAAAGGAAACTATCAGCAATGCGAAGAGAGAGCCTACAGAGTGGGAGAATATCTTTGCCTCTCATACTTCAGATAGAGCACTAATTTCCAGAATCTATAAAGAACTCAAAAAACTCTACACCAAGAATACAAATAACCCAATCAACAAATGGGCTAAGGAAATGAACAGACACTTCACAGAAGAAGATGTACAAGCAATCAACAAACATATGAAAAAATGTTCACCATCTTTAGTAATAAGAGAAATGCAAATCAAAACTACACTAAGATTCCATCTCACCCCAGTTAGAATGGTGATTATCAAGAACACAAGCAACAATAGGTGTTGGAGAGGATGTGGGGAAAAAGGTACACTCATACATTGCTGGTGGGGCTGCAAATTAGTGCAGCCACTCTGGAAAACAGTGTCGAGATTCCTTAGAAAACTTGGAATGGACCTACCATTTGACCCAGCTATCCCACTCCTGGGCCTAATACCCAAAGGACTTAAAATCGGCACACTACAGAGATACAGCCACATCAATGTTCAGAGCGGCTCAATTCACAATAGCCAGACTATGGAACCAACCTAGATGCCCTCCAATTGATGAATGGATAAAGAAACTGTGGTATATATATACAATGGAATATTACTCAGCTATAAAGAATAATAAAATCATGGCATTTGCAGGCAAATGGATGAAATTGGAGAATATCATGTTAAGTGAGATAAGCCAATCTCAAAAATCCAAAAGAGGAATGATCTCACTGATAAGCGGATGATGACACTTAATGGGGGGTGGGAGTGGGACAAGAATGGAGGAAGGAGGGACTGTATAGAGGGAAAAAAGAGGTGGGAGGGGTGGGGGAAGGAAAAAAATAATGGAATGAATCAAACATCATTACTCTAAATTTATGAATATGCAAATGGTATGCTGTTACTCCATGTACAAACAGAAACAACATGTATCCCATTTGTTTACAATAAAAATAAATTAAAAAAAAAAGAAAATAAAAAGGTTAATTTTTGCCTACCCTTTGTTTAACCTGTATTTTAATTTTTAAAATACCACTATGCTTTTATTAATTTTTAAAATTTTAGTAGAAAAATATTTATTTAAAAATTATGTGTAAATAGCTTTTAGAAAAGGTATTTTTTACAATGAACATATACAGATACTTTTCAATTTTTTAAATATATATGTTTAGATGTTGATAGACCTTTATTTATTTATTTATATTGGTGCTAAGACTCGAACCCAGTACCTCGCACATGCTACTGAGCTACAAACCCAGCCTCACTTTTCAGGTTTTTAATGCTCTTCTCACATTGGCATCCTTTTTCCCGAAAAGTAAAGGTGTATCATAAACCAAAAATTTACCAATCTTGATAATGTCAAGCACCTCGGAGATAAGGGAAAATTAATTCAAGAAGGGCATATTTCAGGCATTGTGCCAAAATTCAACAAAGTAAAAAACTAATTTTAAAACATTATTCCCTAATTAGTTCCTTTTATTTTTATGTTCTCAAAGGGCTGTCACAATATATTGTAAGTATCTTTGAAACTTTCTTTTAATGCTTTGTCATTAGGATGATCTTAAAATCTTGTTACTTGTGCAATGCAGCACATAGCCAGTATCTTTTCTTGAAACACATTAAAGTATTTTGGTCAACAGAGAGCCTACAGAATGGGAGAAAATCTTTATTACCAGTACCTCAGATAGAGCATTAATCTCCAGGATACACAAAAAACTCAGAAAACTTAACACCAAAAAAACAAATAAGCCAATCAATAAATGGGATAAGGAACTGAAAGGGACATCACAGAAGAAATATGAATGGTCAAAAAATATATGAAAAAAATGTTCAACATCTCTAGCAATTAAGAGAACTGCTAATCAAAACTATACTGAGATTCTATCTCACTCCTGTCAGAATAACAATTATCAAGAATACAAACAATAAATGTTGGCAAGGCTGTGGGCAAAAAGGTTCATTTATACATTGCTTCTGGGACTCTGGAAAACAGTATGGAGATTCCTCAGAAAACTTGGAATGGAACCACCATTTGACCCAGTTATCCACTCATCGGTTTATACCCAAAGGACTTGAAATCAGCATAATACAGTGACAAAGCCACTTCAATGTTTATAGCAGCTGAATTCACAATAGCCAAGCTATGGAACCAACCTAGGTGCCCTACAACAGACAAATGGATAAAGAAAATGTGATACACACACACACATAAATATATATATATATATATATATATATATATATATGTATACACACATGCAATGGAATATCTCTCAGCCATAAAGAAGAATGAAATTATGGCATTTGCTGGTAAATGGATGGAACTGGAGAATATCGTGCTAAGTGAAATAAGTCAGTCCCCCCAAAACCAAAAGCAGAATGTTCTCTCTGGTATGCGGACGCTAACCCACCACTAGGAGGGGAAGGCTAGAAGCTCACTGGATTAGTCAAAAGAGGAATGAAGGGAAGGGAGGGGGGATGAGAATAGAAAAAAGTAGAATGAATTGGACATATCTTTCCTATCCTTATACATGAATGCACAACCAATGTAACTCCATATCATACACAACCAGAAAAATGGAATCCTAAGTGGAACAAGTTATCCTATGTGTGTATGTATAATATGTCAAAATATACTCTACTGTCATGCATATCTAGAAAGAACAAATTTTAAAAAAAGATAAAAATATTTTGGCCAAAAATAATAACATATTAATGCCACTGTGTTAAAACTTCATACTTTAGTTTCTTTATTTTACCCCTTTTTATCTATCTGATTTTTATCCAAGAACATCATTCCCCAGGAGATCCAAGTTATTCTGGTTGTTTCCTTTAGTGTTGTTCCCAGTTTTTCTAGTAAAGAGAGTTCCTTTAAATGCTGTTCCTCTTCATGAGGAAGAAAGGACAGTTCCATGCCTGGAACCATGACTGATGACTGAACACTAACAGGATCCACAGACGCTGTTGGAGGTATGGTTAGGAACCAAAAACAGACTGCAAAATTCATTGTCTTTATTGGATACGGAAAATGAAAAACCCCAAGATAGTGTGGCCTGGGAAAGGGAATGAAAAAGAAAGCCAAACATTGACAGTTTTCATCTCTTTCAAGATAAATCCTTTTCAGATGCTGACCACAGGCGGGGAGAAAGTGTTCATCAGACCTAGAATGATAGTCTGTAGGAAACACTAATCTCTTCCAAGATAACTCCTCTCCAGGTGCTGCCACTGACCCCCAACCCAACAACTCAACTTCCTGAGTGCCCAAACTGACATGCCCAATAAATCACCTCTCAGTATAACCTATATAAGCCTAGTCCCTCTCTTTGTTCTGTGGCTCATTTTCTACCAGGAAAGTGGGTCCAGTGGCATCACCCGTCCCTGCATCCTGTGTTTCTGTGTGAAACTTCTTCCTGAATAAAACAGCTGATTTGTGAAGTTTGCGTCCATCCCAGTCTTTATTGTGCTAACAGTCTTTTCTGTATGTCCTTTAGTCTGCTGAAGTCTTGTTTATTCTTCAAGTGAAACATCTTGTCTATTTAATATTTGATTTTCTAATTCTCTCTTTGCCTTCCAGACTTCCACTTTCACCTGCAGTCTCTTCAATTTGTTTTCATAAAGAGATTTTCTCTTTTTCTGGGCAACTACAGCTCACTCTAGTTTCACTTTAGCTTGATTATACTTTTCTTCTCTCATGAAGCTCATACTTTTCTTCTAACTACTGAATCTGTTTTTCTTCCAATATCTTTTCAATATCTAGTTGCACTTTTTCAATTTGACCTCTTCAACTTCAGCATTCATATTTTAATCTCTTCTCCACCTTTTCCTTCAGCATTTGGTTTAAATTCAGCAAGTCATTCTCTTTCTGTGCCAGTGACATCACATGGATCTGCAAACTACTGATTTGCTTTTTCTGATCTGAATTTTCATTTTTTTCTTTCTTGCATTTTCAATATTCTTCCTTGGCAGCTTGTATTTTTCATATTAATTCATGATCCTTCTCTACCTAGAGCACTCTCTTCCTGGTGTTCAACAGTTGATTTGAGAATTTCACTGTAATGCATTCAGTTCACTTTGATCTTATTCCTTTCTCTTTCAGCTCACTCTTAGCTTGATTCTGTTAGTTCCAGTTTGATTCTGTTAATTCTAGTTTGTTTCAATGCTTAAGCTGTTTTACCTTACTAGGCAATGTATTTATTTTGTGAAGTTTGCATCCATCCCAGTCTTTATTGTGCTAACAGTTTTAGGCAATTTGCTGATTTAAAAGGTATTTTGTTCCTTGCTTGATTGTAGCTTTTTCCAAATGTTCAGCCTGTAGCTTAATTGTTTCTCAGTTTCCAGGGGTCTGACTGTAGCATGCATCTTCTCCAACTATTGCACCTGTATTCACCTGAGTACCAGAATTCTCTGTTTCAGAAAGGCCCTTAATTCTGCTACTTCAGCTTCTAAAACTTAATTTCTGAGACAAATGAACTTTTCCTAGCACAAGTTGCTCCATTCAATTTGCTGTCTCTTGTGAGATCAGTACTGCACAGCTGGTTAGACCATTTTTTATCTTTTCCTAGTCTTGCAATTTCTGATTCATATTTTGTATTTTTTCTTCTGAAATATGGATACATTCTTCCTTCTTGTGTTCAAATTCTGATGTGAGAATGTGTGTTCAAAGCAAAGCTTATTACATCCAGCTCTACACTCTTCCACTCCTTCATCCAGATTCCCTAAATGCTCTCAATGTTGGCATTTCTAATTCCTGTTGTATTTGGGCTCTTAACAGTAATGATTCTGGGGGAATTAATACCCTGTGTGTTCAACTCTCAGAGTCTGATAAATAGTTTTATGATGCTTACATTGTAACCTTTCATCAATAAACATCTTTTGGAACTCAAGATATAGAACTCCATCAGGTAGAAAAGTGTTGAAATTACTGTCCACCTTGGTAAGTAAGCTTACAGTCACATAAAAATAAAATGTGGCTTTCCTATTGTTTTAGTATTTTTTTCAGTAGCATTTCCCATTTATTTCTTGCTGAGGTAGAATCTCAGGAGGTCAAATTATACCAGACTCACACAAGGTCCAAGCTGTATGCACCTGAAACTTAATGACAAAGGGTTTCTGGATGCGAGGCACCCACTCATAGTTGGTGAAAGCTATGGGGCTGATCCAACTCTCGAACTTGGAACACGTTTCCATGGCCCTCATGTGGGCTGCAGAGCTGGAGGATGGTCGAGCCGGACCCTTGGGCTCCCAACTTGGGGAAATCTTGAGTCTCCCAGGAGAGCCCGAGGGGGCCCCTAAAAGCCCTGCTCTTTCTCTTTGAGGGTGTGGGGTGATCCAGATGTCACCTCAACCCACTACCCCTCCTCTGGCTTTTAGAAGTCCATGCACAATATTACTACAAAGAAAATAATTTCTTCAACACAACACACAAAGTACTAGTCATAAAGGAAAAGACTAAATCACTTAACCACATCAAATTTAAGAACAAACTAAAAAAAAGCAACATGTCCCAAATTCAGAGTAGATATCTGTGATATTTAAAAGTGATAAACTATTACACACCCAGAATTCTCTAAGAAATTAGTAAGGAAAAGAATCTAGGAGAAAAGTAGCAAGATATGGACATGTAACTTTATAGAAAAGGAAAAGTGAAATTGCTGAGCAGTTGACCAGAAATTCAATCTCTCTGGTAATCAGGGAAGTACAAATTTAATCCACAATTGCATCCCATTTCATATTCACCAGATTTGGAAAAATTAAAATGACAGACAATACCAAGTATTGGTGAGAATATACAGTAATATGAACTTTCATACTACTGATAAATGTGGACTTATATATTTTGGAGGAAATGTGGCATTGACTGGTTGAAGATGGATCTATCAATCATCAACACTACTCTGAAGTAAAAGCTCTAGAAAATCTCTTACACATGTATGTCTAGAAATAGGTATGGGGATATTTGAGTAGCACTCTTTGTAACTAAAAAAACAAAAGAACAAAAACATACCAACCAGGAACCACCAAATATTCATTAAAATAATACATTATGATATATTCATACAATGATATATATAAAAATTAAAGCAACATTTTATATCTCACAAAAACTGAAAATAGCCAAGTTATTAAGACTATACATATTGAACATTTATATAAAGTTAAAAGGGTGCTAAAAAATGAAAAAAAGTTGAAAGGATGCAAAACTAAATAGTATATTATTTAGAGATATAATCATTTTTGATAAAACTATTCATTTTGGTAAGACAAGAGAACAAATGATAAAATGAGCAAATTCAGGATGCTGGTCACCTCCAAAGGCAGGGAGGGAGAAAAGTCAGAGAAGGGTACCTGGGGAAGGAATCTCAAATAATGCTCATATCTTAAGTTGGTAAATTACTTTTTTTTTTGAAAACTAGGAATTGAACCCAGGAATGCTTAACCACTGGGTCACATTCCCAGCCCTATTTTGTATTTTATTTAGAGACAGGGCCTCACTGAGTTGCTTAGGGCCTCACTAAGTTGCTGAGGTTGGCTTTGAATTCATGATTCTCCTACCTCAGCCTTCCAAGCCACTAGGATTACAGGTGTGCCCCACCATGCCTGGTTCTTACTATTCTTTAACAGCAAATGTTATAAGTATTATTTCTAATCTATTCAATATTTAATGAAAAAAGTTTTAAAAGACAAAACCCAAAAACATAAAAAGTTAACACAGAAAAATGTTTGTTGTTTTAGTAATGAAGAGAACTAAAGTAGCATTTAAAATTGATTAAGTAAAGATGCTGCATTTATATAGCATAAATTAAAGCAAGGTATGCCAAGGCTAGTACACTTGCTCTCTTGGCACTGTTAATACTGAGAAACTTTTTGAAACACACATATGTTAAGTGCCAATAAAAATGTTCATGTATTGAACTTTGGCTTAGTAATTCCATGATTAGAAATTTTTTGAAGCATTTTATTTTTGCTCATACATTTAATTCTCTTAACTCTCAGAGGTAGGTTCTCTACCCCTATTTTAAAAGAAGGAAATTAAGACAAAGGGGTTAACTTAATTTGTCTGACTTATATGGGAGGAAGGCAGAAAAACTGGAATTTAAACTGGAAAACCATGATAGAAATTTTAATTCAGCCAGGTGAGGTGGTGTCCATCTGTAATCCCAGCAACTCAGGGGGCTGATGCAGAGGATCCCAAGTTCAAAGTCAGTCTCAGCAATTTAGTGAGGCCCTAAGCAACTTAGTGAGACTGTCTCCTGAATGCCCCTGGGTTCAAAACAGAAAAAGAAATTTTAATTCAACAATATCAACAAAAAAGATCCTTTGTGGTATAAACTATTCCACATTCAACATGAAAACTTAAAAAAACAGGAACATATGCCAGGCACAGGGGCACATGCCTATAATCCCAACAACTCAGGAGGCTGAGGCAGGAGGATCGTGAGTTCAAAGCCAGCCTCAGCAACTCAGTGAGACCCTGTCTCTAAATAAGGACTCAGTGGTTAAGTGACTGAGTACAATCCCTGGTACCAAAAAAAAAAAAAAAAAAAAGAGTATATAAAATTAAATTAATTTGAGGAAATAATATAGCCATTAGAATAACTGTATTAACTTTAATTGAAGAATAAGAATTTAAGATTATATGTATATTACGACTTAATTACGGTAAAATATATATATGCATATTGGCATAAAAGTCAGTGGCAACATGTAAAAAATGTGGTTTTGGCCATAATTTCTTTGTAAAGTCTATTCGTAGTTTTGTTTTTCTACTTTTTGTCTTTTTTAAAATTTACAAATAGAAAACTTGCTCAACAGTCAAAATAACACTTAAGGAGATCTGTTGACTACAGTAATTCATTACTCTAAAGTAAATATATACAAAAGACATATATTTAAAATTATAGATGTGTTAAAATATTCCAAAACAATAGCAAGCAAAAAAGGTATCGCTTACTAAATGTCTATGTCTTAATGAAGTATGTATTGTTCCATGAATGCCTTGCTCGCAAAGACAGCAGAAATTTTTTTTTGTTAATATTATATTAAACCTCCAAAATAATAAAATTAATGCTAGAAATCAGTCAATTCTGTAGTGGCAAACATGTTTCTTTATCAACAGGTCATCTGTTCCTTTAATCAATCCTATGAGGCCATCTACCTTAATAGTCATATTACAGAATTAATATCAAACTCAAAAGCTTCTATGCAGTAAAAGAAACAATCAACAGAGTGAAGAGACAACCTGCAGAATGGAAGGGAATATTTGCAAACTATACATCTGACATGGAGTTAATATCCAGAATATGTAAGAAATTAAAAAACTCAGTAGCAAACAAACAAACCTGATTTAAAGATGGGCAACAGACCTAAATACTTGTCTCAAAAAATATAAACAATATGGCCAATAAATAAATTCATGAAAAAATGTTTAATATCATTAATCGCTAAGGAAATGCAAATCGAGACCAAAATGAGATATTATCTTATCCTGGTAAGAATGGCTATCATTGAAAAGACAAAAGATAACAAGTGCTGGCAGGGATATGGAGAAAAGGGAACTCTTGCAC
Organism: Sciurus vulgaris; assembly: GCF_902686455.1. Classification (NCBI taxonomy): domain Eukaryota; kingdom Metazoa; phylum Chordata; class Mammalia; order Rodentia; family Sciuridae; genus Sciurus; species Sciurus vulgaris. The sequence goes on from NC_136461.1 coordinate 50,990,295, forward strand.
TGTTGGTAGGAATGGAAATTAGTTAAGCCTTTATAGAAAACTATATGGATGGTCTTAAAAAATTAAAAATAGAAGTATCATATGATTCAGAAATCTTGCTACTGAATACATATCCAAAGGAAATGAAATAAGTTTGTCAAAGAGACATCTGCACTTCCCTGTTCACTGCAGCACTATTTACAATATCTGAGAGATGGAAACAATGTAACTGTCCACCAATTGACAGAGAAAGAAAATGTGGTACACATATACACAATAGAATGCTATTTAGCCATAACAAAGAATTGTGACAACATGGATCAAAGTGGAAATAATTACATTAAGTGAAATAAGTTAGGCACAGAAGGACAAGTACCACGTGATCTCATTTATGTGCAATCTAAAAATGTTGATCTCATAGAAGTTGAGAGTAGAATGATAGCTACCAGAGGTTGGGGAGAAGACAGGGGAGGGCTGGACAGGGAGAGATTGATCAAAGGGTACTAAGTTATAGTTAGATAGGAGTAAGAAGTTCTGGTGTGCTATTGCACAGTAGGGTGACTATAGACAATGTAATGTGCTGTATATTTCAAAAAGCCAGAAGAAAGAACTTTGACTGTTTTCACCATAAAGAAATGATGACAAATACTTGAGGAAACTGATGCCCTAAGTAAGTTTATCCTGGCAACATTATACAATATATGCATGTACCCAAACATCACATAGTATCCCACAGATATGTATAATTTTAATTTTTTATGTACTAGTTAAAAATAAATTTAAGTTAAAAAATCATACTCTAAAATCTCATTTAATTGTTCCCTCTTCTGTGATCACAGTGTTAATAAAGCAGGAATTATCAAGTTGATAAATGACTATTTTTCCCTATTATTTCAAAATTCAATATTTACAACTATCTATTTATTATGTGCCAAGTATTAGCCTACAAAGATTTTATTTGTGCAGAGAGTTAAGACTGAAACTGTTGTCCTTAGAAAGACCTGATTACAAAACTGGCCCTCTATTAGCCTCTGAGAATTTGGATTTCAGGAGGATTTTCATTATTCCCAGAAGATAAAAATGGCTCACTGTGCCAAAATTGTTCATACAAACAGTAGGGTTTATGTTGAAAATCTGTTTTACTTCTGGGAGTCTGGAATTTTGGTACACAATCAGGGACAGAGTATAGCGCTTAATAAAAACATCTGGCAGTGTGTCTAATGGGGTTCCTTTGTAGACAATATTTCACGCATGCTGTCACAACTCATTGCAGAGGAATTAGGCATACCTTATGTGACTCCATCAGTTGAAGACCCTTTGAAGTCTGTACTTGGTTTCCTGTAGGCTTTACCATATGTACTTTCTCCCTTTGCTGACATTACTTTGTATCTTTTCAGTGCAATAAATCACAGCCACCAGTACAACTATGCTAAGAGTTCCCCTGGCAAATCACTGAAACTGAGGGGTGGGTTTGGGGATTTCTAATACACCTATGTAATATTTTACTGAATTTGTAAAACCTCCCTATGACAGTTAGGTATCATTCTTTCTTTGTAGATTTTTTTGAAAAACTGAGGATCATATAGGTAGGTTAAGTGACCCAGAAAAAGATATACACTGATAAAATCAGGATATAAACACAAATTTTTGGCTTCCAAGTTTCTTGTTTTAACTTCCCTAAGGGAAGGGAAGAAGATATTCACATACTGAAGATTCATACTTAACAGTAGCTTTCAAGTTAGTCTAATAATAGTTTCAAGTTAAAAAATTTCCTGAGCCTTGGCTTCTCCAATCTGTAAAATAAAAAAACTATGGTCTTATAGAGTATAGATGTAGGAGGAATATACACTATTAAAGAACAGTAAATTCTACATGGATTGTTTATCCATGAACCACTTCCCTATATTTTTTTCTTTTTAATAGTTAAGACCCTTATGTCAAAATGTGGCACTGGACATTCTCAATTTGAAGATCTTTATACAAGAAGCCTTGAATACCTTTTAGTAAAATCTTTAAAGCAGAGTCGCAGTTTATTATGATGTCTGAACAGCTTTGGGTCGCTGGGTATTTCAGATAGGAAAACCTGAGCAACTTCCAGAGGCCCCTGCAAAATAAGAAAATAAAACAGCAAAGGAGTTTTTCTCTTCTTTAAAATCACAGAAACAATTAATCCAAATTATTTGAGCACTGAGAATGGTTCCACTTAAGCTTAGTGCATATGTGTTTATGCCTTTATTAAAATTCTTCAGAGACAGATTTTGTTTCAGATTTCCCTAATTTCATATCTACATTCTTGCCTACTACAATTAGACTTTTTAGTTCATTATACAAAGAAACAAGAGTAGGAGCTCAAGGACTATTGTGTTGATTGATGCAGTTAGCCCTGAGTTTTCTTTCTTTAATTGATCCTGCATGTATAAGTTCTCAAGCTACTACATCTCCCAATCCACTGATTATTAGATATAATTTTGCTAAGCTTCCCTCAGCATTCCAAAGGTATTCCTGACACTGGAAGTTAAATAAGATAATCCTTTGTGAATAAGTTAGATCACTTGGAGGTAAAAACCTCAAAATCATGTATATTTTGGGGGAATAAAAGCCTTTTAGTGTTTATTTAAGTTTCAGTACAGTACTTTTGGCTTTATTTCTTTAATACAAAAAGTAAAGACATATTATTTAAAATCTGACTTGAAGCTTTTTGAAATTTTTCTATTCTTAAGATTGGGTGATGATTAAAATCATTACTAGCAAGAGAATCTGAGCAAACCAACTATAAGGAAATAATGAGGATGGCTTCTAAAGAGCATATGACAAAAAAAAAACCATCATATCTTGTATTCCTGTATTATTAAGATTATAATTATTTTTATATAAAATTATACAAAGTGATTCCATATCATTTAATCCCCAGAACCCACTGTCAAGGAGATCTGGAGAAGACAATATCAGCAAGAATCTAAGATGGTAAAGATTACATGTGCACCTGTATACAGCTCTGAAAATGAGCCCTACTTTTTAGATAACATTCTTTCAGTACAAGTGTTTTAAAGAAAGGTATTTTAAGTGACTCAATTCCTTCTTAACAGAGTTTGTAAGAATGGCAGAATAATACAGTAGAAAAGGCAGGTATGAAAACAACAACTGAGATTACACTAAACAACTTTTGCTTTGCAATTTGTCTTCATTTACAGTTTAATATCTTTTGCAATCATTTCCAACACATATCCTTTTCACTTGATTCAGCATATACTGGTGATTTTGAAAAATAATGAAATTAATCTAAGTCATACTTATAACTTAAAGCACACAGTAGTAGCGAAAAGTACTAACCTGATTCACTGTTGTGCCAACAGATCCCTGAAGTACCATCTGAAGCATCTTGGGGTCTGCTGGATCCTGATGTGTTGCAAATGCTAACTCCTGTGTCTTTTTCTGCATGTCTTCTATAGCAACTTCTATCGGTGTTAAGATGATCTGAGTAAAACAGCAATTGTCAGGTCAGTGTACTGATCAAAAACTATTTAATGAGCTTCATATAACCAATTAAAATTAGAAAAAAAGTGGACCAATTGTAAAATTTCATGTAATAGTGAAGTTCCAAACTTAAATCCCTGAACTTAAAAAAGAAAAAGAAAAAGAAACAAAAAAAGCTTTTAAAGCACAAACTGAAGATGAATTAGAGACTTAATAAAAAAAAGGCAAAAATGGCCAAGCAGGGTAGCACATGCTTGTAATCCCAGTTGGTTCAGGAGGCTGAGGCAGGAGGATCGCAAGTTCAAAGCCAGTCGCAACAACAGTGAGGTGCTAAGCAACTCAGTGAGATCCTGTCTCTAAATAAAATATAAAAACGGGCTGGGGATGTGGCTCAGTGGTCATGTGCACCTGAGTTCAATCCCAGGTACCAAAAAACAAAACAAAACAAAAAAATGGCAAAAATAAAGACTGGAAAATGGGTGAGTTCTAGTGTGTTAATACTATTCGAGGGATGGTACATATCTTCTGTTGCATCCATAGTGTTATGACATGGCTAGACGATCTTTCACTCAATATTTTCCCCATTTATGGACTTACCTCTTCTTTGTGAGTGACATTGACTCTTGTTTTAATATAAGGAAAGGCATGAGAAGTGGTTAGAATGGTCTTCCGTTTGAATTGTTCATGAAGTTCTCCATGGGCTCGACCATCTAAAGTGAAAGGTGTACAGTACATAAAACGGCGAAGATTATAATTTTTATCAAAATACGTGATTCTGTCCTTCATCTCATAGGTGTCAAAGTATGGTTCCACGTAGGTAATTTGAATGTAGGCCTAGGAAAGGAAAAAGTCCTTCATTTCCTCACTGCTAAATAATTTAGTATATCAAACAAAATTGCATAGAGGATCTCAAAGACAAGCCCACATATGATTATAGTCTAATCAATCATACCTTATTAGGATCTAATTTACACTTGTCTACAGGATTAGAGTCCTTGATTACTTCAACCACATCTTCTCCAAATCTTTCTCCATAAAATCCCTACAATAAAAAAAGAGAATTCCTGAGCAAAATCAAGGGATTTAGTAAGTTAATTGTCACAAAATAATTGCTTTTAAAATATTTAATTAATATTCCCATCCATGTACTTTAACACAAATTAACAGAAAAATAACAATCTTCTCCAAAAAGATTCCACAAGGGGTTCTTGTGGAAATAAAAAGGGAATGCAGTGCAAAAGGACAAAAGAAATCATTACCTTTGATGTACAGGATCTTACTTTTAGTGAATTTGTTTAGGCCTGATTTCTTGTGTGCTACAGATTAATTAATGAGCACTTATTTTTATGAATAATTTAAAGTAGCATTCCATAATTCTCAAATAAAAATACTAACCTGTTGAGGTTTTTAGATTTAGATTTTGAAAAAGCAACACTGGGGTCAAGAAAAGTGACTTTTCCACATGATGGAAGCAGCATGGGTAATGGATGGAGCTATTTGAAAGGGGAAACTAAATCTGAATGGGCAAAGACACTCCTACCCCTACCCCAAAGATAATTTTTATGACTAATCTTGGAAATCAATATTTTCCAAGACTGACCTAGTTCTTAAAAAATTTAAAAAGTCACAGTTTGAGCCAGTTTATGAAAGTCCAGCCAGCAGTCATCAGTAACAATGTAACACTGAAGAATTAACATCAGGGCTGGGGGTGTAGCTCAGCAGAATGCTTGCCTATCATGAGTTAGGCTCTAGGTTCAATCCCCAGGAATTGGGAGGTGGGGAGCAAGATGTAGGAGGTGCAGCATCATCTATAAAATCAATCCTAAAGTTCTTCTTCTCAAACTCTTCCGTGAGCACAGATCACCTGGGGATCTTGTTAAAATGCAGATTTTAAATCAGAAAATCTGTGGTGGAGTCTGAGATTCTGTAGTTAAGATAATGTCACAGATGATGCTAAAGCTTCTAGTCTATGGACGACATTTTGAGTAATAAGACTACAGAAAGGTGAGAAAGAATAATTTTTAACTAAAAAAGATGGATTAGCTGAACAAATATGAAAATCATCTGTGGTGAGGAAAAAATTATAAAGATGAAGAGACTCTATCTATTAGGTGTTTTCGAAGTGTGATTTCAGGCATTTAAATTCTAAAGATGTGCCACTGAAAACAGATTAAGTCAAAGAGATAACACACTTGGGTCAGAAATTTCCTGCGGTTCTGCTTCTAGTTCCACTATCTGATGCTACTTAACTTCTTGTCTTTTTGCACAAAATGTGGATAATCCATACATTTCTCCATAGATCATGGCAATTCCAAAGGATATAGAGTTTCTAAAATATGTGTGAAAAATGGAGCTTCAAAAAAAGGTTAATAATATTGTTTTACTGTTGCCATAAAATATTTGAAGGATTTGAAAATATTAAAAATCCTTATACTCCATAGGAGTGCTTTTTGGGCAGAAGCTGGCTTATTCAGTGATTAAATTTGGATCAGAAAATAGATTAAGAAGAATGCAAACTAAAGATGACATTTTATGAACCACCACAGCATTCACCTCCAATCTGTGAGATATCTCTGCAAGTTTGGTTATTGCAGGCTCCTTGTAAACAAATTCCTGTTCATCCAAATCCCCGAACTTGGTTCCATAAAAACCAACACGAAAATAGGTGCCAAACATCCGCTTACCATCCTAGGTTTAGGAAAATGAAGAAACTTTAATATAATCTTTTTGTTTTTTCACATTCTGCTTAGATTATTATAGTGTAAAATTTCCAAAACATTGAAAAATAAGTTTAATTAAAAATTAAAATATTTTTATTATGTTTCAAATGAAGGTAAAACAAACAGTCTTTTTTCATTTTTTTCTCACAAAAATTAGACAAACAGGGCGTTTACCAATTGACTAAATCACACATGGTATGTTTTTTCAGAATTTGTTCAAGCTATCACATTGATCTGTTTTTTGAAGTCCATATAATCAAAATAAGTCCTTATTGCAAGAAAAGATGCTTGGTATAGCATGAACTGTGTTTTAACTGTCCTATTATTTGAGTATACTCAAGCTACATTGAAAAACAACACTAACATATTTTTAAATTAGCACTAGCCTTTATGTAGCTCTTTACATGTATAAAAATGAGAAAAGTTAGGAGCCAAGTATAGGATCTGTCGTAGAGTGGACAGTCAGTAAAATGCCAAGAATCTCAAGAAGCACTAAAGCAAAAAATCTACTATCAATATCCCTCCACTGATAAAAATTTTTATATGTGGAAGAGTAACTAAAGATGAAATAGAAAGAAAATCTGTGAATGAAAGACACTAAATTTTTTTTGAGATGAGGTTATTCTAAAGCCCCCAAACCACTCACTGCATGCATTAATCATATATTTATGTCTCTCACACAAGCACATTTAAAGACAAATTCTTTCAATAAAGACAAATATTTGGAAGCTTTCCATGTAATTTTTACAATTAAGACAAAGCTATTTCTGAAGGATTTTGTGGCAGCTCCTATATGCACAACTACACATTAAATATTTAAATTCCTCTGAATTCTCTTTCAGCTTAATTTATTTTATATTTATTTCTCTATACAGGAAAAAACAGTGTTTATAAATAAGTTACAAATGTTATGGGTAATAAGAAAAACAGGAAACTCTGACACTTAATTTACCAGTTTCACAAAACCAAGGGAGAGGAGAGTATAATGACTTAAAATACCCTATATCTTTATTCAAAGTAAGTATAGCTGCAAAGATAAATGTTTTTGGAGCTAAAGAAACTTGAGGTTTCTAATTCAAAAATATCTCTTTGCAGTTTATTTCAAAATTTAATAGACATAATATTAACTGACTTCCATAGCAAATAAAATCTCCAGGTGTAGTAAAGGAATTAAAACAAAATTCTGTAGGAAGGGCAGTAGAATTAATCAGACATAACTTTTTCTAACCTCGTATTTGAATACACAACCAGGGTAACTCTGCATCATGTACAACTGCAAGAATAGGATCCTCATTAGATTAAGTTATACTCCATATATGTATAAAATGCCAAAATACACTCTACTGTCATGTATATCTAAAAAGAACAAGTAAAAAAATAGACCTAACCCCCCAAAAAATTAAAAAAAAAAATTCTGATTAAAATCATTAGTAAGTCAAAGGAACAATATAATAATAGTAATTTGATAAAATCAAGAAAAGGCAGCACTTCGTGGGAAATAGTCATCTGAAAAAAGTCACTTAAAAATCTGATTGTTACTTTTAAAATAAGTCACATACATAAATAATATATATACTATACAAAACCCAAAATATTAAAATATTGTTATCCTAGCTATATTACTCAGAGGTTACCAGATTAAAACACTATTTCAATTCTTCAATATTGTGGCCCTTTAAACATTTGAAGTTGGCAGTCTGGACTTATTTCCCTTAGCTAAACTTTCCAGTTCTCAACTGATCTTCATATGACAGGAACTACAATCCTGTTTGCATGTTATTAGTTCTTCAATGCTACCTTTAAAGTGTGGTATCCTAGAAACAATATCGTAGAGATGACCTACATAGTGAAGGTATCGGTAGGCTCATTGCCTCCCTGAATCTGGACACTGAATTTTATTACTATAGCATTATGGTTTGGATGTGAAGTATCCTCCAAAGGCTTATGTGTTGGAGACTTGGTCCCACCTTGAATGTTCAGAGGTGAGGCTTTTGGGGAGGTGATTGGATCATGAGGGCTCTGACTTCTTATGGGGAAGTGGTGGACTGCAGAGATGGGGCCTATTTGGAAGAAGTAGGTCAGTCTTGCTTCTTAAGAATCCCCAATCTCTCACTCAAGAGAATAAAAAAATGTATTCAAATCATTACAGTATAAAGCAATATATACTACAGCAAAAAGTGGTATGAAAGGAGGAAAGATTAATCTTGTTGGAACCAAGTGACAAATGAGGTTTTAGTCATAGAGTTCTTGACTCAAAAGAATTGGTCAAATGGAAGGAAGGGACATTCTAGCAGAGAGTGGAGGAAAAGAGAATCAGTCATAAAATAGAACATATGTGAGGGAAGTTATTTTTTCATCCATTCAAGCATTTATTGAGTGCCTACTATGTGTCAGTAAGCTGTTCTAAACATTTATGATAAATCAGTGAACAAAAGAGACAAAGGAGATAGGGTAGGCCCCATCAAGAAGGTGACATCTGAGCAAAGAGGTGAGGGAGGTCTGAGAGTTATTCACACACTTTCAGGAGGAAGAGCCTTCCAGACAAAGGAAAAGCCAGTGCAAAGGCTCTGAGACAAGAGCCTACTGAAGAACAGGAAGGTGAAGAATGTGGCTAGAGCAGAGTAAAAGTGAAAGCAGGAGATGATAAAAGTCAGAGAAGTAACTATAAGGAGCTACTGGAATTTAAAATGAATGTGTGTGCATGTGTGTACACGAGTTGGGCAGGAAATATCAAAGGTTGAGGCTTGACAGAAAGAAATACTAAGAGTTTGGCTAACTTTATTTTCAATTTAGAAAGAGTCCTCTACTGTGAAACCACTGGTCCTATCCAGTTAACAAGAGTATTGTCATACAGCTTCATCTTCAGAAAAGACATCACTTAATTTTTATTTCTTCAGTTTTGGATTTTATTATTCTAAATCTTATTAAGATTTAAAGTAACAATAATAATACTAATGATGATAAAAAATCATAGTAACAACAAAAATAATGATCTACAAAAACAGCACAAGGGACAGAACAAAGTCAGCAGTATGGCATCTCTCATCAGCTGCTCACTGATGGTCTATACCAATTATCAGGGAGGTAGCCACTACTAGAAAGCATCTCCTCTTATAGATGTTAAGATTCTTCCCACTTACTGTGTTTTCCTTAACTGTCTTCATATTTAACTTCACCTTCCTGAGGTAAACAATGGATGCTTCATACCTACATTAGCTTTTTTCTTTTTGTAGCGTCATATTTTCCCATTAAGCTGCCTAAAAGTACTTGCTTAAGGCTTCCTCTCAACTTTTTAACATCTCCTTCATTTAGTGTATATTCCCCTCCCCACTTTGAATATACTCAGCTGTTTTTAATTATGCTCTACTTTTTATTTACTTGGATGAGTTACTTTCTCTCACTCAGGTTTAGAGCAGATTAAACACTATAAAATTCAACAGAAGCCATTAGGCCAGACCTAAGGCCTATTTCTGAGCACATAAAAACCAAGATACTGACTCATTTATGTTCATCCAACTCACTAATAAGAGTTAAAATAGAGTCATTTTGGATGTTCAATCTCAAAAGTTACAGTAACCAACAGTTCTTTGTTGATGTTGTAGAGAGTTTAGTTTAATAAAGCTAACCCCATCTTCTCTAGCCTTTCTGAGGACTGTAAGATGTATCTACTATGGTACGGTATTCTCTTATTAAAGAAATATGATGTAATCTTTAAAAACAAAATGAAGTGTCATGTCACTAAGTTATTAGCATTTGGGGACTGATTTTTTTTAAAAGTGCCAACTTGTATTAGTGTATTTCTGAATACAAATTTACCACTATTTGGCAAATGGACAAATACATTTTGAAAATAAACATATGCACACAAAATATGAAATAGTTATAAAATTTTTATACAGAAGTTCAACATATCTCTTTTAAAAGTAACTAAAAATGTATCCCAGGAAAGAAATGATTTATCTTCTATTATTTCAAGAAAAATAAAAAAGGCCTGTGAGAAAAGTGAAAATAAAAGTGAACATTAAAGAACCATTAAGGAATGGAAATTGGCAGAGTAGAAAACAGCCACATGATTCCTTAAGGGTATGATTTGTTATTCTGAATGTAAATACTTCACCAAATTGCTAAATATCACAACTTTTAACTCCCCCCTCCCTCCCCATCCCCCAAAGTTTTGCCAAGTTCAACAATCTGTACCAAAGGAGCATAATAAAAGCCTTCCTACAGTATATAAATTATCTTTATTGGACTTCAATTCATGAAAGCTCTAGGAGAACACTAAGAAATTAGCTAGAAAACATAGTTTTTAGAAAAAAAATGAAATTACTGAGATTTTCACAGAATCATAAAGAAAAATATTCACAAGATAGGAACTTACCACAATAGACAATAGTAAAAGTAGGGAGTAGGGTCAGCAACCAGGGGCAAGAGAGAAGAGAAAACAGAAAGCATTTTAATTAGGGAAATTTCAAAAACAATTAAGCAGCAAATGGTAGCAAACACATTTTTTTTAAAAATGCAAGCATCCATTTAAGTTTTACAAGGGAAAAGCAAAAAACAAACGTGCAACAAATTTAGAAGCTACAAAGCTAAAGGTCCAGTAAAAAGTAGTGACAAAAATACAAACAAGAAAATAAAGTCTGTGCGACTTTTACCATGCAATAAACATGATGAAAGAATGGTATTAATGTCATAACCAGTGAAAATTATACCTTTCAGGGGTCGATTTAACATCAAGCAGACTAATACTAAACTGCTCAGAGGTTTCAATATATTACTATAAATTTCATTATACTATAATTTTCATTATAGGCCTAATTTTCAGCCAATTCTACTGCATGTTAGAATATCCATAAGGAACTTTATCTTTCATTGATAACTATGACAAGTCTCTTTACACCTGTCTTAACTGAGACAATGACATGAAGGATTATACCTCAGGTATTAACAAAGTAATATACATTTAATCTGGAGAAGTAAAGTAGATGTAAAAGTTCTGGCTTCACTTAAAGAAAAGCAAAATGTGGGGACTATTTCCGAAACAGAAGAAAACTCAGTCATAACATTCATTCCATAGGCTTTCTATTTGGGTTCCAAAACAGATACTGTAATGCAAAACCAGAGAAGTCTAAGCTGTTAAGTCAACATAAAACTGACTACAAAGTGAGAGGCAAAGTAGATAGCTTTGTAAGTATGCCTAGCTTTAAATAACTCTGATCTATATTACCTACTTTTACCTTATCAAAATAAATTAGGGCATAATTTACAGAATCCTTTTCTTTTCAGAGAGATATAAAACAATGGTAATCAATTTTTCCTGAAAATTTCCAGGTAAGATTTAGTTTACATATAACTTTTCACAAGCCTAACTAATACATAAAAGGAAGTACAAGTAGTCTTTATTAAACACTAAAATATCAAACACTGTCAGAATATAAGGTCAAATTAAATTTCAAGTTCTATCAATCTCTTTATCCCTTTCATCACAAAATTTAAATGACAAAAGTGAATTTCCTTCCTCAGCAGGGCTTAAACTCAAGGTGAAGTAACTCAAGATCAAATTAACACCATATTTCATCAATGCTGAGATGCATGTTTTTTTTTTTTTTGCTCACATTTTAGTATCTCTGTAGTTGGTATTCATCGCTGAACTCACAGGATGTCCTGGTTTAACACACAAGTTTGGTTTTTTTCTTTTCTTAAAGGCATATTAAAGTAATATCATGTCTTACAATTGATATCTTAGATTAGATAAAATACAGTACACTCTATTTATACCTCTGAGCAATAAACATAAATCGACCTCTGTAAAATGAGGTGAAACAATATGGTTAAAAAAAGAAATTTGTGTATAAATGTTGATGAAAGAAATGTTTCAAAGGATAAAAACAAAATAAAGTGATGACAAAGTGGCTCATTTACCAAAGAATCTCATTAGTGTAACATATGGATTTCCATGCACTGCCTACAACCTCTTAATAAAAAATTTCTTAAAATAACTTACAGTATTTTAACAAAATTTCTTTGGTTAATGAATTCAGTTGATAGCAGATAGCAACAGAATGCCCACAGCTAGCAGATGTGGGTAAAGCATTGGCATAAGAAATCTGATCAAATCAATCTATTAGTGTCTTTAACTAACTAAAACATTACCTACCTCCCAGCCAGTACTCTGTATAATAAAAAGTAAAAAAGGGCAAGTCATATAAAAAAAAAAAAAAACATTTAAAAAGAAAAAAAAGGCCAAAAGAAGATGAATAGTGTAAGGCATCATATACCATAATTTCTTCTCAATGAATAGAAGATAACAAGATATTTAAAACAGCATGTTCTTTCACTTAAGATCTATAATAATATGACAAATTGCTTGTTCAAAACCTAGAAGTTAAAATATTGCCTTTTAAAACTTGAAACTTTTGAAGTGAAAAGTACAAAATACTTTTTAAAAGTTAAAGTACACATTTGGGGAAAGAAAACCAGATGCTTGTTCCATTTATGTGTCTAAATTAGATCCCCAACTACGGTGAGCTGTGCTTCACTGAAATATCCAGGTTGAACTGGAATACAAATTGCAATTTTGCTCAAATGCCACTGACATAAATGGATGAAATTTCTTGGAAACAACTAGCTCTAGATGTTCCAGACTTGACATCTACAATTTGTAATTTATAGCTCTAGAAACTGGGATGAGGTTCCTTCCTTAGTATAGGTATAACTAATTATAAAAAGACTCACCTGTTATGATCATGAAGCCTAATCAAAATTTTGCAACTTCAATATTTTAGTAAATAACAGAATCCTGGCTTAACAGGATTAGCAGCCCTATGTTATTTTCAGATCATATCAACTCATTCATAACTGCTTAGCCCATGGCAAGAAAGAGAAGGCCAAGCTGACAGACAATAAAGTAGGACTAGTACTGAAAAAGGATAATCTCTACTCTACCTCCTTGGTAGAGGATGGCAGCAGCAGGTTAACAGCATGGGTAGCACAGGCAAGGGAACAGAAAAGTGGAGACTGGAGAAGGCTCAACAGGACATTTCAGAGTATTTCAATGGAGCCAAGAATTTAGTTTCAAGAAAATAAATTGCTAGTAGTCTATTTCATTTTAAAACCATACCTAATTTGATTTCAATTTTGGTGATAACATGGGGATTACATAATGAACAATAAAGTACTAAAATCATACTGTTATAATTAAATTACAAAGGCCCATTTTGTTCATTGTTTCCACTAAGTATTATTTTTATATTACAAATATATCAAAGGATGATAATGTAAACATCGAGGAAGATCAAGTTCAGTTGCAGTCATGAAAAGTATTAGAAGTTTATTACAGTTTCACATAGTTGAATAAAAAAATTAAACCTAGAAACTTTTTTGGCAGCAAAGGAATAAATACCAGTTTAAAAATCAGATTTGATTATACTTACATTGTGAAACAGAAAATAATATTTTTAAAAACTTGCTAACAAATTATTTTTATTTATTTACTTATTTGTTTTTGGTACCAGGGATTGAACCCAGAGGAGTTTACCCACTGTGCCACAACTCCAGCCCTTTTTATTTTTTTATTTTGAGGCAGGGCCTTGCTAAATTGCTGAGGCCAGCTTTGAACTTGTGATCCTTGTACTTCAGCCTCCCAAGCCGCTGGAATTACAGGGTGTGTTCCCATGCCTGGCCTACTAATTTATTTTTATAAAAAATGAAAACAAAAACAAAAACTTGTGTGTAAAGTCATAATGATCATCATCCACTTTAGGCAAATTCACTTTTTGTTAGTCTTGCTTTAGCCATTAACCATCATTTTTAGTGCTCATTGTAACCTGATTAAAATGATCACTTCATGGAATTTAGTTTGACATCAGAACACTAAGTCTTCTACACAGTCTTCTCTGCTTATACTAAAGCTAGAAATTAGAATCATTACCTGATGAACAATTTTGCTGAATGCTTCTTGAAGTTTACCATGAATCGTGGATAGTTTCTTTGCGTCCCGATTAGCTTCATGAATAGGAATAAGTACTTTGTAAACCTCATTAACTGCTTCATACATGCCAGCCTATAAAATAATGTTTATAAGACATTGGTTTTTTTATATTAATAAGAAAATAATTATGATTTATAAATTCATATTTCTTCCAAGAATACCACTGAAGCTTTTCCAATAGGACACAAAAATAAACATTAATTTTTAGTTGTATTAAAGTATAACAAAAGAATTTTACACAATGTATATAGATATGTATGCATGTATATACACACATATATATGCATATTTATGTTTGTATATAATATGAATTGGACATTCTTATTTTATTTATTCCATGATTACTTCACTAAGGTAAATGTGTATGTGTATATACTTGCTTAAAAAGCATAAAAACTTTTGTAGAAACTAATTCTGAGCAGGGAATAAAAAATATTCAATTATTATACTGACAACCTAATTCTCCTATAAATCTGATAATGTGGGTCCTTCTGGGAAATTAAAACCATTTACTTCTCAAAAATACTAAGTTGACATACAGAATCTCCTATAGAAAAAATCTTCAAACAATTTGAATCTTTAACAAAATATAAGAGGGTTTTGAGTCATCAGATTTTCTTCCACTAGGAGCTAGTTAGCCACTGGTTGGCCACTGGTTGATCTGGTTATAATCAGAGTGGGAGACAAGATGTGTCTGTACTGCTGTTTCATCCCTTATCCTTAAAAATGGATTGGTACTGTACAGAGAAGATGAAGATGTTTTCTAAAAGCAGTTGATGAGTTCTGATTGTTTCACAGATCAGCAAGCATACTCTCCCAAGGAAATAAACATGTGGTCTTTCTATTTCCTAGTCAGTTCACAGAAGTATATTTAAGCAATAATATAGCTAATAGTGAAATATGTAATTAAAATGTCCAATAATAATCTAAATTAAAATCAAACAGATTAATTGAAAAAGAATGGAATTCATAATCATGCAACATGTAATTATGTGTATAAAATATATAGTTAGATACAAAAAGAATGAACTTGCATATAAGCAAAAAAAGTATCTGTAATATAGGTCATTGTCACCTAATCTAAATGCACTACTGTAAATTATTAAAATTACACACATAAAACATATAGTTATGTTTCCTGAAATATTCTATCAATAGCAAAAAAGCTTTCTCCCATGCTAATTCATACTAGCCTAGGGGAGGAACTGAACAGTCAAGGTTCTTAGAGGCAAGACATTTATACTCTTAAGACTAACACTATTACACTTTATTCATTTATTTACTGATTTTTGTGGTTCTGGGGTTTGAACTGGGGGCAGTCTAACACTGAGCTACATCCCCTGTTCTTTTTATTTTTTATTTTAAGATAGGGTCTTGCTAAGTTACTGAGGCAGACCTGGCACTTGCAATTCTCCTGCCTCTGCTCCTGGAGTAGCTGGGATTACAGTTGTGTGCCACCATGCCCAATTTCATTACATTAATACATTACATTTTTTTTTTTTTAACTCATCTAATCCTAATAACAATCCTGTGAGGTAGGTACTATACTTGATGTATTTAATAGGTAAGAAAAGTTAGACATCCATAGATTAATTTGTATCATGAAGTAATACAAGTAAGTAGCAGAGTTAGGAATTGAATGTTGGCAATGTGCCTTCTAAATCTGTGTCATTAGCCAATATATTTCAGGATAGGGCTAAGGCCTGGAGAAGAAATAACCCATTTCCAATCAGGAAGCAGAGCAGCTTTGCATGTTACCTCAATCTTCTCTCTTACTCTATCATGAACCTCAGTATCTTATAAATATTGGTGCTGAGACACTGAACTCTAAGCAGAAAAGACAGAGAAAGCATCTAAACTTATCTACATGGTTCAGGAAGGCAAGCAAGATTTGGCTCTTTTCCTTCTATAAACATCCCATCTGGCCTCCACCTTATTGCTTCAATTCTTCGCATACAGATGGGAGAAGATAAGGTTATAGCAATAGTAGAGTAGTCAGGCAAGGGACTCCAAATACAGTTTAGAAAGCTGGGACAGTTAAGTTCCAAGCCCCCCAAATCTACCTAATAAGGCTAGTATGCAGCCAATGGGATGGGATGGATGGGTGGCCATAATTTTCTGCTCACCAAGGCAATGCCCAACAAACTGGAAAGAAGAGTCTCCATTTCACCCTATACAAGCTCCACTTATACAGCCATGTTAGTCTACTCAAGTAGAACTTAAATTACCCAGGGAAATTTTGTTTTATTTTATCTGTTGCAGACTACATGCTGGTTCATAAACAAACAAATGAAAAACACTGGGGTAAGTGACATTATTAAAAATCCAAAGGAGTAAGCAATGATGAATCTAGAAAGAAAATCTGTTTCTACATGCTAAATGTATTTGGAGGAAATTATTTTAAAGGAAAGGCAAGATTACAAGGCAGAGAGAATAAATATACATGTCACTGATAATTAGGAGGTATGAAACTGTGGAAAGAGAATGAACAAGAGTCATCTACCATAGAGAAAGAAGCAGCTGCTTGTTCCAGTAATCCCACAAGTCCTGACTCAGTAAAGTATTTTCCAGAGCAGATACCTTCTTCATCTGGAGATACCACATCATCTGAGACTGCAGATTCTTCCAAAACATTAGATGAAATATTCTAGAGGAAAAAAATGAAAAAAATTTGCAAAATGGAATTAATTTTGTGCACATGAAAGATGTATACAAAGTAACTGAAAGTGAAATATGATTGTCAGCTTAGGTTAAAAAAAAAAAAAAGGAAGGGCTAGTGACATAGTTCAGAGTAGTAGAGTGCTTGCCTAGCATGTGTAAGGCTTTGGGTTTAACTCTGAATGCTAGAAAATAAAAGAGTAAACAATAAAAAGACTTTCTGTTTTTGAAGATGACAATAAAATGGCAATGCTACTGCTAGACAACTTTGCCCTCAGTAAAAAGGTGAGAAAAAAGATTAAAAGAAAAATCATGGGCTAAAGACTTAGGACATTTAAAAGGACTTATGTAGTCTTTCTTCTTGATTTAGCTGATCTCAAAGCTCTCTGTAAGGGAAATTCAAGTACAAAAATGGTCTCTTGGTGGCTGGGGATACAGCTCAGTTGGCAGAGTGCTTGCCTTGCAAGCACAAGACCATGGGTTCAATCCCCAGTAGGGTGGTGGGTGGGGGAGGTCTCTCAGCTTGGGCAGGTATAATTAAAGGCCTCTTACCCAATAAAATAAGAATCTGTCATTGTTTCTAAAAAGCAAGACATGATACATACCTTACCTATTTTAATAAACACTTACTATAGATGTACACTCATTTATCAACTTTTGAAGTAGGTTCAAGGCCTTTTCTTTACATATGGGTATCCAAATCAGAATTTTATGCAGTCTCTTAAGTAAAGAGTAAAAACTTGAATTTGAAGATAATCAAATCTAGATATCCTAGATTTTAAGGAGATTTTCCTTCAATCTTTTATTTGTTTGGTCCCAACTTAATTCAATAGTAATTACTTTAGAGGTTCACCTTTACTGAATCTTTGCAAAACATTCAATTTAGTTTTCAGACAAATAAATTTCTGCATTCTAATATCATAAGAAGATATAACACTTAATTAAAATTTTGTAATATCTTAAACCTGTCTTAACAGGTTTTGAAGGAAGACAAAACATAACAGACTCTCCTCTCCCCCACTTTTTTTTTTTTTTTTTGCAATAATAGGGAACTGAATTCAGGATAGTCTAGTACTGAGCCACATCCCCAGCCCTTTTTAAAATTTTGAGACAGGGTCTCCCTGAGTTGCCCAGGCTGGCCTTGTGATCCTCCTGCCTTTGCCTACTGAGTTTCTGACCACCACACTTGACCATAACTGACTCCTGGCAAGAAAAGAATTCAATTAGTGGGTCAGAGGAAAGTACCTCTACTAGAGAGTAAACTACTATCTGTGAGTCATGATATTAATATATTTTACACAGGGAATGAAGAATATTGACTTATGGGGTGTGTTAAGTAAAAGCCAATTAATTCTATGGATTAAATTCTGATTCTCAGTATTTTGAGTATAATACATTTTCAAAGACACTAAAGTCCATAACTGATTACAAAGCAGTAAAGGCAAAGAGAAGAAATTATTGATAATTTAAGGGTAAGAAACTGTGGAAAGAAAATTAATGAGGAATACCCTTTAAAAATGCATTAGTGGAAAAAATGCGTTAGTGACAATGATAGTGTAACATTAATGTTAATTAACCTTGTCACAATTTAGCTTCAATCTTTGTGCTTTCTTTACAAACTGAAGGACTCTTAAACACCAGTGAGTGAAATTTAAAACCCAAACAGGACATACCTTGATTTAATATATACTTGGCATATTCCTACCTGAAATGTTACACATCCCACAGGCAGATATTTACGGTCCTCTAACATGCTCAAATACTCAGCAACAAGTGCTGCTGAGTGGACTAGACACTGTGCAGCTTCAGCATGATTGCTTCGTTCTGAGTGTTTGCCAGCCATGTTCTGCAACCAGGTCAATCGTAGATCTGGAGAGGTCTGGTAACCCTTGGCAATTCTGATTGAAACAGAAATTCTTCTCAATTAGCATATGCTTCCCAAACTAGGAGAAATTTTTAGATAGCTTGTTTGGAGTTTACCTGAACAGGTTTCTGTTTCTGTATACAACCTATCAAGGTACCTTTTGTGTTTGTAGTACTAAGTACTGGGGATTGAACCCAGGGGTGCTCTATCTCTGAGCTACATTTCCTGTCCCCAACTTTTCTTAAGGGCCTTGCTAAATTGCCCAGGTTGATCTAGAACCTGTGACTTTCCTGCCTCAGCTTCCTGAGTAGCTGGGTTTATGGGTGCACACCAACATGCCCAGCTATGTCATCTTTACTTTAAATAGAATAAAGTTGTTTTACTTGTGTTTTTAATGAATTGAAAAACAAAAAAGAAAGGGTCATATAGCAAAAAAATTCTAAATTTTTACTGTTGATTTATCAAGATACAAAAAACTATAGATTTTTCAAAATTTGTCCCTAGAATCGATATCTTTAGCCATAATTATATTTAAAGTAAAGATAATTATTGTTATGATAAAGCATACATATACTGTATTTTCTTCTTAAATGACTGATTTATACAATTAATATACAGGGCTGGGGCATTCCTAGGACATCAAGATGTTAAATATGTGTCTACGATTATTTTTGAATTCCTGTTTTTGATAATCAGTGAATATCCTGACCAGGTATGCATAGTTCTTTTTTTAAAAAAAATAGCTTTATTAAGGCAAAAGTGATAGATAATAAACTACATATATTTATGATTTGCTAAGCTGTGACATCTGTGTATACCCATAAGACCACCACCCCAAGCAAGATAATAAAATGAACACATTCATCAATCTTAAGTGTTCTCATACCTGTTTGTATACATTCCCTGTTGTCCTTTCCACTTCATCTCCCACCAACCCCAGTCAAGAACTGAAATGCCTTCTATTACTATACTTTTACATAGTTCTTAAAACAGGTGACACAGAAGATCTAAAAAGCAGCTTGGAACTTCTCAAACTACCATTAGAAAAATCACTTAAATAGTTTTTGTATGTTTAACTTTTTTTATCTAGTGTTATTAATATGTCTTACTAAATTCATTATATAAAGTATAAGGGAATCAAACAAATGCTACCTGTACATTAGATCAATCAACATTTCAGGATCTTCCTGATGTTCCTTCATTTTAACAGTATCAGAAAGGATCATGTGAAGATTGAAAACCAGATCTTGGACCTGCATCAGAGAATTTTATAAAAATGTTTTATTATTCATTTATTATCACTAAATTAACTTAGGAGATATTTCAGATAAACAAAGATTTCAAAATAAATTATATGATATTGACAGAGTTCTACAGAGGGTAGGAATGCTGGGGTATGGAAAGGAAAGGTAGTAAACTATAAAAATTGCTCAGCAGACCATGTTTTTCCAGTTTTTTTTAAACCTGGAAACAAGGAGAGCTATAAGTAAAAATAAACTATAGGATATAGGGAATAAAGAGTGCAAATGGAAAATTCTGCCCTATATTTCTCATTTTACTAAAAGGTAATTTATAGAAATTTTAGTTTTTTAAGGCAAACTACTATTTGACTAATAAGTGGGAGTAATGTTTCATCATAATGCTTTGTCTGCATTGCCTAAGAAGTCTATGGTTTTACTTGTTTACAAAAGTACAGAATTAAATACCAAAGATACTGACTATTCCCAAAAGGAAGGTATCTTAATAAAATAGATTCTGTCTTCTCTGAGGCACATAAGAGGACTGAAAGAAAAACAAAAGACCCACCAGCAAAACCAATATTTAACAACCTGGAAAGTGCCTATTTAACAAGCCTATTTCAATTAATAATTTGTAAAGTAACATTTCTGACCTGATCAGGAAATGTTGTTTCCCTCAATTCCAGATCTTCTTCAGCATATGTCAATATAGTTTTTAAAGAACGTCTTAAAAATTCTTCATTAAAATTCTGAGATGTGCCCACCAAGGAGGATAGTGACATTGTTACTTGCATTTTAACCCTGGCAAAGTTCTGTAACAGAGAAATGGTCAGGTCCGCATTTAATATAGGAAAGCTTAAAGTAAAAAGTGCTTTTTATTCTTTGCCAGAAGAAAAAAATTTGATGATAAAATACCACCCTGAGTTAATAGTAAATTTTAAAGTAATGAAACGTGCACATTAAAATCTCACTGTAGAAAGGGCATAGAACTTAGAATCTTGTTACAAGTAATTTGCTAAGAAACATTGTTAAAAAAGGCATGTGTTAGAGTTGAATCAGAATTGTGTCTAGATCTTTATGTTTATCTGTTATGAGGTATATGTTATTAATAGTAACACCATTTTACGGATAAGGTTAAAGAGCCTGAGTGACATCACAAAATCCTTAAGTTGTAGATGTAGCATTTAAACTCTAGTCCATTTAATTAGGTTCATACTACATGAAAGTAATTTAACATACTTCATATGTTAACAGGTAGAATTTTTTGGAATGATGCCTTTAAGCATTTAAAATGTACATTGTTAATTTTTTTACTGTAAATCCATTTCTGTTCCACCATTCCCTATTATGAAACCACTCGAGAGGTTATCAATGATAACCTAATAATTGCCAAATCCAGGCTACCTTTTTTTTGTCAATATTTTACTTGATATCTTTGTATATTTGGATGTACTAATAATTGATAATTTCCTCCGAGATCTTCATTTGTACCACTTTATACTGGTTTTCCTATTCTTCATCCACTCCTCTTTCAACTCCTTTGTTCCTTGGTCATCTTTCTTAAATACCAGTGTTACCAAAATTTTGTCAAAAACCTCTCTTCACACTTCTTATGCTCTAAGTGTCCTCACTGATGCCTTTGCCTTCATCTAGCCTAAAT
The DNA here is from genome assembly GCF_902686455.1 of Sciurus vulgaris. Classification (NCBI taxonomy): domain Eukaryota; kingdom Metazoa; phylum Chordata; class Mammalia; order Rodentia; family Sciuridae; genus Sciurus; species Sciurus vulgaris. The sequence continues at coordinate 51,011,878 of NC_136461.1, forward strand.
GTGTTTCTGTCTTCAAATTATATTTCTCTCCAGAGCTCCAGATTATTACATTTTACTAGACAGCTCCATCTGGATGTTTCAAGGGTACCTCAAGGTCAACATGTCTAAAATGCTTTCTCTTCCTATTGATTATCTAAATAAATGGTGCTATTATTCTTATAGTCATGCAGGCTAAAAATCTAGGGGCCATTCCACACTCATTCTTCCATTTCATTATTGGTACAATAAATCTAACCCATGTCATCCCCTAATCTGTTCCTATCTATCCTTTCTCCACTCCCAATGCCATTGCTTTAGTTTACACCCTTACTATTTGTTTCTTGGATTACTGTAATAACTTCCAAGTTAATCTCCTTGACTTTTTCTCTTATCTCTTAAGGTCATCTTCTATGTAGCACCATGGATCTTTGTGTAAAATGTACATCTTAACACATCACTCCTCTCCTTACAATACTCCAGTGGCCTCCACAGCATTAAGGATAAAACTCAAGTATTCAATTCAGTAAATAAGTCAAATCATACAATGCAAACCAAGAGTACATTGATAAACAAAAAGTATATGCCTATAAGTTAGTCTAGGCCTTTGCAATTACAACTTTATCCCTTACTATTCTCTCTTCCAGCCATAACCATTAAGGAGTGCCAAAAGGTTTGTGTTTGCCTATTTCCTTATCTCCCTGACTTCCTAATTATGCATGTACCATTTTCCATACTTAAAATCTTTTATCCACTTATCCATCTGATTGGGTAAATCTTCACGGTTAAAGCATTTGCTCTTTCTGAAAACCCATTCCTGAGTCATAAGCTGCTCTTCTGTGTGCTTACACAATGCCCTCTGCTTATCTCTCATTATATTAGCACCTGCTCAGTGCTACATACTCTTGTGTTTTACTTAATATTACTTTATATAATACAGAACCATCTGAAATAGGTTCATCTATTATGAGAGGAACACTGCTTATTCATATCCTGCCCCATTAAATGCTAAACTACTTGAAAAAAAAGGATGGTCCTTTTATGTTGCCCCAATTTAGCACACAGTTCAATATTTTAGTATCTGTTGAATATATCAACCATATGCACCACTGCCAATTTTAAATCACCTATTCCTTTTCATAGGCACTACCTGTTAGTAATATGATAAATTGTCTTTCCCCCTCTACTATACAAAGCTTTCCTAAAATAACAGAAAAAAATTTGAAAAACTCTAAGTGTGGTAAAATTTTAGGAACTTTATTTCAAAAACTAAATGAGATCAATAAAATAACTAGACTCTATTGTTCTGGATTAAGAAAGAGGACTTGGTACTAAGGAGAACCAATAAAATGAGATTAAAGAAAAAGAAGAGGACTTGTATGAATAGCAATTTCCCATTGCTCTTCTTGAATTTCATGAAAAATAAAAGATGAATAAGGAAAAAATATCCCATAAACTTTATCTTCATCAGATTGAGGTGAGACATATAATCCATATATTTAAAAAGTGAGTAAGGGTTGCTAAGATAAACTAAGACAGGAAGTAGTCCCAATGCAAGACAATGAAAGAAAAGGAAAGTGAGGTATCCAGGGCACAGGTTTCAGAACTAATGGGGAAAAATCCCTTTAAATAAGAAACTTATTTCTTATTTAAGTTTTATCTGAAACTTATTTCAGCTTTATCTGAAATGATAAAACTGTTTGTCTGGAAAACAAAATAATCTAAAAATCTAGTAGGATTCAACAGAGATGGACCATTCAGAAAGTTCAGGAAGTTAAGCAAGATGTGTATTTTATAGCAAAATCCCAGTAAAAACACATACGTGTGTGTGTGTGTGTGTGTGTTTTGGGGTGGGGGTGGTACTAGAGCCTAGATTACGTCAGGCAAATTCTACTACTGAGCTACATCCCCAGTTTTTTTAAAATTTTATTTTAAGACTGGGTCTTGCTAAATTGCCCAGCCTGGATATGAACCTGCAACACTCCTGCCTTGACCTCCCAAGCAGCTAGAATTACAGGCATGCATCAGGACACCCAGAAATAAAAACACATTCTGGAAGGAACTTCCTACAAAGAGTTGAGCCAATAATCCAATTTATTCTGTTGATTAATAAAATGGTAAAAAAGATGAGCAAAACTCACCAGATAAAGAATATAAACATGTATCCATTAACAACAAGGATATCAGAAATGTGCCCTTAGGTGTTTCTGTCATTGTGTGAATCACAGAGTATACTTAATACACACCAAGTTGGCTATAATATGGTGATATAATATTACAGGACCACCATTGTATAGCTAGTCTGTCATTGACCAAAACATTGTTAAAAAATGCATGACTTGCTGGGCGCAGTGGCGTATACCTGTAATCCCAGCAGCTTGGAAGGCTGAGGCAGGAGATCTCAAGTTCAAAGTCAGCCTCAGCAACTTAGAGAGGTCCTAAGCAACTCAGTGAGACCCTGTCTCTAAATAAAATACAAAAAAGGGCTGGGGATGTGGCTCAGTGGTTAAGTGCCCCTGAGTTCAATTCCTGGTACCAAAAAAAAGCATGACTTTACTTCTCTTTTTTTTTTAATTGTAAACAAATGGGATACATGTTGTTTCTCTGTACATGGAGTAAAGGTATACACTTTGCGTAATCATAAATTTACATAGGGTAATGTTGTTTGATTCATTCTGTTATTTCCCCCCCACCCCTCCCAATGACTTTACTTTTTACTTAATAGAAAAGTATTGTCATCAAAGAGATGAAAATTCTAATGAAATATTCTGCCTTATATTATACAAATTTATAAAGATATTACCTTTTAGGAAGAAAAATGAGAAAATTATGAGAACTCAAGGAAGGATGGTAAGAATAAAAAAAAACGTAAAATAGGAGAGTAAACGTGAGCTAGCACAAGAAAAATTTTACTTGAAAAAAATATAAACGAAGATGAAATTTTAAAACTGTCAAAAAAGAAGAAAATATGATAGGTAAAATCTAAAGCAAAAAACATCCAACACATGTATAACTGGCACCCAGCAAGGAAACCCAACCAAACAAACAAACTGGAACAAAATAAATATGGAATTTTATATTCAAGAATGTTTTCTGAAAAAAAATAACGTTTTATGAAAGTATACATCATGTGCCTGAAAAATTCAACAAAAATCAGCCAATCCCAAGACACATTCTAGAAAAATCATTTAATTTTATATAGAAAGAAAGATTCACTTGAGCAGCTGGGGGAAAAATTAGTATCCTTTTTCCTCTATTAAATATTCTTTAATATGATTTGCTAACTTTTCTCATGCTTTTTATTATTCAAAGTCTGAGGCAAAAATTTCATAACCACTCTTACTGTCCTATAAGTATAGACAACTTCAAACAACCAGGAACTTGGGAAATATTATTCCTAAGACTTCCTTAAGGACAATATTTAGTCAAGTAAGAGATGATTAAAAACAAAACAGCCCTGCAAAACTTCATTTTACAGGACTAAGAACTAAGATTGAAGTGTTACAATTAAGAGAAAATTGGGAGGGAGGAAAGACGATGAAAAGGAGAATGTTCTCATATCTGCAATAGATAGAAATCAATATAATTTGAAGCTGACAACATATATGCATACTCAATACATATATAAAGAGTAAGACAGATAGTTTATTGAAATGTTGAGGTAGGAAGAATGACAGAGGGGAGGAAAGAAAAAGTGAGTTAATAGCTACTGTCTTAAACAGTGTTTCTTAGCTTTTTTCTCATTACTGTCTCCCTAAGAAACCTTTTTATATTTTTTTTCTAGTCATTCCTCCCTCCTATTAAATTCTGATACCAGAGATATGGTGTATATCCATTTATGTACTCTTTGTATATTTGTATACGAAAAGAATACAGACCTTTTTTTTATTCAATGCAAAAGTATGAATAATTGAGTAAGAATTTTACATTAAAAACTAAAAACTAAATTTAAATTGATTTTCTAGCTTGCTTGTTTTTTAAATTTTCATGTCATTTTTTTTGGTCTAAGTAGTAATATATCAAATTGACGATTTATGTAAATATAAAAAAGACCAATATAATCATATTAAAATAATTCAAAACCGCTATTTGTTCAGCAAAGTAAAAATTCAGTTTCTTAAAAACTATTTCAATGATCAGATGTAGTAGCACATGCCTGTAATTCCCATGACTGGGAAGGCTACAGCAGGAGGATCACATATTCAAGGTGAGTCTCTCAAAATTAAAAAAATGTAAAAGAGGTCAGGGTGTAGCTCAGTGGTAAAGAATGCCTAGGTTCAATCCCAGTACCAAATATATATATATTTATATATATATTTATTTATATATATTTATAAATTATATTTTATTTATTTATATATATTTATATATATACACACATGAATATATGTATATAAAATATATAAATATTTTACTGCACTTGTCTTTTGTTTGATATATGAAAATAGGTTTCAGTTTAAGTAGTTGCTAGATATTCATTCAGCTATTGTTAATATTTGTTTCTTCTCAGAAGTTCACATAATTAATGATGGGATGAATTACCTTTTAAGACTTATCGTGTAAATCATAAAGTTTGAAAAACAAATTTCAAAGCCCAAGTCATATACCAGAGCATTGAGAATTAAGTATAAGTAATATCCACAATGAAGCAAATGGATGCTAACCTCTTGTCACATGACTTTGATATTTATTATGAAATTTATTAAAAGTCCTCCAATACAGCCAACTAATCTCTACAGTTCTGTAAGATCATTTTTTTTAAAACAGGAAAAAGAACACAAAAGATTTATTATATGCCTATGGAATGAGAGTATTAGATTCCATAATACCAATTCTGTACACTTATGTGATACCCATTAAAAACAATGAGAGAAACAAATACTAAAGAATGTTGAACTTTGGAAGTTCACAAACCATTGTAATAGATAGGGTATTTCTTTTTTTAATCCCCACAAGAACTGATTTTTAATCTCTATGTGACAATACAATTGAGAATGTGTGAGGTTAAAGAAACAGAGGCCTGTTTTCAGAGAAAAATATAAATTTTGCTAAATGTGATAAACACTACACCCAAAAAATAAGGTGAAATTATCATATAGTGTAAGATGAGAATAACCAAAACAAGATTTTTAAGGGGGAGATGGGCAGGGGAAGAAGACATTGCAAAATAATGCAACACAATTTTAGGACATATCTAATACAAAAACAAGAAAAAGTTTAATTCAAATTAGAGATCAGATCATCATAAAGCAAAACTCTGTTGTAGGGTATATATGACAGGCACACAAAATAAAGTAAAAAGAACAGGCAAAGGTAACTGAAGCAAGTTCAAATTAAAAAGAAAGCAGAGGTCAAGATATAATGCCATACGATGTGGAATTTACACCAAGAGTTTTAAATGCAACCAAGAGTGTTCTTAATTCAAAGGGAACTAATTCAAAAGAAGACATAATAGTTATGAATATTAATACCCCAAAGAAAGAGCTAAAGAAGAAAAAGATAAACATTTGTATAGGTTTTAATTAACTTCTATCAGTCAATGAAATAGACCAAAAGATAAACAAGGATATAGAAACACACACACAAAAAAATAACCAATAGAATATATTTGCTTGGTATAAATTTAAATCAAGTCTGAATATAGAAATGCCTCTTCTTTTAAGTGCTTACGAGAAATTTATAAAAATTGATTTCAGATTTGGACACAAATATACAAATCCATAGTACATAAAAGGCTAAATGGTATATACATTGTTTAATTATAATTTAATAAAACTAAAAATGAATACCAAAACTTTGAAATAAAAAGAGTCATTGACTCTTTGGCTTAAAAAGAAAATATAAACTGATACGAATTGAAATTACAATATTACTACATATTAGACATACCAAGGAGACACCAAGGAAGTAGTAATTAAAGGAAAATTCATGGCCTTAAATATTTATGTAAATACAAATAAATGAATTAAATATGTGACTCAAAAAGTTAGGAAAATACGCTAGGCACAGTACCACATGCCTATAACCCCAGCAGCTAGGGAAGCTGAGGCAGAAGGGTCACAGATTCAAAGCCAGCCTTGGCAACCTAGAAGAGGCTCTAAGCAACTTAGCAAGACCCTGTATCAAAATAAAAGTCGAAAAAAAAAAAAAAAAAAAAAAAAAAAAAAGGGCTGGAGATATGGCTCAGTGTTTAAGCACCCTTGGTTTCAATTCTGGTACAAAAAAAAAAAAAAAAAAAAGGAAAAGGAAAACTGAATGAGTATAATGTCTAATAAAAACGTAAATGAAAAAAAAAGAATTTTTTAAAAGCTGTGAAATGCAATCATAAGATATCAAGCCAAGATATTTAAGCCTTTAATTTTCTTTATTACTTTCTTTTTTATTGGGTGATAATTAAAATTTAAAATTGCTAAGTATACGTTTATATTCTAAGTCTATATTGTCATATATATGTATGTGTATTTATATATTTATATCTCTATCTATATATGGTATAGGAAATAAAATTGGGGATTTGGACTTGTGTAAGAAGTTCATAGAATGAGAAATATCAAGACAATCTAAGATAAACCCAAAATGCACAAAAGCGCCATGCTCTTTCAAAAAACTATTTAATAGCTATCTATTAAAGTTATATTTCATTATGATGCCAGAGAACTTTTATGGGAAAATACTTACATTCCCAATCTCAAAGTTTTGTCTCATGAGTAGGTAAAGTGAGGCACTAGCGTGTGATCGGATGGTACTGATACTACTGCTACAGTGTCGGAGAAGACGGAGGCACAAGTCAGCACACTGTTCTGTCTCTTCTTCAAATAAGAGTTCTGGGAACTATAAAAACAACATCAACACTGAATTTACACAGTAAAAATTCCAGAGATATATTAATATAAGCCTGAATTGGACATCTGGAAGATCAGCACAGAAGCTAAATGGATGGTTAAAGTACAATATTAACTAAAGGTTAACAGTGTGGACCACAGTCAGACAGATGGGGTTCAAATGCTACTTACCAAGGTTACTAGTCAGGTGACCTTAGACAAGTTTTCTCATCCATAAAGTAGGCTTAATAACAATATCTACGTGGGATTGTTATAAGGCTTTGATCAGATAATGTGCAAAACACAATACAATAACCACCATATAATAATTCTATATTTTTCATTTTTATAATATAAAAATATTTTCACTGGCTAGAATTCATCAATAGTACTGTATTTCATCTTCTAGGATGACAAAGATCAAATAGTTACCTTCAAATTTTAAGAATGTACAATATTTTTATGGGAAAACCAGCATAGGAAAGAAATATTTGAAGCAGTTGAACAAATAAATACTTTTCTATTCATCCTAGGATAAATTAATTACACTGGATTGATTGCTTATACATTATATTCCTGATAAATTGAGTTGAAAAGAGAACATGGTGAAGAGAAAATAAGAAAAGTTCCACATTTGAGATTAACTATTAATTTCAGGCTATTTTTCACATCAGAATTACTATCTTTTATATTAAAAATTGGTTAATAGTGATCCAAATAAAAGAGAAAAAAACGTGATCTTGGACAACATTAATAAAGCAAAGTCAGGTAAGATTATAGGTACGAAATAACCTACCTTTGACACAAGGGCTCTCTGTGTAGCAAAACAGTGTTGCAGATAAACAGCACTTTGGTTGCAGGCCATGCTATGCAGCAGCACTTTTAGCACCCCACCAAGAATGCTCTCTTTGGACTCTGTTACAGAAACTGTCTGCAATTTAAAAATAAATAAATAAACAGAATGGAGATGTACTTGCAATTTGGTCAGGGAGGTAAAATGTGTATAAGAAACAATTTTTTATAAGATAAGAAAATAAGAAAAGGTAGGAGGACTTCAAGAAGAAGTTGAATGGGATTTGGATAATATAAGAAGAAAATGGGAAAAAAATGGACAAAATTTAAATAAGAAGGAAAAAAAGAGGAGCACATATATAATAGTAAGAAACCATAAAGTATGTTCTGGGAAATCTGTAAATAAATCTGGACTGACTTGAGGTTTATGTAGAAAACAACTACAGTAAGGTTGAAAACCTAGAGTGGTACCCATGGCAGAGAAGGTTGGTTGAACGCCAATAGCTATTCTTTCTTCCTTTATCTTTTTCTTTTGGTACTGGGGATTGAACCCAGGGGTGCTTAACCACTAAGCCATACCCTCAGCCCATTTTTTATACTTTGTTTAGAGACAGGGTCTCACTGAGTTTCTTAGGGCCTCACTAAATTGCTGAGGCTGGCTTTGAACTTGAAATCTTTCTGCCTTAGCCTCCCAAGCCACTGGGATTACAGGCAAGTGCCACCATGCCTGGCTTGAATGATTTTTTCATAAGAATCAAATGAGTTAATATTCGTAAAGTGCTTGAACAGTGACTGACAAAGTAAAAATTAAATAAATGTCAATTGTCACTACTGACACTAGAGGGATAATACTGTCTAGAAAGCTACTAATAGAATCAAATATTATAAACGTATAAAAAGCCTAGTGTGGTGCAGAGGCACATGTGAGGATCAGGCAGAAGGATCACAAGTTGGAGGACAGCCTCAGCAACTTAGAAAGGCTCCATGCAACTTAGTGAGACCTGTCCCAAAATAATAAGGGATGGTTGTAGCTCAGTGGTAAAGTGGCCCTAGGTTCAATCTTCAGGGGAGAGTGAGAGGGAAAGGTTGAGGGGAAGGGGCAGGGGGAGATTCTGTTGTCAATTAAAACCCTAGAACTCTCCGATATATAAGTATGGCTATGCATGCAAGTTTAAGATAGTGTACTGTGTAGTGGTTTGAAAGTGAGGTGCCCCCTAAAAGCTCATGTGAGACAAGGAATGATTAGTTTGTGAGAATCTTTATTCAATCAGTGATTTAATCCCCAGATAGGGATTAACTGAGTGGTAATTGAGGTGGTAGGGTGTAGCTGGAGGAGGTGGGAATTGGGACAAGGCTTTGGGGTATATATTTGTATCTGGCAAGTAGAGTCTCTCTCTGCTTCCTGATCATAACATGAGCTGCTTTCCTTCACCTTGATGTTCTGCCTCACCTTGAGTCCTGAGAAATGGAGCCTACTGTCTATGGATTAGACCTCTGAAACTGTGAGCCCCAAAGAAACTTTTTTCTCCTTTAGTCACAGCAGCAAAAAAGCTGATTAAAACAGAAATTGATACTAAGAAGTAGGGTTGTTGCTGTGACTAACTTGACCACGTGGTTCAGAAACTTTTTGAGCTTTTTGGAATTGGTGGCAGGAATTTTGAAATATTTAACAATGCAAGCTGGAAATGCTTTAGGTTGTTGTAAGCAGAGCTTACTGGTTGATTCTGATGGAGCTCCAAAGACCAGAATGGCAATAGGAGCAGGGACAATGAAGACAGGGCTCAAGAACATTCAGAGGACAACTCTATTAGAATTTGGAGTAGAGGCCATTCATGTTATCTTCAGGGCTGAGAAGCTGTCTTCATTTTGCCCATATTCAGAGATTTTCTCTGAGGCTGAATTTAGAAGTGATTAACTTCTTATCTGGTAGAAGAAATGTCTAGGCAGCAGAGCATTCAGGTGGTGGTATGGATATTGCTGGTGGCTTTTAGTCAAATTTATTGTGATAATCAGGAGCAGAAAGCAGAGCACAAAGATTTGAAAAAAAGTGAACTTGAAAGGCTGGAGTAAAACTAGAGGTAAGGAAGTTGTAGTTGTTCAAGACATTACCACCACTACTGAAATACTAAAGACTTTGCTTAGAGACAATAAGAAAGATGGCTTGAGGGCATCTCAGGAGCTGGCAAGACCACACTCAATTAATGCTCAAGGGAGTAAAGGTGAAAATTCTCTTAAGAAGAGAACAGTGGGGGCATCCTCCATGCACAAGGGGGCCTAGGAAGTTTTTTCAACATGCTCAGCCCCCCAGGCACTCAGAGGCTGCTGCATCCAGAGTCCCTAGAGGCTTGGCTACAGCTTGAGATGGTGGCAGACCTTGGTACTGGTTCTGCAGGAAAACAGGATGTTGGAGTTAGTGGGTCATGGAGGATTCCACCAATATTTCAAAGGAAGGCTTGGGAGGCCAGGCAAAGTGCAGCAGAGTCTGAGTCCCTGTGGGTACCCACTGAGAAGTCAAAGTGTGGAAATGTGAGGAGGAAGCACAAGCTGCAGTGGAGATCGCTAACATTAAGAAATGCCAGTAATATGAGACATCCTCTTATGAAAGTTTCAGGAAATGAGCAGAGATAAGCCAACAGAAAGGATACTTGTGCTGCAACTAGCAAAGTCACAGAGTTGGACCTATGCAAGCCCTTTTGAGAGAACATCATGATGCCATTTGCCCCAGATGACAGATGTGGAGCTACAGGACTTATTTGCCCAGATGGATTTTGGTCTTGCTTTGGTCTTATCCCTTCTTTCTATGCCCCTAATTTTGTGAATGGAAATGTTTACTCTGTACCATTTTATATTTTATATTACATTATTTTAATAATGTAAATTGCTTTACATTTTACAGGAGCTCACAATGCAAGATTGCCTTGAGCCTCAGAGAAGACTTTGGACTTGAACTATAAGCAATCCCAAAACTGTTTGGACTATAGGGGACTAAATGTATTTGCACTATCAGTTGAATGTGAGCTTCTGGGACCAGGGAAGGAATGTTATGGTTTGGATCTGAGGTGTCCCCACCAAAAGTCCCCCTGTGAGACAATGCAAGAAGGTTTAGAGGAGAAATGATTGGGTTGTGAGAGTCTTAACCTAACCAGTGAATTAATCTCCTGATAGTAATAGAAGTGGTAGGGTATGGCTGGAGGAGGTGGAAACTGGGGGTGTGGCTTTGGGATATATAGTTGTATATACAACTATATATATACAATCTCTCTCTCTCTCTTTGCTTCCTGATCTTATGTGAGCTGCTTCTCTCTGCCACATGATATTCTGCCTTTCTATGATCCCCAAGGAATGGAGCCAGACACCTATGGACTAAGATCTCTGAAACAGTGAGCCCTCAAATAAACTTCTCCTCCTTTAAAATTGTTCTGATTGGATCTTTTAGTCACAGCAGTGGAAGAGCTGACTAAAAGAGTATATAAGGACAACCAATCAACTATAAGTACTCAGTGGTCATTTAGAAATGCAAGGTTAAGCTTTGAAGGGGAAAGAAAAAGAGATAATCATCCTCAAATATTAAACATTGACACTGTGGCTGTGAGAAGAGATATAATTTATAATTAGAGAATCAGACTGCTTAGAGCTAAATCATTAGAAATTACTGATATTTAAATGAAGTTATACAACTCAATAACTACTTTCCTCCCAGATTAATTTACCAAGTCTATACTTTAAATTCCTCTTCTTTGTGTTCTTACCTGGACAACAATCTCTAATGTATCTAAAATGATTAGGTTTGCTTCAGTAGCCAGGTTTCCATCAATTAGTGCTTCATGTTCAATCTCTGCTCTTGACCTAATACAAAATAGTGCAAGAAATTACATTTATCTTTCCAGAAGTCATAATCCTAAAAGACTTGAGGATGCATAAAAGTCAAAATCTTGAAACCATTTTTAATATTTGCCTGGATAAAAATGTTATTTAAAAAGGCAGTATTTTAAAAATTAAAAATGTTTTTGTTTTATCCTATGATTTGTTGACCATGCCAATACACATTCTCTTACCCTACTTCAGAAACATAATGACACAAAAGTGTAAACATTTTTGTTTTAGCTTTCAAACATGCAGTAAACATGTTATTTTATTATGAATATCAGTACACTGACACTAGGTGGTGCTACGTGGATTTGTATTTAGGAATGCTTCATGTAAAGTAGCAAATGTTAAGTATTCATCTTAGCATTCCCAAAATTTTCAATGTATTTATTCAGGATAAAAGTACTTATGTTTTCTCAAGTGTTTTGTGTGTGTGTGTGTGTGTGTGTGTGTGTGTGTGTGTGTGTGTGTTGGGGATTGAACTCGGGGGCACTCAAACACTGAGCCATATCCCCAGCCCTTTTTTGTATTTTATCTAGAGACATGGTCTCACTGAGTTGATTAGCACCTCGCTGTTACTAAGGCTGACTTTGAACTCTTGATCCTCCTGCTTCTGCCTCCTGAGCCACTGGGATTATAGGTATGTGCCACCATGCCTGGCCCTCCCAATTTTTTACACAAATATGCTTATAAGGTAACTTTTCAGTGAAATGAGAATATCATACATTAGAAACAAAACTGAAAAAATATATGTGAGGTGATAGACAAGTTAATTAGTTTGACTGTGGCAATCATTTCACAACTGCACACATTTCAAAACAATGTAAGTATGTATATTTTCAATTATTATTCAATAAAGTGGGAAAATAAAATAAAGAAAAAGAAAGTCATTTGATGCAATAGGTGGTTTAGTTGAATACTATCATTTATATAAGTATCACTTAGTGAAAATTAAAAAAATAATTTATGGGTAAAGCTGACATTTTTTAGTAGCAATAGGTAGAAACTATGTATTAAAGTAGGTAAACAACACATAAAACAAAAGTAAAAGGACATATTAAAGGTTAACTTTTTGAAGTTCTTAGGTCTGTAAAATCTGTGTTTTTATTACCACCACTAAACCACGAAAGAAAATGTTTCATGAATTTAATATTTTACAATTTGAAGAATATGGGATGGGAGGGTAGAATTCAGTGGCAAAGTGCACATTCAGCAGGCATGAGACTAAAACACAAAAATAAAATACAACTGTTATCAGAATTAAATTACAAAACAAAATATTTAAAGTTGACACTAAAAATTGGCAGTGAAATTGTATAAAGAAACATAATAATAACAAGACAGTTAAAACAAAAACAATCAAGAAAACATCCAAAAAGTCTTCCTCAAACCACAAGAGAAGCTGAGAGAACAAGTTACACAAATGAATAAAAGCAACACACTAATAAAGTCTGGATGCTTGTGACTTCTGAAAACAACCCACACGGAAAAGCAACTAGAGAAATGGACTTGGCAAACAGAGAATGTGAGGGAAGTACACACTCAAAGCTGAAGAGTTCTAACATATATATATTACATTTAGTCTCTGATCATTCCAAACTCTCATATATATGATACTGATACTGCTATTTCTCTTTCTGGTGGCTTTCACAGGGCCTTTTTTCCCTGTGTTTTATGATTTTACTGTCTGTGAGAAAATACTTCTGAAAGTTTATTTGTAAGGATCTTCTGAGGTTTGGGCTAAAAACAGTTACCAGGGTGACCACCCTCCTGGTTTGCCTTGGAAGTTCAGTGCTAAAATTGGGAGATTCCTAGGAACTTGGATGAGTAGGTTACCTTATTTTTTGGGTCAGTTCAAGTGATTTGAGAGCTAACTAGCAATTACAAATTCTCAAGTGAAAAATTTTAGTCCCTCCGTGACAGACTTCAAGCCAGGCAAGTCTCACCACAGTCCTCTGGGCGGTAAGAAGGGTAGTATGGTGTAAGTACATTTGTACTTGCTTTCAGCAGTAGAATCAATGTAACTAGTTTGCTTTCATGATAGAAACAAAAGATCTGCCTTATTTTGTCTTTCTTTAATTTTATTCTAAGCTCCAAGAGGGCACATATTCATCTTCTAATTCTTTGCAGTACTTGAAAATTTTAGTGTGACACATAAAATTATGTGTTCAAAAAATAGTTGCTGACTTCATTTTCCACATGGATTTGTTGGGGGAAATGGGTTTTGAAATATATCATACATTTTGCAAAATATCTTTTAATCTAAAATTTTAAAATTAGATATTTTATCTTTTGAGATTTGAATGCCTAATAAACATAAAACTAAAAGTAATCATTTTCCTCTTCCATTTGAAATTCAACAAGCACATAAGAAATATAAATTAAAAAGTTGTATTACTTGTCAAGCTTTTCTGTGTTTTGACGCCAGTGAGTCATATCCTTTCTCCATCTCAGATTTTCTTGACTTCCAAAGGCACTTCCAGATGGACTTCTCTCTGACAAATAAATTTCAAAACTAATTTAAAAATGTTATTTTAGTTGAATCACATGTATGTATATTTGTAAACACATAAGGTTCTAACAATGCTTTTCTTCCGAGCATATGACCTTATTTCCTACCACCCTCCCTTGCTTGCCTCATTAGTTATCCTGCCCTCTTTCCTATTCTCTATTAGCATGTACAGTCTCATGTACTCCTGTTTTAGGACCTGAGTAACAGCTGTTGTTCCTTTTACCTGATTGCTTTTCCCAGAATTTTCACTAATCATTCATCACTTCTTCAGAAAAGTCTCCCCCTACTCTCCAACACCTCCTTTCTCTTAATTTGCTTTGTTCCTTTCTGTAGCACATGTGACTACAACAACACAAGCTACTTAAGAACAGAAATGATATTTATTTTGTCCAGTATTTTATGCTCATGTTAATTAAGCGTCTGGCACATATTGAGAGTTCAATAAGTTTCTGTTCAATAAATAAAGAAAATATAAAGAAATTTTAATTACTTCCTTTGGTCTACATAAGGCAGGAAAAGAGGAAGTGGGGGTTCTCTTGAGAGATTTTTAGATTTGAAGGATGACTAAATGTTATGGGCTTTTTAAAGAAACAGCACAAATTATTCATAAAAATCCATCAGAAGTGGAGAAGGCATTGTGAATTGCGGAGGAATATACAACATACATTTAAACAAGGGAATCCATTTGATTTCAAAATTTCAACTGGAACACTAATGATTCTTTTTGAAAAAGGTACTTTAAATTGGTTCGGAAGATGAACAAATAATAAAAGTGAAAATTCTGAGTTCAAACTGAAATTAAAAAAATAAAAAGAAACAACTACTGTTTGCCAAATGATAAAAAAGTCTATGCATTTATCCTATTTTCTTTCCCCTTTCTTTCTTTCCTTCTTTCCCTCTTTTATTTAAAAATCTCTATCTTTGAAAAATTTTGTGAAAGAAAACAAAACACATGCTTATATTAGATAGCTAGAAAAATAAATGCATGTAATCTATTTACATTTCGATCACTTTCTTTTTTCCCCATGAAATTATTTCACTTCCTTAGCTGAATGTATATTATTAGGTGACAGTTTTAATGTCCAAAGATAAAAAAGAATAATAAAGGTTGTATTTTTCTAAGACAAAAAGAACTTTAATTGTTACATTCAAATAATAGAAGTTGTACTAAGGTCTACAGGTTAAAAAAATACAACAGATATACTTAATAGTTAATATGATAATAGTAAACAATTCCATTCTCTGAAAAAATATACCTTAAAAGAGTTGTGGTATAAACAAAGACCACTAAATTGGAAGCCAAAGGATTCTGCTTATGTTGCTTAGTTTATAATCTTAGGCAAGTTATTTATTGAGTTTTACTTTCTTAAACTAAAAGATATATATATATATATATATATACAATATATATATATATAAAACTATTCATCGTGTTTTTCTAATAGTTAAGTGACCTAAGTAAATGTAAATATTCATACACTTATAGATTGTTATACAGAATAATAAGTTAAAAGAAGATTCAAAGGTCCACTGTAAATTACATACAACTCAAGTGAAAATATGGTGCTCTATTAATATCTTCACAGGCAAATGGTGTCTTAGTCATTATTAAATCTCAAACACAGCATACAAAAGCTACTTAAATAAATTATCACTATTCTAGTATCCTTTCTGGAAACTACAATTATAAGATATTCATTTAAATAAGTATTGATGTTTTATGTATACAAATACATGTTGTGATGCTGGCATGTGTTATGTACTCAGACAACTAGGCCATGCCCCTGATATTAAGGAACTCTTAGCAATAATATTATTTGTATATCACTTTAGAATTTACAAAATGTTTACACATACATGATCACTACAAAAGTGGTAAGATCAGTTAGTTACACTACCTTCTATATTCTCAAAACGATCACAAGTAGATGAAGAAAAGGAAGATGGGAAGATTAAGTGACATGGCCAAGGTTATATGGCTAATAGGTAGCAGACCTGGGATTAGAAATAGACCCCAAGTGCTACTAAACTGTTTTTTCTTCCTGATGGGCAATATTTTTACCTTCACTATAGGGTATATTAATGCACTGGGCAAACTAGAACACTTTTTAAAAGTAAAAAAGGATGCTACATAGAATGAACACTAATGTAAATTATAGATTCTGGGTGATGATGTGTCAACGTAGATTCACTAACTGTAGCAACTGTGCCACTCAGGCGGGGGTGCTGATAATGGGGGAAGCTATGCGTGTGTCTGGGCAGAGGGTATATGGGAAATCTCTGTGACTTATGCTCAATTTTACTGTGAACCTTAAAACTGCTTAAAGAGTCAATTTCAAAAAGGAGTGAGTGGTAAGCAATATATCAATAATCACGCAAAGAAAACAGGCATAAACTGAGGCTAGCCACAGCAAACTGGAAATTATGTTTACCCTCCTTAAATCAGGATTCTAACTTGCATTCCTACAGAAAAATATTTACTCAAGTTAATTCACAATTACATTTTAAATGATCTTTAAGAAAGTATAAGATTGTCATTGGTGACTTGAAACAAGATAATTATAATATTTAATTAAAAGAAATGAAAATAACCCTCACCAGAAGGAGAAGATACTGGGTACATACCGAGCTGTCCTCGGCTTCGGCGCACCATTTCTTGCCTTGCACCTATACTACCAAGAATAGCTTCTTCAAGTTTTGCTCTCATATCTTTCGATTTCTTAAAGGTCAAACTATTCATTCTTTCAAACACTTTTTTCCCCTAAGATTTAAACATTGAAAAGAAGAGGCATTAAGGAGATTTCCTTGTTTCTTTCCACATTATTTTTCCTTTCTTGTTTTTTGCAATCGTATAATGACCACTTACTTTGTACTCAAAACAAGATACACAGAGATAAAGCAGATCTAATAGCCGGTTTAGTTGCAGGACTGAGAGGTCTGTAAACCACTTTTGTAGAACTGTTTCATCTGCATTCTTGAGAACCCAAAGTAGACAGATCAAAAGGCTCCGACTTGATTCTGCAGAAAAGGTAGTATGTTGCCTGCCACTCTGAAAATAAAGAGTAGAATGAGATTGATTGATCAATAACCATTTCTTGTTTTTCTTTTTTTTTGATTGTCAGTTGTTTTCTTCTAAAAATAGTAAAACAAATCGCTTAAAAACAAGGTATTTTAAAAGATCCATTTGATTTAGATAACTTTCACATAGAACAGTCATACAGAACTTTAAAGACTGAAGAAGTTTCATGAACTTTTCCTGGCATTAAAAGTTTGTTTTAATCACTGGCAGGGCTGTCAGCAGGAAATTTTTAAAACGTTGTAACAGAAGACATAAAGAAAAAAGGTTGATTATTAAAAACTAAAAGAACATCATGGATTATCAGATATGATGAAAATGAAAGAAAAAAGCAACTGACTCAGAGTAAGCAAGAGGTGTTAAGAATAGAAAGTCATAACGAAATCATGTTCATGAGGGTTAGAGAACCACTGCTATCAAGGACTACTGAAATAAAAGGGAAAAGTCTTATGGCATACCAAAGTTAATCCTACTTTTATTTATGGCAGATAAGGTTGAAATACTATTTTTAATGTTTAATTTGAAGTAGTATATGGCAAGTGAAATATAAATGAAAAACTAAACATAAGAACATTTTTACAGTATCATTAACTGCACATATACTCT
The DNA here is from genome assembly GCF_902686455.1 of Sciurus vulgaris. Taxonomy (NCBI): domain Eukaryota; kingdom Metazoa; phylum Chordata; class Mammalia; order Rodentia; family Sciuridae; genus Sciurus; species Sciurus vulgaris. The sequence continues at coordinate 51,029,528 of NC_136461.1, forward strand.
GTTCTAGTTGTCATAATAAGCATTCCACATACGTTATTTCTTCAATTATATTAACAAATAAGTTGTATCAATTTTACAGATAATAATATAGAATGACAATGAAAATAATGATAAAAATTGGAATTTGCTAGACAATGTGCTATCACTTTTTCTTATATATCTTACAATAATGTTATGAGCTGATAATAACTTCTCATTTCTGGTTTACAGGTAAGAAAACTGAACGCTAGTGGTTAACTAATTTGTTCTAAATCACATACCACAAAAAGGTGAGATTTTAGTTAACCAGATTCCAAAATCTATGTTTCTCATCTTTATATCATGTTCTAATATTTGGTTGATAAATATACTAAATAATAATGGGAAATCAGTGGAAGGGACTTTGAGGGGAAAGACCCAAGAAAGCTGAACATACTTAAATGTTTTGGTCATGATTTCAACTGCCTTCCGATCTTCCCCCTATCCTGGATGATAAAAATGGTAGCAGCTAACACTTTCATAATGCTGTCTCTGGCCTTAGGTAATAAACTAAATACTTTATACATACTAACTTATTTATCCCTTGCTACTAATCAGAGATAAATATTATTATCCCATCTTACAGCAAGAAAATTGAGCCATTAGAAGTGTTTTGTAATCAACAGTGAGACTAGTATTGAAATGCAGAAAATATGGCTCCAGAGTCCAAGCTCTTATTCATTATGTTTGCTCCTTCTCATGTACTCAAGCACATACAAGTGAATTCACCCACATAAATCAACTTATCCACTATGTTATGCTGCCTCTGATCCAGGTACAATTAACTCTGAATCTCACTCCCAAATCTACGATCTTTCTCATAAGAAAAATATTCATTTGTTTTAAAAGTAGATACTTTTTATAAATGAACTTGCAGGTATGCAAAAATACACTGAATTTTCAAGTACCTATTATTTAGAAATGCAACTGAAAAATTATTCTGAACTTTACAAATAGGCATACATTGACATTTCTTATACCATATGTAAATTGCCAATGACATGGTGATGCATTTGGAAGGAAGTCAAAGAAACATGAAAAAAAAAAAAAAAAGCATTGTAAGAATGTCAGTTTTCCCCTAAATCTTCCATAGGATCAATGCAATTCTTATCAAAATCCCAGTCAGGATATTTGATAAACTGATTTCTAAAATTAGACAGGAAAAGCAAAAGGCCAAGAATATGCAAGTCACTCTGGAAAAATAACCAGGTAGCAGGTAAGGGAGATAAATTTGCTCTACTAGATAACAATGCTACTAAAAATGAGAATGATAAGGACAGTGATTTTGGCACGTGGACAGAAAAATAATAGAGAATAAAAAGAATGTCCTATGCATGTCTGAAAATATGCATATGAGAATGATAAGGACAGTGATTTTGGCACGTGGACAGAAAAATAATAGAGAATAAAAAGAATGTCCTATGCATGTCTGAAAATATGATCTATGACAAAGCTAACACTGTAGATCAGAAGTGAAAGAATGAACTGGTTAATAATAATATTGAGATAACTGATTTCCCTAGTGGGAGGAAAAAAGTGAATTCTGACCTTGCATCATTCTATCAAAAAAAATTTTCAGATAAAGAAGAAACTTAAATGCAAAAGGCAAAAACTTCAAATATTTAGAAGGAATACACTTAGATTCCACTCCTTGATATACACCCCAGTCAAACCCTTCTACAGAGTGATGTACAAGAATATTTATGATATCTTTGTTTGTAATAGCCAAAAAGACAAACTTCCTTTGAGATAGAATATATAATGTATAATACTTTAATATAATAGATTAGTATTACAGACTGCAGTGATACATATCAACATGAATGCCTCTTATATAGTGATGAAAAGTCAGAATTATTCATAGTATACAGTCATAAAAAGATAAAAAGCTCTATTTCTGTAAGGTACATGATTGGGATTTTAATTGGAATTGCATTGAATCTGTATAGCACTTTTGGTAGTATGGCCATTTTGACAATATTAATTCTGCCTATCCAAGAACATGGGAGATCTTTCCGTCTTCTAAGGTTTTCTTTAATTTCTTTCTTTAGTGTTGTGTAGTTCTCATTGTAGAGGTCTTTCACTTCTTTTGTGAGATTGATTCCCAAGTATTTTATTTTTTTCAATGCTATTGTGAATGGGGTAGTTTTCCTAATTTCTCTTTCTGAAGATTCATCACTTATGTATAAAAATGCATTGGATTTATGAGCATTGATCAGAAACAGAGCAAGCAATTAGGAAATTCATCTGGAAGAATAAGAAACCCAGAATAGCTAAAGCAATCCTCAGTAGAAAGAGCGAAGCAGGGGGTATCGCAACACCAGATTTTCAACTCTGTTACAAAGCAATAGTAACAAAAATGGCATGATATTGGTACCAAAATAGAAAGGTAGATCAATGGTACAGAATAGAGGACACGGACACAAACCCAAATAAATACCATTTTCTCATACTAGACAAAGGTGCCAAAAATATGCAATGGAGAAAAGATAGCCTCTTCAACAAATGGTGCTGGGAAAACTGGAAAACCATATGCAACAGAATGAAATTAAACCCCTATCTCTCACCCTGCACAAAACTCAACTCAAAATGGATCAAGGACCTTGGAATCAGACCAGAGACCCCGCATCTTATAGAAGAAAAAGTAGGTCCAAACCTTCAACTTGTTGGCTTAGGATCAGACTTCCTTAACAGGACTCCCATAGCACAAGAAATAAAAGCAAGAATCAAAAACTGGGATAGATTCAAACTAAAAAGCTTTCTCTCAGCAAAGGAAACTATCAGTAATGTGAAGAGAGAGCCTACAGAGTGGGAGAATATCTTTGCCAATCATACTTCAGATAGAGCGCTAATTTCCAGAATCTATAAAGAACTCAAAAAACTCTACACCAAGAATACAAATAATCCAATCAACAAATGGGCTAAGGAAATGAAGAGACACTTCGCAGAAGATGTATAAGCAATCAACAGATATATGAAAAAATGTTCAACATCTCTAGTAATAAGAGAAATGCAAATCAAAACCACCCTAAGATTTCATCTCACCCCAATTAGAATGGCGATTATCAAGAACACAAGCAACAATAGGTGTTGGAGAGGATGTGGGAAAAAAGGTACACTCATACATTGCTGGTGGGGTTGCAAATTAGTGCAGCCACTCTGGAAAGCAGTATGGAGATTCCTCAAGAAAGCTTGGAATGGAACCACCATTTGACCCAGCTATCCCACTCCTTGGCCTATACCCAAAGGACTTAAAATCAGCATACTACAGAGAAACAGCCACATCAATGTTCAAAGCTGCTCAATTCGCCATAGCCAGATTGCAGAACCAACCTAGATGCCCTTCAGTTGATGAATGGATAAAGAAACTGTGGCATATATATACAATGGAATATTACTCCACCATGAAGAATGATAAAATTATGGCATTTGCAGGCAAATGGATGAAATTGGAGAAAATCATGCTAAGTGAGATAAGCCAATCTCAAAAACTAAAGGACGAATGATCTCGCTGGTAAGCGGATAAGGACATATAATGGGGGGTAGGAGGGGTTAGCGTTAGGGTTAGGGTTAGGTTTAGGGTTAGGGATAAGGAGGGTGGTAAGAATGGAGGAAGGAAGGACTGTATAGAGGGAAGAGAGGGGTGGGAGGGGTTGGGGGGAAGGGAAAAAATAACAGAATGAATCAAACAACATTGCCCTATGTAAATTTATGATTTTTAATAAAAACAAAAGATAAAAAGCATGTAAAGTCTGAAAAAATATTGTTTTGATATACTGCCAAACACATTACCTCAAAGGTTCATGTGTTAGAAATGTGGTCTTCAGTGTGGCAACAGGAAGAACTGGAAGGAACTTTAAGAGATGGAGACTAGAGGGAAGTCATTACTGATCCCTTCCTGGTCTCCCTCCAACTTCCTGTCACACCATTTGTTCTCTCCCTCTCCAAAGACCTCTGCCATGATGACATGCACCATGTGGTACCTCAGACAAGATGGTCTTCACTAGAGCTGAAGTTGATAAGAGCTGCTGATCTTGGACTTTCAGCCTCCAAAACTGTGAGCTAAGTAAACCTCTTTCCTTTTAAAATTACTCAGCTTCACATGTTTCATTCTAACAGAAAATGGACCAATAGAGAAAATATATAAAGGTGGCAAAACTACAAAAAAAAAAAAAAAAAAAAAAAAAAAAAAGGCAGGACTTCTGTTTTGGATAATGCTGAACAAGATAAATCAAACAACCCATCTTACTAAAAATAAGTAAACTTGAAAGTATAAAAAGATTTTTGGGGCGGGGAGAAGAAACAAACAGAACTTAGAAAACCGAGAAAAATTTATACAATAACCAAATTAAGACCTCAATGTTTTGGTTTAATGTATCAGGTACAGTAAATGAGAGAATTAACTAGAAGATAGATCAACCAAAAAGATGGAATTTACAGAAGTGAAAGACAAAGGATATGATGAAAAGGATTAGCACAAAACTGGAATACAAAAAGAGAAAAGACAATATGAAGAAGAGGACATTAAATTTAGAGAGTTAATAGCTGAAAATTTTATAGAACTGAAGAAATACATTGAATCAGATGTAAGAAAATAAACTCAAAGTACAAAGCAGGATTAATATAAGAATTTAAATACTGGACTTAACAGAGTGAAACCACAGAAACCATTCTTAGAAGAGTATCATAAAGAAGCAACAGAAAAAACATATCTTCAAGGAAATAAAGAAACAATATCTTCAAGGAAGCAAGTCAAGTCACTGCTGATTTATCAACAGCAGCAGTGGAAATGAGAAGATGGAGCAATGTTCTTAGCTTGCATAAAGAAACCAGGATACTCAGATTCTATTTTTTTTTAAACCTAAAAAACAGAAGTCAAATAAAATCATATCTCTAATAAACCCTGAGAGAGTTCACCATAGGCAAAACCATAGCATAGAAAATTCTAAAGGGCATATTTCACAATGAGGAAAAATTATCTCACATAGAAGATCAGGAATTCATAAAAGAATAAAGAGCAAAAAACATGGTGAACACACATGCAAATCTGGTTCTACATAGCCATAGTGATATTGATAATTTTAATAATAATAATTCCTTGAGAAGTATAATGAGATTTATAAATAAAAATGCATGAAAATTGTTCTAAATGGGAGAGATGTAAGTAAACTCAACCTGTTCTCAGATCCTTCTTTTAACTAATGGGAATATAAAGATATGATTAACATTATATTTGATAATTTAAGAGAATACCATGATTTATAATGTAATCACAGAAGAAGATAAACAAGACTGTATAACTTTCAAACTAGTAGGGGGTTGGAGTTGTGGCTCAGTGGAAGAGGGTTTGCCTGGCATGTGTGAGGCCCTGAGTTCGATACTCAGCATCACATAAAAATAAGTAAAATAAAAGATCCATTGACAATTAAAAAAATATGTTAAAAACCTAGTAGGAAGAAGCAGATGGAATGGGGAGAAAAATGAAGGAAAAAAATTCAGTCAGTAAATGAAAAAAAAAAACAAAAACCCATATTGGGTAAAATAATATAAAGTTATTAAAAAAAAAGCTAAGTACATTAAATTTAATTATACTAAATGTAATGATTAAAATCTTTAGTGAGCCAGGCATGGTGGTGGTGGTGCACGCCTATAATCCCAGCAGCTTGGGAGGCTGACACAGGAGGATCTCGAGTTCAAAGCCAGCCTCAGCAAAAGTGAGGCACTAAGCAACTCAGGGAGACCTTATCTCTAAATAAAATACAAAATAGGGCTTGGGGATATGGCTCAATGGTCAAGAGTTCAATCCCCGGTACCAAAACCAAAAACAAAACCAAAAACATTAGTGAAAGGGAATGATTACCAGGTCAGATTTTTTAAGATACAGACAAAATCTAACTACATACTATTTATAAAAGACACATTTAAAATATGCTATATATGTATTGAAAGTATAAGGATTTTAGAAAAAGTCATGCCATGTATAAACACTAGGTGAAAGAAACCAAGATCAGTTACACTTCTTAAAAAAAATTATATATGTTTAAAAAAGGTAAAATTCATTTAAAATATATGATAAATTAAAGTTGTCGAATACATCATAATCATGCCACACACAAAAAATCTGATGGAACAAAACGGAGAAATGACTAAACTGAAATTTTAACAAGATATTAGAATAAGCAGACAAAACTCAAAAAAGGTCAAGAAGATTAAAATGGGAAGTAATAGATATACACAGAACACTGTGACTAAAAATTAAAGAACATTCATCCATTTTGATATATGAGATATTTTTAAAAATTGATCATGTATTAGACATAAAACCAGTTGCCTAAAATATAACTAATTAAAATTATAGTTAAGTCCTCTCTGAGCTTCCAATTAGACCAAAATCAGAAACAAAAGGACAAAGAAAATTTGGGGATGACTAGAAATTTTAAAACATAACAAACAATTCAAAAGAGAGGATCAAGAATATCCCCAAATTGGTACTTTAAAAAACTAAAGATATATTCCAAATTTCTGAAGAGATGATTAAGATAAGAAAAGGTATGAAAAGTCACAAAAATGAAAACATTTACATCTACTACAGATGATATGGACATTAAAGATATTTAGAACACTTTATATGCTAAGAAATTTGAATAACTTTCCACTAGAATAAAATTTACAAAAACTAGTATAAGGAGATCGAAACTTGAACAGTCTTGCAGTCATGGAAGAAATTAAATCAGTAATTTAAGAACTTTCAAAAAACCAAAAAACTCCAGGCACAGATGGTTGCACCCACAAGTTCTCCAAATATTTCAGGAAGAAATAATTCTAACCTTAAACAAGTACTTGCAGAGAACACAGTAAAAGAGGAAATTCTCTTGCTCATTTTAATTGGTTAACTTAACTTTGAGTCCCAAATCTTAAATGAACATTATGAGAAAGAAAAGTTATAGACAATCTTACTTATGAACATAAATATATAAATACTAAATAAAAGATCAGCAAGTCAAATATATCAATTTACAACCATGAAAAAGTTGGATATAATTCTGGATTTCAAGGTTGGCTTAACAATAGAAAGTCAACTTAAACAGACCACATTAAAAGATTAAATACAAAATAATATAAGCATGTCAATAGGTAAAATAAGAGTTTTTGTAACAATGACTATTGAAGATTAAAAAATAAAGCTCTGGGTTACAGCTACACCTCAGTGATAGAGCATCTGCCTTATTCTACTGAGGCCCTGCTTTGATCCCCAGCACTGTAAAGAATGAAGCAAAAAATAAATAAATAAATAAACTCTTTATGAACTAGGAACAGAGGGGCATTTCCATAAAACAATAGAGGGTATATTAAAAAATATATACTTACAGAATATATATTTAAGAATACAATATTAAAAGCTTTCTCCTTAAGGATCCCAATTACTACAATTCCTATTCAACATTGTACTGGATGTCCTAGTCAATACAATGAATTATGAAAAACTCTGAAAGGAAGAAACTAAATTGCCATTATTCATAGATAATATGATTGTATGTGTAGAAAAATTTTTATTAATGTATTAGTAGTTTAGCAGGTCTGACGGAAACAGAAATCACTGTATAAAAATCAGTATTATTTCCACACAAAAGCGAAAGTTAGAAAATTAATTTTTTTAAAAAAGATGACATATTTTTAAAAAGATAACATTAAAAGAAGATCAAGGACCAATATAAATCTATAAAAGACAAGTTAAATCTCTGATGGAAATCACAGTTTATGTATTAACAGATATTAAATGGAACCTAGGGAAACTACCATATTCAAAATTAGGAGATGTGATGTGTAAAAATATCCATTTTCTCCAAAATTGATCCATAAGTCAATATAATATTAACCAAAAATCCCAACAAATTCATTGGGTTTTGTTTGTCCTAATTCAGTGGAACTTTTACAAGCTGATTTTCAAATTTGTGCAGAAAAACAGGATCAAAAACCAGGAAAGAATAAATTTTTTTTAATGTTTAAGGAGTCTTCTATATTATAGACTACGTAGAGGCAGTACTTCAGAGAAATAAGGAAAATACTCCTCCCTCCCCCACAGAGGTGAATGGGAAAATACTCTTAATAAATGGTGTGAGAGTATTTGGTATAATATGCAAAATAAATATGTATGTGAACCTGGACTTCTCAAATTATATATTAAAAAGTCAATTTCAGGTAGATTTTACAATCATACGTAAAAGGAAAAACAAAAACATTTAAGCCAGGTGTGGTGGCACATGCCTTGTAATCCCAGTGGCTCAAGAGGCTGAGATAGGAGATTGAGAGTTCAAAGCCAGCCTTAGCAACATCGAGGTGCTAAGCAACTCAGGGAGACCCTATCTATAAATAAAATACAAAATGGGGCTGAGGATGTAACTCAGTGGTCAAGTGCCCTGAGTTGAATAACTGGTACCAAAAAGGGGGAAAACTCCCCTCCCCCTTTTTTTTTGTTTTAATGTGATACTAGGGATTAAACCCAGGGCCTTACACATACTAGATAAGTGCACTAGCCACAGCCTTAGTCACCAAATTTTGTAAATAAGGGACAGAAAATACTTTGGCAAATTTTAAGAATTTAAAAAATAGACATTTCTAACCACCGAATTCATAATTCAGAGTATGAAAACACAAGCCATGGAGAATAACAATTTGAACCACTTATAAATGAAAATAGACTTGATTCAGAACATGTACATACACTCCTACAAATTCCTAAAAAAGGGCAGACAACTCAATGGAAAGTGGGCAAAAAAACCTCTACATATCTCAAAAGAGAAAATCTAAAAGACCAACATATACATGCAAAAGTGTATGTCCTATAAACCACTGAGGAGAGGAAAGCTAAAATGAGATACAAGTATAAATTACCATATTGGCAAAAATCAAAAGTATGACAATTCTAAGAGCTGATGAATATGTAAAAGAATGGGACTCTTACACTATAGATGTGAGTATAAATTGAAACAAAATCTTTGGAAAACAGTTGGGTATAATCTGGTGTAGATGAAGATATGTCTAATTGATCTATCAATCAAAAAATTCCAGTCCTAGGGAAAGATGGTGGAATGAGACAGACATTATTATCCTATGTACGTGTATGATTGAACAAATGATGTGACTCTGTATCATGCATAATGGGAGAAATGAAAAGGAATGCTCTACTTGTGTCCAATGAGTAGAAATGCATTCTGCTGTCATGTATAACTAATTGAAACAAATAAAAAAAAAAAACCTAATTCCAGTCCTAGAGAATACCCTAAATAATGTGTATATATAGGCATAAAGGATATTTATAAAAAAAAATCTATAGGATTGCTACTAGTAATAACCCCAAATCACCTATTTATCATGGAATAGATAAACTTCATGATCTATAGTCAGAAAATGAAACACTGTACAGAAATTAATATCAGTGAATTACAGCTATAATTTATAACATGGATGAGTATTAAAAACACAATATAAGAAGTGTTCAAGGCGGTTTCAAGATGGCGGACTAGAGGGTGGCTGCATTTCATGTTGCTCCAGGACTCAGGATTCAAGAAGAGGAGATATTGAGAGACTTGGGACCAACTCAAAGCCACCGGGTGAGTCTCTCCTGTTGGGGAGGCGTCCTGGATGGGGCGGTAATCCCAGGACGCAGGGAACTTTGTGAAGTAGAGTTGCCCAACGAGACACCCCTCCCCGCAGCTGGAGCAGTGAACTCGGACAACTGAGGGCATTGGAGAGGAAGCCGCTCAGCACAATGCTTGGACTCGGAGCAACCCACCGGAGCTCTGGGCAGCTGCCCAGAGGAGGAGCTGCGCGGTGAGCTGTTTGGACTCAGAGCGACCGCTCCTAAACACCTGGGGGGGCTTCCCGGAGGAGGAGGAGGAGCACGGCAGTTCACTTGGACTGCGAGTGATGCACCAGGGCTACGGGCAGCTGACCAGAGGAGGAGGCATGCGATGAGTTGCTTGGACTCATGGTGACCGCTCCTGAACGCTAGGGGGCTGCCTGGAGGAGGAGGAGAAGCACAGCGGGTTGCTTGGTCTTGGAGCGGCCGCACCACAGCTCTGGGCGGCTGCCTGGAGGAGGAGGTGCGCAGTGAGTTGCTTGGACTCCTAGCGACCACATCGGAACACCGGGCAGCTGCCTGGAGGAAGAGGGGTGCGGCGGGTCGCTGGGATTCCGAGCGACTGTATGGGGCTCCAGGTGGCTGCTCAGAGGAGGGGCCACATAGCCAGGCGATTAGGTGAAGAGCAGGATCCCAGGACCTAGGCGGCTTCTTGGTGGAAGAGCCGCACAGAGACAAGCTGAGGGGCAAAGCGAAGGTTCCAGGACTGCGGGCAGATTCTCTGAGGAGAGGCAGCCTAAGGAGACTCGTCTGCGAAGGGTGAGGCTCCCAGGCCCAGGAGGTAGGTGTGGGTCGTTGGGAACGTTGCAGAGGAAGGCTGCCCAGCAGAGGCAGTAGTTGTGGATTGAGGGGAACCTCTAGGAGGGGAACTGACCAGCGAGACCTCCCCACCGGGTGAGTCTTCCCTGCCGGGTGAGGTTTTCCCACAAGGACGGTAAAACCAGAGACACAGGCCCAAACAGGCCTTGCCTCATTCCGCACCCTAGTTCCAATTTGGATGAACATTGGTCAACAAGTGGAGGCACCTCTACCCACTAGCAGGGAATATACCCCACCTGAAGGCCACCATCCCTAGAGAGGCAGCTTCCTTGTGGAGCACCGCATTATCAACTTCCTCTGAGACTTCAGCCTACTGAAGGCTAAGAGGGGATATACTAGAAATCTTCAGGGACATTATAAGTCAATAGAGGAAATCTGCAATATCTCAGCGGTCCACTGATACCTGACCAATATGAGAAAACAAGGGAAGAAAATGCCCCAAACAAATCTACATGTTACATCAATAAAACCCAAAGACAGCATGGCAGAAGAAATGACAGAAAAGGAGTTCAGAATGTACATAATTAAAATGATCAGGGAAGCAAACGAGGAGATGAAAGAGCAAATGCAGGCATTGAAGGAGGAGACGAAAGAGCAAATGCAGGCATTAAATGATCACACCAATCGACAGTTAAAAGAGCAAACACAGGAAGCAAGAGATCATTTCAATAAAGAGTTAGAGATACTGAAGAAAAAAACAAACAGAAATCCTTGAAATAAAGGAAACAATAAACCAAATTAAGAACTCCATAGAAAGCATAAACAATAGGATAGAACACCTGGAAGACAGAACCTCAGACATTGAAGACAAAATATTTAACCTTGAAAACAAAGTTGATCAAACAGAGAAAACAGTAAGAAAACATGAACAGAATCTACAAGAATTATGGGATATCATGAAAAGGACAAACTGAAGAAATATTAGGATTGAGGAAGGCTTAGAGAAACAAACCAAAGGAATGAACAACCTATTCAATGAAATAATATCAGAAAATTTCCCAAATCTGAAGAATGAAATGGAAAACCAAGTACAACAGGCTTATAGGACTCCAAATATACAAAATTACAACAGACCCACACCAAGGCACATTATAATGAAAATACCTAACATACAAAATAAAGACAGAATTTTAAAGGCTGTGAGAGAGAAGAACCAAATTACATTCAGGGAGAAACAATACAGATATCAGCAGATTTTTCAATCCAGACCTGAAAAGCTAGAAGGACCTGTAACAACATTTTTCAAGCCCTGAAAGAAAATGGATGCCAACAAAGAATCTTATACCCAGCAAAACTTACGTTCAAATTTGACGATGAAATAAAATCCTTCCATGATACACAAAAGCTAAAGGAATTTACAAAAAGAAAGCCAGCATTACAGAACATTCTCAGCAAAATATTCCATGAGGAAGAGATGAAAAACAAAGAAGCAAATCAGCAAAGGGAGGAATTATCCTAAAGGAATTGTCAAATAAAGAAGGAACCAAGTCGTGTCAAAAAAATAAATAAATAAAAAATTTTAAAAATGAACCAAATGACCGGGAATACAAATCATATTTCAATAATAACCCTGAATGTTAATGGCCTGAACTCATCAACCAAAAGACATAGACTGGAAGATTGGATTAAAAAGAAAGCTCCAACAATATGGTGGCTGCATTGACTCATCTCATAGAAAGAGATACCCGTAGACTAAAGGGGAAAGGATGGAGAAAAACATACCATGCACATAGACTCAGCAAAAAAGCTGGGGTATCCATCCTCATTTCAGATAATGTAGACTTCAAGCCAAAGTTAGTCAGAAGGGATAAAGAAGGCCATTACATACTGCTTAAGGGAAGCATAAATCAGCAAGACATAACAATCATGAACATCTATGCCCCAAACAGTGGCTCATCCATGTATGTCAAACAAATCCTTCTCAATTTCAGAAATCAAATAGACCATAAAACAATAATACTAGGCGATTTTAACACACCTCTCTCACCACTGGACAGCTCTTCCAAACAAATATTGAACAAAGAAACCATAGATCTCAATACCACAATCAATAATTTAGACTTAACAGACATTTATAAAATATACCATCCAACCAAGAGCAAATACACTTTCTTCTCAGCAGTACATGGGTCCTTCTCTAAAATAGACCATATATTACGCCACAGAGCTAATGTTAGCAAATACAAGAAGATAGAAATACTACCTTGTATTCTATCACATCATAATGGATTGAAATTAGAAATAAATGAAAGAGTAAAAAACAGAAACTACTACAACACCTGGAGATTAAACAATATGCTATTATATGATGAATGGATAACAAGATATTAGGAAGGAAATTAAAAAATTCTTAGAGGTAAATGAGAACAAAGAAACATATCAAAATCTCTGGGACACTATGAAAGCAGTACTCAGAGGAAAATTTATTTCATGGAGTGCATTCAATAAAAGAAGTAAAACTCAGCAAATAAACGACCTAACACTACAGCTCAAAGCCCTAGAAAAAAAGAACAGACCAACACCAAAAGTGGTAGAAGACAGGAAATAAACTCAAAGCTGAAATCAACAAAATTGAAACAAAAGAAACAATACAAAAAATTGACAAAATAAATAGTTGGTTCTTCAAAAAAATAAACAAAATTGATAAACCTTTAGCCAAGCTAACAAAGAGAAGACGAGAGAAAACCCAAGACACTAAAATTTGGAATAAACAAGGAAATATCACAACAGACACAAGTGAAATACAAAACATAATTAGAAGCTATTTTGAAAATCTATATTCCAACAAAATAGAAAATCTCGAAGACATCAACAGGTTTCTAGAGATATATGAATTGCCTAAACTGAACAAGGAGGACATATACAATTTAAATAGACCAATTTCAAATAATGAAATAGAAGAAGTCATCAAAAGCCTACCAACAAAGAAAAGTCCAGGACCAGATGGGTTCTCAGCCGAGTTCTACAAAACCTTTAAAGAAGAGCTCATACCAATACCTCTCAAAGTATTTCATGAAATAGAAGAGGAGGGAACGCTCCCAAACTCATTCTATGAAGCCAATATCACCCTGATACCACATCGAGGAAAGAAAATTTCACACCAATATCCTTAATGAACATCAATGCAAAAATTCTCAACAAAATTTTAGCAAATTGCATACAAAAACATATTAAAAAGATAGTGCACCATGATCAAGTGGGTTTCATCCCAGGGATGCAAGGTTGGTTCAACATCTGGAAATCAATAAATGTCATTCACCATATCAATAGACTTAAAGTCAAGAATCACATGATTATTTCAATAGATGCAGAGAAAGCATTTGATAAAATACACCACCCCTTCATGCTCAAAACACTGGAAAAAATAGGAATAGTGGGAACATTCCTTCACATTGTAAAGGCCATCTATGCTACGCCCATGGCTAATATCATTCTAAATGGTGAAAAACTGAAAGCATTCCCCCTAAAAATTGCAACAAGGCAGGGATGCCCTCTTTCACCACTTCTATTCAACATAGTCCCTGAAACTCAAGCCAGAGCAATTAGACAGACCAAAGAAATTAAAGAGATATGAATAGGAAAAGAAGAACTCAAACTATCCCTATTTGCTGATGATATGATTATATACTTAGAGGAACCAGGAAATTCCACCAGAAAACTCTTAGAACTCATAAGTGAATTCAGTAAAGTAGCGGGATATAAGATCAATGCACATAAAATTTAATGCATTTTTATACATAAGTGATGAATCTTTGGAAAGAATAATAGGAAAACTGCCCCATTCACAATAGCCTCGAAAAAAATTAAATACTTGGGAATCAATCTCACAAAAGAGGTGAAAGACCTCTACAATGAGAACTACACAACACTAAAGAAAGAAATTAAAGAAAACCTTAGAAGATGGAAAGATCTCCCATGTTCTTGGATAGGAAGAATTAATATTGTCAAATGGCCATACTACCAAAAGTGCTATATAAATTCAATGCAATTCCAATTAAAATCCCAATGACGTACCTTACAGAAATAGAGCAAGCAATTATGAAATTCATCTGGAAGAATAAGAAACCCAGAATAGCTAAAGCAATCCTTGGCAGACAGAGCGAAGCAAGAGGTATCGCAATACCATATCTTCAACTCTATTACAAAGCAAGAGTAACAAAAACGGCATGGTATTGGTACCAAAATAGAAAGGTAGATCAATGGTACAGAATAGAGGACACGGACACAAACCCAAATAAATACCATTTTCTCATACTAGACAAAGGTGCCAAAAACATGCAATGGAGAAAAGATAGCCTCTTCAACAAATGGTGCTGGGAGAATTGGAAATCCATATGCAACAGAATGAAACTAAACCCGTATCTCTCACCCTGCACAAAACTCAACTCAAAATGGATCAAGGACCTCGGAATCAGACCAGAGACCCTGCATCTTATAGAAGAAAAAGTAGGTCCAGATCTTCAACATGTCGGCTTAGGACCAGACTTCCTCAACAGCACTCCAATAGCACAAGAAATAAAAGCAAGAATCAACAACTGGGATAGATTCAAACTAAAAAGCTTTCTCTCAGCAAAGGAAACTATCAGTAATGTGAAGAGAGAGCCTACAGAGTAGGAGAATATCTTTGCCACTCATACTTCAGATAGAGCGCTAATTTCCAGAATCTATAAGAAACTCAAAAAACTCTACATCAAGAATACAAATAATCCAATCAACAAATGGGCTAAGGAAATGAACAGACACTTCACAGAAAATGTACAAGCAATCAACAGATATATGAAAAAATGTTCAACATCTCTAGTAAAAAGAGAAATGCAAATCAAAATTACCCTAAGATTTCATCTCACCCCAATTAGAATGGCGATTATCAAGAACACAAGCAACAATAGGTGTTGGCGAGGATGTGGGGAAAAAGATACACTCATACATTGCTGGTGGGGCTGCAAATTAGTGCAGCCACTCTGGAAAGCAGTATGGAGATTCCTCCGAAAGCTTGGAATGGAACCACCATTTGACCCAGCTATCCCACTCCTTGGCCTATACCCAAAGGACTTAAAATCAGCATACAGAGATACAGCCACATCAATGTTCATAGCTGCTCAATTCACCATAGCTAGATTGCGGAACCAACCTAGATGCCCTTCAGTTGATGAATGGATAAAGAAACTGTGGCATATATATACAATTGATATTACTCTGCCATGAAGAATGATAAAATTATGGCATTTGCAGGCAAATGGATGAAATTGGAGAATATCATGCTAAGTGAGATAAGCCAATCTCAAAAAACTAAAGGACTAATGATCTCGCTGATAAGCGGATGAGGACATATAATGGGGGTAGGAGGGGTTAGCGTTAGGGTTAGGGTTATGTTTAGGGTTAGGGATAAGGAGGGTGGTAAGAATGGAGGAAGGAAGGACTGTATAGAGGGAAAAGAGTGGTGGGAGGGATGGGAGGGGTTGGGGGAAGGGGAAAAAATAACAATGAATCAAACAACATTGCCCTATGTAAATTTATGATTTTTTATTTAAAAAATATAAAAATAGAATAAAATTAAAAGAAAAAAAAAAAGAAAGTGCAGGTAGGCTTGTTATCTTGAAATCTTCAAGGACTTTTATGGCATCAGCAAGCATGCAGATTGCCCTCTGACAGACAGGTAGATGGACATTCATGAGATAGAAGAGTAAACATCTTATCAATTTTAATAAATTTCTGCAAACAAGCAAACAAAAAAAGAGTTCCAAAACTTTTGCACTTCAAACAACATCATGAAGAAAATGTAAGATAATCCTTGGAGAGAAAAGTTGTGCAAATTAAATATCTGATAAGTGATTTTATCTAGACTAGATAAAAACTCATTCAATTCAATAATGAAAAGAATAACACAATTTAAGAATTTGAAAAGACGTTTCTCCAAAGATAAACAAAAAAATGTGCCACTGAACACATGAGAAGGTACTCAGCATCATTAGGTCCTTAGGGAAACACAAAGCAAAACCACAGAGACATGCCACTTCATATTCACTAAACATGACTATAACTGAGCAGACAAATAATGACTGTTGGTGAGGATCTGGAGAATAGGAACTCATTCATTGCTTGAGAAGATGAAAATTGGTGCAGCCACACTGAAAAAAAGATCTTAGAATTTTCAAAATGTTAAATGTAGAGATACCAAGTTACCCAGCAAATTCACTCTTAGGTATCTAACAGAGATGAAAATACATGTGTACACAAAGACATGTACACAAATGTTCACTAAGTAATAGCATTATTTCTAAGAGCGTCAAAGTGGACATGACCAAATGTTTATCAACTAACAAATGAATATACAAAATTTTGGTATGTCAAGATAATGGAATAGTATTTGGTCATAAAAAGAGAAAGAAGCATTGACACATGCTACAACATGGATGCATGGACTGCAAAAATATCATTTTATGCTTAGTGAAAGAAGTCAGACACCCAAGGTCACACTGTATGCAATTTACACGAAATATTCAGAAGAGGCAAATCTATATAGATAGAAAGTAGATTAGTCACTCTCTAATTTAGGGGTTGGGAAGGAATGAAGAGTAACTGCTAATAGGCATAAGGATTCTTTGTAGGATGATGAAAAATACTGTATTTTTCTCAAAGAAAGTCATTTAAAACTTTTAGCACTTGAACTTTTTCTACTGGCAGTTTGCCTCCTCTTGGTACACATATCCTTCTTTTTGTAAGAAAAAAATTAGGGATGCAATAAATATCAATTTACAAAACTGAAAAAATATAAATCTTCACAGATTAAAAAACATTCTCAACCACTAAACTGAGACTATTTCTTGGGGCTGATAAAGAATAAAAGTGTAGATTTTAGAAATAAAGAAAATGAGCTATATAAAATAGGGCAATTTTCAATAATTCTAAGTGACAAAAACAGCTTTATCCTATAATAGTTTTTAAAACAGGACAGATATTCTGGGAGTTTTAATGTTTTCATTCTATAAATTAAGCTCAGAATACTTTTGCATGAGCTAATACAATAATCTTTGTTATTTAAGGGCACATCCTCAAAAATATTTTCCAGAAAAAATTTCTGTAGGAGGATTGCTTTACCGTTGATGTGAGGAGAAAACTGCCAGGTCTCGTTAGCTGAGGGACTGATGTTCCCGCAATCGCCATGGCAACTGTTTGGCTTATCATGCTTCCACTCTCACTTTCATAATCATCAGTTGTTATACAAATTGGTCTTCCTCGTTGATTATGAGTTTCTAAAAGAAAAACAATGGAACAAAACTTTTTAACTCAACTAACAGTTTCTGAGGACACAATTCTCCATCATTCTTTAAAAGAAAATACTTTTAACACATACAGTTGATTTTTGGACAATGCAGCGGTTTAAAGATGCTGACCCTTCCAGAATCAAAAATCCATATGTAGCATTTTTTTTTAAATGTAAATTCTGACTCTTTAACAGCTTAACTTCCAATAGCTTGCTGTTTACTGGAGCCTCACCAATAACATAAACAGTTGGTTATCTGTATTATATACAGTGAAAAATAGGCAAGAACCAGGAGAGATCATTTTCTTTACTGAGATACATAATTTACTGGTCAGGTGAACTGCTCACACAGAGATGATTATCGTCTCAGTGTTTTCAGCAAATACCACACTTGAATTCACTACAACAGCAACAGGAGGTAGCTATAAAGTTACAACAGTAGTCTAGTATGTACTACAGTTAACTTTGTGAGATATGATTTAATACTGCATCTTTTCATTTGTTTATACTTCTCTCAAATGTGAATGGCATCATGTATAGTCTGTGTAAATTTTGATAAATTATTATGTTTTATAATAGATTTGTGAATATTTTTGGTAATAACTGATAAAACAGACTGTCTACATATATTTTATGCACTCATGACATAACTGAGTTTTTCTCACTTTTTCCAACATTTCTAGATTATGTAGTCTGTTTTTTCATATGGTTGTACATCTAAAAAAAAAGGTTTGCCTAAAGGTGAACCCAGATAGTTCAAACCTGTTTTGTTCAACAGCCAAGTAATATTTATCATTAAATTTACTTTTCAAAAATATTTTATAAACATTAAATCCATTTCTACAGTAATAATTTGTCGCTTGTGGAGAACTTTAACTTCGTAGTTAAAAAAATAAACATTTCTACCTTCAGGTAAGGAAATTCATTTTGGTGATCAAAATACTGGGAAGACTATACTCAACTACTAGTCCCTTAAAGGTTAGTTATCTTTCTCATAGCATTAAGTTCTTTTTTTTTTAAGTTGTTGATGGACTTTTATTTTATTTATTTATTTATATGTGGTGCTGATGAACTCGGTGCTTCACACACGCCAGGTAAGCGCTTTACCACTGAGCTACAAACCCACCCCCACATTAAGTTCGTAATACACAACAGGTATTTGGGAAATGTTTTTGGTTTTATGAAACTGGATATACTTTATAAGGCTAATTGTTAGTTAAAATTTCTTCACTTGCCCTATAGAAAATATTATTGCAACCAAAATTCTACATTTAAGTAAAGTCTAATTTAAGTAAAATTGTAAATATTTAAAGCAAGAGGAACAAAACCTGTGGGTTCTAGATAAGAAGCAACTTAACTTCAACTTATTAATCCACTGCTAATAATAAGAATAATTCTTGAAATGCAGGTGAATATTAATTTCAATTATGTACATATATGACTAAAGTTGCCTCTGAGGATAGAACATGTCAACTTTCCTTGTATTTTTTTTTCAAAGATGTACAGCACACACTCACAAAACACACCTATATCCTAGAAGGCAGGTATACATAGCTACAAAACTGTTATTTTTAATTCATCATCTAAACTACTTACATGGATTTTTATAGTGAATTCCCTCACACAGTCAAGTTTTTCAGCAATATGGTTAAATATTAATCAGTGTATATTTCCTTACATTTGTTTTCCTAAAATAAAATCATCCTTAAGATATTTTCTAACACTTTTAGACACCAAGCTTTAAAATTTGTCTTACTCATATTAAGTACCTGTAAAATCATACAGCTGTGGTACAGTTTCCATGATAATACCAATCAGAGGTAGATACAACATGGCCACTCGAGCCTTTATCTGGGGGTCAGAGTACCGTGGGTCAGAGTCATGACTAGATAGTAAATTGTGTACCATATTGATGACTTTCTTATGCAATCCAAACAGTCTATTTAAAAAGAAGAGATGAAGAAGAAGAAGTAGTAAGGTCACAGAGATTAGTTAATATCTTTAAAACAAACAGTAAGTCAGGGTACTAAATCAATTTTGTTCATTTCTTAACTTTGTCATTTATATGCATGTATTCCCTTTTAAAATAAATAAAAACATATAAAAGTATAAAAATGTATAAATTAAGAACTGGGGAAAAAGGAATTACTATACAAATTCACTTAGGAGTAAAGCTAAACATTTTGACGTTAACTCCTCATTAGTACATTTGAAAATTTAAGAAATTTAAGAGCACTTACAATAACATTTTTTTCAAAAAGTAAATTTTAAGTAGCTTTAAACTGTATTTCCTCAAATCAGATCTTTTCATATTTACCAAAAATAAATTACTTCCTTTTTCTAAAAAAGAATCCTCTACCTAATGGATTATGTAGTCCACAGGATGGGGTCTCTGACATCTCTAGTTAATAAACTGACCATACTTGCTCATTTAGGCCCTTACAATTTTTCTAGACTCCCTATCTCCCTCAGTTTTAACCAAGCAAGGATTACTCTCACTTTCCTGCATTCTTTGTCTCTTAGACAGAGACACTTTGACTAAGTAATCATCCTCATTAAAAATCCATCCATTCTAACTACCCTTAATGCTGCACTCAGTACCAGTTTTAGATCTCTTTCTCTCTTCTTAAGCCTCTTAAGAAACTTGACAGAAGACCTTATCTAGCTTCTTTCTTAGGAAAGAAGAACCATTCTGAATTTGCTCTGGCCAGATCTTTTACACATGTTCATCTTTACACCTACCAAAATCATCTTTTCTTTGCATCAGCTTCAATGGCCCCCCACTCACTAAGTTCCTGCCTTCTTCCAATCTTGGAAAGATTGTGATTTGATAGCAGGTAGTCCTAATCCAGAGTCCTTGACCTTATATCCATTTTACATAACTGTAAATGAAGGCTACCTGGAGAGTTCTTTCTTTTCCCTTCTAGATTTTTATTCAGAAAATATAGTTTTAAACACTGTCAAAAACCACATCTAATGGACATATCTCAGTTCACATTCTCTAGTTCTCTACCTGACATTTTGTCACCTTATATTTTCTTTTTTCAGTATTTTTTCTGATAGTTCCCATCCTTTCTCATATTCCCTATCACCCAATCTCCAGGTTCAGATTCTGGACATTTGCTTTCTGTTCTTTTGATTCTTAAGCAGTGTAAGTGGGATGCTTCTATCCCACTTTCCATTCTACAAGGCAAAAACTGGTTTACTCACCCTTCAGCATCAGGGTCTAAAATAATGGCCAGTTCTGTTAACACAAGGCCTGCCAAATAATGCTGCTGGCGGAAAGGCACAGACAATTCAAACATATTTGCAATCTTCTGGTCTTGTACATTTGTGGAAAATCCAGAACTCTGTTGGGGAGTAAGGCAGAACAAAAGTATAACAGCTGTGCAACAAACATCCTACAATGAGGACATTACAACCAAAGAAATGTTAGTATTATTAAAAGTGAGATAAACCTTACTTGGGATAGTTTATTTTATATTACTATTATTAGCATCAGAGAAAGAAACTGCTCTTACTTTTGGTATAGGAGACCATGATCAAACTATTTTACTCATTTAATCATTTTGTTACTAAAACTGATGAATAGAAAATTAATTTCCCTTCTCTCACACAGAAAATCTTCCATTTGTTTTTTCTTTTTTCTCATACCACCTAACATTTCAATATCACATTCTTAAGGGAGAAAAGGCAAATATTAGAGTATATACTCATCCCACAGTATAAGAAAAATATTTCTAGTCAAGGCTATTGATTTCTAGAGAAATTCCAAATACCAATAATTATTTTTCAGAGAACATATTACCTCTAGAATTACTATCTCTTTGTGGTCTACTTATTGAGTTTTTTAAAGTTTTACTGCTGCAAAATAGCATTCCCCCAAGATATATTCCATATTCAGAACCACACATGAGGAGTTTTAGAAAACAACAAAAGATTTCAGATATCTCTATAGAGAAATCATCTCCTAGTAAGAATACAAAATTCTTTCAGGTTCCCCCTCACAAGAGAATGTCTCTGTTATTTCTTAAAATTTGAAAAGAATGTAGTTAGATGAGAAAGTGGACAAGAAGATAACAAGAGGAGAAGAAATGCTATGAGAATTTCCTGGCTAAATGAGATGGTTCAGTAAGGAGGCAGATACAAACAAATGTGTTTCATTAAAGGTTTTAGAAACTGCACCTATAATGTAGCTACATCTTTGACAAAAGATAGAGAAAGAAAGTAAAAGATCAGTCTGATTCATTATAGGAATGATGTGGTAACCAGGTATAAAAGTGCCAAAAAATTGATCTAAATTTTCTGCTAAAATAAAGTGAAAAGCTGTAGATGCTCTCTCTCTTTCTAAGTGAAGTTGAAGTATTTCTTTTCATCAAATTCCAATTGAGAATTTAATATCTTGAATTAACTTCTGTTTTGACTTTTAGACATTAAGAGCTTAAGGAAATTGCTTGCTTACATCAGGAATAATATAGCAGAAAGAGTGCTTTACCAGGAGAGGAAAATCCTGACTTCCTTAGTATTAAAACTACAAAATCCCTTAATCTCAACCTATATGAGAGTATATACATAATAATTATTACAATAACCCTTTTTTATCTTTAGAGAAACTGCTAGCTGTCTAAACCAAGTGCTATCCACTGAAAACTAAAGTTGTTCATCTAGTTTCCTTTGGGTTTTCTGAATACGAGTTAAGCAGGGCCTGGAAGGTCTACATTGCAATTTGATTTCTTTCTCTGATCTATTATGCTTCATTCCCCTTCCTTTCATAGGTATTGATCCTTAATATTCATCATGTACCCACAAAGAAGTGGTTAAGACTCTAGAATAAATTCTTGATTCAAAGCTGCCATTTTTACTTAGTAAACTTTCTGTGCTTCCATTTTCTCAAACACAAGGTTGGGATAATAACAAAACTTACCTCCTAGAGTTGTTCTAAGGATTAAATGAGCTATCACACATAATGCACTTGAAACTGAGCCTATCATACAGGTATTACTCAATAAGTATTACAATTTTTCCATTGTTTAAAAACCCTTTCCACAAAGGTGGACTATATATGCATGTTTATACACTTTGCATACCTGGGATGTTGCAGAAGAAACTGAAGGTGATGGAGATGCAGGTGGAGTAAGTAAGCTGCAGGGTAAGTTTAATGTAACATAGTGCTCATGGCTGCAGATGATTCGTAGAAAATCCAACCTCAAAGACACCAGGACACTTGGATTTGATAGTGAATAAAGCTTTGAAGACACCTTGTAAGCATTTTGTAAATAAGACAACATTAATTGATAATGTTATTTATCTAACGGTGATATTAGAATGACAGATAAAAGAATCAAAGAATAGTAGTGAGCAGTTTTGGGTTTTATAACAACAGTACCAGCTTTTTCCAGAGTTACTACTAAAATTAGAAATTTGAAACTACAAGATTTACTATATAAATTCATTTCACTAACCTAAAAGTAACATTGTTACCTTTAGCATTAATATTTCTACTTCTTAAAAATCTACTTTGTGAAGGAAAAATATACCACCAAAATAACTTCATATCACTTCTTAAAATAAACTATCCATTCTTTTTATAGCATCCTGCATTCACCTATATTTATAGAATTATATTTATAATACTTATAATTGCCTATTTTCCAAGCTACATCATAAGCTATTTGGGGAGACAGATGATAAACTGACTTAAAAGTTTTAGTATCCCTACGGCCAAACTCAATGTTTGGCAAGTATAGGGGTTCATACTTCAAGAATAAGACAGGATGAGTTTTGGTTGCAATAGGACATAAAAATTACAGGGGGAAAAATAAAACAAAAGTATAAAGTTTTGCAAATATTTGCAAGTGGATCAGTGCCCAAGCAAACATAAATAAACAATAAAGACATCAATAAAACAGGTCTTCAGAATTTTAAATATCATATTGCTAAGTAGAATTCTTAACCAGTAGTTCCTCAAAACTCATCTATGGACCATGTGGGAAGTGCTTCATAAGCACCATGTCTCACACTACCCTTGATCTACAACTAGGATTAAAAACTCCTCAATAATTCTGGGATGGAACCCAGAGATCCATATAATTTTTAAAGTTCCTATAAAAGTTACTTCTGGAACAATGATATGGCTTACAATCAAGTGTTCCATCAGGACCAACAACTAATGTTTCCAAAAAGGCAGGTTTCATTGATCAATTGATAAATATTTTAAAACAAAATCAACTGTTTGTAGAAGAAGTCCAGTATGCTCTAAGTTAAGTAAAACAAAGATCATGAATGACATTGCGGACTTCAGCAGACATCTTTCGATGATTTCAAACTCTGCAAGGTCAAGGAATATAGAGTAGGAAAAATACATAGCAAAATGCAGCTACTTTTAAAAATTACTCAAGACACAATCAGTTCAGTTAGCTGTTCATTCTGTACAAATGCTGCCCCTGCCTGATATCTTGAGTCTGCTTTACATTACTACTGATCTGGCTATCTGCTCCAGAAAGGGAATTAGAGTCATGAGTAAGTCACTACCAATCAAGAGAAGCCACTGTACTAATATCAAAACCTTGCCAAAGTGCTTTTGCCCTGATAAAACAAATGTACTTTTGCCTTATTAATAACAATGTTATCTTGTGCTACTTTTTTGTTTTAATACCAGTAAATGAATGTGCTCTTGAAGCTTCAGCTCTGGAAATAGTTAACAGTATTTAAATTACTTGATGACGAATTATTACTAATTATATATTACCTGTTTATAGCAGGACTTTATAAGGCTAAAGACAAATCCTCTGTCCATAACAGATAACAGATCATTGAGAAAGAATGCAAGGCTTATATTGAGTCTCTCAACCATTTCTGCATCCTACGAAACAGAATATAAAGCAAAACAAATTAAAGTATGATAGTTTAGTCTCAGCTTGAAAGAGAAATAAGTGGAAAAAATTTATCACTACCTTCTGGAATCGGGAAACTATATCACTAGCAATTGTGCTGACAAGAGCAGCAATGTCATCCATGAAACGTTCTGGAAAACGACTTTTCCTTGGAGCATCAAGTTTATCATTAAAGTATAAATGGTGCACCATACTTTTGACCTGAAAAAACACATAAACCATTCATTTAATTTCTTATAACTTTGGTTAACAGTTTCAATGACTCTAAATGGGCTATTTCAATATACCATGTAATTTTTTTTAATTGTAAACAAGTCATTTCTCTGTTTTATACCATGTAATTTAATAGGTGGCTGAAATATTTTTTCAAGTATTTTGAAAAAGTTTCCTATAATATTTTGTATGTGTCAAAGAAATATCAAACATAATACAAGTCAATCACTATATTACATTCATAAAATTATTCTGGCTTTCAATAGGAAAAACATTCAGTATATATGAAGGAAAAAAACTCACCCTATAAAAAATTTTTTAATTAACTTTGCCATTCCATATCCCCAAATTCTAAGCTTTGAAAGGTTAGAAACCCTGTCTTCACTGTAGTGTTTTTAGCATCTACTGTAGAATGGTAGAAATACATACACATTTAATGATTAAATATTAATAATAAAATATTAGATAAAATTAACATTGATTTAAGTTCACAGAATGCTTTTAGATAGATTCTTTATTATAATGCTGTTGTAATGGTAATAAAGATATTTATACTTTAAATTCAAGGAAATTGAAGCTCAAGTCCTACAGTTAGTATACAACATAGCTAAGTCTTAAACTGTGGTCTTTTGACTTATATTTAAGAAATATGAACATACATGTAAGATTTTTTTTTAAATTTATAATTTTTATATTACAAAGAAAGCATATGAATTATAAATTTGCTCCTTATCCTCTATGGGAAAAAAAGAGTTTTCTGTCACTTATATACGGTCTCTTTACTGCCTTCCTTCCCCCTTTCCTTTCTTCATCCCTCATTCTCTTCCTCCCAAATTTTCTTTTTCTTTCTCTCTTTGTTGTGGTTTTGTTTCTTATTTACTTATTAAATACTTATTTTTTGGAAGAAAAGTTTCAGTGATTTCAGTTTTATAGAGTTAAGGAGAAAGAAGAAGGTCCTTATTGCCAGCATGCTGGGGTTTAAATCATAGTTCTGCTACCTCTAAGTTGTATATACTTAGATTAAGTTACTTAAACTTTTCTGTATCTTGGTAATATGCTAGCATATTTTACCGACCTGAATAATTTTTTTTTAATTTTGTATGAGTACATATGTATACGTATTTTCATATAACTATATTCATTTATTAAAATATTAGTTCATTTATTTGTTTTTAATATCATTTATTGAATTAAGCAAAAGATGATGATGTTTGTTTACTGGCTGTAATTGGCTTTTCCCTAAGAGTTTTCTAGCTATAATAATGGCAACACACATCTACAGTGCTCATTTTTACCTTTAATATAAAATCTATAGCACTGCCATTATACACCTATACATCGAGATTAGAGAGAATATAGTAAAAGCTTCCTGAAAAAAGACTGCTAGCTTCTGCAACTATCCCTGAAAAAGGAGTTAAAATGAACCTTATTCTTTACAATTTCATCTCAATGTGCTTAGTGTCACAGTGTTTATTCAGAAATGTAATACATGTAATTTTTGTCTTGGAAGTACATATGAGACCGTAAGATGTACAATAGAAAAATACTTCTAAGATAAAAATGAGCTAACATAAAATTGTTCACCAAGGAAAAACTATTAAGGGATGTGTTTAGTTTGCTCACCATTAACTCAAAAAAGAACCAGGCTTGTTGCAAAGCTGATTCCCGAACACTGCCACTGCAAACAACCCATTGTAAAGCCAGCTCCTCGTGAAAAAGCTATCCAAAAGTAAATCCAAAGTTATTATCAAAGTTAAATCTGCTGATAACATAAACCAAATAATAATGCAGATACAAATGAAGATATAATGAAAATAAGCAAAATAAGGCATGTGAACCATTCAATGATGCAGTGAAGACACCCATTAACGAAACGGCTAATATGCATGTAAGACAGTGGCATGTTGAACAGCTGAAAAAATTACATGTTATCTTGGAGTAAAATGTAATTTTAAAAGGACAGCTGGGAACTAGCCTCCTAAATTGTACCTGCAAACAGAAACTGGACCAAAAACTCAACAGTTACAAATAAGATCTTGTTTGTGCCTGAAATACATATTTTAACGTACACAAATACACTCATGAACTTTGCTGGTACAATTTAGGAAACACCTTCAAATTTTTAAACTTTGCTATGCCATTAATTTTCAAGTTTTCAAGTGCTTAAAATCTTTTTTCAAAAATCACAGAAATTCCTGCCTCATAATGGATATGCATACAAAGCATTTGCAAAGTAGTGTATATTAATATGAAAAAGGACTAACAAAACTGTGCAGAAGGGAAGCAAATCAACATATCTTACTAAGAGTGAAAATTTTTCTAACTCATCTTCCTTTCCCTGGAGATTTAAAACACAAAACAGAAGCAGTTACAGAAACAGAATTAAGAGTTGATACATTTTTTGGTACTAAAATATGACAATCAAATTTGAATTAACTAAACTCTAAATTAAACAGTCAATCCCCAAAATAAAACATTATCTTTAAGTAAAAGAGCTCACACTGGAGAAGTACTGGTTAAAGGCATCAGACAAGCAGTGCTTGCTTAGATGTATTTTTAAACACAATGTCATTGTTTTAATATCTTATTGATTATGTAAAGAAATTGTGCATCTATATAATTGTTAAAATTATATCCCCCGTCTATGATTTGTCTTCATATGAATCTACCTTTTTAGTTGGTAAGCGTCCCGTTAATGTTTGTAAGAAACTTGACGTCTCTGTGTGCGAAGACATACGATTACAACTTCGATCCATAGCCTATGGAGTGAAGATGAATGAATGACCAGATAACATTAACATTGCAGTGGATGACTTTGTAGCTCAAGGATTATGTACAATTTAAAAGTAGAGTTTGACTATGGTTTCAACAACCATCTATTTTATTACTTATCTTGTTTACATTATTTTAAACTTAATAACAATGTATGAGAAGTATTAAAATGGCTTCCATATATTTTTAGCTTATAAAAAATGAATATTTTAATAACTTATTTAGAGTGCTGCAAAGAATGAAACTTTTTATTTGTATGATCTCTATACATGCACACATCTAGTAAAAATATATAAAAAGTAAAAACATACTTCTCAACTGGTTTCTGACCAAAAAAGAAAAAAGGAATTTTGTATTCAATAAACAAAATTAAGTTTAGAATAACTTCTTTCATTTTTCACTATTATCAAAAGTCATCACTCAAATACATCATGTATATAGCAAATATAAATCATTTATAATATTAAATAGAATTAAAAATTTCTCTTTAAGAATAAGGGACTTTCCTCCAAAGCCAAAACACAGGTGAGAAGTATCTTTTGAGGTATCATGCAGGTATTAGCTATCAAGCAACTAGTCTTAAGTAAGCAAAACCTAATTCAACTAAATTATAACATTTCATACTTTGCAACACAGTACAAATTGAAATAAATTTTTGCTTCTGTCATATAATCTAACAGCATGGGGATAATACATTATTCAAATTTAACTTCAACTTACTACTCATCTTTCTATTCAGTCATTGTGAAAAAAAAAAAAAAAGATAGTGAAGACTAAATGAAAATGATATAATAATAGCTACTCTTTAAACCGAAACCAATAGGAAAACTGTTGGGTTTTCCCACAAAAATATTTGAAATTCTTACTAAAGATGTGCAACCCCCAAAGTAGAAACTGTTATAAAAGCCATCAATTGCATAAGCAGCAGGCACTGAAATATTGACAGGAAGTATAGGAGGAAGGAGAGGAGACAGAAATAGGAAAGGAAAGCATTACTGGTGCTATTGGTGGTATTCATGCATAGTAGTTGGAAATGTGCTAAGTAAACAAAAATACACACTTAAATGATTAAAAAAAAGCAAGCCACTGAAATCACAGTATGTACTAAAAAGTAATTTTCTAAAGGGAAACATCAGCAGCCAATAAAGAAACCTCTAATGTAAACACCACCTGTGTTGATTCTGTACTTGGACTGGGGTTGGATCCCCATGGGGCAGCTTTTGGACCACCAGTGTTAACCCAGGAATTGGAGCGATCTAAACCCTAAGCATATAATAGAAAGCAGTTGGAGAGGAAAGAAATATTACATGTTGCATGCTATAAATTATTCTTAAAGAAATTCAGACTTTCCAATGCAAACATGTTTTTAATTAGTACGGTTAAAGCAATCAAAATTTTAGGCACCTATAAAGTATTAGTTCACCCAAATTATCTTATTATGTAACATAATTCTTTAAAAAAAGATAACCAAGAATATTAAGTATAGCATTTAAATGTAATTTCTCTTTGTATAAAGGAGTCACCTCCAAATACCAAAAACTAAAGTTCCCATAGCATCACCCTCTCAATTCTTCCTAAAGGTGGGTAGTTCAAATTTGCATCAGAAAATTTCCTCTGAATTGAACTGAGGTCTAAAGGGAAAAAATGTAAGAAAAACATTTCATTCTATGCTAAAGACTAACTTAATTACATTTCTCATCAGTTAAAAACTACTGTACAGTAATACTCCACATTTCTATTTGACTATACCTCTTCTTTGACACTTTCTTTTATGGACTAGGAAAAATTAAGTAAAATATTATGAAGAAAACAATCCTAGCATTTTTGTCCTTTCTAGTAATAAAAGTAGATTTGGAGTTGTGTTCATTTTTATTGTACTTGATGTAACGAAACATAATAGGCTACTATCTTACCTAAATAGTATAAGGAAAAATATGCTAGATTGTTTCTTCATCACCACCTTCATTAATTTATAGTTTAATATTCTACTAATGGGTATGGTCAGAAGTGAATTATTCTGTCTTTATGTGAAAGGGGTTACTATGCTTCCTGGGGAAAGGATCGAAGCTTCCCTTCTGTTTCCTAAATCTGACAGACAATCAGAATCACTTAAAAGTTTTATAAAATTAAGATTCTGGGCCCTACCCCCGCAAAATTCTGATTCAACAAACTGAGCTAAGGAAATGGGAATCTGCTAATTGGAACTGGAGTGAGCTGTAAGGAATTTTTAGAGGATTATCAGGGTAATAATAATAATAATACCCAAGGCAAGCTGACTAAGATATTAGAGAATGAGTACCGACCCAAACCAGAAAGCACCAAAGGAAGGTCAGGTAAAAGAACACACAAGAGCTGTAACAATGGCAATCAACTACTTGACAGTAGTGCCTTTGGGAGGCTCAACCTGTGTGCAGGGCTCTACTTTAAAACAATTAAACCAGAGTTGCTGGAGATGAGGTCATAAAATCAGTATTTTTAAAATATTTCAAGAGATCTTCAAAAGAGGAAGGAAGGAAGGAAGGAAAAGGAGGGAGGGAGGGAGGAAGAGAAGGAGGGAGGAGGGAGGGAGGGAGGGAGGAAGGAAAGAAGAGAGAGAAAGAGAGAGAAAGAAAGAGAGAGAAAGAAAGAGAGAGAGAAAGAAAAAAGAACTGTAGCTATGTAGAACTTTAGTTTTAGGAGGAATAGTTCCTTTGCTTTTCCCTTTTTTTTTTTTTTTTCCTTTCAAATATATAGAAAGAAGCTGAATTATGATACAAATAACATCTATTTCTTATTTTTGACAATGAATATTTAAGATTGGAATGAAGGTTTAGTTCAGGTTCTCCTGCTTATTAACTGCAAAATCTAAGATAAATTACATTGTCTCTAGGAGGAATGATTGTATCTCCTCCAAATTTTAAGAATCAAGTTAAATAGTAGAAGTAAATTACTAAATGCAATGCCTTGAATAAAGTAAACTCTCAAAAGTAGATTTTACAAAAACTTTCCATACAAGTTTTATTAAAAAATACTTGGTAGCAAATAAATTAGATATTATCCAAATACCAGTAAAATCTGATAACCAATACATTTATTAAAAATAAAATTCCTGCCTTATCAAGACCCTTTTATAATATTTCGAGTAAAACAAGTCAACAAGCATGTATTTCAGATTAGTTACAACACATTTTTTCACTATTTTCCAAAATTTGGTCTCTACTATAAAAGCCTGAAGTTCTTTCTGCCATATTAAATTTTTATAATCACTTCTTATGTTACAAAAGTAATAAAAAATAAAAATCTGAGTTTTGCAGAATTATAAATGTTCTCTTCTTCCCTATAAATTTCCACAAAAGAAACAACTTAACCGTACCCTTATAGTTTACTTTTTAAGTCACTGCTTAAAAATTCTTATTTAAAACTAAGATATATGATAATCTATAATGTGAGAATAAACAAGTATCTTTTTGCCATAAACTTTATTTTATGTATACAAAAATACAAAAAATAGTGGTGCTCTGAACAGTTATAATTATAGTCAAAGATGATGATGATGATGACGATGATGACGACGATGACTGGTACTGGAGACTGAACCCAGGGACACTTTATTACTGGGTTACATACCCAACCCTTTTATTTTTTATATTGACACAGGGTCTTGCTAAGTTGCTTAGGGACTTGCTAAGTTGCTGAGGCTGGCCTTGAACTTTCAATCCTCCTGTCTCACTCAGTCTCCTTAGTCACTGATATTACAGGTGAGCATCACTGTGCCCAGTTCAAAGCTAACTATTTAAAGAAATTTGTGGCCAAGTATGTTTTAAAGAAAATAACTTCTAGGGTTACAAAGCAAATACTTTGAGGGTTACAAATTAATAACCATATTGAATAATCCTAATTAAGCAAATTTGTCACTGATTTTACTAATGTAGTCATTTTATGTTTACAGATCCACAAGCAATATAGAAAAGATGAACAATGTGTGCACTAGTGTATGAATGTGAGTGGTTTTTTGGTTGCCAAATTCCAGTTAAATTTTTTTTATTACATATTTTTGTGGTGATGGGGATTGAACCCAGGGCCTCACACATGCGAGGTAAGCACTTTACCACTGAGCTGTACCCATAGCTCTCATTTTGTCCCATAGGTATAGAAAAGTTCCATGAGCAAGGCTCATACTGTATGCAATCTGACATCAATATTCATGTTATAACACAAAGACTTGGCCTTACATGCCTAAGATTGCCTAACACAACAGATTCTCAGTTTTTGAGAAATAAAATGAAAAATTATGAGGTGATATATAAGAAACTATATCAATATAAAATTGCACTAGTATTTGATTAAAAGCAGTAAAATTCACTCCTTATGTAACCATGTTTACATAATTGAATGTTAAAATATTCTTGCTATGACTAAGAAAGCACAGGTAGTTTTGGCAAAATAAATGTAAAGAAAATCTTCCAAATACATGTTTAAAAATACTAGTATAATAAAAGCCTGTTATATTACATAAGCATTCTTAAATTTTAGATGTTCTACATTTAATATTAGGGAATGAAGTGTAATCAAAAATTTCCTAAGGTCAAATCTCTAAAGATCTTTAAATATATAATTAATCCTGATAGTAGGACAGTGAGTAAAAGCACAATTTGATTTTTTTAAGAAGTAATTTGTTCTTGCTCTGGATGCTCCATCCTCACAATCATTTATTGGATAAATATTTATTGAGAAACTTCAGTATGCTTGACCTTTAGGGGCTTTACATATGTCAGTGAACAAATGCCAAAGAAGGTAATAGCAGAAATACTAGAGAGAATTTTTTTTTTTTTTTTAAATGAGAGAATAACAGGATGCCTGTATGTGGAAGGGAATGATTCAAAGTATAGGAAAAAAACAGATGATGCAAGAAACAGATGAAGAAAACTGCAGGAGTAAACTGCAACTACAGGTAGCAGTAAGAAGGGATGGGAGCTTGTCTACAGTGGAAGAAATGAATTTAAAAAAGAAGGATAGTTCATCTATAGCAGATTATTGAGTAATCGGTAGTAGGTAGGTAGATATGATGGTAAAAGTCTATGCAAGTTTTCTTCTGATTACTTTCAGTTTTCCCAATGAAACAGGAGATAAAATGAAAAGGAGGAGGAGGAGAAAGGTATTGGGAGGTTTGAGTACTATGATTTCATATACTATGACTTGAAATCAGTTCCTGGAAGAATGAATGGTGAGTAGGAGATAGACACAGAATATAGATCCCTTACATTTTCTGAAATGCAATTATATACCATTAACAGTAGGGATTATAACTAAATGATAACATAATATGGAAGTAGTTAATAAGACTTTTCCAATGAAAAGAGGAAGCAACATAAAAATCATTCAAATAAAACTTAATTAGGGCAAGGCTGAATTGTCCTAAGACAAATTCTCATCTTGTGAAGGCTTTCTCAGAAATTAGTTTATATTTACTTATGTACAAATGTATGTCCCATTTAATGATCTTGAAAAAAGGCAACAAATTATTCCAATATATACAGATCTCTTCGTTATAAATCCTGAGGTTATAGTCTATCAAATACATCTATAAGGAATAACTCTAGAATTATGCTAAATAAGGCACAATGCAAATCTTACAGACACTGAGACATTTTTAAAGTAGAACCTTGAGGAATATGCTGTCCACAGTTCTATGATCATAGAAATTTTTATAATTTATAAAGATTCAAACTACTGGAAAACTATATAGCATATAAGTAATGCTAACGACTACCCTGTTATGATGAGATATGAGCAAGAATGAAAACAAGAATTAAAAAACCTGAATTATTCTGCTAATCATGAAAACATGTTAACAAGGAGCCTTCTCTTTTGCAGTTGCCATAATACTACTCAGGTTACTGTGCAGTGTCTTATAATACATTTACACATCATTCTCTCTAGGAGTTCACAAAAAGTCAAAGTTGTTTAATAAGAGAGGCATTTATATAGATCTTTAAGTTACTGAAGTGTTTTAATTCACTAAATTATAAGTTTCTGTGAAAAACTACAAATTATTTAATATGAATGCAACTATGTGTTAACATTTCTTAATGTAAATTAAGCTTTTGAGTGCAAAATTTCTGTAATTATATGAGCTATCTATATTTCTATACAATAAAACTATAAGGATAGGTCTGATGGTTTTGAGTAATGTTCAAGTATTATTATTTAACAAACAAATTCAGACCTTTAAAATTTCATAGTAGTTCAAGTTAAGAGTCAAACATGAATCCTAGAACATGTTTATTAATTTTTCTTCATATACAAATTAACAAAATAAAATGTCAAGGAAAATAATATCTTCTTTTCCAACAGCAAAAAATAAGTAGTATGGCCAAAACACATGATGTGATTTATTGGTCTCAGTCTTTGCTTTGGTCTATTTTAGTTAAACTCTGAGTTACATTTGTACTTTACATGTAGAAAGGTAATAAGTATCTGATGAGGTGATAAAGATGGATAATTTGAACAAAATATAGTGGATCTTATACTAGATGGTCTCTTATTATCTGGGATGATAATTAACCATCATTAAAGAAATCATACTTTTATAAGTCTACACACTTCATACAGTTTCCTGTGAATTGTGACTCAATTATAATCAAGGCTAAACACTGTTACTAAAAAAATTTTGAAAAGGGGTTCTCGTAGTTTGTATTAATGATGGCATGTCTCTTACACATCAGTCACATGGATCCCTTTTAATTGTACAGAAATTAAATCTAGTCATTTTCACATCATAGAGTAGGATACAGGACAATAGTAAGTTGCATGTAACTAGTTATCCTGGATATATTTTAGAATTTGGCAAGTTTTTCTTAGCAGAGTACACAAATCAGTTTGTACTAGCAACTATATTTGATAGAAATATAAAACAGTATTTTCTGACATAATAGAAATGTACAATTTCTTGCTTATTCCTCAGCATAGAAATATACAATTTCTGGCTCATTCTTAACCCATACACATCTATATATTAAGAATAAATTAAAATAATTGAACATTTCTCATTTTTCATAAACCGAAAACCAAATTTATAGCTGCATGTGGTCAGTTTACCTTACTGCCGATGATTGACCGAACTTCATCATCTGGTGATGTTGGAGTCCCAGATATATCTGGGTTACTATTACTAAGGCTTCGGGAACGATTTAAATTAAGGCTTGCGGGTCTCACAGCAGATCTAGCCATTGTGGCATAATGCACTGATCCTCCCAAACCCCCAGGACCTGGATTTGCATAAAAATAGCACAAAATTAAACTAAGAAAATTACTCAGGGAAGGACCTGAAAAAAAGCTTATTATACAAAATTTCACAAAGATCATGAATTGCTTTTATTTCTAAATGAAAAATACTATATTTTAAAAAATACCAACAGAAATAAAAAACACCCAAGAACTGACAATAGTTACACAAAAATATTCGATTTCATAGCAGTTGACAAAACCATATGAATTATAAATAAAATAACATTTTTTCAGTGTTTTTATATTACACATTACATGCACAATAAAAACCAAAATGAATAGGAAACACACACACATATATTACCTTCACTTAGATATAGTTGTATCTAGGCCCCAAAATGCTCCAGCTGATGTCTCTTCCTTTTTTCCCCACCCCTCCTGCTCTGCCCCTTGATACAGTCACTAAAGGGAGAGCCAATTTATTACCAACATCTCTTAAATGAGGCTGTTTTTATTTCTCTATCTTCATCAGTCATGTGAACAATAACAAAATGGCATCTTAATTATATATACATACAAAAAAAACTAAACAAAATTCTGAGTCCAGATTATATTAAGAAAAAAGCAAAAAAAATTTCTTTTTGCCTGATTAAAATAAAAATTGACATCATCTTCTATAAGTACAAAAACATACAGCAATTACATCCATAATCTAACTCCATTTTTCTTATTCATAGAAATCTTTTTAAGTGTCCTATTTGCAAATGATACACACCTATCAACTAATTTAATTAATATAATTTTCTAGGCCAGCACATAATAAAGATGATCTGTAAAATCTATGAAATCCTAATAGTGTACTGAAATACACATTCAGATCCTCAAACTGAACAATTAAAAAATCAAAATAGGAAATTATGAACCAGAATATAAGATTATGAGCCCAAATATAAAATTCAATTCCTTCTCTTTTTGCAGTCTAGTAAAGAAACAGTAGGCTGCCAGGTGTGGTGGCACACGCCTGTAATCCCAGTGGCTTGGAAGGCTGAGGCAGGAGGATCTTGAGTTGAAAGCCAGCCTCAGCAAAAGCAAGGTGCTAAGCAACTCAGTGAGATCCTGTCTCTAAATAAAATACAAAACTGAGCTGGGGATATGGCTCATTGGTTGAGTGCCCCTGAGTTTAATCCCTGGTACAGGAAAAAAAAAAAAAAAAAAAAAAAAAAAAGAAAAAAAAAAAAAAAAAAAAAAAAAAGAAAAGTGGGGGAGACAGCTCAGCTGGAAGAGTGCTTGCCTTGCAAGCACAAGGCCTTGAGTTTGATCCCCAGTACCACAAAAAAAAAAAAAAAGAAAGAAAGAAAAAGTAGGTTAAAAAAGATAGACTCTACACAGTGGCACATGCCTGTAATCCCAGCTTCTTGGGAGGTTGAGGCAGGAAGGTCCTAAATTTGAGGCCAGCCTCAGGACTGAGCAGGACACTGTCTCAAAATAAAAACTTCCAAAAAAATGGGGGGGGGAGGGCTGGGAAGTTAGTTCAGCAGGGGTGGAAGCACCCCTGGGTTAAATTTCTAGTATACAAAAACAAAAATTAAAAAAGAATTCAGATTAATATTATAGTGAATGTCATAATTATATGCCACCATTATCAGTGTTAACACTATTAATAGCTGGATACAAGTACTTACCATTATCACTAGCAAAGAATGATGACTCATGCAAACATGTCAGCAGGTTAAAAGTATACACATGTTAATCATTAACTAACTGAACAAAGGGTTGTTTAAACTAAGACATCCCCCACAATTACCACCTTTATCACCAGTGTCATACAAAAGACAAGTAACTACTTGTGGCACCAGTACTCTGAAAGGCTGTTATTTTACTGATTGAGGAGAAATGAGAACTTTTTTATATTATCATAGGTTTCACTGGGTTGGTAGGGAACTGCTAATCTACCACATTTCTTCTTTAAAGTCCAGCAGCATTCTAAATGACAAATCAGGTTCTTTTTATCCTAACAAATAATTTTAAAATGCTTTCGAAGATATAAAAGTTTTTTTTCAAGGTCCATTTCTCTGAGTTGTTTTAACCAAGATCTCTAATTCAAATTAAAGGAATCTGTATAACTAATGACGCTTAAAAGTGTAACTTATTCAGCAACCTAGCATAATGAACGGTACTTAGGTAGTATCAACAAACATTTACTATTGAATGAACACATCACACCATGGATTACAAGACTGTTTCAATCTTGCCATGAACACTTAATTTATGACAGTTTCATAGTAAAAACGCTGCAATACCTGGTGATGGTGAATTAGGGTAAGAATTTGGCAGGCGAAAAACATAATAGATATAAGAGGCAAGAAGGCTGTTTCTACCATGCTGGTCATGATTTCCTTCCAAGTTTTTATGAAGTCGATTTATAATCGATGCCATGGCTTCAAAAGATGCTTGACCTAGATTAACTTTTAAGAAGGAAGAAAATAGTTTAACTTTTAGAATCTAAGTCATGAAAACCAAGATTTTGTATAATGATTATACATAGCAAGTGTATAAAAACGATATTTGGTACTAATTTTAGTGATGTATTAGATAAACCAAAAAGACTTTTGCAAACAAAATGAGAAAAAAATTTTACTAATTTAATATGAAATTGTACAGGTTTGATTAGTCAAAAGCCAAAACATTACCCAACAGATATCTGTTATTTCATAACACAATACAAAGCACATGATAAGAAAAAAAGAAAACTATCTTATGTATCACTTTGAGAAGCAATTTCTCATTTGAAAGACAAAAATCTAAGTTGCATATCATGAGCATATATTATTTTATTTAAAAATTAACAGTATCAACAAAAATTATTAAAACTACTAACAGTATGAAAAAAGAATAATGGAATAATCAATAATTAAAATGAGTGCATTTATAAAAGGATTAAAAGTGGAAAGGGGACTAGAAAAACAGATTGTATAGCATTTTAAATGCTGGGATAAATACTACCTACTCAGTCATTCAAGTCAGTATATAACAATAAATTTCCAAAAGTGGGGGAATCCTGATAGCACACTGAATACGTAAACCACACAGTCATTTGGAGAAATAGAGTCTCAGATATTATAATGCATTTAGTCAAGACAGGAAATTATAAATAAATAATGAGGTTCCCTAATATGAATAAATAATGAGCTTTCCTAAAAGTGGAATAATCAAAAATGGACTAGAAGGGGAAGACACTAGAAACAGAAACCTGAGTGGGGTTTAACAATCCTACCTTTGTTCCTAGTTAATTCCTTTTCCCATAATAGATATTTCAAAGAATCCTTAAAACTCAGGTCTAAGGCTGGGGAGATAGCTCAGTCGGTAGAGTGCTTGCATTGCAAGCACAAGTCCCTGGGTTCGATCCCCAGCACCGCAAAAAAAAAAAAAAAAAAAAAAACCTCAGGTCTATCTTACTTCCTCCTTAGCAAATCTTGCCTTCAATCTCACAGAAGAAATATACAAAGCATGAAAGTCCTCAATTTTTCTACAAATTTATCAAAAATGGAAACCACTTATATCTCCTTTCCAAAGGAAGCAGTGCACTTCCCTATCATAAGTGATCTTACGGACCTTCACTTTTGCCTCACAGACTTGCTTCATTAACTAAATTCTTTCTTATTTCATATCTTTTATTTTTCTCCTATATAGTTTCTCTCAACATTAAACATGTTCAAATACCTCCATTCTTATGCCTTAAATTAACACTGCTTTCTCTTCTAAACTTCTTAAAATGATTTCTACCTTCAATTAGACTCAACTATTTTTGTAAATTTTACCAGTAGACACTTCTCAAATATTGTAGACAAGAGAGACTCTCAAGAGCCTGTTGCTTGAGTTTGAATTTTAGATTTGCCATACCAGCTGAGTGACCTCAGGTGAAAATTTTAAATATTATATTTATCACTTTACTCATTCATGAAATGATGGTAATAATAGCACCTACTACATACAGTCATTGTGAGGATTTCATACAGTAATATAAAGCACACAGCACTATTCCTGGAATATAATAAGTGTTATCAAAGTGTTTGTTATTATTGTTACTACTATATTCTAATGTATACAATCTACAACAAAGAACAAAACTAACCTGTTTTTTCTTAAAAAGTTTTTCCTATAACTTCTGTAACAGTATCTTTATAATCTCTTAATCCAACCTTTCATCATTTTTGTTTGGGAGGAGTTGTTTGTTTTGTTTTGCAGTCAAGGGACTGAACCCAGAAC
Source organism: Sciurus vulgaris (assembly GCF_902686455.1). Lineage (NCBI taxonomy): Eukaryota > Metazoa > Chordata > Mammalia > Rodentia > Sciuridae > Sciurus > Sciurus vulgaris. Next base: position 51,068,619 of record NC_136461.1, read on the forward strand.
CTTGTGCCATTAGGCAAATGCTCCAATACTGAGGTACATCAACAAGATTTTTTTGTTTGTTTTTTTGCAGTGTAGGGGATTGAACCCAAGGCCTGTGCTTGCAAGGCAAGCGCCCTACCAACTGAGCTATATCCCCAGCCCAACAACAAAATTTTTATAATAGGTTAGCTCAAGTTTCTTCCAAGCTCAACTTCTTCATTGGACTTAGGTAGAAACTTGGCAAAAGCAGATGAGTAAAACTTGGAAAGGGAGAGGATAAGAAACACTGTTCCTGCAGTATGGAGGTCCTTATAAAACTTGGAATAGAACTACCATTTGACTCAGCTATCCCATTCTTTGGCCTATATATACATATCCAAAGGACTTAAAATCAGCATATTATAGTGACAAAGCCATATCCATGTTTACAGCAGCTCAATTCACAATAGCTAAATTGTGGAACCAAACTAGGTGTCCTTCAATAGATGAATGGATAAACTGTGGTACATATACAAAATGGAATATTATTCAGTCTTAAAGAAGAATAAAATTATGGCACTTGCAGGTAAATGGATGGAGTTCGAGAATATCATGCTAAGTGAGATAAGCTAATCTCCAAAACCAAAAGCCAAATGTTTTCTCTGATAAGTGGATGCTGATACACAATGGGTGGGCGTGGGGGCCGTTAAAGGAAGAATGGAGGAACTTTGGACTGGGCAGAGGGGAACGAGGGGAGGAGAGGGGCAGTGGGATGGGAAAGATGGTAGAATGAGATGGACATCATTACCCTATGTACATGTATGACTGCAGGAATGGTGTGACTACATCCTGTACAACCAGAAAAATGAAAAGTTGTACTCCATTTGTGTACAGTGAATTGAAATGCATTCTGCTGTCATGTATAACTAAATTGAAAAATTAAAAACAAAAAAAACAAAAAAACACCACTCCTTCCAGAACAACACAGAGGAAGAAAAAGAAAACAGTGATCTTGAGCAGATGAAAGAAAGAACTAAATTCAATGAAGGATAGCAGATGAATGAAAATGAAGATGTGGTAGATTATATGACCTGTAAAATGTAATATGATTTCTCCATTTGTCTGTTTTCTGTACTAGTCTGTGAGCTCTTAAAGTGAGGAATTATGCCTCGGACAGTGACTATCAGAGTCTGATATATAGTAAGTACTTAAGTATTTAATGAATGAATAAATTACTGAGTTTCCATAATTTGAAAGTAAGTCTATATGGCACATTTTATAAAAACAAATCAATAGTTATTATTTTCTGATGATTAAACAAAACCTCCCCCAATAAAACATAGTCCTTATAGACAGCAAACAGGAAGCAAGGCTTCTTTTTTTTTAACAAAAGTTGGAAATTTCAAATTATAAATTTCATGATTCATCTCTAAGCTAAAAAAAAAAAAAAAAAAAAAGCAAATTACCTATTTGGCCAGCAATGACAGGAGGTCTAACAACTAAAAGTATCAGTTTATCAAGCAGAAGATGAAGAAATCGGACCACTGGTTCCAACTGTGATGAACTCAGTGCTGAAATACTGCTCTTCAATTCATTTTCTAAGTTATTTTCCATGATTCGCATGTCCCCAATTCTGACCGGGAACATGTGTTCATCCAGGGCATTGACGAGAGCAAAAAACTTGTCAAGATAAGGATCCTAAAACAAAAAATAAAAAAAAGTACCAAACAATTATAACTATAAACTTCCCAATCCTAAAGGACTTTGGACCACTGATATCTAACATTAATTGCTAATATAAAAAAATACATATAGGTATACCTAAGCATTTTTCCAATTAAAAACATCTATTCTAATTTGCTATTGTAAAATAGCTGCCTCCAATATTACTGAGTTACTCAAGAAATCTATTAGTACTAATGAAGGTTCTTCTCTTTTAGTTGAGTTGCCTTATTAATTTAGAGCTCAATTACTGTGGCAGGTATCTTAGTAGACTACCCGGGTCCATTATTAATGTATTGTCTCTCAGCTCCAAACTTACAACCTTTGTCATGCTGCATACTACGGAAATGGTTTCTTCACACTATAGTTCTCTTTTGTCAGCTGGCTTGAGGTCAGGCTCAGACAGTAGAGCACATGGGAGGCAGTCTGAAGGCTTGAGAAGTTAAAAGAGACTTTTATTCCTTGTTTGTTTTTCAGGTGGTGGCTAGGAGATGTGACTGCTGTAGCTCAGAGGTAAGGGATATGGGAAGAAGTGGTCACCATACTAGTGGTGGCTCTCATAATTCCATGGCAGCGACTCTCCACCAAGTTCCCCTGCATGGCGAAGTGTTTTTATAGCTGTAGCATCCTCTCCTCAGAGGTCTCTCAGCCTTCAGAAGGATCTTCCTCTAGGCTCCTTCCTCTAGGTTCCTTCTTTGGTACTTTCTGTTACTGTTATTATCACAGAATTTTCTTTTACTCCCATTTAGTAGTGAATCACCTTTAAATTAGCTAATAATTATTTATCTTAAAATTTCCACATTCTTATTATTGATGGATTTGTCTCCCAATTAAATTGACTGCTATTATTAAACCTATTTCTACAATGCTAACAGAACCAGTCTTATTTAAGCAGTAGAAGCTTACTCTCCTAGGCTTCTTTGTATCTAGAAACAACCATGTGCTATAGTTCTGACCAATGAGATTTAAGCAAGTCTACTGAACTATGGGAAGATTTACACTTACTTAACAATGAAAATAAACTTTAAGAAAAGGTAGCAATGCTGCACAGCTTTGCATTTAAAATTCTAATATAGTTCTACATGAATGTATTTAAAAGAATAAAGTCTACTGAATTCTAACTACATATTTAGTAAATTTCAAAGAATTACAAAAGTATGAAACATCACAAGAAAGATTTGTCTTTAATCAATCCTTTTAAAAAGGTTGTAATATTTGATCAATTTAGTTTTTATCCATTTTTTATATCATTGCAATATATTTCAGAGTTATAAGTATAAACATCACAAAAAGGCTTTATTGCTTTCAACTGATCCTTTATAATATTTGATCTATTTATTTTATCTAGTTTTCCAATTAATAAAATTTTTAATATTAGTCATCAGGACTATGAGTGCCAGGATGCTATGCAGTAGACAATTGCATTTTATTCTTCCCCTATATTGTATAGCTTCTGGACTAGATATAGAATATATTTTCCCCAAATCCTTTTATGTCACATAAGGACAACACATGAATCTGCATCCAGAAAAACAAACAGGAGTAAAAGAAAAATGTCCTGACAACTCTAAAAAATCTAACAACATATAGAAATAGAAGAAAAATCAGCATGAAAGAGGGTGTACTTGTATATTTAGAAAGACACAATGTGATATTAAGAATTCTATTAAAGGAAAGAATATGTACAATAGTATACTATAATGTCATTCTTTTTATCAACAAAGGAACAAGATATATAGGAAGCATAGGACACATCCACTAACATCAGAAAAGGAAAAATTCTACTGGAGCTACTATGTTATGGGGTCTCACGTGTAATGCTAAATAAACCTATAGATCGCCAAATATTTTTTTTTTTCCTAAACAAAGCATAGAGGTGCCGTGTCTTTTTATTTTCTCCTACCTCAATGTGCAGAAAAGGGTTAACACAGCAGGCTTAAGACTGTTATCTTATAAGCCTATTAAAGTTGATCTTCAGCTGGTGTCTGGGAACTTGGATTTCAGGCTGGCTCCCACTGATAGGGCATAGCTCACATGCCTAAAATATTCAAACAGTATGCTTTATGGTAAATACCTGCCTTCCTTTGGGAAGTCTAGACTTTTAGTACATTTTAGGCAGACTGCCTATATCATTGGCCCCCAGAAACAACCCTATAAGACCCTACTGTACTTCCCTGGCAGACAGCATTTCACAAATGTTGTTTCAACTTGCCAGTGTGACTTAGGCTTTGTTTCCTGGGATTTCTCTCAGGTACTTTTTTCCCTTTGTTGACTACTTTTCATCCTTTCACCAAAATAAATCAGCTATAAGTATCACTGTATGACTTACCTTGCAAGTCCTCCTAACAAATCACTGAACCTAAGGTGGTTTTGGGAAGCCCTCTAAACACCCCCTATTTTAAAAACTTGCCTCTTTTCACTCTACCTTTTCTCCCTAGAAAATCATATTCACCAATTTAATTTCAGCTATTACACTTATTCTATTACCTTCAACCCCAAACTCCCAAATAATTACAACTACCTTTAGAAAATTTCTATTTGAAGTGCACAGGTACTTCAACTAACAGGTTCAAAATTAAACTCATAATAGCTCCATAATTGCTCTCCTTTCTTTTAAAAAAAAATTAAATTCTTTTTAGATATCCATGATAGTCAAGTATATTTTGACATATAATTTATTCTAACTAGGATCCATTCTTGTGGCTGTACATGATGTTGAGTTTCAATTGCTCTCCTTTCATCTGCTCCCAAGTTTACTTTTCTTGTATTCTCAGTTAGGTTAAAAATTACCATCTATCTAGACTCTAAATTCTATGACATTCAAGGTTCTTCCTAATCTGTTATCAACCTGAACTTCTATCCTCATCTGTTATGATTTCCTATGCACTTAAATTACATTATCCTGGATTGCTTGCTGGTCCTTAAACCAGACTCCTTACTATCACTTTGCATGTTATGTGCTCATCTGAGTTGCCACTCTCCTTTTCTCAGTATGGTAAACTCTACCTACCAATGCAACATCTCAGTCCTTAGCAGAACAGACAACTCTTTCCTCTGTACTTGAAAGGATTTAGCCAAATTATCCATACCATTAGTACCATAGTACTAATTTTATTATATTATGATTATTTTTTCCACTTTCCCCTATTACACTGTAAGGTTCTTAAAGGGAAACCTCTTTGATAGGTAATATCTCTGACCTCATGGAGCTTACTTACCATATAATGGGGAAAAACAATAAATATGCGTGTGGAAGGGATATACAGAGAGAGTGCAAGAGAGTGAATATGCCACAGAGACACAGATATGCATATACTCAGTAGGAAGCACATGCTCAGCTGACACAGAGTGATGGGTTTGCTATGTCTAAATGAGTTACCGAAGAATGTAATCTTTCTGAGGTGAAAAGAAACTCTTTAAAACAGAAGTCAAATGAATGTCACGAGAAAAAGCATTCCAGTCAAAGACTATAAAATCTTAGAAAGGAACTCAGTATGTTCCAGAAAATGTGGATTTGGAGCAAATGATTCCTAAAAACTATTTCCATTTAAATAACTGACCTATGAGGAATAAAGTAAGTTGGACAATAGTTTTTCAACTCTATAACTATATCATGTACCTGAAACTTAGCAAAAGGATACTTAATTGTTCAAAATAAAGTCAGGGATATTTGATAAGCAAAATGTCTGCCTTTGTTAACAGTCAATGACATTTTGCTTATTCCTTTAAAAAACAAAATAACTTCTAAATATTTTCAACTGACATATATTCCTATAACTGATGGACAGATAAACTGGCATAAGTCTAAGATAATATGTTTAATTAGTTGAATAAAAGTTGACCACAATAGTTATTAAAATTCACTTACTTGTGTATGGATAGATGAAACGGCAAACAACTTCAACATTAAACACACCTTTGTGATTATCTACCCATTTCATGCCAGGTAGAGGAACCTGAAAGATCATATCACAGATGCTTTAAGAGTAGGTGATCAATCCAAGAAACAAACAAAAAATTATAATAACTCAATGAGAAAAAATACTGTGGAAATTTATCACCATAAATCAATTAAATACTTAAATTTCACTATTACAAAATTAGTAATTTCACAAAAGAATTAAAGGGCTCAAGGAGCAAAAACAGAAATACCCCAAATTTCTACCTTTTCAGAGACATCCCCTTATTTCATTCCAAGTCTTCATATCTACACATAAACCTTTCATAGTTAATATAAAACATTGTTTTAAAAGCTATTTCTCACATAATATACATTATGACTCTCACATGCATCAATAAATTCACATGATATCATTTTAATGGCTTATAACATTCCCTTTTCTTTATTTTCAGTATTCCTGTTGTGTTTTAAGTGAGCTTTAAAACATTCACAAGCAAAGGAACTCTTATTCTAAGGATTACAATTTTTTTTTCTGAAGTATTTCTAGGAATGTCAAATTATTTCATAAAAAATCATTTTTAAAAGCAAATATATAAATTCAATTCCTCTTGCTAAGTCCTGCTAAAATCCCCAAACATGATACATAAAATGAATGTAAAGACTCTGAAAAGTGCAGATGAGAATGAAGATGAGCTGGAAACCTAAGGATATAAGAAAGTACAAAGCAGTATTTCGTGGGTTTTATTTTTGCCTTACATATCCTCTAGAACTGAGTGCTAGAGAAAATGACAATTCAGAAGTGCCAAAAGACACACACAAGCAAAGCCCCAAGAAAAACCTGCTCTTCATAGCCCACAACAGCAATATTCCAGCCATCATAAGGGAACAAATCTTAGCCAACTCTCATCTCCATGAGCTGAGTGAGGGCCTAGGCTACAAGCAAGCTGTAAGGAGGTGCCCAAACCAACCAACACACTTGGCGTGGTATTCAGGAAGACAACATTTGGGATCCCATCCCCTTCCTTCCAATGATAACAAGTCCCCAAGCAACCATGGTATCAGTGGAGACCAAACAGAAAACAGTAATAAAGCACCCCCTCCCTCTCACAACAGGAGGTGTCTGCAGAGCCTAGCAAGGAGGCTGCAATTTCCCATCTCCACCCTCACAATGATCTCCCCAACCCAGTCCTGGTAGTAGTGGCCATTCCCTTCCTTAATACTAAAACAAAATATTTATACAAAATTTAGAGTCTCTCAATACCACCAAATGTCCATGATGCAAATTATGCATCATACCTAGGCTAGGAAAATCCTTGACCTAAATGAGAAAAGACAGTCATCAGACACCAATAATAAGATGACGCAGATGTTAGATAGATCATTAGTGACCAAGGTGTTTCCATCATTGTAATTTCAACAGAATTCAAAAAGAATGAATCCAATTTTTGATTTTTTGTATTTGTGATATTCAGGTAATGATATCACTAGACATTTTAATTTTCCAGAAAAATCACAAAAATGGATGAGCAGAAATACAGAGAGTTCATCAATTCACAAAAAGTCAACAGCACCTTGATCATTATGCAAGTTGTACACTACACCACCTTGGGAGTGTCATGCACATGAACTGCAATTCGTGGTCCTGCTTGAAAATAGTGCTTAGACGTTCAGAGAGGAACACAGATATTTAAGGAGGAAACAGGGTGAAAACTAAGGAGATGATGTATAACAAAGTCATGTAAAAAGTCACTTTTGACCCAGTATTAAGAAAAAAAATGATCAATAGAGTCAAATCATAAAGAAATAGTTCACTGGTTACAGAAATTAGTTTATCAGTCCTCAGCATGATTATGTCAAGCCTCAGATTTTAAGGCTAAAGAACTGTTGAAGTTAGAATCTATCAAAAGTCACCGACTCTTTAAAAGAATCAAAGAGTTCAACCTTAGCCAGGAAAGGAAATACAAACCACATTAAGCATTGTCTTATAAAAGTTGAATTTTTAAATAATTTCCCTCATTTAGTTTAATTTAAGCATTAAAAAATAAGAACATACATTTTTCTTTAAATCTAATAATAAAACTAAGAATATATTGCTTTATTAATATCATAACTAAAATCAAAGTTTTAACAATTAATCAAGTGGTTTATTTCATTTATCAATCAGCTACATTGGTATGTCTATAGTCAAATCCAATTACCACAATATTCTTTATATATCACTGTATTTAGCAGAGTAGCTAGAAGAAAACCCACAGGCCTCCCTTTAGAAAACTGACTTTGTATTTGCCAAATCAACTAACTAATAACAAATTCATAGCTTCCCCAAAAGCATATTTTCTTTTAAAAAAATTTCCTTTTAAATTACTGTGTCTGATAAAAGACCACATTTTTATATAACAAAGCCACAAGAAAAACCCTTCACTAGATTAGAAGATGGAAAGACCTCCCATGTTCTTGGATAGGCAGAATTAATACTGTTAAAATGGCCATACTACCAAAAGCTCTATACAGAGCTTGCCCACCAAAATTCCAATACATTCTTCACAGAATGTCACAAAAAAGGCATGAAATTCATATTGGAAAAATAAAAGACTCAAGAATAGCCAAAGCAATTCTTAGCAAGAAAAGAAAAGCATGAGACATCACAATACTAGACCTCAAATTATGCTACAAGATACAGTAACAAAAACAGCATGGTACTGTCACAAAACAGGCATGAAGATCTATAGAAGACATAGAGACAAACCCACATAAATACAGTTATTGGATACTAGACAAAGGTTTCAAAAACATATATTGGAGAAAATAGAGCCTTTTTAACAAATGGTCCTGGGAAAACTGGAAATCCAAAATTTAACCCCTATCTCCCAACCTGCACAATACTCAACTCAAAGTAGATCAAAGACCTAGGAATTAGGCCAGAAATCTTGTAACTGATAAAAGGAAATGTAGGCCCAACACTACCCAACATATCAGCTTGGGAACTGACTTCCTTAACAAGACTCCTAAAAGTGCAAGAAATAAAACAAAAAATCAGTAAGTGGGATGGCATCAAACTAAAAAGCTTCTTCACAGCAAAGGAAACAAGAGCATGAAGAGAGCCTACAGAATGGGAGAAAATCTTTGCCACCTGCTCCTCAGATAGAGCATAAATATGCAATTATATAAAGAACTCAAAAAAAAAAAAAAAAAAAAAAAAAAAAAAAACACACCAAAAAAACCCCAAATAACCCAATCAATATAGGGCAAAGGAATTAACAGACACTTCTCAAAAGAAGAAATCTAATGGTCACTAATTATGAAAAAATGTTCATATCTCTAGCAAGTAAAGAAATGCAAATTAAACTACTTTGAGATCTCATCTCCAGTCAGAATAGCACTTATCAAGAATACAAGCAACAATAAATGTTAGTGAGGATACGTGGAAAAAAGGTACACTCATATACTGCTGTGGGACAGCAAATTAGTTCAATGACATGGAAACCAGTATGGCAATTCCTCAAGAAACTTGGAATGGAATCACCATTGACCTAGGTTATCCTACTCCTAGGTTTATACCCAAGACTTAAAATCAGCATACTACAGTGACACAGTCACATCAATGTTTATAGTAGCTCAATTCACAATAGCTAAGCTATGGAGCCAACCTAGGTATCCTTCAACAGGTGAACAGATAAAGAAAATGTGGTATATATATACAATATTAGCCATAACGAAGAATAACTTCATGGTGTTTGTCACTAACGGATGGAACGGGAGACTATCATAACAGTCCCCAAAAAGTGAAAAGGTGAAATGCTTTCTGATATATGAGGAAGCTAATTCAAAACAAGGGGAGAGGAATAAAAAATAAATAAATAAAAGATGAGTGGAGTAGACAAAGGGGGAATGAAGGCAAAGGGAGGAAGGATGGGATGGAAAGGCAGTGGAGTGAATGTGACTATGGCTTATATATGAATATAGGGCACATGTCTTGTATATATGACCAAGACACTAATCAAAAAGAATTATAAGTAAAATAGCAGAAAGATCAGTAGACTAGAGGGACAGGAACAGTAGGGAGGGAGGTGGAAGGGAGAGGAGAAATACTGGGAACTGAATTAGAACAAATCATATTCCATGCTTTTATAATTGTGTGAAAATTAATCATATTGCCATGTATAACTATAAAGAGCCAATAATTTTTTTTAAAAAAGGAACTCCTCAAACGATTGTGGTATACAGCCAATTTGAGAATCACTATAATAAATGTACAATACTTTTCCTTGTTAAAAAAAAGGCTTCACTAAAGAAATTTCAAATGTAAAGTCAATGATAAATGATAGGAGAAATTTTAAAAGTAAAGAGATAAAGTAGTAGAGTTTCCTATTAAGACAGAATTATCATGGATGACTTCTCTGGAGACACGATATTTGAATGCATGTCTGAATGAAATGACAAATAGGCTTAGTGACAGGACACTGCAAATGGGACCGCAATGGCCTAAGATACAGATGAACTTTGTGTGTCTGAGGAACAAACCACAAAGGCCAGGTGATATGTGGTAAGGGCTGAGTAAGTGACAGAAAATGTTGAGAAATGAGAACTAAGCAATAGTTGTACTGCTCTTCTTTTTAAATAAAAATACAATTTGTTTATAAATGCTTTTTTTTTTCTTCCTCTCTATTTTTCTTTTGTCCATACTGGGGGAGACCAAACCCAGGATTTTTCACGCATAGACACGTGCTCTACACTAAGCTAATCTCCGAGCCCTTTTAATTTTGTTTTAAGACAGGAAGACAGGGTCTCACTAAGTTTTCAAGGCTGGCCCTGCAAATTTGCAATTCTCCTGTCTCAGCCTCCCACATAGCTTCAATTAAAGGTGTGAGCCACCAGGCCTTTTATGGTTGTATTTTGAAACAATGCATCAGGAGAATATATACAACGGCTATAGTTTAGATTAATGTTCAGCAACGAGTTAGTTGAAGTGATTAGAGACACTGGTAATCATCATGGAAAAGTTGTCTCCAAAGGCACTTTGGTTTTTGAACAGGGGCTGTTAATTCTTAATAGTTTTCTAGTGTTTTTATTTCAAGTCTTGAAAGTCACATATGCCATTCATCAAGGCAGCTAATATTTCTTGTATTGCATCTTGATAGCTACTTTATTTTCACTTACTTGATCCTCAATTACAAAAAGATATTAACAATTAACTCAAGGGAATCCAAGATGGTGGACTAGAGGGAGGCTGTATTCCTTGTTGCTCCATAACTCAGGTTTCAAGCAGAGAAAATAATGTTTCTCTGTGAGGCAGTCTTCACTGCCCCCAGATCCCCTGTTTTTTATCCCATTCATCTACCCGGATCATCTACCATCTGCCACCATATTGCCTGCTTTTTGAGTGCGGTTCACACACTGACTACCACCTATCATCCACCATTTGCCCATCTGCCTGCCTCTTGTGTGCCCACTGCCCACCTTTTACCTACTCATTGCCCACTGCCCAATGTCCACCCACCAATCGTCTACCAGTAGCCTGCAGACCACCACAGGCAACCAGTGAACTGCCTGCTGCCCATTGTTGCCTGCAAGTCTATTGTCATGGTACCCACAGGTTTGGTTACATGCAGCTGCCACCATTTTTGGACAACAGCCAGGACCTGCAGGTGAGATACTGGAAGCCTTTAGGGACACTAAAAAACAACAGGGTAGAATCTGTACTGCCTCAATTCCATACTGCTAGATGAGAAGACCCATAAGCAACATAAAAAAAAAAAAAAAAAAAAGGTAACAAAGTGCTTCAAATAAACCAAGATGTTCCAACAACAGAATACATAGACAACATAGCAGAAGAAATGTCAGAGATGAAGTTTAGAACATACGTAGTTAGATCTTCTAAATAAAGGATAGTATTGGAGAGAAAATACAGGAAGGGAAAGATCATTTCAATAAAGAGGCATAGATTACAAAAGGAATCAAGCAGAAATCCTCAAAATGAAAGAAACAATAAACCAAATTTAAAATTCAATGGAAACTATCACCAACAGACTAAACCACTTGGAAGACAAAATCTCAGACAATGAAGACAAAATATATACTCTAGAAAGTAAATCTGACCACACAGAGAAGATGGTAAGACACCATGAACAGAACTGCCCAGAAATATGGGGTAACATGAAAAACCAAATTTAAGATATATCAGAATAGACAAAAGCATGGAGATACAAACTAAAGGAATGCATAATCTTTTCAATGACATAATATCAGAAAACTTCCCAAATCTAAAGAATGAAATGGAAAATCAACTATAAGAGGCTTCAAATGTACAAAATTATAGCACACCCACACCAAGGCACATTATAATGAGAATGACTAATATACAGAATAAGGATAGAATTTTAAAGACTGTGAGAGAAAAAAATCAAATTACATATGGGGGGAAACCAATTTGGACCTCAGCTGATATATCAACCCACATCCTGAATGCCAGGAGGTCCTGAAATAACATATATCAAGCTCTGAAAGAAAATAAACGCCAAGAATTTTATATGCAGCAAAATTAAGCTTCAGATTTGAAGATAAAATAAAAATCTTCCATGATAAACAAAAGTTAAAAGAATTTACAACTCGAAAGTCTGCACTATAGAACATTTTCAGCAAAATATTCCATAAAGAGGAGATAAAAAAGTTTTTAAAAATGAAAATCAACAAAGGAAAGAACTACACTAAAGGAAAGGTCAATCAAAGGAGAACCTACGTCAGGTTAAAAAACAAAAATAAACCAAAATGCCTGGGAATATAAATCATATCTCACAATACCCTTGAAGGTTAAAGGCTAAAACTCATCAATCAAAAGAACACAGACAGGAAACAAGAAACAAACAAACAAGAAAAAAACAATCACAAATATACATGCCCCAAACAATGGAACATCCACTTACATCAAGCGAATCCTTCTCAATTTCAAGAATCGAAGAGACCACAATACAATAATACTGGGTGACTTTAACACACCTCTCTCACCACTGGCTAGATCGTCCAAACAAAAATGAAACAAAGAAATTATAGAACTAAATAATATAATCAATGATTTAGACTTCATGAACACATATAGAGTATTTCATCCCATCATCAAGCAAATACACTTTCTTCTCAGCAGTACATGGATCCTTCTCTAAAACAGACCATAAGTTATGCCACAAAGCAACTCTCAGGAAATACAAAAAAAAAAAAAGAAAGAAAAAAAGAAAAATAGAAATACTATCCTGCATTCTATCAGATCATAATGGAATAAAATTAGAAATCAACAATAAAATAAAACATACAAGCTACCCCAACACCTGTATGCTATTGAATGATGAATGGATAAGAGAAGATATCAGGAATGAAATTAAAAAATACTTAAGAGGTAAATGAGAACACCGATACAACATACCAAAATCTCTGGGGCATGAAAGTAGTACTAAGAGTGAAGTTTGTTGCATTGAGTGCATACATTAAAAGAATAAAAAGTCAACAAATAAATGACCTAACATAACATCTCAAAGTCCTAGAAAAAGAAGAAAAAATCAATACCAAAAGCAGCAGAAGACAGGAAATAGTTAAAATCAGAGTCGAAATCAATAAAACTGAAACAAAAGAAACAATTCAAAAAATTTAAAAAGTTGGTTCTTTGAAAAAATAAATAAAATCAATAAACACTTAGCCACACTAACAAAGAGAAAGGAAGAGAAAACTCAAATTACTAAAATTTGTGATGAAAAAGTATCATGATGGATATTCTGTACTGAAATACAGAAGATAATGAGAAACTATTTTGAAAACTGATACTCAAATAAAATAGAAAAACCTGAAGACATCAACAAATTTCTAGAGACATATGATCTACCCAAACTGAAGCAGGAAGACACACACAATTCAAACAGATCAATTTCAAGCAAAGAAATAGAAGATGCCATCAAAAGCCTACCAACCAAGAAAAGCCCAGGATCAGACGGATTTCCAGTTGAGTTCTACAATACCTTCAAAGAACAATTAAAACCAATACTCCTCATATTATTCCATGAAATTGAAAAGAAGGGAACCCTTCCAAACTCATTCGATGAGGCTAGTATCACCCTTATACCAAAACCAGACAAAGACATATCAAAGAAGAAAACTTCAGACCAATATCCCTCATGAACACACATGCAAAAATTCTCAATAAAATTCTGGCAAATCGCATACAAAATATATTAAAAAGATAGTGCACCATGATCAAGTGAGGTTCATCCCTGGAATGCAAGGTTTGTTCAACACACAGTAATTAATAAATGCAATACATCACATCAATAGACTTAAAGACAAGAATCATATGATTTTTCTCAATAGATGTAGAGAAAGCATCTGACAATATACAGCACCTCTTCATGTTCAAAACGCTAGAAAAACTAGGAATAATAGGAACATAACTCAACATTGTAAAAGCTATCTATGCTAAGCCCATGGCCAACGTCATTCTAAACGGAGAAAAACTAAAAGTATTCTCTCTAAAAACTGGAAGAAGACATGAATGGCCTCTTTCACAACTTCTATCCAACATCATCCTTGAAACCCTAGCCAGAGCAATCAGACAGACGAAAGAAATTAAAGGGATACAAACAGGAAAAGAACTCAAACTATCACTATTTGCCCATGGCATGATTCTATATTTAGAAGAACCAAAAAATTGCACCAGAAAACTTCTAGAACTCATAAAGGAATTCAGCAAAGTAGGATATAAAATCAACACCTATAAATCAAATGCATTTCTATACATAAGCAACAAATCCACTGCAAGAGAAATTAGGAAAACTACCCCGTTCACAATAGTCTTAACAAAAATAAAATACTTGGAAATAAATCTAACAAAATAGGTGAAAGACCTCTATAATGAAAACTACAGAACACTGAAGAAAGAAATTGAAGAAGACCTTAGAAGACAGAAAGGCCACTCATGCTATTAGATAGGTAGAATTAATATTGTCAAAATGGCCATACTACCAAAAGTGTTATACAGATTCGATGCAATTCTTATTAAAACCCCAATGACATTCTTCATACGAATAGAAAAATCAATCATGAAATTCATTTGTAAAAATAAGAGACCCAGAATAGCCAAAGAAATTCTTAGCAAGAAGAAGGAAGCAGGAGGCATCACATTACCAGAGCTTAAGCTATACTACGGAGCAATAGTAACACAAAAAGCTTGGTACTGGCACCAAAATAGACATGTAGACCAATGGTACAAAATAGAAGACACAGAGAAAAAACCCACATAAATACATTTATCTCATACTAATCAAAGGTGCCAAAAATATACATTGGAGAAAAGATAGCCTCTTCAACAAATGGTGCTAGGAAAACTGGAAATCCATATGCAACAAAATGAAGTTAAACCTCTATCTCTCACCCTGCACAAAAATCAACTCAAAATGGATTGAAGACTTAGGCACTAGAACAGAGACACCGTGCCTATAATAGAAGAAAAAGTAGGCCCAAATCTTCATCATGTTGTTTTAGGACCTAACTTCCTCAGGAGGACTCCTAAAGTGCAAGAAGTAAAATCAAGAATCAATAAATGGTATGGATTCAACTAAAAAGCTTCTTAGCAACAGAAACAATCCATAATTTGAAGAGAAAGCCTACAGAATGGGAAATAATCTTTATCACATGCACCTCAGATAGAGTATTAATCTCCAAGATAAATAAAGAACTCAAAAAACAGCACCAAAAAAACAAATAACCCAGTCAATAAATGGGATAAGGAACTGCACAGACACTTCACAGAAAAAGAAATAAATCAATCAACAAACATATCAAAAAATGTTCATCATCTCTTGCAATTAGAGAAATGCAAATCAAAACTGCTCTAAGAAAAGATAGCCTCTTCAACAAATGGTGCTGGGAAAAACTGGAAATCCATATGCAACAGAATGGAAACTAAATCCCTATCTCTCATCTGCTACAAAACTCAACTCAAAATGGATCAAGGACCTCGGAATCAGACCAGCACCCCTGCATCTTATAGAAAGAAAAAGTAGGTCCAAACCTTCAACTTGTTGCTTAGGATCAGACTTCCTTAACAGGACTCCCATAGCACAAGGAATAAAAGCTAGAATCAACCATGGGATAGAGTCAAACTAAAAAGCTTCTCTCAGCAAAGGTAACTATCAGTAATGTGAAGAGAGAGCCTACAGAGTGGGAGAAATTATCTTTGCCACTCATACTTCAGATAGAGCAACTAATTTCCTATGAATCTATAAATGAACTCAAAAACTCTACATCAAGAATACAAATAATCCATATCAACAAAATGGGCTAAGAAATGAACAGGGACACTTCACAGAAGATGTACCAGCAATCAACAGATATATGAAAAATGTTCAACATCTCTAGTAATAAGAGAAATGCAAATCAAAACTACCCTAACAGTATTTCATCTCACCCCAATGAGAATGGCGATTATCAAGAACACAAGCAACAATAGGTGTTGGCGGAGGATGTGGGGAAAAAGGTACACTCAATACATTTGCTGGTGGGGTTGCAAATTAGTGCAGCCAACTCTGGAAAGCAGTATGGAGGATTCTCCGAAAGCTTGGAATGGAACCACCCATTTGACCCAGCTATCCCACTCCTTGGCCTATATCCAAAGGACTTAAATCAGCATACTATAGAGATAAGCCACATCAATGTTCATAGCTGCTCAATATCACTATAGCCCAAATTGTGGACCTAACCTAGATGCCCTCATGTTGATGAATGGATGAAGAATACTGCATATATATACAAGGAATATTACTCCGCCATGAAGAATGATAAAATTATGGCATTTGCAGGCACAATGGATGAAACTGGAGGATATCATGCTAAGTGAGATAAGCCAATCTCTAACAAACTAAAGGACGAATGATCCTCGCTGGTAAGCGGATGAGGACATATAATGGGGTAGGAGGGGTTAGCGTTAGGGTTAGGGGTTAGGTTTAGGGTTAGGGATAAGGAGGGTGTAAGAATTGGCGACAGGAAGTGACCTGTATAGAGAGAAAAGAGGGGTAGGAGGGGTGGGGGGAAGGGAAAAAATAACAGAATGAATCAAACAACATTACCCTATGTAAATTTATGATTACACAAATGGTATGCCTCTATGCCATGTACAGAGAAACAACATGTATCCCATTTGTTTACAATAAAAATAAATAAATTAATTAATTAATTAAAAAAAAAGAAATGGTTACTTAAAAAAAAAAAACTGCTCTAAGATTTCATCTCACTCCAGTCAGAATGGCAATTATCAAAATACAAGCAATAGGCTGGGGATATAGCTCAGTTGGTAGAGTGCTAGAGGCCCTGGGTTCAATCCCCAGCACCACAAAAAAAAAAAAATACAAGCAATAGTAAGTGTTGGCGAGGATGTGGGGGGAAAGGTACACTCATACGTTGTTGGTAGGACTGCAGATTGGTGTAACTACTTTGGAAAGCAATATGGAGATTCCTGAGAAAACTTGGAATAGAACCACCATTTGACCCAGCTATCCCACTCCTCAGTTTATACTCAAAGAATATAAAATCAGCATACTACAGTGACATAGCCACATCAATATTTATAGCAGCTCAATTCATGATAGCAAAACTATGTAACCAATTTAGATGTCCTTCAACAGATAAATGGATAAAGAAAATGGAATATTACTCAGTCTTAAAGAAGAATGAAATTATGGCATTTGCAGGTAAATGGATGGAACTAGAGAATACCATGCTAAGTGAAATAAGCCAATCCCAGAAAACCAAAGGCCAAATGTTTTCTCTGATAAGTGGATGCTGATCCATAGTAGTAGGTGGGTAGGGAAAATGAAGGAACTTTGGATTGTACAGAGGGGAGTGAGGGGAAGGATGGGTTGGGTGGGGATGGGAAGGACAGTGGATTGAGATGAACGTTATTACCCTATACACATGTATGAAAAAATTTAAAACATACTAGAAGGAAATGTATCAAAGTCCTAAAAATATTAACCCTGGGAAAGATAAACAACTTGTTTTCTTTAGTCTTCTGAGTTTTTCATTTTATATCTTCTATTACTACAAACTCTGATAACATATTTTACATTATTTTAGTGAAAGAAGATGGGTAGATTACCCCAAGTGGTATACTCCCAAGATTCAGGGAAACTTCTGAATGAGACTAGGGAACTGTTCAAAAAAATAAAATATCCTTCCATTACCTGGATTAAAAACTTTTCTTTTTCTTTTTTAAGATAGTGTCTACCTATGTTTCCCAGACTGGTCTCAAAGACTCCTCCTGCCTCAGCCTCTGAGTACCTGAAATAAAGATTTGCACCTCCATACCCAAGTTGTTTGAATTCTAAAAGCTAATTTATGATAACTATAAACAAGAAAAACTAAAATTTTCCATGAATTACCATGTTTAGAACTTTTTCATCACCTCAAAAATAAATTTGGTACCAATGAGCAATCACTCCAATTTCCCGCAACCCCCTAACTCCTACCCCTAGGCAGGTGCTAATTCACTTTGTTCTACAAATTTGCCTATTCCATTTCACAGAAATGTGATGTATTCACAGAAATGGAATCATACAATATATTGTAGTCTTTCATGACTGACTTCTTAGCACATTTTCAAGATTGATTTACTGTAGCATATACCAGTATTTCATTCTTTTTTTTTTTAGTAGCTGAATAATAGACCATAGCATGAGTACACTGCATTAAAAAAAAAAAAAAGTTTTAATTCAAATCTGTTTTCTTTCCTCCAGTCTTTTAGTGAAATGTAAAATCTATTAAAAGAAACGTTCAAGCTGGGCATGGTGGAACAGACCTGTAATCCCCTCAAGAGGCCGAAGCAGAAGGAACACAAGTTCAAAGTCAGTTGCAGCAAAAGTGAGGTACTAAGCAACTCAGTGAGACCGTCTCTAAATAAAATACAAAATAGGGCTGGGGATCTGGCTCAGTGGTTGAGTAACCCTAAATTCAATCCCTGGTGTGCCCCCCCAAAAAAGAATGAATGAAAAAAATAAGAAAAGAAAAAGGAAGAAAAGGGCTGGGCATATGGTTGAATGGTTAAGCACCCTTGGGTTCAATTCCTGGTTCCAAAAAAGAAATAGAAAAAAAATAGTATTCATTTATTTAAAGAAGCTTCACACATTACAACTGAAAATCTTGCAAATTTATCTTTTGAGTTTACATTTTATACATAATCTTGGTTTTAAAATGAATATACTTATTTTTAAAAAGGACAAAAGCCTCCAAGTTTCATAAGAGGACTCAATCTGAAGGAAATAATATTACTTCCTTATCTACACACTTAGAGATAGAAGAAATAGCAAGGTTTTGGTTTGTGAAACATTTTTGTAATGAATAAGTCATTCCATTCAATTTAGAGAATTATAACATGAAAGATACTGACCTCAGGAGATAGTACAGAATAAGCCTGTGGTGGTTTTTCTAGTGAGACTGGTAGGCAAAACTGGCCAGTCTTCAACCGTCCATTCTGAAGCATTGGTATCCACTTTTAAATGAAAAGTAAACAATTATAACTTAAATGTGTTTGTTATAAAAATAATTACTTGGAAAATCTGTCCTAAGAACTCGGTATTAGCTAAATTCTCTTATCACCAAACATAAGGTATTTAATTATATAAATAATAATTACAGGCTTTCCTAATTCCTCTAAAGGCAAGTTACCTTGATGACATTTCATCAAGGAGGATGCCTCAAAACATTATTTTACTAACCATGTAATGTATAATATAGGGGGTCCTTATTACCTAAGGAAAAGTGCATCCTTAAAAAAGGACATGAAGTGAATCAATTTTAAAACTGTGATAACAGTTTCAATGTGAATAGTGAAAGATTAACCAGCCTATGATGGCTGACAACCAAACTGAAAGTATGAACATAAACTTATTTTTTTACAATTAACAAATTCATGTCACAAATGCCAGAAACAAAAATAATAAATCAAATGTTGATTTTCCTCTTTTGGGTGGAAGCACAATTTTTCTGAAAAAATTATGTGACAGTACATTATAATGCTAATCTTAATTTTACTTCTGTATTTCAAAGATTTTTGAAAATTACTTGAGAGGTTTAATTTCTTTGGTAAGAAATTAATTTCTTTTATTAATTTTACATTCAAATTATTCTCTCCTTATATTTCACTGTTGGGTAAACACTCAGTATTCAGGACCAACACCTATGTGTTTATACAAGTTTATCAATTTGTTGATTGCATTTATCACACTATGAGCTTTATCTTGTTATGATGACTATCACACAAATGCAATTTATAACTGTAGGGAAGCAGGGAATATTCAAATAATAAATGAATATTATCTTAAGTATCATAAATATTTTAACTATCAAAGAGCTAAATATTTAATAAGAAGGACTTACTGTATATCCAACTGGGGTTTCAAGAGGAGTATTTTGTTTTTGTTGACAACTAACATGATAGAAAGTAAAAAGCAAGTGATGATGATCAGTTAAAGTAGCAGGGAGTTTAACCTTGACTTCTTCATGAAAATCAGGAGACCTTCATACAAAAGAACAAAAACAGAAATAAATAATCAGTAATATGCCCAAAATAATTATTGCATTTGTACATTTGAGCAATTTTAAAATTAATTTTAGTATTCATGCTTTATTTTTCCTCTAATCCAAAATATTTTTCTTTATTCTCAATCTCCAAATAATTAAATTCTACTTCTAGATGAGAAAGCTATCATCATTTCTGAAATTTCTCATCCCATTTTTATTAAATGGGTAAATAATCTTACTATTAGAAAACTCATTAATTATTACCACCTTGATATTGAGATCTATACTGAATCTATATGTAAAAGGAGATTTAGGTAGAGCTTTCTACATTTATGAATCTATTCTGACAAACACAGAAAAAATAACAGGAGCTTTATGAGTATATATTTTAAAACCATACCATAGAAAAGCATTTTTTCTTTTGTAGGAGTACCATTTCATATTAAGCCTGATTTGTATCATCTTTTTGTTTAAAATAAAATATATATATATCTTTATATATATATAAAGATACCCTAATATGAAGTTGGGCTCTCTGTGGAATGTCTTATATCAATTATTCAATGTTAACAAAATAAAAAATATTACCAAAACATGGAGAGAACTGACATTAAGTAAAAACAACAGCAACAACAAAAGATAAAATCAGGAATGTCCACAAATTTCATTTGTCCCACAGTTTAGAAAGGCTTCTACACACTACAAGAGTACAATAATTATCATGTTTCTCTCAACACATGTTTCATCATATTTTGTCTCAACATCCATTGAGTATGGGGGCATTTAAAGGAAAGCATGATTGGTATCCATTAAAGGGGGACAGAACTTTAGCATCCCCAACACTTCCATACTAAGATTATATTTAGAAAAAATGCCAACTAACCATATTGGCCCCACCCATCTTTAAAATGAAGGTTGTTCTAACAATTAAGAGATTTTTTTTCTTAAGGCTAATTGGTCAATATATTCTTTCCTCTCAAATCAGCTCAAAAACATGTTAATAGGTATGGATTTGGTCACCAAAAAAAAAGGGATCTAGGCTTTAAATAATACTATAAGAAAGAGCCTGATGCTAGCCATCTGAGAACGTTACTGACTTTTGGAGGGGAGAAAAGCTATAATCCTATTAATACTCTCACGCCAATTATCACTGATTATGAAAAAGGTAGAATTTACCAGCAATGTCAGACGGTACTGTCATTTTAATTCCCACTAATGACTGGAGAGCAAATAATAATGATTATTATTATTACAACTAGATGAAACTGAGAAATTTTAAGAAATTACTACCTTATTAGCAAACACCTTTCCTGGTATGATGTTTTGGCTTCATTTCTTCCTGAATTCACTATATGAAGGCTTTTGTGAAAATTAAGTTATCTACAAGAATTACTCATTCAACCAGGTAGGTTTTAATTTGTCCAACTTAGGCTAAACACTGTTATTTCTGTGCTGGTGCTTAAGATGATATAAGCAAATACGATTACCCTCAAAGAGTGTTTATATTTAGTAAATATAATAAGACATAGATCTCAATAGCTATGCTATAAAAAAAAATGGGATGGGGGTTGGCAAACTGTTTGGTTCAAGGGCCTAAATCCAGTCCCCTGCTTAGTTGTATATAGCCTGCAAATTAAGAATAGTTTTTTTATATTTTTATTTTTAAAATTTTTTTTAGTTGTTGATGGAACCTTCATTTTTATTTATTATATGCAGTGCTAAGATTTGAACCCATGCTCCACATGTCAGGCAAAGTGCTCTACCACTGAGCCACAACCCCAGCTTCAGTTTTATATTTTTAAATGGTAAAAGATAATATATTTCATGTCATCTGAAAGTTATATGAAATTTAAATTTAAGTGTCCATAAGTAAAGCCTTTGAATGTAACCACATCAATTTACGTGCAACTTTACTTAGGTCTAGGTTGCTTTATGCTACAGTGGCAGAGCTGAATGAGTGGCAGAAGAGAACTTATGGGCCCAGACCCTAAAACATATAACTATCTAAGAGCTGGGGATGTGGCTCAGTGGTAAGAGCACTTGCCCAGGCATGGTTGAATGCTCTGGGTTCAATCCCCAATACTGGGAAAAAGAAAGAAAGAAAATGTTTGCCAACCCCTGGTACAGAGCATGCAGGGTTAAGCTCTTAAGAACAGAGAAGAACAGATTACTTCAAGTCTGAGATCAGGGGATTATCTACCATTGAGGAGGTGCTACTTGAGATAGGCAATACAGGAATAAGTAGGAGTTCAATAAAAACAAGGAATCATCACCATAACAGAGAAGAAGATCTAAGAGAAGACCAGAAACAGGACAGCAACAAGACATCTGCTAATAAAGCAGAAAGATCATCAAGATGTAAAAGTGCATTGGCTATTAGGGAATAGAAGAGGGAAGGTAAAGATTGTCTTAAATTTGAGCTGAACTAACTGGGAAAAATGGTGGTACCATTAACAAAATAGAAAGTGAGAGATGGAGTCAGGGACAGATATATAGAAACTGAAAAGGCAACAGGGTACCGAAATGAATATTTACAGTAGGTCAATGAAAATACATGCATGTACTTCAGAAGGAAGATTAGAGCTAAAAATAAAGAGGTGGGAACAATCCACATAAGTATTAAATTAGAAGCATTTTCACTGAATGTAATTCTAAGACATACATATGAGATTATTGAGAACGAATATAAAGAAGAAAAACAGTTAAGAACAAAGCCTTAGTGTTTTGTGCAGAATGCCTACACATATGGGATAAAGAATTATTATTACAAAAAAAAAGAGAGAGAATGTTTAAAGAAGTAGAAGAAAACTGGCAAACAGTCACAAAACAAAGTGAGAAAGAAGAAAAGTTTTAAGGAGGGCAAGGAAAATGCACACTATTTAACAGCACTAAAGAAAGACGTGTTGTTATTGTTTGAAGTCAGGGAAACATATTTGAGAATAAGAACTAAAGACAATGAAACAAACACTGAGGATGCAAGAGAAGGAATAACTGATTGGAACTATTCTGGAAGAGGCTGGATAATCAGTGTTAGAGAACAGGTGGAATGATTCGCATGGAGCAGGAAGTGGGTCATTACTACATTTGAAATAGAAAAAAGGACAGAAGAGCTTGGGAATAATTTGAGGTGAAAAGTAGAGAAGTATGGATCTCAAGTTGGATGGTTTTCATGAACTTAATAAAAGGAATGCAGAGAGTAAAGCCAAAAGAAAAGAGAACCTAGAGGAAACTCCTGCAGTTACTCTTATGTAAGAGGTTAAATAAAAAACAAAACAGTGACAATAAATTATGAGAAGATGCAGTGAGTCAAAAGACAGATAAAATAAAATGAAATTAATATAGCCTATCACATGACACAATAACATCAATTTTGCAATATTCCATTGATTTGTGAGATTTTGATTTTTTTCCAACAGCATTCAATAATTCCCCCCAAAATAAAGCAGAAATTAAGGTTAACAAAGTTACCCAATTTGCCAAAGAAGTAAAATGGAAAGTCATTACATCAAAGGATTATTGCATTTGAGAATACCAACAATTTTACTAGTGGCTTAAGCCTTAGTAAAGAGTTAAATAAAACTAGAAAAGTTGCCAGGGGAAACAACAGGGATAGATCAAAGGATCAGAGACCATATACTGATAATCAATAACAGTAATGTAAAAATGAAAGGAATCAGAGAATTCGATAGAACAAGATGTTTTTTGTACAAAGTCTTATATTTGAGATGTCTATGAGAATGGCTGTGCATTTACAGACGAAAATTCATAAACTTGATGTCAGCCTTAAACTTGGCACAGTCAGTGCAGCCCAGCATTTGGTAAACACACTAATGTGAGTGCTAACAATGTCACTGAGAAGTTGAGTAACTTTGAAAGAAATATTTTAATTCAGTACCTGTTATGATATACTACGGCTGTATAGGCTTCCTTTGAAAAACGTCAGAACAGCTAGATTTACCAAGATTACCCTGTAACAAATAACAGCATGTTGAAACTTTGTTGTAATAAATGCTAGATGTTTCATATCTATGTAAGAATTTGTCTGATTTAATAACTTTGAGAAAATTGGGCAAAATTGGCCCAATGAAGAACAATGTGCCTACTGGCGTTCATTAAGTTTAATTGGTTAACTATAAATTTCTTTTCAATGATAGACCCATCTGACATTCAAACATTCAAAAAATTTCTATCAATTATACTTCTATCTAATGAGCAATAAGGTACATTTGTTTCCTTTTTTCTTAAAGAAAGTGAAAAATTTATTATTAAACTTGATATAGCATATTATTTGGAATTTATATAAGAAATGTAATTCTAGAATGGTGGCATAAATTTACTTTACAAATTGGTGGCTTTTTCACTCACCAGCAGAGTTATTCTGAAAGTTATAAATATTTATAAATCATATAAAAATCTCATTATTAGCTCAAGCTATGTATCCTTTGCTTCTAGTACACCCTGCAAGTTACTATACAATGGAGGAGGAGATCTGTTCTTATATCTTATACATATGTTTAAAAAAAAAAAAACCCACCACATTAAAAAAAATACAGTATTACTTCTGGAAAAAGTTTAGAGACAAAATAATCCAACCTTATATATCTTCCTCTTGAATTCTGACAGGAATACTATGGCTAATTAGGGCAGCTGACTACAGAAATGGCTTAATGATATCAAGATCATAGCGATTATTACTATGAAAAGAAAGTTAGATATGCAATGTTATCTAGCCATAGATTAAAATCTTAAGTCTGGCTAGCCATCTTTCATATACATGAACAGGAATGTGGGCATGTCAGTACACTTCCATCAACACAAACAGTAAAACAACTAACTCTAAGTTCATTTCTTATGTAAAAGGATTAACTGGCATCACCCCTTATTAAAAGGGCATATGAGTAAGTATTCCTGCTTCTTTTTGTAACATTTTAAGCAGGTCCTTTAATTTTAAGGGTATATAAAAATAAAATTATTTTGATTCTCCTACAGTCTCCTAGATAAGCCTTATTGATGAAATACCTTAGTATGTTTTTATAAAATGTTACTGTGAAAGAATTATGATGTTTACAATTTTAACATACTGACATTATATGATCATATAATTTCTGAGGATCCCTTTTAATAGTCCTTATTTAAAAAAAAAAAAGCAAGCACATGCCCATGTGTATATACTCTTTCAAACCAGTTACTCACATAAATACAAAAGCATTATATTTTAGATGATTAATAACACACAAATAAAAATAATGTAATACTTTTTATCCCTCAGAGAGGCTATCACTTTTCACAAGATAACTTATCTTTGTAACATGAATGACATAAAGTGGAAGGTGTTCCTTTTTTTTGACCACTGGACATATATTTTTAATCATTCAATAACATGGCCTGAGCATCAATTATGTACCGTGAACCACTATGCTAGGCATCAAGATACAGATATGAGTAAGACATGGCTCCTGCTCTCAAGGAGCTCACAGTCTAAGGGTGAGATGAAGAAATAAACATATAATCATAGAGTAATAACGCCTGTGAAAGTGAGAAGATGCTATGGTAGCACCAAAGAGGGAGTGTCTAACTGCCAGTGTAGGTAGGGTGCAGTAGGGGTTCTAGAAAAGGCCATAAATACGCTGACAAGAAGAATTTGTTAGGCAAACAATAAAAACAAATTATTTTACATAATCTACATCAGTCATGAGCTCAAATTCACACAGCAATTCATATATAGGCTGACAAAGCAACTATTTTCACAATCAAGTATCTTTTTATCAGTTATGATAGTATATTCATTTCTTCAGCAGAAATGTAGAGCTGGTAAAGAGCATGAAATGATAATTTCAAACCTCAAAAATGAATTCTACATTTACTCAACAAATATTTATCCAGCATGTATTATATGCAATGATCTGAAATAGCTGTCATGGGAGAATACAAAGATGAATAATTTATGCTTACTGCTATCAAGGAGATATAAAAATGCTGATAAAACTGAGGGAATAGAGAAGAAAATATATCTTTCCTACTGAGTAGAGACTCAAAAGAAACTAATTAAAAGACAGACATAGCAGGATAAAATAAAACTTAACAATGCACCCATTCTCAGCTAAGCATTTTCATTTTACTTTGCTTCTCAGAGGGTAAACATTTATCTACAGTCATAGCATACTCCTATTCCATGTTACCAACTTCAGTTGAGCCAAAAATCTACTGTCATGGAACTTGCATCCACTAATGTTCCACAAATCTTAAGTGACAATTTTGGCAGTCAAGATTCTCCCCAGTCTGGCCTCTGTCCACTATTTCTGACTTAGCTTGCACTTCTCTGGATCATAGGCAACTCACCACTGTACTTGGCACTGTTCAGAGACACTCCTAGACCTGAACTGCTTTCCTTCCCCAGCTCTCCAGGCCCACAGCCATTAAATCAGAAAGGCCTTTGGTTTTACAGTAGAGCATTCTCTCCCACCTCTGAACACCTATTCTTTGGAATCACTATACCAATCTTGAAATGATTAGTACATATCTTGGTTGTCAATACTGGCTGCAAAATGAAACACCCAGATGAAATTTTAAAAATACTGACAGCTGGTTCAGATGCCCAGACTACTATTTGAATTAAGTGAGACTCAGCCTCATTGCCAGTATTTTTTTAAAAAGTTCCCCAGAAGAATCTAATATGCAGTTAAGACTGAGAACTAATACCAGTGTTTCTAACCAAGACAGAAAGAGCTATCTATGTTAGATTCCTGGGAAGCATTTTTCAAACTATAAACACACCTTTATACAAACTCTCATCACCTCCACCTCCCTTACCTGGCCTTTCTCCTCTAAAGGGAGATGAGGAAAATAAGAAACCACACAAGCCAAAAGTAAAGTTGTTCTGTATTTTGGACAGAGTGCCCTCATGATACAAATCTGAATCTCTTTAAAAAGCCACTAATTTTATGATTAGTTTTTATATTCTCTAGATTATAAACCTTATTCATCTTTGTATCTCTGGGAGTGCCTAGCATATACAAGTCCTCAAAAAATAAGTTAGGACTTTAAGTAAATGCAATTACTATCTGTATAGAAAGTGATGCAACTAGAAATTTGGTTTTTAAAATATCATATTACTCTCCATTTTGAAACTGCCAACCAAGTGATACCAAAAAATCTACTTGAAACATTTTCAAAGAATAGGAACCAGTCAAGAATATTTCTTACCGGCATGGCATTGCTTGGATCTTCCCATACATAAACTGAACTTTCACTGTTATATTTCTGGCAGAACCTTGACGATTGGCAAAATTACAGACTCTGAGGGTATATGTAGAGAAGATTTCTGTGAAGGAAACATTATAAATGACAGTGAATACATAACTAAACACACTATGGATCACAAAAGAAACATTAAATACTGAATTATTAATATTGTAAGCCACTGGGCTAAAAAATTTCACGTATGTTTTACTTGACCTTGAGCAATCATTCAAATCCACAGCAGTCAAATATATCCTGATTTTGCAGATTAACTGAAATCCAGGTTAATTGATTTTCCCACATACTAGGTGAAGACAAAGCTGAATTCAGAGTACAAGTCAGTCAGACTTCAAAACTCATTATCTTTCCTCTACAGAGGCTTTTGGGAAATAAATGAGAAGGGACTGAAACTTTATTAAGACTATTCTAATATTACCTGAGTTATCTAAGCAGATATAAGGATGACATTTATAAATGTGGTTTTTATAAAAATGTGATTTAAGGATTAAGAGGTATGATATTCCCACAGTATGTTCAAAAATACATTACAATATAGTGGGTATAACAGAAATAGGTAATTACTGAGGGCAATTGTGTTCTACCCTGCATTTACTTGACTTCTTGTCCAGTTCGTGATTGTTGCATCTTGCAAAAATTTAATAGTACCTGCTGCTGGTCAATATAAGATAATAATTCAAGACACTAAAAGAAGAGTTTAAGTTTAAAAAAAAAGAGAGAGAGAGAGTTACTTTACTTGAAGACTAGTGGTTTAGAGCTAATGAATAAGACTTCAAGAATAACAAAACCCTGCTAATCAACTGCTGGGGGCAATGAAAATAGGTCTAAATTTTCTGGAGAGTGGTAGGGCAGTATAGAAATGTTAAATGGACACATAAACTTTGACTCAACAAACCCATCTCAACTATGAGAACTACGCACATGTATAAAAGGACATCTTGAAAGTAATTCATTATATTTTTCACAATTACAAATAATTATAAAGAAATATAATGATCATTAGTATGTTAAGCATCCCTAATCTAAAAAATCCAAAATCCAAATCTGATATGAGCACTGATATGATGACACAAATCTGATGGTTCAATGTATACAAATTTGTTTCATGCAGAAAAATAAGGAAAATGTTGTATAAAATTAACCTTCTGGCTATGTGTTATAAGATATGCATTAAACAGATGAATTTCATGTTTAGACTTGGGTTCTATTCCCTAACATATTTCATTATGTGCATTGCAAATATTCCAAAATTTTTTAAAATTGAAATATGAAACACTGATTCCAAGCATTTCAGATAAGGGATCCTCAATTTGTACTAAATTGGTAAATTAAATACTAAGACACATCAATATGAGTCTCTAGAATGATAATATGTACTAGTGTTAATGTGGAAAGAAATATCTCATACGATGGATGGGGGATAACAGGTCCCAGAGGAAGGATGAATAGTAACATTACCCTATTTATAGAAAATTTTCTGTGGGCATCTGTGTATGATGTGACAAGGGAAGGAAAGGAAGAAAAAGAAAATGGATAAAATTGTATTTCTAAAATAATAATACTGATGACTTTAGTTTTCTTTTTTAGTTAACATGATGGCTTAAGTTTCTTTTTCATACTTTTCCATTTTATTTAGATTGTTAATGAAAATATATGATCTTTGCAATTAAAAAAGCAATAAAGCAGTTTACATGATGGGGGATGGAACTGCCCTTGACAAGAAGCATACACTCTGGAAGTAGTAAAGATTGAGAAGAGTCAGTTGTACTCAAAACAGTCAAAAGTGGTAAAAGGCAAATATGGAAATAGTAGACTGGTAAGTCTGCTAATCAAAGAGATGGAAGATGATATGACTGAAACTAAGTCATCAAATAAAATCTGTACAGGAAATATCTGATTTCCCAATAAATATCTCACATAATATTGGGCCCTAGGAAAACAAAGTAAGACTGAGAGTCCATTCCCTAGTTTGAGGAACATACAGCCTAATGGGACAAAACTGCCTACAGACTATTTCAAAACAGTTAGTGTTATGAGAGAGGGTATTTGGAAAAGACAGGTACTCAGCTCTCTGAATAAAGCAGACTGGTTTGTGCCATTTTTTCCCCAGAACCTAGATTTAATGATTGGCATCCCTTTTCTGTCATTTTACCATATTCTTCTGTAAATAGAGAGTTGGATCTAAAGTCTTGGTCATATTAAGTTTCATTTTTTTTTTTTTAAAGCAAGATTACTTCATAAAGGATATCATGTTCTTCTACCACAAAGAAATGTTTGGTTCTTCTTTTTGAACAATTAATGAATAATGATGATCAAAGCCTAAATTCATTAATCCACTAATGGTTGCCAAAAGTAATTTTCTATCATTCCTTCTTTATTTAACAGCTGGGGATTGCCTCTATGAAGGTGACTTCCCTCATCTACTATTGCTTTGCCAGTGAGCCAATTATATGAGATGTCAGGAATAAATGTTTGATTCTTTTCCATTACTTTCAAGTTTTCGAAGCAGTAAGTGGGTATACTCCAATTCTCTAAAAGGGATCAATTAAGTCTTTTTCAAAAAGCACACTTTGTTACTTATAGATCAAGCTTTCTTAATGGGCTTCAACACATTGCAGTTATTATTATCCTTATGAAACACTCAAAACTATCCCATCTTTGGCAAATTAAAAAAAAAAAAAAAACAATTCAAACGGTTGTAGACTTAGTTTATAGTAGTCTTTGAGAACTTCTTTGCTTTCTCTAATGATGAGACAATCCAGGTTTTTCTTGCACACTTTCTTCTCTGACCTGGAATCTGTCATTTCTCCAAGAACTGTGGTTCTTTTGGGTAATAACATTTTTTTTCCAAACCAGTTGGGGGTTAGTCATTTTGTTTTTAGGACATTTGAGTACAAAGAGTAAGAAGAAAACGGCTTTCAATGATTTCTTTGTGTTTTTGTAGTTTTTCCTGAATAGTTTTTACCCCATATGTATATACTTCTAAATAGAGTGTTTATTAAATAAATTGAGTTCACACTTCTATTACCAAACTCATATCAGGACTACAAAGTATGTACTTAAATCTTTTCTATATTGCATCTACATATAATCTTTCCTATGCTGAGAATTATTTTTGAAGACATGAACTATAACAGAATTAGAATTATGTCATTTTAATTTGTGTATTCCAAGGAATGCTGACTTAAGGAACTTCAAGATTCTGTGGTCAGACAGGGATAAGCCTACAAAAATACTGAAATGGCAGCCACAGTCCAAAGGGAAACCAGGAAAATAAACAGAAATCAAAGAAAGAAAAGAAGAAAAAGGACGGGTAGTATCAAATGCTACTCAGGGGCCAGGCATGTGCACATGCTGTAATGCCAGTGACTCAGAAGGCTGAGGCAGGGAGGACTGATTTCAAGGCTACCCTCAGCAACTTTAAAAAGGCCCTAAGTAACTTAGGGAGAGCCTGTCTCAAAAAATCAGAGAATGGGTGCTGGGGGACTTCGCTCAGTGATAAAGTTGCCCCTGAGTTCAATTCCCAGTACCAAAAAATCTAGAACAAAAAACAAATGCTACTCAGTGGCCAAATGAGATAAGAACTTTAAAACATTCATGGGATTTAGCAACATGAAAATCATTTCATAATCTCAGTTTGAAAACAGATAAAAGTAGGTTCAGGAGTAAGCAGGGGAGGTAAGAAAATGAAATAAATCAGTAAATTCTTAAAAGTATTGCTTGTAAAGGGGAAAAAGATAATGCAATAATTATGTACAGAAAATGGGAGTTTCTTGAAGTCTTTTATGGTTGGCCAAATTTAGAGCCTGATTAAATCCTAATGAAAAGAATTCAGTTGAGACAGAGTTTGCAAATATTAGAACAAGAAAAGAAAGTATGATTCCTGAGATGATGAAAGAAGAGACCAAAGTATATAACAATGTATCAACATTCATTATGTCTATAATTCCTTGTAACAAACATGTACTAAGTACATGTGTGCTATGTATCAAGAATATAGAGTAAAAGAAGTTCTTGACTTCAAAGAATTCAGGGTCCAGAAGGGAAATCGGACAAAGCAGATAAATACAATGTAGTACGATAAGCACTGTGAAAAAAGAATGACACTGGAGCCCATCTGAGGATTTGGGATTAAACAACCTGTCCACAAATTTCATGAGCAAGTTTCAAGATAAAACAGATATGTAAAACACTACAGAAAAGTAAAAAATAGCACCCATTGTCCCTGTAATTTGATTTATATAATCTGTAATTGTCTTATTTCATTTATGTATTACTTCATTTTTAAATAAATCTTCTCTTATAGAGTCCAAAACTCCAGGAGGGCAAGACCTTGCATATCAATTTAACTGCTATATTCCCAATGTCTACAATGTTACTTCATATTTACTTGAATGAATGAGTGAATGAATAGTAGAGAATGCACATGAAATTTAGTGATTTAATATTTCTAGGAATTTAAATTGAAGGTTAAATAGGAACTAACTGAACATTATCTACAAATTGTTGTGATTTTCACCATAAGTAATAAAATTTGAATCTCAACTTATCTGAAGAAAGGCATGCCAACTGAATCCAGATATTTCCATTTGATTAAGAACTCCACTAATAAATTCCCAAATGAACCAGTAAGTCTTTACACTTTGTATTTCAAAATATTCCCTCAAAGTAATTTCAAATCAGCAAGGTTAAAGCCAAATTAGAAAGAAAAAACGTTAATTTTCTCCCCCAGACATGTAGGGGGAAAGACAGACTCATACTGCATTCCCTCACTGGCAAGAATATTCCAGATTAATCAAAGGCTTAAAATAATACAATCATAAAAGTACTAGAAGAGCTTTACAGTAACCAGATGTTATAGGCAAGGAAGCCATTCTTAAACATAGCCACAAAAATCATGAAAACATAAAATTTTAGAGCATGTAGGAAGTGATTCATAAACACAGATGAAAAAATAACAATTTGAAAAGAACACTATTGTTATACATAAGACAGAGTTAGCATCCATTAATATGTAATACTAAAAATTAGTTTAAAAGAGACAATATTTTAAGGGGGGTGTCAGTGGGGGCACGATTTCTGTACATACCCAACCTAATTTGAAAAAGAGAACAAAGTATGTGGCTAGAACAACCATCAAGATAGTATTTGCCTATTAGAGTTATCAATTTTTTTTTGTCTTTTTTCACTCAAAATATTGATAAAAGAATATGAGAAAGAGGAAATTCTCATATTTTACTGCAGGGATATGAACTGGTACAATGTCAGGACAATCGGACAAAAGCAATCATAATTTAAAAGTCAATATCTATAGCCTATGTGAAAATATTTGTCCAGCTACATAAAGACATATTTTCTATATATACTGCTTATAATTAGAAAACCAGAAAAAATTTAAATGATCACTAATGAGGAGGGTGATTTAAGGTTAGATACACCCATTAATAGAAGATTGTGTAGTCATTAAAAAGAATGCAGTATACCTAAGGTACTCATATGGAACTTAAATTTTAAAATATTAAGGTCGGGAATATTTATAAATACATAATACAATACATGAAAGGGGGTATATATAAAACCTCATTTCTGTTTTAAAAAAATTATGTTCCATCAGTCACCCAAAACATTTGCAGTAAAGAGGTCAAGATTTTCATTTTTTTATACTTTTCTAAAATATCTTGAGTTTTCACAATTAGTATTTCCAGCATTAAAAAAAAAAAAAAAAAAAAAAAAAAAAAAAAAAACATGGGCTGGAGGTGTGGTTCAGTGGATAAGAGTAATTGCCTAGCATGTACAAGTCCCTGAGTTCAATCCCAGGACTGCAAAAATTAATAACTAAAATATAACATTTATTAATAGTGAACATGAAAACAGTAAGATAAATTAAATGACTCCCTCAAATTCTGGATCTACACTATCTAATACTTTTTGGAATCTACACTAATAAGAAAGTCTACTGAGACAACTGAATAATTCATATGTGACTGGCTCTGAGATATACTGTAAGCATAAAATACACCACAAATTTTGAACACAGTATAAAAATCTAAAATACCTAATTAATACTTTCACACTGATCATATGCTGAAATGATCATTTTTTATGTATTAGATTAACTAAAATACATTATTAAAATTAATCTGTTCCTTTAGTTTTTTATTAAGTGGCTACCAAAATTTTTAACTACAGATGGTCCCCAACTTAAAAGTAAAACTCTATCTCTAACTTATTGCCAGCATCACTACACTTGTGCTTCGGGGCCATCATTTAAGTAAAGTAAGGGGTACTTATAACACATGCACTGAGATAGATGCCACACCAGTGGACATGATAAATAGATAGCTGAGGTAGCACATTCAGCAGACAGTATGCACAAAGGAGGATTCAATCATGATGGAATTGAAGTAAACCAGCCACCAGATTTCATCAGGCTACTACTAGAATGGTGTACAATTTAAAACTCAGACTTGGTATTTTCTGGAATTTTCCCTTTAATATTTTTGGACCATGGGTGACTGTGAATAACTGAAACTTAAGAAAAAAAATCACACTCCTGGCATCAAAATCAAACTGAACATGACGAACGAGGAAAAACTGAAGAAATACTATGTATTAAAAAAAAAAAAACTACCTCGTGTGTTATTTGGAAGTTCCACCTCCGTATGATTGCATAACCCCAGGAAAGCAAAAGGACTTTGCCTTGCTTGGAATTTAAACAATTTGGGCTGCTAAATGTCCTAAATTCTACATACCTAGGAAATTTTGTATACTGATTAGAAACTAAAAATCCTTAAATCAGGAACTAAGTTTGCTTAATAGTATTTTATTTTCTTTGACGTAGAATTTTTTGATTTTTATAAATTACTGGTCATATTTGATCAAAGTTCTATTTAAATAGGCAAAAGTTCAAACAAAGATTAGACTCTGCTTTTACAATGTAGTCAGACAGGAGACACTGAAAGATAGGTATAACATCATTTATAAAGTTACTATTTTCTTTACATTTTTTCATGTTTAAATGCTTCTGTAGCTTGTAATTAGGCAAATTACTCACTTTAATTACACCTAATAATTTAAGTCAAGCTATTATAAGAAAAAATTATCCAGATATTTCTACCTAGAGATACTATACCATAAATCAAGAATACATAACCACTACCTTCTAATCTCTACATGTGAGGAATTACGTAAATTGTAGAGAAAGTATTAATTCTAGTACAGTACAACTATGGAAGAAAATTCCTCCATATACCCTCTCTTGGTGAGCATTATACTTAAGAGCTTGTAAGGGATATAAATTAAAACCAGATACAGATTTGGTCAATAAACAGCTTATTAGTATAAGAGGCGATAAACTTGATCCATCTTAACTCTCTATTTAGTAGGAAGTGAATGAAAACAGCAGTAGTTCTAGGCCACAAAAACAGGCAGGTTAGTTAAGAAATGTCCAAAATATGTCCTTCATGATCAACGATAATAACAACTAATTTTCCTTTAAAGAGGGAGAAAATTTTGCTTTTTAAATTTCTGCTACAAATATTTATATGGTTCTGTATTGGGCATTTAAGAAAAAATATATACACGCTAATCAAAATTCCTTATCCAGGTTCAAGAGATCAGAATTCAGAAAATTTAGATTCTAGGAAAATTTCCCAAATTCACATGACCTTAATATAGGATTATATCATTTTTACCAATAAAATACTATATAGTATACTATATCTGCACTGATTGTTTTCTAATTACAAAGTAGTTAATATATAATAATGTATAATTCTTATTACTCAGCAGGCAATGTTAAATGCTCTATAAATACTCTTAATCTTTACACAATCCCATAAAGTAGGTATTATCTTTACTCAACAGATGAAAAAATAGAGATGCTAAATAATTTTACCAAGGGTCACAGAGCTGAAAAAAGAGCAGAACTGGATTCTAATTCAAGCAATCCTGCTCCAGAATCACACTCTTCAATCACTAGGTATATATAGCATCTAATACTAAATCATCAAAAGGAAGGACCTCTATTTAATGGCAAGTAGAAGGTGTATGTGTGTGGTGCTGGGGACTGAACCCAGGGCTATTTGCATACGAGGCAAGCACTCTACCAACTGAGCTATGTTCCCAGCCCCAGGTAGAGGCATTTCTAAGAAAAGAATTTTGGAAACCATTCATTTTATAAAAATTTGCTTGACAACTTAAAATTTAAACAGAAATTCATTTTGTCAATATTCTACTCTTTGTTAAAAAGCTATTAACTTTATGAAAATTTTCTTTTAGATATAGTTGATTATATATACACAAACACACACCAGCTAAAAGTTTCATGTGATTTATAAAAACTGACATTGAGTTCTTATTTGCCAGACAATATTTGAAACACTCTATACTTTTTAAAAAATTCTTATAACCCTATGAATTACATACTATAATTACCCCAACTATTACAGACGAGGATACTAAGGTATGCAAACATTAAATGATTTGTCCAAGGCCAGACATCTACACCTGGCTTTTGAACCAAAACCACAGTTTGACTTTAGAATACATATTCTTAGCAATTTTAATCCATAAATTTATTTTCTCAAAAAGCACTTAATATGAATACTCAATAAGATAATCAAAATTTAACCACTTAATTTTTCTTTTAACATTAACTTAGAACAGTGGAACATTTATTTTTGGACATACTATTAATCTTTTACTTTGGTTAAATTTATGTTATAAAAATTATTGCTAAGCTCAACACAGAAAACCTCAGAAAATTTTATGATGGGAAAATTGTTTCTGACTTTGAAAGAATTTAAGATTCAATTCTAGTTTGACTTTACAAGACTACACATATTTATTGGTAGGTACTTCAGTAGACATGTGGAAAAGAGTCTAGAACACAGAGATAAAGAATACAATGGGGAAAGGAAGAAAAGTGTCTTTATTGATATTTATTATGTATGGGATGATTTTGTCAAAATATACAAAGATGATTAAGACATATGTGAAGCAAAAAGACATGCTAACAAATAATTATAGTGAGAAATAAGACCGAATACACAATTATATGTTAGCTTATTCAGAAACACAGCATGGTACAACCATGACACCACCTGAAGTAAATGAGGAAGGCTTCCAGAGAAAGCATTTTTGGGGATGGGTAACTGGTTCTAAAAGAACTAAAATACAATTTGGGAATGCATACTTAACTCATTAATTTTTCCTCAACTGTGAAGATGAATTTACAACTAAAAAGTTTTTTTATTTTTAAAAAATCATAAAATACTAATGTGAACTTTTAAATACAAGTAGATCCCTTAACATTCAAAGCACAGTTTTAAAATATAGCAAATAATTTCAAATTACCTATTAAGTTAGTTGCTCATTTCCTTGATTTTACTTAATATTGATCCAACTAAATGTGGAAGGTTAAATTCGGGCAAGTTAACAGAGCTTAACTATTAACTATATTCACCTGCCAACCTTACTGTTTATGTGGCAAATAGTGGTATATATAAAGAAGTCTAGGTATGCTTATGGGAGAAAAATAATTCCAAATTGCTTGAAATTGAATAATTGGGATAAAAATGTTCACAGTTAAACTCCTTCTTTTTATTGTTCCTCTAGTTATTTCTTCCAGAATTGATCATGCCAATTCGTCGCTGGATTCTACATCTTCAGAGCCAAAATCAAGATTTGCTATGTTAGATGATGTAAAAATTTTAGCCAATGGCCTCCTTCAGTTGGGACATGGTCTTAAAGACTTTGTCCATAAGACTAAGGGCCAAATTAATGACATATTTCAAAAACTAAACATATTTGGATCAGTCTTTTTATGATCTATCACTGCAAAACCAACGAAATTAAAGAAGAAGAAAAGGAACTGAGAAAAACTACCTCTAAACTACAAGTCAAAAATGAAGAGGTGAAGAATATGTCACTTGAACTCAACTCAAAACTTGAAAGCCTCCTAGAAGAAAAAATTCTACTTCAGAAAAAAGTGAGGTATTTAGAGGAGCAATTAACTAATTTGATTCAAAATCAACCTGAAATTCAGGAACATCCAGAAGTAACTTCACTTAAGGTAAGTAAAAACCAACAAAGGATGCATGATTTTTCAGTGTGGAGTTTTAAAAATTTCTGAGACATACTATTTGAAATATTTTGTTGCATTGTTGAACAACTTTATTTTTTTCAAGAAAAATAACATAGAAAATAAAATTCCCCATCATAAGTTAAAGTTGTTGCTATTTTCTCTACTATTATATATGAAAACTAAACTTTACATTTCATATAAAATTACAAATGAGTTCAGTAATAAAATCTAGAACACTAGATTATTATACTATTGGCAAATTTACTGGAAGTTAAATTTACTGGAAGAAATTTAAATATAAAACTATTTTCAGTATTCAAAATGGATACATATAATAGTCTATGGTAGATTTACTACTATTAAAATACTGTGTGTAAAGGACTTTCTTCTAATGGAAGTAAAGTTCAGAAAAACAAATTTTAAAGATGACACTGTTTTGTATTATTTTCAAAAAGCATACAAGGGAAAATTTTTCTGACCCACTGTTAGTTAAAAAATAGACTGTGATAGTTTAATAAATAAAAACTTTAATAAAAAAAAAAAAGGAAGAACATTTTAACTGAACTACAAACTATGTCCAGACTTTTGTAGAACAGCAAGATAACAGCATCAAAGACCTTCTCCAGACTGTGGAAGAACAATATAAACAATTAAACCAACAGCACAGTCAAATAAAAGAAATAGAAAATCAGGTAAGTATTTAAATGATATGTCCAGAATTTAAGCATTTCAATATAAAGGAGCATAGTATAAAAATATTAATCAGTAATATTCAAAAGTCATTCAAGTAGTTCAAAAAAACAATACTCAGAGAAACTGGTAAAAAAAATATTTCACAAGTTTATAAAACAAATATCACCACTGATTTTAATTAAATAAACATCATTTTAATAGCAATGCTCATTTTCCAAAAAGTTTTTTGCCAACTACTTTTCATTTCCATAATTCCCTTATTATATATTACTTCCTAAATTTGTTATATCTTTTATTATATGTCAATTAACCCACTTGCAAAAGCAAAATGGCACTATTATACAAAATATATATTCTCTCTCTACATTAAATATACAGTAGTGTCCTCCCCACTCCTTAGTAAACTATAGTCCAAAAATAATAAATATTAATATTTGTCTTTATTCTTTCAAGAGAAAGGCCACATTCACTAACTTTTATTATACTCTACTGTAATAATTAATCTATTTTATTCTTAGTTATTAATATCCTACAGTGACTAATTTTTAAATTAAATATTTTTACAAGCATGCACGTACAGGGAAAAAATATATAAGATTGGTATTATTGCCATTTCAGGCATTCATTGGGGGTCTTAGAAGATAAGAAAATGGAACTCATGGATAAAAGAGAACTTCTTTATTAAGAAATCAAAGGAAATTTCTGAGTTGGAAGAAGTCTCTTATCATCTCACTTGTCAAACTTACATTATAAAACCAAAACTGAAAAAAGTTAGGTGACTTCAAGATCAATTTACTCAACAGAAAAGACAAACATACAGTTACCGAATTTTAGAACAGATTCTTATGAGTTAGGTTCTAGGAAATGCCATTTTAGCCAGCATCAAAAATTTAATAGTAGGGCTGGGGTGCAGTTCAGGTTCACATGCCTAGAATGAGAAAGGGCCCTGGGTTTGATCCCAGCACTACCACTCCCACCAAACCTGCAAATAATAATGAAAGATATTCTATATTCTGCTTTTCTCATTATCAATAAGAAAAGCAATCAATTGCAAAACCTGGCTTTAAATAAAATATTTTATTGAAATACTTCAAAGATCTGTCAACCTCTACAGATGTGTATATAGGTCAAAAACTATCCAGAGTTGGGTGCAGTGAGTGGCACACACCTGTAATCTCAGTAGCTGAGGATCATGAGTTCAAAGCCAGCCTCAGCAATTTAGCAAGGCCTTAAGCAACTTAGTGAGATTCTGTCACTAAATAAAATATTAAAAAAAAAAAAAAGGTCTGGGGACGTGGCTCAGTAGTTAACTCCTGGGTTCAGTTCCCAATACCAAAAAAAAAAACCTTATCCAGCGGCAACCTTTTTCAAATTATGTGTAATGTCTTTCTGGCATATCTGAGAATCAATCAGATCTACAACTGAGAATGATTAAATTTAAAATCTGCCTGTGTTAATGAATAGAATATTAAGCATACCTTTTATATAAATAAAGATGATATATTAAAATATTTTAAGCAAAAATTCTGTCCTTCCTGTTTTTGTTTTTCTTTTTTATGAATGCCTGGGGGGGTGCTATTGTTTTATTTTGCCTGTTTTCTTTATTTTTAACTCATTAATGTCTAAATAAATATTTTGGGAACAGATAATCTGTACAATCTGGATAGTACCATTTATTTTTCTTAACATCAAAGGCCATAACACTGTGAACTGAAAGATACAAATAAATTGTACTTTTGATAGCCTTACTTCAGATTTACCCTAATTATATATTCAGTACCATTTTTTAAAAGTGGATTTTTTTTTTTAATCAGCTCAGAAAGACTGGAATTCAAGAACCCACAGAAAATTCTCTTTCTTCCAAATCAAGAGCACCAAGAACCACTCCCCCTTTTCAGATGAATGAAATGAAAAATACAGAACAAGATGGTAAGGTCAATTGGTGGGTTTTCTTCTTGAAGTCATTATGATCAGAATTCCTATGCCTCAGGCCTAAGCTAGACTGAAAGTAGAAGACATAGCCTTCAAATATAAAACACCAACTTAATTGGCTCCTGGGTTTTTCTAACACTATACAAGAAATTCTTATGATAATCAGAAAAATATGAACATGAACTTGATATAAGATAACATGGAATGATTTTCTTAGATGTGATAATGGTATTACAACTATGAAAAAGAATAAGTTCACATTTAAGAGATGCATGCTGAAATATTTAAGGGATAAAGACTAATGACGTTTGAAAACTACTTTCAAATAGCACAAACAAAAATACATGATTGTGTATGTAGTTGAGTGTGTGTGTAAAGCATACATGGCATGATGTAACCAACAGTTGGATACAGATAGAATATGGTGTTTTCTTCAATAATTCTTTTCACTTTCCTTTTTGGTTGAAAAACTTCATAAGAAAAACAAAAGTTGCAAGGAACAAAGTTTCCATTCCCATCCAAACTTCAACAAAATGATACATTCATGATATATTCTCCAATATGGTATTTTATTTTGTTTTGTTTTGTTTTGAGACAGGCAGGATCTTGCTAAATTGCCCAGGCTAGGCTCAAACTCACAATCCTCCAATCTCAGCCTCCTCAGTAGCTGGAATTACAGGCACATGCCACCACACCAGGCACAAAACATTCATTTTTTTTTAAGTAACTCACCTAGAAAAAAAAGGTCTATGGGGCTAGTTTTTTCCATGTTCACTCCACATATATCTGCTAATGATCTGCTATTCACCAAGCAAGAACTAAGTTTCTGTACTGTTTCACATGTATTTCTGCCACCTAATACTCATACCATGTTGGATGAAGATGATGATGATATATGCTTAAAATTCTCATTTTGTCACTTTAAAAATAAAATCAGTTGGTAATACTATTTTTATATTCTTTGTATAACATGACCATCTGTAAAAATGTCTTAGCATTCACATTACTGAAAAAAACTATAGTCACTACAATTCCATGAAATTTCAAGTAAAATCTCAAGTTCAAAAGATATTCTTCTTACTAAATCTTCTATGACAACATTTCGTTGATTCTAGGCATTCCTGCTGATTGTTCTGCCATTTATAACAGAGGTGAACATACAAGTGGCATATATACCATTAGACCAAGAAATTCACAAGCTTTTGATGTCTACTGTGAAATTAAATCAGGTAAAACCTGCCTAAGGAGAAAATGGGCAGTAGTTAGTTCAAGTTATTAAGTACCTATTCGAAAGACAAAACATGCTGAATATGTATTAGTCTTTGCTGAATATGTATAATTACAACCATATATTACTTATGCTTGTCTTATTTATTTGTGTATTTATTCAACCTTCTCCATTTCCTCTTTAAAAGAATCTGAAGTGATTACTATCAATAAATTGACCAAGAAAAAATTCATTAGTTGCTCTTCACTTAAATGTTTGGGACCATAATAAATAATATAAAGTGCATTACCATATACTTACCATACATTACAACATTAATAAGTTACCTTACAAAGTCACCAATTAAAACCAAACTCAAAAGATACTTTTATATCTGTCAACATCAATCTCCTAAAAACATACAGTTTCATTCATTATATTTAGGTAGTCTATGGACCTTAATTCAACACCGAATAGATGGATCACAAAACTTCAATGAAACATGGAGAACTACAGATATGGTTTTGGGAGACTTGATGGTAAGATGATTTTCATTCAATTACTCATTCACTTGTAATTGTTAATTTAGAAATATTTTTTAGGAACCTATTAAAGACTAGGCACTGAAAATATAGCAATGAAAAGTAACTGTTCCAGTCCTCATAAAACTTATAAACAAATAATTACACATTTGTTACTAATCATATTTATTATAACTATCATTATTTGAATTAGGATTATCACAATTATATATCTGTTTTTATTCTTATCACAACATAATTTGATAGTTTATAATTATAATTGTTGAAGAAAAATCTGATTAAGTGCTATGTGCTTTGACAAGTGGTGCTATAAATGAGCTGCAAAGATAACTATTCCTAGCACTAGTTACTATATTCTTTCATTAACATTTTAAGGATTAATTAATTTAAAGTTAGAAGGGGTCTGGGGTATTAGCTCAGTGGGAGAGTGCTTGTCTAACATGCATGAAATCCTGGGTGTGATCCCTAGCACTACAAAACATCATATTAATAAAATAAACAAGAGGACAAGAAACTGTCAGATATTCAGTATGAATTTTAAAATTCTATTAAAATATTATACACTATGGAATGTGATTTAAATTGATTTAGTTAATATGAAGTATTCTATTTTGGCACAAAACAATATAAAATAAGCAAAAGTAACAGATGTTAAAAATCCTAAAAGCACATTATAAAAATCTATGAATCATATGTAAGTGCCCACTTACAAAGTGGAAAACAAGCCAGGCACAGTGGTGCATGACTATAATCCCAGTGGCTCAGGAGGCTGACGCAGGATGATGGTGAGTTCAAAGCCACTCTCAGCAACTTAGTGAGGCCCTAAGCAACTCAGTGAGACT
The DNA here is from genome assembly GCF_902686455.1 of Sciurus vulgaris. NCBI lineage: Eukaryota > Metazoa > Chordata > Mammalia > Rodentia > Sciuridae > Sciurus > Sciurus vulgaris. The sequence continues at coordinate 51,111,310 of NC_136461.1, forward strand.
CTGTCTCTAAATAAAACACAAAAAGAGCTGGGAATGTGGCTCAGTGGTTAAGTGCCCCTGAGTTCAATCCTCAGTACCAAAAATGAAAGAAAAAAAAAAGAAGAAGAAGAAGAAAAAGAAAGTGGAAAATAAATGTTATTATATCAAATTTTTAAATACTCAGTACAATTTGACCATTTAAAATTTTTCACATTCAAAGTGCCAATTAAATCCCTGACTAGAAGGTATATTCAGTGATATGTTTTTGTAGCTCCAACTCCTCAGTGAATGTAACCCAAAAGTAAATACTGACGGTTAGGTCCAGAATGCTAATTTCTGATGAGAAAGTAAGCCATTCGTACTTGTACTTACAATGCTTAAATGAAGTTTTCTACTAACTCAATACCACTAAGAAACCATGGACTTTTTAAATTAAAAAATTTAATAAGTATTGTGATACATAAAGAATAATCTATTAATATTTATGCAACATTTTAAATTCCAAATAAAAATATCTATTTTTAATTACACAGAAAAGATATGTGTCCTGGGTTCAATCTCCAGTACCACCAAAAGAGAGAGAGGGAGAGGGAGAGAGGAAGAGAGAGAGATGTTCTTTTTTTCTATAGAAAATATTTATCAAGGAAATATCACAGGTCCAGTTTATATCTGAGAAAAATGGCATCATATTATCCAAATCCAGGAATACTTTAACAAGCCTCTTGACTATGTGGGCATTGATAAAGAGCTGATAGGAAAGCTGGTGTAACAATTTAGAAGTGAGATATTATTCTACCAATGACCAAACCTAAAAAATATTAGACTATTATAGAATAGTCTCATATGTGTATTATGTAAACATCTGGCAATATCCATTTTAGAAAGGATAACCAAATTTTAAGCATATCTATTAATGTTTTAACATGTTTTGTATACAAACTATTAATAAAATGGTTTTTAAAAGAAATACTTTGAAAGACTCTAAAAAATGGGATTCAGGACTAAAACCACTCATTCACTTAACACCAGTTAATGCTCTTTAAAAAAATCTGTCAGGGCATAATCAACTCACAGATTTTTAAAACTCTTCTTTTCAGGAGAATTTTGGTTGGGCCTAGAAAAAATATATTCCATAGTGAAAAACTCTCATTACATTTTACAAATTGAGCTAGAAGACTGGAAAGACAATAAGCATTATATTGAGTATTCTTTTCACTTGGGAAATCTTGAAACCAACTATACACTACATCTAGTTGAGATTGCTGGCAATGTCCCCAAGTCCCTCCCGGAACACAAGGATTTGATGTTTTCTACATGGGATCACAAAGCAAAAGGACACTTCAACTGTCCAGAAATTTATTCAGGTATCATTTTTCTAATACCAATACTTTCTCTTCACACCTTCAAAATATCTTCCTATGGTTTTAGTTATTATCTATGATGTCATAACTCTTTCAAATTTAAACCATTACCAAGAAAAAAGTATTCATTCTAATTCAACTAGGTAGTGTACCTCTAATATCTTAGGAGGGTGTTATAATGAAAGTTATACACATTATTTAAACTTAGGATACATGCATCTACAAAACTGTAATGTTTATAAGAAATTAAGATCCATATATGGAGAAATATAATACCAGTTTACACGTTTGTATCCATTAAATTCCTTATTTATTTTCTTTAGGAGGCTGGTGGTGGCATGATGTCTGTGGAGAAAACAACCTAAATGGCAAGTATAATAAACCAAGAGCAAAATCTAAGCCAGAGAAGAGAAGAGGAATATGCTGGAGGTCTGAAAATGGAAGGTTATACTCTATCAAATCAACCAAAATGTTAATCCATCCAGTAGATTTAGAAAGCTTTGAATGAACAAAAGCAAATCAAAAAGTCAATAAATTAAACATTAAACTCATTACTGTGGTTTAATAATCTGGTATTAAATTCTTAATGGAAACCTTCAGAAATTTTTCATTTTAAAGTCACTATCAATTTAAACTAAACATCAATCACATCACCTCAAAGAATAACATTTACTTTTCTCAACCAAAATTCTTATGATGCTGTTTATTTGTGATGTGGGAATAAAATTTAGATGGTCAAAATCTAAATTATAACTAATGGATGAATTTTTAAATAGTATTTTAAAATTATTTATAAAATTCATAGGTTAATTTCACAATTTCCCCAATTAAAAAAATAGCTTTCTTTTTAAAATTCTAAACATGAATAAATTTAAAAAAAAACTGATAGGAGTTCTTAAATATAATACTGTTAATTTTAAAACTAAAGTTCAGTCTCAGTACATGTGAAAATCCGTAATGTGAATTTTAAAACTGATGCTTTATTTTGCTACAAAATACCTTGGAGTAAATGTTTGCTATGGTTTACTTAACCAAGATGAAATACTGCATTAAAATAGGCTCAATGTCTTTTACAAATGCAGTAGTAATGATAACTAAGTCATATTGACTTTAACATCAGCTATCATTGTACCTTAACATATATGTTAACTTATCCATACCATATGCATTTCATATATTTTAATACTCAATACTGTAAAAACCAATAATTTCATGAGGATTTTGTCAGAACACAATAAGAATGAATGCCTTTAAGCCATTAAATTAAAGTTTAATAATAATGTATTCCCCCTGGACATGCTATGAGTCTAATATGTTTGTGTAGATTTTAAGCTGAATTAACATTCATAATATCATGGAATGTTAAAACAGCATGACAAGCATGTATGTATGTTTAAAATTTAATAAATAAAGACTCAGTTCCTTAATTATATAAATTTAAATTCTTGTAGTTTTTTATTAACATTATAATAAACATAGGATTAAGACATTTCTAATTTAAATAATTTAAAATCTAAATCTCCAAGGATTATTAGATATATTTCTTATCATAATTTCACTTGTCAGTATTTATTTTTAGATAAAGTGTTTTTTTAAAAAAACTGCCAAGAAGGAAAATTTTGAATTAAACTCAGTTTTCAAAGGAGATGGCACCTAAGTTATATAGTGATTTAGCATGATCAATATTCAGCATTATATGTTTAAAATTATTCAATAAATGTCATATTTTTATATGTCACATAGTAAAAGCTATATGTATGTGGATACTACATAAATATTTGCCTCCAAAAAAATACATAATAAAGGAAAGCATAGGCTACAATTTTCAGAGCTGCAGCCCAAGATATCAACATTTACATGGTTTTTAGAGCCAGAATACCAAATGGCCTCCCCACCAAAATGGAAAGCTTTCAAATGAAAAATAAAGCACTATATAATATGTCAGTTGCTTCCTCAGTTTTCCTTTTGGTTTTGTTTGTTTGTTTGTTTGTTTGTTTTTTAATTCTTATACAGTATACTTCACTCTGTTCATTTTAGGAGTACTAAATTGGATTTTTTTTTTTTTTCCATATAAAGCTCGGATTGACAGACAATTATGGTAGAGAAAGAGAAAGGAGTTTCTTCATTATGGTTCATAAAATGATATCCTTCTATCCTCACTACTTTGCCAAAAGGGTTTGAATCTCACCACAAATAGCTATCTAACCTAATGGACTTTCTCAGCCTACTTTACCTTTGATAATATCTAAAACTTAAAATAGCAATATCCTCTTTTTGTTATTTTAACCTTCATTTTGCTTCCAGAATATCACTATACACTCCATTGACTGTCCTTTACCTGGACCCATCTTTGTAACCCTACTCCTTCCTTCTATTTAGTACTGTGGACCAACACACAACCTTTAGTCATCTTTTCTATTCCAATACTCAGACAATTCTATCTACCCTCATGGATTCAACTATATTCCATGAATAAACTTCAAAATCTACATGCTCATACCAGGTCTCTTTTCAGTTCCCCTTCTTACATTGTCTACCTGCTATTTCTCCCTTTGATAGTCTATAGTCTCCTTAAATTCAACATATCAAATAAATACACCAGTCCTTCACTGTCTCTGTGATCCCTTTCAACCCTTTCTCTCTTCCTTTCTTCCTTTGTACACTTCACACTCTACTCCTAACTTCTTTTCTTTTTTAATATATTTTTTAGTCGTAGGTGGACCCAATACCTTTATTCTATTTTTATGTGGTGCTGAGGATAACCCAGGGCCTCATGAGTGCTAGGCAAGCATGCTACCACTGAGCCACAACCCCAGCCCATCCTCCTAACTTCTTTATATCCATTAATATTTCTACCATGCTCCTAGGGCTTTTCACTTAACTTTGTAAACAATATATGACATAAGCCACCAAGTCCAATACAACCTTCTATGGAAATGTCTCTTAACTGATAAAAACTTTTTTCTCAAGGATTGTCCTTATTCTGAGTCCTAAATTATCTAAATAGTTGTTCCTGACCTCCTAATTTTGTCTCTCCCCCTGAATCTTCCTAAAACAAACGTATAAAAGCAAACTAATCTGACTTGTGTTTTTCAAGCTCGTCTACTGAAGAAGTACAACAGCTGAGGATAATAAAAACATGTCCTTAAAAGTTCTGTAGTTACAGGATAAAATGACTTGCTATAAGCATAAATTTCTTTTGGAATCTGTTTTAGTCAGCTTTTTCACTTCTGTGACCAAAATACCCAACAAGAACACTCAGAGAAAGAAAAGCCTATTAGGGGCTCATGGTTTCAGAGGTCTCAGCTTACAGATGACCGACTCCATTGCTCCAAGGTGGGTTGCCTCAGATTTAAATCTTGGGCTCCTAGGATTTAAAGTAAGATCTTAATAAGATCCTGTTCTGGTTTGGGTAAGAGGTGTCCCCCCAAAGCTCCTGTTAATGCAGGAATTCTCAGATGTAAATGATTAGATTATGAGAGCTGTAATCAAATCAATACATCCTAGTTTGAATGGAGCCCAAGGTGAGGTAGTGCATCATGGGAGAAGGGTACAGTGGAAGGAAGCTGCTCCCTGCCTGGCAGCCAGGAAGCAATGAGAAAAAGAGAGAGAGAGAGATGGGGAAGGGTAACAGGGAAGATGCACCCTTCCAGTGCATACACCCAGTGCATCCTCCAGCCCTGCTCCACATGCCTATAATTACCACCCAGTCAGTCCTCATATTCAAACCATAAAAGAAATCTATGAGGATTTTACCTTAAATCTTATTAGGGTCTTATCTTAAACTTGCAAATGAATTGTGTCTTATACTCCACAAATCTATTTTCAATAAAAAGTTATTTTCCTCTAACATCTTTTAAAATGTGATGCTCCTACAAGATGAATCACTTTTATTTTATTGACTTGCAGATCCTATATAGTTATACCCTTATAAGAACATAGATCCCAATTAGAAGATAGAAGCCCACATAACAAAATACAAATTCCTTCCAAGTATTCTTGGGGTAATCTGACATCAATTACCTCTTTAACAACCTTTCCCCAACATAAACCCTCTGCTCTAATTAAAATGTTCTGCTTTTAAACCTCCCCTCTAAACTTTCCTAATGCATTCCATTCATCTTGAATGCCTCACCACTTCTTTCTGATTAGGTAGGTCTAATTTATACTTTAAGGGGCAAATAATTTTATTTCTTTCACAAATATCCAGGTAAAGGGTGGTTCCTTCCTCTACAACTGTGAAGCATTAGTGTCACCTAATGGTACTTATTAAGAGAAGAAAAGAGAAAAGTAAATCTGAAAAATCTTAATAAAAATTCTGAAAAACAGTAATAAAAACTCCAAAAGCATGGTTGGTTTTAGTGAATTACTAGAAATTTCTATACAAAAGTTTACTCTGAAACAGAATGAATTCTGAGAACAAGTATACATATTTCTATTGCAGGGTCATCTTTTATAATCTATTTATATATTTTCTCATCCTACAATCAACTCGTTTTCATGCTTGTCTTTTTTTTCCAATAACATAACTCATGGTAAACAATTAACTCATTCACTCATCAAAAATGTATTCATTAACTAATATTTATTGAATGCCTCTTTTACAAAACTTATCCCATCCCAGTAGCTCGGGAGGCTGAGGCAGGAGGATTGAGAGTTCAAAGCCAGCCTCAGCAACTTAGCACAGCACTAAGCAACTCAATAAGACCCTATCTCTAATTAAAATATAAAAAAGGGCTGGGGATGTGGCTCAGTGATTAAGTGCCTCTGGGTTCAAATCCTGGTACCAAAAAAAAAAAAAAAAAAAAAGACAACCTATTCCAAATTTGTATAATTATATATTCTCTCTTCTGTTATAGGATAATTAAATTTCCTTTTGTATTTTCCCATCACTAATAACAACAAGCATTGCATTTATGCATGTACTACTGAGTTATTATCCAACACTGTCGTTTTCAAAACTACCAAGAAAGGGATCAATTGGCATTTTTATCAAAGTCCAAAGTATTCTCAGCACCAACCATCTAGGGTAAACTTACTCAATTGGTGCAAAATGTGTAGTTCAAGGTCATGAAAGTAGAATAATAATCTCCCATAATAAGCCTTTGTTAGACGAGATATCAACATTTTAGAAAATATAAAATGTAATTAAGGATTCCACCTAAAACATAAAAGATGTTTTTCTAAATTTATGTGTTTAGCCCTAAGAGCACTAAAATAGCTCATAAATAAGGTTTATTTGAAAGAGAAATAAACTACAATCTTAAAGATGTAAAGTTGTTACTGTTCATCTTCAAATAAACAACCAGCTCAGTTTATACATCCAAAACATAAGACTAACAATGACCTGCCAAATCTACTTCATGTATTTTTTTAAACATTTTTTGTAGTTGTAGGTAGATAACATGTCTTTATTTTGTTTTTTGTTTTTATATGGTGCTAAGGATCAAACCCAGTGCCTCACATATGCTAGGCAAGCGAAGCGCTCTGCTCTCAGAGCACCACTGAGCTACAGCCCCAGGCCCTTCATGTAGTTTTAATCAATTCTGACACTGTATTTGAATGATTTTATGAACCATTATGTTTTAAACATATGCATATATATTTAAAAACTGGGTCTTAGGTAGCACTTATCACATTACTTTAAGAAAATAACATGTAAAATACTTTTACTTCTTAGGAGAGTTGAACAAAACTGCTCTTTTCAGTCTGCTGTTTCTGGAATTTTACTCCTTTCCTCTGGGACTCCACACATTCAAGGCACCTTCAAAGGCAAGCCCCTAAAAACTCCTGAGTGGTTATATTAAAATGTTAGGAAACAGCTCTCAACTCAAGAATTTGACTAGTTAAACTAGAACCAATTAAGATAAGAGTGGTATATCTAAGGCAAAAATCAAAATAGCAGAGTATGTGGCATTATTATGAGGCATTTATGAACACTAAAACTGAAAACAAAAACCAATATTCTCTAAAACACTGACCATACGTTTAAATGGGAAAAAAAGTTCCTTACACATTTTTATATCAAAACTATTGCAAATATCTCAAAATGTTTTGTTGTAATATATTTAGAAAATATTCTTTTTTTTTTTTACCTCTGAGGCTATATCTTATTTAATTCACTAACAAAGAAACATTACAACTTTAATATTTTGATATTAAGTCAACATAATTTATTTCTTTTGCTAGCCTATGAATTTTATTGTATGTACTTAAAAACATTATCCCAAAAATGAAGATCACAGGATCCACCAACAAAAACAAAACAAAACAAAACAAAAATTAGGAAATGAGCTCTAAGGAAAGACCTAACATAATATAATAACCTAGTTTCAGAAACATGAATCACATGGTTCCCATGTCTCAAAGGGAAGAGTAGATATTTACTCGGTCTGACTGGTCAAGCTAATCCTAGAAACAAAATTTTAGGTTAAAAAGTTCCATCAGTCTAGGGCTGGGGTTGTGGCTCAGTGGGAGAGCACTTGCCTGGCATGTGTGAGGCACCGGTTTCAATTCTCAGCACCACATATGAATAAATGAACAAAAAATAAAGGTCTATCAACATCTAAAAAAAAAAGTTTTTAAAAAAGTTCATTTAGTCTATAATAGGCTTATTAAACTACTTTAGAAAAAAACAAAAATAAATTCATAAAGAGATCATAAACATTTCACTTGTTATTATGGCTAATTTTTTTCAAATGTCTGTTAGAGACACATACTGCAGGACTTACAAATGAAATGCTGTGATGTCCAAGCTTTGCTTTCAAGTATGACAACAGATGAAACAAGAATGACAAGTCTGGCACAGGCACAGCAGCACATGCCTATAATGCCAGCGATTCAGGAAGCTGAGGCAGGAGGATCAAAAGTTCAAAGCCAGTCCTGTCTCAAAAAGTTCTAGGGATATGGTTCAATGGTTAAGCACTCCCGGGTTCAATCCCTGCTACCAAAAAAGAATGACAATGGTAACAGTATTTAATTACACTTTTCTCTTTACTTGTATATGTTTGGAATTTTATACAACAAAAAGTTTAAACTATGTTCAAATTAGAAAATAGATTTACTAAGGTTTATTAAGAGAGAGACTCCTTGTAACTGTGAAGGTCAGGATCATCATCTATTACATCTTTTTATTTGCTTCTCACATGGATTGTTACCACGTTTGTACCACTTTATTTATTCTTATATTCTTGGTAATACTTTCTAGCTATAATCTCTCCCAATAACAACAACAACAACAACAACAACACACACACACACACACACACACAAAATTGAATAGAAAAACAAGGATAACAGAATTCAACAGGTTTGATTACACCTAGGCTATTGTTGGGAAAGAGGGTAACGAAAAAAATCCTGCCAAGAATATCATGTGCTCTGTGGACATAACTCTTAAAAAACTGGATGTCAACAAAACGCATAAGCATTTGCTCAATTAGATGTACCTTGATCTATTACAGCTCAAATGCAACAGTGTTGGTCAAGTAACAATTTGGCACAACAAATTACATTTATCTGACTTTCAGATGATTTAATATATTCTGTAAAGAATTTTTTTTTTTCCTGCCAATAAGAAAAGGCCTGTTATTTGATTGTGGTAAGGTAAAAGCTGCGCTATTATTTTTTCTATGATTCTGTGATAGCACAAATATTTCATTGAAAAAGGAATCATTTGATATAAACCTTTATTGTTTGGCTCAATAAAAAAAACTCATTTATTTCCTGATGGCTAGAAACGACCATATATCTATATATTCCCATTTACTCCTGTAAAGGATTTGGAAAAACCAGGTCCTCCTGAGTTAACCCATCTAAATATAAGTGACCAATGCATGTGGGGAAAAATGTCAGTTTGTTACTTAAATGTAAAAATCTCTAATGAAATTCCAATAATGTCTTTAAAAGTGTATTTCAAATGTAAATAATAAACAAAATAAATTTAAAGATATTCTATAGAGTTTAAATACACAGTAGGCATAATAAAAATTGGAAGTGAAAAAAATAATGGCAAACCTGTCACTTTCAGAATACAGCTCTTTTTCTTGTGGCTTTTCACGTCAAATGTTTAATTCAATCATGTCCATTTATTCAATTATTTTAAAAAAGTTTTTTCATACATGCATATAGGGTAATAATGTCTGTCTCATTCTACTATCCTTTCCAATCCCACCACCCACCCTTTCCCCTCACTCCCCTCTGTACAATCCAAAATTTTTTTCATTCTTCCCTACCCACCTCCCATTATGGATCAGCATCTGCAAATCAGAAAAAACATTTGACCTTTGGTTTCCTGAGATTGGCTTATTTCACTTAGCATGATATTCTCTAGTTCCATCCATTTACCTGCAAATGCCATAATTTCACTCTTCTTTAAGACTGAGTAATATTCCATTTTCTTTATCCATTCATCTGTTGAAGGACATCTAAATTGGTTACATAGTTTTGCTATTTTGAATTGAGCTCCTATAAACATTAATGTGGCTGTGTCACTGTAATATGCTGATTTAAAGTCCTCTGGATATAATCTGAGGAGTGGGATAGCTGGGTCAAATGGTGGTTCTATTCCAAGTTTTCTCAGGAATCTCCATACTGCTTTCCAAAATGGTTGCACCAATCTGCAGTCCCACCAACAGTGTATGAGTATACCTTTTCCCCACATCCTCGCCAGCACTTATTATTGTTTGTATTCTTGATAATTGCCATTCTGAATGGAGTGAAATCTTTAGTTTTGATCTGCATTTCTCTAATTGCAAGAGATGTTTTCATATATTTGTGGATCTACTGTATTTCTTCTGTGAAGTATCTGTTCAGCTCCTTAGCCCATTTATTGATTGGATTATTTGGCTTTTTTGGTGCTAAGTTTTTTGAGATCTTTATATATCCTAGAGATTGGTGCTTTATCTGAGGTGAGTGTGGTAAAGATTTTTTCCTATTCTGCAGGCTCTCTCTTCACATTATTGTTTCCTTTGCTGAGAAGAAGTTTTTTAGTTTGCATATCCTATTCTTTGTTTTTTTTTTTTTTTTTTTTTTTTTTTTTTTGGTACTGGGGATTGAACTCAGGCCCTTGTGCTTGCGAGGCAAGCACTCTACCTAGCTGAGCTATCTCCCCAGCCCCCGTTTACTGATTCTTGATTTTACTTCTTGCACGTTAGGAGTCTTGTTGAGGGAGTCAGGTCCTAGGCCAACATGAAGATTTAGGCCTACTTTTTCTTCTTTTAGATGCAAAGTAGGGTCTCTGTTCTAGTGCCTCAGTCTTCAATCCACTTTGAGTTGATTTTTGTGTAGGGTGAGAGAGAGAGGTTTAATTTCATTTTGTTACATATGGATTTCCAGTTTTCCCAGCACCATTTGTTGAATAGGCATCTTTTCTCCAATGTGTATTTTTGGGATCTTTGTCTAGTATGAGATAACCATATTTATTTGGGTCTGTCTCTGTGTCTTCTATTTTGTACCATGAGTCTACATCAAATGTGAATTTTTTAATCATTTTTACCACATGAGGCACTTAACAATCCTCTTAAATTTCTTAAATTTCTTAAATTTTTAAACCTACATAAAAAATGCTTAAATTCCTAGTTTTCTCAGATACAATGTAAACACTAGAATTTCAGCTCTGTCATCTGTAAGACTGAGATAGGGGCTGGGGATACAGCTTAGTTTGTAGAGTGCTTGCTTGTGAAGCACAAGGCCCTGGGTTCAATCCCCAACACCACAAAGAAAAAAAAAAAAAACTGAGATAATCATATTGGTTCTATGCAAGTGCTAGAGTTTATGTGATAACAACCATTTTTAAACTAAAAGGACCCATCAACTTTACTTTCTATTTTAAACATTATTCACTGGGGAAATGCACACATATAGATTTACATAATGATCACTGGTTTGTACAATCAGAAATTAAGACTTATCCTAAAATATTCCAGAGAAGATAAAAATAATCTGAAAGGTTGGGCTGGGGTTGTGGCTCAGTGGTAGAGTGCTCACCTGGCACATGTGAGGCACTGGGTTCCATCTTCAGCACCTCATAAAAATAAATAAATAAAATAAAGGTACTGTGTCCACCTACAATTTTAAAAACTTTTAAAAAATCTGAATGGGCTAGAAGATTATTATCATCATCACTGTCCCATACAATCACTCAGCCAATATTTATGGAATGTTCTATAAATTATTGGTGAAATTGATATATATCTTCCTTTCAAAATTATTTCTATGCAAGTTTTTCTAGATATGCTAAAGTTTGTTTTTTTGTTTGTTTGTTTTTTAGTTGTCAATGAAGCTTTTATTTTATTTATTTATATGTGGTGCTGAATATCAAACCCAGGGCCTCACATATGCCAGGCAAATGCTCCACCACGGAGCAACAACTCCAATTGCTTTTTTTTTCCCCCTTAATAAACTATAAATCCTGCAGAGAGCCCTAGGATGGCGGCTGGCGTTGAGCCAAGAGGTGGTGCATAATTAGTGTTAACACGGCATGATCTACTTTTGCCTGATTAGTTAATGTCTCCTCTGCACTAGTGGTCAACAGATGTTCCCCATTCTTTCTTGATTGGTACCGTGGCACATGCTCCAACCGTGCTACTTAATCCTAAGCTGATTAGCTGCCTTAGTGTATATAAGACATTCTCTTCACCTGGGAGGAGATCGCAGAATGAAGGTTGCAGTTTGCAGAACGCAGGACTAAGCAGACAACTCTAGGTCGCAGATCGCAGAACGCGGAACTAAGAACACACCTCTAGATCGCAGGTTGCAGGTCACAGGATGCACCACTAAGAAGCACCTCTGATAGAAAGCACCTCTGATAGCACGCACCTCTAGCATGCACCTTTAGGACGCAGGATGCAGGACGCACCTCTAAGAAGAAGTAGACCTCTAAGAAATAGCCTCTTTGATAAGCGTAGCCTCTCTGAAAGAGTAGCACCTCTAAAATTAAGCAAAGTCTCTCTTCCTCTAAGCAAAGCCTCTCTTCCTCTCAAAGCCTCTCTTCCTCTAAAACTAAAAGTAGGCAAAGCCTCTCTTCCTCTATAAACTAGCGAACAAGCAAGTGAGCAAGGAAGTAGCCCAGATAAAGATAATAGAAGTAGTTCATTTCCAGTCCACTGCAGGATTGTTGCTGCGAGCAGCAACAAAATCCTTTCCATGAGACCAAATCTTTCTAATGGTATGAAGTAGAATAAGCATTGTAAATAATTTGGTTTTCAGGCATCATGGACATTAAAGGTTCAAATAATAATACAAAGCAGACCAATGCTGACTTTGATAATCTCCCTTTTTAAACCGTTCTCTTTTATGTATACCTTAAAAGCCCAGACCCCTTGTGCTTTTCAAATCAATCTCTCTCAAGTTGTATAATGCAGGGGTAAATGTAATCTAACAAAACAATAACAATAACAACTAACTTCTATGGAGCACTTAATATGTTCCAGCAACTTTACATGTATCTAATCTTCACAAATTTCTAAGACATAGGTAATTTTATTATCACCATGTTAAAAGAAGGAAAATATTTAATGTCAGTTTTTAAGAAATTATTTTTAAAAATGAAATAGCATTATCAACTATGAGTTATAGTTTATCTCCCAATTTTTCAGAAGCTATACAGTCATACCATTTCAAGCAACATAAAAATAGTTATTTCTTTATATAATGTGAAAAATGACTTTGGTCACAACTTTATAACCACTGTCTTTTTAAAACAAGAAGGAAAATTCAAGCAAAACAGTAGCAGTAAGAAAAGCCAACAAAATATATTAACCACAATTCTACTTCTGTTTTTTTCATAAATCATATTAGACTACTAATACTATTACTACTAAAGGAAGAAGAAAGTACATTTTTAAACTTCTGACAGTAAATTATTTATTAACTTATAAGTTTGTACCTAGCACAACTATTAATCTGGGAGTAAGAATAAAGATACAGAACTAGGCGCTTAGATGCACAACTGTAGTCCCAGCAACTCAGAAGGCTGAGGCACAAAGTTCCCTTGAGCCCAGGAGTTCAAGACCAGGCTGGGCAACATAGCAACACTCCCAATCTCAAAAAAAAAAAAATTAAATTAAGACTGTCACATACAAAGATTCTTTTCTTAAATTTTTTTAAGTTATTGATGGACCTTTATTTATTTAATTTATTTATATGCAGTGCTGAGAATCAAAACAAGTGCCTCACACATGCTAGGCAAGCACTCCACCAATGAGCCACAACCCCAGCCCAAATAAAGATATTAAAAAAAAAAATTTACATTCCACACATCCTATCTTAGGAAGATAATGAAAGCTTTCAGAAAAATGAGTAAACCAAAAAGGAAAAATATGGTAACCAAGACTCCACTGCAAAAGAAATGTGACCAGAAATTCCAAAATAAGGGTCAAAAGGCTCCATGATGTCAACCATACACTAAGCCCAGGAAGCCTGAAAAACTTCTCTGCAAGGTAGTTGCAAGAGAGAAAATAATTCATTATCTGGCATATTTCGCTGTACTACAAGAAGTATTACAGAGTCTTGGTGATATCACAGAGAAAAGTAGAAAAACAAGATAATATAACTACTGACTCTAGGGGTAAAATAAATATATAAAACAAGTGAAGGAAAGAAAATCATAGTATTCTATGTGCCTTGGTTATGAAAACAGTTACATAATACTCAGAAAGATAAAAGTTAACATTTATTTAATGAAAACTTATTTATTTGGAGATGAAGATGACAAGTATATGTATTATTTGTGAGGGAAGATGGAAGAGCTACATTTTCTATAACAGTCAACATACATTTTCTGAAACTATAGAAGTAAAAAATGATCAAGAAATAGGAGCATAAACCAAGCATGGTGGTACACAGTAGCTGAGAAGGCTAACGCAGGAGGATCGTGAGCTCAAAGTCATCTTCAGCAACTTAGCAAGGCCCTATGCAATTCGTTGAAACCCTGTCTCAAAATAAAAAATAAAAATGGGCTGAGGATATGTCTCAGTGGTTAAGCAACCCTGGGTTCAATCCCTAGTACCAAAAAAGAAAAAGAAACAGCAGAATAAAGCTGGTGATATAGCGGAGTGATAGAGCACTTTTCTAGTGATGCATGAACACCACAAAAAAATAAATATACAAAAAAAAAGAAAAGATAGTGCAGCATAAACATATTGTTTAGAAATAAGGAGTACAAAGTTATCACTGCTTACTGCTGAAGATTAGACCTCAGAGTGAGGAAAGGCTGGCAGAAGCAGGATGAAAGATCTCTGTTTACAATAAGTCTCATTCTATGAATTTAAGTACACTCTTATAATTCTTTTGAAAGTACAAATATGTAAATAAATGATGATTACAAGGAAAATGAAAGAATAGATAACTCAAAGTTCCCAATTTCCATTTTCTCTGCATTTGAAATAATTCAAGCAAAAGCAAGATAGATAAATACAAGGTGGGTATGCTTTAGCTGAAACTGCTTACTAGATAAGAAGTAGGAGTTGAGGATTTCTAAATTGTCCAATATAAATCTTGGACTATATAGTCTTTCTAATTCCACATCCTTGTAAATAGACACATATACAACTTGTAAAATAGTTTGTACTACTTCGTTTCTTTTTAAAGCTATATAAATAAGTGTACATATACACACATATAAATATTATTTTTCTTTATTATATATTCTTGCTTAGGTTCCAAGCTCCAGGAATTTAACTCACATTAAGTATCAATTACATTTTGTGCTCTGCACTCATCCAAAAGAAAACAAGTATTATTATCTCACATTTTATTACTATGAAAACAGAGTGACCAATAAAATAATTTGCCCTATGTCATCCAAATAGTAAACAGTTACATCTGTATGATTTTCAACCCCATTCTTCTACCACTCTACAGTTCCTTGTATTTTTTAATTCATAGAATAAATATTTATTGTATGCTTTCTATGAGATAGAATACCATTATAGACTCTGGAAATATAGTGGTAAATAAGACAGACAATATCCTGCCCTTCACAGTAATTACACTCAAGTGAGAAAAACAAAAAATGATCACATAATTAAATATTATAACCCCCAGATAATGATAAATGTAAAATAAGGTAAAGGGGCAGAAGAGGAAAACAGAGGATCTTTTTAATTAGGATGATGAGGATAAGCCTCTCTAGAAGATGATACAGGAGCAGATGCATGTCTGATAAGGAAACAAGTCATGTCAAAATATGGAGAAAACAAAAATGGCAGAGTAAAAAGCTAATGGAAAAGTCTTAGGCAGAATAGAATTGTTTGTTCAAGGATGAACAGAAAGGCCACTAAGGCTAAAATGAAAAGAGTAAAGCAGAGTAACAATACATGGAATTAGAGAAAGGAACCAGATCAAGTAGTCTTATAGACTATTATGAAAAAATTCTTTTTTGCTTTTAATGGAAGTCACTTGAGAGTTTTAGACAGAATAAACTTGTAACTTTTAAAGATCTTTTCAGATGCAATATTGGGAGCTGACTTGAGTTGGGGATAGAAATAAAATGACCAAATTAGAAAACTTTAGCAAAATCTGACATCAACAATTATTCAGTATGGTAGCTTCTAGTCCCATATGGCTATTAAACATTTGAAATACAGATCATCTGAACTGTAGAGTGCTTTAAGTATAAAACACACACCAGATTTTGAAAACTTTTACTAGGAAAGAAAAGTAAAATACCAACTTTTTATGTTTATTACATGTTGAAGTGGAAGTGATATTTTTATACACTAGGTTAAATAACAATTAAAATTAACTTGATTCTTTTTTAAATGTAGTAACTAAAATTTTAAATTACAAATGTAGTTTACAAATTAATTACAAATGTAATTTCTACTTGACAATGCTGATCTACTGGTGCCTTAGACTAGAATTTTTAAAAGGTGGAAGTGATAAGAAGTATTGGATTCAGGATACAATTTGAAAGTAGAGCCTACATAACTTAGCTGAATAGTGTTGAGGTAAGGAAAAGAGAGAAATCATGATTCTAATTTTTTTTTTTCTTCAGGAACTTGGTAATTGGTAGTAAAATATATTAGGATGGGGAAGTCTGAAATGAAACTCAAAATTCTATTTCAGAATGTTATATCTGAGCTGCTCCATTGGCTATCTCAATACACATACAGAGTCATGGTCTCAGCATTCATAAAGGGAGCATCATTCATCAGGAGTATATGCAAATGCTATTCCTCAAGTTTATAGTGTTCTGCCTGAAAAGTTATATTCAACTACTTTGTGCCTAGTATTCTCTAGGTAGTATATACTCAACCAATATCTTTGACTAATTGTTAGAAAATAATGTAAACATGTAAATTTGATTCATCTGTAATACTAGATTCTGCTAATAATAAACATTTGAGAAAATATATGAATTAGGAGTTCAAACGTTTTACTCTAACAGTCCAGGAATCAAATGCCAGCCACCACCATACTAAAGTATGAAGCTCATACTAAAGTATGAAGCTCAGCAATATTTTGAAACCCTCTATTCCATGGTTTATTCACCTCTAAAATGAAGGTGACACCTACAAAAAGTATAAGGATTAAGTAAGATAATGCATGTAAGGTAATTAACATTATACCTGGCACACAGTAACAGCTTTATACACAACAGCTATTAACCAAAATTGTGCACTGAGCAATGGAATAAGTAACAAAGTTAACACAAGTTTCTAGGACAGTTTCTTTCTAGCTTTACTTTAGTATAATATAATACTTTTAGAATATATAATACTTTATATCAGAAGTCTCCAAAAACCTCTTACCTGTAAGTAGTGTTTGGAACATAGACATCCCTGGCAGGAAACTCCAAAATTTCTCTGGTAGGTCTGACTCTACTGTCAGGATAAAGCTTCACTTGAAGCAGTTCCGGGGTTAGGCAATAATGAGGATTTTCAGGTGCAGGAGAAATGTCTATCTTCAGCTGAGCTACATATCAAAATATAAGAACAATGTAATCATAATAAATAAAAATTCAATGATTGGCATATTTTAGATCTGAACTGTTCCCCCAAAAGCTCTGTGTTAAAGGATTGGTGGCCAGCATGTGGCACTATTAGGAAGTGGTGGAACCTTTAGGAGGTGGGGCTTAGTGAAAGAAGTTAGGTCCTTGCAGGTGTGCCCCTGAAGAAGATATTGAGACCCAGCCCCTTTCTCTCTTTTCGCTTTACAATTGCCATGAAGTAAGCAGATTTGTTCCACCACATGTTTTCCCCCATAATGCACTGCCTCACAACAGGCCCAAAAGCAACAAATCCAATCAACCATGGACCAAAACCTTTGAAATTAAGAGCCAAAATAAATCTTCCCTCCTTTGAAATATACTTTTCTCACATAATCTGTCACAGTGATAGAAAGTTGACTATCACAATAATAAAACTGTTTTTGGAAGAACTGAGAAACTGTTACGCAGGAAGTCTGGGAAGAATACTACAGAAACCAAATTACTATCATCTCAGACCTTTTAATCATTTTATTTTATTGAGTCTCAAACTTAGAAATTATTAATACATGCATAAATGCATATAAAATAATAAATGCTTTCTGAATAATGAAAGGGAAGGAATGAAGAAGAATTTTAAAAAGAGAAACATACAGGAATAAGCTAACAGTTCAAGGTTAAATGATTTATTTTGACTTAGCAGATTTCAAAACAGCTTTACTCTGGTATGGTTTGTTCCAATCATAATATGAATCTGTTTCTGAATATTTACTTTCCATGTGCATTTTTTTCCCCCTAGAAAATAATTTTAAGCCAGAATATTACTCATCATTCTCATTTTAGAACTCAAATTATCAAAGGTGCTAATCTTACATCTAAATTGTTAGAACACATGATAGTTAATAAGATGAAGACTGACAGGTATTGATCATAGAAATATATATATATGGGCCAAATAAGTGAAAATAAGGAATGCATAATTGTAAATAATATATTGGTGATGACAATAGTTGTAATCAAATGTACTCAAATATTTGAAAATACCTGTAATGGGTCTCAGTCGCCGTAAGACAGAAGATGGTCTTCTCATATCAGCAAGGAATTTATACAGGTCTTCATCACTTAAACGGTCTCCTTCCTGATTTCAATGATAGAGATAAAAGAACATAGTAAAACAAATATAGTAGACAGAAATACATTTACACTGCTTGCTAAAAAGCATGCAATTTTTCTATAATGCAGGCAGAATGAAAAATTCAATTAATGAGTATAAATATCCCAACTTATTTCCTTTTCTGTTGTGCTTTCAAATTTTACTGAGATTTGTGATAGCATTATCTTTTGATTTCCTTATAGTTCATTATGTATACCTATCAAGTATTATAGAATACCATAAAATATAGAAAACCAATACAAGTTAGAGGTAAATGAAGAAAAAAAGGAATAGAGATACAAAACAGAACCAAAAAGCAATGTAATGTAAAATGTAAAAATATATAACAGTCTTATAAATTTGTTACACTTGAGTTCATATTTGTCCTTTCAACATTATATTACTTAATTTCTCAAATGCAAAATCTACAGATTGGTTAAATTTTTTTATAAAAGAAAAAACAATAAAACTGCTGTTAAGAAAAAGCATAGGAGGGCTGGGGAGATAGCTCAGCTGGTAGAGTGCTTGCCTTGTAAGCACAAAGACCTGAGTTCAATCCCCAGTACCACAAAAAAAAAAAAAAAAGAAGAAGAAGTAAAGAAAAAGCATAGGGCTGGGGATATAGCTAAGTTGGTAGAGTGCTTGCCTTGTGAACACAAGGCCCTGGGTTCAATTCCTAGCACCACAAAAAAAAAAAGAAAGAAAGAAAAAGCATAACTGTCCTGATAGTAAGACCAGGATTAGGGGGGAAAAAAAAAACTCTAAAATGATCTCAATCAATATGGAAAAAGACAAAAAAAAAATCTAAATAATATGAAATTTTCAATTTTATGTTAATATTTTCTTTTTTCTTATAATTTAAATAACTTGGGGTTGATTTTATTCCTTTACCAAAGTGTCAGTATTTAATCCAATCCACATGTTTTTGACATTTTATTGTCTTATTTGTATATTTCACACATTAACCTGAATTTTATGCAAGACTACTTTGTTACCATGAGCTTACCTAGAGACATACTCCATCTGTTCATTATTATATTCTAAACTGGAGACAGAATAGATCTTCTTTTATCCCATTATTTGGGAAACAATTTTTAATTTCTAAGTGGTTATAGTTTTTTGTTAGTACCTTTAAAACAGTTTTTACTCTTATTTGGGTTATAGTTAAAGAAGATTCTTCAGTGACCTAAGATAAATGTTCATCAGTTACTGAAAGAATAAATTCTCTCCTTTTGACTACAGAATTAATATAGATGGTTAAATAGTCCTTATTCATAATACATTCAGACTAAATTACTTCTATTTACTTAACCTATTAAATTATACCACTGGCCTCTATCCTTTATGTCCTATTTCTGTGCCTTTTGCTGGTTGTGGCATAATTCTCTTCTCTAGATTTGGCCACATGCCTTTCTTTGACCAGTAAGCAAATATATGCAAAAGAACTTAGAAAGCATTTGCACAATTTAGCGCTCTCTCTCTCTCTCTCTCTCTCTGGCACTGCTATGAGAATTTAAGCAAACTAAGCTGCTAGAAGATAAGAGCAAAAGTACAGAGCCATGGAACAGAGCTGAGTCATTTCAGTATTACCAGAAGTCAGGCTAGATCAGCTGATCCCAGTCAACCTTCAAACACAGGTTCACTGGAGTAGTCTAGCTGACCCCTGCCCCCTCATCATTGCTTATTTACTGTTGTGTACTCCTGAGGCTAGAAAACTCATGAAGCTATCAATGTATAGAATAAATGTCTCTAAAACAAATGTGTCAGTTTGAGTTTGTTTTAAAATCTTCCCATACTTCTAATAATTTTTGGCTTGAAACACTTTAAATCTCTACATAAACACTCTTGATTACTATATCATCCCAACTATAGATAGTAATCTCTCATAAAGTAGGAGGGAAATTGCTTTCTGTGTCTCATTTAAGTGAAATTTGTGCCTTGAATTCTACTTAGCTAAAATTGTATCTCTGCCTTTTACTTAATTTGCATTTGTGTGATGTATAATTTTCTAGTTATTTAAAAATACTTATAATAGTACATGCTCATGGCTTAAAAAAAAAAATGTAACGCAGAACTTCAGAAAGTAAATTGCAAACGCTTTCCTTTCTATTGCTCCATGTTTCCAGTAATTATTTAAGTTTTCAGAAGTCCTTAATGCTAATTTCCAGTTACCAGTATTTAAAACAGTATCTACTAGTGTGCTATATTGCTCAGTAGGGTGATTATAGAAAATAATGAACATCACATTTCACAAAGATTTATATATTATAAATTTTCACAATATGGAAAAGATAAATGTTTAAGGAGAAAAATGTTTTAACCTCATTTAAAGATTTACAATGTATACATATAATGGAGTACCATATTATCCTTATTAATATGTATAATTTTTGGTTTTATATATAAATTTTAAAATAAATCCAATTCAATTTTTTTTAAATAGTATCTGTTACATGGTGAATACTCCAAATATATTCGTTGGCTAAACAGGAGAGGGGTAGTTGGCTTATTGATTTTGTTTTACTGTACCAGTTCAATGATATAGCAGGTTGATGAAATAAAAAGAAAGCAGTGGGCTGAGGATATAGCTCAGTTCGTACAGTGCTTGTCTGTCAAGCACAACGCCCTGGGTTCAATCCCCAGCACCACCAAAAAAAAAAAAAAAAAGAAAGAAAGAAAGCTGTGTAAATAGTAGCAGAAGTGACACAGCAGCTGAAGAAGTAGAAAGACAAAGAAGCATCATATCTCCAAGACTGTGTTATTATATCAGATTAATCTATTGCTCTGGTTTCTACCTGTATTTGGCCTATCACTTTATCCAGGTAACACTCAGCTGTAGCCTTCTCTAGATGTATTCTTTTACTAGATGATTATCATCTGCTTTCTCTCCATTGAAGTGTCTCAGAGGAACCACCTATGAATACTACTGAACTGTTATAGAGAAAGGAGCTTCAAGTAGATTGCTGTCAATTCGATGGACATTCTGCCCTTGTCCTCTCAAATTATAATTAAAGAATTCCTTAAAATAACACCTCAGAATGAAGAAGTTTGAGATAATTTTAGTGTTTTCCTTCAATCTCCTTCAATCTAAGTTTCTCTCCATTCTTAGGTGGGTCTGCTCATCTCATCACTCAGAACAAAAACTTTCAAAATTTGCTGATCTTGATTGCAGTATAAAAATTCATTTTACATCAAAACCCAGTATACTCATATACACAAAAATGCACTCACACAAAAACTGGGTTGGAAATGGTTCCTGAAGCAATATTTAACCCTAGCATGCATAACACACTATTATTTTTTTGTGTTGGGTATTAACTTCCAAACTGTTTTCCATTACCACAATGGGTTATGATTGACATGTGAAAAATACTGATTTGATTTGAAGAGGAAGGAACAGCTTTACAAAGAAAATATCCTTGAAGAAAAAGCAATCTTGGATCTATAACTTCATCTCTTAAAACACTGACTACAATTTAGCATAGAAATGAAGTAGGCAGGTCTAAATGTTCTATTCCACATACTGTAGATTATGGTAGTTTAGGTCCGAAAAATTGGGGTGGGGAAGACAGACAAAAGTACACATTCACTCTAAGGAAATTCATAAGTCATCAATGCTTAAGATAAGTCATATCATTACAAATGAGAAATAAGATATAGGTGTGAAAGATTAATTTTGATGCATTAATAATGTTAAGGTCAACATTTATATAACTATAATAATAAAACAACAGAGAGAATATAAATTGTTTCTTATTTTTAAAGTTTTCACTTTTATTATTTTTTTAATTGTTATTCTTTCTTAAAATTGGGCTGGGGATATGGTTCAGAGGTAGGGCACTTGCCTAACATGTGCAAGGCCCTGGGTTCAACCCACACTACAACCATTTAAACAAAGAAAAAAATTAGAGTTCTTGAAATCACACTCATGTACATGTATGGTACGATTACTACTTTTCTGAACTAAAACAAAAAGAAATTTATATACAAACATCTTCCCAGAATTCCTACATGACAGAACAATACCTGCTTAAAAAAATTGGTCACTGTGAGAGTAGCAGGTCGAAAGCTGGTCAAGTTACAAGAATCATCTCCACTTGTTGTCCTTTCAAGTGATCGTCTGCCAACAATACTAGAATTCCTCCTTTCTGACCAAGACCCTTTTCGTTCTACCAAGGGGGAGAGAAAAAGGCATTCATTTTCATAAAATTTTAAATTTAAAGTAGTTTTCCAAACACAGGGAAAACTGGAGCATACTGGAGAGATCAGGAAGAAATCACTTTAATCTTTTGGTTCTCTTTTCACAATTTCACCAGAGTAAAAGTAAGACTATACCACACAAGGAGTTATGTGTCCGACCAAAGATGTACTATAAAAAGCAGCTCTGGAGGAGTTACACATTTACCATGATATATTCACCACAATGGAAATTTTAGTCACATGTAATGGTCCCACAGTCTTAGCATTTGAGTTTGAAACAGAACTGAAAGATAACATGCAAAGTCTTCACAAGATAATCAGTTCCTTTTCCTTGTAGTGCTAAAGATTCAACCCAGGGCCTTGTGTTGAATCGATAGATAATTCTATTTAAAACAAGTAGAACTACTAGATTAAAGATAACGATGAAACAGAGTATCTCAACAAAACTTTAAAAAACTAGACCAAATAGACATTTATATTAGACTCTAGTAAGCTAGAACAAAATTACATATTCTTCTCAAGCACTTACAAAACATTCTCTAAGACAATCTGTATAATAAGACATAAGATACGATAAATTCCAAAGAATCAAAATCATGTAAAATACATCTTCCAAAAACAGTGGAATTTGGGGCTGGGGTTGTAGCTCAGTGGTAGAATGCTTGCCTAGGACATGTGAGGCACGGGGTTCAAACCTCAGCACCACATAAAAATAAAGAAAATAAAGGTATTGTGTCCATCTACAACTAAATTTTTTTTTTAATGGAGTTAAACTATAAATCAATAACAGAAGAAAATTTGAGGAATTCACAATTACATGGAAGTGAAATAGCACATTTCCAAATAGCCAGAGGGAAAAGAAGTGAGTATACACAGGAAATTATAAAGTAAGATTATGAAAATAAAAATGAAACATACCAAAACGAGTAGACTATTGTTAAAGCAGTGCTTAGAGGGAAATGTATAGCTATAAATGCATATATTAAAAAGAAACATCTCAAATCAGTAACATAATCTCACACTTTGAGGAACTAACAAAAAGAAACTAAAACCAAAGAAAGCAGGATACAAAAAAGACAATATCAGAGTGGAAAAAGGTGAAATAGAAACTAGAGAAACAATAGAAAAACAAATCAACAAAGCCAAAAATTGTGAAAAGGAAACATTCACAAACCTTCAGCTAAATTGATGAAGAAAAATGGAAAAGTTTACTATACTAACATCATGAATTGAAGAGAGATATGACTACTGAATCTACAGGTTAAAAGGAATATATATCAATATTATAAACAACTATATGCCAATGTTTAGATAACAATTCAAACTTAGATCAAATGGACAAATTTCCAGAGAGAGATAAATTACTAATAAATCTGAGTCAAGATAAAAGAGACAATCTGAATACAACTAAAACAAATGAAGAGGTTTAATTAGTATAGAACTTACCACAAAGAAAAGATCAGGCCACCTAAGTTTTAATGGTGAATTCTTCCAATCTTTCAAAGAAGAACTCATACCAATCCTCCAAGAATTCTTCCAAAACACAGAGGAAAACTTCATAACTCATTCTATCAGGCCACTATTACCCTGACACCAAAACTAGACAGAGGCATCACAAGAAAGAAAAACTACAGACCTACAAAGTGAACCATATGAATACAGATGCAAAATTCCTGAACAAAACATTAGCAAACAGACTCCAATAACACAAGGAAAAGATTATATGCCACAACCAAACAGATCTTTTCCCAAGAATTTAAAGTCAATTTAACACCCAAAAAACAATCAATCAGTAGGGCAATACATAAAAACTATTTCAAGAAGCAGAAAAAGCATTAGACAAAATTCAATAATCTTTCATGATAAAAACACCGAAAAAAAATAGGAATAAAAGGGAACTTCCTCAACCAACTAAAGCATATCTGCAAAAATCCTACTATAGTCTGTGATGTAGCTAAGTGATAGAGCATATATATGCGTAGTCTGGAATCAATCCCCAGCACCAAAGGAGAAGAGAGAGAAGAAAATCCAACAGCAGAGTACTTGATGATAAAAGACTAAATAGATAGGTCCTAAGATCAGGAGTGAAACAAGGATATCCACTCTTGCCACTTCTTCTTATCTTTGTTAGGAGATTCTAGTCAAGACAATTTGAAAAGAAAAATTTTAAAAGGCATCCAGATTAGAAAAGCAAACCTATTTTTATTTGCAAATGACTTAATTTTGTGTATAGAAAATCCCAAAGAATCTAGGGGAAAACAAACAACAACTAGAATTAATAAATTTTAAAAATGTTTCACAGCACAAGATCAACATGCAAAAGTCAAGTGTATTTTTGTATACTGGAAATGGTCATTCTGAAAACTAAATTAGGAAGATAATTCCACTTAAAATAGTATCAAAATGCAATAAAATACTTGGGTATAAATGTAATAAGGACAAAAGATACACTGAAAACTATACAACATCAATGAAAAAAACTAACAGATCTAAATAAAAAGGGAAAAACATCCCATGCTCCTGGAGTCAAAGATTTAATATCATTAAGATGGCAATAATCTATAAACTGATCTATAAATTCAATACAAGCCCTATAAAAATCCTAGTTGTCTATCTACAGAAATTGACAACTACCAAAATTTCATATAAAAATACCAGGAATCCAAAATAGCCAAAATAATCTTGAGAAAGGCTAACAAAGTTAGAGGCCCAGTCTTTTCAATTTCACAATTTACCAAAAGCTAAAGTAATATAATATAGTACTGGAATAAGGTTAGACATCTAGATCAGTGGAACAGAACTAAGAGTCCAGAAATAAACCCACGCATCTATATTCAATAGATTTTTTACAAGTGTGCTAAGTCAATTTAATGGGTAAAAAATAGCTTTGTCAATAAATGGTGCAGGTACAAACAAAAAATAATAAAGTTGTACTCTCATAATGTGTATAAAAATTAACTAAAAACTGATCATAAGCCTAAATATAAGAGCTAAAACTACAAAAGTGTTATAATAAAACATAACAGCAAATCTTCTTAATCTTGAGTTAGGTATCAGTTTCTCAGATACAATACCAAAATCACAGTGACAAAAGTAAACAGAAAAATTGGACTTCACCAAAATTCAAAATTTCTGAACTGCAACCAATACTACCAAGAAAAGAGAATCCAAAATAAGAATCGTATATTAGATATGGGATTTGTATCCAGTCTAAGAACTCTTATGATTCAAGGACTAGAAGATGAAAATCCCATTTAAGAATTAGCCATCTATTAAATAATAAAAACACAACAAAGCCATTAAAAATGGACAAAGGATAATAATCTATATTCTTCAAAGAAGATATACAAAAAGTCAATACACATGAAATGATGTACTATTATTAGTTATCAGCAAAAGGCAAATCTAAACCATGATGAGATGCTGCTTCACCTGCACTAGATTGGTTATAATCAAAGAACAGATAATAATAAGTACTCGCAAAGATTTTGGAAAAACTGGAATTTTCATAAATTGCCAGCAAGATTTTTGCAAGTGCAGTCACATTGGAAAATAATCTGGTAATTCCTTAAAAGGTTAAACAGAGAACTATCATATGACCCAACAATTTAACTCCTAGCTATATATTTAAGAGAAATAAAAACATATGTCCACACAAAAGCTTGTATAGGAATGGTCATTACAGCATTTATTCATAATAATCAAAAAGTGAAAACAATCTATATGGTCATCAAATGACAAACAAATAAACAAAATATAGTTTATTAATAAAATGGATTATCCTTTGGCAAAAAAGAAAAACAGTGATACATACTACAAATGGAATAAACCTTATGAAAAGAAACTAGCCACAAAAGAATACATAGTAAAATTGCCAGTGTATGAAATGTCTGGCATAGAAAAATCCTTAAAAACAAAGTGTATTAATGATGATTTAGAGATGGGTTTGGGAATTAGAAGGGAAGGAGGAGTAACTGCTATCAGGTGTGAAAGTGTTTCAAAGATAGATTGTGGGAATTGTTGTAGAACACTGGGAATACAGCAAAAACCATTGTATTATACTTTTTAAGTGGGTGCACTATATGATATTCAAATTATATTTCAATAAAAAGTGTTAAATGAAAAAGAAGACAAAAATTTATTTCTATGCCACATCGTAGAGGGTCTAACTAAAACAAGACTATGTAAGAAAAAAAAATTATACATTTAGGAATATTTTATACAAAACATGCTTACCTCCAGTACTGATTTCTACTTCTGTAGAATCTCTTTCTAAACTCCCAGCACTGCTAACAATATTCATCAAATGGATTGCAGTCCAAGCAAAAGGCATGCGGTATTTCCCAAGTCTTTGGCAAAACTGATCAGCCTGACTTTTCAGCTTCTCCAATTTTTCCTTATTCTGCAAAACAGAACTTCAAACATGATTAAATTTGAAAGAAATCAATTTAAGGTTATTTTATACTATATAAAGGGGTAGGTTAAGAGTTCTCAATTCTCAATAAAGATAGAAAGACAATCTACACTTTTCAGAGATCAAATAACAATATATTGTCTTAACCACTGAACCATCTCAATTCATTCTACAAAGATATGCCTGAAACAAATACTAAGGTGGCCTGCAAGAGCTTACCAATGGTCCCTAACACACTCTTTCCACAGAGGATACAGGAATGACAGTATTTTACCTTGGAAATTAGAGCTGGAAAGAAGTGGAAAACTTACTAGAAGGTAACAACACATATTGCTGAATCTATTATGCTGCCAAAATAAGTTCTTCCTTTAAGATCCTAAATAAGTGTACCTAATGCTATCATGTTATGTAAATATAAAAGGGAAGAATGAAATAAGCTGCTAAACTACACTTATGACTTTCATGTAACATACCAAATTTAATTTGTAAAATGACAACCTGGGAAAAGTCAGAATACTTTAACCTGAAATTCAAATATCTAGCCAAGATCAGAGAATATCATGTGCTCATATCTCTCTACAGTAGCAGAAAAGGCTCCGTTCTTATTCTGAATCTGAGAAAAATAGAAAACAAAACAACTTCTAGATTTTGGTGGCTTGTGCAATACTCCACGAGCATATCTCTGCTATGTGTTCTAGTAGTAAATCTTGTGCTCAAAGATTCAAGAATCACCTTGTAGCTAACTCATGTATCTGAAATTTGGTATTAATTATTCAACAAATTTCCTAAGTTTATCTAAATTCTCAGAATTAGTCAACTGATGGCAAAATATAGGCCATATTTTCTATTTTTACTATATTCCTTTACCACTTGTAGCCACATGGAAGCCAAGAATACTTTTTGCTAGGAAAAGTTCCATAAATACCAGAATTTTGTAAATAAAGGAAGTTTTAATTATTTAAGTTAAACTAAATTAATTTAGTTCCCTTCAAGAAAAAAATCATATTTTTTAAAATAATCAATTAGTTTGGATGTGGGACAGATTTCAAGAACAGCACAGTACATGACACAAGCTAAATGGCAAAGGGAAATGAAAAAAGAAGAGCTAGAAGCTGTGGCACATGCCTGAAATCCCAACAACTTTGGAGGCTGAGGCAGGAGAATAGCAAGATTGAGGTCATCTTCAGCAATTTAGTGAGACCCTGTCTCAAAATTTAATAAAATAAAATAAAAAGGGCTGAGGATGTAGCTCAGTAGTTAAGCACCCTTGGATTAAATTCCCATTCTCCCCACTGCCAAAAAAAAAAAAAAGGAAAAAAGAAAGTAGGACAACAACAACAAAAATGATATAGTAGTGAAATTCTTTAATATGCACTTTGTATTCACTGCCCCAAATTACAATAGTAATATTATCAGGGGGATGACATTTTACCTTGGTGGCATCAGCTTCTTTGAAAATCATATATGGTTCTGCACATTCTCCAATGTCTCCTTGCTGTAGGACTTTTTCTAGCTGTCAAAAGGAAAATGTAAAGATTAATTAAGTGTAAAAAAAAAATCAGTCTAAAAAATGCAATGTAATATACCATATATTAACAAAATGACAGTAGAAAATACTATATGATCATCTCAATGCAGAAAAAGCAGCAGATAAAAATTAACACCCTTTCCTTATAGAAACACTCAAACTAGGAATACAAGGTAAGTACCTCAACATAATAAAGACCATATATGAAAAACCCACAACTAACATTGTAACCAATGGTGAGAGTTTGTTCTCTAAATCCAGGAACAAAACAGATGCCCACCCTTGCCTCTCCTACTGAACATAATGCTGAAAGTCAAAGCCAGAGTAATTAGGCAAGAAAATGGAATAAAAGGCATCTGAATTGGAAAGTAAAAATTAAAATGATCTTAGCAGATGATATGATCTTTTATGTAGCAAACACTTATAGATTTCACCCCCAAAAAAACTATCAAAACTAATAAATAAATTCAACAAATTGCAGGCTATCAAACTTACACATTAACAATGAGGAATTGCAAAAGAAAATTAAGAAAAAAATTCCATTTATAACAACAAATAACAAAATATTTAGGAGTAAACATAACCAAGAAAGTGAAAAATTTATACACGGAAAGAAATGAAAGTAGACACAAAAAAAATGGAAAGTGAGGGGAATTGGAAGGGAGATTCCTCCCTGGGGCCTATTTCCATATCCTTCACTCTCCACTGGAGCTCATCTACCGTCTGTAATTCAGGAGCCATCTTGGGACTGTGGTGTGGTGGAGCCTACGAAAACTGAAACCCAGATTTGTGAGGTATTCAAAACCTTCAGGAACACTATAAATCTACAGGGTAGAAACTGTACTACATCAGATCCCCACGGCTAGATGGGAAGACACACAAACAAAATGAAAAAAAAAAGGGGGGGGGGAATAAAGCACTCCAAACAAACCAGGGTGCTCCAATTATAGACTCCATTGACAAACCAGTAGAAGAAATGTCAGAGAAGGAGTTCAGAATATACTTAGTAAAACTGCTTCACGACTTTAAGGAGGATACAAAGAGTGAAATCAGGAGAGGGAAGATATCTTAAAGAAAGAGATACTAAGATCCTAAGAAGAAATCTAGAAGAAATCTTTGAAATGAAGGAATCAAAAAATCAAAATGAAAATTCAATAAAAAGTAGCACCAACAGAGGAGACCACTTGGAAGACAGAACTTCAGGCAACAAAGACAAAATACATAATTTTGAAAATAAAGGTGATGGACCCCGCCTGACCCCTGCACCTAGGTCAGTGCCATCACTGGCTGGTTGTAGTTGCGGAGCAAGCTGACAGGTGAGTCAGGACGCTTGCATCGCAGAGGTAGCAGGTGGGCACCCAACCCACCTGCCTTGCAGAGCTGGGCAGTGGGTAGCCAACCCGCCCAACCACCAGGTCAAATACAGACGCCATCACTGAACAACCCCGCCCGACCACCACACCGAGGTTTGTCGCCATCACGGAGTTAGTCAGAGGCTTCTTTATAGGCTGGTGCAGGCATTTTTAATTACTCCTGAGGGCGTGGCCATCATCATTGGAAGGACAACTCCCTTCCTGAGACACCTACAGGAGGCTAGAGGACCTTTGACAAGACCCAGGAGCCAAGAAGAGGAGGTATTGAGAGACTTGGGACCAACTCAGAGCCACCGGGGAATATACCCCACCTGACGGCCACCACCCCAAGAAGGCCAGCTTCCCAGGGGAGCACCGCATTATCAAGTTCCTCCAAGACTTCAGGCTACTGAAGACGAAGAGGTGAATTATTGGAAATCTACAGAGACAATATTAGTCAACAGAGGAAATCTGCAATATCCCAGAGTTTGACTACTAGAGGGGTAGATACCTGAGCAATATGAGAAAACAAGGGAAGAAAATGTTCCAAACAAACCTAAATGGTATAGCAATAATATCCAATGACAGCATGGAAGAAGAAATGTCAGAAAGAGAGTTCAGAATGTATATAATCAAAACGATCAGGGAAGCAAACAAAGAGATGAAGAGCAAATACAGGCATTGAAGGATGAGATGAAAGGGCAAATGCAGGTGTTGAATGATTGCACCAATCGACAGTTAAAAGAGCAAATATGGGAAGCAAAAGATCATTTCAATAAAGAGTTAGAGATATTGGGGAAAAAAAAGAAATCCTTGAAATGAAGGAAACAATAAACCAAATTAAGAACTCCATAGAAAGCATAACCAATAGGATAGAACACCTGGAAGACAGAACCTCAATATCAAAGACAAAATATTTAATCTTGAAAACAAAGTTGACCAAACAGAGAAAACAGTAAGAAAACATGAACAGAATCTACAAGAACTATGGGATATCATGAAAAGGCCAAATTTAAGAATTATCGGGATTGAGGAAGGCACAGAGAAACAAACCAAAGGAATGAACAATCTATTCAATGAAATAATATCAGAAAATTTCCCAAATCTGAAGAATGAAATGGAAAATCAAGTACAAGAGGCTTACAGGACCCCAAATATACAAAATTACAACAGACCCACACCAAGGCACATTATAATGAAAATACCTAACATACAAAATAAAGACAGAATTTTAAAGGCTGCGAAAGAAAAGAATCAAATTACATTCAGGGGGAAACCAATATGGATATCAGCAGATTTTTCAATCCAGACCCTAAAAGCTAGAAGGGCCTGGAACAACATTTTTCAAGTTCTGAAAGAAAATGGATACCA
The DNA here is from genome assembly GCF_902686455.1 of Sciurus vulgaris. Classification (NCBI taxonomy): domain Eukaryota; kingdom Metazoa; phylum Chordata; class Mammalia; order Rodentia; family Sciuridae; genus Sciurus; species Sciurus vulgaris. Next base: position 51,142,599 of record NC_136461.1, read on the forward strand.
ACCAAGAATCCTATACCCAGCAAAACTTACCTTCAGATTTGACGACGATATAAAATCCTTCCATGACAAACAAAAGCTAAAAGAACTTACAAAAAGAAAGCCGGCATTACAGAACATTCTCAGCAAAATATTCCATGAGGAATAGATAAAAAAAAAAGATGTAAATTGGCAAAGGGAGGAACCCTAAAGCAACAGTCAAATAAAGGAGAAATCAAGTCATGTCAAAAAAAAAAAAAAAAAAAAAAAATGAGCCAAATGACTGGGAATACAAATCATATCTCAATAATAACCCTGAATGTTAATGGCCTGAACTCATCAATCAAAAGACATAGACCGGCAGATTGATTAAAAAGAAAGATCCAAAAATGTGCTGCCTGCAAGAGACTCATCTTATAGAAAGAGATACCCACAGACTAAAGGTGAAAGGATGAGGAAAAACATACCATGCACATGGACACAGCAAAAAAGCCAGAGTATCCATCCTCATATCAGATAATGTGGACTTCAAGCCAAAGTTAGTCAGAAGGGATAAAGAAGGCCATTTCATACTGCTTAAGGGAAGCATAAATCAGCAAGACATAACAATCATAAATATCTATGCCCCAAACAGTGGCTCATCCATATATGTCAAACAAATCCTTCTCAATTTCAGAAATCAAATAGACCACAACACAATAATACTAGGTGATTTTAACACACCTCTCTCACCGCTGGACAGATCCTCCAAACAAAAACTGAACAAAGAAACCATAGATCTCAAAAACACAATCAATAATTTAAAGACTTAATGGATATTTATAGAATATACCATCCAACAAAGAGTGAATACGCTTTTCTCTAGCAGCACATGGATCCTTCTCTAAAATAGACCATATATTATGCCACAAAGCTACTGTTAGCAAATACAAGAAGATAGAAGGCACTGTCCGCTCTCACTACTGCGTGTTGCTGCTGGCTGCGGCACTTGCGGTCTAAGCCTTCTATTACCAAAGCTCGGGCGGGAGACCTTCTCCAGCACCACCAAGAGGAGAAGGAGGCCCGCGCTGGGGTCCTCTCCGGGCCTTCACCACTCACGCCGGAGGTGGCGCGGGGCACCGTGGCACCGGCCGGCGGCAAGGCCAAGAGCCTGGAGGGTGGCGGGATCGCCCGTGGACTACCACCTGATGATGATGTTCACCAAAGCCGAGCACAATGCCGCACTTCAGGCCAAGGCCCGGCGGTGCGCTGCGCTAGCTGCTGCTTCTTGCCAAGTTCAAGGTGCAGGAGGTGCACGGGATGCTTAACCTGTACTTCGTGAGCACAGAGGTCACCCGCGAGGTGGCCAAGGCCCTGCTGCAGGAGCTGCTGACACCTGCCGCCAACTTGAAGTGCAAGGGCATTTGGGCATTTTGACCAGGATCACCAGGTGTCTGAGTGGCATCTTAGAAGTGGACCCCGGACTGTGCTTTGCTGATGGACCACTCTGCCTCTGGAGTCTCTGGAGGCTCTGACAGCCCATCGCTGGAGAGAGCCCAGCCTAACTTGCCTGCCCATGCATAGTACGATAACTGTGTGGGAGGTCATCTTCCACGATGTTGCCGCACTGACGGACAAGCTCTTCCCCGTGGTAGAGGCCATGCAGAAACACTTCAGCACTGGCTCAGGGACCTACTACAGTGACTCCATCTTCTTCCTCTCAGTCGCCATGCATCAGATCATGCCCAAAGAGATCCTGCAGATCATTCAACTAGACCTCGATCTGAAGTACAAGACTAATATCCGGGAGTTATTTCAAGAGTTTGACAATTTCCTCCCAGGTGCTGTCATTGGCATAGCCAAAGAGATGCTGCCAGTGTACAGGCACACAATTCTGGCAGTTCCACCACGAGAACCCCACGACCAGGGTGGGAGGCCCTCCCCTCAATGGGCTCCCTGGCTTCAACAGCGGGGTAATGCTGCTGAGCCTGGAGGCCATGCGCCAGGCCACACTCCACACGGCCTGCTGGAGCCCGCCCACGTGCAGCAACTGGCCAGCAAGTACCACTTCCACTGGCCACCTCGGGGACCAAGACTTCTTCACCATGATCAGCATGGAGCACCCCGAGCTCTTCCACGTTCTGAGCTGCACCTGGAACCGGCAGCTGTGCACCTGGTGGAGGGACCATGGCTACAGTGACGTCTTTGAGGCCTACTTCCACTGTGAGGGCCACGTCAAGATCTACCATGGGAACTGCAACACCCCTATCCCCGATGCCTAAGTGCATTTGTCCTGCCTGCTTCTGAACTGGGGCAGGCCCCAGGGAAGTATCAACTCCTGGAAAGACTCTGCAGAGACATCCTCCAGGATCATGATGCTGCAGATCCTTCACCTGGCTGGTCACTGTCCTGAGGCCGCCCAATGAAGACTGGCCTTTGCATTACTGGTGCTCAGGACCTTTTTACCTTCAGGGGACCAGGAATCAAGAAGCACGAACACATAGACATCTTCTTGTCGGCTAGTAAACAGCATATGAAGAGAAGGAAGGAAAGAAAGTGGTGCCCAGGTCCCCAAGGGACCAAATCCTTTGAGCAATTGCCTTTCTTGGACCAAATATAAACAAATTGGCAGGCTTCTATTTTGTGCGAAAGAACAAACAGTACCACTGTAGTTCCCACTGAGATCTGAAGGAGTGAGTTAACAAGCAGTCCAGAGCTTAAGCTTCTGAAGGAGCCCCGACCTTCCACGTCCTGACCCCAGGAGCTGTGCGCTCCCTCAACACACTTGCATGGCTTGACATAGGCTTCAAGATTGCCACTTCTCTGGGGAAGGCCTCCAGGGCCAGCTGGGGCCCACATAAAATCTCCTTGCTGTGCCATTTACAGCTTTATCTCCCAGTCACGTCACAAAACCCCATTATCCCTTATCCATCCAAACCAACTCCAGGTGACCTGATTGTACTAAGAAGTCAAATCTACCATCAAAGAACAGAGACTGGCCACCCCAAGGACATGCAGTGCCATTGTGAGGCCTAGGAAGACTCATTCCAAAGAGTAGCCCAGCAGTTTCCAGGTGCAACTGAGTGTGCTCGGAAGGGGTGTTGCTCAGAGGCTTCTAATTATTCTAGTTTCTCTGTTAAAGAAAAAAAAGAAATCGTTGTACTTTCCTGTCGTGCCACACCAGACCCTGTACCTGAGTAAACATGAGAGTGTACTTTTCTTTCCTCTTGTGAGGGCTTCTCCTGTAGGTAAGTTGCAGGCCCTACCGGCCCATTTTGTAGTCGAGCTGATGTCATTGGGCAAGAAATGTTGTGAGATTTTCATTTTATTTTAATTTTGTTTACTTTTTAATTTCTTTTCATCGTGGGTGAGAACAGCTAATAAATAATCTTTGAGAAAAAAAAGAAGATAGATATAATACCTTGTATTCTATCAGATCATAATGGATTGAAATTAGAAATAAATGACAGAGTAAAAAACAGAAACTACTCCAACACCTGGAGATTAAATAATACGCTATTGTATGATAAATGGATAACAGAAGATATCAGGAAGGAAATTAAAAAATTCTTAGAGGTAAATGAGAACAAAGAAACAACACATCAAAATCTCTGGGACACTATGAAAGCAGTTCTTAGAGGAAAATTTATTTCATGGAGCACATTCAATAAAAGAAGAAAAAATCAACAAATAAACGACCTGACACTACTGCTCAAAGCCCTAGAAAAACAAGACAGAACAACCAACACCAGAAGTAGCAGAAGACAGGAAATAGTTAAAATCAGAGCTGAAATCAATGAAATTGAAACAAAAGAAACAATAGAAAAAATTGACAAAATAGTTGGTTCTTTGAAAAAATAAAATTGATAAACCCTTAGCCACACTAACAGAAGAAGAGAGAAAACCCAAATTACTAAAATTCAGAAAGAACAAGGAAATATCACAACAGACACGATTGAAATACAAAACATAATTAGAAGCTATTTTGAAAATCTATATTCCAACAAAATAGAAAATCTCGAAGACATCAACAGCTTTCTAGAGACATATGAATTAACTAAACTGAACCAGGAGGACATACACAATTTAAATAGATTAATTTCAAGTAATGAAATAGAAGAAGTCATCCAAAGCCTACCAACAAAGAAAAGTCCGGGACCAGATGGGTTCTCAGCAGAGTTCTACAAAACCTTTAAAGAAGAGCTCATTCCAATACTTCTCAAAGTATTCCATGAAATAGAAGAGGAGAGAACCCTCCCAAACTCATTCTATGAAGCCAATATTACCCTGATACAAAAACCAGACAGAGACACATCGAGGAAAGAAAATTTCAGACCAATATCCTTAATGAACATTGATGCAAAAATTCTCAACAAAATCTTAGCAAATCGCATACAAAAATATATTAAAAAGATAGTGCACCACGATCAAGTGGGTTTTATCCCAGGGATGCAAGGTTGGTTCAACATCCGGAAATCAATAAATGTAATTGACCATATCAACAGACTTAAAGTCAAGAATTGCATGATTATTTCAATAGATGCAGAGAAAGCATTTGATAAAATACATCATCCTTTCATGCTCAAAACACTGGAAAAAATAGGGATAGTGGGAACATTCCTTAACATTGTAAAGGCCATTTATGCTAAGCCCATGACTAATATCATTCTACATGGTGAAAAACTGAAAGCATTCCCCCTAAAAACTGGTACAAGACAGGGTTGCCCCCTTTCACCACTTCTATTCAACATCATCCTTGAAACGCTAGCCAGAGCAATTAGACAGACCAAAGAAATTAAAGGAATACGAATAGGAAAAGAAGAACTCAAACTATCCCTAGTTGCTGATGATATGATTATATACTTAGAGGAACCAGGAAATTCGACCAGAAAACTTTTAGAACTCATAAGTGAATTCAGTAAAGTAGCAGGTTACAAGATCAATGCTCATAAATCCAATGCATTTTTATACATAAGTAATGAATCCTCAGAAAGAGAAGTTAGGAAAACTCCCCCATTCACAATAGCTTTGAAAAAAATAAAATACTTGGGAATCATTCTAACAAAAGAGGTGAAAGACCTCTACGATGAGAACTACACAACACTAAAGAAAGAAATTAAAGAAAACCTTAGAAGATGGAAAAATCTCCCATGATCTTGGATAGGAAGAATTAATATTGTCAAAATGGCCATACTACCTAAAGTGCTATACAGATTCAATGCAATTCCAATTAAAATCCCAATGACGTACCTTACAGAAATAGAGCAAGCAATTATGAAATTCATCTGGAAGAATAAGAAACCCAGAGTAGCTAAAGCAATCCTTAGCAGGAAGAGTGAAGCGGGGGTATCACAATACCAGACCTTCAACTATACTACAAAGCAATAGTAACAAAAATGGCATGGTACTAGCACCAAAACAGACAGGTAGATCACTGGTACAGAATAGAGGACATGGACACAAACCCAAATAAATACAATTTTCTCATACTAGACAAAGGTGCCAAAAATATGCAATGGAGAAAAGATAGCCTCTTCAACAAATGGTGCTGGGAAAATTGGAAATCCATATGCAACAGAATGAAACTAAACCCCGATCTCTCACCCTGCACAAACTCAACTCAAAATGTTTAAAGGACCTTGAAATCCGACCAGAGACCCTGCATCTTACAGAAGAAAAAGTAGGTCCAAATCTTCAAAATGTCAGCTTAGGATCAGACCTCCTTAACAGGACTCCAATAGCTCAAGAAATAAAAGCAAGAATCAATAACTGGGACAGATTCAAACTAAATAGCTTTCTCTCAGCAAAGGAAACTATCAGCAATGTAAAGAGAGAGCCTACAGAATGGGAGAAAATCTTTGCCACTCATACTTCAGATAGAGCACTAATTCCCAGAATATACAAAGAACTCAAAAAACTACACAAAGAATATAAATAACCCAATCAACAAATGGGCTAAGGAAATGAACAGACACTTCACAGAAGATCTACAAGCAATCAACAAACATATGAAAAAATGTTCAACATCTCTAGTAATAAGAGAAATGCAAATCAAAACTACCATCTCACCCAATTAGAATGGCGATTATCAAGAATACAAGCAACAATAGGTGTTGGAGAGGATGTGGGGAAAAAGGTACACTCATACATTGCTGGTGAGGCTGCAAATTAGTGCAGCCACTCTGGAAAGCAGTGTGGAGATTCCTTAGAAAACTTGGAATGGAACCACCATTTGACCCAGCTATACCCTATAGTCCTCAGCCTATACCCAAAGGACTTCAAATCAGCATACTACAGAGATACAGCCGCATCAATGTTCATAGCTGCTCAATTCACAATAGCCAGATTGTGGAACCAACCTAGATGCCCCTCAATTGATGAATGGATAAAGAAACTGAGATATATATATATATATATATATATATATATATATATATGTATATATCACATATATATATTGATATATATCAATCATGGAATATATATATATTATGGAATATTACTCAGCCATAAAGAATAATAAAGTTATGGTATTTGCAGGCAAATGGATGCAGTTGGAGAATATCATGCTAAGTGAGATAAGCCAATCTCAAAAAACCAAATGATCTCACTGATAAGCAGATGATGACACATATAGGTGGTAGGAAGGGGGCAAGAATGGAGGAAGGAGGGACTCTGTAGAGGGATAAGAGGGGGGAGGGGAAAAAATAACAGAATGAATCAAAAACTATTACCCTGGGTAAATGTATGATTACATAAATGGTATGCCTCTACTTCATGTACAAACAAAGAAACAAGATGTATCCCATTCGTTTACAATAAAAACGAATTAAAAAAAAGTAATATCACTAAAAAAAACTTTTTAATGTGGAAAAAATAAATTAAAAATTCTAATTTTCAAAAAAGTGCCCATGCCTGCTTACACTCCCCAAAAGAAGAAAGAGGTATGATATTAAAATACATACTAATTATATTAATTTTTAATAGGGCAACATTTATAAACACATAGTAGACTGCCACACCGTAATTTCTATTTTGCGTTTTGACTTCTGAAAATCTTTCAGAGAGTTCATTTTAAATGATCTTTTGGGGGCTGGGGTTGTGGTTCAGTGGTAGAGTGCCTGCCCAGCCTGTGTGAGGCACTGGGTTCGATTCTCAGCACCACATATAAATAAATGAATAAAATAAAAGTCCATCAACAACTAAAATAAATTTTTTAAATGATCATTTTTCATGTTCATGTTCAATAGGTTCATACAGTTAGATTTGTCAGTTTATCTTTGCTCATAGTTGAATGCTTGCTATTAATTTTACTTTCAAAGGTTACTTTCATGAAGAAACAATATCCAAATTGCTAGGAAGTATCTTCCACATTCTGGAAGACCATAATAAAATTTTTATCTCATGATGAATTCCACCAACTAAAAAATAAATAAACAAACAAATAAATAAATGAATAAATAAATAAGAAAAGAAAGGTGACTACACAGAGAAGATGATAAATTCCATGACATTCCCTCACCCAGACACAATGCCTGAACAGCAGCTGCTGAAGCCAATGCAGTGACTACTTCTGGGCTGATAAGAAAGACCCCCCAAGGCAATGAAGGCAATGGCACCATGGCGGGGTTCGACCTGCTGCTCTAAAAGCAACTGAAGGGCAAACAAATGCAGACAGAAATGTCTGAATTCGTCCGAGAGAGGATAAAGATTGAAGAAGAATATGCAAAGAACTTGACTAAGCTCTCTCAGAACTCCTTGGCTGCACAGGAGGAAGGCTCCCTGGGAGAAGCATGGGCTCAGGTGAAGAAGAGCCTGGCAGATGAAGCAGAAGTTCATCTCAAATCTCCGCCAAGCTTCACAGCAAGGTAGAGAAGCCCCTAATGAACTTTCATGAGAACTTCAAGAAAGACATGAAAAAGCGTGACCACCATATCACTGACCTCTGCAAGGAACTCGCCAGCTGCTATGCATTGGTGGAGAAGGCCTGGAAAACCCTCACAGAGCGGCAGAGAGACCTGGAGATGAAGACCCAGCAGCTGGAGATCAAGCTGAGCAAGAAGACGGAGGAAGACATCAAGAAGGCACGGAGGAAGTCCACAGGCTGGTGATGACCTCATGCGCTGTGTGGACCTCTACAACCAGGCCCAGTCCAAGCGGTTTGAAGAGATGGTGACCACCACTTTGGAGCTGGAGCGGCTGGAAGTGAAGAGGGTGGAGATGTTCCAGCAACATTTGTGCCAGTACACACAGCTGCAGCACAAGACGGACATGTTCAACCAAAGCACAGTTGAGCCCGTGGACCAATTGCTTCGAAAAATGGACCCGGCCAAAGACAGAGAGCTGTGGGTCATAGAACACAAAACAGGCAACATTCGCCCTGTGAGCATGGAGATCTAGACACGCCTGTGTGGCCCTGGAGGTCCTGCCCAGGAGAGGGGCTGGGTGTCCCACGGAGAGGAGATGGTGTCTCCTGCTGGGTGAAGCTGCCCTCCCACCACTCTCCTGTCCACTGAGGAGAGAGGAGAGAGCTGGAGATTCCAGAAGGGTGATCTGGATGGCCCAGCTGGGGGATTCCAAATATTCCCAGGCCAAGAAGACAGACCTGCAACCCTGCCCTTGTCTCCAAGACTGAAGCCCCCAAACCCCTGAGAACAAACTTGCTCTGAGAACAAACTGAGGCTGGAACTTTGTGGTCCCTGCTGAGTTCCATAGGAGTGGCCGTCACACACTTGTGCCCTTGGGTGCCCAAAGGCCCATCCTCCAACTGGTCCCTTTATCTCCTTAGGGGCTTTGGAAGATCAGGGGAGGGCCGTCTCTGCCTCCAAGCCAATGTCAGGATCAGACTCATGAATAGAAGGCGCCATCAGCTCAGTCTGCACCTAGAATCCTTTACAGCCCTCTATTTTTCTCATCGTATTCTGGGAGCCCAAATCTAGCTTTTCTTGGCCACTTTTTATCCCCATAAAGAGTCTTGGGAAGGCCTGTTTTCTGTCTTCCCAGACCAACCTTGCCTAGAAAGGTCAGGATGGAACTACCTCATTCGGCAAATTAGCCCCAAGTCGGAGCATTGAATCATGGTTCATATCAGACCAGGCATCGTCTCTGAAGTCTCTGGAAATTCCAATCCATCCATGCCTCAGCTGCTTTCTCAAGGCAGTCCCCACCCTGCCACCCCTGCCCAGTCTCACTAGAGGGAGTTTTCCAACATTCTCATCCAGCAAGACCTCTTTCAATTCTGTGCATGTCCAAAGGCTTTGAGGGATAGAGGGTTTCACCTCAGAAACCAGATGGGATCTGTCTGCCATGGTGTCCTGTCCAACACTGGGCTACCTTGACCACCACTCCCCAGGCTGCCCACCATGGGCTTAATGGGGCTGGGTCAGTCCCACATGAGAGACAGATTAGGACAAGTCCCTTTGTCATTCCCCATATGGCTCCATCTGCTTATGCATGAGGGGGTTTGGACTGCTGTCCCTTGTATGGGCACTGTAGACTTTCATGGCCACAGCAGTTCTTTGCTATCCAGGTGTGTCCCACCACCTGGGCCTCCAGCTACTCTGAACTTTCCAGAGCCCAATGCTAAGCCCTCCCTTGGTGCCAGCACCTCCTTTCCCTCTGTCCATCTTCCCTGGAGAAGCCTAGGCCACGTGTGATTCAGGAAGCTTTTCAACACTGCCACTGGGTTCAGCCCATCACTTCCTTTCTCTACTACTGCAAACATGATCACCATGTTAACCTAGAGAATCAGCCTGTGGGGACTGGGAAAAAAATTGACATAGTGAGCAAGGAACAAATTCTAGCCAGAAACCCATGCTCTGAGGGTCCATCTTTCTTCATCTTTCCATCAGTGGCTTTGGAGTGACCCTTCCATCTCCCATGGGGGCAGAATTCTATGAGCACAATTAACTGATCTTTCCCTCAGTTTTACATGCTAATAGTGGATAACATTAATCTTGAATCTCTCAGCTTCTCTTCCATTAAATTGGAATTGCTTTCTCATAAAAAAAAAAAAAAATGGAAAGATACTCCATGGATATGGACTGAAAGACTTAATAACATTAGGATGCCAATAATACCCAAAGTAATCTAATGTTAATGAAATCCCTATCAAAATTCCAATAAGGTGTTTTGCAGAAATAGGAAAATCCATCCTAATAATCAGAAGGAATTTCAAAAGAACCTGAATCATCAAAACAAACTCAGGGGAAATATAAAAAAGAACAAGTTGAAGGTCTCACATTTGCAGGTGTGAAAATTTATCGCAAAGCCAGAGTAATCAAAACAATATGGTACTAGAATAAAGACAGACAATGGAATAAAATAGAAAGTTCAGATATGCACTTCATATATATGGTCAAATGATTTTAGACAAGAGTACCAAGACCACTCAATAGAGAAAAGATAATTTTTTTCAACAAACGTTGTAGAAAGCTGGACATCCAAATGTAAACAAATAAAGCTGGACCTTACCTTACACCATAATTACCTTACCCCAAAATTAAGTCAAAATGCCAAATTACATCTTGTGCATGTACAAATGTCACAGAGAATCCCACTATTATTATGTACCAATATAAAACTAACAACAAAAAAAGAAAATCTGCAATGACTTTGTCATATAAGGCAAGTCAGAGAACAACACCACAATAAAATATACACATGTCACACTCTGTATGAATGGGGAATAAGTGTGTTTTTGAGGACTTAGTGTAATAGAATATAAATAGTAATGAAGTCAGTAAGTTTGTCAGTGGCCAGATACTAACTATATGGCTTCATAAAATAAACAGTGTGGAATTTACCCTGACAATGTTATGCGCATTTTGAACAAAACCTGTTTTTCATAACAGAAAATGAGTTGATATATTTGTAAAATATATTTTCTCAAAGCACTGCATACTTAACAACTCCATACCCTTTCACTTACTCCTATGTAGATAAAACAAATTCTGTTCTACCAAGGAGTTTCTATCAAGTAATACAAAAGCAATAATAAAAAATTAAGTCAAATGGATCAAAGACTTAAATATCAGATTTAAAACCAAGCCAAGCATGGTGGCACACACCTGTGATCCCAGTGGCTCAGAAGGCTAAGGCAGGAGGATTGCAGCTTCAAAGCCAGCCTCAACAAGTTAGCAGGACCCTATCTTAAAAACTTGAAAAGGGGTAGGGATATGGCTCAGCCCTTAAAAAAGGACTGGATACACCCTGGGTTGAAATCCTGTACCCCCCCCCCCAAAAAAAAAACAGACTTTAAACCATAAAGCCTCAATTATAAAACGCAGGGGAAAACTTCATGACATTGTACTTGGAAATAAGTTCTTAAAATATGACATAAAAAGCACAAACTGTACAAGTAGACAGATAAATTGGATAACATTGAAACTTACATTTACTATATCAAAGGACAAAATAAACAGAATGAAAAGAATATGTACAGAATGAGATAAAATATCTGCACAGCATACATCTGACAAGAAGTTAATTTCAACAATATATAAAGAACTCCTACAACTCAACAACAACAAAAACTTGATTAATCTACAGGCAAAGAACTTGGACAGATACTTTTCCAAAGAATTTACACAAATGGTCAACAAACATATGAAAATATGCTCAACATCACACATTAGAGAGATGCAAATCACAATGAGATTATCATCTCACATCCATCAGGATGGCAGCTAACAACACAGAAAAAAAAGTGAGGATGTAGAGAAACTGAAACCCTTGTGTACTATTGATAGAAATGTAAAATGGTAAAGTCACTAAGAAAAGCAAAATGGAGTTTCCTCAAAAATTAAAAATAGAATTAATATAGAATCCAATAATTCTATTTCCAGGTATAGAGTCAAAAGAACTGAAAGCAAGGACTCAAACAGATATTTATATACCAATACTCACAATGGCATTAGTCATTATGGCTGTAAGGTAGAAGCAAAGTGTCTATCAAACTGGATGAATGGATTAAGAATGCAATCTATATCTATATTTATATATGTTCATATATATTCACAATGAAAAATTATTGTTTTTTAAAAAAGAAAAAAAATCCTAACATATATTACAACCTATAAGAACCCTGAAAACATCATGTTAAGTCAAATAAGCCAGTCACAAAATGACAAATACTGCATGATTTCACTTATATGAGGTAGCTAATGTAGTCAGATTAATAAAAACAGAAAGTAAAATGTGGTTGGCAAGGGCTGGGGAGAGCATCTAACAGGGAGTCATTTAACGAGTATAGTGTTTCAGTTTTGCAAGACAAAAAACTTTCAGAGATGGTTGTGCAACAATTTGAAAATTGTTAAGATGATACTAAATTGTTAAGATGATAAATTCTGTTATTTATACTTTGGCAATTAAAAATGTTTTTAAAGCAGTTACAAATTTATTTCTAGTTAATATATCAAAATGGAAAATCCCAATTTAAAAATTACAACTCACAAAATAACATTAAGTGACTAATATAACATTTACTACTCTGAAATGTTTCACTTTCCCCCAGTAAAATTTTTCAGGCTAAAAAAATAGAAACTTGTAAATACAATAGCACAAAATATGATTACAGCAAGTATTAAGAAGGAATAGGAGCAACTAAAATTCTGAAATACTACTGATGGGACTACAATTTGAACTAATCATGCTGGGAAACTAGCTCTTTTCTTTTTTTTTTTTTTGAGGGAGGTAGGCCATAGGAAGCACAAAGGAAAGTGATATGCCCAAGGTTACACAATGGATAAATCATACATACTTAACAATGTCATTTACTTGGAAAAGAACAAGAAATTGACCTAATTGATACCTGGTCTTCAATTTTAAGAAGGAGCCTGAGAGAAGAGGAAGCTCCCTCCTCTTCTACATCAGAGACCTGGTCCTCTTTGTGTCCCTGATTTCATGCTCAGAATCCCTGAAAGCTTTGAGTTGAAAAGGCAAAAGAGAACTACACATTAACAGTTATTTAAACTATGTGCCAGGCTATGATTTTTTTCATTTTACAGAAGATAAAAGTAAAAGATGAAGTAAAATTATGAATATCATCTAGCCTATAAGTCTCTGAACATGAACTATAACCAACACTGTACAGCCTCCAGTCTCCTCTACAGGTCCAGAAGGGGGAAGAGACTTGCATGAAATTCACTGGGAATTTGCTGGGAGCTGGACCTCTGCCCTGTAGATAGGAGGTAGAGAACTGCGGGGATTGGGCTCACAGGCACTCCTGATGCCCCTCTGCAGTGCTGCTGATAGCCTCCCTGGCCACTTCAGAAAAATCTAGAAGTTGCTGCTCCAACCGTTTTATTGGGAGAGAAAACACCAGAAGGCTATCTTCTGGAGGCTCTTGGGCCTCAAAAACTGGGCAATGGGTCCCTCAGGCCCATGACAATTAGGAAAGAACCAGAATAAGTTCTGTAGCCAGGTCACCCTCTGCTTTTCAGTGAGTTGCAGGTTCTGATCCCACATTTCTATGTTGAGGTCTGGCTTGTGGACTCATGGGTGAGGTCTGCAGGCCCCACAGTCTGGTCTTCAGAGATGGCCCCATGGGGCAAGTCTGTATACTTGCGGGCTGAGCCACGTGACAGATGAACTGGGTAACGTCGTCGGTTGGTATCCATTTTCAAGAGCACTGCTTGGGGCAGATCCACATGGCAGCGGGCTGCTAATGCCACCAGATAGATAAGGACATCACTAAGCTCCTCTTGAAGGGCTGCCCGTTCTCTCAGGGGCCAGGCTTTGGGGCCAGGCTCTGCATCAGACTTCCATTGATTATTGTCAGTCTTTCTTCTTCCATTGTGAAGTGCGTCTGCCTTGTTCAAAGCCATATGTCTTGATTCCTTTTTTTAGGAGTGCTTAATCATTGAGCCAAATTCCCAGTCTTTATTCATTCTTTGAGACAGGGTTTTGCTAAATTGCTGAAGATAGCTTTGAACTTGTGATTCTCCTGCCTCAGCCTCCCAAGGTGCTGGGATTACACGTGTGTATCACGGTGCCTGGCTCATGTCTTGATTCTAAATTGGCTGATACTAATTAATCTGTAATGAATGAATGGCCTGCCCTCACTCCTTGCCCTCATTTCTTCTAGGCATCACCACCTGTTGCTTGGTTTTCAGCCTCCTCACTAGTCTTCCTGTCCCATTCCCTCAGTGATTCAATCCATCCTGCAGGTACAGTGATCTTTCTACCACTCAAATGTGGTCAGGGGACTGGGGTTGTGGCTCAGTAGTAGAGCAGGTGCCTAGCATGTGTGAGGCACTGGGTTTGAGTCTCAGCACCGCATATAAATAAGTGAATAAAATAAAGGTCCATCAACAAAAGAGTTCTGCCAGCTCTCCAACTTCCCCGACCAAGGCAAGGAGGAGGTTCCGAGGCTGGTGGAACTGGTCCCAGTCCCGCTCTGCAGCAAACTCTGCATGGAGACGCCGGATGTCCTCCAGCGTGGGTTCCGGACTGAAGCTGAACTTGCCGGCGGCGGCAGCACCCTTTCCCCTAGCGTCCCCCTGCATATCACCTCCGGGACTAGACATGCTGCGTAACCCGCTACAGCCGGCACCGCAAGGATCTCCGCGCCACGCTTGGAGCCCGCCTGGGCCCCTGACCCCTAGCTCTTTTCTAATAAAACTGAAGATATAAATACACTATGTTCCAGTAACATATCAATATTCACAACAGGAATATAAACATATCTGCACCAAATATCATGTAGAAGAATATTTGTAGCAGCATTACTTATAATAGGTAAAAAGTTGTACAAATACTATATTGGAAGAACGCAGGTACTAAAGACTGCATAGTGTATGGATGTCATTTATATAACATTCAAAAAGAGGAAAAGCTAAATGGCAGAGAAAGAAGTCCAAGTCCAAGTTATCTGGTGGAAGAGAGGGATAGTCACTAGAAAGAAACAAGAGAACCTTCCAGGATGATGAACATACAAAACTTGGGCTCAGCAGTGTTTACATGTGTAAGCATTCATCATGCTGTTTTCCTCAAATATGTATACTATTCAGAACTCAATGTACTTTGCATTTCAATTAAAATTATAAATACTAAATGGAATAATTGAAACTGTATTCATTGTTGGTAGGATTGCAATTATCACAGAGACTTTGGAAACTTGTTTGGTAGCATCTACCAAAGTCAATATACAGTCATTCTATGACTCAGCCCTTCTACTCTTAGGAATATATTAATTAGAAACTAGTACAAATATCTATTTTTGTAGACTGAAAATATTCACAGAATTACCAGTAGAAGACAAAAACTTAAAAGAACCAAAATGATCATCACCAATAAAATGGATAAATTGTGATATATTCAGACCATAAAATGCTATGAAGCAATGAAAAATAATTTTAAAACTGTGGTATACAACAACATGGACTAATCACACTTTGGTCCCATTAATGATAATGCTCATACCAAGCACAAACTTTGGAAGAAGGAGGGAGCAGTAAATGGAATGGTTTCTGAGATTCTGCTAATGTTTTATTTCTAAACCTGGCTGGCTGGTCACAAAGTGTATTCATTTGGGGATAATTAATTAAGTCATGTATTTATAACTTCTATAATTATGTCTTACTTCAAAAAAAATTTAATTAAAATTATTTTAAATGAACTTCATGAAAATTTCCTTATTGTAATCCAAATTTTTGTCTATTTGTGGTTTTCTTTCAGTGTTTTACATTTTTGCATATGTGTGGTTTTCTTTCAATGTGTTTTGTATATTTGTTCACCAAAATGGAAAGTGTACATAAAAAAAAAAAAAAAACAAACACAGTGGTATAATACCTTCACATATTTATCAGAAAGTAACTGTACTAACAAAGGGAACATAAAAATAAGCAAGGAACCAGTAATTCCAGCTGAACCAGAATCCCAATATCCTAGACAGCGACGGACTGCATTAATAGTCCCAATTTTTCACCCTTCTTTTTTCCTTCCCTTTGCTATAAGACACTGCAGTTTCTCCAGATAATGGGACCAAGTATATATCCCCATTCCTCGAGCACATGCTGTTATGTGACCTGCTTTTGGTCAGTGGAATGTTAGCTGACACCATGTGACCAAAGACTTGAAAAGTGCTTATGCAACTGAGTCTGCTTTGGCACTGCTGCAATGACCATGGCAGTGTCTGCTCTGGCCAAGATATCTTGCTAGAAAAGAAGACATCCAAAGAACACCTCCAGCCAAATCAACCGACTCTCAGTCAACCTACAGACACTGAAGGAACACAACCATCTAAAAAGAGCACAGTTTAGATTAGATGACCAGCAGACAACTCAGATATATGAACTAAATAAACATTTACTGTTGTATCCCACTGGAGCACCCTCTTTTTGTTCTTCTACAGCAGTAACTATCCAATACATATGCCAGGGTAATTTTTCTCTCAAGAAACAAAGAGAGGGCTGGGAGTTGTGGTTTAGTGGTAGAGGGCTTGCCTAGCCATATGTGAGGCACTGGGTTCAATTCTCAGCATTGCATATAAATAAATAAAATAAAGGTTCATTAACAACTAAAAAAATATTTAAAAAACAGAAACAAAAACATCCTGATAAGCCTCAAATGATAAAAATAAAATCTTCTAAATACATTTCCTTTAAAATTTAAATAATTATTTCACTTATTTTTTCTGAAAAGTCTTTATACATAAAAAGTTTTGTACCATACTGATTTTTCATTAAATATTATATCACACATACATTTCTGTAACATTAAAAGTTCTTCCAAATTGTGTTTTTTTTGTTTTGTTTTGTTTTGTTTTGTTTTGGGTACTGGAGATCGAACTCAGGGCCTTGTGCCCAAATTGTGGTTTTTAATGGCTGTAGTATTACATCACATGAATGTACAATAACTTAAGTCCCTATTTCCTCATATTGCACATTTACATACAATTTTTTTATACTTAATGCTCTGTAAGCCATTCATTCTCATGATGACAACAATCTTGTTACACCAATAGTTCAACCATTATCTATCTCTATATTACAAGCTCACTTTTGCCATGTAAAATAACTGGGTACATCATATTTTTCATATAACATAAATCTTTACTTGTAGTACTATTCATTGTAATTAAATTTATTTTAACCTGAATTCACAGGAATGTATCCACAAATTAGGACATTATTCCTGTGGGTAAAAAGAATTCATTTCATGAAAATCCACTTTATAACCTTATTATAAAATTCATTACTTTTTTATGATAATTGTATATAAATAAAGATAAAGTGATTAAGGAATATATTTTAGGCTACTTTCAAGTCAAGGTCAAATTAAAGTAAATTATTCTTTAAGTTACACAAAGCTAAGTAGCTTAGTAACTTCTAGACTTCAGAATTTGTAACCCTTATTCTTAATCAGCTGACACTCAAATCATAATGCTCCATGACATGATTTAGCTTTAGGTATTAATATGATTTAGAAACTGAGTGACAAAATTACAATCTAGCTCCTGTGATGGTTAATTTTATGTGCCAATTTGGCTAAGGTATGATGCCCAGTTATTTGGTCAAATACCAGTCTAAAGTTGCTGTGAAGCCTTTTTGTTAGAGGTTAACATTTAAAGCAGTAGACTTGGAGTAAAGCAGTTTATTCTCTGTTATGGGCCTAATCTAAGCAGTTGAAGAGCGTGCAAGCAAAGTCAGTTTTCCCAAAGAAGGAATTTTCTTTATAACTGGAAATCCTGCCTGAGTTTCCAGTCTGCTGTCCTATGGACTTTGGACTCAAAAAGACAATAAAATCATATCAACTCTTTTTTGCCTCTCTTTCCACATTTTTTATTGGTGTATCATAGTTGTACACAATAAGAGCATTTGTGCTATGTATTCACACATGCACACAATATAACAATATAATTTAGCCAAGATCACTCTCCAACACTCCACCCCACCCCCACCCACTGGTCCCTTTCCTCTACTAATCTCCCTTTGATTTTCACTAGATCTGCCCCCGACACACACCCTTCTTTTCCTTTTTCCTCCATACTGCCCTTGACCTTCTGAGTTTGGCTTACTTCACTTAACATAATGGTCTCAAGTTCCATCCATTTTCCTGAAAATGACATAATTTCATTCTTCTTTGTGGCTTAATAATCTCTACTGTGCACATATACCACACTTTCTTTATCCATTCATCCACTGGTGGATACCTAAGCTGGTTCCATAGTTTGGCTATTGTGAATTATGCTGCTATAAACATGGGTATGCATGGGTATCACTATAGTATGATGACTTTAATTCTTTATTTTTCCTTTTTGTTGATTCTTTTTAGTTATATACAACATTGGGATTCATTTTGACATAATTATAAAGGTATAGAATATAATTTGCTCTACTTCAGTTCCTAGTATTTCCCCTTTTCCTCCCTGATGACCTTAATTCTTTAGGATAAATACCAAGGAGTGTCATAAGTGGGTCATATGGTAGTTACATGACTAGTCTTTTAAAGAACCTCCACATTGATTCCCATAGTGGTTGTACTAATTTACAATCCCACCAACAGTATAAAAGTGTTCTTTTTCTCCATAACCTCTCAAACATTTATTATTGTTTGGATTTTTTTTTTTTTTTAAACTGGTTCTCACTAGGTAGCTTCTTGCTAAATTACTGAAGGCTGGCTTTGAGCCTGTGATCCTCCTGCCTCAGCCTCCAGAGCTGCTGATATTATAGGCATGTGCCATCTCACCCAGGTATTATTTGATTCTTGATAACTGCCATTCTGACTGGTGTGAGATGAAATCTCAGTGTAGTTTTGATCTTCATTTCCCTAATTGCTAATGATGTTGAACATTTTTTTCATATACTTGTTGGTCACTTGTATTCTTTTGAGAAGTATCTGTTTAATTCATTTGCCCATTTATTAATTGGATTATTTGATTTTTTGGTATAAAATTTTTGAATTTTTTATATATTCTGGATATCAATCCTCTGTCAGAAGAGTAGTTAGCAAAGATTTTTCTCCCACTCTATAGTTTCTCTCTTCATGTTCCTAATTGTTTCCTTTGCTATAACAGAAGCTTTTTAATTTGACAGTATCCTAATTATAAAAACTTTTGGAATTATTTCCTGAGTAGATTAGGGGTCCTACTAAGAAAGTCACTGCTTGTGCCTATATGCTAGAGTGTTGGCCCTGTTTTTTTTCTAGGAGTTGCATGGTTTCTGGTCGATTTCCTAGGTCTTTGATTCATTTTGAGTTGAAAATCAACTCAAATTTTACCTGAATTTTCAGTTTGCCAGCCTGCCATATTAATTACAGACTTAACTCCCATGATCATGTGAGACAATTCCTTAAACTATATCCACTTCCATTTGTCAGAGAACCCTAATACAGGTTTCCATTCAAGAAAACCTAGGTATACCAGGTGCAGTGGTTCTTGCCTGTAACCTCAGCAATTCAGGAGCCTGAGGCAGGAGGATCACAAGTTCAAAGTCAGCCTCAGCAACTTAGGTCCTAAGCAACTCAGAAAGACCCTGTCTCTAAATAAAATGTTTAAAGGTCTGGCATATGGCTCAGTGGGGTTCAATCCCCAGTACCAAAAAAAAAAAAAAGAAAAGAAAAGAAAGGTAGCATCAAAGTGTATATCTACATTGTGTTATGAAATATCAAGATGGGAAAAAAAATAAGTAAAAGTCAAATTTTTGCCCTTAAAAAGCTTGCAATACTGTTAAAGAAATAAGTAAATAAACATTATATAATAAACAAATACATTTAACATTATTCTTACCTTTATTACAAGAAAAACATCTTGGGAGGGGTAAGTTATAGAAAAAATAGCTGATCGTGCCAGAGTGGTGATGGCAGCAGGTGGTACATGCGGACGTAACAATCCTTTCATCTGCTCAGAATTAAGGTCGAAATAAAAGTTTTCTGAAATCTAAAAAATACATTGGCGTGTTAAATTTTAAAATCTGTACATTTTCTTAAAAGTCAGAATAATCACATTTCTAGTCTTAAAATATTACAGATCTTAATCAGGACATTATACTCTAACCTATAGTTTATCTTATATGTTACTGAGACCAATGTTTACATTAAATCAAAGCAAAAGAAAAGTATAAGATATTTGGAAAATATAATATTCTAAATATTCTATAATCCCAAAGAATCATATTGCAAACTCTTTGGATTTAAAATATAACCTCTAATAAAAACATCCAAAGAAATTATCATTGAGAGGAATAACTTCAAACTGGGTTTTAAAAAACAACATGAATAGTCTATCAGCAGTTTCAATTGAGCAAATACAAGTTGCTGGAGCAGAGTTCTGCTTTAAAAATCCATCTTATGTCATATGTTCACAGGAGTCAGAGCTTCAGCTCTTTAGATTTCTACTATACATTATGCTTTAATATTATAATATTAAATTAAGAAATGCTGCTGAGTGTGGTGTGCACACTTGTAATTCCAGCTATGTGAACAGTTAAGGGAAGAGGATAGCAAGTCTGAGGCCAATTTGAAGAATTAGTGAAACCCAGGCTGGGGCTGTAGCTCAGTGGCAGAGTGCTTGCCTAGCATGTGTGAGGCACTGGGTTCGATGCTTAGCACCACATAAAAATAAACAAATAAAGGCATTCTGTCCATCTACAACTACCAAAGGAAAAAAAAAAATTAACAACAACAAAAAACAAAAATTAGTGAGACCCTATCTAGAAGAAATATAAAAAGGGCTGATGATATGACTCAGTGGTAGTGTACTTGCCTAGCCAAGTGCAAGGTCCTGGGTTCAATCTCTAGTATAGTCAAAAGGCAAAATTAAGGAAATCTGTATGAGTATTTCTGAAATTTTCTACATGTAATAAAGATACAATAGTAAAACTAAGAGCATTACTTATGATAGAATATTTAGGGCAGGGTTGTAGGTCAATGTTAGAGTGTTTGCCTAGTATATGCAAGGCCCTGGGTTCAATCTCCAGCACTGAAAAAAAGAACATTTAAAATATACATAGTCTTTTAGCTGGTAAAAAGTTGAACATTATGTCAAAATTCCAGTTATTATCATTCTTATCTTTTCTATGCCATTTGCCTAAAATGCTTTTCTTTTATTGTCCATTTCTTTAATTAAAAGAAACCTGCTTCTGCTACTTGCTTTTAAAACTCTCAATGAAACAAACCAGTTTTCAACTAAAGTATTTTATAATTAGAAAAGACTTAAGTCGTTTTGATAAGTTTCTATATATTTTTCAAGAGATACATTTTAATAATTCTTCCAAAACTTACTCACCTTCTAAAAAACACTTAAAAACAGGTTTCTGAAACCTACGATTATGGCTACAGTCGAATTTATATAACCTTACCTTTTTCTTTTCCTTGACATCATATAAAGCCAAACTTGCAAAAATGGGTTCAATTTCAATCTCAAATCTTTATGAAGAGAAAGGATAAAATAACTTTAAAATACATATAGGAGACACAGTTGAAGAAAAATTCTGATTCCAAAACTAAATTATCTTAATACACTGCACAGTACTATATCTGTACCTATGCCTATACTACACCTTCTTCCTAAAATATACTTTTCCATGCTTGTCTTTCAGTCTAAATCAATTATCAGTTACTCTATGTTATCCTCCTTAATTTCTCCAGCTACAACTAATCTCTAACTTTCTAAAAGCCTCATGGCATGTTATGTCCATTTTATATCAATAATCACTTTCTAACCTGTAATTTTGTTTATATATAAACATATAAATTAAAATATACATAAATATGTTCATTTTTTAAAGACTTAAACTAAAGACCTACTCTTTCTTTTTCAGGTTATAAATCATATATTCAATACAAAACACTTTAAAAATACATAAAAACATTCAGAGTAAAACAAGAGCATCCAAAATTCTACAATGTGGAAAGAGCCATAATTAATGGTTTAGTACCTAATCCATCCAAACTTCTTTATGTATAAATGCACTTTTCTTTTAAACAAAGAGTGTCAGGGTATACATATTTGGTAGTGTGCTATTTTTTAACCTAACATTTTATGGGCAAATTTCCATGTCAGTAATATTAATCTTATTATTTTTAATGCTGGTATAGTAATTCCCATTTTATATCTATGTCAAAATTTATTTTAACTGTATGCTTAAGTTGAGATGTTTAATTCTCTTTCAAGAATAACTGCTTACATAAAGTAAACTGATTATATACTTATTGAAATAATACGTAATGTGAAGTCACTTAAAACTTGAGAGCACTGGTTCTCAACAAAGGACAATTTTGACACCAAGCGGCATCTGGCAATGGCTAGAGACACTTTTTATTATCACAACTAAAGGGGCAGTTATTACTGGCATTTAGCAAGTAGAAGCCTAGTTATGTGATTAAACATCCTACATTGTACAGAGTAGACAGTGACAACAAAGAACAATCCAGACAAAAATGTCAACAGTGCTGAAGTTATAATAAATCTGTATTACATTTTTTTTTTTTAATTAAAAGAGTATCAGTCATGGGGCTGGGGTTGTGGCTCAGTAGTAGAGTGCTTGCCTGGCACGTGTGAGGCACTGGATTCAATCCTCAGCACCACATAAAAACAAATAAGTAAAATAAAGGTATTGCGTCCATCTACAACTAAAACAATATTCAAAGAAAAAAGAAGAGTATCAGTCAAGGTCCTTGTAGGAGACAGACAACTTATTCACATAGGGCTGAGTTTACTAAAGGGCCATTTACAAAGGTTTGGATAATCTAGGGAAAACAACACAGAGTGCCACTCTCTGGGGCTGGCAACAGTTGGAGTCATCACTAACTCAGGGCTGAAAGAGAACATAAAAGAGGTAACCAAACAACAACAACAAAAAATAGCTGAATAGAGGGCCCTTCACAGAAACTATGAAGGGAAGGAGGAAACAAATCAAAGTGACTCAGCAGAGAAGAGTGAGAGGAATGACTACCTCACATGATCTACTCTCTTCCACCCTTTAACTTTCTGTCAATGTCTCTCTTAATAAAACCCAACCAAAAACTAAACGCAAAGGAATCTTAGCCAGATGCAGGGGCACATGCCTATAATCTCATCTACTTAGGAGGTGGAGGCAGGATGATTGCCACTTCCCAATCAGCCTCAGCAACTTAGCAAGTTGCCCTCTCAAAATAAAACTATAAAAAGGACTGGAGATGTTACTCAGTGTTAGAGCACTCCTGGGCTCAATCCCAGTACTACAAAATAAATAAATTAATAATAACAATAATAATAATAATAATAATAATAATAATAATAATAAATTAGAGAAAAGGACACCTGATGATCTTGTCCACATGTGTCAGCCTCTACAAAACCGACTCTGCATACTCTACACTTGATACTGTCACTGCAGCAGGGAACTAGTATTTCACTCGATTTTTTCCTACATGTCTTTCATATATTTATTGACCATTCGGATGCCTTCTTTTTCTAATTTTTTTTTTTTTTTTTTTTTTTTTTAGTTGTCGATGGATCCCCCCCCCCATGGATCTTTTATTATTATTTATTTATTTGTAAACAGTGCTGAGAATCGAATCCAGTGCCTCACACATGCTCTACCACTGAGTTACAAGCCCAGCCAGATACCTTCTTTTGATACATTTTTCTATTTATTATTTAACTTTATCTTCATCAGTGGGTAGTTCTTTGTGTATTCTGAATATAAGCACTCTGTCCAGAGTATGCATGGAAATATTTTCTCCCCCCTCTATGGCTTGTTTTCACACTCTGTGTCTTTTGATGAACAAAGTCAGTTTTAATGAAGTAAAAAGTATCAATGCTTTCTAATATAAAGCTACTCCCCCGCCCTTTCCGCTGCAGTCATTTCCCCACCTCTCAACTACTTGTCAGTCTGTGAACATCCTATCTAGCAATTGGTTCATCAGTCAGCTTGCAAATATCCTTCTCCATTTTTGGTCCTGTTAGCCTGCAGAATTTGACTGCTTAAGGATAGCTCCCTGCCATTTTCTCTCTCTTCTACTCACATTCATGCTTTCTCTCTCCTACTCTCTTTCTTTCTCTCTCCTCCTCACTTTTCACACTCTCTCTTGCGCACGCTATCTCGCTTTTCCTCTCATTTTCTCTCTTACCCTGCAGGGAGACACTTGTTTGCTTAATAAACCCTCTTATGTGAGTTCCTGTGTCTGGAGTGGTTTCTGGGTTCTTACACTTTCCTCCAGGGGTAGTGCTTTCCACATCATATTAAAGAATTCCTTCCTTTCAAGAAGCTACCCTTATATATTTTTCTAGAAACTTTACTGTTTACCTTTCAGCTTTAGGTCTTCTCTCAATCTGTAAATAACTTTTTGGAAATGGAGTGAGGTAGTAGCCAAGTTAACTTTTGTCACATACAACACACCACACACAAACACATGCATACACACACACACACACACACACACACACACAGTAATGAAGGTATTCTTAATTTTCTTATACTAAAATTTACACAGACCTGTGAACATAACAAAAACCCAATAGCTTGTATAGTTAATGAATGAAGTGAATTCACTGGTAACCGTACACTGGGCAAACAATGGGTAAACTACTTAAGAGAGATGGTATCTCAGTAAAGTTGCTTTTTTTTTTTCAAGAGGAAATACCTCCAAACTGATAATCAGATAAACAAAATGAGATACAGCCATACGGTAGAATAATGTTCAGTACTATAAAGGAATGAATTACTGATACATGGTACAATGGGGATGAACCATGAAAACACTATACTATGTGAAGATGTTGTTTATACACAAAAGGCCATATATTGTATACTTCTATTTACATGAAATATCCACATAGGTGAACTCAAAGAAACAGAAAGCTACTTAGTGATTGGCAGAGGTTAAGGGGAAGAAGGAACAGGGGTGACATTAATAATCCTCCTAGAATTTATGTTAAAACCTTAACACCAAAGTAACTGTAGTTGAGGAGGGAATTTACATTAACTGAAATCCTAAAATGGCACACTAATCCCATGGAACTGGTGTCCTTATAAAAGAAGGAGACACCGGAGACCTTTCCTTCCATGCATGAAAAACAGAAAGGCATGTGAAGACATAAGGAACAGACAGCAATATGCAAGCCAGGAAGCAAGGCCTCACCAAAAAAACCAACCCACTGGTTATTAAAGTTCCAACTTCCAGCCTCCAGAACTGTAACAATAAATTTCTGTTGAGTAAGCCACCTAGTCATGGTATTGACATGGTAGCCCAAGCTAACCAACAGAGTTTCTTTGAGATGATGAATATGTACTAGAATAAGACAGCAGAGATAGTTGCACAATACTATGAGTATATACTACTGATTTGTACACTTTAAAGGAAAAATTTTGTGATATATAAAGTATACTGCAGAAAAGTTGTTAAAAAAAAAAAGAAAGAAAGAAAGATTATAGGCCAGGTGTGGTGGCGCATGCCTGTAACCCCAGTGGCTCAGGACGCAGAGGCAGAAAGATTAAAAGTTCAAAGCCAGCTTTAGCAAGGTGCTAAGCAACTCAGTGAGATACTGTTTCTAAATAAAATACAAAATAAGGCTGGGGATGTGGCTCAGTGGTCAAGTGCCCCTGAGTTCAATTCCTAGTACCCAAAAATGATTATAAATTTGACACAGTGTTAGGTGTCCAGATAATCAAAACACTCAACATACTTAATCTAACAGGTTTCTGGATAATTTAAATATATGAAGACTGAGCTCTTAAGGAAAGAAAATTGCCAGAATTACACACAAAAGCAGTCTGTCACTATAAGTTGCTGCTTTTAGAAATCTCTATGAATTTAAGCTTTTTTCCTTATGTCAGAACTCACACTTAATCTATCATATAAATATGTTAAAATGAGAAGTAAAATCAAGAATCAATAAGTGGGATGGAATCAAACTAAAAAGCTTCTCAGCAAAGGAAACAATAACATGGAGAGCCTAAAGAATGGGAAAAAATCTTTACTACATGTACTTCAGATAGAGCACTAATCTCCAGGATATATAAAGAACTCAGAAAAATTTAACACAAAATAAACAAATAACCCAATCAATAAATGGGATAAGGAACTGCACAGATACTTCACAGAAGAAGCAATACAATCGATCGACAAACATGAAAAAATGTTCATCATCTCTTGCAAATAGAGAAATGCAGATCAAAACTACTCTAAGATTTCATCTCACTCCAGTCAGAATGGCAATTATCAAGAATACAAGCCATTGGCTGGGGAGATAGCTCAGTTGGTAGAGTGCTCGCCTCACAAGAATACAAGCCATAATAAGTGTTGGCGAGGATATGGTGTAAAAGGTACACTCATACATTGTTGGTGGACTGAAGATTGGGGCAATCATTTTGGAAAGCAATATGGAGATTCCTGAGAAAACCTGAAATGGACCCACCACCATTTGACCCAGCTATCCCACTTCTCAGTTTATACCCAAAGAACTTAAAATCAGCATACTACAGTGACACAGCCACATCAATGTTTATAGCAGCTCAATTCATAACAGCTAAACTATGGCACCAACCTAGATGCCCTTCAACAGATGAATGGATAAAGAAAATGTGGTACATATACATAATGACTGAATATCACTCAGTCTGAAACAAGAATGGAATTATGGTATTTGCAGGTAAATAGATGGAGCTAGAGAATATCATACTAAGCGAAATAAGCTAATCCCCAAAATACCAAAGGCCGAATGTTTCCTTGGATAAGCGGATGCTAATCCATAATCCAGGGTGGGGGAGGGAAGAAGGAAAGACCTTCGGATTGTGCGGAAGGGAGTGAGGGGAGGGGAGGTGATGTGGGGATGGGAGGGATGGTGGAATGAGACATTCCACATTATTACGCCGTATACATGTATGATTACAATACTGGTGTGACTCAGCACCATGTACAGCCAGAGGAAGGAGAAGTTGTGTTCCATTTGTGTACAATGTGCCAAAATGTATTCTACTGTCATGTACAACTAATTAAAACAAAATTTTAAAAATATATAAAAAAAGAATATGGAGTTTGTTTTCCAGATTGCCCAATATATATCATGTCAGTTAACCTCTGCTTATCCTTTTGAATTCAGGTTTCCTCATTTGTAAAATAAAGAAAATAATATCAACCTTATAGAATTATTCTGAAGACAGAATGATATGAAATAAGATAAATCACTTGGTAAAGCAGAATATGAATGTAAGATAAGTCACCTCAATGATGTTAGAGGTCATATAACTTTTTTAAAGTTAAAAATATATACTTCTGGGCTAGGGTTGTAGCTCAGTGGTAGAGCACTTACCTCGCATGTGTGAGGAACTAGGTTCTATTCTCAGTACCGCATATAAATAAATAAACAAAATAAAAATCCACTGACAACTAAAAAATATTTTTTAAAAAATACTTCCAAGTCTTCAAAAAACAAAGCCTACCATGTAACAAATATAAAATTAACTCTTTAAGAAAAAAAATAGTTTGTCTTTATATTCCTCATCAAGAACAGTGTCAAATAAATACTAGAGATTTCAGTGAATATTTTTGCAAGTTTTAAGACTACAGCTAAGAGTTACCTTCACCTGGGAAACAAAAATGCTCTAAAACTTAACTTCAGACTTAAGTATGAAGGCTGAATAACATTAAAATTATGTTTAGGACAATACTTCTCAAAAGGACATACATACATACATGTATAAAATCTACTAAGATTTTGTTATACTAGTAGTCAAAATATCAAAATATTACCCCAGAAAGCTATGTAGTAAAAGAAATTAATACTCACTTAAGTGATAAACACTTCACAAGAAGTCTCTGACCAAAATGTTCTTTGGGCACATCAGGAATACTAAGTCGTTCTATTGGTTCTTCCTACAAATTGACAAGCAACACCAAAATAAATATCTTCATCACATTTCGAACCTGTGCAATTTATTTTTTAAGAACTTATTTTACTAATCTAATACTTTTAGTTGCCTTCACAATTTAACATAGGAAAGAAAAACTTCTCTGTCCATCAACAGAAGTCTTTGAATCATGTGCTCAATTCAAAGAAATTATTCATTGAAAATGTTCACAGTTAGGGGAGTAGCTCAGTGGTAAATTTGCCTTGCATGTGCTAGGCCCTAGTTTCAATTTTCAGCACCATCGACAAAACAAAACAAAACACAAATTCGGTAGAGTAAAAGTATATTTCATTTACAAAATCATACATAGGTTTCTAGGCTTTATTTCCTACATTATTATAATCCTACTCCAGAAATATCTATTTTAATACTCATTTATTTCTTATATGTAAACATCTATACCTCATCTGGTGATGGATGCAAAGCAAAGAGTTCTTTGTGACGATTTGATTTCCTTTGGTCATCATTCTGGCGGTCTATTTCTTCATTTGGAGTTCGATCAAGTAAATTAGGAAGCAAAGCATCAGGAAGTGAATTTTTCAAGTCAAAGATACTGCAGGCCCAGCTACCCCTTGGAGTATCATCTATTGACATTGAACGTCTTTTAAGATCATCCTGTCATACAAAATGTTAAATATGAACATATTAATTAATGTTATTTAAAAATAATTTCTTAGAGTTATTTAAAAATAAAATTATTACTTGCTCATCCTGGTAGTTATTGCCATCTGGAGCTTCATCAGATTCAAAGACCTGTTTTGGCAAACCTTTTTGCCTTTCCTTCTGTTTATCCAATGTATTAGGATTAAATCCTGTTCCCAGCTTATGGTATCTATTCAAAATAAAACAAATAAATACCTATTTTTTAAAATTTTCACTTTTTCAGCATCATTATGTAAAAAGTCAAGTATTCACCTCATTATTTCTTCACATAAAGATTTATTCTAGCAGTTTTGAGTATTTATATGTTTGACCAGAGGTTCAAGAATATTTTCAGGCCTAAGGCTGAAGATCAGTGGTAGAGGGCTTGCCTCGCACATGCAAAGCACTGGGATTGATCCTCAACATCACATAAAAATAAATAAATAAAGATATTGTGTCCATCTACAACTAAAAAATATTTCTAAAAAAGTAAAAAGAAAATTTCTAATCAAAGTACCTTTAATCCAACCCAAGAGCAGGTGATGAATTTCCAGAAGGAAATCAAATTTTCCTTCCTTCCATGCCAACCATGTGCATATAATTTAATTGTACTTCTAGTTCAAAGACTTGGTCAGTAAAAATAAAAACTGAGAAGCCAGGTTAAAGAATAAAATGAGAAAGTAGAAAATATATATTGCATTACTAATAATATAAACTTTAAAAGTGTTTTATTTACATATGAAACTGAATTTTAAAAGTTTTTGCCATATCTTATGTAGAAAAAATTTTGAACTAAAGTTGCAGACCTGTAAAATGAAAAACAGCAAAATCTGTACACTGCTGTACATTTATATTATTTATTAACTATATAGGCAGAGCAAATGCTAAGAATAACTCTTAAATTAATGTAAACTACTTTCCTGTCATTTTTAAAAAAAAATTATCAAAGAATATCAAATAAGAACTGATCAAAAGGGACTGGGGAGATAGCTCAGTCGGTAGAGTCGATCCCCAGCACCCAAAAAAAAAAAAAAGAACTTATCAAAAAATAATTTTTATTCATGATTCTGTACTACACAGAGTTAAAGTTTTTGGGAAATATCTGAATTCGAATAAAACAATTATAATTATCAGAAGATAGTACGGTTCCTGCTATCAACTAATTGATGAAATAATAAAAATTCATATTTGATATGATTCACATCCTGCCTTGTTGCTACAGCTACTGAAAGGGCAGTTACATGATGTTCACAGTATAATCACAAAATACAAGAAAGCATTTCTCTGAAAGAACTAAGATAAAGATACTTAGTATAATAACATGAAAGGTTTATTCAGCAGCAGAATCTTATTAATCTTTCATGAAATGTTTCAAGTGCTTCAATTTGTGAAGCTGTACATATAAAGTGCTTTGATAAATCAAAACAGTCTTTCATTCTGTCCTAAAAAATAGTATGAAATTCAAGAGAGCTGTAAATGATACATAATCAACACTCTTCTTTATCATCTTCTCCTCTAGTCAGGTGCTATGATGAGGCTCTATACGATTACCCATTTGACCCCACATACCACCATTTTTCTGACCTCATTTCTTAGCATTCTCACCCTCATTTATTCTGTTCCAACCACAATGACCTCTTTATTCTTCCTTGAAAATTCCAGCATGCTTCCAATATATGGTCTTCACACATATGGTTTTTCCCTCTGCCTAAAAACACTTCTCCCAGTTATCCATAAGACTCACTCTTACTTCCTTCATTTGAGCTCAAAAGGAGCATTCTGTCCTGAGCTACCTCATATATGGAATTTTAATAGAGAAAAGTACAAAGTGCCCAATAAATGTTCAACACACAAGTCCTCATAAATGTTAATTCTCTTACCCTTTTATTTAATTGAAGGTTAGCAACACTATGATTAGAAAAGGCCATGATTCTGAGACCTATGTATTTTACAACTAACCTATACGCATAGAAGTAAAGACTTTTGAATTATCTGACATAGGAAATGTTTTCTTCAGTAATGTCTAAAATTTGGCTACTAGAATATTTACCAATATTTTAAGTTCACAAAGAGTTCTTCTACATAAAGAGTAGCAGACAGTGCTTTTATTAGGTCACACTAAAGCTAAAAAGATGTCAGCAGTATTCTTCAGAATGATACTTAGCTCAGTATCCAGCCCAGAGAAATAAGATGGGAGCTATGATGACAAAATATGCAATGGATACCTCACTTCTGCTAGTATCTCTGGCATAGATTACTTCCTTTGTGAAAACTATATTGTCCTATCAGAACTCTCCACTACTGGTTATTACATCTCCTTTAAAAAAAATAGGGCTAAGATTCAGTATGAAGACCCTTTTTCATTATGCAAATCGGCAAAGGAAAATTAATTGGGTTTTGTTTCTTAACCTGAATTAGTATTTTAAACACAGTCCCTTACAAAAATAAATCATGTGGTAGAACAAACCATTGTTTCACCAACATTTACCTGAGTGGATGTATACATCAAGGACCTGTAAGTATTTAGATAGTAAATAAAGAGCCGAGATCTTTCAAACAGCTAGATCTGGAAAACTGATCATTAAGTTTAACTTAACCATGTAACTTTCACAAAATTGGAATATTTTAAGAAAACAGATTACTCATTAATATCTACCATGATTTCATAAAAGAATTAGATTCACGAAATTATTTTCATTATATATTATTAGTTCTTAATGACTTATAATATAGAAATACTATTCCCACAAACTGTACATAAGGAAAGAAAGCAGAAGTAATTATAAAATTTCAAAGGAGAAACAATCTTTATACAAGATTCTTCTTTTGCATCTTTGTCTATTTTGTTATGAATTCTCAATCCTCATAATTATTAATCTACCTTAATCCATTTACAAATTCTACTCAATATTTTTAAATGTTATAATAAACATATAACTTACTTTCTAATCACAACTGCCCAGTCTTCTGTATAACTTCTTATACAATCTCTAACATGAGGATCCATTTCACTGTTTTAAGAAAGAAAATTTATTTGTAATTTAGATAGGAAAGCAATGATATTTGTAAATTTGGTTGCTGCCCTTCTTGATGTTATAGTAAGAAGTGAAACTACCAAAAGAAAGAGACCATAAGTAAAATAATGAAAGAGAGCCTTTTCTATTACACTAAAACCCCAAATAGGAGTCTTCTTACCTTTCTTCAGGTACAGCTGAAACAAGAGTTCTACAGTCCCTGGGACTGTAAACAACTTCAATATCATCTGGAGGAAATTCAATTAAATCCCGTAAAGGTCCAGAATCCACAGCTAAAGGATGAGTAATGAGGTAATCTTCAAAATCCACTGGATCCACTGCTTCAGTAAGGGGCACCTTTATAATGAAGGGTGAAAATGAGAGGTAGGCAGAAAAGAAGAGGGAAATATAAGAATTTTAGAACTTTCCACAAAGAAAAATCATGGTTTTAAATATAAAATGCTTTAATCTAATTCTTTCTACAATTTCAAGAGATGCTCAGCCAGAGGCTCTAAAGAAACCACAAAGCATTGGCCTTACACTCCTTTCTGCTTTTGGTCATACTGTCTTTAACTTTCTTGCCTAGGCTTTGTCCATAATTCTCATATAAAGACAGTAATAATAATCCAGTTTTAAAATTACTGTTTTCAAAGTACTCAAGTGAATGATTCTTTTTTTTATGTCTTTGGAACTTTTATTGCTAAACTTCTAAACAGTTCTCTTACTTTATTTGTTGTTATTGTTGATTGCCCTTGTAAAAACATAACCAGACTGTGGTTTACAGCACAATATTGCTCCAAATATTCTCTACATCTAAACCATGACTCTGTACATGCTAATTTACATGGAAAATGAAGTAAAATAAAAGTCTCTGCACATTGATTAAGGATCTTAAAATAAGGACATTATCATGGATTACCTGGGTAGGTCCCCAATGAAATCATAAGTATTCTTATAATAAGGAGATTGAGTCATAAAAACAGAGAAACAAGCCAAACGAAGAAGGATCTGAGAAAAATTTGAAGATTCTAGCCTTAAGAACATAAGTCACAGCCAGCTGTGGTGGCATATGCCTGTAATTCCAGTGGCTCAGTAGCTTGAGGCAGGGGTATCGAGAGTTCAAAGCTAGCCTCAGCAACTTAGGGAGGTGCTAAGCAACTCAGTGAGATCCTGTCTCTGAACAAAATACAAAATAGGGCTGGGGATGTGGCTCAGTGGTCCAGTGCTCCTGAGTTCAATCCCCGGTATCCAAAAAAAAAAAAGACAGAAGTCACAAGTCAAGGAATGCCAGAAGCCTCCACAATCTGGAAAAGATAAGAAAATGATTCTCTCTAAAACTTCTGAAGTGAGTGTGGCCCTGAAAAAAGTTGATTACAGTCCAGTGATACTGATTTCAGACTTCTATCCTTTAGTACTGAGAGAATAATCTATTACTTTAAGTCACCCAGTTTGTGCTAATTTTTTATAGTAGACATAAAACAAAAAATACACAAAGTCTACTAAAAGTATTTATTGGGCTGGGGATGTAGCTCAGTGGTGGAGCACTTGCCTAGCATGAACAAGGTCCTGGGTTCAATCCCCAGTACAGAATGAAAGAATCAAAGAAAAGAAAGAGAAGGAAGGAACAAAGAAAGGAAGGAAGGCCAGTCAAAAAAGGTCAAAAAAAGCATCTATCAAGCAAGATTATAAAACCAGTGATAGAACCCAATTTATTGGCTCTTACTTTTCCACTACTTTTGCATGGTCTCATCAGTGATACATCTGTTAACACATGCTACTTACTGTGGTGTGATGGGATATATTGCCAACAATGTTGAGGTTTTTCAGCAGTTGGGGAGAACCACTGTATTGTCCAGAGATCTGCTTCCTAACTTCAGCTGCCACAGTTCTACAACAACAAAAAACAAATACATTCTATACATTATATTTTTAAACTTATTTAAAATAGGAGGAAGTACATTGAAGATTCATTTAATGAACAACTGAAATCTCAGCATATTAATGTCTATAAATTTTAAAACATTACAGGAAATGAATAATTACCTAAATATTATACTTACATTAAAATATCTTTGTTATGCTGATGTAGGATAAAAAGTTAGAGGCAACTTATATAAAGGTTTTTTCAACATGGCATTTTATGAAACATTCTATTTTTACTTAATAATGCCCAACATTAATAGTTTTCCACACTCTGATCCTAATTTATTTCTCCAACTTTTAGGTCCTTTCCAAATTCCTATCAACAAACATAAACTGCTTCCTAGAATGCTGTTTCCCTTCTATACTGACTAACCCAATTCTGAACTAGTTTTAAGGGTAAAACTCAATGCCAAGATCATCATGCAAATTTATTGTTCACTATAGCCAAAAACACCACACTTCTATAAACTCTTCAAACATTTATCAAAAGCTAACTTGTATTTTCTTCCTTCCTACTTATTTTCTCCGTGTTTCCTGTATGCCCTATAAAAACAGAGGCAGTGGTTGCATTCACCTTTTTTCCCTCAATATATTTAACATGTGACACTCAAAAAAAAGAATGTTTAAGCCCTATGAAATATATAGTGCTACTAACAAACTGAAAACCACAAAGGCTGCTTTTAATTATTTACCATAATTTAAAGATAAACCTTGCTGACTGGGGCGGCACACATCTATAATCCCAGCAACTCAGGAGGCTAAGGCAGGAGGATCCCAAGTCCAAGGCTAGCCTCAGTAATTTAGTAAGGCCCTAAGCAACTTAGTAAGATCCTGTCTCAAAATAAAACTTAAAAAAAAAAAGGGCTGGAATGTGGTTCAGTGGTTGAGAGCCTCTGGGTTAAATCCCCAGTACCAAATAAATAAATAAATAAATAAATAAATAAATAAATCTTTATTTGGAAAATCAAGATTAGGGGGCTGGGGTCGTGGTTCAGTAGTAGAGTACTTACCTAGCACGTGCAAGGTACTAGGTTGATCCTCTATATAAAAATAAATAAATAAAATAAAAGGCCCATCTAGAACTAAGAAAAAAATTTTTTTTTTTTAAATCAAGATTAAGGTTTAGAATTCCCAAGATTTCAAGGTAGTTGTTGACTCTTAGGGATATACTAGCATTTCAATTAACTTAAATAAATAGCATTTCCAAAACAAAAATATTTTAGATATTCAAAAGAATCTGAGTCATTCATCTCTATACTCCTCAAATCCCACCAAACTATAAACCAAAATATTCAATGAGTCCTAAATCCTGTAATAATGTCTTCCATTTTATTAGTTAGATTTTTATTAAGCAGACAATGTAACTTGTGAATACAAAACAAAGGCTAACATCTATGGATTTTGTGCAATTATATTCCTGATGTCAATATCTAGCTTCCACCCTATGATCATCAAGCAACCATTTCTCTTAAAAAATTTGCCTTCTGTTCTTTTTCCCAAAAAATAAACCCTACTTTCTTCCTATCATTCCATGTACATAAAATGATACAGACTCAAACAGCCTGGTTTCTGGGCCAGTTTGGTGATGGTTTTGTTTTAGAGTGCTCTTAAGCTGATGAATGAATTCAGAGTCCTGAACATACTGGTCCCCATTAGAATCTCCATGTAAGTTCAAGAAAACCTCAATTTCTAAAACTTATCCAGATTTAATATATAATCTTTCCCCTTACTTCCCTTTAATATCTTCTTCCTTCTTTTACATTTAATCATTCTACACACATTTATTGTGCACTGTTCTGAGCTGAATATGCAATTAGAAATTTTTGATTCAAAGATAAAAGTTATCATTCTTTAAGATTCAAGACACTGAATTAGCTCAACTTTTTTTATAGAGGACTTGAGGTCTTTAGAACACATTTATGTTTTAAAAGCCTAAACCATTATTCATAATGCCAAAACTTAAAAGCAATCAACTTGTCCTTCAGTAACGGAATAGATTAAAAAAAACTGGTACATCCAAACAAAAGAATATTATTCGGCGATATAAAGACACAGCTTTCCAGCTCAATTCACAATAGCTAACCAACCTAAGTGCCCTTCAACAGATGAATGAATAAAGAAAATGTAGTATATATACACAATGGAATATTACTCAGCCATAAAGAAGAATCAAATTATGGCATTTGCTGGTAAATGGATGGAACTGGAGACTATCATGCTAAGTGAAATAAGCCAATCCCAAAAAACCAAAGGCTGAATGTTCTCTCTGATAGGCAGATACTGACTCACAATAGGTGTGGGGGGGCGTGGAGGTTCACCAGATTGGACAGGAGGGAGTAGGGGGAAGTGAGGGAGTATGAGAATAGGAAAGACAATAGAATGAATTGGACATAACTTTCCTATGCTCATATATGAACACACGACCAGTATAACACCATATCACATACAACCACAAAAATGGGAAGTTATACTTTATATATGTATATGTCAAAATACATCCTACTGTCATGTATAACTAAAAAATAATAATAAAAAAATTAAAACAAAAAAAGAAACAAACTTTCAAGCCACAAAATGAATATTGCTAAGTGAAAGAAGCCAATTTGAAAAGGCTTTATATGAGTCTAACTATATGATATACTATGAAAAGGCAAAACTATGGAGAAAGAAAGGAAAACAGTGAGTGCCAGGGGTTTGAAGGAGAAGAAGAAAGGATTCATGAATAAGTAGAAAGCAAGGGATTTTTAGGGCAGCAAAACTATTCTTTATAATACTGCAACAGTGGATATAGGTCATTGTATGTTTGTCAAAACCCACAGGATATACA
This sequence comes from Sciurus vulgaris, assembly GCF_902686455.1. NCBI lineage: Eukaryota > Metazoa > Chordata > Mammalia > Rodentia > Sciuridae > Sciurus > Sciurus vulgaris. The sequence continues at coordinate 51,178,793 of NC_136461.1, forward strand.
ACACAAAGAGTAAACCCTAATGTAATCTATGGACTTTAGATGATAATAACATATTAATATTGGCTCATAACTACAACAAATGTAATGCACTAAGGCAAAATATTAATAATAGGGGAAACATGGAGAGGGAGGGAGTTTGACCTTCCACTCATTTTGCATGAACCTAAATTTGCTCCCCAGAGAAGGGGGATGAAGGGAAGGGAGAGGAGAAAGGAATAGGAAAGACAGTGGAATGAGTCTGACATAACTTTGCTACATACATATCTGAATACACTACAGAAAATCTCTACATCATGTACAACCACAAGACTGGGATCCTAATTAGAATAAGATGTACTCCATGTTTGTATAAATATCTCAAATTATACTCTACTGCCATGCATATCTAAAAAGAACAAAAAATAAATATTTTTAATTAAAAAATAAAAAATAAAAACAAAGTTAACTGTACAAGGAAGAAGAGAAGAACATCAAGAAAACAATTACAGCTGAGGTGTAACAGTGGTAGAGCACTTGCCTAGTATGCTGGGCTAATCCCCAGCACCACAAAAAAAAAAAAAGAAAGAAAAAAGAAAAAGAAGACAAATAGAGCTTAGAGTTGAAAACTGGAGAGGAAATAAAATCTCTGAGAGAGAAAACAGATTGATAAGAGGGTAAAGGGAAAATTCTATAAACCTGTGTGAAAAGACAGAACATTCACTTAATTAAGGAGATCATTAAATCTTTTAATGAAGTCCATGTAAGTATTTGTTACTATGTTAAAGTCCATGTTACATATCCTGATCCTTTCAAAACTCATCAAAACCCAGGTGAGAATACCAAAAAAAGCCTTTAAAAGAAGAGAGAATATTACAGAAGTTGCCCTTTGCCCTCTCCTCTATTCTCCTATTCTCCCTCTCAAAGATTTCATTCCCTCTCCAGCTTTCTTAAGTAGCTCTACTCTATGTCTGTCTACTTCAGTGCTACTCAACTGCATCTACTAATCTCTTCAGTACCTCGAGCGTTTCTGGAACTAAACTATGAGTTATCTGAATAGCAAACCTATGTACTGCATCAAATTCTAAATATCATCAATTGTTAAGACACAACTTTATACCATAAACAGTTAAGAAAGAAAAACCTTGCCAATTAGCCACCACACCATCAATTAATTGACGATTTCACATGTTAAAATGAGAAACAAAATAGTTACTTCAAAAAGAGATAATTTTGCTTAATAATAGGCATGCAAAAGATAATCCTGACATTATAAATGTCTTAAACTATATGACATAATGGCCCAAAAAAGGAAAATCAGTAATAATTTGAAAAAAAATATATTAATTCAACGAGAACCATTTCCAAATTGAGCTACATCTGCAACCCAGATAAGGAATGTATTTGTACTCACAAATTCTGAAAAGATGTCATGGAATTGTAATACGGAAATCTTGCTAAATAAAAACAAACACTGTCTCTTAACCATATCATGATACAAAGTGTGAAAGAAATGTGATGAATAAATATAGGTCCTAATATCAGTTAAAATCCTTTATCACAGATTCCTTTTTCCAACAGCAATTTTTTCTTACTCTTAATGATAGTTCATAGAGTAATGCAAAACAAAGAAGTCTTTTTTCACTTCTAATAAGCTATTAATTTTAACTGCAAAGCAAAAAGAATAATAGGTCAAAATTTCTGTAGTTACTTATGTTCCTAAACTAATCTTGAAAATACCTTCTTCCCCTCCCAAGAAAACATGATCCAATATTTGGCCCATTTGTCTCTTTATCTTTCTCCCCTTTCCACAGGTTCCCTCACTATGTTAACACTCATTACAGTTTTCACAAAAGAAAGCATTCACTCGACCATTCACCAGAAAATCCTGTAAATAACCAGCAAAAGTCCCACATTCTGGGGAAATTATGTTGCATCTGACCTATCCTCTAAGCGAATCCCACTCTCAGATGCCCCATCTAGCCATGATTTCCGCAATCACACAAGAAGGGAAAGGCCTATCTAGGTCTGCCTCTCTCATTTGTAGTCATTCTTCATGGAACAGAAATAAAATCTGAGTAAAATGAATAAGGAGAATTCAACCTAAACTTTCCTAATAATTTAGTTGAGTTATTCCTCCTATTAAATCATAAAAAATAGCTGCAATGCCTGTTCCACAAAATCTCTTAAAACTGGTACTACAGGTTGAGTATCCCCATACATTCAAGGAACCACAACTTCCAAGGGCCTCCTTCAGACAGGCAGCAGGCTAGCCACCAAATATGGAAAACCCTGTCCTGCTACATTGAGTTTGATTTCAGTGATAGAGAAGCCCAATGTTTGTAAACATTCTTTGTGACAAAACTTGAAAACTGCAAAGTAAGTAGGCTTTCCTGGCATAGTAGTATCACAATCACCAAGTATAAAAACATGGTGGGAAGTACAGTAAAGATCAAGAATTTGGCTTCTCATATCTGGCACTCACTCTTCAGAACCTCCTTGAGGAATCAGCAAGGATAAGAAAACCTCACCTCTGACTGGAGTTTGCTATCCTATCTTGTATAAATGTCTCAAAACAGGTTAATTTCTGCCATTAAATAATATGTTCTCTAACTCCAATTGTTTTTTTTTTTTTTTTAAGTTGTAGCTGGACACAATACCTTTATTTTATTTATTTATTTTTTTAGTTTTGTTTGTTTTTATTAACACGAACATACTAACTGGATGTTATCTTTAAACATAATCAAGGTTACAAATAAACTCTGTCATTATCCAATAAACATTACTCGCTTGTCACTTGACTCTTCTCCTGGCTGAATAATTCTCTGATTTTCTATTAGATAGAAGGCAGGTATTGTTTTTTGGGGTTTTGTTGTTTTGTTTTGTTTTGTTTTTGTTTGTTTGTTTTTCCAGTTTATTCTTAAACTGCCTTTTGATTTCAATGAAATTTCTTAGCTTTTTCTTACTGAATAATTTCTCTAGGGAAATTTTTCATGTCAAAATGCTTCCTATAAACTAATGCATTTTCCCAAGCCTTCTACTTAACCTATTTGCCTTAAAATATAATAAGTCTTTGAAATTTGAATAGAACATCAACATTTCCCGAATATAAGTATAAAGTATTTTATTTATTTTTAAGTGGTGCTGATGATCAAACCTAATGCCTCACACATGCCAGGCAAGCACTCTACCACTGAGTTACAACCCCAGTTCCTGGTGGTATTTTTCTATCAAGAACTACCTTACTGTGGTTCCTAAACAAAATACTTCAATTACAGCAACTATGTTTGCCTATCTCCCTGAAAGGAACTAAAACAATTAAAAGGCAGAACGTCATCTTATTTACCACTAGCAGAGTGCCTAGCACATAAAAGGTACCTAACAAATGTTTACAGAGCTGAAGGGGGAAATGGGAACAGAAGACAGAAACTCATAATTCTTTCCCCCCAAAAGTAGTTGAAAAAGAATATCAAAATGGAACAACTGATGTGAGCTCCTTGAAGCAGGGACCATATCTTACTAATCTTACATTCTCAAAGTCTAAAACAACAGGGCAGAGAGAGAAAAATGGACAAACAGACTTAAGAGTAGAGAGAAAGGGAGCAAGGTACCACATAAGAATGTACTTTCAAAATTCTTCCGAAGTAAAAAAAATCTGTAAATGTTGTTGGTTTATGATTGAATGGAAAGGTAAGAGAAAAGTATGTTCTTATCAATTGCTATAAAATAGGTTAATGTTTGCTGGTGGTGGGGATCTCGATCTACAAAAAAGTCTAAATTGGACAAACTTTAGGAGCCTAGTCAACATCATCATCTCACTTGTTTACTAGTAAGATTTAAAAACTACTACTGGAACACAATACTTCCCAATTTAATGGAACTTTTAAAAAACAATTTTTATAAGACAAATAATTTGTTCATTTATCTCAAAATAGTATCTAACATATATATGGCATATCTACAAAGAGCTAGTTCCAGAAGTGCTTTCAAGCTCTACTGTTATGTAAATAAAATTACTATGAGAAGCATAGGCAGTATGATCTCCCAATATGAAGAAAAGATAAAACTAAAACTAAACAACTACAAAATCCTGATATAAGGAAGAAATCTTAGATAAATCTTTAAACCTTCTATTTATATTCATAAATCATATATAAATCTTAAAACAAAATAAATAAAAGAAATATGTACATGGCATTAAAAACTCCAAATTTCACAAAGAGGTAAAAACAAAAGGCACACCTCTCTCCCACTTCCAATCCCCCATCCTAGGAGTCCTCAAAGGTAACCACTTAATATTCTCCTGGGCATGCTTCAAGAAAAAGATGTACACGCATCAGCATAAGAAATTCTTACCTTTTTAATGCCCATACATGGCACCATATGATAATCTTTTTTTGATACTTTACGTCATATATGAGAACAGATCTTGGAAATCTTTCCATATCAGTACATAAAACTAGTAATACTAGCACATTTGTGGGGCACTTACAGCATGCCACAGGCCGTGAAAGTGTTCCATTTGCTAAACATCATTTAATTTTCGGAAAAATCCTATGAGGTAGGTATTACATAAGGATACTGAAGCTTCAAGAGGTCATTATGGCCACATACCTGATAAGGAATAAAGCCCAGATCTGAATATAAAGACTCTATGCTTAACCACTGTCCCCTGTTTTATCTGCTGTAGAGCTCATGCTATTAAGCTCATGCCATTATTTTATTAATAAAGTGAAACTTATTTAACCAGTCTCTCTTGTTGGACACTATGATTATTTCTAATTTTTATGAAGACTATCACTAGAATGTAAGCACCAGAAAGAGATTTTTGTCTGAATGGAGAATTACACGTGATTTTATTTTCACTATCAAGCCTTCTATAAAAACGGATCTTTTAAATAAATTTCAAAAATAAAGAAACTTGCCTGATTTTATGAAAGACAGAGGAAGGGTTTGAATTCATATCTAGATACTTAAGGTCTCTTTCCATGGAAGCAAGTTTCCAAAGATAAATGGTTCTATATACAGTTCACAGTTAACAATTTCTCTATTTTCCAAAGCCTAGCCTATGAGGTCAATTAAAGACATCCAGTGAAAATGCTTAGTTTGTATACTAACATATTATTAATAGTAATACTACAATGACTATCACTACTGTTCTGATCTGTCTACTATCTTTCATGGATGCCTAATTAAAACTCAGACTTGAGGTATTATATTTGTGTCATTTGTCAGCTAGACTTCTAGTTAAAGTCTTCAGAAACTTGCAGAACCAGACCAGGGTAACCATTAAGGGGTGAAGAAAACTGAAACTCATACAGGCTGATATATAAAACAAAATAACAGGGGCTGGGGAGATAGCTCAGTCGGTAGAGTGCTTGCCTTGTAAGCACAAGGCCCTGGATTCAATCCCCAGCACCCAAAGAAAAAACAAACAAACAAACAAACAAAATAACAGCCGGGCACAATGGCACACGCCTGTAATCCAACAGCTTGGGAGGCTGAGGCAGGAGGATCGCAAGTTCAAAGCCAGCCTCAGCAAAAGTGAGGCACTAAGCAACTCAGTGAAACCCTGTCTCTAAATAAAATACAAAATAGGGCTGGGGATGTGGCGCAGTAGTCGAGTGTCCTTAAGTTCAATCCCTGGTACCAAAAGCAAAACAAAACAAAACAAAACAAAAGAACAATAATAGACCTTCTATATAATATCTAAACATTAAAAATCAGCTCTTTTCTTGGGGGGGATAAAAAGTAAAGACCTCAGTTGTCTCATGTATTCCATTTGACACTATTTTTAGAATAAGATTTAAAGTCAAAGATTTAGGGAAACTTAGACATCTTCAACACAGTGATCCACAGTACCATTCTATCTCAAGTTCTTCAACTGACACATGGTAATAATATTGTTCCATACTTCATATAATATATTAAATTTTTTATACCTTTATTCTTTTAATGTGGTGCTGAGGATCAATCCCAGGGTCTCACCCATGCCAGGTGAGCACTCGACCACTGAGCCACAACCCCAGCCCAATATATTAAATTTTAATAACAAAAATATTCAAATATTTAACATCTATGAATGTTAACACTGACCTAAAACTGGCAACTAAAAACAGAAGGAAAAATCTTCTATAAAAAGTTAATTCTCCCAAAAGGAGATAAATTTATCTTTAATTCCACCTTATTTCATAAAAATAGAGCCAGAATCTTCTTACCCACAAACACACAAAAGAAGATATGTGAACCGCCGATAAGCACAAAAAACATGACTGGTTATTAGGGAAATGCACAATGAAATACCACTTCATACCCATTAGACTGTCTATAATCAAAACAGGACAACCAGGCATGGTGGGGCATGCCTATAATCCTAGCAGCTCAGGAGTCTGAGGCTGGAGCATCACAAGTTCAAAGTCAGCCTTGGCAACTTAAAGAAGCCCTAAGCAACTTAACAAGACTCTGTCTCAAAATAAAAAAAAATAAAAAAAAAATTCAAAAGAGACTGGGGATGTAACTCAGTGGTTAAGTGCCTCTGAGTTCAATCTTTTGCATTCCCCCAAAAAATAAAATAAAATAAAACAAAACACAAAAAGGTGTTTGGGGACTGAAGTTGTGGCTCAGTGGTAGAGTGCTTGCCTACCACACCTAAGGCACTGGGTTCGATCCTCGGCACTACATAAAAAATAAATAAATAAAATAAAATAAAGTCATTGTATCCATCTACAACTGGAAGTATTTTAAAAGGGGAGTGGTGAGGCTCAGGACGTGGCTTAGTGGTTAAATGCCAGTGGGTTCAATACCTGGAACCAAAATTTAAAAAAATTTTTTTAAAGATAATAATAAGAGTACACAAAGATATACAGAGAAATAAGAAACCTCATACACTGCTGGTGGAAATGTAAAATGGTACAGTTATTGTAAAATAGTTTGGCAGTTCCTCAAAAAAAAAAAAAAAAAAAAAAAACCATAAAATTACCACGTGACCCAGCAATTCCACTCCTAGGTACATATCCACAAGAACTAAAAACAAGTGTTAGAACAAAAGTCTGCAAACAAATGTTCACAGAGGTACTATTCACAAGTCAAAGGTAGAGTAATCTAAAGGCCCATCGACTGATGAATAGATAAACAAAAGGTGATACATACAGTGGAATATTATTCAGCCATAAAAAAGAATGAAGTACAAATACATGCTACAATATAGATGAACCATAAAAATAGTATGCTAAGCAAAAGAAATCAGACACAAAAAGGAGGGGGGTATGAAAAATGGAGGAATGAGACAGACATCATCACCCTATGTACATGTATGATTACACGAATGGTATGAATCTACATCGTGTACAACAGAGAAACGAAATGATGTACCTCATTTGTGTACAATGAATCAAAATGCAGTCTGTAAAAAAAAAAAAATTTAAAAGCTACATATCAAGCCTGGGGATATAGCTCAGTAGGTAAAGTGCTTACCTAACATGTACAAGGTCCTGGGTTTAATACACACACACAGACACACACACACATACAAGCTACATATCATACGACTCTATTTACATGAAATGTTCAGAAAAGGAAAATCTAGAAAAAACAGAAAGTAAATTAGTGGATTGCCTGAGGCTTATGGTGGAAATGAGGAATTGCCAAAAACAAGCACAAAGGATTTTGGGAGTGGTAGAAGTACTCTGAAACTGGGTTTGGGGTGATGGTTCTGTAATTATAAACTTACTAAAAATCACTTAATTGTATATTTTAAATGAATGTATTTTATGGTAAATAAAATATACACGAAGAAAGATGGATTTTATTTTGTTGTTTTTTTTAAAAAGAACCTGGGTACAGTTGGGACTGTTCTGTGTAGATTAGGGAAAGAATTTGTGTATTAGTCAGAGAGCTGGATGGAGACACTGAGAAAATTTTGTACCCTGAGCCTTTGTACCACCATCTCTGTATCTTTAGCAAAAATTATGAAAATCATTAAATCCTTAATATGAGTGAAGGAATTAGTTCAGTTTTCTGCTGTCATGAACGCAGATGCAGAATAAAGCATGAGAATGCCATCAAAAATAAAAAAATGGCAGGTGTTCTTGGGAAGGCTATGACCTGGCATTAAGGTCTGAGCTAAACTTTAAAACAATAGGCAACAGGGAATCCACACTAGCTCTCGCCAAGTAATACTGGTTTTCTTTGTATTCCGTCAGCTCCATTTAAATTACGGATAGAAAAGCTAGCTATATAGCCATTGATTTAAATAATTACAGTGATGTGGAACTTAAAATGACTGATTTTAAAGAACATCAGTTGTTTTGGTGTTACTAGAATGCTCATCTTCCAGATTCTTTATGTTAGAAAACTTTCATTCTGGTAACACGCTCATTCTTTGAGATTTGGTAGGGACTGAACCAATCATATCTCCCTCCCAAGTCATTGAGAAGGGCATGAGACTTAAGACTGAGCAGAGAAGGACATGTGACCAAAGGCAGACCAATAATTGAGCCTCTGGATCTTTTCTGCTGGTAGGATTAGAGCCAGAGACTGACTGTCAAATCTCAGTATATAATCATTTAATGCAAAATCTACCCCCAAAAAATGAACAGGTCTGTTGACATCATTTGTACCACTATACCCAAGTATTCAGCCACATGAGTGAACACTTTTGTGTGTGTGTGTGTAAATTAATCGGAGTTTTTGTCAATGCACCAAAAAAAAAAAATCCCCTGGATAAAGATATTGAAAAAGTAGTGAGACATCCAGAGCAACTGCCAAAGCAATCCAAATGATGCAACACAGAAGTAAGGGGAGTTAACTCCTTGGAGAGAGCGAATTAACTGGAATACAGGAGAAAAGCAGACAAATAAATTCCCTCTTTTTTCCATACTCCTATCTACTAATCTGAGGAACCATTCCTCTTTCCAGAGATAGATTATGTGGCCAGGCATGCACAACTGCCAAACAAATCGCTCTCTAACTCTGTGAAGCAGTAACCAAGAACATAAGGAATCACCTACTTTGTTTCCCATCTTTCTCTATCTCACGCCCCTTTTCAATCATTCCAGATGCCCTGGGATTGTGCTTTCCAAATAAAGTATCAATTCTTAAGCCTTTTTTCTCAGACTGTTTCTAGAGAATCCAGACTGAAAGAACTGAACTCCCTAAAATCTACCAAAAACTCTCAGCAATCATTAAGCTTAGTAGTGAAACATAAAAAGTTTTCCTTTTAAGATGATAAAACAAGAATGCTCAACATTAATACAATGTTGAATAGAAATGTTAATAAACTGCACAGTAATGCAAGTTCATAGTGTGTTGAATTTTCCATCAGTATAACAAAATACCTGAGATAATCAACTTAAAAAGAAAAAAGGTGTGTTTTAGCTCACAGTTTTGGAAGTTCTAGTGCATGATCACTTGGAACATTTGCTCTGGGACTGGGATAAGGCAGTATATCATTCAAGAAGTGTGTGGCAGAGCAAAATTGCTTACTTCATGGCCAGGAACAAAAAAAGATTAAGGAAAAGGCTAGGGTCCTATTATCCCCTCCGAGGTCAACCTCCAATAACCTAAATACCTCCCACTAGGTCCCACTTCATAAGAGTTCCACAAGAGTACCACCCTGGGGACCAAGTCTTTAACATTGGTCCTTTAGGGGGCAGCAAACTGTCTATAAGGCAAGACAAAAAAAAAAAAAAAAATTAGTTATAAGGGCATAAGGGTTTGAAAGAAATAAAAACTTGTGATTCCCAGATGATATATGGCTGTCTACAAGGAAAAAAAAAAAAAAAGGAATATACAGATACACTTTTAGAATTAACAAGAATTTAGCAAGGCATATCTGGATAAAATTTGGTATATACCTAGAAATAAACCTAACGAAAAATAGAACCTTACAGAGAAAACTATAAAATTTCATTATACAACATGGAGACCTAAATAAATGGAGAAATACACCATGAATCATGGTTTGGAAACTCAATATTAAAAGGATATCATTTCTCCATCAAATTCATGTATAAATTAAATAAATACAATCTCAATCAAATTCTATCAGGATTTTTGGTTTGGGATTTAATTTTTTTTTATTCTGGAATATTCTAAAATCTACATGGATATTCAAAGGGCTAAAAGCAGCCAAGAGGCTTTTTTAAAAGTGGGGGAGGAGTTGGTCTACTAAATCTCAGAGCTGACAATAATTGAGATCAGTTTTAACAGGTGAAAATACATAAAACCAGACGAGTGGAACCAAATAGAGCCTAGAAAAGACCCACAAATAAGAACACTATAGAAGTAATGGTTCTGGAAAATAGTTTGGTATTACCAAATAAACTTGATTATAAGTAAACCGTTACAATGAGCATTAAGTACCTATGGCCCAGCAATTCCACATTTAGGTACACCCTAAGAAACTCATATATATTTGTACCAGAATATATGTACTGCAATACTCTGGAAACAGGGATGGGAATATAGCCCAGTGGTAGAGCACTTGCTAGTATGTGAGGGACCCTGGGCAAAATCCACAGCACTACCAAAAAAAAAAAAAAGGAACAAATCCAACTGTTCACCTGCTGTAGAATAGATAAATTGTGGCATATTTATACAACAAAATACCATAATTTCAGTTAGTCACAATATAATGAATGAATCTCTTAAAGAGAACTTTGAGCAAACGCAAGACAGAAAACCTACAAATGTACAATATAATTCCACTCAAAAACCAGAAAAAAATTAGATTGCTTAGAAATGCATTCATAGGTGGTAAATACAAAGGAGACAGTCATTCCAAAAGTCAGAACAGTATAAAGAATGTGCAAGACATTAAAAAGAAGAAAGATATATCAAAAAGAAAGAATAGCAGAACAGTTATAGTATGGAAATGAGCACACCATTTATGAGGGTACAGTGAAAATACCAGACTGACTGGAGTAGAAAGTGTAAACTAAAGAAAATGCCTACAAGAGAAAGACCAGATTGTGGATCACCTCCAAATAACAAGCAGGAGTTCAGTTTGACACTCTAAGAACCCACTCTTTTCCTGAAGAAAAGACCATGATGAAAGCCACATTGTAGGGGGACTGTGCAACACATCTGAATTAGAGGGGGTGAAACCAGATCAGCTCATGAAACATGCCCCAAAGTGGCAGGTGGGCATTTTTCAAACACTTCTTATGTGTTTAGTATCCACAAGACTCTGCTAAGCACTAGAGATAAAAAGTCAAGACCTAGGCCTGCCAAGAAGAGCTCTCAAAAGCAGTATAACATGGGGGTGCAGAAGTAGAGAAAACGAGGACAATTTTTCTTTATCTCATGAAATCAGTGATGAGGAAAAGAAAAAAAGTCAAAGGTTCTACACTCTCAAGAGTTCTATAATTCAAATATACATAAGGTAAGCACATCCGCATGGTTCAAGGATGCATGAGCAGCAAGTAGTCACAAGTATACCACATACAAAGAAGCGATGTGACTAGAAAAGAAAGGAATGACTGGTTGGCTGCTAAAATGCAAGAAGACTCAATGATTCTTTGTTTTATGATGAGAAAGAGCTGATAATTCTTACAGTTTAAGGGAAAGGTCCACTAAAGGAACAGATTAAAGAGGCTATAAAGTGGGGTGGGTATGTAGCTCAATGGTAGAGCAAGAGTTCAGCATGCAAGACCTGGAGTTTCATCCTCAGCAAAACACATGCGCGTGCGCAATGTTAAAAAAGGGGGAAATATAGAATCAAGGTTCTTAGGGAAGTGGCAATGAAAAGGTTTCAAAGTCCAGAAAAATGGGTAAATTTTGGGGAGATCTTTCAAGTTCAAGGGAATGATGATTAAATGACATATTGGGACAGTAGTATGCTTAGGTTGAAATGAATGACTCGTGTTAAACTCAAAACTTTTCAGTAAAAGATAAGGTAAGGAAACAAAAAATGGTAAAGAAATGATATGGCGTAAACTTCATTCAGAATGACATTAATTAATAAAAGGTCAACTCTGAATTGTTCTAGTCTCTGACATTACTATGTAGCTCAGGAATAAAAAATACATTAGATATTCAGCATTACAAATCAATGATATAAGAGCTGGGAGCGTGACACAGTAGGAGAGCACTTGCTTGGCATATGTGATGTCCTGGGTTTGATCCCCTGCATCACCAAAAAAAAAAGTAAGATCAATAAGAAGGAGGTCCACTCCATTTTGTCCCTCTCTATTCCATTTGCCTCTATCTGTTTTCTTCTGGGCCACTTTCTTCTGCCTTTATCTTGGATTCCAGGAACCACAGGTCTGATTGATAAGTAGAAACTACTCATAAGTAACAGGGAGCCTAGCAGAAAAGACCACTCCAAGAAGAGATTGCCCCCCTATGCAGAAGCAACTACCCCATCACTGAACCAAGGCTGCCTCCCTAAGCAAGGGCAATCATCTCACTTGGGGAACCAAGTGATGATGACCTTCCCAAAGCTTCACAGATGCAGTCCTGAGATAATAATCAACCCAGACTATGTCCTGAACAAGATGACCTACTCTGCCAACTATACAACCCTCAGTCATGCAAGCCCCCGATTCTTTCCTTTTTCTTTGTCAGTGCCTTGAAGAAAGATCTTTGGTCACTGAACTCCTAGATCTGTTCATCCTGGTATGGCTCCTGATTTAAGATCCTTTCTTGCCCTTCACCACTGCTCATCTCTTTGATTGGCATATTGGAACAAGTAGCCCAGCCTGGTCTTTTGAGACCCCAGAAGCCAGGCAGGGCCTCCACTCTAGGACTCCAGTATCCAGTATAACAAAAGACAGCAATGAAGCAGTTGACAATATGTGGAAGTATGAATTAAACAAAGTAGACTCTGCAAACTGAAAGACTGGGTCTGTCCAGTCAGTTATTAACAGCTACAAGACTAAAACCTGAGTTGGGTTAAATAAGCCCATATCCAGAAATGAAGATCTGACAAAAAAACTTTCATAAATCCTGTTTCTTAGGCAGCAAAACGATACTCAGTTGACTAAGGGAAGACTAAAAAAGAAAGCATAACTTTCGGGATGCTAACAGTCATGCTGTTAGAAAATCCGAAACTACCATAGAAAATGTGTTTCATAAAGAAAATATAGTCAAATAAAAAAGAGTATAATATCTGAAACCCAAAGACTAACGTTTGAGTCCCAATTTAGGCAAATAATGTCACTCTTTAAAGGTCTTAATTCCCAATGTGGAATATGGTAGTAGGAACAAGAGCAAATAATACAGGCATGATAATAGCAGTAGCTAAAATTTTTTTAATGCTTATGTACCAGGCACAGTTCTAAGTGCTTCTAAGTGTTCTAAGTGTTTCATTCAATCCTAACCTTGATTTTATGGAGGTTTTTTAATCCCAATTTTTCTGCTGTAGAAATCAAAACACAGAGAGATTAGATTACCTGCTCAGACTTACACAACTGTTTTTGGTATAAGCAGAATTTCAAACCTGTGCAATCTGACCCCAGAGCCTTCTTTACTATGTACTTCTGCCTTCCTGGGTTATAAAAATGAAAAGGTAGTAAAAGGTGCATTAGTGGGTACAAATGTTCATCCATATGAAGTGATAGAACAAAATCATCCAAACAAAATCCTAGGTCACTAATCTACAGTCAACATTCCATAAATGCAATGAGTCTTATCCTCAAAAAGCAGAAATAAACAAAAAGGCAGTTACTTGATAGGCTCCTTTCTCTGAGGAGCTGAAGTAAACAGTACCATTAGTGATACATGAATAAGGAACATTCAGAAATCACCAAATCACAGACTCAAAATAATAATAATAATAATAATAATAGCAGCACTAAATGCAAAGTGTTAAAAAGAAAAGAAAAAAAAAAAAATACTGAGCCAGAAAAGAGAGTAGTATAATTCTTTTTAAAGTAAAGATTTCTGGATAATCATGAAACTTGATTTAAAAAAAAAAAGTTTCAAACAGCAACAGGCTACAGAGCAACAAATTTCATGTATGTACAGCTTAAAAAAGGATCACCACTTCCAAAAGGTTCCAAGCCACATTATAAATATTGTAACAAAAAAATTGATACTAAGTACTTATTATGTACAAAGCACTGCTATAATCAATATACTTGAAGTGTTTATTTCTTTGAGCCTCACAAAAACCCTGAGATAAGTTCTATATTACCCCCATTTTTAGACAGGTAAAATGAGGCAGAATTAGAGTCAAGTAATTTGCCCAAGTTTATTCAATGAGTGGCAATTCCAATCTATCAAAAACAATTTTTCCAGACTTCCTCTAGTAGGAAAATCAGAAGCAGAAGAGAATCTACTCAGAAATGTAATTCAACCATATTTGGTAACAAGTAGGAAAGTACCTTTTATTTACAGTGAACAGATAATAATTATCTGCTGCAGTTCTCTCCTCCATCTTCCCTCCAGATGAAGTCTGCACATTCTCCCAGAGCAATCTCATGGGCTCCTCTGGCCTCAACTTCAATCTACTTACTGATGATTCCCAATCTAGTCTCCAGCCCATCTCCTGTACCTTAAAGCTGCACCAATAACCTAATAGATGTTTCTCTTTAAATGATTCATGAGCCCTTCAAAATTAACATGTCCCAAACTAAATGATCATTTCCATCCAACCTCATTTCCCATTCTCAAATCCCTTCTTCTTCCTGTACTCCCTTACCTCAATGACTGCCTCTACTGTTCACCTGGTTGCCCAAGTTAAAAACTTGTATGTCTCTCCTGTCTTCCTCACCTTCCACATCCAATCAATCATTAATCACTGCCATGTATATACCCTAAGTGTCTCTCTAATCTATCTCTACATCCCCATTGCCTTAATTTTATAACTTTAAGGCAATCCTTATTTGCATTTGAGGCTATTTTGCACAACTGATTATCTTTTTTTCTTGGTGTTGCTCCTATCCCATGTGATTCCAAACTCCACTAGTAGAGCCCAGACACTGTATATATTTAATATCTTACTCTCTAAGATATTAATATCTTTAATATCTTACTCTCTAAGCACAATGTTTTCAGAGATAAACTTTGGTTCTATTAAAGAAAAACTAATATAAAAAATATCAGTTAATAACATCTTTTTTTAACGTCTTGCCTTCAGAAGCAAAAGTCAGTTACGTTATGAAAATAAAACAAAACAAAAAAAGTAATGATTTCCTATCCCAACTTTATAGGTCATACTATTACAAGTATTCAAATACAGCTGGTATAGGCCATGCTCTATGCTAAAGCACTTCATGCAAATTAGACCCCCTTTTTTTTTGGACTACAGATTGAGCCCAGTGGTGCTCTACCACTAAGCTACATCCCCAGTCCTTTTGATTTTTGAGACAGGATGTCACTAAATTCCTGAGGCTGGCCTGGACTTGTGATCGTCCTTCTTCAGCCTCAGGAGACCGGGATTGTAAGCGTTAACAGGAATCTTCAAATTAATGCTCACAGTGACCCTATGAGCTAGGTATTATTAGTATTCCCACTTTTCAGATGAGGAAACTAAAACTTTAGAATTTGCCAACTTGACCAAGGTCCCAAATTAAAAAATAACAGGATTTGAACATGGGTTCAAATCATGCTCTTAAGTACTTAATATTTTGCCAAAGAAGAAAATTAAATCTGCTTTAAAACTTGAAAAACAAAAACAACATAAAGTTCATATAAAAAAGATGTTAGTTTTAAATGAAAAACATGCCAAAAGAGAGTTAACATTACAGAGGTCGAGTAGTTTTCTTAGGTCTCTTTTGATAGTCCAAAAGCCTTTAAGAAATGTCAGCAAACCAAAAAGATTCAGAGCCACAGAAAAATTGGTCAGGGGAAAAAAAAAAAAAAAAAGTATTTCATCAGAATGTTTCCTTTCTTGGAACATCATAATCCACAGAAATAGGATTTTATTAAAATTAAAAATGTCTAGTGCCTGATACGTAGGTACATTCCACGATGAAATTCTACAAATATTAGACTCCTCCCACCATAATTAAATTTCATTTTGGGGGATGGAAAGAAAAGTGGCACCCAACCCGCTACAAGTAGGTGGGTGAGTGGCTCCAAAACCTCCACCTGGATCACTTGCTTACTTCCAGACTCCCACAGTAAAGAATGCAAGGCCAACGCAGCAAGCACACTGCCTATCATCCATCTTCTCCGGGGCTATGAGAAACACAGGCGCACATTTAAATTCACATGCTAACTAATAACATCGTCCAGGTTCCGAGGCTGCACACCGAACCCTCAACTTTTCATTGCAGCCCCACGTCTGAAATCTGGGTGCACAAACCCACTGCGAGCTGGGCCCCTGGGCTCAGGGAGGGTTCCTGTCAGATTGACCCCGCCGGGTGCGAGGCGTGAAGGAGCGGCGGCCTCCCGCCCGCCAGCCGCGCGCCGCTCCTTTTGTTGGGGTGGAGGAGGGCGGACCCCGCACCCTCCGGGAGCAACGGGGGGCGGGCTGAGGGAGGGGAGGGGGCCAAACGCGGCGGCGGCCCCCGGCAGTCCGGGGGTGGGGACACAAAGAATTTGGGCAGCGCCGGCGGTCGGACGCCGAGGCGCTCCCCCACCCGCCCTCCATGAACCGCCGCGAAACTCCAGGCCCGCGCGGCCGCGGAGGCGGGCGCGCCGTCCCCCGCCTCTGCGGCCCGCGCGGGCCGGGGCTGAAGGCCAGGGTCGCAGGGCGGCGGGAGGCCTCGGCGGCGCCCAAGCAGCCCGCGACCCCTCCACCCTGCGCCAGCCGGGCCGGGCCGCGGGATCCCCGCGCTGGCGCCGGCGCCCACGTCGCCACACCCACCCGCCTCCTAGGCCCGGCCGGGAGGGCTCTGCGCCTCTTCCTCCGACCGCCGCGGCGCGCCCCACACCCGAGATGTACCTGCTGATCTTCTGGGCGAAGGCGCGGCGCTCGGCCATGGCTGCTGAGGCGGCGGCGGCGGCGGCGGCGGCTGGGCGCGGGCCTCCTCGCTCGCGCTCCCTCCCTCGCGGCCTCCGCCAGTCCCGGCTCCGGACCCTGGAGGCTGGGGCTGGCGGCCGGAGCCGGGAACGAGTCCTGCCGTAATGCTCCTTAGAGGCGCGCACCGACAAACCGCTCCTCCCCCAGCGCGTCAATCCCGGCGGGAGCCCCGGCTCGGACGGGCGGCTGCGGCCGGCGGGAGCCGAGGGCAAGAAGGGGGCGTGGAGGGACCCGGACGCCGGCCCCCGCCGCCTCGCTGTCGCAGGTCCGCACGGCTGAGAGTACGCGGAGAGAAGCCAGAGGGGGCAGCGACCTTGCGAGGCAGGAAAATAAGATAACCGAACGCGTGGGGGGAGCTTGGCTTTCCAGAAAAGGAAGGGAAGGAAATGGAAGATGGGCTTTGCCGAGGGGGCTGTGCTTTGCCGCCCGGGATGGCTGGATCTGGGTTCCTGCAGCGCCCATCTCCCAGCACTTAAAAGCACTTTTCTCCCCCGACCGCTTGAGTGGAGTCTAACTGGAGGAACAATGGTTTTTCTTATAGAAAGGGAGCCAGAAAAGACTTTTCTCCTGCAGAGGTAACAATAGTAATAGTTGACTTGTGCATAGGCAGGCACAGGATCAAAGTTTTACACGCGATTTTACTTCATCTTCACAACAGCACTTTGAAGTAGATGGTTATTATCCCCATTTTAGAGAGAAGGAAATTGGCCCAGAGAAGCTAAGTGACTGACCCTAGGTGGCACAGATAGTAAAGTCTTCCACTGAGGCATTGAGGTTCAGACACAGCTCAGGGTTTTTTGTTTGTTTGTTTGTTTGTTTAAGAATAGCTTATTTCTTGGAGCTCCAGTGGCGCAATCGGTTAGCGCGCGGTACTTACAAAAATAGCTTATTTCTGTGTTACTTCTCATGAGTTCATTACTAACTCCTTTTGGGTGTCATTATATCTATTTCCAGAGGAGCTTTCATGTTCTTCACCGTTTTGATGTTCTGTTAAATAACCTCAATGTTTACCATTGAAACTGACTTTGTCCATTATATCCTATAGATAGTAGTCTCTTATGCCATTGTAATCCCATAGTGTCCAGAATGATTGGTTCCTAATTCAAATTTACTGATTACTGAAATTATGATGAAACTAAGAAAAATACCTTAGTTTATTGTTTATTGTGGTAGTGTTCCTCTTAAATATTTCAAGAAAGTAGTATGTATTTATTTATTGTTACTATTTTCCCAGTGTGTCCTTGTGGCACATGTTAGGTAAAGTTCCCTTTCTTTTTAAAATCTGTAGCTTGGAGCCATGAGGTCACTTGCCCAGTCACACATGAGTCAGAGGTGAAAGCCTCCTTTACTCAGGTCCATAACTTCCTATCTAGTGCTCTAGGTTGGAAAACTTTATTTGTATAGCAATGCTCATTCTGGTGGTGCACTGCTTTTAACATACTTATATACTGGATGAAAATAGTCTCATCAAAGAGGACATATATTTAGCTTCTACCTAAGGGTAGAGCCCATCTAGATGTTCTAAAGAGTACAGATACAGATGTGCTTTCAGAAAGTTCAAGTCCCTGGAGAATGATGAAATAACTACTCAAAAACTGTAAGTCTAGATTAATGCTGTACCTAACCTTTAAGACCCTCCATGATGAGAACCCAGTCCTATCTGCCACTTCTTGCTATGTGACCTTGGGCAAGTTACTTAACCTCATCTCTAAAAGGGTGGATATTGTACCTACTCAAAAGGTGTTTATGAAGATTCATTGAGTTAAATCACATAAAGTTCTTAAAGCATGGCACATGGTAAGTACTAATCAATCAGCTGCTATCATTATTATTGCTGTTATTATCATTGTGCATCCTACACTTAAACGTGACCTGGATGCTTGATAGTCCCTGAATTAGTTTGCTCTCATGCTCCCAGCCAGATGTTGTAGGCCTTTATCTCTGCTCGCCAAACATCTTTTCAGTACTCTCTTAGAGACTGACCACATTTTGCTTTGAATAGTTCTTTGTATACATGACTCACTAGTTGCCAAAGTGTCTGAAAGGACATTGCATGCACTGTGAAACTTACTGGAAACATTCAGAGCAGGAAGAGAACAAGCAGGAGCCAGCTGTAAACTGGGTAGACAGAATCTGAGGAACACTCTAACGCAGAAGGTTTGGCCCCCACCTCTGTGGAAAAGCTGGCAGTCGCTGACCGAGTCCAGTTCTAGCTGGTATCCATGCCCCACAGGGAATGAATCACAGGGTAAGACAGATAGAATTCAGCAATGGGTGTGAAAGTAGCTTTGCTGTAGCTGACCAGCATCCATACAGTAGACCAGCTCCCCACACCACACCCACACACACACATACACACACACATGCACACACCAGTCTCAATTCACTGTACTTCTGAGGAACTGATTCCCTCACCACCAGTTTCGAGGGTGAGCATGTGACCTAGGCCTAGGCTAGCAGACCAGCACGTCCCCCTGACTTCAGTGTCTATTTTAGAGATAGACATATGAATCAAGCCCAATTGGACCCCATCAAAACTAAAAATTGCATTTGCTGAACACAAGGACTCCTTATGAAAAAGGCCTACTCAATAGTGAAGCCAAACACAGCAAGGGGGAAAGAAAAAAAAAATGAAAAAGATGAGCTCCTTATAGCATGACATATGAGCCTTGGACTTTGCTGTTCGAAGTGGGTCTCTGTTATTATTTAAGCTACTTTGAGTTGGGATTTCTGTCTTTAACAACTGAAAAAGTCTTACTGACACAGGCCTTCATTCAACTTATATTCATTAAATATGTACAGTACTAAGCCCCTGTCCTCCAGGAGTTGAAGTCTGGTTGAAGAGAAAAGTACATAGTTGGTTAAGAGTTGTTATTTGAATATAATTAACTTCTAGATAACATCATTCTCAGCATCTGGTAAAGACTAGATTATCAGCAGAGTGTTTATTTGATATGAAGTAGTAAGAACTGGAGTTTAGCCCACCTTTAACCTTTGCAGAAAGGTGATCGCAACTCTGGAAACATCAGTGGTCCCACCAGTGAGTGGAATTCAGGATCCAAGTTCCTCATTGATAGGAAGATACTAGCAAAATAACATACCAGGGCCCAGGACTAGTTTGGCAGAGACACCTTAAAACAGCAATTTTTAGGTTAGAAAACCTCAGGATGTTTTTTTCATTAGACATACAAGTGTTCTAAATTTCCTAATGCAAAACACTGAGGGATATGGCAGAAAACAAAAGGACAAAGGAGGGAAAGTCATGTGAGTTCACATTCCAACCATTATCAAGCTCAAGTTTCCCTCTTCAATGTAGTACTAAGACGGATTATAGCTGGGGCACAGTCAAGGTTCTAAGGCCACAATACAAAGGAGTAAAAATGTGTCATGAGGGACACCTTGGGTCATGAGAACTTTTTTTCTGGCTTTGAAGTCACAATGTGTTCTCTTTTGAGATTTGGGGGACATAACAATGTTCCCCTTTTTCAAGCTTGGCCTTTAGGAAACACCCCTGATTCATATAAGATCAACATAGATCTCCCTTCACAGAAGCCTCTAGCAAGACCAAATGAATGTGGCCCAGAGGAAGGAAGAACTAGGGCATCCCACTTGGATTTACTTTAATCCCAAACTAGAGCTTAGGAGTTGGGCACTAAATCCAAGTTAGGGATGCTTTTGCTTGACATTGTCATCTATCCTTGCACCCTTTCTTACTGCCTAGCAAATGTAATTTTTGCAAGGGACAATTCAGAGATCCTAAACCTTGCCATACTTCACAACTAACAGCACCCATGTTTACTCGGTTATAATACTCATTGCAATAAACAATACTCACCACACTGTTCAATTACAGCCTATTAATCTATGTCCCCTGATCTCTTCACCACTGATTTCTCACATCTCAATGCCTACTCCACTGTAATCTCTCAGTAAATGTTTTTGAGTAGGCAGCCTCGAACTAAGTTATTTTCAGGTCCTACCTTAACTTACATTTTAACCCCCCAAAAGGACTTGGATGCAAGTAGTGTATTAGGGAAGTATTGCTAAGAAGCCGGAATGATGACATGGAGAGAGTGGAACAGAGGAGGCAAAGCCAGTAAATGGTGTATTTTCGAGGTATTACCATTGTGGATAACCAAGGCTTTCCTGCCTGAGATGAAGAATGCACCTCAAAAATGTTTCTCTGGAGCTGGGGTTGTGGCTCAGTGGTAGCATACTGGCCTAGCACACATGGGGCCCTGGGTTCAGTCCTCAGCACCACATAAAAATAAAATAAAGGTATTGTGTACACCTACAACTTAAAAAAAAATACACACACACACATATAATATAGAATTTTTTTTAATGTCTCTAATGCTAGGTATGCTGCTAATGACTTCTAGACCCCTTGGTTAAAGGCTTACCCTGGGGACATTAATTACCCCCATATTTCATGCTGCAAAAAAACAAAAGATGGGAAGCCATCAATGTGCATGAAAACTGTCTATCGCAGCTGCAAATAAAATCAAAGACAGTCATGGATGAAGTATGTGGCATCATAGAACATATTTGCTACTTATAAGATATAGAACCTCATGGCTCTGCTGCTTTGCAGAGTTGAAAAGAGCCAAAAGGCCAGGACACCCCAACCCAAATGGCCCACTGAGTCAGGCTCAGTCCCCATAATGTCTTTCTTTTCTTTTTTATTTATAGATGGACACAGTACCTTTATTTATTTTTTATGTGGTGCTGAGGATCAAACCCAGTGCCTTATGCATGCCAGGCAAGCATTCTACCACTGAGCCACAACTCCAGCCCCCATAATGTCTTTCTTGAGAGAGCTGTACTTTTAAGTGATCATATATTATGAGGGGAAATTATTTTAAAAGACTTCTATCTAAGAAATATAGACTGATGAAATAATCTAGACCTGTACAATCCAATACAGTGGCCACTACTCACATGTGGCCACTTAAATAAAATTTAAAATTCCATTTTCAGTTGTAATAGGCATATTTCAGAGTAGTCAATAGCCTCACGTGGCTAGAGGCCACTATTGCATATAGTGCACAGACTGAACATTTTCATTTCATCCTATTGGTCAGCACAGGCCCACGTGTTATAGTTGCTAAACCATTAGATAAGAGCCTATTGGGTAACTTTAAATGGGTGGGTAACCTGCTGAGATCAGAAGTTGCTGATGAGCACACATACACACTGAGTCCCCAGTTGCTGTGTGTCTGCTCGTGTGAAGTACAGGGATATATAGGATGTATATGTGTACAGTACAACCCATGAAATACACCTCACAGAAATTTGAGTATAAATCTAGTCAAATCTCTAATTCTAATTATCAATTTTTATGAAATACAAGAAGGAGAGGGAGGAACATATTAAGCAATACCCTCAAGTTACAATCAGCAAAATTCAGAATATGGGAAATTCTGCAGGACATGATGAGCTGGTTCCTTCAAGAAATAAATGGCAAGGAGTTGTTTAAATTAATAACATAAAAACACATAACAAAAGGTAAATTAGCACCAAAATTTAAGGCTTTTGTGCTTCAAAAGACACTTTTAAGAAAGTGAAGAGATAATACACAGGATAAGAAAATTTGTGCAGCTCAATCTGATAAGAGTGGTATCTAGAATCTATAAAGAACTCTTACATGTCAGGAATAAAAAAAAAAGTAATGACGCAATTTTTGAATGGGAAAACTATTTGCATAGACATTTCTCCAAAGAAGATATGCATATGGCTGAGACACATAGAAAAAGATGATCAATGCCATTAGTCATTAGGTAAATGCAAATCAAAGGGATGAGGATGCAAAATTGTAACCCTCATATACTGCTGGGAATGTATTTTGGTGCAGCTACTTTAAAAAATTATCTGACAGTTCCTCAAAAGATGAAACAATTATCAAATGACCAAGTAATTCCTAGGTAGGCATCCAAGAGAAATGTGGACATAATGTCTACATAAAAGCTTGTACACGAATGTTTTCAATAGCCAAAGAGTAGAAACACCCCAAATATTGACAAATGGATAAGTAGAATGTGGTATATCCAACAATGGCATATTATTCAGCAATAAAAATAAAGTACTAAAACATACTGCAATATAGAATGACCCCAAAAACATTATGCTAAGTAAAATAGGCCAGTCACAATGTTTTTGTGTAGAAAGTATATAATTTTGTTTATATGAAATGTCCAGAATAGACAAATCCCTAGAGACAAAAAGTAGATTAATAGTTTCCAAGAGCTGAAAGGAGGTAGGAATGGGAAGTGACTGCTAATGGTCATAAGGATTCTTTTTGGAGTGATGGAAATATTCTAAAATTAATTTCTGGTCATACAACTCTCAAAATACTAAAAACATATGAATTGTGCACTGAAAGTGTAATGCAATGAAATATATCTCAATAAAGGTGTTATTCAAAAAAATAGAATAAAATAGACTTTAGAGGCATATTAAATAGGGTTTTTCAGAGAAAACCAATTATAAGTGCATGTCTGCATGTAGACATTCACAGAGGGAGATATTTATTATAAGCAACTGGCTTATGGACTTATGGAGGCCAACACGTCTCAAACCTCTTCAGTCTGCAAGTTGGAGATCCAGGAGAACTGAGGATCTGAAAAGCAGAAGAGCAATTGATAAAGTTTCAGTCCAAAGGCTAGAAGACTTATGTTAGCCAGTCACAGTGGTACAAGTCTATAATCCCAGCTGCTTAGAAGGCTGAAGCAGGAGGATTGGTGAGTTCAAAGCCAGCCTAGGCAACATAGAAAGAAAGAACCCATCTCATTAAAAAAAAAAAAAAAAAAGACGGGAGGCAGAGAGAGAGAATCCTTTATTCTTTGCAGATGCAGATGCTTACTGAAGTATTTATGAATGAAATGATACAAAATCTGACATCTACTTTAATAATCCAACATGGACTTGAATTTACGTTGGGTAATGGTTGGAGCTGTGTGATAGGAACATGGGGATTCACTAAATCATTCTGAGTTGAAAAAAAAAAAAAAAAAGTTCCCAAAATGAAATTGATTTCAGAAAGAACAAGACAAAGAAAAAAAGAGGGTTGAAAGCTCAGAGAATGAACAAATTGTGTAGCCAGACTTCAAAGATATAAGAAGCAAAGGGTTAAGGAAACAAAGCAAGGAGAGGAATTACTGAGTCCAGGATCAGTTTGAAACCAGTGCCAGTGGCACCCTATTGTCCTCATTTCATTTCACAGGACTAAGAACCACGACCTGCAGGGCATTATTGATTATACATTGGGACAGAGCTGAACCGAGCATTCTGTAGGAGCAGTAGGGCAGATGTGAAATAAGGAGGTCTGACTCAAAGAAAGGAAAGGTTCCCTCAGGTGGAGAGGCTCTATGCATTTGTAGGTTGTAGGGAAGGACTTAAAGACGAGAGTAAATGTGAAAATGTAAGAGACACTTCTAATAATCTTGACGAGAGAGGTAGCTTTCATCCACTAACACTGAAGGGATGAAGAAGATTTAAAACCACACAGTATTTTAGAAGTGGAAATAAGAAGCTACATTTGTATAACGTTTGTATATTTTTATAACATTTGTATAACATTTCATTGTCTCATTAAGTATATGTCAGGTTGGTTGGTTGGGCTATGGTCACATGTTCAAGGGTGACAATCCCTTCGTTACGTAATCTAACACCTTCTCGTATCTGTAAGTCCTGCCCAAATGAAAGAGGAGAGCTTAAACAGAACATGTACGCCAGACACAGGAAGCTTGGAGACCATTGTGGAATTTTTCCCATCACAGCCAGGAAAGGATGAGAATCTTGGATGTATGGAATAATTCTATAATTGATTTAGTCTGTGAACGAAGGGCTAAGGCCTGGTAGGGGATCTAGAGGCCATATTGAAAACTTACCAGGAGACATGGAGACTCAAATGAAAATTCTTCTTGATAAAATTGGATCAGGGAATGAGGTTTTAGTTCTGGTTCAGTCACAGTCTCTATGTGTGACAAACTTTCTGGGCCTCACTTTCCTCAGTTATAAAATAAAGGTGATGCCAGCAGATTACTGCTAAGGTAAACAAAAACGCTTTTATCAGTATCATGTAGCATTAAGACCAGTATGAAAAAGAATTGTGGAATTTTTGCCCCAAATATTAAAAAAATTGCATAAGTTGCCCATTCAGGTATTACTTAGATATAACTTTGCTTATGGGTAGAGAAAAGGTTAGGGTTAGGGTTATGTGATCTAAACTGGATTGTCTTCTTATACCTTAGCTTTGATATTTGCTATTTTAATTTGTCTACAATTTTTAGTTCAGTTCTATAATGTCACAAGACTTTTATAGATGGTGGATATTCTATCAAGTCAATTCTAAATCAGATTCTGACTGCTTCAGTCCCTACTTCTGGCTTTAATAAGTTATCTAATGTCACTTAGATTCACCTTCTTCTCTACTTTTCAAATAGAGATTATGCTAGATATTTGTGGAAGATTTTGTAAAAATGATTGTACAAAAATAGCTTTAAAAGCTTTAAGTAGAAAAAACTTCAATGTTGCTATAAAAATTCATTTTTATTTGGCATGTTTTTTCAAAGTGTAGTTTTATACACAAGAATTACTAGCCAGTTCTTTAAGTTTGTCAACTCTGTAAGTTTGCATACTTTTAGCTTCCTGTATTATAAACTTATAAATCATAGATCTGGAAGGAATCTGAGAGCTTATCTGGATCAGTTCAAGTGAAATGAAATTATTTCACCTAAAATCATCCAGAAAGTGGTAGAATCAGGGACAAAACTCAAGTCTCCATGTTCTACTTAAATGCTATTTTCATGACTCCATGGAATCCAGTTAGTCACTAACTTACTGAATAAATATTTTTAAAGGGCTACTCTGTGCCAAGCTTTTTGCTAGGATCTGATGATATACCTATGAATGAGAGAATAGTTCTTGGTATCTAGGAGGTAACAAGTGATAGGGGAAGTAAACAGGCAATTCTTCGATAAACGCATGCAAAGAATAATTTGAGAATACAAAAGGATACTAATAGCTGATCCTGCAGTGGTCAAGAAAGACTTCCAAAAAGAGCTCATCTGAATCCTAAAGGAAAATAGAAACTATTCAGGCAAGGAAACTAGCGAGGGTGGGGAATGGGCATTCTGGGCAGAGCAAACAGCATGTACAGATGCACTGAGATATGAGGGCTTGGCTTATTCTGTGAAACTGCAAATGGTTCTGTGTAGTAGGAACTTAGAGTATAAGGTAGAGGTGATTAGAAGTGAGACTGGAAAGATAAAACAGAGACCAGTTTTGAAAAGTTTGATTTGCCAGGTTAAAGAATATAAAGTACACACTCAAGGAAATGGTATGGAAGTGAGGGATTGCAGGGAATGATATAATCAAATTTGAATTTGACAATGATTACCCTGACTTTAATGAAGGAAACAGATTGTGAAGATTGCAGAGAAGTTCAGAGTGGGTTAAGAAGTTCCATAGAAGGCTGCTGCATTCATCCAGGGGACTGGTTACTGTAACAGAAACCCAAGTAACAGTGGTTGGCAAAAAATTAAAGTTCTTTGCTCCCCTAACAATCTGAGAATGTGCAATGTAGGGCTGGTCAAGATCATGGACCCGGAAACGTTCCAACATGGTTCACCACTACCACATATGCATCATATCATAAGAGAAAGAAAAATGGCATGGGTGTGCACACCTATAATCCCAGCAGCTTGGGAGACTGAGGCAGGAGGATCACAAGTTCAAAGCCAGACTCAGCAACTTGGCACAATCTTGTCTCAAAATAAAAAATAAGGGGTTGGGGTTGTGGCTCAGTGGTAAAGCACTTGCCTAACATATGTGAGGTACTGGATTCAATCCTCAGCACCACATATATGTAAATAAAATAAAGGTCCACTGACAACTAAAAAGTATTATAAAAATAAATAAATAAAAAGGACTGGGGGTATAGCTCAATGGTAGAACAATTAACAAAAAGTGGACTAATATACTGAGTAAGAGTTTATCAGAGGAAGAAGAGATTTAGAGAGAAAGTAAAGAATATAATGAAAGCCAAGTTTGAAGTATATGTAGGACATTCAGACAGAAAGATCCAGTAGACTGAGTTTGAAATCATTAGCATCTAAATTCAAAGGACCAGAGCAGATGTTATTTGAGGTATGAGAGAAGAGACAATGTGTCAACTGAGAAAAAGAGGAAAGGCTAAAGACAGAAAACAAGTGTTCAAAGACAGAGGTGGAGAAGGGATAGTGAGGAAGTGGAGAATAGGAAGAAAGGACAGTGGAAGTAAGAGAAGAATGACATGATGTGGTGTCAGAGAAGTCAAGGAAAGAGTTCTTCAAGAAGAATGAATAATTAAACGATTCAGGAACACTATGGAAGGTATTCCCAAGGGAAATGATGAGCAAGCCAGAGATTTTTTTTATTGTAGGATAGTCACTTACTAGAGCAAGGGAATCTAAATGTCATTGATTGTTGGGAGGATAAAGTTAAACCATAGTAAGAACTCAAAGATTAGCTATTTGTCTTATTGTTTACATAATTAGTACTATTTTGAAAGCAATCTGATAACTACCTATTCTCCACTTCCTATTCCCTATTCCTTCCTCTTCCTTCCCCTCCCTTATTTCTGATCAAATGTATCTCAGTGAATAATACCTAGCATATTAAGAGCGCTGAAAAATAAACTCTTTTGATCTTCAGCCTTTCGGATATAGTCGAGCCTGCAAAGCTGGCCATAATACAAACTCATATAATACAAACTCAGATTGACCAACCAGATTCCAGCCATTTTAAAAGTTTTTCTCTGCTGTGCCCTTGTTCTTTCTGCATTTAGACATAGCTTTACTGTGGGTCTAATTATAGCATGTTTATTTTTTAAGACTCTACACTTAACCAGAGGAGGTCTGGTGGTATTGCTCAGTGGGAGAACACTTGCCTAGCATGCACAGGGCTTTAGGCTCAATCCCCAGCCTGGGGCGGGGTACTTTATAGCAGAACAATCACCTGGGGAATTTCATTTAACTTTATATAACTTCAGCTTCACGCTCTGTAGTACGAAAATTACAATAATACAAGAGATGGTTGCATCACAATATTATTAGGTGGATTAAATAAATGTGTATCTGAAGTATTTGCTATAGGTGCAAATGTTAGCTTCTATTACTACTCTGATTCTAGCTTCCCCAATTCTCATTCCATTGCTTTTTCCTTTCGGAGTCACTTTTCTGTTTACTGTTTCAAATCCCACCCCTCTCTCTCTCTTTTTTTTTTTTGTTCCAGTGCTGGGAATTGACCCAGAGCCTTAGGCCTATGAAGTGAGCACTCTGCCACTGAACTACACCCCCAGCCCAGTTTCTAATCTCCAAAGAAAAAAAGTTTCCCAAATACTCTTCAAGTCAGAACAAATATAAAGAATATTTCTTCCCACCAAATGTAGGCATAGTTCTAATATTGCATAAATGATGCTTTTATTATGCAAATGATGCAAAACCCACCATATCCCTTCTATGTCTGGAAGAACATGGATGAGAGTAAAAGGAAGATATTGAAATCTTACCCTCTGTATGGATCAGTAACTGTGAATTCTCCCTTGCTGGTAGTGGTGACTTTAAATTGGTATATCCACTCTTTCCATTACTACCTTTATCATAAGAACATATATTTGAATACTCAATATATGCCTGGTATTTTGCTCTATGCTAGGGATTTAGTAATTAAAAAAACAAAAAGGCTGAATAGGGAGGAATATGTATAAACTGAAAAAAAACTACAGTTTAAGTGAACCTGAAAGCTAAGGTTATGGATTCTGTCCCTCTCTGGTCAAAAACTCTTCTATGTTCTATGATTAGCAGCTGCTTTCCATTCTATTCATGACTTTGGTGTGGCAAATCACTTCTTTGAGCCTCAGGATATGTAATGAAGATAGAATTAAGAGTACCTGCATGTACAGGATGAGTGAAAAATCAAGGATAAGTTCTAAACTCAGTTTTCTTATCCATAAAGTAAAAATAGTAACATCTTACAACAAGCCCTTTTCTCTTTATAAGTGTATTACCTTAGGCATTTTGTTATAGTGATGAAAAATGACTAACACAGGTTTTATTTTGCAGCATTAATCATAGTAATGAAAAAGTTGAAACCTTCCAAATGTCCAACAAAATAATTCACTTGTAAGGTGCTTGAAAAGGAATACTTTATAGCATATCATTTGAAGTTTTAGGAGTATATAAGAACATCACTCTATTTGCATTCTGACAACAGCCTCTCAAATAAAAAATGACAGAATTAAAGTCTGTGCTATTGTTTACACATGGATATTGGTCTTTTAAAGAAATGTCATCTTCCTTGTTAGGAAAAACCTGGGAACCAGTGGTATGGTTATCATTTTATTGCCTCTTGGCTCCATATTAGCCCTTTTAAATTGTTCTTTGAGATATGAACCTGGGCTCTGGAAATATATTTCCCTGTAACAGCTGATCCTGAAGTCTTGTCAGTAGAGGACGATGACATTGCAGAAGGAAAGGAGTTTTTCCTTCCTTGCCCATGAGCTCCCTCAGCAGGTATCACTCTCATCTTCCCCACTGTCTAGCTTCTGCAGTGCATGTTGGCCAGCAGCAGCTAGCAGTTAGGAACTTCCCCAATCTCTGTCTTTGGGTCAAGGGCCTTTGCTAAACAGTTTTCCCAGCACCCCAGAGGGTGGATTTCTGGCAAGTCCTCAGCAAGTTCTAACCCACCAGCGCAACACCACAGTGATTTATCTGCCATCCAGTGAGCCACAACCACGCCCTCTCCAAGATCAATAGCTTAGCTCTGTGGGATGAGAGTGAAGTTGTTCTTGGCACAAGAACAGGACTCTATCTCAGTCCTAGCAGAAGCTCCTTATATTTGCTATTGCTGTTTTACTTAGAATTCTCCTTACTTATTACTAGCTAATCCCACATTGTTTTCATTACCTTTTTTATATTACATTTATATTGAACTTACCCTCCTCAAATTACTGGGTGATTTTTCTCTTCTGATTGGATCCAGAGTGATACAACAGCTCTAGGCAGTTGTTTTAGGAAAATCATAGGTGAGAAACAAGAAAACAGAATGCTCTTGCAACCTAAGGGTCTTCCAAAGCCTAGCGAGCCTTTTGTGGATAGGCAGTAGGGTTGTTGATCTGAAGGGGCTGCCATCTGGAGCTGAAAACTGCTGGAGTCACTTAGATAGTTAGAGAATAGTGGAGACTGAGCCTGGCTGACCTGCAGCTATCTCTGTCCTGCCCACATAGTTCCTCTCCAGTCTATCCCCTTCAAGGCTTCCTTTGACATTTAGTTTTTGCCATGGCTCAGAAATATTACCATGAAAACAAGGTCTCCCTACTCAAAGAGTGTCTCCACACTCCTGTTCACTCGTGTTCACTTGTGCTTCTTCACATCGCCTTGGAAACTAAGAGTTCATTTGACCCTGGATCACAGATGATAAAACTCCTCTCTCCATGGGTGCATCCTGTGCAAGAACCGATCTTAACCGTCCTTTATAATAGAAACACAAGTGTCATTTCAGATTTATCTAATGTTCTTGGAGTTAAATGGATTGCAGAGTCATTGCAGTATAGATTGGGAAGTGACTCAAAGAGACAAAGTGTAACACAGTACGAAAGAAAGCTGGTAATTTAAAAGCTGCCCTTTCTATTTTTTTTTTTTTTTTTTTTTGGTGAACTGGGATTGAACTCCAGGTGCTTAACCACTGAGCCACATCCCCAATCCTTTTCATTTTTTATTTTGAGACAGGGTCTTGCTACGTTGCTGAGAACCTTGCTAAATTGCTGAGTCTGCTCTCGAACTTGGGATCCTCCTGCCTTAACCTTCCAAGTTGCTGGGATTACAGTTATGTACCACCACACCCATTCAGATGTTGGCTTTTCTAGAGACAATGCCCCCAAATTATCTTAACTAATACTTAGGTAACAGGGTTAGCCTTCTCCCTTCTCTTTCTACTTACATCATACCCAACCCCATACCCAAGCTTCCTCTTTTTAAAGTCTCCCTTGACATATAGCCCCATTTAATTGGTCTCTCCTGCCCCTAACACTCCTTTTCTTTCAGGGGGTTGGAGAGAGGTTGAATAAGGAACCATGAGATTTTCCCCCTGGCCATTCCTCTAACAATAACCCTAGCCATATGAGAGGTATATTAATAAATTTGGGGCTGGTCATCTTATTCTTTCATATGGTAGAAGACTGAATTTAATAGATATAGTGATATGGTGAATTTGGGGATATCTGGCACTGATCCCTTCTTCTGATAGCATCACACTTATTTCTTTGGAGAGGTTGTTCCTCAATCTCTAGCCATGTAGTAAGATTTATCCTACTTTTAGTTCAGAAATTGTTTGTGAGAAGATCTGACTCATCTAAGTAGCATCTTTCCTGGTCATGGTTATTGATGATTGTTTCAAAGAGAATAACATAAAACAATACAAACCTATGAATATCAAAATCAACATTCTTCTTAACTATTGGGGGGAAATACTCTTTCACTCTATGTTTTAAGCTGATAGGCTATAAACAGAAAGCTGATAGTAGTCATCTTGCCTATCTGTGGGTAAAGCCAACAGAGAAGAAAGTCGAGCGGAACAAACGTGAGAATATCTTCCCAATGTATTGTTTTAGTTTGTAATGTCCAAAATGGTAGCCACTAGCCACTTGTGGCTGTTGAGTTCTTGAACTGTGGCTAGTATAAACTGAGTGTGCTATAAGTATAAAATAAACACTATTTTTGTTGGCTTCTTTTTTGGTGGGGCTGGGAATTAAACCCATGGCCTAATTAAAATTATAAATAATTAAATATAATTAAAATTATAAATATGGTTCATATCTGTGACTTATATTTATATTGAATAGCATTGGTTTGAGAACTTGGATCCAGCCATACCTAAATTGATTATAATTCTGAACTAATCTAAGCTAGTAAATTAGTGAGTTTGCTTAAGTCATTTTAAGTTGAGTCTTTGGTACCTTACACTAAAAGAGTTGTAATTAATATATTAGTTAAAATAATTAGTTCAGACCGTATATTGTCCTCAAACTATTTTCCCTATTTTTGTATGTTGATTTATTTTTAAAAATTTTTCATTTTTACAGACTGTACATTTGATTCATTGTACACAAATGGGGTACAACTTTTCTCATTTCTATGGTTGTACACAATGTAGATTCACACCATTCATGTAATCATACATATACATAGGGTAATAATGTCTGTCTCAGTCCACTATCTTTCCTTCCCCCAACCCCTCCTACCTATTTTCCTTATTATAGGGAGAAGATGAACTAAAAACAAACTAAAAAAGATACAGAAGACAAAGCAGGGACTCCTTGGAAGCCAAGAAGAGAGTATGTGTGTAGATAATCTTGCTTATGGGTAGAAAAAAAATCACTTGATTTTATTATACTAGTGTCAAATCAAACTGAATTATTATTAAAATATCTCTAGATGTCTGGACCTATATATGTATTCTCATGGTTTGCATTGTGAGTAAGTGCTCCCCTCCAAAAGAATTCTCTCTACTTAGGCTGATTCCTTATATGAACCTTCCATGGTAGAATATTGAAGCATGAAGTTCTTGTAATCCACACTCATTAGTGATTTGCAAAAACAGTTTTCACTTGTCAGCATGAAAAAATTGTTTTAGTTTTGGTTCTTTCATTATAGTTTTATTTGTGTTCTTGCTGATGTGTAATTTTATTGAAGAATGATATGAACTATGAAAACACTAATTGAAAAAAAAAAAAGACTCATGTACTTTATACCTAAAACATCTGCAGAGAAAATATTGTCAATATCGACTTCCAGGACAGAACAAAAGTGATAAGAATGTCCTCATAACAAATAACATAATCTAAATTAAATCAATGTATGTTATTTTTCAGTAGAGTTATGGGTCACAAATTGATATAGGTATTTTTCATTTATTTGAGCTAAACGTGAAAATCTGTAAACCCAATGGACCTTGGCAAGCATGCATCAGATAAATAATGGAAACGTATCTGGATTATTTTCATAAATCTGTTATCTAGTCACAAAATACTACAAACCTGTGCCAATGGTGAATTAAAATCAGCAATAAAGGACAGGGGTTATAAAATTGTGTTCAGGAAGATGCCTATGAGGTGGGGGGTGGGTGCAAATACATTGACTGACAATCTTATATACGGAACATGAACTTTCAAAATGAGGGAAGTCAAAGAGTCTGCCAAAGAAAGAAGTCTGATTTGTTATCTCTCAGCATTATCATCCTGACTTAAAGAAAAACCTTGGGATTATCATGAGATTATCTCTAAGATAATCAAAGGATAATAAAGTGGAAAAGATTACTTTTACTTCAATTGTCCTTATATCTCCCCTAAATTCCGAAGAAAAAATTTGGTTGTTGTTCTTATTTTGTTTTGTTTTATGGTGCTGGGGAACAGCAAAGAACTTTTTTAATGACCAAATTTGAAGATAAACAATGTTTTATATAAGAGATGTAATTTTTAGGTAGTTGGTATTTTTTGTTTTTTTAGATGTATATGACAGTAGAGTGTATTTTGACATATTATACC
The DNA here is from genome assembly GCF_902686455.1 of Sciurus vulgaris. NCBI lineage: Eukaryota > Metazoa > Chordata > Mammalia > Rodentia > Sciuridae > Sciurus > Sciurus vulgaris. The sequence continues at coordinate 51,212,263 of NC_136461.1, forward strand.
TACATGGAGTATAACTAATTCTAATTAGGAGCCCATTCCTGTGGTCGTACAGGATGTGGAGTTGCCCTGGTTGTGTATTCACATATAAGGATAGGATATGTCTGATTCATTCTACTGTCCATCCTATTCCCAACCCTTGCTTCCCTTTGTTCCCCTTTGTCTAATCCAATGAACTTTTATTCTTGCCCTCTCCACCCTCATTTGTTGTAGGTTAGCATTCACATATCAGAGAGAATGTTTGGCCTTTGGTTTTTGTGATTGACCTAATTTAGTTAGCATGATATTCTCCAGTTGTGTCCATTTACCAGCAAATGACAAAATTTCATTCTTCTTTATGGCTGAGTAATATTCCATTGTGTATATGTACCACAGTTTCTTTTTTTAATTGAAATGTTTCATTTTTATAGACACATGTGGATTCATTGTACACAAATGGGGTACAACTTTTCATTTCTATGGTTGTACACAATATAGATTCACACCAGTCATATAATCATACATATATATAGGGTAATACTGTTTCATTCTACTGTCTTTCCACCCTACCCCCTCCCACCCCTTTTTCCTCTACACCATCCAAAGTTCATTCATTCTTCTCTTCCCCCCACCACCTCCCATCATTATATATTGTCATGCACTTATCAGAGAAAACATTTGGCCTTTGGTTTTTTTGGGCTTGGCCTATTTCACTTAACATGATATTTTCCAACTTCATTCATTTACCAGCAAATGCCATAATTTTACTCTTCTTTAGGCTGAGTAATATTCCATTCTGTATATATACCACAGCTTCTTTTTAGACCAGACTTCTTTAACAAGACCCCCAAAATGCAAGAAATAAAAGCAAGAATCAATAAATGGGATAGATTCAAATGAAAAAGTTTTTTTTTTTCTCAGCACAGGAAACAAATGTATGGAAAAATGTTCAACTGTTCTAGTAGTTAGAAAAATGCAAATCAAAACTATACTGAAAAAAGAGCCTACAGAGTGGGAGAAAATCTTTCCCACACACACTTCAGACAGAGCACTCATCTCCAAAGTTTATAAAGAACTTATACCACAGTTTCTTTATCCACTTGTCAATTGAATGGTACCTAGGTTGGTTCTATAACTTGGCTATTGTGAATTGAGCTGCTGAGAACTTTGATGTGGCTGCCTCACTGTAGTATGCTGATTTTAAGTCCTTTGGGTATAAACTGAGGAATGGGATAGCTGGGTCAAATATGGTGGTTCCATTCTAAGTTTTCCAAGGAGTCTCCATACTGCTTTCCATAGTGGTTGCACCAGTTTGCAGTCCCACCAGTAATGTATAAGTGAACCTTTTTCCCCCACAGCCTCACCAACATTTATTGTTACTTGCATGTTCTTTTTTTTTTTTTTTTAGGTACCAGGGATTGAGGGATTGAACCTAGGGATGCCTAACCACTGAGCCACATCCCCAGCCATTTTTTATATTTTATTTAGAGACAGGGTCTCCCTCAGTTGCTTAGGGCCTCGCTAAGTTGCTGAGGTTGGCTTTGAATTCATGCTCTTCCTGCCTCAGCCTCCTGAGCTGCTGGGGTTATAAGCATGTGCCACCATTTCACTTTTACTTGCTTTCTTTTTTTTTTTTTTTTTTTTTTTTAAGAGATCTTATGTTAGGTTGATTTATAAGCGCTGCTCTGGGCAGTTACAGTTTGTTTACAACAAGGAGTTATCTAACTCTAACATACTGTACACGGCAATTAGAAGTTGTCATGGCAAGAGAAAACCACAGCTGGCCTGCTGTGGCCAGCACAAAAACCAGAGAACAGTAGGGGAAATGCAGGATGGAGGTGGGGTTTGTTTATTATAGAAGAAAAAAGGGTAACTCCTTAGGAATCTTAACAAAGAAGGGAATATTCTGCACTGGGAGAAAAGACACAATGATACAACATTACAAGGATTTTTACTCCAGCCCTGTCCCAACTCCTCCAAGAGAAGAGTGGAAGGAGACAGCTGAAGCAGACAATTTTGAAAAATTAGGCTTAGAAACCCTACAAATTTGATTAAAATCTAAACCTCTGTTTTGCTTTTAAAAAATTTAATGTATCAAAAGGCCTGCTTTAGTGACATGCTAGTTTCACCAGAAAATAATCCAATGCCTCTTGTCAGGAACATGCTCATGTGGGCCAGCCAACTCGCTCCCTGAAACCCATGGACAACTATGCGGTTCTTAAACCTTGCCCTGGGCTCAGGTGAACACCAGTCCTGAGCATCCACCTGGCCACTGTCCAGGGTCCACCTCCAGAGGAAGTGTAGACAGGGCAGGGCAACCCTTAAGTGGCAATGAAGACCAAGAGCCCCTAGTCACCAACATTTCTGGTACCACACTCCCCACTCCTGCTCCAAAGGATCTCCTTTATTTCTAAACCAAAGTATTTGCCTCAAATTGAGCACCCAGTGACCAGGATGGTTTCCTCCCTTAGAAAAACACATACCCATATACCCATAATTTTTTTTGTTTTTATATTTAAATATAAAAATACTACTCTGCTTTGTGTTATAAATGAAGGTCCAAGCACTAAGAAGTTTTTCTTTTAAGACAGGGTCATCTATCAGTTTACTCGGCTTTGTGTCCACGGGAGGGCCTGCAGCCCCCAGCAGGGGGAGACCTGGGCGTTTCCCTCGCTGAGCGCCACCCCTGCTTCTCTACAAAAAGTTGTTTATATCTTAAGAAAGGGAGCTTTCCACCACGAGGGGAAATTCTAACCTAACCTCCCCAGCCCCCCAAACATGCTGCATCCCACAGTCATGCCTGAGAAGGAGCCCGGCCCTGCTTCCCACCCTCCCCCTACGCATCAGAAAGCTCCAGTGATGGGAAAAAGGGGCTGGGGTGCAGAGGTTAGGAACTTAACACCTCTATCCTGGCCAAAGAAAGCAAGATTAACTGGGCTGAGGAATAAAAAAAGACCTTGATATCCACCCTTTGAGTTACAATCGGGACAAGCAGGACAACAGAGAGGGTGAAGAGCTGGACTGGGATTCAGAACTAGGAGGGGCTTGATTTGATGGCTGAGGTCTAGTCCACTTAGTTTTTGTACTGGAAGGGCTCATCACCGGTTTCATTGAGTAGACACGTGCGGATGAGGGCTTCTGTTACTGAATAGGGGTCGCAATTGGCAGAGGGGCGGCGGTCTTCAAAGTAACCCTTCCTCTCCTGGCCGACAGTCCGGGGAATGCGGATGCTGGCGCTACGGTTGGCCACACCAGCAGAAAAGTCGTTGATGTTGGAGGTTTCCTGGAACCCAGTCAGGCGCCGGGCATTGTCCAGGCCCCCCTTGGGATCATAGGCTCGGATGTGGTACTGGTGCCACTTACTTAGTTTCTCGATGGCCTCCTCAATGTACTTCAGACCATTCTCCTCCCTCATGGCCTTGGTACTAAAGTTGGTGTGGCAGCCGGCACCATTCCAGTTCCCAGGAATGGGCTTAGGGTCAAAGGTAGCTATCACTCCAAAGTCTTCACATACACGATGCAAGATGAAACGGGCCACCCAGAGATGATCTCCCATGTGGATTCCTTCACAAGGTCCTATCTGGAATTCCCACTGGGCAGGCATGACCTCAGCATTTGTCCCTGTAATCCTGACTCCAGCATACAAGCAGGCCCAGTAATGAGCCTCCATGATATCCCTGCCATAGGCTTTGTCTGCTCCCACACCACAGTAATATGGACCTTGGGGACCAGGAAAGCCATTGGAAGGCCAACCAAAGGGGTGACCATCTGTGCCCATGAGAGTGTATTCCTGCTCCATTCCAAACCAGGGGTGCTGGTTGCTCACCATGTCCATTATCCATTTACAGGTGTGCCTTAAATTGGTCTCTGCAGGCTTTCGGTTATACTTGAAAACTTCACAGAACACCAGCTTGTTGGGATCCTTGCGGAAGGAGTCTCGAAACATGGCAGAAGGTACAAGATACATGTCACTATTGGAGCCTTCAGACTGAAAAGTACTCGAGCCATCAAAATTCCACTCAGGCAACTCTTCTACACTCTTGGGCTCAGAGTCCAGGGTGCGGGTCTTACAGCGAAGTCCTTCTCCAGTACCATCAATCCAGATATACATAGCTTGGACTTTCTCACCCTGTGGCAGGGACATATACACCTGCTTGATGCCTTTGTTCAAGTGGGAACTTGCTGAGGTGGTCATGGTGGAAGGTGTTCTGGGCGGCAAGCAGGTGGCAGGCGGGCTGTGAGAGCGAGGTGAGGAGAGGAGAGGAGCTCGCGTGCCACTCAGTCGCTCCGCTCTTCTCCCATTCTCGGCTCTTTTGCTTTCTTGATAATTGCCATTCTGACCGGAGTTGGATGAAATCTTTTTTTTTTTTAGATATTTTTAGTTGTAGATGGACAAATACCTTTATTTTATTTATTTATCTTTATGTGGTGCTGAGAATTGAATCCAGCAATTCACATATACTAGGCAAGTGTTCCACCATTGAGCCACAACCCCAGCTCTTAGTATAGTTTTGATTTGCATTTTTCTAACTACTAGAACAGTTGAACATTTTCCCATACATTTGTTGACTGTATTTCTTTTTCTGTGAAGTGCCTGTTCAGTTCCTTTGTCCATTTCTTGATTGGGTTATTTGACTATTTGGTGTTAAGTTCTTTGAGTTCTTTGTGTATCCTGGAGATTAATGCTCTATCTTAGGTGCTGGTGGTTAAGATTTTCTCCCATTCCTATAGGCTTTCTGTTCACATTCTTGATTTTTTTCCTTTGCTGTGAAGAAGCTTTATAGTTTGATACCATCCCATTTATTGGTTAATTTTACTTCTTGTGCTTTAGGAGTCTTATAGAGAAAGTCGGTTCCTAAACCAACATGGTGGAGGGTTGGGCCTACATTTTTTTCTAGTTGGCACAGGATCTCTGGTGTAATGCTTTGAGTTGACTTTTGTACAGAGTGAGAGAATGAGGTTCAATTTCATTCTACTAATATGGATCTGCAGTTTTCCTGGCACCATTTGTTGAAAAGGCTATCTGTTCTCTACTGTATGATTATAGTGCCTTTGTCTAGTATGAGATAACTCTATGTGGATGTGTCTCTGTGTCTTCATGTCTGTTTTTGTGCCAATACCATGCCATTTTTGTTATTCTCACTCTGTAGTATAAGGTCTGGTATTATGATGCTCTCTGCATTATTCTTCTCACTAAGGATTGTTTTGGCTATTCTGGGTCTCTTATTTTTTCAAAATGAATGTCATGACTGTTTTTTCTATTTCTATGAGGAGCACCATTGGAATTTTGACATGAATTGCATTAAATTGGCATAGCGCTTTTGGTAGTATGGCCATTTTGACAATATGAATTCTGCCTATCCGAGAACATGGGAGACCTTTCTGGAGAAAAACTGAAAGCATTTCCCCTAAAAACTGGAACAAGAAAGTGATGCCCTCTTTAACCACTCCTATTTAACATGGTTCTTGAAATGCTAGCCAGAGTAATTAGATGAAACAAGGAAATTAAAGGGATACAAATAGGAAAAGAAAAACTCAAACTATCCTTATTTGCCAAAGACATGATTCTATATTTAGAAGACCCAAAAAAACTCCACCAGAAAGTTTCTAGAACTCATCCACAAATTCAGCAACATAGCAGGATATAATATTGACACCCGTAAATCAATTGTGTTCCTATACATCAGTGATGAATCTACTGAAAGAGAAATCAGGAAAACTATCCCATTCACAATAGCCTTAAAAAAATTACTTGAGAATCGGTCCAACAAAAGAATTAGAAGACTTCTACAATGAAAACTACAGAACACTAAAGAAAGAAATTGAAGAGTATTTTTTTAAACCATAGTGTTATTTTCAAAAAGATAAGCTTTCTAACCATGAAATTCATTTGGAAAAATAAGAGACACAGAATAGCCAAAGCAATCTTTAGCAAGAAAAGTAAAGCAGGAGGCATCAGATCTTAAATTATCCTACAGAGCCACAATAACAAAAATGGCATGGTTAGATTCATAGACCTATGGTACAGAATAAAAGACACAGAGACAAACCCACATAAATAGAGTTATCTCATACTAGACAAAGTTGACAAAAACATACACTGTAGAAAAGATAGCCTCTTCACAAATGGTGCTGGGAAAACTGGAAATCCATATGTAGCAAAATGAAATTAAACCCCTATCTCTCACCCTGCACAAACTTAACTCAAAGTGGATGAAGACTTAAGCACTAGAACAGAGACCTTGTGCCTAATAGAAGAAAATGTAGGCCCAACACTTTACCATGTCAGCTTAGGAACTGACTTCCCTAACAAGCCCCCAAAACACAAGAAGTGAAATCACAAATCAATAAATGGGATGGAATCAAACTAAAAAACTTATTCACAGCAAAGGAAACAATCAGTAACATGAAGAGAGAGTCTTCCGAATGGGAGAAAATCTTTACCACATGCACCTCAGATAGAGCATTAATCTCCAGGATATATAAGGAACTAAAAAAACTCACCATTAAGATCAAATAACCCAATTAATAAATGCACTAAGGAACTAAACAGACACTTCACAGAAGAAGAAATACAACCAATTGACAAATGTATAAAAATGTTCAACATCTCTAGCAATTAGAGAAATGAAATCAAAACTATACTGAGATTCCATCTCACTCCAGTGAATAGCAATTATCAAGAATATAAGCAATAGGGCTGGGGTGATAGCTCAGCTGGTAGAGTGCTTGCCTTACATGCACAACACCCTGAGTTCAATTCCCCAGTACCAAAAAAAAAAAAAAAAAAAAAAAAAAGAATATAAGCAACAATAAACAATAAATGTTGGTGAGGATGTGGGGGAAAGGGTTCACTCATACATTGCTGGTGGGACTGCAAACTGGTTCAACCACTATGGAAAGCAGTATGGAGATTCCTCAGAAAAATTGGAATGGAACCACCATTTGACCGAGTTATCCCAATTCTCAGTTTATACCCAAAGGACTTAAAATCAGCATACTATAGTAATGCAGCCGTATCAATGTTCATAGCAGCTCAATTCACAACAGCTAAACTATGGAACCCACCTAGGTGCCCTTCAACAGATGAATGGATAAAGAAATGATGGTATATATATACAATGGAATATTACTCGGTCATAAAGAAGAATAAAATTATGGCATTTGCCAGTAAACGGATGGAGCTGGAGAATATCATGCTAAGCAAAAAAAAAAAAAAAAAAGTCAATTTCAAAAAACCAAAGGACAAATATTTTCTCCGATATGTAGAAGCTAATTCAAAATAAGTGGGGGGACAGGGAAAAATAGAGGTACTTTGGATTAGACAGAGTGGAGTATAGAGAGGGGAAGTAGTATGGGAGTAGGAAGGATAGTAGAGTGAATCGGACATTATTACTCTATGTGCATATATGATCACATGACCAGTGTAACTCTATACCACGTACAACCAGAAGAATGAGAAGTTATACTCCATTTGTGTATGATGTGTCAAAATGCATTTTATCATGTATAATTAATTAGAACAAATTAAAATTTAAAGAAGATAAGCTCTTATGAAAGAAGCAACAATCTTATAACTATCCCAGTGCTGGTGATTCAAAATCACTATCACCACCACCACAACAACGACCAGTTAGTATTTATTAAATGCCAGGCATACAGCAATTAGGCAAAAGAAGAAAATAAGATAAGGAAATAAAAGGGATAAAAACTAAGAAGTCCAATTATCACCGTTTGCAGATGATAAGATCCTATATGTAGAAGATCCCAAAAACTGCACTAGAAGACTGTTAGAGCTAATAAATTCAGCAAAGTGAGAGGTTACAAAATCAACATACAAAAATCAATAGCTTTCCTTACCAAAAAGGAAAGAAGTCAGGATAACAAAAGCCTCAAAATCCACAAAAGCCTCAAAAACAAACAATGGCAACAAAAAAGAACCCTAAGAATACATGTAACCAAAGAGGTGAAAACTTTTACCATGAAAACTATGAAATGTTGAAGAAAGAAACTGAAGAAGATATAAGAAGATGGAAAGACCACCCATGTTCATGGATAGGCACAACTAATATTGTTAAAATGGATATATTACCAAAAGCAATGTACAGATTCAATGCAATCCCCATCAAAATACCAATGACATTCTTTGCAGAACCAGAAAAAACAGTCCCAAGAATCATTTGAAAGAATAAAAGACCCAGAATAGCCAAAGAGAGTCTAAGTCAAAAGTCATGCTTGGGGCATCACAATACCCAACTTCAAATTAAACTACAAAGCAATTACAACAAAAACTGCAAAATGCTGGCATGAAAACAGACACATAGACTGATGGTACAGGATGGAAGACACAGAGACAAACCCACACAGATAGAGTCATCTGATTCTTACAAAGTCGCCAAAAGCATACATCGGAAGAAAGATAATCTTTTTAAACAAATGGTGCTGGGAAAACTTGTTATACACATGTAGGAGAATGAGACTAGATTCTTATCACTTGCCCTGCAAGTTAACTCAAAATGGATCAAAGACCTAGAAATCATGCTAGAAACTGTGCAACTCCAAGAAGAATATGTAGAGTTAAAACTCCAACATATAGTCATAGGTAACATCTTTCTTAATAGGGACCCCTAAAGCTCAGGATATAATGCCAAGAGTTAACAAATTGGATGGCATCAAATTAAGAAGTCTCTGAAAAGTAAAGGAAATAATTAAGAATGTGAAATGAGAACCTGCAGAATGGGAGAGAATCTTTGCTAATTATTTTTCAGACAGAGGATTAATATCCAGAATATATGAAGAACTCAAAAAACTTAACATCAGGGCTGGGGTTGTAGCTCTGTGGTAGAGTGCTTACCTAGCATGTGTGAGTCCCTGGGTTCAATCCATACAAAAATAAATAAATAAAATAAAGGTATTGGGTCCATAAAAAATTAACATAAAAAATAATCCAATTAATAAATGAGCAAATAAGTTAAACAGATACTTTTCAAAAGAAAAAGTATGAATGGCCAACACATATGTGAAAAAATGTTAAACATCATTAGCCATTAGGGAAATACAAACAAAAAACTATAGATTTCATCTGACTCCAGTTAGAATGGCAACCATCAAGAGTACAAACCAGGCTTTGAGGCTCATGCCTGTAATCCCAGCAGCTCAGGAGGCTGAAGCAGCAGGATCACAAGCTCTAGGCCAACCTCAGCAATTTAGCAAGGATCTAAGCAACTTACCAAGACCCTGTCTCAAAATAAAAAATAAAAATGTTGTCAGTGATAAAGCGCCCCTGGGTTCAATCCTCAGTACCAAAAATAAATAAATAAATAAAAATACAAACAATAATAAATGCTGGAGAGGATGTGAAGAGCTTGGGATCTTTCCAAAGGATTTTGTTTTTATTTGTGTAATTGTTGGGGTAATCTTTATTAATTCGAAAGACCAATAGCTAGCCCCTTTTCTCACTGATCTGAATCAATGGGAAAACAAGACATAAAAGGAAGGCAGGCGGAACCAAAAGAAGTCATCTTAATTATAGATAAAGGTGTGCTTGGGGGGCTGATGTCTGAGCAATAAGCTTTGTAATGGTGAGTTCGGAGTTATTCGGAAGTACCTACCCAGTTGCAGGCAGTGCAACGCATCCTTTACCAGGAGTGCCTGTTCCTGCAGGAACAGAAGAAAAAACATGTCCTTCCTCTCTTCAGCCATATCCCTAGAGAGAGAGGCTAACTGTTCACATCTAATCTCCTTTTTCAAACCCACTGACCACCCCCAGGGTGGAATGAGGGCAACACTGGCAGAAGATCAGGAGCACTATGCTAATAGATACACTAATGGGCTTCTGTCAAAGAAGAAGCATCAAGAACCGGAAGGAAGTACCTAATAGCACTAATAGCACACTCACAGGTTAAATACATCTCTTTGTCTAACTAGAAGGTCCCAATTGATTGATGGATCGCTTTTTCTAATGTTCTTGATAAAAATTTATTTTTTCCATTGCCTTATAAAGTTCAAGAAATTACCCTGACTATACTCAGAGTTTTAATAGTATCATCATTTTATCATTACAAAGCAATTATACTAAGCACCTTACCTGTATGTAACCTTGGGACAGATACTTTAATCTGCCATTGTACCACTGCTATGATTTCAAGAGAGGACATTTATTTTAATAGATTATGAAACATGAGTGTATAGACGAAGTTCAATGCTAATGAAAGCTCTCAAAGGCTATTATCTATCATTCAACACTACTCCTAAATTTAGTGGCTGACATATAAAGGGTCTCAATAAATATTTGGGGAGGGCTAAAAGAATAAATGAATATATTTTCCCCAAACCCCACACTGATTTTGGTATTTCATATCTCAGTTACCTTTTGCAGAAGGGTCTTACTATTTGCAGAGAAAAATGTTCTGGAAGATTTTCAAATGGGAAAAACTTTGGTACTATATACAACTTAGAGGGAAAAGTGAAGAAGAGAAAAGGCAGTTAAAAGAAAAAGTATAGCCAGTCGTGGTGGCTACACTCTAATCCCAGCTACGTGGGAGACTGAGGCAGGAAAATCATAAGTCAAAGGCAAGTCTGGGAATTTAGCAAGACCCTATCTCAACATGAAAAAGGGCTGGGGATATAGCTCAGGGGTAGAGTATGCCCCTGGGTTAACCCCAGCATCACCACCCCCACAACATGAAAAATACATTGATCTTTTTTGCACATATTATTCTCTCCAGAGTAGTTTCTGGTCTCCAGTTTCCCGCCTCCCCCATTTTTTGCATTTTCATTTTATTCTTTCACAGCTTCTTTCCTTCCTATCCTTCTCTTCCTTTCTTTCTCACCAAAAGAGGGACAGGCATTACACCAGAAAGAACTAAATCAATTTAGAAGGACCCATGCATTAGAGGAGTTCATGATGGTCTGGACCTGGGGTCTTGAACAGATTGAAGACAACTAAAATTTGCAGTTTTCAAAACCAATTGCACTATCAATATATCCTAGCATACACCTCACTTTCTAATGCTAAGAAATCATGTTTGGTTATCAGTGCGTCCTGTGAAGATTACAGGCAAAATTACAACATAGGCAAAGTTTGGTGGCTCCCCTTTACCATCACATTTGCTTTTTCACTCCTGGGTCTTCAAAGACTCCTGGTCTTTATATCGCTGTTCTCTTGATGGAAGTCCCCCATCCTGCTTCAGGTTTGCCTTCCCCAAAGCACCATGCATAAAATACTTCCCTTTTCTTCCCTGCTTCCATGTTAGTCAATAGTTTCAGACAGAAACTATAGTAATATGTTCTGCTAGTTTAAGTAGAGAACAAATTTATTAAAAGACATTATCACTGGTTTAGCAGTAATTCTAGACCCTGAGGCTCCCCCAGCAAGGAGGTTGTGAAACTCCTACTTGCTTGAACAGGAGAGCACAAGTTTCTGAACCTTCGTTCTCAGTTTGCTCCAGTGATAATTCCAGCAAGAATAAGAGGGACAGCACTTTCTGTGCTTTCTCCCCTAGATTGTTCCCAAGATCAATTTCTGCACTCTCTTATCACAGGAAGACTAGGAGGCCTCTGCATGCTCAAAAAGGAAAGTGAGCATTCCCTGTGACTCCTTGCCTGACTTGTTCTAGCCATAATCTTGACCCTGCATTTTTTCCTTGGAAAAAGGTTGTGGGCCACTGTTAGCACAAACACTGAAGAAGGGCTCTCCTTGTGCCTCCTCTTCTGTCTGACCCTAGAGATAAATGCCTGAAATTCTTCATTAGAATCAGGCAGAGGGACCTCTCTGTGCCTGTGAGGGAAAGTGAGTACTCCCCACCCTTTTCTCCCTGGCTCGCTTCAGTGGTAACTCCATAGCAGAAGTCTTGGTAGGAGGGTGACACTCCTACTGGCTTGGACAGGAGAATGAGCACTCTGTATCATATTTCCTAGTTTGCTCCAACAGTAAATACAGATCTACAGATGCCTTCTTTATTCAGTGTCTGCTCACATCAAGCACTCCAAAGTTGGCATCCTTCACCTTAGGAACTGGCTCCTAAATTGCCCAGTTCTAGGAGTTGATGGAACTCTGTATTCCTGAGTCTCCTAGACCACAGAAAATTAAAAAAAAAAAAAAAAGTGACTTTTAAATCTGCAAACATTAACTATCTCCCCACGTTCAAAGGAAGTAGATGGATTGGCAGAAATATTTCTTACATAAGACTCTTAGGTAAGATTTAGGTAGACTTTAGGTGGTTAGGTGTTATTTTATCTTTATTTTTTTAAATCTAATGTGTATAAACCAACACAGGAAACAAGGAAAGTGAAAAAAGGGAAATATATTCCAAATAGAACAAGATAAATCTGCAAATGTCAACCCTAATGAAATGAATGTGTATGATTTACCCGAAAGGGAATTTTAAAAAGTCGTCATACAGATGCTCATCAAAGTAAGGAAAGCAATGTATGGACAAAGTGATAACTTCAACAGAATTGAAGAATACATTAACTGAACTCAAGATTCAACAAAGGGATCAAACAGCAAATTAGATCAAGCAGAAGAAAGGATCAATGGCCTGCTAGAAGGCAGGTTATTGTAAATCAACCAATCTGAGCATAAAAAGAAAGTAGTAGGGCGAGGCTTATGGTTTAGTGGTAGAGCACTCACCTAGCATGTGTGAGGCACTGGGTTTGATTCTTGGCATCACATAAAAATAAATAAATTTATTAATTAATTAAAGATATTGAAAAATAAAATAATAAAGATTAAAGAAAATAGCCTAAGGAACATACAAGGACACCATCAAATGGAATAATATACACATTACCAGTGTACCATAAGGAAAAAAGTAAGAGAAAGGGACAGAAAATTATTCAAAGAAATAATAACAAGAGAATTTCCTAAGTCTAGGAAAGGAAATAGAAATCCAGATCCAGGAATGTTAAAGAACACCCAATATGATGAATTCAAAGAGACCCATACCAAGACCAAGACACATTATAAAGAAGTTGTCAAAAGTTAAAACAGAGAATATTGAAAACTGCAAGGAAAAACTGATTTGCTACATACAAGTCACTTACCTATATCAGCAGATTTTTCAACATAAACTCTGCAGGTCAGAAGGGAATGAAAAATGTAAAAAGCTGGAAGAACAAACTGCCAACCAAAACCACTAAACCCAGCAGTCTTGTCCTTCAAATGAAATAAAAAATTTTTTAGACAAACAAAAGCTGAAGGAATTTACCATCATTAAACCTTCTTACAAAAAAATGGCTAAAAACTGAAAGAAAAAAAAATACCAAGTAGAAACAGGAAAATTTAAAACTCACAAATAAAGCAAGTAGATAGTCAAATTCAGGACACATTTAGTGTTATGGTGTTGTGAGAATCAATTATACCTCTAGTATGAAGATTAAAAGATAAACTTGTTAAGCAACAACTGTAAGCCATGCTGGCACTTGCCTGCGATCTCAGGTCCTCAGGAGACTAAGCAGGAGGATCACAAGTTCGATACCAGCCTTGGCAGCTTAGCAACATCCTGTCTCAGAATAAATAAATAAATAAATAAATAGGACTGGGGAGAGCACTCCTGGGTTCAATCCCTGGTACAATAAATAAATAAATTAAAACTTTAGCTATAATTTTAAAAGCTATACACTCTAATATATACAAAGCATGTCAACAAAAACAAATTGTGCAGAGTGAGTAAAAGTGTAGAGTTTGTATAATTGATCAAAGTTGTTATTATCAGATTAAAATAGCCAGTTATTAATGTAAGATGTTTTATGGTAACCACAAAGCAAAAGTATTTGGTAGATACGCAAAAGATAAAAAGAAAGGATTCAAATTTCACCACAACAGAGGTTTGTGAAAACACAAAAGAAGACAGCAATAGAAGATCAGAGGAACAAGGATCTACAAACTATCCAGAAAACAAATAAGAAAACGGTAATAGTAAGTCCTCACTTATCAATAATTACTTTATAAATGGATGAGATTCTCCAATCAAAAGATATTGAGTGTCTGAATGGATCTGAAAAACAAGACTCAAATATATGTGGACTATAAGAGACTCACTTCACCTCTAAGGACACACAGAGACTGAAAATGTACAGATGAAAAAAGAGATTCCATGCAAAAAGAAACCAAAGGAGAGTGGGAGTAGCTATTCTTATATCAGAAAAAAAATAGACTTTAAGTTAAAAACTGCAAAAAGAGACAAAGAACGTCAGTACATAGTAATAAAGATATCAATTCATCAAGAAAAGATAATAATTGTAAACATATATGTACCCCAAAATAGGGCACCTAAATCAAAGTGGAACACAACGTAGCAAAACCTATGGGATGCAGCAAAAGTCATTTTGAAAGGGAAGTTTATAGTCATAAATTTCTACATCAAAAAGAAGATTTTTGAGATGATGAATATGTTAATTATGTTTGATCACTGCATAATATATACATGCATTGAAGGACCACATTGCACCACAAAAATATGTATAATTATTGTGTCAATTTTTTAAAAAGACAAAAAAGAATAAAGATATCAAATAAGCAACCAATGTAAAACCTCAAGAAACTAGGGGAAACGTACACAGTCCAAACTTAAGAAGGGGAAAAAAAATAGATCAGAAATAAACAAACTAGAGACTTAAAAACAACAGAAAAGATCAATGAGACTAAACATTGGTCCTTGAAAAGAAACAAAATAGACAAACCTTTAGTTAGACTAACAGAGAGAGAGAGAGAGAGAGAGAGAGAGAGAGAGAAACCCTCAAATAAAATCATAAATGAAAGAGGAGAGATATTATGTTTGATACCACAGAAATACAAAGGATCATGAGACAGAGCCATGAATAACTATATATCAACAAATTGGGTACCCTAAAAAAAATGGATGAATTCCTAGAAAAATGCAACCTCCCAAGACTGAATCAGGAAGAAATATGAATCTGAACAAAGCAATAACAAGTAAGGAGATTGAATCAATAATAAAAAGTCTCCTATCAAAGAAAAATCCAAGATCTGATGGCCTCACTACTGAACATTACCAAACATTTCAAGATATATATAAAGCAATAAATATGATACACCATAATAAACAGAAAGGACAAAAACCACGTGGTCACTGCAGTAGATGCAGAAAAAAAATTGACAAAATTCACATTAATTCATGTCGAAAAACTTTCAAAAAATAAGAATAGAAGGATTGTACCTCAACACAATAAAGGTCATATGTGTTACTCAAAGGTGAAAAATGGAAAGCTTTTACTGTTAAGAGAAGGAAGAAAACAAGGATGCCCACTCTCATCACTTCTATTCAACACAGATCTGAAGTCCTGGTCAGAGCAATTAGACAATAAAAAGAAAATTCATCCATACTGGGAAAGAAGAAATGAAATTGTCTCTACTGATGACATGATCTTATATATAAAACAACCTTAAACACATCATTAAAAACTGTTAGAATGGATACATAAATTCAGTAAAGTTACAGGTTACACATCCAATATATAAAGATCAGTAGCATTTCTAAACACAATAAACTATCTGAAAAAGAAATTAATCTAATTTACAATAGCATGAAAAAATAAAATAATTAAGAGTAAATTTAACCAAGGAAGTGAAAGATCTGTACACTAAAAACTATAAATATTGATGAAAGAAATTTAAAAAAGACATAATTAAATGGAAAGATATTCAATGATCATGAATTGGAAGAATTAATATTGTTAATATGCCCAGGATACAGGTGATCTATAGGTGCAATACAACTTATATCAAAATTCTAATGTAATTTTTAACAAAAACAGAAAAAGAAAATCTTAAAATTCACAGGAAACTATAACATACCCTAGATAGTCAAGAAAATCTTGAGCAAAATGAACCAAGCTTAAAATATCACACTCCCTGATTTTAACATATATCGAACTATTGCAATTGAAACAACATGACATTAGATTAAAAACAAACTGGAACAAGGCAGGGATGCCTTCTTTCACCACTTCTATTCAACATCGTTCTTGAGACTCTGGCCAGAGCAATTAGACAAACCAAAGAAATTAAAGGGATACGAATTGGAAAAGAAGAACTCAAACTATCCCTGTTCGCTGATGACATGATTATATATTTAGAGGAACCTGGAAATTCCACCAGAAAACTCTTAGAACTCATAAGTGATTTCAGTAAAGTAGCAGGTTACAAGATCAATGCCCATAAATCCAACGCATTTTTATACATAAGTGATGAATCTTCAGAAAGAGAAATTAGGAAAACTACCCCATTCACAATAGCCTCGAAAAAAATAAAATACTTGGGAATCAATCTCACAAAAGAGGTGAAAGACCTCTACAATGAGAACTATACAACACTAAAGAAAGAAATTAAAGAACACCTTAGAAGATGGAAAGATCTTCCATGTTCTTGGATAGGAAGAATTAATATTGTCAAAATGGCCATACTACCTAAAGTGCTATACAAATTCAATGCAATTCCAATTAAAATCCCAATTGTGTACCTTACAGAAATAGAGCAAGCAATTACGAAATTCATCTGGAAGAATAAGAAACCCAGAATAGCTAAAGCAATCCTTAGCAGGAAGAGTGAAACAGGGGGTATTGCAATACCAGATCTTCAACTCTACTACAAAGCAATAGTAACAAAAACGGCATGGTATTGGTACCAAAATAGAAAGGTAGATCAATGGTACAGAATAGAGGACACGGACACAAACCCAAATAAATACAATTTTCTCATACTAGACAAAGGGGCCAAAAATATGCAATGGAGAAAAGATAGCCTCTTCAACAAATGGTGCTGGGAGAATTGGAAATCCATATGCGACAGAATGAAACTAAACTCAAAATGGATTAAGGACCTCGGAATCAGACCAGAGACCCTGCAGATTATAGAAGAAAAAGTAGGTCCAAATCTTCACCTTGTTGGTCTAGGACCAGACTTCCTTAACAGGACTCCCATAGCACAAGAAATAAAAGCTAGAATCAACCACTGGGATAGATTCAAACTAAAAAGCTTTCTCTCAGCAAAGGAAACTATCAGCAATGCGAAGAAAGAGCCTACAGAGTGGGAGAATATCTTTGCCAATCATACTTCAGATAGAGCACTAATCTCCAGAATCTATAAAGAACTCAAAAAACTCTACTCCAAGAATTCAAATAGTCCAGTCAACAAATGGGCTAAGGAAATGAATAGACACTTCACAGAAGAAGATCTACAAGCAATCAACAAACATATGGAAAAATGTTCAACATCTCTAGTAATAAGAGAAATGCAAATCAAAACCACCCTAAGATTCCATCTCACCCCAATTAGAATGGTGATTATCAAGAATACGAGCAACAACAGGTGTTGGCGAGGATGTGGGGAGAAAGGTACACTCATACACTGCTGGTGGGGCTGCAAATTAGTGCAGCCACTATGGAAAGCAGTGTGGAGATTCCTTAGAAAACTTGGAATGGAACCACCATTTGACCCAGCTATCCCACTCCTTGGCCTATACCCAAAGGACTTAAAATCTGCAAACTACAGAGATACAGCCACATCAATGTTCATAGCTGCTCAATTCACAATAGCCAGACTGTGGAACCAACCTAGATGCCCTTCAATTGATGAGTGGATAAAGAAACTGTGGTATATATATACAATGGAATATTACTCAGCCATAAAGAATGATAAAATTATGACATTTGCAGGCAAATGGATGAAATTGGAGAATATCATGCTAAGTGAGATAGGCCGATCTCAAAAAGCCAAAGGACGAATGATATCGCTGATAAGTGGAGGATGACACATAATGGGGGGGAGGGAAGGGTTAGAGTTAGGGTTAGGGAGGGGGGCAAGTATGGAGGAAGGAACTACTGTATAGAGGGTAAAGAGGGGTGGGAGGGGTGGGGGGAAGGGAAAAATAACAGAATGAATCAAACAACATTGCTCTATGTAAATTTATGATTACACAAATGGTATGCCTTTACGCCATGTACAAACAGAGAAACAACATGTATCCCATTTGTTTACAATAAAAAAAAAAAAAAAAAAAAAAAAAAAAAAAACACATCAACTAGTGGAGCAGGATAGAAAATCCAGAAATAAACCTAAGTATTTATTGTCAATCAACTTTTGACAAAAGAGCCAAGAACGCACAATGAGGGAAAACAGACACCTAAATAAATGGTGTTGTGAAAAATGGATATTTACATACAGAAGAATGAAATTGAACCCTTCTCACACACCACATACAAAAATCAACTAAAAATGTATAAAGACTTAAACATAAGATCTGAAACCATAAAGATGCTAGAAGAAAACAGGAGAAATGCTCCATTACATTAGTCTGGGCAGTTTCTTGCACAGTACTTGAAAGGTACCGGCAACAAAAAAAAACAGACAAGACTGTATCAAGTTGAAAAACTTCTGCACAGCCAAGGAAACAACAGAGTGAAGACACACCCTGCCAACTGGAAGAAAATACTTACAAACTACACAGAAGGTAAGGGGCTAATATTCAAAATAGATAAGGAACTCTAGCAATTCAATAAAAGAAAACAAATTTAAAAATGGACAAAGGATCTAAACAGACATTTCTTGAAATAAGAACTATGAATGGCCATCAATAAATGAAAAAATGCTTAACACTGTAATCACCAAGGAAATGCAAATTAAAACCACAATCAGATATACCGCCTATCTGAAAGAATGACTTTTATCAATAAGATGAATGATAATGAGTGTTGGCACGGATGCAGAGAAAACAATGCTTGCACACTGTTTGTTAGAATGTAAGTGAGTATAGCCAAATTATGATCCAGCAAGCTCTCTTCTGGCCATGTATCTAGCTTTTTGTCGTTGTTATTTTTGGTACTGTGGATTGAACCCAGAGGCACTTTACCACTAACCACATCTCCAGACTTTTTTATTTTTTATTTTGAGATAGGGTCTCACTAAGTTGCTTAGGATCTCACTAAGTTGCTGAGACTGGTCTCAAACTTGTGATCCTCCTGCCTCAACCTCCCAAGTGGCTAGGATTACAGGCCTGCACCATGGCACCTGGCCTGATCATGTATCAAAAGGAACTGAAATCAATGCATTAAAGAGATATCTTCGTTCCCATGTTCATTACAACTGTATTCATAAAAGCCAAGATATGGAAACTATCTAAGTGTCCATCAGTAGATGAAAAGATAAAGAAAATGGGGAGATATCTATCTATCTTTCTATCTATCTATCTATCTATCTATCTATCTATCTATCTACCTATCTATCTACCTATCTATCTATCATAGTATACAGACTTAACAAATAAGAGGATTCTGTCATTTGTGATAAAATGTAAGTAACTACAGGACAGTATGCTAAATGAAATAAGTGGGGACAGACAAATTCTGTATAATCTCATTACATATGAAATCTAAAAAAGATGAACTCAGAAACAGAGCAGAGAGGTGGCTTCTAGAAGCTAGGAAAGAGAGGAAGGAATGGAGAAAGGGAATATGTTGAACAAAGGGTAAAAATTTTCAGTTAGACTAGAGGAATAACTTTTAGTGATCTATTGAGGTGCATGGTGTCCCAGTTAATAATAATGTATTGTATATTTCAAAATTGCTGAAATAGGTTTTTAATATTCTCGCCACAAAAGAATGATAAATTGGTGAGGTGACACAAATGTTAATTAGCTTGAATTTTCTTTACTATGTACATAGATCAAAATATCACATTGTACCCCATAAATATACACAATTATTATTTGTTCATTAAAACTTAAATGCAATGGAGAAAGAAAGAAATAAAGGAAAAGAACCTTAGGTATTTCACAGAATCTCCTGAAAGGTGGAAGGACCAGGCTGGAAAGAGCAATGCCCAGATCAGATTGCAGAACTCTACCAGGGAAATGTCAGACTCTACCACTGACTAACGTGGG
Source organism: Sciurus vulgaris (assembly GCF_902686455.1). NCBI lineage: Eukaryota > Metazoa > Chordata > Mammalia > Rodentia > Sciuridae > Sciurus > Sciurus vulgaris. The sequence goes on from NC_136461.1 coordinate 51,232,140, forward strand.
GAATGGACCCTGCCAATAGAAGAACCTCTACTACTGTTTCCTGGGAGTCTAGACCCACCTGCCTTGCTTTTGCTAGCCTCGGTATTGCCTGCTTTTTAATCTTTCTAACCTCCACTTAAAAGTCCAGGGCAAATGTATCTGATTACATGTGTCTAGCAGGAAGGAGACTGAGAAAGTAAAGTAAGTGTGTGTGTGTGTGTGTGTGTGCAAATTTAATTCTCAACTCCTGATATGAACCAGGTATTCAGCAGATTGAAGTAATTCACAGTGAAGATGGATGGGGATGGTTTCAACACCTCTTTGAGAATTAAGGAAGAGCCCAATAACCTAAAAAAACCCCTGGTTGTTGAAATATGTACATGGAAGAAAATAATTTTAAAGTACATACTTCTACTATTCCTTTTGTTTCTTTTTTGAAATTGTGTGTCAGTTTCCCTTTTTTAAAAACCACTGTATTGAGGTAGGGTTGACATGCAAAAAAATGTACATAACTAAAATATACACTTTGATGAATCTTTTGTTTCTTCATTGAAAATACATTTTCTGGAGCTTACAGTGTACCACACAGTAGGCTAGGTAATCTTGAGGAGAGCAGACCTGATCCAAGTCCTTAGAATGCAATAATTTCATTTGAGATAAAGAAAAGGTAAATATAACACAGCAAATGCTGAAAATAGTGATCATATGAGGGTGTTATGAACACGTGTATATAGATAGTATTCCTATAATATATATATTTAGAAATGTGCATTCCCTGCAAATCAAAACTACACTAAGATTCCATCTCACCCCAATTAGAATGGTGATTATCAAGAATACAAGCAACAATAGGTGTTGGAGAGGATGTGGGGAGAAAGGTACACTCATACATTGCTGGTGGGGCTGCAAATTAGTGCAGCCACTCTGGAAAGCAGTGTGGAGATTCCTTAGAAAACTTGGAATGGAACCACCATTTGACCCAGCTATCGCACTCCTCGGCCTATACCCAAATGACTTAAAATCAGCATACTACAGAGATGCAGCCACATCAATGTTCATAGCTGCTCAATTCACAATAGCCAGATTGTGGAACCAACCTAGATGTCCTTCAATTGATGAATGGATAAAGAAACTGTGGTATATATATATATATATATATATATATATATATACAATGGAATATTACTCAGCTATAAAGAATAATAAAATTATGGCATTTGCAGGCAAATGGATGAAATTGGAGAATATCATGCTAAGTGAGATAAGCCAATCTCAAAAAGCCAAAGGACGAATGATCTCACTGATAAGCGGATGATGACACATAATGGGGGATGGGAGGGGGGCAAGAATGGAGGAAGGAGGGACTGTATAGAGGGAAAAGAGGTGTGGGAGGGGTGGGGGGGGAGGAAAAAATAACAGAATGAATCAAACATCATTACCCTATGTAAATGTATGATTATGCAAGTGGTATGCTGTTACTCCATGTACAAACAGAAACAACATGTATCCCATTTGTGTACAATAAAAATAAAAATAAAAAAAAAAGAAAGAAATGTGCATTCCTAAACATATATCCTATATATAGGCTATATATACATTTTAGGGGGTGCAGTCAAGAGTATTTCCTGGAGAACAACTTAAGCAGACATAAAAGAGAAAGAATCTGGAAGTGAAACAGGGAGAGGAGGTATGTACAGTGGAAGACTCATGCAATTTGGTTTTACTAGAGAGAAACTAGCAAGCAAGATCCGATGAAAGATGAAATAGTGAAGATAGGCTGGAGGAAGATCAAAATCCCCTTCTTAACTAGAGTGTAAGATTTTAATGTTCTTACACTCTAGTTGTAAGAAATCCCATGAAAACCACGCCGGACACGGGAGGGTTTATTAAGCAAACAGAGTATCTCCCTGCAGGGTAAGAGAGAAAATGAGAGGAAAAGAGAAAGGGCATGCACTAGAAAGAGTGGAAAATTGAGCAGGAGAGAGAAAGAAAGTGAGTAGGAGAGAGAAAGCAAGAGAAAATATGGCGGGGGTGTTATCCCTAAGGAGTTGAATTCCGCTGGGCTAACAGGGGACAAATAATGGTGAAGGATACTTGCAAGCTGACTGATGAGCCAATAGCTAGCTAGGATGTTCACAGACTGACAAGTAGTTGGGAGGCGGGGAAATGGCTCCAACGGAAAGGGTGGGAGAGCAGCTTTACACTAGTTAAGAGAAAAACTTTAAGAATTCAAGTGGGGCCTGGTATGGTGGTGCACACCTTGTAATCTCAGCTTCTCAGAAGACTGAGGCAGGAGGATGGCAAGTTTGAGGACAGCCTAGGCAACTTAGTGAGCCCCTATCTCAAAAAAAAAAAAAAAAAAAAAAAAGAAGGGTTGGAGATGTAACTCCATGGTAAAGTATTTGCCTAGTGTGCATGATGCCCTGGGTTCAATCCCTGAAAATCTCTCCCCACTCCCCCCCCCCAAAAAAAAAAAAAAAGAATTTGAGAAGGTGATATTGATACCGCCGTTTACCGGTGCCAAGTTCTGCTCCTTCTAATGTTGAAGATTGAACACTAGAGAAGCACGCCAAGGCAAGCATATGAAGCAGGTTTTATTTAAAGCTAATAATACAGACTTCTCCCGGCAGGGAGAAGGGGGCCATAGCTGATGTTCTAAAGTCCCAAGAAGTGAGCGCACCCTACATCTTTTATAGGTTAAATTCTCTTTTGTTCTCCAGTTTTCTCCCCGCTTATCTCTCCTTCCTGCCTACGTGACTAGGCCTGGTTTTGCATTAAGTGAGAAGCCATGGGCAGGGGGAGGGACAAGGTGATTCAGGCAGGCAAGGGCCCAGGGGGCATTAATTAGCAGCTCCTTATTTGCAGTTCTTGATAAAGGCAGGTAAATTTGGTAATCAATGGGCTCCGAAGATCCTTGACATTCCATTCTTCCAGGGGCAGTTTCCAACTTCCAGAGGCAGATGATTTTATGGCCTCCATTTCCTCGATTTGACCCTATCCCCTATTTCTACACTAACTACCTGTTCCCAATTCTGGCTTCAATATGATCAAATTTGTTTTAGGTAAATTGTTCAGACTGGTGGGTAGAAGAAGGATTTGAAGAGGTTCAACATCAGAGATCTGAAGAATATAGGTTGTTGGTGGCCATCTGGCCAAAAAATTCTGAGACCCTGAGCTTTGGTAGTGATTTTAGGAATAGGAAAAAGGGAACATGGCTAATAAATAGTATCATTTTGGTCTTGAAGAGTGACTCGTAGTCAACCAGGCAGAGAAGTAAAAGAAGGGCATTCCTAGGCAGATGGAGAGAAAGGAAGGCGTGGAAGAGCAAGAAATGTTTTGAGAAATGGAGAATAATTCAGTGTGGTTGGAACACTGGATCACTACAGGGGAGGAGGCTGAAGGAAATGCTGGTTTGGTAGTCAAGATCCAATAGATGAAGGATCTTTTGTATTAAGCATAGGAGTCTGGGCTCCTTAGTAGCTTATGCTTGCATACCCTCCACACCCACCCTTTTCTCTTTTGAAAGATTTGGGCTTCAGAGTCCATGGGGTGCAATAAAAGCAAGGAATCATTGGTAGGAGGGCCACAGCCCCTCCAGAAGTACTCAGAAACCTAATCAAGAATCCTCAAACAGAGAGGACCTGTAGTTCCTTTACAAACCACATTTCAATCCTGCAAACCTCCCCTCCTAAATTACCACTGTGTTACCTGAATACAGGCTGCCCCTGAAGTCCCTAATTTCATTGCATTGACTGAAGCTTTAGTGAGTCTATTATTGGAAAAGGAAGCATTTGTGCTTCAAGTACAGGAAATCACCAAACAATTAACGTCCATGGACTCCTGAGCCCGGGTCAAATGCCTGAGTGTGATTATCTTTGTTTCATGTCAGACTATTGAGGAAGTGTTTTGCAGGCTAGAATCTTGGCTTTATTTGGTTGTTTGAGTCAATGGAGCCCACTGTGAGGCCTTAACCTGACAACTATCTATAGCAAAATGGGAATACGCAGACAGAGGTCTACTGCAAGAAGAGAGATTTTTAGAGAGGGTGGAAAGCTCTCTCTAAAATACTCCATAATTTGGGTATTCAGAGTCAGGAAGGGCCACTTATGCTGCCCAGAGAGAAATTAGCATGGGAAGAAAAGGAAATGGAAATAGTTATTACATGACGTGGCCAGGGAAATTAACCCCTCAGAGGCAGAGGATTGGTGTGGGTTGGACACAGGGCCAGTATTATGGGCAGACAGGGCAGTTGGAAAACTTTTCTGACCCAGAATACACCTCAAAGGGAAGTGAAGCCAGAACTGGGGACAGGCAGTTAGTGTAGAAATAGGGGATCCGGTCAAATTGAGGAATGGAGGCCATGAAAGTCATCTATCTCTGGAAGTTGGAAACTGCTCCCTGGCAGAATGGAATGACAAGGATCTCCGGAGCCCATTGATTGCCAAATTTACCTGCTCTTATCAAGGACTTCAGGGAAGGAGCTGCTAATTAATGCTCCCTGGCTCTTGCCTGGCTGAATCACATTGGCCCTCCCCCACCCCTGCTCCTCACTTTAAACATTTCACCTGCAAAACCAGGCCTAGTCACATAGGCCAGAAGGAAAGATGAAGGTGGAGAGAACTGGAGAACAAAAGAGACCTCAACCTATAAAAGATGTAGAGCATGCTTACTTCTTGGGATTCTAGAACATCAGCCATGGCCCCTTTCTCCCCCTTGGGAGAAGTCTGTATTATTTCTGCTTTTAAATAAAACCTGCTTAACATGCTTGCCTTGGCGTTCTTCTCTAGTGTTCAAACTTCAACATTAGAGGGAGCAGAACTCATCACCAGTAAACAGTGGTATCAGAAGTGCCAAAGAAACTCTAAAAGGAAAATAGAAAAGCACAATGTGAAGTGAGATGACAAGAATGAGCTTCCCCAATGTCACAACATTTTCCAATAATCCATTTTGAATGAATCATATTGCTGATTGTGGGAAACTGTTCATACCCTGGAACAATGTTATATATTAAAGACGTGGACTGCATGTGTGGCTCAGTGGTAGACCACCTGCTTAGCATGCTTGAAGTCCTCAGTTCCTGGAACTGTTAAAAAAAAAAAAAAAAAGGAAATGGAAACTATTATTATTTTTAATGAAGAAGGAAATAGGAGATAAGGGTACATACAGGCTCAAATTTAGGCAGATGGGAATCTTATATGTCCTGTTCACATAGTAACTGCTCAGCAAGTATGTTTGAATGAATGAATTATCATGCCCATCTATCAGATGAGGAAAGTGCTACTGGAAATGTTAAGCACCTTGTCTAAAATGAAACAGTGTTTATGTGATACCTATAAACCTCATTCATTGATTTCTTTGCTTTCACTCTTGCCCAATTCCTCTCCCCACCGCCATTCTCTTTAGCAACCATAGTGATTGCTCCTCAAATCACAAGTGGCTTTGGTTCACAGAGCAAACAGCTTTTTGCTGTGGCCTACAGAGAGCCCTATTCAATCTGACTCCTGCTGATTTCCCCCCATTATTCTCCTTGCTCCTTGTGCTTCAGCTGCTGGAATCTCCTTCCTATTCCTTAAACTTTAGGAACTTTTCCTGTTTCTGAGCTTTGTATTTTTCTGGAACACTTTAGATATTTGAAGGCTCAGTTTCTTCAAGTCTCTGCACCCACCTCTTCTCTGAAGGGTCATTTAGACCACCCTATATAAAAATAAAAATACTGTCACTCTAACTCTTTGTCCTACTTTAATTTTCTTCACAATTTTTATCTGTTATAGAGTGCATGAGAATTACAAACCACCACGCATACTGAGCCAAATTGAAAGGGGAAAAAAGGTCCTTTAATGAGCATGCCAGGCAAGCGGCTGGGATTAGGCTAGCACCTCAAAGAACTCCCAGTACCTGAATTTTGGAAGTAGAGAATTTATAAAGGCAAAACCCAGAAGAACAATTGAGGTACACGTAGGTCAGAAAGACCCTGTTGAGACAGATATTTTGATTACATAAGAGAATTGTTTTGATCATACATTTCAGAGTTATTTGTTATACATCAGGGCCATAATCAGGGACGGGGGAAGGTCCCCCTGTACTGTCAACATAGATACAAGCTTCAGGAGGCTGAAAAGAAACATTTAAGCTAGCATAAAATAGAGTCAGGACAGAACAAAGTGGCGTTACTTTTCCATTTCATATCAATATGTAGCATTGTTAGATTCGTTATTAGTTTCTTATCTATTTTTTCCACAAGCCTCCCCAAGAGAGCTTTCAAATTTTTGCTAATCTGATATATGTTGTATACGAGCCAGTTTAAATTTGCATTTCTTACTGTAAGGTTGAAAATCACAGAAATGCTCTTCATAACTATGTAGTAGAAATTTGTTTTTTCCTTATTTTAGTAAATATTACGTATTACATGCTTTAGAACCCATCTTCTCATTTTAATAAAATCATTAAATAAATTATTAATTAAGCAATTAATAAAATATTAACCAATTAATTAATAATTTATTTATTAATTAATAAAATTATTATAGGTACATTTATTTTATTTATACCCACCCCTTTTCCTTTTTCTTTTTTTTTCCTTTTTGTGGTGCTGGGAATCAAACCCAGGGCCTCCCACATGCCAGGCAAGCCCTCTACCACTGAACCACATTCCCAGGCACTATCTGTAAGGAATCCGTCCTCCCAACCACCTGTCAATCTGCGTTCTTCCCGCCTCTCCTGTTATAGGAATTTCCGGCCTCCCCCATCACCTGTCAGTCTGCGTTCTTCCCGCTTCTTACAGTTCCAGGAATTTCCGGCTTATGCTGCCTTAATCTTCCTGCCTCCCCACGTTACATTCTAACATGTCATTGGTCCACTCAATCAGTCTGTAAGAATTCTACTCCGATTGGTTCCTCCCAGCCCGCGAAATTCCAATATCTGAGAGAAACCACAAGCCATTTTCCCTTAGCGGATCTGAATCGTCCGCATAAAATAAAGTCCCTTGCGTGAGACCTTGTGTCTGCAGAGTGTTTTTCTGGGAGCTATCAACGAGCTACAACTGCCCCTAACACTATCCACCTCTTTTTGCAAAAGATTTGAGAAGTTAAGAGACATGAAAAATAAAGTAGTTAATTATAAATGAAAGAAGAAAGAAGACTGGGAGAAAGATAAATACTAGTGTTAGGTAGTAGTAACGAGCAATGAAATGCAGACCAATTACACGCAGGGTCATGTGTTTTCATTACCTTTAAGGCCTTTGCATTTCTTTCTTGAAATGTTTCTTGATTGGCTCCCTTCATTTCCATCTGTTCATTCTCCAGGCATGTGTGCCTGTTATTTTTCTACAAGTTATTCAATTAACTTCTAAGGCAATGCAAATGTTCCCAGTGGAACCTTAAAGGAGACCCCATCCTTGACTGACATGTGACCGAAGCCTTGTAAGAGACCCTGAAGCAGAGGACTAAGTCATGCCCAGATTCATAACTCGGAGAAATTATGAGACAACAAATACTCTTTTAAGTCACTCAGTTCATGGTAATACGGTTACACAGGAATAGCTAGCTAGTACAATTAAAGTGTAGGTCGAACACCATTACCCTATGTAAATGTATGATTACACAAATGGTATGCCTCTACTTCATGTGCAGAGAAACAAGTTGCACCCCATCTGTTTACAATAATAAAAAATAAATAAATAAAAAGATAAAAGAAAATAAAGTGTAGGAAATGTCGCATTTCATTATTTCCTAGGTTAAATTAAATCCGTTGAGCCTATTAAGTGGTAATTTAATCTGTAATCTTTAGAAGGCTCTCCTTCATCCTTCATAAAGAACCTTATATAATTTGAGAACACCTATAGAGAGGGGTTGTGAAGAGAGTCCTTAAATTCATTTCCTTGCTGGTGAGATGCACATTGTCCAAGTGATTGATGGAATCCATTCAAATGTGAAGATAACATCTACTCCCTTCTGGCCAAATTCAGCAACTGGGACTTCACTCAAGGGGGAAGGCTGCAGCTTAGTGGCTCAGATGCACCCAAAACCATGTCCCCTCAAAACTCTTGCTACTTCCAGGCCTATGAGGAGCCCAGTGTTGATCCCCAGAGCAGGAGGACCTATGACAACCCTTTTCCCTAGAAATCTCTCTAGAAATGAACCCAGCCCCTTCTCTCTTAACTCCAGAAGATTTCCTCCTGAAGGTCAATCCAGCAAGTCTCTAAGACCTTGGATTTCAAATACAATGTTTTCTTAAATCACTGAAGGGAGCCTGGACCTTCCCGAACAGAATACAAAGTCCTAGCTATCCTATTCCAAGAAAGGGGCGGGGTGTGGGGGGATGATCTCTCATTCTTTTGTGATGACTGCTCAGCAACTAGAAGTCATTTAATTTGTCGCTGAGGTTACTAACCGCACAGTTGGCCAAGGCAAGATGAAAATGGCATGCTCAATCATGAAGTCCTAATTATTGTGAAAGATTCCATTTCCTCAAGAAAAACAAGACTAGTTCTAAGTCTCACAGGGAATTTTTCCTTTAAAAATGAAAGGGCAGCAAAGTCTAAGGTTTGTAAATTATAATCTATTTGGAGCTCAGATGTAAGTGAAGTCCATGCTAGTGTCTCTGGGCTTAGGATAGTTGGGGCACAGGTACCCACAAACATTTGCAGGTAGGAGAGGATTGGATATGTGTTAGGAACCATTTTGTGAAGGGACTTGAAAACATTGTAAAGAAGATATATTAAAATAAACCAAAAGTAGATCTTTTTTCCCCAGTGCCAAGGATCAAACCCAGGGCCTCACACCTGTCAAGCAGGCGTGAGCGGCACCCTCCAGTTCAATGTAGACATTTATATTTCACAAACTTTAAAAAATAATTCATACTGTTTACCACTATGGTCTTATCTATTGTAGTTTCCGAGACTCTTCTATTTTTTTCCATTTCGGTATATTGGAAAACATTGCAAATTATCTATTAAACCAAATCCAGGTTCTTTCACAAAAATAGGAATTTAATTTTACAGCAGTTAAAAACAATTCTCTCCCCTTTTTTTCCCCTTCGGCCATTTTCTCTGATAATGCTGTATTATTCCTCCCACTCAAAAGCCAAGAATGACAACTCAACTACTTCTCCCCTACATACTTACAGGAAAGAATAGAAACAATTCTGTCAACTCCAGCTGGGGCAGCACAAATTGCAAGGAAGCTTTCTTAGAATTTTTTATCCTGCATGACTCTCAGTGTAGGTGCTTTCCAACAATTGGTTTTATTTTTCTTGAATTCTATTCTTGCTGCAGAAACCCTCAATTGTCTAACACTGGTGGCATTTGGTAATCTTGCCAAGTTTAATTCCAGTTCAGTTGCTTGGAAGGTTTTAATGAACCAAGAAAGAAGGTTTTGTAAACCTCCTTGTTTGGTGCAATGGGAATTTGCTCAGGAAGCATGAGTCAGGCTCCCTCCCTCCCTCTCAGCAAAATAGGTTGAGTTTATTTCCTTTTGAAGGCAGGACAACAAATATGACCATCATACTTGTCCCCATCCCAGTGCAGCATTACAGGAAGCAGTGTTTGTCTTAGGAAATGTATGTATCTCTGACTGTACTCAGGTCATTTTGGTGGTAGCAAAACTGTTTAATTTTAAAATTATGCATCTATTTAATATGTATTAGAACAATATGGCAACATGTTAATTCATAATTCCATGGATGCTATTGTCTAAGATTGGGCTAAATAATAACGAAGTCCAAGGAAAATAGGAAATAAATGATAATATAATTGGCATGCAGATATAGTCAAATCCTAAATAATGGTGTATGAATAGTCAATGTTTTAGAAACACTGTCCATTTAAGATATACTAGGATTCATCTCAAGATAGAACTATTTTGAATTCACGGTCTTTGCTACTGAACAACTGTGTGCTTTAGGCAAATTCACAAACCTCTCTAACCATCAATATCTTCACTATATAAGGATAATTCTTACCTTATAGAGTTGTTAAACAAACTTACTTGAATAAAATCTAGTTTTATAATGAGCATAGGGTGTGCTAATTAAAAGGTAGACACTGATAATTTCTTATCTGATTCTTCTTGACTGTTCATTGTCATGTATCTTCAATAAAAATCTTGTAGCTATAAAGCAAGTAACTAGCTCTCCTATCCAACAATAGTGTCAGAAAATGCTGGTGCATCTGAGAAGCCAGAAAATCTAATGACTAGGGCACTGTTTTAGGAAGAAGGAGATCTGACTTTCTCCTTGGACTTCCTGCAACAAGTGACTTAACTTACAAAACAACCATGAAAGCAAACATGTGACTATCTGCCTTGTGCCTGAAAAAATAACCATCTCACTCTTTTTCGTGAGGTGTGTTTGTTTTGTCATGGGGTTGTTTTCAGAATTAAGAGGCTATGATTCAAGTTCAGTTCAGGTCAGCAAAACACTTTTTTTTCAGGACTTAATCTGTATCAGGCATAGTGCTAATTCTCTGACATAAAAATTAAAAAGGCAAGGTTTCTGAACTTTACTCATTCAATAAATATGAGGGTACTACTGAGTAGTAGAAACTGTGTGAGTCTTGGGTAATCAAACAGAATACACTCATGGAATTATTGAACTCACACTCATGTAATTTATAGTAGGGAGATGATTATGTCAGTGTTGTATTAATAAGGGTTTAGTAATCAGTTCTCAAAAATAAAAAATAAAAAACCTAATAAACATGTGCCTTACCATATTTTACTAATACAGTGTGCATAGCACACAACATACAAATAATATATATAAAATAATTTTCATTGTTAAGTCATTATGATCAAATGAGTCTCAGAGAATTATTTCATGTTTTTTTTGCTGAACTCTGGTATCCATGGCCAACCTATGAGTGTGGTTTGTCAATGAATGTTGGTTGATATTTTCATTTAAGTTAAAGTATAAGATAAAAGTGAAAAAAAGAAAAAGGAAAGGCAGAGCTTTACATGTTTGTCAGTGCCCAAGTGATTCCTTCTCTGAATGCTGTAATAGTTCCTTCATTTTTTGGCTACTCACAGTCTATACATATGCCCATGCACTTTTTTTGGGGGGGTGCTGGGATTGAACCCAGGGCCTTGTGCTTACAAGGCAAGCACTCTACCGACTGAGCTATCCTTCCCTAGCCCTGCATGTACACTTTTACGTGTAATTTGCATCCTAATATTTTCTCCATCCACTTTCTAGACAGTGAAAAAGACAGCATTGATTCCTTAATGTAGTATTTTCTTATTTCCATGGTGTCAATATTCCTACTGCTATTTTTAAACTACAAATATGGCTTCTCTAACATAGAGTTGGAAGAGATAAGGCACACCATTATTTAATAGTTCCACCATAAATATACAGTAGGGGTAACTAACCTTAAGAATATAGATATTAGTAAATTCACCAAAATAATAGGAAGGGAAGAGTTTTGGGTATTTATTACCTTTGTCTTTAATATAATTTATTTCATTATAAGTTGTAATGAACATGGTGAGTTTATTTATTTTAATAATCTTTTAACAACTGACTCACAAAATTCCTGAAAATAAAACCATCTACTCTGTGACCCAGTATGAGTTGGCTCCAGCACTGATGTTATAAAATCTTGAAATATTAACAATTGTGTGTTTTCTTTTCTGTATTTTTATTTTTTACTAGTAATCAGAGGTATCCATGCTGCCTTAAGAAGAAGTACGACTGCTATAGTGAGAACAAAAACAACAAAAACTAAGATCCAAAGTATACACAGTGGGTCCCAACATATGCATTCCCCATATCCTAGTACACTGACCCCAGAAAAGTACACTGACCCCAGAAAAGGCACAAGCTAAGAAGGACCAAGAGAATGAGAAAGGACACAACATAATTCATGGGAGCAGGTATAAATGAGAACAAATATTTAAGTCTAGGGAAAAGTCAACTTGAAGAAGGGGAAGTAAGCTGTCTAAATGAAACTTTTTTATTTGTTCTTTTTAATTTAGAATGTATTTTGAACATATCTATACATACATGGAGTATAACTTCGCATTCTTATGGTTGTACATGGTGGGAGTTACACTGGTCATGTTTAAAATAAAACTTTAAAAAAAGAGGGGGGAGTAGTAATGAGCCTGATTCTGTGCTGTGAAAATGAATCATACACACACACACACACACACACACACACACACACACACACAGCTAAGGAAGTGGTGGAATGAAAAGATAAACATTGGGGGAGATCTCTGAGAAAGTAGAACCAGAAAATAAAAATGAAAGTGAAAAAGAGATGGAAAAGCCAAAAAGAAAGTTGAAAGCTAATTTAGCATCGTAAATAATAAAGAAAAGAATAGAGAAAATAAAGGAGAGGTGGACTCTCGAATTCAGTAAAAATTTTCCTCAACCGAAGACATGACTTTCTAGAGAGGACCCCACAAATGCTCACACAATGGACCTAAAAAGATGCACACCAAGGCACCTCATGAGAAATTTCAGTTACTAGGGACAAAAAGGAGTTCCTAACCATTTCCAAAAATGTCGTGTGTGGGTGAAGAGACCTCAAAGAACTAGAATTACAAAGGAATTGACTCGTTAGCAGCAATGTTTCATGCAAGAAGACAATGGAACAATGTCCAGAACGCCAAGGAAAAGGACTTCGACCTAGAGAAGTCCATATTCAGCAACACTTTCATTCAAGGGTGATGACAGGATAAAGACATTTTGCAGATGTCATGCTCTTTAAATTGTTCTGAACATTCTCAATAACCACTGCAAAGATGTGCTCCCAAAGCAAAGAAACAAAACAAGAAAGAAGATGCAGAACATAAGACATGCAGCCCAGGTAGAGGAAGGGAAATCCCCAGTCAGGCTCACGATGAAGATCCCAGATTGACTCTCTGTACACATTTCTAGAAAGCTACCCTGTTCATGTTGGGACAGGAAACAGGAGGGCTCCGAAGAGGGTGCATTGTGCAACATTAATAAATAGAAGAAATGATCTGCTGCATCTGAACATACAAGAGAAGTGATTAACACTGGAGGATGCTGTGAGGTAAATTAGTCTATGGTGTATAGAAAACTAAGCAAATAATAAGAGAGATGATATTCATTGAAAAAAAATTACAAGAAAGGAAATGTAATCACTGTTCACTGTCTGGTTCGTGTTGAATTAACCAAGAGTTGTAGAATAATATAATCATACAAGGAATAGAAGAATTTATGAGAATATGTATGTGTTGGGGAATGGGTGTGAATTGTAAGACAGCTTAGTCTTCATGCTCCACAGAAGGAAGGCAAGGAAATAAAACAGCAATCTCCAAATAGCAGCAATACAAGAATGATCCTTTCAACCACAAGAATGCATCAAAATTGGTAATGTTTTACACCCTATGTATGTATAATATGTCAACATACATCCTACTGGTCATGTATACCTAACAACACAAAAAAAGAATGTTCCTTAGGAAGACAGAGGACTGTACCAGCAGAAATAGTTAATATAATAGAAAAAATGTTGCCTTTTAGTGGGCATTGGGGGTGGAAAAGAAGGAATGGTATACTGCTTTTTTTTTTTTTAAGAAATTACAAGTCTTATAGAATTATTGACTTTTTGGCGGTGCGATGAATTGAACCCAGGGCCTTGTGCTTGCAAGGCAAGCACTCTACCAACTGAGCTATATCCCCAACCCGAATTAATGACTTTTAAAACTTTTTACAAATATAAATTATTGTTTTAAAAGAAGGAACAATCAGCATTCATTTTATCCTTTTTCTCAAGTCCTCTTATGAAAATAAATGAAATGTTGTGAGGAAACTGATGGTGTAAAGAAAGTCTCAGACCTAATGGTTATGTAGCCTGAGAGTGATAATTGCCAACCTGTTACAGAAATAATCATACCCATAAGTATTATGAAGGAAAACCATAGAGAAATGTGGACATATCAACGGGAAACTCAGTCTCATCTGGGGTTTGTGGAGGGTTTCCTACAGAAACTTACGGTTTACTCCAAAGAGAAGGGGTGTAAGTAATTTCAAAACACAAAGTGCAATACGTAGATAAAAGTCTATAATAGGGTGCTGGGAATACATAAGGGACATTGAGCCCACCTGGGTGGATCAGGAAGCACTTGCTGGAGTAAAGAATAGCTAAGGATGTGGAGGAGAGTACGGGAGGATTTAGAACAATAATCATATATTTCGGGAAGGTTTTGACCTTTAAATGCATAGGTCAAAAAGTTGTGAGGACAATGTATTTGACTCACTAATTAGAATCCCGTTTGTGCCTTGAGGCCGGGGTGGGGATTGAACACAGGGCCTCACACAGCTAAGCATGCACTGTACCACTGAGCTACATCCCTAGCTCTTTGTTTCTTCTTCCTCTTCCTCTTCCTCCTCCTCCTCCTGCTTCTCCTTCTTCTTTTTTTTAACCAGCTGTTTGTCTACTGATTTAGAAAAACGATTTATTTGGGTCCTAGCATATTTTCTTGCAATTGATATCCCTTCTCTTGCCCTGGAGGGAGTATTACAAAATGCTCACCCTAATCCTCTCTCTCTCTCTCTCTCCCCCACCCTCCTCTCTTCTCTCTAAACTTTAATGCATTTATTTTAACTCCATTTGTTTTTTACAATGAGAGTATATATTACTTACTGGTAAATGCTTAATGCTTTAAATTTACAAGTATATTTACAGAAACTTGAAAGCATTCCAATTAAATGAAAAAAAAAGTACAAATTCTTATTTCTTTTTTGTCTTTTCAAAGTATCTAACATTCTCACAGCCACCAATACTTTTAACCAAATATGCAGAGCTGTGGCTCTTAAGTTTAACAAGACAGCCACTTCCTAAGTTTAATTATTTTAATAACCCTGACTCTTTAAACTACTCTGATTCAACCAAGAGCTGATTGATGCTAGCCAATAAAGACCACGTTCCAGCAATATCGTTCTTGTTGCCAGTTATTACCCAGAATTCTCCAGTCTGGCTCCTCAAATCATTTATCTGGTAACTTCTGGGCTTTGTCTCCTCTTTCTAGTCATGTGTCTCATCACCTCCTAGATTTGATGACATTTGCCTTCTTTTCTTTGACTCTTGGCTCAGAATCTCACCTTTCCCAGCCCCATGCAGAGATTTCATGGGGCTGGGAAAGGTTTCAAAGATGAGATTTCTTTCTACTGACTAAAGTTTTTGTAGACATTATTTAGGGTCTGGAAAACTATAGTCCACTAACAGTTCTCTATGCAGTGGTACTGTTGGTGATTCTTTTTTTTTTTTGCGGTACTGGGGATTGAACCCAGGGCTTTGTGCTTATGAGGCAAGCACTCTACCAACTGAGCTATATCCCCAGTCCCTGCTGGTGATTCTTAACTCTTTTTTTCTTGTTCTAATTTTTCTCTAATAGATATAAGAAGAAACAAGAGTAACATAGTAAATTTGTAGGAGGAGCTTCTGCTTTTCTTCCATAGTCAAATTTCATTTTATTTTTTATCTTTGATAAACATGTAATAATTGCATGTATTTATAGGGCATGGTGTGGTATTTCAATACATGTATACAGAGCACATTGATCAACTCAGGGTCATTAACATTTCCATCTTTATCATTTCTTTATATTTGGAGCTTTTACCTCTGTTCTTCTAGTTCTTTAAAAAACATATAAAAAGTTATTGTGAACTATAGTCGCCCATTCTTCTAGTTCTTTAAAAACATATAAAAAGTTATTGTGAACTATAGTCGCCCCATTCTTCTAGTTCTTTAAAAAACATATAAAAAGTTATTGTGAACTATAGTCGCCCATTATTCCTTCTATTTAACTGTGTTTTGGTACCCATTATCAAACCTCCCTCTATCTTCCTTTTCCCTAGACCTTCTTAACCTATCTAGTAGCAAGATTTTTTTCTAACAAAAGACTCTTTGGCAAAAATAAATAAGTACTTTCAAATTTCTTATACTTCAGTATTTCATTTAATCCTTACAACTATCCAACAAAACTCTAAGATCACTTTTTAAAATTGCATTGAGAAATAAGGATATAACAGCCATAAGATGTTGACTGAGCCTCTTTTACATATTAGTTCACTTTATTTTGGGGACTAGAATTCAGGATCAGACATACTTTTGAAGCAAATTGAAAATTTGTGGTTGTAGTTTCTTATGGTTACCAAAGTTTGAGCACAAATTATGTTTTTAATTTGACAATGTTCATAACTCTCCCTGCTCTCTGTGACCACCAATACTATGTTACCCTTCCTGAAGATTATTTTTTCTAACTCTGGATCAAGAGTTAAAGGGAAGAAGGCAATGTTATCCAATCTTTTCTAAATTAAAAGTTGAGTTTTTTTAATGTAGCAAAAGTTTTTTTTTTTTTTTTTTTTAATTCAAATATATAAACTCATTTATAGGAAAATCTTCCAGGATATAAAAGTCAAAATCTAATAAAGGAATGACCTTTGTTATGGAAAAACAAAGAAAGAAAGAAATCAGGTCTGTTTTGGAAAATCTGGGACATCAAATTGTTAGGCGTAGTATTGTGCCCCTAGGGACATAGGTCACTTTCAGTATTTGCCAAAGCATTAGATCAGTCAGATACTGGAAAACATTTATAAACTTGAACAACTGAGCTGCTTCTATGTGCTTTAGTGAAAGTTTAAACTCCTCTGGCCCCATTTTTTTGAACATACACCTTCAACTATACAGCATTTCTCCCACAGGATATTAGTGAGAGAGCGGTCATCTACTTAGCAGTTGCTCTAGTGCCTGTAGTACTTGTACAGGGTGTACAGTTGTCTTAAGATGGTAAAACTGCACTGATTATAGAGATCTTGAAAAGGGTCTGGGGAAGTAAGAGGAGTTTGTAATCTGAATAGCAAAGACATGAATTATTCAACTGGCTAAAAGTGTGTCAATCTTCTCTGCTTCACAAATACACTGGAAACAAGGGAAGATCAAATACAGATGCTCCAAAAGAAAAAAGGAAAAAAGAAAGAAACCAATTTGATGTAGAATAATCAGAAAATCCAGATAAAATTTTTTAAAAACCTGCAACTACTAGCCAGAGAGAATTATCAAAATTTTGAGATATAGCTTTCTAGACTTTATATGCATATATACATAGGTATAATACAATGATTCATTAATACATCTTGAATATATGTCTATGTCAACAAATAAGATACTAAAATGTCATGTTATTTACTATATAATATTTTATTGAGTAAATTTATAATTTGCATAGAAAATTTTTGACATTTACAAACTGTTTAAAATAATAAACATTTGACATTTAAAAACTGTTTAAAATGATAAACAGTCTCATAACCAATACCTTTGGAAGCCTTTATTAGCTCTTGAGGATAAACTTCAAGAAGTCCAATTGTAGGGAGTATTGGTCAAGAAGTTTGGTGGCAAGTGACAGAAACTCAACCAGAACAAGCTTTAGGAAAAGGGGAGATTTATTGACTTACATTCTTTTAACATTTTTTTTTTTGACTATTGGAGCTTTTGTTCATTTCCTAAATCAAAACATAGATCTGCTTAAAGAAAGCAATAGGGAATTTTGGAATTTTTAAAAAGCCCTCACCACAGGTAGTTCCTCATACACATATTTTGATTAATACTTAACTGAACAATAGAGGAGGGACCCTTTAGAGATCTCAGCAGCAATCTCCTCTTTTGTATTCTGTCCTGAGAACTCCAGCTATTTTTGCTTCCCCAGAACACTGAGTTTGTTCCTTCAACTCAGAGACCTTGAGAATTCACTTGGATTCCCCTGTTTATAATATAGTGTGGGAACTATCTCTAGGTCGTAAAGTGAGTCACTCATAGAACACACCTGATCAGTTTCATCTTGCAGGGATCACTGACCTGTACCACCTGATATGATATTCAGTGTCTGAAAACCACAGTTTTATATATTTGTCTGATTTTTAAATTGTTTCATATGGGCCAGTAAATCTGGTCCCTGTCATTCTGTCTTGGTCCAAAGTGAAGTCTCTTAACTCAACAATTAATTTTGGAGTCACTATTTTGTGTCAGACCTTTGGGATCCCTGGTCTTGTGGAGTTCATGACCAAACCACAGAAAGGTTAGAAACAGATCTAGCTCTAAGGACACAGGATTCAGCGTTATAAATGCTACGAGACTTCAGGATTTTTGTATATCTCTTTTCATATCTTACGTCTCTTTCTTTAATGGTTTTAATCTTTTCTTCTATAGATGATCTAAATTCATAAATAGTAAGTACACAGCCAAGGCAACCTGGAATTATGACTTTTTAAGATTAGTCATTTTAGAAAATAAGTGAATTCCTCTCTCTCTCTCCCTCCCCGCCAGGTTTGGAGATTGAACTTAGGGCCTCCCACATGCTAAAGTGGTCTATTACTGAACCACACCCCCAGTCTGTGAATCTCTTTTTCTCAGTTTCTATTTGAAAACTCTCTAGGAAGGAACCATAACTCCCCTCTATGAATGAATTAAACACTGTGCTGGGGGAGTAAGGGACTTAAATTGACACATCCCTGGATCATATGCCTTCTTTTGTGGTCAGGGGTCTGTAATCTAATACCAGACAGAGCCAAGGGGAATTATCAACAGAGCAGTCATCTCAATTTGTGTTTATAATTCTAAGTATACTAATTTTAGACACTCCCAAAGTGCTTCGAATGATTGCAAACTTCAACCCATTAACCCATGGTTAGTGCTAGGTCAAGTGTCTGCCTATTAGTGTGCTTAAAGATGATAATGTAGAAATAACCTTAGTATTTGAATGAATGTAGTACAAATAAACAGTACACTGTAGAAAGAAACTTCTGAGGCTCTAGAGGAACAGAAGAGAGCTCTGCAGAGTAAAGGAATCATTATGAGGTTAGTTTAGAAAACAGTATAAAGGAAACTATGATGAATTTTTCTCATTCATGGACCCAGAGCAGGAAATTCTTATGACATTTAGGCAAACCATGTCACAGTCTGGCCAAGAGAAACCTATTCTCACAGTCATCTTTGGCTAGTTCTCTCACTTTTCAAACTTCCCAATGAATTAGTTATCAAGTTCTGTTCATTCTACCTTTTGAATTCTTCTACTTCTCTCAACTTTGACTGACTTCTCCTTGCTTAGGACATTCTCTCATTTTGGATGATTGCAGTTCTTCTAACTGGCTCCCTGACTCAAGTCTTGTTCCCTATAATGGATCCTGTGTTGGCTGCCCAGCATTCATTTCTGATCCTTCTTGATAGCAGTACCCCAAATTTCCTTTTGGAAACAACCTTATTCTATTATCAACTATGTAATTTGAGTGAGATTTAACCTTGCCCTCTGTTCCAGGCACGGGTTCTGATTATGCTACCTCTTGCTGAATTTCTATTAAGTTGGTAAATTTACTAATAAACTTGATGACTACATCTACTCTCTTCACCATACTGATTATTTAAGGCCAATGAGACACCATATAACGTGTATAAGGGCTTCTGGATAGGAAGTTTCTTGCTCTGAAAAGGGAATTCTCTCTTCCTGATCAACATGAACAAGGGAAAGGGAAAATGTTGGCAGCTATCTTGAGATCATGAGGGGAGCCAACCTGATGAAGAAGTAGACAAGGCGGAAATCAAACAAGAGAAATGGAAAGAGATGATGTCATACTTTGCCATTCCTCTGAACTTTTCACTTATGAAAGTCAATAAGCTTGTCAATTGGTTAAGCCGCTTTGGTTAGATTTTCTATAATCTGTAGCCCAAAGCATCCCAACTTTTCTCTCTTTCAATCCATTTTCCGTTCTGGATTCAGAACTGGTCATGTATGCTCTCAGAGAGAAAGAGAACAAATTGCTAAACAGTGAAATGAAGGATGGTAGAGATCTACCTCACAATGTTATGGTTTGAATCGGAATGTCTCCCAAAGGCTCCTATATCGAAAGCTTGGTTCTGAATGCAGCAATGTTGAGAGGTGAGCCTTTTGGGAAATGATCAGATCATTATGTATCTGATCTCATCAATGACTTTATCCATTTGTGGGCTCATAACTGAATGGACTATTGGGAGGTCATGAAAACAATGAGGCAGAGACTAATTGGAGGAAATATGTCACTGGAGGCATGCCTGGGAAGGGTACATCTTGTCCCTGGCCCCTTTCTCATTCTCCCTGTCCTTCTTTGCTCCTGGCTGCCATGAGGTAGCAACTTTGCTCTGACAGGCCCTCCCTGCTTTGAAATTCTGCCTTACTACAAGCCCACAACCAGGGGACAAAATCACTATGGACAAAAAACCCTGAAACCATGAGCCAAAATAAATCTTTCCTGCTTTAAATTGGTTTTTCTCAAGTATTTTGTCACAGTGACAAAAAGTGTGCTAACACAGAAAATGTCATGAGGATAATGACACATGTAAAGTGCTTAGAATAGTATCTGTTATATTGGAATATAAGCAGTTAGAATAAGACCTGGCACTTAATAAACTCTCAGTCAACGTCTCTCCTCAACTTCAAACCTTACAAAGACTTCCTTGTGTCCTTAAAATCTAAGTGATCTAACATGACCTGTCATGCTGATTTCCCACAAGAGGACTGCTGTCTACCTTCAGTTCTTGCCCTGCTATTTCTTTACTTTTTTTTTTTTTTTCTGTTTCCTTTTCTCTTTATGAAGTTAACTTCTGTTTCCTTTGTTCACTATGGAAATGTCACTTTCTCAGGGATGATTTCCCTAATCTCACAATTAGGTATCCTCTTCTGCTATACTTACCTTTTGCTTGTAATTACTTGGTTATGTTTTGTTTTTAGTACCGGGGATAGAACTCAGGGGCACTCTACTGAACCACATCCCCAGCCCTATTTTGTATTTTATTTAGAGACAGGGTCTCACTGAGTTGCTTAGCACCTAGCTTTTGCTGAGACTGACTTTGAACTTGTGATCCTCCTGTCTCAGCCTGCTGAGCCACTGAGATTACAGGTGTATGCCACTGTGCCCAGCATAATTACTTGTTTTAAATCTGCCTTCCTTTTTAAAATATATGCTCATGGCCAGTGCAATGGCATACGCCTGTGATCCCAGTGACTTGGAAAGTGGAGGCAGGAGGATCACAAATTCAAGGCCAGCCTTGGAAACTTAGCAAGACCCTGTCTTAAAATAAAAAACGAAAAGGGCTGGGAATGAGTTCAATGGTAGAGTACTCCTGGATTCAATTCCTAGAACCATACACAAATAAATGTGTGTGCATGCACCCACCCACCAAGGGTGGGTTTTTTTTTTTTTTTTAAATCATATTCACAGCTATATTCTTTGTCCTGCACAGGACCTGAGATAAAATAAACACTGACTGAATCCATAGACCAAGAATGAACTTGGAACTCAGAATCATAGTAAAAGCAAAAAATGTATTTTAAGAGATGAGCATTCCAACAAATCTGGCTTAAATGTAACCTAATGATACTGATCTAGGAATCTTGAGCTCAATTCCAATTTAGATAGGTAGGGCTAAGAGAAGAAATGTGAAATCTGACAGCCTAAATAGTTTGCCTTTCAATTTTTGACTTTCCTTACTTAATGTGTTCTGTGAACTCCTCCATGCCTAAGCCCATGCATTGTCTACCATTTTGGAATTTTCTTATTTGTATTTCAACAAATGTTTATTCCCTACCTCCTTTATTTATCCATTGCTGTAGATATGTGAGATAGGATGACTAAAACACGATCCTATAAGGAATATACAGTCTAGTTAGAGAGAGACATGCGTAAACAAATAAATTACAATACTAATATTGTGATAAGTGCTAGAAGAAAATAGTGATTATTGCTTGCTTCAAACATTAGTTTTATTAATCAGGAGTCTCTCAGTTGCAAGGGACAGAAATCCGATTTCAAACAGCCTAAGCAGAAAATGAAACCTATTGGTTCATGTAATTAGGAATTTAGGATAGAGGTGAGCTGAAGAACTCAGATAATATTGTTGGGTCTCTGTATCTCTTTCTGGTTGTATTTCTTGCTGTTTGGGCCTCCTTTTCTTGTTCCAAAGTCAACTGAAAGTGAATTCTGTGATGCCACCACCTTTATGAGGGAACTGGGTTTGCCCCAGCTCTTGGGTCTGTTGGCTGCTGAATGACTCAAAGTTAAGTCTCCCTCTTTGAATTGTTCTTAGACAAAGGGAGCACCTCACCCAAAGTTATGTCCCTTCTCTTTAGGTAGCGTTCATCCAAAGCAGGCCAGTGAGGTGTACTAAGATCCGACCTCTTGTCTTGATTTAGGGTACAGCTGAAGGGCCAGCCCAGATTTAGGGTTACCCATGGTTAGGCAAGGGGTCTGAGGAACTTGAGGTCTGACTGATGGCAGAACAGTTTTGTGGAGAAGAGAGTTGAGTTTATTTTTTCATTTCAGAAATATGAGCAAGAAATAGAGCAAGGTAAAGAGTAGGAAGTACAAGCCCTGCCTGGTGGCGCAGCCTGTAACCTCGGCAGCCCGACAGGCTGAGCAGGAGGATCTTGAGTTCAAAGTCAGGCTCAGCAACTTAGCAAGGTCCTAAGCAACTCAGCAAGACCCTGTCTCAAAATAAAATGTAAGAGAAAGCTGGGGATGTGGCACAGTGGTTAAGTACCCCTGGATTCAATCCCTGATTACAAAAAAAAAAAAAAAAAAAAAAAAAAAAAGTAGAAAATACAAAATGAAAACAAAAAACAAAAACTGTAAAGACTGTTTCAACTGATGAAGGACCAAGACCCTTGCTCTGTAACCCCACTTTGGGACTCTGAGACCTACATCAATTGCTTGGGTGCAAGTGGGATGTGGTGTGCGTGCGTGTGTGTGTGTGTGTGTGTGTGTGTGTGCGCGAGAGAAAGAGAAAGAAAACCAGTGAAGAGACTGAGCTTAGGATGGAATGGAACCATAGAGCACAGGAATATTTAGGAGTTTAGAGATATAGTTCTGAGATCATAAGTCCTAGACTTTGCACAAATAGCAGGTAGAGCTGTAAATTCTGTAGGGTCTAAGGTGTAGCTAGTGAATATGGCTACATTTGCCATAGCAACAAATATCTTGGTGAATAAGGTATAATTTCTCCAAATTATTTGAGGAACTAATAGTAAAACTAAGTTGAGGAACTAGTAGTAAAATTAATCAATGCCATTAAAGGACAGTGTAACAAAGTAAAGGTAAAATGCTGTGGGTATAGAGAGGACCTCATCAACGAATTGATTTTTTCAATAATTTTATTTATTTGTTTGTTTGTTTTTATGGTGCTGAGGATCAAACTCAGTGCCTCACACATGCTAGGTAAGTGCTCTTATCGCCCAGCTCCATCCCGGCCCTAATTGATGTATTTAAAAAAAAAAATCAGATTTTAATAAGTTATTGTGGAGTTTCGTAGTAGAGACAAAAATTAAGAGATTAAGTTAAATCTGAAGCTACTAAAAGGAAAGGAAATAGGAAGAAAAACTGGAAGCTAATTATATGTGAAAAACTTTAAAACAAATATGTTCATCCATTCGTCAGAGCAGTTAGAAATAATAGAACTTCTAGGCTCCAACTAATAGTGTCCCTCTGTTTTATTAACTAAAAAACAAATGAAAAAATGTTAAAAATTAAAAGAAAGACCCTATCAACTGCAGAGGTACCTCTGTATATGGATTTATTACTGCGGATGTTAAATCTGAGGAGAAAAGACAAGTGAATTAAATTATTCCTGAAGAGTCATGTCTGTCCCTGTTTTGAGGTTTTGTGATGGTGTGACTTGGCCTGTAAAAGTAAAAATCTGAACTGAAAATAAAATAGCAAATTAAAGAGAGCCATCTACTGGTGGTTTATTGAAAACGTCTATGTTAAATATCCTCTCATACACAATACCGTGAACCACTCTCTGGATAAATTTAATCTACCCAAACTTCAAACTACATTTTGTATGAAGGAGGATATATTTAATGTAATGTTACAATTTGTAATACAGATATCATATCCACATTTAAAAATTACTATTTGAAATTTGATTTATTTTGGGGGGGCTGATGATGTAGCTCAGTGGTAGAGCACTCGCTTAGCAGGCAGAAGCCCTGGGTTCAAACCCTGAACTGCAAGTAATAAATAACTCTCTGATACCCTAAGAATTGTGATGGCAATATGTGTAATATTTAATAAAGTGATCATATAAAAGCACTAATTTATGTACTTTTATGATTCTTGTAATCTTCATAACACCCTATAAGGTAAATACTACTCATTTTGCAGACGAGGAAACTGAGCACAGACAAATTAGGTATCTTGCCCAAAGTCAAACAGTTAATAAACTTTCCCCTTCAGATCAAGAACTATTGATCATAGACACTATTCTTGCCACTTTTATTCAAAATTATATGAGAAGTTCTAGCCAGGGCAATTAGGTAAGATACAGAAATAGAAGATACCCATATAGGAAAGGAAAAAATAGAATTATCTATTTGCAGATAAATATGACCATATATACAGAAAATAAATATTAGGAATTTGCAAACAACTATTAGAATTAATAAATAAGTATAGTCAAGGTGGTAGGATTCAGGATCAATATGCAACAATCAATTGTTTTGGTAAACACTAGCAATGAGTAATCCAAAAATGAAACTAAGAAATAATTCCATCTATAGTATCATCAAAAATAATAAATAGGGGCTGGGAATATAGCTCAGTTGGTAGAGTGCTTGCTGTGTCACAAGCACAAGGCCCTGGGTTCAAATCCCCAGCAACACACACACACACACACACACACACACACACACACACCACACACACACAAATAATTAATAATAAAATAGGAATAACTTTAACAAAAGTTATGAAAGATATCTACATCAAAAACTATAAAAATCATTGAAAAAATTAGAGAAGACGTGAATAAATGAAAAACATTTGTTGAATTGGAAGACTTAATATCATTAGGATGGCAATACTCCCAAAATCCCAAAATTGAGTTACAAACTTTTTTTTAAAATTTGTCTTTTAATTTTTTACAGACTGCATTTTGATTCATTGTACACAAATGGGGTACATCATTTCGTTTCTATGGTTATACACCATGTAGATTCATACCATTCGTGCAATCATACATGTACATCTGTCTCACTCCACCATTTTTCATACCCCACTCCCTCTCATTTCCCTCTACATAATCCAAAGTTCCCCCATTCTTCTCTTACTCCCCCCTGCGCCATTGTATATCATTCTCCACTTATCAGGGAAAACATTCGACCTTGGTTTTTTTGGGCTTGGCTTATTTCATTTAGCATGATATTCTCCAATTGCATCCACTTATTTGCAAATGCCATAATATTATTATTCTTTTTTTTATAGAAAATTCTCTAATTTAATTATCGTATCACTACAAATTGTTCAAACAATATTAATTTTCATAAGCACACTGTAGCATTTCTCTATTGAAGTCAAAATGTGTTGGCTTTGCAGTTTTTTTTATGGTAAACAAATGGGATACATGTTGTTTGTCTGTTTGTACATGGGTTAAAGGCATACCATTTGTATAATCATAAATTTACATATGGTAATGTTGTTTGATTCATTCTATTATTTTTTCCCTTTCCTCCACCCCTCCCACCCTTCTTTTCCCTCTAAACAGTCCTTTCTTCCTCCGTTCGTGTCCCCCTCCCTAACCAACCCTAACCCTAACACTAACTCCTCCCACCCTCCCCTTATGTGTCATCATCCACTTATCAGCGAGATCATTCGTCCTTTAGTTTTTTGAGATTGGCTTATCTCACTTAGCATGATGGTCTCCAATTTCATCCATTTGCCTGCAAATGCCATAATTTTATCATTCTTTATGGCAGAGTAATATTTCTTTGTATATATATATCACAGTTTCTTTCCATTCATCAACTGAAGGGCATCTAGGTTGGTTCCACAATCTGACTATTGTGAATTGAGCAGCTATGAACATTGATGTGGCTGTATCTCTGTAGTATGCTGATTTTAAGTCCTTTGGGTATAGGCCGAGGAGTGGAATAGCTGGGTCAAATGGTGGTTCCATTCCAGATTTTCTAAGGAATCTCCACACTGCTTTCCAGAGTGGCTGCACTAATTTGCAGCCCCACCAGCAATGTATGAGTGTACTTATTTCCCCACATCCTCTCCAACACCTGTTGCTTGTATTTTTGATAATCGCCATTCTAATTGGGGTGAGATGGAATCTTAGGGTGGTTTTGATTTGCATTTCTCTTACTACTAGAGATGTTGAACATTTTTTCATGTGTTTGCTGATTGCTTGTACATCTTCTGTGAAGTGTCTATTCATTTCCTTAGCCCATTTGTCGATTGGATTATTTGTATTCTTGCAGGCAACATATTGTTGGATCTTTCTCTTTGATCAAATCTGCCAGTCTATGTGTTTTGGTTGATGAGTTCAGGCCATTAACATTCAGGGTTATTATTGAGATATGATTTGTATTCCCAGTCATTTGCCTCATTTTATTTATTTATTTATTTATTTTGACACGACTTGGTTCTTCCTTCATTTGAAAATTGCTTTAGGATAGTTCCTCCATTGCTGATTTGCTTTTTTGTTTTTCATCTCTTCCTCATGGAATATTTTGCTGAGAATGTTCTGTAATGCTAGCTTTCTTTTTGTAAATTCTTTTAGCTTTTGTTTATCATGGAAGGATTTTATTTCATCATCAAATTTGAAGGTAAGTTTTGCTGGGTATAAAATTCTTGGTTGGCATCCAAGGGCTTGAAAAATGTTGTTCCAGGCCCTTCTAGCTTAGGGTCTGGATTGAAAAATCTGCTGATATCCGTATTGGTTTCCCCCTGAATGTAATTTGATTCTTTTCTCTTGCAGCCTTTAAAATTCTATCTTTATTTTGTATGTTAGGTATTTTCATTATAATGTGCCTTGGTGTTGGTCTGTTGTAATTTTGTATATTTGGAGTCCTATAAGCCTATTGTACTTGATCTTCCATTTCATTCTTCAGATTTTGGAAATTTTCTGATAGTATTTCATTGAATAGATTGTTCATTCCTTTGGTCTGTTTCTCTAAGCCTTCCTCAATCCCAATAATTCTTAAATTTGGCCTTTTCATGATATCCCATAGTTCTTGGAGATTCTGTTCATGATTTCTTACCATTTTCTCTGTTTGGTCCACTTTGTTTTCAAGGTTAAATATTTTGTCTTCAATATCTGAGATTCTGTCTTCCAGGTGTTCTATCCTATTGGTTATGCTTCTATGGAGTTCTTAATTTGGTTTATTGTTTCCTTCATTTCAAGGATTTCTGTTTGGTTTTTTTTCAATATCTCTAACTCTTTATTGAAATGATCTTTGCTTCCTGTATTTGCTCTTTTAACTGTCGATTGGTGTGATCATTCAGTGCCTGCATTTGCTCTTGCATCTCGTCATTTGCTTCCCTGAGCATTTTAATTATGTACATTCTGAACTCCCTTTCTGTCATTTCTTCTGCCATGCTGTCGTTGGGTTTTATTGATGTAACATCTAGATTTGTTTGCAGCATTTTCTTTCCTTGTTTTCTCATATTGTTCAGGTATCAGTGGACCACTGAGATATTGCAGATTTCCTCTATTGACTTGTAATGTCCCTGAAGATTTCTAGTATATCCCCTCTTAGCCTTCAGTAGCCTGAATTCTTGGAGGAAGTTGATAATGCGGTGCTCCATAAGGAAGCTGCCTCTCTAGGGGTGGTGGCCTTCCAGTGGGGTATATTCCCTGCTAGTGGGCAGAGGTACCTTCACTTGCTGACGAATGGTCATCCAAAAGGGAAGTAGGATGTGGGCTGATGCAAGGCCAGTTTGGGCCTGTGTCTCTGGTTTTACAGTCCTTTTGGAAGAACCTCACCCGGCAGGGAAGACTCACCCGGTGGGGAGGTCTCACTGGTCAGTTGCCCTCCTAGAGGTTCCGTTCAATTCACAACTACCGCCTGGGCTGGGCAACCTTCTTCTGCAATGTTCTCAGGGACCCAGACCTACCTCCTGGGCCTGGAAGCCTCGCCCTCCGCAGACGAATCTCCTTATGCTGCCTCTCCTCAAAGAAGCTGCCTGCAGTCCTGGAGCCTTCGCTCCGCCCCTCAGTTTGTCTGTGTGGCTCTTCCACCAAGTACCCGCCTAGGTCCTGGGACCCTGCTCTGCACCTAATCGCCTGGCTATGTGGCCCCTCCTCTGAGCAGCCACCTGGAGCCCCTTACAGTCACTCTGAGTCCCAGTGACCCACCACCTGCCTCTTCCTCTTGCAGCCGCCTGGTGTTCCGTGCGGTCGCTCTAAGTCCAAGTGACCCCCGCGCACCTCCTTCTCCTCCAGGCAGTCACCTAGAGATCTGGTGCGTTCGTCACGAGTCCCAGGAACTCACTGTGCACCTCCTCGTCCCGACTGCCACCTGTAGCCCTGGTGCAATCACTCCGAGCCCAAGCACCCCGCCGCGCTCCTCCTCCTCCTCCAGGCAACCTCCCTGTGTTCAGGAGCGTTTGCTCTGAGTCCTACCACTCACCACGCTGCTCCTCCGGATAGCCGCCCGGTGCCCTTGTGCAGCTGCTCCAAGTCCAAGCGCCATGCCGAGCCTGTGCTTCTCCTTCTCCTCTGGGCAGCCCCGTGTTCAGGAGTGATCGCTTTCAGTCCAAACAGCTCACCGTGTGCTCCCTCCTTTGGGCAGCCTCCCAAAGCCCCGTGGGTTGCTCCGAGTCCCAGTGCTGTGCTGAGCGGCCTCCTCTCCGATGCTCCCAGTTGTCCGCGTTCACTGCTCCAGCGGGGGGGGGGTGTCTTCGTCAGGCAAATCTACTTCACAAAGATCCCTGCGTTCAGGGCTACCACCCCGTCCGGGACGCCTCCCCAATGGGAGAGACTCACCCGGCTGCTTTGAGTTGATCCCAAGTCTCTCTATATCTCCTCTTCTTGAGTCCTGAGTCCTGGAGCAACATGAAACGCAGCCACCCTCTAGTCTGTCATCTTGAATCCCCAATATTATTATTCTTTATGTCTGAATAGTATTCCATTGTGTATATAGCAGTTTCTTTATCCATTCATCTGTTGAAGGGCATCTAGATGGGTTCCACAATCTGGCTATTGTGAACTGAGCAGCTATAAATGTTGATGTGGCTGTGTTACTGTAGTTTGCTGATTTTAAGTCCTCGGAGTGGGATAACTGGGTCAAAAGGTGGGTCCATTCCAAGTGTTCTGAGGATTCTCCATACTGCTTTCCAGTGGCTGCACCAATTTGCAACTCCACCAGCAATGTAAAAGTGTGCGTTTCCCCCCATCCATGCCAACATCTATTATTGCTTGTGTTCTGATAATTGCCATTCTAATTGGAGTAAGATGAAATCTTAGAGTTGTTTAATTTGCATTTCTCTAATTACTAGAGATGTTGAATACTTTTTCATATATTTATTAATTGCCTGTATGTCTTCTTCTATAAAGTGTCTGTCCAGTTCCTTGGCCCATTTATTGATTGGGTTCTTTGTATTTTGGTGTAAAATTTTGTAAGTTCTTATAAATTTTGGAGATGAGTGCTCTATCTGAAGTGCATGTGGAAAAGATTTTCTCCCACTCTGTAGGCTCTCTCTTCACATTCTTGATTATATCCTTTGCTGAGAAAAAGCTTTTTAGTTTGAGTCCATCCCATTTATTGATTCTTGCTTTGATTTCTTGTGCTTTGGGAATCTTGTTGAGGAAATCTGATACTAAGCCAACATGATGAAGATTCAGGTCTACTTTGTTTTCTATTAGGTGTAGGGTCTCTGGTCTAATTCCTGTGTCTTTGATTCATTTTGAGTTTAGCTTTTTCAGGGTGAGAGATAGAGGTTTAATTTCATTTTACTGCATATGGATTTCCAGTTTTGCCAGCACCATTTGTTGAACAGGCTATCTTTTCTCCATTGTATGTTTTTGTCTCCTTTGTCTAGTATGAGGTGACTAGACACACTAGACACCTAGTAGTGTGGTTTTGTCTCTGTGTGGGTCTGCCTGTCTATTTTGGTGCCAATACCATGCTGTTTTTGTTACTATTGCTCTGTAGTATAGTTTAATGTCTGGTATTGTGATACCTCCTGTTTCACTTTTCTACTCAGGATTGTTTTGGCTATTTGAGGTCTCTTGTTCTTCCAGATGAAGTTCATGATTGCTTTCTCTATTTCTATGAGGAATGTCATTGTGATTTTAACTGGAATTGCATTAAATCTGTATAGCATTTGGTAGAATGGCCATTTTGACAATGTTAATTCTGCCTATCCAAGAATATGGGAGATCTTTCCATCCTCAAAGGTTTTCTTCAGTTTCCTTCTTTAATGTTCTATAGTTTTCATTGTAGAGATCTTTCACCTCTTGTTAGATTAATTCCCAAGTATTTTATTTTATTTTATTTTATTGAGGCTACTGTGAATGGAGTGGTTTTCCTAATTTTCAGAGGATTCATCGCTTATGAATAGAAATGCATTAGATTTACACGTATTGATTTTATATCCTGCTACTTTGCTGAATTCATTTTTAGTTCTAGAAGTTTTCTATTGGAGTTTTTTCAGATCTTCTAAATACAGGATCATGTTATCAGCAAATAGTGACAGTTTTAGTCCTTCTTTTCCTATTTGTATCTCTTTAATTTCTTTGGTCTGTCTAATTGCTCTGGCAAGTGTTTTAAGGATGATGTTGAATAGAAGTGGTGAAAGAGGCATCCCTGCCTTGTTCCAGTTTTTAGAGGGAAGGCTTTCAGTTTTTTCCATTAAGAATGATGTTGGCTCAATGTTCATAGCTGCTCAATTCACCATAGCCAGATTGTGGAACCAACCTAGATGCCCTTCAGTTGATGAATGGATAAGGAAACTGTGGCATATATACAATGGAATATTACTCCGCCATGAAGAATGATAAAATTATGGCATTTGCAGGCAAATGGATGAAATTGGAGAATATCATGCTAAGTGAGATAAGCCAATCTCAAAAAACTAAAGGACGAATGATCTCGCTGATAAGCGGATGAGGACATATAATGGGGGGTAGGAGGGGTTAGCGTTAGGGTTAGGGTTAGGTTTAGGGTTAGGGATAAGGAGGGTGGTAAGAATGGAGGAAGGAAGGACTGTATAGAGGGAAAAGAGGGGTGGGAGGGGTGGGGGGAAGGGAAAAAAAACAGAATGAATCAAACAACATTGCCCTATGTAAATTTATGATTAAATAAATGGTATGCCTTGACTCCATGTACAAATAGAGAAACAACATGTATCCCATTTGTTTAAATAATAATAATAATAAAATAATTGGGAATATGTAGTGAATAAAACAGAGTATTTAACAACAACAACAAAAAAGAATGATGTTGGCTGTGGGCTTAGCATAGATAGCCTTTACAATGTTGAGGTATGTTCCTACTATTCCTATTTTATATAGTGTTTTAAGCGTGAAGGGGTGCTGTATTTTATCAAACACTTTCTCAGCATATATTGAAATAATGTGATTCTTAACTTTAATTCTATTGATATGATGAATTACATTTATTGATTTCCAGATGTTGAACCAACCTTGCATCCCTGGGATAAACCCCTTGATCATGGTGCACTATCTTTTTAATATATCTTTGTATGCGATTTGCCAGTATTCTGTTAAGGATTTTTGCATCTATGTTCATCAGGGATATTGGTCTAAATTTTTCTTTCCTTGATATGTCTTTGTCTGGTTTTGGTATCAGAGTGATACTAGCCTCATAGAATGAATTTGGAAGGGTTCCCTCCTTTTCTATTTCCTGGAATACTTGAGGAGTATTGGTATCCGTTCTTCTTCAAAGGTCTTGTAGAATTCTACTGAGAATCCATCTGGTCCTGGGCTTTTTTGGTTGGTATGCTTTTGATGACTTCTTCTATTTCGGTGCTTGAAATTGATCTGTTTATACTGTGTACATCTTCCTGACTCAGTTTGGGAGGATCATATGTCCTTAAAAATTTGTCAATGTCTTTGATATTTTCTATTTTGTTGGAGTATAGATTTTCAAAGTAGCTTCTAATTACGTTATGTATTTAATGGTGTCTGTTGTGATCTTTCCTTTTTCATCACAAATTGTAGTAATTTGAGTTTTCTCTCTCCTTCTCTTTGTTAGTGTGGCTAGGGGATTATCAATTTTGTCTACTTTTTCAAAGAACCAACATTTTGTTTTGTCAATTTTTGAATTATTTCTCTTGTTTCAATTTCATTAATTTCAGCTCTGATTTTAACTATTTCCTGTCTTCTACTATTTTTGGTGTTGATCTGTTCTTCTTTTCTAGGACTTTGAGATGTAATGTTAGGTAATTTAGTTGTTGACTTTTTATTTTTTTAATGTATGAGCTCAATGCAATGAACTTTCCTCTTAGTACTGCTTTCAGAATGTCCCAGAGATTTTGATATGTTGTGTCATTGTTCTCATTTACCTCTAAGAATTTTTAAATTTCTTCCCTGATGTCTTCTGTTATCATTGCATCATTCGATAGCATATTATTTACTCTCCAGGTGTATGAGTAGTTTTTGTTTGTTATTTTATCGTTCATTTCTAATTTCATTCCATTATGGTCTGATAGGATACAGGGTAGGATCTCTATTTTTTTGTATTTACTATGGCTTCTTTGTGGCATAGTATATGGTCTATTTTGGAGAAGGATCCATGAGTTGCTGAGAAGAAAGTATATTTGCTCGATGATGGATGAAATACTCTGTAAATCTATTAAGTCTATATCACTGATTGTATTATTTAGTTCTATAGTTTCTTTGTTCAGTTTTTGTTTGGAGGATCTATCCAGTGGTGAGAGTGGTGTGTTAAAGCCCCCCACTATTAATGTGTTTTGATCTATTTGATTCTTAAAATTGAGAAGGCTTGTTTGATATACATGGGTGCTCCATTGTTTGGGGCATAAATATTTAAAATTGTTATATCTTGCTGTTTTATGCTTCCCTAAGCAGTATGAAATGTCCTTCTTTATCCCTTCTGACTAACTTAGGTTTGAAGTCCACTTTATCTGATATGAGGATGGAGACAACTGCTTTTTTACTGGGTCCATGTGCATGGTATTTTTTCCCCATCCTTTCACCTTTAGTCTGTGGATGTCTTTTTCTATGAGATGAGTCTCTTGAAGCAGTGTATGTTGGGTCCTTCTTTTTAATCCAATCTGCCAGTATATGTCTTTTGATTATTGAGCTAGGCCATTGACATTCAGAGTTATTATTGTGATACGATTTGTATCCTGGTCATTTTGGCTTATTTTTGGTTTTTAACTTGACTTGGTTTCTCCTTTGATTGGCTTTTTCTTTAGGGTAATTCCTCCCTTTGCTGACTTCTATTGTTGCTTTTCACTTCCTCCTCACGAAATATTTTGCTGACAATGTTCTGTAGGGCAGGCTTTCTATTTGTAAATTCTTTTAACTTTTGTTTATCATGGAAAGATTTTATTTCATTGTCAAATCTGAAGGTTAGTTTTGCTGGGTTTAGGATTCTTGGTTGGCATCTGTGTTCTTTCAAAGCTTGAAATAGATTGTTCCAGACCCTTCTTGCTTTTGAGTCTGGGCTGAGAAATCTGCTGATATCCGTATTGGTTTCCCCTTATAGGTACTCTGATGCTTTTCTCTCACAGTCTTTAAAATCCTATCTTTATTTTGTATGTGGGTATTTTTATAATGTATCTTGGTGTGGATCTGTTGTAATTTTGTACACCTGGTGTTCTGTAAGCCTCTTGTATTTGATTTTCCATTTTATTTTTCAGGTTTGGGAATTTTAAATATCACACTCCCTGATTTTAACATATATCGAACTATTGCAATTGAAACAACATGACATTAGATTAAAAACAAACTGGAACAAGGCAGGGATGCCTTCTTTCACCACTTCTATTCACATCGTTCTTGAGACTCTGGCCAGAGCAATTAGACAAACCAAAGAAATTAAAGGGATACGAATTGGAAAAGAAGAACTCAAACTATCCCTGTTCGCTGATGACATGATTATATATTAGAGGAACCTGGAAATTCCACCAGAAAACTCTTAGAACTCATAAGTGATTTCAGTAAAGTAGCAGGTTACAAGATCAATGCCCATAAATCCAACGCATTTTTATACATAAGTGATGAATCTTCAGAAAGAGAAATTAGGAAAACTACCCCATTCACAATAGCCTCGAAAAAAATAAAATACTTGGGAATCAATCTCACAAAAGAGGTGAAAGACCTCTACAATGAGAACTATACACACTAAAGAAGAATTAAAGAACACCTTAGAAGATGGAAAGATCTTCCATGTTCTTGGATAGGAAGAATTAATATTGTCAAAATGGCCATACTACCTAAAGTGCTATACAAATTCAATGCAATTCCAATTAAAATCCCAATTGTGTACCTTACAGAAATAGAGCAAGCAATTACGAAATTCATCTGGAAGAATAAGAAACCCAGAATAGCTAAAGCATCCTTAGCAGGAAGAGTGAAACAGGGGGTATTGCAATACCAGATCTTCAACTCTACTACAAAGCAATAGTAACAAAAACGGCATGGTATTGGTACCAAAATAGAAAGGTAGATCAATGGTACAGAATAGAGGACACGGACACAAACCCAAATAAATACAATTTTCTCATACTAGACAAAGGGGCCAAAATATGCAATGGAGAAAAGATAGCCTCTTCAACAAATGGTGCTGGGAGAATTGGAAAATCCATATGCGACAGAATGAAACTAAACTCAAAATGGATTAAGGACCTCGGAATCAGACCAGAGACCCTGCAGATTATAGAAGAAAAAGTAGGTCCAAATCTTCACCTTGTTGGTCTAGGACCAGACTTCCTTAACAGGACTCCCATAGCACAAGAAATAAAAGCTAGAATCAACCACTGGGATAGATTCAAACTAAAAAGCTTTCTCTCAGCAAAGGAAACTATCAGCAATGCGAAGAGAGCCTACAGAGTGGGAGAATATCTTTGCCAATCATACTTCAGATAGAGCACTAATCTCCAGAATCTATAAAGAACTCAAAAAACTCTACTCCAAGAATTCAAATAGTCCAGTCAACAAATGGGCTAAGGAAATGAATAGACACTTCACAGAAGAAGATCTACAAGCAATCAACAAACATATGGAAAAAGATCAACATCTCTAGTAATAAGAGAAATGCAAATCAAAACCACCCTAAGATTCCATCTCACCCCAATTAGAATGGTGATTATCAAGAATACGAGCAACAACAGGTGTTGGCGAGGATGTGGGAGAAAGGAACACTCATACACTGCTGGTGGGGCTGCAAATTAGTGCAGCCACTATGGAAAGCAGTGTGGAGATTCCTTAGAAAACTTGGAATGGAACCACCATTTGACCCAGCTATCCCACTCCTTGGCCTATACCCAAAGGACTTAAAATCTGCAAACTACAGAGATACAGCCACATCAATGTTCATAGCTGCTCAATTCACAATAGCCAGACTGTGGAACCAACCTAGATGCCCTTCAATTGATGAGTTATAAAGAAACTGTGGTATATATATACAATGGAATATTACTCAGCCATAAAGAATGATAAAATTATGACATTTGCAGGCAAATGGATGAAATTGGAGAATATCATGCTAAGTGAGATAGGCCGATCTCAAAAAGCCAAAGGACGAATGATATCGCTGATAAGTGGAGGATGACACATAATGGGGGGGAGGGAAGGGTTAGAGGTAGGGTTAGGGAGGGGGCAAGTATGGAGGAAGGAACTACTGTATAGAGGGTAAAGAGGGGTGGGAGGGGGGGGGGAAGGGAAAAATAACAGAATGAATCAAACAACATTGCTCTATGTAAATTTATGATTACACAAATGGTATGCCTTTACGCCATGTACAAACAGAGAAAAACATGTATCCCATTTGTTTACAATAAAAAAAAAAAAAAAAAAAAAAAAAAAAAAAAACACATCAACTAGTGGAGCAGGATAGAAAATCCAGAATAAACCTAAGTATTTATTGTCAATCAACTTTGACAAAGAGCCAAGAACGCACAATGAGGGAAAACAGACACCTAAATAAATGGTGTTGTGAAAAATGGATATTTACATACAGAAGAATGAAATTGAACCCTTCTCACACACCACATACAAAAATCAACTAAAAATGTATAAAGACTTAAACATAAGATCTGAAACCATAAAGATGCTAGAAGAAAACAGGAGAAATGCTCCATTACATTAGTCTGGGCAGTTTCTTGCACAGTACTTGAAAGGTACCGGCAACAAAAAAAAACAGACAGACTGTATCAAGTTGAAAACCTCTGCACAGCCAAGGAAACAACGAGTGAAGACCACACCCCTGCCAACTGGAAGAAAATACTTACAAACTACACAGAAGGTAAGGGGCTAATATTCAAAATAGATAGGAACCTCTAGCAATTCAATAAAGAAAACAAATTTTAAAAATGGACAAAGGATCTAAACAGACATTTCTTGAAATAAGAACTATGAATGGCCATCAATAAATGAAAAAATGGCTTAACACTGTAATCACCAAGGAAATGCAAATTAAAACCACAATCAGATATACCGCCTATTCTGAAAGAATGACTTTTATCAATAAGATGAATGATAATGATGTGTTGGCACCGGATGCAGAGAAAAAATGCTTGCACCACTGTTTGTTAGAATGTAGTGAGTATAGCCAAATTATGATCCAGCAAGCTCTCTTCTGGCCATGTATCTAGCTTTTTGTCGTTGTTATTTTTGGTACTGTGGATTGAACCCAGAGGCACTTTACCACTAACCACATCTCCAGACTTTTTTATTTTTTATTTTGAGATAGGGTCTCACTAAGTTGCTTAGGATCTCACTAAGTTGCTGAGACTGGTCTCAAACTTGTGATCCTCCTGCCTCAACCTCCCAAGTGGCTAGGATTACAGGCCTGCACCATGGCACCTGGCCTGATCATGTATCAAAAGGAACTGAAATCAATGCATTAAAGAGATATCTTCGTTCCCATGTTCATTACAACTGTATTCATAAAAGCCAAGATATGGAAACTATCTAAGTGTCCATCAGTAGATGAAAAGATAAAGAAAATGGGGGAGATATCTATCTATCTTTCTATCTATCTATCTATCTATCTATCTATCTATCTATCTACCTTATCTATCTACCTATCTATCTATCATAGTATACAGACTTAACAAATAAGAGGATTCTGTCATTTGTGATAAATGTAAGTAACTACAGGACAGTATGCTAAATGAAATAAGTGGGGACAGACAAATTCTGTTATAATCTCATTACATATGAAATCTAAAAAGATGAACTCAGAAACAGAGCAGAGAGGTGGCTTCTAGAAGCTAGGAAAGAGAGGAAGGAATGGAGAAAGGGAATATGTTGAACAAAGGGTAAAATTTTCAGTTAGACTAGAGGAATAACTTTTAGTGATCTATTGAGGTGCATGGTGTCCCAGTTAATAATAATGTATTGTATATTTCAAAATTGCTGAAATAGGTTTTTAATATTCTCGCCACAAAAGAATGATAAATTGGTGAGGTGACACAAATGTTAATTAGCTTGAATTTTCTTACTATGTACATAGATCAAAATATCACATTGTACCCCATAAATATACACAATTATTATTTTGTTCATTAAAACTTAAATGCAATGGAGAAAGAAAGAAATAAAGGAAAAGAACCTTAGGTATTTCACAGAATCTCCTGAAAGGTGGAAGGACCAGGCTGGAAAGAGCAATGCCCAGATCAGATTGCAGAACTCTACCAGGGAAATGTCAGACTCTACCACTGACTAACGTGGGGAATGACCCTGCCAATAGAAGAACCTCTACTACTGTTTCCTGGGAGTCTAGACCCACCTGCCTTGCTTTTGCTAGCCTCGTATTGCCTGCTTTTTAATCTTTCTAACCTCCACTTAAAAGTCCAGGGCAAATGTATCTGATTACATGTGTCTAGCAGGAAGGAGACTGAGAAAGTAAAGTAAGTGTGTGTGTGTTGTGTGTGTGTGCAAATTGAATTCTCAACTCCTGATATGAACCAGGTATTCAGCAGATTAAGTAATTTCACAGTGAAGATGGATGGGGATGGTTTCAACACCTCTTTGAGAATTAAGGAAGAGCCCAATAACCTAAAAAAACCCCTGGTTGTTGAAATATGTACATGGAAGAAAATAATTTTAAAGTACATACTTCTACTATTCCTTTTGTTTCTTTTTTGAAATTTGTGTGTCAGTTTCCCCTTTTTTAAAACCACTGTATTGAGGTAGGGTTGACATGCAAAAAAATGTACATAACTAAAATATACACTTGATGAATCTTTTGTTTCTTCATTGAAAATACATTTTCTGGAGCTTACAGTGTACCACACAGTAGGCTAGGTAATCTTGAGGAGAGCAGACCTGATCCAAGTCCTTAGAATGCAATAATTTCATTTGAGATAAAGAAAGGTAAATATAACACAGCAAATGCTGAAAATAGTGATCATATGAGGGTGTTATGAACACGTGTATATAGATAGTATTCCTATAATATATATATTTAGAAATGTGCATTCCTGCAAATCAAAACTACACTAAGATTCCATCTCACCCCAATTAGAATGGTGATTATCAAGAATACAAGCAACAATAGGTGTTGGAGAGGATGTGGGGAGAAAGGTACACTCATACATTGCTGGTGGGGCTGCAAATTAGTGCAGCCACTCTGGAAAGCAGTGTGGAGATTCCTTAGAAAACTTGGAATGGAACCACCATTTGACCCAGCTATCGCACTCCTCGGCCTATACCCAAATGACTTAAAATCAGCATACTACAGAGATGCAGCCACATCAATGTTCATAGCTGCTCTCAATTCACAATAGCCAGATTGTGGAACCAACCTAGATGTCCTTCAATTGATGAATGGATAAAGAAACTGTGGTATATAGATATATATATATATATATATATATACAATGGAATATTACTCAGCTATAAAGAATAATAAAATTATGGCATTTGCAGGCAAATGGATGAAATTGGAGAATATCATGCTAAGTGAGATAAGCCAATCTCAAAAGCCAAAGGACGAATGATCTCACTGATAAGCGGATGATGACACATAATGGGGGATGGGAGGGGGGCAAGAATGGAGGAAGGAGGGACTGTATAGAGGGAAAAGAGGTGTGGGAGGGGTGGGGGGGAGGAAAAAATAACAGAATGAATCAAA
Organism: Sciurus vulgaris; assembly: GCF_902686455.1. NCBI lineage: Eukaryota > Metazoa > Chordata > Mammalia > Rodentia > Sciuridae > Sciurus > Sciurus vulgaris. Next base: position 51,271,190 of record NC_136461.1, read on the forward strand.
CATCATTACCCTATGTAAATGTATGATTATGCAAGTGGTATGCTGTTACTCCATGTACAACAGAAACAACATGTATCCCATTTGTGTACAATAAAAATAAAAATAAAAAAAAAAGAAAGAAATGTGCATTCCTAAACATATATCCTATATATAGGCTATATATACATTTAGGGGGTGCAGTCAAGAGTATTTCCTGGAGAACAACTTAAGCAGACATAAAAGAGAAAGAATCTGGAAGTGAAACAGGGAGAGGAGGTATGTACAGTGGAAGACTCATGCAATTTGGTTTTACTAGAGAGAAACTAGCAAGCAAGATCCGATGAAAGATGAAATAGTGAAGATAGGCTGGAGGAAGATCAAAATCCCCTTCTTAACTAGAGTGTAAGATTTTAATGTTCTTACACTCTAGTGTAAGAAATCCCATGAAAACCACGCCGGACACGGGAGGGTTTATTAAGCAAACAGAGTATCTCCCTGCAGGGTAAGAGAGAAATGAGAGGAAAAGAGAAAGGGCATGCACTAGAAAGAGTGGAAAATTGAGCAGGAGAGAGAAAGAAAGTGAGTAGGAGAGAGAAAGCAAGAGAAAATATGGCGGGGGTGTTATCCCTAAGGAGTTGAATTCCGCTGGGCTAACAGGGGACAAATAATGGTGAAGGATACTTGCAAGCTGACTGATGAGCCAATAGCTAGCTAGGATGTTCACAGACTGACAAGTAGTTGGGAGGCGGGGAAATGGCTCCAACGGAAAGGGTGGGAGAGCAGCTTTACACTAGTTAAGAGAAAAACTTTAAGAATTCAAGTGGGGCCTGGTATGGTGGTGCACACCTTGTAATCTCAGCTTCTCAGAAGACTGAGGCAGGAGGATGGCAAGTTTGAGGACAGCCTAGGCAACTTAGTGAGCCCCTATCTCAAAAAAAAAAAAAAAAAAAAAAAGAAGGGTTGGAGATGTAACTCCATGGTAAAGTATTTGCCTAGTGTGCATGATGCCTGGGTTCAATCCCTGAAAATCTCTCCCCACTCCCCCCCCCCAAAAAAAAAAAAAAAGAATTTGAGAAGGTGATATTGATACCGCCGTTTACCGGTGCCAAGTTCTGCTCCTTCTAATGTTGAAGATTGAACACTAGAGAAGCACGCCAAGGCAAGCATATGAAGCAGGTTTTATTTAAAGCTAATAATACAGACTTCTCCCGGCAGGGAGAAGGGGGGCCATAGCTGATGTTCTAAAGTCCCAAGAAGTGAGCGCACCCTACATCTTTTATAGGTTAAATTCTCTTTTGTTCTCCAGTTTTCTCCCCGCTTATCTCTCCTTCCTGCCTACGTGACTAGGCCTTGGTTTTGCATTAAGTGAGAAGCCATGGGCAGGGGGAGGGACAAGGTGATTCAGGCAGGCAAGGGCCCAGGGGGCATTAATTAGCAGCTCCTTATTTGCAGTTCTTGATAAAGGCAGGTAAATTTGGTAATCAATGGGCTCCGAAGATCCTTGACATTCCATTCTTCCAGGGGCAGTTTCCAACTTCCAGAGGCAGATGATTTTATGGCCTCCATTTCCTCGATTTGACCCTATCCCCTATTTCTACACTAACTACCTGTTCCCAATTCTGGCTTCAATATGATCAAATTTGTTTTAGGTAAATTGTTCAGACTGGTGGGTAGAAGAAGGATTTGAAGAGGTTCAACATCAGAGATCTGAAGAATATAGGTTGTTGGTGGCCATCTGGCCAAAAAATTCTGAGACCCTGAGCTTTGGTAGTGATTTTAGGAATAGGAAAAAGGGAACATGGCTAATAAATAGTATCATTTTGGTCTTGAAGAGTGACTCGTAGTCAACCAGGCAGAGAAGTAAAAGAAGGGCATTCCTAGGCAGATGGAGAGAAAGGAAGGCGTGGAAGAGCAAGAAATGTTTTGAGAAATGGAGAATAATTCAGTGTGGTTGGAACACTGGATCACTACAGGGGAGGAGGCTGAAGGAAATGCTGGTTTGGTAGTCAAGATCCAATAGATGAAGGATCTTTTGTATTAAGCATAGGAGTCTGGGCTCCTTAGTAGCTTATGCTTGCATACCCTCCACACCCACCCTTTTCTCTTTTGAAAGATTTGGGCTTCAGAGTCCATGGGGTGCAATAAAAGCAAGGAATCATTGGTAGGAGGGCCACAGCCCCTCCAGAAGTACTCAGAAACCTAATCAAGAATCCTCAAACAGAGAGGACCTGTAGTTCCTTTACAAACCACATTTCAATCCTGCAAACCTCCCCTCCTAAATTACCACTGTGTTACCTGAATACAGGCTGCCCCTGAAGTCCCTAATTTCATTGCATTGACTGAAGCTTTAGTGAGTCTATTATTGGAAAAGGAAGCATTTGTGCTTCAAGTACAGGAAATCACCAAACAATTAACGTCCATGGACTCCTGAGCCCGGGTCAAATGCCTGAGTGTGATTATCTTTGTTTCATGTCAGACTATTGAGGAAGTGTTTTGCAGGCTAGAATCTTGGCTTTATTTGGTTGTTTTGAGTCAATGGAGCCCACTGTGAGGCCTTAAACCTGACAACTATCTATAGCAAAATGGGAATACGCAGACAGAGGTCTACTGCAAGAAGAGAGATTTTTAGAGAGGGTGGAAAGCTCTCTCTAAAATACTCCATAATTTGGGTATTCAGAGTCAGGAAGGGCCACTTATGCTGCCCAGAGAGAAATTAGCATGGGAAGAAAAGGAAATGGAAATAGTTATTACATGACGTGGCCAGGGAAATTAACCCCTCAGAGGCAGAGGATTGGTGTGGGTTGGACACAGGGCCAGTATTATGGGCAGACAGGGCAGTTGGAAAACTTTTCTGACCCAGAATACACCTCAAAGGGAAGTGAAGCCAGAACTGGGGACAGGCAGTTAGTGTAGAAATAGGGGATCCGGTCAAATTGAGGAAATGGAGGCCATGAAAGTCATCTATCTCTGGAAGTTGGAAACTGCTCCCTGGCAGAATGGAATGACAAGGATCTCCGGAGCCCATTGATTGCCAAATTTACCTGCTCTTATCAAGGACTTCAGGGAAGGAGCTGCTAATTAATGCTCCCTGGCTCTTGCCTGGCTGAATCACATTGGCCCTCCCCCACCCCTGCTCCTCACTTTAAACATTTCACCTGCAAAACCAGGCCTAGTCACATAGGCCAGAAGGAAAGATGAAGGTGGAGAGAACTGGAGAACAAAAGAGACCTCAACCTATAAAAGATGTAGAGCATGCTTACTTCTTGGGATTCTAGAACATCAGCCATGGCCCCTTTCTCCCCCTTGGGAGAAGTCTGTATTATTTCTGCTTTTAAATAAAACCTGCTTAACATGCTTGCCTTGGCGTTCTTCTCTAGTGTTCAAACTTCAACATTAGAGGGAGCAGAACTCATCACCAGTAAACAGTGGTATCAGAAGTGCCAAAGAAACTCTAAAAGGAAAACAGAAAAGCACAATGTGAAGTGAGATGACAAGAATGAGCTTCCCCAATGTCACAACATTTTCCAATAATCCATTTTGAATGAATCATATTGCTGATTGTGGGAAACTGTTCATACCCTGGAACAATGTTATATATTAAAGACGTGGACTGCATGTGTGGCTCAGTGGTAGACCACCTGCTTAGCATGCTTGAAGTCCTCAGTTCCTGGAACTGTTAAAAAAAAAAAAAAAAGGAAATGGAAACTATTATTATTTTTAATGAAGAAGGAAATAGGAGATAAGGGTACATACAGGCTCAAATTTAGGCAGATGGGAATCTTATATGTCCTGTTCACATAGTAACTGCTCAGCAAGTATGTTTGAATGAATGAATTATCATGCCCATCTATCAGATGAGGAAAGTGCTACTGGAAATGTTAAGCACCTTGTCTAAAATGAAACAGTGTTTATGTGATACCTATAAACCTCATTCATTGATTTCTTTGCTTTCACTCTTGCCCAATTCCTCTCCCCACCGCCATTCTCTTTAGCAACCATAGTGATTGCTCTCAAATCACAAGTGGCTTTGGTTCACAGAGCAAACAGCTTTTTGCTGTGGCCTACAGAGAGCCCTATTCAATCTGACTCCTGCTGATTTCCCCCCATTATTCTCCTTGCTCCTTGTGCTTCAGCTGCTGGAATCTCCTTCCTATTCCTTAAACTTTAGGAACTTTTCCTGTTTCTGAGCTTTGTATTTTTCTGGAACACTTTAGATATTTGAAGGCTCAGTTTCTTCAAGTCTCTGCACCCACCTCTTCTCTGAAGGGTCATTTAGACCACCCTATATAAAAATAAAAATACTGTCACTCTAACTCTTTGTCCTACTTTAATTTTCTTCACAATTTTTATCTGTTATAGAGTGCATGAGAATTACAAACCACCACGCATACTGAGCCAAATTGAAAGGGGAAAAAAGGTCCTTTAATGAGCATGCCAGGCAAGCGGCTGGGATTAGGCTAGCACCTCAAAGAACTCCCAGTACCTGAATTTTGGGAGTAGAGAATTTATAAAGGCAAAACCCAGAAGAACAATTGAGGTACACGTAGGTCAGAAAGACCCTGTTGAGACAGATATTTTGATTACATAAGAGAATTGTTTTGATCATACATTTCAGAGTTATTTTGTTATACATCAGGGCCATAATCAGGGACGGGGGAAGGTCCCCCTGTACTGTCAACATAGATACAGCTTCAGGAGGCTGAAAAGAAACATTTAAGCTAGCATAAAATAGAGTCAGGACAGAACAAAGTGGCGTTACTTTTCCATTTCATATCAATATGTAGCATTGTTAGATTCGTTATTAGTTTCTTATCTATTTTTTCCACAAGCCTCCCCAAGAGAGCTTTCAAATTTTTGCTAATCTGATATATGTTGTATACGAGCCAGTTTAAATTTGCATTTCTTACTGTGAGTAAGGTTGAAAATCACAGAAATGCTCTTCATAACTATGTAGTAGAAATTTGTTTTTTCCTTATTTTAGTAAATATTACGTATTACATGCTTTAGAACCCATCTTCTCATTTTAATAAAATCATTAATAAATTATTAATTAAGCAATTAATAAAATATTAACCAATTAATTAATAATTTATTTATTAATTAATAAAATTATTATAGGTACATTTATTTTATTTATACCCACCCCTTTTCCTTTTTCTTTTTTTTTTCCTTTTTGTGGTGCTGGGAATCAAACCCAGGGCCTCCCACATGCCAGGCAAGCCCTCTACCACTGAACCACATTCCCAGGCACTATCTGTAAGGAATCCGTCCTCCCAACCACCTGTCAATCTGCGTTCTTCCCGCCTCTCCTGTTATAGGAATTTCCGGCCTCCCCATCACCTGTCAGTCTGCGTTCTTCCCGCTTCTTACAGTTCCAGGAATTTCCGGCTTATGCTGCCTTAATCTTCCTGCCTCCCACGTTACATTCTAACATGTCATTGGTCCATCAATCAGTCTGTAAGAATTCTACTCCGATTGGTTCCTCCCAGCCCGCGAAATTCCAATATCTGAGAGAAACCACAAGCCATTTTCCCTTAGCGGATCTGAATCGTCCGCATAAAATAAAGTCCCTTGCGTGAGACCTTGTGTCTGCAGAGTGTTTTTCTGGGAGCTATCAACGAGCTACAACTGCCCCTAACACTATCCACCTCTTTTTGCAAAAGATTTGAGAAGTTAAGAGACATGAAAAATAAAGTAGTTAATTATAAATGAAAGAAGAAAGAAGACTGGGAGAAAGATAAATACTAGTGTTAGGTAGTAGTAACGAGCAATGAAATGCAGACCAATTACACGGCAGGGTCATGTGTTTTCATTACCTTTAAGGCCTTTGCATTTCTTTCTTGAAATGTTTCTTGATTGGCTCCCTTCATTTCCATCTGTTCATTCTCCAGGCATGTGTGCCTGTTATTTTTCTACAAGTTATTCAATTAACTTCTAAGGCAAATGCAAATGTTCCCAGTGGAACCTTAAAGGAGACCCCATCCTTGACTGACATGTGACCGAAGCCTTGTAAGAGACCCTGAAGCAGAGGACTAAGTCATGCCCAGATTCATAACTCGGAGAAATTATGAGACAACAAATACTCTTTTAAGTCACTCAGTTCATGGTAATACGGTTACACAGGAATAGCTAGCTAGTACAATTAAAGTGTAGGTCGAACACCATTACCCTATGTAAATGTATGATTACACAAATGGTATGCCTCTACTTCATGTGCAGAGAAACAAGTTGCACCCCATCTGTTTACAATAATAAAAAATAAATAAATAAAAAGATAAAAGAAAATAAAGTGTAGGAAATGTCGCATTTCATTATTTTCCTAGGTTAAATTAAATCCGTTGAGCCTATTAAGTGGTAATTTAATCTGTAATCTTTAGAAGGCTCTCCTTCATCCTTCATAAAAGAACCTTATATAATTTGAGAACACCTATAGAGAGGGGTGTGAAGAGAGTCCTTAAATTCATTTCCTTGCTGGTGAGATGCACATTGTCCAAGTGATTGATGGAATCCATTCAAATGTGAAGATAACATCTACTCCCTTCTGGCCAAATTCAGCAACTGGGACTTCACTCAAGGGGGAAGGCTGCAGCTTAGTGCTCAGATGCACCCAAAACCATGTCCCTCAAAACTCTTGCTACTTCCAGGCCTATGAGGAAGCCCAGTGTTGATCCCCAGAGCAGGAGGACCTATGACAACCCTTTTCCCTAGAAATCTCTCTAGAAATGAACCCAGCCCCTTCTCTCTTAACTCCAGAAGATTTCCTCCTGAAGGTCAATCCAGCAAGTCTCTAAGACCTTGGATTTCAAATACAATGTTTTCTTAAATCACTGAAGGGAGCCTGGACCTTCCCGAACAGAATACAAAGTCCTAGCTATCCTATTCCAAGAAAGGGGCGGGGTGTGGGGGGATGATCTCTCATTCTTTTGTGATGACTGCTCAGCAACTAGAAGTCATTTAATTTGTCGCTGAGGTTACTAACCGCACAGTTGGCCAAGGCAAGATGAAAATGCATGCTCAATCATGAAGTCCTAATTATTGTGAAAGATTCCATTTCCTCAAGAAAAACAAGACTAGTTCTAAGTCTCACAGGGAATTTTTCCTTTTAAAAATGAAAGGGCAGCAAAGTCTAAGGTTTGTAAATTATAATCTATTTGGAGCTCAGATGTAAGTGAAGTCCATGCTAGTGTCTCTGGGCTTAGGATAGTTGGGGCACAGGTACCCACAAACATTTGCAGGTAGGAGAGGATTGGATATGTGTTAGGAACCATTTTGTGAAGGGACTTGAAAACATTGTAAAGAAGATATATTAAAATAAAACCAAAAGTAGATCTTTTTTCCCCAGTGCCAAGGATCAAACCCAGGGCCTCACACCTGTCAAGCAGGCGTGAGCGGCACCCTCCAGTTCAATGTAGACATTTATATTTCACAAACTTTAAAAAATAATTCATACTGTTTACCACTATGGTCTTATCTATTGTAGTTTCCGAGACTCTTCTATTTTTTTCCATTTCGGTATATTGGAAAACATTGCAAATTATCTATTAAACCAAATCCAGGTTCTTTCACAAAAATAGGAATTTAATTTTACAGCAGTTAAAAACAATTCTCTCCCCTTTTTTTCCCCTTCGGCCATTTTCTCTGATAATGCTGTATTATTCCTCCCACTCAAAAGCCAAGAATGACAACTCAACTACTTCCTCCCCCTACATACTTACAGGAAAGAATAGAAACAATTCTGTCAACTCCAGCTGGGGCAGCACAAATTGCAAGGAAGCTTTTCTTAGAATTTTTTATCCTGCATGACTCTCAGTGTAGGTGCTTTCCAACAATTTGGTTTTATTTTTCTTGAATTCTATTCTTGCTGCAGAAACCCTCAATTGTCTAACACTGGTGGCATTTGGTAATCTTTGCCAAGTTTAATTCCAGTTCAGTTGCTTGGAAGGTTTTAATGACCAAGAAAGAAGGTTTTGTAAACCTCCTTGTTTGGTGCAATGGGAATTTGCTCAGGAAGCATGAGTCAGGCTCCCTCCCTCCCTCTCAGCAAAATAGGTTGATTTATTTCCTTTTGAAGGCAGGACAACAAATATGACCATCATACTTGTCCCCATCCCAGTGCAGCATTACAGGAAGCAGTGTTTGTCTTAGGAAATGTATGTATCTCTGACTGTACTCAGGTCATTTTGGTGGTAGCAAAACTGTTTAATTTTAAAAATTATGCATCTATTTTAATATGTATTAGAACAATATGGCAACATGTTAATTCATAAATTCCATGGATGCTATTGTCTAAGATTGGGCTAAATAATAACGAAGTCCAAGGAAAATAGGAAATAAATGATAATATAATTGGCATGCAGATATAGTCAAATCCTAAATAATGGTGTATGAATAGTCAATGTTTTAGAAACACTGTCCATTTAAGATATACTAGGATTCATCTCAAGATAGAACTATTTTGAATTCACGGTCTTGCTACTGAACAACTGTGTGCTTTAGGCAAATTCACAAACCTCTCTAACCATCAATATCTTCACTATATAAGGATAATTCTTACCTTATAGAGTTGTTAAACAAACTTACTTGAATAAAATCTAGTTTTTATAATGAGCATAGGGTGTGCTAATTAAAAGGTAGACACTGATAATTTCTTATCTGATTCTTCTTGACTGTTCATTGTCATGTATCTTCAATAAAAATCTTGTAGCTATAAAGCAAGTAACTAGCTCTCCTATCCAACAATAGTGTCAGAAAATGCTGGTGCATCTGAGAAGCAGAAAATCTAATGAATAGGGCACTGTTTTAGGAAGAAGGAGATCTGACTTTCTCCTTGGACTTCCTGCAACAAGTGACTTAACTTACAAAACAACCATGAAAGCAAACATGTGACTATCTGCCTTGTGCCTGAAAAAATAAACCATCTCACTCTTTTTCGTGATGTGTGTTTGTTTGTCATGGGGTTGTTTTCAGAATTAAGAGGCTATGATTCAAGTTCAGTTCAGGTCAGCAAACACTTTTTTTTCAGGACTTAATCTGTATCAGGCATAGTGCTAATTCTCTGACATAAAAATTAAAAAGGCAAGGTTTCTGAACTTTACTCATTCAATAAATATGAGGTACTTACTGAGTAGTAGAAACTGTGTGAGTCTTGGGTAATCAAACAGAAACACTCATGGAATTATTGAACTCACACTCATGTAATTTATAGTATGGAGATGATTATAGTCAGTGTTGTATTAATAAGGGTTTAGTAATCAGTTCTCAAAAATAAAAAAATAAAAAACCTAATAAACATGTGCCTTACCATATTTTACTAATAAAGTGTGCATAGCACACAACATACAAATAATAATATATAAAATAATTTTCATTGTTAAGTCATTATGATCAAATGAGTCTCATAGAATTATTTCATGTTTTTTTTTGCTGAACTCTGGTATCCATGGCCAACCTATGAGTGTGGTTTGTCAATGAATGTTGGTTGATATTTTCATTTAAGTTAAAGTATAAGATAAAAGTGAAAAAAAGAAAAAGGAAAGGCAGAGCTTTACATGTTTGTCAGTGCCCAAGTGATTCCTTCTCTGAATGCTGTAATAGTTCCTTCATTTTTTGGCTACTCACAGTCTATACATATGCACATGCACTTTTTTTGGGGGGGGTGCTGGGGATTGAACCCAGGGCCTTGTGCTTACAAGGCAAGCACTCTACCGACTGAGCTATCTCCCTAGCCCTGCATGTACACTTTTACGTGTAATTTGCATCCTTAATATTTTCTCCATCACTTTCTAGACAGTGAAAAGACAGCATTGATTCCTTATATGTAGTATTTTCTTATTTCCATGGTGTCAATATTCCTACTGCTATTTTTAAACTACAAATATGGCTTCTCTAAACATAGAGTTGGAAGAGATAAGGCACACCATTATTTAATAGTTCCACCATAAATATACAGTAGGGGTAACTAACCTTAAGAATATAGATATTAGTAAATTCACCAAAATAATTAGGAAGGGAAGAGTTTTGGGTATTTATTACCTTTGTCTTTAATATAATTTATTTCATTATAAGTTGTAATGAACATGGTGAGTTTATTTAATTTTTAATAATCTTTTAACAACTGACTCACAAAATTCCTGAAAATAAAACCATCTACTCTTGTGACCCAGTATGAGTTGGCTCCAGCACTGATGTTATAAAATCTTGAAATATTAACAATTGTGTGTTTTCTTTTCTGTATTTTTATTTTTTACTAGTAACTCAGAGGTATCCATGCTGCCTTAAGAAGAAGTACGACTGCTATAGTGAGAACAAAAACAACAAAAACTAAGATCCAAGTATACACAGTGGGTCCAACATATGCATTCCCCATATCCTAGTACACTGACCCCAGAAAAGTACACTGACCCCAGAAAAGGCACAAGCTAAGAAGGACCAAGAGAATGAGAAAGGACACAACATAATTCATGGGAGCAGGTTATAAATGAGAACAAATATTTAAGTCTAGGGAAAAGTCAACTTGAAGAGAGGGGAAGTAAGCTGTTAAAATGAAACTTTTTTATTTGTTCTTTTTAATTTAGAATGTATTTTGACATATTATACATACATGGAGTATAACTTCGCATTCTTATGGTTGTACATGGTGGAGTTACACTGGTCATGTTAAAATAAAACTTTAAAAAAAGAGGGGGAGTAGTAATGAGCTGATTCTTGCTGTGAAATGAATCATACACACACACACACACACACACACACACACACACACACACAGCTAAGGAAGTGGTGGAATGAAAAGATAACATTGGGGGAGATCTCTGAGAAAGTAGAACCAGAAAATAAAAATGAAAGTGAAAAAGAGATGGAAAGCCAAAAAGAAAGTTGAAAGCTTAATTTAGCATCTAAATAATAAAGAAAAGAATAGAGAAAATAAAGGAGAGGTGACTCTCGAATTCAGTAAAATTTTCCTCAACCGGAAGACATGACTTTCTAGAGAGGACCCACAAATGCTCAGCACAATGGACCTAAAAAGATGCACACCAAGGCACCTCATGAGAAATTTCAGTTACTAGGGACAAAAAGGAGTTCCTAACCATTTCCAAAAATGTGTGTGTGGGGTGAAGAGACCTCAAAGAACTAGAATTACAAAGGAATTGACTCGTTAGCAGCAATGTTTCATGCAAGAAGACAATGGAACAATGTCCAGAACGCCAAGGAAAAGGACTTCGACCTAGAAGTCCATATTCAGCAACACTTTCATTCAAGGGTGATGACAGGATAAAGACATTTGCAGATGTTCATGCTCTTAAAATTGTTCTGAACATTCTCAATAACCACTGCAAGATGTGCTCCACAAAGCAAAGAAACAAAACAAGAAAGAAGATGCAGAACATAAGACATGCAGCCCAGGGAGAGGAAGGGAATCCCCAGTCAGGTCACGATGAAGATCCCAGATTGACTCCTGTACACATTTCTAGAAAGCTACCTGTTCATGTTGGGACAGGAAAACAGAGGGCTCGAAGAGGGGCATTGTGCCAACATGAATAAATAGAAGAAATGATCTGCTGCATCTGAACATTACAAGAGAAGTTATTAACACTGGAGGAATGCTGTGAGGTAAATTAGTTATAGGTGTATAGAAAACTAAGCAAATAATAAAGAGAGATGATTATTCCAGAAAAAAAATTACAAGAAAGGAAATGTAATCACTGTTCACTGTCTGGTCGTGTTGAATTAACCAAGAGTTGTAGAATAATATAATCATACAAGGAATAGAAGAATTTATGAGAATATGTATGTGTTGGGGAATGGGGTGAATTGTAAGACAGCTTAGTCTTCATGCTCCACAGAAGGAAGGCAAGGAAATAAAACAGCAATCTCCAAATAGCAGCAATACAAGAATGATCCTTTCAACCACAAGAATGGCATCAAAATTGTAATGTTTTACACCCTATGTATGTATAATATGTCAAAATACATCCTACTGTCATGTATACCTAACAACAACAAAAAAAGAATGTTCTTTAGGAAGACAGAGGACTGTACCAGCAGAAATAGTTAATATAATAGAAAAAAATGTTGCCTTTTAGTGGGCATTGGGGGTGGAAAAGAAGGAATGGTATACTGCTTTTTTTTTTTTTAAGAAATTACAAGTCTTATAGAATTATTGACTTTTTGCGGTGCTATGAATTGAACCCAGGGCCTTGTGCTTGCAAGGCAAGCACTCTACCAACTGAGCTATATCCCCAACCCGAATTAATGACTTTTAAAACTTTTTACAAATATAAATTATTGTTTTAAAAGAAGGAACAATCAGCATTCATTTTATCCTTTTTTCTCAAGTCCTCTTATGAAAATAAATGAAATGTTGTGAGGAAACTGATGGTGTAAAGAAAGTCTCAGACCTAATGGTTATGTAGCCTGAGAGTGATAATTGCCAAACCTGTTACAGAAATAATCATACCCATAAGTATTATGAAGGAAAACCATAGAGAAATGTGGACATATCAACGGGAAACTCAGTCTCATCTGGGGTTTGTGGAGGGTTTTCATACAGAAACTTACGGTTTACTCAAAGAGAAGGGGTGTAAGTAATTTCAAAACACAAATGCAATACGTAGATAAAAGTCTATAATAGGGTGCTGGGAATACATAAGAGGGACATTGAGCCCACCTGGGTGGATCAGGAAGCACTTGCTGGAGTAAAGAATAGCTAAGGATGTGGAGGAGAGTACGGGAGGATTTAGAACAATAATCATATATTTCGGGAAGGTTTTGAACCTTTACATGCATAGGTCAAAAGTTGTGAGACAAATGTATTTGACTCACTAATTAGAATCACGTTTTGTGGCCCTTGAGGCCGGGGTGGGGATTGAACACAGGGCCTCACACAGCTAAGCATGCACTGTACCACTGAGCTACATCCCTAGCTCTTTGTTTCTTCTTCCTCTTCCTCTTCCTCCTCCTCCTCCTGCTTCTCCTTCTTCTTTTTTTAACCAGCTGTTTTTCTACTGATTTAGAAAAACGATTTATTTGAGTCCTAGCATATTTTCTTGCAATTGATATCCCTTCTCTTGCCCTGGAGGGAGTATTACAAAATGCTCACCCTAATCCTCTCTCTCTCTCTCTCTCCCCACCCTCCTCTCTTTCTCTCTAAACTTTAATGCATTTATTTTAACTCCATTTGTTTTTTACAATGAGAGTATATATTACTTACTGGTAAATGCTTAATGCTTTAAATTTACAAGTATATTTACAGAAACTTGAAAGCATTCCAATTAAATGAAAAAAAAAGTACAAATTCTTATTTCTTTTTTGTCTTTTCAAAGTATCTAACATTCTCACAGCCACCAATACTTTTAACCAAATATGCAGAGCTGTGGCTCTTAAGTTTAACAAGACAGCCACTTCCTAAGTTTAATTATTTTAATAACCCTGACTCTTTAAACTACTCTGATTCAACCAAGAGCTGATTGATGCTAGCCAATAAAGACCACGTTCCAGCAATATCGTTCTTGTTGCCAGTTATTACCCAGAATTCTCCAGTCTGGCTCCTCAAATCATTTATCTGGTAACTTCTGGGCTTTGTCTCCTCTTTCTAGTCATGTGTCTCATCACCTCCTAGATTTGATGACATTTGCCTTCTTTTCTTTGACTCTTGGCTCAGAATCTCACCTTTCCCAGCCCCATGCAGAGATTTCATGGGGCTGGGAAAGGTTTCAAAGATGAGATTTCTTTCTACTGACTAAAGTTTTTGTAGACATTATTTAGGGTCTGGAAAACTATAGTCCACTAACAGTTCTCTATGCAGTGGTACTGTTGGTGATTCTTTTTTTTTTTTGCGGTACTGGGGATTGAACCCAGGGCTTTGTGCTTATGAGGCAAGCACTCTACCAACTGAGCTATATCCCCAGTCCCTGCTGGTGATTCTTAACTCTTTTTTTTCTTGTTCTAATTTTTCTCTAATAGATATAAGAAGAAACAAGAGTAACATAGTAAATTTGTAGGAGGAGCTTCTGCTTTTCTTCCATAGTCAAATTTCATTTTATTTTTTATCTTTGATAAACATGTAATAATTGCATGTATTTATAGGGCATGGTGTGGTATTTCAATACATGTATACAGAGCACATTGATCAACTCAGGGTCATTAACATTTCCATCTTTATCATTTCTTTATATTTGGAGCTTTTTACCTCTGTTCTTCTAGTTCTTTAAAAAACATATAAAAAGTTATTGTGAACTATAGTCGCCCATTCTTCTAGTTCTTTAAAAAACATATAAAAAGTTATTGTGAACTATAGTCGCCCATTCTTCTAGTTCTTTAAAAAACATATAAAAAGTTATTGTGAACTATAGTCGCCCATTATTCCTTCTATTTAACTGTGTTTTGGTACCCATTATCAAACCTCCCTCTATCTTCCTTTTCCCTAGACCTTCTTAACCTATCTAGTAGCAAGATTTTTTTCTAACAAAAGACTCTTTGGCAAAAATAAATAAGTACTTTTCAAATTTCTTATACTTCAGTATTTCATTTAATCCTTACAACTATCCAACAAAACTCTAAGATCACTTTTTAAAATTGCATTTGAGAAATAAGGATATAACAGCCATAAGATGTTGACTGAGCCTCTTTTACATATTAGTTCACTTTATTTTGGGGACTAGAATTCAGGATCAGACATACTTTTGAAGCAAATTGAAAATTTGTGGTTGTAGTTTCTTATGGTTACCAAAGTTTGAGCACAAATTATGTTTTTAATTTGACAATGTTCATAACTCTCCCTGCTCTCTGTGACCACCAATACTATGTTACCCTTCCTGAAGATTATTTTTTCTAACTCTGGATCAAGAGTTAAAGGGAAGAAGGCAATGTTATCCAATCTTTTCTAAATTAAAAGTTGAGTTTTTTTAATGTAGCAAAAGTTTTTTTTTTTTTTTTTAATTCAAATATATAAACTCATTTATAGGAAAAATCTTCCAGGATTTAAAAGTCAAAATCTAATAAAGGAATGACCTTTGTTATGGAAAAACAAAGAAAGAAAGAAATCAGGTCTGTTTTGGAAAATCTGGGACATCAAATTGTTAGGCGTAGTATTGTGCCCCTAGGGACATAGGTCACTTTCAGTATTTGCCAAAGCATTAGATCAGTCAGATACTGGAAAACATTTATAAACTTGAACAACTGAGCTGCTTCTATGTGCTTTAGTGAAAGTTTAAACTCCTCTGGCCCCATTTTTTTGAACATACACCTTCAACTATACAGCATTTCTCCCACAGGATATTAGTGAGAGAGCGGTCATCTACTTAGCAGTTGCTCTAGTGCCTGTAGTACTTGTACAGGGTGTACAGTTGTCTTAAGATGGTAAAACTGCACTGATTATAGAGATCTTGAAAAGGGTCTGGGGAAGTAAGAGGAGTTTGTAATCTGAATAGCAAAGACATGAATTATTCAACTGGCTAAAAGTGTGTCAATCTTCTCTGCTTCACAAATACACTGGAAACAAGGGAAGATCAAATACAGATGCTCCAAAAGAAAAAAGGAAAAAAGAAAGAAACCAATTTGATGTAGAATAATCAGAAAATCCAGATAAAATTTTTTAAAAACCTGCAACTACTAGCCAGAGAGAATTATCAAAATTTTGAGATATAGCTTTCTAGACTTTATATGCATATATACATAGGTATAATACAATGATTCATTAATACATCTTGAATATATGTCTATGTCAACAAATAAGATACTAAAATGTCATGTTATTTACTATATAATATTTTATTGAGTAAATTTATAATTTGCATAGAAAAGTTTTGACATTTACAAACTGTTTAAAATAATAAACATTTGACATTTAAAAACTGTTTAAAATGATAAACAGTCTCATAACCAATACCTTTGGAAGCCTTTATTAGCTCTTGAGGATAAACTTCAAGAAGTCCAATTGTAGGGAGTATTGGTCAAGAAGTTTGGTGGCAAGTGACAGAAACTCAACCAGAACAAGCTTTAGGAAAAGGGGAGATTTATTGACTTACATTCTTTTAACATTTTTTTTTTTGACTATTGGAGCTTTTGTTCATTTCCTAAATCAAAACATAGATCTGCTTAAAGAAAGCAATAGGGAATTTTGGAATTTTTAAAAAGCCCTCACCACAGGTAGTTCCTCATACACATATTTTGATTAATACTTAACTGAACAATAGAGGAGGGACCCTTTAGAGATCTCAGCAGCAATCTCCTCTTTTGTATTCTGCCCTGAGAACTCCAGCTATTTTTGCTTCCCCAGAACACTGAGTTTGTTCCTTCAACTCAGAGACCTTGAGAATTCACTTGGATTCCCCTGTTTATAATATAGTGTGGGAACTATCTCTAGGTCGTAAAGTGAGTCACTCATAGAACACACCTGATCAGTTTCATCTTGCAGGGATCACTGACCTGCACCACCTGATATGATATTCAGTGTCTGAAAACCACAGTTTTATATATTTTGTCTGATTTTTAAATTGTTTCATATGGGCCAGTAAATCTGGTCCCTGTCATTCTGTCTTGGTCCAAAGTGAAGTCTCTTAACTCAACAATTAATTTTGGAGTCACTATTTTGTGTCAGACCTTTGGGATCCCTGGTCTTGTGGAGTTCATGACCAAACCACAGAAAGGTTAGAAACAGATCTAGCTCTAAGGACACAGGATTCAGCGTTATAAATGCTACGAGACTTCAGGATTTTTGTATATCTCTTTTCATATCTTACGTCTCTTTCTTTAATGGTTTTAATCTTTTCTTCTATAGATGATCTAAATTCATAAATAGTAAGTACACAGCCAAGGCAACCTGGAATTATGACTTTTTAAGATTAGTCATTTTAGAAAATAAGTGAATTCCTCTCTCTCTCTCCCTCCCCGCCAGGTTTGGAGATTGAACTTAGGGCCTCCCACATGCTAAAGTGGTCTATTACTGAACCACACCCCCAGTCTGTGAATCTCTTTTTCTCAGTTTCTATTTGAAAACTCTCTAGGAAGGAACCATAACTCCCCTCTATGAATGAATTAAACACTGTGCTGGGGGAGTAAGGGACTTAAATTGACACATCCCTGGATCATATGCCTTCTTTTGTGGTCAGGGGTCTGTAATCTAATACCAGACAGAGCCAAAGGGGAATTATCAACAGAGCAGTCATCTCAATTTGTGTTTATAATTCTAAGTATACTAATTTTAGACACTCCCAAAGTGCTTCGAAATGATTGCAAACTTCAACCCATTAACCCATGGTTAGTGCTAGGTCAAGTGTCTGCCTATTAGTGTGCTTAAAGATGATAATGTAGAAATAACCTTAGTATTTGAATGAATGTAGTACAAATAAACAGTACACTGTAGAAAGAAACTTCTGAGGCTCTAGAGGAACAGAAGAGAGCTCTGCAGAGTAAAGGAATCATTATGAGGTTAGTTTAGAAAACAGTATAAAGGAAACTATGATGAATTTTTCTCATTCATGGACCCAGAGCAGGAAATTCTTATGACATTTAGGCAAACCATGTCACAGTCTGGCCAAGAGAAACCTATTCTCACAGTCATCTTTGGCTAGTTCTCTCACTTTTCAAACTTCCCAATGAATTAGTTATCAAGTTCTGTTCATTCTACCTTTTGAATTCTTCTACTTCTCTCAACTTTGACTGACTTCTCCTTGCTTAGGACATTCTCTCATTTTTGGATGATTGCAGTTCTTCTAACTGGCTCCCTGACTCAAGTCTTGTTCCCTATAATGGATCCTGTGTTGGCTGCCCAGCATTCATTTCTGATCCTTCTTGATAGCAGTACCCCAAATTTCCTTTTGGAAACAACCTTATTCTATTATCAACTATGTAATTTGAGTGAGATTTAACCTTGCCCTCTGTTCCAGGCACGGGTTCTGATTATGCTACCTCTTGCTGAATTTCTATTAAGTTGGTAAATTTACTAATAAACTTGATGACTACATCTACTCTCTTCACCATACTGATTATTTAAGGCCAATGAGACACCATATAACGTGTATAAGGGCTTCTGGATAGGAAGTTTCTTGCTCTGAAAAGGGAATTCTCTCTTCCTGATCAACATGAACAAGGGAAAGGGAAAATGTTGGCAGCTATCTTGAGATCATGAGGGGAGCCAACCTGATGAAGAAGTAGACAAGGCGGAAATCAAACAAGAGAAATGGAAAGAGATGATGTCATACTTTGCCATTCCTCTGAACTTTTCACTTATGAAAGTCAATAAGCTTGTCAATTGGTTAAGCCGCTTTTGGTTAGATTTTCTATAATCTGTAGCCCAAAGCATCCCAACTTTTCTCTCTTTCAATCCATTTTCCGTTCTGGATTCAGAACTGGTCATGTATGCTCTCAGAGAGAAAGAGAACAAATTGCTAAACAGTGAAATGAAGGATGGTAGAGATCTACCTCACAATGTTATGGTTTGAATCGGAATGTCTCCCAAAGGCTCCTATATCGAAAGCTTGGTTCTGAATGCAGCAATGTTGAGAGGTGAGCCTTTTGGGAAATGATCAGATCATTATGTATCTGATCTCATCAATGACTTTATCCATTTGTGGGCTCATAACTGAATGGACTATTGGGAGGTCATGAAAACAATGAGGCAGAGACTAATTGGAGGAAATATGTCACTGGAGGCATGCCTGGGAAGGGTACATCTTGTCCCTGGCCCCTTTCTCATTCTCCCTGTCCTTCTTTGCTTCCTGGCTGCCATGAGGTTAGCAACTTTGCTCTGACAGGCCCTCCCTGCTTTGAAATTCTGCCTTACTACAAGCCCACAACCAGGGGACAAAATCACTATGGACAAAAAACCCTGAAACCATGAGCCAAAATAAATCTTTCCTGCTTTAAATTGGTTTTCTCAAGTATTTTGTCACAGTGACAAAAAGTGTGCTAACACAGAAAATGTCATGAGGATAATGACACATGTAAAGTGCTTAGAATAGTATCTGTTATATTGGAATATAAGCAGTTAGAATAAGACCTGGCACTTAATAAACTCTCAGTCAACGTCTCATCCTCAACTTCAAACCTTACAAAGACTTCCTTGTGTCCTTAAAATCTAAGTGATCTAACATGACCTGTCATGCTGATTTCCCACAAGAGGACTGCTGTCTACCTTCAGGTTCTTGCCCTGCTATTTCTTTTACTTTTTTTTTTTTTTTTCTGTTTCCTTTTCTCTTTATGAAGTTAACTTCTGTTTCCTTTGGTTCACTATGGAAATGTCACTTTCTCAGGGATGATTTCCCTAATCTCACAATTTAGGTAATCCTCTTCTGCTATACTTACCTTTTGCTTGTAATTACTTGGTTATGTTTTGTTTTTAGTACCGGGGATAGAACTCAGGGGCACTCTACTGAACCACATCCCCAGCCCTATTTTGTATTTTATTTAGAGACAGGGTCTCACTGAGTTGCTTAGCACCTAGCTTTTGCTGAGACTGACTTTGAACTTGTGATCCTCCTGTCTCAGCCTGCTGAGCCACTGAGATTACAGGTGTATGCCACTGTGCCCAGCATAATTACTTGTTTTAAATCTGCCTTCCTTTTTAAAATATATGCTCATGGCCCAGTGCAATGGCATACGCCTGTGATCCCAGTGACTTGGAAAGTGGAGGCAGGAGGATCACAAATTCAAGGCCAGCCTTGGA
This sequence comes from Sciurus vulgaris, assembly GCF_902686455.1. Taxonomy (NCBI): domain Eukaryota; kingdom Metazoa; phylum Chordata; class Mammalia; order Rodentia; family Sciuridae; genus Sciurus; species Sciurus vulgaris. Next base: position 51,290,829 of record NC_136461.1, read on the forward strand.
AACTTAGCAAGACCCTGTCTTAAAATAAAAAACGAAAAGGGCTGGGAATGAGTTCAATGGTAGAGTACTCCTGGATTCAATTCCTAGAACCATACACAAATAAATGTGTGTGTGCATGCACCCACCCACCAAGGGTGGGTTTTTTTTTTTTTTTTAAATCATATTCACAGCTATATTCTTTGTCCTGCACAGGACCTGAGATAAAATAAACACTGACTGAATCCATAGACCAAGAATGAACTTGGAACTCAGAATCATAGTAAAAGCAAAAAATGTATTTTAAGAGAGAATGAGCATTCCAACAAATCTGGCTTAAATGTAACCTAATGATACTGATCTAGGAATCTTGAGCTCAATTCCAATTTAGATAGGTAGGGCTAAGAGAAGAAATGTGAAATCTGACAGCCTAAATAGTTTGCCTTTCAATTTTTGACTTTCCTTACTTAATGTGTTCTGTGAACTCCTCCATGCCTAAGCCCATGCATTGTCTACCATTTTGGAATTTTCTTATTTGTATTTCAACAAATGTTTATTCCCTACCTCCTTTATTTATCCATTGCTGTAGATATGTGAGATAGGATGACTAAAACACGATCCTATAAGGAATATACAGTCTAGTTAGAGAGAGACATGCGTAAACAAATAAATTACAATACTAATATTGTGATAAGTGCTAGAAGAAAATAGTGATTATTGCTTGCTTCAAACATTAGTTATTATTAATCAGGAGTCTCTCAGTTGCAAGGGACAGAAATCCGATTTCAAACAGCCTAAGCAGAAAATGAAACCTATTGGTTCATGTAATTAGGAATTTAGGATAGAGGTGAGCTGAAGAACTCAGATAATATTGTTGGGTCTCTGTATCTCTTTCTGGTTGTATTTCTTGCTGTTTGGGCCTCCTTTTCTTGTTCCAAAGTCAACTGAAAGTGAATTCTGTGATGCCACCACCTTTATGAGGGAACTGGGTTTGCCCCAGCTCTTGGGTCTGTTGGCTGCTGAATGACTCAAAGTTAAGTCTCCCTCTTTGAATTGTTCTTAGACAAAGGGAGCACCTCACCCAAAGTTATGTCCCTTCTCTTTAGGTAGCGTTCATCCAAAGCAGGCCAGTGAGGTGTACTAAGATCCGACCTCTTGTCTTGATTTAGGGTACAGCTGAAGGGCCAGCCCAGATTTAGGGTTACCCATGGAATTAGGCAAGGGGTCTGAGGAACTTGAGGTCTGACTGATGGCAGAACAGTTTTGTGGAGAAGAGAGTTGAGTTTATTTTTTTCATTTCAGAAATATGAGCAAGAAATAGAGCAAGGTAAAGAGTAGGAAGTACAAGCCCTGCCTGGTGGCGCAGCCTGTAACCTCGGCAGCCCGACAGGCTGAGGCAGGAGGATCTTGAGTTCAAAGTCAGGCTCAGCAACTTAGCAAGGTCCTAAGCAACTCAGCAAGACCCTGTCTCAAAATAAAATGTAAGAGAAAGCTGGGGATGTGGCACAGTGGTTAAGTACCCCTGGATTCAATCCCTGATTAAAAAAAAAAAAAAAAAAAAAAAAAAAAAAAAAGTAGAAAATACAAAATGAAAACAAAAACAAAAACTGTAAAGACTGTTTCAACTGATGAAGGACCAAGACCCTTGCTCTGTAACCCCACTTTGGGACTCTGAGACCTACATCAATTGCTTGGGTGCAAGTGGGATGTGGTGTGCGTGCGTGTGTGTGTGTGTGTGTGTGTGTGTGTGTGTGCGCGAGAGAAAGAGAAAGAGAAACCAGTGAAGAGACTGAGCTTAGGATGGAATGGAACCATAGAGCACAGGAATATTTAGGAGTTTAGAGATATAGTTCTGAGATCATAAGTCCTAGACTTTGCACAAATAGCAGGTAGAGCTGTAAATTCTGTAGGGTCTAAGGTGTAGCTAGTGAATATGGCTACATTTGCCATAGCAACAAATATCTTGGTGAATAAGGTATAATTTCTCCAAATTATTTGAGGAACTAATAGTAAAACTAAGTTGAGGAACTAGTAGTAAAATTAATCAATGCCATTAAAGGACAGTGTAACAAAGTAAAGGTAAAATGCTGTGGGTATAGAGAGGACCTCATCAACGAATTGATTTTTTCAATAATTTTATTTATTTGTTTGTTTGTTTTTATGGTGCTGAGGATCAAACTCAGTGCCTCACACATGCTAGGTAAGTGCTCTTATCGCCCAGCTCCATCCCGGCCCTAATTGATGTATTTAAAAAAAAAAATCAGATTTTAATAAGTTATTGTGGAGTTTCGTAGTATAGACAAAAATTAAGAGATTAAGTTAAATCTGAAGCTACTAAAAGGAAAGGAAATAGGAAGAAAAACTGGAAGCTAATTATATGTGAAAAACTTTAAAACAAATATGTTCATCCATTCGTCAGAGCAGTTAGAAATAATAGAACTTCTAGGCTCCAACTAATAGTGTCCCTCTGTTTTATTAACTAAAAAACAAATGAAAAAATGTTAAAAATTAAAAGAAAGACCCTATCAACTGCAGAGGTACCTCTGTATATGGATTTATTACTGCGGATGTTAAATCTGAGGAGAAAATAGACAAGTGAATTAAATTATTCCTGAAGAGTCATGTCTGTCCCTGTTTTGAGGTTTTGTGATGGTGTGACTTGGCCTGTAAAAGTAAAAATCTGAACTGAAAATAAAATAGCAAATTAAAGAGAGCCATCTACTGGTGGTTTATTGAAAACGTCTATGTTAAATATCCTCTCATACACAATACCGTGAACCACTCTCTGGATAAATTTAATCTACCCAAACTTCAAACTACATTTTGTATGAAGGAGGATATATTTAATGTAATGTTACAATTTGTAATACAGATATCAGATATCCACATTTAAAAATTACTATTTGAAATTTGATTTATTTTGGGGGGGCTGATGATGTAGCTCAGTGGTAGAGCACTCGCTTAGCAGGCAGAAGCCCTGGGTTCAAACCCTGAACTGCAAGTAATAAATAACTCTCTGATACCCTAAGAATTGTGATGGCAATATGTGTAATATTTAATAAAGTGATCATATAAAAGCACTAATTTATGTACTTTTATGATTCTTGTAATCTTCATAACACCCTATAAGGTAAATACTACTCATTTTGCAGACGAGGAAACTGAGCACAGACAAATTAGGTATCTTGCCCAAAGTCAAACAGTTAATAAACTTTCCCCTTCAGATCAAGAACTATTGATCATAGACACTATTCTTGCCACTTTTATTCAAAATTATATGAGAAGTTCTAGCCAGGGCAATTAGGTAAGATACAGAAATAGAAGATACCCATATAGGAAAGGAAAAAATAGAATTATCTATTTGCAGATAAATATGACCATATATACAGAAAATAAATATTAGGAATTTGCAAACAACTATTAGAATTAATAAATAAGTATAGTCAAGGTGGTAGGATTCAGGATCAATATGCAACAATCAATTGTTTTGGTAAACACTAGCAATGAGTAATCCAAAAATGAAACTAAGAAATAATTCCATCTATAGTATCATCAAAAATAATAAAATAGGGGCTGGGAATATAGCTCAGTTGGTAGAGTGCTTGCTGTGTCACAAGCACAAGGCCCTGGGTTCAAATCCCCAGCAACACACACACACACACACACACACACACACACACACACACACACACACACACACAAATAATAATAATAATAAAATAGGAATAACTTTAACAAAAGTTATGAAAGATATCTACATCAAAAACTATAAAAATCATTGAAAAAATTAGAGAAGACGTGAATAAATGAAAAACATTTGTTGAATTGGAAGACTTAATATCATTAGGATGGCAATACTCCCAAAATCCCAAAATTGAGTTACAAACTTTTTTTTAAAATTTGTCTTTTAATTTTTTACAGACTGCATTTTGATTCATTGTACACAAATGGGGTACATCATTTCGTTTCTATGGTTATACACCATGTAGATTCATACCATTCGTGCAATCATACATGTACATCTGTCTCACTCCACCATTTTTCATACCCCACTCCCTCTCATTTCCCTCTACATAATCCAAAGTTCCCCCATTCTTCTCTTACTCCCCCCTGCGCCATTGTATATCATTCTCCACTTATCAGGGAAAACATTCGACCTTTGGTTTTTTGGGCTTGGCTTATTTCATTTAGCATGATATTCTCCAATTGCATCCACTTATTTGCAAATGCCATAATATTATTATTCTTTTTTTTATAGAAAATTCTCTAATTTAATTATCGTATCACTACAAATTGTTCAAACAATATTAATTTTCATAAGCACACTGTAGCATTTCTCTATTGAAGTCAAAATGTGTTGGCTTTGCAGTTTTTTTTATGGTAAACAAATGGGATACATGTTGTTTGTCTGTTTGTACATGGGTTAAAGGCATACCATTTGTATAATCATAAATTTACATATGGTAATGTTGTTTGATTCATTCTATTATTTTTTCCCTTTCCTCCCACCCCTCCCACCCTTCTTTTCCCTCTAAACAGTCCTTTCTTCCTCCGTTCGTGTCCCCCTCCCTAACCCTAACCCTAACCCTAACACTAACTCCTCCCACCCTCCCCCTTATGTGTCATCATCCACTTATCAGCGAGATCATTCGTCCTTTAGTTTTTTGAGATTGGCTTATCTCACTTAGCATGATGGTCTCCAATTTCATCCATTTGCCTGCAAATGCCATAATTTTATCATTCTTTATGGCAGAGTAATATTTCTTTGTATATATATATATCACAGTTTCTTTATCCATTCATCAACTGAAGGGCATCTAGGTTGGTTCCACAATCTGGCTATTGTGAATTGAGCAGCTATGAACATTGATGTGGCTGTATCTCTGTAGTATGCTGATTTTAAGTCCTTTGGGTATAGGCCGAGGAGTGGAATAGCTGGGTCAAATGGTGGTTCCATTCCAAGTTTTCTAAGGAATCTCCACACTGCTTTCCAGAGTGGCTGCACTAATTTGCAGCCCCACCAGCAATGTATGAGTGTACCTTTTTCCCCACATCCTCGCCAACACCTGTTGCTTGTATTTTTGATAATCGCCATTCTAATTGGGGTGAGATGGAATCTTAGGGTGGTTTTGATTTGCATTTCTCTTACTACTAGAGATGTTGAACATTTTTTCATGTGTTTGCTGATTGCTTGTACATCTTCTGTGAAGTGTCTATTCATTTCCTTAGCCCATTTGTCGATTGGATTATTTGTATTCTTGCAGGCAACATATTGTTGGATCTTTCTCTTTGATCAAATCTGCCAGTCTATGTGTTTTGGTTGATGAGTTCAGGCCATTAACATTCAGGGTTATTATTGAGATATGATTTGTATTCCCAGTCATTTGCCTCATTTTATTTATTTATTTATTTATTTTGACACGACTTGGTTCTTCCTTCATTTGAAAATTGCTTTAGGATAGTTCCTCCCATTGCTGATTTGCTTTTTTGTTTTTCATCTCTTCCTCATGGAATATTTTGCTGAGAATGTTCTGTAATGCTAGCTTTCTTTTTGTAAATTCTTTTAGCTTTTGTTTATCATGGAAGGATTTTATTTCATCATCAAATTTGAAGGTAAGTTTTGCTGGGTATAAAATTCTTGGTTGGCATCCAAGGGCTTGAAAAATGTTGTTCCAGGCCCTTCTAGCTTAGGGTCTGGATTGAAAAATCTGCTGATATCCGTATTGGTTTCCCCCTGAATGTAATTTGATTCTTTTCTCTTGCAGCCTTTAAAATTCTATCTTTATTTTGTATGTTAGGTATTTTCATTATAATGTGCCTTGGTGTTGGTCTGTTGTAATTTTGTATATTTGGAGTCCTATAAGCCTATTGTACTTGATCTTCCATTTCATTCTTCAGATTTTGGAAATTTTCTGATAGTATTTCATTGAATAGATTGTTCATTCCTTTGGTCTGTTTCTCTAAGCCTTCCTCAATCCCAATAATTCTTAAATTTGGCCTTTTCATGATATCCCATAGTTCTTGGAGATTCTGTTCATGATTTCTTACCATTTTCTCTGTTTGGTCCACTTTGTTTTCAAGGTTAAATATTTTGTCTTCAATATCTGAGATTCTGTCTTCCAGGTGTTCTATCCTATTGGTTATGCTTCTATGGAGTTCTTAATTTGGTTTATTGTTTCCTTCATTTCAAGGATTTCTGTTTGGTTTTTTTTCAATATCTCTAACTCTTTATTGAAATGATCTTTTGCTTCCTGTATTTGCTCTTTTAACTGTCGATTGGTGTGATCATTCAGTGCCTGCATTTGCTCTTGCATCTCGTCATTTGCTTCCCTGAGCATTTTAATTATGTACATTCTGAACTCCCTTTCTGTCATTTCTTCTGCCATGCTGTCGTTGGGTTTTATTGATGTAACATCTAGATTTGTTTGCAGCATTTTCTTTCCTTGTTTTCTCATATTGTTCAGGTATCAGTGGACCACTGAGATATTGCAGATTTCCTCTATTGACTTGTAATGTCCCTGAAGATTTCTAGTATATCCCCTCTTAGCCTTCAGTAGCCTGAATTCTTGGAGGAAGTTGATAATGCGGTGCTCCATAAGGAAGCTGCCTCTCTAGGGGTGGTGGCCTTCCAGTGGGGTATATTCCCTGCTAGTGGGCAGAGGTACCTTCACTTGCTGACGAATGGTCATCCAAAAGGGAAGTAGGATGTGGGCTGATGCAAGGCCAGTTTGGGCCTGTGTCTCTGGTTTTACAGTCCTTTTGGAAGAACCTCACCCGGCAGGGAAGACTCACCCGGTGGGGAGGTCTCACTGGTCAGTTGCCCTCCTAGAGGTTCCGTTCAATTCACAACTACCGCCTGGGCTGGGCAACCTTCTTCTGCAATGTTCTCAGGGACCCAGACCTACCTCCTGGGCCTGGAAGCCTCGCCCTCCGCAGACGAATCTCCTTATGCTGCCTCTCCTCAGAGAAGCTGCCTGCAGTCCTGGAGCCTTCGCTCCGCCCCTCAGTTTGTCTGTGTGGCTCTTCCACCAAGAAGCCGCCTAGGTCCTGGGACCCTGCTCTGCACCTAATCGCCTGGCTATGCGGCCCCTCCTCTGAGCAGCCACCTGGAGCCCCTTACAGTCGCTCCGAGTCCCAGTGACCCGCCACATGCCTCTTCCTCTGGCAGCCGCCTGGTGTTCCGTGCGGTCGCTCTAAGTCCAAGTGACCCACCGCGCACCTCCTTCTCCTCCAGGCAGTCACCTAGAGATCTGGTGCGTTCGTCACGAGTCCCAGGAACTCACTGTGCACCTCCTCGTCCCGACTGCCACCTGTAGCCCTGGTGCAATCACTCCGAGCCCAAGCACCCCGCCGCGCTCCTCCTCCTCCTCCAGGCAACCTCCCTGTGTTCAGGAGCGTTTGCTCTGAGTCCTACCACTCACCACGCTGCTCCTCCGGATAGCCGCCCGGTGCCCTTGTGCAGCTGCTCCAAGTCCAAGCGCCATGCCGAGCCTGTGCTTCTCCTTCTCCTCTGGGCAGCCCCGTGTTCAGGAGTGATCGCTTTCAGTCCAAACAGCTCACCGTGTGCTCCCTCCTTTGGGCAGCCTCCCAAAGCCCCGGTGGGTTGCTCCGAGTCCCAGTGCTGTGCTGAGCGGCCTCCTCTCCGATGCTCCCAGTTGTCCGCGTTCACTGCTCCAGCGGGGGGAGGGGTGTCTTCGTCAGGCAAATCTACTTCACAAAGATCCCTGCGTTCAGGGCTACCACCCCGTCCGGGACGCCTCCCCAATGGGAGAGACTCACCCGGCTGCTTTGAGTTGATCCCAAGTCTCTCTATATCTCCTCTTCTTGAGTCCTGAGTCCTGGAGCAACATGAAACGCAGCCACCCTCTAGTCTGTCATCTTGAATCCCCAATATTATTATTCTTTATGTCTGAATAGTATTCCATTGTGTATATAGCAGTTTCTTTATCCATTCATCTGTTGAAGGGCATCTAGATGGGTTCCACAATCTGGCTATTGTGAACTGAGCAGCTATAAATGTTGATGTGGCTGTGTTACTGTAGTTTGCTGATTTTAAGTCCTCGGAGTGGGATAACTGGGTCAAAAGGTGGGTCCATTCCAAGTGTTCTGAGGATTCTCCATACTGCTTTCCAGAGTGGCTGCACCAATTTGCAACTCCACCAGCAATGTAAAAGTGTGCGTTTCCCCCCACATCCATGCCAACATCTATTATTGCTTGTGTTCTTGATAATTGCCATTCTAATTGGAGTAAGATGAAATCTTAGAGTTGTTTTAATTTGCATTTCTCTAATTACTAGAGATGTTGAATACTTTTTCATATATTTATTAATTGCCTGTATGTCTTCTTCTATAAAGTGTCTGTCCAGTTCCTTGGCCCATTTATTGATTGGGTTCTTTGTATTTTTGGTGTAAAATTTTGTAAGTTCTTTATAAATTTTGGAGATGAGTGCTCTATCTGAAGTGCATGTGGAAAAGATTTTCTCCCACTCTGTAGGCTCTCTCTTCACATTCTTGATTATATCCTTTGCTGAGAAAAAGCTTTTTAGTTTGAGTCCATCCCATTTATTGATTCTTGCTTTGATTTCTTGTGCTTTGGGAATCTTGTTGAGGAAATCTGATACTAAGCCAACATGATGAAGATTCAGGTCTACTTTGTTTTCTATTAGGTGTAGGGTCTCTGGTCTAATTCCTGTGTCTTTGATTCATTTTGAGTTTAGCTTTTTCAGGGTGAGAGATAGAGGTTTAATTTCATTTTACTGCATATGGATTTCCAGTTTTGCCAGCACCATTTGTTGAACAGGCTATCTTTTCTCCATTGTATGTTTTTGTCTCCTTTGTCTAGTATGAGGTGACTAGACACACTAGACACCTAGTAGTGTGGTTTTGTCTCTGTGTGGGTCTGCCTGTCTATTTTGGTGCCAATACCATGCTGTTTTTGTTACTATTGCTCTGTAGTATAGTTTAATGTCTGGTATTGTGATACCTCCTGTTTCACTTTTTCTACTCAGGATTGTTTTGGCTATTTGAGGTCTCTTGTTCTTCCAGATGAAGTTCATGATTGCTTTCTCTATTTCTATGAGGAATGTCATTGTGATTTTAACTGGAATTGCATTAAATCTGTATAGCATTTGGTAGAATGGCCATTTTGACAATGTTAATTCTGCCTATCCAAGAATATGGGAGATCTTTCCATCCTCAAAGGTTTTCTTCAGTTTCCTTCTTTAATGTTCTATAGTTTTCATTGTAGAGATCTTTCACCTCTTGTTAGATTAATTCCCAAGTATTTTATTTTATTTTATTTTATTGAGGCTACTGTGAATGGAGTGGTTTTCCTAATTTTCAGAGGATTCATCGCTTATGAATAGAAATGCATTAGATTTACACGTATTGATTTTATATCCTGCTACTTTGCTGAATTCATTTATTAGTTCTAGAAGTTTTCTATTGGAGTTTTTCAGATCTTCTAAATACAGGATCATGTTATCAGCAAATAGTGACAGTTTTAGTCCTTCTTTTCCTATTTGTATCTCTTTAATTTCTTTGGTCTGTCTAATTGCTCTGGCAAGTGTTTTAAGGATGATGTTGAATAGAAGTGGTGAAAGAGGCATCCCTGCCTTGTTCCAGTTTTTAGAGGGAAGGCTTTCAGTTTTTCTCCATTAAGAATGATGTTGGCTCAATGTTCATAGCTGCTCAATTCACCATAGCCAGATTGTGGAACCAACCTAGATGCCCTTCAGTTGATGAATGGATAAGGAAACTGTGGCATATATATACAATGGAATATTACTCCGCCATGAAGAATGATAAAATTATGGCATTTGCAGGCAAATGGATGAAATTGGAGAATATCATGCTAAGTGAGATAAGCCAATCTCAAAAAACTAAAGGACGAATGATCTCGCTGATAAGCGGATGAGGACATATAATGGGGGGTAGGAGGGGTTAGCGTTAGGGTTAGGGTTAGGTTTAGGGTTAGGGATAAGGAGGGTGGTAAGAATGGAGGAAGGAAGGACTGTATAGAGGGAAAAGAGGGGTGGGAGGGGTGGGGGGAAGGGAAAAAATAACAGAATGAATCAAACAACATTGCCCTATGTAAATTTATGATTAAATAAATGGTATGCCTTGACTCCATGTACAAATAGAGAAACAACATGTATCCCATTTGTTTAAATAATAATAATAATAAAAAATAATTGGGAATATGTAGTGAATAAAACAGAGTATTTAACAACAACAACAAAAAAAGAATGATGTTGGCTGTGGGCTTAGCATAGATAGCCTTTACAATGTTGAGGTATGTTCCTACTATTCCTATTTTATATAGTGTTTTAAGCGTGAAGGGGTGCTGTATTTTATCAAACACTTTCTCAGCATATATTGAAATAATCATGTGATTCTTAACTTTAATTCTATTGATATGATGAATTACATTTATTGATTTCCAGATGTTGAACCAACCTTGCATCCCTGGGATAAACCCCACTTGATCATGGTGCACTATCTTTTTAATATATCTTTGTATGCGATTTGCCAGTATTCTGTTAAGGATTTTTGCATCTATGTTCATCAGGGATATTGGTCTAAATTTTTCTTTCCTTGATATGTCTTTGTCTGGTTTTGGTATCAGAGTGATACTAGCCTCATAGAATGAATTTGGAAGGGTTCCCTCCTTTTCTATTTCCTGGAATACTTTGAGGAGTATTGGTATCCGTTCTTCTTCAAAGGTCTTGTAGAATTCTACTGAGAATCCATCTGGTCCTGGGCTTTTTTGGTTGGTATGCTTTTGATGACTTCTTCTATTTCGGTGCTTGAAATTGATCTGTTTATACTGTGTACATCTTCCTGACTCAGTTTGGGAGGATCATATGTCCTTAAAAATTTGTCAATGTCTTTGATATTTTCTATTTTGTTGGAGTATAGATTTTCAAAGTAGCTTCTAATTACGTTATGTATTTTAATGGTGTCTGTTGTGATCTTTCCTTTTTCATCACAAATTGTAGTAATTTGAGTTTTCTCTCTCCTTCTCTTTGTTAGTGTGGCTAGGGGATTATCAATTTTGTCTACTTTTTCAAAGAACCAACATTTTGTTTTGTCAATTTTTTGAATTATTTCTCTTGTTTCAATTTCATTAATTTCAGCTCTGATTTTAACTATTTCCTGTCTTCTACTATTTTTGGTGTTGATCTGTTCTTCTTTTTCTAGGACTTTGAGATGTAATGTTAGGTAATTTAGTTGTTGACTTTTTATTTTTTTAATGTATGAGCTCAATGCAATGAACTTTCCTCTTAGTACTGCTTTCAGAATGTCCCAGAGATTTTGATATGTTGTGTCATTGTTCTCATTTACCTCTAAGAATTTTTAAATTTCTTCCCTGATGTCTTCTGTTATCATTGCATCATTCGATAGCATATTATTTACTCTCCAGGTGTATGAGTAGTTTTTGTTTGTTATTTTATCGTTCATTTCTAATTTCATTCCATTATGGTCTGATAGGATACAGGGTAGGATCTCTATTTTTTTGTATTTACTAATGGCTTCTTTGTGGCATAGTATATGGTCTATTTTGGAGAAGGATCCATGAGTTGCTGAGAAGAAAGTATATTTGCTCGATGATGGATGAAATACTCTGTAAATATCTATTAAGTCTATATCACTGATTGTATTATTTAGTTCTATAGTTTCTTTGTTCAGTTTTGTTTGGAGGATCTATCCAGTGGTGAGAGTGGTGTGTTAAAGCCCCCCACTATTAATGTGTTTTGATCTATTTGATTCTTAAAATTGAGAAGGGCTTGTTTGATATACATGGGTGCTCCATTGTTTGGGGCATAAATATTTAAAATTGTTATATCTTGCTGTTTTATGCTTCCCTTAAGCAGTATGAAATGTCCTTCTTTATCCCTTCTGACTAACTTAGGTTTGAAGTCCACTTTATCTGATATGAGGATGGAGACAACTGCTTTTTTACTGGGTCCATGTGCATGGTATGTTTTTCCCCATCCTTTCACCTTTAGTCTGTGGATGTCTTTTTCTATGAGATGAGTCTCTTGAAGGCAGTGTATTGTTGGGTCCTTCTTTTTAATCCAATCTGCCAGTATATGTCTTTTGATTATTGAGTCTAGGCCATTGACATTCAGAGTTATTATTGTGATACGATTTGTATTCCTGGTCATTTTGGCTTATTTTTGGTTTTTAACTTGACTTGGTTTCTCCTTTGATTGGCTTTTTCTTTAGGGTAATTCCTCCCTTTGCTGACTTCTATTGTTGCTTTTCACTTCCTCCTCACGAAATATTTTGCTGACAATGTTCTGTAGGGCAGGCTTTCTATTTGTAAATTCTTTTAACTTTTGTTTATCATGGAAAGATTTTATTTCATTGTCAAATCTGAAGGTTAGTTTTGCTGGGTTTAGGATTCTTGGTTGGCATCTGTGTTCTTTCAAAGCTTGAAATAGATTGTTCCAGACCCTTCTTGCTTTTAGAGTCTGGGCTGAGAAATCTGCTGATATCCGTATTGGTTTCCCCTTATAGGTACTCTGATGCTTTTCTCTCACAGTCTTTAAAATCCTATCTTTATTTTGTATGTGAGGTATTTTCATTATAATGTATCTTGGTGTGGATCTGTTGTAATTTTGTACACCTGGTGTTCTGTAAGCCTCTTGTATTTGATTTTCCATTTTATTTTTCAGGTTTGGGAAATTTTCTGATATTATTTTGTTGAACAGGTTGTTCATGCCTTTGTTTTGTATATCTGTGCCTTCCTCAATCCCAATAATTCTTAAATTCGGTCTTTTCATGATATCCCATATTTCTTGAAGGTCCCATTCATGACTTCTTAACATCATCTCAGTTTGTTCCACTTTAATTTCAAGATTAAATATTTTGTCTTCATTGTCTGAGATTCTGTCCTCCACGAGGTCTATTCTGTTGGTGATGCTTTCTATTGAGTTTTTAATTTGGTTTATCATTTCTTTCAAGTATTTCTGTTTTTTTTTCTTCCAGAATCTCTATCTTTTTATTGAAGTGTTCTTTTGCTTCCTGCATTTGCTCTTTTAACTGTTTATTGGAATGGTCATGCATTGCCTGCATTTGCTCTCTTTTCTCATCTTTTGCTTCACGGATCATTTTAATTATGCAGATTCTAAACTCTTTTTCTGTCATTTCTACTGCCATGCTGTCATTTGATTCTATCAAAATAGCATCTTGGTTTGTTAGGGACACTTTCTTCTCCTGTTTTTTTCATATTTTTTCTATATATTCCCCTCTAGCAGTGAAGATTAGCAATACTGAAGTTTCCCCCTACAGGCTTATTATGACCCTGCAGTTTTCCACTACCTCTCCTTTGAAGGGGAAATCAATACAAATAGCACCTAACACAGAGAAAATGCAGCCCTGAACCAGATAGTCCCTATAAAGACTTGAACATTATTAAAATAAACAGGATCAGTTCGATTACTATTTACAGTATTTCTAGTTGTGCACAAGAGGATGGGGAAGGGTGTAGGATGTAAGTGAGTAAGTAGAGGCACCTGTCAAAGGGCCTCCAGTCTCCTGTGGAAGTCTCAGGAAGGGAACTGCCCTTCCAATGATCATGGCTATGCCCTCAGGAATAATTCAAAATGCCTGCACCAGCCTCCAAAGAAGCTGGGGAGTCTCAGAGGGTGTGCTGAGTCAGCATGGAGGCAGGGGCAGTATCCCTCAGAAGTAGGGGGCAGGCGGGCAGGCTCAGCTACCAGCCTCCATACTCAGTGTGGTGGGGCGGGGGGGGGGGGGGGGGGGCTAGGAGATGGCATCTGACCTCGGTGTCCCGGGCGAGTTACAAACTTAAGGCAATTCCTATTAAAATTTAAACTAGCTGTTTTTTGTTTTGTTTTGTTTTGCAGAAATTGGCAAGATCATCCAAAACCTCATATGGAAATGTAGGGAATTCAGAATAGCCAAAACTATTCAATCTCCCATATGCGGGTAAAAAGCCAAAACGGTCTTGAGAAGGAAGAGAAAGTTCAAAGGGCTCACATTTTCCCCACTGCAAAACTACAAAAATCAAGACAGTGTGGTACTGGTGGAAGGACAGACATTTATATCCACAGATTAAAATTGCAAGTCCAGAAATACTTCTATAATTCATAGGCAAGTGATTTTCAACAAGGATGCCTACATAGAATAATTTTTTCAAAAAATGATACTGGGGCCACTGGCTATCCACATGAAATAGAAAGAAGTCTCACCTCCTTACCATATGCCAATGGAACTCAAAATGGACTAAAGATCTAAATGTAAGTGCTAAAGTGATAATGTTTTATCTTCCTACCTTGAACAAAAATTCGTATAATGACATAGTAAAAAAATTTTCAAATTTATAGTTTACATGATTGAATGTCAAGAAAAATGTCAAGATGATTGAGCTAAATTATTATTGTGCATGTCTGTGTATCCTGTAATGGACTGGCAATATTTAGGTCAGTAATAAAAGAAAGATATACATAATTTATAAATGATTGCATGCTGTATTAGTTTTCTATGGTTGTCATAACAACATAACACAAAGTAAGTGACTTAAACAACAGAGCTTTTTTGTCTCCTAGCTCTGAAGGCTGGGATCAAGGCCTCTATAGGCCATTCCAACTCCTTCAGAGGGAGCATGGTCTCTTTTCTAGCTTCTTGATATTTCCTTGCTTTGTGGAAACACAATTCAAATTGCCACATGGAGTTCTCCCTAGGTAGGTACATGGCTCTGTCTCCAAATTTCCCCTTTTATAAGGGCACTAGTCATATTGGATTAGCAGACCACCCTATTCCAGCCACCTCACCTTAACTAATTATATCTATAATTAATTACTCTATTTCCAATTAGGCTCACATTCTGAGATACTGGGAATTAGGGCTTCAGCATGATTTTTTTTTTTTTTTCTTTTTGGTGCTGGGAATTGGATTCAGGGCCTCAGGCATACTGAGTACAAGTCTTACCACGAGCTATACCCCAGCCCTAACATGAATATTAGGGGAGAACACAATTCAACCTCTAACACATGCTTAGTCAACAGGACTAATTTTCTTGCCTTCATTTCAGCAAATTGCTCTAAACAAGATTTTCACATAAATTGTGTTCTGTTTTATAATGGCCTAAAGGATTAAAACATAAAGACTGCTTGCTACAGTCACCATAGACAATTGTTGCAAATACCTTGCTAATTCATGAGTGCCTCCAAACCACAAATTAGAATATGAAAAGTAGAGGAAAGTAGGTGTTTGGTTCTAATGGGAAATGATTCTTTGCTATGTCAGAATCCATTACATTCATGCTGAGGGGAAGTTTTGATGAGTTTATTAATTATAATTGGGGGCCATTTCTTTTATTTGTTCTAACTAGTTATACATGACAGTAGAATGCATTTTATACTTAACTAAATGGAATATATCTTCTCATTCTTCCGGTTGTACGTGATGTATAATCATACCAGTCGTGTAATCATATATGTACTTAGGGTAATAATGTCCAATTCATTTTACTATTCTTCCTACTTCCATATCCCCTCCCATCCCCTCAGTCCCCTCTGCACAACCCAAAGTTCCTTCATTCTTTTCTACCCCAACCCCCATTATGAATCAGCATCTGTTCATCAGAGAAAACATTCTTCAGCCTATGGTTTTTGGGGATTGGCTTATTTTGCTTAGCATGATATTCTCCAGCTCCATCCATTTCCCTGAATTCCCATAATTCCCATAATTTCATTCTTCTTTAAGGCTGAGTAATAATATTCCATTGTGCATATGTACTACAGTTTCTTTATCCATTCATATGTGGAAGGGCATCTAGTTTGGTTCCATAGTTTGATTATTGTGAATTGAGCTGCTATAAACATTGATGTGGCTGTGTCACTGTAGTATGCTGATTTTAAGTCTTTTGGGTGTAAATTGAGGAATGGGATAGCTGGGTCAAATGATGGTTCCATTCCAAATTTTCTCAGGAATCTCCATACTGCTTTCCATAATTGTTGGCATCAGATCTGCTATTATTCTCCCTCCCCCACACCATTTTACAACCCAGATTGTCAGTCTGTGAATATCCCAGCCAGTGATTGGTCCACTCGTCAGTCTGCAAACATTCTCAGCAGTCATTGGTCCACTCATCAGCCTGCGAACATCCTAGCCAGTCATTGGTCTGTTATTAGCCTGCAAACTACTTAAGACTAGCTCCCCCACCATTTTCTCTCTCTCTCTCTCTCCTCCTCACTTTCATGCTCTCTCCTTCTGGCTTTCCCTCTCTCTCTTGCGTGCCCCCACTCTCTCTCTCTCTCTTTTCTCTCATTTTCTCTCTCTGTCTCCCTGCAGGAGAGAGAGATTTTCTTAATAAAATCTCTTGCGTGAGTTTTTGCATCTGAAGTGATTTCTGGGTGCTTTCAATAGTGGTTGCACCAATTTTCAGTCCACTCAGCAATGTACGAGTGTACCTTTCCCACCACATCCTTGCCAAAATTTATTTTTGTTTGTATTCTTGATAATTGCCATTCTGACTGGAGTGAGATGAAATCTTAGAGTAATTTTGATTTGCATTTCTCTAATGACTAGAGATATTAAACATGTTTTCATATGTTCGTTGATTGATTGTATTTCTTCTTCTGTGAAGTGTCTGTTCAGTTCCTTATCCCATTTATTGGTTGAGTTATTTGATTTTTGGTGTTAAGTTTTTTGGGTTCTTTATATACCCTGGAGATTAGTGCTCTATCTAAGGTAAGTGTGGTAAAGAATTTTCCCATTCTATGGGCTCTCTCTTCATGTTATTGTTTCCTTTGCTGAAAAGAAGCTTTTTAGTTTGAGTCCATCCTATTTATTGATTCATGATTTTACTTCTTGAGCATCAGGAGTTGTTAAGGAAGTCAGTTTGGAAGCTGACATGGTAGAGATTTGGGCCTATTTTTTCTTCTTTAGACATAGACATCTGTTCTAGTACCTAAATCTTTGATCCACTTTGAATTGATTTTTATGCAGGATGAGAGATAGGGGTTTAATTTCATTTTGTTACATATGGATTTCCATTTTTCAATATGTGACCATTTTAAAATAGCAAAACCACCAAGAAGAAGCACAGGAATGTGAAAAACATGGCATTAAATACACTGCAAAAGGGGAACTTATTTATGATATGAGAACTGAAAGAAGAAAGCAAAGCCTGGCCCTTTGGTACCTCATTTGAGAATATGCACAAGACACTCAATTTTTTCACAGCTCTGTACATGCAAAAGTCTGCAAATTACATGGAAAGAGCCAAGAATATTGATTTTGAGGTTGCAAACAATCTTTAGCAAGTAGATGAATTTGTACAAACAAAATCTGTGAAAAATGAGAATCAACTGTAGTTCAACTTATCTGAATGAATATATAATCAACTGAGACCACCACAATATTCCTATTCTGCTTAAGATGTGGTCACAATCCCTAGTTAACAAACACAGGAGACAACAATTTATCAAGAGTTAGATAGCGAGCTGGGGAGATAGCTCAGCTGGTAGAGTGCTTGCCTTGCAAGCACAAGGCCCTGAGTTTGATCCCCAGTACTGAAAAAAAAAAAAAAAAACAAAAACAAACAAACAAACAAAAAAACAGTTAGATAGCAAAAGTGAGAATGCAGAAACCCAAGAATAACTGGAAATACAATTATGCAATAGAGAATGTGAAATAAGAATTTTGAAAGTCATTTTGAAAATAAAAGAAACAAAGGAGAGAAAAATAAGATTGTTTTAAAAGACCAGGTAGGTTTGAAGAAGACCCAACAAAACTTCTAGAAATCAAAATATAGTCAATATAATTTTAAAAATCAATTGAAAGTTTAAACAGTAGACTAGACAATTGAAAAAATAATTAGTGTATTTGAAAGTGGATTGGAAAAAATAAAATACTTGGGAATCAATCTCACAAAAGAGGTGAAATACATCTACAATGAGAACTACAGAACACTAAAGAAAGAAATTAAGAAAACCTTAGAAGAAGGAAAGATCTCCCATGTTCTTGGATAGGCAGAATTAATATTGTCAAAATGGCCATACTACCAAAAGTGTTATACAGATTCAATGCAATTCCAATTAAAATCCCAATCATGTACCTTACAGAAATAGAGCAAGCAACCATGAAATTCATCTGGAAGAATAAGAAACCCAGAATAGCTAAAGCAATCCTTAGCAGGAAGAGTGAAGCAGGGGGTATCACAATATCAGAACTTCAACTATACTACAAAGCAATAGTAACAAAGATGGCATGGTATTGGTACCAAAATAGAAAGGTAGATCAATGGTACAGAATAGAGGACACGGACACAAACCCAAATAAATACAATTTTCTCATACTAGACAGAGGGGCCAAAAATATGCAATGTAGAAAAGATAGCCTCTTCAATAAATGGTGCTGGGAAAACTGGAAATCCATATGCAACAGAATGAAACTAAACCCCTATCTCTCACCCTGCACAAAACTCAACTCACAATGGATCAAGGACCTTGAAATCAGACCAGAGACCCTGCATCTTACAGAAGAAAAAGTAGGTCCAAATCTTCAACATGTCAGCTTAGGATCAGACTTCCTTAATAGGACTCCCATAGCACAAGAAATAAAAGCAAGAATCAATAACTGGGATAGATTCAAACTAAAAAGCTTTCTCTCAGCAAAGGAAACTATCAGTAATGTGAAGAGAGAGCCTACAGAGTGGGAGAAAATCTTTGCCACTCATATTTCAGATAGAGCACTAATCTCCAGAATCTATAAAAAACTCAAAAAACTCTGCACCAAGAACACAAATAACCCAGTCAACAAATGGGCTAAGGAAATGGACAGACACTTCACAGAAGAAGATGTACAAGCAATCAACAGATATATGAAAAAATGTTCAACATCTCTAGTAATAAGAGAAATGCAAATCAAACTACCCTAAGATTTCATCTCACCCCAATTAGAATGGTGATTATCAAGAACACAAGCAACAATAGGTGTTGGCGAGGATGTGGGGAGAAAGGTACACTCATACATTGCTGGTGGGGCTGCAAATTAGTGCAGCCACTCTGGAAAGCATTGTGGAGATTCCTCCGAAAGCTTGGAATGGAACCACCATTTGACCCAGCTATCCCACTCCTTGGCCTATACCCAAAGGACTTAAAATCAGCATCCTACAGAGATACAGCCACATCAATGTTCATAGCTGCTCAATTCACCATAGCCAGATTGTGGAACCAACTTAGATGCCCTTCAGTTGATGAATGGATAAAGAAACTGTGGCATATATATATATATATATATATATATATATATATATATATATACACACACACACACAATGGAATATTACTCTGCCATGAAGAATGATAAAATTATGGCATTTGCAGGCAAATGGATGAAATTGGAGGATATCATGCTAAGTGAGATAAGCCAATCTCAAAAAACTAAAGGATGAATGATCTCGCTGATAAGCGGATGAGGACATATAATGGGGGGTAGGAGGGGTTAGCATTAGGGTTAGGGTTAGGTTTAGGGCTAGGGATAAGGAGGGTGGTAAGAATGGAGGAAGGAAGGACTGTATAGAGGGAAAAGAGGGGTGGGGGTGGGGGAAAGGAAAAAAATAACAGAATGAATCAAGCAACATTGCCCTATGTAAATTTATGATTTTTAATTAAAAAAAATGGAAAAAAAAAAAAAAGCTTTCTCTCAGCAAAGAAAACTGTCAGTAATGTGAAGAGAGAACCTACAGAGTGGGAGAAAATCTTTGCCACTCATACTTCAGATAGAGCACTAATCTCCAGAATCTATAAAGAACTCAAAAAACTCTACACCAAGAACACAAATAACCCAGTCAACAAATGGGGTAAGGAAATGGACAGACACTTCACAGAAGATCTACAAGCAATCAACAAACATATGAAAAAATGTTTAACATCTCTAGTAATAAGAGAAATGCAAATCAAAACTACACTAAGATTCCATCTCACCCCAATTAGAATGGTGTTATCAAGAATACAAGCAACAATAGGTGTTGGCGAGGATGTGGGGAAAAAGGTACACTCATACATTGCTGGTGGGGTTGCAAATTAGTGCAGCCACTCTGGAAAGCAGTGTGGAGATTCCTTGGAAAACTTGGAATGGAACCACCATTTGACCCAGCTATCCCACTCCTTGGCCTATACCCAAAGGACTTACAATCAGCATCCTACAGAGATACAGCCACAACAATGTTCATAGCTGCTCAATTGATGAATGGATAAAGAAACGTAGCATATATACACAATGGAATATTACTCAGCCATAAAGAATAATAAAATTATGGCATTTGCAGGCAAATGGATGAAATTGAAGAATCTCATGCTAAGTGAGAGAAGCCAATCTCAAAAAAACCAAAGGATGAATGATCTTGCTGATAAGTGGATGATGATAATGGGTGGTGGGAGGGAGGCAAGAATGGAGGAAGGAGGGACTGTACAAAGGGAAAAGAGGAATGGGATGTGTGGGAGGGGTGGGGGGAAGGAAAGAATAACAGAATGAATCAATCACTATTACCCTATGTAAATGTAAGGTTACACAAATGGTATGCCTCTACTTCATGTACAGAGAAACAAGATGTATCCCATTTGTTTACAATAAAAATAAATTAACAAAAAGAAAGTAGATTGGAAGAAATGGCCAACTTTGATCAATGCAGAAATCAAAATAACAAATCACAAGATAATATAAACTGAACTCATAATCTTTCCATATATATTCATATATGCATGTACACATATGTATTATAGCAAAAATAAAATATTTGGCTTAATTTTCTTGATAATTTATTTTGAACATTTTCATGTTAATAATTACACTTCTAAAATGTAATTTTAATTGGTTGTATTATATTCCATTGGCATGTTATAATTTAGTCATTCCTTGTATTGATTATTTCAATGGTTTCCAAATTTGTGATTTAATAAATATTGCTGTACTGCATAGTTTTGTACATGTTTTCTGGATTGTTTATTTACACAGAATAAATTTTTAGACATGCTATACTTAAGGTATGCCATCCATTTTTTAAACACATACTGACATATAAACACATTAATACATATTGTCATCTGACTCTTAGGGAAGTTTTACCAATTTACATTTTATTCAATGTTGTGTTAAAGTATCCATTTCCATATCTCTCTTCAATGGTGGGTGGGGTATTAGTGTCCGTCTTAAATTTTACTGGATATGAAATGACATCTTTTTGCTTTAAAGATCATTAAGTACTGCCAAGGTCATAAGCATCTTTTCATCATTCAAACACGTAGCAAGGGATGGTGACTCTAAGAACACTCATCAAGTTGCCATTTTACTGGATTTATCAGGCTCAAAGCTTGACCTTCAAATCCTTATAGATTTTAAAGTGTGTTTTCCCCCTTAACAAACAGAAAGTCAAATACTAGGTTTATGGAGACCAAAAGAACCATTAAAATGGTGATTTGTTAGTTTTAATGAGAAAGAAAGTTGTAAAGAATTGTAGATGGTCAGTGAAGGAAGATATCTCTTTTACAATCTTTAAATGTAGCAGAGTGGAAAGAGTCATGGAGGTAGCTAAAAGCTGGTGAGGGATGAAGAGACTTTTCTGGAGGCTTTTATTCATTGAATCAATAAACGTGCCCAACGTCAAGTATAAATACATGCCCAATGTTAATTGTCAGCTTACTACTGAAAGAATGGACATTTTTTTAAGCTGTCTATTTTATCTCAACTCCCTAAGGTCTCCCTCCCAGTGACGGGAACAAAGCCCTTAAAGCTGTTCCAGGAAACAGCCCCAGAGAGTAAAAGAGTAATTGGAGCAAGATAATATTCAGACAGTTAAGACATATATGATATAAGAATACCAGAATCTACCCCTGTTGTAAAACATTGTGAAACATGTTGTATGTTATCAGCAAACCCAGACCCCCTTTGGAATTTCCCGGCAGCTTTGTTCCCCTTTTTCATTCCGTGTGCGACCCCTCCCGATGTGTGGTTTCTGCCTTTATAAACTTGTAAGATTTTTTGCTCGGGACTCAACTCCTCGACTCCTGCGTGAGTCACGAGTTGGGTCCCAGTGCATCAAGTGACGCCTCCTGCGGTTGATTGGGATTGCCGTCGATCCGTGGGACAGAGTTGGGTTTCCTTTTTGGGGGCCTTACACTACTATAAATTATATCATAAAGACCAGAAACTTATGTTTATAAATTTAGTATTAATTTTGAATGTTCTGTTTTTACATTTAAAAATGAAGAACAGTATATTATTTAACCAATGTTTATTCTTTGCAAAAAGATTGAAACTTTACTTGACTATGATCTCACTTCAGAGTATTGTAACAGCTTATATAGATTTATGTGGAAGTTCTTAGGCCATTATCCATCTCATTTTAAACAAAATCATCTAGAAAAAAACATCATTGTTTAAAATCCATGATTTTAAAGCAGAGAATCACTACAAAGACTTTAAGGGTTATGAATATGTTAACAAATGCTAACTTCCACCAATTTTTTTACTATTGTGTGGACAGTATGCAGTTCTCCTTTGCAGTATTGAAAGTGTAAAGTACAAAGCTGCTCTCCCCACCCTTTCTGTTGCAGCCATTTCCCCACCTCCCAACTACTGTCAGTCTGTGAACATCCAAGCTAGCTATTGGTTCATCAGTCAGCTTGCAAGTATCCTTCTCCGTTATTGGTCCCGTTAGCCAGGCAGAATTCAACTGCTTCAGGGTAGCTACCCCGCCATCTTTTCTCTTGCTTTTTCTCTCCTACTCACTTGCTTTCTTTCTCCCCCTCACTTTCCACTCTCTCTTGCATGCCCTTTCTCTTTCCCTTTCTTTTCCTCTCATTTTCTCTCTTACCCTGCAGGGAGACACTCTGTTTGCTTAATAAACTCCCTTATGTGATTTCCCGTGTCTGGCGTGGTTTTTGTGGGATTTCTTTACAGAAAGGAATAGTTTCCTTAGATCATCATCTACTTTTCTGAAATAGCATATTCTTATGTTCAGAGAGAGATATTGTATTGTGTCATAATTCCAAATAAATGCTAGGAATTACAATTAGTTTACTTTAGAACAATAATTACTACAATGCATTTAATATCTGTTACACACTTGGAGCCTTTAAATATATTATCTCATTTTATCCTTTTAGTAACTTTTCAAAGTTCTAGGAATCACATGCAGATCCAAAATGTTCAGCAGAAGATAGGCCCCACTTTTTTCCCCAGGTGGTGCTTTTCTAAAAATTGTGGTAAAATACATATGACATGAAATTTATCACTTTAATAATTCTAAAATGAATAGCTCAGTGGCCTTTGGTAAATTTATGATGTTGTGTAACCATCACCACTACCTATTTCTGGAATGTTTTCATTACCTCACAAAGAAATCCACTAAACAATTATTCTTTGAAAAAAATTTTTTAAAAATTTGTTCTAATTAGTTATACATGACAGTGGAATGCATTTTGACACATCCTACCTAAATGGAGTGTAACTTCTCATTCTTTTGGTTGTATAAACAACTATTCTTTATTCACTCCTCTCCCTGGTCCCTGAAAACCACTAGTCTTCTTTCTGTCTCTTTGGATTTGCCTTTTCTGGATATTTTATATACATGGAATCATACAACATGTTGTCTATTGTAAAGGGCTTTTACATAGCATGATGTTTTAAAGGTTCATCCATGTTGTAGTCTGTATCAGTACTGCAACCCTTTTTATAGCTGAGTAACATTTCATCATAAGGATATATCACATTTTCATTATCTATTCAACTGTTGATGAGTATTTGAGTGAGATACACTTTTCTGGAATAATGCTGCAATGAACAGAGCGATAACAGTAGCCGAGTCCCTATTTTCAATTCTTTTGGGTGTATATACAGGAATGGAATTATTAGGCCATATGGTTATCTATGTTTAACTTTTTGAGAAATTACCAAACTATCTTCCACAGCGACTTCACCAGTTTAGATTCCTATCACCAATGAACAGGGGTTTCAATTTCTCCACATCCTCATCAATCCTTTTTCCTCTGTTTTGGAAGTAGGGAGGATCAAACCCAAGTTATTGCCAGATCGAACTCATGAATATTTATTTACTTGTATAAAGTAAGAAATCATGAAGGTTTCTTCTAAGAGGCTTAACTTGTATATTTAAGACTTTGATAAAATTTTAATTTTCGTATAGTGGTGTAAGAGTCCAACTGAAGAGACTGTGCTCTTGGCATACAGTGTTATTTTTCCTTCCAGTTCCTCCCAATTCTTCATTTTCTTCTCTTTATTCTTCTTCCAGTACTGGGGATTAACCTGGGAGTGATGTGCCACGGAGTGATCTGCCACTTTCCAACCCTTTTCTTTCTTTTTTTCTTTTTTCTTTTTTGAGACAGGGTCTTGTTAGGTTGCCCGGGCTGGTCTGGAATTTGAGATCCTCCTGCCTTAGTAGCTGGGATCACAGGTGTAGGCCCCTGATTTTTTAGGTAGATCACAACACATGCCTTGTGATGAGGACTGAGGGTTAGTATCACTCCCCTAAGGCAATGAGAAGGAAGGATGAGTTCCAATATAGAAGGATAGGAACATTTGTAAATAAGTCAGTTAAACTCTGGGCTGCCAACACTCATCAAAGGAATACACATACAGGCTGGCATGAAGCTCAGATCTATACAGGATTTCTATTATGAAATTTCCAGGCTAGCAAATACTTCTCTATGTTCCTGTCATCCTTGGTTGTCATTTTCTTTTGTGTTCTCACCTGTGCTTTACTTTTATTCCTCCAAAAATATTTCCATCCCTTCTTTGATGCCCTGATTCTTTCTCCTCAGAGAATTTTGGCTGTGTCTCCTTCTTTTAAAAAATACTGACTTCCCCTGAAGATACTGTCTTTGCAACCTTCTTGAGTTTATGCTTTGTTGTCTTTCCAGGCCTCATTTATTCATGAATACTGGGTCCAGAAATGAGTTCAGTTCTCTCTTCATTCTTCAATGCCACATCAAAAGCAGTATTCCAATGCGCTTAGATAAAAGCCCTATTTCTTTGAAGGATTCCATGACGTTTGCACCACTGTTCCTACCATACCTCATCTTTGTCATCCTTTGACTTCCTGGTTACTAGCTTAGATTTCCACCCACATGGTTAGCAATCTTATCCATGTCTATGGTTTCAACTGTCATTTAAAGGCGATGTGTCTCAAAGCTATATATTCAGCTCAACTCTTCCTCTTAAGCGCCATATACAACAGCCTGCTGGGAATAGCCATCTGACAGCTTTTAAACACTTCTAACTCAGCATGTAGAAAAGTGAAAAGCCAGAAACCTGGAAGTCTCCCTTGATTCCTTCTCTCACTCCCACCTCCTCTTTCTTTTCTTTTTTTTTAAATTGTCAATGGACTTTTTTTTTAATGTGGTGCTGAGGATTGAACCCAGTGCCTCACACCTGCTAGGCAAGTGCTCTACCACTGAGCCACCACTAAGCCACAACCCCAGCTCCTCCCACCTCCTCTTGATTCTGTTATCTTAATAGCTCCAACTAGTATTTTACTCTTATTCATGTTGCACTTCAGACCTCCCATTAAAAAAGAAACTAAATTTAAAAAATGATCTCCTAACTTGCCTTGCCAACGTAATCCATTCTTTCTACTGCAACCAGTAACCTGAAATGTAATCTGATTATGTCACTCTCTAAGTGATTCCCTTAATGTTCAGGTTAAAGTTCAAGGTCCATATCATAGTACATAATAGCTCCGTTCTATCTTTCCAGACTTATGTCATATCATTCTCCAATCTATGATTGTGTTCCAGCTATAATGAACTCATTGATTATCTTAAACTGGTTGAGTCTCCCTCTTCTGAAGCTATTTCTTATTTTTATCATTTAGGTCATTTCAGGAACCTCCTCCTCTGGGACCACTCAATTTGAGAGTAACTAACCTTTCTTGTTCTCTTAATACATTGTACATAACTCTATAACAGCATTTATCACACTGTATTGTGGGGCCTTAAGCTTTATATCTGAATTCTCTTCATATTCCCAGAACAACTGTGGGTGTTTAGTAAACATTAGTTGCTTCAAAGAGATTCTGTGCCGCATTTCAAGCCTAAGGTTTTCTTTGTAGCACTTGCTGAAGCATGACAATGAAAGGAAAAGGAAGTTAGAATAATATTCATAAAGGATACAATGTGAATTCACTGAAGATGTTTTCAAAAATCATAGGGATCCTGTGTTTATTTGCATGCTGAGGTGAAGGGGGCAGTAGAGACAGAGATGGAAGATATAAAAGGGGGGATAGAAGTAAGGTCACTTGGAAAGGAGAAAAAGTTTTCACCAAATGTTCTTTAAAATAATTTTTTAGCCTTTAGGAATCTGCAAGTTATTCATCTCATCAAGGCTCAGTTCAGTTTACCATAATATAATATTTCCAATGAAGCATTCAAGCTACATGTTTACTTATTAAATGGAACTATTCATCTTTCCTGAGTCCAGGAGGAGGATGGATAAGAAGTATACTTTGTAGAAGTTAATGATTAAAAGTTTACTTATAAAAATCTGGCGCTGTATTACTATCAATGTTACTAGAATGACTGGCATGCTATTAAAGTATACCAGTATGCCTAGAATAAAATGATATTTAGAATCACACACATGCATGCGTGTGTGCATGTATGCGTGCGAGCGCACAGATAAAGAGAGAAAAGAAAGGGTAAAAAATTGCTTAGTGTAAATGATTATTGAATGTAACATTCTGATTGATAAAATATTCTGGTTGTAGCAGTTATTATAAAACCTGAATTACTATTTTTTTAAAAAGCTCAGGTATTAGAAATAACTTACATTAAAACACATAAACATGAATGAGAAGGGAGTTTCTGGTCCTCTGTCACCACTGAGAACTCCCATAAACACTAACAGTTACTCTGTTTAAACACACTATTTACTCTGTTTAAAGTACTGTTTTTAGCACTGAGAGTGACACAGATGTTTAAGATGCAGCTCTTGACTTTTTGAAGGCATGTTAGCTATTATAGATTTCCAATTAACCAAATTCCAAGTGATTATTAAGTTAATGGTCAGATATATTTTACTTTCCCATTCTGCTAAAGCCCTTCCACTTTTCTTTTTTCTTTAAATCTTTCCTAATTATCAAAACTATCTGTGCTTCAGAAACAGTTCAGAGTGCTTTGCCCCTAGGAGTACTCGTCATTTATTTGTCAAACTTTTAACAGTTTGACCAGTATTAACTCTGGTGTAGTTGGCAGTTGACTGAATTGGAAAGTCCGCGATACATTTAGAGGAGAGAATAGTGCCGAATACTTCAGCTGCAAGAATCTCTAAAATTATAATGTCTGTTACATAAATTATGGACTCTTTAAATGCTCTTCCATGTTCATTTGTACAACTGGTCATTGAGACAGCTTTAGAAATATGTTTATCAAATATTTAGCATACTTCAAAGGCTTCCTTAATAACATCACTAATAAGTGGAAGCAATTTTGTGTTTGTCTTCTATAAACACTTATGAATATCAAATAACCTAACTATAATTTATTAACACTACCTTTGAATCACTCCAGTGAAAATGTTCCCTCAATGCATTCGTATTGTTTTGCTGCACAAGTATGGAAAGCGGCAGATTGTTTTCAATGATCATAGATTTTAAATATTTACTTGCTAGTGCTGCATAATTTATCACACTGGAGTTGGAAATCAGTTTGTATGGTAGCTGATGCTATGTCAGTGTTATAGAATATAAGGTCCCTCTGTGACTTTCATGTAAAGTTGTAAAAATGAAAGGTATTCTACTTTCCTTTTCTTAATATTTTTAGTTGTAGATGAATAAGATACCTTTATTTTATTTATTTTTATGTGCTGCTGAGGATCAAACCCATGCCTCAGACGTGTGAGGCAAGTGCTCTACCACTGAGCTACAACCCCAGCTCTCTACTACTCCCTTTTTCTAACCAATTAAATTTTGTTTTGTTATAAATCCATGGAAACCTGATAAGTTATTCACACAACTTAATTTTGTATATTACCACAAAATTATTTTATGAATCCAAGCATTGTTTGTCATGGCCTGTTAATGTAACTAATGAAAAAAATGCATTTTTGTCATCCAATTATTTATGGAAGTTTTAAAAAGTCATCCAGATGGCTTGTAGATGCATGTTACCTCTCCTAAATATCACAAAAAAGTTCCGTATTTCCATATATAGAACCACAAGCTATGTAAATAGGCAAGGAGACGGTTACCTTGTTTGCTTACTCTAATAAATGTTACATTTATTATTTTGTTCTCTGGTTATTTGGTTGCTCCACCACATGAATGAAAACTCTAGTTAATCTAGTTTCCTGTTTTTGTGAGAATAATAATGAAAATAAACAAATTCACATTTAAAAATGGGAAACAATGGTTCAAGTTTAATCTAGAATTTTTCAATTCTGCATTTTGGAAGTTTTTCATTCCTATGTGGCTTCATAGTCCTGATGTACACCCTGTAATTTTTTTTTACTTTGAGTTCTACTATAATTTCCTACTTATTTTAGGAGAATACCTGGCAGTTGTTGCTCCAACAGAATCTGTAAAACCATAAATTATCTTTTTCCTATGATTTAGCAATTCCCTTAACATCTTTAAAAGTGAGGCCTCTACCAGACTGTTGTGTTTCAATCCTTGAAAAGAATCTGAAGGTGAAAAATGAGTGCGCATATACCTAGGAGTTTTACAGGTACCTAACCTAGACTCCTAACTATAGGTTGGCTTGGAATACCCTAGTAACAGGTTAAGACAATACTGGTATTTTTATCACTAGGTGGCTTGGTTGGAGGTCTACATTGTCACAGGCAGTGAGGAAAAAGGGGCGCCGTGCATGCTGGGTCTTGTAGTTCTTGAGCCAAAGGTAAGCGTGATGTTGCATGGCATGCTGGTAGTTGAAGTCCAATTGTTCAACAGACACTTATGACAGCCATAGTAAGGTTTAGTCTGTCAGACCGACGCTGCTTACAGATACCCTCTTTCGGTTCTGCACTTGTCGCATGGGCGATCAGCGGTTGCCATGGGAGGCAAACCGGTGGGAAGGAGGGATCCGTAGGAAGCAAGCCTAGTACAGGCCAGTGCGTTGCCGCTCCGTGGGGCCCTTCGCCAGGCTTTGCCCCGGAAGTGGCTGATCCACGGGCTTGCGGGAGAGGCTGTTCCTCTTACTACGGTGGCCGCGCGGCCGCGGGACTTGTGGCTGCGGCGCCGAGGTCCGAACGTCTGCGTGGGGCTACTTTTGTGGCGGCTGTTGCTAGAGCTGGAGCGCTTCCTGGGTTGGTGGCTCCTGCACATTTGTACAGTTCTCCAGTCCTTCTCTTTCGGTGAGGGGTCGGCTTGAGGCGAGGGGAGTCGAGAAGGTTGGGGCTTAGTGTTTCTGACCCCCGAATGGCAGGGTGTTTTGGGGGGCCTTGCCCTCCGCGGAGACCCTGTGATCATCAGTTGGGTTCTCCGAGGCTTTGGCGCCTCCCTCCTCTCTGCTTTCCAGTGTCATTTGTCTTCTGACTCCTCCTCGCCCTGTCTGGGGCTCCAAAGATAACAAACCGTAAGCCTTCCTATGGGCAGCTCTCTTTGATTGCCGTCTTCTTAGGTGTTCTAGGCACCACCTTGTGCCCTGAGCTGCCCCATCTGTTTGGCCCCTTCCCTATGCCAGTGATCTCTCGGGCCTGTTTCTCTCTGGGGCAAAACAAAAACAAAAACGAATAAAAAATCCGAATCTTTAAGATCTTATTTTCTCATTTCTCTCCCCTTTCCCCTTTTGTGGTCTTTGTCACTGCTTCAAACTGTAACACTTACCTTTGGATATGCTGATGCCTTTCTGGATATTAACGTTCACTAATTTTATTTGATTTTCGCTTTTGAGATTGGAGGTTCAGAATACATTCTTAACATATGGTGAATTATAACGGCCAACTCAGAATGACTTATGCAATTTATTATTTTTTTTGGCTTACATTTTCATTTTATATTTTTTCCTACTTGTCCGTTACTACCCTAGACTTGAGGAGAATACCTTGTCCTACACCTTTTTATATTTAAATTACTTAGATGGGAATTTTCCGTTTTCCATACTGTATGTGTCAATGAATTTTTTTTGCAACGATTTTGTGTCAGTTGATAGCAGATAGATGCACAGGGAGTGATCTTTCCCTCTTGCTTGTAATTTGTAATTAGATTATGAGTCATTGGAAGTACCTAGAGGGACTGGAAAGACTTTAAAGGTAAAATCTGTGTCTTTTCTGAGTTTCAAATTGATAAAGCTTTTTTCCTAAATAGTGAAGGGTTTCTAATTAGTCATATACTCTGATGTTATATTGAATTATCAATTCACTTGCTATACAATTTTGAGAACTGTTTTAAGTTAAAAAGTGGGCAACATAAGAAGTTGTATAAT
The DNA here is from genome assembly GCF_902686455.1 of Sciurus vulgaris. NCBI lineage: Eukaryota > Metazoa > Chordata > Mammalia > Rodentia > Sciuridae > Sciurus > Sciurus vulgaris. The sequence goes on from NC_136461.1 coordinate 51,321,218, forward strand.
TCAGTAAAAAGTTTTAAAGCTACTTATTTGATGCTCTTTTTCTGTAAAATGGTATGCACATATGTTGAAGTTATTTGTGATAATTCTTTTGAAGTATTTCTAGATAATTTGCTAGCTTTGGTAAAGGGCTTTGAGTAGTATTTGCTAGTGTTTCCTAGACAAAAATTTTGTCCTTTTCTTTCTGAGGCTAATGTAACCCAAATGAGTTTACAACTTCTATTCTTATTATTGCATTGTAGATTTTTTATAGTAAGATTATCATTCTTCTTTGACAATACAATCTAAACTTGTCCATAAAATTAAAATTAATACTTAATTATCAGTGTGGGATTATTCCTAATTAATCTGAAATGGTTTCAGCCATGCTCAGAATTCGGGGCTAAAGTTATATTTCAGAATTAATTAACTCATGGAACTCCTTAGTGGAAAAACTTGAGAAGCTAGACATTATTCAATTTTAAAAATTTTCCTGAGATTCCTGAGTTTCAGATTGATACTTTTTTGATAATTTGTTAATTTACTAGGCAGTTATCAAATTCTTCTTACACTTCAGTGCAATCATCAAAACGTTCCCTGATAAGTGTTCTCTTGCCCTTATCTCTATATCAGATGCTTTTGAAGTATTATCTCCATTAATTGTAAATTCAGTGAGCCACTGAATATTATTTACATTTAGCAAAAGAACAAACTGAAGTCATTTGGTCCAGTTCTTTTTGATTCTCAATGTATCACAGTTGCAAAGATTTGTTCTGTACCCTGGAATATATAAAGAGCATTAATTCTTTGATCTTGCTTTGTAACTTTATGTACCAGATACTCTGCTAGGTGCAGGTGATAGAGCAGTGAACAAAAGACACCAACTCTTAGGGAGTTTATAGTCTAGCAGGATATATGAAGTGTAAACTTTGCCTAAGGAAGCAGAAAGTAGAGCTAATAAGTGTTAGATTTTATGCATTTTAGAATGTTAAAGTTGAAAAGAGAGATTAACTAGGGAAGGTTTCATGAAGATGAAATTTAACCTGGAATTTCAATAAGTGGGCAGCGATTTTGTAGGTGGGAATAGGGAGGAAAGTAATTCCAGACAGAAGCATAAAATGAACTAAATTCCTAAGGCTAAATTGTAGGGGAAAGAGATTGGAGAGAGGGGCAAGTAGAGACCTACTTTCTGTCTTCAGTTTTCTTGTACATACTAAGTGCACTGTGTTGGTTGAATTTGAAAAAAAAAAGTTTAAGGAAACGAAGTCATGGCACAGCTCAGAGGAAGGGTAATGAGAAATTATATCTAGACTGATTATATTGAAAATGGAATAAAGGAATGGATTGGTGAAAGAGGCTGTAGGTTCTGTTAATTATTGAATGTTTAGGAATGGGATAGAGGCCAAGGAAGAAGAAAAGGTAGATTACCAGATTTGAAAGGAGTGAGCCCCCAGGTGAATTGTGAATCATAAGATTTAAAAAAAATTCCAAAAAACATTATTATTTTATGATTCAGTAAGAAAAAAAAATATTGTCAATTAAACAGATTAAGATTATTAATAGTAAGATCAATTTAAATTCGAGTTAAATATAAAATTCTGTGATGGAGAATTGATGTCATAAGGTGCTCCTTATAATGATTGATGAACCTATACCACTTTATTCCTATTTTGGGGGACTATTTGTAACTAAAATTGTAATCTCTGACACACATTCAATCATTTAGCCTTTATTTATTAATTAGGCACTTTTCTAGGCCACAATGATGTAGTAGTGAGTAAATATAGCTTCTACCTTCATAGAATCTACTGTAATATTGGAAGCAGATATAAATCAGATACTCAAAGAAATTTAGCCTTATAATTACATTAAGTAATATGAAAAAGTATTTGATATTATTTATTCAGAGGAAGAACTTATCAAGGGGAGAAGATTCGAGACCAGTTAGGACCAGTTGGAGTAGTCCAATAAGAGATGGTATTAATCTAGAGAAGGTAATGGTAAAGTGGTAAAGATAGAAATGAATGGATTCCAGAGATGTTTGGGAAGTACATTAGATATGAAGGGTGAAGAGAGGAAGATGTCATTGGCTACCCCTAGGTTTTTGTCTTATTTAACTTGATGGATTGTGGTGAAATTCACTGAGAATATTGAAAGAGGACCAGGTTTAGGGGGACATGCTTTGCGTATTAATATTATTTTATTGTGGCAGTAGTATTCAAGGTTAATTTCTTAGTTATTTTTCCCTTTTGTGTCATTGTTTCAGTTCAGTATATTTGAGCAATGGTAAATATGTATTAAGGTTTTTGTTTCCCCTTGAATGAGGGAGGATGAAGTTCTAGATGAAAGCATCTGGAAAAATGTTGCTGTCTATTTTGAACCCATCTGTAGCATTTAAAAACCATATGTACCAATAGGTACTGAGTAATGCAGTTAAATATCATTATTTTAGTTGGGATTTGGCAGTAAACTGGTTAAATTCTAACTTCACTTACTTGGTGTGGATGTAAATATAAATGTGCATTAGGGAAAAACACATGCTTTTGATTTTTCTTTGAAGTGTCTCAAGTATGTAATTTTTGATATCTATTGAATCAATACAATCAGTTTAAATTTTACATTTCATAGTGAAGTGACAGAATATAGTGTATAGAATAAAGACCATGAGCTTTGGAGTCAGCCTACTTGAATTCAAGATCTCTTGGCATTTTCTAGCTGTATGACCTTACAGAAGTTATATAATCTTTCCAAGCTTTTGTTGTTTTATTTATAAGTTGAGGATAATAGTAATATTTGCCTTCTCCTTGTTGTGAGGACTAAATGAGATGATATATGTTTATGGATTAACAAAATTCTTGATATAGAATTTAAATGATTATTATTATAGCAATACTGAGTGTGAGATCATCTGGACGTTTTTGACAATATTTTAATTTTAGGACTATAACATAAAGCTCAATTTGAGAAAAAATTTGGTAGTTATATTTGTATTGGGAAAATATATTAAATAGTTTTGTTTATTCACTAGATGAGTCAGCACACATCACCTTTCAGGGAATTCTCAGCAGAGATTATGTTTAGTCTACAGCTGTCATGGAAAATTGATGGTGGATTGGTTTGGGATTACTCATTATTTGTTAGAATTATTACCTTTATTTTTAGCCATTCCTTTCCTGAACTTTATATACTCTATAGCCCTTCTGGGTTGGGCGAAGAAATGGTTAGGCTTTATAAAGTCTGATATATTGTTCTAAAGTCAACTTAACTTCCACCTTACTTTTTCCCTCCAACTTTTTTTTTTTTTTTTTTACAGTTTCAAACACATAATAAAGTTTGAAAGAGTTAGTACTGCAAATATACGTACTGTGCTTATCCTTCACCTGGACTCATTAGTTAATACCGTGCCTCATTTGGGCTCACGCTTGCTGTTACACAAGTGTCTCTGTATTTAAATATACCCATATACTTTTTTTTTCCTACTGAACTATTTGAAAGTAAGGTGGAGACATAGTGGCACTTCACCCCATAGTACTTAATCATGCATATTCTTATTTTGGGGAACAGATTTTCTCCCACTCCGTAGGCTCTTTTTTCACATTATTGATTGTTTCCTTTGCTGAGAAAAAAACTTTTTAGTTTGAATTTATCCTATTTATTGATTCTTGCTTTTATTTCTTGTGCTATGGGAGTCTTGTTAAGGAAGTCTGGTCCTAAGCCAATGTGATGGAGATCTGGGCCTACTTTTTCTTCTATTTGGTGGAGGGTCTCAGTTTAATTCCTAGATCCTTGATCCATTTTGAGTTGAGTGTGAGAGGGGTTTAATTTCATTTTACTGCATATGGATTTCCAGTTTTGCCAGCACCATTTGTTGAAGAGGCTATCTTTTCTTCCATTGTAAGTTTTTGGCCCCTTTGTCTATTATGAGGTTACTGTACTTATGTGGGTATGTCTCTGTGTCTTCTATCCTGTACCATTGGTCTACCTGTCTGTTTTGGTGCCAGTATCATGCTGTTTTTGTTACTGTTGCTCTATAGTAGAGTTTAAGGTCTGGTATAGTGCTACCTCCTGCTTCACTCTTCCTGCTCAGATTGCTTTGGCTACCCTGGGTCTTTTGTTCTTCCACATGAATTTCATGATTGCTTTTTCTGTTTCTATGAGAAATGTCATAGGGATTTTAACTGGAATTGTGTTAAATCTGTATAGTGCCTTTGGAAGTATGGCCATTTTGATAATATTAATTCTACCATCATGTATATTCTAAGAACTGGGGTATTCTCCTACATCACTAACTCCTTTAGCATACTCAAATAACTTAACTTTCATATGAATATCTTACATACAGTACATATTAAGAATTAGATTTTTCCAAATATCCCAATAATGTGTTTAAAATATACTGAATTCAGTTGGGGATCATGAATTACCTTTCACTGTCATGTCTGTGTTTGGAGCATTCTCCACCTTCTCCCTCCCTACTCCCTTCATTCTCTCCTTCCTTCCTTCTTTTCTTACCTTTAAAGACATTGTCATTGGTCAGGCACAGCCACACATGCCTGTAGTCCCAACTACTTGAGAGGTTGAGGCAGGAGGGTCACAAGTTTGAGACCAGCTTGAGCAAATAAGCTGCACCCTTTCTCAAAATATATAATTTTTAAAAGGGTTGTGGACATAGGTCAGTGATAGAGTGGTCCTGGATTAAATCCCCAATACCACCACCACATTCTCATTTTTTAAGAGTCCAGACCAACTGTTTTGTAGACTGCTTCACAAAATTGATGTTTGTTTCTTCACAGTTAATTTCAGGTTAAATAGTTTTTTCTATTCCTATCTAGGTAATGTTATGAACTTTCCATTTCATCATGACATTGGGAATAATATAATGACAGTTTGTTCCATCGTTGATGATGTTAAGGTCCATTAGTTAGTTTAGCCTGATTTTCTATATTCTAAGTATCATTTCCATTTTGTTTTTAATAATTAATCCATGGGGAATGATATTTTGAGATCATGTGAGTATTGTTTTCCAGAGGATTTTTTTTCCTACCCAGTGGTTTTAGCCAGTGATAATTCTTGCTTCTTGCTTGGATTAATCATTGCATTGGTAGTTGCCAAATAGTGAGTTCCCAAATTTGGTCAATTGCAATCCCTTCAAACTGGTTTCTGTGGCTTTTGGATGTGTCCCCATTTATCCGTAGGCATTTTTTTTCTTCTTTTTTTTTACTCTTTTGTACAATATAATATTCCAGGCTCTCCTGTTCCATTCCCTACTTGAGATCTGGAATCATCCATTTTGATGGAGTCCTGGTTCATTTTAGTGCAAACAGATGCTTAGATTCCAAGATCTGGGCATTGAATATGCTCATTGCTACTGGATATCATTACTTCTCAACCCTTTAAATGAACAGACACACAAAAATTCACTAATTCTCCCTCCCCTAATTCATATTGCTGTCTTCTGTTTCTCACAGGAAGAATTTGGATTATCAGTATCATCAATGTATTTAATCATTTAGTTTATCTTGTAATCACATAAAATAGTTTTGTAATTACTAGATCATTACTGCCTTCAACAACAAATGCACCAAGTAAAGATTTCTTTGCCTTAATAAAATTTTGTCCTGGTAATATATTACTCTAAAGGTATATACAGTAGGTACTCAAAATTAATTATTTATTCTGTGTGATTATGTTATCAATTTAAAATATAGTTAGGTTTTTACTAAACTACTCTTTAACAAGCTTTGTAAAATCAGTTGTTCATAAAGATACTAAAGTAAACATAACAATTTAAAACTTTATCATATAGTTACAGGGAACTCTAGAACAGTTATATCATCTGAAGAATGTGCAGCTTTAACCTTCATAAGAATTTCAATTTGTGGCTCCATTTTCCAACTGATATATTATTTAAAATTAGAAATGACAAGTGACATCAAACGAATCGATTTGTAAGCCCAAACAATTGTGTTTGTGAACACTTTAAACAATGGACTTCTATTGACTATGATACAATTCAGCACTAATCTTTAACAATAACATAATTGTTGAGAATACTTTAACTTATTCCTAACTAATATGTCTAGTGTTTTCCCATATTTATTTTCAGAATAGAAAGATTTGTTATTTGTATGTCCTTGTTCCTTGTATTTGGAGAAAGCCATTTGTGATTGCTTTACCCTATGATATTACCCTGTGATTTATGTGTGACTATTCTCATTGGAAGGGGGAATTATTTTTCTTTTGTAATACTTTATATCTCTATTGTGAGATATAACCACATTCAGCTGTATTATGGTACTTATAAATATCTTGCTTATTAGAATGTCAGGTTAATGAGGGCAGGAACTAAGTTTTATCTCCCTTAGTGATCACTTTATCTCCCTTAGTACCTTGCAGAAGTAGCTACTCAAATATTTGATGAAAAAATGTGATATTTTATGTTTAAATGTCATGTAGTGTTATTAGCCTCAACAATAGGGATGTGCCTTTGTCTTGGCAAGAGTAACTAATGGAGTGGATTTGGGAAAGATCTTAATCATATTTACTTGTTACCAAATTGTAAGTCACAATCTGCATCTCTACATTTCTAACCCCTTTATGATACCCTGACTGAATCCTTATTATCACTCTTTTATAGTCTTCTGATGAACTGAAGGAAGTGGGGGTATTTGATGTGGAAAAGAAAAGACTAGGGAGGAGGGGTAAGGGGAGTAGTTTTAAAATATCAGCTGGGCTGTCAAATGGAATAAGGATTAATTTCCAAGGATACAAGCAGACTTCTTGGTGGAAAATATAGGTAGAATTTTGGTTCCATGTAACATTTTTCTAGCAAGTGTAATTGTTTAAAATTAGTAGGTATCAGGTAGTTAATGTGAATACTCTAGAAAAGTTCTGTTAGTAGAGAATAAACAGTTTAACATTATCAGGCTTTTACACTTAAAACTGCATATTCAGTTTAGTACAGTACTCATTAGGTACTGAGCTCCTTCTAGATGTGTTTAGTCAGAGGCTGAGAGAGTGCAGTTGGTGAGGATGTTGCAAAGGTCTCATTACTATGTGTTAACCATGGGTAGTGATTAGTGAATCTGAACCAGAGAACAGATCAGATTTCTTGGGATGAGAGTGATACTTTTTTCAATCTTTTTAATTTACACATTTTTCTTCCACTCCTCCCCTCCATCCAAGCTCTGGTAGATTGAAGTGTATTGTATGGGACTGATGGTCAAGGACTACTGTTAATACTTAAATAGTTATTAGATGCTTTGTAAGTTCACTTTCAGTTCAGAAATTCTACATCCTTCATCTGTTAATTGTATTTTGTTGATTAAGTTGTTTGACTTCCTGTGTTACTGCTTATCTATAGACTGCATATTTAACAGCTTGAAAAGTTGTGTTTTAAAGTGTGGAGGCTCCAAACATTCATAGATACCTCAGACTCATCAGAGGTTATTAAGGTCCTGACATAATTAGTATATATTTATCAAGTGATAGTAAATACTATGTTCTTTGTAGAGATAAGATTAAAGCTTAAGACAAGATTGTCTTTGGACAGTCTAGGTATTATTAATAATTCTTACTGCCATCTTCAAATAAATGATTGAGGTCATTTCAACTCCTTATATCCCATTTAGGTTGATTACAGTGATGACTTTGCACAGCCTGTGAACATGGAATATGCAATACTGCACAGGTCCAGGTTGTTGGCTGCAAGTCAGGTGTGAGGGTAAGTGTGTGTCTGCTCAACACTTAGTTTCTTTTCTCTGTATTTTACCTTTAATATTTAAGAGAGGGCTGGGGTTGTGGCTCAGTGGTAACGTGCTTGCTAGCATGAGTGAGGCCCTGGTTTTGATCCTTAGCACCACATAAAAATAAAAAAATAAAGGTATTATGTCCACTTACAACTAAAAAATATTTTAAAAAATGATTTAAGAGAACACTTAAATTCTATGTTTTGTTTAGATCATCTTTATAAAGTAACTGTGCATTGGTATAATGTTTTTAACTGGTGGATGTGATCCTGAGATGCCCTAAGAATAAGATGTATCCTTGGGACTATCTTATTAGTCTCTTTGCTATCAGTCCTTTGTCCTTTTTTATAAAACCTTTTTTTGAACTTGCATGTTTTGCCTTTGTTGTGTTGCTGTTCTTTTTCTGAATCTTTTGTCTTCATTTCTTCCTGTCCTCTATGTTGCCTATTAGCTCTAAAAAGAGACAGTCTGCACAATTATTACCGTTGCTTTCCCTTTCTCATATCTGTATCCCTCCTCTGCTGCTTTTTTTTCCCCCCAAGTATGCAGGGTCTTTAGGAGTCTTTTTAGGAGGATTTACAAACTGAACATTTTTTAGAGTATGAGTTTAGTGCATGAAGATAAAAGAGGGAATAGAAGTGGGGACAATATTAATGTTTCTGTAAATAAAGAGCCGAGACAGAAGAAATTAGAGCAAAGATGATAGCTGATAAGGGATTGATTGATATTTGGTATGAAAAATAAAAGCAGGTAGAACAGGTTATAGTAGATGAAAAACTTAGAGCAGACCTCACAGTTCATTTTATTTGATGGTATAGCTAAAAGCACATCAAAAATTCAAAATCAATATCTATATTTCATCTTGCTACAGAATACCATTTGAGGAAGATGCCCAGCCTATGCAGATATTGGAAGTTTGCAGTATTATCATCCATTGCACAATGTGACCCAGATCCTTTCTATTTAATCACCCCGTAAGGTTCTACCAGGAACTGTGGCTTTAAATCCTCAGTGAATAAAATATTCTACTGGTTGCCAGATGGGAGAGGCTGATTGTCTTCATCTGCCCTGCATGGACATTGATTTGAGTACTTTTTACACTTACTAGTTTATCATTTATCAACTATCTTAGTGCATAGTTGTGGTTAAAAAGGTAACTTTGAAAATGGCACCTGGGTCTCAACTGATGATTTACACATCAAGTGTTGATACTTTGCTTTCCAAGAAGAACTCTGCTTAGTCATCATTCTGCTCTTCACATTATTAACAATCAAGAATAATTCTCACTTTGTCTTTTTTTTTTCTTTCTTTTTTTTTGGGTGGATACCAGGGATTGAACTCAGGGGCATTCAACCACTGAGCTACCTCCCCAGCCCTATTTTGTATCTTATTTAGAGACAGGATCTCGCTGAGTTTTCTTAGTGCCTCACTTTTGCTGAGGCTGACTTAGAACTCAAGATCCTCCTGTCTCAGCCTCCTGAGCCTCTGGTATTACTGGCGTGTGCCATGGCACCCAGCCCCTTAGTAATCTATGTTTACTAAGATAGTTTTCTCCTCTTTAATGTGATTATCCCATTGTTAAAAAAGGATTTGTGAGAATTTAAATAGTGAACAAAAATACAGAGATGGTAGGTGGTAAGATTTGTTGTAGTATGTATTAGTAAAGAACAGCCACTTGAAAAAAGATTTAGTAAGTCTGTAAAGTGTAAAAAGTAAACCATAAACACCTTCTAAAAAGTAATTCGGAAATTGTGGAAAATGTTATTTTGATGCTTTTCCAGACTGAGGTGCTGATGATACTACACAGAAAAAACAGAAATTTTAGCATTACATGATCATGGGGACAGTCAAACCATGTATTTTGGATACTAGAGGGATTGGAATATACTGGATAATGGCAAAATCAGCTTTACCATATACTTTCTATAGTCTCACTAGGTTGCCCAGCCTGGTCTTGAACTCCTGGCCCTAGTCTCTAGAATAATTGGAACTACAGGTGTGTGCCACTGTGCCTGACTTTAGACAAATGAATATTCATTTACTTTAAAATTTTTTAAAAGCTAGAAAAGTTTTTGGAAAGGGATTTGTGGGTGAAGATTTTTGCAGTTGTGACTGTTATGTTGAACTGCATTGTGATAGCCTCATTTGTAGGGTTTTATTTATTTATTTTTTTGCTTATTTGCAGTTAAAATATAAATATTTGTTTTGCTTTTCCTTGGCTTATCTCATACAAATATATAGAAAATATTTTAATAGACTGAATTCCTTTTCCTTTTTCCAAATCTTGCCATGTATATTTTAATGTGAATCAAAAATTGTGAGTTAACAAATGATATCTTCTAAGTAATTTTAGTTAGCTAACATTGCCCTGGGGAATTAAATAAGGAAGTTAAGTTTCCACTTGACTAAATAGCTAAACCTGATGTCTTTGAGAACTACAGAAATAGAATTGTGTTAAAAGAAAAAAAAAATAAATAAATAAAAGTCTTCAAATCGTTTTTATTCATTAATTTATGAACTGTTTAGAAATTTTGTAATAGAATGCCTTAACTATAAAACTTTTAGCTGAGCAATTTAGGTTATATTGTTAAAAGAGTTTAACATAACCTGGGTACATTTATAATTTTGGGTATTAATTTTTCATTTGAGCAATTTTTTATTTAATAGTTTTGTTATTTAAAAGAGACTCAGTGTAAACATTTAAATAATAAAGAGAACAACAAGAAGTCAAAATAGAGGTTTTATTTCATAGCAATTTCCACTTTGGACTTTATGGACATTTGGTACATTAGTGACTTTAACACTTTAAATATGTAATGAGTATCAAATTTTTTTCCTTTTTGATGGATTGTAACTCAATCTTGTTCATGCTTTTTAAAATTCATTTACAGAAGTTTTCATTTTTATGTAACTACATTTTCTTTTCTGATTTCTGGTTTTGTATACCATGCTTACAACTGCTTTTGCTTTTCCAAGATTATTTAAACATTTTTAATCTGTTATTTCCTTAGAGTATGTACACATATTCTCTGTGTTTGAATTTGTATTTAAATCTTTAATTTATTTAGAATTCATAATGTGTGAGGTGGTCATGGAATTTTATTTTTAAACTGGCTAGCTTATTATTCTAGTGTTGTTCATTAAATTAACCATCTTTTCTCAGTATTGTGAAATATCTTCCATGTCAGGTCTTAAATTCTCAAATATGCTTGGGTTTATTTCTGTATTCCCTATTATGTTTTATTTGGTGTCATCCTGTGCTAATAGGAATAATAAATTTAAATAGTATTAAAGTTTGATTACTATAGTTTTATAATGAGTTTTAGTATGAAGTAAGACAAATCTTCCGATTAGGCATTTTGTTTATTCCTTTATAAAGTTTCTCGGTTTGTAATACTTTCCAACATGGTTCTAGGGATCACTTTTTAAAATAATCTCCAGTTGCTCAGAAGTAGAGTTTTAGAAATTGTCATTTAAATTTTTGTTATAGAAATAAAATGGGCTTCAATCTTTAGGAAATAATGGAATTCGATATTAGTCATATGAAAAGTAACTATACTGAATTTTTAAAAAAATATTTTAGTTGTAGGTGGACATAAAAATAAAGGTATTATGGGATTGAACCCAGGGCTTCGAGCATACTAGGTGAGCAAGATACCACTAAACCACAACCCCAGCCCCCAAATTATTAAAATAGTGACAGGCTATCTTTAGTTTGACCCAGTGCTGATAATTTTGTTATCCTTAATTATTCTATATAACAATGACAATAAAAATATTCTTATGGAATACTTTTATTCCAAAGATGTTTCAAAAACATTTCAAATGTTTCACATTTGGGGATAAAGTTATTCTGAGTAATTAAGTAGCTAGTGTTTCAACTAAAAATAACAATAAAAGAACAGTTCAGCTGTTTATTCCACTCTAAATTCATTGAGGTCAGGACACTTGTCTCATTAATTCATGTATCATAGCATCTTACTTTGCTTATTTATTTAGGAGTCATTCTGTAAATGCAGGCTTTCTCTATGCAAAATGCCTAATTACTCATCATCTTCATTTCCCCCAACCCCTTTAGTGCATCTTGACTTCTTTTTTTTTTTTTTCTTTTTCTTTTTAATATTTGGATGGGGGAGTCTGCATCCCAGTAATATCTCACAAAGCTAAGCCTAGGCTCTATGAGTAGCAGATAACACTAGAATCACAGTAAGCAAGTAAATACCAGGGATTGACTTTATTCTATATGTGAAAGGGAATCAGTGAAAGAGACAAGCTTCAGGGAGATTGCATAGTAGAGGGTCAACAATAAAATGAGGAGGTCATTTAGACATAAATGACTAAGAAATAATGAAGTCTTTAAGGAGTGGTAGAGAAAATGAAAAGGAGGAAACAGATTTTACAGACATTGTATAGTTTAAAAAATAAAAACAGGACTTGGATGTGAAAAGGATATAAAGGGTAAGAGAATGCAGGGAATGTGAGATGAATCCCCACTTGAGTTTGTTGGGAAGTTGATGCTAATTACAGAAACAATGTGAGATGAAGGGCAGGTTTTAAAAGAAAGCTTATGAATTTACTTACTTATTTTGATGTGTTCAACTTGATGCATTCCTGAGACATATGAATGTAAAATCCAACTGAGAAGTGAACATTAGGTCTGTAGTCAAAGAACTCAAAGGAACGATTGATAACTGCCAAAGAAATATGAGTGGAAATACTGATGGAAAAGGAAAGCAAAGAGTGTTAGAACTATTGGACAGTCTTTAGGAACTGTCTCTTTGGGTTCTGCCTAAAACTGTGTTTAGTAGTAGATGTAAGTAAATCTAATGCATTTAGAAATGGAGAATAGAAGTTAGTGGAGGAGCCTAACAAGAATTGTCAGATGGGGAGATTATGGCGGCCAAGCTAGAGAATTTACAAGGGAGTTGTGAGTATTGCAGCTACAGTGGATTTAGGGGTGGGCTCACTGGTTTTCAATGGCACCATTCTGTGTCACTGCAGCACTGTTGATGAAATACAATATCCTTACACTTGAGACTTTGCTTAGTGTGCTATATATTTGTAGTAGGAGAGAAGACACTGATAAACTATTTGTTTAGGAAGCCAGAATCATGCATCCTGACTTCTTTACTCTGCTAAGGACTGTCCAGAGTATTACTGGTTTCTGGTGCTAGACATTGTTGGAGCCAGAGTCTTTCCTGTGGCCTACTTTCTTTCTGACTTAGGAAAAAAAATACATGTGTGCACATTTTCTTACTTAAAATATTTGGATTTAGAGGATTCAAGGTTGGTGACTTTAAAAACATAATCTTTTTTAAATTCTAAAAGTAATACATTTTCTTTACATAAGATTTGGAAAATGTGGAAATTATGATATAAAAATAACCACACAGAGAAACTATTAACATTTTGGCGAACTTCTTTTGAACGCACCATCCACCCCACCTCTGCCTGTGTGGTCTGATAGTGTTTCTCCACTTTGACAAACTCTTGGGAGACATTTTTAAAGGATATGTAATCCATCATGTGGATGCGCTTTATATAATTCACATATTTTATAAACTCTCTTCTCTTTGCTTTTCTGGATTTTGCTAAATATGTGGGCAGTTTTCTTGAGGGAAATTTTCCTTTATTTTATTTGTAAGTTAAAAACCATGCTAATTCTGGTGAGAGTGCTACTAGTAATATACCTATATTTCATTAATTTATCAGTTCACTGGTTCATTTAATAAATATTTTTGAGAACCAGTTCTATACCAGGCAGAATTTAAGGACACTTAAAAAATTTATTGTCTAGTGTATAAATAAATAAGTAATTATAGTACTGTGTGATGAGTGCTGTGATAGAGTAGGACAGATGACCCTGTGAGAGCTAAGAGGAGGGCATCTGTCTTAGTTTTAGGTTTGGGGAAGGTAGTCAGGGAAATCTTCACCAATCTTACCAGAGGAGGTGAAACTTAAGCTGGGTCTTATGAACTCGTGACAGTAAGGTAATCAAACAGTGAGGGTGAGCAGTAAGGTATTCAGGGTAGAAGGAACAGCACTTGCAGAGACATGAAACAGCATATCAAAGTTCAAGAAGCTTAATTTAAAAAAAATGGCTTCAGCATATGGTACATGTGAGGGATTGGTAAGAGAGGAATCCAAGCTAAGTGGATGTGGATAGAGTTACTTCATGAAGAGCCTTAAATACCAGGAACATGCTAAGTGCTGGGATTGTAAACATGAACAAGGCAAAGCCTTGAGGAATGTATTTATAGCTCTAATTCTTGTTTATACATCAGCAGTTGGCAGATTAATATTTTCAGCTTAGACATTTCCTTTGAGCCCCAAATCTACATAACCAACTGCTTAGTTAACATCTCTAGAATATATCTAGAACGTCAGCTGCATGAGAGCAGGTATTTCATTGCCTTTGTTCTCTGCTGTATCTGCAGTGCCTAGAACAATGTCTGGTTAAATTTGTTGGCTAAGTAAATGAATGGCTTTCTATTTGTATCTTTCAGAGATATCTCAAATTCCGCATATTTCAAATCAAATTCATGATCTTTTCCCTGCCCCTCTCTTAATGTTCTCTATTTCAGTGACAGGCACCATATGCCTGAGTGTATCTTTGACGTGTTCTTTACCTTCCCCATCCATTATTATCAAGAAGATTTACTGAATTTTTGATGTATTTCTTCATGTATCCACTTGTGTCCCCCTTTACTGCTACTGAAACAGAGCCCCTGAGCTTCCTCACACTAAGAATGAAAATAGACGCTACTGATATATTTTCTGGCTGATAAGCACAGCCTGACTAAACCTATATAAACATGTATATCATCTGATTTTCATTTCTATAAATTATAACCGTTTTTGTGGGACTTATGGAGAAGCAGTACAGCTGCTGTTTCCCAAACTGCATCCTTTTCCATTTCCCATTGTTTGCTTATTTCTCATGTGGACCAGTGGCAGAGTCCATCCAGCTGGGTTCCAGGCAGGCTTCAGGCTGGGCTGAAGATATCCTGCTGGCGAAGCTTCTGTCATCTCTAAATATTCTCCATGCTGCTATTAGATTAAAACAAACACAAAACAATTCTGATATTTGTGTTTGAAACCGCTTTCCTAGGATAAAGAACAAAATTCTTAACCTGGTCTATAAAGCCTTGTGTGTTCCCTCCCGTTCCTGCATCTTGTGCCACTTTTTTGGAGTTTCTGTATTATAAGCACATTTGTTTTTAAATTCTTCATGTTTTCTCCTGTCTTAGAACTACAATTTATGATTAGTAGCTTTTAATGCATATTATAAAATAGAATACCTATAATTAGAAAAACTGATGTATCAGTATTTTTCTTAACTTTTAAAAAATGTTTTTGTCGATGGACCTTTATTTTTATTTGTTTATATGTGGTACTGAGAATCAAACCCAGTGCCTCACACATGCTAGGCAAGCACTCTACCACTGAGCCACAACCCCAGCCCCATGTATCAGTATTTTTGAGTAGCTAGCCCTAAAAAAGTAATGTTCTGTGCAACATTCATTTCTTGAAAAGTAAACTGTGAATTACTGTAAATAAGACAAGCATTTTCAGTTATAATTTGTTCTTTATTCAGTTTGTATCTCACATCTCAATTTTCCTCCTGGTCATAGTTATGAAACACACACTTATGAACTATATTTATTCTTATTTTAAAGTATGAAAACATTTTCTTTTGTAAATTTAAGCCATTCTGTTTTTTTAAAATGCTTTAATATTGAGATAGGAAGAAATTAAATGTCATAATTTAAAAAAACAAAACAATTAAACTTTATATGAAAGTAGCAATGTTAGTGGAAGTCTCCTTTCTAAAGATAGTCAACATTTTTAAAATAAGATTTCAAATCACCTTCTCTAATTATAAATAAAATAAATCTCAGGTGTTCTTATAAGCATAAAAGCTGAGCTGTGTTACCAAGGTAATTTTTATTGTATTCAGTGTGTGTGTTTGGTTTTGTGTGATAATTTTATTGTACATATTTGGTATTGAATGTTTTATATAGTTAAAATATTTATGGAGTATGTGCTATAAGATTTTTGTTTATAAATGAGAATTTGATCTTCAGTTTTTGTCTGTAAAATGAGAAATTAGTTTGCTCATTTTACTTCAGATTATATTTAATCACTTAAGTAACTTTATCCTATAATATGTACTGATTACTTATTTTTCCTTAACTTTTTTCCTTTAAGTCAGTTCTACAAAAGAATGCAATCAAGTAATGGCTTTTTCTTAGAATTTGAATATGGAGGCCACAGGAACAGATGAAGTCGACAAGCTAAAAACTAAATTTATATCAGCTTGGAACAACATGAAATATAGTAAGTATTATGACTAAAGAATTGTATAAATCCAAGAAGTATTTGAAGATAACATATCTTTTTCCTTAATTTTTGTAAGGAATGTAGATAAGAATTTCCTGAGAGCCAAATATCATGAACATTGCTTAGAAACTGAAACATACTGTGCAGTCCCTTTTTCCCCTCCCTCCCGATTTTGATGGAGTATATTGATATCCTCATGGATGTATACTTTTTTTTTTTTCTTTTTGGTATCTAGGATTGAACTCAGGGGTCCTTAATCACTGAGCCACATTCCCAGCCCTTTTTCATATTTTATTTAGAGACAGGGTCTCACTGAGTTGCTTAGGGCCTTGCTAATTTGCTGGGGTTGGCTTTGAACTCATGATCCTCCTGCCTCAACCTCCTGAAGTGCTGGGATTATAGGCACCACCGCATCCAGCGGATATATGCCGTTTTAACGTCCTATAGCAGAAAGAAATTTATTCAGGTGATAATGCCTCAATTCTTTAGATTCAGTTTCAGGCAGCCTCATTTGTGAACCAGGAAGGTAACCAAAATTGACTTCCGAACTTATAGAACAGATAGTATTAGGTTTGTACAGTGATACTGCTGAGTTTTTTCTCTAAATGTACCTACCCTGTAACCACTATTTTTTCAAACTAGTTACTCTTGGCAAACAAATACAATAAGGATAATATGTTTTTGGTACCAGGGATTGAACCCTGGGGTGCTTTACCACTGAGTCATATCTGCAGTCTTTTAAAAAAACACTTTATTTAGAGACAGTGTTTTGCTGTGTTGCTGAGGGCCTCACTGAGTTGCCCTGATTGGCTTTGAACTCATGCTTCTCCTGCCTCAGTCTCCTGAGCTGCTCATGTGGTTATTATGGAAACCCACTTCAGGTTAGAAACAAATTGGAGATGAAGAAGCCCTCAAATATGGAGAAGTACTCAGGCAGAACTAGTTTCTATAGGAAGTTCATATTTTTAAAACAGGAATGATAAAAAAAATCTAGTAAATGGTCTTAATAATACAAATACAGATGAAACATAATTGGCATTTGGCTTCTGGTCCACTAGAAGTAATCAACTAGCAATATATAGAGAGTTATAATTTGGCAATAACATGATATTGCATTTTGAAAATTTTGAACATTAATTTTTTAAAAATAAATATATATTTTGTGTACTAAAAATGTACCTTCTTAAAGGGTACAATTTTTATTTTTATTTATTTTTCGTGGTGTTGGAGATCGAAGTCAGGACCTTGCACATAGTAAATGTATTCTACCACTGAGCTGTTCCCTCAGCCTTAGTTCATGTATATTTTTTAATTAATTTTAATTAATTTTTAAAATTTATTTTTATTGTAAATAAATGTGATACATGTTGTTTCTTTTTGTACATGAAGTAAAGGCATACCATTTGTGTAATCATACATTTACATAGGGTAATGGTGTTTGATTCATTCTGTTATTTTTTCCTTCCCCCCACCCCTCCCGCCCCTCTTTTCCCTCTATACAGTTCCTCCTTCCTCCATTTTTGCCCCCTTCAACCCCTCATTATGTGTCATCATGTGCTTATCAGCGAGATCATTCGTCCTTTTTTGAGATTGGCTTATCTCACTTAGCATGAGATTCTCCAATTTCATCCATTTGCCTGCAAATGACATAATTTTATTATTCTTTATAGCTGAGTAATATTCCATTGTATATGTATACACCATAGTTTCTTTATCCATTCATCAATTGAAGGACATTTAGGTTGGTTCGACAATCTGGCTGTTGTGAATTGAGCAGCTATGAACTTGATGTGGCTGCATCTCTGTAGTATGCTGATTTGAAGTCCTTTGGGTATAGGCCAAGGAGTGGGATAGTGGGTCAAATGGTGGTTCCATTCTAAGCTTTCTGAGGAATCTCCACACTGCTTTCCAGAGTGGCTGCACTAATTTGCAACCCCACCAGCAATGTATGAGTGTACCTTTTTTCCCCACATCCTCACCAAGAATAGTTGCTTGTATTCTTGATAATTGCCATTCTAATTGGGGTGAGATAGAATCCTGGGGTAGTTTTGATTTGCATTTCTCTTATTACTAGAGATGTTGAACATTTTTTCATATATCTGTTGATTGCTTGTACATCTTCTTCTGTGAAGTGTCTGTTCATTTCCTTAGCCCATTTGTTGATTGGGTTATTTGTGTTCTTGGTGTAGAGTTTTTTGAGTTCTTTATATATTCTGGAAATTAGTGCTCTATCTGAAGTATGAGTGGCAAAGATTTTCTTCCACTCTGTAGGCTCTCTCTTCACATTACTGATAGTTTCCTTTGCTGAGAGAAAACTATTTAGTTAATCTATCCCAGTTATTGATTCTTGCTTTTATTTCTTGTGCTATGGGAGTCCTGTTAAGGAAGTCTGATCCTAAGCCAACAAGGTGAAGATTTGGACCTACTTTTTCTTCTATAAGATGCAGGGTCTCTGGTCTGATTTCAAGGTCCTTGATCCATTGTGAGTTGAGTTTTGTGCAGGGTGAGAGATAGGGGTTTAGTTTCATTCTGTTGCATATGGATTTCCAGTTTTCCCAGCACCATTTGTTGAAGAGGCTATCTTTTCTCCATTGCATATTTTTGGCACCTTTGTCTAGTATGAGAAAATTGTATTTATTTGGGTTTGTGTCCATGTCCTCTGTTCTGTACCATTGATCTACCTGTCTGTTTTGGTACCAATACCATGCCGTTTTTGTTACTATTGCTTTGTAATAGAGTTGAAGATCTGGTATTGCGATACCCCCTGCTTCGCTCTTTCTACTGAGGATTGCTTTAGCTATTCTGGGTTTCTTATTCTTCCAGATGAATTTCATAATTGCTTGCTCTATTTCTGTAAGGTACATGATTGGGATTTTAATTGGAATTGCATTGAATCTGTATAGCACTTTTGGTAGTATGGCCATTTTGACAATATTAATTCTGCCTATCCAAGAACATGGGAGATCTTTCCATCTTTTAAGGTCTTCCTCAATTTCTTTCTTCAATGTTTCGTAGTTTTCATTGTAGAGATCTTTTACCTCTTTGGTTAGATTGAGTTTCAAGTATTTTATTTTTATTGAGGCTATTGCAAATGGAGTTGTTTTCCTCATTTCCCTTTCAGATGTTTCATTGCTTGTGTATAAAAATGCTTTAGATTTATGCATGTTGATTTTATAGCCTGCTATTTTGCTGAATTCATTGATGAGGTCTAGAAGTTTTCTGGAGGAGTTTTTTGGGTCCTCTAAATATAGAATCATGTCATCAGCAAATAGTGACAGCTTAAGTTCCTCTTTTCCTTTTCTTATCCCTTTAATTTCTTTAGTCTGTCTAACTAGTTCATATTTTTAATATGTCAGCTTACAAAGTGTACTTCTTGACTCTATTAATTTGACTATTCTGAATGTGTCATATAAATGAAATCATATAGCTTGTGACTTATTGTGTCTGGCTTCTGTCACTTAGCATAATATTTTCAAGGTTTATCTCTATATTATAGTGTATATGTGTTAGTACTTTTTTTTTTTTTTGGTACCAGGGATTGAACTCAGGGGCACTTGACCACTGAGCCACATCCCCAGGCCTATTTTGTGTTTTATTTAGAGACAGAGTCTCACTGAGTTGCTTAATGCCTTGCTTTTACAGAGGCTGGCTTTGAACTCGAGATCCTCCTGACTCAGCCTCCTGAGCCACCATGCCTGGCTAGTACTTCATTTTTTTATATGACTTGTTAATGTTTCATTGTATGGCTTAAGCATTTTGTTTACCTTTTGTCAGTTGATGCACATTAGTTTGTTTCTGTTTTTTTGGCTACTGTGAATTGTGTTGCTGTGAACAGGTTTTTGTGTGAACATATCTTTTTCATTCTCTTGGGTATATACTTAGCAGTGGAATTGATGGGTCATATGTTAACTCTGAAAGTTTAACTTTTGAAGTTTAACTGCCAAACTATTTTCCAGAGCGTACCATTTTAAATTCCCTTCAGTAAGGTTTGAGGCAACACTTGTTATTGTCCATCCTACTGCAGTGAATGTGAGGTGGAATCTCACTATGGGTTTATTTACCTTTCCCTGATGATTAATAATGATGAACATATTTTCATGACTACTTGACTAGTAGTATGTCTTCTTTGGATAAATGTCTATTTATGTACTTTGCCCATTTTGTAATTGGGTTATTTGTAATTTTATAATTGAGTTGATATAAATCTCTTAGCAAATATATGATTTACAAATATTTTCTCCCATTCTTGAGTTGTCCTTTTAATTTTTTGATAGTGTCCACTGAAGCACAAAATTTTAATTTTGTTGAAGTCTAATTTTTCTTGTCTTTGGTTGCTTGTGCTTTTGATGTCATGGCAAAACAACTATTGCTAAGTCAAATCATGAAAATTTATATTCATGTTTCCTTCTGAGAATTTTATTGTTTTAACTTACATTTAGGATTTAAATCAATTTTGAGTTAATGTTTACATGTGGTAAGAGGTAGAGGTCCAACTTTATTCTTTTGTATGTGGCTATCTAGTTTTCTCATCATCATTTGTTGCAAAAACTATCTTTTCTCAGTTGAATGATCTTGACACCTTTGTCTAAAATCAACTGACCATAGATGTATCGATTTATTTCTGGACCTTCAGTTCTGTATCATTTCTCTACATCTGTCTTTATGCCAGTACCTGACTATCATGATTACTATAGCTTTGTAGTAGTGTGAAATTGGAAAGTGAGTCTTCCAACTTTTTTTCCCTTTTTAAGATTGTTTGGTTATTCTGGCTTTTTTGCATTTCATTATGAACTTTATGACCATTTTGTCAATTTCTGAAAGACAGCCAGCTGGGATTCTGATAGGTATTTCATCAAATCTGTAGATCAATTTGAGGGGTATTGCTATGTTAGCAAAATTAAGTCATCCAGTCTATGGACATGAATGTCTTTTCAGTTGTTTAAGTCTTTTAAAATTTACTTCAGTGATATTTTGTAGTTTTCAGTGTACAAGTCTTGCACTCTTTTTGTTAGAGCTGTCTTTTCTTTTTGATGCTATTGTAAAATGAATTGTTTTCTTAATTTCATTTTGGATTGTTCACTGTGGTATTTAGAAATACAACTGGTTTTTGTAATTTGATCTTGTATCTATAACCTTGAAGAACTTCTTTATGAGTGCTACTAGTTTTTTTCGTCTTGTGGATTTTTTAAGGTGTTCTAGAGGGAAGATCATATCTGCAAATAGAGACTTCGATTTAATCTTTAGTGAGTAGGTTATGTGATGATTTCATTTGTAAGGTTTGAAAACTGTAATACAGAAACTCATTAACATTTCAGCAGTATCCTAGGAATTGTTGTTTAACCAGTCACACACACATATGTATATAAAAGTTTTAATTTAATAATGTGTGACTTTCTTTGTCTACATATTTAAGTGTGTGTAGTAAAATTATGGATATCTCACATCCCTGAAGAACAGATTGTTCCAGGTAACTAAGTGTTCTAGATAGCTTTTTATTCTGGAATAATATTTTAATTTTTATTGATGGAGCTCATTTTAAAATGTTTTATGTATTTTACATCCTCAGTGTTTGTATAGCATGGGGAAGTATAGGAAAGACTGGTGTTGATTGAATACTCATTGGACTTTGTAATAGATAGGTTTTGTCCCTTGTCATTTAAATCTCACATCTCTCTGATACTCTGTGTTAGTCAGATTTTTCTCGCTGTGATAAAATACCTGAGAATCAATTTCAAGAGAGGAAAGATTTATTTTGGCTCACAGTTTCAGAGGTAGTCCCAGGGGGTCAGCTGGTTCCATTGCTTTCTGGCTTCTGGCTAGTAGAATACCATGGTGGGGAGCATGTGGCAGGGGAGGCTGCTCACCTTAAAGCATCCAGGAGGCAAAACGAAGAGAGAAGAAGAGGTTGGAGGTCCCAATATTCCACTCAAGGACATATCTCCAATGACCTAACTTCCTTCAAATAGGCCCTACTTCCTCTCAGTTCCACCACCTTCTAGTAGGCCATCAGCTTGGGACCAAGCCTTTGACACATGAGCCTTCGGAGGACGATGATTCCAACCATAACATATTCTTCTTCTTTTTTTTTTTTTTGTGGTGCTGGGGATTGAACCCAGGGCCTTGTGCTCGCAAGGCAAGCACTCTCCCAACTGAGCTATATCCCCAGCCCACAACGTATTCTTCTTTAATATATAAATTTAGAAAATGAGATTAAGCAACATGTTCAAGGCCATCTATCTGGGTGAATCTGGAAAACAGATTTCAAACCCAACCTCTATGTATTTTCTGAATATAGTGTACATAATTTAAGATTATTTTTATCAAAGTCAGGATGGTGTTATCATGGTGATGGAACTAGAAGTGAATAAGAAGATATAAAATGCACTGGATTATACTTTCTTGAAAAAGGCACTTTTTGCTTCTCCCCCCTTTT
Organism: Sciurus vulgaris; assembly: GCF_902686455.1. Taxonomy (NCBI): domain Eukaryota; kingdom Metazoa; phylum Chordata; class Mammalia; order Rodentia; family Sciuridae; genus Sciurus; species Sciurus vulgaris. The sequence goes on from NC_136461.1 coordinate 51,343,718, forward strand.
TGCATGGCTTTATGATTTTTATAAATTTGATTTCCTCTTTAAAAAATTAGTATTAATACTGAGGTCAGTATTGATAATTATTATTATGGGTATCAGTACTGATAATTATTATTCTGGGTGTTTCTTATTCTCCAGAAAATTATTATCATGTTTACTATTTCTGCCTATTTTGTCCTGTGTACATCTTTTAAAGCCTTATTGAAATATTCATATTGGTGATTTAATGGACTATTAGGCTTTTTTTTTTTTTTGGGTGCTGGGGATCAAACCCAGGGCCTTGTGATTGCAAGGCAAGCACTCTATCGACTGAGCTATCTCCCCAGCCGCCCCCCACCCTTTTTTTTTTTTTTTTTTTTTTAATAAGATTCTTTTTCTGGTAGGTAATCTCCAAAGATGACCCTCAGTGAGGCACATCTTGTGTTGTCACTTTTTCTGATTGAATCTGGTCTGGCTTTTGTTGGACATTAGTTAGTAGAATGAAATGGAAGTGATGCTGTGTTAATTCCATGCCTAGCCATTAAAAAGTGTCTTCCACTTACTCTGTTTTGGAGCTCTGAACTGTCAAGTAATCAGTTCCGTATCCTGAAATCACAGAGAGATCACAGAGAGCCCACATGAAGAGGAGAGTCTTTGTATAGCTTGTATAGCTTTGTATAGTGTTTTAGTCAGCTTTTTTTGCTGCTGTGACTTAAAGACCTGACCAGAACAATTTTAGGGAAGAAAAGTTTATTTGAGGACTCACAGTTTCAGAGGTCTTAGTCCATAGAAGGCCAGCTCCATTCCTCAGGGCTTGAGGTGTGGCAGAACATCATGGCAGAAGAGCGTGGCAGTGGGAAGCAGCTCACATGATGACCAGGAAGCAGGGAGAGAGACTCCACTCTCCAGATACAAGATACATACCCCATATCTGCACCTCTAATGAAACACTTTCTTCAGCCACACCCCCTGCCTCCAGTTACCACTCTGTTAATTCCATAAGGGATTAATTCACTGATTAGGGTAAGGGTGTAACCCAATCATTTCTCCTCCAAACCTTACATTGTCTCACACGTGAGCTTTTGGGGGGACACCTCACTTCCAAACCATAACATATAGTCAGTATAGCAGACTAAGTGACCCAGTTGACATCTCCCATCTAATTTCATTACATTAGAAGCTAGGCAAGTCCAGGAAGAATGACTCAGTTAAGCCCACAAGAAATAAGAAAAAAGAACTTGTTTCAGGTTACTAAGTTTGGAGTGGTTTATTAAACAGGAATAGACACCTAACATTGATCTAGCTCCTCTCTGAAATTTTTTTGGGGGGGGGGACACGGAAACTGGCATAAAGTGAAATAAGTATATAATTTGAGGGGCAAACCCTTCAAATGCACCAGTGAAACAAAAATCTAGTCAATATATGGAAAGTTCCCTTTATCCCAGAGAGTTTCCTTCACCCCAGTGTTCCTTCTGGTCACTTCCTGCTCATCATGGGCAGTTACTGCTGAGCATCAGATTATTGAATGGAAGGTTTGCCATGTCCTGATTTGCTGACTATATGTGCTTTTCTTGTATAGTTTTTAATTAGTTTTCATTTAGAAATAATTTGTCTCTGTTCCACCTACCCGTTGCTATAGGTAGAGATACAGAGGTGAAAGAAAGAAGAGATTAAGGAATAGTATTAAAAAATTTTTAAACATGAGAAATTCTAATGAATATATTTTAATATGTGTAAGAAGAACTTATACATAAGAATACTTCTTAGTCATACCTTTTTTTGGCATGCCCTAGGCTCTGTTCTCCATTGGCTCTGTTTTTTTAATTTCCTTTATTTTTCCACCTCTGCTCCATAGTATCTTGATTTAGCATCAATGAACTGGGACAGAGAAGAGTAGTGAAGTTCTTATAATGGTTTTATAAAGACAGAATGAAACATGGCCAACTAAATAACAGAAAAAATACATCCTATGGGTTAGTTATTGACATGATAGACTGATTCAGCTCAGACATGCCTGTGGAAAAAAGAGAGAAAAATGGGGTCTTATGGGAAATCCTGATTCCTCTTATGGATCTAACTGCATGGAGTATTAAAGGAAGTCAGTCTGTGATGAGGGATTAGACGCTGCCAGGGTCAGCACAGGATTAGAAGAGTGAGAGAGAATAGGAACTCCCTGATTGATGGTTGAACTATAAAGCCCTGTGCTCCTGTTCTCTTGTGAAATGTGGACTTTTGCAGTCCTTCAGGTTCTGACCAGATTCCCAACTTTTCCTTTTTTGAGGAAGGGCTGGTAGGTAGTTGGGAAATAGGTAGAGAGAATTAATCAGGGGCAGAAAGGGAGAAGTTTCTCTTTTTTTTTTTTTTTTTGAGAAGTTTCTCTTTAGGTAGTTTTTTTTTTTTTTTTTTTTTTTTTTTTTTAATCCGAGCTTGCTTTTATTAAGTTCTTAAGATTTGCTTTGAAAATACTGCCTTTTGGGAAAGACAGTTACTACCGTTTTGGGGATTAGGATCATTCCAGTAAGATACTAAGCATAGTATTAAAAGATGATATATGTAGAGCATCTAGCCTGATTCCTGGAATATAATAGATAAATACCAATTTTGCACTAGAGTTTAAAGAAGGGGGAAAGGAAAAAATGGGTTGGAAGAGCAAGTTTGAGCCAGAAGAATGAATAAGATTTAGATTTAGTGCTGACACTGGGGAGAGCTTTTTTGTCAGATGATAGCATGAACCAAATAGCAAAGCCCACTTTGAGTAGAGGTGAAGGAAGAAGGAAATAGGATTATAAAGATGATTTGTCTCTGGAAAGTCTTTACTATAAATGAGAAGTTCATAATAAATCTATTAAATAATGAGTAACTGAATATGTTTTTGGAACAGAGAAGTTACCTAATCAAAGCTGAGCCATAGGGAGTTTAATTTGGCTATGATACGTTGCATTTGTTAGAATAAGGAAACGCTTATCACACAGAAACTATTTTGGTGAGTCTTGGAGTGGGAAGTGAAGCTTGATAAAACCTAATGAGTGTATTTGACCTCCCATTCTCTCTTACATTCAAATTAAGAGACTGACTTTTTAAAAAATTTTAATATTTATTTATTTTTTTGACATTTTTATTTTAAATAAATATTTTTATTTATTTGCAAAGCACTGTGGAGAGCATGCTCATAAAAATCACTACCTTATAGCAAGTCTGTTAACTATAAAGGCTGATTGTCTTCTTGAGAATAGACCTGATTTGACTCCCAATTCCAGATTCTTTATGTTGAAATAATCTTGTATTTTAGCAGATTCATTTAAGCCTACCATTAGCAGTCAGGAATTTAATATATTTAAGAATATTCAGCAGTGTAGCAGGCAAGTTCTTTCTTCAGGAAATTCAGAATTGTATAATGGAATCATAAAAAGCCAAAAAGGATACTGCCTTATACCAAGGTTTTTTTGTTTGTTTGGGTTTTGTTTTGTTTTGTTTTTCTGTGCTGAGAATTAAATCCAGAGCCTTGTACATGCTTAGGAAAGCTCTCTGCCACTGAACTACATCCGCAGATCAGGATACTACCTTTTAGATGCTGACAGTTTAGTAGGAAAAAAATTGGAACAATTAGAGTTTGCAACATAAATTAGGGGTTGAGGTTTGGGAGGTCAAGAGTGAGATGAGGTGTCTGAAAGCTTTGTCTGCAACATGGAGACATCCTCATCTGGTCAAAATAAAAAAGTCATAACAAATTTCCCTAGGAGCCTTCAGGGATCCACTTTTATCATGAGCACTGGCTACTATGTGCTTTTTTTTTTTTTTTTTTTTCCCCTAAATTACTTCTGGGAATATGCAAATAATTTCAAGTCTTTTAATTATCTAGGATGAAAGGAAATGCAAGAAATTGATAACATATTGTTGCCTTGGGGATAGGAAGTTAGTTTTGGGGAAGTTAGTGTTGTGGAAGTAAGAGCAGAATTTGAATCTTTGGAATTTTGTACTTTAAAAACATTGTGATCGGACAAAATAAATTAAAAGTTTTTTTTTCTTATATTCTTTAAGGGTATGAAATGTGATTAAAAGACCTTTTTATTCAAAAGTAACATATGACTTGTATAATATTTGTCCAGATATTTTGCAGCTCTTGCAAAAAATGCACATTCATAAGTGATAATTGATGGCTTGAAATTAACTGAAAGAAAATACTGGTAGACTCTTGGTTTGACTTTTTTTTTTCTTCCATTTAGGTTGGGTTTTGAAAACAAAGACATATTTTAGTAGAAATTCCCCCGTGTTATTGCTTGGAAAATGTTACCATTTTAAGTATGAAGGTAAGTGCTAAATTTGTAAAACACTTAGAAATCTTTGAAGAATTCATTGTTAAACTGTTTTTTATTATTTTATTTTCATATTACTCTATTTATGGCATATTTCTGTTAAATACCTTCATTTTATATAATACATAATATATTACCATATGGTTTGGTTCTGGTGAACACCTTCGAGATAAGGATCATGCTGTCTTTTGTTATATCTCTCATAGTTTTAGATTTTCAGTATGAATACTATATAAATATTTGAATTGATGTATTAACATTTTTTGTCAGGTTATCTAGAAACTTTAAAGTATACGATAATAATGAAAGTTTTCACCTTAGTTAACCTAAAAATTATAATTTTTTCAATTTTTAAGGATGCTTCAATATCTTGTTGACTTTATTTGATGTTTCTGAATTTTTACATATACTCATCTTTTCAGTAATAACCTTATAAAAATTTATTCCACTACTGAGTTCTGGGTACCATGCTAGGCTCTTTGGAAAATATCTTTAATTCTTAGGAGAAGCCTAAAAGGTAGACTTTAGTGTCCCTACCTTATGAATGTGAAGGCAGAAGCTTGGAGAAGCTAAATAATTTATCCAAAGTTTACATGGTAGTAGAGATGAAATTTAAGCCAAGACTGTATGTCTCTAACACTTGTGTATGTCTGTGCTTGACTTTGTATGTTTGAATGTGTATGCGTGTGTGTGTGTGTGTGTGTGTGTGTGTGTGTGTGTGTGTGTGTCTGTCTGTCTCTAAGAGAGACAGAAAACAATGGGTTTGAACATACGTTGTTGTCAAGGTTTATTCACTTTAGGTTGACCTATTTTGGCACATCATTTGTCATCAGTTTTCTAAAACCTTATGAATGGCTGGTAATAATAGCAGTTAATATTTATCAAGTAATGATAATGGCCAGGCAGCATTCTAAGTAATTTATATGTATTAACTCATTCAGTCGTCAAAGTAGTGTTTACAGATTAGGAGGAAGTTGATAAAGAAGGTGTGTATTTTAAGTAAATAGAATGACATGATGAAAGCAATAGTAAATATTATAGGTCACATTTAGGAAACAAATGTCCACTTTAGCTGAGGTAAAGAAGAAGAGTTAAGAGATATGCATATATATGTATTACTTTATTATATATATTATATATATATATTTTTTTTTTCTTTTTTTAACAGGCAGAGGATAGCCATAGCAGTATGAGTAAGAGTATTAAGTGTATGGGCTTTGAAGTCAAACTTATCTTGGTTTAAGTCTTGACTCTTTGTTTTTCACTTGTTACTTTAGGCAAGGTATTTGATCTCCCTAAGTATTAATGATACCTGTTTCATAGGTGTTTAGTCATGTGTTTGGTACAAGTAAGCATTCTAAATGATATCATGATATAAGGAATTTATAAAAAATATTAGAATTTTTAGGACTTTTTATTAAAAATATTATTTGTTCTTTTTAGATATATATGTCCATAGAATGTATTTTGGAATATTATACATTCATGGAGTATAACTTATTCTAACTAGGATCCTATATATATATATATATATATATATATAATTTTTTTTTTTTTTGTGGTGCTGGGGATTGAACCCAGGGCCTTGTGCTTGCAAAGCAAGCACTCTACCAACTGAGCTATATCCCCAGCCCTAGGATCATATTCTTGTGGTTGTACATGATGTGGAGTTATACTGGTTGTGTGTTCAAATATAAGGACAGCTGGACTTGGGTTGGGCTCAGTGGTATGGTACTTGCCTAATATGTGTGAGGCACTGGATTCAGTCCTCAGTACCACGCTAAACAAATAAAGTTTTTATGTCCATCTACAACTAAAAATATTTTTAAAAAAAGCCAAGTGCAAGGATAGGAAAGTTATGTCCGATTAATTCTGTCTTTCCTATTCTCTCCCCTCTCCCTTCACTTCATTCCCCTTTGTCTAATCCAATGGACTTCTATTTTTTTCCTCCTCGCCCTCCCTTGTTGTGGGTTAGCATCCACATATCAGAGAGGACATTCAGCCTTTAGTTTTTTGGGACTGACTTTTTTTCACTTAGCATGATAGTCTCTGGTTCTGTCCATTTACCTGCAAATGCCAATATTTCATTCTTCTTTATGGCTTAGTAATATTCCATTGTGTATATATACCATATTTTTTTTATCCATTCATATGTTGAACCACACCTAGGTTAGTTCCATAACTTATCTGTTGGGAATTGAGCTGGTATAAACATTGATGTGACTGCATCACTGTAATATGCTGATATTAAGTCCTTTGGTTTTAAACCTAAGAGTGGGATAACTGGGTCATGTGGTGGTTCCATTCCTGGTATTTTGAGGAATCACCATACTGCTTTCTATAGTGGTTGCACCAATTTGCAGTCCTACCAGCAATGCATAAGTGAACCTTTTTCCCCACATCCTCACTAACACTTATTGTTGCTTGTGTTCTTGATAATTGCCATTCTGACTGGGATGAGATGGAATCTCAGCATAGTTTTGATTTGCAATTTTCTAATTACTAGATATTTTTTCACATATTCTTGACTATTCATATTTCTTCTTCTGTGAAGTACCTGTTCAGTTCCTTAGCCCATTTATTGATTATTCTTATCTTTTTTTGGTGTTAAATTTTTTGAGTTTTTGTACATCCTGGAGATTAATGCTCTATATGAGGTGCTGGTGGTAAAGATTTTCTCCCATTCTGTTGCTCTCTGTTCATATTATCAATCGTTTCCTTTTCTGTGAAGAAGCTTTTTAATTTGATAACATCCCATTTATTGATTCTTGATTTTACTTCTTGCACTTTAGGAGTCTTATTGAAGAAGTTGGTTCCCAAGCCAACATGGTGGAAGTTGGGCCTACTTTTTCTTCTATTAGGTGCAGGATCTCTTGTCTAATGCCTAGGTCCTTGATCTGCTTTGAGATGAGTTTTGTGTAGCCTGAGAGATAGGGGTTCAATTTCGTTCTGCTATATACAGATTCCCAGTTTTCCCAGCACCTTTTGTTGAATAGGCTATTTTTCCTCCAATGTATGTTTCTGGCACCTTTGTCTAGTAAGAGATAAATGTATTTTTAAAAAAAAATATTAAACAATTCAGTATTTTAAAAATTTTTAGTAGTAGGTGGACACAGTACCCTTATTTTACTTATATTTATGTGGTGCTGAGAATTGAACCCAGTGCCTCACACATGCTAGGCAAGTGCTCTACCAGTGAGCCACAATCACAGCCCTGAGATATCAATATTAAAGTTGGTATGACTGTATGTCTTCTGTTCTGTTCCACTGGCCTTCATGTCTGTTTTAGTGCCAATACCATGCCATTTTTGTTACTTTAGCTCTGTAGTATAATTTAAGGTCTACTGTTTTGATGCTTCCTGTGTCACTTTTCTCACTAAGGATTGGTTTGGTATTCTATGAAGAACACCATTGGAATTTTAATAGGAATTTTATTAAATCTGTATAGTGCTTTTGATAGTACGGCCATTTTGACAATGTTGATTCTGCCTGTCTAAGAACATGGGAGCTCTTTTCATCTTCTGAGGTCTTCTTCAATGTCTTTTTTTAGTGTCTGTAATTTTCATTATAGAGATGTTTCACCTCTTTTGTTAAAATTGATTCCCAAATATTTTTTTTGAGACTATAGTTAATGGAATAGTTTTCCTGATTTCTCTTTCAGTTGATTCGTCTTTGGTGTACAGGAATGCAACTGGTTTATGGGTATTAATTTTATATCCTGCTATTTTGCTGAATTCATTTATGAGTTCTAAAAGCTTTCTGGAGTTTTTAATTTTTTTGATCTTCTAAATTTAGAATCATGTCATGGACATTTGGGGATAATTTGAGCTCTTCTTTTCCTATTTGTATCCCTTTAATTTCTTTCTTTTGTCTAATTGCTCTAGCTAGGGTTTCAAGGACTATGTTGAATAGGAGTGGTGAAAGAGTGCATTCCTGTCTTGGTCCAGTTTTTAGAGGGAATGAGAATCTTAGAACTTTCAACCCCAATTCTACTCCTCTGAGAAGGCAGAGGAACTGGAGTTTGAGTTAATAATTGATCATGCCTATAAGATGAAGACTTCATAAAAGTCCTTGAAGCACAGGGTTTGGAGAGTGGGTTAGTGAACACATACGTCTGCTGGGAGGTTAGTGTACCTCTGCCCCACAGTGACATAAGCTCTTATACTCAGGATCTTTTTAGAGCTCACTCTTTATACTTTTTCATCTGTATTCAATATCATATCTTTTATAATAAGCCAGCAAGGGCTGGGGTTGTAGCTTCGTGATAGTGGGCTTATCCAGCATGTACCAGGCCTGGGTTCGATCCCCAAACCACTAAAAAATTAAAAACAAAAGATAAAAATACCCCAACAAACTAGCAAAAATTAAACCTATTATGATATTTGTGATAAAGCAGAAGTACAGACTATTACAGAATTATAGAGGAAGATTGTGTTAGTCAGTGTTCCATGATTCTGATATAGATACCTGAGATAAACAACCTAAAAGGAGGGACTGGGGTTGTGTATGAGGCACTGGGTTTGATTCTCAGTACCACCTATAAATAAATGAATAAAGGTCTGTCAACATCTGGAAAAAAAAAACCAATTTATTAAATAAATAAATGAAGCATTTGTGGACTTTTTAAAAACAAAACAAAACAAAACAAAAAAATAACCTAGAAGGAAGAAAGACTTTGGCTCATTGTTTAAGAGGTTTGAGTCCTTGGTGACTTGGCTGTATTCTTTCTGGGCCTGTGGTAAGGCAGAACATCATGACAGGGAGCACATGGTGGAGCAAAGCTGGTCACCTGGAGAGAGATAGGGAGGGACTGTCCTGAGACCAAATATACCTTTCAAGGGTGGTGTGACATATTCATTTCAACTAGGCCCCACCTCCTAAGTTTGTGCCATCTCTCAGTTGCTCATTAGGCTATGAATACATCAATGGATTAAGCCATAGATGAGGTTAGAGCCCTTATAATCCAGTCACCTCTGAACACTTGCACCGGGGATCAAGCCTTCAATACTTAAGCTTTTGAGGGACATTCAAAACATAGTAGATATCAAATTGGAAAGGATGCTGTTTAATGCAAATAAGCTGGAAGTCCACTTCAAAATTGCTTAACAATGAGGGGACTTAATACAAAAAACACTTATTTTTTTATTTTAATAATTTTGCAAATTAAAAAATTAAAGGTATGAATCATAACAAGATAAAAACTTAAATATACATTTTCAAAGGAAGGAATAAAATTATACCAACATAAGAAATACAACATTATCAGTAACTTTTATGTCTTTTTGTACTTCTCTATTCTATTCCTCCTTATTTAAAAAAAAATTCTCACTGTCCTGAAGTGGCCTTGATTATTTAGTATTTTGTTTTTTTAAAACATCTTTGTAAATGGAATCAAGTTATAGTTTGTTTCTCTGACTTGTACTTTAGTCAGCTTTTTCACTGATGTAACCAAAAGACCTGAAAAGAACAATTAGAGGAGAAAAAGTTTTATTTGGGGGCTCATAGTTTCAGAGGTCTCAGTGTATAGATGGCCAATTCCATTTCTCTGGGCCTGAGATGAGGCAGAACACCAAGGTGGAAGGGTGTGGCGGAGGAAAGTGGCTCAAGATATGGTACCAAGAAGGAGGGGGGGGTGGGGAAGGAGAGAGTGAACATGCCCCCCTTACCATAGACAATATTTATACCCAGAGGCAAGCCCTTATGACCCACTTCCTCCAGTCACACCTTACCTGTTTACAGTTACCACTTAGTTAATCTCCTTCAGGGAATTAATTCATTGATTACATTAAGAACATGACCCAGTCATTTCACCTCTAAACTTTTTTGCATTGTCTCACACATGAGCTTTTGAGGGACACCTCATATCTAAACTATAACAACTTGTTTATGGCTTTCACAGTTGTATTTTTGAGTTCTGTTCATGTTGTTGTATAGTTCTACTTTATTTTTACTGCTGTGTAATATTTCATAGTATGAATTGTCTCAATTATTCATTCTACCATTGACAGATATTTGATTGTTTTTAGTATTTGTCCATTATAAATATATGTACTATATTCTTATTGTAGAAATACTGTGTTCTCAGAATATTTTGAAATACAGCATTTGCTATTTACTTAAAATGTGTGCATGCAGAAAGCAGTGAGGGGAATTGATCATTAGCTAGAAGAATATCTTATTTCTGTTTTTTTTTTTAAATCCATTTTATGGATTATCTTTTTCTAAGGAGTATAACTCCAAACCACCCTGTTATAGTTTTCTAGAAGTTGTTTTGATATTCACGGGGTTGGGGAGGCCCTTATACTCAAAGGCACACCACTTTGGAAAGCATACCCTCTATGCAATCCAGAGTTCCTTCATTCTTCCCTACCAGTTCCCCTTACCCTACTATGGATCAGCATCCATTTATCAGAGAAAACATTTGACCTTTGGTTTCTTGGAATTGGCTTATTTTACTTTGCATGATATTCTCTAGTTCCATCCATTTACCTGCAAATGCCATAATTTCATTCTTTAAGGTTGAGTAATATTCCATTGTGTATATATACCACAGTTTCTTTATCCATTCATCTGTTGAAGGGCATCTAGGTTGGTTCCATAGTTTTGCTATTATGAATTGAGTTGCTATAAACATTGATATTGCTGTGTAACTGAAGTATGCTGTGTTTAAGTCCTTTGGGTATAAACTGAGGAGTGGGATAGCTGGGTCAGATGATGGTCCCATCCCAAGTTTTCTTAGGAGTCTCCACACTGCATTCCAAAGTGGTTGCACTAATCTGCGGTCCCACCAACAATGTATGAGTGTACCTTTTCCCCCACATCCTTGCCAACACTAATTATGGCTTTTATTCTTGAAAATTGCCATTCCGACTGGAGCGAGATGAAATCTTAGTTTTGATTTGCATTTCTCTATTTGCAGGAGATGAAGAACATTTTCCCTATGTTTGTTGATCCTATATTTTCTATGTTCCTTGTTGTATTTTTTCTTCTGTGAAGTGTCTGTTCAGTTCCTTAGCCCATTTATTGATTGAGTTATTTGTTTTTTTTTTTTTTTTTTGGTGTTAAGTTTTTTGACTTCTTTATATATCTTGGAGATTAGTGCTCTATCTGAGGTGAGTGTGGTAAAGATTTTTTTCCCATTCTATAGGCTCTCTCTTCATGTTATTGATTGTTTCCTTTGCTGAGAAGAAGTTTTTTAGTTTGAATCCATCCTGTTTATTGATCCTTGATTTTTATTTCTTGCGCTTTAGGAGCCTCATTGAGGAAGTCAAGTCCTAAGCCACTGTGATAAATATTTGGGCCTACTTTTTCTTCTATTAGGCCCAGTGTGTGGTCTCTGTTCTAGTGCCTAAGTCTCTCTCTTTTTTTTTTTTAATATTTTTAGTTGTAGATGGACACGGTACCTTTATTTTTTTATGTGGTGCTAATGTTCGAACCCAGTACCTCACACATGTGAGGCAAGTGCTCTACCACTGAGCTACAACCCCAGCCCATGCCTAAGTCTTTGACCCACTTTGAATTGATTTTTGGGCAGGGTGAGAGATGGAGTTTTAATTTCATTTTGTTACATATGGATTTCCAGTTTTCCTAGGACCTTTTGTTGAAGAGGCTCTCTTTCATCCAATGTATGTTTTTGGCACCTTTTTCTAGTATGACATAACTCTATTTATGTGGGTTTGTCTCTCTATGTCTTCTGTTTTGTACCATGTCTATTTTGGTGCCAGTACCGTGCTGTTTTTGTTACTATTGCTCTGTAGTACAGTTTCACGTCTGGTTTTGTGATGCCTCCTGCTTCACTCTTCTTGCTAAGGATTGCTTTGGTTATTCTGTATCTCTTATTTTTCCAAATGAATTTCATGATTGCTTTTTCTAGTTCTGTGAAGAATGTCATTGGGATTTTAATAGGAAATGCATTAAATTTGTATAACACTTTTGGTAATATGGCCATTTTGACAGTGTTAATTCTGTCTATCTATCTTCTAAGATATTCTTCCATTTCTTTCTTCAGTGTTCCAAAGTTTTAATTGTAGAGGTGTTTCATTTCTTTTGTTAGATTGATTCCCAAGTACTTTATTATTTTTGAGACTAATGTGAATGGGGTAGTTTTCCTAATTTCTCTTGCAGTGGATTCATTGCTTATGCATAGGAATGCATTTGATTTTATATCCTGCTACTTTGCTGAATTCATTTATGAGTTTTAGAAATTATCTGGTGGAACTTTTTGGATCTTCTGTATATAGAATCATGTCATGGGCAAATAGTGATCATTTGAGTACTTCTTTTCCTGTTTATATCCCTGTCATTTCTTTTGTCTGTCTGATAGCTCTGGCTAGAGTTTCAAGGACGATGTTGAGTTAGAGTGGTGAAAGAGGGCATTCATATCTTGTTCCAGTTTTTAGAGGGAATGCTTTCAATTTTTCTTCATTTAGAATGATGTTGGCCTTGGGCTTAGCATAGATAGCTTTTACAATGTTTTCTAGTGTTTTGAACTTGAAGAGGTGCTGTATTTTGTCAAATGCTTTTTTCTGCATCTGTTAAGATAATCCTATGGTTCTTGTCTTTAAGTCTGTTGATGTCAAGTATCACATGTACTGATTTCTGTATGTTGAACCAACCTTGCATCCCTAGGATGAATCCCACTTGATTGTGGTGCACTATCTTTTTAATATGTGCTTGTATGTGATTTGCCAGAATTTTATTGAGAATTTTTGCATGTATGTTCATGAGGGATATTGGTCTGAATTTTTTCTTTCCTTGATTTGTCTTTGTCTGGTTTTGGTATAAGGGTCATACTAGCCTCATTGAATGAGTTTGGAGAATTCCCTCCTTTTCTATCTCATGGAATAACTTGAGGAGTATTGGTGTTACTTGTTTTTTTCTTTATATTTTAAAATATATTTTAATGTATTTAAGTATATAAAATTATATTTTAAGATATGTTTTAGACATTTTATATATTACGTTATATATTTATATACTTTTTAAAATATATGATGTATAAACATATTTTAAATTCTGCTTTCATATATTTATACATGAATATGTTTTAAAGTACGTGTACGAATATGTTTGCTTATTTCTCCAGTTATCCAGATTGCTTAATCAAAATGGCAGACCCCCAGCCCTCGCCTCTGACAGGTTCTGGGTCAGTGGGCCTGAAGTGGGGCCTGGGGATCTGAGTGGCGGGCAGCATGAGGGCACTTCTGGTGTGAGTACTCAGGAGACCAACTGAGGAAACCCAGATGTCCTGAGGAAAGCACAGAGGACCATCTGTCATGCCCACCAAGGCAGATTATGCTCAAGGTACTCACTGAGCAAGCGTCCCACAGGGGACAGAGACCAGCAGGACAACGTTTCTTCTTCTTTTTTTTTTTTTTTTCTTTATTTTTTATTGTAAACAAATGGGATACATGTTGTTTCAGTTTGTACATGGAGTAACAGCATACCATTTGCATATTCATACATTTACATAGAGTAATGATGTTTGATTCATTCCGTTACTTTTTTTTTCCCCCCCACCCCTCCCACCTCTCTTTTCCCTCTATACAGTCCCTCCTTTCTCCATTCTTGCCCCCCTCCCACCCCCAATTACATGTCAACATCTGCTATTCAGTGAGATCATTCGTCTTTTGGATTTTTGAGATTGGCTTATCTCACTTAGCATGATATTCTCCAATTTCATCCATTTGCCTGCAAATGCCATAATTTTATTATTCTTTACGGCTGAGTAATATTCCATTTTATATATATATATATATATATATATATATATATATATATATATATATATATATACCATAGTTTCTTTATCCATTCATCAATTGAAGGGCATCTAGGTTGGTTCCATAGTCTGGCTATTGTGAATTGAGCAACTATGAACATTGATGTGGCTGTATCTCTGTAGTATGCTGATTTTAAGTCCTTTGGGTATAGGCCGAGGAGTGGGATAGCTGGGTCAGATGGTAGGTCCATTCTAAGCTTTCTGAGGAATCTCCACACTGCTTTCCAGAGTGGCTGCACTAATTTGCAGCCCCACCAGCAATGTATGAGTGTACCTTTTTCCAACAGCCTCTCCAACACCTATTGTTGCTTGTATTCTTGATAATCACCATTCTAATTGGGGTGAGATGGAATCATAGTGTAGTTTTGATTTGCATTTCTCTTATTACTAAAGATGTTGAATATTTTTTCATATATTTGTTGATTGCTTGTAGATCTTCTTCTGTGAAGTGTCTGTTCATTTCCTCAGCCCATTTGTTGATTGGGTTATTTGTATTCTTGGTGTAGAGTTTTTTGAGTTCTTTATATATTCTGGAAATTAGTGCTCTATCTGAAGTATGAGTGGCAAAGATATTCTCCCACTCTGTAGGCTCTCTCTTTGCACTGCTGATAGTTTCCTTTGCTGAGAGAAAGCTATTTAGTTTGAATCTATCCCAGTTATTGATTCTTGCTTTTATTTCTTGTGTTATGGGAGTCCTGTTAAGGAAGTCTGATCCTAAGCCAACAAGGTGAAGATTTGGACCTACTTTTTCTTCTATAAGATGCAGGGTCTCTGGTCTGATTTCAAGGTCCTTGATCCATTGTGAGTTGAGTTTTGTGCAGGGTGAGAGATATGGGTTTAGTTTCATTCTGTTGCATATGGATTTCCAGTTTTCCCAGCACCATTTGTTGAAGAGGCTATCTTTTCTCCATTGCATATTTTTGGCACCTTTGTCTAGTATGAGAAAATTGTATTTATTTGGGTTTATGTCCATGTCCTCTATTCTGTACCATTGATCTACTGTCTATTTTGGTGCCAATACCATGCTGTTTTTGTTACTATTGCTTTGTAGTATAGTTGAAGTTCTGGTATTGCGATACCCCGTTTCATTCTTTCTGCTAAGGATTGCTTTAGCTATTCTGGGTTTCTTATTCTTCCAGATGAATTTCATGACTGCTTGCTCTATTTCTGTAAGGTATGTCATTGGGATTTTAATTGGAATTGCATTGAATCTGTATAGCACTTTTGGTAGTATGGCCATTTTGACAATATTAATTCTGCCTATCCAAGAACATGGGAGATCTTTCCATCTTCTAAGATCTTCCTTAATTTCTTTCTTCAATGTTTTGTAGTTTTCATTGTAGAGATCTTTTACCTCTTTGGTTAATGGATGCCCAAGTATTTTATTTTTTTTGAGGCTATTGCAAATGGAGTTGTTTTCCTCATTTCCCTTTCAGCTGTTTCATCGCTTGCATATAAAAATGCTTTAGATGTATGCGTGTTGATTTTATAGCCTGCTATTTTGCTGAATTCATTGATGAGGTCTAGAAGTTTTCTGGAGGAGGTTTTTGGATCCTCTAAATATAGAATCATGTCATCCGCAAATAGTGACAGCTTAAGTTCCTCTTTTCCTATTCGTATCCCATTAATTTCTTTAGTCTGCCTAATTGCTCTGGCTAGAGTTTCGAGGACAATGTTGAATAGAAGTGGTGAAAGAGGACATCCCTGTCTTGTTCCCGTTTTTAAAGGGAATGGTTTCAGTTTTTCTCCATTAAGAATGATGTTGGCCATGGGCTTAGCATAAATAGCCTTTACAATGTTCAGGTATGTTCCTACTATCCCTATTTTTTCTAGTGTTTTGAGCATGAATGGGTATTGTATTTTGTCGAATGCTTTTTCTGCGTCAATTGAAATAACCATATGATTCTTATCCTTAAGTCTGTTGACATGATGGATTATGTTTATTGATTTATGAATGTTGAACCATCCTTGCATTCCAGGGATGAACCCCACTTGATCGTGGTGCACAATTTTCTTAATATGTTTTTGGATACGGTTTGCCAATATTTTGTTAAGGATCTTTGCATCTATATTCATCAAGGATATTGGTCTAAAATTTTCTTTCCTTGATGTGTCTTTTCCTGGTTTGGATATGAGGGTGATACTAGCTTCATAGAATGAGTTTGGTAGGGCACCCTCCTTTTCTATTTCCTGGAATATTTTGAGAAGTATTGGAATGAGTTCTTCTTTGAAGGTCTTGTAGAACTCGGCTGAGAATCCATCTGGTCCTGGGCTTTTCTTGGATGGTAGATTTTTAATGGCTTCTTCTATTTCATTGCTTGATATTGATCTGTTTAAATCGTGTATGTCCTCTTAGTTCAGTTTGGGAGGAGCATATGTCTCTAGAAATTTGTCAATGTCTTCGGTAGTTTCTATTTTGTTGGAATACAGATTTTCAAAGTAGCTTCTCATTATGTTCTGTATCTCAGCGGTGTCTGTTGTGATATTTCCTTTTGCATTATGTATTTTAGTAATTTGAGTCTTCTCTCTCCTTCTCTTTGTTAGTGTGGCTAAGGGTTTGTCTATGTTGTTTACTTTCTCAAAGAACCAACTTTTTGTTATGTCAATTTTTTGAATAGTTTCTTTTGTTTCAATTTCATTGATTTCAGCTCTGATTTTAATTATTTCCTGTCTTCTACTACTTTTGCTGTTATTCTGTTCTTCATTTTCTAGGGCTTTGAGCTGTAATGTTAGGTCATTTAGTTGTTGACTTTTCATTCTTTTCTGGAATGCGCTCCATGCAATGAATTTTTCTCTTAGTACCGCTTTCATAGAGTCCCAGAGATTTTGATATGTTGTATCATCATTCTCATTGACCTCTAAGAATCTTTTAATCTCCTCCCTGATGTTTTTTTGTTATTCATGTTTCATTCAATAGCATATTATTTAGTCTCCAAGTGTTGGAGTAATTTCCCTTTTTTATTTTGTCATTGATTTCTACTCTCAGTCCATTATGATCTGATAGAACACAAGGCAGTATCTCTATTTTTTTGCATTTCCTAAGGGCTGCTTTGTGGCATAACATATGGTCTATTTTCGAGAAGGTTCCATGTGCTGCTGAGAAGAAAGTGAATCCACTCATTGATGGATGGAATATTCTATATATGTCTATTAAGTCTAGGTTATTGATTGTGTTATTGAGTTCTATGGTTTCTTTGGTTGGATTTTGTTTGGAAGATCTATCTAGTGGTGACAGCGGTGTGTTAAAGTCGCCCAGAATTATTGTGTTGTGGTGTATGTGATTCTCGAAATTGAGAAGGATTTGTTTGATTTACAGGGATGCATCATTGTTTGGGGCATAAATATTTACTATCGTTATGTCATCCTGATTTATGGTTCCCTTAAGCAGTATGAAATGTCCTTCTTTATCCCTTCTGACTAACTTTGGCTTGAAGTCCACTTAATCTGATATAAGGATGGAAACCCCCGCTTTTTTACTGAGTCCATGTGCGTGGTAGGTTTTTTCCCATCCTTTCACCTTTAGTCTGTGGATGTCTTTTTCTATGAGATGAGTCTCTTGTAGGCAGCATATTGTATGGTCTTTCTTTTTAATCCATTCTGCCAGTCTATGTCTTTTGATTGATGAGTTTAGGCCATTAACATTCAGGGTTATTATTGAGAAATGATTTGTATTCCCAGTCATTTGGCTTATTTTTGGTTTTTAAGTTGGCTTGGTTTCTCCTTTGAGTGCTTTTTCTCTAAGGTAGTTCCTCCCTTTGCTGACCTCCATTGTTGTTTTTCATTTCCTCCTCATGGAATATTTTGTTGAGAATATTCTGTAGTGCAGGCTTTCTATTTGTAAATTCTTTTAACTTTTGTTTATCATGGAAGGATTTTATTTCATCTTCAAATCTGAAGGTTAGTTTTGCTGGGTATAGGATTCTTGGTTGGCAACCATGTTCTTTCAGAGCTTGAAATATATTGGTCCAGGTCCTTCTAGCTTTTAGAGTCTGGGTTGAGAAGTTGGCTGCTGTAAGTATTGGTCTCCCCCTATATGTAATCTCATGCTTTTCTCTTGCGGCCTTCAAAATCCTATCTTTATTTTGAATGTTAGGCATTTTCATTATAACGTGCCTTGGTGCGGATCTGTTGTGATTCTGTGCATTTGGTGTTCTGTAAGCCTCTTGTATTTGATTTTCCATTTCATTCTTCAGGTTTGGGAAATTTTCTGATATTATTTCATTGAATAGGTTGTTCATTCCTTTGGTTTGTATCTCTGTGCCTTCCTCAATCCCAATAATTCTTAAATTTGGTCTTTTCACGATGTCCCATAGTTCTTGGAGGTTCTGTTTATGATTTCTTACTATCTTCTCTGTTTGGGCAACTTTATTTTCAAGATTAAATATTTTGTCTTCATTGTCTGAGGTTCTGTCTTCCAAGTGGTCTAGTCTGTTGGTGATGCTTTCCACTGAGTTTTTTATTTGGTTTATTGTCTCCTTCATTTCAAGGATTTCTGTTTTTTTTTTTTTTTTTTTTTTTTTTTTTTTTTTTTTGAGAATCTCTATCTCTTTGTTGAAATGATCTTTTGCTTCCTGCAGGTGCTCTTTCAGCTTATTGGTATTATCATTCACTGCCTGCATTTGCTCTCTTATCTCATCCTTTGCTTCACAAATCATCTTAATCATGTATAACTTGAAGTCCTTTTCTGGCATTTCTTCTAACATACTGTCATTGGATTCTATTAATATAGAATCTAGATTTGTTTGGATCATTTTCTTCCCTGGTTTTTTCATGTTGTTCATGTATCTTCCCTTCTAGCTGTGCAGATCTGGGGTATTACAGATTTCCCCCTCTAGGCTTATAGTGGCCCTATAGGTTTCCAGAACCCTTTCTTTAAGGGGAGATCAATATTAGCAGTGCCCAAGTCAGACACTATGCAATCCTAGACCAAATAGCCCCTATGGGGACAATGACAAAAGTGTCATAATAAACAAAGTGAGTTCAAATATTATCTTCGGTAAAACAAAGAGGTTTGCAATAAGGTCTGCAGTTTCTAATGGAGGACAAAGAGGATGCAGAGGGATGTAGGATGTGGCTGTTAATGGGATAAGAAAAGAATATACAGAAATTCTAGAAAATAGAAAGGGTGAGAGTGTAATCAAAAGAAATCGGATGTTAGCATGCCAAAAAGGGAGAAAGCGACTCTGAGGGAACAGGTAAACAAAAGGAAAAGAGAGCAAGAAATGTAAAGAAATAAAAACTTAAATATTTTTAAAAAGGAGAAAAAAGAAAATCTACTGTATAGCAGTCATATAGTAATGAAACCTCCCAGTGTTCAGTAGTCTGATGCATGAGAAGTACCTGACAATGAGCTTCAAGCCTCCAGCAGGTGTCTCGGGATGGGATTTGCCCCACCCAAAGATCGGAGCTGTGGCTTCCAGGATCATCCAAGATGGCTGTTCTGGCTTCGAAATGTGTTGGCAAATGGGGAGCTGCAGCTCAGGGGTGGACGTGGTCAGCTGGAGGTCCGGGAGACGGGATGCAGTTGGTCCAGCAGGGGTCCTGGAGGTCCCGTGTGTTTGGTGTGGTTGTGGGATCCTGGAGGCTGGGTGCAATCAGTCCATCTGGGGTTCCGGAGATAGGGCGCAGTCAGTTGGTCTGGGGGTCCTGGCAGCAGGGAGCAGTCAGTCAATGTGAGGGCCCCAGAGGCAGGGAGTGATCGGTAGGACTGAGGGATCCTGGAGATGGGGCTCAGTCAGTCCGGCCAGGGGTCCTACGGGGCCTGGCTGTTGTCTCAAAATGGCGGCAGCCACGTGTAATCAAACCTGCAAGTACTGTAACAGTGAACTTCCAGGCAGCAGCAGGCAGCTGGTGTTCCTGTTAATTGATTTTTAAAGGTCTTGTAGAACTTGGCTGGGAATCCATCTGGTCATGGGCTTTTCTTGGTTGGTAGGCTTTTTTTTTTTTTTATTTTATTTTTATTTTTTTTATTGTAAACAAATGGGATACATGTTGTTTCTCTGATTGTACATGGCGTAAAGGCATACCATTTGTGTAATCATAAATTTACATAGAGCAATGTTGTTTGATTCATTCTGTTATTTTTTTCCCTTCCCCCCACCCCTCCCACCCCTCTTTACCCTCTATACAGTAGTTCCTTCCTCCATACTTGCCCCCCTCCCTAACCCTAACTCTAACCCTTCCCTCCCCCCCATTATGTGTCAACCTCCACTTATTAGCGATATCATTCGTCCTTTGGCTTTTTGAGATTGGCTTATCTCACTTAGCATGATATTCTCCAATTTCATCCATTTGCCTGCAAATGTCATAATTTTATCATTTTTCATGGCTGAGTAATATTCCATAGTATATATATACCACAGTTTCTTTATCCACTCATCAATTGAAGGGCATCTAGGTTGGTTCCACAGTCTGGCTATTGTGAATTGAGCAGCTATGAACATTGATGTGGCTGTATTTCTGTAGTATGCAGATTTTAAGTCCTTTGGGTATAGGCCAAGGAGTGGGATAGCTGGGTCAAATGGTGGTTCCATTCCAAGTTTTCTAAGGAATCTCCACACTGCTTTCCAGAGTGGCTGCACTAATTTGCAGCCCCACCAGCAGTGTATGAGTGTACCTTTCTCCCCACATCCTCGCCAACACCTGTTGTTGCTCGTATTCTTGATAATCGCCATTCTAATTGGGGTGAGATGGAACCTTAGGGTGGTTTTGATTTGCATTTCTCTTATTACTAGAGATGTTGAACATTTTTCCATATGTTTGTTGATTGCTTGTAGATCTTCTTCTGTGAAGTGTCTATTCATTTCCTTAGCCCATTTGTTGACTGGACTGTTTGAATTCTTGGAGTAGAGTTTTTTGAGTTCTTTATAGATTCTGGAGATTAGTGCTCTATCTGAAGTATGATTGGCAAAGATATTCTCCCACTCTGTAGGCTCTTTCTTCGCATTGCTGATAGTTTCCTTTGCTGAGAGAAAGCTTTTTAGTTTGAATCTATCCCAGTGGTTGATTCTAGCTTTTATTTCTTGTGCTATGGGAGTCCTGTTAAGGAAGTCTGGTCCTAGACCAACAAGATGAAGATTTGGACCTACTTTTTCTTCTATAATCTGCAGGGTCTCTGGTCTGATTCCGAGGTCCTTAATCCATTTTGAGTTTAGTTTCGTGCATGGTGAGAGATATGGGTTTAGTTTCATTCTGTTGCATATGGATTTCCAATTCTCCCAGCACCATTTGTTGAAGAGGCTATCTTTTCTCCATTGCATATTTTTGGCCCCTTTGTCTAGTATGAGAAAATTGTATTTATTTGGGTTTGTGTCCGTGTCCTCTATTCTGTACCATTGATCTACCTTTCTATTTTGGTACCAATACCATGCCGTTTTTGTTACTATTGCTTTGTAGTAGAGTTGAAGATCTGGTATTGCAATACCCCCTGTTTCACTCTTCCTGCTAAGGATTGCTTTAGCTATTCTGGGTTTCTTATTCTTCCAGATGAATTTCATAATTGCCTGCTCTATTTCTGTAAGGTACACAATTGGGATTTTAATTGGAATTGCATTGAATTTGTATAGCACTTTAGGTAGTATGGCCATTTTGACAATATTAATTCTTCCTATCCAAGAACATGGAAGATCTTTCCATCTTCTAAGGTGTTCTTTAATTTCTTTCTTTAGTGTTGTATAGTTCTCATTGTAGAGGTCTTTCACCTCTTTTGTGAGATTGATTCCCAAGTATTTTATTTTTTTCGAGGCTATTGTGAATGGGGTAGTTTTCCTAATTTCTCTTTCTGAAGATTCATCACTTATGTATAAAAATGCGTTGGATTTATGGGCATTGATCTTGTAACCTGCTACTTTACTGAAATCACTTATAAGTTCTAAGAGTTTTCTGGTGGAATTTCCAGGTTCCTCTAAATATATAATCATGTCATCAGCGAACAGGGATAGTTTGAGTTCTTCTTTTCCAATTCGTATCCCTTTAATTTCTTTGGTTTGTCTAATTGCTCTGGCCAGAGTCTCAAGAACGATGTTGAATAGAAGTGGTGAAAGAGGGCATCCCTGCCTTGTTCCAGTTTTTAGGGGGAATGCTTTCAGTTTTTCACCATTTAGAATGATATTAGCCATGGGCTTAGCATAAATGGCCTTTACAATATTAAGGAATGTTCCCACTATCCCTATTTTTTCTAGCGTTTTGAGCATGAAGGGGTGCTGTATTTTATCAAATGCTTTTTCTGCATCTATTGAAATAATCATGTGATTCTTGACTTTAAGTCTATTAATATGGTGAATTACGTTTATTGATTTCCTGATGTTGAACCAACCTTGCATCCCTGGGATGAAACCCACTTGATCATGGTGCACTATCTTTTTAATATGTTTTTGTATGCGATTTGCTAAAATTTTGTTGAGAATTTTTGCGTCGATGTTCATTAAGGATATTGGTCTGAAATTTTCTTTCCTTGATGAGTCTCTGTCTGGTTTAGGTATCAGTGTGATATTGGCTTCATAGAATGAGTTTGGGAGGGTTCCCTCCTCTTCTATTTTATGGAATACTTTGAGAAGTATTGGAATGAGCTCTTCCTTAAAGGTTTTGTAGAACTCGGCTGAGAACCCATCTGGTCCCGGACTTTTCTTTGTTGGTAGGCTTTTGATGACTTCTTCTATTTCAGTACTTGAAATTGGTCTATTTAAATTGTTTATGTCCTCCTCATTCAGTTTAGGCAATTCATATGTCTCTAGAAACCTGTTGATGTCTTCGAAATTTTCTATTTTGTTGGAGTATAGATTTTCAAAATAGCTTCTAATTATGTTTTGTATTTCCATCCTGTCTGTTGTGATATTTCCTTGTTCATTCCGAATTTTAGTGATTTGGGTTTTCTCTCGTCTTCTCTTTGTTAGTGTGGCTAAAGGTTTATCAATTTTGTTTATTTTTTCGAAGAACCAACTATTTATTTTGTCAATTTTTTGTATTGTTTCTTTTGTTTCAATTTCATTGATTTCAGCTCTGAGTTTAACAATTTCCTGTCTTCTACTACTTTTGGTGCTGTTCTGTTCTTCTTTTTCTAAGGCTTTGAGCTGTAGTGTTAGGTTGTTTATTTGTTGAGTTTTACTTCTTTTATTAAATGCGCTCCATGAAATAAATTTCCCTCTAAGTACTGCTTTCATAGTGTCCCAGAGGTTTTGATATGATGTTTCTTTGTTCTCATTTACCTCTAAGAATTTTTTAATTTCCTTCCTAATATCTTCTGTTATCCATTCATCATATAATAGCATATTGTTTAATCTCCAGATGTTGGAATAGTTTCTGTGTTTTACTCTTTCATTTATTTCTAACTTCAATCCATTATGATCTGATAGAATACATGCTAGTGTCTCTATCTTCTTGTATTTGCTAACATTAGCTTTGTGGCATAATATATGGTCTATTTTAGAGAAGGATCCATGTGCTGCTGAGAAGAAAGTGTATTCACTCTTGGTTGGATGGAATATTCTATAAATGTCCGTTAAGTCTAAATTATTGATTGTGTTGTTGAGATCTATGGTTTCTTTGCTCAATTTTTGTCTGGAAGATCTGTCCAGTGGTGAGAGCGGCGTGTTAAAATCACCTAGTATTATTGTGTTGTGGTCTATTTGGTTTCTGAAATTGAGAAGGATTTGTTTGACATACATAGATGAGCCACTGTTTGGGGCATAGATGTTTATGATTGTTATATCTTGCTGATTTATGCTTCCCTTAAGCAGTATGAAATGACCTTCTTTATCCCTTCTGACTAACTTTGGCTTCAAGTCCACATTATCGGAAATGAGGATGGATACTCCAGCTTTTTTGCTGAGTCCATGTGCATGGTATGTTTTTCCCCATCCTTTCACCTTTAATCTATGGGTATCTTTTTCTATGAGGTGAGTCTCTTGCAGGCAACATATTGTTGGATCTTTCTTTTTAATCCAGTCTGCCAGTCTATGTCTTTTGATTGATGAATTCAGGCCATTAACGTTCAGGGTTATTATAGAGAAATGATTTGGTTTCCCGGTCATTTGGTTCATTTTTAAAATTTTGTTTATTTATTTGTTTGACACAACTTGTTTCCTCCTTTATTTGACAATTCCTTTAGGATAATTCCTCCCTTTGCTGATTTGCTTCTTTGTTTTTCATCTCTTCCTCATGGAATATTTTGTTGAGAATGTTCTGTAATGCTGGCTTTCTTTTTGTAAATTCTTTTAGCTTTTGTTTATCATGGAAGGATTTTATTTCATCGTCAAATTTGAAGGTAAGTTTTGCTGGGTATAAGATTCTTGGTTGGCATCCATTTTCTTTCAGGGCTTGAAAAATGTTGTTCCAGGCCCTTCTAGCTTTTAGGGTCTGGATTGAAAAATCTGCTGATATGCGTATTGGTTTCCCCCTGAATGTAATTTGGTTCTTTTCTCTCACAGCCTTTAAAATTCTGTCTTTATTTTGTATGTTAGATATTTTCATTATAATGTGCCTTGGTGTGGGTCTGTTGTAATTTTGTGTATTTGGAGTCCTGTAAGCCTCTTGAACTTGATTTTCCATTTCATTCTTCAGATTTGGGAAATTTTCTGATATTATTTCATTGAATAGGTTGTTCATTCCTTTGGCTTGTTTCTCTAGGCCTTCCTCAATCCCAATAATTCTTAAATTTGGCCTTTTCATGATATCCCATAGTTCTTGTAGATTTTGTTCATGATTTCTTACCATCTTCTCTGTTTGTTCAGCTTTGTTTTCAAGGTTAAATATTTTGTCTTCAATGTCTGAGGTTCTGTCTTCCAGGTGTTCTATCCTATTGGATATGCTTTCTATGGAGTTCTTAATTTGGTTTATTGTTTCCTTCATGTCAAGGATTTCTGTTTGGTTTTTTTTCAATATCTCTAACTCTTTATTGAAATGATCTTTTGCTTCCTGTATTTGCTCTTTTAACTGTCGATTGGTGCGATCAATCAATGCTTGCATTTGCTCTTTCATCTCATCATTCAATGCTTGCATTTGCTCTTTCATCTCCTCGTTTGCTTCTCTGATCATTTTAATTATGTACATTCTGAACTCCTTTTCTGTCATTTCTTCTGCCATGCTGTCATTGGGTTTTATTGATGTAACATCTGGATTTGTTTGCAGCATTTTCTTTCCTTGTTTTCTCATGTTGTTCAGATATCAGTGGACCGCTGAGATATTGCAGATTTCCTCTGTTGATTTACAATGACCCTGAAGATTTCTATATATATCCCCTCTTAGCCTTCAGTAGGCTGAAGTCTTGGAGGAGGTTGATAATGCGGTGCTCCACAAGGAAGCTGCCTCTCTAGGAGTGGTGGCCTTCAGGTGGGGTATATTCCCTGCTAGTGGGCAGAGGTGCCTCCGCTTGTTGACCAATGGTCATCCAAAGGGGACCTAGGCTGTGGGCTGAGGCAAGGCCTGTTTGGGCCTGAGCCTCTGGTTTTACCGTCCTTGTGGGAAACCTCACCCAGCAGGGAAGACTCACCCGGTGGGGAGGTCTCGCTGGTCAGTTTCCTCCTAGAGGTTCCCCTCAATTTACATCTACTGCCTGGGCTGGGCTGCCTTCCTCTGCAAAGTTTCCAGGGGCCCGGCCCTACCTCCTGGGCCTGGGAGCCTCACCCTTCGCAGATGAATCTCCTTAGGCTGCCCCTCCTCAGAGAATTTGCCCATAGGCCTGGAACCTTCGCTCCGCCCTAAGCCTGTCTCTGTGCGGCTCTTCCACCCAGAAGCCTCCTAGATCCTGGGACCCTGTTCTGCACCTAATCGCCTGGCTGCGTGGCCCCTCCTCTGAGCAGCCACCTGTGGCCCCGAACAATCGCTCTGAGTCCCAGAGACCCGCCACAGGCCTCTTCCTCCAGACAGCCGCCCAGTATGCCGGTGCGGTCACTAGGAGTCCAAGAAACTCACTTCGTGCCTCCTCCTCCCACCAACCACCCGTAGCCCGGGGCAATCAATCACTCCGAGTCGAAGTGACCCTGCCCGTTCCTCCTCCTTCTCCAGATAACCCCCCGGGTGTTCAGGAGCAGTCCCTCTGAGTGGCTCTGAATCCACGTGACCCGCTGCACGGGTCCTCTGGGCCACCGCCCGGAGCTCTGATGTGGTCCCTCAAGACCAAGCGTCCCACCACGCTTCTCCTCCAGGCAGCCCCCCTGTGTTCAGGAGCTGTCACTTTAAGACCAAATAACTCACCACTCGCCTTCTCCTCTGAGCAGCCGCCTGGAGCGCTAATGCAGTCACTGCGAGTCCAAAGGACCCGCCGCGCTCCTTCTCCTCCTTCTCCTACTCCTCCGGGCAGGCCCCGGGGTTCAGAAGTGGTCAGGGTCCAAACAGCTCGCCACACAGCCCCTTCTCTGGCAACTGCCTGTAGTTCCCATATAGTCGCCCGAATCCAAGCGGCTGCTCCTCTTCCTCCTCGTCCTCAGGGCAGGCCCCGGGGTTCAGAAGCGTCGTTCTGATTCCAAACAGCTCGCCGCGCGGCTTCTCCTCTGGCAACCGCCTGCAGCTCTGGCGCAGTCTCTCCGAATCCAAGTGGCCACGCTCCTCTCCTCCTCCTCAGGGCAGGCCCTGGTGTCCTGAGTCCACACAGTTCTCCCCGCCTCTCCTCCCCCGGGCAGCCGCCGGAGCCCCAGTGGCTGCTCCGAGTCCCAGCGCTGTGCCGACCGGCCTCCTCTATGGCGCTCCAGCGGGGGGAGGGGCGTCTCGCCGGCAGTTCTACTTCACAAAGTTTCCTGCGTTCCGGGACCCCCGTCCCATCCGGGATGCCCCCCCAGGGGGTGAGAGTCACCCGGCTACTTTGAGTTGGTCCCAAGCGTCTCAATATCTCCTCTCTTGAATCCTGAGTTCTGGAGCAACACGTAATGCAGCCACCCTCTAGGCCGCCATCTTGAAAACCTCCGGTTGGTAGGCTTTTGATGGCGTCTTCTATTTCATTGCTTGAAATTGATCTTTTTAAATTGTGTATGTCTTCCTGTTTCAGTGTGGGTAGATCATATGTCTCTAGAAATTTGTTGATGTCTTTGAGATTTTCTATTTTATTTGAGTATAAATTTTCAAAATAGGTTCTAATCTTCTGTGTTTCAGTAGTGTCCATCTTAATATTTCCTTTTCATAACAAATTTTAGTAATTTGAGTTTTCTCTCTTCCTCTGCATTAGTGTAGCTAAGGGTTTATCAATTTTATTTATTTTTTCAAAGAACTAACTTTTTGTTTTGTCAGTTTTTTGAGTTGTTTCTTTTGTTTCGATTTCATCTCTGATTTTAATGATTTCCTATCTTCTGCCTTTGGTTTTTATTTTTTCTTTTTTTTCTAGGACTTTGAGGTGTAATGTTAGGTCATTTATTTGTTGACTTTTTATTCTTTTAATGTATGAGCTTAATGCAATGAACTTTCCTCTTAACACTACCTTCATGCCCCAGAGATTTTGGTATGTTGTATCGGTGTTCTCATTTACCTCTAAGTATTTTTTTATTTCATACCTGATTTCTTCTTTTATCCATTCATCATTCAATAGCATACTATTTATTCTCCAGGTGTTGGAGTAGCTTGTATTTTTTATTTTATTGTTGATTTATAGTTTCATTCCATTATGATCTGATAGAATGCAGGGTAGTATGTCTATTTTTTTATATTTCTGAGAGTTGCTTTGTGGCATAACATATGGTCTGTTTTAGAGAAGGATCCATGTGCAACTGAGAAGAAAGTGTATTCGCTTGATGATGGATGAAATACTTTATATATGTCTTGTTAAGTCTAAATCATTGATTGTATTATTTCGTTCTGTAGTTTGTTTGGTTTTTGTTTGGAAGATCTAGCCAGTGGTGATAGAGGTATGTTAGAGTCACCCATTATTACTGTGTTGTGGTGTCTATTTGATTCTTGAAATTGAGAAGGGTTTGTTTGATGTATGTGAATGTTCCATTGTTTGGGGCATATATATTTATGATTGTTATGTCTTGTTGATGTATGATTCCTTCAAGCAGTATGAAATGTCCTTCTTTATCCCTTCTGACTAACTTTGGTTTGAAGTCCACTTTGTCTGATATAAGGACGGAAACCCCGGCTTGTTTACACAGTTCATTTGAGTGATACATATTTTCCCAACCTTTCACCTTCAGTCTGTGGCCATTTTTTCCAAGGAGGTAGTCTCTTGAAGACAGCATATTGTTGGGTCTTTTTTTTTTTTTTAATCCAATCTGCCAGTCTGTGTCTTTTGATTGATGCGTTTAGGCCGTTAACTTTCAGGGTTATTATTGAGATATGATTTGTATTCCTGGTCATTTTGGTTTATTTTTAGTTTCTCCTTTGATTGACCTTTCTTTTAGTATAGTTCCTCCCTTTGCTAGATTTTTTTTTTTTTTTTTTCATTTCCTCCTGATGGAATATTTTGCTGAGAATGTTCTGTAACTCAGGCTTTCTAGTTGTGGATTCTTCTAACTTTTTTTTATCATGGATTTTTTTTTTTTTTTTTTTTTTTTTTTTTTTTTTTGTGGTACTGGGGATTGAACCCAGGGCCTTAGAGCTATATCCCCAGCCCTGATGGCTTTTATTTCATCTTCAAATCTGAAGCTTAATTTTGCTAGATATAAAATTTTCAGTTGGCATCCATTCTCTTTCAGAGCTTGATATATTATTGCAGGACCTCCTGGCCTTGAGTGTGTGGGTTGAGAAATCAGCTGAAATCCATAGTGGTTTCCCCCTACATATAATTTGATTTTTCTTCCCCTTCCAGTGTTTAAAAATTTTATCATCATTCTTTATGTTAGTCATTTTCATTATAATGTGCCTTGGTGTGTGTTTGCCCTAATTTTGTAAATGTGGGGTCCTATATGCCTCTTGTAGTTAATTTTCCATTTCATTCTTTAGATTTGGGAAGTTTTATGATATTATGTCATTGAAAAGATTGTGTATTCCTTTGGTTTTTATCTGTACACCTTCATCTGTTCCAATAAATCTTAAATTTGGTCTTTTCATGTTATCCCATATTTCTTGGAAGTTCTGTTCATGGTTTCTTACCATCTTCTCTGTTCAGTCAACTTTATCTTCTAGAGTATATGTTTTGTCTTCATTGTCTGAGGTTCTATCTTCTAAGTGGTCTAGTCTGTTGGTGATACTTTCCATTAAATTTTTTAATTGGGGGCTGGGGAGATAGCTCAGTTGGTAAAGTGCTTGCCTTGCAAGCACGGAGCCCTGGGTTCGATCCCCAGCACCGCATAAAAAAAATAAAAATAAAAAAATAAAAAATAAAAATTTAATTTGGTTTATTATTTCCTTCATTTTGAGGATTTCTGCTTGATTCCTTTTTATAATCTCTGCCTCTTTATTGAAGTGATCTTTCACTTCCTGTAATTTCTCTTTATATCATCCTTTATTTTAACGATCAATCTATGTATTTTCTAAACTCCTTCTCTGACATTTCTTCTACTGTGTTGTCTATGGATTCTATTATTGGAACATTTTGGTTTGTTTGAGGTACTTTGTTCCCTTGTTTTTTTCATGTTGTTTGTGTCTTCTCATCTAGTGGTATGGATCTAGTACAGTATAGTTTCTACCCTGTAGTCTTATAGTGTCCCTGAAGGCTGCCAGTCCCTTACCTTTAAGGGGGAGACCAATATTAACAACACCCAATGCAAACAATATACAACCTTAAATTGAGTGACTTATATTAAGGAGTCTACGGTTTTATCTCATTAAACAGAAATGATGTGTTCAATTGTTGTCTACAATATAAACCTTAAGTTTGCTAAAAGGGTTTACTGTTTCAAATGATGGACAGTGAGTGAACAGAAGTAGTGTAAGGTGTGATGTTTATGAGGGAGGAGAGAGGATAGAGGTAAAAGTTTATAGTAAGAATGAGGGAGGAATTAATAGAGGTTGACTGTTAGTATGAGAGAAGTGAGAAAGAGAACCAAGGGAGACAGGTGAGTGAAAAAATATATACAGATTAAAAAAAAGTAAAAATATAAGAATTGAAATGTACTATTCAGACATCCCATTCCTCAATAAATTGATACATGAATAATATTTGGATTCAAAGATGGTAGAGGTATGAGAGAGAGGGGAAAAAAAAGAGGGGGGAAGTCTCAATGGAAAATTGAATGATTGCCTCCACTGACTTTCAAAAAATTTCTCAGCTTCTCTTCTCTGCAGATAGGAGAGTTTGTTTGAAGTTTGATTTTAGCTTCAGTCTGGTGGGTGCTGGAACAGTTGTGTGGGTGAGCTGATAGCAAGATGCCCTCACACCCTTTTCCAGTCTTCCCACCTGTTGTAGCTGGCCCCTTCCAACTCTGCACACTTCAGGACTCATTGTGCTGGAGAGAGCCCAGTTTTCTCCAGTTTCTTCAACCTGCACTTCCCCCAGGGAATTGCCCCTAGTCTCTGGCTTTCCACAGGCTTGCCAGACTCAGACTGGCCCATACAAACCCAGCTGTAATCTGATGAACTTGGGCTTCAACTTCCCCAAGCCCTGCCTTGCTGCAGTCCCAATATCTCAATGCCCTTTCAACTTGCAGAGAGACCACCAGGGATTTGATCACATAAAGGAGCAACCCTGCAAAAAGACTGCCAAATGGCGACCACTAGCACGCCCAGCAGAAAGACCTCAGGTGCAACCAGACCCGTAGGTACTCCAGTATATGTCCAGGCCCAGGCCTGTGTCCCCAGACTTAGGTGACTGCATGCCAAGATGGAGGTGGTTGCAGTGGCAAATCTGCAGGCCCTGGCCTGTGTCCCAAGATGGCCATGTCTGTGTGTCACCAGACATGTGGGTCACCAGACCGTGACAATGGACTTCCAGACATTAGTGGACTGTGGAAGATCTGCTAGTGGTCTGCAGGTGGTCTGTAGACTAACGGTGGGCTTGGCTGGTGGGCTGCCAATGATGGGTGGGTGAAAGGTGGGCAGTGAGCAGGTAAGAGGAGGACAATTGAGTAAATGGCAGATGATAGGTGGCAGTCCAAGTGCAATCTGCATTCAGAAGGCAGGTGATATTGCGGTAGATAGCAGGTGATTGCAGTGGATGAATTGGAGGATAAACAGTAGGGGATCTTTGGACAGTGATGATTGCCTCACGGAGAAACAGTATTTCCTCTGCTTGAATCCCAAGTCATGAAGTGACAAGGAATGCAACCTTCCTCTATTCCACCACCTTGGATCTCCTCCTTTATACATCTTAAATAGTGCTTTTTGTGTTCTGTGTAAGACATTGTTCCTTTAGAATGTGAAGTTTTTCTCTCCAGGCCCACTAACAAGCATCCTGGGCTACAGTGAGGACCAGGTCATCTCCTGCAACTCTAACAATGATAACCCCTCTTATTAATTAATTAATTTGGTGTTAGTGGTGAGGTTTGAACCCATGGACGTTTAACCACTGAGCCACATCCCCAACCCTTTTTTTTTTGATTTTGAGATCTAGATCTTGTGTATATTAGGCAAATGCTATATCACTGAGCTACATCCTGAGCCATTTTTCTTTTATTTAGGACCTTGCTAAGTTGCATAGATTGGCCTTGAACCTGCAACTTTCCTGCCTCAGCTTCTCAAGTCACTGGATTTACAGGCATGAACCCCTACTCCCCACTCTTTCACCTTTGATGTTGGGGCTGGCATTGCCCTCAGTGACCACTTTGTCAAGCTCATTTCCTGGTTTGACAGTGAATTTAGTCCTAGCAATAAGGGGTAGACCTTATGGTCTACATGACCTCCAAGGAATAAGAGCCTGTGGACCACCTGCCCCAGCAACAATGAGAGAGAGAGAGAGAAACTGACTGACCGACCTCTAACTGCTAGGGAGTTTCTGCCCCAACTCAGTCACTCAATCCCCCAACACACTGAGAATCTTTGCTCTTCCCAGTTTCTGTCCTAGACAACTGCCCCCACCCCCAAGAAGGGAAGGAGCTTAGGAAACCCTACTGTCATGTCCCATTGATAAAGTTCACTGTGCACTTCCCAACCCCTAGATTTATCTGCATAGCTGATAAATCTTCTGTTACACATTTCTTCATTCTCTGCAGTTTTTTGTGTTTTCATATTTTCCATTACCTTGTCTCACTGTGCTATGTTCTTTCTTTTTTTTTTTTTTTTTTTTTTTTTTTTTTTTTTTTTTTTTTGGTGCTGGGGATTGAACCCAGGGCCTTGTGCATGTGAGGCACTCTACCAGCTCTACCAACTGAGCTATCTACCCAGCACCTATGTTCTTTCTTTATTTCTTAATTCTGGCTCCCTAATTATCTCCTGAACTGTCTGTAATTTGCAGTTTAATTCTACCAAGTCTCTGTATTCAGTTATATTTCACTTGTAGTAGTTCCACAGTTCCATTTAGTTCTCAAGATGTGCCTGCTCACTTTTAATAGGATGTTTTCTATTATTTGCCCAACTTTCAATATCCTTTTGAAGACATATGCATGCTTATTTTATACCATATCAAATAATTACAGTAACTGTACTCTTTGAACTTTACAGTTTGTTTTTTCATCCAGTTATTTCTCATAGTGAAAATTATCATATGTCTCATTTTTTATTGTGGTATTAATTAATTAAGCCCTCAGTATTAATAGCAGTTCGCATCTATTTTGTTTCTCAGCTTTCTTTCTCATTCTTTATAGTGGTTCTTTGAACCCCTTTCTTTGTAAAGCTCTGATTTTAAGTCTATCCCCCTCATTAAAAAAATGAAACAAAACAGAGCAAAGAAAATCAATAACAGTAGCAACAACAAAAACAAATGACTACCTTCTTCATTTTCATTTATCTTACATTTACCTAACAAATGCTTATTGCATATCTAATATGAGTTGAACTGGTGATGAAGATACAGAGGTGCTAAAGATAAACATATTTCTTTTCCTCTAGAGTATTTGAAAGCTGGAAGGGAGGCAAATGTATGTAAAAATTACGGGTATCATTAATTAAGATTTTGACAAAGTAAAAGTTGAAGAGTGGAATAGTGAGGGCAGTATTATAGTGGTGGTCTAATAGGACAACAAAGATCATTTATTACTTAGCAGTTAAAAATTCTTCATAATATTGAGAGAAAGTCATTGATAATAGGGAATTGACATTTATTTATTATCATCAAAACTGGATATTACAGTTTAGCTCCTTTAAGCTGAATATATGTGAAGTCAGGGTGACTGTAATTTTTTCATAGTGAGCTTAAAGAGAGAAATGGGTGTAGAAAGAGTAACCAATAAATGCATAATAAAACTTATAACTTTTGGCATCCTTCAGAGGGATGCTGGAAATAGATCTCCTTGGAATTGAGAGTTGTAGGTAGAATTCTCTATTCACTCACGCATCCACCCATATACCCACACAAAGCAACTAATGTTTGCTAGGATCTATTCATGCTACTCACTGTGCTGTGTGCTGAGATTGAAAGATGAGTAAGACCTTTTCTCTGGAAGAACTCAAGGAATGGTAGTTCATTTTGAGCAATAGTGTTTTGTAAATTATTGGGTAAACAAAGGTCGTAGCTTTTGAACTTGTATTAGAGAATCATTTTGAAAAAGCCTTTAAAAATGATATATGTGGGAGGCAACACATTTTGTAAGAGTTTATTTACATTTATCATAAAATGATATTATACTTTAAGAATTTTATATTCTTTGACTTGTTTTGACTTTGAGTAATTTATACAATACAGTGTGCACATTTTATTTGATTTTAAAGATTAGCTTATATGATCATGTACATTTTTACATATTGACAAGTCATAACTTTTTTGTACATCACATTTCAGAGAGCTTTAATATGTGTAACCTGAGCCAAATGAGGTTAAAAGAAAAGATATTTTACATTATCCTTTCACCAAAGAGTTGATTGTATATGGAAAAGGATATTATTGTTAATAACAGTATTATACCTTATATTAGTTACCTCCAAATTTTAAAACATTTCAGGATTCATCATTTGATTTTCCTAACAGTCTGATTAAGCAGAATAAAATTAATCTTCCTTTTAAATAAGAAAAAATATTAGAAAGATTGTTATGTAATCCACAACTTAAGAAAATAATGATAATATATTGCCATTATCCACACATCTTTGCCTGTCTTAAGACTATAGTTTGTAATTTTATTTTGTAGATGAAGATAAAATGTTACCTGCAAGATCAGCACGTACAATAGAAGATCGCATAATTGCGGGAAATGTAGAAGAATTTCGGAAAGATTTCATTTCTAGAATATGGCTGACCTACAGGGAAGAATTTCCTCAAATAGAAGGCTCAGCTTTGACAACAGATTGTGGTTGGGGATGTACATTGAGAACTGGCCAGATGCTGTTGGCCCAAGGACTCATACTGCACTTTCTTGGTAGAGGTAAATCACATCTCTGTTGCTTTTAAGTTTGAGCGCCAAGCTTGCATGTTCCATAAAATTACCTGAGGTTAGTTTTCTTGACTCCCTGATGTTTTCTAAAGTTGTAATTAACCAGCATATTAAATTTTTATTGAACTGGGCTATACATGTGTTATACATAAACTTCCAAAATTCTCCTTTCAAAACTTTGGATAAACATGACTTATTCTTCCTGCTACTGTGAATTGTTAGTTCAAACTAGTAGGCTTTGGATTTTTTGGTTGTTATTGTTTATTTCCCTTTTGATTGAATTCTTAGGTGTATCTCCAATTTAGTAAGTCCTGGACAGGTCAGTATAACTTTGGGGAATAATTAGTATTTTTTAAATCTCAAGTTCTCATTCTGGTTTATTTTCTATGTATCAATAATTCTTTGAAGTTTGTGTCTTAATAAATATGATTATAATCAATTATATTAAATTAAGCATATTCTCAATAATGCTTTGTCTTTAAAAATGTCATTGATACTTATATATTTTTTTCCTAATGTACCTTCTATTGGTACATTTAAAAAAATTGTTTTAGTCATTGATGGACCTTTATTTTATTTTATATATTTATATGAAGTGCTGAGAATCGAACCCAGTACCTCACATATGCTAGACAAGCACTGAGACATAACCCCAGCCCCTATTAGAACCTCTTTTAATGGACAAATGTGTATATTGGAAAGAGCATTTTATTTTACCATTTAAGGCAATTGTCTCTAGCTATTACTAAATACTGTCAATTTTTTTTTTTTTTTTTTTTTTTTTTTTTTTTGGTACTAGGAATTAAACCCAGAGGTGCTTAACCACTGAGCCATATCCCCTGCCACAGATTTTTTTCAGTGTTAGACAACCAGGCGGGGTGGCTCACACCTGAAATCCCAGTAACTTGGGAGGCTAAGGCAGGAGGATCAAAAGTTGAAAGTCAGCCTCAGCAACTTAGTGAGACCCTAATCAACTTAGTGAGATGTGTCTCAAAAGGGGTGGGTATGTAGCTCAGTGGTTAAGTGCCTCTCGGTTCAATCCCCAGTACCAAAGCACAAAAACAGACAGACAAAGTGTTAGACAATGTCCCTGAACTTCATGGCAAATATTTAATAATCCTTATGTAGAGATTATTGATGATATTATTTAGAGAGAATGTCTATTTAAGAGTGGAGTAAATAAAACAAGGAGAAAGAATTTTTAAGCTGACTTTCTGGGATGATTTATTTGCAGTCTTATGTAATCAAGGGCAAGGATTAGAGTATTTATCATAGTTCTGACTAGATCTCTGAAGCTCTGACTTACTTTATTAACTTTGAAATGACATGTATGTTTAGAGATGTCTTTTTAAAAACAGTGAAGTAATGAATATATTTGATTTTTTTTAGAATTGTGATTTTTTTATGACTTCATTTATTAACTTCCTCTCCTAGAAAATTGGTATTACTGTCTAAACAATGATTAAGTTATTCTGAGTGAATATATAAAAAATTTTTTTTGAAGAAAATTTAAAATTTCTGTGGAAAGATTTCTCTTTTAATATATAATCAGAACAAATTCACTTTCTAAAGATACCCATTCATGAGTACTATAAATGTTAGTACATATGCTTATTGAGTTAAGACTGGATATCTGATAAACAGTCTGGTAATAAAATACAGTGCTGAGCATTGGTAAAGAAAAGAAAAAAGAGCAAATTGCAGAATTGTACATTTGTTTCTGAACTTAGTATTTTTTATTTTATTTTTTTGTAGTTATTTTGATTATGTGTAATATATTCCCAGTTCAGAAAATTTGGAGATTATAGAAAAGTCCTGAGAATAATATGACCATCACATTTAAACATCATTGAAGAAGACATTGTCTCTACACATACTTTTATTTTTTTTTTGAAAGCATTTTCGTTGGGATATAATATACATACCATAAATTCACTCATTTAAAGTGAACAATTTAGTAGTTTTTAGTATATTTACATTCCTGCAGCCACTGTTATCTATGTTTAGGGCATTTTAATCATCCCCAGAGAAACTTCACACACATTAGCAACCATTCCTAGTATCTCTCCTTTAGTAGCTGTTAATCCACTTACTGTCTCTCTGTATTTGCCTATTTCTGAGTTTTCTGTTTTATTTTAGTAACCAATATGACTTTAACTGCTACAAACTTCTTTTAGTAGAATTGTTAAAGTTCGTCTATTTAAAAGATCTGAATACTTTTTCTTATAATTGCTATAGCTTGGACCTGGCCTGATGCATTGAACATTGAAAATTCAGATTCTGAATCATGGACTTCCCACACTGTTAAAAAATTTACATCATCATTTGAAGCATCGCTTTCAGGGGAGAGAGAACTCAAAACTCCAACAATTTCTCTGAAGGAAACAATTGGGAAATATTCTAACGATCAGGAGTTGCAAAATGAAATTTGTCACAGGAAAATCATCTCTTGGTTTGGTGATTCCCCATTGGCTCTCTTTGGCTTACATCAGTTAATAGAATATGGGAAGAAGTCTGGGAAAAAAGCTGGAGATTGGTATGGACCAGCTGTTGTTGCTCACATTTTAAGGTAAAATTGTTTAGAAGTCTTTGATCTTGTGACAGAGGTCTTCAGGCTTAGAGATACTGACTTTTACTATGTGTATATATAAGTTGAAACTTTTAAAGTCTAGTATAAAAATGTTCATAAAGGAGATTTCATTTGCTAATATGGAAGAACGACACACTATGGCTCTAGTTACATTTATCTACATACAAATTTTTCATTTCTTGCTCTTGCTTTTGTTTGTGATTGCTCATAGGTACAGATATTCAAGATCTCTTTCTAAACAAGTTCTTATTACGCCACTTTCTTGAAATGTTCTAAAAACTAACATCTCTTTCAACCTTGGGACATGAACAATGTTATAGTTTTTTTTTTTTTTTTTTTTGTAACCTGGGGGCTGTAATGTACTGATAGTGTAATGAAATGTCAAGAACTAAAATTGATGTTTTCAACATTTCTTTGCATACATCAGATTCTTGTGAATTGCAAATGTATGGCACTATTAATATTATAATTATATCATAGTAAAAGTAAAGGGTATGTGACATTCAGGGTAGTTAGAAAAAAGTCGAAAGTCAAATTTCATACTTTCGCTTTTACATGCCATTTATTTGAATGTCACTTTTAAAAAATTGTATTATTTGTTGTCTATCCCATTATTATAAACTAAATCATCAATATATCATCTTAATATGTTATGATAAATTTTCTCCATTTATAATTTTTTGTAAATTTGAAATTATTACAAAGCATTTTTGCATATTGTCATGCTTTTTTATTTTATAGGTCAGATGCTTACTGTTGAAAAAGTATTCACCTTATGTTATTTATTGGATTGTTAATGTATGAATTTCAGCTTTATAAGACATTTTGTAAAAGCCTAAATAAGAAAGCATAGTTTCTTCCCTTAGATGTTCCAGGGCTCAGCAACCTTTCTCTGTTAAGTAGTAAATATTTTAGGCCTTGCACATATTATAAGGTTTTTACTGCTCACTTTTCTTCTTTTTCATTTAATTCCTTAAAAGTGTCAAAATCATACTTACAGGTATACAAAGAGGCTACAAGTTGTGTTTGACCTATGAGCCATCATTTGCCAATTCATCTTTTATACTAACACACAGGATCATGCATAGTAGAACATTTTAGGTTAAAGAAATATAAAGCTACAGTTAAATAAAAATATTTGTATTTCCCTGGTTTGCATAATTTCCCTTTTCAGATAAGTGACTTTTTTTTATTGTTTTTTTTAACATGTGCAGCATTGAGAACGTCATACTACTCATTTTTTTTTTTTTTTTTTTGGTATTCAGTATTGAACTTAGGGGCCCTTAACCACTGAGCCACATCCCCAGCCCTTTTTTGTAGTTTATTTAGAGACAGGATCTCACTGAGTTGCTTAGTGCCTTGCTAAATTACTGAGGCTGGCTTTGAACTCAAGGTCCTCCTGCCTCCTCCTTCCAAAATGCTGGGATTACAGGTGTACACCATTGTGCCTGCTGTGTGTGTGTATCTTTATTTATTTTTATGTGGTGCTGTGGATCGAACCCAGTGCCTCACACACATTCTAGGTGAGCACTCTACCACTGAGGCACAACCCCAGCCTGAGATACTTTTTAATTTGCATTTTTCCTTTTAGAATTCTAAGACTTGAGATTAAGAAATTTATCTGTGGGGCTGGGGAGATAGCTCAGTTGGTAGAGTGCTTGCCTTGCAAGCACAAGGCCCTGGATTTGATCCCCAGCACCGCAAAAAAAAAAAAAAAAAAAAAGAAATTCATTTGTTCAGGTCATACAGGTTTTCTTCTTTTCTTCTTCTTTGTCTTCCTCCTCTTCTCTTCTTCCCCTCTTCCTTTTTATTTATTTATTTATTTTTTTGCCATGTTTGGATGTCAAACCTAGGACCTCATGCATGGTAGGCAAGCACCCTATTACCGAGCTACATTCCCAGCCACTTATATAAACTTTTTTTTTTTTGTTTCGTTATTGTTTTGTTTTGTTTTGAGATGGGGCATCATTGTGTTGCCTAGGCTGGTGTAGAACGTGTGAGCTCAAGTCATCTTCTTGTCTCAGCCTCCCAAGTAGTTGGAACTATAGAATGAGCTTCATACAGGTTTTAGAAATGAATGGGGAAAGACTATTTAAAGAAGAGAACAAAAACTTTCATAAGTATACCAGAGGACAAGCACAATAATTCATTCCAAGCCATTAATTTAAGTTAATGTGAAGCAAACCTTGAAGCATATTGTAATACCACTGGTTAGAAAACATTTAGTGTAGCCAGGTGAGTAGCTAAGAGAAATCTGTCTCTTTGGGATGGGTAGGAGGTAAAACTGTATATTCGAGAATTTTTAAAGTGTATTTTGTAAGGTATACTTTGGTGTTCTTTGAGTAATTTAGTGTAATATTTAATTTTGTAAAATTTAACCTAATTTCTGTTGATATTCAGAAATCATTGACATTGATGTGAATGATGAGGAAACAGTAAAAACTGATTGGGTTCTACCTTGATTTAAGCATGTAGACATGAGCCTCTTAATCAAGAGAACCAGAAAGTAAAAATGAATAGAACAGAGGGAAATTATAGTCTTCCGTGATGGAAATTATTGTTCAGATGGTAGTTTTTGATAGTAGATGTATAGGTTTAATAGGAAAGTCAGGAAAGTGATGACGTTTTTTCCTCCTCTTAACTAAATCTTTAGTTACCAACCGGAAATGCTATTTCGGATTTTAAGGAATAATGCTTATTATTTTCTTAGAAAAGCAGTCGAAGAAGCAAGACACCCTGATTTACAAGGAATAACTATTTATGTTGCACAAGATTGTACAGGTAAGGAATGTATAAAATACCAATTTTTAACTGTTTTATTTGGTTAGACCTTTCATGCATGTTTAGTTTATCTGCCTTCCCAGTTATTATAAATGATTTTGAAAGTAGAGATACCATGTCTTACACATTTTTGTTCCTACAGAGCATGGTAAATATAAGTAGTATTTATTAAATATTTTTATTGAATATATACTACAAATTTTAATTATAATATTAAAATAGAATTTCCTAAACGATTCCAGCATTTAAAATGACTATTTTAAAAGAGATAGACAAATTTAATACAGTTATAAACTTGGGCTACATGTGTGCCAGGTACCATTTCATTGATGGATATGTTTTAAGGAATGAAAATTTTGAGTTTATTTTAGAGGAACTTTATATGTTTTTCATGGTGCTTCAGTAACTCATCTAGTAATGATGTAACTATTATCTGGATTTTTGTGTTGTTTTGGGTCTTCCATTGATCAACATCTATAGTAACTTTGAAACTTTGTTAGGGATAAAATAGAGTCCTTAACTTTCTAATAGAATAAAATAAGCCATATCATGCTATTAAGTTTATTTATTTTTTTATAGAAAAGCTATTAATAGGGTAAACTATTAAAGTTTTGGTAAAGTTAATTGTACTTTAATCATATTTAATAGGTTTAAGGTTACTCATAACTAACTAGTGTAGAAAGATTGGTTGCCAAATTATACATGTATTTTTGTTTGGCCTTTTGTTAAGGTTAATTTCCTTTTAAAGAAAGCCATAATAATAGCTATATAAAAATAAAAGTGGTAATTTTTCGGATAAGCATATACAGTTTGCCAGTACTATGTTCATTTGTCAGGAGGTTTTTACAAAGAAAATTTGCTGTGTTAAGACCTGTAAGTGCCCGGGTGTGGTGGTGAAAACCTGTAATCCTAGCAACTTGGGAGGCTGAGGCAGGAGGATCTTGAATTTAAAGCCAGCCTCAGCAATTTAGTGAGGCACTAAGCAACTCAGTGAGACCCTGTCTCTAAATAAAATACAAAATAGGCTGGGGATGTGGCTCAGTGGCTGAGTGCCCCTGAGTTTAATCCCTGGTTCCCCCACCCTCCAAAAGTAAGTGTCAATATGTACTTAAGTGACTCATCATTAAGTGAATTTATAAATGCTTTTTGTTCTTTTATTGGTGTCAGTCAGCCTTGATCTTTAATCATTATATATAGTTTCTAATTAAGCAAACAGTACAAAGTTCCTCATTATATAAGTGGTTTGTTGTAGTTCTTTAAATTTTTATTACTCATGTTTAATGAATCCTATTTATACCTTATACCGAGTATGAGGTAATTCATGTTTTCTGTTCTCCTTCAAATATCTCTACTTAGATATTCTACAAACCCTTCACAGTCATCCTGTTTAAAACGAAACTATGATTTCCCTTTGTCTTACCTGCTTTTATTTTCTATTTTCTCTTAAAAAAGAGGATCTTGTGCACAGGTTATTCAAGGTAGAACCTACTCATTCTTGGATGTTTATCCAACACTCCTGTCTAGCCAGTCAACAAAAACTTACCAGTTACTCTTAAAAATGTTCCTGAAATCTGTTCCCCTTTTTAACTTTTATGTTTTTTTTGCTCTCATTGATTTAGATCATACCTTATCTGTAACTTGGGCCTTGACTAGATTTCCCTTTCTTCCCTTTTTGATCTATCTAATCAAAAAACATTGATCATGTTGGTTGATTTAGAAAAACCTACAACTAGTTGCCCATTAACTCTAGTCTCAGATTATCTTAGCATTTAAAGCACATGAAGTCCTGTACAATTTGTCCAAAGCTACATTTTTAGTATGGTTTTCCAATGCTATCTTCCATACTTACTATATTAAGGTACTGTCAACCTTCAGGTTGTTCTTTGGACATGCTGTTTTTTTTTTTTCCCTCCATGCCTCTGTGCATATTAATTGCCTCTCTGTGGAATGTCCCTTTGCGTTTTCATTACTATGACCAAAATACCTGATAAGAACAATTCAGAAAAGAAAAAGTTTATTTTGGGGCTCATTATTTTAGAGGTTCAGTCTAGAGTTGGCTGACTCCATTGCTCTGAGCCTGAGGCAAGAATATCATGGCAGAGTGCATGGTGGAAGAAAGCTGCTCAGTTCATATGCAGTGTGGGAGGCAGGTAATATGTGCTTGCATGCAGGGAACCGGGGACAAAATGTAATCCTAAGACATACCTCCAGTGACATGATTCCTTCTCCCATACCTCACCTGCCTATAGTTACCACCCAGTAATCCATCCAGTTTATTAATCTATCAAATGGGTTTATCCACCAAGTAGGTTATAGTTCTCAGAATCTAACATTTCACCTTTGAATATCCCTGCATTGCTTAATGCATGAGCTTTTGGGGGGGAAATTCCATATCCAAACCATAACACCCTTATTATTAGAATCTCTCTTGCAGACTTTAACTTGTTTTTTAAAAACACATTTGAAGGTTATACCTTTTCCCAACTCTGATCAGGCAGAATTAGTTATTTTTCCTCTGTGCTCTATAACATTTTAGAAATACTTGTGTTAAATATTGTACTTGTCATTCACTTGTGATATCACCTTATAATTATCTCTTTCTCCTTGTAGATCAGTGATTGCTGAGGGGGTTGAGGAAGGCTATTAGAATCATTTATGTGAGAATCATCACTGTAATAAACCTCTGTAACAGAATTGAACTATGATTTGCCCTTATATTTGGGGTGGGAAGAACACCTAAACAATTGAGCTAGACACTCTTTTTTTAAAAAATATTTTTTAGTTGTTCATGTACCTTTATTTAATTTATTTATTTATATATGGTGCTGAGAATCGAACTCAGTGCCTCACATATGCTAGGCAAGCACTCTACCACTGAGCCACAACCCCAGCCCAAGCTAGGCATTGAAGTCACAGTCTTCTCTAGCATAAAACACATCAGTAAATATCAGGGGCTCAGTAAGTGTGTATCAAGTGAAGATTAAAGGTAAGAGGCAATTTCATCAGGCAGAATCATTTCTAGCTTTGGTTTAGAAAGACTATGGGAAATGAGGAAGCTGGTGATCAGAAGAATTCTATAACATTGTAAATTTGGAATTTAAAGGAAAGAGCAGGACAAAAGCAGCAGAATTTATTAGCTCTTCTGAGAAGAGCAGAATTAATTTGGTTAAACTGATAGGTAGTGTGGGTGGTGAAGCAGGTTTTGAATAAGTTTATTTTGAACAAAAGTCTTTCTATATTTCCAAAAATCATCCTATTTTCTTTTGAATTATTCTACCTAGGCTGTCACTGCCCCCCACCAAAACTG
The DNA here is from genome assembly GCF_902686455.1 of Sciurus vulgaris. NCBI lineage: Eukaryota > Metazoa > Chordata > Mammalia > Rodentia > Sciuridae > Sciurus > Sciurus vulgaris. The sequence continues at coordinate 51,386,787 of NC_136461.1, forward strand.
GTCTTATCAATAATTTCATCTTGGGAAACCCAGTGGTTACTTCTCAACTCTAACATTACTTTGTCAGCTGCATTTGCTACAGTTTTTGTTTCCTCTTCCTTGTACCCTTTTTGTTACTTGCTTTTTAGAACACTGAAAAGGTTTTCCTTTTACCTCCTGTCTGTTCCTTCACAGTCTCCTTGGTTTTTTCCTCACCTCTTTGATTTCTAAAAATATTGGTGTTTTAGTGCTTAGCCATTAGATTTCATCTCTGTTTCTGTCTACACTGATTTGAATACACCCAGTATTGTGACTTCTCAATATAATCTATATACTGGTAATTCCAAAATTTATAGGTCCATCCTGGTTCCCTCCCCAAACACTAGCCTTATACATTCCTAACTGCCTACTCAACCTGCTGTCTAACAAGCGTCTCAAATTGATCATATCTAAAACTCAATTTCCCGTTCTCCTTCCTACGTTTCTTCTTTCCCTGGTCTTTTGTGTTTTTGTAAGTGAAAACCATTTTACTCTTTTGCTTCTACCAAAACCCCTGCAAGTCACCTGAATCACACTTTTTCTCCTTCACTTCTTAACATTTAAGAGTGAGTCTCCAGATATTTGAAACAGTCACTTTGCACTACTTCCACATGAACATCCCTTGACCAGTCCCTATTTTTACAATGAGTGCCTTTGCTCAAGCCACCGTCATCTCTTCCTGGAAAACTGCAGTGGCTTTCTAACTCTTCTCTTCACTTCAGCTCTCACCCCTACAGTCTGTTGTCAGTACAGGAAGCAGTCTTTTCAAAGGAGTGAATCAGATCCAGATATTCCATTCTCAAAAAACTCCTCAGTGGCTTACTGTCTTACTCAAAAACTGATCTTTTCAATGGCTTTCAAGACTTCTTCCCTAATCTCTAACTCCCATTCCTTACTGCTGTATCCTGCGCTTGCTTCCCTCCAGAGGCATTGACCTCTTGTTCTGAGAACATGCTAGCTGTTTAGCTGTAGGACCTTTGTACTTGCTGACCTTTCTATCTGGAAGGCTCTTCCCCTACCATCTTTATTACCTTGTTTCTTACTTTCTTTAAGTTTTCACTCAATGTTTTTATCTTATAAGAACTTCCCTGATTACCTTATTTCAAAATTGTCTCCCCCCTCAGCATTTCCTGTCCACCTTTCTTTGTTTTTCTTTAAAGTACCTTGAGCATCTGACGTATTTTGTGTTTTACATTTTAATGTCTATTTTTTCCATTAAAGCATATGCTCATAGAGGACAGGAATTTGTGTTTTACCTACCGCTGAAGTTCCAGTGCCATATAGTAGCTACTTAGTAAGTATAAATTGAATACATAAATGAGGTAGATATTTTTAACATGCGGAGACTTTGGTAATAATGTCAGAGATCAGATGACTGACTAGTGGAGGGGACAGGGGAATTAGGGTAAAAGTCTTCTGAACATCACTTTTCTAAAATTGAATATGTGTTCATTATGTTTTCCTCAGTTTACAATTCTGATGTAATTGATAAACAGAGTGCTTCCATGACCTCTGGTAATGCAGATGACAAAGCAGTTATTATTTTAGTTCCCGTTAGACTTGGTGGAGAAAGAACGAACACCGACTACCTAGAGTTTGTGAAGGTATGAAATAAGTACTCGATTTTCCTAAGTCAGTTCTAGCTGATATGAAAAAACAGATGGTCTGTAGTCTTCTTTGTACTAAATGGGTAGTGATGTGATGATTTTACAGTTTATGTTATAAAGTTTGACATTAGAGGTTTTAAATCTCTTTTTTAAATTGCACGATCAGATATGAGTGTGTGACTGTGTGAAAAATAGAATGGTTTATGACAAAATGAAAATCCTTTCAATATTTGTACACAGATGTGACATCTATTCAACACAGATGTGACAATAATCAAAATGTGTAAGATGGCTACAATTCTATTATTATGATTTTTAAAATATGTACCTTAGTTTATTCTTAAAACTAAACAAATCAGTGGTACATGCCTGTAATGTCAGTTACATAGGAGACTGAGGCAGGATGATTCCAAGTTTGAGGCCAGCTTGGACAACTTAGCGAGACCCTGTCTCAAAATTAAAAGGGCTCGGGACGTAGCTCTGTGGTAGAGTGCTTGTCAAGTACACACCAGGCCCTGGGTTCCATCCCCAGTACTGCAAAACAAAACAAAAACAACCAAACCCAACAACAACAAACTAATAAAATATTATCAAATTAATTATTGAAACAAAAATTGCCTTTTCTGCCAGTGCTGTATTATAGTTTGTTTTCTTGTACCATCATGGGGTTAATGAGAAGTTAAGATTATTTTTATAGGCAGAGAAATGAAGATAATATGGGAGCTTTCTAACATTGTTTTTTCATAATAATCTGTTAAAAATCTGTTATGTTTCAGAGCATATATTTTGTTCCTTGTACCAAATGTTGTATCATCTTGTTCTGGGCACCAAGATATTCTGTTGTGAGAAAATAACTCTTGAAATGTTTAGTTTCTGATTAAGATTATAGTCTTTATATTATTTTCATAGTTTCAATAAAATTCTCCATTTTTTAGGAGTCTATTTCAAGGCCTGAATTGGATATTTCTTTGAATGGAGTGTTATGGGATATAGTAATGTTGAAATATAGTCTATATCTTTTATGATTCGGTAACAATTTGTTCCTTATGTGAAGCATTAATCCCATATATCATCCATATGTATATAGATCATCTGTCCTTAAGCTAGAGTGTCCCAATTCAAAAAATTTGGAGCAGCTACTTTCAATTTATGATACATGGAAGTCTTATAGCTGATACATTGGATTTTCTTTTTTTCTCCACATTTTTTCTTGGCACATTATAGTGGTACATAATGGTGGGATTTGTTGTTACATATTTGTACATGCACACAATATAGCAATATAATTTGGCCAGTAACCCTCCCTATCATTACCTCTTCCCTCTTCCCACCTCCTCCTGGTCCCTTTCCTTTATTCTACTGATCTTCCTTAGATTTTCATGAGGACCCCCCCACCCTTTTCTTGTACTTTTTCTTCTCTAGCTTTCACATACGACAGAAAGCATATGACCCTTCATCTTTTGAGTTTTGCTTATTTTGCTTAACATAATGGTCTCTAGTTCTATCCATTTTCCTGTAAATGACATAATTTCATTTTATGGCTGAATAAAACTCCATTGTGTATATATACCTCATTTTCTCTATCCATTTATCTATTGACAGACACCTAGGCTGGTTCCATAGTTTAGCTATCATGAATTGCGCTGCTATAAACATGGGTATGCACGAATTGTTCTAGTATGCTGCTTTGATTCTTTAGGATAAATATCAAGGAGTGGTATAACTGGGTCATATGGTGACTCCATTCCTGGTCTTTTGAGGAACCTTCATACTGATTTCCATAGTGGTGGTACTAATTTACAGTCCCACCAACAGTGTAAAAGTGTTCCTTTTTCTCCAAATCCTCTCCAAATATTATATTATTTGGAGTCTTGATGACTGCCATTCTGTAAAATGAAATTTCAGTGTAGTTTTGATTTGTACTTCCCTAATTGCTAGTAATGTTGAACATTTTTTCATGTTGGCCCATTTGTATTTTTTTTCTCTTGAGAAATGTCTGTTTAGTTCATTAGTCCAGTTATTAATATGGATATTTGATTTATTGGTATTGAGTTTTTGGAGTTCTTTATATATCTGTATATTAATCCTCTGTCTGGAGGATGACTAGCAAAGATTCTCTCCCATTCTGTAGGTTCTGTCTTCACATTCTTAATGGTTTCCTTTGCTGTGCATAAGCTAAATTTAACTTGATACTATTCCATTTATTAACTGTCAGCATTATTTCCTGAGCTTTAGGGAGTCCTATGGAGAAAATATTGCTGTGGCTTTATGCAACTCTTCTAGGAGTTGGGTAGTTTCTGGTCCAATCCCTAGGTTCTTTGTTCCATTTTGCGTTGACTTTTGTGTAGGGTGAGAAATAAAAATCTAGTCTCATTCTTCTACATATGTATAACCAGTTTCCCCAGCCCCATTTTCTCCAGTGTATGTTTTTGGTACCTTGTCAAGGATCAGATGACTATGTCTGTATAGATTTGTCTCTGTGTCTTCTATTGTGGATTTTCTAAATAGTTACTAAAACTTTGGAGGCATATTTGTTATTAATAGTAACAATATTGTATATATAGAGAACATATGAATTCCCTAAATATAAGTGGAATTTTGATGTCTGATGTGGGCTCTTTTAATAGGGTTATTGGTGAAATGTCAGAAGTTCTGGACCACTTCATCTAGTGGGTCTTACAGTTTTCAGAACTTTAGTTCTGGCATCTGACAAGGGCTGCTTGCTGTGTCCTGACATGAAGATAGACATGGAATGACATGTCAGAAGAGCAGGAAAGAGTGGACCACTCTCTCAAGCCCTTTTTATAGCAGCATTAATCCATTCATGAGGGTGGAAAATCTCAGTGTCTGAACAAAGATCCCTCTTTTTTATTTTTTTTTTTTTTGGTTCACCTCTAGGTAAGTTCTAACCAATTCTGTCTTCTCACTACTTGAGAAGATTAGAAACTGATAAAATCTTGAAAGTGATTCCTTTAGCCAAGTCTGGTGGAGTGAGCTTCAGATGGCTTACAGCCAGTTGTGAAGACTTTGCTACTTGCTGAAAATTGATAGCATTCATCATGGCCATACTGCCTAATGTTCCCAAGTGATTCATGGGAGTCTGAACTTACAGTGAAACAAGACACTTAGATTAAGCTGTTAAAGGTTGTCCTCAGTACTGAGCATTTGGGAGTCAACACAATCATGATTGTTACTCTTACTTTTATACCACTTTCCAATTTCCAATATTAATTTATCTCATTTTACCTTCACAGTCGAAACTAGATTGTTTTTATAAAATAGAAAAGATATAAAATAGGTAAGTGATACATTCAAGTTCAGATAACAGACTGGTAGTAGACCCTAGAACTTTCATTGTTTTTATTTTTTTTTCCAAATTTTCCCCTAAAATAAAAATGGTTTGAAGTGTAACATTTCCTTGGACATTTGTTAATTTGATTTTACAGTAGTCAACTAAAGTAAGAGAGCAGTGACTATTGAGACATTTAAAAATTTCAATTATCAGGTAAAAGTGTCTGAAATGGTTGATGTGAAGTAGATTATATGGTGGGTGGTTATGCTTGGCCAGAGGGGGTGGTTGATCAAAAGCCAAAATGAGAGTATGTAAAAAGGTGTTTCTCTTAGAAGTGAAAAAGGTAGTGTGTCTTATAGTTATAAAGAAAGATAATCATCAACATTTCTTCCTTCTCCTCCATCTCCTCCTCCTTTTTTTTTGGTGGTCAGCAGTCATTTTTTCCTGACAAACCAATGTACATTACAGTTTAAAATGCATTATTCAGTTCTATTTTTCAAATTTATTAATCAAGGAAATTCCACAGTATTTCAGAGATGTTGCTTTCCTAGCATCCGCTGCATTCTATGAAAAAGAAATTTGGGTGTATGTCTTGTCAACCCTTAAACTACAGGAGGTTTATTTATTTATTTATTATTTTAAGGACTTGGAACAAGGAAAATCCAATATGTTCTTTTTCTTCAGCAAGACAAATTAGGACTTTCCTTTTGACTGATTGCTTCAGCCTTATTTATTGCTTCATGGATACAGCTCAATAAATTCTTCCTTTGTATAACTGAGAAGAAGCTCTTTTAGGAACTAAAAAGTGTTTCAAGTTTCTAAAGATACAGCCTCTTACGTGTAATGGCATTCTAGTTCCTAATCTTCTAAGTGTTTATTGCTAATCTGCTCTAGTCTGTTGCAAAGAAAATGTAGATGTCAAGAACCAAAGTCTTCTGATGCTTGAACCCATTATTTTTCTGAGGAGAGTCAGTGCTGATTCTTGCTATATATTTCCTTTTTTCTTTCTGAGCTATGAAAGACTTATAACTTTCACTTCCTCATAAGTTACCAGGACATAAACACTCATTTTAGCTGATCAGATTGCCTTAAGTTAAATTAGGCACCTTAGTTATATCAATGATTTTTATTTGGGGGGAATGAAATAGAATCCTTAATGTTAAGTAACTGCATTAGCATTAAGTGTTTATCTTTTTTTGGTTCAATTTTTTTTTTTGTGTGTGTGGTGCTGGGGATCGAACCCAGGGCCTTGTGCTTGCAAGGCAAGCACTCTACCGACTGAGCTATCTCCCCAGCCCAATTTTGTTTTTTTACTTAGTGCAGATTAGCTAAAATGAGCTGAGATTTTAATTGAATTTGCCTATTCTGTTTCATATTTTTCAGTTCAGTTCTTTTTAAAAAAAAAAAAAAAGAACCTGATATTTTTACAAGATTGAAATATATGAAGTTGTTCTTTAGTGGGTGGTTTAGTTTGTTTTATGCTGCTGTAACAATACCTGAGCCTGGGTAACTTATACAGAACAGAAATTTATTCTCTGACAGTTCTGGAGCCAGGGAAGTCTAGAATCAAGGCACTGGCATCTGACAAAGGCCTTTTTGCTGTCCTGGACATGAAGACAGACAGACATGAAGTGATGTGGCAGAAGGGCAGGAGAGAAAGAACTGGCTCCTTCAAAACCTTTTGTATAGCAGCATTAATCCATTATGAGGGTAGAGACCTCACTACCTGAACCAAAAGACCCCAACTCTCAATACTATTGCACTGGGGGACAAGTTTTGAACACATGTATTTTGGAAGGGACAAAAACATTCAAACCATAGCAGAATGTTATTTAAAACATTGAGAACCTGCAGCAACTTAAATATTCATACTGAGAGTTTAAGCACATTTTGTTATTTTAATTAGAATATTGTACAGTCATTAAGTGTTTTAATATATAACTATTTTTATTATTTGAAAAGAGATTCATGATAAAATGTGTTATTCCGAATGCTATTAATGATGAGTTCTGGGTATATAGAATTTAGGGTAATTTTTGTTTTTTTTCTGTATTTCTGTGTTTTTTTTTTTTTCTTTGACCATTTATTATGATGATAATGATGGTAGCGGTGGGTGACGGTGGTGATGGTAGTACTTGGGTACCACTGAGCTACATCCCTAGTTCTTTTCATTTTAAATTTTAAGGACAGGGTCTCACTAAATGCTGAGGCTGGGCCTAGCATTTGTGAGCCTCTTGCTTCAGCCTCCAGAGTCATTGGGATTATAGCTGTGCGCCACCATATCTACCTACCTATTGTTTTTAACAAAACAATTAAGTTAGGACATTTGTCCATATACAGATGCTCTTCACCTTACAATGTGGTTACATCCAGTAAACCTGTTGTAGGCTAAAAATGCATGTAATACTCCTAATGTACCAAACATCATAACTAACAACACGATAGAACGTTGTGCTGAATTTCAAGTTTAGAGTATCTGTTGTATCTCTCATGATCACTTGGATGACTAGAAGCTGTAGCTCACTACCACAGCCCAGCTCAGTATGCTAGCTTGGAAAAAAGGTCAAAATTCAATTCTAAGTATGATTTATAATGGATGTGTATAACTTTTATACCATGTAGTTGAAAAATTTTAAATCAGACCATTTTGTTTGGGGGCCATATATATATTCTTCATTATTATGTCCTTTAGATTTTAGAACATCTTGTTTAAGAGAATTTTAGCGATTTAATATTTTGGAGTTTTATAACATGCTTTATCATTACTAATGTTTTATAACATGTTATAGTTAATGCAAGAACTATTATTGTTCTTTTTAGACATATATGACAGTAGAATGTATTTTAACACATTATACATGGATTATAATTAGGATTCCATTCTTGTGGTTGTACACAATATGGAGTTTCACTGGTTGTGTATGCATATATGAACATATGAAAGTTATATCTGATTCATTCTACTGTCTTTCCTGTTCCTACCCCTTTATTCCTATTCCTGACCCCCCTTCATTCCCCATTATCTAATCCAGTGAACTTCTGTCCCGCCCCTTCATTGTGTGTTAGGATCTACATATCAGAGGGAACATTTGGCCTTTGGTTTTTTGGAATTGGCTTATTTCACTTAGCATGACAGTCTCCAGTTCCATCCATTTACTGACAAATGCCATAATTTCATTCTTTATCATTGAGTAATATTCCGTTGTGTATATATATACCACATTTTATTTATCCATTCATCTGTTGAAGGGCACCTAAGTTGGTTCCATAGCTTAGCTGTTGTGAATTGAGCTGCTATAGTGAATGACTGCGTCACTGGTAATTGCAAGAACTATTGATTAGATATTCATTGATGCCTAAGGACATTTTTAAATTGACTTCACTGGACATTTTTTAAAGGTATGGAGTTATTTGGCCCAGCTTAAAGAGTTTGCTTGTAATAGAATATTTATTATACTGAGGGGCATACTGAACAACTTATTGAGATATGCCTGATATTTTTGATTAGTAAAATAAATTGACTTTGGATACTATAATTATTTTCCTTAAGTTGTTTTTATTAGTCTTTATGTTTATTCCAAATGAAACCAGCACAAAGAAATGTGTCAAATGAGTGAGTGATTTGATTAGAAAAATGGTTTTCAGTTTGGGATTTGAAAACTCAAAAAAATTTAATGAAAACAGTCATGAAGTCTAAGAACTAGGGTTAGCATTGCAAAAAGCCTGATGGAAATATTACATCAGTCACCATAATGCTGTCCCAGCTAACCAGAAAGCCAAGTGTTGGGGCTTTGGCAGGAATTTTATTGCTTTAATGTGGTATCATTTATTATCTCTATCTGGCACATAGTAATAGTTTAATGTTGAACAAGCATGCTGATCAGATATATTTAATTATATTAATGTTGAGTGATTTAAAGAAAGGGGAAGGCTGTTTGGAAAAAAACAATTTCAGAACATGGGGGCAAATGTAATAAAAATGGTAACTAATTGATGAAAAGTTTGGGAACTACTAATACTGGTAAAATAAATTGAGTTGTTTTAAGTAATTATCATTTGTTTTCTGACTAACTCTGTTTTAATTTATTTTGGCAGGGCGTTTTAAGCCTTGAATATTGTGTGGGTATTATTGGCGGCAAACCTAAGCAGTCATATTACTTTGCTGGATTTCAAGGTTAGTGATTTGGTAAAATATATCTCTTCATTTTCTTTTTAAAATCAGGAAGTTAATATGAGATCAGCTGGAAACAGTATAATTAACAGAGCAAAAGGAGTACCTTATACATTCATCAGTCCTGCCGTAGCCACTCATCTGTCATTTGGCTCACGGTATAATTGGGTTCTGTAAAATGTATGCTTAATTTCTGTTATTGCATAAACAAGGCATAATTTATTGGTCTCACCGAACTTTAGAAGCCATAGCTGCCACGTTCTGGCAGTTGCTATTCACATATTTACTTTTTACCAGTCTTAGTGGTGCTAGTTGATGATAAAATGACAAGCAATATGTTCTTCCTGTCAGGACAGAGAAGTACAATACATTTTTCATATGCAAACTGTAGAATATAATTGTGTGTTTGTGAAAGTAATTTTATCACCAAAAATTAAATGACAGTCTCATCACTTTATAAAAATTCTGCTTATACAAGCATATTTGATTATGCAAAAGTTAATCTATCCTATGCAAACCTATGTTTCAGTCAATGAATATCAGTGTGGCAAGCTGTTACTCCTAGAGTTTTTTTCAGCTGTTCTACATAGAAATTGGATTGTAAGCAGTGTAATAATAAGGTGTTTTTTGAATTACTTGTCTTCTGTTTTGTCCTTGTAGATGACAGTTTGATTTACATGGATCCTCATTACTGCCAATCTTTTGTAGATGTCAGCATAAAGGATTTTCCTCTTGAGGTACTATATACATTTAGAGCTAGTATTGTTTTCTTATCACATGGAGCAAACTAATTATTTAAAAATGTGCAAGATTGCTGTGCTTTCATTATAACAGCAAGATAACCATGCTGTATTATAATTACAAGTTAATAATTATTATTTTTCTTTCTTATAAAATTATTGTCAATACAGTGGTCAAAGGTTAAATGCTTTGTTGCTGAATTTTAATTTAAGATATACTTTCTTCTTCATTTATCTTTGTCTCCAACTTGTTAGATACCCAGTCCTACTAAAATAAATGATCAAGCCTCTCAGTAATTTTGTAGAAAGACAGCTAAACTGTACTGAAGAATTTAAAGTGTGATAGGTATGTTTTGTAAAAAAGAGAAGAAAGGAAATAAAAAAGAAGGTGAAAGACTTGGGGTAGAGTGACAAAATAAGATTATCTACTAAATTATTTAATTATTATCTACTATAGTATTTGAATTTTAACTTCTAGTTAAGGAGTTTTTAGAAGCTTAGTTGGAATCTAATATTTGTTTAGTTTTTATTTCTTATCTTCTTTCCCCTTCAATAGGTCATTTAGTGATCCAGTGTTTTAATTCAGAAAATTTTGTGAGTCCTTAAGTGGGATATGTAATTATGACACGGTTTTAGATCTTGTTTTCCCAGTAAATACTTTATAGACTAAAATAATTTTGTATAATATGATAATCAATTCAACAGCATGCATGGGTCACTAATACTCAAGGGCTTGGCAAGTTGGAAATGTGGCTAAGTTCTTTGTTTTAGTAATAACATTCTACTTAATATTAATACTTAATAGTATTTAAGGAGTAGATTATGAAAATAAATGGCAAGATAAAATCTGGTTTAGAAAGAAACATTATAATATAACTTCACAGACTTTGTAAATTATTTCAACAAAATAAAGCATCTTGTGGTCAGAGATCAAGTTTTCTGTATTTTTTTTCCTTCGTAGCATCGTAAATGTAAACCTTAATAGGTATTTGCTAGTTGGCTGATTGAAATTGAGGGGAGATACCACAGAATTGTGCTGTATGAACCATATTATTCTCTATCTCTTTGTATTGTGGTCTTGAGGCCCTGATTCTTATGTCTAAGTTACATTTGCATTTATCTGGGCCAAATTAACAGTAGATACTTGAGATTCAGATGGACAATTGTTCGTAGTATTTTATTAACACCTAAAATAGGTAAATTAAAAGATTATGGGTCTTGATAATTTTGACCAGTCGAGAGAGATACTATCCATCTGATATTTTGAGAGGCTCTGCAAAGGGACCAGGTTAGTGACAGTCTCACTGTCTATGCAATTAAGATTAAAAAGGTTGCAGTTCATTATTGGGAGTCTGGCAACCGTCTAAGGAGTGATTCAATTTAATAAAAGTTTGAAGTAGGATGGTGGTATTAAAAATGGAAAGAATTGATTTAAATTTTACTTTATAAAGTGAAATTTGATGAAATTGGGTAAATTAAAGTTACAGAAGAACTTATTCCTTATACATTGGAACATTAATATAGTTGATTTAGATGGTATATTTTTGAGTCTCTGGAAGACTATTTCAACCTATATGGGTAATTTTTAATTCAAAGTTTTTCACTTCTCTCCAGTGCAGAGATTTATCTTAGATTGTACAATTAATAGCATCATTTATTTTCCCATGAAAAATATAAAAATTATAGCAAGTTGTCTATCTTTGTCCAGGAATGAAATTATACTTTCTGCTTTTGTCACATTTTAAGTCTGTAATGTTCCAAGTAACTACCTGTATTATTAAAGTATTATTAACTCCCCTATATTACTAATGATCCTTGCTTTGGTCTCTTGGTTGTATGCTATTGAAATTTTGCAACTGATGTAATAAAGTGTAGTAGTAGTAGTAGTAGTATAGTAGTTTTCTGTGGATTGAACCCAGGGATGCTTTGCCATTCAGCTATATTCCCAGCCCTTTTTAGTTGTTTTTTTTTTTTTTTTTTTTAATTTTGAGACAAGTTCTTACTAAGTTGCTTAGGGCCTCACTAAGTAGCTGAGACTGGCCTTGAACTTTGAACTTGAGATCCTCTTTATTTCCACCTCCTCAGTGGCTGGGATTATAGGCATGTACCACCTCATCTGGCTTCATACTTCAGTTTTTAAGTTTTTTTTGTCGTTGGGTGGGTGGGGTACCAGAAATTGAACTCAGAGGCACTTGAACCATATCCCCAGCCCAGCCCTATTTTGTATTTTATTTAGAGACAGGGTCTCACTGAGTTGCTTAGCACCTCACTTTGATTAGGCTGACTTTGAACTCATGATCTTCCTGCCTCAGCCTCCATAGCTCCTGGGATTACAGGCGGGAGCCAATGAGCTCAGTGATTAAAATCATTTTTGTAGCAACATTTTTTAAAATTAATACTTCTTGGTCAATAGATGAAGAGATTCCTATTTTAGACATTCTATTTAATTCCATGTAAGTAATTGCTTATAGTCCTGGTATTTTAAATGAGTGCCCTAAATTCAGTAATATTGTGAAAATTTCAGTAGAATGGTAACAGAATATATAAGATTGAAAAGAGATTTAAATATTATACCTTTTGTTATTATTCCTATGGTATTGATTCCTACATTTCTAGATTTGAACACTTAATCTTTTGAAACCATGAGATAACTCACTTCTTTGATTTAATTATCATTTGTTGAGCTCTTTCTAGGTGTAAAGCACTGTCCTGAATTCTTCAAAATTCTCTGTTGCTCTTTTCTTCCTTATAACTCCAAATGCTTTGATTATATGTATTTCTACTAATTTTTAATTCTTGGGATGTACCTTATCGAATATTTGATATACTATTGAGTTAATATATGCTATTGAGCTTCTAACTGTTGAGAAAATCTTCCTTGAATACCTTCAAAATACATTGTGCAATGAATGTAGGAGGTCTATTTAGATTCTGAGCCTAGTAGTGAAGATATGGCAGAGATACTCTTGGTCAAGACTGAGGAGTGGGGCACACAGTTCAGTGTGAGGGTACATTTTAATATATAAACTCACACTCTGTAATTTTTAGACAGATAATGGAGTTCAAAAGAGCAGCATTAACAACCTTAAAGAAAAAAGTCATGAAAGGACAACTTGAAATTATAAGAGAATGGGAAGAAGTCAGATGGACTTTAGCAGTGAGGGTAATTGAATTGTGGATTTCCATTGTCAGTGGTTAGGATAGGGCAGGGTTTCAGTTGTTGGGGTGGAAGGACTCACTGTGTGTGTGTGTGTGTGTTGTGTGTAATGTGTATGCATGTATCAATGTACATACATATGCACATATATTTATCATATATAATTATTTGTATGTATGTACATATATATACATATTAATATACATTTATGTAATACATTTATATACATATATATAAAATCAACAAATTAAGTTTTGTAAACCAGGTAATATTGTTTCATATTTTTTTTGTTTTTTCAGAATGACAGTTTCTAATTCTTACAAATAACCAAAATTTTCTTACCTTTTCTGAAAGGTAAGAAAAGCCCTCTTAATAGATATGCTAGTCTGTTCTGATTCCTGGGTCCCCAATTCCAAGTACCAGATTTTAGAAAGTTCACATGGTGGCAACTCTTTTAATCTTCTTAATGAACTCAGAAATAGTGGCACTGAAGTTACTAGGTAGGACTGGGGTTGTGGCTCAGTGGTAGAGTGCTTGCCTAGCATGTGTGAGGCACTGGGTTCGATCCTCAGCTCCACATTAAAAAAAATAAATAAATAAAGATATCATGTGCATCTACAACTAAAAATATTTTTTAAAAATAAAGTTATTAGGTAGATGAAGAACTGAAATTGTCAGTGAAGATGCACATTGTGAATCATACATGCAAATTGCAGTTTGTAGAAGTTACTTTTTAGTAAGGGTGTTCTCAGACTACCTTAGAAAACTTCATCTAAATTTCCAAAATACATTCCTATACCTAAAGTATTCATTTTAGTGTCATTTACATGTTTAGGTAATAAAATCTACTTCCAAATAATAAACTTACAACAGTGCTTGGCATTTAGTAGGTGTCTAGTAACTATTTGTTGAGGCAGTGAATAGTGTACTAAAAAACAAAATAAATGGGAATTGACTCTTCTTGACTCTTTTTATCAGAAATGTATTGTATTGTCATGGAAGCATAAGTAATGAACACTCCCTAAAATGTGTTTGTGAAATTGAAGCTGCTGTTCTTACCGAACATCAGAATGAAGAGAATTAAACTTAAGTGCATAGCTCAAAGAATTACCACAAAGAGAATAGACCCTTGTATGCCATTTAGGAAAACCCTAACCGTTTTTGCAATTAACAAAAATGGTTCTGAATTATAAATTAATATTGGTTTGAGTTCTGAATCTTGGGTAAACACAGCAATATAATTTGAAATGACATAAAATGCCTCTCTATAGTGAGACCCCAAACTCATGCAGTTATACCCTGTAGTATTTTTGGTTTTCAGATTTATATCTGTGCTTTTGTGAGTAATTAAAAAAAGATCTTTGTAGATATCAAAATAACCATAAATAACAATTTAGTGTTTGTCATCATTATCTATGATGATTGAAGCAATACAATAAAATAAAAGGAAGCCTATTTTAGTTAGTGTTACTGGTTCCAACATGAAAACTTGTAATTGGTGCTTTAGTATAGGACAGCCTCATAGATGAGTTAAAAAACATATTATTGGACCTTGTACACTTTTTGGGCAAAGTAAAGAAACATTTCTAGTTGCTGACTTTGGAATGAGTTGGGCAGATGGCTATTTTTAGACACCTTCTATGTAGAATGATTTCTTGTAAGTTGATTTAGAGTGTGTTACACCTTAATATATTTCTGTAATTTGTTAAGTAACAGGTTTAGTTAGCTTTTCAGTACCTTTCCAGATGTTTTAAATATCTCTGCAAATAAAATGGGTGAAATACCAAGAACAATCCAATAAGAAATACTTGTTTTGACTTGTATCCTGGAGGTTCTAGTTTAGATAGGTTGGGATGCCCAAGCATTAGTTATACACACACACACACACACACACACACACACACACACACACACATATATATCTTTTAAACATAGTGCCACAAAATAGACAGGTAGATCAATGGTACAGAATAGAGGACACGGACACAAACCCAAATAAATACAACTTTCTAATACTAGACAAAGGTGCCAAAAATATGCAATGGAGAAAAGATAGCCTCTTCAACAAATGGTGCTGGGAGAATTGGAAATCCATATGCAACAGAATGAAACTAAACCCATATCTCTCACCCTGCACAAAACTCAACTCAAAATGGATTAAGGACCTTGGAATCAGACCAGAGACTCTGCAGATTATAGAAGAAAAAGTAGGTCCCGATCTTCAACATGTCGGCCTAGGACCAGACTTCCTCAACAGGACTCCCATAGCACAAGAAATAAAGCAAGAATCAATAACTGGGATAGATTCAAACTAAAAAGCTTTCTCTCAGCAAAGGAAACTATCAGTAATGTGAAGAGAGAGCCTACAGAGTGGGAGAATATCTTTGCCAATCATACTTCAGATAGAGCACTAATCTCCAGAATCTATAAAGAACTCAAAAACTCTACACCAAGAATACAAATAATCCAATCGACAAATGGGCTAAGGAAATGAACAGACACTTCACAGAAGATGTACAAGCAATCAATAAACATATGAAAAAATGTCAACATCTCTAGTAATAAGAGAAATGCAAATCAAAACCACCCTAAGATTCCATCTCACCCCAATTAGAATGGCGATTATCAAAAATACAAGCAACAGGTGTTGGCAAGGATGTGGGAGAAAGGTACACTCATACATTGCTGGTGGGGCTGCAAATTAGTGCAGCCACTCTGGAAAGCAGTGTGGAGATTCCTTAGAAAACTTGGAATGGACCCGCCATTTGACCCAGTTATCCCACTCCTTGGCCTATACCCAAAGGATCTAAAATCAGCATACTACAGAGATACAGCCACATCAATGTTCATAGCTGCTCAATTCACAATAGCCAGACTATGGAACCAACCTAGATGCCCTTCAATTGACGAGTGGATAAAGAAACTGTGGTATATACACAATGGAATATTACTCAGCCATAAAGAATGACAAAATTATGGCATTTGCAGGCAAATGGATGAAATGGAGAATATCATGCTAAGTGAGATAAGCCAATCTCAAAAAGACAAGGGACGAATGATATCGCTAATAAGTGGAGGATGACACATAATGGGGGGGAGGAAGGGTTAGTGTTAGGGTTAGAGTTAGGGTTAGGGAGGGGGGCAAGTATGGAGGAAGAAAGTACTGTATAGAGGGTAAAGAGGGGTGGGAGGGGTGGGGGGAAGGGAAAAAAATAACAGAATGAATCAAACAACATTACTGTATGTGGATTTATGATTCACAAATGGTATGCCTTTGCGCCATGTACAAACAGAGAGGCAACATGTATCCCATTTGTTTACAATAAAAAAAAAAAAAATAAATAAACATAGTGCCAAAGTATGGTGGAGAACAAAAGGATGGAATGATTAGCTTTATATTGCCCTTTTCCTACTATTGTATTCCTTAAAGCCATCAAATGCTATAAATAGCCAAATTCCATTAATGAGAGGAGAGAAACAAGTGTGCCCAGCCTGTTTACATCTGTGGTTCTGAGACCACTTGAGAGAAGCAAACTAACAGACAAGAGGACTAGTGAAAAAGAGGGCAAGGACTGTAACAGGGCGGTTTTCACCTGTTCCATCCTAAAACCTGTTTGAGAATAAACAACAGAGTAAAGCATAATACAAGAAAATTGAAAGAATGTGCTGTTAGGCATTAATTGTGTCAAGTTGTTTTCTTTTCATATCAGTACATTTACATCAGTCTGCTTTTTATTTTCTTGAAAAACTGGGTATTAAAAGGTTTGTAAGCATTAAAAAAAATCTCTAACAAGACAAACTTAACTTCAGCTTCATAGAAATGGCTAACTGGATTCTAAACCTTGTACTAGCTAGCCCCTGATGTCTCTCAGTGGCACCATTTTTCTTCCCTTCTCCGAGTGTTAGAAAACCATACCACCTTCCACACACTTCCTTTCTTTTGTATGATAGCACTAACATCACATAAGGTAAAGATTTGGTGAATTAAATATATATTGTTGGCGTGTGTTTTACACCTTTGGGGAGTGGGAAAGACTGAAATACCATTTGAAAAAATGTGTTTATAGTTTTGAGAAAAAGCTAAATAATGAAGTTTAAATAGCATTCTTGTATATATTTATATTCATCAAGTAAAGATAAATTAATCCTAAAGAATTTTTAAAAATTGCAGACATTCCACTGCCCTTCTCCCAAAAGATGTCGTTTCGAAAAATGGATCCTAGCTGTACAATAGGATTTTACTGTCGAAATGTTCAGGACTTCGAACGAGCTTCTGAAGAAATTACTAAGGTACCTTTATTTAAAATATAATAACACTTATAAATGTTTAACATTTATTAGATAACCTGTCAGAATACAGGAATCTGTAAATTATATTTTGTAAAGTTTTACCTTTTGTTAATATTATTAGGAGTTAAAAAAAATAAAAATAAAAAAATAAAAATAAAAATTTAATTTGGTTTATTATTTCCTTCATTTTGAGGATTTCTGCTTGATTCCTTTTTATAATCTCTGCCTCTTTATTGAAGTGATCTTTCACTTCCTGTAATTTCTCTTTATATCATCCTTTATTTTAACGATCAATCTATGTATTTTCTAAACTCCTTCTCTGACATTTCTTCTACTGTGTTGTCTATGGATTCTATTATTGGAACATTTTGGTTTGTTTGAGGTACTTTGTTCCCTTGTTTTTTTCATGTTGTTTGTGTCTTCTCATCTAGTGGTATGGATCTAGTACAGTATAGTTTCTACCCTGTAGTCTTATAGTGTCCCTGAAGGCTGCCAGTCCCTTACCTTTAAGGGGGAGACCAATATTAACAACACCCAATGCAAACAATATACAACCTTAAATTGAGTGACTTATATTAAGGAGTCTACGGTTTTATCTCATTAAACAGAAATGATGTGTTCAATTGTTGTCTACAATATAAACCTTAAGTTTGCTAAAAGGGTTTACTGTTTCAAATGATGGACAGTGAGTGAACAGAAGTAGTGTAAGGTGTGATGTTTATGAGGGAGGAGAGAAGTCAGAGGTAAAAGTGCATAGTAAGAATGAGGGAGGAATTAATAAAGGTTGGCTGTTAGTATGAGAGAATTGAGAAAGAGAACCAAGGGAGACAGGTGAGTGAAAAAATATATACAGATTAAAAAAAAGTAAAAATATAAGAATTGAAATGTACTATTCAGACATCCCATTCCTCAATAAATTGATACATGAATAATATTTGGATTCAAAGATGGTAGAGGTATGAGAGAGAGGGGAAAAAAAAAGGGGGGAAGTCTCAATGGAAAATTGAATGATTGCCTCCACTGACTTTCAAAAAATTCTCAGCTTCTCTTCTCTGCAGATAGGAGAGTTTGTTTGAAGTTTGATTTTAGCTTCAGTCTGGTGGGTGCTGGAACAGTTGTGTGGGTGAGCTGATAGCAAGATGCCCTCACACCCTTTTCCAGTCTTCCCACCTGTTGTAGCTGGCCCCTTCCAACTCTGCACACTTCAGGACTCATTGTGCTGGAGAGAGCCCAGTTTTCTCCAGTTTCTTCAACCTGCACTTCCCCCAGGGAATTGCCCCTAGTCTCTGGCTTTCCACAGGCTTGCCAGACTCAGACTGGCCCATACAAACCCAGCTGTAATCTGATGAACTTGGGCTTCAACTTCCCCAAGCCCTGCCTTGCTGCAGTCCCAATATCTCAATGCCCTTTCAACTTGCAGAGAGACCACCAGGGATTTGATCACATAAAGGAGCAACCCTGCAAAAAGACTGCCAAATGGCGACCACTAGCACGCCCAGCAGAAAGACCTCAGGTGCAACCAGACCCGTAGGTACTCCAGTATATGTCCAGGCCCAGGCCTGTGTCCCCAGACTTAGGTGACTGCATGCCAAGATGGAGGTGGTTGCAGTGGCAAATCTGCAGGCCCTGGCCTGTGTCCCAAGATGGCCATGTCTGTGTGTCACCAGACATGTGGGTCACCAGACCGTGACAATGGACTTCCAGACATTAGTGGACTGTGGAAGATCTGCTAGTGGTCTGCAGGTGGTCTGTAGACTAACGGTGGGCTTGGCTGGTGGGCTGCCAATGATGGGTGGGTGAAAGGTGGGCAGTGAGCAGGTAAGAGGACAATTGAGTAAATGGCAGATGATAGGTGGCAGTCCAAGTGCAATCTGCATTCAGAAGGCAGGTGATATTGCGGTAGATAGCAGGTGATTGCAGTGGATGAATTGGAGGATAAACAGTAGGGGATCTTTGGACAGTGATGATTGCCTCACGGAGAAACAGTATTTCCTCTGCTTGAATCCCAAGTCATGAAGTGACAAGGAATGCAACCTTCCTCTATTCCACCACCTTGGATCTCCTCCTTTATACATCTTAAATAGTGCTTTTTGTGTTCTGTGTAAGACATTGTTCCTTTAGAATGTGAAGTTTTTCTCTCCAGGCCCACTAACAAGCATCCTGGGCTACAGTGAGGACCAGGTCATCTCCTGCAACTCTAACAATGATAACCCCTCTTATTAATTAATTAATTTGGTGTTAGTGGTGAGGTTTGAACCCATGGACGTTTAAACTGAGCCACATCCCCAACCCTTTTTTTTTTGATTTTGAGATCTAGATCTTGTGTATATTAGGCAAATGCTATATCACTGAGCTACATCCTGAGCCATTTTTCTTTTATTTAGGACCTTGCTAAGTTGCATAGATTGGCCTTGAACCTGCAACTTTCCTGCCTCAGCTTCTCAAGTCACTGGATTTACAGGCATGAACCCCTACTCCCCACTCTTTCACCTTTGATGTTGGGGCTGGCATTGCCCTCAGTGACCACTTTGTCAAGCTCATTTCCTGGTTTGACAGTGAATTTAGTCCTAGCAATAAGGGGTAGACCTTATGGTCTACATGACCTCCAAGGAATAAGAGCCTGTGGACCACCTGCCCCAGCAACAATGAGAGAGAGAGAGAGAAACTGACTGACCGACCTCTAACTGCTAGGGAGTTTCTGCCCCAACTCAGTCACTCAATCCCCCAACACTGAGAATCTTTGCTCTTCCCAGTTTCTGTCCTAGACAACTGCCCCCACCCCCAAGAAGGGAAGGAGCTTAGGAAACCCTACTGTCATGTCCCATTGATAAAGTTCACTGTGCACTTCCCAACCCCTAGATTTATCTGCATAGCTGATAAATCTTCTGTTACACATTTCTTCATTCTCTGCAGTTTTTTGTGTTTTCATATTTTCCATTACCTTGTCTCACTGTGCTATGTTCTTTCTTTTTTTTTTTTTTTTTTTTTTTTTTTTTTTTTTTTTTTTGGTGCTGGGGATTGAACCCAGGGCCTTGTGCATGTGAGGCACTCTACCAGCTCTACCAACTGAGCTATCTACCCAGCACCTATGTTCTTTCTTTATTTCTTAATTCTGGCTCCCTAATTATCTCCTGAACTGTCTGTAATTTGCAGTTTAATTCTACCAAGTCTCTGTATTCAGTTATATTTCACTTGTAGTAGTTCCACAGTTCCATTTAGTTCTCAAGATGTGCCTGCTCACTTTTAATAGGATGTTTTCTATTATTTGCCCAACTTTCAATATCCTTTTGAAGACATATGCATGCTTATTTTATACCATATCAAATAATTACAGTAACTGTACTCTTTGAACTTTACAGTTTGTTTTTCATCCAGTTATTTCTCATAGTGAAAATTATCAGATGTCTCATTTTTTATTGTGGTATTAATTAATTAAGCCCTCAGTATTAATAGCAGTTCGCATCTATTTTGTTTCTCAGCTTTCTTTCTCATTCTTTATAGTGGTTCTTTGAACCCCTTTCTTTGTAAAGCTCTGATTTTAAGTCTATCCCCCTCATTAAAAAATGAAACAAAACAGAGCAAAGAAAATCAATAACAGTAGCAACAACAAAAACAAATGACTACCTTCTTCATTTTCATTTATCTTACATTTACCTAACAAATGCTTATTGCATATCTAATATGAGTTGAACTGGTGATGAAGATACAGAGGTGCTAAAGATAAACATATTCTTTTCCTCTAGAGTATTTGAAAGCTGGAAGGGAGGCAAATGTATGTAAAAATTACGGGTATCATTAATTAAGATTTTGACAAAGTAAAAGTTGAAGAGTGGAATAGTGAGGGCAGTATTATAGTGGTGGTCTAATAGGACAACAAAGATCATTTATTACTTAGCAGTTAAAAATTCTTCATAATATTGAGAGAAAGTCATTGATAATAGGGAATTGACATTTATTTATTATCATCAAAACTGGATATTACAGTTTAGCTCCTTTAAGCTGAATATATGTGAAGTCAGGGTGACTGTAATTTTTTCATAGTGAGCTTAAAGAGAGAAATGGGTGTAGAAAGAGTAACCAATAAATGCATAATAAAACTTATAACTTTTGGCATCCTTCAGAGGGATGCTGGAAATAGATCTCCTTGGAATTGAGAGTTGTAGGTAGAATTCTCTATTCACTCACGCATCCACCCATATACCCCACACAAAGCAACTAATGTTTGCTAGGATCTATTCATGCTACTCACTGTGCTGTGTGCTGAGATTGAAAGATGAGTAAGACCTTTTCTCTGGAAGAACTCAAGGAATGGTAGTTCATTTTGAGCAATAGTGTTTTGTAAATTATTGGGTAAACAAAGGTCGTAGCTTTTGAACTTGTATTAGAGAATCATTTTGAAAAAGCCTTTAAAAATGATATATGTGGGAGGCAACACATTTTGTAAGAGTTTATTTACATTTATCATAAAATGATATTATACTTTAAGAATTTTATATTCTTTGATTTTTGACTTTGAGTAATTTATACAATACAGTGTGCACATTTTATTTGATTTTAAAGATTAGCTTATATGATCATGTACATTTTTACATATTGACAAGTCATAACTTTTTGTACATCACATTTCAGAGAGCTTTAATATGTGTAACCTGAGCCAAATGAGGTTAAAAGAAAAGATATTTTACATTATCCTTTCACCAAAGAGTTGATTGTATATGGAAAAGGATATTATTGTTAATAACAGTATTATACCTTATATTAGTTACCTCCAAATTTTAAAACATTTCAGGATTCATCATTTGATTTTCCTAACAGTCTGATTAAGCAGAATAAAATTAATCTTCCTTTTAAATAAGAAAAAATATTAGATTGTTATGTAATCCACAACTTAAGAAAATAATGATAATATATTGCCATTATCCACACATCTTTGCCTGTCTTAAGACTATAGTTTGTAATTTTATTTTGTAGATGAAGAAAATGTTACCTGCAAGATCAGCACGTACAATAGAAGATCGCATAATTGCGGGAAATGTAGAAGAAATTTCGGAAGATTTCATTTCTAGAATATGGCTGACCTACAGGGAAGGAATTTCCTCAAATAGAAGGCTCAGCTTGGACAACAGATTGTGGTTGGCGGATGTACATTGAGAACTGGCCAGATGCTGTTGGCCCAAGGACTCATACTGCACTTTCTTGGTAGAGGTAAATCACATCTCTGTTGCTTTTAAGTTTGAGCGCCAAGCTTGCATGTTCCATAAAATTACCTGAGGTTAGTTTTCTTGACTCCCTGATGTTTTCTAAAGTTGTAATTAACCAGCATATTAATTTTTATTGAACTGGGCTATACATGTGTTATACATAAACTTCCAAAATTCTCCTTTCAAAACTTGGATAAACATGACTTATTCTTCCTGCTACTGTGAATTGTTAGTTCAAACTAGTAGGCTTTGGATTTTGGTTGTTATCTGTTTATTTCCCTTTTGATTGAATTCTTAGGTGTATCTCCAATTTAGTAAGTCCTGGACAGGTCAGTATAACTTTGGGGAATAATTAGTATTTTTAAATCTCAAGTTCTCATTCTGGTTTATTTTCTATGTATCAATAATTCTTTGAAGTTTGTGTCTTAATAAATATGATTATAATCAATTATATTAAATTAAGCATATTCTCAATAATGCTTTGTCTTTAAAAATGTCATTGATACTTATATATTTTTTTCCTAATGTACCTTCTATTGGTACATTTAAAAAAATTGTTTTAGTCATTGATGGACCTTTATTTTATTTTATATATTTATATGAAGTGCTGAGAATCGAACCCAGTACCTCACATATGCTAGACAAGCACTGAGACATAACCCCAGCCCCTATTAGAACCTCTTTTAATGGACAAATGTGTATATTGGAAAGAGCATTTTATTTTACCATTAAGGCAATTGTCTCTAGCTATTACTAATACTGTCAATTTTTTTTTTTTTTTTTTTTTTTTTTTTTTTTGGTACTAGGAATTAAACCCAGAGGTGCTTAACCACTGAGCCATATCCCCTGCCACAGATTTTTTTCAGTGTTAGACAACCAGGCGGGGTGGCTCACACCTGAAATCCCAGTAACTTGGGAGGCTAAGGCAGGAGGATCAAAGTTGAAAGTCAGCCTCAGCAACTTAGTGAGACCCTAATCAACTTAGTGAGATGTGTCTCAAAAGGGGTGGGTATGTAGCTCAGTGGTTAAGTGCCTCTCGGTTCAATCCCCAGTACCAAAGCACAAAAACAGACAGACAAAGTGTTAGACAATGTCCCTGAACTTCATGGCAAATATTTAATAATCCTTATGTAGAGATTATTGATGATATTATTTAGAGAGAATGTCTATTTAAGAGTGGAGTAAATAAACAAGGAGAAAGAATTTTAAGCTGACTTTCTGGGATGATTTATTTGCAGTCTTATGTAATCAAGGGCAAGGATTAGAGTATTTATCATAGTTCTGACTAGATCTCTGAAGCTCTGACTTACTTTATTAACTTTGAAATGACATGTATGTTTAGAGATGTCTTTTTAAAAACAGTGAAGTAATGAATATATTTGATTTTTTTTAGAATTGTGATTTTTTTATGACTTCATTTATTAACTTCCTCTCCTAGAAAATTGGTATTACTGTCTAAACAATGATTAAGTTATTCTGAGTGAATATATAAAAAATTTTTTTTGAAGAAAATTTAAAATTTCTGTGGAAAGATTTCTCTTTTAATATATAATCAGAACAAATTCACTTTCTAAAGATACCCATTCATGAGTACTATAAATGTTAGTACATATGCTTATTGAGTTAAGACTGGATATCTGATAAACAGTCTGGTAATAAAATACAGTGCTGAGCATTGGTAAAGAAAGAAAAAAAGAGCAAATTGCAGAATTGTACATTTGTTTCTGAACTAGTATTTTTATTTTATTTTTTTGTAGTTATTTTTGATATGTGTAATATATTCCCAGTTCAGAAAAATTTGGAGATTATAGAAAAGTCCTGAGAATAATATGACCATCACATTTAAACATCATTGAAGAAGACATTGTCTCTACACATACTTTTATTTTTTTTTTTGAAAGCATTTCGTTGGGATATATATACATACCATAAATTCAATCATTTAAAGTGAACAATTTAGTAGTTTTAGTATATTTACATTCCTGCAGCCACTGTTATCTATGTTTAGGGCATTTTAATCATCCCCAGAGAAACTTCACACACATAGCAACCATTCCTAGTATCTCTCCTTTAGTAGATGTTAATCCACTTACTGTCTCTCTGTATTTGCCTATTTCTGAGTTTTCTGTTTTATTTTAGTAACCAATATGACTTTAACTGCTACAAACTTCTTTTAGTAGAATTGTTAAAGTTCGTCTATTTAAAAGATCTGAATACTTTTTCTTATAATTGCTATAGCTTGGACCTGGCCTGATGCATTGAACATTGAAAATTCAGATTCTGAATCATGGACTTCCCACACTGTTAAAAAATTTACATCATCATTTGAAGCATCGCTTTCAGGGGAGAGAGAACTCAAAACTCCAACAATTTCTCTGAAGGAAACAATTGGGAAATATTCTAACGATCAGGAGTGCAAATGAAATTTGTCACAGGAAATCATCTCTTGGTTTGGTGATTCCCCATTGGCTCTCTTTGGCTTACATCAGTTAATAGAATATGGGAAGAAGTCTGGGAAAAAAGCTGGAGATTGGTATGGACCAGCTGTTGTTGCTCACATTTTAAGGTAAAATTGTTTAGAAGTCTTTGATCTTGTGACAGAGGTCTTCAGGCTTAGAGATACTGACTTTTACTATGTGTATATATAAGTTGAAACTTTTAAAGTCTAGTATAAAAATGTTCATAAAGGAGATTTCATTTGCTAATATGGAAGAACGACACACTATGGCTCTAGTTACATTTATCTACATACAATTTTTCATTTCTTGCCTCTTGCTTTTGTTTGTGATTGCTCATAGGTACAGATATTCAAGATCTCTTTCTAAACAAGTTCTTATTACGCCACTTTCTTGAAATGTTCTAAAAACTAACATCTCTTTCAACCTTGGGACATGAACAATGTTATAGTTTTTTTTTTTTTTTTTTTTTTGTAACCTGGGGGCTGTAATGTACTGATAGTGTAATGAAATGTCAAGAACTAAAATTGATGTTTTCAACATTTCTTTGCATACATCAGATTCTTGTGAATTGCAAATGTATGGCACTATTAATATTATAATTATACTCATAGTAAAAGTAAAGGGTATGTGACATTCAGGGTAGTTAGAAAAAAGTCGAAAGTCAATTTCATACTTTCGCTTTTACATGCCATTTATTTGAATGTCACTTTTAAAAAATTGTATTATTTGTTGTCTATCCCATTATTATAAACTAATCATCAATATATCATCTTAATATGTTATGATAAATTTTCTCCATTTATAATTTTTTGTAAATTTGAAATTATTACAAAGCATTTTTGCATATTGTCATGCTTTTTTATTTTATAGGTCAGATGCTTACTGTTGAAAAAGTCTTCACCTTATGTTATTTATTGGATTGTTAATGTATGAATTTCAGCTGTTATAAGACATTTGTAAAAGCCTAAATAAGAAAGCATAGTTTCTTCTTCCCGTAGATGTTCCAGGGCTCAGCAACCTTTCTCTGTGAAGTAGTAAATATTTAGCCTTGCACATATTATAAGGTTTTTTACTGCTCACTTTTCTTCTTTTTCATTTAATTCCTTAAAAGTGTCAAAATCATACTTACAGGTATACAAAGAGGCTACAAGTTGTGTTTTGACCTATGAGCCATCATTTGCCAATTCATCTTTATACTAACACACAGGATCATGCATAGTAGAACATTTTAGGTTAAAGAAATATAAAGCTACAGTTAAATAAAAATATTTGTATTTCCCTGGTTTGCATAATTTCCCTTTCAGATAAGTGACTTTTTTTTATTGTTTTTTTTTAACATGTGCAGCATTGAGAACGTCATACTACTCATTTTTTTTTTTTTTTTTTGGTATTCAGTATTGAACTTAGGGGCCCTTAACCACTGAGCCACATCCCCAGCCCTTTTTTGTAGTTTATTTAGAGACAGGATCTCACTGAGTTGCTTAGTGCCTTGCTAAATTACTGAGGCTGGCTTTGAACTCAAGGTCCTCCTGCCTCCTCCTTCCAAAATGCTGGGATTACAGGTGTACACCATTGTGCCTGCTGTGTGTGTGTATCTTTATTTATTTTTATGTGGTGCTGTGGATCGAACCCAGTGCCTCACACACATTCTAGGTGAGCACTCTACCACTGAGGCACAACCCCAGCCTGAGATACTTTTTAATTTGCATTTTTCCTTTTAGAATTCTAAGACTTGAGATTAAGAAATTTATCTGTGGGGCTGGGAGATAGCTCAGTTGGTAGAGTGCTTGCCTTGCAAGCACAAGGCCCTGGATTTGATCCCCAGCACCGCAAAAAAAAAAAAAAAAAAAAGAAATTCATTTGTTCAGGTCATACAGGTTTTCTTCTTTTCTTCTTCTTTGTCTTCCTCCTCTTCTCTTCTTCCCCTCTTCCTTTTTATTTATTTATTTATTTTTTTGCCATGTTTGGATGTCAAACCTAGGACCTCATGCATGGTAGGCAAGCACCCTATTACCGAGCTACATTCCCAGCCACTTATATAACTTTTTTTTTTTGTTTCGTTATTGTTTTGTTTTGTTTTGAGATGGGGCATCATTGTGTTGCCTAGGCTGGTGTAGAACGTGTGAGCTCAAGTCATCTTCTGTCTCAGCCTCCCAAGTAGTTGGAACTATAGAATGAGCTTAATACAGGTTTTAGAAATGAATGGGGAAAAGACTATTTAAAGAAGAGAACAAAAACTTTCATAAGTATACCAGAGGACAAGCACAATAATTCATTCCAAGCCATTAATTTAAGTTATGTGAAGCAAACCTTGAAGCATATTGTAATACCACTGGTTAGAAAACATTTAGTGTAGCCAGGTGATAGCTAAGAGAAATCTGTCTCTTTGGGATGGGTAGGAGGTAAAACTGTATATCGAGAAATTTTAAAGTGTATTTTGTAAGGTATACTTGGTGTTCTTTGAGTAATTTAGTGTAATATTTAATTTTGTAAAATTTAACCTAATTTCTGTTGATATTCAGAAATCATTGACATTGATGTGAATGATGCGGAAACAGTAAAAACTGATTGGTTCCTACCTTGATTTAAGCCATTTAGACATGAGCCTCTTAATCAGAGAACCAGAAATAAAAATGAATAGAACAGAGGGAAATTATAGTCTTCCGTGATGGAATTATTGTTCAGATGGTAGTTTTTGATAGTAGATGTATAGGTTTAATAGGAAAGTCAGGAAGTGATGACGTTTTTTCCTCCTCTTAACTAAATCTTAGTTACCAACCGGACATGCTATTTCGGATTTAAGGAATAATGCCTTATTATTTTCTTAGAAAGCAGTCGAAGCAAGCAAGACACCCTGATTTACAAGGAATAACTATTTATGTTGCACAAGATTGTACAGGTAAGGAATGTATAAAATACCAATTTTTAACTGTTTTATTTGGTTAGCCCTTTCATGCATGTTTAGTTTATCTGCCTTCCAGTTATTATAAATGATTTGAAAGTAGAGATACCATGGTCTTACACTTTTTGTTCCTACAGAGCATGGTAAATATAAGTAGTATTTTATTAAATATTTTTATTGAATATATACTACAAATTTTAATTATAATATTAAAATAGAATTTCCTAAACGATTCCAGCATTTAAAATGACTATTTTAAAAGAGATAGACAAATTTAATCAGTTATAACTTGGGCTACATGTGTGCCAGGTACCATTTCATTGATGGATATGTTTTAAGGAATGAAAATTTTGAGTTTATTTTAGAGGAACTTTATATGTTTTTCATGGTGCTTCAGTAACTCATCTAGTAATGATGTAACTATTATCTGGATTTTTGTGTTGTTTTGGGTCTTCCATTGATTCAACATCTATAGTAACTTTGAAACTTTGTTAGGGATAAAATAGAGTCCTTAACTTTCTAATAGAATAAAATAAGCCATATCATGCTATTAAGTTTATTTATTTTTTTATAGAAAAGCTATTAATAGGGTAAACTATTAAAGTTTTGGTAAAGTTAATTGTACTTTAATCATATTTAATAGGTTTAAGGTTACTCATAACTAACTAGGTAGAAAGATTGGTTGCCAAATTATACATGTATTTTTGTTTGGCCTTTTGTTAAGGTTAATTTCCTTTTAAAGAAAGCCAATAATAATAGCTATATAAAAATAAAAGTGGTAATTTTTCGGATAAGCATATACAGTTTGCCAGTACTATGTTCATTTGTCAGGAGAGGTTTTTACAAAGAAAATTTGCTGTGTTAAGACCTGTAAGTGCCCGGGTGTGGTTGGTGAAAACCTGTAATCCTAGCAACTTGGGAGGCTGAGGCAGGAGGAATCTTGAATTTAAAGCCAGCCTCAGCAATTTAGTGAGGCACTAAGCAACTCAGTGAGACCCTGTCTCTAAATAAAATACAAATAGGCTGGGGATGTGGCTCAGTGGCTGAGTGCCCCCTGAGTTTAATCCCTGGTTCCCCACCCTCCAAAAGTAAGTGTCAATATGTACTTAAGTGACTCATCATTAAGTGAATTTATAAATGCTTTTTGTTCTTTTATTGGTGTCAGTCAGCCTTGATTCTTTAATCATTATATATAGTTTCTAATTAAGCAAACAGTACAAAGTTCCTCATTATATAAGTGGTTTGTTGTAGTTCTTTAAATTTTTATTACTCATGTTTAATGAATCCTATTATACCTTATACCGAGTATGAGGTAATTCATGTTTTCTGTTCTCCTTCAAATATCTCTACTTAGATATTCTACAAACCCTTCACAGTCATTCCTGTTTTAAAACGAAACTATGATTCCCTTTGTCTTACCTGCTTTTATTTTCTATTTTCTCTTAAAAAAGAGGATCTTGTGCACAGGTTATTCAAGGTAGAACCTACTCATTCTTGGATGTTTATCCAACACTCCTGTCTAGCCAGTCAACAAAAACTTACCAGTTACTCTTAAAAATGTTCCTGAAATCTGTTCCCCTTTTTAAACTTTATGTTTTTTTTTGCTCTCATTGATTTAGATCATACCTATCTGTAACTTGGGCCTTGACTAGATTTCCCTTTCTTCCCTTTTTGATCTATCTAATCAAAAAACATTGATCATGTTGGTTGATTTAGAAAAACCTACAACTAGTTGCCCATTAACTCTAGTCTCAGATTATCTTAGCATTTAAAGCAATGAGTCCTGTACAATTTGTCCAAAGCTACATTTTTAGTATGGTTTTCCAATGCTATCTTCCATACTTACTATATTAAGGTACTGTCAACCTCAGGTTGTTCTTTGGACATGCTGTTTTTTTTTTTTTCCCTCCATGCCTCTGTGATATTAATTGCCTCTCTGTGGAATGTCCCTTTGCGTTTTCATTACTATGACCAAAATACCTGATAAGAACAATTCAGAAAAGAAAAAGTTTATTTTGGGGCTCATTATTTTAGAGGTTCAGTCTAGAGTTGGCTGACTCCATTGCTCTGAGCCTGAGGCAAGAATATCATGGCAGAGTGCATGGTGGAAGAAAGCTGCTCAGTTTCATATGCAGTGTGGGAGGCAGGTAATATGTGCTTGCATGCAGGGAACCGGGGACAAAATGTAATCCTAAGACATACCTCCAGTGACATGATTCCTTCTCCCTACCTCACCTGCCTATAGTTACCACCCAGTAATCCATCCAGTTTATTAATCTATCAAATGGGTTTATCCACCAAGTAGGTTTATAGTTCTCAGAATCTAACATTTCACCTTTGAATATCCCTGCATTGCTTAATGCATGAGCTTTTGGGGGGGAAATTCCATATCCAAACCATAACACCCTTATTATTAGAATCTCTCTTGCAGACTTTAACTTGTTTTTTAAAAACACATTTGAAGGTTATACCTTTTCCCAACTCTGATCAGGCAGAATTAGTTATTTTTCCTCTGTGCTCTATAACATTTTAGAAATACTGTGTTAAATATTGTACTTGTCATTCACTTGTGATATCACCTTATAATTATCTCTTTCTCCTTGTAGATCAGTGATTGCTGAGGGGGTTGAGGAAGGCTATTAGAATCATTTATGTGAGAATCATCACTGTAATAAACCTCTGTAACAGAATTGAACTATGATTTGCCCTTATATTTGGGGTGGGAAGAACACCTAAACAATTGAGCTAGACACTCTTTTTTTAAAAAATATTTTTTAGTTGTTCATGTACCTTTATTTAATTTATTTATTATATATGGTGCTGAGAATCGAACTCAGTGCCTCACATATGCTAGGCAAGCACTACTACCACTGAGCCACAACCCCAGCCCAAGCTAGGCATTGAAGTCACAGTCTTCTCTAGCATAAAACACATCAGTAAATATCAGGGGCTCAGTGAGTGTGTATCAAGTGAAGATTAAAGGTAAGAGGCAATTTCATCAGGCAGAATCATTTCTAGCTTTGGTTTAGAAAGACTATGGGAAATGAGGAAGCTGGTGATCAGAAGAATTCTATAACATTGTAAATTTGGAATTTAAAGGAAAGAGCAGGACAAAGCAGCAGAATTTATTAGCTCTTCTGAGAAGAGCAGAATTAATTTGGTTAAACTGATAGGTAGTGTGGGTGGTGAAGCAGGTTTTGAATAAGTTTATTTTGAACAAAAGTCTTTCTATATTTCCAAAATCATCCTATTTTCTTTTGAATTATTCTACTAGGCTGTCACTGCCCCCCACCAAAACTGGTCTTATCAATAATTTCATCTTGGGAAACCCAGTGGTTACTTCTCAACTCTAACATTACTTTGTCAGCTGCATTTGCTACAGTTTTTGTTTCCTCTTCCTTGTACCCTTTTTGTTACTTGCTTTTAGAACACTGAAAAGGTTTTCCTTTTACCTCCTGTCTGTTCCTTCACAGTCTCCTTGGTTTTTTTCCTCACCTCTTTGATTTCTAAAAATAGTGGTGTTTTAGTGCTTAGCCATTAGATTTCATCTCTGTTTCTGTCTACACTGATTTGAATACACCCAGTATTGTGACTTCTCAATATAATCTATATACTGGTAATTCCAAAATTTATAGGTCCATCCTGGTTCCCTCCCCAAACACTAGCCTTATACATTCCTAACTGCCTACTCAACCTGCTGTCTAACAAGCGTCTCAAATTGATCATATCTAAAACTCAATTTCCCGTTCTCCTTCCTACGTTTCTTCTTTCCCTGGTCTTTTGTGTTTTTGTAAGTGAAAACCATTTTACTCTTTTGCTTCTACCAAAACCCCTGCAAGTCACCTGAATCACACTTTTTCTCCTTCACTTCTTAACATTTAAGAGTGAGTCTCCAGATATTTGAAACAGTCACTTTGCACTACTTCCACATGAACATCCCTTGACCAGTCCCCTATTTTTACAATGAGTGCCTTTGCTCAAGCCACCGTCATCTCTTCCTGGAAAACTGCAGTGGCTTTCTAACTCTTCTCTTCACTTCAGCTCTCACCCCTACAGTCTGTTGTCAGTACAGGAAGCAGTCTTTTCAAAGGAGTGAATCAGATCCAGATATTCCATTCTCAAAAAACTCCTCAGTGGCTTACTGTCTTACTCAAAAACTGATCTTTTCAATGGCTTTCAAGACTTCTTCCCTAATCTCTAACTCCCATTCCTTACTGCTGTATCCTGCGCTTGCTTCCCTCCAGAGGCATTGACCTCTTGTTCTGAGAACATGCTAGCTGTTTATGCTGTAGGACCTTTGTACTTGCTGACCTTTCTATCTGGAAGGCTCTTCCCCTACCATCTTTATTACCTTGTTTCTTACTTTCTTTAAGTTTTCACTCAATGTTTTTATCTTATAAGAACTTCCCTGATTACCTTATTTCAAAATTGTCTCCCCCCTCAGCATTTCCTGTCCACCTTTCTTTGTTTTTCTTTAAAGTACCTTGAGCATCTGACGTATTTTGTGTTTTACATTTTAATGTCTATTTTTTCCAATTAAAGCATATGCTCATAGAGGACAGGAAGTTGTGTTTTACCTACCGCTGAAGTTCCAGTGCCATATAGTAGCTACTTAGTAAGTATAAATTGAATACATAAATGAGGTAGATATTTTTAACATGCGGAGACTTTGGTAATAATGTCCAGAGATCAGATGACTGACTAGTGGAGGGGACAGGGGAATTAGGGTAAAAGTCTTCTGAACATCACTTTTCTAAAATTGAATATGTGTTCATTATGTTTTCCTCAGTTTACAATTCTGATGTAATTGATAAACAGAGTGCTTCCATGACCTCTGGTAATGCAGATGACAAAGCAGTTATTATTTTAGTTCCCGTTAGACTTGGTGGAGAAAGAACGAACACCGACTACCTAGAGTTTGTGAAGGTATGAAATAAGTACTCGATTTTCCTAAGTCAGTTCTAGCTGATATGAAAAAACAGATGGTCTGTAGTCTTCTTTGTACTAAATGGGTAGTGATGTGATGATTTTACAGTTTATGTTATAAAGTTTGACATTAGAGGTTTTAAATCTCTTTTTTAAATTGCACGATCAGATATGAGTGTGTGACTGTGTGAAAAATAGAATGGTTTATGACAAAATGAAAATCCTTTCAATATTTGTACACAGATGTGACATCTATTCAACACAGATGTGACAATAATCAAAATGTGTAAGATGGCTACAATTCTATTATTATGATTTTTAAAATATGTACCTTAGTTTATTCTTAAAACTAACAAATCAGTGGTACATGCCTGTAATGTCAGTTACATAGGAGACTGAGGCAGGATGATTCCAAGTTTGAGGCCAGCTTGGACAACTTAGCGAGACCCTGTCTCAAAATTAAAAGGGCTCGGGACGTAGCTCTGTGGTAGAGTGCTTGTCAAGTACACACCAGGCCCTGGGTTCCATCCCCAGTACTGCAAAACAAAACAAAAACAACCAAACCCAACAACAACAAACTAATAAAATATTATCAAATTAATTATTGAAACAAAAATTGCCTTTTCTGCCAGTGCTGTATTATAGTTTGTTTTCTTGTACCATCATGGGGTTAATGAGAAGTTAAGATTATTTTTATAGGCAGAGAAATGAAGATAATATGGGAGCTTTCTAACATTGTTTTTTCATAATAATCTGTTAAAAATCTGTTATGTTTCAGAGCATATATTTTGTTCCTTGTACCAAATGTTGTATCATCTTGTTCTGGGCACCAAGATATTCTGTTGTGAGAAAATAACTCTTGAAATGTTTAGTTTCTGATTAAGATTATAGTCTTTATATTATTTTCATAGTTTCAATAAAATTCTCCATTTTTTAGGAGTCTATTTTCAAGGCCTGAATTGGATATTTCTTTGAATGGAGTGTTATGGGATATAGTAATGTTGAAATATAGTCTATATCTTTTATGATTCGGTAACAATTTGTTCCTTATGTGAAGCATTAATCCCATATCATCATCCATATGTATATAGATCATCTGTCCTTAAGCTAGAGTGTCCCAATTCAAAAAATTTGGAGCAGCTACTTTCAATTTATGATACATGGAAGTCTTATAGCTGATACATTGGATTTTCTTTTTTTCTCCACATTTTTTCTTGGCACATTATAGTGGTACATAATGGTGGGATTTGTTGTTACATATTTGTACATGCACACAATATAGCAATATAATTTGGCCAGTAACCCTCCCTATCATTACCTCTTCCCTCTTCCCACCTCCTCCTGGTCCCTTTCCTTTATTCTACTGATCTTCCTTAGATTTTCATGAGGACCCCCCCACCCTTTTCTTGTACTTTTTCTTCTCTAGCTTTCACATACGACAGAAAGCATATGACCCTTCATCTTTGAGTTTTGCTTATTTTGCTTAACATAATGGTCTCTAGTTCTATCCATTTTCCTGTAAATGACATAATTTCATTTTATGGCTGAATAAAACTCCATTGTGTATATATACCTCATTTTCTCTATCCATTTATCTATTGACAGACACCTAGGCTGGTTCCATAGTTTAGCTATCATGAATTGCGCTGCTATAAACATGGGTATGCACGAATTGTTCTAGTATGCTGCTTTGATTCTTTAGGATAAATATCAAGGAGTGGTATAACTGGGTCATATGGTGACTCCATTCCTGGTCTTTTGAGGAACCTTCATACTGATTTCCATAGTGGTGGTACTAATTTACAGTCCCACCAACAGTGTAAAAGTGTTCCTTTTTCTCCAAATCCTCTCCAAATATTATATTATTTGGAGTCTTGATGACTGCCATTCTGTAAAATGAAATTTCAGTGTAGTTTTGATTTGTACTTCCCTAATTGCTAGTAATGTTGAACATTTTTCATGTTGGCCCATTTGTATTTTTTTTTCTCTTGAGAAATGTCTGTTTAGTTCATTAGTCCAGTTATTAATATGGATATTTGATTTATTGGTATTGAGTTTTTGGAGTTCTTTATATATCTGTATATTAATCCTCTGTCTGGAGGATGACTAGCAAAGATTCTCTCCCATTCTGTAGGTTCTGTCTTCACATTCTTAATGGTTTCCTTTGCTGTGCATAAGCTAAATTTAACTTGATACTATTCCATTTATTAACTGTCAGCATTATTTCCTGAGCTTTAGGAGTCCTATGGAGAAAATATTGCTGTGGCTTTATGCAACTCTTCTAGGAGTTGGGTAGTTTCTGGTCCAATCCCTAGGTCTTTGTTCCATTTTGCGTTGACTTTTGTGTAGGGTGAGAAATAAAAATCTAGTCTCATTCTTCTACATATGTATAACCAGTTTCCCCAGCCCCATTTTCTCCAGTGTATGTTTTTGGTACCTTTGTCAAGGATCAGATGACTATGTCTGTATAGATTTGTCTCTGTGTCTTCTATTGTGGATTTTCTAAATAGTTACTAAAACTTTGGAGGCATATTTGTTATTAATAGTAACAATATTGTATATATAGAGAACATATGAATTCCCTAAATATAAGTGGAATTTTGATGTCTGATGTGGGCTCTTTTAATAGGGTTATTGGTGAAATGTCAGAAGTTCTGGACCACTTCATCTAGTGGGTCTTACAGTTTCAGAACTTTTAGTTCTGGCATCTGACAAGGGCTGCTTGCTGTGTCCTGACATGAAGATAGACATGGAATGACATGTCAGAAGAGCAGGAAAGAGTGGACCCACTCTCTCAAGCCCTTTTTATAGCAGCATTAATCCATTCATGAGGGTGGAAATCTCAGTGTCTGAACAAAAGATCCCTCTTTTTTTTTTTTTTTTTTGGTTCACCTCTAGGTAAGTTCTAACCAAATTCTGTCTTCTCACTACTTTGAGAAGATTAGAAACTGATAAAATCTTGAAAGTGATTCCTTTAGCCAAAGTCTGGTGGAGTGAGCTTCAGATGGCTTACAGCCAGTTGTGAAGACTTTGCTACTTGCTGAAATTGATAGCATTCATCATGGCCATACTGCCTAATGTTCCCAAGTGATTCATGGGAGTCTGAACTTACAGTGAAACAAGACACTTAGATTAAGCTGTTAAAGTTTTCCTCAGTACTGAGCATTTGGGAGTCACACAATCATGATTGTTAACTCTTACTTTTATACCACTTTCCAATTTCCAATATTAATTTATCTCATTTTACCTTCACAGTAGAAACTAGATTGTTTTTATAAAATAGAAAAGATATAAAATAGGTAAGTGATACATTCAAGTTCAGATAACAGACTGGTAGTAGACCCTAGAACTTTCATTGTTTTATTTTTTTTCCAAATTTTCCCCTAAAATAAAAAATGGTTTGAAGTGTAACATTTCCTTGGACATTTGTTAATTTGATTTATACAGTAGTCAACTAAAGTAAGAGAGCAGTGACTATTGAGACATTTAAAAATTTCAATTATCAGGTAAAAGTGTCTGAAATGGTTGAGTGAAGTAGATTATATGGTGGGTGTTATGCTTGGCCAGAGGGGGTGGTTGATCAAAAGCCAAAATGAGAGTATGTAAAAAGGTGTTCTCTTAGAAGTGAAAAGGTAGTGTGTCTTATAGTTATAAAAGAAAGATAATCATCAACATTTCTTCCTTCTCCTCCATCTCCTCCTCCTTTTTTTTTGGTGGTCAGCAGTCATTTTTTCCTGACAAACCAATGTACATTACAGTTTAAAATGCATTATTCAGTTCTATTTTTCAAATTTATTAATCAAGGAAATTCCACAGTATTTCAGAGATGTTGCTTTCCTAGCATCCGCTGCATTCTATGAAAAAGAAATTTGGTGTATGTCTTGTCAACCCTTAACTACAGGAGGTTTATTTATTTATTTATTTATTTTTAAGGACTTGGAACAAGGAAAATCCAATATGTTCTTTTTCTTCAGCAAGACAAATTAGGACTTTCCTTTTGACTGATTGCTTCAGCCTTATTTATTGCTTCATGGATACAGCTCAATAAATTCTTCCTTTGTATAACTGAGAAGAAGCTCTTTTAGGAACTAAAAAGTGTTTCAAGTTTCTAAAGATACAGCCTCTTACGTGTAATGGCATTCTAGTTCCTAATCTTCTAAGTGTTTATTGCTAAATCTGCTCTAGTCTGTTGCAAAGAAAATGTAGATGTCAAGAACCAAAGTCTTCTGATGCTTGAACCCATTATTTTTCTGAGGAGAGTCAGTGCTGATTCTTGCTATATATTTCCTTTTTTCTTTTCTGAGCTATGAAAGACTTATAACTTTCACTTCCTCATAAGTTACCAGGACATAAACACTCATTTTAGCTGATCAGATTGCCTTAAGTTAAATTAAGGCACCTTAGTTATATCAATGATTTTTATTTGGGGGGAATGAAATAGAATCCTTAATGTTAAGTAACTGCATTAGCATTAAGTGTTTATCTTTTTTTGGTTCAATTTTTTTTTTTGTGTGTGTGGTGCTGGGGATCGAACCCAGGGCCTTGTGCTTGCAAGGCAAGCACTCTACCGACTGAGCTATCTCCCCAGCCCAATTTTGTTTTTTTACTTAGTGCAGATTAGCTAAAATGAGCTGAGATTTTAATTGAATTTGCCTATTCTGTTTCATATTTTTCAGTTCCAGTTCTTTTTAAAAAAAAAAAAACCTGATATTTTTACAAGATTGAAAATATATGAAGTTGTTCTTTAGTGGGTGGTTTAGTTTGTTTTATGCTGCTGTAACAATACCTGAGCCTGGGTAACTTATACAGAACAGAAATTTATTCTCTGACAGTTCTGGAGCCAGGGAAGTCTAGAATCAAGGCACTGGCATCTGACAAAGGCCTTTTTGCTGTCCTGGCATGAAGACAGACAGACATGAAGTGATGTGGCAGAAGGGCAGGAGAGAAAGAACTGGCTCCTTCAAACCTTTTGTATAGCAGCATTAATCCATTATGAGGGTAGAGACCTCACTACCTGAACAAAAGACCCCAACTCTCAATACTATTGCACTGGGGGACAAGTTTTGAACACATGTATTTTGGAAGGGACAAAAACATTCAAACCATAGCAGAATGTTATTTAAAACATTGAGAACCTGCAGCAACTTAAATATTCATACTGAGAGTTTTAAGCACATTTTGTTATTTTAAATTAGAATATTGTACAGTCATTAAGTGTTTTAATATATAACTATTTTTATTAATTTGAAAAGAGATTCATGATAAAATGTGTTATTCCGAATGCTATTAATGATGAGTTCTGGGTATATAGAATTTAGGGTAATTTTTGTTTTTTTTTCTGTATTTCTGTGTTTTTTTTTTTTTTCTTTGACCATTTATTATGATGATAATGATGGTAGCGGTGGTGACGGTGGTGATGGTAGTACTTGGGGTACCACTGAGCTACATCCCTAGTTCTTTTCATTTTTAAAATTTTAAGACAGGGTCTCACTAAATTGCTGAGGCTGGCCTAGCATTTGTGATCCTCTTGCTTCAGCCTCCAGAGTCATTGGGATTATAGCTGTGCGCCACCATATCTACCTACCTATTGTTTTTACAAAAACAATTAAGTTAGGACATTTGTCCATATACAGATGCTCTTCACCTTACAATGTGGTTACATCCCAGTAAACCTGTTGTAGGCTAAAAATGCATGTAATACTCCTAATGTACCAAACATCATAACTTAACAACACTATAGAACGTTGTGCTGAATTTCAAGTTTAGAGTATCTGTTGTTCTCTCATGATCACTTGGATGACTAGAAGCTGTAGCTCACTACCACAGCCCAGCTCAGTATTGCTAGCTTGGAAAAAGGTCAAAATTCAAATTCTAAGTATGATTTATAATGGATGTGTATAACTTTTATACCATTGTAGTTGAAAAATTTTAAATCAGACCATTTTTGTTTGGGGGCCATATATATATTCTTCATTATTATGTCCTTTAGATTTTAGAACATCTTGTTTAAGAGAATTTTAGCGATTTAATATTTTGGAGTTTTATAACATGCTTTATCATTACTAATGTTTTATAACATGTTATAGTTAATGCAAGAACTATTATTGTTCTTTTTAGACATATATGACAGTAGAATGTATTTTAACACATTATACATACATGGATTATAATTAGGATTCCATTCTTGTGGTTGTACACAATATGGAGTTTCACTGGTTGTGTATGCATATATGAACATATGAAAGTTATATCTGATTCATTCTACTGTCTTTCCTGTTCCTACCCCTTTATTCCTATTCCTGACCCCCCTTCATTCCCCATTATCTAATCCAGTGAACTTCTGTCCCGCCCCTTCATTGTGTGTTAGGATCTACATATCAGAGGGAACATTTGGCCTTTGGTTTTTTGGAATTGGCTTATTTCACTTAGCATGACAGTCTCCAGTTCCATCCATTTACTGACAAATGCCATAATTTCATTCTTTATCATTGAGTAATATTCCGTTGTGTATATATATACCACATTTTATTTATCCATTCATCTGTTGAAGGGCACCTAAGTTGGTTCCATAGCTTAGCTGTTGTGAATTGAGCTGCTATAGTGAATGACTGCGTCACTGGTAATTGCAAGAACTATTGATTAGATATTCATTGATGCCTAAGGACATTTTTAAATTGACTTCACTGGACATTTTTTAAAGGTATGGAGTTATTTGGCCCAGCTTAAAGAGTTTGCTTGTAATAGAATATTTATTATACTGAGGGGCATACTGAACAACTTATTGAGATATGCCTGATATTTTTTGATTAGTAAAATAAATTGACTTTGGATACTATAATTATTTTCCTTAAGTTGTTTTTATTAGTCTTTATGTTTATTCCAAATGAAACCAGCACAAAGAAATGTGTCAAATGAGTGAGTGATTTGATTAGAAAAATGGTTTTCAGTTTGGGATTTGAAAACTCAAAAAAATTTAATGAAAACAGTCATGAAGTCTAAGAACTAGGGTTAGCATTGCAAAAAGCCTGATGGAAATATTACATCAGTCACCATAATGCTGTCCCAGCTAACCAGAAAGCCAAGTGTTGGGGCTTTGGCAGGAATTTTATTGCTTTAATGTGGTATCATTTATTATCTCTATCTGGCACATAGTAATAGTTTAATGTTGAACAAGCATGCTGATCAGAATATTTAATTATATTAATGTTGAGTGATTTAAAGAAAGGGGAAGGCTGTTTGGAAAAAAACAATTTCAGAACATGGGGGCAAATGTAATAAAAATGGTAACTAATTGATGAAAAGTTTGGGAACTACTAATACTGGTAAAATAAATTGAGTTGTTTTAAGTAATTATCATTTGTTTTCTGACTAACTCTGTTTTAATTTATTTTGGCAGGGCGTTTTAAGCCTTGAATATTGTGTGGGTATTATTGGCGGCAAACCTAAGCAGTCATATTACTTTGCTGGATTTCAAGGTTAGTGATTTGGTAAAATATATCTCTTCATTTTCTTTTTAAAATCAGGAAGTTAATATGAGATCAGCTGGAAACAGTATAATTAACAGAGCAAAAGGAGTACCTTATACATTCATCAGTCCTGCCGTAGCCACTCATCTGTCATTTGGCTCACGGTATAATTGGGTTCTGTAAAATGTATGCTTAATTTCTGTTATTGCATAAACAAGGCATAATTTATTGGTCTCACCGAACTTTAGAAGCCATAGCTGCCACGTTCTGGCAGTTGCTATTCACATATTTACTTTTTACCAGTCTTAGTGGTGCTAGTTGATGATAAAATGACAAGCAATATGTTCTTCCTGTCAGGACAGAGAAGTACAATACATTTTTCATATGCAAACTGTAGAATATAATTGTGTGTTTGTGAAAGTAATTTTATCACCAAAAATTAAATGACAGTCTCATCACTTTATAAAAATTCTGCTTATACAAGCATATTTGATTATGCAAAAGTTAATCTATCCTATGCAAACCTATGTTTCAGTCAATGAATATCAGTGTGGCAAGCTGTTAC
Source organism: Sciurus vulgaris (assembly GCF_902686455.1). Classification (NCBI taxonomy): domain Eukaryota; kingdom Metazoa; phylum Chordata; class Mammalia; order Rodentia; family Sciuridae; genus Sciurus; species Sciurus vulgaris. The sequence goes on from NC_136461.1 coordinate 51,427,581, forward strand.
TCCTAGAGTTTTTTTCAGCTGTTCTACATAGAAATTGGATTGTAAGCAGTGTAATAATAAGGTGTTTTTTGAATTACTTGTCTTCTGTTTTGTCCTTGTAGATGACAGTTTGATTTACATGGATCCTCATTACTGCCAATCTTTTGTAGATGTCAGCATAAAGGATTTTCCTCTTGAGGTACTATATACATTTAGAGCTAGTATTGTTTTCTTATCACATGGAGCAAACTAATTATTTAAAAATGTGCAAGATTGCTGTGCTTTCATTATAACAGCAAGATAACCATGCTGTATTATAATTACAAGTTAATAATTATTATTTTTCTTTCTTATAAAATTATTGTCAATACAGTGGTCAAAGGTTAAATGCTTTGTTGCTGAATTTTAATTTAAGATATACTTTCTTCTTCATTTATCTTTGTCTCCAACTTGTTAGATACCCAGTCCTACTAAAATAAATGATCAAGCCTCTCAGTAATTTTGTAGAAAGACAGCTAAACTGTACTGAAGAATTTAAAGTGTGATAGGTATGTTTTGTAAAAAAGAGAAGAAAGGAAATAAAAAAGAAGGTGAAAGACTTGGGGTAGAGTGACAAAATAAGATTATCTACTAAATTATTTAATTATTATCTACTATAGTATTTGAATTTTAACTTCTAGTTAAGGAGTTTTTAGAAGCTTAGTTGGAATCTAATATTTGTTTAGTTTTTATTTCTTATCTTCTTTCCCCTTCAATAGGTCATTTAGTGATCCAGTGTTTTAATTCAGAAAATTTTGTGAGTCCTTAAGTGGGATATGTAATTATGACACGGTTTTAGATCTTGTTTTCCCAGTAAATACTTTTATAGACTAAAATAATTTTGTATAATATGATAATCAATTCAACAGCATGCATGGGTCACTAATACTCAAGGGCTTGGCAAGTTGGAAATGTGGCTAAGTTCTTTGCTTTAGTAATAACATTCTACTTAATATTAATACTTAATAGTATTTAAGGAGTAGATTATGAAAATAAATGGCAAGATAAAATCTGGTTTAGAAAGAAACATTATAATATAACTTCACAGACTTTGTAAATTATTTCAACAAAAATATAAGCATCTTGTGGTCAGAGATCAAGTTTTCTGTATTTTTTTTTCCTTCGTAACATCGTAAATGTAAACCTTAATAGGTATTTGCTAGTTGGCTGATTGAAATTGAGGGGAGATACCACAGAATTGTGCTGTATGAACCATATTATTCTCTATCTCTTTGTATTGTGGTCTTGAGGCCCTGATTCTTATGTCTAAGTTACATTTGCATTTATCTGGGCCAAATTAACAGTAGATACTTGAGATTCAGATGGACAATTGTTCGTAGTATTTTATTAACACCTAAAATAGGTAAATTAAAAGATTATGGGTCTTGATAATTTTGACCAGTAGAGAGAGATACTATCCATCTGATATTTTGAGAGGCTCTGCAAAGGGACCAGGTTAGTGACAGTCTCACTGTCTATGCAATTAAGATTAAAAAGGTTGCAGTTCATTATTGGGAGTCTGGCAACCGTCTAAGGAGTGATTCAATTTAATAAAAGTTTGAAGTAGGATGGTGGTATTAAAAATGGAAAGAATTGATTTAAAGATTTTACTTTATAAAGTGAAATTTGATGAAATTGGGTAAATTAAAGTTACAGAAGAACTTATTCCTTATACATTGGAACATTAATATAGTTGATTTAGATGGTATATTTTTGAGTCTCTGGAAGACTATTTCAACCTATATGGGTAATTTTTAATTCAAAGTTTTTCACTTCTCTCCAGTGCAGAGATTTATCTTAGATTGTACAATTAATAGCATCATTTATTTTCCCATGAAAAATATAAAAATTATAGCAAGTTGTCTATCTTTGTCCAGGAATGAAATTATACTTTCTGCTTTTTGTCACATTTTAAGTCTGTAATGTTCCAAGTAACTACCTGTATTATTAAAGTATTATTAACTCCCCTATATTACTAATGATCCTTGCTTTGGTCTCTTGGTTGTATGCTATTGAAATTTTGCAACTGATGTAATAAAGTGTAGTAGTAGTAGTAGTAGTAGTAGTTTTCTGTGGATTGAACCCAGGGATGCTTTGCCATTCAGCTATATTCCCAGCCCTTTTTAGTTGTTTTTTTTTTTTTTTTTTAATTTTGAGACAAGTTCTTACTAAGTTGCTTAGGGCCTCACTAAGTAGCTGAGACTGGCCTTGAACTTTGAACTTGAGATCCTCTTTATTTCCACCTCCTCAGTGGCTGGGATTATAGGCATGTACCACCTCATCTGGCTTCATACTTCAGTTTTTAAGTTTTTTTTGTCGTTGGGTGGGTGGGGTACCAGAAATTGAACTCAGAGGCACTTGAACCATATCCCCAGCCCAGCCCTATTTTGTATTTTATTTAGAGACAGGGTCTCACTGAGTTGCTTAGCACCTCACTTTGATTAGGCTGACTTTGAACTCATGATCTTCCTGCCTCAGCCTCCATAGCTCCTGGGATTACAGGCGGGAGCCAATGAGCTCAGTGATTAAAATCATTTTTGTAGCAACATTTTTTAAAATTAATACTTCTTGGTCAATAGATGAAGAGATTCCTATTTTAGACATTCTATTTAATTCCATGTAAGTAATTGCTTATAGTCCTGGTATTTTAAATGAGTGCCCTAAATTCAGTAATATTGTGAAAATTTCAGTAGAATGGTAACAGAATATATAAGATTGAAAAGAGATTTAAATATATTATACCTTTTGTTATTATTCCTATGGTATTGAATTCCTACATTTCTAGATTTGAACACTTAATCTTTTGAAACCATGAGATAACTCACTTCTTTGATTTAATTATCATTTGTTGAGCTCTTTCTAGGTGTAAAGCACTGTCCTGAATTCTTCAAAATTCTCTGTTGCTCTTTTCTTCCTTATAACTCCAAATGCTTTGATTATATGTATTTCTACTAATTTTTAATTCTTGGGATATACCTTATCGAATATATTTGTATATACTATTGAGTTAATATATACTATTGAGCTTCTAACTGTTGAGAAAATCTTCCTTGAATACCTTCAAAATACATTGTGCAATGAATGTAGGAGGTCTATTTAGATTCTGAGCCTAGTAGTGAAGATATGGCAGAGATACTCTTGGTCAAGACTGAGGAGTGGGGCACACAGTTCAGTGTGAGGGTACATTTTAATATATAAACTCACACTCTGTAATTTTTAGACAGATAATGGAGTTCAAAAGAGCAGCATTAACAACCTTAAAGAAAAAAGTCATGAAAGGACAACTTGAAATTATAAGAGAATGGGAAGAAGTCAGATGGACTTTAGCAGTGAGGGTAATTGAATTGTGGATTTCCATTGTCAGTGGTTAGGATAGGGCAGGGTTTCAGTTGTTGGGGTGGAAGGACTCACTGTGTGTGTGTGTGTGTATGTGTGTAATGTGTATGCATGTATCAATGTACATACATATGCACATATATTTATCATATATAATTATTTGTATGTATGTACATATATATACATATATAATATACATTTATGTAATACATTTATATATACATATATATAAAATCAACAAATTAAGTTTTGTAAACCAGGTAATATTGTTTCATATTTTTTTTGTTTTTTCAGAATGACAGTTTCTAATTCTTACAAATAACCAAAATTTTCTTACCTTTTCTGAAAGGTAAGAAAAGCCCTCTTAATAGATATGCTAGTCTGTTCTGATTCCTGGGTCCCCAATTCCAAGTACCAGATTTTAGAAAGTTCACATGGTGGCAACTCTTTTAATCTTCTTAATGAACTCAGAAATAGTGGCACTGAAGTTACTAGGTAGGACTGGGGTTGTGGCTCAGTGGTAGAGTGCTTGCCTAGCATGTGTGAGGCACTGGGTTCGATCCTCAGCTCCACATTAAAAAAAATAAATAAATAAAGATATCATGTGCATCTACAACTAAAAATATTTTTTAAAAATAAAGTTATTAGGTAGATGAAGAACTGAAATTGTCAGTGAAGATGCACATTGTGAATCATACATGCAAATTGCAGTTTGTAGAAGTTACTTTTTAGTAAGGGTGTTCTCAGACTACCTTAGAAAACTTCATCTAAATTTCCAAAATACATTCCTATACCTAAAGTATTCATTTTAGTGTCATTTACATGTTTAGGTAATAAAATCTACTTCCAAATAATAAACTTACAACAGTGCTTGGCATTTAGTAGGTGTCTAGTAACTATTTGTTGAGGCAGTGAATAGTGTACTAAAAAACAAAATAAATGGGAATTGACTCTTCTTGACTATTTTTATCAGAAATGTATTGTATTGTCATGGAAGCATAAGTAATGAACACTCCCTAAAATGTGTTTGTGAAATTGAAGCTGCTGTTCTTACCGAACATCAGAATGAAGAGAATTAAACTTAAGTGCATAGCTCAAAGAATTACCACAAAGAGAATAGACCCTTGTATGCCATTTAGGAAAACCCTAACCGTTTTTGCAATTAACAAAAATGGTTCTGAATTATAAATTAATATTGGTTTGAGTTCTGAATCTTGGGTAAACACAGCAATATAATTTTAAATGACATAAAATGCCTCTCTATAGTGAGCCCCCAAACTCATGCAGTTATACCCTGTAGTATTTTTGGTTTTCAGATTTATATCTGTGCTTTTGTGAGTAATTAAAAAAAGATCTTTGTAGATATCAAAATAACCATAAATAACAATTTAGTGTTTGTCATCATTATCTATGATGATTGAAGCAATACAATAAAATAAAAGGAAGCCTATTTTAGTTAGTGTTACTGGTTCCAACATGAAAACTTGTAATTGGTGCTTTAGTATAGGACAGCCTCATAGATGAGTTAAAAAACATATTATTGGACCTTGTACACTTTTTGGGCAAAGTAAAGAAACATTTCTAGTTGCTGACTTTGGAATGAGTTGGGCAGATGGCTATTTTTAGACACCTTCTATGTAGAATGATTTCTTGTAAGTTGATTTAGAGTGTGTTACACCTTAATATATTTCTGTAATTTGTTAAGTAACAGGTTTAGTTAGCTTTTCAGTACCTTTCCAGATGTTTTAAATATCTCTGCAAATAAAATGGGTGAAATACCAAGAACAATCCAATAAGAAAATACTTCCCAAGCATTAGTTATACACACACACACACACACACACACACACACACACACACACACATATATCTTTTAAACATAGTGCCACAAAATAGACAGGTAGATCAATGGTACAGAATAGAGGACACGGACACAAACCCAAATAAATACAACTTTCTAATACTAGACAAAGGTGCCAAAAATATGCAATGGAGAAAAGATAGCCTCTTCAACAAATGGTGCTGGGAGAATTGGAAATCCATATGCAACAGAATGAAACTAAACCCATATCTCTCACCCTGCACAAAACTCAACTCAAAATGGATTAAGGACCTTGGAATCAGACCAGAGACTCTGCAGATTATAGAAGAAAAAGTAGGTCCCGATCTTCAACATGTCGGCCTAGGACCAGACTTCCTCAACAGGACTCCCATAGCACAAGAAATAAAAGCAAGAATCAATAACTGGGATAGATTCAAACTAAAAAGCTTTCTCTCAGCAAAGGAAACTATCAGTAATGTGAAGAGAGAGCCTACAGAGTGGGAGAATATCTTTGCCAATCATACTTCAGATAGAGCACTAATCTCCAGAATCTATAAAGAACTCAAAAAACTCTACACCAAGAATACAAATAATCCAATCGACAAATGGGCTAAGGAAATGAACAGACACTTCACAGAAGAAGATGTACAAGCAATCAATAAACATATGAAAAAATGTTCAACATCTCTAGTAATAAGAGAAATGCAAATCAAAACCACCCTAAGATTCCATCTCACCCCAATTAGAATGGCGATTATCAAAAATACAAGCAACAGGTGTTGGCGAGGATGTGGGGAGAAAGGTACACTCATACATTGCTGGTGGGGCTGCAAATTAGTGCAGCCACTCTGGAAAGCAGTGTGGAGATTCCTTAGAAAACTTGGAATGGACCCGCCATTTGACCCAGCTATCCCACTCCTTGGCCTATACCCAAAGGATCTAAAATCAGCATACTACAGAGATACAGCCACATCAATGTTCATAGCTGCTCAATTCACAATAGCCAGACTATGGAACCAACCTAGATGCCCTTCAATTGACGAGTGGATAAAGAAACTGTGGTATATATACACAATGGAATATTACTCAGCCATAAAGAATGACAAAATTATGGCATTTGCAGGCAAATGGATGAAACTGGAGAATATCATGCTAAGTGAGATAAGCCAATCTCAAAAAGACAAGGGACGAATGATATCGCTAATAAGTGGAGGATGACACATAATGGGGGGGAGGGAAGGGTTAGTGTTAGGGTTAGAGTTAGGGTTAGGGAGGGGGGCAAGTATGGAGGAAGAAAGTACTGTATAGAGGGTAAAGAGGGGTGGGAGGGGTGGGGGGAAGGGAACAAAATAACAGAATGAATCAAACAACATTACTGTATGTGGATTTATGATTACACAAATGGTATGCCTTTGCGCCATGTACAAACAGAGAGGCAACATGTATCCCATTTGTTTACAATAAAATAAAAAAAAAAAAAAAATAAATAAACATAGTGCCAAAGTATGGTGGAGAACAAAAGGATGGAATGATTAGCTTTATATTGCCCTTTTCCTACTATTGTATTCCTTAAAGCCATCAAATGCTATAAATAGCCAAATTCCATTAATGAGAGGAGAGAAACAAGGGCAATGTGCCCAGCCTGTTTACATCTGTGGTTCTGAGACCACTTGAGAGAAGCAAACTAAAACAGACAAGAGGACTAGTGAAAAAGAGGGCAAGGACTGTAACAGGGCGGTTTTCACCTGTTCCATCCTAAAACCTGTTTGAGAATAAACAACAGAGTAAAGCATAATACAAGAGCAAATTGAAAGAATGTGCTGTTAGGCATTAATTGTGTCAAGTTGTTTTCTTTTCATATCAGTACATTTACATCAGTCTGCTTTTTATTTTCTTGAAAAAACTGGGTATTAAAAGGTTTGTAAGCATTAAAAAAAGAATCTCTAACAAGACAAACTTAACTTCAGCTTCATAGAAATGGCTAACTGGATTCTAAACCTTGTACTAGCTAGCCCCTGATGTCTCTCAGTGGCACCATTTTTCTTCCCTTCTCCGAGTGTTAGAAAACCATACCACCTTCCACACACTTCCTTTCTTTTGTATGATAGCACTAACATCACATAAGGTAAAGATTTGGTGAATTAAATATATACTGTGTTGGCGTGTGTTTTACACCTTTGGGGAGTGGGAAAGACTGAAATATCATTTGAAAAAATGTGTTTATAGTTTTGAGAAAAAGCTAAATAATGAAGTTTAAATAGCATTCTTGTATATATTTATATTCATCAAGTAAAGATAAATTAATCCTAAAGAATTTTTAAAAATTGCAGACATTCCACTGCCCTTCTCCCAAAAAGATGTCGTTTCGAAAAATGGATCCTAGCTGTACAATAGGATTTTACTGTCGAAATGTTCAGGACTTCGAACGAGCTTCTGAAGAAATTACTAAGGTACCTTTATTTAAAATATAATAACACTTATAAATGTTTAACATTTATTAGATAACCTGTCAGAATACAGGAATCTGTAAATTATATTTTGTAAAGTTTTACCTTTAATGTTAATATTATTAGGAGTATTTTGAATTAGAAAATAAAACTTGGGGAGTCTGAGCATTACAAGTGAAACCAGTGATCAGGTCAAAGTATTGATTGTTCCACTAGGTGGCACTGTTGAAATAAAAATCCTGCAAACTGTAGAAATGGGCAAGCAATTGGGTTATATTCTATTTGAAGAGGATTTAAAAGGGCAATCCCTTAGGGGCAGAAAAAAATTAATGAAGTATTTGATCAAGCCAAATTGTGCATTATTTCTTGTTAGTGCAAGTGCTTCTTTTATTTTTTTAAAGAGAATGGTATTTTTGGATTCCTCAGAACTGCTTTATCAAATGAGCTGTGTTGTTACCTTCCAATAAGCTTGTCTAATCTGATCTATTCTACTTCCCAGGTCTTTGAAATAGGTTTATTTAACTTATTCTCATCACCTTTAAACTTCTGCATGTTTTTGGTCTTTGAGTACTGCTAAATCACGTAGAGAGCTTTAGTCCCTGTCTATATTTCGTACTGGAAAATAAAAAAGCTTATTTATTTAAGAAGTAAATGTAATTGGACAGGTCTCTTTATTAGCAACAATAGTTATAGATTTTTTTTTTATCTTAAGTAAAGCCAATACTGGAAGCAGTTTTGGGAATTTTTAACTTGGGCTCAGATATTATAGTAATTAATTACTATTTTGCTTCTAGTTAACTTTACTTTGAAAAATGGTTATAATAGGTTGAAATTTTATTTTCACATAAATAGAATTAAAAAGTTAAGTAAATAGTCTCTTTTAAGGTAGGTTTAGTTTGATTGACCTGCCATGTGAAAAAGGAAATTTAACAGGAATATGACAAAAATAAAAGAGAGTAGAAAATGAGATACGTGAGACCCTTTCTCTATTCTTCATTTCTCACAGTTGTTGTCTTTTTATTCTTCCTTTCAACATGGGAGGCCTTGGTGAACAGAACAAAACATGTATTTTTCATTTTCCTTTTATTACTTGAAATTAGTATACATTTGTATGTTTTAGTCTGATAGTTCTTTGTAAAGTATTACAAATTCAGATGATATTGTGATGTACATTGAGGTCGTTGAACATTTCCATTAAAAAGTCCCATTTCTCTGTTTTCATTAATTTATTTTCTGTTTACATTAAGATAAGTATGTTTAAAATAATACAGCAGGCTACTCCTGGAGTAGAAGCAAACCAAATTATTATGAACAAATTTTTGATGTTTTCTGATTAACAACAGGTAGTTATCATGGTTTTTACCCTGGAAAAATTAGAAATTATTGTTCTTGATGCATCAAAGTAATATGCACTATTAAGGCAAAGAGTAACTATGTTAAAATGTCTTTTTAAAGTATTGAGAATTTTGGTAAGAATCAATGAACTTTGCTATTCTTGAATAACTTTTTAGCAATATCCAGAACTCACTTTGTCAGTTAATAACTTGGTCATTTACTTTTGCTTGGGTAGTTGTAAGTTGTTTTCCTCTTTTTCTAAAAACAGAATTTGCCATTTTCAGCTAAACTATTATTTTCTTCTCTTGAAAATTTAAAACAACTTAAAAATTACTTGTTTCCATGTAGGATGTATTTTTGGTTTTCTCATTTTTAAAATGTCACTAGATAGTCCCGAGTTTCATGTTTAATTTGTAATACCCAAAGAATGAATATTTTAATAACTCTTATGCTGTGATATTTAAAATATTAACATAAATTGTTAAACAAACTCAGTGTTTAGCAAAGTTCAGTCCATCAAATATCTGATTAACTATTATATAAAATGACTAAGATATTATCCTCACTTTTGAACAAGATGTAAGACTGATGCCCTCAAGTAACATTTATGCTTGAGGAGGGGGAATAAGACAAGTAGACATATATTACATTGAAATGATAAGCATCCATACGGAAGTAGAAATAAATTGATGGGGGAAGGAAGAGTGTTGAAATGAGAAAGATGTCACATTCAAGTTAAAGTACTTTATTGTGATGGTGATATTTAAGATGAGCCTTAAAGGGTAGGCTTAATTTTCATTGACTTGGTAAGAGGAAGGGGTACTTCAAGCTGAGGTAGTACTAAGAGTAAAGGTACAGGAGAAGAAGAGTGTCAAGTTTATCTTGACAATGGCAAATAGTCCAAGTTGATAGCTGCAAAACAGGGGCAGGATTTCTTCTCACTGCCCAAATCAGACCTATGAGTGGCCTGGGGGCCCCCATTTCTATCTAGCAAGCCTCCCAAGCATTCTCGTATGTTAAATTTGAGAACCACTGTGTAAGACAGAACAACCTGAAGTGTGAAACTTTGATGCTGTTTTTAGGTGGCACTAGAACAAACATTTTAATACTTGTGAATTTACAGTCATATTAGAAAACATAACTTACATATTTAATGTGAATCATATTAGAGATAGCACATGTAGTAAAAATAGTAAAGGCAATATATAAACGCCCAAGGTTTAGGAAAACATTTCCATGAAAATGGGAAAGGATGAGGCTAAGAAAAGTATGTTGAATAATATTGTGGAGAGGTATGAATGCCAGGTTGAAGAACTGCTTTAATAATGAAGTGTTTATCTTTTCCCAGTCTTAGTCTCTGTCTTCCTTCCTAGTGGTAACTACTATCCTGAGATAGTTTATCATATGCATACTTTATATATCCATAAACAGCACATCTTTCTTTGCATGTTATTAAACTTTTCACCAGTGATATTTTTATATAAAATGATAAAGCCAGGCAGGTGATGCACATCTGTAATCCCAGCAGTTCAGGAGGCTGATTGCAAGTTCAAGGCCAACCTCAGCAACTTAGTGAGGCATTTAGCAATTCATCGAGACCCTGTCTCCAAATAAAATATTTAAAAAGGGCTGGGGATGTGGCCCAGTGGTTAAATGCCCTTGGGTTCAGTCCCTGGTACAAAAAAATATATACACACACACACACACACACACACACACACACACGCACGCACGCACACTTCAACTTTTTCATTTAACAGTGACTTAGAGATTGTTGATATCTATACATTTTGACCTATCTTCAACTGCTGAATAGTGGTCAATTCTAAAATATACTGCTTTCTATTTAAACTTTCTTTTGTTGATGGTCACCTAGCTTGTTTTCCAGAACCTAAAATGACTTATTTCATTTTTAAATTGCAAATAATATTTTAAAGAATATTCTTGTGTATACCTCTGTGCATATCTAATAGTTTAGCTAGGATTACATTAGGTACACTGGGTACATTAAAAAGGCATTACTAGTGCTCGCTTCGGCAGCACATGTACTAAAATTGGAATGATACAGAGAAGATTAGCATGGCCTCTGTGCAAGGATGACATGCAAATTCGTGAAGCATTCCATATTTTTATGTAAATGATTACACAAATGGTGTGCCTCTACTTCATGTACAACCAGAGAAACAAATTGTACCCCATTTGTTTATAGTAAAAAAAATTAATAAAAGAGTTAAAAAAAAAAAGGCATTACTAGGTATGCATACTTTTAGGTTTGCTGGATATTGTCAGATACCTTCCAAAATGATCATATGAAGCACTATATGAGAATTTTTAGTGCTTCACACCCTTACCAACACTGGGTATTGCTAAACTTTAGCATTTTTAACCAGGGTCATGGATATAAAATAGTATATCTTTGTAGTTTTAATTTGAATTTCCCTGCTTGATAGTGAGGTTGAGTATCTTATCGAAGTTCACGGACCCATTTGGTTCCTCTTGTGAATTTCCTGTTCATTTTTTAAAAATTTTTCTATAGGACTGTTTAACTTGAAGAAAATCTTTATAATTCTGGATACTAAAACTTAGTTGACTCTATTTGTTGCAAATGTATTCTGCTAGATTATTATTTTTACTTGTTAATGGTGTCTTTAATTTTAATATAGTCAAATTAGTAAATCTCTTCCTTTATAGTTTTTGGAGTTAGTATGAAAAAAATCTTTAATAACCAATGATCACAAATTCTCCTACATTCCCTCCAAAAGTTTTATGTTTTACATTGAGAGAACTCATATATTTTAAGGTAGATACCTCCCATCCACCCCTGCCCTCCAACACACATGTGAATTTCATTTCCAGCATGGATAAATGGTTGTTTCAGTATCATTTATCAAAAAAGTTCAATGTTTCTTCATTGATTTGTAATACCCTCTTCAAGCACCTGGACTAGAACAGAAGCTGTGAGTTTGGAGAGAAAGGAACTGGTTTGAGAATCAGGAAGATCAAGCTGCCACTTGGACTTGGGGGTTAAAGGAAAGGGAGAGCTGAAATATGTCTGTTTTACATCTTGGTGACTAGGAAAAAAATGAATAGTTCATTCATATGACCAAACACTCAACAAAACTCCTCTTCAGGGTCACTAGTGACCCCCCTATTGGTCAAATCTCAGTTTTCATCTTGTCCTAATGGAAGCATTTAGCATACCTGAACACCTCCTTCACCTTCATACACCCTCTTTAGTTGGTTTTCAGAGCACCAGTTGACTTGGTTTTCCTCAGTGCGTTTCTGCTTTTTGAATCTTCTTGGCCTGTCTCCCCCATCTCTTAATGTTGGGCAAAAGTATACTATGGCTTAGTCTTTAGTTCTAGTACCTTCTTCAGCATGGTGATCTCATCCAGTTACATAACTTTAAATGTCAATTATAAGTCAATACCAAGATCTTATCTTTAGCCCAAACCTCTTTTCCAAATTACAGGTAGGTATGCCCATCTGTAATTCTACATCCCTTGCATGTCTGATTTCCCTATCCAAAAGCACGTTTCTGGTCTTCCTTTTCAAGCCTTTTCCGCTCCTAGTTTTCCTTATCTCATTTGATGGCAGATCTCTCCTATCTGTTGAGGCAAAAAGTTGTGGCATTACCTCCTTTCTACCTCTTACATTCCATAACCAAATATATGTTCAAAATATATCTCGACTCAGACAACTTTTTACCATCTCCACTGCTTCTATTTTGGTTGAGACACCATCATCCTTAATAGCCTCCTTACTAGTTCTAAGACTTACTTCCTGCCCCATTTTATCCTTTTAAAACATAAAGCACTGCTAGATTCCAGGGCATCTACAGTGGTGCCGAACCCATAGTAAGTGTTCACTTTACTGAATGATTTCTGGAGCTGTGAATGCAGTGGTGACAAGATAGTTTATGAATTCTGGCTTTGTGAACCTCATGGCATAGTGGAGAAGAGAACATTAAACATGCAGCTGTATAACAAAACTCAAAAGCTCCATTAAAAAAAAAAGTACCATGTTAAAAGGAAGAAAAATAGAGACTTAATTTGAAAGTACAAAAGCATTTCATAGTGTTTATTCTTTACATTTTCCTTAAGGATCTTAACTGGCCCATGAAACCTGCCTATTTAACCTTACCACATAGTGAGTAAGAAATCACCAAGAGAAGCCTGAATGTTCTTCTAAATATAATGGGCCTAATTAACACAGTTTCATGATTTGCTTTCAGAATGCTTGAATGCCTTGAATTGGGTAAAGTGAGCAATAGAGTTTGACATGATAGGGATAGCACATTTTGGAGGGTCAGGATAGGATTTTTTAAAAATTTATTTTTATTGTAAACAAATGGGATACATCTTGTTTCTCTGTTTGTACACGAAGTAGAGGCATACCATTTGTGTAATCATACATTTACCTAGGGTAATAGTTTTTGATTCATTCTGTTATTTTTTTCTCCCCCCCACTCCTCCCACCCCTCTTTGCTCTATATACAGTCCCTCCTTCCTCCATTCTTGCCCCCCTCCCACCCTCCATTATGTGTCATCATCCACTTATCAGCAAGATCATTTGTCCTTTGGTTCCAATCAACAAATGGGCTAAGGAAATGAATAGACAACTTCACAGAAGAAGATCTACAAGCAATCAACAGATATATGAAAAAATGTTCAACATCTCTAGTAATAAGAGAAATGCAAATCAAAACTACCCTAAGATTCCATCTCACCCCAATTAGAATGACGATTATCAAGAATACGAGCAACAATAGGTGTTGGAGAGGATGTGGGGAAAAAGGTACACTCATATATTGCTGGTGGGGCTGCAAATTAGTGTAGCCACTCTGGAAAGCAGTGTGGAGATTCCTTAGAAAACTTGGAATGGAATCACCATTTGACCCAGCTATCCCACTCCTCGGCCTATACTCAAAGGACTTAAAATCAGCATCCTACAGAGATACAGCCACATCAATGTTCATAGCTGCTCAATTCACAATAGCTAGATTGTGGAACCAACCTAGATGCCCTTCAGTTGATGAATGGATAAAGAAACTGTGGTATATATACAATGGAATATTACTTAGCCATAAAAAATAATAAAATTATGGCATTTGCAGGCAAATGGATGAAATTGGAGAATCTCATGCTAAGTGAGATAAGCCAATCTCAAAAAACCAAAAGACTAGGATTTTATCTCATTGAAATGGTTACCTTTGTAATCCCTCTGGACAGGAGGCAAATGGTCCAATTGAGGGAAGAATCGAGGGAAGTGGGAATTTGAATGTCAGATGAATAAGACGAAGTCCAATTTCCTGGGAGTATATCCAAAGCAACCACTGTTCTTGTCCATGCCTTTAGTAACTCTGTGGAATAGTTCTATTTAACCTTGTTTCTAATCTTTGTTTCCTCCCTTCCTTCCTATCCCTCCCACCTCCCTCCCCATGTTCTTTATGCCCTTTTTTCCCCTCATGGTTTTTTGTTGTTGTTTTTGGTACTGGAAATTGAACCCTGTGTTTTTCAACATTGAGCCACATCACCAGTCCTTTTTACTTTTTATTTTGAGAAGGGTCTTAGTAAATTATTGAGGCTGTCCTCAACCCAAGATTTTCCTGTCTCAACCTAGATCTTTGGAGGGTCTAGAATGTCCTCTAAAGACCCATGTGTTGAAGGGTTGGTCCCCAGTGCAGTGGTGTTCAGAGGGGGGCTCTTGGGAAGTGATTGGGTCATGAGTTCTAACATCATCAATGGATTGATCCATGGATGGATTATATTTGAAGGGACTATTTGAGAGGTGAAGCAGACTATAAGAGGGAAACTTAGTTGAAGGGAATGAATGCCTGGGGACTATATCTTGTTCCTAGTTTCTCCCCCACCCCTTCTCCCTCTCTGCTTCCTTTTCACCATAAGGTGAACATCTCTTTTCCACCATACCCTCTCTGCTGTGATGCTGTGCCTTACCATAGGCCCATAGCAGTGGAGCCAACCAACCATGGGCTCACACTTCTGACACCAAAACAAGTCTTTCCTCCTCTTAGTTGAATTTCTCAGGTGTTTGTCATGGCAATCAGTGAGTAGCATAGTATTGCAGGGTGTTTTCTCTAGATTTAGAGTTCCATGTTAGCAGTTGTTTTCTTTTAGTACCTTAAAGATATTTCTTCCATTGTCGTCTTACCTCTATCATTTCTTGATCTATTTCATCTCTTGAGATTTTTACTTCTTCTTAAAAATCTTACTTCTCTTGATTGCTCTCAGATGCTTTTCAACAATAATTTTATCTACCTCTTTTTTATGGTTGTTCTTGGTGGTAAGGTTACAAACTACTCTATCATGGTCTTCCTAATAAGTATATTTATAAAAAATTCTTCAGGTATTTCCTTTAAGCTGCAATATGAGACTATAAAATAAAAAGACCCATTTCTGAATTATCATATAAAAATTAATTATATTTCTATAATTCATTGGAATTTTACTGCATGAAAACTATTTATAGAAAGGGACATGGGATTACAATTTTATCTTATGTACTTCCAAATAAAATTTGACATTAAAGTGAATTATAAAAGTACTAAAGTAAAATAAAACAATGAACAGAATTTGATGACTGTATGTGAACTTATGCAAATGTTTTTCTGAATGTTCAGCTCCCAAACTGAATCCCCTTTCTCCATCTTGCACTCCTTGTCTGATGCATCAGCAGCTCCTGTCATCTCGCCTTCAAAATATATTACTACATCTTCCTTCAGATTATTGCAATAGCTTCCTGATTGTTCTTGCTCTGCTTACAGTCTGTTATCAACACAGCCACCAGAGTGACTCTGTTTAGAATGTAACTAAGACTAGATTAAAAATTTTTATTCAGAATCTTACAGTAGCTTTCCAGTTCATTCAGAGTAAAAGTCCATACCTATTAACTCTCTGACCTCACTCCTATGACTCTTCTGCTGGCTCCCAAGTCCAACCACACTAGTCTCCTTGGAAATGGTAGGTTCCCTCCTATTTCTAGGAATGTTTCCTGTGCCTCAAATTCCCTTCTCTCCCTCACTTCTTTCAGGTCTTTATTCAAGGGACACCTTCCCATGCCTCCCCCAGCCATCCTTTATACATTTGTAATTCCCCTTTTTCTTTGTTTTGTTTTCCTTTTTAACACGTATTGTTATCATTCATTTAAGTGTACACACACACATGTACATGTATGTACACATTCTGCTATATCATATATACAGACATTCCGCTATTTCACTGAAATGTAATCTTAACTAAGGAAAGAATCATCATTATTTTTTTTTAAATCTGTGTATTGTGTCCCAGTCTTCTTTACTTAAGAACAAAGGTAATGAATGATGCAGGAATTAAAATCAAGAACATCATTGAATTTTACTTTCCCTCCTACTAGTTCCCACCAAACTCCCTGTCCCTACTCTTAGTATTTCTAATCTCTCTTTTTTTTTTTTTTTTTAAGATTTGTTTTGTTAGTTGTAGATGGACAGCATGCCTTTATTTCGTTTATTTTTTTAATGCAGTGCTAAGGATTGAACCCAGTACCTCACACTTGCTGGGCAAGTGCTCTGCCACTAAGCTATAGACCCAGGCCTCCAATCCCTTTCTTCTTGAATGAAGAACTCAATCCTAAAAGCCCTGGTATAGTCTCTGGGTTCTCTTCCCGTATCTTCTCCCCTTTCTTCAACCCAAATCCCAGGGAAGAGCTGGTGCCTCTGTTTAAAAGTATATGCAGTTTAAAAAGTGAAAGTAAAAGTCCCATGTTGAAAATCTGGGATACCTTGCCATGTTATTCCCTGCTCCAAAGGGTACCTCTTAGAGATGGTCACTTGTAACTTTTTTCAGGGTTTACCTCTACATTTCTAAGTAGTGTGCTTATTCTGTCATTTCCTGATTGTCATTTTAGACATTGTTAGTTTCCTCTTACAGTACTTGCAGGGATTCAGCTCTCTTTTCACATCCCTTCTCTTCATTTCTTCTTCCAACCAGACTCCCAAATATAGTTATAGCACAGACTATAAATTGCTATTCACTGTTCACATCATACCAGAGTAATGTTACTGATTACACTAATTAGTTCACTAATCACAAAATGTGCTATGATTGCAGTGTTTTTCCCCTCATTTTTGTTTTTCTTGGATTTAGTATTATCCTCTCCCCTTTTTTCCATCTTTAAGTTTTCTCTTTATTTTTTCCTAAATGTCCAATCTTATCAGACAAATACCTAGCAGTAAATTTTACTTAGTACAAATGTAGGAAAACATATCTTCCCCCCTTCCTTTCTTTCTTTTCTGGTGAGTGACTTCTTTCTCTTTTCTGTTCACTCTAGTCTTAACTGCTCTCTAGGTCTCGAATGAATTGCAAGTTTGGAACTTCCTAATGCTGCTTTCCTATATTGGATCTCCTGTCTTATCTTTTAGTTTATTCCTTCTTTTGCAAAAGCATACTTTCTAGTACCTTCCTAAGAAAAGGATGTGACTTCAGCTATAGCTCAGTGGTAGAGCACTTTCCTAGCTTGTGGCAAGGTCCTGAGTTCAGTCTCCAATGTCACATACACGTACACACACAATGGAAGAAAGAAATTGGTAGACTAAAAAAAGGATGAATAGATGATAAATATTTTGAACTCTTGCATGTCTCACCATTTTTACTCTTTTAATTTATTGACAATTTTTTGGGTGTAGAATTCTTGAATGAAAATAATCCCCTTTAACTAAGAGGCATTGCTCCATTCCCTCATAGCATTCAGAGTTGCTGTCGATGTCATTCTGAATTCTTCCCTCTGAATGCATATATTTTTCTCTGAAAGGTTTTATATATGAATCCCACTTGCTGTCACCCAGTGCTGTGTGTGTGTGTGTGTGTGTGTGTGTGTGTGTGTGTGTGTGTAAAATAAGTAAATAATAAAATGTAATATATCCTTGGGCATATTGTTTAACCTCTCTGTGTATCAGTTTCTCATGTAACAAAATAATAATAGTTATCACTCTCTAACATTATTATGAAGATTAAAGATTAAATAGACTAGTGCCTAATTTATAATAGCTCAAAATAAACTGTTAGATACGTTTATTTATCTTTACTATTTTGAAACTTCATTATTTGTCTTGGTTTGTATTCTTTTTCATTACTTGTCCGGTTTCCTGTTTTGAGAAATTTTCTTGAAATTAAAAAAAAATTCTTCTTTGTTTTCTTTGTTCTTTCTTTCTGTAGCTCTTATTATACAATTGTTGGCCCTTCTTACTTGCTTTTATAATTTTTCCATGTCTTCATATTTTTGTACTGGGGTATTTTCTCTACTTTAACTCTTTTATTCTTACATTTCCATGATAAACTTCAGATTTTTAGGTGTTATTTGTACTTTTCTATTATTCCTTTTTCATAGTATTCTCTTTTTTATCTTTTTTGAGGATGTATTGTTTCCCTGAGGAAATTAATCATAGCAATTTTTAGTTTTCATCTGTTTCTTTTGTTGTCTCCTTCTAGACCATTGCCTTTTTGTTGTTTTTGTTTTTTCTTAGAACCATCTGGTTTTCCATTGGACACTCTTCTCATAAAGACTGGTGATCTGTGTTTGTCTTTATTCAAGAGTAGGGCACTCAGAAGCTGAGTAGTAGCTCTGTGTGTTTGAGCATGACTTTTTAGAGACTTTAATACTAGAGTGATTATGTAATGAGCTTGCCTTTTTAGTTGGGTCAGTCCCACAGGTGATAAGTGGTGGTCTCTTCTCTAGATTTGTTTTACATTCTCAGAGAGAAACTTTGCCATCTTGTACTTATGGAATTTGTTACCTCTTGGATCTCCAGGAGCAGGAAGCGAAGGATGCTGAGGAGCCTGCAATTTGGTATTTTAGACTGATGCTTATTAATCACCTTCTGGAGTCATCACTGTGCCTAGTGTGCTAAAATCTATATCTTTGTTCAGTTTTCCCAAAGAATAAATCTTTTATTTTCCCACATGAGGGATGGCTGAGGGGGAGTGAAGAAGAGTATTGGTTGCAAGGTAGAACCTGGAAGTTTGTGCAGGTTTATATATATATATATATATATATTTTTTTTTTAGTCATAGATGGACAAAAAATAACTTTACTTACTTACTTACTTAATTAATTAATTAATTAATTGATTTTTGTGTGGTGCTGAGGTTCAAACCCAGTGCTTCACACGTGCTAGGTGAGTGCTGTACCACTGAGCCACAACCCCAGTACCTTGTGTTTTTAATCACTTTCCTTGTTTTCATTTTCATGTATTCACCTTTGCTTTCCATGATGTATTTTGCCTTTGTGTACTGTTGCTAAGTTCTGTAAGGTGAACTTGTTCACTTTCCATAGGTATCCTACCACACATCTCCTTGCTCACTCATTAACTTAGGTTCTGTCTCCTGTGAACTGCAGTCTTGTAAATGATGTTGATTGGTTTTTATTTTATTTCATACCCCCTTCTCTTTCTCTCTTTTTTTTAAACCTGTTTTCAACTTAATGATTAGTATCAAATAAGATACTCTTTTTCAGTGATAAGCATATTACCTAGAAGTGCTAATGTTTGGGGTCAGAAATAAAAATGTATTAGGAAATGAATCATTTATTTACAGAACGGATGGAAAAAAATATATATGGCCACTCGTCCTCTAGCTACAGAACAAAATTTATATTACAGCCATTAAATCCTAGACATCTTAGAGATTTTTCAGTCTAAAGTTAACATTTACTGAGTCCTCACCTTAGGTCAGGTACTGTTCTAAGTACATTATATATACATTTATATACATTAACTCAGTCTACACAAACCATCTATGGTACGTACTGTTATATCCATTTTGTAGATAAGCAATTTTGCATTTAGAAAGGTTCATTAACTTTCACAAAGATCACAACTAATACATGGTAGTGCTAAGATTCAGACCTCAAATAGTAACTCATAAGCACTATGTTATACAGTCTCTTAATTATACATCAATCCATAATCCAGACAGTTTACTAATCTTTATTACAGGTAATAAGGATGTTCTTTGGAAGTCTTCAAATTTTCAGACAGACCTAGGGTCTGTTAAAAATTTTTTCTTATACTGGGTTGTAATCAGCCCCCATGTGACTTTTACTATATAGTCTCATAAGAAAGAGAATAAATTTGCCTCCTCTTCTAGGATAAACATTCCCACTTGCTCCAATGAAACATAATTCCCCATACCCACCATGACTTATTTTGGTAAAAGTCTTTTTGAAGTCACTGTGTTTCAGGCTTATATTCACGATCATTTCCTAGAGGTCCTCCTTCTAGTTCTGTGTTCTCCAAGTAAAATCTAAAGGATTATTTTCTTTCAAAAATCTCTGAGTTTCTAAAAAAATCTTCAGAGGCATATTGTTCTTTTGGGAAGACATGAAATGGACATTAAAGATAAATTACTGTACAACAGTATATTTAATAAATGCCCAGAAGACTAATATTATGATAATAATGGCAATAATAGGGATAAAGCTGACACATTAGATGCCAGACAATCTTTTAAGTACTTTACATATATTAACTGATGTCATCTGCACAACAACTCAGATAGGTACTATCCTCACTGACATTTTACAGTTAAGGAAAATGAAACAATCTGGTTAAGTAACTTGCCCAGGGTCACACAGTTAATAAGTATCAACTAGGATTATAGTTGAAATTCTCTAGTTGCTCAGCCTGTGCTAGTAATCCATACACCGTACTAGACAAATCTGTAGGACTTTGGAGAAGAGAGTGATCACTGCAGACTGACATAGATGTTAGTGGAATTTGGGCTGGAACTTTAAGGACTGATTAGAGTTTGTATAGTGAGGACGAATGAAGGATGATTAGATGACAAAGATGTGTAGAAACACGAAGGTAGAATGTTATGGGGAATTTATGGTAGAATGGTTGTGAGGTAGAATGTCTGAGGGAACAGTGAAATGTAAACCACTTATTAATTTGGCTTTTCAGGGCCTGTGTGATCTGACCCTTGTGTACTTACTACTTTCCTCTGCCATTAAACCTTCTTTCTGTTCTTTGAACATGGTTGGTGTACTAGGGCCTTTGCACCAGCTTATTTATTTGCCTAGCATGCTTTTCACCTTGAACTTTCATTTCTGTCGCTTCGTTGTCATTCAGGTCTCAGCCTGGCCTTTTCTGACTATATAAACTAAGAAATCTTCCAGTCGTTTGTTATCACATGAACCTACTTTATTTTTATCTTTGTTCACATCTCTGAATGGTATGCGAACTCCATTGTTCAATTCTCAACTTTCTTTTTTGCAAGAGAATTCAGATTATGTTTGAGGTAACAGCGTGCCCACCGAAATACCCATTTTTCTAGTCTCCCAGTTATTTAGTTTTGTCAGTGACGTGTAACTGGATGTGTGCTGGAAGTTTCTGGGATGTTCTCCAGATACAGTGGCATGTAGATGCATGCTATTATTCCTCTTTCATCTTTCATCTGCCCCTCCTTTGAATGCAATAGGATTTCAGCAATTCTTTTGTGACTATGAGAGGGAGGTCAAGAAACCTGTAAAAACTCTTCTTCTGATATCAATTAAACCAATCTAGCAATGTCAGACTTTTTGTT
This sequence comes from Sciurus vulgaris, assembly GCF_902686455.1. Classification (NCBI taxonomy): domain Eukaryota; kingdom Metazoa; phylum Chordata; class Mammalia; order Rodentia; family Sciuridae; genus Sciurus; species Sciurus vulgaris. The sequence continues at coordinate 51,449,114 of NC_136461.1, forward strand.
ATGTGTTAAAAATGGTTCCTGTTATTTAAAACTATTGTTAATTGTTTTGTTTTGTTTTTTTTTTGGTTTTGGTTTTTTTGTGTGTGTGTGTGTGTGTGTGTGTTTGCCACTTGCAAGAGAATATCTGATAAAAGTAGAGGAGTCTGAAAGGTAACATCATTGATGGAAACAAAGAAGTCTGGAACAAACTAATTTTGGGAGGAAGAAATTATAATTTTATTTTGGTATGATTGATTTGAGTTGATAGTGCAATGTGCCTCTACTTACTGTTGGAGGCATTTAGAATAGTAGTAGTATTAAAACCAGATTTCCTGTGTCCCAATCCTGGTTCTGTAATTTACTAGCTGTATGACCCTAAGGAAGTCATCTAATCGCTTAATATTTCTATATAAAACATAGATGATAACAAAATTGAGCAGAAATGGTTGAAGCTGAGAGCGGATAATATTTTTAAGAGAGAGAATATAGAATGAGTTAATATACAATGAAAATAAAGGATCAAAAACTGATTTATATCTACATCTTGGGATATGGACATAAGTGGAGTCATTGGAGGAGGAGATGGAGAAGGATCATTCAGAAAATAGGAGAAACAGGAAAACAAAATATTTTAAAAATCAAGGGAAATGCTATTTTAAGAAAATAGTGCTCTGGAGTGTAGATTGTAGAAATAAGAGAATAGGAACTAATAAAAGGCTTTTTTATTTGACGGATAGAAGAAAGTGTTTTTAGTGAAAGGTAGAAGATGGGCTACAAAGATTTAAGATTGAGTAGTAAGGAGATACAGGGAGTTAACATCACTTGTACCCTATTGTACTTCAACTATATGAACTCTTGCAATAAAAAATATCTTTCCCATGTGTTCTCTTTGTTATGTGCTAGACATTTCTATATATTGTACATATTTACATGTTACTGAAGAAGATTATATAAATAAGATTATGCGTGCCACCCTTTGAACAACTGGAAAGACTTTCAGAAGTGATTTTGACTATCTTTCATTCACACAGTATGGGTTGACTTTAGAACCTAACCCTTACATAGGCTGTAGTTCCAGTATAGCGTGCATAGCCCATATGGGTATAGAGTGTTCTGTACTTGGTATAATTTTACATGTGTGGTGGCCCAGTCTAATGAACAAGGTTTTGGCTTAGGGAGAAGTCATCTGGTTCTACCTCTTTACTTTCCAACTAGTAACTTTATGGTGGAATGAACTGTGTAACTTCCATCCTCCAGCTTTTTCCTTTGTAAATTCTGAAACCTCTTAAATCAGTACATAGGAAAAGTGCAGTAAAGTATTTGAACTGCTGAAAGAAGGCTATGATTTGCTTTTTCGATAATAAAGCAGCTTTAGTATACTTTTAATTATGTTATTAAAATAGATCAATTTAAACTGGTCAGCACTGAAAATTCCTTTTGAAAATCAGGTATGAGATAGTAAATTCAGTTATCTTCAATTAAAAAAAATTTTTTTACTGTGTTATTGGATACATATTAAAAGGTTTGGAAACAAAAAAGTATAAAAAAGAATCTCTGATTCTTTCATTTAGAGACAACTAATAATATTTTGTTATATTTCCTTCTGGTCTTTTCAAAAATATATATTAACATAATTGAGATTAAATGTTATATACAGCTTTATATCCTATTTTTCTTTTAGGATTATATAAAAACATTTCCCTAAGTTATTAAATAATTTGTGATCTTTTATTTTGTATGATATCGCAGTGATATTTCCTACCCCATAGGTAACCTAATTTGGAATTTTTTCATGGAAATTTTATATTACCCATTGTTGAAAGACTTAGATTTTGGGTCTGGATTGCAGCTCAGAGATAGAGTGCTTACCTGGCATGTGTGGGACCCTCGGTTCGATTGCCAGCACTGCCAAAAAGGAAAAAAGACTTAGATTTTGACAATGTAGCCATTGTTGTCATATAAAAAAGAATGACAAACTTAGCTTTTTTTTGTTTTCAGTATCAAATTTTCAAATCAGTCGTTATTTTAAAAAGAAAAGTCTGTAAAACATTCTTAGTATGGGACTCAGAGATTTAAACAGTATTTGAAAGTCATGTTGATGAGTCATTGAATTCTCATACCCCAGTAATTCATTATCAATTTCTCTCTCTTTGTTATTGCTGCTGTTGTTACATCATCTTTAATGACTATACATAGTCATTTGAATCCTTTGGTTCTGAATTTTCCCATTTAGAAAATGAGACTGAACTAAATAATTTCTTAAAATTCTCCTTTAGCATTTCCACTTTTATTTAAGTTATATTTTTCTTGTCATATCATGTTTATGTGCTGATAGGTGATCATTTGCCATAATCTTCTATCCAACTATATTAATATATATTTTATAGACTTTCTATTTTAGAGTTTTAGGTTCACAGCAAAATTGAGTAGAAGGTACAGGGACTTTCTTTATACCTCTTCCCCCACTATCAATATCCTACAATTCAGAAGTATATTTGTTATAATTGATGAATTCAGATTGATACATCATTATCCCCCAAAGTTCATAGTGCACGTTGGGCTTCACTTTATGTGTTGGTATTCAGTGGGTTTTGAGAAATATATAGTCAATGTAGTATCATACAGAACAGTTTCACTGCCATAAAAATTCTCTCAGCTCTGCTTGTTCATCCTTCCCATCCCCTGGCCACTAGTATTTTTTACTGTCTCCATAGTATTGCCTTTTCCTGAATGTCATATGTTGGGATCATACAATATTTAGCCTTTTTGGATTTTTTTCCCATTTTATAATATGCATTCAAAATTTCTACATGTCTTTTGATGTCTAATTTTTTGTAAGCATCGAATAATGTTTCATTGTCTGGATTTACCGTAGTTTGGTATCCCCTAACCTGCTAAATGACCTAAATGATATCTTGGTTACATCAAAGTTTGGGAGATCATGAGTAAAGATACTATGAATATATGTTTACAGGTTTTTATGTGGACATAATTTTTAACTAATTTGGATAAGGCTTTAATATATTTTTCATTTAATAGTCTTTAAAAATATTTTGGGCTGGGGAGATAGCTCAGTCGGTAGAGTGCTTGCCTTGCAAGCACAAGGCCTTGGGTTCGATCCCCACCACAAAAAAAAAAAAAAAAAAAAAAAAAAAAAAAAAAATTAAATAAACAGAAAAATTGGAAAATGACAAATTTTAAAGATTGAGTAAGTATTATGCATAAGGAGGCCTTATATTACAAGAGGGTTTGCAAAAAGTAAGTACATTTTATAATTAAAGGGTAAAAGTTTCCTTTCTGTCATTTTTTTCTGAGCTGATTTGAATCTTGTATTGATGAGCAGAGTAGTCCATTACCACTAAACCCAAATGACTTCTCTCTTGATCTTGAAAGAAAGGATAAGGAAGTGATAATGTTAGCTCTGCTGTGTTGATCTAAAATGATATGCGGATACTTGTCTTTTTAGATACTGCACTTTTACAAATGACATTAAATGAATGTATGAATGTAAAACGACAGTTTTGGAGTATGTTCAGCTGTTGGCTGGTGGTGAAAGATGATTTATCTGATGCCAGCCCTTATTTTTCATTTTTCACATTTTGCCCTTCTCCCTTTTTTGGTAGGATGTAAATAAAAGAGTAATGTATAAATTAGCAGCATGATATGAATTTTAAGATCTGATTTTCATCACCTCTGGTATTTTTAGTACTTGATTTTATTAAATGGTTCATTTCTGTGCAACTAAAAATACATTTAATGTCTCACTGGACTATTTTTAATTTAACATTGAATCTGTGTGCTAGGCCTACCTATTTATTTTATCCATGTTTCAAGAGAATCTATAAATGTAATATATAAGAATTTGATGATTCTTCAGTTGAATATTGATATTTGGAAGAATTTAGTTTTGTCCCTGAAATTACCATTTTAAGACAAATTATATTTGACTGATTATGATTAATGATCATATAAATACTGTTGATATTTTTCAGCATTGTCTATAACTCATGTAAACTTTTCAGAATCTTTTCCTAAGGGTCCTCATTGCCAGCAGGAAAGTTTGTTTGTCAAAACATTTTTCAAAAATTTTAATTCATTTTTTATGAAAATTGTTTTAATTCTTAAAAAGAACTTAAGAGAAAAAATTTAAATTATTTAGAGTACTTTTGAATGCCAAATCTACAGGCTACAAGGGTTGTGGGTGCCTTCATAAAATTCTAGGTGTTACTTTTTTTGTATGTAATGCATCTTTAAACTGTGGATCATTGCTATGTATGAGAACACTACTATTCTTATTGATTATATTATTGCAGAAATGTTTCATTCAAAATATTTTTTAAACAGAGAAATCTTTTAAAAGACTTAAACATAACTTTATATTGTTGCTTTTGTTCTTTGACGATTCTTTGAAGAAGGGAAATTGGATGTCTTGCCATTTTATAGATGATAGAGTAATTTGTTCAAGGTCACATTGAGGTAAATTGCAGAACTGAGATTAGAATGGACCTTCTAATTTCATTTAATGCTTCTTTTATTTGTGTTTGGGTAACAGTCTTTTGCCATATTTTACCATAAGTTAGTAATACCATTTTGGTGTATTGCTACCACCAAAAGAAGAAAAATCACAACTCTTTAACATGCTTTCAAACTAATATGACTAAAAAATTTGCTTAGGGAGGGGGCCCTTAAAGGGGAAGTGAATATAAAACCTTTTTATTTTTTAAAGGTGACTAGAAATATTGCTTTTATTGTGTAAAGTGTGTAAAGTGTCTGAATTGATGGACTCCTCTCTTAATTAAAAATGATAAGGGCTGAGGAGATGGCTCAGATGGTAGAGTGCTTGCCTTGCAAGCACAAGGCCCTGGGTTCGATCCCCAACACTGTAAAAAAAAAAAAGTGATAGTCAGTAGTTCCTATTATCTTCCACTTGTGATTATAGCACATTTTCCCCCTCCCTTCCCTTCATTCCCCTTTATCTATCTAATCCACTAAACTTCTATTCTTCTCCCCCACCTTGTGTATGTTCACATCCACATATCAGGGAGAACATTCTTCTATCTTTGGATTTTGGGGATTGGCTTATGTCTTAGCATGATAGTCTCCAAATCCATGGCAAAAGTCATAAAGTCATTCTTTTTTATGGCTGAGTAATATTCCGTTGTGTACACTTCTTCATCCATTCATCTGTTGAAAGGCAGGTAGGTTGGTTCCATAGTTTAGCTTTTGTGAATTGAGCTGTTATAAACATTGATGTGGCTGTGTATGTAACTATTTTTAATGGAGAAGCATGTATTTACCTATAAATAAACTATATAGTGCTAATTCAACTTCAATCTTTTAGCCAAAACAATGAAAATTATAGCACTGGATCAATGTGAACCAAAGAAGGTAACTAGAGAAGTTCAGGGCTAAAATACTATGTTTTGTCATATGTCCCTAGAGTGTCCTATTACATTCAGTGAGGGATTCTCTGTCCTTTCTCTTACAGATGCTGAAAATTTCTTCTAAGGAGAAATATCCCTTGTTTACTTTTGTAAATGGTCATTCCAGAGACTATGACATTGCGTCTGCTACAACCAATGAAGAAGATCTTTTCTCAGAGGATGAGAAGAAAAGATTAAAAAGATTCAGCACAGAAGAGTTTGTTCTCCTATAAAGATGAGCACATTTGTGCCCTTTGTGAAGAACTCTGAAAGGGGAAAATGAAAAGGAACAAGTTCATTTGAAAGTTTTGTTTTCACAGATATCTTAATTTATATGTTCTTTTAAAAGAAACATTTGAAAATATATAAATTCAAAGATATTTTTCTGAACGAGAAATGATTTAATGAATATTGCTTTCTAATAAATATTAAGCAATTCTGGTTACATTCCTATTTCTGAAAGATCTCTAATGAAACACTACTTTCACTATAAGCCTTCTAGTCTTCAGTCTTCCATCTGAGCCCATTGTTCTCCTGGAGGTTCTGTGACATAGACCCCCTCACAGACTGGATACACTAGATAGCTTCAAAAACCTCAGTTTGTATTAATAACCAGAAGAGCAGAGAATGAATCTTTAGTGCTACCTAAGCCTCCTGCTATTAATGCAACCAGAGGCTACTTTGGGATATATATTAATAATTAGATAGTATTTGCTAACTGTGTTGTACATATAATTATAAATAAGCAGAAGTTTGAGTTAAGGTAAGCAAAATTTTATAATGATTACTTGTTTATGCTTGCTTTTGAGTCTTTTATGAAGAGTAAATATAAACTTGGTTTTTCCCATGAATTTAAAGGTTATGTTATTAATGGTAAGTGCATCCATTCAAATCAGATAAAGGAAATTATAAAATAGCAGTAGTGTTTGCTTCCTATCTCAAGAATGAAATTTTATGAGAATTCAACTTAATATACAGTTTTTAAATCTAAAGATAAGTACCAAAAAGACATCAGTAGATCTTCTGATATTGCTATTTGTGTACAGCAGTGTATTAGTGTTTAGAAGCCAAGACCATTTTCAAGGTAAATCTGCCTTAAGTGCATTATATGTTGCTTAGAGGTAAATTTGTGATATAAACTAAGACTTATTATTGAGCCAGAATTCTAAACTAAATAATAAAGATATGAGAACATAAAATGCCTTTGTTTTGGTTTTAATGTTGGGATCATTTTAATCCTTTCATTTGAAAAATCATTATCTCGTGTGAATTTTATTTATTTATAATGATGGCAGATAATATTGTTGTTCTGTAAGCAAAATATTAACTTATTTTATAGAGCTTCTGTATTTCAATGTGGAAAGGTAACTTATTATAAAGATGTAAAATTTTGCATCATCTAAAGCTACTGATCTATCAGAAGAGTCTATTTGTTTGGAGTTGCATGTAAAGTTGAAACAGGATGGGCACATTGCTTTTCTATGCCTGAGGGGAGAAATCAGGTTTGACATTTTCCAGGGAGAATAGTTTATTGAATTGAAATAAATAGTCTAAAAGCTAAAATTTTTCTTTGCCCTGGATGAAATCTGAACAAATTATGTCCAGTTCTAACTTTCCTAGAATGTCAAAGCAGTATAGGAACAGAGCCCGTGGAGCAGACTTTATATGCTGCAGTCCTCTCATCCTCGCTGTTGCAATTTACTGTTCCCACACAGCTGCAGTTTTCATAGGGTTCCACAATAAACACATCAAATGAGAGCACTCATGCCTTCAAATGGATCAGAACTGATTGTGTTCTCTTATAAGAACAGTACAAAAGCTTAGATTTACAGGGTAGCCTTGCCATTTTCCCAGCTTATTTAGGGATTCTACGTATTTGTAAGTAGGATTTTAGAATAAGACAAATGACCTGGACAAAAATTAGGTAAGAGGAGGCAAAAACTTCCTTTATGTTGAATTGTATTGAAAAGGCTGAACTCAGAATATTGAACAAACAAATCTTACAATATAGTCATCCATGTGACTGGAGTAAATGTTTAGAATCAAATTATTAACATAATTATATGTATATAAAAAGTATTCAATAATAGTATGAATTTATGAGTGAAAGAAAATTGACAGAGGCTGATGCGTTTATCTTGCTTGCTTACTAATTTGACTTCATCTGAGCCAGCCAGAGGTTAGGCTTATCTTCTTGGCAAGGCAACAACAAAACTATCATTAGGTTTAAAATAGAGGTACTGTCTATCCTGGTTTCAGACTTTGTTTTGAACACAGATTTCATTTCAGGTTCGGAGAGCCAGTAGTTTCAGTCAGTGAAGTTTATGGACCATCTCTTTCAGCCTGGAATAAAGGAACATTGAAAAGGATAAGATTCTAAGAAGGGTGTTCTGTTAGAATTGTGTGGGGATCCTCCATTTGGACATCAATATTAAGATTCTGGATTTTACCATTAACATTTCAGAAATGAATTTTTAAGATTCTTGATATGACTTTTTGATGGCAAAGTCTTCTTTTGTGTCTTCTCCATTAGATTGACACTCTGAATCCCTTTTTGTCAATTTATTAACCACCACCGGGCAATTTTGAAAGTCATCATTTGTTGAATGAGTGAATGAAAAGATCCTTTGTGGAATAAGTATATCCAAAAAAATTTCCCTGAGGTATTCATTTTTTGCTTTTACCTTAAGTGAACCCCATTAAATATGTTTTAGTGAGAAGAAAATTTTATAAGATTAAAAATTTAGATCACTTTTCTGTTCTGTTACCTTAGTATTAACATTGTTCAATGGCAAATATCTAAAAGTAGATATGTTAATTCCAACTTGGGTTTAGAAGAATTAAAGAAAAAGATCAGCAAAAATGACATCTATATAATCTATGCAATCTCAGGTCTGAATTGTCTCTCATGATCTCTCTTTTTAGAAGAAATCTCTAGTTACCTTCTATTATTCTATGTCAGAAAGCACTTCACTTCTGGTCGAATCACACTAACCCAGCTTGTTTCCTAATTTTCTTCTACTAGGAAGAAATTTCATTTTCATGGTTGACCACAGATTACCTTCAATAGCTTGCATTTGACATTTTAAGTATTTTTTACTATATATTCAAGTACAAGTATTTTTTAAAAAAGTGATTTTTCTGAAACAGGAAATAAGGAAGGGTGAAATAATGAAAAACTATTTGTAAATATTAAATCACTATATGAATTGTTATCGGAGTACATACACCTATTTATTTACTTATTTCAGGAAGAAACCAAGAATTTAAAATACTTGTGAAATAGAATCAAGATCTACCAGAGGTATGGTAAAGGCAATTTCTTGGAAAGAAAAGGGATTATTATTTTCTACAAAAAGAAGAGCAAATGGTTTCAAAGAAATTAGGAGAATAATATTTATCAGGTGATATTTTTTGTAGCCTCAGTGTTGTCAGTCAACCACAGTTCAATAGTACTGTTCACTGAGTAGTCTGAGGTACTGAATTGAAAAGGTAAAACATCAGACCAGGAGGAATTGGAAAGATTCTATCGATTCTAAAATATAAATTTTATGTCATTTTATAGTTTGAATCTTAAGTCAGCTTAAAAATCTTAAGCATTTTTGTGTGGCTTTCATGGTTATTTAAAGACTTTCTCCTTGCCTATAAACTTTGAAAAATATTGTATTTAGAGTTGGTATTGCAGACACATTTTGAGTTAGCATTTCCCTCTCTTTCTTTTTTACAGTCTTCCTTGACATTATTGGTGGCAAGCAATGGCCCAAAACATTCACAACTACAGTTATAAAATTCCACTTACTCTCTCACGATGATAAGAAAAATATGTTAAATGCGGAGAATACATGTTTATTATTAGGCAGAAAAATTACTTTTTTACTGTGTTACCCTCTAACCAATTTCTCCAGAAATTCAGAAACTCAGTCATCCAAGAGTGCGTCATAAAAAAACAAAAAAAAAAGTATTCTATGGAGAAGTATCTTTTGTTTAAATTATTAAGAATAAATTATAAATATAACATCTATATTATATACTAAGATAATATAAATTAATAAGAAATTTTTCCTGCTTATAAAACTTATAAAAGTTGTTTTATAAGCAGTATAAATAAACAGACATTGGAAATCCAGTGGACGTCTGAGAACAAAAGGATGAGGGGATAATTGACAGCACAGTTTGAGTGTCTAGGCAAATACACCATAGTAAACTGACACAGATGAAAGTGTATACATTTAAAAGGCTTGTGGGCTGGGCTGGTTTAAACCTGAATGTAGGCACTGGAAGGTCGTAAATACTGGCTGATAACAGAGGGGACGTGGGGCTGCCATGCTGCACAGCTCCAGGAGGCACTGTTGTCAGTATATGTTGCGTGAGTGGCGCTCCCTGGAGTTGTGCCATGTGGCATCTTTGCTGCTAATATTTATGTACTGCTTTCTTTTTACTCAGCACTGTTCTGATCTGTTTGCTTGTATTAAAATATAGCAAATGAATTAAAGATCGGGAAACTAGATCTGGGATTAATAGGGCAATTAATATGAGTCTGGGGATTTGGATGATCAACAGTGGTTCAGATCAGGAGAGTCCGTTGTCAAAAGTCTAATTACAATAGAGGTGTTTTAGGGCTGGGGATGTGCTCAGTGGTACAGCACTTGCTTAGTATGCATGAGGCCCTGGGCTTAATCCCCAGCACTCAAAAGGGGGCGAGGGGGAAGAACCCCCCCACAAAAAATAAATTTTTAATGGAGAGATACACATGTATATTTTATATATTTAAATTATTTCCTAAGTATTTTTAATAGATATCATAGAAAAAATTCTGTTCATACTTTTACCACTTCACTTCAACATTAATCTTTTTTTATTGTAAACAAATGGGATACATGTTGTTTCTCTGTTTGTACATGGAGTAAAGACATACCATTTGTGAAATAATAAATTTACATAGGGTAATGTTTGATTCATTCTGTTATTTTTTTCCTTCCCCCCACCCCTCCTACCAACATTAATTTTCTAGTTCTATTTTAGGTTCATGTTATTCTTTAAGCATGCTTAATGGGTTGAATTTGGATGCCTGTTTAATTTAACCATATTCTATTTGATGAAAAGGTCTACTTTTCAGTCTTTCATATTTTGATTTATACACTAACATTGTTTTGTGGCTCTGACTTACACAGTGCCTTTTCCTGTGACTTGTGACTGGTTTCTAGACCTGATTCACTGTTCTTTTCTGGTTTTATGACTGCCAGCCCAGAGGTAGATAAAGAACCTCTTTATTTTTATATGTAATTTGTTCTTATAAACATTTGAAATAGTGTAATGTAAGGGAACTGAATGGTGGATGTTTTTAAACATTGTTTTAGGGAAGGTTTGTCCCAGGGAGTTTAAAATATAAAAATATTAAAAAGTGTTAAATTATTTTAATCAAAGTAGCTGGACAGATCTTGATGTTACAGTTCCAGCATTTCATATGTTTTTTTTATTTTTGTTCTTTAATAGTAGAACATATAGTTGACTGACTTTAAGTTGACTTCTAGTAGGATATATAGTCACCCAAGCATTTTTACTGAGGCTAATGATTATTTTTATATGAGTGTTAATTGGGTTAAACTTATGACCTACATTTCTTACCACTAGTTTTATCACTTATATTTTTCTGTTTTCCCAGCGTTTGTGCAAAATAAGTGCTAATGTCAAATCCAGTAATTGTATAACCTGTTATTTGTGGTGATTTAGGGATGTTAGATTACTTATGTTGAATGTCTACATGAGTCCAAGGTAAGTCTTTTCATTATTTCCATCCATGTTGTTCAGCTTTATATTACTATAACACAAATAGCTGAGAGCTGGGGATATGGCTCAGTTGGTAGAGTGCTTGCCTCACAAGCACAAGGCCCTGGGTTCAAATCCCCAGCACCGCAAAAAAAAAAAAAAAAAAAAAATAGCTGAAACAATAAGCTTAAAAGGAAGAAAGGTTTATTTTGGCTCACCCTTTTGAAGGTTTCAATTCATGGTCAGCTGACCCCATTGCCTTTGGTCCTGTGGCGAGGCAGTAAGTACATCATGGCAGGAGAGACTGGTGGAAGACAGTAAGAGGAGAGACCTGAGTCCCAGTATTCCCTTCAGGGGTTCACTCTTAGTGACCTAACTTCCTAACACCAGGTCTTACCTCCTGAAGGTTGCACCACCTCCCAAAAGTGCCGTGTGCTGGGGACCAAGCCTTTATTTAACATGGGCCTACGGGAGACACTTATCCAAAACAGCACCCCCCGCCCCCCAGTGAATGTGAAGTGATATTTCATGGTTTTCTTTTTAAAATAATAGCCTTATCAAAATGCAATTCACATACTAAACAGTTCGCCCTTTCTAGTGTACGATTCAGTGGTTTTTAGTGTAGTCAAAGAGTTGTACAATGATCATCATTATGAAATTCCAGAACATTCTCATTAGCCTAAAAAGAAACTGTCACTCTGTATTCTCTACCCCTCTATTTCCCACTCCCAGCCTTGGTAATCACTAATCTTTTCTCATATGGATTTGTTTATTCTGGATGTTTTGTCTAATTGAAAATATGCAATGTAAGGACTTTTGTATCTGACCCCTTTCACTTAGCAGAATTTTTTCAAGGTTCATCCATGTTATAGCATGAATCAGTACTTTATCCTTATAACTGAATGATATTTCATTAGATATGCCATATTTTCTTTATTCATCAGTTGATGGATATTTGGGTTGTTTCCACTTTTTTGCTATTTTGAATATTGCTGTTATGACATTCGTGTATGTGGTTTTATGTGGCATATGTTTTTATTTCTTCTGGGCATATACCTAAGTGTTGGTATACCTAGTCATGTAGTAAACTATGATTAATTACATTTTTAAATTTTTTTTTAGTTGTTGATGGAAATTCATTTTATTTGTTTATTTATTTATTTATTTATTTATCTATCTATTTATGGTGCTTGAGAATCGAACCCAGTGCCTCACAACATGTCAGGCAAGCACTCTACCACTGAGCCACAACCACAGCCTCACTAATTATATGAAGAAGTACCAAACTGTTTTCTAAAGTGACTATATATTTTACAATCCTTCCAGCAAAGGTTCCAGTGTTTCTACTTCTTTGTAAACCCTCGCTATTGTATTATTGTCTACCTTTTTATTTTAGCTATAAAACAGTATATGTGAAGTGATGTCTTATTGTGGTTTTGATTTTCATTTTCCTAGTCACTAATGATGCTAAGCATCTTTCCATGTGTTTGTTGGCCATTATTATATCCTCTTGGAATTAATGTGTATTCAAATTCTTGGCTCATTTTCAAATTGGGTCATTTGTCTTTATATTATTGAGTTATAAGAGTTCTTTGCATATTCTAGATGCAAGTCATTTGTCAGTTGTATGATTTACATTTTCTCCCTTTCTGTGGGTTGTCTAACTTTCATGATATTATCCTTTGAAACAAAAACAATTTAATTTTGATAAAGTCCAATTTTTCTATTTCCTAATTTTTTTCTTTAATTATACTTTCGGTGGTGTACTTAATCCAAATTTATAAAGATTTATACCTAAACTTCCGTCAAAGAGTTTTATAGTTTTAGCTTTTACATTTAGGTCTTTTCATCTTGAGTTGATTTTTGTGTATGGTGTGATAAATATATCCATATTTATCCTTTTACATGCAGATATCCAGTTGTGTGAGCACCATTTGTTGAAAAGACTGTGCTTTCCACCATTGAATTGTGTTGGTATTGAAAATCAACTGGCCATAAGTAGAAGATGATTTCTGGACTTTTTTTTTTTTTTTTTTTTTTTTGGTGCTGGGGATTGAACCCAGGGTCTTTGAGCATGCTAAGCATGCACTCTACTACTGAGTTACACCTCCAGCCCCTGAATCTCAATTTTTTTTTCTATATATATATATATCCTTATGCCAGTACCATACTGTCTTGATCTACTATAACTTTGTAGTTAATTTTGAAATTGGGAAATGTAAGTTCTCCAACTTCATTCATTTTCCAAAATTCTTTTGATAATTCTGAATCTCTGCATTGTCATATGAATTTTAGGATTTTGTCAGTTTCTGCAAAATTTTTCTTTGATTTTTTTTCAATGTTCATTTTTAAAACATGGTATTAGTGAACTATAATATAAAATTGACTTAAAACATGTGCATATTTAGAAAGTTAAGCATGCAAAATTTAGCTCTTATAACCATGGTCATGTATAGGAATATATCAAATTAGGCAGGTTGTATTACACCATAGCGTCAACCAGGGCAAGTGTTTCAGAAACGGGGCTTTATATTCACTCAATACTGCTAGTTTGGAAAAACAAAAACAAAAACAAAAACCCACAAAGACTTACATTTTTAGGGAAAAACTGGTATTTAATTTCACTGTCAAACTCCCAATATTCCATAGTACAGATGGCAGAATAAAGTAGTGAAGCAGTGGAATCAGAATGGCTCAGCTCAAATTATGACAGTATCACTTAGTAGCAATGTGGCCTTGAGCAATTTCACATTGATAAAATGGAGATAATAGCAACTCTAATAACAGCATAGGGCTGAAGTGAGTTTTACATGAGGAAACAGTTGCAAAAGTACTGTTAAGTCTTTAAAAGATTCTCAAGAGGTTTACTCATGTCTGTTCTAAGATTTGAAAAGAACTTAAAAATCTTAAAAAAAAGAAAAAAGAAAAGAAAAACCCAAACTAGCATTACAGTATAAGAATTAGAAAAGAAGAAACTGAAAACCTCTTAATTTCATTCCAGTATTTTGTAAGACTCCAAGGAATAACATTAAGATGAAAAAAAAAAAAAAAAAGTAATATTTCTGTCAGGGAGCTCAGAAATTAAGAATGGGGGAGATACAAACTCCTACCCGTGGCAGAGCAAGAAAAGACACACTGAAAGTTCTACACAGTAAAATGACATTTGGTTTCAAAAGATGGCTCACGTGTTGACACGAGGGTTAGGGAAATCTTCACAAAAGAAGAGGCATTTGAGATGAATCCTGAAAGTCCAGGATGGTTGCTGCATGGCCTGGATGGGGAAGTGTTTGGATTAATAACAAAGCCCCCGGGCTGGGGCCTTCGGCATGTTTTCTAAATGAAAGTGGGTTTGGGACAGGGCCTGTCCCTGGAGGGCAGACTTGAGGTGCATGTGGCTGGCGTGGTTGCTGGGCTGACTGGGAGCACAGCTGGCACTTACTAAGGGAGCGGTGCAGGAATGAAACGTCCAGGCCAGACCACCAAGGGCTGTGAACGGTGGCCTGAAACAGACTTGCTCAAGATGCCTGGCAGAGACAAAAAAAGTGAGGGCCGTGAAGGAAAGAGCAAACTGTAGAAATCAGAGGAACTGGGGTTTAGTTTTAATACTTTATGAAAATTTAAAATTGGAAGATGATTCTGCAAACCCTTCCTTGTTTTTTAAAGTTTTATGTTTTTTATTGATTCTCCATATTTTCCCTCTTTTACACAAAATACTTGAATACACTCTTGATTTTCACATTTACTTTACATCCTACCAAGCTGTTTAAATTTGTCCCATAATCTCTTAGCACTTGTAGTCAATGTCTTATCAGATGGTGTCTACACTCAGACTTTGGGGTGTCAATGCAAAATGTCCCACTACTGTTCTCACTAATCTCCCAGTGGGGGATGGTGGGAGAGGAGTAGCTGCAGATTCTTTAAGAATCTGTTTTACCAGATGTAAATCTGCAGATTCTATAGATGTACTAAGTGAATTTACATGGGGCTAAGAAAGGATAGGTTACTTAATTCAGGGGTTCTTAATGAACCTGTGACTGATTTAGGGTCTGTGAACTTGGATGGGAAAAAATTTACCTATTTATTTTCACTAACATCTTTAGGAATGTAGACAATGAAGTATGGTGACATCAACAGTAGCTAGAACTTTGTCAGCAATAGGAATCCAAGATGTTTTTATATCAGTTAATTCATATATCTTGAAATATTGTTTACACAATTTTGAAATTATGGTAGAACATGCTGCTAGGATTGATTAATGTGTTGATAAAGGGGAATAGATTGCACAGTTTAAAAAATGAAAAAACTAGTCCTTTTTTTTTCAGTGCTGGGGATTGAACCCAGGGCCTTGTACTTCAAGGCAAGCATTCTACCAACTGAGCTATATCCCCAGTCCTAAAACTAGTCCTTTTAACCACATGTATTTCCATTTAAATTTTAAAACATTTTTCTGGGAAGAAGACACATATGCTTTACCAGACTTCCAAAGGATTTAAAGTGAAGAAGTTTGGAAATTAGAAAGTTTTGAACAGGATAAGAAAAGCAGGGGGCTGGGGATATAGCTCAGTTGGTAGAGTGGATTCAATCCTCAGGCTTGGGGATATGACTCAGTTGGTACAGTGCTTGCCTTGCATGCACAAGGCCCTGGATTCAATCCCCAGCACCACAAAAAAATCAGAATTTCTGGCTGAAAGCTGGAGCTGGAGCATTTGGGGTGTTTGAAGTCGTCTGAGAATTGGAGGTGGAAGTGTGAAGTGCTGACAGGACCAGCCTTGGGAGGAAGTGGGGGCTAAGCTGCTCAGTCAGAGGGACTTCAGGGGAGGGGAGAGTCTCTGCCATTGTCAGGAGGAAATTGGTATTACCAGCAGAAAGGAAAGCTTGAGTCAATGTGAAGACATAGAGGATTAATGATTGCAGTGATGGTATCCATGACCACAACTGCCATTTACTGGGTACTAAGTATTTTTAAAAATACTTAATCTTCACAAGATTACTGTGAAGTAGATGTTTCTTATCTCCGTATTACGAATGACATAACTGAGGGTCAGGTATGTTAAGGTCACTTGTCAAGTTGCACAGCTGGCAATTTGCAGATCTGGGATTTAAGCCCTTCTGATTCCATAGCCTGTTCTAATTTTTCCTATGACATCTTGAATTAGATGTTCCAAAGGACTGAGAGGACGAGGCTAGAGAAAATGGCACAGGGAATGGTGGATGAGGGCTGAGGTGGATGGAGATGAAGATGGGAAGAAGGTGAAAGGGAAGTCTTGGACCTAATTTTGGAAAATGGGTTAAAGACCTAATCAGTCTGAGTAGCAGGCTAGAGGGCATCAGAAGAAGTGAGGTGGCATTTGACAAAGATCTGCTTCTATGTCAGTGGCTTTGAGAATCAAGTCCCTATTGTTTTGGAAGCTGGGAGTCACTGGAAGTTTATGTAATACGCTCCTTTTTTGCCTTTTCCCTCCATATAGTACATCCTGCCCACCCTGAGGTTAGAAGCCCGATCATAGTAGCCTTATGAAGCAACATTTTGAGCCTTCTCTTCTTTGCCTGGCCTTCAGACCCCAATTTTCCAGAGACTGTGATTGAGAAAGACCTTTTGTTACCATACAACAGGGGGGAAAACTCCCAGTGGTATAAAACAGACTGAGGACTTTGCAAAATATAGCAAGTTCATGTCTGTTAATATGTTAAGTTATTTGGCCTCCCTAGTTTAAGTAGTTATTTGTTGTTTTCATGCTAATACAAATTCTTGTATTAATAGGAGCATGGCCCTGGGTTTCTTCATCCGCCTGGGAAAAAATTACTTGTTTGATGGTAAACAAAGAACAGAAGAATTGATTCACTGTCCTCATTTTAAAAAAAGATGGTATGAAGCAATAGTGGAATAATTTTAATTGTAACCATCTAACACTTGCAATCAGTAAGATCATTTGTGTTCTGTTTTAGGAAATGGAGTATTAAAGAGTACATAGTGCATTAGAAATGCAAAACATGACCACATGTTCTCGGGATTTTGTCAGTATTACATGAAAGAGCGCTTGTACTGGGATGCTCTGCTCTGAGGGTATTCTCTGTTCAGTGTGTATTTACAGAGATGTATGAATATTTGATTAATGAGTCATGGTCTCTGGAGAAATTTAATAACTGTATTGCTGTACAAAGCCAGGCCCTCAACTGTTAACACAGCTGCCAATAGTGTCATTGACACTGCAGCCCTTTCTGAATCTAATGTATTCTGTGGAGTAAATTCCTTGGTTAAAAAGGGATCTGTATGAGCCATTCACTTATCTGTTTTGAACTTTACTCAATTTACAGACTGTGATTTGTAAAGATTTTTCCAATGAAAACAAGCAATGATAGGGAAACTTGAAAATGGCCTTTTTATCTTAGAGTGCTTTTCCCAAAAATTAGTTGGAAAATTTTTAATAAATAAAAAGTAATGATTATCCTTCTTAAGATTATCTGTTGGGGATTCACTACTAACTTTGGTCTTGATGATCATATAAAAATATCCACAAGAAGCAGAAATACAAGATACATTTCTGATTTAGATATGTAGATCTCACATCTCTTTCAATGACATAATCTAAATTCATTATTAAATATAATTTAATGCTTTTCCAGCAATACTTGATGGCCAATTTATTCTTTTTCTACCCTTCTCTTTGTTTTGTTTTGAATACCTATGGAGAAATCAATTCTAACTTTCAAAGTTAGGCAGGTATTCTAGTAATGTTACCTCAGTTTAACTGCTTGAGTAACAGGGAGAAATGTCAAAAAAAGATAAATTCAGTGCAGGAGCTTTCGCTGGAAGCTGTAACCGCAGGTTAGAATTATCCATGCTATGCAGAATTTCCTGCAACACCTCTCCTTAGGGCCACAATGCATTACAGCAGACGTGTAATGAAGCTGCTATAAAATCTCTGGTAATTAAGGGGGATTTGACAGTAATTGCAACAGTGAATCAACTTAATTATTACCTGCTTCAAAGAGAGCTAACCTGATGTTATAATCTAACCTTTTCTACTTTTAAAATGGGAGATTAAACAAGTATATGTAGCATTTAAGAATTAAATGTGTTGAGATAGAATTGTATTAATATACTTCTCCTTTTCTGTACATGTATACATCGATTTCTTAAGAACTAGCTTTCAGTTTCTGTGATCCATTAAAGTTATTTAAAATACTCTGGAAATTGAACTTTCAAGCCCACATCTCTTATTCAAGTCAGCTTCTTCCTGAGTTCCAGCCAGACCTTGATTGTGACCAGCCCGACTTCAACAAAAAAAGGAGACTTTTTTAATGGTAGCCTGCAAAGAAAAGAAGCACCAAAATTATTATCATTATTGACATTTAGATAGACAATCTCTTAGAATCATAAAATCTCATTAAAAGCAGCAAGCATACTTACATGAAGGAGAAGACTGAGAATCACCTGAGAGTCCTTAGATCATTTGGTATGAGAAACGCTGGGTATGAGAGTGAGGCACTTGAGTTTCAGCCTGAGTTATGTCTGTGGTAATGCTTCTTGCAAACTCTTCATTTCCTATCATCCAATCATTTCCTGTCTTCATTTTCACAAGAATGGGAGTGGGAAAAAATGACAGTGGTCAGTATGGTTCTGACGTGAAGCATGTCACACACCTCATGTTATCAAGTACCTAGAAAATACAAATAATACCAGTTTGTTATTAATAGTTTGGCCTCCTCTGGCAGATTTCCCCAGCCCTCTTTTCTTCTTTTACGCTATATCATTCTTGTGTCTTCACTGGCTTTAACTTTAATAATACCATATTAACTCTGCAAGTATCAAAAGTTTGGTTCGCAGTAGTTTTGTTTGGAAGTGTCAATCTTTTTGTTTAGTTTTGCATTTGCCATATGTACAGATACAATGGACTGACTCATTTCACTGGAGATGATTGATTAGTCATAGATTTGGTATTTTTTTGAGACTGGAACAATCTCCTCCTTAACCATTGTTTGCCACAGTAAAAGTATGTGCATGAGACTGAACCAGAATCGAGTCTTTATCTGGGGCAGCTGTAGGCAGGCTGCCCAGGACCACTGGGCCGGTTTTGCTCAGTGATCTTTAATGTCACAGCTCTTATAAGATTTCTTCTGGTTTTGCAAACTCAACCTGAATCTGCTGAAGGAAGACTGGAAACACACATCGTATGCCTTGTTTACCTTGTTTTCTAACATTGCTTCATGCCTAACCAAACTTTCTCTTAATATGGGCAGCAAATAAGTATGGTCAATACTTGACTAACGGATAGGGAAATTAAGCAATGTGAATTCTCATTTTGATTCAGTCTCCAACTGACCTGGACAAATTGTCTAGAACCTCTTTTCTGTTTTCTTTTTCTACCAGACTGAATTACAACTATCCACAGGGATTTCCTAAACCCTAATTTCCTTGTTTGTCTGTTAGAAAGTAGGTTGCCAAAGCAATGGCCTAAACAAGTTAGTCCCACTTCCAAAGGTACCTATTTAATGATCAGGGATTTTCTCATTTCATGTGAGCCATGATGGTCTTTAATTTACCAGCAATCAGTGACCTATGTAGTAGTTGCACCTTTGATTTTTTTTTTTTTTTTTTTTTTGTCCTTTAGATGCTGTATTTGAGCAGGGGAGGTTAAAGAGTATGGGACTTGAACCATGTGATTTCTATTAGATAAATGGTGTAACAAGATCATGGGAAGAGAGTGGAGCTCTTGAACAGAGTAAGAATCTTGCTATATAGCTTGTCTGTCCAATTAAGAGAGAAAAGTGAATGGAACCAGTAAGGTTCCTGCTTCGGAGGAGCTCACATTATAATTGTATTTATTCAGTGCTTATGATTCTAGGCACTTTATTGGGTATTTACTATTCCAGGCACTTTGTATTATCTCATTGTTATGCCATAAACAGAAATCTGCACTTTTAGAGAAGAACCTTGAGACTTAGGTTAAACAAATTGCCCAAGGATACCCAGCTGGTAAGTGATGCAGTAGGATATAATCCCAGACCTGTTTGATTCCACAAATGGTTGAAATTACTAAATTTTGAAATTGTCTATGGAATTAATGAACCACATCCTGGATATCACAAGCAAACATATCCAGGTTACAGTGTACACTGAAATTCAAAATAATTTCCAGTGACGGACTTAAGAACCATCAGTTTTGAAGCTATCATGTTAAAGCCCTTTCTCAATTCCCCTCAGATCTTTCCACAAGCAGAACATGTACTAACTTCTTATGAACTTCATGAAGAATGAGTATCCATTTAGAGACCTCTTTTTAAGACAAATTATCGCACTTCTTTGTTCTTATAAAATAATGGTGTAAAAAAATTAAGGTTATGCTTTCTGAGAGAGTTAATTATACAACCATCTCAATTATTCAGGGACAGAATATTAGATTAAGGATATATTCATTCTTGCCTTGGGCAATACAGAAGGACTTTGTAGTTGACACTAAGGTGATCACAATAAGAGACCAAGAGAGAGTTGGAGTCACCTGAAAACCACACGTCTTTGAGAGACAGCACACTTTTAAGGGATTTTAAAGATTATCTTACAGATGAGGAGACAGATGAGACCCAAAGATATATTACTTGCCAAGTTACACAGCTGATACAACAGAGGTGCTATTAGAGTCTAGTTTGTACTTTTAGTTGAGGAAGGTTTATTTTAAGGAGTTTATGTTTGGCACCTTTAATATAAATAACTGAACTTCTACTGATGTCTTTAAAAAATTCTGCTCTTAAGTAAATTGGAATCGGTTGGTTTTCAAGACAATAGTCCTGAGTAAGGACGGATTCATGTCACAGAAACTACCTTTTCTTTGGTGTTCAATTTGAGCATTGATGCAGAGTTGGAATATTAAGTGAAGCTATGAAGACAGATAATGTGAACTAACAGCAGAGACAATCAGTCTAACCATCTTTCCAAAAATATTTCTACCCCTTAATCTTTTTGTTGTGGTTGTTTAATTGTTATTAGGTCACTTCTGTAAGAGGTATAGTCATATTTTTAAAAAGAGTACAGGATTTGAAAAGAAAAAGAAGAGTTTTAATAATAATATCTTGATTTTAGTTATCTATTATTGTGTAACAAATCATCTCAAATTTACTGTCTTAATCTAATAAAGGTTTGTTATTCCTCATGAGTCTGTGGTTGATCAAGCTCAGCTTTGAGGTTCTTGTGCTCTGCATGGTGAAGCTGTGGTTACTCATCTGACTGTCTTCAGCTGGGAAGTTTGGGGAGTTTGAACTTCCAAAATGGTCTCCCATCTTTTGGAACCACTCTCCAAGTGACCCTTTATCATTTGGTAGTCTAACCAGAATTTTTCTGCATCATAGCAGTTGGCTCTGAAAAATGCAAAAACAGGAGCTTCCAGGCCTTGTGAAGGCGTGGGCTGGGATCTGGCCCAGTGTCACTTCTGCTACATTCTGTTGAGCAAAACAACTCATAAGGCCAAGCCAGATTCAAGGGTAGTGAAAAGAGACTCCATTTATTGATGTAAGAAATGATAAAGAATTTGTGAACATTTTTAATCCACCACAATCTCAACTTTTTAGGATCTTAATTTTTGTTGCCCAACCAGTCTTGTGTCTGTCTTTACTTTCTTAGCTCTTCAGTGTCCACATAAAATAGTAAACAAATGCTAGTATTTTCTTAGCCTGAACATTAACTTATTTTTTTCTCAGTTTCCTTGAAGACAAAGTCACAGACATACATGGCTCAGAAAAACACTTACATTTTGACTTCACGAAACCTTTGATTTCAGAGAAAACAAAAGATTCCTAATTATCTGTTAGAGCTGAAGTAGATTTTCCAGCCTCTTCTACTTTTTAGGGGTATAAAAATCAGCCTCAAGTCTTAGGAAATTAAAATTCTGAGATAAAAAGAAATATGAACATGTGAGAGTGAGCCAGAGAGAAAATTTTGGCTGAAAATTTAACTGAGTAATTTGGTTCAGCAAGAAGACCCTATCCATTTTCCCTTTGGCTGCTTCACTCCAATTTCTCTGATAGAGTCGGAATTTAGAGAATCATCTCTGACCAGGTACTCCTCTGCCAGAACAGAAAGTGCCAAACTGCCTTAGTACTGACAGCCAAATTGACATGGAGACATTGTAAAAATAGGAATGAGGGATCAGCTTGGACTTCCCTGAACTTTATTTTTTTAATACTTACTAAGGACTTGCACAGAGACACCCACGCCTGCCTTTCTGCTGAACGTGCAGTCTTACCAGGGCCTCCTCCTGAAGCACAGACAATGGTGGGAAGGGGCGCTAGAGAGTGGATCACACTGTAAAGACAGCAATGTGATTTTGAATCCCCTTTTCCCTGAAGGCACCAGCAGAATCACCAAGAGGTAGCCTATTCCCCCTCAAATGAGATACAGCCGTTTATCATGTCAGACTACGCCACAGAGGGTTAAGGCTATAGGGCTTCTGGCTGTCAGCAGCAGGATTTCATCTGGGGCCCCTCAGGCCATATGGAGGAAGCCTAAGAAGTTCATTCTCCTTTTCCCATTGTCTGGCATCTTGTCTCCATTCCCCACCCCAGGGTCCTCTTGACTGGCCATATATCCTGACTCCAAATCATGTGTGAAACAAGCATCCTAAAATTCTCCTGTCCATTAAGAGAAACCTCCCAATTTATATCCAAATAAATTGAATAAGCAGAAATATAAAAGGATGGGTTGTTATTTTAATTTATAAAATTGAATATACTTCCACAAACTTAGGGAACAATTTTTAAACATTTAGAGTGATTCTGTGAAAAGAATTTGAAATTATTTTTGCTGAACAGAGACAATCTGTGGAGTAAGATCATGAGAGGAAATTGTACATATGTAATTCTTTTGTGGAGCTACAATATTAAGATTCTATTCACGGCTCCTAATAGAGTTCATCACCACCTATTTCAGATTTTGCACACAGTAATTGTTTCATTGTAAAAATCTTTTGTGTCTATTTTCTGAATTGCTATGTTGTCTATAAATATTTAGTGATAATTCATGATTGGGTTGTATTTACCCCTGTAGTTATGTATTACAAATGAAACGACAGCATCTGCTGAAATTAAAAGTGGCCACATTTTCACTGGAGCTTAATTAAATGCCAAAATTTATCTACATTAACAACAAAGTAGTGAAATTTATTGATCAATTCACATGATATAAGTTGACAAATGGCTTAAGCAATTTCCATAATTTTCTACACGTGTTAAAATTTGTAATGAAAAAGAACACTATATTAACATTAAATGAGAACTGAAAGGGAGGTTTTGTACTGGGGCCAGTGCCCTGGAGCAGTGTACTTTGTTTCCCGGGCCCTGTCCAGGCTTGCTGTTTGAGCTGTGTACAGATGGGTCTCTGACAGTCCTACAGCTGTTCTCCTAATTGTCCATTAAGTGTTCTATTGATTCTCTGATTCAAAGTACATGTCTTTCAGCTCAAGCTATCGTGTGAAGTGGCAGACACATTCCTTGTAGAATGACAGAGCTGCTTGAAACCTAAAAATGTGGTCTGCCAGTTTCAATTGAGGAGGCTGCTTTCAGAGGAGAAGGCTTGGTTAAAGGCGCTTTGTAATAGCTGGTTAGGTTGTATTTTCTAAACTTTTAGCATCAATCAATTAAAGCAGCAGCAGCATGAAGAGTTTTAATTCTTGGTTAAGCATGTACAGATTGCACCTGGCTGATAGAGGGCAGGGCGAGGGGATCGGGACTGGAAATAGGAGATCATCCTTGTTTAGCTGCATGCAGATTCCCCCTGTGCAGCTGACATGCGCACAGCCATTTTCATTTGGCTTGCAAGTTCACTTTTAGCATTTTTTAAAAAATTGAGATCATCTGCAATTCCAGATTATGCCAGTCAGAAGCCTGTTTATAATCATCTCTCTTTAATCTGGAAAGTGAAAGATAAGATGCATATCTGTTGTGAGGACCATAAATCTTCAGAGAAACAAATAATCATAGATAAAACTGTAAAAGTTATTTAGTTCGCCACTGGAAGAGGTTTATTAATCTAAAATTTCCAGTCCATTGTGTCTTGATTTGGTTAGCACTCTGTATTTCATTTTGTGCAATTGGACCTAAGCAAAGAGCTCTTCAGAGTTTGGACTTGATCAGTAGTAGTGTAGTTCAGTTGAAGACTAGTTTCAAGAAATAAAACAAAAGCTGTTATCCAAAAAAACATCCAAAACTGTGGTTTAGGTGGCCCCAAATAGCGTTTGAATTATTTTCTTAATGAGATGACATATCCAAATGTCTTTAACTCTTAATTACTCTGTAATATAACATTTCAATGGAAAACACTCTTTATCTAGTCATCTTTCATCTATACACGCAATGAACGAATAACATTTGTCGCTGCCTGTGTATCATTAATTTAATTAGAAACTACTTCCATGACCCTAATCACAGCGGAGGTTCTCTGGTGGGATGTTCGCTATTAAATAAGCTTTCAGATTCATCTGCATTTTCAAAGGGGAAAAAGACTATCAAACATATGTAAAGGTGTTTAATGTATCAAATATACTTATCTAAGTGTGTAAAGATGAGAAACAAAGATTTTATTAAGGAAAATCACATTAAAAGAAGGATTAATTAAAAATGACTCTTTTCTCACCATCAGCTCTTAATTCTTTTGTTTTCTTTTTTTTTCCTGCCTCCTTTATATCTTCTCACAATAGCCTCTTTTGGAGAATACCCCCACTCTTTTCCTCTCATTTTAGTTGTGTAGCAGAGCATGGCCACTAAACTCATGTTCCTTTTGTTAAAAAGCAAGTGATTTGTATCCTGACACTCTGTCTCACATGTGACTCCTTCCATTCTAGAAACCTCCACACTGGAGCCCCCTGTGCAGGGAATGTGTGGCCTGTGCTGAGCGGATGGGCAGTGAGACAGAACATGGGGCTTCTAATTTTTTTAAGTGTAATGCTTTTAAAGTTAAGGAGCAATAGGTGCATAATCTCTTTGCTTTTAAAACATTTGGTTTGAAATTATAAAATTTGCAAATGGGTGAAATGTATATATTACAGAATCTATGTTGAATGGAGGGATCTATATGTTTTCAAAATGTGGAAGCTTCAACCAAAATGTCCTCTTACTGAAGGATAATAAATCCTCCCTATCTGCTTTTTCTTGGAAAACTAGTGAAAAATCTATTTCTAACCTAGTAATATAGTATATATTGATACCTGCAAAACATTATGTGAATCTACTTAGACGCCAGCACTTTCAATTACACTGTTAGCCAGTTTTTTAAAAAGATTTTTAGAAGCTTTCAACTGTAGACTTTTGTCTTGTTGAATGAACTTCAGCTACACTAAATTTTAAGTAAATTTGTGATGACTGAGCAATATACATTGGCTGAGCTAGAATCCAATAACCCACAGGACAAATTAATTTTCAACAAAAAGGGCAGAAACCTCAAGTGCCATGAGTATATGGAGTCTCATTCTATCTCTCTGGAGCCATTTTTGCAAATCACTACAGCTATTCATAATCTAAATCAGTCTCCTTTAGCAGCAGAAAGATCTTTTTTCATGACAAAACAGAAGATGACATTCATTAGTGCCTAACTTGCATAAGCTACCGTAAATTTATTGGTGCTCTTCTACTTATCTGGGTAAGAATTCCTTTGTCTACAGCTATAGGAAAATTCCAGTTGTACTACTTAAAAATATAAATTGTCACTTTTATCAGAACTTTTGGCAGTTTACTTTATTTTAGAAGTAAAACTGGTGGTTAAGGTTTTAAGACTTCCAATGGGCGTTGTTTCAATCATATTTAATAGGTGCCTAGGATAGTAATAGGATCATGTTTAAGCTCTGTGCTGGAAGAAAAATCCACAGTTTCATCCATGTATTGCTGGGGAGGTTTTGGAGAAACCAGCCTTTGTGGTGGCGGATATGGCGATATGCATTGTACTACCTGCCAGCCAGGCACCGACTTTAAACCACCCAGCCTGATTGTCGTGTTCAAGGGCTGTATGTGATTGTGAGGGGCAGGGGGTGCTTATAGGGCCTAAATTAGAAACATTCCATAAGCTGTCATAAGCTGTCCTACAAGTCAGAGGGAAATAGTCTTATTTTCACAGTGCTCTGATCAGAATCTTTTATTGGTCAAATTTTCTTTCCAGTTTATAAGCTCCAGCCTTGGATCTGTCTGGAAAAACTAAAATAGTTGCTACAGCATAAGGATCATGTTTTTTGTCCTGTTCCATTCCTACTCGTGCTGGCTGAAAAGGAACAAGAAAAAACTAAGGATGCCTGTATTTTGCAATCATAGATTGGTTGGTTTGTGTCTGACAACCAGATTCTGGGCCTGTGAGACAATGAAGAGAACAACCCAGCAAGGGTTATTTGTAGTACATTTATGTAGAGGAGGAGAAGAATGTGGATGTGTCCTTAACAGAATCTGATTTGGATGGGGGTTCAGAAGAAACTGAGGTAGAAATTAAGAGATATTAAAACATAATTTTTGAATATTGGGGGCAATGGTAACATCGGACAGCCAGATTCTAGCTGGGTGTGGTAGTACATGCCTATAATCCCAGAAGCTTAGGAGGCTGAGGCAGGAGGATCACAAGTTCAAGGCCAGCCTCAGCAACTTAGTGAGAGCCTGTTTCAAAATCAAAAACACAAAGGGCTGGGGATGTGAGTAGGTAGTAAAGTGCCCCTGGGTTCCATCCCAGGACCCTGCCCCAACCCCCCCAAAAAAATCCAGATCCAGAATGTTTCATTAATTTTCTTTTTCTGTGACTGCATAGCACCTCTAATGTCTGAATTCACATCCATATCTGTTGCTAGTCATGACTTATCATAGATGGTGATAAGGACAGCCTTGGTTATGACCTGTGATGAAAGGAGAATTGAATAGTACCACAAGAGGTATGGCCTACAAATTGGAAAGAAGTTTTGTACTTGTAACAAAAATAAACAGCTATTTTGACTTCAGGAATTGTGGGAAATTTGGGTTTTAAGAGGGATGAGAAAAGAGAGCTAGGGATACTGCGATTGTATAGTTTCATGACAGTTTCAGAGTACTGATCAATGTAATCTCAGACATAACTAGGTTTAACAGAGATTACCAAATTTGGTCAAAATACTCAACATAATGAATTGACATAAAGAACAAAAGTTAAAAGTAAGCACTCACAATTATATCAAATATTAAGTTTATAATGGATTTCTCATTACTTCCAAAAATGTGTATACAATAAACCCATGTGGGCAAAACTGAGTTTGGCCACTAGATCTAATGAACAGGGCTGATGCCAGGACATGCCTACCTGAAGATCAAATTTGCTGAGTCAGGTCTTAGACGTTTAAATCATGACTGACCTCTGGTAGTTTCTGACAACCAGGATCAACTTCTCAAAGCCCTGGAGAGTGCATATTACAAACTAGTTCGTGTTCCCTCAAAAATGTCAAAAAATTAAATACTAGAGCTGGTGATATGGCTCAGTGGTAGCATGCTCGCATAGCATGAGCAAGTCCCTGGGTTTGATCCCCAGCACTACACGTACAAAACAAAACAAAAGAAACTCCTTATTAAAATTTCCTTCCCCAGATTTGTCCAAAGATAAACCTGAAGAGTGGTTGCTGAACCTTGCTGGTGTTTTATTTAGGTTTGATATGTAACTTATTGGTTACAGAAATAGCCTATCCCATTTTTATGAAGAATGGCTCTTTAGTCTTCAAATACATGTTCGTTTACAAAGCTGAACTGTTAAGGTATAAAGATGTGTATACGGTATATTATACCTTTCTTCATCCCTACAAAAATAACATGTCTTTTTGAACAGGGAAGGGGATCCTGATGCCTGGGTAATACAACACAGAATTATTTTTACTAGGAAATAAACTACCACATTGAACCTGCATGTAAGATATGTGTCTGGGGCAAAAGAAAAAAAAAAAAAAAAAAAAATTAGCCCATAGCCTCAAGACAGAGTTGCTCTGTAAACCTCCTGACTGGTGTCAGTCATTGTAATCTCCCCAGTTGAGCTAACCAGGCCAGTCGTGTATCATAAGCATCCATAAAGTCTCCATAAAAATGGAATTTTAAAGTCACCCAGTGCCCCCTTTCTGTCTTGGAACAGAAAGCCATATAGCAGATTATGCCGAGGAATGGAACAGATAGAGAACTCCAGCATAATTCTAGGTTAAAAACAACATTCCAGAGTCTTCTCTACCATCTGGTCAATGTCCCAGGAAAAGTCTCTTTCCTATTCTTGTCTTCCCAGGCAGGTGCACTCCACACCTCCTGAGCTCAAACACCAGCGCTGCTGCCATCTTGCTGTGTGACCTTGTGCGAGATATTTTTCTCCCAGTGCCTCCGTTTTCATCTTTGGGGAGTAAACATAATGCCAATCATGTGGCATCGTCAGGAATCTTAAATGAGAATACTTTGGGTGTCAACCTACTTCTCATATGTCCATGTTGTTAAATGCAGTGAGTGATTCTTAGTTTTCTTTTTATTTGTCTCATCTGTGCTATACTTTATCACTCCCTCTCCTTGAGACACTCCTCACTTGGCTTGCAAGAGACCCTGATGTCCTGCTTTTCTCCTCTTTCACTCTTCCTCCTCAATTTCTCCTCATCCTGCTAATCTGTAAATGTTGGAGTATCCTAGAGCTCAATGCTTAGTCTTTTCTCTTCTGAAATTACATTCTGTGATGGTTTCCTCCAGGTTCGTGGCTTTAAATAGCATGGATCTGGTGGCCGTTCCTGCACTTGTAACTCCAGTGTGGAGCTCTCCCCTCATCCAGCTGCCTTAGCTCTCCAGCCAGAGGCCTGGTAGCCTCCTCAAGGTAACACAAAGCTAAGCCCCGATGTCCCCCACTACCAATGCTGCCTCTTCCACAGTCTCCTATCTTAACTGCCGACAATTCTATGTATTCACTTGCTCAGATGAAAACCCTTGGAATCCTCCTTGCCCTCCTCTCCTTGTATCAATTTCACCAGCGATGGAATTGCAGTGAAAATTGCCACAAACTACACTTCCTGTCTTCATTCTATTTTAGATTTCTCTGTAGCACTTATCATCATCTGGAATTCTGTTTTATTTGTTTGCTTTTTACTGTCTCCCCCTACAAAACGTAAACTCAAAAGGAGCAGAGGTGTTTGTGTGTTTTCTTTACTGTTGAATCTCAGCACCTAGAACAGTTACATGCCTATAACATAATAGACCTCGATACTTATTTGTTGAATGAATGAAGTGCTTAGAATAGTACCTAGCACATAGTAAATTCTAAATCAATGTAAGCTAGTATTTCAATGATAAAGTTGCCATTGTGTATACAAGCAGGATAGCTCTAAACAATGAGGCTCCTTATGCTAATGACCTATGATTCTATATAGTTAAACTCTTACTATTTTGCGATAGCTACAAAATATTGTTTTGGGATTATTCAAGTGTCACAACATGTTTTGCATATAGTGTGCCCTCAGTAAATGTTTGGTGAATAAATTGAGTGGTTCAGTTTCCAACCTGAGAGTTTCATTTTTAGAAGACCATGTCTAGAGGCCCAGTGTCTTCAGGTCCAACTTCCTGATTACAGCTTTTCAAGATTTAAGCAAAAAGTAGAAGTTAATGGGTTAAAAATTTCCCCTCTTCCATTCTAAGTCTTTTTTTTTTTTTTCTTCTTCTTAGCTCTGGGTCTGTTTTATTTAACTTAAAATCACTGAGAAATCTCAAGAGTTTAATTTTGTAGAACTTGGTCTTCGGATGTACTAACACAAAGTTCAATGTAATAGCAAATGATATAAACATTTGTGATATCCTTTCATCACATCAGTTCAACAAATACCTGCCTGAGATCTGCTGTTGTAGGCACTGTGCCACATGCTGGGGATCTGTAGAGGACTATTACTGGAGTCCAAGGACAGTGGAGAAGGAAGATGTGTAAATAATCACATTTAAATACAGTGTAATAAGTGCTATAATAGAACCATGCACCATAGGTACAGAGGTAGCAAAGAGAAGGAATGATTACTGTTGGGAGATGGTGTGAGTTGGAAGGAGCTTAAAAGAAGGCTTCACAAGAGGCTATGCCCAAGCAAACCTATTATGTATGATATATAGGAATTTTCCCAGCACACAAGGTGGAGACTGATTATAGGCATTTCAGACAGAGGGAATATTATGTCCAATGACACCAAGAGGTATAACAGCATATCATATACAGAAAAAATTACCAATAGTTTGGTATTGTGTCATGAAGTGTGTGTGTGTGAGTGTAAGAGGGTGTAGCTTGTGTGGGAAATCACAGAACATGAGGCTGCTGGGCTTTCCATGCAGCATTAAGAGCTGGTATAATTTTATGTGGTCAGTTGGGGAGCTATTTTAAAAAGGAACATGGTTCTATAACAGTTGTGCTTTCTGAAAATGACTCTGCCTGCTCTGTAGAGGGTGCACTGAATGAGGTAAGAGTGGAGGGGAAATGTCCACTTAGGAGGCTATGGGAAGAGTCCCTGGGTAAGGCCATGATCACCTGAGCTAAGGTAGGGTTGCTGGAGATGGAGAAGAAAAGGCTTCTGAGCCATTCTTAAGACCCAAGCAAAACTAATTTAATTGATTGTATTTGGGATCGTAAGGAAGACAAACCCTGTTCACACCATAAATGTAAATTTCCTGTCCCCAGATTCTAAACAAGTTGGTGCTGGGAAGGAGTGTTTTAAGAACAGAGGCCTATGGTAGGACCCTACAGCTCACAGGCCCATGGCAGGGCAGGAAAACATAATGCTAAGCAAAATAAGCCAATCCCCAAAAACCAAAGGCTGAATGTTATCTCTGATAGGTGGATTTTAATTCACAATTGGTGGGGGCTGCTAGGGAAAAATAGAGTTACTTTAGGGGAGGGGACATGGGAATAGGTAGGATAGTAGAATGAAACAGACATTATTACCTTATGTACATATATGACTGCATGACTGATGTGATTCTACAAGTACAATCAGAAAAATGAGAAATTATATGCCACTTATTTATGATATGTCAAAGTGCAAAAATGTATTCTACTGTCATATACAACAATTAGAACAAATAAAAAAATTTTTGGAAAAAAAAAAAAAAAAGCACCCCTTTGGGGTTCGACCTCCAGCACTGAATTATTTCTCAGGGAGAGTCCTAATCTGGTCTCTAAAACTTAAGGGTGTCTCAGAAGTCATTTAGTCCAAGCTTCTACTGATGCAGGAGCTATTTCTGTAGCATCTTGGACAGAAGCTCATCCAGCCTCAGCTTGAAATCTGCCTCCAGCAATCGAGAACTCACCATTCCTGGAGATAGACCCTCCTACCTTCACACTGCTCTACGAGAAAGTTCTGTTTACACAGAGTTATGTTCTGTCTTCTTCCAGTTATATCCTATAAGGCAGTACAAGCGTGATTCTTTTTTTTTCTTTAGTGACTTATTTTTTTAAATGAAGCTGAGTCTTCCAATATATCCATAGTGGGTTTAGGCAGTTGCCCATACCAAATTTGTGAAACATATTGCTTTTTTTTTTTTTCCAAAATTATTTTTTTTGTTCTAATTGTTGTATATGACAGTAGAATACTTTCTTGCACTTTGACATATCATAAATAAATGGCATATAATTTCTCATTTTTCTGATTGTACATGTTGTAGAATCACATCAGTCATGTAGTCATATATGTACATAAGGTAATAATGTCTGTTTCATTTTACTATCCTACCTATTCCCATGTCCCCTCCCCACTTCACTTCCTCCTACCTAATCTAAAGTAACTCTATTTTTCCCTAGCAGCCCCCACCAATTGCGAATTAAAATCCACCTATCAGAGATAACATTCAGCCTTTGGTTTTTGGGGACTGGCTTATTTCGCTTAGCATTATGTTTTCCAACTCTATCCTTTTACTAGCAAATGCCATGCTTCCATTCTTCTTCAAAGCTGAGTAGTAGTCCATCAAATATATATGCCATATTTTCTTTATCCATTCACCAGGGCACCAAGGTTGGCTCCATAGTTTAGCTATTGTGAATTGTGCTGCTATAAACATTGATGTGTCACTGCAGTACATAGTATGCTGATTTTAAGTCCTTTGGGTATAAACCGAGGAGTGGGATAACTGGGTCAAATGGTGGTTCCATTCCAAGTTTTCTGAGGAATCTCTGCACTGCTTTCCATAGTGTGTGTATGAGTGTATGTTTTTCCCCACATCCTCATCGACATTTATTGTGGCCTGTATTCTTTTTTTTAATTATATATTTTGTAGTTGTAGATGGACACAATACCTTTATTTATTTTTACGTGTTGCTGAGGATCAAACCCAGGGCCTCATGCACACTAGGTGAGCGCTCTACCACTGAGCCACAATCCCAGCCCTGTCGCCTGTATTCTTGATGATTGCCATTCTGACTGGAATGAGATGAAATGTTAGAGTGGTTTTGATTTGCATTTCTCTAATTGCTAGAGATGTTGAACTTTTTTTTGTATATTTGTTGATTGATCATGTATCTGCAAAGTGTCTGTTTGGTTCCTTAGCCTGTTTATTCATTGGGTTATTTGGGTTTTTGTTTGTTTTTTTTTTTTTTTTTTTTTTTTTTTTTTTTTGGTGTTAAGTTTTTTGAGTTCTTTATGTATCCTGGAGCTTAATGCTTTATCTGAAGTGCATGTGGTAAAATTGTGATTCTTTTTTAAAAAGAAGTCTAACTTGGGAATGAAAGACTTTTGAGTCTTTCCAAGTTTCTTTGTTTCTAGCTGCCTCTTGTGGGCCTGGTATCTAGAACTCTTACCAGCTTGGCTGTGCTCCTTGGATATGTCTTAAACAACAGTGTTCCTCTTGAGATGCAATGCGACAACCCTCCCTAATGCTGCACGTGGGACCTAGTCACAGAAGTCCAGTGGTGTTGATATGTATTTTCATCAGTGAAGTCTAAGGTGTTTTTTTTAGCAGCCAAATCATTGGCACCCGCTGTGTCTCTGGCC
This sequence comes from Sciurus vulgaris, assembly GCF_902686455.1. Lineage (NCBI taxonomy): Eukaryota > Metazoa > Chordata > Mammalia > Rodentia > Sciuridae > Sciurus > Sciurus vulgaris. The sequence goes on from NC_136461.1 coordinate 51,482,232, forward strand.
ACCAAAACCCCAAGCCAAGTCTTTCTTACCCTGTCAGTCCCGTCCAGTCACTTGACTCTGTCTGCAGGGCTTCATAGATATTCCTGATAAATTCATCTTCTTGGATTTGTCAACCCAGAGTTTGTCTATTATGAAAGTTTATTGATACAAGACAAAATGATCATGTTAACTGCGCTTTTAGTTTTGTGTCATCTGAAATTCTGACAAGCTTCCCTTGGCGATCCCCTGATTGCTTCCTTCTCTCCTGTTTATGCTCCTTCTCTGCCTCAACCTTTTCCTAATCCTGGAGTAGTGTGGGAACTTTGGTGGTTTGTTCTGTGGCAGCAGCTGATGTGGCCCCCCACTCCATAGTCCCTTAGCCTCCATGTCACTGCCACCGTCCTGTGGTCTCTCCTGCCCTGTATCAGATACGGGGCAGCTTGGATGTGTCTTTGGGCTTGCCACTCCTTTGCTCATTACCGGTTGCCTTAGATGTCATTGTTCATTTGCCTTCTGGCCTTCCTCTCAGCCATCAGGCCCTTGCTCAGATGGGGAAGCCTCCACTCCATGAATTGCAGTTCTTCATATATCACAGAACAGGCCTTGTGTGTGAGTGTGTGTGTGTGTGTGTGTGTGTGTGTGTGTGTGTGTGTCTGTGTCCGTCTGTCTATCTGTTTGGGTTTAAAAATCTGCCCATGTTACAGACCCTATTTATTTCACCACAACTTTGGATTTTTTTCAAGACTTCCTCACGCTCCACAGGATTCCTTCAAGGCTTGCCCAGAAGACCTTATAAGATGTAAGTAACAGTCCTAAGTTTTGTTGGAAGCTTGTCATATAGTCTGTACTCAATGCCCAGAGCATAACACCCCAAATAACACCAGTTTTACACCAGTGTCCTGGGCTTGTGTGTGACCGTCTGCTACCCAAGGATGAATCCCCTTCCTCTGTTCTCTTCTTTCAGAGCACAGGAGTTGAAGAATAGCTCTTGTCCCCTGTCCTGGGTCAAGAGTCTTTGTCCTGGAGGTGATAGTTCCTGCCTCTAGGACTTCTTTTTCTTCTTCTTCTTTTTAAAAATTTTTTAGTTGTAGGTGGACACGATACCTTTATTTTATTTATTTATTTTTATGTGGTGCTGAGTATTGAACCCAGTGCCTCACACATGCCAGGCAAGGGCTCTACCACTGAGCCACAACCCCAGCTCCCTCTATGACTGCTTTTTGGAGTATTGTCACAAGATTTTGGACCAGGGGCTCTGAAGCAGGTGAATTCAGAGGCAGATTCTAGGATGCTCTGCTGTCATGTGTGAGCTACCCCATCTCCTCCATTTCGTGTGTGTGCGCTCCCCTCATCCCAAGATGCTTTGGACTTTGTTCTCCTCTAAGCTCTGGCTATAGAACCCTTTTCCACCGTTCAGACCTGGCAGTTCTGACTCGATCTCCCTTTAGTTACACCTCCCACTTCCGGCCTCTGCAAAATGAGGACTGTAGGACTCTTATTTTCATCAAACGATTTTTCCCCTAAGGATCAAATAATGACTGTATGTAAAATCATTTTGCAAATTCTAACGAACTGTGCAGGGGTTTTTATTTATTAGAACCACTGTCCAGTTTAGCTCTGAGACTTGGGTTGTGGGAAAATATGTGATCAGTGGAAGGAAGTTTGGTCTTTTAGGGACAACAACACTGTCACAGGGTCAAAATTGCCAAATTTAAGAGAAAGATGGAGTCTAAGAGCTCACTTGGTCCAACCCCCTCATTTGGTGGATTAAAAAAATCAGATCAGGGAGGAGCGGGGAGGGTCTTGTTTTATTCACCACTCAGGATTTGCTTGGGTCAGAGATGCATGGAAATAGCAATTCCAGAACTGAAGAGGGGCCAGCCAGCAACCAGAATATGCATCCTGTCTCTCCCTAGATTGGGGAGACCAGTAACTTTCTACAGGGTGGATTATTTTTTAACCTCTTTTCCTTGCCTTGGGAGAAATGTCAGGCTTCCTTTGGCTCACAGGAGCCTCAAAGCCCCACCTGTTTCCTTTTATGGACTAGGATTTCCCAAGCAAATACAGCCATGTTGTTGTTTGTCTCTCAAAAGCTCCGCTGTGCAGGGAATGAGGGCTGCACTCTTGATCAGCCCAGGGACTCCGGTGCCAAGCCTCTGATATATAGTGTGGGGACTGCAGGGCATCCAAGTTGTAACAAGAACAAGATGAGCTTGTGGCCTCGGGCTCCTAACCTGCTCCTCAACCCACACTTCAAAGAAAGTTATTACACAAGAGTTAGACTAAATCAAACCAAACTGCAATGTTTGCGTACTGTGGCCCATTTTTAGATCTCGTTGTATCTCACCACTAGTCCCTCAGAAACCCAGTTGGGAGCAAAACAAAACGACCCAATGATAATTTAGTTGTACGTCCTTAAAAATGAGCCCAACTGATTTATTTTGAAATTTCAGTTAAGCATGATGTCAAGAAAATCTCTCTGGCTATTTATCATCTTTTTTTCCCTCTTAGCATAGTCCGAGTAGGCAGAATAAAATTAGAAACTGGCAATTCATATGCTTCCCAGTTTCCTTGTAGACTGATAGTGTTACTAGAATATCAGAATGCTGAGATGTTTTGAGGATAATTTTCTGTTACTGAAATACTCATCACAGCAAGGAAGTTATTATGCCATTTACTCTTGAGCAATGTTGTGCAGGTACTTCAGGATGAGGTACAATAGATATGGAAAGATACATCCTTCACTTCCATTAGACCCTACCACTTTCATTTTTTCCCAAAAGCCACAACCTGGAAAGTATGAAAAATTGGATTTTTCATTTGTAATTTTAGGAATAATGGAAGGAGAAAAGTTAAAGTTTTTAATCATAAAAGAAATAAGCTTATGTTCATTATGGTCCATGGTTAAATATATCTTATAGGATGGTTTAGAAAACTTTGTAAGTCAAATATGGCAATACTCAATCTAGCTATTGAATCATCAAAACTCACCTCCCAAGTCACTCTGCATCTGATCATCGTGTATGGTAGTGAAGCTTTTAGAAAATTTATTCATCCTAACCACAAATCACTTTAGTGTTTAGAATCATGCAGGGTTGAGATCACAAAGCTGTATGTGAGATCATGAAGTTGCAAAGTTGTATGGAGAAGGAAACTGAGACCACAAGACAAGGGATTAGACCCCAGGTCACGATGCCAGCTACTCAATGTCAAGGCTAGAATTCTAGTTCACTTTGCTTTCATCCCAGAGGTAGCGCCTCTCTTGTTACATTGGAGATGATGGAAAAATGAAAATCAAAGAATTTTGCATAAGCCGAGTGACAAAAATGAACTGTTTAATTCCAAATCCAAAGGTTAAGTGAAAAAAAAATATTGAATTAGTAACCAAACTTCAGGGTGGGATGAGAAGCTACAAAGCCCAGGGAAGATATACGAAGTCAGAGGAGGGAGCTCCGTGGGTTTCTGTGGACTGAACACATTGTGGTCCAGGAGTGGGATATTCCCAGGATCACTTCTCCATGGTTCTTCTTACGGCTCCAATAGCTCTTTCCCATCCTTAGGAGTCAGAGGGAAGTTTCAAGTTACTGTTCTTTGGAAAAACTAAGGACTGAGACTCTCTGAGGAGTTTCTCACCCTCTACTGAGGTCAGCATCTTGCTCCATTCTGCAGAGGTGCCACCTCTTCTTCCCTTTCTCAGAGGACCGGGTTCATCCGTAGCTCTTTCCAACCCTCTCAGCAGTCCCCAAAGAGACAAAGAGTATTGCACAGTGACTGCCCTCAGGGATGTCATCATGTTTTGGAGGCTTTAAGGGGGTCTTAACAGCTTAAAATTATCTACAAATCCTCATGCATATGTGCATCTCTTAGAGGAGAGAGTCAAAGGGCTATCCGATTATCAGAGGTGTTCACGATTCAGAGGCGGTTAACATTAATTGATTCAGTTGGTGAAATGGAAATGACTCTTCACAGAGTCAGTAGAATGAGGCCAGCGGTATACAATACATTTGTAAGCCCAAGGTAGCTCACTGTGGTCAGGGACCTGGTCACACCTGGTCAAAGGTGAGGTAGGATTTTTAGAGGTGTCTTAAAGAGTGGAAGAGGTCCGGATGGGTCTAGAGGAGGGAGCAAGTGCACCCAACAGGGAGAATACGTGGGCTGGAAACTAAAATGTGTTTAGTGGAACTCCTGTTATATATTAGGCCCTATTCTACGTGTGGTCTCCTTTACTCCCATGGCAAGTAAGGTGGGGATGATCATTTCCATGTCATGGGTGGAAGCAGATTCAGGGAGGCCATGTGATGTGCACAGTTAGGAAATGGACAAGGCCAGATGTAGAACATAGATCACATGACCTCAAAACTGTTGTTTTTTCCCTGTAACTTTGCCTCCCCAAGAGAAGCTGAAGCATTAACAGTAATGAGAGAGAAGTGAAGGAATATACTTGCTGGAATACACGTGTCAGGCAGGGCTTATGTGGCACTAATAGGGATAGATTCTACCAGGCTAGCCTTAACTGAGCACTTACTATGCACCAGTCATGGTGCTGAATTCTTTATCTCATTTAATCCTCAAAATAATCCTATGAGGGGACATCATCCGAATGTTGCACTTGGGGAACCTGAAGTTATAACTAATCTGTTTAGCCTTGCACAGACAGTGAAGGCTGAGTTGGAATGACTTGAAATTCAGATCTAACCTGATTCCTGAGGCTGCACCCTTGAGCCATACTAGAACGTTAATGTTTTGTGTTTACACTGTGCCAGGCACTCTGCTGAGGGCATTATGCACACCATTGCACTTAATCCTCACAAAAGCCCTGTGGAGGAGACCTACTTAGCTGCTTCTGTTTTATGGGAAAGAAACCAAGCCACCAACTGAAGCTCAGGAGGGTTTAGTTGGCACAGTTGCAGGGTTTGGCTGGGCTGGACACTAACCCAGGTCCCGTGGCTCTGGAGGGTGGACTCTGAACTCCAGTGGTGCAGTTTGTCATGCAGGGGGTTCTGGGGGTGGTGTCTAAAAGGTGTTTCTCTTAACTACTCCCACAGCCCCCACTATATTCCCCATCTTCTCCTTCTTGGTTATTTTTTCATGCTGTTCAATTGCTCTTCTGTTACTTCAGATTCTCATATATGTTGGTCCCAAATCACTATTAAAAGAGAGCCTGGAGTAAATGTTTTATTTAGCTGTGAAATGGAGCCAATGCCATTAAGACCTCCTTCGTTCATCAGATGGTTATTGAGTCCCTACTAAGTGCTGCTCAGGGTGCTGGAAATTTGAAGATATATATATATATATATATATATATATATATAAGGATTTACTATCCAGAATTTCACAGTCTTGTGAAGAGGATAGAGAAATAAACCAATAGTTAAAATGCAATGTGGTAACGCACGTGATGGGGTCGGGACAAAGCAGCATGCTCTGTTGATGAAGCCCAGGCTCAAGGTTTTCTCTCATCATATGTCACGTTTACACCAAGGGACATTTTCAAGATCTTTCCATATTTCATTATAATCTTTAGATATTTTTTAAGAATTTTTTAAGAATAAAACTGAATTTTATTATATATATATATCATAATAAAATGGTTTATTATGTGGGTCTGATTAAGCATGATCCAAAAAGAGCTTGCAAGTAGGACTGTTTACTAACATTTCAATAATAAAATGGTTTATTATGATATATATATAGTAAAATTCAGTTTTAAGTGTACAGTTGATGAGTTTTGACAAATGCTTACTGTTGTGTATCTGATCAAGATATAGAATATTTCCCAAACCTGAAAAAGTTCCCTGTAGCTTTCTGTAGTCACTGGCTTCAGTGGCAGTAGTGACGCTGTAGTGAGCAAGTGACAAAAGAGTCAAACAGCTGGACAGGGGATGACCAGTCTAAGGAATTAATGCTGCTGGTGGACTTTAGATGCCTCATCTAAGCAAATATTCATAGGTCTTTTTTTTTTGTTGCTCCTATCAACTCTATGAGAGTATTATTTCCATTCTACAGGAGAGGAAACTAGTTATTTAAACTAAGAAGAATTTAAATAACTAACACTGAGTCATCAAAGCTAGAAATGGTGGTGTCCTCCACAGTCTGATTCCCACAGCATGACTGTCTACTGATAACACAGAGAAAAAGATAAAAAGAAATATGGGAAGTCAAACACAAAAGACAAGACACTGTTGGATTTTATTTACATTGAATTCTAGAAAAGGCAAAACTAGTGACACAAAGCAGATTATTTATTGGTCACCAGGAATAGATAGGGGAAGGGGATTCACTGCAAAGAGACATGAGGGAACTTTTGTAGGTGATGGAATATTCTATATCTTGAATATAAATAGAACAACAAACAACTACATACATTTGCCAAAACTCATCAAACTGGATACTTAAAATTGAATTTTAATGCAAATTATACCTCAATAAAGCTGACTTTAAAAAAAATAAAAGGAAAACAATATGGAAAGACCTCAGAAATATCCCTTGGTTTAAAAATTAGATCAACATTATAAACTTTAAAAATATAATTTTTGTTATATCAAATGAATGAGTATAGAAATATTTTTTATGTAACTCGAAGCTAGAATTTTAAAAAATCTGGCGAAAATAAATGGATTCTCACTCTGACTTTGAAATTAAACCAGTAAACTCTATTTTCTTGCAGTAGATGAACAGTTCAATATACGTATTCCTAAATCTGTTGCAAACAACTGGCGAATGTGGGTCTGATTAAGCATGATCCAAAAAGAGCTTGCAAGTAGGACTGTTTACTAACATTTCAATTTCTATGCCTCATTTATTAGACTTAGAATAAAAAGGTGAGAGGGCTGTTTGGGATTGTCTTTAACCTTGATGATATTTCCACTGAAGCAGCATAATGGCTCTTAATTGCTTAAGTGAAGAGAACATGTTGACGTGTCCTTCTTTGGGCTAAGAGCTCAGAGCCTAAACCATTATGCTAATTCAAGCATTATATACACCAAAGTATTTATGGGACTGACACAAGTGATGTTGCAGGTAAAGGGCTGTGAAATGGTCTGTAAACAGAGAGAATTGATTTGAGGCCCAAAAGCAGTGCCGTTAAAAGTCACAGCCATTGAACAGCCAACCCTACAATTTCTATCCAGATTGTCAAACTGGGTCAGACAGTGTCGGCCGGGCTGCCATTAGAGATCAGATGGGTGGTTTAATAATATGTAAACCAACCACATAAACAGGCATCCTCCTGGTGGAGGCCTATATGTGGTGTGTGCGTGTGTGTGCGCGCGTGTGTACGTGAGTGCGTGCACACTGAATTTTCGTTATGAAAGCTTCTCAGTGCTCTAGTCAGTGAATGTTAACATTTTTTTTTTTGCGCTGAGGGATTGAACCCAGGGCCTTGTGCTTACAAGGCAAGCACTCTACCAACTGAGCTATCTCCCCAGCTCCAACGTATTGGTTTTGACAAAAGAAAAACTTCTAGTAGGTATGAGTGAGATGACAGCACACTTTTCCAAGGAGATTGTGAATCTGAAACCTTCCTAGAAGGGAGAGAAGGAAGAACAAATAGACTCTCGTACCTGATCTTCTGCACCATGGGCCTCCTTTGTGTTTTATATCTCTTGTTTCAGACACTGAACGTGTATAGTCAATTTTATTTAAGTTGTTTATAAAATCTTCAGAAATGACACCTGGGTTGCTTAGTTCCATCTTTGCTTTACATCTGTGAAAGCCAGAATTATCCACTTGTTTAGTCTGAGTTTAGAAGAATATGATGGAAAATTCCTCCCCTTCCAGGTTAAAGGCAGAGGGAGAGATCAAGGGTACCCTTCTCCTTCTTTCTAAAACAGAACAAAACAAAAATTCATAAACATTTCATTATTGAATTTTTTTTTCTCCCCTCTGAGGGGCTGGGGATTCGAAACGGGGCCCTTGCGCATGCTAGGCAAGCGCTCTCCGGACACGAGCTATTTCTTCAGCTCAATATTCCATTATTGAGAGGAGTAGGGCATGATGATGAAGACCGTGGACTTTGTGTTCAAATCCGAACTCTCCCTTACTAACTTTGGGATTATGGTGGAGATTAATATGTACAAAGTACTTGGAAAAGTGTCTGACACAGAGTAAGCATACAAAGATAGTCTTTATTACAGGTACATATTTGGCCCCATGAATTTTTGCTATAACTTATCTGTTTTAAGTATAATTTTTTTCTTTTTTGGGGATCAGAGAGATTATTATCATCCGGGGAATCTTCTAAACATGTACAGTATTTAAAAAGCAAAACAGCTTGGTGTCACCTCCTTTCGAGTTTTCCTTGTCCCCCCAGTGCCATAGGGTCAGGTTCCATTGTGGCGCCATCTTTCTCATTTGGTTTCGGTATTGGTGCTATTAGGTAAGGTGGTTCTCTCATTGGAGGGAATAACAGTGACATCATGTGCTAATTTATTTGGGTTGGTTAAATTCTTCAGTCCCCTTTTATGGACACGAATGCTTGGGTGCTTTTCCTTGTATTAGAGGGGCATCTTATGTTCATATGCTGCCATTCCAAGCCAAGCTTCTGGTGTAGAGCTCTTCTTGTGTTGGTTAATAGTTTTAATGATAATGTCTTTTTCTGGATGGACACCAGCTCAGGAAATTTTGATGAATTTCAGAATCATGAATGATGGTGTTTAAAATGACACAGCATGAAATTAAGACAAAGTTTAGCCATCATATGGCTTTACTGTCCTTTTAGCTGTCTTCCTTTAGAAAGGGCGTTAATAAAAAGATTTTTATTTTATTTTAATCAGTTCTAGGGGTTGATTGTATTGTGGCATTTTCTGAAGGCTTAACCTGTGGGACTCTGTCAAAGATTATGTAATTTACAGTTATAAAAAAAGTTCTGTTTTAACATTCTACTATGTTACAAATGTATATTTTAGTAAGTACGTTAATAGGCATGCGACAACCCTTAATTGTAGGCAAAAGAGTTTTCCAAATGTCTGTGGTAACATTTTAAGCTAGATGTTTGTTTGAACCTTTGAACATACAGATATTTGTTTCAGAGATCTTGGTATAAAATCCAATAATGGGACCAAACTTCATCTCTAGAGACTATTTTGTTTCAATCTTCTCCATAGGCAGGGCTATCTATGCCCGATAATTTTATGGCAGTAGGATCTAGCTTATTTATATAAAGTATCTGAGATTTCACAGCCTCACACAGTAGTAACCCATTCAGAGATTCTGTAATGAAGGCCAATACTTCTTCAATAAAGTTTAACCAAACCAGAATTTGAACAACTTTATAGATCACACACTCCTGAACTCTCAGCAAAGTCAAAGAGATATATAAACAGCTTGAGCTGGTTCTGGGTTTCCCTTAGGCCACAGAGCAAAAGCCTTTGAGTCTATCAGGGATAGCAAATAGATTTCAGCATGCACGTCAGTTCTGATGGATTAATAGGGGCTGCCTGGAGCAAGGTGCTGGAGGACTCAGATCCTGTGCAGGATGAGCGGGGAACAGTGCCATGATCTGTTAGCAATGCCTGCCATGGTGAACCCAGAAGAACAGCAGCATTTTTACCAGGATTCACCATGTCTGACTTGTACTTCATGTGTTCTTCCATGTTACCCATTTTTCTCAGCTGAACTTACTTTAAGGTTAGCAAACCCAGAGCATTCTTGTTTACTACAAAGCAGATGTTTTCTTCCAATTGTAGCCCATTAAATCTTTCATGTAAATTTGGAAATCTCTTTTTTGTCCTGAAAAAATAAAGAACAAGAGTTTTTTTTTTTTTTTTTTCTGAGAGACTCCCTGAACAGATATATTCAGCACCCACTATGGACTTGGCATGTACCAGGCATGTATGAATTAACATTAGTGAACTATTTTGTTGGTTTAGAATATCTTTATTAAATAAGTTAAAATATAAAAGCCCCCTAAAATTGCTAAAAATGTTCCATGCTTAATAAATAAAAAGTATTCTTTTATTATGTCTCTCTTTTTTTTTTTGTTTTGTTTTTTTTTTTTTTTTGGTGCTGGGGATTGAATCCAGAGGCACTTAATCACTGAGTCACTTCACATCCCCAGACATTTTTAAAATACTTCTTTAGAGACAGAGTCTTGCTCAGTTGCTTAGGGCCCCACTAAGTTGCTAAGGCTGGCTTTGAACTCATGATCATCCTGTCTCAGCCGCTCAAGCTGCTGGGATTACAGGCGTGTGCCACGGCGCCCAGCTCATTATGTCTTATTTATAGAGGATTTGGCTAAATTCTTTTTTATACATTTGGGCTCTCAGCATTCCTCCGCCCCTCCCCAAGAGGAAACAGGGGAATACTCTAAGCTGAGAGTGGGAGAGCTGGCTTCTGGCCCTGATGCCATCACTAACGGTCCCTCTGTTGGTATGTGCCTCTGTCCCCTGTCTGTAAAGGGCAACACTGGTTCCCTGCTTACTCCTGGGACACAGTGAGGCTGGTCATGTGGCAAAGGAAAGCATCTAGAATAGAAAGACGCTTTAGGACAATGTTTTCTGTAGCATTATCACAGAGCTTGAGTCCCCTTTAAATTAAATAAAGGAGAAACAGGGCCTGAGAAAGATCACTTGGATATTATTTAAAAACATTTAAATATTACATTTTGAAATATTGAAAATGTTGGGGGGTGGGGACACAAGGACTTGCCTCAAGTCTAGATATACTAAGAGCCAAACAGGCCTTAATTCTAATGTGGCCTCTGGTACCTAAACATTCTTTGGGAAAATACTTAACCTCTTGTAAACCTTTGTTTCCTCATCCATCTAATGGGGACAATATTTGCATCTACCTCAGAGGGTTGCATATTGGAATAAATAATGAAGTAAAAAGTTTAGTATACTGGCTGGAACATAATAAATTTCCATATATTTTAACTACTATTATATTGCCTGGCAATGCTATTTTGGTGACACACAGGTATATGTTTTATTTTTCATGTTTATAATAATTCCTTACATTTGTTAATGATTAGCAAGTGCCATTACCTAGCTTCTTCTTCTTCTTCTTTTTTTTTTTTTGTACCAGGGATTGATCTCAGGAGGGATATTTGACCATAGAGCCACATCTCCAGCCCTATTTTTGTATTTTGTTTAGAGACAGGATCTCACTGAATTGTTTAGCACCTCCCTAAGTTGCTGAGGCTGGCTTTGAACTCTCATCCTCCTGTCTCAGCTTCCAGAGCCACTGGGATCGCAACACCATACCTACCTACCTAGCTTCTTGTTGCTTTGAACAGTCAGCATTTCCGAGAATCCTATTAAATAATGATTTTTTAAATAACTTTTAAAATTTAATCCTCACAAAGATCTTGAGATGTGGAGAGAGATTCCTGGGGAGGACACTGAGACCTAGAGAAGAGAGTGACTTGCCCAAGGTTACAGAGCTAAGATGAGGCCACTCCTGGACCTGGATGTGAGTCCAGAGCTTCTGACTTCAAAGTCAGTGAAATACTCACTTCATGATGACATGTGCAGCGAGCATTTTACAGTTTCTCGATGTAACATGTTCTCTTAACAGTTTACTGTATTCCTGAATGTTTACTGTTGCACCACTAAATTCAA